>NC_090931.1:67733518-72533518 GCF_040938575.1 Ambystoma mexicanum | reverse complement strand
TATTGAAGGTGAGGAGGTGAAGGCCTGGGGAGTGGAAGTACAAGTCTGTGAGCTGAAGCAAAGGATGACATGGGGCAATAGGGAGACAGGACACAGAGTGACAAATGTGTAGTTACAGTGTGTGGCGAGCGAGAGAGAGACAGGGGAATTGTGGTGCTAGGAGGAATCTGCCTGTTGGGGAGATGAGGAGGGAGATGCTGGCTGTTGCAGTGCGGGATTGTAGAGAGAAGGATGGGAAGAGACGGAGACGGAGAGAGAAAGATAGGAAAAAAAAGAGGCATGGTCTGAGAACCTGGAAGTCAAATTAATGTTGCCAACATTCCAAAGTCCATAATACACTCATGCCTGAATCTTAATTCTCGTATGTTTTATTCATATTTCAATGGAAAAGGGGATCAGAGCCCCAACATGTTTTGTCCTGCACCGAGGGCTTCGTGCATAAAAGAAATCTGTGTTCCAAGACATCTCTGGAAGGCTCCATCCAGTCACTGGCGTCTTTAGAAGCCGGGCTATCATGACACATGCGCTGCATAACACTCACCTTTCATGTCTTGCCCTGCATGGATTGGTTCTTGATCTCCCTGGACTATCGGGCTAGCGCTCCTTTAGCCTCTGGCCACTGCCTGCTATATTGTGGCAGCTGTGTCCTTCCTGTAAATAGTGGACTTCTATTTTGGTCAGCTTTTGCATCATACCCACACTTGCCTTCAGAGTCTAGTTTCTGCAGGGGACTGTCAGCTCTGCCTCTCCAGATGCGGTGGACTGCGAAGGTGATGATCCTCACCATTGATATGCTGTAAAGGGATGATGGGGGTTGTAGTCCAAAAGAACTGGAGAGCCAAATGCTGCAGACCAGTACTCCATAGCCATGTTAGATGCATATGGGCAACCGGCTACCACTATTATCATGATGTCTGCAATTTCTGTGACTGTTGTCAAGTCCTCTCTGTGCAGCATAACAGGATATCAGTTCATTCATGGTCCTGCTGTGGTCTTTTTATATGATCACACTCCTCCGTTCAGCATGTTCACAAGAAGCGCAATGTTATGTTATGTTAAAGGATATTTATACCGTGTACTATCACCGCCGAAGTGGTCCCCTGGCGCTCTGGCGGATCTGAGAAGGGAAGAGGGTGGGATGATAACAAATGAAATCCCAGTTTATAAACCCAGCCGGATGAATGTGGACGATCCGCTGTGACACTCCATCTATTCTGCCTTTCTGAATAGCTGATCTCTATCCAACTTGGCCATGTGCTGCATTTCTGCAATATCTGTGGCTGGTCCAAAGGATACGGCAGCTTGGCGTCCCTGGATATCCCCGAGCGACAGCTGCAGCGCTGAAAGAGGGACAGCGAGGGCTGGAAACGGTTCAAAGTGGGGCAGTCATGAAATTAATGCAGCATTATTCTAATTATTATTGCTTTCTGGTAGTGCTGCACTTGAGAAAGCAGTGCGTCAGAAGACAGGCACAGGAATAATAACCTCGAATTGGCGAGAAGGGCCAAACGACTGGCAGGCTCACGCCAAGCTGTAAAACGCCCTGCACAAGAAAGCAACGCCTGGGGCTGCCTGATACTGGAGAGCGAGCAAGGGCGAGCTTAGTGTTTTTCTGCCTCATCGGATACTCGGTTCGAAGCACGGCCTTAGCAGCTTGCTGAGTTGAGTAGAAGTACTGTGGTGAGGAGCGGGAGGAACACGTGATCTGGAGACTTCGAAGCCAGATGTTGAAACAGCCTTGTAAACTATTCTAAGTGCATTGGGACCTGTCTGTTGGGCGACTGACAGTCAAGACAACGTAGCAAAGGCGATGCAAGACCGCCTGCTGGCCACAGTTTTCTTCTCAGCCTGTAGACAATCAATTAAGTTAATGGCCTATCATTGCTCCGCCAACCAGAGACTTTTTTTTATGGGAGGGCAAAAGGGCACTTGCCCAAGACTGACTGGTGTAAAGAAGTAAGATTCCTTTGTTCACCAGACTTAAATAGCACACATCAGGATATTGTATTAGGCTCTAAACCTATTGCCTGTCTGTTTTGGCAAGTACATTCTGCTTTGAACAATTCATCATGTAATGCTTTCTATGTTCACTGTGGTATATCAAGTTTGTGTGTTCCTTCGGCACAACTCCTGTAGCATTCTTTCCTTCCTGTGGGAATTATGTTGATCATGTGCAATAGACAAATTTGAAATAAATACTGAGTGCCACAATGGTTCAGAAGTTAGCTCAGTGTGTGAAGCACTCATTGCAGTGATATGTGTTCCTATGCAATATTAGAAAAACACTTTTCTGTAAGGCTTGCTGAACCTTTCCTATTTCTGAAGTTTATAAACCTGCCTGCATATGTACTTGGTCTTGCAGCACAACAGGTGCTATTGTCAGCAATGTACCTGCACCAGATAGGGTTTGCCATAAAAACAAACATGTCAACCTTATGGTGAAGGTCTAGAAATTGGTTTGTTCACATGGGGTGTTGTAAAACCATGGCAATCACTTCCAACCATGAGCATAAACTGTTAGTCCAAGAGATGAATAAGTATCAGAATTTGGAATCAAAGCATTCATGCTTGTATCGTGGCTTTGCCAGCAGACAATGCAGTGATCCTATCAATCATCTTATATCTAATACATTAGTGTACTGTCTTCTGTGACGTTTGCCTCCTCGCGTGCTGGTGACATCATGTAGCCCATTACTTGATCTGTCTTCTTATGTAGGCCATTTGAGTGGAAGGGTTGGTAGACAGAAGGGAGCGGACCATATGTTGAAGGACTCACGCAAGCATATTTTAAAGTCTACACATTCCAATGACGATTGCTACCACTGGCACCTAGCTGTGCTCTCCTGGCTGTGTCCCTTTTGTACAGCGCTCTTTTGGGTCTCAGCGGAGTTTTCACTGTGTATATCACATACATACACATATAAGGTATTGATAGAGCATCACGCAACACAAATTGGCTAGGATAAGGCAGGGGACATCGAGTGTTAAAGTAGACCCCATGCATTTCTAAAACAAGTATTGGCAATGACAACAGTTTTTTTTGTGCTGTTTTTTTAAGTGTTTAAAGTTTACAATTAAACTTTTTACATCTATTTCTTACCAAAGAAGACCATGACATTAACCAGTCGGCGTGAAGCCCTGAGCAGTCTGTCCGTTATCTCATCTAAAAGGGGGGGCGGAGCTAGTTGGCTAACACCCGTTGGTGTAGCAGAGCGTGGCAGAGTCCAGGCAGAGTCCCCTGCAGTCGGTGTGGAGCCCTGAGCAGTCTGTCTGCTAGCTCATCTAAAAGGGGGCAGAGCTGGATGGCTAACACCTGTTGGTGTAGCAGAGCATGGTGGCGGAGAGAGATCTCCTTCATCATCCTCGGCTGCCTACTTCCGGAAACCAACGTGAGTCCGCCCCCTCTGCAGTGCTTGCACCAGACACCGTCCAGCAAGATGGCGAACTGGCGGCCGGCACGTTTCAGGAAGGTGGTTGGGCTGTTGAGAGGTGTTGCGCGGATGGCGGATGTGTTTGGAAGTGGCGGGTAGTTGGCGGAGCTGGGGACGGGGTGTGAGTTGGTGGGGGCGTTTGTTTGCGGTATGGTAGCTGTTGGTGTGGATTGGTGGGGTGTGGTTGTTTGCGGTTGGGTGGCTGGTGGTGTGGGATTGGGGGTGGTGGTTGTTTGTGGATGGGAGGCTAGAGGTTCGTGTGGTAGTGTGGGTGTCGCTCGGGTTGGTTGCGGTGGGTGGGTGGCAGCACGCCATGCCTCGCCTGGAGCGCATGTGTAGGCGTACGGGCTGGGGTCTTGCGGGTCTGCGCGCCAGTCCCCGGGCTCGTTGGGTGGTGTGAGTTTGGGGTGTTGTGACTGTTGGTGTGGATTGGTGGGGTGTGGTTGTTTGCGGTAGGGTGGCTGGTGGTGTTGAATTGGGGGTAGTGGTTGTTTGTGGTTTGGTGGCTGGAGGTTCGTGTGGAAGTGTGGGTGTCGCTCGGGTTGGTCGCGGTGGGTGGGCGGCAGCGTGTGGTGTCTCGCCTGAAGCGCATGTGTAGGCATACGGGCTGGGGTCTCGCGGGTGTGCGCGCCGGTCCCGGGCTCGCTGGGTGGTGTGAGTTTGGGGTGTTGTGACTGTTGGTGTGGATTGGTGGGGTGTGCTTGTTTGCGGTAGGGTGGCTGGTGGTGTTGAATTGGGGGTAGTGGTTGTTTGTGGTTTGGTGGCTGGAGGTTCGTTGGAAGTGTGGGTGTCGCTTGGGTTGGTCACGGTGGGTGGGCGGCAGCGCGTGGTGCCTCACCTGAAGCGCATGTGTCGGCGTACTGGCCGTTGTCTCACGGGTCTGCGCGCCGGTCTCGGGGCTCGCTGGGTGGTGTTTTGAGTGGTGGGGGGTGTGTGTTTGCGGTGGGGTGGCTGGTGATGTTGGATTGGGGGGTGTGGTTGTTTGTGGTTGGGTAGCTGGTGGTTTGTGTGGAAGTGTGGCCTGTGTGTTGATTGGTGGGGTTGGTGCACATCATCCTTTAGGATGGGGAAGCGCCTGCGTGGGTCCGCCCATGCGTTCGATAATTAAGAAAAAGAAGAAGAGCATGGTGGCCTGCGTGGGTCCGCCCACGCATTCAGTAATTTAGAAGAAGAGGAGAGCATGGTGGACTCCAGGCAGAGACCCCTGCAGTTGGCGCAGTCCGAGCAGGACTGAGGGAATACCCTTTGGAGCCGTGTTCTCAATTCTCAGCACTTGGATAAGAGGGCTCGAATTAGGAAACTGGCTTCTGGACGACTGGAGCCTGCTCTTTGTTGGGGGAGTGCCTAGAGGCTGTGTGCTAGCCAGCCACAGCGAAAGCCATAGAGAAATTCATTTGTAAGCTGCCTGTGCGAGTGAAGTGGGGCGCCGGATGTTGATTATGGCATTCTACGCGTAGCTAAGACTGATAGGGGGAGCTGTGAACTTAGGTGAACCAAGGACAATTGTAATTACAAAGGTAGGGGTCCTCTGTCGTTAATATTCTTCTATTATTAGTGCCCCGCATAAACATATCTGCATCGTCTTTCATCATCCTTTATCCAGGCCTCACGCTTGCCTCACGCTTGCCTCACGCTTGCCTCACACCCGAATCAAATTGGGATTAAAACAAAGAACTTTGATGAAGTAGTGCTGCTTTATGAACGTTCCCATCTGCATATTTTGTACATCCCTGCCAAGACGCTAGGCGGGTGGGGGGGGACTCAGGTAGCTTCCTAAACTGTCGGGAGTTCCTTGCTTACCAATTACAGATGACCTGAATTTATGCTCAGGCTCAAGGTGCGTTCCATGAAGCTGCATACCGTGCACAGCACTCGGAGGGCCCCCCACCTGTGGCACTTTACACGTTGCAGACTGCCAAAGGTCTATTGATAGTCTTAACCCGTTGGTGGGTCCAGTGAGGGCTGCGAGTGTGCTCTCCCTCACGGAGGCCTGGCACTGAATCAGAGGGTTACTTCGGAACTAGGTTTTAGAATGGTAACCCATGTGGCCTAGGGTTTTGGGGACCCCAGACTCACTGGAACATCGGGGGCACACCTGCAAGTGTCAACACATCAAGGAACAAAGACCCCGGTCCAGCTGATGCCGCGTCCAGACAGAGGGACACAACAGTTGGACTGCTCTTCGAATCTGATACAAAGTGTATTTCTGCTTTGAATTTTGGGCTACATTTTTCCCCAACCTGATCTCTTGTATTAGGAATTTTATGTGCCATCATCATTTTTTTGCCAATTGTTAATCATTGTCTATTGCACTCTGCATAGTTTTAATTGTGGCGGGAATTAGTTTAATTCTGATCATATGAACTTGAAATTCATGAATTCTATGTATCATTATTAATTTTTAACTTGTACACTTTTATATTGTATTTAGTTTTCATTTGAATTTTCTTTTTTATATACTGAATTTGTACTTGATCGTTTCCCGCAATACCGAGTATATAATAGTGTTTAAGGTTATAGCGGGGTTGTAAGGGAAAATAATTGTTTGTATAACATAAGGAGGACCAAGCATGGTGGAACGCAAGGCATCCGCTAGCCTCCTTGCCACACAGGGTTCAACGAAATCAGAAAGACTAAAGATAATCGCCCCATGCTGGAGAAAATAGTGGTATTAGAGGCAGTGCTTGGTGTCCCGTGAGGCGTGAAGGGGCAAGGGGCGGTGGACTCCCACCTACAAAAAGTAATTGACTAGACGGGGAGATCAGGGTGGCTGAGTTGGTGATGGGCCACCCTGCATAAATCTGCCCCTGCAAAGCACAAGGGGCAACACATATAGCTCAGGGGGCGAGGGACAGCCCTATCCATATGCCGATGCCTGGCATATTGCCCAGCCTGTACGGTGTTTCTACGGCCTGAACACTTTCCACAGTAATGGGTGCTCAGGACAGTTTCACCAGCATAAAGACTCCTGGGAGGCACTGAGTACTGCCCCTCCTCCAGAGGTAATGGAATTATTAAGTACTCAAGGAGGGAGAGGTGTGTACTATGTCGATCTTGGACGACCAGGTGAGGTCATTAAGGAAAGAGGTTAAGGTGCTGAGCAATAAGGTCAAGCTGGGTCTGACTGATAATTGACCCAGGAGGAGGTCTGACCAGGGAGAAGCCTCGGAAAGAAATGTTGGAGTAAATCGGGAACAGGTCAGGAGTAAAGGACCTGTGATTGCCGTGGAGATACAACCTCGGTAGGCCACCCTCCAAGCTAACCTATTCTCTCCCAGATGCCAGAGTGCCCACACCCATTAATCTTGTGCTTGAAGCCCCTAAGCAAAGCATCCCTGGCCGGGAACAAACAAAAAAAAACCAGAAGAACTGTGGCACAGGCATGCCATAAGGTAGACCCAAAGCAATATTCCCTGCAGTTGCTTCCGGAAGCACTTCCACTAGTGTGTAATATTGAACATACCCACTTTGGGAACCGAGTGTACCAAAGACTGTCGGCCCCTGATCAATAAATCAGCGCAATGGGTAAACTCACATATTGAGGGTAATCTTACAGATCCCTGAATGATTATAATGGCTCGCAGAACATCATGGGTGGGTACCAAGGAAAAGTCAATAGCTGGTGATTGTGTGGTGTTTACCTTCAAAAACACAAAGGTCACTAAGCATCTGGTCGAGTCCAATTTGGGCACCTCCAGTCATAATCGCAGGGCTCGGTTGGTGCCATTAAACATTTTCTTTCCTCAAGATAAGGAGAGATGAGGGATGGTATCTGGAGCAATGAATCATGTCCATCTAAATGGGCCCATGGGCCCCGGTCAGTCCTCGTATTGGGCGGCCCGAGCTTTATACACAAATGGTGTCACCCAGAGTATGGGGGAGGGTGAATGGACGGGTTGGTGGAGCACCTGATCGGGTATTATCCCAGAATTAATTTGCCTGTCTCACTGACATGGACAACATCGAATGATGCCAGTCCCCAGAGGCTGCTCCTAGGCGGCTACAAGAGGTGTGGCACGCTGCTCAGGGCATCCCCCGTATAGAGTCCATGGAAAATACCCTGACATTATTCTAATGGAATGTGGCCGGAATAAAAAATAGGTGTTCAGCGAGAATGACATTGTCTTAATCCAAAAGACATGGTTCCGGGAAGACCATGTCTCTTGGAATAAGACATTCGTACGTTTAAGAAATAAGTGTTGATGGCTTTGTCTCATACCAGTGGGTGGTGGGGAACAATAAGAGGGGCAGAAGCTATGGGTGGTTGTGTACCTTGGTCAAAACACACTTGGTGAGTGTGCAGGTGGCCCTGGTAAATCCTGTGTCACTCATCCTTGTGGATAAAATGTGCAGATCATGCCAAACGGATTTTGTAGTGGTGAATTTTTGCGATCTTCTCACAAGCAAGGTGAGAAAAACTTTCTGAGTGCTCTAAGCCATCTGCTGGAGGAACTATCTGCAAGTTTCCCTTTGGGGAAGGTGTGCTGGATATTGGGAGGTGATTTTAAAGCAAAACTGGTGGGTGGCCCAGGAGATAACCTATATGATACCACAGAAGACGCTGTGGCTGGGATACATCGGCTTATTATGATGGTTACAAGGCTTTGTGGACAAGGTTTGCGCCTGTGGCACTATCTTTACGAGTGGGGACCATGGACTGCAAATGGACAGTTGGCCAGGTATATGCCTGGCCCTGTTACCTTCTCTTTTGCACTAGGCAGTTCCACAATAGATTATCTTTGTGTCCCGGCAGTGCACTGGGAACTTATAAGGGGGTGTGAGGTACTGCACAATATTTGCAGCGATCGTTTCCCCATCAAATTTTGGATCAAGTCAACTGTGGGGGTTAGGGGGTGTTGAGCCAGGTATATCCGTTGGATGTATCGCTTGATATCTCCAGGCATAGGCACAAATGGTGATAGCAATGATAGGAAGGAGGAACTTATTAAAAAAGGCAGTAGTGTCAATTCCAAGAGAACTAGACTCTGCTGTTGGGGTACCGGGAGAGCAGGGTCATACTGGATGAGTTCAGTAGTATGTTGACACAGCTCTCTCGGGTGTTCTCTGGCCCTCCAGGTAAACAAGGAAGTATGAATAGAGGGGGTTGGTTTGATTCTGTTTGCTCTAAAGCCATGAAGAACTTACTGAAGCTTTTCCGTAGTAACAGCGCTTCTAAAAACACAATTATAAGCACCAGATCTTGCTACAAGAAAGCTCTGGCTACCAGGAACAGAGAAATAGAATAGGAAGCATGGGAAGCCTGGGTAGTGGCTGCAAAGAAGGATTACTCGGAAATATTCTGGGAAATTGCCCAGAAGGGCCCTCATTGTAAATATACTATGGAGACGCTGACTAATAATCTCCCAGATGAGGCCTGGCTAGAACATTATTCCTCACTCTATAGTGTGGGGTGTTTGCTGGTGGGTGTTGCACAAGTAGAATGGGGGTAGACCAGTGTGCAGTGATGAGATGGGCACAGAGGATTGAATTGTGCTCACAGTGGAGGAAATAATGAAGGCCATTGGCTGTCAGCGATGTAATCGAGCTCCGGGTCCAGACAATATCCCGTGAGATCTATTTGTCATGGAGCCAGACCTTTGGGCACCAGTGATGACCCAAGGTTTTAACGTCATATGTGCGGGGGGGCCTTATTCAGCCTATTTATAAGAAGGTATCCTGGGCTACTTCAACATCACATAGACCTAGTTCACTCTTTGCCTCAATCTTTAAAATATTGGGCAGGGCTTTACTGGCCTGACTGGAGGACTGGGTGTTGAGTAGCGGTGTTCTCTCCCAGGTCCAGTCAGGCTTCACACCAGGACTAGGTACAGCAGAACAGACACTCAATCTCTATCTGGTACTGGCTCACTCACTTTATTTGAGGGAGGAGCCCATATATTTGGCATTTATGGACCTGAGCACAGCGTTGACAAAGTCAACCGCACAAATCTGTGGGATATTCTCAGGTCCATGGATTGCCCAGAGGCATTGGTGGACCTTTTGGTGAGGTTTCATGGTAACACCCAAGCCTGTGTGAGGAGTAGAGTTGCATGCGCTGTACTGACTCATTCAAAGTTAAACGGTGGGTGCGCCAGAGATGAGTGCTGGTGCCTCTCTTGTTACGTCTATACATAAATAGCCTCTACAGGCACCTACTGGGATCTTTCCCTGATGTCCCAAGGTTTGGTGGCCGGCTGGCGCCTACGGGTTTTAGTGTATTGCAACGATTCTGTTTTGATGGCCCGTACCCAAAGGACTCTGCAGGGTCTCATAATGGAATACGCCGCTTTCATGGAGGGCCTGGACCTGGCGGTGAATGCAGCCAAGTCAGCGGTGATGTCCTGCTGGAAGGGGAGACGTAGGATCAATTTCAGGGCCATGCTTTGTAGGTCTACTGTTATCCCCATGGTGGATCATTTCGATTATTTGGGTGTCAGATTTTCTGCTAACATGGGAGCCTCATCCCATGTTAATAAACAAGCCCTGCAGTTCAAGCGGTATTACCCAAATTGACCGAATACAATTGACCAAATGACCTAATTGGTCGAATTTTAATGGTCCTAATTGACCTTTTGCACAATTGACCAATTATTTTTTTATATATATATAATGGGTTGTTTCGTATTATGAATAATACAAGGGGTTTGGGTGGGGGGTTGCACGGGGTTTTGGATTGGGTGGGGGGTTGCGGGGGTTTCCCCCTGCATATATGTACTAATTGACCTTTAAAATTCGGTCAATTGTGCAAAAGGTCAATTGTCATTCGGACAATTGTAACTCGGTCAATTCGTATACAACCATTGAAGCAGGCTCTGGGCAGGGTCTCAAGGGCAATGTGTCTGTTTAAGGTGAAACTGTTAACCCCCTTGCTCCAGTTGTATAAGGGAAAAGCAGTTTCGGTAGCTACATTTGGGATGGAGTTGTGGGGTTATTCTGGTGTCAATGAGATTCAGATCCTAGAGAGCCAATTTATGAAAAACCTCCTAGGGTTCCCAAGTTCTGCACCTCATTTTGGAGCTTGGACGGAATTGAGCTGTACATCAAGCAGTGACATGATCTCAGTGCAGCCAATATCACACTGCCCCAGGCTATGGGGAAATGGCAGGGTGACATTCACCCATGAATTGATTACCGTCCTGATAGTCAAGGACCATGGTGCAAATATCCCATGGTTGGTTCACATTAGGAAACAGCTGCGCGGGATACATTGTACACATCTGTGCCCACCCAGCAGTGTGCTCTCCAGGGGAGAAATTAAACCCCTGAACTGCATGCCTGCAAGAGTCTGTACACCTGGATAGAGAAAGCAGAGAAACCATGAAGCCAAGAAATCGTGGCTTGATGACCATCCTGTCCCCGGGGGATAGCATTACCTACTATGGTACTATGGGCAGAGTTGCCTAGGGATAGGGTCCTCGTGACAAGGGTGAGGCCTAACTACATCCCCCTAAGGGCTGTGGTGACAGCATGGGCCGGGAGGGGTGGGGGGATAGATCCTGCCCAATTTGCAAAGCTTCATATGAGAACCTGACACACATGATTTGGTTTTGCCCTGCATATGTTAAGGCAAGAAACATGCTCAAACGACCCTTACTAAGGGAATTGGGTGTCAGCCAATACCGGCCTGCCCTAACTTATCTGCTATGGGCAAGCTCACCTCGAGTGGGCTGGTCGCGACTTTCTCATTTATAAATAGCGCGTGGTGACAGAAAACGAATGCTTGATACAATGCCCTGAGCAAGAATTCTCCTTTAATATATCAATTAAGGTATCTGCTTAGCTATCTTCTTTGTTCATAGTTCTCGTTGTGGTGATAAAATGGTATGTTTTCATGGTGTAATACTTGTATGTACTTTGTAAGGGTTTTATGAATTGTTTTTATACGCACGTCTGAATAAACTTGATGAAGATGATGATGATTAATCATGACATTAGTCAAAAAGTAGCAGGTGGTTGTGTGCAAGAAAGAGAGCAACAAAAAGAAATCAAGAAAAGAAAGTAAAAGCAAAATAAAAAGTACAAAGCTAAAAGGTGCATGCGACTCTAGCACATCAAATACTCACAACTATTTTAAGTCTACAATTAAACACATTACTTGATCATTTTTGTAAATTTGGAACCTTTCTTCCTTATTAGTTACACCGAACTAGTAAAATACACATATCCAAGGTTCGCTTGAGTACCCTACATGTAATTACTTGGCCCAAATTGCATGCCACTCTTGGTCTGTTTAGCTCCACAAAGATCTTGCCCGATAATTTGGTCAAGGCTAAAATCAGGGCCCGATTGGATAAGAGCATCAGCCTGCCTATAAGCAGTGTGTCAGGCTCAGGCCCTGAGACGTCGAGCGGACACAGAAACCTAAGTGGCTAATCCTATCCATTGCAATACTCGGGGAACGAGGGATTCCACTGGGACCTGCCCACGAGTGCGGCGCTCACCAAGTCCCTTGGGCAGAGCGATTGGTGGAGCAATGACTTCTAGCATTGGGAGGGCATTTAAACAGAATTTCAGATACCACTCCCTATGTTTTTGGGACAGAAATTTGGAAAGATAACCTGTACGTTTTTCTGAGGGAAAGAAGTACCTTAGACTCTCCATAAACAGCTTCAACCTTCCCAAGTCTTCCAAATCCATATTCTTGTCCCACCACTTTATCTTCCTTTTCTTTATGTAATCGGAGTCCGACATATCTAAAGCGGTAATTTCTTGGTAGATTAAGCAACGTTTGTGGAGTTTGCTCAAAAAAGGCTTGCAATCAGCCCGTTCTGTTACACAGTCATGTAGATGGAAGCCCAGGGTAGGTTTTTCTGACTGAGTTCGTTTATGTATTAAACAGAAACATTTTAAATATGTTGTGCCCACCATGATGTCAGGCCCAATTCAAGTCTGATCACGCTGATTGGGACTGATTTAGGAAGGCCCAAAAGTGTTTTCCAGATTTTTCCTTCCAGGCAATCTAGAAATGTCCTGTTCTTAAATGGGATCAGCTCACAGCCATAGAAGACCATTGCTGTTACCTTTAGCTTATAGAGCTCTATTAGCGGTGCCAGGGAATAGGCACAGAATTTTCATGTCAGCACCTTCATAAGTGAAATGCAGGGTCACATTTTTGCCTCCATTTTTTCTTATTGGTTTTTAAATTGACTTTTGGAGGATATAGGGAAGCCCAGATAATTTATGGCTGTAACTATGGTGACCGGCATCTTACTCAATCTCCAGGTATATGGGTTATTTTTTAGTCTGGTAGTGAAAGTCATTACAAAGGATCTCAGGGGATTAATCGCCAATTGATTTTCTTCCAGATAAACTTCCATAGGTCAGCTAAACAGAGGTGAAAAAGGGTGGGGGCTAGAATACACCGCTGGCACACTCCTTGGGTGTTCAATCTAACTTTTAAAGAGTTTTCACTGTATCGTTTCTGAATCATATGTAAGAGGCCCTGATTTATGCCCACTTTGTTAATTTGCACCATAGATTTGTGAAGTCAATGTTATTAAATGCGGCTGTTAGATCAATCACTGTGACAAAACAACTTTGGGGGCACCAGTGATCCAGGGATGAATATCGGTTTCTAGACCATCAATCAACCCTACACCTTAAGTACACAAGAAGGGATCCGAACAGATTGGAATGCAAGTAAATTATAAGACCTCCTTGTCGAATTTTGGTAACGTGGATGGAACGGCAGGCTTATCTCAACAAGGTCGTGGATCGTTGGTTAGTTGCAATACAGAGAAAATACAATTATTACCCAATGATAAAAGGGACTGTCCATTCGAGGTTATATAATCATAACTACTTTATTATTACTACAACAGACAGTTCTAGCACAATATAATTACAACCCACATGGTAAAGGAACACAGAGGACAGGCAGTTTTACGAAGGAAAGGGATGCACTCTGGATACTGAGAGGAGGGTAGTTGGGAAAGTAATCAGTCTTATAGTTCAAGATTATTTGGTTCCAGCACCAAAGGGGCAAAGGGTTGTAACTATCAGTGGGGGCCTTCGGAGAAGGACCAGGGCAGCAGAACCACAATGTACCTGGTGCTGAAGAAGTTCTTGGTGCTCAACAGCATCAAGGCAGTTCCAGGGCGCTTTGCAGCCCATGAGACATAGTTAGTGGAGGGAGACAGTTGCGGGTACCAGGTGGCAGGCAGTTCAGCAAGTGAGGCTGGACAGATGTCTGCAGACGGTCTGGCATGGCAGCTCTGTGCCAAGAATCGTCTCTGTGCTGGATGGCGGATCTGGAATGCTGGTCGAGGCGTCCCGCACGGCTCTGGAGAGTGCGACTTAGCAATAGTTAGAGGTGCAGCCGGATACAGTACGAGGCCTCGACTGTCTCAAAATTGTCCTTACAAAGATGGACGCTGGATGATGCTTGTGTGGCACTCCTCCAAGCTTCTTCGCAGTGCTCATGTCCTTTCAAGGCAGATGGTCCAAAGCTCTGGAGGGTGTTATCAGGCAACGGCCTTGTCCTTTATCCAGAGACTCTCTTGCACTTCCAACCTAGGAAGCGTGCAGTCAGAACCTAGCAGGGCCCACTGTGTGCTGACAGGCTACCGGTTCTGGAGCTGCTGGACGGGTCATCTGAGTCTGGTATCTCCCTCTGTTCCCTGGGAAATGTTTAGGGGATGGATTGTGCTTTACTCTTGGAAGTCGTGGCCTTTCTTCACTGGAGGAAGATGTAAGGTAGACTGTACCTTCAGCTAGGGTCCAAATGAGTCCTTCTTACTCTTTTGCAAAGTCTTCGGATGATCTGATCAGTGAGGGGCTCAGCCCTCTTTTAAAGATGGAAAATGGCGTGTATACCTGGGCATATGATGCCAGCACCTGCAAAAAGCCTATGCAATGTATATAAATGAGCCCAGGCATTTTGATGTGCCACTGTTTTTTTTTAATAGGACTTAATTTCAGGGAATGGATGCAAGGACACGCAAACTGCTTATAAATCAAGTGCCTAAATGTTCACTTGGTTAAAACCTTTTTTTTTATTTACACATGCACTCATTTACAGTGGCAATGCAGGCATCAACTTTCAGAAGACTTTAGAAATAGCACTGGCATGGCCTCTACAGCACAAAGCATGATGTTACTGCATGATAAAGCTAGCTCAAACAGATACAAGGATATTTTGCTTTGGGCTGAAATGTGGAATCCGAAAATACAATATTAAGGCTTTTACACCATGCAAAGAGAAATACACCGACACGGGCTTGTAAAGATTCCCAGAATCTTTATCACAATTCTGTACAGTTTACAAAACAAAGTACACAAATAGCTATTTGGCCGTCAGTACACCACAGAGACCACCAGCAGGGTTCAATGTGAGCAGTGAACAGGATTTGCTAGCTGGACATCAGCGTATTTATACAGTTTCGTTATAGCCTCTTTCAAGTTAATCATGTACTGGGCTAGGGTCGCGCCAGGTTCGTTCCTAATTTACATATCTCGTGCAAGTGGTTTACATTTTTTTAATACATTTGCTAACAAACACTATTATTCTCTAGGTTTAACTTTACACTCTTTACACATTGTTTTAATACAGATCATACAGATGTTTCACATATTGTGTTTAGATAGCGTTATTGTTCTTGTATACTTGTAGGTTAACATCGCCGATTCAGGTAATCCCCTGATCCCGAGGTCAACAAAGGACAAGGTCTACATGACCCCTAACATGTAGCCTGAAGGCAGTTTGGACATTAACTCTCCTACAGAGGTTGAAGAGGTTAAAGCAAGAACAAGAGAACACGAGACGGCCATTTTAGGCCACAGGGTGACTTTGTACGATAAACTAAAATGGCGGCTTTAACCTAATATGTAGGCTTGATTCACTTAAGGTCACAACCTTGCAATACGGATTTCCTCGCAAAGCGACTGGGCATAGGCCCACATATACAATGAGGACGAAACAATATTATATCAGTTCTAACAGAAGGGTTAAGTAGTAGGTGGGAATGGCCGCTGGGATTAGCTGGGATTAGCATGGGGATTAGCATGGGATTAGCATGGGTGGTCTATGGATGGATAAATAAACAAAAACACCCATAATCTGTACGGTCCTACTCACATCCCATCTCGCTCTTATCTGTGCTGCACTGTAATCCTTTTGACTTGTAAGTGGCACTGAAGTGCCATCGAATAGCCAAAACTGACAGTTGCAATGCCAGTGCTTAAAGCGGAGTCACTGTCTTTCAAGGGCTGCCTTCTGAGGATGAGGGCCCAAGCAAGTGTGTGCTCTGGGTGCCTGCACTGCTCCTACTAAAGGGGCATAACACATCATCCCAAAAAGAAGGAGCATGTTTTTGTGTGGGTCTGAACCTCTGCTCATGTGTGTAGGTCTGGGTTACATGTCAAAATAGCAAATAAAAGGCTTCTATCATGTCAATCTTAAAATAAAGAGAGCCACTTTACTTAACCACTTTACATGCAAAGTAAACATATTGACACCCTATCCATGCCACTGAAAAAAAACAAATGCAAACTATCGCACTAGAAATCCGTCCTCTGTGTTTTGTAAAGCCTCTTTGAAGGGGAGATTCAAAATCCTGGGCCAACATCCTCCTCTCCTTCAGATCCTCTCTCTGACCCTCACCCCGCCCCCCGCCACACTTCATGTATGCACTGTTAATTTTTAACTCAGTATTTTGAGCGGTCATCCTCTAGTCTAGTGTATTCATAGGAAGCTGGACCACAGATTCCTAAGGCTAAGCCTGGGAGGGGCTGCCCATCCATGGACTCAATGTATTTCTCTTAGATCAATGTGCCGGGGGTTTGATGCTTAGCAGACGTAGACCAGGTACCCAGGCCCACATGCCCGTTCTCAATGTATAACATCTGTGGGATAACCTGTTAGCCAACACTTCGGCTGATGGGTTGTTACACGCAACCAGATTCGAAGATAAAACCCTATAAGGACCAATAGCAATGCCTGCACAAAAAAGGGGCTGTCCATTTGTGCCAAACCCTTTGTGCACGTACAGGAACATTGTAGCATTGTTGTTCTTTCGTGGGCTAAATGCATGGAGTTTGTTGCTCCTGTTCACCTCGTCTCTTTCTAATGATCCTGGCGTAATCCTCTTGCATCGACTCTGGTGAAATCACTTCTAGTCTGACTGGCAGAATCCTAGGAAAAACATGATATCATTGAGAAGCAGCACCATACCCCTGCATAGAATGATAGGACCTTCTCCCTTGCTTGAGGACAACTGTGATCCATGGCTCCATTTTTGTTGGCGGTTTCGGGCCTCCCTCTGTCCAACCGCCATTCTTCTATAAATAAAGGACTTGTGATTGGCCAGTGCTCTATGTCCTATTCCCAGCATCTTCCAAGAGCTTTCTCTGCCCTTTGTTGTTGCTTCCCTCCTCTGTGCAGGTCTGTTGCCTAATAATTGCACACAACCTCCTCACTCCCTCAAGCTTTAGCTACCATGTTAGCTACCTCTTACACTCTGCGAAGAGCCCGGCATCTCACTGATCCCAGCCAGCCTCACTCTGCATGTCCCAGGCTCCTCTGCAGTAGCCGATGAGGTCAAGCTTGCTAAGCCAGCCACAGCTTCCAGAGCTCCTCAGTATCAAACCTTGGGTAAATCCTTTTGTACAGTGAATCACAATATGGCTTTAAATAATGGGCAGTGGATCACTGTGCTCAGATTTGGTGTGCCCAATAGCATCACCTCAGGATGGCAGATAAAGTGCCAGGCTATTATACAAGTCTATGCAAAAAGGACAAGCATACTCGTCCTTGGCACTTAAGGGGTTACATTAATGGTACACGCCACAGTGCTGGTGTCCAGACCCTCCAGTTCTGGGAGAATGAGGTGAAGCTTCTGGGCGATGTGGAGTAGGGTGATGAGAGCATAGCTCCAGCGAGTTCTCAGTCCACCGCCTACACTCCGACAATCTCAGAAAGGGCATGGAGACTTTGAGAGGTGCTTTCATGGGAGAGTTAGAATCTTGAATGGACGAGTGTTACTTTGTTGTTTTAGTACCAATGTGTACACTGTTAAGAGACTCTCTTTTCAAGCAACAATAATTTCAACACAGATGTCCACCGGTGATTGTTGGAAGTACTACTTGAAATGATTTTGGAAGGTCTCCTTTTGGGTGTCGGTGTGTATGTGCATGTGCGTGTGTGTACAATTGTGTGTTTGTGTGTGTGACACAAAAGGTCAGCCATTAGTAAGCACTGTCCCCATCAATCAAACTCTTACAATACCACCTTCTCTAGGGTGACCATATTTTTCACACAAAAAAACCTGGACAGGCCATAGACATAAAAGTAGGACTAACATAAATACAAATATGAGGGTGTAAAATGCTTTTCACGCCCCCATTCACGCAGTTAGAGTTGCGCTGGGACCCGATTTCGGGATTTCGAAATCGGGTCCCGGCAAAAACAAGGACCGTGGGCACCCACCATTGCAAACCCGGACGGGTTTTGCAAAATGAAAAAACTCCCAGGACCCCGGGATGGATGGCGATTAACCCGGACTGTCCCGGGAAAACAGGGACGTCTGGTCACCCTAACCTTCTCCAATTGGACGCATCTTGGAAAGCATATTTGACCACTGCCTGAATTGACCGGCTCCATGTGGCTGTGGCCAGAGGACTCCACTCGCTCTTGATTCTGCAATCCTTCAGTGCAGGCTGGGCACTAGTTGGGTGGGGACTTTCCATTGTGGCTCAGAAGGTGGAAACCAGGAAATGCACTGTGCCATCACGTGATGGTAGAATGGTCTCCAGTCCTTGCTACTTAACTCTGCTCTATTATTCAAAAAGCCGCCAAACAACTCCCCAAACTTACACTACATCCACAAGCAAGTTCCAAAGTCCCCTCCCCCCCGTTCACCACCCTTAAAATGAGCATTGTTGGTTGCAATGTAGCCGTGTATTGAGGGCATGTGACTACTTGTAAGACTGCTGTGTGCTTTCTGCCCACAGAAAACCTATTAGGTGCACATCCAAACCTCCATTTCTCTCTCATTTCTCAAATGGCAGCTCCCTGTTCCCTCCCTGATTGCGTCATGCCTATCTTATCCTTCGCATGTTCTAATTTTAAACCTGGCATACCTTGCGGGTAGGGAACGATCATACGACTGCCGAATTATCTTGTCAATGTCAAGTGATGGGCTCCGAAATGTGCAGTTTGATAATTATCCTCCTCCAGTGTGACTGGGGCCAGCAATAGCAGCACCATATCAGAACATTAAAGGAGCACACCCTTCTGTTGCTCACTATGTCAGTGCCATATGACATACGAGAAGGAAGGAGGCCATAACATGATGTGTTCAAGATGACACACAGAGCGTTACTGACCAATCAACATACTTGTTTGATTAGCCAACCTTCTCGCGCAGGCGCCCACCCACCAATCAAAAAGGTGTTCGGTGCGTGCGGCTGCGTCGCCAGCAGCCATGGGCACAGGAGCGGCACAATTATAATAGACCTTAGCACCAGGCACGTGCAATCAAGCACGCGCTGGTGTAACTGGGGACGCCCCTGCGCCCCGTTTTAGAAGGCGCCCCATTCGTCTTCTAAGGTACGAGTCTGTGCTGTACCCGTCGCCGGATCTGCATTTCTCGGACAGGCTATTTGTCACACGTCTTATTTGCAGGGCCTGCTTTATGCCTCATATTTGTCTGAACTCGTCCGTCTATTGTTTGTCTCTCTGTGTTATTCATCTCGCCATCCTGTCCCTCCCTCTCCGACTCAAAGTTCTACCGTAACAAATGCCTCCACGCCTGGCAGTCGGCTAGAATCTGTATTTTCGAAATAATTCATTTTATTTTATTCGGCAGTGCAGAGTCAGGGCCATTTGTCTTTTCCTCTGACATGCCATCTATTGGGACTGTGACTTTTATATCTTTTAAAAATGTGGGGCGCATGAAGTCAAGCGTCGTGCAGTTATGGGAACCCCTTGACCCAAGACCTATCTATCCCAATTTAAAGTGATTTTGCTCAAGCGGCACTTCCTACGCTCACTGACCCCCCTCCCCCCTCCAACCCCTTGAAGCAGAGAACCTAACCCAGCGAAAGTGCCACCCTCCAATGGATGCACAGAGCTGGTGTCAAGTTCCCTTCAGCACCACCAGAGAAACCAGCTGGCAAGGTCAAGGGTGGCAGCTCTGGGCAGGCTTGGCAAACCCCCTACCATCCTACCTCCATGAGCCAAGCGAAAACCCCGGATTTCCCACATTTATGGCTGACATCCACAGCTGAAGAGTGGTGGTAGACTCACCGGTGGTGATCCCAGCCCATGCCATGTGGAGAGAGAGAGGTGTAGGATAACCACTAGGCTGGAAGTGGCAGCTTCTCGCATCGGGATTATATTAAACAAATCCAGGCCCGGCAGAAGCTGGGGCTTGGCCTCTAAATAAGCAGGAAGTCACGGCGCCCTTCTGCGAAGCTCTGCACCAAGGGTCCAATGTTTAGAGCAGTCAATATGCAGGGATTCGTAGACCTGGAACTATTGATGGGCACGTCCCCTGAGCAACACTTCTTTATTTATTGTGTTTATTGTGCATTTGTAAGGCGCTTAAACATCAAGAATTTGTGTTTCAAAGTGCCCACAGGGAAAAGGGGAGGGAACATAGCAGCAAAGGCATAGAACAGACTGATGAGCAGGAAAAGGGCGGTCCTACCAAGCCTTGGCACATTCAGAACGTGCAAGTGCAGGGAGAGAGAGCAGGGAGAGGGAAGAGCTAGTAATTCCACAGGGGGAAGTGCCAGGGGGTGTGTTGAGTGCAGCAGTAAGTGCCTGGCAGAGATTGCTTGTTACAGAGTGATCACCGGCCAATAATGAGTGCTAACCTGTGAGAACACAACCCAGTGTGTGCCCGAAGGCAAGTGCTGGGATGCGGCGGAAGGCTTGGGGTGAATGAGCGGAAAGGCCGGGAACCAGAATGGCACATAAGTGCCCAAGCCACCAATGTTAGCGACTATGGGCTATTAGCACAGGAGTGAGGGGGAAGGAGGAGCTGAAGAGGAAAGTCTTTTGGAGCTTCTGGAATTTGAGGAGATCCGGCTCAAGATGGAGAGGAAGGGGGAGGCTGTTCCAGAGGAGGGAGCCAGCCGAGGAAATAGACCGGCCACCAGCTCCCTGCTTAGAGTAACACCTGACACGCAGAGAATTGGAGCCGGAGGAGCCTAAGTGTCTGGAAGGAAAGTATTTAGTGAGAGCAAGTTGTAGATCGATTGGTCCTCACCCCCAGACAGCCTTATGGATGTTTCAGAGGGATTTGAATATGATCCTTGCAGCAACTGGGAGCCAGTGGGGGGATTGTATGGCTGGAAAGATATGGTCCCTGGGTTTTTGGCCATAAATCTCGCAGCCCTATTCTGGACAAGCTGGAATCACCCTTTGGTCATTTATCACAGGACCAGCTGCAATTGCATGCTTTACCTGTGTTGGTTCACCTTCTACCAACCATTTTTCCTCCCTGTCTTGACATGCCCGTCTCTTGCGTCCAAAAAGACTTGCTAAGACACTTCTTACATGTGAATGATTGTAAGTGACATTCATCTCAAATTCAGGCAATTTGTCATCTTTCTTTGGAACAGGAATAACTACCTAGGGTCTTGGCTGCCTAGCAGTTGCCATGATTGTGCCTTCCTTCTGCTCAGGAAGATTCACAGGAGTCTTAGCTCCATGTGCATCAATGTAGTACAATGTGTGTACTATGAGTAAAAGCAGTATAATTATGAACAAAATGCAAGCGCAAATAATATACAGATACGATATTTTGCAGCATTGACTTTGCAGACAACGTGGACGTCTCTCTGCATCTGGCTTTATGATGTTACTGCTAACACTTCTCATCTTTATTTCCTAAGGAAGGAAAACGTTACTTTAATAGAGCAGCATTATGTACTACTTCTGGAGGCTGCTGCCTTGATTTGACAACTTGTCCTTGAACAGCTGTCTGCTTACTGAATAACAAAAACAAACCCTCAATGTATTCCTGAAAACAGTCTTTAACCAGACAAAATGTTGATGCCTCTAAAGCAAGAAGAAGACCGACTTCAGTAAGTCTAGATAAGTTCAACCACATACACCAGTTCCCAGTTGATTCCTCGAATCTGTCTTAGACCAGATGACATGATGAACTTCTTTCAGCATGAAACAAAAGTTCTGTCTGACCAGCAACCTCTCGACCTGTCCCTCAAAGGAAGTTTTCACTCTGACCTCGGAGTTCTCTCGGAATAAGTACTCACTTGTGATATGATACCTCTCAAGATTTTGTTTAGTGCTGCATTGTTTCTCAATCCCTTAGGAATGTATGCACATCAGTGTGTCTCCCATCAAGATGCCGGTATTCTTCAATCAGATGATAGAAGACCAAACTGACCAGTCAGTGTGTGTCGTCAGCTGATAGGCGCATTTGTCCTTTCCCCACTATACTCTGGTAGCTGCAGAACTTGCTCGATGATTACTGTGAGTAACCTCCTTACGATTGGACCATTCTTAGGATCTTGCAGACAAACATAAACACTAGTAGTTCGCCCACAATTGCAGGGTATGTGCGCAATATAAAGAGAAAATCTTTGACTATAACTTGTGAAACGTTCACATTGGGAATCGCCATGGGCAAATCCAAACAGGAATTCAGTGAAAAATTAATCAGGGTACTGCACCCTCTTCTAATTGTCGAAAATGAGCCCACGAGTTGGCATATTTTTCTTCTTATCAAGGCTTAAGCATGCCTCAGTCCAAATTCCACAAACACCTGTGGCTATAAGAATTTGTTCTTATATCTTCCCTTAACCCTGAAATGAATGCACAGTGTGTTCGAATCAGATTCCCTTAAGTCTTTTATAAGTGGCTAAAAGAGTGTCCCAAACTAAGCCACAGTCCAATTAAATCTTTTCTTTTACTCAACAGCCACTAAGTCCTTCTTCCTCGTCATCAACCTTGTCTCTATTTGTTGAGGTTCTTCCCCAATGCTGCTTCCAAAGGGAGTGGGGGCAGCGGGGTTTCTCCAGCATAGATTTTTACATGACCTAGAAAAGTCCAAGTGTGCCTGCCTTGCTCTCGGACTGCAGATGGCTTGATGTCTTCCACAATGAAAGGGCCGTTAAATCTGGGCTTGTGCCACTTCCTTGTGAAATTGCGGATTAGGACCGCATCTCCAGTGAACAGTTTGGGAAGACATAATTCTTGAATGCCACTTGCTGAAGCATCTCCTTCTGTGTTCTGTACTGCCCCACACCCTTTTCACCGTAGCTGACTTGAAATGACAGAGATACTTGAAGTCATATACATAAAATCCTCACGTAGTTCTATTCTATCAGTTCTGCTGTCTGGATGGAGGTGTGAGGGGTGTCCTCATCCGTCTCCCTGTCACTATCTCATGGGGGTGAGATGTTGGTCCAAACCTGGTTGGTTCCTCAATGCATATAATGCCAGTGGTAGGCAATGCAACCCCCCTTTATTTAAGGTACGTTTCAACTTGGCTATCCTTTCTTTAAGCAAGCTGTTGAGCCGGCCACAGATCCCATTTCCTTGTGGATGATAGGCCCAAAGAAAACGTGTGCTTTATACCAAGCAACAAGCTGATCTGCTCAAATGTTTGATTCACAAAATGTCGGCCATTGTCTGACCTCATTACTTCATATACGCCCCATCTAGGAAACACTTCTCGTACTAAGAATTTGGCTGCACAGGTAGAGTCTGGTTGTGTACACAGGCCAGCCTCAATCCATTGTGAAAAGGGACAAACTACTACAATAATGTATCTATATCCATTACATGCTTGCAGCATGTCGACATAGTGGATATGCAAATGCTGAAAAGGGCCAGTGGGTCTCGGAATAACTCCCCTTACTGTGCGCAGTGTATGCCCAGCAGTGAAATATTGCCACAGGATTCAGTTCACTACATAGAACACAACATGTTCTAACACATTTGGTATGAACCAATCCTCTGCAATAGTTGCAGCGAGGTTCTCTCTAGTTGTGTGCGCAGGGTAGTGTAGTTGTTCCAGCACCACCCTTAATAAGGCTACAGGCATCACCGGTTTACCAGTGCTGTCTTGTCGCCACAATGCTTCAGAGGGGTTTAAAGAACCGCCATCTTCGCGTCCACAAATCCTTGTCATCTTGAGGTGCTTCCCCCTGAACCTCTATTAATTTTGTCTTTGACAAATTACTATATCCTTCAGGCACGTTCATCATTACAACCATTTTTTCATTTACATCAGGCCTATCAAATGTCATAACATTTTCTGAACATGCAGCAAGTTTTGCTTCATCGTCTGCTGCTTGGTTTCTGTGTGAGATAAAGTCTGCCCTTTTAGTATGTGCTGCGCATTTAACGACTGTGATGGCTACTGGGAGTTGCAGTGCCTTAATAAGCTTGTCCAATAAGGCGGCATGCTGTACTAGCATGCCATCCGCTCAGAGGTAGCCCCTCCTTTTCCAATATGCTAACCCTGCGTGCACCGTTGACGTCACATAGGCGGAGTCTCTGTACACTGTTACTTCCTGGTCTGCATGATTCCCGAGCGCGACAATCAGCACCACTAACTCTGCAGCCTGTGCTGAAGAATGAGACGTAGTCGACCACTTAACATCTTCTGAAACTCCCCATTGGCCATGTGCTTTACTACAGCGGCACCTGTGTATCTTTGTTAAATGTTAAATGTTAAATGTATTTGTACCGTGCACCGTCACCAACTGAATTGGTCCCCAGGCGCTCTGGCGGATCTGTAAATGATAAGGTGGGGTGGGTTAATAAGGTGAAGAGGGAGTAGGATAGAGAGAGGAGTGGTGTTCTGTTGGCAGCTTCAACTCGGTATACACCAGATGCTGAGCTTTGGTGCAGTTATCGGGTCTGTGATAGGCCGCGTGTGCTGTTGGTCTGGCTTATGTGTTGTTGCAGTGTTGTGAAGTGCGTGCGGCTTGTTGTGCGAGAGATGGTTGTGTGAGTTGAGTGAAGTAAGTATGCAGAGTTTGAGCTTATATTGGTTAGTGGGTTACCTGACCTTTGGCATGCTAGCCTTTGCAGTTCTGTCCCAGTGTGGCACCAGTTGACCCCCACAACTCTATCTGGATGCGGCACGGGCCAATGTCCAGAATTCTATCTGGGTGTGGGCAAGCCAACATTCAAAGTCCCGTCCAGATGCGGCGCAAGCTAGCGTCCAGAAATCTGTCCAGGTGTGGGCATGCTATCATTCGCAACCCCATCTGGATGCTGCGCAGGCTGGTGTTCACAATTCAAGTGTGGCACACGCCAACATTCAAGTTTCATCTAGGCACGGGCTTGCTATCCTTCAATCAATCCCATCTAGATGCGACGCAGGCCAGTGTCCACAATTCTAGGTGTGGCCTGTGTTAGTCTTCAGGTTTCGCATAGGAGCCGGCATGCTAATGTTCAAAGTCCTATCTAGATGTGACGCATGCTTATATTTCACAAATCTATCTAGGTGTGGGTATGTTGGCATTCATCTTTCACCTAGGTGCGGGCATGCCAACACTCATGGTCCTATCTAGATGCGATGCAGGCTGACATTCTCAATTCTGTCCAAATGTAGACATGTTAACATTCACAACTCCATCTAAGGGCGGGCATGCCAGCATTCAAAGTCCCCTCTAGATGCGACACAGGCCAATGCCCACAACTCCATCCAAGCGTGGCCATGCCAATATTCTCAATTCTATCTAAATGCGTCTGCCGGTCTGGATATGGTGCGTCCGGTACGTGCGAGTGGGCGAGTCACTTGAGGGCTTTCGTCTTTGTCTAAGTATGTGTTCAGTCTCTGGAGCCTTCCTTTTGTGGCTATTTTCCATGATATCGTATGCTCTGTCGGGTGGTTAGTTCTTTGGTTTGAGTGTTTGTCTAGATTGAGAGTGGCCGGCATTGGAGTTATTTTCATCGTTGTTTTAATGTCTGTGCATTCTGGTGCGTCTCTGTTGTGGTTACCCTGTGAAGAGCCATGATTTGAGGAGTTTCCTGAATGTTAGGTGGTTTGTTGTGTTCCGTATATTCTTAGGTAGGTCATTCCAGGTTTTGGGTGCCTGGTGGGAGAAAGAGGATCCTCTGAGTTTTTTTCTGTTGTAGGGTTTTGGTTCCAGGCGTATGTCGGTGCTTGATCTTAGTGTTCTTGTTGGTTGATGTAGCCGTAGTTTGCCGCTTAGGAATTATGCGCCTTGTTTGTGTATTGCTCTGTGCTTGATGCACATGGATTGAACTTTATTTGTTGTTTTAGTGATAGCCAGTGTAGTATTTTTAGCCCGGGTGTGATGTGGTCTCTTCGGGGTAGCTTGAGGAGGAGTCTGGCTGCTGCATTTTGTATGCGTTGCAGTTTTTTTAGAAGTCGTTCGGGCATGCCCAGGTATAGGCTGTTGGCATAGTCTACTCTGGACATGATCAGAGCGAAGATGGTGTTTTCTTGGCGAACGGCAGGAACGGTAGGATCATCTTTACTGCTCGCAGGAGGAAGAAACATTTCTTGATTACCGAGTTTACTTGTGGCTCTAGAGTGAGATTGCTATCCATCAGGACCCCTAGGTTTTTTACAGTTGATGATGGTTCTGGTGTGGTGGCGAGCTCTCTTGGCCAGGGGATGTAGTTTATGTCTCCTCCCTTTTTTGAAACACTCATTATCTCTGTTTTGCATGGGTTGATTTTGAGATGGTTGAGGTTCATCCAGTTGAAAATGTCACAAAGGCAATTCTCTAGTGTGGTGTTTTCTTCTCTGGTATCTTGTATGTTGAAGATTATCTGAGTATCTTCGGCGTAGTTGTAGCATGGGAGGCCGTGTTTTTTGATGAGTTTGATTATTAGGTACATGTAGATGTTGAATAGCAGCGGGGAGAAGGATGAGCCTTGTGGTACTCCGCACGTGGATTCTCTGGGTTTGGATTTAAAAGGTTTCATCCATAGTAGGGCAGTGTCTGTTATCCCTAGTCCTTCTAATCTCGTTATGAGGATGGTGTGGTTGACAGTGTTGAAAGCTGCAGACAGATCAAGGAGAATCAGGGCGGTACTGTTGTCCGAGTCTGCATTTGTTTTTTGGTCGTCCCATATTTAGAAGGAAGCTGATTCTGTTCCTCTCATGGGTCTGAAACCAACTTGTGCCTGGTCTAGTAGGCAATGCTCTTCTATGAATTCTTGGGTTGTTTGGTAGACGTACGTTTCTAGCAGTTTGGCTATGTAAGGTATGTTGGAGATGGGTCTATAGTTAGATATGTCCTCTACGTTTCCTGTTGTGCCTTTTAGTAGCGGCTTGATGTAGGCTGATTTGAAGGCCTGTGGTACTTTACCTGTTGAGATTGAGAGGTTGAGGAGGTTCCTGTGGTATTCCATGGGGTATCCTTGTTTGAGAATTGTTTTGTATATGTCCGGGGGGCAGGGGTCTTCAGGAGAGCCTGATTTGTTGCTTTGGTTTACCAGTTTGAAGAAAGCCTCAACTCATATTTTTGGGAAGTTTCGTAGCTTGTTTGCGTGTTCTTCGTCGGTGTCGGTGGGGTTTGCGCTGTGATCGCTTGGTCTGTTTTGAATGGTGTGTTGGATGGAGGTTATTTTGTTTTTGAAGTGGTCTCCAAAGTCCTCGCAGAGTTTCATCGATGGAATTGGCGTGTTGTTGCAGCCCAGTGGGTTTTTTATTTCGTTTATGATTTTGAATAGTTCTTTCTGGGCGTTGTAGGAATTTCAATTTGTTTGCAGAGGTGTTGTTGGTCCTCCATTCAGATTCTAGTTTTCGTTTTTTTCTTTTCATGGCGTTAAGTAGTGGGGTGAACCACTTTGCTGTGGTTTTCTTACGTGATGGGGTGAAGGGCTTTTCTTTGGCGATGTCGTCTAGGGGTGTTGTGATCCAGGTATGAAGTAGGGCAACTTTTTTGTCTAGATCTGCTTCTTCCATGGTTGATGCTCGTGGTTTGCTGAGTTCTAGGAGTTCGGTTAAGTTGGAGTTTTTTATGGTTCTCCAATTTCTTTTCATCATGATGGGTCGTTTTTCTTGTTCTTTTTTGTTGGAGCTGTCGTTGTGATTATGAATGGAATGATGAGGTGGTCGCTCCAAAGTATTTGAATTGGGGGTGCCGTGGTGATGAAATCCTTGTTGGCGAAGATTGCATCAAGTGTGTGCCCTGCTGAGTGGGTTGCTCCTTTGACTAGTTGTTGTAGGTTCATGGCTGCTAGTTGGGCGATTAGGGATTTTTGTGTGGTTGTGGTTTCTTCATCGAACCAGATGTTGAAATCTCAGAGGATGATCAGATGATTGTACTTGATGGCTAGGGTGGTGATTGCTTCTGTGAAAGCTTCTATGAAGGTCGCGTTGTAGTTTGGGGGTCTGTATGTCAGCATGAATTTCAGGTTAGTTTTGGGGTTTACTGAAAGTCGTAGTATTAAGGATTTGCATTTCCCAATGTTTATAGGATCTTCCATTTTGATGGCCAGTTGTTCCTTGTGGATGATCGCTAGCCCCCCCCCCCCCCCCCCCCCCGCCTCTTTTGGATTTTCTGTTTGTTTCGATGCATTTGAAGTCTTCAGGCAGGCAGTTGTTGAGGCTGATCTTGTAGTTGTCATCTAGCCATGTTTCGGTTATAAATAGGATGTCTATGCTTCCTTCTGAAAGGAGGATGTATGTTTCAGTTGAGTGTTTGGACATTGACCTTGCGTTTATTAGGTTGCAGTGGATTCTCTGGGTGAGATTTTGTGTTGAGGTTATTTGTTGTTCAAATTTGTAGTTGTCTGTTCGTGGTGTTTCCGCATTGATGTCAGTAGGATGAAGAACGGCAACAGCTGCTTCTTCATTGAAGCGGTCCAATAGGTTGGTAACAGGGCTGATTATTCTTGGTGTTTCTGCTGTGATGCTGTTCGGGTGAAGATCAGCGGTGGTTTCTTCATTGAGTTCGATTCTTGGGTGGGAGGTAGCATTGCTGGTTGTCAGTGCTTCGCCGTATTGTGCAGGATGTAGTGGAAAACGACGTTGTCCCTCTGTTCTTGTGATGTAAGGTGTGATGGGGTCGGAGCCCTCCCACTCTCTTATTGAGTGCTCCCATCGTTTTTCCACGTGTTTCAGGAAATTGTTTGCATGTTTCGGGGTTTCCGTGTTGGGGTGTTGGTGTACCGTGGTTGTTGCGAGGTAAGGTGTGAGGTATAAGGATTTTTCTCTTGTAGATTTTGTTCCGGTTATGGCTGTGTTGGGCGTCTTTCCTTCCAGTGGGGCTGCTTCTTGTGGGTTCTGTCGGTGTTGTGTGTTTGTGTCTCTTGTTGCACGGCCTTGTTCTCTTTCTCCGTGTCCTTTTCTGGGTCGGGCCTTTTTCCAGTTTAAATGCAGGCGTAGTAAGGTAGTTGGTCCTCTATGCTATGTTGTGCAGTCGCAGTGCCCTCGGTATTTCCATCTCTGGATGCGCTGGGGTGTTCTCTGGCTCAGTGTTGCTTTCCTGTTGGTGGGTAGGGTGTGTTTCCTAAGGGTGCTCTGTAAGGGGGGGTTAGGGTATTAACGGTCTGTTGGAATGGAACTTGACTGAGTTAGGTTGTGGTGGGTTTCCGGGATTGATAGAGTACTAAGCACGTCACACAATGCAGTTTGGAGGCAGAATCCCTGCTAAGTTTGAGAAACCTGTATAGTGGGAGAGAGGCCTATCAGTGAAATCTAGACATCATACAAAGCAAATTTTGGGGACAGAGCCCCAGCTGATTTTGAGAGGCCTGTATAGTGGGAGCGAGGCCTATCAATGCAGTCTAGAACATCATACAATGTAGTTTGGGGGCAGAACCCCAGCTAAATTTGAGAGACTTGTATAGTGGGAGAGAGGCCTATCAGTGCAGTCTAGAACATCATACAATGCAAATTTTGGACACAGAGCCCCAGCTGAATTTGAGAGGCCTGTATAGTGGGAGAGAGGCCCATCAATGCAGTCTAGAACATCATACAATGCAATTTGGGGACAGAACCCCAACTGAATTTGAGAAACCTGTATAGTGGGAGGGGGCCTATCAATGCAATCTAGAATATCATACAATGCAATTTGGGGACAGAAACCCAGCTAGATTTGAGAGACCTGTATTGTGGGGGAGAGGTATATCAATGCAATCTAGATATCATATGCGATTTGGAGACAGAACCCCAACTAAATTTGAGAGACCTGTAAAGTGGGCGAGAGGCCTATCAATGCAGTCTAGAACATCATACAATGCAATTTGGTGACAGAACCCCAGCTAGATTTGAGCGACCTGTATAGTGGGAGAGAGGCTTATCTAGAACATCATGCAATGCAATTTGGGGACAGAACCCCAGCTAAATTTGAGAGACCTGTATAGTGGGAGAGAGGCCTATCAATGCAATCTAGAACATCATACAATGCAATTTGGGGACAGAAACCTAGCTAAACTTGAGAGACCTGTGTAGTGGGAGAGAGGCCCATTAATGGAATCTAAATGTCATACAATGCAATCATCTTCTTTACTTTCGGTTTGGCAAGTGGCTTGGAGTCTGGGGCAGTGTAGTTACTCCACTCCTAACCCAGGCCACTCCTACCTTACTGGTCCTTGTAGATGCTGGTTGACGGCCGGCCACTGCTTCCCCTGCAGACACCGGTTGACACTTCTTGGAGCCACCTCTGTCGGAGCCGCCCTTGGCCCTAGTGCTCCAATCAGGGCTCGGGGGCGGGATGGGAGGCGGGAGGCTGGGATGTGGAAGGGGAGCTGGGATGGAGGTGGCAGGCTGGGGAGGGAAGCGGGCCTGGCCGCGGGTGTTCCTTTCCTTGTTGGGTGGGTGGCGGGGGGTCTGGGGCCGTACCTGGTTGTGGCGAGGGATGAGCCGAGTGGCCATCATTCTGATTGATTCATGAAGAATCATCAATAAAAACAATTTCTCCTCCTGCTAAAGCATTTTAATAATAATGTTCAAGGTTTTGTGAAACAAATAAAACATTTACATTTAAAAAAAAGCATTTTCTTTTATCCTGGGGATTTCATCATAGAATTCTTCATAGTTTGAACAGCCATGCGCATGCTCATCCTCTGCCAGTGGTTCAGCTACAAACATGGCAGGATTCACTATTCTGCATTGAACTATTTTGGTCGATGGATTTTATATGACTACTTCATAGGCAGAAGGCCATTGAAAACTTAACGTGCCTTTTGGTTTCTCTAAAATGGCAACCAGTGCATGTTGAACAAATAACGTCATAGAGCATCCCATCACTATGCTTGCAGCTTTCTCTATCGAAAACCCGGCGGCTGCCAAAGATTATTTGCATGGAAAATGACCTCTCATGACTGGGTCTAAAATCCCACTGTAATATGCAAGGGGTTTGTACTGCAACGTGGTTCTCTGTGTAAGGGCTGCTGTCATAACAGTGCCATCCATGTGCGAAAACAAAATAATTCCCCAGCATAATTAGGAATCCCTAAAACTGGAGCTGTGCAAATTGCTTTTTTCAACTCATCAAACCCTTCTTCCATGTCCTCTGTCCACAAATTGTTTTCCTGCGTTACCTGTGCTTTCTTTAAAGCCTGCAATAAAGGCCTTATATATGATCTGTAGTCAAAGACCCATGCTCTGACATCATTACATAATCCCAGAAATCTCTGCATGTGTTTTATCATGTGTGGCTTAGTGGTTTTAAAAATAGCCTCAGCTCTCTCAGGAGTAACCTTCTTTCCTTCATATGAAATCAGTTGGCCTACGTACAACAACATCTGTTAACAATACTGTAACTTCTCTTTGTCAACCTTATATCCTTTTTCAGCAAGTGTAATTATTAGCTGAACAAAATCGCATCTGCACTCTTCCTCTGAAGTGCTGCAAAGTAAAATATCATCTACGTATTGCAACACAATACTTTTTAAATCAATATTGCTTAAGTCCATCTCGAGGACTCTATTGAAAATCGATGGAGACTGACAATACCCTTGAGGTAATCTCGTGCTTTTTAAGTTAGTCTGTCTGAAAGTAAATGACGTCAGATCCTGCGTGTCTTTGTGCAATGGGATTGAGAAAAACACATTTTTCAAATCAATCACAATGAAATATCATGCTTCAATAGGTATATTACATAAGATTGTAGCAGGATTAGGAACTAGAGGGAACTTGGCCTCTACAATCTGGTTTATCGTTCTTAAATCTTAAATTTGTTTCCACAACCCCCTCTTTCCCCTTTTTCACAGGATAAATTGCTGTATTATAGGGTGACTCTGATGTCACTAAGATACCTTCATCTGCCTCTCAAGACATGGGATACTGTCGTGCTCGAGGTAAAATTGTTCCTGGTTCAATTTAGTCTTCTCCAACCCCCTTCAACAGGCCTACATCATAAGGGCCTGAGGTCTATAATGAAGTTGGCACTTTCGCCATTTCTTCCTCAAAATACTCAGGATGTTTTTGTGCCAACATCATTTTCTGAGGAACTTCTCATTTAATTGCTCTCACCCAATTAGTAATGCTCATGTCAAATTTTACTTTGTCATCAGATGGATGATCTCCAAATAGATCGTCATCTGTGACATCAGTTAATCTGTACCTTCCCTGATGGCAATTACTGCACAGCATTGTCTGCCCTCATCATCATTCCCATGAAGCAAAGCCATTTCACCTCACACTACAGTTGCTTATAGCTCTGTGGGAAAAACGTGTCCCTCCTCTTCAAGCATAGGTATTTTTGGTGTAAATAAAATCATCAGGTATTCTCATAGTTTTGCCTGCTAGGCCTGGTAGCCATGTCAACAGAATGCATACTCCATAATGGAAAACCTCTGGTTCTAAAGGCGTTGCCTGCATGGCCATTTGTCCTGCAAATGCCATAATAAATCCGCTCATGTTCAAATAATGCATTCCTGGTGTTGAACACACTATGCCTTCATCAGTAAACAAAATTGTCATGTTCAAATTTGTCATTAGATCTCGACCCAATATGTTGACAGGTGTCTGCCTTGAATATTGCAGTGGCACCGACATGTCACACTCTCCTATAGAGACTGGTAATTCTTCAGTGAAAGGAACTCTGCTTGTAGCTCCTGTAAAACCTTGAGTATTCATGCCATTTCCAGATATCGAAAACCTTCCCTCTCATATACAAGAGCGTGTTGCACATGTGTCTACTAAAAATGTAAAAGATGTGCCTCCTATATTGATGTCTACCCTCAGTTCCTCGTGAGGATTCAGCTTCACAGATAGCATTGAACACATCAGGTTTCCCAGTGAGCTTTCCTATTGCGGGTAAAGCCTCATTCTTTTACCTGTTAAAGGATTCCCTCCATCGACAGTGCCACCCCCTAATCTAGGAGTCAATAGCTGTCCTGTGCTTGTTCTCTGCTAAATCTACATGGTCAAATGCTGCGACTGACCTTGTGGCGGATTAACTGCTACCTGCTGTGTTTGCAAGCCTTGCTGCATTCCCGGCCCTTGTTGCTGCTGCATTGTTTGATTCTGAGCAAACCTGTCTCCACTCTGCAGTGAATACGCAGGTGGGTTTGAAGTCCCCTTTCTTAAAAACTTGCCTTTTTGCATGAAATCTTGGCTTCTACATATTCGAGCGAAGTGCCCTGTCATACCACATATCCAACATGTAGGAGGTCTCCTAATCTGCCCAATCTGCCTATTTTGACAGCCCTTCTGCATATTTTGAAACCCACCTTGATTATTCTGGAAGCTTCCCTGATTATTCTGCCAATTCCTTGATTATTCTAAAAACCTCTTCATCGAAATCCTCCAATTCCTCGCGTAGCAAATCCATTATTGCCCTGATCAAACTGCCTTTGGTTATTCACCTGCGGCATATTCGGGTCTGCTGTGAATTTGATCCATCTATAGTAATCAACCTTGCTCCTTCAATTGCATATTTAGACAATTTCTTTCGTACTAACTTTGCCTCTTTGCTTTTCCTACCATCATCTTTCTTGCAATTCCTTTCCTGCAAGAGTCTCAAATAATGCTCAATGGTCAGCTGAATGTCCGACCACGGTTTGGCTTCTATACCCACTAGTTCTTGTGCTGCTTCTGTACAGAGTCCAGCAGCCATTGGAACAATATATTATAGAACACAGGTATAGATTTTCCCCAAGATTTGCGCGTCTCCAAGGATCACTGTTCCTGAATATTCTGAATGTAAACAAGCGGATCATCTCCGTCCTGCATCTTTTTTGTCATTATAGCTCCCTTATCGGATGTGTTCGGATACAATACTCTAAGTGCTTTCCAGACTGCTGCTATACAGTTATTGAACAGTGCTCCATGGTGAGCAGTGTTAACTGTAGTAACACCAGCATATCCTGCCCTTGACCACACGTCATCCGTTCTCTCACCAAGTATGGCAATCAGGAGACCCTTAATGTCCCCCATAGCTAATGTGTTTCCTCCCGTAATTTTCTCTAACTCATGTATCCATTTCCCAGCGCCAGAAGTTAAACTTGGGAGTTTAGTCCTTAAATTATCCTTGTCCATCTGGGGCCACAGTATATAGTGTGGTCTGCCCCCCCTTTCTCTAACAAGGGAAAATGTGAAGCCCCCAACTCATTCTCATTTCTCATCATTTGTCTGTCCACCGCAGGGACAATATCCCCACATCACCTTCTTCCTAGCAGCGATCTGAATCTGCTCACATATGGTGGTGACTCCCCCCTCTCACCATGGAGTTGCCCTTTAGGTTGGTCTGACTGTGTCAATGGTTCTGACACCCTAGGTATAGGTGTGTTTAAATTTGACCATCTTACTTCCTTACCCATAGAAAACCATCCCTCTGGAACACATACAACCCCTCTCTCTTCCCCACGGAAGGTGTCTCTGTCTTTGTCTGACATTTCTTGTGCCCAACTCGTGCAACTTCTCTCCTCCTCATCTTTGTTCAGGGTCAGTCTATCTAAAGACAACTCCTTCTGCCTCGTACTGCATGAGGCTCCCTCTGTGTCATATAACTGCATACTCTTGAGTCATTCATTGTTTCCCTTCCACTTTGATTCTTTCTGGGCTTTCATTTCATGGTGTACTTCATTGCTCGCTTCTCCAATGCTTGTAGAGTCAAACTAGTCCTCTAGATTTAATCTAGATGGGCCTGGTAATGACTTGTATCCTGGAAATAATTCCTTTATGTCCTCTCATGCTATTTCTGGTTCGGGATCCCTTATCTGCTTCTCCAAGTGATCGCGATCACATGCTCTCTGTCTTCTTTTACGTTCTATATCATTGTCAAATTCTCTCCACTTCCTTGCTTCCTCTTTTTTCTTCATATCCCTTCTCTCATTTTCTCTGCGTATCTCCTCATCCTTTCATCTCTGTTTTCTCTTGTCCCTTAATTTCTGTTCCTCCTCTTCTATTCTTTTTCATTCTAGCCTGTCCTGCTCATCAATTGCTTTTTGTCTGTTATCCCGTTTTCTTTGCTCTTCTGCTCTCTTGTTTTCACAATTGCTCCTCTTGATATAACTGCTCTTGTCTTTGTCGATCCTTCCTTTTCACTGCTTCATCTTTCAATCGTTCCTCTCTCTCTTTATCTTTTTTGTCTTGCTCATCTTGCTCTTCCCTTTGTCTTACATCCTCAATGATTTTACCATCGAGTTTAAGCAAAATCTGACCACCAATCCATTTGTTCTGTAGAAGTGCTAACTCATCAGCTTTATCTCTTTCTCCCTTCCATCTCTTTATTTCTCTTCCTATATCTAGAGATGTGCTTGGTCGATAACTTCTCTTGGGAATTTAGAGATGACATCAGTATTTTTCTCTGGACCCTCATTACTGCTTTGTGTACGCGACTCATATGCTGGATTGCTATACCATGTTGCTGCATTAAGCTCCCTCAATGGGTATAACCCACCGTCTTTCTTGTTTTGTCTTCTATTTCAGGTGGGGTAGGGGAGCAGAGGGCTCCTCACCCCCCTCTTTGCATACATTAAATATCCAATCTACAGGAGGCGGCTCATCTCGTTTCGCCTGGTACATTTTCCAAAGCTCTAAACTCGCTAGTCCCTTGTCTAGCTTTTTTCCCATATATGCTGCATGCAAATATGTAATCATATGCTGCAGGACTGCCTTTGATAGTGACCCTCCTTGTGGCCGTGGCATAAACATTCTGTCTGCTGTTCCTTTAACCCATTCCGCAATATACTGTCTAAGCTTGGGTGCATGTTTCGGTAATTGCTTGCAGAGATGCACAAGTGGAGTAATATCCTCCATTCTCAACTCATTTCACTTAACCTCTGACAGTCACTTGCTTTAAACACATATTTAAAAAGTATGTTTCAGAAAAATAACACAATATAAGCCTGTGCCACTCGTCACAGGCTCTAATCCCTTTTATCACACTTTTTTACTTTAATCTTGCTAAAAAAACAACCACCAGTTCAATTTGAAAAATCAATTTGTTTTTTCCACTTCATCATTTTCATAATCACATAAAACAAACAGTCAGACTCGACCGGTTACATATATTCATCTGTACAGTCTTCTCTAAGATCTATCTTGCCCTCTAAGATACTCCATACAGAGTTTAAATTACCCTCTTTAGATTTGTCTTTAATCAAATCCGTCTTCTACATCATCCACTACGGGACTCTAGGTTCAAATGTCTTCTGATACATTCTTTAAAACGCAGGCCAGGGTGTATTCTCTTATCATGGCCTCTCTCACAATACCTCTATTGCTTGGCCACACTCAAGTCAATATCTATTCAGTATATACATATAACACTCTTATTCTCATGTTATGTTCATCTCGCCTCCCTCTGTTACTCACTTTTTTCTTCACTCATCACCCATACTTTTTGCCAACTCTCTCAGTTTTTACTCACCACTCGCATTTTCGTCTTCTGACTCTCGGGATCGTACACCTCTTTTACCACCTTGCCAACCTTCTGTTTGACCAGCTTCTCGTAGACGTTGGAGGGGATTCTCTGGAAACCAAGGGACCCGTCACACTGCTCTTGCAAGCTTTTTCAAATTACACTAACCACCATCTACGGGGAGCTTCACGTCCTTTCAGCCAAATGGCAAAGGTCGTTCGATATTGCCGGGACTCTAAAGATTACTTATGTCGATGGATCTGAACCATCCTCTCCGCTACCAAGTGAACTGGTTAACCCAGCCCTTTAAGATGAGTAGCAATTACCCTGGAGATGGACAGGGATGCAGATTTTTATTCATACATCAATAATCAAAATGACTCAGGTAGTCGGCAAAAGGAAAACAGTTTTATTATCAATTATCTAAAACAGGGAGCATAACGAACATCAACAAATTCACTCAATCCGCTCACTCAATGCATTCTAGAAAAAACTGAGTTCTTATACACAAAACTTGTCATCAATGACATTAACCTACGTGTTTACTAATGTCATCCTACGTGGCCAACAACAAAAGCCTATGAGTATGAGTGATTGTCTCTGAGTGAACATCTAAGTATACGATCCATACTAGTCTAAAAAAGTGTGAATATGTGATTGATTACTTAACATCAGGTGGGGCAACTAAGCCCTCCCTTAAAAATGACCACTATGAACGTCACTAAATACACAACGTCCCATCCATTGGTTTACACACTTATAGGACCCTTAATTACGCAGTCCTCTACAATCGGTTGGCACTTTAAACTCCATCAGTACTTTTCCGTCTGCGTCTAGCAGCATGCAGAGTGGACATCCAGGTGTTGTTCAGCTTGCTTTAACCATTGCTTTCCACCAATTAGCATATCAAACCATCATCCCGTCAGTGGTCTACCATCAATTCGGCTTTGAAGCTCGGCCTTGAGAGTGTTCTTAGCTCTGAGAAATTCAGAGAGTGAAAGCACGCTCTGCTCTGTGCGTTGGTGTGACCATCTCATTCATCAACTTCATCCTTCCCTGTTACTAGAGACCATGGAATCGAGCATCTAGTGCATTTTAATACAATATTTTAATAGACCTCCTTGTTTTGTTCATGTCTTCTGAACAGTAGTTCTATTCTTTCACACGATTTGTATCCAATGTCAGTTCACTCCAGTTTGATAAGACCTTGGCTTCTTTGCTCATCCAGCCTTGTCTGCTGAGATTCACTTTGTAATTCAATTTGCATTTTAACAGCGACACTCTGGAAATGAGGCTTTCTCTGCCTTTTTGCTAAAGTCCAGCAATGCTATAAAGCTTAGTGGAAACATCCATCCTTAACTTGTCCGTATGTGTATATATATGTATATATTCAATGAAAACACTTTGTTAAAGGGATGTTATGGTTAAGTTGCACTAATAAAAACCTATGAAATTCAATGAAAAAACTTTGTTACGGGGATGTTATGGTTAAGTTGCACTAATAAAAACCTTTGAAATTCAGTGGAAAAACTTTGTTAAAGGGACATTATGGTTATGTTGGACTAATAAAAACCTATGAAATTCAAAGAAAACACTTTGTTAAAGGGATGTTATGGTTTCAAGTAAAATCGGAAAACCCCAGAAATTCCACAGTTATGGTAAGCTAAGCAACCATAACTCGCGCCACCACCATGCACTGCTAAGACTAATACCCAGGACATCAAAGATGACATCACAAATGTCATTGATGACATCACTGATGACATCACATGTGAAATACATTTTGATGAAAAGTCCCTACAAGGAGATGTGCTTATATTGTTGGTAACAAGATGTCAGAGGTGATCGGGATACCTATCACAAACTACTTAATCTATTAAATAATGTACTCATCTAATACTGTATTGGAGTGTTGTTGTTAATACAGAAACCTAATCATATATAAACATAGGCAATGACTGCAGCATTCACCTTAGAAGTACACTACTTATAATCTTATAATTGTGGATAGTACAATAATGAATGCTACCATATTAGAGTTGTGAGTATTGTTAAACATGTAATAACTAGCTAACAATTCAAGACTTACAGCACTTGTGCTGGTACAAACAATACATATGAAGAACCACAATACATCCAAGTCAGAGGCACATACGGGGAACTAAAGTAGAGAAGAAAGAAACTGCTTCATCAGAAAATGTTAATGACATTAAAAATTATCTTCATGTATACAAATGAATTGTGTGTCTGAGGCCTGATCATTTCCCCATGTATGTGTACCATGAGCTGAGACCAAACCCTAAGAAAAGTACTCAAATAACATATGGCAAGGTTAACGTGTAGATATACAGCACCTTTTTCAATTTTCTTATTCTGACTGCCAGTGAATAAAACCACCTGGCCTATATGTCAATAAACAAAAACAAGTGGCCCAGATATTTGATGTCATCAGTGATGTCATCAATGACATTTGTGATGTCATCTTTGATGTCCTGGGTGTTAGTTCTAGCAGTGCACGGTGGTGGCGCGAGTTATGGTTGTTTGGCTTACCATAACTGGCGAATTTCTGGGGTTTTTCGATTTTACATGAAACCATAACGTCCCTTTAACAAAGTTATTTCTTTGAATTTCATAGGTTTTTATAAGTCCAACATAACCATAACGTCCCTTTAACAAAGATTTTTCTTTGAATTTCAAAGGTTTTTATTAGTGCAACTTAACCATAACGTCCCCTTAACAAAGTTTTTTCATTGAATTTCATAGGTTTTTATTGGTGCAACTTAACCATAACGTCCCTTTAACAAAGTTTTTTTATTGAATTTCATAGGTTTCTATTAGTCCAACTTAACCATAACGTCCCTTTAACAATGTTTTTTCATTGAATTTTATAGGTTTTTACCAGTTCATGCTATTTTCCTACAATTTACTAATATCATACTTACCCAATATAGCAATCATTGTGTCCAATTTACAAAGTGTCACCTAAAATCTCTGCCATTTCCCACCTTCTGGAATCATTTTTAACACTTCCATACACTTTTTGCAACTATTTCAACTAGTTTTGCATCCGTAGACATCTACGAACATCTGAGTTCACAGTTGACCTTCAGGACAGTGCCACATGACCATACGCTGGTGCGTGGCATGATGACATGTCCGAGAACCCGTCCGCACTTCACGATAAGATCTCTGCTTCGCAGACAGTTCAGAATTGGATTTTCTACTGATCTAGGAACTTTGAACTTCAAAATGTCGCTTGCACAGCTCCAACACCTATTCCTTCTCATTATCCATTAACAATCTCGTACACAGTACATACTTGTAGCAAAACTGCCATTTATCTTAAAATGGCATCAGCTAATGCCATCCCTCCCCCCCAAGAAACACCACCACTGCTGTAATCAAGAAGCATGAGAAACACTGCCCCCTACATTAGAAATAACACACGCGCAACATTTTCCCTTGTCCACATTCCCCTCCATATTAATGTTTGGTTTCTCTTCCCTCATTTCCCTCCCCACCTTTCGGTCTCAGCTCTCCTGTCAAAAAAAATACATCCAAAAACAACAAAAGACATATTCCTGTAGGAACCTCCTTTCACATTTAAAAAATAGAACTAAAAAAAACATGTATAGACTTCATCTATTTTATATTTCTCAGTAAAGTACATAGACTCAATAAGATATTCCAACATTTCCTTTTGCAATTTTTGTTATGCTAATGGAAATATTGTGGCGTTCATCCTCCGTTCCAGGGATTGGAACGGTGGATACTGGCCCAGCAGCCCAAGTTGTCAGCCCAAGCGAAGCAAGGGTCGATAGCCAGTTCTCTGGACCATTATCTACCCATTCCAGCCCCTAAAATGGGGGATCAAGGCCATTAGCACCCTAGGTTCCCAAAGCGGGAACCCGGGGTGCTAAAAAAGAGGATTTTTCTTCCTAAACTGGGACGCCTACAGCGTCCCAGTGTAGGAAGGAAAATCCTTTTCCAAGATGGCGACCATGGAAAGGGAAGGCATGGGTTCCATACAGGGCCCCTCTTCGCTTTCAATAGCAGCCTGCAGAAGGCAAAAAGAGAACCCTATGACCATATTGCCACAAGCATATTTTTCTTCCCTTTCAGATCTATCCTAATTTCGAATAACTTTACCACAAAGCCAATCCCAGGTGGACATGGACACTTTAATCCTATGTTTTGTCCCTTGTGGTCATGGCCAATAGCCAGATTGTCTGGATCATGACCTTATTCCATGACCCGTACAATCTGGCCACTGCCCATGGCCACAGGCTACCCCTCAGTCACTAAAGGTATACCGCTATTTTTTGTAGCTACATTACATCAAATAATAAAACACTGGCACATTTGCAAAACCATGCTTGTAGGTCCTTGCCAATGCTCCTTACGCAAGTTTGCTGGAAATTCACCCATGTTTTATTTTTTTAAAAGTGTCAAATGTATGCACATACAATCGTCATATAACCTAGTCCCCACTTGACAAAATCCATTCAGACTTTACGAAAACATCTATATCTAGATCTATAATCTTTTTGCAAACCTTTGTGTAGATTTGTCAAATGGCACCACATTTATAAACCTTTACAATATTTTGGGACCCCCCCTCTAATTTTGCTACCTCTTGACAGAATCCCACCACACTTCGTAAAAACATGTATATCTAGATCTATTATCAGTTTGCCAATTGAAGTGTAGATTCATCAACTGGCACCTCATTTATAAGCCTTTACATTATTTTGGGACCCTCCCCTCTAACCTTGCCTCCTCTTCACCCAATCCCACCAATCTTCGCAAAAACATTCATATCTAAATGTATTATCGGTTTCCCAAATTAAGTGTAGATTCGTTAAATGGCACCTCACTTATAAGCCTTTACATTATTTTGGGACCCCACCTCTAATTTTGCCTCTCATGACAGAATGCCACCAAACTGTGCATACACACTCAGAATCAGGTCAGAAATATATATGCAAAATTTCATGCAGTTCCATTAAGTGGTGCCAAAGTTATAAGCCATCCAAGAACTGCATTTCACCAACCCTGTAATGCTGAGGTGTCCGCAAACTTTACAGGACTGTTCGCGAACAACCAAACTGTTGGCGGACCTTCATGGCAAAAAGCACCCGTTTCTTTGCTTCTTGCAGCCATATCCCATCCCATCCTCATCACCGCTCACCTCCCCAGAGAATATTTGATAAGTTTGACAAGTGCAATGTTGTGTTTTTTAATATGTTTTTACCGAGATGTCCAAGATGGCATGCATTTCCAAAAATCTGACGCACTTCACGCTCTTCACCATCCAATCAGTGAACACGTTGCATGTCCGCGGACATGACACAAGCCGATTAACCAATCGGTGCCCTGTCCGTGGAGCGAACAGGGAAGTGTGTCCGCGGACCGGACGGACATAGATATCACACATTTTTTGTGACCTACTTTTTGGTTGTTTTAAAAAAAACTACTGGACGAATTTTCACCAAATTTACAAAAGCACGCTTTCGGGACCACGCCACTGCTCCTGCCACAAATTTGGGGACAATCCATCCAGCGGTTTGGGCTTTATGCATGAGCAAAGTGTTTTCCCCCATTCAATCTATGGGAAAAAAAGAAATGTTGGGACCCCCCCTATAACTTTGCCCCCCCTGCATCAAACATCACCAAACTTTGCAAAACAATTCAGAGTGTGCCATATACTTTTCTTTGTAAAGTGTGGTGTGGATTTGTCCAGGGGGAGCAAAGTTATAAGCCACCCAAAAAATGCTCTTCCTATGAAAACAGCAACTTAACCATAACTACATAGCCACTAACTGAAATTGAGAATATTGCAGCATATGCCGGCCATAAAAAACGTAGATGCTTACTACCCTATGGCAGTACATTTTCAAGACCAACATCAGAGCAAATTAGACAGCTTTAGATGCATTAGAGTACACCATATCAAGCTCAATCCACGTGGAGGGAACCGTGAGCTGGAATTACGCCAGATGGAGACACGATTTATTCTAGACTTCCAAACCAAGAAACCAGGGGGACATAACTTGGTTGAAGAAGTGTATACATTCCTTGGGACATACATTTCCTCTTCTGCCTGAGTCTTGACAATTCTTTGAAGTCAGTATTATAAGAAAATTCCTTTGCTGGTCTTTGATAGTTGAGCTTGTTGTAACTTTTTGCACTATATAGGTGTGTTGATGCTTTATGTAATAGTGAGAACTGCACAGCTTTTAGCCCTGATCCAAACAACTTTCTCCTTTTTATATGCTCTTGTCTATATTTCCCAAATCCTGGTTTTATATTGTATATTTAATACTGGCTGTGTGTATTAATGTATGTTTACAGCACTGAGCACTTTAGTAACTTTTTACCTTGCTGCCACAGAGGATAATCAAAATTTCCAAGAAAGCATTTATAAAAATCCATCGATAATGTATGAGGAACAATGTTCAAGATATTAACAAAGGTCTTTGCACTATGCACTTTAGGATTTTAAAGGTAAATTGATTGAGAGTCATGCTTACAGCACTATGCACTTTATCATCTTGAACCTGAAAAAGATCAAAGGATTGGAATGCCGTGTTTCCTCAAACATATATATTTGATAAATAGGAATTTAATTGTTGGCAGTGTAAAATCATTGTATGATGCCAGTATCTGATTGTAAATTGAGGCTTTTATTGGGAAAAAACGTGTAAGTGCACAGTGAGCAGGTTTTGATCCTAATCACTAAGTATTAGAGTGGCAATAACCTAAATGGTCGTGAAAATAAAAACCTGTCACTGTGCACTGAACGGCTTTAAAAGATGAATGTGATATCTCCAAATACTTAAAGCACTAGCTTAAATGTATCAAGAGTGAGACTCAACACATTACAAGATGGCCGCATGCATTTGACATAGAGCGTCTATGGGGCATTGCAAGAGGTGAAAGTGAAAAGGGACAAAATGTGTCAGGCAGAACCATAGAGATCGAGCCCTTCTGTATTTTAAAGCATTGTGCAGTTGTCTCATGTTTTATATGTGAACAAGCAACGGGAGTGTTGCGAAACGCATCGTAGGTTGCAATGCCTTCAATAAAGCTGGATATGGCACAAGAACTTTGGTGAATGATGTATTGATTTATTTCTTGGAGATTTATGCTGGCGTCCTGACCGCTTTGAGTGCTGTCCTTGTATGGAAACCTGCATTTACTTTTCCTTTTTTTTCAAAATGTCGGCGCGCCTGGTGACAGGCACTGGACGTGCACCAGCTGGCTTTTCAGAAGCAAAGAAGCAAAGAAGGATCACCGAGTCACATATGGGCTGCCCGCCTTTGCTACAGACCAGGAATTATACCAGAGGAGCAAAAGCGTGTGTGGTCGTCGCCGGGAGGGGCTCGACTGATCGGAGGTGAACCCGGTTTTTCATCGGAGGGTGAATGGAGACACTAACGTTTCGGTGAGTGAACTCCTGGTATTCTACACACAGTATACTCATGTCTCCAGTGGTCTGTGAAGCGGGTTGCGCAATATACTTCTCTTGTGCATATTATTGCGGCCAGGATACAACATCAGCTTCTCCCCATTTAATGAATTCAGACCAAGGGTGTCTGAATTCCTTCCATCTAACGCCATTTCCCTCCAGTTTATGAACTGTAAATACCCCTTGAAGGAATATGGGATCGCAACTTGATAAAGAAAATGCACGCTGTGAAGAGGCACAGAATTTATTTAGTGAAGCTCAACAAATTAGAGTATCAAGCAAAAATGTAACAGAAAAAAGCATTGTATATAAAAATGAAAACATCTTACTGAAAGAATTGGAAAGACTACAGAAAAAAGAAGTGAGCAAATGGTGGGAGGAGCATTCACTTCAGAATTATGTGGATGTCGGAAGGATTCCACGTGGGGTCAGAATTCTAACATCACCTTCCTTCGAGGAACAAGATCCGGAACTGCTCAAAGAATGGGGTGATTCCACGAACTTGTGGTCAGGACAGGTTCTGAACATTTTGATCAAATATGCCCGAATTGACCAGTTGTCCGCCATTACACCTAGTGAAGAAGGGAACACACTCAGAAAAAGCATGGAAGTAACTCTAATAGCTTACGAAGAAGATATTAAATTACGTAAGCAGAGAAAGTTCCTCTGCGACAAACAGGACTAGGAAAGAGGACGAGTTTATACCTTTGCACGTTGATTCAACAACCTCAGGAAAAACATGGCAAGCCAAAATACCGAGAATAAGGAATCAACTCCTGCCTCGAGCGAAGCAGCCACAACTTCAGATTCTGAAGCCTCTACCAGTACTAACGAAACCCCCCCCAAGAAAAACAATTTTTTTAGAGGAGATAAGGAAGCTCGGTCTAGACGGCAGAAAAAATCCCACAAAACACACGGGCAAAGGACGGGGCAAACATCAAGGCTCAGGATGAAGAAAAAAACAAGGAGGGGACAAGGGCACAAGCAAATCAGAGTCAGATCAAGGTACAATAACACGCTCTGGGAAGAAGAAGGCACAACAGAGCCAGATGAATCTGATAAAAGCATCATCAATCTCTCAAATTATGCACTCAACCAGTAACAAGTTAAAGTTCTCCAATATGGATTTAACTTCTGCCCCACAGCAGGTTATGACTACATGGAAACCAGAATAGATTTCTTCAAATACATGAGGAATGTTCGGCTGAAGAAATTCTTTATCTTGAATCCGCCCAAAGAAAAATCCAAATCAAGTTCATCATGTCGAACGGCAGTAGCGATCGAGGATTTGGAAACATTAATTGATCTGGCCGAATTAGAATCTACAAATCAATCGATATGGCCTCTGAGATCACCCCTGAAATGTTGAACATAGAAACTGATTGGCCTATCAAGAGTACATTAAAAGCCAAATGTAGGTTTAATCCTATGTTCCAGCCAGGAGGCAAAGTTGCAGCCTTCCAGGATCTGGTCATCCAGGATCTAAAGAAAGCCAGATCATATAGAAACACCACAAAGCCAAACTTTTCATTTAAGGAAAGAAAAATCCTAAAAGAACTGCAAGAACTTGACCATGTGATCATAAATGCTTCAGACAAGGGAAGCAACATAGTAATCCTTAACAGAGAAGACTATGTAAAAGAAGCACAACGACAACTCAGTGACAACTACTGCTATGAAAAGCTTGAAGAAAACCCATTGGAACCCATAAAAAGGAAAGTTGAGTGCTTCCTGCACAAATGGCAAGAATTGAAAATTCTTGATGAGGATGATTCGAAGTACCTTTTCAACAAAACGCCTATTATACCCACAACTTACTTCCTACCGAAGATCCACAAAAACCCTACCTGTCCTGCTGGAAGACCTATTGTCACTTTAAATGGTGCATCACTGGAAAATATGTTGAAGTATGTTGATCAAACACTACTGCCTTTGGTATTCACACTACCTTCATATTTACGTGATACTAAAGACTTTCTCAGTAAAATTGAAGGAATTACCTGGGAAAGAGATTTCATGTTTGCAACATAGGACGTAGTATCGCTCTACACCTCCATTCAACATAACGAAGGAAAAAAAGCATGCAAATACATGACAGTAGATCGTTAAACTATTTATGTCATGGACAAATAATCATGGAGATGATAGACTTATGCTTAACCAATAACGTCTTTCTCTTCGACAACATTTACTATAACCAACTGCTGGGAACAAGTTTTGCACACCCTTATGCAAATTTGACAATGGGATGGTGGGAAAAATGTATTGTCTGGACCGATGCCAATACCAAGTATACTAACCAAGTAGTCCTCTGGCTGCGGTTTATTGATGACTTATTCATCCTGTGGAATGGAAAAGAAAAGGATTGGCTTGACTTTGTAAGTACATTGAATGTCAACAACTTGAACCTCAAATTTACAGAGACTCATAGTCATGAATCCTTAATTTTTCTAGATGTACTGGTGAAAACTGACCGAAAAGAAATCAGTACAGAACCTCATCGTAAACGAACGAGCTCCGACATGCCATTATTTGCGAGCAGCAATCACCCGACTCCATTAAAATGGAGTATACCGTATGGAGAGTTTGTCAGGATTCGCCGCAATTGCAGCAAATTAGATTGTTTTGATAGAGAATGTAAGATCACAGCTCGCAATTTTGCCAAACAAAGATACCCTAAGGCAATCATCGAGCGAGCTTACACTAAAGCACGAAACTTAGATCGAACAGCATTACTCTCCACCAATCGAACATCTGAAAAGATTCTGGAACCTGACGATGTAAGATTAATACTCACATATGGCTCACATGCAAAGACAATAAGGAAAATATTACACAAACATTGGCATGTCTTAAAAACTGATGAAGCCCTATTTCCATTCATGGGGGAACAAGTCAACATAACCTATAGAAAATCTATCTCCATTAAAGATACACTAGTTAACAGCTTCATGTCCCCAAAGTCAGAAATTCACGCTGCATCCACATGGCTGAACAAAAAGAACACTGGCTTCTCCAAATGCACCAAGTGCAAAGCATGCCAATTTGCTCTGAATAAAACGAACAACGCACATCCAATATATTATGTCATAATGTTGAGGTGAAAACTAAAATAACATGCAATACTGAATTCATTGTATATGTACTGCTTTGTTCATGTAATCTTTGGTATGTGGGAAGTATTATTGGCAAGCTGAAATTGAGAATATTGCAGCATATGCGGGCCATAAAAAACGTAGATGCTTCCTACCCTATGGCAGTACATTTTCGAGACCAACATCAGAGCAAATTAGACAGCTTTAGATTCTTTGGAGTACACCATATCAAGCTCAATCCACGTGGAGGGAACCGTGAGTTGGAATTACGCCAGATGGAGACACGATTTATTCTAGAATCCCAAACCAATAAACCAGCGGGACATAACTTATATGAAGAATTGTATACATTCCTTGGGACATAAACTTCCTCTTCTGCCTTAGTCTTGACAATTCTTTGAAGTCAGTATTCCTTTGCTGGACTTTGATAGTTGAGCTTGTTGTAACTTTTTGCACTATATAGGTGTGTTGATGCTTTATGTAATAGTGAGAACTGCACAGCTTTTAGCCCTGATTCAAACCACTTTCTCTTTTTTATATGCTCTTGTCTATATTTCCCAAATCCTGGTTTTATATTGTATATTTAATACTGGCTGTGAGTATTAATGTATGTTTACAGCACTGAGCACTTTAGTAACTTTTTACCTTGCTGCCACAGAGGATAATCAAAATTTCCAAGAAAGCATTTATAAAAATCCATCGATAATGTATGAGGAACAATGTTCAAGATATTAACAAAGCACTTTGCACTATGCACTTTAGGTTTTTAAAGGTGAATTGATTGAGAGTCATGTTTACAGCACTATGCACTTTATAATCTTGAACCTGAAAAGGATCAAAGGATTGGAATGCCATGTTACCTCAAAAATATATATTTGATAAATAGGAAATTAATTGCTGACAGTGTAAAATCATTTTATGATAACAGTATCTGATTGTAAATTGAGGCTTTATTGGGAAAAATGTGTAAGTGCACAGGGAGCAGGTTTTGATCCTGATCACTAAGTATTAGAGTGGTAATAACCTAAATTGTCGTGAAAATAAAAACCTGTCACTGTGCACTGAACGGTTTTAAAAGATGAATGTGATATCTCCAAATACTTAAAGCACTAGATTAAATGTATCAAGAGTGAGACTCAACACATTCCAAGATGGTCGCATGCATTTGACATAGAGCGTCTATGGGGCATTGCAAGAGGTGAAAGAGAAAAGGGACAAAATGTGTTCGGCAAAACCATAGAGATCGAGCCCTTCTGTATTTAAAAACATTGTGTAGTTGTCTCATGTTTTATATGTGAACAAGCAACGGGAGTGTTGCGAAACGTGTCGTAGGTTGCAATGCCTTCAATAAATTTGGATATGGCACAAGAACTTTGGCGAATGAAGGATTGATTGATTTCTTGGAGATTTATGCTGGCGTCCTGAGTGCTGTCCTTGTATGGAAATATATACGTATATATATATATATACATATATATATATATATGTGCTTGCTGCAATCTATTCACTATAAAGCTAGCCTCACGATTACTTTGCTGCTTGCGTTTCTTTTGCATCTGTACACATGTAAAATAGCTTTATATCTTCATCTGTTTCTGTGGCATACATTTCTTCACCTTGATCCCAAGATGTCACTTATCCTTGATACTTCCTTGATTCCTTATAGAATATCTTCATTCTCTGGGTTCTGCATCTCTTCTAGGTACGTCAGTTCAACTCTGTGTGATGTCACCATTCTTCCTTACCATTTATTTGCTCTGCTTCTTCAGGAATCTGATTTAAACAACCATCATGTTACCTCGTATGCAGATATGGTTTCCTCAATGGAAATCTTGCCTCTAGGTTTCCCTTTGGCCTTTGTCATTTCAACTGCTCCATGTATGTGACATACTCTGGCTCCCAACATACAAGCAAGCGGGGCACAACGGTTGAGGTGGGGGTACTTGGCTCCTACTCTACAGAAACATAACACAGCAGACTATAACACAATGTCTAACATGCACTGAGAATTTGCAGAATGTAGTAATTACACATTTTGCTTCAGAAGTTCTTTCTGTCTAACCTTTCCAACAGTTTACGCACTTAAAGCTATAACCAGTAATTATCTCTTATGTTCATAAAATGTGCTTGTAATTAGAGCTCTTTACGTTAGACATATTTTTCCGCAAAAAGGTTGACCAGGATCCTGTAGCTAACGGCCTTTGACATCCCAAGGACGCATGTATGGGTGTCTGACCACTCTGGGCCACCTCCTGTCCTCCTGTTTAATAGCACTGAGACAGCCGTCGCTTTCTTGCATGTTGCCCTGCGTTTTCTGGGACTTTTAAAATATGCACACCGATTAGTGTGAGAATCAAATAAACCTGCCCCCTATCGCACGTGATCTGAATATCTTATCAAGAGCATCCTGATCTGGGGTTCACCTGTGCAGTGAAGGGTAGTGCGTGGCCTGATTACAGCAGCACTCAGTGTTATGCGAGATGACTGCATGGATCCCTGCGTCCTGTGTTGCAACCCTGCATGTCAGCATGCACAAGTCAACTCCCGGGTGCTTGGCTCATATTGTTTTCCGCCTAACGATGCAGCTAAGACTGGACCCGCCCATCCAACCCTTAGGAAGGACCTCAAGACCCAAGAGCATTTCGGCAACCTCTCTCCCCTTCTAGAGCTAACCCCATCCCAGGCTCCTGTGCTACCCCCGTACCTTTGAGTGTAACCCCTTTCCACCCCCCCTAAAACCTCTATTTACATTTTATAAATCCCATACGTACACTCTTTGCACACCTTCAAAACACACATAGTGTGAATTCTAAAAGCCCAATTAAAAAATACAAAGAGCTTCGTTTTCATGTAGTCTGTGTTTCCACAGGCAATGCCAATTCACAGGGTTGTAAATAACAGATGCCACTAGGGTGCTCCATCTTTCAACCAAGGAAGGATGAGCAGCATGGTGATTGGTGGGCATTGCAGGGCGTCTGAGCAGAAGCGTTCCTTGGTGAAAAGTGGGGCTACCAGAGCGTTCCGAAATCTACCGCTGGAGTGATCTTGCGAATGATGTCATGGTTCTAAGGCGGACATGTGCAACAGCTGGTGGGGCTCTGCAAAGAGGAAGAACTTGTGGAACTTACCTTGTATAACGTATTCATCAATTCCTTCTTACCCTTATGCTGGCATGATGGAGAAAGCTCAAAGGCAGTGTGTTCTCCTCGAGAATAGGACGAGGCTCTGCAACTTGGAGCGTTGGGGATGACTAAATCATTCACCCTCCCCAGGCTAACACGAGCAGGTAATAATGGCAGAATTAATTATTACAGCACATAGAAAGTGGAAGAAACTGGTATGAAGCACTAAATACAGACAGAGACCTCTCACCATCTAGTGACTATGACCACATTCCAAAGCTTGGATTATTATGCCATTTGCCAGGGCTTTCCAGACATTACAGACTGATACAGTATATGTTGTATTTCAGATCAGGCTTGACATTACTTAATTCATGGATATTTCCATTTAGAGTGTTGGGTTTTCCAACCCAGAATTCTTTGCCTTCCGGTCCTTTTCATTACCCAGAATTTGATAGTATCCTCCGAGGCTGGTAGACAAATTACTCTGCTACCTTCTGGGTCCATCAATAAAATGTAGAAACTTGCTCTATAGTTGACCACCTGTCATGATATATGATACGGCACAAGCAAGTCAGGGATCTCCTTCCCCTGCAATGAACGCGCCGCACAATATAACGCTTTTTATTATTACAGCAACATTCTTTTTAAGGAGGCCTCCAACCCGTCTCACACCCAACCTCCACCAGAACCCCTTGTCAAAATATACCAGGTACCAGGCCTGTGTGTTGTCAATTTATACTTTATTAATGTATTATTTTAATATTAAATCAGAAGAAATAGATGACATCATTCACTAATGATGTGGCAACACAAATACACAGACTTATAGAAAGTAACCAGGTTAAGAGATACTGTGACGCCAATCCTATTTGGTTTTATGAAAAGCAAGACAAAAAATTCAACTCAAATGATAGCAGGAAGGTTAAGCACTTCCCCGTGACAGGGGAGGATACCTCGTAAATCATATGACTGGGATAGGGGGGTGTACATGGATTGTGCACATGGAAATCTCACATTATGACAACTGCCCTTTCTCGTCATATCATGCCACATCAACAGCATTTTCAGACACTATATTTTTTTGTGAATCAACTGATCCTACCTAGAAGTTTGTAGGCTATTCTATGGCAGTGTCACGTTTTTTTCCTCATTTACTCCCCAACTATATTCCTGACAAATCTGGCATTCGGTGGGTGGGACATTTATCGCCTGTTACCCACTTTCTCAGATTGTTGTGATTGTCATATATATGCAGGGGTCACAATCAATTTTTTTAGTATAACTTTTGGTATGTTGGTGTCACCAAAATCATTTTCAGCCCACCAGATGCGGCTTGTGGACAGCTTTTCAGAAATCCATACATTCATATTTTGGGATGGATATTATGGATATTACACAATGAAAAGCATGTCTCCCAATTTTACCCAAAGGGAAATCAGCTCCCTCCATAAACCTGTCCCCACTTTTTGGATCTGGTTTTTGGGCTCTGTCAAGAGGGGGGCTTTGTATACAGTAGCCCATAGCCTCAAAGGCTAAATTACCATGTTTATGATGGCCTAAGTGCTTTTGGTCATAAAACATGGGGATCCAGAGAATTCCTAAACTCATCTCTGTGGCAACTGGGCTTTGAAAAACTGGTTTCACTTGTGTTGGAAATTGAAACGTAAGACTTGCCATTTCTCCCCACTGCTGAACAGTATTTTACATTTAATCCAACCTATGCAAATGCACACTTTTTTATGTAAACCACTCACGCAGTAATTTCCTGCAAACAGTAATCACAGAAAGGCAACATAATCTACATATTTCCAGATTGTATCTGTACATGCAATTAAGTGTTAATGTTAAAAACACCATTGCAATGTCACTGAAGAAAGTTCCAGCCCTGACACCTTTCATTATGTTGCAGTTCAAAATCTCCATGTAGATTCTGCAAATTATTATGTCTTTTCATGATGGGCTCATGATGAACAAACTCACAGTTCCTTTCTTGCATTCATTTACACATATTGAAGAGCATGACTTTAATACAAAGGAAGGGAAAACGGATTTTGAAGGCAATGATTTTGGTCAAAGTGAAGGCTCCATTTTGCTGTGCAAGCTTGCACATAATCTGGTCATTTTTATTTGCACACTGGATGCCGCTGTTTTGAGCCAATATGGTCTCCGCTTTTCCAGACCATTTGCAAATGTTTCCTGATGTCTTTCCCTCATGTGTGGCAAGTAACAATTTCAGGCATTACCAGATATTGATTCCTAAATTCACTCCTTTTCATGTTGGCATTGCAGGCCATTATTTCCATGTGGATTCACAGTGGGCCTTTCATTGTTTGAAGCCCTCATACTGACTCCGGCCTTTAGTTATGGGGTTCAGGGCTATTTCACCCCACACACCTTCCATTGGCTTTTCCAATCAAATGCTTGGTGTCTTGGAACAAGGGCTGAGTGCTAAGTTAATAGTAGAAGACACATTAGAGGCAAATGCAGGATTGGAGATAAATGTTCTTCAAGAATCTGGCTTCCCTTCCTAATTCTTGCTGCTCTTGGAATTCTGGGCAAGGGGAGGGGTGCCAGCCAGCCTCTGGAGTTGTTCACTGGTCTGGCCTCAAATGCATACCTCCTCTCAGAGCAGGCACGTTGTGGTGTGTGTTTTGTTGTGCATCAAGTCCATGCAACCTGCGGGCCCTCATGATTAAAAAGGGATCCTTAATGGTGTGAGTGGGCCAGGCGTGGGATTTTGCATTAATGTTTACAAACTTCTAGAAAACAAACACATAAAAAAGACTACAAAGACATGGGGAAGGCAAGAGACTCCCCTGAAAGGACATGGCAAGCAAAAAGAAAACTCAAATCCAGCATCCTGAGTGCATTGATACAGCGTTTATATCCAAGCTTATTCCTCTCTCTTGTACAGGGGTCACAGAACTGACTTGTGATTCTCCCAACCCAACGATCATGAAGCTGAGATTAAGTGCCCATTGTGGGTTCCCACCACCTAAGTCTTTCTCTTAAAATATTTTTTATTAAGATCAGTAAGTGTACAAGGTTCATACAATAAGTAGAACAACATATACAGTTCAATAGAAACACAACATACTTGCTAGACCAAGATGTTCATCTACAACATATTTAAACAATATAGGAACCACATATGAAGTATATAAATGCTATATCCTAACGCATGAAATGCAAATTAAAGTGAACTCATAGTTGTAGGAGGCGTTTATGGTATACATTAAGTACGAACAAAGACACATAGGACTGACATGAACAAAAAGAAGGTAGGGGAAGGGACATTCATTATTAAGGTATATAGTACCAGTGAAAACAATCTTTTCCATAAGTAGGCATTGCATTTTCCCAAACATCTAGAAATGATGGCCATTTTAACTCATGTTTGTACCGCAATCATGGGGACATAGCGTTGCATTTTTCCATTCTATGGATGTTGCCTACTGACTTCCACCATCATTTGAAATGTACAGCTTTGAGATCTCTCCAGTTGTCAGTAATAGTCTGGATTGCTATGGCAATGAAGAGATCAAACAGATAACATGTATTCTTATCAATGCAAGGTTGGATAACTTTGCTAGCATGAAACAGAACAGTAAAGGAAAAATCCAACTGTGCCTGAAAAATACACACACAAGTCTCCCAAACCCTTTTCCAGAATCCTTTGACATGAATACATTCAAAAACAATATGTATGAAATACCCCTGAGCACAAAGACAACTCCAACATTTGTCTTCCAGGGAGAGACCACCCTTGAAGAGCATTAGTGGAGTGATGAAGGCCATATGGCGGAAAAAATACAATTTTGAAGTAAACTTGCTGAGACAATCGCTTTAGATATATTAATCCACATATAAGGCCATACTAGTTGGGAGTCATTTAGGGAGCAGTTTTGACTCCAAGCCTCTTGACATTTGAATAGAACTCCATCAGTTGACGTGGAAGAACAGGCTTTGTAGAACATGGACGCTGTGACTTTAGGGTTAGATAGAGGAAGTAATCTTTGAGTTTGAAAATTGTTTGCATTACAAATGAATAGATTATAATGTTCCATAATAGGATCTCTTAAACTTACATATTGCTGCAGAAAAGATACTGGCGCATACAATTTAGTTATGAACTCATCAAAGGTGAGAGGAATACCCTGAATGAACTGCTGCACCCCATATTTAATACCAAGAGATAGCCATGGTCTCCAACATATAGTTCTCTTGTAATTTTTATCAGAGGATTCATCCAAATAAACTGTGATATAAACTGGGATCTTTTTGTACTCAACGAGAATAAGTATGATCAGAGGTACATAATAGAAACATTAATACTAGTACTAGTGAAGCGTCTATTGTTATTTTTGATGTAGGGACAGTCCATAAGAACATGGGGGGAGACCATCGCTCTCTCTATAAGAAACCACTATGGCAAATTAAGATAAGTGGGAATTAACCTTAACTGAGCTTGTCATAGAACAAAGGCCAAGTGATATTTTTTTTTTATAATCCAGGAAACCAACTCCTCTTTCAGTTCTAAGCTTCTTGAGTTTACACAATACAATTCTCAGTTTATTTTTTTCCCCAGAGAAATTTGAGTATACAAGAGTCTAATGATTTGAAGAAAGAAACAGGGATAGGAATGGGGAGCATATATAGAGAATAGAGTATAATAGGTGAGATCATCATTTTAACAGCTTCATGTCTACCCCACTACGATAGAAAAAGGGGGGACCATGTGTTCGTGAGTTCCTTAACACTAGTTAGAATATTTGCTGTATTTTGTTTAATAATATTCTTGGTTGAGGACGTTATATGAATACCTAGATACTTAATACCTGCTGGGCACCATCTCATTCCAGAACTTGAAATGTGGTGTTTGGCACAATGTAAATTAAGTGGTAGAATCTCTGATTTGTCTGTGTTAAGTTTTGCCCTGGTGCCAGGGAGAATTGTGTAATAATGCAAATCAGATGGTGTAGACAAGTATCTGTAATATTTAATAAAAAGTAGTACATCATCTGCATAAACAGCTGTTTTTATCTTAATTACCTTTATACTAAATACCAAGTATATTGTCATCCTGTCTTATTGCATCTAGAAAGGGTTCCAATGCCAGAATAAACAGAAGGGGAGAGAGAGGACAGCCCTGGCAAGTACCTCCACGGAGAGTAAAAATGGGGGACATTTGATTATTTATACAAAACTGATGTTGTGGGATTAGAGTAGAGTACTTTAACCATCAATATAAATGGATCATGAATTCTATGCCAAGTAAGAGCTTCAAACATAAAGTTCCATTCTACTCTATCAAAGGCCTTTTCAGCATATAGTGCCATTGCCACATATGGATTAGGAGAATTTTGGATGCTGTTAAGAATGTTAATAAAGAGTCTAATATTGGCTGACAATAGTCTGCATTTGACATAGCCAACCTGGTCATTTTTAATAAAATTTGGAAGGAAAGGGATACGTTTAAGATTTTGGTAAAAACTTTAGAATCAGTATTAATCCAGGATATGGGTCTATAATTTTGAGCTAATTCAGGGTCTTTGTTGGGTTTAGGGAAAACATTACACATTGCTTCAAAGAAAAATCCAGTGGCTTTTTCATCAGTAATGAAGGAAGTATATAATTCATTAAGTTAAGGAACCAGTATATCCTTGAGGTGGGCAAAATAATCGATTGAGAAATCATCTGGGTCTGGGGCTTTACCTTCTTTGAGGTCATTAATAGCTCTATATATTTCACTCGAAGATATGGGAGTATTTAATAGTTGGAGATTGGAATGTACATATGAGTTATGATGTATATGCTTAAGGAAGTCAGTTGTATGGGTACTGCTGGGCAATGCTTCAGATGAGTATAACTTTTGATAAACGTTTGAGAAAACTTGTAAAATATCCTTATCAGTCAGGAATCTATTGCCATCATGATCCTTAATAACAGTAATCTTCCCTTGATCTTTTTTTGATTTGAGATATGATGCTAATGATTTGCAATATTTATTAGAAAACAGATGCATCTTGAATGTATACTTTAAAATATTGGCACATGAGTATTCTGTAGCTAGGTTGTTGTGCTGTATTCTAAGTTTAATGATTTTGTGAAGAAAAGGGGCGGAATTAGTCGGTATGTATTCTGTTTGTAACGAATTGATATGTTTAAGAATATCTTCTGTTGCAGTTATTATGTACGGATGTATCAGCAGGAAAGTTTTCTGCGAAAAATGGGTATGCTGTTGATAGATACATTTCACAAATTGATCATCTTTCAAAAGAGTTGAATTGAATTTCCATCTGTTATGCTGATGTACATTTTGAGCATTGGATAGTTTGATATGAACAGAAGCGTGATCCTACATGGTGATACATTCTATCTTGGCATCTAATAAACATTTAGTGAAGGATATGTATTCAAAGACATAATCAATTCTCGAAAAGGAGTTATGAGGAGGGGAGTAGAAGGTGTAGTCCAAGTCTGAGGGCTGGGTGATACGCCATGCATCAAAGTGGCCTAATTCGGAGACAAAGTTGCCAAATTGTAGTTGCGATTTAGTATTTTTATAACACACATTGGACTTCTTACCAAGGAGGGGGTCCATGATCTCATTACAATATCCACATACAATGAGGTTATTAGGACAGGATTTTAAAATATAATTTTTTAACGGAGTCCAGAAAGTAGAATCAGCATTGGTGGGGCCATATACATTTAAAATAGAATATTCTATGGAATAAATTAGGAGTTTAACCAATACCTATCTCCCTACAGCATCTGACTATGTAGATAAGACCTTGCATTCTAGATGTTTATTAATTAGAGTGATAACTCCATTCTTCTTTCCATACACTGCACTCGAAAAGACTTGACCCACCCAGAAGCATTGCAATTTGAGAGTTCCTGCCTGTGAGAGGTGAGATTTGTGTAAGCATGCAATAGATGGCTTAGCTCTATTGAAGTGTGAGAGAATTTTCTGAAACTTAATTGGATTATGTAGCCCTTTGGCCTTGCATGTGGCTATGTTAAGTGTCAGGGGTAACAGTGACGGCAGTCTATACAAACTTGTAGTCAATTGTAATGTACTGGTAAGTTGAAACACATACGCGAAAGAGACACAAGGAGAGGGAAGGACAAATAAAAGGAACATGGAATTTAGCGATTTCCATACAAACCAACCAGTATAGAATGGAGTAGTGGCTAACGGGAAACAGCCACTCCAAAGAATGTCTCAGAGAAGTCAATAAGTGGTAGGGGTGGAGAACCAGATTTGGACGGCTTCCCCCCAGTCCCCATCCCAGTGAGAAGGTCATGTTATGGAAAAAGTCTTGTGCAAATATTCCACTTCATATAAGTGGTGGTTTGGTGGTGTCTATCTCATCTCTTCTGTGGCCCTGGATAAAATTGTGCAAGTCAATTGGATTCTGAAAGGTGAACATATGATCATTGAGAGTGACCTTTAGAGATGCTGGATGGATAATCCCATATCTGGCATTGAGCTGCTTCAGCGCTGGTCTAAACGCTAATAACTATTTTCTTCTTGCTGCAGTGGCATTGGAAACATCCTGAGTTATCAAGATTTTGGTGCCTTCCCATGTAAGTAGCCTTTTCTGTTTTGCCTTGTCCATAATGAGTAGTACATGTGTATAGTCGATTAAGTCAAAGATTAAAGTTATTGGAGCATTCTGAGAAGGTATTTTAGGTCCAACACAATGGGCTCTTTGGATATTTAGTTGCAAGGATGCCGGAAGATCCAGAAGTAGAGGAAGCATGTAATATAAGAATTGAATACAGTTGTATTTTTCAATAGTCTCTGGAAGACCAAAGATTTGTATATTATTCCTCCTATTTCTATGTAGAGGCGGAGCCAAAAGCCTCTACTGGAAGTCCCGCCCCTAAATTGCCTCTATGTTGGGAAGCGGAAATAGGGACAAAGGCGACACCTGTAATGATGCCAATAATGTGAGCAGCCTTTGAAGCAAAGTACTCATTGAGTAAACCGTTCTTTATGTATTCACAGAGAGCTAACAGTCTCTTGGGGAAGATCCCTGAATAGCAAAAGAGAAGATGGACAAAAGAGCAGACTGGTGACATCACATGACATAAAGTGACACACCGAGAAGAGATAACAGAAGAGAAGGTAAAGAGAACATATAGAATCTGGTGACGAAGTAAGAATCGAGTAAACCTTCACATGCAAAATGAAGATTCTATAATTGTACAGACGCTGTAACGCAAGTAGTCTATTTAATCATAAAGGAGGCTGGATATACGTAGTGAATAGATTGCAGCGATGCACCAAGGTATATATACATATGCATAAGAAATCTGGATTTTCCACATCGTGTTTTAGCAAACTGGGACCCCATGAGCAAGGATGCTGAAAGAGTGGCACAGTTAATAAAGAAAGCTGACGAGCAAGAAAGAATTCAAGAGGGCTTGTCTGGGGAAGTGTCAAAAGGCCAGTGTAGCCGAGAATTGATTGTCTAGCTTCAAGAGATACAATGAATACAAGAGACAGGCCAAGCCCCTGCCAAGGTACAGCAAAAAGATGATGGGCCTCATTATGAGTATGCCGGTCCAGTAACAACGGTGCTGGTAAGCTAACGGCACCGTAGTTACTGGATCGGCATACTCCGAGTCCTATGAGCGGGTGCCTTTCCGCCTGCCAGGTCTGTCATGGTGGGCGGAAAGGCACCCGCGCGCAGACTTTGACAGATGTACCAGCACCGTTATTAAAGGTGCTGGTGCATCCGTCCTCCCCATTCCCATTGAGTCTTATGGGACTCGAATGGGGAGTATTCTTTCCCGGTGCCTGACTGTGGGGAATTACCGAGACTGCCGGGGCTGTAACGCCCTGATAATTCCCCTATGCCAAGCGCTGGAACAAAACGACCCTAGCGGCAGCCGTGTCGTTTTTACCAGCACGACTACTGCCAAGGTTGTAATGAGGCCCAATGAGTGCCAAGTTTTATTCATTTTAAAACCATTAAATACAGAGAAGAAGTTTGAAACATGGTCTCCAGTCATGTGACTTAGATGAAAATAGACTTGGGCAGACGACGCTGAGGTGAGAAGATGGGAGCATTCTCACACTCCTTTTTTATTCCCAGAAGGCTTGCAAGGCCATATACAAAGGCTAATTGAATGACAAAAAGTAAGAGTGATGATAGATGTTGGGCTAATCGGGTGGGGAGGCATGGTCAAGCCCATCCCACCAACACCTGGGGTACCAGCTTGCATGCTGCTAGCAAGTGGAATATTCCAGAAGGGTTCAAGCGTGCCAACCAATTATAGAGGGCCACGTAGCAAAGAGCCCTATAGTTTGTGAACCAATAAATCGGCCTGTATTTTATGACAATGAGGATGACTTGCACTAGAGGAGGGCTTAGTTGCCCACCTGACAATAGAGACCCAATCACAGCCACATACCCCATAGAAAGTATATGTAGATGTTTCCCGCTATCCAACCACAATCTAGTTTAGGTTTTACAGTTTGCCACATAGTGTGACATCAGTGATGATGATGGTTTACTATAAAAACTTTTTTTATGTAAATCGTTTAGACCTTGCCATGAGATGTCTGTCTTGAGTAATTTCTGCATCCCCATCCATCCAATAAGAGTGGCACCTCATCTTAGAGGGCCTACGGGTTCATCTATTTTCAAAATGTTCTGCTTGCTTCTGCAAGGATGTAACAGTGTTTTCAAGAGACATCACCTTTCGTGCAACATCTTCAGCATGGCTAACCCTTCTTTCCACTTCATTTATTCTTGATTCAAATGAGGACCATTTGTCATCTAGCAATTGCAGTTAAGCTGTCGTAGCTTCCATAAAAGGTTTCAGGCATTTAATTTCATCCAGAATAGCCTTCGTGTCATCCTTAGGCGTGGGAGAGTCCCTTTTTTGTCTTTTGAGAGCATTGCCAGCTGACGTTGAAGGCAAATCCCTGGGAAGCTTTTTCTCTGAGGCCATACTGAGCAGGATATGTAACGTTGGGTCTTCACCAAGCTTCTGCCTCAAGCTTAGTTAGTGATGAGAAACATGACTCTTAAAATCAAAATGAAGGGTGCCACTAGTTCAAAGGAATTTTCCTTTAAATATGTTTTGCTATGGCCACATTCATATGCTGGATTACAGAGATATAGCCTTTCTCTGCAAAAGTTGAATGTGCCTGTGAGCCAAAAGAAACTTAATTTTAAGTGTTCATGTTTAGGAGTTCAGGAGCGCCACTAAAATGAGGAAGCCGCTCACCCAATTGCATCTCTGACATCCACATGAAGAGTACCAAATTCCTTTATTATAATGCCAAGCAATAGCCATATAGTTCTCCTTCCTGCAGAAAGTTCAGGAAGCAAGTGTCAAATTCCAAGTCATGTGTATGCCAAAAAAAGCTTATTTCCTTCAGTTACTGTCAAAAATTATTACCAGCTTTAATTGTGGGTAAATATATTTATATTTGGAATATTCTGGCAGCCGTATGTCCAAAGTACTTTTATTATGTAGCTGTAACTTTAATTTAAAGTTGGGCCCTTGTTGTGGAGGAAACTTGCTTCCTCGCGTTTGCCGGAATATCTCTTCCGTGCCAGCCGACCAGCTGACAGAACGTTGCTGGCACTTTCCAGCGCGACCTCGCGGCTTTAGGCCGCACCTCCGGAAACACGCAGCAGTTACTCCTTCAGCACAGAGTGAGAAAAGCACTCTGTGCACTGCAAACATCTCACCTGGAGACCTGCAAAGAGAGCCAGTAGGCTACATACGGCGTATTTTTGTATATAAGCGCACAGTTTTACAACTTATAATACCACCGGGCTTGGAGCATAGAATCAGGCAGCCGCCCCCATCGGCGCTTGGCCACGCCCCCACCACCTGATTCTTTAATGCTCGCAGTTCTTTGTAGCTTTGATTGGGGCTCGACCTATAACCATCATCTCTCCCTACTTCACTGTCCACTCTGAGGGTCACAGGTGTACCCTAGGGTGACCTCTTGGTTAGGTAGTTTGTACATAAGCAGTATCTGCTTGCATTTTCTCAAGGTATACCACATCATATATGTCATGAACCTTTAATACTGAACCAATCACCACTGTTGTCCTGTTACAGCCCCGGTATCTTTTCCGATAGTCATACATTGTTCTCCTTGTGCAGGGTAACCAGACCATAGTCTGTGGAGAAAGAAGAAATTAAAACAAGGAAAACCGTGGGGGTGCATAGAATCAGGAATAGGACAGGGACGCACAGAGATAACGAATTGGGAAGTTGCAATGGCAGTGACGAAATGGAATATGGTTGTATACTTATGGTACACGTGTAATGGTATGCAGTTAACCAGCTGGAATGTTGATCTGGAAAGAACTCAACTGGATCTAGAATATCCTTCAAGACAGACAGTGGCAGATGCTTGTTGCTCTTCTAGCCGCCTCTTCAATGGGCTTGAGTTGTCCTTTAAGGCACGGCTCAGAGTTATGATATGATATGATATGATATGGTATTTGTAACGCGCCTATACACAAGTGTTTCAAGGCGCGACGAGGCAGGGAGGGGGGTACAAGGGGAGACAGAAAACGATCCTACTAGGCCAGGTGTCATTCAGATCGCGCAAGTGCAGGGGTAGGGGAGGGGAAAAGTGCAAGGGGAAGGGGAGGGGGGGAAGTGCAGTACAAGGTAAGAGGCGTACGTAATAAATAAATAAATAGGGCCAGCTGGTGGCAAGTGTGAGGTAAGTGCAGAACAAGTGCTGGGGGAGGGGGGGCTGTGGGGATACAGAGACAGACCCGCAGTGCAAAGGGGTTCCAGGGCATCAGTGCAAGTGGAGAGTGGCAGGGCCCAGGACCGAGGCCGTTTAGAGTGGTCCAATGGCAGGATCAGTGCAGCTTCAGTGAAAATTAATTAGCCGCTCAGCAGGGGAGAGGGAGAGGGAAAGCAGAAGCAAAGAGGAAGGTTTTGAGGTGCTTCCGGAACCGGAGATGGTTCTCCTCAAGTTTCAGGGAGGCAGGAAGGCTGTTCCAGAGGGAGGCCCCTGCCGCGGAGAGAGATCTACCCCCAGCTCGTTGCTACCCCCAGCTCGTTGCAGTTAATGAGTGTAGGCAGCTGCCTCGTCCTTGGTTTCAAGTTCAGAGACCTTCTCGCACTCTCTGTCCAGGAAGCTTGTAGCCGACCCTAGCAGGGCACGCTGTGTGCTGGCTGGGTACCGGTTCTGAAGTGGATACAGACGCTTCTGAGTTCTTTTCTCCCTTAGCTCTGAGGGAGCAGTTAAGGGTAGGGATCTTGCTTCCTTCTATGGATGTTCCTAGCATTCCTTCACTGGCAGAAGCTGTAAGACCAACTGTACTTTCAGCCAGGGTCCAAGGGTGAGTTCTTCTTCATGCTTCAAGTGAAGTCTTTAGATGATCTGCCTGAAAGAGGTGATCTAGCCCTCTCTTAAAGCTAATCGGGCCATAGTGATTGGTGTAGGCTGAACCTACCTTAGTGAATACATCCTGGGGTCACTACCAACCATTTTCTGTAAGTGTGAGCTCATACCCCGAGTGCTTTGCAACAGGAAAAGTTAAGGGGGTCCTACAGGAACAAGGGGTGTCCCAGATCCAATATGGCTGACCCGCTATCTCAACAGAAATAGTTCTGGGCTCACTCCTCTGTGATACTGGTGCCATTGCAAGGAACCCATAGTGGCAACAGTAAAGACAGAAACAAGTGATCAAAGTTCAAGGCAGTGTATTAAACTGTAATGCAGAGTGGAAGAATGCATAATCTACACCTAAATCTAAGATGGGAGCAAGCGTTGACCATCAAATGCAAAATAAGGTAGTCCTTGTGGTGTTGTGTCAAAATAAAAGGGCATATACTAAGAAAAACCTATTGCCAATTCTTTATAACTAATTACAAAAAGAGTGTGGGATGAGGGTTCAATAAAGAAAGAAGTGTTCACAAATAATAAGTCAGGATGTGATTGCCAGGGATCTCCCTTCCCCATGTTTTCATCATGGGACAAGGTGGGACATTGGAGCACAGCACACGCTCGAGCTTTCTCAGCACGAGCTAACAGTTCCTTCCAGCTATTAAGTTCTTTGATGGATACGTCTCTTTTCAATAAAAAGTGTCTTGCCTTCATCGGCCTGATATGGTCATCAACAAACAACAAAAAGTTCCTTTCTCAATGGACTTCGGGTGAGGACTTTTCACTACTGGATCTCCCTCGACAGGGCTCAGACCCACATGACAAGGGCGACCATTCACTTCCCCTGGTCTTCCAGTGCTTCTTACTTTCACGGGTCTTAATCTCTTTTTAAACAGTTCTTCAGGCCTCGCCTCTGATTGTTGGCTTCCCTCTGCCGGTTTCACTCTCGCCAACTTTTATACACAGTTCACCGTAGACACCCATGGGTCGGGTTCACTTTGCTTAATGCTCTATTCTGGTTGTCGGCTTCCCTCTGCCGGGTTCACCCTCACCAACATCTACAGACAGTTCACTATGAGACTTTAGACTCTGCCCCGTCTCATTAGCATCCCTCCGCTGGGGTTCACTCTTTCCAACTTTCAACACTCGTTAGCATCCCTCCACCAGGTTCACTCTTACCAACTTTTAACACTGTAGAGAAGGAGCCAAGTACCCCCACCTCAAGCACCGCTCCCATGCTGCCAATGTTTTGGGAACAAGATTGTGAGACCCGTGCAGTGCCAGTAAAGATACCAATGCCAACAAGAATTCTGGAAGCAAGGTTCCCATTAAGAAAGCCATAACTACATAGACAACAATATGATGGTCATTTGAATGAAATTCCAGAAGAAATGGGAAAGGTGAGTGAAAGAGAAGATTGGTGACTGCACACAAAGTAGGACTGACACACCCAGAAGAAATGAAGAGGCAAGAGAACATTCTATAGGCGTTAAGAAAGTATTGAAGATAAGCAACATTTCGGGATTGAGATGAAGATGTTTCTGTTAGAGACAATGAGGGTTTCATGCCATTTTACACATGTACAGATGCAAAGAAATGCAATTAGACAAAGTATTCTTGAGGCTAGCTATGTAGCGAATAGATTGCGGCACAAGCCAATATATCTATGTATAGAAGTGAATGAACTATGAACAATTCCACTGCGCATTTTAGCAGAGCTGGACCAGAAAAAGGAAGGCTTTTCCAGTGTGTCGCAGTTGAAAAGCAATTGAATTACAGAAGTGAATCAAGAAGGGCGAGGCTGGACCAGTCCCAAAAGGCCAAGGCCACTCTGGGCCAGAATGATCAGGCAGTAGTTACAATCATGTGAAAGAATGGACTCCTTTTCAGAAGACAGGCACAAGAACACTGACAACGTCAGAGGTTCATTAAATAAGAGTATTTTAAATGCACCAGAGCTCTAAAACATGGTCTTCAGTCACATGGATGGGTGAAAACAGATAATCGTGACGTGCTACGCCAACACGAGGAGACAGAGTATGCTATACTCCCTTTTATTCTCAGGCATGAAGAACAAACTCAAGGCCAATCTTCAAAGGGCTAATGGACTGTCAGACAGTAATAGGATAATTGGTGGGAAGCTATGGTCAAGACCAACCCACCAGCCCCTGAAGGCCATCCTGCCTGCTGCTGGCGTATGTGGAAAAATGCTGACAAATGTAAGGATGCCAACCAATTATAGAGCGCCAGGTAGTAAAGAGCCCTGTAGTTTTTGTAACCAATGGGACGTTGTGTATTTGATCATGTTCGTAGTGACCTGTATTAGAGGAGGGATTAGGTGCTCCACCTGATGTTAAAGACCCTATCATTTTCTTAGACAATTATGGAACGTATACCTAGAAGTTCCCCTAATCCTATCACATTCTCTAATACATTTTTGTAGATTGCCACATAGGACGACATCAGCAATGATGTGTTTTTGCTGTATAAGATGCTTTTTTATGAAATTTGCTGAGCGAAAAGATCGAAAGAATTGTCAATGTTCGTTGCAACTCCCTGCTTTACACAATTGACAATAAAACAGCTCTGATTTGCCACCTTCCTGAGTTAGTCTGATTATTGATGTTTGAGTAACTTTTGCATCCCAATCCATCTCGAGGTATTGTTACCTCGTGTTAAAAGGCTGGGTCGATAACCCCAGTTAAACACTCATTCGCATCCCTGCACCAGGTTCACTCTTGCCAACTTTTAACAAACAGTTTGTGTATTTGTTTTCTCAGTGCAGGATTAAGTTCCCTTTCTTTCACAATGATTGGTTGGTCAAAGACTTTTGACGGTTCAGAGGATTTTACAAGACCTGTGTATGACCACTTTGACCTCTCTTTGCCTCTTTCCAAGTCTTTCTGGTTATGGTAGTCTCTTATCAGTGCGTAATTGCCCAGAGTTTCCTGCGTGAGCACCCACGTGGTGCTGGTCGCCTCTTTTATTGGTTTCCCCATCTTTTCTCAACAGTTACTTTCACAGTTCAAATCAGCTCTTGCTACTTTTTATTCAACACAATTCTGTTTCTTAGCAACTCTCCCCTTGACTCACCGAGTGATGTACCACTTGGCATTCTTCTCCTTCGAGTCAAGGTTGGTACCACAGAGACAAGCGTCTCTCCTTGGCTTGGTTATCAGTGGAGGAGGGTCTTGTGTACCGTAGACATGTGCTGCAACACATGCTGGCCTTGGTTTGCGGTCTTATGTTTCCAATTGCAGAGGTTTCACAGGCCTGGATTGGAAAGGGCAAGGTCCCTTCTCTCCTTCACACCCTCTCGGCTTTTGCCGTCTTTCACTTCCTCTTGAACTGCCGTGCTGAATTAGCCCTCACGTTGCGCAGTATGCCTTGTGCTTTTGTGCTCCATCTTTTATTCCTGTGGAGAAGGGCAGGGCCGTCAGGTGTGTGTCATTCTGGTCAATTGCCTGACTCTGCCTGGCCCTTGGATTGGAACATGTCAGGTAAATAGGTTTGGTCAGTTGTCTTCTGTGCGGTGTGAGAGTGTTTGTGTCAGAAAAGGGAGGGGTTAGAGTATCTGAGTATCCTACATGGTAAGATGGTAAAAAGGCATTATAAGACTGGGGCAGGTTGGTTAACTTGGAAGTTTGAGATGGATACGGTTTGTGAAACATATGAGACTGACTGGGATTATTATCATGAAAGTAGCAGGGGGAATGGTAGTGTTTTGTCAATGGCGTTTGAGAGTTCGGAAAATGTCAATCTTAGGGACGTGGAGAAGGATGGTTGGGGGTATTCCGGGAGGTAACAGAAAAACAAGGCTTCTGGGAGTTGTGGTTTTTGAGTGTAACAGTGTGGTTGGATTTGATTAAGGGAATTTCTTTGGTTGGAAGGGAGGTGGATGCAGAATAACCAAGAACATCTTCAGGGACTTCGTCCTTGGTAGAAAACCACGTCTCTCCTGTGGCATTCCTCCAAGCATAACACCGGGCCACCGTACCCAGGTGATCCTCCCTCACTCGTCTGCCCCCAGGAATGGCATCTGAGAGCACCAGTCCTTCCCATGCCACCTGAGTAAGGGATTCTCGAGGTCTGCCTGGAAGAATACCCTCAGGTTTCTTACACCACCCGCCTTCTTGTCTGCTGTGATCAGAGTCTCTCTGGCTAATGGTTCTCCTTCTGTGGGTCTTTGTTAAAGTGGCAGATTCCCCTTGAAGATGCTGAGGGAATAGACGGTCTGACTTCTGCAAACCACATTCTTGTATCTTATGAATGGGGTCCCCCTAGCGGGGGTGGACTACTGCAACAATTGAGTCAGACATGTCAGTTCACTGTCATGATACTGATGACGGGAGCTGGCTTCAGGTTGACACAGTTACAAATGAAAGGTTTGTTGAGTTTCTTGTTTACTTAACTATCCTCTGCAGCCAGGCCCCATTGCCTGCCTGTTTGTAGTACACTCTGTTTGTATGTTAATGACTGCCACAAGACGCAGTGCATAACCAAAGAGCTGGGCGGTTCATTGGAGCCTTTGTCAGTTAATCAGGCTGACCATGGCAGGGGAAAACCTTTCCTCACCCTCTTTATGATGACATTGTGCTCTCCTCTGCTGTCATTTCCCAACTAAATATGACAGAGGTGGACTCTACCTGTAGGCTGTGTCCAGGCTGGAGTGCACAGGTCTTTGCACTTGTGCTGTGAGCAAAGGACAATGTGTGTGGCTTAGTCGCAGACATTTTCCTGAGGCAGGTCAACCATCATCCATTTACTTAAAAATGTCAATAAAGCCCAGGCGAGCCCAGCCCCACCATGTGGATGATCGAATTCCTCACAGAGTGATAGTGCACGATTCCAAAGTGTCTTCAGAATGAAATACGAGAAAGTATGACCTCTAATGATTACATTAAAGTTTCCATTTTCTCAGCTGGGGTGCACTATAAGCACTCTAAAATGCAAACGTGCAACATTGGAGGTTGTGCTATAATTGGAACTCTGTGGGCAGGGAAGCAGCAGCTGCACTAGGCTGTTCCATGATTAGCCATGTGCCCACATCACTTAATGGATGGAGTCCATCGCGGCTATAGACATGAACACACCTGTTAATTGATTGAACAATGAAGTTACCTATTCTGCATCCTACAAAGTGTGTGCTTTTAGAACAAGAAAAAAAGAACTTCATTGGCTTTTCACAGCATCAATGTATTCAGAAAGAAGTTGAGCTATTTTGTTCAAATGCATTTTCCCTTTGCATTTTTCTAGATTTTTATAGCTGGAAGCATTTCTACTGTACGTCAAGCCAGGTCCAGCTGCCCTGCCATTATTAGGTAACTTATCATTTTTGGACCTTTTCGAACCTCACGGTGCCTTCAATGTGCAAACGATGCAGCCATTGGCTTTCTCAACTGAGCGAACAAATGCAACAGTAGCTCCCCACCCTTCAGTGGCTCTTGCAGTAACCTAGCACACCATGCGCTCTGTATCATCCACAAGACATGCTTGAGAGCACGGATCGCATGTCCTTTGCCTCCTTCCTTTACAGTCTTCCAATTTACTTCTGGCAGTCAGCGTTGGCGATTGGGCCGGCTCTCGCCGGATCCGAGATCCGGCACCAGATGTGGAGCCGGATCCTGGGATCTGGCCAGAGTCAGCTCTGGGGGAAGAAGAAAATACAAAAAAAAAGAAAAAAAAGAAGGCGCCCCCGAGCAAACTGTAACTTCTTCTGGTGACCCCATGCAAGGGGCCACCGCCACCAGCCGGTTTGTTTATTTATTTGTTTATGCGATGTTTGACAGATACATAGAACAAGATTATTTATGCAGTTTTTGTCGGATACCCGTATCCGACAAACATTGCATAAATAAATAAATATACAGGTATCCGACAAACATTGCATAGATAAATACCCCTATTATAACGATTGCACACGATGCAGCCACCCAACTGCTTTCAGAGGGGAGCTGCAGGAGCTCTGCTGGGTGTCATTCAAGTAAAAGAAAACGTTATTTACGGGGAACAGAAATCACCCTGTTTGCATAGGACCCAAGGGGGAGTAATTTTTTATAAAATGGGATGCAAATTGTGCATTTTAAAGATTATTTACTCAGCAACACTGGTCGAGACTATTATCCGCACAGTGAAGTAACTCATCACCAGTGCCATGGAAGTGGCTTAAAAGTGGAATTGATAAATAGTTTGGAAAAGAAGCGGCATGAAAGAAATAACACCCGTTTTAAACTATTATTTTGGACATTTCCTATGATCGGAGGTCAACTGCCATCTCCTCCCCCCTTAACCCTGCATCCTCAGGTACCGTCTCCCTCCTAAACTCCACCCCCCCCCCCCTTAGTAGAACCCCCCCACTAATTTTTTTTTCTCCAATTCCAGCACTGCTGGCAGTGAACTCCGTCTCCAAAAAGTAAGGGTCTTTCTTTGCCAATATGAATAGGTGAACAAGTCCTGTCTCATGTGTGTCTGTGTTTTATTTTTGTTATTTATTGAGTGCAACTTAGCTTCAGGAAGCCACAGAGCACTGCACGCCGGTCGGGGTACAGACGTGCCTGGGGAGTAATCGTTACAACCCTGTATCATTAGTATTAGTGGGATACCGTATGGGGGAGCAGGGAGCAGGCATATTTAATGGGGAGTCTGTCATTGTGTCAACAGTGGAGGTTGGGGTGGTAAGGTGGTCATCGGCAGGGCCGGCCTTAAGGGCAGCAGCGCCCTGGGCGAATTGGCGCCCCCCCTCGCCCACAGCGCCCCCTGGTTAACAGGGGGCGGGGCAAGGAGGGGCCACTTTCTCTTTTTTTTTTAACCTCCTCGCTTTGGCGAGGAGGTTAAATAGGGCGCAATAGCACCCCATTGCCATTGAATGAGCCCGCCGCTGCGGGTTCATTCAATGGCAATGAGGCGCCTGCCACACCCTCTGCCACCATGCCAGCTCGGGGGAGCCCTTGAAAGACTCCCCGGAGCTGGCATGGTGTGGGGCTAATGGTGCCTTTTCTTGTGAAAAGTGCCCACGGCAGAGGGGCGCATTTAAATGCACCCCTGCCTGTTGGGAGCTGCCTCCAGTCTCCAGGGGCAGCCCTCTGATGCTGTCGGGATCACCCGAAGGTCTGGGACACGTCGGCGGGGAGCCGGCGTGTCTCGAGCAGGTAATCACCCTGCGGCGCCCGGGGTCACCGGGCGCACGAATTACCGTGCAGGGGTGTCACCCCCTGACTCCAGCGGTCGCGGCCCCGAGGGCACTCGGGCCGCGCCACACTCACAAGGCCACGACCACGTGGCAGGCCCACACCAGACAAGAAACACAGACACGAGTTGCCACTTCCGGGGGCTCTGCTGCTCTGCCCTTGCAGCGCCAGCAGAGCCCCTTTTATTAAAGGAGCACATGAGCGTCATGACGCAGTCACAGCGCTCACGTTGCCCAAACAACTAGACCCCCACACAACATCCCTTCTTTATTATAACCAAACAAAATCAAACAACACCCACCACAAACATTTGGTGCATTCCAGTCCGCGCACCACCTAACCGCTACTCCAACCCAAACATTTTTCTCTTTTGACACCGCAAAACAAAACAGGTGCGCCACAGTCCCCACACCATGAGGCCCTATGACGGGGTCCTCCCACTCAGAAAATTCCGGGATCAAACTGGCCCTCGGCACCGCTGCAGGACAAGAAGAATACATTCTCTTCGTACTCCTCCCCTATATCATACGGTGCTTCTCGGGGACTCTCCGCCACTTGGACCGCCGCCACCTTGGGGGTCCTTCTCCCCTTCACCTCACTCCCCCCTGATGCCCCCACCATGCCGGCTGGGGCTGGAGCGAGACACACTCGTGCGAAATGGTCTCCTTTCCCGCACCTTACACAGATTTGTCCCATCGCCGGGCAGTCCTGCGGGTGGGACAGATCCCACCCACACTGTTGACATATTGTGGCATTGGGGTCTCTCCTCGGCCAGTCTCCCCTCCTCATCACTCTTCCTCCTGGCCACCTGCTGACAGCCGCCACCTCCTCAACCTTCCCTCGCTGTGTGGGGACATCCATCTTTAGGTGGTGTCTAGAGGAATCCATGACCGAGGCCCGCACCTCCGCCAGTTCCTGGGCCCGGCCAAGCTCCAGTATTCGATCGAGGGTCAGCGCTGGGTCCTTCAGAACCTGCTTGCACAGTTTGGTGGAGCTGCAGCCATAGATGATTTGCGCCCGGATCTCGTCCTCCTCGAAGTTCCCCAGGTCACAGGCCAGTGCAATGCCACGCAGCTTCCCATGGAATGCATCAAGGCTTTCCCCTTCCTCCTGCTTCGCACACCTCATCCTGAACCTCTCATAGTCCCTGTTGACCATGGGTCTGAAGTATTCGTTCAGGGCTGCGACGGCTGCACCGTACGATTGATCTCGGGGCTTTAATGTCTTGAACAGTCTCTGGACGGCCAACCCGGCATAGTATAGGAGTGTCGGGCGTTTGGCTGCGTCTTTGATCTCCATTGCCTCGAAATACAACTCCAGGTTCTCCACCCAGGCCACCCACCGGGCCCCTAGGCTTGCCGGCACACCGAGGACATCAAAATGGGATATTGGTGCCAGCTGACCCCTACATGCCCTTTCGTCGTCCGACATGCTGTTGGCAGGTGAGGACGTCATCTGCCAATCACTAGTATTGATGTGCGCTTGCCGTTGCCGGGCTCAAGTAGCTGTCGATGGGTGACTGGCGTTCTCCCTGCCCAGGGGCGCACGAGCACTCCAGGTGGAGCCACATCCCCAGGGCTTAGCACACATGTGACTTGTGGAGTTGCACTGCCCGTTTCCCCGGGCCCTTCCAAAGTCTCTAACTCCCTGGTTGATTTCACCGGGGCCACTTAGTCTCTCCTTCCCAGGGCGCACGAGCACTCCGGATGGGAGCCGCTACCCTCAGGCTCAGTGCAACTGTGACCTGCAGGAGGGGTTGACGTGATATTATCCTCGCCCCTCCTCTGAGTTGTCTGGCCAGGTCCAGGGTCCATCCGTGACAGAGGTGCAGAGGGATTACCCTCTTCTTAGTGTCCTTTGGCCTTCCCAGGCTGATCACCGCTGCGACCCGGGTCCTGGGATCCTCTTCCCTTGGGCCCCGCAGGCTATGTGGGAGGTGGCTGATCCCCCTGCCTTTTATTCTTGGCCCGGATGCTGATGGGCCTCCCTTTCCTTTGTCTGGGCCACGACGTGATGAGGCCCCGCCCCTTTTCTGCACCGCGAGGAAATGAAACCCCTCACTGCTTCCTCTTTGTTTGTTTTTTTTTGAAAAATGAACTGTTTTCACCCATCGGCAGCCCAGGCTGAGTCAATAGCGCTCCCCGGTCTGATGGGGGACGCTGCCGCGGGCCGGATCTTCAGGCCCTGCCCCCTTCCATTGTTTGGGAGCTTGGCCCATCCTGGGGCTGGGCCGCTGCTGTCCCAGGCACGAGCCTTCACAGGCTCCGCCCCCTTACCTTCGTTGGCAGCCCAGGCTCCTTCCGACCCCCACCGCGGGCCGAACACCCACACGGCCGCCTACTGCAGCCGTGTGCGTGGGTCCCCTCTCCGCCCACCACCAAGACTAGCTGGTGGGCGCGACCTCGTCGCCAGTGTTGGGAGCTGCCTCCAGTCTCCGGGGGCAGCCCTCTGATGCTGTCGGGATCACCCGAAGGTCTGGGACACGTCGGCAGGCAGCCGGTGTGTCTTGAGCAGGTAATCACCCTGCGGCGCCCGGGGTTACCGGGCGCACAAACTACAGTGCAGAGCCCCTTTTATTAAAGGAGCACATGAGCGTCATGACGCAGTCACGGCGCTCACGTTGCCCAAACAACTAGACCCCCAAACAACACTGCCGCGGGCACAATTTACAGTAAAAGGCCACCTGCTGCACCTTCTCCCACAACGCCAGCTCGGGATAGCCCTTTAAAGACTCCTCCGAGCTGGCGTGGCGGGGGCACAAGGCGCTCTGGGGGGCGTGGCGCCCCGGGTGGTCGCCCGGCTCGCCCCCCACACCTCCCCCAAGGCCAGCTCTGGTCATCGGGAGTGGTGCTAAGCTGGGTGGCAGTGAAGGGGTGTGCCCTGTGACCCAGGTATTGTAATTGACCTGTTCCCCAGTCTACGGTGTAGGCCTCTGGTTCCTGGAGCCATTATATAGAACATCACTGATGTGTCTCGTTACTGCTAATTGGCTGTAATACATGCACTTGAGCCATTCACATGCACTAGGCAAGCCAGGTGCTGCCATCAGACTCCAAGCACGGCCAGCAATGCAATACAGGACATAACTTACAACATGCAGATGACATCACAGGAAGTGACATCATATGACCTCTCACACTCATACAGGCCATGATAGGAAAGAGCAGGTGTTAAATGCAAATCCCTAGTATGAGTGTATGATTATTATAGCAAGAAACAGATGCCCTAGGCGACTAATGTTTATTTTAGCTGCAAGCCACATGTTAAGTATGCTGCATGTTTGAGGGAAGTTTAATCCTATGTGGGGGCCTCTCCACTATTCCTTGAAATATGCGAGGGTGGGTGCGCAGTGCACTCGGCCTGATTGACGCCACACATGATAGCACAGAGCATGCGCGTGGGCTACAGGATTCCTTCCTTTGCATTGGCCATGTGGACATGAGAGAGCACCCCACCGAGATTGGGGGAAAACATAGGTAGCGGGAACTCATTTGGCATAACAGAGGGGTCTCGAACCCTCTTCGCTAATATCAACATGCTTCCCTGCGCGGAAAGTGGCACACTGTGTGCTTTGCACAGGGGCACATACTTTATAACGCAGCCCCGTCAGGCCAAATCCTGTCACGTGACTAAACATGTCTGCTTGTATTTGCACTTCCTCATGAGTGTAATAGACTTCTCTATCACACTTGCTTTAATGACCTTTCAAGGCATTTGGAATGTTGACCTGCAGGTTGCACTGCTATCTGTAGCTACCTTACAGAGCTTTGAACCTGCGGACAACAGGCTCAGCTACTCAGCTCACGGGTGCACAGCTCACGGACCTGTAACTGTAATTGGACACATACATACAAACACGTAAATGCACATGTACACACATGCATCCACACACACATGCACGCACACCCACGCATTCATGAACGCACACATCCATGAAATTCATGTACAAACCCATTATATCAATCAAGCAAGGCAGGGAAGGGCGTATTTCCATACAGCTGTGCTGAAATGAACAGAGAAAATGGCCGAGTATCACCGTGCCAAAATGGTGGCCCCAAGGACAGAATTCTAAAGGTTTTCATAGGGTTTTACACAATGAAGTCCAAACAGAAAAGCAGTCGCTTCCATAAACAATAAACTTCCTCTCAGAACTGGCTCCGACCTTGGGAGGCAGGGTCCAAGAGTTCCAATGCTATGACTGTGCAGTTCGAGCTCTGCCAACCCACAGCAGGTGGTTCATCCACCATTCACAATGAGCCCCTGCCCCGGTCTGGAGACCAGCATCAATGCCACCCTTATTCCTGTTCTCAGGCACCAATGTCTCATCTGTGATGCATCACACATGTTGCTGGGCATGCCTGTGTGGAAAGCAGAGGCTCACGTCACAGCCGCACAGCATCACGAGTGCCAGGATTTCTGTGAACCAGTCACGCTCGCACATTCCTCTTCATGGCTGTGGTGCTGTTCTGCCCAGTGCAGGTGCATGGCCAGGGCTTAGGAGAACGCAACAATGTCTTGGCCCCCCACCAACGCCATGCTGTTCCCGATCACCACTGAACTGGCCACTTTCACAGCTCCCTCCCACTCAGTGGCAGAGAACCACACACAAATGCCACAAATTTCAACCCATACTGCCAAGCTCTCTCTGCCTGTGGCAATACCAGGCACTCACTCTTAGTGCCTAGCTTCTATTTGCTCTTACTCTATGCATATATGATGGATGGAAAGACAACTAAATATGTATGGGTAGTGAGTCACCCATGCCATGTAGCCTGCTATTTCAGGATTACTACTATGCCAGATTTCCCACTTAGTTTGCAGTTCTGGCTTGGTTGTGAAGTGATGATTGTATTGTATCTGCAGTGAACATCATTGAGAATAGTGACAGGTTTCTGAATACTGCCGATTGGTCTAATGGTAGCAAATCCACAGACCCTATGTTCTTTCTTGATTAGCCAGCTCTTTGGCTCAGCAGACTAATGCATCCACCACAGTGGTCTGTGTTTGACCTCATGGTCACGGGTTCGATTCCTGGCAGGTAGGTCCACTCAGCCCTTTATCCTTTCGAATTCAATAAAATGAGTACGATATTAAGTACCATTAACATCTGTTATCTGCGAGATGTCCCTGTGATGGTTAAAGATTAAGTACCATGAACATCTGTTATCTGCTAGATGTCCCTGTGATGGTTACAGATTAAGTACCATTAACATCTGTTATCTGCGAGATGTCCCTGTGATGGTTAAAGATTAAGTACCATGAACATCTGTTATCTGCGAGATGTCCCTGTGATGGTTAAAGATTAAGTACCATGAACATCTGTTATCTGCGAGATGTCCTTGTGGTGGTTAAAGATTAAGTACCATGAACATCTGTTATCTGCGAGATGTCCCTGTGATGGTTAAAGATTAAGTACCATGAACATCTGTTATCTGCGAGATGTCCCTGTCCCTGTGATGGTTAAAGATTAAGTACCATGAACATCTGTTATCTGCGAGAAGTCCCTGTGATGGTTACAGATTAAGTACCATTAACATCTGTTATCTGCGAGATGTCCCTGTGATGGTTACAGATTAAGTACCATGAACATCTGTTATCTGCGAGATGTCCCTGTGATGATTATAGATTAAGTACCATTAACATCTGTTATCTGCGAGATGTCCCTGTGATGGTTAAAGATTAAGTACCATGAACATCTGTTATCTGCGAGATGTCCCTGTGATCGTTAAAGATCACTGTGCAAATGCACCTCTTTTGTTATTAGTCTTTGCTCCTGGATTCTGAGCATGAGTAAGGTTCAAATGAGGAAACTGATTTGTCTGTGTGTGACAGAGGCCCAATGAACACACAAGCGACACATATGAAAGCATAGAGGACTTCTTGTGAAGCTGTAAGTGGCTCAGGATATCTCTCAATGCCCATTGGTTTCTAGTCCGTCCTTGTTTGTTTAGGACTTTGTGTGTCTTTTCAGGCACTTAGGCTGTTGTCAGCAGCTTCTCTTGCACTTGATCAATATAATACACCAGTTTCTTAGGCTAATGTCAGACACTTCTCCCCTTTTGGGAGGTATACACTTCGGCAGTCTCTCTGGATCCCACGGTCCTCTCAGTTTGTAGGGAAAGTGCAAGACTCCAGCAGTCCCAATGGCTTCTTCAACCCTCGGAGTGGGTGCGAGACTCCAGTAGGTTCAATGGCTTTATCAGAAATATAGCAATGCAGCGTAGGTGTGAGACTCCAACGCTCTCAGCGGCTTCTTCATCACTTTCAGGTTGCACGGCAGGTGTCGGACTCCAGCAGTCACAAGCTGGTTTGCAAGGGTGATACGCAGCAATCTCCAAGCTATTCTACAGGGGTGACCCCCAGCTGTCTCCAGGGGGTTCTGCAGCCTCTGCACAAGCTTGCATGCAGGGATGACAGCTAGCCATTTCCTCTGTACTCAGCAGCTTCTCTTCAGCCTCCTCTGCGGGGGTTGGCAGCTCTCGCGATCCCTGCAGGTGCCCCCTAACCTTCAGCCAATCTTCTGTCTCTTGGCCTGACATTCTATAATGTGGGATCGGCACCTCCCTTCACTGCACACCTTCTGCGATTGGCTCCACTCCAGCTCTCCTTGTCTCCTATTTGTCCACAGGATCCTATAAACATAGTCCTGCCTGTATTCCTTGTATTCTGGGAATGAATGGTCTCGGAGGTGGAGGTGGGTACAGGAGGAGATACAAACCCAGCCCATCATTTGGAATACCAGCATTTCTTCCAAACCGGGGCACTCCTTATGTGTCAGTGTCCAGATGTCCGTCTTCGCGGAGCCAACTCAGAAACTTCTCTGGGGTGCCGTTGCCACAGATTTTAGGGAAGTGGTAGAGCCTTTCTGGCTCAGGGTCTCTAGAGGGCTTTTGGGCCTTGTGGCGCCCATACATTTGATGCCCGTGCTTCAGCATGACCCAAGTTTGATTGTGATTTGGCGTCGCTCTGCCAGGCTCACTGTGAACATGCGGTTTCGAGATTGTGTGCCCAGTGCGCACCTGCTGGTTACCCATCTTTCAGGTGAGAGCGATATTTAAAATTACACAACTTCAAGAAAAAATCGCTGGCATGGGTGATACAGGATCCAAACACACCGACTGCCTAGCTTACCCCCTCGACAGCTGAGCGCCTTGGAGCAGAGACTGCCAACCTTCTCTTCTCCATTTCTCGATTGGGTTTTTGTATGTTGTATTCATTTGTACAGGTTGTTGTGTTCTTTCAGTTGCCTTGAACCCCTCCTCTTAAACACCGCCCTCAATGAGGATTTGTTCCTGGCTTCAGTGGAAAACAATCAGGTGATTTATCTGAAGTTTAAACCTTGAACTCAAATCACTTTCTATCTCAATGAAACTAATGTGTCTTGTCAAGTTCGGAGGACTTTGAATAATAAATACATACAATGATTAGAAAACCCTGTTTTTTTAATGTTTAAAAGGAATGTTTATACATGAAAACCCAATGAAGAAATGTGGCTACTTTACATAAAAGGGTTGTATTTTTCCAATGGAGTAAATAAAGTGGTCCTGGTTCTCACATGAAGAAGCCCAATTATCTTTGATTTCGGATGGTAATACTGGCGAAATGTCTTTGATCCCCTTTCAAAGAATAGTGAAATGTGGCTGTGATCCAAAAAGGCAAGGAAAAGTGAAACATGTGGTCAAGGTGGAATCCAGAAAATGTCTGCCAGTCCATGGGACCACAGTTGCCAAATTAGTTCTGACACCACATCACCCACTTAGAAGCTTAACTGGCTTTGGGGGAAATACAAGATTTCCTCAGTGGTGGCATCACAAAGAGAGGCTTGCTGGAATACAGCCAATCACCAAGGAATTGATAAGACACTGGTGCCACAGAAAGGTGTTTCAGTCTGGGCCAGCCTTGCACTTGATGCACTGAGAGGGACATCAGTGTGAAACATAGTGCAGAGATCCTGCTGTTCCCCTGGCTGCCATGCTCCTCGGCCATTCTGCCCTTGCAGATGAACCAGGCAGCGCAGGAGAAGGGGAGAAGTGGGGCGATATGAGGAGGTGAACTGCCAGTCATGGCTACTGTGTGTGCCTTGGCTCAAATACCCCGCACATTTCGGGTGGAAGGGTTTTCTTTCCAGACTTTTTAAACCCACCAGAACTTTGCTGGTGTTTGCTGCACATTCCCCAGTGGTTTAACCATAAGAAATCAGCCACACTCCGTTGATGAGCCTTAATAAGGGTATAACTGGTATACCCTTCCTAAAGTTTATTCAGATTCCTCCATTAACAATAAATGCATTAGATCAGCACACATTGCACATGTGAGGAATTTGACCATCCACATGGTGGGTTTGCGCTCACCTGGCCTTTTTTTTAAATTGTATATGAAATTGAATGATGGTAGATCAACCTCTGGAAAATGTGTGGGGCTAATCCAAACACATTTTCCTATGCTCACCACACAACATACACATAGCCCTGTGTACTCTGGGTGGACACAGCCCACAGGCACAATCCTCCCTGTCATATTTATTTGGGATCAGACAGGTGTAGAGCATGATGCATCTGTGAAGGGGGAGGGACAAAACCTTCCTCCTGCCATGGCCAGCCTAATTAACTATCAAAGGCTGCATGGATCTGCCCTGTCCGTTTGTTTACCCTCTGCAGATGGTAGCATTAATTAACATAATGAATATACTAATAGAGTATACTTTAAACAGGCGCACATGGGGGCTGGCTTCAGAGGCTAAAACAAAAGTGGGTGCATTCGAAGTGGGCTTTACAAGTGGCTGTTGGGCTGTCATTGGGCTGCAGACCGCTGATTGAAGACTTTGTAATATCCTGCGTGGCCGGTGCCGTCTGCAAGAGGAATCACAGGCGTGCCGTAACGTGGACCTTGCTACTTCCTCCTCGAAAACAAGTAATTAAGGACTTGGACTCTATCTGCTGTTTGTTTCATACCCGCCCGTGGTCCGCTCCACCCAGCCAAGCCTCACTTCCAATATATAGGGAGCGCGCGCATTCGAAGTGGGCTTTACAAGTGGCTGTTGGGCTGTTTGGATGTGCGGAGGTGCGGGAGTGTGAGAACTCGTAAGCAAAATACTTTTTGTAGCTCTTACTTTTTTGTGGGTAAAAAAACTGAAATAGGGAAAAGTTGTAAGTATTGGCAGAATTACACAGCCGTACGAGACTGTCTAATGGGCCGTCTACACCCGCAGCGAGTTCTCATGGGTTTAGGGAGCAGGTTCACTTTCATGCTGCAATTGCAGTAAATTTGAAAGAGCTAAAAGATAATCTGAAAAAGGATGAGAAGACACTAAAAAAAAATACAACACACAAGGCTAGCTCCCCTGCTTATGAGTGTGGAAACAATCATGAGGACCTCAGCTATGCCCACTCTCCGGTTTTTTGGTAGGGACCTCAACCAGCAAAAGGGAAGAAATGACCCACCACGTCTTCCGAACTCATCGCTCCCACTGTTTCCACTTGAGGATACTCTAGTGGACTTAAACAATCAAGAGCTCCAGAATTTTCCGGTTCTAGCAAGAATTCTGAATCTTCTTGATAAAGGACACGAGTACACTCACGGAGCAATACATGCATTGAGTACATTTAATGCAGAATTAATGAATACTCTATGTCGAATTGAAGGGTTCATGATGTCCCAGGAGAAGTGTAATAACTTCTGGGCATCTCAATTATTGATTGTGAAACAATTGGGGCACAAGGAAGCTGAGAATATCCATCCTATCCAGCATGACCATTCCTCTCAAACGGAAATGACTACAGACCCATTTGTGAACTGTGTTAAGTTGCAGCAACCATTGGGTGTCACACAAAGCTCATTTGCTGTTCCCGAGTATCTTGAGATCGCAAAACTCCAACATGAACGCATATTAGTCCTGGAAAATATCATAGTGGCAGCAAACTTAGTACCCTCAGAGTTGATGAGAAATGATGGAGGAATACCACTGATAATAGGAGAAGAACATTCTGAACGACTGGATAGCCCCTCTGTATTGACAGATTTGATTGACCTTGACATGATGAATCAAGTTCCAAAGGGGGATCAGTCTAATAGCGACGTGGAAAAAGGTGACTCACAACAATTCACATTCTTTATGTCCAGGAAAGCAAAAAAAGCCTTTGCAAGAGCTCAGAAAAGAAAGGGAGGGGTTACCACCCCACTAGTACCGATAGGAATCCAATCAAAAAAAAAATCTAAAAAAACAAAAAATATAAAATCATGCAGCCCTAGTTCCTCTATTATATGTCTTGGTCAAAGGCAATTAGATGATATGGGCATCGAGATAAAAGATTTGGGCAAAGATAGTCAGCCAAATTTGGAAGCAAAAAAAACACAGGCTGTTGAAAGCGATATTAAAACACACCCTATGACTCAGGCACCAGAAACGTCACATGATGTAATATCTGGCCCAAAGGGGCCTGACATGGGTGGGGTGCATGATAACTCCCCTCTGCTAATTCAAACACAATTGCAAAGATTCTTTGAGAAAATGGACAAGAAAATTACTTCTATGTCTGTCCAGGTCTCCAACGAATCAAAGGGTATCGTAGAGAAGGAGGTTGTTAACATAAATAACAAAGAGAGGTGTGCCCAAGATAAAAAATTTCTTGGCAACTCTTTGCAGACCTCGGACATAGATGTTCAACTCATGAAAGGGCCCCAAGAGGCACTCATCTTACCCCCTCCAGAAAATGAGAAAAGAGGCAATGAGACAGAAAAGCTGGCAAATCTAGTTCCCATAAAAGATATACCTCTGGAAATGAAATCTGTGCTAGGATGGTGGGCAGATAAAGCAGTGATTGACAACCCTAGCCTAAATCGTGCTGCAGTAATGAAGATTATCCGTCAAATCCCGGCCCTTCATAATTTAGTATCGAATGATATCGACTGGATAAAACTACCATTTTCATGCAATCATCGAATGATCTGTAAGCTTCAATCACCCATAATTGCTTCTTTGATTCAGACTCATTGTGGGGACTTGGAGTTTCTAGGCTACAAGTTATGTGATTTCTATTCAATGGATGATGCAATCAATTTCATTGAATTTCAAGAAAAAGAAATTCAGCAAAACACAAAAAGTGAATATAATGTCAACCAATTCACAAACTTGCATGCAAAGGTAAACTCACAAGTAGAGTCTGTGGAACAAATTATAAAAAAGCTTAGCATGGTTAGAACCCCTGATGAAATCAATCCTTAAAGAGACCCCGGGAGAAGAGAAATCATAAAATAACTCTTTTCTAGTAAAATCATGGAACTGTTGTGGGTTCAAAAACTTAAAGCCATGGTTTCGAATGTTAGGTTGTGAGAAACGCCCAGCAATCATCATCTTGCAAAAAACCATGGCTACTTTGGATATTCCGATGGAGGGTTTTGCAAGTTTTTTTAGTCATGCACAAAAGGGACAACTAGGACGACCAAAGGGTGGCCTGGCAATCTATGTCTCCTTGGTATATGACGTGGAAATAAGGCAGCTATATTCTTCTGAGGAGATGCTGGCAATTATTTTAATGTCAATGAATGATCCTTTGTTGATAATAGCTTTATATTGGAATCCGAATGGAGTATATATCGATGGTACTATTGAAAGAATGAATGCTATATTGTTGGAGGTGGTGGATGAAAGGCCCAACGCCAAAATCATTGTGGGTGGGAATTTCAACTCCACTCTCATGCAAAAATACTTGCAAGGCGAAGGTCAAAACGACCAGTATGTAAATTTGTCGTGTGAGAGGGGACAGCTGTGGGTAGACTTTTTTGAGGAATGGGATATGCAAGTTATTCCTTTTGCAAGTAACGGGATAAAAGTGACTTGGAGTAGGGGAATCCATAACTCCACCATTGATTACATTGTTACCTCAAAATCACTAGCCAGGACGGCTTCGCCCTGCACAATCAAAAATCTTCCCTGAGTGACCACTCTATCTTGGCATGTACTGTGAGTTATAAACTTCGTGCTTATCCTATGTATAAACCATTGGTGTTACCTGAATCCGACAGACGGATGCTATCAATAAGATGGAATTTGAAAACATGTAGGTCATTGAACGGCTTAGTTAGTCGTGACATCTTAAAATGTAACCCTAAGTGGTTGTCAATGGTAGAGTGTAGCTCAATAGATCTTATGAACGAGAACATGATTCGCCATCACCTCAATCATATAGTTAGTGCAAACAAGCAAGAAATACCTACAGACTTAGTTAGTGGATTCAACTTTGAGATAGCGAAAAGAAAAAGAGAGAAAAATGCTGAAATTAGACAACTGGCAAGGGATCACACATATCCTTTTGACCAAGTAATGCATAAGAAAAAATCAATTTTGCTCAAATATAAACATGACATCAGTATTATTAAATGTAATGCCTATATGAAAAAAAAATCCAAAAATGATCAACCTTATGATAGGTAGGAAAACACTTGAAATCTGGGCTTTATTAAGAGAACCAACGGAAAGAAGCCAGGCAGAGAAATGCTCCACAGTGAGTGGTGACTCATGGACTGAATTTTACAGTAACAAATATGCACTGCCTGAAAAGTTCAGGTCAATTAAGTATGTGGTAAAGGTAACAGAACTACCCGGCAGCTGTCCATGGGATGCGGAAACAATTGAGTCAGCGATTATGAGCTTAAAGTTTTCAAAAGCAGCGGGTCCAGATGGAATTCCTCCCTGTTTGTTGAAGGATGACCCTAAATTTTGGGCAGTTCATCTCATGCGCTGCTTTGATACCATTTTTAAAACAAAAAAAACACCAGTTTCCCGGACCTCTGCTTTAATTATTCCCTTACACAAAAAAAGAGGAACAGCTGACCCATCTAACTTTAGAACCATAGCTTTGATAGATATTCCTGCAAAGGTCTTCACTGGCCTAATCCTCAGAGAACTGAATGCATCCATATTGACTTTACGCATTCTCTCACGCTTTCAAACAGGTTTTAGAAAGCATATGGGAACACAACTGAATGCAACTATTCATGTGCACCTATTAAAGAGCTCAAGAGAAAATCTAAATGGTGCAATATACATGGCATTTGTGGACCTGTCCTCAGCGTTTGACTGTGTGATTAGAGAGATCCTGTGGGCAAAGATGCACAAATGGCAGATACCATCACATATAATAACAATGATTGCTATGGTCCATACTAACACCAGTTACAGCGTAAGAATTGATGGTACTGGTAGGTTGACTGATCCTATAAATACATTCATTGGGGTGAAACAAGGGTGCAACCTGGCGGCTACTCTTTTTAATTTGTATTCAGCCGACATAGATAAGTTGTGGGAACACTCAAATACCTTTGTTGCAAAATTGGGAGATTTATGTATAAACTGGTTGGCATTTGCCGACGATATCATCCTATTGGATCGTACGCCATTTGGCCTACAAAACAAAATACATTCGTTCTGTGGTTATTGTGAAAAACACAACTTGGCAGTCAACCCTGGAAAATCAAACATAATGATTTTTTCTAATAAAAGGAAAACAGTTTCATTTAAATGGTTAATTAATGAAAACATGATTCCTCGATCACTAGGGTTGATTTACTTGGGATACAATCTAACGAATTCTGACCCGGTGAAAAAATGGCAAATGGCAATATCAATCAACGCATTGCCACTTATAGCACGATCGCAAGCTCTGTAGATTTTCCCTTATCCCATTAATAGAGTTGCACCTGCTTAAAGTAGAGGCAATTATACTATATCGCTTAGATCTATGTACCTTAGTGATTGGACACATCTTAACCTCCTTTCAGGGAACAATTTGGAAAAAAGTCTTACATTTACCCCTCTAGATGCCAAATCCCATTATAATTCATGAATTGGGGCTTACATCTTTGGCGTCTAAAATGTCATGGAGAAGACTAACAAATTTTGCAAAAATTCTCCAACCAATGGAAAACTCGCAATATGAGGATTTGGCAGCTATGATTACGAGGGGCAAATCAGTTTCCTTAAAGAAGTCTTATAAGGAGATACAACAAGTCTTAGATTTGATTGTGCAGAGTACAACAGACCTGGCAACCCTACCTCAAATTGTAAAAAAAAAACTATATATTTATGATTGGGCGAACACATCTGACTTAATTGGACAATACAAAATGTATAAAGAAAACTCAAAATGTAGACATAATCAAAAACCATTACTTTTGTATATTAGGCAGGTACCCAGTAATCTGGTAAGAACAAGGTACATGCGATTTAAATTTAACTTACTGTTAACCAAAGACCGCATGAAATTTTGGAAATTTAACAACAATGAGAGGTAGAACATGAATTTTAGATTTTGTGTGATCCGTGTAAATGAATCTCTGAAACATTTGTTACTATATTGTGCTGCTTTTGAGGAAGATAGACAAAAATATCTCGGCAAATTCTTATCCGGTACCACGGAATTGCCCTAGAAACGCTATGGGTAGAATGTATGTGGGGATACAGGACTTCACTTATACTGGCACTGGTTAAAGTTCTACAAATTATTGACAACAAACTTGATCTGGTCAGAGAATAGGAGTAAAGACTACAGAAAGGTGAAAGATTTGTAAACTTGTTATATAACTCAAACCGAGCGAATTGTCAGTTCTTCCAAGATACTGCTAGGACTTGAAGAGATCTGACTTTGTCTTTTTAATTGTTGTCGTACTAAGTTGGTTGAAATATTTTATATTTTTATATAACTTATGTAATACATTGTAGAATTCTGTTTTTGTATATTTTAAAATGTGTAATTTTTTTGTTTGAAGATAAATCACATGTTGTAAAGATGTTTCATCAAAAACAACAATAAAAAAAAATAAAAAAAACAGATAGGAAACCCCAACAACATTTGATAATTTGATATGCCCTGTGTCAACCTGAAGCCAGCTACCGCCCTTAGTATCAATGGAAAGTGAAATGTCATGTCTGGGAATTCTTGGATTACAGTAGTCATCTCTGCAGAGAAACCGCATTCAGAAGGTAGGAGTATGTGATTTGACAGAGACATAAAGTCTGGTCCCACCGCAGCAACAAGGGAGACCCGCTACTTTAATCAGGAACCACAGAGAGCTTAAATAACCAGACAGACCCTTTGATCCACAACAGAAAGGAAGATGGGCGGGATTCAGTAATACATGTTTTCACCCCTTTACCTTTTCTGTTGCAAAGCACTCTGGTTATGACCTTACAAATACAGGAGATTATGATGTGATATGATATGAAATGCCATTTATAACGCGCCTATACAGAAGTGTTTCAAGGCGCGACGAGGCAAGGGAGGGGGAACATAGGGAGGACAGACAACCATCTTACTAGACCAGGTGTTAATCAGATCGCGCAAGTGCATGGAAAGGAGGGAAGGGGGGAAGGGAAGTGCAAGGGGCAAGGGAAAGGGGAAAGTGCAGTACATGGGATAGTAGAATAAATAAGATAAATAAATAAAGGGCCAGCTGGTGGCAAGTGCATGGTAAGTGCAGACATAAGTGCTGGGAGGGGGACTGTAGGGATACAGAGACAGTCCCGAGTTGCAGGGGTTGCCAGGGAGGCAGTGCCAGTGGGCAAATGACAAGGCCTGGGCCCGAGATCAGTGACAGTGGCCATGTATCAGTGCAGTTTCAGTCAGGAATTTAGCAGGGGAGAGGGGAGAGAAAGCAGAAGCAAAGAGGAAGGTTTTGAGGTGCTTCCGGAACCGGAGATGGTTCTCCTCAAGTTTCAGGGAGGCAGGAAGGCTGTTCCAGAGGAAGGCCCCTGCCGTGGAGAGAGATCTACCCCAAACTTGTTGCTTGGAGAAGCGACTGACCTCGAGGGAGTTGGAGGCAGATGAGCGAGCAGCTCGAGAAGGAAGATATTTAGGAAGAGAGAGTTGGAGGTATTTAGGCCCCAGAAGGCCTTGTGGACAATGCAGAGGGTTTTGAACATAATCCTCGCAGCCACTAGGAGCCAGCACAGAAATTTCAGTCCTGGAGAGATACAGTCCTTGGGCTTGAGGCCAATGACAGGTCTCGCAGTCCTGTTCTGGATAAGTTGCAGAGGGCGTAGAGTAGAGGCAGGCAGATTTAGATAGAGGCTGTTACAATAGTCCAGCCTAGAGAGAACCAAAGCTCTGGAGACAGTGAGCTTCTGGGGGAAGGAGAGGAAAGGAAGAATACCTCTGAGGAGGTGCAGCTGGTAATGTGACTTCTTAAAGACGTCAGAAATGTGAGGAAAGAAGGACAGTGTGGAGTCAAAGATGACCCCGAGGTTTTTTGCCTTGCAGGTGGGAGCAGGAAGAGGGCCAAGAGAGGCCAGCCAGAGAGCTGCAGGGAAGGAAGGAGTGGGTGTGCCGATGAGTAGAATCTCAGTCTTACTGACATTAAGGCAGAGGTAATTGGCAGCACACCACTCCTGGATAGCAGACAGGCCATCAGAGGTGAGCGAAGGAGAGGAGGAGGCCGTGGGTAGCCTGAAAATTAGCTGGGTATCATCCGCATAGCACTGAAAGTTGGGGCAGAGACCGGTGATGCGGTGGGCAAGGAGTGCCAGGTATTGGTTACACAGCCAGGGAGAGAGGTTGGATCCCTGGGGGACACCACAGGCAGAGAAAAAGATGTCAGAGAGGAAGGACCCAAGTTGGACCTGGGAGGGTCAATTGGAGAGGAAAGACATCATCCACGCCAGAGCCTGACCAGTGATACCCAGGTTATTACAGAGACACTTGAGCAGGATGGCATGGTTGACAGTGTCAAAGGCAGAAGAGAGATCAAGCAAGATGAGAACGCACAGAGTGTTAGAGTCCAGGTTGGAGAGCAGGTCTTCACAGATGTTTAGGAGAGCAGTTTCTGGGCTTCTGGCAGCTCTGAAGCCAGACTGATGGTCATGAAGACAACCAACAGATTCAGTGTGGAGATTCAGCTGGGAGATGGCCAGTTTCTCAAGGAGCTTGCCCAGGAGGGGAATGATGGACATTGGGCGATAGCCGGACAGGAGGGGTCGGCAGAGGGTGCACAAGGGAGTGCTTAAATGGGGATGGGAAGACTCCAGTGGCGAAGGAGTGATTGCAGAAGTCAGCAAGGGCAGGAGCCAGGGAGTCAATGTGGTCCTTGATAGTTTTGGAGGAACACGGGTGAACCTGTTTCGATGAGACTTTTATAGATCGGACTTATCTAGAAACCTCGTCAGCAGAGAAAAGGGGAAAGGCAGAGAAAGAGGAAGGGGGTGGCTGCAGAAGGGCCAGAGGAAGAGCAGGGAATAGGGGGAGGGAGGTGATAGGAGGAGAGTGAGGACAGGATGTCCTGAGTTTTTTAAATGAAGTGAGAAGCCAGTGCCGTGCAGAGGGCCTGGGAAGGGACAGGAGAGATAGAGACTGCAGCAGGATTGACCAGTTCCTTGCAGATTTTAAGGAGTTCAGCCAAGTTGTTAGATACTGCAGTGATGCGGGCTTGGATGTGAGCTCTCTTCTTGGTGAGGGAGGAGAGCCAGTATTGTCTTTGCAGCAGGCGGCAGGCCAGTTTGTCAGAGGATGAACTTGAAGCACGCCATTTCCTCTCGGCCACCCTACACTTGCGTTTTAGGGAGACGAAGTCCAAGTCATACCAGGAATTACACTTAGCTTTGGGCTTCAGGCGGATTCTCATGACAGGGGCAAGGATATCAAGAGTATCAGATATCGAAGAGTGGAGCATGGAGAGGGCTGTGTCAGGGTGAGAGTCAGCCAAAGGGGAAGAGGGAGTGAGAAGGTGGCGGCAAAAGATTGTTGGTGGGGACCTAGGATTGGTTCATTAAGGTAGGCTTAGTCTACAACAATCACTGTGGCCCACTTGGCTTTAAAAGTGGGTCAAGCCCCTCTATTGGATAGATCCTCTGACGACCTTGCCAGGAGTAACTCAGCATGGGACCCTGGCTGAAGGTACAGTCTGCCTAACAGCTTCTGCCAGTGAAGGAAGTCCAGGAACTCAGAGCGAAGCCAGATCCCTCCACTAAACATCACTAAACATCTCCCAGGAAACAGAGGGAGATACTGAATCCAGAGGACTCTCCATCAGCTCCAGAACCGGCACCCAGCCAGCACACAGCATGCCCTGCTAGGCTCTGCAAGCAAGCTTCCTAAGTCGGAAGTGCCAGAGAGTCTCTGAACCAAAACCAAGGGCAAGGCAGTTGCCTGCAACACTCTCCTCAGCCTTGGGCCATCCTCCCGAAAGGACTACACACGCCCAGTGAATAAGCTAGGAAGAGTGCATCAGCAAGCATCAACCAGCGTCCACCTTAAAGGACATTTCTTTGAGCCAGTGAAGCCCCTCGAGCTGCAACCGACTGTATCACTGACTGTTCTCACTTCACAGTTGCTAACACGTCCAAGATGCCCTGACCAGTGTTTCAGACACACCAACCACCACTGAGACAAAGATTCCTGACACTGAGCTGCTATGTAGGCCAGCCTGCAGCAGTCCATTCAGCCTTGCTCACTCAACTGCCTGCCGCCTGATACCCGCAGCTGTCTCCCATCTTAAACTCTGTCGCAGAAGCAGCAAAGTTCCCTGAAACTGACTCTACACTGTCGAGCACCAAGAACTTCAACAAGCAAAAGGCACATTGTGCTTCCGTCCCCCGGGTCCTTCTCCGAAGGCCACTAGTGACATTTTACGACTCCCTTTCTGCTGAAACCAAGTATCCTTGAACTATTGCGATTAATGTCTTTACCGTCAGTATCCAGAGTGGGTTATAGGTCAAAGGATCAAATTAAAAACATTGAAATACAATAGGGTCGAATCAAAAGGACCGAAAACAAAAGGGTTGATTTATTTTTGTTTTTTTGGTGCCCCCCGTAAACGCTTGTTTCTGTGGTAAAAAACACGTTTTTTCCTATACAGAAACCCCCAAAAATGTATATATATATATTTTTTTTAATTCGACCCTTTTGTTTTAGGTCCTATTGACTCGACCCTATGGTTTCGATCATTTTGGATTCAAACCTTTGACCGGATACCTCCAGAGTGCACCCCTTTTCCCTCTTGAAACTTTCTGTTCTCTGCATTCCTTTGCAGGGTGGGTTGTATTTTGTAGTGTTGCTAAAACTGTCTGTTGAATAATAATAAAGTAGATATTTGTATACAACCTTCACTGGACGGTCCCTTTTATGATTGGGTAATAATTGTATTTTCACTGTGTAGCAACTAACCAATAATCCACGCCCTTGCAGAGATAAGCCTGTTGTTCCGTCCACATTACTAGAATTGGACAAGGAGGTTTATAATTTGCTTGTGTTTTAAATCTGTTTGGATCCCTTCTGGTGTACTAGAGGTGTGGGGCTGATTGATGGTTTACAAACCGATATTCACCCCTGGATCACTGGTGCCCCGGAAGTCGATTTGTCACAGCACAGATATAAATACTATCCAGTCATAAAATATAAAACGTCAAAACATTGCCTGATCCAGATAAAGCAACAACAGCACATTTCATAGTTTAACATTTAAGAACTTAACTATCCTTATAATTCCACACTCAAATTTGTTTTAAGTAGCCTCTCCTTTAAGGCCAAGTCGAAATACTTAATTAGATTGAAAAGGAACAATGGGACTATGCAGTTAAAAATTAAAACCATTGCGTCCTTACAGGTTCTAATATTATGCAATAAAAAGTGAGGTTTTAATCATCTCGCGCTCTCCCTTCTTTAAAGCGGGCAGGTCAGAATAAAACTGGGGTGCAGCCTGCAGCCGAGATGACTGTCTGTCTTGGGTTGAAGAAGATACATACAAAATGTCACTGACCTGCAAGACAAAACAAACGTTCTAAAGGTAAAAGGGTCATTACAGGTTTGCTGGTATCCTGTCGGTAATACTGGTGGGATACCGTCAAACTGACCTACTCTTATCAGCACCTGATATCCCAGTATTACCAGGATATTCCAGATGCCGGCAATGGCGGTCTTTCCCCATTCCAAGGAGTCCGGACTCTATGGAGGGGAATGCCGGAATTGCTTGTGTCTGTAATACTGGCAGTTTTCTGCCGGTGGGAGCCTGATTTTCCTCCAGCTTTTGGCTGCAGGCAACTCAGCAACCCCACTGGCAAACCTGGAGCTTGGCGTTGCGTTAAAAGTGCAATTAATGGAATGACCACCACTTCTCTGACACCGCCAAACTTGTAATGTGCCGCAAAGTCATACATTTCTGTTAATTTGCATACCCAGTAAGATCTGCTCAGGTGGCTCTTAGCTGGAGGGGAACTCCCATTGATAGCCACTGGGTCGCACTCTGGCAGTGCGACTCGGCTCAAATGGTGTATTCTGTTATGATGTGATATGATATTTTATTTGTATTGCGTTCATACACACGTGTTTCAGAGCGCGACAAACCAAGGGAGGGGAACAAAGGAGGACAAAACAACGATCTTACTAGGCCAGTGACATTGAGAACACGCAAGTGCAGGGGAGAGGGAAGGGGAAAAGTGCCAAGGAGAGGGTAGAGGTGGAAAGTGCTGAGCAAGGGATACAAACAACAGCAACTGTTAATGTAGCTATTAAAGTGGAAGTGCATGGTTTAAAGCACAGACACAGGGTGTCAGATAAGTGCAGGTAAGGGGACTGTAGGGTTACAGAAACAGACCCAAGTGCAAGGGTTGCCAGGAGACAGTGCGTGTGTGTGGCTTGGTGGGCAGGGACCTGGGACCGAAATCAGAGGGTAGCCAGGTGCACGGAGCAGAAGCAGACAGATCAGCAGGGGAGAGGAGGAGCGAAGGCAGAAGCGAAGAGGAAGGCCTTGAGGTGCTTCTGGAATCGGAGATGGTTCTCAAGTTTCAGAGAGGCAGGGAGGGTGTTCCAGAGGGCGGCCCCAGCCGAGGAAAGAGATCTAACCGCAACTCGTTGCTTGGAGAAGCGACTGACCCTGAGGCAGTTGGAGGTGGAGGAGCGAAGAGCTCGACTGGGAAGTTATTTACGGAGGGAGAGTTGAATGTATTTTATTTTCTACTTTCATTTCTTGAGTCACATATTCTACATTACAAGAACCCCAAAAGAGGTTGTATTCCAATTTTAAGGGCATGAGGGGAGAGAGTGAAAAAATAGTGCCCCCCCCCCTTAACCTTCCCCTAACTGTGCCATAGCACAAGAAACTAGTGTTTAAATACTTGGAGGAAGTGGAAGGATTTTGGAGACAGAAAAACATAGGGTTCCTCGTGAAGATTCTACCTGAGCTCGAGGCATGATGCCAGCCCTTGCCTAGGCAAAGACTGCTCTGTGCCGGAGGATGCCTGCCCACTCAGATTGTGAAGTTGGACCTGGATTTAGTAACCACATGGTTTTTAGCCCGGGCATAAATCTTTGCGGGCTCAGGTCTTTTCAGTCTTCCACATCCATGTACTTGGCTTAGCGTGTAAGCCGTTGGCTGGTCGAGGGGTGGTATTCACTGCAAGAGTGATAGAGGTAGTAGTTGTGTTGTATTTTTGTGTCAATTTATTTTCCATTGTTAGTTTTTGTATGTTGGGTCTTTCCGGCAAGTGTGCATGCGGTGGTGCTAACATGTTGCTAATTTGCTGATGTTTTTTAAATTTCTTTATATTTTAGATATTGAGACCTTTGTTAGGGAGCTTGGTGCTTGAAGTATGGGACCGAGTATGGAGCAATCACCCAGTGTTGTTATTTTTTACATTGGGTCGGGTGAAGGGTGTCCTGCCTACAGTGCATGTTCAGTTCATGACCCTGATAAATGTAATACATTTATTGTTCTCGACTGGTACCCTATGCCAATTTAAAGGCCACGTAACAATGTGTGGCTTACATTTTGTAAGTATAAAATATGTGAGTGTTGTAATATCTCAGTATCATCGTTGGTCAAATATGGATTTTTACATTTAATATATGTTCTAAAGGTTCTGTTAAATCTGCTTTCCTTGATGAAGATGTTCAAATGTATGTGTTATCGTTGAAACCGGTCAGGGTATATAGAACTAGCCGGAAGACAACAATGCTAACTTTTTATTCTGTCTCCAATTGGCTATACCTTTGTTCAAACTGGATCAAATATTGATTCTGGGATTAGTGTGCTTATGTAAACGTGCACTTTCTCTTCGTCCATTTGTGTTGGGATAACTAGTTGAGGTTCAATTGTATATGTTGTGGATGTAACATGTAGGCTGTTGTATATGTGATTCGTTTTTCAAGTGTTTTTTGTCATGTATTTTATCATTATTGTGTGTACTGATGATGCAATGCTGATGGTTATGAATTAAAAACATTTAATGTTCTATTGATTTGAAATTATTTTATTGAATGTGTTCATTTATAGTTCGAGATTTGCTTTTTCAGATGTGTATATTTTATTCCCTAAAATCTAGAAGCCAGGGAATCCTGGTTTTCCAATTACCTTGTTAGCAGAGAATGCCGGAAGAGGCTGTCTCTAGCGCTATCCATCATGCCCGATGAAACCAGTGGTCGAAATGGGCGGGAACGGTCGGGAGCGGTGTTCCACTCCTTTTATTTTTTACTGTTAAAAGCTCCACCACTTTTTGCAACCGTTTTCACCATTCCTGAACGGTTCTTTGTGAAGTTAAAGCAGACTTCTCTACTTTACAAATGGATGTCAGTTACACCTAAACTCAACTCTGTCTCAACTCAATTGGCTGTCAACCAGCATGACTGAAACCCCTGATCAATCCGTTGCATGTTGGTCCCTTCCGGAGAACACAGTTACACTACTTTATTGGTGCACTCCTATCACTGGATGAAACCAAATACAGCCTGTCCCTTGGAAGGAGGTCTGCCCTCGCCCCAGAGATCCTTCCACCCTCAAAATACATCGAGATGCCCTGAATTAGAATGATATGGTTTGGTGGCAGAGGGATCCGGAGTCAGTCACCGCTGCATAACCTAACCTGCCTCATATGCTCAGATGCAGTCGGTCTCCTGGAATGAGTCTTTGCTGGTTCTGCAGATCCCTAGCCTGAAATCAATCGCACTAGGAGCGCCCTAGCTCTATTCGATGGAAGTGTTATACCTCACACTGTTACTTCTCAGTCAAGTGGTGTCGACTTTGCTGGTGTCCCGTATCCCTGGTGCCCTCTGGTGGCCCCCAGGATCCATCCATCCTGCCACTGTGGTTCCATTCCCCCTCCACAGCAGACTGGAAAGGTTAGGTTGGTTTAGACTGGGAGAGGTGTCAAGGTTGTTCTTCATTATCTTTGTTTTGTGGGATGAGTTGAGGGGGGAAATGGGTGGGTCAGGCAATGGGGGTTGGAGAAGGTGCTGGATATTGGAGCAGGAAAGCGTGAGCTCTTGGTTAGTCAAGATATGGCACAAGCTTTGCTACATGGTGGGCCGGGGTCTTCTGGATGGATGCAGGGAGGTGCATCTGGGAAGGGCTCACTGAGCACACAGAGTGCTAACAAGGCATTTTATGGAACATAATGACTATGTTAAGAGGTACAGAAAGGGTACTGTTATCAGAGAGGTGGGGGTAAAAGTGTTTCAGAGTGGGGATGTATTTAATGAGGGGGCCGCTTCTCCAAGAAACTAACTTCACTAATGCGGAGAGTCAATACATGACGATGATGAGATGGTTGGAGAGTGTGGCACAGGCCAGACTCCCTGGCTTCATGGAGTCAGAGAGAACACACTGGGTAGAGCTGTTATGGCCGGGAGGATTCGGGTTTGGATAGACCACATGCCAGAGAGTAAGATACCCAGCTGTGATGCACAGCTGTCCAAAAGCTGCTTGAAGAGTGGTGGCACCTGAGTCTGAATGACGGTCAGAGAAGGTCTGAAATGTTACCACGGGGCATCTTCCTCTGTGGGTGTGGACTGCATGGGGAGGATAACTGATGAGAGGGCATATGGTCGCTGTAGTATTGATGGGGAAGCGGGTACCCATGTTGAAGCTTTGACTGTCTGTGGTTGGGCACCAAATCCATTCTCTAGAAGAATTAAGTGAGAAGACCAAGTTGAGTATTTGTGTAGGGGCTCTGAAATTCCACTCTGCCACCCTGGAATGCCACTCGAGCACAAGGTGGGGAACACCCCGAATTGTAATCTTGCCGGATCCGGGCGCAATGTCAGCAAATGTTTGGCTTCTGATCGTCAGGTTTTGTGTGATATACATACAGTCCCTGAACAGGAAACTTGTACCAAGTGGCACTTGCCTTCCTCCCTCCAGAAGGGTGACACTCACAGCAGTGTGCTGGCATCTTGGCACGAGGCTTCCTTTCTCTCAACCAACGTCCCTGCCTCCTTTCCACATCCAGTGCCATCATCATGCCAGCGAGAGGCCTTTGGAGCACAATGGAGAGAAGGAAAGCAAAAACGGAGCACAAAAATATCTTCACACGGTAATTGTCACACCCGCAATGAAGTGATTCCACTTTCAACACCTGGCACCAAATGAGTCTCATTTTGGGGGCATACCTGCGCGCCTTATACATTGTGGTGAACCCCTCCTCTTTGCTGCTATTCTTACAATTGTTCTTCAGCTGGTCTAATTAGAGCTGTGGCGTTGCTAAATTCCGCTGATTGGGCAGGATTCCAGGAGTGACATGTAGAGATGAAAAAAAGACTCTCCCGTGAGTGGCAACGTTCAGGTGAAGCGACCCTGAACGCAGATGGGTGGCCTGCGAGTGTCCGAGTAAATCCCCCTGCACAGCACATCAAAAAGAGCATTCCTTGTTCTTCGTAGTCTCTGCTTGTGTTGTGCACACACAAAAATCATTACTTGAATCCCTTCATGTAATTCCCTCCATCAAACGATTGATGTGTTTTTGTTTTTTGCAGGGATGAAGGAATCCATATTTCCGCCGTCCCTACTGATCACAGCTTTTTAACCTGGTATCAGGATGAACTTGATTTGTTTCTTTGTCTGAAAAAAGATGAATTGTCCTTCCCACGCAGCTGTTTATCAATGCGATGAAATGTGTGCCCTGGTTTGGCATATACGGGAAGGGTGAGGGCAGGCAAACCTTCAATTGGCATATGCCGGAAGGGTGAGGGCAGGCAAACCTTCACTTGGCATATGCACGAAGGGTGAGGGCAGGCAAACCTTCACTTGGCATATGCACGAAGGGTGAGGGCAGGCACACCGTCACTTGGCAAATGCGGGAAGGGTGAGGGCAGGCAAACCTTCACTTGGCATATGCACGAAGGGTGAGGGCAGGCACACCTTCACTTGGCATATGCGGGAAGGGTGAGGTCAGGCACACCTTCACTTTGCATTTGCGGGAAGAGTGAGGGCAGACAAACCTTCAGTTGGCTTATGCAGGAAGGGTGAGGGCAGGCACACCTTCACTTGGCATATGCGGGAAGGGTGAGGGCAGGCAAACCTTCACTTGGCATATGCGGGAAGGGTGAGGGCAGGCACACCTTCACTTGGCATATGCGGGACGGGTGAGGGCAGGCAAATCTTCAGTTGGCATATGCGGGAAGGATGAGGGCAGGCAAACCTTCACTTGGCATATGCGGGAAGGGTGAGGGCAGGCACACCTTCACTTGGCATATGCGGGAAGGGTGAGGGCAGGGAAACCTTCACTTGGCATATTCGGGAAGGGTGAGGGCAGGCAAAGCTTAGCTTGGCATATGCAGGAAGGGTGAGGGCAGGCAAACCTTCACTTGGCAAATGCGGGAAGGGTGAGGACAGGCACACCTTCACTTGGCATATGCAGGAAGGGTGAGGCAAACCTTCACTTGGCAAATGCGGGAAGGGTGAGGGCAGGCACACCTTCACTTGGCATATGCGGGAAGGGTGAGGGCAGGCAAACCTTCACTTGGCATATGCAGGAAGTGTGAGGGCAGGTAACCTTTCACTTGGCATATGCGGGAAGGGTGAGGGCAGGCAAACCATCACTTGGCATATGCGGGAAGGATGAGGGCAGGCAAACCTTCACTTGGCATATGCAGGAAGGGTGTGGGCAGGCAAACCTTCAGTTGGCATATGCGGGAAGGGTGAGGGCAGGCACACCTTCACTTGGCATATAAAGGAAGGGTGAGGGCAGGCAAACCTTCACTTGGCATATGCAGGAAGGGTGAGGCAAACCTTCACTTGGCAAATGCGGGAAGGGTGAGGGCAGGCACACCTTCACTTGGCATATGCGGGAAGGGTGAGGGCAGGCAAACCTTCACTTGGCATATGCAGGAAGGGTGAGGGCAGGTAACCTTTCACTTGGCATATGCGGGAAGGGTGAGGGCAGGAAAACCATCACTTGGCATATGCGGGAAGGATGAGGGGAGGCAAACCTTCACTTGGCATATGCGGGAAGGGTGTGGGCAGGCAAACCTTCAGTTGGCATATGCGGGAAGGGTGAGGGCAGGCAAACCTTCACTTGGCATATGCAGAAAGGGTGAGGGCAGGCAAACCTTCATTTGGCATATGCGGGAAGGGTGAGGGCAGGCACACCTTCACTTGGCATATGCGGGAAGGGTGAGGCACACCTTCACTTGGCATATGCGGGAAGGGTGAGGCAAACCTTCACATGGCAAATGCGGGAAGGGTGAGGGCAGGCAAACCTTCACTTGGCAAATGCGGGAAGGGTGAGGGCAGGCACACCTTCACTTGGCATATGCAGGAAGGGTGATGGAAGGCACTCCTTCACTTGGCATATGCGGGAAGGGTGAGGGCAGGCAAACCTTCACTTTGCATATGCGGGAAGGGTGGGGGCAGGCACACCTTCACTTGGCATATGCGGGAAGGGTGAGGGCAGGCAAACCTTCACTTGGCATATGCGGGAAGGGTGTGGGCAGGCAAACCTTGAGTTGGCATATGCGGGAAGGGTGAGGGCAGGCAAACCTTCACTTGGCTTATGCGACAAGGGTGAGGGCAGGCAAACATTAATTTGGCATATGCGGGAAGGGTGAGGGCAGGCAAGCCTTCACTTGGCATATGCGGGAAGGGTGTGGGCAGGCAAACCTTCAGTTGGCATATGCGGGAAGGGTGAGGGCAGGCAAACCTTCACTTGGCATATGCGGGAAGGGTGTGGGCAGGCAAACCTTCAGTTGGCATATGCGGGAAGGGTGAGGCAGGCAAACCTTCACTTGGCATATGCGACAAGGGTGAGGGCAGGCAAACCTTCATTTGGCATATGCGGGAAGGGTGAGGGCAGGCAAACCTTCACTTGGCATATGCAGGAAGGGTGAGGGCAGGCAAACCTTCAGTTGGCATATGCAGGAAGGGTGAGGGCAGGCAAACCTTCACTTGCCATATGTGGGAAGTGTGAGGGCAGGTAAACCTTCACTTGGCATATGTTGGAACGGTGATGGTTGGCAAGCCTTCACTTGCCATATGCGGGAATGGTGAGGGCAGGCAAACCTTCACTTGGCATATGCGGGAAAGGTGAGGGCAGGCAAACCTTCACTTGGCATATGCAGGAAGGGTGAGGGCAGGCAAACCTTCACTTGGCATATGCGGGAAGGGTGAGGGCAGGTAAACCTTCACTTGGAAGAGTGAGGGCAGGCAAACCTTCACTTGGCAAATGCGGGAAGGGTAGGGCAGGCAAACCTTCACTTGGCATATGCGGGAAGGGTGAGGGCAGGCAAACCTTCGCTTGGCATATGCAGGAAGGGTGAGGGCAGACAAACCTTCACTTGGCATATGTGGGAGGGGTGAGGGCAGGCAAGCCTTCACTTGGATTATGCGAAGGGTGAGGGCAGGCAAACCTTCGCTTGGCATATGCGGGAAGGGTGAGGTCTGGCAATCCTTCACTTGGCATATGCGGGAATGGTGAGGGCAGGTAAACCTTCACTTGGCATATGCGGGAAGGGTGAGGGCTGGCAAGACTTCACTTGGCATATGCGGGAAGGGTGAGGGCAGGCAAACCTTCACTTGGCATATGCTGAAGGGTGAGGGCAGGTAAACATTCACTTGGCATATGCGGGAAGGGTGCGGGCTGGCAAGCCTTCACTTGGCATATGCGGAAAGGGTGAGGGCAGGCAAACCTTCACTTGGCATATGCGGGAAGGGTGAGGGCAGGTAAACCTTCACTTGGCATATGCGGGAAGGGTGAGGGCTGGCAAGCCTTCACTTGGCATATGCGCGAAGGTTGAGGGCAGGCAAACCTTCACTTGCCATATGCGGGAAGGGTGAGGGCAGGCAAACCTTCACTTGGCATATGCGGGAAAGGGGGAAACCGTCACTTGGCATGTGCAGGAAGGGTGAGGGCAGGCAAACCTTCACTTGGAAGAGTGAGGGCAGGCAAACCTTCACTTGGATTATGCAGGAAGGATGAGGGCAGGCAAACCTTCGCTTGGCATAAGCAGGAAGGGTGAGGGCAGGCAAACCTTCACTTGGCATATGCGGGAAGGGTGAGGGGAAGCAAACCTTCACTTGGCATGTGCAGGAAGGGTGAAGGTAGGCAATCCTTCATTTGGCATATGCGGGAAGGGTGAGGGCATGCAAACCTTCACTAGGAAGGGTGAGGGCAGGCAAACCTTAATTTGGCATATGCAGATAGGGTGAGGGCAGGCAAACCTTCACTTGGCATATGCAGGAAGGATGAGGCAAACATTCCCTTGTCAAATGCGGGAAGGGTGAGGGCAGACAAACCTTCACTTGGCATATGCGGGAAGGGTGAGGGCATGCAAACCTTCACTTGGCATATGCAGGAAGGGTGAGGGCAGGCAAACCTTCACTTGGAAGTGTGAGGGCAGGCAAACCTTCACTTGGCAAATGAGGAAAGGGTAGTGCAGGCAAACCTTCACTTGGCATATGCGGGAAGGTTGAGGGCAGGCAAACCTTCACTGGGATTATGCGGGAAGGGTGAGGGCAGGTAAACCTTCACTTGGCATATGCAGGAAGGGTGAGGGCTGGCAAACCTTCACTTGGCATATGCGGGAAGGGTGAGGGCAGGCAAACCTTCACTTGGCATATGCGGGAAGGGTGAGGGCAGGCAAACCTTCATTTGGCATATGCAGAAAGGATGAGGGCAGACAAACCTTCACTTTGCATATGTGGGAAGGGTGAGGGCAGGCAAAGCTTCACTTGGCAAATGCGGGAAGCGTAGGCCAGGCAAACCTTCACTTGTCATATGCGGGAAGGGTGAGGGCAGGCAAACCTTCATTTTGATTATGCGGGAAGGGTGAGGGCAGGCAAGCCTTCGCTTGGCATATGCAGGAAGGGTGAGGGCAGGCAAACCTTCACTTGGCATATGCGGGAAGGGTGAGGGCAGGCAAACCTTCACTTGGCATATGCGGGAAGGGTGAGGGCAGGTAAACCTTCACTTGGCATATGCGGGAAGGGTGAGGGCTGGCAAGCCTTCACTTGGCATATGCGGGAAGGTTGAGGGCAGGCAAACCTTCACTTGCCATATGCGGGAAGGTGAGGGCAGGCAAACCTTCACTTGGCATATGCAGGAAAGGTGAGGGTAGGCAAACCTTCACTTGGCATATGCAGGAAGGGTGAGGGCAGGCAAACCTTCACTTGGCATATGCAGGAAGGGTGAGGGCAGGCAAACCTTCACTTGGCAAATGCGGGAAGGGTGAGGGCAGGCAAACCTTCACTTGGATTATGCGGGAAGGGTGAGGGCAGGCAAACCTTCGCTTGGCATATGCAGGAAGGGTGAGGGCAGGCAAACCTTCACTTGGCATATGCGGGAAGGGTGAGGGGACGCAAACCTTCACTTGGCATATGCAGGAAGGGTGAAGGTGGGCAAACCTTCATTTGGCATATGCGGGAAGGGTGAGGGCAGGCAAACCTTCACTTGGAAGGGTGAGGGCAGGCAAACCTTCACTTGGCATATGCGGAAAGGGTGAGGGCAGGCAAACCTTCACTTGGCATATGCAGGAAGGGTGAGGGCATGCCAACCTTCACTTGGCATATGCGGGAAGGGTGAGGGCAGGCAAACCTTCACTTGGAAGTGTGTGGGCAGGCACACCTTCACTTGGCAAATGAGGGAAGGGTAGGGCAGGCAAACCTTCACTTGGCATATGCGGGAAGGTTGAGGGCAGGCAAACCTTCACTGGGATTATGCAGGAAGGGTGAGGGCAGGTAAACCTTCACTTGGCATATGCAGGAAGGGTGAGGGCTGGCAAACCTTCACTTGGCATATGCGGGAAGGGTGAGGGCAGGCAAACCTTCACTTGGCATATGTGGTAAGGGTGAGGGCAGGCAAAACTTCATTTGGCATATGCAGAAAGGATGAGGGCAGACAAACCTTCACTTGGCATATGTGGGAAGGGTGAGGGCAGGCACACCTTCACTTGGCATACGCAGGCAGGGTGAGGGCAGGCAAACCTTCACTTGGCATATGCAGGACGGGTGAGAGCAGGCAAACCTTCACTTGGCATATGCGGGAAGGGTGAGGCAAACCTTCACTTGGCAAATGCGGGAAGGGTGAGGGCAGACAAACCTTCACTTGCCATATGCGGAAAGGGTGAGGGCAGGCAAACCTTCGATTGGCATATGCAGGAAGGGTGAGGGCAGGCAAACCTTCACTTGGCATATGCAGGAAGGGTGTGGGCAGGTAAACCTTCACTTGGCATATGCGCGAAGGGTGAGGGCAGGCACACCTTCACTTGGCAAATGCGGGAAGGGTGAGGGCAGGCAAACCTTCAGTTGGCATATGCGCGAAGGGTGAGGGCAGGCAAACCTTCACTTGGCATATGCAGAAAGGGTGAGGGCAGGCAAACCTTCATTTGGCATATGCGGGAAGGGTGAGGGCAGGCACACCTTCACTTGGCATATGCGGGAAGGTTGAGGGCAGGCAAACCTTCACTGGGATTATGCAGGAAGGGTGAGGGCAGGTAAACCTTCACTTGGCATATGCAGGAAGGGTGAGGGCTGGCAAACCTTCACTTGGCATATGCGGGAAGGGTGAGGGCAGGCAAACCTTCACTTGGCATATGTGGTAAGGGTGAGGGCAGGCAAAACTTCATTTGGCATATGCAGAAAGGATGAGGGCAGACAAACCTTCACTTGGCATATGTGGGAAGGGTGAGGGCAGGCACACCTTCACTTGGCATACGCAGGCAGGGTGAGGGCAGGCAAACCTTCACTTGGCATATGCAGGACGGGTGAGAGCAGGCAAACCTTCACTTGGCATATGCGGGAAGGGTGAGGCAAACCTTCACTTGGCAAATGCGGGAAGGGTGAGGGCAGACAAACCTTCACTTGCCATATGCGGAAAGGGTGAGGGCAGGCAAACCTTCGATTGGCATATGCAGGAAGGGTGAGGGTAGGCAAACCTTCACTTGGCATATGCAGGAAGGGTGTGGGCAGGTAAACCTTCACTTGGCATATGCGCGAAGGGTGAGGGCAGGCACACCTTCACTTGGCAAATGCGGGAAGGGTGAGGGCAGGCAAACCTTCACTTGGCATATGCAAGCAGGGTGAGGGCAGGCAACCATTAATTTGGCATATGCAGGTTGGGTGAGGGCAGGCAACCCTTCATTTGACATATGCAGGACGGGTGAGGGCAGACAAACCTTCACTTGCCATATGCGGGAAGGGTGAGGGCAGCCAAAGCTTTGCTTGGCATATGCAGGAAGGGTGATGTCAGGCAAACCTTCGCTTGGCATATGCAGGAAGGGTGAGGGCAGGCAAACCTTCACTTGGCAAATTCAGGAAGGGTGAGGGCCGGCAAACCTTCACTTGCAAGGGTGAGGGCAGGCAAACCTTCACTTGGCATATACGGGAAGAGTGAGGGCAGGCAAACCTTCACTTGGCATATGCGGGAAGGATGAGGGCTGGCAAACCTTCACTTGGCAAATTCAGGAAGGGGGAGGGCAGGCAAACCTTCACTTAGAAGGGTGAGGGCAGGCAAACCTTCACTTGGCATATACGGGAAGAGTGAGGGCAGGCAAACCTTCACTTGGATTATGCGGGAAGGGTGAGGGCAGGTAAACCTTCACTTGGCATATGCGTGAAGGGTGAGGGCTGGCAAACCTTCACTTGGCATATGCGGGAAGGGTGAGGGCGGGCAAACCTTAACTTGGCAAATGCAGGAAGGGTGAGGGCAGGCAAACCTTCACTTGGCATATGCACGAAGGGTGAGGGCAGGCAAACCTTCACACCATGCATGGAAATTAGCACTACTTACTCTATCTCGGTTTGTGGGACAAAACAGATATGTATGCATGTATTTACCTAGTGTAGGTCTAGAAAGGACCACTCGCAATACAGAGACGGATTTCTGGTGACAGAGGAATGGGGCACAGGGAAAAGGCACAGATTTGGGACGTACAAATTAGGTCTTTCACAGTTCTTGGAGAATTCAGAAAGTAAACAACACAGGGGCAAAACTAAGAGAGAAGAGCAGAAGAGCCAAGAAAAAAGCACTCAACAAGGGAAAGCTATTGAAAGATAGTAATCCAGTACATGGGATAATGACAAGCAGCCTGGTCTGGGTAAGAACAAGTGAAGCCCCTTCATCACTGGCTTTAGGGGATAAGCTGGAGGTCTGGAGGGCTCTGCTATAAACTGCAGTTGGGAGCCAACATCCTCACCATATGACACAGGGGTGAACTGGCCTATGGGGAGCTCTGGAGATTTCCTGGTACGCCTCTGCATTCTGGCCGGGGTGGACTGTTAAGATGGATTTCTGAACTCTGTCCTGGTGGCGCAGAAGTTCAGAAGGCCAACCTAATTACTTGGAACAGGGTAACCTCTGGACGAGCCAGACCAATCAAGGTAGCGATCGCGGCAGTCAAGACTAGGTCTCAAGAGGGGTGAGGGTGACTGAAAGCTCGCAATGAGCACACAAAGCAAGATCACTTACAAACTACTCCTAACAGTTGTTATATTAAAAATATATACACATTTATTTCAAGGCCTTTAAAACAATGACCGTAGCGAGAAAATCACAATATAACGATAGTAAACCAACACATACCATATCAACACAATATATATATAAATACGACAGTCTCAAGCGTTAGATGCACGAAATGGGTAGTCCACCTAAAAGGGAAGAAAGACAGGCAGTGCGAAATAATGCTTAAACCCAGTTCGCCTTCAGAGGCACCTAACTAGATGGAAGTCCGAGCCCTGCGAAGAGTGGAGCCTTGTGCTCAAAAGTACCTGCACGCGCTGGTGCCAACGGGCAAAAGGAGAAGCTCTTCAAGGGAAATCAGGCAGTTCAGTTTAGTGCACAAAAGAAGAAGAACAAGTTCCGCGACTCAAGCGCAGCCTCCACAGTGGGCAGAAGCAGAGCGCGAGTACGGAAAAGGGTGCTGTTTGACACAGCGGGGAAAAGCAATGGGCTCCTGCAGGAGGGCGACCAGATCCTAGCTATGCTACTCACCGGTCCCCGATGCAAGCAGACCCAGGCTTCTCTGCGTCATTTTCAGCAGCTGGCAGGTTCAGAAGAGCAGGGAACGCCTCGTCGTCGTGTTGAGTAAAAAGACGTCCCAATCGAAGAAACCCGCACAGTTTGTTACCACAGCAGGGCAACGGAGTGGCCGTGTGTATCTGAGCCAAATGTACACTACTCACTTCAGACCTGGGAACGCCAAGTGTACGAAGAGTGTGAGAGTGACAAGGGCTCGAAATACTACACAACCTGGCGGCGGTAACAGAGCAAGACTCCCGTGTAAGCTGGTCAGTCAGCTGGATGGCCCAGAGACGCTTCCGAAGGCTTACTGGCAGGAGATGGTGAAGATGCCGAGAACAGCTGTTCCCGCTATTCCAAGGGTCGAAGTACCAGTACAGGCCTTCTGGTTCGATCAAAGGTGAAAAGGGTTTCACAAGGCGACAGCAGTGCAGAGGAGAAGTCCTTCAGCGGGTCACCAGCGATTCCTCGGTCCAGCCTCTTGGTTGCAGGATACTTGGCTCCTGTATTCCTTCGTTCGTGAGAACTCAGGAGATCGACATGGTAGTGGTGTTTCCAGCCCCCTCTTATCCACGGTTCCCTTCGCGCCAAAACGGAGGGGACCCAATGGGAGATCCGCTCATCAACACTCACACCATTCGTGGACCAATCACGGACCACGGTGGTCCCAGGCATTCACACCACCCTAGACTCTCTGGCACCCAGGATGTGTATTGGGACCAGACATCCCAGCCCACAACCTGGAGGCACACACAAGACATGTAGAAGCCCGCGAAAGCATCCGTGTTTCGCGGGAAAGTACATGCCCAAATAAGGAAGGCCCCGGGTCGGCTCGACCTGGGGAAGGTGAAGGGAGCAAGATGGTCAGCGGACAGGACAAAGGAGCCTCGTGGTCTGGCCATTTTGGGAGCCAGGCCACCATTTTGGGTTAAGCGCGAGAAACGCGCTTAGAACGCCAAAAGGAGCTTAAAACACAAAAAAACGATTGCTGCCACCATTCCCGTCCCTGAATCACTTGCACCGATCAGATACAATCCTAAACGAGTATCTAGGGCCTGTAGAAGGCTAGAGACCCAAGAGAGCTGTAACTTAGCTTACAGTGCCCTCTTGTGTCATGTTGCACGAAATCTGCAACATGATAAAAGAAACTACGGGAAACAGCGTTCCCCGGTACTGACTGTCTTAAGGGCATGTCAGTTTCCCCGTAAGAAAGGAGTGAAAGCCCAGAGGAGTGCGGCATAAGGCTGCACTTCTCTGGCAAAGTCAAGAACAAGGTGAAAAACAACAGCAAAAAGTTTAGGGGTTGCCACATGGAAGGAAAATTACCTACAATTACGAAATCTTTCCTAACATGGACTGGCCTACAGGGAGCTCTGGAGATTTCCTGGCATGCCTCTGCACTCTGGCCAGGGGTGGACTGGCGTACAGGTAGCTCTGGAGATTTCCCAGTATGATTCTGCACCATGGCCTTGGCTGGACTGGCCTACAGGGAGCTCTGGAGATTTCCTGGTTCGCCTCTGCACTCTGGCCAGTGGTGGACTGGCCAACAGGGAGCTCTGGAGATTTTCCGGTATGCCTCTGCACCATGGCCATGGCTGGACTGGCCTACAGGGAGCTCTGGAGATTTCCTGGCATGCCTCTGCATCCTGGCCAGGGGTGGACTGGCCAACAGGGAGCTCTGGAGATTTTCTGGTGTGCCTCTGCACCATGGCCATGGCTGGACTGGCCTAGAGGGAGCTCTGGAGATTTCCTGGCATGCCTCTGCATCCTGGCCTGGGGTGGACTGGCCTCCAGGGAGCTCTGGAGATTTCCCAGTATGCCTCTGCACCATGGACATGGCTGGACTGGCCTACAGGGAGCTCTGGAGATTTCCTGGTACGCCTCTGCACTTTGGCCAGGGGTGGACTGGTGTACAGGCAGCTCTGGAGATTTCCTGGTACGCCTCTGCACTCTGGCCAGGTTTGGACTGGCCTAAGAGCCAAGAAAAAAGCACTCAACAAGGGAAAGCTATTGAAAGATAATAATCCAGTACATGGGATAATGACAAGCAGCCTGGTCTGGGTAAGAACAAGTGAAGCCCCTTCATCACAGGCTTTAGGGGATAAGCTGGAGGACTTGAGGGCTCTGCTATAAACTGCAGTTGGGAGCCAACATCCTCACCATATGACACAGGGGTGAACTGGCCTATGGGGAGCTCTGGAGATTTCCTGGTACGCCTCTGCATTCTGGCCAGGGGTGGGCTGGCCTACAGGGAGCTCTGGAGATTTCCTGGCATGCCTCTGCATCCTGGCCAGGGGTGGACTGGCCAACAGGGAGCTCTGGAGATTTTCCGGTATGCCTCTGCACCATGGCCATGGCTGGACTGGCCTACAGGGAGCTCTGGAGAGTTCCTGGTATGCCTCTGCACTCTGGCCAGGGGTGGACTGGCTTACAGGTAGCTCTGGAGATTTCCCAGTATGCCTCTGCACCATGGCCATGGCTGGACTGGCCTACAGGGAGATCTGGAGATTTCCTGGTACGCCTCGGCACTCTGGCCTGGGGTGGACTGGCCTCCAGGGAGCTCTGGAGATTTCCCAGTATGCCTCTGCACCATGGCCATGGCTGGACTGGCCTACAGGGAACTCTGGAGATTTCCTGGTACGCCTCTGCACTCTGGCCAGGGGTGGACTGGTGTACAGGTAGCTCTGGACATTTCCTGGTACGCCTCTGCACTCTGGCCAGGTTTGGACTGGCCTACAGGGAGCTCTGGAGATTAACTGGTGTGGCTCTGCACCCCGGCCAAAGGTGGATTGGCCTGCAGGGAATTCTATAGATGTCCCGGTATGCCTCTACACCCTACACCCTGGACAGAGGTGGACTGGCCTACATCGAGCTATGGAGAGTTCCCAATGTGCCTCTGCATCCTGGCCACGGGTGGACTGGCCTACAGGGAGCTATGAAGATTTTCTGGTATGCCTCTGCACTCTGGCCAGGGGTGGACTGGCCTACAGGGAGCTCTGGAGATTTGCTGGTATGCCTCTACACCCTGGGCCTCTTTTGTGTGGTTACCCATTTTGTTTGCAAATGTTCTCACGGAATAGGGTTTGGCCAACATGTGGCCAGTATAAAAACATGTTGAGGGCCTCTTTTGGTTCCCACTACACCACTGATGTGACACTAGCTTTCCCATGTTGTATAAAGGTGTACAGGGTACACCTATATACAAAAGTGAGTTTCAGGCATTTTTCTGAACTGCGGGTGGTTTTCAGACAAAAAAGTGCAAAGGTAAACTGTGCAAAAGAGCAGCGACACCGGATCTGATAGTGCACACATTCCCAGTTTGCTTTTCCTCAGATTGGAGGAGGACAGTCTCCTGGTCACGGTGGATTCCTATTCGTGATGAAGGATGGAACTTCTTTTATGTATTCACCAATCTAAAACAGGGCCTTTCCTCGTGGCAGTCTCATGTATGATACGCAGTGCTTTTAAATAACGTCTTGCCTTCAAGAGGAACCGATCAGGGTCTACAAAGCCTGGGCAGATCTGAGCACAGAGGTTTAAGCACAGGCTAATCCATGATGCTTTGTTCTCGATACGTTGTAAGGTGTGAACAAGGTCGTCCTTAGATAGTTCCCACGTACAGACTGTTGCAATGATCCGGGCGTGGCAACAACCACTCGCGTGCATGGTCAACCTTCGGCTGCATCCTCAGCAAGGCAGGACGTGTTTGATCACGGGAAGGTGGGAGTGGGGAGGCTTAGGTACCTCCAAAGCAAAGGAGTGGGAGAGGACAACACCTTCATGTAATAAAGATATGCTGAATATGGGTACATGTAGGTATTTGGTGCATCCTGGCAAGCCACACAGCACCGCGTGGGTACAGATCCGGAAAATGAACTAAGACCTACCGCTGAATCTTGGAATACTAATGGACAACGATCTAACACTTGAACCGCAAGCAAACACAATAATCAATCAATGCTTCTTCCATCGAGACACCATCAACAAGATTCTGCCATTCCTCTCCTTTACGCACAAAACTCTGGCCCCCATTTCCCTTCCACGTCCAGGATAGACTACGCCAACAGCCTATACCTCAGAATGCCTGATTATCTACTGAAGAAACTGCAACGTATTCAGAACGCAGTGGCCAGACTCCTCCTTAAACTCTCATGAAGAGATCACATCACTCCTGCACTAAAGATGCTACACTGGCTCCCAGTCAAAAAAGGATTCTCATTCAAAGCAATGTGCATAACACACAGAGCAATCCACAGCCAAGGAACAGAATTCCTAAAATAGAAAATCACCATTTACCAGCCGGCATGAACACCCAGATCCAGCAACGACAACTGTCTGGAAAAAAAACAGTATACAAGGAAAAAAACATGGTGGATCAGCATTCTCTTGCCTAGCAGCAAAAAATGTGCAACTCCCTCACGCAAGATATTCAAAACACGAAGGACCATTTAAAATTCAGAAAACCCCTATAAACCTGGCTGATCAACTCAGAACCATATGAAAACGAATGAGCAACACCCACACCCCTCAGAATGAACACATGCCTCACATGACGGAGGACTAAAGCATATCATGACAAGTGCAGGAATTTGGAGGGACATACGAGTGGGTGGGAGACCCGCGTCCCCATGGAGGGCCCTAACGGAGTCTAAAGAGGAAGATGGTAGCATCCTCGGTGGAACCACAGACAGGGGGGACGAGAGTGGTGAGCGAACATAAAAGCACAGGGACCATGTAGATCAAAAGCACAGGGAAAACGTCCCACCGTCTCCCACCCCAACGCAGACCCCACATTCACAGCATGTTGTGCCACATGCAGAGTATGCTGAGCCACATGCAGAGTATGCTGTGCCACATGCAGAGTATGCTGTGCCACATTCAGGTTATGCGGTGCCACATGCACAGTATGTTGTGCCACATTCAGAGTATGCTGAGCCACATGCAGAGTATGCCGTGCCACATGCAGAGTATGCTGTGCCACATTCAGGTTATGCGGTGCCACATGCACAGTATTTTGTGCCACATTCAGAGTATGCAGGGCCACATGCAGAGTATGCTGTGCCACATGCAGAGTATGCTGTGCCACATTCAGATTATGCGGTGCCACATGCACAGTATTTTGTGCCACATTCAGAGTATGCTGAGCCACATGCAGAGTATGCTGTCTCACCTGCAGAGTATGCTGTGCCACATGCAGAGTATGCTGTGCCACATTCAGGTTATGCGGTGCCACATGCACAGTATTTTGTGCCACATTCAGAGTATGCTGAGCCACATGCAGAGTATGCTGTCTCACCTGCAGAGTATGCTGTGCCACATGCAGAGTATGCTGTGCCACGTCCACAGTATGCTGTGCCGCATGCAGAGCGTGCAGTGCCACATTCAGAGGCCCGCAGCAGAAGTTGTTCATGTGGCAGAGTTAGGCAGTCCTGATCTTGGACAATCGGAAAGCCCACTTCTAATTCATTGGTGGGACCAGTAGGAATGCGAGCTGTGGCTGTGCACCCTTTCCATTATCCGAAAGTAGTGTATGTGCGAGCCCTGAAACGCCATTTTAGATCAAGGTAGAAAGCCACCCATGTGTTCCCAGAGCAGAATCCCTGGAAAATGGCAGCAATCGACCCGTTTCCTGTCTTTGGTCTTTTGTCCCTTGCGTTTCAGCCCCCCAGCAGAATGTTTAGACCAGGTTGACCTTTCCTTTAAAGCTCTTGAAGCGTCACACCCACAGCAGTGTTTTGGCACCTTGGGACAATGTGACACAAGTTTGCTTTCCTTCAACCAACATCTGCGCCTCCTTTCCACTTCCAGGGCCATCAACAAGGCAGGCAGACGCATTTAAAGCACAATAGTGAGAACAAAAGCAAAAACGAGTACAAACAATCCTTCTCATGCTAATTGGAGCACCCTGCAGTGGAACGATTCCACTTCCAATCGCTGACAGCAAATTCTCCTCAGTTTGGGAGCACAGCCACGCTCATTCAGCAGGCCCGTCACCCCTCCCTACTCGCTGTTATTCTTACAATTGTTATTCAGCTGTTCCTCTTGTTAAATTAGAGCTGTTGGCCTGCCAGAATCTGCTGATTGGGCAGGAATCCATCAGGCACCTGTAGAGATGAAAAAAAGACTGTCGCGTATGTGCCAACCTTCAGGTGAAGTGGCACTGAATAGAGAGGGCTTGCCTGCTCGTGCCCATATAAAGCCCCCCTCTTCTAGAGGACATCAAAGGGAGCATTCCTTGTTCTGCATCATTCTATGCCTCTGTCTCTTGCTATGTAGGTGAGAGTCGCACAGTCGCGGGTGCGCATTTGCTTGCGCCCCCCCAGTCATTGGTGATAGTTGCACAACCAGAGGAAAGACATTTCTTGTGGGGGAGGAGTAAGATTTAGGAGAAGAATCTATAAAAAAGGTAAATACTTAATTGTACTGGTTTTATTTGCACAAAAACACTATGTTCATTTCTAATGATAATATCCAGTGTATAATGTAGTCATGTTAAGAACATTGCACTCACCACACTGAGCAAAGCGCTTTATCAAACATAACCATATAGACCTATAGGACTCCATGAAATGGGTTTGCTGCAATCACCGCCACCGGTAGTACCTTGCCACAATTATTTGCCGGTAGGGGCCTGGACTACTGGCAGGTCAGGCATGTCGGTGGCTACCTGCAAACTTGGAGTGGACTGTTGCGGTAAAAATGCCAGAGCTGGTATTACCAGCATTTTTCTGACATTTTTACCAGACCGACCCACTCGTAATGAGTAGGTAGCCCTGTCTACTGCAGGGCTTTCGTAAGTGACCTCATCGTCTGATAGTGACCCGCATTGATGTAGAATGGGGGAAGAGGATTGGGCAGAGGGGCGTAAGAAGGGCTGAGAGGCAGAGCCAGGTTCATAGTTGAGCAGTGCCTGTTCTTCTAAAGCACCAAATCAAGAGCAGCAGGGGGGTAACATTCAGGCGGGACTGAGCCGTGAAGTGTCAGTGATGGCAAAGAAGGTCATACACTATGGTTTCAGATGACATTATTTGGGTCCAGTTTGTTTTTTATGAATTCAATTCACTTCTTAAACAAATCACTTGCCCACTCAGAAAATAAATAATTCAGTTGGTGAGTAACTCACCCTCATTCTGTAAATAGAGAACATGATAAAGAAGGGGGGGATATCAGTAATATAATGTTCTTGCAATTTGCATAAAACCAAAAAGCATTTTGGGAACATACAAATTACTGCAGAAAGTTATATTTGAAATAAGTCTGTGATAGCAGTTTTTACATTAAACCCATCTGAGCATCTAACGCCCACTGACTCTCTGCTCTTTTCATTCATCAAAGCACTCACCCTAACAGTAAAATGTCTGCAAACAACAAGCCCTATGTACTCAATTGGACAACGCTGGTGTGAGAGACATGTTGAGGAGAGAGAATTAATGAGGGTTCGGTTGTCTGCGCTGGGTGTGGCTGAGCTGAGTGGGAAGGCTTTGCTGGGAGGTGACGGGGTGAGAGGCAGGACGAGGAGCAGTGTGATGTTGGATTTTGTGAGGCAGACGGGGCGGTGGGAGGAGCTGTGAGTTTATGTGAACTAAGCATTGATTGGTGGATTTGGTGCACATCATCCTTTAGGATGGGGAAGCGCCTGCGTGGGTCCGCCCACGCATCTGATAATTAAGAAGAAGAAGAAGACAACGCTGATCTAGTGATGTGAGGACTGGGCTGTTCTGTTTGAGTGAACAATGTCTCCTTTCCTGAAATGCTTCAAAGAGCAAATAAATCAATCCCTCGATTCCCCGTGCCTTTTGCCACCCCTACAGTGGCGTACTGAGCAAGCAGGGCAAGCTGCCCCCCCATAGGCTCTTTTGTCAGTGGGACACCACTTCCATTAGGCTCCTCAATGAGGGTGCCGAACGGGAAAGGTGTCCCGCTAGAAGGACAAAGTGTGATAAGCAATTCCTGATCAACACGCTCATTGTCCTGACAGCAGGACACCTGACCCTTTCCAAAAGGGAGAGGAGTCCCGCTGCCTGGACAATTCCCCATGGTACTCCAAGCACCACAGGGGCTCTCACGTTGGTCTGTGTCAGCAAAGCATTTCGATGGGAGGAGGGAAGCATTTTGATGGGAGGAGGGAGGTAGTATAAACTGGGGCCTTTGTCCCTTTCGAAATGTGAATGGGGGTGATCAGAAGTGAGAAGGGTGCATAATGTTCCATGCCTTATGGAATAATGACTATGGCTTTAAAACCCAAGGGAGATATGTTAGGCTCACATTAATCTACATGATGTTATTGTGACTTACATGCAAGATGGGTAGGATAAAACTAAAGCAATACTCTTATTGCTCAACATATTTCTATGACAATGTATATAGTGTATAGTTAGTTTACTATGAAAGGATAGTTTATTATGTAATGTCTTATGCTTCCAAGGCATTGCTATAAATAAAAGTATTATTTGAACACATGAAATGTAAAGCAAAACCTTAATAAATATCTAAATCAACTAAACCTGGGAAGATGTGCTCAGTTGCTTGAATCGTCCACATGCTGGTTTCATCATTTAACTGTGATCCTGTGCAAATCCTTTAAACACAGTGTGTCTTGTCTGCAGCTTTGCAAGTTGTTCACTTCATAGCTTATGTTAATATATCATGCTGTTATTTTAAAACAAGCCTACTGACTATAGAGCGGCTCCATATATAATAATAGTGCCATTTAGTTATTTTGCACCACAAACGTATTTGCCACTTGGCTTACTTATGTCAACTTATTCAAAAGTCACTGTCATGGGGCCTCCGAGTATCAAAGACTGATGATGCTCCTTGCGATGTCCTTTTCTGAGAAGTAATTTCTGTTGCGGCAATCCATGTGTAAATTAGGCGGTCTGCATGTATTCTGCCACAGAGCACCTGGACAGACCTCTAATAGATGAGTTTCCTGCATCTGTAACGAGTTTTAATGTTGTTGTGTTAAAATGCCATCTGCCACTTATGTTACCAGAAAAGTAGATTGGGGCAGGGGTGGGCGGTTTTGGGGAGCACTTGCAATGCTGGATACTCCTTTGCCCCCCTACCTGGGCTACTCTCTCTGCAGTGCTGCCTGGTGTCCGCCCTCACGGCACACAAGCAGGACCACAATACACAGGGCTGCAGTGCTGCCACCGGGGCCCGCAACAGGCACAACAAATGCATTGAAGAACGCATCAGAAAGGTGCACACAGAACAGTGGCACAGGTGAGAGGGTCAGCAGTCAGGGTCCAGGGATTGCCATTGCTACTGCATGCATGTGCGCGCCTGACCAGCTAGGAGAAAAGGCAAGACCTGCTTGAGGGAGTGAGGGCACAGTGAGAAAAGACCCCAATTTGAATTTCAACAATCGGGCCGGCCAGGCCGTCGATTGTTGAAATTCAATTGGGATCTTGGCAGGTAGCTAGCCCCTGACAAGGGCTTCCCGGCCGAGCCCCCAACTTCACTGATGGAAGCAGGGGGCTCAGTGATGTAATCTGCTGTTGTCCTTTCTACAGCCGTCACTTGCGCGTTTGTTTGATTTTTGCTTTGCCTGTTTCTTTCTTCTGGCCTGAAAGGGACACACTGCCATCGAGACAGCAGAGTGGCTTCTCTGTAGAAGACACTGCTTTAAAGGATAATATCTTGTCACTGGTTGACCGCTGTTATAGTGCACACACTGACACACATTGTGCTCCTCTAGTTCACATGCCCGCTCTGGATATTCTCAGTGCTCTTGCTACATTTGCACTATAAAATGTCCACACTAAGACACTGCTGAGAAAGGAACCCACAGCCCCAATAGCGATCTGCAAAGACCTTCCAGAAAAGCACCCGCAGCCAGATGTGAGATGCACAAAAAGGCATCGCAAATTAGAATTAGGCAAGACTTATTTTTACGGTTTCTAAGCAGTAGAACACTGAGAAAGCCTTTTTCATGCAAATATAATCACACACACAGACATGGGTGGGCACTAAATATGAGGTGTAAACAACTATAAGCTGAATACATTTGTAAATGTTATTCTATTTCGTTTTAAAATCTGAAAGCACAGTAGGAGTCAACAATACTCCCACCTCCATTACCTGAAGGAATGTGGCCTGCGCTAAAAATGGATCGCTGAGCATGCAGTGTTTCGTCACTGAGGCTAAGCTCTGGCAGAGCACACAACATGGCTGAGTAGCTGCCGGCTGTCTGTCAAAAACCCATGTATGCTAAAGGGGGATTTTAACATGCTTAATGCACGACATGCAGAATTATGGAAAACAAGGGTTTAAGGGAAATTATAGGACCAGATAAAAATATTAGTCAAATGAATTAAATATGGAGAGCATACCGGGAAAATGTGCTTGTATATAAATGTTCATAATACAGCAAAATGATGATAAACAGGAGCTACAATGTATTCTTGCATAGGCTAGCAATATGTTAAGTAGTCCTAAAAGGAAATCTGACCATGAAGGAAGGAAGCCTGGAGTATCCCTTGCATGGAAACAGGACTGTTTTGGATTGAGCCATGCCCATATCCAGTGATGCCACTACAGCAAGTTAACAGTATATAAGTCTCCTGCCTGGAACCTGTCTGCAGGAGCTTGGAACGGTTACGGGACAGAATACACCATTCAGGGAGCAGAGTTATTTGCCCTATCCTCATTTCTGTAATGATTAAACTTGTTATCCTTGCGAGATAAGACTCTTGGCCTTGCTTGCCTAGAGGGGTGCATTTACTCTGGTGTGAGCATGATTAGGGGTACCCATATTATTGTGGATACCCCTGTAAATTGGGCTACCTTTCAGTGGTGACCCCTTGACATGATCTCAGTTTCACCACTGTACTTTGCAAAGCCCCAGGCCAGTCACCAGGAAAAGAGCCACACCCCTCTATAGTGATCGGTTTCTTAAATCAAACAACACACGTAATTAGAGGTACCCGTATAATTGGGAAAAACCCTGTAAATTGGGCTACCTTTCAATGCAATCGGGACACAATATGGACACTGTGTCATTTCAAAGTGCATAAAAGGGTGGGTGTCCATTACCCGCCAATGACAACAGGCAACATCTGAACAAATTGCCCATGAAGGCCCAAAACCAGGAGTTAATTTAACTGGTGCTGTGTGTGCGCTGGGCGATATATTGAGTTTTGGAGATATACTGATATATATTTTCAATATCAATATAAAATGAGACAATATAGTTAACATTAAGATATATACATATAGACATCCATAAATGCACGATTTATACCTCCCCCGGGCCTCTTTGGACTTAATTTGCCTGCGTCAATTTGGGAAAAGCATACACATTGCCCTTTTATAGGCAGCCCCCCTGCTTTTGTCTGTGGCCTCCTCTATGCCCCCCCTATATTTGCTTCCTGGGGACACCACTGTTTCTGTGGCATCACAAGTGGAGTGACATGTTATGGTTCCATTCATAAAAGTGCAGCGTTTTCACTAAAATGATCTGCTGTTCAAAGAACAACCGATTGGGTGTAGACTGGAAAATTATTGCCTCCGATCTCCCACCCTCCTAGTGCTCCCTGGTGCAAATTCATTGTGTGCATACGTTTAACCAGGAAGGCTCACTGTTACGCTCACCTGGTCTCTGAAGGGACGTTGGGGCACGGTTGCAAACCCTCCATGGAACAGGCTCCCCTTAGTCAGGGTTCTTCCCCTGTTCTCGTGTTGTGGACTGCACTGGCTGTTGGTACTGCCCCGGCGAGAATACGAGAGGCTGTGAGAATGCTGCGATATGACTGTGGTCTCCCTCAAACCCTTCTTCCCAGAATGTGGTGAGCATGCGCCTGCCCATATAGTTTCACCTGTTTAATTAGGATGACGAGCTCTCCGTGTTGCTTCTCACTGCAGGGGTATTTTTAAATAGATTGAGTTTCTTCAAGGGTCCATGTGCGTGGCAGCCCAGACCGACTGTGGCTGAACCACTTCAAAGGTAAGTATCCCCCAATAGGTGAGATGAGGCCCAACGGTAGTTGCGGTGCAAGAAGCAAGCACGAATGGAGAAAAAGGGAGTTCACGATGTCCCAATAGGTGGATTGTTAGGTTCTTAGGTCAAGCGCGAGGATTGGTTTCAGGGCGACCTTAGGGTAATGTCTTTATTAACCTTATTTTGTCCTTTTCTTTTGAAGGGATGGCCTGGCGACGTCAGACTGGAATGCTGTTATCCGGAGATCTGCCGGCGGATGAAGGATGCCTGGATCCGTGATGAAACTGGCCGAAAGTGGACTCCTGAGTAGTGTTGTGGCTGGGAGCTGGAATAAGGTGTGGATACGCTCTGACTGCGGTTGCTGTTGGAATCAGGTAAGGATGCGCTCCGACTGTGGTTTCTGCTGGAATCAGGTAAGGATGCACTCCAACTGCGGTTGCTGCTGGAATCAGGTAAGGATGCTCTCCTACTGCGGTTGCTGCTGGAATCATGTAAGGATGCGCTCCTACTGCGGTTGCTGATGGGATCAGGTAAGGATGCGCTCCGACTGCGGTTGCCGCTGGAAAAAGGTAAGCTGCTGGAATCAGGTAAGGATGCATTTCAGGCGGCAGTGAACATTACGCTGCTGTAAGCAGACTAACACGAAGCACCTGCATGCTGGCGGGGCAGGCTTAAATAGCCTGGTCCCGGCCACGCCCATTTGTTCCGACTCGTGGCCCCACCCTGCCACTCCTAGAGGATGCTGCACATGCAGCCCAATTAACTCCTATGGCCACGCCCAACCTGGAGGCACGTGCAGGCCCTGCAGGGAAAAAAAAGACATGTGCACCAGAATAAAGTATGCAGAGCACACTTACTCATGAGCCTGGCACCAAAGGAACCAGGACTGGGTCCAATTGGACCTTTTATGTAGTGGAGCTTGTGGTCCTTGCCCAATGGTCATGACAGCACTCCCGCTCAAGGCCCCCCCTCATGGGTGCTCTTCCTCCTGGTCCTGGCATGGAGGGGTTGTTGCGATGGAATTGTCGGATTAGTTGTGGAGCATGGATGAAGTCACTAGGTTCCCATGTACAGTCTTGAGGTCCATAACCTTTCCAGGCTATAAGGTAGTACAGGTTAGATCGTACTATCTTGGAATCCAGAATAGTCGTGACCTTGTATTCTGGTTCTCCTTCTACGATGTCGGGCTCGGGTGGTGCCTCAATCCGAGTACCTGGTTTCATCGGTTTCAAGAGAGAAACATGGAACACCGGATGGATATGCACATTAGATGGTAAATCTAATTTCATGGCAGCAGGTTTAATTATGGCTTTGATGGGATAAGGCCTCAGGTAACTGGGGCGGAAGGCTCATGGTCCTTTCAAAGGAATGCTCTTGGATGCCAACCAAACTGTATCCCCGACCTAATAATGGGGCGCTTCTCTTCGGTGTTGATCTGCAAACTTTTTCTGTTGTTCTTTGGCTCTGGTCAGATTTTCAACTGCTTCTTTAAGGGTTTGAGTGATTGTTTTGTGCAAGGTTGTAACTGCTGGCATTTCTAATTCGTCAAGTGAATCAAAAGTGGACATTCAAGGATGTCGACCATGCACTGTGTAGAATGGGGTCTGTCCGGTGCTAGTGTGGATGGAATTATTGTAGGTTAATGTGGTCAACCAAAGGAGGTTATTCCAGGACTCTTCAGTTTGTTGTAACATACACCTCAGGTATTGCTCCAGTGCCTGGTTGGTTCGTTTGGTTTGGCCATCGGTTTGGGGATGATGACTCATGGATAGCCAGAGATCAATTTTGGCTATTTTGCAACACCGCCTCCAGAGTGCTGAGACAAATTGTGTTCCGCGATCTGAGACCAATACCGATGGGAAACCGTGTAACTTGACAATTTGCTCCAGAAATACGGTGGAAGGGCAGAAGAAGTGGGAAGCCCCTTTAATGGAATAAAGTGGGCCATCTTGGAGAATAAGTCTACAATAACCAGGATCGTGTTAAACCTGTTGCAGGGAGGAAGATCGGTGATAACGTCCATAGACAGGGTTTGCCATGGTGCTGGGGGTGCAGCCAAGGGACGTAGTAACCCTCCTAGACTTCACTTTTGAGATTTGTGTTGCGCGCAGACACCACAGGTCGCAATAAATTGAGCAATGTCTTTTCTCCAGGTTCGCCACCAATAGCCCTTTTGTATTTTAGCTCGAGTCTTGGCAATCCCTTGGTGTCCTTCCACTAATGATTCATGGTAATTTGCTATTATCTGGTCTTGTAATTTCTTGTCCAGAGAATATAGTCTCCCTTGAAAATAGGGTAGATCATTTTTGATGGTGTATCGGCCTCCTCTAGCTAGCCACTCCTGTTGTGCTGTTTGGTTCATCCGAGATTGGAGATCGGTTTTCAAGTCATCCAAACAGGCGGTTGCGGTGATTTGGTTTTGGATCCGATCTTTGGGGATGATAGACACAGGCTCAGATGTGGTGAAAGCTTCCTTGTCCTCACCCATGCGTGACAGAGCATCTGCTTTCCCATTGCGTACTTCTGGTCTGTAAGTAATGACAAATTTGTATTCGGCAAAGAAGAGAGCCCAGCAAAGCTGGCGTGAGGATTGGGCCTTGGCAGTCTTCAAGTATTGTAGATTACGGTGATCTGTGATAACTGTGACTGTGTGTCTTGCTCCCAGAAGATAGTGTCTCCATGTTTTGAAGGCTCCCTTAATCGCTAGTAGTTCTTTGTCAGTGATTGCATAGTTCAATTCTGGTGCAGAAAACTTACGGGACCAAAACGCTATGGGATGTAATTGCCCCGGGTGAGGGTCCTTTTGCGATAATACTGCTCGCATGGCTACGTTGGAGGCGTCTGGTTAGACCACGTGTGGCAGGTCTGGTCGAGGGTGCCGAAGAACTGGTGCTGTTTTGAAGGCAAGTTTCAGCTCCTGAAAGGCATTATCTGCTTCGGGAGACCAGAAGAATTTCTTATTTTTTCTCAGTAGGGAAGTTATTGGATGAACTATTTGCGAAAACCTTGGAATAAACCGACGGTAAACATTGGCAAGTCCAAGCACACTCTGTGCTCCTTTTGTGGATGTTGGTGATGGCCATTGAAGGATAGCATCCACCTTGCGTGTGTCCATGTGTACCCCTCGTGGTGTGAGTATGAAGCCCAAAAATTCAACTTCCGTAACATGGAAGAAACACTTCTCTAATTTGGCAAATAGCAGATGCTCTCGAAGCTTTTCCAAAACTGCTCTTACATGGCCGACGTGGTCCACATTGGATGCCGAGTAAATAAGAATATCATCTATGTAGACGAGTGCACAAACGTCCAATAATTCATGAAGCACATTGTTCATAAAGAATTGGAACGCCACCGGGGCATTACATAGTCCAAAAGGCATGACCTGATACTCGAAAAGCCCATATTTGGTTCAGAATGCCGTCTTCCATTCGTCCCCCTTTTTAACTCTCACAAGGTGATAGGATCCTCGTAGGTCCAGTTTAGTGTAAATTTGAGCATTCTTCACCTGGACTAGAAGCTCTGGGATGAGTGGCAGGGGGTATCTGTTCTTTACCGTGATTCGATTAAGCTCTATATAATCTATACAAGTTCTTAGTTCACCCTCTTTCTTTGGTACGAAAAAGAGAGCCAAGGAGGCAGGGGACTTAGACGGGTGGATGAAGCCGTTAGATAGGTATTGATCCAGAGAAGATCTCAGATGCTGGTTTTCTAGCTCCGTTAGTGCGTAAATTCGACTGCAGGGACTTTGTGCTCCGGACACCAGATCGATCTGGCAGTCATAAGGTCTGTGTGGGGGCAATGTGTTTGCTTGCTGCTTCTGGAACACATCCTGGTAATCCAGGTATTCAGGGGGTGTAGGGAACCAGAAAGCCCCAGGATAGATTTTACCTTGAGTTCCCGGCTCTTCACATTTCTGTGGTAGCAGATGTTAGCACATTCTTGAGGGAAGGTCAGCACTTGTATTCGCCAGTCGATCCTAGGGTTGTGGGTTTCCAGCCAATGCATTCCTAAGATCATTTGGGACTCGGGAGCTCCTATGAGATCGAAAGAGATGTCTTCCCGATGACCATCCTGACAAATCAGCATGACTTTTTCGGTATGTTGCATCACTGCACCAGATGACAACTGAGAACCATCCACTGCTGTGACGTTTTCCGATATCGGATTTTGCTGGAGAGGAAGGCCTATTCGTGCAGCCAGAGCTTGATCAATATAATTTCCCACCGCCCCACTATCAATATATGCCTCCAAGGCATGTACCTTTGACGGTTGTTGGTGGTTGACCAAAAGTTCCGGGATGACCAGATGTGAGGTCTGTACAGATTCCTTCTTTTTGCTCAACAAGTGGACCCCTAGGCTTGTCGAGCGTTGGAGTTTTCTGTGTTTTGTTCCTTTTTCATTGTTACCATTGTCCGTCGCACCAACTATCTTCTTGGGGGCTTTTGTCCTGCTCTTCCGCAGTATAAAGAGAGTTGTCTTTTCTCTCTCAGCCTTGGAAATAGGAGCCCGTAATCCCCCGATCTGCATTGGCTCAGTTTGTTCCTGGGTTTTAGTTTGGTTGTCTCAGGGTTGCATATAGAACGACCTCCCTTCAGTCATTGTGCGATCCATATTTCGATTCTGCAACCTGTGGTCAAGCTGCACAGTCAGATTGATGTATTCTGCACAACCTTCAGGAGGATTGAACACTTGGGCTAAACATCCTTTACTTCCCCACGCAATACCCGATAAAAGTTGTGGTCCTCTTCTCTTCTGGCCAATTTGTCTGTGCTATGAGACGATTAAAAGTAGCAATGTAGGTCAGCAGATCTTGGTTTCCCTGCCTGAGTGATAGTAGTTCATTATCAGGGCTTGTCCTTGGGTGTGTCTAGCAAACAATATTTCCATCTCCCGCTGGAATTCCCCAAAGTTTCGGAGTAGAGGATCATCCTGGTTTACTAATGGTATCGATCAGTCCACTGCGCTGCCTCCTAAAAATGAAAGAACAAAAGCGACTCTTGCGCTATCATTAGGAAAAGCCCCAGGCCGGTACAAAAAGTGGCAGTGACTTTGGTTCATGAATATAGCGTACTTATTGGTGTCGCCGGTAAAGCATTTGGGCAGGGCCAGTGGCACTGCACCTGGAAGCACCGCTTGAACTGGTGGTGATTGCTGTGCCATCGGAGGATGGGCAAGCCCAAGGAATGGAACCTGACCTGCGTGGGTCTGAAGCATTTGTCTTGCCAAGTAGCCAGTTCCTTCACAAGCTACAATAAGGTCCCTTCTCAAGGCATTGGTTTCTTGTCTGGAGGCATGAACTTCTGTCCGTAGTTCCCCCAGTAGTTGGGCCAACTGGTCTGTTTATGAGGTTTCCATAACGCCCTGGCAGAGATTCTGAGAGGCTTCACATTCTGTTACGCTCACCTGGTCCCTCCGGGGACATTGGGGCACTGTTGCAGCCCTCCCTGGAAATGGCTTCCCTTTGTCAGGCTTCTTCCCCTGCTCGTGTGCTATGGACTGCGCTGGTTGTTGGCACTGCCCCTGCAAAGGATATGAGAGGTCGTGAGAATGCTGTGATATGACTGTGGTCTCCCGTAAACCCTTCTTCCCAGAATGTGGTGAGCATGGGCCAACCCATATAGTCTCACCAGTTTAATTATGATGGCGAGCTCTCCGTCCTGCTTCTCACTGCAGGGGCGCTTTTAGATAGACTGAGTTTCTTCACAGGTCCATGTGCGTGGCAGCCCAAACCGACTGTGGCTGAACCACTTCAAAGGTAAGTATCCTTCAATAAAGATTATTGTCCGTATCCTTTTGCAATGTCTTTCCTTTTCCCCAATAGGTGAGATGAGGCCCAGCGGTAGTTGCGGTGCAAGCGGCGAGCACGAATGGAGAAAAAGGGAGTTCACGATGTCCCAATAGGTGGATAGTTAGGTTCTTAGGTCAAGCGCGAGGATTGGTTTGAGCGCGACCTTAGCGTAATGTCTTTATAGTTTTTTCTAACCTCATTTTGTCCTTTTCTCTTGTCTTGCAGGGATGGCCTGGCGAAGTCAGACTGGAATGCTGTTATCCGAAGATCTGCCGGCGGATGAAGGATGCCCGGATCCACGATGAAACTGGTCGAAAGTGGACTCCCAAGTAGTGTTGTGGCTGGGAGCCAGAATAAGGTAAGGATACGCTCCAACTGGGGTTGCTGCTGGAATCAGGTAAGGATGCGTTCCGACTGAGGTTGCTGTTGGAATCAGGTAAGGATGCACTCCTACTGCGGTTGCTGCTGGAATCAGGTAAGGGAGCGCTCCGACTGCGGTTGCTGCTGGAATCAGGTATGGGAGCGCTCCGACTGCGGTTGCTGCTGGCATCAAGTAAGGATGCACTCCTACTGCAGTTGCTGCTGGAATCAGGTATGGATGCGCTCCTACTGCGGTTGCTGCTGGGATCAGGTAAGGATGTGCTCTGACTGCGGTTGCCGCTGGAATCAGGTAAGCTGCTGGAATCAAGTAAGCTGCTGGAATTAGGTAAGTTGCTGGAGTCAGGTAAGGAAGCGCTTCAGGTGGCGGTGAGCGTTACGCTGCTGTAAGCAGACTAACGCGAAGCGCCTGCATGCGTGCGGGCTTAAATAGCTTGTCCCGGCCACACCCATTTGTTCCGACTCGTGGCCCCACACTGCTACTCCTAGAAGATGCTGCAACTGCAGTCCAATTCACTCTTATGACCACGCCCGACCTGGAGGCACGTGGAGGCCATGCAGGGAAAAAAAAAGACACGTGCACCAGAATAAAGTGTGCAGAGCACCCTTACTCATGAGCCTGGCACCAAAGGCACCAGGACTGGGTCCAATTGGACCTTTTATGTGGTGGGGCTTGTGGTCCTTGCCCAGTGGCCATGACACTCACACTATATTAATGCCTATTGCTAGATATATAGCTACCTACAAACGTACAAAGAAGCGGATGAATTGACATCACATGGAGACTGTAACTGATGGCAGCACTTGAAGTGACATCACAACGATTTGTCCACGTTGTGAGAGCCTGTCTGTTTAGAATGCACCCGGCGGTCTACAAACTCGAGAAACTGCCATTTTCAGATTAGTCTAGTCCTGCCCTGGGGTTGCTGTTGCCACTCTTGTCAGGGGAGAATCGCCTAGCGTTTGGGTGCTGAACTCCCTAATGATGTGTGGGTCCGGTCTGATATGCAACTGTAATTTCCTTCTGGCACGGTACAGAGAGGTAAAATCTGATGTATACCAGTCTGAGTGGGCACCGTTCCACAGAACTGGCAACTCGCCCTTCTACCCCCTCCATAGATGTTAATGCTCTTTTTAGCAAATTGCACCACATTGACTTTCAAGTTAACGAGGGAGCATTTCCCTTAACGCTAAGGACGAGTAGTGCTAAGGACGAGTAGTGGTAAGGACGAGTAGTGGTAAGGACGAGAATGCTCGTCCTTTTTGCATAGACTTGATTAAAGGTCAGCAGAAATATTTATTGAAAACCGAAGCCAGTAACAAGTTAATAACCTGCGATTGATAAGAAAAGCACATTTCCAGCTACAATAAATGGACAAATTCTGATGGCAGTCTGAGCTTTTGTGCCCAGTAGTCAGAGTGTGGTTACTTTGTCAAGAGTTGCAAAAAAAAAGCATTAGCAATACCAACCGTTTGGACATTTGTATAAGGATGGGAAAGGCATTTACCCTAAATGCCTAATACATATACCCAAGCAAAAACTGTTGGCTTTGCCAATGCTTTTTTTAAAGTACTTTAATGAAGCACATAGGCCCTGATTCGTGGAATTATTTGCGTGTAAAACAGGGATTTTTAAAGCACAACGATTGCCTTTCTCTGGAGACACTGAAGTGGCAGCCTTTCTCAATGAGTGCCTTTCTCCTGCATTGAGCCAGTAAACAGCTCACGCTCATTGCATAGCTCTCAACCATTTGTGTCGCAAAGGCGGGTGAAATCACCCGATTTTTTATTTTTGGCGGGTGAGAGGCCCATTGGAATGAATGGGCGTGCAGGAGGCTTGGTGGGTGAGTCAGCACTTTACAAGGCGGGTGACAACCGCCAAAAGCGTGTGAGTTGAGAGCTATGTCATTGTATGACGTGAGGTTTGAAAGGTTGCTCTTTTCTGATCAGGAAAGCCGCCCTGCTCGTATATTTGCGCGTACTCAGGCTCCTGTTTGAAGTCCGATTAGATTCTTGCGGGGGCGCGGCGGGGCCTCGGTGGTCCCTTGCAGCATCATTTGGAAGGGCGCGTCTTCATCTCTGGGCCGCGAGATGTCACTTCACGGCTGAGGCTCTGCATCGCAACAAGGGCACTTGATTACATCTGTGTCTCCTTTGATGAATCGGCTGTCCGGCATAATGCGCGCGTTTGTCACTTGGAGCCTGGAGTACAGTATTCGCCCCCGTGGCAGGCACCGGAAGTGTGCCACCTCCACCGCCGCTGCCGTTGGATTAGTACGGAAGCCACGTTTCCGGAAGGCGATTGGGCATAAACAACTTCTCCATTTAATTAAGGGGTCCGCCAACACAGTGCGCATTCAGTATTTTTCGGGCAATTTGTTCCTTTAGGATAATATGCATGTTTTTATGGCTAAAAAAATGATTATGCTGTTTTTGTTTTGAACATATACTGCCAATGTGCCATGTTCTTTCCAGGCTTAACCTCTTTTGATGATTAAATGTAGGAACAGGTGGGAATTTGTTTTTTTATATATCGCTTAGATGTCGTCTTTGGGATGAGAAAATACGTTTCCGCAACAAAGCTACTCCGCGTTCTCTTTACATTTTTGTTGGCCACATATTTCATGGACTGTGCTCGTTGGGGCGCTTTAACTCGCATTTAACTAGCCTTCTACATGCATTCAACCCACCATCCCATGAATGAATGCCTGACTGAATGAATGGTGGACTTGTAGCGGATAGAAAGCGACGTGCCCGGGGTATCAGAACGGATGCATTTGAGATTTTATTCGGCTGCGCATTGAATGTAAAGCAGAGAAAAGAGGCCTTGAATAACATAACTATGAAATGTTGGTGGCCTCCCAGTGCATGGCGCCGCAAGGAAACACTTGTATAGAAATACAATATCAATATCAATATCCAAGGGGGGTTGTCAGTGGAATGGGCGGGGGCAGGTCTGAAATCTGAGGTGTTGATGAGTGCAGGTCAGTGGCGTGTCCAGACGCTTGACTGGGGTGGCCCAAGTGAGGCACTGACTTATGCAGGGGTGGCATGAAGTATGAGTGCACATACACATAATGATCCTAGTTTAGGATAATGGGGTGGCACCTGGGGTGGCCAATCAGATTCCAGTGGTGGCACGTGCCACCCCAGGCCACTCCCTGTACGTGTGACTAGTGCAGGCCACTCAAGTCCAGAGTGCATGTGCGGTTTGGTAGTGACACTCTGTTGAGTGTGTTATCCAGAAGGGAGAGCCCAAGATCTGATAAATCACAGTGACGCTAGACTGGTCCAGCCGCTCTCACACTGCTGCGAGACCGGTCCAGCCACTTTCACAGTGATGCTAGAACGGTTCAACCACTTTCCCAGTGCTGTGAGACCAGTTCAGCCACTTTCCTGAGGGGTGTGAGAACTAAGGAAGAGAGCTATGGCATGGTTCCATCAGATTAATGTGGCATTGGTACTCATGAGGTAGAGGGGCGGCTTCGGTGCAGATGCTCAAAGGGAGTGCTTTCAGTCAAACCAGTACTTGGCTCACAAAGTGTCCCCCTCAATTTTGAGCTGGAAGGGGTTTGCGAGATCAGGGGAACATTTTGCTATGGACTTCTGGGACACATAGTACAGATGAAAGAGGGGAATGAACCACATCTTGTGGTTGGCTTTACCGGTGGAATCATTTTGGAAAATTCTTGACCTCAATCTAGCAGCACAATCTTTATAAGCACCCTTTGACTCAAAAATATTTTGGACTACAACTTCCATCAGCAAGGACCGCATAGTTAATGCTGGGGGATTGTGGGATTTGTAGTCCAGAGCATTAAGAGAGGCATGGGCTGTAGCCCCCGAGAGAAAACATGTCTCACTTTTAACATTGCATAGGGGCCGATTCATGCAATTCTTTGCACGGTTCAAAGTGATTTTGCACTGCTGAAAAGTAACTTTGCACTGTCGATAGTCGATAAAAAAAACCTAATTAATGGAACTGTGCAAAGTGTAATTTTGCAGTGCAATGTCAGTGCACATTAATTTTGAACCGTGCATAAAATGCCATGAATTGGGCCCATACTGCTGTACACTGTCAGCGATTCTCTCCCATAAAAGGAGAGATAATCTGTTTGTTTTCCAATCAGGTCTAACTTTGATGTTTTACCTCTAGTAGGTGACACATCCCCTCTGCCCATTCACCAAGTAGCTCCTTCATTTCAAGGTCTGCAAGAATATCATTTATTGACAATAGTTATGTATGGCTCTGACTTTTATTTTATGTTTTATTTAGTATTATGCAGTTAACAAAGCTAACTTTTAATACAAGACTTAAAAGAAACAACCATGTGCCATTAATAAAATAGTCCCTTTGAAAACCCTCTATTAAAAAGAAAGAAAGGGGAAGCATGAGTCGCCATTACCCAATAGGACCAGTTCATCAACAATGGTACAAAGATACGATAAGCTTCCACAGGTTCCATGAGAGGGGAGAGCCATACAGGACTATATGTAGATCATTCAATGATATTCAATATTAGCTTAATCGGCTTCCCCAATTGTGAGGAATTCATCCATCCACGCAGTGGGAGTGCGCTCGCCTGGGTTTTTTTGAGTTTTTAAATGAAATTGAAGGATGGTAGATCAAACTCCAAAAAATGTGTGGGGCTACTCTGCACACATTTTCTTATGCTCATCCCACGACATACGCATAGACCCATGTACTCTGGATGGACACAGCCTACAGGCGCAAAAGACCCATGTACTCTGGATGGACACATTTAGTTGGGATAGGAAATGGGGAGTACCCAATGCATCTCCAGAAGGGTGAGGGCCACCTTCCCCCTGCCATGGACAGCCTAATTAACTAACAGAGGCTCCATGGTTCCATCATGTCTTTTTGTTGAGCCCTGTAGGTGGGGGCAGCAATGTGCATACTTATCAGAAAGTAATTCAAAAAGGCCACATGGGGCCTGGCTCCAGAGGCTAACAAAGAAGAAAGGCAACACCAACAACAGTTCAAATACAACTGTGTCAACCTGATGCAGGCTTGCACCCTCAATATCGATTGACAGTGAAATGTCATATCTGGGACTGCGTGTTTACAGTAGTCATCCCTGCAGGGGCACTCCATTCACAAGGTATGAGTATGTGGTTTGACGGAGCCAGAAAGTCTGGTCTTGCCGCAGCTTCAAGGGAGACCTGCTGCTTTAATAAGGAACCACACAGAGCTCCATTATCCGAGGGAACCTTTGATACACAACAGCCAGAAGATGGGTGGGATTTAGTATTACATGTTTTCACCCCTTTACCTTTTCTGTTGCAAAGCACTCTGGTTATGACCTCACACATACAGGAGATTGTTAGTGGGGACCCAGTATTGGTTAACCTACACCAATCACAGTGGTCCATTTGCCTTTGAAAGAGGGTTGAACCCTCGTTTGCCAGATCATATGAAGACTTTGGAAGGAGTAACACGAATAACTCATCATTTGACCCTGGCTGAAGGTAAAGTCTGCCTTACAGCTTCCACCAGTGAAGGAAGGCCAGGACCTCCAAGAGGGAAGAACAATCCCTCCCGTAAACTTCTCCCAGGGAAAAGAGGGAGATACTGAATCCAGAGGACGCTCCAACAGCTCCAGAACCCATTTCCAGTCAGCACAGAGCATGCCCTGCTAGGCTCTGCAAGCAAGCTTCCTAGGTGGGAAGTGCCAGAGAGTCTCAGAACCAAACCAAGGACAAGACTGTTGTCTGAAATACTCTCCTCAGCTTTGGGCCATCCACCTTAAAGGATGACACAAGCCCAGCGAAGAAGCTAGGAAGAGTCCATCGACAAGCATCCACCAGCGTCCACCAAAAAGGACATTTACGAGCCAGTTGAGCCCTCAAGCTGCAACCGACTGCCTCACTGACTGTTGTTATGCCATAGTTGCTTAAAGCCATTTGAGACATTTCGACCAGTGCTTCAGAACCGCCACCCAGCACTGAAAAAAAGATTGCTGACCTGAGCCGCTGCGTAGGCCAGTCTGCAGCCGTCCATCTAGCGTTGCATGCCGAACTGGTTCCACCTGATACGTGCAGCAGTCTCCCATCTTGAAGCCCATTGTAGAGCTACAAAGCGCCCTGAATCCGACTTGACCCAGTTGAGCACCAAGAACACCTACAAGCAACAGGTACATTGTGGTTCTGTCCACCAGGTCTTTCTCCGAAGGCCATTAGAGACATATTATGACCCATTGCTCCCTTTGTGCTGAAACCAAGTATCCTTGAACTGTTGTGGTTAATTACTATACCAACTACCATCCTGTCAGTATCCAGATTTCACCCCTTTTCCTTCTTTTAAGCGGTCTGTCCTCTGCATTCCTTTACAGGGTGGGTTTTATTTCGTAATGTGCTAGAACTGTCTGTTGTGCTAATAATAAAGTAAATATCTGTATTCAACCTTGACTGGACATTCCCTTTTATCATTGGGTAATAATTGCATTTTTGATATGTTGCAAGTAACCAACGATCCACGACCTTGTGGAGATAAGCCTGTCGTTCCGTCCACGTAACCAAAATTGGACAAGGAGGTTTAATTTGCTTGTGTTTCCAATCTGTTCAGATCCCATCTGGTGTAATAGAGGTGTCGGGCTGATTGATGGTTTAGAAACTGATATTCATCCCTGTATCACTGGTGCCCCCGAAGTTGATTCGTGACACCAAGTTTATCAAATATAAAATTCAGACGTAATTATTACCATTCATGAATTCAGACCAGAGCCCATCTGCAGAATGTTTTCCACCCAGCTGAACTCAATGGCAGTCGTCTCAGCTCATGTACTTAGGGGCATTGGGCCTCATTAGGAGTATGGTGGTAGCCGTGCCTGTAATACAGGCAAGGCTACCGCCAAACTCGCTTCTGACACCGGCACCAGCGAATGGGCAATTATGGGTCCATTACGAGCTTGGCGGACCGGTAATTGCCCATTCGCGAGTGCCAGAGTGAACGCACTCCCCATCCCCATTCCGCCCCATAGGGCTGAATGGGAATGGGGAGCATGGATGCACCGGTACCGTTCATAACGGTGCATCCATGAGTTGTGCTCGAGGGTGCCTTCCATTCTGCCAGGGCAGCCCACAAAGCCTTCCATTCTGCCAGGGCAGCCCACAAAGCCCCCCTCCCTTCCCTTTTTTAACAATATGTTTCCCCCAACCCAAAACCACTATTCCCTCTCACATTTTTCCAGTATTCGTTATTTTGTATTCAATATAATCACTGCATCCGCTGTCAAGTGCCTGTGATGCCCAGGTTCCCCAGTGCGCCGCGTCTTGGCCTTGTGGCTGCTCCAATATGGATCGAGCTGCGCAGTGTTCCCTTGACTAATGCTTGCAGGAAGGATGGATGGCTCCCTGTCCACATTCATTCTGATACCACTACATTATGAGCACATATTGGATTTTTGTCATGTCTTCATTGACCTTTTGACTCTGTTCATATATTTTTTTAGGTGTTATTGAGTTATTGCTGTATTGGCGTGAAACATGCAAATAGAATATATAGTACTAAGCAAAGAAAATGAACAAAGCTACCTAACATAAGGCAACCAATGAAGGGTGCGAAGCGGATTTTGATATCATTTCATGCTATTGTGATGACAGCTCTTGCCAGGTGTGGCTGATCTTTGTCTGCTTAAAACAAGTCATAAACAATTGACACATATAAAGGGGCACATTTTGCAAGACCCACAGGTCCATAACACTTAAGGGGTTAATGATCTGTGTGTGTGCGCTTCTTCTTCTTGCTGATAGATTTGTATCCATCACCGGTGATTTTTGGATACCGAGGCTTGAGCCTCATTACTCCATATTCTTGGGTTGAGTGTGTAGTCATGGGTTAGGATTCCATCAGCTGTGATTTTTGGATACCTCATTACTCCATCTTCTCGGGTTGAGTGTGTAGTCGTGGGTTAGGATTCCATCAGCTGTGATTTTTGGATACCGAGACTTGAGCCTCATTACTCCATCTTCTCGGGTTGAGTGTGTAGTCGTGGGTAAGGATTCCATCACCAGTGATTTTTGGATACCGAGACTTGAGCCTCATTAGTCCATCTTCTCGGGTTGAGTGTGTAGTCGTGGGTTAGGATTCCATCAGCTGTGATTTTTGGATACCGAGACTTGAGCCTCATTACTCCATCTTCTCGGGTTGAGTGTGTAGTCGTGGGTTAGGATTTCATCAGCTGTGATTTTTGGATACCGAGACTTGAGCCTCATTACTCCATCTTCTCGGGTTGAGTGTGTAGTCGTGGGTTAGGATTCCATCAGCTGTGATTTTTGGATACCGAGACTTGAGCCTCATTACTCCATCTTCTCGGGTTGAGTGTGTAGTCGTGGGTTAGGATTTCATCAGCTGTGATTTTTGGATACCGAGACTTGAGCCTCATTACTCCATCTTCTCGGGTTGAGTGTGTAGTCGTGGGTTAGGACTCCATCAGCTGTGATGTTTGGATACCGAGACTTGAGCCTCATTACTCCATCTTCTCGGGTTGAGTGTGTAGTCGTGGGTTAGGATTCCATCAGCTGTGATGTTTGGATACCGAGACTTGAGCCTCATTACTCCATCTTCTCGGGTTGAGTGTGTAGTCGTGGGTTAGGATTCCATCAGCTGTGATTTTTGGATACCGAGACTTGAGCCTCATTACTCCATCTTCTCGGGTTGAGTGTGTAGTCGTGGGTTAGGATTCCATCAGCTGTGATTTTTGGATACCGAGACTTCAGCCTCATTACTCCATCTTCTCGGGTTGAGTGTGTAGTGGTGGGTTAGGATTCCATCAGCTGTGATTTTTGGATACCGAGACTTGAGCCTCTTTACTCCATCTTCTCGGGTTGAGTGTGTAGTCGGGGGTTAGGATTCCATCAGCTGTGATTATTGGATTCCGAGACTTCAGCCTCATTACTCCATCTTCTCGGGTTGAGTGTGTAGTCGTGGGTTAGGATTCCATCAGCTGCGATTATTGGATACCGAGACTTCAGCCTCATTACTCCATCTTCTCGGGTTGAGTGTGTAGTCGTGGGTTAGGATTCCATCAGCTGCGATTATTGGATACCGAGACTTCAGCCTCATTACTCCATCTTCTCGGGTTGAGTGTGTAGTCGTGGGTTAGGATTCCATCAGCTGCGATTATTGGATACCGAGACTTCAGCCTCATTACTCCATCTTCTCGGGTTGAGTGTGTAGTCGTGGGTTAGGATTCCATTAGCTGCGATTATCAGCTGTGATTTTTGGATACCGAGACTTCAGCCTCATTACTCCATCTTCTCGGGTTGAGTGTGTAGTCGTGGGTTAGGATTCCATCAGCTGTGATTATTGGATACCGAGACTTGAGCCTCATTACTCCATCTTCTCGGGTTGAGTGTGTAGTCGTGGGTTAGGATTCCATCAGCTGTGATTATTGGATACCGAGACTTCAGCCTCATTACTCCATCTTCTCGGGTTGAGTGTGTAGTCGTGGGTTAGGATTCCATCAGCTGTGATTATTGGATACCGAGACTTCAGCCTCATTACTCCATCTTCTCGGGTTGAGTGTGTGGTCGTGGGTTAGGATTCCATCAGCTGTGATTATTGGATACCGAGACTTCAGCCTCATTACTCCATCTTCTCGGGTTGAGTGTGTAGTCGTGGGTTAGGATTCCATCAGCTGTGATTTTTGGATACCGAGACTTGAGCCTCATTACTCCATCTTCTCGGGTTGAGTGTGTAGTCGTGGGTTAGGATTCCATCAGCTGTGATTATTGGATACCGAGACTTCAGCCTCATTACTCCATCTTCTCGGGTTGAGTGTGTGGTCGTGGGTTAGGATTCCATCAGTTGTGATTTTTGGATACCGAGACTTGAGCCTCATTACTCCATCTTCTCGGGTTGAGTGTGTAGTGGTGGGTCAGGATTGTTCTTGGTCTGTGTGGACTTGTCACAGTCTTTTGTTAATGATCTGTGAGATGTGTGTTTGTTTTTGAGTGGGGGCACGGCAAAGGACAAACTGTGCCCACCCTGCTGTCTGTCTGTGCCTCAAAACAACACAGGCGTTTTATAATGGTGCAATGCCATTGGAAAATGCTCTGTGAGTCAGGCCCCAGACGTTTCAATGCCAATAAAGGAATCCTATGAAATCCGCCTGTCTTTTGCGTCTGGTAAAAGCAGGCAGATTCCATTGGAATCCGTTGTAAACTCCTCTTGCTAATGTCAATTGTAGGAGGCCTTCAGACTTTTCTAAAGTAAAGTGTAAAGATGTTGATTGTGCCTGTGTTTTCACAATGTGGTGGAAAGGTTAAACACGGGGCACCTGTTTGCACGGAAATGCAAAAGGACACGGTCTTTACTGTGTAATTTGGTCCTAAATGAAAATGATCCCCCATAGCGATGGCCCTTAACTTCACAGCAAAACTTTGCTGGCCTCATGTTTCATGTCCCCAGAATGTAGGAAGTGATGCAAATGACAGGAGCATTAACCCTGATTCACAAAATCCTCTTTCAAAGGAAAAACCCTTGCGTCTGCCTTAACGCCACTTTTCTGTGCGCTGAGGCATTTTCATGGCTTTGGAGGCGGAGCCGTGGCACGCATCGGATGTCCCATTTTCGCGGTGCATGCTCGCTCCGCTTTCAAGCACTGCTTTGTTTTGCGCCAGCACAATCTTTTCATGTTGGCATTAAACCAATGGATTCCTATGGATCTGGCAAGATTTTAGCACCTGCCGAAAGGCGGCAGACTCCATTGGCATCCATTACGAACGCTGTCTGCCACGTGTGAATGGCACGTGGCATTTAGACGATTTGGCACACAGGGCTCTAACAAAAATACTGTGGCACGTATTTGTGGGTGTTTGCTACACTTAGCTTGTTTTATAGGAGTACAAAGCCTATTTCAGTTTTGATTAAAAAAAGATATTTCAATAAAATATCTATAACAACGCATGTAAATGATTAATTACGATTGCTAAATTTTCTTGATTGCGTTCAGTGTGTACCCTTATTAACTTAATAACCTCTGTCCTGCCCTTAGTTTTATCCACTGCCAATCTTCATAGTACCCATTCATAGGGGCACTGTATGGCCTTCTATATACACTTATATGGCCTCTCTGTTCACCGTGATGTTCACCGTGTTATGTATTTTCTTAATATTGTCCCTTTCTGATCTGACTACTTACATGCATGTCTTAATACACTCAATAGCCTCAACATGTGTTTCGCTACTCACATATCTCTTCGGGAGGATGTGTGAGTATTTCTGTGTGCGGTTCAGTGGACCTGCAGAGGGGTGCTTCTGTTCAAGGCAAGTTGGAAAACCTTCAACTGCTCTTCACAAGCAGGAGCCAGGCTGAGAACATGTAGCACGATAAAGACAGCACTCACAGATATTATTATAAACAAATGAATTATTTGCCACTTAAATGATATTTTCAAGAAAGGGACAGTGTTTTTACAGTTTGCCGCCAAGACCAGGGGTAGCTGACCGGGTCGAATCTAAACCCATCTTTCAGGGAGGTCATTTCAGATGGGATCATGTGTTTGCAAACCCCAAGAAAGTTCAATTCAAAATGTTGGGGGTCCAAGGCTTTATATGAAACACCATATATTGAAAAAGCACTGATCCAGAAGGAGTGTTGGTCGATTCACTCTCAGCCTGCGCCATCAAGGACGTTCTATTCCATAGCATAAGTGCTGATGTGGGGAAGGTCATTAGGAGAAGGTAGTCCCCGTTATCGGCCTCCATTAGGGGCGTGTTCACCTAGTTTGTTTTTCTTTAACTTCTGCAGAGCCTAAGTCACACATGGAGCCCTTGGGGGAAGTAGTGAAACAGTTGTAAGGCAGTCAAGACCCCCCCAGACGTGCGAGGGAGTACCTGTCCATTAATCAAAGTCCTTTAGGAAGCAAGTAAATAACTGACAGTCATCCAAATCCCCCCTCCTCCCTCCCAGGAGTGCATAAATAGCTGTCAGCCAATCAAGGCCCTTCAGAAGAGTGCACAGATAACGGTCAACCATTCAAGAACCCCCCCCTCCACCCCAGAGGAGTAAGAATGTAACGTCAGCCAATCAGAACAATCCACGGGAATGAGGAAGAAACTGTCAGCCAACCAAGGTCCTCTTGGGGCTGAATTGACACCAGAGGTAGTCCTTTTCACAAAACGTGTTGCGGGGGGCTCGGTTCATCATTGGGTGCAGCCCGGCTTGCAGAATGGTGGAAACTGCCCCTGAATTTGCACAATTTGTATTTCGAATTGCTGCCAGTCAAGGGCACAGAGTGTGCTACAGGGAGGTTACCTATTGACCTATGCTATATTCACCCATATACTGGGGAGGTGCTGTATGTAAGGGGCAGGTGCAGTAACACATATAAGCTGCTATAGAGCGGTGGTGAGACAAGCTGGCGAGGCATGATCCGAAGGCCTATAAACACGAGAGTGCCACAGGACCACTCCAGTGGTGATAGTGCGTGGTACAAATATCCTTTAACATTAACACGTACACATCTGCAGGGTGTTTTCAGAGCAGACGGTATTTTCAGTGTTCAGAATTTAGGGTTTTTTCAGGGTCCAGGTTTTTTTTTATGTTAAGAGTTCAAGGTATGTGTATGGCTTGGGCTCAGGGGATGGCGGGCATATACTGTCTCTTGGGTTTCAGAGAAGGGGTGGACGTGCAAGAAGGCATGTCTGAGGATGAAAAAACCCTCAGTCCTTTTTGGCAGCTGATTGGCATGTGGGCTAGCCGGAAGTGGGCAAGCAGAGGGTTTCCTCTCCTGAGACTATAACTCAAAAAGTCTTGCTTGAGGGTGTTTTCTCAGCTACCAGTTGGTGTTTCATGGCTGAGTTCAGCTGACCATTTGTAGTGCACGCATGTATCAAGGGCGGCTTCAAAGCTCTGTGTTCAGGATGAGGGGTTCATTGGAATGCAGTGGTTAGACAGTTTCTTACTCAATATCCTTTTGAGAAAAGATACGTTTGCAGACCTTCAACTAGTCTGAAGAAGTGGTGGTATGTACTGAGTCCCAACAGGTGGTGAGTGCTTTGTGAGTAAGACAGTGCCCGGGTGGAGAGGCATGTCCAGTTTGCACCCTCTCAGCCACTAGCGCCGGCCGCATCAGAGCCAGTGCCATACCTGCACTGCGCACCTGTCTGGCCTTCCCCGCCAGTACATTGCGCAACAGCCCTTGCTGCGGTTCTGTGAATGATTGCAATATTGGTGTTCCCACCTGTGCCTAGACATGACATGTGCAAAGAATCAATGCAGTCAGCCCTCAACCAAACAGTGTCTCAGGCGCCTTTCTTCTCCTGTTGTGCTTTCAGCGCCTGATTGGTGCAGATGTTCTGCCCCAACTGCTTCCCCCAAGAATGGAGACCTAAGGGCCCAATTCATGGAATTGTTTGCACAGTACTTTGCACTGCTGAAAAGTGACTGCACTGCCGACACAAATCCTGATTCATGGAACTGTGCAAAGTGTATTTTTGCAGTGCAAAGTCAGTGCATAGTCATTTTTGCAGTACAAAATGATTTTGCACGGACTTTGCACTGCACAAATACACTTTGCACAATTCCTTGAATCAGGGTTTGTGTCGGCTGTGTCAAGTCACTTTTCAGCGGTGCAAAGTCACTTTGAACGTGCACAAAATTCCATGAATCGGGCCCCTAGAAGTCAATTTCTCTCCTCAACTAAAATCAAGTGAAATATAACATTTGAGAAATCAGGTTACAGGGCCAGCCTGATGACAGCCCAACCCAGCCGCGCCAACATTATTAGGAACAGCCAGGATTTGCACCTGGGACCTAATCTGCCTGCGGCCAATCACGTCTCTGCGTCGCCTGCCAATATGCAGGGAATGCAGGAGCCAGGAATAGGCAAGAATTGCAAGGAGGGAAGCATTGTTCGATGCCTGTTTTACCTTGTCTCCTTCTGATTAATGAATACCTCCCTTTTATCTCCAAGGCGCGCTCTCTTGCTCGCACTTTCCGTTCCCATGAATTCCTTGCGTCTGCTCGACTAATTAATTTCAGATAGTAATTAGAAAGGCAGGCAACCAATGGATGGGAGCCTTTGAGTTATAATCTGGACTGAAAGGCATTTGCCTTGACTCCTGGTGCTCAGATCACCGCTCCTGGGGGGTCAGTTTCAGGCCGCAACAGAATTGGACGGCGGATTCCACAAACAATCACCCTGGCTCCACTTTGCTTTCAAACCTTGCAGCATTAATTGCTGTTTTCTCATCCCGGAGAATTGATGCTTTGAAAGCTGGACTGTAATTATTTTTAATTACAGTAAACTAGATTTTTGGGGAAAAGGCAACTCTGAACACGCTCAACTTGCACAAGAGAAGCATTTACCCAGCAGGCTGTGCCTGCAGACTCCGGCACCTTATGGATGGCTGTGAAGGTCTGCAGAAGGTTGGTCTTGACTGGTCCTTGTACTCACTTAAGGAAAACTCAAACCTGCTCAATTTCACTGGCTCAAGGTCGCTTGGACTGTTAAACTTGTTTTGCAATTTGGTGGAAAAAGTTGGAAAAGTTATTTCTTTCAAGCTGGGCCCTAAGGAGGTGGGCACGCTGGAATCCGCTGCCGGGCCCTACACATGCCTTACAGCCCTGAAAAGGCCTGGGAAACCAATGGGGGTATGGGTATGGTATCTAATTCCCCTGTGCTAGAAATTAAAAAAATATATAAACAATACATATCTATTTCCAGGTGAGGAGTGTGTCTCGTGCTAAACATATGGAGAAACATGCTCAAGCCCGGTCACACTCGAATTGCCAACATTAAATGTTCTATTGCTGTTGAGTGCAGGTGTGGCCATTCTAGAAGTACTGATTGGTATTTCTATCACCCCCACCCTTCAGTAAATATATAGAAATTCTATTTCTAGGGCATTAGGTTGGAACAAAGAGGTCTCCTGCAGAATGAAATAGGTAAGTGTTGGTTGAGCAGGGGGGAGGCTAAAAGGTACTGCAAGGGGTGCAGCAGGGTGAGATGCATAAGTTGGAATTCTACAAGTTCATATGCTCACAAAGTCACCCACAAATATTTTCAGTTAATTTCCTAGTTAAAGGGGTGTCACGTGAATATTTGCTAGTCATGGTGGGCTGTACAAGTAGCATTTGTCGAGATACGATCCACAAAGCCCCCTGCTCCGATTATGCTATTTGATATAATGTGCTGCACTTAAGGCACAATTCACAGAAAAGTCTGCATTGATCCTGTAAAGCCCCTGCATCGAACAGACTCTGCGAGGCCCGACGTGCTAAGTTTCCAATGCAGGGTCCGCATATTAATGGAATCCAAATCGCAAATCAAGCCGACCCGCAAAGAAAACCAAGCTTTGTGAGGAATGCCCACAACACGCCACCAAGCAAAGCAAAAACATAGTCATAGGCCAACCTTTGCACAAACCTCAGCGTCCAACCCCGATTCACCATCCAGCACCTCTGCGAAACAATGCAAGCCCACTCATAAGTCAAGGCTGCTCCCCTGCGAACAAGTGCAAGCCCCCTCGTAAGTCAAGGCTGCACTCCTGTGAAAACACACAAGCCCCCTCTTAAATGAAGGCTGTACTCGTGTGAAAATGTGCAAGCTCCCTCGTAAGTCAAGGCTGCACCCCTGCGAACAAGTGCAAGCCCACTCATAAGTCAAGGCTGCTCCCCTGCGAACAAGTGCAAGCCCCCTCGTAAGTCAAGGCTGCACTCCTGTGAAAACACACAAGCCCCCTCTTAAGTGAAGGCTGTACTCGTGTGAAAATGTGCAAGCTCCCTCGTAAGTCAAGGCGGCAACCGTGTGGAAATGCGAACTGTCCCCCTACTCCCAAGGCACCCAAACTGAAGGCATATACCCCTTACTGCACATCAACCCAATCAAGACCAGACACCACCCACCAGCCACCTCACCTCGGACACTACACCATCCAGCCACCTCAAGCCCAAACACCACTCACCAGCCCTGTCACCTCCAACACTACACCAGCAAGCCCCCACAAGTCCAGACACCACCCACCAGCCCCTTCACCTCTGACACCACACCAGGCAGCCCCTATCAGTTGCCACCCTACCAGTCCAATGTATAGCTGCAACCCGCCTGAACCCCTGTGGTATGCCTACACCATGAAGCTGACCTCCAACATGTCCATCACCAACACAATCAACTGGAGGCAATGAAGAGCAATCCAGGGCCCAAGCACCTCCTGTCACTCCCTGGCAGACCTGAATCTGCAGCACCTAAACTAGACAGCACCAGCAACACTGTGGCCACACCATCCACATGTGACATGTGAAAGCAATGCAGGATGGCATGCGCATATTGGCCATGGGTCATTGCAAATGCATCAAAGCACAGCAGGTGAATGTGTATTGAGGACAGAATTAAACATTGAGCACATCCACAAATAATGACTAGGCACATTACAAACTGGACATAGGGACGACTACATGACAGGCATGTGTATGTGTTATGGGAGGTCAGTCAGCGTGTGCATGACTCAGTTAGAAAGGAAATGTGTGCTGCCACACAGAAACAGCAAATATGGCATACAGCTGAATTCCAGTTACAGAGGTGCAACATGACATGAGGGCAAGCAGTGTGTGATTGCACATGTTGGTGGGTGTGTGAACATGACATGGTAGTGACACAGCAATTAGAGTAGAAATGTGCAAGTCATGTGTCCAGGCAACCCATCCACAATGCGCCCACCTCACACTGCAGCACCCACAATGCAAAATGCACACTAGAGTGAATAAGCGCACATACACAATCCCAAGCATGCTGAAAGGGGACACATGAACAACAGTGGACCTGGAAACAATGCAAAAACATGCAAATACACATGAGCAGGTAAAAATCCATCAATAATGAGAGTCAACCAAAAAGTCTGCAACACATACACACATCACTGCACCCATACCCATATATACATCATCACACAGACAACAGAAGCCTCCACGCAAACCACACTGACACACTGATGCCAAATACGCAGTCATGCTGCACACCTAATGCAAAATGAAAATTATCCAGTGTGGCCTCCAGTCGTCTGATGGCCTCACCCCCACATGTCAGGCACATGTGTATTCGTCCACCCACAAAAATAACAGCATCAACATGACACATGCAGGCACGCCACAGTACACATGAGCTGCAAAGAAGAGATGCACTGGGTGAAATTGCATCTCTTCTTTGCAGCTCATGTATACTGTGACGTGCCTGTGTGTGTCATGTTGATGCTGTTAGAGATGGACTAGGTGAAATTTAAACAGTGAAATGCACAGGCAGATAAATTAACTGCATGAAGCGTGGAATGTACTCATAGAAAACATGTATTGAATGCAACTATACACACGAAAAACAGGGAAGGAATGTTCAAGGAGTCTCGGATAAAAGAAGACAACTGAAATGAACCTATTCCTAAATGACAATATACATGAAAAACTGGCAAGGAATGTCACTAAAGTCCAGGGGAAAATAAAAAAAAAGAAATTAAACTTTTACCTGAAGAACTAGATACAGAGGCGGCGGGCTAGTCCTCCTCACCAATTTCAGACAACCTGTCGACCAGGGCTGATTCCCAGGCCACGTCCTCCTCCCTCAGGCAGCCCTCTGATGTTGCCTGGAGGGCTTGCAGGGTGGACAACTGATATTCCATGTTGTGTGCCAACCTGCAAGTCAGCTCCAGGATGGCAGACCGCCTCCGTACCTGACGCTGCGCCACCTCAGCCCTGACCACCATCACCTGTGCCTATCGTGCCTACTGCCTCTCTGCCAGCAGCTGCCTCTTGCACTGCCGTAACAAAGAAGAAATGGTGTTCAAGGCCCCCTACGGTCCTCCTGCCACATTGTTGCCACCCACTTCCTCGGGGTGGTTTAACCTGTGACAGTCTGTCTCTTCAAATTTGCCACATGCTGACGCCGTGACCAGTACACATTTTGTCGGTAAGCCCTCTGATGTAATGAAATTTTTTTTCGGGGTGGTACGGCACCTGCACTGTTGGGAGGTGCCTACTAACCCTCCATTGCCTGTGTCCATGTCGGTGCGTGCGTATGCATGGTGACCACCTCAGCTAACGTTGGGGCATTGGTGGTGAGACTGGTGTACAGGGGACTGTGCTGGTATGTGACCTGGAAGGCACTCTGGAGGACGGCACAGATGAGGAAGCCAAGGAGGGGGTTGTGACAGTAAACAGCCCACAGAGCCTACCGGAGAACAGGTCTGTTATCAGCACGGCCATGAGGCGGCACAGCTCATTGTGATGATGGACAAGCATACCACGAGTAGCTTCTCGATCATCATGAATGACTGAGGTCCGCCTCATCAGCCACATTGCTCCCAGAAGATGAGCTATCACAGGGGACTGGCTTGGGCCTATGCCTTGCTCTGGTGAATTGGTCTCCGTTTCCATGCTCCACGACACTGCTTCCGCCCTCTTCTCCAGCTGCAGCAACTGTGGTAAAGGAGACACAGAACACTGACATCAGTGAAGAGGAGCAGGTAGACTTTTTTTCACTAGTTTTTGCCACCTCACCACCGTCATACTGCAATAGTGGGAGAAGAGCAGTAAATGGGACCACCTCTATTGTTCCCATACCGCATCGAGTGTATGATATACATTATGCACTCAGACATCCATACAGAATCTACCCTCATGTTGAGCCAGTGAAAGGATGTCACATGGAAGGATGTCAGCACTCACCTATGGACATCATGGAACGCTAACTGAAATCTGATGAGGGCAGAGTGATGTCATGAAGAAGATGTATGAACCTACAATGAAACAATATGAAAATAGTTCAGAGTGACAATGTAATTGATGCACTAAGAAAAACATGTACCTAAAGCTAAACTAATCATGGAAACCAAGAAGATGAAGTAATTTACTGACCAATAACTGTAAATACAGCAGTAACGCAAGATAGAGGAATATATAATGTGGCTAGGATGGCCAAAATAGGAAAATGGACGTTGGGTCGTGTCAAATTCAACCAAGCTACTTCAGAGACAAAGCAAGGCTGCAGAACCAGGAGACGTGGAAGAACAGCTCAGTGTGTAGAACCGACGATGTTTCAAGTATTGGACAGAATTAAGGATGTTATTTTAATTAATAAGCACAGAGCACTCCAGTGCATTCCTCATAGATTGAAGAAGAAGAAAACATCTACAAGGAGCCAACTGTTGGTTAATTAAAAGTGTGCAAAGTTCATATGCAATAGAGTGAGCAAGTTTCTAGAGGCCAAAAGGAGCAAGTGCACCCACCATAATTAAATCGAACAGCAGTAAATAAGAGGCTAAAATTTGTGGTCTGCTAACTGCGTGACTCAGAAGTGGAAAACAAGGGCTATTCATTAAAGCCTCAAACAAAGATAGTGGTGTGCCTACACTCCCTTGATTGTTCCAGGTCAGTTAGCAGCCAACAAGGTCAACTACAAAAGAAAGACTTTGGCCCTCATTACGAGTCGGGCGGTACAGGGTTAACTGCACCGCTAAAGGTGCCGGTGCCGTCAACCCCGTACCGCCCAATTCCGAGTTCCCCTTGCAGGACCTGATCTGCACGTCTGGTCTCACCAGACGTGCAGAGCGGGTCCCGCGAGGGGAAGAGGGAGCAAACAACGGGCCAACTCGTAATGGCCCGTTGTTTGCTCCCTCTCCCATTCCCATTCAGCCCTATGGGGGCTGAAATGGGAATGGGGAAGAACCGGGTCCGGTTCCTCGGAGGGAGGAATTACCGGGCCATCCGACCTCGGAATGGCCCGGTAAGTCCTCATTCCGAGGACCCGGACCCCGACGCGACTTCAGCGGCAGCCATGCCGCCAAAAACGGCATGGTTACAGCCGAACTCGTAATGAGGGCCTTTGACTTCAGGCCTGCTGATGAGAGATGATGGGCTAATTGGGAAAATGGGGAGCAGTCTGACAGGAGTCAAACACCTAGATGTAGTTTCACGCACGTGAGTTGAAAGTCCAAGGTTGGGAAAGCATGCCAACCAATCAGTGGGTTTGAGGGCAATCTAACATACAATGTTTCATAGATCAATCCACTGCTCTTCTGTCCATTATAATCAGTACTATACGTGTTTAGAGGTAGTTCAAGGCGTGCCCTACAGATAAGGGGTAGCCAAAGATTCACTAATCCTTAAATGTTCTATATGTAGATATGTTCCCTTAACCAATCCCTTCCCTGGATAGGTTTTGTATTATGCCATGTAGAAAGACATCATAGAGGACGCATATTGGTGTATAAGACCTCTATGTAATCAATCTATTATGCGAGTGTGCATGTATCAGTCTGATGCTTGTCAGTTCTTCCCGCTTTGTTAAATGAGAATAAAGTAGTACTTTGCCATGATCCTTGAGTCTGTCCGATTATTTGGTCTGAGATCATTATTTGTAATACCATCTAGCACAAAAGACGCTTAAAGGTGCTAGAGCACATCAGTGTACAGTGTCAAAGCCTGTGTGGCATACATAACATTTACAGTAACATGTAATCAGCATGGTACAATCAGCAACATGCACACTCACACATATAGCCATGCAATACCCATTGAAACAGACACAGCAATCCAGGGCCAATGATGACCACAGTCATGATACATTGACATGTAAACACAGCACAAAGAGGGCAGTGCACAGACACATACAAAGAGATATTGTCAAACGGTAATTATATAGTGCCTCCTCAATATTTATATTACCCTAAGCCTACTCGCACTACACGGAAAACCGCGTTGCAAAGTTCCGATTTTTGGGATAACTTTGCCGCCATTTTAAAATTCATCCACCATTTTGATTTCTACTCGTGAGTTCTTTGTTCTAAAATGGTGGACTAGGTTTTCAACTTGCAACCAAGCCTTCCGACCATTGAGTTCTGTTAATGTTTGGGCTGTCTGAGAGCCAACTGTTTAGACTAGGCAACGCTCACAACACTCATCCTTGTATACACATTGGCACAATGAAGAACAAACCTCGAGCGTATACATTGGTCGAGCTGTATTGTAAAGGAACATTGTACAAGGCTTACCGCGGGATCTGAGAACATACATCACCATTGTGCCTTCATGGAAATGCAAACCTATGTAATCCTTTGCATAATATTGTATAATCTGTAATCTGTATGTGAACTAGGCACAAACTCTAGACCACAAATTATTAACGTGAAGAGAGGCTGGAAAATATTACACAAATTATATAAAAGTATGAATGTTCATATGTCCAGCACTCTCTCACCTCTCCCTGTCAGCTGGTACACATCACGAGGTGTTGGGAGCCAGATAGCTATCTGTTTTGCTTTGTAAACTGCACAGTAATAAAAGATCGGAATCTTTTTAGCCCGTGATTGGTGTATTTCCTTTGTGGTACTCAGCCTCGATATTTCTTTGTTCTTTCAGATGGTGCCCGAAGAGGGACCCTCAAGATTGATGCCACCTCGTTGAAGAGTTGACGCGGCTATCGGACCGGGATCGGACGGTGAGAAAGGGGATCCCTTCTTGGATGAGACGCAACACCTCAACAGTACTGCACAATCCGATCCCTGGACGGTGAGCACGCGGTCCGAGACGGCATCTTGACGAGGGTCCATATATCGAGGTGGGCAGTTTTGCCAAAATCACCAACCACGAGGGTCATTTGTTGTCCTTTGTAATCCGATCGGACCTCCCTTAGTCCTTTGAATCAGGTGAGTCGTGCCCCGATTCCTAAGTATCCTGATATTTGGTTGAAGTACTGTACTTGCGAGCGCAATCAGTGGCAGGTAACACCAGTAATCTGATATGCCTGGGAAAGTGTCTGCCTGTTTCAGGGCATTATTCCACAGAGACAGACAATCTTTGGAATTTGGCCATCCGGCACCACAGGAGGGGTCACAGGCATGTACTATGTACTGTAAGTACGGCATTGGTAGTATAGTATTCAATGATATTTGGCACAGACAAACTAGACATGCTTCCGAACTTCAGTGGCCAATCAACAGTAGTTTTGAGATTGCCTGAATAGAGTATTTAGAATCCATATTGTTCAAGAAAAAAGCTAGACCTGCAGCATTTGATGTGATTCAAAATTGGAAAAAGTTAGCTATGGAGCAATTAAAGAGTAAAGAGAAGCATACACGTCGACACATGTCAAACTCGGAAAAGGCATTATTGTTTGATCAACAAAAACAGCCTGAGTCTGTTAGAAACATGGATAGGGCTTTTCAACTTGGTATACAGAACATATATCCGTCTAAAGATTTTCATGCCTCAGATGAGCTCATTGATAAACTCTTAAATGAGTGTAGGCCTGGTGCCACTGCACCACCTACTTATGTACCTCTTCCTGCTGTAGTTCCTCCTCCCATAGCAATGCCTGTTCTTCCTGTTGCTCCACCGCCACCAGTTATTGCTCCGCTTCCTGTTGTTGTTCCTCTGCCTGTACCTCCATCTTTACCGACTATTACTGTTCCAGTAGATTCATCTTTATTGCCAGTAGTAGTGTCTCCACTACCTGTTGTACAAGATTTGTCTACTCTCTCTTTCCCAATCGGTTCTACTCCGCTTGTAGGTGATAAAGGAGCGAGTGCTGAATCAAAAGTTGTAACTAGAAACACAGTTTTTAAAGAGAAGAGGAAAGATTTGAATGCATGGGCTAGACAATGTATAGAGAAAGGTGAACACTCTATTGTTTTAGCTATGCTCTCTAATCTAGAAAGTGTTCCAGATCAGAATGTCTTTATTGAGGGGATGGGGATACATTTGGCTGTAATGTGAAATAGATTGACAGACACAGATGTCCCACAGGGGTTGAGGGATTTGAATGTTTTAGCTTATTCAAGGGATACTGCGGAGAAAGTACATGAGCATGTGAGAGGGTTTTTGAGATTAGAAGGGAGCTAGAACGGTTGCAGAATGATGAAATAGATGGTAATAGTTTGGAACTTTTTATGTGCAGAAATGGTTCCTTCCTCCTTGTAAGTTAACGAGTGAAGAAACGCGAATTTGCCCAAGAGATGCGCTTAGATGGATTTCAGATATGTCGCTATCTCCCGTAGAAGTATATGATACATATAGTCAGTATACTCCAGAAATGCAGAGGAAAGTGTTACAGGTAATGGTAGAGTACCTGCAGGATGAATGTATAAAGAAAAAGATTTGTTGTCCTGCAGAATTATTGAATGAATATAAGAGAGCTCTTGCGTCTGATACTACTTCCACCACTTTAGCGCTCGATTTAGCTCTGTTGTGTGGGATGTTCTTACCCATGCATCCGAGCACTACCTCAAAAACTGTACAGTACTGACATGGAAAACATCATGATGGCCAGAGCTTCCCAGAAAATGCACAGGGAAATGCATGAAGAATAGGCTGCCACTCATTTTTGCAGATGTTATGGGCACAGAAGGGCACTGCCTAAAACCACCATTGGACTACCCACACAGTAGCCTGAAACCATTGGGAATGGCAATGCCGATTGCCAAAAGCAAACCCATAACTGTTGGGAATTCATTTTCTTAAATCCCAAAAATGGGTGCATTACCAGTACTCACCACTATCAGAAAGCCGGCGGTTTAAAACAACACCAGACTTTTTTCTTTTTTGTGTAAAACTGAATAAATGAACCCAAGGCAGGCCAAAGAAAGACTTACTGAGAGGTGGATCCAATGTAAAGTTATATTCTGAAGTGACTTGAAGGTTTATAACAAGACTGGATGAGCTGTGGATTTCAGCAGCTTAAGTAAATTTGGACTGAAAGACACTAAAAATCTAAATGTTGAAAAGAAATGAGTGACCTACTTTTGAGTGTCACATAGGTTGCAATTGTTTAAATGTCATAGTTTTAAACTTAGAATCAGAATTCTAGCTGCATATGTAAAAATGGTTAGTTTTATTTTAATGCAGAAAATGGGGTAACTAAAAGTGACATTAGCTGGGGCCTGGCTTAAGGAACTGAATTCTGCCCACCAGCTACCCCCGACAGGAGATGAGACTTGCACAACAGCTGTGTTCCCAGGCCTAGCTGCCCTTTTGCTGCTCCCACCAAAAGGGATATGACACTTCCCTGATTGAATTACCTGGGCTCTGCAGGAAATTGAACAAAGCACTGTCCTGACTCAGGCAAATGTTTTATTATGGGGGCCGTAAAAAGTGGCTTCCTCCTGGAAGGAAAGGGGAGGAGCACTGCCTGTGAGAGCAAGCTGGCTTGGCAGAACTGGAAAAACCAGAAATTCAACCTTGTGCTGGGGGGAAACCACACCCCTGTAGCCAGAATATGGTTTTAGAAAAAGATGAATAACTCATAGTACGGACTTGTCATAATTATTTAAATTATACCATAATTCTTGTGATTTTTCTGCCCACATTTTAAGAGGTTTTTAGAACCGGTGGCATGATCTGGGGGCAAGCTAGCAGTTAAGAGGGTATTACTTAAAATGTAAGCATGTTAAAAGTCTGATACTTCATCAATTAATGCCTGCGTGCCTTGCACCCATTTGGGTAAATTTGAATAAGAATCTGATATTGGTAACCTGACCAAAAAGTGAAATATGTTGCCATTTCTGAATGCAAGCTCAAAGGGAGGGCAGATTTGGACAGGGTATACGTCCTGTGATATGTGATGGGTGCATGTAATTTTAAACACATGTGTACCTGTGCAAATATGTCTTTTGGGTCAAAATATAGATTGTGTGTAATTTGACAGGGGTGGGTTCTCTGTACCATAAACAGACCTCATCATGATGACACTTCATTTCATTCCCCCAATCAAGGGGAAGAGGATGAAGTGGCCAATGACAAGTGGAGAGGGGTAGAGCCTAGTGATGCTGCACACACACCCATTTTCAAAACACATAAAAGCAGACAGTCAGGACAGATAGGGAGATTCAATTCCATTTGCTGCAAAGCGCTCTGCCGGACCATACCACATCCAGAGATCCAGACTTCAAATCCATCAATCTCCAGAGAAAGCTGTGCAGAAAGATCCAGAAGCAGTGCTGTACCCAGAGAGAGCATAGCTGACCCAGACCACTGTTAGCAGAACCAGAGAGCTGACCCAGATCACTGTGAAGTGCCCAGACCAGACCAGAGTCCAGTCTAAAACCTGACCAGATCCGTGGCGAGACCCATTTATTTCAAAAATATATTGTGAGTACCTAGCAGACTTTGCAGAACCAATCTCTTAGTTAAAATAATATAATTCAATCTATTTTAATCTAAGTAGAACTGCCTCCTAACTGTCACCTGTCATTTGTAAAGCTGTCACCTGTCATTTGTAAAGCTGTCACCTGTCATTTTCTAGTTGCTAGCTGTCACTTGTCTTTTTGAACTTTAAAATTTCAAATCTGAAAAACGACCTTTACCATATCGCTCATATCTCCGTGACCGTTTGTCTTAGAGACTTGCAGTAACTTTCCTCTGAAAGCTTAGAATCTTAGCTTTCCTATGAACCTAGAACCGCATTCCTAACACCGATAGTTTTGCCGCAATCGCGAACAACGCACTCGCGAATTTGCCGCGATTTGCAAATTTCTCCACGTGTGAAAACAGCAGTTCTTGCTTTCCTTGCTAAAAATTCGTTTGCCTCTTAAGAACCATCCCTGAATCATTGCTAGAGTGAGCCTGGACTAATTTTAACTAGATACCACTCACCCTGAACCTCCAGAGGGAATTAAAATCATTTTAGCACATTTTCCAATATATTGCTATCACATATAAAAGCATTTTGGGGCCTGTGTTTCAAACTTCTGTAGTCTAAGCTTGCTGGGGTGAACTGAATTACATTTGATTGCATTTCTGAGAACTGTGTGCTTTCCTTCCATTTCCTTGCATTGCATAAAGGGGGGGAGTGGATTGCCAGAGAAAAGTGATTACATTGTTTTGGTGAAATCATATTGAGTATTTTCTGTACTGCATTTTCATTCAACATTGCATCCCTCTGAACTTATATAAAGCATTCTCTACCACCTTATTCTTCTGTTCCTATTCACAAGTGTGCCAGTGCCAGACTATCCATTATTGATTACTGCTCATATTAAGTGTCATATTCAATTATTAAATTATTATAAAGTGTGATATATATATCTATTGTTTAAATTATCAAATAAACCTTTAAACTTGCAAAACAGAACTACTTCTTGGCTCAGTGGGGTCAGGGGGATTCCAAGAGAGGGGTGTTATATAGGGGTAGTCATCCAGAACGCATGAACTGGACATAAAGATATATCCATAAGGGTTTCCATTCAGTATCCCAGACTAGGCATTGACTTAGCTCTAGTGTTGAATTGAATCCTCTTACAAATTGGGGGCTCGAGCGGGACGTTTGGGTTAGATCTACCATTTGTGCAGATTAATACAGCGTGCCAGCTGACCAGATACACATATCCGGTCGGATCACCATGCTGTGTTACGCTGTAAAGCACTCCTCAAAGGAACGCTCTAAGGAAAAGGTCTGTTTTGCAAAAATACAATATAAACTTCTGTAAATCAGGAAGGAACTCAAATTCCAGAATGACGACCTTGGTAGATATGAAAATAGCCAGAGAGCACTTCTTACATAAGCTATTTGTGAGAGGTGAGTGGACTCATCAGGACCAGACGGTCTGGTTGCAGGCAATCGCACCCCAGATCACGGAAACAGGGTCAGATAAATGGAGAGACCAGGGTCTCTTACATGTGGCCCTGAGTGAACTATATATGTGCTCTAAGGCCAAGGATGAGCACAACAAGATTGCCAGGGTAGCGGCATATTTATATTTACATATGGGAGCCATGCAGGACAAATGTGCTGAAGGCCAAGATCTGGCGAGTAGGCAACTGCTGGCATTACAGAAGGTCCAATCTGACCTGGTCTCTTCTGAGCAGAGGCTGCAGGGGAGCCAGGAGTCAGAAAATGAGAGTAGACAGCACATCATTAAAATAAAGAGGGATATGGACATCCTGCAACAGGAAAAGGCTGAAAAGGATACCAGATTTCTGGCCTTGCAGAAGGAGTACCAAGAAGGTTTGGACTCCCTACTGCAGAGCCAGAAAAAGCTGGAGCAACAGTTAGACTTCAATAGGGCATGTGCTGAGCAGGTAGTCACCCTGCAAAGCCACCTAGATAGGGAGAAGGCAGAGAGCAATAAACTGATTTTGAAAGACCTGGATACCCAGGCAGAGTTTGACCAGGAGCGCCAGAAAACTGGTGCCTTCCAAAGGCAAAGGGACGACCTGGCGGCACAGATGCAGGCTCTTAGTCAGGAAAGGGATACCTTAGGCCAGGAAGTCTGCCACTTAAAAAGGAAAATGGAAGAAAATCACCTGGCCCTCCAGGGACTGGGTGACCTCCAAAAGAACACCATAACTTGTTAGAGCACACCAGGAAGGTGGAGGATGCTCTGGCAAGAAAGGAGCAGGCCAATAGGGACACAGCTCAGGAGGTAACCCTCCTGCAGCAAAGACTGGCCCAGTGCTCCAGGACCAATCAGGAAACACAGAGAGAGAATGAGGCTCTCTGCCAGCACAATGATAGACTCCAACAACAGGTAGCGATGCAGGAGAGACTGATAGAGTCTAGTAAGGCCTTAACTGAGGAACTGAAGGCGCAGGCTCTTGCATTGCAACAGGGAGCAGGGGCGGATAGAGATGAGGTTCGCTGGGAAAGAGAAACTCCTGAGCATAACCCCAGGAGCCCTAGTACCAGAGGCCTGTATCTCTCTCAGTCCCTGGACTTTGCCACCCCCATGTCCCCTCGCGCACATGAGCACAGGGCCACAGGGATGGCAGATTACTATCCAGCCAGAAGCATAGGGCTCATCGGCCAGTACCACCCAGGAATGGAGGGGCGGGCATCCGGGTATGGGCACCCAAGCACAGTGCAATTTAGTGGGGATCCCCAAGAGAGTAGGTCCATTAAGGGCATCCTGAAAACCTCTGCCCAGTTAGGTCAGTGGGGGGGTACCCATCAAATCCTGGCAGCAAGGAGGGATCTGAAGACTCCTCTGAGCGGTACAGGACACAGGAGACCAGGTCCCCACATTCTGCCACCCATTCCCAGGCTCGCAGAATCCGGGAAAACCTGGAAGAACAGACGGGAACCTCTGGGAGCAGTGCCTCTGAGTCAGAAGATGAATGGACCAGGGTTACCCGGACCAAAAGGGCCAATAAGACAAAAAGGGCCTTGCTTAAGTACCCCTTAAAGCAGATTAAGGCAATCAGGAGCATCATCACGCCTTATCATAAGAACGCCAAGTATTCTGTTTGGGAGCACTTAGAGTTGTTTGAGCAAATGATGGAGACTTTCCATTTGAAGGACAGCCAAAGCTGTATTCAATATGTAAAGTGGACCTCCCCCCCGGAATACTCCAGTTTCGCTCTCCTGACTATGTAAGTCCCCGTTACAAGGGAAGTCGACCCATCCTGGGTTATGTGTGGACTCCTCCAGCCCAAGGGGGGATCCAGCCAAGCACCTAACCCAGGGAACTTCCCTCCCAACTTCCCACAGGAGGGCAGAAATTCTCCAAATCCTGGGCAGAACTTTTTCCCCAGGTATCCACCCAATTTCCAGCCCCAAAATCATCCATCCTTCTTTCCCCAATTCCCTGAGCCCAGACAACCGAATCCGGGAGAGGGGAGGCCAAGGGTGGAGGGGTATCCAAATCTTCCCAACCAGGGGTACTACCAAAGAAGTGATAGCTACCCTTCCTGGGATCAGCCCAGGGGAGAAAACAGGGCCCCGTATCAGCCTGAGCGGGTTTCCCAGTTAGAGCGCCAGGTTCAAAACATGGCGCGGGATCTGGGTCACATACTGGGGGCTCAGCAGAACCCTCAGATCTGCATGCCGGCGCAGAACGCACCCAACTCTGGACCTGGTGCTCCAGAACAATGACGGGGCAGCACCCCGATAACTCACCGGTTCCCAAGGAGGAGGCACAAAGGGAAGGGGGGTGTAAAGCCTGGGAGGAAGCTTCCTTCCTCACTTGTAAACAGCCCCTGGAAACCCAGGAACCGGAAACAAAATCTCTTGCCCCTGAAAGTCTGCCTCCTAAGGAGCAGAGGGGGGGTAGGAGAAACAAAAGACCCAAACAGACTCAGTTTGAGGAGGAGGTACAGATCTTCCAATTTGAGGGAGAGGGATCCTCAGAAGATCCTTGGAAAAGGATCTTCTCCTTCAGAGAGGGGGGAACTCCTCCCAAAGAAAAATGGGTCCCTAGGGATGCAAATCCAGACTGGGAAGATGTGGAGACTGAGCTACCGCCGCCCAGCATCTCATCCCAGAACCAACAGCAAGAAAATCCCCTGGTTCAAACCCATCCTGGTGACTGCCTCCAAAAAGGGGGGGGCGGCCCAGAACCGGAGCCAGGGGAACCCACAATGGCTCTGATCTCCAGTTGCCAATTTTTTCTTTCAGATTCCCAAGACTCTCCACAGAATTCTGCCCAAATCTCTTCTCTAGCAAGGTCCAAAACCAGAAAGTTAGCCCACCAGTTGTCCAAAAATGTGCATTATCTGTGCCCCCTTGAGGAGAAGGAGGGAAGATATTATGCCCCGGTACAAGTACAGGGGCAGGGTACGATTTCAGCGCTGGTGGACACGGGATCTCAAGCTACCCTTCTGTCCAGAAGGGCCTTTGATGAACTGAATGCAGGAAGGGGAGGGAATTACCAAATTCCTCTCACCTCACTTCCTGGACAACTCCAGAACTTTGACGGGAAGGAAATTCCCGTCGAGCGGACGGCAGACTTGGACATTAAAATTGGGCGACACAAGTTGAAACACCCAGTCATAGTTGTGACTCCAGAGGGCACCCCTTGTTTACTGGGGAATGACCGCCTGAGGAGGTTGTCACCCTTAATAGATTGCGTAAACAAGGTCCTCTGGACCCAGACTAGCCGACCAATAAAATTAAAACAGAGTGTCAACCATGTTAGTTTAAACAGCACCTGCCACATGGTTGAACAAAAATCTGACCAAGTAGAATTTCACTTCCAGAATAGCCAAATTCCAGACGTGACAGTAATAGCAGTAGGACAACAGACTGGTGATGGAGGGTCCTCTCTATTTCTGAAAATCAACCTTCCTTCCATTTTAAGGTGGTATTCCACACTGGACGGAAACACCCTGAAATTCTTTACCAATCCACAATCAGAAACTCCCACTCCTATAGTCCAGAAAGATGTGAAATCAGCTCAGAGCCTGGCTGATATTCAGCAAATTGGAGAGCAGTTGTTCATCCCTGTTCAGTTAAATGATGGGAAGGACTCTGTTCTCGCTCGAGTGTGCGTGAACAATGGTAAGAGCTTCATCAGCGAAGCCATGTTTCGCCAACTCCCAAAAGATCCAGCCATTCCCACCTTCAAACTGATAGACAAATGGGAAATGGACCTGGAAGCACCCAATTCCAAACATCTCCTGCCAAGCAGGTGTATGCTCAAAATCTCCATTGGCAACAAGAGCATAGTCCACAATTGTTGGGTCGTGCGAGACGTCACTGCCGCTTTTTACTTAGGCAGTGACATTCTCAATCGCTTTGCCATTAGTTTGTAAAATAAACTTCAAAGCTTGGTCCCGATTAGCGGATAATCCCATGGGCTTTGATGATCCAGAAAAAGCATTTAGGTCAGCTCAATTGCTACCTTATGCAGTTGAAATTCAGATCAAAGAGGAAGTCACCATCCCAGAAAGGACCCGACAATTCTCCCTGGAAGTGAAAGCTAAAAGAGGACAACATTTGAAAAACCCTGATGCTTACGTACATCTAAACACTTCTCTCCAACAGCAAGGGTTGGGGGTAAACCCAACACCATTAGTCAACATAGAACATGACACCATTCTAATAGAGGTGGATAACAGCGACTTAAAGAGTATTACTCTAGCCGCAGGCACCATTATTGGAATGGCGGTTGATGACCAACATTTTTCCATAGATTTAGGTAATGAACAGTTAGGACCAATCCCCAAGGACTGTTTTGACAGTGACAGTGAGGACAATACAACACCAGACAGGCTTTTTACCCGGCATGGGGGGAACCTCCTGGTGTACACTTCTTGCCCTTATGGTAAGGAAGATGTGACTTGTGACTTCAGGAGGGATGAGGTGATTTTCCAGGTCCATGAGGGCTGCCTTTCCCACCTGAAGCCTCCAGTCCAAATCAGCACTCTGACCAGGGACTTCTCCACCCAGCTGGAGAAGGCCGCTGAGATAGCCAAACCAGAAGTCTTTCCAGGCTTCAGGCAGATGGTGGAAGAGAGAGTCAACCTAGCTGATGCCTGTGTGACTCTGGAACAAAAGCAAAAGTTGAAACAAGTTTTCTTGGATTTCCAAGATCTCTTTGCCGTAGACTCATATGACTGTGGCCGCACCGACATCCACACAACAACAATCCCCACGGACCCTGGCATGACTCCAGTGTTTGTGAAGCAATATTGTTTGCCTCTCGCATCCATGGAGTCCCTTACTGAAATAATTAAGAACCTTGAGTCCCGGGGAATTATCCGTCCAGTTCACAGCACCTTCAATAATCCGGTGCTGGGAATATTGAAGCCAAACGGCCAGTGGAGACTCTGCGCCGACCTCAGGGAGCTCAACAAACGGATCCATACTTCCCGATGGCCTCTGCCCTACATTGACCAAGGGCTGGCCCAGATCCAGGGGTCACAGGTATTCACTGCAATAGACCTGACCAATGGATACTGGACTGTGCCTGTCAGTAGGGAGGACCAATACAAGCTGGCTTTTACCTTTGGGGGCCAGCAATACACATGGACCCGGACTCCCTTCGGATACCTCAACTCCGGCAATGAATTCAACATTTTCCTACATAAGGCCATGCCCGACCTGGGTGCGAGGGGTAACCTGGCTTATGTAGATGATGTCCTCATCAAAAGTTCATCTGTGGAGGAACACATAGCGGAGATCCGTTATGTTCTGACGCAGTTGAGGGCCGCCGGAGCAAAACTTTCCTTTCAGAAAGCACAGTGGTGTAGAACCTGTGTTAATTTCTTGGGGCATGTGATTACTCCTCAGGGTCTCTGTCCCCAGGAAAAGAAAGTGGAAGCACTTCAGAAACTGAAAGACCCCACAACTCTGCGGGAACTAAGGAGCCTCCTTTGACTGACTAATTACAGCAGAAAGTTCATTGAGGGCTACGCAGAGATCACCAGACACCTCATTCATCTCCTGAAGGGGGGGTCAGGTGGGAATGGGGTCCAGAACAATCCGAGGCAGTAAGACAACTCAAAAGAAGCCTCTCACAAGCGCCTTGCCTAGCTTACCCTGTCAGAAACAAGGAGTTCTTCCTGGAGACGGGGTTCTCTAATACGTGCTTGACAGCAGTATTATACCAAAAGCATGACAAGGTCAATAAAGTAATCTCCTATGCGAGCAAAACTTTATCCTCTGTGGAGGATAAATTCAACGATTGTGAGAAGGCACTCCTGGCAACGGTGTGGGCATTGAAGAATTACCGCCCGTTTATCCAGGGGGAACACATCATAGTGGAGACTCCACACCAGCCTCTGCAATATCTCCAAAGTGATAGAATCTGGGCCGGAAATCTGAGTAATTCCCGAATTACTTCCTGGATTCTGTCAATGCAAGGCTTTCCTGTGGAGGTCCGATATGGCCAAAACAAGAAGAGCCCCCTCGCGCAAGGTCTGGCTGACTTGCATGATTGTGCCAGAGAAAACTGTCTCGAGGACGAAAGTCTAAAAATCAAGGACAACACGGAGGCATACCTTAATTCCCCACACAAAGTCTTTGAAGAAGACAAGTGTGAGGGAATGCCCACTGTATATGTGGATGGATGCTCTTACCATGTTGACAACGACGGGGTGAAAGAACTGGTGGCCGGCGTAGGGAATGCATGGGTGAATGAGTCCCCAGAACCCTCCGCTGGATACAAAATTGGTCCCCGAAGTAGTCAGGTGGCAGAATTGATGGCTGTGCATCAGGCCATCCTCACTGCTGTCCAGCATCAACTCCACGAACTGGTCATAATCACAGATTCGGATTATGTACGGAACGGGTTCGTGGAGCAACTGGTTAATTGGAAAACCAGAGGCATGTTATGTGCTAACAACAAACCCTTGAAGCATGGGAAGTTGATCCAAAACATTGATGATCTGGTCACCTCGAATGAGATGACCATCTATTGGAAAAAGATCAAGGGTCATTCCAAAGTAGAGGGACCAGACAAAACTGGAAATGACTTAGCTGATCAGCTGGCCAAAACCGGGGCCATCCAAGGGGATCTAATTGAGATTGAGTCCCTGTTGGGGGAAATCCAGGTCACTGCTATCACTAGGTCCCAGACAAATGCTCACGATGATCTTTCAATTGCACAATGGAGTAAGGAGCCCCCTGATGCTGATTTGATTACAGCTCAGAAGGGGGATCCAATTATTGGTAAGTTTTACCAACACCTTGAGGACCCTGAGAACTTTCCCCTGACGGATACCGATTATATTGGGAAAGAGGACCTAAGAGTGTTGATGAAATGTCCAAAAATGTTCCGAATCCAAGACGGTTTGCTGGTAAGGAAATCCAAAGCTGGCCACGATCAGTGGGTGGTTCCTACCTCATTCCGAAGCCTGATGTTAAGTCACGCCCATGATGCGGCCACCGCCGGTCATAGGGGGTTTCACACAACACTGGAAATCTTAAGAGAGGTTGCATACTGGCCACACATGGGGCAGGACCTCGACCAATACTTAAAGGGGTGTCTTGTGTGTGCACAATTTCAGCCACCATCCCTCACGCACCGTGCACCTCTCCAAAAGAGGGGGATGACACTGCCATGGTCAGATTTAAAAATCGACTTTGTCGGCCCCGTGATTCGCTCTGCTAGGGGGAATAAGTACATGTTGACTGTGACATGCTTGTTTACCAAGTGGGTGGAATGTCTCCCAGCCCCAAACTGCAAGGCAGAAACTGCAGCTGCCCTGATGATTAACCACATCTTTTCCCATTTCGGTCTACCTCAAAGGATTGAGTCAGACAGGGGTAGCCACTTCACCAGTGAAGTAATGACAAAGATGTGGGAGATACTGGGGGTCAAAAGGAAGTTGCATATTGCTTACCGGCCAGCTTCTTCTGGGGCAGTAGAGAGATTTAACCAAACCATTGTGAGCATATTAAAGAAGTTTGTGGCAGATTCTGGGCCAAGTTGGGATATCCGATTACCTCTGGTCCTAATGGCCATCAGATCTACCCCTTCATCTGCAACCAAAATGTCACCATTTGAGTTGATGACTGGGCGAAAGATGGTGCTTCCTCAGCATTTGCTCTACAGGACCCAAGAGAAGACACTAATAAATGCCTCCACAACTCATGAGTATGTGGAGAATTTAAGGAAACACCTTCAACATGCTTTTGCCTATGCTCAGCGGAATCTAGAAAGATCAGCTGATAGCATGAAGACCCACTATGACCTGAAGACTTCCAGGAAGGAATATCAGGTGGGGGATTGGGTCTATCTATACAATTTCCAAAGGAACCAGGCCAAACAGCGAAAATGTTTGCCTACATGGAAGGGACCCTTTGAGATTATAGACAAAATCTCCCCTGTGGCCTACAAGATCCGCATCCCCAAAGGCGGTTTGGCAGAGGGGGAAGACAAGTGGGTCCACATTAACCAGTTGAAGTGTTGCCATCCCAGGCACACTCTGCAACAACTGGAGGAATCCTCTGGAATCCTAGAGGGCACTGTCTCAGATTAATTCAGTTCTAACTTAAAATATCCTACATATCGCCTATCAAATTCTGAGTTTCTCAATGTGGGTGTTGTCGTTTTTGAATGCAAAAAGAAATGTGCATGTTCATATGTTTTGACTATAAATTTATATGCCACTCCACTATACCAATGGTGGGGGAGAAATGTCCATGAATAGGTATTGCCGCTCTTCCTTTGTCGTCCTAGGAGAAAGAAAACCTGGAGACGGGCCAAGGAGGACGATCCGGAGACCGGGTGCAGAGACGCAAGGGGCTCAGTGTACCGCCCAATACTCCCATCAGGACCGGCGAGGAGAACCGATCGATCCGACCGGATGGAGGAAAAGATGCTGAACTGTGCCATCTATTGGAAGAAGATGAGGAAACATCCCAGGTCTTGCGAGTCCCATCAGTGAAACAGAATGGCCATCGCAAGAGGGGGGCTTGTGGGATGTTCTTACGCATGCATCCGAGCCCTACCTCAAAAACTGTACAGTACTGACATGGAAAACTTCATGATGGCCAGAGATTCCCAGAAAATGCACAGGGAAATGCATGAAGAATAGGCTGCCACTCATTTTTGCCGATGTTATGGGCACAGAAGGGCACTGCCTAAAACCACCATTGGACTACCCACACAGTAGCCTGAAACCATTGGGAATGGCAATGCTGATTGCCAAAAGCAACCTAGAATTGTGGGGATTCATTTTCTTAAATCCCAAAAATGGGTGCATTACCAGTACTCACCACTATCAGAAAGCCGGTGGTTTAAAACAACACCAGACTTTTTTCTTTTTTGTGTAAAACTGAATAAATGAACCCAAGGCAGGCCAAAGAAAGACTTACTGAGAGGTGGATACAATGTAAAGTTATATTCTGAAGTGACTTGAAGGTTTATAACAAGACTGGCTGAGCTGTGGATTTCAGCAGTTTAAGTAAATTTGGACTGAAAGACACTAAAAATCTAAATGTTGAAAAGAAATGAGTGACCTACTTTTGAGTGTCACATAGGTTGCAATTGTTTAAATGCCATAGTTTTAAACTTAGAATCAGAATTCTAGCTGCATATGTAAAAATGGTTAGTTTTATTTGAATGCAGAAAACGGGGTAACTAAAAGTGACATTAGCTGGGGCCTGGCTTAAGGAACTGAATTCTGCCCACCAGCTACCCCCGACAGGAGATGAGACTTGCACAACAGCTGTGTTCCCAGGCCTAGCTGCCCTTTTGCTGCTCCCACCAAAAGGGATATGACACTTCCCTGATTGAATTACCTGGGCTCTGCAGGAAATTGAACAAAGCCCTGTCCTGACTCAGGCAAATGTTTTATTATGGGGGCCGTAAAAAGTGGCTTCCTCCTGGAAGGAAAGGGGAGGAGCACTGCCTGTGAGAGCAAGCTGGCTTGGCAGAACTGGAAAAACCAGAAATTCAACCTTGTGCTGGAGGGAAACCACACCCCTGTAGCCAGAATATGGTTTTAGAAAAAGATGAATAACTCATAGTACGGACTTGTCATAATTATTTAAATGATACCATAATTCTTGTGATTTTTCTGCCCACATTTTAAGAGGTTTTTAGAACCGGTGGCATGATCTGGGGGCAAGCTAGCAGTTAAGAGGGTATTACTTAAAATGTATGCATGTTAAAAGTCTGATACTTCATCAATTAATGCCTGCATGCCTTGCACACATTTGGGTAAATTTGAGTAAGAATCTGATATTGGTAACCTGACCAAAAAGTGAAATATGTTGCCATTTCTGAATGCAAGCTCCCAGGAAGAGCAGATTTGGACAGGGTATACCTCCTGTGATATGTGATGGGTGCATGTAATTTTAAACAAATGTGTACCTGTGCAAATATGTCTTTTGGGTCAAAATATAGATTGTGTGTAATTTGACAGGGGTGGGTTCTCTGTACCATAAACAGACCTCATCATGATGACACTTCATTTCATTCCCCCAATCAAGGGGAAGAGGATGAAGTGGCCAATGACAAGTGGAGAGGGGTAGAGCCTAGTGATGCTGCACACACACCCATTTTCAAAACACATAAAAGCAGACAGTCAGGACAGATAGGGAGATTCAATTCCATTTGCTGCAACGCGCTCTGCCGGACCATACCACATCCAGAGATCCAGACTTCAAATCCATCAATCTCCAGAGAAAGCTGTGCAGAAAGATCCAGAAGCAGTGCTGTACTCAGAGAGAGCATAGCTGACCCAGACCACTGTTAGCAGAACCAGAGAGCTGACCCAGATCACTGTGAAGTGCCGAGACCAGACCAGAGTCCAGTCTAAAACCTGACCAGACCCATGGCGAGGCCCATTTATTTCAAAAATATATTGTGAGTACCTAGCAGACTTTGCAGAACCAATCTCTTAGTTAAAATAATATAATTCAATCTATTTTAATCTAAGTAGAACTGCCTCCTAACTGTCACCTGTCATTTGTAAAGCTGTCACCTGTCATTTGTAAAGCTGTCACCTGTCATTTTCTAGTTGCTAGCTGTCACTTGTCTTTTTGAACTTTAAAATTTCAAATCTGAAAAATGACCTTTACCATATCGCTCATATCTCCGTGACCGTTTGTCTTAGAGACTTGCAGCAACTTTCCTCTGATTGCTTAGAATCTTAGCTTTCCTACAAACCTTGAACCGCATTCCTACCCCCGATACTTTTGCCGCAATCGCGAACAACACACTCGTGAATTTGCCGCGATTTGCATATTTCTCCACGTGTGAAAACAGCAGTTCTTGTTTTCCTTGCTAAAAATTTGTTTGCCTCTTAAGAACCATCCCTGAATCATTGCTAGAGTGAGCCTGGACTAATTTTAACTAGATACCACTCACCCTGAACCTCCAGAGGGAATTAAAATCATTTTAGCACATTTTCCAATATATTGCTATCACATATAAAAGCATTTTGGGGCCTGTGTTTCAAACTTCTGTAGTCTAAGCTTGCTGGGGTGAACTGAATTACATTTGATTGCATTTCTGAGAACTGTGTGCTTTCCTTCAATTTCCTTGCATTGCATAAAGGGGGGGAGTGGATTGCCAGAGAAAAGTAATTACATTGTTTTGGTGAAATCATATTGAGTATTTTCTGTACTGCATTTTCATTCAACATTGCATCCATCTGAACTTATATAAAGCATTCTCTACCACCTTATTCTTCTGTTCCTATTCACAAGTGTGCCAGTGCCAGACTATCCATTATTGATTACTGCTCATATTAAGTGTCATATTCAATTATTAAATTATTATAAAGTGTGATATATATATCTATTGTTTAAATTATCAAATAATCCTTTTAACTTGCAAAACAGAACTACTTCTTGGCTCAGTGGGGTCAGGGGGATTCCAAGAGAGGGGTGTTATATAGGGGTAGTCATCCAGAACGCATGAACTGGACATAAAGATATATCAATAAGGGTTTCCATTCAGTATCCCAGACTAGGCATTGACTTATCTGTAGTGTTGAATTGAATCCTCTTACAGTTGCTTAGTAAAAGTTCAGAGTTGCCTACTTCTCAGTTACCTATGAGAGAGATTCCTCCGACATTTGTTCCCAAAGTTGAGATTCTGGCTAATGTTGCAACGTGTGCAGCAGTTTATCATACTGCAGCTCACTAAGTATCACAGTTTGTTCACGTCCCGTTCTGAAGACAGGAAGTGAATACTATTAGACAGTCGATTCCAGACATTAGGAAAAATCCGACAGGGTTTTACAAAGAATTAGAATCTGTCTTGCATTCATCAGTTTTCACTCTGGTTGATATAGACTTGTTGTTTCCTGTGCTCCTACCTGCTGATTAATGGAAACAGATTAGGACTGTAGATGATCCAGCAGGGTTAGGTAACACATGGGTTAACTTGGTTAGGTTATATGGAGAGAGGACAGCTGGTGAAAGACCACTGCAGGTGATATTGACTTTGCCAGATAGAATAGTAGCAACATTGAAGACTTTAATTCCAGAGAGGATTGCTTGGGACAAACTCACTGCTTGTACCCAAGGAAAATCTGAAGGTGCTACCGAATTCTTTAATCGGTTTGAACAAGTATTTTCAGATTTTAGCTGACAGGATTTAAGCACAGAGTCAGGGAAAAGATTGCTTGTCGACAAATTTGTGTGTGGATTGTTGCCTGATATCCAGTCACAAATTATGACTTCCGAGAGTGCTTAGCAAGCTAAATCATAGTCCAAAGTATTGTATATGGCTCAGTATTATGAGAATAGGGTTAACAATGAGAAAGAAAGGATTGAAAAGAAATGGAGAGATCTAAAAACTAAGGTATTATTGCAACAGATGGTCAGAGGGCCTAGAGGCAGAAGTGCACAGTTTCAAGGTCAGTTTATTCCACAAAGTAATGCGCCATTGGGTCCTGTACACGCGAACCAATGTGCTTATTGCAGACAAGATTGTCATTGGCGAGCACAATGTCCGATCCTCCAGCAAAGGTCGAATAACACATATGATGTCATGGGTAGACGATCCAGAGGCCGCCTTGCGGTAGGGGCTCCTGGTAGAAGCAAGATAATCAGCAACCGAGTGTAGATAGCAGAAATATCTTTGATAATCCTTCAACTGCCTATCTTTCTGAAGATCTTGTCTTTGATGATATATTGTTCCGTTAGGACAGCCCGATGCAGGGTCTGGAACCAACGCCTATTCCTGTTAATCAGAAAGGTCCCTACGTTGAGATTATAGTGGGGAATAGGAAGCATCTATTTTTGATAGACACAGGAGCACAGAAGTGTTCCATTGATCATTCACAGGTTGCAGACATTCCACTGTCAGGACAGAATAATGTTTCTGTAGGGTTTTCTGGTACGCCAGTGGTTAGTCTGGTTTCTCTGCCGGTACCGATTTCACTGGGTCCATTTACGGATCACTGTCCGTTTCTTCTGACAACGGACTGTGGAGAGAATTTGTTGGTGTTGAATCTGTTGAAAGAATTAAATGCGGTAATTCATTGTTCTTCGGATGGAGTGCGTTTGATGATTTCACCACAGCAATTTTCTGCCTCACAGTTTCTGACTAGACCTTTGCCACCAGAATTTAGTGAATTTCCGGCTTGTTTATGGGCGATTGATGACAATGATGTTGGTATTTTAAAAATTGTGCCTGTTAAAATTGTTTTGAAACCAGGAGTTACGTTGCCACAAATTCCACAATATTAGATTTCAGTTGATGGTGAGCAAGCTTTGAAATGTATAGTTTCCGATTTTGTACATCGTGGAGTAATTGAAGAAATTGCAGGAAGTTTGTGCAATAGCCCAATTTTACCGGTGTATAAGAAAGGGGATGATGCAATTCCTTTCCGTTTCAATATCGATTTATGCGCTGTCATAAGATTGTTGTTCCACAATTTCCAATTGTACCTGATGTAATGCCGATACTAACAATGATTCCAGCTTCTGCTACTGAGTTCAGTGTGGTGGATCATAAGAATGCTTTCCCATACACGTGGATAGTAGATATGTGTTTGCGTTCACCCCAGGGGACGCTCGTTTACATTCACCCGTGCACCACAATGGTACACGCAGAGTCCGAGCATTTATAGTAGGGCTTTCAAAGAGCAGCTCGATAGACTTGAGTTGCCTTCTACTTGTACATTGCTACAATATGTCGACGACCTTCTCTTAGCTGCAGACTCAGAAAGTGCTTGCAAGGAAGGCACTGTGTTATTGCTTATTCATTTAGCAAAGCTTGGGCATAAAGCTTCATTGAAAAAGTTTCAGTATTGTCGACAGGAGGTTGCCTATTTAGGCTATCTCCTGTCAAAGGAGGGAAGAAGATTGACACCTGAACGAATTAAGAGCATTTGTAGCATGTCTGTCCCAAAGACACAGAAGGAAGTCAGAGCCTTGATAGGAATGGCTTCTTACTGTAGACAGTGGATCCCTAATTTCTCACTAGTGATCAAACCAATGTTGGCATTGACAAAGAAGGGCTATTCTTTGCCACTACCGTGGAACTTGGAACACCAGAAAGCTTTTGATCTGCTCAAGACTGCACTGTGTTCAGCCCCCGCTTTGGGCACACCAAATTGTGATAAGGCCTTTGAGTTGTATGTGCATGAGCGTGATGGATGTGCTTTGGCTGTGTTAATGCAGGAACATGGGGGGAAGAATAGACTGTGTGGTTATTTTTCCTCCACACTTGATCCTGTTGCATGCGCTTTGCTGAAATGTCAGAGCCGTCACTGCTCCTGCTGCATCTGTAAAGCAGAGCGGGGGTATGGTCTAAGGCCATACTTTAACCGTGTTTGTACATCACTCTATAGACGTTCTATTACATAGAACGCAAACGCAACACCTTACTTCCGCACGATTAACAAGATATGAACTGATCTTATTTGCACCGCATATTCAAATTAAAAGGTGTTGTTTATTGAATCCGGCTGAATTGTTAACTCTTCCGCAACAGTTACGAAATGTCACAAGACTGCCTTTATACCAGAGAACAAGAAACTAAAGGCAGGATTGATTAGAAAGATACACCTCTGAATTATCCACAAGGGGAGCCGTTTTGCGATGGATCCTGCTTCAAACTTCCGGATGGTACATCTACTGCTGCTTATGCCATCACTACACTAAGCACGATCGTGGATACCAAGAGAATTTCGCATAACTCTGTGCAGGCCGCAGAGATTATTGCAGTGACTCGAGCTTGTGAACTTTCCAAAGGGCTTAGAATGAATATATTTACTGACAGCCAGTATTCCTTTGGGGTGGTTCACAACTTTGGTAGACTATGGGCATAACAAGGTTTCTTGACCTCACATGGAACAAAAACCCAACATGGTACCTTGATAGTTCAGCTACTCTCAGCACTAGCGCTTCCTACTCAACTAGCAATCATGAAGTGCGCGGCACATCAGAAAGTAGTAGATGATGTAGGGAAAGGGAACGCTTTTGCTGACAGGATAGCTAAACAGACTGCTACTGATTTGTACTCATAAATGTATGTTACAAAGGAAGCCACAAACACCTCTACTTTAGATAAAGGGATTGAGTCTATAAAGAATATTCAAGCTGATGCCACTCTAGAAGAACTTAAACATTGGGCTGAGAGTTTGGCAAAGTTGGAAGAGGAAGGGTGTCACAGGGTTTTCTGGTACGCCAGTGGTTAGTCTGGTTTCTCTGCCGGTACCGATTTCACTGGGTCCATTTACAGATCACTGTCCGTTTCTTCTGACAACGGACTGTGGAGAGAATTTGTTGGTGTTGAATCTGTTGAAAGAATTAAATGCGGTAATTCATTGTTCTTCGGATGGAGTGCGTTTGATGATTTCACCACAGCAATTTTCTGCCTCACAGGATAATTCAAAAGGAAGATGGATGTTACCCGATACATATCTCACCGCCATGATCACAATGGCCCATGGTCCCACTCATATATGTGCTAGGAAAATCTGCAAAATATTAGAATCTGTCTGGGTGAATGTTAACATCTCAAAAACTGCTGAGCGTTTTGTCCAGAATTGTATGTTTGCTTACAGCATAATGCGGGGAAGGGTATGACGACACCGAGGGGTAGTTTTGGTCCCTCCTCTGTGCCTTTTGAAGTGATTCATTTCGACTTCATCGAGATGTAGCGCTGTATCAGCTGCAAGTATGTCCTGGTAGTCATTTGTGCCTTTAGCAAGTGGGTTCCTGTGAAAGATGCTACAGCAATGACAACGGCGAAAACCATCCTTAAGGAATATTTTCCTAGGTTTGGTTTGCCGAGGGTCATTTGGTCGGATAATGGTGCACATTTTATCGCTGCTGTTATTCTGCAAGTATGCGCAGGATTACAGATAGATAAACTGTTCCATTCGGCTAGACACGCTCAAAGTGCTGGACTTTTAAAACGCCAAAATGGTATTTGGAAGAATAAAATTGCCAAGGTCTGTGCTAGCAGTAATTTGAAATGGCCAGACGCTTTACCTATAGCACTACTGTCCATGTGGACAACCCCACAGACTAGAATTGGGCTCTCCCCATATGAAATGGTGATGGGGAGGCCAGCTAACATTTGGAGCCTGCCCAAGCCAAAGCAATTGAAGGATGTAGAGCATTTGCTTCTTTCTGAATACTGTGACCAGTTAACTCAAAACTTGTATTTGATTTATCAACAGGTGCGAGAAGCCCTCACAGTTAAATACGAGGGGCCAGGTCACAGAATTCGACCCAGTGACTGGGTGCTCACAAAGTCATTTGAGAGAGCATCCAGCCTCGCACCGCATTGGAGAGGACCCTTCCAGGTCCTGTTGGCCACACAGACTGCTATACAAGTAGCTGGAAAATGACATAGGACTCATGCGACACACATCAAGAGGATACATTTCCCTTTGCCACACGACGGAGAAGAAAAGAAGAAACTACTTGCTCTGTTTCTGAAGACCAATCGGTCTTGAACGACACCAAGGGTATTTCACAAACTCTTCCTGAGCCCGTGGGGACTGAGGAGACTGCTGCTTTGTCTCTGAATTCTTCTTCCGATCTTTCTGCACCCTTGAACGATTCTACCTCTGTTTCACCACTTCCACCAGGAAGCAACGACACACTGTTCACAGATTACGCAGTACCTGGAGTCTCAAGGTATGATCTGCGTCCATGGCACTAGGCTTACTACACAGCATGGCTGTGCCCACAGGAAACGACTGTTGAGCTCATCCCTTGCCACTTTTGGCTGAAATATAAGTGAGTGGCTGGCGCCGGGAAAAGCTATCTTCAATCAAGATCACGTGATCAGGGGATCACCAGCAAACGAACTACAGTGTTTTTCGCAGGAACTTTTTGGGAAAGCGCTTCGAGGAACAATGCCTATTGCTATCTCTACTCGTACGGAGCAACCGATCGATTCTGTGGCTAACAAAGACATTGGACAGAAAAATACATGGTCCTTGAGAACGTATTGTTTCCATGTAATTATGTTAACCAGTCTGACAGTAGTAATTGCTCTTGGGTTTTGGTACATTGAAGGGATGCGCCCACTTGAAACATTTTTACCTACTGAGAGTGTTCCCACTATGTCTACACCTTTTGTGCATCTGCACACACTATCTCCTAGGGATTCCCAGCACAGACAGAGTTATCATAATAATACACTTCTGTTAATAATGAATGAGACTCATGCAATCCTGAATAGAACTAATTGTTGGATCTGTTCGCATTTGCCACAACACGGGGAAAAAGGGTTCAGCTGGTATATTCATCCTTTGCCTCTAACTACTGCATGCTATGCCTCTCTAAGGGCATTATTCTTCGATCGTTGGAACAATAGCATCTCAGGGAACTTTGATGGGACTAATTTGAATGAGTTTGAAAGGCTAGTCCTGTCTCCTCTGGGATGCTCTCTTTTTGCAAATAGGAGCAAGCTTAACATTGCTTCTATTAGGCCTTCCGATAGACTATCTAGACCTTTTCAATCGTTAATCTCTTTCAAGATGGCTCCCGTAGGCAACCGGGATGCTACGCCTCCTTCCTATACTATCAATCACAGCCCCAACTCCATTTCCTTCTGCATACAAAGGAATGGTTCTCAGTCAATGGGTACTTTTGAGGGTTGTACTAATGTTATGAACTTGACTAGTGAGGACAGACCTTTGTATGTAGGTGATCCTGTTTATTTCATTTGTGGTAATGAAGCTTATCCGTGGCTACCTAGGGATTGGCAGGGTACTTGTTATTTGAGTATCTTGCTACCAGGGTTATATGTAGCCAGCACCACTAAGGTCTCTAGGGCTCGTCCAAGCAGGACGAGAGCAGTGATACTACTTCTCAAGTCATGGGTGATTTAGCGAAATCCTTTGTGCCATTTTGGGTACAGATCATGAATTCTGAGGATATTAGGAGACTAGAAAAAGTATTGGAGAGAACCATCAACCGGACCACCGATATACTCTACAACATGACGCTAGAACAGGAAGCAATTAGATTAGTGGCTCTACAGAACCGGATGGTGTTAGACGTCATCCTGGCTGAACGTGGTGGAGTTTGTAAATTGGTGGGATCTGCTTGTTGCGTTTTCGCACCTACAAAATCTGCACGTCCTAGGTACAGAAGTGCATGTTCCTTAGGGAAACTGGGATCTTAGTACTTGGTTCTGGGATTACGGTCTTGGGGATGGAAACTTGTTTCAGTCTTAATGGTTATCCTTGGTATTCTGTTGTTCTGTTGTTGTTGCATACAATGTCTTCCTGCCATATGTTCGATGTTAGGGGGATGTTTCGCGCAAACTGTAGGAATATTAGGACCAAAAATACACACACCTGAGAAGATGACTAATGTTTTTGTAATGAAGGATATGACTGTTAAGGATCTAATGTCAATTGATATATCTGATGAATGTGATTCAGGATATACGGACATTGAAACATGGAGTTGCGAGTAAAGCAAATATTTCTAGTAAGGCTCTTGGCTTAGGCCAAAAGGAAGGTGTGCTAATGGTAATTATATCGTGCCTCCTTAGTACTTATATTGGCCTAAGCCTATGCGCGCCACAGAGAAAACCGCGTTGCAAAGTTCCGATTTGTGGGTTAACTTCGCCGCCATTTTAAGATTCATCGTCATTTTGATTTCTACTCCTGAGTTCTTCATTCTAAAATGGTGGACTATGTTTTTAACTTGCAACCAAGCCTTCCGACCTTTGAGTTCTGTTAATGTTTAGGCTGTCTGAGAGCCAACTGTTTAGACTAGGCAACGAGACCTTGTGCTTCATATGAACTGTTGTTTAAGTGTTATCTGCGCTCACAAGACTCATCCTTGTATAAACATTGGGACAATGAAGAACAAACCTCGAGCGTATACATTGGTCGAGCTGTATTGTAAAGAAACTTCGTACAAGGCTTACAGCGGGATCCGAGAAAATACATCACCATTGTGCCTTCATGCAAATGCAAACCTTTGTAATCCTTTCCATAATATTGTATAATCTGTATGTGAACTAGGCACAAACTCTAGACCATGAATTATTAACGTGAAGAGAGGCTGGACAATATTACACAAATTGTATAAATGCACAAATGTTTAGATGTCCAGCACTCTCTCACCTCTCCCTTTCGGCTGGTACACATCGCAAGGTGTTGGGAGCCAGACAGCTATCTGTTTTGCTTTATAAACTGTATAGTAATAAAAGATATGTCAATCTTTTTAGCCTGTGATTGGTGTATTTCCTTTGTGGTACTCAGCCTCAATATTTCTTTGTTCTTTCAATATGACATAGCACAATGGCAAAGGCAACTTGACCCAACTGCAACCTGCTGTGTTGCTAAGAGAGACATGGCACAGGGGCACAGGGGTGCGCAGGTAGTCAACTGGTAGGTTGGTCAAACATGGAATCTATGAAAACACAGATGGGCTGCGGTACCGCTGAGTACACATTGGTGGTAAGACACACATTTGAATGTTGGTTCCCAATAGACACTCCTGATTGGACCGCTCACAGCATGGCCATGCCAACACCTGCTTGTGCATCTGTCCACACAATCACTTCAAACAATATGCCTCCCTGACAGCCTGAACCGTGAGCATGCAACCCATGCATGCATCAGTTGCAGAGACACACATAAGTATGCCATATCCCCAAGCACATACAAGTAGCACGCGTGCATATCAACTCAGAATACACAAAGCAAAAGAAGATTCAGCATTAAATGGCAGCCACAGTGTGGCAGCTTTGTCCTGTAAAAATGGCTCTGACACCCTACAGAGCAGGAAGAGGCTTCATCCCAAGACATGGCATTGGAGACGGATCAGCAGAGGCAGAGGTGCTTCACTGATGAGGAGCTCCAGATCCCCCTTGACTTCCTGACTGATAACTATCGTGAGTTGTGCCAGTAATCAGGGAGCACCCATACACCCCCCAAATGGATGGTACATTGGCAGTGGGTCAAAGGCCAGATGAACGCTATAGGTGTGGAGGTGTGCACTGCTGAACAGGTTCTGAAGCGGTGGAATGATCTCACATGTAGGACCAAGCACAAGCTCCGTATCAACCTGGCCTCTGCACTGGCCCCTCGATGGGGGCCACCAGAGGAGGAGCAGCTGACACCACATGAAGAGGCCTCGAGCCAATTCATCACCTATGAGCAGGTGCAAGGCGTGGGAGGCCTGGAGAACTATGAGGACACAAATGGTGTGTGGCATTTCTTGTGCATGGTATGTTTCGCCAATCAAGTATGATCCACCATATATATGTAGTGGTACATCTGGCTGCAGTTGTATAACATCCTTGGGGAATGCATGTTTGCTAACATTAAGACTCATGTTACATGGCCTTCATTCTGGGAGTATCCTGTTAGTCGACATGTGTGGCACATGTTCATGTGACAGTACACATCACTGTATGCTGGCGAAAACAGCAGTGACAGTACATGCATGTAGGGTATCAATGTCAAGTACATGTACAAATTGCCAGACCCCATGACATGCCCCCCTAACATGCACACATTAATCAAATCACAGGGTACTCCTCTGTGCCATGGCCAATAAATTACACACCTTCATGCATTGGTGTATGCTATATTCTTGCATCCTGTCACTTTGCATTGCTCAACAAGTATATGCGATAGATGTTGACCAATATCATTTGATGTTGAGTTGCATGCTCAAATTGTCACCTGCTCCCATGGGATTCCTTGTCATGATGCATATCAGAGCCGTCTGTCATGACACCCTGTGGTGTGACCATCCTGACGGTGCATTAGTGTCCACAGACCACTGCCCCGACTAGCAGGCATGATGTTGATGCAATTACTCTTGTATGGTATAGGGGTTTAAACTATGCTCTACATGGTGAAAAATAGCTCACGAGTTGCTAATGGTGTCAGCGCTTCCGTGAAGAGTCTGCCTTCTGTGGCCGCTGCACCCGGCAGGGTCAGACCTGTCTGGTGCAGTGGCCCCGGCAGGCAAACCGTAGTTTGTCGGTCAGGAAACATGGGTGCCGTGAGCTTACTGGCACCCTTGTTTCCAGAATGGCAAACTTGTAATGAGACCCAATGTCAATTTGCAATACATATTCCTGACTTCTGCTAGGCAAACAGCAGTGGACTCACGCCGGCGTCTATAACACATACTTGTTGAGCAATGCAAAGTGACAGGATGCCATTTTTGTCTGGAGGCACATTACTTAATATATCTTTCTCTGTCCATGTAAAGGTGAGGCTGCACAGATGCAGATGAAGAGGAGGAGGAAGAAGAGGAGTTTATATAAGACCACCAGTGGAGACTTTGGTTGTTCTCCATGAAAACCCACTGGTGCTATAGACAATCATCAGTTGTGCTGCGGCCTCTTCGGACTCTCCTGACTCCGCTGATTTGGATGCAGAACTGGATGTGTTTGCCTCACAGAGGGAGGTGAGTGCCTCAACGGGCTGAACAGATGTGGCCATTGAGTCTGCGGCTGTGCAGCTAGCTTCATAAGGCCAATCAGTGGTGGGCCTGATGTCCACGGTGGTTACAGTTGCAAGGGCACCCTCCCATGAGTTGGCCTCAGGTACGGGGACTGATGTCCAATGGTGGGTTGAAGACCTGCAGCCAACAGCAGGGGCACTGCAGCAACAGGCATGGTCCCTTGACTCAGGCCGCTCTGAGCCCCGCCCATGTGGTGGATGTGTGCAGGCTGGGGAGACCGCATGGGAACAGCAAATGTTGTGTGCCGCGATCCGACATGGCAAAATATCAGACGGAATTGCAGAGGGAATGGATGAAATGATCAAGAACATGACCCCACCAGCGGCCCAGGAAGTGCAACGACTGTAGGTCATGCAGTCCTCCTGCCACTCCCACAGAGTGGGTGTGGAGGCCAACATCAAAGGCCGACGGGCTAATGTGAGGTGTCTGCGGGAGTACCTACAAGAAGATGCCCGGGCACATAGAGAGGCACTGAGGCATGAGATGGAGGCCTTGATTTGCAATGCATGATGAACTCTCTGTCACAAGAATACTTCTTCACAAGGAGATGGCTGCCTTGAGGCAAACACTGCCCCAGCCACTCGATGCGTCATGATTGAGTGCACATACAGACTTAGTGGCCATTTCTGAGGAAGTGCATTTAGACCTCACTGCCATTGGGGTGCTGGTGCATGCATTTGTGCCACGGCTGGCTGTGACCAATGAAGACTAGGCCTTGTTGCTGTGTGGATTGGATCCACCACCACAACCACCAACAGATCAACCACAGGATGGGCGGCCCAGCACACCCGTGTCTCCTGAACCACCGTTTCCATGCTGTCCATGTGCCCATGGAGAGAATTTTTAATTTGATTTCCATTTTTTTCCACTCATGTTGGTATTGACATGCACCCTTTTTCTACGTGACACGTGTGGTCTGAATTTTTATTTGTTTACCCCATGATCATGATGTTTCTTGTTTTTCTTATTTTTCAATACCACTCTCCAGGATGGAGGATTGTGTTGGTTTTTCACCCAATCCAAGATGGACTCATTTTCGTTTATTTGTTCTTTCCTTAGAGATGTACTGTTGAATGATAAGTGCAGTAGTGGACATGCAGCCAATGCATAGTGGTCTCAACTGCCATGGTTGCCTTGCGGGCAACAGGATGGCACGTGCAAGTAACAATGGGTTGATGGAATATTGACACATATGTGCTGCATTCATAATTCGTGACTATGGCTGGTGAAATGTAATGTTGATGCGCTGGTCCTGATTCATCCGGTGACTGCACTCCATGGGAGGTCCGCCCTGCACCCTTTCAAGTCCCTAGTCAACCATGCCCTCTGCCAGGCACTGGTCCCCCTTTCATGAATTTGGAGGTACATTGTCCAGTGGAGGTGATGATGGAATCATATTATGCCGGCTCTGTCAGCAAGACAGGAGGTGCACTGTATCCTGTGCTATGTCTCTATTATTGGTCTCCACGGTCTTTGCATGCTTTCCACATATTTTATAGCTGGGCGTGCAATAATTGATTCACGGTAAATGTCACTGCAGATGTGTGTCTGTCCACATGCATGTGTGTGTATGTGCACTTCCACTTTGATGTGTGTGCATTGTTTTGTAGGATGCACGTACACAATTGACGACAAAAATGGAAGGGATTGTGCAGCAGTTGTCACACTTGAGCCAATGGCAGTCTTTCCCACATTCTGGATGGGCATGCTAATTAACGACATACATTCTCTGTACATCTGCACTCGGTGTATTTTGGTTGTCCAACACTTGCCTCACTGACCGTGTTGATGGCTCCTTACCGACACCCTTCTACCTCCTCTGCCATTAAGTCATACGGGGCCCTGCAGGTAAACTTCTTGTCCACACTTCTCTTCGACCTGTGACACTGCCCACTCCACTCCCTATTGGCTCACATGATCTGTGCTGCTATTCCACATCCGACACACACGCCCATTGTCAGGTCTACACATCGGCGGCTGTTCCGTTTCATGGCGATGACTCTGGTGGCACAGTTCTTGGCATTTGTGTACATTAATTCCACAGGACAGGTTTGTCACACTTGCTGCATGTTGGGTTGTACAGCTATGCTCATGTGTACCCCTAATGGTCTCTTGTTGTTCATTCTTCATTTCTGTATGTTCTCTACACTTGGATGTATTGCATGATTTTGTTTTTACATTACTTGTTGATCTAATCCAGCACTGTGAGTTACTGCAGGGTGTGTGCCCATTGTGGGCCCATGCACGTGGTACATTGTCCACTCCCCCCAGCTTGTCTTCATCTGTTGTCCCTGTAGGTGTTGCCAGTGCACCCTGGGATCCATGCACACTTACTGGGATTCTCTTGCACAGGGTGTGCATTCTGTTGGAGGGTGAGTGAACAGCTGCATATTGTACTGAGGTAGATTTACAGCGGTGTCCAACAGTGGAGGGTGGGGGAATTGGTGCAGGTTATGGGCATGTGGTTGTAGGTAATCTTTACAGGGATGTTGCGGACATGGGCATCTTTCTGCTTTGCATGCCATGGTTGTTGTGCATGTTATTTCTTTGATGTGACGCTGCTGATTGACCTTTCACAGGTGGCCTTTCTTTGCCAGTCTGCCTTTCTCCATCACCCACTTTTGTCCTTCCTCACTCACTACATGTGTTACATTTCCATTTATGTGCCTTCCACACTCTCTAACCAGGTTGCTTCATTTACAAGTGTTCATGTGTCTGTCTTCCTCTCTTGGCGATGTTCTCTCTGCCCTCACCCACTGTGATGCCAGACATATGCATCCTCGTCTCCCCACCAGCTATACATTCATCACTGTGTCCTGTCTCACTCTTGCCCTGTCATTCACTCCTGGGACATCTCATCCTCACTTTGTGTCCTTTCTCTACCCTGCATCCGTGTTTGACCCAAAGGCACACATGAGACCTGACATTGGGTGTGCAGAACTTGTAGGCCTGCAATCAATGTCCCCACTTGGGCCCGCAATCCAGGGTGGAGTGGCACCTGTTTCCAGGCTGCATGTTGTACTGTGCTTGTTATGTGTTTACTTTGATGCCAGTCCATCTCTGTTGGTCACTTTTGGTGTTGGGATGTTGATGGTTGCTCACGCTTGGTTATTTGTACGTCCAGATGTTGACACTGGGTGGTCCATGCCTATTTCCTTGTTCCATACGGGATACGGGAGGTGTCATGACTGTCCAGTATCTTTACATTGACGTATTTGTGAGTTCAAAATGTTGTTTCAGGTGGGATGCAGTGGATGTGAGCCAGGTGGGTACCTTGGCAAGGTAAGTCGAGGGCACTCAGGGCAGCACTTGTGGTGTCATTGGTGGCAGCGAGTCTGGCACTGTGTGGGGTTACTATTCTTTTCCTTGTATTGAGGTGAGCGTGTCCAGCTGGGTGCATGAGACACATGGTGATGGTAGGATGGTGTGTCTATGCATGCTGTTTTATCAAGAAAATCAGGGTGGCACTGGATGTGGGGTGATTGTTGTGAGGGAGGCTGCCACTGTAGGGAGTTTATTGGTGAGTTGTCATGATGGTGGCAGGTCCTGTTGTATGTGTGCTGGGACACATGGTGATGGGATTGATGACGAGTGTTTCCTTGCAGTTTTTGCATGTGTCATGCCTGACGCGTGGCCTCCCATTCACTGAGCTTTTCTAGTTATGTCTATCCATGCAGGCAGTCCACTCTTGGTGCTTCTGCTCCTTCTGGGGGTACTGTCCCAAGACAAATCCACACACAGCACAGCATTGATGGTCATTTGGGGGATGCCATGTTCACCACAGACACCAGGCGCACGCCATCGGCCATGTGTTGTTGTTTGCCGTGGTGAACGTTTACCATGCATAGTACACTAGCAGATATCTTGCAGCCGTTTGACAGCTGCTCAGAGCATCTCAATGCCCCCTTCAATTCCAGGCTCATTGGTCCCTGTTCAATCCAGTTCCTATGAAGTCTGCCTTCCCTTCCTCTTGCCTGTTGCCTGCCCCCTTTTGTGGCAATCTCCTTGGCCTTTGTTTCTCATTCCTTTGCCATGTCTACTTGTCTCTTTCATGCCAGTTGCCCCAGTGCCCTGCCATCTAGTATTAATACTGCCTCTGTGAAGAGCTGCCTACTGCCGCACCATGTCTTCTATACAATTGGTGATATTTTTGCATCCCATCGTCTTGGACTTTACATCATCGACTCCCCTACCAGTATTTACTGCACTGTCCTGTTGCCACATTAATTAGTAGATGCCATATCGTGGCATTGGGAGTACTTCCAAGGAGATCCTGGTTTCCAACCTCTCAGTGATCTCTTTTTGGGAGTCCTCTCAGTGCAATACTGACTCTGGCTGGATCAAAGTGTTCACAATGTCCCAGTGCCATGACAAAGGGCAAGTGGTACCTGATTGTTCACTGCATGGTACTCGGGGCAGGTAGTGCAGGTGCTGTGGGTGGGTAAGGTGTCACTGTGTGGGTTGTTTTCCTTGCATTGGCGTGAGGTGGGCAGTTCTGGCTGCATGGGTGCAGGGACACATGGTGATGGTTGGCTGGTGGGATCTTGTTTGCATTTGTTGCTCGGCATTCAGGGGGGCACACATTGCAGTGTAATTGTTGATGCCCCCCACAATCCCACTGCTAACTTATTTACTTTTGAATACGATGTTCCGTAACATACCCCTAACACTAGCCAATCATCCAAACATGTTATGTTCACCACCGTACCTGGTCCTCCCACCTTCCCTCCCACCAAAATGGCCACTGCAACCCCCCCCCAGCCTGGTATCCCCATGGCCATTACACCACCCACCGCACCATTCCCAAGGCTACCCGCACTTACCTGGATTGGTGCACCATCAAACAACAGCCAAACAATCTCCTCCAGACAGTCCACCTCACTCATTAAAGCTCCCAAACCCAGACCCTGTCCCACAGTTCTTCAACACCCTGAGAATCTAGCGCCCTGCCAAGGCCCAGCTTCACTACACAGGTTACACTCCAGATTCCAGAGCCCCCAATCCCAGCCTGAGACCAAACTCTCATCTGCCCACATCATCCCACAGGAGCTCCTAATACCCTGTCTAGGCCGATCCCATTTACCCAGACTCTTCTCCAGACTCCTGAGCCCCCCCACCTCCAAGAAACAAAACATAACTGCCCAAGAACCCCAAAGCCCCCACCCTATACCTCTCCCCCTCACAACTACTACCTCAGTCAGCTTGACCAGTACGCCCTCACCCCTGCCCCTTCCCCTCCTAAAACCTTTGCTTGTGCACTGGTCAATGCTCACTCCATATGTGCTCACCCATTCGATATCCACAACCTCCTACTAGCTAACAACTTGTACCTACTAGCCTTATCTGAAACCTGGCTACATGAAGCAGCAGGACCCCTCCTATCACTTGATATACCCACCAGATACTCCTTCCTACGTGTTGACCGACGAGACGGCCTTGGTGGAGGATTTGCAATCATCCACAAATCCCCCCTCCCCATCAGCCTCCCCCTACAGTGTCTTCCAGGCTTCAAACTCCTACTGGCCAGGTTTGAATCTTTCCCCCAAACCACCATCAATATATTACTCCTTTACCGCCAACCTTCTCACACTGGCGCTTCAGATACTGACAACCTCATTACCCCTCTCCTCAAGTGCAATGCCAAACTTATACTGCTAGGATATTTCAATCTAGGTTTCAAAGACCCCGCTGTCCACAAGGCCTTTGCTCTCACAGCTACCCTCAAAGAGATGAACTTCACCCAACTGGTCTTCTCGCCCACCCATGAAAAAGGAAGAATCCTCCACTGGATACTCCCCTGTAACACTCCGCTCTAAGTTACTTCCATTGACCCCCTTCCCTAGTCAGCTCATTCACTGATCTGCTTCAAAATTGCCACTTGCACCAAAATCGCACCCATAATGGGGGATCCCCCCGTATCACTGCCGACAACCCGTAAACTCATGGCTGAGCAACTGGCCCCCTCCATTCTAGCCTCTCTCAAATCATCACTCGACAACACCACCCACAAAGTCATCCTAGCAGCATATAACACTGCACTGATCACTGCACTCGACAAACACTCTCCCCTCAAAACTAACTCCCGCAAAAAAAGAAACCACCAGAACTGGTACACTGATGATCTAGCCTCCCTCCACAAAAAGAAACACACACTTGAACATCTCTTGAGAAAAAACCCTACCTCCATCAGCAAAGCTGCCTTCCAGCTCAGCTGACACTTTTAAACAGCCATCATTGCCGCCAAAGCTAACATCTACACCACTAGAATCTCTGAAGCAAGCTCCGATGTTAAAGAGCTTATCAAAATCCACAGGGAGCTTGAAAACCTGGACTCACGGCTCTTCTGAAGAAACCCACCCTAGATCCCACCATCCCCACCAACTATCGTTCGATCACCACAATACCCTATCTTCTCAAAATCCTGGACCGCACTGCATACTCGCAAATTTAATTTTACATTGAAAGCCACAACCTACTAGGAACCCATATTTCAGGCTTCAGGTCCAGCAACAGCAAATAATCCACCCTCCTTGACTTTATAATCCAGCTGGACCACATCAGAGACAATGGTGAGCTTGCAATCCTCTTCCTACTAGACCTCTCTACAGCCTTTGATTTTGTGGATCACAAAGTTCTCTGGCAACACCTCATCACAACCTTCAACCTCTCCCCAGAAGCTACCTTATGGATCCAATCCTTTCTATCAGGCTGATCCACTAGGGTCTCTGTGGACTCTGAAGCAGCTGACCCCATACCTGTTTCCCACGGCCTCCCACAAGGCTCCTGCCTCTCCCCCACCCTTTACAATATGCACACCAAGCCCCTCTTCATGCTCCGAGAGAGCCTCAACATACAGTACGCAAACTATGCCGATGATACGCAGGTCCTCAGCAAAATCACTGGTAACCACGATCTAGACTCTACCAACATTAACCGTGTCTTCAGCATCCTACCGGCATGGATGGCCACCCATCATCTTTGTCTGAATGATGAAAAAATTAAGCTCCTTATTGTGGGCTTCCCAAATGGCCTCAAACACCTCAGTCCTGCTTTCACCTCCTTCTGCATCGACAGAAACACTTTCCCCGTCCCTGCCCACGTCAAAATGCTAGGCATTTACCTTGACGCAGAACTAAACATGCAGAAACATTTCAAAGCAATCGCTTCCTCCGCGGCTTATTCCACCAAACTTATCAACCTTTCCAGAAAATTCCTTACCCCGAACAACTGTCTCACCCTAGCCAAGGCCATCATAGGAAGCAAATTGGATTACTGTAACACCATCCTAGCAGGTACTTTAAACAAAAACATCAACAAACTCCAACTGCTACAAAACAATGCACTCAGAGCAGTCTGGGGCATGAAACACTCGAATCACATTTCACAAATCCGACTGGTGGTACATTGGCTTCCCATCAAAGCATGTATCGAATTTAAACTCCTATCACCTACCACTGCCTACACAACACTGCCCCCCCAACTCATGAACCATATCCCCAAGAAACACAACACTCACAATCTCTGCTCCTCCTCCACATCGGCCTTGGTCACACCCAGATTTGCGGGAAAGAGAGCCGGCGGAGCTTGTTTTGCTATCAGCGCTGCCGCCCTCTGGAATGCCCTTCCCCAGCATATCCAAGATGAACCGGCTTACTCGCTCATCTGAAAGAAAGTAAAAACAACACTGTTTCACAAATATGTGTAACCCATGCCAGACCTATAACTGCCTGTGTAACCAAGATGAACCTGCATTTTCATCCTTCCAAAAGAAAGTAATTACTACACTGTCCAAAAATGACGTGTAACCCATGCCACAGCTGTAACTTGCCTGTCTTGTACTAACTCCCATATATTCTGTACTGTTCTCTTACCGCCTTGATGCCTCCGGGTCTGGGCGCTGCCTACAAATACAATAAATACATAAAATAAATAAATATAATTGGGACATGGATGTGTTGCCTGCCGTAATCTTGTGGTGTTTTTCTCTACAGAGGCATTCTGCTGGGGGAAGATGGTTGCTTCGATTGAAGGGGACGTTGCTGTTGTATGCGTGTACAGAACACATCATCAGAGTTGGGTGGTTTGCAGGCCTAGAAAGGGGGACATCCATCTTGCATTTTGTCAAAATCTGCATGACTATTTTTATGTGAATGTGTATTGTGAGCATACTTGTTAGGAGGGAATGGGTTACAACCTGACCTGTACATTGTTATGGAACACGCAGGGCACTCCTCGTATGTGTTAGTTGCTCATTTGCCTTTTGTTCTGTGCCTTCCTACTTGTGTTCTCCTGTGTGTAGTTTGAGGGCTACGTGCACAATAGTGGTTGGCATCCATGTGACAGTGGTCAGGGACTTCATTGCTTCTGTTGTGTGCTTTTGGATGGACTGCATGGATACTGTTGGGTCCAGTTGCTTTGACTGTTTTGGTGATTTGTGCTCAGCCCTATAGACAAGGGTGTATCATCCACTTGTACTCCCTAAGAATTAGAAAATACTGACAAAAAAATATGGAGTAAAAATACTCCCAACAAAAAATATGAAAAAAGACATGTGGAATCTTGCACCCCTGCTTTCACCCTCACAATGATATTGCAATGTTTGGGCCAGTCGTGCACATAGTACCACAGGTGTACGATACTATTTTAACTGCCTGATTGGACGAATTAAACATGTATCTTTGGATAAGCATATATGAATAGGTGCAAAGGAATATATATTCCACAACCTTATGTAATGTGTCCACAAAGCCTGTGTTCGATGATCTTGACTATCTGGGTGTCACCTACACTAAGTATGCTGACAACACCCAAATACTCATCCCTATGACCAGAGACTACACAACCAACGCAAAAGCACTCAATGGCATCCACCTTATCATTCAGTCACTCCTCTTAGGATCCCAAATAAAACTCAATTGATTAGATGGACAGTTTAACTCCATCATCATTGACAGCAACGTCATCAAGGTCTCTAAGGAGGTGAAAACAATAGGTATCTATATAGACTCTGCAGTAACATTATAAAGACAAATCAATGCGATAGCCACTTCTACAGGTTACACATGCAAATTAATTACTGCCTGTAGGCCGTTCCTTACCACAGCTAACTGCATAACCATAGCCAGAGCTTTAGTCCTATCAAAACTTGACTATTGCAATGCGCTCTATCTGGGAACTAACCAAAGGAACTTAAAAAAGATGCAAGTATTACAAAATAACGGCATCAGATTGGCGCTAAACATCCCTGGATCGCAACACATCTCGGAATCAAGACGCAACCTGAACTAGCTATCTGTCAATCAAAGGATTGCCTTCAATACCTTGTCCTTAACACATAAGTGCCTCAAAAATCTAGCGCCCAAATACCTGACCAATAATTTCTCATGCAACATCTCTGATCGCCCCACCCAAGCTGCACAATCACACTGCCTCAAGATACCTAGGTTCAAACTTCAGATGGCAGGAGGTAGTAGCTTCCCATACTAGCAGCTAAGATTTGGAACTCACTACCTATAACCTTAAATACAGAACCATCCTACCATATGTTCAGGAATAATGTAAAAATGTGGCTCTTCACACAAGAGATTTGAAACTGTTCTCTCCTCCTGTTTATATGACTGTATTCATGCATTGCACTTTACGGAACCTGTTGTACTTCACTTACCTGTACGTAACTATGTAATGGATATTTATGTAAGAAATGCGCCCAGATTACTCAGGGCTCGGTGCGCGGTACAAATAAATAAAATACAAATACGAATCTCAAATTATCAAAGAAACACAGTTTTTTTGGTTAAAATATATTTTTACTCGCTAATGAACTACTCTCTTTGGGAATTGGATTTACATGTTTACTCCCTAAAAATCATTTTACTCCCAACTTTAATAAATAGGGAGTAACATACTGTTGCTCATCTTATTGGGAACACTGTGTATGCATTTTTTTTTAGGTCTAATGGTCGTACGCATTTTGCATCTCCGAGACACACATTCTCAAGGAGTTGTTATGGGCACTGAGCATAGGACCGAATTCATCACTGAATGGCATTGTGGTTGTGGCTTTGCTGTGTGTGCTACACAGGGCCAGGTTTTTAGGTGAAATAGGTTTGCAGCAGCTCCGTGCGTGCAGACTCTCCACATGCACTTTGGCCAACCGAGGGCAAGGGTAGTGCGTGTGGCTGTCAGCGGTGTCCCACCTGCATTTTCACTGGTACGCCAAGCCATGTGGAGACATTGTGCAGTACACATGCTGCCACTGTGATTTTAAAGACTATTGGTGGGGCATACAGCAAACCCCGCTAAAAGTGGTCGAGAGAGCGGACTTAAACACCCCGAATGTGCACTCCACAATGGCCCTAGTGGCTACATGTGCTGAATTAAATCTTACCTCAGCTAGTGTGGCAAGATTCCAGTATAGCATCATCATGAACGGTGATAGGGGTAGGCACAGTCCCCTGACAATTTGTACATGGTTGTGATTGGCATTTATTGTCATGGTCTGTTGTTCAGTGTGCCATGTGCATGCATGTGTGTGACAGTTCATACTCACCGATGAGCCAGGTGATGCCATATTTTCCAGATGTGAGGGCCCGGTGGAGTGTTGAGTGGCGGTAGATGTAGCTATAATAAGTGCTGCCATGGAAATTGGCATTCACTTCCATGGTCACTCCATTAACGTTACAGGCTACCTGCACGTTAATGGAATGCCAGTGCTTGAGATTGCGGTATATGTGCTCCGTCAATCAGAGGGGCCGGAACACAACATGTGAACAGTCAAATGCACCTAGTACACATGGAAAGTGAACTACAAGAAAGAATTCATGGCACACTATCTGCCTTTCCTCCAGTGTTCTGGGCAAATATATGTTGCTGCGCACACATGTATGTGCTGTTATGCAGGCCAATACCTAGTGGAGACAGTGGGATTGTGTGGCCTGCAATATTCCATCAACTGTGGCCGTGGTAGTTTGGAAGGAGCCAGAGGCCAAGCAATGTAGTGCAATCAGAACTTTTTCAAGGGGGGGTGAAGGCCTGGGATCACATGGTGTTTGATGCTAGGCCTGGCTCTGACTCCCTGACAAGGTCTAGGATAAAATGAGGGGGGTGCACGGTACCTACAAATACACCTGGTCATCAGGCCTCCTGAACAACGTGGTGTGTTGTGTGAAAATCCAGGCCCTGTGCAGCCTCCTCCTCCTTCTGTGTCCATGTACAATAGCTCCTGTTATTGCAGGGTTCATCCTAGCTGTCTGACGTGAGTTTTGCGTGCATTGCATGCTTTATACGCATTGGATCCTTTGCATGTTGACCTTTACGCCTGCTATAATGTGGCGGATGAATCACAGGGTTTGCGTGTGGCATTTCCTGAAGCGAGGTTGCACAGTGAAATCCATGAATTTGGTGGGTTTTGCGTGGACTGGGCGTGCAGTTACTTAGCATGGACCGTCCCTCAACACGCCCATTTTTCCCTTGTTCTTACTCATTCTGCATGTCCGCCCCCTATTTGGGTCTCTGCGTAGGCCCGCCCCACACTCAGCGAGGAGTCTTGCGGAAGTCGCTCGACCTCTAGTAGAGATGTCCTTGGCCTGCGCAATGTCCCCGCGAAGTCTGGAAAAGTCCCTCTGAGTCGATTCCATGAATCGCGACAAACGGGGTTTTGCTTGCAGAATGGCACACAAAGTCCGGATTCTCTCCGCAAATAATTTCATGAATCAGGCCCTCAGTCTCAGTGTCCCTAATGAAAAGCACCTTCATTTCATCTAGTCTAGAGGGCAGAGAATGGGTACCAGATATGAGAATAAGCTTTCTGCCCTGCAGAGAGATTTGGGCAAATGCTGGACTACCCATGTTATTTAAAATGTGCATAACATCACAAACACCTATAGTTGATAACACGTTCCCATGAAAGTATGGGGATGCATGCGTGTTTAAGTAAATAACAGGTGAAAGGGCCACAATTTGTATTGTTGTTTTTTTTTAATTATTTAAAAAAATCAAAAACCTAGGGGAGAGGCAATTGAGCAAGGTGCATATGAGCCCCAAAACAAATACAAGTAACACTTATAATGTAAGCTCCGTGGGTGCTGATGGGAGACCCGCTGGTTGCAACTTCAGGCCCATACGCCTGCTACAGAACCTTCTGAGTCGTAAGGTCTTCACTTCTTTCCTGAACCTTAGTATTGCTTATGCCAAGTGAGTGTCTGGTTGGAGGGTGTCCCCACAGTGCGTGGGTGTGCCAGCAGGCTGCTAGATTCCTGGCCTTTTGCTGGTTTCCACTCTCGTGAAATTGCACTGTCTCCAGGAAAGGACCAGCTTGGGTCGATGTGTCCTCGATTGTAATTCAGGTGTTCTTGAAGACGATACAGGCTGGCATCCGCAGATAGATGGAGAAGGCATACTCAAACTTCCTAATGCTGTGGATTAGTCTTGCTGCAGTATAATGCACCACTTTGAGTGGTGCTATAGATGTAGCTGAGACTCCTGTGAAGAGTGTGTTCCCAAATCCCACTGTGATAGTACCAGGCGCAGAGTTGCACGCAGAGCTGCAGCCTGTGGCACCCGCAGGAGCCGTTGAAGTCTCTGTTCAGTTGTTACATTGTTACAGTGTGAGAAGAAAGTGGTGAAGTTATAATATATAAACCCCACTACAGTGCAGAACGCTACAGAGTTGCAGTAGAGTTGTAGTCTGTGGCAGAGCAGGAGCATTTGAAGTCTCTCTTCAGTTGTATAATATATAAATCCCACTACAGTGCAGAACGCTACAGAGTTGCAGGCTGTGGCAGAGCAGAGCAGGAGCCTTTGCAGTCTCTCTTCAGTTGTATAATATATAAATCCCACTACAGTGCAGAACGCTACAGAGTTGCAGGCTGGGGCAGAGCAGAGCAGGAGCCTTTGCAGTCTCTCTTCAGTTGTTACATTGTTACAGTATGAAAAGGAAGCGATTAAGTTATAATATATAAACCCCAGGGCAGCGTGAAGCATTGCAGAGTTGCTTGTAGAGTTGCGATCTGTGGCAGTCCAGGCAGGACGAACATGCACGTCAAGTTACCAAGTAATTGATTCTCAGATATTAATATCGAGGGTGTTTTAAACTTAATACTCACGCAATAGGATTACTACCGAACTGAATAAAAATACGTGGAAACCAACAAAACCTCCTATACCACATTCTGACATATTACGTAGGAGAACAGGCAGACCAGTAGTTGCCATGCGCACCAGTAAACAACTACCACGTGACCCAGTTAAAGTGAGTAAGGCTTGTGTAAAAGGAGTGCAAAGCTCCTCTCCTCGTGTACAACTGGATCCAATTTCACATTTTCAAGGAAAAAAACTCAAAGGCCCCATCGGACCGCACAAAAATAGCAGGCTTTTTTTGCAGCGGTCACTAGCACCACAACTAATAACATCGATTTGACAAATATAACACTGCGGGTTAGCTCCCTGTCTACATCTATTTCAATCGAACAGTAACAATTCTCTGCTAAACCCATGCTTGAGTCTGCAGAGACACTCTTCTGGAGGTCCCCACACTCCGACCATTGTATACGGTCCGCAAAGGATTCCTAGTACAGACTTATGAGCCATCCCTGACTTGTGACACCATATGTCATCTACATCAATTCATCGACAGAAGTCAGATCCGAGAAGGATCCAACTTGTCAGGATGGCGCATCATTTATGCCTAGCATTCATGCAATGGCGGCACCGGTTGGTGCTATATTTGGACTATGTTCGAGAGCAAAGGGACATGAAAATGATTTTGGCCCAGGTAGTGGACGTTGTACTAGCGCAAAGTATGAGTCGCTCTTCACCAAGACAATCTAGCAGAGACGAGGACGATATATGTACTCAAGGGGGGTAGGAAATTGATACAAATAATTATTCTTACCAACACCTATGAACACTCCAGCATGGTTATAAAATGTGTGAACTGCTACAAGCAATAAGGAATGACACAGGTCTGCCATAGAACATTAAAAGGCAGATACCAACTCAAAATGACACAGGTCTGCCATAGATCATTAAAAGACAGATACCAACTCACAAGGACACAGGCCTGCCATAGATCATAAAAAGGCAGATACCAACTCACTGTGCTTGAAACAAACTTCGGAGATGATCAAAAGGAAATAAAAAAACAACACAAGTCTAAATGAAAAAAAAAGAACCCACAACTGCCGGCGAACAACTCTTAGCAGAGGAAACATGTGTAGGCACCGGCATCAGTGGATCAGAGTGATGATATAATTTGCGTGGAAACAAAGGCTGGTTATATTTTAACTTCTAAATCTGTAACTGAAGTTCCCAGCATGCACTGCGTGGCCACAGGTAATAGGTACTTTGGTCAAATGGCTGAAAGAAGCGACAGTTTACAAATTGTGGAGTCTTATCCAGCTCGACCAGCAACAATCATCAGTGTGAGAGTTAAAAGTCAAGAACCAATGTTTCACCAGCCTGCATCCTATAATACCAGGAACAGACACGTGGATCAAATAACCCACCCTAGTGGGCTGCAATTAGAAGTACTTACTGAAACAGCATTGGCTGACAGAGAAAAGCCTTCAAGGGCCTCTAATACCGGAAAATCCTTCAATACAAAGGAAAGGGACTCACCAATGTTGTTGCAATCTTTGAATAATGGCCCTGTTCTGAAATCTATACGGATAATGAACATAGCCATCACGAACGAAAGCCCCTTTATAAAACGAGCACATGTATTACGTTTATGACACCAAATACCGGAGTTAAGAATTATTACTGGTAATGCTATAGAAGCTTAAAACAAAAAGCTGTGTGGGAACTACACAGCTAGCCAGCCGCTCTCAAATCGTACTCCAGAAGGAGTTACTCAAAAGTTTAAAAATAGTTGCTAGAGTTAAATGATTCTCGAAAAAAATGATTATTTTAATTTTCAGGTGAATCTCAAAAAAATCACACCAAGGTTCTTAATAGCACCAAATCAAGCGATTTAATGTTCAACAGTGGAAGCGGCCAACTGTCACCGCATATATGGTAGAGCTCTAAAGCCAATGCATTTCGGAGACTGAACCCCTTTCTCATGGCGGTGCCCTACACATTGTTAAATACATCTAATGCAAGTGCATGTAAATAGGTAAACACATGTCATGAAAACAAGAGTAAAATACAATTATACATACCAAGATCACACATGGTTAGCACAAGGGGAAAAAAAAACACACACAAACACGATGTCCTGTTAGTGTTTAAACAGTATGACCGAAGTCAATTGTGAATAGAAATGCAGGAAATAACGGTACCTAGGTAGTTGAACCAAAGGATTTGATTCCAAAATCTTCCCAAAAGGAAAGAACATGTATGTAAACACACGTTTCTTCAAACTGTAAATGAATGAAGATAATAGTGTAAGCACGAGTATATCTGGTGTCAAACAGAAAATGGCGCGCAGAGCAGCAGCTTACCTCGAGCAGGTAATGCTGTGAACACAGACGATCAGTCCTGTGCTCTCTCAGAAAGAGTGCCACGGTGTATAAACTCGCACTGTACAATAAAATGAAAGTTCGCTATAAATATGTGTATAGTTTCTGTATATGAAAACACGGCACGCTCACTGGCCACTCACCTCTTGTTGGCAAACCTGCTGACAGTCAATGGTGAACAGGGGATCCAGTCACCCCCGACAGAGAGAAGTAATGCAGTATAGATGGCCCTTTCCATCGACACTGCATCACTTCACTCTGGCCCATATTGGTGTATGGTCCTGGAGGGGAGGGCTTAGGGGCGAACCGCTGCTGTAAAAGCCTTTCTTACTACAAGCTGCCCTGTACTCAACCCCCGCCAGGGTCGGACTGGGACAAGAAGTAGGCCCGGTCACCCAAAAAAAAGTGGCCTACCTCCCTCCGCTCAAAAAAGTGACCCACCCCTCGCCTCACGACCCTTGACCTCTGACATCACCAGAAGTGATGTCATTTGACACCACCACAAAGTGACATCCCGAGAAGCGATGAAACACGACCTTTCACCCCTTGACAAATCAGGAAGTGGCATCAAATAGCATTGTCCCCAAGTACACTCAATTACTGGGACTCCAAGCAGATGTCCAAGGCCAAATGATATGTCATTGTGTTGCACTTACGCTTAAGCTCTTTTTTATGGAACAAATATGCATACAATATCACCCAACCTGTGTTGGTACTCATTTATCAACCTAAGAAGGATGAAAAGCTTTTTGGAAAAAGAAAATCTGAATAAAATATATATTTCTTTTCATTTTGTTTTTTTTCAAACCGGCCCAGGCATGGCCAGAAACCGGCCCCCACTCCCCAGGGACGATTTCGGGCCGAAAGGCCGAGGCTCCAATCTCCGACCCTGAACCCCTCTCTGTGACCCACGGGGTAGAACAGGAGGATCCACTACTGGTTTATAATGCCAGTACCTTTAGGGGTGCAATTATGCTGTGATGTCCTACGAGCAGAGTGAGGGAGGGGTGTTACTTGCACTGTTTAGCCATTTAATAGTACCTTCAGAACATCATGTCTATGGTATTTGCATGACATGGCGTGTGCAGCAGTGTCTTACAGTGATAAGTGACAGTCTCTGCAGAGTGCCTAGAGCATACCTGCCTAACCTCCGGATTTTCCCTCGGAGACTCAGGAATTTTACCCATTTCTCTGGGAAGGACACTGGAATCTCATGAATTTTGATGGGGGTCAGCTTTCACTGATTGCTTTTTTTTTTTAATGTTCGCAGGACTTCGCCATCACGGACTCCCTGCCTGAGTGTGGCTTTGTCTCTGCAGTAATGACTAACGCTCCAAGCACATTGGGAAAAAGAATACAGGTGAAGCAAACTAACGAGCTTTTATTTTGCTTCACCTTTCATTCTTTTGACTTTCAATGCGAACGCGCGTTTCTTTTGCTTTCGTTGTTTTTGCCCAGGTCAGGGTGGACTCAGCCCCATTGAACCACAGCCATCAGGCTTGCAGCCTGGACAACTCACCACTGCCCTACATAACCTGATGAAAAACAACTAAGGTGCAATGTCTAATTTCGGTACTACAAAATTCAAGGAAAACCTTTGTGTTGGTTTTTGGAGTTTACATGTGCACATTTTAAGGTGCTGATTATATGAAAGGCGAATGCCTTTTGTCCATTGCAATGTCGGTGGTTGTGAAAAGGCAATTTAATGAAATATGCATATTTCCATTTGAACTGCAAATTTCTGACGTCACATCACATTACAGCAGAGTTTACCTTTTTAACATGTGGGCGGAGGGATGCGACAATGGGCGGGGTTTTGTGTGTCTGTGGGCGGGGCATACATCTCAGGAATTTTGATTTTCAAATGTAGGCAGGTATGGCCTAGAGGTCTCATGCAGCTATCCTTCATGTCTGCTGTCGGTGGTGCAGCCTGGGCTGTGTATTTTTCGTACACATACATGCAGAGCTGCAAGTGAGGGGTGCAAGAAAAGGAGGGAGCTCAGGATGTCCTGTCCACATGCAACACGGGGGCAACCTTAGAAGGCAGCAGTCTGCTGGGAGTTCGTTATGATATGATAGGTTATTTATAACGCACTTTATACCCAGAGGTTTCTAAGCGCGACCCGGGGATCAAACCTGTGTTGCTCTGTGTCGTCTCGCTTCCAAGGCGATCACGTTGCCCCTCAGCTATCCTTCCGAGACATTGCACTACTAATCATGGTTGCTTGCTTTTTGGTTATCTGGTACAGGTAGGTAACATGTTTCGCATTATGTGGGAAAAACGTGCAGCTTTGCAAAACAGATTTGTTGCTTGTCAAACAAGATGGCAGCTTTGCACATTTTTAAACTATACAGTTGACCCTTTCCTTCACAGATGACGCAACGCAACACCGTGAGCTGGGGTGGGGACTTGGCTTCCACGTTACTGAAGAATTGCCTATGAAAATGTCACTGAAGGTTTCCTTACCCACGACCCATGGGCCATTCCTTATTTTCTGCTGGGAATCTTCCTTCTGGCAATGGAGCTGTTATCACGACTCCCAGCAATCAAACTGTCCTGGAGAGCCAGGTAGGAAGCCCCTTGCACCTAAATCTATTTATTTATTAATTTATTTATGTATTTATTTATTTATTTATCTACAGGAGGAACATGGGTGGACATACATAGATTAAGGACAACCAACATTGGAGCGAGCCCAGGTATCTTCCTCTTTCCCGCCGCCGTCACGCGCCTTCGGGGCAAAGTTAGACCATCCACCCACCCAACCCCTTTAGGCTGGCAGTTGTTGTTGGCTGTGAACTGGTTCATCAATCATTTCCAATTGATTGGGAAGATCAGAGTCCGTAACTTATACTGTGTGTTTTTTTTAATGTTGCATAATGTTTTTTTTAATGTTGCATAATGTTCGACATCCCTGTGCACCCAATTGTTTTGTGTTGGGTGCACTTCTACATCCCTGTGCACCCCAATTGTTTTGTGTTGGGTGCACTTCAACATCCCTGTGCACCCCTCTTGCTTTGCCTCCATCTTTAAAATAGTTTTGTGTTGGGTGCACTTCTACATCCCTGTACACCCCAATTGTTTTGTGTTGTGTGCACTTCAACATCCCTGTGTACCCCAATTGTTTTGTGTTGGGTGCACTTCTACATCCCTGTGCACCCCAATTGTTTTGTGTTGGGTGCACTTTAACATCCCTGTGCATCCCAATTGTTTTTTGTTGGGTGCACTGCTACATCCCTGTGCACCCCAATTGTTTTGTGTTGGGTGCACTTCTTTCTACATCTCTGTGCACCTCAATTGTTTTGTGTTGGGTGCACTCTACATCCCTGTGCACCCCAATTGTTTTGTGTTGGGTGCACTTCTACATCCCTGTGCACCCATCTTGCTTTAACTATCACAGATTTGCAATGTGGCGAAACCTACCTGAGAGCTACAATGGGCCAAGCTCGATAAAATGCTGTTGCTTTGCTACATGGACACAAAGATGAAGCTGCACATCTGGATGTTGAGGCTATTGCAGATGAATTTATTCAACAAACTGTTGTCCGTAAAAATACATTTAGCCTGAGGAAGGTGCTGCAATGAAAACAGTTCACCTGTTTTTCTGGCTGGCCAATCTACAGCAGCACTATTGTAAGTTTGAATTGTTGATGTTTTACTGAACTATGGCACCACACACACATCTTGCTTGGCAGTTTTTAAATCAGGAAACGTCTTTACTTCTCGTTTCCCTTGAATTGGGAACTTTTTTTTGGTGGTGGTGGTGGTGGCATTTCATTCCCCCGTCCTAGTTGTGTTTCTTTGAGGGAGGGCTGCTACAACCTGAATGATTATAGAGGGGTGGAGTACGGGCAGTGATGGCTTACTGGAATGCAACTCGAAGGCTTAAATCTCCTTCTTACTTGACTTTAATACCCCCCCCCGCGCGCCGTTGCACCAAGTTGGCGACTACATGCAAATTTGTAGTCATATAACTGCCAGTGATGTCACTTCCTGTATTTTGCCCTCCCCGGGAAATTCATAAGTCGGCTCCCCTGATGGTGAAAGGTGGATGCGCCGCAACGCGCATCTCTAATGCTTAAAAAATGGTAGTCATGGAGATGGCTAGGATGCCGCCGCCCAGCCCCATGGAGGAGGCCGTGGCCATGGAGGAGGCCACGCCCACAGCATCTTGTGTCCCGATCCCTCCAGGATTGGCAGGATAGGGACACACCCATCCCACATAAACACTTAACTGTGAACAGCGTTGAATGTGTGAATATTAAAACTGGCCATATGCGGGTAAAATATGTGAATGACAGGAAAGACACGCCCACACGTGGGCGTGTGTCGGTCTGTTCAAGGTGACATGCTGAATAATTTAAATGGGTCACTTGCAAATTAAAGCTGTTTAATGAGTGTCTGCTTAACTGACTATGTCCATAGCCAGCAGCACATCGGACACGTGATTCTCAGTGGAAATAAACCTGTTGTGTTATATGTTGGGGGATAGTGATGTGTGAAAAGGCGTGCCACGGCATGTGCCGGTCTTTCCTAGGTAACAGAAAAAATGACATAGATGGTTGTTTAACTTGGTGCCTGCCAATTAAATGTGTGCCGCACTAGCAGCACAATAGATGCGTAAATCTCACTGGAAATAAACCTGTTATGTTACGCGTTGATGAGATAGTAATACGTGCATAACAAATGAACACGGTAAGAAGGACTATATTGCCAAAATTAGATACCGATACCTTATGAAAAATGGAGTCTCATAGAGGACATTTTTGCTGTACATGAGTGTGATAAAAATTGGTGACATGATGTTATGGAAAGATACTTGTCTTCAAACACAAATGAGCTATTATGGCAAATCGAGTTTCCTGAAACACAAGATTCATGCCAATATCAAATTCAAATACTTTGAAATCAAGGGGATTTTCCAACTTCGAATAAGAGTAATTTAGCAAATGAAATACTGTATGTTTAAATCTGGCTCACATGTGATAAGAACATGTCCTCAATATATTACAACTCACACACGTCCTTACAATAATGTTAGGTAAGGTCAGTGTCCCCAGACACAGCTTTCATGCAGATGTCAATTCTCAATGATTTGACAAAAAATGGAGGGTCAAGGAAATCCTTTTTGTTAAGAGTGAGGATGTGTCCTGTAACAGTTCGAATATAGCATAAGAAGTAGATTTCTTCGTTCATCCTGGTGCGAGCGAGCGAGTGAGCCCAAACGGTCTATCCAGAAGGTCTCTCTTCTGTCCAATTTGATGTCCATATCTTCATGCGGATTTGATTTAACCATAACCTCCACAATTTGAAACCTTATTTGTGACAGATTATGTCTTTTCTCCTTCCAATGTCTGGCCACCGCTGAATTCAAGTTGCAATTTATTATGCATGACCTATGCTCATTCCATCATGTTTTAGCATTACGTTGTGATTTCCGATGTAATACAGGCAAACAGGTATTTTATGGCATAGATGATGTTGTTGCTGTTGCATTTAGCATAACATTTAAATCTGATTTTCTCATCTGTGCCTGGGTGGTTTATGGTACTCCCTTTAATAATGAGGCAACAATTAGAGCAATTGCGACAAGGAAAGGTGCCAAGCTTTTTAGTGATAGGTTCCTTCATGTGCGATTTTGTGGATACCAATTCATCCCTGAGGTTCTGCTCCTCTGATAAGCAAATACCGGTGGTGTTTTAAACAAATGTTGTACTCTGATATCACATGTGAGGATCTCACAATTCTTCTTAATAATTTTCTTAATGCGATTACTTTGCACTGAAAACTTAGATACATATACTAATGGAGGTGAGCTCTTAACTTCCTTACTTTGTGTCAACAGACAGTCTCAATCAATAGACTCAATCCTAGTAGTGGCTGCTTGTTTGTCCGTTTTTTTGTAACCATGTACCAGGAATTTCTTGGTCATTTCTGTATGTTCTTGAATGTAATTGTCTGGATCGCTCACTATGCATTTAATGCGTAGCATTTGACTGAAAGGCAGACTCTGAATTAGGCTGGGTTGATGAAAGCTTAAATGGTGAAGAAGATTGTTTCCATCCATGTGTTTATGGTATAAGTGAGTGCTGTATCCATTAGGGATTGCTCTGATCTTGACATCTAGGAAATGTATCTCAGTATGTGAAATCTTGTGTGTAAACTGAATCCTTGGGTTTATACAGTTGAGGTAGATGAAGAAATCCAAAAGATCTAATTCTGTGCCCTTCCAAATACCAAAAATATCATCTATGTACTTGATCCAAAGATGAATATTCCTGGTCCAAATGGGTTGTGACAGTACATAATCTGTTTCAAACTTAAACATAAAACAATTTGCATAGATGGGGGCCATGGTTTCCCCCGTAGTTGTCCCAGAAACCTGTAAATAAAAAATGTCTTTGTATTGAAAATATGAATTTTTAGAAATGAATTGTAGTAAGGCATGGATGAATTCTTTCTGTGCTTTAATGTCGGATTCTCTCAACAGCATCCACTCAATTGCTTCCAGTCCTAGATAATGTGGAATGGACATGTAGAGGCTTTTGACATCTGCAGTATACAAGATATGGTTAGGATCATAATGAGTGGCTTTCAGTAGTTGCAGAACGTGCGTGATATCTCTTCTGTATGTAGTCGTCTGTTGGATAAGTGGCTGAAGGAAGAAGTCAACACACTTTCCCAGGGGCTGCAACACATTGTCCATGCCGGCTACAATCGGTCTGCCTGGTGATTTTATGGGATCTTTGTGGATTTCTGGCAGAGTATAAAAATTAGGAATCCTTGTGTGGTGTTAATAAGGAACTTATGCGTGTGATGATGTATCCACCCAAGTCCTCCAGCATTAGTGAGTAGTTCTTCTAGGTTCATTTTAATGTCCAACATAGGGTCTCCATCACAAACTGCCAGACTTAGGGAGCTGTATGAAGCGGGCTATAGTAACGTTCGTATGGCCAGTGATTGTAGACCGTAAACATCCGTTTTCATTATCAATTAGTACGCTGGGTTTTGAAATACACTTGCCATCATTACCCGAGATACCTGTTCCTTGTTTTGTGCCTCTTAACACAGACAAACGGAAAGAAACGAAAATGAGTTGCTGTTCTCAAGCGGACCTATATGCCATATCTGACATGATAGCTCAGGGCCAACGTGCTCGCCTTGGAAGCAAGATGACATGGAACAACACAAGTTCGATCCCGGGTCTGCACTTAGAAACCTCTGGGTATTAAGCGTGTTATACATAACCAATCATATCATGAACTGGCCACTGTCAAGTCCAAATCTGAGTAATGTACCTAAACACCCTGAAAGTCATTACTGGGCAGCCACTCAACTTTCTGGCAGGGATTGTTGACCGCAGTTCAAATCTCATTCTTTAGACCTTGTTTCTTGGAACTTCAGAGGGCATACATCTTGTATTAATCATTTTCAGAGGAAAGACATTATAAGCGCCACAAATAAAGTAGAATTTACACTTTGAGCGATCAGGCAGTCTGACAAATCTTTAAGACATTTTGTTCTTATTCTACATGAAAATCACGATATGTTTATATTTGTGATTTCAATTTTCATTCGTCTTTTTGTAAGATATTGTTTATTATGTTTTCTTTTTTCTATAAATACATTTGCAAAATGATATTTTTAGCCAGATGCAACACAAAAAAGAATATAAAAGATTGTACCAGTGATTGGAAGTCATTTGTGTTGTCATGCAACATAAGGAGGGTTTTCATTTTGAATAGTAACGTTAATTGATGCCAGGATGTTTTGGTGTTTTGGCAATGAGCTGTTTGAATGTTAGGTTGCGGTCGAAGGTGAAGCCAAGCTATTTGGCATTCAACACAGGATGTGGCGGGGAACCTTCAAAATTGTCTTCAGAGACCCATGATCAGATGAGATGTCATCTTGCTGCGTTGCCAATAAGCATAAACTCACTATTGGCGGGATCAAGTTTCATACATAGGCTTGAAATCCACGATTGGATAAATACCAGGTAGTTGTTCAGTCATGAGATGTGTTTGATGCAGGTACAGCTGTGTATCATCAGTGTTTTGGTATATGGACCTGCCGGGATCGCTCGGTAGAGCTCTCAGAGGCTTCATGTAAGACTGAATATAACAAGCAAGAGGACGGCCCCGTGCTGACCCCGCACCGTTCTGCTGTAATGACCTAAGATGATCCTTCAGAACCAGTTGGTGTCCATCTGATCGTTAGGTTATCTTGTGTGGCTGATGGTGTAGAATGATGCGGAGAGTTCGAGTACGACAAGGAAACACAAATCCTATTGGTCCATGAGTACATCATTGCTACCTGTAGGGCTGCTGCTTCAGTACTGAACCTGGGTCTCAGCTCAGACTTATAATTATGTAGCTCCCATTTTGCCCTATTTTCTTTTGAAGGGAGATGTTTTTCTCAGTGATCAGGAGAAAAAGTTTGTTAATTATAAGACTTGCAAAGTATGCTTAACTATAAGTATATGGTCTTGGATCGGTTCTGAGAAAATTAACTTAACCTTGATGGGAAAAATAAATTATCGCTTAGTGCTTAAGATAAAGGATGTGAAAAATTCACAGATCTATGGTTTTAGTTTGTTCAATTTCTGATGGATTTAAGATGGAAGATATTGTTTGTTTTTGTGAAGAATCATTTTTTGAAGTGATTGTGGGTAATGTTACCATCATCATGCAAAAGACCTCATGGCATTGTTGCCATGGTGAACTTAAATGCATAACAAGCCTTCAACTGGGCGGGATTGAAAATTATCAATTACACACATATTCATTTTAATATGCCCTTATATGAAGAAAATATGAATTTGTTGAACCAGAGTTTACAAGGCGAGTCGCCTGAGAAGGTGTTGAAAGGTGCATTAAAATGCCACCAGCATTCCAGCTTCTTTTTGATTTAAAAGGGTGTGTATGGACAGGAGGGGAGGGGAAAGGAGTGCATTGTGTAAGGCAATAAAAAAAGGAATGCTACATGCTTACAGCATCTGCACTCCAACCAAAAAGGAATGCTACATGCTTACAGCATCTGCACTCCAACCTTTTCTTTCTTTTTCTTTTTTTACCAGTGAAATTCTACTGTCACCAAAATAATGTACAACCATGTCTTGCGAATGACATTTCTTCTGAGATGACATGATGATGGTAAGAAAAAATTAAATCATTGTTACAGACCTCAGTAGGTAGGATCAAATTACTAAAAAATGATACTACTTACGATTTAACAGTTTTTCCTTCTTAGTAAAAATCAAAGCTTATTTTACAAATTTTGATGACAATTTAAATCTACAGAAACCACATGGTATACATTACGAAAACCTAAGGGGTTGAGCTCACTAACTTAGTGAAGCATAGTTTTTATTCAAAGGAATAATATTATTTTCCATGATATCTTGTTTGTACCTGATATGGATGTTTCGGTATTAAATCAGAATAGTCAAATGTGATACAATGCATTACTCTTTGCATCTGTGACATATTGGTTTTAAATGTTTATTTATTTTTTTGAATGTATAAAGCTCACAGCAGAGTGGTGCTGTTACAGCAGAGCTTAATTAGTTGCAAGGCAGAAGACAGTGGCACCTGTCTGTGGTTCTTGGTTACATTGAACCTATTGCCAGACAGGTGAGCAGTACAAAGACAGACATGGTGGTAAGAGAGAGAGTTTCACCTTACAAGCAAGCAACTTGGGGTGGAAAAACAACAGGATAGCAAAAACCACGCTTGATTTAGTGCACGTGATTATGTACAGGATGAATGGTATGCAGTCTCCCAATGTATCGATATGATATGATATTTCTAACGCGCTTAATACCCGGAATATTCTAAGGACGGACCCAGGGATCGAACCTGTGTTGCTCTGCGTCATCTTGCTTCCAAGGCGACCACGTTGCCCCTGAGCTATCTTCCCGAGACAATATACCATTAATATGCCATTGTAGAGGCAGCATGGCCCGCTGCCCATGAAAATGGCCACCTAGGAGTGGAGATCCTCTGCTGACTCCCACACTTTGCTCTTTGTGTAATGCTGTTCGGGTGAAGAGATCAACGGCGGAGAAGACAGGAATCGCAGTCCGACGGAACGAGTCAGCAGGATACCTGCCTACATTTGAAAATCAAAAATCCTGAGATGTATGCGCCGCCCACAGTCACACAAAACTCTGACCATTTTCACATGGCCCCGCCGACATGTCAAAAAGGTAAACTCTGTTATAATGTGATGTGACTTCAGAAATTTACAGTTAAAATTGAAATATGCATATTTCATTAAATTGCCTTTTCACAACCACCCAAATTGCATAGGACAAAAGGCTTTCGCCTTCCATTAAAATGTGCACATGTAAACTCCAAGAACCAATACAAAGGTTTTCCCTGAATTTTGCAGTACCGAAATTGGACATTTCACCTTAGTTGTTTTTCATCAGGTTATTTAGTGCAGTGGTGAGTTGTTCAGCCTGCAAACCTGATGGCTGTGGATCAATGGGGCTGAGTCCACCCTAACCTGGTCAAAAAGAACGAAAGCAAAAGAAACGCGCGTTCGCATTGAAAGTTGTCAAAAAAGCCACACTCGGGCAGGGAGCCGTTGTGGTGAAGTCCTGCAAGGATTTTTAAAAAAGCAATCAGTGAAAGCTGCCCCCCACCCCAACAACGGGTTCATAAGAGGCACATTCGCGCCGTTTCCGGGTCTGCGCAAACCTCCACGCGATTGGCTACTGGCAGCAGTCTTTGGCAGCCAATCGGGTGGAGGATCTGAAGGGACCCGGAAAGAACACAAACATTCCTGAGATCCCAGGGTCCTCCCCGGAGACCCAGAGAAATGTTTAAAATTCCTCAGTCTCTGGGAAAAATCAAGAGGTTAGGCAGGATCAGGTATGGTATGGTCAGCAGCCCACAAAATGGCGAGAGGTGTGCGCTGGTATGCGGGTAAAGGCAGACCCATAGGAGGCGGAGTGCTGCAGCCAGAGATAACACTTGACTGCAGGGAAGACAACATTGGGGAAGCCGGCAAAAGAGATGAGAGAGTGCAGTGAGAGAGAGACCACCAGCTACACAGAGCCCGTTGCATGCAGGTGAGGCAGCTGCCAAAGCAGAGGAAGGGGAGGCAGAGAGACTGCCAGCAGTAATGGGGGGCCTGAAGAGAAGGAGGATGCCACTGGTGCTCAACCGAACAGAATGTGAGATAGCAGGAGAGTGTAGTGTGAGGAGTGCCCCTCTGGCTGCTTAAGAGGAAGGAACACATGAATAAATAAATAATTTAAAATGAATAAACCCAGACAGAAAGAGTGAACACAGGCAGGCAGGACTGACCCTGGAGCCCATGTAGGGTGAAGAAGGAGAAGGGGACGAGGAGTGTGGGACCTGCCACAATATGCACGAGATATGGAAAGGGATATAAGTAATGGAGGAAAGAAGGGTGGACAGAGATTGAATAACTGAGGATGCAAAGGAGTTTGGCATAGTTGCAGCGAAGAAGATACAAGAAGAAAGTAAGAAGAGAAAGAAGAGGCACCTCGTGGCATCAGCGTGCCCACAGAGGGGCACGAGAAAAAGGACGGCACCAAGCTCCTCTGTAGTGGCAGAGGAAGCACACCCGGGCACAGGCAACATGTATCACTCCTGACTGCCTGTCTGCTATTCAGGCATGGTGCACTGATAATGAACGATCTCTGCCTTATAGCCAGTAAGACAGACATCCCTCTCATTGGGACCCCAGCTCCCTCCTTCTTTCCCACTCTCTGGCCGCCCTCCATGGGCCCCCTCCCCTCACCCTCCTGTGAGGCTAAAAACCTTGATGTCATCTTCACCTCCTCTCTCTCCTTCTCTTCTTTCCTCACATCACAGACCTTACCAAGAAATCCAACTTTTAGCTGCACCTCCTCAGAGGCATTCTCCCTTTCCTCGCCTTCCCCTGTCTCCCAGGCTCTGATCCTCTCTATGCTGGACTACTGCAACAGCCTATTCCTCAGTCTGCCTTTATGCTCCCTTCACCCACTTCAACTCATCCAAAATAGGACTTCAAAACTTTTCCTTGGCCTCAAGCCCACGGACCTCATCTCCCCAGCCCTAAAATCTCTCCACGGCTCCCGGTTGCTGCAAGGATCAAGTTCAAGATAGTCTCCAACATCCACAAGGTTATCTGGGGCCTGGGACCCACTTCAACTAATCCAAAATAGGAATTAAAGACTTTTTGTTGGCCTCAAGCCCACAGACCTCATCTCCCCAGCCCTAAAATCTCTCCACTGGCTCCCGGTTGCTGCAAGGATCAAGTTCAAGATAGTCTCCATCATCCACAAGGTTGTCATGCCACGGGACTCGAGACAGGTTTCAAGAATTCCACGATTCGCCAAGAGTCTTGCTAAACCTAATGTAGTACGGAAATACGGCAAAAGCCTCCGGCGTTTCCGACCCGATTCAAACAGAAGGGCTTGGAAGTTACCTTGGCAACGGTGGAAGCCGTTGTCAAGGCGAGGGAGTCGGCGTTCAGGAAGCAAACACTAGTCACATGACTTGCTCTTCTTAAGCTCCGCCCTGTTCTAAGTTCAGTGCTTCTGATTGAGCCTTTTTTGGTTACTGCTTCGTTCTGTGCTCTTTTTGTGATTTCTGCTAAACGTTTTTCGGACCTGCATTTGGATTTCCCTAGTCTGTCTTGGTACCTGGAACTTCTGGTTTTTCGACTTACGGCATTCGTCCCTGGACTCTCTACTTGCCTGCTCCTTGGCTCTGTCGCCGCCCGCTTGTGTTTTTGATTCGGACTGGTATTTGGCTCGCTGTTCTTGACCCCTTGTTTTTTTTTACGCCTATACGGATTTCAGGTTTTCCTCGTTTGAGTTCCTTTCTTGTGTACTCATTTTTGTTACTTCCACGTAATTTTGTACCAATAACTTTCTCAACCCTCGCTTCCTTGCGGGTTAGGATTGTTTAGCCTCAGCTGCACCGCGGGATAGTATCAGCCTCCGCTGCATCGTGGGAATAGGAGTTCTCAGCCGCAGCTGCACCGCGGGATCCTGCCAGCCTCTGCTGGTACGTGGGAGTGTTGTGTTTTCCATCCTGGCCACCCCGTAGGCTTCGTTGAAGACCCAGACCCAGACTCAGCCTTAGCTGCACCGTGGGAGAGATCTAGTGGAACTATTGCGGTACTGTAACTTGTGCTTCATTTCGGTTAGATAGGAACTTTTCTCTCACGTTTGGCTATCCAAGGGAGATTATTTTTCTCATACTGTTTATCTAACATAGGGGTTAGGCTATTAATTGTATCATTGATCCCTCAGTCTACTCTGTTCTCACGCAGTGGTTTCTGTTACAGGAAATTCCACGACTACTGACTAGAGTCCATGTCCTAATAGTTCTGGGTCTTACCACTGACCTCACAGGTTAGTGTAATAGATATCTTGCTCGAATTTTGTTATAAGAATTCAGGTTATTAATTACTGTATCTTTCTTCACAGCCACAAGGTCTCCAAGGATTCCAGTCTTTCGATTAATCAATCTTTCTGTATGTTCCTTTGTACATTCAGAGAGGTATATTGATAGAAAGAATTCTTCCTCTACACTACGGGGTCAAGTTTGTGAGGAAGGATTCTGACAAAATCAGAAGCCTCATAAATGGAATCTAACGAGACCCTGGCTAATTTTTTTCAGTTAGTGGCAGATTTGCGCACTGACATGGCTAATGCACATGCCACGACCCAACAACAAATCCTGGAAATACAAACGGCCATGCATCCCCCCTCCCTTCCGGTTCATCCACCTCCATCGCTTCGGGTGCAGGTGCTGCAGCCGCACAGGCCGAGGCAGGACCTGTGTACGTTACCTCACAGTTTCCGGTAGCTCCTCCTGAGCGGTTTCATGGGGATCCTAAACACTTCAGGACATTTTTGAATCAATGCCGGTTGCACTACTTATGTCGACCAGGATCTTTCCCTGATTCCGCAACCAAAGCCGCCTTCCTGTTATCACATCTTGGGGGTACTGCTGCAGCTTGGGCTAACCCTTTATTGGAAGAGGGTAGCCCTTTACTGTTCGACTGTGATGCATTGATTGCAGCCATGGGTAAGGTTTTCGACACACGGTACAAGGCCCAGGTTATGGAGCTGGAGTTGTTAAGTTTACAACAGGGGGATCCAACTCTTCTGGCTTATTTGGCCAAATTTAATCAGCTGGCTGCTGAAACAGGGTGGCCGGATGATAAGAAGGCCTCGCTTTTTTACAAAGGGTTATCTGATTCATTAAAAGATACCCTTGCTTTGGTACCAGTCGTTCCAAACACATTTCCAGGATTGTTGGAACTGGTTCTGCAAATCGATGCCCGTAGGGCCGCTAGAAAGGGTGAGAAAAAGGGGTTACCTCCTCCAGTATCAATTAACCCTATTCCAACTGCAGGAGGACCCGAGCCCATGGAAATTGGAGCGGCAACACGGGGACCCCTCTCTCCAGAAGAGCGGGAAAATAGAAAAAAGAACCATTTATGTTTCTATTGTGGTGCTTCCGATCATCTCCTGAAGGAGTGTACTAAGAAACCCATGAAGAAACAGGGAAACTTGAAAGCTCGACAATAAGAGGAGTCCGTTTGTCGAGTCCTTCCATGTTAATGGACTCCAGTTTGGTTACGCCTTTCACTATGACAGTTATGTTCCTGTTCCCTCCTGGGAAATTGGTTCCAGCTACTGCGGTGCTTGATTCAGGTGCCACAGGAAACTACATTGATTCGCAATATGCCAAAGAGTTAACCTTACCCATTCTCGCGAAGGACAAACCAGTGGCTGTTAATGCTGTAGATGGTTCTTCCTTGTTGTCTGGCATGGTCACCCATCAAACTATTGGCCTTGTTATGGAAACTGGTCAGGGGCATACTGAGACCATTGCATTCGATCTCATTTCAGCTCCACAGCTCAAGTTAATCTTAGGGATTCCCTGGCTTAGAGCACACAATCCAACCATTGATTGGTTCACGAACAATATTGAATTCTTGTCGGAACACTGTGAAAACCAGTGTTGGCAGTCAAAATCTCCAGTAAATAATCCATGTCGTCTGTTGCTGGATGTTACATCCACCATCGGAGCAGTGCTCACAGGGGAACTACCTAAAGAGTATGCTGAATTTCAAGACGTATTTGATGAAGGAAGTGCCATGGTTTTACCACCTCATAGGCCCTATGACTGCCCCATAGATCTTATTCCCGGATCCAAGATACCTTCCGGGAGGATTTATTCATTGACACACAAGGAGGACCAAGTGCTCAAAGAATACATTGATCAGTCTCTTAAGTCTGGGTTTATTTGTCCTTCTCGGTCTCCCGCGGCTTCCCCCCTATTTTTTGTTCCTAAGAAGGAAGGGGATCTGCGTCCATGTATCGACTGCAGGGCTCTGAATCTAATCACTATTAGGAATCAATATCCTATTCCTCTAATCTCTGTCTTGTTGGATCAGCTGGGCTCTTCAGCTATCTTTACCAAATTAGATCTCCGAGGGGCCTACAATTTGGTTAGAATTCGTAGTGGGGATGAATGGAAGACTGCATTCAAAACTAAATATGGCCTTTTTGAATACAGAGTTCTGCCATTCGAACTTTGTAATGCCCCAGCTACCTTCCAGTACTTCATAAATGATGTCTTTCATGATATGATCTATCAATTCCTTGTTATCTACTTGGATGACATTTTGGTTTACTCAGCTAATTATGATCTTCATGTACAACACGTCACCCAGGTCTTACAACGGCTTCGAGAGAACCGTCTGTTTGCTAAATTGCAGAAGTGTATCTTCCATGCCACTGAAGTGGAATTTCTCAGGTATGATATCACGTCCAAGGGAATCCAAATGAGTCAGTCTAAAGTCAAAGCAGTATTAGATTGGCCAATACCTACATCACTTAAAGCTCTCCAATCTTTTTTGGGATTTGCAAACTTCTATAGAAGATTCATTAGGGACTTCTCTACAGTGGCAGCACCTTTAACTGCTCTCATAAGCAGTAAAAAGTCGTTTATATGGGGAGAGGATTGTACTAATGCCTTTGTTAAACTCAAGACGGCGTTTACAACCGCTCCCATTCTTCAACATCCAGATCCTTCTCTTCCTTTTGTGGTTGAAGCTGATGCTTCTGACATAGCTCTGGGTGCTATCTTGTCTCAAGAATGCCCAGATACCCATGGGTTACACCCGGTTGCTTTTCATTCCCGAAAATTAACATTTTATGAAAGCAACTATACCATAACAGAAAAGGAGTTGTTGGCCATCAGGGATGCGTTTATGACCTGGCAACATCATTTATTGGGTTCAGCAGTACCAGTCCAGGTATTCTCAGATCACAAGAACTTACTAGCCCTACAATCGATAAAATGTTCCACGGCACGACATGCCAGGTGGCATGAATTCTTTTCAATGTTTAACTTTACCATAACTTACAGACCTGGAGCTTTACACACCAAAGCTGATGCATTGTCTCGTATGCATGGTGTTCCTTCCTTGAACCGACCCGAGAAGCAGTTGCTTCTACCCCATCAGGTGGTATGTGCTTGTACTCTAAAACCCACTCTTCGTTCTGAACTATTGGTTTGGGTGCAGAAGAATCCAGACGAGGTTAAACGATTGAGTCTTGATATCATCAGGGGTCTTCTGTATGTCAAAGGTTTGTTATACTTGCCAGATGAGGCTACTCGGAAGAAAGCTGTTAGTTGGTGTCATGATTCCAGGGTGGCAGCACATCCTGGTACTAAGAAAACCATGGATCTATTACATCTGTGGTGTTGGTGGCCATCCATGGGTAGAGATGTTACTGAATACATCGCTTGCTGTTATGTTTGCGCCCAGTGTAAAAGTTCCCATGCTAAACCAGTAGGTTTGCTACAATCCATGCCCATACCGGACCAGCCTTGGTATATGATATCTATGGACTTCGTGGTTGAACTACCTTCGGTGTCCGGTTTTGATACCATTTGGGTCGTCATCGACTATTTTACCAAGTCGGCCTTGTTCGTACCTTGTCATGGGATACCTACTGCTCCGGTGTTGGCGGAGTTGCTTCTAAAGAATGTCTTCCGTTTCTTTGGTCTTCCCTCAATTATTATCTCAGATAGGGGTTCGCAATTCACCTCTCATTTTTGGAAATCCTTGACTACCTCTTTTGGTATTGATGACAGGTATTCTAGCTCATATCATCCCCAGACGGATGGACAAACGGAACGTTTGAATTCCACCATGGAGCAATACCTAAAATGTCTGACCCATCAATATCAGGACGACTGGCTCTCAGTCCTCACTATGGCGGAATTTGCGTATAATAATTCTCTGCATTCCTCTACTCAGTCCTCGCCCTTTTTTGCCTTATTTGGACGTCATCCTAGGTCTTTGCCATTGCCCCTGTTTGTCCTGCTAATCATCCCGCAGCGGCCTCTTGTGTGGAAAGTTTGGCGTCGATCCGTAGCCAGGTTAAGCGACATTTGGAACTGGCTCAGGAACGCACCAAACACTATGCTGATGCTCATCGTTCTCCAGCCCCCAGCTATTCTGTGGGTGGGAAGGTGTGGTTATCTACGAAGAATCTGCACTTGCCGGGGAGAAGGGCCCTCTTGCCTCGTTATGTGGGTCCTTATCAATCCAGTGACGGTGCGTCTGCGCCTTCCTCTGAAGTGGCGGATACATCCGGTATTCCATGTGTCCCTTCTGAAACCATTCTACCCAAACACCTCCCTGCCTTCACGTCCACTGCCTCTACAGATACAGGGTGAGGAAGAATATGAGGTTCGCAAGATCCTCTCTACTAAAGTTTCCAAGGGTGTTCGATGGTATTTTGTTGATTGGAAGGGCTATGGGCCGGAAGACCGTACTTGGGAGCCGTGGATCATATCCATGCCCCACGGTTGATTGCCGACTTCTGGGCTTCTCGGAGAGGGGGTCTACCTTTTGGGGAGGGTACTGTCATGCCACGGGACTCGAGACAGGTTTCAAGAATTCCACGATTCGCCAAGAGTCTTGCTAAACCTAATGTAGTACGGAAATACGGCAAAAGACTCCGGCGTTTCTGACCCGATTCATACAGAAGGGCTTGGAAGTTACCTTGGCAACGGTGGAAGCCGTTGTCAAGGGGAGGGAGTCGGCGTTCAGGAAGCAAAAACTAGTCACATGACTTTCTCTTCTTAAGCTCTGCCCTGTTCTAAGTTCAGTGCTTCTGATTGAGCCTTTTTTGGTTACTGCTTCGTTCTGTGCTCTTTTTGTGATTTCTGCTGAACGTTTTTCGGACCTGCATTTGGATTTCCCTAGTCTGTCTTGGTACCTGGAACTTCTGGTTTTTCGATTTACGGCACTCGTCCCTGGACTCTCTACTTGCCTGCTCCTTGGCTCTGTCACCGCCCGCTTGTGTTTTTGATTCAGACTGGTATTTGGCTCGCTGTTCTTGACCCCTTGTTTTTTTTGACACCTATACGGATTTCAGGTTTTCCTCGTTTGAGTTCCTTTCTTGTGTACTCATGTTTGTTACTTCCACGTAATTTTGTACCGATAACTTTCTCAACCCTTGCTTCCTTGCGGGTTAGGATTGTTCAGCCTCAGCTGCACCACGGGATAGTATCAGCCTCCGCTGCATCGTGGGAATAGGAGTTCTCAGCCTCAGCTGCACCGCGGGATCCTGACAGCCTCCGCTGCTACGTGGGAGTTTTGTGTTTTCCATCCTGGCCACGTTGAAGACCCAGACCCGGACTCAGCCTCAGCTGCACCGTGGGAGAGATCTAGTGGAACTATTGAGGTACAGTAACTTGTGCTTCATTTCTGTTTACTTTTGGGCTCAGGGAAGTGGGTCACTCCAAACCATACGGGTTAGATAGGAACTTTTCTCTCACGTTTGGCTATCCAAGGGAGATTATTTTCCTCCTCATACTGTTTATCTAACATAGGGGTTAGGCTATTAATTGTATCATTGATCCCTCAGTCTACTCTGTTCTCACGCAGTGGTTTCTGTTACAGGAATCTCCACGACTACTGGCTAGAGTCCTTGTCCTAATAGTTCTGGGTCTTACCACTGACCTCACAGGTTAGTGTAATAGATATCGTGCTCGAATTTTGTTATAAGAATTCAGGTTATTAATTACTGTATCTTTCTTCACAGCCACAAGGTCTCCAAGGATTCCAGTCTTTCGATTAATCAATCTTTCTGTATGTTCCTTTGTACATTCAGAGAGGTATATTGATAGAAAGAATTCTTCCTCTACACTACGGGGTCAAGTTTGTGAGGAAGGATTCTGACAAAGGTTATCTGGGGCCTGGGACCCACTTCAACTAATCCAAAATAGGACTTAAATACTTTTTGTTGGCCTCAAGCCCACAGACCTCATCTCCCCAGTCCTAAAATCTCTCCACTGGCTCCCGGTTGCTGCAAGGATCAAGTTCAAGATAGTCTCCATCATCCACAAGGTTATCTGGGGCCTGGGACCCCGCTACATCCAACTTTCTCTCCCGAAATACCTCCCTGCTGGAGCCCTTCAGTCCTCTGGCTCAAACTCTCTGCAGATTAGACACTTCGACAAGCAGAGAGTGGCGGTTAGATCCTTCTCCTCTGCAGGTGCCTCCCTCTGGAATGGTCTCCCTGCCCCTCTCAGACAAAGGCAGGATCTTCTTACTTTCCAGAAGCTTCTCAAGACCTTCTTTTTATCTTCCTCCTTTCTTCTCCCCCTCCCCTGCTAATGTCTCCCTCTGCCTCTTGTCTGACTGCCTGGTTCCTTCAGATTCCTACTGTTCACAAAGCCCTCCTCGTCCTTTTTTTCCATGAACTTGGTCTCCCCCACCCCCCCTTCAACCTGTCCAGCCCCCTTTGCGCCCACCGCCCTACCTCACACTTAGCTTGTGGACCTTCCTTCCCTGCACTCTCTGCATTCCCCTGGCCCTGTCCACCTGGCCTCCCCTGGCACTTGCTTTTTCATGGACCCTTCTCCCTGACTAGCACTTCCTCCCCCTCTCCTCTCCCCCTGCATTTCTTGTTACTGCAGTTGCACGTTCCGAATGTCACAAGGGCTGTATAGACCATTTTCTGTTTTTGTCATCTGTTTTCCCCCACCCTTGCTTTGTTGCCCCTTGAAACACATTGTAAATAGTTGCATTATAAATACCCAATAAAATCAAAATCAAAATAAATAAATACCTCAAAGTTAGATATCCTCCTGCAGCTATTTGTGAAACTCAAGAAGACCGTCACAAATGTAGACACCAGAAAGAAGGAGACCCATGCTAAAGTGTTGGCCATGAAAGCAGACATGAGTGCATTTGGGAACAGGCTGACTTAAGTTGAAGAAAGAGTGGGGAAGATGGTGGCAGATAAGGTGTTCCCATTCCAAATGCAACTGTATTCAGTCAAAGCAGCAAGAAATTAACTCAAGGAATGAAGTAGGCACTGCAACATACGCTTCTTTGGCTTTCCAGAGAAAATAGAAGATGAAGATGTGACAACTTTCTTGGAGGCATGGATACCGAAGGTGATAAAAATCGACTTCAACAGACCTCTGAAAATCCAGAGAGCGCATAGAGTGAGAAGGAGGGCAGGTACTAACATGAAAGCGGCCCTACCCATAATTGCCTGCTTCCTATGTTTTCAGCAGGTCAGCCATGTATTGATGGCAGCTAAAAAAAGGGAACTCGATTGTCTGGGACGGTACCAAGACCTATGTATCAGCAGACTACTCCAGAGAGACAATGGAAGTGTGGAAAAAGTTGTTTGCTCTCGGGTCCCTGTTGAAGAAATTAGACATAAATTATGGTCTTCTTGATCTGGCTATATTGTTCACCATGAAAGGACAGAAAACGATGGAGTTCAAAGTGCCAGAACTGTTATGGGAATTCCTCCAAGAGCAAAGATTAGCCCAACGGACAATGCAGCTCCACAATGGAATGACGAAATGAAAAGTGGGAGAGGAGGCGTGAAGGAATGAACGGAAGGGCAAAGAGCAACTTCGCCAGACAGGCTCAAGACAAGAAGAAGGAAATTAGTAACGGAGGGGACCATACCGCAGGATGGACATGGAGGAAAGAGTTTGAGGGAAAAAACAGATCTCTGATCTAATCTCCTCCTAAGAAGCATAAAGACAGTAGAGCCTGTGGAGGGAAAGGGCTAACGGATAAAGTTGACAGTGCCACACATGATGCCAGTGAACACTAGATGAGAGATGTGGCAATGACATTGAGATGATTAATGCGGGGGGAGTGAACCTGGTGACTCACGACCCGTCACATAGTTCTGGCAGGGGCCAAGAAGAGTGCCAGTGCAAGGGAACTGCTAAGAAGTTTGTAAGAGGACATGCTGTTGAGAGGGGGGAGGAATTAGGGAGGGGGTGGGGATTTTTGGCGGTCAATGTTATGAGTCACCTGGAATATATGTCAATTTCCATGAAGGCCTGGTCACAGGAGGTGGAGGTAAATTCATTTGTAGGTGGCCTTATAGAATCCATTAGATTGGCGGCAAGGGACCCAGAAAGAGGGAATCCCACACACACCAACAATCAAATGCATGGAAACAGAGAGGTCAATGGCAAATAGGACCCTTGAGGTGTTATCCCTGAATGTTACATCGAACGCAGGAAGATCCTGAACTACCTGAACTCCAAGAGTATAGACATAGCGTTACTACAAGAAACACATTTACAGAAACTGGAGGCGGAGAAGAAGAGCAGGGGGAAGGTAGGGGAGTATATCAGGAAGGTAGGGGAGTACCAAAACTGTGGCATCGACATCAGCTCCATCACACCCACCGCATGGTCGGACCACTCACTTATTCACTTCTTCATCCCCACCCTCGCAAGCACGGAGAAAAAACCTAGCCCTACACCTCCAGCCATGGCCAAAAGAAAGAATCCAAGAATATCAAACACTCCAACGCTTGGTTCTCATCAGAACTAAAAGAACCACGCACCAAAAACGCAAAGCCCTGAACTATTGGCAAAGCTCTCCTAGCGCGTCCTCATTATCCTCATATAAATCACTGGCCACCAAATACAAAAAAGACATCATTACAGCTAAGTCCACTTCCTACAATGACAGAATCTCCAATACCAGCTCAGAATCGAAAGAGCTCTTCTCCATATTCAAGGAACTATCTACACCAGCCACTAAATCGCAAGAGATCGTTAAAGATCAAGCCTGGTGTAACACCATAGAATCTGCACCTCCTCAACAAAATGGAGCTCCTTCAGAAACATATTCTAGTCCACCACAAAATCCTCACTCAGCCCATCTTATCAGCCTCCCATGCTGAAATAGTGTCTGAGGTAAAAAAAAATAACAATAATAAAAAAAACACCACGCCATTCAAATTTAGAGAAGTCTCTGAATTAGAAATAATAGAAATTGTGAAGAAACTCAAGCCCTCCAACTGCAAAGTCGACTCCTGCGCCACCAAATTAGTCAAAGACTGCGTAGAAATACTTGCACTGTTTCGAAAATCATTCATAAATGCCTCTTTCAATGCTAACTCAGTCCCAGACAGCTTAAAAGAAGCCTGGGTGCGCCCTCTTCTCAAAATAACAACCCTAGGTCCTGAAAACGCCAACAACTATAGACCCATCACCACCATCCCCTTCTTGCTTAAGTTCTTGGACAAGGTGGCCTACTTGCAAATCCAGCAATACCTGGGAGAAAACCACATTTTAGGGAAAAGACAATCGGGGTTCCGCCCAGAACACGGGACCAAGTCGGCCCTACTCGATCTCAAAATACAACTCAACGATATCATGGACACAGGCAAACCAGCACTCCTGTTCCTGCTGGAACTATCCGCTGCCTTTGATCTGGTTAACCATGACATCCTAGGCACACAACTAAAAAAACAAAGCTCACTTCTTTCCGCAAGCCATTTCCTTGGTCACATCCTTCCTCGAGGGTCGACTCATGAAAGTCTTCTCAGTCTCTGCATGTGGCACCCCAACCACCATCAACTGTGGAGTCTCACAAGGCTCATGCACTGCCCCTACACAATACAATATTTTCACCCTCACTCTCTTTAATGACCTGGAACGTCGAGACATAGCCTACACAAACTATGCTGACGATACTCAACTTCTACTCCCCCTCACAGGCTTCTATGAACAAGACACTGCAGCATTAACTAAGATCTACACAGCGATCCAAACCTGGATGGCAGCCAATGGACTCTGCCTAAACAGAGACAAAACAGAGATCCTTATAGTTGGCACCAAAGAAACCTTAAACAAACTCCCACCTCAATACAAAACCTTTAACATCGACAACTCCACCATCACAGTCTCCTCGTCTGAAAAAAACCCTAGGAGTATACCTTGACTCAACACTGTCCATGTCACGTCAGGTCAATGCCATAGCGTACCCCGCTGCGCTTACCACTAAGGTAATTAATGCTGTGAAACCTTTCCTCTCCACAAAAAACTGCCTGTCAATAGCTAAAGCTACAGTAGGCACCAAGTTGGACTACTGCAATGCCCTCTACCTGGGCACCTCGACAAAAAACTTAAAAAAATGCAAGTCAACCAGAACAATGCCTTGAGAGCCACCCTGAGTATTCAGAAAAGGGAACACATCTCCCATGCCAGAAAAGAGGCGCACTGGTTACCAATAAAAGTATGCATCCTTTTCAAATCCATGGCCATTACTCACAGATGCCTATCCGCTGACGCCCTGCCCTATTTATCTGAAAGGATCACCCGCATTGCGTACTCCAGACCCACCAGATCCCACCTGACTAACCAGACCTATGTACCCACCTTCAAAAGAAGCAAAGCCGGGGGGTCCAGCTTCCAGCACCTAGCACCAAAAAGATGGAACGCCCTTCCTATGGCACTAAGGAACGAAAAATCATACCATGCTTTCTGCAAATTGCTAAAAACCACTCTCTTCAACTTACTCCTCTCTCCACACTCCTCATAATGACTGTATATAAAAAGGTATGTAACAACTCTATGTATCTTTTATATGTAACAACTGTATGTATCGATCTTATGCACTTACTATAGGTAATTACTGTATGTAATTATGTATGCAACACACTCAAATTACCTTGCTGCTGTAAATTATGCACTCTTGAATGACATGTACTAAGTGAGCCTACCTTATCAGCGCCACGATGCTCCCGGGCAGATGTGCGCTATACAAATCAAAATAAATAAATAAATAAACACATTTCGTATCTTTTGGGAGAAAGGGAAGAATGCACAGTGGCTATTTCGGTGAGGGAAGTGCTGCTGGCAAGAGTAAACAGAGTGTGATCAGACAAAGATGGTAGATTTGTAGCGATTAAATTCCACATCGGGGAAAAAAGGTGATAGTGATGGTATCGGTTTGTGCACCTACTGCGGACAAGCAGTTGTTCTTCTCATACCTCTCCAGAATGTTACTAGAGAGGAACAAGAGTGATTTTGTTCTTGGAGGAGATATGAACCTAGCACTGGAAACATATCTGGACAAGTCGGACAGGTCTATCGATTGTCTTAGCAAAGAAAGAGATTTTCTTAGACAGGTAATGAAAGATCAGGGGTTTAAATCTTGTGTGCACGGGACACAATCAAGAATTGATTATTTCCAGACATCAAGGAGACGCTTGTCTCACATTTTGAGCACCGACATACTGATGGGCAGAGTGCCAGACCATAACCCAATGGGGCTCCTAACTGGCACAACTCTCACACGGCCTACAGCGAACAGATGGAGAATGAACGTGACCCTAGTGAAAAGCCCTAAAGACAAGGTAGAGTTGCTTGATCAGATCAATGAATATTTTCATTTAAATGAAGAGCCAGTGCGATCAGTAGAGACCCTCGAGCTGTAGGCAATGCCTAATGCAGAGGAGTTTTAATGCAAAAGGTGGGCCAAGCCGAAGAGAATGAAGAGAGAGGAACTTGAAGAAAACAAGAAAGAGGCAAAGCAGCTTCAGCAGAAGTACAACCAATGCTCAGACAGGGATAAGCTATTATAGCTTTGCTCAGACAGGGATACGCTATTAGAGCTTTGCTCAGACAGGGATAAGCTATTAGAGGTTTGCTCAGACAGGGATAAGCTATTAGAGCTTTGCTCAGACAGGGATACGCTATTAGAGCTTTGCTCAGACAGGGATAAACTATTAGAGCTTTGCTCAGACAGGGATAAGCTATTAGACCTTTGCTCAGACAGGGATACGCTATTAGAGCTTTGCTCAGACAGGGATAAGCTATTAGAGCTTTGCTCAGACAGGGGTACGGTATTAGAACTTTGCTCAGGCAGGGATAAGCTATTAGAGCTTTGCTCAGACAGGGATAAGCTATTAGAGCTTTGCTCAGACAGGGGTACGGTATTAGAACTTTGCTCAGGCAGGGATAAGCTATTAGAGCTTTGCTCAGACAGGGATAAGCTATTAGAGCTTTGCTCAGACAGGGATACACTATTAGAACTTTGCTCAGGCAGGGATAAGCTATTAGAGCTTTGCTCAGACAGGGATAAGCTATTAGAGCTTTGCTCAGACAGGGATAAGCTATTAGAGTTTAGGAAGGTGATATTTCAAATTAACATCTTCTATACAAAAAAGGCAGAATACTCGCCCAAAGCTCACGCAATACAAACAAGGAGAGAACGTGGAGCGGGCATTGGCAGAACAAGTCATACAGAAAGAGATAATTATGGCATTACGATGATTCGCAATGAAGAGACAGGGAAGCATGTGACGTACATGGGAGACATAATGGAGGAATTTTGAGAGTTCTCCAGGGCCTTATGAGTTGGGCCCAACAATGGACAGGCAGCTGGATGATTTATTTTTGGGACAGCTGCCCAGCCCAACATTAGAAGCAGAAGATCAATCGATGCTAGGTAGCCAGACAAAACTGGAAGAGGAGTTGAGCAGAATAGCAGAGATCAATTGTGGGAAGTTACCAGGGGAGGATGGTTTGCCAGTAGAACGTAATAAGGTTAGAGGTGCTCAGGTTGCCAAAGTCCTAGTACAATTGTTTAATGATGCTGCAAAAGAAGGGGCACTTAGGCCGGAATTCAACATGGCAATACTATTGATGATCCTGAAACCAAGCAGACACCCAGTGCTCTGCAGTAGCTTCCGGACGATATCGCTGATCAATACGGATCTGAAAATACTGGCAAAGGTTCTGGCGAATAGGCTCAAAAAGGTTACTGCAAAACTGATTAATGAGACACAGGTGGGATATGTACCAGTGAGAAGAACCAGAAATAGACTACGAACGCTGTTGTACATACTGTGGCAGGAGTGAAGAGGAGGAAACTCAGCCATAGGTCTATCGCTGGATGCTGAGAACGTGTTTGACAGGGTAGAGTGGGGTATCTGTGCTGAATGATGGAAAGGTTTAGTCTAGGGCAAGAATTAATTAAGCAAGTAATTCTAATTTACACCTAGCTGAGTGAAAAAGTTAGGGGGTTGTGGTTACATCTGTGAACCGTTTAGAATGTATAAGGGAACAAGGCAAGTGGGCCCTCATTCCCCTTTACTATTCATCCTGCTGTTGGAGCCATTAGCGATGGCCATACGACTGAACAAAAAGATACAGGTAATTATTAGCCCGGTAGTAGAGCAAAAATAATTCCTTTATGCTGACGACATACTGCTGACCCTTGACAAGCCGAAATCCTTGGCAAAGGAGCTGATGCTGGTGATTGAGGCTTTTTCCTCCTTCTCAGAATATGAAAGAAAACTGGGAGAAATGTGAGGCCATGCCATTAAATGAGAGAGTGTTTAGGTCTTGTATTGAAGGGACATGCTTACGCTTACGCTGGAAGGACATCTACAAATCTGGGGATTTGTAAGAGCAAGGGCTTAGTAAACATGGTGAAAGATAACGTGGATGCGATGTGGAACAAACTGCAACCTGAGTTTGCGAAATGGTCATTGGTGAATTTATCGATATGGGGCCAAGTGCAATTAATCAAAATGGAAGTAGTAGCCCAACGTAGCTACATGTTTAGCATGCTTCCCTTAAGAGTCCTGGCGGTGGTGATGAAGATGATAATGCAAGGGATTACGTCTTTTGCATGGGGGAGAAGAAGGCTGAGGCTGAAAGAGGGGAAGCTATGTGCCCCAATGTGTGTAGGAGGCCTGTGTCTGCCAAACATGGAGTTATACTACCTGTTTTATCAATCATTGCAAGTGCAGGTATTCTTTTTTTTGGGTTTAAAAGGTTTTTATTTAAATCAAATCATACAAGGCATAAACGGATCAGACCATGTTTTATAACCACTCTGAACATGGAGGAATAACGATATAGATTTAACTTTTGAGATATAAGGGGCCTTGCATGAATACATACTCATTAATCATTAAATTCTCAGTTTTAGATGGAAAGGGGGCTATGCATACATTTAAGAACAGGCACATGACTAGAACAGAAGATACATGTGAAGAAGGATGAGTTTAAGGAGGGGGAGACAATGGGGACGAGTGTGTAAGGTGTATTAGATAAATAACATTTAAACCGAAGATATAGGTTTCCATTTCAGTTCCTCTTTTTCGTAGTAGGGATGGGGTAGAAGCATTACACCTCTCTAGTCTATTAGTCTTGCATATTGAGTTCCACCCCATCTTGTAATGAAGTTTATCTAGATTTTTCCAGTTGGATAAAATGGTTCTAATAGCAAGCATCATCAACAAGTCAAACAAAAAGCTCTCATATCTGCTCTCATATCTGTCAGTTATATCTTGTACAATAACACTCCCAACAAAAAGTAATTGAGGACAGAAGTCCATCAATATGTTGAAAATGCTTTTATGGGTTTTCCAAATGTTGTGCCAAAAGGGTGTGACAAATCTACATTCAAGGACCGTATGCTTGAAAGACCCAGAAGGTTGAAAGCAGCTCCAACAATTGTCATTTTGCATAAGGCCACATTTGAAAAGAAGTGGAGTAATACAAATTCTGTGATGAAAAAATTATTTGGTTTGTAGTAGATTTGCTGACGTGGTTACTTTAGATATGTGGTTCCATAATTTAGGCCATTCCAGTTGACTATCCATTAGTGCACTGTTTTGCTGCCAAGCTAAGTAGAAATCATGCATAGTATGACCAGAAGAGTTTTGCAGAAGAGTTTTGTAATATAAGGAAGCAGACTTATTCCATGTGTAGAGAGATTGTAGCCTGTCAGCATGTAGAGCAATGTTTTTACAGATGAGGGAATCATAATTTTCTACAATAGCTTCAATAATATACATTAATTGTTGTAAAAATGAGAGGGGGACATTGAATATCAACAAGTTAATTAAATCTGACTGGGGTACCTTGAAAAAATAGCTGATCAAGATATTTGACACCCAGAGAGAGCCGTGGCCTCCAGAAGATTGACTTCTTATTGATCTTAATTAAAGGGTTACACTAAATATACAATGAGATGTAATGGAAAGGCTTAGGAATTAGGGGGATCAAATACATTCTAAAGTAACAGGCTGATAAAATGGTACTAGTACATTTAATAAATCTATTTTTAGCCTTGATGAGATAGCAATCAGCAAGACTTAGGGGGATACCATCGCTCTCTCTAGGCATAACCATTGGGGTACATCATTAGAAAATGTATGGGTAAACCATAACTGAACTTGCTTTAACACAAAGGCCATATGATAATTTTTAAAGTCAGGAAACCCTACCCCTCCAGCAGCCTGTGGTTCTTTGAGTGTAAGAAGTGATAGTCTGTGTTTCTTCTTCTCCCAAAGAAATGTGGCTAGAGAAGTATCAATGGATTTAAAGAAAGAGGAAGGAAGAGGGATTGGTAACATAAATAGGAGATAGAGAATAATTGGACAAATCATCATTTTAGTGGATTCTAGTCGGCCCCACCATGACAAGTATAGTGAGTTTAGCCGCTTCTGCATTAGAAAGATGGGATTCCTGGATGCAGGTTATGGAAGGTTTGGTTTTATTAAGATGAGATAGTAATTTCTGCCTTTTAATAAGGTTATGTAACCCTTTAACATTCCACGATGTTACATTGGAGGTAAACGGTTACAGTAAGATAGTAAACATGTAGCAAAACTTAAAAATACACGAGTAATGGTTACTACAAGAGAGGCTATAGGAGTAATATTGAGTCTGGAGTTAGGTTACCTTTTTGAAAAAGTGGTTGACTTAATTAGCACACTTGACAAGGGCACAGAAGGTGGGATACATAAGGGAAGTGGCAGGACAAACAAAATCAACATGGATAATAAACATCTAGAGGAAAAAAAACATCTGAGATGATTGTTGCTAACAGGAAATGGCCAAACCAATCCATGTTGAGCAAAACGAAAAAGATGGGGGTAGGGAAGCCTCAGAGGAGACAGCCATCCTCACACCCTACTCCAGCGAGTGAACAGCCGGGTGTATGATGGCGTATCTCGCATTGAGCTGTTTTAGAGCCGGTTTAAGCACAAGTAATTCCTTTCTTCTGGCCACCATAGCATTAGAAATATCCTAGGTAATGAAAATCCTGTTACCATTCCATGCAAGTTGCTTCATTGATTTGGCTTCCCTCAATATAAGAAGCACATGTGTATAGTCCAGTAATGGAAATATGATGTTTCTAGATGAGTTGTTAAGAACATTGTTGGATGGCTGCGTTGAGTTTGTTGGTCCAATCCGGTGAGCCCTTTGAATGTTTAGATAAACTGACGTTGGTCGATCTGAGAGCTTTGTTACAAGGGTATTAAGGAACATAATTGGATTATCCCCTGCAATAGCTTCTGGCAGTCCTAAAATATGTAAGTTGCTCCTTCTATTACGGTTTTCCACATTTTTGGTCTGTTTTTGCAAGGATTTAACAGTGTTCTCAAGCACTTGCACTCCATATGTGACTCCCTCAGTATCACTAACTCTCTGCTCCACTTCCGTTATTCTTGCTTCAAAAGCAGATAATTTGTCGTCAATTTGTTGTAATTTAGCGTTGGTTATCTGCATAAAGGGTTTTAGAGCCTTTATTTCCATAAGGATGACCTACATTGTTGGATCATGAGAGTCCTCTTTAGGCGTCAGCGACTCGCTTTTCTGTCTCTTATTAGCTGGAGATATGGGTATTTCTTTAACTTGGCCTTTTTTTTGATGCCATATTGAGGAAGTTAATGTAGAAACACAACTGTGATTATTTATACGCCTGTACTCCACTTGCAGGTTTATACAATGTTCTTATAAGCAGGTATCTCCCTTAAGGATATGTAGTCTATAGCCAATAGCTTGTTTTGATAGTTTTGCAGCAAGGGAATCAGCTTTTAGCATGAAGAAAAATGGTTTCTAATTTTCAATGCTGACTTGGTTACAGCACAATAATGCGAGAACAAGTAGCCAATACATTCTCAGCCATAAGTTCTTGAAGCCAATTTCCTGCTAACTTATTAAATAACAATTGTACCTTTAGGTGAAATAATAATACTTCACAAATTACGTAGCAAAGAGTTAAAAGTACCTTTGTTTTAAACAAAAATAGAGGCTGCAGGACATCATCTGATAGCAGGCCCCGTGTTGTGGGAAAAAGTGATCATTGGGCGTGCCTCTTCCGACAGGAACGTCTGTGTCGCTGTCACAGGATTTCACGGCTTTTAGGCCTAGCCCACCAACATGACGCACAACCTCAGGCACGGCTGCAGCAGCCCATACGAGATACGCCATGGACCACCAGGGAGATTAGTCAGGTAAGAATTGGATTCTGTGCTTAAGTAGCGTATGCCGAAAAGCTCAGAAAGATCAAATAATATCTGACCGGAGCGTGAGCGCATAGATTAGGCGGCCATCACCAATGGCGCTAAGCCACGCCGCCCTAAGTGCATGTATTCTTCCAGGATAAAGTGGATAGGCCTGTGTGTTGGTGGAATGGGCAGAGCAAATATGTCAGATGAGTGTGGTAAGAGTGTTGTTCAGTGGGAGTAGAAAAGACAAGTACCACCCCATAATTGGCATAAGCATAGCAGCAAGGGAAAGAAGACATGCACTCCTCAAAGTGGACAGTCATTGGCATGAATAAGCACCAATGGCAGAATACAATATTGCGTATTGGAGGGACCACAGTTTACTGGAGGGCGTGGAGCAATAGAGAGAGAGAGAGATCAGGCAAATCAAGGAGCTCCTGGTAGGAGGGAGATGCCCAACTTCTGAGGAAGGCAGGGTCAGGTGGGGCCTACTGCACAAAGAGTTATGAAGGTTTATGCAAACGATACACTGTGCACAACAAACACTGCGGGTGCAGAAAGGGATCCTTACTAGCTCACCGATTGCTGCCATGCTGACCCTGTGGAAAAAAGGAAAGGAATAGTGGGAGCTTTATATGCCAAACTAGTTAACGAACTGTACACAGAATAGTGTATGGGGTGGAATTATACACAGATGGCAGGAACTACCGAGAGAACAATTCGCAGACGATACAGTGGGAAACATAGTCCATAACTGTGAAGAAAGTGCTAAGGAGGTCTGTCTAAAATGGATATTAGGTCTTAGGAACTAACCTCTACTACCAACACAGATTTTAAGGACTGTTTAATATTGTTTGCTCAAACCAAGATTTTCGAAAAAATCAACTCCATAGTGACCTATAAGTTTGTATAGCTGATTCTTTGTCCTATTACAAGGGGGAACAATTTCCGTTTTTGTTCAAGCATCCTAATTGCCCAGGAGCATTTATCCTACCTCAACATGTCTTCTAAAAAGGGGCAATCCAAAGAAACAATATCCACATCTACCCCAAATGCCCCCAAACGAAAGAAGAGTGACTCTCCCACACCTAAGGAGGATTCACTAGATCCAGTTATGAATGCCATCCGAATGGAAATCAAGTCACTTAAACCCTTTGTGGAAGCCACAACGGCCAATCTACAAATGCTTGACGACAAGTGGTCCACATTCGAATCCATAATATCAGAAGTGGAAAGAAGAGTAAGTGATGCCGAGGATGTTGGTGGGAAGGTGCGGTTTCTGGAGAATTCAGTTCTATCTTTGCAAAAACAGACTGAACATTTAGAAAATAGAAATAGGAAGAACACAATACTTATAGTTGGTTTTCCTGAAAACATTGAAAATGACAACCCCACCCAGTTCTTGTACCACATGCTCCCGAATCTACTGGATCTACCTTCACCTCCACAATTCAATATCCAGAGAGTTCATCGTATTGGGCCTAGAAATCCCTCTCACAATGCACCAAGAACCTTGATCTTCACCTTATTAGATTATACCCATGTAACACTCATAATGGAAAAAGTTAAAATGAAGAAGACTCTTATATGGGAAGGCACCAACATCTTCGTCACCCAGGATGTGTCGAATATCACAGCAGCTAGAAGGAAAGAACTGTAAGCCTTTAGACCTGAATTGAGGCAGCTCAACGTCAGATATGGGATCATACATCCTGCATCCCTTAGAGTCACACTCAATGGACACATGCGTACATTTCAAGAACCATTGGACCTACGCAGTTTCATTCAAAGTCACAGGAAAGAAGAGATGGATACGACCAGACCGCAGAGCTGAATAAAGGTTGAGCGCGGAAGGCATTAGTTTACAATTATTTTCTTGACGGAAAGGGACACAGAGAGGTACATCCGTATTAGTTGCTCCGCCCCCACCTAGTATTGACTCTATTTTTAAAATGGTTTGGTGTGGCTTTATCCAGTTAGCCATTACTGCTTCATTTAGAAGCTTGCTTTTACGTATTTTGCAAAACTCCATGTTTTTCATGTTTGTCCTCCCCATTCTCTCTTGTTCCACTCCCTCTAGTGTCTTAGATCACTTGCTTATGACTAGAAGACTACTTTGCATATAATCCTTACCTGTAACTTCATGGATTTGAACATAGTAACATGGAATGTCAAATGATTACATAATCCAGTGAAACGTCAAAAAATTCTTTCACATCTCAATAGGACGAAACCAGCCACAGCTTGCAAACAGGAATCCCATCTCTCACAGGATGAAGCAGCCAAATTGAAAAGATTATGGGTAGGCCAGGTGTTTTCAAGTGCAGCAGATGGGAAGAAGAGCAGAGTGATAACTCTTATTAACAAACACCTTCAATGTAAGATATTATCTACAGAGACAGATAGTGTTGGAAGGTGGGTCCTAGTTATAATTCTCATTGACTCCATAGAATATTCTATTCTTAATGTTTATGGCCCCTCTATTGCTTACCCAGGTTTCTCGAGTAATTTAAGAAATCACATATCTAAATATTGTCCCAATAATGTAATTGTTTGTGGAGATTTCAATGAAATCATAGACCCTATGCTCAACAGAAAATTTAATGTGCAATTTAGAATGACCATGTCCCACCTTCAATTTGCTAATTTCGTGTCAGATTTAGAACTCATCGATGCCTGGCGCATAATTCATCCCTTGGATTTAGATTATACATTTTTTCCCCTCCTCACAACTCACTCTCAAGGATTGATTATATTTTAATTTCTAAATCTCTGACGAATAACTTAATAGAGACAAGAATAGAACCTATTGTCCTATCCGACCATGCATTGGTCCAGATCAAACTATCCACTGCTCAAAATACATATCAATACAGCAGATGGCGATGTAATTCTGCCTTCTTAAAGGATGAAGATTTTGTGAAATGTATGCAGCAACAACACTCCTTTTTTGCAGAAAACTCTCCTATTGATACCTCGAGTCACAATAATTGGGACTGCTTTAAAGCAACAATGAAAGGACGCATCATAGGCTATATGGCAGCCAAAAAGAAAAGACTTAAAAAAGAAACGGATGATAATCTCAATGAAATTAAAATTTTACATTCACAGTATACTCACACTAACTCTACCCTAACCACCAAAAAATCATTAAACTCAGAATACAATATAATAACTTAACCACTGAATACTCGTGTGCCAACCTTTTAAATATAAATCTAAGATTTATCAGTTTTCAAATAAATCAGGCAAAGCGTTGGCATCTTATCTCAAATTCAAAAAGGATAAAGCAAAAATCACGGTTATCAAGGATGAAAATGGCAACAGAGTTCTGTCAGATAAAGACATTATACAAGTCTTCTCAAAATGTTATCAAAAACTATATTCTTCGGAAACGTCTCCAGAGAATGGCTATGCCTCTGATTTTCTTAACAATATTCATCGTAGCGCTTACACAACTTCACACTTCAATAATTTCAATGATTCCATATCATTGAGTGAGATCTACATTGCCATTAAGAATCTTACAAATGGCAAGGCCCCAGGCCCAGATGGATTCTCTATTGATTATTTTACCTACTTTAAAGATATATTAGTTCCCCAACTTAATGAATTATTCAAACATTTTATTACTAATAAACATGCCTTCGGCTCCTTTTCAGAAGCTATGCTGATAGTCTTCCCAAAACCCAATAAACACCCTGAATCAGCCCAAAATTATAGACCCATTTCCCTAATAAACACAGATTGTAAATATTTGCCAAAATCTTAGCCAACAGAATTAATAATAATCTTCCTAATTTGATTACGAGTGGCCAGGTGGGGTATGTGGAAGGAAGGGTGTCATCTGCAAATATCAGATTATTTATTCACCAATATTCTGAGCATCATTCAAAGATCCCCACATCCCTACATGGCAATAGCACTAGATGCAGAGAAAGCATTTGATAAGGTTGAATGGGACTATATGTTTAAAGCCTTGTCGTACATGACATCCCTGATTCATTTATATCTATGGTTAGAGTGTTATAGTCTAATCCCACAACATCAATTTGTGTTAATAGTCAATGTCCCTATCATTCCATTTATATAGAGGTACCCGACAGGGCTGTCCCCTTTCCCCCTTATTGTTTATATTAGCATTAGAACCATTCCTAGAAGCAATCAGACAAGAAGATAACATAGTTGGCATACATTATGAAGACATTAAGATCAAGACAGCAGCCTATGCAGATGATGTGTTACTTTTATTAAGAACGTCCGATACGTGCATACAACATTTAAATTGTATCATCTCACGTTTTTCCCAAGCTTCAGGATACAAACTTAATATGGATAAGTCTGAAATACTACCTCTTAACCTACACTGTACAAGTCATCATTGGTCTACTCTTGGAATGAAATGGTGCTCAACAGATATTAAGTACTTAGGCATCCAAATTTCATTTTCAATTAAGCAGATCACCAAATTAAACACAGCCAATAACATTACCAAAGTGAAGGAATCAATGAATGCATGGCCACCGCTATACATATCCTGGTGGGGGAGAATGGAAACCTTTAAAATGATGTTGTCACCCATTATTTTATATTTTCTGTTTATGCTTACAGTGCCTATTCCTAGATCTTTCTTTCGATCCTTGGACTCATGTATCCTTAAATTCCTATGGGGCAAGAAGAAAAGAAGACTTTCATTGTATAAACTTAAAAAACCTAAATACGAGGGAGGAATGGCATTTCCGGATTATATTAAATATTACTATGCCTTCTTACTAAGACAGACTCAGCTATGGTTCTCTCCAAATATTATATATCTACCTAACGGGTTGCACATAGAGAAAGCCATGGTCTTACCTCATGCTCTCTTAGACTGTCCTTATATTAATAATGATAAGAGATGTTTTTCTAGCACCAGTATCAATATCTCTATTAAGTACCTGCGCTCATATTTATCTCTGCCTCAAACAAACAATTCTAAGTTTATATCCCAATATACATGGATGAATCTACTAATTCAAATTAAAAGAGAGTTATCTGTTGGAGACCATGGCTTGATCTTGGGATTAGGTATATAGGACAATTATTTATCCAAGGAACCCCATTAAAATTTGATGAATTCACAGTTAAATTCCAAACCCCTAGTTACTTCATCCAGAAATATATTAGTTTAATGAATGCAATTATGGAAAATTATGAATTGTTAGTATTTGATTCTAATAACTTTCAAATTCAAAGATTACTCCATTTATCTAATCCTAATGTTACTGCGCCTATGTCCTATAAAGCATGTTCCTCTATGCCAACTGATGAAGCTCTATTTAAATGTCAAGAAGCTTGGTATCAAGACTGTCTTCCCAACATCATACTATCTCGATGGCCTGGTATATGGACAAATATTTTGAAGGTAATTGTCTCAGCCCGCCGTCTCCAAATGCTATATGTTTGTCATCCTGTCACTTTTATAACCCCACTAATGCTCCTTAAGAGTGGAAATTCTCAAAATACCAACTGTTGGAGCTGTTTAAGATCTCAAGGATCCTTTGAACTTTGAATGTTACCATGTTAATGCCTTTTTGGAAAAAGATTGGGGATACCCTTGGAAACATATTTCTTATTTAGTTCACTATGTCCCTTGAAGCTATATATTTGGGTAGTGAAATAATCCAACCTGCTATTCGTAAAAATGATGGTTATTTGTTTGACTTGTTTGTTGCTATAGCCATCCAGACGATTACGTTTCGAATTGGAAAAATCTCAAAGGTGTACACTTTAAATTATGGTGGAACTGGTTTATGGTCATTGCATCGAAAAATATGCATCGAATATAAATGCATTGAAATTCTATGTTTTACATTAAAAGTACATATCCATCGAAACCTTTCCATCAAATGGATATGCACTTTTAAATGTAAAAGATAGCATTTCAATGCTTTTATTTTCTATGTTAAAACGTTACATGGAGCTGTCCAGTGCTGAAATGTAGGCACTGGGGGAGTGGGTAAACTAGAGGGGCAGCAAAAGCTAGAGACCGAGTAAAAATACCAGGGCCCAGACACGGGCTGGTGTTCTTTTAAAGTTCAGAAGAGATTAATTACCACTGTTACATATGGATCTGGTTTGAAACATCACGACATCTGTATTCATCCCATTGACGTGTAGATGTACTTCAAGCGTGAAGTTTGCTGTTGACTCTGTTCTGTTTCCATGTTAATTGACCAACATGTTTTCCATTTCTTGTAACATCTTGGATCCTGTGTTACCTAAATAACAACCTCGCTGCTAGTCCCGGACCCTGGTCTGGGACCCAAGGTGCCGCCCGTAATGGACGACACCGCCCGCGACGAGGTTGTGTCGTACTTTCAACCTTTGCTGATTTTATGTGATTCCATGCATTATCTTCCTTTCTGATGCGAATTAATGTACCCGTTTAAGTTTAAGTATCCCTCAATAGGAGTGCCACCAACGAGCCTCAGGTTAATTTACGTGTTTTTATTCACTTATTGTTTGTTGTCTTTTATGTAACTTGATATGCCGAGTTGTTTTCTTTCTCTTCACAACGAATCCCATAGTGGTCCCTTTAACACTAGAGTATTTCTTCTATTTCCATGTATTTTCTTCAGTGATTTCCTTAATTTTGGGCTAGATACATTTCTTACACAGAACATTATACTGGTATGGCCGTAAATTAGATACTTCTCTGAATTGTGTAGACCTACACCTGCTTTACACTCTGCTACGTGACCGTCGGCCGCCCAATGGCACGTGTCGGTCACGTGCAGTATAAATTAGCCGTAGCCCTGGCAACCACCTAACGCAGCATTCTGAGATTCAGCCCGACAACTGCACGCAGGAGCTTTCTCCCGCTCCGTGTGCTCTGAGGTATGAGACAAGATTGCAATATTTGCTAACCACCGATTGAAATCCCGGTTCGTTACGCTGTCTCACTCACACTGAACCTTTCCCTTCATGAGATTCCATTTGTAAACACGATTGTGTTTAACAATATAGCCACTGCAACCACGGCTCATCGTTGCGACCCATGCTGCTGTGGGCATTGACAACGAACGTTCTCATCTATGTAGCGCCATTAAGGTAACCACAGTTTCTTACGCATCTGTCTGTTTTTGTTATTTACCATACAATTTACTTATTATTTCTATCTATTTTTTCTAGTTTAATCCTTCTGGAAACTCTACTGACGGGTATGTTGACATCGCTATTATTTTCACAAATATATGTAATTGTTATGTTGACATTGGTGCAATATGTTGTTTATGTGCAATTGACTAGACTTGCCCTGAAGAAGGAATTATTTCCAAAATGCATTGGCTTTAGCCTGTATTACATATGAGTTGCAGCAACTGCTCCCTCACTAAGAAGATATTAGTGACAGCTTTGTTTTTTTCCTCAGATAAATTTCTATTTGAAAACCAACAGACTTCCTCTTTATTTCTTATTTTTGTACTTTTGTTACTTGAAAAAGAATTACATTTTTGAACTTTAAAAGAACACCAGCCCGTGTCTGGGCCCTATTGAGAGTGGCTGTGTGACCTGGTATTTTTTCTCGGTCTCTAGCTTTTGTTGTATTTTTAAGTCAGGGTGTCTCCAGACTTGTCACAGCCAGCTGCTTCTGAACTACAATTTGCAAACTTCTCCTTCCACATCGATTATAAGATTGGAAAAGACTCCTAATCAAGTAGTGCCCACTCTCTTCTCTGTTTAAACTAGAGGGGCAGCCCAAAAAGGCGGAACCTAAGGCTGAGGTAAACAGTACATCACAAAAGGGGTAGCCGCCTAGCAAAGTTGAGACATACTATAACTTTGGTTTGTAGTTAATTATATTAGAATTGTTAGTGTATGCAAAAATTCACCAGTGATTCATCCTAGTGATGTAATCTAGAACCCCCTGGGGGGTGGACAAGACAGTATCAGCTGTATTGTATAAGTGTGCTCTATATTATTAAGGGAAACAGCTTTTTCAAGGAGCAATTTTTATTTTTATTACACACCGCTTTCTTTATCAAAACAGCAAAACACAAAATATGGTGTCCTGATAAAATGGAGAAGCAAGGAAAAAGGGTTGCAGACAGAAATAGAGCATACATTTCAAACCTGTTCTGTAAACAAAGGAATAAAGTGACCAAAAAACAAAACAATGACTGAATTATGATAAAAAAACTTTTTGTCCAGTATCTGCATAGCATCATCACTTGAGTGGAAGATTCTTTACCAAAAGCAGCCGAGGCATCAATGATAACGGATACATTTTCATCAATTACAAAAAAATATAAATGCCCTGTTCGGGGAATGCTACAACAAGAGCAAAGCAGAACAGACTGGTGAATGTTAGTAGATGGTGTACATTTGAATATAGGTCAGGAGCAATTGTCCTTGCAATGTCAGTTATGAGTCCTATACAATTGTACATTAATGTTTCGATCTATGAGTGACCAATCCTCAGTCGGTCTACGTTAGGAAACAAAAATTCCCAGAGGTGTATGTTGGGTCAACAGTAGTAGTACTGGACCCTACGACGTTTCGGCTTCCAGGGTGGGTGCCTTCATCTGGGCCAAAAGAGGATTGTATCTCCTTAAGCTTAGGTCCGGGGGGAAAGGCGGGAAGGGAAGGGCGGCAGTTCCGTCTCGTGGGGCTGTAGTCAATCAGCAAGAAGATGGCGGCAGGAGGTGCAGCCCCTGGGTAGGGTTGTAAGGCAGAACCCCACTTTGCATCTGGTGGTTCAATGAAGTTTTCAAACGACCTCCAGTGGTTAGTAATAGTGGTGGCCAGAGACAGTTGTTGCCCATCCGAAGCCCTAGGCAGATTGAGGGCTGCTGGAGTATAGGCTCATCACAGATCAGTTGTGGGGCCGTAGGTCTAAGAAGCACCCCTGTAAACAAAGACAGGAGGTGGGCTCTCTAAAGCTGAGCAGAGCTCTGCAGAGTCACTGGCCAGCTCCTTGTAACGTTTTTATGTTTTTTGGCATATTGGGGGTTCCCCCCAGGTTCCCCAACCCACACGCCCACACCCCCTTAACCCTAACCCTAACCCTAATCTAACCCTTAATCTAACCCTAAATCTTACCCTAGCCCCAACCCTAACCCTAACGCTAGCCCCAATCCTAACTCTAACCCTAATCTAACCCTTAATCGAACCCTTAATCTAACCCTTAGTCTAACCCTAAATCTAACCGTAGCCCCAACCCTAACCCTTAACCCTAACCCTATCCATCGAAATTAACCATCAAAAATAATTCAAAGAAATATGCTTTCTGATGGAAAAGCAATTCAATGAATAATTTTTGATGGAAAGGTATTCCATTGAAAAGGTATTAGATGGAAAGACCAGATACCGGTGGAACTCAGTATGTATTGCTCACAGGATTGAAAAATGTAACGCGTTATCCCTAACCATAATGCATAAACATCTATTCAAATGGAAATCTTTTGTAGAGTACTTAAACAATGCAACACCCAATCAAGATTAGTATTATGGTGAATAGTATTAGTCCTTTCTAGTATATTACATGGCCTGCGGTAGCAGCCATGTAGTTATGGTTAAGTTGCTAAACCCATAGGAAGAACACTTTTTGAGCAGCTAATAACTTCGCTCCCCCTGGAGGAATTCTCACCGATCTTTGCAAAGGAAAGAATATTGCCCACTCTGAATTATTTTGCAAAGTTTGGTGAGGTTTAGTCCAGGGGGGGCAAAGTTATAGGGGGGTCCCAAAATTAATTTTTTTCCCATAGACTGAATGGAGAAAAAATTCTGTCGCGCCTACAGCCCAAACCGCTGGACGGATTTTCCGAAAATTTGCAGTAGGAGCAGCGGCTTGGTCCCAAAAGCGTGCTTTAGTAAATTTGGTGAACATCCGTCCAGTAGTTTTTTTAAAACAACCAAAAAGTAGGTCTAAAAAAATGTGTGATATCTATGTTCGCTCCGGGGACACCCTTCCCTGTTGGCTCCACAGACAGGACACCGATTGGCCAATTGGCTTGCATCATGTCCGCGTACATGCAACGTGCTTGCTGATTGGTTAGAGTGAAGCGTGAGGGGCGTCACATTTTCTCGATGCGCCCGCCATCTTGGATTCACAGACAGCGGCCGCTGTCCGCGGACATCGCGGTAAAAACATATAAAAAAACACAACTTTGCACTTGTCAAACTTATCAAATAATCTCTGGGGAGCTGAGGGGTGACGAGGATGGGATGGGATATGACTGCAAGAGGCAAAAAAACTGTGTTTATTTTCCACGAAAGTCAGCAAACAGTCCTGTGTAGTTCGCGGACACCTTTGCATTACAGGGTTGGTGAAAAGTAGTTCTTTGATGGCTTATAACTTTGGCGCCACTTAATTAAACTGCATGAAATTTTGCACTTATATCCTTGACCTGATGCCGAATGTGTCTGTGTTTGCAAAGTCTGGTGGGATTCTGTCAAGAGGGGGCGAAATTAGAGAGGGGGTCACAATTAATATTAAAGGCTTATAAATGTGATGCCATTTGATGAAGCTACACAAAGGTTTGTAAATAGATTATAGATCTAGATTTAAATGTTTTTGCAAAGTCTGGTGGGATTCTGTCAAGAGGGGGCGAAATTAGAGAGGGGTCCCAAAATAATATAAAGGCTTATAAATGAAGTGCCTTTTGACGAATCTCAACTTAAGCTGGTAACTGATCATAGATCTAGGTATAAATGCTTTTGCGAAGTTTGGTGGAATTTTGTAAAGAGGGGGCAAAATTAGAGGGGGGTCATACATTATTTTAAAGGCTTATAAATTTGGTGCCATTTGATGAATCTACGCAAAGGTTTGTAAATAGATTATATATCTAGATTTAAATGTTTTTGCAAAGACTGGTGGGATTTTGTCAAGAGGGGGCAAAATTAGGGGGGGTCCCAACTTATTTTAAAGGCTAATAAATGGGGTGCTATTCAATGAATCTACACAAAGGTGTACAAAAACATTATAGATCTAGATATACATGTCTTTGCAATGTTTGGTGGGATTTGTCAGGAGGGGGCAAAATTAGAGGGAGGGCTCCAAAATATTGTAAAGGCTTATAATTGTGCTGCAATTTGATGAATCTACACAAAAGTTTGCAAAAAGATTTTAGATCTAGATATAAATGTTTTCATAAAGTCTATATGGATTTTGTCGAGTGGGGGCTAGGTTATATGACTATTGTATGTGCATACATTTGACACTTTTGAAAAAATAAAACATATGTGGATTTCCAGCAAACTTGTGGAAGGAGCATTGGCAAGGACCTGAAAGCATGGTTTTGCAAATGTGCCCGTGTTTTATTTTTGAACAAGTGTCATAATGTAGGTACAAAAAATAGTGATATACCTTTTTGGTGACTGAGGTATAGCCGGTAGCCATGGGCAGTGGCCAGATTGTCCGGGTCATGGAATAAGGTCATAATCCGGACAATCTGGCTACTGGCCATGGTCACGAGGGACAACACACAGGGTTAAAATGGCCATGTCCACCTGGGACAGGCTTTGTGGTAAAGTTTTTCAAAATTGGGATAGGTTTGAAAGGGAAGAAAAAGTTGCTCGTAGTAATATGGTCATAGGCTTTTCTCTTTGCCTTCTGCAGGTTGCCATGGAAAGCGAAGAGGTGCCCTGTATGGAACCCCACCTTCCCTTTCCATGGTGGCCATCTTGGAAAAGGATTAGGCATAGGCGTCCCAGTGTAGGAAGGAAAATCCTTTTTTGTCACCCAGGTTTCCACTTTGGGAACCTACGGTGCTAATGGCCTTCATCCCTCATTACAGGGGCTGGAATGGAGGGATAATGGTCCGAGACCTCGTTATCCACCCTCGCTTCGATTGGGCTGTTAACCAGTCTCTGGAACGGGGGATGAACGCCACAATATTCCCATTAGCATAACACAAAATGTAAATGGAAATGTTGGAAAATCTTATTGAGTCTATGAGTATATATGTTTTTTTTTAGTTCTTTTTTTTTTAACTGTGAACGATGGTGCCTAAAGGAACATTTATTTTGTTATTTTTGGATGTATTTTTGTTTTTGGCAGGAGACCTAAGAACGAAAGGTGGGGAGGGAAATGAGGGACGAGGCACCAAACACTAATATGGAGGGGCAGGTGGACAGGGTAAAATGTTGCGTGTGTGTTATTTCTAAGGTAGGGCGCAGTGTTTCTCATGCTCCTTGATTACAGCAGTGGTGGTGGCTCTTGTGGAGGAAGGATGGCAATAGTTGATGCCATTTTAAGATAAATAGCAGTTTTGCAAAATGTATGTACTGTGTACTAGGTTGTTAATGGATAATGAGTAGAAATAGGTGTTTGAGCTGTGCAAGGGAAATTTTGAAGTTGAAAGTTCCTAGATCAGTAGAAAATGAAGTTCCGCACTATCTGCGAAGCACGGATATTACTGTGAAGTGCGGACGGATTCTCGGACACGTCATCATTCCGCGCGCCAGTGTATGGTCATGTAGCACTGTCCGGAAGGTCCGCAATGAAGTCAGATGTTCGTAGACCTCTATGGATGCAAAACTAGTTGAAATAGTTACAAGAAGTGTATAGAAGTGTTAAAAATAATTCTAGAAGGTGGGAAATGGCCGCGTTTTAAGGTTACACTTAGTAAATTGGACACAAATATTGTTATATTGGGTAAGTATGATATTAGTAAGTTGTAGGAAAATAGCATGCACTGGTAAAAACCCATGACATTCACTGAAAAAACGTTGTTAAAGGGACGTCATGGTTAAGTTGCACTAATAAAAACCTATGAAATACAATGAAAACACTTTGTTAAGGGGACGTTATGGTTAAGTTGCACTAATAAAAACCTATGAAATTCAATAAAAAAACTTTGTTAAAGGCACGTTATGGTTAAGTTGCACTAATAAAAACCTATGAAATTCAATGAAAAAACATTGTTAAATGGACGTTATCGTTACAAGTGAAATCGAAAACCCCCTGAAATTTGCCAGTTATGGTAAGCTAAGCAACCATAACTCGCGCCACCACTGTTCACTGCTAAGACTAACACCCAGGACATCAAAGATGACATCACAAATATCATTGATGACATCACTGATGACATCACATGTGCATTTACTTTTCATTCAAGGGGTTGTGAATGTAATGTTGGGAAAAAAGTGTCAGGGATTATTGGGAGATGTGTAATAAAGTACATACTTCATTATGCAATGTAGTGTTCTAAAGAACATTGCAGTGTTCTTTCTAGTGCAGGAACCTACTCATACAGAAATGTATGTATTGGCTGCAGCATACACCATAGTGGTGCAATATTTGTAATTTTCCATTGTTATATAATAAAACGGTGAATGCTGCTGTATCAGACTTTTCCGTACTGTGAAACATGTACTAAGTAGCTAATAATGCATCACTACTACATTTTTCGACTTATACACACAAAACATAAATAGACTACAATGTATACAAATATGGGGATTATATATGAAGAGTAACATAAGCAAACAAAAGGCAGTATCATTAACAACTGTGTATAACCTACACGATTGTGTTTGTGCACACAAATGATTGCTGTGTTTCAGGCCTGAATCTTCTCCTATATATGTACATCATAAGATGTGATTAAATTCTAAGGAAAGTAGTGTAAGAACATGTGAGAATAGCAACATCTATATATGTAATACCTTTTGAATGTTACGTTTCTGACTGCCAGTAAATAAAGGATACCTGCCCTAGATATGGCAGTGAACAAAAAAGAAGGGGCTATATGTGTGATGTCATCTTTGATGTCCTGGGTGTTAGTCTTCGCAGTGCACGGTGGTGGCGTGAGTTATGGTTGCTTAGCTTACCATAACTGGCGAATTTCAGTGGTTTTTCGATTTTACTTGTAACCAAATCGTCCTTTTAACAAAGTTTTTTCATTGAATTTCATGGGTTTTTATTAGTGCAACTTAACCATAACGTCCCTTTAAGAAAGTTTTTTCATTGAGATATATATATATATATATAAAATATTATATATATATATATATATATATATATAAGTAACCTGTCCCTCCCCTTCTGGTCTGTGTGTTATTTCTGTGTGTCAAGTTTGTCTTTATATTGTCCCTCTTACAATTACAAGAACTATTAACTTACTCTAAACTGCATTGTATGCATCAGAATAGAATATATATATATATATATAGTATATAAGGTTGCATTGTTATTTAATTGCGTGGATAATGAATTGCTATAATACTGCCTTGTGAGGCTCTTACATCTCTTCATAAGCTATATTATTTAATATATAAATCCTATGTACTTAACGTTCTTAATAAAAATATTGAAACAAAAAAAAGCTCCCATCCAGTGCTTAATTTGTGCAGGTGTTTGCCAGGGCTGAGCCCCGGCCTTATTTCTGAGCACCGGCACTTATTGTCTGAGACTCAGATCAATTATGATGTTGTGTTGTAGCATCTTCATTTCTTTTACCTGCCATTCAGTCTCAGTTGCACAACAGGCAACACCAGTGTCAGCCACAGCAGTGCTACTCTGTTACGTGTCCAGTTTCATGTACAAAAATGAGCTGGAAGGTGACATCTCTGGCTCCTCCTGCTGGTTATGCCAGAAGACTACTCCAGCCAGCCTCACCGACTAGCAGCACAGATGCAGCAGGGAGAGTGGCCTGGCTATGCGGTGCAGGCAGTATCCTGGCAGCCCTGGTACCAGTGGGTATGCAGGCACACTTATGCATATGTGCCAGTGGCAGCATGATTCTGGGTTCGCTACGCCCCAGCAGTCGTAGTGAGGAAGGGGGGGCCCTAAGCGGGCACATTCAGGATCTGGAAAATTTTTGGGCCGTGGCACTTATTTATTTACAAATTAAGCACTGCTCACATCAGCATGAAGAGTAAAATGACAGGCTACCAATGCTCCTTCCACTGGAAAATCAAGCCTGACCTTCCCGGCGATGACTTCAAAGTCACTATTCAAAGACGAGGCATCTCTCACCTGGATGATGAAAACGCCCACCTCTCTGGGACCCTCACACCTCCACCCCAGATGTTTATATTAAAGGTTTTTATACTGCACACTGCTGCCACCTGCATGGTTCTATAAATCAAATAAAGATTGTTGTGATGCTGGAAATTCATTGTAGGCACAGGGCCCCCATGTCCTTGTCCTGTACTCCCTTATCATGTGTGTTCTGTGTTTACTGCACAGGATTCCAATGTGACCACTGGGAATGCAGCTCTTCCTCTTTTTAGTTGTTGTGAACAGAGACCCTTGGGATACCCTTATGGCAACCATGGGTGGGGTACAACCCTGTACCCCTAGTGTATGTTTTTGAGCACCTGTTTGTTGCGTACAGAGCAGGGTATGGGTGGGTTGCAGCTCCACGCTGAATTTGACAGGAGCTCTGAGTAGCCTCCATTTTGAAATACCCAGGCCCTGCCATTGGAATCAGTTGATTCCTGATAGGAGACAAGATGCCCCCTGTGGCCTCTTTCTTTCTACTGCATGTTACCTTGTTTCCCCAAAGTCCTGGGATGCCCTGCCTCTGCCCCTTCCTTTGACTGGCTGTTGAATGGAAGAACCATATATGGTACTGTGAGGAAGTCCGGGCCAGATTGGCTGGAGCCTTACCTGTGACTGCATGTTGTGGGTACACTCTTGGGATGGGACCTGTGTGAATAGAGTGTGTGACCAATATGCATTCTATGCTATGGGCGTCTGGTTTCTGTGTGTGTGACACAATGAATGAGACTGCCCTGCCTGAAATTGACATGGATGCAGTGTGGTGTGCTGAAAGGCTGGGTGCTTGCCACAACCCACATTCCTTGTTATAAGTGTCTGGGTGGAAGTGAATAGTCTGAATGCATGTGAGCCTGATTGGCTGCCTGCATGAATGTCCTTCTGTGTGATTGGCTGACTGAGCCTGGCTTAGCAGAGTGAATGAGGGACATATTTGTATACCTGGGGGCCTCTCACTTACCAATGTGGTCAGAAGCTGAAGTTGAAACTTGAAGCTCATCCTTGAAACCCAATTGGAAGAAGAAGAATTGGTGCTGCATTCCCTTTGACGAAATCTAAAAGCTGTCGAGTGTGTCGAGGACTGATCCGACAGAGGACCTGGCTAGGAGACCTCTCCCTGAGATACGAGGAGTCATTGTGCAAAACTGCTGTTCTTGATCGAGCCTCCTTGGAAGCCAGTCCCGAAAGGCTGTGAACCGGAGAAGGGGTCCGCCGAGAATTTTGAAGTAAAGCGACGTGACATCGAGGCCATCAAAGTTCATTGCCATCGATCGGGTATCGAAAGATTTCCATGACCACTGGAAGCCAATTGAATTGTGTCACCCAGAAGCGGGGACACCTTGACGCCGTGCTGCTCGATGACTGGAGCCACAAAGCTCCACCTTGCCTAAGAACATTTGAAAGAGGGCTCCCTTGCCATCACAGTCGACCACTTTGTCTCGCCGGACAATGTCGAGGTCGTTGGCTACCGATGAAAGTCTGCGGTTGGGTTTCCTGCCACTCCAAGATGACAAAGACATCCTGAGGACACTGACGAAGTGAAGATCCGAGGTCCAGCCTATGATTGAGTCCCGATCGCCGAAGATATCCTGAGTTACGCGCTGCGGCCGTGGCACTGACATGACAGAGGGGCGCCTAAGCAACTCCCCACACACGATTCCCGATGCTGGGCCCACATCCATCCATGAGTCTTCTTTGCTACACCAAATATTTTGCATCAAGGTGGAGCACATGCCTCATCTTCCCAGGACTTTCTCGAGCGATCATCCAAGAGAACCACGAAAATCGAAGCAGCTGTCTCGATGCCAGTGTTCAAGTTTTCTTTGAGGAATCTCGATACCCTGTGGCTCCTGCTTTGAAGGGAGACCACACTCGAGGGATCTGTCGACAAACCATTCAAGAAACTCTTCCAAACCAGGTACATAATGGTGGTTGAACGTTTAGACCAGGAAACAAGACTGATTAAACATTTATGGACTGGGCTTGTTAATACTTTTATTACAGGCTGCCCAGGTTTGGGGATTAATAGTGTCTCAGTAGCTAAAGAAAGCCTTCTGCCATTCTTTAACCTAACCTGCCTTCCTTATGATCTATGCGGTTACACCTTGCTGCATGATTTGTGTGCCATTATAACTGTCAGCAGTTGATGCATTTTAAAGTAATCTAAAGCTAATTGTGGTGCCACATAGACATTGGAGATCATTACGAGTCTGGCAGTAAGGGGTTAACGGTGTCGGTAAAGGTGCCGTATCCATCAACCTCTTACCACCTCATTACGAGTTCTGCTCGCGGGGCCAGCTAAGACCGCATGGTAAAATCAGGTGTCCTTAGCAGGTCCAGCGAGCAGACAAGGGTGCTAACAACGGGCCCGTTATTAGCTCCCTCCCCATTCCCATTGAGCCCTATGGGGCCTCAAATGGGGATGGGTTCCTTGAATGAGGAATTATCGGGCCCTCCAAAGTCGGAAAGGCCCAGTAATTCCTCATTCAAGGAACCCGGACCCAGTACCCGGTATGGGGGTAGCCATGCCGCTAAGAGCGGCATGTTTACCTCCTACCTCGTAATGACCCCATTGTATATATTTGTCATATCAGAATTTTAAGAGTACAAAGTGTATTATTAATTGTGTATATATCTCTGAACCATATTTTTATATAAATAACTCTGTTATCACATTACACAGTGTGCGGACATTCCTTTGTGAGGGCTTAGGGACTCACTGTACCTAAGAACCAGCCTGCGTCACCTCCGGAGTGCTGAAGCCTTGGCTGCTCGTCCAAGCTACCATATAGACAACCTTGGCTGGGGTTCTCTGTGTCATATAGAGGGCAGAAGCACAGTTACCCCCTCCAGTCTTTACAGGGGGTTGGGAAGGTTAGTGAAAGGAGCGGGAAAAGGGCAAGAGTGCTGTGATGTGCTGTTGGAAGCTTCAGTTTGGAAGCACCTACGATTGTCGGGTCGAGCCCGTCATGTGGTGTGGAAGATTGTGTGTATTTTGTTTCGTGGCTGTGTGTTGTGAAGTATGTGTGGTTTTCTGTGCTGTAGAGCTCTGGTTGTATTTAGTGCAGAATATGAAAGGTGTATGCAGCAAAGTTGAGTTAAGTACGGGTTGTTAGTGGCTTTCCTAATCATTCATTTTTTGATTAGTTGTTCCTGCCCTTCCCCACCAGTTGCCCTTCTGGGTTTAATGATAACTGTCACCTCAGCAGTCATGGTTCCTATGCTTCTCTGGCATCATGTAAGCTCTCTGATTTCTTAGTGCAGGCCCTATTTCTGACTAGCAGACGTGCCCCCTGCACTTAGGGCGATCCGCAGAGGACGGATAGTTCTCTTCCTCGGAACCCTATGGTAATTGTCTGGTATCTATTTGGTTGAGTCTGGTGTATTACTCCTGTACACTTTTCGGTCCTCACTGGGGGTACACCTAATCTGAGGGTTTGCCTTCCCTGGTTTTGAACCCCCATGTTTCCCTTGAATCTCCTTCACTGTTAGATTCATATCAGGTCTCCTTTTGTTGGTGGTCCCTGTTTAGTGGGCAGGGGCAGGGAAGGTAGCATATGGGGCTGGGGCTCCGCTTAAGACCTCTCTTCCTGGTCCTATCCCTCATTTCTTCAATGTTTCCAGGCTACTTTCATGGTTTCAGTACTTGGCTGGTTACGAGATTTGGGGGTGCTGTTCAGTAGATTCCAGCTTGTTCGGAGCTGAAGAGCCAGGTTTTAAGAATTTTCATGAAATAGTTTGCTCCTACATAGCTTGTATTTTCTTGGGAAGGGAGTTCCATACTTTCACGGCAAAGCAGGAGAATGCTGAACCACCCAGTTTTTTCTTTGTGTTTGGTTTGGGTTTTAGGCCGATGTCATTGCTGGATCTCAGGGTTCTGGTTGGTTTGTAGATGGAAAGTTTCTTTCAAATGAATTCTGTTCCCTGGTCGTTTATTGCTCTGTGCGATATGCAGCTTGTTTTGAAAGTGGTTTCTTTTTTTACCAGGAGCCAGTGTAACGTCTTAAGTGCTGGTATGATGTGATCTCTTCTGTTGAGTTTAAGGAGGAGGCTGGCTGCCGCATTTTGTTTTTGTTGTAGTTTGCTTAGTAGGTAGTCTGGCATTCCAAGGTATATGCTGTGAGCATAATCTATCCTGTACAGGATGAGGGATATGATGGCCAGAGTTTTGTGCGTTAAGGAGAGGAATGGCAGGAACATTTATATCATGTGCAGATGGAAGAAGCACCTCTGGATTATCACATTAACTTGTGGTTCAAGTGTTATCTCGTTGTCCATGAGGATTCCAGTTTTTTTTACTGCTGCAGATGTTGTCAGCGAGTGTCCCAGTTCTATGGGCCATGGGATCCGAAGATTATTTCCTCTGTCTTCAGATGTACACATGATTCCGGTTTTGTCTAGGTTAATTTTGAGCTTGTTGATGTTCATCCATTCCTCCATTGGTAGAGCCCCTTGAGACACTCATTCTCTTCTTATATGTCAGTGTATTGGAAGATGGTTTGTTGCATGTTAGTTGCATGTTAGTCTGTGTTTTTTTATGAGGTATCATGTAGATGTTGAAGAATAGTGGTGTTAGCGATGAGCCTTGGGGTACCCTGCAGGTGGTGTCCCGTAGGGCAGATTTGAAAGGTTTTACCAAAACTGTTTCTGTTCTTTCCGTGAGAGAAAGATTTGATCCAGAGCAGCGCTGTGTCAGTGAGCCCTATTTCTTCCAGTCTTTTTATTAGGATGTTGGCGATGACTGTGTCAAAGTTGGCTGACTGATCCAGTAATATGAATGATGATTTGGTGTTGGAGTCTGCGTTCATCTTTAGATCGTACCATATTGAGACTAGTGCTTCCTCTGTTCCTCTCTAGGGTCTAAATCCTACTTGCACCAGGTCCAGTAGTTGATTATTTTCAATGTGCTCCAGTAGTTGTTCATAGATGTAGGTTTGTAATAGTTTTGCTGGGTAAGGGATGTTTGAGATCAGTCTATAGTTTGAGAGGTCTTCTACCTCGTCCGTTGTTTTCTTGAGTAGAGGTTCGATGTAGGCCCTTTTGAATGCTCCTAGTACTCTCCCTGTTGTAAGTGATTGATTTAAGAGGTTTAGGAAGTATTCTGATGGTGTGTCCTGTGTGAGGATGGTTTTATAGATGTCTGGGGGGCAGGAGTCCTTTGGGGAGCCTGCTTGTTACTCTTTTACACAAAGCTTAGTAGTTTTTCTCTTGAAATCTGTTGGAAGCAGCCCATTTTGTCTGGCGGTCCTGTGGTTGGTGGTAGCTGGCGCATTGTTTGGTCAATTGGAATTCTTTGTATCACTCGGTGTATAGAGGTTATTTTGTTCTTGAACTGATCTACAAGATCGTTGCATATCTTTTGGGAGGATACTGGTGAGTTGTTGCATCCAAGTGGGTTTCTCATCTCATTTACAGTATTGAATAACTCTCTTTGAGTGTTGGTGGCTTTTGTGATCCAGTCGTTGTAATGTTTCTTTTTTGCATTGAGAATTTCGCATTTGTATGATAGATTTGTAGTAGGTATTTTACTCTTTTGTCTTGGTCGTAGTTTTTCCTCCACTCACGTTCTAGTTTACGGTTAGTTATTTTCATTGCTTTTAGGTGGGACGTGAACCATCTAGCCATTGCCTTTTTTCTAGATGCAATGACACGCTTTTCTGGGCAGATGGCATCTATTGTTTGTGCTATCCATTTCTGGATCACGTTTGCTTTTCCATCTATGTCTGTTGCATCCAATGATGTGGCCGTCGGCTTCAAGATTTCTAAGAGTTCTTCTAAGTTACTGTTCTTGACTGTTTTCCAGGTTCTTTTCCAAGTTGGTGGTTATTTTCTACAGATTTTTAGATGGGTTTAATGTTATTTGGATCACAAAAGGGATGATGTGCTGGCCACTCGATAGTATTTGGATGGGTGGTGCTGTTGTAATTAGTTTTTATTTTGCGAAGATTGCTTCCATGGTGTGTTCTGCTGTGTCTGTCGCTCCATTCACCATCTGACGAAGGTTCATGGTCTTGAGTTGCTTGAGTACGTTTTTCCCATCTGATCAGAGGAGTAAGAATTCAAGACCTGCACGTGCTGCCCCTCCAATTCCCTTCAAGAAAGCTTGCATCCCCTACAAGCTTCTTACCGGTACAGTCTCCACTCTTTATGTTAGCAAGAGCTACTGATAGTTAATGGCTAATAGGCAGAAGCTACGGGAAATATTAATAACTTGCCAAACATACCAGAATGTAGGAAACCACACAGGACATTCAGTGTGAAGACTGACACTGCAAGCTTTTCACCAGTGATCAGTAATCTGGTGTGTAGCTTGAAACAGCAACAGCACTCAGATGCTGTCAGATGGGGTTAAAGTTTTGTTTTCAGAAAGTTCATGTCTGAAAAGGGCAGATTTACAGAGATAGACAATCCCATTTGCTGATAGTGCAGCTACCCTCCTCTACACCTCTAATACACCAGAAGGGATCTGAACAAATTGGAAAGACAAGCACATTTTAAACCTGCTTGTCCAATTTTAGCAAAGTGGATGGAGTGGCAGACTTATCTCCAAAAGGTTGTGCATCATTGGTTAGTTGCAACACAGCGAAAATACAATTATTACCCAATGATAAAAGGGACTATCCAGTCCAGGGTGTGTAAAAAAATCTAATGTATTATTATCGCAACAAACAGTTCTAGCACACAAAGGAATACAACCCACTCTGTGAAGTAATGCAGAGGACAGACAGTTTCAAGGAAGGAAAGGGGTGCATTCTGGATACTGACATGAGGTAGGTGGTAAAGCAATTCATCGCAATAGTTCAAGGATACTTGGTTTAAAAAAAAAGAAGCAATGTGTCATACACTGTCACTAGGGGCCTTCTGAGAAGGACGAGAGGGACAGAACCACAATGCACCATCTGCTGTAGGAGTTCCTGGTGCTAGACGGGGTAGAGTTGGTTTCAGGGCACTGTTAAAGACGGGAGACAGCTGCGGGCATCAGGCAACAGGCAATTCTGTGAGCAAAGCTGTACTGATGGCTCACTGCTGGTCGGTGGTTCTGAAGCACTGTTTGAAGCATCTCAGATGACATAGAGACTGCAGAAAAACAGTGGTGTAGTCGGTTGCAGCTCAGGGTCTTGACTTGTTCGAATATTTCTTTAAGGTGGACGTCGGTAGGTGATCAATGAGGCACTTCTCCTAGCTTCTATACTGGGCTTGTGTTGTCCATTAAAGGCAAATGGCCCAACGCTGAGGAGAATGTTGCAAGCAGCTGCCTTGTCCTTGGTTTGGTTCAGAGACTCTCTTTCACTTCCCACCTAGGAAGCTTGCTGCATCGTGTAGCAGGGCATGCTGTGTGCTGGCTGAGTACTGGTTCTGGAGCTGCCGGGGGGTCCTCTAGATTTGTTATCTCCCTCTGTTCGCTGGGAGATGTTTAGGGGAGGGATCTTGCTTCTCTCTTGATGGTCGTGGCCTTCCTTCACTGGCGGAAGATGTAAGGCATACTGCAACTTCAGCCAGGGTTCAATGAAGAGTTCTTCTTTTTGCTTCTGGTGAAGCCTTCAGATGATCTTCCAAGAAAGGGGCTCAGTCCTCTTTTAAGGCCAAATGGAACACAGGGATTGGTAAAGGCTAAGTCTACCTTAATGAACCGATCCTGGGACCACACCAACAATCTTCTCTATTCGTAAGGTCATAACCAGAGTTCTTTGCAACAGAAAAGGTAGAAGGGTGAAAAAATATACTACTAAGTCCCACCTATCTTCCTGTTTATTGTGTAACAAAGGGTTTCTCTGGTTAATGGAGTTCTCTGTGGTTCCTGATTGAAGCAGCAGGTCTCCCTTGAAGCTGTTGTGATAGCAGATTCTCTGACTCCCCCAAGCCACATTCTCATAACATCTGAATGGAGTCCAGCTGCGGGCATGACAACTCTAATGCATGTAGTGCCAGACACAATTGATACTGAGGGGGGGGAGCTGGCTTCAAGTTGACAGAGTTCATATGAAAGGGTGTTGGGGTTTCCTGTCTCCTTTGTTAGCCTTTGCAGCCGGACCCCATGTGGGCCTGTTTGAATGAAACTTTGATTAGTATGCACATGCTGCCACCAGCTGCATGGCTCAACAAAAGGACATTACAGATCCATGGGGCCTTTGTTTATAATTTGGCTGCCCATGGCACGGGGACGGTTTGGCTCTCCCCTTCTCGAGATACATCATGCAATCCACCTTTCAGATCCCGACTAAAAATGTCAGAGGGGGGGCTGCGCCTGCCGACTGTATCCACCCAGAGTACCCAGGTCTATGAGTTTTTCATGCAGTGAGCATAGGAACATGTGTGCGGATTAGCCCCACATATTTTCCAGAGGTTGATCTAACATCATTCAATTTATTTTAAAATATCAAAAAAACACAGGCGAGCACACACCCACCATGTGGGTGGTTGAATTCCTCCCTGTCACACCTGACATGGCAAACATTCAGGACAGTTTTTTAAAGGTAGCCACAGGAAGCACTGTACCCTTCACAATTGCACGATCTGCAAAAGCACATTTGTTTTTCATCAAACAATTAGCAATGTTTAAAAATGTTGACCCTACAGTACAAAAACTGGGGGTTGAAACTCTGTCAGCCGATCGCTCTAGTACAGCCCTATTATCAAGTTACAACTATTGCTTTGCATTCAAACCCAAATGTTCCTATTCCGTGTTCACCCAAGTAGTCAATAAGTAATACATCCTCAATTCATTAAGAAAATGCCCACATGTATGTTCAATGCTTTCTTGAGAGGCGGAATGAATCCAGAAAGGTGTCCTGAATAAGCCAATGCATTTCAGAATCTGGTCCATCATCAGAGCTGAACACTGCATCATGATGCCTGCATGAGCATATGGGCAACTCCTGTTGCAACTCAAAGGTGGATGGAAAAGTAAAAGGCTACATCCAAACGTTGTTGTTGGGAAAGATGTTAAACACCTGATTATAGGGCTATGTGAGAGTGCTCGGCTTAATTGAGTGGTGACCCCCAGTTTCTGTATTGTAGATTTGAGATCCTTGTGCCATAGGACTTTTCTCCGGGATGCTCTGTTGAATTTAACAATGACTTTGTACACACCATTATTTTTCACACTGATATTAGCATTATTATAAGTTAATGGTGCCCACCTTCATTGTAAAAAATGTGACCACTCACATCGAGCTTCATTAAAAAAAAAAATAGAAATATTTATAAAATCGACATTTGTATGGCACCTATGCACAGGTGTTTCCAGGTGCCACAAGAAAAGATGGTGGGGGTGGGGGGCAACAAAGGAAGAAAGTAGAACAACAACATAACTGTTATATTGGCCTTGTGACAATTCTACCGTACAAGTGCAATACAAGGTGGTTAGTGCAGGGGGGCAGAGGGAGAAGTGCAGGAGTGGGGTGCCCAAAGGGAGAGGGTGGGCAAGTGCTGGGTGGGCCAGGACAGCAAGTGCCAGGGGAGAGAGAGGGGGAAGGGAGGATGAGTGCAGTGGACAGGGTGGGCCAGGTTTAGGGCAAGTCTGTGGAATGGGGTTTGAGGACAAGTACTGGTGAGGGTTGCTTGTGGGACTGCTAGGGGGTGGTTTGGTCCCTGTGTGATTCTTAAGGGACCGGGCCCTAGTCATAGCAGCAGAGGGAAATATTAGCAGGGAAGTAGAGGGAAGGAAGAGGAGAAAATTAAAGCCTGGGGGGGCAGAGAGGCCGCTTGAGAGGGAGGATCCCGCTGAGGAAAGGGATCTACCTCCTACTCTCTGCTTGGAGAAACGTTTGACCTGCAGAGAGTTGGAGTCAAAGGAGCAAAGGACTCTGGCAGGGAGGTATTTAGGGAGGGGAAGCTGGATGTAGAGAGGTCCCAGGCAGCCTTGTTAATGATGCTTAGTGTCTTGAATTTGATCATTGCTGTTACAGGGAGCCAGTGGAGAGATTTTAGGGCTGGAGAGATGCAGTCCCTAGGCTTGAGGCCAAGGATAAGTCTCGGAGTCCTATTCTGGATGAGTTGAATTGGGCGAAGGGAGGAAAGAGTCAGATTAAGGAAAAGGCTGTTGCAGTAGTCCAGCCTAGAGAGAATTTAGGCTCTGGAGACGTAGAGCTTCTGGGGGAAGGTGACTGCTCCTGAGGGGGTGGAGCTGAAAGTTGGACTTCTTGGCAAGGTCTGTGATGTATGGAGAGAAAGAGAGAGAGAGGAGTCAAAGATGATCCCAAGGTTTTTTGCCTCACAAGTGGGTCAGTGGAGGGGGTCGAAGGAGGCTTGTCTGAGAGTGGGGGGACAAGGAGCAGGCGTCCCAATGAGAAGGATCTCCGTCTTACTGGCATTAAGGCAGATATCTTTGGCAGAGCACAATGCCTGAATAGCAGACAGGCAGTCGGGAATGACAGAGGAGGTAGAGGACGGCAGATTAAAAGAGAACTCAGGTGGGCCAAAGGGGCCAGGTAGATGTTGCAGAACGATGGTGATAGGATAGAGCCCTGAGGGACGCCATATGTAGAAAGTGAGCTGGACGAGAGAAAAGGACCCAAATATGCTTGAGTGGGTCTTTTTCAAAGGAAGGTCAGCCACTCCAGTGCCCGGTCAGTGATTACTAGGGTATCAAGGAGATGGTTTATGAGAATGGAGTCAAAGGTGAAAGAAGGATTGAGGAGAACCTGAATAGATGGAGTGTTTGAGTCCAGGTTAGAGAGCAGGGCATCACATGTGTTCAGGAGAGCAGTTTCCGTGCCTGACTGGTGGTCATAAAGGCAGCCAGTTCTTTCGGTGTGGTGGGTCAATTGGGGGATGCCCAGCTTCTCCTTCAGTTTGCCCAGGAAAAGGGTGACAAAGATAGGGAAATAGTTAGCCAGGCACAAAGGGTCAGCAGATGGCTTTATTAGGGGAGGGTGCCCACAACAGTCCTTAAGGAGTTGTCGGAAGGAGCCAGTGGCAAAAACGTTATTACAGAGATGAGCCAAGGCTGAGTCAAGAGAGGAGATTTTGTCCTTGATGAATATTGAGTAGCAAGGAAGCACCTGTTTACAGGAGACTCTCATAGAGCAGACAACTCTAGAGAGCTCATCTGGTGCAATGGGAGAGAAGGAGGAGTGTAAGGGAGGTGAGCGGGCCAAGGGAGCAAAAGAAGGTGGGGGTTGAAGAGTGAGCAGATGACAGAGAGGACAGGATGTCCAGAGTTTTGGAGGTGATGTGGGCATCCAGTGCAGAGAGCCTGGGAGGGAGGATGAGAGGAGGAGACTGCAGTAGGATTGGCAAGTTCCAGATTTTAAAAAGTTCAGCTGTGTTATTGGTGGCTCCAGAGAGGCAGGTTTGGACATAAGCCCTCTTCTTGGAGCAGATGGTGAGACGATATTGCCTTTGGAGTACGCGGCAGTCCAGTTTGTCAGAGGATGAGCTAGATGTCTGCCATTTCTGCTCTGCAGCTTTGCACTTGTGTTTCAGAGCTACCAAGTCAGAGTCATACCAGGAGTTGCATTTGGAGGCTGGCTTCATGCGGATCCTCATGACAGGGGCAGGGATGTCCAGGGTGTCAGAGAAAGAGAGATGAAGGTTAGCTAGAACAGTCAGAAGGATAGTCAAATGGAGGGGCTTTGGGGGATGAAGGAAGAGTCAAATGCAGTGACTGACAGAGAAGGAGACTGGCAGTGCTTGCAAAAGCATTATCAGAGGTTAGGGGAGGTCAAGCTGGGAAGAAAGGAGAGAGTGGTCGGACCAGGAGAGAGGGGTAATAAAAGGTTTGGAGAGTGGGATGTCTGTTGAGATGAGAGCATCCAAGGTGAATCCGGCCTAGTGGGTTGGGTGAGAGGGAATGATAGTGAGCGAAAGAGTCAAAGAGGCAGCGAAAGTGTACAGTAGCCACATCAGGATAGTTGAGGTGGATGTTAAAGTCCCCAAGGAAGATGAGTTTGGGGGAGGAGGCAAGAAGAGAGGAGGACAGGCCCACCCATTCCGAGAGGAAGAGGGAGGTCAGTCCAGGGGGCCTGCAGATAGTAGCAAGAGTGAGAGAGAAGGTAGGTGAGACAGATAGCCTGCAGACTAGGCTTTCAAAGTATACGTAGGTTTGAGTGGTGATGATGGAGGCAGGAACCCACTCAGGGAAGATCAGAGCCACTCCGCCACCAGGCCGGGAGGGCCTGGGATTGGACAGGATCTTGTAGCCCGGAGGGAGAAGAGTGTCAAAAGCAGTGGCAGAGCTGGCCTTAAACCATCTCTGTGTGAGCAAGGATGTCAAGGTCTTCAAGAGGAGACAGCTGTCTGAGGAGTGTTTGATAGCAGATCTAGATTTGAGGATAGCTAAGTGAAGCTGGTTGCCCCCTTTGAATGAATTGCAAGGGGGGGGTGCAGGGGTGGGGTGCCACCATTTGGGGGAAGAGGGGAGGGGCGGATGAGGGATGGGGTGGCTGGAGAGGGGGGAAGTTAAAGAGAGATGGGAGGCGTCTATCAAGAAGGAGGAGGTTGGGCTAAGAGCCCTGGGCCATGATAGTGCCATTGTGATAGAAATGAATGGTGCACTTGGAAGATGTGAAGTGAGCCAAGACCAATTCCCATCTGGTGCCACCAGTAATGTTTGAAAAAGAAAAAGGGGAGAGAACAGAGACCATATGGGGAGTCCATAGGTCAGAAGAAGGAACAGCAAAGAGAATGTCAGTGGTATCTGTCTAGAAGAAGCATTGATGTAGGTGTCTGCAACGGGCAGACCAGAGTTTGAACTCAGAAGTGCCTTTCTAAATGTCTTCCTTCCAGACTTAGTGAGAGAAGGAGGATAGGTAATGGAGACGCATTTAGAATAGATAGGGGAGACAGAGATCACACTGGGGGCAGAGACGAAAAGGGGGGCGGGGGGATCAGTGGACAGCAGGGGAGGGGTTAACATGATACACAATAGAATCTCATCAGGCGGCTAAGCAAACTAAAACAATGAGCACTTTGGAAATGCGCAAGATTAAAAAATCAATTGATTGATGAGTTGCAAAGCACACATACATTCAGATATTCAAAAAAACACAAAAAAGCAGTGCAAGATGGGTGATGCTCAGACGGAGGGCACACCTCAATTCGAATTTACCAGTAATCACTAAAACAGTACAAAAAGGTTGATGCACAGTTGGAAAGAACACCTCAATTTGAATTGCCAGCACTAGAAAGAAGTACAAAATAGGTCATGCACAGTTGGAGAAGCACACCTTAATTCAAATTTGCCAGAAAGCACCAAAAGGTAGTACACATGGGTGATGCCTTGTGGGAAAGCACACCTAAATTTGAATTTGCCAGAAAGTACTAAAAAGCAGTACAAAATGGGTGATGCACAGTTGGAAAAGCACACCTAAATTCGAATTTGCCAGAAAGCACTACAAGGTAGTACACACTGGGTGATGCACCATTGGAGGCACACCTGAGAATCAATATTCAGTTTTTTAAATTATTTTTTAGAGGAAATAGCAGAGAGTTTTCGGTACGAGGCACAACTAGGTGCATACTTAAAATTGTACAGAGAATAGAGTTTAAAGCTAGGCAGGTAAGGAAAGGAGCAGGGGAGCAACCAAAGTCAGAGTTCCAAGGGAGGTGTGAGGACCAAACCGATGTGATCCATGTTGCTTACTAGCTAATGAAGAGTCCAGATTTTGATAGAGTTCAAAGCTTGAAGTGGTCCCTGTCAGTGTGAGTCATTGGGTGAGTTGCCAAGAGGCAATGGGTTCTGGTGTTACAGCTGGGAGAGGTACTCCATCCACTTCCTGACAGGGCCAGACAGGGGGCCTTAGTAAGGGCCTTCGTGACATGGGCTGGCTCTCACCTGTCAGCTCGTGATTGGCCTAGAAGAATGAAAGGATGGCCAATCAGGCTGGAGGCAGGGCCGGCATCCAAGCATTCCGGTGCTCAGGGGAGACGGCGGCCGTGGCAGAAATTGGATGGCCAGAGCAATGAAGTGGCCCAGATCGGCAAAGCAGGCCAAATGCTGCCAAACAAACTTAGAAGTAGCTGTTGATTGGAACTTCACGAATAACAAAGCCCAATAGGACAGATTTCATAAAATGCAGCACTCGCCACCACACTCGATCCAAATTGAGGCAAAGTAAGCCTAAAGCCCATCAGGGCTTACCTTATGTTGCTGAAGTTTTTTCACTCCTCCAGCTGCCCCATGCAGGCAACACAATGTCTAATCTGCTCGTGGCTGGAGACACTAATTTAAATGTGTATGTTTGCCATACTTTACTTTGAGCCCTTTTGTGTTACTCAGCAGTATCCCGCTATTTATCCTAATTGTGTAAGGTAGTCATACCCTGCTCTTAGCCCATTTGTGTTAGTCTGCCATATCTCACATTTAGCCTAATTGTGTAAGGTAACCATACCTTGCTCTTAGCCCATTTGTGTTAGTCAGCTATATCTCACATTTAGCCTAACTGTGTAAGGTAACCATACCTTGCTCTTATCCCATTTGTGTTAGTCAGCCATATCTCACATTTAGCCTAACTGTGTAAGGTAACCATACCTTGCTCTTATCCCTTTTGTGTTAGTCAGCCATATCTCACATTTAGCCTAACTGTGTATGGTATTATGTATTCATCTAGAACTTAGATTGCCTGTGAAACGTACCACTGCTCCATCTACACAGATGGAACCCAGAAAGAAGACATTGTTGTTTGTACAGTGAGGCCTTTTTCTCCTGCCGCACACCACCCCTTCACAACTTAGCAGAAAGCACAGGCTCACTTCCACACGCCCTGTACTCACATAAAACACAAACATTATTGCACAACACCCCTGCCATAAGAATGAAGCTACTTTTAATGACACAAACATGAACGGTAGCTTCCCACATAACTCTGTTTCCTTAAACACAACCCCCCAACTTTAGTCCATAGTTTACCTCCACTGTGCCCATGCACACTCCATTTAGACATGGGTGACTACCAGGGTCTTGGCCACACAAAACTTGAATGGCTGAAATGCACACACGCATTATAGCACCTCCCAAATTCTCCCAAACATTTGGACCCTCCAAGGGCATTCAACCAAAAGCCCATTGGGACCATAATTATGGTGAAAGGCACTATAACGAATGGCTGAATGAATGAATGAATGAATGAATGAATGAATGAATGAATGAACTTTGAAGGCGACCCTTGCAACAGCATTTGCATTGCAGCATTTAGTTTACCTTCTTTTTAGTATCACAGGCAGCTTCCACTGGGAAAACTATTTTCATAATTTGTGTGGATTATTGCAAAATGCCTCTTAGCTTTACTCTTTTTCCCACAGTGACTTGGGCACCGTAGATTTTATTTTTACACTGGAAGAAAAAATAAATTGTTTCCCCACTCTGGATGGCAATGGTACATCTTCTGCTTTCTGTTGGATGCCGTGTTTGCATCTGCATCCAGGATTTCAACAAGGATAGTTCACTTCTTTGTTTTGGGGCTACATGAACAAAAAGGGGCTACATGAACAAAAACAATCTGAGGAGTATTTCAATCAATGTGTCAATCGGTTTAAAAGATATTCAGCATGTAGCACGGTCTGCTTTGTCAAAACATAAAATCCACTCCCAGTTTAGCATATCCCCAAGTCAGGCAAATTGCTTACATGGCAGGTCGCAGAATTCAGAGAAGGAAAAGCAAGCCAAAGCCTACTTTGTTGGCTACAGTGAAAGGTATGAATGTCAAAAAAATTGGCAAAGTTGGAAAATTGAACATATGCAAGCCATGTGATCAAGTTGTATGCAAAAAAAAGGTAGATCCAAGGGATAAAATAGCATTCAGTTTCAGAGTCTGGCAGGAACCTGCCGGACTCGTAACAGTTTTCCGGCCCCTGATATCCCGGGGCCACCAGGAAGTTGCAGGGGCCTGGGATTTCAGGCGCCGGAAAAAGTTGTTTGCCATTCCTGTGGCGTACCCGCCCACAGAGTTAGAGTGTGGCGGTCTGGAAAGGGTGTCCATAAATGGTATGTTGCTACCAGCACCCTTGTTTCCGGACCGCCAAACTCATAATGAGGCCCAGTATCTTCAAATAAAAAACAAAACACAGTTTAACCAAAAACAGCAACACATACAGTATATTTACCTTTATTCTTGCAAGCTGGGACTCAGGGGCACACATGGATTGTCTTTTTTCTACAAAAACGTGCACATGCGCTCTCACACACACACGTACGTGTGCACACAGAACAAAAAACGATTACAACTGTAGCTTTATTTTCCCCATTCTGAGTGAAAGCCTACAATTACCAGCATGCAAAGTAATGCTAAGCTACACAAATCTAAAAAAGCACAGGGAGACTGAAACAATGACAGCTCCAGCTTTATTTCACATGGCATGTCGGTTTATGCACCCCTTCCTTTTCTAATCAGCCACCATGTGCACCTCTTGTTGACAATGGCCACAACACACATTTTCCCATTTACTATTGTTATTATTGATAGTTAACCCCTTGTTAGGACACTGCCCCGAGTCCTGATGCAGGCACTCCTCCCACAGTGCACACAGCTTTTGAGTGTTTGCTTTGCAGGAAGAGGAGATCCGGGAGGCAGGGGAAGAGGCCCAGGGACTTCAGACACCAAAATAAACAGACAGTGTTCATTGTGGTGGCTGATGCAAGGGTCTACTGGGAGCCACCAGTGGATCGCGATCTACTGGTTGGACCAACAAACTGCAGAATCTCGGGGACCCGGACTGGGACTGCCTTCTCCTTCCAAACTTGGATTCCATACTTCTAAACATCTCGATCCCCTCTCTTCATGTCTTTCTAAGCGCACCTTCCCAATATATCACACACATTAGATGCATAGAAGTGCACTTTATTCCCTCCCAGCTAGGTTCACTTTATATAAAACCTAATACATGTGTATGTGTACATATGTACATACATATGTTCATACATACGTTCAACTATAAATACACGGTTCTCATCTCATTCAAAATATGCCTTCAGTTTTTCCCTTATTACACAAGTAGAATTATCAAAAGGGGCACCTACCTTATAGAATAGAGCTACGCTACCTGAGTCCCTTTAGGTGATGTGCGAGACTGCTGTGCTGTGACCACCTACAAGGGGCGACAGGGGACATCTTTCCAACGGTCCACCTATTCTCACAACATCCCTGCAACCCCACTGCCATTTCGGCTGCTTTTAACAGAGACCATTAAGGGCATTGCTTCAACTTCAAAGCCTAGCTCTTCCTTCATGGCTTTCCAAAACGAGTTGAGTATCATCTGAAGGCAGTGACCCCCAAAAAACCCAACCCGGCAACTGCTCAATGGCTTTGAAACCCACACCATGGAGAGGACTTCATCTTTTGCCCCCTCTCCTCCCTTTTTTCCTTCAAGTGGCTCTCCCCGTTGCTCATTATCGCTCCCCACAGCGCGGCGGCTTCTCAAATTAATGAGCGGCATAGCGCTGACCACCACAGAAAAAACTCTTCAAGAACCGAGCAGAGAACGACATCAAATTATAGCTGCCTGCCAGCATTGGGTTCTCCCTGGTGGAGATTTCTTAAAAATATGTCATACAACTTTACAACCCATCACTGTATTCATAAGCATCTTTTATATGTCCCCAGCCTGGAACTGCTACTGGCGTCGATTTAGAAGAAACCGAATGATACTGGCAACACATTACATTGCACACAAAGAGAACAGTGACCATGTGATACCAAAATTGAGTAGACATTGCATGGATTCATGTAACAAATACTATAAGTATTATGGTGGGTTTAAAAAGCAACAGAAGGCAGAAAAGAATACTTGCCTTGTATAAAGTGTGAGCCGCATAGGCTGTTTCAGTCCCCAAGTCATACCTGGCACATCAGCGCATAATACCAGCCTCTGGAAGTTCATCTCCAGGTCAGAGCCACAGAGCAAAGCATCATGGGTAGACATCATTAAAAGAAATGCGTGTATCTTTGCTCAATGTGAGATCAATGTCATTGCCTTAAAGGGCAACATTACTTTATAAACAGCTGTATCAGTCCAAGACCAATGGCCCTCAAGGATGCAGCAACTACATACATGTTCTACCCTGACTAGGGATCATCCCTGGGGTGTGTGGAGCCAACACGCCTGAAAATTCCATTCTCACAGAAGTGAACTTCACCGCACTGATGATACCCAAGGATGGTGGAACATGTATGTAGATGTTGCATCCTTCACAGCCGTCACTGATGATACCCAAGGATGGTGAAACATGTATGTAGATGGTGCATCCTTCACAGCCGTCACTGATGATACCCAAGGATGGTGAAACATGTATGTAGATGTTGCATCCTTCACAGCCGTCACTGATGATACCCAAGGATGGTGGAACATGTATGTAGATGGTGCATCCTTCACAGGATGGTGAAACATGTATGTAGATGGTGCATCCTTCACAGGATGGTGAAACATGTATGTAGATGTCGCACATACATGGTGCATCCTTCACAGCCGTCACTGATGATGCCCAGGATGGTGAAACATGTATGTAGATGGTGCATCCTTCACAGCAGTCACTGAAGATGCCCAGGATGGTGAAACATGTATGTAGATGGTGCATCCTTCACAGCCGTCACTGAAGATGCCCAGGGTGGTGAAACATGTATGTAGATGGTGCATCCTTCACAGCCGTCACTGAAGATGCCCAAGGATGGTGGAACATGTATGTAGATGGTGCATCCTTCACAGCCGTCACTGATGATGCCCAGGATGGTGAAACATGTATGTAGATGGTGCATCCTTCACAGCCGTCACTGAAGATGCCCAGGATGGTGAAACATGTATGTAGATGGTGCATCCTTCACAGCCGTCACTGATGATGCCCAGGATGGTGAAACATGTATGTAGATGGTGCATCCTTCACAGCCGTCACTGATGATGCCCAGGATGGTGAAACATGTATGTAGATGGTGCATCCTTCACAGCCATCACTGATGATGCCCATGATGGTGAAACATGTATGTAGATGGTGCATCCTTCACAGACGTCACTGATGATGCCCAGGATGGTGAAACATGTATGTAGATGGTGCATCCTTCACAGCCGTCACTGATGATGCCCAGGATGGTGAAACATGTATGTAGATGGTGCATCCTTCACAGCCGTCACTGAAGATGCCCAGGGTGGTGAAACATGTATGTAGATGGTGCATCCTTCACAGCCGTCACTGATGATGCCCAGGATGGTGAAACATGTCTGTAGATGGTGCATCCTTCACAGCCGTCACTGATGATGCCCAGGATGGTGAAACATGTATGTAGATGGTGCATCCTTCACAGCCGTCACTGAAGATGCCCAGGATGGTGAAACATGTATGTAGATGGTGCATCCTTCACAGCCGTCACTGATGATGCCCAGGATGGTGAAACATGTATGTAGATGGTGCATCCTTCACAGCCGTCACTGAAGATGCCCAGGGTGGTGAAACATGTATGTAGATGGTGCATCCTTCACAGCCGTCACTGATGATGCCCAGGGTGGTGAAACATGTATGTAGATGGTGCATCCTTCACAGCCATCACTGAAGATGCCCAGGGTGGAGAAACATGTATGTAGATGGTGCATCCTTCACAGCCGTCACTGATGATGCCCAGGATGGTGAAACATGTATGTAGATGGTGCATCCTTCACAGCCGTCACTGATGATGCCCAGGATGGTGAAACATGTATGTAGATGGTGCATCCTTCACCGCCGTCACTGATGATGCCCAGGGTGGTGAAACATGTATGTAGATGGTGCATCCTTCACAGCCGTCACTGATGATGCCCAGGATGGTGAAACATGTATGTAGATGGTGCATCCTTCACAGCCGTCACTGATGATGCCCAGGATGGTGAAACATGTAGATGTTGCATCCTTCACAGCCGTCACTGATGATACCCAAGGATGGTGAATCATGTATATAGATGGTGCATCCTTTGAATCATGTATGTAGATGTTGCATCCTTCACAGCCGTCACTGATGATGCCCAGGATGGTGAAACATGTATGTAGATGTTGCATCCTTCACAGCCGTCACTGATGATACCCAAGGATGGTGAGACATGTATGTAGATGTTGCATCCTTCACAGCCGTCACTGATGATACCCAAGGATGGTGAAACATGTATGTAGATGGTGCATCCTTTGAATCATGTATGTAGATGTTGCATCCTTCACAGCCGTCACTGATGATACCCAAGGATGGTGAAAACAGCGATACCCAAGGATGGTGAAACATGTATGTAGATGTTGCATCCTTCACAGCCGTCACTGATGATACCCAAGGATGGTGAAACATGTATGTAGATGGTGCATCCTTTGAATCATGTATGTAGATGTTGCATCCTTCACAGCCGTCAGTGATGATACCCAAGGATGGTGAAAACAGCGATACCCAAGGATGGTGAAACATGTATGTAGATGTTGCATCCTTCACAGCCGTCACTGATGATGCCCAGGATGGTGAAACATGTATGTAGATGTTGCATCCTTCACAGCCGTCACTGATGATGCCCAGGATGGTGAAACATGTATGTAGATGGTGCATCCTTCACAGGATGGTGAAACATGTATGTAGATGTCGCATCCTTCACAGCCGTCACTGATGATACCCAAGGATGGTGGAACATGTATGTAGATGGTGCATCCTTCACAGCCGTCACTGATGATGCCCAGGATGGTGAAACATGTAGATGTTGCATCCTTCACAGCCGTCACTGATGATACCCAAGGATGGTGAAACATGTAGATGTTGCATCCTTCACAGCGGTCAGTCTTGGGTTGATATAGATATATATATTTTTTTTTTTATTTGGTTTTTACAAACCTTTAAAATCTTCAAAACAATTTTGAAAGTATACAATTAAACTTAAAAATATTTACTGAAAATATATAAAAACTACATTTTGTAACTCAAAAAACACCCAAACACGCATAAAGATATGCGTAAATTAGCACTGTCCTATAAGACAATGGGCCTTATTACAAATTTGGCGGTCGGCGAAGAAAGTGCTTCATAATTACCTTTATATGGTCGTAACGGAATTAGCGCTCTTTTTCGGTCATCGCAAAGTGGAGTAAAGTGGAGTAAAGTGGAGAAAAGTGGCAAATTTACCTCCAGCAAGAAGTTCTATAAATCAGAGGTTTTGCTGTGCGGAAAAACAGCCACCAGTAAATCCACTATAAATCCCCATGGAGGTCTATGGACTTCAAAAACAGAGAATTATACCGCCATACCACCACGTGCAATCTCATGGAATACCCTCAGAACCAACTAACTGGTGGTAGCAGGAGTCGAGTTCGGCAGTAATTAGGCAAACTGACTTTTGTTTTATCTCACACAGAGCAACAATAGTGATTTGACGGGAAGGGCTGCCGCGTGCAGGATGTTAGCCCGGGAGGAGAAAGTGGTGCCAGATTCACTGGTGAGGAGTGCGTTTACACCATCCTGGTGAGGGATGACTATTCCTTTGATGACGGTCTTGAAGTCACTGTCAGGAAGGTAGGGTTTGATTTCTCAGTGGGGGGCGGGAGGGGAGGAGTTGGTAACGTGCATTGCCAGTAACTATCATGTTATATAGAGTGCTTGGTCACTTCCAAGGAGATACTGAAAAAGGATAAGGAAGCAGTGCCTTTCAACAATTACAGTTTCATGGTATGGGAGGATGTAAAGGACCCTCCTACCCTCACCATACTGTGCACTGGAAACCTGTTGCTCTGGAACTTAGATGGGACTCCAGGCCTGCTACCAGATGTTTCATTGCAAAACTCTGCAGATAGCATCCGACTGGAATGCCACATCTGAGATGGAGAGGGGCCCTTGACATGCATAGTTTTGGGACCCGGACATAGTACATTTCACCAGCTCTCAATCCTTAACCGATGTAGTCTAGCCGATATGGCAGTAATACAGTCTTTTGATCTGAGTTTTAAGAGTACATGGCTGCCATTGAATTCCAGGTCTTCGAGCCAGGTCTGATTCTGTGTTTGTTTCTTGCTGTTGTCAAAGGGGAGGATTGTTGTCTTTGCGGGGTGAAGTACAGGCATACAGCAGACATGCAGTCTTTTACGGGGATAACGCACCATGCTGAAGGCACTCCACAAACCACCTTGTTTTTGTATCTATCTCCTTCCCAGGAATGCTCTGACGCTGCACCTAGAAATCAAACAGTTGCTTTTAAACGTATTTAAACCAATTGAGATGTTATATAAGCAATGTCTGGGCTATAAAGGTGCAGTGACATGTTCCTGCTACTTTACTCACTGTTGCCACATAGACACAAGCACCCATTAGTAACCTGTGCCTATAGGGGGTTGTTTGCCTATGTGTTCTCAAGTTGATTGTGTCCATTATTGATGGGTACAGAATGAACAATTAAGAACTGAACTCATGTTACAATCAGTGGAATACTTAGACTAAGCCTTGGTCTGCCAGCCTCACCTGCAGAGCAAAATCACCTAATAATATTGCACACAACAAAATATATTCATTTTATAATTATTATAACCTGATTTAAAAAACTGTCTAATCTCCATTTCTTACAGATAAAGTCAGCCAACTGAATCCATTGTATGTATGAAGTAGATGCTAATCCTTAGAACTGCACAATATCCATTGTGGCCCAAACATCCACTGTCTTGCTATGTGCAGACAGGGTAGTCAGCTGCCCATAATCACCTGCACCTCTCAGCCTTGTGTAGAGAAGCCGGTAGACGAATATACCCTAACTCCTGCCCCCTCGCCGCCATCATACTGGAACAGCAGTTGCAGAGATATATGTGGCACCCTGTGTTGCCCTATACTGCATCGAGTGTACAAGAGATGATATGCGCTCCGACAACTGTATCAAATGTACCCTTGCACTGAGAGAGTGGAAGGATGTCTGCACAAGCCTTTGGACATTATGTAACGATGAGTGAAATCTGACGAGGGCAGAGTGATGTCATAAAGAAGATATACAATGATATAATGAAACAATATGAAAATACTTAAGAGTAACAATGTAACTGAAGCAACAATAGAAACATGTACGAATGAGAACGTAATCATGTATGCAAAAAGAAGATAAAGTAACTTGATGACTAACAAGTGTAAATATGCAGTAACGCAAGGTAGATGAGACATATAGAAGCTTGCAATAGAGGAAAATATGATGTGGGAATGGTGGCCATGATAGGAAAACTGACGTCGGCTTGTGTAGAGATTCAATTAAGCTACCTCAGAAACAGACCAGGGCTGTAGAGTCACTAGTCGCTGGAAAACAGCTTAGTGAGCAAACAAAGAGGAGTCTATGTTGGCCTGGGATCAAGGATGCTATTTCAAGGAGCAGCTGCAAAGCACAAAGGGAGGCAGACGTATAAGCCATGGACATGAGACATATTTCTCTCAGCTTAGATTAAAGAAGATGAAAACATCTGCAAGAGGCAAGTATTGGACAATTAAGAGTGAATAAGGCTCATACAAGATGGAGTGAGCAAGTCTCTAGAGGCCAAAGGAGCAATAACACCCAGCATAATTGAATCAAATAGCAGTAAATAGGAGGTCGAAATTGACACATTAGCGGTCTCCTCACATGTGATGCAGATGTCGAAAACAAGTGCTATTCATTAAGCCTTGCTTGAAGATAGTGATGTGCTTTCACTCCCTTGAGTGTCCCAGAACAGAGAAGACTACAAGGTCAACTACAGATGTGAAACTTTGGCATATGGTCAGGCTGATGAGAGATGATGGATTCATTGGGAAAGTGGGGAGTAATCTGACGTGACTCAAGCAGCTGGGTTTTGGTTTCCTTTCGTGCTACAGGCCGAGCATAAAGTCAAAGGTTGGGTGAGAATGGCAACCAATCAGTGGTTCTATGGAGCAATCTGCTATACAATGTTGCATAGACCAATCTGCTGCCATTTTGTCTACTATAATCAGTATTATATGTATGTGGAGGTAGTTTAAGGCGTGTCTTATAAATAAGGGACAGCCATTGAAGTACTAACCTATATACATTGTATAAGTAGCTATGTTACCCTAACCAATCCCTCCCGCCAATAGGTTTTACAGTTTGCCATGTAGGATGATGTCATAGATGACGCATATTGGGGTATAAGACCTCTGTGTAATCAAGTTTGTGTGTTTGTGTGCAAGCATCAGTCCGATATCTGCCAGTGTACCCTGCTTTATTAAATTGAGAATAAACTAGTACTTTGCTGTATTATTTGAGTCTGTCTGGATTCTTGTCTGAGATCTTTATTGTTAATCCCATCTAGCACAAGAGGCACTTCAAGGTGCTACAGCACATTTTGATAGCAGTGCAAATGGTTCAGGTCTAATCAACCTAGACCCAGATCAAGATCTCCGGACGATCGCCTTCTCCCGCCATTAGCTAGAAGACCGCAGGCTTCCAGGGGAGAAAGGCATGCAAAAGCATGTGCAAAAAGATACGGTTCATAAGTCACCCTTTGACAGATTTCCTGTCCGGTCCACGCAGGTGCCCCGTGGACGGAAGGCGTATTGGTCGGCTGAGGGAGAGTCGATGCTGAGGGACTCGAGCTGAGCCACGTACGTAAGTAGAAAATTGAAAGTGGCAAAAATAGGTGGGACAGATGTGTTGTAAATAATATATATATATTACTGGGCCTGCAGTAGCTGACCTGTAGTTATGGTTAAGTTGCTCAACTCAAAGAAAGAGCATCTTTTGGGCGGCATATAACTTTTCCCACCCCCCATGACAAATCCTCAACAAACTTTTCAAATCAAATATGTGGCCCCCTCAGAATGATTTTGCAAAGTGTGATGCGGTTTCATGATGCGGGGAAGGGGGGGTACAGAGATATATGCGGTCTCAAAATGGGTGGAAATCCTAATAGATGCAATGAAAGAGAAATTTGCTCGTGCCTACACCCCAAACTGCTGGACGGATGTTCACCAAGTTTGCTCCAGAAGCAGTGGCTTGGACCCGAAAATGTGCTTTTGTAAATTTCATGTAAATCCGCACAGTTGGTCAAAATAATTTGTGATGTCTGGGTCCGGTCCGCGGACTCACTTCCCGATTTGGGGTCTGCAAATGCCTCTGGGCCAATTAGGGACTGACGTGATGTCCACGGACATCGTACATACCATCTGATTGGATGGTGAAAAACGTGAGCTGTGTCAGATATTTTTAAACAGTCGCCATGTTGGATCTGCGACCAGCAGCCGGTGTTCGCTGATAGCGCAGTGGGGAAGTCTGGAAAACACATTTGGGGTTATTTGGTTGCAGAAAGAGATGCTGGAAAGGGTGGGGGAGTGTAATAAAGGTGACATCTAGCTGTTTTTATAGGTGAAAAAAGGAGTCCAGGTGCCACTGAGTCTGCAGACATCATCGCTGACAGGAGACAATGTTGTGAACAAACATTTTGGAAAACACATTTGGGGTTATTTGGTGGCTCAAAGAGGGCCTGGAAAGGGTGGAGGAGTGGAATAAAGTTGATATGGAGCTGTTTTTATAGGTGAAAAAATGACAGAGTACGCGGTCATCATTTGGATGGCAGGGGGTTCTGGGTGAGTCTTGTTATTCGAAGGTGTATTGTACGTACTTGTTATATGGTTTAATTATATTGTGGTTGTTGTGGCTACTGCCAACACACACTATACTAATATGTGTATTGTAATTATAGGTACTGTAAGTGCAGTATCCCATATTTGTAATATGGTGGAATTATATAATTGAAGTCTATGTGGTATTTATGATTGTAGTAGAATTGAGGATAGTGCTCCTCGATCTTTGCTCCACCTCTGACAAGGTCAACCATTCTATCCTCATAAAAATGGCTACATGATACCTTTGGCATCACGAACCGAGCACTGGACTGGCTGACTTGTTTCCCTCACTAACCACCCTACCCAGCTGTAACTGGGACGTTTCTTCGCCACCACTTCATTTTCTTCCTGCAGCGTACTCCAGGGTTGTCTCGTATCACTGTGTGTCATAATGCACCAGAGACCAACTGTGGCTGCCACCTCGTACGGAACTTATTTACCCAGCAGATGCCATCTCTGTCCCTCTTGCAGAAATACTAGGTGGGGGAAGATGGCATCTGCTGGGCCAAAGAGACATAAAGACCAGCAGAAGCACAATGCAGCCCCAGAACCACAAGCCCCAGCAGCCCCGAAGGCAGCACTTCAAACGCTGCAAGAAGTGCCCAGGACAAAGCCCAAGCTTATGCGCATGGGCGAGCCAGGATCGCGCATGCGCAGACTTCATGCGCCTTTTTGCGCTCGACTTTCCTCATGGGCGGATGCATCAAGGAGAGCTCAGAGGAGACAAAACCCCATTGCAGGGCCATACCACGCCAAACCAGACTTCTCGGCCCTGCAGCCTCTAAGATAAGTACTCTTCTATCTCATTGTGACTCGAGCATGCCAATTCAGTACTAACCGCATGGCAGCTAAGGGGGTCGAGACACGGGAGGCACCCAATCACAAAAGGAACCCCGAAGTGCACCGGAGCACAAGGCATTGGGGAGTACCCACAGAACGCACGAGAACCAGTGTGCAAATTGTTAGGAAGAACTGCGTTATTCTGTAACACGCGTACTAATTATTTCCCATTTGGCAGACACAGCTGACAGCTCTCAAGACACCGCTGGTGCCAGAGACAAACCTAGACCTCCAGCAAATCACCAAAGCTAAGTGCTAATTGTTTTTACTTCTGGAAACTGTCATGAGTATGTGTAACTGGTGCTGGAACAAGTACAAAACCAGAAACTGCACGCAAATAGCGCCCCTGTCTTATTGCATGCTTTGTTATTGTTGGTAAAGCAGGCACTGGAGTAAGTGCCTTTTGAGGTAACCTCACATTGGGGGTTCAAGTGTAGACAAATTGTCACAGTCATGGGTGCTGGCTTCTGAATCTGTGTCACGGAGCCAAGCACAGCTTTAATCTAACAAAGGTGTCATTGGGGGAATAACTGAGTGGCGAAACCTCAAGTGTGACTCCGTTTGTATGTATGCACATGTTGTATGAATGTTTAAGGTGCACCAAGAGTTCGCACTCCGCTAGTGCATCCTATCTGCAACAAAACAAGAGCCAAGGAGCATGTTTACCCAAACTTCCCCTACCCATCCATAACTTTCCTTACCCTCAATCCGGTGTTCCTACTACCGTGTAACCATCCAATCCGTGGACCCTAACTCTCTTGCCCCGTGGTGGTCATGGTGTCCTGTGTGCATTAAGTCCCAGGTGTTAGGCGGAAACCTGTGCAGTTCCCTCTGGGACCACTGCAAAAGATTTAGGACTACAGGTGTTTGGCAGTAAACCCACTTGGTAGCAGTCTGTACCACACAGATTCACTTGGTAGCTGTGGCTGAGCAGTCAGACTTCCCTCAAGAAGAGTTAAGCAGTATGTGGAGTATACAAGATAGGGCAATTCTTCACAGTAAGACAAGCAAACACGCAACAAGGCTTCAGTGTTAAGATATAAAGGTATTTATTTATAACGGAACATCTATAGAGAACACTCTGGCACTATCACAGCAAACAATTCGATTACAATTACTCTACGAAGAAAAAGATCAATCCCCCTAACAATAGTTCGACAAGTCTAGGTTTTACCAGCATCACTTTTTTTCAGACAGAGGTGTATGCTTCAACCTAGATGGCACTCTAGTATTCGTTAGGACGGGAGAGAAAAATAAGTAGGTTACGAAATCAACACAGTTTAATACTTCACGGAAAAATGCAAGGCAAGAAGCCAAGAACCACAATAGATCATAAAGTTCAGAGGCCAGGCCCACTCGGAGAGAGGCAAGGCGATTTGTCCCAAAAAGACTCTTTGTGGAAATCCGTTCGAGTTTGTGTAGCAAATTGTTAGTGGAAGATTGGACCAGTTCAGAACAATACGCTAGAGAAAGCTTGGAGGCGACCCTATGGAGAGGCGAGGATTAAGACACCTCACTCTATCCGGCAACAAGGGAAGCCAGGCGGACACAGTACCTTGATTGTGGAGAGACAGCTCCGGCGGGGGCAGTTGTTCCTGGTGGTGGATGCACGTCGGGTCTTTGCCAAGAGTAGAGAAGATCTCGTCGTCGAAGAAAAGTGAAGTCCGGTGCACCACCAGGGAAGAGACCAGCCACGGAGTGCTCCGTCACAAGGCACCACCTTTTGGTCGCAGTACAGGGGTAGTGGCTATCCGGTTGCCGAGGTGCTCTGCACGGGCAATTCGACCACTGCGTCCTGAGGCGAAGAAAAAGCAAACGGGACTGGTTGTTCCCACCAGTCAGGGGAAGAGACTCTCCGGCAGGGAGATCTCCTCTGTCGTCGGGAAGTGGTGAGTCGGTTCAGCAGGGCTCCACCGGAGGTGTCATCGTTGCAGGTCGGCTCAGCTTTACCCTCGTCGGATTCTTAGGTCCTGTGGCGACTTCTGAAGATCCAGTCCCAAAAGTCCTGCTTTTATGCAGAAAACCCCCATTCATTCAGCCTAGCTGTCAATCAACACACGCTAAGTGGTGAGCGGGGAGGCTCACCACTTGGGCCAATCACACCAGAGTGCGACCGGAGTTGGCAAGGCAACACGGTCCAGGGTGCCTAAACCCCCTCCCACACCCCTGAGGTAACCCAGACAGAATGGCACCACTTTGGGGGGTCTCTGTACAGAAACCCGCCAAAAGTGTAACAAAGGGCTCAACCTTTGGTTTAGGAGTCACAGAGACGAACACAAACGCCATTTTAAAAAGCCGAGTTCTGGCAGAAAATACCAGCCGATAGACTTATTTAAGATAAGTAGACCGGAGGTATGTTAGAGATTAACGAGAAACAGTATCAATCTCTAACAATGGGAAGAATCCCATAGGGTTATATTCGGGGTCGAACATTACAAATAGTTTCCAATGCCACCAGCCAAAACTCGACGAGGGGGGACGGGACAGTGCCCCCTCTAGTAAAAGATCCAGGAGTAATCGAATTACCCCTACTAGTACGTCCACAATAGGATGGTTTGTACTCGTTCTGTTAGTAAATTTAGGTCTAGTAAAGCCAATGGTGACTTTACATGCCCGGGGAGACAGTAGTCAGTCCCCGGGTATGGAGTCTATGACGGAGGTCCGCGAGGACGCCCCAGTGTTACGGCATGTAGGGTGCGGTGTAACACACATAGAAAAACATATGAGACCCTATGGAGTAAAAGACCCCATAGCCCATAGAACACTTTAACATTCAAAGGAATTACACACATTCATGTCCAAGAGTGGGAGAAAAAGAGTTTCACTCTTGGCAGGATGAAAAAAACAAACTCCAGAAATCCAGCAAAGCTGCTGGGGGACTCACTAGGTTAGGAAATTCAGCCTAAACAGAGAATTCTCCCTAACACCAGGTGCCAAGACCGTCAAGGGGAGGTAGGAGTTTGTGCTGCTGCTGCGCTGGACCAGGCCTCTACGATAAAAGCGCGGCCCCACGTATTACAAGCGCCCAGGTAGCATGAACTCAGCCGCCATTGAGGGAATAGCCCAGGTATTGCATGAGCTTAAGGCCGAATTAGCCGCTACGCAGCAAGATTACGCGACCCTAGCCACCCGGGTGCAAGTCCTTACCGCCCAAGGGGTTCCATTGCCAGAAGGGGCCCCAACTCCCGTGCAAGTGCAAGTTACCACTGAAGCACTGTTGCCCCTAGCTGAACCAGAACGATACGGGGGGGACCCACAGAAGTTCATGACTTTTATTACACAATGCCAGCTGCATTTTCTGACAAAAAACAATGTCTTCCGTTCTGATCAGGCCCGGATTGGATAAGCACTGCATATCCCATCCGCCTGAAATGTGCAATTTTGTAATGCATTGTGCCTGATTTTTTTCCTTGCGACCCCCAACACCGAGGTGTGTTGTGGGATACTGAATGGAGCTGTTCTTTTTGCAATGGCGTCTGTCATTGCTGATCGGACCCATATGCTTGCTGACAACCCCCCTGGATCACGGCATGTGTGCTTAAGGTCCCAGAACCATGCCCACAGAGATGTGGGCATTCAATGATGCACTTGTCCTTGACATGGACTGACAGGCGCTACAACACTGACCCAATCGAGGCGAATTCCTGTACTCCTTCACTTTACCAGAATGCAGTGACAGCATAGCAAGGAGCCCCAGGAAAGTGAAGGCTGTTGCCACTCTCAGGACAGGTGTGGGCCCCACCAAGGACACTCCAAACAACTGCTTCCAGGCGGCCACCAAAGCAGAAAGCCTGCACTTACGCAGGCACCGGAAGAGCAGAAGGCCTGCCACCTCAGCAGGAAAGCACTCTGATTGCAAAATGCAAAGGGAACAAGGTGTAACGAATTATACTGGACCACATGACCAAGGCAAGTACACAGCGTTAAGAGAAGTCATGAGTTGCAGTGACGCAAAGCAACTCGGACACAAACCAGCCGAAATCAGCAAAGTGACTGAAAGAATAATTAATGGTTGTAGCCAATAGCACATTCTCCAGAGGTGCCCTACAGCAGAACAGAATGCACGCGTAAGACTCCAAGAACCTCTAAATGTTGGGAAATAAAGTTTACGGAAATGCATAAGGCATTTGCAACAAACAGGCGAGCTCTGCAATTAGAAGCACGTGGCATTCTACTTTCATAATACCTCTGGCATTTGAGACTCACCCATTTTAATGTTGTGTTCCAACCCTTTGGAGAGGTCTGCTATCCTGATCATTGCTTCGCAAGGACATGACCTAGTAGCTTTCTAAAGATGTCTACCCACGGGGCACAGGGCACGAGGAGAAACAGAAGGATCACGCAAACTTCCCAGCAATGCTCTCTTCTGTGTGTTATCTGACTTGACAAGTATTCAGGGCTTTCATGTCTAGTTAGCAAGAAAGGGACATTGAAATAGACGATGGATTTTGTGCCAATAAGATCACATTCTGTAACTTTGCTGACCTATAGAATTTCAAGATGTGTGTGTAAACGAGAGGGGAAGAATGCATGTCTCAGAGGAATAGAGCGAGAGAGAGAGAAAGAAAAAGGAAGAGGAAGAGGAAGATTGTATGATAGAGAGAGAGAGGCATACAGAGAGAAAGAGAGAGGAAGAGACTATGTCTGATAGAAAGAGAGATAGAGAGAAAGGGATAAATTATGCCTGACATAAAGAGAGAGAGAGACTTTGTGAGCGAGAGAGAATATGTCTGTGTGTGAGTGAGAGAGAGAGAGAGAGAGAGAGAGAGAGAGAGAGCGAGAGAGAGAGGTGGTGCAATTATTGCACCATGACCAGCTAATTGCAACTGCACTTTGATGAAGGATGGTTTTAGGACCAGTAGCAGAACACAAATGTATGGGAAATCCGTGCAAAATGTGGTAATTAACCTAGGAAAAATGCCCCCTGCCCAGACATTCACAGGACTTGGGATAAGTGAGGCTCTAAATCGTGTCCACAGCCCTGCAGCTGCAACACAGTGACTGCATCGGTGCAAGAGGTGCCCCTGAAAAAGACTGCACACTTCTGAGTGATTTGCAGCAGACGAATGGTGAAGGGACGACCCGCACTGCCGGACAAACATTGGATGCAATTGCCCACATGAAAAGACTGAACTACAACTGCTCCCCCAGTTCACATTCTCAAGAGCCAAGCGCCTTGTGATTCCCTTCGTGGTTCGTGGTCCTGTTCAAGTACAGGCCGCCCACAAAAATCTAGCTCCAACCTAGAAATCTCGCAACACAGTGTAGCCCCGCCCCATATTGGGATACACAAAACCACACAACTCTCTCCTGGACACACTCCCACCTGCAGAAATAAAGGAGAGATCACAGAAGCCCAGGGTTACTTGGCACTGAAGAAATTCCTCAGCCCCACCCTAAGGATATTGGTTTACCCCCCTGCACCCTACTCTGAGCTTAGAATAAAACAAACCGGATATTAGTACGCGTATGGAGGAAACATTGTACCAATAGGATAGAATGTGCTCCTAAAACAGATATGGCTGAATAAAGTTGAAATCCTTATTGCAAAGAAAGTTCATGATGCTAAATACATCTCAAAAGCAAGCAAGGGAGAGAAAGAGCTACTGTTCAACATCATTCATGATATATTAAAAGCAACATCATGCACTAATGTCCCCACTCCCTCTCAGAAACTGTGTGACGACCTCGCAAGCCACTTCAAAAACAAAGTCATAAACGTCCTGCAATCACAATGCCGAACTGCTTCACAGTGATCTCCACAGAAGACTTTACTAAACTAGTAAAGGAAAGCAACACATCTGGCTCCTCAGCAGACCCCTTCCTTCCCGAACACACTTAGAAAAGGAACACCTGCCAATGATTCTGCAATGTCATGAACAACTCGCTAGAAATAGGAACTGTCCTCAGAAACTTCAATTCCATCTACATGAAACCTCCTTCTCAAAGATCCCGCAAGAAGCACAGACAACCCCACCACGTGCAGGCCAATATCAAACATCCCTTACCCGGCTAAACTACACATTTGGACAAATTCTAACACAGGTGGAATCCAACCACCGACTGGACCAGGTGCAAGTCAGTTTCAGACCTATGAAAGGGAGTGAATCGGCACTCCTCTCCTTCTGTGATGACTCTACGATAACTCCATTATCGTCTCTGCACTGATACTATTAGACCTTTCAGTAGCTTTTGACACAGTCAACAATGCAACCCTCATCAAAAGAATCAAAGAAACAGGGGCAAGAAACATCACGCTACAATGGCTAAAATCTATCCTAAAAGAAGGATCAGAAACCACCTTTCAGCTAAACAGCACACATACTCACATGTGGTGTCCCACAAGGCTTAGCTCTCTCACTCCTACTCTTCAACATCAACATGACTCCTTTCATTAAACTCATCAAATGACACAGGCTGACATGCTACAACAACGCACGTGACACTCAAACCATCTGCAAAATCACCACCAGCAAGAACAGAGACCAAACCCTCACCAATTGTCTCTCACAAATCAACGCATGGATGAGCTACAACAGACTTAAGCTCACCCCGGATAAAACTGAAATCATGACCATGCCCCAAAAACCCTTCTTTCCAACTGCCCATGCCATGGCATATGGAAATAGCAACCAGTGTCATGAATGGCTGGGTTCGACCCTTCTGGACTTCATGGTCCCTGATGCACCGCGTTCGAATATCCAGGAACAATGGCAATTAATCCAGGAAGGAAGATAATGAAGGTAAGGAATAGGAGGGGGGCTTCCAGGAGCGAAGGAAGATAGAATGCACAATACACATTCCTTCCTTGAAAACTCCTGGACAGAGCACCTTAGTACTTCTACAAAGTGTATTGACATCTACCGAGAATAAATCCTTCCCCATCCTGGCTCTCGTAGACTGCGGTGCCATGGGGATTTTCATTGATCATGATTGGGCCACCGCTCATGGGATTCTGAGAAAGCTCAAAGAAGTGATACAACCTGTGGAGGGAATCAACGGAAGAACTTTGTCTTCAGGTTGTATTACTCACCAAACAAAGGAACTACAGTTATCAATAAACAATGACCCGGAAAGAATACGGTTTGACATCATAAAGGCTGCCCGCTATCCCATGGTACTAGGCATGCCCTGGTTAAAGAAGCACAACCCTTACATAAATTGGACAGTAGGTTCCTTGTTCCTTGGCTCTGAGTTTTGCATGTCTCACTGTCTATGTCAGGACACATCCCGGATTCCTCTAGTAAACACTCAAAACCACAAACCATCCTCCTTAAGTGTGTCCAACATTAACCAGGTACCGGAAACTTACCAGGCATTTTCTGATGTGTTTTCAACAGACATTGTCCAGGCCCTTCCGCCCCACAGACCTGAGGTTTGCGCCATTGAAATGGACACTTCCGCTGTGATTCCATTTGGGATAATGTTTATATTGTCCGAGCCTGAAAAGAAGGCCCTAAGTGAGTACCTGGATACCAATTTAGCAAACGGAACCATCCGGGTTTCAAAGTCTCCCTCAGGCGTGTCCTTGTTTTTGGTTCCCAAAAAAACCACAAGGGAGTTACGACCTTGTTTGGATTACCATGGTCTTAATCAATGTACCCTCAAGGACTGTTATCCATTACCACTCATTTCAGATATTCTGGAGGCCGTTCGAGGAGCTTTTATATTCACCAAACTTGACCTTAGGGATGCTTACCATCTCATTAGAATTAAGGAAGGTGATGAATGGAAAACAGCCTTTAGAACTCCTTTTGGCCACTTCGAGTATTTGGTCATGCCCTTCGGTCTTGCCAATGCTCCTGTGGTATTCCAACGATTCATGGACAGAGTGTTCTCAGATATGTTGCTCCTTTTTGTTATCGTATACTTGGATGACATATTGATTTATTCAAAAGACCCTCAGATGCATGAAGAGCATGTCAAGGCAGTTCTACAGCGATTGCGAGAAAACAAACTCCTGGCCAAACCTGAACATTTTTTATTCCATACTCAAACCGTTCATTACATGGTGTTTGTGCTCAGTCCAAAAGGGATTGGAATGGACCCTGGTAAGATAGATTCCATACTTTCGTGGCCGGCGCCTAACACAGTGAAGCAGATACAATCCTTCTTGGGACTTGCAAACTTTGCAAATGTATTCCTACATTTTCTGCTATTGTACAATCAATTGTGGCTCTTTTAAAGAAGGATATGCCGTTTGTTTGGTCTACAGAACAAGAGAAGGCCTTCCAACATCTAAAAAGAAAGTTCACTGAAGGTCCTATCCTAGCCCAAACCGACATAGATCGAATCTTCTTGGTGGAAACCGATGCTTCTGACTATGCTATTGGGGCAGTCCAAAAACAAGAATTTGAGGACAAGATGGAACATCCAATTGCCTACCTATCCCGTACTTTGACCCCAAGCGAACGCCATTACTCGGTCCTGGAGAAGGAGCTTTTGGCCATCCGACAAGCCTTCACTGATTGGTGTCATTTGCTCCTGGGAGCTAAATATCCAGTGCAAGTACGAACAGATCATCGGAACTTACAAGTATTACAATCCCTGGAGTGCAGAAATAGTCATCAGTTCTTTTTTGCGCAGTACCAGTTTCAGATCAACCACCTTCCCGGAATCATGAACATCATTGCTGACGCCTTGTCCAGACGTCCTGACTACGAATCTGTAGAGGCCAGGGCATTTCCCAAGATGTTTCCAAGAACTGTGTTTGTGGCACAAGCAAATTGCCTCCTAGAAAACATCCATGCCCATACTCCTTCCTTAGATCTCTGGAAGAAATACATCCAGAATAATCCTTGGAACTTGGATACTAAGGATGGTTATCTCTTCAAGGATCAACGACTGGTCATCCCCACACAAGGTCTGAGAAATAAAGTCCTGAATCTCTGTCATGATACCTTTCATTCAGGTCATCGAGGCATCACAACTACCCTTCAGCTCATACAGAGACAATTTTGGTGGCCAAGAATGGCCACTGATATAAAGGATTACATTCAATCCTGTACTGTGTGCAATCAAAACAAACACGACAATAGAAAACCTGCCGGTCTTCTGCATCAACCTACATTACCAACACGCCCTTGGGAATTCATCGCTACAGATTTTATTGTGGAATTACCACCATCCAGGGGATACACAACCATAATGGTTACAATTGACTTGTTTACCCATACAGCTCATTTCACACCACTGTTCAAATTGCCCTCTTCACTTGAACTTGCCGGGATATTTATTGAACACATATTCAGACTCCATGGGTTACCATCCAAGATCATTTCCGACAGAGGTCCCCAGTAGATATCCCAGTTCTGGAAACACCTCTGTCAAATACTAGGTATTCAGTGAGCCTTGTCTTCAGGATATCATCCTCAAACCAACGGGATCACAGAAAGAACAAACCAGACTTTAGAACAATATCTCCGCTGTTTTGCTAGCAAGGTCCAGGATGATTGGTCACTATTGATTCCGGTAGCTGAGTTCACCTATTACAATTCAGACCATTTGGCCATCAAGACAAGTCCTTTTTTCTGCAGTCAAAGATTTCATCCCTCGGTTTTACCATCAACTTTGCCACATCCTACCCCGGTACCTGCGGTTGATTCCTGGATTGAAAAGTTGGTGAATGTTCACATGGATGCTAAAGAACATTTGGAAAAGGCCAGGATGACTGTTAAACGATTCCTCAGCATCTACGGCCTAACAAACTGGCTCCTAAGTATTACGGACCCTTCACCATCAAAGAAATCATTAACGTACTGGCATATCGACTTCAGCTCCCAGATTCTTGGAAAATAATTCATCCGGTCTTTCACACCTCCTTATTGAAGCCATATGTACAATCCAAGCAGACAGTTCCTAGACCTAATCCTGTGCTCATCAATGATCAGGTCGAATTTGAGGTCTCCAGGATATGTGATTCCAGGTTTAGACAAGGTCAACTACAATACTTGGTGTAGTGGAAGGGTTATCCCCCTAGTGAGCGTACATGGGAACCAGTTTCTAACATGAATGCTCCTTGTCTACTGCAAAGATTTCATCGAATACACCCAGGCAAACCAGGTGGGTCTGGGCTCAGGAGGAGGCATGCTGTCATGAATGGCTGGGTTTGACCCTTCTGGACTTCATGGTCCTTGATGCACTGTGGCATTAAATCTGCAACCCATCCAAAATGGCCGCCGACACTGAACTGCAGCAGTCTAGCCTTTGCGTGCACACGCCAGCTTCCTAGAAAACCAGCACGCCCCTGCGGCTCAACTCTACCCCTACGAGTTACTAGACGTGTTCGAGTTCACTCTCTGTGTATCGTGCATTCTATCTTCCTTCGCTCCTGGAAGCCCCCCTCCTATTCCTTACCTTCGTTATCTTCCTTCCTGGATTAATTGCCATTGTTCCTGGATATTCGAACGCTACCGGCTTGGCAGCCGGCTTACACGCTGGAACCCGAAGACTCGCGTTCCAATTTATACAAGTCATGGTCGGTGAAGAAGAAAGAAGCCGCGTCCCGGAAGAACGCCAACAAAGATATTAAGGTGAGAAAAAAGGGAGCTTCTGACAACCAGACCATAAGCCTCAAAAGAGGTTGCACATCTCGGACTCCTGATGGGCAATGAGGGAACACTGGTACCTCAAGTAGTAAAGAAATGCTTCTTCCACATTCCATCAGATAGCTATTACGCTTTCTCACTTTTCCACGCAGAACAATCGCCATTATCCCACTTGTAATATCAGAAATATACGATGCCAACACCGTCTACTGTGATGCATTGGATTACCTCACCAAAAACTACAATGGATCAAGTATGCAGCAATGAGAATTCTTCTAAGACTCACCAAGACAGAACACATCATGCCAACACTCAGATCACTAGAATGGCTGCCAGTCAAGGAAGGATCTATTTCAAAACACAGAGCAATTCAGGGCCGAGGAGCAGAACTCTGGCAATAATAACTCTCCATCTGCAGACAAAGAAAACCTGAGGTTCCGCAATGGCATACGCATTGTCCCAAAATGAATCGAAAATGAAATATGTTGGATCAGCATTGTAAAACATTTCAATTAAACTCTGGAAATCCCTCGCTAAGGGAATACACACAATAGAGGAACATCTGGCCTTGAGGGGTTGTTTAATATACAAAACGAACCTGCAAGCCATGGGCCTTCATGAAAGGGAGACCAAACATAACTGACTACATCACACTGGGCTTCAGTTACCTAACAAGCTACCTGTGCAGCTGCAACTTAACCCATGCCATGAGCATCACACTGTTTCCTCCGGCTAACCCATACGAAAACCCTCCATTCTCCTGCACACACAAACACACACACCAACCATGCCATGTACACACACCACCTATAACCCCCCCACACTGACACCAAACAGCCAAATTACACACCTCTTCTGATAACTCACACAATCACAATATGGCCAGTGCATCATTTTGCCATGTGCAAACAAGGCCTCCCATATGGATGTATATGCATTGCCTGCCCACCAACCCAGACCACCTAGAAGCAAACCCACAAACGGTAACTGGATTTTATGGACTGAAACTACCAACACCATAGCTAAAACATCCACACGCTCTCCATCTCCTTTCATTGACAAACCAGTACACTCCTTATTTCAAGATCTGCCGGTTCACCTAGTACCATGCAAATCGCAGCGGTGCAGAGTATAAAGCTGTAGAGAGGCAGATGTACACGTCATCTGTAGAGCCCAGCTCCTCACCTCCGTCATATTGGAACAGCAGCAAGAGAACAATGAGCATGACACATGGCCTCATTTCAATACCAACAACAAAAGTATGAGAGACGTTATGCACTCAGACAACAGTACCAAATGTACCCCCGACCTGATGCAGTATACATGAGCTTGCAGACACCACTGTATATAGAAAATCTATAAGTAAAGTTGGACAGGAGAGAAGTAACGACATAAAGAGAGAAGGTACATGAACACACTGTATCTGATGTATGGATGTCCAAAGAATGAAGATATAACTGAAGCAACAAAGTAAACATGTATGTGAATATGAAGAAAACCATATACATATAGAAGATTAGTAATAAGAGATGTAGTAGATGGATATACACAGACACGCATAGGTAGGTAAGACAACGTAGAAGCTTGCTATTGTAGGAAATATAATGGGAGTAGAGCAGCCATGTTGAGAAAATGGACATCAGCATCGTATGACAGTAAGCAAGAAGCCTTGAGAGGCGAAAGACCAAGGCTGCAAAGCTGACAGGTGCTGGAATACAGATTTGTGCAAAAACAAAGGGTATTTGCTTTGCTCGGGATCAAGGATGCCACAGCAAGAAGCAACTGCAAGGAGTGAAATGATTTGAAGGGGATAAGGCATGCATGTAAGACATATTTCTCTCAGATTAAGTAAAGGAGTGAACAATAATGAGAGCCAATTATTAAACAAACAAAGATGCAGAAAGTGTATGCAGAATGGAGCAACCAGGTACCCAGAAGCCAAGAGAGTAATAGCACCCAATATAATTGAATCAAACAGCCTTAAACAGAAGGACAAAATGGACAAAATCATGGTCTCTTCACATGTGGTGTAAGACCAAAAGACAAGGCCTATTTATAAGGCTCCAGACGAAGATATCAATGTACCTTCACTAACTTTAAAGTTCAGATGAAGAGAGCAGTCAGCAAAGTCAACTACAGAGAAGAAGCCTTGGCTTAGGGCCTAACTGATGAGAGATGGTAGGCTAATTAGCTAAGAAAGGCAGTTCTCTGACATTGTTCCCCGCACTTGAGTTTCGTTGCTGCTAATTAGCCAAATCTCCAAGGGTGGTAAGAGAGTGCCAACCAAAGATGAGGGTCTAAGTAATGCTGCACCATACATTGTTGCAGAAGTCTATCCGCTGCTGGTATTGCATTATTATCTGTATTATAAAAAGTTATGGTTTTTCAAGGCTTTCCTACCAGATAAGGGGCATCCAATGAGGATACTAACACGTATATAAACTATATGTATGCACTTTTCCTTAACCAATCCCTGCACCCGGTAGGTTTTTACTGTTTGCCACGTAGGATGACATCATAACTGACGTATAATGAGGTATAAAACTTTCTGTGTAACTAAAATGTGCTGAGAGTGCGTGACCTACAATCTGTTTGTTCACCAGGTTTCCCTACTTTATTGAACTGATAATAAAGTAGTATTTCAACATATTCTATGAATCTGTCCGGTTATCTTGGCCTGAGATCATTTATTTTAGTAATAACATTCAGCACTTGGAACGCTACAAATACTATTGCACATTTGGTAGCGGTGTGGATGGTTCAGATCCAAACTCTCTGATTTTTTACCTCTTCCAAAATTAGCCAGAAGATCACAGAGCTTCCTCTGGTTAGGGAAGTATCACGCATGTAAACTGAGATGGTCAGCAGGTGCCTCTGAAGAAATTTCAGTCTGGTCCCCATGGTCACCCCGCAGACTGAAGGCAAAGTGGTCGGTGGGGGAAGAGCCAATACCGAAGGGCTCGAACTGAGCAATGGACGTAAGTAGAACATTGAAGGTGGAAAATAAAAGGGGAGGAATGTATTCTAAGTGTACATTTATATAGTAAGAAAACAGGAACAGGATTTGTTTTAAGAAAGAGAGATCATTTCGATTCCTATTCTCAAGGAGATAGCATCACACTCTAAGTTGGAGTATTTTTAGAGAACATTCCAGAAGCAAGGCTCACATGAAGAATGCGTTGCACATTCCAAAATGGGGTAAAATGGAGATTAAATTATTTTATTAAAGAAAATAAAGAAAGATGATTGTAGAAATTGTTGTGCACATTTGTTTGGAGTTATAAATATGTTAGTGTAAAAAGTTGATTTGTTTGACTACAAATATAGAATGATAGTAATAATCTAGCAGTTTATCAGACCTTAAATACAAGCGATTGGCGCTAATCAATCAATCACAGAAGGATAACAGCGGAGGGAGGAAATAGAGCAAAATAAGATTCTTAGGTTGTCAATAATAAAACAGCAGGAGAGCGAGAATCGATATAATTATAATAAGGGAGCAAAGACAATATTATTGTGTAGGATTTGAAAATTGTTTGAAGAATCGTTTTGGGGAAATGGGCTTTGAATTATGGTGCTTGCCCAAATTGATTGTTGTGATACAATTAAAGAAAGTAATTGCAGAATAAAAACTCCTGTAAGTATTGATAGTTAAAAAACACCTGTCATCATGGAAGACACTCCTCTTCTACACCTATGCAAACCATTACCGAGGTACACACCTAAGATTAGGAAATATCATGATGAATGGGTAAGAGGCACGGCAGACAAAATCTTCATGCCTTGGCCTCAAGAGAGTTCCTTATCAACACCTGAATTTCAACACATATGACATTATACTAACATGCTGTGTACACAGGGAGGAAGTTACAAAAAAGATTAGCTATTTTAGAGATATGGAAAATGTATCATAGTGAGAGAGAAGATCTACCCGAGAAGGAGTGGGTGCTTAATCAGCATAAGGGAGGGGGCACAGCATCCTCGGCTCCTCTTTCTCCTTCTGATGACAAGAGTACAGATACTGAGAAATAGGCATTCTACCCTCTGAAGGAATTAAAACCAGTGGTGTGGTCCAATATATGCACCCCATACATATAGCAGTGAAGATAGTACAGAAGAATGTAAAATTAAAGAACACAAACATACGTGTGGACGTAGTAAAGATGAGGAGCATAATGAGAGAAGGGTCAGACTGATAGGGATAGAAGAAGAGACTAAGAGACAAAGAGGAGAGAAAGATAAAGCTAGAAAAATAGCAATTGTACAGAAGGAGTGAATGGGAGAACAAATATTACTCAAGTTAAATGGAAAGGGTATCAATGAAGTTGAAGAAAGAGAAGAAAGTGAGGAATGGGGAGGAAAGGAAACAGAGCGAGAAAGGGCATACAAACATGAGAGGGAAATAGAGAGAAATGAAAGGAAGAACGAAGAAGGTTTGAACAGCAGGTAAAAGAGAGAGAGAGAACAGATGGGGAGAAAAAAAAATGTGAGGCAAATCAAACACAGAGATTGAAAGAAAGAAGGTTGCAGAGAAGCTGAGAAGAAGAAGAGAAGAGGGAGATGAGAAGATGGGAAGAGGAAGAACAAAAGGAAATTAGAAGAAGGAGAGGACACAGGGAGGACAATGTAGAACATATCGGTAATAGATGTGTAATACCAGTTGAATGAGAATGATGGGAGGAAGAGAGAAGGTCGCAGCAGCCCCGCAGGCAGCTGCACGAGATACCTAGAGTATCAACATGGGCTTATGTGCATGAGGCAGAAGGAATGATTGGGGAATTATATAGACAGATGAGGAAAAAAGATGGTTACGAGTCCAGAGGGAGTATTGAAGGATCTCCACCGAGTGAAACAAGAGATATGATATGAAATTATATGTCATTTACTACTCGCCTGTACACAAGTATTTCTAGGCGCGGCTAGACAAGGAAGGGGAAGACAAAGGGGAACAAAACAAATGATCTTACAAGGGTTTGTGTGCAAGGGGAAGGGAGAGGAGAAGTACCAGGGGGAGGGAAAAGGGAGAGTGCAAATCAAAGCTCAAAGTAAGTGCTGCTGGGGAGGCCAGGTCTAAGTAAGTACAGGAGGCAGGGGGCTATAGGGTAACAGATACAGTGCCTAGTGCAGTAGGACTGGAGGCAGTGCATGGAGCTACTGGTCGTGATGAAGCCAGGTCCCCATAAGGTTCAGAGGGAGGCCAGGTAACCAGTTACTGCAGCGGATAAGAACATCAGCAGGGGAGAGAGAAAGAGAGAGAAAGCAGAAGCGGGAAAGGAAGGTCTTGAGTTGATTCCAGAACCTGAGGTGGTCCTGGCCAAGTTTGAGAGACACAGGGAGGATGTTCCAGAGGGAGGCACCAGCCGAGGAGAGAGATCTACCCCCCACTCTCTGCCTGGAGAAGCGTCTGACACTCATAGAGTTGGAGGTGGATAAGCAGAGGGCTCGAGAAGGACCTAAAACGGTCGATCGGAGAGGAAGTAGGTCAACCAGACTAGGGCCTGATCCGTGATGGCCAGGTTGTCATGGAGAAAATTGATCAGGATGGCGTGGTTGACCATGTTGAAAGCAGAGGAAAGATCAAAGAGAATGTGGACAGAAGGAAGGCTAGAGTCGAGATTTGAGAGCAGGACTTCACGGGTGTTCAGGAGAGCAGTTTCCGTGCTTCTGGCTGCTCCAAAGACAGACTGATTGTCATGGAGACAACCAACAGATTCGGTATGGAGAGTAAGCTGGGATATGGCCAGATTTTCGAGGAGTTTGCCTGGGAAAGGAGTGATAGAAATCGGGTGGTAGTTTGCCAGAGAGGAAGGATCGGTAGAAGGCTTTTTCAGGTTGGGGTGCACAAGGGAGTGGTTTAGAGGGGAGGGGAAGATCCAGTGGCAAATGAGTGATTGCAGAAATTGGCAAAGCCCGGAGCGAGGGTGTTGATGTGGTCCTTAATGGTTCTAGAGGAGCAGGGGAGCTCCTGCTCGGTTCATACTTTCATTGATCAGACTTTTCTAGAAACATCATCAGGAGTGAACACAGGGACAGAGGATAATGGAGGAGGAGGGGCAGAGGGGGCCGCAGAGGGGCTGTGAGAGGTAGAGGAGAGGGAGAGGAGAGAGAGGACAGGATGTCCAGAGTTTTAGTGGTGAAGTGAGAAGCCAGTACCGTACAGAGGTGAGGTAGAGACTGCAGCAGGATTGGCCGGCTCCTTGCAGATTTTGAAGAGTTTGGCCATTTTGTTAGAGGCCACAGAGATGCAGGCTTGGATGTAGGCTCTCTTCTTGGACAGGACAGAGAGTCTATATTGTCTTTGGAGCAGAAGACAGGCCAGTTTGTCAGAGGATTTGCCTGATGCCCTTCACTTCCTCCCGGCCACCCTGCACTTGCGTTTAAGGGTGGCGAGGTCAGAGTCATAGAGTTGCACTTGGAGGTTGGCTTCAAACGGATCCTCATGACAGGGGCAAGGACATCAAGAGTGTTAGAGATAGAGAGATGCAGGTTAGAGACGGCTGTTTCAGACCGTGAGTCAGCCACAGGCATAGGAGCAGACGAGAAAGTAGCAGCAAAAGCCTCCACTGACACACGTTTCATGGGCCGGATGGCTGAGAAGGTGGGTGGCAGTGCTGGTGTCGGCTTCACTTGGGGGACAGAGAGTGTCAGGTCGGAAGAAAGAAGAAAGTGGTCAGTCCAAGAGAAAGGAGTGGTGAGAGGGTTTGAGATGGGGATGTCAGAAGAGATGAGTACATCCAGGGTGTGCCCAGGGTGTGCCCTGTGAAGTGTGTCAGCCAGAGGGTAGAATAGAAAGAGACAGAGAAAGTTGCAGAGTTTATGAAATTGCCCCGAGGAGGGGTGAGAAGCATGCAGATGGAAGTTGTGGTCTCCAAGGAAGAGAAGTTGAGAAGTAGAGGCACGGAGAGAGGCGGAGAGGTCGGCCTACTCAGTGAGGAAGAGGGCGACCTGCCGGGTGGCCTGTAGATGGTGGCCACAGTAAGAGAGAGGCTAAGTGAGATAAAGAGCCTGCAGACCAGGCATTCAAAGGAGGAGTAGGGATGCATAGGAATAACAGAGGCAGAGATCCACTCTGGAAAGACCAGAGCTACTCCACCACCTGGACGGGTGGTTCTGGGTTTGGTGAGGATCTTGTAACCATTATAGAGGAGAGTGTCAAACTTTGTGACAGAGCTGGCCGTAAACCATGGGGGTCATTACGAGTATGGCGGTAGGGGGTTAACGGCACTGGTAAGGATGCTGGTGCCGTTAACCCCCTACCGCCACATTCCGAGGTCCCTTAGCGGGTCCCAACAGGAACGGCTGGTGTGACCAGCTGTTCTTAGTGGGACCCATTAAGGGACCAGGGAGCAAATAACGGGCCTGCTATTAGCAGGCCCTATGGGGGCTCAAATGGGAATGGGGAATGGTTTTCTGAATGGGGACTTACCGGGTCCTCCAAGGTTGGAATGACCCGGTAAGTCCCCATTCAGAGACACTAGACCCAGACCCGGGTTTGGAGGCAGCCATGGTGCTAGTAGCTAGTAGCACCATGGCTGCCTCCAAACTCGGAATGACCCGCCATGTCTCAGTGAGCCCGAGGACATCCAGATCAAGTTCCTGGAGGAGGCAGCAGATGTCAGAGGAGTGTTTGACAGTGGAACGAGAGGTGAGAATAGCGACGTGAAGTAGATTGCCACATTTGAAAGACTTCAGTGGAGGGGTACAGGCAAGAGGTTCCCCATGGTAGAGGGGCCTGAGAGTGGGCAGAGGAGGAAGAAGGTTGCAGAGTGGCCAGAGAAGATGAAGAGGGTGCCAGAGAGGTGGCAGAAGAGGGAGGTGGTGGAGGAGCCAGTGTGAAGTAGGGACACATAGAAGGAGAAGGAAGGAAGTTGATAAGACACGGGAAACACACATCAAAAGGGAGGAGATTGGGCGGAGGGCCCTGGTCCAAGACTGTGCCATTCAAATAGACATTAATGATGGTCTTGGAGGAGGGCACAGTGCACAGCACAGTGCAAAACACCCAGATTCAGCTAACCTGAGAGTTGCAGAAGGTTGACAGCACCAGGTCTCACGCTACCACAGCGGACACTGGCAGATACCAGTGGAGCTGTCCTTAGCCTCGCTGAGGGGGCTGCCACAGCAGGGGCTGCCTAGGGTGGCTGCTAAAAGGAGCCAGGCAGCGAGTAGGAGTGTGGTGGGGGGGCAGGACACACAACAAGCAGGAACAAGGATAAGGTGAGGGATAGCGGGAACACACACGCTACGACGCAGCAGAAATGTATTTTATAAATAACATACTGACGGTTCTACAGAGGACCCAGCCTCTCCCAGCCTGATCCCAGCACCAGAGTAGTCGAAATGGGGCTAGGGGCTACAACGTTAACCCACAACGGGCTTCCAGCCACTAGACATGCAGGGGTGGGGCCAGGACACACAACAAGCAGGAACAAGGCTAAGGGGAAGGGGAACCGGAATACACTTGCTACGGAACAGCAGAAATGTACTTTTTAAACAATTTACTGACGGTGCTACAGAGCACCCATCCTCGCCCAGCCTCACTCCAACACAAGAGTAGCTGAAATGCTGCTCGGTGGTACAACGTTAACCCACAACAGGCCATCAGCCAGTAGAAGTGCAATGGGGGGCAGGACACACAACAAGCAGGAACAAGGATAAGTGGTAGGGGAGCAGGAACACATGTGCTATGGCGCAGGAGAAATTTAATTTTTTAACAACTTACTGATGGTGTGACAGAGCACCCAGCCTCTCCCAGCATCACCACAGCACCAGAGTAGTGGAAAAGATAGATAGGATGACGTAATGATGGACAAGCACAGAACACTGTCCCTAAGCAGACTATGGCCCTCATTCCGAGGTTGGTGCTAGTCATGGCACTATTAGCGCCATGACTATCACCAATACCGGTTCCGCCACCGACTTGGTTGTATGGGGACTTAACGGTCTATTCTGACTTTTGCGGGACCGGTAAGTCCCCATTTGAAAAGCCATTCCCATTCCCATTCCCATTTGAGCCCATTGCGGTACCGTGTTTGACCTCAGTATCCCTTTGCGGGTCCCGTCCATAACGGCTGGTAAAACCAGGCATTAAGGGAGGGACCCGCAAAGGGATCTCGGAATAGGGCGCAAAGGGATTACCGGCACCAGTGTCATTACCGGTGCCCGGTATCCCTTTGCGCCCAGGGTTCATGTGGCTCTTCAATAGATTCAGAAGTAGGAAAAGGGGTAAAATTGGCAGATTTCGGAGAACCAGAAACAAAAACACCAGAACCTATATCATAATCCGAACAACCACAAGGACAATCACATAGTGTAGTGGAATTGTCCTTGCCTTATGTAAGAAGATTGAGGTAATTGCCAGGCTAAAGATAAACAGGTGAAACCTGTTATCCCTACCTGAAGACAAGAAGCATAGGTGGAATACAATTGCAGAACAGGGTTCACACATTTCCCATTATTCAAGAAAGGGGGAGGATGACCACAATATATACCGTGGCTGCAGATGGATAAAGATAATTTGAATTGTAAATGACCTAGTTTCACTGCAGGGGCAGGTAAAAGGATTTATGAGTTAGAAAGAATGACAGCAGGAATTAAATTACTAGTGTGTGACATAAAAGGCCTACTAGCTGCCATCCAAGGTGAGAGAGCTGATGACATTTGGAGACGAGCGGGATATGCAAGTGTGACTGCGCAAAACATGACACACAATGGAGCGCCATTTAATAATTGCAGAGCAGATGTATGGAGGGCACTTACAGTACAGTATCCAGACATGGGCACGATCATGCTTATATTCAGGAAATTCAAGAACATTTGCGTCTTGAGATGCGAGAACCGTGCAATAAGACAGTAGCATTATTTTATCATATCGTATGTCAGGGACTGCCTGAGCCAGTGCAAAGGCAGATGAAAAACAAGTAGGGATGGATGCGAAGCCATGGCCAGAAATATAGGTGACTATCGTACATCATCGCCCATTGTTACAAGAGAAGAATAAGAAACAATCTTGGAATGGGAAGCAGGAGGAAGCAAAGTTAGTTCAGAGAAAAGGGGTCGGAATTTGCTATAGAAGGAGCAGTACTGACAAGCGGTGAAGGTGTAGTTACACAAGGTTATCACCTACACAACCAACCAATGTAGGCTGCCCCATAGATCAGGGTGGGTACAATTTTGCCCATGTGGAAGAGGGAATGGACTTAGAGGATGAGGAGGTAGATTTCAACACCCCCAAGGGGGAGGAGGATTTAATGGAGGACAACGGTAGCAATGCTGGAATTGTGGGAGAATGGGACATATGGCCTGGACATGGACCAGTAAAGGGAGCAAGCAGCAGAATTGGCAAACTCCAAGACGAGGGACAAGCTATTTTCCACCATATAGAACAGAACCAACAGAGTACTATGCCCAATATCACTCGCAGTATTAGACATGTGTGCTGCAAATGCAGCAAGTTCCGCTACAATCACAGTGGCTACAAGGGCAACCACAGCAAGCGCCCATACAAAAACCAGCAAGTACAGACAAAAGAGGTGACAATGCCACAATGGAATGCGAAAACAGGAGCCCCACAAACGCCTACACCCAGGATAGGGTGCATGACAATGGTGGGAGGAAATCCTTTTATGAGTACAGGGATGAATTTATATCCACAACAGAAAAGCCCAAAGAGTGACCTGGTGTGTTCAGTACTATCAGTGACACTAGACCCCCAAGAGGAACCTAGGGTCATTGTAATGATACAGGAGCAACTCGTTCCTGTCTTCAAGAGAAAAAGTGCCCAATGTCTGGCATTGCTTTGAATGCGCAGGGATTCTCTGGGGCTATGAGTTTGGTTCATTCTACTGATTAATTACCAATTACATTAGGAGAACATGATATATCTATGCCACTATTGTATTTTAGACAGACAGCAGTTAACAGATTAGGAAGTGGCTTGATGACAAAACGTAACAAATATCTTTTACTAACAAACGGATATATTACATGAATGTATATTAGCATTTACAAGCCAAAAATCATTATCGGATGTCCCTTTTAACCTACCAATATGTTTGTATTGAATCAATATTTTGTTGACATGGCTTCCTGGATTGGTAGTTAAATTACTGAGGATACCCCATACATTTCTGTTTAGACCACAAATACCTATGGATGACAAGGATGGACAGGTTATTCCCATAGAACTAGGGGCAGCAGTAGTAAGAGACGAAACAGTGGTTGTTCATGGGACAGATGATGAAGAAAGAGCATGAAGAACAGTAATAGCTCTTGACGAAGAGTAAAGACAAATAGACTTGACAGACGTAGAGATGTTCAGAGATGAGTATTCAGATGATGAATTAGTATTTTTTATAAGACTTACATATTGGATAATAGTTTAGAATAAGGAAATACCACAGAGAATGGCATTGGTGAAAAAGAAACAGTAATTGCTTTCCAAGAAGATTTAGAAAAAGGTGGCAAGCATCTTGTGGACCAACAGTTCATATGATGTAGGTTTATTGAGTGGAGCAGGAGGGTTACCAGACATTTGGTCGAAAAAAATTGGTCGACCAGACAAATGGTCGAACCAATTTGGTCGAAAACCAAATGGTCGAATTTTTTATTTTTTTATTTTCACCCCTTTTTTTTGTTTTTTTTTGGGGGGGGTCCCCCCCCCCCCAACCCCTTTTTTTTTCTAAAAACCCATTTTTGTAAAAAACGAATACCCCAGAAAAATAAATATATATTAAAAAAAAAAATTCGACCATTTGGTTTTCGACCAAATTGCGTCGACCAAATGTCATTCGACCAGTTTTAGGTCGACTAAATGTCTGGACACCGAGCAGGAGCAGTTAAAATAAAACTTAAGCAAGGAGCAATTTTACGACGAGCAAAACAGTACCCGTCCAGAGAAGCAGATGAAGGTATATTTGAAACCCTTTCCGCTTTAGTACAGCAGGGAATATTAGTACTATCAGATTCCCTGCGTTACACAGCTGTGTACCCAGGTAAGAAATCAATGCGGGGGTCATGGAGATGCACTCAGGATCAAAGCCCCTAAACAGTATTGTCGAAGCAGAATTTCCTCTGAATTCGAATCAAGCTACGATATTTTTATTATTATTTTAATTTTTTTATTGTATGGTTAGTTTATTACAAAACGTTTTGCAATGCCATATTTCCTGTTACTTCATGAAATTCATAACATTATCCCCAAGCAGGCAGTTATAGCATATGTTCCAGGGAGCCTTAACAGACCAATGGTATGTTAAGGTATTCCATCAAGTCCAAGCCCATTTGCAGGCCATCCCCCGAGACCATCGGTTCCCATTCAGTTTATCAAGCCCCCATTAAACAGATTTGCCCCCATTCAATCTATGGTGTTTAATGCGGCTACCCAGCTGAGTTTAAACACTCATCAAAGAACTCAATCATAGCAATGGTCAGGCCCACATGTTCCCTTCTTATAGCTAATGTACACCATTATTCGGCCGATAAAGATTCTGTGATTTTAGTGAATTTGGCAAAGTGTTTATATCTCATTTCTGATAGAGCCCCACAAGTTGACCCCAGATGCTGCAGGGTTTCAAGGGATGCTGCCTCAGCACAAAACCTGCATATTGGCGAGACGGAGTGGTCTTTGGATCTAGTTGCTAGAATCCCCTTTGCTGGCAGTAGATTAAATCTCACTTTCATCAAATGAGTTCTGTAATTGGAATCTGGACTTTTCTTTAGATAGGACTATGGCTTAGGGAGCTTATAGTTGTTTGCTTCTTTCTCAGTCTGGATCCAGTCTATTTTCCATAGTTTTCTTTTAGTTTTGTCTGGATTTAACACCAGCTCTTCAGAAGATGACTCTGTAGTTGGTAGGAGATTCCGAGACCTCACTTCCCAACTACTACCCATGATGTTATCATATTTCATTAACTCTTCTTGAATTAATTGGAAGCATTTGGTTTGGTTTGGGTGGATATATTTTCTGAAGAGGCAAAGAGATTTCCAGTCCACAGAAGCCCCCAGTGAGATTAGGCCCAACTCATATTTCACAATTTGGATTGTTTTTGATTTTGGCAGACCTAGAACCCATTTACAAAATGTTCCCTCAAGCAGCAACCATAAGTGGGAAGGGGCGTTCTCCATGGTCTCTGAACCGTAAAATAGTGTTGGTACTTCTTTAGTCTTATAGTAGTCAATCACTGGTTGCAAGGAAAAGGCACAGAATTATGTCTTCAAGATTAATGCATGATTGATGGGCGCTTCTACTTTCCAGATAAGATTGGCCTTGTTCTCTTTCTCTGCGAGGGATGCCGAGATCACCAAGTCCAAGTACTTAAACAATGATACTTCCTCCAGTTTGTCTCCGTCCATCCTCCAGATGAATAATCTTTTCCCATTGGTAGACAGCTGGAGTTGCATCCTTAGTTTTCCCCTGGTTGATAGTGAGGTTATTCAATTCAGTGTATGCTTCCAGGTGTTTTAATTGTCTCTGGAGATGTACTGGATTCCTATCCATCAGGACCAAGTCATCTTCATATAACAAATGAATGAGCTCTGGCTGCCCTATTTTTGGGAGAAAATGTTTGCATCCTTTCACGAAGTCACAGGTATCTGAAATGTAAAGGTTGTAAGGGAGCCAGTAGGCATCCCTGTTTTTCACCAAGTTCTGTTCTGATTTTGGCTGACAGCAACCCATCTCCATTCAGTATGATTCTGCAAGTTGTATCTGAGTGCAGAGCTTTAATCTGGGCTATTGAGTCCGGCGGACCTTTCTAGTTTGTCAATTTTCCCCATAGTCTTTGGCAGTGTAACGCTCACCTGATTCCCGCAGAGGCGCCGGTCTTGACTGGGTGAATGCCGTATCTTCAAAGGTGATGTGTAACACACGGTTGGCTCTTTGGGCTGGACCTCTGTGCACTTGTATGTCTGACTCGAAGAGTAAGATGTCTGCAGATAGAAAATATGGGATTAATGAACTGGGGTTATTGGGTGCCTCTCTCCTCTTCCCTTTCTCTTCTCCTGTAGAACCCCAAAGGTTAACGCCCTCACCTTAGGTAAGTGAACGCCGAGCTCTCCATCTGCCTCGGGGCAGGGTGCCGTAACCAGTTCCTTCACTGGATAAGGGTGCAGGCCTCTTGACCTCAGAGGACTGCTGTCCGTCGTTAACTGCACGAACGGTGAGTTCTGGGCGCTTCAAATGTCTTAAAAGTCTTTTGTAATGATATCTCTTGTTTTGCAGAGTTCCGGCGATGGCGGATGGCGGGCTGATGAGAGTTGAGGATCGAACCCGCGTGAGGAATAGAAGCGCCTGGAAGCACGTAGGTAAGCGCTTGTAGCCTGCTTCACGATGCGCACTAACTGTCCCTTTTATCTTGCAGGTACAAGTTCGGAGCTTTAGAGAAGCTGAAGGGTGCTGGAATACCCACTGGATTCGGCGTGGGAAGGAGTAATGGCACGTGAGTAATAAAGTTGCCCAATGTCTTTAAACGCACCTTCTTTTGTCTTTCAGATGCGGGATGCAGCGCCGAAGGCCTCCGGAGCGTGCAAAGAGCTGGTAAGCTTTTGTCTTTCAGATGCCGGAATGCAGTGCGAAGACCTCCGGAACATGCAAAGAGTAGGTAAGCCTTTGTCTTTCAGATGCCGGAATGCAGCGCGAGGCGTTGGTGACAGCCGATGGACCAGGTAAGAGATGCGCTGCCACTGAAGACCGTAGTGCTAACCTGTTCTTTCTTTGTCTTTACAGGTGCTGCTGAAGACTGGATTCCAGGATGGTAAGCCTTTGTTTCCTTAGGCCCAGGATCAGAAGCAGAAGACACGATGAGCGTTCTGCTGCAGAGAATGCAGAATAACACAAAGCAAGATTCATCCATCGGGTGTGGTTTAAATAGCCTCCTGTAGTGCTTAGAAGTCTCCTTCCACAGCCACGCCTAGGTAAGAAAAGAGTTCCTGCTTTCCAGAAGAGTTCCAGTGTTCTGAACCTAGGGAGTGGCTCCTGCCCCACCCAACAGGAAAAGTAGTCCCAAACAGAAGAGGATCCGGGGTTCAACTGGCAGGTAAGTAAGCAGCATGGTCTGCTGCAGGTAAGTCCACCCAAGCATTATGAGCCCGGCGCTTCCAGCGCTGGGACTGGGCATTTTTATGAGCCTGGTGCCTCTGGCGCCAGGACAGGGTCCAAAAGGTCCCAATTGGGACTGGCTGGCACTCGGAACCGGGGTTATGGGTCTGCTTCCAAGGGAGTCGGGCAAGTCCTGATCTTTTGGAAGCAGAGCTCATGACAGGCAGCTGATGCTGTCGAACGCTTTGGAAATGTCAATAAATGCCAAATAGCATTTCTTGTTAGATTTTATCATTTTATTTTTCAGAACGGCAATGAGGAACAGTGGGTTAGATGTTCCTGCTCCTTTTGTGAAACCAAATTGAAAAGGGTCTTGATGGCCTGAGTCCTTGGGCCCTTTTTTCAGTCTCTGGAGAAGAAATGTTGCATATAATTTCCCAAGGACATCTAAAAGCACTATTGACCGGTAGTTCCCTGGGTCAGTACCGTCTCCGGTTTTGAAGATAGGATCCATGGTTGTCTCTTTCCAGGACTCCGGGATAGATATTGTTTCTAACACTGATTTTGAAATCTCATCCAGTGCGTCAGCCGATTCATTTGGGTTCTCCTTTAACATCATGCTTGTCAGCCCATCTGGGCCAGGTGCTCATGAGGCTTTTGTGCGGATGATCAGAGAGTTTTTATCGTCATGGCTATACATTAACTTCCAAGGCAACTCCATGATTGTACAGCCTGGTTCGGCCCTAGGTCGCGCATGTAGGTTCTCGAGTTTTTTGTCTTACGGGCACATCAATATTTGTTAGTTGTTTGATTCCTCATTTTAGATTTATTTATTTTTGTTGCATATTCTAAGTCGTAGACATGCATATGCGCATTGTGTGTGTGTTGCATTGTGTACTTTGGTTTATGATGTGTCAGAAGCATTGGTCTATAATCAATGGTTGTACCGGAGCTCAGTCGGGCTCCTGTTGCTAGTTGGCTGTGTAGGTTTTGGGCCAGCATGATGATATCTTGTTTGGCGAGCCTTAGCCTGATCCCTCTGTTGTCCACCTGAACTTTTGACTTATATACATGAGGATAAGTTGTGTTACACTCGTACCACTGAGTCCTTAGAATGTTGTGATCGCTCTGCATCATGTGAATTACCTCCAGGGATTTTGTGAGCTCCATTATACTGCTGGAAACAAAGATCTAGTCAATTAAAGACAACCGAATGTCAGAGTGCCAAGTGGGTTTGCAGATCTTTCCCTTTTCCAAAGCTCTATTGAGCATATGCATATTGCATATTGCGGGATTTCATCAATTCGGCCTATGTTGCACCTTATTTTCTCGCATACAGTATTTACAGTATTCACCAGTTTTTGACCACCCGCTAGTCGCCCGGTCCCGCAGACCAGCTTTAGATCACTCCAGAGAATAATGGAAGCATTCAGAATACTATAAGCTAAATCTATGAACTCTGCTACATCCTGTAGCATTTGGTCCTCTCCCTTTTTTTTCAGGTTCCAGTAAGTATTGATCAATATTAGGAATTTTACTTCCTTCGGTTGAATGGTTAAGTTGGAGGATCTTTGTTTTAATATTGTTGTCTGTAAATATGGACCAAGGTCAGTGGAATTAACTGGTTCGAATGTTGTGCCAGATTTCACTAACGTCAGTAGCCCTGCAGCAGGTCAGTCCCTCAAAGATGTGATTGCAGTTTAATGAAGGATACATATCCATCCAAGACAGGGTTTCATGAGAGCCACGTTTCCTGCAGGCAGATGTAGTCTGCCTTGTTCCAATCCTGTAAAAAATGATGACAAGGCACGCACTCTGGTTCCCAAGTCAAGTTTTCCTGCTGTAGCAACAAATTGTCTCCTCCTCCAAACGTTTTCTTGACTCCATCAATCATCAGGGAGGGCTGGGAGGCTGGGTTTCTTTTCCTTTTCAGGTGTGTCTAGTTGCATTTCCTTTTCAGGTGTTTCAGGTTAATTTACATTGATGTCTCTAAGGATTCTGGTACTTGTATTCTCACACTTTTTTTAATTGCAGGTGACTGGGCAACAACTCCCTCCAAAGCACAAATCTTACCCTTGATAGGGGGAGGGGGAAAGCCATGTTTATGGCTCTCCATAGTGAGACATGATGGCCCTGGTGCTGCAGCCCCTTGAGCCCGGAACTCCTGGAACATAGTGTAAAAAATGATGACAAGGCACGCACTCTGGTTCCCAGTCAAGTTTTCCTGCTGTAGCAACAAATTGTCTTCTCCTCCAAACGTTTTCTTGTTCCAATCCTGGTCTGCTTGTTTTGTGAAGTTGGAGAATCCCCTAGTAATTCATGAGACCAGGGAAATAGTAGGTGATTTGTCAGTCCCCATGTTTGGCTGCTATGAGTCCTGCCCTCTCGGCATTACAGCCGATCGCCCTGTCTTGGTGGCTCAATTGTCACAAGTCTTTTGACCGCATTGTCTCCTGACGCTTTGATTCTTAAGGCCAGCTTTTCAAGCTCCTTCACACCTAACAAAGCACTAAGACCAGTCCCTTTTAGGGGCCTTTCCGCCTTTGATGTAGTTGGTGGACTGCTTTTTGACCAGATTCCCTGGTCTGGTCTATGGTTCTGCCTCTGAATGTATCTTTGGAGGTTTCTTTGAGCATCATCCTTAGAAACCAGTCCACTCAGTGGGGTTATATTGAAGACCAGACAGAGTAGTCTGGCTGAAGCATCTAACAGTAGATCTTTAATGATTGAGGAACAGAGATGTAAGAGGACCTCGACTGTCCATTTCTCATTCGGGAACTCCACTATATGTACATCATCTGGTACTATTTACCTTAAGTGAAGAATACATTGTCATAGTTTCATGAAGCTGTGCCTGTTTAGAATACACTCTTGCCCTTTGTCCAAGGTTATTTCCAATCTTAAACATCAGTCCCCAAGTCTTGGCACTTCCTTCTGATGGTAACCGGTCTAAGGCTCCTTTTAGGGTTCTAGTCGCTGCTTCGGACTTTCCAATGCAGCGATAGTGATTTAAAGAAGCGAGCAGTCTTCAAGCAAGGGCTTCCAAGGGGCTCTATCCCAACTTCGGCGCCAGACTGTAAATTACAATGCTTCGATGGTAGCCTGGAAGTTGCTTTTGGGTCTCCTCTGATTGGCCTTACAGTGGTTTCATTGCTTTGTATGTGTATCTTGTCCTGCCCAAAGGTCACTATTGCTCGCTCTCTTCTTTCTACCGGGGTTCTGAAGGGACTGTTCTTCCTTGTAGTTGGCTTTACGGCTTGCCTAGAGATTTTGGATCTCAATATGGATTTATCAACAGCCATTTGTGCTTTAGTCAGTTCTTCCATCTCTTCATCAGTGGAATACGGGGAGATATTCACAATGGATAGACTTATGTCCTTGTCATTGATTTGTTGGCAAGCATCCTGGTTGCCTGGATCCGGAGCCTGCTTATAGCAGGCATCTGCCACCGATGGTCCCTCAGTCGGCCTAAACTATATCTCCTCAATTGTTAAATCACGTTGGTGGGTTGGTGGCGTGTCATTCCTTTTATTTTGTTGTTTAGACTGGATGTTCGGTTTATTTTTGGTTCCTTTCTTCCCTAAGTATTTCTTTTTGGGTTGCTCAAACCACCCATTTCCTGTATTGGTAAACACCGGGAAGTCAGTTGACTTCATACATTGGGAGGCCTTACTCCTCCCTTGAATCAAGTGGTTTGACTCCACGGATGTTGGAGTTTATATGACAATGGGCCCCTCCTGAGATCCATCTTTACTCCTCTCAGATTGTCTTTGCTCCACCGTTCTATCATGACACGTGTGTACGTGGGTTTGGGTCTGCAGAGTAACCAAACCTTACAAGTCCCCTACTGTACTTCTTTCATATGACAATATGGCCCTGGAGGGTGGAGGGGGGGGGGCGGGGTCATTGGATGCTGAAATATCTCTTCTAGATGAGTTGGTGTTTACTGCCCTGGATATTTTACTGGGCTGTCCGATCACCCAGCTGTTCCCCTGCTTTCACATAGCCCTCCATGAAAATGAGCTTTGAGTTTATCTTTGGCAGTAGTGTTGTATGGTCCTTCAGTGTCTCATTTACAGTTTAATAAAGTTTTGTAAAGGGCACCATCACTATGGTCACTACTGCCATTTGTGACAGGAGATCATTGTTTCCTCTGTCAGATGGTCTCTTGGTTTTTCTACTGCAACTCGACTGCCTGGGAGGTACATTTTCACAAGTCTGCCTCCTTCTTGTTTCACACTCTTCTTTCTGGTTAGTCCCTTCTTCATGCCTCTCGTCCTCTTTGTCAAGCCTTCTTTCAATGGGGCGTTTGTTTTTTGTTCCTCTGTGGTGGACTTTCAACAACATCTACATTACTTGTCTTGTTTTCTGTTTTTTTGGTTTGTTCAAGGTTGCTCGGGTCACCAGACTCCTTGGATCTCGTTGCGACAGTACAGTAAGATAGATCCATGCCTTTCCCCCAATTTTGGAGGTATTAAGAATGTAGCTTCCTGCAGGATCAATGTCTGGTGAGTCAGCCTGGGCCATAGGGAATAGTACAGAGGACAGTCTCTATCTTTTCTGTGCGGGGATTCCCACTACTTTCCCAAGTATTAATGGGTCTCTACCGCTCAGATAATGTCCCCTTTCTTCATAATCAACTAAACTCTCCAGGATTTCTCTATCAGTTGGCTCCAATGTGGAGCCCCTGACGGTCTCCGTCTGCCAAATCGAGCTGGTGGCAGCGAAGGTTTTCCTCTTGGTAGTGCGCTTGCCTTTCCCCCTCTGTCTAGGGTTGATCTTGTTATCCGGTGTACACCCTTGATTGGGTATTCCCTCAACTGGGAGCACTCAGCGGCACTGGAGCCACTTGAGACACAGTACTTTGCATTCGGTTTTGTGGTGAAAGAGACCAATTCCATTGGGCGGCAATAACTTGCTTCCATTCCATTCTTGATCTTCTCTATCTTGTTACCATGAACAGATTTCCCTTCAATCCTTCCTACACATGGCTGACCCTCACAGTGCTCAAGGGACCTTTGGGCAGGGAGGTTTGATTATGAGTCGTGGCTAGCTTGCCAGGCCCCAAAACTTTTGTTGCCAAGGGGACAATTGCCAAATCATTGGATGTTATTTTTGTATACGTGTTGGTATGGATGCTGGGAGGCCCACTGACTTCCTGCCATAACTACACCCCAGAGACTTGCAGCCTTCAGTCAGGCTCACCACCTGCCCCCCTGGGAGAGCAGCTGCCCGGTCTGGCATTGAGTGCACATTGATCTGTGGCCCTGGCAAAGCTGATCCAGGTTGTTTTCTCAGAGGGTGACTTAGATCCTCTGAGATTAGGCTGGGGTCGCTCATCTTCCCATGGCAGCCCTCTACTGCTTCAATCCAAAAAGAGTCAGATAAGGCAGCTGGTAAAGCAGCCGGGGCAGGGGCTGTTGGTGCATTGGGTGGCTCTCCAATGCCCTTGTTAGTGTGGGGGCTGCTTACAAATTCACCCCCAGGGTGCTTAGTTCACTAGGCAGAGCACCAGCTCTCACTCGTATAGCCCCAGGAGGCATAACAAGGGTTTCTGCAGAGTCAACAAATGGGGGAGTGGACTACAAAGGTTTCTGGAAAAGTGCATACTGTTTGCATGTCACACAGGGTACTGCAAGGTGTAAATGGGGTAGCCAAAGACGTACCCAATCCCCCAGATGACGGAGCCAGCTTGCCAGATGTACTATACATATCTTGCAATACCGGGACGGGTGGCAGCAGTTTTAGCAGGTAGCAGCTCATAGGCAATAGTCCAGCTAGGCCTGGCATACCGCTTCGTAGTGTTCTTGGTCTTAACAAATCTCCCGGGTCCCTAGTGGCAGTTCCGTCTTGGCATGCCGGTTTTCAGAGACTTTTCTTTGGAACAAAAACCTGTTCAGGCTACATTGACACTCGCGGGTCACCCGCTGTCGACTGACTGGCGAGTGACTGAACTCTCCTCAGGACTCTGTGCAGGTGCTCTGTGCCCGGGACATGCTGATAAAGATTTTGTAATTCCTTAAAGAGGGAGTAGCAATGTAATACAGAGCAGTTGTTTTCAGGCTTCCTAGAACTACACTGTACACACAGAGATCCAGCCAAGTCCAAGTCTTTTGAGGAGAGACTGGACTCTCCTCAGGATTCTGTGCAGGGGCTCCACACCTGGGACACACTGATAAGTATTTCGTAAATTCCTTAAAGAGGCAGTAGCAGCGTAATACAGAGCATTGGTTTTCAGGCTTCCTCGAACTGCACCGTCCAACAAACGACAGCTAAATATTTTACAGTAGTAGATTTAAAGAATGCTTTCTTTTCAATTCCCCTTTGTGAGGACTCCAAAGATTTGATCGCATTTTTGTATAGAAATCAGCAGTGGAAACATACAAGATTACCACAAGGGTACTGTGAGTCCCCATTAATCTGTGATGATTCCAAATGTGTTTCTCATCCTCCACCCGACATCCAACATGGCCGCCGATTCTGTAGCCAGAAATCGCCCACTCCGTGATCCTGAGGAAACCAATTCCAAGATGGCCGCCGCAGCGGTAACCATCGCAAACGCACAGCACAGGCTAGTTGTTCTCTCCCAGGAAGCCTCTCAATCTTCCACCTTAACTTCCTGTTTACCTCCTTATAACCCAGCAACTTCAGAAGGAAGAGGCGTTGCTACTCTCACAGGAGCCGGCACACGCTTCGTAAGTCCGCTTGCTAGAATTACGAAAAGCTCTCTCTTCCAAACAATTCCTCTACTCCATACTCACGTTCTTGTTTTCCTCTCCTCCCTTTGATTTCAGAAGGTATTACGGAACCCTTCTTTTTCATTTCCGGGATCGGATTTTCATCTAAGCACGCTTAGAACCGGAATCCTCTTCATACCTCCTTCTAGTGAGTTCCTAGGTACAATCTGTGGTCCATCTTGTTTTCGGTGATCAGACTTCGGCTCTTCATTCTTCATCCTTCCTTTCTAGCGATATCCTGTTGGAATTCTTTGGACGCTTCTTTTCTACTCAGGCTGGCTCAAAAAAGACTTGAAAGAGAAAGGGTAGGGTTACCTCCTTATCCATCCCGCTATTTCAGGACTATATTCATTTATCCTAATCTTATGGGTTCTCTCTTTCTACCATTATAGAATCACTTACCTTTTACTTTCCAACGGAGATCCTTTACCTCTCCGCACTCTTCCTGTTAGACGCATGGTAAGCTTCTAAAACCTTTCTATAGGTATTCTTTTTTTCACCAGACTATCAGGATTAACTGTGTTTCTTTTACTTACTACATGTAGCCCAGTAACTAAAACAACTCGCCTAAATCAGCAGGAAATCAGCCAGAAGAATACCCAGATCAACTTTCCTCGCCTGGTCTTCACAGGGAAACAACGTACCCCAGCAGCTCTTCAAGGGTTTTATTCCCCACGAGGGTTTCCCTCAGGGTTTCACTGAGGACAAGCTCTTGCAGGTCCTTTGAGAAATCCTCAGGAGAATTTCTCTTATTCTTCAAAGGATCACACCTATTCGTAGAAACACCAGGGGTTCTTCGGGTACCTGTTCATCCTGCAAGATCCCAGGTAGGTGGTCTTTGCTTCTTTTCCAGAGTATTTTGGAACAAATTTGTTGTCGATTCTTAAACAACCATAATAGTCATAACAGTTAGCAACGCCCGAGTGTACATTTGTTCCTTTTACGCTGGGCAAGAGGCATAAGAATCACAAATCATGGATTCACAACAGCAGCAACAGCAACAGCAAATCCAACAGCTGATTGCTGCCGTTCAATCCTTAACTACTGAAGTACAGCAGTTAAAACATGAGAATAATTCCTTAAGACAACTCCAACAGCAAACGGCCCAACAGGCTGCAGCCCCTCGTACCCCACACTGCTCAGAAGTTCCTCCAGGACCCTTATAGGTTTCTTCAGATGGACCTAGGTATCATAAAACTTGACAGCACAGTAATTCAGTATGTAGATGGCATATTTGTTTGCAGCGTGACAGTAGAAAAAATGCAGAAAAGATTCAGTCCAGCTAATGGCAGTCCTGTCCGAAAAAGGAAACAAAGTCGACAAAGATAAACTAGAGCATTGCCAGCAAGAAGTCCTGTATATAGGACAGCTAATCTCTCAAGAAGGGAGACAAGTGACACCTGAGAGAGCAGAAGTGATCATGACAACTCTAAGGCCTAAGACATTGAGAGAAATGTGACAGTTTTTAGGCCTATGTAATTGTAGGGCCTGTTTTTTTTTTTATTCAAGCTCATATATTAGACCAATTCTGAAAGGACCTAAAGAAGAACAAATGGGTAAAGTGAGATAACATGAACAGATGAAATGACCGAAGGATTTGAAGAATTGAAAAGTGCAATTTGTACAGCCCTGTGTTAGGGATTCCAGATTATTACAAGGAGTTTTATTTATGTTTGCATTCAAATGAAGTGGTAATGACAGCAGTCCTTACACAGAATACAACATTAGGACATGGAAATAAAGCATTGATTACTATAGTGGGATTTTCGACCCAGTAACTCTTGCAAACAAGCATTAGCTGCTGCTACTTTTGCAATTGAAAAAGCTGCAAGCATTACAATGAGGTGCTCAATGACATTATTAATTGAGCATTCCCTATTTTCCATTTTGGAGAAACCTAAGAGTACGTTGACTACACAAAGAGTGTCAGGATACAAGGTGATATTTTCAAACCCAGCAATTAAAATTGTTAGATGTGGAGTAGTGAATCCAGCGACATTCATGGCAGAGCCATTAGGGAAAGAGGATTATGCACATGATTGTACAATGTATAATGTATACTGAGTTTTATGATGATATTCCCCATGTTAAAAAAATAACTCTCTAGGGCGGAATTCTTTTCATTCATGGCTCTTCAACAATTGACCAAATGACAGGAAAAAGGCATAAGGGATCGTCAGTAGTGAAGTTAAAATAGAATGGTGAATTTGAAGTAGTGACGAGTGCAAGATTGCATTTACATTGTTCAGCAGAGGCTGCAGAATTAGTGGTGCTTATTGCTGCGCTTCAGAAATATGTGGATTGACAGTGTACTCTGACTCCGCCGATGTGATGTCAACCATTCACACAGCACTGTCACACTGGAAAAGTGGGGGTTTCTTCAGCGCGGATGACACACCAGTGCAACATGCATCGTTATTGTACAAACTTATTGAGGTACTGAAGCTTCCATTGGCTATTGCCGTGGTGAAGTGCGGAGCCCATACTAAGAGCGCAGACATGATTTCTCATGGTACGAAGCTGCAGATGTTGAAGCAAAAAGAGCAGCATATTTTCATAACATTTCTAATTTTGAAATAGAAAGTGTTCAACAAAAGTTAGAACGGTGCACAATGATGAAAGAAGGCTTTAATATGTTATTCGTTGTTCAGTTAATTGAGCTGCAAGGTCGAGCACAACAGAAAGAATACGATTTACAGAAAAGACATGGGTGTTATTTATCCCCCACAGAGGCTATATGGAGACAAGATAGTACTGGAAAGCCAGTTATGCCTCTGGCCATATTGAGAGTTGTGCTGGATCAGCTTCACTATCCTGCATATATAATCAGAGAGAATCTTGCATGCCATGATCAGAAGAAGACTGGTTTTCCCCAAATGTATTGGAACGTGTTGCACAGCTTGTTGTGAATTTCATTGTCTCCCAGAGTTTTGCTTACACTTAGAATAAGCCCGGTTTTGAAGAAGTAGCGGAGGTCACAACAACTGCCGTGAAAATCCAAGGAAGACGACCATTGGCTGCATCAGAATGATGCAAAGCTTTACAAAGGAGAGACCCCCCCCCACTGACAGTGAAACAAGAGAAGGAGTTCCACGAATGTAGGCCTTATCGGCTACCAAGAGCCAACAAGAATCATTAAAATAAATACAGTTCAAACTTTTGTTTATTTCTAAGTTTAAAGGGAAACAAACAAATGTTTCAGTGTTCACAGAACTATTCCCGATAGGTTAAAGAGACAATGCTTAGAAAAACAAGAAGAGCACACAACACTTTATGTTGCCTAGAACATTGAACACAGCTTTGTATGCTGTTTTCACAGATATACTTCAATCCTATCCAGCACTAGTGAGACGAAACATTGATACAGTCACCTTTTTTGGAAATCCCAAGACAGACCCCATTATTTGTAGGATCATAATTGCAATACTGTTACAATTTCTGTTATAAATAAATGTAATTATTGTAAGGAGTAACAGTAATTGTATGTCGATGAAAGAGAATGGCAATTTTCCAGTTTGTAAAAGACACATTGCTAGTAAGAAGACTGATTTATACACAGAATACAGTAAGATGTATTAATTATTTTGGAATCTTTCTTTTGGCTGCGTTTTGTACAATGTGCAGTCGTTATTTCCTTATTCTTATAGCAATTGGCCAAATAATGGTTTTCATTTCTTTTTGTGTGCATTTAGTTCCATATTAAAAAGAACTTTAAACAGTATTTAGAAAAATGGAAAAACATTTCTGAAAAAAAAACATACAGAAACAATCATATTAAAATTGTCACATATTAAAACAAAACAATTTACACAAAACTATTAAAAATACTATTATATCAACATCAATAATATTAGTTTCATTCAACCTTTCCCAATTAATCTTAATATCTACAAATATAATAGAAATGTACACATGTTCGGGTCTATTCCCTCAATCGGTGTCTGCTCATTTGGTCGAAAAGAAAAGATCGAATGACCATTTGGTCGAAACCAAATGGTCGAAAAAAAAAATGGTCAATTTCTTTTTTATTTATTTATAGATTTTTTGTTGTTTTGTTTGGTTAAAAAAAAAATATATAAAAAGGGGGGTTGGGAGGAAACCCCTCCAAAAAAAAAAACAATGTAATCAAAAAAAAAAAAAATTTGACCATTTGGATTTCGACCATTTGGTGTCGACCAAATGGTCATTCGACCATTTGGTTGGTTGTCGACCAAATGACTGGTAGCCCCCTCAATCATTTACTCCTTAATTCCTAATCATTCTGGTTAATCTTCTTCAGTATTTTCCTCCATAAGTTAAATGCGTCTGCACTAACTACAACTCATGTTGCACAATATATGCTAAACCAGAATTGTTTTACAATACAGATGGAGTGTTTAGCAATGAGACAGCTGTGTCTATCCCTAATACAAGCACAATATAAAGAATAACATGGGGTACAGGCACATGCGAGAGGTGAGGAGAAAAACCTCAGGTGAGAGCTGTTATGTATGTTCTCTTAGCGCCTTGAAAGACTTGTTTATAGGCATGCTATAAATAAAATATCATATCCCTTATGCCATGAGCACTGCCGGAACATTTATAGCAATAAAAATACCTACACACAATGCAAAGTCTCTCTGTCAACTAGCAGCCTGCACAACAAGAGCACAATTTGAAGGAAAATGGGCAACCCTACAATGGATGTCAAAAAGAAAATTCCCATATGAAGATGCTTACATAAAAACGCAGAGATGATATCAGAACCGAGTTGGAAGATCAGAATGCTCCTGCACTCATTCCGTGGTCTCCGAGGAGGTGAGATGAGGATTGCTGAACAAGAGAGACTGGATTGTGAAGACAGATGTGAGACACCAAGATTGCCAGGATGCTGGGAGACATCTCAGCTGTTGGTATATGGACAAGTAGCCACCAGTACAGGATGGGAAGAAGGAATGATGGGATGCAGTGCACACTTACTGATGACAGCACCAGTGCAGATAGTGCAAATAGTGAATGATGAATGCCTAAAGGAATGGGCCAAATATTCAAAATTATTAACATGGGTTGAAAGTGAAGCAGGACCTGTATGCATACTGCCGATGAAGAATACAACACTGTGTTTCAGAAACTGTAGTCTGACCAAAGTCTGAGAAAATAAAAGATCCAAGCAAATCATTGATGTGACAGGAATGAAAGGAGTAACTGCCGTGCTGATGAACCACTATTGGGCCTGTGCATCCAAAGCTTATATGAACCTACCTAAAAGTTGGGGAGGAATGTGTTCTATCGTCATAATAAATGTATGTTTGTCAAAGTGATCTCCACATTGCTGACTTTCCAAAAATTGATGCACAACAAAAGGAGAGGTGGTTGCTCAACCTCATCCGACAGAAGCGAGAACTATTTTTCAGCAAAATCCATAGAAGCTTATCAAGACATTCCAGATGAGCACACATTGTTCAGTAGGACAGCAATAATATTCACAGCCATATTCATGCCAGGAATTCAAGTGTCAGCAAATGCCAAGTGGTTACAAATCACAAGGTGGGAGATGGACTTAATTACAGCAATGGGAGGAGGCATGTGCGCAAACATCTGGCCTTCTTGCTGTACATACAAACCTGCCCATGATGGAGAAAATAGAACCTTGACAGAAGCTATAACTCTGTTGTCAAACTTGCATACGAAAATGGAGGAAGAAGTAGATGAAACCGAAGATGACGAAGACTGGTTTTCATCCTTATTCTCATGGGTCCCAACCTGGCTGAAAAATACCTTCAAATTATTGGGAGCAATGCTAGTGTTGGTGTTGCTAGGATTCTGTCCTATAAGAATAATTTTAGGACAATGTAAGAAGACAGCAAAGAAAGCTATTGGGATGAAGATAATGATTGATGTGAATGCTGTTGCCGACGAGCACACGCAGACTAAAAGCAACACCAGTGAACACCTGAAAGGAAGTACCTTGGCACCACCAGGAACAATATTTTATTATCCAAAGGATCATAAGAATTATGTGTGAGATTGGGTGTTCTGTCAAACGACTGGGGAGTTTTGCCATTTGACCTGGAGCATGGTTGGACACATAAAAATGTAGTTGGCCTTAGGAGGTGACACAGATATGGATTCTTAAGAATCCACAGTGTGACAAAAAGGAGAAGAAAATTGAGGAGGTGCTTGAGGACTTTACAAGGTGGGGGCTGTAGGGAGGCAGATGTAGATGTCATCTATAGAGCCCACCCCCTCACCTCCATCATATTGGAAGGGCAGTAATAGAGAACACCCTGCATGACACATGGTATCATTCCAATGCCACATCAAAGGTATGAGAGACATTATGCACTCAGACCACCGCACCAAATGTACCCCCGACCTGATGCGGCAGACATGAGCTTGCAGACACCACTGGATACAGAAGTGCCATGAGTAAAGTCTAACAGAAGAGAAGTGATGACATGAAGAGCGAAGATACATAGACACACTGAATCTGATCTATGGATAATGAAGGTTTGACTGAAGCGACAAAGTAATTATATATGTGAATATGAAGAAAACCATATACACTTAGAATATAAGTGACAAGAGATCTAGTAGATGTATACACACAGAACACAAGTTAGATAAGACAATGTAGAAGCTTGCTAAAGTAGGAAATATATTGCAAATAAAGCAGCAATGTTGAGAAAATGGACGTCCACTTTGGATAATTTGTAAGCGAGAAGCCTTGAGGAGAAAAACCAAGGCTGCAGAGCTGACAAGTGCTGGAATACAGATTCCTGCAGAACAAAGGATATTTTCTTGGCCCAGAATAAAGGATGTCACTGCATGAAGCACTGTAAGGCACAAAAGGAGTCGAAGAGGATAAGCTACATACCCAGGACATATTTCTCTTAGATTAAGTAAAGGAGCAAATAACTGGGTCAAGTATTGTCCAATCAAAGATGCAGAAAGCATATGCAAGACGGAGTGACCAAGTTTCAGAGGGCAAGAGCAGTAATAGCACCAATATAATTGAATCAAATAGTATTAAATAGAAGGACAGAATGGACAAAATCATGGTCTCCTCACACATGGTGTAAGACCAGAAGACAAGGCCTATTCATAAAGCTCCAGACAAAGATTGCAATGTACATTCTTCCCTTTAAAGTCCCAAGAGAGAGAGCAGTCAGTTCGGTCAACTACAGAGAAGAAGCCTTGGCTTAGGGCCTAATTGATGAGAGATGGTAGGCTAATTAGCTAAGAAAGGCACATGTCTGACGTTGTTCCCTTGCACCTGGGTTTCGTTGTTTACATGCTGCTAACGAGCAGGGCCTATGTGATGGTGGTCTATACATTGTTGCATGGGCCTATCCGCTGCTGTTGTTATGCTATTTTTAGTATTTTAGGTGGTTAGAGATTGTTCAAGGCATGCCTACCAGATAAGGGGCATTCAATGATGATACTAACACGTAAGTAAACTATTGGTATATATGTTCCCTTAATCAATTCCTCCACCTGGTAGGTTTGTACTGTTTGCCATGTAGGATGATGTTATAGCCTACGTGTAATGAGGTATAAAACCTTTTGTGTAACTACAAAGCGCTGAGAGTGTGTGAGCTACAATCTGTTTTTCGCCAGGTTTCCCTACTTTATTGAAATGATAATAAAGTCGAACTTTGACATATTCTTTGAGTCTGTCCGGTTATTTGGACCTGGGATCATGTATTTGGCAATCCCATTTTCTACTTGGAACGCTTCAGGTGCTATTGCACAAAGCTAACTAACATAACATACGAAAGCTTAAATTGTACATTGCAAAGTATGGGAAATAATCTTTCATTTAGCCTTGAATAATCAACTTAACAATACCTTAGAAAAACGTTGACACACACCCACACATAAAGAAAAAAATACACACGCGTGCATGCTGTCTAACATTGAAATTCTTGTGAGACTTTCCAAGGAATGTACACAGCTAGAGTGAATGAGCAAGTAGAGAAAGCTTGCCCCAACCATTTAGGGCCATACAAAGACATGAATCTCAACCTGAAATGTCCTTTTTAAATGATAGGTTTACATTGCACATTTTTCAACACAAATTTCAGAAATAAATGGATACAAAAAACACACAATTTACAGATGATTCTCCAGAGGACCACATAAAAAAATCTCCAATAGATGTCAGGTCACCAGAAGTACCCAGGAAAGATTTGCAACGCCTTCTGATCCTGGATATGTCCAATGAAAAAAACATCAGGCCCTGTAAAGCACATTTGTATGCAGCCAGTAGCAACATTATGTGCTAGTTCTCACATGTAAACCACATTTTCATTTAGCCATACAATGACAACATTGCTTCATTAAAGACATTGTAATGCTGGCAATGCCCAAAAATGTGCCGGCATTGCCACTGCAAAATAATTGTGATTCTGTTTGTGGCCAAATTACGTGAAAATATGTCACTGTAAGCACATGTTTATAACGATGCTGCCTGGCCAGATACATGCCAATTTTACCACTGTAAAAATGACATGTTCATGTTCGCTGTGCACACAAAATGGCAACATGGCATTGTAAGAATACTTGTGTATGCTGGCTGTGCCAAATACCCACTAAAGTGCCACCACAAAAATGCATTTTCATGCTGACCTCCCCCAATATTTCCCAACAGGCCACTGTGAGAATACATGTTCATGCTAACTGTGCCCCGTATAGTCTAAGGTGTCACTGTAGAAATGCATTGTCATAGAGTCTGTGCCCAATATATGCCAACTTGCATCAACAAGAACACATTTCATGCTGGTTGTACTACATAAATGTCACAGTGACACTCTAAGGTCATATTTTCAAGCTGGCTTTTCCTTTATAAAAATAAAAAAAATGTAATGCAACATATGCCTTATATATACCAGAATGGCACTGTGAGAATACATGTTCATGCGATCAATGACCAGTATATATGGGTATGGACCTTTTAAAGCATTTTCTATGATGGTCGTGCCCAATATAGGCCAGCATCCCACTATAAGATCACATTTCCACACTGCCCATGCCCACTCTATTCCATCATTCCACTGTAAACCATAGTTCAACAGTGTCTGCTGTATTGCAAAGGTGAAAACATATCTTCGCCATGCTTGTCCACTCCCATCTGTCTTCCACGCATACACAAACACACACAAAGAAACACACCTAAAAATGCACACACAACCACTCAGCACTCACCCATTCACATCCATGTATTCACAGAGACTTTCTTCTACGCTGCACCAACTTTTCAGGAAGAAAGCAGTAAACAGGGAGAGGTCTCCCTGAGACCCGCCTTCTGCCCATGCCACCGACTGTGAAGCTGGCAGCCTGTCATGCCTTACAGTGCAACACTGCCAACCAGCATGCTTAATGTGCCATGTAAGCCTGGGGGGGATTCGGCCTTCGGCTTCACGTGCACTAATAGGTGTGCATGGATCAGGACACTGCAGGCATAACATGCACCACTACACCCCAACATGAGTGTCTGGCTCTGATGCTCACTCCAGCTTAGCGAGCACTCGGGTTTACCGGGACTGTCCCGCTGTCTACTCTGTAATGGGTTTCAAGGTCCTACCTGGCTGCCCATTGTGGGTTAACTGCCATTGGTTCTGGCCTAATTTACTATTCTCTACTCTGCCTCATGTGGCTTCTGGGTGGTGCATTAACTTGTATTTTCCCAATAGACATATACCCACATGTAGCGGCAGCACAGCAATGCATTTGTTAGGAGTGTAAAAGCCAGGTCCACACAAATATAGCAATGCTATTGCATACACACCCACACACATGACAAATGTAAACACCACATGTACACGGCCACACAAACACACTCTCACACACACACACACACATGCTCACACATGCACACACCCACACACACACACACACAGACACACAGGCACACAGTCACACAGACACAAATGCACACACCCACACACTCATGCACACACACACACACACACTCTCCATGGAATGGGTGCATTGTGTGTTAACTTTTATGGGAAGTTGTCGGCCTCCTATAGTCTAAGTAGTGTACCTCCTTCCTGTTCCCAGCCCATCCCTAAATGGTATATCATGCGACGTGCTAATGCTGCTTCTAGTATAATGGTTTACATTGAGCAGGTTTGGAAACAGAGAGTACTTTGGCCCAGGGATCTCATTCCTTGTAAATGTCATGTGTTTAGTAATAAGGGGAGAAGAGGATGAGTCTTGTGACACCCCAGCCTGATTAGAAGCGCGAGCACCTAGTGCACTCCCCTGTGATGCCACAGGCCCTGGCACGGCCCATCCACCTGGCTCACATCCTTCCATTTGGCTCCATCACTGTGCTGGGATGTGGGCCTCAAGGGCTCGTCTGCTGACACCGTTCCCAGTCTAACCCCATGCCTCCCGTGTTCCCCCACTTCTGCCACTACCCGCTCTGGGGATCTTAATGTGTTGGCGCACGTGGGCAATTTAACACACTCAGAGCTCACGATGGGACTTCATCTGGTGAGGCCGCGTGTCTGCTGACTGCAGAATGGCCACAGAAATAGGCAATTTGAACACAGCCCCTTTAGAAGCTCATGCAAACGTAACTCCCCGAGCCCCGTGGCACTGCAGGATCTAGTAGCACACGCTGGTGTACGTCTGTCCTTAAACTCGGTAAAGAGCGAGATGGGGTGTGCAAGAGAAACAAAGGAGACGAAACAGGAGAGTGTGGAGAAAAAGAGGGCCAGGGGAAGTGGGAAAACAAAACAACACTAGAGATGCGGCGGGACAGAGGGGAAAGAAGGCAAAGGCAACATAGGGGGAGAAGAGAGAGAAAGGAGAAAGAGAGAGAAGAGAAAGAGAGAAAAATAAGAAAGAGATAGAGAAAGAGAGGGAGAAGAGAGAGAAAGAGGGGAGGAAGAGATGGAGAGAGCACATGCGGAAAAGAAAACAGTAAAGTGACGGGCAAAGGAGGGGGGAAGAAGACACAGGCAAAATAAGGGGAGAAGAGAAAGAACACATAGAGAACTCTCTAGAAAAGGGAAAATAAGAAAGATATAAAGAGAGAGAAAGAAGAGAGAGAAAGAGAGACATAAGAAAAAGAGAGAGAGAAAGAGAGGGAGAAGAGAGAGAAAGAGAGTAAAAGCAGAGCGAGAGAAATAATAGAGAAAGAAGAGAGTGAGAAAGAGAGAGCAATAGGAAAGAGATAAAGAGAGAGAAAGAGAGAGAAAGAAGAGAGTGAAAGAGAGAGAAAGATAGAGAAGAAAGAGAGTGAAAAAAGAGAGAGCATGAAAGGAGAAGGCGAGAGAGTATGAGAGAGTAAGAGAGAGAGAAATAGGGAAGAGATTAATAGAGAGAAAGAGAGAGAAAAGAGAGAGAAAGAGAAATAAAGAAGAGAGAGAGAAAGAAGAGGGAGAAGGAGAGAGAGGGAGAAAGATAGGGAGAGAAATAGAGAAGAGATCAATAGAGAGAAAGAGAGAGAGAAGAGAGAGAATGATAAATGAAGAAGAGAGAGAGAGAAAGAAGAGAGCGAGAGGGAGAGAGATAGAAAGAAGAGAGGGAGAGAGAGAGAGAGATAATACAGTTATGTGAGTATGAGGTTTAGCAGTGCTCTTGGGTTTGAGAAATAACTCAACACAAAATATGTATTGCGAGAGCTGGAAACATTGACAAAGAAACCCAAAAAGATGGTAAGTGGCTATTGAAAGGCATGGCCCCAGGGGAAAGAGGGAAGCAGTCTAGAGTAATATATTAGAGGCATGGGATGCCTTGCAAGGTGTGGAGAGAAGGGGGCATGGAACATGAGAGCTACAGAGAGGGCACTCAGGAAAAGCAGAGTGAACTAAGATGGCAGACAAAACAAGAGTAAGGGAACAAGGGGTGCTGGAAATAGGAAGCATGTGAGGGCAGACAGGAGGAACAAGAAGAGAAAAAAAGCAAAGAAATGCTGGGGTGAGAATGAGGGAGAGGGCTGTGTGGATAAAGATGGGCGATAAAAGGGTGGGATATACTCAGGTGAAACAGTATGACCAATTGGATTTTGCCTCGCAGGAGTAAAAGGGTGAGCAGGGACAAAATGGCCCACAAACCAAAAGACAACACAATCATGAAGGTAAAACGGACAAGTAAGAGATATACCTCCTTCACCTTTTATGGTAACGCGGGCCGAGTGCAGGTTATGTTCCTAAGAGGGGTAACAAGGTTGACCGTAGTGACCCAAACAACACAGTATAACAGTCCAAAATAAAGGGAATGTCCATCAAGGTTCTAAAAAAATATAAACACTTTAATAAAACACACTGGCCCTCATTAGGACCCTGGCGGAAAGGGGTTTACGCCGGCGTAAAGCATGGCGTACCTTTCCGCCAGACTACGAGTTCCCGTAGCGCCATGGTGATTTTTACGCCTGCTTTTTGCAGGCGGAAAAATCCATGGCGCTACGGGACTTGTTGTTAATTACGCCACCGTAATTTACGGTGGCGTAATTAACGCCTTCCCCACTCCCATTATACCCTATGGGGCAAAAATGGGAATGGGGAAGGGTAAATGGGGATTGGGGACTTACCGCCCCGCCAAGGTCGGAATGGGGCGGTAAGTCCGCCAACCCCCATGGCGGAGTTGGCAGCTTTGCGCCATGGACCATGGTGCAAATTGCACCATGGTCCTCCGCCAGGGTCGTAATGAGGCCCACTATCTGCAAGTAGAACAAGAAGAGATTACTATCCAAAAACCCCACCCCAGAGGAAAGATAGAAGATGCAACGGGCTGCAGAAAGGAGTACTCTGAGCGTAATTCTGGGGGTGGTGGGTAAGGCAGCAGCAGAGAGTATATCTTGGTGAAGACAGGGATGGTCATGACCTAACCAGTCTCTAGGGATCAAGTGGACTGTGGACAGGGGGCAGTTTGGTGTCACAGTACCTGAATTCTGTTCTTGGTGGGCTGACACATAAGCCCGGGTTCAACCTTGATGCAAGCTGCTCAGGTTCAGTAGGGCACGTAGGATCGGGAAGGGTGTGGCAGCAGGCAGACATTGAGCAGGATTTAATGAGGGTGCTCGGTGCGGCCAAATAGGAGCGGTTCACGTTCTGCCGGTAGGGGTGATCCAGCTGAGTCAGGCTGTAGCCGCATTCAGAGGTCTGCGAGTGATGCTCCAGCGGGTAGAGTTGGTAGGTGGCGGTCGTAAAATGGTGTTCAATGGGGTGTATAGGTACAAGCAATGAGGCACTAGTTCTCTGGATAGCTAGGCCGGGCCGTGTGGCAACTTTTGGGTAGGATCAGCAAGTGACCCTCCCGAGATTTGGTTCAGTTTCCGGCATTGAGAAGACACTTCGCGCCTGGCAGTGAACGGGCTGCGCTAGGACCCGTTTCTGTGTTGGGCTGATGCAGATGTGCCTTCCCTCTCATTAAGGATGCAAAGAATACAGAGCGACCAGTTTGGTGCATGTGAACAAAAACTTTGACTGGGTTGGCCCTCTGGATTCGTTTGAGGCCTTTGCAAAGGGCTTGAGGACAGAATAATCAACTTCAGGGTTTGCTCTTCTGGAACAGAAGATCAATTTTAGATTGATTAGTCAGGTCCTGGTCCACAACACTGGTCACTGATAGTACCTGGGAGTGGAAAGGGGACAGATGTTCCTCCTGTCTTGGACAGCTCTTTCTTCAACTCAGGCAGAGTGCTTGTACAGTTCAACTGTCTCAAAGGAAGTGCAAGTGAGAGTCCCAATCCAGGCAGGAGTGGACTTTGCCCTCTTGATCTAACTCCTAAAGTGCTTTGCTCCAAGGGAAGTGGAGGAGACAGGAAAGGGAAAGAGAGACCGCGAGAAACAAGATGGGGAAGGTTTCTCGCATTTCCCAGAGCATTCCTGCCTATCCTACTCCCGCCCCGTTACCTCATACTGACAACAAAAGACCTTAAGATATGCAGCACCCTGGTGTGAGGCTACACCTCCTGAATGGTTGTGCTCCTATGATACCTGCGCCTAGGGCTGCTGCCTGCCACGTGGCGGTCTCTGGGATAGGGGGTTACCGGCCTTCACAAAGCAAATCAATAAGAGGATGAGTCCTCCTGGTTTCTCTCTTGCCGGGGGGCAGTATCGGGCCATCTGACCCCAATGCACATTCCCTTCCACAGCAGAGCTGACGCCCAGGAGCTGACACATGCTTATTGTTAGAGGCTACCCTAAAATCCAGCACTCATGATCGCTGTAGTTTAGGTACACGGGGCACATCTTAAATATCCCTCCTGTGCTGCAAGTGACTTTGCTGTCACTGCGGTGGTCGCGTAGGCAGCGTGTGACCTTTGAACCTGATGCATGCTGTGGACCAGGCTACTGATGCAGCACAGCACAAGTACACTGTGCATTTGGCATGGAGTTGCGACAAAGGGGGGATCTGTTTTCAAGACTACCCCTTTTGAGAAGGAATCTCCTGCATCATTTTAGCTACTAAACATTAAAAAACCGGGCTTTGCACCCTTGCCGGATGGCACAAACACCACTGATCACAGAGATGTGGCGGTGGCAGAAAACCCTGAGAGAGAAGGGATGGACGAAGATAGAATGAGGACTAGGGACAAAGCAGAGCTAATTGATGAAAAAGTCCTATTTTGAAAGGGGGGACGTTGACAAGGAGACTGGATTGAGGCACAAGGGTAATGAGAGATTCAGGAAAAAAGGCAGAGCTTCGATAAGAGGAGGAGAGGGTGTTGGAAACTATGGGGAAGGGAATGAAGAGATAGGAAGCAAACATGAGGAAATCTAAATATATATTTGTGATTGTGTGTTTGTATGTCCGGGGTTAGCTCCAGCCCCATAACAGTTGGTGGGCTGAAATGTTGGCCCGCGGTTGGCATACCAGTCTGTGGTGAACTGGCGATAGTGAAATCTGACCAACCCCACCCATTCGCCCTGCACAGGACGGGGTCCAGCCCTGTCCTATCGGTATAGGCGATTTTGGGAGATTGCCGTTTCCGACTTTTCCAAAAATAGGAAGTTAGGACACAAGGTCGGCATACCAGTCTGGGGTGTGCTGGCAGTGTTCACATTTGACCAACCCCAACCATTCGACCTGTCCAAACCCACGTTCATGTCAGCTACATACCGGGGCAACGCCGGGTGGTACTGCTAGTCAATGATAAAGATGATAAACGATTGGAGATGAGCAATGAGCAGAGAAAGCTGTATTAAGAGAAAGGGTGAAGGGCAGGATGTTAGATGCAAGCAAAGCAAAGAAGTAAGGAGGTTGAGGAAATGGAGAGGTTGGGAACAGCAGATACACGTAGACGAGGTTTCAGGATAGCAAATAGCAAAGCGTAAAGTGGGTAGATAAGTGGATGGAATTGGGGGAAAAGGGAAGTAGCGGAGGTGTGAATTAACCAGCCTGGGAGAGAGTGAGGAAAACAGAGATGAGAGAGAGAGAGAGAGAGAGAGAGAGATGAAGAATAGAGTGAAAGAGGGGCGAGAGACAGAGGCAGACTCTTCTCTACCCTGCACGCCTGCACCAGGGGAGACTCTTCTCTAAACTGCATGCCTCGACCACGGCAGACTCTTCTCTACCCTGTATGCCTCCACCAGGGCAGACTCTTCTCTACCCTGCACGCCTCCACCAGGGCAGACTCTTCTCTACCCTGCACACCTCCACCAGGGCAGACTCGTCTCTACCCTGCATGCCTCAACCAGGGCAGACTCTTCTTTACCCTGCACGCCTCCACCAGGGCAGACTCTTCTCTAACCTGCGTGCCTCCACCAGGGCAGACGCTTCTCTACCCTGCATGCCTCCACCAGGGCAGACTCTTCTCTACCCTGCGTGACTCCACCAGGGCAGACTCTTCTCTACCCTGCACGCCTGCACCAGGAGAGACTCTTCTCTAACCTGCACGCCTCGACCACGGCAGACTCTTCTCTACCCTGTATGCCTCCACCAGGGCAGACTCTTCTCTACCCTGTATGACTCCACCAGGGCAGACTCTTCTCTACCTTGCACGCCTCCACCAGGGCAGACTCTTCTCTACCCTGCATGCCTCCACCAGGGCAGACTCTTCTTTACCCTGCACGCCTCCACCAGGGCAGACTCTTCTCTAACCTGCGTGCCTCCACCAGGGCAGATGCTTCTCTACCCTGCACGCCTCCACCAGGGCAGACTCTTCTCTACCCTGCGTGCCTCCACCAGGGCAGACTCTTCTCTACCCTGCACGCCTCCAGCAGGGCAGACTCTTCTCTACCCTGCGTGCCTCCACCAGGGCAGACTCTTCTCTAACCTGCACGCCTTCACCAGGGCAGACTCTTCTCTACCCTGCGTGCCTCCACCAGGGCAGACTCTTCTCTAACCTGCACGCCCCCACCAGGGCAGACTCTTCTCTACCCTGCGTGCTTCCACCAGGGCAGACTCTTTTCTACCCTGCGTGCTTCCACCAGGGCAGAATCTTCTCTAACCTGCACGCCTTCACCAGGGCAGACTCTTCTCTAACCTGCACGCCCCCACCAGGGCAGACTCTTCTCTAACTTGCATGCCTTCACCAGGGCAGACTCTTCTCTACCCTGCGTGCCTCCACCAGGGCAGACTCTTCTCTAACCTGCACGCCCCCACCAGGGCAGACTCTTCTACTCTGCACGCCTCCACCAGGGCAGACTCTTCTCCTTCCTTGGTTTACACTACCACCAATTTGTTCAGCATATGCGCATATTATTCTCCTTTCCCTCGCTTGCCCCTACTTTCCTTGATCACACTACTTGCTCCATCACCCTAATCCATCTCGGGGTGGCCTTAGGCTGCTTCAAAGACTGAAGTCACCCTTCACGCACCCACCTCCAATGCTAACCCCAGTCTCTCATCTCCTATCTCCTTCCTCCCTTAGACTCCAGCAATTCATCATGGCCACTACCACTGTGGCCAGGATTAATCTCCTCTACAAAAGGGAAACTTGCTCCGGCGTCACCCAAAATCCAACCAAATCCCTAATCTCTACCCTTGTGCCGAATGAACTGGTCTACATGCCGAATGAACTGGTCTACAGGCCGAATGAACTGGTCTACAGGCCACGCATACTCCTTAGTCTCCACCTCTGTTCCTTCTAACTTGCCAATAACGCTCTCATCGTTGCTGCCTGCACCCTGTGCAAACTATGCAGATCCGGCCCCTCCTCTACACGCTGACACCATGCATGAGGTCTTGCCGTGCAACACCGCTGTCCCTTCAAGTTCCTACTCCTCGTTTACAAATCGATGCAGGGTCTTACTTCTAGCTGGCTCCATGCATTTATGTCTATTCTCGCTCTCAAGCTCGTACACCCTCCTCTCACCCCACCTTTTCTATCCCCTGCACCCTGTCCCTCCCCATCTTCCTCTCCTTCTCTCCACGGAAATACTCTCCCTTGAGAATAAAGTTACCCCATCGCTGGAATTATTCAATAGCAGACTCAGATTCCACCGGCTAGCCTTGCATTCCAGCCACCACCCACTTACTTCCACAGCCGACTGCTGTGGACTTGCCTCCTTCATTGATGCATTCATGTACATATGTATTTATTTATTTATTTGTACATTTGTAGAGCGAACAAAGCCCAAAGGCAACTAGGCGCTGGCTATTAATATCTGAGAAGATTCTTCATATATATGCACATCTCGTTCATGTATGTGGCCTGTCTGCACCCCTCATCTACGTCTCTCTGTACACACCGGCGTGAACACCTGGTTTTCATGCGATCAGACTTCCATCCACGGGCGTTACTAGGTTTGTAAAAGATCCGGGGCTAGGCTAATGTCGAGTGGAAACTCTGGGCTAGCTAGCCCTTTGGTTGTAACCCCTGAGCTTCTATCGGGGCTACACCCAAAACACCTGTGGCTATAGCCACCCCCAGACCCCCATGTCTCCCCCTTCTTCTAGCGACGTCTCTGCTTCCATCTCCTATTGTGTAGACAGCTTATAGAAAAGCTGCCTGTGTTATCCGCATTGCCTCCGATTTATGCCATTTCTGTGCAAAGTGACAGATGTTCAGTAAACACAAAACACATGTTCAGCTTTAAATGTACTGCAAGGTGGGCTTATTTGAGATCGATTTACTTTCAGGAAGTAAAATAATACTTTGCATTACAAAGCTGACTTGCCACGTAGACATGTCACATGATAAGCCATGTTGACCATACAGTTGGATAGATATCTTGAAACATGTTAAGCAAAAAGAGTTCGAGTGCAGCCTATCTTTAATGGAAATCTACAACTTGCAGAATGCCAATTGACATGAGCCTAACCAATCGCTGACTGCATATTAAAGGCTTAGAGATACCCGGCAAGAGAAACTGTGTGATAAGGTCACCTGTTTATACACAACCATGCCGGTTATATTTAATGACGTGACCAACATTTGATGATCTACCAAAAATAAAAACGTGAAACAGAGAGATTAAGGAAAGCGGTTCCTTTTGTGCAGGGACATCATTTGGGGGTTTGCCAGGGGTTGCAACTGTGACCCCTGAGGTCTCCCTTGCTACCCCTGTGGTCTCCCTTGCCACCCCCAATAGGGTATAATGCAGGCTCCTGACCTGGCTGTCGCATGTGGCGCTTTGTTTCTAGAGTGGCTGGATTTCTTGTTCAGGCCTCTTAAAAAAAAAACAAAAAAAAAACAGGGGGTTGCACAAGTGTAACACTTTGAGCAGTGATCTTAAATAATAAAGAATAGGAATAACAAATAATTTGTCTATCTGGAATTCTATACAATAATTGCTAGACTCATTAAAGGTTCATTTCAGACACACTTCAGGGGTCGAGTCACTGATTTTGTCCGTTCTTAAACACCTCAACTCAGCCTTTCACCCTTCTGAGGTCGATACATGAGTACCAACACATGTTGGGTGATATTGTATGTATATTTGTTCTATATAAAGCGCTTAAGTGTAAGTGCTATATAATAAACACATCATTATCATTTGGCCTTCGACGTCTGCTTGCATTCACAGCCCCTTGGCAATGTGGGCCTATACACACTGATATTAACGATACATATGGTGATCCATTCTTTTATGAAATGTATATCACATTACAGTGATATCGTAACCATATTTTTCGTAGTGTACTTCGGAACAATGCTATGTGATGCACCTTCCTGTTTGTCAAGGGGTGAAGAGTCGTGTACCATTGCTTCCTGTGATGTCACTTCGGGGTTGGGTGAAATGACATAATATCCTGTGATGTTATCAGAGGACAAGGGTCATGTGATGCCACTTCCGCTACCCCTGGCATTTTGGTGAAATGACATCCTTGCTTTTGTGATTTCATTTTTTTCGCATTGATTCCTGGAAATAATTCACAGATATGTTATATAAGTAGAGATTTCATGGGAGGAGGGGGCTTTCCAGGTACATTCCCCCACCTCACAGGTGTTACCACCCATCTGGAGGCCATGCCTGCAACTGGTTGCCACACAGAGAGGTCTGGGGCTAACTAGACTGGCCCAGACAACCCTGCAATGACATTTGTCTTTGGGGCACGGTCCCAAATCCCTGAACTGCTAGTCTTGGACAGAAGCAGTCCATGGAGCCCAGCAGTCTGGCACATGCCACTCTCAATACCGAAGGCCTTTTCAAAAGAATCAGAACCCTTTTCATATCCAAGAAAGGTCAATGCAAAGCATTTTTGATGTTGCCTTGAACAGGAAATGGAATGATTTTAATAGGCATTGACAAAGCCAATAGATCTGGCTAAGAAGGTGGCTGAAACCCAAGGAAATAGGGAAGGGGCTATTTTCTGATGGACAATAGAAGAATCCTCATACATGTGTTTATATCTTGAAAAATAAAACGTGCACTCCTGTAAATCAATTTTCTGAAGGGCTTTGATATTAATAATGAAAACTCATTTTATAGGGCACAATGCTGTCAAGTAGTATGGGAACTGGTAGTCACATTACCCCAACTCAGCGGCCGTCATTTCAACCAGCACTTGCTGAATGTTGGCCCTCAAGAAAATAATGAAGCGGCCTACCCGCATAAGAGACATTGTGTTTCCTTTTTTTTTTTGTTGACAGCACAGCATTTCCGTCCAGCTGTTTTCATCCAAAACATGTATCAACCCAAACATAAAAGATGGACTAGAGTAAGAACAAGAGAACAATGTTTGTGGTCCCCAGAGCGCTGAAGCTAAGCACGACGCAACAAAAGAGCGTCACGTTGAGGCCAACGCACAGAACGTCACCCGTGGGCGCAAAAATGCCAAGCGGCGACGGTGCAAAGCAGAAGGGAATTGCCGGTGGACACAGCACAAACAGGGGTTTAAGAGGGGGGGGGGTGAAAATGAGCAGAGGGAGAACGGCAAAAGACAGCGCTACATTAGTGGGGGAGGGGTGGGGTCAGGGACGTCATTTCACCAAAATGCCAGGGGTAGCGGAAGTGACATCACACAACCTTTAACCTCTGATGATGTCATTTGACCCAACCCCGAAGTGACATCACTGGAAGCGATGGAGCACAACCTTTCACCCCTTGACCAAACGGGAAGTGGCATCACATAGCATTGTTCCTAGGTACACTACGATAAAAATGGTTATGATACGTTAATATCAGTGTGCATAGGCCCATATTACCAAATTACTGTGGATGCAAGCAGACATCCAAGGCCAAATGATAATGATGTGTTATTATATAGAACTTACGCTTAGGTGTTTTATATAGAACAAATATACCTACAATATCCCCCAACCTGTGTTGGTACTCATTTATAGACCTCAGAAGGATGAAAGGCTGAGTTGGCCTTGCCGGGATTCAAAACTGCAAATCACGCATACATTGCAGCAGAAGCACTCAACCCACTGAGCTATTTTACCAGCTATAGCTATCTTGCTGGCTATGGTAAAATGAGTAATTACACGTATGAATGTTCTCAAAGTCAGAAAGAAAATTACACTCTGTAGTGAATACCAATAAACAGGTAACTGAGATTCAACAGCAGGCCAATTTGTCTGCAGGTCTGGTGCAAAGTTGGCCACATGTCAAGCCTGCATGGATCTACTTTTCAGGCTTCAGAGGTTGCCAAAATACATACCAATGGGAGGGTTCATTACTGTGTATTAAATAATTTAGGGTAGCGCAGGGAAAGCAGAGCACTCACACGTCATCCTGTACTCAGGGCACTCATTACCTCATAGATACAAACAAACATCCAGGGAGATGGGAAAGATGGACACATTACAACAAAGCATTAATTGGGGTACAATGAAATCAAGGGCCACTTGATGAGCTATGGTCAAAAATTTCAGCAATGTACACAAGATTTTAGGCACAGGGATTTTGTCAAGTGACCGCGGACACCGAGATGGAATGTCTTGTGATGATCGTAACAGCGACAGCGGCAGAAAAATACATGCTACAACTGCAACTTGCGAAAAGCAAAATACATATAGTTTATTTCTGCATTGTGAATTTGAGGTGTTTAAAAACAGACTAAATCAGTGACTCACCCCCTGAAGTGTGCCTAAAATAAACCTTTACTGAGTCTAGCAATTATTGTATAGAATTCCAGAAAGACTATTTGTTATTCCTTTTCTTTCTTATTTAGGGTCACTGCTCAAAGTGTTAGACTTGTGGAACCCCCTGTTTTTTTAAGAGGCCTGAACAAGAAAGCCAGCCACTCTAGAAACTCAGAGCTAAATGGTGCTGGACACAGCCCTGGGCCTTCCATTTAAAAAAAAAAAAAAACACAAGCTTTTATTTATTTTACATTTTCTTTTCAGGGGAAGCAAGGGAGACATCAGGGGTAGCAGTTACGGCCCCTGGCGATCCCCAAATGATGTCCCTGGGTGGGGTGTCACCAGGCGGCCTCCACAACTTCACCCTTTTGTTGAATGCCCAAACTCACTTAACCTTCTGTTCTGTGCACCGTCCCCAGGACGTCATTAGCAGCTAACATGTTCTCATATGCTGTATTCCAGGAGTGCCAACTTTGGAATTTCCGGGGGGCGTGAGGCGGGGGCTGGAGGGGCGTGCTGGTGGCCAGAATTTAAGGAAATGCCATTGTAAGCATAGGGACATTTGGCCCAGGGGGCTTTTCCTAGGGAATGGGTGATTCCCAGGCACTGGGGCACCCATGTGCTCAGCGCCCCTGAGTAGCCTCCTGCTGTGATGTCATAGTAGCTAATTATACAATTCCTAAGCTTCCAAGGTGACGTCACTACGGGGCAATATGGGACTTTCTCTTTTCCCCCTAGTCTCCTTCTCCTTTAGGGAAGCAGAGGAGGCCCATGCCAGCTCAGAGTGCGGGAGTAGGGAGCCTGACATGTTCAGGAGGGAGCTCTGGTTTCCATTCTGGGATGGAGACGGTACAGGCGAGGGAGGTGGGCGGCACACTGACAGATGCTGTTTTTTTCTCATAAAATTGGGGATAATAAACACTAAACAATGTGAGGGAAGGTGGCAGCACACTTGGCATTTCCACCATTGTCTGTGGGTGGTGGAGCCAAGATACGGGTGGTGGATTAGGGTGGTAGGATGCCAGGTACTGCTCTGCTCTTTTTTACGGAGGAGAAGGGCGAACACGAGTGGGGTGAGGGAAGGGGCAGGTCATTTTCTGGTACTAGTGGCCAATATGGAAGTGAGGGTGGCCTCCTCCACATCCCTTCCCCCGCTCTTACCTTTATCAAGCCTTGCAATATTGTTCTACAGGTACAATGAAAGGGGAGTGAAAGGGGCGATGGGAGTCATGCCCAACACAAAATTCTAGTTGGGTATTTTTCGACTACAGTTTATTTTGTTATGTTAATACATTTATAACGCGCCATAACCCGCGGGCATCCAGGTGCTTCCACTGGCATCATAGATAACCCAGTGCCACTCCGAGTGTCTATCATGTGTCCCTCGCAACCCCTTTGAGGACTGTGTCCCCGTTATTGATAGCGATCTATCCATGATTCTCTATGTTAGTGAGTTTCTTTTTCACAGGGCCCCGAGCCAGCACGCACCTTTGGACATGCGTGTAGGTACCCTGCAGAATTTCACCAATGGCATCATGAGGTTGGCTAGACTGGGGTAATGCTCGTGGTATACTTGATTTTCTTTTTACATGTCTTTTCACCGAAAAATCTTTCACCTAAACTTTTTTCAACAAATATTTTCAAATGAAAAAATGTACACCGAATGCATTTTCTATTTTAATTTTTTTTTTGGGGGGAATCCCCAACCCCCCGTTTAGCACCCTTAAAACCCCATCCCGAATATTTCGCAAACAAAATGAACCCTTTACCCAACCCAAACATATATATTCGGTGAACATTTTTTCGTTAGAAAATATTCGATGAAAAAAGTTTAAGTGAAACATTTTTGGGGTGAAAACACTGGATACCCATTATTTTTCATGGTCCCAGTTCTATTTCATGGAAGGATGCGAGAAATGCCCTATTATTGCGGATGGATGCCCCACGAGCCCCCCTCGTCCCTGCTGTCATACTGCGCCCACACTCCTGCCATCCTCCACTGGCACCAGTCATCCTGGACCACTGCACATATTTGATGGAATGCAGCTTTTTAAGGAAGGCAGCCAGGGAAGTTGCCTGGTGTCACCTGATTAGCGGATGAACACCCTACCACGAGTTTCCAGGACTGCAAGTCCAGCATTTTCCCAGGCGCACTCCTCACAGTTCCACTTAAAAAGAGACGCAGCACTGGAGGGACGCTGCCCCAGACACTTGCCTGCGTTGACACTTGAGAACAAATTTCGCCTCCCCCTCACCCTCTTTGAAGATGCATGAGGTCTGGAGTTCAGTTTAATCCTGGCGCTGGATGTATTATTCATCTCCACACTTTAATGATGTGATAAGGTTTCTGGAAATAGGAAAGGGCTCATTAAACTGTCATTTGAATATAGATCACACCTCCATTCTAAGCAAGAGAGAGTCTGCCAGGCAGAGAGTGCTGCCCCCATCCCCGAGAACTCACTACATTACTGCTAACTCTGCACACGTGCCAGTGGGTCCATCTCCGCTCCCCCAATTCCCTAATTAATACCATTTATAAACATGTTTTAAGAATTAAAAGGAACGAGGCAATTGAAAAGAAATTAGAAGCACCGGGCATGGGGTATGCCCAGGATTTAATGATTGCAATGTGATAACTGCGTCTTGCTCTGGCAGGTCAGTGCTTAATAACGCGTATGGAATATATCTTAGTGGATATGTAGTAAAGTGGCCTGCATTATGCTTAGGATGTAATTGGATATTCAGTTTCCAGAGTCATAGGGCCAGCTCGCTCTGAACACTTGCACCAAAAAAACTTGTACCCAATTCACAAAGGGCATCAGACAGTGTGCACCCCATATGCCCGCTATCGCTCTGTATGATATTGAGCTGTAAAGAGGGTGAAAGGCAGCAGTTCTGCACATTTTAAAATGCATCCCAATTTCTCAAATGGGTTGTGATGTAAAATCTGCAGGAAAAAAACAGGAGTTTGCATGTGTGTTTCAAATGTTATGCAATATATATCTGTGTCTGTGTGCACGTGTTTGTGTGTGAAAGAGAAAGAGAGTGAGAGAAGAGCGGGAGAGAGAGAGAGACTATGGGGTAATTCATGGAATAAATGTGCGCCGAAATTTGTGGCGCGTGTGAAAAAGCCAGCGCACGCATGCGAATCGCACGTGTGCGATTCCTGGAAGGCCCTGCGCGTGTTTTGCCCGGGATGTGTGCCAAATCCGCGCGTGTCGCACACGGGCGCACACGTCACTGCAACATCCCGAATGTCGTGTGCGACGCACACAGCGAAAGCGCACAACGTTAGCGCACACACCAAAAAGGGGGCGGAACATGGGGTGGAACATGCGGTATGGGGAAAACGCATAAAAATAAGGGCATAACTGGGGAAGTACTGCTGGGAAGTACACAGAACGCCCACATGCACGCAAACTACACGTATTCATGGAATCGAATAGGGAAAACCTGCACACGTCAAAACACACGCACACGCACAATTACGTCCGCCACACGAAAGAAGACAGAAGCGCCACCGCGCAGCATAAAAGTGCACGCAAACAACAAACAAGCATAAACAGCTACGATGAATGTCCCGTTCCTTGCAGCAGTGAACGTGGGACACTGCAGGAGGAGGAGAATAGTCAGGCACTGCATTTTTTTGCCCTGGACCGGCCTTTTTGGGATGCCTGATGACCAGGTCTATGGCAGGTATAGGTTTCCACCTCATATCATCCTAGAGCTGGTCAGGAAGTGGGAGGATGAACTCACATCACCCACCCTGTGCTCCAAAGCATTGAGCCCCTTGGAGAAGGTGCTCAATGCACTGCATTTTTTGGCCACTGGGCGATTTCAGCAGACAGCTGCCATAGTGGGGGGTGTCTCACAGGCCATGCAGTCACGTTGCCTACACCAGGTGTTGGCAATCATCACTGCATGCCCCTCAGTCCGCAGGCACATATACATGGCCAGAACACCTGCAGAAAGGCAGGCCATGGTCCTGGACTTCTACAGGGTGGCAAACTTCCCCAAAGTGCTCGTGCCATAGATTGCACCCATGTGGCCCTACGTCCACCTAGGGCACTGAGAACATCAATCGAAACCGCAAGAACTGGCATTCCATCAACATGCAGGTGGTATGCGATGTCAAGGGAATCATCACCTCTGTCTATGCAAACCATCCTGGCTCCACCCATGACAGTTTCATATTCATAATGTCCGCTCTGAGCCGGGCCCTGGAAGCTGGGAAGCATGGTGACAAATGGCTCCTAGGTGAGTACAAATGCCTATGCACATGCTTGCTGTCACACAAAGACTGTTAGGGCACCTATCCGGGCTACCCACACACAACGCTTCCAGGTCTGGCGGCTGTACCCACGGGTTTGCCTTGCAGGTGGTGACATTTTCTGACATGCGACCTTGGGTTCTGCTCACACGCGGAAGCGTGCGCGTGCGCTGGCCTCGCGGGTTGCCATGAGTAATGAGACGAGCTTGTGCCTCAAGCCTCATTCTCGATCCCGCTCGGCCAATGCGCATGTGTGGGCAGGGCAGCAGTTCAGACCTCGGTTTCATGCCGAGTGTCTTAAGTAGCGCTCGGGTCCGGAATCAACTGCGTCTTAACGCGGTTGGTTCCTGACTCTCCGCAGAGCTTGGACCTTTGGATCTGCCTCCTGTTTTTGTCTTCAGACTTCTCCTTACCTGCCTTGTACCCTGTTCCCAGCCTTACCATCCTTGGTCTTCCCAGGGTTTTTTCCTGCCATCTCCTTGGTTGGGCTTCCTTCCATTTTCCTGATTTGTCTCCTGTGATCTTCCCTGCTTGTGCTTTCTTCCACCTGCCTTGCCTGGGTACCAGCTCCCTTTTGACCTTCTTCCTTGCATCATCTGCTGTTCGACTGGTCCGTATCTACCCTGTGGATGCCTTTCCATCTGCAGTTTGCCTGCCTTGACCACGGAGTACGTGAATTCTTCCACTTACCGTTCTGCAACCTTAGACCTTACCTTACTACCCACCCAGAAGTACCAACAACCACCAACCTTCCCAGTCAGTGCTTGCACTGTTCTGACGTCACGTTAATCCACAGGGAAGAGTTTTCCGTGGCGTCAGGAGGTGGTCCCCGTCCATCCCTGTACCATCAGGGCAGAATTGGGATTGTTTCTTTGCGTTATCATTTCATCACCCTGCCCACGGATCAACCAGTCTGGCTTCTCCAGTACGAACATCTCCTGGAAATACAGAAACGCAGCGTCCACGTGACACACACCTTAACACAGACAAATACACAAGCCCAACTAATGACAACCATTATCACCTTATCAGGGGACAGTGCCTACCCTCTGAGCAACTACATGATGATGCCAATACGGAACCCCACCACACCACCCCAGGTAAGATACAATGCAGCCCATATTGCAACCAGGGCCATAGTGGAGCGCACATTCGGAGTGCTCAAGTCACGCTTCTGCTCCCTTGACTGCTCTGGCGGACAGCTACTATATGCACCCCCAGTAGTGTGCAGGATCATTGTGGCAGCATGTGTCCTGCACAACGTTGTGACATGCCATGACGGACCGGTGGACATGGTGGTGCGCCCACATCCCCAAACACACACACAGCCGCTGCACATGGGAGGGGAAAGGGCATGTGGCGAGGCAGCCTGTACCCCGCTTGTGGCCACTTTTTTCACCTAAACTCCAATCCCTACGGAGTGCACACAGGCCTGGCACATATCAGGTCACAATCGATGATGAGAAAGGAAGAGTTAACTGTCACAACCTTACCAACTTGAGGATGTGTCCACGGAAGTGCCACATTGCGTGCTTCCCTAGCTAATTAAACACAACCAATCCCATGTGACCAAAGGGAACACATGCAAGGTGCATATTATCCCCCACCCCCTTGCTAAACAGGGGATGAAAGTACTGGTATGCCACCCAAACCCTCCCAACACCCATGAACCCCGTCTGACAGCACCATACAATGGTATGCAATGGCAAAACATCAAACCATATGCACAACACATGACACAATAGTCATGAAGTGCCACGTGAGAAATGTAAATAGGCACCAGAAAATTACACCTGACATGGAATCTGAAGAAATGACTGACCAAAACCTCACGCCATGAAAACGGTGGCACAAATGCATGCCACCAGTGGTGCAAGCAACAAAAGTCAGAATACCTATTGCCATGCACATTGGACAATCGAAAATTGGCATTTCAAACACTGCTCACTGGACAACACAGTGAGTGTGCATTGCATTGGGGAAACCCCTTGAACATAATTTGAAAAAAGGGCATTCAACCAAATAGTACCCTGTCATGCATGTACATGATCAATGACTCGAAATTGAACATGGATTGTCAGGACACAGCATGCCTGATAAGGCAATCTGGGTGCATGTGTGTGCATGGTGTCAATTTAGTTGGTGTGGGGGGGGGGGTGTTGCCTAAGTGTGTGTGTCAGTAGGGACATGCATTTAATCCATGCATGTGAAATGAAGTGAACCACAGTTTCCTGTACACAGCACATGTGAACATTGCACTCAAGGACGCCCCTGTGTGTTAAACCACACCCATCCCCTGACACCTCAAAATAAAACCCAACATAGGATCAGGCATTGACCAGCAGAACATATCATGTACAGAGTACCCCACATCGACAATGGCAGACAGTGACCCATTACTGAATCATAGAAATCCATAATACAACCTAAACACAAAGTTCATCAAAGTGCATCAATGAGGGAGGGAACAAGGGTGAAGAACAGTACATTCCTACAAGTCCTTCAAACAGTCCACAATGTAAAAATGAACTATCAAATCAAAGTACATATTACAAGTGCCTGGAACAGTAAGGGCGAGTCTAGGGAGGGAATGTTGGAAAACAAAACTAGCATCAACATTGCTATGCCTAACGACAATAGTTACAGTGCAGGAGTCACATAAGGAGGGGAGTGATGTAAGAGGAGGGAAGAGGTGAGGAGAGTAACACAAGAAGTGACAAACTGTGGAAGGTCAACAAAGAATCAAGATAGTGCTGGGGAGGGCAGAAGAAAGACAGAAGGGAAAGGGGGAAGAGACGAACTCTAATCAGTGGTGGAGGGACCAATGATAAAATTGAGTGCCAAAACAATACAAAAAAAGGTGAAGCTGGGGGGTGGATGGATGGAGGCAGAGGGGGAAGTGTCTGCAAAGAACTAGCAGCTACATATCACCATGCCTGAAGGCAATTGGGGTAGTGGTTGAAAATGACAGTCAGAGGACAAGGAGGAGGGGAATGGGTGGTGGAGAGGGAGAGGGAAGAGAGAAGGGAAAAGGGTGCCAAGGTTAAAATGCATAAAGGGGGAGATGGGGAAAGAAAGCACACACATGGGACAGAGGGAAAGAAGACGGTGCAGAAGGGGAGGGGATGTGATGTTGAAGGGGGAGATAGAGGGAGACAGGCAGGGGCAGGGCAGACAGGGGCACAATCAAGGGACCCAGAAGGCTGGTGGACAGGGGTAGACACGGCCTCCATTGTGGGCTTTTTGTAGTGGTGGCAGACTCCAGTCTCCTGGTTGGCTGGATTGTCACAAGGGCCAAGTGCAACCAATTGGAGGGGGGAGCAGGTCCAGGACACAAACATGACAGTCAAGTCAAAAGTAATGGGGCCATACTTCAAAAGGCACATCAAAGCACTAGCCAGGGCTGCAAGATGGCCAAAATGGTGCAAGCAAGGACTTGGTGGTCTTTGAAATGCGTGGTGACATGGATAACTCAGCGTCGAACCTTCATGTGCCATATCCAAATCACTGTGGGAAAGTGTCCCAATTCAACATTTTCAGCACACGCACCCCTCCCACCATCAGTGTGTGTTATACAGCTAAAGGGTACATGGTACCACCTACAGCAGGAAGTGCATGAACATAGACAGTCAATACACAACAAATATCATAAGCAACATGATGAACTGCACAGTCAACAGAATACTCACCAAAGTGAAGTGCAGACATGCATTGGAGAATCCATCTGGAATACCCACTAGGGGTGTACACACAAGTAGGACTGCAGGCTAGCCACAGATATGACGCAAGCCCAATGCCCCTGTGTGAGATGCTGTTACACCGAGCCATCCTTACGAGCCCATGGAAAGGGGAAGCAGGAATAGCATATGTGTCAGGACCCCAAGCAAAACACATACACAAGACAAGCTGAATGGGCCCAGCTGGAACACAAAGTGGATGCCCTCCAATGCCACAAAGAACTGTACTGTCACATGTATGCACAATAGACAAAAGAAAATGCAATAAATAAAAAATATGCAGAAAATAAAAATCAAATTAAATACTTATTTGAATTAAAAAAATAAAATGAATAATTTAATTTTTTTTAAAAGTATAATTTCTTGTAAAAAAAAGTTAGAAATAAAGTAATAAAAAAATTGAAAAAAATATTTGAAAAAAAGCATACTTGCCAGAAACTATGATAAAAAAAAATATTTTTGCAGGACAAAAAAAAATGCTGGAAAAAAATTGTAGGAAAAAAACAAATTAAAATCAAAAATGACCCAGGGGTGGGGGTGCACCAGGAGGGGAGAGGTACAGGGTGCACCTCAATACTCACATGTGTAGATGTTGAGATAAAAAAATGAAAACTCACTGGGCTCAGCGCCTGCACAGCCCAACCTATGTGGGAGATAGGTTGTCATCATCACCCTCTGGATGGAAATCAGACGGTGGACGCAGCTCAGGTGACCACACCTAGCCGCGCCTTTCCCCTCAATGGCAGCAAACATGCGAGTCTGGTAAGCCAGGTTCTGGCTGGCAATGAGACTGAGGTCAGCGTGCATTACCTCACGTGTCACACGTGCTTCCTCCTGCAAGGACTGATGTGTGAGACAGAATTCTGCCTGCATGGCCTCACATGACAAACAGAGTGACTCCCAGCTTGCATGGAGTTAAGCTGAGATGGTTCTTTCAAGCTGCACCATCCTGTCTTCTGTCCGCCTACTCTCATCCATCCAGAGTGCAGCCAGAGTAGATCGGAGGGATTGGTGTTCCACCCTCAGGGCCTCACGGTGTGCCTCTGCTTGAGCATCAAGTGCTTGAAGCAGATCCACCATTTCAGCCCTGCGTGCCCTTTCAGATGCCGCATGCCCAGTCTGAGTGAGCGGCATGTGCACTGTGGAGCCTGCTTCTGGAGCACCATTTGCCTTACAGAGGGGAGGATGGAATGGGCCACACTTTCCATACCTTGAACAATCATCTCAACTGCTCCCCCCTGTTGCTCTGCTATGGCAATCATTTATTTATTTATTTGCATTTATAAAGCACGCAGAGCTGCCCTGAGGCATCGTGGCGCTGTTACAGCAGGCTTAAGCTTAGACATACATAGTTATGGAGTAACAGGTGGTTAAAATAGTACATTAAATAGGTGGTATGAGGGTTAGAGAGTATATGCGGTTTAAAAATTAGCGGAATAGAAAAGTTTTTAAGTTTTTGCGAAAGGTGGTGTATGATTTTTCATTCCTTAATGAAGTTGGTAGGGAGTTCCAGTTTTTGGGTGTGAGGTGTTGGAAGCTAGATCCTTCAGCTCTTGTTCTTTTGAACGTGGGGAAATGGATCTGGTTGGCACAGTGGGCTCTGATGGGTCTGTTAGAGGCCTTGAGGGTGATTCTTTCTGCGAGATAGGGTGGGGCATCTAGTGTGAGGCATCTGTGTGTGATGGCCATGGCTTTAAAGAGTATGCGTTCCTTTACCGGTAGCCAGTGGGCATCTTTTCTAGCTTGAGAGATGTGTTCCCTTTTTGGAATGGTCAGTGCTGCTCGGAGCGTGTTGTTTTGCATGATTTGTAGCTTTTTTATGTTGTTGACAGAGGTACCTAGAAAGAGGGCATTGCAATAGTCCAGTTTAGTCCCTATTGTGGCTCTGGCAATGGATAGGCAGTTTTTGGTGGAGCGAAAAGGTTTGACTGCGTTGATCACCTTGGTGGTGAGCGCTGAGGAGGAGGCTATGGTGTTGATCTGGCGGGACATCGATAGTGAGGCATCTAGGTGAACACCTAGGGTTTTGACAGTCTTGGAGACTGTGATGGTGGAATTGTCGATGTTGAAGGTTTTGTATTGTGGGGGGAGTTTGTTGAGAGTTTAGCTGGTCCTTACTATGAGGATCTCAGTTTTGTCCCCGTTTAAGCAGAGGCCATTAGCAGCCATCCAGGTTTGGATGGCTGTGTAGATTTTGGTTAGGGCTGTCGCGTCTTCTTCATAGGTCCCAGTTAGTGGGAGTAGTACCTGTGTATCGTCTGCATAGTTGGTGTATGCTATGTTGCAACAGTCGAGATCATTGAAGAGTGGGAGGGTAAATATATTGTAAAGAGTAGGGGCGGTACAGGAGCCCTGGGGGACGCCGCAGTGGATGATAGTAGGGGTGGCCTAGGCAGTGTCTGAGAAGACCTTCATAAGTCTACCATTTAGAAACGAGGCCACCCAAGCAATGGCTTCTGGGGAGAAGTGTGCTTAATTTCTTAGGTGCATGCCTAAGATATCATGGTTGACAAGGTCAAAGGCGGCGGACAGATCCAGTAGTAGAAGGAGTGTCGGTTTGCCTTTGTCCATGATGTCGCTAAATTGTATTTTTAGGTCGAGTAGGGCTGACTCTGTCCCTTGACCTGGTCAGAAACCTGACTTTTTTTCCCCTAGGATATGGTTGGTTTCAAGATATTCCTGGATTTGCGTGTAGGCAATTGTATCCAAGATTTTGAGCAGGAAGGGCATGGTGGTGATGGGCCTATAGTTATTAGCCACTTCTGGGTCAAGAGTAGGTTTTTTTAGAAGAGGGCGTACCCAAGCTTCTTTTAGGCTGTCTGGGACTGTGTTGGCATTGAAGGAGGCATTACTGAATGCTTTGAGGAAGGGGGTGAGTGTTGCAGTGCAGTCTTTGATCAGACTCGCTGGACATGGGTCTCCTTTACAGTTGGATGGTTTAATCATGTTCATTATCTCAATAACTTCCTGTTCTGTTACTTCCCTGAATTTGAAAGGGGTTGTGGGGGCTTTTGCGGAGTGGGGACATGGTCTGGGCAGGTGGTTGTTGATGGAGGTAAGTTTGAGGTGCTGTGATAGGTTTTTGTGGTGCTCCTTAATTTTTGCTTGTAGGAGTTCGATTTTCTGCAGCAGGGCAGATTGTATGGAGTTACACCAGGTTTGGTCTTTAACAATATCTTGTGATTTGGTGGCTGGTGTGATGAGTTCTTTGAAAATGGCAAAGAGTTCTTTGGATACGGAGCTAGCATTTGCAATTCTTTCATTGTAGGAGGCTGACTTGGCTGTGAAATCATGGAACGCTCCCACTCAGTTGACCCCGGTGACACACAGCCACCACGTTGCCGGACACCACACCTGCTGGGCCCAAGAAGCTGTGGTCCTTGCTGAGTTGGTGCCACCCGTGGCTGCAGGACTGCATCCCTCCGTCGACCTGATGCCCCAGGAACATGGCCAGCTGGTATTAAGTGTGACCTTGCATCCGTAACCTCCACAGGCGGACATTTCAACCCTGCCTGGCCGCCCCCTACTGCAGGTGTCGCGTACAGAAGATCATCCAACACAGGATCACTTACAGGTGACGACACATCATGATGCAGATCTGGCTCAACATAGTGGTCAGAGGATACATCAGAGCCTGACTCAGAGTCAGCTCTGGACACAATGGCCTGGTGCACCTGTGGGTTCTTGTGGCTGCCACCCCACGACCACCACTGTTGCCTGGTTGGTCATGTGAACTGACCAGCATGTCTGGGATGACATCTTCATCCTCTGCCACCAGTGCGTCATCACCTGCAACATAAAGAAAATAAAAAAGGATACGCATGTCAGTAGCACATACCACACACATACAGTTCACAACATTGAAAGCCAAATAATAAAACAGCCATGTCACAGGCAACTCAAACCCCAACATGCATCCAGTGGTATTGCAATGCAAGGGTATCCCAAAAGCAGAAAAAGATGTGTGCAAAATGTGAAGGCAACACATGTATTGCATGTTGCACATCACCTGCATCACACACAACCTCTAGCAGACACATATCCAATGCAGAAATGAAAGATGGCAACAAGGAGATGGCACCTAGCATAAGCATGTGGGAACACACAAATAGCCACAGCTACAGCTAGAAATCAAACCAAACACACAATGATGCATGTTCATGTGCAGCACTCAACTACCATCAACTATGCAGAGTACATGTGTCACAGGAGACACGTACGCTAGTGCCTTACGATGCATTGAAAGGAGGTTCATGGGTACTTACATGTCAGGTCACCATCACACAGCAGCATTGTGTTTGCATGTTGAAGGGCTGAAATTGGCACAGGAGTGGGTGTGTGCGGTGCAGTGCATGTGTAGCCCCTCAAATTCCAACATCAACACGTACGCAGTGATGACAATCTCCAAACATGACGGTAGAGTAAGAGCAATTGCAGCCATCATGTGCAAATGGCATGCACCATGTAGCATGGATTCCGTGAAACACCCACCCTCTGGGCAATAGCAGGGAGGTACTGCATGGCAATAAAATGTTCCCCACAGAACTGTGCATTGGCAGACAGTGTTGGCATGCGTCTATTGCATTTCATCATTCAAATGTCACTACAGCCAATGAGAAGTGGACATGATGGAGGAAAGATGAGGAACCATCAATAGTACACCCATGCATGTAGGAGACAACACCAGTTGAAAATAGACAGTGGGCCTGTAACAGGGGGAGCCATGTGTATGATACAGATGTGGACAGCCTGAAGTTGTGCGTGATGACACACAGACCTACAGTGAGCATGACATGCTGTCCAAATGAGATGACACTTGGATCATCCTGGACACATACTACAATGAGCAGGCGGTCAAGGACACCTAGGGGCATACATGGAATGCACATGGAATATGATTGTGCATACATGTGCATGGGGAGCCACTGCCATCAGCACAGTCAGAGTGAGACACACAGCACCAAGGACAAAGGATGTATATGACATCTCATCAAGATTGCACTTGTGCACAAGTGGCTCAGAGCGCAAACAAGCTAAAGGAGTGGAACAAGGGAGAAAAGGAATTGAAAACAACTATCATACTGGGCACAGCCACATTGAGAACACGTAAATGCATGGAGAAGGGGTAAAGGGTTGAAAACCCCGGAAGGGGGACAAGGGGAACGTGCCAAACAGAGGAGACCAAAAAAGGAAAATGTAGTACAATGATAGAATAGGCATTCAAAAGGTGGCAGTGCAGCCAGCAATTGGCAGGTTCAAGATAATTTGGATAGGGCAAATCTGATGAGTGCAGAAGAAAAGTGGGGGACTGCATGGGTACATGCTGTAACGCTCACCTGACTCCCACGGAGGCGCTGGCCTGGTTCGCGCTGCTGTGACCTCTTCTAAGGTGATGCGCAGGGTTCGGAAGACGGACTGGACCGGGCCCCCAAATCTGGCTTGTCTGGCTCGCAGAAGTATCCTTCTGTAGGCGAAAATAGGGGATTAACTGTCTGCGGGGTAATGCAATCGGCCTCCCACTTTCCCCTCTCACCCTCCTCGAAACCTTTCTGTGATTCCCGTAGCGTCTCACCTTAGGGTTTGGAAGGACGAGCTCTCCATCCTGCTTCGGATGCAGGGGCGCGTTGGTATCCAGTTACTTCACTGGATTTTCGGATTGGTGAGAACCAAACTTGCTTGGCTCTCAGGTAAGTTTTTTGATAAGAGGTTCCCCTTGTGTCCATGCATTAATGTACTAATGCTAGTGTCTTTTTCCCCATAGGGGCCAGGGTACGGAATGCCGGGGAACAGGCACCGACCCGAGATGAGAGGTGAAATCCTTGTAGAAATCAGGTAAGTCTTTAATGAGCGTTTTTTGGTAATGTCTTTTCATTCGCTCATTAACGCTAATGTCTCTTTTTCCCCTTAGGGGCCGGGGTCCGGAAATGCCAGGATGCGGCGTGGACCCGAAATGAAGAGGGACTGAATCAACTGGTAAGTCTTAACATGGAGATTTAGCTTTCCTTATTCCCTTCTCTCTCTCACCTTTTGTTCTTGTCTTTTTTCTCCCTAGGCGCTGGGCATTACTGTGAATCCGGATGATCGCTGCTGAACATGGAGGCGCCCTGTAAAGGTGAGTGGAATGCGGCGCTGCAGCGATCGACGCGATGAGCTTTTAAATAAAAGTCTTCCTTTTCAGGATTGTCGGCGAGATGTCTCCAGGATGCGGATTTAGCAGGTAATGACTTTTTCTTCTTCTGTTCTCTTCTTCTCTTCCTTTGCAGGTGATCCACGATGCTGGCAGGCGTGGCAGAAATCAGGATGCAGGAGCAGACACGGTGAGCGTCTAGCTGCTAGATGCAGAACAACGCGAAGCACGTGTGGCTGTTCGGGTGGGGTTTAAATAGCCTTGGAAGAAGTTCCAGGTATGTATCCTTCCTCCAATCAGGTATGTATCCTTCCCTGACCACGCCCGGATGGTAAATTAGTCCCACAGGTAAAGTAGTTCCTTTCAGGCCTCAAGGAGGCCGGGATCCTGCAGCATGGTCTGCATCAGGTAAGTGCACCCAAGCACTCCCATAATGAGCCTGACGCCTATGGCGCCAGGACTGATGTCTTTTATGAGCCTGGCGCCATAGGCACCAGGACACTGTCCAAAGGGCCACTATATGGGGTTGCTGGGTCCTTCCTTGGGGACTGGATGTCCGCTTTCGGGGACGCAGGGCTTGAACCGGCTCCCCGGGAGCGCGCATCATGACAGCACTCCCCCCTAAGGCCCCTCCCAAGGTTGTTCCCTCCGGGGGTTTTGGTTTGTCTGGGAAGAGTCGGTGGAATTTCCTGACTAATCGAGGTGCATGCACATGGTCGCTGGGTTCCCACGACCTCTCCTGAGGTCCGTACCCCTTCCAATCAATTAGGTAGAACAGTTTTGACCTAAACATTTTTGAGTCTAAAATGTTCTTCACTTCGAATTCGGGCTCCCCATCTATTAGAATAGGTTCTGGAGGTTTGAGTAGTCGGGTTCCGGGTACCACTGGTTTCAGAAGTGACACATGAAAAACAGGGTGAATTCGCATACTAGCTGGTAAATCAAGTTTAACAGCCACTGGGTTAATTATTGCTGCAATAGAATAAGGTCCCAGATATTTTGGGTTAAAAGTTCGAGGCCCTTTGAGTGGTAAATGTCTGGTAGCTAACCACACTTGATCCCCAATCTGATACGGAGGTGCTTTACTCCGATGTAGATCAGCATTCTCCTTGTATTTTCTCTTGGCTTGTTGTAAATGCGTAGTTGCCTCTTTGAAGGCTTGGGTAATTGTAGAGTGCAGATGTTCTACTGCAGGCATTCCGAGGTTCTGAGGTGAGTCAAGGTTTGAGGTTCGAGGGTGATGCCCAAACAAAGTATAAAAAGGACTGTGGCCAGTTCCAGAGTGTACCGAATTATTATATGCGTATTCGGCTATCCAAAGAATGTCTTTCCAGTTGCTTTCAGATTGCTGTAACATACACCGTAAGTACTGCTCAAGGGTCTGATTTGTCCTCTCGGTCTGACCATCGGTCTGAGGGTGGTGACTGGTCGATAATCTTACGTCGATCTGCACCATTTGACAACATTTGCGCCAGAAGTGGGAAATGAATTGGCTTCCCCGGTCAGAGATTAGTATAGATGGGAATCCATGTAGCCGAACAATATTTTCGAAGAATTCTTTGGCTAGGACAGAAGCTGAAGGTAAACCTTTCAAAGGAATAAAGTGGGCCATTTTGGAAAACAAATCCACAATTACCAGAATAGTATTGTACCCCGAACAAGGAGGCAGGTCCGTAATAAAATCCATTGATAGGGTGTGCCAAGGTGCTGGCGGTATGTCTAGAGGTTGAAGGAGACTGGCTGGTCTTTTCTTTTGACTTTTATTTTGGGGGCAAACACCACAGGACATCACAAAAGATTTAACATCTTTTCGCCAAGAGGGCCACCAAAATTGTCGTTTCACCTTTTCCTCTGTCTTGGCAATACCGGGGTGTCCCTCTATTAATGTATCATGATAACCGGAAATAACTAGTTCGTGTAATTCCTTATGTGGCAGGAATAAGCGTCCTTGGAAATAAGGTAAACCATTATCTATGGTAAAGTCTGATCCCTTTTGTATCCAATCCGTAAGGTTGTAGGGTCCAGGAGTTGTTTCACTCTGGCTTGAATGTCTTCAAGCGTCTGTAACGAAGTCATGCCTAGAATCCTCTGTTCGGGAATTATTGGTACTGGTTCTGAGTTTGTATCAGATTCTCCCATTCCAATTTGGGATAAGGCGTCTGCTTTGCCATTCTTGCAGCCAGGTCGATAGTTAATCACAAAATCAAATTCAGCAAAAAACAAAGCCCATCGGAGCTGCCGTGATGACTGAGCCTTGGCGGTTTTCAAATACTGTAAATTCCGGTGATCAGTGATCACTGTGATGGTATGTCGAGCGCCAAGCAGATAATGCCGCCTGGCTTTAAAAGCGGACTTAATGGCTAACAGTTCTTTGTCAGTGATTGCATAATTAACCTCGGGTGCCGAGAATTTTCTGGACCAAAATGCTACGGGGTGCAGTTGGTTGGTTTCGGGATCTCTTTGGGTCAGGACAGCTCCCATGGCTAGGCTGCATGCGTCAGTCTCGACGACATAAGGGAGATCTGGACGCGGGTGTTTCAATATAGGTGCAGAGGTAAACTTAGCTTTTAAATCCTGAAAGGCCTGCTCGGCTTCTTCAGACCATTCAAAACGTTTATTTTTCCTCAAGAGTGCAGTAATGGGTTGTACCACGCGTGAAAATTCCGGGATAAACCTGAGATAGAAATTGGCAAAGCCGAGCATGCTTTGAACCCCTTTTACAGAGCTAGGTGATGGCCATTTGAGGATGGCATCCACTTTTCTTGAGTCCATTCAGACTCCTTTGGGTGTCAGGATGAAACCTAGAAACTCGACTTCTGTGGTATGGAAAACACATTTCTCCAATTTAGCAAATAGTTTGTGTTGGCGCAGTTTTTCAAGTACTGCCCAGACGTGTTTTCTGTGATCAGATTCCGAAGAGGAGTACACCAGAATGTCATCGATATATACGACTACACAAACATCGATGAGTTCCCGAAGGACATCATTCATGAAGTATTGGAAGGCAGCCGGCGCGTTACACAATCCGAAAGGCATCACCTGGTACTCGAATAATCTGTATTTAGTACGGAAGGCAGTTTTCCATTCATCGCCTTCTTTAACTCGTACCAGATGATAAGCCCCCCGGAGATCTAATTTGGTGTATATGCAAGCGTCCTTCACCTGGTCAAGGAGTTCAGGGATCAGAGGCAGAGGATAACGGTTTTTAACCGTTATCTGGTTCAATGCGCGGTAATCGATACAAGTTCGAAGGTCGCCTTCTTTTTTGGGCACGAAGAACAAAGCCGAGGATGCCGGGGACTTTGACGGGCGAATAAAACCATTAGCTAGGTATTGATCCAAATATTGTCTCAAATGGAGGTTCTCAGGTTCGGTAAGGGCATAAATCCTGCTACAAGGGGGTTGTGCACCGGGCACCAGATCGATTTGGCAATCGTACGATCTGTGAGGAGGTAACGTGTTGGCCTGTTCCTTTTGGAAGACGTCCTGAAAGTCTTGGTATTCCGGAGGTAGTTGCATGGAGGCAGAGGTTACAGATGCTAGATTAATCTTCAGGTTTTCTAGGTAGCAGGTTTGTGTACAATACAGGAAGGTTATTCTCTTAGCTCGCCAATCAATTCGAGGATTATGTGTCTCTAACCAAGGGATTCCAAGAATAACCTGAAACTGTGGAGCCTTGATTACATCAAACACAACACCCTCCCGATGGCCGTCGGGACCAATAAGAGTCACCTCAGAAGTGGAATGTGTTACCGGTCCAGAGGCAATTTCAGTTCCATCGACTGTGGCGATGACATCTTTGCTGGTTATAGGACGGAGAGGGAGGTTAATCCTAGAGACCAATTCACGATCCACATAGTTTCCAATAGCCCCACTATCGATGTATGCCTTTATTGCATGCAACCGCTTAGGCTGTTCTGGATCTACGAGAACCATTTTCACAATGAAATGCGAGGTCTGAGAGTTAGTTTTCAAGCTCGGCAAGCGGACCCCTACGCTTGTCGGGCGGAGTCGTTTCCCGAAACAGAGTCTTCATGGTTTTTATCAGCGGCTCCTACCGCCTTTCGGGGCGGTTTTGCCGGGCAATCTCGTAGAAAGTGTCCAGAATTCCCACAATAAAGACATAATTTTAACTGCCGCCTCATTTCACGTTCCTTTTGAGTTAAGGGTCCTTTAACCCCTCAAATTTGCATAGGCTCAGAGACATCAACTCCCTTGGGATTAGGATGGGTCTTGACCAACACCCGGGTCTCAAACCTGGACCGATCTGCTTTTCTGTTTTGAAGTCTGTGATCCAATTGGACCACTAAGTCTATATACTCGGTGCATTCTTGGGGCGGATTTACAACTTGGGCCAAGACATCTTTAAGTTCTCCGCGTAGGCCTCGATAAAACAATGTGACTGTTTTATCCTCTGGCCATCCCGTTTCCACAATTAGTCTATTAAAGGTTGCAATATAGGATAGGAGGTCCTGATTGCCCTGTCGCAGGGATAGAAGTTCGTCATCCAGAGCCTGCCCCTGAGAGTGTCGAGCAAATAACCTTTCCATGCTTGCTTGAAACCCTTGAAAATCACGGAGAATCGAGTCATCTTGAGTAACCAGTGGAACTGACCAATCGGCAGCGCAGCCGCTGAGACATGACAATACAAAGGCTACCTTGGTCTGATCATTAGGGAAGGCCTCAAGTCTGCATAGGAAGTGCAAACGACACTGATTCATGAATACGGCAAATCGTTTGGGGTCCCCATCAAAGCGTTCGGGTGGGGCCAGCGGCATGTTTCCAGGTAGATTAATCTGCACAGGGTTACTGGAAACCACAGGAGCGGGGTTCCCTCCGGAACCGGGTAGAGGAGTTTGCCCAGCTTGACCTTGCAAAAGCTGTCTGGCCAGGTCATCAGTTCTTTCCTTTGATATTATTGATTCCCTCCTGAGGGCATTAGTCTCTTGACGAGCGGCATGTACTTCGGCCCGTAATTCCCCCAGTAATTGGGCCAACTGATCAGTCTCAGAACTTTCCATACCGCCTGGGTGGGAATTTGTAGGAAGGCTTTGCGTTCTGTAACGCTCACCTGACTCCCACGGAGGCGCTGGCATGGTTCGGGCTGCTGTGACCTCTTCTAAGGTGATGCGCAGGGTTCGGAAGACGGACTGGACCGGGCCCCCAAATCTGGCTTGTCTGGCTCGCAGAAGTATCCTTCTGCAGGCGAAAATAGGGGATTAACTGTCTGCGGGGTAATGCAATCGGCCTCCCACTTTCCCCTCTCACCCTCCTCGAAACCTTTCTGTGATTCCCCGTAGCGTCTCACCTTAGGGTTTGGAAGGACAAGCTCTCCATCCTGCTTCTGATGCAGGGGCGCGTTGGTATCCAGTTACTTCACTGGATTTTCGGATTGGTGAGAACCAAACTTGCTTGGCTTCCAGGTAAGTTTTTTGATAAGAGGTTCCCCTTGTGTCCATGCATTAATGTACTAATGCTAGTGTCTTTTTCCCCATAGGGGCCGGGGTACGGAATGCCGGGGAACAGGCACCGACCCGAGATGAGAGGTGAAATCCTTGTAGAAATCAGGTAAGTCTTTAATGAGCGTTTTTTGGTAATGTCTTTTCATTCGCTCATTAACGCTAATGTCTCTTTTTCCCCTTAGGGGCCGGGGTCCGGAAATGCCAGGATGCGGCGTGGACCCGAAATGAAGAGGGAATGAATCAACAGGTAAGTCTTAACATGGAGATTTAGCTTTCCTTATTCCCTTCCCTCTCTCACCTTTTGTTCTTTTCTTTTTTCTCCCTAGGCGCTGGGGCGTGACTGCGAATCCGGATGATCGCTGCTGAACATGGAGGCGCCCTGTAAAGGTGAGTGGAATGCGGCGCTGCAGTGATCGACGTGATGAGCTTTTAAATAAAAGTCTTCCTTTTCAGGATTGTCGGCGAGATGTCTCCAGGATGCGGATTTAGCAGGTAAGGACTTTTCCTTCTTCTGTTCTCTTCTTCTCTTCCTTTGCAGGTGATCCAGGATGCTGGCAGGCGTGGCAGAAATCAGGATGCAGGAGCAGACACGGTGAGCGTCCAGCTGCTAGATACAGAACAACGCAAAGCACGTGTGGCTGTTCGGGTGGGGTTTAAATAGCCTTGGAAGAAGTTCCAGGTATGTATCCTTCCTCCAATCAGGTATGTATCCTTCCCCGACCACGCCCGGATGGTAAATTAGTCCCACAGGTAAAGTAGTTCCTTACAGGCCTCAAGGAGGCCGGGATCCTGCAGCATGGTCTGCATCAGGTAAGTGCACCCAAGCACTCCCATAATGAGCCTGGCGCCTATGGCACCAGGACTGATGTCTTTTATGAGCCTGGCGCCATAGGCGCCAGGACACTGTCCAAAGGGCCCCTATATGGGGTTGCTGGGTCCTTCCTTGGGGACTGGATGTCCGCTTTCGGGGACGCAGGGCTTGAACCGGCTCCCCGGGAGCGGGCATCATGACACATGCACAGGACCCATTGCAATGGGAGGCCTGGAGGCAGTGCAGCAAGAAGGCAGGGTGAGCAGGGACCTGGGCCCGAAGGACAGAGTGTGTGCAGGGGCACATTGCCAACAGAGGAAACTGTCCAGCTGGGGAGGAGAGGGGCTAATGCAGGAGCAAATAGGAAGGTCTTCCGGTGCTTCTGGAAGCACAGATGTTTCTCCTAATTTTTCAACATGGCCAGTTGGCTGTTCCAAAGGGAGTACCCAGCCGTACGCCCAGATCTGCTCCCAGCTTATCTATTCAAATAACGACTAACCCGGAGGGAGTGTGAGGTAGAGGAGCAAAGGATTCAAGAGGGGAGGAATTGGCAGAGGGATTGTTGGAGGTAGCTTTGACACAGTCCCAAAAAATCATTATGCACAATGCAGAGGGTCTGAAGTATGATTCTTGCATCCACTGGTAGCCATGAAGGGATTACAGAGCTGGAAAGGTAGGAGCCAAGGGCATGAGGCCAAAGACAAGTCTCGCAGTCCTGTAGTGGATTAGTAGTAGAGAGCGGATTGTGGAGGCAGGTTGAATATTGGACTATCACAGTACTCCAACCGTAAGTAAAACAGCATGAGAGACCGTGAGTATGTAAGGGAACGATAGGAAAGGCGCAGTACACCTGAGGAGGTGAAGAAGTTAATCTATCTCAAGATACGTCAGAAATGTGTGTGTAAAAGGAATGTGTTGAGTTAAAGGTGACCCTGAGGTTGTTGGCCTTGCAGGTGGAGGTAAGAGGAGGGTCAAGTGGGGCTGGCGAGAGAGTGAGGGGAAAGGATGGCCAAGGTGTACCGATGAGGAGGATGTCAGTCTTGCTGACAATCAGACAGAGATCGTTGGTAGTACACGAATAGCAAATGGCAATGAGATTATCAGAAATAAGGGAGGGAGAAGAGATGGCCAAGGGCAGCCTGGACATGAGTTGGTTGTCATCAGCATAGCACTGGAAGTCATAGAAGAAACTGAAAATGCAGTAGGCGAGAGCTGACAGGTGATGTTTGTAAAGTGAGGCCAAGAGGTCAGACCCCGGGTGAACAACACAGGTAGAGAGGGAGATTGAAGAAAGGAAAAAGCCAACTTGTAGCTGGGCGAGTCACACATGCCAAACACACATGTCTTTGAGTTACACGCATCAATACTCACCAGATGATGCACCATAATCCATCCTCTCTCCCACTCCACAGATTTGTTCTTCTGGGATGAACTCAGAAACGATCTCCTCATGCTGAGTGAGTTCATCCTCCTCTGGTGGTGGCCCACCACTAGTCACCAGAGGCATGGAATAATTGGAGGCACGCTTTTGTTTTGCACTGCGTCAGAGGTCATTCCAACTCTTGTAGCAGTCCTGAGCTGTGCGCACCTGGAATCCCATGGCTGTCACACCATCTGCAACATGCTGCCAGTGGACCCAACACTGGTGATGCATTGTATGGCACTGTGGGCCCACAAGCATATCGTGTTGGTGTTCCGACACGTAGTCCACAAGGAAGTCCAGTTCCTGCTTGCAGAAAGGCTTCTTCCTTGGTGTGCCGGAGGCTGGAGCCGTGTCTGGGATCCCAGATTCTTGTGCAGGAGCAAGCTTCCTCCTTTTGGCTGGTGGTACTGACCCTGAGTGGCCAATGTGTCCCGGATCAGTGGGGGCAGTGGTGCTGGTGGACTGGACCAAGGCAGTGGATGTTGGTATGAGGACAGAAGGTCTGGCTTGGGTCTGACTCACAGCGGGGTGGTGTTGGCTACATCTGCACATGCAGTTACCACCAACTGGCTGCTTGGGGCAGCAGATGTCATAACTCCCCCATATATGTGTGCCTCAGTCACAGCTACACTGGACACACGTGACCTGCACCTCACAAGATGGAAATCGTCCAGGGAGTCCTCGTCATGCAACGCAACATGCGCTGCCTGATCCTGAGCCCGGGTGGTGGTGCCCACAGCTGCAGCTACCACCACCGGTGGGCCCATGACAGCAGATGTAAATTGCTGTTGGGTCATATGGGAGCCAGGTTGTGATGCAACAGCTGCATAATGAGGAGCCACAGGGGTGGTGGCATGTCTGCACCAGCACGTGGCTGGGCATCCCACTCCAGTGGGGCCCCCCTGCCTCTTCCCCCTCTGTAGCAACCCTGGACACCCTGGACTCCCTGTCCTCCTTGGTCTCTGCGCCCACGTGCCCGACCACGCCCAGCTCTGGGAGGACGCCCAGCTTTGCCGCCCTTAGCCTTTGGTGGCCTCCCAACCATGGCACAGATTTAAAGTAGCCGATGGGAGGTGCACTCAACAATTGTCCTGGGCAATTGGCTAGAAGGGGTCAGGGTACTGGATAGAATAGGTACCCCAGTGTTCCTGCAAGGCTGTCTGTGACCCCTGGGGAAAAATGACGGGTCACGCAATGCTCAGGCACCCCCAAAAAAAGAGAAAAAAATAAAATGACAAAGTATTGTAATTTCACCAAAGAAAAATGTGCACGCGACCCGGTAGCCCAAGTGCGTGGATTAAACTTCCAGCAGTACGGTGTGGCACCCAGGGACACAAAAAACACATATGCGTGGAACACGCGGGCTACTATGACCTCGAAAACGGTACGCAATGCACAGGGGGAACCACAGTGGGAAAAATAGCGTGCGTGAATCACCGCCTGCCTTGCGTGGAAAAAAAAAATACATACGCGCTTGTGCACATAGGCAACACCCCGCCAAAAGAGGCGCTAAGGGCCTTTCCTCGAATTGCACGCATTCACATGCGGACGTGCTGGTTTTGAACGTACGGATGCACCCGTGCTGAGGGAAACGCCTGCGTGTGTTATGTCACATAGGCGCTTACGCGCTAAGGGCCTTTCCTCGGATTGCACACTGACATGCTGTTTTTTCACGTGCAAAATCACTCTGTATCAAGCTGGCCAGAATCCCATTTTCCTGCCCCTCAGAGCCCAGAGCCTACTCCCATTACCCATCTGCTGCTGCTTGCCTGCCTGCTGGCCACGTGCCCTGCTATTTGGTGCCTGCACGTCAGCCATCTGCAGGGGTCCAGTTGCTGTGACCACCCCTAATGGAACAGAAGACTCCCGACTGAAGTTCCATCGCTCCACAGCCCAGCACCAGCACCCAGTTGCCCACCCACACCTGCCTCGGGGTTTGCCATGTCGGGAGAAACAACATCTGAGACCACTGGCAACCCCCAGCCAGAGAGGCAGAGGGCTTCCAGCTTCACAGTGGGAGAGGTTGGCATCCTGGTGGAGCAAGTCCTGGTGCATTATGATGCCCTCTATGGAAGAAGACGCGGCGACAAGGATGGACGGGAGAGGATCTGGCTGGACATCGTGGTTGCCATCAATGCGGTGGGGGTGGCAACCCGCGACCTACAACACGTCCATAAGCACTGGGAGGACTTCAGGTCCAGGACCCTCAGGAAGGCCCAGCGCCTCTTGGAAGCAGCGGATGCAGTGAGGTGCCGGGTCCACCTTACCATCGAAGACATGAGGGTCCTGGAACGGAATAACCCAGCGCTTCACCGCCAGGTCCTCGAGTGGGAGACGGGTCCGGAGTTGAGCGGTAAGTGTCCATGGGTACTTATTGGACGTAGTGCATGTTGAGGTGTGCCAGGAGTGTGCAGCTTGGACATACATCTGAAAAGGGCCATGTATGGATGTGTATGTGCAGGGACATGACCGTGCTCCATGTGAGTCCTGTCATGTGTGATGCACATCAATGGTGTATGTATTCCAAAGCATGATGCACAACTGCATGTGGAGATGCACACATATTAGTATTTCTGTGTATGTACTATGGCATGCTTGGGGTGTGACACATGGATGCTGGTTCCACCTTCATATACGTGCACGGCATACATGTGCGTGTGTGTGTTTGACATGTGTGCGACTGTGATACGCCATGGATGCATGTGACACAGACATGTAGGAACCTGATTGGCAGATGTGACATAGTTGACGATGATTGCACTGTGACAGGGGGTGGAGATGTACAGATGCACATCTGTCTGTTGGCATATGTGCATGTGTTTGGCACTCCCCATGTTGCTTGTGATGTCATGCCAACCTTCGGATGTTCATGCTGTTGTGTGTATATGGATGCTGCTGCTTAATGCATGATTCCTCTTAATTTGTGCATGTTTGTTTGTTTGTTTATTTATTTATTGTGCGCGCCGGACCCAGAGGTAGCAGGGCGCAAGTGACATGAGGGTTTACAGCTTGGTTACAGAAGTTACAAGTTTACAGACGTTACAAGAGTTACAAGTTTACAGAACATGGTAGGCACAGGATGGGGGTTAGGCAATAGGGTACAAGTACAAGCGGTATAATGACAACTGGTCAGCCGGCTGACGTAACAAGATAGCAAATCTGTATCAGGTACAATATATGCGGTAGGAGCGTGGGGAGAATACAGGTTACATAACATTTTCAGTGAGCTATTTTATTGTGTTCTTTCTGAATTTGTTGAACGTTAGGTCAGATCTAAGTGCGTGAGGTAGGGAGTTCCACAGTTGAGCTGCCCTAAATGGGAAGCTAGACCCTCCAATAGTGGACAGTTTAAATCTGGGCACTAGAAGGCAGTTAAGGCTGGTTATACTAGTTGGTCTAGTAGAATTTTTTCTAGTAAATCATTCTGTTAAGTAGCTAGGGGCTTTATTGTTTAAGCATTTGTGGATGAGGGAGGCAGATTTGAGGTTGATTCTTTCTTGGGTAGAGAGCCATTTATGTACTCTTCTGGGGATACTTAGGGCCGCTCTAAGTGAGTTATTTTGGAGCACTTGAATTCTGTTGATGGTTTGTTTAGATGCCCCTATGTATAGGGAATTACAATAATCTAATTTTGAGAGGATAAGGGCTCTGGATAAAATTAGGCAACTGTCATCTGATAGGAATTGTTTCCCGGCTCAAATTAATTTGCATGTATAGGCTGTAGATGAGGCCAATGAGTTTACCTGTTTGGTAAAGGACAAGGTCGAATCGAGGTAGAAACCTAGTGTTTTTACTTCTCTTGCGACCTTGATGGTGTTCCCATCGATGATGAATGCTGAATAGTTAGGGTTGAGTTTAGAGATGTGAGCTGTGGTATCCAGGATGATGAGCTCTGTTTTATCATCGTTCAGGCATAGGCCATGGTTAGCCATCCATGCCTGAACGATGCTATAGACTCTGTTCACCAAAGCCAGATCTTCCACATAATCCCCAGTAAGTGGTAGGAGAATCTGGGTATCATCTGCGTAATTGGTATAGGTGATGCCCAGATTGTCAAGATCGTCAAAGAGTGGATTGGTGAAGATATTGTAGAGTGTTGGCGAGACACAAGATCCCTGGGGCACCATGTGTGTGGGTTCAAATGATATGAGTGTTGGGGAGTTTGATGCCATCTGTGAAGTATGACACTTCCAATCATGTGCATCTGTCATGTGTGTATCCGACCATTGTACAGTGCCCTGATGCCTGTGTTCTGTCTCTCCCTGTCTGCAGCGTCGACTGATGAAGAGGGCAGAGACGGTGCTGTAGAGCACAGCGGCAGGGATCCCACCGCCAGCGGGAGACGCAAGGCCCAGCTCTCCTCCCACGTAGTCATCTCTTCCGGGAGTGAGGAGTCTGGTGCCGCGTCCATGCCCACAGCTGCCGAGGGGAGGTCCAAGTGGCGGAGGTTGGAGGTGGACTCCTTGGCAGCAGTAGGGGCAGCTGAGCCCCCACAGGGGACTATGGAGGACGATGGCACAGAGTCATCCGGGTTGGTGGGGGGTTCGGTTAAGGAGGAGGCGGTGGAAGGGCCATGCTCAGGGCCTGGAGGGGGAGATTCCACTGGTGCTCGTGGTGCAGTCCAGGGGAGGGACAGGAGGCAGCACAGGTCACCGCGGAGGTGTCTGTGTGTAATCCTGTCCCGATCCTGTGACTGCATCATCCGCACCAGCAGGGATGCCTTCGTCGAGACCCGTTTTTAGGGAGGGGTTGTGCGAACAACAACTGGCCTTCCTCTCCCTGTGGACGTGGCAATCCGTGACCAGATTGAGCCTGTCCTAGCTGGGGTGGCGTTGCACCAACGTGGTATTCGGGATGACCTGCAGAGTTCTCGTGAGGACAATGAACGTCATTTCGAATACCTCATTGACCGCGTCAGCCCTCTAGGACAGGTCACCAGCGCTGGGTTCCTCCGTGTGCTGGATCTTCTAGCGACCCCATTCTCAACTGAACCCCCTATGTGCCAGTCATCCTCTCTGCCATCTTCCTGCCCAAGTATCACCTGTGCACCCTGTGGAGCTGCCCCTGAGCCAGCGGCCAGGCAGGTGGAGGACACATCCCTGCCACAGTCGGGAGTCGGAGGTCCAGCAGGTGTGGCGACCCCACCAACTGGACCCCAGCAAGAGGAGGACGTGCAGGCATCGACAGGCAGAGCACATGCACGGCAGCAGCAGGCTCATGGTGGGAGCGATGATGGCTCAGGGCCATCAACATCACTGGGGCAGACATCGGCCGGAGGCCAGGAGGACCATGGATTGGGAGTGTCTTCAGTGCGGCAGTGGTTGGGCCAGCAGATAGATGCGGAGTGGCGGCGGGCGGAGGAGGTATGGCTCACTATGGTCAGGGCAGAGAACTCCATGTGCAGGGCTGAGTGCCTCGAGGCAACTCACAGGGAGTCGGAGGAGGCCATGGCTGCATCCCTGTGAGACCTCGAGGCCAGGGAAGAGGTCCACCTCTGGAACATTGACGTGGAGTTCGTTGATGCCCTGGCCCAGAACATCAAAATGTGAGCTGTAGGACTTGCCCGCCGCCTTTGTACATAGTTCTTTAAGGTTAGGTTTCCTTTGTTTTATCTTTTTTTTGGAGTTCATGGACTTTGCTCCACTTTATGCGTATTCTGAGGGGTGCGCAGGGAGTTTTACATGCAATTTCGCTAGCGCGAGCGGGGTACACATATTCCGAGGGGTGCGTGTGTACTTTCACACATGATTGGACTGGCGCGAGCATGGTACATGTATTCTGGTGTTGTGCGGGGAGCTTTACACGTGATTTCGCTGAAACGAGCATGGTACGTGTATTCCGGGGGTGCGCAGGGAGTTTTCCATGCATTTTCGTGGTTGGGGGGCTGTATGCTGGTACACTGGCCTTTGCGCCATGTACTGGATTTGTGCAATGTTTTTGACGCAGGTGGCGGGGTTGGGGGCAAAACTGGCGCTGCTGCAGGGTCGCTGTGCCACCCTGCGCCACAACTGATTATGGATGTTGATATCCATGAATACGTTGTGCGTGGAAATGGGTTTTGGCGCACGTTCCCTCTGTGCACCAGTCGCGTTCGCCACTTCTGTGCTTAATTCTATTATTTACCCCCTATATGTGTTGAATAGTGAACATCTGATGGGTGCATGTGTTTTTGTTTGGCTGCAGAGGGGAGTTTTCCAAGCGTTTTCATGGTTGTGGGGGCTGTATGCTGGTCTACTGGCCTTTGCGCCATGTACTGGATTTGTGCGATGTTTTTGGAGCAGGGAGTGGGGGTGGGGCCATAACTGGTGCTGTAACAAACACATGTTTCATAATTATTAATACTTCAACAAGACGTCAAGTACTTTCGATTGTACAAGGGATTTGGATGGCTTTGTATGACCACCTCAACCCCTTTCTTCAGCCTCTGCTATGGCCTTTTGGTATTCATAGTGGATACCTTTAATCTTTTCATGTTGCCACTGCAACCTCGAGCTTAACACAGTGCGGCCCCTATCAGGTTCTTCCAACTCACCAGCTGCTTTGAACTCAATGGCGTTCCTTTTGCCGCTGGAGTCAAGGATGGTACCGCAATGTCAACCTCGTCTCCCCGCCCTGGCTATAAGTACGCGAGGGTTCCATGTACCACTGACATCTGTCACACAGTCCGGCAGCTTTGATTCCCGGTCTTGCGTTTCTTTGTTTAGAGATTTTGCGGGTCTGGGTGGAAAAGGGCACGGGCACTTCTCTCTTTGACTTACTTTCAGGTCATGCCGCCTCTCTCCTCCATTTGAACTGCATCCTGGAATCAGTGCTTCCTCCTACGTTCTGCCTTGCACAGAGTGTGCTCTTGTGATCCTCCTATTATCCCCATGGAGAAGGGAAAGGGCAGTCAGGTCTGTGAAATAAGTGGCAATTGCCTGACTCTGTCTGACCCCTGAGTTGGGACATGTTATGTATACTGCTCCGGTGTTAGTCTGTTGTCTTTCAGGGTAATTGGTCTGTGATAAAGTGCTCATGTTAATATACGGGGGTTGAGGTGTTAAATATCCTACAGAGTAGGATGGGGAACACGTGTTAACAAAAAGGGTATACTGTGTCCCACTTTCACTCCCAGAGTACCCCCCATCCGTGTGATCCTCTCGCACTGGTCCACCCCCAGGAACTAAATCCAATAGTAATGGCCGTGTCCTGGCCACCTGGACAACAGATCTCCAGGGACTAGTAAGTGAGAAACCTTCAGGTTTCTCACATACTTTTCCCCTATGCGAGGTGGATATACCTGTTCTTGTTCCGGGTTCTAGGTGTTTGTAACCAGGGAGAGAACAGGGCCGATAGATGTCCAAGAACTCTTGCACATTCCATGGGTTTGTTGTGGTCGGTATCGGTAGAGGTGTATTAATTTAACTGGTCTCTCTACAGTAGCCTATGAATTGATTTTTAAGAGGTGGTTCTGAATTCCTAGGCTCAGAGTTTTACCAGTCCCATATTGGTGAGTCTTGGGAGTACTAGTCTGCTTGCCAACTATTTTTGGGTTGAAAGTGATCATGATATTCAATCCATGAGCTGGTCATGGTCTGTTCATGAGAAACAGTATGAAAAATCGCTGGCAACAAATATGTCCTTAAATAATGCGTTAAACAGATTTAAATGGTGTCCAAAATATCTACACATGCTAAATTGCAATTCGATTATGAGTGAGTCGAAGAGATTGAAGGGTTGTCAAACTGTTACACACTCCTATGTGGAAGAAATGCAAATTTTTGCTGTTAAAAGGAATAATACAAAAACAAATGATATTAAGTTTCTCCACACATATGATCAAGAAGTTGCAGTACGGAAATCACAATATAGAAAAGATAGAAGACATGTGATGTATTTGAATCATTGCGATAGGGAATCTAAACTCAGAGCTTTAAAATGTAAATATAAGAATTGGCTGAGATCGAAACATGCTATTTTGTATCAGAAGGATGCAGAAAATATGTTAGACAAACTAAAGTCAAAGAACTCAGCTAAAATCTGGTCCCTATTGAACTATAAACAGTCTAAATACCAAATAATTTATCAGTTGAACCCCATACCTGACGAAGTATGGGCCTCCTTCTACAAGTCCCTGTATGCTGATATAAATTTAAAAGGGGAAACTTCTCTACTTGATAAGACACAAGTCAAGGACCTCTCCTTTGACATCGATGACATATTGTTTCAAATTTCAAAACTCTCCACCTCTCGTGCTCCAGGGCCGGATGGCTTGTCGAATTATATGATAAAATTACATCCTATGGCTTGGGCGAAAATCTTCCTAAGCATTTTTTCGAAAATAGTAAGAACTCGTCATCTACCTAGCTCTTGGAAGAAAGCAATAACTATACCCATCTACAAAAAAGGGGACCATGAGAATCCTGCCAATTATAGGCCAATTTCATTATTAGACATACCTAGCAAAATTTTCGCTAGATTGTTGTTAAGAGACCTGAATGTATGGCTGAATGGTGCGAAATTGAGAGACACAAATCAGACTGGGTTCATGCCGGGAATGGGGACGGCAATTAATCTGCACATACTGGAAGTCATCAAAAAACAAGAACAGCTAAAACGCCAAATTACCTATTTGGCCTTTATTGATTTCCACGCGGCGTTCGATTCTGTGTGCAGGAAATTGTTGATAAACAAACTCTGCGAGGCCAATTGTCCGGAATATTTAGTATTCTGGATTAAGAAACTGCACATGAATACAACCGTGCAAATTAGATTGGCATCAGATGGAACACTATCTAACCCAATTCCGACATTCAGAGGCCTTAAGCAGGGGTGTATTTTGGCCAGTACCCTTTTCAACTTCTTTATGGCAGCTGTCCGTTATGATCTTTTGAATTGTAGAGCAGATGCCCCTCGAATTGGAGGCCGTCCCATACCGTGGTTATTCTATGCGGACGACCTGGTGTTACTGGCCAAAACTCCTGTGGGTTTGCACAACCTGCTGGACACCCTGAGTAAGTATGCAGATGCAAACTTTTTAACAATAAATCAAGCGAAATGCAAAATTATGATACTGAGTCCCAAGAGAAAAGGTCCTCACTTTAACTATCGATGGGTCATACAAGATATAGAAATTGAAGTAGTAACAGAGTATAAATATCTAGGCCTCCAAGTCAATAATGATACAGCTGACAAACCATATTATAGAGTGTTGAAACAAAAACTTACAACTGGAATAAATCAGACAAAAATAATACAGGCCAAATATGGCAAGTTTTCTTTGTTGCCAGCTGTAATTTTTTACAAACAGAAGGTGGTACCCATATTGACGTATGCTTCAGAAACAAGAGAAATCATGAAAAAGTCCACATGGGTTAACATGGAAGGCAAATTTTGGAGATCTGTATGTGGCCTTCCCATGTCAGTCTCGGTGTGTCTATTGAGACATGCATTGGGCTTGGTTTCTTTAAATGCAATCTATCTTTGGAAAGTATTGAGTCTATATCGCAAGTATTTGATGGTCTCTGAACATGATGGTGTGATGTATATGATGGGAAAATTACAGATAACAATAACACTGCTAAGTGGCGAAAGTGGAGTCAATCAGCAATGAGAGGCAGGTATTGATGATGAGCTCTTAGTAAATAACCCAGAAAGAGCGAAGAAGAAACTATGGATGTTGGACTGGATTAAGACTAGGGATGCATGTGCCAAACTAAAGATCTTTAGATGCCAATCCTTTGCCATTAAGGAGTTACATAAAACAGAGCAATACCTTATCCAATTTCCTAATCCAAAAAGCAGATTCAATTATCTGACAATAAGATTGAATGTTTATCCTTCAAATGAAGTATGTTTCATGCGTAAGTTGACAACTAATGGGAACTGTAGATTTTGTAAGGAGCCGTGTCGAATGGAAACCTTAAAACATCTAATTGCTGTCTGTCCTGCGTTGATTGAAAAGAGATGTACATTTTTTAAACATTTGTTTGAGAATCAGGTTATCACCAACCACGATGTCCTATGGGACAAATTGTACCATAGCCAAAAGGCTAAAATGAACATAGCTATACTTATGTTTGTGGAGACACTAAAACTGAAAGAATGCAATGACACATGTGTATTGAAAAATATGTAATAATTGAAAAGTGTGGTCAAAAATATATCTCTGGTTAGTTAATAAATTGAAAAACGAAACTAAAAGACTGTAAAGGCAATGGCGAAATGCTGGTAAATAACTCTCCATTGTAGTATCAAATTCGACAACCTCAAGAAGCCGTAAATTATGTGGTTTAAAAATAATTGATATTTTAATACCTTGCACGTTTTATTGTGAAATCTATGGTGATAAACCTAGATTGTTTTTTTTTTTAAGAATGCAAAAGTACATATGTAATGTTTGCTTTGTTTTATCTGTGTAATGTTTTATTTTGTTCTTGTATGATACAGTTCTTTTTGGAAGGCTGTTTTTACAGCTAAATCAAATAATAAATAAAAAAAAGCTCCAAATAGAGGTGGAGTTTCCTGTAAGAGAGTAGAGAAGCTAGGAAAATCCCGTCCTAGAATAATTTCTTCGGGGAGTCCAGGAGATATAGCTGATGATATTTTACAGGACTCGCCCTGGATAATAATGTGTACAGGTATTTTGGGGTACACTTCATTGTCACCATGTACACATGAAACCCTAACTAGGGCCGCATTTTCCATGTCCTTGTTTGTAACTAAATAGGCCCGTATAGCAGTTTGTTCAGTACCTGAAACTATGAGGGCCCGACCTGTCTCCCATTTACCCAAGACTTTTTGTAGGTAAAGTCCATAGAGGATTGACACAAGCATATACTAAAGGTCTCCAGCTCTTCTTTGGGGTCTTCCCATTCTTTCCCTTTTAAGCATCCTATTTCCATAGATTTGTCCATTAGGTTCTTTGGACAGTATCGAGCTACATGTCCTGTTTCTCTACAAGAGAAACAGACAGGAGAAGGTGGTCTACTTCCTTTTATGTCCTCCCTTTTACTTTCATGTTTGGTTTTAAGATCAGTTCTTCTGATTTCTACTTTTTCTCATGGCATCCCTTCTTTAGTTTTATATGACCCCCATGTTTATCTATTCCCTGAGGTTGAGGCCGGTGGATAGGTCTATGATCTTTCCGTTCTTCCCAGCGATGGGCCAAGTGGAATTGTTTAGCTGTATCTGAGTGGTTTTGTGCAATCTCAATGGCCGTTGCTACGGTAGGTCGATTTAACTGTAGAACAGCTTTCTGTAAAAAAGGGGGTAAGGTATTAGTGAATTCTTCTAGAGTTAACATCTCCATCAGTTCTTCTAGGGATTTACTATTGATCCACAGGGCTATTCTGCTTTTGACACGTTGACCCATTTCTAGTGGGGGTTCTCCTGGGTTTAATCTAATGGGCCTCATCTTCTGCCGATAAAGGTCGCAGGTTTGTCCCACTCTCTTTAACAGCCCTTCTTTGATGGATAGAAAGGTTGCACCCTGTGTAGGATTAAAGAGATGATAGGATATTTGAAGTTCACCTTTCAAGAAAGGGCCAGATAGCATCTTTTAAGGTCCTCTTCCCATCATAGTTGTTCTTCTAGACATTCAAAGTTTAAGAACACATTTCCTAAATCTTCACCTTCAAGATATGGTTGAAATAACCCCTGTGGTAGTAAGGGTTTTGTTTGTAATTCGATTAATTTAGTAAAATTTTCTTGGAGTCTAGCTTCAGCCTGCATCTCGTCGGCCGCTAACTGGGCGATGATTTTGGCTAGTTCAGTCATTTCTTCTAGGAGTGTGAGAGTTCCCTCCGTCGATGGTTCTGAATCAGACCAGAAACAACTCTCAACTCCCTCAGACAAGTTCTCAAAATCCTCAGAGTCTTCTGACTCTGAGTACACCGAAGGATTAGACCCCGGGGAGTCAAGCTCTAGTCCTGATGGTCTCGTGATGGATGATCCTTGGGAACCAAAAAAATAATAAAAGGCTCGGAAGGAGGGGGGTTTAGAGCACTAGGTCTAATGAAAGTAATGATGGGTCAAACTTTCAATATTATTTTTCCCACTGTTGTATGTTTTAGTGTGAGGTAGGAAGGGTGTCTAATAACACTTGTGTTTTAAAGAACAGATCATGTTAACCTGTCGAGACATGAAGTTGGGAGAACAACACATCTTTTAGTGTGTATGTGGAGTCAGAGTCAAGGAGTTCAACAATTCTGTTTTCCCCTTCTGGTGGTACCACAACTATCAGCATGGGTTTCAATTTTTATCAGTTGAATCAAATCCCACTGCTGACACCACATGTAAGGAACTCGTGGTGGCAACAGTAAAGACATAAACAAGTGATCACAGGTCCAGGGTGTTTATTAAACTGAATAAATGGGTGAGGAAAATGCCTTTCCCCACATTTTCTAGCATGGGACAAAGGTGGGACTCCTAATCACATCACACTCCTGGGCTTCTCCAGTACCAAGTTACAGTTCCTTTCAATAATATCGGGACCTTCTGTGTTCAAGACTCTTTCAAGCAAAGTATTTTACTTCAGAGGGCCTGATCTATCATAAACAAATCAAAACAAAAGTTAATTTTATTCCTCTTCACGTCGGGCGATTATTCTTCATCCGTGGATCCCCCTCAGCCGGTGTCCAATCTGTCTCTCAACGTTAGTCTTCCTCTATCGGGTTCAGCCCAACAACTCCTTGGTGGACATCCCTCAGTTGGGTTCCCGTTTCTCACCACAAGGTAGAGTTTATTTCAAAATGTGGGATTCACTTCCCTTAGCTTTTCTCGAGGCATCCCACAGTCTACTTCACTACTGCATTTCCATCACAATCTCATCATGTGTAGTGTTGAAAAGTCTTAATGTCTTTTTAAACAACCATCTCAGTTATTTAGGTGCCCCTCAGCTGGGCTCAGATCTTCCAATAGCACTTGCCAATTTTTAGTCACAGAGACTTCCGAAGGGCGATCATGTCTCACTGGGTCACTCTGTTTCCCAAAATCACAGTTCGTACAGCTTTCCCCTCAGCTGGGTGCAAACGCCTGTTTCACAATTCATAACACTTTAACGCGATGTCAAGGACTTTTGTTTTCACTAGGGATTTGGCTGGACCCTTTTATAACCACCTCAACAACTTTCGTCGGCCTCCCCTCTAGCCTTTTGTTATTCATAGTTGATACATGTAATCTTTTAATGTTGCCACTGCAACCTCGAGCATAACATAGTCCGGCCAAGTGTACAGATGGTACAGATTGTTTCTCTTCCCCCTATAGGTCCTCTCCAGTTTTGGTCATATGTGGGGTCCCACGGGACTCTGCTCTGTTGCCACTGCTTTTTAACTTGTATATCCTCCCCCAAGCTGCTGACATGGGTAGAAGATGAATCAGGACCATTGTTATCTCACTGACATTGTGTTTTCAGCGAAAAGGGGAAAGATGTGGGAGATAACATAGGTTGCAAGACTATAGTTGATGTTATGGGTATGGGAGCAGGAACAGCAGTCCTGATGGATCGATATTGGGCTCGTGGGGTGAGGGCCTACATGAGGTTGCCCAGGGATTGGGGAGGAACGTGTTCCTTAGTGCTTGTCCATGCTCCAGCATTAATGATTCCGAAGAGTTACCTGAATATTGGCGAATTTCCAAAAGCAGAGGCCCATTTGAGGAGGAGATCACTTGAATTCCTCAATCAAACCAAGAGGGAGAATTATTTCTCTGCTAAATCAATAGAAGCCTTCAATGTTATTCTGTATGAACATAGGCTGTTCAGCAAGACTGCTTCAATCTCCATGAAGTATTTTCATTCCAGGGATCCAGATGATGGCTTATGCAAAAGGGTACAAGATTACCAGATGGGAACTCCTGCAGACGATCAACACCACTATTAAGGGATTCAATGCGATCAAGGATTAATTGAGGGTCATCAGGCTGATGACCCTCCGGAACAGATATGTCCTTGATATGATTACAGCAATAGATGGAGGTGTTTGCACCAAAATCGGGCCATCATGTTGCACGTTCACACCTTCTCATGATGACGAAAATGGGACACTGATGGAGGCCATAACACTGCTAACAAAACTGCACATCAAGATGGAAGATAAAACAGAAGACATTGGGCCTCATTCCGACCCTGGCGTTAACCAAGGCGCTATTAGCGCCTTGTTTGACGCCGTTATTTTTCCGACTCCGCCATGGTGAATGGCGGAATTACCGCCACATTCCAAGGTTGGCGGGGTCAGTAATTCCCCCATAGGGCACAATGGGAAGGGGGAAGGCCCTAATTACGGTGCCATAATTAGCTCCTAGGTCCCTTTGCGGGTTGGTTTTTTAACGCCTGCAAAAAGCAGGCGTTAAGTACCAACCCGCAAAGGGAACTTGGAATAGGGCGGTAAGGGTTTAATGGCACCGGTCTCGTTACCGGTGACCGTTAACCCTTACCGCCCTACTCAGAATGACCCCCAATGTGAATGAAGGCTGGTTCGCGTCCATCTTCTCATGGCTTCCACAATAGATGGAGAATATCTTCAAGCTCTTGGGAGCTGTACTCGTGATGGTGATGTTTGGATTCTGTGTAATCAGGATAATGATTACACAGTGTAAGAAACCAGTAAGAATGAAGATCATGATATATGTTGAGTCAGGATTTGGACCCAAGGAGTTGACAGATGAAAAAATCAGAGACTACATAAAGGCCAGTATCTTAGTACCAGAGGGAACAACGTTCCTGCATCCAAGAAACCACAAGAGGTATTTGGGATAGTGGATTTAATGCAGCCCGCATGGGCAATGTTGTCACATGACCTGGAGTGTTGATTAACATGTAAAATCAGCAGGATCTCTGAAAGGAGTAATGAAAATTTGGACTACAAAGACACACTTTTTCAAAAAAGGATGCCGATATGTAGAAACTGATGTGGGAGTGGTGGATGAATCAAAAAGAGGGGGGATTGTGGAGGAGCAGCCGAGTACCTCTACAGGAAGTCCCGTCCCTATTTTGTCTATATTCTGGAAACCAGAAATTGTGATATGTGCAACGCCAGTAATGGTCCCTATACCACAAATATTCTTTGAGACAATGTATCCATTCAGAAATCCCTATATGACTTATCCTCAAGAGACTGATGGTCTCCTAAGAGAGCCGCCTGAAGAAGTGTGAAGATGTGAAAAGGAGAAGCTGGTGACGTCACAAAAAGAGTGACGCATCAGAAAGGATGACCAGAGAAGAGAATGCATAGGTGACATAGAATCTGATGGCGAAGTAAAGTATCAAGAAGACTTTCATGTGCAGAATGAAGATTTCGAAAGAAAAACCAAAGAGGCTGTCTGGCTGGATATCAAAGATTGGAAGCAGCCAAGAACTGGTTATCAGCTGCAAAGAACAGTAAACGTGAGAAGCCGAAGCATCCCTTGATAAGTTGCAAAGAAAGAACACCATGAATTCCAAGTTTCTTTATTAAGGACAATTTAATGCCATAATATTAGAAAATTCACGGTCTCGGATGTTGTGAGCCGAGGATGAAAACAGATGAAGAGCATGCTTCACCAGATTGAAGATAGCGAGTGCTCACACTACCTTACATTCCTGGAGGTGAGAAGCTACCACAAGGCCGAGTTCAAAGAGAATTTGAATGGCAGACAGCATGAGTGATGAGAGATGTCAGGTTAAATGGGTGGGGAGATACGGTCAGGTTCACCGACCAGCAACTGTGGTTCCAGTTTACGTGCTGTTAGAGCATCAAATGTTCCAGAAGGGTACAAGCATTCCAACCAATTAAAGAAGGTGGTATAACGAAGAGCCTTATAGTGTTAGAGCCAATGAAGTGTTGTGTTTCTAATTACTGTTGAAGATGACTTGCACTAGGGGAGGGCGTAAGTTGCCCACCTGAATACAGAGACCCAATCACAATCCATCCCATGTAGAAAGTATATTTAGACGTTCCCCTTGAGCCAACCACAATCTCCTGTAGATTTTCTTAGTTTGCCACGTAGTATGACATCAAGTATAATGAACTTTTAGTATAAATGTGTTGTTTTTTAGAAAATGCTTTGAGATCATGCTGTGCGACATCTGTTGATGTCCGTTGTACTCCCTGTTTCAGGCAATTGTTAATAAAACAAAGTCGTTTGCCAACTTCCTGAGTCGGTGTTATTAATTAGTTTGAGAAGTTATTCTCCATCCCATCCATAGCACGACATGTTACCTTGAGTAAAAGGGCCTCTAGGGTTCAGTAATCAAGCATAAAGTGTTGAAGAAATCCTCTATATTTTAAAGTTGAGTCAGATTAACCTCAACAAATGTACATATGCAGAAACACAAGGTATTTGAGACATATAGAAGCTTACTGCAATTAAAACTATAATGAAAATAGAGCCGCCATGATGAAGAGATGGACGCTGGATTGTGCTGAAATTACCTCAGAGACAAACCAAGGCTGCAGAACTGGGAGACGCTGCAGAAACAGCTTTCTGTGATAAACAAAGAAAATCTGTTTATCAAAGACTAAGGATGACACAGCAGGACATTTTAGGAAAGTACAAAGGGAGTTAACCAGGATAAACCAGGAATGACGGTCACTTTTCACTTAGATTAAGCAGAAGCAAAAACATCTGCAAGTGCCAAGTATTGGACATTTAAGGATGCAAAAAGCATCTGTAAGGTGGAAATACCAGGGGCCAGATTGCAGAAACTTTGCACTGGTGTAAGTGCACATTTTTGCACTCTATTAGCACTAGGGCAAAGTTTCCCTATTTTTAAAAACACTGGCACACATTAAAAAAACCATTGCACCTTGACAAGTGCAGTTTAACATATTAAAAGCACCAGGGCTAAGATTGCCCTGGTGCTAAAAAGATATATGTGTGATGCATTTTTGCATCAGGGCAAAGTTTGCCCTAGTGTTATTACCAATCTGTATTAGCACTAGGGCAAACTTTGCCCTGGTGCAAAAATGTAGCGAAAATTCATCTTTTTTGCACCAGGGCAATTTTAGCCGTGGTGCTTTTAATATGCCAAACTGCACTTGTCGAGGTGCAATGGTTTTTTAATATGTCCCATTCTTTTTAAAAATAGGGCAAACGTTGCCCTAGTGCTAATACCGTGCAAACTTTGCACTTGCACCGGTGCACTGTTTCTGTAATCTGGACCCAACTCTCCATAGGCCAAGAGGAGAAATATCACCCAGGACAATTAAATCAAATAGCAGTAAATAGAAGGATAAAAGGGACAAATTTGTGGTGTACTAACATGTGGTGCAAAAACAGAAGACAGGGTCTATTCATTAAGCCTGTGGCAAAGAATGTGTTGTACCCTAAATCCCTTAAAAGTCCCAGAGAAGAAAAACAGCCAGAAAGGTCAACTATGAAGGAGAAGCATTGGCTTGTGAGCTAACTGGTGAGAGATGGTAGGCTACTTGACCCAAGTGGGCAGTGGACTGATGTAGTTCTCTGCACCTGGGTTTTGTTTTGCTCAAGTTCTGCTAGTGAGCCGAATGACCAAGGTTGGGAGGTTATGCCAACCAATCATGAGTGGCTATTAGGCAGCATGCAATACAGTGTTGCCAAAGCCAATCCACTGTTAGTATCTTCCTATAATCAGTATTATACGTATTTCAGAGGTAGTGTTAGGCATGCCTACTATATAAGGGGCAGCCAATGATGTCATTGACACTTATGTTCCCCTAACCAATCCCTCCCCTCAATAGGTTTTGTTATTTGCCACGTAGGATGACATCATAGCTGACATACATTAAAGTATAACGTCTTTGTGTAACCAAAAATTAGACAAGAGCGAGTGGGCTGCATTTTGATTGGTCACCAGATGTCCCTACTTTATTTGAGCTGACAATAAAGTAGTACTTTGCCATATTCTTTCAGTCTGGCCGGTTAATTGGGTCTAGGATAATTCATCATTGGTAATTTCATTGAGCACATGAGACGTGTCAAGGTGCTATTGCATATTTGCATCTTTCTGTTATGGTTCAATGCAATTTTTACTAATGTGTTCATTGCTTCTTTCCTGTAGCCCTTTTTTTTATCAATGTGGCAAACTAGAAGTAAAGGGCTGCTGTTCATTTTGATCATTCACACATGCATTTACATGATATCAGTTTTTGTAATGAAAAGTGGGTCTTAGTCACTTGAAATGCAAGATTCTCACAAACTTTTGTATTTCACAAGCAAGGCCCACTTTGTGTTCCGAGTTGTCATAGTGCCCCACATTCTGATGTGTGGCTGTTTCAATGAAAATGCTGTGTTTATCTCTCAGCCAGCAATGCGCCTTTCTAATCGGCAATCTGATTATACTTTTCTGCATGCTCCATGTTTCAACTGCAAAAAGACACACCCATCCTTAATACACTGTTCCTTGTGTCATCTTCAGCAAGACACATATTTTCACTCACCAGGCCCTTTTGCTGTGTTAAGGTTTGGGCTGGCCTATATGTCACCGTGTATTTTCCCATTAGACCAATGCATTTCACATCACAGGCCTAACCAAGCCTTTCAGTGATGTCATTCTTGCAGTCATTAAACCCCACAAGGTTTAATGATATGTATCGCCTCGTCAGAGTCTTAATTAATTAATCTTTTATAATGCGCTTAGTATCCAAGACCAGTCACGAAGCACGAGAGCCAGGACTCAAACCTGTGTTGCTCTGTGTTGTCCTGCTTCCATGATGGGCGCATTGCCCCTGAGCTATCCTCCTGGCCTGCTACCATGGTCCTAATAGTTCAGTATGATTGCTCCATCAGTCTTTCTATGTTTCGATGATGGCACTGGAAATGCCCAGCCCATTGAACCTCCATCCGCACCATGAGCAAATATCACTCACAGGTCCGCAGTCAGTGGCCTACCTCTTTGCGGCATGTGTGGCATCTGCCATATTGCTTACTCTAGGAACATTGTAGCTAACACCACCTCCCCTCCATTCACGGCAGAGACGATTGGCACCAGTTCACTGCCCTCCCTTCCTTCCTTCCTTCAGCAATCCTGGCTTCACCCTTGCACCACCGTGTCTCTCCCTGGTCCATGCCAGCTATTACAATCTCTCTATGGGACCTTCAATTGCAAGGGGCTGTGATCCCCATATTGGGATACAAGCTTGTAGCATGTGATGATGGGGGAGGGGCAGTTGCGTAGAATTTAGTTTTCTTGGAAGGGGATGGGGCAGCGGCACAAAACTATTCCATTGTAACGTATAGGGACTTTCACACAATTGGTCTTTACTGGGGATGGGGTGCAGGCCACGGAGCACCCACATACTCATTGCCACTGGGGAGGGTAAACAGTGTTGGGAATATGCAGGGCAAAGGGTTATCCCAAGGCCAGCAGTTATCTCAACAGCAACATAGGGCCTCATTACGAGTTAGGAGTTAATAAAAAACGATGCCGGAAAAGGATTACCGGCATCGCTTACCGCTCCGCACCATTACGACCCGCCAACCTGCTATTAGCGGCACCGTAAATAACGGGACCTCTAATAGCGGCATTGGCGCGGGCACGCGACCCTGCAGGCCGGCATAGCGGCATGGCGTAAACAGGAGCTGAACACAAGTCAGGCGGACATGCAAATAACGGGCTACTCAAGCCCGAAAAGTACCTTACCGGCATGGAGTACATACCGCCATCGCGAACCACCCGTAAACAGCCATGTGCAGTGTTCCCAACTGCCACAGGTGTACACAATCAGCACAGGTGGAGGCAATGTAGACTGGGCCAGCACAAAAGGAGCACACCCCATCCCTTCCCACAACCAGTCACAGACCAAAATGATACCAATACTAGTAGCTATATTGGGGCTAGAGGACATGATTGCAGAGGAACTCCAGCAACAACTACAACAACAACAACAGGCAGCACAGAGGAGACGCAGGAGGAGAAGGAGGGTGAGGCAGGCACAGCATGCACCATCAGTGCAGGCAGTTGTACCACACAGGCAGCCCCCAATCCCTCGAATCAGAGCCAGTCCATTCAGCCTAATCCCTGAGCAGATCCACATCCTGTACCGTCTGGACTGGGACACCATCACCACCATTGTGGACATGATACATAACGACATTGCTAGCATCACAGACATCTGTATCGCCACCCCCCCTCTACTGAAGGTGGTGTCTGTGCTCCACTTCCTGGCCACAGGCACCTACCAGCACACAGTAGGGCAGATGCATGGCATATCACAACCATTATTCTCACTTACGCTGAACCAAGTGCTCAATGCCTTCCTGAAGCACACAGGCGACCACATATTCCTATCACGGACTGCCCAGGAGATCTCCAACACCAAAGTTGGCTTCCATTCACTGGCAGGCTTTCCAGGTTGCATCGGTGCCATCGACTGCACACATGTGGAATTGGTGGCCCCACATACCATGGAGGTAGTGTACCGCAACCGTAAGTTGGATCACTCCATCAACGTACAAATGGTATGTGACTCTAACAAGATCATCACACATTGTTGTGCCCGCTTTCCCAAATCAACCCATGATTCAATGGTCATGTGGAACTCCACAATACCACGCTACATGGAGCGACACGCAGAGCAACGATCCTGGCTACTCAGTGAGTTGCTTGTCATGCTCATGGCATTGTGATGTGGGGAGATGATTGGGAGGAGAGATGCATACTTCACCTGGCTGAGAAGGAGGGGGGGAAATGCATACTTCACCTGACTGAGAAGGGGGGGGGGTGCATACTTCACCTGGCTGAGAAGGGGGGGGGGATGCATACTTCACCTGTCTGAGAAGGTGTGGGGGAGAGATGCATACTTCACCTGGCTGAGAAGGGGGGAGAGATGCATACGTCACCTGCTGACATTAGCTGTGAGGATGGACCATGCTCATCCCCAAAGCAGGCCAGACTGGACATGACACCTGACACCTAAATGCAAGATCTAAGCTGCACTACAATGAAAATAAGGCACTGCTGCAACCATTCCACAGCCATCCACATGTACACTGCACATGATCAGACCGTAGCCCCTGCAACACAGTGCAGCGACATGCTGTCGGCATGGGCAATGCACATGAGCTATTGGCATCAGCAAGGAGGACAGGTGTCCATAAGTGCGTACAAAGGAGTCACATGATCCCACTCCTACACCAACACAGAGGTCCAGCATACCAGCATGGCAACATCAGGCGTGGAAAGTGAGATCATCTAGAGTCTGGCATCAACGGTGATAGGATAACAGCATACAATAAACTACACATCACCTAGAACATGGGTGCAATCGGCGTGGGCAACCACAGTGCATGAGTACTCATAAGGAATAGGACACCCCAGCGCCCGCTAGACGATGGCACACACACCAGTCAATCAGATGGATACACACATTGTAGTTCCATTGAGTAGCTCTATTCATGCATGGACATGAGGATGCAAACAGGAAAGAAATGCATGCTATTGTGTCATTGATACAGGTCCCATTTGATGTAACCACTTACACATTACCATTGTTGCACACATGCAGGTGATGCTGGCTATCCCTTGAAGAGGTGGCTCCTTACCCCTGTCCGGAACTTGCATAACAGGCACGAAAAAGACTACAATCGGTCGCATACACGTACCCGTGTGGTGATCGAGCAGACATTTGGCCTTTTGAAGGCACGGTTTCGCTGCCTCAGCATGTCTGGTGGGGCACTCCTGTACGGGCATGAGAAGGTTGGCAAGATCATCATAGCATGTGTCATGCTACACAATATGTGCATCAAACACAATGTGCCTCTGCCCCCTGACGTTGAACTACAACCACCTGACGAGGGGGATGAGGAGGTAGGAGATGGGGCTGCACATCAGGGGGGTAGCGATGCACAGGAGGGACGTGCCGTGGTCCAGACATTGATTGACCAATGTTTCTAACATACATGGATGCGCAGTGTGCCATGGAGGTGGGACTCAGGGCACTGGGTGTGTCAGGAACATGGACACTGTACACTGTTCACCAATAAAGCACACGTACACAATAAGCAATGTCCGGACATGTGAATTCTCATATCACAACAGGTTTATTGAACATATAGAAAATAGAATGTGCACAAGCCCTCCACCCCACACAACCTCTGCCCCTCCCCTACCCCTCAACTCCCCCTCACACCCTCTCCCTCTCCACCTCCCCCTCAACTTCCCCACACATGGTGTGCACTTGCATGCACCATTAGTCTTCAAAAGTTCGGAATGTCAGGCTGCACCTACACCCTTTTCCACTGCCAGCATCGGGTGGAACCCTGTCTGAACTGAGCAAATTCCGGCCAGACCTATGCAGGGGGCTGGTCTCTCTGGAGCTGGCATTTGAGGAGGTGGCTGGTTGTTCAACCACCTGTGCGGGATGCAGGGCTTGCACCATGCGGGTGAGGACCTGCCTCACAGCCGCCAATTCACTGCATATGTCTCTAGATGTGGACTCAATGGCAACTTTGAGGGACACTGCACATTACCTGAATTCCTCCCTTGCCTGGCCACTTTCTATGATGTGCTGGGTCACCAGCGCAGTCAGCTCCTCCTGGCGCTGTTGGAGTAACGTGTTCCCCTCTTGCCTGTCCCAGACACTGGCGGATATCGAAGGTGCATGTGACATGGTTGGTGCTTCATGCATGCTCCCTGTGGGGCTGAAGCTCCCTGGCCATGACTCCACAGCAGACAGCTCATGGCAGCTGGCATTGTGTATGCTGGGTGGGGAGAGGTGGGGTGACTGCAGGGGGCCTCTGGCGGTAGGTGTTCCGGGTGTCGGAATATGTTCTTCATCATCGGACGCGGCTGCCGTGGCAGCTGACTCTCCTACAGTACTGCTGGCAGTGGATACAGTGCCTTCAGCCACTGGCTCCTGTGTGGTGGTGGCTGGTGTGGGTGATGTGGTTGTGGACCTGTTGCACAATGGTGGTGTAGGTTCTTGGGGTGTGTTGGCCTTATGATGTGGTCCTGGTTGCACTCTTCCCCTTGATGTTGAGGGCCTGTTTGCCCCCTCCATGCCCCTGGACTTCTTGACTGGTGTCGCAGCATTCTCCCTGTGGTCCTCATCATCGCTGTCAGATTGTGTGCCTGTGGGGGACCAAGAGAGGGAGAGAATTAGTGATGGCTCTACGTGCATCAGGCATGCATTGGGGTAGCTGCATATCTATGGAATGGCTGGTATTTGCCGTTGGAGTACTGACATACGGGTTGCTTGCCTTTTGGGTGGATCATGCAGGCATGGGTCTGGGATGATACATGTATGGGGTGCATAATGCATGTGGATAAGATGGTGCTCTGCACTGCCTGTAGGCAGGGTTGCGCACATGTGTCTGGTGGACCCTGCTTTGTATCATTTTACTGTGAGTTCGGGGGGACATCTTCATGGTTTGCAATACAACGGTTTATTTGTGACTCCTACGTGCATCAGCCGATGACGGGGCTCCTCGCTCCATGTCCCCCACTCCCTCGATTGACTCCATTCCGATGGTGGTCGCACAAATCTCCTCCCAGCGATCCATCTTTATGGGTGAGCTGCCTCGCCACCTGTTGCCATTCCCTCATTACGGTTTGCTGCGAGGATGTTCCTTATACGTTGGCGTAGGTCATCCCAGCGCTTCCGGACATCTTTCACCGTGCGTGGGGTGGTTCCTACAGCACTCACTTTACGCTCTACCTCCGCCCAGATCTCTGTTTTGCACAACGGTGCTGGTCAACGCATTTCAGTGGAACACACTATATCCCCATGTTCAGCCAAGGTGTCCGAGAGCATGTTGAGCTCTTCTTCCGAGAAGCGCTCCTTGCGTAGGCGCGCTGCTCTTTTTCTAAGAGCCTTGGGCATTCTTATATGCTGCAGAATTATTTTGGGACAGGTGTGGTGTTGATGTGGATCCTCGGTGCAGAGGATGGCAATGGATTGTGTTTTTAAAGATGGCCGCCGTGCTCTTTCCCGTTCCTGTGCGATGATGCTACTTCCGGTTCTGTTTATTTACGGTCACTGCTATTTGCGGTGACCGCTATTTGCGGTCACCGTTGATAGCGGTGACCGCTATTGCCGGAGGCATGGATGGCAGAGTTGCTATCTGCGCTTCTCTTGATACCACTAAGGGCGATTTTTGGGTCTTTTAGGGCATGGCGGTAAGATCCTTACCGGCATGGCGCAAAGCTCGTTCCCGCGAAGTCATAATGGCCCTCTAATAGCAGGCTCTTTGCAACACGGACACGTTATTTGCTCCATGCCGGTAAGGACACTGACTTACCTCCAAACTCGTAATGAGGCCCCTAGTCTTTCATCTGCCTACCCATGGCCTCCACTGTCCAAGACTCTAGCAACGGACTGGAATGATCTGGAATTTAGCCCTGAGAAGGCAGCCATCTTGAGCCCGCCTTTGGTCAGCGCCTCCAGTGTTTCCTTTATTATTTCTTATCAACTGCCCCTTTGAATGGCATCAACACACTGCTGTAAATCATATTGAAATAGTACATTTTGAAACCATCTTCAACATGAATAGTTCCTGTGAAAATGCCAAATATTTTGACACTAATATTTCACAAGTGGTTCGACGTGCGAGGCTGAGCATACTGCAACCAAATTGCCACATCCTTTCAAGTCACTGCCAAGGTTTAAAATGTACTGCCAGTCTGTAGAATCCCTTAACACAAACGCCTTGGCTATTTAAAAGAGATGGTGGACGCATATGTAAAATAAAGGCTATCCCCACCAACCACTGGTTTCAGCCAGGTAGGTTTCCTGCTCTATCTGACAGCGCATCGCGCTACTTCTCACAGTCTTCCTCATTGGGTGACTGAAGGTGGCCTCCTGAATCATCTACAGGCTGGGTTCCGGCCAGGTGTAAGTACTGTGGATCAGTGCTTTAGGCTAAGCGCTATCCTGGCCAAATATGTCTCAGTCAAACATCTAAAAATGTATGCCATTTCCGTAGATTTACATACTGTGATTGATTGTGTATCGTGAGCTCAGCTCTGGTCAACTCTTAAAAGCAAGGGGATTCCAGGACATCTACTGGATAACATCAAGTCTTTATACCAAGAGAATCGGGCTGCTGTGAGGTGGGACCTGGGCGGGGACACTACCGACTCCTTCAAGGTTGAGACGGGGGTTTGCCAGGCTGTGTGCTGGCCCCCTTCCTATTTTGTTTATATATTAACCAGATCATTGAGGTACTTGTAGCTTGTTGTCCCGCCCCCCCCTAAACTAGGCTCTGAGAAGCAACCTGTAATGTGTTATACTGACACTCTGATTCTGTCAACCTCCCCCATGGGACTAAAACATAACCTGAAGCTTATCGGAGAGAAGTGTAAGGAACTCTCTAGGGAGCGTAACACTGAGAAGACCAAAGTTATGGTGTTTGCCCAAACCTCTACAAAAAAACATAAACTGGTAGTAGAAGTCGAGGGATGTGTGCTGGAGAAAGTCAGCTCATACGACTATCTGAGGATAAGGTTTGCTGAAGACCTGGGCTTGGAGACCCAACTCACAAAGGCAGTGGCTACACTTGAAAAATACAGTGTGGGGGTGGGGGGGCCATATAATTTCCATTACAGCCATGGAGGAGGATCAATCTCCCCGGCTATTCAGCTTTACAAAGCCCAAGGTTTAGCAGAAGCAAGGTACGGAGCAGAGCTGTGGTCTGTTAACATATCCTCAGAGTTGAAAAAGGCAGATGACAGCTTTCATAGAGCTCTTTTACAGAAAACCAAAAGCGCACCTTTGGCCATCCTTTGCTGGGAGTGCGACTTAAAACCTATGTGTGAGGTGTTGGTGACAAAACCACTATGGTACTAGTGTAGAATATGGAATAGCCCGGAACTTGAATCATACAGAAGTGCACTCATGGGTCTGTTAAAAGTTCCTGGCTCGGGTACCCTGCTACGGTTGCGTTTTGTACGCAGAGGGCTCGAAGAAATGGACATGGCCCATCACTGGCTTGCTCTGGAGAGTATACCAACTGATGTTAAAGTAAGGATTAAATGAGCTTGCCGTATTGCATTATGTAATGGCATGAGAACGGCCTGCCGTAAATTAAGCACGGTCACGTTATTTTGGGATCTGAAACCAAGGGAAGGATTTGAGTCAAATCTGGATTGGGTGGGCCCCGGCTATACCTGGGCACTATTCATCCAGTTGCGGAACAACTCACCTCAAACTAGCAACATTTACAGAGAAATGGTCCAGACCCAAAGACTGTAGCTGCAAGGCCTGGGGTCCACCTAGGGAAACCCTAATCAATGTCCTTCTATTTGATCCAATATATATGGATTTAAGGAATTGTTATCTATTGACTTTATTTAGAAGTAGGACTGGTAGATACACTGCTAAAGCCATAGCTCTCAACTCACCCGCTTTTGGCGGGTGTCACCCGCCTTGAAAGCAAATGAATCACCCGCCAAGTCCCTCATTCGCCCATTCACTTCTATGGGCCTCTCACCCACCAAAAAGAAAATCGGGTGTTTTCACCCGCCTTGGTGACAAAAAAGGTTGGGAGCTATGGCTAAAGCTGTTGAATCATGTAAACAATCTGAGGACTTAAATGCAGTCCACTTTGTTTCAAAGTTTGTTTTAGGGCTTGGCTACGCAGGTCATGATTAGTAACCCCACCATGAATATATTCTTGAAGATTTTTGGTTTTCAAATGAGTTCCTGTTTTTTGATGTACTTATTTCAACGGTTTCGTCCCATTGTATTTATGCATTTATTTATTTATTTATTTATCTATTTATTTATTTATTATTGTGTTTCAATGTGTGTATGTGACAATGAAAAAATGTTATGGTTACACAACCGAATAAAGTTATGTTTGACACACTTCTCACAGTTTTAGTGTGTGTACTTTCGGGTGACAAGATAAAAAAATGGACAGGCCGTAGAGACAGAAGTGGGACTACAGTAAACACAATTAGGACTCTGATAAAACGGTAGTCCTTCTTCTATGTCTTTGGCCTGCTGCAGGGGTTGGGGTGGATGGGGTGCTCACAGGCACACTCCTCTCATTGTAGGAGCGCTGCCAGGGCGGTAAAGGGGGAGGAAATGGGGGTGTGAAAATCCCCCATTCCTGCAAAAACCTGGTTCTTAGCCAATTCCGGGATGGGGTTTATAAAATTAAAAAACTCCCGGGACCCTGGGATGGAGAGCGATTTCCCAGGACTGCCCCGGGGAAACCGGGACGTCTGGTCACCCTATTTACTGTAGCCTATCAATGCACGGTTTAAAGTAGTAGCAAAACGAACAGCAATGTAAAGAATTATGAATATTTTTGGGATGGGTGAACCGGCTCGGGAAAGTTTATATCCCATCTAAACAATGGGGTTTGATTGGCTAGAAAGATTCAAACCACTTGGGTCTGAGGCTTGAAACTTGTAAACCAGAATGTGATCCACTCGTATAGGTAAGAATATTTTGACTCAGCTCAAATACAGCTCTTTGGTGATACTGAATTATAGATACAGGTCTAGTATGCCAGAATTCAGTAGTACTGATGTCTCATAAAATGATACAGCAGGTACATAAAAATGAATGCAAATGAAAAACGTACATGGTGCATTCACGATCTTCAGAAAGATGGCCTGCGGACTTCCATGGGCTGCAGCAGGCGGGTACTGGGAACCAATAAAGGCCCTGGAAATAATGTTCAAAGTGGCCCCATATTACACATTTTCAGCCAGTCCAACCCTTTTCCTATGAGCACATTTGGAAATAAAATAGGTGACCACATAAAAGACTCCCGGGTTCAGAGGCCTGCCAGGAAATCTCCAGAGTCTCCTGTAGGCCAGTCCCCCCTACCGAGGGTGCAGAGGCCAGCCGGGGAATCTCCAGAGTTCCTTATAGGCCAGTCCACCCCTGGGCTGCACGGCACCGTACATGATGTGCTGGCTTGCCCCACTGCATCCATTAGCGTCTGGAGCATGACAGGTGCACAGCACCCACGTGGCGGGCCGTGAAAGGGCCCATCATTGCGAAGGAGTATTAGTGCGAAGGCATGTTTAAGATGTGTGCTGTCGGAGTGATGAGAAACACTTAAGCTGTGCTTGCTACAAGGCCCTTCTTTGCTGCTGTGCAAAGCCCGCGATGCACTGTTTCTTTATTTGCTGCCTTGCTCTTAGTCTGTGGCTCAGCTCATGGAAGTGCAGGGATTGCATTGAGATGCAGACGTGTGATTGTGTGCAAATACTGTACAAAATGCATATGAAACACTTGTGTATGGGCGCGATATAAATACAATATCGTATCATATCTGCATTAATGGCACCTAATACACATTATTATACACATTATTACTAATCCAGCAGACTCTGCTGCCTAGTCTTAAATGTGACCCACATTACTAATAGTCGACTGGAACTCCCCATGACATCTTCTACACCAGAGACACTACTCACTTCCTGCAGAAACTCAAATCCACCAGTCTACAGCCAAATCAATTGATGTTTACCATAGACGTCAGAAGTCTGTATACTTCCATACCACATGATCTCGGTATTGAAGCTGTCGAATGTTTGCTACTACAAGCACCTGAGGTGCGCGCACAAAAGGAATTCATCTTGACCCTGTTACAATTCATCTCTGAGAACTCCTATTTTCAGTATTGCAATCAATTCTACCTACAAACTTCTGGGACCTCTATGGGTGCCACCATGGCACCCTCATTTGCCAATTGTTTTATGTTTAAATTTGAGATGGACCATATACTGACCAAGAACGAATGGAAAAGGGACATCCACATGTGGACTAGATATATCGATGATATTTTTGGTGTGTGGATAGGTACAGAACAACGATTTGAGGATTTCTTCGGATACATCAACAGTATTGACCCCAGAGTACAATTTACCAGAGAATTCTCAAAGGATGAGATCACTTTCCTTGATGTACAGATAACAATGAAAGACACAGGCTATAAAACAACCCTATTTCGTAAACCTACAGATCGCAACAATCTGCTTCACCGCTTGAGCTTCCACCAGACTAGCTTACTCAGGAACTTGCCATATAGTCAACTCTTACGGGTTAAGAGAATCGTCAGCGATCCGGAAGATTGCATAGCACAACAACTTTTGATGAAAGAAAAATTCTTACAACGAGGTTACCACCAAGAAGATTTGGACCTTGCTGCCAGTAGAATTAATATCCTCTATCGTGATACTCTACTCTCTGCACCAAAGAAACCAGCTAGAGAGTTGAAATCACCCGTTTATGTGTCTAAATTTTCCACACAAAGCAATAAAATCATGAAGACTATTAAAAAACATTGGAATATTTTCAAAAATGACACAAGAGTGCAAGACTTATTTAAAGAACCACCTGTGTTCGCCTTCCAAAGAAGTAGGAATCTCAGGGACGAACTTGTACAAACTAGAGTACCTAACACAAAATTGTCCACACAACGTACTGGGACATTCCCATGTTTGCATTGTGTGAATTGTAATTCTGTAATCAAAGGCAACATTGTTTTTCACCCACGGACAGGTCAAAAGATTACTCTGAAAACATATGGTACCTGCGATAGTATCAACACCATATATGGCATTAAATGCCCCTGTGGAAAATACTACGTGGGCCAGTCCACAAGAGCGGCAAAGATCAGGTGGAATGAACACCGCTCCTGTATCCGGAATTCCAATCCAAATTCAGTCGTGGCCCGCCATTGGGCCACTAACAATCACAATTTGTCACAGATTAGGTTTCTGGTGTTGGAAGTACTAACGAGAAACAATCCTCATGAAGATCTCAGTTTAAGATTAAACCGGAGAGAAACATTCTGGATCGAAAACTGTTCAGTCTGGTCCCTAATGGATTGAATGAGGAAATTAATTACCACTGCTATGTCTAAAAAATATGTTCTGTGAAGTGCACGCCTATTGTATTGTTTGATTTCCATGTGGTTCTCCGACCGGCTGCGTGCTCTAGTATTTTTACTCGGTCTCCTGCTTGTTGTTATATTTAGATGCATGCCCTGTATCAGCATACTTAGTTCTATTGCTGTTAACATTGGGGTTTCTTGTGACTAACCTACCAATACTCAGGCTTTTTCTATTCTGGCCCTAATCTATCTTAACTGTAACCTCGTTGCATATCCCGGACTGAGGTCTGGGACCCAAGGTGTACGCTCATTGGGGCGGCACCTTCCTCGACGAGGTCATTCTGAAGCAAATCTCTTGTTTGTATTACATTGTGGTTTCTATATTGTATGCAATTTATTTTCTCATGTGTTAACCGTTTGATTACACTTTCATCTGAGCAATATGTTACATTCTTTTACCATTTTGAGTTATGTTATCAGCATATTCTATGTATATTGGCACTTTTCCGGTTCTTATAACAATTGTGCTTTGTCTCATTTTTTAATTTTTTTATTTTTACTGGGCTCCCTCACGGAGTATTTCTTCTATTTTTATGCCTCATTTAGGTTATTTTTTTAAATGGTGTCTAAATTCCTTTTTTGGATAGGATTTAATGAGTACATGCCCCATAATTACTTATTAGCCCTTAACTCACAGCCACACTTCAGCTTGTCACCTTGTTATGCGACCATCGGACACTCGAGCGCAAGGCGATGGTCACGTGCGCATAAAACCCCGGGTTTCCAAGGCAACCGCCTAACACGGCGTTTCGCTGTCGGATACTCCCTGCAGCAGTACCCACTCGCTCCGAGCAGATCCTGGTAAGAGACGCGCTCGCGTCAATTTACATCGCACTGAGGTCTTTTACCTCCCTCTACCATACTTACCCTTATCCACGTTTCCCTATTAGATTACGAGATTATTGACACTTCAATCTGCTGCTGCATGCGCGCTTAAACGTGGCGACCCATCTTGCGTGTGGGCACCCAACGTTTTTTTTAACCTTAGCAACACAATTAAGGTAATCATAACTTTTTTTCCTTTATTCATTTTTTCTGCATTTTATTTTCAATTTTCTCATGTTTATATCATCCTGTTGTTCCTTTCTTTTCTTTTTTACATTCTGCATCTTCTATTGGATTATCCACCAACTGGTATGTTTATATTTTGCTATTCTACATCATGCATATGCAATGACATTATTTGTGTATTATGCCTTTTGTTGTCTGTAATTGCATAGACTTGCCCTGAAGAAGGAAACCTTTCCGAAATGCAATGGCCCTAGTCTATTGTACACATCTATTGTACATATGTGTTGCGGTTCACTCTCCTCTCACTAAGAAAATATTAGTGACAGCTATATTTATCTTCTGGATAAACCAAAAACTTTTGAAAAACCAACGGATGACTCATTGCATTTATTCTAATGAGAACCTTAATTACTATGGATACAACTAAACCTTTTGAACTATATAACTTTACGCCCTCCTCTGGGCATATTTTTTGAGAGCGGCTGCGTGACCTAGTATTTTTACTCGGTCTCCTGCTGGTTGATCTTCTCAGTTTCTGGCAGCATGTCCTGGGCTGGTCCTTTATTCTGGAACCGCCAGTCATTCTGTAAGCCTCCTTTCCATGCACGGTGGATAGAACCACATTACGTCACATCATGGTGTGCTCTTCGACAGAGGCGCATGTGAGGCCAAGACACAAGCAGCTGGTCTCCTACACTGAAAAGCACACGTCTGTGGTGAGGGCGCCAGCGGCCTATCTCCAGGGTTGCCCAGGCAGCCGCTGGAGGGCATGGGAGATGCTCAGCAAGGGTGACGGTGGCAGGGACAGATGAAAGCCAACCAAGCAGGAAGAAGGAGCATGGAAGGGCTATAAAGAGAAGACGTCGGTCTTGCCATGTTGTTTCAAGCAACTACCTGTTTGTTCAATATGCCAAGTCCATGTGCCTGGTTGGGTGTTTAATCATGCAGGGATGTTTAACATAGAGTTCACCTCAAGGGCTACATGTTGCATGTTGCTTGCACTGTGTCCTTCTGGAATCGTTTAAAATGCAGCCTGCTTCACACCCAGATCAGATGCATTGCAGCAATTGGTCGGGGGGCTGCTGTCTGCCGGGAGGGCTTTGGGGTATCAGAACTCTAGCTTTCGGCTGCCTCTTTCAAGTATTCTGCTCCAGGCACCTTCCCGTGGAGCTAGCGCAATATGGAGACAAGCTGCGGACGTGTGGTCACAGCCACTCCATATGGTATTTAGTGCTGCTGTCTTGGGATATATGGGTATGCATTAATGGCCTGCATAGCAAGCAGCCCAGAGTGGCTTGGCTCAATGAAGAGGATACAATTCAGACGGTTCCCGCGTTCCACATCTCTGCCTGTAGCCTCTTTAATCACTGACCTGGCATTCACATTCAGCTGAGCAGCCGGACTATCACCACATACTGACCTGGCATTCACATTCAGCTGAGCAGCCGGACTATCACCACATACTGTCCTGGCATTCACATTCAGCTGAGCAGCCGGACTATCACCACATACTGACCTGGCATTCACACCCAGCTGACCAGCCAGACTATCACCACATACTGACCTGGCATTCACATTCAGCTGAGCAGCCGGACTATCACTGCATACTGACCTGGCATTCACATTCATCTGAGCAGCCGGACTATCACCGCATACTGACCTGGCATTCACATTCAGCTGACCAGCCAGACTATCACCACATACTGACCTGGAATTCACATTCAGCTGAGCAGCCGGACTATCAACACATGCTGACCGGGCACTCACATTCAGCTGACCAGTGGGACTATACCCACATACTGACCTAGCATTCACATTCAGCTGACCAGCAGGACTATAACCACATACTGACCTGGCATTCACATTCAGCTGACCAGCGGGACTATACCCACATACTGACCAGGCATTCACATTCATCTGAGCAGCCGGCCTATCACCGCATACTGACCTGGCCTTCACATTCAGCTGAGCAGCCGGACTATCACCACAAACTGACCATACTGACCTAGCATTCACATTCAGCTGAGCAGCAGGACTATCACCACATACTGACCATACTGACCTGGCATTCACATTCAGCTGAGCAGCCGGACTATCACCACATACTGACCTGGCATTCACATTCAGCTGAGCAGCCGGACTATCACCACATACTGCCCTGGATTCACATTCAGCTGAGCAGCCGGACTATCACCACATACTGACCTGGCATTCACATTCATCTGAGCAGCCGGACTATCACCGCATACTGACCTGGAATTCACATTCAGCTGAGCAGCAGGACAATCACTGCATACTGACCTGGCATTCACATTCAGCTGAGCAGCAGGACAATCACTGCATACTGACCTGGCATTCACATTCATCTGAGCAGCCGGACTATCACCACATACTGACCTGGCATTCACATTCATCTGAGCAGCCGGACTATCACTGCATACTGACCTGGAACTCACGTTCAGCTGACCAGCAGGACTATCACCACATACTGACCTAGCATTCACATTCAGCTGAGCAGCCAGACTATCACCACATACTGACCTGGCATTCACATTCAGCTGACCAGGCAGACTATCACCAAATACTGACCTGGCATTCACATTCAGCTGGGCAGCCAGACTATCACTACATACTGACCTGGCATTCACATTCAGCTGAGCAGCCGGACTATCACCACATACTGTCCTGGCATTCACATTCAGCTGAGCAGCCGGACTATCACCGCATACTGACCTGGCATTCACATTCATCTGAGCAGCGGGACTATCACCGCATACTGACCTGGCATTCACATTCAGCTGACCAGCCAGACTATCACCACATACTGACCTGGAATTCACATTCAGCTGAGCAGCCGGACTATCAACACATGCTGACCGGGCATTCACATTCAGCTGAACAGTGGGACTATACCCACATACTGACCTAGCATTCACATTCAGCTGACCAGCAGGACTATCACCACATACTGACCTGGCATTCACATTCAGCTGACCAGCGGGACTATACCCACATACTGACCTGGCATTCACATTCATCTGAGCAGCCGGACTATCACCACATACTGCCCTGGATTCACATTCAGCTGAGCAGCCGGGCTATCACCACATACTGACCTGGCATTCACATTCATCTGAGCAGCCGGACTATCACCACATACTGCCCTGGATTCACATTCAGCTGAGCAGCCGGGCTATCACCACATACTGACCTGGCATTCACATTCATCTGAGCAGCCGGACTATCACCACATACTGACCTGGAATTCAGATTCAGCTGAGCAGCAGGACAATCACTGCATACTGACCTGGCATTCACATTCAGCTGAGCAGCCGGATTATCACCACATACTGACCTGGCATTCACATTCATCTGAGCAGCCGGACTATCACTGCATACTGACCTGGAACTCACGTTCAGCTGACCAGCAGGACTATCACCACATACTGACCTAGCATTCACATTCAGCTGAGCAGCCAGACTATCACCACATACTGACCTGGCATTCACATTCAGCTGACTAGGCAGACTATCACCAAATACTGACCTGGCATTCACATTCAGCTGAGCAGCCAGACTATCACCACATACTGACCTGGCATTCACATTCAGCTGAGCAGCCGGACTATCACCACATACTGTCCTGGCATTCACATTCAGCTGAGCAGCCGGACTATCACCGCATACTGACCTGGCATTCACATTCATCTGAGCAGCCGGACTATCACCGCATACTGACCTGGCATTCACATTCAGCTGACCAGCCAGACTATCACCACATACTGACCTGGAATTCACATGCAGCTGAGCAGCCGGACTATCAACACATGCTGACCGGGCATTCACATTCAGCTGACCAGTGGGACTATACCAACATACTGACCTAGCATTCACATTCAGCTGACCAGCAGGACTATCACCACATACTGACCTGGCATTCACATTCATCTGAGCAGCCGGCCTATCACCGCATACTGACCTGGCCTTCACATTCAGCTGAGCAGCCGGACTATCAACACATGCTGACCGGGCATTCACATTCAGGTGACCAGTGGGACTATACCAACATACTGACCTAGCATTCACATTCAGCTGACCAGCGGGACTATACCCACATACTGACCTGGCATTCACATTCATCTGAGCAGCCGGCCTATCACTGCATACTGACCTGGCCTTCACATTCAGCTGAGCAGCCGGACTATCACCACATACTGTCCTGGCATTCACATTCAGCTGAGCAGCCGGACTATCACCACATACTGACCTGGCATTCACACCCAGCTGACCAGCCAGACTATCACCACATACTGACCTGGCATTCACATTCAGCTGAGCAGCCGGACTATCACTGCATACTGACCTGGCATTCACATTCATCTGAGCAGCCGGACTATCACCGCATACTGACCTGGCATTCACATTCAGCTGACCAGCCAGACTATCACCACATACTGACCTGGAATTCACATTCAGCTGAGCAGCCGGACTATCAACACATGCTGACCGGGCACTCACATTCAGCTGACCAGTGGGACTATACCCACATACTGACCTAGCATTCACATTCAGCTGACCAGCAGGACTATAACCACATACTGACCTGGCATTCACATTCAGCTGACCAGCGGGACTATACCCACATACTGACCAGGCATTCACATTCATCTGAGCAGCCGGCCTATCACCGCATACTGACCTGGCCTTCACATTCAGCTGAGCAGCCGGACTATCACCACAAACTGACCATACTGACCTAGCATTCACATTCAGCTGAGCAGCAGGACTATCACCACATACTGACCATACTGACCTGGCATTCACATTCAGCTGAGCAGCCGGACTATCACCACATACTGACCTGGCATTCACATTCAGCTGAGCAGCCGGACTATCACCACATACTGCCCTGGATTCACATTCAGCTGAGCAGCCGGACTATCACCACATACTGACCTGGCATTCACATTCATCTGAGCAGCCGGACTATCACCGCATACTGACCTGGAATTCACATTCAGCTGAGCAGCAGGACAATCACTGCATACTGACCTGGCATTCACATTCAGCTGAGCAGCCGGACTATCACCACATACTGACCTGGCATTCACATTCATCTGAGCAGCCGGACTATCACTGCATACTGACCTGGAACTCACGTTCAGCTGACCAGCAGGACTATCACCACATACTGACCTAGCATTCACATTCAGCTGAGCAGCCAGACTATCACCACATACTGACCTGGCATTCACATTCAGCTGACCAGGCAGACTATCACCAAATACTGACCTGGCATTCACATTCAGCTGGGCAGCCAGACTATCACTACATACTGACCTGGCATTCACATTCAGCTGAGCAGCCGGACTATCACCACATACTGTCCTGGCATTCACATTCAGCTGAGCAGCCGGACTATCACCGCATACTGACCTGGCATTCACATTCATCTGAGCAGCGGGACTATCACCGCATACTGACCTGGCATTCACATTCAGCTGACCAGCCAGACTATCACCACATACTGACCTGGAATTCACATTCAGCTGAGCAGCCGGACTATCAACACATGCTGACCGGGCATTCACATTCAGCTGAACAGTGGGACTATACCCACATACTGACCTAGCATTCACATTCAGCTGACCAGCAGGACTATCACCACATACTGACCTGGCATTCACATTCAGCTGACCAGCGGGACTATACCCACATACTGACCTGGCATTCACATTCATCTGAGCAGCCGGACTATCACCACATACTGCCCTGGATTCACATTCAGCTGAGCAGCCGGGCTATCACCACATACTGACCTGGCATTCACATTCATCTGAGCAGCCGGACTATCACCACATACTGCCCTGGATTCACATTCAGCTGAGCAGCCGGGCTATCACCACATACTGACCTGGCATTCACATTCATCTGAGCAGCCGGACTATCACCACATACTGACCTGGAATTCAGATTCAGCTGAGCAGCAGGACAATCACTGCATACTGACCTGGCATTCACATTCAGCTGAGCAGCCGGATTATCACCACATACTGACCTGGCATTCACATTCATCTGAGCAGCCGGACTATCACTGCATACTGACCTGGAACTCACGTTCAGCTGACCAGCAGGACTATCACCACATACTGACCTAGCATTCACATTCAGCTGAGCAGCCAGACTATCACCACATACTGACCTGGCATTCACATTCAGCTGACTAGGCAGACTATCACCAAATACTGACCTGGCATTCACATTCAGCTGAGCAGCCAGACTATCACCACATACTGACCTGGCATTCACATTCAGCTGAGCAGCAGGACTATCACCACATACTGTCCTGGCATTCACATTCAGCTGAGCAGCCGGACTATCACCGCATACTGACCTGGCATTCACATTCATCTGAGCAGCCGGACTATCACCGCATACTGACCTGGAATTCACATTCAGCTGAGCAGCCAGACTATCACCACATACTGACCTGGAATTCACATGCAGCTGAGCAGCCGGACTATCAACACATGCTGACCGGGCATTCACATTCAGCTGACCAGTGGGACTATACCAACATACTGACCTAGCATTCACATTCAGCTGACCAGCAGGACTATCACCACATACTGACCTGGCATTCACATTCATCTGAGCAGCCGGCCTATCACCGCATACTGACCTGGCCTTCACATTCAGCTGAGCAGCCGGACTATCAACACATGCTGACCGGGCATTCACATTCAGCTGACCAGTGGGACTATACCAACATACTGACCTAGCATTCACATTCAGCTGACCAGCGGGACTATACCCACATACTGACCTGGCATTCACATTCATCTGAGCAGCCGGCCTATCACCGCATACTGACCTGGCCTTCACATTCAGCTGAGCAGCCGGACTATCACCACAAACTGACCATACTGACCTAGCATTCACATTCAGCTGAGCAGCCGGACTATCACCACATACTGACCATACTGACCTGGCATTCACATTCAGCTGAGCAGCCGGACTATCACCACATACTGACCTGGCATTCACATTCAGCTGAGCAGCCGGACTATCACCACATAGTGCCCTGGATTCACATTCAGCTGAGCAGCCGGGCTATCACCACATACTGACCTGGCATTCACATTCATCTGAGCAGCCGGACTATCACCGCATACTGACCTGGAATTCACATTCAGCTGAGCAGCAGGACAATCACTGCATACTGACCTGGCATTCACATTCAGAAGAGCAGCCGGACTATCACCACATACTGACCTGGCATTCACATTCATCTGAGCAGCCGGACTATCACTGCATACTGACCTGGAACTCACGTTCAGCGGACCAGCAGGACTATCACCACATACTGACCTAGCATTCACATTCAGCTGAGCAGCCAGACTATCACCACATACTGACCTGGCATTCACATTCAGCTGACCAGGCAGACTATCACCAAATACTGACCTGGCATTCACATTCAGCTGAGCAGCCAGACTATCACCACATACTGACCTGGCATTCACATTCAGCTGAGCAGCCGGATTATCACCACATACTGTCCTGGCAATCACATTCAGCTGAGCAGCCGGACTATCACCGCATACTGACCTGGCATTCACATTCATCTGAGCAGCGGGACTATCACAGCATACTGACCTGGCATTCACATTCAGCTGACCAGCCAGACTATCACCACATACAGACCTGGAATTCACATTCAGCTGAGCAGCCAGACTATCACCACATGCTGACCGGGCATTCACATTCAGCTGACCAGCGGGACTCTACCCACATACTGACCTGGCATTCACATTCAGCTGAGCAGCCGGACTATCACCACATGCTGACCTGGCATTCGAATTCAGCTGAGCAGCCGGACTATCGCCACATACTGACCTGGCATTCACATTCAGCTGAGCAGCCAGACTATCACCACATACTGACCTGGAATTCACATTCAGCTGAGCAGCCGGACTGAGCAGCCGGACTATCGCCACATACTGACCTGGCATTCACATTCAGCTGAGCAGCCAGACTATTACCACATACTGACCTGGCATTCACATTCAGCTGAGCAGCCGGACTGAGTAGCTGGACTATCACCGCATACTGACCTGGCATTCACATTCAGCTGAGCAGCCGGACTGAGCAGCCGGACTATCACCACATACTGACCTGGCATTCGAATTCAGCTGAGCAGCCGGACTATCGCCACATACTGACCTGGCATTCACATTCAGCTGAGCAGCCAGACTATCACCACATACTGACCTGGCATTCACATTCAGCTGAGCAGCCGGACTGAGCAGCCGGACTATCACCACATACTGATCTGGCATTTACATTCAGTTTAGCAGCTGGACTATCACCACATACTGATCTGGAATTCACATTCAGCTGAGCAGCCGGAATATCGCCACATACTGACCTGGCATTCACATTCAGCTGAGCAGCCGGACTATCACCACATAATGACCTGGCATTCACACTCAGCTGAGCAGCCGGACCATCGCCACATACTGACCTGGCATTCACATTCAGCTGACCAGCCGGACCATCGCCACATACTGACCTGGCATTCACATTCAGCTGAGCAGCCGGACTATCGCCACATACTGACCTGGCATTCACACTCAGCTGACCAGCCGGACTATCGCCACATACTGACCTGGCATTCACATTCAGCTGACCAGCCGGACCATCGCCACATACTGACCTGGCATTCACATTCAGCTGAGCAGCCGGACTATCGCCACATACTGACCTGGCATTCACATTCAGCTGAGCAGCAGGACTATCGCCACATACTGACCTGGCATTCACATTCAGCTAAGCAGCCGGACTATCGCCACATACTGACCTGGCATTCACATTCAGCTGAGCAGCCGGACTATCGCCACATACTGACCTGGCATTCACATTCAGCTGAGCAGCCGGACTATCGCCACATACTGACCTGGCATTCACATTCAGCTGAGCAGCCGGACTATCGCCACATACTGAGATGGCATTCACATTCAGCTTAGCCGCCCGACTATCGCCACATACTGACCTGGCATTCACATTCAGCTGAGCAGCCGGACTATCGCCACATACTGACCTGGCATTCACATTCAGCTGAGCAGCCGGACTATCGCCACATACTGACCTGGCATTCACATTCAGCTGAGCAGCCGGACTATCGCTACATACTGACCTGGCATTCACATTCAGCTGAGCAGCCGGACTATCGCTACATACTGACCTGGCATTCACATTCAGCTGAGCAGCAGGACTATCGCCACATACTGACCAGGCATTCACATTCAGCTGAGCAGCCGGACTATCACCACATACTGCCCTGGATTAACATTCAGCTGAGCAGCCGGGCTATCACCACATACTGACCTGGCATTCACATTCATCTGAGCAGCCGGACTATCACCGCATACTGACCTGGAATTCACATTCAGCTGAGCAGCCGGACAATCACTGCATACTGACCTGGCATTCACATTCAGCTGAGCAGCCGGATTATCACCACATACTGACCTGGCATTCACATTCATCTGAGCAGCCGGACTATCACTGCATACTGACCTGGAATTCACGTTCAGCCGACCAGCAGGACTATCACCACATACTGACCTAGCATTCACATTCAGCTGAGCAGCCAGACTATCACCACATACTGACCTGGCATTCACATTCAGCTGACCAGGCAGACTATCACCACATACTGACCTGGCATTCACATTCAGCTGAGCAGCCGGACTATCACCACATACTGACCTGGCATTCACTATCAGCTGAGCAGCCAGACTATCACCACATACTGACCTGGCATTCACATTCATCTGAGCAGCCGGACTATCACCGCATAATGATCTGGCATTCACATTCAGCTGACCAGCCGGACTATCGCCACATACTGACCTGGCATTCACATTCAGCTGACCAGCCAGACTATCGCCACATACTGACCTGGCATTCACATTCAGCTGAGCAGCCGGACTATCGCCACATACTGACCTGGCATTCACATTCAGCTGAGCAGCCGGACTATCGCCACATACTGACCTGGCATTCACATTCAGCTGAGCAGCCGGACTATCGCCACATACTGACATGGCATTCACATCCAGCTTAGCCGCCCGACTATCGCCACATACTGACCTGGCATTCACATTCAGCTGAGCAGCCGGACTATCGCCACATACTGACCTGGCATTCACATTCAGCTGAGCAGCCGGACTATCGCCACATACTGACCTGGCATTCACATTCAGCTGAGCAGCCGGACTATCGCTACATACTGACCTGGCATTCACATTCAGCTGAGCAGCCGGAATATCGCCACATACTGACCTGGCATTCACATTCAGCTGAGCAGCAGGACTATCGCCACATACTGACCAGGCATTCACATTCAGCTGAGCAGCCGGACTATCACCACATACTGCCCTGGATTAACATTCAGCTGAGCAGCCGGGCTATCACCACATACTGACCTGGCATTCACATTCATCTGAGCAGCCGGACTATCACCGCATACTGACCTGGAATTCACATTCAGCTGAGCAGCCGGACAATCACTGCATACTGACCTGGCATTCACATTCAGCTGAGCAGCCGGATTATCACCACATACTGACCTGGCATTCACATTCATCTGAGCAGCCGGACTATCACTGCATACTGACCTGGAATTCACGTTCAGCTGACCAGCAGGACTATCACCACATACTGACCTAGCATTCACATTCAGCTGAGCAGCCAGACTATCACCACATACTGACCTGGCATTCACATTCAGCTGACCAGGCAGACTATCACCACATACTGACCTGGCATTCACATTCAGCTGAGCAGCCGGACTATCACCACATACTGACCTGGCATTCACATTCAGCTGAGCAGCCAGACTATCACCACATACTGACCTGGCATTCACATTCATCTGAGCAGCCGGACTATCACCGCATACTGACCTGGAATTCACGTTCAGCTGACCAGCAGGACTATCACCACATACTGACATAGCATTCACATTCAGCTGAGCAGCCAGACTATCACCACATACTGACCTTTCATTCACATTCAGCTGACCAGGCAGACTATCACCACATACTGACCTGGCATTCAAATTCAGCTGAGCAGCCGGACTATCACCACATACTGACCTGGCATTCACATTCAGCTGAGCAGCCAGATTATCACCACATACTGACCTGGCATTCACATTCAGCTGAGCAGCCGGACTATCACCACATACTGTCCTGGCATTCACATTCAGCTGAGCAGCCGGACTATCACCGCATACTGACCTGGCATTCACATTCATCTGAGCAGCGGGACTATCACCGCATACTGACCTGGCATTCACATTCAGCTGACCAGCCAGACTATCACCACATACTGACCTGAAATTCACATTCAGCAGAGCAGCCGGACTATCACCACATGCTGACCGGGCATTCACATTCAGCTGACCAGCGGGACTCTACCCACATACTGACCTGGCATTCACATTCAGCTGAGCAGCCGGACTATCACCACATACTGACCTGGCCTTCGAATTCAGCTGAGCAGCCGGACTATCGCCACATACTGACCTGGCATTCACATTCAGCTGAGCAGCCAGACTATCACCACATATTGACCTGGCATTCACATTCAGCTGAGCAGCCGGACTGAGCAGCCGGACTATCGCCACATACTGACCTGGCATTCACATTCAGCTGAGCAGCCAGACTATCACCACATACTGACCTGGCATTCACATTCAGCTGAGCAGTTGGACTGAGCAGCCGGACTATCACCGCATACTGACCTGGCATTCACATTCAGCTGAGCAGCCGGACTGAGCAGCCGGACTATCACCACATACTGACCTGGCATTCGAATTCAGCTGAGCAGCCGGACTATCGCCACATACTGACCTGGCATTCACATTCATCTGAGCAGCCAGACTATCACCACATACTGACCTGGCATTCACATTCAGCTGAGCAGCCAGACTGAGCAGCCGGACTATCACCACATACTGATCTGGCATTTACATTCAGCTGAGCAGCTGGACTATCACCACATACTGATCTGGAATTCACATTCAGCTGAGCAGCCGGAATATCGCCACATACTGACCTGGCATTCACATTCAGCTGAGCAGCCGGACTATCACCACATAATGACCTGGCATTCACACTCAGCTGAGCAGCCGGACTATCACCACATACTGACCTGGCATTCACACTCAGCTGACCAGCCGGACTATCGCCACATACTGACCTGGCATTCACATTCAGCTGAGCAGCCGGACTATCGCCACATACTGACCTGGCATTCACACTCAGCTGAACAGCCGGACTATCGCCACATACTGACCTGGCATTCACATTCAGCTGACCAGCCGGACCATCGCCACATACTGACCTGGCATTCACATTCAGCTGAGCAGCCGGACTATCGCCACATACTGACCTGGCATTCACATTCAGCTGAGCAGCAGGACTATCGCCACATACTGACCTGGCATTCACATTCAGCTGAGCAGCCGGACTATCGCCACATACTGACCTGGCATTCACATTCAGCTGAGCAGCCGGACTATCGCCACATACTGACCTGGCATTCACATTCAGCTGAGCAGCCGGACTATCGCCACATACTGACATGGCATTCACATTCAGCTTAGCCGCCCGACTATCGCCACATACTGACCTGGCATTCACATTCAGCTGAGCAGCCGGACTATCGCCACATACTGACCTGGCATTCACATTCAGCTGAGCAGCCGGACTATCGCCACATACTGACCTGGCATTCACATTCAGCTGAGCAGCCGGACTATCGCTACATACTGACCTGGCATTCACATTCAGCTGAGCAGCCGGACTATCGCTACATACTGACCTGGCATTCACATTCAGCTGAGCAGCAGGACTATCGCCACATACTGACCAGGCATTCACATTCAGCTGAGCAGCCGGACTATCACCACATACTGCCCTGGATTAACATTCAGCTGAGCAGCCGGGCTATCACCACATACTGACCTGGCATTCACATTCATCTGAGCAGCCGGACTATCACCGCATACTGACCTGGAATTCACATTCAGCTGAGCAGCCGGACAATCACTGCATACTGACCTGGCATTCACATTCAGCTGAGCAGCCGGATTATCACCACATACTGACCTGGCATTCACATTCATCTGAGCAGCCGGACTATCACTGCATACTGACCTGGAATTCACGTTCAGCCGACCAGCAGGACTATCACCACATACTGACCTAGCATTCACATTCAGCTGAGCAGCCAGACTATCACCACATACTGACCTGGCATTCACATTCAGCTGACCAGGCAGACTATCACCACATACTGACCTGGCATTCACATTCAGCTGAGCAGCCGGACTATCACCACATACTGTCCTGGCATTCACATTCAGCTGAGCAGCCGGACTATCACCGCATACTGACCTGGCATTCACATTCATCTGAGCAGCGGGACTATCACCGCATACTGACCTGGCATTCACATTCAGCTGACCAGCCAGACTATCACCACATACTGACCTGAAATTCACATTCAGCAGAGCAGCCGGACTATCACCACATGCTGACCGGGCATTCACATTCAGCTGACCAGCGGGACTCTACCCACATACTGACCTGGCATTCACATTCAGCTGAGCAGCCGGACTATCACCATATACTGACCTGGCCTTCGAATTCAGCAGAGCAGCCGGACTATCGCCACATACTGACCTGGCATTCACATTCAGCTGAGCAGCCAGACTATCACCACATATTGACCTGGCATTCACATTCAGCTGAGCAGCCGGACTGAGCAGCCGGACTATCGCCACATACTGACCTGGCATTCACATTCAGCTGAGCAGCCAGACTATCACCACATACTGACCTGGCATTCACATTCAGCTGAGCAGTTGGACTGAGCAGCCGGACTATCACCGCATACTGACCTGGCATTCACATTCAGCTGAGCAGCCGGACTGAGCAGCCGGACTATCACCACATACTGACCTGGCATTCGAATTCAGCTGAGCAGCCGGACTATCGCCACATACTGACCTGGCATTCACATTCATCTGAGCAGCCAGACTATCACCACATACTGACCTGGCATTCACATTCAGCTGAGCAGCCAGACTGAGCAGCCGGACTATCACCACATACTGATCTGGCATTTACATTCAGCTGAGCAGCTGGACTATCACCACATACTGATCTGGAATTCACATTCAGCTGAGCAGCCGGAATATCGCCACATACTGACCTGGCATTCACATTCAGCTGAGCAGCCGGACTATCACCACATAATGACCTGGCAGTCACACTCAGCTGAGCAGCCGGACTATCACCACATACTGACCTGGCATTCACACTCAGCTGACCAGCCGGACTATCGCCACATACTGACCTGGCATTCACATTCAGCTGACCAGCCGGACCATCGCCACATACTGACCTGGCATTCACATTCAGCTGAGCAGCCGGACTATCGCCACATACTGACCTGGCATTCACACTCAGCTGACCAGCCGGACTATCGCCACATACTGACCTGGCATTCACATTCAGCTGACCAGCCGGACCATCGCCACATACTGACCTGGCATTCACATTCAGCTGAGCAGCCGGACTATCGCCACATACTGACCTGGCATTCACATTCAGCTGAGCAGCAGGACTATCGCCACATACTGACCTGGCATTCACATTCAGCTGAGCAGCCGGACTATCGCCACATACTGACCTGGCATTCACATTCAGCTGAGCAGCCGGACTATCGCCACATACTGACCTGGCATTCACATTCAGCTGAGCAGCCGGACTATCGCCACATACTGACATGGCATTCACATTCAGCTTAGCCGCCCGACTATCGCCACATACTGACCTGGCATTCACATTCAGCTGAGCAGCCGGACTATCGCCACATACTGACCTGGCATTCACATTCAGCTGAGCAGCCGGACTATCGCCACATACTGACCTGGCATTCACATTCAGCTGAGCAGCCGGACTATCGCTACATACTGACCTGGCATTCACATTCAGCTGAGCAGCCGGACTATCGCTACATACTGACCTGGCATTCACATTCAGCTGAGCAGCAGGACTATCGCCACATACTGACCAGGCATTCACATTCAGCTGAGCAGCCGGACTATCACCACATACTGCCCTGGATTAAAATTCAGCTGAGCAGCCGGGCTATCACCACATACTGACCTGGCATTCACATTCATCTGAGCAGCCGGACTATCACCGCATACTGACCTGGAATTCACATTCAGCTGAGCAGCCGGACAATGACTGCATACTGACCTGGCATTCACATTCAGCTGAGCAGCCGGATTATCACCACATACTGACCTGGCATTCACATTCATCTGAGCAGCCGGACTATCACTGCATACTGACCTGGAATTCACGTTCAGCCGACCAGCAGGACTATCACCACATACTGACCTAGCATTCACATTCAGCTGAGCAGCCAGACTATCACCACATACTGACCTGGCATTCACATTCAGCTGACCAGGCAGACTATCACCACATACTGACCTGGCATTCACATTCAGCTGAGCAGCCGGACTATCACCACATACTGACCTGGCATTCACTATCAGCTGAGCAGCCAGACTATCACCACATACTGACCTGGCATTCACATTCATCTGAGCAGCCGGACTATCACCGCATAATGATCTGGCATTCACATTCAGCTGACCAGCCGGACTATCGCCACATACTGACCTGGCATTCACATTCAGCTGACCAGCCGGACTATCGCCACATACTGACCTGGCATTCACATTCAGCTGAGCAGCCGGACTATCGCCACATACTGACCTGGCATTCACATTCAGCTGAGCAGCCGGACTATCGCCACATACTGACCTGGCATTCACATTCAGCTGAGCAGCCGGACTATCGCCACATACTGACATGGCATTCACATCCAGCTTAGCCGCCCGACTATCGCCACATACTGACCTGGCATTCACATTCAGCTAAGCAGCCGGACTATCGCCACATACTGACCTGGCATTCACATTCAGCTGAGCAGCCGGACTATCGCCACATACTGACCTGGCATTCACATTCAGCTGAGCAGCCGGACTATCGCTACATACTGACCTGGCATTCACATTCAGCTGAGCAGCCGGAATATCGCCACATACTGACCTGGCATTCACATTCAGCTGAGCAGCAGGACTATCGCCACATACTGACCAGGCATTCACATTCAGCTGAGCAGCCGGACTATCACCACATACTGCCCTGGATTAACATTCAGCTGAGCAGCCGGGCTATCACCACATACTGACCTGGCATTCACATTCAGCTGAGCAGCCGGACTATCACCACATACTGTCCTGGCATTCACATTCAGCTGAGCAGCCGGACTATCACCGCATACTGACCTGGCATTCACATTCATCTGAGCAGCCGGACTATCACCGCATACTGACCTGGCATTCACATTCAGCTGACCAGCCAGACTATCACCACATACTGACCTGGAATTCACATGCAGCTGAGCAGCCGGACTATCAACACATGCTGACCGGGCATTCACATTCAGCTGACCAGTGGGACTATACCAACATACTGACCTAGCATTCACATTCAGCTGACCAGCAGGACTATCACCACATACTGACCTGGCATTCACATTCATCTGAGCAGCCGGCCTATCACCGCATACTGACCTGGCCTTCACATTCAGCTGAGCAGCCGGACTATCAACACATGCTGACCGGGCATTCACATTCAGGTGACCAGTGGGACTATACCAACATACTGACCTAGCATTCACATTCAGCTGACCAGCGGGACTATACCCACATACTGACCTGGCATTCACATTCATCTGAGCAGCCGGCCTATCACCGCATACTGACCTGGCCTTCACATTCAGCTGAGCAGCCGGACTATCACCACATACTGTCCTGGCATTCACATTCAGCTGAGCAGCCGGACTATCACCACATACTGACCTGGCATTCACACCCAGCTGACCAGCCAGACTATCACCACATACTGACCTGGCATTCACATTCAGCTGAGCAGCCGGACTATCACTGCATACTGACCTGGCATTCACATTCATCTGAGCAGCCGGACTATCACCGCATACTGACCTGGCATTCACATTCAGCTGACCAGCCAGACTATCACCACATACTGACCTGGAATTCACATTCAGCTGAGCAGCCGGACTATCAACACATGCTGACCGGGCACTCACATTCAGCTGACCAGTGGGACTATACCCACATACTGACCTAGCATTCACATTCAGCTGACCAGCAGGACTATAACCACATACTGACCTGGCATTCACATTCAGCTGACCAGCGGGACTATACCCACATACTGACCAGGCATTCACATTCATCTGAGCAGCCGGCCTATCACCGCATACTGACCTGGCCTTCACATTCAGCTGAGCAGCCGGACTATCACCACAAACTGACCATACTGACCTAGCATTCACATTCAGCTGAGCAGCAGGACTATCACCACATACTGACCATACTGACCTGGCATTCACATTCAGCTGAGCAGCCGGACTATCACCACATACTGACCTGGCATTCACATTCAGCTGAGCAGCCGGACTATCACCACATACTGCCCTGGATTCACATTCAGCTGAGCAGCCGGACTATCACCACATACTGACCTGGCATTCACATTCATCTGAGCAGCCGGACTATCACCGCATACTGACCTGGAATTCACATTCAGCTGAGCAGCAGGACAATCACTGCATACTGACCTGGCATTCACATTCAGCTGAGCAGCCGGACTATCACCACATACTGACCTGGCATTCACATTCATCTGAGCAGCCGGACTATCACTGCATACTGACCTGGAACTCACGTTCAGCTGACCAGCAGGACTATCACCACATACTGACCTAGCATTCACATTCAGCTGAGCAGCCAGACTATCACCACATACTGACCTGGCATTCACATTCAGCTGACCAGGCAGACTATCACCAAATACTGACCTGGCATTCACATTCAGCTGGGCAGCCAGACTATCACTACATACTGACCTGGCATTCACATTCAGCTGAGCAGCCGGACTATCACCACATACTGTCCTGGCATTCACATTCAGCTGAGCAGCCGGACTATCACCGCATACTGACCTGGCATTCACATTCATCTGAGCAGCGGGACTATCACCGCATACTGACCTGGCATTCACATTCAGCTGACCAGCCAGACTATCACCACATACTGACCTGGAATTCACATTCAGCTGAGCAGCCGGACTATCAACACATGCTGACCGGGCATTCACATTCAGCTGAACAGTGGGACTATACCCACATACTGACCTAGCATTCACATTCAGCTGACCAGCAGGACTATCACCACATACTGACCTGGCATTCACATTCAGCTGACCAGCGGGACTATACCCACATACTGACCTGGCATTCACATTCATCTGAGCAGCCGGACTATCACCACATACTGCCCTGGATTCACATTCAGCTGAGCAGCCGGGCTATCACCACATACTGACCTGGCATTCACATTCATCTGAGCAGCCGGACTATCACCACATACTGCCCTGGATTCACATTCAGCTGAGCAGCCGGGCTATCACCACATACTGACCTGGCATTCACATTCATCTGAGCAGCCGGACTATCACCACATACTGACCTGGAATTCAGATTCAGCTGAGCAGCAGGACAATCACTGCATACTGACCTGGCATTCACATTCAGCTGAGCAGCCGGATTATCACCACATACTGACCTGGCATTCACATTCATCTGAGCAGCCGGACTATCACTGCATACTGACCTGGAACTCACGTTCAGCTGACCAGCAGGACTATCACCACATACTGACCTAGCATTCACATTCAGCTGAGCAGCCAGACTATCACCACATACTGACCTGGCATTCACATTCAGCTGACTAGGCAGACTATCACCAAATACTGACCTGGCATTCACATTCAGCTGAGCAGCCAGACTATCACCACATACTGACCTGGCATTCACATTCAGCTGAGCAGCCGGACTATCACCACATACTGTCCTGGCATTCACATTCAGCTGAGCAGCCGGACTATCACCGCACACTGACCTGGCATTCACATTCATCTGAGCAGCCGGACTATCACCGCATACTGACCTGGAATTCACATTCAGCTGAGCAGCCAGACTATCACCACATACTGACCTGGAATTCACATGCAGCTGAGCAGCCGGACTATCAACACATGCTGACCGGGCATTCACATTCAGCTGACCAGTGGGACTATACCAACATACTGACCTAGCATTCACATTCAGCTGACCAGCAGGACTATCACCACATACTGACCTGGCATTCACATTCATCTGAGCAGCCGGCCTATCACCGCATACTGACCTGGCCTTCACATTCAGCTGAGCAGCCGGACTATCAACACATGCTGACCGGGCATTCACATTCAGCTGACCAGTGGGACTATACCAACATACTGACCTAGCATTCACATTCAGCTGACCAGCGGGACTATACCCACATACTGACCTGGCATTCACATTCATCTGAGCAGCCGGCCTATCACCGCATACTGACCTGGCCTTCACATTCAGCTGAGCAGCCGGACTATCACCACAAACTGACCATACTGACCTAGCATTCACATTCAGCTGAGCAGCCGGACTATCACCACATACTGACCATACTGACCTGGCATTCACATTCAGCTGAGCAGCCGGACTATCACCACATACTGACCTGGCATTCACATTCAGCTGAGCAGCCGGACTATCACCACATAGTGCCCTGGATTCACATTCAGCTGAGCAGCCGGGCTATCACCACATACTGACCTGGCATTCACATTCATCTGAGCAGCCGGACTATCACCGCATACTGACCTGGAATTCACATTCAGCTGAGCAGCAGGACAATCACTGCATACTGACCTGGCATTCACATTCAGCTGAGCAGCCGGACTATCACCACATACTGACCTGGCATTCACATTCATCTGAGCAGCCGGACTATCACTGCATACTGACCTGGAACTCACGTTCAGCGGACCAGCAGGACTATCACCACATACTGACCTAGCATTCACATTCAGCTGAGCAGCCAGACTATCACCACATACTGACCTGGCATTCACATTCAGCTGACCAGGCAGACTATCACCAAATACTGACCTGGCATTCACATTCAGCTGAGCAGCCAGACTATCACCACATACTGACCTGGCATTCACATTCAGCTGAGCAGCCGGATTATCACCACATACTGTCCTGGCATTCACATTCAGCTGAGCAGCCGGACTATCACCGCATACTGACCTGGCATTCACATTCATCTGAGCAGCGGGACTATCACAGCATACTGACCTGGCATTCACATTCAGCTGACCAGCCAGACTATCACCACATACAGACCTGGAATTCACATTCAGCTGAGCAGCCAGACTATCACCACATGCTGACCGGGCATTCACATTCAGCTGACCAGCGGGACTCTACCCACATACTGACCTGGCATTCACATTCAGCTGAGCAGCCGGACTATCACCACATGCTGACCTGGCATTCGAATTCAGCTGAGCAGCCGGACTATCGCCACATACTGACCTGGCATTCACATTCAGCTGAGCAGCCAGACTATCACCACATACTGACCTGGAATTCACATTCAGCTGAGCAGCCGGACTGAGCAGCCGGACTATCGCCACATACTGACCTGGCATTCACATTCAGCTGAGCAGCCAGACTATTACCACATACTGACCTGGCATTCACATTCAGCTGAGCAGCCGGACTGAGTAGCCGGACTATCACCGCATACTGACCTGGCATTCACATTCAGCTGAGCAGCCGGACTGAGCAGCCGGACTATCACCACATACTGACCTGGCATTCGAATTCAGCTGAGCAGCCGGACTATCGCCACATACTGACCTGGCATTCACATTCAGCTGAGCAGCCAGACTATCACCACATACTGACCTGGCATTCACATTCAGCTGAGCAGCCGGACTGAGCAGCCGGACTATCACCACATACTGATCTGGCATTTACATTCAGTTTAGCAGCTGGACTATCACCACATACTGATCTGGAATTCACATTCAGCTGAGCAGCCGGAATATCGCCACATACTGACCTGGCATTCACATTCAGCTGAGCAGCCGGACTATCACCACATAATGACCTGGCATTCACACTCAGCTGAGCAGCCGGACTATCGCCACATACTGACCTGGCATTCACATTCAGCTGACCAGCCGGACCATCGCCACATACTGACCTGGCATTCACATTCAGCTGAGCAGCCGGACTAACGCCACATACTGACCTGGCATTCACACTCAGCTGACCAGCCGGACTATCGCCACATACTGACCTGGCATTCACATTCAGCTGACCAGCCGGACCATCGCCACATACTGACCTGGCATTCACATTCAGCTGAGCAGCCGGACTATCGCCACATACTGACCTGGCATTCACATTCAGCTGAGCAGCAGGACTATCGCCACATACTGACCTGGCATTCACATTCAGCTGAGCAGCCGGACTATCGCCACATACTGACCTGGCATTCACATTCAGCTGAGCAGCCGGACTATCGCCACATACTGACCTGGCATTCACATTCAGCTGAGCAGCCGGACTATCGCCACATACTGACATGGCATTCACATTCAGCTTAGCCGCCCGACTATCGCCACATACTGACCTGGCATTCACATTCAGCTGAGCAGCCGGACTATCGCCACATACTGACCTGGCATTCACATTCAGCTGAGCAGCCGGACTATCGCCACATACTGACCTGGCATTCACATTCAGCTGAGCAGCCGGACTATCGCTACATACTGACCTGGCATTCACATTCAGCTGAGCAGCCGGACTATCGCTACATACTGACCTGGCATTCACATTCAGCTGAGCAGCAGGACTATCGCCACATTCTGACCAGGCATTCACATTCAGCTGAGCAGCCGGACTATCACCACATACTGCCCTGGATTAACATTCAGCTGAGCAGCCGGGCTATCACCACATACTGACCTGGCATTCACATTCATCTGAGCAGCCGGACTATCACCGCATACTGACCTGGAATTCACATTCAGCTGAGCAGCCGGACAATCACTGCATACTGACCTGGCATTCACATTCAGCTGAGCAGCCGGATTATCACCACATACTGACCTGGCATTCACATTCATCTGAGCAGCCGGACTATCACTGCATACTGACCTGGAATTCACATTCAGCCGACCAGCAGGACTATCACCACATACTGACCTAGCATTCACATTCAGCTGAGCAGCCAGACTATCACCACATACTGACCTGGCATTCACATTCAGCTGACCAGGCAGACTATCACCACATACTGACCTGGCATTCACATTCAGCTGAGCAGCCGGACTATCACCACATACTGACCTGGCATTCACTATCAGCTGAGCAGCCAGACTATCACCACATACTGACCTGGCATTCACATTCATCTGAGCAGCCGGACTATCACCACATAATGATCTGGCATTCACATTCAGCTGACCAGCCGGACTATCGCCACATACTGACCTGGCATTCACATTCAGCTGACCAGCCGGACTATCGCCACATACTGACCTGGCATTCACATTCAGCTGAGCAGCCGGACTATCGCCACATACTGACCTGGCATTCACATTCAGCTGAGCAGCCGGACTATCGCCACATACTGACCTGGCATTCACATTCAGCTGAGCAGCCGGACTATCGCCACATACTGACATGGCATTCACATCCAGCTTAGCCGCCCGACTATCGCCACATACTGACCTGGCATTCACATTCAGCTGAGCAGCCGGACTATCGCCACATACTGACCTGGCATTCACATTCAGCTGAGCAGCCGGACTATCGCCACATACTGACCTGGCATTCACATTCAGCTGAGCAGCCGGACTATCGCTACATACTGACCTGGCATTCACATTCAGCTGAGCAGCCGGAATATCGCCACATACTGACCTGGCATTCACATTCAGCTGAGCAGCAGGACTATCGCCACATACTGACCAGGCATTCACATTCAGCTGAGCAGCCGGACTATCACCACATACTGCCCTGGATTAACATTCAGCTGAGCAGCCGGGCTATCACCACATACTGACCTGGCATTCACATTCATCTGAGCAGCCGGACTATCACCGCATACTGAACTGGAATTCACATTCAGCTGAGCAGCCGGACAATCACTGCATACTGACCTGGCATTCACATTCAGCTGAGCAGCCGGATTATCACCACATACTGACCTGGCATTCACATTCATCTGAGCAGCCGGACTATCACTGCATACTGACCTGGAATTCACGTTCAGCTGACCAGCAGGACTATCACCACATACTGACCTAGCATTCACATTCAGCTGAGCAGCCAGACTATCACCACATACTGACCTGGCATTCACATTCAGCTGACCAGGCAGACTATCACCACATACTGACCTGGCATTCACATTCAGCTGAGCAGCCGGACTATCACCACATACTGACCTGGCATTCACATTCAGCTGAGCAGCCAGACTATCACCACATACTGACCTGGCATTCACATTCATCTGAGCAGCCGGACTATCACCGCATACTGACCTGGAATTCACGTTCAGCTGACCAGCAGGACTATCACCACATACTGACATAGCATTCACATTCAGCTGAGCAGCCAGACTATCACCACATACTGACCTGTCATTCACATTCAGCTGACCAGGCAGACTATCACCACATACTGACCTGGCATTCAAATTCAGCTGAGCAGCCGGACTATCACCACATACTGACCTGGCATTCACATTCAGCTGAGCAGCCAGATTATCACCACATACTGACCTGGCATTCACATTCAGCTGAGCAGCCGGACTATCACCACATACTGTCCTGGCATTCACATTCAGCTGAGCAGCCGGACTATCACCGCATACTGACCTGGCATTCACATTCATCTGAGCAGCGGGACTATCACCGCATACTGACCTGGCATTCACATTCAGCTGACCAGCCAGACTATCACCACATACTGACCTGAAATTCACATTCAGCAGAGCAGCCGGACTATCACCACATGCTGACCGGGCATTCACATTCAGCTGACCAGCGGGACTCTACCCACATACTGACCTGGCATTCACATTCAGCTGAGCAGCCGGACTATCACCACATGCTGACCGGGCATTCACATTCAGCTGAGCAGCCGGACTATCGCCACATACTGACCTGGCATTCACATTCAGCTGAGCAGCCAGACTATCACCACATATTGACCTGGCATTCACATTCAGCTGAGCAGCCGGACTGAGCAGCCGGACTATCGCCACATACTGACCTGGCATTCACATTCAGCTGAGCAGCCAGACTATCACCACATACTGACCTGGCATTCACATTCAGCTGAGCAGTTGGACTGAGCAGCCGGACTATCACCGCATACTGACCTGGCATTCACATTCAGCTGAGCAGCCGGACTGAGCAGCCGGACTATCACCACATACTGACCTGGCATTCGAATTCAGCTGAGCAGCCGGACTATCGCCACATACTGACCTGGCATTCACATTCATCTGAGCAGCCAGACTATCACCACATACTGACCTGGCATTCACATTCAGCTGAGCAGCCAGACTGAGCAGCCGGACTATCACCACATACTGATCTGGCATTTACATTCAGCTGAGCAGCTGGACTATCACCACATACTGATCTGGAATTCACATTCAGCTGAGCAGCCGGAATATCGCCACATACTGACCTGGCATTCACATTCAGCTGAGCAGCCGGACTATCACCACATAATGACCTGGCATTCACACTCAGCTGAGCAGCCGGACTATCACCACATACTGACCTGGCATTCACACTCAGCTGACCAGCCGGACTATCGCCACATACTGACCTGGCATTCACATTCAGCTGACCAGCCGGACCATCGCCACATACTGACCTGGCATTCACATTCAGCTGAGCAGCCGGACTATCGCCACATACTGACCTGGCATTCACACTCAGCTGACCAGCCGGACTATCGCCACATACTGACCTGGCATTCACATTCAGCTGACCAGCCGGACCATCGCCACATACTGACCTGGCATTCACATTCAGCTGAGCAGCCGGACTATCGCCACATACTGACCTGGCATTCACATTCAGCTGAGCAGCAGGACTATCGCCACATACTGACCTGGCATTCACATTCAGCTGAGCAGCCGGACTATCGCCACATACTGTCCTGGCATTCACATTCAGCTGAGCAGCCGGACTATCACTGCATACTGACCTGGCATTCACATTCATCTGAGCAGCGGGACTATCACCGCATACTGACCTGGCATTCACATTCAGCTGACCAGCCAGACTATCACCACATACTGACCTGAAATTCACATTCAGCAGAGCAGCCGGACTATCACCACATGCTGACCGGGCATTCACATTCAGCTGACCAGCGGGACTCTACCCACATACTGACCTGGCATTCACATTCAGCTGAGCAGCCGGACTATCACCATATACTGACCTGGCCTTCGAATTCAGCTGAGCAGCCGGACTATCGCCACATACTGACCTGGCATTCACATTCAGCTGAGCAGCCAGACTATCACCACATATTGACCTGGCATTCACATTCAGCTGAGCAGCCGGACTGAGCAGCCGGACTATCGCCACATACTGACCTGGCATTCACATTCAGCTGAGCAGCCAGACTATCACCACATACTGACCTGGCATTCACATTCAGCTGAGCAGTTGGACTGAGCAGCCGGACTATCACCGCATACTGACCTGGCATTCACATTCAGCTGAGCAGCCGGACTGAGCAGCCGGACTATCACCACATACTGACCTGGCATTCGAATTCAGCTGAGCAGCCGGACTATCGCCACATACTGACCTGGCATTCACATTCATCTGAGCAGCCAGACTATCACCACATACTGACCTGGCATTCACATTCAGCTGAGCAGCCAGACTGAGCAGCCGGACTATCACCACATACTGATCTGGCATTTACATTCAGCTGAGCAGCTGGACTATCACCACATACTGATCTGGAATTCACATTCAGCTGAGCAGCCGGAATATCGCCACATACTGACCTGGCATTCACATTCAGCTGAGCAGCCGGACTATCACCACATAATGACCTGGCATTCACACTCAGCTGAGCAGCCGGACTATCACCACATACTGACCTGGCATTCACACTCAGCTGACCAGCCGGACTATCGCCACATACTGACCTGGCATTCACATTCAGCTGACCAGCCGGACCATCGCCACATACTGACCTGGCATTCACATTCAGCTGAGCAGCCGGACTATCGCCACATACTGACCTGGCATTCACACTCAGCTGACCAGCCGGACTATCGCCACATACTGACCTGGCATTCACATTCAGCTGACCAGCCGGACCATCGCCACATACTGACCTGGCATTCACATTCAGCTGAGCAGCCGGACTATCGCCACATACTGACCTGGCATTCACATTCAGCTGAGCAGCAGGACTATCGCCACATACTGACCTGGCATTCACATTCAGCTGAGCAGCCGGACTATCGCCACATACTGACCTGGCATTCACATTCAGCTGAGCAGCCGGACTATCGCCACATACTGACCTGGCATTCACATTCAGCTGAGCAGCCGGACTATCGCCACATACTGACATGGCATTCACATTCAGCTTAGCCGCCCGACTATCGCCACATACTGACCTGGCATTCACATTCAGCTGAGCAGCCGGACTATCGCCACATACTGACCTGGCATTCACATTCAGCTGAGCAGCCGGACTATCGCCACATACTGACCTGGCATTCACATTCAGCTGAGCAGCCGGACTATCGCTACATACTGACCTGGCATTCACATTCAGCTGAGCAGCCGGACTATCGCTACATACTGACCTGGCATTCACATTCAGCTGAGCAGCAGGACTATCGCCACATACTGACCAGGCATTCACATTCAGCTGAGCAGCCGGACTATCACCACATACTGCCCTGGATTAACATTCAGCTGAGCAGCCGGGCTATCACCACATACTGACCTGGCATTCACATTCATCTGAGCAGCCGGACTATCACCGCATACTGACCTGGAATTCACATTCAGCTGAGCAGCCGGACAATCACTGCATACTGACCTGGCATTCACATTCAGCTGAGCAGCCGGATTATCACCACATACTGACCTGGCATTCACATTCATCTGAGCAGCCGGACTATCACTGCATACTGACCTGGAATTCACGTTCAGCCGACCAGCAGGACTATCACCACATACTGACCTAGCATTCACATTCAGCTGAGCAGCCAGACTATCACCACATACTGACCTGGCATTCACATTCAGCTGACCAGGCAGACTATCACCACATACTGACCTGGCATTCACATTCAGCTGAGCAGCCGGACTATCACCACATACTGACCTGGCATTCACTATCAGCTGAGCAGCCAGACTATCACCACATACTGACCTGGCATTCACATTCATCTGAGCAGCCGGACTATCACCGCATAATGATCTGGCATTCACATTCAGCTGACCAGCCGGACTATCGCCACATACTGACCTGGCATTCACATTCAGCTGACCAGCCGGACTATCGCCACATACTGACCTGGCATTCACATTCAGCTGAGCAGCCGGACTATCGCCACATACTGACCTGGCATTCACATTCAGCTGAGCAGCCGGACTATCGCCACATACTGACCTGGCATTCACATTCAGCTGAGCAGCCGGACTATCGCCACATACTGACATGGCATTCACATCCAGCTTAGCCGCCCGACTATCGCCACATACTGACCTGGCATTCACATTCAGCTGAGCAGCCGGACTATCGCCACATACTGACCTGGCATTCACATTCAGCTGAGCAGCCGGACTATCGCCACATACTGACCTGGCATTCACATTCAGCTGAGCAGCCGGACTATCGCTACATACTGACCTGGCATTCACATTCAGCTGAGCAGCCGGAATATCGCCACATACTGACCTGGCATTCACATTCAGCTGAGCAGCAGGACTATCGCCACATACTGACCAGGCATTCACATTCAGCTGAGCAGCCGGACTATCACCACATACTGCCCTGGATTAACATTCAGCTGAGCAGCCGGGCTATCACCACATACTGACCTGGCATTCACATTCAGCTGAGCAGCCGGACTATCACCACATACTGTCCTGGCATTCACATTCATCTGAGCAGCCGGCCTATCACCGCATAGTGACCTGGCCTTCACATTCAGCTGAGCAGCCGGACTATCAACACATGCTGACCGGGCATTCACATTCAGGTGACCAGTGGGACTATACCAACATACTGACCTAGCATTCACATTCAGCTGACCAGCGGGACTATACCCACATACTGACCTGGCATTCACATTCATCTGAGCAGCCGGCCTATCACCGCATACTGACCTGGCCTTCACATTCAGCTGAGCAGCCGGACTATCACCACATACTGTCCTGGCATTCACATTCAGCTGAGCAGCCGGACTATCACCACATACTGACCTGGCATTCACACCCAGCTGACCAGCCAGACTATCACCACATACTGACCTGGCATTCACATTCAGCTGAGCAGCCGGACTATCACTGCATACTGACCTGGCATTCACATTCATCTGAGCAGCCGGACTATCACCGCATACTGACCTGGCATTCACATTCAGCTGACCAGCCAGACTATCACCACATACTGACCTGGAATTCACATTCAGCTGACCAGCCGGACTATCAACACATGCTGACCGGGCACTCACATTCAGCTGACCAGTGGGACTATACCCACATACTGACCTAGCATTCACATTCAGCTGACCAGCAGGACTATAACCACATACTGACCTGGCATTCACATTCAGCTGACCAGCGGGACTATACCCACATACTGACCAGGCATTCACATTCATCTGAGCAGCCGGCCTATCACCGCATACTGACCTGGCCTTCACATTCAGCTGAGCAGCCGGACTATCACCACAAACTGACCATACTGACCTAGCATTCACATTCAGCTGAGCAGCAGGACTATCACCACATACTGACCATACTGACCTGGCATTCACATTCAGCTGAGCAGCCGGACTATCACCACATACTGACCTGGCATTCACATTCAGCTGAGCAGCCGGACTATCACCACATACTGCCCTGGATTCACATTCAGCTGAGCAGCCGGACTATCACCACATACTGACCTGGCATTCACATTCATCTGAGCAGCCGGACTATCACCGCATACTGACCTGGAATTCACATTCAGCTGAGCAGCAGGACAATCACTGCATACTGACCTGGCATTCACATTCAGCTGAGCAGCCGGACTATCACCACATACTGACCTGGCATTCACATTCATCTGAGCAGCCGGACTATCACTGCATACTGACCTGGAACTCACGTTCAGCTGACCAGCAGGACTATCACCACATACTGACCTAGCATTCACATTCAGCTGAGCAGCCAGACTATCACCACATACTGACCTGGCATTCACATTCAGCTGACCAGGCAGACTATCACCAAATACTGACCTGGCATTCACATTCAGCTGGGCAGCCAGACTATCACTACATACTGACCTGGCATTCACATTCAGCTGAGCAGCCGGACTATCACCACATACTGTCCTGGCATTCACATTCAGCTGAGCAGCCGGACTATCACCGCATACTGACCTGGCATTCACATTCATCTGAGCAGCGGGACTATCACCGCATACTGACCTGGCATTCACATTCAGCTGACCAGCCAGACTATCACCACATACTGACCTGGAATTCACATTCAGCTGAGCAGCCGGACTATCAACACATGCTGACCGGGCATTCACATTCAGCTGAACAGTGGGACTATACCCACATACTGACCTAGCATTCACATTCAGCTGACCAGCAGGACTATCACCACATACTGACCTGGCATTCACATTCAGCTGACCAGCGGGACTATACCCACATACTGACCTGGCATTCACATTCATCTGAGCAGCCGGACTATCACCACATACTGCCCTGGATTCACATTCAGCTGAGCAGCCGGGCTATCACCACATACTGACCTGGCATTCACATTCATCTGAGCAGCCGGACTATCACCACATACTGCCCTGGATTCACATTCAGCTGAGCAGCCGGGCTATCACCACATACTGACCTGGCATTCACATTCATCTGAGCAGCCGGACTATCACCACATACTGACCTGGAATTCAGATTCAGCTGAGCAGCAGGACAATCACTGCATACTGACCTGGCATTCACATTCAGCTGAGCAGCCGGATTATCACCACATACTGACCTGGCATTCACATTCATCTGAGCAGCCGGACTATCACTGCATACTGACCTGGAACTCACGTTCAGCTGACCAGCAGGACTATCACCACATACTGACCTAGCATTCACATTCAGCTGAGCAGCCAGACTATCACCACATACTGACCTGGCATTCACATTCAGCTGACTAGGCAGACTATCACCAAATACTGACCTGGCATTCACATTCAGCTGAGCAGCCAGACTATCACCACATACTGACCTGGCATTCACATTCAGCTGAGCAGCCGGACTATCACCACATACTGTCCTGGCATTCACATTCAGCTGAGCAGCCGGACTATCACCGCATACTGACCTGGCATTCACATTCATCTGAGCAGCCGGACTATCACCGCATACTGACCTGGAATTCACATTCAGCTGAGCAGCCAGACTATCACCACATACTGACCTGGAATTCACATGCAGCTGAGCAGCCGGACTATCAACACATGCTGACCGGGCATTCACATTCAGCTGACCAGTGGGACTATACCAACATACTGACCTAGCATTCACATTCAGCTGACCAGCAGGACTATCACCACATACTGACCTGGCATTCACATTCATCTGAGCAGCCGGCCTATCACCGCATACTGACCTGGCCTTCACATTCAGCTGAGCAGCCGGACTATCAACACATGCTGACCGGGCATTCACATTCAGCTGACCAGTGGGACTATACCAACATACTGACCTAGCATTCACATTCAGCTGACCAGCGGGACTATACCCACATACTGACCTGGCATTCACATTCATCTGAGCAGCCGGCCTATCACCGCATACTGACCTGGCCTTCACATTCAGCTGAGCAGCCGGACTATCACCACAAACTGACCATACTGACCTAGCATTCACATTCAGCTGAGCAGCCGGACTATCACCACATACTGACCATACTGACCTGGCATTCACATTCAGCTGAGCAGCCGGACTATCACCACATAGTGCCCTGGATTCACATTCAGCTGAGCAGCCGGGCTATCACCACATACTGACCTGGCATTCACATTCATCTGAGCAGCCGGACTATCACCGCATACTGACCTGGAATTCACATTCAGCTGAGCAGCAGGACAATCACTGCATACTGACCTGGCATTCACATTCAGCTGAGCAGCCGGACTATCACCACATACTGACCTGGCATTCACATTCATCTGAGCAGCCGGACTATCACTGCATACTGACCTGGAACTCACGTTCAGCGGACCAGCAGGACTATCACCACATACTGACCTAGCATTCACATTCAGCTGAGCAGCCAGACTATCACCACATACTGACCTGGCATTCACATTCAGCTGACCAGGCAGACTATCACCAAATACTGACCTGGCATTCACATTCAGCTGAGCAGCCAGACTATCACCACATACTGACCTGGCATTCACATTCAGCTGAGCAGCCGGATTATCACCACATACTGTCCTGGCATTCACATTCAGCTGAGCAGCCGGACTATCACCGCATACTGACCTGGCATTCACATTCATCTGAGCAGCGGGACTATCACAGCATACTGACCTGGCATTCACATTCAGCTGACCAGCCAGACTATCACCACATACAGACCTGGAATTCACATTCAGCTGAGCAGCCAGACTATCACCACATGCTGACCGGGCATTCACATTCAGCTGACCAGCGGGACTCTACCCACATACTGACCTGGCATTCACATTCAGCTGAGCAGCCGGACTATCACCACATGCTGACCTGGTTTTCGAATTCAGCTGAGCAGCCGGACTATCGCCACATACTGACCTGGCATTCACATTCAGCTGAGCAGCCAGACTATCACCACATACTGACCTGGAATTCACATTCAGCTGAGCAGCCGGACTGAGCAGCCGGACTATCGCCACATACTGACCTGGCATTCACATTCAGCTGAGCAGCCAGACTATTACCACATACTGACCTGGCATTCACATTCAGCTGAGCAGCCGGACTGAGTAGCCGGACTATCACCGCATACTGACCTGGCATTCACATTCAGCTGAGCAGCCGGACTGAGCAGCCGGACTATCACCACATACTGACCTGGCATTCGAATTCAGCTGAGCAGCCGGACTATCGCCACATACTGACCTGGCATTCACATTCAGCTGAGCAGCCAGACTATCACCACATACTGACCTGGCATTCACATTCAGCTGAGCAGCCGGACTGAGCAGCCGGACTATCACCACATACTGATCTGGCATTTACATTCAGTTTAGCAGCTGGACTATCACCACATACTGATCTGGAATTCACATTCAGCTGAGCAGCCGGAATATCGCCACATACTGACCTGGCATTCACATTCAGCTGAGCAGCCGGACTATCACCACATAATGACCTGGCATTCACACTCAGCTGAGCAGCCGGACTATCACCACATACTGACCTGGCATTCACACTCAGCTGACCAGCCGGACTATCGCCACATACTGACCTGGCATTCACATTCAGCTGACCAGCCGGACCATCGCCACATACTGACCTGGCATTCACATTCAGCTGAGCAGCCGGACTATCGCCACATACTGACCTGGCATTCACACTCAGCTGACCAGCCGGACTATCGCCACATACTGACCTGGCATTCACATTCAGCTGACCAGCCGGACCATCGCCACATACTGACCTGGCATTCACATTCAGCTGAGCAGCCGGACTATCACCACATACTGCCCTGGATTCACATTCAGCTGAGCAGCCGGGCTATCACCACATACTGACCTGGCATTCACATTCATCTGAGCAGCCGGACTATCACCACATACTGACCTGGAATTCAGATTCAGCTGAGCAGCAGGACAATCACTGCATACTGACCTGGCATTCACATTCAGCTGAGAAGCCGGATTATCACCACATACTGACCTGGCATTCACATTCATCTGAGCAGCCGGACTATCACTGCATACTGACCTGGAACTCACGTTCAGCTGACCAGCAGGACTATCACCACATACTGACCTAGCATTCACATTCAGCTGAGCAGCCAGACTATCACCACATACTGACCTGGCATTCACATTCAGCTGACTAGGCAGACTATCACCAAATACTGACCTGGCATTCACATTCAGCTGAGCAGCCAGACTATCACCACATACTGACCTGGCATTCACATTCAGCTGAGCAGCCGGACTATCACCACATACTGTCCTGGCATTCACATTCAGCTGAGCAGCCGGACTATCACCGCATACTGACCTGGCATTCACATTCATCTGAGCAGCCGGACTATCACCGCATACTGACCTGGAATTCACATTCAGCTGAGCAGCCAGACTATCACCACATACTGACCTGGAATTCACATGCAGCTGAGCAGCCGGACTATCAACACATGCTGACCGGGCATTCACATTCAGCTGACCAGTGGGACTATACCAACATACTGACCTAGCATTCACATTCAGCTGACCAGCAGGACTATCACCACATACTGACCTGGCATTCACATTCATCTGAGCAGCCGGCCTATCACCGCATACTGACCTGGCCTTCACATTCAGCTGAGCAGCCGGACTATCAACACATGCTGACCGGGCATTCACATTCAGCTGACCAGTGGGACTATACCAACATACTGACCTAGCATTCACATTCAGCTGACCAGCGGGACTATACCCACATACTGACCTGGCATTCACATTCATCTGAGCAGCCGGCCTATCACCGCATACTGACCTGGCCTTCACATTCAGCTGAGCAGCCGGACTATCACCACAAACTGACCATACTGACCTAGCATTCACATTCAGCTGAGCAGCCGGACTATCACCACATACTGACCATACTGACCTGGCATTCACATTCAGCTGAGCAGCCGGACTATCACCACATACTGACCTGGCATTCACATTCAGCTGAGCAGCCGGACTATCACCACATAGTGCCCTGGATTCACATTCAGCTGAGCAGCCGGGCTATCACCACATACTGACCTGGCATTCACATTCATCTGAGCAGCCGGACTATCACCGCATACTGACCTGGAATTCACATTCAGCTGAGCAGCAGGACAATCACTGCATACTGACCTGGCATTCACATTCAGCTGAGCAGCCGGACTATCACCACATACTGACCTGGCATTCACATTTATCTGAGCAGCCGGACTATCACTGCATACTGACCTGGAACTCACGTTCAGCGGACCAGCAGGACTATCACCACATACTGACCTAGCATTCACATTCAGCTGAGCAGCCAGACTATCACCACATACTGACCTGGCATTCACATTCAGCTGACCAGGCAGACTATCACCAAATACTGACCTGGCATTCACATTCAGCTGAGCAGCCAGACTATCACCACATACTGACCTGGCATTCACATTCAGCTGAGCAGCCGGATTATCACCACATACTGTCCTGGCATTCACATTCAGCTGAGCAGCCGGACTATCACCGCATACTGACCTGGCATTCACATTCATCTGAGCAGCGGGACTATCACAGCATACTGACCTGGCATTCACATTCAGCTGACCAGCCAGACTATCACCACATACAGACCTGGAATTCACATTCAGCTGAGCAGCCAGACTATCACCACATGCTGACCGGGCATTCACATTCAGCTGACCAGCGGGACTCTACCCACATACTGACCTGGCATTCACATTCAGCTGAGCAGCCGGACTATCACCACATGCTGACCTGGCATTCGAATTCAGCTGAGCAGCCGGACTATCGCCACATACTGACCTGGCATTCACATTCAGCTGAGCAGCCAGACTATCACCACATACTGACCTGGAATTCACATTCAGCTGAGCAGCCGGACTGAGCAGCCGGACTATCGCCACATACTGACCTGGCATTCACATTCAGCTGAGCAGCCAGACTATTACCACATACTGACCTGGCATTCACATTCAGCTGAGCAGCCGGACTGAGTAGCCGGACTATCACCGCATACTGACCTGGCATTCACATTCAGCTGAGCAGCCGGACTGAGCAGCCTGACTATCACCACATACTGACCTGGCATTCGAATTCAGCTGAGCAGCCGGACTATCACCACATACTGACCTGGCATTCACATTCAGCTGAGCAGCCAGACTATCACCACATACTGACCTGGCATTCACATTCAGCTGAGCAGCCGGACTGAGCAGCCGGACTATCACCACATACTGATCTGGCATTTACATTCAGTTTAGCAGCTGGACTATCACCACATACTGATCTGGAATTCACATTCAGCTGAGCAGCCGGAATATCGCCACATACTGACCTGGCATTCACATTCAGCTGAGCAGCCGGACTATCACCACATAATGACCTGGCATTCACACTCAGCTGAGCAGCCGGACTATCACCACATACTGACCTGGCATTCACACTCAGCTGACCAGCCGGACTATCGCCACATACTGACCTGGCATTCACATTCAGCTGACCAGCCGGACCATCGCCACATACTGACCTGGCATTCACATTCAGCTGAGCAGCCGGACTATCGCCACATACTGACCTGGCATTCACACTCAGCTGACCAGCCGGACTATCGCCACATACTGACCTGGCATTCACATTCAGCTGACCAGCCGGACCATCGCCACATACTGACCTGGCATTCACATTCAGCTGAGCAGCCGGACTATCGCCACATACTGACCTGGCATTCACATTCAGCTGAGCAGCAGGACTATCGCCACATACTGACCTGGCATTCACATTCAGCTGAGCAGCCGGACTATCGCCACATACTGACCTGGCATTCACATTCAGCTGAGCAGCCGGACTATCGCCACATACTGACCTGGCATTCACATTCAGCTGAGCAGCCGGACTATCGCCACATACTGACATGGCATTCACATTCAGCTTAGCCGCCCGACTATCGCCACATACTGACCTGGCATTCACATTCAGCTGAGCAGCCGGACTATCGCCACATACTGACCTGGCATTCACATTCAGCTGAGCAGCCGGACTATCGCCACATACTGACCTGGCATTCACATTCAGCTGAGCAGCCGGACTATCACCGCATACTGACCTGGCATTCACATTCATCTGAGCAGCGGGACTATCACCGCATACTGACCTGGCATTCACATTCAGCTGACCAGCCAGACTATCACCACATACTGACCTGGAATTCACATTCAGCAGAGCAGCCGGACTATCACCACATGCTGACCGGGCATTCACATTCAGCTGACCAGCGGGACTCTACCCACATACTGACCTGGCATTCACATTCAGCTGAGCAGCCGGACTATCGCCACATACTGACCTGGCATTCACATTCAGCTGAGCAGCCGGACTATCGCCACATACTGACATGGCATTCACATTCAGCTTAGCCGCCCGACTATCGCCACATACTGACCTGGCATTCACATTCATCTGAGCAGCCGGACTATCACCGCATAATGATCTGGCATTCACATTCAGCTGACCAGCCGGACTATCGCCACATACTGACCTGGCATTCACATTCAGCTGACCAGCCGGACTATCGCCACATACTGACCTGGCATTCACATTCAGCTGAGCAGCCGGACTATCGCCACATACTGACCTGGCATTCACATTCAGCTGAGCAGCCGGACTATCGCCACATACTGACCTGGCATTCACATTCAGCTGAGCAGCCGGACTATCGCCACATACTGACATGGCATTCACATTCAGCTTAGCCGCCCGACTATCGCCACATACTGACCTGGCATTCACATTCAGCTGAGCAGCCGGACTATCGCCACATACTGACCTGGCATTCACATTCAGCTGAGCAGCCGGACTATCGCCACATACTGACCTGGCATTCACATTCAGCTGAGCAGCCGGACTATCGCTACATACTGACCTGGCATTCACATTCAGCTGAGCAGCCGGAATATCGCCACATACTGACCTGGCATTCACATTCAGCTGAGCAGCAGGACTATCGCCACATACTGACCAGGCATTCACATTCAGCTGAGCAGCCGGACTATCACCACATACTGCCCTGGATTAACATTCAGCTGAGCAGCCGGGCTATCACCACATACTGACCTGGCATTCACATTCATCTGAGCAGCCGGACTATCACCGCATACTGACCTGGAATTCACATTCAGCTGAGCAGCCGGACAATCACTGCATACTGACCTGGCATTCACATTCAGCTGAGCAGCCGGATTATCACCACATACTGACCTGGCATTCACATTCATCTGAGCAGCCGGACTATCACTGCATACTGACCTGGAATTCACGTTCAGCTGACCAGCAGGACTATCACCACATACTGACCTAGCATTCACATTCAGCTGAGCAGCCAGACTATCACCACATACTGACCTGGCATTCACATTCAGCTGACCAGGCAGACTATCACCACATACTGACCTGGCATTCACATTCAGCTGAGCAGCCGGACTATCACCACATACTGACCTGGCATTCACATTCAGCCGAGCAGCCAGACTATCACCACATACTGACCTGGCATTCACATTCATCTGAGCAGCCGGACTATCACCGCATACTGACCTGGAATTCACGTTCAGCTGACCAGCAGGACTATCACCACATACTGACATAGCATTCACATTCAGCTGAGCAGCCAGACTATCACCACATACTGACCTGTCATTCACATTCAGCTGACCAGGCAGACTATCACCACATACTGACCTGGCATTCAAATTCAGCTGAGCAGCCGGACTATCACCACATACTGACCTGGCATTCACATTCAGCTGAGCAGCCAGATTATCACCACATACTGACCTGGCATTCACATTCAGCTGAGCAGCCGGACTATCACCACATACTGTCCTGGCATTCACATTCAGCTGAGCAGCCGGACTATCACGGCATACTGACCTGGCATTCACATTCATCTGAGCAGCGGGACTATCACCGCATACTGACCTGGCATTCATATTCAGCTGACCAGCCAGACTATCACCACATACTGACCTGGAATTCACATTCAGCAGAGCAGCCGGACTATCACCACATGCTGACCGGGCATTCACATTAAGCTGACCAGCGGGACTCTACCCACATACTGACCTGGCATTCACATTCAGCTGAGCAGCCGGACTATCACCACATACTGACCTGGCCTTCGAATTCAGCTGAGCAGCCGGACTATCGCCACATACTGACCTGGCATTCACATTCAGCTGAGCAGCCAGACTATCACCACATATTGACCTGGCATTCACATTCAGCTGAGCAGCCGGACTGAGCAGCCGGACTATCGCCACATACTGACCTGGCATTCACATTCAGCTGAGCAGCCAGACTATCACCACATACTGACCTGGCATTCACATTCAGCTGAGCAGTTGGACTGAGCAGCCGGACTATCACCGCATACTGACCTGGCATTCACATTCAGCTGAGCAGCCGGACTGAGCAGCCGGACTATCACCACATACTGACCTGGCATTCGAATTCAGCTGAGCAGCCGGACTATCGCCACATACTGACCTGGCATTCACATTCATCTGAGCAGCCAGACTATCACCACATACTGACCTGGCATTCACATTCAGCTGAGCAGCCAGACTGAGCAGCCGGACTATCACCACATACTGATCTGGCATTTACATTCAGCTGAGCAGCTGGACTATCACCACATACTGATCTGGAATTCACATTCAGCTGAGCAGCTGGACTATCGCCACATACTGACCTGGCATTCACATTCAGCTGAGCAGCCGGACTATCGCCACATACTGACCTGGCATTCACATTCAGCTGAGCAGCCGGACTATCGCCACATACTGACCTGGCATTCACATTCAGCTGAGCAGCCGGACTATCGCCACATACTGACCTGGCATTCACATTCAGCTGAGCAGCCGGACTATCGCCACATACTGTCCTGGCATTCACATTCAGCTGAGCAGCCGGACTATCGCCACATACTGACCTGGCATTCACATTCAGCTGAGCAGCCGGACTATCGCCACATACTGACCTGGCATTCACATTCAGCTGAGCAGCCGACTATCGCCACATACTGACCTGGCATTCACATTCAGCTGACCAGCCGGACTATCGCCACATAATGACCTGGCATTCACATTCAGCTGAGCAGCCGGACTATCGCCACATACTGACCTGGCATTCATATTCAGCTGAGCAGCCGGACTATCGCCACATACTGACCTGGGATTCACATTCAGCTGAGCAGCTGGACTATCGCCACATACTGACCTGGCATTCACATTCAGCTGAGCAGCAGGACTATCGACACATACTGACCTGGCATTCACATTCAGCTGAGCAGCCGGACTGAGCAGCCGGACTATCGCCACATACTGACCTGGCATTCACATTCAGCTGAGGAGCCAGACTATCACCACATACTGACCTGGCATTCACATTCAGCTGAGCAGCCGAACTGAGCAGCCTGACTATCACCGCATACTGACCTGGCATTCACATTCAGCTGAGCAGCCGGGCTATCACCACATACTGACCTGGCATTCGAATTCAGCTGAGCAGCCGGACTATCGCCACATACTGACCTGGCATTCACATTCAGCTGAGCAGCCAGACTATCACCACATACTGACCTGGCATTCACATTCAGCTGAGCAGCCGGACTGAGCAGCCGGACTATCACCACATACTGATCTGGCATTTACATTCAGCTGAGCAGCTGGATTATCACCACATACTGATCTGGAATTCACATTCAGCTGAGCAGCCGGACTATCGCCACATACTGACCTGGCATTCACATTCAGCTGAGCAGCCGGACTATCGCCACATACTGACCTGGCATTCACATTCAGCTGAGCAGCCGGACTATCGCCACATACTGACCTGGCATTCACATTCAGCTGAGCAGCCGGACTATCGCCACATACTGACCTGGCATTCACATTCATCTGAGCAGCCGGACTATCGCCACATACTGTCCTGGCATTCACATTCAGCTGAGCAGCCGGACTATCGCCACATACTGACCTGGCATTGACATTCAGCTGAGCAGCCGGACTATCGCCACATACTGACCTGGCATTCACATTCAGCTGAGCAGCCGGACTATCGCCACATACTGACCTGGCATTCACATTCAGCTGAGCAGCCGACTATCGCCACATACTGACCTGGCATTCACATTCAGCTGACCAGCCGGACTATCGCCACATAATGACCTGGCATTCACATTCAGCTGAGCAGCCGGACTATCGCCACATACTGACCTGGCATTCATATTCAGCTGAGCAGCCGGACTATCGCCACATACTGACCTGGGATTCACATTCAGCTGAGCAGCCGGACTATCGCCACATACTGACCTGGCATTCACATTCAGCTGAGCAGCAGGACTATCGACACATACTGACGTGGCATTCACATTCAGCTGAGCAGCCGGACTGAGCAGCCGGACTATCGCCACATACTGACCTGGCATTCACATTCAGCTGAGGAGCCAGACTATCACCACATACTGACCTGGCATTCACATTCAGCTGAGCAGCCGAACTGAGCAGCCGGACTATCACCGCATACTGACCTGGCATTCACATTCAGCTGAGCAGCCGGACTGAGCAGCCGGACTATCACTGCATACTGACCTGGCATTCACATTCAGCTGAGCAGCCGGACTGAGAAGCCGGGCTATCACCACATACTGACCTGGCATTCGAATTCAGCTGAGCAGCCGGACTATCGCCACATACTGACCTGGCATTCACATTCAGCTGAGCAGCTGGACTGAGCAGCCGGACTATCACCACATACTGACCTGGCATTCACATTCAGCTGACCAGCCGGACTATCGCCACATAATGACCTGGCATTCACATTCAGCTGAGCAGCCGGACTATCGCCACATACTGACCTGGCATTCATATTCAGCTGAGCAGCCGGACTATCGCCACATACTGACCTGGGATTCACATTCAGCTGAGCAGCCGGACTATCGCCACATACTGACCTGGCATTCACATTCAGCTGAGCAGCAGGACTATCGACACATACTGACCTGGCATTCACATTCAGCTGAGCAGCCGGACTGAGCAGCCGGACTATCGCCACATACTGACCTGGCATTCACATTCAGCTGAGGAGCCAGACTATCACCACATACTGACCTGGCATTCACATTCAGCTGAGCAGCCGAACTGAGCAGCCGGACTATCACCGCATACTGACCTGGCATTCACATTCAGCTGAGCAGCCGGACTGAGCAGCCGGGCTATCACCACATACTGACCTGGCATTCGAATTCAGCTGAGCAGCCGGACTATCGCCACATACTGACCTGGCATTCACATTCAGCTGAGCAGCCAGACTATCACCACATACTGACCTGGCATTCAAATTCAGCTGAGCAGCCGGACTGAGCAGCCGGACTATCACCACATACTGATCTGGCATTTACATTCAGCTGAGCAGCTGGATTATCACCACATACTGATCTTGAATTCACATTCAGCTGAGCAGCCGGACTATCGCCACATACTGACCTGGCATTCACATTCAGCTGAGCAGCCGGACTATCGCCACATACTGACCTGGCATTCACATTCAGCTGAGCAGCCGGACTATCGCCACATACTGACCTGGCATTCACATTCAGCTGAGCAGCCGGACTATCGCCACATACTGACCTGGCATTCACATTCAGCTGATCAGCCGGACTATCGCCACATACTGTCCTGGCATTCACATTCAGCTGAGCAGCCGGACTATCGCCACATACTGACCTGGCATTCACATTCAGCTGAGCAACCGGACTATCGCCACATACTGACCTGGCATTCACATTCAGCTGAGCAGCCGGACTATCGCCACATACTGACCTGGCATTCACATTCAGCTGAGCAGCCGACTATCGCCACATACTGACCTGGCATTCACATTCAGCTGACCAGCCGGACTATCGCCACATAATGACCTGGCATTCACATTCAGCTGAGCAGCCGGACTATCGCCACATACTGACCTGGCATTCATATTCAGCTGAGCAGCCGGACTATCGCCACATACTGACCTGGGATTCACATTCAGCTGAGCAGCCGGACTATCGCCACATACTGACCTGGCATTCACATTAAGCTGAGCAGCAGGACTATCGACACATACTGACCTGGCATTCACATTCAGCTGAGCAGCCGGACTGAGCAGCCGGACTATCGCCACATACTGACCTGGCATTCACATTCAGCTGAGGAGCCAGACTATCACCACATACTGACCTGGCATTCACATTCAGCTGAGCAGCCGAACTGAGCAGCCGGACTATCACCGCATACTGACCTGGCATTCACATTCAGCTGAGCAGCCGGACTGAGCAGCCGGGCTATCACCACATACTGACCTGGCATTCGAATTCAGCTGAGCAGCCGGACTATCGCCACATACTGACCTGGCATTCACATTCAGCTGAGCAGCCAGACTATCACCACATACTGACCTGGCATTCACATTCAGCTGAGCAGCCGGACTGAGCAGCCGGACTATCACCACATACTGATCTGGCATTTACATTCAGCTGAGCAGCTGGATTATCACCACATACTGATCTGGAATTTACATTCAGCTGAGCAGCCGGACTATCGCCACATACTGACCTGGCATTCACATTCAGCTGAGCAGCCGGACTATCGCCACATACTGACCTGGCATTCACATTCAGCTGAGCAGCCGGAATATCGCCACATACTGACCTGGCATTCACATTCAGCTGAGCAGCCGGACTATCGCCACATACTGACCTGGCATTCACATTCAGCTGAGCAGCCGGACTATCGCCACATACTGACCTGGCATTCACATTCAGCTGAGCAGCCGGAATATCGCCACATACTGACCTGGCATTCACATTCAGCTGAGCAGCCGGACTATCGCCACATACTGACCTGGCATTCACATTCAGCTGAGCAGCCGGACTATCGCCACATACTGACCTGGCATTCACATTCAGCTGAGCAGCCGGACTATCGCCACATAATGACCTGGCATTCACATTCAGCTGAGCAGCCGGAATATCGCCACATACTGACCTGGCATTCACATTCAGCTGAGCAGCCGGACTATCACCACATACTGACCTGGCATTCACATTCAGCTGAGCAGCCGGACTATCACCACATACCGACCTGGCATTCACATTCAGCTGAGCAGCCGGACTATCACCACATACTGTCCTGGCATTCACATTCAGCTGAGCAGCCGGACTATCACCGCATACTGACTTGGCATTCACATTCATCTGAGCAGCGGGACTATCACCGCATACTGACCTGGCATTCACATTCAGCTGACCAGCCAGACTATCACCACATGCTGACCTGGAATTCATATTCAGCTGAGCAGTCGGACTATCACCACATGCTGACCGGGCATTCACATTCAACTGACCAGCGGGACTCTACCCACATACTGACCTGGCATTCACATTCAGCTGAGCAGCCGGACTATCACCACATACTGACCTGGCATTCGAATTCAGCTGAGCAGCCGGACTATCGCCACATACTGACCTGGCATTCACATTCAGCTGAGCAGCCAGACTATCACCACATACTGACCTGGCATTCGCATTCAGCTGAGCAGCCGGACTGAGCAGCCGGACTATCGCCACATACTGACCTGGCATTCACATTCAGCTGAGCAGCCAGACTATCACCACATACTGACCTGGCATTCACATTCAGCTGAGCAGCCGGAATATCGCCACATACTGACCTGGCATTCACATTCAGCTGAGCAGCCGGACTATCACCACATACTGACCTGGCATTCACATTCAGCTGAGCAGCCGGACTATCACCACATACCGACCTGGCATTCACATTCAGCTGAGCAGCCGGACTATCACCACATACTGTCCTGGCATTCACATTCAGCTGAGCAGCCGGACTATCACTGCATACTGACCTGGCATTCACATTCATCTGAGCAGCGGGACTATCACCGCATACTGACCTGGCATTCACATTCAGCTGACCAGCCAGACTATCACCACATACTGACCTGGAATTCATATTCAGCTGAGCAGCCGGACTATCACCACATGCTGACCGGGCATTCACATTCAACTGACCAGCGGGACTCTACCCACATACTGACCTGGCATTCACATTCAGCTGAGCAGCCGGACTATCACCACATACTGACCTGGCATTCGAATTCAGCTGAGCAGCGGACTATCGCCACATACTGACCTGGCATTCACATTCAGCTGAGCAGCCAGACTATCACCACATACTGACCTGGCATTCACATTCAGCTGAGCAGCCGGACTGAGCAGCCGGACTATCGCCACATACTGACCTGGCATTCACATTCAGCTGAGCAGCCAGACTATCACCACATACTGACCTGGCATTCACATTCATCTGAGCAGCTGGACTGAGCAGCCGGACTATCACCGCATACTGACCTGGCATTCACATTCAGCTGAGCTGCCGGACTGAGCAGCCGGACTATCACCACATACTGACCTGGCATTCAAATTCAGCTGAGCAGCCGGACTATCGCCACATACTGACCTGGCATTCACATTCAGCTGAGCAGCCAGACTATCACCACACACTGACCTGGCATTCACATTCAGCTGAGCAGCCGGACTGAGCAGCCGGACTATCACCACATACTGATCTGGCATTTACATTCAGCTGAGCAGCTGGACTATCACCACATACTGATCTGGAATTCACATTCAGCTGAGCATCCGGACTATTGCCACATACTGACCTGGCAATCACATTCAGCTGAGCAGCCGGACTATCGCCACATACTGACCTGGCATTCACATTCAACTGAGTAGCCGGACTGAGCAGCCGGACTATCACCACATACTGACCTGGCATTCACATTCAGCTGAGTAGCCGGACTGAGCAGCCGGACTATCACCACATACTGACCTGGCATTTACATTCAGCTGAGCAGCCGGACTATCGCCACATACTGACCTGGCATTCACATTCAGCTGAGCAGCCGGACTATCGCCACATAATGACCTGGCATTCACATTCAGCTGAGCAGCCGGACTATCGCCACATACTGACCTGGCATTCACATTCAGCTGAGCAGCCGGACTATCGCCACATACTGACCTGGCATTCACATTCAGCTGAGCAGCTGGACGATTCAGCTGAACAGCGGGACTATCACCACATACTGACCTGGCATTCACATTCAGCTGAGCAGCTGGACTATCACCACATACTGTTGAGGAAAGGTGGCCAGGTCAGAGGGGACCCAGCATTCTCGCTCACTCTTTTGACCTAGCCCCTGCCAATGCCCTTCAATGTGAGATGTGAAGAGGGGAGAAAGGCCATGAATACACGTGTCAAGGTGGTCTGCTTCTAGTACAAGGCACTGTGGCTGGGGTGATCTTTTGGGTTGGATGGGGCGAGAGTAATATTGATGTTCAGGTCAGCACTCATTGGGTGTGTTTCTTAACAGAGCTCTTAAACCAAGATCTCCCTGTGTGGGAACCTTGCAGAGAAGGCGAGGAGGCAGACATTGAGACCTTATCAACTCCATGTCGTTCATCTCCCTGCAGCGGAACATTGCATCTTTCGGCTCTGCTCACCGGACCTGCTGTGACCTGTCTTGAGAAAATCCACCTAGCCACAGGCAAACTATCAGCCGAGTAGCTCTTCTGTGCCACCTCAGCCCCGCCGTGGTAGCCCCCCTGGTTCAGTAGAAGAGCATGGGCCTTCAGGAAGTGGCCTATGGCTCAAGTGACCAATGGTGGGTGAGTGGGCACAGTGGCAAGGCACTATGAGGAGGGTGTCTCACTTCTCGAACGCTGATGCGTGAGTGCAGAGGAGCAGCATTTGAGAAATGCTTTGCACCCTGCTTCCTATCTCCAGAGTGAATTAAGAGAACAGAGCATTATCTCACACACTACCTGTCCACAACCGTGCCCACAAGAGACACTTGACTGCACACAGTCAGCGATTTACAGAGCAGGACACTTTTGTAGGCTCAGGAAATGGTACATGTTTGGTCTTAAGAAATAAGGCTGTTAGATTGTGCTGGATCCAGCTTTCAGTCATCCACCAAGTCACTCCATACAGAGAGTACATGCCTTTCTCTATCTAGAAAGAAGTGAGAGCAGGGAAACAGCTGTAATAAGCATACATACACGTGTTGGTGGCAGGCAATGTAGGACTGTTTTCAGACAGACTTTTCTGAAATCTCTTGGAATGCCAGCCAAACAAAGTATTGAGTATTAGCTAGTTAAGGATAGCTAGCGTCGAGTTCACCAGGGAAACAGCTGTCCATTTATTGACTATTGGAACTGAAAGCAAATTCGGCAGGAAGTTGAGACAGAACCCAAGGTATCTGGGCTCTTACAACACCTCCCTATTAAATCTTAAGAGGGCTCAGCAGTGAGGTAATGAGCTGGATCAGGAACGCACTAGCTATAGTAACTTGAGGCTGTGTATGTCTTGCAGGAACTGCCCTGCCACAGAAGGAAGCCCGCTGGTGTGTGTTATTTTATCCACTCCCCTATTCCCCAGGGACCGAATGTTCATCTTAATGGCATCAGATAATCTAGGACATTGGGGTTTGAGGGACTTGTGGGGCAAACAGCTTCCACTGGGGCTTGCAACAAGAGAGACGACAACAATGCGCCATTTTGAGAGAGACTGCTCGTGCTTGGAAATTCAGCTGGCAGGGAAGTGGGGTGGAGCGCTGGTTGGAAGCGGCAGAGACTATGGAGGATTCAAGTGGTAAAGTTGGTGACTTTGTGAAGGGGGGGCACATGAATAGATGGGCGACACAGGGGTAGACTTGACTAGTAGCCGAGGTGGCTAAGGACCAATGTGCGCCTAAGAGTTTTTTGGCAGAGTGATAGTTGATGAAGGGTTCAGATGTTGAGAAGGTGATTCTGGTCAGAGTGACTGGGGACGTGATGTAGTGCTAGGACTTAAGATAACTATCAAAGAGGAGTCCAATGTTGCAGGCTTTGGATAAGGGTGAAAGGAGGTCGAGTGGCGAGGAAATAAGGGGAGGGAAGGAGGGGCATCAAGGTAGAAGAGTTGACCAAGGGATGGCAGGGATCCACAAAGACAGGTTAGAGTAGCGGAAGGGAAAGGCGGCGAACATGTCAGTATCATCCATGAAGAAGTGGCAGGAGAACCTGCAAAGGAGATACCTTTGCTATCTGAGGAGGCATAGAGTGTAATAAGCAGAGGGCATGGGGCTGAGCCTTGGCAGGCATCTAGTAGGAGAGCATGAGAAGAGGAGTAGCACCAGAGGTGCTCACATTAATAGGGAATGAGAAGCCCGTGCACCAGATCTGAAGGCCCTGCGTAACAAACAGCCTTGTGCACATCATTTTTTTTTCTCTTCTGGGTGGCATTATGGTCTCTGGAAAAATCTCTGAGCACCAGTGGCAGCTGTTTTGAATATGCTCCTGAGAGCCCAGACCAACCACATTGATTGTCTTTTAAAGAGGCAATCTGGTTTAGTCTTATTAAACTTCTCATCGGCCAATCGCATCCCCAGAAATGGCACTGTGGGTGTGTGCTTAGACACACAAGCTGAATGATGCATGATGCTCTTTTGTCCACTTTTGGAGGCACTGGATGGATTATCACCAGACCAAGTGAAGATCACAAATGGGGTCAGATCATAGCTCCTGGCGCTGTTTCGCTGCAATCCCTTGCAGTGTTGTTTGCTGTCGGCAATGGGGGGTTCATAGGTGAAATGCATGCACGTGGACCCCCTCATAACTTTTCCTCCTTGGACGACACTTTAAAAATATCCCAAATTAAGACAGTGTAGGGTATGCATTATTTTTGGGAAAGTGTTGTTTTGATTTGCCAAGCAGTGCTTCAATGAAACAAGTCTAAAAGAGTGGTCTTCCCAAGGGGAGTTTCACCCCACCTTACCGAAGGGGGTACATTCTGTGGCTCTTTAATGACAAGCACAGTGAAAATGAATGACAGGGGTTTGCATAGTCGCACGTTTAATGCTGGCACATTTCTACCAGCGGCCCTTGGGACCCCCCCCATTATTTTAATGGCATCCTAGTCAGCGACCGAGACCAACCCTGCCATATATCACCAGCCCTGCTAATCAGTTTCAGGATAGCGCCTTGATTTCCGTCATCAGAGGTGTCACCGCACAATACTTCCCTTCTGCCCATCCGCCGCCGACCCTCTCCCTGCGCCTGGGTGCCAAATCGTCGGGTGTGATGCCCACTGGCTGCCACGTAATGTAACTCTATGCTGTATGATTCGCAGACCTGCACACAACAGAAACAAACGAGGCAGCAGCTTATGTCAGAGCTAACTAGCTTCTGAGCTCTGATTGAAAACATTTTTTTTTAAATAATCCTATTAGCCTTGCAGAGGAAGCAGAGTGTTTTTGAATGGTGAGCACTGCTCCCCTTCGTGGGCCCTCGGTGCATTAGCTCAGAAGGGGATTAAGTGTCACAGTTGAGTTCCATCCTCTTAATAACGTCTGCCCATAATGCCCGCTTTTAGAGCATCTTATTATCCTCGTAGTGGGATGCCAAGGAGATAAAAAGTCACTCTCCTCATGTGTGTAAGAGCTGCGTGCATGCATGGACTGACTTATGACAAGGCACTCGGTGCTGGCAGGAGACAGGCCTGCTGGTTGCATAACAATAAGCAAAGAAGCATCAACAAGCAGAGCTTATTAAGGCAAGGTGCAAGGCGCTCCAACAAGCAAGGAAGCAGAAGCAATCAGAAGTCATGAAGGAAAGAGGCCAGGCGCACCAACAAGCAAGGAAACATCAGCAATCAGAGGTAATGACGGAAAGAGGCCAGGCGCACCAACAAGCAAGGAAGCACCAACACGCAGAGGTCATTATGGCAAGAGGCCATGCGGACCAACAAGCAAGGAAGCACCATCAATCAGAAGTCATGAAGGCAAGAGGCCATGCGCACCAACAAGCAAGGAAGCACCAACAAGCAGAGGTCATTATGGCAAGAGGCCATGCGCACCAACAAGCAAGGAAGCATCATCAATCAGAAGTCATGAAGGCAAGAGGCCATGCGCACCAACAAGCAGAGGTCATGAAGGAAAGAGGCCAGGCGCACCAACAAGCAAGGAAGCACCAACAAGCAGAGGTCATTATGGCAAGAGGCCAGGCACACCAACAAGCAAGGAAGCACCAGCAAGCAGAGGTCATGAAGGCAAGAGGCCATGCGCACCAACAAGCAAGGAAGCACCAACAAGCAGAGGTCATTATGGCAAGAGGCCAGGCACACCAACAAGCAAGGAAGCACCAGTAAGCAGAGGTCATTATGGCAAGAGGCCATGCGGACCAACAAGCAAGGAAGCACCATCAATCAGAAGTCATGAAGGCAAGAGGCCATGCGTACCAACAAGCAAGGAAGCACCAACAAGCAGAGGTCATTATGGCAAGAGGCCAGGCACACCAACAAGCATGGAAGCACCAACACGCAGAGGTCATTATGGCAAGAGGCCATGCGGACCAACAAGCAAGGAAGCACCATCAATCAGAAGTCATGAAGGCAAGAGGCCATGCGTACCAACAAGCAAGAAAGCACAAACAAGCAGAGGTCATTATGGCAAGAGGCCAGGCACACCAACAAGCAAGGAAGCACCAGCAAGCAGAGGTCATTATGGCAAGAGGCCAGGCGCACCAACAAGCAAGGAAGCACCAGCAATCAGAAGTCATGAAGGAAAGAGGCCAGGGGCACCAACAAGCAAGGAAGCACCAACAACAGAGGTCATGCAGGCAAGAGGCTAGGCGAACCAACAAGCGAGGAAGCATCACCAATCAAAAGTCATGAAGGAAAGAGGCCAGGTGCACCAACAAGCAAGGAAACATCAGCAATCAGAGGTCATGACGGAAAGAGGCCAGGCGCACCAACAAGCAAGGAAGCACCAACAAGCAGAGGTCATTATGGCAAGAGGCCAGGCGCACCAACAAGCAAGGAAGCACCAGCAAGCAGAGGTCATTATGGCAAGAGGCCATGCACACCAACAAGCAAGGAAGCATCAGCAATCAGAGGTCATGAAGGCAAGAGGCCAGGCGCACCAGCAAGCAAGGAAACATCAGCAATCAGAGGTCATGAAGGAAAGAGGCCAGGCGCATCAACAAGCAAGGAAGCACCAGCAATCAGAGGTCATGAAGGCAAGAGGCCAGGCACAACAACAAGCGAGGAAGCATCAGCAATCAGAGGTCATTATGGCAAGAGGCCATGCACACCAACATGCAAGGAAGCACCAGCAATCAGAAGTCATGAAAGCAAGAGGCCATGCGCACCAACAAGCAAGGAAGTATCAGCAATCATAGGTCATGAAGGCAAGAGGACAAGCGCACCAACAAGCAAGGAAGCATCAGCAATCAGAAGTCATGAAGGCAAGAGGCCAGGCGCACCAACAAGCAAGGAAGCATTAGCAATCAGAGGTCACGACGGGAAGAGGCCAGGCGCACCAACAAGCAAGGAAGCATCAGCAATCAGAGGTCATGACGGAAAGAGGCCAGGCGCACCAACAAGCAAGGAAGCATTAAAAATCAGTGGTCACGACGGGAAGAGGCCAGGCGCACCAACCAGCAAGGAAGCATCAGCAATCAGAGGTCATGACGGAAAGAGGCCAGGCACACCAACAAGCGAGGAATCATCAGCAATCAGAGGTCATTATGGCAAGAGGCCATGCGCACCAACATGCAAGGAAGCACCAGCAATCAGAAGTCATGAAGGCAAGAGGCCATGCGCACCAACAAGCAAGGAAGCATCAGCAATCAGAGGACATGAAGGCAAGAGTCCAGGTGCACCAACAAGCGAGGAAGCATCAGCAATCAGAGGTCATTATGGCAAGAGGCCATGCGCACCAACATGCAAGGAAGCACCAGCAATCAGAAGTCATGAAGGCAAGAGGCCAGGCGCTCCAACAAGCAAGGAAGCATTAGCAATCAGAGGTCACGAAGGGAAGAGGCCAGGCGCACCAACAAACAAGGAAGCATCAGCAATCAGAGGTCATGATGGAAAGAGGCCAGGCACACCAACAAGCAAGGAAGCATTAGCAATCGGAGGTCATGACGGAAAGAGGTCAGGCACACCAACAAGCAAGGAAGCATCAGCAATCAGAGGTCATGAAGGCAAGAGGCCAGGCGCACTAACAAGCTAAGAAACATCAACACGCAGAGCTTATTAAGGCAAGGTGCAAGGCGCACCAACAAGCGAGGAAGCATCAGCAATCAGAGGTCATGAAGGCAAGAGGCTAGGCACACCAATAAGCAAAGAAACATCAACAAGCAGAGCTTATTAAGGCAAGGTGCAAGGCGCACCAACAAGCGAGGAAGCATCAGCAATCAGAGGTCATGAAGGAAAGAGGCCAGACACACCAACAACCAAGGAGACATCAGCAAGCAGGAGTCATGCAGCAAAGAGGCCAGGAGCACCAACAACCAAGGAAGCACCAGCAAGCAGAGATTATTCAGGCAAAAGACCAAGCGCACCACCAGGCAAGGAAGCAACAACATGCAGAGGTCATTATGCAGAAGAGGCCAGGAGCAAAAACAAGCGAGGAAGCATCAGCAATCAGAAGTCATGAAGGAAAGAGGCCAAGCGCACCAACAAGCAAGGAAACATCAGCAATCAGAGGTCATGAAGGCAAGAGGCGAGGCGCACCAACAAGCGAGGAAGCATCAGCAATCAGAAGTCATGAAGGAAAGAGGCCAGGCGCACCAACAAGCAAGGAAACATCAGCAATCAGAGGTCATGAAGGCAAGAGGCCAGGCGCACCAACAAGCTAGGATGCAGCAGCAAGCAGCGGTCATGAAGGAAAGATGCCAGGCGCACCAACAAGCAAGGAAGCATCAGCAATCAGAAGTCATGAAGGAAAGAGGCCAGGCACACCAACAAGCAAGGAAACATCAGCAATCAGAGGTCATGAAGGCAAGAGGCCAGGCGCACCAAAAAGCAAGGATGCAGCAGCAAGCAAGGGTCATGAAGGAAAGAGGCCAGGCGCACAAACAAGCAAGGAAGCATCAGCAATCAGAAGTCATGAAGGAAAGAGGCCAGGCACACCAACAAGCAAGGAAACACCAACAAGCAGAGGTCATGAAGGCAAGAGGCCAGGCACACCAACAAGCGAGGAACCATCAGCAATCAGAAGTCATGAAGGAAAGAGGCCAGGCGCACCAACAAACAAGGAAACATCAGCAATCAGAGGTCATGACGGAAAGAGGCCAGGCAAACCAACAAGCAAGGAAGCACCAACACACAGAGGTCATTATGGCAAGAGGCCATGCGCACCAACAAACAAGGAAGCAACAGCAAGCAGAGGTCATTAAGGCAAGAGGCCAGATGCCTCAACAAGCATGGAAGTACCCGCAAGCAGAGGTCCTTAAGGCAAGAGGCCAGGCGCACCAACAAGCAAGAAAGCACCAGCAAGCAGAGGTCATTAAGGCAAGTTGCCAGGCGCACCAACAAGCATGGAAGCATCAGCAATCAGAGGTTATGAAGGAAATAGGCCAGGCGCACCAACAAGCAAGGAAGCACCAACACGCCAAGGTCATTAAGCAGAGGTTATTATGGCAAGAGGTCAGGTGCAACAACAAGCAAGGAAGCACCAGAAACAGAGTTCATTAAGGCAAGAGGCCAGGAGCACCAGCAAGCAAGGAAGAATCAGCAATCAAAGGTCATGAAGGCAAGAGGCCAGGTGCACCAACAAGCAAGGAAGCACCAGCAACAGAGGTCATTAAGGCAAGAGGCCAGGCACACCAACAAGCAAGGAAGCACCAGCAACAGAGGTAATTAAGGCAATAGGCCAGGCGCACCAACAAGCAAGGAAGCATCAGCAGTCAGAGGTCATTATGGCAAGAGGCCAGGCGCACCAACAAGCAAGGAAGCATCAGCAATCAGAGGTCATGACGGAAAGAGGCCAGGTGCACCAATAAGCAAGGAAGCACCAACACGCAGAGGTTATTATGGCAAGAGGCCATGCGCACCAACATGCAAGGAAGCACCATCAATCAGAAGTCATGAAGGCAAGAGGCCATGCGCACCAACATGCAAGGAAGCACCATCAATCAGAAGTCATGAAGGCAAGAGGCCATGCGCACCAACAAGCAAGGAAACATCAGTAATCAGAGGTCATGAAGGAAAGAGGCCAGATGCACCAACAAGCAAGGACGCACCAACAAGCAGAGGTAATTATGGCAAGAGGCCATGCGCACTAACAAGCAAGGAAGCATCAGCAATCAGAGGTCATGAAGGCAAGAGGCCAGGTGCACCAACAAGCAAGGTAACATCAGCAATCAGAGGTCATCAAGGCAAGAGGCCAGGCGCACCAACAAGCAAGGAAGCATCAGCAATCAGAGGTCATGAAGGAAAGAGGCCAGGCGCACCAACAAGCAAGGACGCACCAGCAAACAGAGGTCATGAAGGCAAGAGGCCAGGCGCACCAACAAGCAAGGAAGCACCAACAAGCAGAGGTCATTATGGCAAGAGGCAAGGCGCACCAACAAGCAAGGAAGCATCAGCAATCAGAGGTCATGAAGGAAAGAGGCCAGGCGCACCAACAAGCAAGGAAGCACCAGCAAACAGAGGTCATGAAGGCAAGAGGCCAGGTGCACCAACAAGCAAGGAAGCACCAACAAGCAGAGGTGATTATGGCAAGAGGCCAGGCGCACCAACAAGCAAGGAAGCATCAGCAATCAGAAGTCATGAAGGCAAGAGGCCATGCGCACCAATAAGCAAGGAAGCATCAGCAATCAGAGGTCATGAAGGCAAGAGGCCAGGCGCACCAACAAGCAAGGAAGCACCAATACGCAGAGGTTATTATGGCAAGAGGCCATGCGCACCAACATGCAAGGAAGCACCATCAATCAGAAGTCATGAAGGCAAGAGGCCATGCGCACCAACAAGCAAGGAAGCATCAGCAATCAGAGGTCATGAAGGCAAGAGGCCAGGCGCACCAACAAGCAAGAAAACATCAGTAATCAGTGGTCATGAAGGAAACAGGCCAGGCACATTAACAGTCTAGGAAGCACCAGCAATCAGAGGTCCTGAAGGCAAGAGGCCAGGCACACCAACAGGCGAGGAAGCATCAGCAATCAGAGGTCATTATGGCAAGAGGCCATGCGCACCAACAGGCAAGGAAGCACCAGCAATCAGAAGTTATGAAGGCAAGAGGCCATGCGCACCAACAAGCAAGGAAGCATCAGCAATTAGAAGTCATGAAGGCAAGAGGCCATGCGCACCAACAAGCAAGGAAGCATCAGCAATCAGAGGTCATGAAGGCAAGAGGACATGCGCACCAACAAGCAAAGAAACATCAACAAGCAGAGCTTATTAAGGCAAGGTGCAAGGCGCACCAACAAGCGAGGAAGCATCAGCAATTAGAGGTCATGAAGGCAAGAGGCCAGGCGCACCAACAAGTGAGGAAGCATCAGAAATCAGAGGTCATTATGGCAAGAGGCCATGCGACCCAACAAGCAAGGAAGCACCAGCAATAAGAAGTCATGAAGGCAAGAGGCCATGCACACCAACAAGCAAGGAAGCATCAGCAATCAGAGGTCATGAAGGCAAGAGGACATGTGCACCAACAAGCAAAGAAACATCAACAAGCAGAGCTTATTAAGGCAAGGTGCAAGGCGCACCAACAAGCGAGGAAGCATCAGCAATTAGAGGTCATGAAGGAAAGAGGCCAGGCACACCAACAACCAAGGAAACATCAGCAATCAGAGGTCATGAAGGCAAGAGGCCAGGTGCACCAACAAGCAAGGATGCAGCAGCAAGCAAGAGTCATGCAGCAAAGATGCCAGGCGCACCAACAAGCAAGGAAGCACCAGCAAGCAGAGGTTATTCAGGCAAAAGACCAAGAGCACCACCAGGCAAGGAAGCACCAACATGCAGAGGTCATTATGCAGAAGAGGCCAGGAGCACCAACAAGCGAGGAAGCATCAGCAATCAGAAGTCATGAAGGAAAGAGGCCAGACACACCAACAAGCACGGAAACATCAGCCATCAGAGTGCATGAAGGCAAGAGGCCAGGCGCACCAAAAAGCGAGGAAGCATTAGCAATCAGAGGTCACGACGGGAAGAGGCCAGGCGCACCAACAAGCAAGGAAACATCAGCAATCAGAGGCCATGAAGGCAAGGGGCCAGGCGCACCAACAAGCTAGGATGCAGCAGCAAGCAGGGTCATGAAGGAAAGCGGCCAGGTGCACCAACAAGCAAGGAAGTATCAGCAATCAGAAGTCATGAAGGAAAGAGGCCAGGCACACCAACAAGCAAGGAAACATCAGCAATCAGAGGTCATGAAGGCAAGAGGCCAGGTGCACCAGCAAGCAAGGATGCAGCAGCAAGCAAGGGTCATGAAGGAAAGAGGCCAGGCGCACAAACAAGCAAGGAAACATCAGCAATCAGAAGTCATGAAGGAAAGAGGCCAGGCACACCAACAAGCAAGGAAACATCAGCAATCAGAAGTCATGACGGAAAGAGGCCAGGCAAACCAACAAGCAAGGAAGCACCAACACGCAGACGTCATTATGGCAAGAGGCCATGCACACCAACAAACAAGGAAGCAACAGCAAGCAGAGGTCATTAAGGCAAGAGGCCAGGCACACCAACAAGCAAGGAAACATCAGCAATCAGAGGTCATGACGGAAAGAGGCCAGGCAAACCAACAAGCAAGGAAACATCAGCATTCAGAGGTCATGACGGAAAGAGGCCAGGCAAACCAACAAGCAAGGAAGCACCAACACGCAGACGTCATTATGGCAAGAGGCCATGCACACAAGCAAACAAGGAAGCAACAGCAAGCAGAGGTCATTAAGGCAAGAGGCCAGATGCCTCAACAAGCAAGGAAGTACCAGAAAGTAGAGTTCCTTAAGGCAAGAGGCCAGGCGCACCAACAAGCAAGAAAGCACGAGCAAGCAGAGGTCATTAAGGCAAGGTGCCAGGCTCACCAACAAGCATGGAAGCATCAGCAATCAGAGGTCATGAAGGAAAGAGTCCAGGCGCACCAACAAGCAAGGAAGCACCAACATGCCAAGGTCATTAAGCAGAGGTTATTATGGCAAGAGGTCAGGCGCACCAACAAGCAAGGAAGTACCTGAAACAGAGTTTATTAAGGCAAGAGGCCAGGAGCACCAACAAGCAAGGAAGCATCAGCAGGCAAGGAAGAATCAGCAATCAAAGGTAATGAAGGCAAGAGGCAAGGGGCACCAACAAGCAAGGAAGCACCAGCAACAGAGGTCGTTAAGGCAAGAGGCCAGGCACACCAACAAGCAAGGAAGCACCAGCAAAGGAGGTAATTAAGACAAGAGGCCAGGCGCACCAACAAGCAAGGAAGCATCAGCAAACAGAGGTCATGAAGGAAAGAGGCCAGGTGCACCAACAAGCAGAGGTCATTATGGCAAGAGGCCAGGTGCACCAACAAGCAAGGAAGCATCAGCATTCAGAGGTCTGAAGGCAAGGTGCAAGGCGCACCAACAAGCAAGGAAGCTTCAGCATTCAGAAGTCATGAAGGAAAGAGGCCAGGCACACCAACAAGCAAGGAAGCACCAACAAGCAGAGGTCATTATGGCAAGAGGCCAGGTGCACCAACAAGCAAGGAAGCATCAGCATTCAGAGGTTCTGAAGGCAAGAGGCCAGGCTCACCAACAAGCCAGGAAGCATCAGCCATCAGAGGTCATGAAGGCAAGAAGCCAGGCACACCAACAAGCAAGGAAACATCAGCAATCAGAGGTCATGAAGGAAAGAAGCCAGGCGCACCAACAAGCAAGGAAGCACCAGCAAACAGAGGTCATGAAGGAAAGAGGCCGGGCGCACCAACAAGCAAGGAAGCACCAGCAAACAGATGATATGAAGGCAAGAAGCCAGGTGCACCAACAAGCAAGGAAGCACCAACACGCAGAGGTCATTATGGCAAGAGGCCAGGTGCACCAACAAGCACGGAAACATCAGCAATCAGAGGTCATGAAGGAAAGAGGCCAGGCGCACCAACAAGCAAGGAAGCACCAACAAGCAGAGGTCATTATGGCAAGAGGCCAGGCGCACCAACAAGCAAGGAAGCATCAGCAATCAGAGGTCATGAAGGCAAGAGGCCAGGCGCACCAACAAGCAAGGAAGAACCAACAAGCAGAGGTTATTAAGGCAAGAGGCCAGATGCCTCAACAAGCAAGGAAGTACCAGAAAGTAGAGTTCCTTAAGGCAAGAGGCCAGGCGCACCAACAAGCAAGAAAGCACGAGCAAGCAGAGGTCATTAAGGCAAGGTGCCAGGCTCACCAACAAGCATGGAAGCATCAGCAATCAGAGGTCATGAAGGAAAGAGTCCAGGCGCACCAACAAGCAAGGAAGCACCAACATGCCAAGGTCATTAAGCAGAGGTTATTATGGCAAGAGGTCAGGCGCACCAACAAGCAAGGAAGTACCTGAAACAGAGTTTATTAAGGCAAGAGGCCAGGAGCACCAACAAGCAAGGAAGCATCAGCAGGCAAGGAAGAATCAGCAATCAAAGGTAATGAAGGCAAGAGGCAAGGGGCACCAACAAGCAAGGAAGCACCAGCAACAGAGGTCGTTAAGGCAAGAGGCCAGGCACACCAACAAGCAAGGAAGCACCAGCAAAGGAGGTAATTAAGACAAGAGGCCAGGCGCACCAACAAGCAAGGAAGCATCAGCAAACAGAGGTCATGAAGGAAAGAGGCCAGGTGCACCAACAAGCAGAGGTCATTATGGCAAGAGGCCAGGTGCACCAACAAGCAAGGAAGCATCAGCATTCAGAGGTCTGAAGGCAAGGTGCAAGGCGCACCAACAAGCAAGGAAGCTTCAGCATTCAGAAGTCATGAAGGAAAGAGGCCAGGCACACCAACAAGCAAGGAAGCACCAACAAGCAGAGGTCATTATGGCAAGAGGCCAGGTGCACCAACAAGCAAGGAAGCATCAGCATTCAGAGGTTCTGAAGGCAAGAGGCCAGGCTCACCAACAAGCCAGGAAGCATCAGCCATCAGAGGTCATGAAGGCAAGAAGCCAGGCACACCAACAAGCAAGGAAACATCAGCAATCAGAGGTCATGAAGGAAAGAAGCCAGGCGCACCAACAAGCAAGGAAGCACCAGCAAACAGAGGTCATGAAGGAAAGAGGCCGGGCGCACCAACAAGCAAGGAAGCACCAGCAAACAGATGATATGAAGGCAAGAAGCCAGGTGCACCAACAAGCAAGGAAGCACCAACACGCAGAGGTCATTATGGCAAGAGGCCAGGTGCACCAACAAGCACGGAAACATCAGCAATCAGAGGTCATGAAGGAAAGAGGCCAGGCGCACCAACAAGCAAGGAAGCACCAACAAGCAGAGGTCATTATGGCAAGAGGCCAGGCGCACCAACAAGCAAGGAAGCATCAGCAATCAGAGGTCATGAAGGCAAGAGGCCAGGCGCACCAACAAGCAAGGAAGAACCAACAAGCAGAGGTTATTAAGGCAAGGTGCCAGGCGCACCAACAGGCAAGGAAGCACCAACATGCCGAGGTCATTAAGCAGAGGTTATTAAGGCAAGAGGTCAGGTGCACCAACAAGCAAGGAAGCACCGGCAACAGAGGTCATTAAGGCAAGAGGCCAGGAGCACCAGCAAGCAAGGAAACACCAGCAAGCAGAGGTCATTAAGGCCAGAGACCAGGTGCACCAACAAGCAAGGAAGCACCAACACACATAGGTCATTAAGCAGAGGTTATTAAGACAAGAGGACAGGGACACCAACAAGCAAGGAAACATCAGCAATCAGAGGTCATGAAGGCAAGAGGCCAGGCACACCAACAAGCAAGGATGCAGCAGCAAGCAAGGGTCATGAAGGAAAGAGGCCAGGCACACAAACAAGCAAGGAAGCATCAGCAATCAGAAGTCATGAAGGAAAGAGGCCAGGCACACCAACAAGCAAGGAAACATCAGCAATCAGAGGTCATGAAGGCAAGAGGCCAGGCGCACCAACAAGCAAGGATGCAGCAGCAAGAAAGGGTCATGAAGAAAAGAGGCCAGGCGCACAAACAAGTAAGGAAGCTTCAGCAATCAGAAGTCATGAAGGAAAGAGGCCAGGCGCACCAACAAGCAAGGAAGCACCAACAAGCAGAGGTTATTATGGCAAGAGGCCATGCGCACCAACATGCAAGGAAGCACCATCAATCAGAAGTCATGAAGGCAAGAGGCCATGCGCACCAACAAGCAAGGAAGCATCAGCAATCACAGGTCATGAAGGCAAGAGGCCAGGCGCACCAACAAGCAAGAAAACATCAGTAATCAGTGGTCATGAAGGAAACAGGCCAGGCACATTAACAGTCTAGGAAGCACCAGCAATCAGAGGTCCTGAAGGCAAGAGGCCAGGCACACCAACAGGCGAGGAAGCATCAGCAATCAGAGGTCATTATGGCAAGAGGCCATGCGCACCAACAGGCAAGGAAGCACCAGCAATCAGAAGTTATGAAGGCAAGAGGCCATGCGCACCAACAAGCAAGGAAGCATCAGCAATTAGAAGTCATGAAGGCAAGAGGCCATGCGCACCAACAAGCAAGGAAGCATCAGCAATCAGAGGTCATAAAGGAAAGAGGACATGCGCACCAACAAGCAAAGAAACATCAACAAGCAGAGCTTATCAGGCAAGGTGCAAGGCGCACCAACAAGCGAGGAAGCATCAGCAATAAGAGGTCATGAAGGCAAGAGGCAAGGCGCACCAACAAGTGAGGAAGCATCAGAAATCAGAGGTCATTATGGCAAGAGGCCATGCGACCCAACAAGCAAGGAAGCACCAGCAATAAGAAGTCATGAAGGCAAGAGGCCATGCACACCAACAAGCAAGGAAGCATCAGCAATCAGAGGTCATGAAGGCAAGAGGACATGTGCACCAACAAGCAAAGAAACATCAACAAGCAGAGCTTATTAAGGCAAGGTGCAAGGCGCACCAACAAGCGAGGAAGCATCAGCAATTAGAGGTCATGAAGGAAAGAGGCCAGGCACACCAACAACCAAGGAAACATCAGCAATCAGAGGTCATGAAGGCAAGAGGCCAGGTGCACCAACAAGCAAGGATGCAGCAGCAAGCAAGAGTCATGCAGCAAAGATGCCAGGCGCACCAACAAGCAAGGAAGCACCAGCAAGCAGAGGTTATTCAGGCAAAAGACCAGGAGCACCACCAGGCAAGGAAGCACCAACATGCAGAGGTCATTGTGCAGAAGAGGCCAGGAGCACCAACAAGCGAGGAAGCATCAGCAATCAGAAGTCATGAAGAAAAGAGGCCAGACGCACCAACAAGCACGGAAACATCAGCCATCAGAGTGCATGAAGGCAAGAGGCCAGGCGCACCAAAAAGCGAGGAAGCATTAGCAATCAGAGGTCACGACGGGAAGAGGCCAGGCGCACCAACAAGCAAGGAAACATCAGCAATCAGAGGCCATGAAGGCAAGGGGCCAGGCGCACCAACAAGCTAGGATGCAGCAGCAAGCAGGGTCATGAAGGAAAGCGGCCAGGCGCACCAACAAGCAAGGAAGTATCAGCAATCAGAAGTCATGAAGGAAAGAGGCCAGGCACACCAACAAGCAAGGAAACATCAGCAATCAGAGGTCATGAAGGCAAGAGGCCAGGTGCACCAGCAAGCAAGGATGCAGCAGCAAGCAAGGGTCATGAAGGAAAGAGGCCAGGCGCACAAACAAGCAAGGAAGCATCAGCAATCAGAAGTCATGAAGGAAAGAGGCCAGGCACACCAACAAGCAAGGAAACATCAGCAATCAGAAGTCATGACGGAAAGAGGCCAGGCAAACCAACAAGCAAGGAAGCACCAACACGCAGACGTCATTATGGCAAGAGGCCATGCACACCAACAAACAAGGAAGCAACAGCAAGCAGAGGTCATTAAGGCAAGAGGCCAGGCACACCAACAAGCAAGGAAACATCAGCAATCAGAGGTCATGACGGAAAGAGGCCAGGCAAACCAACAAGCAAGGAAACATCAGCATTCAGAGGTCATGACGGAAAGAGGCCAGGCAAACCAACAAGCAAGGAAGCACCAACACGCAGACGTCATTATGGCAAGAGGCCATGCACACCAACAAACAAGGAAGCAACAGCAGGCAGAGGTCATTAAGGCAAGAGGCCAGATGCCTCAACAAGCAAGGAAGTACCAGAAAGTAGAGTTCCTTAAGGCAAGAGGCCAGGCGCACCAACAAGCAAGAAAGCACCAGCAAGCAGAGGTCATTAAGGCAAGGTGCCAGGCTCACCAACAAGCATGGAAGCATCAGCAATCAGAGGTCATGAAGGAAAGAGTCCAGGCGCACCAACAAGCAAGGAAGCACCAACATGCCAAGGTCATTAAGCAGAGGTTATTATGGCAAGAGGTCAGGCGCACCAACAAGCAAGGAAGTACCTGAAACAGAGTTTATTAAGGCAAGAGGCCAGGAGCACCAACAAGCAAGGAAGCATCAGCAGGCAAGGAAGAATCAGCAATCAAAGGTAATGAAGGCAAGAGGCAAGGGGCACCAACAAGCAAGGAAGCACCAGCAACAGAGGTCGTTAAGGCAAGAGGCCAGGCACACCAACAAGCAAGGAAGCACCAGCAAAGGAGGTAATTAAGACAAGAGGCCAGGCACACCAACAAGCAAGGAAGCATCAGCAAACAGAGGTCATGAAGGAAAGAGGCCAGGTGCACCAACAAGCAGAGGTCATTATGGCAAGAGGCCAGGTGCACCAAAAAGGAGGAAGCATCAGCATTCAGAGGTCTGAAGGCAAGGTGCAAGGCGCACCAACAAGCAAGGAAGCTTCAGCAATCAGAAGTCATGAAGGAAAGAGGCCAGGCACACCAACAAGCAAGGAAGCACCAACAAGCAGAGGTCATTATGGCAAGAGGCCAGGTGCACCAACAAGCAAGGAAGCATCAGCATTCAGAGGTTCTGAAGGCAAGAGGCCAGGCGCACCAACAAGCAAGGAAGCACCAGCAAACAGAGGTCATGAAGGAAAGAGGCCGGGCGCACCAACAAGCAAGGAAGCACCAGCAAACAGATGATATAAAGGCAAGAAGCCAGGTGCACCAACAAGCAAGGAAGCACCAACACGCAGAGGTCATGAAGGAAAGAGGCCGGGCGCACCAACAAGCAAGGAAGCACCAGCAAACAGATGATATGAAGGCAAGAAGCCAGGTGCACCAACAAGCAAGGAAGCACCAACACGCAGAGGTCATTATGGCAAGAGGCCAGGTGCACCAACAAGCACGGAAACATCAGCAATCAGAGGTCATGAAGGAAAGAGGCCAGGCGCACCAACAAGCAAGGAAGCACCAACAAGCAGAGGTCATTATGGCAAGAGGCCAGGCGCACCAACAAGCAAGGAAGCATCAGCAATCAGAGGTCATGAAGGCAAGAGGCCAGGCGCACCAACAAGCAAGGAAGAACCAACAAGCAGAGGTTATTAAGGTAAGGTGCCAGGCGCACCAACAGGCAAGGAAGCACCAACATGCCGAGGTCATTAAGCAGAGGTTATTAAGGCAAGAGGTCAGGTGCACCAACAAGCAAGGAAGCACCAGCAACAGAGGTCATTAAGGCAAGAGGCCAGGAGCACCAACAAGCAAGGAAACACCAGCAAGCAGAGGTCATTAAGGCCAGAGACCAGGTGCACCAACAAGCAAGGAAGCACCAACACACATAGGTCATTAACCAGAGGTTATTAAGACAAGAGGATAGGGACACCAACAAGCAAGGAAACATCAGCAATCAGAGGTCATGAGGGCAAGAGGCAAGGCACACCAACAAGCAAGGATGCAGCAGCAAGCAAGGGTCATGAAGGAAAGAGGCCAGGCACACAAACAAGCAAGGAAGCATCAGCAATCAGAAGTCATGAAGGAAAGAGGCCAGGCACACCAACAAGCAAGGAAACATCAGCAATCAGAGGTCATGAAGGCAAGAGGCCAGGCGCACCAACAAGCAAGGATGCAGCAGCAAGAAAGGGTCATGAAGAAAAGAGGCCAGGCGCACAAACAAGTAAGGAAGCTTCAGCAATCAGAAGTCATGAAGGAAAGAGGCCAGGCGCACCAACAAGCAAGGAAGCACCAACAAGCAGAGGTTATTATGGCAAGAGGCCATGCGCACCAACATGCAAGGAAGCACCATCAATCAGAAGTCATGAAGGCAAGAGGCCATGCGCACCAACAAGCAAGGAAGCATCAGCAATCACAGGTCATGAAGGCAAGAGGCCAGGCGCACCAACAAGCAAGAAAACATCAGTAATCAGTGGTCATGAAGGAAACAGGCCAGGCACATTAACAGTCTAGGAAGCACCAGCAATCAGAGGTCCTGAAGGCAAGAGGCCAGGCACACCAACAGGCGAGGAAGCATCAGCAATCAGAGGTCATTATGGCAAGAGGCCATGCGCACCAACAGGCAAGGAAGCACCAGCAATCAGAAGTTATGAAGGCAAGAGGCCATGCGCACCAACAAGCAAGGAAGCATCAGCAATTAGAAGTCATGAAGGCAAGAGGCCATGCGCACCAACAAGCAAGGAAGCATCAGCAATCAGAGGTCATAAAGGCAAGAGGACATGCGCACCAACAAGCAAAGAAACATCAACAAGCAGAGCTTATCAGGCAAGGTGCAAGGCGCACCAACAAGCGAGGAAGCATCAGCAATAAGAGGTCATGAAGGCAAGAGGCAAGGCGCACCAACAAGTGAGGAAGCATCAGAAATCAGAGGTCATTATGGCAAGAGGCCATGCGCACCAACAAGCGAGGAAGCATCAGCAATTAGAGGTCATGAAGGAAAGAGGCCAGGCACACCAACAACCAAGGAAACATCAGCAATCAGAGGTCATGAAGGCAAGAGGCCAGGTGCACCAACAAGCAAGGATGCAGCAGCAAGCAAGAGTCATGCAGCAAAGATGCCAGGTGCACCAACAAGCAAGGAAGCACCAGCAAGCAGAGGTTATTCAGGCAAAAGACCAGGAGCACCACCAGGCAAGGAAGCACCAACATGCAGAGGTCATTATGCAGAAGAGGCCAGGAGCACCAACAAGCGAGGAAGCATCAGCAATCAGAAGTCATGAAGGAAAGAGGCCAGACGCACCAACAAGCACGGAAACATCAGCCATCAGAGGTCATGAAGGCAAGAGGCCAGGCGCACCAAAAAGCGAGGAAGCATTAGCAATCAGAGGTCACGACGGGAAGAGGCCAGGCGCACCAACAAGCAATGAAACATCAGCAATCAGAGGCCATGAAGGCAAGGGGCCAGGCGCACCAACAAGCTAGGATGCAGCAGCAAGCAGGGGTCATGAAGGAAAGCGGCCAGGCGCACCAACAAGCAAGGAAGTATCAGCAATCAGAAGTCATGAAGGAAAGAGGCCAGGCACACCAACAAGCAAGGAAACATCAGCAATCAGAGGTCATGAAGGCAAGAGGCCAGGTGCACCAGCAAGCAAGGATGCAGCAGCAAGCAAGGGTCATGAAGGAAAGAGGCCAGGCGCACAAACAAGCAAGGAAACATCAGCAATCAGAAGTCATGAAGGAAAGAGGCCAGGCACACCAACAAGCAAGGAAACATCAGCAATCAGAAGTCATGACGGAAAGAGGCCAGGCAAACCAACAAGCAAGGAAGCACCAACACGCAGACGTCATTATGGCAAGAGGCCATGCACACCAACAAACAAGGAAGCAATAGCAAGCAGAGGTCATTAAGGCAAGAGGCCAGGCACACCAACAAGCAAGGAAACATCAGCAATCAGAGGTCATGACGGAAAGAGGCCAGGCAAACCAACAAGCAAAGAAACAGCAGCAATCAGAGGTCATGACGGAAAGAGGCCAGGCAAACCAACAAGCAAGGAAGCACCAACACGCAGACGTCATTATGGCAAGAGGCCATGCACACCAACAAACAAGGAAGCAACAGCAAGCAGAGGTCATTAAGGCAAGAGGCCAGATGCCTCAACAAGCAAGGAAGTACCTGAAACAGAGTTTATTAAGGCAAGAGGCCAGGAGCACCAACAAGCAAGGAAGCATCAGCAGGCAAGGAAGAATCAGCAATCAAAGGTAATGAAGGCAAGAGGCCAGGTGCACCAACAAGCAAGAAAGCACCAGCAAGCAGAGGTCATTAAGGCAAGGTGCCAGGCTCACCAACAAGCATGGAAGCATCAGCAATCAGAGGTCATGAAGGAAAGAGTCCAGGCGCACCAACAAGCAAGGAAGCACCAACATGCCAAGGTCATTAAGCAGAGGTTATTATGGCAAGAGGTCAGGCGCACCAACAAGCAAGGAAGTACCTGAAACAGAGTTTATTAAGGCAAGAGGCCAGGAGCACCAACAAGCAAGGAAGCATCAGCAGGCAAGGAAGAATCAGCAATCAAAGGTAATGAAGGCAAGAGGCAAGGGGCACCAACAAGCAAGCAAGCACCAGCAACAGAGGTCGTTAAGGCAAGAGGCCAGGCACACCAACCAGCAAGGAAGCACCAGCAAAGGAGGTAATTAAGACAAGAGGCCAGGCGCACCAACAAGCAAGGAAGCATCAGCAATCAGAGGTCATGAAGGAAAGAGGCCAGGTGCACCAACAAGCAGAGGTCATTATGGCAAGAGGCCAGGTGCACCAACAAGCAAGGAAGCATCAGCATTCAGAGGTCTGAAGGCAAGGTGCAAGGCGCACCAACAAGCAAGGAAGCTTCAGCAATCAGAAGTCATGAAGGAAAGAGGCCAGGCACACCAACAAGCAAGGAAGCACCAACAAGCAGAGGTCATTATGGCAAGAGGCCAGGTGCACCAACAAGCAAGGAAGCATCAGCATTCAGAGGTTCTGAAGGCAAGAGGCCAGGCGCACCAACAAGCCAGGAAGCATCAGTAATCAGAGGTCATGAAGGCAAGAAGCCAGGCACACCAACAAGCAAGGAAACATCAGCAATCAGAGGTCATGAAGGAAAGAGGCCAGGCGCACCAACAAGCAAGGAAGCACCAGCAAACAGAGATCATGAAGGAAAGAGGCCGGGTGCACCAACAAGCAAGGAAGCACCAGCAAACAGATGATATGAAGGCAAGAAGCCAGGTGCACCAACAAGCAAGGAAGCACCAACACGCAGAGGTCATTATGGCAAGAGGCCAGGTGCACCAACAAGCACGGAAACATCAGCAATCAGAGGTCATGAAGGAAAGAGGCCAGGCGCACCAACAAGCAAGGAAGCACCAACAAGCAGAGGTCATTATGGCAAGAGGCCAGGCGCACCAACAAGCAAGGAAGCATCAGCAATCAGAGGTCATGAAGGCAAGAGGCCAGGCGCACCAACAAGCAAGGAAGCACCAACAAGCATAGATTATTAAGGCAAGGTGCCAGGCGCACCAACGGGCAAGGAAGCACCAACATGCCGAGGTCATTAAGCAGAGGTTATTAAGGCAAGAGGTCAGGTGCACCAACAAGCAAGGAAGCACCAGCAACAGAGGTCATTAAGGAAAGAGGCCAGGAGCACCAACAAGCAAGGAAACACCAGCAAGCAGAGGTCATTAAGGCCAGAGACCAGGTGCACCAACAAGCAAGGAAGCACCAACACACATAGGTCATTAAGCAGAGGTTATTAAGACAAGAGGACAGGGACACCAACAAGCAAGGAAACATCAGAAATCAGAGGTCATGAAGGCAAGAGGCCAGGCACACCAACAAGCAAGGATGCAGCAGCAAGCAAAGGTCATGAAGGAAAGAGGCCAGGCACACAAACAAGCAAGGAAGCATCAGCAATCAGAAGTCATGAAGGAAAGAGGCCAGGCACACCAACAAGCAAGGAAACATCAGCAATCAGAGGTCATGAAGGCAAGAGGCCAGGCGCACCAACAAGCAAGGATGCAGCAGCAAGAAAGGGTAATGAAGGAAAGAGGCCAGGCGCACAAACAAGTAAGGAAGCTTCAGCAATCAGAAGTCATGAAGGAAAGAGGCCAGGCACACCAACAAGCAAGGAAACACCAACAAGCAGAGGTCATGAAGGCAAGAGGCCAGGCGCACCAACAAGCGAGGAAGCATCAGCAATCAGAAGTCATGAAGGAAAGAGGCCAGGCACACCAACAAGCAAGGAAACATCAGCAATCAGTGGTCATGACGGAAAGAGGCCAGGCACACCAACAAGCAAGGAAGCACCAACACGCAGAGGTCATTAATGCAAGAGGCCATGTGCACCAACAAACAAGGAAGCAACAGCAAGCAGAGGTCATTAAGGCAAGGTGCCAAGCGCACCAACAAGCATGGGAGCATCAGCAATCAGAGGTCATGAAGGAAAGAGGCCAGGCGCACCAACAAGCAAGGAAGCACCAACACGCCAAGGTCATTAAGCAGAGGTTATTATGGCAAGAGGTCAGGCGCACCAACAAGCAAGGAAGCACCAGAAACAGAGTTCATTAAGGCAAGAGGCCAGGTGCACCAACAAGCAAGGAAGCACCAGCAACAGAGGTCATTAAGGCAAGAGGACAGGCACACCAACAAGCAAGGAAGCACCAGCAACAGAGGTAATTAAGGCACTAGGCCAGGCGCACCAACAAGCAAGGAAGCATCAGCAATCAGAGATCATTGAAGGAAAGAGGCCAGGTGCACCAACAAGCAAGGAAGCATCAGCAATCAGAGGTTCTGAAGGCAAGGTGCAAGGTGCACCAACAAGCAAGGAAGCTTCAGCAATCAGAAGTCATGAAGGAAAGAGGCCATGCGCACTAACAAGCAAGGAAGCATCAGCAATCAGAGGTCATGAAGGCAAGAAGCCAGGCACACCAACACGCAAGGAAACATCAGCAATCAGAGGTCATCAAGGCAAGATGCCAGGTGCACCAGCAAGCAAGGAAACACCAACACACAGAGGTCATTAAGCAGAGGTTAATAAGACAAGAGGCCAGGCGCACCAACAGCAAGGAAGCACCAGCAAGCAGAAGTCATTATGGCGAGAGGCCAGGCGCACCAACAAGCAAGGAAGCACCAGAAACAGAGTTCATTAAGGCAAGAGGCCAGGTGCACCAACCAGCAAGGAAGCACCAGCAACAGAGGTCATTAAGGCAAGAGGCCAGGCACACCAACAAGCAAGGAAGCACCAGCAACAGAGGTAATTAAGGCACTACGCCAGGCGCACCAACAAGCAAGGAAGCATCAGCAATCAGAGATCATTGAAGGAAAGAGGCCAGGTGCACAAACAAGCAAGGAAGCATCAGCAATCAGAGGTTCTGAAGGCAAGGTGCACCAACAAGCAAGTAAGCTTCAGCAATCAGAAGTCATGAAGGAAAGAGGCCATGCGCACTAACAAGCAAGGAAGCATCAGCAATCAGAGGTCATGAAGGCAAGAAGCCAGGCGCACCAACACGCAAGGAAACATCAGCAATCAGAGGTCATCAAGGCAAGATGCCAGGTGTACCAGCAAGCAAGGAAACACCAACACACAGAGGTCATTAAGCAGAGGTTATTAAGACAAGAGGCCAGGAGCACCAACAGCAAGGAAGCACCAGCAAGCAGAAGTCATTATGGCGAGAGGCCAGGCGCACCAACAAGCAAGGAAGCATCAGCAATCAGAGGTCATGAAGGCAAGAGGCCAGGTGCACCAACAAGCAAGGAAGCACCAGCAAACAGAGGGCATTAAGGCAAGAGGCCAGAAGCACCAACAAGCAAGGAAGCACCAGAAAGCACAGGTTATTAAGGCAAGAGGCCAGGAGCACCAACAGACAAGGAAGCAACAGTAAGTAGAGGTCATTAAGGCAAGAGGCCAGGCGCACCAACATGCAAGGAAGCACCATAAAGAAGAGGTCATTAAGGCAAGAGGCCAGGCCCACCAACAAGCAAGGAAGCATCAGCAATCACGCTGAGGTCATTAAGCAGAGGTTATTAAGGCAAGAGGCCAGGCGCACCAACAAGCAAGGAAGCATCAGCAATCAGAGGTCATGAAGGCAAGAGGCCAGGTGCACCAACAAGCAAGGAAGCACCAGCAAACAGAGGGCATTAAGGCAAGAGGCCAGAAGCACCAACAAGCAAGGAAGCACCAGAAAGCACAGGTTATTAAGGCAAGAGGCCAGGAGCACCAACAGACAAGGAAGCAACAGTAAGTAGAGGTCATTAAGGCAAGAGGCCAGGCGCACCAACATGCAAGGAAGCACCATAAAGAAGAGGTCATTAAGGCAAGAGGCCAGGCCCACCAACAAGCAAGGAAGCATCAGCAATCATGGGTCATGACGGCAAGAAGCCAGGCACACCTACAAGCAAGGATGCACCAGCAAGCAGGGGTCATTAAGGCAAGAGGACAGGTGCACCACCAAGCAAGGAAGCAACAGCAAGCAGAGGTTATTAAGGCAAGAGACCAAGTGCACCAACAAGCAAGGAAGCACCAACACACAGAGGTAATTAAGCAGAGATTATTAAGACAAGAGGCCAGGCGCATCAACAAGCAAGGAAGCATCAGCAATCAGAGGACATGAAGGCAAGAGGCTTTGCGCACCAACAAGCAAGGAAGCACCAGCAAACAGAGGGCATTAAGGCAAGAGGCCAGGAGCACCAACAAGCAAGGAAGCACCAGAAAGCACAAGTTATTAAGGCAAGAGGCCAGGAGCACCAACAACCAAGGAAGCAACAGCAAGTAGGGGTCATTAAGGCAAGAGGCCAGGTGCAACAACAAGCAAGAAAGCACAAGCAAGAAGAGGTCTTTAAGGCAAGAGGCCAGGTGCATGAACAAGTAAGGAAGCACCAGCAAGCAGAGGTCCGTAAGGCAAGAAGCCAGGCGTCCCAACAATTAAGGAAGCACCATCAAGCAGCAGTAATTAAGGCAAGAGCCAGGCACACCAACAAGCAAAGAAGCAGCAAGCAGAGGTCAATATGGCAAGAGGCCATGCGCACTAACAAGCAAGGAAGCATCAGCAATCAGAGGTCATGAAGGCAAGAAGCCAGGCACACCAACAAGCAAGGAAACATCAGCAATCAGAGGTCATGAAGGAAAGAGGCCAGGCGCACCAACAAGCAAGGAAGCACCAGCAAACAGAGGTCATGATGGAAAGAGGCCAGGTGCACCAACAAGCAAGGAAGCACCAGCAAAAAGAGGATATGAAGGCAAGAAGCCAGGCGCACAAACAAGCAAGGAAGCACCAACAAGCAGAGGTCATTATGGCAAGAGGCCAGGCGCACCAACAAGCAAGGAAACATCAGCAATCAGAGGTCATGAAGGAAAGAGGCCAGGCACACCAACAAGCAAGGAATCACCAACAAGCAGAGGTCATTATGGCAAGAGGCCAGGCGCACTAACAAGCAAGGAAGCATCAGCAATCAGAAGTCATGAAGGCAAGAGACAGGCGCACCAACAAGCAAGGAAGCACCAACAAGCAGAGGTTATTAAGGCAAGGTGCCAGGCGCACCAACGGGCAAGGAAGCACCAACACGCTGAGGTCATTAAGCAGAGGTTATTAAGGCAAGAGGTCAGGTGCACCAACAAGCAAGGAAGCACCAGCAACAGAGGTCATTAAGGCAAGAGGCCAGGAGCACCAACAAGCAAGGAAACACCAGCAAGCAGAGGTCATTAAGGCAAGAGACCAGGCGCACTTATAATCAAGGAAGCACCAGTAAGAAGAGGTCATTAAGGCAAGAGGCCAGGCACACCACCAAGCAAGGAAGCAACAACAAGCAGAGGTCATTATGGCAAGAGGCCTGGTGCACCAACAAGCAAGGACTCATCAGCTATTAGAGGTCATGAAGGCAAGAGGCCAGGCGCAGCAACAAGCAAGGAATACCAGCAAGCAGAGGTTATTCAGGCAAAAGACCAGGCGGAAAACTAGGCAAGGAAGCACTAACATGCAGAGGTCATTAAGCAGAAGAGGCCAGGAGCACCAACAAGCAAGGAAGCACCAGCAAGCAGAGGTTATTCAGGCAAGAGACCAGGTGCACCACCAGGCAAGGAAGCACCAACACGCAGAGGTCATTAAGCAGAAGAGGCCAGGAGCACAAACAAGCAAGGAAGCACCCGCAAGCAGAAGCTATTAAGACAAGAGGCCAGGCGCCCCAACAAGCAAGGAAGCATCAGCCAGCAGAAGTCATTAAGGCAAGAGACCAGGTGCACCAACAAGCAAGGAATCACCAGAAAGCAGAGGTCATTAAGGCAAGAGACCAGGTGCAGCAACAAGCAAGGAAGCACCAACATACATAGGACTTTAAGCAGAGGTTATTAAGACAAGAGACCAGGGGTACCAACAAGCAAGGAAGCACCAGCAAGCAGAGGTTATTCAGGCAAGAGACCAGGCGCACAACCAGGCAAGGAAGCACCAACACGCAGAGGTCATTAAGCAGAAGAGGCCAGGAGCACCAACAAGCAAGAAAGTACCCGCAAGCAGAGGGTATTAAGGCAAGAGGCCAAGTGCCCCAACATACAAGGAAGCATCAGCCAGCAGAATTCCTTAAGGCAAGAGACTAGGTGTACCAACCAGCAAGAAAGCACCAGCAAGCAGAGGTGATTAAGGCAAGAGACCAGGTGCACCCACAAGCAAGGAAACACCAACACACAGAGGTCATTAAGCAGAGGTTATTAAGACAAGAGGCCAGGCGCACCAACAAGCAAGGAAGCACCAGCAAGCAGAAGTCATTATGGCAAGAGGCCAGGCGCACCAACAATCAAGGAAGCATCAGCAATCAGAGGTCATGAAGGCAAGAGGCCAGGCGCTCCAACAAGCAAGGAAGCACCAGCAAGCAGAAGTCATTATGGCAAGAGGCCAGGCGCACCAACAAGCAAGGAAGCATCAGCAATCAGAGGTCATGAAGGCAAGAGGCCAGGCGCTCCAACAAGCAAGGAAGCACCAGCAAACAGAGGGCATTAAGGCAAGAGGCCAGAAGCACCAACAAGCAAGGAAGCACCAGAAAGCACAGGTTATTAAGGCAAGAGGCCAGGAGCACCAACAAGCAAGGAAGCAACAGTAAGTAGAGATCATTAAGGCAAGAGGCCAGGCGCACCAACAAGCAAGGAAGCACCAGCAAGAAGAGGTCATTAAGGCAAGAGGCCAGACCCACCAACAAGCAAGGAAGCATCAGCAATCATGGGTCATGACGGCAAGAAGCCAGGCACACCTACAAGCAAGGATGCACCAGCAAGCAGGGGTCATTAAGGCAAGAAGACAGGTGCACCAACAATCAAGGAAGCAACAGCAAGCAGAGGTCATTAAGGCAAGAGACCAAGTGCATCAACAAGCAAGGAAGCACCAACACACAGAGGTTATTAAGACAAGAGGCCAGGCGCATCAACAAGCAAGGAAGCACCAGCAAGCAGAGGTCATTATGGCAAGAGGCCAGGCGCACCAACAAGCAAGGAAGCCTCAGCAATCAGAGGACATGAAGGCAAGAGGCCAGGCGCACCAATAAGCAAGGAAACACCAGCAAGCAGAGGTCATTAAGGTAAGAGGCTTGGTGCACCAACAAGCAAGGAAGCACCAGCAAACAGAGGGCATTAAGGCAAGAGGCCAGGAGCACCAACAAGCAAGGAAGCACCAGAAAGCACAGGTTATTAAGGCAAGAGGCCAGGCGCACCAACAAGCAAGGAAGCAACAGCAAGTAGGGGTCATTAAGGCAAGAGGCCAGGTGCAACAACAAGCAAGGAAGTACCAGCAAGAAGAGGTCATTAAGGCAAGAGGCCAGGTGCATGAACAAGTAAAGAAGCACCAGCAAGCAGAGGTCCGTAAGGCAAGAAGCCAGGCGTCCCAACAAGTAAGGAAGCACCATCAAGCAGCAGTCATTAAGGCAAGAGGCCAGGCACACCAACAAGCAAAGAAGCAGCAAGCAGAGGTCATTAATGCAAGCGGCCATGGGCACCAACAATCAAGGAAGCAGCAGCAAGCAGAAATCATTAAGGCAAGAGACCAGGCGAACCAACAAGCAAGGAAGCACCAACAAGCAGAGGTCATTAAAGCAAGAGGCCAGGCGCACCAACAAGCAAGGAAGCACCAGCAAGCAGAAGGCATTAAGGCAAGATGCCAGGCATCCCAAAAAGCAAGGAAGCACCAGCAAGCAGATGTCAGTTAGGCAAGCGGCCAGGTGCACCAACAAGCAAGGAAGCACCAGCAAGCAAACATCATTAAGGCAAGAGACTGGGTGCACCAACAAGAAATAAAGCATCAGCAAGCAGAGGTCATGAAGGCAAGAGGCCAGGCACACCTAAAAGCAAGGAAGCAACAGCAAGCAGAGGTCATTAAGGCACGAGTCCAGATGCCCCAACAAGCAAGGAAGTACCAGCAAGCAGAGGTCCTTAAGACAAGTGGCCAGGAACACCAACAAGCAAGCAAGCACCAGCAAGAAGAGTTTTTTAAGGCAAGAAGCAAGGCACACCAACAAGCAAGGACGAACCAGCAAGCAGAGGTTAGTAAGGCACCAGCAAGCTGTGATGATTAATGCAAGATGCCAGGCACACCAACAAGCAAGGACACACCAGCAAGCAGAGGTTATTAAGTCGAGAGGCCAGGTGCCCCCGACAAGCAAGGAATCACCAGCAAGCAGTCATTTTTAAGGCAATAGGCTATTGCTCTGCCAAAAAATGCTCTAATTTATTTTGCTCAGTTCTATTCTGCAAATTGTACCACTAAAATGCATATGGTGGAATTGAGGTCAGGCAACATTGGTGGGGGTGGTGTGGGGGGTGTTGGCAGGTATTGAGGAGGCTGTGGTGTCCCCTCCCCCCATTGTGCAGTAAAAAGTTTAAGGCAAAAAAGACTCCCCCAAAAAAGTGGGCCTTTTTCTTTCTGGAGAAATAGTACTACATCCGTGCAAAGCTAGAACATGCGAAGGAGCTGTTTCTTTATAGCTTATCATGATATGTTTCTGAAATCTTTTAATGAAAGGACTCCCTTTCGCTTTGCCGAGACAAACTCGACAGTGTTCTGACCCTGCTTCTTAATTTGCAGCATTGCAAACCTGCCACTGCTGGAGCTAGCTCCACCGAGAGAAAAAAAGACCAAGAAAATGGCCGCCGGGAAAGGCAAAACGCAGTCCGATTTCTCTTTCCATGGTGGCCATCGGGAGCGGATGCGCTGGGAGCAGAAGTGTTCCCAGTGCGTTTGCTTCCAAAAGACGACAGAGAAGAATGTAAGTGGGGTTGGGTGGGATGGGGAGGTGGGGGAGAGGGTGTTTGAAGAAAATGAAATAGATGTACCTGAATACCCAGCGGGGGACAAAGGCAGCCTCCAGCCGTGTGGAGGCTCGGAGCGGGATGACCCCACTCTGAGCCTCTTTATGGCTGGATGCTGCCTTCGTCCATTGCCGTGGACAAAGGAGGCAGAAGGTAAGTGGGGTGGGGAACAGTGTTGCCAATTCCTGAGTGAGGAAAGTAGCCATTGGCTGCCCTAAAAGTCGCCAGAAGTAGCCAAATGACATAATTACCTAATTTACATAATTGCCTGAAAGCAGACACATGAAAGTGGTCGTGAAGGCCGGTTATAGACTGTGATTGACACCAAGTTCCAGTTTTCATTATTGTTTTGTTAATTAGCCATGGCTCAAGCCTTCTCTAAATGTAAATGTAACTCTTCCCCATTATACAGCATTTTGGAACTTTGGCTAATCATGTGTGTCTACATAAACGGCCCTCCCTTTTAGTTTCACGTTTTTTTTATGCATCATACTGGCGCATGACAACACTTTTTTCTATCGGTTTGGAAACTTGCATATATGATGCAAGTCTCCAAACCAATAGAAAAAAGTAGCTAGATTTCTCGCTAGCCCCATTTTTAACTAAAAGTCGCTATGGGGGCCATACTTTCTCACTAAATATAGCCAAGTTGGTAACACTGGTGGAGAGGGAGGGAAGGGGGAGGAAAGGGGAAAAAAAATACCTGAGTCCCCGGCGGGAGGCGAAGACAGCTTCTCAGACGTGTGGATAGCCGCGCTTCGAGCATTCTCATTGACTGAGTGGCTGCCATGCCCCCCACTGGGAACACTGGCTGTGGAATCCCAGCCCAGGGATTCCCCGCCGGGTAATGCCCCGGCAAGGGCTCAATCAGAATGCTTGTTTCATTCTGATTGAGCCCTCGCCGGGTATTAATATGAAATAACTGCCCAGCGCTCAAGTTAGAGCTTTTCAACTGAACCGGGATGTCTCTTACAAGGGTGAGATTCAGTTATCTCAGGATAGTGCTGTGACAAATCAACCTCAGAGGCACCAGTGGTCTGGGGATGAATATCGGTTTCTAAACGATCAATCAGCCCCACACCTCTAGTTAGGGTGACCAGATATACAGAATAGCTACAAACATAGAAGTAGGACAACAACAATCCCCCTATTCCCCCAGCAGTGTCGCCTATGGAATCACACAGTAAATAATAAATATGTTCCAATTCCAGCATGGTTCATTGATATGAACTGTGCAGATTTACATGTAAATGTAAGCATGAAATAATAAAGATGCCTTTGCTTTAACATGCCTTCATATCTACCGGTTTCTCTGCCGGTCACATGGGCACCATGAGTAAGTGCATAGGGCTGTTACCTGAAAGGTTGGGGTTTGAATCCCACACGAGATGCCATAGATGTGGTTAAAACAATTAAAATGTTTGTTTGATTTATAAATGTTATGCTAAATAGTTTGTAGATCGTAAAGATGTAAGTCATCAACCTCTATTTACCCAAAACCCTGACAATGTAGAGGAGCAGCCGATCGCCTCTCCAGGAAGTGCCACCCCTATTCTGCCTATATGATGGAAACCGGAAATTGCTACATGTGCAATACCAGTAATGGTACCTATGCTGCGAAGAGACTTTGATACAAGGTATCCACTTAGAAAACCCTATATGATGTATCCCCGAAAGGATGACGCTCTCCTGAGGGAGATGCCTGAAGGAGTGTAAAGATGTGAGAGAAGAGGTTGGTGACATCACAAGAAATGAGAGTGACGCACTAAGATGGACGGCCAAGGAAGAGAATGCACAGATAATGTAGAATCTGTTGGCGAAGTGAAGAATCAAGAAGACTTTCATGTGCGGAATGAAGATTGCACGTATGAAGAAAAATGAAGAAAAATTCCAGAACACGCAAGTCGTTTATAACTGTACAGATGCCGTAACGCAAGTAGACTAAGTAATCAAAAAAGGCTGGTTATACGTAGTCAATAGATTGCAGGCGGTGCCACCAATATATACATGCCCCTACTCAGGAGAGCCAAACTGTTGTTTTTCCCCCCTCTCCCCAACTGGGGTTTTACACTTTGTAATTGGAGGGTGAGTTGTTTCCTGGCTACTTGAATGACTACAACAACCAGAATTCCCTGAGGCCATCACTGGTAGTAACCATCAACACCTGAACAAACACCTGAACAGACTGCTTCCCTGATGATTGCAAGAGGCAAGAAAGCGCGCTAGGAGGAGAACATCAACTGGATTGTGGAAAGGTATACCTAGCTGGGACCCAGAGTGCGCCCTTCATACCCTTCTCTGTCAAATGTTCTTTGGGAGTCCCGGGCTCCAGAGGCGGCGGCACCGGGGTGACACATGCCCCTACTCAGGAGAGCCACACTGTTGGTTTTCCCCCCTCCCCCTAACTGGGGTTTTACACTTTGTAATTGGAGGGTGAGTTGTTTCCTGGCTACTTGAATGACTACGGCAACCAGAATTCCCTGAGGCCATCACTGGTAGTAACCATCAACACCTCAACAAACACCTGAACAGGCTGCCTCCCTGATGATTGCAAGAGGCAAAAAAGCGCGCTAGGAGATGAACATCAACTGGACTGTGGAAAGGAACATCTAGCTGGGACCCAGAGTGCGCCCCTCACACCCTTCTCTGTCAAATGTTCTTTGGGAGTCCCGGGCTCCAGAGGCGGCGGCACCGGGGTGACACATGCCCCTACTCAGGAGAGCCACACTGTTGGTTTTCCCCCCTCTCCCCAACTGGGGTTTTACACTTTGTAATTGGAGGTTGAGTTGTTTCCTGGCTACTTGAAAGACTACAGCAACCAGAATTCCCTGAGGCCATCACTGGTAGTAACCATCAACACCTCAACAAACACCTGAACAGACTGCCTCCCTGATGATTGCAAGAGGCAAAAAAGCGCGCTAGGAGATGAACATCAACTGGACTGTGGAAAGGAACATCTAGCTGGGACCCAGAGTGCGCCCCTCACACCCTTCTCTGTCAAATGTTCTTTGGGAGTCCCGGGCTCCAGAGGCGGCGGCACCGGGGTGACACATGCCCCTACTCAGGAGAGCCACACTGTTGGTTTTCCCCCCTCTCCCCAACTGGGGTTTTACACTTTGTAATTGGAGGTTGAGTTGTTTCCTGGCTACTTGAAAGACTACAGCAACCAGAATTCCCTGAGGCCATCACTGGTAGTAACCATCAACACCTCAACAAACACCTGAACAGACTGCCTCCCTGATGATTGCAAGAGGCAAGAAAGCGCGCTAGGAGATGAACATCAACTGGACTGTGGAAAGGTACACCTAGCTGGGACCCAGAGTGCGCCCCTCACACCCTTCTCTGATATATATATATATATATATATATATATATATATATATATATATATATATATATATATATATGTATATATATATATATATATATATCTTCAATGAAAAAACTTTGTTAAGGGGACGTTATGGTTAAGTTGCACTACTTCCATGGCAGCCTGAAGAAGGCAAAAAGAGAACCCTATGACCATATTACCACAAGCACATTTTTCTTCCCTTTCAAACCTATTCCAATTTTGAATAACTTTACCACAAACCCAGTCCCAGGTGGACATGGCCACTTTAAACCCATGTCCAATGGCAATCCCTCGTGGTCATGGCCAGTAGCCTGATTGTCCGGATCATGACCTTATTCCATGATCCGGACAATCTTGCCACTGCCCATGGCCACAGGCTACAGCTCAGTCACCAAAGGTAAATCACTCTTTTTTGTAACTACATTATGACACTTGTCAAAAAGCAAAATCCATTCAGATTTTACGAAAATATTTATATCTAGATCTATAATCTTTTTGCAAACCTTTGTGTAGATTTGTCAAATGGAACCACACGTATAAGCCTTTACAATATTTCGGGACCCCCCTCTAATTTTGCCCCCTCTTTACAAAATCCCACGAAACTTCACAAAAACATTTATATCTAGATCTATTATCAGTTTGCCAAAATAAGTGTAGATTTGTCAAATTGCAGCTCATTTATAAACCTTCACATTATATTGGAACCCCCCTCTAATTTTGCCCCCCTTTGATAAAATCCCACCAAACTTCGAAAAAACATTAATATCTAGTTCTATTATCAGTTTTCCTAAATAAGTCTACATTTGTCAAATGTCACTTCATTTATAAGGCTTTACATTACTTTGAGACCGCCCTCTAATTTTGCCCCCTCTTGACAGAATCCCACCAAACTTTGCAAACACATTCGGAATCAGGCCAGGAATATAATTGCAAAATGTCATGCAGTTTTATTGAGTGGTGCCAAAGTTTAATGCCATCCAAAAACTACCCCCAAACATCTTAAGTGTCCCCGAACTTCTCAGGACTGTTCGCGAACATCCAAACTGTTCGCGGACTTTCGCCGCAAAACCACCCATTTTTTTGCTTCTTGCAGCCGTATTCCATCCTATCCTCATCCCCTCTCATCTCTCCAGAGATTATTTGATAAGTTTGACAAGTGCAATGTTGTGTTTTTTAATATGTTTTTACCGCAATGTCCGCGGACACTGACCAATGTCCGCGAATCAAAGATGGTGGACGTTTCCAAAAATCTGACGCACCTCACGCTTCACGCCAACCAGTCAGCGAACACGTTGTGTGTCCGCGGACTTGACGCAAGTCTATTAGCCAATGGGTGTCCAGTCCGCGGAGCGAACAAGGAAGTGTGTCTGCGGACAGAGATATCACTAATTTTTTTGCCTTACATTTTGGTCGTTTACAAAAGAAGTACTCGATGGTTTTCCACCATATTAGCAAAAGCACGCTTTCGGATCCAAGCCACCGCTCCTGTTGCAAATTTGGTGAAAATCTGTCCAGCGGTTTGGGCTGTAGGCGTGAGCAAAGTTTTTTCCCATTATGTCTATAATTTTGGGACTCCCCTATAACTTTTCTCCCCCTTGACCAAACCTCACCAAAAAAAGTGCTCTTCCTATGGGTTTAGCAACTTAACGATAACTACATGGCCACAACCGCAGGCCATGTCATATATATATAGCTGGTCAAGTGGCACAGTGAGTAGAGTGCTCACTTTGGCATCTGTGCAGAGCCTGCTGACACAGGTTTGAATCCCGGCAGGGCCAAACTCAGCCTTTCATCTTTCTGAAGTCAATAAATGAGCACCACACACCGTGGGTAATAATAAGCAGCGCTCAGATACCTCACGTTCGTAGGGCCATATATAAATGCTAAATTATTATTATTATATATATATAATCTGGATATTTGATGCCACAATTTTAGTAAGCTCAACCAGCGGAGAAAGGAGGATTGATAGCTGTGCGTGTGTCACAGCAAAGAATAAGCCAAAACTTGAAAACAGACCAAAGGAAGACTGCTTGGCCTGAAGTCAAAGGCTAAGAGCAGCCAAAACTGGTTATCAGTCCTTGAAGAACAGTGAATGGGAGACACAGAGGCATCCCTTGTTAAAGTTGCATAGAGAGAACAACATGAGTGCCAAGTTTCTTTATTTGGGATGATTAAATACTATAAACTGGGCCAATTCACGGTCTCTGATCGTGTGAGTCCGAAATGGAAATAGAAGTGGCCATGCAAGCCGGAACCTTGATAAGAACGTGTTCACACTCCCTAATATCCCAAAAGACGAGAATCTACTACAAGGCCAAGTTTAAAGACAATCTGAATGGCAGAAGGCATAAATGATGAGAGATGATGGACTAATTGGGTAGGAAGGTACGGTCAAGTCCATCCACCAGCACCTGGGGTACCAGCTTAAGTGATGCTAGATAATTAAATATTCTAGAAGGGTACAAGTGTGAACAAGTGTTTACATGTAGAAGGCCATATAATGAAGGACCTAAGGACCTTATAGTTTGAGAGCCAATGATGTGTCGTGTTTCTAGTTACTGTCAAAAATGACTTGCACTAAGGGAGGGCATGAGCTGCCCACCCTATAATAGAGACCCAATCACAATCCTATCCCATATAGAATGTATACCTAGATGTTCCCCTTGAGCCAACCACAACCCCTTGTACTTGTTTGCAGATTGCCACGTAGTATGACGTCATGTATGATTATTTTTTACTATAGAATTTTTTTTTTTATTAAACATATTAAGATCATGCTGTGCTACATCTGTTGATGTTCATACCATCCATCGTACAATGCGTTACCTTAATTAAAAGGACCATATGGGTTCAACATGGTTTTAAATACAAAAAGCTCTCGGGCGTGGGGACAGAGGGTTTAATTATGGGACTGTCCAGGCAAAACCAGAAAGTTTGGTCACCCTAGCTCTAGTACACCAGAAGGGATCTGAACAGATTGGAAACCCAAGTAAATTGTAAACCCCCTTGTCCAATTTGGGTATCTTGGATGGAACGGCAGGCTTATCTCCAAAAGGTCGTGGATCGTTGGTTAGTTGCAACACAGCAAAAATACAATTATTAACAAATGATAAAAAGGAACTGTCCAGTCAAGGCTGTATAAACATATTTATTTATTATTATCACAACAGACAGTTCTAGCCCACCACAAAATACAATCTCCACTGTAAAGGAATGCAGGGGACAGACAGTTTCCAAGAAGGAAAAGTGATGCACTCTGGATACTCACTGGAGGGTAGTCCGTAAGCTAAATAATCACAATTATTCAAGGTTGCTTGGCTTCAGTACAAAGGGAGCAATGGGTCTTAAAATGTCTCTAGGGGCCTTCAGAGAAGGATCAGGCGGACAGAACCACAATGCACCTTGCACTGTAGCAGTTCTTGGTGCTCGAAAGGGTCGAGTCAGTTTCAGGGCACTTTGCAGCTTCTGTGACAGAGTTCAAGATGGGAAACAGCTGCGGGTATAAGGTGGCAGGAAGTTTGGCGAGCGGGCTGGACGGATGGCTGCAGGCTGGCCTACACAGTGGCTCAGGTTCACGAACCATGGTCTCAGTGCTGGTCAGTGATTCTGAAGAACTGGTCGGTGCATCGTGATCTTGGACAGCTTTAGTGACTGTAGCATTACAACAGTCAGTGGTGCAGTCGGCTGCAGCTCGAGGTGATCGACTGGCTTGAAAATGTCCTTTAAGGCAGATGTCGGTAGATGCTTGTCGATGCACTCCTCCCAGCTTCTTCACTGGGCTTGTGTTGTCCTTTAAGGCAGACGGCCCAATGCCGAGGAGAGTGTTGCAGGCCTTGTCCTTGGTTTGGTTCAGAGATTCTCCGGCACTTCCTAACTAGGAAGCTTGTTGCATAGCCAATCAGGGCACACTGTGAGCTGGCTAGGTACCGGTTCTGGAGTTGCTGGAGGGTCCTCTGGATTCAGTATCTCCCTCTGTTTCCTGGGAGATGTTGAGGGGAGGGATCTTGCTTCCCTCCTGGAGGTCCTGAACTTCCTTCACTGGCGGAAGATGTAAGGCAGACTGTACCTTGAGCGAGGGTCAAATGAAGAGTTATTCTTGCTACTCCTTGCAAAGTCTTCTTATGATCTGCCAAAATAAGGGATCAGCCCTCTTTTAAAGCGAATTGGACCACAGGGATTGGTGTAGGCTAAGCCTACCTTAATGAACCAATCCTGTTTCCCCAGCATCAATCTTCTGTATGCTTGAGGTCATAACCAGAGTGATTTGTACCAGAAAAGGTATAAGGGTAAAATACTAAGTCACACCCATTTTCCTGTCTGTTGTAGATGAAAGGACCCCCTTGGTTAAGGGAGCTCTCTGTGGTGCCTGATTACAGTTGCAGGTATCCCTTGAAGCTGCAGCAAGACTAGACTTTCTGGCTCTGTCAAACCACATACTCATGCCTTTTGAATGGGCTCCCCCTGCGGGGATTGCTACTGTAAACATGCAGTCCCAGGCATGACATTTCACTGTCAATCAATACTGAGGGCGCAAGCTGGCTTCAGGTTGAAACAGTGCATATGAAGGGGTTTTGGGGTTTCCTGTCTCCTTTGTTAGCCTCTGCAGCCAGGTCCCATGTGGGCTTGTTTGATATGAACTCTGATTAGTATGCACATCCTGCTACCAGCTACATGTCTCAAAAAAAGGACATGGTGGACCTATGGAGCCTTTTTTAGTTATTTAGGCTGGCCATGGTGGGGGAAGGTTTGTCACTGCCCCTTCTGGAGATGCATTGTGTACTCAACCTGTCATATCCCAACTAAATATGACAGGGGGGACTGCACATTTAGGCTGTGTCAGCCCAGAGAATACTGGAATATGGGTATGTCTTGCGGTGAGCATTGGAAAATGTGTGCAGATTATCCCCACACATTTTCCGGAGGTTGATCTACCATCATTCAATTTCATTTCAAATTTCAAAAAAGCCCAGGCGAGCGCACATCCACTGTGCCGATGGTCGAATTCCTCACATTAGGGAACTTGGATTTAGGATTTGATCTTCACTCTCACTGGACTGTGTCTTGTTTGAACCTCTGCACTGTTTCATGGGGATGTGTACTTCTTTTGTTATAGCCTCTCCCTGCAAGACCTAAACCTTACTCCAACTTTTTTGTCTTAATTAACCTCTGGTTCATGGAACCTATATGGTCTGGAGTCGTCCGAAGAACCCTGTTGATCTTTCAGCCTGTGACAGTCACATAACCAATTCTGGAGTTCATACCAGAATGTTTAGCCCTTACAAAGACTCTTGTAACAAACATGCTTTTGCCAAAACAAGTATTTATAACAGAGTGAAGAATGCCCAGTCTGCTTCCAATATGGATCTTCCCCATGTGTGGAATAAAATCATCAAGCTTTTATGGTTCCATTATAGGGTGGCTGTAAGGAATTAGACCATCTGCATGGTGGGCGCTCGCCTGGGCTTTTCTTACATTTTTTATTAAATGCAATCCACAAACATTTCCCTATGCTCACACCACGACAAAAGCATAGACCTGTGTACTCTGTCATGGACACAGCATACAAGCACATTCTGTCTCTTTTCTATTTAGTTTGAATATGACAGTCCGGCGTACACAGTGTCATCTCCAGGAAAAGAGAATACAAGCCTTCCCCCTGCCATGGTCAGCCTGATTAACTGACAAATTCTCCATGGAACTGCCCTGCTCTTTTGTTTGTCCCTGTAGCTGGTGACAGCGATTAAGATCACATTGTTTGATTTTCCGTGTATATAACAATGTACTATAGGGTAGCAACGAGTTGTGCCCTGACAAACAGATTATTTGTTAGTTCTAACTGGGGGAACCATTGTTTCATACTTTGCAATTCTGGCTTAGCTCGAATGAGCTGTTATGGTCTCCAGAGCTGTAGATGGGTGTTTGTTTCCAACTAGAGTGAGACTTTAAAACATGGCGCCAGTATTCCATCAGGAGGCCCGGGGTGCGGGTATGTCCCTATGCAGCAGGCGTTTTGAACATTGGTCTGTTGTTTAGGTTATTTATTGGATGACGCGGATGCGAGCTTTCTAGACTGGGAAACAGCAGTACGGAGATCAGCTTTTGTTTGTATTCCAAGTGAGACGTGTGTCAAGAACTGGTAAGTGGAGAACTTGGTAGCTATGTGCTGGGTGAATACTGGCAGTATACATGTTGAATATGTCGAGGCACCTTTGGTTTACTCAGTATTTCACCCCTGCCCTCCGCTTGTTGTGATACGTTTCCACGTGGTCAGGAGTGCGGGTACTATGGGGAAATCAACAGCAGCGTACCATTTTAGACGTTGGAAGGTGTGCCTTCGCTATTGAAAGTTTTTGGGGTTGCATATGGCACAGGGCTTGCTTGTTTGCCCGAACGTTGATTGATATAAGGTGGTTTCAGTGCTGAATCCATCCCTCTTAGAAGTTCTGTCTCTGCTATGCTTGTAGGATATGACATGATCTTTTAACGTGTCTGTGAAGCAGTCAGGAGTCACACTGCCACCAGACGCAGGAGGTACTTAGTGCTTATGCCTCGAGTATTGTAGTTTGGTGGAGTAGGGTGAGAGAGTCGGGTCCGATTCTTATGACATAGGGTACGCTCATCTGTGTCTTTTCAGTGGGTGGCGCGGGCAATTTCGGAAACCGGTATCCTAACTGGCATCAGTCCTCCTTAAGAATATACCGAGCACAGGAAGCAGGCATCGGTGATCAAACTTGGGTGTTTGATGGTGCACTACCATTGCTTTCCATTTATGGTGCAGTCTGTATTAACTGTTATCAATGGATTTGATGGTTTTATACATTAGGTGACTATTTCCCTTTTTCTTCTTTAGTGTTTCAGTTTGACTAATCGCTTGGTGTGGTTGCTACGCTGTGGTGACCATTTCACCCACCCGTCAATCATTTTAGAATGTGTGGCTGTTTCGCCCCTGAAGAATGTCCCAGTATCAATGTCAGCCTGTTTACATAATCACACAGTTTGGACCATTGTAGATTCATACTAAGGCCTGTGTGTGGGTTGCATTACTAATGTAAATGTATTAGTGTTTTTTTTGAGAATGTGTACAATATATCTTGATGTTTGTAGTGAGTTCCACGTGGTGTTACATTTTGTGCAATGCCTGTTTTACTATAGGCATTTTACAATAAAAATATATTTATAACCATGAAAGTCCTTTAGTGTATGAGCAATAAGGGGAAAGGGTGAGAGTAATGAGCAATTGGTATTCGAAAACATTTTGCTTTTGTTTGGCTTTCTGTTATATATGAATGGCAGCGATTAAGATACCAATAGGGTGTACTTCAAACAGGCCCACATAGGGCCTGGCTGAAGAGGTTAACAAAGGAGTCAGGAAGCCCAAAAAACATTCATAGGTAACTGTGTCAACCTGAAGCCAGCTCCCACTCTCAGTATCAATGACAGTGAACTGTCATGTCTGGGTCTGTTGTTTACAGTAGGCCATTTGCCAGGGGATTCCATTTATAAGGTACGAGAATGTGGTTTGCAGGAGCCAGAGAGTCTGGTCTAAAACCAGCTTCATGAGAGACCTGACGCTTTAACAGAGAGGACACACGGAGGACCATTAACCAGAGAGACTGTTTGAACACAACAGACAGGCAGATGGGTGGGACTTAGTAGTACAAGGGAGAGAGCCCAGAGCTTTTTCTGTTGAGAGAAGGGTTCAGCCTTTTAGTTCTAGGGCACACCTTGTTCCTTTTCTCACCCCTTTACCTTTCCTGTTACAAAGAGCCTTGGTTATGACCTCACGCATACAGGAGATTGTTGGCAGGGACCCCAGGATTGGTTCATTAAGTTAGGCTTAACCTACACCAATAACTCTGGCCCACTTGGCTTTAAAAGAGGGCCAAGCCCGATTTTGGCAAATCATCTGAAGACTTCACAAGAAGTAAGAAAGAAGAACGTATCCTTAGACCCTGAACAATGGTACAGTCTGACTTACATATTCAGCCAGTGAAGGAAGGCCAGGATATCCAAAGAGGGAATCAAGATTCTGCCCCTAAATTTCTCGACAAACATCTACCACTGTCCACCTTAAAAGACATTTTCGAGCAAGTCGAGTTCCTGGATCTGCAATTGACTGCAATGCTGACCGTTGTCTAGCCGCTGTCGCTTAAAGACACCTGAAACGTCTCAGCCCGTGCGTCAGAGCCACTGATCAGCACTGAGACAATGATTCCTTACCCAGAACCGCCATTTAGGCCAGCCTGCAGCCGTACGTCCAGCTTCACTCTCCAAACCTTCTTTCCGCCTGATATCCGCAGCTGAATCCCGCCTTAAACTCTGTCACAGAATCTTGCAAAGTGCCCGAAAGCTGACTCGACCCTGTCAAGAGCCAAGATCATCTACACCCAAAGGTACATTGTTGATCGGTCTACCGGGTCCTGCCCAGAGACATTTAAGACCCATTGCCCCCTTTGTGCTGAAGCCAAGAAACCTTAACAAACTCTTGTGGTTATTAACCATACCGACTACCCTCATGTCAGTATCCAGAGTGCATCCTTTTTCCTTCGTTGAAACTGTCTGACCTCTGCATTCCTTCACAGGGTGGGTACTATTTTGTAGTGTTGCTAGAAATGTCTGTTGTGATATAAATAAAGTCAATATTTTTGATACAACCTTGACTGGACAGTCACTTTTAACATTGGGTAATAATTGTATTTTCGCTGTGTTGCAACTAACCAACGATCCAACATGTTCGGAGAAAAGCCTGACGTTCCACCCACATCACCAGAATTGGACAAGGAGGTTTATAATTTGCTTGTTTTTCCAATCTGTTTGAAAACCTTCTGGTTTATTAGAGGTGTGGGCTGATTGATGGTTTAGAAACCGATATTCACCTCTTGAGCATTGGTACCCCGGAAGGTGATTGGTCGCTGCACTGTAGTTAAGGTGAGTCGAATTTGCATGGGAAATTTAAACAATTAATCACCTTTGACTCATGTGACAGATTTGGCCAAAAGGTTACAGACAATTGTGTGTGTCCCAGCCCCCCCAGACTGGAAATTTCTGGGAAGATTATTTACAAACTACATAAGGTATTAAGAAAACAATAAAAAGCTCTTTTGGCCTAGTCCCCATTAATGTTCCCATAGACAAAAGAGGTCAATTTTTACTCGACCGCACAGCCAAAACTGATGGACAGATTGGGGCTAGGCTTAAAATCACTTAGGCACCAAGCGTCGACTGGTGATCCTTTTGTGATTTTGGGCTCTTCGTGCAGTACATTCTAAAATTACTTGAAAGAGAAGGGGTGCCCCTTCTTAAAAATAAATAGTTATATCTAAGCGGGATACATTGAGCATCCGTGGGTCTATAAATGAAACAGCCGGCATCTATTTTCTTTTCTCGATGCAATTGATAGCCGCGGTTATACCCAGGATATACCCCAGGTTATACCCCAAGGTATCGGAAAATAAAACACAGACAAATGCCATGTGTAGGTCACATAATATGCAAATGCCATCAGACTAGAGGTGGGGGGAGGCACGAGACACCAATTGAAAATGTGGATTTGGAGGGGGACTAGGGACCAAGTTTGCAACACAAGGCTCAAACATTTTTCACATACTCTACGGTATAACCTGAGGTATAACCGTGGCTATCTGAAATTGCAACTGAAACTGTGTCACAGAACAAAAGAAGTGTTGTGGGGGAAATGAGTGGGCAGGGGAGGTGAGGAGGCCACCAGGGGATTGGAGGGAGCAGGCAAACGTGAGTGGGGCACTTGATGAGGGTCTGGGAGGTGTGATGAATCATATGGCATCGTCACGAAAACCCTGTCAAGAGTCTCCGCTCAGGTGGCCAGGGAAAGGCAGAGACTTCCTGATCCTGACCTTGGGGTGGTGTACTGCAGGTGGCCAGGGAAAGGCAGAGACATCCTGATCCTGGCTTTGGGGTGGTGTACTGCAGGTGGCCAGGGAAAGGCAGACTTCCTGATCCTGACCTTGGGGCGGTGTACTGCAGGTGGCCAGGGAAAGGCAGAGACTTCCTGATCTTGACCCTGGGGCGGTGTACTGCAGGTGGCCTGGGATAGGCAGAGACTTCCTGATCCTGACCCTGGGGCGGTGTTAGCCAGGAAGATCACGTGGGAGGAGTAGGGCCCCCAGGAAACAGGAGCACTTCATGGGATGAGACACAGTACTTGTCTACCTCCGGGAAGGGACCATCATAAATGGCAGCACATGTAATGACATGTTGTCAACGAGAACGGGTACTCCCTTAAGTTAATTGTAACTATGTGAGTGAAGACAATTATATCCGGTTATGTATTAAGAGTAAGAAAAGTTCTTGCAAAATGTATAACACTCCCAGAAATAGGAAACCCTATGAGTCCCAGAAAAGCATGCAAAGCGTTCTTTAAAAATTACCAATTTAAATCTGGAAAAAGCTCACTCTTCTGTAAAACCAAATGTATCTTTTAATCTTTAAGATACTCCTTTGAGGAATATGTTTAAGAGAGAAAAGAACTTGGTGGGAACATTTGTATCGAGAAGACAAGTTTTCGAAATCCCAGAATTCCCAGAATACTGGGAAGAAGAAGAGGCCCAATGCGCTGAATTCAAGGGTTTAGTTGCATTCATTTTACTCACCTTAACTGCACTTCAACTAACGTTCTTTTCTTTATTTAAATAAAACTAGATTGCATTGAGCGATCCTTGTATATTTGTTGGGAACCCTTATCAGAATCCTTGAAAATAAATAGTTGGCCGGATATGCATTGTAAGTAAAACTAAACCTGTTTTCTCCAAATATCTCTGTCCGGGTATGTGCAACTTGAATCCATGAATGTATATTGGACAATCTTTGCCTTGCCTAGCATTCAGCCCATGTTATGCTAGTAATGCCAGCAGACTAACTAGCACATGAGTCTTGTATTAGGCTTTAGTGTGAGTGTGAGCGGTGTCCGATGGCATGGGCACTATATACTCCTTTTTGGGGGGGGGGATTTTCCTCCAGTTATCTTCCACTGGGAACTGTTAGATCCTACCGTTCGGGGGATGGGGGGGTCTCATACATCTCACCACTGCTACCTTCACCAGCTCAGGTGCTGTGAAATGTGCTAATATCAAGTTCAAACACGACACAGAAACAAAAATGCATCCACATTACGGGTCAAAAAAAGGTGACATTTCTTGGGGTACACTAAAAATAGACTGAGCGCTTCTTACTCCAGCTTTAAACATGATATACTACTTAACAGTTCCTAATGAAAGCAATTACAATCAGTAATGAAGATTATAAATGCAGTGCGTGGAGCTGTGCTTAGCACGGCACTGCCTTTAGAGTGCACTATTATTGTCCCCTTTCGTGGCTTCTCTGGAGAGGATTTCAGGATCCTCTGCGTCTGCCTTGATTCTGGTCCAAATTCTCTTGATAATGGGGCCACAGCAGAGGGTGTTATCTACAGCACTTGCCAGTGTGATATGCCTGTTCTACTGCACAGCACGCAGAGATGTTGGGTCCTGTTTTTAATGTGCTGGTTTTGTGTAATGGGTGTATTGCTGTCACTTTTCCACTTCAGAAGATATGCCCGAGGTCCTCACTAGGTGCACTCCCCTGTTCACCACAGCTTCCATAGGTCGTTTCCTCATCATGTATCCTCATCCTTTTTTTGGGGGGTGGAGGGGTGTCCTATTGTAGGTAGTTTTCTAATGTGGTGACCCTTCTCTACTATTCACACTTCTTACTGCTGTGCCCTACCCTATGGACAACCCACATGAGAACTGAAGCTGTTCTCTGGAAGCAATCAGACATGATTTTCCAAATGGAGGATCTCACTCATTACAATGCAGTGTGAATGTCACCTTACCTTACCTTTGCAGTGCCACAGCTTACCTCTCAATGCCAAAGTGCCACCAGCATTTGAAATGCCCAGTTGCAATGCTGCCACCTCTGCCAGGCAGAACACGAGGCTCTGGCTCCCTCTTAATAGAAAGATGGGTCAATTATTTGTGTTGTTAAATAACTATTGCACAGCTGTGGAATTGGATGCCCACTGCCGCCCGAAGGGTAGTTGGCTTTGCTAAACCCGACATAACTGCTCCACCACCTCGGAGCAGGTGCCATTTCACACTCCCTCCGTTGGGTTTTGGATTCAGCGCCCAGGGCATTTTAGATGACATGTCACACGCATGCCACACGCTATCCAATTTCCGAAAACAAACATACATACATAAATACATGCATGCATAATGCATACCTAATGATTCCAGCGTCATGCTTTATAAAGAGGCCATGTCAATATTGACAGTCAACTTCCAACCTGTCAATATTGACAGTCAACTTCCAGCCTGTCAATGCTGACAGGCAACTTCCACCCCGTCAATGCTGACAGGCAACTTCCAGCCTGTCAATGCTGACAGGCAACTTCCAGCCTGTCACTATTGACAGGCAACTTCCACCCCGTCAATGCTGACAGGCAACTTCCAGCCAGTCAATGCTGACAGGCAACTTCCAGCCCGGCAATGCTGACAGGCAACTTCCAGCCCGTCAATGCTGACAGGCAACTTCCAGCCTGTCAGTATTGACAGGCAACTTCCAGCCCGTCAATGCTGACAGGCAACTTCCAGCCTGGCAATGCTGACAGGCAACTTCCAGCCCGTCAATGCTGACAGGCAACTTCCAGCCCGGCAATGCTGACAGGCAACTTCCAGCCCGTCAATGCTGACAGGCAACTTCCAGCCCGGCAATGCTGACAGGCAACTTCCAGCCCGGCAATGCTGACAGGCAACTTCCAGCCTGCCTTCCACTAGGTGGACTGAATATTGCCAGTAAATCTCTCTTCCTTTGGTGCAAACTAAATTCAAATTGAATCCTGAAATCTATGGCTGTACTTCACTCCCCATCAAAAAGCTCCAGAAATAGTTTCAAAGAGTCACTACTTGGGCATGTGTGCCTTTCTTTATTTATTTCGTATTTAGTATTGTTCACCACTCTATGCCCTTATGGTACTAGATGCCTGGGATGTCATGATGTGCCTTGAGGTTTAGAACTTCGATTTTCAAAAAAAAAAGGAATGTCATGGGTTAATTATTCAAGTGTACCTTGAATCGCGCTTCAGAACACTTGGGGTACAGGCGTGTTATAAATACCACATAATATCATTTCATGCCTATCAAGCATCAGGAAATCTTAGATGCACGCAGGGCTCAGCCCCTAATAGTATCCATCCTTTAAATTGAATCCAGTCCAGAGGCTAGAATGGATGAGTGCCAGAGTGGGACAGGCATGTGGAGGCAAGAGGCAACCCTCAAACCTCCGCTCTTCATTGCATCTGTCCGCAGTGTAACCAGTAAGGTGCATTTTAGGAACTCAGAAGCAAGTGCACATGGCTATGGAAACAAATGACACATTTCATAGGTTTCAGAGTGTGGGAACCATTCTGAAGGTCACTGGACTGGGCCTGCAGTGGAAGATAGCACTATCCCTTCTTTGTGGTGCTTGGAGGGTGCACACAAATCATGCACGCAAGCATGAGATAGTGGCCAATCCAATAGCATTGAGGATTCCTTTGTGACCACATGTTTGGTGTGGCTAGTGAGGGACGTGGCAGGACGCCACTCACCAAGCTCTGATTTGACCAGCCCTCAGTCCAGAGCAACTTTGGATCCATGGACAAAGTCTCCAAAGTACATGTCGACACGCCTCTATGATGAAGGCGCAGCAAATTGTGTTACATAACTACTCAGTCGGTGCTTTGTGTGCCTGTTGTGGAAAACAGAGCGGGAACGAAGTGATTTGAACATTGACCCCACCCACTGCCCCCAAATGTAACAACATTTGAATAGATTGCCATATTCAGTAATACAGGGGTGTTGCTAGGTCTGGAAAGATCTGGGGCTACGCTAATGTCGGGACTCGGGGCTAGCTAGCCTCTTGGTTGTAGCCCCTGAGCTTCTGTCTGCGTCAACAACCAAAAGACACGGGCTATAGCCCCCTCACCCCCACCCCTTAGCAACGCCTCTGAGTATCTTAAGAATTAGAATGTAACTGGACCTGGGGCCACAGGCTTCAAACTGATGCCGCAAAAGCAATGGGAGGTAGCTGTAGCCGCTGAGAGCAGCAACATGACGCGGCACACATTTTTAGCCTTCTTTGTTGGCTGGTGTTCCAAATTTTGAACTATACATATTTCATGAGATATCCTCCAGCTCACGCTTGGATTTATTTTCCTTGGTAAATGTTGACTAGAACATTCAATCAAACGACGGTGAAAGCAATGAATTTCGATGAAAACCAACGATTCGCGCTTTTATGGCAGGGAAATGCTCGCCTCGTCGTTGACGCGGCCGAGGCCCAGTCAATGATATTCTGAGGTAGAAACGTAAACAATTTGAGGCCTCTCTAAAGACATTGGCTTATGAATAATTAACAGTGAGCATTCCATCCTTATTCAGAGATGCAGAAGTTGGATTTGTTGATGGTACACAACAGAAGGCCTTCTACTGTTAGAGATCAATGAACACATTGATTGCGAGACCTTTGTTGAGTTACCAGACGGGGAGCGTGCAAGGGGAGGGGGGGCATTTGATGCCATTGCATCAAATCATATACCCTATGGCTTTCCCGTTGATAGTCCAGACTGGGTAAATACTATACAGCAAGCTATGGTTGCATCACACGATTGATCACATACATTATTAAAGAAACAAGTCTGCGAAATTCAATAATGAATTGTGAAGTAGAACTCTCATCCTGCATAGGTTGCTCCCATCATTCCGTCGTGTACTCTGGACTGGAAGATAAACATAGCCGGCGTGGTGCGAAGAGAGTGCATGATTCAAAGCTGCGGATGGGAGAACGGGGGGAGCAGTTTGTTCGCCACAAAGCAAATCTCAAGAGTTGAAAGCCATTGTTAGTTTCCAGGGCATCCAAGAAGGCAGAAGCAAAATGAGGCGGTCTTTGAGCGTTGAACAATAAGATCCAGAACAGAGGACTACAGCACAGAACGAACTGAACAGTGGAACAGATCGTGGCCCCGATTCGCAAAGCCCGAGATGCACGCGATCGGCCTTGATTTGCTCTTTCTAAGTTCAACCTGATTCACAAAGCCGACACCTGGAGCAGAGGTTGCGCTTGGGTTGCGATTTACGGCTCAGTAGTCTCCCATGTGCTGTTGTGTGGGACTATGTGCGGTTTGTTTTGTTGTTGCAGGGTAGCTTAGTGCATGCAGATTGCTTTGCAGAGAAGGGGTTGCATTTGTTTAGTGTTTGAAAGGTTTGTGTGGTTCTTGCGGTTTTATGTGCTCAGCGTCTGTGCTCGTACTGTGTGCCCGGCATTCGTAGCGATTCCTTTACCGGGTTCTACGCATGGTGGTGGCTTTCTTTTCTGACTTTCTAGTTGTCTATGGTCATGAGGTGGTGAAGGCCTCCCCCCATCCCTGGTTGGAGATGGTTATGGTTGAAGGGTTTTTCCTTAGCCATGGGGGTGCTTCCCCTTGCTTCCCCACAGTCCCATGGTGTGGTGTCCGCACCCCCCAAAGAAGGTGCTTTAGAGACCCCAGGGCTGCCAGTTAGTTGGTTAAGGATCCTCCCTATGCTGCTATAGTGCTCATCTCTGGGGTGATGTGTAGAGTGGTGAAGGTCACCTAGCACCCTATAGAGCCCAATGGTAAGAGCCCTTATGAGGGTGAAAGTCGCCTAGCACACTATAGAGCCCAATCGTTAGGAACGCTTCTGAGGGTGAAGGTCACCTAGGTACTATAGAGCCCACTGTTAAGGGCCTTAATGAGGGTGAGGTTCACCTAGCACACTGTAGAGCCCAATGGTAAGGGCCCTAATGAGGTTGAAGGTCACCTAGCCCACTATAGAGACCAGGGGTTACGACCGCAAATGAGGATTAAGGTCACCTAGCACACTATAGACCCCAATGCCAAGGGCCGTAATGAGCGTGATGATCACCTAGCACACTATAGAACACAATGGTAAGGGCCTTAATGAGGGTAATGGTCCCTTAGCACACTATAGAGCAAAATAGTAAGGTTCATAATGAGAGTGATGGTTACCAAGTAGACTTTAGGGCCCAATGGTAAGGGCATAATGAAGGGGAAGGTCACCAAACACACTCAGAGCCCAATTGTAAGGGCCCTTATGAGGGTGAAGGCCAACAAGCATGTAATGGAGCCCAGTGATTAGGGCCTCTAGTGAGAATTAAGGTCATCTAGCCCTCCAATGAGGATGAAGGTTACCTAACACACTATAGAGCTCAATAGTAAGGGTCCTAATGACGGTGATGGTCACCGAGCACACCTTAGAGCCTACTGGTAAGGGCCCTTATGAAGTCGAAGGTTACCAAGCACACTATATAGACCAATGGTATGAACCTATGTGAGGGTGAAGGTCACCTAGCACACTATATAGCTCAATGCCAAGGGCCTCTAATGAGGATGAAGGCCACCTAATGCACTATAAAGCCCAATAGTAAGGACCCTAATGAGGGTGGAGGTTACGTATGACACTATAGAGCCAAATGGTAAGGGCCTGCAATGAGGATGAATCTCTCCTATCATACTATAGAGACCAATGGTAAGGGTCCTTACGAGGATGAAGGTCACCTAACGTACTATAGAGCCCAATGGTTAGGGCCCTTATGAGGGTTAAGGTCACCTAGCACACAATAGAGCCCAATGGTAAGGACCCTTATGAGGTTGACTCTCACCTATCATACTATCAAGCCCAATTGTAAGGGTCCTAATGAGGGTGAAGGTTAACAAGCACACTATAGAGCCCAATGGTAAGGACGCTTGTGAGGGTGAAGCTCACCTAGCGCGCTATAGAGCCCACTGTTAAGGGCCCTAGTGCTATTATTAGAGCTTGTGGAGAGGAAAAAGGTCGTACATGTCCCGTGGGTCAGGGCTTGACCTTGTATCCTTACCCCAGGCCCTGTGTCTACAGATCAGAAAGGGAAGACTGGCTCTCCAGGCATTTGGAAATGCAAGGAACTGATTGGCTAGACAGCTGTAAACTGAGGGGAGGCCTGGTAGTCAGAGCGTGCATTTCACACTGTCTGATTGTGCTCGAATGCTATTCGTGCATTTGGTCTTTCTCGCATAGCTCTGCAGGCCTGCCCCCTTCCTCTGCCCCCACCCCCGTTTCAGAATGTCCATGCATTAACGTTCACTCGTGCTCTTTCTCCAGTCGGAGGAATCCCAGAAACCGCTGGCTGTTAGCTCGACAGATTGATTTAACGCCCCTGTCCCCGGGGATTTTAATTTGTGTGTTTGATTGCTGGCAGGTTTACCGGATTCTGGCAGAGACGGAGTGCCTCTCCCGCTGGATGTATGTACAATTTATGTTGTTGCACTTTGTAAAAAGGAAATTGCATGGGACGGGGTTGCGCGTTGCCGGTGGGCCCGCTCCCACAGCAGGAGGCGGCGGCGGCGGCAGTGTGAGAGCCGAAGCCCGGTGCATGGCCACAGGCCTCCCGGAGCCATTCCCTCGGAATGAGCTATTCATTCTCCCCTGGCTAATAAAGCCCACTCTAAATGCATTGTGGTTACTGTAGTCATGCCATACTTATGAATAATTGATGTTGCACAACATTGATGACGCCGATTTATCTTAGAGGTTATTGAATTGAGTGTACCTGCCAGCGCACAATCTAGTGATGTGTTGGCTCGCTTCTATACCCATATCCTAACATACACATGGGTTATTAGAAATGACTCGGGTGCAAGTCCAACATGACATTTATTTTGCCTTTCAGTGATCCAGACTAGAATTCATGCACAGGCTCGTTTACTATTCTTATGTAAGGAATACCGCGTTTTTATAGCGTCATGTCAGCCATTGGCATGGCCTCTTGGTGCTAGACAATGCCTTGAACTTGCTGTGATGCATTTCACTGGTTACATTGACAGACTGCCGTCCCTTCTCGAGCACTATGTGAGGTCAACGAGCGGCAAGCTGTCAATGCTGTGACTGTAGACTATGGCTGAGAGGATAACTCAAGGGCAACAACACTCATATTGGGAACAACAGGGCGCTGCTGCAACATGGATTCAATCCCAGGTGGGGTGCTTAGAAGCTGGAGGCGTCTGTCGTGAAACGCTATGTAAATCACCAATAATAGTGATAGTCTGCGGGTGACTTGCTTGGACGCTTTGATGGATGTCTTGTGAGGGCTAAGCTGGCTTTGTAGGCATGCAAGCTGAACCGCGTGCGGGTTTCCTAAAAGCCACTGCTGTGGAGTACAGGCGATTCAGACATTCCTCATACCTTTGAGGGGGTTGTCTGTGCCTTCGTGTGTATTGTTGTTGTTTGTTGTGAAGACTAGCCTATGGTCCAGTTTGTAGAGTTAGTTTGATTGGTGCTGAGTGTGCGAGCTCATGTCTCACTTCTTATGAAACTCATTGACAAGAGAAGTGTCCCCGCCACCAGGGCCATCCAGGCAGTTCGTGCTCACACTATCTCTGTTTTGGTTTAATAGAGGAAGGGTGTGAATTAAGTGTGAGGAATTCGACCATCCATAAGAGTGTGCGCTCGACTGAGCTTTTTTGAAATTATTAATGAAATTGAATGATGGGAGATCAACCTCTGGAGAATGTATGGGGCTAATCCGCACACATTTTCCTATGTTCAACATACAACATACACATAGACCCATATACTCTGGGTGGACACAGCCTAAAGGTGCCATTCCCCCTGTCATATTTAGTTGGGATCTGACAGGTGGAGTACATGATGCATCTCAGAAGGGGGAGGGCAAAACCTTCCTCCTGCCATGGCCAGCCTAATTAACTAACAAATGCTCCATGGATCTGCCCTGTCCTTTGTTAGCTGCTGGTGGCAACCTCGCACACTTATCAGAGTTAATCCAAACAGGCCCATACGGGGCCTGGTCGCAGGACTAACAAAGGACAAGAAAAACCCCAAACCACTTTGATATGTACTGTGTCTACCTGAAGCCAGGTCCTGCCTTTTAGTATCAAGGGCAGTGGCCGGTCATGTCTGGACATCTGTTTACAGTAGTCATCGTGGCAAGTTGACCCCATTCAGAAGGTACGGGTATGTGGTTTGGCGGCAGCCGAAAGCCTGGTCTTGCTGTAGCTTCAAGGGAGACCTACCACAGAGATCTCATTCAACCAGAGAGACCCTTTGATCCACAAAAGACAGGAAGATGGGTGGGACTTTGTATTACATATTTTCACCCCTTTACCTTTTCTGTTGCAAACCACTCTGGTTATGACCACATTCATACCAGAGATTGTTGGTGGGGACCCCGGATTGGTTCACTAAGGTAGGATTAGCCGGCACCAATATCTGAAGCCCATTTTGCTTTAAAAAAAGGGTTGAGCCCCTCTTTTGGGCAGATCATCTGAAGACTATGCAAGGAGCAACAAGAAGAACTCATTTGTACCCTCACTGACGTTACAGTTTGAAGGAAGGCCAGGATTTCCAAAGAGGGAAGACATATCCCTCCCCTAAACATCTCACAGGGAACAGAGAGAGATACTGAATACAGAAGACCCTCTGGCAGCTCCAGAACAGGTACCCAGCCAGCACCCAGCGTACACTGCTAGGCTCTGCAAGCAAGCTTCTTAGGTGGGCAGTGCCAGAGAGTCTCTGAACCAAACCCAGCACAAGACCAGTGCCTGCAACACACTTCTCACCTTTGGGCTATCCCCCTTCAAGGACGGCACAGGCCCAGTGAAGAGGCTATGGGGAGTGCATCGACAAGCATCAACCAGCGTCTGCTTAATGGGCATTTTCAAACCAGTTGATCCCCTCGAGCTGCAACTGACTGCACTGATGACTGTGGTCATGCCGCAGTCCCTAACGTCGTCGGAGACCCCTCGATCATTGCTTCAGACCCCCCAACCAGCACTGAGACAATCATTCCTGACCTAGGGCCACTGTGTAGGCCAGCCTGCAGCCAACTGTCCAGCCTCGATCGCCAATCTGCCTGCCACCTGATACCCGCAGCTCTCTCCCGTCTTGAACTCTGTCGCAGAAGCTGCAAAGTGCCCTGAAACTGACTCAACCGTGTCGAGCACCAAGAACTTCTACAAACACAAGGTCCATTGTGGTTCTGTGCCCCTGGTCCTTCTCCAAAGGCCCCTAGTCACATTTTATGACCCATTTCTCCCTTTGTGCTGAAACCAAGTAACCTTGAACTATTGTGATTAATTATTTTGCCGACTACCCCCCTGTCAGCATCCAGAGTGCATCCCCTTTCCTTGTTGAAAATGTCCTCTGCATTCCTTCACAGGGTGGGTTGTATTTGTAGTGTGCTAGAACTGTCTGATGTGATAATATTAAAGTAGATATTTATATACAGCCTTGACTGGACAGCCCCTTTTATCATTTGGTAATAATTGTATTTACACTGTGTTGCAACTAACCAACGGTCCACAACCTCTATTTATTTATTGGTCATTTGTTAGGTGCTTATACAATTAGCAAAATGGTTTCAAAGTGCCCACAGGGCAACAGGGTGGGGATAAGGGGAGATAGACAATGAATTACAACACAAAATAATAATTGAATTAATAGTACATACAAATAGTGAGAGTAACAGGGAGGGGAGACAAACCTACTATGCCTTGTGAGTGTTCAGAACGTGCAAGCACAGGCTGTGGAGGGTAGGGAATATGTGCTGTGGTGCTTATGGAGAAGTGCTCGGGGTGAAGTGCGAAGAAGACAAGAACGTAAGTGCAACCTCCCGTGGGAAGGGTGAGACGAGTAAGTGCAGAAAATAGACAGTGGCTGGGATGAGAGATGCTGGAGGGTCAGGGCTCCGAGGATACATATGGGCCCTGCACATCAGTCACACTACTGTATGATTAGCAGGGAAGAGAGGAGGAGAAGGAAGAGGCAAAGAGAAAGGTCTTGAGGCTTTTCAGAACTTAAGGAGGTCCTGCTCAAGATGCAGAGGGAGAGAGAGGCTGTTCCACAGGAGGGGGCCCGCCGAGGAAAGTGATCGACCACAAGCTCTCTGTTTAGCAAAGCACTTCACATGCAGGGAGTTGGTACCAGAGGAACTCATGAGTCTAGAAGGGGAGTATTTAGTCAGGAAGAGTTGAATATAGAGTGGTCCCTGGCCCCAGATAGCTTTGTGGATGATACATAGGGTTTTGAATTTAATCTTTGTGGAGACCGGGAGACAGCGAAGGCTTTGTAAGGCAGGAGAGATGCAGTCCCTGGGCTTGAGTCCAAGTATAGGTTTTGCTGCCCTATTCTGGGTTAGCTGGAGGGGTCGCAAGGTGGACGCTGGAAGGTTGAGGAGGCTATTGCAATAGTCTAGCCTGGAGATAACCAGAGCAGGGGTAACATTGACTTTCTGGGGAAGGTGAGGAAGGGTAGAGTTCCTTTGAGAATGAAGAGCTGGAAGTGGTACTTCTTGACAAGGTCCTTAATATGAGGGATGAAGAAAAGGGAGGCGTCAAATATGACTCAGAGATTCCTGGCTTAGGAAGAGGCAGTGGGGGGGGGCATGGAGGAAGGCCAGAGTGAAGGGAAGAAGTAGGGTGCAGGGGACCCAGTAGGGATAATCTCTGTTTTGCTGGCATTGAGGCACAGGTCATTAGCAGTGCACCAGGCCTGGATGGCAGATAGGCAGTCAGAGATGAAGGAAGGTGCAAGTGTGTCAGTAGGAAGTTTGAAGACAAGTTGCGTGTCATCAGCGTAGCACTGGAAGTTGGGGAGAAGGAGGAAATGAAGTTTGCCAGCAGAGATCGGTATATGTTAAAGAGCCAGGGCGAATTAATGTAGCCATGGGGGATGCCACAGGTGGAGGAGGAAGTAGGGAAGGAGAGAGGGCCCAGAATGGTGTTGGAGGAACGGCCAGTAAGGATGTAGGTGAGCCAGTCCAGTGCCTGATCCCAGATACCAAGGGTATCATGGAAACTTTTTATAAGGATGGAATGGTTCACCGTGTCAAATGCCGAAGAGAGATCAAGGAGGATGAGGACAGCAGGGGAGTTGGAGTCAAGGGATGTGAACAGTTCTTCACAGGTGTTCAGAGGAGCAGTTTCCATGCCTCTCGATGGAATCCAAACTGGTGGTCATATAGACTGCCAACAAGTTCGAAGTGCGAGTTGAGTTGAGGGAGGGCCAACTTCTCAAGCAATTTCCCCAGCAAGGTGGTGATGGAAATGGCTCAGTAGTTGGCTGGGCAGGAAGGGTCTGCAGAGTGTTTTTTTAAGGAGGGGGAGCACAAGGGAATGCTTGAGGGAGGATGGAAAGAACCAATAGCTAAGGAGTTGTTGCAGAGATCAGCAAGAGCAGGGGCGAGAGAGGAGATGTTGTCCTTGATGGTTCTGAAAGAGCATGGGGCAACCTGTTTGGAAGAGACCTTCATGGAGCTGACAACTGTGGTGTAAGAGGATTCAATTCAACACTACAGCTAAGTCAACGCCTAGTCTATAATACTGAATGAAAACCCTTATTGATATATCTTTATGTCCAGTTCATGCGTTCTGGATGACTACCCCTATATAACACCCCTCTCTTGGAATCCCCCTGACCCCACTGAGCCGAGAAGTAGTTCTGTTTTGCAAGTTAAAAGGTTTATTTGATAATTTAAACAATAGATATATAGATCACACTTTATAGTAAATTAATAATTGAATATCACACTTAATCTAATATGATAAATATTAACAACGGAGAATCTGGCACTAACACGCTTCTCTATAATCAATAAGGAGTTGAGATGAAATGGATAAGGTAGCACACTGGTAAATAGGTACAGAAGTATAATGTGGTAGAGAATGCTTTATAGGGTTCAAGGAAATGCAGGGTTGAATGAGTGAAATGCAGTATAGAAAATACTCAATATGATTTCAACAAAACAATGTAATCACTTTTCTCTGGCAATCCCCTCCCCCCCCCTTGATGCAAGGCAAGGAAATGGAAGGAAAACACACAGTTCTCAGAAATGCAATCAAATGTGATTCAGTTCACCCCAGCAAGCTTAGACAACAGAAGTTTAAAACACAGGCAAAATGCTTTGATATGTGCTGGCAATTCAGTGAAAAGTATGCTAAAATGCTTTTAATTCCCTTTCAGAGGTTCAGGGTGAGTGGTATATGCTTTGAATAAGTTCAGGATCACTTCAGCAAGGATCTAGGGTGTAACTAGCAGGTTAAACGAATTTTTGGCAACTGAAAGCAAGAAAACTGCTGTTTTCACACGTTGAGAAATTTGCAAATCGCGGTAAATTCGCGGGTGCGTTTTTCACGATTGCGGCAAAACTATAGGGGGTAGGAATGCCGTTCTAGATTCGTAGAAAAGCCACGATTCTCAGCTTTCAGGGGGAAGTTACTGCAAGTCTCTATCACAAACGGTCACAGAGATATGAGCGATTAAATAAAGGTCGTTTTTCAGATTTGAAATTTTAAAGTTCAAAAAGACAAGTGCAGCTTGCAACTAGAAACTGACAAGTGACAGCTTTGCAAATGACAGGTGACAGTTAGGAGACAGTTCTACTTTAAGCTATTAAGCTAGATTGAATTATATTATTTTAACTCGCCTCCCCATCTTCACACGCACCTATGTCGCTCGTGCTATCAGCATCTCTCATCTTGACCTCATTCGCCGAGTTGCCATGAGGACCCGCGAGAATCAGGCAAGCAGGTTATCTCTGCGGTCGTAGCCGAGCACGGGGCCACACACATGAAAACCATGATCTCTGCTCCACTTTTCGAACTGTACTTTCTCATTCCCCCCACTAAGCACAGAAGAGAGCACCGCCATTGCTAGGCGCCCACCTACAACGCCAGCTGTACACGTAAGAATATGCCCATGGCTGAGGTCATGGGCAGAACATTCGAAGCCAGGGAGCAGCACAACAGCTCTGCAAATGCTTCTCAATACAGACCCATTTCATCACTAACATACTGCTAAACTAGAAGCAAAGGCCAAGCTCTGACGATGTCTGCCCGCTGTCAGGAGAGGAATGCCACGCGCCACTGTTCATGCACCGTGCTCTACACGTGCACTACTCCACTGCTTTCAGCAATGGCCACACAAACCACGGCTGTGCGGCTGTGCAGGTTGCACTTACTCCTTACCACTCTCACCCCACGCAGAGCAAGCCTGGGGAACCCCATGTCTCACCTAGTGCTGCCCAACACCACACTAATGGGTTACTGTCCCAACAGCTGTTATTCAAATAAACATGCCTTCAACTTCCACCAACCTTGCCCCCACGTCCACTGCGCATGGCTCAAAACATGGACACCAAACACAGGTCACGTTTGGTCTCATCATGTTTCCAGGGCGACCCTTTGAGGACTGGTGTTCCACACCCACAGCGCATGGCTCAAACCATGGACACCAAACACAGGTCACGTCTGGTCTCATCATGTTTCCAGGGCGACCCTTTGAGGACTGGTGTTCCACACCCACTGCGCTTGGCTCAAACCATGGACACCAAACACAGGTCACGTCTGGTCGCATCATGTTTCCAGGGCGACCCGTTGAGGACCGGTGTTCCACACCCACAGCGCATGGCTCAAACCATGGACACCAAACACAGGTCACGCCTGGTCTCATCATGTTTCCAGGGCGACCCTTTGAGGACTGGTGTTCCACACCCACTGCGCTTGGCTCAAACCATGGACACCAAACACAGGTCACGTCTGGTCGCATCATGTTTCCAGGGCGACCCGTTGAGGACCGGTGTTCCACACCCACAGCGCATGGCTCAAACCATGGACACCAAACACAGGTCACGCCTGGTCGCATCATGTTTCCAGGGCGACCCGTTGAGGACCGGAGTTCCACACCCATAGACAAGATAACACGAAAAACCCCATGCCACCTGACAGTACAAACACAGCACAACATCTGGACATCTTTTTATTTTAATGCTTCCTTCCTGCAGATGTTTTGTTCAGTTTTGATCCTGCCTGTGTCGCTGTGAACTGAGCAGCGGAACAGGAGTGCTGTGCTCAGTGTGCTGTATAGGTGCACCTGCTCCTTCCGGCACCCTCAACCACAGCACGTACAATAGCAACGAGGACCCACACGCAGATGTGTCAACGCCCTGCCGCTACTGCAAGGCTCAGGGCTCTCCGTGCAAGCGAGTGACACGCAGGACCTACATACCACGCCCGTGAGTGACACACACACTGTAAATGTCAGTAACATACAAGGCATGACAGTGACCTACATATGGTGCATGCGATTGCGACACATTGTGTCTGTAAGAGAGACAAGCATGAGGCCTGTCACACACAACATTGTGCCTATAAGAGACAGAACACATGACACACCGAGTGCATGTGTATGGCTCAAGACGAGGGTTCACAGGGGTGGACGGAGGCCCCCACTTTCTTCAGGCACCCCCCACTTTTTTTTTTCAGAGGGCACCTTGTTATATGCTATATTTTTGTTTACGCCGCATTCGATTGGTATGTTAATGAGTCCCCCCACTTTTTTTAGGACTTGACCCCTGCAAATAAGTGACAGAGAGTGACACACATACAAGCCTTCGAGTGATACACATACATACAGTAACAGCCAGGTGGCGACATGCAGTGCTGTGTGTCACATGTCTAGGATTGCTTGTGTTTCTGTGCAGAAGGGACCTGGCCTAGCAGTTCGGGCTGGTTCTGCACAGTTTTCTAGGTACTCACACTATATTCTTGAGTGAAATGGGCCTCGCCATGGATCTGGTCAGGTTTTAGACGGGACTCTGGTCTCTGCACTTCACAGTGATCTGGGTCTGCTCTCTCTCTGGATTCTGAAGATTGAGGGATTTAAAGTCTGGATCTTTCTGCACAGCTTTCTCTGGAGATTGATGGAGGTAAAGTATGGATTTTCCCGGCAGAGCTTCCAGCTGCAAATGGATTTGAAAGTCCCTATCTGTCCTATCTCTCTGCTTTTATGTGTTTAGAATGTGGGTGTGTTCTAGCATCACTGACCCTACCTCTCTCTCAGCTTCTAATTGGTCAAACTTCCATTTCTCACTTGATTGGGGGAGCTAAGTTGTGTCAGAGTGATGTCATTTTACAGCCTGCAGAAAGTCCACTCCTCCTGTCAACTTGCACACATTCTATAGTTGATAACAAAAGACATATTTGCACAGGTAAACATTGGTTTAAAATTACATGCACACATCACATATCACAGGAGATATACCCTGTCCAAACTTTGCTCTTCCTGGGGGCTTGCATTCAGAAATGGCACCTATTTCACTTTTTAACTGATTTTGCAATTCCGGACATTGACCCAACTTTACATACATGTGCGCAGGGAGTATGGACATTAACTGATGAAGTTTCAGATTTTTAACATGCATACATTTAGAGTAATATCCACTTTTCCGCTAACACCCCCATGAACATACCACCGGTTCTAAAAACCTCTTAAACTGTGGGCAGAAAAATCACAAGAATTATGGTATCATTTATAAAATTTTCACATGTCCGCACCATGAGTTATTCATCTTTTTCTAAACAATATTCTGGCTACAAAGGGGTGTGGTTTCCCAGGTCACATGGTGGAAATACTGGTTTATCCAGTTCTGCCAAGCCAGCTTGCTCTCACAGGCAGTGCCCCTCCCAGCTTCTGCCAAGAGGAAGCTACATTTTACGACCGCTGTAATAAAACCTTTGCCTGAGTCAAGACAGGCTTTGTTCAGAGCTCCTGTAGAGCACAGGTAATTCAATTATCAGATAGATGGCATATCCTTAGTGTGGCCAGCAAAAGGCAGATGGTCTGGGAACACAGTTGTGACTCAAGTTTCACTCCTGATGGGGGTAGCTGTCAAGCAAAATCAAGTTCCTTAAGCCAGACTTTCAGCTAACTGTCATGTTTTTTTGTTGCTTTTTAAATTAACTTGCAATTTTACACATGCAGCTAGAATGCTGATTCTAAGTGCAAAACTATGACATTTCAACAGTTACAAAGGCATGTGACACCAAACATAGGTCACTCATTTAATCTAAACATTTTCGATTTTAGTGTCTTTAAATCCAGTGCAACTTAAACTGCTGACTCCATAGCAGTTTTGTTATAAGCATTGTTTTGGGCTCTTCATTTCCCCGATTTTGTAAGCACACGAAACTCCATTCTGCCAAATGTCTGCTGGTGTTCAGTGAATATTTTGCACATGTTGCAATGTTTGAAAATAGGCATTTTGAGCCTGCCTTCAGAGAAACACAGGGTGGTTTTAAAACGCCGGCTTTTGGATAGTGGTGAGTACTGGTACTGCACCCATTTTTGGGATTTAAGAAATGAATTCCCCACAATTCTAGGTTGCATTTGGCAATCAGCATTGCCATTCCCAATGGTTTCAGACTACTGTGCGGGTAGTCCAATGGTGATTTTAAAGCGCTTTGAAGCTAACCGGCGCTACTGTTTTTCCTCTGGCAACCCATTTCCCTCATGGCAACCCGGCCTTTCATTCTCGCACTGGTGGGTGACAAGTGAGGCAACCATTTTGGTGTGCGCACAAACTGCGCAGCTTTCCTGGATTTCGGCGCACATGTGGGTTTTCCGCCATCTTGAATTTTCTAAGCCCACAGCACCAAATGTTGTGGCATGATAGCTTAAACGTGGGTCAGGACACCCAACAAGCCCCCCCACGTGACTGCACTTTGAATTTGAGTCGATGGGGAGTCGCGTGCCCAAGGGTTTTGACCCACGCACCGGTCTGTCCGCATAATCTTCTTCCTACTCTGTAGATGGCACAGTTCAGCATCTTCTTCTCCATCCGGTACTGATCGATCGGTCCTCCTCGCCGGTCCTGATGGGAATATTGGGCGGTCCACTGGGCCCATTGGATCTTCGTTCCCGGTCTCCGGATCGTCCTCCTTGGACCGTCTTCAGGTTTTCTTTGTCCTAGGACGACAAAGGAAGAGCGGCAATACCTACTCATAGACGTTTTTCCACCACTGTTGAGATAGTGGGGCAGCATATGCATTTCATCATAACAAAACATTACATTCTTATTTTGAAAAAAAAACAGTATAACTAAGAGACAGTTTCATGCAAATCACAATATTTTAGAGACTAGATGTGGTATGTTTTATGATTGGAACAGAATTAGTCTGAGACAGTACCCGCTAGGATTCCAGAGGATTCCTCCAGTTGTTGCAGAGCGTGCCTGGGATGGCAACACTTCAACTGGTTTATGTGTACCCACTTGTCTTCCCCCGCTGCCAAAGGACCTTTGGGGATGTGGATTTTGTAGGCCACAGGGGAGATCTTGTCGATGATCTCCAAGGGTCCTTTCCATGTAGGCAAAAATTTGCGCTGCTTGGCCTGGTTCCTTTGGAAGTTGTATAGATAGACCCGGTCTCCCACCTGATATTCCTTCCTGGAAGTTTTCAGGTCATAATGGGTCTTCATGCTATCAGCTGATCTTTCTAGATTCCGCTGAGCATAAGCAAAAGCATGTTGGAGGTGTTTCCTTAAATTCTCTACATACTCATGAGTAGTGGAGGCATTTATCAGTGTCTGCTCTTGGGTCCTGTAGAGCAAATGCTGCGGAAGCACCATCTTGCGCCCAGTCATCAACTCAAATGGTGACATTTTGGTTGCAGATGAAGGGGTAGATCTGATGGCCATTAGGACCAGAGGTAATCGGATATCCCAACTTGGCCCAGAATCTGCCACAAACTTCTTTAATATGCTCACAATGGTGCGGTTATATCTCTCTACTGCCCCAGAAGAAGCTGGCCTGTAAGCAATGTGTAGCTTTCTCTTGACCCCCAGTATCTCCCACATCTTTGTCATTACTTCACTGGTGAAGTGGCTACCCCTGTCTGACTCAATCCTTTGAGGTAGACCAAAACGGGAAAAGATGTGGTTAATCATCAGGGCAGCTGCAGTTTCTGCCTTGCAATTTGGGGCTGGGAGACATTCCACCCACTTGGTAAACAAGCATGTCACAGTCAACATGTACTTATTCCCCCTAGCAGAGCGAATCACGGGGCCTACAAAGTCGATTTGTAAATCTGACCATGGCAGTGTCATCCCCCTCTTTTGTAAAGGCGCCCGGTGTGTGAGGGATGTCGGCTGAAATTGTGCACACACAAGACAACCCTTCAAGTATTGGTCGAGGTCCTGCCCCATGTGTGGCCAGTATGCAACCTCTCTTAAGATTTCCAATGTTGTGTGAAACCCCCTATGACCGGCGGTGGCCGCATCATGGGCGTGACTTAACATCAGGCTTCGGAATGAGGTAGGAACCACCCACTGATCGTGGCCAGCTTTGGATTTCCTTACCAGCAAACCGTCTTGGATCCGGAACATTTTTGGACATTTCATCAACACTCTTAGGTCCTCTTTCCCAATGTAATCGGTATCCGTCAGGGGAAAGTTCTCAGGGTCCTCAAGGTGCTGGTAAAATTTACCAATAATTGGATCCCCCTTCTGAGCGGTAATCAAATCAGCATCAGGGGTCTCCTTACTCCATTGTGCAATTGAAAGGTCGTTGTGAGCATTTGTCTGGGACTTAGTGATAGCAGTGACCTGGATTTCCCCCAACAGGGACTCAATCTCAATTAGATCCCCTTGGATGGCCCCGGTTTTGGCCAGCTGATCAGCTAAGTCATTTCCAGTTTTGTCTGGTCCCTCTACTTTGGAATGACCCTTGATCTTTTTCCAATAGATGGTCATCTCATTCGAGGTGACCAGATCATCAATGTTTTGGATCAACTTCCCATGTTTCAAGGGTTTGTTGTTAGCACATAACATGCCTCTGGTTTTCCAATTAACCAGGTGCTCCACGAACCCGTTCCGTACATAATCCGAATCTGTGATTATGATCAGTTCGTGGAGTTGATGCTGGACAGCAGTGAGGATGGCCTGATGCACAGCCATCAATTCTGCCACCTGACTACTTCGGGGACCAATTTTGTATCCAGCGGAGGGTTCTGGGAACTCATTCACCCATGCATTCCCTACGCCGGCCACCAGTTCTTTCTCCCCGTTGTTGTCAACATGGTAAGAGCATCCATCCACATAGACAGTGGGCATTCCCTCACACTTGTCTTCTTCAAAGACTTTGTGGGGGGAATTAAGGTATGCCTCCATGTTGTCCTTTATTTTTAGACTTTCGTCCTCGAGACAGTTTTCTCTGGCACAATCATGCAAGTCAGCCAGACCTTGCGCGAGGGGACTCTTCTTGTTTTGGCCATATCTGACCTCCACAGGAAAGCCTTGCATTGACAGAATCCAGGAAGTAATTCGGGAATTACTCACATTTCCGGCCCGGATTCTGTCACTTTGGAGATATTGCAGAGGCTGGTGTGGAGTCTCCACTATGATGTGTTCCCCCTGGATAAACGGGCGGTAATTCTTCAATGCCCACACCGTTGCCAGGAGTGCCTTCTCACAATCGTTGAATTTTTCCTCCACAGAGGATAAAGTTTTGCTCGCATAGGAGATTACTTTATTGACCTTGTCATGCTTTTGGTATAATACTGCCGTCAAGCACGTATTAGAGAACCCTGTCTCCAGGAAGAACTCCTTGTTTCTGACAGGGTAAGCTAGGCAAGGCGCTTGTGAGAGGCTTCTTTTGAGTTGTTTTACCGCCTCGGCTTGTTCTGGACCCCATTCCCACTTGACCCCCCCCTTCAGGAGATGAATCAGGGGTCTGGTGATCTCTGCGTAGCCCTCAATGAACTTTCTGCTGTAATTAGTCAGTCCAAGGAGGCTCCTTAGTTCCCGCAGAGTTGTGGGGTCTTTCAGTTTCTGAAGTGCTCCCACTTTCTTTTCCTGGGGACAGAGGCCCTGAGGAGTAATCTCATGCCCCAAGAAATTAACACGGGTTCTACACCACTGTGCTTTCTGAAAGGAAAGTTTTGCTCCGGCGGCCCTCAACTGTGTCAGAACATAACGGATCTCCGCTATGTGTTCCTCCACAGATGAACTTTTGATGAGGACATCATCGACATAAGCCAGGTTACCCCTCGCACCCAGGTCGGGCATGGCCTTATGTAGGAAAATGTTGAATTCATTGCCGGAGTTGAGGTATCCGAAGGGAGTCCGGGTCCATGTATACTGCTGGCCCCCAAAGGTAAAAGCCAGTTTGTATTGGTCCTCCCTACTGACAGGCACGGTCCAGTATCCATTGGTCAGGTCTATTGCAGTGAATACCTGTGACCCCTGGATCTGGGCCAGCCCTTGGTCAATGTAGGGCAGAGGCCATCGGGAAGTATGGACCCGTTTGTTGAGCTCCCTGAGGTCAGCACAGAGTCTCCACTGGCCGTTTGGCTTCAATATTCCCAGCACCGGATTATTGAAGGTGCTGTGGACTGGACGGATTATTCCCCTGGACTCAAGGTTCTTAATTATTTCAGTAAGGGACTCCATTGATGCGAGAGGCAAGCGATATTGCTTCACAAACACAGGAGTCATGCCAGGGTCCGTGGGGATTGTTGTTGTGTGGATGTCAGTGCGACCACAGTCATATGAGTCTACCGCGAAGAGATCTTGGAAATCCAAGAAAACTTGTTTCAACTTTTGCTTGTGTTCCAGAGTCACACAGGCATCAGCTAGCTTGACTCTCTCTTCCACCATCTGCCTGAAGCCTGGAAAGACTTCTGGTTTGGCTATTTCAGCGGCCTCTTCCAGCTGGGTGGAGAAGTCCCTGGTCAGAGTGCTGATTTGGACTGGAGGCTTCAGGTGGGAAAGGCAGCCCTCATGGACCTGGAAAATCACCTCATCCCTCCTGAAGTCACAAGTCACATCTTCCTTACCATAGGGGCAGGAAGTGTACACCAGGAAGTTCCCCCCATGCCGGGTAAAGATCCTGTCTGGTGTTGTATTGTCATCACTGTCACTGTCAAAACAGTCCTTGGGGATTGGTCCTAACAGTTCATTTACTAAGTCGATGGAAAAATGTCGGTCATCAACCGCCATTCCAATAATGGTGCCTGCGGCTAGAGTAATACTCTTTAAGTCGCTGTTATCCACCTCTATTGGAATGGTGTCATGTTCTATGTTGACTAATGGAGTTGGGTTTACCCCCAACCCTTGCTGTTGGAGAGAAGCATTTAGACGTATGTAAGCATCAGGGTTTTGCAAATATTGTCCTCTTTTAGCTTTCACTTCCAGGGAGAATTGTCAGGTGCTTTCTGGGATGGTGACTTCCTCTTTAACCTGAATTTCAACTGCATAAGGTAGCAATTGAGCTGACCTAAATGCTTTTTCTGGATCATCAAAGCTCATGGGATTATCCGCTAATCGGGACCAAGCTTTGAAGTTTATTAGGTCCAAACTAATGGCAAAGCGATTGAGAATGTCACTGCCTAAGTAAAAGGCGGCAGTGACGTCTCGCACGACCCAACAATTATGGACTATGCTCTTGTTGCCAATGGAGGTTTTGAGCATGCACCTGCTTGGCAGGAGATGTTTGGAATTAGGTGCTTCCAGGTCCATTTCCCATTTGTCTATCAGTTTGAAGGTGGGAATGGCTGGATCTTTTGGGAGTTGGCGGAACATGGCTTCGCTGATGAAGCTCTTACCGTTGTTCACACACACTCGAGCGAGAACAGAGTCCTTCCCATCATTTAACTGAACAGGGATGAACAACTGCTCTCCAATTTGCTGAATATCAGCCAGGCTCTGAGCTGATTTCACATCTTTCTGGACTATAGGAGTGGGAGTTTCAGGTTGTGGATTGGTATAGAATTTCAGAGTGTTTCCTTCCAGCGTGGAATACCACTTTAGACTGGAAGGAAGGTTGATTTTCAGAAATAGAGAGGACCCCCCATCACCAGTCTGTTGTCCTACTGCTATTACTGTCACGTCTGGAATCTGGTTGTTCTGGAAGTGAAATTCTACTTGGTCAGATTTTTGTTCAACCATGTGGCAGGTGCCGTTTAAACTAACATGGTTGACACTCTGTTTTAATTTTATTGGTCGGCTAGTCTGGGTCCAGAGGACCTTGTTTACGCAATCTATTAGGGGTGACAACCTTCTCAGGAGGTCATTCCCTAGTAAACAAGGGGTGCCCTCTGGGGTCACAACTATGACCGGGTGTTTCAACTTATGTCGCCCAATTTTAATGTCCAAATCTGCCGTCCCCTCGACGGGAATTTCCTTCCCGTCAAAGTTCTGGAGTTGTCCAGGAAGAGAGGTGAGAGGAATTTGGTAATTCTCTCCCCTTCCTGCATTCAGTTCGTCAAAGGCCCTTCTGGACAGAAGGGTAGCTTGAGATCCAGTGTCCACCAGTGCCGAGATTGTACCCTGCCCCTGTACTTGTACCGGGGCATAATATCTTCCCTCCTTCTCCTCAAGGGGGCACAGATAATGTACATTTTTGGACAACTGGTGGGCTAATTTTCTGGTTTTGGACATCGCGAGAGAAGAATTTTGGGCAGAATTCTGTGGAGAGCCTTGGGAATCTGAAAGAAAAAGTTGGCAACTGGAGATCAGGGCCATTGTGGGTTCCCCTGGCTCCGGTTCTGGGCCACCCCCCCCTTTTTGGAGGCAGTCACCAGGATGGGTTTGAACCAGGGGATTTTCTTGCTGTTGTTTCTGGGATGAGATGGTGGGCGGCGGTAGCTCAGTCTCCACATCTCCCCAGTCTGGATTTGCATCCCTAGGAACCCATTTTTCTTTGGGAGGAGTTCCCCCCTCTCTGAAGGAGAAGATCCTTTTCCCAGGATCCTCTGAGGATCCCTCTCCCTCAAATTGGATGATCTGTACCTCCTCCTCAAACTGAGTCTGTTTGGGTCTTTTGTTTCTCCTACCCCCCCTCTGCTCCTTAGGAGGCAGACTTTCAGGAGCAAGAGATTGTGTTTCCGGTTCCTGGGTTTCCAGGGGCTGTTTACAAGTGAGGAAGGAAGCTTCCTCCAAGGCTTTACACCCCCCTTCCCTTTGTGCCTCCTCCCTGGAAACCGGTGAGTTATCGGGGTGCTGCCCCCGTCATTGTTCTGGAGCACCAGGTCCAGAGTTGGGTGCGTTCTGCGCCGGCACGCCCATCTGAGGGTTCTGCTGAGCCCTCAGTATGTGACCCAGATCCCGCGCCATGATTTGAACCTGGCGCTCTAACTGGGAAACCCGCTCAGGCTGATACGGGGCCCTGTTTTCTCCCCTGGGCTGATCCCGGGAAGGGTAGCTGTCCCTCCTTTGGTAATACCCCGGGTTGGGAAGATTTGGGTACCCCTCCACCCTTGGCCTCCCCTCTCCCGGATTCAGTGGTCTGGGCTCAGGGAATTGGGGAAAGAAGGATGGATGGTTTTGGGGCTGAAAGTCGGGTGGATACCTGGGGAAAAAGTTCTGCCCAGGGTTTGGTAAATTTCTGCCCTCCTGTGGGAAGTTTGGAGGGAAGTTCCCTGGGTTCGGTGCTCGGTTGGATCCCCCCCCTTGGGCTGGGGGAGTCCACACATAACCCGGGATTGGACTGTTCCCTTTGTAGCGAGGACTTACATAGTCAGGAGAGCGAGGGACCCCATTGGGGCTGCCTCCCTGGCTCCCTGTCTGTGACTGGCCCGAGGACCTTCTGGGCCTAGCATTATTAGGTGCAGGTAGGTTTTTAGGCCCCCCCATCTCCAAATCCAAAAAGGGGGTGACCTTTACCTCTGCCACCTTGGCAGCAGCAGGGGTGCTTTTGGCTTTGGGGTTTTTCTGGGCATTACTTTTGCTATCTACCGGTTTCTGCACCTCATAGATCCGGGTAGCCTGTTCAATGACCCAGTCTAAAGATCTTTTCTCGTGAAAATCCCTCACGAGCTGTGTCATGATATATTTGGGCAAGGCATGGAAAAACGTATTAATAAATTCTCTGCTATCCATGCGCACCCTTCTTGTGGTCTGTGCAAAAGCACGCTTTAACTCCTGCACAAATTCTTGTGGGGCCTGATCCTCCCCACATTGCAAATTGTAGGCTGCCTTGCGAGCCTCTTGAGGATTTCTGTGAACAGAAAAATGTTTCAGGATGGCCACCTTATAGGTGGACCATCTTAAATGATTTTGGTCCTCCAGCCCCGCAAAGAAACTGGAGTATTCCGGGGAGAAGGTCCACTTTACATATTGAATACAGCTTTGGCTGTCCTTCAAATGGAAAGTCTCCATCATTTGCTCAAACAACTCTAAGTGCTCCCAAACAGAATACTTAGCGTTCTTATGGTAAGGCGTGATGACGCTCCTGATCGCCTTAATCTGCTTTAAGGGGTCCTTAAGCAAGGCCCTTTTTGCCTTATTGGCCTTTTTGGTTCGGGTAACCCTTGTCCATTCGTCCTCGGACTCCGAGGCACTGCTCCCAGAGGTTCCCGTCAGATCTTCCAGGTTTTCCCGGATTCTGCGAGCCTGGGAATGGCTGGCAGAATGTGGGGACCTGGTCTCCTGTTTGCTGCGCAGTTCAGAGGAGTCTTCAGATTCCTCCTTGCTGCCAGGATTTGATGGGTACCCCCCCACTGACCTAACTGGGCAGAGGTTTTCAGGATGCCCTTAATGGGCCTATTCTCCCGGGGTTCCCCACTGAATTGCACCATGCTTGGGTGCCCATGCCCAGATGCCCGCCCATCCATTCCTGGGAGGTACTGGCCTATGAGCCCCATGCTTCTGGCTGGATAGTAATCTGCCATCCCTGTGGCCCGGTGCTCATGTGCGCCAGGGGACATGGGGGTGGCAGAGTCCAGGGACTGAGAGGTATGAGGGCCTCTGGTACTAGGGCTCCTGAGGTTATGCTCCGGTGTTTCCATTTCCCAGCGAACCTCATCTCTATCCGCCCCTGCTCCCTGTTGCAATGCAAGAGCCTGCATTTGTGCCTTCAGTTCCTCAGTTAAGGCCTTACTGGACTCTATCAGTCTCTCCTGCATCGCTACCTGTTGTTGGAGCCTATCATTGTGTTGACAGAGGGCCTCATTTTCCCTCTGTGCTTCCTGGTTGGTCCTGGAGAACTGGGCCAGTCTTTGCTGCAGGAGGTTTACCTCCTGAGCTGTGTCCCTATTGGCCTGCTCCTTTCTTGCTAGAGCATCCTCCACCCTCCTGGTGTGCTCTAACAAGTTCTGGTGTTCTTTTTGGAGGTCACCCAGTCCCTGGTGGGCCAGGTGATTTTCTTCCATTTTTCTTTTTAAATGGCAGACTTCCTGGCCTAAGGCTTCTCTTTCCTGACTAAGAGCCTGCATTTGTGCCGCCAGGTCGTCCCTTTGCCGTTGAAAGGCACCAGCTTTTTGGCGCTCCTCATCAAACTCTGCCTGGGTATCCAGGTCTTTCAGAATCAGTTTATTGCTCTCCTCTTTCTCTCTATCTAGCTGGCTTTGCAGGGTGACTACCTGCTCCGCGCATGCCCTGTTGAAATTGATCTGTTGCTCCAACTTTTTCTGGTTCTGCAGTAAGGAGTCCAAACTGTCTTGGTGCTCCTTCTGCAGGGCCAGAAATCTGGTATCCTGGTCTGTCTTTTCCTGTTGTAGGATGCCCATATCCTCTTTTATTTTAATGATGTACTGCCTGCTGTCATTTTCTGACTCCTGGCTCCCCTGCAGCCTCTGCTCAGAAGAGACCAGGTCAGATTGAACCTTCTCTAACACCACCTGTTGCCTATTTGCCAGATTTTGGCTTTCAGCACATCTATCCTGCATGTCTCCCATATATAGGTACAGGTATGCTGCTATCCTGGCAATCTTATTGTGTTCCTCTTTGGCTTTAGGAGCCATATATAGTTCACTCAGGGCCACATGTAATGGACCCTGATCTCTCCATAAGCCTGACCCTGTTTCAGTGACCTGTCGCGTGATGGCCTGCAACCAGGCATCCTGGCCCTGCTCAGCCCATTCACCTCTCACAAATAGTTTATGTAAGAAGTGCTCTCTGGCTATTTTCATATCTACCAAGGTCGTCATTCTAGAGATTGGTCTCTGTCCTGACTTACAGAAGTTAGTATTTTATTTTTGCAGAACAGAACTTTTCTTGGAGGGTCCCTTTTGAGGAATGCTTCACAGCGTAATGCAGCGTGGTGATCCGACCGGATGTATGTATCCCGTCAGTTAGCACACTGTATTAAGCTGCACAAGTGGTATTCTAACCCAAACGTCCGGCCGAGCACCCAGTTTGTAAGAGGATTCAATTCAACACTACAGCTAAGTCAATGCCTAGTCTATAATACTGAATGAAAACCCTTATTGATATATCTTTATGTCCAGTTCATGCGTTCTGGATGACTACCCCTATATAACACCCCTCTCTTGGAATCCCCCTGACCCCACTGAGCCGAGAAGTAGTTCTGTTTTGCAAGTTAAAAGGTTTATTTGATAATTTAAACAATAGATATATAGATCACACTTTATAATAAATTAATAATTGAATATCACACTTAATCTAATATGATAAATATTAACAACGGAGAATCTGGCACTAACACGCTTCTCTATAATCAATAAGGAGTTGAGATGAAATGGATAAGGTAGCACACTGGCAAATAGGTACAGAAGTATAATGTGGTAGAGAATGCTTTATAGGGTTCAAGGAAATGCAGGGTTGAATGAATGAAATGCAGTATAGAAAATAGTCAATATGATTTCAACAAAACAATGTAATCACTTTTCTCTGGCAATCCCCTCCCCCCCTTGATGCAAGACAAGGAAATGGAAGGAAAACACACAGTTCTCAGAAATGCAATCAAATGTGATTCAGTTCACCCCAGCAAGCTTAGACAACAGAAGTTTAAAACACAGGCAAAATGCTTTGATATGTGCTGGCAATTCAGTGAAAAGTATGCTAAAATGCTTTTAATTCCCTTTCAGAGGTTCAGGGTGAGTGGTATATGCTTTGAATAAGTTCAGGATCACTTCAGCAAGGATCTAGGGTGTAACTAGCAGGTTAAACGAATTTTTGGCAACTGAAAGCAAGAAAACTGCTGTTTTCACACGTTGAGAAATTTGCAAATCGCGGTAAATTCGCGGGTGCGTTTTTCACGATTGCGGCAAAACTATAGGGGGTAGGAATGCGGTTCTAGATTCGTAGAAAAGCCACGATTCTCAGCTTTCAGGGGAAAGTTACTGCAAGTCTCTATCACAAACGGTCACGGAGATATGAGCGATTAAATAAAGGTCGTTTTTCAGATTTGAAATTTTAAAGTTCAAAAAGACAAGTGCAGCTTGCAACTAGAAACTGACAAGTGACAGCTTTGCAAATGACAGGTGACAGTTAGGAGACAGTTCTACTTAGATTAAGCTAGATTGAATTATATTATTTTAACTAGGAGATTGGTTCTGCACAGTTTTCTAGGTACTCACGCTATATTCTTGAGTGAAATGGGCCTCGCCATGGATCTGGTCAGGTTTTAGACGGGACTCTGGTCTCTGCACTTCACAGTGATCTGGGTCTGCTCTCTCTCTGGATTCTGAAGATTGAGGGATTTAAAGTCTGGATCTTTCTGCACAGCTTTCTCTGGAGATTGATGGAGGTAAAGTATGGATTTTCCCGGCAGAGCTTCCAGCTGCAAATGGATTTGAAAGTCCCTATCTGTCCTATCTCTCTGCTTTTATGTGTTTAGAATGTGGGTGTGTTCTAGCATCACTGACCCTACCTCTCTCTCAGCTTCTAATTGGTCAAACTTCCATTTCTCACTTGATTGGGGGAGCTAAGTTGTGTCAGAGTGATGTCATTTTACAGCCTGCAGAAAGTCCACTCCTCCTGTCAACTTGCACACATTCTATATTTGATAACAAAAGACATATTTGCACAGGTAAACATTGGTTTAAAATTACATGCACACATCACATATCACAGGAGATATACCCTGTCCAAACTTTGCTCTTCCTGGGGGCTTGCATTCAGAAATGGCACATATTTCACTTTTTAACTGATTTTGCAATTCCGGACATTGACCCAACTTTACATACATGTGCGCAGGGAGTATGGACATTAACTGATGAAGTTTCAGATTTTTAACATGCATACATTTAGAGTAATATCCACTTTTCCGCTAACACCCCCCTGAACATACCACCGGTTCTAAAAACCTCTTAAACTGTGGGCAGAAAAATCACAAGAATTATGGTATCATTTATAAAATTTTCACATGTCCGCACCATGAGTTATTCATCTTTTTCTAAACAATATTCTGGCTACAAAGGGGTGTGGTTTCCCAGGTCACATGGTGGAAATACTGGTTTATCCAGTTCTGCCAAGCCAGCTTGCTCTCACAGGCAGTGCCCCTCCCAGCTTCTGCCAAGAGGAAGCTACATTTTACGACCGCTGTAATAAAACCTTTGCCTGAGTCAAGACAGGCTTTGTTCAGAGCTCCTGTAGAGCACAGGTAATTCAATTATCAGATAGATGGCATATCCTTAGTGTGGCCAGCAAAAGGCAGATGGCCTGGGAACACAGTTGTGACTCAAGTTTCACTCCTGATGGGGGTAGCTGTCAAGCAAAATCAAGTTCCTTAAGCCAGACTTTCAGCTAACTGTCATGTTTTTTTGTTGCTTTTTAAATTAACTTGCAATTTTACACATGCAGCTAGAATGCTGATTCTAAGTGCAAAACTATGACATTTCAACAGTTACAAAGGCATGTGACACCAAACATAGGTCACTCATTTAATCTAAACATTTTCGATTTTAGTGTCTTTAAATCCAGTGCAACTTAAACTGCTGACTCCATAGCAGTTTTGTTATAAGCATTGTTTTGGGCTCTTCATTTCCCCGATTTTGTAAGCACACGAAGCTCCATTCTGCCAAATGTCTGCTGGTGTTCAGTGAATATTTTTCACATGTTGCAATGTTTGAAAATAGGCATTTTGAGCCTGCCTTCAGAGAAACACAGGGTGGTTTTAAAACGCCGGCTTTTGGATAGTGGTGAGTACTGGTACTGCACCCATTTTTGGGATTTAAGAAATGAATTCCCCACAATTCTAGGTTGCATTTGGCAATCAGCATTGCCATTCCCAATGGTTTCAGACTACTGTGCGGGTAGTCCAATGGTGATTTTAAAGCGCTTTGAAGCTAACCGGCGCTACTGTTTTTCCTCTGGCAACCCATTTCCCTCATGGCAACCCGGCCTTTCATTCTCGCACTGGTGGGTGACAAGTGAGGCAACCATTTTGGTGTGCGCACAAACTGCGCAGCTTTCCTGGATTTCGGCGCACATGTGGGTTTTCCGCCATCTTGAATTTTCTAAGCCCACAGCACCAAATGTTGTGGCATGATAGCTTAAACGTGGGTCAGGACACCCAACAGTGGTGACTTCTTCGGGGGAGACAGGAGTGAAGGAGGAGAAGGAGGTTGGTGTGTGGTAGGGGGCATAGGGCACAGTTGATTTGGAAGAGTGCATGACAAGGATGTTCAGTATGTTTTGGGTTGTCTAAATAAAGTGAGTGGTGAGTGAATTGCATAGGGCCTGGGAAGGAGTAAGTGCAGAAGATACTGTGTATGGGTTGGCAAGTTCCCTGCAGATTTTGTTGAGTTCAGCTGTGTTGTTGGAGGAATTGGACACTCATGCCTGAATGTGGGCTCTTTTATGGCATGGATGGAGAGTCTGTAGTGTCTCTGGAGTTTGTCAGCAGCTCTGCACCTACGTTTTGGTCTGCAAAATCAGAGTCGTACCAGGTGTTGTGCTTGGAGGCAGCTTTCAGGTGGATCCTCATGACTGGGGCAAGAATGTCAAGGGTGTTGGTAATGGACAGATAGAGGTTTCTGAGGGCAGAATTAGTGGCAGTGTTGGGTGAGCAAGTGGGAACAAAGGTGGAAGAGAAGGCAGCAGGCGACACTCGTTACATCGGATGGATGTTCGTGAACGAGGTTGGCAGAGAATTATGAGGAGGTGACACAGGGCATAGGGACCGAGATGAGTGGAGAGGAGAGAGTGGTCAGACCAGGAGAGAGGGGTGACCAGGGGAGAAGAGAGAGTGAGGTTGGAGTGGATTATGGTATCTAGCGTGTGTCCAGCAGAATGGGTAGGGCCAGATGGAAGAAAGGAGAGGGATAGGGAGGAGCAGCTGAGGTCAGTGAAGTGGGTGGCTGATGTGCAAGGGGGGTCTAGGTGGAAGTTGAAGTCACCTAGTAGTAGCAGGTTGTTAGGCGGTAGAGAGTAGGGAGGAACAGAGTGCGCCCACTCAGAAAGGAACAGAGAAGAAGGGCGTAGGCCCTGTAGATGGTAGCAATGGTCAAGGTGGTGGAAAGAGAGATGACCAATTTGCATCCTAGGCTCTCAAAGGATGAATGGGGCTGAGTGGGTAGGATGGAAGAAGGAATCCACTCTGGGAAGATTAAGGCAACTCCTCCACCAGCATCGTGGGGTCGAGGCTTTGAGGTTATCTACCTTGTGCAGGTAAGCCTGCTGTTCAGTCCACGTTAGCAACATTTTAAAGGATTTTATAATTTGCTTGTGTTTCCAATCTGTTCAGATCCCTTCTGGTGTACTGGAGGTGTGGGGCTGATTGATGGTTTAGAAACCAACATTTTTTTAAAAATTATTATTTAGGCGTATAATTTAATAAATCAAACTTTTGCCATATACACAACCCGCCATATTGAATGTATACAAACTTATTTTAGCCAAAAATAAATTTGTGACACAGTTATTTATACATCAGAAAAAAGAAAAGAGAGAGGAAGAAGAAAAAAAAGAAAGAAGAGAAAAGGGAGAGAAAACCAAAAAGACCAAATGGAAAGAAAAAGAAATGTGTCCTTCTCTCCCGGCGTGGTCATGTTCAGATTATCCTCGTAAGAACCTCCTCACTGCCACCGGCCAATTTTCTCTTGTATCGTCCGTCATTAAATGTTTATTCCTTCGGTACTTTCTAGAGCAGTTTTTAGGAAAGTAAGTCAAGCCAATGTCAATGATATTAATAATACTGCCAATGTCAATGATAATCTCGCCCCAATATTTATAGTTCTCCACCATTAGTCAGCATCCATTGTTGTGCTTTCTGAGAAGAATTTTCCCAACAGGCGGGTGCAATGGTGTTTCAAAGCATATCTAACCGATATTCACCCCTGGACCACTGGTGCCCCGGAAGTTGATTTGTCACAGTAAGACTCCTTACTTTGCCTTACCTTTCAAGACATTTCCATTGAACGTGAGTATAGTCCAGGAAAGCAACCTCAGTGGGCTAATAGTTGTATGGATAACTTGGAGTACAATTTCTTACCACAGATGCCAAAACCACTAAAAACCCACACACTGATTACATCTGATTGGTTTGCACAGAGAGGAAGCTTCTGGAAAGGCTACAATATAGTGGTGGAAAGAAGCCGTTTCCCAGACACATATGTAATGCTGCCACAAAGACTGAAAAGGGCATTTGTATGCACAGTGTTAATATTATTACATCTTTCACACCCTGGCGGGATGCAAACATGTCCTTTAATGGCCGCCAGCCCGAGCTTTGGTAGGCCCTAGCTAAGCAAAGGCATTAGCTCAGGCCGTGGGGCGTTAAAGTCCATGTCCACTCCCGCCCAGCCCCTGAGGTCGTGAAAGTTATTCGCACCCCGGGATAGTTTTCTTTTTTTTTTTCCGTCTGACAGGAGTTCAGCTCTGCGTGAGCCCCCCGCCCATTGGAGAATTTATTCATTTTTTAAAATAATTTCTCACTGCCATTAACATGGGAAAAGGACAAAGTCCATTTCAGATGACGGGGGCCATGGAAAACATGTTCCAAAATGGCTGCCGTCACCCAAAAAGAGACACAGTCCCTTTTATATTTCAATGGCAGCAGCCATTTTTGTTCGAAGTGCCGGTGCTGAAGGCACAATTGCATCCCAGAAAGGAACATTGTCATTGGTCAATCTGTCGTCCCAGGTTCCAATGTTTGTTTTTAAAACAAGAGATTCAGCTCTCTTGCAGACATCTTGGAGTTATACCCCTGTTTCAATCAGCGACTCCATGATGTATAAAGTGGCCTTGATTGTCCACTGCATATTATTTTCCACGGACGCCTCACTCATGTTCTTCCCCCTATTATTATAAAGCGCTCCATTGCTTCGCGGAGCTGGTCCGTGCTCAATAAATACCCTAATGATAATAATAAATATTATTATTCATATATCAATTTGTGTGAGCAATTCCGTAAAAAGATCAGGAAAGGTCTTCTTCGAGGTGGAGGTCAGGCACCCATAGGACTGTAGGCAATGTTTTTCTTTCATTCAAAGACACATAATATGCCATTTAGAATAACAACAAACTAACAGTACCAAGTGTAATATGCATATTGCACATGTATAGTGATCTCTCTCTCTCTCCCTCTCTCTCTCTCTCTCTGTCTCTCTCTCTCTGTCTCAATCTCTCGCTCTCTTTCTCTCTCCCTCTCTCTCTCTCTCTGTCTTTGTCTCTCTCTCTCTGTCTCTCTCTCGCTCTCTTTCTCTCTCTCCCTCTCTCTCTCTCTCTCTCTCTCTCTCTCTGTCCCTCTCCTTTTGTGTGGGCAAGCATTGAGCTTTCAGTTTCGTGTTTGCTAACCACAACCCACCCATTGCTGTCTGCTGCACGAACAGAGGGAAAAAAGGATAGATGCTAGAGTGTCATTGAGTGGGACAGGGGTGGCTGTCAAACATTGGCAATGCCAACAGTTTAGGTGTTTGTGTGGACATAGAACTGGCACTTGCCAGGCACTGCTGCAGTGGTATTAACTGACTATTGATGGTAGCAGGTGCATAGTCGCGTATCTGGTCATCTAATAGCAGTGCCTAGCAAAGGCCTAATACTTATACACAGGCCAGGGCTGTTGGCTTTGGCAATGCTTTTTTTAACATGATTTCAGTTAAAGACATGCATAATGCCTATACATCAAGAAGCTGAAGGCAGACCTGGTTAAGACTTTTGTATTACACCTGTAGCAGGATTAGAACTCCAGTTAAGTCCTTAACTCTCAGAAGATTGCTTTGAGAAAACATGGGTATGCCCTTCAAGTGCAAAGTTACTTTTTGAGGCTTGATAAAGCCAGATCAAAGAGTTCACAGGGGGAGGTGTTTGGGCGGGGAAAGTGGGAACTGGGTGGAAATGGTCATAGGTTTTAGTCTGGCCATGGGCAGTCAATTATAGGCAAATTACCAAAGTACACTACAATTGGTGTGTCTCGTCATATGCCATTCCTCCCTACATGTGCTCTAATGCAACTGTTTCAACTTAAAGGAGGCGCCAAAGCACCATCTAATATCCAAACTAAAAAGGAAATGATGTCATTGTACGAACGTTGTAAACTGGCTCTTTTTAAAATGGTGAAATGCTAATTCTTACTGATCACTTTCAGAATACAGTGTACCGATAAGACGGATGTTATGTTTGTCATACATAGCAAACCACGTCACATGTAAAGCCTAGCTCATGACAGGCATATGGAAAACCCTGTATGCACAGGGGATATGGAACATGACTTTCATATGTTTACTAACACCTTAAATAACTATCACATGAAATGTCCTGTCAGTGGAGAACAGGCCCCCTAGTGGCTGTATGTAGGCATTTTATTTTATTTTTTCAAGGACTCACCTGATCCATGGGATATTTTTGTGTGTCTTTGTTTCTGCTCCCCTTCGCCAATGAGCCGTTGCTGTTTGTGGGGAACATCGGTACAATAAAACGGAGGACTAACAAGCCTATGTCTTATTGTAATCATGTTTTTTTATTTATTTTTTTATCGGAATGTGCTATCCTAGGAGACATTTCTGTCGTGAAGTGATGCGGCCTTGTTCTGGGTACATATACAAACACAATGGACATTTTGACATCAGTTGCTTTTACGCTGCACACTGACATATTGCCTATACGACCTACATTGTGCTTAATTAAGTGGCTTATGCAATAAGCAAGGAAAGAAATGCAATTTTTTTTAAATCCAAGCCAGAGACTTTGTGCCCAATTCATGGAATATTTGCCCGGGTTCAAAGTGACTTTGCATTCCAACACAAACCCTAATTCATAGAACCGGGCAGAGTCTGGGCAAAGTGAGCGAATGGTCATTTTTGCAGTTGAACATTACTTTGCCGGGACTTTTAACGGCAAAAATACACTTTGCATGGTGCCATGAATCAGGGCTTGTGTCTGCAGTGTACAGTCACCTTTCAGCAGGGCAAAGTCACTTTGAACCGGGCAAATATTCCATGAATCGGGCCCTTGGACTCCAAATGAACCGGCAATCCACTCTCCTGGGCATGCTTTTGCTGGGCATCTCCAAGTGTGACTGGCACAGTAGCGCTGTCAAAGAAGTGTGAGATATGTAACAGTGCACTGGGAGTGGCACGCTAGGGTGGCAAAATAATCTTTTTTGCTATTTTGCTGTGCTGGTCCAAGATATGATAGTTTATGATAGTTTATTTATACAGCGCTTATACACAATGTGTTTCAAAGCGCTTCACGACAAGGGAGGGAACAAGGGGAAATACAAAACATTCTTACTGGCCATGAACAGCAAGGATGTGAAATTAATTATCATACTTGGCCTGATGACATTTCGGATAGTGCAAGAGCTAAGACATAGATGGGAAGGTAGATGGGAAGGAAATGGGAACCAGACAGGCGACCACCGCATTAGGCCTGACGACTTTTCGGATAGTGCAATAGCTACGACATAGATACGAAGGAATTGGGAACCAGACAAGCGACTACCGCACTAGGCCTGACGACTTTTCGGATAGTGCAAGAGCTAAGAAATAGATAGGAAGGAAATGGGAACCAGACAGGCGACTACCGCACTAGGCCTGACGACATTTCGGATAGTGCAAGAGCCAAGACATAGATAGGAAGGAAATGGGAACCAGACAGGCGACTACCGCACTAGGCCTGACGACTTTTCGGATAGTGCAAGAGCCAAGAAATAGATAGGAAGGAAATGGGAACCAGACAGGCGACTACCGCACTAGGCCTGACGACATTTCGGATAGTGCAAGAGCCAAGACATAGATAGGAAGGAAATGGGAACCAGACAGGCGACTACCGCACTAGGCCTGACGACTTTTCGGATAGTGCAAGAGCTAAGACATAGATAGGAAGGAAATGGGAACCAGACAGGCGACTACCGCACTAGGCCTGACGACTTTTCAGATAGTGCAAGAGCTAAGACATAGATAGGAAGGAAATGGGAACCAGACAGGCGACTACCGCACTAGGCCTGACGACATTTCGGATAGTGCAAGAGCTAAGACATAGATAGGAAGGAAATGGGAACCAGACAGGCGACTACCGCACTAGGCCTGACAACATTTCTGGTAGAGCCGGAGAGATACAAGAGGTGAGGGAGAGGGGTGGAGAAGGAGGGAGAGGAACAAAACAAGCAACTATCGTACTAGGCCTGACAACATAGTGCTGGAGGGGGGGAATAACACTTAAGGGGGGGAGACCCACATGTGTTACTATTATACTAAATCCAGGGAACATTCTGATAGACTAAGTGCATAGAAAAAAATAAGGGAGCGGGGAGGAGAGAGAGAGAGAGGGGGGAGGGAGAGGAGAACAGAAAATATAGTGAAAAGAGAAGAGAAGCAGAGGGGAGAGCAAATACAGTTGCAGAGGTCAGTAAGCACACACTGTTGCAAAGGAACAGAACATGGAGGCAAGGATTGACAGTGACGATGGGCACAGCATGACACAGGGCCCACCTGAGTGTGATATCCAGGTAGGTCCAGCATGAGAGTAGTGGGGTGAAGCACCTAGAGTCAATGTGTCCAAAAGTCAGATCCAAGCATTGGCAAAAGACACTGATAGTGAACCCTTCGTGCATCAAGACAACTCCTGCAATGAACGGGGGGGAGGGATAAGGGGAGGGGGAGAAGGGAGAGGAGGTCAGGGGGCACAAGGCAGCAACACGAGGGACTAGAGGGGGCAAAGCGGGGCACAAAACAGCAACACTGGGGCCCTGAGGGGTGGGGGGGGCTCAACGCCTCATGCTTAATATCACTCCCAATATTGGACACTTGGTAAAACACGTGGGCTGGGCTTAGTTGGATGTCTAGGAATTGGTTTGAAGGCTCAAACAAGTTTGCCTAGTGCACTCCTTTTAGTTTAAATGAGGTGGAAGTATTAAGATACTTAGCGGGGTGCAGGGGAGAATATCAACCCTGACACTGGGTTGTACCAAATTATGTGAAAACAGCAGGTGTCCACAACCTTTGTGGAACACTCCCGTCCCTTGCACACCCTTGTAGTTGAAAACACAACCAATTTCTCTTGTGTAATTTCAAAAATAAAACTTTATAAAGGGATGATTTCGTCATCCATGAATTGTGTGCCCCAAATGGGGTTAGTTTAGACAAATAATAATTCAACGAGCAATTTGTACCAGTTTATAATCAACCTATAAAACCTAAAGTAAACTGATTTTTACAGTACATGGTATTCATAGTAACTATTTTTCATAGTCCAGACAACCAAATATTAACATTTACAGTTCAAATGACTTATAGTAGACAATTTGTACTTGATTTGAACTCCTAATCCAATGCGTTTTAGTAGGCAGAGTCAAAGTTTTCAAGGTACAGTATGCTTTACGCGTTTCGGGGCGAATAGAACCCCTTCTTCAGAAGATGTCTACTAGACGTGTTTTCTCTTCAATTTATCTGTATCGACAGTAGAAAGTATATTGTTATTTTAATCATAATGATACATCATAATCCCTGTCTGTCATGACTAGATTTTTCTTAATGTATAATCACCTGTTAATTTCTTAGTGTGGTCTCAATTGGAGATACAAATTCCATCTTGATCAGTATATCTTTGTCAATCCTAAAAAAATATTTAGAAAAATATAAAAAAGGGGGTTGTAAGTCCCTATCGTTATGAGAAGTAAAGATGTAAAATAACTGCAACCATGTTTGCATTCTCAAACATGTCCATTAGAGAAAGGGCATAGGTGATTACCTGATCAGTAGGTCGTAGTCAGGATTTTGGGTAATCTCCCGCTTTGTTAAAGCTCTACGCTCCTGTGGTGGATCTTAGCAGCACGATCAATGAAAACGTGGGCCCTGTAAGGCGGAAAGAGGTTTATCAGGGGCTATTTTTATCAGTTGCTGAAATCCTATAGGATAATTCTATGTGGTGAGTATAAAGTTCTAACTAAGCTTACATCAAGAAGGGACGTCTTTGTGCATGTATCCTATGTTGAAATTCATACGAACGGCAACTGAACAAAAATGGCCGTTCTGTTGTTTATATAGCGTAATGACGTCAATGCGTGTCAACGTCGTGACGTCACAATGTTTACTTTTGACGTGATACAATGTGTGGTATAAGCAGAACAGGGTAAAATCTTAAAGGCTAAATTGGAATCTATATTTTGAACATATATGCTGGTGAGTAATGTAGGTCCCTTGTGTTTTGACATGAATCTAGAATAGTATTTAGAATTATCGTCGACTCGTGATTAGAGGAAAAATCCAGCCTGCTCACAGTCTATCTGTTGTTGAAACTGAATGTCTTTCTTTTATGTCAATTGATTACAAACGTGTGGCATTAATGTGGGTGTGTGTATACATTTCATTATTTCAAGAAGAAAAAGATAAAACAATGAAAATACAAGTCCTTTCAAGTATTGGTGGTGTTCAGGAATTGGTTTGAAACAGGAAGTGTCCGACAGGAGCAGCGGGGCCACGGAACTTGGAGCGAAGAGAGAGTTTGCTGGGATTATTGGCTCTGGGGGTCGGTAGGGAGGCGCTGAGGACAAGGTTTGAAAGTGCATGGAGGTATTTAGCTCGTGGTTATAGAATAGGGAGGGTGGTTGACTTGAAACCAACAACTACTAGTAACTACTTTTGATTCCCAAGGCCAGCGGTGCCACAAACATACCTATGTGGCATTAACTCTTTGCGCTTCTAAAGGTGTGTAATCGAGCTTTTGTGTATACCTAGGAGAGACACAAAGCACAATGGATCACATGTAATGGATCAATTATGCAATGGACAGAAGGTGACAGATGGCATCTCATGTTAGAGTTTAATTAGGCTGCCTTCTCATTCCCCAGGGGCAGCTTCTGCTTACAGGGCGATGCCAGATACCTTGGACCTGCTCTTAGCTCGGACTCATCAAATCCTATGTTGATCCGTGCAAAGAGTCGGTGGTGAGGCAACCATTGAAGATGAGAGGTGACTCTTCCAGGGTCACCACTTCCAGACACCTCTAGAGGCGAGTCTGGCCTTGATTTACCCCACACACCTTAAGAAAGTACATTCTGAAGTAACAGCAGTGAGGAGCAGATCATGCCTCTGTTTGAAAGTCTGTTCCATACGTTACTGTGTCCTTCCCGTTTATTTGTATGGTGCTCACTGTGAGCCGCGTACTCTCTCTGCACTTTTTTGAGCTCAGAGTACCGATTTAGTGCTTGTAAAGAATTCACTCGGGTCTGAATTCCTTCAGAATCAAAAGTGGCTGAAAAAAAGGGCAGAAGCTGGATCCCAGCGCTAACTTGGGGATGGTTCCAGCCTTGGACCATATCCTGGAATTGTGCCGCAAAAGTTCCGTTGGCATCTCCCTCAGCCCTGTGCCCTCCTCAGAAAACACGTGACCTCCTGGAAGCGTAAACATCTCAGCTGCCTGCCCACCAAATGATCGCTGGAAAAGGATGTTGGCTTATTACGAGTGTGAAGTGAGCCTTGGACGAGGGGTGCCTACGCCCTGTGCTTGAAGTAAAAACCACACTGAACACCCTATTGTTTCTCTTTATAGGACAGGCAGGGGAGGTTTCCTGATACTCACTAGAAGTGGATACATTTCCAGTTTCCAACGCGGGTGGGAGGGGTGGGGGTGTTGATATTCATTTTGTAATTGCGGACGTTTGAGGAATAACTTGAAAGCATTTCGTTTCCGCAACATTATCAGACGTTCCTCTCGTGTAAGGTGACATCCCAGAGGGTGGGTATTCAGTGATGGGTTATGCCTGGAGCCCCTCCCCCCTGGTTTCAACACATAGCAAGCCCCATCCTGCCAGGGCGGCCCGTCAAGCGTAGCTTCCAGTTAGCTTGCACATAATCAGCTCTTTCTTCAAGCCATTTGTTTCTCATGGCTGATTTGCAATCCTCAAACCTTTCAGCATGCATTTCAGAGCAAAGTGAACCTTTGCTTTCAAAGAGGTATGTTTATGGATGTCCTTCTTAGATTCTAGAAACTCTGTCTGATCTGTCCCCGCCTCTCTTGATTTCTGAATTCCGCCGCTTGGCCCCCCGGGGAAGCCCAAGACTCCCCTTGCTCATTTTTCAGTGCACATCAGCCGGTGCACCTGACCCTCGAGCTTTCTGGAGCAGTCATTAGTTTCTCTTTAATTAAATATGCACTCACACAGGCATTGAAAAAAAGTACTAAATACAGAAATCTGGGACAGGACGAGCTTCTGCTGCTGCTAATTAAAATCCGCGAGTCTCCCAACTTTATGACAGTGTGGACAGTGTGATCAAACTCGCCTGTGGAATGTCTTGCCTGGTGAATGCTTCTATGATAGTTGGCAGACCTCAGTTATTTTTTTTTTTTTTTTTTATTAATGAAATGCTGTGGATGACAATTCTTCTTTGGTGTATGTATGTATGAGATATACATTGTATTTATTTGATGTATTTATTTGTTTATTTTTCGCTTGTTATGCGCTTATACAGGATGTAAATACTGTTTCAAAGCTGCCACAGGGCAACAGGGAGGGAACACTGGGATGTGAACAACAATTGAATTACATATACATATTAAATACAGTGGTAGGGGGAGACAAACCTACTATGCCTTGTGGGTGTTCAGAAAGTGTTATGAACATAAATCCATCGCAAAGGAACCCATGGTTTGTACACAATATTTACTTTGAGTTTCCTTGATTTTGAACATGGTTGACTATGGTTTGTCTAATAGTCACACTTGTTCACAGTTTCCACTGTGATCATATTTAGGGGACCACGGGTTGCCCAGGATGTGTCCATGATGTTTACACTGAGTGTCAAACTTGGATGACCATGGATTATGCATGGTGTGCACCAAGAGTGTGTGTGGTCGACCATGATCTTTACCACACATTTTCAAAGATTTTACTGCTGTCAACCGCGGATAACCATGCGTTGTCCATGATACCTAACAGGATTACCTCTGGTTGCCACCATGGGCACAGTTGGATGTCCATGGCTTATAAATGACATTTACCACTTTGGTACATGGTTTCTCCATCACGGTCATCGTATTGCTGTGCTTCCCAACATAATCAACCATAGATGACTAGTGTCCGTAGTTTCCTCCATGGAAATCGGTGGATTATCATGATTTGAACATGCTATTTACCAGGTGTGTCTGTGCTTTCCACCATTTGAAACTGTGGATGATCATGGGTTGTCCCTTATATACAGCATAAGCATTCGTGTTGGCCCTTGGCCAATGGGGAATGGCTTTGGTTTGCTCTTATATCTTCCAGGAGTATCCTTGGCTTCCATCATGGCCAAGTGTAGAGGATAATGGTCTGTCCATAATATCTAACACACGTGTCTGTGCTTTCCACCCTAGCCAACAATGGACTACTGCAAGGTGTCTATGCAATGCACCACGGGTGTCTGTGGTTTCCATTATCCTCAGACATGAATGACCATGTCCTGGCCATGATACATTCTGTTGTTGCTGCGTGTGCTACTGTGTAAGGAACACGATGGGCCTGAGTCATAGAGCGTTTTCCTATGGGATTGTGCCATTATAAAATGCTTCATGAATCAGGCCCTATGTGTCTCATATGTAATACATTCTCCTGCAACAATAAAAAGGGAGACAATTTCCTGAAAGATAACTCGTATATTTTAGAATTTGCCATAATTTAAAAGCGCAGACTATAGACTCATTTTCGTCTCCTCTAAAACAGCCCTCTTTTGGTGAAATGAAAGCTGCCACAATTAGAACAACTGAACTAGTGAAAGGAATTCCTAGTGTGACCAGTTGTTTGAAGGAGAGCTAGAACACGTTCAACATTTTCTTATAATCAAATGTTCCAAAATGAAGTGATTGCACATCAACATTCCCATCCTAGACCGAGGCCGTGGGAAACTGAAATAATGCTGGTGAACATGATGGCCAACCCACGATGGTCCAGGTCTGACCACAGAGAAACGAATAACATAGACAATCCGTGGTCAAGCATGGCAGACAATTGATAAACCACAGATAAATGTGGCAAATATAGTGGACACGCTATGATCATCCAGAGCAGAGCAGACAAGGGATGACTGTGGCCATTGCCAGGGGAAAGCCATAGATTCCAACCACTCTCTATTCATGTGTCAGGGGAAGTCTGGGACTGAAGGGTTCTGAGCATGCGGGCCTAGGTTCTACATTACACGTCCCTGATGACCCCCAAAAATGTCAAAAAATACTCCACGGTATAGCGTGCAGCAGCCTGTCTGCGGTGACCCTTTGGGGCAGGGCCAAGACTTATGTGCATGTTCTGTTTTTTCTCCTCAATAATGGCACACATTTGAAAAATATGGAATGGAAGCCTGACAAGATCAAATGCCAGTGATTATGATTATTTTACAGCTACGCAACCAAGGCATTTTGGTTGTTTTTTACTTGCTCACCGTGGCACTGGTCCGCAACCTCAGCGGCTCAGTTGTTAGAATTGAGGAGAGTGTAATTACTGAACACGATACAGGCAAAGGTTTACAGAGCAGAAAATACATGTATGATGAGACATTTCTGACATGCAACTCAGCACAAACATTGTTGAGCTTTGAATTTATAAGGATCAGAAACTGCATAGACAATAGGATCCACAACCTAAAATAGAGGATATAGGAACACAATAGGGCATGATAATACATGCTCTATGGGAAACATCCCATCAAGTGAAAGTGCCAGCCATGTAATATTCTGTAGACTGAAAAGAGTAATACAAAAAAACCAAAAAAAACACAAGAGGTGGAAACAGAAAAGTACACCTCACCTTATACTAACCTCAAAATGATCCCAGACGGATATATTTCATGTTCCCGTGGGAGTTGCTAACTGTTGTCTGAACTGAAATTCCATTCTTACTGTCTTACGTTTCTGTTGGATTTTTTTCTTGTATGTTAGTTTTTATTCATTGTTAATTTGTGTGGTTGTATGTTGTATGTAGTGCACTGAGGCCGATGGGTATGTTGCGCTTTATAAGAAAAACAAAAACAAATCAAATCAAATCAGTCAAAAGGAAGAACAACACTAATTAATAGGAAAAAAAAAAAGACCCATTGGTCTAAATACGGATTATGAGATTGCAGTTTTTATTACAAACTGATAGAGTAATCAGCAAATAATCAAGTGTAGCAGATCGAACACCACAGCATTAGGGATTATATCGCTATTCGGACACCTGCACCATGCAGGTCATCTAGTTAGTAAAATGGATAGGGTCCAATCAGTCAATGATCCCATCTGTACTTTTGGGTGCACGAGACTCGTCAATGTGGAAGGAAATAACTAGGACACATTCCCTGTAGCAAACAAATACAAGTCAGTAATGAGGCCTGAAAAGGTTACAATGTAATATGAAATCTATTCAACGTTAGGGGAACTGCCATTTCTTCACTAGAGACCCCCAATAGATAATCAAAGCAAACATATGTTTCATTAGCACCCGGGGTGGGGTGAGCAGTCAATCTAGTTCCTTGGATCATGGGCTGAAACCGTTAATCTCAGCCCGCGTTCCACGTAACCTGGAGTCTGTTTCCCCTGCCCGCAGCGCTGTCTTTCCCCCACCCTCTGTTAACTTTAATTTATTTTTGGTTCCCTCTACCTCTTACACCTCTTAACTCTTTTCTTTGGTGGCGACGGCCCCTCTGCCGTCACTGCCGTGCTTCTGTTACGCATCCGTGTCCGCCATGGAAATGGAAGAGGGGCTCCATAGGGAGCCCCGCCTTCCATATCCATTGCTGCCATGTTGGGACAGTTTTTTCATTCATTGAATGGGAAGCGCATGGCTTTTCTGTTCAATTAATGAAAAATACTTATTTTTAACACCCCGGGTTACTGCTTTGGTAAACCGGTGTATTAATGGACTTAACACCCTCTCCTGTGTGCTGGATCGGGTGTTATCGGCCTGTGGATCCTCTTGAAAGGCCCTGTCCCGGGCCGATAACACCCGGCACAGCCCACCGGATCAGGTGTTAATGCCAAAAGCAACAGAAGAACTGGGAGAAGAAGGAAGCCTTTTATTCGTTTTGATAGTGAACATAACCACAGCAAAATTAATTGAAGGAGGCCTTTTCAGCAATCACTCAGAGAGCAGAGGAGGAAATAATGCAATGCTCTGCCTTGTCCTCATTATCATCTGTACTATATACATACACCTTAGCAGAAATGATCCAACATTGTGAATGTCATGCACCAGGGCTCAGCGATGACAACACTGGAAATTGGAAATTGGAATGATATTAAATGCAGATGATGTGGATCTGATACCCACTCTCCTATAGGAACCACAAACAAAGCTGTTGTTTGGAAAATGTCTGTGATGGTCTTTGGGAATAAATATGGCAACAATAGTAGCAATGGTGTGCCATAATGTGAAAGAAAATAATCCATTGTCAATATAAGGGAATGCATATCGAACAAGTCGAACACTTTCATTATTTAGGAGTGAGCATATCATCCAGTGGCTCGTGGGCTGCCCACAATGCATGTAGCCGTGGTATACTCACACTGCGCTATTGTGTTCATTTCCTTCTATTCGAGCCAATATAACATTTCATCACACAGATAAAGATTCTGCTTCAGATTATAAGTGTTGAAACTTAAAAATGATTGCCACGATGTTGATTAAAGTGGTTTGTCGCGTACACATAAGCACCCATATACTTGTTATCATACTAATGGATGTATACAGAGAGACTAATATATCAGTTTCATTATCCTTTCGAATGCAGTATGTATGTATTCTATCAAAACTGGAAAACTGGAATTTGTGTATCTGCCATAATTCTAAAGGATAGAATATGAAAAGACATGATGTTAATAATATTGCATTCATTATATTTGACTATTATAGTAATCTACAACGAATATACATTTCTGTATAAATAAAGTTTTGTACTTCGCTCAATTCAACAGAGTCCATGTATTGCATTTAAAACATTAGATATGAACCTAACTCTAACTAAAGAAATTGCAACTCGTCAAGTACTTATATTTTGGATAGTGGATACAGAACAAGTAATTCAAACTGAAATAATGAACGGCAGACACCACGCTTAATATGGCCGTTGTTTACTGAATGACGTAATGACATTGGGAATGTGAAACATCATTGCGCAACACAGAAATACATAGTTTCCAAGATGGCGCTGCTCCTGACACAAGCAGAGCGCGGCCATCTTGAAAGAAAAAGGAATCAACAAGCAAGAAACTGAATGGCAACATATGTGATCCCAGAATATTATAGATGAGTTGGACGGTAAATCGCAAAGCTGTTTCTGACCTTATATTGGAGGATAATCATCCATAGACTTGCAAATTAAGGAGCCTTATACAAATCGTTCTAATAAAGCAAAAAAGAAGACTCCCATAAACAGGTACCATTTCTAATGACTCCTGATAGTGGCTTAATACAGTTCACATCTATCTACGGAAAGAGAAGGCTATCTGAGAAAAGTTCTAACACAGATTTGGTCTCTTTATAGGATTACAATTAAGGAATAGGTCAAGTGAGAAACAATAGGAAGACTAGTGCACGATATTTGGATCAGTACATGCTTTATCAGCTACACTTCACAGACCTTTATTAAAAACAAAATGAATCATCATGTTAGCTGTTTGGATGAAATAAATAGTTACTAAGATAATACATATGTCTTTTGGGTTTTTAACGCAACAGAAGGAATACAGCTAATGTTATTGATAAGACAATGGGGAGGCTCCGAACACGGGCATTGCCGGATGGTAATCGCGCCACACTGAGCCTGCTCAGGGCTGGCGGCCGCCATCTCCCCTCGCTGGGTAATGTGGTAAGTCTTCCTTCCCCTCCTCTCACTCTGCATCCACAGAATTTCCTCCCCGCCCTCCCACACCCACCTATGTTTGTGTCCATTTCGGGAACGGAGATGCCGGGAAAACTTGTATCCCGACCGTGTCCGCTCCCGATCTGTGACAGCCCATCATGGAAAGGAAGAAGGGACTAAACGTAATTGCTTCCACCTTTCCATGACGGCCATTTTTGTGTTCACTTTTTTTAATGGATGCCATGGAAAGAGAGAAGTGACTACGTGTAGTTCCTTCTCCCGTTTCCATGGCGGGCATTTAAAATTTTTGTGTTTCTAATTTTTTTCAATGGACACCATGGGAAGGGAAAACAGACTTCTTTTTCTCTTGCCCGGTGGTCATTTTTTAAACATTTTTGTTTTGTGTTCCGAAACACCACAGTGTTTCGGAGCAGAGGAAAAAATGCTTTTTGTACCCCGGTCTCATTTGCCAGGGTACTAATGGCAATAGGCCCCTCATTGGGAGGGGGGCATTAACACTTCAGGGCCTGTACCTATGGGCCCGGGGCATTACCTGAAGTGGTAATGCCCCTCCTTCTTGGGGCCTATTGCTTAATTGAAGACAAGCACATACTACCTAACTACCTATACTGTACATTGTACTTTTGATACGACTAGTGAATAACAGTCTGTGTTGGGTATCTGCAGCTTAGCAACTTGATGTATATAAATAAAGTTATTTATACAGGGGAGGCACGCTGCTTAATATTCAGCATAGCCAGTTCTAACATGACGGTTTAACCCAAACATTTGCCCGAGAAGTTGGAGGAAATGGCAAGGGGTCCACATCTGGATTACCCTTGGCCACTTAGGGTGAACCCCCAACTTTAAAACGTGGTTGAAGACCCCCCTGAGTGGGAGAAGTTCCATAGAACAGGGTATGGTATTTGGCTTATGTTCGTTCTCAGTAGGGGGCCCCCACTCGCCTTTTCAATGTTTCTACATGTTATGTTATGTAGGTGGCAGGTCTACAAACTCTGGCTCTCCACACATCTTGGACCTCAGCTCCCATCAGCGAGAGGTTGCAGACCTCTGACGTAAGTTCTAATTTTCCCCTATCAGCGGACGCCCCTCAAGACACCATCGCTCGGCGAGGAAGCGGGTCAGTGTTGATGCCAGAGCCACCAGGATCTCCAAGCCAAGACGCTTTTCAAGCGCAATGTTGTCTGTGTTTGTAAAAGGAAATAACTGTAGGAGCAGTTTACGGTCCCTTCCAGACTGCGTGAGACCACACCATGGCACTCTGACATCCCTTACACACAGCAATAGAGAACAGATGAATTGGGGTCCCGTGCATTCCCATCTGCGAGTAGCTGCACACCTAGCCACTGCAGTGCCTAGAAGCGCAGTCACCAGGCGCATACCATAATCATATTCCGTTTAATATCCTGTCATTATCTCTAAAAACCGCTGCGTGAATTAGTCTAGCAATCCAGAAAAAAAAAACGTCCACAACTTTTTAGGATTAAGATCACTGCTGTATGTTTCTTTTAATTTTGGTGGTCCGTAATTGAGAATTTCAGCTTGACAGTGTTAGCAGGTCTGTCTACCTTTTTAATTGGTCGATTCTGGTTCACAAACACACTATTACATCTAATCCGTGAGCAGACCGGTGCTCTCTGGAAGGCGAAAGGTTGATACAGTGATGGAGGAAGTTGGATTGGAGACTTTTTTTTTTTCTTTTTCTCTTCTCTTTTTAATGAGCTCCAACATGCAGGATAAAAGAATGACTGCGGGTCTCTAAAACGCAGAGATTCTGACAGCCTGGCTGCACTGTGCCGAGCGCCAATTTGCCTAAAAGTGACATTTGAAAGATAAAATGATAATATTGTTGAGACTTTGAAAATTGCAGTGCAGAGCCTGTTTTGTAGATTTGTAGACCCGGGTTTTAAAGTTGTCACGTGCTCTGGGGCTGAGAGCTGAGAGCATCATGCTTCCTTCTAAAAAAATAGCCATTGATCGTCCATCTCCGATGGTGCTGTTGAAATATCTCCATGCGCAGCGGCGCTATTGCTTGCCTGCTGCCTTGCATGAATTAATCTGCACCATTTGGCTTCAAGTAGGCCTGTTGGGTTGCCTTGAATTTGCAGCCTGGTTAGCAATGAGCTTAATTACACGAAGACTCTGTGATCGACTCCATGATCGGTGGTGGTGGTTAGGAATCGCATGCTTCAGACGCGAATGCGGTTGCCGTGGTCAGAGTTTGGAGCATTTGCCTTCAGCCATGTCAGCAATGCTCGATTGACTAATGCTTGTTTGCAAATCCTAACCAGTTGGTATACGGGTCAGCAACCTGAAGCTCTCCAGATGTTTTGAATCATGACTCCCACGATCCCTCTGCATTGACTACGCTGGAGACACAACGGTTGCAGACGCCTGCGTGGATATTGCACCAGATGGCTATTCCCCATTTCAGATATCAAGGCAGATCTACTGCTCGCAGACATACCCACATCACATGTGCAGCCTTCACCATTGTGGTGCTGGTCATTACACAGTGAGCAGGAGTTGGCTCTTGCCTTCAATGCAGGAAGGAAATAACCAGAAGACAGGCCTTGTTTGTCTACGACCAAGACTATGAAACCTCGATTTACTCCCATTACACTTGCCCCCTTGCTGCTATTACAGTTCAGGAAGGAGCTCAAGACCTCCTCTTCAAGGATTGGCTCCCCTCTAACACCTTGGTGCAGTAGCACACTGCTCCCCACACTACGTGAGACTGTGTGATCTGCTCTGCACTGTTAATTCTGCTGGTTATTTGTAGATTCTTTGCTGCCAAATTACTCACCCTCCTCTGACAGCTCTCCATTACCTTGTTTCTCTGCTTTCTTCATAGTGTTTCCCCACCTAGGATTGTAAGCGCTCAGTTGCTTCCCGCAGGTAGGTTTGCGGTCAATAAAAACCCTAAAAAAAAAAAAATAATAATAATAATAATAATAATAATAATAATAATAATAATAATAATAATAATAATAATAGTGATAATAATGATGTGTAAAATCACATCCTGCCGAGAGATTAAAGCCTCTTGAGCTTAAGGCCCTTTACAGGTAGCGTGCCATGCACTAGATGGGATGCAGCGTAACTCTTTACACCAAATAATCAGACAACTCAGGAAGACGGCAACGTTTGTTTACTGTTTTTATATCAATTGTCTAAAACAGGGAGTTACAACAGACATCAAGGGAAATCGCACAACCACTCTCGAAGCATTTAACAGCACTATTAAATAATGAACTCATCATATGTGACATCCTACTACGTGGCAAATAAGAAAAACCTGAAGGGTATTGTAGTTGGCTCAAAGGGAACATCTAAATATACCTTCTATAAGGGAACGGGTTGTGATTGGGTCTCTACGGTCAGGTGGACAACTCAAGCCCACCCCTAGTGCAAGTCATCTTAATCAGTTTTTAGAGACACGGTACCCTATTGGTTCTCAAATATAAGGCCCTTCATTATATGGCTCACTATAATTGGTTGGCATGTTCGTGCCTTTCTGGAACTTTCGATTCACTAGCAGCATGTAAGCTCAGACCAAGGTGTCAGGAGGTGGACTTGACTTTACCTCCGACCCAATTAGCCCATCATCTCTCATCACCCTTCTGCCATGCAGACTGTCTTTGAAATTGGCCGTGCAATGTATTCTTATCTCTGGGAATGTGAAGGAGTATGGGCACACACTTATCATAGTCCTGAACTGCGTGCCCAACTTCTAGTTCCATCCTTGACCCACGTAACAGGAGACTGCAATTCGGCCTCTAGTGTAGCATTTAATTGTCTTGAATTAATACACGTGGCACTCATGGTGTTCATTCCTTGCACCTTAATTCAGCTTCTGACGTTCATTCACTGTTCTTCAAGGATAGATAACCAGTTCTTGGCTGCCTTCAGTCTTTTTTTTATATTCACATTTTATTAAATTGATAATCATAACAAATAAGATAAACACACATATCAGTAACAATTCAATAAAAACAAAGCAATACAAACATATAACACAGGATTCACCACTATAGAAAAACATCATATTGCAATATATATATAGGGTAGAAGACATTCTCAGGCAAACATATCAAATAGATTCATCTTTTTGTTTCTAAAAAGGATAATTCTCTCCATCCTGGCCACTTGTCTGAGGTCCGAGGTCCATTCTACAAACTTAGGTCTTTCCACATCTTTCTACTTCCTTGGAATAACTTTCTTGGCAGAGTTAGAAGCCCTGTGAAACCAGCATCTTTGGGGATATGTGAGTTCAGCCACCAATTCATCCTCAACCAGAATCGCGCTTACACAGTCAAACTCCACATCCAGCTTGAGAACCTCATTCATTTTCAATGACACCTCCCTCCAATAACGCCTCCGTACATAACATTCCCAAGTCATACCACCCGGCCAGGCAGCCCTTCTCGTTCCTTCCATGCTCGCAGCTGCTTTTCTGCCCTTCTCTTTATGGTTTGAGCTTACTAAGATTACGACATCGAAACATCGAAGTCCAGATCCTATGTATATATATATATATATATATATATATATATATATATATATATATATATATATATATATATATATATATGACATCTCTGCCTCCAATCTATTCACTACGTATAGGCAGCTTCTATGATCACTTAGTCTACTTGCGTTGCTGCATCTGTACAGTTATCAAACGGCTTTCAATTTCTGCGGTGCTCTTCACAAATGCAACCTTCGTTTCGCATATAAAAGCTTACTCGATTCTTTACTTCGTCATCATTTTCAATAAGGGTCTATACATTCTCTTTGTCAGCCAATCTTCTCATTGCGTCACACTCGTTTCTAGTGATTTCAGCACCTTCTCTTTCTCTTATTCATATTCCTTTGGGGTGCTCCGCCATGAGATTGTCATCTCTTCTGGAATACATCAGGGGGGGTTTTCTCAGTGGGTACCTTTTCTCGAATACTCGATGCAGAATCATCACATTTGCTGGTGTCAAGCATGGCACAATTTCAGCCTTCCAGCATACAGGTAGTAGGGGGGCGGGACTTCCTGCAGATGCATTTTGCTGCTCCTCTACACTCTGATCTCAAGCTAATTGGCAGAATGGCTCTTCAGACTCCATAGAGTGCAGGCATCTTTTAATGTCTCTTCAGCAACGCAACAGCCAATCAGTTATTTTCTTCCTCCTCGGCAGAGCAGGAAGGCGTATGGCCATTCCACTCTTTTGATCCACCGATGGATTGTTGCATAGTGGTTTAACTCTCAGTTCTCCATACACATTTACAGCAGTTTGTTTTGTATGTGGATCAAGACACAGGCAGACAGAGCTTAAGGCATAGGCTGTTGACCACCACCGAAAAAGGAATTGTAAGTGCAGGCCTCCAACTTGGTGACAATCATATAAGAGGACAGGGAATTGGATGGGATAAAAGATGCACAGAGGCTGATCAGAAGCCTGTCTGAAGAGGAGAGATTTGTGAAAGGGCGTCAGCGTAATGTCCCCTGGGTGAATATCCTTTACTCTGAGTGTTGATGGTAGTTGCTTTCATGCTTTTGGAGATTACTAGCAACGCATGTAGTTTGCAGTTGGCATCATTTTATGGTCATAAATTACCGTTAGCTAAATGGGGGTGGCTGCAACCAGTCAATTCCCATGAAATGCACATCTATTTCTCCAGCTCTCTCACAGCTTCTCACTTATGTATGCACTTTCTCCGCTTCTCTCCCCCTCTCTTCCTCTTTGACCTTTTCATCCCTTTCCCCCTTATTCCCAGTTCCTCATATTTCCAGTTGACGCGCGCGCACACACACACACACACTACAGCAAGAGCAAGCACATACTATGCAGTTATGCAGTACACAATAACAAAGCAACTTCCTGTTGGAAAATAGACAAACCACAATAATATCGACCCATGAAACACTCATGGGCGTTTTTTTTTGTCCAGAACCTGTCCCATTTGCTGCCAATCCTGTGACCCATGAGTATTTTCCTTGCTAACACCCAGACCCTGAGCAGGATATTTCCCAGGCCCGAAACGGGGAACAGCCCTGTGCCCCAAATCATATTCTGAATGGCCATCACCTGTCCCAACATAGTCTTTGAAATCAGTCTCCTTCCCAAATGCACCCTGAGTAGCAGCCCCCTCCTTAATAATCAAATTGGCCCGCTCGCAGGCCAATTTGGGTCAAACTTCCTCCTGAGGTTTCCAGCCCTTCAACTTCCCACACCTGGGCCAGTCCCACAGCTCTGGAGCATGAAGGGGAGGATCGAGTGCTGCCTTCTTCTGGGATAGTTCCTCTTCAGAACTTCCAATTCTTGCTGTTAAGGGGAGATGTTGCTGTTTGTTCATGCTCAGTCTTGGATCAAGAGGGACGAATGAGTTCAGAAGATGGAACTGACCTTTTGTATTGGCTTTGCCCAGGTTCCTTCTTGGCCAGTCTCTCAGCCCCTTGCTATTGTTTTGAAAGGGTGGTTGCTCACTCGTTTTGCAGAATGTTTGGGAACTTTTAAATCAAAAAGCGGTTGCCGGGACCCCTTTCACCAGGAGAGGTTCCTCAACAATATTATTCTGGCCACAAATAAGAGAAGGTGGATGTTCCCTGATATCATTTTAAGACAGATCGAAGGTTATTTTTGGCATTTCATGAAAGATACTATAGTTCAATTTGGTACCTCCTGTGAACTTGCTGATTCCAGAGACTTTAATTCCATATTTCTCATTGGTGTTTCTTTAGTCAACAAAGTGGCAATTGATCAAAGTTGCCCATCCTTCGGCAGCCTTTCTTTACGGGAGTGCCATCCCGTTGCTGATTTGCTTGGACAATATTTTGATCATGGCTTTGCCTTCTGAGGAATCACCTATCCTTCTCCAGCTGAACATCTGGCTTCTGCAGTTCCAGGGGTTTTGATATCAACAGGCAGATGTAAGGTCTAACTCCTCAGAATCTGGAGTTTCTGGGATATCAGATCTGTACCAGGGACTCTTTCTTTCGTTTTGCAAACCTGGAAATGTGCACAATCACGTGCAAGCTTTGTCTCAATCTTCTTGGTTTCTCTTGAGGGTTGGGCAAGGGTCTTAGGCCTCCTATTGTCTTCCATCTGGGAGATTATTCCCAGTCCTCTGTTTTTCGGGAGTCTCCAGATGCAGGGTTTCTGAAAGAGTGCATCTTTTGGAGGTTGGGTTCTGCTTTCCTTGGAAGCAAAGGAAGACATCTTTTTGATGTTTCTTCACATGGCGTCTTGGAATGGGAGGGTCGCCCCCAGATCTTCTCTTAGATTATGATGCTAGGCATGTGGGATGTTGCACCCACTGTTTTCCTATCCTGAGTGGCCTGGGGGGGGGCGGTCACTGAAGGAGTCTGCAATGGATAGCAATGGTATAGTGAGCCTCGCAGGTTCAACCACTATCTGGCACTTTACCAAAGATTGCTTCTTTTGAGCTCTTCGTCTCTGGACGACGAATGTGTTGGAGGGTGGGTGCATCAGTCACTCTGGGAGGGAAACAGGAGGAAGACACTGTTCAGATCTCGCACACATGTCTTTAAGGAGTTCTGCCTTCCCTCTTAAATCAGGGTTAGGCCCAGGTTTCTTCAGGGACCCACAATGCAGCGAATGACTGATTCACACCTGATCTTGCTCACTCCAGTGACTGGCACATCTGATGCAGGTTGTTCCCTTTGTGTTTTAGACTTTTGCGTGTATTGCAATTAAATATTTTTGCTGCTCATCACTTTTCTTTTTTTGGTTCTTAAGTCTTAGACCAGATGTTGAGGCCACAGATGTTCTTTCAACATTGGAAACAAGGGGTCTGTTATACCCCATGCGCCAGCTTCTCTTGTACACATTCAGTTCTGATGGTCTCTGGTGTTCCTGGTCTCTCCCTCTTGCCCTCTCAGGCCTGACACCCTCCGTCGTTGGGTCTCCCATTAGCCATTGCATTGCTTCTGTCTTGGCCCCAGATTCATCCAGTGACCCAGTAGAGATGTTTCAACCCTCACTGATGTCGATGCACATAATTCTGATGGTGGCTACGTTTAGACACAGATGGGCAACTCTGCATCTTTTGCCCTGCGCTTCAGTATTGTTTACAGGACTGCTGGCTATAGGCTTTCAGGGGTCCATTGATTGTGGGTGTGGCACCTGGGCACGCTTGCCTCTCCAGTGGGAGTGAATCCCTTTTAGGTAGATGTAATTTAGGGGGGGCAGTCTTCTTGCTTAACTGGCATTACGTCTGTCTGTCCATACGTTTAACTCTTAGAGGTTGGACAGTAATGTCTTTCATAGGTTTTTTTTTTCTTATTTTTTTCTGTTTGTTCAAATCATTTATTTTGTCAGTCGGATGGTAATCGGGTACACTCCTTATTTCATTCTTTATTTCACTCCTTATTTCACAACTGGCCTGACAGCTAGGATCTATCTGTTCCGGTTTTGTAGGGCTGCTTGTGTCATCAATGTAAGTAGGGCAGTAACAGGAAGACAGGCGATGTTCACAAATAGCACCTGTTTCACCACAAAACCAGAGTACAGGTCATGTCACCCATGCACCGAAAAACCCCTGCTCGTCTGGGGAGTTGTTACTCAAATTACTCAACATGGAGGCAATCATCGCAGCAGTGTTACTGATTGGGGTAATACCGCCAGTCCACAATAAAGGCATGTCGAATGGAGAGTTATGCAAACCCTACATTAGTAGGAGACCTTATTTTGCCACTTGAAGTAATGTTGATCCAGGTCAGCGTTATTAGCGCAGCAAATACTGGCACACGTGTACAGCGGCTCCTTCTCATGGTTAGTCCAGCTGTACTTTTTATGAGGACATGTTCACTTGCCCTGCCCATGCTGTACTGTGTGTGACGGATGCGTGCTCTCACCTGCAGTGCGTGTGTGATAGAGCCTTAAGGTTTTAAGGATGATGGTGAAAGGGGAGTTTGTGAATGTGGTGGGCATGACACGTGTGTGAAGGAGTCTGGAAATATTCCAGGGTAGGCATCTCAAATGCCAGAGCACTGGATCTTAAAGTACATATTTCTTGTCCCCTGGAGTTTCCATATTTCTTTCTCACTTTACTAGCATTTTTTGGACTTTACTAAATTGTGTGTATTTTTCTACCTATACTGCTTTTGTTCTTGCACTAAGAACTTATGGATGTCAACCTCTAAGCCGCTCCATTGCTGGAAATGCCCACTACGCCCCCTTTCTTCTGCTGGCTGGCCAGATGAGATCTTTGTATAATGTTATGGTTGTGACAAAGTGACAACAAGGCAATTGCTCTATTTCATACACTACCTACATTCTCATATAGGAGTAGTAGTGATCTTAGAGATTTGGTGGTTAACACATACAAGATAAGGGGCATCATTATGAGGTTGGAGGTAAGTAACTGTCCTTACCGGCATGGAGCAGTTACCGTGTCAGTGTAGGAAAGAGACCGCTAATAGCGGGCCATTACGAGTTTGCGGGCACATGCTTTGCGCCATGCCGGTAAGGACATTACCGCCATGCAGCTAAAGACCCAAAAATGGCCCTTAGTGGCATCAAGGAATGCGCTGATAGCACTACCACCATCGATGGACCCGGCTAATAGCGGTGACCGTAAATAAGCAGAACCGGAAGTAACATCATCGCGCTGGAACGGGAAAGAGCACGGTGGCCATCTTTAAAAACACAATCCATTGCTATCCTCAGCACAACAGCAGCCCCAACTTCATCTAACACACCATCTCAATGCCCAAGGCCCTGAAGAAAGGTGCTGCGCACCAGCGCATGGCCCGTTTCTCTGTGGAGGAGATAAATATGCTTGCCAACACACTTGCTGAAAATGCGGACGTCGTGTTTGTGCAAGACATGCAGCGTGCCGCCCAGATAAAATAGAAGGAGATCTGGGAGGTGGTGGCACGCAAATTCAGTGCGGCGGGCACCACCCCCCGCACTGTAAAAGACGTGCGCAAGCGCTGGGATGACCTGTGCCTCCGTGTCAGGAGCATTTTTTCAGCCAATCGTAACCAGGGCATGGGAACAGGTGGCAGAGGAGGCTCCCCGATCAAGATGACACACTGGGAGGAGACATGTGCCAGCACAGTTGGAATAGAGACAATTGAGGGAGTGGGGGAAATGGACCGTGGAGCGCCGTCATCGGCTGATGGAGGTGAGTGTCCACACAAACCACTGTAATGCAAAGCATGACGATGTCCCCCAAATGTGACAGAGCAATGAGGCAATGCATGGGCCATCACACACACATGTACACAACCCTGCCTATCGGCTGTCCACAGCACCATCACATCCTAATGCATGCAGCACCTCATACAAGTGTCACCCAGACATATACCTGCATGCCCCACCTATATGGCAAGCAACCTGTATGTCACAACTCAAAAGTCCAAATAGCCTCAAATGTAGAGAACTGCAACAATACCAATATATGCACGATGCACGTAGAACCTTCACCGATGCCGTCCCTCTCTTGGTCCCCCACAGGCTCACAATCTGACAGTGAGGACCAGGACTCTGCGGCGCAGGCCCCAACACCCATGAAGAAGGCCAGGGGCATGGAAGGAGGCAACAGGCCTAGCACATCAAGGGGCACTGGCAAACCTGGACCGTCACAGAGGCCCAAAGCCACCCATGTCGATACGTCATCAAGGCGTGAGAGGGGGACCGACAATGTAATAGCACCCACACCAGCCACTCCCACCACACAGGAACCAGTGGCAGAAGACACACTGTCCACTTCCAACAGTTTGGTTGGAGAAGCAGCTGCCATGGCACGCCTGTCGGATGAAGAGGACCAATGCCAAACACCCGTAGGACAGGGCACACCCAGCCACAGCTGTCAACCCACCTCACCCCACGCCCCACATCCAATGCCAGCAGACATGAGATGTCTGGTGGTGAGTCATTGCCAGGGAGATGGAGCCCCAGGGAGAGTTCACCTGATGGCAGACCCATGCTGCACGCTGCGTCAACATCCAGGGACAGCAACCAGGGAATCAGCCTCATCCAACAGCGCCAGGAAGAGCTCACTGCGATGGTTGGCCAGCACGTGAACGAAGGTGCGCTGGCGGGGGAGGAGTGCCGTGAAAATGCTACGGCCATTAAACTCGCAATAGAAGCGAGTACCACGCGCATCTGTGATGAGTTGGCAGGTGTGAGGCAGGTCCTCAGCCGCATCGTGGATTCCATTGAGAGGGGTGTTTGGGGGAGTTGTGGGGGGAAGGTGGGAGAGGGTGTTTGGGGGAGTTGTGGGGGGAGGAGGGGAGAGGGTGTTTGGGGGAGTTGTGGGGAAAGGGGTAGGGGGGAGAGGGTGTTTGGGGTGGAGGGTTTATGCACTTTCTATTCACTTTATGGTTAATACACCCGTTGTGTCAAGAACAAACACATGACTGGACATTGGTTATTGTGTATGTGTGCTTTATTGGTGAACAGTGCACAGTGTCCATTTCCCCCCAACACCCAGTGCCCTGAGTCCCACATCCATTGCACCCTCCGCATCCATGTGTATTAGAAATATTGGTCTATCAGATTCTGGCACACAGCACATCCCTCCTGTGCATCGCCACCTGCCTGACGTGCAACCCCATCTTCTTCCTCCTCCTCAGCATCACCAGGCAGTTGCAGTTCAATGTCAGGGGGCAGAGGCACGTTCCGTCTGATGCACATGTTGTGCAGCATGACACATACCATGATGATCTTCACCACCTTCTCATGCCTTTACAGGTGTGCCCCACCCGACCTGCAGAGGCAGCGAAACCATGCCTTCAAAAGGCCGAAGGTCTGCTCGATCACCACACGGGTACGGGTATGTACACGATTGAAGTCCTCTTTGTGCCTGTTTCTCGGGTTCTGGACAGAGGTAAGGAGCCACTTCTTCAAGGGATAGCCAGCATCACCTGCATGGTTGCAACATTGGTTATGTGTAAGTGATTTAATCAAATTGAACCTGTACCTATCACACACAAGCCTGAAGTGATTTGTTGCTCACATCCACATATGCCTGCATGAATGGAGATATTCAAAGTAACCGCAATGTGTGAAGTCACATGATTCACAGGTGTGCGTAGCATCGTCTAATTGATGTAGGGGTGTCCTATTACTTGCTGGGGTTCATACACTGTGGTGGCCTACAGCAGTTGTTGCCATGATCGAGGTGATGTGTAGTTAATCGTATGCTTTGATCCGGTCACCGTTGGAACCAGACTCTTAATGATCAGCCATTCCACGCTTGATGTCCTCATCCTGGCATGCTGCACTTCTGTGGTGGTATGCCAGTGACTTTCTGTATGTTGGCTTTGTGTGATTCCTTTGTCCGCACTCATGGACGCATGTCTGGTGTGATGCTGTTCAGTGGTCATTTGCATTGGGCATACTGACAGCATGTTGCTGCATTGTGTTGCAGAGGGTACGGTCTGATGATGTGCAGTGTACATGTTGATGGATATGGTATGGTTGCAGTACTTGCTTGTTGTCATTGTTTTGCAGCTTACGTGTTGCATATCGGTTTCAGGTGTCAGGTTCAGTCTGGTCTGCTTTGGGGCACAGTGTATTACAGTATGGGCATTGTTCAGTCCCTCAACTACCACCACCCAGGTGAATTATGCATCCTCCCCCAATCTTACCCAGGTGAAGTATGCATCTCTCCCCCCATCTCACCCAGGTGAAGTATGCACCCCCCCCCCCCCAGTCTCACCCAGGTGAAGTATACATCCACCCTCCCAATCTCATTCAGGTGAAGTATGCATTCCCCCCAATCTCACCCAGGTGAAGTATGCAACTCTCCCCCCCAATCTCACCCAGGTGAAGTATGCATCCCCCCCCAATCTCACCCAGGTGAAGTAGGCATCCCCCCAATCTCACCCAGGTGATGTATGCATCTCCCCCCATCACACTGCTGTGTGCTTGCCAAGCAGCTCACTAAGTAGCCAGGAACAGTGTCCGGCATGTCGCTCCATGTAGCGTGGTATCGTGGAGTTCCGCAGGACCATTGAATCATGGGTTGATCCGGGAAATCGGGCACAACAATATGTGATGATCTTGTTTGAGTCACATACCATTTGCACGTTGATGGAGTGGTATAGCTTACGGTTGCGGTACACTACCTCCATGGCATGTGGGACCACCAATTCCGCATGGGTGCAGTCGAGGGCACCGATGCAATTTGGGATGCCTGCCAGTGCATGGAAGCCAATTTTGGTGTTGGAGATCTCCTGGGCAGTCCGTGGTAGGGATATGTGGTCACTTGTGTGCTTCAGGAGGGAATTGAGCACTTGGTTCAGCGTGCGTGAGAATAATGGTTGTGATATGCCATGCATCTGCCCTACCGTGTGCTGGTAGGTCCCTGTGGCCAGGAAGTGGAGCACAGACACCACCTTCAGCAGAGGGAGGATGGCGGTATGGATGTCTATGAGGCTGGTGATGTTGTGTATCATGTCCACAATGGTGGTGATGGTGTCCCGGTCCAGACGGTACAGGGTGTGGATCTGCTCAGGATTTGGGTTGAATGGACTGGCTCTGATGCGAGGGATTGGGGGCTGCTTGCATGGTACAACTGCCTGCAAAGGTGGGGCATGCTGTGCCTGTCTCACCCTCCTCCTGCGTCTCGTCTGTGCTGCATGTTGTTGTTGTTGTTGTTGTTGCTGGTGTAGCAATGCAAGCATGTACTCCAGCCCCAGTATTGCTACTAGTATTGGAATCATTTTGGTGTGGGAAGGGGTGTCGGAAGGGGTGTGGTGTGCTCCTTTTTTGCTGGTCCAGTCTACATTACCTCCACCTGTGCTGATTGTGTGCACCTGTGGCAGTTGAGAATACTGCACATGGCAGTTTACGTGTGGTTCGCGATGCCTGTATTGCCAGCATGCCGGTATCCACTTTTAGCGACTTTTTCATGCCGGTTTTTGCATGTCCGCCTGACTTGTGATCTCCTCCTGTTTACAGCATGCCGGTATTGCCACCATGAAGGGTTGCGTGCCCACACCCATGCCGCTATTAGAGGCACCGTTATTTACGGTGCCGCTAATAGCGGGTTGGCAGGTCGGAATAGCCTGGAGTGGTAAGTGATGGCGGTAATTTTACCGGCATTGTTTTTCCCTTACCTCCAACCTCGTAATGAGGCCCCTAAGATGTCCTGAGTTGTGCACAAAAAGGACAAGTATTACCCATGCTTTCATTGCATTAACTCTAATAATTTTATTTAAGAGAATATAGTGTTCCACCCAGCAACAGGTCAAGCTGAGACATTATGCTCCATGTAACACCAGTAATGTGATATTCTCTAACTGCCAGAACAAGCCAGGGAATGTTGGAGAGAACATAGGTCAAACTTAAGAACACACAGGGGGTCATTCCGAGTTTGGAGGTAAGTTCTGTCCATTACCGGCATGGCACAAATAGCATGTCCGAGCTGGCAATAGACCACAAAAGCTTGTGCCATGCCGGTAATGACCGTAGCGCCATGGCGCAAAAATGCCCGAAAAAAACCCTACCGGCATGAACCGCACCGTAGCAAACACTACCGCCATGGAGCAACGCGGCATTAGCGATGACCCTAAATAGCGGTCACCTTTATTTACGATCACCGTTAAAATGCGGAACTGGAAATAGCGTAATCGCACAGGAACTGGAAGGAGCACGGTGGCCATCTTTAAAAACATAATCCATTGCCATCCTCACCAGACAGGAACCCTGGCACATTGTTGACATACCGGAGAGTTACCACCACTACTGAGGAATGCCCAAAGCACCGAAAAAGGGAGCTGCCCGCCTCCGAAAGGAGTGGTTCAGCCCTGACGAACTGCAAATGCTAATGGACACCCTCCATAAGCATGCTGACACTGTTTTCAGCACGACATGCTTAGGGTGGCGGTGCTAAAAGAAAAAGGCATCTGGGCACTAGTGGCGCAGAAGGTGAGCGCTGTGGGCAACACCCCCCACACCACAAAGGACTGCCGCAAAAGGTGGGACGACCTGCGGCTGATGGTGCGGAGCATCCTCTCTGCAAATAGAAGCCAGGCTTTGGAGACTGGAGGAGGCCCAGGTTCGCCCATGAAACTAATGCCGTGGGAGGAGACATGTGCGGCCATGATAGGCCCTGAATCCATTGAAGGGGTCGGGGAAATGGAGTGTGGTGCAACGTCATCCGCTGATGGAGGTGAGTGTCCAAACGCCAATGTAATAAAAGACACTGCTAAGGTCTGGCCAAGGAGTCACGGCATGGTTGGCCACACCCCCCCCCTGTAAATCATGCCGAAGGAAGTGACACCCAGGCTAGTGCCAGGTGCAAGGCCGCAACCCATATGACACATACCACACAAAGTGGCACATAACATGAGGCACACAGGGCGTTGATGCAAACAGTGTGCATGTTAGACAGCACAGTACCCGGCCAACATGAGTAACACAGACATATGCATGCATTTACCACCCAAGTATCGATCCCCAGCAGGGCCACAACATCAGCCGCAGATGCACAGCGGGCTGAGCAGCTCACAGCCCTGATCACTGATTTTATGCAGAACAATCGGCAGGCCAGGGAGGAGTGGAGGATGAATTTAGGGCACTGGGCCAGGTGATAACGGACAGCACCAACCGGCTCTGTGAGTTCCTCGGCTGCATAGCCGATGCTCTGGAGGCTGCACATCCTGCACAACAGCCCTAGCACAAGGACACCCCCTCAACTAGCAACTCGACCCAGACCAGTCCGCTCCGTCGGTCGCTCCGTATGCAGCGCCACCAGGACATCCCTCCCCCTGGCTCTGGAGCGAACCGTGACATTACTGCCATCCACATGTGGGCTATGTAACCCCTATGGCACTAGTGTGGGGTTGTTGTGGTGGGAGAGGGAGGGGGGTTAGGGTGTGTTTGGGAGTTGTGGTGGGGGAAGGGGGTGAGGGTGTGTTTGGGAGTTGTGATGGGAGGGGATGGGGGGCGTGGTGTAGGGTTAGTTTTTTCATGTTGAAATTTTCACTTTAAATACACTGGTTGTTCATCTAAAAAAAACAGAGTGGACATTCATCTTTGCGCATGTGTCATTTAATATTGCACAGTGCATAGTGTACATGTATCCCCACACCCAGTGCCCGATGTCCTGACATCCTCACACCCTCTGCTGACTTGTGCGTCAGAAATATCGTCCAATCAATGCTTGGCGCACGGCACGTCCCTCCTGTGCATCGGCACTGTGATGCTGTCCTGCACCTTCTTCTTCCTCCTCCCCTTCATCACCATCAGGTGGTAGCAGTTCCATGTCAGGGGGCAGGGGCACGTTCCGACGGATACATATATTGTGCAGCATTACACATGCCATGGTGATCTTGGTCACCTTCTCATGGCTGTAGATGAGTGCCCCACCCGACCGGCTGAGGCAACAAAATTGTGCCTTCAACAGGCCAAAGGTCTGCTCAATCACCACACATGTACGGGTATGGGAACGATTGTAGTCCTCCTCGTGCCTGTTCTGTGGGTTTCGGACAGGAGTCATGAGCCACGGCTTCAAGCGCTAGCCACCATCACCTGCATTAGAGGGGAATGAAGGTAAGTGTTCGTACATTCATGGCGGACAACTGAACTAGTCTTACATGGCAGCAGGTGATTTCAGCCCATACGCACTTGTCCCTGGATGCATTGACCCCATTTCTGGCCCGCTATGTGTCCTGTGAAATGGAATGATGGAGGTGGTAGCATCTTCAAGATGGTTTATGGTGTGCACTCACATCTTGTTGCACGTGCATCGTATATGCTTGCAGCAGTGTTGGGGTAAAATCATTGATGTGTTGTGCTCTGTGAGATTTGGTAGTAGGGAGTGTTGGCTGTAGTCAGTAGCATATTCGTCATTCTGCACTGATCAGTACCATGGTGACTTAAAGCACTCCTATGACTGTGCCAAACCAGTGTCACGCTGTGGTATCCCTGTTAGGCTCACTTCAATGCACTCCCAGGGATGACTGTGCTGTGTGGTGATATGCTGGAGGCAGCGACATAGTGCATATGCAGTGCATAGTGCAGGATGGCCTTATGGTGTGTGAGGGCCGCCGATGAGTGGTGCATGTGTTGTGGGATGTGGCCTGGTTACCTGTTAGTCATGTAGTGTTAGGTGTCGGCCTTACTTCATCACTGTGGGTTTTTGGCAGTCATGTGCCGTTTCACTTGCTTTGGGGCACAGTGTTCGGTGAGGTGCACATTGTGCACTGGCGTCAACATTTACACCCAGGTGGAGCATGCATCTCCCCTCCCGGAGTATACATCCCCCCCTTCCCACCCAGGTGGAGTATGCATCTCCCCCCCTTCCCACCCAGGTGGAGTATGCATCTCCCCCCCTTCCCTCCTAGGTGGACTATGCATCCCCCCTTCCCACCCAGGTGGAGTATGCATCCCCCACTTCCCACCCAGGTGGAGTATGCATCCCCCCCTTCCCACCCAGGTGGAGTATGCATCTCCCCCCTTTCCCACCCAGGTGGAGTATGCAGCCACCCACCTCACAACCCAGATGCACTGCAATGGCCCAGTCAGGCAATTCATTAAGCAGCCAGGCACGTCGTCCAGCATGTTGCTCCATATAGCGTGGTAGAGTGGCGTTCCGCAGGACCAAAGAGTCATGAGTTGATCCTGGATATCGGGCACAGCAATGTGTGATGATCTTGCTGGCGTTGCATACCATCTGCACGTTGATGGAGTGGTTTTGCTTGCGGTTGCGATACGCCACCTCCATGGCATGCGGGACCATCAACTCCACGTGGGTGCAGTCGAGGGCACATATACAATTTGGCATGCCTGCCAGTGCATGGTAGGCAACTTTTGTATCGAATATTTCCTGGGGAGTCTGTGGTAGAGATATGTAGTCCCTTGTGTGCTTGAGGAGGGCATCCGGCACTTGGATCAGTATCCGGGAAAATAAGGGTTGTGATATGCCATGCATGTACCCCACTGTGTGGTGGTAGTTGCCTGTGGCAAGGAAGTGGAGCACAGACACTACCTTCAGTAGAGGGGGGATGGCGGTGCATATTTCTATGAGGCTCACTATGTCGTCATGTATCAGGTCCACTGTGGTGGTGATGGTGTCATGGTCAAGCCAGTACAGGGTGTGGATCTGCTCTGGTGTTAGGTTGACGGGGGTGGTTCTGATGCTAGGGATTGGGGACTGCTGGCGTGGTAACGGTGGGTGCACAGGTGGGGCATGCTGGGCTTGTCTCACCCTCCTTCTCCTCCTGTGTATCCTCTGTGGTGGGGGCTGTAGTTGTTGTTGCAGCCTTGGAAGCAGTGCCTCCAGCTCCAGTAATGCTACTACTATTGGTATCATCTTGGTGTGGGAGGGGGCATGGTGTGTGGGTGTGCTCCTTTTGTGCTTTGCCAGACTCCATTGCCTCCACCTGTGCTGATTGTGTGCACCTGTGGCTCTTGGAAACATTGCTCAGGGTTCTTACAACCTTCTCGGAGATGCCGGTATTTACTCCATGCGGGTAAAATACTATTCAGGCTTCAGTAGGCCGTTATTTGCATGTCCGCATGGCTTGTGATCAGCTCCGGTTTATGGCATGCCGGTAATGCTGCCATGTTGTATCGCGCGCGTGCGCCTGTACCGCTATTTACGGCATCGTAAAGTATGATGCCGTAAATAACGGTCTGGTTGGTCAGAATAGCCCATAGCGGTAAGCGATGCCGGTAATCCTTTACCGGCATCGTTTTTACCTTACCTCCAACCTCGGAATGACCCCCACAATCTTAGTGTGCCAGTCGCCTGACACTTTAATGAATACAGACATCAGGTTACAGAAATATAGTTAATATTTCTGGAGGTGGTGGGTCCTAAAACATGTAATATGCTTGTTACAACTAAACTCGACCCAAGAGGTGATTATTAGACTAAACGCTGTCTTTCCTAAAGGGATGAATGAAGAATCGAATTTGAATTGTTTTCTTTAAATTGTTTTTTATTGAATGTTAAATAGGATGTCAGACATGTGCTGCATATACACAGGCAGAAAGGATTACAAGCACAGTTGGACCAAGTGCTCTGCATATTCTGAACTTGTATGTATGATTTTAATGACAAATTGATGGCAGAAACATAGATCTAAATGTATTTGTTAACTTTCGGAGAGTGATGTTACATGTTTATATTGTTATGTATGCTATGCATGTTGAGTCTACCCAAAATGCACAGTGTATATTCGTTATAATGTACATTTGTTGTAACAGCCATTTATTTCCACACATTGCTTGTATGATTTACAATGTCTGTCTTGAGACATGTTATGTTGCACTGTGCCACAATGATTAAACCTGCAACATGCCTGAGGACGTTTTTTTTTTTACATATGTCCTTTAGAATTCAGATTCTACAGCAGACAGTTCATGTCAATTAGATGTAATGGTTTTTAGATTAGTTTCTGCATTGTAGCATTTTAACGATTTAGTTATATTATCCATTCAATTCCATGTTAAAAGTGTGTGTTTTAAATAGTTAGCGTACATTAAATATGATGTGTAGTTCTGCCATACTTTTTGCTATTTTTCTTACACCACGTAGCAATGATGTAATTTGATGTGACGTCATTGCGTTCTTCATGTGATCACGTGCACGCTAGAGACAGCGTTCACTTAGATAGGAATGGTCTGCAGTTTAGGTAGATACAGCTAGACACTGATTACTTCCGAAAGTGTTCTGCTGTCCCTCTGGTAAATTGCCAGTTCATATATGTATACCTTTAATTCCTTATGGCCAATCTGGATTACTCGCAGATGGTAAGATACCTACTCTTCAGTATGATTTTTTTATGTTTTCTCTTTTAACATTGCAGTTTCATTGGTGCAGTACAAGCTCTCTTGTCAGTAACATTTCGGAGCTTAATCAGCTACTTTTATAGCCCATTGGAATATTTCATTATATTTTATTTTTGACATATACATTGGACATACTTGAGAAGTGTAGTATTGACTGCAACTTGTTTCTTTTGGACCTTGCTAGCTTCTAACCACACGTAGTTGTCCACAGCTGTTACCTTTAGGTTATAACAGCTGTATATCTTTCTTCGTGAGAGGTATGTTTTTGAATTGGCTACTAGGTGCCAAGGATAGGGAATGTGCAAAGTGCCAATGTACTGTATTAGACATTGACTTGTTTTCATGTTGTTTTCAGATGTGTGCCCTGCTGATGAACTGTCCAGTCCGAAGGGAATTCGCCAACATGGCTGCCTTAGATGATTTTGAAGATGAAGGACTTGCAATAAAGCAGCTGAGGTTTTATCAGAAGAGAGGAATATCATTGTATAATATAGGGATATTTGGTTCGGTTGCAGCAGTTTAGGACTACAAGAGTGCAACTAGTACTGTGGGAGTTTCCCGCAGTTGTTTTTTTGTTGCATTGCACAATGTTTCAAGCCTGGGTGCATGCTTCCATTTTCAAACCCTTTTCTGCTGTAAGGGCTATGGCTATGACGGCTCGTTGGCATGGCTTATCTGCACGACATCTTCGGTGAAGCAAATTGATTGAGTGACTCATTTTGTGATCCGTTCTACATTAAAGTTTTGTTTACGCTTCAGTTTTATTTTTATACACAGCTTTATACATGCACAACTGGAAGTCGTGGTGGTCTGAGTCAGTAGCATTGTCATTGCTTTCTGGTGATTTTGCAGCAGAAGGTCAGGATGTAATGAATAGCAATGAGGTGAGCATTAACCCTCCTCTATCCATGGAGATGCTTCCTTGTTTTTCTGATGTCTTTTAATGCCACCTTCTGGAAGCTCCAGTGAGCAGGCAATCTTCTGAGAGGGGTGTTTTGTGCACTTTAGTATGGATAAGGCGGAGTCAGTGGAGCCCTTGGAACATCTACGTCCTTTGTTTCATCCTAAAGTCCAGCTGAACGTTCTTTGGTGGTGCGGGGGGAGGAGGGGGGACACTGCATCTGCAAACCAACTACTCTGGGGCTTATTTGAAGGGTTGATCAGTTAATTTCTGTTGGGGACTGAAACTATCGGGCTACATTGTGTGGGCTTCCTGTGAGTATTACTTTTCATTTAAAGGGGGGTAAATAGGCAGAATCGCAACATTCCATTGTAAATTACTAGAAGCAATCGAAATGTGTAAACATTGGTTTCAAGAGACATAGGCAGGTTTCACCAGTTCACAACATAGCAATACTATGCCTTACATTGATGGAATGTTACCACGATTTATGTTTGAAGTTTCCAATCGCTAAAATGGCTCTTATGTTGCCCTTATCATGAACATTGGAAAAGGAATTTAATGGTATATCATTTTAGCTGCCTGTTATTTTTGCACATTTGTTCTGGTGTTCAAGACCACAGGAGAGAGAAACACGTGCTTGTAAGAGACCTTTGATGTTATGACATAAAGACAATGTTTTTTTAAACTGATTTGGCTAATCGTTTTGTACCCTGATGAGTGTGATCTGTCCAGCAATTCTGATAGTGGCCACTCTTTTTTATTAAAAAAAAAATGTATTTATGCATTTAGTTTATATTCAATCAAGAACAAACTTTTGCACATTAAAAAACACATAAACACATAACAGTGCCCTTTTTGCTAATTTGCTTATGTTTATATATAGCAACAAAACCCTTGAGATTCAGCACTCCCATTTCATGCAAGTCCACCTTAACTATGTGCCACCTGTTGCACAGCATATGACCACAACGATGACATCACTGATGACATCACTAGTTACATCATACATGACATCACTGTTGGGTTTTCACACTACAGTAGTCCCCAAGTAGCACTTTTCTCTCTATGGGAAAATCAATAGGAGCAGTCCGAAAACAGCGTTTTTCTTTTCATAATAACTTGCTCATTTGTTTATGAATCTTTCCCAAAATGTCCAGTTGGGGAAATATATATCTCATCAGGAGCCCTGGATAGAAACAGCCCACACGTTGCCTTCCTGGTAGAGTGCCTGGGTAGAATGGTAGGGCATTATTCAGAATAATCATGTAGATCTCTGGGGGCGATGCAGACAGGCGGTGGCCTTTTGTGGGTGTATCATGGGATAGTTCATCACCTGGCAATATTATTTGCTCAATGCTCCTTCTCTGTGGCTGTCTCATTATGTTGGGTGATGAGTATGCTATAGGAATTCAGGCTGCCACAACTACAGGCGCATGATGCAAGCAAAGGGACACAGAGAAAAAGAAGGCAAGCAAATACTCTGGGTAACCAGGATTGGTAATAATAAGGGGAGCTCTGGGATATGATACGGGATCCCGTGGACGATTACGGAAAGCCACAGGACCGATGCCAGACCATAACTCTAGCAACTGTCATACAGCAATGTCATAACTTGTACATGCTAAAGAGACAGTTGCACTTAGTGTAAGGTACAACTGGATACCATACACTAAGACAGTTAAGACTTCAATCAACTATGGGTCAAAAACAAGAGCTGTTCCCTTATCTGATCTATTATGGAGACGTGGCCAGGGGACACGCTGTCAACAGATATGGAACTGTGGCCTAAACAGGGGACCAATTAGTAATGAAGGCAGAAAATCAAAGTGGATGGAGTGACCAGATAAAGGACGGGCAGAGAAGTGAGGCAGAATACAAAACCTGGCATGGGTTGGCCTGGCAATGGTTTTTCTGGGCTTTTCAGGGCCAGAGAATCTCAAAGTGGCTGTAGATAGCAACAGGAGCCATTCCAAAGAAGGCCTCGCTCCATCAGTCAGAGCTCGGCCCTTCTGCAATACTCTGTAGCACTGTTGCACTCTTATGCACAGGTACAATCTCACAATGGGGGAACTTATGGGAGGCTCTTGGGCCCTCATTCATTTAAAAATTACTTCAGAAAAAATGAAAACATCTAGAGTAAGATTAATGGGCAGAGGAATGACTTCCTTTAAGTTATACCTGTGGCCGGTGAAAGTACTAGACTAACTAGGCTGCTGCCTAGAGCACCAGCAAACAGGGGGAATTAGAAAAGAAGTGTTCATTCTGCTGGATGTACATGGAAAAAAGATGTTATCTTCTCTGAACTAAAGTGGCTGTGGGGGTCCCTCCCTCAAATATCGGGTGCCCTTCTGCAAACCACAATATTTACAGGTGGAAATCTGTTTCCCTTTTTACGGTATAGCGGAAGCAGTGCTATTTCTTGTTGACACCTAACTCGCGGCCAATGCAGGGTGAAATCTTGATACAAACAACATGGCATACCAATGATCATTTGGCAACTAAAAAGTATGGTCGTGTACAGACAAACAAAATAAACAACAGGCCAGTCCGGTGACATTGAATAATGGGGCATTGACGGTACTTTACATGTAGTGCACTCATGCTCCAAAGGTCTTCTTGAGTTCTAGTTCAGTTGCTCTGTAGTCGATGTAGCCTACCCACCATCCAGGGGAGACTGCAATTGACTGGCAGGCAGATTGGTAGATTTGACCATGGAACCTTTCTGCACTGGGCAGATTGGTACTTTCAACAATGCATCATGACTATGGCTTTGACAGTGATTTTTAGCGAGTGACCAATTTTGTAAGTTCAGGTCTCAAGAAAAACAGCTGTATCCCCAACAAACCTCGTCCCACCCCATGACACCAGCAATGAAGGAAGATCAGCAGGGAGAGATTGCCAGGAGCGAGCCAAGTAATACCTGCTGGGATGGACTGGCCTATAGGGAACTCTGGAGATGTCCTGGTAGGCCAATGCACCCTGGCCAGGGCTGGACTGGCCTAAAGGAGACTCCAGAGATTTCCGGCTAGGCCTCTGCACCCTGGGCAGGGGTGGACTGGCCTATAGGGAACTCTGGAGATGTCCCGGTAGGCCTATGCACCCTGGGCAGGGATGGACTGGCCTATAGGAGACTCCAGAGATTTCCCGGTAGACCTCTGCACCCTGGGGAGGGGTGGACTGGCCTATAGGAAACACTGGAGATTTCCTGGTAGGCCTCTGCACCCCGGGGGGATGGACTGGCCTATCAGAAACTCTGGAGATATCCCGGTAGGCCTTTGCACCCTGGGCAAGGGTGGACTGGCCTATAAGGAACTCTGGAGATTTCCCGGTAGGCCTCTGCACCCCTGGGAGGGGTGGACTGGCCTATAGGAAAAACTGGAGATTTCCCGGTAGGCCTTTGCACCCTGGGCAGGGGTGGACTGGCCTATAGGGAACTCTGGAGATGTCCCAGTAGGCCTATGCGCCCTGGGCAGGGCTGGACTGGCCTATAGGAGACTCCGGAGATTTCCTGGTAGGCCTCTGAACCCTGGGGAGGGGTGGACTGGTCTATAAGAAACACTGTAGATTTCCCGGTAGGCCTCTGCACCCCTGGGAGGGGTGGACTGGCCTATAGCAAACTCTGGAGATTTCCCAGTAGGCTTGTGCACCTTGGGAGTCTTTTGTGTGGTAACCTATTTTATTTTCAAATATTCTCATAGGAAAAGGGTTGGGTTTGTTGAAAACGTGTAGCCACTTTAAGTAATTCCCGGGCATAAGTTGGTTCCCAATCCACCCCTGGATCCCTGTGTCTCGGCAAAGGGACACCTGTATGCCCCGCTTACCCCAGAAGGTGCTCGGGCTCAGATAAGAGCTGATGCAGAGGAAGAGGAATGCAGCTGCAGATTACTTGGCATGTGCTGAAACCTAGAGGCTCCAAGGGACCAGAACGAACATTCTAACAGCTCTATGCAAATAAGACATGCATTGGTCCTGTTCATTTCTGGCCTGACAGGGAAGCTTGCATGGGCCTTGTCCATGCTATACATGTACCTATTTGTGAGGAAAGCTTGTAGTTGTCTGACCATGCTGTACCTGGCACCCTAGGTCACAGGCAACTTAAGATGTAGTTAGTTGATACTCTACGGGAGCATGGGTGGCCTACTCTATACTGCACCTCTACGAGTCTGAGAATGAACTTTGCACTTGCCCTGCCCATGCTGTACCTCTACGAGTCTGTGAATGAAGCTTGCACTTGCCCTGCCCATGCTGCACCTCTACGAGTCTGTGAATGAAGCTTGCACTTGCCCTGCCCATGCTGTACCTCTACGACTCTGTGAATGAAGCTTGCACTTGCCCTGCCCATGCTGTACCAAAACCCATATGCGAGGGAGGCGTGCGCTTGCCATATGATGTACCAATACCATGTGCGAGTGAGGCTTGCACTTGCCCTGCCCATGCTGTACCAATACCATGTGCGAGGGGGGCTTGCACTTGGCCTATGATGTACCAATACCTTGTGCGAGAGAAGCTTGCCCTTGCCCTGCCCTATGCTGTACCAATACCATGCGCGAGGGAGGCTTGCACTTGTCGTGCCCCTGCAGTACCAATACCCATGAGCGAGGGAGGTTTGCACTTGCCCTGCACATGCTGTACCACTACTCATGTGTGAGGGAGGCTTGCACTTGCCCTGCCCATGCTGTACCAACACCACGTGTGAGGGAGACTTGCACTTGCCCTGCCCATGCTGTACCAATACCCATGTGAGAGGGAGGCTTGCACTTGCCCTGCCCATGCTGTACCACTACTCATGTGTGAGGGAGGCTTGCACTTGTCCTGCCCACGCTGTACCAATACCAGGTGCAAGGAAAGTGTGTGCTTGCTCTACCCTTGTTGTACCACTACTCATGTGTGAGGGAAGCTTGTACTTTCCCTGCCCATGCGGTACCAATATCATGTGTGAGTGAGGCTGGCACTTACCCTGCCCATGCTGTACCAATACCCATGGCGGGGGAGGCTTGCACTTGCCCTGCCCATGCTGTACCAATACCATGTATGAGGGAAGCTTGCACTTGCTCTGCCCATGCTGTATCACCACACTGGTGTGAGGGAGGCTTGCACTTGCCCTGCCCATGCTGTTCCAATACCATGTGCGAGGTAAGCTTGCACTTGCCGTGCCCATGCTGTACCAATACCATGTATGAGGGAAGCTTGCACTTGCCCTGCACATGCTGTACCAATACCATGCGTGAGGCAGGCTTGCAGTTGTCCTATGCATGTATCTGTTCATGAAGGAAAAGTGCAGGAGGACTGCCCGTGATGTACCAGTAACCAGGTGTGAGAGAAGCATGCCGTGCCCATGCTGTACCAATACACATGTGCGAGGGAGGCTTGCACTTGCCCTTTCCATACTGCACCTGCTCATGGGGGAAGCATGCAGGAACCCTGCCCATGCTGTACGAATACCATGCATGAGGGAAGCTTGCACTTGCTCTGCCCATGCTGCACCACTACTCATGTGTGAGGGAAGCTTGCACTTGCCCTGCCCATGTTGTACCGATACTATGTGTGAGGGAGGCTTGCACTTGCCCTATGCTGTACCAATACCCATGTGTGAGTGAGACTTGCACTTGCCCTGCCCTTGCTGTACCACTACCCATGTGTGAGTGAGACTTGCACTTGCCCTGCCCATGCTGTACCACTACTCATGTGCGAGGGAGGCTGGAACTTGTCATGCCCATGCTGTACCAACACCATGTGAGAGGGAGGCTTGCACTTGCCCTGTCCATCCTGTACCAACACCATGTGAGAGGGTGGCTTGCACTTGCCCTGCCCATGCTGTACCAATACTAATGTGTAAGGGAGGCTTGCACTTGCCCTTCCCTATGCTGTACCAATACTAATGTGTAAGGGAGGCTTGCACTTGCCCTTCCCTATCCTGTACCAATACCATGAGCGAGGGAGGCTTGCGTTGCCCTGACCATTCTGTAGCAATACTCATGGGTGAGTGAGGATTTCACTTGCCCTGCCCATGCTGTACCAATACTATGTGTAAGGGAGGCTTGCACTTGCCCTGCCCATCCTGTACCAAGACCATGTGCGAGGGAGGTTTGCACTTGCCGTGCCCATGCTGTAGCAATACCATGTGTGAGGGAGGCTTGCACTTGCCGTGCCCATCCGGTACCAACACCATGTGCGAGGGAGGCTTGCACTTGCCCTATGCTGTACCAACACCATGTGAGACGGAGGCTTGCACTTGCCCTGTCCATGGTGTACCAATACCCATGTGAGAGGGAGGCTTGCACTTGCCGTGCCCATGCTGTACCAATACCATGTGCAAGGGAGGCTTGCACTTGCCCCTGCAGTACCAATACCCATGAGCGAGGGAGGTTTTCACTTGCCCTGCACATGCTGTACCACTACTCATGTGTGAGGGAGGCTTGCACTTGCTCTGCCCATGCTGTACCAACACCACGTGTGAGGGAGACTTGCACTTGCCCTGCCCATGCTGTACCAATACCCATGTGAGAGTGAGGCTTGCACTTGCCCTGCCCATGCTGTACCACTACTCATGTGTGAGGGAGGCTTGCACTTGTCCTGCCCGCGCTGTACCAATACCAGGTGCAAGGAAAGTGTGTGCTTGCTCTACCCATGTTGTACCACTACTCATGTGTGAGGGAAGCTTGTACTTTCCCTGCCCATGCGGTACCAATATCATGTGTGAGTGAGGCTGGCACTTACCCTGCCCATGCTGTACCAATACCCATGGCGAGGGAGGCTTGCACTTGCCCTGCCCATGCTGTACCTGCTCATGGGGGAAGCATGCAGAAACCCTGCCCATGCTGTACGAATACCATGCATGAGGGAAGCTTGCACGTGCCCTGCCCATGTTGTACCAATACTATGTGTGAGGGAGGCTTGCACTTGCCCTATGCTGTACCGATACCCATGTGTGAGTGAGGCTTGCAATTGCCCTGCCCATGCTGTACCAATACACATGTGCAAGGGAGCTTTGCACTTGCTCTATGCTCTACCAATACCCATGTGAGAGGGTGGCTTGCACTTGCCCTGCCCATGCTGTCCCACTACTCATGTGCGAGGTAGGCTTGCACTTGCCCTGCCCATGCTGTACCAATACCATGTATGAGGGAAGCTTGCACTTGCTCTACCCATGCTGTACCACTACTCAGGTGTGAGGGAGGCTTGCACTTGCCCTGCCCATGCTGTACTAATACCCATGTGCGAGGGAGGTTTGCACTTGCCTTGCCCATGCTGTACCAATACCATGTACAAGGGAGGCTTGCAGTTGCCCTGCCCATGCTGTACCAATACCATGTGTGAGGGAGGCTTGCACTTGCCCTGCAAATGCTGTACCAATACCATGTGCGAGGGAGGCTTGCCTTTGCCCTGCCCATGCTGTACCAATACCATGTGCGAGGTAAGCTTGCACTTTCCGTGCGTATGCTGTACCAATACCATGTGTGAGGGAAGCTTGTACTTGCCCTGCTCATGCTGTACTAATACCAGGCGTGAGGCAGGCTTGCAGTTGTCTTATGCAGGTATCTGTTCATGAAGGAAAAGTGCAGGAGGCCTGCCCATGATGTACCAGTAACCAGGTGTGAGAGAAGCATGTCCTGCCCATGTTGTACCAGTACCCATGTGTGAGGGAGGCTTGCCCTTGCCCTTTCCACACTGTACCTGCTCATGGGGGAAGCATGCAGGAACAACTTGCTCTGCCCATGCTGCAACACTACTCATGTGTGAGGGAAGCTTGCATTTGCCCTTCCCATGTTGTACCAATACTATGTGTGAGGGAGGCTTGCACTTGCCCTATGCTGTACCAATACCCATGTGTGAGTGAGGCTTGCACTTGCCCTTCCCATGCTGTACCAATACACATGTGCAAGGGAGGCTTGCACTTGCCCTATGCTGTACCAATACCCATGTGTGAGTGAGGCTTGCACTTGCCCTGCCCATGTTGTACCACTACTCATGTGTGAGTGAGGCTTGCACTTGCCCTGCCCATGCTGTATAAATACCATGCACGAGGGAGCTTTGCACTTGCTCTATGCTCTACCAATACCCATGTGAGAGGGTGGCTTGCACTTGCCCTGCCCATGCTGTCCCACTACTCATGTGCGAGGTAGGCTTGCACTTGCCCTGCCCATGCTGTACCAATACCATGTATGAGGGAAGCTTGCACTTGCTCTACCCATGCTGTACCACTACTCAGGTGTGGGGGAGGCTTGCACTTGCCCTGCCCATGCTGTACCAATACCCATGTGCGAGGGAGGTTTGCACTTGCCTTGCCCATGCTGTACCAATACCATGTACAAGGGAGGCTTGCAGTTGCCCTGCCCATGCTGTACCAATACCATGTGTGAGGGAGGCTTGCACTTGCCCTGCAAATGCTGTACCAATACCATGTGCGAGGGAGGCTTGCCTTTGCCCTGCCCATGCTGTACCAATACCATGTGCGAGGTAAGCGTGCACTTTCCGTGCGTATGCTGTACCAATACCATGTGTGAGGGAAGCTTGTACTTGCCCTGCTCATGCTGTACTAATACCAGGCGTGAGGCAGGCTTGCAGTTGTCTTATGCAGGTATCTGTTCATGAAGGAAAAGTGCAGGAGGCCTGCCCATGATGTACCAGTAACCAGGTGTGAGAGAAGCATGTCCTGCCCATGTTGTACCAGTACCCATGTGTGAGGGACGCTTGCCCTTGCCCTTTCCACACTGTACCTGCTCATGGGGGAAGCATGCAGGAACAACTTGCTCTGCCCATGCTGCAACACTACTCATGTGTGAGGGAAGCTTGCATTTGCCCTTCCCATGTTGTACCAATACTATGTGTGAGGGAGGCTTGCACTTGCCCTATGCTGTACCAATACCCATGTGTGAGTGAGGCTTGCACTTGCCCTTCCCATGCTGTACCAATACACATGTGCAAGGGAGGCTTGCACTTGCCCTATGCTGTACCAATACCCATGTGTGAGTGAGGCTTGCACTTGCCCTGCCCATGTTGTACCACTACTCATGTGTGAGTGAGGCTTGCACTTGCCCTGCCCATGCTGTACCAATACCATGCACGAGGGAAGCTTGCATTTGCCCTGCCCATGTTGTACCAATATTATGTGTGAGGGAGGCTTGCACTTGCCCTATGCTGTACCAATACCCATGTGTAAGTGAGGCTTGCACTTGCCCTGCCCATGCTGTACCAATACACATGTGCAAGGGAGGCTTGCACTTGCCCTATGCTGTACCAATACCCATGTGTGAGTGAGGCTTGCATTTGCCCTGCCCATGCTGTACCAATACCCATGTACGAGGGAGGCTTGCAGTTGCCCTGCCCATGCTGTACCAATACCATGTTTGAGGGAGGCTTACACTTGCACTGCCCATGCTGTACCAATACCATGTGTGAGGGAGGCTTGCACTTGCCCTGCCCATGCTGTACCATTACCATGTTTGAGGGAGGCTTGCCCTGCCCATGCTGTACCAATACCATGTGCGAGGGAGGCTTGCACTTGCCCTATGCTGTAACAACACCATGTGTGAGGGAGGCTTGCACTTGCCCTGTCCATGCTGTACCAATACCCATGTGAGAGGGAGGCTTGCACTTGCCGTGCCCATGCTGTACCAATACCATGTGCAAGGGAGGCTTGCACTTGCCCTATGCTGTACCAATAACCATGTGTGAGTGAAGCTTGCACTTGCCCTGCCCTTGCTGTACCAATACCAGGTGTGAGGAAAGCGTGCACTTGCTCTGCCCATGATGTACCACTACTCATGTGTGAGGGAAGCTTGTACTTTCCCTGCCCATGCTGTACCACTACTCATGTGTGAGGGAGGCTTGCACTTGCCCTCCCCTATGTTGTACCAATACTATGTGTGAGTGAGGCTTGCACTTGCCCTATGCTGTACCAACACCATGTGTGAGGGAGACTTGCACTTGCCCTGCCCATGCTGTACCAATACCCATGTGCGAGGGAGGCTTGCACTTGCCATGCCCATGCTGTACCAATACCATGTGTGAGGGAGACTTGCACTTGTCATGCCCATCCTGTACCAACACCATGTGCGAGGGAGGCTTGCACTTGACCTATGCTATGCCAACACCATGTGCGAGGCAGGCTTCCACTTGACCTATGATGTGCCAACACCATGTGAGAGGGAGGCTTTCACTTGCCCTGCCCATGCTGTACCAATACCATGTGCAAGGGAGTATTGCACTTGCCCTATGCTGTACCAGTAACCATGTGTGAGTGGGGCTTGCACTTGCCCTGCCTATGCTGTACCAATACCCATGTGCGAGGGAGCCTGGCACTTGTCCTTCCCATGCTGTACCAATACCAGGTGTGAGGGAAGCGTGTGCTTGCTCTGCCCATGATGTACCGCTACTCATGTGTGAGGGAAGTTTGTATTTCCCTACCATTGCTGTACCAATACCATGTGTGAGTGAGGCTGGCACTTAACCTGCCCATGCTGTACCAATACCCATGTGTGAGGGAGGCTTGCACTTGCTGTGCCCATGCTGTACCAATACCATGTGTGAGGGAAGGTTGCACGTGCCCTGCCCATGCTGTACCAATGCCATGTGCGAGGTAAGCTTGCACTTGCCGTGCCCATGCTGTACCAATACCATGTGTGAGGGAAGGTTGCACGTGCCCTGTTCATGCTGCACCAATACCATGCATGAGGCAGGCTTGCAGTTGTCCTATGCATGTATCTGTTCATGAAGGAAAAGTGCAGAAGGCCTGCCCATGATGTACCAGTAACCAGGTGTGAGAGAAGCATGCCGTGCCCATGCTGTACCAATACACATGTGCGAGGGAGGCTTGCACTTGCCCTCCCCTATGCTGTACCAATACTCATGTGTGAGTGAGGCTTGCACTTGCCCTGCCCATGCTGTACCACTACTCATGTGTGAGGGAGGCTTGCACTTGCCCTCCCATTTGCTGTACCAATACTATGTGTGAGGGAGACTTGCACTTGCCCTGCCCATGCTGTACCAATACCCATGTGCGAGGGAGGTTTGCACTTGCCGTGCCCATGCTGTACCAATACCATGTACAAGGGAGGATTGCAGTTGCCCTGCCCATGCTGTACCAATACCATGTGCGAGGGAGGCTTGCCTTTGCCCTGCCCATGCTGTACCAATACCCATGTGCAAGGGAGGCTTGCACTTGCTCTGCCTATGCTGTACCAATACCATGTATGAGGGAAGCTTGCACTAGCTCTGCCCATGCTGTACCACTACTCATGTGTGAGGGAGGCTTGCACTTGCCCTGCCCATGCTCTACCAATACCATGTGCGAGGTAAGCTTGCACTTTCCGTGCGTATGCTGTACCAATACCATGTGTGAGGGAAGCTTGCACTTGCCCTGCTCATGCTGTTCTAATACCATGCGTGAGACAGGCTTGCAGTTGTCTTATGCAGGTATCTGTTCATGAAAGAAAAGTGCAGGAGGCCTGCCCGTGATGTACCAGTAACCAGGTGTGAGGGAAGCATGCCCTGTCCATGCTGTACCAGTACCCATGTGTGAGGGAGGCTTGCCCTTGCCCTTTCCACACTGTACCTGCTCATGGGGGAAGCATGCAGGAACCCTGCCCATGCTGTACCAATACCATGCACGAGGGAAGCTTGCACTTGCTCTGCCCATGCTGCAACACTACTCATGTGTGAGGGAAGCTTGCATTTGCCCTTCCCATGTTGTACCAATACTATGTGTGAGGGAGGCTTGCACTTGCCCTATGCTGTACCAATACCCATGTGTGAGTGAGGCTTGCACTTGCCCTGCCCATGCTGTACCAATACACATGTGCAAGGGAGGCTTGCACTTGCCCTATGCTGTACCAATACCCATGTGTGAGTGAGGCTTGCACTTGCCCTGCCCATGTTGTACCACTACTCATGTGTGAGGGAGGCTTGCACTTGCCCTATGATGTACCAATACCCATGTGTGAGTGAGGCTTGCACTTGCCCTGCCCATGCTGTACCAATACCATGCACGAGGGAAGCTTGCACTTGCTCTGCCCATGCTGCAACACTACTCATGTGTGAGGGAGGCTTGCATTTGCCCTGCCCAAGTTGTACCAATACTAAGTGTGAGGGAGACTTGCACTTGCCCTATGCTGTACCAATACCCATGTGTAAGTGAGGCTTGCACTTGCCCTGCCCATGCTGTACCAATACACATGTGCAAGGGAGGCTTTCACTTACCCTATGCTGTACCAATACCCATGTGTGAGTGAGGCTTGCACTTGCCCTGCCCATGCTGTACCACTACTCATGTGTAAGTGAGGCTTGCACTTTCCCTGTCCATGCTGTACCAATACCCATGTGTGAGGGAGGCTTGCACTTGCCCTGTCCATGCTGTACCAATACCCATGTACGAGCGAGGCTTGCATTTGTCGTGCCCATGCTGTACCAACAAAACATGTGAGGGAGACTTGCACTTGCTCTGCCCATGCTGTACCAATACCCATGTGCGAGGGAGGTTTGCAGTTGCCCTGCCCATGCTGTACCAATACCATGTTTGAGGGAGGCTTACATTTGCACTGCCCATGCTGTACCAATACCATGTGTGAGGCAGGCTTGCACTTGCCCTGCTCATGCTGTACCAATACCATGTTTGAGGGAGACTTGCCCTGCCCATGCTGTACCAATACCATGTGCGAGGGAGGCTTGCACTTGCCCTATGCTGTAACAACACCATGTGTGAGGGAGGCTTGCACTTGCCCTGTCCATGCTGTACCAATACCCATGTGAGAGGGAGGCTTGCCCTTGCCGTGCCCATGCTGTACCAATACCATGTGCAAAGGAGGCTTGCACTTGCCCTATGCTGTACCAATAACCATGTGTGAGTGAGGCTTGCACTTGCCCCGCCCATAATGTACCACTACTCATGTGTGAGGGAAGCTTGTACTTTCCCTGCCCATGCTGTACCACTACTCATGTGTGAGGGAGGCTTGCACTTGCCCTATGCTGTACCAACACCATGTGTGAGGGAGACTTGCACTTGCCCTGCCCATGCTGTACCAATACCCATGTGCGAGGGAGGCTTGCACTTGCCATGCCCATGCTGTACCAATACCATGTGTGAGGGAGGCTTGCACTTGCCGTGCCCATCCTGTACCAACACCATGTGCGAGGGAGGCTTGCACTTCACCTATGCTATGCCAACACCATGTGCGAGGCAGGCTTCCACTTGACCTATGCTGTGCCAACACCATGTGAGAGGGAGGCTTTCACTTGCCGTGCCCATGCTGTACCAATACCATGTGCGAGGGAGTCTTGCACTTGCCCTATGCTGTACCAATAACCATGTGTGAGTGGGGCTTGCACTTGCCATGCCTATGCTGTACCAATGCCCATGTGCGAGGGAGCCTTGCACTTGTCCTGCCCATGCTGTACCAATACCAGGTGCAAGGAAAGTGTGTGCTTGCTCTGCCCATGTTGTACCACTACTCATGTGAGAGGGAAGCTTCTACTTTCCCTGCCCATGTGGTACCAATATCATGTGTGAGTGAGGCTGGCACTTACCCTGCCCATGCTGTACCCATACCCATGTGCGAGGTAGGCTTGCACTTGCCCTGCCCATGCTGTACCAATACCATGTATGAGGGAAGCTTGCACTTGCTCTGCCCATGCTGTACCACTACTCAGGTATGAGGGAGGCTTGCACTTGCCCTGCCCATGCTGTACCAATACCCATGTGTGAGGGAGGTTTGCACTTGCCGTGCCCATGCTGTACCAATACCATGTGTGAGGGAGGCTTGCACTTGCCCTGCAAATGCTGTACCAATACCATGTGCGAGGGAGGCTTGCACTTGCCCTGCCCATGCTGTACCAATACCATGTGTGAGGGAGGCTTGCACTTTCCGTGCGTATGCTGTACTAATACCATGTGTGAGGGAAGCTTGCACTTGCTCTGCCCATGATGTACCGCTACTCATGTGTGAGGGAAGTTTGTACTTTCCCTACCATTGCTGTACCAATACCATGTGTGAGTGAGGCTGGCACTTAACCTGCCCATGCTGTACCAATACCCATGTGTGAGGGAGGCTTGCAGTTGCCCTGCCCATGCTGTACCAATACCATGCATGAGGGAAGCTTGCACTTGCCCTTCCCATGTTGTACCAATACTATGTGTGAGGGAGGCTTGCACTTGCACTATGCTCTACCAATACCCATGTGTGAGTGAGGCTTGCACTTGTCCTGCCCATGCTGTACCAATACCAGGTGTAAAGAAAGTGGGCCTCATTAGGACCCAGGCGGATTTCGCGGTGCTAAATGCACCGCGAAGCATGGCGGAAAGCCGCCGATAGCGCCATGGGGGTTGGCGGATTTACCGCCCCATTCCGACCTCGGCGGAGCGGTAAATCCCCAATCCCCATTCTGCCCTTCCCCATTCCCATTTTTGCCCCATAGGGTATAATGGGAGTGGGGAAGGAGTTAATTACGCCACCGTAAAATACGGTGGCGTAATTAACAACGAGGTCCCGTAGCGCCATGGTTTTCTCCGCCTGGTAAAACCAGGCGGAAAAGGCCGCCATGGCGCTACGGGAACTCGTAGTATGGCGGAGAGGTACGCCATGCACTACGCTGGCGTAAAACCCTCTCCGCCAGGGTCCTAATGAGGCCCAGTGTGTGCTTGCTCTGCCCATGTTGTACCATTACTCATGTGTGAGGGAAGCTTGTACTTTCCCTGCCCATGCTGTACCAATACCATGTGTGAGCGAGGCTGGCATTTATCCTGCCCATGCTGCACCAATACCCATGTGCGAGGGAGGCTTGCACTTGTCCTGCCCATGCTGTACCAATACCATGTATGAGGGAAGCTTGCACTTGCTATGCCCATGCTGTACCACTACTCAGGTGTGAGAGAGGCTTGCACTTGCCCTATGCTGTACCAATACCCATGTGTGAGTGAGGCTTGCACTTGGACTGCCCATGCTGTACCCCTACTCATGTGTGAGGGAGGCTTGCACTTGTCCTGCCCATGCTGTACCAATACCAGGTGTAAGGAAAGTGTGTGCTTGCTCTGCCCATGTTGTACAAATACTATGTGTGAGGGAGGCTTGCACTTGCCCTATGCTGTACCAATACCCATGTGTGAGTGCAGCTTGCACTTGCCCTGCCCATGCTCTACCAATACAAATGTTCAAGGGAGGCTTGCACTTGCCCTATGCTGTACCAATACCCATGTGTGAGTGAGGCTTGCACTTGCACTGCCAATGCTGTACCCCTACTCATGTGTGAGGGAGGCTTGCACTTGTCCTGCCCATGCTGTACCAATACCAGGTGTAACTAAAGTGTGTGCTTGCTCTGCCCATGTTGTACCATTACTCATGTGTGAGGGAAGCTTGTAATTTCCCTGCCCATGCTGTACCAATATCATGTGTGAGTGAGGCTGGCACTTACCCTGCCCATACTGTACCAATACCCTTGTGCAAGGGAGGCTTGCACTTGCCCTGCCCATGCTGTACCATTACCATGTATGAGGGAAGCTTGCGCTTGCTATGCCCATGCTGTACCACTACTCAGGTGTGAGGGAGACTTGTACTTGCCCTGCCCATGCAGTATCAATACCATGTGCGAGGTAAGCTTGCACTTTCCGTGCCCATGCTGTACCAATACCATGTGTGAGGGAAGCTTGCATTTGCCCTGCACATGCTGTACAAATACCATGCGTGAGGCAGGCTTGCACTTGCTCTCACATGGTGTTGGCACAGCATAGGTCAAGGGCAAATCTCCCTCGCACATGGTGTTGGCACAGCATAGGTCAAGTGCAAGCCTCCCTCGCACATGGTGTTGGTACAGCATGGGCAGGGCAAGTGCAATCCTCCCTTGCACCTGGTATTGGTACAGCATGGGCAGGGCAAATGCAAGCCTCACTCACACATGGTATTGGTACAACATGGGCAGGGAAAGCTTGCATTTGCCCTGCCCATGTTGTACCAATACTATGTGTGAGGGAGGCTTGCACTTGCTCAGCCCATGCTGCACCACTACTCATCTGTGAGGGAAGCTTGCACTTGCCCTTCCCATGTTGTACCAATACTATGTGTGAGGGAGGCTTGCACTTGCCCTATGCTGTACCAATACCCATGTGTGAGTGAGGCTAGCACTTGCCCTATGCTGTACCAATACCCATGTGTGAGTGAGGCTAGCACTTGCCCTATGCTGTACCAATACCCATGTGTGAGTGAGGCTTGCACTTGCCCTGTCCATGCTGTACCAATACACATGTGCAAGGGAGGCTTGCACTTGCCCTGCCCATGCTGTACCACTATTCATGTGTGAGTGAGGCTTGCACTTGCCCTGCCCATGCTGTACCAATACCATATGTGAGTGAGGCTGGCACTTACCCAGCCCATGCTGTACCAATACCCATGTATGAGGGAAGCTTGCACTTGCTCTGCCCATGCTGCACCACTACTCATCTGTGAGGGAGGCTTGCACTTGCCCTATGCTGTACCAATACCCATGTGTGAGTGAGGCTAGCACTTGCCCTATGCTGTACCAATTCCCATGTGTGAGTGAGGCTTGCACTTGCCCTGCCCATGCTGTACCACTACTCATGTGTAAGTGAGGCTTGCACTTTCCCTGTCCATGCTGTACCAATACCCATGTGCGAGGGAGGCTTGCACTTGCCCTGTCCATGCTGTACCAATACCCATATCGAGGGAGGCTTGCACTTGTCGTGCCCATGCTGTACCAACAAAACATGTGAGGGAGACTTGCACTTTCCCTGCCCATGCTGTACCAATACCCATGTGCGAGGGAGGCTTGCAGTTGCCCTGCCCATGCTGTACCAATACCATGTTTGAGGGAGGCTGCACTTGCCCTGCCCATGCTGTACCAATACCATGTGTGAGGGAGGCTTGCACTTGCCCTGCCCATGCTGTACCAATACCATGTTTGAGGGAGGCTTGCCCTGCCCATGCTGTACCAATACCATGTGCGAGGGAGGCTTGCACTTGCCCTATGCTGTACCAGCACCATGTGTGAGGGAGGCTTGCACTTGCCCTGTCCATGCTGTACCAATACCCATGTGAGAGGGAGGCTTGCACTTGCCGTGCCCATGCTGTACCAATACCATGTGCAAGGGAGGCTTGCACTTGCCCTATGCTGTACCAATAACCATGTGTGAGTGAGGCTTGCACTTGCCCTGCCCTTGCTGTACCAATACCAGGTGTGAGGAATGCGTGCACTTGCTCTGCCCATGATGTACCACTACTCATGTGTGAGGGAAGCTTGTACTTTCCCTGCCCATGCTGTACCACTACTCGTGTGTGAGGGAGGCTTGCACTTGCCCTCCCCTATGTTGTACCAATACATGTGTGACTGAGGCTTGCACTTGCCCTATGCTGTACCAACACCATGTGTGAGGGAGACTTGCACTTGCCCTGCCCATGCTGTACCAATACCCATGTGCGAGGGAGGCTTGCACTTGCCGTGTCCATGCTGTACCAATACAATGTGCGAGGGAGTCTTGCACTTGCCCTATGCTGTACCAATAACCATGTGTGAGTGGGGATTGCACTTGCCCTATGCTGTACCAATACCCATGTGCGAGGGAGCCTTGCACTTGTCCTGCCCATGCTGTACAAATACCAGGTGTGAGGGAAGCGTGTGCTTGCTCTGCCCATGATGTACCGCTACTCATGTGTGAGGGAAGTTTGTACTTTCCCTACCATTGCTGTACCAATACCATTTATGAGTGAGGCTGGCACTTACCCTGCCCATGCTGTTCCAATACCCATGTGTGAGGGAGGCTTGCACTTGCACTATGATGTACCAATACCCATGTGTGAGTGAGGCTTGCACTTGTCCTGCCCATGCTGTACCAATACCAGGTGTAAAGAAAGTGTGCGCTTGCTCTGCCCATGTTGTACCATTACTCTTGTGTGAGGGAAGCTTGTACTTTCCCTGCCCACGCTGTACCAATATCATGTGTGAGTGAGGCTGGCACTTACCCTGCCCATACTGTACCAATACCATGTATGAGGGAAGCTTGCTCTTGCTCTGCCCATGCTGTACCACTACTCAGGTGTGAGGGAGGCTTGCACTTGCCCTGCCCATGCAGTATCAATACCATGTGCGAGGTAAGCTTGCAATTGCCGTGCCCATGCTGTACCAATACCATGTGTGAGGGAAGCTTGCATTTGCCCTGCACATGCTGTACAAATAGCATGCGTGAGGCAGGCTTGCAGTTGTCCAATGCATGTATCTGATCTTGAAGGAAAAGTGCAGGAGGCCTGTCCGTGATTTACCAGTAACCAGGTGTGCGAGAAGCATGCCCTGTCCATGCTGTACCAATACCATGCATGAGGTAAGCTTGCACTTGCTCTGCCCATGTTGTACCAATACTATGTGTGAGGGAGGCTTGCACTTGCCCTATGCTGTACCAATACCCATGTGTGAGTGCGGCTTGCACTTGGCCTGCCCATGCTGTACCAATACAAATGTTCAAGGGAGGCTTGCACTTGCCCTATGCTGTACCAATACCCATGTGTGAGTGAGGCTTGCACGTGCACTGCCCATGCTGTACCCCTACTCATTTGTGAGGGAGGCTTGCACTTGTCCTGCCCATGCTGTACCAATAACAGGTGTAAGGAAAGTGTGTGCTTGCTCTGCCCATGTTGTACCACTACTCATGTGTGAGGGAAGCTTGCACTTGCCCTGCCCATGCTGTACCATTACCATGTATGAGGGAAGCTTGCTCTTGCTCTGCCCATGCTGTACCACTACTCAGGTGTGAGGGAGGCTTGCACTTGCCCTGCCCATGCAGTATCAATACCATGTGCGAGGTAAGCTTGCACTTGCCGTGCCCATGCTGTACCAATACCATGTGTGAGGGAAGCTTGCATTTGCCCTGCACATGCTGTACAAATACCATGCGTGAGGCAGGCTTGCAGTTGTCCAATGCATGTATCTGATCTTGAAGGAAAAGTGCAGGAGGCCTGTCCGTGATTTACCAGTAACCAGGTGTGAGAGAAGCATGCCCTATCCATGCTGTACCAGTACCGATGTGTGAGGGAGGCTTGCCCTTGCCCTTCCCATACTGTACCTGCTCATGGGGGAAGCATGCAGGAACCCTGCCCATGCTGTACCAATACCATTCATGAGGGAAGCTTGCACTTGCTCTGCCCATGCTGCACCACTACTCATGTGTGAGGGAAGCTTGCACTTGCCCTGCCCATGTTGTAACAATACTATGTGTGAGGGAGGCTTGCACTTGCCCTATGATGTACCAATGCCCATGTGTGAGTGAGGCTTGCACTTGCCCTGCCCATGCTGTACCACTACTCATGTGTGAGGGAGGCTTGCACTTGCTCTCCCCTATGCTGTATCAATACTATGTGTGAGTGAGGCTTGCACTTGCCCTGCCCATGCTGTATCAATACCATGTGCGAGGGAGGCTTGCACTTGCCCTGCCCATGCTGTACCAATACCCATGTGCGAGGGAGGCTCGCACTTGCTGTGTCCATGCTGTACCAATACCATGTGCGAGGGAGGCTTGCAGTTGTCCTGCCCATGCTGTACCAATACCATGTGTGAGGGAGATGTGCACTTGCCCTATGCTGTACCAACACCATGTGTGAGGGAGGCTTGCACTTGCCCTGTCCATGCTGTCCCAATACCCATGTGAGAGGGAGGCTTGCACTTGCCGTGCCCATGCTGTACCAATACCATGTGCAAGGGAGGCTTGCACTTGCCCTGCCCATGCTGTACCAATACCAGGTGTGAGGAAAGCGTGCACTTGCTCTGCCCATTATGTACCACTACTCATGTGTCAGGGAAGCTTGTACTTTCCCTGCCCATGTTGTACCAATACCATGTGTGAGTGAGGCTTGCATTTGCCCTGCCCATGCTGTACCAATACCAGGTGCAAGGGAGGATTGCACTTGCCCTGCCCATGCTGTACCACTACTCATGTGTGAGGGAGGCTTGCACTTGCCCTATCCTGTACCAACACCATGTGGAAGGGAGACTTGCACTTGCCATGCCCATGCTGTACCAATACCATGTGCGAGGGAGGCTTGCAGTTGCCCTGCCCATGCTGTACCAATACCATGTGTGAGGAAGGCTTGCACTTGCCATGCCCATCCTGTACCAACACCATGTGCGAGGGAGGCTTGCACTTGCCCTATGCTGTACTAACACCATGTGCGAGGGAGGCTTGCACTTGCCGTGCCCATGCTGTACCAAATCCCATGTGAGAGGGAGGCTTGCACTTGCCGTGCCAATGCTGTACCAATACCATGTGCGAGGAAGGCTTGCACTTGCCCTATGCTGTACCAATAACCATGTGTGAGTGAGGCTTGCACTTGCCCTGCCTATGCTGTACCAATACCAGGTGTGAGGGAAGCGTGCACTTGCTCTGCTCTACCCATGATGTACCACTACTCATGTGTGAGGGAAGCTTGTACTTTCCCTACCCATGCTGTACCAATACCCATGTGTGAGGGAGGCTGGCACTTGCCCTGCCCATGCTGTACCAATACCATGCATGAGGGAAGCTTGCACTTGCTCTGCCCATGCTGCACCACTACTCATTTGTGAGGGAAGCTTGCACTTGCCTTTCAAATGTTGTACCAATACTATGTGTGAGGGATACTTGCACTTGCCCTATGCTGTACCAATACTCATGTTTGAGTGAGGCTTGCACTTGCCCTATGCTGTACCAATACCCATGTGTGAGTGAGGCTTGCACTTGCCCTGCCCATTCTGTACCACTACTCATGTGTGAGGGAGGCTTGCACTTGCCCTCCCCTATGCTGTACCAATATTATGTGTGAGTGAGGCTTGCACTTGCCCTGCCCATGCTGTACCAATACTACTTGTGAGTGAGGCTTGCACTTGCCCTGCCCATGCTGTACCAATACCATGTGTGAGGGAGACTTGCACTTGCCCTGCACATGCTGTACCAATACCCATGTGCGAGGGAGGTTTGCACTTTCCATGCCCATGCTGTACCAATACCATTTGCGAGGGAGGCTTGCAGTTGCCCTGCCCATGCTGTACCAATTGCATGTGTGAGGGAGGCTTGCACTTGCCCTGCCCATGCTGTACCAATACCATGTGCGAGGGAGGCTTGCACTTGCCCTATGCTGTACCAACAGCATGTGTGAGGGAGGCTTGCACTTGCCCTGTCCACGCTGTACCAATACCCTTGTGAGAAGGAGGCTTGCACTTGCCCTGCCCATGCTGTACCAATACCCATGTGCAAGGGAGGCTTGCACTTGCCCTGCCTATGCTGTACCAATACCATGTATGAGGGAAGCTTGCACTTGCTCTGCCCAGGTGGCACCACTACTCATGTGTGAGGGAGGCTTGCACTTGCCCTGCCTATGCTGTACCAATACCATGTATGAGGGAAGCTTGCACTTGCTCTGCCCAGGTGGCACCACTACTCATGTGTGAGGGAAGCTTGCACTTGCCCTGCTCATGCTGTACCAATACCATGCGTGAGGCAGGCTTGCAGTTGTCTTATGCATGTATCTGTTCATGAAGGAAAAGTGCAGGAGGCCTGCCCGTGATGTACCAGTAACCAGGTGTGAGAGAAGCATGCCCTGTCCATGCTGTACCAGTACCCATGTGTGAGGGAGGCTTGCCCTTGCCCTTTCCATACTGTACCTGCACATGGGGGAAGCATGCAGGAACCCTGCCCATGCTGTACCAAAACCATGCACGAGGGAAGCTTGCACTTTCCCTACCCATGCTTTACCAATACCATGTGTGAGTGAGGCTGGCACTTACCCTGCCCATACTGTACCAATACCCATGTGCAAGGGAGGCTTGCACTTGCCCTGCCCATGCTGTACCAATACCATGTATGAGGGAAGCCTGCTCTTGCTCTGCCCATGCTGTACAACTACTCAGGTGTGAGGGAGGCTTGCACTTGCCCTGCCCATGCAGTATCAATACCATGTGCGAGGTAAGCTTGCACTTGCCGTGCCCATGCTGTACCAATACCATGTGTGAGGGAAGCTTCCATTTGCCCTGCACATGCTGTACAAATAGCATGCGTGAGGCAGGCTTGCAGTTGTCCAATGCATGTATCTGATCTTGAAGGAAAAGTGCAGGAGGCCTGCCCGTGATGTACCAGTAACCAGGTGTGAGAGAAGCATGCCCTGTCCATGCTGTACCAGTACCGATGTGTGAGGGAGGCTTGCCCTTGCCCTTTCCATACTGTACCTGCTCATGGGGGAAGCATGCAGGAACCCTGCCCATGCTGTACCAATACCATGCACGAGGGAAGCTTGCACTTGCTCTGCCCATGCTGCACCACTACTCATGTGTGAGGGAAGCTTGTACTTGTCCTGCCCATGTTGTACCAATACTATGTGTGAGGGAGTCTTGCACTTGCCCTATGCTGTACCAATGCCCATGTGTGAGTGAGGCTTGCACTTGCCCTGCCCATGCTGTACCAATACTATGTGTGAGTGAGGCTTGCACTTGCCCTGCCCATGCTGTACCAATACTATGTGTGAGTGAGGCTTGCACTTGCCCTGCCCATGCTGTATCAATACCATGTGCGAGGGAGGCCTGCACTTGCCCTGCCCATGCTGTACCAATACCCATGTGTGAGTGAGGCTTGCACTTGCCCTGCCCATGCTGTATCAATACCATGTGCGAGGGAGGCTTGCAGTTGTCCTGCCCATGCTGTACCAATACCATGTGTGAGGGAGACTTGCACTTGCCCTATGCTGTACCAACACCATGTGTGAGGGTGGCTTGCACTTGCCCTGTCCATGCTGTTCCAATACCCATGTGAGAGGGAGGCTTGCACTTGCCGTGCCCATGCTGTACCAATACCATGTGCAAGGGAGGCTTGCACTTGCCCTGCCCATGCTGTACCAATACCAGGTGTGACGAACGCGTGCACTTGCTCTGCCCATGATGTACCACTACTCATGTGTGAGGGAAGCTTGTACTTTCCCTGCCCATGTTGTACCAATACCATGTGTGAGTGAGGCTTGCTTTTGCCCTGCCCATGCTGTACCAATACCATGCATGAGGGAAGCTTGCACTTGCTCTGCCCATGCTGCACCACTACTCATTTGTGAGGGAAGCTTGCACTTGCTTTTCCCATGTTGTACCAATACTATGAGTGAGCGATACTTGCACTTGCCCTATGCTGTACCAATACTCATGTGTGAGTGAGGCTTGCACTTGCCCTATGCTGTACCAATACCCATGTGTGAGTGAGGCTTGCACTTGCCCTGCCCATGCTGTACCACTACTCATGTGTGAGGGAGGCTTGCACTTGCCCTCCCCTATGCTGTACCAATATTATGTGTGAGTGAGGCTTGCACTTGCCCTGCCCATGCTGTACCAATACTACTTGTGAGTGAGGCTTGCACTTGCCCTGCCCATGCTGTACCAACACCATGTGTGAGGGTGGCTTGCACTTGCCCTGTCCATGCTGTTCCAATACCCATGTGAGAGGGAGGCTTGCACTTGCCGTGCCCATGCTGTACCAATACCATGTGCAAGGGAGGCTTGCCCTTGCCCTGCCCATGCTGTACCAATACCAGGTGTGAGGAACGCGTGCACTTGCTCTGCCCATGATGTACCACTACTCATGTGTGAGGGAAGCTTGTACTTTCCCTGCCCATGTTGTACCAATACCATGTGTGAGTGAGGCTTGCTTTTGCCCTGCCCATGCTGTACCAATACCATGCATGAGGGAAGCTTGCACTTGCTCTGCCCATGCTGCACCACTACTCATTTGTGAGGGAAGCTTGCACTTGCCTTTCCCATGTTGTACCAATACTATGTGTGAGCGATACTTGCACTTGCCCTATGCTGTACCAATACTCGTGTGAGTGAGGCTTGCACTTGCCCTATGCTGTACCAATACCCATGTGTGAGTGAGGCTTGCACTTGCCCTGCCCATGCTGTACCACTACTCATGTGTGAGGGAGGCTTGCACTTGCCCTCCCTTATGCTGTACCAATATTATGTGTGAGTGAGGCTTGCACTTTCCCTGCCCATGCTGTACCAATACTACTTGTGAGTGAGGCTTGCACTTGCCCTGCCCATGCTGTACCAATACCATGTATGAGGGAGGTTTGCACTTGCCATGCCCATGCTGTACCAATACCATGTGCGAGGGAGGCTTGCAGTTGCCCTGCCCATGCTGTACCAATTGCATGTGTGAGGGAGGCTTGCACTTGCCCTGCCCATGCTGTACCAATTGCATGTGTGAGGGAGGCTTGCACTTGCCCTGTCCAGGCTGTACCAATACCCATGTGAGAAGGAGGCTTGCACTTGCCGTGCCCATGCTGTACCAATACCATGTGCAAGGGAGGCTTGCACTTGTCCTGCCCATGCTGTACCAATACCATGTGTGAGGGAAGGTTGCACGTGCCCTTCTCATACTGCACCAATACCATGCGTGAGGCAGGCTTGCAGTTGTCCTATGCATGTATCTGTTCATGAAGGAAAAGTGCAGAAGGCCTGCCCATGATGTACCAGTAACCAGGTGTGAGAGAAGCATGCCGTGCCCATGCTGTACCAATACACATGTGCGAGGGAGGCTTGCACTTGCCCTTCCCTATGCTGTACCAATACTTATGTGTGAGTGAGGCTTTCACTTGCCCTGCCCATGCTGTACCACTACTCATGTGTGAGGGAGGCTTGCACTTGCCCTGCCCATGCTGTACCAATACCCATGTGCGAGGGAGGTTTGCACTTGCCATGCCCATGCTGTAGCAATACTATGTGTGAGGGAGGCTTGCACTTGCCCTATGCTGTACCAATACCCATGTGTGAGTGAGGCTTGCACTTGCCCTATGCTGTACCAATACCCATGTGTGAGTGAGGCTTGCACTTGCCCTGCCCATGCTGTACCACTACTCATGTGTGAGGGAGGATTGCACTTGCTCTCCCCTATGCTTTACCAATACTATGTGTGAGTGAGGCTTGCACTTGCCCTGCCCATGCTGTACCAATACTATGTGCGAGTGAGGCTTGCACATGCCCTGCCCATGCTGTACCAATACCATGTGTGAGGGAGACTTGCACTTGCCCTGCACATGCTGTACCAATACCCCTGTGCGAGGGAGGCTTGCACTTGCCCTGCCCATGCTGTACCAAATCCCATGTGAGAGGGAGGCTTGCACTTGCCGTGCCCATGCTGTACCAATACCATGTGCGAGGAAGGCTTGCACTTGCCCTATGCTGTACCAATAACCATGTGTGAGTTAGGCTTGCATTTGCAATGCCTATGCTGTAGCAATACCAGGTGTGAGGGAAGAGTGCACTTGCTCTTCCCATGATGTACCACTACTCATGTGTGAGGGAAGCTTGTACTTTCCCTACCTATGCTGTACCAATACCATGTGTGAGGGAGGCTTGCACTTTCCCTGCCCATGCTGTACCAATGCCATGTGCGAGGTAAGCTTGCACTTGCCGTGCCCATGCTGTACCAATACCATGTGTGAGGGAAGGTTGCACGTGCCCTGCTCATGCTGCACCAATACCATGCGTGAGGCAGGCTTGCAGTTGTCCTATGCATGTATCTGTTCATAAAGGAAAAGTGCAGGAGGCCTGCCCGTGATGTACCAGTAACCAGGTGTGAGAGAAGCATGTCCTGTCCATGCTGTACCAATACCCATGTGTGAGGGAGGCTTGCAGTTGCCCTGCCCATGCTGTACCAATACCATGCATGAGGGAAGCTTGCACTTGCCCTTCCCATGTTGTACCAATACTATGTGTGAGGGAGGCTTGCACTTGCACTATGCTCTACCAATACCCATGTGCGAGGGAGGCTTGCACTTGCCGTGTCCATGCTGTACCAATACCATGTGCGAGGGAGTCTTGCACTTGCCCTATGCTGTACCAATAACCATGTGTGAGTGGGGCTTGCACTTGCCCTGTGCTGTACCAATACCCATGTGCGAGGGAGCCTTGCACTTGTCCTGCCCATGCTGTACAAATACCAGGTGTGAGGGAAGCGTGTGCTTGCTCTGCCAATGATGTACCGCTACTCATGTGTGAGGGAAGTTTGTACTTTCCCTACCATTGCTGTACCAATACCATGTGTGAGTGAGGCTGGCACTTACCCTGCCCATGCTGTTCCAATACCCATGTGTGAGGGAGGCTTGCACTTGCCCTGCCCATGCTGTACCAATACCATGCATGAGGGAAGCTTGCACTTGCCCTTCCCATGTTGTACCAATACTATGTGTGAAGGAGGCTTGCACTTGCACTATGCTATACCAATACCCATGTGTGAGTGAGGCTTGCACTTGTCCTGCCCATGCTGTGCCAATACCAGGTGTAAAGAAAGTGTGCGCTTGCTCTGCCCATGTTGTACCATTACTCATGTGTGAGGGAAGCTTGTACTTTCCCTGCCCACGCTGTACCAATATCATGTGTGAGTGAGGCTGGCACTTACCCTGCCCATACTGCACCAATACCATGTATGAGGGAAGCTTGCTCTTGCTCTGCCCATGCTGTACCACTACTCAGGTGTGAGGGAGGCTTGCACTTGCCCTGCCCATGCAGTATCAATACCATGTGCGAGGTAAGCTTGCACTTGCCGTGCCCATGCTGTACCAATACCATGTGTGAGGGAAGCTTGCATTTGCCCTGCTCATGCTGCACCAATACCATGCGTGAGGCAGGCTTGCAGTTGTCCTATGCATGTATCTGTTCATAAAGGAAAAGTGCAGGAGGCCTGCCCGTGATGTACCAGTAACCAGGTGTGAGAGAAGCATGTCCTGTCCATGCTGTACCAGTACCCATGTGTGAGGGAGGCTTGCCCTTGCCCTTTCCATACTGTACCTGCTCATGGGGGAAGCATGCAGGAACCCTGCCCATGCTGTACCAATACCATGCATGAGGGAAGCTTGCACTTGCCCTTCCCATGTTGTACCAATACTATGTGTGAGGGAGGCTTGCACTTGCACTATGCTCTATCAATACCCATGTGTGAGTGAGGCTTGCACTTGTCCTGCCCATGCTGTACCAATACCAGGTGTAAAGAAGGTGTGCGCTTGCTCTGCCCATGTTGTACCATTACTCATGTGTGAGGGAAGCTTGTACTTTCCCTGCCCATGCTGTACCAATACCATGTGTGAGCGGGGCTGGCATTTATCCTGCCCATGCTGCACCAATACCCATGTGCGAGGGAGGCTTGCACTTGTCCTGCCCATGCTGTACCAATACCATGTATGAGGGAAGCTTGCACTTGCTATGCCCATGCTGTACCACTACTCATGTGTGAGGGAGGCTTGCACTTGCCCTGCCCATGCTGTACCAACACCATGTGCGAGGTAAGCTTGCACTTGCTGTGCCCATGCTGTACCAATAACATGTGTGAGGGAAGCTTGCTCTTGCTCTGCCCATGCTATACCACTGCTCAGGTGTGAGAGAGGCTTGCACTTGCCCTATGCTGTACCAATACCCATGTGTGAGTGAGGCTTGCACTTGCACTGCCCATGCTGTACCCCTACTCATGTGTGAGGGAGGCTTGCACTTGTCCTGCCCATGCTGTACCAATACCAGGTGTAAGGAAAGTGTGTGCTTGCTCTGCCCATGTTGTACAAATACTATGTGTGAGGGAGGCTTGCACTTGCCCTATGCTGTACCAATACCCATGTGTGAGTGCAGCTTACACTTGCCCTGCCCATGCTGTACCAATACAAATGTTCAAGGGAGGCTTGCACTTGCCCTATGCTGTACCAATACCCATGTGTGAGTGAGGCTTGCACTTGCACTGCCAATGCTGTACCCCTACTCATGTGTGAGGGAGGCTTGCACTTGTCCTGCCCATGCTGTACCAATACCAGGTGTAACTAAAGTGTGTGCTTGCTCTGCCCATGTTGTACCATTACTCATGTGTGAGGGAAGCTTGTAATATCCCTGCCCATGCTGTACCAATATCATGTGTGAGTGAGGCTGGCACTTACCCTGCCCATACTGTACCAATACCCATGTGCAAGGGAGGCTTGCACTTGCCTTGCCCATGCTGTACCATTACCATGTATGAGGGAGGCTTGCACTTGCCCTGCCCATGCAGTATCAATACCATGTGCGAGGTAAGCTTGCACTTTCCCTGCCCATGCTGTACCAATACCATGTGTGAGGGAAGCTTGCATTTGCCCAGCACATGCTGTACAAATACCATGCGTGAGGCAGGCTTGCACTTGCTCTCACATGGTGTTGGCACAGCATAGGTCAAGTGCAAGTCTCCCTCGCACATGGTGTTGGCACAGCATAGGTCAAGTGCAAGCCTCCCTCGCACATGGTGTTGGTACAGCATGGGCAGGGCAAGTGCAATCCTCCCTTGCACCTGGTATTGGTACAGCATGGGCAGGGCAAATGCAAGCCTCACTCACACATGGTATTGGTACAACATGGGCAGGGAAAGCTTGCATTTGTCCTGCCCATGTTGTACCAATACTATGTGTGAGGGAGGCTTGCACTTGCTCAGCCCATGCTGCACCACTACTCATCTGTGAGGGAAGCTTGCACTTGCCCTTCCCATGTTGTACCAATACTATGTGTGAGGGAGGCTTGCACTTGCCCTATGCTGTACCAATACCCATGTGTGAGTGAGGCTAGCACTTGCCCTATGCTGTACCAATACCCATGTGTGAGTGAGGCTAGCACTTGCCCTATGCTGTACCAATACCCATGTGTGAGTGAGGCTTGCACTTGCCCTGCCCATGCTGTACCAATACACATGTGCAAGGGAGGCTTGCACTTGCCCTGCCCATGCTGTACCACTATTCATGTGTGAGTGAGGCTTGCACTTGCCCTGCCCATGCTGTACCAATACCATATATGAGTGAGGCTGGCACTTACCCAGCCCATGCTTTACCAATACCCATGTATGAGGGAAGCTTGCACTTGCTCTGCCCATGCTGCACCACTACTCATCTGTGAGGGAAGCTTGCACTTGCCCTTCCCATGTTGTACCAATACTATGTGTGAGGGAGGCTTGCACTTGCCCTATGCTGTACCAATACCCATGTGTGAGTGAGGCTAGCACTTGCCCTATGCTGTACCAATTCCCATGTGTGAGTGAGGCTTGCACTTGCCCTGCCCATGCTGTACCACTACTCATGTGTAAGTGAGGCTTGCACTTTCCCTGTCCATGCTGTACCAATACCCATGTGCGAGGGAGGCTTGCACTTGCCCTGTCCATGCTGTACCAATACCCATGTGCGAGGGAGGCTTGCACTTGTCGTGCCCATGCTGTATCAACAAAACATGTGAGGGAGACTTGCACTTGCCCTGCCCATGCTGTACCAATACCCATGTGGGAGCGAGGCTTGCAGTTGCCCTGCCCATGCTGTACCAATACCATGTTTGAGGGAGGCTGCACTTGCCCTGCCCATGCTGTACCAATACCATGTGTGAGGGAGGCTTGCACTTGCCCTGCCCATGCTGTACCAATACCATGTTTGAGGGAGGCTTGCCCTGCCCATGCTGTACCAATACCATGTGCGAGGGAGGCTTGCACTTGCTCTATGCTGTACCAGCACCATGTGTGAGGGAGGCTTGCACTTGCCCTGTCCATGCTGTACCAATACCCATGTGAGAGGGAGGCTTGCACTTGCCGTGCCCATGCTGTACCAATACCATGTGCAAGGGAGGCTTGCACTTGCCCTATGCTGTACCAATAACCATGTGTGAGTGAGGCTTGCACTTGCCCTGCCCTTGCTGTACCAATACCAGGTGTGAGGAATGCGTGCACTTGCTCTGCCCATGATGTACCACTACTCATGTGTGAGGGAAGCTTGTACTTTCCCTGCCCATGCTGTACCACTACTCGTGTGTGAGGGAGGCTTGCACTTGCCCTCCCCTATGTTGTACCAATACTATGTGTGAGTGAGGCTTGCACTTGCCCTGTCCATGCTGTACCAATACCCATGTGCGAGGGAGGCTTGCACTTGCCGTGTCCATGCTGTACCAATACCATGTGCGAGGGAGTCTTGCACTTGCCCTATGCTGTACCAATAACCATGTGTGAGTGGGGCTTGCACTTGCCCTATGCTGTACCAATACCCATGTGCGAGGGAGCCTTGCACTTGCCCTGCCCTTGCTGTACCGCTACTCATGTGTGAGGGAAGTTTGTACTTTCCCTACCATTGCTGTACCAATACCATGTGTGAGTGAGGCTGGCACTTACCCTGCCCATGCTTTTCCAATACCCATGTGTGAGGGAGGCTTGCACTTGCCCTGCCCATGCTGTACCAATACCATGCATGAGGGAAGCTTGCACTTGCCCTTCCCATGTTGTACCAATACTATGTGTGAGGGAGGCTTGCACTTGCACTATGCTGTACCAATACCCATGTGTGAGTGAGGCTTGCACTTGTCCTGCCCATGCTGTACCAATACCAGGTGTAAAGAAAGTGTGCGCTTGCTCTGCCCATGTTGTACCATTACTCATGTGTGAGGGAAGCTTGTACTTTCCCTGCCCACGCTGTACCAATATCAAGTGTGAGTGAGGCTGGCACTTACCCTGCCCATACTGTACCAATACCATGTATGAGGGAAGCTTGCTCTTGCTCTGCCCATGCTGTACCACTACTCAGGTGTGAGGGAGGCTTGCACTTGCCCTGCCCATGCAGTATCAATACCATGTGCGAGGTAAGCTTGCACTTGCCGTGCCCATGCTGTACCAATACCATGTGTGAGGGAAGCTTGCATTTGCCCTGCACATGGTGTACAAATAGCATGCGTGAGGCAGGCTTGCAGTTGTCCAATGCATGTATCTGATCTTGAAGGAAAAGTGCAGGAGGCCTGTCCGTGATTTACCAGTAACCAGGTGTGCGAGAAGCATGCCCTGTCCATGCTGTACCAATACCATGCATGAGGGAAGCTTGCACTTGCTCTGCCCATGTTGTACCAATACTATGTGTGAGGGAGGCTTGCACTTGCCCTATGCTGTACCAATACCCATGTGTGAGTGCGGCTTGCACTTGGCCTGCCCATGATGTACCAATACAAATGTTCAAGGGAGGCTTGCACTTGCCCTATGCTGTACCAATACCCATGTGTTAGTGAGGCTTGCACTTGCACTGCCCATGCTGTACCCCTACTCATGTGTGAGGGAGGCTTGCACTTGTCCTGCCCATGGTGTACCAATACCAGGTGTAAGGAAAGTGTGTGCTTGCTCTGCCCATGTTGTACCACTACTCATGTGTGAGGGAAGCTTGCACTTGCCCTGCCCATGCTGTACCAATACCATGTATGAGGGAAGCTTGCTCTTGCTCTGCCCATGCTGTACCACTACTCAGGTGTGAGGGAGGCTTGCACTTGCCCTGCCCATGCAGTATCAATACCATGTGCGAGGTAAGCTTGCACTTGCCGTGCCCATGCTGTACCAATACCATGTGTGAGGGAAGCTTGCATTTGCCCTGCACATGCTGTACAAATACCATGCGTGAGGCAGGCTTGCAGTTGTCCAATGCATGTATCTGATCTTGAAGGAAAAGTGCAGGAGGCCTGTCCGTGATTTACCAGTAACCAGGTGTGAGAGAAGCATGCCCTGTCCATGCTGTACCAGTACCGATGTGTGAGGGAGGCTTGCCCTTGCCCTTCCCATACTGTACCTGCTCATGGGGGAAGCATGCAGGAACCCTGCCCATGCTGTACCAATACCATTCATGAGGGAAGCTTGCACTTGCTCTGCCCATGCTGCACCACTACTCATGTGTGAGGGAAGCTTGCACTTGCCCTGCCCATGTTGTAACAATACTATGTGTGAGGGAGGCTTGCACTTGCCCTATGCTGTACCAATGCCCATGTGTGAGTGAGGTTTGCACTTGCCCTGCCCATGCTGTACCACTACTCATGTGTGAGGGAGGCTTGCACTTGCTCTCCCCTATGCTGTACCAATACTATGTGTGAGTGAGGCTTGCACTTGCCCTGCCCATGCTGTATCAATACCATGTGCGAGGGAGGCTTGCACTTGCCCTGCCCATGCTGTACCAATACCCATGTGCGAGGGAGGCTCGCACTTGCCGTGTCCATGCTGTACCAATACCATGTGCGAGGGAGGCTTGCAGTTGTCCTGCCCATGCTGTACCAATACCATGTGTGAGGGAGATATGCACTTGCCCTATGCTGTACCAACACCATGTGTGAGGGAGGCTTGCACTTGCCGTTCCCATGCTGTACCAATACCATGTGCAAGGGAGGCTTGCACTTGCCCTGCCCATGCTGTACCAATACCAGGTGTGAGGAAAGCGTGCACTTGCTCTGCCCATTATGTACCACTACTCATGTGTCAGGGAAGCTTGTACTTTCCCTGCCCATGTTGTACCAATACCATGTGTGAGTGAGGCTTGCATTTGCCCTGCCCATGCTGTACCAATACCAGGTGCAAGGGAGGATTGCACTTGCCCTGCCCATGCTGTACCACTACTCATGTGTGAGGGAGGCTTGCACTTGCCCTATCCTGTACCAACACCATGTGTGAGGGAGACTTGCACTTGCCATGCCCATGCTGCACCAATACCATGTGCGAGGGAGGCTTGCAGTTGCCCTGCCCATGCTGTACCAATACCATGTGTGAGGGAGGCTTGCACTTGCCATGCCCATCCTGTACCAACACCATGTGCGAGGGAGTCTTCCAATTGCCCTATGCTGTACTAACACCATGTGCGAGGGAGGCTTGCACTTGCCGTGCCCATGCTGTACCAAATCCCATGTGAGAGGGAGGCTTGCACTTGCCGTGCCAATGCTGTACCAATACCATGTGCGAGGAAGGCTTGCACTAGCCCTATGCTGTACCAATAACCATGTGTGAGTGAGGCTTGCACTTGCCCTGCCTATGCTGTACCAATACCAGGTGTGAGGGAAACGTGCACTTGCTCTGCTCTAATCATGATGTACCACTACTCATGTGTGAGGGAAGCTTGTACTTTCCCTACCCATGCTGTACCAATACCCATGTGTGAGGGAGGCTGGCACTTGCCCTGCCCATGCTGTACCAATACCATGCATGAGGGAAGCTTGCACTTGCTCTGCCCATGCTGCACCACTACTCATTTGTGAGGGAAGCTTGCACTTGCCTTTCCCATGTTGTACCAATACTATGTGTGAGGGATACTTGCACTTGCCCTATGCTGTACCAATACTCATGTTTGAGTGAGGCTTGCACTTGCCCTATGCTGTACCAATACCCATGTGTGAGTGAGGCTTGCACTTGCCCTGCCCATTCTGTACCACTACTCATGTGTGAGGGAGGCTTGCATTTGCCCTCCCCTATGCTGTACCAATATTATGTGTGAGTGAGACTTGCACTTGCCCTGCCCATGTTGTACCAATACTACTTGTGAGTGAGGCTTGCACTTGCCCTGCCCATGCTGTACCAATACCATGTGTGAGGGAGACTTGCACTTGCCCTGCAAATGCTGTACCAATACCCATGTGCGAGGGAGGTTTGCACTTTCCATGCCCATGCTGTACCAATACCATTTGCGAGGGAGGCTTGCAGTTGCCCTGCCCATGCTGTACCAATTGCATGTGTGAGGGAGGCTTGCACTTGCCCTGCCCATGCTGTACCAATACCATGTGCGAGGGAGGCTTGCACTTGCCCTATGCTGTACCAACAGCATGTGTGAGGGAGGCTTGCACTTGCCCTGTCCACGCTGTACCAATACCCATGTGAGAAGGAGGCTTGCACTTGCCCTGCCCATGCTGTACCAATACCCATGTGCAAGGGAGGCTTGCACTTGCCCTGCCTATGCTGTACCAATACCATGTATGAGGGAAGCTTGCACTTGCTCTGCCCAGGCTGCACCACTACTCATGTGTGAGGGAGGCTTGCACTTGCCCTGCCCATGCTGTACCAATACCATGTGCGAGGGAGGTTTGCACTTGCCCTGCTCATGCTGTACCAATACCATGCGTGAGGCAGGCTTGCAGTTGTCTTATGCATGTATCTGTTCATGAAGGAAAAGTGCAGGAGGCCTGCCCGTGATGTACCAGTAACCAGGTGTGAGAGAAGCATGCCCTGTCCATGCTGTACCAGTACCCATGTGTGAGGAAGGCTTGCCCTTGCCCTTTCCATACTGTACCTGCACATGGGGGAAGCATGCAGGAACCCTGCCCATGCTGTACCAAAACCATGCATGAGGGAATTTTGCACTTTCCCTACCCATGCTTTACCAATACCATGTGTGAGTGAGGCTGGCACTTACCCTGCCCATACTGTACCAATACCCATGTGCAAGGGAGGCTTGCACTTGCCCTGCCCATGCTGTACCAATACCATGTATGAGGGAAGCCTGCTCTTGCTCTGCCCATGCTGTACCACTACTCAGGTGTGAGGGAGGCTTGCACTTGCCCTGCCCATGCAGTATCAATACCATGTGCGAGGTAAATTGCACTTGCCGTGCCCATGCTGTACCAATACCATGTGTGAGGGAAGCTTGCATTTGCCCTGCACATGCTGTACAAATACCATGCGTGAGGCAGGCTTGCAGTTGTCCAATGCATGTATCTGATCTTGAAGGAAAAGTGCAGGAGGCCTGCCCGTGATGTACCAGTAACCAGGTGTGAGAGAAGCATGCCCTGTCCATGCTGTACCAGTACCGATGTGTGAGGGAGGCTTGCCCTTGCCCTTTCCATACTGTACCTGCTCATGGGGGAAGCATGCAGGAACCCTGCCCATGCTGTACCAATACCATGCATGAGGGAAGCTTGCACTTGCTCTGCCCATGCTGCACCACTACTCATGTGTGAGGGAAGCTTGTACTTGTCCTATGCTGTACCAATGCCCATGTGTGAGTGAGGCTTGCACTTGCCCTGCCCATGCTGTACCACTACTCATGTGTGAGGGAGGCTTGTACTTGCTCTCCCCTATGTTGTACCAATACTATGTGTGAGGGAGTCTTGCACTTGCCCTATGCTGTACCAATGCCCATGTGTGAGTGAGGCTTGCACTTGCCCTGCCCATGCTGTACCACTACTCATGTGTGAGGGAGGCTTGTACTTGCTCTCCCCTATGCTGTACCAATACTATGTGTGAGTGAGGCTTGCACTTGCCCTGCCCATGCTGTATCAATACCATGTGCGAGGGAGTCTTGCACTTGCCCTATGCTGTACCAATACCCATGTGTGAGGGAGGCCTGCACTTGCCCTGCCCATGCTGTACCAATACCCATGTGCGAGGGAGGCTCGCACTTGCCGTGTCCATGCTGTACCAATACCATGTGTGAGGGAGACTTGCACTTGCCCTATGCTGTACCAACACCATGTGTGAGGGTGGCTTGCACTTGCCCTGTCCATGCTGTTCCAATACCCATGTGAGAGGGAGGCTTGCTTTTGCCCTGCCCATGCTGTACCAATACCATGCATGATGGAAGCTTGCACTTGCTCTGCCCATGCTGCACCACTACTCATTTGTGAGGGAAGTTTGCACTTGCCTTTCCCATGTTGTACCAATACTATGTGTGAGTGATACTTGCACTTGCCCAATGCTGTACCAATACTCATGTGTGAGTGAGGCTTGCACTTGCCCTATGCTGTACCAATACCCATGTGTGAGTGAGGCTTGCACTTGCCCTGCCCATGCTGTACCACTACTCATGTGTGAGGGAGGCTTGCACTTGCCCTCCCCTATGCTGTACCAATATTATGTGTGAGTGAGGCTTGCACTTGCCCTGCCCATGCTGTACCAATACTACTTGTGAGTGAGGCTTGCACTTGCCCTGCCCATGCTGTACCAACACCATGTGTGAGGGTGGCTTGCACTTGCCCTGTCCATGCTGTTCCAATACCCATGTGAGAGGGAGGCTTGCACTTGCCGTGCCCATGCTGTACCAATACCATGTGCAAGGGAGGCTTGCACTTGCCCTGCCCATGCTGTACCAATACCAGGTGTGAGGAACGCGTGCACTTGCTCTGCCCATGATGTACCAGTACTCATGTGTGAGGGAAGCTTGTACTTTCCCTGCCCATGTTGTACCAATACCATGTGTGAGTGAGGCTTGCTTTTGCCCTGCCCATGCTATACCAATACCATGCATGAGGGAAGCTTGCACTTGCTCTGCCCATGCTGCACCACTACTCATTTGTGAGGGAAGCTTGCACTTGCCTTTCCCATGTTGTACCAATACTATGTGTGAGCGATACTTGCACTTGCCCTATGCTGTACCAATACTCATGTGTGAGTGAGGCTTGCACTTGCCCTATGCTGTACCAATACCCATGTGTGAGTGAGGCTTGCACTTGCCCTGCCCATGCTGTACCACTACTCATGTGTGAGGGAGGCTTGCACTTGCCCTCCCCTATGCTGTACCAATATTATGTGTGAGTGAGGCTTGCACTTGCCCTGCCCATGCTGTACCAATACCATGTATGAGGGAGGTTTGCACTTGCCATGCCCATGCTGTACCAATACCATGTGCGAGGGAGGCTTGCAGTTGCCCTGCCCATGCTGTACCAATTGCATGTGTGAGGGAGGCTTGCACTTGCCCTGCCCATGCTGTACCAATTGCATGTGTGAGGGAGGCTTGCACTTTCCCTGTCCAGGCTGTACCAATACCCATGTGAGAAGGAGGCTTGCACTTGCCGTGCCCATGCTGTACCAATACTTATGTGTGAGTGAGGCTTGCACTTGCCCTGCCCATGCTGTACCAATACCATGTGTGAGGGAAGGTTGCACGTGCCCTTCTCATGCTGCACCAATACCATGCGCGAGGCAGGCTTGCAGTTGTCCTATGCATGTATCTGTTCATGAAGGAAAAGTGCAGAAGGCCTGCCCATGATGTACCAGTAACCAGGTGTGAGAGAAGCATGCCGTGCCCATGCTGTACCAATACACATGTGCGAGGGAGGCTTGCACTTGCCCTTCCCTATGCTGTACCAATACTTATGTGTGAGTGAGGCTTTCACTTGCCCTGCCCATGCTGTACCAATACTCATGTGTGAGGGAGGCTTGCACTTGCCCTGCCCATGCTGTACCAATACCCATGTGCGAGGGCGGTTTGCACTTGCCATGCCCATGCTCTACCAATACTATGTGTGAGGGAGGCTTGCACTTGCCCTATGCTGTACCAATACCCATGTGTGAGTGAGGCTTGCACTTGCCCTATGCTGTACCAATACCCATGTGTGAGTGAGGCTTGCACTTGCCCTGCCCATGCTGTACCACTACTCATGTGTGAGGGAGGATTGCACTTGCTCTCCCCTATGCTTTACCAATACTATGTGTGAGTGAGGCTTGCACTTGCCCTCCCATGCTGTACCAATACCATGTGTGAGGGAAGGTTGCACGTGCCCTTCTCATGCTGCACCAATACCATGCGCGAGGCAGGCTTGCAGTTGTCCTATGCATGTATCTGTTCATGAAGGAAAAGTGCAGAAGGCCTGCCCATGATGTACCAGTAACCAGGTGTGAGAGAAGCATGCCGTGCCCATGCTGTACCAATACACATGTGCGAGGGAGGCTTGCACTTGCCCTTCCCTATGCTGTACCAATACTTATGTGTGAGTGAGGCTTTCACTTGCCCTGCCCATGCTGTACCAATACTCATGTGTGAGGGAGGCTTGCACTTGCCCTGCCCATGCTGTACCAATACCCATGTGCGAGGGCGGTTTGCACTTGCCATGCCCATGCTCTACCAATACTATGTGTGAGGGAGGCTTGCACTTGCCCTATGCTGTACCAATACCCATGTGTGAGTGAGGCTTGCACTTGCCCTATGCTGTACCAATACCCATGTGTGAGTGAGGCTTGCACTTGCCCTGCCCATGCTGTACCACTACTCATGTGTGAGGGAGGATTGCACTTGCTCTCCCCTATGCTTTACCAATACTATGTGTGAGTGAGGCTTGCACTTGCCCTCCCATGCTGTACCAATACTATGTGTGAGTGAAGCTTGCACATGCCCTGCCCATGCTGTACCAATACCATGTGTGAGGGAGACTTGCACTTGCCCTGCACATGCTGTACCAATACCCCTGTGCTAGGGAGGGTTGCACTTGCCGTGACCATGCTGTACCAAATCCCATGTGAGAGGGAGGCTTGCACTTGCCGTGCCCATGCTGTACCAATACCATGTGCGAGGAATGCTTGCACTTGCCCTATGCTGTACCAATAACCATGTGTGAGTTAGGCTTGCATTTGCCATGCCTATGCTGTAGCAATACCAGGTGTGAGGGAAGAGTGCACTTGCTCTTCCCATGATGTACCACTACTCATGTGTGAGGGAAGCTTGTACTTTCCCTACCTATGCTGTACCAATACCATGTGTGATTGAGGCTGGCACTTACCCTGCCCATGCTGTACCAATACCCATGTGTGAGGGAGGCTTGCACTTTCCCTGCCCATGCTGTACCAATGCCATGTGCGAGGTAAGCTTGCACTTGCCGTGCCCATGCTGTACCAATACCATGTGTGAGGGAAGGTTGCACGTGCCCTGCTCATGCTGCACCAATACCATGCGTGAGGCAGGCTTGTAGTTGTCCTATGCATGCATCTGTTCATGAAGGAAACATGCAGAAGGCCTGCCCATGATGTACCAGTAACCAGGTGTGAGAGAAGCATGCCGTGCCCATGCTGTACCAATACACATGTGCGAGGGAGGCTCGCACTTGCCCTGCCCATGCTGTACCACTACTCATGTGTGAGGGAGGCTTGCACTTGCCCTCCCACATGCTGTACCAATACTATGTGTGAGGGAGACTTGCACTTGCCCTGCCCATGCTGTACCAATACCCATGTGCGAGGGAGGTTTGCACTTTCCGTGCCCATGCTGTACCAATACCATGTGCGAGGGAGGCTTGCAGTTGCCCTGCCCATGCTGTACCAACACCATGTGCGAGGGAGGCTTGCCTTTGCCCTGCCCATGCTGTACCAATACCTATGTGCAAGGGAGGCTTGCACTTGCCCTGCCTATGCTGTACCAATACCATGTATGAGGGAAGTTTGCACTTGCTCTGCCCATGCTGTACCACTACTCATGTGTGAGGGAGGCTTGCACTTGCCCTGCCCATGCTGTACCAATACCATGTGCGAGGTAAGCTTGCACTTGGCATGCCCATGCTGTACCAATACCATGTGTGAGGGAAGCCTGCACTTGCCCTGCTCATGCTGTACCAATACCATGCGTGAGGCAGGCCTGCAGTTGTCTTATGCATGTATCTGTTCATGAAGGAAAAGTGCAGGAGGCCTGCCCGTGATGTACCAGTAACCATGTGTGAGAGAAGCATGCCGTGCCCATGCTGTACCAATAAACATGTGCGAGGGAGGCTTGCACTTGCCCTCCCCTATGCTGTACCAATACCCATGTGTGAGTGAGGCTTGCACTTGCCCTGCCCATGCTGTACCACTACTCATGTGTGAGGGAGGCTTGCACTTGCCCTGCCCATGCTGTACCAATACTATGTGTGAGTGAGGTTTGCACTTGCTCTGCCCATGCTTTACCAATACTATGTGTGAGTGAGGCTTGCACTTGCCCTACGTATGCTGTACCAATACCATGTGTGAGGGAGACTTGCACTTGCCCTGCACTTGCTGTACCAATACCATGTGCCAGGGAGGCTTGCAGTTGCCCTGCCCATGCTGTACCAATACTATGTGTGAGTGAGGCTTGCACTTGCCCTGCCCATGCTGTACCAATACCATGTGTGAGGGAGACTTGCACTTGCCCTGCACATGCTGTACCAATACCCATGTGCGAGGGAGGCTTGCAATTGCCCTTTCCACGCTGTACCAATACCCATGTGAGAAGGAGGATTGCACTTGCCGATCCCATGCTGTACCAATACCATGTGCAAGGGAGGCTTGCACTTGCCCTATGCTGTACCAATTATCATGTGTGAGTGAGGCTTGCACTTGCCCTGCCCATGCTATACCAATACCCATGTGCGAGGGAGGCTTGCACTTGTCCTGCCCATGCTGTAACAATACCAGGTATAAGGAAAGTGTGTGCTTGCTCTCCCCATGTTGTACCAATACCATATGTGAGGCTGGAGCTTACCCTGCCCATGCTGTACCAAAACCCATGTGCGAGGGAGGATTGCACTTGCCTTGCCCATGCTGTCCAATACCATGTATGAGGGAAGCTTGCACTTGCTATGCCCATGCTGTACCACTACTCATGTGTGAGGGAGGCTTGCACTTGCCCTGCCCATGCTGTACCAATACCATGTGCGAGGTAAGCTTGCACTTGCCGTGCCCATGCTGTACCAATACCATGTGTGAGGGAAGGTTGCACGTGCCCTGCTCATGCTGCACCAATACCATGCGTGAGGCAGGCTTGCAGTTGTCCTATGCATGTATCTGTTCATGAAGGAAAAGTGCAGAAGGCCTGCCCATGATGTACCAGTAACCAGGTGTGAGAGAAGCATGCCTTGCCCATGCTGTACCAATACACATGTGCGAGGGAGGCTTGCACTTGCCCTCCCCTATGCTGTACCAATACTCATGTGTGAGTGAGGCTTGCACTTGCCCTGCCCTTGCTGTACCACTACTCATGTGTGAGGGAGGCTTGCACATGCCCTCCCATATGCTGTACCAATACCATGTGAGAGGGAGACTTGCACTTGCCTTGCCCATGCTGTAACAATACCCATGTTTGTGTGAGGCTTGCACTTGCCCTATGCTTTACCAATACCCATGCGTGAGTGAGGCTTGCACTTGCCCTGCCCATGCTGTACCATTACTCATGTGTGAGGGAGGCTTGCAATTGCCCTCCCCTATGCTGTACCAATGCTATGTGTGAGTGAGACTTGCACTTGCCCTGCCCATGCTGTACCAATACCCATGTGCGAGGGAGGTTTGCACTTGCCCTGCCCATGCTGTACCAATACCATTTGCGAGGGAGGCTTGCAGTTGCACTGCCCATGCTGTACCACCAGCATGTGTGAGGGAGGCTTGCACTTGCCCTGTCCACGCTGTACCAATACCCATGTGAGAAGGAGGCTTGCACTTGCCGTGCCCATGCTGTACCAATACCATGTGCAAGGGAGGCTTGCACTTGCCCCATGCTGTACCAATTATCGTGTGTGAGTGAGGCTTGCACTTGCCCTGCCCATGCTATACCAATACCCATGTGCGAGGGAGGCTTGCACTTGTCCTGCCCATGCTGTACCAATACCATGTGCGAGGTAGGCTTGGACTTTCCCTGCCCATGTTGTACCAATACCATGTGTGAGTGAGGCTGGAGCTTACCCTGCCCATGCTGTACCAATACCCATGTGCGAGGGAGGCTTGCACTTGCCTTGCCCATGCTGTACCAATACCATGTATGAGGGAAGCTTGCACTTGCTATGCCAATGCTGTACCACTACTCATGTGTGAGGGAGGCTTGCACTTGCCCTGCCCATGCTGTACCAATACCATGTGCGAGGTAAGCTTGCACTTGCCGTGCCCATGCTGTACCAATACCATGTGTGAGGGAAGGTTGCACGTGCCCTGCTCATGCTGCACCAATAACATGCGTGAAGCAGGCTTGTAGTTGTCCTATGCATGTATCTGTTCATGAAGGAAACGTGCTGAAGGCCTGCCCATGATGTACTTGTAACCAGGTGTGAGAGAAGCATGCCGTGCCCATGCTGTACCAATACACATGTGCGAGGGAGGCTTGCACTTGCCCTCCCCTATGCTGTACCAATACTCATGTGTGAGTGAGGCTTGCACTTGCCCTGCCCATGCTGTACCACTACTCATGTGTGAGGGAGGCTTGCACTTGCCCTGCCCATGCTGTACCAATACTATGTGTGAGTGAGGTTTGCACTTGCTCTGCCCATGCTGTACCAATACTATGTGTGAGTGAGGCTTGCACTTGCCCTACGTATGCTGTACCAATACCATGTGTGAGGGAGACTTGCACTTGCCCTGCACTTGCTGTACCAATACCATGTGCCAGGGAGGCTTGCAGTTGCCCTGCCCATGCTGTACCAATACTATGTGTGAGTGAGGCTTGCACTTGCCCTGCCCATGCTGTACCAATACCATGTGTGAGGGAGACTTGCACTTGCCCTGCACATGCTGTACCAATACCCATGTGCGAGGGAGGCTTGCAATTGCCCTTTCCACGCTGTACCAATACCCATGTGAGAAGGAGGATTGCACTTGCCGTGCCCATGCTGTACCAATACCATGTGCAAGGGAGGCTTGCACTTGCCCTATGCTGTACCAATTATCATGTGTGAGTGAGGCTTGCACTTGCCCTGCCCATGCTATACCAATACCCATGTGCGAGGGAGGCTTGCACTTGTCCTGCCCATGCTGTAACAATACCAGGTGTAAGGAAAGTGTGTGCTTGCTCTCCCCATGTTGTACCAATACCATATGTGAGGCTGGAGCTTACCCTGCCCATGCTGTACCAAAACCCATGTGCGAGGGAGGCTTGCACTTGCCTTGCCCATGCTGTCCAATACCATGTATGAGGGAAGCTTGCACTTGCTATGCCCATGCTGTACCACTACTCATGTGTGAGGGAGGCTTGCACTTGCCCTGCCCATGCTGTACCAATACCATGTGCGAGGTAAGCTTGCACTTGCCGTGCCCATGCTGTACCAATACCATGTGTGAGGGAAGGTTGCACGTGCCCTGCTCATGCTGCACCAATACCATGCGTGAGGCAGGCTTGCAGTTGTCCTATGCATGTATCTGTTCATGAAGGAAAAGTGCAGAAGGCCTGCCCATGATGTACCAGTAACCAGGTGTGAGAGAAGCATGCCTTGCCCATGCTGTACCAATACACATGTGCGAGGGAGGCTTGCACTTGCCCTCCCCTATGCTGTACCAATACTCATGTGTGAGTGAGGCTTCCACTTGCCCTGCCCTTGCTGTACCACTACTCATGTGTGAGGGAGGCTTGCACTTGCCCTCCCCTATGCTGTACCACTACTCATGTGTGAGGGAGGCTTGCACTTGCCCTCCCATATGCTGTACCAATACCATGTGAGAGGGAGACTTGCACTTGCCTTGCCCATGCTGTAACAATACCCATGTGCGAGTGAGGTTTGCACTTGCCGTGCCCATGCTGTACAAATACCATGTGCGAGGGAGGCTTGCAGTTGCCCTGCCCATGCTGTACCAATACCATGTGTGAGGGAGGCTTACACTTGCCCTGCAAATGCTGTACCAATACCATGTGCGAGGGAGGATTGCCTTTGCCCTGCCCATGCTGTACCAATACCCATGTGCAAGGGAGGCTTGCACTTGCCCTGCCTATGCTGTACCAATACCATGTATGAGGGAAGCTTGCACTTGCTCTGCCCATGCTGTACCACTACTCATGTGTGAGGGAGGCTTGCACTTGCTCTCCCCTATGCTGTACCAATACTATGTGTGAGTGAGGCTTGCACTTGCCCTGCCCATGCTGTATCAATACCATGTGCGAGGGAGTCTTGCACTTGCCCTATGCTGTACCAATACCCATGTGTGAGGGAGGCCTGCACTTGCCCTGCCCATGCTGTACCAATACCCATGTGCGAGGGAGGCTCGCACTTGCCGTGTCCATGCTGTACCAATACCATGTGCGAGGGAGGCTTGCAGTTGTCCTGCCCATGCTGTACCAATACCATGTGTGAGGGAGACTTGCACTTGCCCTATGCTGTACCAACACCATGTGTGAGGGTGGCTTGCACTTGCCCTGTCCATGCTGTTCCAATACCCATGTGAGAGGGAGGCTTGCTTTTGCCCTGCCCATGCTGTACCAATACCATGCATGATGGAAGCTTGCACTTGCTCTGCCCATGCTGCACCACTACTCATTTGTGAGGGAAGTTTGCACTTGCCTTTCCCATGTTGTACCAATACTATGTGTGAGTGATACTTGCACTTGCCCAATGCTGTACCAATACTCATGTGTGAGTGAGGCTTGCACTTGCCCTATGCTGTACCAATACCCATGTGTGAGTGAGGCTTGCACTTGCCCTGCCCATGCTGTACCACTACTCATGTGTGAGGGAGGCTTGCACTTGCCCTCCCCTATGCTGTACCAATATTATGTGTGAGTGAGGCTTGCACTTGCCCTGCCCATACTGTACCAATACTACTTGTGAGTGAGGCTTGCACTTGCCCTGCCCATGCTGTACCAACACCATGTGTGAGGGTGGCTTGCACTTGCCCTGTCCATGCTGTTCCAATACCCATGTGAGAGGGAGGCTTGCACTTGCCGTGCCCATGCTGTACCAATACCATGTGCAAGGGAGGCTTGCACTTGCCCTGCCCATGCTGTACCAATACCAGGTGTGAGGAACGCGTGCACTTGCTCTGCCCATGATGTACCACTACTCATGTGTGAGGGAAGCTTGTACTTTCCCTGCCCATGTTGTACCAATACCATGTGTGAGTGAGGCTTGCTTTTGCCCTGCCCATGCTATACCAATACCATGCATGAGGGAAGCTTGCACTTGCTCTGCCCATGCTGCACCACTACTCATTTGTGAGGGAAGCTTGCACTTGCCTTTCCCATGTTGTACCAATACTATGTGTGAGCGATACTTGCACTTGCCCTATGCTGTACCAATACTCATGTGTGAGTGAGGCTTGCACTTGCCCTATGCTGTACCAATACCCATGTGTGAGTGAGGCTTGCACTTGCCCTGCCCATGCTGTACCACTACTCATGTGTGAGGGAGGCTTGCACTTGCCCTCCCCTATGCTGTACCAATATTATGTGTGAGTGAGGCTTGCACTTGCCCTGCCCATGCTGTACCAATACCATGTATGAGGGAGGTTTGCACTTGCCATGCCCATGCTGTACCAATACCATGTGCGAGGGAGGCTTGCAGTTGCCCTGCCCATGCTGTACCAATTGCATGTGTGAGGGAGGCTTGCACTTGCCCTGCCCATGCTGTACCAATTGCATGTGTGAGGGAGGCTTGCACTTGCCCTGTCCAGGCTGTACCAATACCCATGTGAGAAGGAGGCTTGCACTTGCCGTGCCCATGCTGTACCAATACCATGTGCAAGGGAGGCTTGCACTTGTCCTGCCCATGCTGTACCAATACTTATGTGTGAGTGAGGCTTGCACTTGCCCTGCCCATGCTGTACCAATACCATGTGTGAGGGAAGGTTGCACGTGCCCTTCTCATGCTGCACCAATACCATGCGTGAGGCAGGCTTGCAGTTGTCCTATGCATGTATCTGTTCATGAAGGAAAAGTGCAGAAGGCCTGCCCATGATGTACCAGTAACCAGGTGTGAGAGAAGCATGCCGTGCCCATGCTGTACCAATACACATGTGCGAGGGAGGCTTGCACTTGCCCTTCCCTATGCTGTACCAATACTTATGTGTGAGTGAGGCTTTCACTTGCCCTGCCCATGCTGTACCAATACTCATGTGTGAGGGAGGCTTGCATTTGCCCTGCCCATGCTGTACCAATACCCATGTGCGAGGGAGGTTTGCACTTGCCATGCCCATGCTGTACCAATACTATGTGTGAGGGAGGCTTGTACTTGCCCTATGCTGTACCAATACCCATGTGTGAGTGAGGCTTGCACTTGCCCTATGCTGTACCAATACCCATGTGTGAGTGAGGCTTGCACTTGCCCTGCCCATGCTGTACCACTACTCATGTGTGAGGGAGGATTGCACTTGCTCTACCCTATGCTTTACCAATACTATGTGTGAGTGAGGCTTGCACTTGCCCTCCCATGCTGTACCAATACTATGTGTGAGTGAAGCTTGCACATGCCCTGCCCATGCTGTACCAATACCATGTGTGAGGGAGACTTGCACTTGTCCTGCACATGCTGTACCAATACCCCTGTGCTAGGGAGGGTTGCACTTGCCGTGACCATGCTGTACCAAATCCCATGTGAGAGGGAGGCTTGCACTTGCCGTGCCCATGCTGTACCAATACCATGTGCGAGGAAGGCTTGCACTTGCCCTATGCTGTACCAATAACCATGTGTGAGTTAGGCTTGCATTTGCCATGCCTATGCTGTAGCAATACCAGGTGTGAGGGAAGAGTGCACTTGCTCTTCCCATGATGTACCACTACTCATGTGTGAGGGAAGCTTGTACTTTCCCTACCTATGCTGTACCAATACCATGTGTGATTGAGGCTGGCACTTACCCTGCCCATGCTGTACCAATACCCATGTGTGAGGGAGGCTTGCACTTTCCCTGCCCATGCTGTACCAATGCCATGTGCGAGGTAAGCTTGCACTTGCCGTGCCCATGCTGTACCAATACCATGTGTGAGGGAAGGTTGCACGTGCCCTGCTCATGCTGCACCAATACCATGTGTGAGGCAGGCTTGTAGTTGTCCTATGCATGTATCTGTTCATGAAGGAAACATGCAGAAGGCCTGCCCATGATGTACCAGTAACCAGGTGTGAGAGAAGCATGCCGTGCCCATGCTGTACCAATACACATGTGCGAGGGAGGCTTGCACTTGCCCTGCCCATGCTGTACCACTACTCATGTGTGAGGGAGGCTTGCACTTGCCCTCCCACATGCTGTACCAATACTATGTGTGAGGGAGACTTGCACTTGCCCTGCCCATGCTGTACCAATACCCATGTGCGAGGGAGGTTTGCACTTTCCGTGCCCATGCTGTACCAATACCATGTGCGAGGGAGGCTTGCAGTTGCCCTGCCCATGCTGTACCAACACCATGTGCGAGGGAGGCTTGCCTTTGCCCTGCCCATGCTGTACCAATACCTATGTGCAAGGGAGGCTTGCACTTGCCCTGCCTATGCTGTACCAATACCATGTATGAGGGAAGTTTGCACTTGCTCTGCCCATGCTGTACCACTACTCATGTGTGAGGGAGGCTTGCACTTGCCCTGCCCATGCTGTACCAATACCATGTGCGAGGTAAGCTTGCACTTGGCATGCCCATGCTGTACCAATACCATGTGTGAGGGAAGCCTGCACTTGCCCTGCTCATGCTGTACCAATACCATGCGTGAGGCAGGCCTGCAGTTGTCTTATGCATGTATCTGTTCATGAAGGAAAAGTGCAGGAGGCCTGCCCGTGATGTACCAGTAACCATGTGTGAGAGAAGCATGCCCTGTCCATGCTGTACCAGTACCCATGTGTGAGGGAGGCTTGCACTTGCCCTTTACATACTGTACCTGCACATGGGGGAAGCATGCAGGAACCCTGCCCATGCTGTACAAATACCATGCACGAGGGAAGCTTGCACTTTCCCTACCCATGCTGTACCAATACCATGTGTGAGTGAGGCTGGCTCTTACCCTGCCCATGCTGTACCAATACCCATGTGTGAGGGAGGCTTGCACTTGCCCTGCCCATGCTGTCCCAATACCATGTGCGAGGTAAGCTTGCACTTGGCGTGCCCATGCTGTACCAATACCATGTGTGAGGGAAGCTTGCACTTGCCCTGCTCATGCTGTACCAATACCATGCGTGAGGCAAGCTTGCAGTTGTCCTATGCATGTATCTGTTCATGAAGGAAAAGTGCAGGAGGCCTGCCCGTGATGTACCAGTAACCATGTGTGAGAGAAGCATGCCCTGTCCATGCTGTACCAGTATCCATGTGTGAGGGAGGCTTGCCCTTGCCCTTTCCATACTGTACCTGCACATGGGGGAAGCATGCAGGAACCCTGCCCATGCTGTACCAATACCATGAACGAGGGAAGCTTGCACTTTCCCTACCCATGCTGTACCAATACCATGTGTGAGTGAGGCTGGCACTTACCCTGCCCATGCTGTACCAATACCATGCCTGAGGGAAGCTTGCACTTACTCTGCCCATGATGCACCACTACTCATCTGTGAGGGAAGCTTGCACTTGACCTTCCCAGGTTGTACCAATACTATGTGTGAGGGAGGCTTGCACTTGCCCTATGATGTACCAATACCCATGTGTGAGTGAGGCTTGCACCTGCCCTATGCTGTACCAATACCCATGTGTGAGTGAGGCTTGCACTTGCCCTGCCCATGCTGTACCACTACTCATGTGTGAGGGAGGCTTGCACTTGCCCTGCCCATGCTGTACCAATACTATGTGTGAGTGAGGTTTGCACTTGCTCTGCCCATGCTGTACCAATACTATGTGTGAGTGAGGCTTGCACTTGCCCTACGTATGCTGTACCAATACCATGTGTGAGGGAGACTTGCACTTGCCCTGCACTTGCTGTACCAATACCATGTGCCAGGGAGGCTTGCAGTTGCCCTGCCCATGCTGTACCAATACTATGTGTGAGTGAGGCTTGCACTTGCCCTGCCCATGCTGTACCAATACCATGTGTGAGGGAGACTTGCACTTGCCCTGCACATGCTGTACCAATACCCATGTGCGAGGGAGGCTTGCAATTGCCCTTTCCACGCTGTACCAATACCCATGTGAGAAGGAGGATTGCACTTGCCGTGCCCATGCTGTACCAATACCATGTGCAAGGGAGGCTTGCACTTGCCCTATGCTGTACCAATTATCATGTGTGAGTGAGGCTTGCACTTGCCCTGCCCATGCTATACCAATACCCATGTGCGAGGGAGGCTTGCACTTGTCCTGCCCATGCTGTAACAATACCAGGTGTAAGGAAAGTGTGTGCTTGCTCTCCCCATGTTGTACCAATACCATATGTGAGGCTGGAGCTTACCCTGCCCATGCTGTACCAAAACCCATGTGCGAGGGAGGATTGCACTTGCCTTGCCCATGCTGTCCAATGCCATGTATGAGGGAAGCTTGCACTTGCTATGCCCATGCTGTACCACTACTCATGTGTGAGGGAGGCTTGCACTTGCCCTGCCCATGCTGTACCAATACCATGTGCGAGGTAAGCTTGCACTTGCCGTGCCCATGCTGTACCAATACCATGTGTGAGGGAAGGTTGCACGTGCCCTGCTCATGCTGCACCAATACCATGCGTGAGGCAGGCTTGCAGTTGTCCTATGCATGTATCTGTTCATGAAGGAAAAGTGCAGAAGGCCTGCCCATGATGTACCAGTAACCAGGTGTGAGAGAAGCATGCCTTGCCCATGCTGTACCAATACACATGTGCGAGGGAGGCTTGCACTTGCCCTCCCCTATGCTGTACCAATACTCATGTGTGAGTGAGGCTTGCACTTGCCCTGCCCTTGCTGTACCACTACTCATGTGTGAGGGAGGCTTGCACATGCCCTCCCATATGCTGTACCAATACCATGTGAGAGGGAGACTTGCACTTGCCTTGCCCATGCTGTAACAATACCCATGTTTGTGTGAGGCTTGCACTTGCCCTATGCTTTACCAATACCCATGCGTGAGTGAGGCTTGCACTTGCCCTGCCCATGCTGTACCATTACTCATGTGTGAGGGAGGCTTGCACTTGCCCTCCCCTATGCTGTACCAATGCTATGTGTGAGTGAGACTTGCACTTGCCCTGCCCATGCTGTACCAATACCCATGTGCGACTGAGGTTTGCACTTGCCCTGCCCATGCTGTACCAATACCATGTGCGAGGGAGGCTTGCAGTTGCACTGCCCATGCTGTACCACCAGCATGTGTGAGGGAGGCTTGCACTTGCCCTGTCCACGCTGTACCAATACCCATGTGAGAAGGAGGCTTGCACTTGCCGTGCCCATGCTGTACCAATACCATGTGCAAGGGAGGCTTGCACTTGCCCCATGCTGTACCAATTATCGTGTGTGAGTGAGGCTTGCACTTGCCCTGCCCATGCTATACCAATACCCATGTGCGAGGGAGGCTTGCACTTGTCCTGCCCATGCTGTACCAATACCATGTGCGAGGTAAGCTTGGACTTTCCCTGCCCATGTTGTACCAATACCATGTGTGAGTGAGGCTGGAGCTTACCCTGCCCATGCTGTACCAATACCCATGTGCGAGGGAGGCTTGCACTTGCCTTGCCCATGCTGTACCAATACCATGTATGAGGGAAGCTTGCACTTGCTATGCCCATGCTGTACCACTACTCATGTGTGAGGGAGGCTTGCACTTGCCCTGCCCATGCTGTACCAATACCATGTGCGAGGTAAGCTTGCACTTGCCGTGCCCATGCTGTACCAATACCATGTGTGAGGGAAGGTTGCACGTGCCCTGCTCATGCTGCACCAATAACATGCGTGAAACAGGCTTGTAGTTGTCCTATGCATGCATCTGTTCATGAAGGAAACGTGCTGAAGGCCTGCCCATGATGTACTTGTAACCAGGTGTGAGAGAAGCATGCCGTGCCCATGCTGTACCAATACACATGTGCGAGGGAGGCTTGCACTTGCCCTCCCCTATGCTGTACCAATACTCATGTGTGAGTGAGGCTTGCACTTGCCCTGCCCATGCTGTACCACTACTCATGTGTGAGGGAGGCTTGCACTTGCCCTGCCCATGCTGTACCAATACTATGTGTGAGTGAGGTTTGCACTTGCTCTGCCCATGCTGTACCAATACTATGTGTGAGTGAGGCTTGCACTTGCCCTACGTATGCTGTACCAATACCATGTGTGAGGGAGACTTGCACTTGCCCTGCACTTGCTGTACCAATACCATGTGCCAGGGAGGCTTGCAGTTGCCCTGCCCATGCTGTACCAATACTATGTGTGAGTGAGGCTTGCACTTGCCCTGCCCATGCTGTACCAATACCATGTGTGAGGGAGACTTGCACTTGCCCTGCACATGCTGTACCAATACCCATGTGCGAGGGAGGCTTGCAATTGCCCTTTCCACGCTGTACCAATACCCATGTGAGAAGGAGGATTGCACTTGCCGTGCCCATGCTGTACCAATACCATGTGCAAGGGAGGCTTGCACTTGCCCTATGCTGTACCAATTATCATGTGTGAGTGAGGCTTGCACTTGCCCTGCCCATGCTATACCAATACCCATGTGCGAGGGAGGCTTGCACTTGTCCTGCCCATGCTGTAACAATACCAGGTGTAAGGAAAGTGTGTGCTTGCTCTCCCCATGTTGTACCAATACCATATGTGAGGCTGGAGCTTACCCTGCCCATGCTGTACCAAAACCCATGTGCGAGGGAGGCTTGCACTTGCCTTGCCCATGCTGTCCAATACCATGTATGAGGGAAGCTTGCACTTGCTATGCCCATGCTGTACCACTACTCATGTGTGAGGGAGGCTTGCACTTGCCCTGCCCATGCTGTACCAATACCATGTGCGAGGTAAGCTTGCACTTGCCGTGCCCATGCTGTACCAATACCATGTGTGAGGGAAGGTTGCACGTGCCCTGCTCATGCTGCACCAATACCATGCGTGAGGCAGGCTTGCAGTTGTCCTATGCATGTATCTGTTCATGAAGGAAAAGTGCAGAAGGCCTGCCCATGATGTACCAGTAACCAGGTGTGAGAGAAGCATGCCTTGCCCATGCTGTACCAATACACATGTGCGAGGGAGGCTTGCACTTGCCCTCCCCTATGCTGTACCAATACTCATGTGTGAGTGAGGCTTCCACTTGCCCTGCCCTTGCTGTACCACTACTCATGTGTGAGGGAGGCTTGCACTTGCCCTCCCATATGCTGTACCAATACCATGTGAGAGGGAGACTTGCACTTGCCTTGCCCATGCTGTAACAATACCCATGTGCGAGTGAGGTTTGCACTTGCCGTGCCCATGCTGTACAAATACCATGTGCGAGGGAGGCTTGCAGTTGCCCTGCCCATGCTGTACCAATACCCATGTGCAAGGGAGGCTTGCACTTGCCCTGCCTATGCTGTACCAATACCATGTATGAGGGAAGCTTGCACTTGCTCTGCCCATGCTGTACCACTACTCATGTGTGAGGGAGGCTTGCACTTGCTCTCCCCTATGCTGTACCAATACTATGTGTGAGTGAGGCTTGCACTTGCCCTGCCCATGCTGTATCAATACCATGTGCGAGGGAGTCTTGCACTTGCCCTATGCTGTACCAATACCCATGTGTGAGGGAGGCCTGCACTTGCCCTGCCCATGCTGTACCAATACCCATGTGCGAGGGAGGCTCGCACTTGCCGTGTCCATGCTGTACCAATACCATGTGCGAGGGAGGCTTGCAGTTGTCCTGCCCATGCTGTACCAATACCATGTGTGAGGGAGACTTGCACTTGCCCTATGCTGTACCAACACCATGTGTGAGGGTGGCTTGCACTTGCCCTGTCCATGCTGTTCCAATACCCATGTGAGAGGGAGGCTTGCACTTTCCCTACCCATGCTGTACCAATACCCATGTGTGAGTGAGGCTTGCTTTTGCCCTGCCCATGCTGTACCAATACCATGCATGATGGAAGCTTGCACTTGCTCTGCCCATGCTGCACCACTACTCATTTGTGAGGGAAGTTTGCACTTGCCTTTCCCATGTTGTACCAATACTATGTGTGAGTGATACTTGCACTTGCCCAATGCTGTACCAATACTCATGTGTGAGTGAGGCTTGCACTTGCCCTATGCTGTACCAATACCCATGTGTGAGTGAGGCTTGCACTTGCCCTGCCCATGCTGTACCACTACTGATGTGTGAGGGAGGCTTGCACTTGCCCTCCCCTATGCTGTACCAATATTATGTGTGAGTGAGGCTTGCACTTGCCCTGCCCATGCTGTACCAATACTACTTGTGAGTGAGGCTTGCACTTGCCCTGCCCATGCTGTACCAACACCATGTGTGAGGGTGGCTTGCACTTGCCCTGTCCATGCTGTTCCAATACCCATGTGAGAGGGAGGCTTGCACTTGCCGTGCCCATGCTGTACCAATACCATGTGCAAGGGAGGCTTGCACTTGCCCTGCCCATGCTGTACCAATACCAGGTGTGAGGAACGCGTGCACTTGCTCTGCCCATGATGTACCACTACTCATGTGTGAGGGAAGCTTGTACTTTCCCTGCCCATGTTGTACCAATACCATGTGTGAGTGAGGCTTGCTTTTGCCCTGCCCATGCTATACCAATACCATGCATGAGGGAAGCTTGCACTTGCTCTGCCCATGCTGCACCACTACTCATTTGTGAGGGAAGCTTGCACTTGCCTTTCCCATGTTGTACCAATACTATGTGTGAGCGATACTTGCACTTGCCCTATGCTGTACCAATACTCATGTGTGAGTGAGGCTTGCACTTGCCCTATGCTGTACCAATACCCATGTGTGAGTGAGGCTTGCACTTGCCCTGCCCATGCTGTACCACTACTCATGTGTGAGGGAGGCTTGCACTTGCCCTCCCCTATGCTGTACCAATATTATGTGTGAGTGAGGCTTGCACTTGCCCTGCCCATGCTGTACCAATACCATGTATGAGGGAGGTTTGCACTTGCCATGCCCATGCTGTACCAATACCATGTGCGAGGGAGGCTTGCAGTTGCCCTGCCCATGATGTACCAATTGCATGTGTGAGGGAGGCTTGCACTTGCCCTGCCCATGCTGTACCAATTGCATGTGTGAGGGAGGCTTGCACTTGCCCTGTCCAGGCTGTACCAATACCCATGTGAGAAGGAGGCTTGCACTTGCCGTGCCCATGCTGTACCAATACCATGTGCAAGGGAGGCTTGCACTTGTCCTGCCCATGCTGTACCAATACGTATGTGTGAGTGAGGCTTGCACTTGCCCTGCCCATGCTGTACCAATACCATGTGTGAGGGAAGGTTGCACGTGCCCTTCTCATGCTGCACCAATACCATGCGTGAGGCAGGCTTGCACTTGCCCTTCCCTATGCTGTACCAATACTTATGTGTGAGTGAGGCTTTCACTTGCCCTGCCCATGCTGTACCAATACTCATGTGTGAGGGAGGCTTGCATTTGCCCTGCCCATGCTGTACCAATACCCATGTGCGAGGGAGGTTTGCACTTGCCATGCCCATGCTGTACCAATACTATGTGTGAGGGAGGCTTGCACTTGCCCTATGCTGTACCAATACCCATGTGTGAGTGAGGCTTGCACTTGCCCTATGCTGTACCAATACCCATGTGTGAGTGAGGCTTGCACTTGCCCTGCCCATGCTGTACCACTACTCATGTGTGAGGGAGGATTGCACTTGCTCTCCCCTATGCTTTACCAATACTATGTGTGAGTGAGGCTTGCACTTGCCCTCCCATGCTGTACCAATACTATGTGTGAGTGAAGCTTGCACATGCCCTGCCCATGCTGTACCAATACCATGTGTGAGGGAGACTTGCACTTGTCCTGCACATGCTGTACCAATACCCCTGTGCTAGGGAGGGTTGCACTTGCCGTGACCATGCTGTACCAAATCCCATGTGAGAGGGAGGCTTGCACTTGCCGTGCCCATGCTGTACCAATACCATGTGCGAGGAAGGCTTGCACTTGCCCTATGCTGTACCAATAACCATGTGTGAGTTAGGCTTGCATTTGCCATGCCTATGCTGTAGCAATACCAGGTGTGAGGGAAGAGTGCACTTGCTCTTCCCATGATGTACCACTACTCATGTGTGAGGGAAGCTTGTACTTTCCCTACCTATGCTGTACCAATACCATGTGTGATTGAGGCTGGCACTTACCCTGCCCATGCTGTACCAATACCCATGTGTGAGGGAGGCTTGCACTTTCCCTGCCCATGCTGTACCAATGCCATGTGCGAGGTAAGCTTGCACTTGCCGTGCCCATGCTGTACCAATACCATGTGTGAGGGAAGGTTGCACGTGCCCTGCTCATGCTGCACCAATACCATGCGTGAGGCAGGCTTGTAGTTGTCCTATGCATGTATCTGTTCATGAAGGAAACATGCAGAAGGCCTGCCCATGATGTACCAGTAACCAGGTGTGAGAGAAGCATGCCGTGCCCATGCTGTACCAATACACATGTGCGAGGGAGGCTTGCACTTGCCCTGCCCATGCTGTACCACTACTCATGTGTGAGGGAGGCTTGCACTTGCCCTCCCACATGCTGTACCAATACTATGTGTGAGGGAGACTTGCACTTGCCCTGCCCATGCTGTACCAATACCCATGTGCGAGGGAGGTTTGCACTTTCCGTGCCCATGCTGTACCAATACCATGTGCGAGGGAGGCTTGCAGTTGCCCTGCCCATGCTGTACCAACACCATGTGCGAGGGAGGCTTGCCTTTGCCCTGCCCATGCTGTACCAATACCTATGTGCAAGGGAGGCTTGCACTTGCCCTGCCTATGCTGTACCAATACCATGTATGAGGGAAGTTTGCACTTGCTCTGCCCATGCTGTACCACTACTCATGTGTGAGGGAGGCTTGCACTTGCCCTGCCCATGCTGTACCAATACCATGTGCGAGGTAAGCTTGCACTTGGCATGCCCATGCTGTACCAATACCATGTGTGAGGGAAGCCTGCACTTGCCCTGCTCATGCTGTACCAATACCATGCGTGAGGCAGGCCTGCAGTTGTCTTATGCATGTATCTATTCATGAAGGAAAAGTGCAGGAGGCCTGCCCGTGATGTACCAGTAACCAGGTGTGAGAGAAGCATGCCCTGTCCATGCTGTACCAGTACCCATGTGTGAGGGAGGCTTGCACTTGCCCTTTCCATACTGTACCTGCACATGGGGGAAGCATGCAGGAACCCTGCCCATGCTGTACAAATACCATGCACGAGGGAAGCTTGCACTTTCCCTACCCATGCTGTACCAATACCCATGTGTGAGGGAGGCTTGCACTTGCCCTGCCCATGCTGTCCCAATACCATGTGCGAGGGAAGCTTGCACTTTCCCTGCCCATGCTGTACCAATACCATGTGTGAGTGAGGCTGGCACTTACCCTGCCCATGCTGTACCAATACCATGCCTGAGGGAAGCTTGCACTTACTCTGCCCATGATGCACCACTACTCATCTGTGAGGGAAGCTTGCACTTGACCTTCCCAGGTTGTACCAATACTATGTGTGAGGGAGGCTTGCACTTGCCCTATGATGTACCAATACCCATGTGTGAGTGAGGCTTGCACCTGCCCTATGCTGTACCAATACCCATGTGTGAGTGAGGCTTGCACTTGCCCTGCCCATGCTGTACCAATACCATGTGTGAGGGAGACTTGCACTTGTCCTGCACATGCTGTACCAATACCCCTGTGCTAGGGAGGGTTGCACTTGCCGTGACCATGCTGTACCAAATCCCATGTGAGAGGGAGGCTTGCACTTGCCGTGCCCATGCTGTACCAATACCATGTGCGAGGAAGGCTTGCACTTGCCCTATGCTGTACCAATAACCACGTGTGAGTTAGGCTTGCATTTGCCATGCCTATGCTGAAGCAATACCAGGTGTGAGGGAAGAGTGCACTTGCTCTTCCCATGATGTACCACTACTCATGTGTGAGGGAAGCTTGTACTTTCCCTACCTATGCTGTACCAATACCATGTGTGATTGAGGCTGGCACTTACCCTGCCCATGCTGTACCAATACCCATGTGTGAGGGAGGCTTGCACTTTCCCTGCCCATGCTGTACCAATGCCATGTGCGAGGTAAGCTTGCACTTGCCGTGCCCATGCTGTACCAATACTATGTGTGAGGGAAGGTTGCACGTGCCCTGCTCATGCTGCACCAATACCATGCGTGAGGCAGGCTTGTAGTTGTCCTATGCATGTATCTGTTCATGAAGGAAACATGCAGAAGGCCTGCCCATGATGTACCAGTAACCAGGTGTGAGAGAAGCATGCCGTGCCCATGCTGTACCAATACACATGTGCGAGGGAGGCTTGCACTTGCCCTGCCCATGCTGTACCACTACTCATGTGTGAGGGAGGCTTGCACTTGCCCTCCCACATGCTGTACCAATACTATGTGTGAGGGAGACTTGCACTTGCCCTGCCCATGCTGTACCAATACCCATGTGCGAGGGAGGTTTGCACCTTCCGTGCCCATGCTGTACCAATACCATGTGCGAGGGAGGCTTGCAGTTGCCCTGCCCATGCTGTACCAACACCATGTGTGAGGGAGGCTTGCCTTTGCCCTGCCCCATGCTGTACCAATACCTATGTGCAAGGGAGGCTTGCACTTGCCCTGCCTATGCTGTACCAATACCATGTATGAGGGAAGTTTGCACTTGCTCTGCCCATGCTGTACCACTACTCATGTGTGAGGGAGGCTTGCACTTGCCCTGCCCATGCTGCACCACTACTCATGTGTGAGGGAAGCTTGTACTTGTCCTGCCCATGTTGTACCAATACCCATGTGTGAGTGAGGCTTGCACCTGCCCTATGCTGTACCAATACCCATGTGTGAGTGAGGCTTGCACTTGCCCTGCCCATGCTGTACCACTACTCATGTGTGAGGGAGGCTTGCACTTGCCCTGCCCATGCTGTACCAATACTATGTGTGAGTGAGGTTTGCACTTGCTCTGCCCATGCTGTACCAATACTATGTGTGAGTGAGGCTTGCACTTGCCCTACGTATGCTGTACCAATACCATGTGTGAGGGAGACTTGCACTTGCCCTGCACTTGCTGTACCAATACCATGTGCCAGGGAGGCTTGCAGTTGCCCTGCCCATGCTGTACCAATACTATGTGTGAGTGAGGCTTGCACTTGCCCTGCCCATGCTGTACCAATACCATGTGTGAGGGAGACTTGCACTTGCCCTGCACATGCTGTACCAATACCCATGTGCGAGGGAGGCTTGCAATTGCCTTTTCCACGCTGTACCAATACCCATGTGAGAAGGAGGATTGCACTTGCCGTGCCCATGCTGTACCAATACCATGTGCAAGGGAGGCTTGCACTTGCCCTATGCTGTACCAATTATCATGTGTGAGTGAGGCTTGCACTTGCCCTGCCCATGCTATACCAATACCCATGTGCGAGGGAGGCTTGCACTTGTCCTGCCCATGCTGTAACAATACCAGGTATAAGGAAAGTGTGTGCTTGCTCTCCCCATGTTGTACCAATACCATATGTGAGGCTGGAGCTTACCCTGCCCATGCTGTACCAAAACCCATGTGCGAGGGAGGATTGCACTTGCCTTGCCCATGCTGTACCACTACTCATGTGTGAGGGAGGCTTGCACTTGCCCTGCCCATGCTGTACCAATACCATGTGCGAGGTAAGCTTGCACTTGCCGTGCCCATGCTGTACCAATACCATGTGTGAGGGAAGGTTGCACGTGCCCTGCTCATGCTGCACCAATACCATGCGTGAGGCAGGCTTGCAGTTGTCCTATGCATGTATCTGTTCCTGAAGGAAAAGTGCAGAAGGCCTGCCCATGATGTACCAGTAACCAGGTGTGAGAGAAGCATGCCTTGCCCATGCTGTACCAATACACATGTGCGAGGGAGGCTTGCACTTGCCCTCCCCTATGCTGTACCAATACTCATGTGTGAGTGAGGCTTGCACTTGCCCTGCCCTTGCTGTACCACTACTCATGTGTGAGGGAGGCTTGCACATGCCCTCCCATATGCTGTACCAATACCATGTGAGAGGGAGACTTGCACTTGCCTTGCCCATGCTGTAACAATACCCATGTTTGTGTGAGGCTTGCACTTGCCCTATGCTTTACCAATACCCATGCGTGAGTGAGGCTTGCACTTGCCCTGCCCATGCTGTACCATTACTCATGTGTGAGGGAGGCTTGCACTTGCCCTCCCCTATGCTGTACCAATGCTATGTGTGAGTGAGACTTGCACTTGCCCTGCCCATGCTGTACCAATACCCATGTGCGACTGAGGTTTGCACTTGCCCTGCCCATGCTGTACCAATACCATGTGCGAGGGAGGCTTGCAGTTGCACTGCCCATGCTGTACCACCAGCATGTGTGAGGGAGGCTTGCACTTGCCCTGTCCACGCTGTACCAATACCCATGTGAGAAGGAGGCTTGCACTTGCCGTGCCCATGCTGTACCAATACCATGTGCAAGGGAGGCTTGCACTTGCCCCATGCTGTACCAATTATCATGTGCGAGTGAGGCTTGCACTTGCCCTGCCCATGCTATACCAATACCCATGTGCGAGGGAGGCTTGCACTTGTCCTGCCCATGCTGTACCAATACCATGTGCGAGGTAAGCTTGGACTTTCCCTGCCCATGTTGTACCAATACCATGTGTGAGTGAGGCTGGAGCTTACCCTGCCCATGCTGTACCAATACCCATGTGCGAGGGAGGCTTGCACTTGCCTTGCCCATGCTGTACCAATACCATGTATGAGGGAAGCTTGCACTTGCTATGCCCATGCTGTACCACTACTCATGTGTGAGGGAGGCTTGCACTTGCTCTGCCCATGCTGTACCAATACCATGTGCGAGGTAAGCTTGCACTTGCCGTGCCCATGCTGTACCAATACCATGTGTGAGGGAAGGTTGCACGTGCCCTGTTCATGCTGCACCAATAACATGCGTGAAACAGGCTTGTAGTTGTCCTATGCATGCATCTGTTCATGAAGGAAACGTGCTGAAGTCCTGCCCATGATGTACTTGTAACCAGGTGTGAGAGAAGCATGCCGTGCCCATGCTGTACCAATACACATGTGCGAGGGAGGCTTGCACTTGCCCTCCCCTATGCTGTACCAATACTCATGTGTGAGTGAGGCTTGCACTTGCCCTGCCCATGCTGTACCACTACTCATGTGTGAGGGAGGCTTGCACTTGCCCTGCCCATGCTGTACCAATACTATGTGTGAGTGAGGTTTGCACTTGCTCTGCCCATGCTGTACCAATACTATGTGTGAGTGAGGCTTGCACTTGCCCTACGTATGCTGTACCAATACCATGTGTGAGGGAGACTTGCACTTGCCCTGCACTTGCTGTACCAATACCATGTGCCAGGGAGGCTTGCAGTTGCCCTGCCCATGCTGTACCAATACTATGTGTGAGTGAGGCTTGCACTTGCCCTGCCCATGCTGTACCAATACCATGTGTGAGGGAGACTTGCACTTGCCCTGCACATGCTGTACCAATACCCATGTGCGAGGGAGGCTTGCAATTGCCCTTTCCACGCTGTACCAATACCCATGTGAGAAGGAGGATTGCACTTGCCGTGCCCATGCTGTACCAATACCATGTGCAAGGGAGGCTTGCACTTGCCCTATGCTGTACCAATTATCATGTGTGAGTGAGGCTTGCACTTGCCCTGCCCATGCTATACCAATACCCATGTGCGAGGGAGGCTTGCACTTGTCCTGCCCATGCTGTAACAATACCAGGTATAAGGAAAGTGTGTGCTTGCTCTCCCCATGTTGTACCAATACCATATGTGAGGCTGGAGCTTACCCTGCCCATGCTGTACCAAAACCCATGTGCGAGGGAGGCTTGCACTTGCCTTGCCCATGCTGTCCAATACCATGTATGAGGGAAGCTTGCACTTGCTATGCCCATGCTGTACCACTACTCATGTGTGAGGGAGGCTTGCACTTGCCCTGCTCATGCTGCACCAATACCATGCGTGAGGCAGGCTTGCAGTTGTCCTATGCATGTATCTGTTCATGAAGGAAAAGTGCAGAAGGCCTGCCCATGATGTACCAGTAACCAGGTGTGAGAGAAGCATGCCTTGCCCATGCTGTACCAATACACATGTGCGAGGGAGGCTTGCACTTGCCCTCCCCTATGCTGTACCAATACTCATGTGTGAGTGAGGCTTGCACTTGCCCTGCCCTTGCTGTACCACTACTCATGTGTGAGGGAGGCTTGCACTTGCCCTCCCATATGCTGTACCAATACCATGTGAGAGGGAGACTTGCACTTGCCTTGCCCATGCTGTAACAATACCCATGTGCGAGTGAGGTTTGCACTTGCCGTGCCCATGCTGTACAAATACCATGTGCGAGGGAGGCTTGCAGTTGCCCTGCCCATGCTGTACCAATACCATGTGTGAGGGAGGCTTACACTTGCCCTGCAAATGCTGTACCAATACCATGTGCGAGGGAGGATTGCCTTTGCCCTGCCCATGCTGTACCAATACCCATGTGCAAGGGAGGCTTGCCCTGCCTATGCTGTACCAATACCATGTATGAGGGAAGCTTGCACTTGCTCTGCCCATGCTGTACCACTACTCATGTGTGAGAGAAGCTTGCACTTGCCCTGCCCATGCTGTACCAATACCATGTGCGAGGTAAGCTTGCACTTGACGTGCCCATGCTGTATCAGTACCCATGTGTGAGGGAGGCTTGCCCTTGCCCTTTCCATACTGTACCTGCTCATGGGGGAAGCATGCAGGAACCCTGCCCATGCTGTACCAATACCATGCACGAGGGAAGCTTGCACTTTCCCTACCCATGCTGTACCAATACCATGTGTGAGTGAGGCTGGCACTTACCCTGCCCATGCTGTACCAATATCCATGTGTGAGGGAGGCTTGCACTTGCCCTGCCCATGCTGTACCAATACCATGCATGAGGGAAGCTTGCACTTGCTCGGCCCATGCTGCACCAGTACTCATCTGTGAGGGAAGCTTGCACGTGCCCTTCCCATATTGTACCAATATTATGTGTGAGGGAGGCTTGCACCTGCCCTATGCTGTACCAATACCCATGTGTGAGTGAGGCTTGCACTTGCCCTATGCTGTACCAATACCCATGTGTGAATGAGGCATGCACTTGCCCTGCCCATGCTGTACCACTACTCATGTGTGAGGGAAGTTTGCACTTGCCCTCCCCTATGCTGTGCCAATACTATGTGTGAGTGAGGCTTGCACTTGCTCTGCCCATGCTGTACCAATACCATGTATGAGGGAGACTTGCACTTGCCCTGCACATGCTGTACCAATACCCATGTGCGAGGGAGGTTTGCACTTGCCATGCCCATGCTGTACCAATACTATGTGTGAGGGATGCTTGCACTTGCCCTGCAAATGCTGTACCAATACCATGTGTGAGGGAGGCTTGCCTATACCCTGCCCATGCTGTACCAATACCCATGTGCAAGGGAGGCTTGCACTTGCCCTGCCTATGCTGTACCAATACCATGTATGAGGGAAGCTTGCACTTGCTCTGCCCATGCTGTACCAATACCAGGCACGAGGGAAGCTTGCACTTTCCCTACCGATGCTGTACCAATACCATGTGTGAGTGAGGCTGGCACTTACCCTGGCCATGCTGTATCAATACCCATGTCTGAGGGAGGCTTGCACTTGCCCTGCACATGCTGTACCAATGCTATGTGTGAGTGACGCTTGCACTTGCCCTGCCCATGCTGTACCAATACCCATGTGTGAGGGAGACTTGCACTTGCCCTGCACGTGCTGTACCAATACACATGTGCGAGGGAGGTTTGCACTTGCCATGCCCATGCTGTACCAATACCATGTGCGAGGGAGGCTTGCAGTTGCCCTGCCCATGCTGTACCAATACTATGTGTGAGTGAGGCTTGCACTTGCCCATGCTGTACCAATACCATGTGTGAGGGAGACTTGCACTTGCCCTGCACATGCTGTACCAATACCCATGTGCGAGGGAGGCTTGCAATTGCCCTGTCCACGCTGTACCAATACCCATGTGTGAGTGATACTTGCACTTTTCCTGCCCATGCTATACCAATACCCATGTGTGAGGGAAGCTTGTACTTTCCTTGCCCATGTTTTACCAATACCATATGTGAGGCTGGAGCTTACCCTGCCCATGCCGTACCAATACCCATGTGCAAGTGAGGCTTGCACTTGCCTTGCCCATGCTGTACCAATACCATGTATGAGGGAAGCTTGCACTTGCTCTGCCCATGCTGTACCACTACTCATGTGTGAGTGAGGCTTGCACTTGCCCTGCCCATGCTGTACCACTACTCATGTGTGAGGGAGGCTTGCACTTGCCCTGCTCATGCTGCACCAATACCATGCGTGAGGCAGGCTTGCAGTTGTCCTATGCATGTATCTGTTCATGAAGGAAAAGTGCAGAAGGCCTGCCCATGATGTACCAGTAACCAGGTGTGAGAGAAGCATGCCTTGCCCATGCTGTACCAATACACATGTGCGAGGGAGGCTTGCACTTGCCCTCCCCTATGCTGTACCAATACTCATGTGTGAGTGAGGCTTGCACTTGCCCTGCCCTTGCTGTACCACTACTCATGTGTGAGGGAGGCTTGCACTTGCCCTCCCATATGCTGTACCAATACCATGTGAGAGGGAGACTTGCACTTGCCTTGCCCATGCTGTAACAATACCCATGTGCGAGTGAGGTTTGCACTTGCCGTGCCCATGCTGTACAAATACCATGTGCGAGGGAGGCTTGCAGTTGCCCTGCCCATGCTGTACCAATACCATGTGTGAGGGAGGCTTACACTTGCCCTGCAAATGCTGTACCAATACCATGTGCGAGGGAGGATTGCCTTTGCCCTGCCCATGCTGTACCAATACCCATGTGCAAGGGAGGCTTGCACTTGCCCTGCCTATGCTGTACCAATACCATGTATGAGGGAAGCTTGCACTTGCTCTGCCCATGCTGTACCACTACTCATGTGTGAGAGAAGCTTGCACTTGCCCTGCCCATGCTGTACCAATACCATGTGCGAGGTAAGCTTGCACTTGACGTGCCCATGCTGTATCAGTACCCATGTGTGAGGGAGGCTTGCCCTTGCCCTTTCCATACTGTACCTGCTCATGGGGGAAGCATGCAGGAACCCTGCCCATGCTGTACCAATACCATGCACGAGGGAAGCTTGCACTTTCCCTACCCATGCTGTACCAATACCATGTGTGAGTGAGGCTGGCACTTACCCTGCCCATGCTGTACCAATATCCATGTGTGAGGGAGGCTTGCACTTGCCCTGCCCATGCTGTACCAATACCATGCATGAGGGAAGCTTGCACTTGCTCGGCCCATGCTGCACCAGTACTCATCTGTGAGGGAAGCTTGCACGTGCCCTTCCCATATTGTACCAATATTATGTGTGAGGGAGGCTTGCACCTGCCCTATGCTGTACCAATACCCATGTGTGAGTGAGGCTTGCACTTGCCCTATGCTGTACCAATACCCATGTGTGAATGAGGCATGCACTTGCCCTGCCCATGCTGTACCACTACTCATGTGTGAGGGAAGTTTGCACTTGCCCTCCCCTATGCTGTGCCAATACTATGTGTGAGTGAGGCTTGCACTTGCTCTGCCCATGCTGTACCAATACCATGTATGAGGGAGACTTGCACTTGCCCTGCACATGCTGTACCAATACCCATGTGCGAGGGAGGTTTGCACTTGCCATGCCCATGCTGTACCAATACTATGTGTGAGGGATGCTTGCACTTGCCCTGCAAATGCTGTACCAATACCATGTGTGAGGGAGGCTTGCCTATACCCTGCCCATGCTGTACCAATACCCATGTGCAAGGGAGGCTTGCACTTGCCCTGCCTATGCTGTACCAATACCATGTATGAGGGAAGCTTGCACTTGCTCTGCCCATGCTGTACCAATACCAGGCACGAGGGAAGCTTGCACTTTCCCTACCGATGCTGTACCAATACCATGTGTGAGTGAGGCTGGCACTTACCCTGGCCATGCTGTACCAATACCCATGTCTGAGGGAGGCTTGCACTTGCCCTGCACATGCTGTACCAATGCTATGTGTGAGTGACGCTTGCACTTGCCCTGCCCATGCTGTACCAATACCCATGTGTGAGGGAGACTTGCACTTGCCCTGCACGTGCTGTACCAATACACATGTGCGAGGGAGGTTTGCACTTGCCATGCCCATGCTGTACCAATACCATGTGCGAGGGAGGCTTGCAGTTGCCCTGCCCATGCTGTACCAATACTATGTGTGAGTGAGGCTTGCACTTGCCCATGCTGTACCAATACCATGTGTGAGGGAGACTTGCACTTGCCCTGCACATGCTGTACCAATACCCATGTGCGAGGGAGGCTTGCAATTGCCCTGTCCACGCTGTACCAATACCCATGTGTGAGTGATACTTGCACTTTTCCTGCCCATGCTATACCAATACCCATGTGTGAGGGAAGCTTGTACTTTCCTTGCCCATGTTTTACCAATACCATATGTGAGGCTGGAGCTTACCCTGCCCATGCCGTACCAATACCCATGTGCAAGTGAGGCTTGCACTTGCCTTGCCCATGCTGTACCAATACCATGTATGAGGGAAGCTTGCACTTGCTCTGCCCATGCTGTACCACTACTCATGTGTGAGTGAGGCTTGCACTTGCCCTGCCCATGCTGTACCACTACTCATGTGTGAGGGAGGCTTGCACTTGCCCTGCCCATGCTGTACCAATACCATGTGCGAGGTAAGCTTGCATTTGCCATGCCCATGCTGTACCAATACCATGTGTGAGGGAAGCTTGCACTGGCCCTGCTCATGCTGTACCAATACCATGCGTGAGGCAGGCTTGCAGTTGTCTTATTCATGTATCTGTTCATGAAGGAAAAGTGCAGGAGGCCTGCCTGTGATGTACCAGTAACCAGGTGTGAGAGAAGCATGCCCTATCCATGCTGTACCTGTACCCATGTGTGAGGGAGGCTTGCCCTTGCCCTTTCCATACTGTACCTGCTCATGGGGGAAGCATGCAGGAACCCTGCCCATGCTGTACCAATACCATGCACGAGGGAAGCTTGCACTTTCCCTACCCATGCTGTACCAATACCATGTGTGAGTGAGGCTGGCACTTACCCAGCCCATGCTGTACCAATACCCATGTGTGAGGGAGGCTTGCACTTGCCCTGCCCATGCTGTACCAATACCATGTGTGAGTGAGGCTGGCACTTACCCAGCCCATGCTGTACCAATACCCATGTATGAGGGAAGCTTGCACTTGCTCTGCCCATGCTGCACCACTACTCATCTGTGAGGGAAGCTTACACTTGCCCTTCCCATGTTGTACCAATACTATGTGTGAGTGAGGCTTGCACTTGCCCTATGCTTTACCAATACCCATGTGTGAGTGAGGCTTGCACTTGCCCTGCCCATGCTGTACCACTACTCATGTGTGAGGGAAGCCTGCACTTGCCCTCCCCTATGCTGTACCAATACTATGTGTGAGTGAGGCTTGCACTTGCTCTGACAATGCTGTACCAATAACATGTATGAGGGAGACTTGCACTTGCCCTGCACATGCTGTACCAATACCCATGTGCGAAGGAGGTTTGCACTTGCCATGCCCATGCTTTACCAATACTATGTGTGAGGGAGGCTTGCACTTGCCCTGCAAATGCTGTACCAATACCATGTGCTAGGGAGGCTTGCCTTTGCTCTGCCCATGCTGTACCAATACCCATGTGCAAGGGAGGCTTGCACATGCCCTGCCTATGCTGTACCAATACCATGTATGAGGGAAGCTTGCACTTGCTCTGCCCATGCTGTACCACTACTCATGTGTGAGGGAGGCTTGCACTTGCCCTGTCCATGCTGTACCAATACCATGTGCGAGGTAAGCTTGCACTTGGCGTGCCCATGCTGTACCAATACCATGTGTGAGGGAAGCTTGCACTTGCCCTGCTCATGCTGTACCAATACCATGCGTGAGACAGGCTTGCAGTTGTTTTATGCATGTATCTGTTCATGAAGGAAAAGTGCAGGAGGCCTGCCCGTGATGTACCAGTAACCAGGCCTGAGAGAAGCATGCCCTGCCCATGCTGTACCAGTACCCATGTGTGAGGGAGGCTTGCCCTTGCCCTTCCCATACTGTACCTGCTCATGGGGGAAGCATGCAGAAACCCTGCCCATGCTGTACCAATACCATGCCAGAGGGAAGCTTGCATTTGCCCTGTCCATGTTGGACCAATACTATGTGTGAGGGAGGCTTGCACTTGCCCTCTGCTGTACCAATACCCATGTGTGAGTGAGGCTTGCACTTGCCCTGCCCATGCTGTACCACTACTCATGTGTGAGGAGGCTTGCACTTGCTCTCCCGTATGCTGTACCAATACCCATGTGCGAGGGAAGCTTGCACTTGCCCTGCGCATGCTGTACCAATACTATGTGTGAGTGAGGCTTGCACTTGCCCTGCCCATGCTGTACCAATACCCATGTGCGAGGGAAGCTTGCACTTGCCGTGCCCATGCTGTACCAATACCATGTGCGAGGGAGGCTTGCAGTTGTCCTGCCCATGCTGTAACAATACCATGTGTGAGGGAGGCTTGCCCTTGCCCTATGATGTACCAACACCATATGTGAGGGAGGCTTGCACTTGCCCTGTCCATGCTGTACCAATACCCATGTGAGATGGAGGCTTGCACTTGCTGTGCCCATGCTGTACCAATACCATGTGCAAGGCAGGCTTGCACTTGCCCTATGCTGTACCAATAACCATGTGTGAGTGAGGCTTGCACTTGCCCTGCCCATGCTATACCAATACCCACGTGCGAGAGAGGCTTGCACTTGCCCTGCCCATGCTGTACCAATACCAGGTGTGAGGAAAGCGTGCACTTGCTCTGCCCATGATGTACCAATACTCATTTGTGAGGGAAGCTTGTATTTTCCCTACCCATGTTGTACCAATACCATGTGTGAGTGAGGCTTGCATTTGCCCTGCCCAGGCTGTACCAATACCATGTGCGAGGGAGGTGTGCACTTGCCCTGCCCATGCTGTACCACTACCCATGTGTGAGGGAGGCTTGCACTTGCCCTATGCTGTACCAACACCATGTGTGAGGGAGACTTGCACTTGCCATGCCCATGCTGTACCAATACCATGTGCGAGGGAGGCTTGCACTTGCCGTGCCCATGCTGTAACAATACCATGTGCGAGGAAGTCTTGCAGTAGCCCTGCCCATGCTGTACCAATACCATGTGTGAGGGAGGCTTGCACATGCCGTGCCCATCCTGTACCAACACCATGTGCAAGGGAGGCTTGCACTTGCCCTATGCTGTACCAAATCCCATGTGAGAGGGAGGCTTGCACTTGCCGTGCCCATGCTGTACCAATACCATGTGCGAGGAAAGCTTGCACTTGCCCTGCACATGCTGTACCAATACCCATGTGCGAGGGAGGTTTGCACTTGCCATGCCCATGCTTTACCAATACTATGTGTGAGGGAGGCTTGCACTTGCCCTGCACATGCTGTACCAATACCATGTGCTAGGGAGGCTTGCCTTTGCTCTGCCCATGCTGTACCAATACCCATGTGCAAGGGAGGCTTGCACATGCCCTGCCTATGCTGTACCAATACCATGTATGAGGGAAGCTTGCACTTGCTCTGCCCATGCTGTACCACTACTCATGTGTGAAGGAGGCTTGCACTTGCCCTGTCCATGCTGTACCAATACCATGTGCGAGGTAAGCTTGCACTTGGCGTGCCCATGCTGTACCAATACCATGTGTGAGGGAAGCTTGCACTTGCCCTGCCCATGCTATACCAATACCCACGTGCGAGAGAGGCTTGCACTTGCCCTGCCCATGCTGTACCAATACCAGGTGTGAGGAAAGCGTGCACTTGCTCTGCCCATGATGTACCAATACTCATTTGTGAGGGAAGCTTGTATTTTCCCTGCCCATGTTGTACCAATACCATGTGTGAGTGAGGCTTGCATTTGCCCTGCCCATGCTGTACCAATACCATGTGCTAGGGAGGCGTGCACTTGCCCTGCCCATGCTGTACCACTACTCATGTGTGAGGGAGGCTTGCACTTGCCCTATGCTGTACCAACACCATGTGTGAGGGAGACTTGCACTTGCCAAGCCCATGCTGTACCAATACCATGTGCGAGGGAGGCTTGCACTTGCCGTGCCCATGCTGTAACAATACCATGTGCGAGGGAGGCTTGCACTTGCCCTATGCTGTACCAAATCCCATGTGAGAGGGAGGCTTGCACTTGCCGTGCCCATGCTGTACCAATACCATGTGCGAGGAAAGCTTGCACTTGCCCTATGCTGTACCAATACCATGTATGAGGGAGACTTGCACTTGCCCTGCGCATGCTGTACCAATACCCATGTGCGAGGGAGGTTTGCACTTGCCATGCCCATGCTTTACCAATACTATGTGTGAGGGAGGCTTGCACTTGCCCTGCACATGCTATACCAATACCATGTGCTAGGGAGGCTTGCCTTTGCTCTGCCCATGCTGTACCAATACCCGTGTGCAAGGGAGGCTTGCACATGCCCTGCCTATGCTGTACCAATACCATGTATGAGGGAAGCTTGCACTTGCTCTGCCCATGCTGTACCACTACTCATGTGTGAGGGAGGCTTGCACTTGCCCTGTCCATGCTGTACCAATACCATGTGCGAGGTAAGCTTGCACTTGGCGTGCCCATGCTGTACCAATACCATGTGTGAGGGAAGCTTGCACTTGCCCTGCTCATGCTGTACCAATACCATGCGTGAGACAGGCTTGCAGTTGTCTTATGCATGTATCTGTTCATGAAGGAAAAGTGCAGGAGGCCTGCCCGTGATGTACCAGTAACCAGGTCTGAGAGAAGCATGCCCTGCCCATGCTGTACCAGTACCCATGTGTGAGGGAGGCTTGCCTTTGCCCTTCCCATACTGTACCTGCTCATGGGGGAAGCATGCAGAAACCCTGCCCATGCTGTACCAATACCATGCCAGAGGGAAGCTTGCATTTGCCCTGTCCATGTTGGACCAATACTATGTGTGAGGGAGGCTTGCACTTGCCCTCTGCTGTACCAATACCCATGTGTGAGTGAGTCTTGCACTTGCCCTGCCCATGCTGTACCACCACTCATGTGTGAGGAGGCTTGCACTTGCTCTCCCGTATGCTGTACCAATACTATGTGTGAGTGAGGCTTGCACTTGCCCTGCCCATGCTGTACCAATACCATGTGCTAGGGAGGCTTGCACTTGCTCTATGCTGTACCAACACCATGTGTGAGGGAGGCTTACACTTGCCCTGCCCATGCTGTACCAATACCCATGTGCGAGGGAAGCTTGCACTTGCCGTGCCCATGCTGTACCAATACCATGTGCGAGGGAGGCTTGCAGTTGTTCTGCCCATGCTGTAACAATACCATGTGTGAGGGAGGCTTGCCCTTGCCCTATGCTGTACCAACACCATATGTGAGGGAGGCTTGCACTTGCCCTGTCCATGCTGTACCAATACCCATGTGAGATGGAGGCTTGCACTTGCTGTGCCCATGCTGTACCAATACCATGTGCAAGGCAGGCTTGCACTTGCCCTATGCTGTACCAATAACCATGTGTGAGTGAGGCTTGCACTTGCCCTGCCCATGCTATACCAATACCCACGTGCGAGAGAGGCTTGCACTTGCCCTGCCCATGCTGTACCAATACCAGGTGTGAGGAAAGCGTGCACTTGCTCTGCCCATGATGTACCAATACTCATTTGTGAGGGAAGCTTGTATTTTCCCTGCCCATGTTGTACCAATACCATGTGTGAGTGAGGCTTGCATTTGCCCTGCCCATGCTGTACCAATACCATGTGCGAGGGAGGCGTGCACTTGCCCTGCCCATGCTGTACCACTACTCATGTGTGAGGGAGGCTTGCACTTGCCCTATGCTGTACCAACACCATGTGTGAGGGAGACTTGCACTTGCCATGCCCATGCTGTACCAAACCATGTGCGAGGGAGGCTTGCACTTGCCGTGCCCATGCTGTAACAATACCATGTGCGAGGGAGGCTTGCAGTAGCCCTGCCCATGCTGTACCAATACCATGTGTGAGGGAGGCATGCACTTGCCGTGCCCATCCTGTACCAACACCATGTGCGAGGGAGGCTTGCACTTGCCCTATGCTGTACCAAATCCCATGTGAGAGGGAGGCTTGCACTTGCCGTGCCCATGCTGTACCAATACCATGTGCGAGGAAAGCTTGCACTTGCCCTATGCTGTACCAATAACCATGTGTGAGTGAGGCTTGCACTTGCCCTGCCTATGCTGTACCAATACCATGTGCGAGGGAGGCGTGCACTTGCCCTGCCCATGCTGTACCACTACTCATGTGTGAGGGAGGCTTGCACTTGCCCTATGCTGTACCAACACCATGTGTGAGGGAGACTTGCACTTGCCATGCCCATGCTGTACCAAACCATGTGCGAGGGAGGCTTGCACTTGCCGTGCCCATGCTGTAACAATACCATGTGCGAGGGAGGCTTGCAGTAGCCCTGCCCATGCTGTACCAATACCATGTGTGAGGGAGGCTTGCACTTGCCGTGCCCATCCTGTACCAACACCATGTGCGAGGGAGGCTTGCACTTGCCCTATGCTGTACCAAATCCCATGTGAGAGGGAGGCTTGCACTTGCCGTGCCCATGCTGTACCAATACCATGTGCGAGGAAAGCTTGCACTTGCCCTATGCTGTACCAATAACCATGTGTGAGTGAGGCTTGCACTTGCCCTGCCTATGCTGTAGCAGTACCCATGTGCAAGGGAGGCTTGCACTTGTCCTGCCCATGCTGTACCAATACCAGGTGTGAGGGAAGAGTGCACTTGCTCTTCCCATGATGTACCACTACTCATGTGTGAGGGAAGCTTGTACTTTCCCTACCCATGCTGTACCAATACCATATGTGAGTGAGTATGGCACTTACCCTGCCCATGCTGTACCAATACCCATGTTGGAGGGAGGCTTGCACTTGCCCTGCCCATGCTGTACCCATACCATGCATAAGGGAAGCTTGCACTTGCTCTGCCCATGCTGCACCACTACTCATCTGTGAGGGAAGCTTGCACTTGCCCTTCCCATGTTGTACCAATACTATGTGTGAGGCAGGCTTGCACTTGCCCTATGCTGTACCAATATCCATGTGTGAGTGAGGCTTGCACTCGCCCTATGCTGTACCAATACCCATGTGTGAGTGAGGCTTGCACTTGCCTTGCCCATGCTGTACCACTACTCATGTGTGAGGGAGGCTTGCACTTGCTCTCCCCTATGCTTTACCAATACTATGTGTGAGTGAGGCTTGCACTTGCCCTGCCCATGCTGTACCAATACTATGTGTGAGTGAGGCTTGCACTTGCCCTGCCCATGCTGTACCAATACCATGTATGAGGGAGACTTGCACTTGCCCTGCACATGCTGTACCAATATCCATGTGCGAGGGAGGCTTGCACTTGCCGTGACCATGTTGTACAAAATCCCATGTGAGAGGGAGGCTTGCACTTGCCGTGCCCATGCTGTACCAATACCATGTGCGAGGAAGGCTTGCACTTGCCCTGCCCATGCTGTGCCAATACTATGTGTGAGTGAGGCTTGCACTTGCCTTGCCCATGCTTTACCAATACCATGTCTGATGGAGACTTGCACTTGCCCTGCACATGCTATACCAATACCCATGTGCGAGGGAGGTTTGCACTTGCCAGGCCTATGCTGTACCAATACCATGTGTGAGGGAGGCTTGCACTTGCTCTGCCCAGGCTGTACCAATAGCATGTGTGAGGGAGGCTTGCACTTGCGCTGCCCAAGCTGTACCAATACCATGTGCGAGGGAGGCTTGCACTTGCCCTATGCTGTACCAACGGCATGTGTGAGGGAGGCTTGCACTTGCCCTGTCCACGCTGTACCAATACCCATGTGAGAAGGAGGCTTGCACTTGCCGTGCCCATGCTGTACCACTACTCATGTGTTAGGGAGGTTTGCACTTGCCCTCCCCTATGCTGTACCAATACTATGTGTGAGTGAGGCTTGCACTTGCCCTGCCCATGCTGTACCAATACTATGTGTGAGTGAGGCTTGCACTTGCCCTGCCCATGCTTTACCAATACCATGCGTGAGGGAGACTTGCACTTGCCCTGCACATGCTGTACCAATACCCATGTGCGAGGGAGGTTTGCACTTGCCAGGCCCATGCTGTACCAATACCATGTGTGAGGGAGGTTTGCACTTGCCTTGCCCATGCTGTACCAATTATCATGTGTGAGTGAGGCTGGAGCTTACCCTGCCCATGCTGTACCAATACCCATGTGCGAGGGAGGCTTGCACTTGCCTTGCCCATGCTGTACCACTACTTATGTGTGAGGGAGGCTTGCAGTTGCCCTGCCCATGCTGTACCAATACCATGTGTGAGGGAGGCTTGCACTTGCCCTGCCCATGCTGTACCAATACCATGTGCGAGGGAGGCTTGCACTTGCCCTATGCTGTACCAACGGCATGTGTGAGGGAGGCTTGCACTTGCCCTGTCCACGCTGTACCAATACCCATGTGAGAAGGAGGCTTGCACTTGCCGTGCCCATGCTGTACCAATACCATGTGCAAGGGAGGCTTGCACTTGCCCTATGCTGTACCAATTATCATGTGTGAGTGAGGCTTGCACTTGCCCTGCCCATGCTATACCAATACCCATGGGCGAGGGAGGCTTGCACTTGTCCTGCCCATGCTGTAACAATACCAGGTGTAAGGAAAGCGTGCACTTGCTCTGCCCATGTTGTACCACTAGACAAAAGTGTGGTTGTTCCCAAAACACTTTGGGAACTCCCGTCCCCTGCACACTATCGAATATCTGAAAAAATCAGAACAATAACTCAAGAGAGTTTCTGGATTTCGTTCACATATAATCTTTTAGGTAGAATTTTTGGAAAAACGAGAATTATGACAGAAACACGTTTCATGATACATAAATAATTTTCCTTAAACAAGTAAGCAAATATGCAAATATTTTCTGGAGACCAGAGATTTTCGTAAAATTATCCTTTTCTTTATTGTACAAAGCATATGGTGGTGCCCAACGCGTTTCGAGTACAACTCTTCTTCAGGGGCAATGGCACAATTGTTTCATTTTTCTACAAAGTGAAGAGATGATATAAGTCAAATTATATTAGCCCATACATATAGTTTATCTCTGTTTTTATCTCAGTTTAACTCAAAAATAGCGTCAACAAGTCATCCGTTGAACATAAAGTAACACATTTAAACAGGTGATCGTAATTTAAGAAAAATATTCATTAATACAAAAAAACACACTTGGAAACCATATAGTAGTGTGCTTGTTTTACACAAAGATAAAGAAGACCAAATGTTGTTTATATTCAGCTCGGTAAATCTGCTTATGATCCCATCCTCCATTCTTGAGCAAGAGTTTACGTAGTTATATTTGTACATGGAACTTTTTTTAACAACAAAAGCGTTTTTTTAAAAAAATGAAAACAAGGTTATCTAATTGGCACTTTCTAAATGAAAGTAGGTGGATTGAAGACTTACGTATCTTAAGAAAAAATGATCGGTAAAAGTAAGGTGATTGCAAAGTGCATCTAGTGGTTGTCATCCAACACGGAAGGTTTGCGGCAAAAAGGTTCAAAGTCTGTCGACTACTATTTTTTAACTGAGAAGAGAGAGACAAAGATAAATATTTCAAATAGACTGCATCTAATCTAGAGAAAACCTGATGGCTACAAGTACTTACATGAAATATTTTGGAGGGAGGCGCTACAAGGATTGTCGCATCTGCCGGATTGGAGATGCGTCCACCCTGTGCAGCGTCTCTTTATATACTGACTGTGATGCTCTTTGTTAGCAAAGTGACATGCGCGGTGAGTAGCCTAAGTGCGCATGTGTAGATAAAGCTTGTCATGTCTACTGACGTATTTAGGAAAAGGAAGAGTTGCGCATGTGTAGGACAGATCTCATCATGTTTACTGACGTATCCAAGATCAAGTGGTTGCGTGGTGTACGTCAACCGTGTGACGTATCATCCGCGTCTTTCAAGTAAAAGAAACCAAAATGGTGAACCTTAGGGAGGCGAGTCAAAGAGTGCTCAGCAAAGACTAGATGTGAAATTTAGTATACCTGATCTTAAAAAGGTGTAATCTCGGGAATTGAAGTATTTACTAAAGAAGGTATGGTATTCTATACAACGGCCGCATGGGAGGTGGAATGTCGAAACAAGATGGTTCGGGTACATGTAAACATAAGGAAACATATGTATTGGATACGTAAGGATATGTATCAACAAAAACATAAACATAAACATAAATTCAACCATTAAACGATTCCAAATTACTATATAAATTAATTAGTCTGAGCAACCTCTGCAGACGGTTTGTTATCAAATTTCATTTATATCTGCTCCTCATGGATGCACATCCTATTTCTGGAAACTGTAGCATGGTATCCGAGTCTTTTTTAGAAAAATATTGGCATAACATTTTTTATATAGAAATAGAACGGGAATCTAACAACGATGTATCAACAAATGCTACATTATAAGTAAGGGCCTAGGTAGTATTCTTCGTTCATCCCTAACGGGGTAAGTGAATCAAGGCAGTGTATCCAATATAATTCTCTTTGTGACAAGATTTTTTGTAGATCACCACCTCTTGGAAGCGGCTGCACAATTTCGAGAATCACAACTCTCATTTGGGCCACAGTATGTTTGTGGTCTCTAAAATGTCTGTATACTGGGGATTTTGTGTTTTTGGTACGGATGTTAGATTTGTGCTCCGTCCAACGTTCTTTCGCTTTTCTGGCTGTTTTACCCACATAGTACAGTCCACAAGGACAGCGTAGAGCATAAATGACATTTTTTGAGTCACAGGTGGCATATTGTTTTAATAGTATTTTTTTACCTGTGTTGGCATGTCTAATGTGATCTCCCTTTATTACATTCGAACAATGCTGACAATTCAGACACGGGAAAGTGCCGTTTTTTGGTTTGTTAAAAAATGACTGATTGGACTTTTTCCTTCTTTCGGCTTTAATTAATTTGTCTCGAAAGTTTCTGCCTCTTTTGTAGGCAAGCATCGGTGGTTCTGGGAACAGTTGATTAAGCTGTGGGTCTGATTTAATGATATCCCAGTTTTTGTAAATTATCCTTTTTATCTGAAAACTCTGGCTAGAGTATTTCAGTGAGTGTATCAAGTTAGATTTGGTTTCCTTGGGTTTAATGGTCAGCAATTCCGTTCTAGTCTGTGCTTCTGTTCTGAGTATAGCTTTGTTTAGGAGGACAGTTGGAAAATGTCGATCTTCAAAACGGGATTTCATAATCAAGTATTCTTCTTGGAGTTTATCCGCCTCTGAGGTAATTCTTTTCAGGCGAAGGAGTTGACTATACGGTAGATTTTCTTTTAGATGTTTTGGATGAAAACTGTGAAAATGAAGAGTGCTATTGACATCTGTAGGTTTTCTGTAAATTTGTGTCTTAAGTGCTGAGTTTGAGATTTCAATAGTAACATCCAAAAAGTTGATGGAAGGCTTTCCAATTTCAATTGTTAGTTGAATTCTGTCATTGCATTGGTTCAAGAACTCCCAGAAGTGCAGTAGTTCAGATTCCGTTCCTTTGAAAATGCCAAAGATGTCATCAATGTATCTGTACCACTTTTTGATTTTTCCTTTCCACGTTGGATTTTCCAAGACATAGGTGTGTTCAAAGAAGTACATAAAGATGTTAGCATAGGAGGGTGCCACTGGGGAACCCATCGATGTACCCGAAGTTTGTAAAAAGTATTGTCCGTTGAACCTGAAGTAATTATTGAACAAGATGATATTGATTAATTCAATGGCAAAGGTTTTCTGTATTTGGATTTCATGATGTTTCAGGAGGAACCATTCTAGTGCATCAATGCCTTGGTTGTGTGGAATTGAGGTATATAAACTAGTCACATCCATTGTGAATAGGATGAGATCAGTTTCCGTCATATCAATATCTTTGATGTTCTGTAAAAAGTGGCTAGTATCTTTGATATAGGTGTTGGTTTCCTGTATTAGCGGTTGTAATGCTGTGTCAAGATAAATAGCAAGAGGTTGGAAAATACTTTCTGTTCCTGCCACAATGGGTCTTAATGGTGGGTTAGTTCTATGTTTATGGATTTTCGGAAGGCCATAGAACACTGGAGTGACCGGGTGTTTGTTGATAAGGAAGTTGCTAGTATTCTCTGAAATCCAGTTCAGTACTTCCGCTTTTTCTACTGTATTTTTGATGATTTCCTTGATATTAGTAATAGGGTCATGATCCAGTTTAAGATAAGTGTTTTGGTCAGATAAGAGTTTGAGGCATCCTTCATTGTAAAACAAGGTATCCATAATGACTAGGGCTCCTCCTTTATCCGCTTTTTTGATTGTGATCTGATTATCTTCTGCTAAATTCTTAATGATATTCAATTGATGTTTTTTGATATTTTGTCTACTCGAGGGTTTGAACTTCAATTTTTTCAGAGCCATAGTTGTTTTAGTTTTGAATAAGTTGACCAAAGGATGGTTAACCTGAGGATGGAAATTACTCTTATTCTTCATTTCTAAAAATGGACATTTTTCTTTTTCTCTAGTGTCCGGATTCAGATTGTCAAAGAAAATTTTGAGCTCCATTTTTCGAATCAACTTAAAAAGATTAACCTCTTCTTCAAATAAGGTTGAATTATTAGTAGGTATAAAGGATACACCTAGATTAAGGGTGTCCATTTCTGATTTTGATAACACCTTGGAGGAAATGTTTACAATTATTGGTTCCTTCAGTGTTTGGTCTTCTGACGGCCTTTTCTTTTTCCCTCGTCTTGTTTTTCTCCTCCTCCTAAAAAAGATTCTGGTACGGGAGTAGTGTCTCTGGGTTGTAGAGGAACTCTGCTTTGTGGTTGTATAACTGGAGTAGTCGTAGGTGGTCGTAGGTGGTACGATGTTACTGGTGGAAGGCCTCTCTTCCAGTTCTCCACTGGTTACTTCACTGCTATCTGTATTATTAACAGGGCTTGGTCTTGGTTGTCTTGGGGAAAAATTGGTTGATCTATTACTGTAGAATTCTTGCCAGGTGTAGACCATATCTCGGGCATAGTCAAAACACTTATCTTAAACTGGATCATGACCCTATTACTAATATCAAGGAAATCATCAAAAATACAGTAGAAAAAGCGGAAGTACTGAACTGGATTTCAGAGAATACTAGCAACTTCCTTATCAACAAACACCCGGTCACTCCAGTGTTCTATGGCCTTCCGAAAATCCATAAACATAGAACTAACCCACCATTAAGACCCATTGTGGCAGGAACAGAAAGTATTTTCCAACCTCTTGCTATTTATCTTGACACAGCATTACAACCGCTAATACAGGAAACCAACACCTATATCAAAGATACTAGCCACTTTTTACAGAACATCAAAGATATTGATATGACGGAAACTGATCTCATCCTATTCACAATGGATGTGACTAGTTTATATACCTCAATTCCACACAACCAAGGCATTGATGCACTAGAATGGTTCCTCCTGAAACATCATGAAATCCAAATACAGAAAACCTTTGCCATTGAATTAATCAATATCATCTTGTTCAATAATTACTTCAGGTTCAACGGACAATACTTTTTACAAACTTCGGGTACATCGATGGGTTCCCCAGTGGCACCCTCCTATGCTAACATCTTTATGTACTTCTTTGAACACACCTATGTCTTGGAAAATCCAACGTGGAAAGGAAAAATCAAAAAGTGGTACAGATACATTGATGACATCTTTGGCATTTTCAAAGGAACGGAATCTGAACTACTGCACTTCTGGGAGTTCTTGAACCAATGCAATGACAGAATTCAACTAACAATTGAAATTGGAAAGCCTTCCATCAACTTTTTGGATGTTACTATTGAAATCTCAAACTCAGCACTTAAGACACAAATTTACAGAAAACCTACAGATGTCAATAGCACTCTTCATTTTCACAGTTTTCATCCAAAACATCTAAAAGAAAATCTACCGTATAGTCAACTCCTTCGCCTGAAAAGAATTACCTCAGAGGCGGATAAACTCCAAGAAGAATACTTGATTATGAAATCCCGTTTTGAAGATCGACATTTTCCAACTGTCCTCCTAAACAAAGCTATACTCAGAACAGAAGCACAGACTAGAACGGAATTGCTGACCATTAAACCCAAGGAAACCAAATCTAACTTGATACACTCACTGAAATACTCTAGCCAGAGTTTTCAGATAAAAAGGATAATTTACAAAAACTGGGATATCATTAAATCAGACCCACAGCTTAATCAACTGTTCCCAGAACCACCGATGCTTGCCTACAAAAGAGGCAGAAACTTTCGAGACAAATTAATTAAAGCCGAAAGAAGGAAAAAGTCCAATCAGTCATTTTTTAACAAACCAAAAAACGGCACTTTCCCGTGTCTGAATTGTCAGCATTGTTCGAATGTAATAAAGGGAGATCACATTAGACATGCCAACACAGGTAAAAAAATACTATTAAAACAATATGCCACCTGTGACTCAAAAAATGTCATTTATGCTCTACGCTGTCCTTGTGGACTGTACTATGTGGGTAAAACAGCCAGAAAAGCGAAAGAACGTTGGACGGAGCACAAATCTAACATCCGTACCAAAAACACAAAATCCCCAGTATACAGACATTTTAGAGACCACAAACATACTGTGGCCCAAATGAGAGTTGTGATTCTCGAAATTGTGCAGCCGCTTCCAAGAGGTGGTGATCTACAAAAAATCTTGTCACAAAGAGAATTATATTGGATACACTGCCTTGATTCACTTACCCCGTTAGGGATGAACGAAGAATACTACCTAGGCCCTTACTTATAATGTAGCATTTGTTGATACATCGTTGTTAGATTCCCGTTCTATTTCTATATAAAAAATGTTATGCCAATATTTTTCTAAAAAAGACTCGGATACCATGCTACAGTTTCCAGAAATAGAATGTGCATCCATGAGGAGCAGATATAAATGAAATTTGATAACAAACCGTCTGCAGAGGTTGCTCAGACTAATTAATTTATACAGTAATTTGGAATCGTTTAATGGTTGAATTTATGTTTATGTTTATGTTTTTGTTGATACATATCCTTACGTATCCAATACATATGTTTCCTTATGTTTACATGTACCCGAACCATCTTGTTTCGACATTCCACCTCCCATGCGGCCGTTGTATAGAATACCATACCTTCTTTAGTAAATACTTCAATTCCCGAGATTACACCTTTTTAAGATCAGGTATACTAAATTTCACATCTAGTCTTTGCTGAGCACTCTTTGACTCGCCTCCCTAAGGTTCACCATTTTGGTTTCTTTTACTTGAAAGACGCGGATGATACGTCACACGGTTGACGTACACCACGCAACCACTTGATCTTGGATACGTCAGTAAACATGATGAGATCTGTCCTACACATGCGCAACTCTTCCTTTTCCTAAATACGTCAGTAGACATGACAAGCTTTATCTACACATGCGCACTTAGGCTACTCACCGCGCATGTCACTTTGCTAACAAAGAGCATCACAGTCAGTATATAAAGAGACGCTGCACAGGGTGGACGCATCTCCAATCCGGCAGATGCGACAATCCTTGTAGCGCCTCCCTCCAAAATATTTCATGTAAGTACTTGTAGCCATCAGGTTTTCTCTAGATTAGATGCAGTCTATTTGAAATATTTATCTTTGTCTCTCTCTTCTCAGTTAAAAAATAGTAGTCGACAGACTTTGAACCTTTTTGCCGCAAACCTTCCGTGTTGGATGACAACCACTAGATGCACTTTGCAATCACCTTACTTTTACCGATCATTTTTTCTTAAGATACGTAAGTCTTCAATCCACCTACTTTCATTTAGAAAGTGCCAATTAGATAACCTTGTTTTCATTTTTTTAAAAAAACGCTTTTGTTGTTAAAAAAAGTTCCATGTACAAATATAACTACGTAAACTCTTGCTCAAGAATGGAGGATGGGATCATAAGCAGATTTACCGAGCTGAATATAAACAACATTTGGTCTTCTTTATCTTTGTGTAAAACAAGCACACTACTATATGGTTTCCAAGTGTGTTTTTTTGTATTAATGAATATTTTTCTTAAATTACGATCACCTGTTTAAATGTGTTACTTTATGTTCAACGGATGACTTGTTGACGCTATTTTTGAGTTAAACTGAGATAAAAACAGAGATAAACTATATGTATGGGCTAATATAATTTGACTTATATCATCTCTTCACTTTGTAGAAAAATGAAACAATTGTGCCATTGCCCCTGAAGAAGAGTTGTACTCGAAACGCGTTGGGCACCACCATATGCTTTGTACAATAAAGAAAAGGATAATTTTACGAAAATCTCTGGTCTCCAGAAAATATTTGCATATTTGCTTACTTGTTTAAGGAAAATTATTTATGTATCATGAAACGTGTTTCTGTCATAATTCTCGTTTTTCCAAAAATTCTACCTAAAAGATTATATGTGAACGAAATCCAGAAACTCTCTTGAGTTATTGTTCTGATTTTTTCAGATATTCGATAGTGTGCAGGGGACGGGAGTTCCCAAAGTGTTTTGGGAACAACCACACTTTTGTCTATTTTTGTCCAACCTAGATGCCAAGGTTGAGCTTTTCTCCCCCTGCACCTCAAATTTATCTTTAACCCCATTTATCTAACTTAGTTTGATGAGATAAAAATTTCATAAACAGGTGTGCCTCCTGGTTCTCTATATATCTTTCTTATTGGTTGTTTCCCCTCCTCGTTTGAAGGAGGGGTTGGCATCTCTTTGAACCTGCGCACCCAGACCCACTAAGTTATGTCTTTTTCTAAAATTAATACACTTACTGACAAATCTGCAACCACATTAGCCTTTTCAGATGAAGAAGCAACCAGAATACTTGGCCTAATCAAGGATACTAGCAAAGAAACATCTAGTATTGACAATCCTCAGAATTTGATCCAAAGACTAGAGAGGCTTATACGTAGAGAAATCTCCCAAAAACTCCATGCTACGACCCTAGCACAATATTTCAAAGCAAAAAGAATTCCTAGAGGATTGCGGATATATCTACGTCCTACTCTTTGTAAAGACAATAACGAATTTGTAAAACGTTGGGAACAAATATTGAACAAGTGCTCCCTGGATCTTATACTATTGACAATCGAAGAACTGTCAAAATCACTTACACAAATCAATCAGGAAATCGATGAAGTCTCCTCACAATTATCTAAGCTTAAAACTGCAGCAGAACTTCAGGCAATCCTGGAAGATACTAACAACAAATTGGATAATTATAAAAAAGAAATAGAACAGAGAAAGATCAGAAAGTTCAGACGTGACACCCTTGACTATGCCCGAGATATGGTCTACACCTGGCAAGAATTCTACAGTAATAGATCAACCAATTTTTCCCCAAGACAACCAAGACCAAGCCCTGTTAATAATACAGATAGCAGTGAAGTAACCAGTGGAGAACTGGAAGAGAGGCCTTCCACCAGTAACATCGTACCACCTACGACTACTCCAGTTATACAACCACAAAGCAGAGTTCCTCTACAACCCAGAGACACTACTCCCGTACCAGAATCTTTTTTAGGAGGAGGAGAAAAACAAGACGAGGGAAAAAGAAAAGGCCGTCAGAAGACCAAACACTGAAGGAACCAATAATTGTAAACATTTCCTCCAAGGTGTTATCAAAATCAGAAATGGACACCCTTAATCTAGGTGTATCCTTTATACCTACTAATAATTCAACCTTATTTGAAGAAGAGGTTAATCTTTTTAAGTTGATTCGAAAAATGGAGCTCAAAATTTTCTTTGACAATCTGAATCCGGACACTAGAGAAAAAGAAAAATGTCCATTTTTAGAAATGAAGAATAAGAGTAATTTCCATCCTCAGGTTAACCATCCTTTGGTCAACTTATTCAAAACTAAAACAACTATGGCTCTGAAAAAATTGAAGTTCAAACCCTCGAGTAGACAAAATATCAAAAAACATCAATTGAATATCATTAAGAATTTAGCAGAAGATAATCAGATCACAATCAAAAAAGCGGATAAAGGAGGAGCCCTAGTCATTATGGATACCTTGTTTTACAATGAAGGATGCCTCAAACTCTTATCTGACCAAAACACTTATCTTAAACTGGATCATGACCCTATTACTAATATCAAGGAAATCATCAAAAATACAGTAGAAAAAGCGGAAGTACTGAACTGGATTTCAGAGAATACTAGCAACTTCCTTATCAACAAACACCCGGTCACTCCAGTGTTCTATGGCCTTCCGAAAATCCATAAACATAGAACTAACCCACCATTAAGACCCATTGTGGCAGGAACAGAAAGTATTTTCCAACCTCTTGCTATTTATCTTGACACAGCATTACAACCGCTAATACAGGAAACCAACACCTATATCAAAGATACTAGCCACTTTTTACAGAACATCAAAGATATTGATATGACGGAAACTGATCTCATCCTATTCACAATGGATGTGACTAGTTTATATACCTCAATTCCACACAACCAAGGCATTGATGCACTAGAATGGTTCCTCCTGAAACATCATGAAATCCAAATACAGAAAACCTTTGCCATTGAATTAATCAATATCATCTTGTTCAATAATTACTTCAGGTTCAACGGACAATACTTTTTACAAACTTCGGGTACATCGATGGGTTCCCAAGTGGCACCCTCCTATGCTAACATCTTTATGTACTTCTTTGAACACACCTATGTCTTGGAAAATCCAACGTGGAAAGGAAAAATCAAAAAGTGGTACAGATACATTGATGACATCTTTGGCATTTTCAAAGGAACGGAATCTGAACTACTGCACTTCTGGGAGTTCTTGAACCAATGCAATGACAGAATTCAACTAACAATTGAAATTGGAAAGCCTTCCATCAACTTTTTGGATGTTACTATTGAAATCTCAAACTCAGCACTTAAGACACAAATTTACAGAAAACCTACAGATGTCAATAGCACTCTTCATTTTCACAGTTTTCATCCAAATCATCTAAAAGAAAATCTACCGTATAGTCAACTCCTTCGCCTGAAAAGAATTACCTCAGAGGCGGATAAACTCCAAGAAGAATACTTGATTATGAAATCCCGTTTTGAAGATCGACATTTTCCAACTGTCCTCCTAAACAAAGCTATACTCAGAACAGAAGCACAGACTAGAACGGAATTGCTGACCATTAAACCCAAGGAAACCAAATCTAACTTGATACACTCACTGAAATACTCTAGCCAGAGTTTTCAGATAAAAAGGATAATTTACAAAAACTGGGATATCATTAAATCAGACCCACAGCTTAATCAACTGTTCCCAGAACCACCGATGCTTGCCTACAAAAGAGGCAGAAACTTTCGAGACAAATTAATTAAAGCCGAAAGAAGGAAAAAGTCCAATCAGTCATTTTTTAACAAACCAAAAAACGGCACTTTCCCGTGTCTGAATTGTCAGCATTGTTCGAATGTAATAAAGGGAGATCACATTAGACATGCCAACACAGGTAAAAAAATACTATTAAAACAATATGCCACCTGTGACTCAAAAAATGTCATTTATGCTCTACGCTGTCCTTGTGGACTGTACTATGTGGGTAAAACAGCCAGAAAAGCGAAAGAACGTTGGACGGAGCACAAATCTAACATCCGTACCAAAAACACAAAATCCCCAGTATACAGACATTTTAGAGACCACAAACATACTGTGGCCCAAATGAGAGTTGTGATTCTCGAAATTGTGCAGCCGCTTCCAAGAGGTGGTGATCTACAAAAAATCTTGTCACAAAGAGAATTATATTGGATACACTGCCTTGATTCACTTACCCCGTTAGGGATGAACGAAGAATACTACCTAGGCCCTTACTTATAATGTAGCATTTGTTGATACATCGTTGTTAGATTCCCGTTCTATTTCTATATAAAAAATGTTATGCCAATATTTTTCTAAAAAAGACTCGGATACCATGCTACAGTTTCCAGAAATAGAATGTGCATCCATGAGGAGCAGATATAAATGAAATTTGATAACAAACCGTCTGCAGAGGTTGCTCAGACTAATTAATTTATACAGTAATTTGGAATCGTTTAATGGTTGAATTTATGTTTATGTTTATGTTTTTGTTGATACATATCCTTACGTATCCAATACATATGTTTCCTTATGTTTACATGTACCCGAACCATCTTGTTTCGACATTCCACCTCCCATGCGGCCGTTGTATAGAATACCATACCTTCTTTAGTAAATACTTCAATTCCCGAGATTACACCTTTTTAAGATCAGGTATACTAAATTTCACATCTAGTCTTTGCTGAGCACTCTTTGACTCGCCTCCCTAAGGTTCACCATTTTGGTTTCTTTTACTTGAAAGACGCGGATGATACGTCACACGGTTGACGTACACCACGCAACCACTTGATCTTGGATACGTCAGTAAACATGATGAGATCTGTCCTACACATGCGCAACTCTTCCTTTTCCTAAATACGTCAGTAGACATGACAAGCTTTATCTACACATGCGCACTTAGGCTACTCACCGCGCATGTCACTTTGCTAACAAAGAGCATCACAGTCAGTATATAAAGAGACGCTGCACAGGGTGGACGCATCTCCAATCCGGCAGATGCGACAATCCTTGTAGCGCCTCCCTCCAAAATATTTCATGTAAGTACTTGTAGCCATCAGGTTTTCTCTAGATTAGATGCAGTCTATTTGAAATATTTATCTTTGTCTCTCTCTTCTCAGTTAAAAAATAGTAGTCGACAGACTTTGAACCTTTTTGCCGCAAACCTTCCGTGTTGGATGACAACCACTAGATGCACTTTGCAATCACCTTACTTTTACCGATCATTTTTTCTTAAGATACGTAAGTCTTCAATCCACCTACTTTCATTTAGAAAGTGCCAATTAGATAACCTTGTTTTCATTTCATTTTTTTAAAAAAACGCTTTTGTTGTTAAAAAAAGTTCCATGTACAAATATAACTACGTAAACTCTTGCTCAAGAATGGAGGATGGGATCATAAGCAGATTTACCGAGCTGAATATAAACAACATTTGGTCTTCTTTATCTTTGTGTAAAACAAGCACACTACTATATGGTTTCCAAGTGTGTTTTTTTGTATTAATGAATATTTTTCTTAAATTACGATCACCTGTTTAAATGTGTTACTTTATGTTCAACGGATGACTTGTTGACGCTATTTTTGAGTTAAACTGAGATAAAAACAGAGATAAACTATATGTATGGGCTAATATAATTTGACTTATATCATCTCTTCACTTTGTAGAAAAATGAAACAATTGTGCCATTGCCCCTGAAGAAGAGTTGTACTCGAAACGCGTTGGGCACCACCATATGCTTTGTACAATAAAGAAAAGGATAATTTTACGAAAATCTCTGGTCTCCAGAAAATATTTGCATATTTGCTTACTTGTTTAAGGAAAATTATTTATGTATCATGAAACGTGTTTCTGTCATAATTCTCGTTTTTCCAAAAATTCTACCTAAAAGATTATATGTGAACGAAATCCAGAAACTCTCTTGAGTTATTGTTCTGATTTTTTCAGATATTCGATAGTGTGCAGGGGACGGGAGTTCCCAAAGTGTTTTGGGAACAACCACACTTTTGTCTATTTTTGTCCAACCTAGATGCCAAGGTTGAGCTTTTCTCCCCCTGCACCTCAAATTTATCTTTAACCCCATTTATCTAACTTAGTTTGATGAGATAAAAATTTCATAAACAGGTGTGCCTCCTGGTTCTCTATATATCTTTCTTACATGTTGTACCACTACTCATGTGTGAGGGAAGCTTGTACTTTCCCTGCCCATGTTGTACGAATACCATGTGTGAGTGAGGCTGGAGCTTACCCTGCCCATACTGTACCAATACCCATGTACGAGGGAAGCTTGCACTTGCCTTGCCCATGCTGTACCAATACCATGTGCAAGGGAGGCTTGCACTTGCCCTATGCTGTACCAATTATCATGTGTGAGTGAGGCTTGCACTTGCCCTGCCCATGCTATACCAATACCCATGGGCGAGGGAGGTTTGCACTTGTCCTGCCCATGCTGTAACAATACCAGGTGTAAGGAAAGCGTGCGCTTGCTCTGCCCATGTTGTACCACTACTCATGTGTGAGGGAAGCTTGTACTTTCCCTGCCCATGTTGTACCAATACCATGTGTGAGTGAGGCTGGAGCTTACCCTGCCCATGCTGTACCAATACCCATGTGCGAGGGAGGCTTGCACTTGCCCTGCCCATGCTGTACCACTACTCATGTATGAGGGAAGCTTGCACTTGCCGTGCCCATGTTGTACCACTACCATGTGTGAGGGAAGGTTGCACGTGCCCTGCTCATGCTGCACCAATACCATGTGTGAGGCAGGCTTTCAGTTGTCCTATGCATGTATCTGTTCATGAAGGAAATGTGCAGAAGGCCTGCCCATGATGTACCAGTAACCAGGTGTGAGAGAAGCATGCCGTGCCCATGCTGTACCAATACACATGTGCGAGGGAGGCTTGCACATGCCCTCCCCTATGCTGTAGCAATACTCATGTGTGAGTGAGGCTTGCACTTGCCCTGCCCATGCTGTACCACTACTCATGTGTGAGGGAGGCTTGCACTTGCCCTCCCATATGCTGTACCAATACTATGTATGAGTGAGGCTTGCACTTGCCTGCCCATGCTGTACCAACACCATGTGTGAGGGAGACTTGCATTTGCCCTGCACATGCTGTACAAATACCCATGTGCGAGGGAGGTTTGCACTTGCCATGCCCATGCTGTACCAATACCCATGTGCGAGGGAGGTTTGCACTTGCCATGCCCATGCTGTACCAATACCATGTGCGAGGGAGGCTTGCAGTTGCCCTGCCCATGCTGTACCAATAGCATGTGTGAGGGAGGCTTGCACTTGCCCTGCCCATGCTGTACCAATACCATGTGCGAGGAAGGCTTGCACTTGCCCTATGCTGTACCAACAGCATGTGTGACGGAGGCTTGCACTTGCCCTGTCCACGCTGTACCAATACCCATGTGAGAAGGAGGCTTGCACTTGCCGTGCCCATGCTGTACCAATACCCATGTGCGAGGGAGGCTTGCACTTGCTTTGCCCATGCTGTACCAATACCATGTGCGAGTTAAGCTTGCACTTGCCGTGCCCATGCTGTACCAATACCATGTGTGAGGGAAGGTTGCACGTGCCCTGCTCATGCTGAACCAATACCATGCGTGAGGCAGGCTTGCAGTTGTCCTTGCATGTATCTGTTCATGAATGAAAAGTGCAGAAGGACTGCCCATGATGTACCAGTAACCAGGTGTGAGAGAAGCATGCCGTGCCCATGCTGTACCAATACACATGTGTGAGGGAGGCTTGCACTTGCCCTCCCCTATGCTGTACCAATGCTATGTGTGAGTGAGGCTTGCACTTGCCCTGCCCATGCTGTACTAATACCATGTGTGAGGGAGACTTGCACTTGCCCTGCACATGCTGTACCAATACCCATGTGCGAGGGAGGTTTGCACTTGCCCTGCCCATGCTGTACCAATACCATGTGTGAGGGAGGCTTGCACTTGCCCTGTCCACGCTGTACCAATACCCATGTGAGAAGGAGGCTTGCACTTGCCGTGCCCATGCTGTACCAATACCATGTGCAAGGGAGGCTTGCACTTGCCCCATGCTGTACCAATTATCGTGTGTGAGTGAGGCTTGCACTTGCCCTGCCCATGCTATACCAATACCCATGTGCGAGGGAGGCTGGCACTTGTCCTGCCCATGCTGTACCAATACCATGTGCGAGGTAAGCTTGTACTTTCCCTGCCCATGTTGTACCAATACCATGTGTGAGTGAGGCTGGAGCTTACCCTGCCCATGCTGTACCAATACCCATGTGCGAGGGAGGCTTGCACTTGCCTTGCCCATGCTGTACCAATACCATGTATGAGGGAAGCTTGCACTTGCTATGCCCATGCTGTACCACTACTCATGTGTGAGCGAGGCTTGCACTTGCCCTGCCCATGCTGTACCAATACCATGTGCGAGGTAAGCTTGCACTTGCCTTGCCCATGCTGTACCACTACTTATGTGTGAGGGAGGCTTGCAGTTGCCCTGCCCATGATGTACCAATACCATGTGTGAGGGAGGCTTGCACTTGCCCTGCCCATGCTGTACCAATACCATGTGCGAGGGAGGCTTGCACTTGCCCTATGCTGTACCAACGGCATGTGTGAGGGAGGCTTGCACTTGCCCTGTCCACGCTGTACCAATACCCATGTGAGAAGGAGGCTTGCACTTGCCGTGCCCATGCTGTACCAATACCATGTGCAAGGGAGGCTTGCACTTGCCCTATGCTGTACCAATTATCATGTGTGAGTGAGGCTTGCACTTGCCCTGCCCATGCTATACCAATACCCATGGGCGAGGGAGGCTTGCACTTGTCCTGCCCATGCTGTAACAATACCAGGTGTAAGGAAAGCGTGCACTTGCTCTGCCCATGTTGTACCACTACTCATGTGTGAGGGAAGCTTGTACTTTCCCTGCCCATGTTGTACGAATACCATGTGTGAGTGAGGCTGGAGCTTACCCTGCCCATACTGTACCAATACCCATGTACGAGGGAAGCTTGCACTTGCCTTGCCCATGCTGTACCAATACCATGTGCAAGGGAGGCTTGCACTTGCCCTATGCTGTACCAATTATCATGTGTGAGTGAGGCTTGCACTTGCCCTGCCCATGCTATACCAATACCCATGGGCGAGGGAGGTTTGCACTTGTCCTGCCCATGCTGTAACAATACCAGGTGTAAGGAAAGCGTGCACTTGCTCTGCCCATGTTGTACCACTACTCATGTGTGAGGGAAGCTTGTACTTTCCCTGCCCATGTTGTACCAATACCATGTGTGAGTGAGGCTGGAGCTTACCCTGCCCATGCTGTACCAATACCCATGTGCGAGGGAGGCTTGCACTTGCCCTGCCCATGCTGTACCACTACTCATGTATGAGGGAAGCTTGCACTTGCCGTGCCCATGTTGTACCACTACCATGTGTGAGGGAAGGTTGCACGTGCCCTGCTCATGCTGCACCAATACCATGTGTGAGGCAGGCTTTCAGTTGTCCTATGCATGTATCTGTTCATGAAGGAAATGTGCAGAAGGCCTGCCCATGATGTACCAGTAACCAGGTGTGAGAGAAGCATGCCGTGCCCATGCTGTACCAATACACATGTGCGAGGGAGGCTTGCACATGCCCTCCCCTATGCTGTAGCAATACTCATGTGTGAGTGAGGCTTGCACTTGCCCTGCCCATGCTGTACCACTACTCATGTGTGAGGGAGGCTTGCACTTGCCCTCCCATATGCTGTACCAATACTATGTATGAGTGAGGCTTGCACTTGCCTGCCCATGCTGTACCAACACCATGTGTGAGGGAGACTTGCATTTGCCCTGCACATGCTGTACAAATACCCATGTGCGAGGGAGGTTTGCACTTGCCATGCCCATGCTGTACCAATACCCATGTGCGAGGGAGGTTTGCACTTGCCATGCCCATGCTGTACCAATACCATGTGCGAGGGAGGCTTGCAGTTGCCCTGCCCATGCTGTACCAATAGCATGTGTGAGGGAGGCTTGCACTTGCCCTGCCCATGCTGTACCAATACCATGTGCGAGGAAGGCTTGCACTTGCCCTATGCTGTACCAACAGCATGTGTGACGGAGGCTTGCACTTGCCCTGTCCACGCTGTACCAATACCCATGTGAGAAGGAGGCTTGCACTTGCCGTGCCCATGCTGTACCAATACCCATGTGCGAGGGAGGCTTGCACTTGCTTTGCCCATGCTGTACCAATACCATGTGCGAGGTAAGCTTGCACTTGCCGTGCCCATGCTGTACCAATACCATGTGTGAGGGAAGGTTGCACGTGCCCTGCTCATGCTGAACCAATACCATGCGTGAGGCAGGCTTGCAGTTGTCCTTGCATGTATCTGTTCATGAATGAAAAGTGCAGAAGGACTGCCCATGATGTACCAGTAACCAGGTGTGAGAGAAGCATGCCGTGCCCATGCTGTACCAATACACATGTGTGAGGGAGGCTTGCACTTGCCCTCCCCTATGCTGTACCAATGCTATGTGTGAGTGAGGCTTGCACTTGCCCTGCCCATGCTGTACTAATACCATGTGTGAGGGAGACTTGCACTTGCCCTGCACATGCTGTACCAATACCCATGTGCGAGGGAGGTTTGCACTTGCCCTGCCCATGCTGTACCAATACCATGTGCGAGGGAGGCTTGCAGTTGCCCTGCCCATGCTGTACCAACAGCATGTGTGAGGGAGGCTTGCACTTGCCCTGTCCACGCTGTACCAATACCCATGTGAGAAGGAGGCTTGCACTTGCCGTGCCCATGCTGTACCAATACCATGTGCAAGGGAGGCTTGCACTTGCCCCATGCTGTACCAATTATCGTGTGTGAGTGAGGCTTGCACTTGCCCTGCCCATGCTATACCAATACCCATGTGCGAGGGAGGCTGGCACTTGTCCTGCCCATGCTGTACCAATACCATGTGCGAGGTAAGCTTGTACTTTCCCTGCCCATGTTGTACCAATACCATGTGTGAGTGAGGCTGGAGCTTACCCTGCCCATGCTGTACCAATACCCATGTGCGAGGGAGGCTTGCACTTGCCTTGCCCATGCTGTACCAATGCGAGCTAGGCTTGCACTTTGCCCATGCTGTACCAATACCATGTGCGAGGTAAGCTTGTACTTTCCCTGCCCATGTTGTACCAATACCATGTGTGAGTGAGGCTGGAGCTTACCCTGCCCATGCTGTACCAATACCCATGTGCGAGGGAGGCTTGCACTTGCCTTGCCCATGCTGTACCAATACCATGTATGAGGGAAGCTTGCACTTGCTATGCCCATGCTGTACCACTACTCATGTGTGAGCGAGGCTTGCACTTGCCCTGCCCATGCTGTACCAATACCATGTGCGAGGTAAGCTTGCACTTGCCGTGCCCATGCTGTACCAATACCATGTGTGAGGGAAGGTTGCACGTGCCCTGCTCATGCTGCACCAATAACATGCGTGAGGCAGGCTTGTAGTTGTCCTATGCATGTATCTGTTCATGAAGGAAACGTGCAGAAGGCCTGCCCATGCTGTACCAATACACATGTGTGAGGGAGGCTTGCACTTGCCCTCCCCTATGCTGTACCAATACTCATGTGTGAGTGAGGCTTGCACTTGCCCTGCCCATGCTGTACCACTACTCATGTGTGAGGAAGGCTTGCACTTGCCCTCCCATATGCTGTACCAATACTATGTGTGAGGGAGACTTGCACTTGCCCTGCCCATGCTGTACCAATACCCATGTGCGAGGGAGGTTTGCACTTGCCGTGCCCATGCTGTACCAATAACATGTGTGAGGGAGGCTTGCACTTGCCCTGCAAATGCTGTACCAATACCATGTGCGAGGGAGGCTTGCCTTTGCCCTGCCCATGCTGTACCAATACCCATGTGCAAGGGAGGCTTGCACTTGCCCTGCCTATGCTGTACCAACACCATGTATGAGGGAAGCTTGCACTTGCTCTGCCCATGCTGTACCACTACTCATTTGTGAGGGAGGCTTGCACTTGCCCTGCCCAGGCTGTCCCAATACCATGTGCGAGGTAAACTTGCACTTGACGTGCCCATGCTGTACCAATACCATGTATGAGGGAAGCTTGCACTTTCCCTGCACATGCTGTACCAATACTAGGCGTGAGGCAGGCTTGCAGTTGTCTCATGCATGTATCTGTTCATGAAGGAAAAGTGCAGGAGGCCTGCCCGTGATGTACCAGTAACCATGTGTGAGAGAAGCATGCCCTGTCCATGCTGTACCAGTACCCATGTGTGAGGGAGGCTTGCTCTTGCCCTTTCCATACTGTACCTGCACATGGGGGAAGCATGCAGGAACCCTGCCCATGCTGTACCAATACCATGCACGAGGGAAGCTTGCACTTTCCCTACCCATGCTGTACCAATACCATGTGTGAGTGAGGCTGGCACTTACCCTGCCCATGCTGTACCAATACCCATGTGTGAGGGAGGCTTGCACTTTCCCTGCCCATGCTGTACCAATGCCATGTGCGAGGTAAGCTTGCACTTGCCGTGCCCATGCTGTACCAATACCATGTGTGAGGGAAGGTTGCACGTGCCCTGCTCATGCTGCACCAATACCATGCGTGAGGCAGGCTTGTAGTTGTCCTATGCATGTATCTGTTCATGAAGGAAACATGCAGAAGGCCTGCCCATGATGTACCAGTAACCAGGTGTGAGAGAAGCATGCCGTGCCCATGCTGTACCAATACACATGTGCGAGGGAGGCTTGCACTTGCCCTGCCCATGCTGTACCACTACTCATGTGTGAGGGAGGCTTGCACTTGCCCTCCCACATGCTGTACCAATACTATGTGTGAGGGAGACTTGCACTTGCCCTGCCCATGCTGTACCAATACCCATGTGCGAGGGAGGTTTGCACTTTCCGTGCCCATGCTGTACCAATACCATGTGCGAGGGAGGCTTGCAGTTGCCCTGCCCATGCTGTACCAACACCATGTGCGAGGGAGGCTTGCCTTTGCCCTGCCCATGCTGTACCAATACCTATGTGCAAGGGAGGCTTGCACTTGCCCTGCCTATGCTGTACCAATACCATGTATGAGGGAAGTTTGCACTTGCTCTGCCCATGCTGTACCACTACTCATGTGTGAGGGAGGCTTGCACTTGCCCTGCCCATGCTGTACCAATACCATGTGCGAGGTAAGCTTGCACTTGGCATGCCCATGCTGTACCAATACCATGTGTGAGGGAAGCCTGCACTTGCCCTGCTCATGCTGTACCAATACCATGCGTGAGGCAGGCCTGCAGTTGTCTTATGCATGTATCTATTCATGAAGGTAAAGTGCAGAAGGCCTGCTCGTGATGTACCAGTAACCAGGTGTGAGAGAAGCATGCCCTGTCCATGCTGTACCAGTACCCATGTGTGAGGGAGGCTTGCACTTGCCCTTTTCATACTGTACCTGCACATGGGGGAAGCATGCAGGAACCCTGCCCATGCTGTACAAATACCATGCACGAGGGAAGCTTGCACTTTCCCTACCCATGCTGTACCAATACCATGTGTGAGTGAGGCTGGCTCTTACCCTGCCCATGCTGTACCAATACCCATGTGCAAGGGAGGCTTGCACTTGCCCTGCCCATGCGGTACCAATACCATGTGTGAGTGAGGCTGGCTCTTACCCTGCCCATGCTGTACCAATACCATGCCTGAGAGAAGCTTGCACTTACTCTGCCCATGATGCACCACTACTCATCTGTGAGGGAAGCTTGCACTTGACCTTCCCATGTTGTACCAATACTATGTGTGAGGGAGGCTTGCACTTGCCCTATGATGTACCAATACCCATGTGTGAGTGAGGCTTGCACTTGCCCTGCCCATGCTGTACCACTACTCATGTGTGAGGGAGGCTTGCACTTGCCCTGCCCATGCTGTACTAATACTATGTGTGAGTGAGGCTTGCACTTGCCCTGCCCATGCTGTACCAATACTATGTGTGAGTGAGGCTTGCACTTGCCCTGCGTATGCTGTACCAATACCATGTGTGAGGGAGACTTGCACTTGCCCTGCACTTGCTGTACCAATACCCATGTGCGAGGGAAGTTTGCACTTGCCATGCCCATGCTGTACCAATACCATGTGCGAGGGAGGCTTGCAGTTGCCCTGCCCATGCTGTACCAATACTATGTGTGAGTGAGGCTTGCACTTGCCCTGCCCATGCTGTACCAATACCATGTGTGAGGGAGACTTGCACTTGCCCTGCACATGCTGTACCAATACCCATGTGCGAGGGAGGCTTGCAATTGCCCTGTCCACGCTGTACCAATACCCATGTGAGAAGGAGGATTGCACTTGCCGTGCCCATGCTGTACCAATACCATGTGCAAGGGAGGCTTGCACTTGCCCTATGCTGTACCAATTATCATGTGTGAGTGAGGCTTGCACTTGCCCTGCCCATGCTATACCAATACCCATGTGCGAGGGAGGCTTGCACTTGCCTTGCCCATGCTGTACCAATACCATGTATGAGGGAAGCTTGCACTTGCTATGTCCATGCTGTACCACTACTCATGTGTGAGGGAGGCTTGCACTTGCCCTGCCCATGCTGTACCAATACCATGTGTGAGGGAAGGTTGCACGTGCCCTGCTCATGCTGCACCAATACCATGCGTGAGGCAGGCTTGCAGTTGTCCTATGCATGGATCTGTTCATGAAGGAAAAGTGCAGGAGGCCTGCCCGTGATGTACCAGTAACCAGGTGTGAGAGAAGCATGCCGTGCCAATGCTGTACCAATACACATGTGCGAGGGAGGCTTGCACTTGCCCTCCCCTATGCTGTACCAATACTCATGTGTGAGTGAGGCTTGCACTTGCCCTGCCCTTGCTGTACCACTACTCATGTGTGAGGGAGGCTTGCACTTGCCCTCCCATATGCTGTACCAATACCATGTGAGAGGGAGGCTTGCACTTGCCCTCCCATATGTTGTACCAATACCAATGTGCGAGGGAGGTTTGCACTTGCCGTGCCCATGCTGTACCAATACCATGTGCGAGGGAGGCTTGCAGTTGCCCTGCCCATGCTGTACCAATACCATGTGTGAGGGAGGCTTGCACTTGCCCTGCCTATGCTGTACCAATACCATGTATGAGGGAAGCTTGCACTTGCTCTGCCCATGCTGTACCACTACTCATGTGTGAGGGAAGCTTGCACTTGCCCTGCCCATGCTGTACCAATACCATGTGCGAGGTAAGCTTGCACTTGACGTGCCCATGCTGTACCAATACCGTGTGTGAGGGAAGCTTGCACTTGCCCTGCTCATGCTGTACCAATACCATGCGTGAGGCAGGCTTGCAGTTGTCTTATGCATGTATCTGTTCATGAAGGAAAAGTGCAGGAGGCCTGTCCGTGATGTACCAGTAACCATGTGTGAGAGAAGCATGCCCTGTCCATGCTGTATCAGTACCCATGTGTGAGGGAGGCTTGCCCTTGCCCTTTCAATACTGTACCTGCTCATGGGGGAAGCATGCAGGAACCCTGCCCATGCTGTACCAATACCATGCACGAGGGAAGCTTGCACTTTCCCTACCCATGTTGTACCATTACTCATGTGTGAGGGAGGCTTGCAATTGCCCTCCCATATGCCGTACCAATACTATGTGTGAGGGAGACTTAGACTTGCCCTGTCCATGCTGTACCAATATCATGTGTGAGGGAGGCTTGCACTTGGCATGCCCATGCTGTACCAATACCATGTGTGAGGGAGGCTTGCACTTGCCCTGCAAATGCTGTACAAATACCATGTGCAAGGGAGGCGTGCACTTGCCGTGCCTATACTGTACCAATACCATGTATGAGGGAAGCTTGCACTTGCTCTGCCCATGCTGTACCACTAATCTTTTGTGAGGGAGGCTTGCACTTGCCCTGCCCATGCTGTACCAATACCATATGCGAGGTAAGCTTGCACTTGGCGTGCCCATGCTGTACCAATACCATGTGTGAGGGAAGCTTGCACTTGCCCTGCTCATGCTGTACCAATACCATGCATGAGGCAAGCTTGCAGTTGTCCTATGCATGTATCTGTTCATGAAGGAAAAGTGCAGGAGGCCTGCCCGTGATGTACCAGTAACCAGGTGTGAGAGAAGCATGCCCTGCCCATGCTGTACCAGTACCCATGTGTGAGGGAGGCTTGCCCTTCCCATACTGTACCTGCTCATGGGGGAAGCATGCAGGAACCCTGCCCATGCTGTACCAATACCATGCACGAGGGAAGCTTGCACTTTCCCTACCCATGCTGTACCAATACCATGTGTGAGTGATGCTGGCACTTACCCTGCCCATGCTGTACCAATACCCATGTGTGAGGGAGGCTTGCACTTGCCCTGCCCATGCTGTACCAATACCATGCATGAGGGAAGCTTGCACTTGCTCTGCCCATGCTGCACCACTACTCATCTGTGAGGGAAGCTTGCACTTGCTCTGCCCATGCTGTACCAATACCCATGTGTTAGGGAGGCTTGCACTTGCCCTGTGCTGTACCAATACCCATGTGTGAGAGAGGCTTGCACTTGCCCTATGCTGTACCAATACCCATGTGTGAGTGAGGCTTGCACTTGCCCTGCCCATGCTGTACCACTACTCATGTGTGAGGGAGGTTGCACTTGCCCTCCCCTATGCTGTACCAATACTATGTGTGAGTGAGGCTTGCACTTGCCCTGCCCATGCTGTACCAATACCATGTGTGAGGGAGACTTGCACTTGCCCTGCACATGCTGTACCAATACCCATGTGCGAGGGAGGCTTGCAATTGCCCTGTCCACGCTGTACCAATACCCATGTGAGAAGGAGGATTGCACTTGCCGTGCCCATGCTGTACCAATACCATGTGCAAGGGAGGCTTGCACTTGCCCTATGCTGTAGCAATTATCATGTGTGAGTGAGGCTTGCACTTGCCCTGCCCATGCTATACCAATACCCATGTGCGAGGGAGGCTTGCACTTGCCTTGCCCATGCTGTACCAATACCATGCACGAGGGAAGCTTGCACTTTCCCTACCCATGCTGTACCAATACCATGTGTGAGTGAGGCTGGCACTTACCCTGCCCATGCTGTACCAATACCATGCATGAGGGAAGCTTGCACTTACTCTGCCCATGCTGCACCACTACTCATCTGTGAGGGAAGCTTGCACTTGACCTTCCCATGTTGTACCAATACTATGTGTGAGGGAGGCTTGCATTTGCCCTATGATGTACCAATACCCATGTGTGAGTGAGGCTTGCACTTGCCCTGCCCATGCTGTACCACTACTCATGTGTGAGGGAGGCTTGCACTTGCCCTGCCCATGCTGTACTAATACTATGTGTGAGTGAGGCTTGCACTTGCCCTGCCCATGCTGTACCAATACTATGTGTGAGTGAGGCTTGCACTTGCCCTGCGTATGCTGTACCAATACCATGTGTGAGGGAGACTTGCACTTGCCCTGCACTTGCTGTACCAATACCCATGTGCGAGGGAAGTTTGCACTTGCCATGCCCATGCTGTACCAATACCATGTGCGAGGGAGGCTTGCAGTTGCCCTGCCCATGCTGTACCAATACTATGTGTGAGTGAGGCTTGCACTTGCCCTGCCCATGCTGTACCAATACCATGTGTGAGGGAGACTTGCACTTGCCCTGCACATGCTGTACCAATACCCATGTGCGAGGGAGGCTTGCAATTGCCCTGTCCACGCTGTACCAATACCCATGTGAGAAGGAGGATTGCACTTGCCGTGCCCATGCTGTACCAATACCATGTGCAAGGGAGGCTTGCACTTGCCCTATGCTGTACCAATTATCATGTGTGAGTGAGGCTTGCACTTGCCCTGCCCATGCTATACCAATACCCATGTGCGAGGGAGGCTTGCACTTGCCTTGCCCATGCTGTACCAATACCATGTATGAGGGAAGCTTGCACTTGCTATGTCCATGCTGTACCACTACTCATGTGTGAGGGAGGCTTGCACTTGCCCTGCCCATGCTGTACCAATACCATGTGTGAGGGAAGGTTGCACGTGCCCTGCTCATGCTGCACCAATACCATGCGTGAGGCAGGCTTGCAGTTGTCCTATGCATGGATCTGTTCATGAAGGAAAAGTGCAGGAGGCCTGCCCGTGATGTACCAGTAACCAGGTGTGAGAGAAGCATGCCGTGCCCATGCTGTACCAATACACATGTGCGAGGGAGGCTTGCACTTGCCCTCCCCTATGCTGTACCAATACTCATGTGTGAGTGAGGTTTGCACTTGCCCTGCCCTTGCTGTACCACTACTCATGTGTGAGGGAGGCTTGCACTTGCCCTCCCATATGCTGTACCAATACCATGTGAGAGGGAGACTTGCACTTGCCCTGCCCATGCTGTACCAATACCAATGTGCGAGGGAGGTTTGCACTTGCCGTGCCCATGCTGTACCAATACCATGTGCGAGGGAGGCTTGCAGTTGCCCTGCCCATGCTGTACCAATACCATGTGTGAGGGAGGCTTGCACTTGCCCTGCAAATGCTGTACCAATACCATGTGCGAGGGAGGCTTTCCTTTGCCCTGCCCATGCTGTACCAATACCCATGTGCAAGGGAGGCTTGCACTTTCCCTGCCTATGCTGTACCAATACCATGTATGAGGGAAGCTTGCACTTGCTCTGCCCATGCTGTACCACTACTCATGTGTGAGGGAAGCTTGCACTTGCCCTGCCCATGCTGTACCAATACCATGTGCGAGGTAAGCTTGCACTTGACGTGCCCATGCTGTACCAATACCGTGTGTGAGGGAAGCTTGCACTTGCCCTGCTCATGCTGTACCAATACTATGTGTGAGGGAGACTTAGACTTGCCCTGCCCATGCTGTACCAATATCATGTGCGAGGGAGTCTTGCAGTTGCCCTGCCCATGCTGTACCAATACCATGTGTGAGGGAGGCTTGCACTTGCCCTGCAAATGCTGTACAAATACCATGTGCAAGGGAGGCGTGCACTTGCCGTGCCTATACTGTACCAATACCATGTATGAGGGAAGCTTGCACTTGCTCTGCCCATGCTGTACCACTAATCTTTTGTGAGGGAGGCTTGCACTTGCCCTGCCCATGCTGTACCAATACCATATGCGAGGTAAGCTTGCACTTGGCGTGCCCATGCTGTACCAATACCATGTGTGAGGGAAGCTTGCACGTGCCCTGCTCATGCTGCACCAATACCATGCGTGAGGCAAGCTTGCAGTTGTCCTATGCATGTATCTGTTCATGAAGGAAAAGTGCAGGAGGCCTGCCCGTGATGTACCAGTAACCAGGTGTGAGAGAAGCATGCCCTGCCCATGCTGTACCAGTACCCATGTGTGAGGGAGGCTTGCCCTTCCCATACTGTACCTGCTCATGGGGGAAGCATGCAGGAACCCTGCCCATGCTGTACCAATACCATGTGTGAGTGATGCTGGCACTTACCCTGCCCATGCTGTACCAATACCCATGTGTGAGGGAGGCTTGCACTTGCCCTGCCCATGCTGTACCAATACCATGCATGAGGGAAGCTTGCACTTGCTCTGCCCATGCTGCACCACTACTCATCTGTGAGGGAAGCTTGCACTTGCTCTGCCCATGCTGTACCAATACCCATGTGTTAGGGAGGCTTGCACTTGCCCTGTGCTGTACCAATACCCATGTGTGAGTGAGGCTTGCACTTGCCCTATGCTGTACCAATACCCATGTGTGAGTGAGGCTTGCACTTGCCCTGCCCATGCTGTACCACTACTCATGTGTGAGGGAGGTTGCACTTGCCCTCGCCTATGCTGTACCAATACCATGTGTGAGGGAGACTTGCACTTGCCCTGCACATGCTGTACCAATACCCATGTGCGAGGGAGGCTTGCAATTGCCCTGTCCACGCTGTACCAATACCCATGTGAGAAGGAGGATTGCACTTGCCGTGCCCATGCTGTACCAATACCATGTGCAAGGGAGGCTTGCACTTGCCCTATGCTGTACCAATTATCATGTGTGAGTGAGGCTTGCACTTGCCCTGCCCATGCTATACCAATACCATGTATGAGGGAAGCTTGCACTTGCTATGGCCATGCTGTACCACTACTCATGTGTGAGGGAGGCTTGCACTTGCCCTGCCCATGCTGTACCAATACCATGTGTGAGGTAAGCTTGCACTTGCCGTGCCCATGCTGTACCAATACCATGTGTGAGGGAAGGTTGCACGTGCCCTGCTCATGCTGCACCAATACCATGCGTGAGGCAGGCTTGCAGTTGTCCTACGCATGTATCTGTTCATGAAGGAAAAGTGCAGGAGGCCTGCCCGTGATGTACCAGTAACCAGGTGTGAGAGAAGCATGCCATGCCCATGCTTTACCAATACACATGTGCGAGGGAGGCTTGCACTTGCCCTCCCCTATGCTGTACCAATACTCATGTGTGAGTGAGGCTTGCACTTGCCCTGCCCTTGCTGTACCACTACTCATGTGTGAGGGAGGCTTGCACTTGCCCTCCCATATGCTGTACCAATACCATGTGAGAGGGAGACTTGCACTTGCCCTGCCCATGCTTTACCAATACACATGTGCGAGGGAGGCTTGCACTTGCCCTCCCCTATGCTGTACCAATACTCATGTGTGAGTGAGGCTTGCACTTGCCCTGCCCTTGCTGTACCACTACTCATGTGTGAGGGAGGCTTGCACTTGCCCTCCCATATGCTGTACCAATACCATGTGAGAGGGAGACTTGCACTTGCCCTGCCCATGCTGTACCAATACCAATGTGCGAGGGAGGTTTGCACTTGCCGTGCCCATGCTGTACCAATACCATGTGCAAGGGAGGCTTGCAGTTGCCCTGCCCATGCTGTACAAATACCATGTGTCAGGGAGGCTTGCACTTGCCCTGCAAATGCTGTACCAATACCATGTGCGAGGGAGGCTTGCCTTTGCCCTGCCCATGCTGTACCAATACCCATGTGCAAGGGAGGCTTGCACTTGCCCTGCCTATGCTGTACCAATACCATGTATGAGGGAAGCTTGCACTTGCTCTGCCCATGCTGTACCACTACTCATGTGTGAGGGAAGCTTGCACTTGCCCTGCCCATGCTGTACCAATACCATGTGCGAGGTAAGCTTGCACTTGACGTGCCCATGCTGTACCAATACCGTGTGTGAGGGAAGCTTGCACTTGCCCTGCTCATGCTGTACCAATACCATACGTGAGGCAGGCTTGCAGTTGATTTATGCATGTATCTGTTCATGAAGGAAAAGTGCAGGAGGCCTGTCCGTGATGTACCAGTAACCATGTGTGAGAGAAGCATGCCCTGTCCATGCTGTATCAGTACCCATGTGTGAGGGAGGCTTGCCCTTGCCCTTTCAATACTGTACCTGCTCATGGGGGAAGCATGTAGGAACCCTGCCCATGCTGTACCAATACCATGCACGAGGGAAGCTTGCACTTTCCCTACCCATGTTGTACCATTACTCATGTGTGAGGGAGGCTTGCAATTGCCCTCCCATATGCTGTACCAATACTATGTGTGAGGGAGACTTAGACTTGCCCTGCCCATGCTGTACCAATACCATGTCAAGGGAGTCTTGAAGTTGCCCTGCCCATGCTGTACCAATACCATGTGTGAGGGAGGCTTGCACTTGCCCTGCAAATGCTGTACAAATACCATGTGCAAGGGAGGCGTGCACTTGCCGTGCCTATACTGTACCAATACCATGTATGAGGGATGCTTGCACTTGCTCTGCCCATGCTGTACCACTAATCTTTTGTGAGGGAGGCTTGCACTTGCCCTGCCCATGCTGTACCAATACCATATGCGAGGTAAGCTTGCACTTGGCGTGCCCATGCTGTACCAATACCATGTGTGAGGGAAGCTTGCACTTGCCCTGCTCATGCTGTACCAATACCATGTGTGAGGGAGGCTTGCCCTTGCCCTTTCCATACTGTACCTGCTCATGGGGGAAGCATGCAGGAACCCTGCCCATGCTGTACCAATACCATGCACGAGGGAAGCTTGCACTTTCCCTACCCATGCTGTACCAATACCATGTGTGAGTGAGGCTGGCACTTACCCTGCCCATGCTGTACCAATACTCATGTGTGAGGGAGGCTTGCACTTGCCATGCCCATGCTGTACCAATACCATGCATGAGGGAAGCTTGCACTTGCTCTGCCCATGCTGCACCACTACTCATCTGTGAGGGAAGCTTGCACTTGCTCTGCCCATGCTGTACCAATACCCATGTGTTAGGGAGGCTTGCACTTGCCCTGTGCTGTACAATACCCATGTGTGAGTGAGGCTTGCACTTGCCCTATGCTGTACCAATACCCATGTGTGAGTGAGTCTTGCACTTGCCCTGCCCATGCTGTACCACTACTCATGTGTGAGGGAAGCTTGCACTTGCCCTCCCCTATGCTGTACCAATACTATGTGTGAGTGAGGCTTGCACGTGCCCTGCCCATGCTGTACCAATACTATGTGTGAGTGAGGCTTGCACTTACCCTGCCCATGCTGTACCAATACCATGTATGAGGGAGACTTGCACTTGCCCTGCACATGCTGTACCAATACCCATGTGCGAGGGAGGTTTGCACTTGCCATGCCCATGCTGTACCAATACCATGTGTGAGGGAGGCTTGCACTTGCCCTGCAAATGCTGTACCAATACCATGTGCGAGGGCGGCTTGCCTTTGCCCTGCCCATGCTGTACCAATACCCATGTGCAAGGGAGGCTTGCACTTGCCCTGCCTATGCTGTACCAATACCATGTATGAGGGAAGCTTGCACTTGCTCTGCCCATGCTGTACCACTACTCATGTGTGAGGGAGGCTTGCACTTGCCCTGCCCATGCTGTACCAATACCATGCGTGAGGTAAGCTTGCACTTGGCGTGCCCATGCTGTACCAATACCATGTGTGAGGGAAGCTTGCACTTGCCGTGCTCATGCTGTACCAATACCATGCGTGAGGCAGGCGTGCAGTTGTCCTATGCATGTATCTGTTCATGAAGGAAAAGTGCAGGAGGCCTGCCCGTGATGTACCAGTAACCAGGTATGAGAGAAGCATGTCCTGTCCATGCTGTACCAGTACCCATGTGTGAGGGAGGCTTGCCCTTGCCCTTTCCATACTGTACCTGCTCATGGGGGAAGCATGCAGGCATCCTGCCCATGCTGTACCAATATCATGCATGAGGGAAGCTTGCACTTGCTCTGCCCATGCTGCACCACTACTCATGTGTGAGGGAAGCTTGCATTTGCCCTGCCCATGTTTTACCAATACTATGTGTGAGGGAGGCTTGTACTTGCCCTCTGCTGTACCAATACCAATGTGTGAGTGAGGCTTGCACTTGCCCTGCCCATGCTGTACCAATACACATGTTCAAGGGAGGCTTGCACTTGCCCTATGCTGTACCAATACCCATGTGTGAGTGAGGCTTGCACTTGCCCTGCCCATGCTGTACCAATATTATGTTTGAGTGAGGCTTGCACTTGCCCTGCCCATGCTGTACCAATACCATGTGCGAGGGAGGCTTGAACCTGCCCTATGCTGTACCAACACCATGTGTGAGGGAGGCTTGCACTTGCCCTGTCCATGCTGTACCAACACCATATGTGAGGGAGACTTGCACTTGCCCTGCCCATGCTGTACCAATACCCATGTGCGAAGGAGGCTTGCACTTGCCGTGCCCATGCTGTACCAATACCATGTGCGTGGGAGTCTTGCAGTTGCCCTGCCCATGCTGTACCAATACCATGTTTGAGGGAGGCTTGCACTTGCCCTGCCCATGCTGTACCAATACCATGTGCGAGGGAGGCTTGCACTTGCCCTATGCTATGCCATCACCATGTGTGAGGGAGGCTTGCACTTGCCCTGCCCATGCTGTACCAATACCCATGTGAGAGGGAGGCTTGCACTTGCCGTGCCCATGCTGTACCAATACCATGTGCAAGGGAGGCTTGCACTTGCCCTATGTTGTACTAATAACCATGTGTGAGTGAGGCTCCCACTTGCCCTGCCCATGCTTTACCAATACCCATGTGGGAGGGAGGCTTGCACTTGCCCTGCCCATGCTGTCCCACTACTCATGTGTGAGGAAAGCGTGCACTTGCTCTGCCCATGCTGTACCTCTACTCATGTGTGAGGGAAGCTTTTACTTTCCCTGCCCATGCTGTACCAATACCATGTGTGAGTGAGGCTGGCACTTACCCTGCCCATGCTGTACCAACACCCATGTGCGAGGGAGACTTGCATTTGCCCTGCCCATGCTGTACCAATACCATGTATGAGGGAAGCTTGCACTTGCTCTGCCCATGCTGTACCACTACTCATGTGTGAGGGAAGCTTGCACTTGCTCTGCCCATGCTGTACCAATACCCATGTGCGAGAGAGGCTTGCACTTGCCCTTCCCATGCTGTACCAATACCATGTGCGAGGTAAGTTTGCACTTGCCGGGCCCATGCTGTACCAATACCATGTGTGAGGGAAGCTTGCACTTGCCCTGCTCATGCTGTACCAATACCATGTGTGAGGCAGGCGTGCAGTTGTCCTATGCATGTATCTGTTCATGAAGGAAAAGTGCAGGAGGCCTGCCCGTGATGTACCAGTAACCAGGTGTGAGAGAAGCATGTCCTGCCCATGCTGTACCAGTACCCATGTGTGAGGGAGGCTTGCACTTGCCCTGCCCATGCTGTACCAATACCATGTATGAGGGAGACTTGCACTTGCCCTGCACATGCTGTACCAATACCCATGTGCGAGGGAGGTTTGCACTTGCCATGCCCATGCTGTACCAATACCATGTGTGAGGGAGGCTTGCACTTGCCCTGCAAATGCTGTACCAATACCATGTGCGAGGGCGGCTTGCCTTTGCCCTGCCCATGCTGTACCAATACCCATGTGCAAGGGAGGCTTGCACTTGCCCTGCCTATGCTGTACCAATACCATGTATGAGGGAAGCTTGCACTTGCTCTGCCCATGCTGTACCACTACTCATGTGTGAGGGAGGCTTGCACTTGCCCTGCCCATGCTGTACCAATACCATGCGTGAGGTAAGCTTGCACTTGGCGTGCCCATGCTGTACCAATACCATGTGTGAGGGAAGCTTGCACTTGCCGTGCTCATGCTGTACCAATACCATGCGTGAGGCAGGCGTGCAGTTGTCCTATGCATGTATCTGTTCATGAAGGAAAAGTGCAGGAGGCCTGCCCGTGATGTACCAGTAACCAGGTATGAGAGAAGCATGTCCTGTCCATGCTGTACCAGTACCCATGTGTGAGGGAGGCTTGCCCTTGCCCTTTCCATACTGTACCTGCTCATGGGGGAAGCATGCAGGCATCCTGCCCATGCTGTACCAATATCATGCATGAGGGAAGCTTGCACTTGCTCTGCCCATGCTGCACCACTACTCATGTGTGAGGGAAGCTTGCATTTGCCCTGCCCATGTTTTACCAATACTATGTGTGAGGGAGGCTTGTACTTGCCCTCTGCTGTACCAATACCAATGTGTGAGTGAGGCTTGCACTTGCCCTGCCCATGCTGTACCAATACACATGTTCAAGGGAGGCTTGCACTTGCCCTATGCTGTACCAATACCCATGTGTGAGTGAGGCTTGCACTTGCCCTGCCCATGCTGTACCAATATTATGTTTGAGTGAGGCTTGCACTTGCCCTGCCCATGCTGTACCAATACCATGTGCGAGGGAGGCTTGAACCTGCCCTATGCTGTACCAACACCATGTGTGAGGGAGGCTTGCACTTGCCCTGTCCATGCTGTACCAACACCATATGTGAGGGAGACTTGCACTTGCCCTGCCCATGCTGTACCAATACCCATGTGCGAAGGAGGCTTGCACTTGCCGTGCCCATGCTGTACCAATACCATGTGCGTGGGAGTCTTGCAGTTGCCCTGCCCATGCTGTACCAATACCATGTTTGAGGGAGGCTTGCACTTGCCCTGCCCATGCTGTACCAATACCATGTGCGAGGGAGGCTTGCACTTGCCCTATGCTATGCCATCACCATGTGTGAGGGAGGCTTGCACTTGCCCTGCCCATGCTGTACCAATACCCATGTGAGAGGGAGGCTTGCACTTGCCGTGCCCATGCTGTACCAATACCATGTGCAAGGGAGGCTTGCACTTGCCCTATGTTGTACTAATAACCATGTGTGAGTGAGGCTCCCACTTGCCCTGCCCATGCTTTACCAATACCCATGTGGGAGGGAGGCTTGCACTTGCCCTGCCCATGCTGTCCCACTACTCATGTGTGAGGAAAGCGTGCACTTGCTCTGCCCATGCTGTACCTCTACTCATGTGTGAGGGAAGCTTTTACTTTCCCTGCCCATGCTGTACCAATACCATGTGTGAGTGAGGCTGGCACTTACCCTGCCCATGCTGTACCAACACCCATGTGCGAGGGAGACTTGCATTTGCCCTGCCCATGCTGTACCAATACCATGTATGAGGGAAGCTTGCACTTGCTCTGCCCATGCTGTACCACTACTCATGTGTGAGGGAAGCTTGCACTTGCTCTGCCCATGCTGTACCAATACCCATGTGCGAGAGAGGCTTGCACTTGCCCTTCCCATGCTGTACCAATACCATGTGCGAGGTAAGTTTGCACTTGCCGGGCCCATGCTGTACCAATACCATGTGTGAGGGAAGCTTGCACTTGCCCTGCTCATGCTGTACCAATACCATGTGTGAGGCAGGCGTGCAGTTGTCCTATGCATGTATCTGTTCATGAAGGAAAAGTGCAGGAGGCCTGCCCGTGATGTACCAGTAACCAGGTGTGAGAGAAGCATGTCCTGCCCATGCTGTACCAGTACCCATGTGTGAGGGAGGCTTGCACTTGCCCTGCCTATGCTGTACCAATACCATGTATGAGGGAAGCTTGCACTTGCTCTGCCCATGTTGTACCACTACCATGTGCGAGGTAAGCTTGCACTTGCCCTGCCCATGCTGTACCAATACCATATGCGAGGTAAGCTTGCACTTGGCGTTCCCATGCTGTACCAATACCATGTGCGAGGGAGGTTTGCACTTGCCCTGCTCATGCTGTACCAATACCATGCGTGAGGCAGGCTTGCAGTTGTCCTATGCATGTATCTGTTTATGAAGGAAAAGTGCAGGAGGCCTGCCCGTGATGTACCAGTAACCAGGTATGAGAGAAGCATGTCCTGCCCATGCTGTACCAGTACCCATGTGTGAGTGAGGCTGGCCCTTGCCCTTCCTATACTGTACCTGCTCATGGGGGAAGCATGCGTGAACCCTTGCCATGCTGTACCAGACTGTGACCACAAAAGTGATGAGTGGAAGGTTTCGAATTAATCTAAACCACTGGCACCGCTCTGGGCAACCTTCCACAGCACAGTTTTTTAGCCCATCTGCGCCATTGCAAAAGGGGTCCAGCCATGTGCAATTCAGTCAGCTGCCACCACCAATGGTAGCAGCCCAGCCCGAACTGCTAGGCCAGGTCCCCTCTGCACAGAAAACCAAGCAACCCCAGACATGTTTCGGCCTTGTTGGACCTCCTCAGTGAGGTGCAGCCTGGTTCCCTATGGCGCAGCGAGCAAGGGACCCATGTCTGGGCATACCCTCTCTCACATGGAGAGACAAACTGTGACCACAAAAGTGATGGGTGGAAGGTTTCGAATGAATCTGAACCACTGGCAATTGCTCTGGGCAACCTTCCACACCACTTTTTTTTAGCCCGTCTGCGCCATTGCAAAAGGGGTCCAGCCATGTGCAAATCAGTCAGCTGCTGCCACCAATGGTAGCAGCCCAGCCGAACTGCTAGGCCAGGTCCCCTCTGCACAGAAAACCAAGCAACCCCAGAAATGTTTCGGCCTTGTTGGACCTCCTCAGTGAGATGCAGCCTGGTTCACTATGGCGCAGCGAGCAAGGGACCCATGTCTGGGCATACCCTCTCTCACATGGGGAGACAAACTGTGACCACAAAAGTGATGGGTGGAAGGTTTCAAATTAATCTGAACCACTGGCAATTGCTCTGGGCAACCTTCCACACCACCGTTTTTTAGCCCGTCTGCACCATTGCAAAAGGGGTCCAGCCATGTGCAAATCAGTCAGCTGCCGCCACCAATGGTAGCAGCCCAGCCCGAACTGCTAGGCCGGGTCCCCTCTGCACAGAAAACCAAGCAACCCCAGACATGTTTCGGCCTTGTTGGACCTCCTCAGTGAGGTGCAGCCTGGTTCCCTATGGCGCAGCGAGCAAGGGACCCACGTCTGGGCATACCCTCTCTCACATGGAGAGACAAACTGTGATCACAAAAGTGATGGGTGGAAGGTTTTGAATGAATCTGAACCACTGGCAATTGCTCTGGGCAACCTTCCACACCGCCGTTTTTAGCCCGTCTACGCCATTGCAAAAGGGGTCCAGCCATGTGCAAATCAGTCAGCTGCTGCCACCAATGGTAGCAGCCCAGCGAGCCCAGAACAATGGTATGGAGGGTTGCCCAGAGCAATGCCAGAGGTTAAGATTCATTCTAAACCTTCCAGCCATCACCTCTTTGTTTTTGCTATGTCACCCCGAGTGGGACGGGTATGCCCAGATGTGGGTCCCGTGCCTGCTGGGCATAGAGACCCAAGCTACTCCTCACTGATGAGGCCCAACAAGGCCGAAACATGTTTGGGGATGCTTGTGGTCTCGTGCAGAAGGGATGTGACCTAGCAGTTCGGGCTGCACTGCCCCTTTTGGGGCGGAGCCAAGCCTGATTTGCATATGGTCTTTCCCCTTCTGTAAAGGCTTGGCAGGCGAAGAACGATGGTCTGGAGGGTTGCCCATAGCAATGCCAGAGGTTAAGATTCATTCTAAACCTTCCAGCCATCACCTCTTTGTGTTTGCCATGCTGTACCAGTACCCTCCTGTGAGGGAAGCTTGCACTTGCTCTGCCCATGTCTTATCTGTACATGGAGCTAACATGCAGGAACCTTGCCCATGATGTACCAGTACCCTCGTGTGAGGGATGCTTGCACTTGCCCTGCCCATTCTGGGCATGTTCACGGAGGTTGGGTGCAGCAGCCCTGCCCATACAATACCGGTAACCACATGCGAGGGAAGCTTGCACTTGTCCTGCCCATGCTGCACAGTACCACGTGTGAGGGATGATTGCACTTGCCCTGCCCATCCTGTGCATGTTCATGGAGGATGGGTGCAGTGACCCTGCCCATGCTGTATCAGTACCCATGCGTGATGGAAGCTTGCAATTGCCCTACCCTTGCTGTAGCAGTAACTATGTGCGAGGGAGGCTTGCCTTTGCCCTGCTCATGCTGTACTTGTTCCCAGAGGAACTGTGCAGTAGCCCTGCCCATGCTGTACCAGTAACCACGTGTGAGGGAAGCTTGCACTTGTCCTGCCGATGCTGCACAGTACCACGTGTGAGGGAAGCTTGCACTTGCCCTTCCCATGCTGCATAGTAACCACGTGTGAGGGAAGCTTGCACTTGCCCTGTGCATGCTGTACCAGTAAATACGTGTGAGGGAGGCTTACACCTGCAATGCCCATGCTGTACCTGTTCATGGAGGAAGCATGCAGTAGCCCTGCTCATGCTGTACCAGTACCCTTGTTTGAGGGAAGCTTGCACGTGCCTTTCCCATACTGTACCTGTTCATGGGGAAAGCATGCAGTAGCCCTGCTCATGCTGTACCAGTACCCTTGTTTGAGGGAAGCGTGCACTTGCCATGCCGATACTGTACCTGTTCATCGAGGAAGCATACACGAGCCCTGCCCATGCTGCACAGTAACCACGTGTGAGGGGAAGCGTGCACTTGCCCTGCCCCTACTGTACCATTAGCCACGGGTGAGGTAGGCCTACACTTTCCCTGCCCATGCTGTACCTGTTCATGGGGGAAGCATGCAGGAGCTCTGCCCATGCAGTACCGGTAACCACGTGTGAGGGAAGCTTGCGCTTGCCCTGCCCATCCTGTGCTTGTTCATGGAGGATGGCTGCAGTGGCTCTGCACATGCTGTACTTTCCTTGAGGGAATGTCCACTTGGCCTGTCCATACGGTGTTGTCTGATGTGGAGGCTTACCCTTGCCCTGCAGTACATTTGTGATGGGAACTTAAGGTTAATGGACGGCGGCAAAAGCTGAGTTTGTGAATGTGGCAGGCGTGACACACGCGAGAAGCGGCCGGGACACATTTGAGGGTAGGGCATAAGATTGGGCGCATATGAGCGGTGGTGGGGCTAGGGCGGCAGAAATTCTTCCAATTGCCCGAGCTGACTCTGAAGCCCCCCAGCCCTCCTGCACTAATGTAAAGCATAGCTCTCCAGAACTGCCTTGGAACCAAATGATTCATGTTTTCTAAACCATTATTCTTTACATTTCTCCAGAAGATAATCCTTATAAGCTCGAATGAGCCACACCCATCCTTCCTCAAAACACTCCCCTTGGCTAGAGTGACCAGACGACCGGTTTTCCCGGGACCGTCTGGGGAAATCACCCTCCGTCCCGGGGTGCCAGGAGTTTTTCATTTTAGAAATCCTGTCCCGGGTTTGCATGGTTGGGTGGCTTTGCTCCCGGTTTTTGCCAGGACGTGATTTCGAAATCCCGAAATCGGGTTGTGGCCCGACTATCCCCGGCGATCTCTGCTCTCCTCCAAAGAGAGGAGGGGGCCTGTGAGCACACCCCCACCCCAAAACAGACCAGCAACATAGAAGTAGGACCACAGTTTCATTTGTATTTGTGTTAGTTCTACTCAATGTCTATGGCCTGTCCCGTTTTTTTTTCATCTGGTCACCCACCCATGGCCCCATTTCCTCAAATATACTTCTTCTCTTATTACTCTCCCCTCTTGCATCCCTTCATTTTGCTGATAGTTCGCCAAGCAGGCTAAGTTCCGGAACACCCCGGGTGTGGGCACAATAGGCCACGGACAAGGATCAGGCACACAGAAACTACTACAGTGGTGATTTGGCGCAGTATAAAAGCAGAGTAACATAACTGCCCTCATTATACACTGGCATATCATGTGGTTAACATTGCCACGAAATTGACTCGGGTGCCTTTTTCTAATATGCTTTCCCGCTGTGCTGCGCCAACCTGCGTATTTAATTCGCTGTACTTGAGAAGTGGAGAACACTGTCCTTTTGCTGAGTAGCTATTAAAAAAAAAAAAAAATACAAGCGCCAGCCCCCTGAAATCGCCTATTTTATAAAACCGAGCTCCGGCACTTTCCTTAAAACTGACAAATGCGAAATCATGGTGTAAATATTTTAGAGGGGTAAGCAGTAGAGCTATTGGACGCTTTACCCCATGGAGAAGAGTGAGGCAAAATACAGCTCCATACATCACTGTAATGAAACATTAGCTTCGCGGCCCCATCCTCCTAGTGCTCCAGAAGACAAATGCAGACACTTCCCGCAGACACAACTGGGACCGCGAGCAGCCCGCCAGAAATGCCATTTCAGGCAGTCGGATTGGTGGAAAAGTTCAGAAAGACGTTTCAAGGCTCTTAGCCTGACGGATCCCTATTTCTGGTATTTTCCCAGCATGATTCCTCTGTTTCTAAGCCGTGTTCCCGCTTCCGTCCTTTCGTCTGTCTGTGAACACGGGAAGGAGGAAGCAGTCATCTGGAAATGGAACAAATTACGTCAATTCATATATGTTCCTCTAACGCTTTTTGTCACGTGTTACTTCTTCATATATATATATATATATTTTCAAACACACACAAAAGGTTTATTCCTGATTCCATTGTGTGAATTGCAAGAAAAAGGATGGTGGCGATAGAGACACCACAGGTGCCGCTGGTATCTTCCCCTTTAGATGGCCCAAGGATTTTATTTTCCTGCAGTTAAGGGAAGTATTTGCAACTCCCTTAAATACAGGGCAAAAGCTGCAAATATTCTGAGGAGTTTTTACAATGTTGATCACCACTTCTTGGGTGGGGGTGAACTTGGGGGTGTTTAAACCCATACACGGATGGTATGCCCCACATGTGCAAGACCATGGTGCTCTTGTAGCAGTACCCACGGATTCAGATTGTTTGATAACCCTAAGGAGTAAGAGACCTCTGTCAGGACTGTGACGAGGGAGAGCATGACTAGGTTAATGAAGATTACCTGAAGGTAATCAGAGCATTACCCCATCCCCTCTCTTCCTTATTCCATACCTTACTTTTGGAGTATACTGAATATACCAGACCAGACCGACTCATTTCGTATGGGCATAACGACAGACCAGTAAGTGCTGTGCAACCCTAGCAGTGAAACCAGGGAAGGTTATCAAGAGAGAGCAGTTCAGGGGATGGCAGAAGCAAGGAGGATGGCAGAAGCAAGGCCGTGACCAGCTTGCCAGGGATGTGTGAGCATGGTAGGAGCAGCCCAATCAGCAGTCCTGCAGATGTCCAAATTGGAAGCTCCCTTTTCCCCCTTCCAAGAAGTGGGCAGCAGCTCATTTGATTTTCCCAGGATGGCACTGAGGGAATCTGAGGTGCCAGGAAGTAATCCAGGGGCATGACCTCCTTGATCCATCAGATCACAGAGATAGCAGAGTCCTTCTGATCCACATTAGACCCCCCAAATATGATACACAGGGTATTTTTATTTAGAAATGCAGCTACCTTCTCCAGGTAGGAAGGAAAGATTGGCCATCCTTCATGGATGGCAGGAGCTCCCTCTATCTTTTCAAAAGGTTATCTGTAAGAGCAGGGAGGACAACCTCCTTGGACAAATGAAATATGGAACCCAGCTTGGTCCAGAAAGTTTGGTCACATCAAAGAGTGACTGTTTAGGGGTAAACCTTGTGTTAAGGCGGTGTGAAGGGAACTGCTCCAGATCCCCTGTGGAAGCGATGGAAACCAGAAAGAGAGTTTTCAAAGTTAGTTGATTCAAGTCCCCCAGGGGGAGAGTCTTGAAGAGGGGTTTGCAACGCTTTGGGTCTCTGTACACCTGAACAGGTATGCTCACAAAGAATACACCACAACCCAGGGCACTCACATCCATTATTTGCGCCTTATGTCGGAGAGAACGTGTCGAGAAGGGACCCCTTTACTAGGGTTGATGGACTCAACCACCTCTGCAGATCGGACATGATCAAGGGAGTAATTGAGACTGACCTTTCGAAGTCCACTGAACATGGGGTCCCATAATGTTGGTGGTGGTTCGAGAGGGTATCTCTACATATTATCCCCACCAAAAATATCACTGTAAACATGTTCGTCTGGAACGGGCATAGGTGATATTTTTGGTGGGGATAATTTTTGGGGGTTTTGGGGGCAGGGGTTGCGGGGGTGTCCCCTGCTCCTTTAAAAAGAATGCAGATGTTGCAGGGGTGTCCCCTGCAGGTTCCATGCTTTAATATCACCACAAAAATATGGCAATATTTTTGTATGCTGATATTTCTGCAGGGATATTAACACATGGAACCTTCGAGAGGAGTTGAAGAAAGATGTGAGCTCAGGTTATGCAAATACTACAGGCACAGTCAGTGCCTGTATCCTTAACCACCTCCGCACTCAGTCCATGTATCCTAAACCACCTCTGCACTCAGTCCATGTATCCTAAACCACCTTTGCACTCAGTCCGTGTATGCTTGACCACCTCTGCACTGTGGAGTCCTTACAGGCAACAAATATGCAAAACCTATGGATGATGCACTTGCATGTGGCTGCTGGCAGACATGCTTATTCAGGGTGATTTGAGATTTCCTACTGTTCTAGAAACATCTGTGAGCAGTTAAGCTGTCATGAACCCTGCATACACCAGACTCGATGTTTGATCTGGGGGGACCTTGATTAAGAGATTGTCCAAGAATGCTTAGTTGATTACTCTTTCTGTCGTGCATCCTCCTGACCAAGGATGCAAGAATGTTCTTAGTATGGCTCTTACGCCAAGGAAGAGGATAGTAAATTAAAAATGCTAGACCATTATCGCAAACCTCAGGCGCTTGTCTTCAGCAGAACTGGTATGGACGTGCAGATAGGCATCCTTGAGGTCCAGTAATGGAAGCTAGTCTCTGGAAGACAGTTTCCAATTGATTCAGTGGAGAGTCTGCACCTTGAACATGATGACTAAAACATGGAGATTCACCCTCCTGAACTCAAGAACCAGCCTTTTCTACCTGGATGTCTTGGAAATCAAGAATCCAGTGGAGAAAATCCCCTATCTCCCAAGATTTTTGATGGTCCATTCTTCCCTGCAAGACTCTGGATACGAGGCTGTTGAAAGTTCCCCTGTGGGGTCTCTTGACCAGGGTGTTCATCTTTTTCCAATGTTAGGAAAGCAAGAGTCAAACGTAATGGCATACTTTCCAGATGATGTACAGGACCCAGGTGTCCATGGTGCAACGGTACCATTGGTGAACACGTAGATGTAGCCTTCCTCCCACTGGCGCAGAGGGTGGGATTGTAGATGAGTCAGAAACTAGACAACCTAGGAGATGTGCCTACTCTGGTCTTCTGTAAGAGGATCCTCTGCTTTCCTCTGAATTGCAGCTAACCTCTTGGTTCCGCTGCCTGTGTTTAGGGAAAACAGATGTGGGAGGGTCTGGAGATGAAGAAGCAAGAGCTCTGTTTATTTAGGAGAGTGCCACAGTGCCTCTCCTCCCTGTGCACTCAACACACCTTCTACCCTAGCTGTTCATCAAAATCCCCTGCCGCCTGTAATGGAAGGTGGACCTCCTTTCGAGAAGAATCTGCATGCCAGCTCCTGATGAGAATATGTGATCTGGCTCGGCCTGGGGAGTCTATGGTGAGGACTGATATCCGGATGCCATAGGATCTCTTACAGACTGGTAGCTCCAGGTCAAAACATTCTCGCAAGAATTAATCCAAATAAACATTACCTATATTAAAGTATCTTATTACTGTGGTGCCCACCTACACATTGTACTTCGAGGACTGATATCTGCCCACCATCCAATGCTAAGTGCAAGAGAAACTCGGGGTTTGGGATGCCTGCTGTCCAGAGGGGCTGTGCAGTCTGCTTTCTTCCTCCATCCTTGTGTATAGCACGTGCAAAGGCCTCCATTAATGATTGAGCCATGTAGGAGTCATACATGGAAGCATGAAAGGACATGTGGGCCACAACATAATTCTTCCTGAGGCCTTCATCCAACATCTCATCCACTGGACCATGGTCTGCCACCTCCTTGAGTGGCATGAAAGGAAGGTGTGGTAAGGTTGACAGGAGGGAATCAACGTAAGGGGATGGGATGGGTCTACCCCCCCCTCGTCTATGACGCTATAGCTTGTTCTTCAACCTAGGAATTGAACCCCAGCCAGGGGCCTTCCTCTCCTTCCACATCGTGCCCTTAACATCTCTGATGAGGGTGAGTGCCATCTGACCAGTCGTTTTGAACTCCCTCCCTTTAGGCTTCCCATTAGGATTAGAGGTGCCCTTGGAGAACTCCATGCGGTCTACCATTGGATTTAGGGCCATCCCCGCAGAGCCCTTGGCTAAGAATTTTCCCTTCTGCTCCTGTTTATCAGAAAAGAACGAGGAAGATGAGGATGCCGATGAAGAGAAAGAGAAGGATGAAGGGGAAAAAGAAGTTGAGTGTATGTACCCGAGTCCCCTTGGTGGCCTCTCCTTCACCTGCAATATCTCTCTGATTAGGGATTTTAGTTGCAGAGTAGAGTGTGACCAGTGCAACCTGTAGAAGCCTACTGCCCAGGGGAGTGATGGATGACTCTGTGCCAGAGGCAAGTACCACATGCTTAACCTTCTGGGAATGCTACCCATTGACTGGCAGTGATGTGATGCACATCAGCCGAAACATACAACTATTGAAGAAGAGGAAAGGTAAAGGTCAGGTGACTGAAGACCGGGAAGAAATATGGCTTTATCTGATGAGTGCGGGTGGGTAGGATGGGGTTTACCAGTTGTCTGCATTGGCCTCAACAATGTAGGATGTTTTAAGACCATGCAAGAACCAGGCCCGATCTACGTTCTCACAGATGGCGGAGAGGCTGGGGACAGTCACGGCAGGTATTCCCGCATGGGAAGAAGGGAGGCTTCTTTGCCTTGCTTTTATCAGAATCCAGGTGGGTGTTAATTTTTTTTTTTTGATTTGATGAACACAGGGCATTGTGATGTCACCACTATGCCCAGTCCTAATGCTGCAGACGTGAGACATGGCATCGGCCAGGTACTGGTTAGTACTTGAGGCCTCGTGTTGTGATCTGTTTTCTTCTTTATCAAAAGTATTCTGCACATAAGTGACGGGCGGTTAAGCATCTAGATATGGTTTACAGATCTGTGTCAGTTTCCTCTGTTTGAAAGCTGGTCCTGGGCAAATGGTTACTAAACTACTAAACACAAAGTGGAAGTGCTCTGTTGAGGACAACTATTTTATCTCTGACCCTTAAGGAATATGGGCCAGTGCTTTATATCATTGTATGTGGGGATATGAATATCACATGGTTTGATGCAAATAAAGCCCCCTTAAGAGAAAGCAAGAATGAAATGCAAAACCTACAATGCCAAAGATCAAGATGGGATGCCGGAATGTAGGCACGAGATTGTGACATGGCCAATGGACAGGTAAATGGTGATATACCTCCGAATCACACCTTGCATAATATGGGCTATTAAAAGACATTGGATATTGGACTATATTTGGTCTTCAAAAAATCTCTGGAATAAAATTGAGAGTCTGAAAATAACAGCAACCACAAAGAACGACCATGACGCTTTGGTGTTGTCTTACAGTTGCCTCGAAAATTCGAAACATAGATTTTGAGCCAAGCACTTCAGGTAAACAATGGGCGAAATAGGCTCAGAGTAAGTGAACACCAAATAAAACAACTGACCAGTGACTTCCAAAGCCTAAATAAATTTGACCGAGAAGTGGTAAATTATATGGCACTATTACCGTGCAAAAAGGTGAGGTCACTCCTAAAGATGCAAACTACAAAAATACACACTCATGAATGGAGTACGAGGGTAAACGTGGAAAAAAAAAGCACATAAGGACATACGAAAACTTAAAGCTCAAGGAGGCGCTGGCATGCAAGGGCGGATCAAACAACGGAAGCAAAAATGTCGTAATTGGGTAAAAGCTTTCTCTTCTTTATGTGATCAACAACGGGGCGAGGTGATGATGTCTTTAATAAAATCAAATGATTCCAGGGAGATTTGGCGTATCTTGAATAGAGGATCCAGAAACCAAGTGGACACAACTGGTGTCTCTGAAGGTGATTGGAAAAAAACACTTCAATTAAGTGTTATCTAAGGGAAAAGAAACAATCTTGACAGCACCAGTGGAAGTTGCTGTAAGGTGGGACATTGGTAAGACTGCGGAAGATATAAGCAATGCGGTTACCAGATTAAAGAATTAGAGAGCTGCTGGGCCTGATGGCGTATCCAATATGATGCTTAAGGCACACAAATCTGAGTGGTCCATCTTTGTCGCAAAGTTGTTCTCTAGAATTGCTGACTTTGGGATAATACCATCCTCTTGGACAACAGCGGTAATTGCTCCGATTTTCAAGAAGAGTAATCGGGCCGATCCAGTTAACTATCGCCCGATTGCCCTTCTTGATACAAATGGTAAGCTATTCACTACTTTCTTGCAGCAGAAGTTGACGAAATGGGCAGTCAAGAGAGGAATATCTGACTGTCGCCAGACTGGTCTTACAAAGGGTGTTGGGACCGAAATCAACTTGAAGTTGGTAAACCTTTTAAAACTAGAAGCTCTGGAAAAGAATACACAATGATGTTGAGACGGAAATTGTAATAGATACAAAGGCATTGTATTCAGTTTGTTCATTGTTAGACCAAGCTTTGGGGCAGTTGCTAATCTTTCAAACTTTGCCACATTTTGGATCCATGCCCACTGTTTAAGCTTTCTCTTCGCAATTTGTGGCTGGAAAGCTTAAACAGTGGGCATGGATCCAAAATGTGGCAAAATTTGAAAGATTAGCAACTGCCCCAAAGCTTGGTCTAACAATGAACAAACTGAATACAATGCCTTCGTATCTACAACAGTTATACATTTTATGGACAAAATTCTGAACTGAAAATGGAAAAAGAAAAAAAATGATACCAAAATGCTTCAAACCTAGAGTAATGGATTGTGAACTTAATGGAAGGAAAAAGTTGTAATACAAGTTTGTAATAAACTACATGTTACCAAAAAAAAAAAAAAGATATGGTTTACAGATCTGTGTCAATTTCCCAGTTTGAAAGCTGGTCCTGGACAAATGGCTACTAACCACAAAGTGGAAGTGCTCTGTTGAAGACAGCCATTTTATCTCTGACCCTTAAGGAATATGGGCCAGTGCTTTACAGCAGAACAGGAAATAAGTGAGAAACAGAATGGTGATGGCTAGAAGGTTTTGAATGAGTCATAACCTTTGCTATTCTCTGGGCAACCTTCCAGACCACTGTTTTCAATCCTGCCCTGGAATACAGAAGGGGAAAGGGCATATGCAAATCAATATTGGGCCCCTTCTCAAAATAGGCAGCTGACCACAAACATCTAGGTCACATCCCTTCTGCATAAGACCACAAGCAAACAGGGACGTCATTTCACCAAAGTGCCAGGGGTAGCAGAAGTGACTTCACACGACCCTTGACCTCTGATGACTTCACAGGAAGTGATGCAATTTGACTCCACCCAAGTGACATCAAGGGAAGTGATGGAACATGGCCTTCCACGCCTTGATAAACAGGAAGTGGCATTGTTCCTAAGTAAACTACACAAAAATACAGTTATGATATCACTGTAATGTGGTATACATTCCATACAAGAATGGATCACCATATGTATCATTAAGATCAGTGTGTATAGGCCCATATTACCAAATTACTGTGAATGGAAGCAGATTTCCAAGGCTAAATGAAAATTATGTGTTCTTATATAGCACTTACGCTTAAGTGTTTTATATTTAACAAATATACATACAATATAACCTAAACTGTGTTGCTACTCAATTATCAACCTCAGAAGGATGAAAGGATGAGTTGGCCTTTGCCGGGATTCAAAACTGAAACCTGCAGAACACACACACATCACAGCAGCCAGCGCTCAACACGCTGAGCTATCTTACCTGCTATAGCTATCTTACAGATGTAATATATTTATTTCATTGCATTTAGTTTCAATGAAACTATTACAATGCAAAGAAAAAGACACAAAATTACATTTCATTAATATCGAATAACTCATTACACAACAGCAGTTCATAGCATACATTGTATTAAACAAATTCAAAAATTCATTGCAATTTATTACATTTTCAGTAGTTCAATAATTCATCAATTCTAAACGCTTAACACGCTTCTAAAATCCTAAAACATGAAACGCAGAACACATAAAACACAAAACATTAACAGCATGGTCATTGTCCCTATAGATCTAAAGTAATTGGCTGCCTGCCTTTTCACTCATCTACTACCTTTCTCTTACTTCACATTTATTTCAAATTATTGGCCTTTATCCTTCAGATATACTGACTACAGTAAAATGAGTAATTACATGTCTGAATGTCCTCAAAGTCAGCAAGCAAATTACTCCCTGTAGTGGATACCATTAAACTGGTAACTGAGATTTTACAGCAGGCCAGTTCATGTGCAGGTCTGGTGCAAGGTTGGCCATGTGTCAAGACTGTGTGAATCTACTTTTAGGCTTCAGAAGTTGGCAAAATACATACCAATGGGAGGGTTTATAATTGTATATTAAAGAGTTTAGAGTAGTGCCGGTAAAGCAGCACAATCACACGGCATCCTGTACTCTCGGCACTCATTACCTCCTATATGCAAACAGACATCCTGAACAGCATGCCATGGCGATAGGAAAGATAGGCACATTACAACAAAGCATTAATTGTGGTCGAATGAAATCAAGGGCCACTATATGCTATGGTCAAACATTTCTACACTGTACACTAGCTTTTAGGCACAATGGGCCTCATTACAACCCTGGCGTTGGACCATGGTGCTATTAGCACCATGGTCCATGCCGGATTCCATTGACACAAAAGGACCAAGGAAAAGGGTCTCAAGCCTGAGTGTACCCTTATACATTCACAATATAGAACTCAGGTTGATTAATTCTGTGGGGATATTTTCACAAAATATTTTAATTTTTGTTTTTAGTTCGCCCTCTAGAGAGGTACTTGGGATTACTTCAAAAAAGGCTGCTTCATAGATGAAAAAATAGTAATTTTATTTGATTTCTCTATCCACAGGGTATAAAAAGGAGGGACAGATCAACATATTTCTATTGAATCTCCCGTATTCCTCTTCTGTTCTGATCTTTCTCATGATTCGTTTTCAGAATCCAGGTTAGAGGTTATTAAATGATTCCCATCTTTTTGATGGGGAGTCCTGAATCAGGGAGCCCAGCTGGGTTTTGAATTCATTGTTTTACGCGTCTGGGACTCTTCCTGATATTTGAAGCCTACCGGTTTCAGTGGCACAAGGGCCACATCCATCAGGGCTGGACAGACACTGAAGGGTTAGTGTGTCGATGTCTAGATAACTGGTTGTATCGTGCCAGGGAATCCCACCTAGTTATAGGGGTCCCCACGAATATCCGTGTGGTTGGAAGGAGAGAATTTATACTTCCCACGAAAAGCAAGAAGCTATTGTCATGCTCTGAAATATGGAGTAATAGAATACGGGTCTGAAGTCCTTGGTGCAGCAGCGCTGTCTGTCTCCAAGGGGTCAACCAAATTAACCGGATGTTAGAGAGTGATGCACCGCAAGCTGTTTCAGGCGGAAGGAACACGTTGTTTGGTTTTAGGCTGCACCACGCTCAGTGTGTGAGTGGCGCGCCAGGGGGAAGCCGCGCAGCGCGCATGTACCAGCCTGCCAGGTGGACCCCTTGGAGACAGACAGCGCTGCTGCACCAAGGACTTCAGACCCATATTCTATTACTCCTTCTTCTCCTTCCAACCACACGGATATTCGTGGGGACCCCTATAACTAGGTGGGATTCCCTGGCACTATACAACCAGTTATCTAGACATCGACATCGACACACTAATCCTTCAGTGTCTGTCCAGCCCTGATGAATGTGGCCCTTGTGCCACTGAAACCGGTAGGCTTCAAATATCAGGAAGAGTCGCAGACGAGTAAAACAATGAATTCAAATCCCAGCTGGGCTCCCTGATTCAGGACTCCCCATCAAAAAGATGGGAATCATTTAATAACCTCTAACCTGGATTCTGAAAACTAATCAAGAGAAAGATCAGAACAGAAGAGGAATACGGGAGATTCAATAGAAATATGTTGATCTCTACCTCCTTATTATACCCTGTGGATAGAGAAATCAAATAAAATTACTATTTTTTCATCTATGAAGCAGCCTTTTTTGAAGTATTCCCAAGTACCTCTCTAGAGGGCGAACTAAAAACAAAAATTAAAATATTTCATGAAAATATCCCCACAGAATTAATCAACCTGAGTTCTATATTGTGAATGTATAAGGGTACACTCAGGCTTGAGACCCTTTTCCTTGGTCCTTTTGTGTCAAAGGAATCCGGCATGGACCATGGTGCTAATAGCACCATGGTCCAATGCCAGGGTTGTAATGAGGCCCATTGTGCCTAAAAGCTAGTGTACAGTGTAGAAATGTTTGACCATAGCACATAGTGGCCCTTGATTTAATTCAACCACAATTAATGCTTTGTTGTAATGTGCCTATCTGTCTGTCTCCAAGGGGTCCACCTGGCAGGCTGGTACATGCGCGCTGCGCGGCTTCCCCCTGGCGTGCCACTCACACACTGAGTGTGGTGCAGCCTAAAACCAAATAACGTGTTCCTTCCGCCTGAAACTGCTTGCGGTGCATCACTCTCTAACATCCGGTTAATTTGGTGGACCCCTTGGAGACAGACAGCGCTGCTGCACCAAGGACTTCAGACCCGTATTCTATTACTCCAGATTCCAGAGCATGACAATAGCTTCTTGCCCTTCGTGGGAAGTATAAATTCTCTCCTTCCAACCACACGGATATTCGTGGGGACCCCTATAACTAGGTGGGATTCCCTGGCACTATACAACCAGTTATCTAGACATCGACACACTAACCCTTCAGAATCCATGCCGGATTCCGCCATGGTGGATGGCGGATTTACCGCCCCATTCCAAGGTTGGCGGGGTGGTAAATCCCCATTCACCATGGCCCCTTCCCCATTCCCATTTTTGGCCCATAGGGCTCAATGGGAATGGGGAAGGCGCTAATTACGGCACCTTAAATTACGATGCCGTAATTAGCACCAAGGTCCCTTAGCGGGTTGGACTTTAACGCCTGCAAAAAGCAGGCGTTAAAGTGTGAATCCGGCGTTAAGGGTTTAACGGCACCGCAGCCTTTTACGGCGCCGTTAATCCCTTAACGCCAGGGTTGTAATGAGGCCCAATGAGTTTAGCAAGGAACCAGGGACACCAAGATGGAACGTCTTGTGGTGATAGTAACAGAGACAAAAGCAGAAAATAAAATGCTATAACTGCAACCTGCGAAAAGCAAAACACATAGTCCGAATGGATGCTAATTCTACTCTAAATGCTTTTTGGACGTTTTTGTCTTCATTGTGAATTTGAGGTGGTTAAGAATAGACTAAATCAGTCACTCAGCCCCTGAAGTGTACCTGAAATAAACCATTTAATGAGTCTAGACATTATTGTATAGAATTCCAGAAAGACACATTATTTGTTATACTTTTCTTTCCTATTTAAGGTCACTGTTCAAAGTGTTGCACTTAGGAGGCCTGAACAAGAAAGCTAAACACTCCAGAAACAAAGAGCCACATGGTGCTGGCCACAGCCCGGGAGCTTCCATAAAAAATAAAAGAAATAAAAAAATACATATCTTTTGTTTAAAAACAGTTTTAGGGTAGCAAGGGAGACCACAGGTGTAGTGGCAAGGGAGAGTTCAGGGGTCACAGTGGCGACCCCTGGCTACCCCCAAATGACGACCCTGCAAGCAACACCAGGAGAGTTTCTGGGTCATTATCTCAGAGGTCATCATCAGAAAATATGTGTGACATGTCGCTAAGTCGACTGAGCAGAATTGAGGTCAGACTCAAAGGTAGAAATCTATGTTTCATATAAAATAACTTTTTTACACTGATAGCATAAGGTGTTAGGAATATTGCACAACTCAACAAATAACATGTCAGGATGGTAGCCACATGTGTCTGAGTGTGTTGCGAGATGGTAGGACAGAGTGGTTCTCAACAAAGAGGTTAAAACAACAGTAGCTCCCTCTCTTCATGTAAAACAGATGGCAGTAATATTTGGCTCTCCAGGTGCTTTGGACTACGACTCCCATTGGCCTTGTGCAGAGTAACCAATTATGAGGGGTCATGGGAGTTGTAGTTCAAAACATCTGAAGAGCCCCAGGTTGCACGTTCCCTCACTAAAAGATTTGCCAACAAGCTGCTCTGCTTTGTGTCAAATATCAGTACAAACCAAATAAAACATCTCCCAGAAGTCTATTCAAGAACCAAAACTCAAAAGTGCAATCAAGGTCTACCGTAATAAAGGAGGATGTTTTCTCCCATGCAGAGGTCTCAGGAAAGGAGTTGTCTCCTTCACCAATACACCTCTTCGACTGTCGGACTCCCTGCACAGTGAGCCCATGGCTCTCAGGCAGATATGTTTTGCTGTAGTCCTCCTGACTGCTGCATCTTAAGTATTTACCTCAGAGTTCTCTCTTAGATGGGAGGTGGGATGTTCTCACCACTTTGGGCTCAGGGTCGGTGCTTGTGGGATGGTGTGAGCTGCTTTGGTGTGGTTTGGTAGAGAGGCATGGCCCTACTTACCCCTTCCAGCAACTTCTCTCAGTGTGCTGTAATGAATCAGCAGTAAAACTTGAACACAGAAATTATGTTAGTGCAAGAATGTCCAAAAATAAAGAGTGCTCCGTCCTGTGTTCAAAATCCTATCCTGATCCTTACAAGCTAAACACAAAAAATGTGCAAAGGGATACAGTCTTTCAGCTCACCATCTGTAGCTTTTCCAATGTTCCAACACAAAGCTCCAAAAAAGGTGTGCAAACAAATAATCAATGTTCCAAAAAGTTCCATAATCCTGAGGAGATGGGCTTTTCTTCCCCTGAGTTTCTCAGCTTCTTCACAGCATCAAGTCACAGTTCTTTTTCCAGCAAATGTTTTTAACCAATCCAGTGGGTATGGCTCCTTTCCCCTGGATTCCACACACTCACAAGGTTCTTTATTTTTAACTCTATGTTTTCCACACTAAATTCACCTTTCCAACCCAGGAGGTATTGTTCCTTTCCATTGGGTTTCTGACTTTCAATAGGCCTGCCTGGGATACTCTCCTGCCAGGACTTTTCACATTTTGTTGTATTTGGGTTTCGGTCCCAAACTCGCAATCACACTGCCTGGTTAACTCTCCTGCCAGGACTTTACAATGTTCACTGTATTTGGTTGTGGGTCCCAGACTCGCAATCACACTGGCTGGTTTACTCTACCACCAGGTCTTTACAACATTCAGTTCCAATGGGCATGGGTCTTCCCTTAAACCTTCACCTTCACTGTGCCTGGAATTCTCTCATGCCAGGACTTTTCAATGTTCTCTTTATTTGAGTGTGGGTCCCAGACTTGCAATAAAACTGGCCTGTTTACTCTCCTGCCAGGTCTTTGACAATCTTCATCACCATTAAGGACACAAGGAGTGTTTCCTAAGTACATGTTTTTTAGAGTCCTTCACTGATATTTACTTCTGTGGATTTGTCCTTTAACGTCCCTAAGCACTGGGATCATTCCAAACACTTTGTATGCAAGCTGTGGGATTTTGTTCCCCACTTTTGGTGAGTAATATATTCCCAGAGCACAAACCAGTGTCCCAACACTTCACCGTTGTCCCCGCCCTCTGGCGCCCTTCTTCGTATTCGGCTTCTGGTCGCAGTGTGAGCGGCTCTGTCTTGCAGCCGAAAGGTGTTTGTCTGATGCTCCAGCTTCCCTTGATGGCGCAAAGCTTATCCATTGCCTTGTGCCTTCAGGGATGCACCTCCTGGCCATCCTCTGCCCCCCTTCTCTCCATGCTATGGTTCCACCTCACTCTCCACTTTCCAAGTTCCCCGCTTGAGAAGGGGAGAGATTTCTCTTCTCTCGTCTGGCTTCTCCATGCTATACTGCCTAGCTGACAGCTTGCCTTCTCTCTACTTCCCCGCGTCGGGTGAAATTCATCTCCTTCCATCTTAATGCTTCCTGCTTTAAACATAGTGCTACCTACTAGGCTCCACAAACAACAAAAGGGTGTCTCCAGTTCCATGTCCTGTATTGCTCACATGCTCTTCTTCGTCTGAGTGTCTTTACAGAAGATGTTAGAAAGAGTTCTACTATTGATGTAAAGTGGTTGAATTGGGTCTACACCACAATAAGCCATACCGATATGGGAGTTTGGGGTTGTGGGGTGTCATGCTCTGAGTGGAAAGGGGGATGTCTCAGAGTTTTGATATTAGTAACCCTGGGGCATTCTAATGCAACATTACACTATGGATTAGGTCTGTGGTATTGGGGGAGGTCATCAGGGTCTAGGAGAAAAGGGGAATACCATCTCTCATCTGGTGACACTTCTCGAAAACCATGAGTGTCATCTCCCAAGTGGACCTCCCTCAGATAGCCACAGCAGGTTCAGAATCAGACAGTGTCTGCCATTCCCTGGCGGTTGCCAGTGATAGGGTCGAAAACAAAAGGATCGAATGCCTTTTGATCGACAGTCAAAGGATTGATTTTTTTTTTACGGGGGGGTTCTCCCCAACCCCCCTGTTTTCTTTATTAAATACATTTTTTTACCAACCCAAACTAAAAATTATATATAAATAAATGTAAAAAAAAGTGACCCTTTTTTTTCGATCCTTTTGCATTCGCGCAAAAGGTCATTCGATCCTTTTTCTTCGATCGTTTGACTGGACACCTTCCCTGGCCACATAAGGAGACACCTTCCCGCAAAAGGAGTGATGACATTGCCAGATTCATTGCAGTTCCCTCTTCTACCTTTGCCTGTCCTGACCAACCCTATGATGTCCTTGCTGCTCCCCAATGAAGTGGTTCCATCTCATTCCTCTCCCACCTCCACACCCACCAGAACCTCCCTAGCCTCTCACTAAATGGAGTAGTTCATGCTACTTCCACCTTCCTCTATCCCCCTTTCTAGCCAATCAGCACCTTCTTCTATTTTCTTATAGCATGCCTTTTCCTCCTCCTGCCAACAAAAATCACTTCTCAGATAATGTACCTCCTTCTCAATACATCTTGCTCTTTGATCTGAGACTCCCCCTCACCTCAACACAATACTTCTCTCCACTATTTTGTTCATCGCCTCATCCTCCTGAAATCAAATCTCCAGTTGATTAGTTCCCTCTCTCTTCCTCTTCAAGGTGACATCTCCCTTCTTGCTCTCAAAATGAACATCTCCCTTCTTCCTCTCCCTGACAATGTCACTCTCTGTCCTCTCCAAGTAATATATATTTTTTCTGCCCAAATCTGTCTGTTCGCATTCTCAAAGGACACCTCTCTCTCTCTCTCTCTATTTGCTTTGTACCAAACAATTGTCTTGCTGCTTTCCTTTGCAGGCAGGATATATTCCTGTTCCTCTGTACCCAAACATTTTTTCCCGTTTCTTCAAGTAAATCTATTTTTCAATAAAGCCTCCCTTGCTAATGATAAATCCTTCTATCACTCCTACAGGATCTCTCGACATACCCCCCTCCTTCAACACAAAAACATTTCTCCTGGCAATGCTAATCTCTCAATATTTAGATTCCACACATCTCTCACTTGACCAATCGACAAGCTCTACTTTTGCCAGGCGTCTACCCTCAGGTTTTCCACACACCAGGTCTCCTGGACGGGCGTCTTCCCAGATCTGCTGCTCTCCTCTTGCCATCTATGCCAGGATGGGTCGTGGTCCTCCTGCATGGTCTCTCAGGTAATGACATTGCCTCATTATGGGTCCGGTGGTAGCCATGCCGGTAAAACTGGCAGGTATCCACTGGACCGTAATGAATTACCAGCGCCTGACTTCCCGGTGCCAACAGACTATTCCAAGTCCGGTGGCACCGGGAAATCAGGCACCGGTAATTTTTGTTAGTCCCCACTTCCATGGAGTCCAATAGTCCAATAGGACTCCATGGGAATGGGGACACAGGATTATTGGCACCTTTAACAACGGTGCCGTTGCTCCCGTGAGAACTGTTCGAGCAGGTACCATCCCGCCAGGCAGGTCTGATCCTGTTGGGTGGGACGGCACCCGTCCACAGAGTCGTACTGTGCCAGTACGGTAACAATGGTGCCGGTAGGCTTCCCGGTACCGTTGTTATCAGACCGGCACAGTTATAATGAGGCCCATTGACTGACTGAGCTGGCCGGCTTTTGAAGCTTGAGCTCTCCTTTCTTTGGATGGAGCTGAAGGAAATGGCCTGCAACCTTTCGGTGAGGAGTGATTGGGGGCACATTTTGGATCAGATAGAGTGTACAAGGGGAGATCATATTTTAAGGGCTAACGTCATTTTGAATTCCTCGTCTTCCCTGGACATGGTGGAGGTCTTCTTTGCCTTCATCTTGAAGCCCTGCATCTACTGCTCGCTTCAGTTTGGGTCCCTCTGATCTTCCTGCATGTGGACTTAAAAGTTCGAAATCTCTCTGGTAAGCTTGGGAAGTTATCCGGTGAAATGTGGACTCCCTTGACAAAGGGAAGTAGCACATTTGCAATCTGTACAATTCAAGTGCAATCTGAAGAATGCAGTGAGTTTGCTTTGTTTTTGAGAGGGTAACTGTGGTCTCGGCAAGTAACCACCTTCAATTGTGTTGCTAAACAGAGACTTGAGATTCCCCACTCACTGGTGATTGTCAAATGCTGGAACATTGTCTGTCCCGGAGATGTCATTTAGGGGTCGCCAGGGGTCGCAACTGCGACCCCTGAGGTCTCCCTTGCTACCCCTGTGATCTCCTTTGCTACTCCTGGAAAAAGAAGAAAAAAGGGTTTATTTTAATTTTTTTTTTTTTTTTAATGCAAGCTCCTGTGGCCAGCGCCATGTGGCTTTTTGCTTCTGGAGTGGATGACTTTTTTGTTGAAGCCTTAAATAAAACGCGGTTCCACAAGTTTAACACTTTCAGCAGTGACCTTAAATAAGAAAGAATAGGAATTAAAAATCATTTGTCTTTCTGGAATTCCATTCAATAATTGCAAGACTCATTAAAGGCTTATATCAGGCACACCTCAGGGGATGAGTCACTGATTTAGTCTGTTCTTAAACACCTCGACTCAGCCTTTCATCCTTCTGGGGTCGATAAATGAGTACCAACACAGGTTGGGTGATATTGTATGTATATTTGTTCTGTATAAACGCTTAATTGTAAGTGCTATATAATAAGACATCATTATCATTTGGCCATGGACGTCTGCTTGCATTCACAGTAATTTGGTAATATGGGCCTATACACACTGATCTTAACACATATGGCAATCTATTTTTGTATGAAATGTATATCACATTATAGTGATAGTGTAACCATATTTTTCGTAGTGTACTTAGGAACAATGCTATGTGATGATACTTCCTGTTTTGTCAAGGGGTGAAAGGTCATGTTCAATTGCTTCCGTGATATCACTTGGGGGAGGGGTCAAATGACATCACTTCCTGTGATGCCATCAGAGGTCAAGGGTCGTGTGATGTCACTTTCGCTACCCCTGGCATTTTGGTGAAATGACGTTCCTGGTCTGTCCCTTTAAAGGGAAACACTTCCTTTTCTAAACTAGGCGTCTGGGTCTTGCTCGAGGGAGCTTCATGCTCCATCCATATTAATGGGTCTTCACTTTTCACCTTTCTCTGTCCCTGCGGTTCCTGAAGTCACAAGAGCGGAGGTTGTGCACTTAGCTAGTGGCTGTCCTCTGCATACAGGCAGGAGAACTGCAACACATGTCTAAGGAAGACATACTTCAATGTGAACATGGATAGTTGGAAATAATCCACATGAACACAGGCAATGCCATAGACAAAGCAAGTGGCGCAGTTCAGGCACCCAAAGACGCCTCCATTTATTCTCAGGGCCCACAGTGTCAAGAGCCCTCATATGTAGTGTGAAGTGTTCAGACACAGCTGGCCACTCTCTGCACGCCCCTGTGCGTTAGTCCCTTTAGTTTTACGTAGAAAGGCACATTGCTGTTCCTGAAAACTTCAGGACTGGGTGAGGATCTTTTACTAGAGATGGTATCAAAGTAATTAGCAAGTCATTAAAGCACTTTTATAGGAGCTCTGCAACAGTACAATACATTTGTTTTGGATTTGTTCTGGACATATAAGTGTTCGGAGAAATAGAGCATAGGCCTACATACCCAGGGGGTGTCTCCTATTTTGTATCTCAGCTGCTTTCAGAGATGATCATTGATGACTACTTCCCAATAAGGGCCTCTGGTGTGGCCTTTGGAACTCATGTGTTGGGCAGACTCTGGCCGGTGCCACCTTTCTGATTGTTCGCCCTTATGTCTTAAAGTCCAGCACTGCATTCCGTGCACGGAAGTATTTCTGAGCAAGTTATCGCATGTGAGACTGTCAGGCCTCGGCGCGCTTCCAGTTGGCACCCCGTTGGTATGCAGAGTGGGCACTCTTGACTGCTGAGATAGGAGAGCGACGTCTTCTAAGTCATCGCCCGAGAGCCTGCCAAGAAAGCAGGAGCAAGGGCTGTGGGGAGCGATTGAGCCCCCCTGCCGTTTCTATCCATCCTTTGCAGAGCCCAGATTGTGCCATGCGACCAATTTCCTCACATGGAATAATTGTATTTCTTTCTGGGGCTTACGTTGTGTTTAGATTGGAGCTTGACTCCCGGGAAAGAGGGGTCCTGATGACAACATTGCGAATACGTTTCTGAAGGTCATATGCTGCCAACATACACATGACATATCATCTGAGGACAGAGGGCACACAGCCATACCGGGTGGGATCCTGAAAAGGGGCCTGCCCAGGGCCCAGGTACCACATAGATGGAGAGGCCAGGAGCCAAGTACCACATACATGAAGAGGCAAGGGGCCAGATACCACATACATGGAGAGGCCAGGAGCCAGATACCATATATATGGAGAGCTTGGTTCCAGGTGCCACACGTATAGAGAGGCCCAGGAGCCACACATACATGGAGAGGTCAGGGGCCAGGTACTACATACATGGAGAGTTCAGGGCCAGGTACCATATGTTTAGCGTGGCCCAGAAGCCAGGTAACACATACACACAGAGGCCAGGAACCAGGTTCCACATACATGGAGAGGTGAGGGGCCATGTGCCACATACATTGAGAGCTCAAGGCCAGGTGCCACATGTATAGAGACGGCCCTGAGCCAGGTAACACATAAATGGAGAGGTAAGGGGCTAGGTGCCACATACATGGAGAAGCCAGGAGCCAAGTACCACATACATGGAGAGGTAAGGGGCCAAGTGCAACATATATGGAGAGGACAGGAGCCAACTACCACATACATAGAGACGTCAGAGGCAAGGTGCCACACAAATGGAGAGGTCAGGGCCAGGTGCCACACACATGGAGAGGTCAGGGCCAGGTGCCACATAAATGGAGAGGCTCAGGTGCTAGGTGCCACATGCGTGGGGAGGTCAGGAGCCAATAACGCATACCTACAGATGTCAGAGGCCAGGTGCCAAATGCATGGAGAGCTTAGGGCCAGGTGCCACATGTATAGAGACGGCCCTGAGCCAGGTAACACATAAATGGAGAGGTCAGGGGCCAGGTACCACATGCATGGCGAGGCCAGGGGCCAGGTACCACATACATGCAGTGGTCAGGAGCCAAGTACCACATACATGAAGAGGCAAGGGGCCAGATACCACATACAATGAAACGCCAGGAGTCAGGTAGAGATACATGAAGAGGCCAGGAGCCAGGTACAGATACATGAAGAGGCAAGGGGCCAGATACCACACACATGGAGAGGTCAGGGCCAGGTGCCACATCCATGGAGAGGTCAGGAGCCAAGTACCACATACCTACAGATGTCAGAAGCCAGGTGCCACATGCATGGAGAGCTTAGGGCCAGGTGCCACATGTATAGAGACGGCCCTGAGCCAGGTAACACATACATGGTGACGCCAGGGGCCAGGTACCACATAAATCATTTACGGTACCTTCTCCACTGTATTTATCTCCATCGCTCGCCTGCCTCGGGAATATTTCTCCCTAGCTCACCGTATTGTATTGCCTGTTGTTGCCACACTGACCATCTGTATCCTGGTCCTTATGCCTTTGTCTTTGTCTTTTTTGTGCAACTGTAACTGTAACCAATCATTTATGCTTAAGCGCCCAGATACCTTAGGGTTAGGTGCGCTCTAAAAATGATAAACTAAACTAAACTAAACATGGAAAGCTCGGGTCCAGGTGCCACATGCATAGAGAGGACCAGGAGCCAGGTAACACATACATGGAGAGGGCAGGAGCAAAGCACCACATACATGGAGAACTCAGGGCCAGGTGTCACGTGTATAGAGAGGCCCAGGAGCCAGGTAACACATACATGGAGAGGTCAGGGGCCAGGTACTACATGCATGGAGATGTCAGGGCCAGGTGCCATATGTATAGCGAGGCCCATAAGCCAGGTAACACATACACAAAGAGGCCAGGAACCAGGTTCCACATACATGGAGAGGTGAGGGGCCATGTGCCACATACATGGAGAGCTTAAGGCCAGGTGCCACATGTATAGAGATGCCCAGGAGCCACGAAACACATACATGAAGTGGCCAGGAACCAGATTCCACATACATGAAGAGGTCAGGAGCCAGATACCACATTCATGGAGATCTCAGTGCCAGGTGCCACATGAATAGAGAAGTCCAGAGCCAGGTAACACATACATGGAGATGCCAGGAGCCAAGTACCACATACATGGAGAGGTCAGGGGCCAGGTATCACATTTATGGAGAGCTCAGGGCCAGGTGTCACATGTATAGAGAGACCCAGGAGTCAGGAAACACATACATGGAGAGGCCAGGAGCCAAGTATCACATACATGGAGCTGCCCAATGTGAGGTAACAGATGTATCGAGAGGCCCAGGAGCAAGGTAACAGATACATGGAGATCCCACGCGCCAGGTACTGCATACATGGAGAGGTCAGGGGCCAGGTGCGACATACATGGAGAGGTCAGGGCCAGGTGCCACATGTATAGAGAGGCCCGGGAGCCAGTTAACATATACAAGGAGAGGCCTGGGGTCAAGTACCACAAACATTGAGAAGTCAGGGGCCAGGTAACAAATACATAGAGAGGCCCAGGAGCCAGCTGTCATGATGCCCGCTCCCGGGGAGCCGTTCAAGCCCGGCGTCCCCGAAAGCGGACATCCAGTCCCCAAGAAAGGACCCAGCAACCCCATATGGGGGCCCTTTGGACAGTGTCCTGGCGCCTATGGCGCCAGGCTCATAAAAGACATCAGTCCTGGCGCCATAGGCGCCAGGCTCATTATGGGAGTGCTTGGGTGCACTTACCTGATGCAGACCATGCTGCAGGATCCCGGCTTCCTTGAGGCCTGAAAGGAACTACTTTACCTGTGGGACTAATTTACCATCCGGGCGTGGTCGGGGAAGGATACATACCTGATTGGAGGAAGGATACATACCTGGAACTTCTTCCAAGGCTATTTAAACCCCACCCGAACAGCCACACGTGCTTCGCGTTGTTCTGCATCTAGCAGCTGGATGCTCACCGTGTCTGCTCCTGCATCCTGACTTCTGCCACATCTGCCAGCGATCACCTGCAAAGGAAGAGAAGAAGAGAACAGAAGAAGGAAAAGTCCTTACCTGCTAAATCCGCATCCCAGAGGCATCTCGCCGACAATCCTGAAAAGGAAGACTTTATTTTGAAAGCTCATCGCGTCGATCGCTGCAGCGCCGCATTCCACTCACCTTTACAGCGCGCCTCCATGTTCAGCAGCGATCATCCGGATTCGCAGTCACGCCCCAGCGCCTAGGGAGAAAAACACCAGAACAAAAGGTGAGAGAGAGAAGGGAATAAGGAAAGCTAAATCTCCATGTTAAGACTTACCTGTTGATTCATTCCCTCTTCATTTCGGGTCCGCGCCGCATCCTGGCATTTCCGGACCCCGGCCCCTAAGGGAAAAAAAAAAAAGACATCAGCGTTAATGAGCGAATGAAAAGACATTACCAAAAAACGCTCATTAAAGACTTACCTGATTTCTACAAGGATTTCACCTCTCATCTCGGGTCGGTGCCTGTTCCCCGGCATTCCGTACCCCGGCCCCTATGGGGAAAAATACACTAGCATTAGTACATTAATGCATGGACACAAGGGGAACCTCTTATCAAAAAACTTACCTGGACGCCAAGCAAGTTTGGTTCTCACCAATCCGAAAATCCAGTGAAGTAACTGGATACCAACGCGCCCCTGCATCAGAAGCAGGATGGAGAGCTCGTCCTTCCAGACCCTAAGGTGAGACACTACGAGAAATCACAGAAGGGTTTCAAGGAGGGTGAGAGGGGAAAGTGAGAGGCCGATTGCATTACCCCGCAGACAGTTAATCCCCTATTTTCGCCTACAGAAGGATACTTCTGCGAGCCAGACAAGCCAGATTTGGGGGCCCGGTCCAGTCCGTCTTCTGAACCCTGCGCATCACCTTAGAAGAGGTCACAGCAGCGCGAACCAGGCCAGCGCCTCTGTGGGAGTCAGGTGAGCGTAACAGAATGCAAAGCCTTCCTACAAATTCCCACCCAGGCGCTATGGAAAGTTCTGAGACTGATCAGTTGGCCCAATTACTGGGGGAATTACGGGCAGAAGTACATGCCGCTCGTCAAGAGACTAATGCCCTCAGGAGGGAATTAATAATATCAAAGGAAAGAACTGATGACCTGGCCAGACAGCTTTTGCAAGGTCAAGCTGGGCAAACTCCTCTACCCGGTTCCGGAGGGAACCCCGCTCCTGTGGTTTCCAGTAACCCTGTGCAGATTAATCTACCTGGAAACATGCCGCTGGCCCCACCCGAACGCTTTGCTGGGGATCCCAAACGATTCGCCGTATTCATGAATCAGCGTCGTTTGCACTTCCTATGCAGACCTGGGGCCTTCCCTAATGATCAGACCAAGGTAGCCTTTGTATTGTCATATCTCAGCGGCTGCGCTGCCGATTGGTCAGTTCCACTGGTTACTCAAGATGACCCGATTCTCTGTGATTTTCAAAGGTTTCAAGCAAGCATGGAAAGGTTATTTGCTCAACACACTCAGGGGCAGGCTCTGGATGACGAGCTTCTATCCCTGCGACAGGGCAATCAGGACCTCCTATCCTATATTCCAACCTTTAATAGAGTAATTGTGGAAACGGGATGGCCAGAGGATAAAAGAGTCACGTTGTTTTATCGAGGCCTTCGCGGAGAACTTAAAGATGTCTTGGCCCAAGTTGTAAATCCGCCCCAAGAATGACCAGAGTATATAGACTTAGTGGTCCAATTGGATCACAGACTTCAAAACAAAAAAGCAGATCGGTCCAGGTTTGAGACCCGGGTGTTGGTCAAGACCCATTCTAATCCCAAGGGAGTTGATGTCTCTGAGCCTATGCAAATTGGAGGGGTTAAAGGACCCTTAACTCAAAAGGAACATGAAAGGAGGCGGCAGTTAAAATGATGTCTTTATTGTGGGAATTCTGGACACTTTCTACGAGATTGCCCGGCAAAACCGCCCCGAAAGGCGGTCGGAGCCGCTGATAAAAACCATGAAGACTCTGTTTCGTGAAACGACTCCGCCCGACAAGTGTAGGGGTCCGCTTGCCGAGCTTGAAAACTAACTCTCAGACCTCGCATTTCATTGTGCCAATGGTTCTCGTAGATCCAGAACAGCCTAAGCGGTTGCATGCAATAAAGGCATACATTGATAGTGGGGCTATTGGAAACTATGTGGATCGTGAATTAGTCTCTAGGATTAACCTCCCTCTCCGTCCTAAAACCAGCAAAGATATCATCACCACAGTCGATGGAACTGAAATTGCCTCTGGACCGGTAACACATTCCACTACTGAGGTGACTCTTATTGGTCCCGACGGCCATCGGGAGGGTTTTGTGTTTGATGTAATCTAGGCTCCACAGTTTCAGGTTATTCTTGGAATCCCTTGGTTAGAGACACATAATCCTCAAATTGATTGGCGTGCTAAGAGAATAACCTTCCCGGATTGTACACAAACCTGCTTGCCAGAAAACCTGAAGATTAATCTAGCATCTGTAACCTCTGCCTCCATGCAACTACCTCCGGAATACCAAGACTTTCAGGACGTCTTCCAAAAGGAACAGCCAACACGTTACCTCCTCACAGATCGTACGATTGCCAAATCGATCTGGTGCCCGGTGCACAACCCCCTTGTAGCAGGATTTATGCTCTTACCGAACCTGAGAATCTGCATTTGAGACAATATTTGGATCAATACCTAGCTAATGGTTTTATTTGCCCGTCAAAGTCCCCGGCATCCTCGGCTTTGTTCTTCGTGCCCAAAAAAGAAGGCGACCTTACAACTTGTATCGATTACCGCGCATTGAACCAGATAACGGTTAAAAACCGTTATCCTCTGCCTCTGATCCCTGAACTCCTTGACCAGGTGAAGGACGCTTGCATATACACCAAGTTAGATCTCCGGGGGGCTTATCATCTGGTACGAGTTAAAGAAGGCGACGAATGGAAAACTGCCTTCCGTACTAAATACGGATTATTCGAATACCAGGTGATGCCTTTCGGATTGTGTAACGCGCCAGCTGCCTTCCAATACTTCATGAATGATGTCCTTTGGGAACTCATCGATGTTTGTGTTGTCGTATATATCGATGACATTCTGGTGTACTCCTCTTCGGAATCTGATCACAGAAAACACGTCAGGGCAGTACTTGAAAAACTGCGCCAACACAAACTATTTGCTAAATTGGAGAAATGTGTTTTTCATACCACAGAAGTCGAGTTTCTAGGTTTCATCCTGACACCCAAAGGAGTCCGAATGGACTCAAGAAAAGTGGATGCCATCCTCAAATGGCCATCACCTAGCTCTGTAAAAGGGGTTCAAAGCATGCTCGGCTTTGCCAATTTCTATCGCAGGTTTATCCCGGAATTTTCACGCTTGGTACAACCCATTACTGCACTCTTGAGGAAAAATAAACGTTTTGAATGGTCTGAAGAAGCCGAGCAGGCCTTTCAGGATTTAAAAGCTAAGTTTACCTCCGCACCTATATTGAAACACCCGCGTCCGGATCTCCCTTATGTCGTCGAGACTGACGCATCCAGCCTAGCCATGGGAGCTGTCCTTTCCCAAAGAGATCCCGAAACCAACCAACTGCATCCCGTAGCATTTTGGTCCAGAAAATTCTCGGCACCCGAGGTTAATTATGCAATCACGGACAAAGAACTGTTAGCCATTAAGTCCGCTTTTAAAGCCTGGCGGCATTATCTGCTTGGTGCTCGACATACCATCACAGAGATCACTGATCACCGGAATTTACAGTATTTGAAAACCGCCAAGGCTCAGTCATCACGGCAGCTCCGATGGGCTTTGTTTTTCGCTGAATTTGATTTCGTGATTACCTATCGACCTGGCTGCAAGAATGGCAAAGCAGACGCCTTATCCCGAATTGGAATGGGAGAATCTGATACAAACTCAGAACCAGTACCAATAATTCCCAAACAGAGGATTCTAGGCATGACTTCGTTACAGACACTTGAAGACATTCAAGCCAGAGTGAAACAACTCCTGGACCCTAAAACCTTACAGGAATGGATACAAAAGGGATCAGACTTTACCATAGATAATGGTTTACCTTATTTCCAAGGACGCTTATTCCTGCCACATAAGGAATTACACGAACTTGTTATTTCCGGTTATCATGATACATTAATAGAGGGACACCCTGGTATTGCCAAGACAGAGGAAAAGGTGAAACGACAATTTTGATGGCCCTCTTGGCGAAAAGATGTTAAATCGTTTGTGATGTCCTGTCGTGTTTGCGCCCAAAATAAAAGTCAAAAGAAAAGACCAGCCGGTCTCCTTCAACCTCTAGACATACCACCAGCACCCTGGCACACCCTATCAATGGATTTTATTACGGACCTGCCTCCTTGTTCGGGGTACAATACTACTCTGGTAATTGTGGATTTGTTTTCCAAAATGGCCCGCTTTATTCCTTTGAAAGGTTTACCTTCAGCTTCTGTCCTAGCCAAAGAATTCCTCGAAAATATTGTTCGGCTACATGGATTCCCATCTATACTAATCTCTGACCGGGGAAGCCAATTCATTTCCCACTTCTGGCGCAAATGTTGCCAAATGGCGCAGATCGACGTAAGATTATCGACCAGTCACCACCCTCAGACTGATGGTCAGACCGAGAGGACAAATCAGACCCTTGAACAGTACTTACGGTGTATGTTACAGCAATCTGAAAGCAACTGGAAAGACATTCTTTGGATAGCCGAATACACATATAATAATTCGGTACACTCTGTAACTGGCCACAGTCCTTTTTATACTTTGTTTGGGCATCACCCTCAAACCTCAAACCTTGACTCACCTCAGAACCTCAGAATGCCTACAGTAGAACATCTGCATTCTACAATTACCCAAGCCTTCAAAGAGGCAACTACGCATTTACAACAAGCCAAGAGAAAATACAAGGAGAATGCTGATCTACATCGGAGTGAAGCACCTCCGTATCAGATTGGGGATCAATTGTGGTTAGCTACCAGACATTTACCACTCAAAGGGCCTCGAACTTTTAACCCATAATATCTGGGACCTTATTCTATTACGGCAATAATTAACCTAGTGGCTGTTAAACTTGATTTACCAGCTAGTATGAGAATTCACCCTGTTTTTCATGTGTCACTTCTGAAACCAGTGGTGCCCGGAACCCGACTACTCAAACCTCCAGAACCTATTCTAATAGATGGGGAGCCCGAATTCGAAGTGAAGAACATTTTAGACTCAAAAATGTTTAGGTCAAAACTGTTCTACCTAATTGATTGGAAGGGGTACGGACCTCAGGAGAGGTCATGGGAACCCAGCGACCATGTGCATGTACCTCGATTAGTCAGGAAATTCCACCGAATCTTCCCAGACAAACCAAAACCCCCGGAGGGAACAACCTTGGAAGGAGCCTTGGGGAGGAGTGCTGTCATGATGCCCGCTCCCGGGGAGCCGGTTCAAGCCCGGCGTCCCCGAAAGCGGACATCCAGTCCCCAAGGAAGGACCCATCAACTCCATATAGGGGCCCTTTGGACAGTGTCCTGGCGCCTATGGCGCCAGGCTCATAAAAGACATCAGTCCTGGCGCCATAGGCGCCAGGCTCATTATGGGAATGCTTGGGTGCACTTACCTGATGCAGACCATGCTGCAGGATCCCGGCCTCGTTGAGGCCTGAAAGGAACTACTTTACCTGTGGGACTAATTTACCATCCGGGCGTGGTCGGGGAAGGATACATACCTGATTGGAGGAAGGATACATACCTGGAACTTCTTCCAAGGCTATTTAAACCCCACCCGAACAGCCACACGTGCTTCGCGTTGTTGTGCATCTAGCAGCTGGATGCTCACCGTGTCTGCTCCTGCATCCTGACTTCTGCCACTCCTGCCAGCATCCTGGATCACCTGCAAAGGAAGAGAAGAAGAGAGCAGAAGAAGGAAAAGTCCTTACCTGCTAAATCCGCATCCCGGAGACATCTCGCCGACAATCCTGAAAAGGAAGACTTTATTTTAAAAGCTCATCGCGTCGATCGCTACAGCGCCGCATTCCACTCACCTTTACAGGGCGCCTCCATGTTCAGCAGCGATCATCCGGATTCGGAGTTACGCCCCAGCACCTAGGGAGAAAAACACCAGAACAAAAGGTGAGAGAGAGAAGGGAATAAGGAAAGCTAAATCTCCATGTTAAGACTTACCTGTTGATTCATTCCCTCTTCATTTCGGGTCCGCGCCGCATCCTGGCATTTCCAGACCCCGGCCCCTAAGGGAAAAAAAAAAAGACATCAGCGTTAATGAGCGAATGAAAAGACATTACCAAAAAACGCTCATTAAAGACTTACCTGATTTCTACAAGGACTTCACCTCTCATCTCGGGTCGGTGCCTGTTCCCCGGCATTCCGTACCCCGGCCCCTATGGGGAAAAAGACACTAGCATTAGTACATTAATGCATGTACACAAGGGGAACCTCTTATCAAAAAACGTACCTGGACGCCAAGCAAGTTTGGTTCTCACCAATCCGAAAATCCAGTGAAGTAACTGGATACCAACGCGCCCCTGCATCAGAAGTAGGATGGAGAGCTCGTCCTTCCAGACCCTAAGGTGAGACGCTACGAGGAATCACAGAAGGGTTTCGAGGAGGGTGAGAGGGGAAAGTGGGAGGCCGATTGCATTACCCCGCAGATAGTTAATCCCCTATTTTCGCCTACAGAAGGATACTTCTGCGAGCCAGACAAGCCAGATTTGGGGGCCCGGTCCAGTCCGTCTTCCGAACCCTGCGCATCACCTTAGAAGAGGTCACAGCAGCGCGAACCAGGCCAGCGCCTCCGTGGGAGTCAGGTGAGCGTAACACCAGGTAATGTGAAGAGGCAGAGGAGGGCACCACTCATAAATTCAGTCTTTCAGTTATCGGATAAATTAGATGAATTGATTCCAATACTTAAAATGCTTTTGCCTGGAGCTGCCAGTCTGAAATGGTCCTATAGCACAAGGACCTGTCCAAACATATGATATCCAAAAAACAAAGTAACTCTACTTTGTTAGGAAAGGCGCTTCACAGTTTGCCCCATATGGATTTTGCATAAAAGTCTTGACCATATGTCAGTGATAAATTCAAAACAGGATGATTTGTTGCAGGAAATGTTTAATGCACATTCCTGAAATATCCATTACACATACATTTGCTTCCTAAGCGTCCGTTTCCATGGAGACATCCCAGCCCCAGGGCCCGTTCCCGGGGGTGGGGCGCGAGGCGTACATGCTCCAGCTGGACCACGACGCCTCGCTCCGTCTCCATGGTAACACATAAAAAGGAAAGCGAACCTGCCGCGAGCGCGGAATCTAGCGGCTCATTCGGCTTACACGTCCTGCAATCACAGGCTGCTCGGTAAGTACTGCTCGTGTCCATGTGATGACATGTTTCCTTTTTAACATCAGCAAAAGGGTGACAAGTCTTTATTTATATTGTAGATGTATCTGTGTACAGACGTACATTAACAAGAAACTGGCATGACTCAGGTAGGACATGCTCGCTCAGCCTTTGCTGATACACATAGTATATATTACACTACTAACTAACTAATTGGTACATCCATTTTGTTTTGCTTTTCTTTACCTATGCAAACGGATGTGGTTCGCTCACGAAATGGTATGTGTTTTTGTATTGGTTTAACTGAAATGAAATGGCTTAATGTGTTTAATGTGTTGAACATTAACTAGATATGAATGAAATATCAGTCATGTGACACTGATTTTGCCTAAATACCGCCCTGATGAAGGTTCTATCCGAAATGCATTGGCACTAGCGTATTATGGGCAAACTGAGATGCAAACCCAGTGTGTGATTTGCAAAGACAAGTTATATTAATGGATATTTCAGGAATGTGCATTAAACATTTCCTGTAACAAATCATACTGTTTTGAATTTATCACTGACCTATGGTCTGGTAGCCTTCGGCTTTGAACCTGTATTAATTTTGTATCCTCCTGCAATTTGTTTGATGGGAACAGACACCTCAGTCTTGCTCAAATTAATAGGCTCTGGCCCTCATTACGGGTCTGGCGGTAACCCTGTCAGTGATACCGGCGGGTTGCCGCTGGACCCAAAAAAAATGATTGCCGCCTGACTTCCCGGTATACAACCCCAGTGGTCCGGGAAGTCAGGCGCCAGTAATTTGCAAGTCCCCATTCCTATAGAGTCGTATGTGACTCTATGGGAATGGGGACCATGGAAGCACCTTCACCATTCTTAACAGTGCCGGTGCTTCCGTGAAGGCTTGCCTACCGTGGCCGCTGTGACCGGCAGGGTCAGCCCTGTTGGGCACAGTGGCTCTAGCAGGCAAAACCGCAGTGTGCCGGTCTGGAAACAATGGTGCTGGTAGGCTTACCAGCACCATTGTTTCCAGACCAGCACACTTGTAATGAGGCTCTCTGTCTTGTAGAAACAGATCACGTTTGTAGGGAACATGAAATGGATTTCTCTTGCTTGCGATTATGAGGATTTTCAGCTTGTGTTCCCTGCAGGTGTCCTATCACTTCTGTTAACTTGAAACATTCCTTCTCTCAATGTCCTTGGCGAGGCTGTGCTCAGTGTCCACACTAGAAGCCAGGTCTGCACACTTCAACAGGTTCAACCTGTCAGCCTTTCTCTTTGTTCTTGAGTTCATCCGGCTTTTCACATTCCCTCCACTGTCCCTATGGCTTCCATCTTTATTCGCATGGCTGTCCATGTTGGATGTGGTTATGCATCAGCAAGCAGTTCATATGTATTCTCATGCATCTTGCGTTTCCCGCCGAGAAAAACTTATCCATGTGTCAGCCCTCTAACTATGTGAGTCATAAGCATATTCTTCATGTCTACCAGCATAAAGCTAAATGTCTGTGTAACTTTGTGCAGGGATGTCTATGTGCTGCATGTCTAACGCCACTATGTCGTGATGTCAGTTGTGACATCATCAGTGCTCTTCAAGGTTGCAGTCAGTCAACTTGTTCAATCGATGGCAGCTGTATCTCTTCAATACTGTCCTCCAGGTATGGTCTCAACAGTTGTCCAAGTGAGTAGCGCTTCTCAGTCCTTCTATACAGCAGTGATGGGGAGGAAGGGCCCAGAAGAGTTGTACATCTCTCTTTTTTCTGTTGCTCGGCTGAAATTGGGATGGGTGTAATGAGGGCCATATCTGGGTCTCCCTCTTCACTATCACGTCATCTGTGATATTTTTCTCCATGCTCATACACTGCCATCACACTGAACTGATGCACAGGTATAGTATCACTCTGGCAAGCAGAGCCAGGGTTCTGTGTCTGGAACAATGTTGCCAGAGCAGAACTGTTTTCCAGGTTAACAGCATGGTATCTGGTTGGCATTAGGTTTGTTTGCTCCGGGCAGGACCACTGTTGCTGTCTTGTGTGTTGTTGGGTATTTTGTGTAGATTTGGGGCATGGCGGTATTTTCTTACCGCCGAAAAAATAATTTAGCAACAATCACTCCTTGTATTCAGATTGGGTTATGTATAATAATAATACAGTGGATATGCATTATTACAGTACACAGACATGCGTGGTTGGTATGCGTGGTTGGTGGTATTTTTGGTAAGCATAATTCCTTTGTTTTATTTGTGGCCCCAATGTCCAGAAGCCCTTATTTTTGTCTAGATTGTTCGTGTGATCACTAGAGAGACCTCAGGCCTACATTTCAGAAATACCACATTTTCATTTTTAGTGTGCCACCATGGGCAATTCTCACTGAATTATTTACAACAGCAAGCTAACATGTGGTACAACACTTACTATTTTATATACAATAGTGAACTATGTCCCGGGTCTCTATTTCTGCTGACTCATTTACCTTCAGCAGGCTATTTCACACACACAGTTATTTATAATTGCTCATACTGAATGAAATTGTGCACACAGCTGCAGCCAAGTCTTATTTTTAGCTACCTTAAAAATGGCAATTGCACTGTCTAAACATCTCCCTACATCATCAGCACTGTAATGGTAAATGCACAAAGGAAAGAGAAAATAAAACACACTACCCGTCTGCTTTCAGATATTTTTGTTTATTATAAAATTGCATTTAAACACGATCTTACTCTTTTTACAGAAATAAATGAAATAGCACAGTCAACATTATCTGTAACAAAATGAGAAGAGAGCGACGAGAACAGTCGCAACATTAAACCTGTTGATAAAACACTGGAATTTCCCTCTTCTACACTGACTGAATAGTTTCGCACTCATGCACACTGCCCCTGTACTTTGCAATGTATAATTACCTAATCTTTTCAGCATGTGAAATTCTTCGGCTGGTCGCCTTCTGGATGTGGCAATTCCCTCTTCAAGCACCCCCAGTGAGAACAGGCGTCTGCCGTTACTCAAACCGGGGATTATTGTCTGGAATTCCCAGGCTCTGCAGCAGTGCAGCTGGGATCTGCTTTTTCAATCAGGAACTCCACAGCCACCAGTATGGTCTTTCTCCGAGCTGTGTAAAATGTATTCTGCCTCTCTCCTTCCCCCAGATTCTACAGGAAAACGTGGTTACAGCCTCTAATATGATGCTTGTCCAATAAGAATCCCCTATGTCCTATCCTCCTCCTGCACACAATATAAATCTTTTACAGTAAGCAACTGTAACAAAACTGATTTCCAGATTATTCAAATCTTTGCTTCCTGCAAATACTGTGGACAAAGCAGCACAGAGCAGCAAAAAGAAAAAAAATCTGGATGCGCATTTAAAATGACTTTCAGAGTCTGCCTCATTTTGCAGTGGAGAACACATTATATTATTAAGAAGTTAAGATCAGGTTAGTTTTGTTAACGAGGTTAGTTTATTCATTCTCAAATGTGTCTCTTGCAACAGAGGAATTTCAGGTGTTAAAATGGTGTGCATTTTGAATGTGAAAAAATGTGTGCTTTTAAAATGAGAATATGGTTTGTTTTTTACCTGTGTAGCCTGTCTTCATTTACATGCCCATAGGCTGCACTGGCAACACATAGCTTGAAACAATTGCATCATAGCAATGCACCAAACCCAGGCAGAGGTGCTGCATAAAAATAAAAAAAAAACATGCTATACATTGATCCTGTGCAGTGGTGCTGTGCTCTGTGCTCCGAAAACACGCCAATTAATCTTACAGTGTCCATCGGACTGCTGAGCATGCCTGGATCATGTCGGACTACAATGACGTGGTACTTTGTTGTTTCCAGTCTTCTCATGTCCCAGTTTTCTTGCACAGAAGGCAAATGTTGATAATGATCGAGTACTGTCCTCACTTAGAATGTTCCTAATGGGCCAAGACCTGTCCTGCTATGCCCATCTGACTGTGATGGTGGTTGAGGTGGTGTTATTGAGCACTATGTTCGAATTGGCGGTCTGCCCGCCACACACACTGAAGGGGTTCTCTTCTGGATCTTAGAGATTGTGAAACACAGGTCGTGGAGTCGCTTTGTCTTTCATTACCAGTTCTGTACCTGCAGCATTGTGTTCATCCTCACGAGTACCAAGGATTCCCAGCATCATGGCTGGCTGCTGCCTGAACTGGGTGACCTTTTCTAGCTCATTATTATACTCTCTCTCACTGGATGTGAGTATTCGGATACTGCCCATATCCTGCTGTTCAACATTGTTTGTTTTTTTCTCCTGGCACTTCCTGGTCTTCTTCACTATTTATTTATTTATTTTGGCATTTGTAGAGCACTCCTAACCCAGAGGCATCTGGGCGCTAGTTCTCCTAGTTCAATTTTCTCCTATACACGTCTTGCATGTTCTGCAGTTTCTATTGCCTCATCATACTCCTGTACACTGTGCAAGGATTTCCCCTGCACATCAGCAGAGTCAACCGGCACTGCTCACCTTCATTTTCCAGAGACAGGTGGCTGAACCTCCTCTTCTTTCTCAGACCCCAACACCTGATCATGTACCCTTGTGCAGCAAATGCTGGTGAATGTGGCAATTGACCACTCACCTCTAGACTCCCTGGTGCAATGGCAGCTGTACTTGGTAAAGTAAAAGTCTCTCGTGCGCATTGCCTCCCCCGCCAATTGTCATATATGCATGTTCCACACGTGTTTACACTCACAATTGTTATTTTCCGTTCTACAATAAGCCATAGCAATTGAATGGCATATCTGCTGCCTGCCTCCGAACAAATGCATCATGCATGTGTCCTCACTCTTACATGACATGCCATGTGTATCTATGTCATTCAAGGCGGTCACTGGGATTGTCTCATCCCATGTTACTTGAAGCACTGAAGGATGGGAGGTGTGGCACTCACAGAGTTAGAGTCACACCCACCTTTGTTTGCATGAGCACCAAGTATTTTGTCTCAGAACAAAAGGATGACACACAGAGTTACAAAAACGGAATGTACTCTCCTGCTTCACGTGAAATCAAAGAAATTTTCTTGGCAAGGAACTATTTTGTGTCCTTTCAAAATAGATGACACTCTGAGTTACAGCAAATTAATTTGCACTTCTTCCGCTACAAAGACTTATAGGATGTTTTTTAAGCAACACGTATTTTGTTCCACCACAGACAGATGGCACATTCATTTATAGCCGATGAATGCACTCTCGCACCTCCAAAGAATTCAAAGATGTTTTCTTATCAATGAAATACTGTTTTCTCTCCTCAGAAATGATAAATGATAACATGCCGATGTACTGCGTCTCAATACAATCTCCTCCTGCCTGCAAAGAATTAAATGACTTTTTCTTTGCAACAATCAATTGTTTTGTCTCACCACAAATCTATTCATGCAGAGTTGGCAGCTGAGTTGAGTTGCTGCAGTCTGTGGCAGTCTACTCTCTCCTTCTCTACAGAGACCTGAGTCTCTCTTCAGTTCCAGTTTGTTCCAGTCTGTGGGAAGACCCATAAAAACTCTTACTATCCGCAGAGCAGCCGCAGAGTTGGCAGCTGAGTTGAGTTGCTGCAGTCTGTGGCAGTCCATGGGCAGGACTGGCAGACCACCCCTTCATGGAGTCTGAAAACCCTCAGGGTGGTACAGACGAAGAGGGTCACTGGATGCGGAGTGCCAGCTTATCCCACAACAGACCAGATTCTAACCGGGGCCCCCCGGCCCGCTCGACCCCAGGATTTCGTGGCCGTCCGCCATTGACACTGACTCTGTCTAAAGAATCAAAGGGAGCAATAAACGCTGTAAATGCGCCAACATCAGCCACTCATGAGGGTCGCTTACCCTTACCCCCCCTTCTCCAGAACTCACCAGACTTGGATGACCTGGCTGACTCCAGCGAACTCCATACTCCAACTGTACTGGAAGCGTACTGAGAGCAGCATCGGGAGCAGCATCAAATGTTCTAACACAGCCTGAGGAAGTTCCGGTGGCACAAACTCCTGGCCCGCCCCCAGTGCAGCCTGCCGAAGGGCGGGCTGCGAGGGACTCGCCAGCCGGTCCGAGTTGTGCTTCCGGGCTCGCACCAAGGAACAAGCTTCAGCCCTCCCCTCCACCTTCATTCAAACTCACTGTTATTACGGCACGGGAGTTGGGTGTCCGCAGCCTGCTGTTCAAGGCTTCTGCAGTCCTCCGCAGACTCGGTGCTGGGCGACGCGGAGTGGGGGCGGGGGCCTCACCCTATCCCCGGCACGTCATCCGAACAAAGGCTGGTGGAGGCTTTGTTCCACGCCCCAGAAAGCGTGGCCCCGCCTCCGAGTGGAGGCACGGCCAACGTCAGAAGGAAGAGCGATAAGTGCCCCCCCCCGGGAAACATTGATCATGCTGACGACTCTATTGAAGACCCGGGGGAGGTTAACGAGTCCTCTACCTCGCTTTCTGTTACCCCTCCTCCAAAAAAGAAAAACAAAAAAAGAACTGGACCAAATGTGTCCCATCTACCAACGTCAAAAAATAACAACAACAAAAAAAAAATTCATCAGACTCTACAAAAAAAAACATCCACTTTGAAGGTTCTGTCAAAAACTGTCATATGTGATTCCTTGAAGGAATATTTCGTGAGCCAAGGGAAAAGGAAATACGATGTTCTAAAAGAACTCACGGACACAGAAATATTGGAAGTCACCATAGAACACCCAATAGGACCAAAACTAAGTCAACCTAGCTTAGTATCAACAAAGTATCAAAGCAAAGTAAAGGGCCCTCTCGGTGATCCTTTTGCAAGTATCGAAAACCAGAGGGCATTTCGTCCTATCCTTCCTTCAATCGCGACAAACTTACCCTCTCCGAATAACTCCAGTGGTGTCGCTCTGAGTCAAGAGCTTGTGCAAGTTAATTCACCACTGTCACCTCCCAACTCTTCGCCAGAACCAATCTCTACAGAACCGGTGTCTCCGCGCCTTCTCCAGCCCATCACAACACCATCGGGGAGAGACCGGCGACCTCAATCTCCGTCCGAGGACCTCCCTGCTTCTCCAATCCAGCCATTTCCAGTGGCAAACCACACAAGCTCTCCAATAGGTCGTCCTGCACATCGTCCAGTTTTATCGCCAATTTCTAAGGACCCAAGATCAACAAAAAGTGCAACATAGGTCCCTTCACCTCAGACTCAACCTCCAGCCACACCAAGAAGCAAAAGCAAATCAGGAGAGCAGCAACAGGACGAAACGCAGAAAGATACGCCTACAAAAAGACGACCTGGCAACCTTAATGTCTGCAATAACAATTGCCTTTGCCCCGTTCGGTAAACTGTACGAGGCAATAAGCGACTCACTCAAGGACCAAACAACTTTACTTGCAATGACTCACACAAAATTGATTTTTCTGGAAGGATACATCACAGCTAAAGAGAAACAGGACACTGAATTGTTCAATAAAATCCTGCTGCCTCGCCCCCCGAGAACTGGGCCAACATCCGAGCTTTCACTCCAGAGAACCATTGTTATCAAGGATTCAATAGACCAAGGCTCCAAATGGAAATTATCAACACGATCGAGCAACAGTTGGTTCCTAAACCTCCAGCGGCAGACACAACGTTGCTTCCTGGAAACTGTCCTGATCACCAAAGCAAACAAAAAAAGAATCAGTCTCACCCTGGTCACCCTGACTTAACCAACCTATTTTCATTTGGAGCCAGCATACGGGGGAACTCCAAGCCCTCCTTACAACCAAAAGGGCAATTAAAGAAGTTGTCAGTAAACTCGAAACCCTTGGAGACACAGTCTGGTGCACAGACGCCCGCAAAACGGGTCGAGAAAGCAAAAACCTCACTGCAGGCCGACAAAGTCTCAGACCAACTCGACCCAAAAGAAAGAAAAGGACAGGCTCAACAAGCAGGTCCCATGGTCAGGCCAGAAGAGAAAGAACCCAAAGAAAAGGAATCCTCGAGGCCTACGTCGAAGAGCTCTCAGCCAGAGAAAAGTTCCTCTCTGGCTCCCTCAAGACATTCACCGACTACAGAAGAGGACTTCATGGAAGACGAAAATTTCATGAACTTAACCCTCCATCTTTCACCTACGAGTGCCGCCGATCCCCGAAATTGCCACTTTGGCAAGCAAACCACGTCTACAAAACTCAACAAGATAGCCTCTCCAGTCTCAAAAAAACACAGGCGAACGAGTGGTCTCCGCACGGAAGAGAGCCAAACAAACAACTCCAGATATCCGAGAGGTCCGCTAAAGTTGAGAAACCTTTCATCACCCCCAAAAAATCATCAAAAAAGAATGGATCTATGGTTCCGTGAGAACCCAAAGCCAAGAAATAGAAGAAGCCCAGACAGTCTTCGAAGAGGATCCAGCCCGCAAAAGCAAAGCAGTCCCTACAGGCAAAAATACACCTCCCAACTCCGAAGACCTCAGCACAATCTGTCTCCATCTATCATCTTTAAGCTAGAACAGATCCCGCAAAACTCGAAAGTGATAACCCTGAACAGGGGTACAGTCCTGAAAATCTTGAAGCACGCCAGAGATTTTAAGCACCTGACGACGGCTGACTTAACGCTAGTTGAGCCATACCACAAAGGACATAAGGCAAAGGCCTTTTTTCACGATAAAGTGCACGCTGTGAGGCGGGTTTCCAAAGAAGGAGAAATCGACCTACTCAAACGTGGCTACACCATCACAGAGTGGCCAAGCTCAACAGACAAAGAAATCGAATACCCGTTGGATACGTACCCCAAACCAAAGTCATCCATAGCGGCAGCTCAGAGGAGCCCGCAGGAACATCTCAAACCAGCGAGCCATCGGACGGCCACTTTTCATGACCTTGGTGCAGAGGCCAAACGTTCAAACAGGAAAGATAACCAAAATCCCTCGGGCTGGGAAAGAGAAAGGAGAAACCCAAGTCCGGTACCACACGGGGCACCTAAATCAAGAATTAAAAATTTGAACAAGACAAAAGAAGCGCTGAATGAGAGGTCCCCTCTTCCACCCCCAAAGACCTCGTCAACTTTTGCTCCTATCAAACAATTGCTAGCGTGGTTGCCTAAAGCTCCAACGCCCTTGATGAAAAAATAGCAATTAACACCAATGAGTCTGCTAGCGAGAGAAAAGACTCAACCATCACCTTCAACGTCCAACCATAGCACGAGGACCCAAGGAAGCTCCGACCTTAAAATGATGTCTTGGAACACAAGAGGATTTAGCCACTTAACAAGACAAGGTGAAGTCAACCTAGTGGAGTATGACATCATAATGCTACAAGAAATGTTCTCGCCAGCCAGCAAAGGGCCACTGGGTCGCCCGTCTTCCGGTCTCTTGGTAGCAGTCTGGCTCGGCACTGGTCTGACAATTAAGAAACGCCTAGCTGCAACCCAGAACCATCTTGCAGTGTTGGTGGAATGGGTGAGACCTTCTTTTCCAGCCTCCAAAAAAAAGGTGAGCAACTGGATGGCTATAATTACAAAGTACTGGAACCCGTAGTCTATCACAGATGAGAAATTCCTCAAAATCATTGAAACAGAGATTGATGGAATTTTGCCATCACAGGAAGAGCCACTAATCATAATAAGCGGCGAATTAAATGCCAAGTGCCCGAAAAAGGGCCAGATCGCCAACCACTCATGACCAAAAATACAGACAGAGTCTCGAGGGCAGAAATGGCAATCACTCATGAATACCAGGAACCTCCACAACATCGAGGAGGCCATTCCCACAGTATGTCACATCCCGACTTGGGAAAGAGGTGCTCAAAATGGGACAATCGACTATATCTTTACATGAGAAGGACTGCTTACTCGGATAACATCCTTTGATGTCCTACGGACCGCCGCCAGTGACCATAACATCCTGAAAATCAGTTGGCCCTCGGAGTTTAGCACAACAGAGTACTCGTCTGAAGTTACGGAACCCACAGCCCAAGGAAATCGTCTCAGACTCATGACTGAAAGGATCACAGAACTTACAAGAAACTACACCAGGCAGCAGTACAGGGAGGCAGGAGTCTTACAGGCCGATTCATGGAATAATTAGCGCGGCGCAAGTTGCCAAAAACGTGCGAATCGCAGTGGAATAGCGAAAATCGCAGTGCAAGTGCGAAAATCGCACGAAAAGCAGGGCACATCGATTCATGGAAAGGCGTGCGCGAGAAAACCATCGGATGTGCGATAATAAAGTGCGCGGCGCACGTTGGCGCACAGGCCATCTAACTGCGTGCGCCAGGTCACAGCGAAAATCGCACAGGCCACAGCGAAAATCGCACATAGCGCGGCGCACGCTACAAAAGTAGGCGGAACACGGGCGTAACACTCGGAATGGGGAACAACTTGCCAAAATGTGGGCGTCACGGGGGAAGTACAGGGTACAAGTGCGCGGAACGCCCACACGCTCGCCTACAACACGTATTCATGGAATAGAATAGGGCAAAAAAGCGCACGCTCAAACCAGCGCACAGGCACAAACACGACCGCCACAAGAAAGCAGGCGGTAGCGTCTCTGCGCCTGGAAGAAATGTGCGCCAAAAGGTGTGCCAACAAATAGCACCTATATACTGCCATGATGAATGTCCCATACTGTGGCCCTCCAGGACAAATGACGTGCAAAGGGATACCCACAAACACGGACACCCACTGACAAAAAATACGTGTGCGTGTATACCGGGGTGCGTGGGAAGTCTCACACGCGAATTGGCCGGGTACGTGGATTTCAGGGGTGCGCGGGAAGTTCCACACGTGATTTGTCAGGGTACGTGGATTTCAGGGGTGCGCGGGAAGTTCCACACGTGATTTGGCCGTGTACGTGGATTTCAGGGGTGCGCGGGAAGTCCCACACGCGATTTGGCCGGGTACGTGGATTTCAGGAGTGCGCGGGAAGTTCCACACGCCATTTGTCAGGGTACTTGGATTTCAGTGGTGCGCGGTAAGTTCCACACGCGATTTGGCCGTGTACGTGGATTTCAGGGGTGCGCGGGAAGTACCACACGCGATTTGGCCGGGTACTTGGATTTCAGGGGTGCGCGGGAAGTTCCACACGTGATTTGTCAGGGTACGTGGATTTCAGGGGTGCGCGGGAAGTTCCACACGCGATTTGGCCGTGTACGTGGATTTCAGGGGTGCGCGGGAAGTCCCACACGCGATTTGGCCGGGTAAGTGGATTTCAGGTGTGCGTGGGAAGTTCCACACGCAATTTGTCAGGGTACGTGGATTTCAGTTGTGTGCGGGAAATTCAACACGCGATTTGGCTGTGTGCTCCCAGGTATTCCCTGTACACCCTCCACGGCCCCTGCAGGCAGCACACACCACAGGGGACTACCCTGCACACCTGCTCATGTCACCCAGCACCCCCACCCCCCAGCATCCAGGGGCACCCTCCACCAGGCCCCCACTCATGTCTCCCACCACCCCCACCCCCCAGCCACCAGGGGCAGCCTCCACCAGGCCCCCACTCATGTCTCCCACCACCCCCACCACCCAGCCACCAGGGACACCCTCCACCAGGCCCCCACTCATGTCCCCTATCACCCCCACCCCACAGCAGTGCAGGGGCACCCTCCACCAGGCCCCCACTCATGTCCCCCTGCACCTCCACCCCCAGCATCCAGGGGCACCCTCCACCAGGCCCCCACTCATGTCCCCTATCACCCCCACACCCCCGCCACCAGGGCAGCCTCCACCAGGCCCCCACTCATGTCTCCCACCACCCCCACCCCCCAGCAGTGCAGGGGCACCCTCCACCAGGCCCCAACTCATGTCTCCCACCACCCCCACCCCCCAGCATCCAGGGGCACCCTCCACCAGACCCCCACTCATGTCTCCCACCACCCCCACCCCCCAGCCACCAGGGGCAGCCTCCACCAGGCCCCCACTCATGTCCCCTATCACCCCCACCCCCCGGCAGTGCAGGGGCACCCTCCACCAGGCCCCCACTCATGTCCCCCTGCACCACCACACCCCAGCATCCAGGGGCACCCTCCACCAGGCCCCCACTCATGTCCCCTATCACCCCCACCCCCCCGCCACCAGGGGCAGCCTCCACCAGGCCCCCACTCATGTCTCCCACCACCCCCACCCCCCAGCAGTGCAGGGGCACACTCCACCAGGCCCCTACTCATGTCTCCCACCACCCCCACCCCCCAGCATCCAGGGGCACCCTCCACCAGGCCCCCACTCATGTCTCCCACAACCCCCACCCCCCAGCCACCAGGGGCAGCCTCCACCAGGCCCCCACTCATGTCTCCCACCACCCCCACCACCCCCACCACCCAGCCACCAGGGGCACCCTCAACCAGGCCCCCACCCATGTCTCCCACCACCCCCACCCCCCAGCAGTGCAGGGGCACCCTCCACCAGGCCCCCGCTCATGTCTCCCACCACCCCCACCACCCAGTCACCATGGGCATCCCCCACCAGGCCCCCACTCATGTCCCCCTGCCACCCCCACCCCCCAGCCACCATGGGCAGCCCCCACCAGGCCCCCACTCATGTCTCCCACCACCCCCACCACCCCCACCACCCAGCCACCAGGGGCACCCTCAACCAGACCCCCACCCATGTCTCCCACCACCCCCACCCCCCAGCAGTGCAGGGGCACCCTCCACCAGGCCCCCGCTCATGTCTCCCACCACCCCCACCCCCCAGCCACCATGGGCATCCCCCACCAGGCCCCACTCATGTCCCCCTGCCACCCCCACCCCCAGCCACCATGGGCAGCCCCCACCAGGCCCCCACTCATGTCCCCTATCACCCCCACCCCCCAGCAGTGCAGGGGCACCCTCCACCAGACCCCCACTCATGTCCCCCTGCACCCCCACCCCCCAGCATCCAGGGGCACCCTTCACCAGGCCCCCACTCATGTCCCCTATCACCCCCACCCCCCGCCACCAGGGGCAGCCTCCACCAGGCCCCCACTCATGTCTCCCACCACCCCCACCCCCCAGCCACCAGGGGCAGCCTCCACCAGGCCCCCACTCTTGTCTCCCACCACCCCCACCACCCAGCCACCAGGGGCACCCTCCACCAGGCCCCCACTCATGTCCCCTATCACCCCCACCCCCCAGCAGTGCAGGGACACCCTCCACCAGGCCCCCACTCATGTCCCCCTGCACCCCCACCCCCCAGCATCCAGGGGCACCCTCCACCAGGCCCCCACTCATGTCCCCTATCACCCCCACCCCCCGCCACCAGGGGCAGCCTCCACCAGGCCCCACTCATGTCTCCCACCACCCCCACCCCCCAGCATCCAGGGGCAGCCTCCACCAGGCCCCCACTCAGGCCTCCCACCACCCCCACCCCCCATCAGTGCAGGGGCACCCTCCACCAGGCCCCCACTCATGTCCCCCACCACCCCCACCCCCCAGCAGTGCAGGGGCACCCTCCACCAGGCCCCCACTCATGTCTCCCACCACCCCCACCCCCCAGCAGTGCAGGGGCAGCCTCCACCAGGCCCCCACCCATGGCCCATATCACCCCCACCCCCAGCCACCATGGGCAGCCCCCACCAGGCCCCCACTCATGTTTCCCACCACCCCCACGCCCCAGCAGTGCAGGGGCACCCTCCAACAGGCCCCCACTCATGTCTCCCACCACCCCCACCCCCCAGCAGTGCAGGGGCACCCTCCACCAGGCCCCCACTCATGTCTCCCACCACCCCCACCCCCAGCAGTGCAGGGAAACCCTCCACCAGGCCCCCACTCATGTCTCCCACCACCCCCACCACCCAGCCACCAGGGGCACCCTCCACCAGGCCCCCACTCATGTCCCCTATCACCCCCACCCCCCAGCAGTGCAGGGGCACCCTCCACCAGGCCCCCACTCATGTCCCCCTGCACCCCCACCCCCCAGCATCCAGGGGCACCCTCCACCAGGCCCCCACTCATGTCCCCCTGCACCCCCACCCCCCAGCATCCAGGGGCACCCTCCACCAGGCCCCCACTCATGTCCCCCTGCACCCCCATCCCCCAGCATCCAGGGGCACCCTCCACCAGGCCCCGACTCATGTCTCCCACCACCCCCACCCCCCCAGCCACCAGGGGCAGCCTCCACCAGGCCCCCACTCATGTCTCCCACCACCCCCACCACCCAGCCACCAGGGGCACCCTCCACCAGGCCCCCACTCATGTCCCCTATCACCCCCACCCCCCAGCAGTGCAGGGGCACCCTCCACCAGGCCCCCACAATGTCCCCCTGCACCCCCATCCCCCAGAATCCAGGGGCACCCTCCGCCAGGCCCCCACTCATGTCTCCCACCACCCCCACCCCCCAGCATCCAGGGGCAGCCTCCACCAGGCCCCCACTCATGTCTCCCACCACCCCCACCCCCCAGCATCCAGGGGCACCCTCCACCAGGCCCCCACTCATGTCTCCCACCACCCCCACCCCCCAGTAGTGCAGGGGCACCCTCCACCAGGCCCCCACTCATGTTCCCCTGCACCCCCACCCCCCAGCCACCAGGGGCAGCCTCCACCAGGCCCCCACTCATGTCTCCCACCACCCCCACTCCCCAGCATCCAGGGGCACCCTCCACCAGGCCCCCACTCATGTCTCCCACCACCCCCACTCCCCAGCAGGGCAGGGGCAGCCTCCACCAGGCCCCCACTCATGTCTCCCACCCACCCCCACCCCCCAGCCACCAGGGGCAGCCTCCACCAGGCCCCCACTCATGTCTCCCACCCACCCCCACCCACCCCCACCCCCCAGCCATCATGGGCAGCCTCCACCAGGCCCCCACTCATGTCCCCCTGCACCCAGCTCCTCACAATCACCAACCATGTGCGTAATGGTCAGCCTCCACAGCCAAAAGGCCCTACCACGTAACCCATTCACCCACATGGAAATGAAAATTACATGTTACACCCCCAACGTACATAAAGCAAATTAACCCATGTCTGTCACACACAATGGTTGCAAATGAATTTGAAAACACCCAACATGACATGCATGAAACCAATGAGATGATACCACACAGTGAAGTATGAAAACAAAAATGTATTTAAAAAATATGAATGCAAATGAAATGAGACAAACTACAATGTCAATGAAAAAAAGAAAAGGTGCATGTCCGTCCCAAAAAATGAAAAACACAAAATCCAAAAAAAATGTACTTCAAAGTCACATTAAAAATGAAATCAATCCGACAGAAAAAAAATAAAATCCAAACACCATTGCTCCATGGAGAAGAAAAAATAAAATTAAAAAATAAAACAATCCAATGAAGAACTATGTACACAATATCCAAGGGTCCATGAGCCCAACTGAACAAAGGAAACCTACTAAAAACCCTAACAAAAAATCAACTATATACAAAAAGTGGAGGTGTGTCCGTCGACTCCAAATCAGAACAATAAACAAAGGAAACCTAAAACTAAAGAACTATATACAAAGGCGGCGGGCAAGTCCAGCGGCTCACTCCGTAGTGTTCCGGGCCAGGGCATCATCAAACTCCTCGTCTATGTCCAGGAGGCGGTCCTGTTCCATGGCCCCGAGGGTCCGCAGGGACGACGCCATCTGCTCCTCCAACCCCCTGCGGATTGCCTCGAGGCACTCGGCCCGCCTCAGGGCCCTCCGCATGAAGTTCTCCGCCATCCATTCTCGCCTGACCATCGTGAGCCGCTCCTCTTCCGCCCGCTGCCGCTCCGCACCTATCTGCTGGCCCAACCGCAGCCACACGGAAGACACTTCCTGTCCTGGGTCCTCCTGCCCTCCGGCCGATGCCTGCCCCTCCGCTGTTGAAGGCCCCGAGCCATGATGCCTCCCACGTTGACTCTGCTGCTGCCTCCAACGCAACTGCCTCTGCCAGCACGACGGCATCCAGGCTGATGGAATCCACCAACGCCGTCGTGCACGTGCCCTGCCTGATGATGCCGGCACATCCTCCATCTGCTGGGGTACCGTTGCTGTGGTGTCCACCCCTGCTTGACCTCCAACTCCCGACGGTGGCAGGGATGGGATCCCCACTGAGCTGGCTGCATAGGTCAGGGCAGGTCCACAGGTGGCCCTGGTGGCATCTGGGCCGGAAGACGGCAAGGAGAAAGACTGGCGTATAGCCTCCACAGAGGAGGAGAGGGCCGCCAGATTGGGCGACACATGCAGGAAACCCCCGAACATGGAAGATCCCAATTGGGCCACGTCGGCACGGTGCTCTTCGTGATGATGTGCGTGCTCCTCCTGGGAAGCACGCACGTCATCACGAATTGCACCCGCGCGCATTGCAACCCCAATCAGGACCTTCTCCATACGGACACGGGTCCCCTCGTCCGCAGGTGGAGGGGAGTCGGTGACATGGACATCACCACTACCTGCGGACGGGCCTGGGACGGGGCAACCCTGCTGGTGCATTGTGGTGCACTCACAGGGTCAGGGACAGCGACATGCACAGGCCCCTCCACGGTGACCTGTGCTGCCTCCTGCCCCTGGCCCTGGACTGCACCACTTGCACCAGCAGGGATGCCCCCGCATGGAGTTCTCTTGCACCAGCAGGGATGCCCCCACCAGGCCCCATGTGTGCCCCTGTGGCGGCCTCCTCCTCCTCTGTGGAAACCACCAACCTGGATGGCTCCTCACCGTCTTCCACCATAGCAGGCCCCTGTGGGGGCTCACCCACCCCTTCCGCTGCAGCCGTGGGGGCATCCCCGCCGCCTTGCTTCACAGCGCCGTCTCCGCCCTCTTCTTCACTAGCCGCTGTGTAGAGGGAGACAAAGAACACAAGCATCAGGGTACTGTACAGTGGTCCCCTAGACAGGAAGCAATAGCAGATGAGTACCACTGTCAAAGTACACTTCCATCATGTCCCTCCACAACACATGGGTCAGTCCAGGCAAAACACACACAGTAACAGGCATGGTGCATGCCATGGACATTTCCATACATGTCCAATGGACTCTTGAAACATACAATGATATGGAACTCACATGCATCATGGGTCATGCCTATCACATGCACACACTTCACCTCAGTCACATCCATCTGGCCCCATACACCCCAAACACAGCAGATACAAGGGTAACTAGGCTGCATCAGTGAATCTGTGCATTGTGACACACATGTGTCATGCATCCAAGACACAGACACGCAGGTCAGGCACACAGACATGGCTACCATATATGTACCTGCCATCAGCACCCATCCCTCACCCCACCCATGTCCAGGAACAGAGACAGGCATGCTCTCATGTCTGAAATCTGCATAGGGCTCCCCATGTGGCATTTAAACACATGCAACAACCATGTGGTTCACACATCACTGGTCGCACATGCATTACCATGATGTCCCTGCACACATACATGCATACATGGCCTATGTCACACATACAGGCAAGTATCAGACAACCAGCACACCGCAACATGCCCTGTCTCACACAGCAATGCTTGGACACTTACCGCTCAACTCCAGACGGGTCTCCCTCTCAAGGATCTGGGCGTGGAGCGCTGGGCGTACGCGTTCCAGGACCCTCATCTGGATGGAACTCATGCGGCCCCGGCCCCCCTCCATGAGGAGCCGGGCCTTCACGAGGGTCTTGGACCTCAAGTCCTCCCAGCGCTTCTTGATCTTCTGGACGTCGCGGGTTGCCACCCCCTCCGCGTTGATGGCAACCACACAGTCGGCCCAGATCCTCTCCCGTCCTTCCTTGCTGGCATGGGACGATCCAAAGAGGGCATCATACTGCCCCAGGACATGCTCCACCAGGACACCAACTTCGGTGGCAGTGAAGCTGGTGCCCCTCTGCCCCTCTGGCCTGGGGTTGCCACTGGTGCCAGATGTGGAGGTGCCCGACATGGCAACCCCAGAGGCAGGTGTGGGTGGGCAACTGGGTCCTGGGGCTGGGCTGTGGAGCGATGTAATCCCAGTCGGGAGTCTTCAGTTCCAGCAGGGGTGGACACAGCAACTGGACCCCTGCAAATGGCAGGGTACGGTGGCAGCAGGCAGGCAGGCACGCAGGCAGGCAGCAGCAGATGGCACGTGGGAGGCTGCTCGGGGCACTGGGGGGCAGTAATTCGGCCTTCTGGGCAGGAGCGTGCTCTTCCGTGTGTTTTCGCGTGGCCAGCTTGATACGGAGTGATTTGGCAGGTGAAAATCCTGCACGTCAGCGTGAAATTCGAGGAAAGGCCCTTAGCGCGTAAGCGCGTCAGCACGCATACGCGATTCTATTGGACCAAAGGCCCTCAGCGCGTAAGCGCGTCTGTGACGTGACCCGCACGGGTGTTTCCGACACAGCACGTGATGACAGAGCACATGTGGAAAGACTGCACGTCAGAGTGTCATCGCGTGTAATTGGACACCACGTCAGAGTGTCATCGCGTGTAATTGGACAAAAGTGCGCGTACACGCGATTGGCCTATGTACGTGTATATCAGGGGTGCGCGGGTACTTACACAAGCAAGTACGTCAGCGCACCTGTATCCCAGGGTGCGCGGGAATTTCCACACGCTATTGGACTGGGTACTGGATTTCAGGGGTGCGCGGGTCACACGCTCGCCTACAACACGCGCAACGCATAAATTAGCGTGCTAACAAAATAACAAGCTCAGACCCAGGATGAACATACCATTCCTAGCAGCAGTGGGCGTGGGCTACCAAAGGAGGAGGATAGTCAGGGCCAGAATATTCACACCCAGAACCAGCCTTTTCGGGATGCCTGATGACCAGGTGTATGGGAGGTACAGGTTTCCACCACACATAATACTGGACCTGGTGAGTGAGTGGGAGGATGACCTCACATCACCCACCCTGTGCTCCCAAGCACTCAGCCCCCTGGAGAAGGTCCTCAATGTACTGCACTTCTTAGCCACTGGATCATTTCAGCGGACAAGTGCCATAGTGGGTGGGGTATCACAGGCCACCCAGTCACGCTGCCTACACCAGGTCTTGAACATCATCACTGCACGCCCATCAGTCCGCAGGCACATATACCTGCCCAGAACACCTGCAGAAAGGCATGCTGCCGCCCTGGATTTTTACGGTGTGGCACGATTCCCCAAAGTGCTAGGTGCCATCGACTGCACCCATGTGGCTCTACGTCCCCCCAGGGCATCAGAGCACATCTATAGGAACCGCAAGCACTGGCATTCCATCAACGTGCAGGTAGTATGTAATGCCAAGGGAATCATCACCTCAGTATATGCCAACTATCCCGGCTCCACCCAAGACAGCTTCATTTACCGAATGTCCACCCTAAGCCGGGACCTAGAAGCTGGGCGGCATGGCGATACATGGCTTCTTGGTGAGTATGAATGCCACTGCACATGCATGCATGTCAGATACTGAGCAAGGTCACAACCCCATCAATGATACCAATCACCACCTCCAAAGGGCACAGTGCCTACCCTCTCAGCCCCCACATGATGACGCCAATTCGGAACCCAACCACGCCACCCCAGGTAAGATATAACACAGCCCACATTACAACCTGGGGCATAGTGGAGCGCACATTCGGAGTGCTAAAGTCACGCTTTCGCTCCCTTGACCGTTCTGGCGGGCATCTGTTGTACGCTCCCCCAGTAGTGTGCAGGATCATAGTGGCAGCATGTGTCCTGCACAACGTTGCAACACGCCGGGGCCTGGCCGTGGACATGGTGGTGGCCCCACATCCCCAACCACATGCACAGCCGCTGCGCATGGGAGGGGAAAGGGCACGGGGGAGGCAGCCCGTACACAGCTAGTGGCTAATTACGTCACATAGAAATCACACCCCTGTGGAGTGCACACTGCCCTGGCACATTCCATCTGACAATCAATGATGACTCAACCTGACACTGATCCTGAATGTCTGGAGAATCAACTGTGAAAACCATATCAGCCTGAGATTGTTCACCTGGCAGTGTTACAATGTGTGCATCCCTACCCACACAGACACCACCAATGCAGTTTTGTGAAGAAACACATTCAAGCAGCTAAAATGAATACCCACCTGCAAAATGCAACAAGAGGACAGTGCCATGTCAGCCAATCCATCCCCAGCACCGCCACACGACACACCGTGCCATGTCATGCTATTTGCAGGTAAACAAAGTAATCCCCACAACATGACACTAGTGTCACAATGTACAGTGTCCCTAATTGAAACTTGCAACACCTGAAATGCTCACAGTAATGCAGGACCAACAACAAACTTGAGCAGGTACTACCATTAACATGACATCACAAATGTAATAAATTAGTACTCTCACCACCTGGAAATGCCTGCACTCCCACCACTACCAACTGTGCAGTTTTGGCGCCATGTAGATTTGTAGGTGCACTGCTGCCAACATGGACCCCATCTCCAAACTAGAGGGCCTTGTGTAGACATGAGGAAGGGACCTGCAAATTGGGAGGTAGACACAGATGATGAGTTACACATCAATGCAACATGCAGTGTACAACACAACAGCAATATGCACTAGGAATGTATACACAGTTTTGACTAGACTACCCACACATGTAGTGGGAGTCCAATGTCACCATGTACGTCAATGTCACTTGGGCACACCCTTTGCAAGCCTATGGAAACGGGAAGCAGGAGGGGTGTGTGTGACTCAAACCCAAGCATCTGAACCAAATACATGACAAGCCTGCATGTGCCCAGCCACAATGCAACGTATGCCCACAGGAACCATGGAAGGCAACAAATTGTCCCAAAAAAATTGGGAAAAATAAAAATAAAAATAAAAATAAAAATAAAAATAAAAATAAAAAAAAATAAAAAATGGCCATTGATGGGCCCGGGGGGGTTGGGGAGGCCACCCAAGAGGTCCGAGGACAGGGTGCACACCAAAACCCACCTGTGTGGATCCTGGGAAAAAAAAACACCTCCATGGGCTCATGGCCCACACGGCTACCCTATTGTGGGAGTATCACTGCTGTCGCTATTATCACCCTGTGCAGCTGCATCCGGAGGTGGTTGCACTATGGGAGGCAGCCCACCAAGGCCCTAGTCTGCTCCTCCATGGCTGCAAGCATGCGGGTGTGGTAGGTCTCGTTCTGGAGGATGAGTGTGCGGAGGTCCCCATGCAACAACTCACGGGATGCCCGGACCTCCGCCCTCATTGCCTGCATCTCAGCTGAGAGCTAAGGGTGAGACGCTCCAGCTGATGTTCTGTCCTTTGGTGTGTTGAAGCCTCAAGCTCAACAAGAGTCGTCCTGAGGTGAAGGAGCTCCTGCCTCAGGGCTTCCCTGTGGCCCTGGGACTCTATGGAGATGGCCTCCTGCAGAGTCGCCAGTGCCGCCCGCCTGTCCCTGTTGGACGCCAACATGTCCTCCCTGTATGACTGGCAGATGGAGTTGGTTGCCTGCTGTAGTCGCTCCATCAGCCTTTCAGGGGGGACAATGGAAGTGGCCACCCTATCCATGGCCTGAGCCATCATCTCGGATGATGCTGCCTGTTGGGTTGCCATACCGTAAATGGATTGCTCCCATGCGGTATTGCCAGGTGGCGTACGGCCACCACGTCGGCGGGCACCACACCTGTCTGGGGCAAGGCGAACTGTGCCTTGCTGTGCCAGCACTGCCTGAGGCTGCAGGACTGCATTCCCCCTCTGATCTGCTGGCCCAGGAACAGGATCAGATGTCGCGGAGTGTCACCCTGCATCCTTAACCACCAAAGGCGTAGCTGCCAACACTGACATCCCCATTGAGGGTTTTGACCCTGGTGCAGGTGGGTGGGACAGAACAGAATCCCTCCCTGGAACAGTCACCTGCGACGGCACGTAGGTCTCATCATCCGAATCAACACCTGAGTACAGCTCGGGGGAGGTGCAGCCAGAGACACCCCTTGAGAGCACGACCTGCAGCACTTGTGGGTTCTCACCCACCACCACACCACATCCCTCACTGGTGGTTGGTCGGCCCTCGGACCCCTCCTGGGTCTGCACCATCTCCACAACCCCAGCAGTATCAGGTGCGTCTTCCCCTGCAAAGACATAAAAACAAAGAAATGGAAACAGGCATTAGCACCATGACACACAATGAGGGCTGAGAAGCAACAGAACCAGTACTTGATTGACACATGTCCCACATGACTAAAACCCTCCCATGCATGCACCCTCACTGCGTATGAAGGGGAGGCAAATGGCACACATTGATGACACCAAGATGGAAGATGAACACATTTTATGCATGCTGCCTGGCAGTGGCATCACACATTGGCCTGTGATTGCCAGGTGAAACACACATGCCATCACACAGATGGCATGTACCATTGCTATTGAGTGAAGATGGAGAGGAGGGCAGCACCTATTCATTCAGTCCAGTTCCCGCATGTAATAGCTTTTCTAATTCAAACAGGTCAGATTTTTCACCTGGAGCTGCCATTCCAAAATGGTCCAATTGCACAGGGACATGTGTGAACAAATGATATCCAGGTAACAAAGTCACTCCACTTTACCATAGCCATGTCAGACATGTGACTAGAGGACTGCGAAATGCCTAGTAAAAGTGGTGGAATGCAAACAATCTGACTGAATGAACAGTGAAAATTAAGCAACAATGTTGTGGCAAGGTGATACTTCAAGAGCAACTGGCGTGCAGTTGGGCTAGATGTCTACTGTTGGCAGAAGGGATACTGCTATGGCCAAATGCAGCTGCGCAGGATGTATTGCATGAAGCACATGGCTGACCCATACGACTCAGCCGCACACACTCTCACCTGGCACACAAACAGAAGCCCTCACACACACACCATGCACATGGATGACACACACATGCATGTGCACTCACCGGACAATGCCTCGTAATCAGGCAGATCTCCCACGCCTTGGATCTGTTCCTCCGTGACGTAGGTCCCAGCGACTGACTCATGTGGAGTGAGTTCCATGTCTACTACTGGAGACCCACCTCCAGTCACTAGAGTTGCGGCATGACTTGAGGCCAGCTTACTCTTTGCCCTGCGCTTTAGGTCATTCCAGCGCTTATAGCAATCATTGGCTGTGCGCCTCACGATTCCAAGGGCACTTACGATGTCCGCAACGGTCTGCCAGTGTGCCTGGCATTGTGCAGGTGTGGTCTTGGATCCTGCAACAATGACCATCTCGTTATTATGTGCGGACACATACTCGACAAGTGCATTCAGTTCGGCATCCGTGAAGCTGGGCTTCCTCGACGGGCCGGACTGTGTAGCTGTGTCTGGGGCATCAGCCTGTGCCGGACGAGCACTCTTCCTCTTCCGTTTGGAAGGTGGTGGTGATCCTGAGTGTCCTGCGCCGCTCTGGACACTAGGGGCAGGAGCCCTGGTGGACTCTGTATCAGGAGTGTGGGATTGCACACTCAGCATGGGAGTTGGTGCAGGTATTGGCTCAAGTGTAATGGTGTCAGGGGCAATGTCAACAGGATGGACTAGGACCGACACTGTCCTGGCTGGGTGTGTGAGAGCTGGGGTGGATGGAGCCGCAGCTGCCCCTGCAGCCTCTCCGCCCTGCCTACTTGGGGCAGCAGATGACCTTGCTGCCCCAGATGCACGTGGCATGATGACATCAACGTGCACCAGCGCACGTGTCATAGGCCTGGTGACCTGGAAGTCAGCCATGGACTCAGCCAGGTCTGGTGCCACAATGGGCTGGTCCAACAAGGGCTGAGCATGGATGGTGTCAGCCACATCAGCCTCAACGGGAGTGGCGGAGGGGGGGGATTATGGGTGCCCTTGACTGGTCCTCCACACATGGGGGACAGGCTCACCCTGCAAGTAACGACCACGTCCCCTACCGGATCCACCACGGCCACCACTTGTGGCTCTTCCACAATTGCCACCCTTACGGAATCCTCGCCTCCCAGCCATGGCACTGATGTTAATGTGCGTATGGGAGTGGCTGTAAACTATTGTCCTGGGCAATTGGGGGTCAAAAGGGTTGGTTACCAGATGGTAATTGTACCCTAGTGCTCTAGCAAGGCTGAATGTAACCCCTGGGGAAAGATGACGGGTCACGCTACGCACAGGAGCCCCAGAAAAGGGAGATGACGTGCACGCAACCCCTCCTAGACCACGTGTGCAGAAAGAAAAACCTGCACTAAGCTGTGGCACCCAGTAACACAAGAATGAACGTATGCGTGTCACACGCAGCCTAGAATGACCTCTGAAGGGGTAGGCGACACACGGGGCAAGCACAGATGTTAGATACGTGCGTGACTCACCGTCTGCCAGGTAAAAGAGCGTGAAAAAGGAGCGCGTTTGGTTGGCAACACCCCCGCCAAAAGAAGATTTGTACGCTGTCTGAGGAGACAGGACAACAGTAGAAGGGAACACTGTTTGAGGGAACAGGCCCAGGTAAACCAGTAAAAGAGAAAAAAGAGAAAAAGCTGTCAGAGGTAACAGGGAATACGAACTTGAAACGCTGTGAAGTAAATCGAGTGTGAAACGACAAGAAGTACGGAATTCACCTACTCGCTCTCCACGAAAAGCATGTACAAGGAAATGGTATTCTACACGTACCATTTATACAGGCCCACACGACCAGCGTCACTTATGCGGCGTGTACGCGCTAGGGCCATTTCCACCAATTACACGCTTTGCCACTGCCGCGTATACGCGCTAGCCCATTCCCACCAATTACACGCTTTGACACTCGGACGTGTCTTTCATTTTTTTAACACGCAACATTTTCAAACGTGTGCCCAATTCAACGTGCACGTGACTTCATAGACGCGCATACGCTGGCGACGCCTTTACGCGCGCTAAGGGCCTTTGGTCCAATGACATCGCATATGCGTGCTGCCGTGCATACGCGCATGGCCCTTTCCTCGTATTACACGCGGACGTGCATTTTTTCACGCACGCTGAAATGTGCATGCACGTCTGTACGCGTCATGTCACAGGGGCGCTTGCGCTTGAGGGGCATTCTGTCCAATGAAAATGCGTATGCGTGCAGACGCGCTTACGCGCTAAGGGCCTTTCCTCGAATTACACGCTGACGTGCAGATTTTTCACGTGCCAAATCACTCCGTATCAAGCTAGCCACGCGTATGCACACGGAAGACCACGCTCCTGCCCAGAAGGCCGAACTACTGCCCCCCAGAGCCCCGAGCACGCTCCCACCTGTCATCTGCTGCTGCCTGACTGCCTGCTGCCCACGTGCACTGCCATTTGTTGCCTGCACATCAGCCAGGGGTGCTGTTGCTGTGACCACCCCTGCTGGAACCGAAGACTCACGACTGGGATTCCATCGCTCCACAGCCCAGCCCCAGGACCCAGTTGCCCACCCACTCCTGCCTCTGGGGTTGTCATGTCGGGGCAAACACCATCTGTGACCACTGACAACCCCCGGCCAGAGAGGCAGAGGGGCACCAGCTTTAGTGCCACCGAAGTTGGTGTCCTGGTGGAGCAAGTCCTGGGGCAGTATGATGCCCTCTTCGGAAGTTCCCGTGCCGACAAGGAAGGACGGACTTGGATCTGGACTGACATCGTGATGCCATCAACGCGGAGGGGATGGCAGTCCGCGACTTACAACATGTCAGGAAGCGGTGGGAGGACTTCAGGTCCAGGACCCTGAACAAGGCCCGGCGCCTCTTGAAGGCAGCGGATGCCAAGGGGCGCCGGGGCCACTTGTCGGAAGAACAGATGAGGGTCCTGGAACGCATGTCCCCAGCGCTCCACGTCCAGGTCCTAGAGAAGCAGACCCGTCTGGAGTCGAGCGGTGAGTGTACATGCATCCTGATTGTGAGCAGTGCGTGTGGTGATTATTCGGTAGTGTGCAGGTTGCACATCTGTTTGTATGGGGTCGAGTATGGCTGGGGGTGTACAGGGCCGTGGGGCTGACACATGCGAGGGCTGTAATGTGTGAGACACGGATGGTGCTTGTGTGTGTAGGCTTGCATGCCAAATGCAGTTGTGTGGGCAAACATGTTTGGATGAATGTGTATGTAAGTAGACATGTCCGTGATGTCACGCATATATGTTGTTTTCGGCTGCATGTATCAGCACTGTGTACATGTGCATGTGTGTGTATTTGACAAGGGTGCAACAGTGATGGAACATGGATGCATGTGACAGCGGTATGTGGAAGCCTGATTGGCAGATGTGACATGGATGCCCGTCTGAACAGTGCGACACTTGGCAGAGGTGTACACATGCATGCAAGTGTGGTGGTGTGTGTACATGTGTGGTGCACTTCCTGTGTTGCATGTGATGTCGGGCTCACCTTTGGCTGATCATGCTGTTGTATGTCTAGGGATGGTGGTGGCAGTTGCGATATGGCTGTGGTATGGCTCATGTGTGCGAGTTGTAATGACATGTGTGTTGGGGATTGTGATGACATGTCTGAGGTTTGCCAATGCCACTTATGTGCAACTGTCATGTGTGTATGTGTCCATTGTACAGTGCCCTGATGCCTGTGTTTTGTTTCTCCCTGTCTGCAGCGTCAACTGATGAAGAGGGCGGAGAAGGTGCTGTGGAGCACAGCGGCGGGGATCCCACCGCCAGCCGGAGACGCAAGGCCCGGCTCCCCTCCCGTGTTGTCATCTCGTCGGGGAGTGAGGAGTCCGGTGCCGCATCCCAGGCCGCAGCTGCCGGGGGGAGGTCCAAGAGGCGGAGGTTGGAGTTGGACTCCTCGGCAGCAGAAGCGGCAGCTGGGACCCCACAGGGCCCAACAGGGGAAGATGGCACGGAGTCATCCAGGTTGGTGGGGGGTTTGGTGGAGGAGGAGGCCATGCAAGCACCAGAGACGGGGTCTGGAGGTGGGGATCCCACTGGTGCTAGTGGTGCAGTGCAGGACCAGGGACAGGAGGCAGCACAGGCCGCCGCGGAGGTGCCTGTGTGCAATCCTGTCCCCGATCCTGTCCCTGCATCATCTTGCACCAGCAGGGATGCCTACGTCCAGACCCGTTTTCAGGCAGGGGATGAGCTGACATCAACTGGCCTTCCTCTGCCTGCGGACGTGGCTATCCAGGTCCGGGTTGAGCCTGTCCTGGCTGGTGTGGCGTTGCGTCAACGGGCCATGCGAGGTGACCTGCAGTCTTTTCATGGAGAGACTGCACGTCATCTCGAATGGCTCGTTGACCACGTCAGCCTGCAGGCACAGGTCACCCAGGCCGGATTCCTCCGTCTGATGGGGCTTGCTCCGACCCCCTCCTCAACTGGACCCCCTACGCGCCAGTCGTCCTCTGTGCCATCTTCCCACCCATCAGTCACCTGGGTGCCCTGTGGAGCTGCCTCTGACGGTGCGGCCAGGCTGGTGGAGGAGGCATCCCTGCCACAGTCGGGAGTCGGACATCCAGCAGGGGTGGCCACATCTACGACTGCACCCCAGCCGGCGGAGGATGTGCAGGCAGCAGGAGGCAGTGCACGGGCAGAGGCAGAGCAGCAGCAGCAACATGGTGGGAGCCATGAAGGCTCGGGGCCTTCGACATCGGAGGGGCAGGCATCGGTCGGAGGGCAGGAGGACCCAGGACAGAGAGTGAGCCTCATTACAACCTTGGTGCTAAGTGCACCAACTTTACCACCATGGTGTAAACTCTGTTTACACCATGGTGGATGGCGGATTTACCGCCCCATTCCAAGGTGAGTGGGGCGGTAAATCCCTATTTCCCATTTTCCCTTCCCCATTCCCATTTTTGCCCCATAGGGCATAATGGGAGTGGGGAAGGCGCTAATTACGCCGCCGTAAATTACGGCGGCGTAATTAGCACCATGGCAGGTTAGCGCCATGGATTTTAACGCCTGCTAAAAGCAGGCGTTAAAATCAGAATCGGGCGTTAAGGGTTAACGGTGGCGTTAACCCTTAACGCCTGAGTTGTAATGAGGCCCAGTGTCTTCCGTGTGGCAGCGGTTGGGCCATGCCATAGATGCGGAGCGGCGGCGGGCGGAAGAGGCGCGGCTCACAATGGTCAGGGCGGAGAACTCCATGCGGAGGGCCCTGAGGCGGGCCGAGTGCCTCGAGGCAATCCGCAGGGGGTTGGAGGAGGACACAGCGTCGTCCCTGCGGACCCTCGGGGCCATGGAACAGGACCGCCTCCGGGACATCGAACAGGAGTTCGATGATGCCCTGGCCCGGAACACCACGGAGTGAGCCGCTGGACTTGCCCGCCGCCTTTGTATATAGTTCTTTAGTTTTAGGTTTCCTTTGTTTGTTCTTATGATTTGGAGTCGACGGACACTGCTCCACTTTTTGTATATAGTTGCATTTTAGTTAGGGTTTTTTGTAGGTTTCCTTTGTTCAGTTGGGCTCATGGACCCTTGGAAGTATTGTACATAGTTCTTCATTGGATTGATTTTATTTTTCATTTGACTTTGGACAGCATTTTTCTGGATTCGGATTTGGTGTTTTTATTTTTTTAAACGGACATGCAGCTTATCTTTTTTTCATTGACATTGTAGTTTGTTTCACTTCTTTTGCATTCTTATTTTTTTTAATACAATTTTGTTTTCATACTTCACTGTGTGGTATCATCTCATTGGTTTCATGCATGTCATGTTGGGTGATTTCCCATTCAATTGCAACCATTGTGTGTGACGGACATGGGTTCATTAGCTTTATGAACATTGGGGGTGTAACATGTAATTTCCATTTCCATGTGGGTGAATGGGTTACTTGGTAGGGCTTTTTGGCTGTGGAGGCTGCCCATAACGCACATGATTGGGGATTGTGAGGACCTGGTGGAGGCTGCCCATGGTGGCTGGGTGGTGGGGGTGGTGGGAGACATGAGTGGGGGCCTGGTGGAGGCTGCCCCTGGTGGCTGGGGGGTGGGGGTGGTGGGAGGCATGAGTGGGGGCCTAGTGGAGGGTGCCCCTGGGGGGTGGGCGGTGGGGGTGATAGGGGCCATGGGTGTGGGCCTGTTGGAGGCTGCCCCTGGATGCTGGGGGGTGGTGGTGCAGGGGGACATGAGTGGGGGCCTGGTGGAGGGTGCCCCTGCACTGCTGGGGGGTGGGGGTGGTGGGAGACATGGGTGGGGGCCTGGTGGAGGGTGCCCCTGGTGGCTGGGTGGTGGGGTGGTGGGAGACATGAGTGGGGGCCTGGTGGAGGGTGCCCCTGCACTGCTGGGTGGTGGGGGTGGTGGGAGACATGTGTGGGGGCCTGGTGGAGGCTGCCCCTGGTGGCTGGGGGGTGGGGGTGGTGGGAGACATGAGTGGGGGCCTGGTGGAGGGTGCCCCTGGTGGCTGGGGGGTGGGGGTGGTGGGAGACATGAGTGGGGGCCTGGTGGAGGCTGCCCCTGGTGGCTGGGGGGTGGGGATGGTGGGAGACATGAGTGGGTGCCTGGTGGATGGTGCCCCTGGGGGGTGTGGTGTGGGGGTGATAGGGGCCATGGGTGGGGGCCTGGTGGAGGGTGCCCCTGGATGCTGGGAGGTGGGGCTGCAGGGGGACATGAGTGGGGGCCTGGTGGAGGGTGCCCCTGGGGGGTGGGGGTGGGGGTGATAGGGGCCATGGGTGGGGGCCTGGTGGAGGGTGCCCCTGGATGCTGGGGGGTGGGGGTGCAGGGGGACATGAGTGGGGGCCTGGTGGAGGCTGTCCCTGCACTGCTGGGGGGTGGGGGTGGTGGGAGACATGGGTGGGGGCCTGGTGGAGGGTGCCCCTGGTGGCTGGGTGGTGGGGGTGGGGGGAGACATGAGTGGGGGCCTGGTGGAGGCTGCCCCTGCACTGCTGGGGGGTGGGGGTGGTGGGAGAGATGAGTGGGGGCCTGGTGGAGGGTGCCCCTGCACTGCTGGGGGGTGGGGGTGGTGGGAGACATGGGTGGGGGCCTGGTGGAGGGTGCCCCTGGTGGCTGGGTGGTGGGGGTGGTGGGAGACATGAGTGGGGGCCTGGTGGAGGCTGCCCCTGGTGGCTGGGGGGTGGGGGTGGTGGGAGACATGAGTGGGGGCCTGGTGGAGGCTGCCCCTGGTGGCTGGGGGGTGGGTGTGGTGGGAGACATGAGTGGGGGCCTGGTGGAGGCTGCCCCTGGTGGCTGGGTGGTGGGGGTAGTGGGAGACATGAGTGTGGGCTTGGTGGAGGCTGCCCCTGCACTGCTGGGGGGTGTGGGTGGTGGGAGACATGAGTTGGGGCCTGGTGGAGGGTGCCCCTGGTGGCTGGGGGGTGGGGGTGATGGGAGACATGAGTGGGGGCCTGGTGGAGGGTGCCCCTGCACTGCTGGGGGATGGGGGTGGTGGGAGACATGAGTGGGGGCCTGGTGGAGGCTGCCCCTGGTGGCTGGGGGGTGGGGGTGGTGGGAGACATGAGTGGGGGCTTGGTGGAGGGTGCCCCGGTCGGTGGGGGGTGGGGGTGATAGGGGCCATGGGTGTGGGCCTGGTGGAGGCTGCCGCTGGATGCTGGGGGGTGGGGGTGCAGGGGGACATGAATGGGGGCCTGGTGGAGGCTGCCCCTGCACTGCTGGGGGGTGGGGGTGGTGGGAGACATGGGTGGGGGCCTGGTGGAGGGTGCCCCTGGTGGCTGGGGGGTGGGGGTGGTGGGAGACATGAGTGGGGGCCTGGTGGAGGCTGCTCCTGCACTGCTGGGGGGTGGGGGTGGTGGGAGACATGAGTGGGGGCCTGGTGGAGGCTGCCCCTGCACTGCTGGGGGGTGGGGGTGGTGGGAGACATGGGTGGGGGCCTGGTGGAGGGTGCCCCTGGTGGCTGGGGGGTGGTGGGAGACATGAGTGGGGGCCTGGTGGAGGCTGCCCCTGCACTGCTGGGGGGTGGGGGTGGTGGGCGACATGAGTGGGGGCCTGGTGGAGGGTGCCCCTGCACTGCTGGGGGGTGGGGGTGGTGGGAGACATGAGTGGGGGCCTGGTGGAGGCTGCCCCTGGTGGCTGGGGGGTGGGGGTGGTGGGAGGCATGAGTGGGGGCCTAGTGGAGGGTGCCCCTGGGGGGTGGGCGGTGGGGGTGATAGGGGCCATGGGTGTGGGCCTGTTGGAGGCTGCCCCTGGATGCTGGGGGGTGGTGGTGCAGGGGGACATGAGTGGGGGCCTGGTGGAGGGTGCCCCTGCACTGCTGGGGGGTGGGGGTGGTGGGAGACATGGGTGGGGGCCTGGTGGAGGGTGCCCCTGGTGGCTGGGTGGTGGGGGTGGTGGGAGACATGAGTGGGGGCCTGGTGGAGGGTGCCCCTGCACTGCTGGGTGGTGGGGGTGGTGGGAGACATGTGTGGGGGCCTGGTGGAGGCTGCCCCTGGTGGCTGGGGGGTGGGGGTGGTGGGAGACATGAGTGGGGGCCTGGTGGAGGGTGCCCCTGGTGGCTGGGGGGTGGGGGTGGTGGGAGACATGAGTGGGGGCCTGGTGGAGGCTGCCCCTGGTGGCTGGGGGGTGGGGGTGGTGGGAGACATGAGTGGGTGCCTGGTGGATGGTGCCCCTGGGGGGTGTGGTGTGGGGGTGATAGGGGCCATGGGTGGGGGCCTGGTGGAGGGTGCCCCTGGATGCTGGGAGGTGGGGCTGCAGGGGGACATGAGTGGGGGCCTGGTGGAGGGTGCCCCTGGGGGGTGGGGGTGGGGGTGATAGGGGCCATGGGTGGGGGCCTGGTGGAGGGTGCCCCTGGATGCTGGGGGGTGGGGGTGCAGGGGGACATGAGTGGGGGCCTGGTGGAGGCTGTCCCTGCACTGCTGGGGGGTGGGGGTGGTGGGAGACATGGGTGGGGGCCTGGTGGAGGGTGCCCCTGGTGGCTGGGTGGTGGGGGTGGGGGGAGACATGAGTGGGGGCCTGGTGGAGGCTGCCCCTGCACTGCTGGGGGGTGGGGGTGGTGGGAGAGATGAGTGGGGGCCTGGTGGAGGGTGCCCCTGCACTGCTGGGGGGTGGGGGTGGTGGGAGACATGGGTGGGGGCCTGGTGGAGGGTGCCCCTGGTGGCTGGGTGGTGGGGGTGGTGGGAGACATGAGTGGGGGCCTGGTGGAGGCTGCCCCTGGTGGCTGGGGGGTGGGGGTGGTGGGAGACATGAGTGGGGGCCTGGTGGAGGCTGCCCCTGGTGGCTGGGGGGTGGGTGTGGTGGGAGACATGAGTGGGGGCCTGGTGGAGGCTGCCCCTGGTGGCTGGGTGGTGGGGGTAGTGGGAGACATGAGTGTGGGCTTGGTGGAGGCTGCCCCTGCACTGCTGGGGGGTGTGGGTGGTGGGAGACATGAGTTGGGGCCTGGTGGAGGGTGCCCCTGGTGGCTGGGGGGTGGGGGTGATGGGAGACATGAGTGGGGGCCTGGTGGAGGGTGCCCCTGCACTGCTGGGGGATGGGGGTGGTGGGAGACATGAGTGGGGGCCTGGTGGAGGCTTCCCCTGGTGGCTGGGGGGGTGGGGGTGGTGGGAGACATGAGTGGGGGCTTGGTGGAGGGTGCCCCGGTCGGTGGGGGGTGGGGGTGATAGGGGCCATGGGTGTGGGCCTGGTGGAGGCTGCCGCTGGATGCTGGGGGGTGGGGGTGCAGGGGGACATGAGTGGGGGCCTGGTGGAGGCTGCCCCTGCACTGCTGGGGGGTGGGGGTGGTGGGAGACATGGGTGGGGGCCTGGTGGAGGGTGCCCCTGGTGGCTGGGGGGTGGGGGTGGTGGGAGACATGAGTGGGGGCCTGGTGGAGGCTGCTCCTGCACTGCTGGGGGGTGGGGGTGGTGGGAGACATGAGTGGGGGCCTGGTGGAGGCTGCCCCTGCACTGCTGGGGGGTGGGGGTGGTGGGAGACATGGGTGGGGGCCTGGTGGAGGGTGCCCCTGGTGGCTGGGGGGTGGTGGGAGACATGAGTGGGGGCCTGGTGGAGGCTGCCCCTGCACTGCTGGGGGGTGGGGGTGGTGGGCGACATGAGTGGGGGCCTGGTGGAGGGTGCCCCTGCACTGCTGGGGGGTGGGGGTGGTGGGAGACATGAGTGGGGGCCTGGTGGAGGCTGCCCCTGGTGGCTGGGGGGTGGGGGTGGTGGGAGACATGAGTGGGGGCCTGGTGGAGGCTGCCCCTGCACTGCTTGGGGGTGGGGGTGGTGGGAGACATGCATTGTTGATCAGTAGTGCAAGGTGACATGTGGGTTGGCTGGGGGCATGGCCATGTTGATGGGCTGCCTGCGGGACATGAGCAGGGGTGCAGGGTAGTCCCCCGTGGTGTGGGCTGCCTGCAGGGGCCGTGGAGGTTGTGGAGCGTACACCTGGGAGGACCCACACGGCCAATTCACGTGTAGTACTCCCCAGAACCCCTGAAATACACATACCCTGCTGAAATCGCGTGTGGAACTTCCCGCGCACCCCTGAAATACACGTACCCTGCTGAAATCGCGTGTGTAACTTCCCGAGCACCCATGGAATACACATACAGTGCTCGCACTGGGCCAATCGTGTGTGGAACTTCCCGCGCACCCCTGAAATACACGTACCCTGCTGAAATCGCGTGTGGAACTTCCCGCGCACCCATGGAATACACGTACCCTGCTCGCACTGGGCCAATCGCGTGTGTAACTTCCCGCGCACCCCTGAAATACACATACCCTGCTGGAATCGCGCGTGGAACTTCCCGCGCACCCCTGCAATACACGTACCCTGCTGAAATCGCGTGTGGTACTTCCCGCGCACCCATGGAATACACGTACCCTGCTCGCACTGGGCCAATCGCGTGTGGAACTTCCCGCACACCCCTGAAATACACATACCTGCTGAAATCGCGTGTGGAACTTCCCGCGCACCCATGGAATACACGTACCCTGCTGAAATCGCGTGTGGAACTTCCCGTGCACCCCTGGAATACACGTACCCTGCTGAAATCGCGTATGGAACTTCCCACGCACCCATGGAATACACGTACCCTGCTTGCACGGGGCCAAACGCTTGTGGAACTTCCTGCGCACCCCTGAAATACACGTTCCCCGCTTGGCGTTTGCTGTTTCCCAGCCCGGTGAACTGGTCCAGGGTTAGCGCAGCCCTTTGCGATGATTTAGCGATTTTGATGGGTTTTCCTTGCGCGAGGGCGTTCTTGGGGGCGTTACTGGCGCTGCTGCAGGGTCGCTGCGATTCTAAAATCCATGAATACGCTGTGCGCGGAAATCGGTTTTGGCGCACGTGCCTGGCGCAGACAATCGCACGCGGACACTCTGCGCCAGCCGCTTGCGACACTTTTCTGCGAAATTCTATGAATTACCCTGCTAATATCTTCATCAGACTACCAGCCTCTCCTACTCCCTTACTATTCTAATATACATAAAAAAAGTAAGAGTGACTGCACACCCGATCCACGAGTACAACATGGAGTTGGTCATTAAAAGGCGAAATCTGAGGAAATTGAAGAGACAAGCTTTTAATTTAAACACAAATGATGCCAAGAAAACCTTCTTGGAAGAACAAAAGAGATACAAGTCATGGCTAAGATTCCACAGATTTGCCCTCTACCAACAAGACGCTGAAGAAATGTTGAGAAAACTGGCAGACAAAAAGTCTGGAGCTTTCTGGCAATTGATAAGAAAGATTGATAATCCCTCGACCCTCATACCAACAAACTGCGTCGCGGAGGACGCATGGATATCTCACTTTTCTTCCACTTTTAAGCTCCCTACACAGAAACCAGTCATCACAGAAGAAGCCCCCGAAGTTACCATCTGGGAAGACTTCTCAGATATTGACGACATTGTGACAGCCATAAAAAGGCTAAAACCCTCAAAAGCACCTGGACCCGATGGAATTACCAACATCGATTTGAAAAACCATCGGATAGAATGGGCCACCTTCATCAGTCAAGTTTTCAAAAACTGTACCCTCTCTAGAACAATCCCCGGCTCTTGGACCACCTCCGTGGTCACCCCAATCTATAAGAAAGTAAGAAAGGAGACATGGCGGTCCCCGGCAACTACCGCCCAATTGCTCTGCTAGATACGATTGGAAAGATATATGGCTCGTTCCTGCAAACATAATATTTTAATTGTGAAAAGAGGACATGCCAAAATCTCGTAGAAAGGCACAAACAGCCTTATTGACATTGCGCCTTGCTTTCTCCATTTGTGGACCAAATGAAGAAGAACGAAGCCACATTTGTCTCTGCGCAATCCGTGAAAAAATTACTTGAGAATTTGGAAACATGTTAATGATCTCCTAAAGACCTTCTTTCATTGCAAATTGCAAAGACATTCCAGACACATGTCCTCAACTGTTCCCTCCACAATGAATTATAATTATATCTGGATGTTGCTCTGTCTCCAAAGTAGCACAGAGAGGTAACAAGTCCAACCACTTCATTCCACGTACTTCATGTCAGTGTACTTCCACATGTGGGAATCCAAGATCTACAGCTACTAAACAGGTTTCTGCATGCACCTTCAACCAATGTATCCACGAGTCTCCCAAAATCCAAACAATCTGTTTTCTGAAACACACAGCCATAGCTATCTGTTCTTCTCTCAGCAAAAAGAGTGAGAAACTCTCTCCTGGCACAACACACCCACTAAACTTTCCTGCCCAATCCCTTTCAGTGCTCATTCTCATTTGCATGACTTCTGAACCCAAAAATCCCCGGATGTAACACCCGATGTCCGCAAACTACCGCCATGTCCGCAGACATATCATAACATGAACAGCCCTTCTACCATTTCCAGTTCACTCTCTGTGCCATTCCCTCATTGGATGTAGCTAAGAAGTCACATGACCATCCACCAATCACATTCAAGACCTCTACATCTAACTGCATCGTCATAGAACAGCACTGCAAATGTACTGTGAATCTCTCTGAGTACAAGTGTCATATCATTGGCAAGCACCATCTACAAGAAACACTGTACACATCTCCAAGATTTTTACTTGCAGCTCCATGCATATCCATATGCATGAACACAAACTACAGGTATGCATATTTTCTGTACAGTACATGAACACATTTTCCAACTGACTTTTAGCTTGTAAAATCTGTAAAATGAATCTACTGTCTTTTTTCAATCTCCTAAAATCAACTGTCACTTACAAATCTTTATACTATTTAATTTCTTTACACACACACTCAAAGCATGTTAAACGAACATTTTTGAAATTAAATATATAGACTACATATAGTCAAAAAGAAATTCAGGCACACTCTATGTTCAAATCTCAAACAATAACACTTGTACAATTACATAAATATTTTTAATTTCTTTATTTATTTGGTTACTTACATTTATATAGGACAAGCAGCCCATGACATTGAGGCACTATTACTTGGAAGAGCTTAGTTACAGGAATAATGGCATTCAGTGGTACATTATAAATTTCACAAGACATAGTAAAGATATTTTGTTTGTTACAGTTAGTCATTGCAATACAATTTGTTCATTAAGAACATATCATATGTATTCAACTGGTGCAACGTATTTTATGTAAATAAGTTAGTTTCAATGGTTTCGAGGAACGCGCTGAGGATTTCAATTAAAAAAATCAATGTCTAAATTAAAAACAGTGCTATATACAAACAAAATTACTAATTTGTTTCTTTTACAATTGCAGTGAAGACCATTCTCCCGAAAAGAAGCAGCCGAATTTGAAGTACAAAGAACAACTAAGAAGCAAACTGCTCATTTTAGAAAAAAAAGTAAAATGTTACCATAGTATTTGAATTATTACTCAAACACACTGTAAGGTTAATTCATGCTATTTATGTGCCTAAAAATAGAGATTCTGCACCATTCTGACAAAAAATCCCCCCGTTTTAAACAGTGATTTACTGGCAGAATGGCTCACAACTTCCTATTTTTCAACACACAAATTACCTAACTCAGCCTCTAGAATTTAGATGTTGTAGAACAAACAACTGTATTAATTGTATAGCTTTAGATATACTATTTATACTTCTCCAAACCACTGGCTTACTTTTTTCTGTCATCTGAACCCCAGTTTAGTAACACATTAATTCAAGAAAACCCATCCCTACTAGTTGTACTTCCCAAAGCACAATCACACACCATTACATACATCTTTATCATCTTACTCAAACACTCATGCACACAACACACATGCATTCCAGAATACCCCACCCCATACCTTCTATATTTTTTTAACAGACCCTAAATAATGCCTACACAAAAGCAACTCTGTAGAAAGGAACGCAGAAGTAGAGCAAATGAAAAGAAAACTCTCCAACATAAACATCTATCTATAGCAGAATGTGTAAAAAAAAGTTGAAACACAACAGCTAATACAGTCATGTAGTGAAACAGAAGAGATTTCTAGTACAGAAACTTTGTCTCCTCTATCAAAAAGTAAAACAAACCAAAAAACAATTAACAGAAAATCAACTATCACTACAAATAAAACTTCTTCTATAAATCTTGATGTAGTACAAAGTAAGCATACCAAGAAAAGTATTTTAGCCAAAATGTTCCGTCACAAAGTCCTTCAAAATCTTATGAAAACAGGAGAGAAACCAGGTTCAACACTTCAAACCTATCGTAGAAAAGTAATCTTAGAAGCGTTGATAGACAGTGCAATTCTTCTCAAAAGAAAGTTATGTATTTTAGTGTTAAACAGAATAAAACCACTAACAAAACTAATAACTAAATTGCAAAAAAGACTTCTCAATAAACGAAATGTCAACAGAAATAACTTCTTAAATATCTGTGGAGGTGAATGGAGTCACACTACAAACACAGAACCATACTTTAATGAAGAAGCGTACAAACAAAAGCAAACAAATACAATTGCCATACATAGCAGTGGTCGAGGTTATGAAAAAGTTAATAATACCATAATGGAACAAGAAGTATTCCTTACAGAAATATGCCCTGAAAACGTAGATTTACCCCTCCATTCAACTGAATCAGAACATCTTGGGCCTCATTACGACCCTGGCGCTAAGCGTAAAACGATGGCGGTAAACGATTACCGCCATCGTTTTCCGCTAGGGCCGATTACGACCCCTGACCGTTAACTACGATGCCATTAGCGGCATCGTAGTCAACGCTGCCGCTAACTGCGCCAAGGGCGCGTGCACGCGACCTCCCACACCGTAACTAGCGCCATGGCGGTAAGGTACGCGAATGCCGACCCAAGCGGACATGCACCTTACGCCATCACCCAGCCCGTAAAGTACCTTACCGCCATGGCGCTAACAACGCCATCGCGAATCAACCGCAAAGGGACATGTTAAGTGAATGCAGCTGCCACAGGTGCACAGAAACAGCACAGGTGAAGGCAATACAGACACAGGAAGCACAAAAAGAGCACACCCCACCCCTGCCCATACCCAGCCACACACCACAATGCTACCGATAGGACTAGCAATGTTGGGGCTGGAGGACCTGATAGCAATGCGAGTGCTACAACAGCAACTACAACAACAACAACAACAACTACAACAACAACAACAACAACTACAACAACAACAACAGGCTGCACAGAGGAGACGCAGGAGGAGAAGGAGGGCAAGGCAGGTCCAGCATGCCCCACCAGCACAGCCAGTGCTACCACGCAGGCAGCCCCCAATCCCACGCGTCAGACCCAACCCATTCAACCTCACCGCTGAGCAGATCCACACCCTGTATCGACTGGACCGGGACACCATCACCACCATCGTGGACATGATACACAACGACATCGCCAGCATGATTGAAACACCCACCGCCACCCCCCCCCCTACTGAAGGTAGTGTCCGTGCTCCACTTCCTGGCCACAGGCACCTACCAGCACACAGTAGGGCACTTGCATGGCATATCACAACCATCGTTTTCGCGTACACTGACGCAAGTGCTGGATGCACTCCTCAAGCACACAGATGACCACATCTCACTACCACGGACTGCCCAGGAGATTGCCAACACCAAAGTGGGTTTCCATGCACTAGCAGGCATACCTGGTTGCATCGGTGCCATCGACTGCACCCATGTGGAAATGACGGTCCCACGTGCCCAGGAGGTACCGTACCGGAACCGCAAACAATTTCACTCAATCAACGTGCAAATGGTCTGTGACTCCAACAGTATCTTCACACATTGTTGTGCCCGATTCCCCGGATCAACCCATGATTCAATGGTCCTGAGGAACTCAACATTACCACGCTACATGGAGCAACAGGCAGGGCCCAGAACCTGGCTACTCGGTGAGTCCAATGTCATGGGCATTGAAATGTGAAGTGGGTGGGTAATTGACATACCAATGCAGGGGGGGAATGATGCATACTCCAACTGGCGGGAAGGGGGGGGGAATGATGCATGCTCCATCAGGCTGCGACTAGCATTAGCCACAACACACCCTGAGGCAGCACTCACGTCACCTGACACCTGCATACATGAGGCCTGACCTAAGAAGACCTGACATGTCAATGAAGGTGTCACCCAACCCTGACACAACCACCTACAAGTGCATTGACCATACCGTGACCACATACACTCCAAAGAAATGTACGTCCATGCACGTCACCAACAGCTCCTACTGAAAGGCCTGTTCCCCATGACTGTGCCCAAAGGAGGCACATGATGGACTGGAACAACAATGCACCAAAACACAGACAGCAAGGCCCACAGACTGTCCCCATGGGCAACAGTCTTGTTCACTGGGGTAATGATGAGCCAGACTGCATTCCCGCTATCATGTGAATGCAACCCTCACGGGACACGTGCCAGGTCACCTACAGAAACAGCCTGAACGGACACAGTGGATCGGCACTCACAAGGCACATGTCACCCCTGCATACCTCGTGCCTTGGAATTCAAAAGCGGCACATGTGAGACATGTGGCACACTCTGTGAAAGTCGATTATAGAGGTATATCCAATAGACGCTCCATAAAGTTGCACCTAGAAATGTACCCAATAGCCTCTAGATAACTGAATTTAGAAATGCTCCCAATAGCCTTTCTGGAATATTGATATTACAAGTGCGACCAGTTGCCTCTCTGTGGAAAACTCAATTTAGAAGTGTGCCCAATAGCCTCTCTATGGAAAATAGTATTTAGAAAACCGCCCATTAGCCTCTCGTGGGAAAATGAATTTTGTAGTTTGCCCGGTACCCTCTCTGGGAAAAGTTGCATTTATAAATGTGCACATTGAAAGAGCATATAACCCATCAAATCACACCACCACGCTTACTCTCTCCTTTACATCACCACTCAACTAGAACACAGAGATACTATGACACCATTCGGTATAACTGTTCCCATACTAACACCGCTTACTCCACATCAATCTATGTAAACACTGCTGGTTTCACACCCCCAGCCAGGCGTTTTCCTCAGGCCTAACGCAGCCACATCCGTCCTGGATAAATCCTGCCAGAACAAACACATTATCCTGATCTCTCAACCACCACATCTACCGCTAAGAAGCAGCTATTACACAAGTACCGCACGAGCTGCACACATACCCAGTGCTCACACGCACCTTTTGACTCTCCCTACTCTCTCTACTGATCTGAACTTCGGTTCCCAAGGACGTTCAACCTACCAGCGCCTTCAGACCATACCAATGGTATATAAGGCGCTATATAAGTGCAAAATAACAATAACAATAACAATATAGCGGTTGCACGGTGTGAAACCAGTAGCACAGAAGAAACTGGTGCAAAATCAATGTTCAATGCAATTCATGGTGGCATTTCATGTACATCACTCAAGCTCATCCCTGACGCATACATTCTTGCCCACATACAGGTGATGCAGGCTATCCCCTGAAGAGGTGGCTCCTTACACCAGTCCGAAACCCACAGAACCAGCATGAGGAGGACTTCAACCGTGCCCATTCCCGTACGCGTGTAGTGATCGAGCAAGCTTTTGGCCTACTGAAGGCACGTTTCCGCTGCATCAGCAGGTCTGGCGGGGCACTCCTGTACCGGCATGAGAAGGTTGCAAAGGTCGTCATGGCATGTGTCATGCTACACAATATGTGTGTCAGAAGAAATGTGCCCCTGCCCCCTGACGTAGAATTGCTACCACCTGACGATGAGGATGATGAGGGTGGGGATGGGGCACCACCTCAAGGAGGCAGCGATGCACAGGAGGGGCGTGTCATGCGTCAGACTCTCATTGACCAATGCTTCTAGCACACACAGCGTATGCGTGTCACATGGAGACGGCACTCGGCGCACTGTGTGTGTGTGGGACATGCACACTGTGGACTCTACAACAATGTAGCACATGGACACAATAAAGATGTCAACACATTTGGTTTGTGGTAATGATAAATGTGTATTGCAACAGTGAAATCTTGTGACACACCCCCTCCCCCCTCCCACCTCCCCCCTGAACACCCCAACACACCCCCAACCCCCACCCACCTCCCCCCTGAACACCCCAACACACCCCCAACCCCCTCCCACCTCCCCCCTGAACACCCCAACACACCCCCAACCCCCTCCCACCTCCCCCCTGAACACCCCAACAATGGTGCAGTAGTGTCCGTGCTACAAGGTGCGGAGTAGTCCTGCTGAACAGGCAAGTCAAGGATGTGTATCCCCTCCCATGGCCCCTGGGGCACCCCTGGCCGTGCTGCGGAGAGTGCGCCCAGATCTACGGACGGGGCTGCTCTGTGCTGAGCTGGTGGTTGATGAGGCTCCACGCCCCACATCCGGTCGCATGTCCCTGATGGTGTGCACAAGTTCACTGAGTTCATTGCGCACAGCCGCTAGCTCAGTGCATATACTCCTTGTGGAGTTCTCTATGGCAGCTGTGACACGGTCAGCTGACCGCTCCATGGCATCCCTTGCCCCACCACACTGTGCCACATGTGCATTGAGGAGGTCATTTAGTTGTTGCTGCCGTGTTGCAATGTCCTGTAGTGCCTGCTGGTTCTGCTGGCCTATGGCCAGTGCCATTTGCATCTCCGGTGCGATGCCCACCTCAGGCTGGGGGGATGGGGTGGCTGGCCATTCGTCGGAGTCGGACTGCCCCTGTGTGGCATCCGCCTGCAGGGGGCTTAGGGAAATTGCGGGGGAATGTGGATGGGCAGTGGGCCCTTCAACATCAATGTCCTCAATGCTGCCTGGCCGGCTGTCAGAGTCTGCCGCTATGGCTGCACTCTCCCCAAGGGTGCTGCTTGCGGCACAGGCTGTCCCCTCAGTGGCCACAACTAGTGGCATGTCTGCTGCTGCTGCTGTGTCTGTGTCAGCAGTAGTGGGGGCTGGCACTTGCCTGTCCTCTACCCCAGACAGGGTTGGTGGCTGCCGGTGGGTTCCCTTACGGACGGCTGGGGTGGATGCCTGCGGCCTGGCCATTCTGGAGGAACAGGATGCGGTGTTGCCCTCTTCCTGGGGCTCTGTGTCGGAATCTGTGGTGGAGCAAAGGAGCGATGTGTTATTGATGGGTCAGCGGACATTGGACATGCATTAGGGGATGACATCTATACAGTCGGTGCATGCAGCGCATTTCATACAGGTTTGGTGGCTTTTGTGTGGAGGTAGCATGGTGCTATGTGTGTTCCAGCAGTTAGGGTGTGCATGCTGCTTGTTTGCAGGGTGGTGTTGGGATGTGTCTGTGCACGTTCACCTGTCGATGTGTTGCATGAGCACTATGGGGCGACTGGGTACTTCGCACAGTGGGGCTTTGTTGAGTGTGGCATGCATAGCTCTGGCCACCTACCTGCGTCTCCTGGGGTCGGCACTCCTCTCTCCATGGCTCCGACACCTTCAATGCTCTCCATCCCTATGGTGGATGCGCATATTTCCTCCCACGCCTGGAGCTTGATAGGTGATTCTGAGCCTCCGCCAGTTGACATGGCTAGGTTGCGGTTAGCCGAAATGATGCTACGGACACGGAGCCTCAGATCGTCCCAGCGCTTCCGGCACTGCTGGCCTGTGCGGGGTGCGGCCCCCACTGCACTCACTCGCTGTGCCACTAGGGCCCATATCGCCTTCTTCTTCATGATAGCCGCCCTTGTCATCTGTGTCGAGAATACGACTTCCGCATTCTCTTGCAGGGTCTCTGCCAGCATGTTAAGTTCCTCCTTGGTGAAGCGGTCTTGGCGCTGCCTGTCACATGCCTTTTTTACAACTTTGGGCATGTTGGATGTGGTTTTGGGGTGGGTGATGGGTGTGGATGGTTATGGGGGCCGGATGAGGTATGGTAGTGGAGGATGGCGATGGATTGTGTTTTTAAAGATGGCCGCCATCCTGCGCGATGGCGCTATTTCCGCTTCCGCCTATTTACGGTGACCGCTAACTGCGGTGACCGCTAAGTACGGTGACCGCTATGGTGTGCGTGGTGGTAGTGCTCCATGGACGGTGTGCGATGGCGGTAAGGGCCGTTTTTGGCCCATTAGCGCCATGGCGTACTTTACATTACCGCCATGGCGTAAAGCACGTGCCCGATGGGTCGGAATTAGGTGCTATTTACGTCTTCGCTACTCGGCGTTAACGTAATTTACGCCATGGCGGTAATTTACGGAACTTACCGCCAGGGTCGTAATGAGGCCCCTAGTGTACAAATGGCCATGCACGTCAATGGGCCTCATTCCGACCCTGGCGGTAACCAAGGCGCTATTAGCGCCTTGGTTGACGCCGTTATCATTCCGACTCCGCCATGGTGAATGGCGGAATTACCGCCCCATTCCAAGGTTGGCGGGGTCGGTAATTCCCCATTCACCATGGGCCCTTCCCCATTCCCATTTTTGCCCCATAGGGCTCAATGGGAATGGGGAAGGTGCTAATTACGTCACCGTAAATTACGGTGATGTAATTAGCTCCAAGGTCCCTTTGCGGGTTGGTTTTTAAATGCCTGCAAAAAGCAGGTGTTAAGTTCCAACCCGCAAAGAGAACTCGGAATAGGGCGGTAAGGGTTTAACGGCACCGGTCTCGTTACCGGTGACCGTTAATCCTTACCGCCCGACTCGGAATGAGGCCCAATGTGTAACATTCCCAAAAAAATGTTCAAGTCTTTACGCCAATTCCTCAATCAATATGTGAAAAGCAAAGACAAAATCAAAATTAAACTACTGCAAAATATGGATGCTTGTCCAATACGCAAGTACACAGGATTACAAGGACATTCATTGGCCTGCATTACAGGATCTACTTGCAAAACAACCTTCCATGATATCAAAAGGATATCAACACATCATGCAAGTATAAGAAATCCAGTTTATAAACTGTACTATGCTGAAAGTCCTGTTTTACCACTAGCCAATTTAAATAACATTGTTCTACATGGTACAGCAAAAGACCTACTAAAAGAAATCGACTATATCCAGACAAAATATGTTGGAAGTGAAACCCACTTACAAGATGAATTAGCTGTAAACCAACTTCGTAACAATTCTGCACATGGCAACCTTTCACTACACACATACAAAAAAGAAATACTAAAATTTGAAAGTACTTCAGCTGAAGTACCAAACCACGTGTGTGTATGTTGCCGCAGAACTTTTTATAAAAGTAACACAAAAACTGTAGACCTATCATACAAAATAGAAGACAATCAAGAATCTAAATGGTTTGAATTAGCTCTCTACCTTATAGCAGAAAACAAATACGAAATAACTGACCCCATAATACTTTGCAGTTACTGCACTACAAAACTTGACAACAACCAAACTCCTTCACGTGCTATCACAAATAACTTGGAATTATATCCACTACCAAAACCCCTTCAACAACTTCATTTATATGAGAGCATCATAATACAAACAGTGCACCCATTTCAAGCAATAATACGCCTTCAACCAAAAACTGCAAAATTACCTCCCTCTGAATTAGTGAAAGGTATTTGTGGAAAAGTAGTGTATTTGCCATTAGATCTAAAAGAAAATGTGCACACTCTAGGAGTGCAACGTCCAATGCAACAATCTTTAATTATCTTGGTAAATGGAGCACCTACAAAAGACAAAACATTTTGGCAACAACTGGTAGATTTACATAAAGTTAGAGAAACCCTGCAATATCTTAAAGAGAATAATGAATATTACAAAGAAATTAATATTGAAGAAAACTTGAAATGTACAACTGAAATAATTCAAGAGACACAAGAAGCTGGTCAATTTCAGCTCCTAGATCCTGCTACAATATCAAACACTTTAGACCATTATTCAATTAATCCATTGCACTCTAATGACACCATAGAAGATGCACTGGAAACGTACCAATTACGTCAAACAAAAGGATCACCAATCAGCATATGGGAAAAAAGTATAGAAGCATGTGCTTTTCCTCTACTCTTTCCTACTGGCAATGGAGGAAGGTATGATGATAGACCTATTCAAATATCAGCTTCAGAATACCGCTCATTACGGATGTATTCTGAAGATCCCAGATTTCAACAAAATGTGGAATACATATTCCACCTACTCTTTGAAAGTGAACTAGCAACTTTATGTTATGGAGTTGCACACATATTAAAATCAGGATCACACTTTCAAAATATGACAGCTACACAATTGTTACAAAAAGGTCAACAAAAAGATGAGGTTTTACAAGCAAATCTTACAAATCTATTAGCAAATATGTGTGGTACTAAAGAGTACTGGTTTCGACGTCATGGAGATGTACGTTGTATGATCAGAAACCTTGGCCCACCCACTTGGTTTGTTACATTAAGTTGTGCAGAATATGCATGGGAAGATTTACATGCTTTCCTACGCATATCAAACGAAAACAAAACAAACATAGATATACTAACACCTGGAGAACTTTGTTCTCAGGATCCTGTTAATGTTTCAAGATATTTTCACCATCGCTTCATTGCTATGCTACATTTTATTCGTAATAAAACTGTTCCTCCCCTTTGACAAGTGCAACACTTCTTTTGGAGAAAAGAATACCAAGCCAGAGGAGCACCACATGTCCACATGCTTTTATGGATTAAAGATGCTCCTAAATTTGGTCAAGACAGTGATGGCACTGTTTTACAGTTTATTGAAAAATATGTCACTTGTGAAATTCCATCAGAATCCACAAATAGTGATCTTCATGCCAAAATGTTACAATTCCAAAGCACAAATGTGGCAAATATTGTCGTCACAAATACAAAAACAAAGGGAAATACTACACCAAATGTCGATTTGGTTTCACTAGACCAGTTACAAATACAGATCAAGTGAACAACCTCATGTCTTCAGTTAGACATAGTGTTAAAGGTAAGTCACCTAAAAATACATATTGCATAAAAAGAAAAGAAGAAGAAAAATATATCTATGATTACAATGCAATCATTGCCCACTTATGGAATGCAAACATAGATGTGTAGTATATTGCAGACAATTCTACTGCAGTTGCACAATATGTCACAGTATACTTAACCAAATCAGAAAAGACAGAGCTCCAAGACCTCTGGAATGACCTGTCATCAGATAAAACAGTGTTTCAGAAATTATACAGCTTGGGCATAAAAATGCTGTCCCATAGAGAATGTGGATCCTGTGAAGCAGCTGATCAATTAACTGGTACTGCATTGTATGGCCAATCTGCAAATATAGTATGGCTAAGTCTTGGTCCAGCTAAATCTAGAAAAAGAGTTCTAAAATCATACGAAGATATAGAAACAATAGCCAAACATGATTCCAACAGCCAAGACATTTTAAAAAAACAATTTATTGGAAACATACTACCCAAACAGGAGTACCACTTTGGAAACCATGTGTCTATACCACATAGCCCAAAACTACACATACAAAAATAATATAAAACCCGATGAACAAAACCGTAAATACAAAGTGACAAACTGTGAAGGCAGCTTAGTAAAACTCACCAAACCAAATTTAATTAATCATATCAAATTGTCATTAAAGACTCCTCACATAAAGAAGTATATTACATGTCCCTGCTACAACTCTTTAAACCATGGAGAAAAGAAGAAGAAATACTAGATAACTATGACTCATATGAAGACGCTTTCAAAGCAAATGAAAGCAGTATAACTGATGTAAACTTTGCACAGTACCAAACAATGTTGCACAATGAACAGCAACACGAAGAAGAACTCCAGGCCCAACTAGATAAGGACACTCCTGACAGTAGTCAACATTCTGTCACAGGAAGCCAAGAACCACTGGGAGACCCACTAATAACAAATGAGGCAGAATTAGCTATGATAGAAGTAGAACACACCATGTGTCAGTATGAAGATAAAGAAAGACTTAACTATACTACAATCAAAGCTAAACAATGAGCAACGTAGCATTTTTCAAGAAGTAACGAAAGAAATTGCACATGGTGTACAACATGAAAACAAAGAATGCACTTGTCAAAATTACAAACCTATACTATTGTATGTCAGTGCTGAAGCTGCTTCTGGCAAAACATTCCTAATCAACATCATCAGTAAATTCCTTCAACAATTGACAAACAACAAACTGTCAGCTGTTGTCACTGCCCCCACAGGTTTAGCTGCCTACAACAAAGGTGGTGTCACTTTACAGAGATTACTACTCCTGCCAGTAGAACACCAAAACAAATTAGATTATTACAAACTTTCTGCAGAAGCTGCAATGGAACTACGCAGAGTATTGAAACAAATGAAAATGCTTCTAATAGATGAAGTGAGCATGGTGTCCAACCTAATGTTGGCTTTGATTCACCTCAGATTTCAAGAAGTATTCAAAACAAACTATGAAGAGCTCTTTGCAGGAAAACACATTATTGTTTTCGGAGATCTTCTTCAATTGACACCAGTAAAAGGTGAGCCTAGTTTTAAAACATTAGGACACAAACTCTGCCGTAAAACTGTTGGCAGCATTGGAAATGTCAACCTTTGGCAACATTTCCAATACAGAGAATTAACAGAAAACATGCAGCAATCTGCAGATCTCACTTATGTCAACATCTTAAAAAGTATCAGAGTTGGTATACTTTCTAAAGAAGCAGAAGCAATATTGAAAACCTGGCACATTCATGCACTTTATGGTGATAATGCATGTGCTACAGATGTTATGGAACAATTAGCCCACAAAAATGTCAATTGTATAGCCTTAAAGCCAACTCTTGCAAGCTGTTTCAAATTCAATGAAATAATGTTAAGTAAAGAAATGCAACCAATAATGTAAATTAGCGCCACAGACAAACTAGATGTACATGGTATGACACTACCCATGTGTGACCAAGCCACAACAAGACTAAATAGTTTAGAAAAATCAATCTCAAACACAGCAGGCTTGGAAAAGATATTAAAATTATCCTTAAATTGCAGAGTAATGCTTAAAAGTAACCTTGATGTGGACCAAGGACTAGTTAATGGAGCACTGGGTACAGTTGTTGGCTTTCAAACTTACCCACGTGACAACAAAATTCAGTTTGTCAATATTCTCTTTGACAAACATTCAGAAGTAAAAAGGATAGGACGCTCAACATTTCGATTCCTTCTCTTCAAAGACATGTATGTACGCAGAGAACAATTTCCTCTAACTCTTGCATACACAGTCACCATTCATAAAGCACAAGGTCTTACCCTAGACAAAGCAATGATAGACATTGGTAACACAGTCTTTAAAGAAGGCATGAGCTACGTAGCACTATCACGCTTACGTACACTTGACGGTCTATTTCTAATCAACTTTGATGCAAGTAAAGTAAACAGTGATATTCCTTGCATTTTAGAATACAATAGACTTTGCTCACTATACACCCCCCATCTAAACACATATTCTGTACCACAAAAAGTAAAACATTGTAAAAGAAAACTAAATTAAACAGAAATGCAACCGGATGTCACTGCAAATCCTCCAAAGAGAGTAAAAGAAACGAAAACTTCATGAAGTACCACAAACATAAAAGAACCCATTAGGGACAGTAAACCAGGTACTTCATCAAAGAAGGAAGACAAACTAAAAAAAAATCAATCAGATACAGAACTACCTGGTCCATTTAAACTCTCAAATATAGTTGGAGTAAGTTGCTACACAAATGTAGCAATGAATATTCTATTTCAATTGCCACCAATTGTTGACAACATTTACTTACACAGTATAGACCAGTTGTGTTTGCAAATGTTAGTACTTCACAGAAATGCAACAAAAAATCCTGATAACACATATAATGTTTATGGAATAAGACAACAATTGGACTACTGTTCTGGAATGGTTAAATTCACTATAAACTCAAAGGAATATCCACAAGAATTTCTAATGTACTTACTACAAGTACTGGAAAATAATAACATACCTATAAATGAAATCTTCCAGATTTCATACATTTGGAAACATACAGGCACTCTCTGCAACAATGTGACACAAGAAGAAATCCCTAATGAGCGCTTTGTGCATGCATCAATTCCTAATTGTGAATCCGTTCCATTTCAGCAACTTGTACAAAATGCAAATCATGGTAGATTATGTACTACCTGCAATTCGGATAATCGCTCCACCTTAATAATACAAACACATAATAAATACGTAATACTAATGCTTCTATGTTACAATGCAGATGGTACCAAAAACAACTGCAAGCTGACTGGATTCACACATGGTCAAATATCACTTGGTAAGAAAACCTTCACAACAATAGGTATAATCTGCCACGCAGGAGCCACAACCAATTCAGGGCACTACACTGCATATATAAAAAAGAAATCTGGATGGTTTGAATGTAATGATAGTACCAGTACTCTAAAGCAGAGATTACCAGCAAATCTTACAAACGCTTATTTAATGTCCTTAAAACCAAAATTTGATAACTAAACTGTACTTAAACCTTAAGTAAACTTATAGTAAAAGACTATAAACTGTTAGAATATTCCAAAAGCTATCTAACTGCCCAAAGATTCTACAACAACTAAACAGATAAATGAATACCACTAAATTAGAGCAAAAAATAGACAGTTAGAATACGCATACTGGTATCTAACTGCTCCAAAATTTTACAATATCCAAACAAATAAATAATCTGCCAGATAGCCACAGGAAGAAGAATGACACCTCCTCTAACACCCCAGAGCTAGCCGTGTCGTCCAGTCAACAGAAGAGATTTTAGGTTCTGAAATGCAAAACTATCTGAACTGCATGACATCTTGCCTTACTGTAATTTCAGAATAGCTGCAGCGACGATGAAAAGGGTGCAGAGCAGCACGGAACACAGAAGGAGATCCTGCGACAGACCAAGTTCAAGGTCTACGTGTTCCACTAGTCTTCCCTGCAGATGCCGTCTTCGTGTGTCAATCTATTGTACTCATTTCTACATTGGATTAATATGAAACAAACACTGTGGGTTAATTAGTTCATTGTATAAGATTTTAAAATGTTTCCAGTGGTTATGCTGATATTATAGTAAAATGGAATATGAATATGTTTAAAACTCTGTAGTCAAGGAATGTAATTGAAATCCATATGTATTGGTGATATATATTTGTTGTTAAAATCTAATAAATATTTTTAAAACAAGAAGCATGAGAAACACTGCCCCCTACCTTAGATGTAACACATGCACAACATCTTCACCTGTCCACCTGCCCCTCCATATTAGTGCTTAGTGCCTCTTCACTCATTTCCCTCCTCACCTTACTTTCTGACCTCTCCTGCAAAAAAAAGAAAAAGAAAACAATAAAGTAGGAACTACCTTTCACAGCTAAAAAATAGAACATAAAAAAATAATCTTATAGATGCCATCTACTTTACATTTCTCATTAAAGTGCATAGGCTCAATAAGATTTTCCAACTTTTCCATCAGACTTTTGTGCTATGCTAATGGAAATAATGTAGCGTTTATCCCCAATTCCAGGGGCTGGAATGGGGGATAACAGCCCAGCAGCCCAAATTATTGGCCCATGTGAAGCCAGGGTGGATATCAAGGCCTCCAGACCATTATTCTCGGTTCCAGCCCCTGCAATGGGGGATGAAGGCCATTAGCCCCCCGAGTTGCCAAAGGGGGCTTAAACTGTCTCTCTAGATGTGGCCGGGTTACTGCCTGCCTGAGACTGTTAGCTAGTCATCTGTTTTAAATAGGTGCAACGTTGGTTGCCCAAACTTGTCTAGCTGGAAGTTTTTGGTGCTTTTCATGATTTTGAGACAATTCAACAGTAGTTTCAGAATGGTGGTGTCTTTAAGATGGGTAGCTCGACAGGATCACCGGAGCTCGATTGCAGAGGTAGTGTATTCGATGAGGGCTGCTGAAACGCAAGGCAAGCTGGTTGGTACAAAGGTGGATCTGATCAGGTTGCCATGAGGGCTGCAACCTTGACTGATCATGCGCTGCCTGAATAGCTGGATGAATCAGTGGTTTGACATGGCGTGCAGATCTGCATGGGTCCTGTGGGACTCGGATAAAAGCGTATGTGTTCCTTGGAATGGTGGATCGATGCAAAGTCAGTGGATCACTGCTGGCTAAAATGTGTTTTAGGGTGCGTTGGATGAGAGCCGCAGAAATGACTGAACCTTCTTTGCTATTAGGATTCTTCTCCAACAATCTCTTGAACTCAACTGCTCGTCTGCTGGCATTCCCCATGCTGACATCCCTGAGGCACCTCCAGGTACACAGTCTCCCAGTGGGTGTCTGGCTTTACTGGGTCTCTGGTCTCCGCAGACAGAAAGCCCTGTCCTGCCCCCTGCAGGTATCCTTCTGTTCAGCAGGGAATACCGCCCTTCTTGACTGCCCTATCTTCCCTCCTTTGTATGAATTGGTGAGTTTTTTACTTCCAGTGGCCAACATAGTGGGTCTTCCCCACCCGATTATTTTCACAAATCCTAGTAAGAGATTGGTGGTTTCTTAGCATTCCCCCTCCCCCAGGCCTTGGGAGGACATCTTTCTCCTGGAGTGGCCTCCATAGTTATACTGCTCCTGGGCATGTCAGGAGATTCAAAATAGTGAAAGTGGCTTCATTGTCCCTGAATTTACAGTCCTCCTGAAGGTCACCTAAATCCTGTCTTCCCAAGAACAAACGGTATCAGGTACTATTATCCCCATAAATATGGTCGCCATGCATATTGTTGTAGGGAAAAGTTTGTGGCAACATTATATATGATCAAATATATGGGGTCAAGGGGAGCGGGGGTTGCGGGGTGTCCCCTGCTCCCCTTGAAAGAAAAAAAGGTTTTGGGGGTTGCAGGGGTATCCCCTGCATGTTTAATGTAATAATGTCCCCGCAAAAAACAGCAATTTTTCTGCGACTTTTTGGCAGGGACATTATTACATGGAACCGAACAAAGGTCTCTGGCTGCAATTAATCCCCTGTCCTGATCAGCCTGGGCTTCGCAGATGTCTGTGTGTGTTGAGCGAGACACCAGGAGGTCACTCAGAAGCACAAAGGGACTTTCTGTGTCGGGCCCGATGCAGCTCGTCTCCTTTTTGAGGGAGGGGGAGGCTTCCTCTGCCTCTGCATTATGTCACTGGACCAGCCAGTGAATATATGTTTTAGAGGGGAAACTAGGCATCACATAGCTTCATTTCTGTGCATGCCACAGCACAATCCTTTGGGAAAATGCTGCTATTTATATGTGTAGCATCCAGTTTGTAGGTTGGTAGTGCGTAGCTTCCAGGTATCACAGGACATTGGGGATTGTAATGGAGCCTTAACATGAGGTTTTCATTTTTGCAATAAACCCCGGAGCTGCAGGTATATTTGTTTAATTAATCTTACACTTGTTCTAACCATTAACGTTCTGTGCAGATAAGGTCAGGGAACACCAAGAGACAGCTGTATGACATTTACTCATCTATATAATGGCATCTGAGGTCTGAAAGGAAGATGTCATGAAAAAACGCAGCAAGGTTTCTCAAGAACACTTTTCAGCTGAGAAACACAACATTATTTGTATTAGCAGCCCAGCTGAAAGTGTCAGTTCTCGGGGTCCATTTAGTATGAGAAGAACCTGTACACAAGGGGCGCACACCCCATGTTCTCTCTATATATAAAGCTTCAAGTAAGACGGCAATTGCTGCTGGGGGCACAAGGAGAACCTCTTCTATTTCCATGGGGGTTGGAGGAGGGCCGCAAAGGGGGGCTGCAGGCGGGGGTCTGGGTGGCCGGGATCAGTGTGGCGGGAGGTCAAAGGTTTCTGTTGCCTGCCCCCCCTTGCTGGTGTAGGACCCTACAACTATTTCTAAAACACATGGGGCCTGATTCACAGAAGCGTTATGTAATGGCGCAATCCCATAGGAAAAAGCTCTGTCAATCAGGCCCATAGTCTTTATAGGAAACACAGGCTGAGAGGGAGTGGCTGGGATAAGAACGCAAGCCCAATATAGCGAGCTCTTTCCCCAACAATGGCACATTGTGCAACCATTGCATAGCCTCCAGATTCATACTGGGCTCTGTTGTGTTATGTTGTGTTCTGTTATGTTGTGTTAATAGGCTTTTATAGAGCATTCAAGTCTTGGGTGGCTTCTTGGTGCTGGGGAAACAAAACATACAACAGGCTTGCTTATTACAAATAATCAGGTACACAAATTTAATGTATTGGTTTGCAGAATTCACAGGAAAGCGAAGCATTTACAGCGCAAAAAAAGGCATACAAAATTTAACATTGAAAACAGAGCGGAGAACATGGGTCTGGGACAATGGGGTTGGAGAGTGTGACTTGAAAACCAGATGTTGCATCGGAAGGTGGACATATAAACCAGGGATGAGGACAGGACATAATAAAATAGGAATGGTATGGTGGAGAAAGTGCTAAATTAAGGATGGAGGGGTGACAGAAAAGTGCTGTATGGATGTCCGTGAGGGTAGGGAGAGAGGGAGCAGGGTGATGTAGTAATGTAAAGTGCAAGGAAACAGCTTCTTCAGACTGGAGGAGGGATTTGAGGATGGATTTAAATAGTGGTAGTGTTGAAGTAATGTGGAAATGGAGAGGAAGAGCATTGCAGGGTCCAGGGGGGTAAGGAAAAATCAGAAATGAGAGGAAGCGCAGGGGGCTGAGTGGTGTCAAGGAGGTGAGCCAAGGATGATCGTAACGAGCGAGGGGGAGAGTAGGGAGTGAGACCAGCAGATAGCTAAGGTGGGGCAACTCCATGGATAGTTTTGAAGATGATACTAACACATTTTACTTAGCTCTTTGTTTCATGGATGGGCAGCCAATCTGGTGACGGGCAGAGGAGGTAGAAGTAAAACGGGAAAGGTTGAAAAGTGTGCAGCCCGTAAAGGTGAGGACTTTGTTCAGAGGTGAACAATTATAGTTGGGAAGGCCTAGGAGAAGACTGGTGCAGTAATCTGATCTAGAAAGGACTAAGGAGGATGTTAGCTCTTTATCAGTATTTTAAGGAAGAAGATGATGGATTGTTCTTATATTAAGGGGGTTAAGTCTGGCTGCAGTGGCAGAAGTAGAGATGAAGTGCGAGAAGTTGTGTGAAAGGTCAAAGATGACACCATGGTTACGTACGTAAGCAGAGTAAGGAAGGTAGTTAGGAGAGAAGAAGAGGGGGAGAGGAGGAAATAGCCCGTTTGGCAGGGAAGTAGAGAACTTCAGTCTTAGTGGAGTTGAGCATGAGTGAGTGAGACGGCATCTAATCTTTGATGGCAGAGAGACAGTTTGACATTTTTGACAACAGCTTATCAGACAAGGAGGGAAATGAGGTGAAGATCTGAGTGACATCAGCAAAGATCTGATAGGAGAAGCCATAAGAAGAGATCATGGTACTTAGAGCTGAATCATAGTGAGTGAAGAGAAGTGGACGAAGGAAAGACCCATGCAGAACTCTAACAGTAAAGGTGGTGAGTGGGGAGGTGAGGATATTCCAGGGCACCTGAAAGTGTCTAGGGGCACGGTATGCAGCAAACCAAAGGTCAGAATGTTTGACCGTATCAAAGGCAGCAGGGAGGTCAAGAAGAATAAGAATAGATAAAGGTTTCCATGATGTCCAGAAGAGATGAAGTTATTAACATTGAGGAGAAATGTGTCGGTAGAATGCAGAGGTTGGAGGCCAGACGTGCCTGAACAGAATCCAGCTTGGGGAGATTGGTTATAGAGTCAGCATTCAATGTCACTTAATGACGTGGCTGTTCTGATGGTTTCCTCTCCAGTTGTTTCTCAAACCTGTTTAGATTTTTAGGATTTTCAGCTCTTCTGGGACGCGTGAGCTCTATAGGTGAGGGACTTTTGTGGAAAACAGCTTAGAGTCAATCAATAACGTCAGTGCTTGTTGCCCGCACCCTCAACCCACTTAGGTCTGTCAGAATAGGGCGTTTTCAGGTTGCAATAATTGAGCTCTTTGGATGCTTGGTAGAAGTTGCATGCGTCCTCTGCTTCTGCTGACCCTGAGTGGACACTAGCATAGGCTGTTGGTGAAATTGCAGAGGGGATGAACATGTATGATGTCATTAAGATAGGAAAACATTGCCTTCGATTGCTCCTATATTTATAGCTTCAGCCCATTTCTGGGTGAACTGTGCCCCTGTCACCTTGCATCCCCCTGCGGCTGCTAATGTGATTTCCTTGTAATATTAACAGCTACAATTACAGCGTTCAGAAGAGATAGGAACCTGACATGAAGTGCCACAGATCACTTATTATTATTTTTATTTTTATTATTATTATTATTATTATTATTATTATTATTATTATTATTATTATTATTATTATTATTATTATTATTATTATTATTATTATTACCATTGCTATTATAATTATTATTATTATTATTGTTATGCCTCTTGCGTGTGTAGAGTTATCTTCTTTTTTGAGGGGTCTAATAGTCTGCTCCCCTCACCCTCTTCCTTTGATGAGAGAATGTGTCAATGTATTTTCATTTGGAACCTGAATCTAGGAGGTCTTGCTTAAGTTTACGCTGTTGGGTGGGAACCAGGATTTGGCTTGTATTTTTTTGTGGCCTGGGGTTTGCCTTTTCAGTTGCTAGCATGGGAAGATCTGAATTAGCACACGGCTGAAGGCAGCTGGACAGCGATGGTCTCGAGGTCTGTACGAGTGAGGAATATTAACTCACAAGACCGCAACCCACATCACCGTCCAGTACAAATAAACTAGGTACGCCTTAACATTGTCTGAATCATTGAGAAGTGCTTAGAAGCAGTGTACCTGAGAAAAGCCGCTGTAAAAAAGTCTCTCCAGATGGGTTGAACCCAAACTTAACAATATTGTCAACCTCTTTTTTGTCTTGGATTGGGTTTGAACCATTTCGAACTATAGAAACCTATTGATTTGAATCAGATTTGATAGTTTTGATCTGAATAAAGGCTTTAAATTACAATAAAATCAAATGAAAAACAAATGTGAAACAAATTTAATTAAAAAATAAATGAAGCTGAAACCAAAATAAAACCATGAGATGTTTCGGCCGGGTGGCTCCACCAGGCTCACCTATCGGGTGAACTGTTCCTATAATAAAACCATGAGATGTTTCGGCCGGGTGGCTCCACCAGGCTCACCTATCGGGTGAACTGTTCCTATAATAAAACCATGAGATGTTTCGGCCGGGTGGCTCCACCAGGCTCACCTATCGGGTGAACTGTTCCTATAATAAAACCATGAGATGTTTCAGCCGGGTGGCTCCACCAGGCTCACCTATCGGGTGAACTGTTCCTATAATAAAACCATGAGATGTTTCAGCCGGGTGGCTCCACCAGGCTCACCTATCGGGTGAACTGTTCCTATAATAAAACCATGAGATGTTTCAGCCGGGTGGCTCCACCAGGCTCACCTATCGGGTGAACTGTTCCTATAATAAAACCATGAGATGTTTCAGCCGGGTGGCTCCACCAGGCTCACCTATCGGGTGAACTGTTCCTATAATAAAACCATGAGATGTTTCAGCCGGGTGGCTCCACCAGGCTCACCTATCGGGTGAACTGTTCCTATAATAAAACCATGAGATGTTTCGGCCGGGTGGCTCCACCAGGCTCACCTATCGGGTGAACTGTTCCTATAATAAAACCATGAGATGTTTCGGCCGGGTGGCTCCACCAGGCTCACCTATCGGGTGAACTGTTCCTATAATAAAACCATGAGATGTTTCGGCCGGGTGGCTCCACCAGGCTCACCTATCGGGTGAACTGTTCCTATAATAAAACCATGAGATGTTTCGGCCGGGTGGCTCCACCAGGCTCACCTATCGGGTGAACTGTTCCTATAATAAAACCATGAGATGTTTCGGCCGGGTGGCTCCACCAGGCTCACCTATCGGGTGAACTGTTCCTATAATAAAACCATGAGATGTTTCGGCCGGGTGGCTCCACCAGGCTCACCTATCGGGTGAACTGTTCCTATAATAAAACCATGAGATGTTTCGGCCGGGTGGCTCCACCAGGCTCACCTATCGGGTGAACTGTTCCTATAATAAAACCATGAGATGTTTCGGCCGGGTGGCTCCACCAGGCTCACCTATCGGGTGAACTGTTCCTATAATAAAACCATGAGATGTTTCAGCCGGGTGGCTCCACCAGGCTCACCTATCGGGTGAACTGTTCCTATAATAAAACCATGAGATGTTTCAGCCGGGTGGCTCCACCAGGCTCACCTATCGGGTGAACTGTTCCTATAATAAAACCATGAGATGTTTCGGCCGGGTGGCTCCACCAGGCTCACCTATCGGGTGAACTGTTCCTATAATAAAACCATGAGATGTTTCAGCCGGGTGGCTCCACCAGGCTCACCTATCGGGTGAACTGTTCCTATAATAAAACCATGAGATGTTTCAGCCGGGTGGCTCCACCAGGCTCACCTATCGGGTGAACTGTTCCTATAATAAAACCATGAGATGTTTCAGCCGGGTGGCTCCACCAGGCTCACCTATCGGGTGAACTGTTCCTATAATAAAACCATGAGATGTTTCGGCCGGGTGGCTCCACCAGGCTCACCTATCGGGTGAACTGTTCCTATAATAAAACCATGAGATGTTTCGGCCGGGTGGCTCCACCAGGCTCACCTATCGGGTGAACTGTTCCTATAATAAAACCATGAGATGTTTCGGCCGGGTGGCTCCACCAGGCTCACCTATCGGGTGAACTGTTCCTATAATAAAACCATGAGATGTTTCGGCCGGGTGGCTCCACCAGGCTCACCTATCGGGTGAACTGTTCCTATAATAAAACCATGAGATGTTTCGGCCGGGTGGCTCCACCAGGCTCACCTATCGGGTGAACTGTTCCTATAATAAAACCATGAGATGTTTCGGCCGGGTGGCTCCACCAGGCTCACCTATCGGGTGAACTGTTCCTATAATAAAACCATGAGATGTTTCAGCCGGGTGGCTCCACCAGGCTCACCTATCGGGTGAACTGTTCCTATTGGGGGTTTAATGTATTAAATGGGTCCTAATTTTAGCTCCAAATGTTCCCGATCTGGCGAAGCAGTTCAACCAGATAGACCTTAGGAACAGGGCAACGCGTACTATTTCCCGGAAAAAGCTTCAAGAACTGTCATCCATTTGTAAACATACATGTGTGCACAGGCTATCCTGGACCATTCTCTGATTTGTATTGATATTGTCTTCAAAATCAGCAGCATCAATCTGGATAATCTGTTCCCTTTGGCCCCCAGAACCCCTTCCGCAGGCACTCTTGCCACAATCCTTACCTTCCCTGTGTGGCCGTTTGTGGACCACGTTAGTCTCTGAGTAATAAGCATCTTAAACCATCCTTCCCTGCGCTGGATTTCTGTCTGACGGTTCCATCGAATCGCACTCGCCTACTTTCCTCCCAAACATCTCATTCCACTAGATGGGTGTGCTTCCATTTGTAATCATCGATTAGAAAATAGCCCAAGAACCTTGCAAAGCACAGGCCCACCGCCATTGTTCTGGCTTCTACGATAGTCCTTGGAGGAAACACCACTATCCAACTTCAGAAACATTTGGAAACTCATCACTTCCAGAATGACCCAAAATCTGGCTTCCAGCCATTTATCAGTTCTGGGTTTGCCCTCCTTTGCATCTTCCATGTACTCCTAAGAATTGGCGATGGATTCTGGGAAACCCGTGGCCCTTATCTACCTGGACCTGCCTACCACATCTCACAATATTCATCTTTAGTCTCTTCCGACGGACTCTTCTCAAATGCCAAAATCACATGCCAGAAAACTGGGCTTCTTAACTTCTTCCAGCTCCACTATATCACGTGGTGCCTCCACCAGGGCTCATTCCTTTCCCTCTTATTTTCAAGATCTATGTCAGACCACTTGCACTTTTAATTAAAAAGCTTAAACCTTTCTTCTGCTCACACCCAAACCAGCTTTCAGCTAGTCAAAGCATTTTGGGAACTCCATAACGCTTACGCATTCCTGCAAGCTGTCTACTCCTTGGTGACAAATAATTGGCTCTACCTAAAGGTCCAACATCTGGACGTGTTTCTCCACTCCAACTAACAATGTCCCCTTCTAGCTACTCCTTGGCACAGGAAATGTGGTGGCCCTCGTCAACCTACGACCAAAGCAGAATATCCTGAACTGTTTAACCTTAATAACCTCTGCCAGGCCCTCACATCTCAAATATTTATGGCCCCACCATCGTCAAGTAGACAACCATCTGAATAATCCTTCCCGCACTCTCCCTTATCTAAAGAGTCACCATTGCTCTAATGAATGCCTTGGCAAGTGTGCATTACTGCAATGCTCTCATAAGTGGTCTGCCTGCCTCTTCAAAACTTGAATTCCAATTCATCCAGAACCAGGCTTCCAGATCAATCATAAAATGGCCTAAGCCAGGCCATATACAACCTGGTTTCCATTCCCTACATTAGATTTCCATTAGAGCATGCTACCAATGAATGCCACTTTGGGGTGTCCACAAAGTTGTAGATGCCACGTGCCAAGATTACCTTAACAAGAAAGAGTCCGTAAGCCTTCCACTTCACAACCTCAGATCATCTTCACTAAACCGGATCCCCTGCCAGTCCTTCGCGTCATTTCACCTCACCCCCTATGAGTGCGGATCCTTCTGCTGGAACAGACCGCCAGGCTCAACCAACTCATAACCTCCAGTCACCACCCTTTCAGAAAGCCCCTAAATATTCATGGATGCTTACTAGCCTGTTACTGCATGCTGTCCCACCTTCATGCCAAGCAGCCCGACACTGCCTTCCTGGTAGGTTTGGCGCTATAAGAAACCCAAATAAATAAATAAATTCAAAGGGCATCTTTTTTGTTGTTCTATATCAATTCTATTAATGTATGTTGTTTTATATCACGTAAAAGGGTGCATCAGAGCTCTGCACAGGTAGTATGCAGCAAGTCCCACGAACACATTTATATTTGCATATATATGCACCTACAGAATGTATGTTTGGGTAGTTTGTGGGTCAAAGTACGAGTATGTGTGCAATAGCTAAGACCCTTCCCAGGCACTGTACGAGAAGCAATTGTGGTTAACATTTCATAGACAGTGACCGCAGGACGTCATAAGAAGATACTGTTGGACGATTATTTGGACATCAACAAATATGAGGTTGTTTTGGGATATCCGTTGGTGGTGTGTAGCACAGAGAAGAATGAACCAGTGAAATGTTTACGTTTTTTAAGGAGTGGGGGAAATTTGATGAAAAACCTACATTTTAAAAAAAAATAGATTGACATTTTAATCGTTTTTTATAAAGCGCTTAATACACAAGTTTGGTTTCTAAGCACAGATCCGGGATTCAAACCTCTGTTGCTCTGCATGGTCTTGCTTCCAAGGCCAGCACATTGCCCCTGTGCTATCCCGGGATTCAAACCTCTGTTGCTCTGCATGGTCTTGCTTCCAAGGCCAGCACATTGCCCCTGTGCTATCACGGGATTCAAACCTCTGTTGCTCTGCATGGTCTTGCTTCCAAGGCCAGCACATTGCCCCTGTGCTATCCCGGGATTCAAACCTCTGTTGCTCTGCATGGTCTTGCTTCCAAGGCCAGCACATTGCCCCTGTGCTGTCCTCCGTTCGCCACTAGGGAGCAGAGGTGATGGGCGTGGCAGACATGATTGCTGCACCAGTTCTAGGGTGGAGAGAACGGGAAACCGTGCATATGAATTGCTATGCTGCGGCAATCCCTTTGATGTGCACAACGCAGATTATAAGCACCGAGCAGTCTTTATGGGCATCATTTTGGTATCAGGTAATATTTTCGCCACCAAAAATATCGCCGTACATATGGTCGTCGGGAACGGCCATAGGCAATATTTTTGGTGTCGAAAATATTAGGTGCAGCGGTTGCGGGGGAGTCCCCCGCACATAAAAAAATGATGCGGGGGTTGCGGGGGTGTCCCCCGCAGGGTCCATGTATTATTTTTGACGCAAAAATATGGCAAAATTTTTGTATGCCAATATTTTTGCGGCGAAAATATCACATGGAACCATCATTTTAGGAGGGCACCAGGGTGTTTGTCCACCTCCAACGTTTGAGGCAAACCATTGTGTCCCTCTAATTCAGCAGGGGCCCCTTTCATTCAGATTGCATGTCTCCCCCAAACCCCAACAATTTCAGCAAAGTTACTCCACTGGCAGTCTTCCCACCCAAGGGTGGGCTAAACGGAGGAGGGTGTAAATTGGGGCTGTGCAGTGTAGGAGGGGTACAGAAGAGCCAGCAAGCAAAATGGCAGATATGTGGATTACCAGGGCAAATGGTGTTTTTCCAGGAGGTAAACTCCAAGAGTTGCCAATATCTTGCAGGGTGTGGGAGTGGCCTTGCTTTTGGGGTGGGATAGGAGGGGAGATCTTTAGTCTGCCATGCCAGATCATGGATGAGTAAAGAGCCTAGACTATGGTGCTGGAGGGTGAGGGATGAGTGGGGGGTAAGGGAAGTTGACATAGGATGTAGTGAGAGAGAGCACAGACGGCTAGTGCAGGAATGCCATGCCTCTCAAAGAAGTGATTTCTGTGAGGGTGAATTCCATCTTTTGACATTTGTTGGGGGCCAGGTGAGTCTCACTAGGAAGATAATGCGTTGGAGGCATAGGGGTGGCACGAGGGGTGGCATAGAGCTACAATATGAAGTAAACATCCTAGGGTTGGTGCGTGGGGAAGTCAATGGGCATTCTTCAAGGGTAGCAAATTGCAGGAGATATCACGTGGTGCAGGATATTTGCAATGCACCACTTTGTTAAGATGCAAAGTAAAATGTCTTGCATGTCCGGCATCCCTCCACCTTCCAGCTCACACTCTAGACATCCAGACTCCCACTTGCACAAAATACTGTGAAGCCATGGTGATTTTACACTCTTAAACAGGGTTACTTACATAAATACATACTTAGGATTGCACGGGGAGAGTTACACTTGAAAAACAAATGGTTACAAAAGTAGAGCAATTACAAATAAAGAAAGAAAGCTGTGTGAAACTCTTCTGTAGTGCCATGACACCTAATCGTGAAGACTTTAAGGGCCTGATTCATGGAACGTTTAGCGTGGTGCAAAGTGACTTTGCACTGCAAAGAAACACCCTGATTCGCAGAGCGCTGCAAAGTGACTTTGCACTGCCAACAAGCACTGCCAACAAACACCCTGATTCGCAGAGCGGTGCAAAGTGACTTTGCACTGCCAACAAGCACTGCCAAGAAACACCGTGATTCGCAGAGCGGTGCAAAGTGACTTTGCACTGCCACCAATCACTGCCAACAAACACCCTGATTCGCAGAGCGGTGCAAAGTGACTTTGCACTGCCACCAATCACTGCCAACAAACACCCTGATTCGCAGAGCGGTGCAAAGTGACTTTGCACTGCCACCAAGCACCCTGATTCGCAGAGCGGTGCAAAGTGACTTTGCACTGCCAACAACACTGCCAAGAAACACCCTGATTCACAGAGCGGTGCAAAGTGACTTTGCACTGCCAACAAGCACTGCCAAGAAACACCCTGATTCACAGAGCTGTGCAACGTGTATTTTTGCAGTTCATATTGGCTTTGCACTGGTGCAAAGGTCACTTCCTCACGCACACTTGGAATTGCACACGTGCCTTGCAGCAGAGGTGCAGCTTTCTAGTTGTCTGCAGCCCTAGCCTCTTGGCTGCACTCCCAATGCAGGCCTGACCTCCCCACAAGGATGTCCTCTCAAATACCCTTGTTGCTTAAATGGTAATGTCTGGCCAGTGACAGGCTGATTAAGGTTCCCCACTACCTCATTCGGCGCGGTGTCACCGCGCGAGCATGTGCGCGGCGGTAAAAGGACATTAGCACCATGAAGGCCCTGACAGCCAGAGTCTCCCATGAAATTGATCAGCCTTCGTCCCATTCTCCAGTGCGGATCCTAGTACCGAGGAGCCGGGACAAGACACCTGCAGGCTCATCTATCTTCCTCCCTTTAATAACGTTCATTTGTTTCTTGTATCTGTTGGGGCGCTAATGTAAAGAATGCTTTTATCGCTGAAGGATGCTGATCGGCTTTATCACAGGGCGTAAGCAGCCCCAGAGGACTGTGGGAGGAACTCATTTGACCTCCAGAGAAGGCTGGATCCTGCTGGACTCAAACCCAGAGCATGCGTGACTTTTGTGCCTTTCAGAAGGCGGTGCTACTGCACAAAGGACACGGGTTAGGGAGAAGGAGAACTCTTTGGAAATAGATATTAGCAATTCTTATTTCTCCATCTTCAAATAATAAGTTGCATTCACGAGAACAAACATGAAAAGAGCTGCATTCTTGAAGATTGGTTCATATTTAAAGATGGCGGCCACTCACCCACTGGTGCGCTATATTCTAATACCCAAGATAGCTTTGTGTTCCTTCATCAAACTTCACACTACCTGTCCATGCAAGCCTGCATGTGCTAGGAACCCAGCGCCAGCTCTCCCCCCTCTCATGCCTGCATTGAGTATGTCTATTCGCATTAATTGTGCCCACAGACTACTATCTCCTGAACCTTTCCTAAACACTGTCTTCTCCTCTCCTATGTATGCACAGTAGACCCTAAGAAACTAACTGACTAATTGGCAACCTTGGTCTCCCGGCTACCTCCAGTGTCCATCGTCTCAGACGTCAATCTTCCCTTTCAGACCACTCTCTGGTCACTTGCACAACCTACTCAATGATCATGGCCACGCGCTGGACCTCATCTTTCTCTCCACTACCCTCATTCCCAGAAACAGAACCATCTCCCCCTCCCCTAGGATCACTCCCTGCCCCATTGTACTGCTGCTTCCTCCTCCCTCCACCATCAGAAAGTGCATATTTAGACCTGACTCAATCATTTCATATCTAGATGAAATAAGCTCCTCTCTTTGTCTCTTTGTCCACCTCAGGGCCCCTTATATTGAACAGCTGCTCCTTGACTTCAACACTCCCCTGGCTTCCCCCCTTTGACCACCATCTTGTCTGACACTTCAACATCTCTTATGACTAGTCTTCCCACACCCCACACATCCGGCATTTGACAATAACCAAACAGCTGCTAGTAGTCTCACACTCCTGCTCTTCATAATTGTATTAAATATCATTGGCAGCACTCACATCTACCATTGACTCTGCAAAATGACTCGGCATTTCAAATGTCATCTTGTCTCTTTGCTACCTCGCACATAAGCTCTCACCTTCCCTCAAAGACATGCAGACTCTCCCATTCTGCATACTCATTATTCTAGCCCCTCTCGGACAACAATATTGCCTTCCTCATAAAAAACTCAAAAAATAGTAACAGCTCAACTATTCTACTCCACCTCTCTCCCCCTTCTTCTTCCTCTGCCCCCTCTCCTACCCTTTCTTCACCTTCCCTCCATCTCTCTCCCCTTCTTCTTCCTCTGCCCCCTCTCCTACCCTTTCTTCATCTTCCCTCCATCTCTCTCCCGCTTCTTCGTCCTCTGCCCCCTCTCCTACCCTTTCTTCATCTTCCCTCCATCTCTCTCTCACTTCTTCGTCCTCTGCCCCCTCTCCTACCCTTTCTTCATCTTCCCTCCATCTCTCTCCCGCTTCTTCGTCCTCTGCCCCCTCTCCTACCCTTTCTTCATCTTCCCTCCATCTCTCTCCCGCTTCTTCGTCCTCTGCCCCCTCTCCTACCCTTTCTTCATCTTCCCTCCATCTCTCTCTCTGCATCTTCTACTGAACTGGATTCTTTCTTAGGGACAGCATATCCCACCTCTGCTCCTATGGATCACTTTCCACAGGTGAACAAAGGTTTTGCACCCATCTCCTGCCCATCCTTCGCACTCCACTTCAACATGTGTCCTGCCACTGGGATTTTCCATGTCATCTTCAAAGCAACAATAGCCCTTCCATTTCTTAAAAACCCTCTGCTGACCCAACAAGATCCAACTACCCGTCTGCCTTTCTCTGACTACAAAAAATAATAAATCCTCAGACTTATCGTATTGAACAGAATCGGATAGAAATTGAAGCCCTAGCACTTAACTGGATTGCTGTCTGTCGGTTTGAACAATCCTCCATCTCATGCATTGCCTGATATTAGTTTGAACAAACCTTTTCCATGTCATGGATTCCCTCCAATCAGTTTAAACAATCCTTTTCCATCGCATGGATTGCCTCCTATTGGTTTGAATGATCCTTCTCCATCTCATGGATTGCTTCCTAACAGTTTGAGCGATCCTTCTCCATCTGATGGATTGCCTCCTATCAGTTTGAACGATCCTTTTCCATCTCATGGATTGCCTCCTATTGGTTTGAATGATCCTTCTCCATCTCATGGATTGCTTCCTACTGGTTTGAACAATCCTTCTCCATCTGATGGATTGCCTCCTACCGGTTTGATCAATCCTTCCCCATCTGATGGATTGCCTCCTATCGGTTTGAGCGATCCTTCTCCATCTCATGGATTGCCTTCTATTGGTTTGAACGATCCTTCTCCATCTCATGGATTGCTTCCTACCGGTTTGAATGATCCTTCTCCATCTGATGGATTGCCTCCTACCGGTTTGAACAATCCTTCTCCATCTCATGGATTGCCTCCTATTCGTTTGAACGATCCTTCTCCATCTCATGGATGCCTCCTATGAGTTTGAACGATCCTTCTCCATCACATGGATTGCATCCTATTGGTTTGAATGATCCTTCTCCATCTCATGGATTGCCTCCTATCAGTTTGAACAATCCTTCTCCATCTCATGGATTGCCTCCTATTGCTTTGAATGATCCTTCTCCATCTCATGGATTGCTTCCTACTGGTTTGAACAATCCTCCTCCATCTGATGGATTGCCTCCTACCGGTTTGATCAATCCTTCCCCATCTCATGGATTGCCTCCTATTGGTTTGAACAATCCTTCTCAATCTCATGGATTGCTTCCAACCGGTTTGAATGATCCATCTCCATCCGATGTATTGCCTCCTACCAGTTTGAACGATCCTTCTCCATCTGATGGATTGCCTCCTATCGGTTTGAACAATCCTTCTCCATCTCATGGATTGCTTCCTATTGGTTTGAACGATCCTTCTCCATCTCATGGATTGCCTCCTATCAGATGAACGATCTTTCTCCATCACATGGATTACCTCCTATTGGTTTGAACGATCCTTCTCCATCTCATGGATTGCTTCCTACCGGTTTGAATGATCCTTCTCCATCTGATGGATTGCCTCCTACCGGTTTGAACAATCCTTCTCCATCTCATGGATTGCCTCGTATTGGTTTGAACGATCCTTCTCCATCTCATGGATGCCTCCTATGAGTTTGAACGATCCTTCTCCATCACATGGATTGCATCCTATTGGTTTGAATGATCCTTCTCCAACTCATGGATTGCCTCCTATCAGATGAACGATCTTTCTCCATCACATGGATTACCTCCTATTGGTTTGAATGATCCTTCTCCATCTCATGGATTGCCTCCTATCAGTTTGAACAATCCTTCTCCATCTGATGGATTCCCTCCGAACAGTTCATACAAACCTTCTCCATCTCATGGATTGCCTCTGATCAGTGGTCGAAGTGGAGCAGTACTCCTCTACTCTTTTAATTACGATGTACTGTTCTTATACTTTTATTTTAGAAAGAATTTGTTCCCGGAATTGTTTAATTTTAAAATAAATGTTTAGGAAGAAGTTGAAACTTGCACCTCAGTGCATTGCACTGAATGTTCCCTTAGATAGTAGGCACATTTGTTTGGGAGGTTGTATTGTGCATGGGAGGGAGCATGGCGACGGGGTTTGTGGGGAGCAGTGGCAAGCCAGCATGGAACATAGTTCCACTACTTCTTTTCACACACTTCGACCACTGCCTCCGATCAGTTTGAACAATCCTTCTCCATCTGATGGATTGCCTCCTATCAGTTTATACAATCCTTCTCCATCTGATGGATTGCCTCCTATCAGTTTATACAATCCTTCTCCATCTCATGGATTGCCTCCTATTGGTTTGAACGATCCTTCTCCATCTGATGGTTTGCCTCATATCGGTTTGAACGATCCTTCTCCATCTCATGGAACTCTGGCACCTCCACCCCCACCATTGTTGCCGGTGGAAGTATTTCATGGTTCGGTGCAAGGACACTGCCCTTCACCGTTTTCTTTGCTTCTGTTGATAGATGCATCTACACCTTTGGTTTTGGCTCGTACTATCATCTCTCTGTTCCCTCCTGCACCCCTCTAGTATCATCCAGAATGTCTGCCTGCTTCTCTGCCATCAGTCAGTGGAGGCCTAACTTCTCAAAAACTGAGGCCATGCCTCTTACTGTAAACCGACAAATGTAGGTTTGTCATTTTTTTATTCTTTCTTATATTTTGAACTAACTTCTCGTTGAATTACTTTTGCTTTTGTAGTTACTCTGCTGCTTGTGTAGTTCACATTCTTTTGTTTTTTTTCTTGTTTATCGGAATTTGTAATGGGAAAGATTGTTGATGTCACAATGACAACACTGACCTTTCTACTTTCTGTACCCTGAGACCAACAATTCTCAACAAAGGCTTAAAGTGTGTGTGTGCATTCTGCCGGGTTAGGACTTAGGAGGGCTGCCTAGGCCCCAGTAAGTTACCCGCAGGTCAGATACGTGGGTGGGTCCTGTAAGTGGTTAAGACAGAGTGTAGTATAGGAAACTCCATGTGTGCCCAGCTAGACCAAATTTGATGTAGGATGACACTGTATACTAATGGCAGAGGTGTTGAGGCACATCAGGGGTTTTAGTGCGGACGGCTATGCGAGCAGCAAGACCGGATTTGACATAGTCGTAGCTGCATTCTAGAGTGCATGGATGAAGAGCCGTGCCTGCGGCATGTGTCCACAAACGTGGTGCGATTTACATATACCTTAGACTCGGACAGATTTGATCTTCGGTGTTGTTTTCTTAGGTCTTCTAAGGCATTTGGCTGGTCGTTCGAATGCATCTTCTGGTGGGGCCACCTATGGCTTAAGACCAATGGTACCGTTTTCTGGCCCCAAAGGAAAGAACCGTCTAAGTGCGTCTTAGTGCATCTCTCCCCCCCCCCCCAAAAGCCATTAAAGCGCATGCTGTGCCCTATAGCCCATTCTGACTGCATGGCTAAGCCCCTTGATAATTGATTATGGGGCAATTCCCCACAGAATCAGCTCCGGTGCAGACCAAGTGACGACTCCTTCACCTTGAAACATGGATCATTAATTATTTCTCGTATCTGTGGTCCAGGATCTATTTTCTGTTCTGTCTCCTCATTGGTCTGTTCCTGCTCCCAGACTCAGGTTATGAAGTTTGCACGGTCGCCCACATGCCACACAGTACACCCAGTCGCAGGTGCCCAGCCGCAGACTTTCCTACTGTTGGCAGAAGGAGGATGGCGGGAGAAACTACAGTGAATTACTTTGCTCATTTTGGTAACAGTTACTCCGAAGCCTTTCTCAGGTCCTGATCCATTTGGATCCTGGTTCTGGACTACCGAGACCATTTCACTCTCATGGTAAAATCAATGCATTGATCCATTTATAGGAAAGGCTCTGCCCGCTCCTCGGATTAGGACGCTTTTTACATGTCGTGTATCCATGGAAATGGAAAAGGTTTTAATACCGGTTCCTCTAATGCCCCCTGAATTCGATCTTAGGGGTACACATATGAATCCAAACGACAGGCATTAGAACGAAGTGAAGGACTGTGGGATCTGCAGAAGATTGATTCTCTTCGCCCATTATCGGAATCATTGGGGTGACGTCAGAGCATTTGTAAGAGACCAGGTCCTGGATCTGCCTCTATAATGGCTGCACATCTCGACACGTAACTCCACATGTATCAACATGTTGCCCAAAGCCATTCCTCATGAAGTTCTGCTCTTCACTCTATTTTGCCCTTCCGCCCATTAAATGCCATTGCAGGCTCCATTCTTGCACCGGTTGTTAAATTTATCCGCTAGTTAGTCTTTGTTCTTTATATTAAGCTGACCAGCCAAAGTCGGATACACTTTCCTGTAGTAAGGACAATCCTGCAGAAGTGAATTTAATTAAGGATAGCTAGGATTCCACCCTGACAATCCGTTGCTTGAGACACACCATTCAACGTTATGCTGAGGACAAGGTGCCGGTGTCATTGTTGATTCTGACATCTTGCCAGAGGGGAAAATGCCGGTGCGAGCCTTTGCCGGCATCAGTCTTATTGACTTTTTCTGTTTTCTGGGAGTTCTGATATGATATAATAGGATATTTATAACACGCTTAATACCCAGAGGTTTCTAAGCACGGGCCGTGAATTGAACCTGTGTTGCTCCCTGTCCTCTTGTTTCCAAGGCGAGCACGTTGCTCTTGTGCTATTCTCCCAAGTTCCTTCTGAACTTTCCAATTATTTTACCCTCCTGCCAATATCACGATGTTCCTACTGTAAGGTGGTCCATAGCCATTTCTGAACAGGCAGTTTCTCCTGGAATGGCTTATTACCTCTCCTTCTTGCCACACTGCCAAGGTTTTAGATCCACTGCATGTATTCACGGGCCTGTTTGTCCTCGGGAGCGATCACATGATTACATTGTGATCTCAGGATTTAATCCTGCTTTGTTTATTTAATTGAACTTTAGACATAACCTTACATTTGCATTTTTCTTTTAATCTAGCAGCAAACAAGATAACTTTGCAAACTGCTGACACGCTTTTCTTTTTAAAAATAAAAATAACATGGACAGGCCATAGAATATTTTAAACTTTCTCTCCTGCCCCATAAAGCTATTGGTGTAAACTGCCGGCATGACCACTGTTTGACTGCAAGTGCCTTACTGGAGAGATGGTGGTGTACCCCAATGTCAAGGGGCTTGTGGTGGAGGGATGATCCCAAGGTGCAGGCATGACCACTGTTTGACTGCAAGTGACTTCCTGGAGAGATGGTGGTGTACCCCAATGTCAAGGGGCTTGTGGTGGAGGGCAGATCCCAACGTGCAGGCATGACCACTGTTTGACTGCAAGTGACTTCCTGGAGAGATGGTGGTGTACCCCAATGTCAAGGGGCTTGTGGTGGAGGGCAGATCCCAACGTGCAGGCATGACCACTGTTTGACTGCAAGTGACTTCCTGGAGAGATGGTGGTGTACCCCAATGTCAAGGGGCTTATGGTGGAGGGCAGATCCCAACGTGCAGGCATGACCACTGTTTGACTGCAAGTGACTTCCTGGGGAGATGGTGGTGTACCCCAATGTCAAGGGGCTTGTGGTGGAGGGCGGAACCCAAGGGCCTTAGTGACATCACTAAGTTTGGGGTGACCGGGAGCTCCCTAATGGGCAATCTTATTGATGCAAGTCAGAATTCTTCCATACCTACTTACTTGGGCAATACCTAAAGAGTTACTACTCTGAGAATAATTTCATGACTGGCAATGCCCCACCGTGTTTTATTTATGGATGAAGCATTATTTTTTTAAACTCTCAACCGGGCACCTTTGTTTAAGACTCATTTTGAGTTGTGGAGACCCTGGCCTTCTCGCGGGCAAGGGAAACAAGAGTGTTTCTTTTCATAGGGTCACTTTGTTCCATCTTCCTCGATGGACTCTGCAGTACCAGGCATCCCTTCTCCTCTACTTTCTTTTTAAAACAAATGTATATTGAGAGTAAAAGGCAGCCTTTACAAAAACAGTACACACACTGCATGCATGATAGGCAATCTGGAACCAAAACATTTGCATATACCCAACAGTGAAGCTGTATATAGTGCCTGCTGCCGGTACATGCCTCTTAAACACTATCCCGCTGCATTTCCTAGGAGGTATCCTCTACCTGTTAAGAAGATTTCAAGAGGTATGTTCTCAATCTGCCCCAGATGTCTTGAGGCCTGCCCACCGAAGTTACCGTGGCAATATAAGTATCTTCTCTTTCGCTCGTATAGACTGGATCTCTCAGCCATTCTGGCCATGGTGGGCTGATTTGGCCTTCCAATGCCAAAGAGTCTCACTGTTACCTGCGACACTTTACCAATATCTTCCAACAGATATTTAACGGGAGGCATTTCAGGGGGGAGATCAATTCTGTCCTTCAAAGCCTCTGCTATTTTGAGAATCATCGCCCCCGGGGTAAACTTGGCCAGGCGATCCGCGTGTAGTGACGGTGACGCAACACCTTGAATTGAGTCCAGCTGTATCTGGCGCGCATTGACACTTCTTTGGTTAGGAGGCGGCATCCCTTCCATTGTGCATCAGAACGCTCATACGCCAGATCCCATCTCAAGCTCACATCCACTGTGGGCGTTGGATTCACCTGGATGAGATTGTATAGTCGAGAGACCATACTTATGGATCCCCCCCTAGGAAAAATAGCTACAGTACATGAGTGAGTATCTGGCTCTCATGGGAAGGACGGCTACAACTGTCTGACACCAGATTATTGCCCAGTTTATTAGTGAATTCGCTTAACGTTACAAAACAGCCTTAGGGAAACGTGTCACCAAGCACTAGCTGCTCTCTCCCGCCCCAGGCTTTCTGTGTGTGTCTATTGAATAATGGGGCAATACCAGGGAAGGGCCACAATGGTATGGCTCTATTATATAAAACAACTAGCTGGGGTAACCGGTTTTGCCCGTGTCCTGATCGAGTGGTGTATCATGTTCCCTGGAGGATGTTGCTCTTGTCCTCATGTCAGTGAGTCTTGCTTCAGTTTCCTCTGGTGCCTCATGTGCCCTGGAGGATGTTGCTCTTGTCCACTTGTCGGCAAGTCTTGATTCAGTTTCCTCTGGTGTCTCATGTGCCCTGGAGGATGTTGCTCTTGTCCACTTGTCGGCAAGTCTTGATTCAGCTTGCTCTGGTGTCTCATGTGCCCTGGAGGATATTGCTCTTGTCCTCATGTCAGTGATTCTTGCTTCAGTTTCCTCTGGTGTCTCATGTGCCCTGGAGGATGTTGCTCTTGTCCTCATGTCAGTGAGTCTTGCTTCAGTTTCCTCTGGTGCCTCATGTTCCCTGGAGGATGTTGCTCTTGCCCTCCTGTTGGCAAGTCTTGCTTCAGTTTCCTCTGGTGTCTCGTGTGCCCTGGAGGATGTTGCTCTTGACCTCATGTCAGCAAGTCTTGCTTCAGTTTGCTCTGGTGTCTCATGTGCCCTGGAGGATTTTGCCTTGTCCTCTTGTCGGCAAGTCTTGCTTCAGTTTGCTCTGGTGTCTCGTGCCCTGGAGGATGTTGCTCTTGCGCTCCTGTTGGCAAGTCTTGCTTCAGTTTCCTCTGGTGTCTCATGTTCCCTGGAGGATGTTGCTCTTGCCCTCCTGTTGGCAAGTCTTGCTTCAGTTTCCTCTGGTGTCTCGTGCCCTGGAGGATGTTGCTCTTGTCCTCTTGTCGGCAGGTCTTGCTTCAGTTTGCTCTGGTGTCTTGTGCCCTGGAGGATGTTGCTCTTGCCCTCCTGTTGGCAAGTCTTGCTACAGTTTCCTTTGGTGACTCATGTTCCCTGGTGGATGTTGCTCTTGTAAGCAAGCATTGCTTCAGTTTTCTCCGGTGTCTCATGTGCCCTGGAGAATGTTCCTCTTTATTTATTTATTTATATATTTATAATGTGCCAAAGCTCGCAAGCATCAGGGCGCGACAAGAACACGAGAAGAAGAGGTCATGGGACTACATGGAAAAGAAAAGAGAAGGACTCAGGGAGTCCGAAGCTGAATATATGACAACTTACCGAAAAAGTAAAGTTTTCAGCTGCTTTTTAAACGAGGAGTAACTATTTTCCAATCTAAGATTGTCCGGAAGTTCGTTCCAGAGGGCAATAGCTTTGGTGGGAAAAGCCCTCCCAAGTCCAGTAGCTTTGACTCTGATAAGGCTAGCTTTGAGTAGCCCTTTTTTGGCTGATCTTAGACTGCGGCTAGGTGCGTACCAATGGAATTCCTTCTTAAAGTATGATGGAGCCGTATCGTACAAACAGCGGTGAACCAGCTTCAGGGATTTGAATTTAATGCGCTCCTCTATGGCGAGCCAATGGAGGCCTGTTCGGTCTTGAGTGATGTGTTTGCGCTTGGATTTCCCGGTGATGGATCTAACAGCGTTATTTTGAATTATCTGGCATTGTTTAATGCAGGTGTTACTTGAACCGAGCATCAATGCATTCCCATAATCCAAACGGGACAGGATGGTGGCTCTAGCGATGGTGGCACTAATTTTAGCGTTGAGGTATGGCCTGATGCGGCGTAGTAGTCTCTGGTAGTACTGGCAATTTCTTTTGAGGTATGAAACCTGTGCTTCTGCTCCTAATGAGGATTACAGATATATGCCAAGTGTTTTAACTTTATTCGTGAATCAGACTTGTCAGCAGGTCTTGCTTCAGTTTGCTCTGGTGTCTCATGTGCCCTGGAGGATGTTGCTCTTGCCCTCCTGTTGGCAAGTCTTGCTTCAGTTTCCTCTGGTGTCTCATGTTCCCTGGAGGATGTTGCTCTTGTCCTTTTCAGCAATCCTTGCTTCAGTTTGCTCTGGTGTCTCATGTGCCCTGGAGAATGTTCCTCTTGTCAGCAGGTCTTGCTTCAGTTTGCTCTGGTGTCTCGTGTGCCCTGGAGGATGTTGCTCTTGCCCTCCTGTTGGCAAGTCTTGCTTCGGTTTGCTCTGGTGTCTCATGTGCCCTGGAGGATGTTGCTCTTGTCAGCAGGTCTTGCTTCAGTTTGCTCTAGTGTCTCCTGTGCCCTGGAGGATATTGCTCTTGTACTCATGTCAGCAAGTCTTGCTTTAATTTGCTCTGGCATCTCATTTGCCCTGGAGAAAGTTGTTCTTGCCCACTGGTCGGCAAGTTATGCTGCTGTTTGCTGTTTTGTTTCAGAAGCTCTTGATATTGATTTTCGCTTTGCATCAGATGGAGCTTTTCCAAGTGATGTTTGTTTTTTGTGCGGCATGTTTCAGTCACTCAATGGCTTCAGTACATTTGATAAAATGTTAAAGATTGATTGATTGAGCTCTCTTCTCTGGAATGAACTTAAGTAAACTGTGACCTTGCCATTTGATATATTTGGAGTGGCGTGATAAGAAAAATGTAAAATTATTTTTTACATTTTTTTATTCCCTTTAAAAATGCTTGAATAAACAGTTTCTAAGTATTTACAGTAGTAATACATTATAAAGGAATAACCAACATATCGAACATTTTGCTCCAGACAAGTTTCCACATTTTGCCTCCTTCTAGTACCTACTATAGTGAAACAGGGTGAGCATCAGTAAATGAGGGTGTCTACGGAGTAAATATTTTTCATCCAAACATAGACTATGATCTTGCCCCAGACAAAAGAGGAATCCATGCAAAATTTGGTAGGCGTGGTTTCAACGGTGTGGATTTGTAAAGCCGGACAAGCATACACACATACACACATTCAGGTTTATATATAAAGATAATGCATAATCTGTGAAAGAGCCTGGACCATGCGTTTACAGTGGTACAAACAGGATCTAACATGCATGAGTCAACATACTTGTCACTAAATATTACACCCTGTAAATTAGTGAGTGCTGCCCCATGCCTTTCCAATGGCAAGTGGACTGCTGTTGGGGCCGATGAATACCAATATCCTGCACATTGTGCCTGTGCCACCAGATAATATAATTCAAAATCGGGTGCAGAGAGCCAGCCTCGATCATATGGTTCCACTCATTTCTCCAGCTCATCCTGTCCACCGCTGACCCACAGTGAAATTCCAGTGATATAAACCTCACTGTTGCAAAGAAGGACCTCCCAGGCCAGTTAGGTATATTACACAATATATATAGTAGCTAAGGAAGTACTACCATTTTCAACAACAAGAGTCGCCCATACATCGAGATTGGGCGCCCAGCCCATACCTTCAATTTCACAGTTAGATGTGGCATGAACTCTGCATAGATTTCTGCAAATAGGGATGAGTGCATTCTGGAAATATTAATACCAAGGTACTTGAAACAGGACGTAACCCATCTAAACCATCAGGTCAGCAGGCGGTGTTGTTGCGTCAATCAGGGGCCCTGAGTACTATGGAAACGTGTGTACATCCATCATTATGCAGGCAATATTCGACTCTAGATCCCGAACGTACAGTAGGATATCATGAGCATACAGCTAGATTACCTGTGGCGGTCCAGCTTTACCTATACCCATAAGCCCATGCTTCCCCCTAACGAGCGCCGCTAACAGTTCTATTGTGAGCGTGAAGAGGAGAGGGGAGAGGGAGCACCCTTGTGTCCCGCTCCCCAATTGTATGCTGTGCTATACGGAGCATACATGCAGATTCTCGCTCTGGGATGATTGCATAAGAGCCAGACACAACAGAGGAAATACTGACCAAATTGGAACCGTTGGATGACCATGAACAGACTTTTCCAGGACACTGAGTCATAATCTCTCTCTGCATTCAATGAGGATCGAGGTGTATCAAATAGCTCATGTATGGCATGAGTCTTGTGGCAAGGATTTTCGCAAACATATGTGCATCAATATTTATTAAGGATAACAGTCGATACAAGTCTACCTCGCTCGTCAGTTTGTGGGGTTTCAGTAACACAGTGATAAGTGTTTCCGTTAATGATGGTGGAAGTTCCCCCGTTCAAGTTCCTCTTCCTAAACTTGGAACAGTTGTGGCACCAGAGTGTGTTTAAATTCCTTATAGAACTCTAGCCCAAGGCCATCCGACGCAGGCACCTTGCCTGATGCTAGCACTGATATAGCGGCTACCACTCTCCACAGATATCGGTGCGTCAAACACAATCCTGGCTTCTGCAGGTAGTTCCAGGAGACTTATACCAACCAGATAAATTCTCACACTTCATTAAAAATGAGTGTCGACGTTAGCATGTAACGCTGGATAAAAATTCTGGAATTACCTGTGAATGTTGACCTTCCCGGAGGGGATTCCTGCCTCTGTCATTCCTGTGCAGGCCTACTCCTCTTCCGAATGCCTGGTCTGCAGGCTCTCTCCCTCTCCTGGCCACTCTCTTATTGTGGCTACTATCTATCGGCCACCTGGTCAGATCACCTTGTTCCTCTCTTTTTGGGCGGACCTCTCCTCCTCCCTGATGGCCTCGACCACTCAACTTTTTCTTGGAGACTTCAACATCCATCTGGATGCTTCCTGTCCCTCATTGCTTTCCACTTTAATGGCATGGGCCAGTGCTCTCCCCGGCTTGTCTGCTTCCCTATATCTGAATGCCAGCACTGGCTTGACACCTCCTTTTCAGATAATTCCTGAAATTATAATAAACCACCTTTAATCATCCCCAGCAATGCCTTGTCGTTTTTCACACCATATTCATTCTCTAGGCGCCTAATCAGTTCTTTCGTGTCCCATAGCTCTGATTTCAGTGTTTTAATCAAACCGCCTGACCATGACAAGCGCTCTCCTCTCATGCATGCTTTAAAAGCTTCCGAAACCTTAGAATTCAAGGCTATGGAGCCAGCATTATTAACACAGAACTTGTCTATTTTATCATGGGGTCACAATGTCAGACTCTGATCCACTATCAGCGAGGAGGGCATACTCCACAGAGGGTGAGGCACAGGTTGCTGGACAACTGCTATGGACAACTCTACTGGGAAGTGATCAGAAAACATACACAGGTATATTTTGTACCTCCGTACATTTGGTTGTAAGGCAGAGGAGAGTGACCAGTAATACATTTTGGACATTGTTTTCATGGACCGTCAAGTAATATGTGCACTAGCACCTTGGAGCGTAACTCATGCGCATATTGGAATTACCATAATAAATTACCTCAGACCCAAATAACCAGACAGACTCAAAGAATATGGCAAAGTACTACTTTATTGTCAGCTCAAATAAATTAGGGAAATCTGGTGACCATACAAAATACAGCTCACTCACACTCATAGAAATTCTAAGTACATAAAATGCTTTGGACCTCAAAGTGTGTAGCTATGATGTCATCCGACATGCCAAACAGTAAAACCTATTGAGGAAAGGGATTGGTTGAGGGAATATATGTACCTATAGAATGTATACGTGTTAATGGCACCATTGTCTGCCCCTTATCTGTTAGGCACGCCTCAAATTGCCTCCAAATAGGTATAATACTGATTATGAAGAATTATAACTGAAGACTGGCTATTGCAACTTTGTATAGCATGCCGCTACATAGCCGCTCATGATTAATTCGCATACTCTCCCAACCTTGAACATTTGGCAGCACATGAACAGAACGAAACCCAAGTGCAGAGAACGTCAGACCGCTGCCCACTTTGATCAGTTATCCTACCATCTCTCGTCAGTCAGACCATGCGCCATGGCTCCTCCTTTGTAGTTGACCTTGCTGACTGTTAGGGACATAATTTCACCAAAATACCAGGAGTAGCAGGAGTGACATCACATCACCCATGACCTCTGATGGCATCACAGGAAGTAATGTCATTTGACCCCACCCTAAAGTGACATCATGGGAAGCAGTGGAACATGACCTTGCACCCCTTGTCAAAAGAGGAAGCGTCATCACATAGCATTATTCCTAAGTACGCTATGAAAAATATGGTTACAATATCAGTGTAATGTTATATAAATTTCATACAAGAATGGATCTCCATAGGTATTGTTAATAGCAGTGTGCAGCGACCCATATTACAAATTACTGTGAATACAAGCACATGCCCAAGGCCAAATGATAATGATGTGTTATTATATAGCACTTACGTGCCTTATATAGAACAAATATACATACAATATCACCCAATCTGTGATGGTACTCACTGATCAACCTCAGAAGGATGAAAGACTGCGTAGGCCTGGCCTGGATTCGAACCTGCAGATCACACACACAACCCTCAACCCACTAAGATATCTTGCTGGCTATTGCAAACTTGCTGGCTATAGTAAAATGAGCAATTACATGTCTGAACGTTCTCAAAGTCAGAAAGCAAATTACACTCTGTAGTGGATACCATTAAACTGGTAACTGCAATTAAACAGTAGGCCAGTTCATCTTTAGCTCAGATGCAAAGTTGGCTGCATTTGAAGCATGCGTGGATCTACATTTCCGGCTTCAGAGGTTGGCAAAATACATACCATTGGGAGGGTTCATAACCCTGTATTAAAGAATTTAGAGTAGCGCAAGTAAAGCAGCTCACTCACACGGTATCCCGTACTCTGGGCACTCAATACCTCATACATGAAACAAGCATCCTGAATAGTATGCCAGGGAGCTAGGAAAGATAGGCACATTGCAAAAAAGCATTTATTGTGGCACAATGAAATCAAGGGCCACTTCATGTGCTATGGTCACACATTTCTACACTGTTCACAAGCTTATAGGCACAAGGATTTTGTCAAGTGACCGAGATGGGATGTCTTGTGATGATTGTAACAGAGACAACGGCAGAAAAAAAAACATGTTTTACTTGCAACTTGCGAAAAGCAAAATACATAGGGCCTCATTACGACCCTGGCGGAGTGGGTTTACGCCAGCGGTATTCGCGGCGGACCCGTCCGCCCTACTACGAGTTCCCGTAGCGCCATGGAGCGGTTTCCGCCTGGTTTTTCCGGGCGGAGAAATCCATGGCGCTACGGGACCTTGTTGTTAATTACGCCACCGTATTTTACGGTGGCGTATTTAACGCCTTCCCCACTCCCATTATACCCTATGGGGCAAAAATGGGAATGGGGAAGGGTAAAATGGGGAATGGGGATTTACCGCCCCGCCAAGGTCGGAATGGGGCGGTAAATCCGCCAACCCCCATGGCGCTATCGGCAGCTTTCCGCCGTGCTCCATGGTGCATTTTGCACCACGATTTCCGCCAGGGTCGTAATGAGGCCCATAGTCTGAAATGGATGCTTATTCGACTCTATTGTCAGAAATACAGATATGCATAGACTAAGTGTATCTCCGCCCCCAACACCATTCAGAGTGAGTAAAAGCACTCGCTGACCAGTTATTGAGGCCACAGGTGGCTGGAACGGAAGCACCAGAACCCCAGGAAGCTGCAATGATAAACAGGTGAGCAAGTGTTAAACACAGTGTGGGACTAGTGATATAAGCCACTAGATGTGCAACAGACAGGACACCTACCTATGGGACAGCTGGGGTATGGACTGGCGGAGGGGAGATACCAGGATCCCTTGAACTCCCTCTCCGAGGTGGAGCCAGGTGGAAGATGAACCATATCCATCAGCATAGGTGGTGAGGCTGATTCTGTTCCCCGACTAGGGGAAAAAGGGCCCTAGTCAGGAGTAAAACGTGGCATGGAATTCCAGCTTGGTTTGTAATCCTGAGGGAATCAAGTGCATCAAAACCAAAACCGTGGGGTAAAGGAAGTCCGTGTAACGTTGCCAAAGTTGGATTTCCGTTTAGTTCAAACAGTTGGGTCGCCATAGCAAAACGTAGAAGAGGAGGCAGTCAGTATAGCGTTACCAAGTTCAGAATGTTGTGACAACAAGACAGCGGGTCGTCGTAGCCAAAGGAAGAGACGTGAGAAAGCCGAAAGACAAAAACGAGGTCAAAGTTCCTTGGAAGCAAATCAAATAACGAAGCGCATCACGGCTGGGAAGCAGATGAGCTGAGAAGCGCCGAGTAGCAGGCTCAGGTTCCTTGTAAACCGTACATGTACAGTCACGTGAACAGGGCCATGCTTGGACACATGAGTGAGGTAGCGGCCTTGACCCGCCCGACATACACTGCGAGTGTCTCTCAGCCTCCATGGCAACCACAACTGCCAACGTGTCCATAGTCACCAAGAACGCTGAAATTGTTGTAACGGGAGCCCTCTTGAAAGAGGGAGACCGCAGCGTTGTCTGCTGCCATGCCGCTGCTGGATAGGGAATCAGGACACAGAGGTACTTGGGTGTGCTGTGTATGGGTCTGATGTGCTGTTTCGCATAGCTGTATTCATGACATCTATATGGTAAAGGGATCAGAGTGACTAAAAACCACACACATTTATCAAGTTGCCCAAACCAAAAGAAGATATTGCTCTTGGTGAGATTGTAGTCAAACACCTATGTTTTGCCCCAATGTTTATTGATGCATAAACATGATTTTAACGATTGAATTTGTAGGGTAGGACACCCATTAGTAACATAAACTTTGACCATAATACATGAACTTTCTTTGTCCAGTTCATTTGGCTGGATTCAAATACAGGACAAACATGTATTGTTCCTTATGTGAAGAAAGGGTGTGGTAAACAAATGACATGTTTGTGAAGTACAGAAAAAAACAGTGCTCAATCGACAGTGTAAACAGTACACACTATATATACAAATAGGTAGTCGAAACACCTGTGTTTTGGCCAGTTATGCGCTCTTTAGTAAGGCTGGCATGTGGTAAGCCTTCATCAGGACAGAAAAGCAGGTAGAATTCAGGGTGCCCTACGATTCCTTGCCTAAAATGACTTGGGATATGTGGTTTTAGAATGTGTGTGATCTTAGAGATGTTTTAATGTACTTTAAGGAGGCATATAAATGCTGCTTAATTTTAGCAAAGAAGCGGACTCTTCCTAAGGGTTGGGTCACTGATCTTACTGTATGCTTCATTTTGCTATGGACTGGATCGGTTGCAGTGCTCCTGTGCTGAGTCTGGGAGAACCTGGCCGTAGGTATTGTTTTATTTGTTCACCCGCGAGCCTATGGGTACAGGTAAACACATGTGCACCCACAATAGGTTAGCGGTTGTGGTCCCTTATAGACTCTCTATTGAAGTCAAAATATAGGAAAAGAAGTATATACCTTAATTGTCTAACTTGGAGGTGGAGGTTTCTTGATCAGGTAGTGTCAAGGTCCTATTACTGGGTTACGAGGACCGTGTCTTCTCTGTGGATGTATTCATCACAACACCTTCAAATGGCTGAAAAGAGGGTATTGAAGAGGCAATGATTAAGTGCCCACACTCCCGCGTCTGTACCAGTACAGATCAATAAAGTACCGATTTCTAAACACATCTAGGATTGTATTGCAGTCAAACCTCCCAGATAATAGACGTGTCCGTCTCTCTAACCGGAAGATCCGACAGCTCTCTATAAAAGTCAGGGTTGTCGATGTGTGTCCCTTAGGTGTTAACCAGCCCCACCATCCTGCCGGTTAATGATTCCCACATCACCACATAGTATCCCCCGGGGTCAATACAGCATTTGGGGACCTGAAATACCACTGAGGAGTAGATGAGAGTCATGACCCCCCTGGACTGTGATGAGAAATTAGTGTAATGTCTCTGAGGGCCCCACTTTGGGGCAAAAGGCTCATGTGCCCTGCCAACAGCATGTGTCTCCTGAAGCATGAGGCTCTTCGGGCAATGGCGTTCAGATACGCCAGCATCTTTCAGACATTGATTGAGTTATTTAAGCCACTTACATTCCAGGTAGGTGATGCATGTAATAGGTTCTCACCCTTTTAGCGTTTACAACAGCTCTTCCATCTGACCAATGCATTGATTACTAAACTTTGTTATAACCTCTTGCCTGCCAAATACCAGACTGTCTGCCAAGACTTTTAAACATGCCCAACTTTAGCCCCTCTCCCCTTCCCACCCTCACCATCCTCCCCAACGTAATTGTTCAAACCCCATGAGCCACACTGGAAACCTCTAGGATAGAGTTATGAACAGCAACTTCTCATATAGCTCTACAGTGCTCCCAGGCTAAGCTCTGATCAAGTATCACTGAACCCACTTGCATCACATCATGTAGAATATCCCAAATGACTTTGGACATTGTCCTCTCAAAGTGTCAAAGGGATCCACAACCAGGTTTGGGGTAAGCCCTTTCCCTGCTGGGTTGCTCCTCGGCGAGAGCGCGATGAATTCTATTACATAGGCAGGATTAAAAAAAAAAAAGTGTGCTTGGCCCCCATGCTGTATGCAAAGCTTTGATGGACATGTAAGGGCATATGGGACCTGCCGTGCTTGGAGTAGGCGCTTGACGGGTCATGGGATCTTCTTACTGCTTGGCCATTGGTGGAAAAGTCTGGGTAAATGAATATTTTACTAACTAACTAACAAAGTAACAAACTAACAGGTTTTATTATATAGCGCACACACATCCAAAGGCCTCAGGGCGCTTACTTGACTAAAAATGCATTGGCCCATGTTCTCTGGATAATCTCAATATGTGGTCCCTATCTCTGTAGTTCAACTGCCTTGCTATGATGTGCATGAGGGCCGACCAGGTTTCGGGGCTGGGACAAGCACTCGATGGGCCCTTTCCACTATAAACTCTGCCAAGAATTACGCATCCCCCAGAATAGATTTCAAAAGGTCCTCGACAAATGTACTCCAATGTACCCAGTACAGCATTTTCAGGCACCCCCACAATACGCAGGTTGTTCCGGCGGGACCTTGATCTAAGTCATCACATTTCATCCACAAGGTTGCGAGATTTTTCTTCAACCCACTGTTTCTCGATCTTGCGGGTGAAATTTGTCATCCAGGTCAATGATTCGTATCTCGGCCATGGTTATGTCGCCTGCTTTCTTTTTCTAGCTTGGCCCGCAATTATCTTATAATAGCCACGATGTCATCCAACTTCGAAATGACTGAGGCAAAGCCGCTCTGCATTGAAGCCATGAGATTCCATGTGGGTGGGTGCGTCTGGACTACCCATTGTAGCATTGTGCATGGGAGCCTCCGTCGCTGCCCCCTTAGCCAGAGTGCTGGTGTAAGTGTCCATGGGCATTCGCTTTTTACATGCCCTTTCATCATGTTGAAGGAAGGAGATCCACAATGCTATGCTCTCAGATGCTTGGTTATCAGCTTGCGCCGCCGCACACCACCACAGACGGCCCATATGTCAGCAAACATTACAACTTGATGGTTTACTACGGATTATAGTGCAAGTCAGGCTCAAGTACTGCCTTATTTTACCCTGCACCATACTGACTATCAGGATCTGGCATCCACCTCCAGAACCCCACCAATCAGCCCCCACACCTTCAGGGCCAACTCTTGCAAGACCAGACTACAGTGGTTTCCTACCCCTAACAGGTGCTATTCACGGCTGATACTGTCTTACAAGGACTGTCCATTGTCTTATGGCATTGCAGCCTTTCCCCCTTGCACATAGATTGCTTGCCAGCAGTCTGCTTCACCACAAGCTGGTCGCCTCTCTCACTCAGCCCCTCCACAGTCCAGCAACCGCTCCAGGAGACGCCATATAGGGGCTACTCATTCAACCCGCTCACCTCCTTTCTATCGGGTCCAGCGCCCAGCTACATCTCGGTCTGACTCCGCCCTCTGCTCCTGCTTGCTAGCGGAGGGTGCCTTGTCCTGCACCCGTAGCGATGCTGCCACCACCTGAGTATTTGGGGGCTGTGGTGATGTCAGTATGGCAACAGCCAACCTGCCAGAGCAGTTCTGCAAAGCCCGGTGATAAAACACCCGCCAGTCCACCATCCTCTTCCTCACCAGGAATGGTCTCATCTTGGGCCATCCAGAGCCACAGATCTGTGTATCTCTTGCCCCCGGAGGTGCCTGGACCCACTCATGGGGCCAGCCGTGTGTGCACATCGCTGGGCTTTTTTGTAGCATCTCGCTGCTCTCCCCTTGGCTCATCCGCTATAAGCTTCGGGCATTTTCCTCCAACAGCTTCCTCTGTCCCGTTGACAGCAAGGGAGCCAAACTGTCGGGCTCAGTGAGGATTCATTTAATGAAAGGATTTGGCTGAAGCTCACTAAGCGCCCATATCTGTTGCTGCTCAGCAGCGCCCCCTTCTCCTCTACTTTCAAATTAAAGGTAGCCATCTTCTCATTCCCCTAAAATGGACACACGTAATGCCACTGCTCCACTTTAGTGTTTTAGAGAGGAAGTAATAAAATTACATGCCTAAAAATGTGGAAGTCCTTCAATTGTTTTTTTGGAATTCAAAATATTTGCAAGATTAGGGCTTCTGGAGTGAATTAGATCCTTGCCTAAAAGAAAACAGAAGTCAATATTGGGAAAAATTGGGTGGGGGTTGTCATTGGAATGGCTGTTACTGTTTAATGCTATGGGAGTTATGACACCTAACCTGTTAATTTCTGCATTTTAAATTAGAAAGAGGGCATATCTTGTACCCCCAATGATTTACAAATATCTCTGGAGTCAACGGGTGCCTAATCGTTGCTTGTTATACCCGTTTTCCTTTTCTGCAGCAGTTCTTATCTACCATGATGAGCGTTGGTGTGGCATTTAAATTGTGTTTTTGACTTTTGCCTGCATAGGCACCTGATTCCATCCAGAAGTCACATCACTCTGTGAGCCTAATAACGCTCCAATTTTATTACAATGTTTCTGCCATATTTGTTGCTTGCTTGCATTTGCCATTCCAAGATGGCCGTTAGTCGCCAGTGTGTTTGAATGCCTCCCACTCCCTCCCCGGGGTCGCCAGTGTGTGTGACTGCCTCCCACGCCGTCCTATTGGACGCATGGCTATTCACATGAACCCTTACCTCTCTAGCTGGTTGAGGTTTGTTTCGAGTGCTTCCATGGACCTGACTTCTTGTATGTGAGTAGCTGCTGCCTTACTTCATCATCATCGCTTCTGCGATACTTTCAGTCAATAGCACCTCTATATCTGTATGTACTTGCCACCTGTACTATGGGATTGGCACAGTGTTTGTATATGTAGTTCTTTCACCCTGGTAGTAGGAAGAAGTGATAATGTGTAATAGCGGCTGCCTCCATGTACCTACTTATTATGATCAGCTTATATGTGCACTCTGCCGCCATGCAACATGTGGCTGGCACCATGTATTTGCTCACTGATCAAGACCCTGCATATATATGTCTTTCTGCTGCCATGCAACATGTGGCTGGCACCATATACGTGCCATCTGACTATGACCCGGCATATAAATGTAGCTACCGCCATGCAACATGTGGCCAGCACCATGTTCTTACCCACGTTTATATGAATGTTGTAACCGTAAGCACTTTTGTTTTCTATCACTGTAACCTTTCAAGTAAAGCGCCTTAGCACCTCAGGGTTTGGGCGCTATATAAGAACAATATATAAATAAAATAAATAAATACATTTCAGCCACTGTTGGGCAAGTGGCATTTGTGTGCTTTTCCTGGAGTCTTGTTCGTGCAGTGGAAGTGTAGGGTGTGGCGCTGACACTGCGAACTGGAGCAAAGCCGGTCACTGCAACTTCAATGGAATGGTGAGTCCTTGAGGGCACTGTGTCCACCATTGTATGTTTTCACCTGATCAGACCATGGGTCAACTCCCGCACCTCTAAATGCAGTGCGAGGATGGCAGGCTGTCATACCCTGAGACCCTCCCTCTGTTAGCCTTATTTAGGTCCAATCTGTGAAAGTGCTTTCTGGGACTGGGTCTAGCCCATCCAGTGCTGCGAGTTTTGAATTGGATGGGGTCACTCTTGAAGAAGTGGACATCTGGGAATAATATTTATTCATCCAGACTTTTGAGAGAGACTAGGGCTGTGTGGAAAACATTTTTGTAAATTCACCTCAAACTCATGGTCGATGGCCACAAATATTGTCTGGTCGAACTAGATACAATGGGAACCTGTTTCAATGTCAACTGGAAATCCTTCCCATCATTGGAAGATCTTCTGTGGAAGTTCCTTGAAGACAGATATCCCAAGGAAATGGAACTCCAGTCCTTTACTGTGCTCCCCACTGGTGAGGGTTTTCTGTTATTTGTTAGACATTGATTACCCAATTGCCGCAGAGTAATCACACGATCCTTGTCCACATGTTCTCTCCTATGAGTAGAGGTTGTTTTTAAAAGGTGTAGATTGTGATTAAAGCAATTTTTGGGGATATCCCTGTAATTGTACTCTTACAGGAAACACACATATGGGATCCAAGCCAAACAGACGCATGGATGGATCAATAATTAGAAACGGTAGTAGCCTTTTCTACTCATGATAGAAGACAAAAAGTGGCTATTCGTCCCCAGCCACGACACTGCACTTTCTCATCCATGACCCTGCAGTTCCTCAGCCATGACACTGCACTTCCTCAGCCATTACCCTGCAGTTCCTCAGCCATGACACTGCACTTCCACATCCATGACCCTGCAGTTCCTCAGCCATGACCCTGCAGTTCCTCATCCATGACACTGCAATTCCTCAGCCATGACACTGCACTTCCTCAGCCATGACCCTGCAGTTCCTCAGCCATGACACTGCACTTCCTCAACCATGACCCTGCATTTCCTCAGCCATGACACTGCAATTCCTCAGCCATGACACTGCACTTCCACATCCATGACCCTGCAGTTCCTCAGCCATGACCCTGCAGTTCCTCAGCCATGACACTGCACTTCCACATCCATGGCACTGCAGTTCCTCATCCATGACACTGCAATTCCTCAGCCATGACACTGCACTTCCTCAGCCATGACCCTGCAGTTCCTCAACCATGACCCTGCAGTTCCTCAGACACCTTAACTCAGAGGCAAGAATCTACCCTATTGTCATCATGTCAGTCGATAAGTTAAATCAAAATTTGTTTGCAGGATTTGCCAATAGTTTGCACAGTTAGGGGCGACTAAATGTGTGTGCTTGTGATGAGGGTTAGATTGGTGCTTCAAAGCAAGGATTACATGTTCATGAAGTCTGTATGATGGGACCAGAGGTCACCTGAGATAGATGTCCCTCAACTCTGTAGCACCATCAGAAATCCTCCTTCAGTATTAATCGTATTTATCAATCAGTATGTATTGTAAGTTCAAAACACGCCATTCCCACTGGCATGTGTAATCCACTTACCATGTGTTTGATGTTTGGCCACATTCTCATGATCCGTAAAGGTCCAAGACTCAACCCTCTTATGCATACTCTTCTCAAACCTGAGATTTTAGGAAGAGATAAAGCTTTAAACCTCATCTCATCATAGACACCTTTGGCTTGGAGAAGTCCGAAACGCTTGGAGGCCAGCTTCTCAATGACTATCTCTTCTGAGACAAATAGCACCTCCTGTTTGGCAGCTGGGTGCTTTCCCCTCTTGCAGATGGGAAGACCTTCTGATGGGTGCGCAACATCGCCCCTCGTACTTCTTAGATGGTCGCTGGCCCTGACCACATGATTGCTCCTGTTCTCTGGTTTCAGGGATGTAGCCTTTGCAAAGCACTGACAGGCCAGGGGAACATCAGTATTTAGCACTGCAGACAAACCTTAACTGAGGGCATAAAAGTGAGAAAAGCCATAAACTCCTACATTGATGTTCCACCACGAATGCCAAATGGGTGTGTCCCTGCAGGCCATCACTATTGGATGATCACTTGTATTATTATTATTATTATTATTATCATTATTATTATTATTTGGGTATTTATTAACTGCTGACCTAGCTTCAGGAAGCAATGGAGAGCTTTACAATCATTGACAATAAGGTCAGGGAGCAGAGGAACAAGGCAGTAGGAATTAACAGGGGAGGAGAGCAATAGTCAGCAATTGATTTACCAGTAACCAGAGGAGGATACAGTGGGGATCAGATGACCCCGTCTCAGGAAAGGTGGGGAGTGTACAGTGTATGGACCTAAGTGTTAAGGAGGAGCCATTCCTTGAAGAGGGGGGTCTGGAGCTCCTTCCTGAACTGTAGAAGCGGGAGGGCAATTTGGATGTTGATGGGGAGGAGGTTCCATCATCTTCGGGCATAGACAGAGAAGGCTTGCCTTCTGGTTTTTCCCTTCCTGCACCAGTGGAGTTCAAGCCTGCACATGTCTTTTCTTCTGGTGTTGTGCTGTGCACAGACGTGTGGGCTGAGGGTGTGCAGCGGTATAGGGTAGATTGTTGGTACAGAGAACAAGGTAACCTCAATTTCCTATTGGGCAAATAGTGTTCCAGCTGCCAGAAGAGGAGCAGGATCCTGGATCCTTGCATCAACTGCTGGGCCGTGAAGGGCAGCATGGGCTAAAATTGGAGAGCGGGTGCCTTTGTCATTGGAATGAAAGAAAAGCTGATTGACTTTATCTGTTCAGCTGAAGGGAGTGTCACGAGGAAAGTCATGGTATACATGAAGATGGAACCCCCAGAGAGCATTGGGTTTATCACTGGCCAAACATAAATAGGAAAAACGAACATTGAAATCATAAGAAGGATTGAACATACGTGCTTCTTCCCCTTGCCAACTTGCCTATTTGTGGCATCAGGATCCACTGGTTTCCTGCACTGAACTGTGCCCATGTGGGTGCTTGCTGCTTGAGGCGCTCTCTTGAACTTTGACTCGTGAAATGGTTGAGCACTGAATGGGCGCTGAGAAGGAGTGTTGATTGACAAGCTGCCGTGGCCTGGACTGTGGACATAGCACAAGGTGTTGGTGTGGCTGGAGAGGGGAATGGGGCAAGTGTAGTTTTCCATTGGCTCATCCTGGAAAGCAGAGTTGGCAGAAAGTGGTGCGGCGGCCGGAGTGGGGAGTGGGGCTCGTGTGGTCTGCCCATTGGCTCAGCCTGGTGGCCTCAGTAGGGGCCCTCTGCACAGATGTGGTGCTGAGAAACAGCTTTGATCCACAATCTGCCATGGCCTGGAAAGCAGAGTTGGCAGAAGGTGGTGCGGGAGCCAGAGTGGGGAGTGGGCTAGTGTGGTCTGCCCATTGGCTCATCCACATGGTGTTAATATGGGCCCACTGCACAGTTTTGCTGCCAATGTGTCTCATGAGTGTCAAGGATATGGGCAGAGGTTGCACATGGCTGCAGGGCTGGAAGGGGTTCACAGAGCTATACTGCATTGGACTAGTGGCAATTTGCTCTTCAGTTTTCTGACTTCTGTTTCTCTGTGGATCCTCCAGTTGGGGGAGCTCTGGGTGCATCAGTGTGCAAGGGTGCAAGCGTGCAAGGGTAGGGGACCTTGGCATGGCTGCGTCCCTGAACTGAATACAGCAGGGTAATATTAATGGGTAGAGCCCACAATGTTTTGGTAAAGGAGGATTAGGCTTTGGGTGGGGTGGTATACTCAGAACAAAAGTGCAATAAGCCTAATTACCTCTTTCCAGGTCCGTCGTGTCAGCCAACATGGGTCTACATTTGTGTCAAGTCTAGAAACAGATTAGACACAGCTATCAAAACAAGCTGATCACTTAAACAAGTTAAAACAAAGTTTATTCTAACGGTAAAAAAACAAAAACATCATTACAATGGTCAAATCAATTTGTCTAGGTGGTGTGCACTTTCCACAAGGCACACTGAACTAACAATAAACATCTATTTATAAGTCTAAAGGCCCCGCGAAGGGCTGGGTGATTGGGTTAGTACGTGACAGTTCTACTTACGAACATGACATTGACTTTTGACCATATCAGCTGCGTTATAGTTTAGTCAATAGATTCTCTTTGGTAGTTTCACTAAAAGATAGAGTTGTTCATGTCTCTCAGATGGTAGGACACATTCTTTCCAATGTTGAATGACATGCCTACATATGTCTCGGCTACATAGAACATTCAGGCACCATCCCTGATGTCTGTCTCATGTGTTAGAGCCGTCTTCAGGACAAAGTATTTCTTCAAAATTACATGGAAGCCTCATATCTTCCCCAACATTACTTGTCTTGTGTTTATTATAGACACAACATAAAAACAATAAACAATATTTAAAACCATGGCTGAAAAGGCCAGCTGAATTAACAAAAATAGAGATAGATAGTCACCATCTCTATCAGGGTACGGTCAAGTCTCCAGATGACATTTTTAGAGCTAACACCAGGGCTGATTTGCCTCATTTGTCCCATTATTGATTATTAGGTACATTTTCTTTAGCATAAAGCATCAGCGCATTGATGGAGCGCTGTAGGCCAATTGGAGTTTGTTCCATGAGAATTGTGTCATCCGCATAGAATAGCCAAGGGATGCCTTCACCCCCAATGGAGGGAGGAAGTTACTGACCCCGCTACTAACCTGCACCATGTCCTGGGTGTGTAAATTATATGAAATAGGGGTGAGCGTACAGCCCTGTGTTAGCCCAATGTCAGTCAATATCAGCGGGGCCAGCAGTTCCTCACGATTAATACGGGTTTTAATCGTCGTGTCCGAGTAGAAGGACTGGATAAAGAACAGCAGCTGACCAGTTTTGCCCAGAAAATAGCCTGATTACTGGTGTCAAAAGCCTTCGAGAAGTCAATGTAACACATATATAAAGGCTTGCCCTCAGTCACTGAGGATGACATCAGGTTTAAGAGAATGCCCATTTATGCGAGGTGGAACAGTGTTTGCGAAAGCTTGAAAGCTTGAAAGCTTGAAAGCTTGTTTGACATTTATGCAGCAACTGATTGGAATCCACCCACCAATTACATTTTGTTGACAGAATAGAATCAAAGATTTTTGGACTGGTATCCAACATGACTAAAAGCCGATAATTGGATGGATTATTCTTCGTGCCCTTTTTCCGCAATCAGTATATATGTCCTACAAATATAAGGAAATATACCAGTCCTCTAAATGGCGACAAACAGGTTATATCGAATGTGAGCCCACATCTCCGGGCTAGACCTAAGCACGGCATTGGCCAAACCATCAGGGCCTGGGGCTCTTGGATTTTTAAGGGCTTTTATAATAAGTAGGACGTCCAATTAATCAAAGTCATGTTCCCCATTAACTTTGTAACTATACACTGAGGTGTTATTATGCAAAGCAGGGGCTTTATAATAAAGTCCTTTGATGAATGTTATCCAATTATGTTCCGAGACGGTAACCTCATCATGTTTCATACCACCAACTGAAGATTCCCTAATAAAAGACCAAGGGCCTCATTACCTGGTAGGCGCTAAACCATGGTGCTGTTAGCACCATGGTTGCCGCCGGTACCATACCGGTACCACCATGGAGGAAAGGGGAATTATCACCCCATTCCAAGGTTGGCGGGGCGGTAATTCCCCCTTCCTCCATGGCCCTTCCCCATTCCCATTTTTGCCCCATAGGCATAATGGGAATGCCCCATAGGCATATTAGGAATGGGGAAGGAGCAAATTGCGGTACCGTAATTAGCACCAAGGTCCCTTTGCGGGTCCCAACTTTAACGGCTGGTCTACACCAGCTGTTAAGGTTGGGTCCCGCAAAGGGACCTCGTAGTAAGGTGGTAAGGGTTTACTGGTACCGGTGCCCTTACCGGTACTGGTAAACCCTTACCACCACCCGTGTAATGAGGCCCCAAAACTGTTTATTAACATTGGACCTAAGCAGCTCGAACAAAAATATCCAGTTGGTGTTGGATAGGGTACACTTAAACATTCTGAGGCAATTTTTGTATTTGGTCACTAGATTGGCGAGCTGCTCATACTTCTACCCATTGTTCAAACTCTGGCTTGTATTAATCCCAGTTCTTGACTTTCTATGCTCCCTTTTCCTGCTCTGCATTATACTATCAATTGCCCCACTATGAGATTCCAAACAAGGCCTAGCCCGCTGGTGTAGAGATAAACATAGTTTTAGATGTTCCTCTGGTTCCTACTCAGCCAGTACACCACTGCTAGAAAGTGGATAGTGAAGAAACCAGATAGCCTACTGATATTAACGTTAGACCATATGAGACGGTTCAGTTGGGCGTTAGGAGTGGGATCGGTGCCTAATTGCGATAAAGCAATAGTCTTCACCAGGGTACTAGACCAACTTAGAACTGCGTGGTCGCTCAACATGTTAAAACCAATATCAAAGCCCCACAGTGGTTCCAGAGCGACCGATCCAAGAGAACATAATCCAGACAAGAATATGCAGTATTGTTAGTCCAGGTCGCCTGCAATTTGGCACCCTTTAATTGTTTAGCATTAAACCAGGCCAAGTCATGTGTCTCAATAAGCTCCCCCATTTTGTGCACTGCTGAGAGTAAGCCCCCAGCGTTCTGTGTTCATAAATAGTACCCTTGGTGGTAAACCAGGTCTTCTGCAGTAAAAAAAAAACACTGCAATTTGTTATATACAATAGCCCTGGACCATGATTTAAAATGGAACTATGACCTCTCGTGTTCCAACATAGCCAGTTAACAACTTTCTGATAGGAAGAGGTTCAATTGCTGCCAACTGTCAGCGTCTCCGTAAGCCAGTGGACCCTGTCTGCAGGGGCAGGCAGCCATGTTTGGATTGGATTAGTGCTGCTCTAAGGCTGGCTACTTCCGTACTCACTACACCAGGGAGATTTAGCTGAGATCTAGTTACGACCTCCAAATTAGCCGCTCCCTTTCTACAAATCGTAGAAATACGAGGCCGTGGAGCTCCTCAATGCAAAAGCACCGCAGGGATACCACCGCCGGGGATGCAAACCCAATCAAAGTCCATCTATAACAATCACCCGCAGCAGGCAGTTCAATGCAAGTCATATCCGCTGTACGCAAGTACATCAGATTGGGCACTAGGGACCAAAGAGTCATCAAGTTTGAACGGTTCAGGAATGGGCTATCCCATGCCGGATATAATTCCAATAGAATTTCCCACCCCCGACAGGTAAACGCACCCAATTGCTGGATTCAGAAGATGCTCTTTGAGAGGCTCCTGATCTTACTTCCGCCTGGAACTGGAAATAAATGCTCCATGATAGAGGGGGCTGACAGTGCGGGATGTTCATACAGGGCCTTGCCCAGGGACTTTCCCACAGAGGGGCACCCAGAGTCCGAGGAGGGCGCCGTAGGCTCAGAGCCTGCCACCTTAGTTTGTGACACCGAGCAGGCCCGAGAGCTGGGTCCCTTAGATAGGACCCATTCATCCAAGGGCCCCCGTAAGTGCACCTCCCTACCATCACCTTGAGGTATTGAGACTCTGACACCTTTTATGATGGAGCCCTCCCCACTTGAAGTTGCCCTCCTCCCAGCATGGGACTGAGCCGTCTGCCCTGCCACAGCTCCTTCCAGCCTGGATTCCTCTTCAAAATGAGTCAACACCTTCTTCCGGCAAGTCCTCCTCCTTGAATTAGTGATAACTACTACCTCTGGCGATGAGCATACTACACCCATGGCTTGCCCTTCCTCCACCAGAGACGAATTGACAACAGAGTGAAGTACGACAGAGAGCCCCCCACCTATTTGTTGGCAATCCTGGCAATGGGGTCCAATGGTGGAATAAAGTTGGGTATTGGCCTCTCCTTGCTTTCGGTAGGCTTAAACTTTATACAATCCGAAGCATTCATGATTTGGCCCTCCAGAAAATAATCTACTACCCTGGCCAGGATAAATTTCATATCACGTTGATCTTCTGCAATGGTTTTACACAAAGAGTGGAGTGCATCAATCTTATTCGTACAGTTACTCAGTGCTGTAGTGTGAACGTTACCATTGTCTTTCCCTTTGAGATGCATTAGGGCCTTGGTTAGGGCAAAGCTCTCGTCATCACTGGAAGATTCTGAGAAGTCGGTTATCGAGGCCAACCTCCGGAGGTCTGGACATGCCGAGAGGTTGGTCCCGATAATGTTTCCAAACTATTGGTCCTCTCCGTTTGGTACCTGGCTTTCTCCCACCAAATCTCGCCTCGGCCCTAAACACACATTCGAAAGCGAGTGATTGTTGTGAATGGTAGAAAAGTCTGGGCTGACAGTATCTTGAGTAAGTGTATCCGCTATCAATTGGAGATCATTGGCCTGGGATGCAGTGGTTTTAACGGTGGGAGCAGGAGATTAAAAAGCCGATATTTTAGGCTGTTGCACAACCGGAACCCAAAACGTATCTTTTTTTGGTTTAGGCGAAAGCGCAACACCGGGTAGATTGGGGCTGCGCACTTGATTTGCTCCCTTCAGCATGAAGGTCCTCAATGTACACTTCCTCTGTTTGCATAGCTTTATTGTGAATAGTTAACAGCCCACACAGGTAACAAAACCGACAAAGAACGGTAGTAGACAGCACACTTACTACAGCTTAGGCAGGCTTGTTCCATCCGCAGGGCCAGGAGGTAGGGCGGGCCAACAACGATCTTCCGTGCAGGCCCTGGCCAACAAGCTCTACACTGGTCTGTGGGTCCTACTACCAGCCATCACGTTCCACCGCAAACACCGGAAACACTTCACTAGACTTCACGTTGCTTCGCAATAGGAAGTGTCTTTTAAAGGATCCTTAAGCTCACAGGATCCCTTTTCTACGAAGAGCAATGCAGGTCTGTCAGAACCAAGAAAGGCACGCTTCCGCAACACGCTCCGGCAGAGAGCGAAACACCGGAAACACTTCACTACACTTTGGCTATACCCTCGCAATGCATTACAGATAAGACCTGACCGTCGAGGAGACAACTATTTTGTGTAGGCTACTGACCCCAACATCTGGTAAACCCTGACATGGGGCTATTATTCCCTAAGTGTTACATCCTATAACCCTCACCTATGCCATGTCTTCCATCCATCTCTGGGAGGACTACCTATGTTTATATGTCTGGGTAAGTGCTAGTGTTCCAGTGTGTTGCTGACACATACGGGGGTCAGGGGGAGAGCAGAATCTGATGCATAGGTTCTGGGTGACGATCAGAATCCTTCTGCTTACTCACTCTGATAGCCATGCTCCCATCTACCAGTGCTGGGCGAACCTGTTCAGTGATTCGCTGATCACCCAAATTGTCAGTGTTTATGGTTTCTGCAAACCTATGCAATGTTTCCATTGTGGAAAGGCTACTTTCAATGTTGGCTAATTATTTGGGTCCTCTATAAGAGGGAAAGTCCCTGCTACGGCCATCTCTCACTGGGCCATATAACATGCCCCACTACCTTACCTGAACTGGTGTGGGGGGTGTGAGAGGTGTTAGGACCCTGTAAAGAAACAGGGGATGTTAAACTTTTCCAGTGCTCTTGTGCTCAAAATAGAATGAAAAATGTATGTATTCTTGGGTGGTTTGGGGGTGGGTACATGGTGAGCAGTGGTGGTCAGATTGGGGAAGTGCTTATTTTCAGAGGCACAATAGGTCTTTTGACTCTGTATTCTGCAAATGTATGGAAGACACTTTTGTGGAGGTTTTTCTGAACGCACCGGCTACCATCAGAGGTATCTTATGCTATGTTCTGTTGACTTATGCTGCACACCGCTACCACAACAGAGGCGGTTTCCTGGTGCTTACGTGGATCTGTAAGAAAGGGGATGTGTTGGGTTAGTGAGGGAAGAGTGATAGGATAGGTCCAGAACCAGGAGAAACCAGCATCCATGTGTGCTGGATTGCAGATGAGTTAATTGTGTTCACTTGTGTTTTGTGGTTAGATTGGCTTGTATTTAAGGTTGTGGTTGTGCACAATGGCTGTATGTATCCGTAGGTGTAAGATCCAGTGCCTGGAGTTTTTCGCAAGTGTTACTTATGTTGGGATTGTGTTTGTGTGTAGTTTGGCTAGCCCACAATGCGTGTATAGTACTTGGGAGGTGTGTTGGAGCGGAGCAGTAGCGGGGTGGTTAGTACATTGGGAACTCTCAAAGTTCTTTTAGGTGGCTAATCTTCCCAATTCTTTCTAAATGTGATACATGGCTAATCTGCACAGCTCTATCGAAGTGTGGCGACTGCCTAGTCTTCACAATTGTATCTAAGGTGGCGCGTGGTTTACGGTACGCTCATCTCCCTTGCTCAGGAGCTCCGCCACCTCACTTGACTCTTCATTTTCAATAGGTTTAGTGAAGCATGAGGACTTCCGGCTCCTACTGGGGTATGCACTCCACCAGGTAGGGCGTGATAAGTCTTACCTTCCAGCTGGGAACATACCGTGCTCCCTACACCCCTGCAATCAGACATAAGGCCGGGGCTAGTCACAGTGATTAACCTTCACCAGAGTGGTTGCCTGATGCACCTGGGTGTGTCCAAGGAATCACATTATGCATTAGCAGAGAAGAAGGGGCCTAGTCAGGGTGATTGACCTACACCAAAGTTTAGCCACTCGTCTACATTTACCTTCCCCCTTTTGTCAGAATACATCCTCTTTCTGACAATCACCTCTCTCATGGCCCAGCTGTTCCGGACGGCATAATTCCTGGAAAAACCGAGCCCTTTGTAGATGGCGGTTGAACCGGAAACTGGGATCAGCAGATGGCAAGCCCATTCATTTTTTTATTTATTATTTTGATATTTGTGTAGTGCACAAAGCCCAGAGTCATCTTGGCGCTTTAACTTAAGAATATGGTTACAGTAAGTGCTTGAAGAAAACAAGTTACAATAGTTGCAGACCAGGCATATATTGGAATTGGATAGTGCAAAAAATACATACTTGGAAGCATGCCTCTTGTTGCGGGAGCTACAACAGGAGTACATATGAGGGACTTAATAGCTGCATATCACACAGATGTGAATGTCCCAGCAATGGGCAGAGTACATGGTGCCTACCCCATGGTGGAGACCCTCACCACACAGCATTCCTAAGTACTGATTTGAATTACCACATGAACAACACGTAATGTTCAGCTTCACCTCATCCCCTCCCACATTTCTAACACAAATCATGATTTGACTCAACCCACTGGCGAACAACAACACTAACCTACCTACTTCCAGTCTTTCGTAACCCTTGACCTCTAAGGCAGCCCCCCCCCTGTGCCCCAGACCCATCCTCGCATTCCCAGTTCCTTTTCTCTCCACAGATGCAGGTCTGGAAAGTAGAGGCGTGGGTACAATATATTACCAGGGACAAGCGCCAGACCATTATGGTGGTAACTGGGGCGACATATAGTATTATTACTACTGCAATATATCCTCTCGGCTCCTTTGACAGTGGGGTGATATCCCCTTGATCTGTTTCCCATCTGAATGCTCCTAGAGCAGAGGTTCGAGCGCCTTCTACTGTTACACTGCAGCGCTAGGTCCTGTGTTTGCGTGTGTGCAGCCAGCGTCCTAGCTTGTGTCGTGGTGTGCTTGTCTTTCAATTCTGGGTGCTGTGGTTACTCCCTTAACTGATGTAATCAGGTGTTTGCCTCTCTATTGACTTCAGTGACTTCCTGTGCCCTCATTAATGCAGAGGTGGGAGGCAGTGATTGCTGTGAACACGAGAAACGCACGACCGATGCCGTTACCATCTGTGCGGTGCTCCTTCACTTTATTCCCAGCTGCCTTTGCGCTATGGAAATGGCATATATAGCTACATACTAACCTTAGTGGGAAACTGCGCCAGCCACACACATGAGGCGTAGATAGATCAGTGTTACACAAGCCAGTGACTCCCAAAAGACACGTCTCTGGCAAATCTAATAAAGGACCCTGCAGTGAGTCTGCTGCCCTGCACTAGGTCCCTGTACCACCTCCAAAGCCTGGCTGTGAGTCTTCTACCCTGCACTAGGTCCCGGTACCACCACCAAAGCCTGGCTGTGAGTCTGCTGCCCTGCACTAGGTCCCTCTACCACCTCCAAAGCCTAGCTGTGAGTCTGCTGCCCCCCTGCACCAGGTCCCGGTACCACCACCAAAGCCTGGCTGTGAGTCTGCTGCCCTGCACTAGATCCCTCTACCACCTCCAAAGCCTAGCTGTGAGTCTGCTGCCCCCCTGCACCAGGTCCCTGTACCACCACCAAATCCTGGCTGTGAGTCTGCTGCCCTGCACTAGGTCCCTCTACCACCTCCAAAGCCTGGCTGTGAGTCTACTGCCCTGCACTAGGTCCCTCTACCACCTCCAAAGCCTGGCTGTGAGTCTGCTGCCCTGCACCGGGTCCCTGTACCACCACCAAAGCCTGGTTGTGAGTCTGCTGCCCTGCACTAGGTCCCTCTACCACCTCCAAAGCCTGGCTGTGAGTCTGCTGCCCTGCAACGGGTCCCTGAACCACCTCCAAAGCCTGGCTGTGAGTCTGCTGCCCTGCACCAGGTCCCTCTACCACCACCAAAGCCTAGCTGTGAGTATGCTGCCCTGCACTAGGTCCCTCTACCACCTCCAAAGCATGGCTGTGAGTCTGCTGCCCTGCACTAGGTCCCTCTACCACCTACAAAGCTTAGCTGTGAGTCTGCTGCCCTGCACCAGGTCCCTGTACCACCAGCAAAGCCTGGCTGTGAGTCTGCTGCCCCCCTGCACCAGGTCCCTGTACCACCACCAAATCCTGGCTGTGAGTCTGCTGCCCTGCACCAGGTCCCTGTACCACCACCAAAGCCTGGTTGTGAGTCTGCTGCCCTGCACTAGGTCCCTCTACCACCTCCAAAGCCTGGCTGTGAGTCTGCTGCCCTGCAACGGGTCCCTGAACCGCCTCCAAAGCCTGGCTGTGAGTCTGCTGCCCTGCACCAGGTCCCTCTACCACCACCAAAGCCTAGCTGTGAGTATGCTGCCCTGCACTAGGTCCCTCTACCACCTCCAAAGCATGGCTGTGAGTCTGCTGCCCTGCACTAGGTCCCTCTACCACCTACAAAGCTTAGCTGTGAGTCTGCTGCCCTGCACCAGGTCGCTGTACCACCAGCAAAGCCTGGCTGTGAGTCTGCTGCCCCCCTGCACCAGGTCCCTGTACCACCACCAAATCCTGGCTGTGAGTCTGCTGCCCTGCACCAGGTCCCTATGCCACCGCCACAGCCTGGCTGTGAGTCTGCTGCCCTGCACCAGGTCACTATGCCACTGCCACAGCCTGGCTGTGAGTCAGCTGCCTTGCACCAGGTCCTTCTACCACCGCCAGAGCCTGACTGTGAGTCTGCTGCCCTGCACTAGGTCCCTCTACCACCTCCAAAGACTGGCTGTGAGTCTGCTGCCCTGCACTACGTCCCTCTACCACCTCCAAAGACTGACTGTGAGTCTACTGCCCTGCAACGGGTCCCTGAACCACCTCAAAAGCCTGGCTGTGAGTCTTCTACCCTGCACTAGGTCCCTGTACCACCACCAAAGCCTGGCTGCACTAGGTCCATCTACCACCTCCAAAGCCTGGCTGTGAGTCTGCTGCCCTGCACTGGGTCCCTCTACCACCTCCAAAGCCAGGCTGTGAGTCTGCTGCCCTGAACCGGGTCCCTGTACCACCACCAAAGCCTGGTTGTGAGTCTGCTGCCCTGCACTAGGTCCCTCTACCACCTCCAAAGCCTGGCTGTGAGTCTGCTGCCCTGCAACGGGTCCCTGAACCACCTCCAAAGCCTAGCTGTTAGTCTGCTGCCCTGCACCAGGTCCCTCTACCACCACCAAAGCCTGGCTGTGAGTCTGCTGCCCTGCACTAGGTCCCTCTACCACCTCCAAACATGGCTGTGAGTCTGCTGCCCTGCACTAGGTCCCTGTACCACCTCCAAAGCCTGGCTGTGAGTCTTCTACCCTGCACTAGGCCCCTGTACCACCACCAAAGCCTGGCTGTGAGTCTGCTGCCCTGCACTAGGTCCCTCTACCACCTCCAAAGCCTGGCTGTGAGTCTGCTGCCCTGCACTAGGTCCCTCTACCACCTCCAAAGCCTGGCTGTGAGTCTGCTGCCCTGCACCGGGTCCCTGTACCACCACCAAAGCCTGGTTGTGAGTCTGCTGCCCTGCACTAGGTCCCTCTACCGCCTCCAAAGCCTGGCTGTGAGTCTGTTGCCCTGCAACGGGTCCCTGAACCACCTCCAAAGCCTGGCTGTGAGTCTGCTGCCCTGCACCAGGTCCCTCTACCACCACCAAAGCTTGGCTGTGAGTCTGCTGCCCTTCAGTAGGTCCCTCTACCACCTCCAAAGCATGGCTGTGAGTCTGCTGCCCTGCACTAGGTCCCTCTACCATCTCCAAAGCCTGGCTGTGAGTCTGCTGCCCTGCACCAGGTCCCTGTACCACCAGCAAAGCCTGGCTGTGAGTCTGCTGCCCTGCACCAGGTCCCTGTACCACAACCAAATCCTGGCTGTGAGTCTGATGCCCTGCACCAGGTCCCTATGTCACCACCACAGCCTGGCTGTGAGTCTGCTTCCCTGCACCAGGTCCCTATGCCACTGCCACAGCCTGGCTGTGAGTCAGCTGCCCTGCACCAGGTCCTTCTACCACCGCCAAAGCCTGACTGTGAGTCTGCTGCCCTGCACTAGGTCCCTCTACCACCTCCAAAGACTTTCTGTGAGTCTGCTGCCCTGCACTAGGTCCCTCTACCACCTCCAAAGACTGACTTTGAGTCTGCTGCCCTGCAACGGGTCCCTGAACCACCTCCAAAGCCTGGCTGTGAGTCTTCTACCCTCTACTAGCTCCCTGTACCACCACCAAAGCTTGGGTGTGAGTCTGCTGCTCTGCACTAGGTCCCTGCACCACCACCAAAGCCTGGCTGTGAGTCTGCTGCCCTGCATCAAGTCCCTATGCCACTGCCACAGCCTGGCTGTGAGTCTGCTGCCCTGTACCAGGTCCTATACCTCCACCAAATCCCGACTGTGAGTCTCCTGCCCTGTACCAGGTCCCTGTACCACTGCCAAGGTCTGGCTGTGAGTCGGCTACCCTGCCCTGGAACAAACCGCCAAAGCCTGACTGTGAGTCTGCTGCCCTGCACCAGGTCCCTATACCACTGCCAAAGTCTGGCTGTGAGTCGGCTACCCTGCCCTGGAACAAACCGTCAAAGCCTGGCTGTGAGTCTGCTGCCCTGCACCAGGTCCCTATGCCACCACCAAAGCCTGGCTGTGGGTCTGTTGCCCTGTACCAGGTCCTATACCACCACCAAAGCATGACTGTGAGTCTGCTGCCCTGTACCAGATCCCTATGTCACCGCCAAAGCCTGGCTGTGAGTTTGCTGCCCTGTACCAGGTCCCTTTGCCACCGCCAAAGCCTGGCTGTAAATCGGCTGCCCTGCACCAAGTCCCTATACCACCACCAAAGCTTGGCTGTGAGTCTGCTGCCCTGCCACAGGTCCTTGTACCAACACCATAGCTTGGCTGTGATTTGGCTGTGCTGTACCAGGGCTCTGTACCACCACCAAAGCCAGGCTGTGAGTCGGCTGCCCTGCACCAGGTCCCTGTACCACCACCAAAGCCTGGGTTTGAGTCGTCTGCCCTGCACCAGGGTCCTGTACCACCACCAAAGCCTGGCTGTGCTGCTGCTGTCCTGTACCAGGTCCATACACCACCACAAATGCTTGGCTTTGTGTTGGCTGCCCTGCACTAGGTCCTTGTACCACCACCAAAGCCTGGCTTTGAGTCTGCTGTCCTGTACCAGGTCCTATACCACCACCAAATCCCGACTGTGAGTCTGCTGCCCTGTACCAGGTCCCTGTACCACTGCCAAAGTCTGGCTGTGAGTCGGCTACCCTGCCCTGGAACAAACCGCCAAAGCCTGGCTGTGAGTCTGCTGCACTGCACCAGGTCCCTATACCACTGCCAAAGTCTGGCTGTGAGTCGGCTACCCTTCAATGGAACAAACCGCCAAAGCCTGGCTGTGAGTCTGCTGCCCTGCACCGTGTCCCTATGCCACCACCAAAGCCTGGCTGTGAGTCTGCTGCCCTGTACCAGTTCCTATACCACCACCAAAGTGTGTGAGTCTGCTGCCCTGTACCAGGTCCCTATGTCACTGCCAAAGCCTGGCTGTGAGTCTGCTGCCCTGTACCAGGTCCTTTGCCACCGCCAAAGCCTGGCTGTAAGTCGGCTGCCCTGCTCCAGGTCCCTATACCACCACCAAAGCTTGGCTGTGAGTCTGCTGCCCTGCAACAGGTCCTTTTACCAACACCATAGCTTGGATGTGAGTTGGCTGTGCTGTACCAGGGCTCTGTGCCACCACCAAAGCCAGGCTGTGAGTCGGCTGCCCTGCACCAGGTCCTTGTACCACCACCAAAGCCTGGGTTTGAGTCGTCTGCCCTGCACCAGGGCCCTGTACCACCACCAAAGCCCTGCTGTGTTGCTGCTGCCCTTTACCAGGTCCATATACCAACACAAACGCTTGGCTTTGTGTTGGCTGCCCTGCACTAGGTCCCGGCACCACCACCAAAGCCTGGCTCTGAGTTGACTGCCCTGAACCAGGTCCTTGTACCACCACCAAAGCCTTGTAGTGAGTCCACTGCCATGCACCAGGTCCCTATACCACCACCAAAGACCTGCTGCCCTGCACCTGGTCCCTATACCACCACCAAAGACTAGCTGTGAGTCGGCTGCCCTGCACCAGGTCCCTGTACCACCACCAAAGCCTGGCTGTGAATTGGCTGCCCTGCCCTGCAAAGTCTTGCTATGGGTCTGTTGCCCTGCGCCAGGTCCCTAAACCCCACCAAAGCCTTGTAGTGAGTCCATTGCCATGCACCAGGTCCCTATACCACCACCAAAGACTAGCTGTGAGTATGCTGCCCTGCACCAGGTCCCTATACCACCACCAAAGACTAGCTGTGAGTCGGCTGCCCTGCAACTGGTCCCTGTACCACCACCAATGCCTGGCTGTGAGTCAACTGCCTTGCGCCAGGTCACTGCACAACCACCAAAGCCTGGCTGTGAGTCTGCTGCCTTGTACCAGTTCCCTGTACAAATTGTCATAGCCTGGCTGTGAGTCGGCTGCATTGCACCAGGTCCCTGTACAACCACCAAAGCCTGGCTGTGAGCTGGCTGCCCTGCACCAGGTCCCTGTACCACCTTCAAACCCTGGCTGTGAGTTGGTTGCCCTGCATCAAGTCCCTATACCACCTTCAAAGCCTGGCTGTGAGTTGGTTCCCCTGCATCAAATCCTTATACCATTACAAACGCCTGGCTGTGAGTCAGCTGCCCTGCACCAGGTTCCTGTACCACTGCCAAAGCTTGGCTGTGAGTCGGCTAGCCTGTACCAAGTCCCTATACCACAACCAAAGCTTGGCTGTGAGTCGGCTGCCCTGAACCAAGTCCCTATACCACAACCAAAGCCTGGCTGTGGGTCTGCTGCCCTGCAATAGGTCCCTGTACCACCAGCGAAGCCTGTATGCGAGTCGATTGCCCTGTACCACTGTCAAAGCCTGGAGGTGTGTCAGCTGCCCTCCACAACGTCCCTATACCACTGTCAAAGCCTGGCAGTGAGTCTACTGCCCTGCACCAGATTCCTGTACCACCACCATTGGAGTAACTTTGCTGAAAATGTTGGGGGGCGGGCATGACATCTGATGAAAAAGGGGTCCCAGCCAAATTAATCTGGACAAAATGGTGTGCCATGAAAGTTGGGGGGGGCAAACATCACAACCCCCCCTACAATTTACCCATGACCACCACCAATGCCTGGCTGTGAATCGGCTGACTTGAACCACCTCCAAAGCCTGATGTGAGTCAGCTGCCCTGCATCAGGTCCCTCCCTATGCCACCACCAAAGACTAGCTGTGAGTCTGCTGCCCTGCACCAGGTCGTTATACCACAACCAAAGCCTGGCTGTGAGTCTGCTGCCTTGTACCAGGTCCCTCCCTATACCACCAGCAAAGCCTGGCTGGGAGTCTGCTGCCCTGCACCAGATCCCTGTACCACCACAAAGCCTGGCTGTGAGTCAGCTGCCCTGCACCAGGTCCCTCCCTATGCCACGACCAAAGCCTGGCTGTGAGTCTACTGCCCTGTACCAGGTCCCTCCCTATACCACCACCAAAGCCTGGCTGTGAGCCTGCTGCCCTGCACCAGGTCCCTATACCACCACCAAAGCCTGGCTGTGAGCCTGCTGCCCTGCACCAGGTCCCTATACAACCACCAAAGCCTGGCTGTGAGTCAGCTGCCCTGCACCAGGTCCCTCCCTATGCCACCATCAAAGCCTGGCTGTGAGTCTGCTGCCCTGTTCCAGGTCCCTCCCTATACCACCACCAAAGTCTGGCTGTGAGCCTGCTGCCCTGCACCAGGTCCCTATACCACCACCAAAGCCTGGCTGTGAGCCTGCTGCCCTGCACCAGGTCCCTATACAACCACCAAAGCCTGGCTGTGAGTCTCTTGCCCTGCACCAGGTCCCTGTGCCACCATCAAAGCCTGGCTGTGAGTCAGCTGCCCTGCACCAGGTCCCTCCCTATGCCACCACCAAAGCCTGGCTGTGAGTCTGCTGCCCTGCACCAGGTCCCTGTGCCACCACCAAAGCCTGGCAGAGCAAAGGTCAGCGTTTTCACTGGCTCTTTACCTATGTCACTATTTGCACATGGTGAGCAGGGGTTCCTTTATAGTGATGCTGCTTCTAGGTTCTGGTTTAGACCTCCTCCATGATAGACTTCCCACTACATGTCATCTGTTAGTTCATACAAAGACATTTTAACAGAGATGCATTAATGAGGGCTTGTTTAGTCTGTAAATTGATGCTTTTCAACATCGTTGGGCACTGCCCCCACACTAAGAGTATAGCCACCCGCTCCCCTTAGTTTGAAGGATGAACAATATTGCGCGTGTGGGGGTCACCAGCAGCCTTGACTTTTCAATCACTCCATCAAATGTGTTGACCTAGGACAAGCTTTTTTACCAAGCATACCATACCACAGTTAGCCATTTAAATGCCTAATAAGAAGAATGCAAGAGGTCCATTTAAAACCATAAGATAACCAATGATACATTAATCAAGAATACAAATTTATCTAATGTGCAACTGGACAAAAGGCGGGGACATGCGAGGGAAGAGGTATACGCTCATGGCAACCTCGCGGACCCTCCCACGTGCCAGTCCTGCTTCTGCAATGGCCAAACCAGCCTCGTTGCATGCCTTTATCTTGGTCCTCGATGCTCGCCATAGTTTGAATCTTGAAAAACCACTACAGACAATGTTGTGAACGGGCTTCGTATTCTGTCTTTTAGGCACCATCTCTGAGAGCTGGTTCATTACACTTGCTCCTTGTAACCGGGCTCATAGAGCAGGTGCACCGAAGGATACTGTGTGCATCCTAGGCCAGCTCGTCACATGCACAGGAGCACACATCAGGTTCAGGGGAGCATCCGGCATTGCAAGAGTGTGTGTGGGTAGGGGGTCCGGTGGAGGGGGGGGGGACAGCACGAGCAATGTCCTGCTACTTTTCTCCCCAAATGCAGTGCGTGTAATTCCATACGGTCTCATTTGCGCCCCCAAACCGTCCACCCCTTCCCCAATCTACTTTTTTGGTAGCTAGTGGCAGATTGCATTTTTAGCAGATTACAAAAAATAAATAAAAATGCAGGATCATTACAGATGCAGGAAACACGTCTATCAGGGCTCTGTCCAGGCGCTGTGGTGCAAAATACATGTAAACCTCCTAATTTGCAAATGGTTTGCACCAACAGAAGTGACTTCACAGAAAAGGACATTGCAAGGAGCATCATCAGTCTTTGATACTTGAAGACACCATGGAAGGGTATTTAGAATAAGTTGCCATAAGTAAGACAAGTGGCAAATAACTTTGTGGTGCAAAATACCTAATGTCCACTATTACTCTACATGGAGCGAAACCATAGTCATTAGTCTTTTTTATATAATAGTATGATACATTAACATACGCTATGAAGTGGATCAGAATCACTAACAGAGCTGCAAAAAAGATACAGTGGCCCAGAGTCATGGAATTATATACCTGGAAAATCTGGACTTTCCGCGCCATTCTGCAGGCAAAACCCTTTTCGATATTTAATGGAATTGACTGCACAGGTCTTTTCCGGGACTTGCGTGGACTTTGCGCAGGTCTGTCACGCCTCTGCGAGCAGTCGTGCGCCTTGCGCGCAACTGCTCGCATAGTGTGGATTCGTCCCATGCAGAGTCCAGAATAGGGGGCGGAAGATGCAAAATGAGGAAGAACAAGGGAAAAAGTGGACGTGCCGAGGGACGCCCTACCGCAAGGACATCTCACACCCGCAACTGAGCAGAACAAATCGTATTCACGCATCTGATTGCGCAACCTCATGTCATGGACATGACCACGCAAAGCTTCTGATCTAACATCCACCTGAAGGCCGGCATACAGACACCTGTGCATAGGAATAACTGCGCAGAGATAAGATCGCAGGTTGGATTTAGGGCTGCATGCATGCCTTTGGTGTTCGATCGAGCTTAGGGTTGCGTGTAAGCAGTGTAGCCAGGTGCAGGCACAGTTTATGGGGGTTCACGCGCAAATTGACCATGAAATTACTCGAGTTATGGAACATGGTGCGCATATTGTTTGGGTGCTGTGTACAGTTACGGGGGACCCTACGCAGTGTCGCTGGGGGGATGGCTTGATTGCGGGGGTCCCCACAGATGAGTACCAGGGTGCATGAGTTTGCACCCGAGGACCACACTTAGGTAGGTATTAGTGACTACATTTGCTTTGTGGGGGGCAGTCGGTCGGGGTGTTCTGGCCACGACTTGCACATAGGGTTACTTAGTGGGAAGGATTTCATGAATATGCAGATCGCACAGGTGCTTCATGCGTGAGGGGCCCACAAAGTCCATCTCGCTGAGTGAACCTTGCGTGGTCTTTTCCCACTTTTCTATGAATCGGCCGCAGTGCGCTTAAATGATTTAGCCAGGATCACACACTTTGTTTAAATGGAGAAACCGGGATGCAGACACTTTAAGCAACTGAACACATATTCCCAGGTGTAGTTGATAAAGATATTTATTAAGGTTTTGCTTTGCATTTAATGTGCTTAAACAATACTTTATTTATAGGAATGTCTTAGAAGCAAACCACATAACATTTAAATAGACCAGCCTTTCATATTATAAACTATATATATTGTGATAGAAATATGTTGAGCAATGGCTTTAGTTTTATTCTCCTCATCTTGAATGCAAAGTTACAATAGGATCCTGCAGATTAATATGAGCCTAACAAATCCCCCTTGGGTTTTAATCCCATAGTCATTATTTCATAAAGCCTGCAGCATTATGACCCTTCTCACTTCTGATCACTCCCTCCCATGCACATTTCTAAAGGGACAAAACCCCCTGCTAATTGTCTCCTGCTCCCTCCCTTTCGTACCTAAAGGCTCACATTGCAATGCTCTGTTGACACAGAGCAAGGTGAGAGCCCCTCTGCTGGCCGGAGCTTCTTGGGGCATTGTCCTGGCAGAGGGACAGCTCTTCGGTTCAGAAAGGGTAAGGAATGGGTAAGGTGTCATGCTGCCAGGACAATGAGTGTGCTGAGCAGGAATTACTTGGCACACATTCTCCTGACAGCGGGACACCTTTCCTGTTGGGCACCCTCATTGAGGTGCCGAATGGGAGATGTGTCCCACTGACAAATGTCCCAGTCTGGCTCTTAAAAGAGCCACGGGGGAGGGGGCAGCTTGCCCCCCCTGACCTCTCGCTCGGTATGTCGCGGATAGGTTCCAGACCCTTCATCCCCCTACTTGCCTTCTGAAATGTAGAATAACCAAGTGTAATTTCATGTAAAGGCTGCACATTGTTTCCATGGTCATTATATCAAGATAATGCCCCAAGGGGCATGGCCTTCCAAGAGCCCGATGGAGACATGACTCTTCAGAGCTTGCCGCACTGCAGGAAGAATAATTGAACCCTGTTGATCACACAATAAAATATCTCTTACTGATAGACGCTGCATTTAGAAGAAGGTGTCTGGCCCGAGGGGACACGAGTCGCCAGTTTCTTACCTCAGATCTTGATGGGGTGTGGGGGGGGGGAGTTCTTGCTGTGGATCTGCGTTACAAAAAATACCAAAATGGTGGAGTAGATGATACAAGTGCGGCTCTAATCTAGAAAAGACTCTGACTCCCCAACTTCTGTGGCAAACTCTATGAGTCACTCCGTTCCCTTTCCCGGAGCATAGCCCCTATTTCATCGCACTGTAATGGTTCGCTTTATCGGGGCCGCATTGGAACTCATTCGGTTTGACCGTGACAGAGGGCTGATCTATGCCCGTGCTGGGGGTGTGTCCAATCCACTTGTGGCCCCCACAAACCTCGCAGAAGCTTGACAATGTGAGCTGCTTGTCAGCCAGAAGGGGGCAATATCACTGGGACAGGTGAAGAGCGGGGTCGGCGCACTGTGATATAGGGGGGAAAGCTGCCTGGCTCTTCTGGAGGGGAATGAGGCAGTGAACGGGGCCCTGTTGGGGGATTCGGATGCTGTGTCGGCTCAGCCTCGGGGCAGATGGAGCAGTGGTGGCTGTGTCTGAGGCCCCACTTATTCGTTCTGCAGATGAGAAGAGACGATCTGCATTGGACCTTCCTCAATAATTACCGGTGGAAAGAGGTTTGATAGATGGCAATCGCACAACGTTGGAGCCTCCCCACCATCCTCCTCCTCCTCCTCGTTCAGGGACACTGCACCTTGATAGGAAGGAATCAATGATGCGATTGCCCATCAGGAGTCCTTCCAAAGCAAAAGGGTTGAAGTTCCTCTTCACCTTCCTTGATCAAAGATATGCTACAATCCATCAAACTGGCATCGACCAACTCCGGAACACCTCTTGCGCCAACTCCCTCAGGGCTGGACACAGATTCTCAGCCAGAAACTAAAGGGGATATTGCAAAGTTGTTACAATCCTTGCAACGTGATATGACAGCAACAAAGCAGGAACTGAAAGCCTCCCTTCAGGAGCTGGGTTTGCATTCACAGGCAACAGAGCAGCGAATAAGTGACTTGGAAAGGTAATTCTGCGTTCATGCACACAGTCTACTCTAGAACAACAGTCAGAGAACTGGAAAATCGCTTCAGGTTCATGGAAGAGAAGTTGGAGGACAGCAAACACAGGTTTCGTAGAAACAACGAAGGGCTTTGGGAAATCCCTCATTACATTACTAATCAAGGACTGGAAGGGTATTTGGTAGCTTTGTTTACTGAAATTCCAGGGGCCGAGTCTGAGGCGGACCTTACTCTCAACCGCACGCATAGCATTTATAAACACTTTCAGCAATGGAAAGGCCGTTTGCCGGACGTCCACAACAGATTACATTTGTGGAAATCCGAGGAACTGATACTTCAGAAAATGAGCCAAGAACCAGAATCCCGTTTAGAGGATCCACAATCTCCCTCTTTCAGGATTTAGGACAGTCCATGAAAACTAAACGCTGCCTTATGGAATCGCGTACTCAATGTCTGCAGAAAAAAGGGATTGCCTATTGTGAAGGTTATCCTTTCAGAATAATGTTCAGTTATAAGGATTTACAGCAACAGTTCATCTCAACTCGCGCTGCTTTGGAAATGCTTAAAATTCCTCCAATGCCTGATCCAACGGATCCTACCGACTCTTGCTCTGGTTGGAATCTCACTGACTCCAGGCGGTCACGATGAAGAGATCATAGGAGACCTTCATTTGATCAATTACTCGTTATTAACAACTGTAGGGCCCGAGAGTGTAGGATCATGTTCGACGTTACCAGAACAATATCACAATGTGGTGCGTGGTCATGTGCTATGAGTGGTTTGATTGCATGAGAAGTCAAAGCCAGGGTTCTATATTGTTGCATTTCTTAAGCAGTTTAATACAAATATATGCAGGGATAATGGGCACACAAGTCCTATATTAGGTGAATGATCTGATGTTTTACCATAACAGAGTTTGATCAGTTTCATATTTACCAAAGCATGGTTTGTTCTGCAAGTTTACAAGTTTCTAGAAGATATCACAATTTCTAGCTAACATCAGGTTTGCACTGGGGGTAAGCCGAGAGGTGTATTACAGGTCTAGATGGTATAGATATTTTCAGTCGGCATGGGCACAGGTGGAGGTTAATTGTAGCAGAAATCAGAGGTTTTGGGATTTCTTGACAAAAAATAGTAAATGTGAATGGCCGCTGTTAAGGTGGTTTCCCTACAGGTACAGGGACTGAATTCGTTCATGATAAGAAGGTGAATTCTAGTGAAACCCACAGAATCGGTGGTGGCCATAGCACTGTTTCAGGAAACTCACCTGCTCACCTACTTAAATCAGATTGGCTGAGACTCAAATCGAAATGGCTCCCGCACCAATATTTTGCATCAACCCTTGCAATATTGATCAATGAGACTGTGAATTTACAATAAATGGCAGAGATTAGAGATCATTTAGGGAGATTTGTGTGTATCTATATCAGTTGAGGGGGGTTGATTTTTCCCTTTTTTCCAATCTATGATCCCAACCAACAGAAAGAGGACTTTTTCACTAAACTGTCTCCATACATTGTCTAATTTCAAGTTGGGGATCTAATTACGGAGGGCAACCTTAATATAGCATTGAACTCTCCTCTAGAAAGACCCTACCCAGGGAACCCCCAAGATACCCGGGTGCCTCCATCCCTTTCTCAGGCAATTTTAGATCTTGACATGATTGACGTATGGTGCATGTTATGGTCTCCAGTCCTTTATTGCCCTTGGTTACAGCCTCTACAATTGAACTCGCCACAGTCTCTGAGCACTCCCCGATTACGATACAATTAGACCGACATGACTGGAAGTTAACAAAGACATACATCATGGAGAGTGAACGATTGTCGAAGAGATTTACCATGGTATAGCCTCTGATAAAATCTCCCAATATTTTATTGATAATACCGATGCTGACGCCTCGATGGAATTGATCTGGGAATCGTTTAAGCCCATGAATAGGGAGCAACTCATCTGCTTCGCCTCGGCAAGGGAAAGGGTATTGTTGGAGCAGAGAATTGGGATTGAGCAGAGGGTGCACACACTTGAAACACAATATAAGGCCAGGTCCCCAGCAAACTATGCAAGGAGCTACAAACAGCTAGAGCGGAATTGAAGGCATTATGGTCCTCAGATATTTCATGTAAACTTTGGAAAAATAAGCATTTTTATTTTAGCCCATCTAATAAGGCCTCTCAATTATGGGCATATAAAGTGAAAGCCCAACATACTAGAAACACAATACAATGACTGTATAATTCTGATGGATCGATTTGGGAAGCCAAAAACATTTAAGATGCAAATTCCTGCGCAATATTACTCTCAATCTTTTCAGGAAGATCAACTGGATTGGGCTGCAAAAGATACATTTCTTCAGAGTGGACATTTCCCGACAATATCAGCACACAATAGAGTGATCATGGAAGCCCCAATCTCATTGGTTGTGATAAACTAGGTTATACAAACACTTCATAATACTAATACAACCTGCCCAGATGGATTTTCTGCTCTTTACTAAAAACATCTTCATAAAAAGGCTCCATGATACCCTTGGTATCTCGGAGTGGGCACTGGACTGACCATTCCTCCAATAGCACTCTAGGCTCATTTTCCTCCCCTACTTCCTCCTCCACCTGTGGCGTCCCCCATGGCTCCATTCCTTCCCACTGGCTCTTTAACATATACCTCTCTCTGCCGACACATCCCATTTCCTCCTTCTCCCCTTAATTCCAGTGCTATGCTGATGACACACAACTGTTCTTCAAAATTTCTACTGACACCCTTGCACCTTCCTTCACTCCTGACTGCCTCTGTGCCATCCAGACCTGGTGCACTGCTAATGACCTCTGCCTCAATGCCAGCAAAACAGAGATTCTCCCTATTGGGTCCCCTGCACCCTACTTCTTCCCTTCACTCTGGCCTTCCTCCATGGGCTCCCTCCTGCCCCCTCCTGTGAAGTTAGGAATCTGGGAGTCATCTTCGACTCCTCCCATTCCTTCACCCCTCATATTCATGACATTGCGCCTCAGTATGACTGTGGCGGTTTGTTAATAACAGTGCCGGTAAGCTTACCGGCACCGTTGTTACCGGACAAGCACAGTACGACTCTGCGGGTGGATGCTATCCCGCCTGACAGGGTCAGACCTAGCAGGCAGAACGGCACCTGCCCGCAGAGTTTCACGGAAGCACCAGCACCAATGTTAACGGTGCCAATGCTTCCGTGGTCCCCATTCCCATTGAGTCCTATGGGACTCAAATGGGAATGGGGATTTACAATTTACCGGCGCCTGACATTCCGGAACGCTGGGGTTGTAATCCCCCGGTGTTACTGGCAAGCCAGGCTCTGGTAAAGTTTGCAAGTCCGGCGGAAACCCATCGATAGCACCAGCAGGGTTACCGCCGGACTTGTAATGAGGCCCATTGTCAAGAAGTCCCACTTTCAGCTCTTCCTTCTCAATGGAACTCTACCCTTGCTGCCCTTCCCGCAGAGACTCAATGTTACCCGTGCTCTGGTTCTCTCCAGGCAAGACTATTGCAATAGCCTCTTCCTTAATCTTCCTTTGTCCACCCTGCGACCCCTCCAGCTAACCCAGAATAAGGCAGCAAAACGTATCCTTGGCCTCAAGCCCAGGGACTGCATCTCTCCTGCCCTACAAAGACTTCATTTGCTCCCGGTCTCAGCACGGATTAAATTAAAATCCCTCTGTATCATCCACAAGGCTATCTGGGGCCGGGGACCACTCTATCTTCAACACTTCCTGACCAAATACACCCCTTATGGACCCCTGCGTTCCTCTGGCACCAACTCCCTGTGTGTAAAGCGGTTTGCTAAACAGAGAGCTGGTGGTCAATCACTCTCCTCAGCGGGCTCCTTTCTGTGGAATAGCCTCCCTCTCCCTCTGCGTCTTGAGCAGGACCTCCTTAAGTTCTGTAAAAGCCTCAAGACTTTTCTCTTAACCTCTCCCTTCTCCTCCTATCTTCCCTGCTAATCATACACTAGTGTGACTGATATGCAGGACCCTTATGTATCCTCAGGGCTCTGACCCCCCACATCTCTCATCCCAGCCGCTGCCTATTTTTTATTCTGCACTTGCTTAGGCTCCCACAGGAGGTTGCACTTACCTTCTTCTCTTCAAATGCACTTCACCCTGAGCACTTCTCCATGAGCACCACAGCACCCATCCCTTATGCCCCCCTTCCTTCTGCACATGCAGATTCTGAACACTCACAGGGCATAGTAGGTTTGTCTCCCCTCCCTGTTATTCTCACTATCTGTAGTACTATTAATTTAATTATGTATCTTTGTTGTAATTCATTGTTTACCTCCCCTGTCCCCACCCTTTGCACTGTGAGTGCCTTGAAACAGTTTTTGATAATTCTATTAGTGCCTAACAAATGACCAATAAACAATAAACAAACGATTTGCGACATTTTTGATTCTCAAACTGACCGTGTTATATAGTAGCTTCACTAGGACGGGTGCAACTACCCTCTCCATGGGTGAATCTACTTGACTTTGCTGGGGAAACAGGTGACAGATGTAACCAGATGTGAATCGTATAGGCCGATCAGTATGCTTCATTATGATTTCTGATTTACTCTGAGGTGTTAACCAACAGATTAGTGGTTGTCATGACGGATATCATCCATAAGTACCAAACAGGGTAAGTTCAAATACAGCCAAAGTTCAGCAAGTCCGAATTCAGTATCCAGTGAACAAGCCAGGGGTCGCTTTCCAGAAAACAAAGATGTCGTGTCTGAATCCAAGGATAATCCGAAGCTAAGTCCAAGTAACGTTCCGTGGTCGTGAAAGAGCAAGAAAAAGCAAGATTAAACCAAACGCTGAACAATCCTCCGAGGAAGCAGCTGTGAAGCGAAGTTTCCGCGTTTCCTCAATCCATTTGAATGCAAGGAGAGTCACATTATGTGGGTCACGTGACCGCGAGCAGCGTGTCACGTGTCCCACGAAGTAGACAGAGATTGGTGTTGTTTTGCGTGCGTCAGTTGTTTCCGGATCACGTGAGACTGTTGTTTCCTGATCACGTGACATAAGGGCATCTGAACGCCCGTGTGGTACCGCTGAGCAAGGGGGAATCGCCATGGCAACTTCGAATGCAGGATTGGCCGCAAGTATCCCGTGTTACCAGCGGGGAAACCCCACTTCCAGCTGAGCCACTGCTGCTGTCGTCTGGTACGTGAGTGGGACTGGGGAATACCAGGGTTGTGGCGGGTGGTGGATGAACGAACGGACATGACAGAGCCCCCCCAAAGGCCCATGATCCGTGGGCTAGACGGGTGATCGCGATGAAAACGGGCAACCAAGCGAGGGGTGTGTACATCCCAGGAAGGAACCCACGAGCGGTCTTCGGGACCATAACCTAACCAGTGCACCAGATACTGCAGGCGACCCCTGTAGAAACGGGAACCAAGGATGGCACTAACCTCAAACACATCGGGGGAGGAAACAGAAACAGGGACAGGAGGGGAAACAAGGCGGGTGGGTCCTTGAAAAAGGCTTAAACAAAGAGAGGTATGAAAAACCGGGTGGATCCGCCAGGCGGAGGGAATCATCAGGCGTAAGGCCACAGAATTCAGGACCTTGGCAACCCGATAGGGACCAACAAAACGAGGGAGTAATTTGCGGCAACCAGGTATGTGCAAATGGCGAGATGATAGCCATACCCGGTCCCCCACCCGATACTCAGGTGCGGCCACCCGCTTCCTATCGGCAGCCATCTTCATGGAAGCCTGGGCATCACGCAGATGGACAAGGGTTTGGGCATGGACTGAAACCAAATCGCGGGCACAAGCAGAGGCCGCAGGGGCGCTGGAGGAGGAAAAATCCGGGAGAGGAAGAGTGCATGGATGCGGGCCATAAAGAGCGAAGAACGGGGAGAAACCAATGGAAGAGTGTAGAGTATTGTTGTAGGCGAACTCTGCAAGATGTAGTAAATTGAGCCAGGTCTTCTGGTATTGGAGGGTCAAGCAGCTTAAGTACTGCTCCAATGTTTGGCTCACCCTTTTCGTCTGTCCATCGCTCTCTGGATGGTAAGTGGAGGAAAACCTAGCATCGATGCCAAGCAGCTTGGTAAGGGCTAACCAGAACCGGGATGTAAACTGTGTACCGCGATCTGATACCAATAAGTGAGGTAACCCAAAAAGGCAGAATACTGACTTGAAGAATACTTTAGCCAATGTTGGAGCGGAGGGTATCCCAGTACATGAGATAAAGCGGGCCATCTTGGTATAGGAATCTACTAACACCCAAATGGTGCAATAACCCTGCGTACGGGACAAGTCGGTGATCAGATCCATAGAAACAATATGCCAGGGCCTTGGGGGTATTGGGAGTGGTTGGAGGAGTCCTAGTGGGCGACCCCTGCAAGACTTGCACTGAGCACACACTGAACAGGTGTTTACGTAGTTCTCCACATCATGTTTCATGGATGACCACCAGCACCAATGTTTGAGTAGGTCCAGGGTATGCTTTTGTCCCGGATGACCGTTAATGGCAGCGTCATGGGACCAGTCTAATGCCTGGTTACATGTCTCACTCGTGGGTAGGAACAGTTTCCCTTGTATGAAAGGCAAACCGTCTTGAAAAACCGGATCCCATTCTACCACTGTATGCGGATACTGTGAGACCCACTGGCGTATGGTGGACAACATGGAACGTGATGGTGTACAAGCACACACCATGGCCCTTCTCTAACAAGGTGTCAGGAAAGGAAGGAAGAGAATCCCCTCCAAGGGAAACGGGACAGTGCGTTCGCCTTCCCAAGGACTAACCCGGGTCTGTGTTTAATCACGAAAACGTACGCTGCAAAGAACAGATGCCAATGCACTTGTCGACTGTTCGTGCATTTAAGGGAAGTGAGATCCTGTAAGTTTTTGTGATCCGAGTATACCACGGTCTGATGTTTGGCCCCAGAAGATGGTGCCGCCAGACCTGCAGTGCGTCCTTAATGGACAAAAGCTCCTTCTCCGTGACTGTATAATGCACTTCAGTTGACGTGAACTTCCGTGAGTGCTAAGCTACGGGATGTAATTGGCCGGTTGTTGGACAAGGTTGTGACAGCACAGCACCCAAGGCAAAGGACGAGGCATCCGCTTCCAAGACAAACGGGAGTTCTGGGTCAGGGTGTTGAAGAATCGGTGCTGTGGAGAACATTGTCTTTAGGGAATCAAAAGCTGTTTGTTGCTCAATAGACCAAAGGAAAGGGACGCAAGGGCTGGTCAGGGCAGTGAGAGGGTCAACAATAGAAGAGAACCCAGCGATGAACCACCGGTAAAAGTTAGCGAACCCCAAAAAAGACTGTAGTTGTTTAAGGTTCACCGGAACTGGCCAGTCTGTGATTGCGCAAACTTTGGATTGGTTCATGGCCAAACCCCCAGGTGATATGTGGAAACCCAAAAAGTCGACTTCCTTAGTGTGGAACAGACACTTTTCATTTTTTGCAAACAGGGCGTTTAGTTGGAGACGTGTCAAGACTTCTCTAACGTGAATGACGTGTTCCTCCAAAGAAGAGGAGAAAATCAGAATATCATCCAGATATACCACTACATAGACGTTCAGGATGTCGCTGAACACGTCATCAATAAAGTGCAGAAAAGTGGACGGGGCGTTGCATAGGCCAAACAGCATCACTTTATATTCGAACAATCCCTGATCGGAACAGAAGGCCGTTTTCCACTGATCCCCACTTCGCATGCAGATCAAATTATAAGCCCCCCGGAGATCCAGTTTGGTATAGATAGAAGCATGTGTGAGTTTATCTAATAATATGGTGATGAGAGGGAGAGGGTAACGGTTCTTGAAAGTGATGGAATTTAGCCGTCTGTAATCCACAAAGGGGCGGAGGTCCCCCTCCTTCTTCGGAATGAAGAAGATCGGACTCGCTGCTGGCAAGGTCGAGGGGCGTAAATGACCCAACCGCAAGGCCTGGTGGATGTACTCCTGTAAAGCCAGTTCTTCTGAATGTGTCAGTGAATATATCCGACCTTTTGGAATTGGAGCACCAGGTACTAGATCGATGGGGCAGTCATAAGACCTATGTGGTGGAAGGCCCTCTGCGAAACCCTTGTCAAACACAGTCTGGAAGTCATGGTATACCGAAGGTATTCCAGCTGTGACCGCCCCTACTGTGTGAGGAGCTGTAGGTGGACGGTCCTTCTCCTCGAGGGTTAAAGACGCCACCACCCCGAGGGCATTCGCTGGATTGGATACTATAGCAGACTCTCCAAGGCAATAGCGTTGACAAATTTCGGACTCAAAGGTGACATGGCCCGTACCCCAGTTGATCAACGGCTTATGTTTTTCTAGCCAAGGAATGCCTAGGATGATCCCAAATTGTAGTTTAGCGATGAGATCGAAGGAGAGGGTTTCTTTGTGAGTCTCTTGGATCACTACCTCCAAAGGGGCGATTTGTTGCAGGATCGGGCCAGAAGCGAGGGATGTCCCATCCACCACCTGTACCAGTTCTGAATGCCTTTTTGATATCAAAGGTAGGTTGAGAGCGTTGGCTAATGTGATGTCTATGAAGCACCCAGCCGCCCCTGAGTCGATTTCTATGTGTACTGAATGTATGCAGTCCGTGGTGGATTTCAATCGACCCTGGACCACCACTGGTCTGATAGGACCAAAAGCGGGTTCAAATGGGTTTTTAGAAGGACTCGCCCTTACCCCTGGATTCAACGGCGAGTCTTCTGAAAATCCGAGCTCCTGTTCTTTGGACGACAAGGACACTCCTTGACGTAATTGCCATTGTGACCGCAATAAAAACAGGCATTATCATTTCTTCTGCGTTCCCGTTCGGCATGGGTTATGGGGCTACATATTCCCCCTATTTGCATTGGTTCACTGGTAGGTTCTGAGGAATGGGGTGTTTAAGAGTGTGAAAGGACTACTTCTGCCCTGCGCTCGGTCCTTCGTCCTTCCAGAGCCAGATCAACCAGGTCAGCGTAAACGGCTGGCAGAGATGAAACTACCGACAGGGCGTCCTTCATGGTGTTGCACAAACCTCGATAAATCACAACTGCCTTTTTGTTTTCGGGCCAGGATGTCTCAGCGGATAGTTGGTTAAACCGAGTTATGTATTCTATGAGTGTTTGTCTGCCCTGGGTGAGATCTAACAATTCCATGTCTCAGGACAGTGCCTTGTACCTACTATCAAAAACTTTAGCCATTTCACTTACTAACAGATCAAAGTCATAGAGGGCAGGATGGTCACTTCCAAGTAGGGGGTTCGCCCAGGTAGCTGCCACACCCAACACATGGGATAGCAGAAAAGCTGCCTTAGTAACAGGGTCAGGGAATGCTTGGGGTCGACACAAATAATTGAGTTTGCATTGATTCAGGAAAGTGAAATACTTTCTGGGTTCCCCCTGGTATCTCTCAGGTGCAGCAAGAGGAAATGGGGCCGGGAGAACCACAGGGGCGGCTGGCGCAGGGGGGCATGGGGCATGGCCGGGGCTAGGTTTTGGGGTGGGGGAGGATCCCTGAACTCGGAATCCGCAGTTAAAGGGTAGCGGGAGCTCTGTATAGTATCAAGGCGGTGATGTATTGCAGTTGTAGCTGCGGCCATGTCTGTCCTGGGAGTCGCAACAGCTTGCATTAGAGCGGCCACAGGGTCCCCGGCTGAGGTATAAATTATCTGGACGACCTAACTGGCTTCACAGTCTGTTCTGTCTTGATGGTCCTGCAGATATAAAATACCTCTGTCCCGAAGTACCACACGAGTAGAAGGAAAATCACTACTCATGCAATCTTTGAGGCCACAGATGTAGAGTGTCGTAGGCCTGGAACCAGGAACGCCGGAAGAACCCTCCAACCACTGTAAGGCAAGGAATGGTTATTACACAATTACAGTAATAAGTACTTCAGAGTGATAAAGGGATAGTACCAGGGCTTACCTAATGGGAATGGAAGAAGGCTCTGATGGATAGGGCAGGAGAATAACCGGCAGCAGCAGTAGGCTGATGAAGTCGTAGGAGCACTCTGAAAACACACCTGAGTCAGTTGCAGAGCAAGGTTGTAATCCGTGATCAGTCCGTAACGCAATCCAAGGTCGAGAGCCAAAAATAGCAGCCAAAGTTCAGGAAGTCCGAATTCAGTATCCAGTGAACAAGCCAGGGGTCGGTTTCCAGAAAACAAAGATGTCGCGTCTGAAACCAAGGATAATCCAAAGCCAAGTCCAAGTAACGTTCCGTGGTCGTGAAAGAGCAAGTAAAAGCAAGAGTAAACCAAATGCCGAACAGTCCTCCGAGCAAGCAGCTGTGAAGCGAAGCTTCTGCTTTCCTCAATCCATTTGAATGCGAGGAGAGTCACATGATGTGGGTCACATGACCGCGAGCAGCGTGTCACATGTCCCGCGAAGTAGACAGAGATTGGTGTTGTTTCGCGTGCATCAGTTGTTTCCGGATCACGTGAGACTGTTGTTTCCTGATCACGTGATATGAGGGCATCCGAACGCCTGTGTGGTATCGTTGAGCATGGGGGAATCACCATGGCAACTGCCAATGTAGCAATGGCCGCAAGTATCCCGGTTTACCAGCGGGAAAACCTTGCTTCCGGCTGAGCCACTGCTGCTACCGTCTGGTACGTGAGTGGGACTGGGGAATACCAGGGTTGTCGCGGGTGGTGGATGAGCGAACGGACATGGCAATAGCGAATCAAGAGGAAGGGGAGGACATGGGTGACATATTTGAACCCGAGGGCAGTATACACCCTAACTCGACAGAATGGTCGCCCTCATAGGGTATGGCCCAATACATGGCGGAACATATTTGTAAGCCTCTGGAAAGACAAGTGCGGTTCAGGATGAGGGCAGAATGCACCAGGCCGAAGCTCCCAGGCAAAGTTATGGAAAAACATGAGCTAGATGCCAAGATGGTGACCTTCACCACCAAGGCCACGCAAAGACATAAGACTAGACATTGACCGAGCCTGGAAGAGTTACCAGGACTAAGTCCTGGATATGGCATAGCCCCTGGCAAAAATAATGGACTCAGCAGAAAGAGCCAGAGATACCGGTGAACCTGTAGATTCAGCCGCCATGGCCAGCTGGGCACAAAGAGCAGTATTTTTCCTGGGTAACGCCATCTGTGCTCTTTCCTCAGAGAGGCAGCGCAGCCTTTTTCTGAAAATAGACAGTAAACTGGGGGTCTCGCCATTTATGAGGTGGGGGAATCATCCCAAGGAATGCTCTTAAGGGAAGCTTTTGCAAAAGAAATGTCTGGGTTTGTAGGGACTTATACAGCCCTGGAAAAAGCCCAGATGTCTATTCACAAGATATTCCCTAGCAGGGTGTTCACAGGGACAGGCCATCAAAGGGGCCGTTCGGTCATTTGTTTCAACTCAACAAGGAGGCCCCAGGGACCCAGAACCCAATACTCCTTGGACCCGCTTCCTTTGCCTTCTTGTGAGGCAAAAAACCTTGGTGTCATCTTCAAATCCACTCTCTCCTTCTCTCCTCACATCATGGACCTTGCTAAGAAGGCCCACTAATAGCTGCACCCCCTCACGGGTATTCTTCCTTTACTTACCTTCCCCCAGAAACTCACTGTCTCCAGAGCCCTTGTTATTTCTAGACTGGACTACTGCAACCGCCTCTTTTTCAATCTGCCTTCCGCTACACTCTGCCCTCTGCAACTAATCCAGAACAGGTCTGCGAGACTTATACTTTGCCTCATGCCAAGGGACGGTATCCATACAGCCCTGAAATCTCTCCACTGGCTCCCGGTGGCTGTAAGGATGAAGTTCAAGACCCTCTGCACCGTCTGCAAGGCTTTCTGGGGCCGTGGCTTGCACTACATCCAACTCTCTCTTCCAAAATACCTTCATTCTCGAGCCCTTCCATCAGCTACCTCCAGCTCTCTGAGGGTTAGACGCTTTTCCAGGCAAAGACTGGGGGTAGATCTCTCTCCTCTGCATGTGCTTCCCTCTGGAATGGCCTCCCTGCATCTCTCATAGTTGAGCCGGACCACTTGAGGTTCAGGAAGCTGCTCAAGACTTTCCTCTTCTCCTCTGCTTTCTCTCTCTCCCCTGCTAACCTACCAGTCTGCTGCGCTGACTGATTGCCTGGCTACCCGCAAAGTCTCTCTGGGTGCCACGCTCTTCCATGTTCAATCTCCCCTGCACTGCCTCTGAGCCTACCGTGCACGTAGGGGCTGTAACTATAACCCCTAAAATCCCCTGACTCCTTGTACTTACCAAGAGCCGTGCTGCCTTTGCTGGGCCCACTCAGAGCAATGGTGCCCTGATTGCACATCCCCCTCTCCAGGGCCATCTTAAGCACTTTTGGGGCCCTGGGCACGGCCATCTTTGGGGCCCCCCTCCACCAAACCAAAGCAATTAAGGGATCAAGAATACAGGTCACGCCGCCACCCCCCACCCGTCGATCTCACAACCTATTGGTTGATATGATGTCTCGCAGCATAATAAGCACGTTTACTCCCTTTAAGTCCCCTTACCCACTTCATTCTTGCTCTAATCAGACTGATAAACAAGTAGCATTTGGAGACCAACATTATCAGTCTACGAAGAGGTTACTCCTGTTCTAGCATAGATACAGGATACTTTTTATCAATAGCATCCAGGAAGGTATGCAGCATGGAGTATTAATGCAGGACCGTATGTAAAAGGTACATGTAACACATAACGGACAGAGAACTTACATTAGCGGCCGCACAGAATGCAAAAGTGCTCAAGCTTAGATAGAGGAGACCAGCTGGAAGGAAGGAGAAAGCTACACATACAGCAGCATGGATAGTGGAGGCAGATTAGAAGCTACCAGGAAGGTGTTTCAATCCAGACAGCCTGAGATTAGAAGTGGGATATGGTTTTCAAATAGTGTTGCAATTAGATATATAACACGACAATGCATGCTATGTACCCCGATAGTATATGATGCTACATTCAATAACTGGTATGGAAAACCATATTGTTGTGTGTGTGTGGTGTGCGATATAAATATGCTCACTAATAAAGTGGAAGCTACCCTATAGCCAGTGAAACCACGAATAAGGCTTTTATGAAGATCATACCATGAGAATGAAATCACTCTGAAGGGCTGACATTTTTTAAAGGTTTATGGACTGGCAATATTGAGAAGTTAGGCAATACAAGATTTAAAGAGATGCCCAGGATCACACATTGGGTAAGGGGTGGAGCTGGGATTTGTGCCAACTCCGCTATTTCCGCATTTGAACACTTTCTTTTCCCGTTCTTACCATGAACTAAAGCAATCTCATTTTATAAAAACGGACTTGGAAAGTACACAAATCACATTACCAAACATGACCATTTTTAAACAAAATATTATAGAAGGGTGTTATGCAAAATGGGAATGATTTTAGCTCCATTCTCTCCATCATCAAGGGAAGTACATAAGTACTAGCATACCAATCGATGTGATTTAACACATTTAATCTGGGTTTGTCTTTTGTATTTTAAAGCTTTAAATACTTCCAAAACAATGGCTTGTGACATTTTCATTTATAAACATACATAGAAACCTTGGACTTTTACCAAAAAGCAAACCGTTTTTTGTGTCATACGAGCAGACCTTGAAATATGCTTGCCCAAGGATTGCAATATCTGGTCCACTCTCTTCTGTCTACCACCACTTCCACTACAATGGCGTACATAAGGAGAACAATCAAGTAATGGCTAAACGATGCCATCACCTCACAGAAGACAGCAAAGTAATGTAAGAGATATTAGATGATTTGACCAGAATCACTGTATCGTCTGCTGGCAAATCCAGGATACAAGCATGAGCACTTTTGTTCCATAGTCTTGAATTTGGATACTTATTCACCTCTTGGACTAACAGTTTATGCCATTATTGGAGGCGATTGACTAGGTTTTACAATACCCCATCTGACAAACCAATTTCTAGGTCTTCACCATACGGCTGATATGTTAGTTTTTATAGCAACCCCTATCTGGTGCAGGTACATTGCTGATAAAAGCAGATATTGTTCTGCAAAACCAAGTACATATGCAGGCAGGTTTATAAACTTCAGACATAGGAAAGTCTCAGTCAGCCTTGCTGGAAGTGATATTCTAATTTTGCATATGAACACATATCTCTGCAATGGGTGCTTCACAGACTGAGCTAACTTCTAAACCATTGTGGCACTCAATTTATCAATATGCATTTCAGTGTTGCCTATTGGACATGATCAACACAATTCCCACAGCAAGGAACGAATGCTATAGAGTTTTGGCGTAAGGAACACACAAACTATGTATACCAACCACAGTCGACACAGAAAGCAATACATGATGAATTGATCAAGGCAGAATGTACTTGTCAAAACAGAAAGGCAATGGGTTTAGAGCCTCAGCAGCACCCCATAAAACATCCTGACGTGTGCTATTTAGGACTGGTGAACAATGGAATCTTACTTCTTTAGATCAGGCAGCCTTGGAGGGGCTCCCTCCAAGGTGGGGGCCCTGGGCAAGTGCCCCTTTTGCCCTCCCATAAAGACGTCTCTGCCCCTCTCCCTTTCCCTTGCACTTTTTACGCTGTTGCACTTGCACAATCTGAATGACACAAGGCCTAGTAAGATTGTTTGTCTTGTCCCCCCATGTCTCCTCCCCTTTGTCTTGTTGTGCTTAGAAACTCTTGTGTACAAGGGCTTTATAAATGACTTATCATATCATATCGTACTGCGAGAGTAGGCAGCGGGATGCCTTTTCCCCCTCGAGAGTAATGGGTCTGTGTGGCTGCAAAGGCTACAGACAGCATGGTGCCTGCCAGCGGTAAGTACGGAAGGCAAGGGTTACCCCAGAGTTGGGGGGCAGACATTGCAATTATAACCAAATGGGCTATCAAATGATGCTTGGTTATTGAATGCTGTAGCTGGCTTCAGATTCGAGTTTATGGGTTTACCGTGACAGGTGCGAATCCCAACGTGCCTCAAGATGGCGAGGGAGGAGGAGAGACTCCACGATACAGAGCTGTGCAGCCTTTTAGAGCAGTGTCCGTCGAGACAAGCAGGACTTTACAGCAATATGTTCTGGGTGCACATGAAGGGGAAGTCGAGGAAAGTCATCAACTTGAAAGCATTGAACGGTTTGCTAGTTTACACACACTTCAAAATAGAGGGTATTCACATCCTCATAGACATTCTTCGCAGAGCCGATTGGCTAGCGAGGCTGGGATTGAAGGACGCCTACCTGACCATCCCAGTGGCTCAGGAACATATTCGGTTCCTCAGTTTTTTATGGAGGGGCAGAGTTGGCATTTTGAGGGCCTGTCCTTCAGCCTAGTCTCGGCATCCTGGGCTTTCACAAAATTAATGAGACCAGTGGCGGAAGCTATCAGGGACAGGGGGATCAGGATTATAGTTTCCCTGGATGACATTCTTTTCTTAGCACAGGACAAAGTGATGTTAGTCAGTCAGGTTTGATGGGTGATTGCCCAGCCGACGTCTCTTGCATTTCTGATCAATCAGGAGAAGTCAGAACTAGTTTCTGAGACAGCAGATGGAGTTTCTGGGGTTTGTGATAGACACCAGGAAAGCCAAGATAGAATTGCCTCAGCAGAAGATGAAAGCAATAAAGAAAGAGTTGAGGATAGCGGCTCAGAAGACGCATATTTCGCTTCAGAATCTAGCGAGGATAGTAGGGCTGTTAGCATCCTCCAATACAAGAAATATTCCCAGGGTCCTTGCACTACGGGGCGCTTCATAGGCTAAAGATCAGGCATGTGCAAGGGGGAGTGAGATGTCATCAGTGTATACCATTAGACAAAGATGGCAAGGTAGAACTAGACTTGGGGTTGCAAAACATGGATGCCAGGAATGGCAGGGCCATAATCGGAGATGTGCCAGAATTGGCGATAGCATCGGATGCAAGCAGGTCCAGTTGGGGCGCTGGGTGCGGCCGGTTGCACACAGGAGGAAAGTGGTCGGCAGAAGAGTTGAAGTTGCACGTAAACTGTTTAGAGCTGCTAGCGAGTTTGTTTGCAGTAAAATATTTTGCCAAAGAGAGGGTGAAATGCTGCATTCTGTTGAAGATGATCAACATCTCAGCAGTGTGATACATAAACAAGTTTGGAGGAACTTGGTTGTGAATGCTAGTGCAGATGGCAAAAGACTTCTGCCATTATTGCCTAGAGACAAAGTTAGCGATAGCAGCAGAATATCTTCCAGGGAAGCAGAACATGATAGCAGACTGGAACTCTAGGTACCTTGAGGATGCCAGCTATTGGAGGTTGAACAGGCCAGTGTTCTTATAGTTATGGTGATCGTTGGACATAGATTGTTTTGCCTCCAGGTCGACTGCACAGGCACCCAGGTACTACAGCTGGAGGCTGGACCCAGGGGTGCTGGGGACAGATGACTTCCTCCACAGTTGGACGGGAGGATTGTATTATGCCTTTCCCCCATTCATCATGCTAGCCAAGACCCTGGCAAATGTCTGCAGGAAACAGGTTGAAGTAGTTATTGTGGTGCCGTTGTGGAAATCGCAAGTGTGTTTTCCGATTCTGATGGAACTTTCCTCTGATTTTCCAAGGGTGATTCCATGTCAGCCGAACCTATATAACAACCCCGGGGTGAGGAACATTCTCTGGTGCAGGCAGGGTCGCTACAGCTATTGGAGTGTGAGTGCAGAATTTCAGGCAACGATGGGACTTGCCAGACCTTTAGACAGCTGCTGCAGATTGTATCAGAGACTCACGGGTGTCTTGCACCCTTAAGGGCTATGACGCTGCATGGGCTTATTGGGAAGAATGGTGCATACAGAAACACATTCATCCCATTTCTGCACCTGTAGTGCAGGTCCTGAATTTCTTTGTGCAATTATCTGAAGATGGGCGAGCATTTCACATATTAGGAGTATATAGGTCAGCTATTTTCGCAGGTCACGAGAAATGTGACGGCGTGACGATTAAGCCCACTGCAGGCAGGAATTCCATCCTCTGGCATGTCGAGGTAGTTTTCCATCTCTTCTAGCAGTGGCCAGACAATGAGACGGTTGTCTGTACATCGGCTGTCCAGTAAGCTGGCAATGCTATTGTGCGTAATTATGTGTAGGAGAGAGTCTGATGTTAAAGCACTGAAAGTGAACAGAAAGGTGTTCTTTCCGGAAGGAGTGGTTTTTCATAGTGCTAAGAGGACTAAGAGTGCGTCCTGGGTCATCTCGAACCCGTATTTCCAGGATGAGCCCAAACTGTGTGTGGTTCGGTGCATTAAGGATTATGAGAAGGATACCGAAAGGGGTTAGGCCTTGTGGGGGGGGCATAAGTTGTTGATTGCATGTAGGAAACCCTTTAATGTGGTAGCTTAGCCCACCACAGCAAGGTGGGTTAGAGAAGTTATGTACTTGGCAGGAATAGATTTAGGCATATTTGGAGCCCATTCCATCAGATGAGCGATGGCATCCAAATCTTTTGCAGCAGGGGCTTCCCTGCATGATATTTTAAAGTCTGCAGATTGGTCTACAGCGGTTCTGTTTACGACTGTCTATTTCAATCTGGTTTCATAAGTAGCAGCAGTAGTTTTAGACTGCTTTGTACACGCATAATTCTCGCCTCCGGTCTTGACATAGAATGAAGATTACCCAGGCTTATAGGGTTGGGGGTCTTGATTCTATTAAAGACACAGAGGCAAGCATTATCCCCCATCATACACAAGATGGGATGATTGGATGGTGGTACTGCTGATATTATTTTTGTACTGATACTGTGGTTCTGTGACATTGTTGATTTGTAGCTGAGTATTTCCTCTCTAATTGTGTCTCTGGTTGGTTCCTAGGTGATGACCTTAAAGGCAACTGAGCAGAGGGCTTAATGGATGCTGTGGGGTGTCATACAGGAGTGGTCGCTTGTAGATCAGGAGTAGGCTCCAGCAGTGGTGAAGTACTTTATATTGGGACTGTTTCAGGTGAAATTGGTCTGTTGAACTGTTTATTGTTGGATCATCAAGGCAAGAGGAGTAGGCAGAAACAGGACATGACATAGGGGCTTTGCTGGTTCAGGATTGGTTGTCAGACAAAGAAACACAACTACAGGGACACAGTGGATTTCTGGGGATTTGTAGTCCCATGTAATGGAAGTTTTATTTTAGTTTGGTTGTTTTACTGTTTAAAAAAAAAAGAAATGTAAAACATAAAAGGTAAGAATTGAAGAAGCTGCTGTGAAGAGTGGCATCAAAGAGTTAAATCATAATGCTCGCCTACGTGTTGTTAATAGAATCAAGGCTCCCAGAGCTATAAGTCTGGGTAATCTTCATTATCTTGGAGAGGCCAATGTAGGTTGACCAAAGCTGCCAAGAAACTCAGTGATATCTCCCCCTGCAGGAGTTCAGCTTGTGATAAAGGACAGCCCACCATGCTGTAGAGGGTTCTCGACCACTGACCTGGCGAAGGTCAGGACTAGAATACAAAACAATGCAAAAAAGAGACACAAGTTCTTATCACTGGATGGACTTACATGTCTTAAGCAATGACACTGATCTCAAGAAAGAGGATTCACTTGAGAAACTAATCCTCATAAATACCAATCCTCTGTAGCGTGAGCTCTGCATGTCTTGAAGTGTGTGTCTCTCTATGACGAGCTGACCCCGTATAAGGTTTTGTTGGTGCTCCCTTTCTGCACATTTATGCCTTTTGGCACACATGTTGTACATGCTCTCCGGTGCACTGTTTGTCATCTGTGCTACCACACAAACATTGCGACAGTTCTACCCTGATTGTGGGAAATTACTCTTCCAAGGGAATTACTTACAGGTCCGCAATGGACCCTAGTCACCCGACACTATATAGCCCTAACCACAGGGTTAACCCAATGTTTGATATTTTCAAAGCTTTGCTCTAGTAGCTTCTGGACGACCTCACACAGGGCTTTGGAAAGTGCAACTGCATGCCACGCATCAGCTCCACATGTATGAAAAGGCAGGTCACACCCCAATCCAGACAGGTCGTGGCTGCAAAGGTTCTGTACACCTCACCTTAGATAGGTTGGACCCGGCAGCAGGTGCAGACTAATGACAGAATTCAGAGAGGCTTGAAACGAGACCCCACGCGTGCTGCTAGAGGTGGACTTCGGCGGCCGAGTCCTTCACACCGAGCTGGAAAAGGCAGGCACAACAGTTGGTTTATTTCCAGGCAGACGCCATAGCCCATCCCTGACCTACCACCTTGCACCTGCAACAAGGTCATATATGCGCACATCTGGAATCCAGTGCACCCTTGTAGACCAACTAAGATGGAGGGAATTCTCATAAACTCTGCTCATTCGGTTTCTACTGACTCAACCATCCTTTGCTCATCTGTAGAGGCTGGGCACATAGCTACATGAAACACGGAGACATGTGCCTCAGCATCCTTGCCTTTTCTCATATCAGGAACTAAGACAAGATAGGAGATGAAAGGAAATGCAATCACATGGCTGCCCAGAACGTGGCCGTCACCATCCCGAGCGAAGCAGTGCTGCTGCCTAGGATGTGGACAGCCACGCCCGCCTGGCTTTGATGTGACAAGGGGCTCGTTATGATGTATTTCTAATTACAGGAGATTATTTGACTAACTGTAAACACACACACGCACCTCACTCATTCCATAAACGTGCACAAAAGGACATCCGTGTGAGTGTGTCTCTTGTTGACCCCCACACTCCCTTATCTCATGCAGCAATCGTCGCTGTGTAAGGCAGTAAGGACAGGTTTCCTAATTATGCTTTTGCCGCCATCCTGGCGGGGATGGGAATGGTTTTCCGATAATACCACATGCCAAATTTCCCGAAAATCAAAGTAAATATTATGTGCATTCGCGATAATACTGCTACTGTACCATTTTTAACATTGCAGAGAAGGGTCAGAATTGACAACTTTTGACATTGTATTGGAAAGCGGTGAGAACGACAGTTTCAGGGATGCCTAATTTAGCACCTAATTTCTGGCATGTGGTTCTCGTGGGAATATACATGTGGAAAACACCTGATAAGTTATAATTGTGTAGGTGGTAAAAACAGGCGGTGTAACAAGTGTAAAACTATGTTTCAATTATTTAATGGACTTAGGTTTAGTCATCCTAAGTTTCCTGGGACCATCCAGACGTGGACTCCCTGCTCACTGTGCTCAGAGAGGCACAGCTTCACCTCACTGATGAGGCCCAACAAGGCTGAAACACGTGTATGGGGTTGCTGTTGGTACTCTTGTTCAGAAGGGAATTGCCATAGCATTTCGGTGCTGGACTGCCCATGTGGGCGGGACAAAGACTGATATGCAAATGGATATTTCCCATCTGTGAAAGGTACAGTGAGCAAAAAGCGTGTGCTGCAAACGCTCATCTCAGAACAGGTTATCATGCCATGTTCATTCTGGAGAGGAGCGCCTGCTACCTTTTTTGAAATATTTGCAAGGAACTTGGAGTTGGTCACCCTGAGTTACCTGGGGGCGACCAGACGTGGACTCCCTGCTCACTGTGCTCAGAGAGGCACAGCTTCACCTCACTGATGAGGCCCAACAAGGCTGAAACACGCGTATGGGGTTGCTATCGGTATTCTTGTTCAGAAGGGAATTGCCATAGCATTTCGGTACTGGACTGCCCATGTGGGTGGGGCAAAGACTGTTATGCAAATGGATATTTCCCATCTGTGAAAGGCACAGTGAGCTAAAGTGTGGCTGTGGACTCTCGAGTGGGCACCTTCCCAAAGAACAGGTCAATGGGCCGTGTTTGTTCTCTCAAAGGGGCGCCTATGGACTATTTTTTGGTGTAACAAGCATATTTGAAACCTCTGCAATTCACAATGAGGGCAAAGAAGAGACGTCCTGTGATGTTAGAGAGGCAGCTGCATCAAATATCCTATGGACATCCTATGGGTGCCCTCTGTTGATCTGTGGCACAAGGAGTATGAGACCACCAGTCTCCAAAATAGGACACTCACTAAGGGAACAGACCTACAGATTAAATTATAAAAAGTTGAATTACCCTGCCAGCAGGCAACGTCCTTCTCCAAGGTAAACACCCTACATTGACGATTGACCAAGACTAGCCTCGGGCTATCTAAAATTGTGTATCCTTTCATCACTTAGTTTACCCTTTATTAAATTCTCTAAGAATATGTGTGTGTGCACCGGCTTGCCATTTTAGCACCTTTTCTTCAAAACCTCTATCTTCAGTGCTCTTTGGACCCCAACAGAGCAATCAATCTTATAGCCATCTTGTTCTTCAAGCAAAACGGGCAACCTCTCTGCATGAGTGTATATGATTAATGGTTATAACCACTGTAATGGTAGGGTGAGTACTGTGAAAAATGAGAAACAAGCCCACTGTGGAGTATGTTATTAGTGAGTTAAGAAATTAAGGCTTTTAACACAGGCATATGTGTTAAATATAAAGATATGTGTTCATTCATATGTTCCCAAAATGCTCTTTGATTTTATGCAAAGCACCTGGGAACCCCGCTGCTGTATATTTGTTCCATAAGCACCTATTTCCGGATCAGATAACTTGAAAGGACTCTGTTAAATCCTTTCTATCTTGCTATCAGGTCTTTGCTTTATAAAGCTGTTGGTAGCATGGTGAAGAAACCTACTTTCAAAATGTTAACCTTTTAACTGCCATGGGTTTTCCCCCCCAGTGCCAAGGGGTGATTTCGGTATTTCAACACTCAAAACTTTCTAACATTTTCTCCTTAATTAACCCCTTAAGTGCCAAGGACAAGCTATCTCGTCCTTGACACTGTGGAGGTAATCCCAAGGACGAGATATCTCGTCCTTGGGTGAAAAAAGACTTAGCTGACTCATTCCCGTTCACTGACAGTGCAGATGCGAGAATGGACCTTCTCACGGTTAATTAGAGAGCTAGCCTCTCACAAGGGCCCTCGTGCATCTGACCTTAAGATCCTCTTGCTCATTTTACTGTTGTCTTCTGTATTAATACCTGGAGGGGGCGTGGCTTAGGCCTCCCAGCCATTGAGGCGGCTCAGAACAGGGTATTAACCACACATAATTACTCCCGCTGCGAGCCTCCTCAGAGCTGGATGCTGCCATCTTCACCCGCCAGATCACAGTAAGTTCACGCTCCCCCCAGCGTCTCTTTCCCCACCACCCTTTTCAACATCTCCTCTCAACCACACCACCCCACTTACCCGTGCTTCTCTGTCCTCCTGTGGGCGTCCCTGACATGGCAATGGCCGCCATAGAAAGAAAGAAAGGACTATGTGAAGTCCCTCCACCCCGTTCCATGGCGGTCATTTTGTTTATTTATTTTTCTCTTTTGAATGGCCATCATGGAATGAGAAAATTGACTAATTTTAGTCCCTTGTCCCCATTTCATGGTGCCCATTTTATTTATTTATTTATTTATTTGTTTCACATTTCAATGGCTGCCATGTAGTCCCTTCTTCAGATCCGTGGTGGACATTTTATGTATTTTTCTAATTTGAGAAACGACTATGTCCTTTCTCAGTGCACGCTCCCCCCACTGTCTCCTTCCCCCACCGTCCTTTTCAACATCTCCTCTCAACCACACCACCCCACTTACCTGTGCTTCTCTGTCCTCCTGCAGGCGTCCCTGACATGGCAATTGTCACCATAGAAAGAAAGAAAGGACTATGTGTAGTCCCTTCACCCCGTTCCATGGCGGTCATTTTGTTTGTTTGTTTATTTTGGCTCTTTTGAATGGCCACCATCGAAAGAGAGAATGGACTAATTGTAGTCCCTTCTCCCCGTTTCATGGTGCCCATTTTGTTTGTTTATTTTTCCGTTTTTTTTCTTCACATTTCAATGGCTGCCATGTAGCCCCTTCTTCAAATCCGTGGTGGACATTTTATGTATTTTTCTAATTTGAGAAACGACTGTGTCATTTCTCAATCAAAAAAATAAATAAAAAAACTATTAGTATCCTGCACATTGTGCCGGTCACTACTAGCAATATTACCCTTGCAGGGAGTTGGGGGGGGGGGGGGGGGGCATTACCAGCCCTGTTAATGCCCCGCTTAACGGTAAAGCCCTAGCTTTGCTCAGGCTTCTACCTGGCCTGGAGTATTAACTAGCCCGGGAATGCCGACCCCCCCCACTCGGGTGATATTGCTTAAATATTGCCACTGCTTGCTGATTTCTGCTGTGGAACAAACTTGCGGTTTGGTAATATACAGCCTTCCACAAACTCCTGACACAAGAGGCTATGAACGTCTCAGTTTGTTGGTTATCCACACAAGTCAGTCCTCGTGTCGTTCGTCAAAGTAGGCCCGGTGCCAAGGATGCCGGCCCTATAATTTCACCTGTGGTGCACTCAGGGTACTCATGGCCGCTCAGACTGCAATCCAGGTGTGTCCGACTGAAGGTCTGCATGAGCAGGGGCTGGAGGCATTGGCGATTAACTAAGACGGCAGATATTGCTTCTGATGCAACGTCACTCAGATGCACTCCAAAAGGGGGGAGGGGCTGTAATGCTCTTGTTTATTCCACCCCCTGGATGGAGCTCAGGCCTCGTAGAATTGAGGGGCATGAAAGGCAGAAGCGTGGGCGCTGTGATGGATCGCTCTGTGCACCTGGCCTCCCCTTTCTCTCTGTTCTCAAATCAGGCAACACTTCTCTGCTCGTCTCGCCTTTTGTTCCCAGTTCTGCCTCCCAACAGTGCTCAGGGAGCAGAGATGCAAGGCGGCTGCCTTTCTAGAAAGAAGGTTCTTTGAAAATGGGAACAACTAATCATGTCCATACAGAAAGCAGCGAAACAAGGGGAGCGGAGAAGGCTGCAGGGGGAACACGGGAGCCCTTTTGAAGATAGTTTGGAAGACAGACCAGTCTTTTGGAAACATCTGTAACACTCCATTTGCAAGTTCGGAATGAACACGATTTCTGTACATGTTTGATCATATTGTTTTTTTTTGTGTGGAAATTCTAACAGTTTTTCAGAGGCTTACCTAGGTAAATAGAACCCTACAGACCGAAGATATGTCGTGTACCCCACAAATCCACTCTGTCGCCTCTGCTTTTCAACATTTACACAACTACCCTACAGGACCACATGTGAGCCTGGCCTCACCTGTCACAACTACGCAGATGACACAAACATAATATACAAGCTGAAGAAGAACCTTTCATTGAAGGCAGCATATCCAAACACATGCACATGTAGACATGGCAGCAAGCAGACTAAAGCTCAGCCCTTCGCGGATGGAAGTCATGCCCTGCAACACAGGTCCTTCTAACATGACCTCAAAACCTTGGGCTGGCGGGATGGGCCCAGGCCAAGTACTGCCATCCATGACAAGGAACCTCAGACCCATAATGGACAGTAGCCTGACACTTGTACCGCAGTTGAGCGTTGTTGCCAGAATCTGTGCACTCTTTTATAAATACTTCCTTACCTATACTTATCCACAGGACCTTGTCCATGATACCCCTGTTCCTACCAGACTGGACTAAGCAAATAGCGTATACAGTATCTTGGATTCCGGACTACCTCATGCGGAAAAATACAAAAGTATACAATGCGACCACCAGGCAAATCCTCAGGTTGAAAAGGTTCGAAATGATTCCACCTGCACTTGACACACTTGACTGACACCTCACACACTTCACTGGCTCCCCATTAAGAAAAGAATACATTTCAAAACCCTGTGCATTGCCCACCACACGTACCACAGAGAGAGCCTAGCTTCTTTCTCAATGTAATTCCAGCATTAATCACCATACAAGACACTCAAGTTAAGTAACACTGGTCTAGTCCTCGTTCCCACCTTCAACAGGAAAAGACACACAGGATCCTTACTCTCCACACTGGCTACCAAACTATGGAACTGCCAACCTCAACATCTTTGCATTGAAGCGAACCACTGGCATTCAGGAAACAACTCAAGGCATGACTCTTCAATTACATTAATGGTATACATTTTAGCTAATCAAGACCAGCACAACAGAAAATACCTGTCTGCCTTGATCCTCGGTTTATACAGGCAAAAAGCGGTCCAGGTTGCCTCTCTACTGAGAACGAACATGGACAAATAGCCTGTTCTTTGGGACGGTGCCTACTCGACAGGGATTGCAACCAGTCTTTAGCTCTCTGTACCTTTCACAGAAGAGGAATATCCATTTACATATCAGTCTTTGTCCCACCCACAAGGGCAGTCCAGCACCAAAATGTTAGGCAATTCTCCTCTGAACATGAGTACCAACAGCAACCCCAGTCATGTGTTTTGGCCTTGTAGGGCCTCCTCGGTGATGTGAAGCGGAGCCTCTCTAAGGCACAGTGAGCAAGGGGTCCACGTCTGGATCACCCTGGGTTACTTAGGGTGAAACCCAAGTTCCTAAACATACAAAAAGAGGTCTGGGAGCCCCTCTACCGAGAACAAACATGGCCATATAACCTGTTCTTTAGGAAGGTGCCCACTCAGGAGGGTCTGCAACCATGCTCCACTTCACCTCATTAATGAGGCCCGACTCGGCGGAAACACGTGTCTGGGGTGGCTGACGGTGCTCTTCTTCAGTGGAGAATTGACTAGCATTTCAGTGCTGGACTGCCCATGTGGCTGGGACCAGAGTGATATTCAAATAGATATTTCTCTGCTGTGAAGGGTGCAGTGAGCTAAAACGTGGTTGTAGACCCCTCCCCCCACCCAGAGTGGAAGAAATTCCATAGAACAGGAAATTTGACCCATGCTTGTTTTCAGTAGAGGGGCTTCCACCCTCCTTTGTAATTTTGTAAAACTTGGGATTTCACCTTAAGTACCTCAGGGTAATCAAGATGTGGGCCTCTTGCTCACTGTGTCTTAGAGAGGCACAGCTTCGCCTCAGTGATGAGGCCCAACTAGGCCGTAACACGTGTCTGGGGTTGCTGAGGGGTCTGTTGTTCAGATTAGATTCACCTAGCATTTCAGTGCTGGGCTGCCCTTGTGAGTGGGAGAAAGACTGATATGCAAATTAATATCTCTCCTCTGTGATGCGTGCAGTAATCTAGAACATGGTTCAGGCCCTCCTTAGTGGAATGCATTCCATTTAACCGGTTATTTGACCCATGTTCGTTCTCAGTAGAGAGGATCCCACACTGCTTTGCCACTTGGTTTATACAGGGGCTCGATGCAGCGATCAATAAATATAAACACCCAAAAATGGAGACTGGTCTGCATTTCACCTGTCCGAGGAAACTCAATCCCAGATAGGATTACCTTACCTGGGTGCCCATGAACTTTACAAAGACGCTCACAGCTTTGAAAACAACGAAAGGCTGCCCGCAACACCCTGAGATTGTTTCTGAGCAATGGCCCGCTCCTCCTTCCCGGCATACTCCTCCTTCACTAACTCCTCCCTGCTACAATCTTTCCAGTTTACCCCACACTCGTTCCCCACCGACGAGGAACAAGGTCTAATCTACAACACACAGAATGCTCCCCTGTGCATGCATTCACTATCAACACCACCACTACAATGTACCACTTAATACTCTCCTAACATTGGGAGGGCCCTTACACCTTACTCACTGCAGCATTTGCCCCAGGCCCTGAACACAGGAAGACCCACGAGGGTAGTAGCCATTCCTGTGTACCCAGGAGGCACACAGGAGTGCACAATTGCACCCCACACCCATCAACATCAGAGGTTTCCACGCCTGCCTTCCCGCTGTCCCACTAACAGCCTCCCCGCACACTTTATTGTACTTTATTGCACTTTGTTGCACTTTATTGCACAAGTTCTCGGGCAGCGAGTTCAGCATTATTGGCAAAAGGTGCTATACAAGACCACATCACTTAGCTTATATCTGATGGCTGTCTCTTCCCCAGGGCTTTAATAACGTCTCACTATGTCCCATTTTGAGAAGCAAACATTAAACGTGTTGGAAGTGAGCATCAGAGACATATAGAAACGTTATTATGAAGGTGTTGGCAAATGTTAAATATTGGCGGGAGGGGCCACCATGTGAACAGGGCACCAATGTCTCATGCCTGAATATATGCCATTGACCCGACAACTATATTCAATTTGGTGCCCCTCCATGTTTTTACCACAGCACGCTGTGCTAGCTCATGCGGGCTTCGTAGGGCATGGCACGAGGTCTGACACACACAATGATGAGCTGCACTGCCAGTCTCGAGACTTTTCCCGACACCAGGGATAGGCCATCACCCCGTTGCTTTGCTCTGCTTAACAGGGTAGGCACATATCAGTCTCATTGCCCCGATGTTGCTGCAGAGGAGATTGGACCGCCCAAAGTACCAAGGTCCATCCTACTGTGAAAGCCTTCCTCCCACCCTTGCACAGACTCTTGTCCAAAAAACTGCTCTTTGCTGGCAATGGTGTACATACCCCTAAAATGGACCCATGGTCGCGCCTCCCAGTTGGTCTTGTAATGGAGAAATCTCTGAATTGGTTGTGGCTTCATACAAGTAACAACACTATTCAGGCATTGGCCCTGGTGTGGAGTCAATGGTAGCAGGTTCCAACCTAAGACTCTAGCAGGTGATGCACTCAACCGGGTCCCATGAGCTTCGAGAAAATTCCAAAGCTTTGAAAAGGCAAGACTATAGCTGCATTTCCTTGTCATCGACAAGGATTCCATACACCATGTCTAGGGTGACCAGACATCCCGGTACCGCCGGGACTGTGCCGGTATTTGGTGCTCTGTCCCCCTTTCTCAAGATTATGTTCCCATTGGAAACTCAGTGGTCCCGGTTTTTTGATAGTAGGTCTTCATAGCTGTCAGGCAGGAATGCATAATCTCGCACAAAAGAAATGCTGCATTTTACAACTTAAGATAGTGTTCATTTGTTATAAATTAATTATAATATGTGTTTCTTTGAAAAGTAACAATTAAACCCCTTTCTCCTCCAGACGCTACTAAAGTGTAATGCCTTGACAGCCACTTTCAAGAGATAGTCCTACTTTTATGTTAGTTGCCATGTCCCAGGTTTTTACTTTTTAAATCTGGTCGCCCTTATGATGTCATTCCAAGGAAAGGATCATTCCAGTAGCGCACAGTGCGTGTTTGTCTTGTAAAGGCCCATCTCCAGGTGCAATGAACTTTACACACAATTACAGTCTCATTAACGAAACTTTAGTGTTTCATGAAAGGAAAATGCAACTAATACGAATATGCGCGCGGGAATGCGCTTAGTAGTAGGGTCGGAATCAGCACCGTTCCGTTTCAGTTCGCCCACCTGTAATATTTGCTGATATTATGAAGCACTCGATCGCTGAAGAATGAAGGGCTGCTTCTGATTTGGGTGTTGGGTCTGAAACATGGCATGACCACCTGCTGATTTGATTTATAAACTGGTTGTCGGAAATATATCATTTGCATTGGGTGCATCCTATGATGAAATGCTAGTAGCCCACGTCACGAGGCATTGAACTAAGGTTTGGCGGGACTGGCATTGGCCTGCATTTCCCCAGCCTGTTCTATCCCAGATCTAGGCCTGAAGTGAAAGGGTTAAAGAAACCGATATGTGAAGAGCTTTGCATTTCACTGAAATATTTCAATATATTTGTTTTTACCTGTTTAACACCGTGCACTGCAATCTGATGCACCTTTGAGTCTTGGCTGTGCTTAATAAAACAAATAATTAAAAATCAAATAACAATTCCGACGAAAGCGTGTTTTCCATTACATGTTCTGAAAGAGTGAATTTCATATATATTACCGAGTGGAAAAGTAATTTCCTGTGGGCTCCCACTCTATAAACATAGGACCTCGGCTCGCCGGGGGTCACCGAGCTGGGGTCCCCAATGACTGGGCCCTTCCCCAGCAAACTTGACTTGCCATGGAGCAGCGACAAGCAAGAGACAGGCTCTGGCGAAAGTCTTTGCACATGAAAAGCATATAAAAGCATGATACCCCGGGGCACAAAGGAACAGAATCACCAGACCCGCGAGACCTGAAGCCTCATCAGCAGTGGGGCTGTAAGCGGGCGCTATTTCCGCCGAGCAGAAATAGGGTAAGCAGTGCTGAAAGAACGCTACTGTCGAAAAATGTAGTGCAATTAGCGCTACCGTCCTGTGGCGGCGCAATCACTGGCGGAACGGGAAGCACTGTGGGGGCCGTTTTGAAAATTACTATCGCTCAAATATCAGAGGCCACAGCAGCCACCCACTCTTGCTAAACAAGTACAATGTATCAGGAGAGGGTCAGGGGCAAGGCTGCACAATATTAGCTCAGAAAGCCGAATTTGCAGAGGGGGAGCTGGTGGTGCTGATGGATGAGCATTGTGACCCAATATGAGGAGGTGCATGGTGTGAGGCAGCGCAAAACCTCTGGCCAGCGCTGCACCAACATCTGGCAGAGAGTGAGCCAGAAGGTCACTGCAGTTGCCCTTGTACCCTGTGACGGGGAAGACTGCAGGAAGAGGTGGAACGACCTGCAGGTCTTGGGACTGCTGGCCCAGCACAGGCAGGATATCATGGCCAGTAGGGACAGTTGCACCACTTGCAATGACGCAGTGGGAGGAGAAGTGCAGCTCAGTGCTTGATATGGAGGGAATGGAGGACATCAGAGGTGCAGAGGCGGGAGCCGGCAACCAGGAGGCAGAAGGTGAGTCAACTGCCCCCCTAGCGCCCCGATCCACATCATGTAAGTGCAAGCAAAATATAATATAAAAGTTAGTCGAACAACAAAAATGTGTGGACATTCCTGATTGTGCTTGTGCAGTTAATTCACAGTGCTGGTAGTGGACTGGGGCGGGGTATTGTTCTACGAAAATGTGTCTATTGGTGCCTGCCGGCCCTGTCTCGCTTCCCTCACATTATCCCTGTGAGCACCCGCTCTGGCTCCTGTCTCATGCTGTTCCTCTGGGTGTGGCCTGTCCGTGTTGGGGGGGTAGCGGCACATTTCTCCTCAAACAAATGCTATGGAGCATTGCACACACCAGGACAATTTTACCAACTTTGTCTGGGGCATACATCAGGGCTCCACCTGTGCCATCTAGATTTAGAAAAGAATGGTGCCTTAAGGAGTCCAAAGGGGCATCCAATGCTCACACAGGTCCGGCTGTGGGCATGGTTGTAGGCAGTCTTGTGCAGTGTACATGGCTCATGCAGAGCATCCATCAGCCTCTCCAGCTGTGGATATCCAGAGTCACCTGCATGGGGTGGAACACTGACATTAGTCACTTGTTTCATTCATTGGTATGCTCGCACATTGTGTTGCGGCATTGTTCGACATGAGCATGCATGTGTACATCCCGTGTGCTGTCCACGAGGCCTTTGTGTATGTTGACATGCATGATGCCTTTGCCTATACATGCATCCTTTGGCAATGTGGTGGGTGTTCTGTGGAATGTCCCAGGTAACTGCAAATGGGAACATGGCTGTGGCATGGGTGGGCATGCTGTTAGGTGCTGCTGTGTGGGTCTGTACCGCATTCCTGATGCACTGTGGTACATGCAGTATAATGTAAATCTGTGTCAGCTGTGGTGTGTGTCCTTCAGCGTGTGTGTCTGCCACGTGCATGCTTTCTTGAATGCCCCCTATCATTGGTGCATGTGCTTCCCAGGTGCTGCCGATGCATCCAATACCATGCCATGCTTCATTACTGTGTTGCCACACACCCCCTTTTTTCTAGTGCTTCACTGTTCGTATGTGGCAGGTGTTGTACTCACTCACAAGCCTGTCCCAGCCTGCAGCGATGTATGGCAGCATGGTGTTTGAATCAATGTTCAGGGTCTGGGTGTCTCTTATAGATCCCTCTGGTGTGCATTGTGTTCACCTGTGGCTTGATTCCTGGCACCTGGGTTAATTTACCTACAGCTGGAGGCTGTGGGTAATTTTCGTCTGTATTAGTGCCGGTTTTCATCGCTAATACACCATACATGCACCTATGATACAGCTGTAATTGCGCTTTGTGTTGCCGGTGCTATTAGGGCCGGCTGTAATAGTGTCCCCTGTAATTGGCCAGATGTAATAGTGCTGGTTCCTTTTGGGTCCGGCCTCATTAGTGGCAACTCATAATTCAGCTGCGCGATATTGACGGTGCTAATACCGTTAACACTGTATTTAAGGGCTACCGCCCATCTCGTGATGAGGCCCAATGTTAAAACTCTGCCCATGTCCCTCTTGAGCTGGAAAATATGATATATTGCAATTCACGTTAGAGTGATGGTGAAAAACTCAAAGGGGAGAGGCCTTCAAAGTATTAAGATATAGAGGTTATAAGTACTATTTAAAAACCTAATGATTAAGGTGTTAAACTTTATAGCATTTGTAGATGAAACTTTGAGGGAAATTAGCACCCTGGGAGGTGCCCGAAGCCAATGAACATGCTTGGAACGCGGGCTATCTTCAGAAAGTTAAGCCCACGTTCCCAGAACTTTCATTAGTGTCAGGCACTTCCCATCCCTGCTTCCCGCTTCCCATTTGCACCCGTGTAGGTCACTTCACGAGTGCTAATGGTTTTCTTTTGTTTCAAAATAATGAAAGAAAAATACATCTTTTCCTCGCCACCCTATGACGTGCTGCCTTCAGTACTGATGACGTCAGCCGCAAGGAAAAGGTACGTTTTTCTCTCATTATTTAAAAATAAAAGAAACCCATTAGCACTTGTGCAGTGATCTTCATGGGTGTTAATGCTCATATTCCCCTTCATGACTGGGGCCAACCAGTGGGTAATGGCCCGCCACGGGCCAATTACTTGTGCAGCAGCCCGTTATACTCTGGGTGGGTCCGCCACCTTGGGGCATATCGCATCGTTATAACCAGGGAAAATTGATGTGGGAATCCCCCATTGGCCAATTTCTAGGCCATATGTGCTAGCAGGGCTCACAAAAAACAAAAAATGTGTGACTATTGGACAATGAGAAAGGAGAGTCACTTGAGTTTAATTTTGGTGAGAAGTCAGCAGTTTTGCGAACACAAATGCAGTGGTAAAACTTTATTTAAAAACACCCTGGGTTCGTCGGTGTCGAGTAGGGTTGCCTGGGAAACGGGGAAACCCACTGCAGAGCGCACGAGTAGCGTGTCCACCCGATTGGAATACGCGCTGCCCCTGCAAACAGTACAGAGAGGAATATGCACACAAGATCACTAGCGCACATCTCCATAGTGACACTCTTGAGATAATCACTGTGGATCATATGACTGCAACATTCAATTTAATGAAATCGCCTTGAGCGCTACTTTTGTCGAGCAGAAAAATTACAGCCTTCTACTATCTTTGCCCTCTCAACTCGAGAGTTCAAACTTTTTGGCTCAAGAAGAAACGCATGTGCAGCTACTCCACGTGTTCCTAATGCGTCAGCCTCTTTATCTGAAATATACAAATGGATTACCAATATTTATCAATAGATTTTGTGGCAGGAAATTTGGTTTCCGTACTTGAAGTTCAAATGGTGAAGAATTTGCGATTCTATTTAAAACTCTTTTGGTTTTTACTAAATGAATGTCTATTTTATTATATATAAACTTATTCATTACTGACCAATATCAATCTGTATATTCAACTTTGATGAACCATCTGATGATGGATTTACAATAGAGTGCAGGGGACGGGAGGGCTCCTACCTTTGGATTCTCTTTTTCTTTCTTACATATATGTTGTGGTGATTCTGTGCCAGGGTCACTTTTCCTCCCTGCACCTGAAAATAATATTAAATAAATATATATAGTCTAGAAAATTAATTTTCCTATAAAATACAAGGGAGTGGCCTATAAACCCCCTTCGTGTCCAGGGTGTTCTTCACATAAGCAATGCATGTTATAATGCTGGACGCAGTCCCTTATAAAGGTTGTAAATGAAGCTATTTTGTAACCTGGTCATTAGGATTCCTGTGTATTCATGTTTGCATTTCACAGGTGCCTGGTCTTAAGTGGGCAGTAAGAGGGTGAAAGAGAATGCCAGCCCCAATTTAGATGTGACCATATGTCTTAACTTTCAAATAACTCAGGCTCTGGGCAAATCCCTGTGGATGATTTGCAAAAATGCTACTCTGAGTAACCCTGTCTTACTCATCACTAAGTCCTAGAAAGTCAGCATCAAGGCAGAGTTCCTCAGAATAACTTTGTTTTGATTAAAACTGCCCATTTCTGGCTTAAACACGAAGGACGACAGCAATAATCTTATTTGTTTCATTCTAAATCAAATCAGTGTCTCAAGGTTTACGCCAGTTGGTCCTTTAGACCTTGAGAATTAACGTATTATTAGCACCCATTTCCATAGTGCTTATAGTAACCTCTCTGTGAAGTGGTCCCTTGGACTTTTAACATTATCCTATAATACTCTATTAACAGTGGCCCTTTCCATAGCAATTACTGCAATCTGAACTGAGTCTTAGTGTTCATATGAGGTGCCACTGTTCGATCAATTCATGAACATATCACTGCTTTCAGAACTGTATAATCAGGATTTTTTCTGCTATGAGAATTCCTCTAAAGAAATAAATATCCATAGGCCTCAGCAAGATCTGAATTGCCAAAAGTCCCCATTATTCCTAATTCTTGAGCATATAAGTGGTTTAAGCATTTCCATGCCGCTGTACTGGGATTCAGGAACTCCGAGAGGGACCTGACGTGGTGCAGACCAAAGCAAAGGGTGATGTCCAGAAGGAAACCCTTCCCTCTTCTACTGGCTGCTACTTTCAGACTTCAGGGTGACTGGCAGTCAAAACTGTACGATGGCTCCAGACAAGGACAGCGAAGGACATGCGGCCCCTATTGTATAAATTATGCAAATGATTAATGTGGAGGGAGGGTGCAAATAACTTACCAACTTTTCAGGATCAATGAAACCCTTACAGGAGGGAAAACAGGAAACCTCAATATTCTCTTTTACGTTACTGGGAACCTTATATCGACCTCTCAAACACTTCCATATGGAACGGGCGAGAGACCAACTCTCCCGATTGAGGCGGAATGGAACCTGACTCTCCAACGTCAGACTAAAATTGTTCCTCTTTAAAAAAGGAAGGTGGAACCACAAAGATAAGGGGCAGGTTATGTGGCGAAACAAGGGAATACTCACTTGCTTCCCAAGGGGGAGCCCCCACCTGTGAGGATAGGGAGGTGAATCCGCTCCGCAAAACCCTTCCTAGGGGTCGAGGGAAGTGGAACTTCACCGGGAGAGACTCGCACTTAAGGAACAAGCACTCCCATTCCAGTGAGGAACTCCTGAAACAATTACACATAAAGGCATATATGGACATTTCTAAAATACCAAGGACACATAACTCCCAAGACTTGGTGAAAAAAACAATCTATACCATTATCAACAATAAAGAGAATGTGTGCCTATAAATACAAGTCTACAAGGCACAGAAAACAAGCCAGCGGATATAAACAAGTCCACTATAAACAACACAATCCCACCAGTATTCGGGGCAGTCCCTCAATTAACCCCTCAGATCACTACACGTAATACATAGACAAGTTTTTTTTGAAAAATGTATTTATTTTTCTTTATTTAATTAGAAACATTAAAATGATTATTAAATAGATCAGAGCTCATATAAGAGTAAGTATAAATATAGGACATACAGTTATACAACATAAATAAAGTGCAAAATGTGAAGAAAAATGCTAATATCACAATAGAGCTTCTGGGAACTTGCTGCCCAATTACAAGCTAGGTAATAATCACCATCGTCCAAAATAAGTCCAAGTCAATGCCGAAGGATAAAATCCACTCGAGAGAAGGGACTCCCTTGGGTGGAAAAAATCCTAGTCAACCGAATATAGTCAGGATTATTTCGAAATGAATTCGAAGATGGATTAAATCCTGATAGTGGCAGCAAAAAAAGTTGTTAGTTCCGAATCTAGCAGTTTGAACATTGCAATAGACAAGAAACTGAAAGGTCTTCACAAAAATGATATTCATAAACCCATACTCTAAAAAGTCTAACATGGGATGCTATACGTCAACTACTAAGGTGACATGCGAAATAAACCACAAATACGTAAAACAGTATCGTGAGCATGGCGCCTTAAACCAGGTAGTTTCGATGGAAAACACATCTAGCTGGATTACAGATGAGGTCCATCTTCGTCAGGACGTAGCATTCCCGTATAAACATTCATCTGTGTCTTGAAATTACCTACACAAATGTTATAAATTAAAAAGAGACACTAAAAATGTATGTTCTCCAAACAGTGAAATAAAGAAAAAGAAACGAGAAAATAGTAATGCTAACATCAAAGCAGCCTTTCATACAGGCCGCACAATCATTCATACATAATGACCATAAAAACAAGTGATCTGAGGATCCCGATGAAGGACCCGGTCCCCAACACTGGGTTGGGACGTGTATAGTGGCTAGTAGGGGAGAAAATCTAATTACCATGATCTCAGACCCTTTGGGGGTGGGCCCAGAAGCCTGACAAAAAAGTCCAGGAAATAGCGATCCGGCCACACCAAAACAAATCACAATTGAATTAGATCTGTAAAAAATGAGAGAAAAGAAGGCCACAAATACAAGTCTCCAATCAACTGATATGAGTTCATTGAATAGTGAGTACTTGCTGAATACTGCGGGAAGAGAGGAATGCATACGCAGGCAAGGGAGGCCCCTTTCTTGGGTAACACCTGAAGGTGGCAAAGTAGAAGCAAGCCGGGAAGCCTGCGAGATTCATGCTTGCAATAAACTGAAGTGGGAGATATCAGAGACACAGCGTATCCAAGATGCAAGAAGCAGAGATGGCTGGAGCACAAAATGAGGTGGTGGCGTGACCACAAAAGATAGGTGGGGAGCAGGTGGCCCAAAACCAACATTGATACCACCCAGAGAACAAAGCAGCAATCCAACCAGTTTTTCCAAGGAATACTGGAATGAGAGAGAATACCAGGAAGAAGACACAGGCAAAGCAAGCCGACAGCAACATGGAGTGAGATGGAAACTCCCAGACAGGCACAGATCCCAGAGACGCTCCCCTCGGTGTTGAAGGTAATGGGGAGAACAGGATGACCAGGAAGGCAAAAGGGAATCGTTATACTGTTCAAGAAACCCATCCTAGTACAAGTAACGAAAAGTTGAATACACAAGTGATGAACTTAAATTGCTTTGATATAAGAAAGAGAATAATTGAAGTGCCTGAGAGGGAGCGAAAGCAACCTCAGATATCACTACCCTGGGACAAGGGGAAAGTACCCAAACCTTCAACACAGAATGAAGCAAACTTAACAGAAAGAGAATGTTATGAACAGAAGTGCAGAGAAACATTTTGCAACAGTATTAATGTGAGAAAAAAGCTAACAGAAATCCCAGAGAGAGAGAACAAGAGTGTTTATATATCAATACCCTGTGAAGAGGAATAGTGGGCAAGCTGTTCAAGACAGGAAGAAAGGAACATAAGAAAAAGACAGTCTTATGAATTGAAGCTCAGAGAGACTACCAAATTGAACAATATACAAGACAGAGAATTTCAGAGTAAGATGAACCACAATTGTCCAGAAGGCCAGAACTACAGAATACATTGTACGTCTCCAGGTTGTTCTCAGCCCATTAAAAAGCATCAAAGAAAGTATAAAAGTTCAAGGAAAGATATTCTTAAGGAGGAGCGAAAAGCTAACAATCTCATGAAAGAACTGCATGATGTGATACTACAAGTAACTAAAGGTGACCTATTAACAAGAGATCCAAAGACTGATACAAGAAGTACCCTCAGGAGAAGGGACCCATTCTCCTAACCTTAGTTTATTTAGAATAGTAGTAGTGCCTGTTAGATTAGTTTTGTACAGCAGACATATTCATTTGGACATTCACAGAAGACTGACAATCACCCTGGATAGCTATATAGGTAGGGAATACCCCATAGTGACAGGGAAAGTTAAGCCTTATTCATATTCTTTAACACAAATATTTAGAAGATTTCCTCAGAGTGCCTGCATCCTTTCTCTGACCATCCGCAGTGCCTATGTGCTGACAGTTGGATAGTGCACTGGAATATTGTCACATGACGTCCATAGAATTGAGAAGCTCTTTTAGCAACGTTTCTGAGAACTCAGATTTTGACCTGACAAGTACATGCCTCTACTTGGAGTCCTATCCTCGGACCTTGTTTGAAGCTTGTTGACCGTACCTTACAAGGAGGGGAGCATCTAATTTACACAGAGAACGACTGAAGTAACAGAGTCTGTCTTCCTAATGAAGGGATAACCCTGAAACGCATTAAAGCTATCATGTTTAAGCAATATTGCAGACCTCTACGCACACTTGAATGTTGTTACTTACATATTGGTCTAAAACCATGTATTAACTAATGAATTGTTATCTCTATTGCTGTTGGAAATGTTTGTTCGATTGTGATTTAATATTGATTGCATTTTTGAACCTTCCTTGTCTTATTCTTTGAATGCCTTAAAAATGATGACTATGTATTGATTACTGTGATGAACAGTGTAATGGGTGTGGGTACGGTGAACTGTAAGAGTGTGTTGAAAGAGTGTGTGTGGTTGTAGGTGCACATGCTGTATGGCCACATGGCATGTGAAGTAGGTGCATATGTAATAGGTGTGCGTGTCATAACATGTACTGAAAACCTACATCAAAGTAAGCCCTGACATTCCTGTAAGATTTTAAAAGATGTAAGTTGCACAATCTATGGACTGCGAAACTCATATGCCCCTTGGTAGTAACAACATGCGCTCATGCAATAGATGGAACTACGACACACACTTTTACAACACATACTCCTGCAGTACAGTTCGTATGAATGATGTGCATTTATAGCATCCCCTGAAAAGTAACATCAAATCAGCCCTGACTGATGTTAGCTTTCAGATGTAAACTGTGCAATGTACAAACTGTGAAAATCATACTACACTTGGTACAGTTTGTGTGCAAAGTATACATTTATTCCATCACCTTAAAATGGACATGAAAGTCAACTATGACTTGCCTTTGATGTTAGTTTTTAGATGTTCATTGTGCAATGTACAAACTGTAAAACAAATATGCTCTGCATACAGTTCAAATGACTTGTCTTTGATGTGGGTTTTCAGGAGATGTTCATTTTGTAATGTTCAAAGTGTAATACTCATATTATGTGCATACGTGGTTGCACACAGGCAATGTAGGCACATGTGTGGTAGTATGTTTTGTAAGAAGGTGTGTCATAGGACCATCTGTTGTAGGAGCACATATCATAGGAGAGCATTTTGTAGGAGCATGTGTAGTAGGATCGCTTGTGTAGTAGGAACATGCATAGTAGCTGCACTTTACAAAACAACTAGCCTACTCTTTAGACCCCTTATTTCTCAAGCCAACGCTGAGACCTTGGCAAGAGCTATTGTGGGTTCGAGGATAGGTCACTGCTCTAGTTTATTAGTGGGCATTAACAAATCTCTCTGCAAAAGGCTGCAGGTATCTCAAAATGGTGGAAAGTGTGTTGTAGGAGTGTGTATTATAAGATTATGTGGTAAGTGTGCATAATACGAGCGTGTTTGGTTAGAATATGTGTCATAAGGACACATGTCATAGATCAACATGTTATGTGTAGTAAGTGAACTTGTCATTGGATCTTGTATTATAGGAGTGTGTGTTGTAGGAGTGCATGTAATGGCAGCATGTGCCATATGAGCTTGTGTCATAGGAGTGTGTATCATTAGAGTGTGTGTTGTAAGAGTGTGTGGTAAGTATGTATCATGCAAGTGTGTGTGGTAGGAGCGTATGTCATAGGAGCAGGTATAACAGAAGCATGTTTCATATTTGCATGTGTCCTAGGTGCATGCTTCATAGGCACATGTGTCCTTGGTGCATGTATGTGAGAGCACTTGTCATACGTCTACATGTTATGTGTAGAAAGTGCATGTGTACCAGGTGTGTTTGTCATTAGAACATGTATTATAGGAGTGTGTGTTGTAGGAGCGCATGTTATAGCCACAGGTGCCAAAGAAGCATGTGCCGTAGGAGTGTGTGACATTAGACTATGTGCCATAAGAATGCATAGTAAGTGTGTGGCATAAGAGTGTGTGTGTTAGTAGGGTGTGTGGTAGGAGCATGTGTTGCCGGCACATGTGTCACTGGAGCATATGTCATAGGTGTATGTGTGTAGGTACATGTGTCCTAGGTGCATTGAGGTTACATGTCATTTGTCAACATGTTATGTGTAGTAAGTGTATGTGTAGAAACTGTGCTTGTCATGGGACCATGTATTGTAGCAGTGTGTATTGTAGGAGTGCATGTTATAGCAGTGTATATCATAGGAGCATGTGCCATAGGAGTGTGTGATAGAGTTTGCATCGTAAGAGTGTGTGGTAAGTGTATGGCATAGGAGTGTGTGTCGTAGGAGGGTGTGCCATATGAGCATGTGTCATAGGCACATGTGTCGCTGGAACATATGTCATAGGGGTATCTGTGTAGGTGCATGTGTCCTTGGTGCATTTGAGACCACATGTGGTACATCTACATGTTATGTGTAGTAAGCATGTGTGTATTAGATGTGCATGTTGTAGGAGCACAGTATGAGTGTTCATATAGACAATGTTAATATCCCAAATGTACGTGCACGGGTTACATGTACAATCTACCTGTATTCTGCTCCTGCATTTTATGCTTCCTAAAGTGTACATTTCCATATGAAAAGTGTACATTTTCATATGAAGTGTTCCTTCATTTCTTCTCTTTAAAAATGGCATCAAAGTCAGCTATCACTTGTCTTTGACGTGAGTTTTTAGATGGTAGTTGCGTAATGTATGAACTGTAAAACTCGTATGCACTGTGTACAGTTTGTATGAAAAGTGTATAGTCATTCCATCACTTTAAAACTGACCTCAAGGTCAGCTGTGACTTGCCTTTTCAGGAGACGTTTATTTTGTAATGTACGAACAGTAAAACTGACGTGTTCTGTGTACAGTTCGTATAACCTGCCTTCGATGTGAGTTTTCAGGAGATGCTAATTTTGTAATGTACCAAGTTTAAAACGCATACGCTCTGAATATGTAATTGTATGCAGCAATGTAGGAGCATGTGAGGTAGGAGTATGTATTGTAAGAATGTGTGTCATAGGAGCAAGGGTGCATTAGGAACACGTGGAGTAGCTGCACATGCAATGGGATAAGTGTTGGAGGATAGCGTGATTTAGGATTGTGTTTTGTAATACTATGTGTGGTTAGAAGATGTGGCATAAGGGCACGTGTCATACATCCACATGTCATGTGTAATAGGCGGCTGTGGAGTATGTGAGTTTGTCATAGGAACCTATATTATAGGAGTGTGTGTTGTAGGAGAGCATGTTATAGCATTGGATGTCATACGAGTATGGATTGTTGGTGTATGTGTCATTAGAGTGTGTGTAGTAAGAGTGTGCAGAAAGTATGTGTCATACAAGTGTGTATGGAGGAAGCATGTGTCGTAGATGCCAATTGTGTACGTGCATGCATCCTATGTGGTGTGAGAGCACTTATTGTATGTCTTCTACATGTTATGTATAGAAAGTGTGTGTGTAGTAGGGAAGCATGTCATGGGAACATGTATTATAGGAGTGTGCGTTGCAGGAGTACATGTTATAGCAGCAAATGGCATAAGAGGACGGGTTGTAGGAGTGTGTGTCATTAGAGTTTTGGTTGTAAGAGTGTGTGGTAAGTGTGTGGTGTAAGATTCTGTGTTGTCGGAGGGTGTGTTCTAGGAGCATGTGTGTAGGTGCATGTTTCCTAGGTGAATTTGAGGATACTTGTCATATGTCTACATGTTATGTGTAGTAAGAGTGTGTGTATTAGGTGGGCAAGTGTCCATATACACAATTCTAATATCACAAATATACGTGTAGGGGGTTTAAAATAAAATCTCCCTCCATTCTGCTCATGCATTGTATGCCTCCTAAAGTGTACATTTTCATATAAAAAAATGCTTATTTTCGTATGAAAAGTGTTCATTAATTTCATCACTTACCTTTGATGTGAGTTTTTATATGTTAATTGTGTAATTTACAAACAGTAAAAGGTATACTCTGTCATTAGAGGCATAAAACTGTTCATATGACTTGCATGTGATGTGAGTTTTCAGGAGATGTTCATTTTGTTATGTTCTAACTGTAAGACTCATGCGATCTGCATACATGATTGCAGTGCATGTTGTAGTTGCCTGTGTGGTAGGAGTATGTGTTCTAAGAATGTTTTGTTGGAGCATGTGCTGTAGGAGCACATGTTGTAGGAGTTTGCGTCGTAAGAGTGTGTATGTATTCATCATAAGCATGTGTGTGGTTGGGACATGGTCTTAATAGCATGTATAATACATCAAAATATTATGTGTAGTAGGTGTGTTTGTTATCAGAACATGTACTACAGTAGCGTGTGACGTAGGTGCATGTGTCATAAGAGTGTTTGGTAAGTGTGTTTTGCAGGAGTGTGTGTGGTAGTATTGTGTGTCATAGGAACATGTGCTGTAGAATCACTTGTCATCTAGGTGCATGTGAGACCATTTGTCAACGGCTACATGTAATGTGCAGTAAGCTAGTATGTATTAGGTATGCATGTCATAGGAGCATGTTAGATGTGTTAATGTACACAATGTTAATATCACAAATGTACATATAAGGTTTTAATATAAAATGTACCACCATTCTGCCCACGCATTGAATGCCTCCTGAAGTGGACATTTTCGTATGAAACATGTACATTTATTCCATCACTTTAAAACTGCATCAAGGTCAGCTCTCGGTAGCCTTAAATGTCTGAACTGCAAAATGTATATTCATTGTGTACAGTTTGTATGAAATATGCACATTCATTCTGCTCAAGCATCATACATAGATACATTTCAAACATTTATATCTAAAAATCTTCAAAATTATCTTTCAGTGCACCAATTCTAGAGTTTGGAATCTTCAAAAAATTGCAGAAATCAAAGTGATTAATTTTGAGAGGTTTTGACTAAAACAATGTTATTCAGATGGGGACACTGCATTTTAAAAGCAGTTCAAAAAGCAATCCAAGTAAACATGTTTTAAACTATGAAGCTGTTAACGTACAATTTTGACACTTTAAATGCACAAGTGACTGCCTCACAATATTACTGTGGCGTATGTTCATCTTTTTTCATATGTTACTGCAAAAAATCATTTTCTAAAACATTATAGAGACTACTTCTTAACCTTAACTATGCCTTGTGTTAGCATGAATCCATAATATAGCAGTTGCGAAACGCTTCTTTTTTGCCGCCACCGCCTCCAATTGTGATCTTGAGGAGCTGCAGCAATATTTTAAATAGTCATTTTGGAAACAAAACGGATACTTTTAACCTTGTATTATGGTTAATGGTGTTCAGCGATGTTGATGACTACCTATCGTTGCCTGAATATACTGGCTGGGAGTGTGACTCGCCTTTGCCTGTGTGACTAAACTGCCTCAAGCTGGATATCATACTTTTTTCTCCTTTCTGAAGTATGTGGAAGTTACTTTCTCACTGCATATTGGAAGGACTTGGCTTGCATATATGGCCCTGTCATCAATGACATTTGTGATGTCATCTTTGATGTCCTGGGTGTTAGCCCTGGGTGTTACTTAGTCTTAGCAGTGCACAGTGATGGCGCGAGTTATGGTTGCTTAGCTTACCATAACTGATGAATTTCTGAGGTTTTTCAGTTTTACTTGTAACCATAACGTCCATTTAACACAGTTTTTCATCAGTTTTTCATATAGTAGCGGCCTTGTAGTTATGATTAAGTTGGTCAACCCATAGGAAGAGCACTTTTAGGGTGGCTTATAACTTAATTCCCTGAACGAATACTCACAAAACTTTGCAAACAAAGTATATGGCCCGTCAGATTGATCCTGCAAAGTTTGGTGAGGTTTCGTCAGGGGGGGGCAAAGTTATAAGGGGAGTCTCAAAATGTGTGGCTTATCTGTCACAACTGTACTCTTGTTCCCCTGAATCACTGGTTTCTCCCTCCTCACCTGTATCAGAAGACTCTGTATTGTAGGCGTCCTTCCGGTCTTTTCTCCAGGTCTTGAATGTTCTGGATTTTTTTTTATGCACAGGTGGTCTGCTCCAGAAAGAAGCCACTGTCCGCAGCAATTGTGCCTCGAGAACCACTTCCAGGACAGCCAGAAGGGGAAAAAGCCAAAGCGACAAAAAACCCTGTGAATAGAGGCGCAGGTATCCGTAGGCAGAAGGAAGAAGGAGTTCCTGGATTCCAATTGGGGTTCCGTTGGTATTCGGACAGAGTCGGAGGATATTCACAGGTGGTGTTGCTATACACGGAAGGTAAGAGATCAAGCAGGACTTGCAATATGCTGGGTAGCGGAAGAATGGAGAACGCTGCTGAAAGGAAACTAGGGCCCAGAGGTGAAGGGAGGCACTCTGAAAGAGTACACAGTGAGGTTGAAAGCCCGCAGAGTAGAGCGCTGCAAGAAATGCGGAAGAGAAAAGATACCAGCCTAATGGAAAGAGAAAGCGAAACAAAGACAGGAAAAGGATGACAGGGTACTGAGGATGTAGTACCAAGGAGAGAGAGAGAGAGCGTTAGCGAACGAAAGGAAAAAGTACTATGAAGGGAAAGAAATAGCACTAAGCGTTGGGAAGCATAGCAGTAGGAAAACACTGCAGTTGCAACGCACCGGAGCCGCCGGAAGGGAGTGCTTAAATTCACTGGTGGCTCTGAACCCAAAAGAAAAACACTAGACCGCTCGCTTTGAACGCGAGAAACGTGATGGACTGTTCAATGGCGGCGTCCCGCCTTCCACCTTTCCCACAGTTTCCATGCACCCTGGTGCATGACATTAACCCATAGACGCAATGGAAAATAAAATATGCTCACGCCCACAGCCCAAACCCCTGACAAATGTTCACTAAATTTGCGGCAGGAGCAGCGGCTTGGTCTCAAAAGTGTGATTTTGTAAATTTGGTGTCCGTCAAGTAGTTTTTTTTTTTAAATGACTAAAAAGTAGTTAAAATAAATGAGTTATATCTGGGTTCAGTCTGCGGATTTTCTTCTGTGTTCAGTTTATGGACAGGCCCCTGATTGGCCCGTAGGGCAGCGTGAGGTCCTGCGACATGAGATGCATCAGATTTTTTGAAATGCTCACCATATTGGATTTGCGGACAGCCGGCTGTGTCCGCAAACATCGCAGTAAAAGCATATTGAAAAAACAAAACATTGCACTTGTCAAATTTATTAAACAATCTTTGGGGAGGTGAGGGGTGATGAGGATGGGACGGGATATGGCCTTAAAAGGCAAAAAAACAGGCGTTTTTCTTCTCTGATGTCCGCAAACAGTTCAGGGACAGCCGTGTAATGTTCACAGGGCATCTATGCTTATTTCTGCATTACAGGGTTGGTGAAAAGCAATTTTTGGATGGATTATAACTTTGGTGCCTCTCAATCAAACTGCATGAAATGTATGAATTTCAATCTAGACCTGACTCCGAATGGTTTTGGAAAGTGTGGTGCTGTTCTGTCACGGGGGAACAAAACTAGAGGGGGAGGGGTCCCAAAATAATGTAAATGCTTATAAATGTGGTGCAATTGGATGAATCTGCACACAAGTTTGCAAATAGATTTTAGATCTAGATACACATGTTTTTTGCAAAGCTTGTTGGGATTTGGTCAAGAGGGGGCTAAATTAGAGGGTTTGTCTCAACATTTCTAGATGGCTTATAACTTTGTTGTCATTTGACGAATGTGGACAGATGTTTTCAGAAAGATTAGAGACCCAACCTTGAATGTCTGTGCAAAGTCTGAATGGATTCTGTCAAGTAGGGGCTAAGTTATATGACTATTGTATGTACATACATGTTGACACTTTTGAAAAACTGAAACATGTGCGGATTTCCAGAAAACTTGTGTAAGGAGTGTTGGCAATGAACTTAAAGCATGGTTTTGCAAATGTCCCTGTGTTCTATTTTTTGACAAGTGTCATAATGTAGGTACAAAAAATAATGATATACTTTTAGTGTCTGAGGTATAGCATGTGGCCATGGGCAGTGGCTAGATTGTCCTGGTCATGGAATAAGGTCATTACCGGAAAATCTGGCTACTGCCCATGACCACGAGGGACGACCAATGGGGATAAAGTGGCCATGTCCACCAGGTACCGCCTATGTGGTAAAACTTTTCGAAATTGGGATAGGTTTGAAGGGGAAAAAAATGCGCTTGTGTTAATATGGATATAGGGTTCTGACTTCACCTTCTGCAGGCCGCCATGGAAAGGGAAGAGGGGCTCTGTATAGAGCTCCACCTTCCCTTTTCATGGTGGCCAGCTTGGAAAAGGATTTTCCTTCCTACAGTGGGACTCTGAGGGCATCCCGGTGTAGGAAGGAAATACTTTTTTTTTAGCACCCTGGGTTACCGCTTTGGCAACCCAAGGTGCTAGGGGCCTTCATCCCAATTGCAGGGGCTGGAACAGGGGATAACGGTACATAGCCATCGTTATCCGCCCTCCCTTTGCTTGGGCTGGCAGGCCGTTATCCCCCATTCCAGTCCCTGGAATGGGGGCTGAACGCCACATTATTTCCATTAGCATAACACAAAATACTAATGGAAATGTTGGATAATCTTATCGAGTCTATGTACTTTACAGAGAAATGTAAAGTAGATGGAGTCTATAAGATGTTGGTTTAGTTATTTTTTAAATGTGAAAGGAACCTTTATTTGTTTTCGTTTGTTTCACATGAGAGGTTTGAATGTAAGGTGGGGAGGGAAATGAGGGAAGAGGCACCAAGCGTAATTTGGAGGGGCAGGTGGACAGGGGAAGATGTTGCGCGTGTGTTACACGTAAGGGAGGGGGCAGTGTTTCTCATCCTCCTTGATTACAGCTTCAAAAGCACTTTGAAATTGCTCCACTCTGCAGAGTGGTGTGTTGCAGTATATACAGAGGATTGTTGTCTTCAAAAGAGATGGATCAACAGCCCCTTTTCTTGCTTGCAATGTAGCTGGTGGGATTTTGTGTGGCACAGAAGTAAGCTGTGTGGTTACAGTATTGGTGGAGGAACATGAGATGGAGGAAGACAGCCTACTACTTGCTAAGAAAGGAACAGCCTTTCTGAGAGCGTTGCAGTGGTTCGATTGTGTGTGGCAGCGCATGGAGGTGGTCCCGTAGGAGTACTGTCCAGGTAGCCTGCGACTGAGTAGTGCATTTCACTTTGGTAGCTTTTAGCCTTTGGTACATTCCCAACAGTAGTAAAGAACTGCCACACCCATGATTCTCTCTTGGTGCTAAAGGTAGGCACTTCCTTTACCTCATCTTCTTGGTCCTCTTAATTGTCTTTGGAAGTACTGTGCTTTTTTGTTATGTTGGTCCTCCAGCTGGTGGTGGTGGTGTCTCTTGGGGAGGAGGAATGGAAAAAGCTGATGCCTTTTTTTAAGATAAATAGCAGTTTTGCTCATATTCTTCCAAGTATGTGCTCTGTGCCTGAGCTATGCAAGGGGAACATTTTGAGCTTGAAAGTTCCTAGATCGTCAGAAAGTGCAGTTCCGAACTGTGCTCGAATCACGTACCCGATCGCAAAGTGTGGATGCGTTCGTGAACACGTCATCATGCCACGCCAGCGCGTGCGGTCATATGACACTGTCTGAAAAGTATGCGATGACGTCAGAGGTTTGCGAACGTCGACGGACACAAACAGTGGAAAAAGTTGCAAAAAGTGTATAGGAGTTTCAAAAATGATGCTAGAAGGTGGGAAATGCCAGAGTTGTAAGGTGAAACTTTAAGGTGGACTAATAATACTGATCTCAGACCCATATAAATGGTCATACTCATAGTATAAGGCTACGTACTGCTTTATTATCAGCTCAAAAAAGTTGGGCAAGGTCCCCCACTGATCACAGATCAGATATAACCCCTGCTTCGCCAACAAGGGGCGGCTCATTTCAAGGCTTCAGCGGTGACAGCGCGGGAAACAACTGCCCCGGGGAACGCTGACTCCCACAGACCAGACCTATAGAAACAATCATGGTTGTGGATTCCAAAAGCACTGACAACAAGACTGCATAAATAGCCATCAACTAATGACCTTGCTACTCCTCCTACTTCCACTCTTTCTTTAGCTTGCTGGAACACCAGGGGTTTTCTCCATCTAACGTCCCCGGCAAGATCAACTTAGGAGGTTATGATATCCTATGCCTTCAGGAACTGTTCCTTAAAGAATTACCTGCCCTGGACGGGTTTGAAATAGCCTTTTCACCAGTGATGTCAGAAGAAAAAGGTAGACCCACCTCTGGTTTGATGATTGCAGTTCACCTGGGAAGTGGTCTACAGGTCGGAAAAGTCCTCATGGAAACTCCCTTCATCTTAGCGGTTCTATTATCTAGGTCCAGTATAGCTCCAGGTACAGGATTTCAATATTCTATGTTTCTTCTGATTACAGACATTTATTGGAACCCAAAGGGTATCCAAACAGAAGAGTTGCTTGACTTGGTTATATCTATACTGGACTTTTCATATACTGAGCTGAAGGCTGTAGACATCTGATCTGTGGGGACCATAACATCAACTGCTCCACAGGCAGGAATGAGATAAAAGAGAGTACAGCCTCGCAGGCCGCTCAACGAGGGAAGGAGTGGTCAAATTTAATGTCAGCAAGAAATGTATTCAACACAGCCACTTTTTTGGCCCAAGTTGCAAGCGACCAACATGGAAGAGAGGTCTGTCAAATTCTACCATCGACTATATTTTTGCCTCTCAATCGTTTCTTCCCAACCTGACGGAAACAAACGTTGTGCAAACAACTCAAAGTGACCATAAATTGCTGTACATAAATTGGACATCTGCAAAACCACATATCTCTTACTACTTGCAGAGGTTGAACCAGCAGGCAGGGGAAACCGATTACGGGTTTCCCAAAACAACATCCAAGCAATAACAAAATCCTACAAGAACCCCAACAACATCTCCGAAGTAGATTACAGACCGCTTTCATTCAGAAGCATCAACACAGTCTCCAAGAATAGAGACAAAGAGGAATCTAGTCACACTCAAACCTATGATGCTCTTCTGGTGACTAAACGCAACATGGTCAGTAAAGCCAAAAGGACTGCCTCAAGCTACAACACCGAACCAACCAGAGTTCGAGCAAAGGAAGCATTAAAGAACTACAAATCTTGGCTCAGATCCTACCGGCATGCCCTTTACCAACAGGATTCGGAGATTATGTTAAAAAAAAGTCAACAATAGCAACACTGATATTTTTGGAAGCTGATAAGACCACTGGGTAAAGCTACTGATGCAACACTGACCAACAGCACTGCAGAATCCACTTGGACAAAATTCAACTCAAGCCTGTTTGAAACTCCAGAGTCGAAGTCAAATCCGTTACCAGCACAGGCAATTGTCCCTTGGGTTGACCTACACGACATCAATGATATAACGTCAACTATAACAAAGCTGAAAAACTCTAGGGCTCCGTGGCCCGATGGTTTAACTAATGAGAATTCAAAATACTCTCTGTCGGAATGGGCTGAACTGCTTAGCTTAATTTTTGAAAGCTGCAGCAACCAAAGGAAAATCCCGCCATCTTGGGCAACATCTGTGATTGTACCTATTTACAAAAAAGGCATTAAAGTTGATCCTAAGAACGTCCGCCCTATGGCATTGTTGGATGTTATAGGTAAAGTATATGGAAGCCTGCTCCTGAAACATTTTCAATCTTGGCCAAAAAAAGCCCTCTACAATCTGGGTTCAAGAAGGGGACTGGAACCAGCATTAGCATCATGCTGCTTAGTATTCTGAAAGCAAAGGTCCTGGAAGGCAGCCCTACAATCTATTTAGCCTTCATAGATCTTACCCAGGCCTTTGATCTTGTCAACAGATCCAAACTTTGGAAGAAACCAGCAGTCTGGAACTGCCCACAGGAGATCTTTGGGCCTTTACAAGCCTTACATACAAACACAAATGTACAAGTCTGGCTGAGTTCCAGACTGTAATAACGGAAGAATTGGGTAAGTTGTGCAACTCTTTTTATTCTTCAACCCGTACACCGTGACCATCAATCCCCTCCCAGCTCCCTGCTCCTTCAAAGATCAACCGCCGCCACGAGCGTGGAACTAGGAGAGGTTCCACGCACATGGGACAAAAGACAAAGGCACGCGAAAGCGCGAGCCACTTACAACACTTCTCCCCCCGTAAACCACAAAAACATGTGAGCACAAATTTCCACACAGGAAAACACAATGAGGGGAAGAACGGAAAAATAAAAAAAAGGAAATAAGGAAATGATGAAGAAAGAACCATCAGAAAGAAAAAAAAACAACAACATAAGGTTGAATATCTGTAAACTCTAAGAGTTAAATATCTGTAAAGTCTAAGACAAAGTCCTTGTATTTCGCTGGAAGCTTCTTCATTCTGTTAGGGCGGTTATTCATGTCATTGAAAGCCTCCGCAGGAGAAGAAGCCTCACTTGGTTCAGCCCCGGCTGGAATTAAAACAGAATTGTCCGAAACAGACACTGAAGATTCATCAGCATCCTCTGGCCCCACCTCAGCCGGGATAAGAGCAAAATTATCAGAATCACATTCGGAAGACTCATCCGCCTCCCCACCAAATGGCGCAACACCTTCACTCCCCGGGGAAGACACCTCAACACTTTCATGACCCACCACATTGGCCTGCCAAGAGACTACCACATCACTACTGGCATTCAGAGGGCTCGGTATATGAACCACACACTCAGCCGCACACTCGAGACCATCTCCATTTGTGGCCCCGCTCCCCTCACAACCCTGGTCTTGAGTACCCGCAAAGTTTCCCTTAACAGGAACCACCCGCCTCAAACTCCACCTGGTACCATCCTGTAGTTTAACATAACCACGACCGACTTTGGTCACGATACACGGCTGCATAAACTTGGAACAGCCCTTAGCCACGAACCTAGGATTTTTCACGACAACAAAATCACCAACTTGCACACGCAGGGGTTTCCTTTTGCAAAGCTGAGATTCCCAAAATCGGGATTGTTTAATACGTACCCTATCAAGAACCTCCTGCATGTTGACGCAAGTTTGTACACCACCCCCAAGAGCGGCTATCCTGAGTTTGGACCCCGGTTTCCTACCCCTCATTAACTCAAACGGAGACAAACCAGTAAAAGACGAAGGGGTAAGCCTATAAGCCTTAAGTGCCTCAGACACCACACTGCACCACGGCAAACCATTGGCGATGGCCAACTGAACAGCCCCTTTCACGAACCGGTTCATCCGCTCCACTAACCCGTTGGCCTCCGGGTTGTACAAAGCCACCCTATGGTGACGATTCCCTAGTTTAGAGAAGAACTCTTGCATGGCACCCAATACAAACTGGGGACCGTTGTCGGTGACGACTCCCGCAGGAACACCCTCCCTGTCAAACACCGATGACAAGAAATCAATCACCTTTTCAGTGGTGACTGAGGACAAAGCCGTGGCCCCCACCCACCTGGAGGTGTAGTCGACCAACACTACAAAATACTTCAAACCTCCACCCAAAGCGTCTAGGGGACCCATAATGTCAATGGCACTTTTGACCACACATCTTGGGGCACTGCCACAGGTTGAATGGGGTGGGGCAATATTGTTTTGCTCTTATCACTGATGGAACAGGCCACACAATCTTTAACTACCCTCTCAACTTCCTCATCCATCTTGGGCCACCAATACCCTTCTCTGAGCCTCCTTTTCGTCATGGATCTACGGATGTGCCCCTCATGAGCCAACTCCACCAACTTAGCTTTTAGACATTCAGGCGGTATTAACCTAGCACCCCTAGCAATGCCCCATGGACCATCCGACAACTCAGACCACACCTGACCGAACGATTTATTCAAATCGTCTTTGCCCACACCAGTTGCGAGAGCTGTTTTAATGCTATTTAATACCGGATCTCGTCCACACTCTATACACCACTCCTGCTCACTGACGGCCGCAAACACCTTGGCCACCAACATACACTCGTCACCCGTCACGCACTGTGTTGGGTCTCCCACGCATATATCGTGGCGGGGGAAACGAGAGAGACAGTCCGCAACAATATTTTTAGTGCCAGGTATATATTCGACTCTAAAATTATACTCCCTCATGTCGGCCATCCAACACATCACCCTAGAGGATGCCTGGGACAATCCTTTAGTTGTCAACACATGCACCAGGGGCTTGTGATCGGTGCGTATAGTGTATTCCACCCCCCACAAGAATGTTCTGAAATGTTTGGATGCCCAGACGGCGGCCAAGGCCTCCCTCTCTATGACGGCATATCTGCGCTCAGTCTCACTAAGAACCCTGGAGGCGAAAGCAATGGGGCGGTACGACCCGTCAAAACACTGCTCAAGAACAGCCCCTACACCATACTCACTAGCATCCACTGTTAAAACCGTCTTCCTTGAGGGAGAAAAGGAAGCTAAAGATGGAGCCTGGTCTACCAGAGCCTTCAAGCCTTCAAACTCAAGCTGGCACAACTCTGACCACTCAAAACGTACACCCTTTTTGAGCAAAGCTCTCATGGCAACTGTCTTGTCGGAGTACGTGGGAATGAACCTGCTGTAATATTCAGCCAACCCCAAAAACGACCTTAGCTGGTCCTTACTGGTGGGTGGAGACACCTCACACAATGCCTTCACTAATTCAGCCTTGGGATGTGTCCCTTTGGCATCAAGAGTGTGTCCCAGATAAGTTACACTCTCCACCCCTATTTTACACTTACTCATTTTGACCGTCAGACCACTCCTCTCCAAAATGCCTAAGACTTGTAGAACCCTCTCATCATGTTCCTTACGTGACCTGCCCCACACCAAGATATCGTCCTGAAAATACTCCACCCCATCCACTCCACAAAACAACTTCTGCATAACTCGCTGAAAAACAGCAGAAGCAGAGGCCAAGCTAAAAGGCATCCACCGGAAACGAAAAGCTCCGAACGGGGTAATGAATGAGGTGAGAGGGCGTGATTCGACGTGCAGATCCACCTGGTGATAGGCAGAGGACAAATCTAGAGTGGAGAAACAAGACGCCCCTCCCACAAGCGAAAGCATTTCGTTTATATTCGGCAAGGGATGTCTGTCGATCCAGATATTGCAATTTAAATCTCTAAGATCGACACACATCCTCATGCCTCCATCGGATTTGCGTGCCAAGACAATAGGGGCTAACCACTCTGAGGACTCCACCTCCTCAATTACACCGGCTTCCATGAGTTTGTTAAGTTCCATCCTGAGTGCCTCACGTGCCATGATAGGTACTCGCCTGACCTTGTGCACAACGGGGATGGCACCCCTCTTAAGCACAATCTTGTGTGAAAAACCCTGCAACTTGCCCAGGACAGGGGAGAAAACTGACTGAAACCTCTCTTGAAGAACTTCGGCTTCGGCTGTCAACGAGCTACCATGACCCAAACTACCTTCCCTTCCTTTGCTCACACACAAAACAGGAACAGCTTTACCCGGGTGAACCTCTATATCGAGGACAGCCTGCTCATCCCACCCAATAACCGGATCACCCTTATGAGCTACATAAAGCTTTCCTCTGGTTTTCTGGCCGTGAAATTCTATATCAACCCAGTCGTATCCAAATACTTTAATTGGAACACGCCCATACGCACATGGATTGATGTCAGGCGGACTCAAATCAGATACCTCTTTATGGAACTTGGCCTTGTACAGCTCGGGAGAAACCATGGTATAAGGAGAGCCCGTGTCGACCAACACACTAAGGGGAACTCCATTCACACTAAGGGTAGCCCACGCACTCTTTTTGGTTGGTCCCACACTCAACAGCGCACCTTCCTTGGGAAGAACACCCGCCGCAGGTGAGGGGCTGACATATCCTACAACCGTTACATTTCTATCATCCTCATCAGGATCCACCATGCGTACAACTTCCCTCTGTGGAGCAGTCTTGCACATGCGGGCAAAATGTCCCCTTCCCTTGCATTTTCTGCACACAACTGCGGAAGCAGGACACTCCTTTGCTCCTGCAACATGACCCCTCCAACCACATTTCTTGCAAAGATCTCTGCTATTTGACGTCGCCCTTTGATCCCTGTCCCTGGCACGACTATCCTCAGCCTTGCGTGGCTGAACCATGTGTACGATGTCCGCCTTCTCTGTCACTTCCCTGACGCTCTTCCTTGATTCCTCCAGGGCACGGGCTATTTCAATCACTTTCTCCAATGGAGGGTCCTTTTCTGTCCATAACCTCTCCCTGACCTTTGAGTCACTAGTCCTCATCATGATCTGGTCACGAATGTATTCATCCGTAAGTCCCGTGAATTTACAGGTAGAAATGAGGGTGCGCAGAGCCGTCACATATGAGTCGATGTTCTCGCCAGGACCCTGTGCCCTCGAGAAAAAATGATACCTCTCCAGCACAATGTTGGCTCTCTTGCCGAAGCGTGTCTCCAACTTCTTAAGAGCAGTTTCAAATATCAAAACCACTGCCTGCCCCCCCTCTCCATCACCATCGCCAGAAGGTAAAGCCAATACGTCCTGGCCTGGAAGATGTCTGAAGATCCTCAAACCCTCCGTGCCAAGGCAATTAAGTAGGGTTGCTTCCTTGTCGTCATCAGACATCCTGGAACCCCCTGACGCTCTCAGATATACCTTGAAAGTGTCCACCCAAAGCTCCCATGCAATGGGGGGCTCTCCTGGACTGGGAAGAAAAGCTGGGGGAGGGCAAGCATTACTGTGCTGCATGGCTAATGGAAACAGAGATCGTCACAGAAGAAGAGCACAACCGCAGATGGGAATGATGGAGAAGTCTGCACGTGACCAGGTCAGGTTGATTGAGAGAACTTCCTTCGAACACAAGGTATTAACCTGTACAACCAGTTAAAAAAAAAACAGCAGACTCCAATGAAGGAGTTATTTCATCCAAATCACCTCTTCAGGGAGCAGGACTCGCTGAACGTGAATGCCACAAAAAGTTGGCGGTTGGAGAATGCCAGCCAATATAATTTCACTTCTAGCAAGTCCCCAGTCACAAGTCACTTTCCTCCTAGCTGAAGAGGATGTGGCCAACCGTGGAATTGCAGTCCCTGAGGCTTCCACACTCAAGGGGTTAACATTCCTCTCCTCGCCGCCGAGGAAAGGGTCACCACGCCCACCGATGTACAGGAAACCCCTGGTCTTGCTTCCTCACGGGAAGGGGGCGGAGCCGAACAAACGCGGAAAACCGTGGTCTTTGCAGGAGCCCTCCCGGGCTATTAAGATCCACCGGGCCGTGCCCCCCACCCAGGGTCCACCTCTCACCTGCAGAGGTCCGTCGTCTGCAACGCGCGAGGAGCCGTAGCGCGGCAGCTGCAAACACCGCCTCGAGCCGCGCTCGACCCCGTCCGGGAGCGCGGCTCGGATTAAGATCCCTGAGAACGAAGAGCAGCGGTTAATCAGCCAGGAGCCAGCGGCCGTATACTCCGCCGTGAGCCGCGCTCGACCTCGTCTGGGAGCGCGGCTCGGAAGACCAGCTGAGGACACCAGAAGATGATGGTGCACGGCTTGGTGAGGCGTGTGGGTTGGAGGTTGAAGAAAGCCTCGTCGCCAGTGTAATAACGGAAGAATCGGGTAAGTTGTGCAACTCTTTTTATTCTTCAACCCGTACACCGTGACCATCAATCCCCTCCCAGCTCCCTGCTCCTTCAAAGATCAACCGCCGCCACGAGCGTGGAACTAGGAGAGGTTCCACGCACATGGGATAAAAGACAAAGGCACGCGAAAGCGCGAGCCACTTACAACACAGAGGCCTGCTGTATTCAGTGATTCCAACAGCTTGAGGTGTCAAACAGGGCTGCTCTCTTGTTCCGGCACTTTTTTTGGCGTATTTTGGTGACTATAAGGAAGCAAATGCTGAGACTAGATCCTTTCCTCCAGCAATTGGCCTAGTCAAAGTCCCCAGGATTCTATACGCAGACGATCTAATCCAACGCGATCAAGCGCCAATAGGTCTGCAATGACAGCTGGCTTCACTCTCTAAATACACTGCAGAGAACAACCTCGAAATAAACAAGTTCAAAGGAAAGATTCTGGTTTTAGATAAAAGGAGTCAGACACGAGGTAAACCGACCTGGTATTTAGAAGGAGTGCAAGTGGGGGCCTTGTCTGACTCCTCTAAAAAAGAAAACGCAATGCAATTACACCTACATGCAAAGATGCGTAACCTCATTTCTCAAGCTAAAATCCTATACAAAAAATGCGGTCGCTTTTCACTACTTCCAATAATAAAGTTTTACCGGGCAAAGGTGATTCCTGCCATTACATACGGCGCAGAGGCTATGCCGGCTCTTCCAAAATCACTCTGGCCTACATTGGAAAGTATGTTTTGGAGATCAATCCTCAATCTGCTAAAATCCATGCCTATCGTTCTAATCAGACGTGAACTGTCCCTAACGTATCTTGAAGCAATTGTAGCTAGAAACAGCACAATGCTATATCAAAAAATCATGGACCCATCTAGCCCATCAATCTTTACATTGGTAAAAGAGGAGATGAGCTTAGGCCATTGCAAAATGCTGTCCCTGTGGTAGAACGAATGTAAAGCAAACTTGGAGGGATGTGGCAGCTCCATTGATGAACTAGTCCGGAACCCAACAAAATCAAAAAAACACTTAGACGAGACGGATTAGATCTCCACTCTAGAGAAAGCCGCGAACTACAAACTGACAAGGCACCTCCCTCAAACCGTCAGAAAGCTAAACGAGCTACAACCATTCTTAAAGAAGCACCCAAACAGAAAATTGCGATCAACCCTTCTCCGGGCAAGGTTGAACTTATTGCCTTCAAGATCTTAAACATAAGAGGGATATCACCATCTAACAGCTGTCGCTTTTGCAACACACAGTCATGCTCAGAAACGCTGCAGCATATCCTATTATCTTGCCCTGGTACTAGGCATTGCAGATCACTGTATTTGACCCACCACTTGGACATAGGTCATTTGGCTGAAGAAGAGTTGTGGTGGGGGCGTTTAATAGGGGGTCTGAGACCTTCATGGGCGATAGCCGCTGCAAAAATTCTGGACTTGATTTTCACTGGAACTTAAAGGAGCTGGAGCCTGAGGTCACGAACCTACGAAAATCTCATGGAATGATTGTTTCACCTGTTCACAGTTTTTTAAACAAGCTTCTTCTTTTGTTATATATCATTTTCACTCTACTTTTATGGCTAAACTTCAATTTTACTTCTACTTTTTCTATTTCAAGTCATCACTGTTTGTCACTTGTAAAAATCACTTCAGTGATTTAATCTCGCAATAAAAATGTTTTTAAAAAAATAAAGTAGGGCAATCTGACGAACAACAGAATGTAGTCCACACACTCAGACTTAAGTTTCGATTATACAAATGCTTTATTCTTTTATGCATATCAGCTATGATGTCATCCTACGTGGCAAACTGGAAAACCTATTGAAGGGAGGGATTGGTTATGGGAACCTATGTACCTAAATGTCATATAAGTATTAGTAACATTACTGGATACACCTTATCTGGAAGGCACGCCTTGAACCACATCTAAATAAGCATAATACAGATTATAGCAGAATAACAGCAGATGATTGATCTGTGCAACATTTTATAGCATGTTGCTACATCAACCCCTATGATTGGTAGGCATTCTCTCCCAACCTTGAACAATCGGCTTGTTGGCAGCACGTAAGCTAAACAAAACTCATGTGCCGGGAGCAACGTCAGACTACTACCCACTCACCCAATTAGTGCATCATCTCTCACCAGTCCGGCGCTGAGCCAAGGCTTGTTCTTTGTAGTTCACCTTGCAGCCTGTTCTCTGCTTTGGGACTTTCAAGGGAGTGTAGGTACATCATTATCTTCATCTGGAGCTTAATGAATAGCCCTTGTTATTTCGGTATACTTGTTATCATAAAAGCCAACGTATTAAAAATCGTCACATTTAAAACAAAGTGTCATCTCAGGACATCAAATTGAGGTACCGCATCATACAAAAGATAAAATAAAGAGGGATCACAGGGATTTTCATGGATAAGTTCATAACTAAGCATCCTTTATCTTGCCCCTACCCGTACCTATTATCCATCAATTGGATTTACAAAGTGCAAGAATACCTAAAGTGCATGATAATTCAACAGGTACAGTATAATAGTAGCACATTCCATGTCCCTTCATATTAAGAAACAAGTAATTAATAAGCAGCAATTGGATTCATAAAGAGGTAATAATATGCCTAAAATGTACAATAGTTCAACAGGTACAGGATAGTAGCAGCATTTTCCAAGCCCTTTCAGATAGATGGTAAACAGCAATGAGACTCATAAAGTGCCAATATGCCTAAGGGTACATGTTAGTTCACGGATAGAGCAACATGAGTTATTACACAGAGATTGGATTTACAAAGTGCAGAAGTGCCTAGAGTGCATGATAGTTCAACAGGTCAAAGTAATAGCAGCACTTTCCATGACCCTCCTTATTAAGCAACAGATAATGATTAAGCAGCAATTAGATTCATAAAGTGCAAATATACCTAAAATGTACAATTCCTCAACAAGTACAGGATAGTAGCAGCAGTTTCCAAGCCCTTTCAGATAGATGGTAAACAGCAATGAGACTCATAAAGTGCCAATATGCCTAAGGGTACATGTTAGTTCACGGATAGAGCAACATGAGTTATTACACAGAGATTGGATTTACAAAGTGCAAAAGTGCCTAGAGTGCATGATAGTTCAACAGGTACAAATTAATAGCAGCACTTTCCATGACCCTCCTTATTAAGCAACAGATAATGATTAAGCAGCAATTAGATTCATAAAGTGCAAATATACCTAAAATGTACAATTCCTCAACAAGTACAGGATAGTAGCAGCATTTTCCAAGCCCTTTCAGATAGATGGTAAACAGCAATGAGACTCATAAAGTGCCAATATGCCTAAGGGTACAATGTTAGTTCTACAGATAGATCAGCATGAACTTCTGAGATTCACTGTAGCTAGGGCCAGCTTGCGGGTGAGGCCATAGGTTACTTCCATACATTTACAACATTTTCACATGTTTTCTACCCTCCTTCGCCACAGCCTAATTAAGAATAATTAATATATGCTGAGGTACTTTTGCCCAATTGAGAAAGCAAAAGGCGTCACCCGTGAATATGAGCACAGTAAATGAACATATATCTTAAAGTGAAATATACAAATGCAGTTCAGTTGACCTAGACCTTAGAAGAAAGTGTGCAAGACAAAATAACATTAGACTTTAAAAAAAGTCATGAATACCAGAACAATAACCCGAGAGAGGAAATGCGCCAATAAATATGCCGGCAAATTATAAAAGGTGCTCACCTTTTAAGCCCGGGAATCTGCAGCAAAATATTCCCTGGAAAACAAAATCCTATTGCGAAACAAGTTCTTGTGGTCTTGGTGGTAACTGTCTTCTCCGGGAACATGACAACCTGAGTAAAATCCTAGTTGCCAAATACCTTAGCAAGCTTGCCAACCTAAAAAAAAAAAAGAAGGGGTTGTGTCCGCTTTCTGAAGCAATTTTGCTCTGTCCACCCCCATGTGTCCTTTATGTGTGCCCTGAAAAGCAGCCACAATCAGGGGAAAACAACTGCATCAGTGTCCAGGATTGAAACTTCCCTTGCCACATCTTGGCCAAATACTCATGATTTACCTGCACTCTCATCATTTGCCCTCTTCACCCCTATGTCTGGCTTTCAACAATACTCTGCTTTATGACAATAACTTGAAAAGTGCACATATCATAGAGTCACTCAAATATATAAATACCTATAGTACTATGTTAGGCAAAAAGTGTACAATTGTGGCATTATCTTAACAGGGAGACTACAAGTACCAGAATGCAATTCAGCCAAAGGCAAACAAATAGTCTTTCAGAGCTCTAAGAGAGCACTGGGAACATAGAAGATATTTAATCTTTAAACCATGTTGGGGTATATTATAAATGTATATAACCAAAGGTTATTCTAGTTTGCCTCACACATGCAAGTTGGATTTGCAATTCACCATGTATTAGCAGCTCCATACCCAGAGATAGCTTTTCATGTGGGCCTCTTAACAGCTTGACCTATGGAGTTCAATACTTTCAAGGACTGACAGAAGCACGGTTTTAAAAAGAAAAAGGGATGCTGTGTGTTTTCTTATTGTGTTATGAGATATTTTAAACTAATAAAACACACAGCATCCAGGACTGTGGACTGTATCCCATCTGCAGTAACTGGGATTGACCCTGCTTAGCTCCAAATCAAGGAAGTACCCCCTGGACATATTGCTCTAATTGGCCGTGTAACTTGTGCTCATTTATTAAGCAACATGACCTGAGGAGTCGACCCCTGCCTTGTTTTCAAGTTAAGCAGGGTTGGTCCCGGTTACTGCATGGATTGGAGTCCCTGAATGCCTATTTTAGTATGGACTATCGATAGATGTGGGCATGTGAAGTTCTATAGCAGTGAATATCAGAAAAATAGCCTGAATATAAAAAAAATGTTTTGTCCCTCCAGACCCTCACCAAGTGCCCCCCGACTCATCTGTGCCAGCTCCCCCACTCCCCTGAAGGCCTCTTCACTCCCCTACCTGCTCCCATTCTCCAAACACTCAGTGTTTCTGTAATGCAGTTTTCTTTGACATGTCAGCGCTTCATGGCTATACTACAGCTGAGGTTATGGGAAAAATATTTGAGACTCGTGTTGCAAACTTGGTCCCTAGCCCCCCTAAAATTCCTAAGTTTCACTTGGAGTCCTCTTGCCTCCAAGTTGTTTTGGACCTGATCCAAATATGTGCAGCGGTTTGGTTCTGTGGTCCGGCAAAAAAAAAACATCTATGGGAAAATTAATGGAGACAAGGCCAAACATGTATTTTTTTGTTGTTTTCTTAATAACTTTTTTATTTTTCAAAGAATCTTTCTGAAACTTTCAAGTCGGGGGTGGCCTGTGAAAAACTTGGTTTGCATAATTTCAACAAATCCGTCCCACGAGTCAAAAGTTAATAGCAAATAATTTTTTCGATGTCCTATGTAACTCCATTTTACCTTAATTATAGGGAGGCCACTACTGCCCTATAATATCTATCTATCTATCTATCTATCTATCTATCTATCTATCTATCTATCTATCTATCTATCTATCTATCTATCTATCTATCTATCTATCTATCTATCTATCTATCTATCTTTCTATCGCAGAACATCTGTTAGTTTGTTCCTTATACAATTCCACATAGTTCCATCAATCTGCTCCTCATGTTGCATAGTTACCTGTTAGTACTCTCTAGACATTAATGGCTACATGACATTTGGACACCCTGGTTTTCAGCACCTTCACACATTAGACGGTTGCCTGAAATCGGTGAAACTTCAATGTGGTCATAGAAGGACCGGAACAAACTCAATTTAAGTGTCTTGACGTGAGGAACAAAACTCAAAGGTCCCAAGGGACCTTGAAAAATACGTCATGGCCCTAGGACGCACCATTTCCAAGGTATTTGCACCACAACACACTGCAATGCACTGCACCACGCCAGGTTTTGACGACAGTGCAAATAAAGGTCCCAATATGCTGCAGCATTCTAACTCTAGCCGCCCCCCCACGTCTGCTCCAGGGTGTGTCAACCAGCCACACGTGTCCATCCACAGTGCAGTTTACTCCTTAGTGTAAGGAACATCAAGCGATAAGCGACTCTGAGCAGCAACCTAGAGGATCATTGGTATTCAACAATTGATGAGTGTTATCATGTCTGTCTACAGAACCCGTGCGGAGTATGGGTACTTTTTGCTAGTAAATATATAGAGTGAGAAAGAGAGAGAGAGAGTTAGAGGGAGCGGTAGAGAGAGAGAGAGAGAGAGAGAGAGAGAGAGAAAGAGAATAGTCAGCCACTCCCCCCAAGCCCCACAAGTCACTGGGATATCTGTAAAAAAATGTATTTTTTGTTCCAAGAGCACTCAAACGGTGAATGGAATTTCTTTCGGAATAGAAATAAATTAGACAGCAATGCCTCGTTTAAATTATTTTGACCAAAGGGATGCCCAATTTAATTTCCTTGTGCATAGTTGCAGATTTCATTATACAAACACCCGGTGGTTCTTATGCAAACCGAATAAAAACCTCCAGTAATCTGATTATGCTTGAAATATGTAAAAGCAGAGCATGATCTTACAGGAAATGACCTTGTGTCTGGTCAAGCAGGTCAATACAGGTGGAAAGTCAACACATCAGACATTGATTGGAGAAAGAAGCCATGTGACTAAGCAAAACTTGCATTCCCTTATGCAAGGTTCATTTTCAGGTGGGAAGTGCACTTAGGCCGCCAGTATTATCCTTTCTGAGTTGCATACGAAGTGCTGCGAAAACCTCCCGCCATAACCAGCCCTTCATTTTTTACATATTTAAATTGTTTTCGCTGTATTTCTTCCCGATTTAATATCAAGACTTTTGTGTCACATTGAGTTTGATCTATTTGGTATATCTGCCGAGTTGGAAGACAGCCTTTAGCTTACCTACTGCTTAGTAACGGCATGAGTATATGGGATAGGCGTACATGATGTGATTTTAGTAATGACTCTGACATCGTCCACAATGTCTGTAAAACTGCAGGGGGCCTGCATAGTCGAGTCAGGTTTTATATGTTGGGAAGAAAGCTGACTCACTTTGTGAGGATTTGCTGTTGAGGGAATAACACAGACAGGATACTGTTACGCTCACCTGGTCTCCGCGGAGGCGTTGGGGCATGGTTGCAGCCCTCCCTGAACTTAAATCATCCCCTTCAGGCCTCTCCCTCAGTAGAAAAGCTGTGAGTGGTGGTACGTGGTGATACTGCTCCTGCGTGGAGATAACAGTGTGTGAGTGCTTCAATCTGTGATTGTTGTACCTCTCGAACCCTTCACCCCAAAGTACAGTTTCTGTGAGCATACCCCGGCCCATAAAGCTCACCTGTCAATTATGAAAGATAAGCTCTCCGTCCAGCTACATCTAGATCTATTTCCTTCTCTGATCCCTGATAAGGAATAGTCCAATCCAGCTGCGACTACGCTTCTCCTTATGATTGGTGAGTCTTTCTTGAGCTCTTGTGATGCTGTTCATTCTGTTTAATGTCTTTAGATTTTGCTCCTATTTATGCCCACAATAATGTCTCTCTTCTGTTCTTCTCCCGTAGATGGAAATGCGGCCTCAATGCAGCTGTGATATGCGAGACGCGGCCGGATGCAAGATAGATGCTACCGCAATGTTCGACAGCAGTTAAGTGATGATTTAAGGAAAAGCGCAAAGTATGGTGAAGCGCAACCTTAAACGGACTATATTTTCTATGTCTAACCTTGTCTTCTGTTTTTCCTTGCAGGGGCTGCTGTCGACGATTGAGCGTGTGGTGCTGCGGTGCCAAGGTGAAGATTTCGGCATTCTGGAAAGTGTAAAGATGAATACATGGTTCGCCGAAGAGATGTACAGGTAAGAACAGCTTACCCCAGTTGGTAAGTATGCTGGCAGGAAGCAGGATGTCCACGAAGCAGAAATTTCAACGGTAAGCCTGACACCAGGCGATCATGAGCGTTACGCTGCTTGTAAGTGCAGAATAACGTGAAGCGCCTGTATTGAGGATTGGGGCAGTTTATACAGCTGAGATCGTGGGCACACCCATTAGAGCCGGCTTACCAGCCTCACCCTGCCACTCCTAGAGAGTGAGCACGTGCAAAGGCAATCCATTAGCAGCCACACCCAAGAATACACTTGGGGCTGCTTAATGGATGGAACGTTCAAGGTTAATGCATCCTGCTTAATGGATGGAATGTTCAAGGTTAATGCATCTAAAGTGCTATGTCCATAATAAAAGAATTTTGGTGTTAAATGGATGTTCTTGTTTATTTTGTTCATGAGCCTGGCGCCAAAGGTGCCAGGACAGTGTCCACCCAGGTCTCCTGTTTATGTGACCCCTGCAGGCCTGTGCCCCCGACTTCATGACCATGACAGCACTCCCCCTCAAGGCCCCTCTCAAGGGTAGTTCTCCTCCCGGTCCTGGTTTGGTGGGATTATTGCGATGGAACTGTCTGATTAAACACAGAGCATGGACGTGTTCACTGTGTTCCCAAATTCGGACTTGAGGTCCGTAACCTTTCCAGTCAATTAGGCAATAAAATTTTGATCGAACCACCTTGGAGTCCAGGATGGATTTGACTTCATATTCTGGTTCTCCATCTATTACTTCAGGCTCTGGCGGAGAACCAAGCCGTGTATTGGATTTCATGGGTTTGAGGAGAGAGACATGAAATACGGGGTGAATTTTCATGTGAGATGGTAACTCCAATTTCGTGGTGACAGGATTGATTATGGACTTTATAGTATAGGGGCCCAGGTATCTTGGGCAGAAAGCACTTGGCCCCTTCAGGGGAACATATTTTGATGCTAACCACATCTTTTCTCCAATCTGCTAGGCGGGAGCTTCCTTCCGATGTCGATCAGCAAACAGTTTTTATCTTTCCTTAGCCTTGGTCAGATGCTCTCTCGCCTCCTTAAGACCCTGAGTGATGATTTTATGCAAGTTTTTTATGGCTGGCATTTCCAGGGTATCGGGTGGATCAAATACTGATGTCCTTGGATGACTTCCGTGCACAGTGTATAATGGAGTTTGACCTGTGCTTGTGTGAACTGAGTTGTTGTATGCATACTCAGCTATCCAAAGTATATTTTTCCAAGAATCCTCAGACTGTTGCAACATACACCTGAGATATTGCTCTAAAGTTTGGTTGGTTCGTTCAGTTTGCCCATCAGTTTGAGGCTGATGGCTTGTGGACAACCAGAGATCGATTTTGGCAATCGTACAACACTTTCTCCAAAAGGCAGAAACAAATTGAGTTCCGCGATCAGATACTAATATTGAAGGAATTCCATTCAATCAAACAATTTGCTCTAGGAACACAGAAGCGAGAGTTGATGCAGTTGGGAGTCCCTTCAGAGGGATGAAATGGGCCATTTTGGAAAATAAATCCACGACGACTAATATGGTGTTGTATCCATTGCAGGATGGAAGATCTGTGATGAAGTACATTGACAGGGTATACCAAGGTGCTGGCAGTACTGTTAGGGGATATAGCAAGCCAGCGGGGTTCTGTTTCTGAGACTTGTGTTGTGGACAGACACCACATGTTTCAATAAATTGGGCAATGACTTTTCGGCAGGTTGGCCACCAGTAGTTTTGTTTTACCCTAGCCTGAGTTTTGGCTATTCCTGGGTGTCATTTCAGTAATGAATCGTGGTAATTTGTGATTATTAGCTTTTGCAGTTCTTGGTCTTGGACATATAATCGTCCTTGGAAATACTGTAGATTGTCTTCAATGATGTACTGGTCACCTTTTAACAGCCATTCCTGATGTGTTGATTGATCCATAGGGGATTGCAAACTGGTACGTTGGTCATCCACACACGTGGTGGCAACTATTCTGGTTTGAATCCTTTCCTCAGGAATTATGGCCACGGGGTCAGATGTTGTAAAAGCCTCTTTTTCTTCACTCATGCTGATAGAGTGTCTGCTTTCCCATTGCGTACTCCAGGTCTATAAGTGATAATAAAATTGTATTATGCGAAAAAATGAGCCCAACGAAGTTGACACGAGGATTGTGCTTTGGAGGTTTTCAAGTATTTCAAGTTATGGTGGTCCGTGATGACAGTGACTGTATGTCCCGCCCCAAGAAGGTCATGTCTCCAGGCCTTGAATGCTGCTTTAATCTCCAGTAATTCCTTATCTGTGATTGCATAGTTCAACTCAGGGGCTGAAAATATGCGGGACCAGAATTCAACGGGGTGTAAGTTGTCCTGTTTCAGGGTCTCGTTGTGACAATACTGCTCCCGTAGCTAATTTTGAAGCATCTGTCTCAACTATGTAAGGTCGGTCTGGTCGTAGGTGTTGAAGGACCGGTGCAGTAGTGAAAGCTAGTTTTAACTTCTGGAAGGCTTCTTCAGCTGCTGTCGACCAATGGAACTTTTGACTTTTCTTTAACAAGGAGGTAATTGGATGTACAATTTGTGAAAACCCAGCTATAATCCGAGGGTTAAAGTTGGTGAATCCGAGCACGCTTTGCACTCCTTTCGTGGATGTTGGTGAGGGCCATTGGAGGATTACATCCACCTTTCATGTATCCATATGTGCGCCTTGTGGTGTGAGCATAAAACCGAGAAACTCGACCTCGGTTACACGGAAAACATTTTTTTCCAACTTGGCATGCAATTGGTGTTGTCGAAGCTTCTCTAAGACTGCCCGGACATGGCCTACATGTTCTTCCATGGAATTTGAGTAGATAACAATGTTGTCAATGTAAACAACAGCACAAACCTCCAGTAGTTCACAGAGTACATCATTCACAAAGAATTGGAACACCGCGGGGGCATTGCGTGATATTCAAGAGGCCGTACTTTGTGCGGAAGGCGGTTTTCCACTCGTCTCCCTCTTTCACTCTTACAAGATGTTATACTCCTCTTAAATCCAGTTTTGGGTAGATTTGAGCATGTTTCACTTGGTCCAGGAGCTCTGGTATAAGTGGTAAAGGATATTCATTTTTTACTGGGATCTGATTGATGTCTCTATAGTTGATACAAGTTCTTAAATTCTCCTCCTTTTTAGGCACAAAGAATAAGGGCGAGGAGGCAGGTGACTTGGACGGGCGAATGAAACCGTTCACCAGGTAATGATCCAGGTAAATTCTAAGATGCTGATTTTCCTGTTCTGTCAGATTGTAAATTCAGCTGCAAGGGATCTGGGCTCCGGGTACAAGAGCACGTGCTAAGAAAATCCATTAGCAGCCACACCCAAGAATACACTTGGGGCTGCTTAATGGATGGATTATTCAAGGTTAATGCATCCTGCTTAATGGATGGAATGTTCAAGGTTAATGCATCTGAAGTGCTATGTCCATAATAAAAGCTTTTTGGTGTTAAATGGATGTTCTTATTTATTTTTGTTCATGAGCCTTGTGCCAAAGGTGCCAGGACAGTGTCCACCCAGGTCTCCTGTGCATGCGACCCCTGCATGCTTGTGCCTCTGACTTCATGACCATGACAGGTACTTGGGTATAATGAGGATGACCAGACGGTGCCTTGTCGACATCAGTCTTATCCAGTATGAACGGTAAAATGGGTGTGGGGTGGAAGTTTGCTATATTGTAAATTGTGGTTTTGACGACTCAACTTCTGGGGCACCAGTGGTCCTGCGGTGAATAACGGTCTCTAAACCATCTATCAGCCCCACAACTCTAGTACACCCTAAGGGATCCGAACAGATTGGAAAGACAAGCAAATCATAAACCTCCTTGTCCAATTTTGGTAACGTGGACGGAACGGCAGGCTTTGCAAGGTCATGTATCATTGGTTAGTTGCAAAACATGGAAAATAAAATTATTACCCAATGATAAAAGGGGCTGTCCAGTCAAGGTTGAATACAAATATCAGCTTTAATATTACCAAAGCAGACAGTTCTAGCACACTACAAAATACAACCAACCCTGAAAAGGAATGCAGAGGACAGACCTTTTCAAACAATGAACAGGGATGCATTCTGGATACCGACAAGAGGGTAGTTGGTATAGAAAATAATCGCAACAGTTCAAGGATACTTGGGTTCAGCATAAAGGAAGCAATGGGACATTAAATGTCTCAAGGGGACTTCGGAGAAGGACCAAGGGGACAAAACCACAATGTACCTCTGCTTGTAGGTGTACTTGGTGCTCGACAGGGTCGAGGAAGTTTCAGGGTGCTTCCCAGCTTCTGTGACAGAGTTCAAGATGCGAGATAGCTGTGGGTATCAGGCGGCAAGACAGTTTGGCAAGCGAGACTGGATGGATGACTGCAAGATGGCCTACAGTGCTGGCTCACAGTAAGGAATCGTTTTCTCAGTGCTGGTCGGAGGGTCTGAAGCAATGGTTGAGGAGTCCCTGGCACTTCCCACCTGTGAAGCTTGCTGCAGAGCCTAGCGGGACATGCTGTGTGCTGGCTGGGTACCGGTTCTGGAGCTGCTAGAGGGTCCTCTGGATTCAGTATCTCTCTCTGTTCCCTGGGATATGTTTAGGGGAGGGATCTTGCTTTCATCTAGGAGGTCCAGGTCTTCATTCTCTGTCGGAAGATGTGAGTCAGGCTATACCTTCAGACAGGGTCCAATGCTGAGTTCTTTTTGCTACTCCTTGCAAAGTCTTCAGACGATCTACCCAAAAGAAAGGCTCAGCTCTATTTTAAAGCCAAAAGGGCCACATTGATTGGTGTAGGGTAAGCCCACCTTAAAGAACCAACCCTGGGTCCCCAACAGCAATCTCCTGTATGCATGAGTTCATAATGAGAGTGCTTTGAAATAGAAAAGGTAAAGGGGTAAAAACATGTAATTCTAAGTCCCACCCATTTTACTGTCTGTTGTGGATCAATGGGTCCCTATGGTTAATGAAGTTCTCTGTGGTTCCTGATTAAAGCGGCAGGTCTCCCCTTGAATCTGCGGAGGGACCAGACCTTCTGTCTCCATCAAATCACAAACTCCTACCTTCTGAATAGGGTCTCCCTGCAGGGTTGACTACTGTAATACATGCATTCCCAAACATGACATTTCACTGTCCATTGATCCTAAGCATGGGAGCTGGCTTCAGCTTTACACAGTGCATATCAAAGGTTGTTGGGATTCCCTCTCTCCTTTGTTAGCCTCTGCAGCCAGGCCCCATGTTGGCATGTTTGAATTCAACTCTGATTCGTATGCAAAGCTGCCACCGGCAGCAGAGGTAACAAAAGGACAGGGTGGATCCATGGAGCTTTTCTTAGTTTATTAGGTTGGCCATCACAATGGGAATGTTTTACCCTCCCCCTTATGAGAGGACATGGTGTAATCCTGGCTGTCATATCCAAACTAAATATGACGGGGTGATGGCACCTGTAGGCTCTGTCCACCCAGAGTAAACAGGTCAATGTGTATGTCATGCTCTGAACATAGGAACATGTTTACGGATTAGCCCCAGACATTTCCCGGTGGGTGATCTACCATCATTGCATTTCTAATTCCGCGCACTGGTTGAATTCAATTTTTGTTTGACGAAAAGGAAAGAGGGTCATAGTTCAGAAAATGTGCAGCTGTTCAACACAGTGCTGGAACTGAGCCGGATTTTATCCTGATGCGTGTTCTGGCTTAAAATTCCTCTTCTGATCTTGCATCTGGAAAAATCCCAAACCTTTGTTCCCGCTGCCAGTGAATGAACACTGCCCCCCCCCCCCCAGTGACCATCAAGTGCTGGAGCATCACGTTTCAGAACCCTGCCATATGCACTGCCTGCATGCTCAGGGCTTTGAAACATGACTTCCTGGTTCTAGCACCACGTGGCTCCTGTGCACAGGACCCAGAATGCGGCTGGAGTATCACAGAGACTGTGCAGAAAGAAGGGCACACTATATGGTAATGTGTACTTGTGTGAGCCGAAGGGTGAGAGGTGGGAATATTTGTGAGTGCATGTAAGGGAGAGAGAGGTGTGGGTGTCTGCAAGCTTGTGTAAGGGTGAGTGTGGCAGGTATCTGCATGTATGGCTGTCTATGTGTCTATGTGCGAGTGTGTGAGAGCCTGCAGTGTGAAGTTCAAGAATCTACAGGTGTGTGTGTGTGTGTGTGTGTGTAAATGCACGTGTGTATGTGTGTGTCAGTGTGTGTGTGAGTTTATGTGTATGTGATTGAGAAGAGTCTGAGAGTGAGAAGTGCAGGAATATGCATTCTTGTGTGTGCATAAGTGCAAACACATGTGTTCATATTTGTCATTGTGTGTGTGAGAGAGTCTGAGAGTGAGAAGTGTGGGAACCTGCATGTGTGTTTATATATGTGTGAGCGTGTGTGTGTGCATGCTTATGTGGAGGTGGGCTGGGGGGGCAGCAGGTTGAGATGTGTCTGAGTTTGGGGGAAAGGGCAATTTATTTGTTTTCTTTCAAAATCATGAGAACATGATTGAGAGGGAGAGAGAGTCCCTCCCCCCATCACGTCGACCACCTTAGCACATAGTGAGAATGCCCCTAGTCAGCCCCACAGGGGCCACAGACAAGCAGACCACTGGCATGTCACAAAATGACCATGTTCCTTACACGAGCTGGTGTGTTCAATTAGTTAAGAACAGAAGAAGGAACGTGGCCTGGGCGCATGCAGTGAGGACGTGACCGTGTAACGCTCCCACTGAGATCCTTCCTGATCCTCGCAGTGACTACTCTTTAATGCCTCCACCCGCTCCAAAATTATACCCCTGTGTGGGGGAAGCAAATGCTGTGATCACCAGCCCCCACCCAACGAAAATCGGATCCGGTAAAGGGACGAATTTCGAATGAGAACGGGGCCCCCTGCACTCCAAAGATGGCGGCTGCTGTGTGTTAGGCGATCTGCGGTGGGGCTGGGACTCAGGACTTGTGTGCACATTGTTCACACAAGACCTACAGGCTGCAGTTGAGGCGGCTGAGCACTGGATATTGAGGGAGTGGCACTGAGATGACCCGAGGGAATCCCGCTTGTGCTGCAGTGGGAGGATGGGCCAGGACGTGCTCCTTGCCCCTGACGGGCCGGACCTGGAGCTGCAGGGTTGTGAGGCTGCAGATTGCCCACTGAGCCTCCTAGGGCACTCCCACTGCAGAGGACCCGGCAGGAAGCTCGACGGTGTGACGAACTGTTGCTCAAACCGGGAGCAAAAGAGTGGGACACAGTGCTCTGCTCCAGGTAGTTACATGGTGGAGGGACCCACCATAGGACTTCCTGGATGCTGAATGAAGCCAAGGTAAGATACTGGCTACCTTGACGTCGCCCCTGCTACTATCGCCTGTACGTGACCCAAAGACATAGGCCACACTGAAAGGGGACAAAACCTGGCAACTTTGGGGCGGCCAGTCCCCCGCAACAGCTGCGATTCTCTTACTGGGCTTGTGGCAACTGCTGTGACTGCGGGACCCTCCTGACCTATCAACACTGAAGGCGCCCTTCTCGAAGTTTCAAACATTGTGCCCATCCACTGTTGCTTTCCCACAGTTTTTCTGTGGCTCGCCTGTAGCGTTTGAGCACTGGTTTCGGCTGAACCTCCTGCGACTGTAGCTGCGCCACGAAAATCTGCACCTAAGGATACGCTGAACCTCACTTTGCTGCCCCCTTCTCTTGGGCTCCTGCTGGGTGCTGCGCCACTGCTTATAACCTGGCACTCGGACCTAAGATCACCAGCTTTGTCTCCCGCTAAAAACGAAGGGACACCACCATTATGGATTCATTTGCCCACCAGAATAAGACCACAGCCGCCTCACATGCATCTGGAACCGACCAACTCACACCCCCGCACAGCACTCATGGCACACAGGATAACCTAGACCTTGCTGCAATCACCGCCTTGCTGACTTCCCTGGAAACCAAAATAGTCGAGGTCAATGTCGATGTGCAACTGCTCAGGCAAGATGTCAGAGAACTGGCGAAAAGGGTGTCATTGGTGGAATTGCTAATAAATGGCGTGGTAGGGAGCTAATCTTGTGGAACTCCAGGGAGGGAGGCGAGATATCATGAGAAGACTCAAAATCGCCATATACCCATATTACACTCCTGCAGTACAGAGGGTTTGAAGCTCGTTAGTGCCTGTAAAGGCCAGTCTTCAACACTTAGGCCTCAAATATATGCTCATATACCCTTCGAGGCTGAAGATCGTGCACAGCGGCAAGTCATACTTTCTTGAGGATAAACAGTGCTGTGGATGTTGGGCCTATGCCATGCTGGTAAATTGCTGGTCTTACTTGGTCCCACACCAGAAATGGAATTACTTCAGCAATTAGTGGTGGCGGCCAAGCTTAAGGAAGCACTGTCGATCCCAGTAAATTCCATGGATTCCTTACCTCTGCTTGTCAGACTTGGCAGACAAGTCTGTTCCAGAACATTAAAGGTGCTTGTTGTGTCCTTCCCCTATTCCCCCAATGTTCCAATAGTCGCATGTGTATGTGCAGGCAGTGAGGATCTGGGTGTCTCCAGACCTTGGGAAAAATGTGGTATCTACTCCTGGGGGACCTATATGACAAAGGTAAATTCAGGGATTTGGTGAACGTAGCTCAGCAATAGGGCCTGCCCAAGGGCCAATCAATGAGATATATCAAGGTAAAGGGAGAGGCAAAAAAAAACCAGATGGGATGGGTGGCCTGAGGAGCCAGAGGAAACAGCACTCCTGGCTCTAGTGTACATGCTGGAACATGGCTGGAAGCCTTTATCTAGACTCTATGGCTGCCTTCTGGAGGGAATCAGCTATCGTAGCCCAGCTTTGAGGCTGGAATGCGATACGGACATGAGGTCTGTAATTTCTGACACTGTGTGGGACCGAGTGCTGGGCTACCCTAAGAATGTATCCCACAATGCCAGGTTTACATTATTACAGATTAATCAGCTCCATCGCAAATATGTGACCCCACAAGAATACCTACATTTTGCAGCGACACGCAACCTACCTATCCTCCTATCCTTGGTGCCATCAAGACGGTGATGATCTTATTCACATGTTTTAGAAGTGTACTAGAGTACAGAGATTCTGGTCCCTAATTGAACAGGCTTGTCGTGGGGCTGGCGTCACTTAGTGCGAGGGGTCCCCCATGGAGTGCCTGCTGGGTTCATATTCTAGATGTAGCAAGCAAAAAACGGGTGGTTAAGTTTATGGACCGGGCATGCATACTTACTAAGAGAAGGATCGCTATGTCCTGGAAATCCCCCGGTGGTCCACAGTTTAAACTATAGTTCCTTGAATTTAATACTGGTGCAAAGCGGAAACAAGACTTTGGGCAGGGGTACTTAAACCCCAAGGAGCTGGTTTGACGGATTCTTACAGAGCCTGGAAAGCACTTGTCTTCGACATGTTGCATCCATCTGATGACAAGCCCTCCTGAATGACTTGACCATCCTTTTCGCGATTTACTTTGATTTAACCTCTCCCTCGCCACCCTGCCTCTGCCCATGCTTGGAATGTACTCCTGGATGAGCCCATTGCTCTTTTGTCCGCTGCACTGTGCTGGTCTCCAAATACTATCCCCGGACTTCTTCCTCACGATCCAATCTATGCCTATGTATGGACAGTTTATGTTACATTGCTGTGTGTAAGTTTATGTTTATGATGCAGAAAACCTTGGAGAGTCCATGTTTCACTGATGATGTCTGTAATATATCATGTAACATCTTCGTGGATGCTTTGATATAAATAAACACATTTCTAAATAAAAACTTAAGAACCAAAGAAAGAGTCATAGAGTAATGAGGACTCTTACGTCCCCTGTGCACTACTGTACTGCTATGCAGTCAAGGTTTGCTTAAATCTATGACTATTCTGATCATAACAAAAAATGAAACATTCCCTTTTTCAAAAGAATATATTTATACAAAGTTATTTGGATCAAACAATATATCGAACAGAACGCTACGTGGCTCCCCCTTCGTCAGTAGCAAACTTATTTCATGATTCCAGTACATTTCAATCTTCATGTTCCACAAAGTAAGTACAATAAAATAGGATCAATGAAAATGTCATCAAATACATTTTTAGAATCAATAATCTATTACATTTCAAGGCATCTAATCTATGTAATCTCCCATAATCAAGAGACATTATTCAGCTAGATTCTGAATTGAGTCAAAACTCGTTGTGTGTAGAAATCCTCCAAAGAGAAAACCCTCATCGAGGAAGGATTTCCACTGTGTATTCTTACAATCTGGGAAAAACAGTGTATGTGGTACAACCTGATTAGGATCGGGGCCCTGTAGCAAGGCTGTGTAGATGCCTGTAGAGGGTCTTTGCCTACAGGCTTTAACAAAAACAGAAGCCTTACCCCTAAGCCTGGTATGGGTATGCATTAGCTGAGATCTAACCTGGATAAATCATGCCGTGGATCACAAGCGGGTCATCAGTTCTGAAAGTTTCTGCTCAACGATGTCCACTGTAGCAGAGTATGTTGGAGGTTGTGTGGGATCACTTCCAGATATCCTCACCCGTTACATGTCCAAGTTCGAGGCTGTGGGTATATTAGAGCAATATAAAGACTACATAGGAGTAAGAACTATGTAGTGTATGGAGAGGTTTGGAGAATGGCTGATAGGAAAGATGAATTAGACAAAAAAATGACCAAATTCAGAGAGAAAAAAACAATTGGGGTGAGTGGGAGGGGATATGGTTGTCGAAGTAGGGATGTGTGTTTCTCAAATATGATAGGTTCTTGATTTGCATGAGTGTAGGACTCCGGAGAGTACAGCTCAGATTAGAGCAGAGTTTTATTGTGATCCATCCAGAGCCATTCTTCACAATTCACCTTTATTTTCAAGGGTGTCTCCGGCTTTGATTTAATTTCCACTCTCCTGCCAGCCCCTCTGCACTTTGTTGCAATCACTCTATCGGAAACTCTACTCTCACCTCTAAAGAAATGATAATTTCCTTAGCTTTGAATGGAAATAGAATGGTGTTACTCAAAGTCATTTGACTGTATCTCCTTTTCTTACCGGTTATACCTTCACAACTATAATAAAGAGTCCTTGATAATAACATGCTGAACGCTATGTTAGCACCAAGACACCAGAAGCCCTTTCAAATGCTAGACCTCACACTGGAAAGAATGTTGCAGAACAAGCAGATGGATGACACTACAGAGTGGGACAAGGTTCAGGGGATAGAACATCCTGCCAGCAAACTCAGTGGTGTTCGGAAGATGGTGCAGGATATGCAGGAGCCCTAGTGAAACTGAGCAGGAGAGTGCTTCAAACACACAGCATCTGTGTCTGCAGAATGTGCCTCTGCCGCCCAAATGAACTCTGTCCGGCCACACTCCTGCACCCAGAGGATGTTGAAGGAATTGTGCAGTCAGAATTGATGTTTATGTGTCTTGAGGAACACTGCGTGCCCATTATTAAAATAATAAATACACTTAAACAAACATTTTAAGGAAGAGACCTTCAGAGCTACCTGCCTGGATCAAGCAGCTGTGCCATGGTGGAGCTCTCCTATTTTTTTAAATAACTAGGCCTGGTTGGACTTTCCTGGTCAATCCTCGATTCAAACAAGGGTGAGCTTTTAACAGACATGTTCTAAATGTCCAAAGTTTGACCATGTAGCTTAGAGTGGTTGCGAGGCTTGTCCTACTTTTAGTCTGAGGCAGTTGTCAGAGGGACATGTGATCAATTCCGGAGGCAGACTAAACACATGCAGAAAAGGGATATCAAACTGGAGAGCATTTAAAGTAGCTGAGTAGGAAGAATGATAGGGAGAGACAGTGAGTGACTCCAGACACAGGCATAAAGCCAGATTGGAGGTTAGGGGTGTATACACAGTGCTATGAGATGCTTTCAGTGATTGGCAGAGGAGAAACAATGCAAGCGCCATTAACAGAGATTCAGGGAGATGTGTGACCATCCACTCAGTGACTGTCTCTTGATGTCAGACAACAATACATATGCCACTGAGTGACATGTGGGAGAAGGATCCGGAAAACCAGGGAATCCCTGGGAACATGGCCGGGGTGTTTATTCCATACTATTTCTGGTTCCAAAACCCTCAGGGGACTTCAGTCCCATCATCAATCTCCAGGGAGTAAATCCGTTCGTCACCAAGACGTGATTGATTATGGAAGCTCTGCAGACCATCATTCCTCTGGTCTCCCTCGCAGATTTGCTGTGCTGAGTGGACTTGGAAGAAGCATATCTTCACATCTCTATCAGGAGGTTATACCTTAAAATTCCTGAGATTTGCCACCTCAGAGGGTCACTACCATTTTCACGTGCTCCCATTTGACCTTGCATCAAACCCAACGTGGTAAAAAAAAACACCTGATTTTGTCTAGGAGGTAGCAGCAATGATATGAGGATGCAGGTAACACACCAGTAAGTGCCAGGCTCTTGAAGGGAGTGGATGAGATACGTGCCATTGGGTGATACCTGGGAAGAGAAACAGAAGGAGGAATCGCTGTGGGTAGCTGCTGGAAGCAGCACGCCCAACAGATGATTCTGTAATGGAGCAGGAGAAATTCAGCAAAGTGGGTCTAACACCTGTCAGTTTCCATCTCTTGAAGTGAGTGGATGAAACATGTGCCATTGGGTAATGAGTGGGAGGAGCAAAGAATTCTTGAGGGCAGCTTGTGGGAGAGTCACACTTGCCAGATTTTCTTGAGAAGGAGCAACCACATTTTTGGGAGGCAGGTGACACATCAGCCAGTGTCAGTCTTTGAAAGCATGTGGACATAGACACCTTTGAGGTGAAGCAGAAGTATGAGGAGGCAATTCCTGAGGACAGCTTGTGGGAGAGACTCACTTGCCGGATATTCATGGGAGGGAGAAGTAGAGATTCAGGGAGGAGCGCGTCACACCAGTCAGTATCAGTCTTTTAAAGCTTGTGGACGTAGACAAGTGCCGTCTCGGGACACCTTTGAGGGGAAGTTGAAGTAGGAGGAGGCAATCCCTGAGGACAGCTTGCGGGAGAGACGCATTCACGACTTGGATGATTTTTGTTGGGGGGGGGCAGCAGACTTTCAGGAAGGTGGCGGACTCATGGAGTGCACAACATTTGTAGAGCCACATTTCATCACCCAAATAGACCGTCAGGGGGAGACATGCTGCTCATATTTGCTTCACTCCTGCAGCAGCACTTGCCATGCGCAATGGGGGGCAGCAATTGCACGTCGTCAATTGATGGAGTCATCTAATTCAGATTCCAGCCCCATCACAAGTCACTCTGGGTTACTAGTGCAAGTAAATGCATGTGTATTCCACCGTCATTATGAACATCCGGTGCTGCCACTAGAGGGCGTTTCACTTTGATGTCCGCCTACTATCTCAGAGGCAGAAGGGGGGGTGGTCCAACAGCAGGCAAGATGCCAGGCCTTTGTCGCCAGTGCCCCCGGCAACTGATAAGGCGTTCCAACATGATGATGATGATGATGATTAAGACGAAAAAGTGTCACCCCTCAGAGCCCAGACGAAACCGAGCGGTGTTGCTGGAAAGCACTGCCACTGCGGAGGAGGGAGAGAAAGACACCACGAATGCAGAGGCTCTGGCATTGATAGATGCCACCTCCCGCCCCCTGTGTGCAGTCCTTTCATGAAACAGCCTTCCTGTTGCATATCAGAAAAGACCCCACATCGTTATATGGCAACCAGAACTCCAGCAACCCCACCACTGCCAGTGCCATCCCCAGTATGCAAAACCAGCCAATGAGCACACCCACAAAGAAAGACACCATTATGTATGTGTTTAATTGTACGATGCTTGCTCTAACCAGAGGATGTTGCAACACGCTCAAAGGTGTAATGGGAGGGGGTCAAAATGAAATTGCACATTTTTCGGAAGAGAGAGAAATTCCATGCTAGATAAAGGAGGCCATAGGATTAGGTGTGACAGGTGTGACAATACTTCACACAGAATGACAGATTAACTGAGCGTGGCCACTTACACACACCACCAGCAGCGGCGCGCTGAGAGAGAGAGAATAGACCAGCTTGGGTACCCCATCTATGCCTTCCCACATGCAGCGGCACCATGCGCAGACATGGGAAGAAGCACACATATGTGCGGTGCATCTGCCCATGTGCCATCAGGCAAGCAACATGCCTTCCCCAGTTTTCACAATTACCCCTGAAAATACTGCAGCTGTGTTAGTGCTTGAGAGTGGAATGGCAACCTCTAGCCGCTGTACAGCAGCAGTGCATAGCAGTGGTTCCCCTGCTGCATCTGGCAAGCCTTATGGAAGCCTTTGAGGGCGGCTACAAATATCAGAAATCACACGACAGAGATCAGATGTGTAAGGAGGCACAGCAAGGTGCAGGCAGCAGGAAGAAGTGCAACCCACCCAAATGTTGACAAGCACCCAGGAATGTGAAGCGGGGGTCGATGCCCTCAACTTGAGGTGCGTCCCTGAAACATGTTGAAAGTGTTGTGAGCAGCGTGGTCACAACCTATGGGAAAGAAGATCTGGGTGGCACCTTCTTAGGGATTCAGGTGTCGTGAATGAAGACTGGTCATTAACAGGAAAAGCAGACCATCAGCTGCCCCAACGCTTGATGCCCATCTACAGGGCATTTCAATCCTGGGAAGGAATTACGGTCCAGGACAGTGTTGGTCCAGCAACTGGTCCATCTGGCCAGTTCCGCTGGTGTGAGCTGCCATTGAATCACTAAGCTGCCGCCTCCCACCGGTGCGAGTTCCAAGAGTAAAGCTTCTTCCCCAGTTAAAGGGCTATTATCTTCAACTGGAGAAGAAGCTTTGCAGTGTCACGCGTGTTCCAGCTGACATTATGAAAAAGGAACATTGACTTAATTGCAGAAAACTAAGGAACAGTATCTACCCATGGCTAAATGACCAGCTCCGATGATAATTATGTTTTAACTGGTACATCTCAGACACTGAACAGTGGCACAGTGGTGTTTCGTGGTGTGTGCGTGTTTGCAACATGCAGCTGTAGTAGAGACCGAGAGACCTGGTGCCGTCTTACACATGCTGCTGCCTATTGTGCAAGAAACATGTTTACTCTTTCAGTGGCACCATCATGATTACAGCACGTGTTTATCATTTTCTGTCACAGGGCGCAGGTTACAGTAAAGGTCTCAAGTTCTCCCATGGAGCACAGCTGTGCCCCAAGTTTCACAGGCCTTTTCACATGCTGCAGCCGCACACTTACGTTCTTTTCGTTTTTTTTTCATGAGGATCGGATGGCCCTAAAGTTCACATGTTTCACGGCATGAAGCTGCGCACTACGTTTTGCAGATTTTCCTACAGGGTACTTCACCCACCAAAGGCCTCACATTCTCCTACAGTTAACGTTATCCTCCCCTTAAAGTTCTCAGGTTATAATATATCACAGGGTGCAGCCACCCCCTAAGGTTCTGAAGGTGCAGCTATCTGCTATGGTTCTTTGGTTCATGCACAGGGCAACATGACTCCATACGGTTCTCATCTTATCTCACGGGGCGCAGCCACCCTCTAAGGTTCTGAAGGTGCAGCTATCTTCCAAGCTTCTTTGGTTCACGCACAAGGCAACATCACTCCATACGGTTATCATATCTCACACTTATCTCACAGGGCGCAGCCACCCCCTAAGGTTCTGAAGGTGCAGCTATCTGCTATGGTTCTTTGGTTCACCCATAGGGCAACATCACTCCATACGGTTCTCAGGTTATATCACAGGGTGCAGCCACCCCCTAAGGTCCTGAAGGCGCAGCTATCTGCTATGGTTCTTTGGTTCATGCACAGGGCAACATCACTCCATACGGTTCTCATCTTTTCTCACAGGGCGCAGCCACCCCCTAAGGTTCTGAAGGTGCAGCTATCTGCTATGGTTCTTTGGTTCATGCACAGGCAACATGACTCCATACGGTTCTCATCTTATCTCACGGGGCGCAGCCACCCCCTAAGGTTCTGAAGGTGCAGCTATCTGCTATGGTTCTTTGGTTCACCCACAGGGCAACATCACTCCATACGGTTCTCAGGTTATATCACAGGGCGCAGCCACCCCCTAAGGTCCTGAAGGCGCAGCTATCTGCTATGGTTCTTTGGTTCACCCACAGGGCAACATCACTCCATACGGTTCTCAGGTTATATCACAGGGTGCAGCCACCCCCTAAGGTTCTGAAGGTGCAGCTATCTGCTATGGTTCTTTGGTTCATGCACAGGGCAACATCACTCCATACGGTTCTCATCTTATCTCACAGGGCGCAGCCAGCCACTAAGGTTCTGAAGGTGCAGCTATCTTCTATGGTTCTTTGGTTCATGCACAGGGCAACATGACTCCATATGGTTCTCATCTTATCTCACGGGGCGCAGCCACCCTCTAAGGTTCTGAAGGTGCAGCTATCTTCCAAGCTTCTTTGGTTCACGCACAAGGCAACATCACTCCATACGGTTATCATATCTCACACTTATCTCACAGGGCGCAGCCACCCCCTAAGGTTCTGGAGGTGCAGCTATCTGCTATGGTTCTTTGGTTCACCCACAGGGCAACATCACTCCATACGGTTCTCAGGTTATATCACAGGGCGCATCCACCCCCTAAGGTTCTGAAGGTGCAGCTATCTGCTATGGTTCTTTGGTTCATGCACAGGGCAACATCACTCGATACGGTTCTCATCTTATCTCACAGGGCGCAGCCACCCCCTAAGGTTCTGAAGGTGCAGCTATCTGCTATGGTTCTTTGGTTCATGCACAGGGCAACATCACTCCATACGGTTCTCATCTTATCTCACAGGGCGCAGCAACCCCCTAAGGTTCTGAAGGTGCAGCTATCTGCTATGGTTCTTTGGTTCATGCACAGGGCAACATCACTCCATATGGTTCTCAGGTTATATCACAGGGCACAGCCACCCCCTAAAGCTCTGAAGGTGCAGCTATCTGCTAAGGTTATTTGGTTCACCCACAGGGCAACATCACTCCATACGGTTCCCATCTTATCTCACAGGGCTCAGCCACTCCTAAAGGTTCTTGGGTTCTGCTGCATGGCAAAGCCCCCCCTTAAGTTTCTCAGAGTTTCTCTCAGGGCACAACCGCTTACCAAAATGCTATGGTTTCTACCCTGGGCACAGACAAACACTAAGGTTCCCAGCTTTTCCATCAGAGTCCAGCCAATCATTTAGGCTCTCATTTGTTGGCATGTGACAGCTCGTAACTAAACTTCTGAAGCTCTCCCACAGTTATGTTATTAAAGTTCTCCAGGTCTTCCCCAGACCAAAGCAACTCCTGTAGGTGGGGTGTCTTTTGGTGAGACAAGCCTCTAACTCATGAGTGCCTGATTTGTTTACCCCTGCACAACACTATGCTGGAAGAAAGTGTGGTAGAACTCTGTGTGCCTCTTCTGGTTGCTTGCTACTATATTGTGACCCAGCTCCTGCTAGGAAAAGGGCTGCCCGCAATAAAGACAGTAGGTGTCACCATTCCTCATAATGTGGACATTATTCCCAGAAATGGGCACTGTCACTGGTCCACTGCCCACAAAGACTTGTTGGTGAATAGCCAGCAACTGAAGACAGCCTTTGGCCACAGTTGTCAGTGCCACTGGCACCAATTGGGAATGCTGGACTTGTGCAGGGTTTTGTCACATCATTCCCAATGTCAACATCACGCTGCACCAGGCCCTCTGAAAGTGCTAGGACCCTCTCCTCACTATCACTGGAGGGGGCAGTGGTGGTGGCCAGGTTGGTTGCAGCCTTCATGTTGTCATAGGATTCATTTAACAGTTAGACTTTCTTCTTCCAATGGCCACATAGTTACCCATGGTCATTAACATCCCCAGACATTTGCCCCTTCACTTTGGCCAGCACTTGACACTCTTCCCGTAGTCGTCCACCATGCCAACCTCGTGTTCTTCCTCCCACAGGGCCTTCAATGGTGCCAGGGTAAAATAGTCCCACGCCCAGGGCCATGTGAGTTGTGTGGAGGCTAGAAGACTTTGCTCCCTACTGCTCCTACTGTAGTTGGCTTGGCCCCTGCATCATGGAAGGATCAGAAAGTGTTCTCTCTCTCCCAAATCCCAAAACCTTGTCCTACCTGATTCTCCTCCTACCCCTCCAGAATGTGCACCACCTCCTATAGTGCATTCACAAGCTGGCCATCCCCCTGGGCCTTTTCTTGGTGCCCTTGCTGTCCTCAGCAGGACCCTCGCTCTGAAGAGTGCAAACCCCTTCTGCTGCAATGCCCCCACCCAGGGGAGTTGCTAGGTCTGGAAAAGACCCGGGGCTAAGCTGATGTCAGAACTGTTGGGACTGGGGGCTAGCTAGTCTTTTGGCTGTAGCTCCTGAGATTCTATCCGGGGCTACAACCAAAAGATCAGGGGCTATAGCCCCCTTAGCCCCCCCCTAGCAACGCCCCTGCCCCCACCAAAGCAGGAGCCCCCCCATACTCCCACTCCAGAATTCCTGCTATGGCTGACCACTCTTCCTAATAAAGGAACAAACCCCATCCCACACTCTTCTATAGGCCCTTCCTCTATGGAAACATACACTAGAGACCATGCCTCCCCTACCTCCGTGTGGGGGAACGGGGTACACCACAGGCCCTGCATCTCTGTCTTCATGTGTTCAGGCCTCCTCTGATGGGTCTGCCTCCTCCCCACTCCTTCTCCTACTTCCCTTAGCCTCCTCTGCCTACTCTGCCTCCCCTGCAATCTTGTTCTCCTTCCCCTCCCACCTTGCACACAAGACAACCACAAATGGACAATTGATAAAAGCAGAGAAATACCTTGAGAACTCCAAAGTATGAAAATCCAACTGAGCCATGTGATCCAAAGTACAATCCACATATAACAGATAAACACATCAGAATAACTACTATACTTGTATAGTGCAAATGGTGTTACATGACAACCCAACTTAACGGTCACAGCATAAACAAGATGGCAACAACAAACGGGTAAAGGGGAATTAGGATAGGGTCGTATTTGTTTTTTAGTTGTTGTAGTTTTGGTGGGGTTAGGATTAGGGACAGGGCGCATGCATTTGGCTTTTTGTTTTTAAAAGGTGGAACAAATGGGGAAAAACACAAAAGGAAAAGGCAAATATTGTTTTTGTGTGCGAGGGAAACTGACAGCACACTACCAATACACCGAGAACACATTTAAAACAAGGAGGCACAGTATCTCAGTACAAGATAAACTAAAGACCAAGAAACAAGACAAAATACCAACATACAAAAATCAAACAGCTACAATTCCTCAAAATCCTGCTCCAACCCTCCAAACCACCCCAACCACCCTCCAAGTGTTAGCCTGCCCTCTGCACTCCTTCCTTCATCACAGCCTACTAAACCCAAAAAAGGAATAGGAAGTGGACTGGACCTTATATAGGGGGAGGAGGGGATTTCAACTTCTTTTAGGGGATTGCAGATATCTGATTGGTTGAATAACCCTGAACAACCAAGTACAAACTTGTCAAATACATCTGAAAGTGCCCTGATTGGCTGAACATAATCGAAGAATCACGATGAATCAACTCAAGAGGGTTTTGATTGGATGGGCAAATGCAATGAATACACTTTTGATTTCACCTGAGATCCCGAGCCATTGTTTGCATGATATATCATCAGAGTAGACCTGGAAGTTGACTGTAAGGTACAGAAGTATGAGTCTGACACAGTGGTGGCATGTGTGTTGGCAAATACTTTTATTTATAAAAGTAATAGAAAATGATAAACCTATCTATTACTATGAGGGTTGCCCCACCTCAACAAAAATACTAAGGACTATGTCAAGATGTCCGTGAAGTAAAATGTCCACTGTCCTCTATCCAACCCCGTTTCTGGCCCTTACCTTCTACACCAAGGAAAATCTGTGTCTCTTCTTGTTCCAGAAGGAGAGCCACTTATTCTGGATGCAACCTCAAAATGATTAAGTCTTTATCTGAAAAAACCTGTGAATAATCTTTAGCCTTAACAGTTTTTTTAAAAATATTTTAAATGCTGTTCCACAAATTTACAAAACACAATACCCAAATGTCAGGGGGGTAACCTCTTCCCCTGGACTTTCTTTAGCACATAAACGTTGCCAGACCTGACTGTAGACCTGCTCTTCTCAAAACACAAGGTCCAAATATTCCCGATCACCAATATAGCATCAAGTATGGTTCCCTATCCTGCCAGGCTTGGCTGTGGACCTCTGATGGCACAAAACACAATTTCAGATATCCCAGACTTGTTTGTAAACCTTAGAGTTTCACAAAGTGTTTCTCTCTTTGGCAAAGGGTCCCTGGGCTGTTTTGGGATTTGTCCAATAGGTTCTGCTGTTGGTTTTTCCTTTCTGTGGGTCCCAGACCTCTCAATGTTGTCTTGCGATCTCCCCCACTTATTTTGGGCTCGTACCATTGATTGTGTCACTCACAGCCCATTTGAACAGACCTTGTGTACTCTACTGTCTGGAACTGTACCACACAGGATATTGTGCAAAGTGTGTTTCAAGCTGTATATTTCTTTTGTTATCATTTTCCGCCTCTTGGGACATTAGTGTGTCCTGTTTTCATCTATTTAGCTCCCTCTCTGACCCAGTAGACAGCCCAACCTTTTCGTACCTTCGGGAAGTGTTGTTCTGGGCTCTGGTGCATGCTGGGAGCAAAGTGTAGATTCTGAGCTGCTACCGGGTTCAGCGTCCTGTCTTCAGCGGCTCTACAGCAGTGGATTCCCGCTCACATCTTCAGCTGTGTGCCTTCTCCTTCTCGCTTTGGCTTTGCCGGTCAGGTTTTCTCTCTGCCTGCCACTATGTACCTGTTTCATGCACCTCCTGGAGATACTTGTCTCTCCTCGACAGCATCTCTGCTTCTTTCATTCGGTTCCCACGCCATGGAACCAGCGCCTGGTTCCTCTCTCCACCAGCGCTGACTTGATGAACTATGCAGTCCTTCCTTGCTTTATGTCATTGAGGTTGCCTTCGGTGAGCGCATGTTGGTTCTTCAGTGGGAATTTGCCTCGTTGCCTGATCATTTTCATGTCAGGTGATGCTTTTTATTCTGCGTGGGTAAGACTTACTTTTCCTCATCTCAGTAGGATAAGGAAGTCCTCTACTCTAGTGAAATATAAAGAGGTGTGGGGGACTGAGTGGGGTGCAAGGACAATGGGGACAGTAATGGAGAGGGTGAATACCATGTTCTCCCAAGCCTATTGTCACTGGGCCCATGGAGGGCTTCTCTCCCCATGAGATCCACCCGCTGAGTACCACCCACAAGGGAACTTAACGTAGCGGCCCCGTCTCCATGGCCTCTTGGAAAGGGGCTCCCCCATTGGAGCACTGACAATACCCTGGGATTTGTCACACTACCCACGTTTTATTTATCACATTCGGCACAAATCTTACCAAAACAATGTATGTGGCACACCGGGTCATTGTGTCTGAAGTTCATCCAGGATTAGATGTAGATATATCCTCAAGATAGAATTGGGGAAGGAAGACTGCATGCCTTCACTCCTTCAATTTCTTTCACCCCAGCACCTGCACTACACTACAGCTCATTGCAAGTACCCCTTAGACTCCCTACTCCTGCACTCCTGCACTCCTTTGGCCTTCATCCCCATATTGCAGGGTCTGCAACCTGCAGCTCTCCACTTGTTTTGGACTATGGCCCCAATGATCCCTTACCATTGACTGTGCTGGCAAGGATTAGTGGAATTTGTTGTCCAAACATCCAGAGAGACAAATATTGCAAACCACTGGAATAGTACCACCTTCTTTCCCTTTTCACCCTGCCCTCACGACAAGACCTACTGACACAAATGCAAACACAGATGCAAACTCGACCCTTGACAATACCTGTCAAGACAGCTTGTCTCATATCACTACACCCCTGTGAACCAGACATGACTACTTGTCACGACCCTCGCCCAAAACCCCCTCTGGCAAACCCATTGGCCAGGTGGAGTCAGGAATCGGGCCTCTAGAGCCTGGCATCCTCTTCAAAAGCCCCCATGGGGCCAGTCCTGGTGCCTATGGCGCAAGGCTCATACACCATGAAAAACAATGTGCTTGGGAACTACTTTATTCTATTGTCAGCCAACATGGAGGCATCCACATAGCTTGGTTCCTAAGAACCAAGCTATGCGGTCTAGTGTTTTGGGTGTGGTAGCCTAGGGACTACTTTACCTGGACTATTTTGTTGGGACTATTTAAACCACACCCGAGCAAGACAACACGCTTTGCGTTACTTTGCAGCTTGCAACGTGACGCTCACCGTGTCCAGCTATTCCCTCGAACCTCGGAGAAGCAGAACCTGCAAGGTGACAAAAGGAACATCATTAGCAGCAGCATCTTACCTGCAGTCTTCATCTTTAAACACTTGCAGCTACTGAGAACAGCTTCCTCGAATCTGCACGCCTCCCGGACAGAACGACCTGAAAGAGGAAGATAGAGGCAACATTAAAGAAAGCTGTAGAGACATTTACAAATTACAAACTACTCAAAAGGCTTACCTGGCTGGTCGCCTCTCGGCTGGCACCACTCCGGACATTTCACTCATGCTGAAGAACACTGCGACCTACAAGGAAGGAAAACACAGGTTAGCAAAGGCAGGACTATGCAGCGCTGCGCATAGCGCTTACTTACCACCTCATAGCGCTCTTAATTCGCCATCATTTACCAGCGGGGCTCAACCAAGCCAGTTCGCCGCGCTGAAGCTCTGCATACATAAGGGAGAAAAAAGAGACATTTTAAACAAAGAAAGGAATGCAGGATAGCAACAAAACTAAAGAACAGCAATAAGACCTACCTGAACAATATCAAACGGGCCGGCGTCAGTGAAGTAACTGGACCGCACTCGCCCATGAAAGACAACGCACCCCTGCAAAGAAGGCAGGACGGAGAGCACGCCTAATTCTACCACAAGGCAGAATCTTCCCCGCAGACCACATCAGGGCAAAGCTGAGAAGCATACCAGCAAGTAACCCGGCTGGGTGGCGTCCCTGTGCATACCAGGTGAGCGTAACAGAACGCAAAGACTACCATAACAAATCCACCTGGGTGCCATGGAGACATCAGAAATGGACCAATTGGCCCAATTACTAGGAGAGGTTCGTGCTGAGGTTCATTCTGCCCGACAAGAGACCAATGCCCTCCGGAGAGACCTAATAGTGACCAAAAAACACACTGAAGAGATTAGCAGGCAATACTTGCAATCACAGGCAGGACAGACGACTCTACCTGGAAGCAATCCAATGATGCAAAACCCCGCCATACCACCCACTCCGGTACAGATCACATTACCTGGAACAGTGCCCCAGGCACCACCAGAAAGGTTCTCAGGCGACCCACGGAAGTATGCGGCATTCGTCAATTAGTGCCGCCTTCATTTTCTTTGTAGGCCTGGAGCATTTCCAAATGACCAAGCACGGGTAGCTTTTGTTTTATCATACCTGAGTGGTAGTGTAGCAGATTGGTCGGTGCCGTTGCTAACCCATGACGATCCTCTATTACATGACTTTGGGGGGTTCCAGAGAGAAATGGAAAAACGTTTTGCTCGCCATACCCAGGAACAAGCTGTAGACAATGAACTCTTTTCCCTCCGACATGGGAATCAGGACTTGTTAACGTACATTGCTACCTTCAACAGACTGGTTGCCGAAGCTAGGTGGCCAGAAAACAAAAGAACCACGTTATTCCATCGAGGCTTACGAGGCAAATTAAAGGACGTCTTAGCCCAGGTGGTTGATCCACCCAGAGACTGTGCAGAATTCATAAATCTGGTCGTGCAGCTAGACCACCGGTTGCAGAACCGAAAGGCAGACCAGTCTAAGACGGACCCTCGAAGCGTGTATGTTGGACCAAGGGAAAACACACACCGTGTACCTGAAAATGCTGTAGAGCCCATGCAGATTGAAGTGATATTGTCTCCATTAACAAAACAGGAGTGGGACAAAAGAAGACAACGACAGCTTTGTTTGTATTGTGGGAAACCAGGACATTTCCTGAAGGACTGTCCAGTAAAACCCCCAAGAAGATCAGACGGGGCCACAGAGAAGGATGATGCAAAGGAATCGGAAAAACTACCAAGCTCGACAAACGTAGAGGTCAGTTTGTCGAGTGAGAAGAAAGAGTTGCTGACTTTGCACTTTGCAATACCAGTGATCTTTATTAACCACCAACAGTCATCAAGAATGCATGCCGTTGAAGCATACATCGATAGCGGAGCAGTTGGAAATTATATTGATCAAGAACTGGCAGCAGAGATGGGGCTTCCTTTGTGTTCTAAGCCAACTATGGACAAGGTAACCACCGCGGATGGGACAGAAATCGCTTCAGGACCAGTAACCCAGTGCACAGCCAGGGTAACCTGGCTGTGCCAGGACGGACATCGGGAGTCTATTTCATTCGATCTCATCAAGGCACCTCAGTTCAGGCTAATACTAGGGATGCCATGGTTGGTTGCTCACAACCCTTTAATAGACTGGCGGGCACGAAAATTAACCTTCCCCGGTGATTGCTCCCCTGCCTGCTATTACCAAGAGGAGAAACCCGACGTCTGTATCCCCATGACTCCCAGACGGACAGTATCAACCCTAGGAGCAACTAACACCTTGCCAAGTGAATACCATGATTTCCAGGATGTTTTCCGAAAGGACCAAGCCAATACATTGCCGCCGCACAGGCCCTATGACTGTCAGATCGACCTTGTTCCTGGTGCCCAAATCCCTTGCGGCAAGATCTACGCTCTCACAGAACCAGAAAACCTTCATTTGAATTCCTATTTAGACAAGTACCTTGCAAACAGATGTATCTGTCCTTCGAAGTCCCCCGCAGCCAGTCCTTTGTTCTTTGTACTGAAAAAGGAAGGAGACTTGAGAACCTGTATTGACTACCGCACATTGAACCAGATCACCTTGAAGAACCGCTACCCCTTGCCACTTATCTCTGAGATGCTAGACCAAGTTAAAGATGCCCAGATGTATACCAAATTAGACTTTCGGGGAGCGTACCACCTGGTCCGAGTCAGAAAAGGAGATGAATGGAAAACTGCCTTCCGTACTAAGTATGGCTTGTTTGAATATCAAGTCATGCCCTTCTGGTTATGCAACGCTCCTGCAGCATTCCAATATTTCATGAATGACGTCTTAAGCGAGTTAATTGATGTGTGCGCCTTAGAGTACATAGACGACATCTTAGTATACTCAGCCTCGGAACAAGATCATGTCAGGCACGTTCGTTCAGTCCTCACCAAGCTCCGTCAACATCGCTTGTTTGCAAAGCTTGAAAAATGCTTTTTTCACGTCACTGAAGTAGAATTTCTTAGTTTTATCCTTACTCCAGGAGGCATCAGAATGGACGTGCACAAGGTAGATGCCATTCTGAAATGGCCTTCACTGACATCTCTGAAAGGGGAACAAAGCATGCTGGGCTTTGCAAACTTCTACCGGCGGTTCATCCCAGACTTCTCTCAGGTTGTGCTCCCAATCACAGTACTATTACGAAAAAACAATAAAAAGTTTGCCTGGACCGAAGAAGCAGAAGAAGCCTTTCAAGAACTTAAACAAAGGTTTACCTCTCTCCAATCCTGTGACATCCTCGTCCAGACCTCCCTTATGTCGTTGAAACTGATGCGTCCAGTCTCGCTATGGTGGCTGTCCTTTCACAGAGAGACCCGGAAACCGGCTATCTACATCCTGTGGCTTTCTGGTCGAAAAAGTTCTGACCTCCAGAGATTAATTATGCCATCACCGACAAGGAACTCCTGGCTATCCAATCTGCCTTTAAAGCCTGGAGGCACTACCTTCTGGGGGCCATTCATTCATCACAGACCACCAAAACCTGCAATATCTCAAAACAGCCAAGGCCCAGTCCTCTCGCCAATTACGGTGGGCCCTTTTCTTCACTGAATATGATTATGTAATCACATTTCGACCAGGAGTCAGAAACGGAAAGGCGGATGCCATATCTCGCATGGGCATAGATGAAATAGTATAAACAACTCCAGACCCAGTACCTATTATACCTGAAGACAAACTCTTGGGTATCACGACAGGCTTAACACAAGCAGAACTACGAAAAGAAATCCAAAGGACAATGAATCCTGAGGCCTACCTCGCATGGCAAACTCAAGGAGAACAATATACCATCAAGGACCATCTACCCTGTTTTAGGGATCGCCTATATGTACCCAAGAAGGAATTACAACAGCATATTATTTCAAACTATCACGATTCACTGATCGAAGGGCATCCTGGGATCGCAAAAACCCTAGCTAAGGTGAAAGAGAACTTTTGGTGGCCTACCTGGCGTAAGGACATCATTCAGTATATTCAGTCCTGCGGTGTCTGCGCACAAAATAAATCACAGAAACAAAAACCATCTGGTCTCCGACAACCATTGGAAATTCCTCCAGTTCCATGGCACACTCTTTCCCTTGACTTCATCACTGATCTACCTCCAAGCCAAGGGTTCAACACCATCCTTGTAGTTGTGGGCTTATTCTCAAAGATGGCCCATTTTATTCCTCTCAAAGGCCCCCCACGACGCAGCCACTTTAGCAAAAGTGTTCCTGGAGGGTGTGGTTAAGCTACATGGCTTCCCTTCGGTTCTGGTCTTTGATCGAGGTAGCCAGTTTGTTTCAAACTTCTGGAAAAAATGTTGTGCAATGGCGCAGATCGACGTTCGCTATCCACCAGTCACCATCCCCAAACGGACGGCCAAACCGAGAGAACCAATCAGACACTTGAGCAATATTTACGGTGCATGCTGCACCACGAACAAAGGAATTCGAAAGGCCTACTATGGATAGCCGAATATGTATATAACAATTCTTTGCATTCAAGCACGGGACAATTGCCCTTCTACACCCTTTATGGCAGACATCCACGTACCTCTGAACTAGACCTTCCAGCCAGCTTGGAAATGCCAGTGGTAAAGACTCTACACACAACCATTACTCAGGCTTTCAAAAGGGCAAAGGAACACCTTATTCATGCCAAAGAAAAACAAAAGAGATTTGTCGACCAACACCGGAAAAAGGCCCCTGATTATCAAGTAGGAGACAAAGTTTGGTTAGCTTCTAAATTCGTACCCATCAAGGGAACCCGGACCTTTCATCCCAGATTCTTAGGACCCTATACCATTAAGGCAATTATCAACCCAGCAGCCGTGAAACTGGATTTACCACCTAATCTACACATCCACCCGGTATTCCATGTGTCCCTCCTGAAACTAATGACAGAGAACCAGAATTCGAAATCAAAGATATCTTGGACTCTAAATACTCTAGGACCAAGCTATCCTACCAGAGTCTAGTTCACTTTTTGCATGTCCTGGCCATCACCGTGAAATAATGTTGCATATTCTCAACCCCCCAAAAAGAATGAAAATAAAATAATTTTCTTTATTTTCTTTCTAATTTTATTATTGGGTAAATCATAGCTTGTGAATGGATTCATTGAGGGTGGGCAAGCCTTTATTCGTGGATCAAGGCTGAAAAAAACACTACTCAAGTGTCCCCTCCCCCACACCAGATGACTGGATGTTTCCAGGAAACCATATTTGAAGTCTTTGGGGCTCATTATGTGTGTGCCGGTTCAGTAAAATTGCTTGAAAAAATGCTCTTTTACTGGACCTGCACACTCCGAGTTAGCCAGTAGAGGCAGTGAACTACTGGCAGGTCTGACCTGCCAAGAGTTCAGGCCCCTGCCAGCAAATAATTGCAGCAATCACCAGTACTAAAGGTGCCGGTGATTGCGGCAAACCCATTCCATGGAGGCCTATGAGACTCCATGAAATGGGAACTTACCGCTGTTGCTGGCACCCGCAATATCCCAGTAACAATCATGCTCCGGTAACGGTCAGGCAGGTTTGCCGGTAATCCACCAGTATTAAAGGCGGGTTACTGGCAAACCCGTAATGACGTGTTTTGGCTTAGTTTGATCAACAAATGCACTCTGGGAGTTTCATTCTATGTAGTCTTGGCCACATATATAATAGAATTACAGTGACTGGAGCAGTGTGTGTGTGTTTATGACTGCACGCAATTCTCTGCAGTTGCCTAGACAGAGAGGACGTGAGACCAACACTTTGACATACTGCTGTTAGTTCTCTTCTTAAAAATACATTCATTCAACACATATTCTTGCTATTCTAGTTGGTGACAGCCATCTTCTCATTGTTTATGAGAGACAGGAGTTAGATGGGACACCTAATCATGATTGGGACCACTGTTTGATGCTTTATGGCAAACTGAAGACACAACATAATGTTGTATTTTTATTATCGCTTTTAAATTTGGCAAGACATGATGAGAATGAAATGTTCACAGTTCTAAATCTCATACTGCCCATTACTGCCATTGTCCTGCCTGGATCCAATGCAGAGAGGCGGGAAATAAAAGAAATCCTCTCCTTAACCTTCCCAGTAGCATTGCTAGATCGACCGTTAATACATCCCTCAACTTAGACACCTTCCCAGCAGATGTCAAGACATCCCATATCAAACCCCTGCTAAATATAATACTCTTGATCCCCTTCTACCGGCCAAATACAGACCTATCTCAAACAACCGCTTCATAACCAAACTAGTTCACTGAGCAGCCTACTCTCAGCTACGCCGTTTCATAGAAACCAGCCACCTCCTATACCCCGCCCAATCCGGCTTCAGACCCCTTTGTGGAACTTAATCGCCTAGTCGCCATCTGGGATGATCTCGAAGGAACATCAGCTTTGGAAAGTTGTGCCGCGCTAATCCTTCTCGACCTCTCGGTGGCCTTCAACAACATTCACCCTCCTGGACAGACTCCACTCCCTCGGTATCAGGGGTGAAGAATTGAAGTGGATCGCCTCCTTTCTCGCTATCAGATCTCAAATAATATACATTTCTCCATTCTCCTGGACTCAGTGCTCTGTCAGCAACGGAGTACCATAAGGTGCCTCTCTCTCACCCCTGCTCATTAACCTCTACCTGAGCCCCCTTCCCGCTATCATCCGTTCACACGGCCTGCCTTGCTACAACTATGCCGGTGACACCCAAGTCATCTTCGGGATCCCAGAGGACCCTTTCAGCACCTCCCCTAACCTTGCTTCTTGCCTCACATAAATGGACCACCTGATGACTGCTAACCACCTTCTTCTCAATCCCCGGAAAATCTATAATCATGATCTGTGGGAAGACTGCCCTCTTCCCCCAACACACCCCTTGGCCTCCCTCTATAGGCCTTCGCTCCTCTCCTTCCAATATAGTAAAGAACTGTGGTTGCACCATGGACACACATCTGACACAATCACATCACATTAACTCAGTGTCAAAATCCTGCTATCTACACCTACGCATCCTCCAACGCATCTTGCTCTATCTGACCTTCCCACACAAAGTCGCTTTAATGGCAGCTATTGTCTTCTACCACCCAGACTATGCTAACTCCCTATACCTAGGTGACCCTGCATCTCAACTTAGAAAGCTCCAACTGGTCCAAAATACTTCAGCCCGGCTCATCCTGGTCCTCAGCCCTAGCAAGCACATGACACCTGCCCTCTGTGTCCTGCACTGGCTCTCTGTTGGGCAATGGTCCACCTTCAGGTCTATGTGCATCACCCACCATGCACTGCACAACACAGGCACAGAAAATCTACCACTCAAGATCACACCCTACAGGATGACCAGAAACCTGAGATCAGGCACAGCTCTCCTCCTTGTCATCCAAGTCAATACATTGATCAGAATAGGGGATCCTTCTTCTTCCGTCCGAGCTCCCACCATCTGAAACTCGAACCCTTTCAACATCGGCCACATTGAGGATCACCTTGCCATTCCGGAAGACACTCAAGACCTGGTTCTTCCCTTCTGCATCTTGACTGGCCTAGTGTGCCTCTTGGGTGACTATTACCCCCAGACAGGTAGGTAGGGGCGTTGACGAGTCACGTGAGGAAAGAACAAGATAGTATTGAGTACTGATCATGCACAGAAAGAATTCCAATCAATCCGCATAATATGCTCTGCATTCACTAATCGCAAGAACACAACAGCCATGACCACTAGAATGCAGCTAAGTCCACAACAAAAATGTATTATAGCTGGACACATGCTCAGTCTCCTTGACTCAAATACTCTCCAGACACTCCATCACAGCACCCATCCACTAGCCAGATCTCCAGGGACTTAGCCACATCTACTTACCTTTGTGCTGGCTAAAATGCACACAGACTCTAAAATCCTCATCAGTTCTCATACCTCAGACTTTAGTCCTCCAAGGGGGTACACTCACAGTGCTTTGAGGCCATACCAATGGCACTAGGCGCTATACAAATACCATATAACATAACCTCATGGGGATCTAGATTCACATAGTCATTAATACCCTGCTTTGTTTACTGTTGAGTGAAAGCAACTATTCAAGTGATGATGTGTCCTTCAGCAAACATCCTTGAACAAAAGCTTGTATTGTCACCCAGCAGCTCAGCATTATTCATGTATTGGCAAGCATGTTTCCAAAAAACCCTGCAGCATCACTCAAACTATTTTGCTCAGCTTTGTGTGTGATGACTCAGGCGGACTCATCCCGTTGCAAAGTCTGTGGGTCACCATGAATTCCTCAGCTGTGAGAGGGTTGGGTCATTGTAAATAACCATGCAGATGTTTTGTTTCTTTTGGGCAGACGCAGTTTCACACCTCTCAATGTTCTCCTTGAGAGAAAACTGTGTCCACTATCACTTCATAGATGACTGTGGATCCTGGGCCCTGCTTGGAGATACTCCCTGAGAAGGGGACATTCACGGGGCGCGTCAGCAGAATTATACTGCAGAGTTGTCACTTTTGAAACGCCAGCCTGTTCCAATGGTCAAGTGCAATGATGTTGCTCCTGTCAATTAACAGAGTCTCTGTCAAGTCCTTGTATGTCTTCAGCCTGTGGTTTGTGTGCAATACCCACAGCTCCTTGGTCACATCACTGTGATCATAAGTGTGAGAATAGAATGTGACAGAATAGGGCTAAACCAAAAACACACCATCACTGTACTGTGCAGTTCTGGCCCTAGATCAACAGAGCACATGTGCTGGAAATTACGAGTTTGGTGGTTTCTCAGCGATAAATCTGTCCATATATCACAAAACTGTATTAACGTTACCAACACTTGGTCCGGAGGTATTGCCGCCAAATTACAAGTGGCATTAGGTGGTGTTAGTGCCCATTAAATAGAGTCATTTGGACTCCATTGGGGGATTTTTGGCGGAATTTGGCAGAAAGCTGGCAGACCTACCTCCAGCTCATACCTGGAGGTGAATCCTGCAACTTTCCACCAAAGTTATAGTTGGGCAGTGCGGTAATGTGGCAGTATACGGTAATGCTGCCACATTTTACCCACACCATCAAACTTGTAATGAGCTCCGTTTTATTTCCAAACAGTAGCGTGGATGGTGTCACGGGTGGCAACCACAGAACACACAATGCATTTATTATAGCAACACCTTTTATTCAAGGTCTCAAGAGTTTGGGTTAGAAGATGGCCTACAGGATTGGGGTCCAACCCAGAAGGAAATGATGCTGTACAAAATAGGAATACTTGAAGCCTATTGGGCAGAAGATGACAGAATCAGTTCTTATTGTATTTATTTTTCATTTGTAATGCGTCTATACACAAGTGTTTTGAGGCTCAGCAAGGCAGGAGGGGGACAGTAGTGATTCTTATAGGCCTTACAACATTCAGATCGTGCAAGTGCGGTAACGAGAAGTACATGAGGGGAGGGGAGGTGGGGAAGTGCAGAAACTGGGTGGAAGAGACAATGAGAAAGGAGAGTGTCAGGAAGCCCAGGTGAAAGGGACAAGGGAAGCAGAGAGGGAAGGGGGTTTTGCAGCTAAGAGCAAGTTAAGGGGCTGGAATGACTCCAAAGGGTGCAAGCCAGCCAGCCAAGGGCGGGCAGTGGGCCTGTGAAGGCAAGTGCAGGATGAGGGGTGGGAGTAGCGGGGTCACAGGAAAGCAAGTGCAGATGTAGACTGGACAGGGGAGGGCCTGACACCCCGTATGACTCTGATGGAACCAAGCCATCAGTTTCAGGCAGAGGGGACATTAGCTTGGGAGCATGAGGTATAAGGAAGAAGAGAAAAGGAACGTTTTGAAGAGCTTCTGGAACTTAAGGAGATTGAGCTGAAGTCCGAGGGGGGCAGGGAGGCCATTCCAGAGGGAGTCACCAGCAGAGGACAGAGATCTAACACCCACTCTCTGCTTGGAAGAAACATCAGATATGCAGAGAGTTAGAGCAAGATAAGCAAAGGGCTCTAGCAGGGAGGTATTTAGGGACAGCAAGTTGGATATAGTGTGGTCCCAGGCCCCAGAATGCCTTGTGGATGATGCAGAGGGACTTGAATGTGATCCTTGCAGCAATAGGGATCCAATGGAGAGATTTAACGGCTGGAGAGATGCAGTCCCTGGGCTTGAGGCCAAGGATAAGTCTTGCACTCCTATTCTGGATTAGTTGGAGGGGGCGAAGGGAGGAGTTAGGCAGATTGAGGAAGAGGCTGTTGCAGTAGTCCAGCCTGGAGAGAACCAGAGCTCTGGTGACATTGGGAGTCATTACGAGTAAACCGGTCAGGGAAAAATGCTGGTAAAATGGCTTGTACAACCAGCTCCGGCATTGTTCCCAGACTGGCGTACTCCGAGTTTGCCGGTTGGGGCAGTGAACTACCGGCAGGTTAGCTCTGGTGGTAGTTCAGGCCCCTACCGGCAGACTTTTCACTGAAGCACCGGCAATGTTACTGGTGCTTCAGTGATCAAAGTCTCATGGAGTCATATGTGACTCCATTGAAATGGGAACTTACTGTTCAGCTTTGACCCATAATATCCCGGAATCACCGGGATATTGGGAGGCAGAAAAGCTAAGGCGAGTTAGCCAGTGAGCCACCGGACGTACCAGTGGCTTACCAGAAAACTCGTAATGAGGGCCATTGAGTTTCTGGGGGAAGGTTAGGAAGGGGAGAATGCCTCTGAGGAGGTGCAGCTGAAAGTGGGCCTTGTTGGTAAGGTCCATGATGTGAGGAGAGAAGGAGAGGGAGGCTTCAAAGATGACACAATGTTTTTTTGCTTCACATGAGGTTGAGGAGAGGGGGACCAAGGAGGGTGGCCAGAGTGTGGGAGGTAAATAGGGAGCAGAGGATCCAATGAAAAGGATCTGTCTTACCAGTATTAAGACAGAGGTCTTTAGTAGTGCACCAAGCCTGAATAGCAGACAGGCAGTCAGGAATGAGAGAGGTAGAAGAGGAGGTAGGGAAGGGTAGCTTGAACGAGACCTATGTCCTCAGCATAACATTGAACATTAGGAGAGAAGGTGGAGATCAGATGGGATAGAGGGGCCAGGTTGATTTTGAAGAGCCAGGGCGAGAGGATGGGGCCCTGAGGGACACCACAGGTGGAGAGCGAGAGGGTGGAGAGAGAAGGGCCAAATTGAACCTGGGAAGGTCGGTCAATTGATGAACATTCTTCATGGACTTGTGAGTATCTGGTGCAAAATAGCACTCACCAAAGAAAAAAATAAATAATGCAAATTCAGGTTATTTAAAATAATATTTGAAAAGAGGAACACTTTTTGAGACCCAAACTAGATAGAGTCATTTTCTACAAGTACATTCTTTCAGTTGCAATTATGAGGATTACTCGCAGTTTGCACCTGACTTTCTTTTTGTGTAAGGTGTATACCCTGTACCACTGTCCAACCCTTTGAAATAATAGCAGCGTTTACTAATGATTTCATTATTGAAAAAGCTACCTGTGACAAATCAACTTCCGGGTCACCAGTGGTCCAGGGATGAATATCAGTTTCTAAATCATCAATCAGCCCCACACCTCTAGTATACCAGAAGGGATCCAAAAAGATAGGAAGCAAATTATAAACCTCATTGTCCAATTTTCATAACCTGGATGGAACGCAGGCTTATCTCCATAAAGGTCATTGATCGTTGGTTAGTTGCAACACAGCAAAAATACAATTATTACCCTATGATAAAAGGATTTGTCCAGTCAAGGTTGTATACAAATATCTACTTAATTATGTTCACAACAGACAGTTCTAGCACACTACAAAATACAGCCCACTTGTAAATAAATGATGAAGACAGACAGTTTCAAAGAAGAAAAAGGGATGCACTATGGATACTGACAGGAGATTTGTTGGTACCCTTATTAATCACAATAGTTCAAGGATACTTGGTTTCAGCACAAATGGAGCAATGGGTTGTAAAATGTCACTATGGGCCTTCTGAGAAGGACCAGGGGGACAGAACCACAATGTAGCTTATGCTTGTAGAAGTTCTTGTTGCTCGACAGATTAGAGTTAGTTTCAGCGAGCTCTGCTGCGTCTGCGACAGAATTCAAGATAGGAGACAGCTGAGGGTATCAGATGGATGGCAGTTTGTCGAGTGAGGCTGGACAGGCCGCTGCTGGCTGGCCTAGACAGCGGCTTGAAGTCAGGTTTCGTTGTGTCAGTACTGGTTGGTGGGTCTGAAGTACTGGTCGAGGTGTCCTGGATGGCATGAGCAACTGCAGCGTAACAACAGTCAGCGGTGCAGTCAATTGCAGCTCAAGGGGCTCGACTTGCTCAGAAATGTCCTTTATGGCGGATGCTGGTTGATGCTTGGGTGCACTCCTCATAGCTTTTTCACTAGGCTTGGGTCTTCCTTTTAGGTGGACGGCCCAAAGCTGAGGACGGTGTTGCAGGCAGTGGCCTTGTCCTTGGTTTGGTTCAGATACTCTGTGGCACTTCTCAAATAGGAAGGTTTCTTGCAGAGCCTAGTATGGCATGCTGTGTGCTGGCTGGGTACTGGTTCTGGAACTGATGTGGGGTCCTCTGGATTCAGTATCTCTCTCTGTTCCCTGGGAGATGTTTAGGGGAGGGAACCTGCTTCCTTCTTGGAAATCTTGGCCTTCTTTCACTGACGGAAGCTGTAAGGCAGACTGTACCTACAGCCAGGGTGAAAATTAGTTCTTATTGTTACTTCTTGATAAGTCTTCAGATGATCTGCCCAAAAGAGGGGCTCAACCCTCTTTTGCAGCCAAATGGGTCGCAGTGATTGGTGTAGGCTAAGCCTACCTTAATGAAACAATCCTTGGTCCACACCAACAATCTCATGTATGCATGAGGTCATAACCAGAGTGGTTTGCAACAGAAAAGTTAAAGGGATGAAAACATGTAATACTAAGCCCTGCCCTACTTGCTATCTGTTGTGGATCAAAGGTCTCTCTGGTTAAGTGAGCTCTCTGTGGTTCCCAATGAATGCAGCAGGTCTCCCTTGAGGCTGTGGCGAGACCATACATTTGGTTGCCACCATACCACATACTCGTACCTTCTGAAAGGGGTCCCCATGCAGGGATGACTACTGTAAATACATAGTACCAGACACGACAGGTCACCGCTCTTACTGAGAGGTGGGAGCTGACTTCAGCTGGCTTCAAAATGACACTGTGAATATCAAAGGTTGTTGGGATGTTCCTGTGTTTTGTCAACCTGTGCAGTCAGGACCCATGTGGGCCTGCTTGAAGTATACTCTATTAGTATGTTAATTCTGTTAATTGCTACCACCATATTCAGAGAGTAAAGAAAGGGAAAGCGTGGATCCATGGAGCATTTGATGGTTAATTAAGCTGCCCATGATATGAGGAAGGTTTTGGCCCTCCCCCTTCTGAGATGCATCATGTACTCCACCTGTCTGACCCCAACTAAATGTGACTGGGAGGACTGCGCCTTTTAGGCTGTGTCCACCCAGAGTACACAAGTCTATGCATATGTTTTGCGTTGAGCACCGGAAAATATGTGCGGATTAGCCCTAAACATTTTCCAGAGGTTGATCTACCATCATTTAATTTCATATAAAATTTCAAAAAAGCCCAGGTGAGTGCACTCCCACCGTGCGGATGGTCAAATTCCTCACACTACCATTTATATCTGGCCCACAAAATTCCAATTCTCACTTGGCTGCTCTATAGACAGGTCTCTTTTATCACCAAACTCAATGGCAATTATTTTCTTTCCAATAAAGGATGGAATTCTGAGCAGCTAAGAAAGGGTTCGCCAATGTGACGTTTAAGATCTCTGCAGCAGGCCTGGAAACTCATTTATTTCACTGCATGATTTCATGTCGATGGATAGCAACCGATGTAGAAAAAAGACTTGCCACCGAATCTTCTTAATGCTTCCACGATAACTATTCCGCGCGCGGGTTTTCTAACACAATGCACTCCCTCTTTGAATATTTCAACAATGGGAACATTTGGGGACGGAATTGATGTGACAAAGTGTGCAGCATTAAACCTTACACTTTAAATATGTGCTCACGGAGGTCTCTTGGTTGCATTTCGCTAGCGGGAGATCAGATTCACCAAAAGACCATACTTACTCAGACATGAGGAATTTAAGAAAGACACCCACTGCACTTCCTTTACGAAAACATTTACTTGCAGAATAGCTGTGGTTCACACTCCAACAATATTTAGAAAGATGTTATCCGAGATGATCTTCAGATGCCGGATGCGCCATTTCACCGGTTACCTTGGGGATTTGCGAGCGCATCGTGGTATAGTTGAGACATTTTACCCAGCGGGATGAAAGAAGAGCAGATTTTAATTGGAGGGTTTATGTAGCATTTGACATCAGCAGTCCCAACAGCACACAATGTCATTCTGTTAAATATAAAGTTAATGGCTGTTGTGATGTAAGTCTTGTATTGTCACTGTCCCGGAGTGCATGCTATTAGAATGTTGATGTATGCGTTATAGGCAGCTCTGGAGAATGTTGAGTGGGTCTGTGAGTGAGTGTTCCATGAATGTCAGTTGGGGGCCTGAGCTGGGTGTGTAAGAATGGCCGGTGGGTCTCCGTCCCTGTATTTACATGTTTATGTACCGTTGATGTCCACTGGGACTACCTGAACTGGTACAGTACATATTGAGAGTAACCGGATCCTGTATAGAAGTATACATATGTACATTAAAGCCTTCCTGGATACAATAACATGGCTCCACAGCTGGTTTGTGCATGTGACATCAGAGCCCTACACGAATACATAACAATGGCCACAGGGTTGTGCTTGCTAGGCTGGTTATGTCCATCTACTCGCGTTAACTTGGGCTTTTAGTAGTGGCTTAAAGGCAATCTCACTGGCTATTAACGTAGTGCAGCAGGCTATGCTAAAGGCTGTTTCTCTATTAAAGGGAATCAGCATCCTGCGTACAGCAATGCAGAATTCCCCAAAAAAACTACAAACAAAGATGGCCGCTGGAAATAGTATAGAGAACTAATATCAAGTCCCTTTACTATTTCAATGCCAACCACTGTGACTTACCAGGGGAGATGAAGCTTGCCAGGAGAGAGTGGACTAGAGAGCAAGAAACGGTTGGTAAGTAATGGTTTGGGTTGGTGGAGCTGCGGGAATCCACAGGGGTGGTGTGCAGCTGTCCCGGGTCTAGGCAGAGATGTGTGCTTACAAAGTGGTGGTGAGGCCATGGGGAAACTCTGTGGCCAGGCTGGAATGCGGGATTTCATTGCTGGATTCAGCCCGCATTCTGGCCACCTGATTGGCTCGTGTCTCAGATTCCATTGAAAGTGCAAGCCCTTCAGTATGGAGCAAACATAGGAATGCACACATTGATTTTATTTGAAATTAAGTATTTTGGTGTCTTACCTCATTTCATATATGTCAAGGTCCCACATGTTTTCATAGTCACCATTTTTAGAATCTGAACTTTGTGCAGTTTTAGTCGTCATTCGACCTTTTTTTTGGTTGAATGGAGGTTAAATGGGTGTTCCCCCAATGCCTCCCCTACCCCACATCCCCCATCCCTTGACTTCCCTACGCCCACATACACATGTTCATGTACATGTAATTCTTCGAATTTGATCAAAACTGCACGAATAAAGTGCAGACTTTAAAAAAAAGAACTCTTTTAAAACACGTATTACAATATGTCAAAGCTAAGGGAGTCCGTTATGTTTTCTGCCAGGGCCAGGGAGGACAGACTGTACAGGAAATACAAAAATAAAGGGGAGCAGCAATGGAGCAGGAGGAATGAGGGGCTTTTCCTGGGTGTGGCGAGCGACTAGTTCACACCCCAATAGTGACCCAAGAATTATCACACCCAGCTTTTGGCTCATTATCCCGCCAATATTCGCTGGTCACTTTCGGAGAAAGTTTGCTCGTCCCTGCTCATCAGATGGTAATGCTCAGCTATTGGTTTGCAAGGTTTTAAGATTGCTTCTCCCGCCTTCCAATCACTCTGCTCTTTTTATTTTTTATTTTTATTTTACATTTATAAAGCGCTCACACAGCCTGCAGGCATCGAGGCGCTGTCACAGGAATTGCTTGTTTTTCTTAGTTGCGTAATTGTGTTTTTTTTTGTTTGTCTTAGTTGCGTATTTATAATGCGCTTAAACACCCAGAGGTTTCTAAGTGCAGACCCGGGGATCGAACCTGTTGTTGCTTCGTGTCCTCTTTGCACGCTGCCGCTGAGCTATCCTCCCGGGATTTGAGCATCTGCAGTGGAGTTGGACTTGATATCAATATTTATACCGAGCAGATCATTCTGGCAAGCCTAGCTCCCTCTGCCTGCAATGGCTTACTGCAATAGGAAACAGAGACGTCTGGGCACTAGGCTTTGACTAGACTGTGGTAAAAATATATGTTGGTGAGAAAGAAACTCTAATGCGCCAACCTGAATTCTGAAATGTGTGTTGGTGAGTCAGTTAAAGAACTGAAGCATTGAAACTTTTTAAAGATCAAATAAAAGGAAAATCCAATTTTATTTGTTTTCAAAATTAAGGAAAATAGTTGGGTGTTAATAGCACACCTTTTATTGTTTTGCTTCATTCAAATAGACACTGAATGTGGATTTTCACAATGTAGCTAGTAAAGCTAATGATATTCCCTTGTTGCTTATAAAGCAAATGACATTCTCAAATGACACTCTCAACACTTGTTTCCCCATTGATTGTGACAATGGTTCATCAGTTGAGACACTGGGTATTCTGAGACGAAAGGAGAAAAAAAAAAGAAAAAGAAAGCGAGAAATAATGAATGCAGAGGTTAGGCCAGCAGGGGGCTATGGCAAATAGTTAACACTTCACAGTTGTAAAAGTAATGTAACTGTATTTCTTCATAAAGTTAAAAATCATATTATTGACTTACCTTAATTCTTAATTCCCAATAAAGTATTCTTGTTGTATCCAATTTGTATCCAATTCATATTCGAGGCTCGGAAGGCAACAAGGGTTACCGGAGCAAGATAAACCCGAGCAGGCAGAAGCCCTACCAAAGCCAAGCTAAAGCAAGCCTATCAGAGAGACAAAGGGCTTTGGAGACACCTGACTGAAAAACCAAGAGATGATAATATTTAAGCCTGGAAAACCCAAACTGTCAGATGCCCCAATGAGAACCCGTAAAAGAAAGCCTGTCAGAGGGCCAGAGGACTTTGAGAGAGCCAGCGAAACAAGAAACATAATGAGCAGAACTGGAGAGAGAGAGAATCCGGAGGGTTCAGTCCATTAGCACTAAACAGGAACATTGTCAAGCACCAAGTTGGAAAAGTTAGAATTGTGTTAAGAAAACCTTTTCTTCTTGAAAAGAGGGAGCCAAATGGAATAAAGATTTTGCATACAGAACTTGCAGAGAAGCTGACAACTGTATTGTGAGAAATTGACAAACTTTTAAAACTTCCTGAAAAAGGAATCCAAGTGATTGGGCCAGGCAGAAGCGAAGGACAGATGCTATTGGTCCAGCCCTTTTGATTATATTTTTCCCAGGTGGTAGGGCTATTCGGTTCTTTGTGCTATTTCTGCATTTTAAAGGCCGATCACAAAAAAGACTGACTTTTTTCAGCCGTGTTTGTGTGGGCCTTAAAATGCCAACATATCCCACCCGTTGCACTCAGAAGGCGATCCCGTCCCCACCACCACCCTGTCTCCTCTGGCTTTCCATTAAATTGGGGGGTTTTAACCCCCCAAACCCACCATTTCCTAACCCAACACCCCCTTCCCTGCCCAACAGACACTTACTCCCAAAACACACACACTCGAACAATGTCACTTGATACCGGCCATTTAGCTAATAGGATTTAGACTAAAGACTATTTCTTTTGGACTTTGAAGACCACCCGTATGTTTCATTTGTTAGGCTGGGAACTGCACTCATAGCAGAAGGGCTAGATAGGCATGTTAATGTTTATTTGAATACAAATCTGTAACCATGTCACCACTTAGGCTGACTCCTTCTTAAGGTTCACTGCAGTATTTACTGAGCGCAGACCTACATTCAGGAAGCAACGGAACACTTTACAAACGTAGGGGGAGGAACATGGTGAGGGAAGCTGAGAAACAAGGGAGCCAGGAACTAAGAATGGAGTATGGGAGGAAATTTGGCAATTTGACAGGAAGGGATCTACAAGCTCTAGGGGAGGAAACACTGAGGAGCAACACACCCAGTCTCAGGTATCGCGGGGAGTGGTGGGAGTGTGAAGAGGAGTGTCTTGAGCATCTTCCGTAACTGTAAAAGTGGGTTCAATGACAATGAGGAGGAGTTTCCAGAATCAGGGGGGGTAGATGTAGACAGAGGAGGCCTGTCTTGTGGTTATTTCCTTCCTGCACCTGAGGAGTTTACATCTGCACATGATCTTACTTCTGGTGGATCGCAGGCCTCCGGAGATGCTGAGTTCCTCAGTAAGGTATCTGGCGGACTTCATAGTGACATCCTTGTAGATGATGCAATAGGATTTGAAGAAGATACTGGCTTGCAGCGGGAGGCAGTGCAGTATCGATGAGCTCCTATAGGTCAGTTGCAGAGTCAAAAATCATTGTTAAACCAAGGGGACTGGTTACATTTAGAATTTTAATGGGTAGTTTCCTGAGGAGCCATCCTATAGATAACTTCAAGTATAACAGATACATTGAATTGAGAAACTGTGAACTGTCCTTTGTAGTCGTCTGTAAAATTAAGATCCACAAATAGTGTCTTTAACATAGGAGAGAGTAATTCACTTTTTGATCTCCATACCTTTGTCTGTGCTTGTTGTGGAGGAGAGGCCAGCCTCACATTAGACGGCATGCGCATGGTCAGTCAACGGTACATGAATAGTATTATTACACCTACTATTAACATTTGATTGGGTAACAAGAAAACATCTTTTATCTTTCTGAATCTTTTATATTTCTGCAGTACCAAGCAGCGCCCCTTGGAAGTGAAAATATACTATAAAAATATACCTGTTATGTTATTTTTTACATGCACCCACTTTCGCAAAAATGTTGTGGACACAATAAATGAGATTGGGCCTCATTACGAGTCCGGTGGTAACCGTGGCGGTAAAACCGCCTGGTTACCGCCGGACTCGTATTACCATTTCGTCTCCGTAATTCCCGGAATCACCGGGGCATTACAACCCCGGTGTACCGGGAATCACGGAGGCGGAATGGTGTTAATCCCCATTCCCATCGAGTCCTATGGGACTCGATGGGAATGGGGATCATGGAAACACCAGCAGCATCTCGTAATGCTGCCGGTGTTTCCTCGTCCGCCTGCAGGCGGGCGGTGTTAAACCCGCAAGGTCAGACCTGGCGGGAACATCACCTCCCGCCTGCAGGAGTCGGGATCAGGTGGTCCGGAAACAACGGTGGTGGCGGGTTTACCGCCACCGTTATTTCCGGACCGCCTGATTTATAATGAGGCCCATTGTCTTTGAAAACCCTGTTTTGGCTAAAGTGCAAGAATTACACGAACAGTGTTTTACCCCACTTTACTGGGGCTTTTCCTTCCACTTGATAACTATAACAATGAGGTTGCTCTTATTAAAACGAATAGAATATTTAATTGCTCAAAGAGTGTACTAATTGCCAGGAAACAGTGGGATATTTTTCTATGAACAACATGCTTAATTGTTCACTTAGTTTTTTTGCGGGTTTAGATTTCTGTACATTTCTTTTTTTCAAATGTTAATTTTTTTGGGGGGTCTTTTGAAATCGGATTTTGTATTCATGTTTCAAAATCAGAAAGTTCGAGCTAATTTCTTTTACAGCTTTTTTCATAGAAGCAAAGCGCTCCCTTTACTGTACCCACCAGAGCGCTTGTGTGTGTGTGTCATTGGCGCCCCCAGACATTTTTCATAGGGCTGGCCACACTGGAAATCTTGGGGTGGCACACCAAAACAAACACACATGACTGAATGGGTTGACGCGTCCTTACCGGAACTACAAATGAAACAAAAAATAGCAGACATTGAATGAGAAAGGAGAAACGTAAAATGAAATCAGCTATTGCTGATCAGTTTTTAAAACACAATTATTTTCTTTGCACAATATGTTTCTTTGTTTGGAGACGTGTTTTTAACTTGTGTAAGTATAAGGTTAAGTATGCCATACATTATTTGACTAATTGATTTTATCAACTGTGCGAAAATGTTTTTATAATTTGTATTTGCTGTATGTGCAACTTTTATGGCTTACACCACAATAAAATAATGGATTGATTGACTTTTATTTAATAAATACATTTGAAGTCAATTATATGTTAACCATAATACATCGATACAGATGATTATTGTACATCAAGTATAAGAACAACATACTAATAATGTAATTCTCTAAAATACATTTTACGTTTTTTTATTTTATTTTTGGAACATTTATATAGCGGTGGTCAAGCCCCAAAAACATCAGAATGATGTACAAGCAGTGAAGCATGTCATATATAGAGCATGTGCAATTTAAATTAATTATATTTGAACAAAAAATGTATCAATACACAATCATTGACCATCAAGTATGATCATTAGAACTAACACTATGATTCTCTGTAAGGCATTTTTTTAAATTGCATTTTATTTATGGAGATTTATATATTTGGGTGAAGCCCCTGATGGCATAAGAGAGGTGAACTCAGGTAATGAGCATATGTAATGGACAAGTACTAACATCAGCATACTCCAGTAGAGAAGGTACAATGCAGGTAGCCATGCCAAGGCCAGAGGGAGTGAGTGGCCATGACCATCAGATTCCAGAGTTAATGGGGTGGGAATGGAGCATCACCGTTGAAGTGGGATGAGGATGGAAGGTGAACAGCTTTCTATGGAACCTTTTAATCATGTGGCATTAACACCAGTGTTTTTGGATGGGCTTGGCCAGTAACAGGCTGGCAGCTTGAGCCAAAGTAGGCCCAAGTGAAGCAAAGATTTTCCCAAACAAAGATGGCTACCATAGACAGGCAATGTCCCATATCTCTCGCTCTGATGGCCGGCTTTTGAGTGGAGGATTGCTGCGGGTGTGCTGGCCAAAGTCCCCAATGCTGCTGGAAGGAGGAGAACTGAGGTAGATGTGGGCAGATGGGCACAGGAGTGGATTTGTTGCCCCCCGCCCCTCGCTGAGTGCTAATGCTGGTTTAAATGTTAGTAAGGTCTGGGATTGCTACTGTCGGTTGGGATGGGAGAGGGGTCCTCCCTAGGCCTGCGGGATATGGGTGTGGTCTAAACTTGATGACCATGGCAATCAAACATGAAATAACATGCTCCGCCGAAGTGCTGGGAGGGACATTCGTGGAAGAGAAGATTTGAGAGGAGCAAAGGAAAAGGATAAGAATATAAGTGAGGTATAAGGTGGGAGTACCGAGGCTGTGGTGCCGGCACAGATGTAGCCCTCGCCCTCTCTACTATTTGGGTTTAGTTTTGCAGAAAAGAGTTCAACAATGTGAGGACAAGCTCCTCCAAGCCCGCCCAGCATCCCATGGAGTTGCAGAGAGTTTGGTCTTGGACCGTGTCCACTGCTGAAGTGGGGTCAAGGAGAATGAATAGGCAGGCCTCTCCTTTTTCTGAAATGTGCACTGAGCAATTACGGCTATTTGCTGTTTGCATACAAGGAATATTTTTCCGATGCACAGGTTGAGTTGGTTGTCAAGGAGTCAGTATATGTTCTTGCCAATTAGTACCCGTGGGGGGCGTGGCTTTGTTCTCCCAGCGAATGCGGAAGCTCGGAGCAGGGGAAACATCATGCAGTAATCCCGCTGCTCTGAGCCTCTTCAGGGCTGGGGCAGCCGTCTCCCTTGCCAGGGAAAAAGGTAAGTGCCCCCATCCACAGCCCCCTTTGACTCAGATTTCTATCCCTACCCCCTCCCGCCCCACTTACCTTCTTCATTCTTTTCCTGATCGGGAGCAGACATTCTGGGAATACTAATGTTCCCGCCTTGTCCGCTCCTGATTAGTGACACGCCACCATGGAAAGGGAGAAGGGACTATGCTTCTCCCGTTCCATGTGGCCAACTTTTTCTTTCTTTCACAACTCCCAAAAATCTTCCATTAGAACCCAAATCCAATGGGCCAGGGTACTAATAGAAATAAGCCCCTCACTGCAGGGGCATTACCGCCTCAGGTAATCTCCCGGGGCCTGCGTTAAGGCCCTTGCTTCACTCAGGCCTGTAACTATGGGCCCTGGGGCATTACCTGAAGCAGTATCTCCTCCTCAGCTCAGTGTGTATTGCTTAATTAGTGCACGGGCAAGTGACAACCAGATAGCTACAAACTTGCCACGTCCCTGCCAGCCTGAAAAAGTCCTACCTGCTACTGGTGCACAATGTGCTGCGTCCCTCCAAGTTCTTTTCCATTCTTCATCTCGCCTCCATGGAAAGGGAGAATGGAATACGTGAAGTCCCTTCATCCAATCCATGTTGGCTATTTTCTTTGTTTGCCATTTTTTAATATCTTTTGAATGGTCGCCATGGAAAGGAAGAAGGGACTATGTGTAGTCCCTTCTCCCCTATCCATGGTGGCCATGTTGTTTTCTTTTTTTTCTTGAGTTGAGAAATGGCTTTCATGCCGTTTCACAACTCGAGAAAAACACTTTTAGTACCCCGGTACAATGTGCCGGGGTACTAATAGCAATAGAACCCTCAGAGGGGGCATTACCATCTTAATAATGCCCCATGGGCTACGTTAAAGCTCTTGCTTTACTCTGACTTGTAACTATCGCCCCGGTGGCATTACCAGACCTATAGTGTCCCCCCTCCTCGGTCTCTATTGGTTTAGTAAAAATGTTAGTGATCAAGTTGCTGAGGGCCTCTCTCTGAAATAGTTCTTTATCAGCCTTTGGGTAACCGGCCAATTAAGAGGCTTTCTGGGAAAATAACTTCCTCTAGTCGAGCTGATGATTTTGAGCAAATAAGAGCTGCAGGTCTTAAAAGGTTCCTTGATTAAGGGAGTTCTTATTTAGTCTTGCACCTAGTAGGGTGGTTTTTAGTTTGTACATACCTTTTCGGAGCGCTTACATTGATAAATAGTCAAGCTCTTGCTATTTTGTATTTCTTTTTGTTAAAGGCAGTTCAATTCAGGAGAAAAGGGCAGAGCAGGGACCACCTGCATCTGCACTTAAGTGCCATGTGTTCACTCCATGCAATTTTCCTCATTTCCACCAAATAGTGGAAAATAGAAGAGTAAAACAAAGGCAGAATCGTAAAGTGTAAATGCCTACTGAAATGAATGATTGCATGTGCAATGGATTCCTATGTAGTCTGACTGCTTCTACCAGGTGGTCATTTGAGGCGGAATCCATGGCATTACTGCCAGTATGAAGCTCCGTTTCTGACAGTAAAGCAGCCACATTTGGAGACGGAGCAGGAAATGGAGGGGAACATGGTATGTCTGCCACAATCTCCAACTGAACCATACCAAAGCAGGAAAATGAGGCGGATAGCAAAAAGTGGCTGAAATAGTGTTTAACACCATTTTCTACAATCTACATCAGAATGGGAACGATTGCCATTAACTGTGTTTTTGGAGTGCACTTTTAGATCTTTAGTGTAATAGATCTTTTCTTCAAAATACTCTGAGCAATCTTTAGATTCAGAGATCAATGAGGATTGAAGAAGCGCATGCAGTGAACCACCGGATGCGGGGTGTGGGTGCGAATTCTGGAAGAACACACTAGATGTATCTGTACTCATGCATCCATTATCGGTACCACCTAAAAATGTTTGGTTTGTAACTGTATTAGTGCTAGTTATACCACACCGCCACATTCTCACTTTGGAAGTGAAGTGCAAGATGAATCCCCCATTCCCCATCTCCTACACTTCTCATCACTGCACTTGCACCTCTCAAGGCCTAGTAACACCACCATTGCATATTTACTGTTTTGCCACTGTTATTTCCTCCCCTTGTTCCCTCACAATTTTACCTTATGGTGCCTGGAAACAGCATTCTGTTGTGCAGGCGCCTAACAAATGCTCAATAAATACAATAAAATAAATAAATAAGCACATAACTGGAGGTCAATCCTGCACATTACCTCCAAAAATCATCAGAATGACTGCGTTGAATTTATCTCTCATTATATGCAGTGAAATCCCTTTTGTAATCCAAAAATGGGATTTAACTCTGCCCTACCTCTGCTTGTGATCCTGCAGCAAATCCTTTGGTTTCAGCGGTGGTGACGGAAACAAGTTTGGTGGTCATTCCAAAAGAATGTTACACAGAGGAATGAAGGGGACCATGAGTAAAAACAATTTTCTCAATAAATGTATTTATTTTAATTTAGAAAAATGGGATGCATAGAACGCTATTCTAGTGCAGATAAATCACATTTCAAACACTGAGGAGGGCATATCGGGGATGAAAGATGTGTCCCCCATTTTCAACATATCATTGAGCTATCTGGATAAACAAGAGTGATCTGCACTAGAGTTAGGTCTGTCATGTGTGCCCATGTTCAACACCCCTAAAATGACTGGAACTTAGACAGGTTTTGCACAGAGTGGGATTGCATGATTTATTTGAGGGTAACGAGATACCGGAACCACACGGAGGACACACTCCTTTTCACCCCAAGTCCACTTGTGTCCCTTCTAACAATACGGTTGCTAAGGAAGTCTTGACCTTTCCGAAAATCACTTTGAAAGTCTTGGATAATCTATGCAAGCAGAACTCCAAATCAATGCACTTTAATGTTGGTCAACATAAAACAACATTTTAAAGTCCTTGCAGAATGACCACAATTGTGTGATTAAGAGTGCAGACAACGGGGGGAGGGGTGGATTGTCATTATGGGCAGTGATAAATATGATGCCGAGGCACTGAAAATATTAGGCAACAATGACTTCTACAGTCTCCTCAATAGTAATCCCATTAAGCCCGTTTTTCCTCTAATTGCTCTGATCCCTTAATGCGCCATGGAAGATGGATTTCGGACCAAAACGCCGAAGACCTACGGATACAAAAATACTTTTTCAAAGGCAGGGTGGCACTACACACTTCATCTACATCCTTTATTCTTCAACTTGTGGGCTTAGCCATGAGTAGGAATTATGTTTTCTTTAAAAATGTGTCTTTACTACAAACCAAAGGCAAAGCGGTGGGGGCAGTCCTATCCCCACTTAGCAAATATCTACATGACGAAATTTAAAGAGTTATTTATACTCTCACAACATTATCCTTTCCTCTCAGCCATCAGATTTTAAAAGATATATTGATATATCTTGAAGATTTGGGACACTAGGGAAGGTAATATTCAAGAACTTTTCAAAGGGATCGATGAATTGAATCCCAATTTGAAATTGACCTCAGCTACAGATAGACATCAAATTCCTTTTTGAATCTTTTGATTAAAGAGTTGGAAGGCAAATTGGCAGTTAGTCTGTCTAGGAAGGCTAGGTACATGAACACTCCTTTTCATTTTAAGAGTTTTCATCCAAAAGCCCTCAGGGAGAATGTCCCATTTGGGCAATTCTTAAGTGTGTGATGGAATTGCACGACAATACCGAATTTTCATAAAGAGGCTAACATTACTTTGTACAGGTTACCAGAAAGAAGGTAGCCAAAGCATTATTTAAGACACTCAAAAATAAGAGCATTGAACCAGGATAGATTTAGCTTGTTGCAAAACCATGAAAAATACAAAGACCCTCAAGAAATGGTCTGCGGGACAACATTTGGTCTACACAGTAATGCCATAAAAAGACTGATTTTTAAAAATGGATACAGTTTACAACTTAATGAGCCTTTGAATCAACCTCCACTCTTTTCCTTCCTCAAAGGTAAACATTTGAAACAAGGTTGGTCATGGCAGACAGGCAAACCACATGTTGACCTCAGAGCCTTAAATCAGATTTGGGTTTACCTCCTATTACAGGGCATTTCTCATGTGGAAATTGCCAGGCATGAAAATGCACGTTGATCAAACATAGTTTCACTTTCAGAGAATGAGACAGGCATTTCAATTCTCCCAGCACTTGTAAAAGCAGTAATTTAATTTTCCTTGTGGAAGGTCCTTGCCGCAAATTCTAAGTAGGCAAGTCAACAAGACAAATCAGAACTAGCATCATGGAGCATTGTTCTAAAATGCGTACCATAACACTCTCAGCCACACTAGTTAACCATTTCTGGGATGATGGGGCATAGCCAAGATGACCTCAAATGGTGAGTCATTGAGAATCATGGCAAATGACAGCCAAACAATGGAAGAGAAACTAGCTTATAGGGAACAATTTAGAATGCATTACACAGAAGGTTTTCATTACCGTTTTAGGACCGATTCATGGAATTATTTGGGTGGTGCATAGGGGCTTTGCATGCCAAAATGCATGCACAATCCCATTTGACGATTCATGAAATCGACTGCGCAGCACATTTTCGTACTTTGCGTGGACTTCGCGCAGGCTCTTCATGTCCCTGGAAGTGGCTGAGGGCCTTGCGCGAGAAACCACCCACAGCGTTGGCGTGGCTTACGCAGAGGGCAGGGAGGGGGCAGAACTTGTAAAATGAGGAAGAACAAGGGAGAACATGTGGGCGTTACGAGGGACGGCCCAGAGGTAGCCCATCACACAGAACTTGTAACTTTTTACTGAGGCCTTCAAAAAATGTGGAGGTTCATTATGAGTTTGGAGGTAAATGGAAAAACTAGGTAACAGAATTACAACTGGATTGCCCAGTCTTCATGTGTTGCAAAATCGTCAATAGGTAATACCTAATTGGATTTAATAGCCGTGTTAATACCTTGAAACTTGTGATGAGGGCCAGACTTTTGGACTGAAATAATGTCACAGGAGGAAGTCATGCCTCGCCCCTAGATAGGACAAACGTTCCTTTCTGCAGTAATGAAAAACTGTAGGGACACACCACCCCGCTTCATACATCACCACAATTCATACATTATCACTGCATTCCAATGAAACCATCTGCTCCCTATTTGATCATACAAACAATCATTCTTTGTTGATATGTCACTGTGGTAATTCTAGTTTACGACTCGTAGATTACCGCTGGCGGCATTCGCTCAATGAAGACATGGGTGGTTTACCATTGTTGAAAGGAAAGAAAAAACAATTCCGAGCCACGACGTGTAGAACTGGCCAGGTGGTCTTCTATCTAGTTAAAGCACTGGTCACCTGCCCACCCCAAATGCGCCTTCAAGACAAAGCTGTCTGACGGTCCCTGGGAATTTTCCAAGCATGAGACAGGCTGCATGCCATGCGCTCTTTTAGTAGTGCCCTTTCAGAAGGGGGTTGTGCGCGTATGGACATTTTAACTGAGGAAGACCTTCCCGTAAAACCAATAGTTACATTTGTATCAGGTGACACTATAAACAGGATCTACAAAGTCTTTCTTCTATGTTTATCAAATCTTATTTTGCAGCCATCCCATCTGGAGAGCAACTCATTTCATGAAGCCTCCCTCTAGTTCTTCCCCATGAGATAGTTCCGCTTGTGCTTTATAACACTGACATGGTGGCAAGAGTGTGAGCAGAAGGCACAATATGGGCGAAGAGTTTGTTTTCATTGTATTGCATAAAAAGGCACATTTGCCAGGAGTCTACAGCTAAGGTCCAACGCATTGGCTTGATACAAACACAGCAAGCATCTTTTACTCCCCCATCTCTCGGCAAGTGAGTGTTAATGGTAAAGGACATTTGTGCCGTGCACTATAGCCACCAGAGTGGTCCTCTGGCACTCTCGGTGCACTGGGAGCGGTTGGAAATCACCATGAAGAGCCGAAATGTGCTAGTCACAAAAATCCAATAATATACCTTTTCCAAACCCAGATAAATACATGTATTGCCATAAACGCGCTGTTACAGCAAACCCAGGCCTCCACAACAGAGAGGCCTCACTTCAGCTCTATAACATACATGCCAACATTTCAACCCACCTGTGCGGGAGATTACGTCTGAAAAATCGGGAAACAAAGATTTTCCCATAGGAATGTATTGGGCAAAGATTTATTTTAGGCGGGAGAACGTGAACAATAGCATTATTTTCCACAAAAAAATCGGGAGTCTCCTTCCTAAATCGGGAGGGTTGGCATGTATGCTATAAGCAGAAGATGAACTCCGATTAGCCGTCACGGGGAGGCAGCAAAACGTCATTAGGCCGCCAAAAATGGGCATTAAATGTAATGTCATTCCCTTTTCAAAATGACAAAGGCCACACATTTCTTTAGCAAGCAGGCTCACGTTGGACCAATGAGGCCTCAGAATATCATGAAAGAGACCCTGTAACACTGTGGAATTCTGGGATAAGCAGGCAAGTGCATTATGGCTATACACATCGGGTAAGAACAGCTGCCAGCTTCAACTGAAAACATCTGCAGAAGGTTAATTGCAACGTGTCTGCCACAAACTAAGGTTGGTGAGCTAAAGAAAATGCGAACATCACGCGCTGCTAGTAAACACCGGCCTGAAATCTGTGTGTTAGCCGGAAAATCGCAATAAGTTGTTTATTAAAATTGAAACAAAATCATTACCGTGTTGCGCGGATCGTCTCTGCCTCTGACAATGGATTCTCTGCTTTGAACTGAAAGTGTGTTTTGCATCTGCCAAGTTTGTGTCATTCTTTGTGCATTCCGCAATGAGTCCAGACTGCAGTCCTCCGCTGACACCAGAACGGGCCTCGTTTCTCAGAACTCATTTCTCTCTATTATTGTCCAAAAGTGCAAAGTCACTTACATTTCACTCTTGTTTCTCAATTTGCTGTTTTTAATACATCATCAATAATATTGGGCCTTGTTACAGTTTTCCCGGTATGGTAAAAACTGCTGGTAAAATTGCTGGTAATTCCGGCACCATGATTTGTACTGTAGCGTGGAAAGACAAGTTTCAGGGTGTGGGCACAGATTTGCTTCCAGGCCTCACCTGCCGGTAGATCTGACCCCCACCAGCAAAATAATGCTGCAATTACCTCCATGGAGTCCTAGATGGGGATTTTCCGGTATTCCCGCCGACTGTAATATCCTAGTAATACCGGGATATCAGGTGGCAGAGAATGCTAATTCTGTTTGCTGGCATCCTGCCGGAACTACCAGTGGAATTCTACCGAACTCGGAATGAGGGCTTGTGACTTATCTGTGATTAGGTTTCACTAGTGTTTTCTAAAGGAGTTTAACAAGTTATTTAAGGAAGCTACCTTTTCATCAACATTAATAACATTTTTTTAAACACACTGATCTTTATAGTTTTTTGAACGTTTGATCAATTTCTGCAATAAGTTATATTTCTAGGTGTTTGTGTCGCAGAGGCGAGTGCATTTTCAGGCAAGTAATAGATGTGAGACCTCGTCGTAATTCTGGAGGAAATTTGGCAGTATTTCCCTGAAGCTAGTGCCAAGCAAATTGACTCTTCTTTGCACTTGGTCCCACGGATTTACCAAAGGATTCCGAGTTGGATGAGGATGGCTTAGTCCTCCACTGGGAAATAGGGAGCGGTAATTCAGCTGCAGAAAAGCTGAACATTTTCTGGCCTTACAGTGAAGTACTTTCCACCAGCATCTCGCTGGTGGCAAACCCTTCACTTCAAGGACACATTTATAATTCGCTGTTGCGGTAAAAGTCGCGATAATTCTGTTACCGCCTAAACAAGTGGCACTGTTGGAATTCACACCACTTTTGTACCACACCACCAAATCTTGTAACGAGGCCTTTTGTGGCCTACTTGTATCTATGCGACTTTCCGCCTGAAATTATGGATTTCACAGGGTCAATACAGAGTCAATACAGAATCAATACAGCCACTGAAAAATATTCCTACGTGAATTGCACTACACCTTTCTGAAAGTACTCAACTGATTGGTGCAAATTAACCATCTACTGCTTTGATGCAGTGCAGACAACATTTGCAATCTGGACCCCATTGAGAATTTGATGGAATGTGATGAAATATGTACACAGGGAAATGAAGTCTGTGAAAACCTGGCACAATACATAGCCCCATTGAAAAACCCTTTACAGCAGCAAGTAATATGTTCTATTAGCACCCGCAGAGAAGGCAGCAGCCAATCAGGGGCCCAGGAATGTGGGCTATTACTTATGATCCAAGGCTGTTTTTGAAACGGATCTGATCTATGTGATCACAGTGCCGCCTGTAATTCCACTGACGAAAATGTCGACGACCATTACGGCGCGGCGCAGTGGTCAGATAGACCACTGTGGCCCGCATCCCCCAAAAGCCCCCCCACCTGGTCACTTACCTTAATGGCAGCACATTTAGGTGGGTCAGCACTGGTGCCCTAGGGTCCTTTTTTTCTTTTTTTTCCCTTTACTCTTTTGTGTCCCCTGCTACCATGTAATGGAGGCTGGTGACACCCCTGCAACCCCTGATCCCCATTATCCCGATTAACGGGAGCGGGGACACCTTCCATTAGTCTCAGTAATAGAGGATGGGAGATTAGTACGGCGCAAATGCTTATACTATGTATAAGCATTTTGTATTTGTATGATTCTGTTTCAAACTATGACCGACACCATCACCACGAGTCCCATTCCCTGCAATTTTTCCATGCAGTGGCAGCATCCACAGCCCCTTGCTCCCTCCTAAATCCGCCCGCATCACCAGTAAATCACTGCACGTACTTACAAATCCTTCTGGCTCCGGTCCACAGGTTTCTCTGGGCTCTGCCTCCAACCAGTCATAAAAATGGAAGACAGACTCCATGCAGGGCCCATCTTCCATTTCCATGACTTCCTCCACTGTAATACAGACACTCGATGAGGATGAAATATACAAAAAATAATAGCTTGCTGTGAGCACCATGGGGTTCAGCCTCGGGGCTAATGACAATCCCCCCGGCAGGGGCGGGCTGAATTCCCTTAATTTGCATACAAAAAAAAAGATGTCTTCAGAATTCTCAATGGCATCTGAATGTGTGATTTGTTGATTACTATATCCATATTCCCCTCCCCCCATAAGATATTGAAGGGGTGATTTCTGTGCATTTCAGTACACCTGCAATTCACAAATGTGATGAGTTTTATAATGTGCACTGGTATGAAGTGTCTTGTATGTAAATAGTTATGGCCTTGTTTGCCATTCCCCAAAGAGCAAGGTGTTCAGTTTGTATGATGCAGTACAGTTCCGTGTGGAATACCACAGTGTAATATAGTAAAGTAGAATGCCATAGGCTGGCTGAGGTCAGAGAATGCTTACTCTTAATGTTGGTCTATTACAGTCTGTGTTGCCCAGCCAGGTTTATGGTTGTGCTGGGGGTCTGTGCCTGCTTAGCTTGAATAAACACTTGTTCAGCATTATCTTGTACCCTCCCTTCTTACATTGCCCTCCCTTCTTGCATCTGTAATGTGCAGATCATGGATACATTATTTAGTAAAGTAAGTGGTGTATTTTGTGGTGTATTTTGCTTTCAAGATGACATATTAGTGGCTGGTGAGAATGTGGAGCGTCATGATGAGAGGTTAGATAAGATTTGAGGATTTTGAGTGAGAGAGGAATAACGCTGAGAAAAGAAAAATGTGTGTTCCGAGTTGACAAAGTAGAATATCTCGTACATGAAATATCAGCTCAAGGGATAAAGCCGAAAAATTCAATGGTGAATGCAATTCCGATGGTGGTGAAGAAATCATAGCACACAGTTTTATGTGGGGCACACATTTTTTAATCAGAACTGACCACAGACCTTTGAAAACGATTTTTGATAGCAAAGGTTTAGATAAAGTTTCCAGACGTGTAGCGGGATGGGTTACTAGGTTACAGTGTCATAGTTTTGAGGTATGTCCCATATCAGGAAAGGAAAATGTATTTGCAGATTGTTTGTCAAGACTATCAATGAAAGAAAAAAATGAAAATAATGGGCAGAGTGAGGATATGGAGTTGGTCTTGGCTAATAACGAAAATGTGGTAAGGAGGAATGGAAAAGGACGGTAGAAAACGATGGTGTGTTGTCAAAAGTGAAATTGTACATGCAAAGTTGTTACCTAGAAAAAGTGATTTGGTTTTGAAGGAAAGACCGTTTTGGGAAGTGAGGAAAGAATTAAGTGTGAAAGATGGCATCATTTTTCGTTGGGGTAGAGCAGTTGTTCCTGAGGAGATAAGGATCAGGATGATTGATACAGCCCATAGAGGTCACATAGGAATCAGTCAAACAAAAGTGGTCTTGAGGGCGGATTATTGGTCGCCCAGTTTTGACAAAGAGGTGGAGAAGAGATTGAAAAGTTGTACTGAGTGTGCTGAGAGTTGCAAGGGGTTAATGGTGAAGAAACAGGCCTTGGTACTCAAGGATATTCCGGGAAGAGTGTGGGAGGAGTTGTTGTTAGACATATTGGGTCCCGTAGAAATGGGGCCTGGAAAAGAAAAGTGTATTCTGGTGATGGTGGATGCGTTTAATAGATGGTGTGAGTACAAAATTGATAGAGATATAAATGGAGGTAATATAGTGGAGTTCTTGCGTGAAGTATTTGGAAGAGAGGGGTTTCCGAAATATATATTGACTGATAATGCTCTTCAATTTACAGGGGGTTGTTTTTAAAGAATATGTGACAAATTGTGGTACAATACACAAAAGGGCTGTGTTGTATAATCTCGAAGGAAATGGATTGGTTGAAAGGATGAATAGATGTATCATGGAGGGTGTTTGTTTGACGAGAGCGTGCAGTCTGAGTATGAGTTTGGCAGTTTAAGAAAGAATGGGGGCGTTGACAATGGCACCACATTCCGATACTTGGGTGTCGCCTTTTGAATTGATGAGGGGGCGCAAAGGATATTCAGTAGTGTGTCCCCGTGGTTGGAGAGGGCCAGTGAATCGGATTGTGAAATTGAAAAGTTGAGGAGAAATCTCAAAAAAAGAAGAGTATGTTATGAGGGAAAATATGAGAAGGAACTCAGGGTGGAATGTGGAGATTATGTGAGAATCAGAAAGGCTGTCATCAAGAGAAAAGGTGATTCCTTGTATTCGGATCTGGTGCGTGTGGTAGCAGTGTTGAAGGGTGCTGTGAGAGTGTGCGGAGGGCAGGTTTGGAATAAAAATAGAATAGTTGCTGTGAGAAGATCTTGTGGGTAATAAGAGAGGGAGGTATGTTATGAAGTTTCTTGTTTTATGTAAATAGTTATGGCCTTGTTTGTCATTCCCCAAAAGAGCAGTGTGCCCCACATGTATGATGTAGTACAGTTCCGTGTGGAAGACCACAGTGTAAAATAGTTGTAAGTAGAATGCCATAGGCTGGCTGAGGTCAGAGAATGCTTACTCTTAATGTTGGTTCTATTACAGTCTGTGTTGCCCAGCAAGGTTTATGGTTGTGCTGGGGGTCTGTGCCTGCTTATCTTGAATAAACACCTATTCAACATTATCTGGTGCCCTCCCTTCGTACATGCACAAAACACAAGCATTGTAAAAGGCGCACAGGGTGTTCAAAGCATCGCAGCCCCTTCAAACAATGTGATTTGCAGAACAAAGCGGTACAAAAAAAATAACAAAAGATTATTGTGAACCTTGCATGTATTTTGCTATGAGTGGAACTCTGGTATGCCATGCTTGGATTTCTCACTCTTTCAAAAAGTTTATTTTAATTTTTAAATTTTTGTTTTGTTTTTTCACAAAGACGGGCTCCCATCAGCCAGAGTTGGGAGCTTGCGTACAACACTAATCCCTGCACGCGGGCTGCCCAGCGCATCATACTACGCTTCAGCCAAGACCAAAGGAAATATAGTGACCTTTGAGAATAAGGTGAGCTGCACAATTCCTAAAATTGACCTTCTAAAAAAGTTAATCCTCTGAGCTATTTTTGTGTTTTTTTAATGCCTGAATGTGTGCTAATTGGGCCCATTTTGCCTGCATTGTAAGTGTGAAGGAGGCCAAATTGTGTACGCTGAAAGTGGTTTGGATGGTGTCAACATTATGTTTACGTTCCAATATTCACTTACTTGCATGCACCTAGTGTCTGGTGGAAGTGACGTCACAAAGGTGTAAAGGTCATGGCACACTTAACAGCACTGATGCCAGTCTCAGCACACAACGCATGGATCACGGATACATACCAAGCAGTCTAACATTTGAGTTGTTTATGTCAATATGTGTACTTATGCATAGCCCAAAAGATTGCCTACAATCTGTCTATACAGTCAGTTTGATTTTGAAACTAATATAAAGGCATGTTTCCATGTCCTATCCACCAGTCAGAGTCTGGGTATATTAGGCCAGTGTGATGAAATAGAGCAGCGCACGGATGACGTTTATTGACAGGGTCGTTGTTATAACACGGAATGCTGCTTCATGTATATAGTTCTAATTCAGAGTGTTCTTTCCGTGTGGTTCTGGAACCCTTGGTCGGAATCACACGGAAAATACAGCTGTTGTACAAGGTTAGCTGTGGGGGACTTCCTTAAAGAATAAACCTATAATAATTACATATGAACTGTGTGGACATTTATATTACAATAACTTAACAAGTGGCGACGAGGAGCTGTCCCCAGAGGAAGGAAGTCTCCGGATGTGTGCTGTTACGTGCATCGGTTCGGAAGATTGATGAACTACATAAGGACAGCTGGAACCCATTGGAAGCAAGAAAAGAATAAGGCTGGCAGTTTGGAGATAAGTTACCATGAATGTCAGTGCTTGAAATTTGCATAAAAGGCCCACCGTAACATCACGTCTGGTAATTGTGCATCTTTTGAATTCTGCGCGAGCTTCCGAGACAACGAAAAAAAAAAAGTTAATTTAAAGTACCCAGTATGTGAGCGCATTGGCAAAATTGCGTTAAGCAAAGCACCTGACGACGTGAATTGTGTGCGGCGATTTTGTCGCAATGTGGATTGCCATGACTACATGTTAATGGATATGTTACGAACCACGCGTAACGAAAACAACTGATGCATCGATCCGAAGTCTTACAGCGACGTGTCTGCAGTACCATGCACACGAATAGATACACAGGCCGATTCATGGAATAATTAGCGCGGCGCAAGTGGGCAAAAACGTGCGAATCGCAGTGGAATAGCGAAAATCGCAGTGCAAGTGCGAAAATCGCACGAAAAGCAGCGCACGTCGATTCATGGAAGTCCATGCGCGAGAAAACCAGCCGATGTGCGATAAAAAAGTGCGCCGCGCACGTTGGCGTACAGGCCATCTAACAGCGTGCGCCAGGTCACAGCGAAAATCGCACAGGCCACAGCGAAATTCGCACATAGCGCGGCGCACGCAACAAAAGTAGGCGGAACACGGGCGTAACACTTGGAATGGGGAACAACTTGCAAAAACGTGGGCGTCACGGGGGAAGTACAGGGCACAAGTGCGCGGAACGCCCACACGCTCGCCTACAACACGTATTCATGGAAGAGAATAGGGCAAAAAAGTGCACGCTCAAACCAGCGCACAGGCACAAACACGACCGCCACAAGAAAGCAGGCGGTAGCGTCTCTGCGGCTGTAAGAAATGTGCGCCAAAAGGTGCGCCAACAAATAGCACCTATATACTGCCATGATGAATGTCCTATACTGTGGCCCTCCAGGACAAATGACGTGCAAAGGGGTACCCAAAAACACGGACACCCGCTGACAAGAAATACGTGTGCCTGTATACCGGGGTGCGCGGGAAGTCTCACATGCGATTTCAGCAGGGTACATGTATTACAGGGGTTCGCGTGAAGTTTTTCACGCGATCGGGCCTCGGTGAGCGGGCTACGTGTATTACAGGGGTTCGCGTGAAGTTCCTCACGCGATCGGGCCTGGGGGAGCGGGCTACGTGTATTACAGGGGTTCGCGTGAAGTTTTTCACGCGATCGGGCCTGGGGGAGCGGGCTACGTGTATTACAGGGGTTCGCGTGAAGTTTTTCACGCGATCGGGCCTGGGGGAGCGGGCTACGTGTATTACAGGGGTTCGCGTGAAGTTCCTCACGCGATCGGGCCTGGGGGAGCGGGCTACGTGTATTACAGGGGTTCGCGTGAAGTTTTTCACGCGATCGGGCCTGGGGGAGCGGGCTACGTGTATTACAGGGGTTCGCGTGAAGTTTTTCACGCGATCGGGCCTGGGGGAGCGGGCTACGTGTATTTCAGGGGTTCGCGTGAAGTTTTTCACGCGATCGGGCCTGGGGGAGCGGGCTACGTGTATTACAGGGGTTCGCGTGTATTTCAGGGGTGCGTGGGAAGTTCCACACGCGAATAGCCTGGGCGCGTGTATTTCAGGGGTGCGCGGGAAGATCCACACGCGAATAGCCTGGCCGCGTGTATTTCAGGGGTGCGCGGGAAGTTCCACACGCGAATAGCCTGGGCGCGTGTATTTCAGGGGTTCGCGTGAAGTTATTCACGCGATCGGGCCTGGGGGAGCGGGGTACCACTCACCGTCTGCCTTGCGTGTAGAAGAACGCGTAGCCAACACCCGCTGTGAAGTAATAGCGTGTGAACCCCAACGGATGGAAAACACACGCACCGCACGAAAAGCACGTACAGAACATAAAGGCACGCGGGATCACCAAGCCCTGCCAGGGCAACGCCCGTGCGCAAAACGTCACGGACGCGCTTACGCTGTAAGGGCCTTTGGTCCAATGAAATCGCGTACGGGCAGCGCCCGTGCGCAAAACGTCACAGACGCGCTTACGCTGTAAGGGCCTTTGGTCCAATGAAATCGCGTACGCGTGCTGACGCGCTTACGCGCTAAGGGCCTTTCCTCGATTTTCACGCTGACGTGCAGGATTTTCACGTGCCAAATCACTCCGTATCAAGCTGGCCACGCGAAAACACACGGAAGACCACGCTCCTGCCCAGGAGGCCGAATTACTGCCCCCCAGTGCCCCGAGCAGCCTCCCACGTGCCATCTGCTGCTGCCTGCCTGCCTGCCTGCCTGCTGCCACCGTGCCCTGCCATTTGGTGCCTGCACATCAGCCATCTGCAGGTGTCCAGTTGCTGTGTCCACCCCTGCTGGAACAGAAGACTCCCGACTCGGATAACATCGCTCCACAGCCCAGCCCCAGGACCCAGTTGCCCACCCACTCCTGCCCCTGGGGTTGCCATGTCGGGCACATCAACATCTGCACCAGTGGCAACCCCCAGCCAGAGGGGCAGAGGGGCACCAGCTTCACTGCCACCGAAGTTGGTGTCCTGGTGGAGCAAGTCCTGGGGCAGTATGATGCCCTCTTCGGATCGTCCCGCACCAACAAGGAAGGACGGGACAGGATCTGGGCCGACTGTGTGGTTGCCATCAACGCGGAGGGGGTGGCAACCCGCACCATCCAGAAGGTCAAGAAGCGCTGGGAAGACTTGAGGTCCAGGACCCTCATGAAGGCCCGGCGCCTCGTGGAGGGGGGCCGGGGCCGCATGAGTTCCATCCAGTTGAGGGTCCTGGAACGCGCACACCCAGCGCTCCATGCCCAGGTCCTTGAGAGGGAGACCCGTCTGGAGTTGAGCGGTAAGTGGCCAAGCATTGCTGTGTGAGACAGGGCATGTTGCAGTGTGCTGGTTGTCTGATACTTGCCTGCATGTGTGACATAGGCCATGTACGCATGTATGTGTGCAGGGACATCATGGGAATGCATGTGCGACCTGTAATGTGTGAACCGCACGGTTGTTGCATGTGTTTGAATGCGACATGGGTAGCCCTGTGCAGATTGCACACATGAGTGCATGGCAGTCTCTGTTCCTGGACATGGGTGGGGGCGAGGGATGGGTGCTGATGCCAGATACATATGTGGTATCCATGTCTGTGTGCCTGACCTGCGTGTCTGTGACTTGTGAGTGCCATGGATGCATGACACATGTCTGTGACAATGTACAGATTCACTGATGCAGCCTAGTCATCCTTGTATGCACTGTGATTGGGGTGTACGGGGCCAGATGGATGTGACTGAGGTGAAGTGTGTGCATGTGATAGGCATGACCCATGATGCATGTGAGTCCCATTACATTGTATGATTCGAGAGTCCATTGGACATGCATTGAAATGTCCATGGCACGCACCATGACTGTCACTGTGTGTGTTTTGCCTGGAATGACACATGTGTTGTGGTGTGACATGATGGAAGTGTACTTTGACAGTGGCACTCATCTGCTATTGCTTCCTGTCTAGGGGACCATTGTACAGTACCCTGATGCTTGTGTTCTATGTCTCCCTCTACGCAGCGGCTAGTGAAGGAGAGGGCGGAGACGGCGCTGTGGAGCAAGGCGGCGGGGATGCCCCCACGGCTGCAGCGGAAGGGGTGGGTGAGCCCCCACAGGGGCCTGCTATGGCGGTAGACGGCTAAGAGCCATCCAGGTTGGTGGTTTCCACAGAGGAGGAGGAGGCCGCCACTGAGGCGCACATGGGGCCTGGTAGGGGCATCCCTGCTGGTGCAAGTGGTGCAGTCCAGGGGCAGGGGCAGGAGGCAGCACAGGTCACCGTGGAGGGGCCTGTGCATGTCGCTGTCCCTGAACCTGTGGGTGCACTACCTTGCACCAGCAGGGATGCCCCGTCCCAGGCCCGTCCGCAGGTAGAGGGGATGTCCATGTCATCTGACTCCCCTCCACCTGCGGACGAGGGGACCCCTGGCCGTGTGGAGAAGGTCCTGATTGGGGTCGCGATGCGCACGGCTGTGATTCGTGATGCCGTGCGTGCTTCCCAGGAGGAGCAACAATTAACAGATCATTAAGACTCAAGCAGGTCAGTACGTGATCCCCCTTTTTAATTTCAATCTGTGACAGTAGATTCAACTTTTTACAAAGGATATATAGTAATACATAATACGAATCCGTTTTCACAATAGGTTTCGCACCCATAATTGAACAAGTGCCTAGTAGGATTTAATATGAATATGAAATCAGAACACGAATTATAGTGCCATCACCATGAAGGAAGCAATTTCCTGGTTTTAACTATGACGCTTCAGTCTAACCGTATTAAGATCAAAAAGGTCAGTAGAAAGCATGTTTGTAGAAAATAAAAACTTCTACAAAGTATGAAAATTGCCAAAAAGTTTTTAAAACCCTAGAAATGATTGACTAAAACAGGTTTATGAATTTCTTTTCTTTTTTTATTCTTTTAGTTTCCAACTATATTCTGACACTTTGGGGATTTAGCTTGAATTTTTTATCAATCCATTAAAACAACGCACCATCCTGAAGAGGGCTATAAAGCAAACAGCGGAACAACAGGGAAGGTGCTGACGACATTTGTTCAGCCGAAACATATGTAGACATCCCACAGACACCACAGCAATGTTGTCTTTTTCTCCTAAATGAACTTTTAGATTTTGCTGTATATTGACAGTATTCCCCTGCCACAATAGCATGTGGTAACAATTTTGATGTCATGGTGATAAATGATGAATGTCACTTACTAACACAATCCAAATGTTTGGGCACAAGAATGCAATAATTGTTTGACTGTTTTTCTTTAAATTGAAGTTTTAATTATCTCTGAATGTTTGTGATGTTGCGGGAAAGCATACATCATATAATTTTGTAATGAATTGTTTGTTGATTAAAATGTGTTTATTATAATGATTACTTGTTTGGCACAACTATTTGGATAGATGAACTAGATAATCTATTCTTTTGTCTCTTCTCACTGACCACTCTTTAAGGTAGACTAGGAAAGGGGTAATCAAGCAGTTTGTTCTTTTCAAACCATATCTAAATGCTGTGTCAGGGGAAATCAGGCCATATCTAAATGCGGTGTCAGGAGACATCAGGCCATATCTAAATGCAGTGTCAGGAGACATAAGGCCATATCTAAGAGAAATCAGGCCATATCTAACTGCTGCGTCAGGAGAAATCGGGCCATATAGTAATGCTGTGTCAGGAGAGAGAATGCTAATAAAACACTCTGGGAGTGGACCTACAGACATACAGACATTTGTGTGCGCACTGCTGGCGTTTTAAGGTACTTCCTTTAACATCAGGTTACTGATTCATATCCCATGTTACTGCCAGTCCCTATTCTGGCCCTCCTAATATATTATATGGTGCTCAGGATCTTTATCAATATGTTGTTCTCTACATTCATATTCCAGGACATTGCTCAGAAAGCCTGGAGCGTAGTTTCCAAGTTTCTCCGTTCCATGTGGAATCTTTGAGCCAGTCCTGTTTTTGTTGTCACACTGCATGCTGGGACTTGTAGGCTCACCATTGCAATGGGAAAAACGAAACTGCAGGTTCTGGCATGCAATTGGAAGCAAAAAGCTGGACTGGCTTGAGGTGTCAGACATGGAACTGGGAAACAGGGAGGCTGGAGAGCTGGTGAAAATAATCAGTTCAGTTTGACTAAATGCTGCCAGAAATAGCAGAATCAAACTGCCTCAGTCCAGCTCAACATGTATTTGTATTTCATTTTATTTATAAAGCGCTATACACCAAAGCGCTTTACAAAAGATACAAAATAACGGTACAAATCATATGGGGGTCAATAGCATAGGCCTAATCATTGGGACATTAGGTGGCTCTTATAGTGGGGATTAGAAGAGTGAGAATGTAGAGGGTGGTGAAGAGTGTTCCGTTGCTTGGGGGCAATGTTTTTACTACTCTTTAAAGCCAACTAAGCGGGTCTAAGTCTTTTGGTGGCAATCCTTCCCCTCATCAGGGTAAAAGGTTCTACTTCAGTCACCGAGTGTGGAGTGACTTTGTACGTATTCAACGCCTCCTTTAGTGTTTCTTTCCATGACAGCCCATTTGCAATGACTAATTGAATAACATCCTTTATAAAGCGATTCATTCTCTCCACCAGACCGTTACTCATGGAATGGTATAAAGCCATTGTACAATGTTTGATGGCTTGTTCTTTGAGGAAACGTTGAACTTCTTGTGACATAAATTGGGCGCCATTGTCCGACATTAACTCCTGTGGTTCCCCTTCTCTATTAAATATTTCTACCAGGAATTTCTTCCCTTTCATGGCAGAAACGGACTCTTCAATAATACCACACTCCGCCCATTTGGATGTGTAGTCAACTAATACAATGGGCCTCATTACGACCCAGGCGTTAAGGGTTAACGCCGTTGTTAACCCTTAACGCCTGATCCCAATTTTAACGGCTGCTTTTAGCAGCCGTTAAAACCCATGGCGCTAACCCGCCTTGGTGCTAATTACGGCACCGTAATTTACGGTGCCGTAATTAGCGCCTTCCCCACTCCCATTATGCCCTATGGGGCAAAAATGGGAATGGGGAAGGGTAAATGGGAAATGGGGATTTACCGCCCCACTCACCTTGGAATGGGCGGTAAATCCGCCATCAGTTGGTGTACTTACCGCCTGGGTCGTAATGACCCCCAATGAAATAAATCTTTTGTAATATCTCATATGGACCAGCAATGTCAATAGCCACTTTTGTCCACACTGAATCTGGAACTGGTATTGGCTGTAATGGTGTGACCCTGGTAGTCTTTCCTTTGTCACTCACTGCACACGCAGAACACTCTTTGACCATCATTTCCAGATCATTCCACATGTTGGGCCACCAATATGTCACTCTCACTCTCCTCTTTGTTAGACTTCTTCCGATATGTCCTTCATGTGCAATTTCCATAATCTTCTCCCTCAAGGATACAGGTGGAACAATACGATCCCCCCGGTAGATACATACATCATCACATGATATTTCATTTTTTATCTTTTTCCAAGATCCTATATCTTCAGTCACATCCTTCCAACCACTCTCCACTGCTTTCCTCAATCGTCCTTGTTCCAAATCTAGCTTTGTGGCCTCAACCCATTCTTCTTTACAAAAACCGGGATGCATCTGTGCTATGACACAATCTCTCTCCTCGTCATTTCCACCTGAATCCTCCTCTTCAGAGGAACACAGTAAGCGCGAAAAACAATCTGCAATGATATTCATTCTTCCCGGAGTATACTTGATGGTCACATTATATTGCATGATAATTAATATCCACCTCCTAATACGCTGGGATGTTAAATGTGGGTTTTTTGGATTTAAAACATGTACAAGAGGTTTGTGATCCGTTTTAAGTTTAATGGGAATCCCCCATATGAGTCCTCTGAAATGCTCTAAAATCCATTTGACAGCTAGATTCAATTGTCCTGGTAATTTCTAGTGCTTGTTCCAACGATGGGTTCTTTGCCTGCTACAGCCATTGCTGAATCCGGGAATCAGCCACATGTAGAACAAGTTGATCTCTTAAATATTTGTCTGCCACACCTGTGAACTCGCACGTGGATATGAGACCCCTTAATGCTGCAACATAAGTATCCACAGACTCATTCTTGTTTTGTTTCCTTGAAAAGAATCTATAATGTTCGTTGTCACTCTTTTCACCGAGGCTGAAATGGACGCATATTTAGTGCAAGGGCAAACACTTTCAGGGTAATTCATAGAATTTCGCAGAAAAGTGTCGCAAGCGGCTGGCGCAGAGTGTCCGCGTGCGATTGTCTGCGCCAGGCACGTGCGCTAAAACCGATTTCCGCGCACAGCGTATTCATGGATTTTAGGCTCCCAAACCAGCCGTGGCGCAGAGTATCGCAGCGACCCTGCAGCAGCGCCAGTAACGCCCCCAAGAACGCCCTCGCGCAAGGAAAAGCCACCAAAATCGCTAAATCATCGCAAAGGGCTGCGCTAACCCTGGACCAGTTTACAGGGCTGCCAAACAAGGAACGCAAAGCGGGTAACGTGCATATCAGGGGTACGCGTGAAGTTATACACGCGATTAGCCAGGGTACGTGTATTTCAGGGGTGCGCGGGAAGTTCCACACGCGAATAGCCTGGGCGCGTGTATTTCAGGGGTGCGCGGGAAGTTTTACACGCGATTTCAGCAGGGTACGTGTATTTCAGGGGTGCGTGGGAAGTTCCACACGCGATTAGGCTGAGTGGGTCCTCACAGGTGTTCCCTGTACACCCTCGACGGCCCCTGCAGGCAGCCCACAAAACAGGGGACTACCCTGCACACCTGCTCATGTCCCCCTGCACCCCCACCCCCCAGCAGTGCAGGGGCAGCCTCCACCAGGCCCCCACCCATGTCTCCCACCACCCCCACCCCCCAGCAGTGCAGGGGCACCCTCCACCAGGCCCCCACTCATGTCTCCCACCACCCCCACCCCCCAGCATCAAGGGGCACTCTCCACCAGGCCCCCACTCATGTCTCCCACCACCCCCACCCCCCAGCAGTGCAGGGGCAGCCTCCACCAGGCCCCCACCCATGTCTCCCACCACCCCCACCCCCCAGCAGTGCAGGGGCACCCTCCACCAGGCCCCCACTCATGTCTCCCACCACCCCCACCCCCCAGCATCCAGGGGCACCCTCCACCAGGCCCCCACTCATGTCTCCCACCACCCCCACCCCCCAGCATCCAGGGGCACTCTCCACCAGGCCCCCACTCATGTCTCCCACCACCCCCACCCCCCAGCACTGTGGGGCACCTGCCAGCAGGCCCCCACCCATGTCCAACTCATGTCCCCCACCACCCCCACCCCCCAGCACTGTGGGGCACCTGCCAGCAGGCCCCCGCCCATGTCCAACTCATGTCCCCCACCACCCCCACCCCCCAGCACTGTGGGGCACCTGCCAGCAGGCCCTCGCCCATGTCCAACTCATGTCCCCCACCACCCCCACCCCCCAGCACTGTGGGGCACCTGCCAGCAGGCCCCCACCCATGTCCAACTCATGTCCCCCACCACCCCCACCCCCCAGCACTGTGGGGCACCTGCCAGCAGGCCCCCGCCCATGTCCAACTCATGTCCCCACCACCCCCACCCCCCAGCACTGTGGGGCACCTGCCAGCAGGCCCTCGCCCATGTCCAACTCATGTCCCCCACCACCCCCACCCCCCAGCACTGTGGGGCACCTGCCAGCAGGCCCCCACCCATGTCCAACTCATGTCCCCCACCACCCCCACCCCCCAGCACTGTGGGGCACCTGCCAGCAGGCCCCCATCCATGTCCAACTCATGTCCCCCACCACCCCCACCCCCCAGCACTGTGGGGCACCTGCCAGCAGGCCCCCGCCCATGTCCAACTCATGTCCCCCACCACCCCCACCCCCCAGCACTGTGGGGAAACTGCCAGCAGGCCCTCGCCCATGTCCCATCCATGCCCCCCTGCACCTGGGTCCCAACAATCCCCAATCATGTCCGTAATGGGCATCCTCCCCTGCCAAAAGGCCCAACCAACTATCACATCCACCCACATATCAAAGGCAATTACATGTTACACACCCAATGTAAATAATGCAAATGAACACATGTCTGTCACACACAATGGCTGCAAGTGAATGTTAAAACACCCAACATGACATGCATGAAAGCAATGAGATGATACGACACATTGAAGGATGAAAATAAAAATGTATTGAAAATCAACTTGAATGGAAATGAAATTAGAAAAACCACAAAGCAAAACAACAAAAAGAAGATGAATGTCCATGAAAAAAATCCAAGAAATCAAAAAATCCATAGAATAACTATTTACAAGACAATCCCGGGTCCATGAGCCCAACCAAATGAAACCTAACTATGTCAACTAACTAAAAACTGAACTATATACAAAAAAGTGGCGCATTGTCCAATCGCAACCAAATAAAAAAAATAAAATTTAAAGGAAACCTACCACTAACTATATAACTATATACAATGGCAGCGGGCAAGTCCTGCGGCTCACTCTGTGATGTTGCCGGCCAGGGCATCATCGAACTCCATGTCGATGTCCTGGAGGCGGGACTCTGTCCTGGCCCCGAGGTCTCGCAGGGATAACCCCATGTTCACCTCAAACTCCCTGCAAGCTTCCTCGAGGCACTCAGCCCGCCTCAACGCCCGACGCATGGAGAACTCCGCCCTGACCATGGTGAGCCGCTCCTCTTCCGCCCGCTGCCGCTCCGCACCTATCCGCTGGACCAACTGCTCCCACACGGAAGACACTACCATCCCAGGGTTCTCCTGCCCTCCGGCCGATGCCTGCCCCTCTGATCTTGATGGCCCCGAGCCATGATGCCTCCCACGTCGAGCCTGCTGCTGCCTCCGACGCCACTGCCTCTGCCAGCACGACGGCATCCAGGATGATGGAAACCACCGACGCCGTCGTGCACGTGCCCTGCCCGATGATGCCGTCACATCCTCCATCTGCTGGGGTCCAGTTGCTGTGTTGTCCACCCCTGCTGGACCTCTGACTCCCGACTGTGGCAGGGATGGGATCCCCACCGAGCTGGCTGCATTGGTCAGGGCAGGTCCACAGGGGGCCCTGGTGGCATCTGGGCCGGAAGACGGCAAGGAGAATGACTGGCGTATAGTCTCCACAGAGGAGGAGAGGGCCGCCAGATTGGCCGACACATGCAGGAAACCCCCGAACATGGACAATCCCAATTGGGCCACGTCGGCACGGTGCTCTTAATTGTACATTGTTGGTCCCTATACTGCTTCATCCCCCTAAAACAAAAAATTGTGGGCCCTACCCAGTATTTTTCTCAGCATTTAGATATGGCCTGATTTCCCTTGACACAGCATTTAGAGATGGTCTGATTTCTCCTGACACAGCATTTAGATATGGCCTGATTTCTCTTAGATATGGCCTTATGTCTCCTGACACTGCATTTAGATATGGTCTGATTTCTCCTGACACAGCATTTAGATATGGCCTGATTTCTCCTGACACAGCATTTAGATATGGCCTGATTTCTCTTAGATATGGCCTGGTGTCTCCTGACACAGCATTTAGAGATGGTCTGATTTCTCCTGACACAGCTTTTAGATATGGCCTGATTTCTCTTAGATATGGCCTGATGTCTCCTGATACTGCATTTAGATATGGCCTGATGTCTCCTGATACTGCATTTAGAGATGGTCTGATTTCTCCTGACACTGCATTTAGAGATGGTCTGATGTCTCCTGCCACTGCATTTAGAGATGGTCTGATTTCTCCTGACACAGCATTTAGATATGGCCTGATTTCTCTTAGATATCGTCTGATGTCTCCTGACACTGCATTTAGATATGGCCTGATGTCTCCTGACACTGCATTTAGATATGGCCTGATTTCTCCTGACACTGCATTTAGATATGGCCTGATTTCTCCTGGCACAGCATTTATATATGGCCTGATTTCTCCTGACACTGCATTTAGATATGGCCTGATTTCTCCTGGCACAGCATTTATATATGGCCTGATTTCTCCTGACACTGCATTTAGATATGGCCTGATTTCTCCTGGCACAGCTCTGTTGATGAATCATGTGTCATTCTAGGAAGACTGAGTGAACCTTCTAGAAGTGCTCCGCAGGCTACCGCCAATGTCCAAGTGGGATTCGGGTAGCTTTGCGGGTTCCGGCTGATCTTTCTTCCAGCCTTAATCTAATCTGCCCACTCTACTTTAAGAGACATACATATTCAGAGAAGATCGGCAGAAATTCGGGCAGGCTCGGGCTGATTCGGATGGTAGAAATGATACACAAGAAATCGTCAAATGATGCAGGGAGGGAGGGAAATGTTAGGGGAATTAAAGGGGTGGGACTGGATAAGGCAAGCGAGAAGAAAAAAAGTGCTGTTTATATGCAAATGTCCAGGTGAGACAGTACATTAAAGTATGCAGTAACATGTCTCAGTAGGTTAATGCACCTGCTGCAGAACCTGCATGTCCATGATTTGAAACACGGTATGAGTAACTCAGCATTTCATTCTTCTGAATGTGAGAACATTAGTAAGGTCATAGAGGGCAGATGTAGAATTTCATGTCAGACCAGCACAGTCAGTCAAATCATGCCTGGGTCTGCTTTTCATCGCCCGGTGGTTCAAAAATTGAATATTACTGAGTTTTACCATATTACACAATTGCAAATTCCTAACAGGTATGGACCTCTGGAAGGTCTGTAGGGCTGGTGGGAGTCAGTCATTCATTATGTGTGTGTGAAGTTTCATCCTGATGCTTTTGCTTACTTAAGGGTCCCCAAGGTTACGTTTTGATGATTTATTTATTTTTTATAATATGGCGAGTTCATGGCCACAAGTCAATAACATTTAAAAGGCCAGTAGGTCTGGGGCAGAGTCAGTCACATGTCAAGCATTCATGATATAGGCTTTCATCTCTCTAATGTTGCTTAAATGTTATGTTATATTATTGTGTATTTGTATAGCGCCTCATTTTCCATTGGTATGATCTCAAAGCGCTGTGGGTTGAATGCCCTTGGGCTGCGTAGGGTAGTATATAGTGCTTGGGTGCACTCAGTATGTGTGCAGCCAGTGCGGGTTGCGCGGTGAGTAGCTGCATTCTAATGCTAGGGGCAGTGCAGTGGTTGTGAGAGATCAGTGCAATGTGTGCAGCAAGGTAGTTGGCCTCAAGTCTGCATTCTGGCGGTGGTGGAGCCTGTGTATGAGATTGTGTCGAGCTAGGCCGATTGTTTCTTGGGGTATAGCTGCGTTTTAAAGACTGTTGAGGTGTTCATGGAGTAGTTAAGTTATGTGTGCAGCTAGGCCGAATTGGTTGAGGGGTATAGCTGTGTTCTATTGTTTGTTAGTGTAAGAGAATTAACATATTGGTGTGAGTGAGTGTGCTTAATTGTGGGAGGCCCCTATTCCTGGTTACTTTCCAGAGCCCACTGAGCTGACTGTGTCTGTCCCGGTGCTTCGGGGTGATTGATCTTCGAGAGAAATTCATTACCTGGTGCAGAGTATGTTGTGATTGCCCGCTTAGAGGGTCCTTGTTTTTGATGCTCGGTCGTAGGTGCCAGAGGCCCCATTTTCCTGGGTCCCTGGTCATTGTTTATAGCAGCTATATAGGTATTCCTAAAGCGTTTATGGTTTTAGATGTGGAATTATATCGCATTAACGTTGCCCCACTCTGAGAACAGGAGTGCAGGAGAGCTTACTGACTTGACACAGGATTAACACGAACAGGCCCTCATTTGTATTTGACTGACAGAGGAGCCTGCGATAGTGGATCTGCAGGCTAATTCCCGGATAGGGTCTGACACAGGCTAACAAGAACAGGCCCAACCGTATTTGACTGGCAGTTGAGCTATTACGCTCTGGGATTGTAGTTATGTGCAGTGGTTTGGGGATAGGTTTGTAAGACAACGGTTGGCATCTTCTGGAGTTTTAGCACCGCGCTTACTTAGGGGAAGGTCATGTTTAAGCTCAATTATGGCACAGAACATAGGTGCTGTTGGGCTCTTATTTGGAATCAGGTTATTTGTTTCCAGGCTGATAGATATGATATGATATGATGAGGCATTTATAAAACGCCTATACACAAGTGTCACGATACAGTCAGACATCTCGTGGTCTAAGAGCGTGGCGCATGTCTGGTCAGTTGACAGTGAGTGGGCCTGGTCATAGCATACAATTGTGGTGTTATGTCCTAGGTTTGGTGTCGTGGGAATTATTTGAGATTGGATTGTAGGGGGTGGCATGATCAGCTTGGTGTCACAAGGAGGACTGCTGCGTCATTGTAGTCGAGGCAGCAGCTACCTTGCTCCGAGCGGACTGATATTCTGAGCTGGACTGTTCTTAATTTTCCATGATGATGCCGTTCTAGCCAAATTCTGGCCACTGGTGGAAGGTTTAGCAGCCCTCGTCGGTCCCTCACATGGATTAGGGAAAAAAACAGGTTTTCAGTGTTTTATGGAAAGCCATGTAGTCTTGGTTGTGTCGAATGTGCAGAGGCAGTGAGTTCCACAGTGTTTGTGCCAGGGTTGAGTAGGCAGACCCTCCAATCCTGGCTGAATTGGAGGCTGGAATCAATAGCAGCAGGGCCATGCTTGACCTTAGGGTGCGTGTTGGGATGTAAGACATCATCTTTCCGTGTAGGTATATCGGGCCGGCCTTATGCACTTCTCGGTGGGTAATGCATAGGGTTTTTAAGGTGGCCCTTCGTCGAATTGGGAGCCAGTGAAGAGTGGCCAGAGAGTAGGTGAGTTGTAAGCCCTTAATCCCAGTGCAGGAAGGAGTCTGGCAGCCACGTTTTGGACTCTTTGGGGTTTGTTAAGTTGGTAGGCCGGTGCACCCAAGTAGATGGAGTTCCCATAGTCCATTTTGGACATAACAATGGACATCACTGCAGCCAGTGTGTTGGGGAAGGTGAGGTAAGGGAAGATGCATTTCAGAAATCTAAGGTGGTGGTAACAGGATTTGGATGCATTATTGATCTGGTGGTACAAGGTTAGGCCCAAGTCCATTGTTCAGCCAAGGTTTTTGACTGTGGTGGAGGTAGGGAGGGATGCCGAGGAAGGTGGTCAATGGGAGTGGTTGCGGGAGTAGGGATCTATTGACTCACACCATGATCTCTGTTTTCCCTGGGTTCAGAAGGAGGTGGTTACTTGTCATCCATAAGTCTATACCTCTGAGACATGTGTGGATCAGTGCTCGATGTGAGAATTCTCAGGAAAATGTGGGTGTCGTCAGCGTTGTTAAAGCAGGTGAGGTTGTGTGAGTGAATAATCACTGGGGGGGTAATGCAGAGGTTGGAGAGAAGCAGTGAGAGGAAGGGGCCTTGGGGTATTCCAGTTTTCACTGTGCATGCGGTGGAGAGGAATTTGGGTAGGAAAGTGATTTGTTGTCTGTTGTTGAGGAAAGAGGCAATCCAGCTGAGTCCCAAAATGGATTCCTAGGGAGTGGAGTTGGTCAAGGAAGATTGAGTGGTTAATGGTGTCAAAGCTGCAGAGAGATCCAGGAGAACAAGTGCTGCACATCCTTCAGTGTCTGCCGAGACTTTGAGGTCATCCCAGATTGAGATAAGTGTTGTTTCTGTTCTGTGGCGCGGCCAGAAGCCTGATTGTGCAGGGTCTTGGAGGTTGTTGGATTCAACAAAAAGGTTGAGCTGAGAGTATGCAGAGCGGTCGATGAGTTTTGCCAAGAATTGGTTGCTGGATATAGGCCTGCAGTTGATTGGCTAGAGGGGGTCAGGCCATGCTTTCTTTAGATGGGGTTTGACATGCGCTATTTTGAAGGTTTCTGTGATGATGCCAGAGGTGAGTGAGTCAATTAGTATGGACCTTGCCCGTTCTCCTGCAGAGGTGGAGGCAAAGATTTCTTTGAGGAGAGAGGTGGGGCAAGGGTCAAGGTGGGACTTGGAAAGGCTGCTGCTGGAGAGTAGTTTGAGGAACTCCCCACTCGAGAAAAGGTTTGAAAGCGGTGAAAGAAGGTGTTGTGGGGAGGGGTAGAATCTTGAGGATTGGGAGTTGGGGGGGAGGTGAGTATGGGAAGTTTGGCATTAAGGGTGGCCATCTTGTCGAGTGCCATGTTGTGGAAGTGTTTGGAGAGGGAGTCTCAGAGAGTGGACGTGGTTGGGGCAGTGATGCAGGAGGGTTTCACTAATTCCATGATGATCCTGTGGAGCTCTTTGCTGCTGCTGCAGCAGTTTAGGATTATTTTATTGTAATATGCTTGTTTGGCCTTTCGGATCTCAGATTTGTAGTTTTGGTGATGGTGGGCGAACACTGACTTGCTATGAGGGGTTTTGGATGCTCGCCATTTGCTCTCAAGGGAGAGATTATGTTTTTTGAAAGTCTTCAGGTGGGAGTGAACCATTTGGGGGTTGCTCCTTGGAGGGTGGCAGCAGGCTTGGAGGGGGTGAGAGGGAGGCATGAGTCATTAAGCCAGTAGTCAAAGGATTCTATAGGTATGGGTCTGTCTGTTGCCGGGAGTGCCGGGAGTGTGCATAGCATGGCATCAGCCTGGTCAGGTAGCACCTTGACCTTTTTCCAGCATTTGTGATCATGTGGAGGGACAAGGTGGGCCTTGCAAGGTGGGAGCGGTGTGCAGACAGAGAAAGGTATGGCTGAGTGGTCTGTCCAGATGAGTGATTTGGGGGTGGACAGTGAAACGAGGTCAGAGGAGCTGAAAATCACATCAAGCGTGTGGCCTCCAATGTCGGTGGGACCTGTGTTATTCCGGGAAAGGTTGGGTGCCTCTAGACTGTTGACCAGGGGATCAGTCATGGAGTTGTTAGGCACATCAAACCAGATGTTAAAGTCCACCAGTAGGGTGAGTGCTGGGTGGTTGACCGGTGTGGTTGCTAGTGAGTCACAGAAACTGTTGTCAAAATGTCTGCAATATCCAGGTGGCCTGTAGATGAGTAGGAAGTTGTGGGAGAGAGTGGGAAACATCGAGAGTTTGACCAGAAGGGATTCGCAGTTAGCTGTGCAGGGCAGGGTTTTGGTGAGTGAGATCAAGATGTAAGGTTTGTGGAGGATGGCTACTCCGCGACCTCTGGAAGGTCTGCTGTGGGAGATGAGTGAATAGTCCAGAGGGAGAGCTTTGTGCGCAATTGGTTTGAAATCGTGTGAGAACTATGTTTCAGTGATGAAGATGAGATCAGCATTGTGATAGGACAGGAGGTCAAAGATGCTGTGTCTGTCTTTGGTCACTTAGTGGCCATTAAATAGGAGGCAGGCAACATGATGGGACGCAGTGGTATTTCCCAGGGAGCTCCTGGCCGGAGAGACTGGATGGCATGAGTGACCAGTGGGCAGGTCGAGGGTGAAGGTTGGTCTCTGCTCGCAAGTTTTGTGTGTTTGGGTACAAGAGTTGTGTGAGAGGGCCAGGGGTCGGAGTGGAAAGGCGATGAAGCATTAGTTCTGGAAAGAGCAAGGCATGCCATGCTGATTAAGGGGAAAGGGGTTTGAAGGTCGTGGTCTGCTGTTGGAGGTTGAGGGGGTATAGAAGAGGATCGGGAAGGGCATGTGTCTGAGTGTGTGTTTAGGCTTAGCAGGTGACAAGGATGTTGGGCCATACGGGATAGAGGTGGGGGTGGTGTGAGTGGGTTGTGGCTGTCAAGGTAACTTTGGATTTTCTTGGGGGAGTGGCTGGGGTGGGGTGGGTCAGAGGTGAAAGGGAGGAAGGGTACACGCACAAGTGGTGGGACTGGGTTTTTGTTGAAAAGAGGAGCTCCACATATATGAGTGTTTGATATGGTGTGATGTGCGTGGGTTCTTGGATCTCTTGCTAAGGCGGAGTGGGATGGGAGCTGGCGGACTGATCTGGAAAGGAAGTTCCTGAAAGGTGTTGCAGCTGTTGTGGTTGTGGCAGAGAGATTGTGTTGTTTGGAGTGCAAAAGAGATCTCATCTGGCTTGAGAAATGGACACTGGGAGGTGTGCAGAGGTGGGGGGCTTGTGGGTCATTCTCACAGGTTGTCGGGAGTGAGAGAATGGGCGTGAGGAGTGATTGTGCAGCAGTGTATGGCTGAGGGGTAGTGGGGGGGAATGATTCTTGGTGCACCAGACAGCTCATCTGTTCTGAGAGTTGGAGGGGGTGTGGTGAGAGGATGAGCGGTGAAGTGGGTCAGAGTGTAAGGTTCAAGTGCAGCGTTTGGAGATTAAGAGGTGTTGTGGCATGCACGGAGAGTTCATTAATGAATGTGCTAGTGTGAAGGAGGTAGGGTGGATGGGGTGCTTTCTTGGCTGTTCCTTTTGTTTGTGGGTTGGGATGCATGTGATGAGTGGCTGTGTGCAGCAGTGATGCTCTGGGTGAGTGTTATGTAGATGTATTAGAGTTGTGAGGGCGGATCAGTGGTCTTGGTTGTCGTGGTGTCCCTGTCAGTTTGGAATTGCCAATCATGGTCATGTAAGGGAACACTGCAGCAAGTGAGAAATGTTCAAGTCTGAGTCAACAGGAGCGTGTACAGAGCAATTAGGTCAAAGGTACCTGGGCTGAGAAAGAGGCGCCCAAGTCTAAGACACTGCAGTCGTTAAAGAAAGATATGGGATACCTGACCAGTCGGGAAAATGGCCAAACCTGATATCACAGTAGCAGGCAGTCGACAGCTAGATGTGAGACTCCTTAATAGCAGGAAAAGCTCCTACATTTGAGACAGCAGCAGCAAAGAGCAAGTAGCTAGATCTGAGATGCCTAAATCATGGGAGAAAATGTCTAAATTGGAGACAATGGCTAGATGTGAGATACCTTTAACAGCAGGAGGAACCACCAACATCTGAGACAAGTAACGGGCACCTAGATGTGTGATACCTTAACACTGGGAGAAATTGCCTAAATCTGAGGCAGAGGAGCAGAAAACAAGCAGCCATGTGTGAGACACCACAAGCAGCCAGATGTGGGACACTACAAGCAGCTAGACGTGCAACACCTGAATAGCTGGAGAAGACAGCCACAACTAAAACAATGGCAACTGGCAGCAACCAGCTAGACTTGAGATACCTTAATATTTGGAGGAAACATCCAATTTAGAGGCAACAGCAGCAGAAGATGAGCTGCTAGATGTGAGAAATCTAAACAGTGAGAGAAACGCCCACATTTTGGAGAACTGCAGCAGGTACTAAATGTACTGGATGTGAGATACCTTAATATTGGGAGGACACACAGAAATGTCAGACAACAGCAACAAGTAGCAGGTAACTAGATTTGGGACACCTGGATCATGGGAGAAAGCACCTCGAATTGGGGCCCAGCTGTAAATGCAGCAACACCTAGATTTGGGACACCCAGATAGTGGGAGAAAGCGCCTAAAATGGGGGCAAAACAGTACATGCAGTAACACCTAGATTTGGGACACCTGGATAGTGGGATAAAGCACCTAAAATGGGGGCACAAGAGTAGACAGTGGGCCTCATTACGACCCTGGCGGAAATCGAAAAACGATGGCGGAAATGCAATACCGCCATCGAATAGCGCTCGGTGCGATTATGACCCGTCACCGTAAAGTACGATGCCATTAGCGACACCGTAGTGAACGCCAACGCTAACTGCACCAAGTACGCGCGCGCGCGCCATGCCAAACCGTAATTAGCACCATGGCGCAAGGGTACGCGAATTCCGACCCTAGCGGACATGTACTTAACGCCATCAAGCACGGCGGAAAGTACCATTCCGCCATGGTGAGAAGTACGGCATCGCGAATCAACCGTAAACGGCCCCACTGAGTGCCTGTACACCGCTCCCTGGCCACATAGTACAACTCCCCGTAGGTGCAACGAAGTCACAATGCAACCAGTGAAATGTACAAGTCACCCATGCATGCCAACGAACAAAAGAATCACAAGAGGGGCCAATGGGAGCTGCAGGGCACAGATGGCACGAATACAGAAGCCATACCAATGGACATGACCTCAGTCTCCCACCAAGAAACGCACGCAAACACAGGCACCTGTGACCAGCAATATTCCGATAATCACATCATTCCACCAATCCACCTGGCTGACCGGCATCTGTTACACAAAACCTAATCCCCCGCCCCTGAGCATGACATCATTCAAACAGTCATATTGGCAGCCCTCACCCCTGACCTCACTGGGCTTCGTAGGCAAACCCGCCCAGCACAGTACCACGCAACTATACTCCGAAGCTGGAATCCAATGCAGATCTCCTCACAATACATCGCCCCCCAAATAGGAATATGCCACATCACTTGCAAAGAAGAACGCTACACGGCCCATATCAGAATAGAAATTTAATGCACAACAAATTCACCAAGCCCATACAGCCATTAGGCCATGAACTCCAAAACACATTTCACCATTGTGGGCTGCATCCGCAATAAATGACCAGCTACTTCTTGTGTGACGCCCTGTTCCTTCATGGTACACAGGGGCTACATTCCCGTACGAAAAGGCAACATGGAAGCGCCTAGAACCGCAGGGCCGTCCCAATAGGGAGGCACTAGTCCAGCTGAAAGGCCGAAATGTTGCTCCGAGCCACTAGTACTGCGTAAGGGCATGTGGCCCATTGGCGATCGTCCCATAAGATCGTAATGCTGCTCCACTGATTAACACGAAGCAGCAGGTGTCGGGAGTAAAACCCATCTGCAGGAGTGGCATACAGATGGCAGTGGCAAAAGGGGAGGAGATACCTGTCAACCAAAAGAAAAGAAAAAGAATAGAATGGCCATCAGAACTACATTCGAACAACTCACTTCAATGATCACACTAAATCCACAGCCATATGCATGCTAGCCCACTCCAAAGGATCATCACCACCCCAAAACCACTTGCGACTCATAACTATCCATATCGAGGTGAAAACACCATCACAAACGAGTGTACCTGTGCATGCGTCTGTGAAAACAGAATCCATCAGATGGGATTGGTAACGTGCATGGACACAAGTGTCTGAAGGCGCGTCGAGACAGGGAGGGCTCAACAAGGCCAGATAGACGATGGTCCCACTATGGCAGCCCTGCATCACATAGCGCAGGGGAGGCGGACAGATTCCAAGAAGCCCTGTACATGGCAAACACCGTATCAAATCATCTGTCCATGCATCCATTCATCATACCCTCATCCCGTAATGATAACGCCTGTTTCCATACTCACATAACATGTGAGAATTCCATTGAGTCTGTGCGTTATGCAGCCTGCAAAATCCACTGTGCCCCAGCCCGTAATTCCAGTGTTGTGAAGTAACATGTATTTGGGAACGTCCGGCCTCATCATCCACTTCGCTATTGCGCATCCCAAACTATTCATATCAACCATTGCATCCTCGCCATGGCCTCTGTCCCAAGGACACTGAACAATAGAACGTTATATTTGCAGTCAGACCTGTGGGCATCTCCTCGCCGCTAGCTGAAGACCGAAAGCGCCGCCCTTCGAATTCCTCATTTGCAACATCACGTCGAAAAGGCATCTGTGGCCGCTTGAAATCACAAATTAATCCATCTAGTGCGGCTGTGTGTGAAAATGGCAACTGCCTTCACTCACAAATGGCTCGCCCCGCCCGTCGGTGAACCTCGGTACAGTGATGCATGAGGGTCCACCGTTACTCGAGTACTACGTTCCACTGACCCTTCACAAGTCTGTTCGCGACTGCAAAGAATGCATGTGAAACAATGGGACCATAGCCGAATGAACATATCAACCAATGTTACACTGCCATCGGGTACAAATACATGATTGTAATAGCAAGATGCCATTCCTCGAATTGCAGCGTTGTGTGCGGGACGTGCTCGCCCAAAGGGGAGAGCAGCTTGCACAGGTGGAATGAATCACCACAGGTGGAGGCCATACAGCCTGGAAACACATAAATTGCACACCCAGTCTCCTCCCACAACCACACCCACTCCGAAATGCTACCGGCAGGACTCGCGATGTTGGCCCTGGGGGACCTGATAGCACTGCAAGTACTCCAACTCCAAGAAGAAGACGAACACCAACTACAACCGGCCACACGTAGGAGACGCAGGAGGAGGAGGAGGGCAAGGCAGGGCCAGCAAGGGCTGCCAGCACAGCCACTACCACCACGCAGGCAGCCCGCAATCCCACGCCTCCGAGCACATCCGTTCAACCTCACTGATGAGCAGATCCACACCCTCTACCGTTTGGACCGGGACACCATAGCCGCCATTGTGGACATGACACAGGCTGACCTTGTCAGCATGATAGATAGCCCAACCGCCATCCCACCCCTACTGAAGGTGGTGTCTGTACTCCACTTCCTGGCCACAGGCACCTACCAGCACACAGTCGGACAGTTGCATGGCATTTCTCAGCCACTGTTCTCACGGACACTATTGCAAGTGCTCGATGCCCTCCTGCAGCACGCAGACGACTACATCTCTCTACCATGCTCGGAGCAGGAAATTACCAACACAAAAGTGGGATTCCATGCACTTGGCGGCATACCGGGTTGCATTGGTGCCATCGACTGCACCCATGTGGAATTGGTCGTCCCACATGCCATGGAGGCCCAGTACCGCAACCGAAAACAATTTCATTCTCTGAATGTACAAATGGTGTGTGACTCCAACAGGATCATTACACATTGTTGTGCCCGATTCCCTGGATCAACCCATGATTCTATGGTCTTGAGGAACTCAACAATACCACGCTACATGGAGCGACACGCAGGGAACAGATCCTGGCTACTCGGTGAGTCTCATTTCATGCATGATGATGTGGGGTATGTGATGCGGCAATGACCTGGCAGGAAGGGGGGGGGGTGCGTACGTAGCAATGGCATTCCACATTATTCGTTTATCGTCCACATACAGGTGATGCCGGATATCCACTGAAGAGATGGCTCCTCACACCAGTCCGGAACCCACGGGACCAGCATGAGGAGGACTACAACCATGCCCACTCACGTACCCGTGTAGTCATTGAACAGGCATTCGGCCTACTGAAGACCCGTTTCCGGTGCCTCAGCAGGTCTGGCGGGGCACTCCTGTACCGCCATGAGAAGGTTGCAAAGATGGTGATGGCATGTGTCATGCTACACAACATGTGCGTACGTAGAAATGTGCCCATGCCCCCTGACGCAGAACTGCAAGCACCTGAAGATGGTCATGATGAGGGTGGGGATGTGGCAGCACCTCAAGGAGTCTGCGAGGCACAGGAGGGCCGTGAAATTCGTCAGCATATCATAGATGCATGCTTCTAGCACTCACGCCTGGTGGCTGATACATGGACACGGGACTCGTGGCACTGTGTGTGTCTGGTACATGCACAATATGGACTGTACGCCTATGATGGCCTAGTACACAAAGATCATTGTCCACACATCTCATTGGTTGATCGTGCATTGTTTATGGCATATGTGATATCATGTTGAACACCCTATCGACCCGCCACCCAAGTGAGCCCAACACACCCCCTCCACCCTCCTACCTCCCCCCCGAACACCAGTGTCCAAAGATGCTCATTGTCAGTGGGCAGTCGCTGTTGCAAGCCCCCTCTGCGGGTATCAGGGGCACCCCTGCCTGTGGAGCGCAGGTTCCTCCCAGATCTACGTTGGGGGCTGCCCTGGACGGAACTTGCAACGGATGATGTCTCTGCCTGCTCACGTCCATGCATGTCCCTAAGGGTTTGTGAGAGCTCAGTGAGCACACGGCGCACTGCGGCAAGTTCGGCACATACGTCTTTGGACATCGCATGCAGTTCCCCCGTCAGGCTCTCGGTGCTTCTCTCCATTTGGACTCTCAGGCTCTCGGTGCTACTCTCCATTTGGACTCTCAGGCTCTCGGTGCTACTCTCCATTTGGACTCTCAGGCTCTCGGTGCTACTCTCCATTTGTGCCCTAAGTGTCTCAGTTGATGTTTCTATGTCTGCCTTAGTGCCCCCACATCCATCGGCATGGTCCTTGAGGAGCGTGGCCAGTTGCTGCTGTTGCACGATTAACTGGTCGAGGGACTGTTGCCTGTGCTGTGCCATGGCCATTTGCGGTGGTGTCACAGAGGGGCTGTTCGCCTCATGTTGCCCTGCCACAGGGCTTGTGGGGGATGGCCAGTCGTCGTCTTGTGGGTGCCCCTGCGTGGTATCCTCATGGTGTACGGGATGGAACAGACAGGGGGATTGGGACAGGTCATGGATGGATCTGACTTCGACATCCCCGTCTTCTGTGTCGGAGCATGCTGCCATTAATGGGGTGTCACCTATGGTGCTGCTGCCACCAGAGGCAGTACCTTCTGTGGCATCCATTGGGGGGACCTGTGGTGGTGCTGTTGTGGGCATGCTGGCTGCTGGGGTGCCTGTTGATGTTCCCTCCTGTGTGCTGCCACTTGATATGTGCTGCTGCCGTGTCTTGATGCGTGCAGCTGAGGTGGAGGGTCTTTGGCCGTCGGTCTTGGCCCTCTTTGCAGGTGTGCTGGTAGGGGTGTCCTGGAGCTCGTCGTTTGGATCGGACCCTGTGGTGGAGTAAAGGAGGGCGAGCGTTATTAATGGGTCTGTGGGAATTGGAATGGCAATGTATCACATGCATTGGGGTGGTACCTGTGGGTGATTTGGGTCGGGGCCTTGGAGGTGCTTTCATTTGTGTGTGGAGTGAGGGTGCAGTTGTTTGGCAGCCTGCAGTTAGGGTGTGCCTGCTGCACGTGTAGTGGGTGTTTTTGGAGTTTTTACTTATTTATGTATTTATTGTGGTTTTAAAGTGCGCTATCAGGCCAATGTGTGTGGACGTTCTCCTGGCCATGTGTTGCTGTTGCGCTATGTGGACACATGTGGATCACATGATTGGACATTGTGGATTTGGCATGGTTTTATTTGGGCCACCTACCTGATTCTCCGGATGTCTGCACTCCTTTCTCCATCCCTCCGACTCCCTCTATGCTCTCCATTCCAATGGTGGAGGCACAGATTTCTTCCCAGGGGGTCAACTTGATGGGTGATTCCGATCCTCCCCCGGTGGCTGTGGCAATGTTGCGGTTGGCAGAAAGTATGCTACGGACGCGTATCCGCAGGTCGTCCCACCGCTTCCTGCATTGCTGTGGGTTGCGGGGTGCGGTCCCCACCGCACTTACCCGCTGTGCCACCAGGGCCCATATGGCCTTCTTGTTCGCAAGTGCCGTCCTGGTCATTTGCGTGGAGAAGACGGCGGCGGCATTCTCCTGGAGGGTCTCTGTTAGCACGGTGAGTTCCTCACGGGAGAAGTGGACCTGCCGCTTGCGGTCGCACGCTTTCTTCGCTACTTTTCCCATTTTTCTTGGTTTCACTAGGGTGGATGACGGGTTGGGATGTGTCTCAGGGTGGTGTTTTTAGTGGTTGTGTGTATTTTGTGGTTTTATAGGTGTACGGCGTGTTGTTTCCCGTTCCGGGCCCATGTTTTTACTTCCGTTTCCGTATATTTACGGTCACCGTACTTTCCGGTTGGCGCTCACTGCGGTGTCCGCTATGATGGGTGGCGGTATTGCACCTAGGGCGCCGTACGGCGGCGGTGTGGGCCGTTTTGGGGTCATTTCCGCCATCGCGGACTTTGCACTTCCGCCATGCCGTGGTGCTCGTGCCCGATGGGTCGGAATGGGCCGCACTTTGCTCCATCGTGCAATGGCGGAAACGCTATTTACGCTGTGGCGGTCCGGTCAGTCACTTTCCGCCAGGGTCGTAATGAGGGCCAGTATGTTAAACGGGATATCATATCATGCTTCCTTTATTGTATACACTCTGCGAAGAAATCCGCGTTGCAAGGTTCCAATCTTAGATCGACTTAGCCGCCATTTTAGGTTCATCCACCATTTTGATTCTCGCTCCAAAGTCACCCTGTGTTCTAAAATGGTGGACAGTGTTTTTCTGTTTGTAACTTGGCCGTCCTGACCTCTACATACAAGTTAATGTCTAAGCTGCCCATAGGCTAAATGTTAGGGTCATGTAATGAGACATTGGGCCTCATTACGACCCCGGCGCTAAACCATGGTGCTATTAGCACCATGGTCCATGCCGGGGTCCGCCATGGTGAATGGCGGAATTACCGCCCCATTCCAAGGTTGGCGGGCGTTAATTCCCCATTGACCATGGCCCCTTCCCCATTCCCATTTTTGGCCCATAGGGTTCAATGGGAATGGGGAAGGCGCTAATTACGGCACCGTAAATTACTGTGCCGTAATTAGCTCCTAGGTTCCTTTGCGGGTTGGTTTTTTAACGCCTGCTAAAAGCAGGCATTTAAGTGCAACCCGCAAAGGGACCTCGTAATCAGGCGTTAAGGGTTTAGTGGCGCCGACACCTTTTACGGCGCCGTTAACCCCTTAACGCCTGGGTTGTAATGAGGCCCCTTGTCCTTCATTGACCTGTAAATCAAGGATTACCTGTGCCAACGAAACTGATCCGCAAGCATATATTAAATACAATGTTGTTTAAATACTGAACGTGAACACTTGTTGAACTACATTGTAAAAAACATGTACTAAGGCTTAATGTTAAATCCAGAGATACGCTGTTGCCATTGTAACCTATTGTAGTATATACTAGGAATAATCCATATGCATATAGATGAACAAATTAGAAGTGAACTCGGCACGAACCCCTAGTTTGAGGAATAATTAACCTGCAGATGGGCTGGACATTATGTTACAAATTGTATAAAAGAGTGAATGTTTCGATGTACAGCCCCACTCACTTCTCACACCGAAAGGGCTGGTATTCGCTGTGATGTACTGAGGGCCTGATAGCTATCTGATACTTTGTTCCTTTGAAAACTGTTCAGTTATAGAATAAAGATCTGTGTATGTTTGTAAGCCCGTGTTTGGTGTATTTCTTTTTGGGGTACTCAGCCTCGATATTTCCTTTGGCTTTTACAAGTAGACAATTGGCCTACACACAGGTTCTGGGTTACCTAAAACAGTATGCCTAAATGTGAAATATGCTTACCATACAAATTTGGGCTATATGCATCAGGCTACAAGCTAATAGATAATAGAGAATAATATTGGTGGGGCAATTTAATGGGGCACACTGATGGCTGTCCCCCTGCCCGAACCATCCTTACCTTGTCCATTGCTGCTGGATGACGGCTGCAGGCGTCACAGGGGAACACGGTCTGAAAACGGTTGGGTAGTATTGAAAGGTTATGAGCTTTGTAAATGGTAGAATCACATACCATATCACTATAGTAAGTGTATTTAACAGTTTTATTGTGTACTGATAAGAAAGAGCTAATTTGTGTTTCTATATCAAAGAAACAGTGAGGCCCATGCCTGTCGTCAACTAGACACTCATTTCCATTTGACCTCCCTGGTGGGAAATGTTCTGACCTTTCCCATATAGTGTATACATTTGTGTTCTTTTTTGGGCGTCTGAACTCTTCAACCCACTGTTTACAGCAACAATTAATCAGCATGAAATAGTCATGAGATCAACTCCATTCTGTTACACAAATATACTTTTTAAAATGTGGAGAACGCTACAATTCTCAAATGCAGTGAAACTTTGGAGGATTTGGAGTTCAGACAAATGTACTCGCCAAGGCTAACATTCAAGCACAATGTGCCAGGTGGGTTCTCTACACTGTAGCACCAACATGCATGTACTGCTTCTGCAGGGCACACCATGTTATGATGAGAACATAACCGGCACTGGCACAGGTTTTATTGTAGTGGGTCACTGTCAGAGCACATCTAGAACTGTCTTTATTTGGAATACTGTGTGTCAAAAAGCACTGATTTTCCCTGTTTCTTAAGTTTCATGTGTGCTTAACGTCTGGATTCGTGCCCGTGTGAACCCCGTAAGAAATCGATGGAGTGCACATTGAACTCATTCATGAGTGACTCAGTAGAACATCCCATGGCTCTGCTGTTTCGTTAAATGAGCCTTCATCCCATTTTTCAAAAGTGCAGACTTCCTTCTGTGTTTTACAAAATCTACGTCCTTTGCGAATTTTACGAAGACTCTTTACCCTAATGTTGTTATGCTGGGGAATCTGTTTAATTATCAATTAATAAGTTTTGTACATTAAAATGTGCCAGTCTCAGGGGGGCGTGGCCAATCGCCACAGTGGATGGCAGCCTAAATCCGAGCTCCCGACTAAGTTTAAAGTTTTAATATTTCCACTTTCATTTGCATTAGCGAATTAGCAAAAACAACGTGGGACTGCTTGCAGCGTTCGGGCAGATGAGAAAGCGCATTTCCGTGTTATTGCGGAACTCGGATTCACCGCGTAGTTCGAGAGGCGCAGCCTGCTCATCAGCGGGGTCGCGTCGAGAAGATGCCGTGACGCTCAGTCTGCTGTTCGGCAGAGGCGGCTGAGAGACTCCGCGAGCATCACAACAAAGACAAGCCCATACATGTGAACACTGTTAAAGTTTAAAAGCATCTTTTTGAAATACGGTGAGCTGCTCTCAAGTTAAACTCACTTTATTAACATTTTGACACGTTTAATATAAGAATTTGAGAAGATTAACCTTTTGGATTATATATCTTCAAGTTCATACTAAAAATGCTATCTTCTAGCATGGTACTGATATTCAGATAAAACATGTTTCTATTTAATTTACCCTGAATTTGTCATGAGGAATAAGACTGTTTTGAGGGACCTTATCTCAGGTGGCTCATATCCTTGAATAAGGCAGACAGGGTTTTATGGATACCTGGCTAAATGGATACTCCAACGAAGAACTAGTTATAATTGGTCATTATTACAGGCTTGGAAGGTGAATATCAATATCTAGGGCTTATATATCTTGACACAAAATGTATATATCTGGAATGCACATATAAAAGATATCATTCTGCTCACTATAATTATTCTGCAGGATGTACTGGTAATCCAACATTGTTGACGCCCAATTGTAAATGGATATTGCATCTGTTCTTGATTAAAAAGGGTTCAAGATCCTTTCATTTGGATACTGGAAATTAGGTCACTCTTATCTCAAAAGATCAATGGAAAGGAGTGCTACGCATTGGCAATGAAAGTGTAGTATTGGCCTCCAAGCTCAGTCATTGGAAGGAAATCACGTTCACTGGAGCCGAAGCTTTGCTCTTAGCAGTGTTACACACTCTGCCTAAATATGGCCTCAAAGAAGGGCCAACCCAAGGAAATGGCATCAGTACCCAAACGTAACGCGCCCAAAAGACAGAAAAGTGACTCCCCCACACCTAAGGAAGATAAGCGGGACCCAGTCGTGCAAGCAATCCTAATGGAAATACAATCCCTCAAACCCTTTGTGGAAGTCACAACTGTGAAATTACAAATGCTTGATGATAAGTCGTCCACATTTGAATCCAGAATAAATGAAGTTGAACGAAGGGCGAGTGATGCTGAAGATGCTGCAGGAAGAGTGTGGTCATTGGAAAACACCGTTATATCTCTGCAAAAGCAGGCGGAAAACCTAGAAAATAGGAACAGGAGGAACAACATACACATTGCTGGTCTTCCCGAAAGCATCGAAAATGACAATCCCACTCAGTTTCTTTATCATATGCTTCATTTACATTTGCATCTTCCCACGGCTCCACAGTTTAATATCCAACAAGCCCATCGTATAGGTCCTAGAAATCTATCTCGTAATGCTTCGAGAACTCTGATCTTTGCCTTACTGGACTACATGCATATTGTGCTCATAATGGATAAAGTAAAACAGAAAAAGACTCTCATATTGCAGGGTACCAACATCTTTATCACCCAGGATGTTTCCAATATCACAACAGCAAGAAGAAAATAACTATTGGCATTCAGACTGGTGCTACGGCAGCTCAATGCCAGATATGGGATTATTCATCCAGCATTACTAAAAGTTACTCTCAATGGCCATTCGTATTTGTTTCAAGATTCATCAGACTTGCATAATTTTATTCAAAGCCATAGGAGAGAAGAGATTGATACAACTGGACTGCATACTTGAGTTAAAGTTAACACACAGAATATTCTTTTGTTCTACACTATGATAGTCTTGCCGGAATGGGGCACGGACTGTCCCATCCAGTTCTGGCTCTCCACCCCCACCTCTTGTTGACCCTATTTGGACATGGTTTGGAGTGGCTGTTTCCAGTAAGCCACTACTCTTTCATACACTGATTGGTCATTATGTAAACTGCAAAACTCAATTTCTTCTTGTTTTTCCTTCCCCCACCCTCTTGTCTCTCTCCCTTATGTGTTTCATCACACAAGCTTATCATTATAAATTGTAAGATTGCATACATTAACATCATTGTAACTCATGGTACTTAACATCGCAACATGGAATGTTAAAGGATTACATTATCCTGTTAAATGGCAGAAAATCCTCTCACATTTTAACAGGGCTAAACCATCTATTGCATGCTTCCAAGAATCCCACCTTTCACAGACAGAAGCTTCCAAACTGAAGCACTTATGCGTAGGTCAGGTTTTCTCGAGTGCAGCAGATGGGAAAAGAAATGGAGTGATTACCTTTATTAACAAACATCTTCACTGCAAGGTATCCTCAGAGACAGAAGATGTAGGGAGATGAGTTTTAGTTAAACTTCTGGTTTACTCTATTGAATAATCCATTCTAAATGCTGAATCAGTCTTCTTGACTCATTTAAGAAATCACATCTCAAAATCGTATCCTAATAACGTTATTATATGTGGTGACTTTAATGAAATCTTGGATCCCATCCTTGATAAAAAAAAAGTCTGATGTACAATTTAAAACTAACAAGTACCACCTACAATTTGTAAACTTTGTGTTTGAATTAGGCCTCATTGATACTTGGCGTATTATCCGTCCCTCTGATTTAGACTATACATTCTTCCACCCTCCTCATAACTCCTTCTCAAGAATAGATGACATTTTAATATTCAAATTCGTAACCAATGGTTTATTAGATGTAAAGATAGAACCTATTTTCTTGTCAGATCACGCCTCTGTCCGTATTAAATTATCGAATGCTCAAAACACATATAAAAATAATAGATGGAAATTTAATTCAGCCCTTCTAAAGGATGAAGAATTTGTGAAGTTTATACACCAGCAGCATACTTATTTTTTTGCAGAAAACTCCCCTGCTGATACATCTTTTCATAACAACTGGGATTGTTATAAAGCAATATTAAGAGGACATTTTCTGTTTTATATGCTGCTAAAAAGAAGAAACTCAAAAAAGAAACAGATGATATTCTCAAACAAATCAAACTCCTACAATCACAATATATACTCACTAATACCGCCCCTATCCATAAAATAAATATTAAACTTAGAATAAAATATAATAACTTAACTAGGGAATACTCTTGTGCCAATCTCTTAAACTATAAATCTAAAATCTACCAGTTTTCTAACCAATCTGGCAAAGCTTTAGCATCATAACTCAAATTCAAAGATAAAGCGAAGATTACCATCATCAAAGATCAAAATGGCAATCGAATCTTTACTGACAAGGACATTTTACACGTTTTTTCAAAATGTTATCAAAAATTATATTCATCTGAAACTCAGCCTAATAGTACTCATGCACCAGAGTTTCTTAAACATACACATCATAATGCATATGCTAATTCCAATTTCCAATCTTTAAATACTTGCATATCCTCGAGTGAGATTTGTGGATCCATCAAAAATCTCAAAAAGGGTAAGGCTCCAGGTCCAGATTGTTTTTCTATTGATTATTTTTCACATTTTAAAGAAATATTAGTCCCCAAGCTTAATGAACTCTGTACATTCTTCATCACCAACAGAAACGCCACTAGCTCCTTCTCTGAAGCTATGCTTATTGTATTCCCTAAACCTAATAAAGATCCTGAATTAGCCCAAAATTACCGACCCATATCCCTAATTAATTCTGATTGTGAGATATTTGCCAACATTTTTGCCAATAGACTTATCCCCTGTCTTCCAAATTTAATTAAGAATGATGAGGTGGGGTATTTCAAAGGTAGACAGTCCTCAGCTAACATTACAATATTTACAAATACTATTACTATCATTCAAAACTCTCATAATCCATTTGCAGCAATAGCACTAGATGTTGAAAAAGCTTTCGGTAGGGTTGAATGGAATTTTATGTTTAAATCCCTAGCCTTGCATGGGATCCCTGATTCTTTCATATCAATGGTTAAAGTATTGTATTCAAACCCTACAACATCATCAACATCAACATCAATCTTTATAAATAATCAAATGCTCCCCCTATTTCCTTTTCATAGAGGTACTCGTCAGGGCTGTCCTCTCTCCCCTCTTCTGTTTATCTTGGCATTATAACCATTCCTAGAAGCAATAAGACAAGTAGATAACATAATTATAATTCAGCTTGAAGATACAAACATCAAAACAGTTGCTTTTGCAGACAATGTATTACTTTTATTGAGTGTATCAGATACATGTCTACAACATCTGACCCGTATCATAACGCAATTCTCCCTTGCAACAGGGTACAAACTGAATAATGATTAATCTGAAATTTTACCACTCAGCATACATTGCAAAAGCCATCATTTTATAAGCTCCAGAATGAAATGGTGCCCAACAGGTATTAAGTATTTAGGTATTAAGATTACATCCTTGATTAAGAATATTGTTAAGCAAAATACAGTTAATATACTTACCAGAGTAGAATAACTAACACATACATGGTCACCTCTTTTCCTATCTTGGTGGGGTAGACTTGAAGCTGTTAAAATTATGATTTCACCTGTCATACTTTATTATCTTTACATGCTTCCTATTCCCATTCCTGCCTCTTTCTTTAAATCAGTCTCCCAGATTACAAAAAATATCATGTTGCCTTTGTTTTAAGACAAGCACGGCTATAGTTTTCTCCTAATAATTTAGATTTGCCAAACTGGTTACTCAAAGAGAGAGTGATGGTCTTCCCTCATGTTCTCTTAGACTGCCCCTATATTAATAATAATAACAGATGCTTTACTAGTACAGGTATTAATATCTCTATTAAGTACCTGCATACTTACTTATTTATCCCGTATACAAAAAGATCCAAGTTTATATCCCAGTATATTTGGATGAACCCCCTGATATAATTTAATAAGATAGCTATCTTTTGGAGACCATGGCTATCTCTTGGCATCAAGTATATTGGCAGCTGTTTACTCAAGGTACCCCATTAACATTTGAAGAATTCACAACCATTTATCAGGCCAAGATCTTTTCTAAAGGAATATATTAACCTATTACATGCAATTATGGAACATTATCAGTTATTAGTCTTTAATTCCAACTGCTATCAAGCCCAAAGAGTACCTCATTTATCCAACCCTAATGTAACACCGTCCATGTTTTATAATGTAAGCTCTCTGTCAACGGAAGAAGTTTTGCTCAAATGTCAAGAAGCGTGGAATCAAGGCTGCTCCCTCCACACCACACAATTTAGAAGGCCTCCCCTATGGTCTAATACATCTAAAGTACTGTTTCCACTACTTTACTCCAAACACTATAATTCTTCCACCACAGGACCTTTCTCGCTCCACTCATGCTTTTTAAGGGCGCAGTATCCCAAGATGACAAGTGTTGGAGTTGTCTAAGCTCTGAAGGGTCATTCAAGCATATCATTTTTGAATGTATTCATGTTAGAGCATACTGGGAAAGGATCTGGGAAACTGTTATAAGTAGCTTCCAAATTCAATTGACTATCTCCTTTGATATTTTATATCAAGGCAGCAAAATGATCCGACCTGCTATAGATAAAAATAGAGGTTATCTGTTCGACCTATTTATTGCCATAGCTATTAAGACTATTACTTCAAATTGGAAAAATCTTAAAGGTGTACTTTTTAAATTATAGTGGAATTCAGTTTGCAATAGGATTGAAACATGAAATGCCACATCCCCACCCTTGTTGCATAGACATATATTAAAACGGCAATATTTTCTAGACTTTTTGGATAATGCTATACCTAGTCAAGATTAAAGATTATTGTTTTTGTATTATCAATTCATAGTCCTATGCACAATTTCCCTCCCCTCCTTGTGTTCATGTTAGTCCTGTGTGTCTTGTGTGTCCTTAATGTTATGTGATATAACTATTAGTTTATTTGATACTGCATTTTTGTGCATTAGAATAGATCATCTTTATATACTATATGAGGTTTATTTATTGCTTATGGCCTACATTTGTTGTTAATGAATTTCTTACTCAGGCTGCCTATGGCTTTTACACTGTTGATGAGGAGAGGAAATTACTTACTGGCCCATTTGTCAGTACTCACCCTCGAAAACTAGCAATACAAGATAGTTGCACCATGTGAGGACAGAGTGCAGAATTCACATACTCCAGAAAGATTCAATAATCAGGACTTAAGAAATTGGCAAAGGGAAGTCTGTTTAATGATACATACATCAGCTAATGAAAATCAGCAGCATCGCAAACACCTGCCTCACCCCGACTTCCCCGAACTTCAGTCAAACAGCCTCTTTTATGGGCAAAACTCATCATCATTGACGTCTAATTCTACAAAAAATCATCAGGCAATATAATTGGTTGGGAAAGGTAACTTAAGTTTAGGTGCTATATCTGTATATGGAAATAAAGTGAGTGGATTGGATAACTCTGATCGGGTGGGCGTCTATGCCCATCCTTCTACAACACACGTGATTGACGTCACCACAAGTACGATGTCTTATTGGTTACAGTGTCTATAGGACCCTAGATTACATGGCCCATTGTGACTGGGCAAGTTACACCCTGAAACATAAATCTCCATTTTAATTAGCAGCATGCAGAATAAACACCCAGGTGCCTAGTGTCCCAAGATTCACCCTTCCTTCCATCAATCAGTGTTTTAGGGCTATGTGTCAATTAGTTGGCTGGGTATGGCCTCAGATCTGTAGTCTCTTCTCAGGAAAAGTCCTCGGGTTCTGGATGACATCAGGCGGTGGTACATCTTCGCGCATGTCTGTTCACGTGTTGGTTCACCAATAATCTGCTGCAGTTTCCAACCTTTTGTGCATTTAATTCCGTGTTCGCTTGGCCACCTGCATGGGCCTCTCTTATCTTGACCTTTACGGGCGGGCTGGTATGCTCTGTAGTTGGAGTCTCGTGAGCTCATGCTCACCTCCCCTTCTCTGGTCAGTCTCGATTTCCCCGGCATGAGCCTCTTTGCTGAGTTTCGAAACTTGGCCTGTCAGGCCTTTGGCCGCCTGGGTACATTTCTGCCTTCACAAAATGGAGTTGCACGTGTACATTGTGCTGTATTGACGTAGATATATGGTTGGAGCTTGCCACTCTATTCTTCTACTAAGCATTTTAGGCAGTATTGATTTCTTAGCATCTTGCGTTTCAAGCTTATTTACACACATTCAACAGGGCGGTTGCTTCCATCTTGTCTCGTGGCACCATTCTCTTATGTTTTACCAGTGTCTCCCCCTGTATCCGTTATAATTATCCTTGTAGTTACTAGTACTGGCATACGTGCTATCAGTAGCCAATTCTGTTTGTTCTCGGGGCTGCTAGGGCCCTTGGTTATTTCCATTGTCCTTCCATTAAGGCTTTAAGGGTCTCCTCGTGGACCGTGTGCAGGTATTCCTCATTTTGCATCGGCGGCTGGTACGGCGGTCTGATAGGGTACCGTGATGCCCTGGGTTGTCGTGTTATAGCTGCTTCAACCGGTACCGATCTCCTTATGTACACGGGGCAGAGTCCCAGTGCGGCTCTCTGTTAGTTAATTTGCTTCTCATACGTCACGTACCTCGGCGAGTACTTTACTGGCAACTCGCAATGGGGGGCAGGGGTGCAGGTCATATCTGGGACCTCCTCTACACTCCCCCCTCCGGTCGGTCAATCAACCATTTCTGCTTCCTCCTTTATATTCAGTTTCCTTGATTCCTCAGATTCTTGCTCATCGTCTCCTGGGTTTACACAAGAAGGCGTGAAAGTATGCAATTTTGATGTCCATATCTTTATCACCCCTTTCAAGCTTCCTGCTGTTCTCACATGCTCATCTTTGTTCCAGGTCATCAACTGGAATTGTCCATTTGGACTGCAATAAATCCATTTGCCTTCATACCTTTTTTGTTTCGTGGGATAAGTGAATTTTGTTCCCTCTGGTGCAAATTCACTGGCCTTCACAAAGTCCTTTATCTCCTCATCTGTCAGGTCTCTGGGCTTCCAGCCTGGCTCGACATCGACCATAATTTTCATCCCAATGGCCTTCTTTGCCGTTTTCTGGCACTGTGTGATGATTATCTTGATAACACAGGCTCCTAGCAGCACCATTTCTAGCAAGGCTCCCAGAAACTTGAATATATCAGCCATCCATTGTGGGACCCATGAGAATAGGTTTGCAAACCAGCTGTCATCGTCCACTTCATCTGTTTCATCGATCATCTGGTTCTTTAGGGTTTTCAACATGCTTATGGCCTCTGCGAGGGTTCCATTTTCTTCGTCGTGTGATGGTGTAAAAGTGCAACATGATTCTCCAATTTTTGCACAAACACCTCCATCCATTGCTTTGATCATGTCAAGCACATATCTGTTCTGGAGTGTCATCAGCCGGACTGCTCTTAGTTCTTCTTTGATCGCGTTGAATCCTTTTATGGTGGTATTGATGGTCTGCAGTAATTCCCATCTCGTTATCTGCAACCACTTGGTGTTTGCACCAACTTGGATATGCGGCAAGAGTATTGTTGTAAATATGGATGAAGTTAGGCTAAACAGCCTGTGTTCATAGGGAATGGTATAAAATGTGTCCTCTGATTTGGCAGAGAAGTAATTCACTCCCTTCATCCTTGACTTTAGTTCCACAGACCTCCTTTTCCTGAGGTGAGCATCTGCTTTCAGGAAACTGTCCAAATTTAGTTCATTTTTTGGAATCACTAGTGCAGTAACGTGAACGTTCACCAGTGTGCATATGCCTCCCCAGTTCCTCGGTAGTCTTATGTATGCCTTGGATCCGCATGCCCAGTAATGGTCCATCAGGACTGCGGTTCCTTGCGACATCCCTGGGGCTTCGTATATTCGTCCGCAGTTTTGATTCTCCCCCATTTTCCTCGTGCCATTACTTCTAAAGGGTTTTCCAGGGGTACTATTTGCAGGGGGCCTCCTCTGTCTTCGACCCACGTTAACAGCTTTACCAATTTTGGCCATAGTGGTTTACAAAGTCTTTGTGAATTTTCTATTGCTTCTTGGCAGGCACCAAGGTCCATCCAAGCTCGGCAGATTACGACTCCTTACTCCCAACCGTCTGGTGAAACCACTGATCCCCAGATCTGCATTTGGCCTCGGTTCTTCCAGATCTGAGCTTCTTCTGCCGTTTTCCCTTGAACGTTCAGTCTTGAGTTTATTTCCCACCTTATTCCTGATCCTTTGACGTCAGGGTTTTCGTATCTAATCACATGATTCTTGGTGTGCGCCCTGTTTCTTGTTTTGATGTCCTGGACATACTCGTCTTCACCAGGGTAGTCCCTTTCATTGGCCCATTTCAACGAGGCATCTCTTCCCATAAATTTTCCTCCGGTGTTGCACATCGCTACGTGTGACATACAGTGGGCTGTGGGAACATCAATTTCTACAGCCACAAAGATTTTGGACTTGCCCATGCTGTATGGCAGGAGTGCACAGACGAAACATTCTCCTTCTGATTGCCTTCGTCCAACTTCCTTCATGTGCTGGTACCAAATGTTGTTTCCAAGATGGGCTGTGCTGTCCAGGTAATCGTTCAACTCATTATCGGTTTCATATGGACTTCTCTTGATCCTTAGCGTTTTTCTGTAGTTGGCTATCACTATGTCTCTGAATGCGTCTGTACTGCTCTTCTGTTCAGGCAGGCTCTTGGGTATTATTCTTGGAGGGTCACGTTTCATTTCATGCCCTGCAGTAATTGGGGGAGGTTTTGTGTTTCTTTTCCTACCCTCATGCATTCTTTTGTAGACCTCCTCCCACCACATTTGGCTTACCATCCTTCCAACACGTGGCAGTGTCGTAGGCTTGGTAGTTACTTCTGGCATTGGAGCTGGTGTGCTCATTATCACAGTTGTGGTGGTTGTCTTGCTTAGCTCCTCATGCAGCTTCTTTACTCTAAGTATGAGTGGAAAAACATACTCAACTACCGCATGTGTTTTCTCATTGAGTTCTTTCGTGGCTTCCTTCGTTCTATTGAAGGATTTTGCTATTTCACCGCTGTTCGGTTTCTCGCTTGGTTCCTTGTTTTCTGGAGCAGTTTGTTCCAAGGGTGACTTTTCTCTTTCATCTGTTTTGGCCTGTGGTTGCGCAGTCACTGACACTTGCCCTTGTTTGTGTGCATTCAGTATACGGGTGCATGCCGTGAACAGTGCTATATTATCATTCATTCCGTGCTGACCCCGTCTCCAGCTTTTCTCACCATTCATTACTTCACGAGTATACGTATTACTACTAATTACATTCAACTGTAAATCATTTGCTTTACCATCCGTTTTTCTTGGAACAGGGATGACGATATAAGGTCTGGGTGCTTTTGTGGGGCCCAGACGTTCATTATCTGGTGGGTGCACAGACATTGGGACGCTCTGCGCACCAATAAAAAATGCTGTTTAGATAGCTAGAGACAAAAACACTACAATAATCACTATGCATATACATATAATGGCTTTGAAAGACAGTTTACAGCATCTCCTTCCAGGAAACCGGGGGCGCCCTTCTGCTGGCGGTACGACCAAGTTACTGTTTTGGGCACCCATTTCAACCAAGTCCATAGTCAATAGTTTATTTTTCTCCTTATTCTGATCTTGTCGCTCAAGAGTTCAGTAAACACTAAAGTGACAAGTGCTGTTCAATGTCCCCCATCTTGCGAGTACTGATGATAGTCTCCGAGCATGGGGTACAGTTCCTTTGCTAGATTATGGGAAAAGGTTAGACTATCGTTTTCAGCACATCATATTCATTCTGTATTTGTATGGCCAACATATTCCCAGGGCACTCTTCCAACTCGCCTTGGCCCTGAGGACATACAGGAATTTGTTCGCTGTGACACCATGAAAGGATGGATTTGCTACAAATCACGCAAAAATAAAATATTGAAAAAATACAAATAAAAACAAAAATAAAAGTGAACATATGAGAAGGTAGGAAAAAATAAGAAAAAGGTTGAAAAAGGTAAACACGGCAGTGAAGTTCATGTTTCTGTTCCTTTCACTTGGTCTTTCGAGGTCGAGTTGATGAACAGTCTCTCTCTCCCCCATTTACTCCACTGTGGAACGATGATGGAAAAATAGAAAAAATAAGAAAAATAGGAAAAGGAAGTACAAGATGTCGTTATCCTCGTTTCTGCTCTTTTCGATCCGTTCTACATTAGAATTAGAAGCATGAAGAACTGTGTCTTTGTTTCCTTTCTCCATCCCGGCGGGAGGATGATAAAAAGTTTATCTTGGATCTCCCCCTTCTAAGGCTCTTTTTAACAGTGGATGTCCATAGTTGCTTCTTAGTTGTGATGCAACAGCCCTCAGGAGCCTATTAATTTGAGCATTTTTTGATGGATCATTAAGAAAAGCGGGCACATCAATGTTGCGGGGTCTGCCCACTAGTTCCGGAAAGTCTTCAATGAGATGAAAGAAAACACGAAACGCATACCGACTGTCTTCAGGTGTTAATGGCATTTGCTCTGATTCTTTGGCTCTTAGGTCACAGGCCTTTCTTGCAGTGTGATCAGTCTTTGTCTCCTGGATCTGTCCCTCGGCGAAAGGTTTCACTGGAATCTCTTTAGGAATTCTCGCTGGAAGTTGGACAGTTCCACTTGGAGCATAATGCCATGGAGAAGGGTCTTCATGTGTAGGAAATTGACTGGATCTCTGAGGAAAGTTACAATGTCAACATCAGCAGGCCTTCCCACCATTTCTGGATAGTCTGTGACTAGCCTAATCAGGATGTTGTGGGCTAGCTGCGCGTCTCCAGGGGACAGGGACATTTGCTTTGTTTTGCTGGGTCCTGATCACAAGTCTTTTTGTTGTCGTGAGCAGTTCTTGCACTTTCCTGCTGTGTGGATTGCTACCACATGATTCAACTTACTCCATATTTGATTCAAGAAGTCTTTATTTCGGGGATCTCTGATGAAAGTCAGTGTATCTGTGGTTCTCCCGACAAGTTCTGGGCACTCCTCTATGATTCGAAAGAATAACGTGTAGGTAAGTTCATCGATGAGTGCTTGAGGCGGGAGCATTAGTCTTTTGTTCACTGTGTTCGAGCAACTCGGCGAAGACCTCAAAGATGACAGTCAGTAGTTGCCTGATTACCTTCTTATTTTCTGGATCTTTAATGTATTCTGTGACACTTGTTTCTCTCCCTATGAGTGACAGATAGGACAGTATTAGCTGAAAATCGATGAGCACATCCCACTTGAGACTTCTGCTGGGGTGAACCATATGTCCGTGAACAACGTCTTGATACTGGATGCTTCAGGATAAAAGGTTTTAGTTTACAGGAGTGTCCTATTTTACATTTATCAGAGTCTGCGAGTTTGTGTTCAATGTTTTGTGGCTCAACGTGATCAAGCTACCAGTGTCCCTACTGTTTCAGAGTATGCGGTTTTCTTCATTTAGCCTGCAGGTTCAGCTGCACAGTGCGTTCATTTGACAGTCTTGTGTTTCATTCAGTGTTTAGAGGAAAAGTTCAGTGCATAGCCACAATTTCACAGTGAATTCTTTAGTTTGTGTTTTCTGTCTGTGCGTCCTTCTTCCTCACCATAGACCTTGTCTGCATGTGCTGAGATCCTTCCTCGTTGTCTGTGGACTCCTCGGCGGTAGATGCAGTAGGAGTGCTCTCTCCTAGAAAGGGTTTTATATCGTTCAGGAAGATCCAGGCTCTTCTGCCTTTGAGCTTAACAGCGGACGGGCTACAGACCTCTACGATGAAAGGGCCGTTAAACCTCGGCTCGTCCCATCTTTTCCTTGTAAAATTCCTCACGAGGATGCTGTCTCCAGGGAAGACAAGAGGCGCACAAAGGCTGTGAACTGCGCCTGCATCAGCACTATCTGTTGTGGTTTGCGCCGTGCCCTCCCCTTTCCGCCGTCGCTGCAGCTGGCCTGTAATGACAGTGGCACTGGATGTGAGACAGTCTAGGTAAGCTTTCATTTCTTCTCCTAGAACCTCCCTAGTTGACTGGGCATCATATCTAGCTCTTTCTCTGGGTGTAAGGCGAGTCCTCATCCTTCTACCAGTAACTATTATGTACGGGGTGAGATGATGGTCGGAGCCTGGTTGGTTCCGAAGCGCATACAATGCCAGTGGTATACAGTGCACCCATCCCCTTCTCAATGTGAGCTTCAACTTGGCTATCCTTTCCTTGAGCAAGCTGTTGATTCGTTCACATATCCCATTTCCCTCTGGATGATACGCCGACGAGAACTTGTGCTTTATACCAAGCAACAAGCTAATCTGTTCGAACACTGCATTCACGAAATGAGCACCATTATCTGATCTCATTACCTTGCATACCCCCCATCTAGGGCAACCTCCCTCACCAGGAACTTAGCAGCACAGGCAGCGTCAGGGTGTGTACAGGGACCTGCTTCTACCCATCTGGAAAAGGGACACACCACCACAAGTAAATACCTGTACCCATTACACACCTGAATCATATTGACATAATCAATATGAAGGTGCTGGAATGCTCCATTTTGTCTGGGGATGACTCCACCCACTACTTTTTATGTGTGCCCAGAGGTGAATTGTAGGCAGACAATGCAGTTTACCATAAAGAATGCAACATGCTCTGCAAAATTCAGTATAAACCAGTCTTCGGCGAGCGTTGCTGCAAGATTTTCTCTTGGCATGTGTATGGGGTAGTGAAGCTGTTCTAGCGCTACTTTTAGAAGGGCGACGGGCATTACTGGTTTACCAGTGCTGTCTTGCCTCCAAAATCCATCTGAGGGGTTTTAAGAACACCCTCGACACTTCCACAGATTTGTCTCCTCCCGAGGTGCCTCCCCTGGAGCTCCATTAACTGAGACTGCCCCATATTACCATAGGCTTCTGGTGTGGCTCGTGCTACCATCATTCTCTCATGGGTATGTGCCACATCCACGTCCATTATTGTTTCAGCTTTGGATGCCATACATTTGGCTTCCGTGTCCGCTTCATGATTCCCATGTGACACGAAATCTGTCCCCTTGGTATGAGCAGCACATTTTACGACCGCTATGCCCACTGGGAGCTGTAGTAGTTTTATCAGCCTGTCCAACAAGGCTGCGTGCTGCGCCGGCGTGCCGTCTGCTCGGAGGTAGCCCCTCCTTTTCCAGCATGCCAGTCCTGCGTGCACTGTTGACGTCACATAGGCGAAGTCACTGTACACTGTTACTTCCTGGTCTGCGTGATTCTCAATGGCGAGTATCAATGCCACTAGTTCTGCAGCCTGTGCCGAATAATGAGATGGTATTTGTGCACTGACAAGCACTTGGAACTCTCCATTCGCCATATGTTTGATCACGGCCACGCCTGTATACCTTTGTCCATCTTCTTGGTCGATTCTTGAAGACCCATCAATAAAGACGATCTCCCCCCCTGCCAGGGCATTTTCCTTTGCCCTGGGGATCTCAACATAGAATTCCTCATAGTTCGCACAGTCGTGTACAGGTTCTCCTTCTGTGACTGGCTCAGCTATGAACATAGCATGGTTCACAGTTTTGCATCGCACTACTTTGATCGATGGATTAGAGATAATCACCTCGTAGGCTGATGCTCTCTGAGAAGTCAGCATACCCTTTGGCTTCTCTAGTATTGCAAATAGTGAGTGGTCAACATATAGTGTCATGGAGCACCCCATCACAATGGATGATGCCTTCTCAATGGCGAATGTGGCGGCTAGATTTTGTTCGCATGGGAAGTGGCCCTTCATGACCGGGTCCAAACTCCGGCTATAATATGCAAAGGGTTTATACCCCAGCGAGGTTCGCTGCGCGAGCACTGCCATCATAAAATTGCCACCAGTATGAGAAAACAGATTGAATTCCTCAGCATAATTAGGAATCCCGAGGACTGGGGCCTTACAAATTGCCCCCTTGAGTTCTGTAAACCCTTTCCCCATTTCTTCATTCCATTCAATTTCTTCTCTCGTCGCCTGGGCCTTTTTAAGGGCCTGCACAAGGGCTTGGTATTTGAGCTGTAGTCAAAGATCCATGCTCTGACATAGTTGTACAGGCCTAGGAAGCTTTGCATTTGCTTTACTGTGCGCGGCTTGGCCGTGTTCATGATGGCCTCAGCCCTTTCTGGGGTTACCTTTTTCCCCTCATGTGAGATCAGTTGCCCTAGTACAACACCTCCTGTTGGCAGTACTGCAACTTGTCCTTGTCCACATTGTATCCCTTCTCAGCTAATATAGTCAATAGCTGGACAGAGTCATGTCGGCATTGCTCTTCAGTGATGCTAGAGATTAGAATGTCATCTACATACTGCAAAACAACACTGTCCACCACAATATTGCTTAGGTCCATTTTCAGGACTCGGTTGAAAATGGACGGAGATTCACAATACCCCTGTAACAACCTCGTACTTTTCAGGCTCATTTGTCTGAAAGTAAATGACGTTAGGTTTTGTGAGTCACGGTGCAATGGAATCAAGAAAACTGCATTTTTCAAATCGATCACCATGAAGTATTTTGCCTCAGTGGGTATGTTGCACAAAATTGTGGATGGATTAGGGACTAAAGGGAACTCGGCTTTGACTATGTCGTTCAATGCTTGTAAATCCTGGATTAAACACCAGGACCCTCCCTTTGATTTCTTGACAGGATAAATCACAGTGTTGCACGGAGATTCTGACGTCACTAGGATGCCCTGCTCCATCATAGCAGAGTGTCTTTTCAATCCCTTCATCTGCTTCTCTGGACATGGGATAGTGTCATGCCCGTTGCAGAATTGCTCCTGGTTTCAATTTAATTTTTACTTCGCTGGCCCCCTTCAGGAGACCTACATCATAAGGCCCTGTGGTCCATACTTTAGCTGGCACTAGGGCCATGTCGCCATTGAAATATTACGGCCGTACCAGCGCTAACATCATCCTCTGCGGCACCTCCCGTTTGATAATTTTGACCCAAAATATGAGACTCACTTCCACCCGTGTCTCTTCTAGGTCAGGGTGTTCTTCAAACAGATCATCATCAGTGACGTCAGTCACTCGATACCCTTCTTCGATGGCGACAATCGCACACCATGGTCTGCCCTCGTCGTCATATCCTTCAACTAATATTATTTTTCCTCACACTGTGGCAGATTGTATCATTAAGGGAAATACTTGTCCCTCCTCTTCGTGCATGGGTATTCTTGGCCTGAATAGAAACTCATCAGGGGTTCTCATAGGTTTGTCTGTGAGGCCTGGCAATCCCGCCATAAGCACACGTACACCATATGCAAAAGCTTCTGGCTCCAGTGGTACAGCTCTTAAAGCTGCACGTCAAGAGTACACTCTGATCATTTTGCACACTTTTGCATAATGCATTCCTGGGGTGGAGCACACTATGCCATCCTCAGTGAACGAGATGGTCATATTCAACTTTGTCATCAGGTCCCGACCCGTGATATTCACCGGGGATTGACGAGAATACAATAAAGGTACATTCATGTCTCACTCTCCCACTGAGACCGGGAGTGCATCAGTAAAGGGAACTCTGCTATGAGCTCCAGTAAAACTCTGGGTATCTATGGCCTCGCCGGACAAGGAGAACTTGTCTTCTCGTATGCACGAGCGTGTTGCACCCGTGTCAACTAAGAAGGAATATTCTTTCCCCCCAGGGTGACATTTACCCTAGGGTCCCCGTTAGGGTTTGGTGTCACTGATAGGATAGAACAAATCAGAGTTCCCTGTGAGCCGTCCTATTTCATATATAGGTTGGGTCCACTGTATACCTGTGGGTTTCCCCCACCAGAATTAGTGCCCTGAGCCACTTGCGGCAGTGTCTGCTGTGGTTGTCCCTGTGGTACATTCCCCATGTTCTGCGGCTGGACTTCTTGCTGTGCACCTTGCTGCAAGCCAACCGCCTGCTGCTGCACGGTATAGTTTTGTGCACTGCCCTGCTGTGGGGTAGCGGGTTGATTCACCATGCCTGCCCCATCCCTTGGTTGTTCTGCCACATGCTTTGGCTTCTAAACATGCGCACCATATGTCCTGTCACTCCACACAGCCAACACACTGGCGGTGGTCGGGCCATCTGTCCATCTGGCATAGTCAGACTGCCCATCGGTGCATTCTGGATAGCATTTTGAACATTCTGTAAACCTCCTTGGTTACCTCTAAACCCTCCCTGATTACTCTGCCATCCTCTTCCTCCAAATCCCCTTCCTCTCGGGTAAAATCCCACGTTACCCTGATTAGTCTGTGGCGGGTTAGTTGCACACTGTGCACTCGATTCGGCTGGGCTTGTCAGCATGGAGCCCTCGAGAGCATACTTTGAGAGCTTCTTTTGCACTAGCTTCACCTCTTCTCCCTTATGCGTTGCTTCTTTTTTCTGATTCTTTTCTTTCAACAGTCTACAGTAATGTGCAATTGTCAACTGGATTTCGGCCCACAGTTTAGCTTCTATTCCTACTAATTTTTTGAGCTGTTTTTGCACCGGTTCTGGTAACCCTTGGCACAATATATGGTAGAATACAGGGATAGATTTCGTCCAATACTCATGCGTTTCAAGCACCCACGCGCCTTGAAAATTCTGGATATAAAGCAACGGATCCTCTGACTCTTTCCTTTTTCGAGTCATTATAGCTCCCATATCAGATGTGTCTGGATATAGCGTACGCAGCTCTTTCCACACTGCTGCTCTACAGTTGTTAAATGGCGCTCCGTCATGAGACCTGTTAGATATGGTTACCCTAGGGTAGCCTGCCCTTTTCCATACATCATCTGCTCTTTCTCCGAGTATAGCAATTAGGAGACCCTTGATGTCCCCTATGGCTAGGGTGACACCCCCCATCATTTTTTCTAGCTCATGTATCCACTTCCCTGCTCCCGATATCAACATTGGAAGCTTATTTTTAAGATTCTCTCGGTCCATGTGTGGCCATGGAATATATTGCGGTCTTGTTCCCCCCTTTTCTAACAGTGGTAATTGGAATGCACAATCTTCCTTTTCCTTCTCTATACCTCCTCGGTCCCTCGCCGTCTACCTGGCAATGCCCTTAATCTATCTGTATAGGCAGGTGCCGACGCTCCCTCTGACCACATTGTGTTTCTTCATGTCGGCTGGACTGTCCAGCGAACTTCGCTGTCCTATTTATGGACCTGCCAGCATCTGACCATCGTACCTCTTGGTTCCCTAGGAGCCGCTTTTCGCACCGTCTCCCTTGGTCATGTGCCACTTCCTCTGCTTCCCCATCGGAGTCAGACTCTGAATACTCCCAGTTTACACAACTTCTTGCATTATCTTCTTTCTGCCCAACTTCTAGTCTATCTAGGGAACGCCCCCTACTCCCACTACTCTGGGAGACATCCTCAGTGTCATATAGCTGAGTGCTCTCTAAGAGCTCATCTTCCCTTCCCTCTTGGGAGATTCGTTCCAGTCCCATCTCATCATAGATTTTATCAATCGCTTCCCTGATGCTTCTGGTGTCGAAGTCATCATCAATAATTGTCCCGCTTGTACCAGGTACTGCATCGCTTGCAAGAAAGAACTCTTCTATGTCTTCCCAGTCTACAACAGGATTGGGTTTTTTAAATTCCCGTTGCAAATATTCTAAATCTCATGCCCTTTGCCTACGTTTACGCTCTGCTTCCTCATCCGTTTCTCTTCGCTTTTTCGCTTCCTCTCTAGCCTTATCTACTTCCCTCATCCGTTCATTTCTACGTTGTTTTGCCCTTCTACTTTCCTCATCTTCTCTCTTCTTCACTTTCCTTTCATGCACTCTCCTTTCTTCCTCCAACTTTAGCATGTTCTGCCTGTACTTTTCATAGGCTGCATATTGCGTGCGACTGAGTGGTATACCTTGCTCTTCGCAATATAATTATTCTCGCCTCAACCTATCTTTATTTCTTGCCCTCTCATCTCTTACGTCCACTTCTTTCTCCCTTTCCTTTCTTCGCACCACATCAGACCGTTCACTCGGCCTTGCACCATCACTTCCTTTTCCATCTAATTTCAATAGTATCTGCCCTCCCATCCATTCGTCCTTTGCAAATGTTAACTCCTTGGTTCCTTTCCGCTTCTTTCCCTCTCTGTCTCTATCGAGAGGTGCACTTGTTTGTTCCTGGTCCTTTCTTTCCTCACCTCGCCTCTCTTTGTCCCATGGGAATGTGGAGGCTGAGTCAATTTCCTGTTCCTTCTCTTTCGTCTCATCACTGCTACATGCAGGTGACCCATATGCGGGGTTACTATAACCTGTGGCTGTGGCTGCCTTAAATTCTCTTAGTGGGTACAGACCTTCTGACTTACTTCCCTCAACAACTGGTTCCGGCGGGGCAGGTGGCGCGGTGGGCGTCTCACCCCCCTCTGTACATACATTTAATATCCAGTCTGCGGGGGGTTCTTCTTCCTTTACTTGTTCAAACATTTTCCAAAGCTCGAGAACAGCAAGGCGTTTATCGAGCTTCTTCCCGCTATATGTGGCATGTAAGAAGGTGGTTATGTGTTGTAAAAAAGCCTTAGACAATGACCCATTCTGGGGCCACAACATAAACATTTTATTTGCGGTGCCCTTAACCCACTCCTGGATATATTTCTTCAGCTTTGTTGCATGCTTTGGCAACTGTTTGCACAAATGTGCAAGTGGGGTAACTTCCTCCATTCTTAATTTTGTCACCAACAATGTTCACATAGTTTTTCAAAGTTTCACTATTATGAGCGAGCACCATATACGCAAGCTCCAATCTAACTTTTCCGCAAAATTTTATACCAGCAGTTCACTCAAGACTCATCAATTCAGTGGCTATTCCCTCTCATTTACAGAATCGCATAATGCAAAAATGCATTGCCATCAATCGATAATACACCAATTCCACATTCAGCATACACAGGACATATTGGACAGATGCTTGACAGACTAGACGGACACCAGCTGGTCATACGTATACCTGCCTTCTAATCACAACCCCGTCATGGGATTTGAACGAACCCCATTCTTTAAACGCCATCATAGCCTAACGTCCTCCCTCTGTGGGCTCTGGGTTCACGTTCCGTCTGACCACTCTTTAAAGTGCAGGAACAAAGCAAATTTTACAGTTTTCTCTCGGGTGCCCCCCCCCCGGTATTCCTTACAGTTTTCTCTCGGGTGCCCTCCCGGTATTCCTTACAGTTTTCTCTCGGGTGCCCCCCCCCCCGGTATTCCTTACAGTTTTCTCTCGGGTGCCCTCCCGGTATTCCTTACAGTTTTCTCTCGGGTGTCCCCCCAATATTCCTTACAGTTTTCTCTCGGGTGCCCCCCCGGTATTCCTTACAGTTTTCTCTCGGATGCCCCCCGGTATTCCTTACAGTTTTTTTCTCGGGTGCCCCCCCGGTATCTTTCCCCAATTACTTCAGTTGCTCGGTCTTTACCCCCTATATATATATATACAGTCTTCTCTGCTTCTAGCTGTTTTATTTTTTCTCTGCAACCCTCCGTTACCTTTCCTCTTCTTACTCTAAGGCCTATGAGACCTTTGCCAAGATAACGAGTTTTGTTGTTTCACTCACCGATCGCCTCTTTTCGTCTCTGGAACTTCAGGATCACCGCCCCTTCCTCTTCCTGCTTTTAAGGTTTTCGTCCGATCCGCTGCCCGTGGGAATGAGAAGGGTTATGCTTGGAAAGGCGGGTTCCTTCAGACCCACGGCAGATTTTTTGGAATATTTACACTATCATTGTCCACGGGGAGCTTCTCAGCCTACTCAGCCGGAATGGCGAAAGGACTCGTGATGTAACCGAAGGCCCATAGTTACTTCGTGCTGTCGGTCTAAAGGTGTCTTATAACTATATCAATCGATGATCTATAATCAATGGCCGAAACCATCCTCACGCTACCAAGTGTTGACGAGGAGAGGAAATTACTGACGGGCCCATTGATCAGTACTCACCCTCGAAAACTAGTAATACAAGATAGCTGCACCATGTGAGGACAGAGTGCAGGATTCACATACTCCAGCAAGATGAAATAATCAGGACTCAATAAATTGGCAAAGGGAAGTCCGTTTAATGATACATACATCAGCTAATGGAAATCAGCAGCATCGCAAACACCTGCCTCACCCCGACTTCCCCGAACTTCAGTCAAACAGCCTCTTTTATTGACAAAATTCATCATCATTGACGTCTAATTCTACAAAAAATCATCACGTAATATAATTGGTTGGGAAAGGTAACTTAAGTATGGGTGCTATACCTGTATACAGAAATAAAGCGAGTGATTGGATAACTCTTATCGGGTGGGCATCTATGCCCATCCCTCTACAACACATGTGATTGACGTCACCACAAGTACAACGTCTTATTGGTTACAGTGTCTATAGGACCCTAGATTACATGGCCCATTGTGATTGGGCAAGTTACACCCTGAAACATAAATCTCCATTTTAATTAGCAGCATGCAGAATAGACACCCAGGTGCCCAGTGTCCCAAGATTCACCCTTCCTCCCTTCCATCAATCAGTGTTTTAGGGATATGTGTCAATTAGTTGGCTGGGTATGGCCTCGGATCTGTAGTCTCTTATCAGGAAAAGTTATGGCATCCTCGGGTTCTGGATGACATCAGGCGGTAGTACATCTTCGCGCCTGTCTGGTCACGTGTTGGTTCACCATGAATCTGCTTCAGTTTCCAACCTTTTGTGCATTTAATTCCGTGTTCGCTTGTCCACCTGCATGGGCCTCATTTATCTTGACCTTCAAGGGCGGGCTGGTATGCTCTGTAGTTGGAGTATCGTGAGCTCATGCTCACCTCCCCTTCTCTGGTCAGTCTCGTTTTCCCAACGGCATGAGCCTCTTTGCTGAGTTTCGAAACTTGACCTATGTCAGGCCTTTGGCCACCTGGGTACATTTCTGCCTTCACAAAATGGAGTCGCACGTGTACATTGTGCTGTATTGAGGTAGATATATGGTTGGCGCTTGCCTCTCTATTCTTCTACTAAGCATTTTTGGCAGTATTGATTTCTTAGCATCTTGCGTTTCAAGCTTATTTACACACATTCAACAGGGCGGTTGCTTCCATCTTGTCTCGTGGCACCATTCTCTTATGTTTTACCAGTGTCTCCCCCCTGTATCCATTATAATTATCCTTGTAGTTACTAGTACTGGCATACGTGCTATCAGTAGCCAATTCTGTTTGTTCTCGGGGCTGCTCGGGCCCTTGGTTTATTTCCATTGGCCTTCCATTAAAGCTTTAGGGGTCTCCTCGTGGACCGTGTGCAGGTATTCCTCATTTCGCATCAGTGGCTGGTACGGCGGTCTGATAGGGTACCGTGCTGCCCAGGGTTGTCGTGTTCTGGCTGCTTCAACCGGTACCGAATTCCTTATGTACACGGGGCAGAGTCCCAGTGCGGCTCTCTTTTGGTTCATTTGCTCCTCATACGTCACGTACCTCGGCGAGTGCCTTACTGGCAACTTGCAATGGGGGGCAGGGGTGCAGGTCATATCTGGGACCTCCTCTACAACACTATCTTATATGTTGACATACTTGTTGTATGAACATTATATACTTATCGATCTTAATAAAAAATATTTAAACATAAAAATGTGTCAGTCTGTGATGAGTTCCATTTGCTGGAGGGCATGTCAGTGTTTTCTTTTTATAATTTCAGGAACTCACAGGAATACATTTATCTTGAATGTCAGGTCTGCTAATCAGTCTCACTTTCATAAAGTGAGTGCTCTGTGCCTTCAAAAGTGCTGTTAGTAGTTTCTATTCCTATAAGTCTCAAACTAAATCACTGACATGTACATAAAGATATCAATGTATATATAGACCTAGGTATACTTTTTGTTGGGTACTATTTATTTGACATACCAGGAACTGTCATGCTATGTAAGAGGAAACTTGCACCTAATACAGAAAATATCACTTGGCATGTTGAAAGGAACATCTATAGACTTTCGATTTTCACACCATGAATGAATGTCAAGCAGATGGACTTAAACATCATTATACATATCTTTATTTCATTACAAGATCATTATAAATAACTTTATTTCAGTACAAAATTGCATAAAAAGTAAAGAAGAACAACAATTTTTAGAAACAATCTTAATCACACAAGTTGCAAATGGCCAGAATGGCAATGCAGACACAAATGTCACCTCAGTGTGCTAGCCATTTCATGGTAGATCCCGAACAGGTGTTGTTATAACAACAATCCCTGAAACCACTAACTTCCCTGTGCAACATAGATGACATTTTTGTGATTTGGACAGAAGGTGAAGACCCTCTTAAACAATTCCATGAATCTCTTAATGGCTTTCACTGATTCCTGAAATACACCATGGAATAAACTTGTTGGTACAGCCATCTTGGCTGGTAGAAACAGCCATCTAGAAACAGCTGTATACAAGAAACCCAGTGACAGGAATAAATACCTGCACAAAGCAAGTTTTCACCCAAGCCACACAAAACATTCCCTTATCTACACCCAGGCAATCCAATACCAACGTGAAGAAGGGTGGGGGATCCTGCCACCACCCCCCACTAAATTCATGACAAGGCTTGGAAACACTGTAATCACCCATTTTATTTTGGATGGATTCCTAATGGATCGATGATTGACAAGTACATCGAGGGGTATACTGACACGGGACATACAGATCTATCGATGCGTGAATGAAGAGCCACAGGCCATGATCAGAGACACCTGTATAAACAGCTTGGACTAAACACCAAGAAGCCATGTTGCTGACGTCTTTAGAGACACCATGACATAGCAGCGTTAGACATGAAGCCCACATGCCTTCCGCCTTTCGGGACATGAACACACACTCAACTACATGAAGAACACGAGAGTACAGTTCTATAGTTAGAGGACGAATACATATATATACATACTGTCACTGCTTTTATTATTTTTGCCATTAGCCAAATGCAGTAAGGCAGAAACCACAAGGTGCAAGAGATCCTGAGCAAAGCCTGCAGATGCTTAAATGCAAATAACCCTATTGAACTGCAGGAGCACCTATGGGACATGACAGAGCCAAGTGTGACTAACCTATGGAGATGTAGTATAGCATGTACACTGTAGAGACCGCATTATAAGGTTTAGGAAAAGTACAGTAGGCCTCAGGCCTCTGAGCAAGAGATGAGCTGAGCTGATTCAGGTTGGACAGAGAGCAAGACGTGTGAAAGAGGACCTGCAACCAAGGTCAAGAGATACAGATGACATTGCAATCCCCAGATGACAAAGGGACCATCTGCAGAAAATACAAATACATCCTCATAATTCAGAGATGTGAAGCAGACAATGGCCATCGATAGACGGTGGAAAAGGAGAGTCAGTTCCAGGCTGCCAGACTTCGACCGCAACAAGTATGCAACAGTATGCAACACGTGTTGCGCCTGACAGGAGAGCACACTCATAAGGCAAGGTGGTGCCTACAAGTTGCAATATAAACACATAATCGTTCTCATCACCTTGAAGAGGGTACACAGTGAGCTGAGAACCTTTTCGGGTCCGAGGCCTGGTGACGTCAGCTGTAGCCAATCACAGTTTAGTACTCTAACGGTGGGTAGCAATGGGCAAGAACCAATGGTAAGTCCATAACACTGCAACAATGCTATGGTTAGTAAATCGGGGATCATGTAGGCCAGCCACTTGACATACAAGAGCCAGTAGAATAACATCTATAGTTTCCTCTATAGGTTATAACATACTCAATACTCAATACCGAATCACCCAGCCCTGTCGGTTTTCTGGAGAAGGGCCCAGGAAGTGCTGACGCCATTTGGGGGTAAAACCGGCCTGCGAGCCAAGGAAGAGTGACATGTGCATGAATATTCTCTGTTCCTGTGCTGATCCTTGTTGGTTTTGTCTATAATAAACCACAGCTTGAACTTGTTGTTGGATTATGCAGACATGATCTAAGTTTGCCAAGAATACCACTACAGGTTAGTGGTTGTGTGCCCATTCTCCAGGTGTATTGAAGCAGCCGCCCGCTCGCATGCTGACGGCTAAGTTCCTGGTCAGGGAAGTGTTCCCATGATGGGGAGTGTGTGAGATCCTGCGGTCTGACAATGGCCCTCATTTCGACAATGAAATGTTTCAGCACATCCCAGCATTGTTGGCCATTCAATACAAGTTTGCCTGTGCATACGACCCGCAAGCAAATGGAATGTGGGAACGCATGAATGGCCACCTGAAAGAGTGTGTAGCCAAGACAAAGTAGAGTACAAAAAAGAATTGGCTGCACTGCTTACATCTCACCTTGTTTGCATTGCACAATACTACTAGGTCTGACCACCATTTAATGCCCCATGAGGTAGTGATCGGACGGTGCATGCATCTCCCCTGGCACCTCCCACAAGATCGCTGACAGACTGTCACAATATTGCAAATGTGTTAGGACAGGAGATGCACAAATACATTACTTCTTTGGTGGCTAGCATTTCTTTTATGTCTCGCCAGATACAACGTCACCAGGGAGGCTCTGAAGACAGCAATGAGAGAGCAACTGCAACAGCGCACCACAAGACTCTGGATTTAAAAACCCTGTGAATGTGGGGGACATTGTCCTACTGAGAAATTTTGTCCAGCACTGGAACGGGACAAGGTTCACGGGTCCGCACATTGTTGAAAAAGTGGTCGACCGGGCTGTCAAACTCGAGGGAAAGCAGGTCTGGAATCACTAGCTGATGTCAAGCCCTACAAAGCAGCTGCCTTGCCTGGTAAAAAGGTCACCTTGACCGACAGGGCCAACGTTCAGCACCTAGGAGAGCTACAAGCACGTTCTGAACTTACACGACCGAGAGGAGGATATCCAATGGTCACACGTAGAAACCGGACTCCTTGTGGACATAGATTAGGGCATACTGTCTGTTTGTTATTTTTCTTTTCCACACACAATCTACGTGAAAGCCAATGTTACTGTTGCTGTTTGGTCATGTCCATGTTGCCCTCTTCCCATCACCTGGATACTTTCTCAAACCAATTTGTCCACACTGTGAGGTGACCCAGCAGATTTTAAGCTCGATCCCCAGAATATACTATCTTGCCTTTATAGAGTATTTGGCCCAAACATATCCACAACTTGAGCATGGCAATCGCCCTGTTCTCTCCACACTGAGAGACCCATCCGTAAGAAAAGTGTGTGCAGAAGTGTTTGCATTCGACATAAATGATTACCAAGTCCGTGGGGCTTAGGAAGTACTTACACCACTAACACAGTAACACATTTCTTTGTGCATTTCAGGCAAGCAACAATACCTTGAAGCTGCATTGAACAGGCAGCATACGTGAAAATGAATGACCAAAATGTTGTCATAGGCGCCCCTCTTCAAGAATAAACATGGCTCATTTATCTGTTCTATGGGAAGGTACCCACGCGAGCGTCTGCAGCCACTCTTTAGCTCACTGTACCTTTTACAGATGGGAAATATCCATTTGCATATCAGTCTTTGTCCTGCCCACATGGCAGTCCAGCACTGACATTCTATGGCAATTCCCTTCTGACCAAGAGTACCAACAGCAACCCCATAAATGTGTTTCACCCTTGTTTGGCATCATCAGTGAGGTGGTGCTGTGCCTCTCTGAACACAGTAAGCAAGGGGTCCACGTCTGGATGACGCTGGGAAACTTAGGGTGACTAGACATATGCCCCTTGAAAAAATCAAAATGTAGTCATAGGCGCAAATACCCGCAGCACAGTGAGCAAGGCGTCCACGTCTGGATGACCCTGGGAAACTTAGGGTCACTAGACCTAAGGCCCTTGAAATAATCAACATATAGTCATAGGCGCCCCTCTGCGAGAACAAACACGGTCATTGACTTGTTCATTGGGAAGGTACCCACTCGAGAGTCTGCAGCTACTCTTTAGCTCACTGTACGTTCCATAGATGGGAAATATCCATTTGCATATCAGTCTTTGTCCTGCCCACATGGCAGTCCAGCACTGACATTCTATGGCAATTCCCTTCTGACCAAGAGTACCAACAGCAACCCCATAAATGTGTTTCACCCTTGTTTGGCATCATCAGTGAGGTGGTGCTGTGCCTCTCTGAACACAGTAAGCAAGGGGTCCACGTCTGGATGACGCTGGGAAACTTAGGGTGACTAGACATATGCCCCTTGAAAAAATCAAAATGTAGTCATAGGCGCAAATACCCGCAGCACAGTGAGCAAGGCGTCCACGTCTGGATGACCCTGGGAAACTTAGGGTCACTAGACCTAAGGCCCTTGAAATAATCAACATATAGTCATAGGCGCCCCTCTGCGAGAACAAACACGGTCATTGACTTGTTCATTGGGAAGGTACCCACTCGAGAGTCTGCAGCTACTCTTTAGCTCACTGTACGTTCCATAGATGGGAAATATCCATTTGCATATCAGTCTTTGTCCCGCCCACATGGGCAGTCCAGCACTGAAATGCTATGGCAACTCCCTTCTGAACAAGAGTACCAACAGCAACTCCATACACGTGTTTCAGCCTTGTTTGGCATCATCAGTGAGGTGGTGCTGTGCCTCTCTGAACACAGTAAGCAAGGGGTCCACGTTTGGATGACTCTGCAAAACTTAGGGTTACGAGACCTACGGCCCTTGAAAAAATCAAAATGTAATCATAGGTGCCCGTCTGTGAGAATGAACACAGACCATTGACCTGTTCTTTGGGAAGGTACCCATTGAGAGTCTGCAGCCATACATTAGCTCACTGTACCTTTCACAGATGGGAAATATATCCATTTGCATATCAGTCTTCGTCCCGCCCACAAGGGCAGTCCAGCACTAAAATGCTATGGCAATTCCCTTCTGAACAAGAGTACCAACAGCAACCCCATACACGTGTTTCAGCCTTGTTGGGTATCATCAGTGAGGTGGAGCTGTGCCTCTCTGAGCACAGTGAGCAAGGGGTCCACGTTTGGATGACCCTGGGAAATTTAGGGTGACTAGACCCAAGGCCCTGAATGAATGACATATTAAAAAATGTAATGGTACTGTTGGCCTTACTTATTACCAGCAGTGTTATTATATTCGTATTTTGGAAAATTACCTATGTTGCTAGTGCTTCCGGTGTACCCTCCACTAACATTCCCCCAGCCCAAGCATGTGGAACAACCATGTCAGGTGGACAGGAGTACACTGTTGATAAGGTAAGGAGAGGTAAGCGCAGTGTTGACACAGACATGAAAGGGGTTGACATGTATCTCACCGACACTGCTCGAGTGTCTAATAATATGTTGTATAAACACATGACCAAAGTAGGAAAGAAAACCACAGCGGAGAGTTGTTATGTCTGCTCCTTAATCCACTATGTGTGTCGATGGTGACAACTCGAGGAAGGTTAGAAGGGAAGGGAGCAACGTTGAGATGGAGGTCTAAAGCAATGTTCCCATATGAAGTTAATTACATAAAGACATTAGACATGATGAACAATTTTTGGCAGCTAGATGAAGCAATATCGTACATAACTGGCTTGCCCAACAAAAGAGAAACAATGACCATCACCCTGAAAGAACTACCATATCAATGGAAAAGAGTGAGAAAGCCGGAGGATGGCCTGGTTGCTGGGAAAGACCACCAATACTAATGTATGGCCAAGTGGTAGGAAGCAAGGTGCCAACACTAGCACAAGTACCAGTGAACAAAATGAAAGAAGAAAATGACAAATGCCCAAAATAATGGGACGTCGAGCACCAAGCTCCTGGCATGAGTAGAGAATGAAGCTGGGCCAATGCGGATAATACCACTGAAGGCACCAGCACTGTGCTATCAGAATAATGATGACATTGAAGTTGGCAAAAATGTTGGATGTAGAAGCATTGAACCACACACAGCTATGAAGGCAGTGTCATTCATCATGTCCACCCGCCCGCTAGACTCCCTGCAGCACGCCCCACAGCACGTCCAATCCCAACATCCGGTATACATCTAGGACAGGGGCCACGTGAGTAGCTTGGGGTCCATACCTTACATCACAGCAGAAGTCACATTCGCTCCCGGTTGTATCCATTTCTGCATTGGCAACTGCCGTGGGGCATTGGATCAGGCAGAGTCAGGCGGTACATTCACTTCCGGATCACGTGACAAGGAGATCCCGATCACGTGATTCTGTTTTGGGTCATGTGACTAGGAATCAAACGGTATAAAAGCAGAGTTCCCACAACCACACATCGCCTCACAGCTGTTCTTCACGACTCTGTTTGGGGTTAGCTCTTCAATCTTGATTCTTGGATTACTCGAACTCGGACCTCGAACTACAGACTTATTTTGGCTTACCCTTCGGATTTGGTGCTTTTTCTTATGGATATCTGGCTGTTTTTAACTTCAGGACTTTCATACTAGACTTTTTTTGGTTCTTCCCTGGATTGATTTTCACTTCTCACAAACTTACGTATATCCACGTCTTCCATGTCAACAACTGCAGGTGGGCTCAGCAACTGGTGACTACTCTGACCACACTCCCAAGTCACCATTACCATCATCTGAAGGTGCTGCGCACGCACCCCCACGTAGCTGTATCTCAGGCCTTTGTGTGGTTAGCAGCGACCTTACTACTACACTTCGGTAAGCTTCTTCCTGGACAATACTAGTCCATTCTGTATACTGCAACTGTGTTTATTTGTACTAATAATTGTTTGCCTTTCAGCGGCCTTGGGGTTTCCAGTGCTACGTGGTTCCGGCGTTCCTGCATCTCCCACATGTGGCCTCAAGGATCGCATAGAGAGTCATATTATCTCTCCCTGTGTGGTACTTGGGGACGAAGGCCCCTCTAATCTTCACGACAATCAAGTCTTGACAGGCAGGAACAGCAGTACTGATGGACCACTACTGGGCGTGCAATCAAAGGCATACAAGAACCTGCCACCTGACTGGGGAGGAGTTTGCTCATTGGTACGCATTAGCATGTCATCCTTAGTTGTGCCCCGCAAGGACGTAAAGCTTGATGAGTTCCTGAATATGGACAATAACAAAAGGAAGAAGAGGTTGATCAAAGTGGTATAACAGCAAAGGCAGAGAAGCCAGCTGGATTAAGCAGAGTAAAGAGATGGGGAAATTACTTCTCAGAAGCATCAGAGACAGCACTAGATGAAATTCCAGCAGAACACAGGCTGTTCAGCAGGATACACATGTTGTTTGCATCAATAATACCACCCGTGCAGACGTACACAAACACAAAGTGGTTACAGATCACTCACTGGGAGCTGATGGTGACTATCAATTCCACAGTGAATGGGTTCAATACAATAAAATAAGAGGCCTGAGCATTAAGGTTGGTGGTGCTCCAGAATAGATACGTTCTTGTTGCACATTTATACCTGCCAATGATGAAGACAACGGTACCCTATCAGATGCAGTGGGGCAGCTGGTGCAAATGCATGCCAAAATAGAAAAAGAAGCAAAGGGGAATGGAAAAGACCAGAGCTTTATATTATACATTTGGTCATGGATGTCATCATGGCTGTCAGATGAACTAAATGTGATAATAGGAACGCTAGTCCTGGCAGAAACATCAAAGTGTGGGATCAAAATCTGCATGGCAAGGTGCAAGAAAACAGCGGAAGAGGCTATCGGAATGCAGGTCCTGATGGACAGGAATGTAGGAGGAGCAAAGGACGAGATTGTGGGAGAAAAAAACCAAGATAAGGGAAAGAATTGCACATTGTGAACTTGTCCTCCTTGGAGCAATGAAGCTCGACAACCCATTCGATGCAAAATACTATGAAGGAAAGTGGGTTTGGTGTAAACCTGAAGGAGCATGGTGTTACATGAACTGGTCGTTCGATGACCACATGACCTACTATGGTCATCTCGGAGGAATAATGAAGATATTGCAGCCCAAAGCAAAAGGATTGTTGTATAAGGATGTGGTCAACAGGTCAACCAGAGGGGGGACTGAAGAGGGGTGGGGGATCCTGCCACCACTGGAAGAAGGCCAGGAAACACCACAATCACCCATTCTATTTTGGACGGGATCCTAACAGACCCATGATTGACAAGTATGTGGAGAGAGGTTATCCCCTCAGCCAGCCATACCAACCAAGGGACATACAGATCTATCAATGCGTGAATGAAGAGCTGCAGGGCATGATCAGAGACACCTGTATGGACAGCTTGGACTAAACACCAAGAATCCATGTTGCTGGCATCTTTAGAGACACAATGACATAGCAGTGTTAGACATGAAGCACACTTGTCTTCAGCACTTTGAGACACAAACACACATTTGAATACATGAAGAACACCAGTGTACAGGTCTATAGTTAGAGGATAGATACATATGCATACTGTCATTGCTTTTATTATTTTTGCCATTAGCCAAATGCAGTAATGCAGAAACCGCAAGGCGCAACCGATCCTGATGAAATCTTGCAGATGCTTGAATGCAGTTAACTCTATCTGCAGGAGCACCTATGGGACCTGACAGAGCCAAGTGCGACTAACCTATGGAGATGTAGTATAGCATGGACACTTTGTAAACCGCATTAGAAAGTTTAGGAAAAGTACAGCAGGCCTCAGGCCTCTGAGCAAGAGATGAGCTGAGCTGATTCAGGCTGGACAGCAAGCAAAAAGTGTGAAACAGGACCCACAGCCAAGATTAAGTGATATTGATGACATTCCAATCCCCTGACGACAAAGGGACCAGTTGCAGAAAATACAAATAAATCCTCATAATTCAGAGCTGTGGAGCTCAAATTCGTGGTCTCTGAATATGTGACACGGCCAAAGCAAACAATGTACAGCATTCAGTGGTGGGAAAGAGAGATGCTTCCAGGCTGCCAGACACCAACCGCAACAAGTATGCAACAGTATCCAATAAGTGTTGCACTGGGCAGGAGAGCACACTCATAAGGCAAGGTGGTGCACACAAGTTACAATACAGACAAATAATCATTCTCATCACCTTGAAGAGGTACACAGTGAGCTGAGAACCTTTTTGGGTCCCAGTCCTTGGGAGGTCAACTCTAGCCAATCACAGTTTAGTACCTTAGTGGTGGGTTGCAATGGGAAAGAAACAATCGTAAGTCCACAACACTGCAACAATGTTATGTTTAGTAAATTGGGGATCATGTAGGCCAGCCACCTTACATGCGAGAGCCAGTAGAATAACATCTATAGTTTCCTGAATAGGTTATAACATACTCAATACTCAATACCCAATCACCTGGCCCGATAGGTTTTCTGGAGAAGGGCCCAGGTTGTGATGAAGTTCTGACACCATTTGGGAGTAAAACGGGCCTGTGAGCCGAGGAAGAGAACGATGTGCATGAATATTCTCTGTCCCTGTGCTGCCCCCTGTTGGTTTTGCCTGTAATAAACCACAGTTTGAATTTGCTATTGACTGAGTCCTCCATGTATCCTGGGGGAGGGTACTGGGCCCTCCAAGTCCACGGACTTCCAGTATCCCTGTGGCATACCTGGGGGTTTGTCCCCTACAAACTCGTATGCTCCAACAGGAAAACAAGGCACAGCCAACTTGCCACTCTCCACACATCCTTCCTGCAAAAAGGTTACTTGGCCAGACAAATTGACAGGGAATGTGTCATTCTTTGAAAATACCCCAAAAGAACCTGCTACAACACAGACACAAACAAGAGAGACGGAAATAATACCTTTGGTTCTTATCTACCACCCAGCTCTAACCCAACTGAATAGGATGGTTAAGGACCTACAACCAATTTTCAGCAAGGATGATGAACTGAGAGACATCTTCAAGGAAGCTCCCCTAATTACATACAAGCAACTGAGAAACCTAGCACAATCTTTGATTAGGAGTAGATTTCTAGCAGATCAAGAGCAAGGAAGACCTTGAACATAAGCTTCCAACACCAGGAGGTGCAAAACATGCCAACACATCGGCAGCAGATCTGCCATAACAACACAGCAGAACTGAACAATACAGATACACAAGGGATCATATAACTTCAGATCATCCAGTTTTGTATACCTCATCCAATACAAATAATTGCATTCAAGGGAATTACATGGTTGAGTCCTGAAAAGGGCTGCATGAAAGGACGAACCTAAATAGATACACCAACTCAAACCACAAAGCAGAAAAACCACTGGCTCGACACTTCACACAGGATGGGTGGTCATTGCAGGAACCTTTGGTGATGGTTTAAAAAAGTGGCCTCCTAAACACCACACACAGAAGGACGTGGGACCTCAAGTAACTGAAGATGCTTAACCTGAAACACTGCTGTCTTGACATCAACAGTACATTCATGACATGCTATGGCCAACTTCGAGCCCAGGTCCAGCAGTGCAATCACATCAACAAACTCAGAAGACTCCTCTACAGCACCATTTCTCACCAATAGCTGTGAGAGACTACTGTTCAGGTTCCCTATTTATTTATTTATTTAGTATCTGTAAGACACCTATACAACAAATGGTGTTTCAAGGTGTCGCAAGACAGAAAGGGGGGGGACAAGGGGGAAGATAACAATAACAATCCCACTAGGCCTTGTGACATTTGAATCGGGGGGTGCCGGTCTGGGTGAAATGCGTGGGGGGCACAGGACACCCACAACTGAAATCTTGGGCATCTAAGCTTAAATGTTTTCCACCCATTACCGTGCATCAGACAAGCTGAGACAAGTGGACACTGCACCGTCCATAAATTGGTAACTTTTCTTTCATTTGCTACACTGCACGCAAGCCATGAAACCAATGTGAAGTTTCAGGCATGGTGAGGTAACATTGGAGACTGCATCAGTTAAACCTTGAAGCACATTTCTGTAGTGTCACATTGTAAACCAGCCAGGAAGCCTTAGCTGCATTCTTATAAAAATAAAACGCCCTGAAGTTACTTGAAGGCTGCAAAACACTTATTTAGACTCTGTAATTACAATACAATCTCACCCCATTTCCCAATTATATGTTTTGCAACCTGGCACTTCAATACGGCTTTAAAAATAACATCAGTGATGTTAGAAAACTAGCAGGGACTACCTTAAGACTGCTTGTGCCTAACCTAGTGGTTACATGTGAAAATAGGCTGTTTTTTCTCCTTGTTTCTGTTAAATGAAGCTCTCAGAATGTGTACTGTTTTCAATCCCTCGTGTCCCCTCCTTCCAGGAGATTTGATGGCCTTTTAGATTAGAAAGCAATTCCAGGCCCACATTCCATTCATTCTGTTCCTCCAGCCAATGAAGTGTGCTCTTTTTCTCATCTGTGCAATGGCTTTCCTTTATAAACCATTTCCCTCTGCAGCATCTGCTGAATATGTCTGTGGGACTTCGTAAGCTTTGTTTTGTTCCATCTCTGCATAGATTTTTCAGTTGGTCCAATAAAAGGTGTCATAATCTGCAACTTGTATGATTCTACATCTGGACTAACACAGCGTATAATGTTTCTTTGCATAACAATCTTAAAACAGAAACATACAACAGTGTCCCTTAATGGTCACCTAGGACAAAGAACGACCATCAATATCAATAAAGGATAAAATGACAGGATCATCTCTGATTACTCTGACCAACAGATGCGCAATGCTACAGTGGAGATGGTATGCAGGTGGTCTGTCTCTTGGCAGCCATTTAAGAGAACTGTAACAGTTCCTTGATGCCCCTGGGTTTAGAGTGCATAAATAAATAAATACAGAAGAACTCTTCATCCTGATACCAACAACTCAACAGAATTGCCACACAATATCACCAACCGACTGTAATGGGAAACCTTCAGTCAAGCCTTGAATCTCCTATGATAGGATTCTCACTTATCTCAAGACCCCCTCCTAACTCACTTAGTGTGGCATGTCTCCATCTCATACTAGCTTCACTACTCATGCAGTCAACCCTTGCTCAAGGGCACACTCTGGCTGCAGAATGCCACATTAACAGACCAATGTCACTGCTCAAACCTCTACTTTGATTAATTACACATACATGCACTCAAGCAGCTACGCTGGTCTTTCAATTGATTGACTTTGAACGATCCCCTCTGCATGGAAGACACACCCAAGTGGCACAGCCACATGCCCTTTAGAATCACATCAGCACCCAGTTCTCACGAAGCAACACTCCAGCACTTCCATTTGCCGCTAGCTGTATCCCAATACTACTCCAATCCACCACCCTTTTCTTGCAGAGCCAAACACAAGGGGGCTATCAAAGTGGCAGAGATGCACTTTATAAAACATCTTCAGATTACAGTACCTACTTTACGTTACATGTGGAATGGCTAAAACAAGGAAGTAGCCTGAGCGTCTAAATCAGATCATGCTAGCTCGGGTCTGCAGGCATCAGGAAGGTAATCAAAGAGACCCTTTGATTGTGACAAGCCAGACATTGGCAGTGCTAAGTCAATCAGGGAGGCCTGGCCCCAAAAAATATCCATTCTACCATTTTGAAGATACCCCTAACTGACTCGCTTTGCTGTAAGGGCTGAGTCATCTGAAGACTGCAGTGAAAGTGAAATGAATCTTCATTCAGAAATGATTTCAATTGGATCCTAATTGCAGGCTTGAAAATGCACCAATTCCATGTCAGTATTTCCTTGTATATAGAGCGGTCACTGTGACAAATCAACTTCTGGGGCACCAGTGGTCCAGGGATGACTATCGGTTTCTAAACCACCAATCAGCCCCACACCTCTATTACACCAGAAGGGATCCAAACAGATTGGAAACACAAGTAAATTATAAACAACCTTGCCCAATTTTGGTAACGTGGACGGAACGGCAGGCTTATCGCTGCAAGGTCGTGGATCATTGGTTAGTTGCAACACAGCAAAAATACAACTGTTACCCTATGATAAAATGGACTGTCCAGTCAAGGTTGTATACAAATATTGACTTTATTATTATTCAACAGACAGTTCTAGCACACTAAAAAATACAACCCACCCTGTATCGGAATGCAGAGGACAGACAGTTTCTAGAAGGAAAAGGGATGCACTCTGGATACTGACAAGAGGTTAGTCAGTAAAATAATTAATTGCAATAGCTCAAGGATATTTGGTTTCAACACAAAGAGAGCAATGGGTCATACAATGTCACTAGTGGTCCTTCAGAGACGTACCAGTGGGACAGAACCACAATGTACCTTGTGCTTGTAGAAGTTTTTGGGGCTTGACAGTGTCAAGTCGGTTTCAGGGTGTGTGCATCAGGCGACAGACAGTTCGGCAAGCGAAGGCTGGATGGATGGCTGCACACTGGCCTACATGGCAACTCAGGGTCAGGAATCGTCTCTGTGCTGGTCGGTGGTTCTGAAGCTCTGGTTGAGGCGTCTCGGATGGCTTCAGTGACTACCGCATAACAACAGTCCGCATTGCAGTTGGTTGCAGCTCAAGGGGCTCAACTGACTCAAAAATGTCCTTTAAGGCGGATGTCAGAAGATGCTTGTTGATGTACTCCTCCTAGCTTTTTCACTGGGCTCATGACATCCTTTAAGGTGGACGGCCCAAAGATAAGGAGATTGTTGCAGGCACTGCCTTGTTCTTAGTTTCTCCTTGCAAAGTCTTCCGATGATCTGCCCAAAATAGGGGCTCAGTCCTCTTTTAAAAGCAAATGGGCCATAGTTATTTGGGTAGGCTAAGCCTATATGAACCAATCTTGGGTCCCCACCAACAATCTCCTATATGCATGAGGTAATACCCAGAGTGCTTTGCAACAGAAAAGGTAAAGGGGTGAAAATATGTAATACTAAGTCCCATCCATCTTCCTGTCTGTTGTGGATCAAAGGGTCTATCTATTTAATTGAGCTATCTGTGGTTCCTGATTAAAGCAGCAGATCTCCCTTGATGCTGCAACAAGAACAGACTTTCTGGCTCCATCAATCCACATACTCGTACCTTCTGAATGGGGTCCCCCTGTGAGGGTTGCCTACTGTAAATACATGATCCAAACACAACAGCTGACTGCCCTTAATACTGAGAGGCGGGAGCTGGCTTCAGGTTGACACAGTGCATATCAAAGGTTGTTGGGGTTTTCCTGTCCTTTGTTAGTCCTATGACCAGGCCTTCAGTGGACCTGTTTGAATTAACTCTGATTAGTATGTGAAGCTGCCACCAGCAGCTAACAAAGGGCAGGGCGGATCCATGGATCCTTTGTTAGTTAATCAGGCTGGCCATGGAAGGAGGAAGGTTTTGCCTTCCCCCTTCTGATATGCCTTGATGTACATTTGGCTGTCGTATGCCAACTAAATATGACAGGGGGGGACAGGGCTTGTAGGCTGTGTCCACCCAGTGTACACAGGTTTATGTGCATATTGTGCCGTGATCATAGGAAAATGTGCACAGATTAGCCCCACACATTTTCCAGAGGTTGATCTACCATCATTTAATTTCATTTAAAATTTCAAAAAAGCCCAGGCGAGGGCACACCCATTGTGCGGATGGTCACAATCCTCACAGTCGCAACATTCTATTGGGTCTTGTTGTTAAACTTATAGGGCTCAAAGTCCCCTTTTATAGGCGTGAAGAAGTTGATCAGAGGGAGGGGTGATTTCCCCTCCCCCTATTGCATCTTTTCGAGCACAAGGGACGCACTGTGATAGATGCTCTAAACTTGCAAGCATTAAAGACCCTTTGACCAGGTCACTAAAAAAACCCTGAGCAGGTAGAGTATTATTGTCAGTGATTTAGAAGACTCCCCTGGTTTGGGAAGTTTAGGAGAGAGCGCCATCTCTTTGGAGTTCTTGTATTAGACACCATTACCCTGTTAATCCAAAGGGCACTGCTTTCATTTGTAGTGAGAGCTACTATATTGAGGAGTGTTTAACTTACAAATTGTAGACTTTATTTTTTATAGACAGTAACCTTAACTGTTATTTTTATGGATTTACATTTTATTTCCCGCTTACATCATAAGTCAACATTAGCATATTGTGGTGGGGGGTATGCACTACGAGAATCTATCTACCTATCAAGCTACCTATCTATCAGTCTATCTATCTATCTATCTATCTATCTATCTATCTATCTATCTATCTATCTATCTATCTATCTGTCTGTCTGTCTGTCTGTCTGTCTATCTATCTATCTATCTATTTGTGTATCTATGTATCTATCATTATATCTGTCTACCTATCATTCTTGCTATCAGTATATCTATCTTAATATCAATATGTCTAAATATCTGTATCACTCTATCTTTCTATCCATCATTATATCTATCTGTCAATCCGTCTAGCATCACATCCGTATATCTAGATATCTATCTATCACTCTATCTTTCTATCCATCATTATATCCATCTATCTTTCTATCTATCTATCTATCTATCTATCTATCTATCTATCTATCTATCTATCTATCTATCTATCTATCTATCTACATATCGCCTACCTATTTTTCGTTTTCCCAATCTCTCCGCTTGTATTTCACATTACACATGACCAGCAGGACTACAACCTGAGAGTATGAGACTACGTTCATGTGGTTATGTTGATGGCAAATGTCTAATTTGTAGGTGGTATATCTGTCTATCTACCGGTCGGTCTATCTATCTATCTATCTATCTATCTATCTATCTATCTATCTATCTATCTATCTATCTATCTATCTCTTTCAATCTATCATTTATCATTTGATCTATCCATTCATCCATCTCTATCTATCTATCTATCTATCTATCTATCTATCTATCTATCTATCTATCTATCTATCTATCTACCTATCTATGTCTATCTATCTCTACATCTGTATTTCCATCTAAATATCTATTTTTGGGGTCCTCTATATATTTGGTCTTATTTCACATCACATATCATCAACGCACCTTCACTACGAGAGCATGACGCTACATACATATGCTTTTCCTGGTGCGTATGTCCTATGGTTAGATGCGTTTTAGTTGCATTTGTGTGTGTCACATTAGGAACACGTATACCCTTGGAGAGTTATTATGTTCAACCGTACACACGTGCATACGGTTATTTGTGGTGATACACATTCTCCTATTGTTAGATGAGTTTAAAGATGTGCATTTGTATATTCAATCTCCACTTTGCACATAAACAAAAGTCATACACTAGAACAGCTTTGTGCATGTCATTGTCATAAGAAAGTGAACATATTGATATGGTGAACTTGTACACCACTGCATGGATTCCTACCAAACGTAACATGCTTGATCGGTTCACATGCAACCAGTTGCTTGCCAAATTTGGCGAAGATCCATCCACAGATTCAAAATAGCGGAAAGCATTTTTGCCTCTTCCTATTTTAGGATCTATCCTTCCAACTCTCTCTCTCTCACACACACGCTCTCTCCCCTCTCTACCCCTCTCTCACTCTCTCTCACCTACACCCTCTCTCTCTCTCTCTCATCTCCACCCTCTCTCTTACACTCTCGGTCTCTCACCCCAGTCTCGCCCCCCCCTCTCTCTCTCTCTCTCTGTCTCCCTCTCTCACGTCCACACTCTCTATCATTCTCTCGGTCTATCTCTCTCTTTATCCCTCGTTCATTCTCTCTCTCTCTCTCTCTCTCTCTCATGAGTGGCTACGTGCATGCGTTTGTGCTTAGACACAATGTCATATTTTAAATTAGTTTGCAGACGTATTTGTGTATAAATGTGTTACACAACAAAAGCAAACACATGCTATGGAGGTTCTCTGCATGCCATGAGAAAAAGAAAAAGTGTTCATTCAATTATTCGAGCATATCAGCTAGTGCATGTATTCTTACCACATTTAGCATGCTTGCTTACATCACACATGACCATTTACATGCCAAATGGAGAGGATCCTTGCACAATTTTCAAAGTTCTAGAGGAAACATGTTTGCATTTTCTATCATTTAGTCTATGCATCTTTCTTTCTATCCTCCCATCTATCTTTATCTTTCTATCCACCCATCCATCTCTATCTATCTATCTATCTATCTATCTATCTATCTATCTATCTATCTATCTATCTATCTATCTATCTATCTATCTATCTTTCACTCTATCTATCTATCTATCTATCTATCTATCTATCTATCTATCTATCTCCTGTCTATCTGTCTATCTCTCTATCTTTCACTCTATCTATCTATCTATCTATCTATCTATCTATCTATCTATCTATCTATCTATCTATCTATCTATCTATCTATCTACCTATCTATCTATCTATCTATCTATCTATCTATCTATCTACCTACCTATCTATCTATCTATCTATCTATCTATCTATCTATCTATCTACCTACCTACCTGTCTATCTATCTGTCTGTCTGTCTGTCTGTCTGTCTATCTATCTATCTATCTATCTATCTATCTATCTCTTTCAATCTATCATTTATCATTTGATCTATCCATTCATCCATCTGTATGTATCTATCTATCTATCTGCCTACATATCTATCTATCTATCTATCTATCTATCTATCTATCTATCTATCTATCATTTTATCATTCTAACTATCCATCCATCTTTCTCTATTTCCCATTCTATCTATCTGTCCCTCATTCTCTCTATGTATCATGAGTACCTGGAGCGATGGGAGCAGCCAATCAGTTTCCTTGATGTATCGGCTGAAACCGCTGATCTCAGACCATTTCCATGGAACCCTCAGGCAGCCTCCCTCGCCCAGGGCCACCATCTTCTCCCCACCCTCTGTTCCCTTTTAATTTTTTAATAGCCCAACCCCCCCTCCGCAGCCAGACTTACCTGATTGTGGTGGTGGCGACGCCTGCTGCGACTGCCTCTTGCCGTATCCGTTTGCCAGCTGGAACAGAAATGGAAGAAGAGCTCCGTAAGGGGTTCAAATGGCGTTAGTAGAATGTTCCATGGACTATACCCGGGGGTAACGTCCCTGTGCCTTGGTTAAACGCCCTAACTCGGGTCTTAACTTGGGCTTCCGGGCCATTACTAACATCATGTTCTATCTATCTATCTATCTATCTATCTATCTATCTATCTATCTATCTATCTATCTATCTATCTATCTACCGCTATCTATCATTCTATCTATCCATCTTTCTATATATATATATCATTCTATCTATCTTTCTCTGTCTACCTATATATCTATAATTGTATCTCCCTATCAGTATAGCTATCTATGTATCTATTTATCTATCAAGCTACTCTCTACCTTTCTTTGGGTGTAGCTATCTATCTGTCTGTATAGCTTTGGGAGGCTGTCTCTCTCTCTCTCTCTCTCTCTCTCACTCTTTTTCGCTCTCTCACTCTCTCTCTCTCTCTGTCTCTCTCTGTCTCTCTCTCTCTCTCTCTCTATTACATGGCCGCAGTAGCGGCCATGTAGTTATGGTTAAGTTGATGTTTCCATAGGAAGAGCCCTTTTTGGGCGGCTTATAACTTCGCTCCCCCTGGACGAATCCTCACCAAACTTTGCAAAAAAGTATATGGCCCACTCTGAATTATTTTGCAAAGTTTGGTGAGGATTCGTCCAGGGGGGGAAAAGTTATAGGAGGGGTCCCAAAACTTTTTTTTCCCCCATAGACTGAATGGGAAAAAACTTTGCGCACGGCTACAGCCCGAACCGCTGGACGGATTTACACCAAATTTGCGGCAGGAGCGGCGACCTGGTCCCGAAAGCGTGTAAATCCATCCGGTAGTTTTTAAAAAAATGACCAAAATGTAAGGCAAAAAAATTAGTGTATCTGTGTTCGCTTCGCGGACGGACTTCCCTGTTCGCTCCGCGGACAGCACCCTGATTGGCCCAGCGGCTTGCGTCATGTCCGCGGACATGTGACGTGTTCGCTGATTGGGCGGCATGGTGCGTGATGCACGTCAGATTTTCTGTCGCGCCCACCATCTTGCATTTGCGGACGTCCGCGGACAGCGCAGTGAAAGTTTGTTCAAAATGTGTATTTAGTAGAGTGTGTTGGTGTGTAGAAGTCTTTGGGGAGGATGGGGGAGTATGAGATAGGTTCAAAGTTGTATTTTATTTATGTGCTAGACGCTTTTGTTGTGTTCGATTTGTCTGCGGACAACACGGCTGTTCTGGAATGTTCGTAAATAAACAGAACGGATTCGGTGTCAACTTGAAAGTGTTCTAAGAACACTCGTGGGGTCTTGGAATGTTTGCAGGGGTGTCCTGGAGACGTTGTCTGTATTGTTCGTTGGCAAGGTGAAAATGTTTTAAGAACAATCGCGGTGTCCAGAAATGTTCATACATAAAGAAAATGGGGGTGTTCAGAGGACGCTGTTTGTATTGTCCTCTGGCAAGTTGAATGTGTCCTAGGACCTTCGCCCTGTCCGCGGACATAACAATGGTTGCAATGTTTGCATCTATGAGTGATATGCTGCGGTGGTTGTGGCCAGGGTATAAAATGTTGGGTGCATGGCCATTTAGCCATGCACCCAAGAGTGTATACCCTGGCCACAACCACTGCAGCATATCACACCCATAGTGGCTTTTAACTTTGGGTCAAAAACGAATTTATAAGGAACAATGTTATAAGCTTGTATGGGTGTGATATGCTGTGATGGTTGTATTTATCTTGTTATACGTACTATTTGGTTTAGTAACGGGAGTCCATGTTTTTCTTGTTCATTTCTGTAATAAAAGAAAATAGCATGTTAGTATTAGTATTTTATAATGACTTATTACATTGTACAATCAACATTTTCTTCTTTTTATTGACCCTCATATTTAGTAGATTACAAACCAGAGTACTGTGCAATGTGCAAAGTTTCTGTGTTTGTTGCTAAAATCATTGGGTCTGTGGGAGAAAAAAAATCCATTTTGGATTTTAAAAAAAAACCTTTTTCTGTTATGCTACAGTTTATTTATTTGTTTGTTTTCCGCGTTTACTTGTTCTTTCTGCCTAATGCTTTATGCATTGGATTGTTCCAGTTTTTGTGAGCAGTACGATATTAGGTATTTGTTTGGATATTGTAAAATGTTGGCCCAGTTAGATACCAGTAGGCGTATTCTAACTGTTTATGTTTTGATATAATTTCGTGGTATTGATTTATCTGTTTGCATATTTGTAAATTTTGGGACAGTTAGATACCAATTGGCGTATTCTAACTGTCTATTTTTTGCTCTATTTGAGTGGTATTAATTTATCTGATTAGTTGTTGTAGAATCTTTGGGCAGTTAGATAGGTTTTGAAATATTGTGACAGTTTATATTTTTTTACTACAAGTGTACTTAAGGTTTAAGCACAGTTCAGTTATCAAATTTTGTTTTTAAGAACATTAAATACGCGTTTGTAAGATTAGCTGGTAATCTCTGCTTTAGAGTATCGTTTGATATGCGTAGGAAAGCATGTAAATCTTCCCATGCATATTCTTCGCAACTTAATGTAACAAACCAAGTGGGTGGGCCAAGGTTTCTGATCATACAACGTACATCTCCATGGTGTCCAAACCAGTACGCTTTAGTACCTCGCATATTTGCTAATAGATTTGTAAGAATTGTCTGTAAAACCTCATCTTTTTGTTGAACTTTTTGTAATAATTGTGTGGCTGTCATATTTTGAAAGTGTGATCCCGATTTTAATATGTGTGCAACTCCGTAACATAAAGTTGCTAGTTCACTTTCAAAGAGTAGGTGGAATATGTATTCCACATTTTGTCGAAATCTGGGATCTTCAGAATACATTCGTAATGAGCGATATTCTGATGCTGATATTTGAACAGGTCTATCATCGTATCTTCCTCCTTTGCCAGTAGGAAAGAGTAGAGGAAAAGCACGTTCTTCTATACTTTTTTCCCATATGCTGATTGGTGATCCTTTTGTTTGACGCATTTGGTACATTTCCAGTGCATCTTCTATGGTGTCATTAGAGTGCAATGGATGAATTGTATAATGGTCTAAAGTGTTTGCTATTGTAGCAGGATCTAGTAGCTCAAATTGACCAGTTTCTTGTGTCTCTTGAATTATTTCAGTTGTATCTTTCAAGTTTTCTTCGATATTAATTTCTTTGTAATAATCATTATTCTCTTTGAGATATTGCAGGGCTTCTCTAACTTTATGTAAATCTACCAGTTGTTGGCAATTTTTTTTGTCTTTTGTAGGTACTCCATTTACCAAGATAATTAAAGATTGTTGCATTGGACGTTGCACTCCTAGAGTGTGCACATTTTCTTTTAGATCTAATGGTAAATACACTACTTTTCCACGAATACCTTTCACTAATTCAGAAGGAGGTAATTTTGCAGTTTTTGGTTAAAGGAGTATTATTGCTTGAAATGGATGAACTGTTTGAATGGTTTACAGTGATAATTTCGACAACAAAAATGTCGAAAGTCAAAATATCGAAAAAAAAAAAGTCGAAAAAAAAAATGTCGACTTTTTTTTTCAATGCATTTTTTTTTTAAATGGGGGTTCCCCCCCAACCCCCCTTTTTTATTTTTTTTTTAAATTTTTCCCTTTTTTTTAACTCCCGAACCCCTAAAATAAATATATAATTAAAAAAAACGAAAGTCGACATTTTTTTTTTCGACATTTTTTTGTCGACATTTTTGTCTGTCGACATTTTTTTTTCTAAATTATGACCACCCACCGTTTGAATTATGATGCTCTCATATAAATTAAGTTGTTGAAGGAGTTTTGGTAGTGGATGTAATTCCAAGTTATTTGAGATAGCACGTGAAGGAGTTTGGTTGTTGTCAAGTTTGGTAGTGCAGTAACTGCAAAGTATTATGGGGTCAGTTATTTCGTATTTGTTTTCTGCTATAAGGTAGAGAGCTAATTCAAACCACTTAGAATCTTCATTGTCTTTTATTTTGTATGAAAGGTCTATAGTTTTTGTGTTACTTTTATAACACGTTCTGCGGCAACATACACACACATGGTTTGGTACTTCAGCTGAAGAGCTTTGAAATTTTAGTATTTCTTTTTTGTATGTGTGTAGTGAAAGGTTGCCATGTGCAGATTTGTTACGAAGTTGGTTGACAGCTAATTCATCTTGTAAGTGGGTTTCATTTACAAAATATCTTTTCTGTATATACTCGATTTCTTCTAGTAGGTCTTTTGTTGTACCATGTAGAATAATGTTATTTAAATTGGCTAGTGCTAAAGCAGGACTTTTTGCATAATACAGTTTATAAACTAGATTTCGTATACTTGCATGATGTGTTGATATCCTTTTCATATCATGGAAGGTTGTTTTGCAAGTAGCTCCTGATATGCAGGCCAACGAATGTCCTTGCAGTCCTGTGTGCTTGCGTACTGGACAAGCATCCATACTTTGCAGTATTTTAATTTTGATTTTGTCTTCGCTTTTCACATATTGATTGAGGAATAGGCGTAAAGATTTGAACATTCTTTTGGGAATGTTACATATTGACGTGCATGGCCATGTGTAAATTAGATGTTCTGATTCAGTCGAATGGAGGGGCAAATCTAAGTTTTCAGGGCATATTTTTGTAAGGAGTACTTCTTGTTCCATTATGGTATTATTAACTTTTTCATAACCTCGACCACTGCTATGTATGGCAGTTGTACTTGTTTGCTTTTGTTTGTACGCTTCTTCATTAAAGTATGGTTCTGTGCTTGTAGTGTGACTCCATTCACCTCCACAGATATTTAAGAAGTTATTTCTGTTCACATTTCGTTTATTGAGAAGTCTTTTTTGAAGTTTAGTTATTAGTTTTGTTAGTGGTTTATTTCTGTTTAACACAACAATAAATAAGTTTCTTTTGAGAAGAATTGCACTGTCTATCAACACTTCTAAGATTACTTTCCTACGATAGGTTTGAAGTGTTGAACCTGGTTCTCTCCTATTTTTATCAGATTTTGAAGGACTTTGTGACGGAACATTTTGGCTAATATACTTTTCTTGGTATGCTTACTTTGTACTATATCAAGATTTATAGAAGACGTTTTATTTGTAGTGATAGTTGATTTTCTGTTAATAGTTTTTTGGGTCGTTTTACTTTGTGATAAAGGAGGCAAAGTTTTTGCACTAGAAACTTCTTCTGTTTCACAACATGACTGTATTAGCTGTTGTGTTTCAACGCTTTTTACAGAATGGTGCAGAATCTCTATTTTTAGGCACAGAAATACCATGAATGCACCGTACAGTGCGTGTGAGTTATGAATCAAATATTATGGTAACAATCTACTTACTTTTTTTTCAAAAATGAGTAGTTTGCTTCTTAGTTGTTCTTTGTAAATCAAAATTGGCTGCTTCTATTCAGGAGAATGGGCTTCACTGCAATTGTAAAAGAAAGAAATTAGTAATTTGGTTGCTATATATCACTTTTTTCATTTTAGACATAGATTTTTTTAAAATTGAAATGCTCAGCGCCTTCCTGAAAACCATTAAAACTATATTATGACTAAGAGTAGGAAAGAAAATATCTTTAATATGGTTTGTGGAATTCATAATCTACCAACGTATACCACTATTCTTGTAACTAAGCTTTTCCACATAATAGTGAGTCATTGTCATCATAGCTCTCAACCATGTGTGTCGCAAAAGTGGGTGAAATCACCTGATTTTGTTTTTGGCGGGTGAGACGCCCATTGGAATGTATGGGCGTGCAGGAGGCTTGGGGGGTGAGTCAGTCCTTTACAAGGTGGGTGACACTCGCCAAAAGCGTGTGAGTTGAGAGCTATGTGTCATAGCCTGCTTTTGCACGTAACAGTGAGTGAATGTCATAGTCTGCTTGTCCTATATAAATGTATGTAAGTACTTATATAAACGAAAAAAATTAAAACCAATTATGTGTTTGTACAAATATTATTGTTTGAGATTTGATCATAGAGTGTGTATGTTATTTTGTGTGATTATATGTCGTGTATATATTTTATTTAAAAAATGTTAGTTTAATAGTATTTGCATGTGTGTGTGTGTATGAAGAAATTAAACGATATAAAGGTTTGTAAGTGACAGGTCATTTTAGGACAATGAAACAATGATCGTCCATTCATTTTTCAGATTATAGAAGGTAAAAGTCGGTTAGAAAATGTGTTCATGTACTGTGTAGAAAATATGCATACCTGTACTTTTTGTTCATATATATGGATATGGACCAAGCTGCAAGTAGAAATATTGGAGATTTGTATAGTATTTCTGGTAGATCGTGGTTGTCAATGGTATGAGACTTGTACTCCGAGAGATACACCGTACATTTGTAGTGCTGCTCTATGATGATGCAGTTACATGTAGAGTTATTGGATTTGATTGGTGGATGGTCATGTGATTGCTTAGCTACATCCAATGAGGGAATGGCACAGAGAGTGAAATCGAAATGGTAGAAGGGCTGTACATGTTACGATACGTTCGCGGACATGGCGGTAGTTCTAGGACACCGCGTATTACATCTGGGGAATTTGGGGAGGGGAGGTATGGAAATGAGATTGGATTAAGCAAGGGATTGGTCAGTAAAGTTTAGTGAGTGTGTTGTGCAATGACAGGTTTTCTCAGATATTGTTTTTGCAGAGAGAAGAACAGATAGCTATGGCTGAGTGTTTCAAAACACAGATTGTATGGATTTTGGGAGACTCTTGGATTCATTGGTTGAAGGTGCATGCAGAAAGTTGTGGAGTATCTATAGATCTTGGATTCTCCCATGTGGAAGTGCACTGGCATGGAGTGCGTGGAATGAAGTGGTTGGACTTGCTACCTCTCTGTGCAACTTTGAAGATAGAGGAACATCCAGACATAATTGTAATTCATTGTGGAGGGAACAGTTTAGGACATGTGTCTGGAATTTCTTTGCAATTTGCAATGAAAGAAGGACTCCTGAAGATAATGGACATGTTTCCAAACTCTAAAATATTTTTTTCACGGATTGCGCAGAGACAAGTGTGGCTTCATTCTTTCTCATGTGGTCCTCAAATGGAGAAAGCAAGGCGTAATGTTAATAAGGATGTTTGTGCCTTCCTAAGAGATTTTGGCATGTCCTCTTTTAACAATGAAAATATTTTGGTTCGTAGTACATACATTTTTCGCAAAGATGGAGTCCATCTTACTTATGCTGGCAATCAGATTTTTCTGAGAAATGTACAAAATGCATTGTGACCTTTTTTAGAAATACAGCATTCGTTTTGAAGTACGTCTTTCGTAGTTAAAATATTTTACATTCAAACACCTCCCAAAGGCTCTTTTCAGGGCCACCACTTCCTGTTAGAGAAACATGCATTGGTTTCAATAGGGTAGCAATGCAATTGTTTTTCTGTTCGCGGACCGTCCGCGGACTTTCACGAAATGGAAATGGCTATGCTTTATGTATCTTCACTTCTATTTTTTAACTGTGAAAGGCGGCTCTGAAAAGAGCCTTATTTTTTTTGGATTTTTGTTAATTTGTATTTTTTTTGTTCTTTTTTATACACGAAACACTAGGAGAGGAGGGAAAGGAGGGTAGAGGGAGGGGGACACCAACCACAGGGATAAGAAAGGGCGAGCTGAGAGAGGAAGATGTAGAGTGGGTTTTATTTGGGTAGTGAGCAGGTCTTGTGGTGCTCTGAGATGATCGTCTCAAAAGCACTCCAAAGTCGCTCCCCCCTGCAGAGTACTGTGTCACAGTACACACATACAACTGTGACCCTCGAAAGGTAAGGGTCATCAGAATTCTGTATGGCCTGTGAGGCAGCTTGAGGAAGACGCTGTCCCACAGAGGTGTTCCTTGTGGTGACAGGATCAGGAACGGAGGATGAAGTAGAGGCAATCAACCTACTACGCTTCTCGCAAGGTACAACCTTGCGAATGGCCCCAGTGTGGAATGAGCGTAGGTGTCGCTTCATGGTAGTGGTCCCAAAGCTATACGAACCATGCTTCCCGCGACTGAGTACCATTTTGCACTCATTATAGGTGACACGGTTCGCATGAGACTTAGGACCGTTTCCATGAACGGTAAACAACCGCCACACCCAAGATTCACGCCGACGGCGGGTAGTAGGGATTTCCTCTACCTCATTCTCGTCATCCTCTTCTTCCTCTTCTGTATCCTCACTCCTGTTCCCCTCTTCAGGCCCTTGGGGAAATGGTGGTGGTGGAGGGGGTGGGGGTGGTGCTGAGGCAGATGTAGCACCATGTGGTAATAGTCGAGCCATGGATGTCATAGGCTTGGAGATGGAAATCTCAAAATCTGCAAACCTATGAAATTAAGTGAAAAAATTTTGTTAAAGGGACGTTATGGTTCAAAGTAAAACCGAAAAACCCCTGAAATTCGGCAGTTATGGTAAGATAAGCAACCATAACTCGTGCCGCCACCGTGCACTGCTAACACTAACACCCAGGACATCAAAGATGACATCACAAATGTCATTGATGACATCGCTGATGACATCACGTGGCTGGCTCTCCCTTTTTTTACTTTCCTGACATATCTAGGCCACCTGATTTTCTTCAGTAACGGTCAGGAACTAAAAATTGTAAATTACTATATTCGTAGACTTATCCTTCAAGTATGTTCTTAGAATAATTCCCTTATGGTCCAGTCATACCATATGAAACATATACATAGGAGAAGTCACAATCTTGAAAGACAGCAATCTTTTTTGTGCATTAAAATTATCAGTAGATTTATCAGCACTTTCTGAAACTTTTGATGTTTTTTATTACTATACTTTCCCTGTATATGCTCATATTTTTATATGTTGTACTCACACTATTTTCCTTAGGGTCCAGACACATCATGTGATATATATAGATAGGGAAAGTAACAGCTTTGAAACAGAGCAATCATTTCTCTCCATAAAGGTAATCAGTTAGGTTATGAACACTTTCTGCTACTATTTCTGTTTCTTTTTCCTACTTCAATTCCCTTGTATATATTCATATTTGTATGTCGTGTTGTCTCTTTGTGATTTGTGTATAATAATGCAATTATGTAGTAAGTGGGTTTTATTACCTACTTATCACAAGTTTCACTGTACGCAAAACTCTAATATGAAAACAGTTATCATTTCAATATTCAACATGGCAAGCTTATGAATATTGCACCTCCATCATGTATGCTGCACACAATGCCTATGTTTCTACATGAGTACCTTAGTATACTGGATTGAAGTTAATAATAGAATGCTATTTATATCAATGCATAGCTTAATGCACTGATTAGCACTTGATATTTATTCCAATAATCTTTGACACTTTTTTTATTAACATTACACTAAGAATCCCTTGTACAGACTTTTCATGAAAGGTAAATGCACATGTGATGTCATCAGCGATGTCATCAATGACATTTGTGATGTCATCTTTGATGTCCTGGGTGTTAGTGTTAGCAGTGCACGGTGGCGGCGCGAGTTATGGTTGCTTATCTTACCATAACTGCCGAATTTCAGGGGTTTTTCGGTTTTACTTTGAACCATAACGTCCCTTTAACAACGTTTTTTCACTGAATTTCATAGGTTTTTAGTAGTGCAACTTAACCATAACGTCCCTTTAACAAAGTTTGTTTACTGAATGACATGGCCCGCGGTAGCGGGCGTGTAGTTATGGTTAAGGTGCTAAACCCATTGGAAGTCCACTTTTTTGGCGGCTTATAACTTTGCTCCCCCTGGAGGAATCCTCACCAAACTTTGCAAAAAAGGTATATGGCCCGCTCTGAATTTTTTCGACAAGTTTGGTGAGGTTTCGTGCAGGGGGGGAAAGCTATAGGGGGGACCCAACATTTTTTTTCCTTCCATAGACTGACTGGGCAAAAACCTTGTGCACGGCTACAGCCCGAACGCTGGACGGATTTTGACCAAATTTGCTGCAGGAGCGGTGGCTTGGTTCTGTGTTTGTGTGTGTTTGCTGGAAATCTGATCAGTACTTTTGTTGCAAAGAACTGAAATGTACGTCTCAAAAGATTAGTGATATCTGGCTCTGCTCCGCTGACCTACCTCCCTGTTTGCTCCACCGACAGAAGTCTCAATGGCTTGGAGTAGGCAGTGATCTCGGCGAACTTTGGACGCAGCCGGTGGTTGGCTGGAGGGAAGCGTGGTGTGCGTCAACATTTTTGGGAAACGCTGCAATGGTGTATCAGAGGATAGTGTTGTGGTGTGTGAGAAGCCCCTCAGGCATTGTGTGCATGGCTGGGGCTCTTGTATGTTACAGTGTGCCCACTAAAGTTAGTCATATCTGGCTCCGTTCCTGCGTCCCATTTCCCTGTTAGCTGCACAGTCAAAAGTTTGATTGCACTGCAGTGTGCAGTGACATGATTTGTGTCATAAGTTTTCGATAACGCCGGCATGCTGTATCCGAGTACAATGCAGCGGCGAAAGGGTCTGGAAAACATACTTTATGTCATCTGGTGGTGGGAAGAAGGGATGGAAAGGGTGGGGAAGTGAGAAGTGGTTAATTTGATAAATCTCATTAGAAGAAGACGGTGGTGTGCCAGCGGTATCCGTGCCTACTATGCCAATTTGCAGTTACCTCAACCGGCAACAACCTTGTGTGGTGATTGCAGGCAGCCTTCATTATGGTATGACAGCTCCAGCAGCGAGATATTTCTGTGATGAGTGGTCGAAGGCTGAATTGCAGAAGGGGAATGCTGTCCACATGGCATGAACATTTAAACGTAGAGTGTACTATGGTGTGTTGTGAGTGGTAAGTCTGCTGCCCCTTCAGTGCAAGGCTGGAGCCCTTGCACGGAAAAGTATGTCTACTGGTTGAAAAGGTATGTCCACTGGTTGCAAGTAGGTTTCACAATATTGCTTTGAGTGTGCGGTTTAGCTGCATTGCATACATTGTTGGTTCCATGGGTGTGGTGATTGTTAGAACATCTTACAGTTATTGGTGCATGGCTGGAGATACTGCAGTGAGCAATGATGCTGTGCTGTGTGTCCAGTGTGTGCAGTGTTGGAATACTGTCCGTATAGAAGAGGTTACGGTTGAAGTGGATGCAATATGTGCTTGGGTAGTCTGCATTGCGCTGATTAGTAAGTGTTGTACTGCACTCTACACTATTGCTTGTATGCAGTTACTTTTTACAGTTGTTGCTGCATGGGTGGAGATGCTGCAGTGAGCAGTCCTGCAGTGTGTCCACTGGGTGCAGTGTTGGTAGTGTCCATATAGAAGAGGGTATGGTTCAACTGGTTCTTATATGTGCTTGGGCAGTCTGTATTGCACAGATTACTAAGTGTTGTAGTGCACTACGCAGTATTGGTTCTATGCACTTACTAGAGTGTTGGGAGCAGGACCAATGTTGTCAAGATTTTGTTGTTTAGTTGCCAGTTATACAATGTTTTATGAATGGAAGTGGGTAGCGCTGCCAAACACAGTGGTATGTTTGTGGATTATGGTAATTGGAACATGTTTGCTTGCATCCCTGTATTATGGTGTGAATTCTGCAACATGGCTACATGGCCGCCTGCATGGCTCTGTTATGTTGTGTTGGGTGTGGGCATGGCATAGACTCTTGGGTGCATGGCCGAAGACCATGCACCCAAGAGCCTAGGTCTTCACCACAACCACCACAACATAATGCAGCCATTCAGTTGTAACTCTGCATGTCTTCGAAGTTGGGAACCTTTACACAATGGTTGTGGAGGACATTGTAGACTTGGTAGAAAAGCAGAAGTGAGCTGCTATGCGTACATTAGCATATGGTGTAGATAATTGGACGTGTTGCACAGTAAGGAGTACCATGTGCCCATTTCCGTTTTGCTAGGGTTTGCCCTTTATAAGATCCGTCCTATGTTGCGTTGGATGAATGGCTGAAGCCCTTGCACCGACAAGTATGTTCACTGGTGGCAAGTAGGTTTGACATTGTTGGTTTGTGTGTGTGGTTTGGCTGCTTTGCATACATTGTTGACTTCATGGATGTGGTGATTGTTAGAACATCTTACAGTTGTCGGTGCATGGCTGGAGATGCTGCAGTGAACAGTCCTGTAGTGTGTACACTGGGTGCAGTGTTGGAATAGTGTCATATAGAAGAGGGTACAGGTCAACTGGTTCTTATATTTGCTTGGGTAGTCTGCATTGCACACATTAGTACATGTTGTACGGCACTCTGCATTATTGCTTGTATGCAGTTACTAGAGTGTTGGGAGCAGGACCAATGTTGTGAAGATTTTGCGGCTTGGTTGGCAGTAATACAATGCTATGTGAATGGCAGTGGGTAGGGGTGCCAAACAGTGTGGTATGTTTGTGGGTTATGGTAACTGGATCATGTTTACCTGCATCACTGTATTATGGGGCAGTGGTTGGGTAGAAGTGCCTATATTGCCTTTCTGAATTCTGGGATCTGGCTGCATGTTGTGGTGGGTGTGGGCAAGGCCTAGACTGTTGGATGCATGGCCAAAGGGCGTAGGACGTAGGTCACACACCCAAGAGCCTAGGCCTTCACCGCAGCCACCACAACATAATGCAGGCATGCAGTTGTAAGTCTGCATGTATTTGAAGTTGGTGACTTTTACACAATGGTTGTGGAGGACATTGTACACTTGGTAGAACAGCAGAAGTGAGCTGACAGCATATGGTGTTGATCATTGCACCTGTTGCACATTAGGGAGCCACATGTGACCATTGGCGTTTGCTATGGTTAGATCCTTATAAGACCCTTGCTTTCGGAAGTGCTTTAAGACATTGCGTCATGAAAGGAAGTGCTGGGCATCACACATGTAAAATATGAACAATGTACACAGGCACCTACATACCGTTCAGCACACCCAATGCAACGTTATGCAGACCATGCATGCAAATATGTGGCCAGGGTGAAAGCTGGCAGGCTCATTTGCAGAAGGGAGGTGCGTTGCACATGACATGAGCTTTTAAACATAGGGTGTACTATGGTGTGTTGTGTGTACACATCACCTTGGCTGCATGGTTGGAGTGGAAAGAAGGACTGTCTCTGCTTTACTGGGGTGTGGCCCTCGCTGTAGCTCGGAAAGCGCAAGTGCCACATCCTGACCTTTTAAGCATGGTGGCCATGGAAATGGAACAGTGGGAATTAGCCAATCAGGTGTCGAAGGTGTGCCTCACAGGAAGGGCTGCTACTACTTTTTACCCATTAGTCTGTGTAGTGAGAGTGGCAGGAAGAGATGGGGAGATGCAGATTGCTAATAGTGGATGATACCTTTGTGCTATATCTGTACAGTTATGCCCCACAAAGAGGCATGGCTGCTAATTTTTTGTTGGAAGGAGTGGGGACTTTGTGGGGCACTGTCTATGAGGGCAATTTCAGTGGTATGGGTGACCTTTGCAGATGTGTGGCCTCTGTCGGTACTGTAAATGTTGTCATACTGCATTATGGAGCTCTATATTTGGGGTACATGTCATGTGGATGTTTGCTCTGTCGCCTAAAGAAGTTGATGGAACAAGTGATGCATATTCTTCCGACTGCCACAGTGGTTTTCTCAAGCATAACACCAAGAGGAGCATGGGACCATGCTGGTGTAATTTGTCCCCAGCCAAAGGTCCAAAGGTGTTTCATTTACAGAAGCATATGTCAATTTATGTCCACTGCTGGGATGTTCTCCACCGACTATGACATCATTAATGAGCACATTTTGCAGTGGTTCCATGCAAATGGCATTTTTTGACCAACCTTAGCAATGCTGTTTTATTTTACACTGTACAAAAAGTGTTGAAAACAATTCTGTAACAATTTAAGTAGGCAAACAAAAGAGAAACTCAGATAAAGAGCAAAAAAAAAGGTTCTTTGCAAGCACAAAAAAATGAACAAAAAACACATAAAAACCAAAGAAAATGTCTTTTCCGAGGAGGCACTAAAGATCCAATCCCGTAACCAGTGTCATACGTCTTCCCCCCACATCTCTCCCTCCCTAGCACGATAACTCAGCATATTCTGCAGTAGTTTCAGGATTACACGTGCCACATCTGCTCTTTTTCAGGATGGTAGCCATGGAAATGGGACTGTGCAGGCTAAGGGATTATTCAATAAGGTTTCCGGTTGTGATGTGTACGGAAAACCTGTGGCATAAGGTCTCTTTGTACAGAGAAATGCAGAAGCCTATGGTGGAAGTGTGCAAGGTAAGGGGCAGGCATCCTGTTTGCATGCATGCATTATATATACTTCTTTGAAGTTGCTAACATACACTTAGTGTTGCTTTTATGTGATCATTTTTCATAAGTTTGTAGTAAGTCGGGAGATGCAGAAAAAAATTCAGTGAAGTTTACAAGGTAAGTGGCAGGCATCCTGTTGTCATGAATGCAATGCATGCATGATATGATATGATATTGTATGATATGCCATTTGTAGTGCGCGTATACACAAGTTTCTGAAGGCGCCACGAGGTTCACCTTTGCATATGTGTGGCCTTTGTCGGTACTGTTTATGTTGTCTTACTGCATTATGGAGCTGTACATTTAGGGTACATGTCATGTGGACAATTGCTCCGTCGCCTAAAGATGTTGATTGAAGAAGTGATGCAGATTTTTCCCACTGCTAAGGTGGTTTTCTCAAGCATGCCGGCAAGAGGAGCATGGCACCATGCCGGTGTAATTTGTCACCAGATAGAGAAGCATGTGTCAATTTATGTCCGCTGCTGGGATGTTCTCCACCAACTATGACATCATTAATGAGCGAAATTTGCACTGGTCCCATGCAAATGGCATTTTTTTGACCATCATTGGCAATGCTGTTTTGTTTTACACTGTGCAAAAAGTGTTGTAGACAATCCTGTAACAATGTAAGGAGACAACCAAAAGAGAAACTCAAATAAAGAGCACGTAAAAAAAAAACTAAACAAAAACATCTTTTCCAGGCGTACAATCAAGACCCAATCCCCCAACCTGTTTCACACTTCTTCCCACCACCACTCCCCTTTCTAGCAAGATAATTATGTGGATTCTGTGGTAGTTTCAGGATTAAACGTGCCACATCCACCCTTTTTCAGGATGGTAGCCATGGAAATGGGACTGTGAAGGCAAAGGGATTGCTCAATAAGGTTTCTGGTTGTGGCGTGTATGGAAAACAGTGGCAGAGGTCTCTTTGTACAGAGAAATGCAGAAGACTATGGTGGAAGTGTGCAAGCGAAGGGGCAGGAATCCTGTTTTTATGCATGCACTGTATGTACTTGTCTGCAGTTGCTAACAAACACTTAGTGTTGCTTTTCTGCGATAACATTTCATAAGATTGCAGTAAGTGGGGTGCTGCAGAAATATTTTTTGTGACATGTCCAAGGTAAGTGGCAGGCATCCTGTTGGAATGCATGCAATGTGTGTATAATATCATACAATGTGATATTGTATGATATGCCATTTGTACTGTGCATATACACACGTTTTTGAAAGTGCGCCGAGGCAAGCACGGGGGAACAGAGGGAGACAGAGACAACAAACCTACTAGGCCAGGTGTCACTCAGATCGCCCAAGTGCATGGGGAGGGAAAGGAGAAACGCAGTACACGGGAAGAAGAAACAATGACATTAAGTAAAAGTATGGCCTGATGGTGGCAAGTGCAAGGATAAGTGCAGACATCAGGTGGTGGTGGAAACAGTCCCCAGGTCTGGGGTTTACCAGAAAGTCAGTGCAGGGGTGCGACTGGCTGGGTGGGGTTTCTGGGGCCCAGATCAGAGGGTGGCCAGGTAACCAGTGCAAAATCAGTTTCAGCCATGAAGTCAGCAGAGGAGAGGAGGACAAAAAGCGGAGTGAAATAGAACAGTTTTGAGGTGTTTCTGGAATCGACAATGGTTCTCAAGTTTCAGGGAGCCAGGGAGGCTGTTGCAGAGTGGGCCCCGGCCGAAGAAAGAGATCTACCACCAACTGGTTGCTTGCAGAAGCAAGTGACCCTGAGGGAGTTGGAGGCAGATGAAGGAGGAGCTGGAGCACGGAGATATTTAGGAAGTGAGAGTTGCAGGTATTGCGGCCCCAGGGCCAGAAGGCCTTGTGCACAATGCAGAAGTTTTGATCTTTTTCCTCGCAGCTACTTGGAGCCAGTGAAGACATTTCAGTCCCAGAGAGAAATGATGATCCCTGGACTTGAGGCCAAGGACAACGCGCACAGTCCTCTTCAGGATGAGTTGCAGAGGGAAGAGAGTAGAAGCTGACAGAGTTAGAACGAGGCTGCTGTAATTGTCCAGCCTAGACAGAACCACAGCTGTGGAGACAGTGAGCTTTTCAGAACTTGCTTTAGGTTGATAACATACATTCAGTGCTGGTTTTGGTGCCATCATATTACAATGTATGTAGGAGATGGGTTAGTGGGGAAGAACAAGTCATAGTATTGTCGAAAGGAAAGAAGAGAGTTCCTGTTTTGATACTACAATGGGTGATATGGGTAAATGGAAACATTGCAAGCATATACAATTGAAGTGCCACTTGATGATAGTGGATGGGAAAAAAAATAGTAAGCTTTTAAAGAACATAATGGACACTCAGTGGCAGATACCGTGTGCACAGGCACTTATAACGGAGCAGTAAACGTACTGCAGAAAAAGTATTCATACCTCCACTTTGTGGTGATGGGTGTTAATGGGGATGAATGTTGATGCACTAATCTTGCATTCTGTAACTGCACTTTCTACTGGACGTGCTTTCCAATGAAACGACACTTGGAGGCTGAGTGTGTAACGGTACATATGGAGTGTTGAACAGAAGTGACAGTGTTAGATGCTAACGTCTTGGATACCATTGGTGGATGCGTGTGTGACTATTTACCAGTACCTAATGAGGTAGTGATGGACAATAAATCGTTTAAAGGGAAGAAGCACTGGTCCTGCTTTACTGGGGCATAGCCCGCGGGGTACTTGGGGAAGCGCATGTGCCACATTCTGCGCTTCTCAGCATGCCGGCCATTGGAAATGGGACTGTGGAGATTTTCCAATCAGGTGCTCAGTGTGTGCGTCACAGGAAAGGGTGGCAATATTTTTGTTTCATTACTCTGTGTAGTGAGGCTGGCAGACATGGAGAGGTGCACAGTTTTCATCGTGGGTGATGCCTTTGTGCTAGATCTGTTCCGGCATGCTGTCAAACGAGGCTTTTGTGGTAATTTCGATTTGGAGGGGGTGGAGGCTTTGTGGTGTGGTGTAGATGTCTGCAGTTTTGGTGTTGTGCTTGCAGAATGTCGATGAATGGCCACTTTCGCAACTGTATATGTTGTGGTCGTGCACTACGGAGCATTGAATTTGGGTTCCATGGCTTGTTTCTGTGTGTACCGTCAACTGAAGAAGTTGATGAAAGCAGTGAAGCACATTTGTCCCACTGCGAAGGTTATTTTCTCATGTATAACACCATGTGTAGTGAGGCTGGCAGAGATGGAGAGATGCACAGTTTTCATTGTGGGTGATGCCTTTGTGCTAGATCTGTTCCAGTATGCTGTCGAAAGAAGCTTTTATGGTAATTTCGATTTGGAGGGAGTGGAGGCTTTGTGGTGCAGTGTCGATGTCTGCAGTTTCGGTGTTGTGCTTATAGAATGTCGATGAATGGCTACTTTCGCAACTGTTCATGTTGTGGTCGTGCACTACAGAGCCTTGCATTTGGGTTCCATGACTTGTTCACATGTGTACCGTCAACTGAAGAAGTTGATGAAAGCAGTGAAGCACATTTTTCCCACTACGAAGGTGCTTTCCTCATGTATACCACCAAGAATAGTGTGGGACTATTCCAATGAATGTTGTTGCCGGCCAGAGGTCGGAAGGGGTCTTGTCAACAGAAGCATGTGTGACTTCTTGAGTGCTGCTGGGATGTTCTCCTTTGAGAATGGCAACATTGGGTCTCGACATGTGCACCTTTTCAAGGCAAATGGCATTTCTTTGATGAGCAGTGGCAATGATATTTTGTTTTATAATCTACAGGCTGCACTGAAGAAGCTACTGTAAGAATGTGAGGCGTATTACAAAAAACAAAAAAACGTATAAAAACCGGAAAAAAAGGTGTTTCTATGGAAGCAGCTTTAAAAAAAGGCTCTTTTCAGAGCCACCACTACAAACAAAATCCCCTACCCTAGTTGAAATGTATTCCCCCACTCCAACGCACACAGCAAGATAAGTCCGCTGACATTGCGATAGTTGCAGGGTTGCACGTGTCACATCTGGGCCTTTTGCAGGTGATGGCCATAGAAATGGCCCTCTGGAGGGTACGGGATTGTGCAGTAAGGTTTCTGGGTGTGGTTTGTACGCACAGACTGTGGTACATGGTGTATTTGTCATCAAAACTGCAGAAGGTGCAGTTATGGTAGTGTGTTTCACGAGCCACAGCATACGGGTTTTGGGGGAGTTCTGAATACATTGATTGAAAGTGAATGCAAAACCCTGTGCAGTGGCTGCTCATTTTGGATTCTATCATGTGGATTTGTACTGGTATGAAGTGACTGATTTTGGTTTGTCTTTGTGAGACTTTGGTGACGCACGATCATGCCGACATTATTGTTCTTCATTGTGGAGGGAAAAGTTCACAATATGTTACCGTAGTTTCAGTGCTGTTTGCAATGAAGGAGGAACTTGCCCAGGTCATGCGTATGTTTCCAATCTCCTGCATAATTTATTATCACATAACGCAGACACAGATGTGTGGCTGTGTTATTTTTCATTTGGTCTGGAAATGGAGAAAGCGCGGTACATTGTGAAGAAGTCTAATTGTGCCATTTTACGACATGTGACAATGTTTTTCCCACAAACAGCGTTCATCTCACTATTCCTGCCATTCAGATTTTTGCACGACCTATCCAAAATGCCTTGCTGCCCTTCTTCGAAGTACAGAAAGATTTTTTTGTAGTAGTTTTTGCGCACTTACACGCGTCCAAACATATAGTAACCCGGAAAAAAACTCTTTTTACAGCCAGCCCTTTCTACCCGATTCCACTACAGAGTTTTCCACAGAGCCAAGCCTCCTTTTATGTAACACAAATTCTGTGGAGCGTATACAGTGCTCAGCGCCCTGCAGCCATTCTTTGGCAATTCCATTTTTCAACTCTGAAAGTAGCTTTTTTCATTGAACTTTTTTCCTTTTCCAGATGGTTTCTATTTATGTTCGTATTGTAACACACGAGACAGAAGTTAGGAAAGGAAGGGAAGAGCCGGCACGGAAGGGGCACCACCTACAGGGATAACATAGGGCACGTGCAGAGAGAGGGAAATGTTGGGTGGCCCTCACTTAAATAGGCGGCAGTCATTGTCATGCTCCCGGACCGATCCTTCCCAACCACTTCCAAGTAGCTTCCCTCTGTAGAGTGTCGCAGTGCACACACAATACAATGCCCTTTGCCAGTTAAGGGTCTGTAGCGCAGCATATGGTCTGCAAAGATGTTTTAAGGATCCGCTGCCCTACAGGAGTGTCCCTATTGTTGTCAGGAGCAGATGTGGACAATGCTGTACATGGATTTAACATACTGCATTGATGGAAGGGCAGTATCCTGCCCACTGGTGCCTTTTGTTTCGATTGCAGTTCTCGTCACATGTAGTACGGATGCTTCATAGTACAGCATTAGCCGTAGGATGTCCATTTATGGAGATGAATACATTCTGAAATACAAGAATGCTTACAATGAGGAGAAACACACCTTCATTAGGTGGAGCAGGAAGATAATTATTCAGCGCGCCCTATGCAGCTGCAGTACTTTTCAAACCACCACTGATATTCTTTGCGATCTGAAGAATCTGCTCTTTGCTTACTTGTCTTTACATGCACTTGTATGTGATTGACCAAGCCGCACCAGCTTTGCCATTTTGCAGACTGTCACACCTGCCGTTCAATGTTTTCTCCAACTCTACGAGCCGCTGGTGAACCCTTGACACTTTCCGTCACGGTGCTCACTGCAGAGGCGGTGTGTGTTTTTCACGGGTCATGGAAGGGCAAGCTGCACATCAATCAAATGAATGCGACATTTACCATGCCCAGCGTACACTGGAGGTTGCTGTTCCTCATTTCCAGTGGGCCTCATGCAGCCAGGCATGCTGCAGCTATAAATTGGTAGGTTTGCACAGCAAACCACGTAGTCCCCAGGACTGCTTGAAATGTGGTAGCCTACCATATGAATCTGTAGAACTGGCGACAGGGGCTGCGTTACTGGCACATAGAGGATGCCCTACGCATGTGCATAGCTGTGGAATGGACAGACATGCGCTCCTACAACTAATTAAAAGTGCATTAGAAGATGCGCCCATGCGGCCAGTACTGGAGCCCTACGGATACCTGCATTGTGATTGCAAACACACCGGCCAGGTGCAGTCTCTCTAGGAAACCTCCATATTGCTCACCTGCAGCCATCTCGTACAGTAATGTGCCCAACAGACTCACCATGCTTTGTTAACACAAAAAGAAAAACTCACACACTCACCAACCCTTAACATGTACACCTCTAATTTCTGAGATATACAGACACCATTAGGAAAGGAAAGGGGTATCACACATAGATACATACACAGGGAATTTGGGCTATCGACAAGTTCTTCATGAAGGCAGCCAAGGGTTCCGTGAAAAAACGTTGATACGGGACGTTATGGTTCAGTCCTGCTATCAAAAACCTACCACTTTTACAGAAAACACTATGCTAAAGCAATGTTCTGGTTACAGGACCCTACTAAAAATCTATGAAATTCACTACCAAAAAACATTATTAAAGGGACATTATGGTTAAGTCACGCTACTAAAAACCTATCACCTTTACTGAAAACAGTACACTACAGCAACGTTCTGGTTACAGTGCCCTAGTAAAAACCAAATTCACTGACAAACAATGTTGTTAGAGGGACGTTATGGTTGTGTTGCACTAGCAAAAACCTATCAAATTCAGTGCAACAAGTATATGAAAGGAACATTATACTTACTTTGCACTAATAATAACCTATCCATATTATGGTTACAAGTAAAACCGAAAAACCCTAGAAATTAGCTAGTTATGGTAAGCTAAGCAACCATAACAAGCGCCACCACTGGGCACTACTAAGACTAACACCCATGACATGAAAGATGACATCACAAATGTCATTGATGACATCGCTGAGAACATGTTCCCTTATTAAAAACTAGGAAATTGTTAAAGGGATGTTACGGTTAAGATGCATCCTTTTTGATAGGCTTCCTCCTCACCTTATCAACTTTCCTCTTTCCTCCTCATGGGCTCCCTTGCCACCTGCCTCTACAGCCACCCAGGCTCCCTTGCCAGCTTTGCCCACCTTGGCTTCCTTGCCTCCTACCAACCTCAACCCTTACAACTCTCCCCTTGTCGCTTTGAAATGTACAGGCTCCCTTGCCTACTCGCACTACACTGTCAACCTCATCAGCATCTTCCACCATGCTGCCCTTGTCACCCACTTCTGCTGCATCTGGAGCTCCCTTGCCTCCTGTGACTACTGCCACACTGGCTCCCTTGCCATCTACCACCATCCTGGCTCCCTCGCCTGCACCCTCCTCACTGACACCCTTGTCACCCTTGCCTCCTCTTCCTCCTCCTACCTCAATCTCTCAGGCACACTTGGCACTTACGGGGGGGCCTCTGCTGTTTGTGGGAAAAACATTGTCACATGTCGTAAAATGGCACAATTAGACTTCTTCACAAAGTCCCACTACCAACTGCACCTCCTCAGAGGTATTCTACATTTTCTCACTTTACCCCTGAGGCTCACCACCTTGGGAGCCCTGGACCTCTCTAGGCTGGACTACAGTAACAGCCTCTTTCTCAATATTCCTACTTCTACTATCTGTCCCCTACAACTCATCCAGAAAAGAAATGCAAGACTTATCCTTGGCCTCAAGCACAGGGACTACATCTCTCTGGTGCTGAAATGCCTCTGTTCTCAATAGCCTACAAGAGAGGTGAGGTGGTTACATTCAATACAACCTCAAAAGCCTCTCAAATGCTCAGTAAAACCGCGTGGCAACTGAGCTAAGTTGCACAGTGAGGCTATTGCGGTTAACGAGCGGTTAACGAGCTGCTAAACTATTGTACTGCTATTTTACTGCCTGCATTGCTTGTATTGCCTAACCTGCTCAACCTGTTGTGGGTTACATATGGCAAATTGCAGGACAAATATACAGTTCTGTAACATATAGCGAATATATTGGTAATTAGATTAAACTGTTTGCGTGGGCTTTTGCCTTGTTACTGGGGGTGTCACAGCAGGGTCAAATACAGCTAACCCAGCTAATCCAGCCTATTGATACCTGGCAGTGGAGACAGTAGAGGTTTTCCAGTATTTTGAACAATCCCTCACTGTCTACCACTGTTTGAGGTCACGGGGCTTGTTTGCTTGTTATTTACACGGTGTCTGTGGGCTAGTTGCCTTTGAGCCGTTCAAGTCTCTGGTGGCCGGTGGCTGGGAACCCTGTGCGAAAGAAAATAAGGAAATCAAGGAAATAATCTACAGGGTGTCTTTGTGCACAGAAGTGCCAATTTGATACCTGTATTGCGACTGTGGGCTTTTGGACTTCGAGCCTTTGAGCCTCTGAGCTACACAAGCTTATATCTCTTTAAAGTCCTGTGTGGGAGGCCATAGGGGTTCGATTTTGTGAGTGAGGCCCGTTTGGAATTGTCCATAGTTGGTATCAAATAGGGCGATGAAACTGCGGAGCAATGCACTTCAGGATGACCCGAGAACCCAAGAATGGGAGGAACCAAAAATGGCTAGAAGCCCGCTAACACATGGTTTGAGGGGGGCTTTAGAAGTAAACAAGAAGGCCCTGTCTCCTGCAAGGGGGGTCCAACAGCTTCGGGTACAAGTGCATGCAGATCCATCTTTGTCCCCCCTTACTACACCAGTAAGAACTTTTGGTGGGCAGGAAGCAGAATCTATTTTGGCGGAAAACTGGAAAAAGGGTCTCGAATTTACAATAACCACAAATAAAATTCAAAAAAAGATTGATGAACATTTTGGAGAAAGGAATCAGTTGTATGTATCAGAAATGAATAAAGATATGGATACACCCTCAAGCCCTATTAGAAATCATAAAAGGGTTTAGCGAGTCTGCCAGACCTGTTCTGGACCTGGACACAAGTGATCAAACGTTAAGTAATATTAACTTGTCTGGTCCAGTCACTAACCTAGAGCTTGCTGGACCATTGCAAGAAGCAGTAATAAAAGCACCATCAGTCCTAGACTCAAGTGCCCCCGAGGGGGAAAATGCAGAAACAAGGTTCCAGTCTAATGACAACACATTGAGTGCACTCAATTATGTTCTGAACTCGTTGGTGTCCATTTTTGAGCTTTTGAAAACTGAGGTGCAACTTCAATCTGGCTCGCTAATGGAAATGACGGAGGAGGTGGCTGCTCTTGACGGGGCAGTAGTGGGTTGTTGTAATGTCATCAACACAAATGTGCTGTCGAAACTACATGAAATACAGCTAAACTCAGTTAAACAAGGGCTGGATATATCAGCTCTTCAAAGGTCTTGGGCAGCAAAAAACAAATCGGAAGAGACTGACAGATCTCTAAACCATGCTTTGCTGTCCCAACTCCAATTGTTAAATCAAAATCAATTGGAGAGGACAGCGATGGAGCCATTAGAGGTGGACAGCCAACAAATGGATGATATGCCGTTGTCAGAGTAGATTCTGGAAGAGTTTCGGAGACTGGCAAATGTGGTAGAGGGGTCTCAAGAAGAAGATACAGCTGGTAAACTGCTCCCAGAGATCCCTAGCATTCAGTCGGACTCTCAACGTGAGGAGACCTTAGCAGTTTGTCCCCAAAATGCAAACCTAGGGGGGAAAAAGAATCGAAAAAAGGGAAGCAAGAAGGGTGAAAAGACTCAAAGAAAAAGATGCTGGAAAAAATGGGGAAATAAATCAAAGAAAAAATTGAAATAAAAACATACAAAGCCAGATACTAATTCACCTGTGAAGAAAGCTGGTTCTTCTCATCCAGAAATTGTTGAACTTGAATCAGTGAATAGTCCACGGGGAAAAAGTGAGGGTGCGAAGATGAACAACCAGGGAAGAGCCCTCCAGGATGCCCAAGAAGATGGAAAGAAAATTGGCCTTAATAAAATCAAGGCCACATTGAGTGGGACATCAAGAGGCTCACAAACAGATAAGACTCTGAACAAGTAGGAAGCGACACCAGCCTCTTCTAACTTGAAGAAGGTCATTAAGTTAGCACCCATGTTTCTTAAAGTAAAACAAAAATCAGGGTCAAACTCATCCCCGGTTAAGGGCGGGGCCACAGTCGAACCAAAAACGAATGTAAAGATCGCCCCAATTTTTCTGAAAAAATCTACAGTGCAAAATCAGAAGAAACCCGCATCTCCGGTGGTAGAAATAAAACTGGGCAAAGGTAAATTTAGGTGTCTGGGAGACTTGGCACTCGTCCCAGAAAATCAAGAGTATCGGAAGAAACTGCAAGCTCATCGCAGGTGATTATGGGAAATTTGGAACAAATTTCCCCACAGAGGGAGGGAAAAACTACCACGGATTCACTCTTCGCGGTGCCAATTATTTGGCTCTCCCTAACTGCCAAAAAGCAGGAAAAATTTCTAAACCGTGGGACCATACTTTCTCTTCTGAAAAAAGTTCTGAGTTTGTTTCTAATTAACAGCAAAGACATAGAATCGGTTAGATTCCCTGACCCAAACAACCCTCTTCTGGCAGAAGTGGGCTGTGCATCTAGGGATGTGTTCCAGGCAATTGAAGATGCAAAATCGGACTTAAGGATCTTGGACATATTGGTTCTAAAAAGTCAACCAAAACTATTGCAGCCACGGAATGTGGTAGCTGGAAAGAATGTCCACTTTCAAGAAGGGACCATCAATCTGCAAACCACACCCGAGATGCCTAAACCGACATGTGAACAAACAAGTGTTTCCAATAAGGACAATACCTTAGCCCTTCTGCCAAGTATTCTAACTGAGGTTTTTCAGAAGCTGGGTCTAGGGTCGCAGCATCTTTGAAAATAAGGGGCTGAGAATTATTTGTTGGAATACACGGGGGCCCAATAACTGCACCTCAAGGGCCATAAAGAACTATCTGTTTGAGATGGGAGATGTCATAATGTTGCAGGAGACTTGGCTCGTAAACCCCATAGTAGTTGATGGGTATTCAATTGTGGCTCAAAGCGCAGCACAGAAAGCCAGAGGGAGGCCAAGTGGGGGGCTGCTTATTGCCTTTAAAAACTCAATATTCAAGGATGTTGACTCCACTGAAGGGTTATCTCAAGGGCTACAAATGTGCAAAGCTACATTCAGAAATGGGGTGAGTGATAGAACAATGGTTTTCTGCAATATTTACTGGAATCCATCTAACATGGTGCTCCTTGCATTCCTTGATGTGTTGGCCAAGGCATTGGGTGATATGAAATCTGCCTTCCCAGGAGCGGATATAATCTTAGGGGGTGACCTTAACACACAATGCATTGATCTCCCAAGGAATCAGAGAATATCTGTGGGGAAAAGAACCACCAAAAATGGTCACTTGTGGGTAGAGTGGTTGAATGACTGGGGTTTGAAAATGTCTAATGGGTGTCTTCCAGGAGATGACCCTGCAAATCCAACTAGGATTCAGGGTACGTCTGCCTCAATATTGGACTACCTTTTTCTATCTGGTGGTCTCTTTGAACAGAAAGTAAACCTGAATATAAAAGAGGGGGGCGGTAGTGACCATCTCAGGTTGGAACTCTTTTTTTCCAGAAATCTCAGCTGAAACTCTGCTACAGATGCCTCAGAAGCTAATAGCTCGGAAAGGCAAAGTTCGCCTAATGAAATATAAGGCTGGGGGAGCTGATTTAAATGAAAGGCTTTCTGTGATACCAAAAGAAGTTCAAAGAAAGAACTGCTCCCCATCAGGCTTTATCAAATTCATTTGGCAAATTTGTCCTCCGAAGGTAGAGGAGGTGGGCCTAAACATATCCACCGGCATGTCTATGACGAAGAAACGATGGCCAAAAAAAAAGCTTTACATGGTAGATTGAGGTTCATAAAAAAGGACTCTTCCATCAGTGAAATTGAACAAAGGGTGCAAATAAGTCTGCTTAAAAACAGCTATAAACAATGGTCAGTGGCTAGGAATGTAAAAAGGTTCCAACAGGACAGAGAGCATATATTGGAGGTTTTAGGTAAGAGAGATGCTAAGGGGTTTTGGGATACCATGCATGAAATGGAGGGGGAAAAAACGACCCAATTGTGCAATTTGGTACTTGAGGGTGAGTGGATCAAATACCTAAAATCAGTCTTTGGTCAACCAGCAAGAACTATTTGCGACTATAACATCATGGCAGAATGGTGGCTCGATTTTAACACACTGGATATCGAGGGCATCGTTATGAAGGCTTCGTCCTCGAAGGCGGCAGGGCCTAATGGGCTGACTTATTAAGTTCTGAAGAGAAATCAGCGTTATGGGCAAGACTGCTTAATTGGCATTCTAGAGAAATGTTGGCTCTGAAACAACTACCATCATCATGGCGCACTGCTACAGTTATCCCATTATTCAAGGGGGGCGATAGGGAGGTGGCGAAAAACTGTCGTCCCATCGCCTTGCTGGATATTGACAGCAAGATTTCTATGAAAATCCTGCTTGGGGAACTGGAAGTTTGGGGAAATAAAAGCCAGAATGCTCTCACAATGTCAAACTGGGTTTAGGAGGGGTCTCTCAACGGCAGTGAATGGCATAGCACTAAACCTTCTGAGTGAAAAAACCCATGGGAGGGGAGGTGAACAACTCTATGGTGCCTGGGTAGATTTCTCCAGGGCCTTTGACCAAGTGGACAGGGGAAAGCTGTGGATGAAATTAAGAGCTAAAAGCATCCCAGAGGGGCTCCTGGCAATGCTTATAGAATTCCACAAGGAGAATGACATTAGGGTGAGATTAGATGCAGAGGGACATCTGTCAGAACCCGTGAGAGTGAACTGGGGAGTCAGACAGGGTTGTCTTGGGGCCCCGTTATTCTTCAACCTGTATACTTCAGACATGGGGGAGTTTCTAGCAACTGCGGCGTTAGCCAGTGCTTCCCTAAATGGTAAGAAAATACACTGGCTGGCTTACGCCGATGATGTGGTAGTTTTAGATAAAACAGCCATCGGTTTACACCATCTACTCAATGGTATTCACAACTATGCAGCCGTAAACGGGCTCTCCCTGAATCCTAATAAATCAAGGGTGTTGGTATTTAAGCAAAGGAATAAAAAAATAGTATTTTCAGGTTGGTCAATGGGGGGGAGGCTATCAAAAGGGTGGAGGATTTGGTTTACCTGGGATACGAAATATATGCCACACCGGCATCAAGTAAAGCAGAGTCTGACCTTAAAATAAAAATAAAACCCCTTGCAGCTCAGATGAAAAGATTCCTTTGTAAATACGGTAAATTTTCATTCATACCTATCCTCAAGTTTTATCAGGCTAAAGTCGTTCCTGTTCTATTATATGGGCTAGAAGCCAAACCTCAACTGTGGAACACATCCTGGCAAAAATGGGAAGGCCTGGTGTGGAATCATGCCTTGGGACTACCAATGAGTTTATCGATGGACAATATCAGGTTTGAATTGGGCCTAAAATCATTAAAATCTCAAGTAGAGTGGAAACTGTTGATCCTGCATCACCGCATTATGTCATCACAAGAACATCCCTTTATACAGATATGAGAAAACATCATGAGGCTGGCAATTCTCTCCAGTTGGACAGACTTGATTCACTGGCGAAGGTTTGGCAGGAGTGGGTGAATATGGACTCAAAACTGCCTGAGGAAAATACATTAAAGGCCAAAAGAAATATGGGAGGATATGGACTGGATTAAGACCATTGAGAAAATAAGATCAGGGTCCTATCCAAATCCCCTACAAAGAGCGGAATGGAAATTGGGTTTCCTCAGCAAATATCTAATAAAATTCCCAGACTGGAGAACAAGGAATACGTTTTTCAGACAGAGATTGAACATCTTACATAGTGGGGAAATATTGGCGAGAAGAAGCCTGGGAGCTTCTGCAGTAAGCCTTTGTCAGTCATGCACCAAGCCTGAAAACCAATCAATCAAACATCTGATGATGGAGTGTACGGGAACGAGAAATTCTAGACATCAATTTCTCAGTAGATTCATGTCCGATGCAACATACTGGGCATAAGACTGCTCTTGGGAAAGCTTGATTGATGGTCACTCGCACCAAAAGATGAGATTGCTGTAGTGATGATGCTTGAGGACTGTAAGATAGAACTGTAAAATTCTTTTAAAGATTGTGTAAATTGTGTTGGAATTGGTCTGGATGCGAATGCTTTGTTTATTAACTGTATAATTGTTTCTTCTTTTCTTTTTTGTTTTGCTAAATTATGTACTTAATTTGAAACTTGTGAAAGGTTATATTTTTTCTTCTGTAACCATAAACAATAAAAAAATATATATATAAGAAATGCCTCTACTGGCTCCCCGTGGCTGCAGGGATCAAGTTCAAAACCCTCTGCATAATCCGCAAGGCTTTCTGGGGCCGGTGTCTACACTATCTACAGCACTCTCTTCCTAAATACTCTCCATCTAGAGTCCTCCGCTCATCTTCTTCCAACTCCCTGCGGGTGAGCCGCTTTCACAAACAGACATTTTGTGGCAGATCTTTATCCTCTCCTGGTGCCTCCATCTGAAACAGCCTCCCTGCCTCTCTCCGTTTTGAGCCTGAGCACCTTAAGTTCCGGAAACTTCTCAAGACGTTCCTCTTCTCTTCCTCCTTCTCTCTCCCTCAACCCTGCTAATCTCTGTTCATTTTTCTGCCCACCCTACTTACTCCTTTCCCTCCATAACTCTGCCCAGTTTTTGATGACTGGTTGCCTGGTTCACCTCCAGAGCCTTACAGGTCCCAGGCTCCGATGCCAGTCTTTACACATGCCTCCGGGCTGCTGCACTATGTTCAGCATTACTGCACTTTCAGTTTATTCTTCATGAGCGGGGCAACCTCTCTCTGGAATTAAATGAGGACCCTGTGGGACTGGACATGTTTGTTTCCCCCTCCCATACCTCCCTCACCTTTGTTTGGATGCATGCATGACCTGAATGTACTAGGATTATTAAGTTTGTCTGTTCTGTCATCCCTCCCCTCTCCCATTTTTCGTCCCCCTCCCTAACATGGTCGCAAATGTAACATTTCCTGCACTTGCACTAGGAGAAATGGCGTCAGGCCTAGTATGCTAGTTTTTTTTTTTTTTTCTGTTAAAGCATTTGGAAACTTCAAGGCCTAAGAAAGTTTACTGTATTCCCTGGCTACCTTCACGTCTTGAAGCGCTTTGAAACACTCCTCCTCTGTATAAGCACTGTATAAATAAACAATTACAATTACAATTACACCATTGGGACTCCTCTGCTCCAGTAGTTAGCCAGTGGAGTCCCACCTTGGCATCTCTTGGCACTTTCCTCCTGGGCTCCCATGAGCACTTGCCCATCTGTACTGCCCCTTCTATGCATGCACTTCTCTCACTGCAAAATGCATATGTGCATTTATAGGAGCACTGTGTACAGTTTGTATAAATAAGGGAAATGCAGATGCAAAAGATTGGTAGAAGATTGTTAAGTGCAGTTGGTCCGTGGAAGCTTAATATGTTGATAGGGTTATTTGTACAATTTTTGGAAGTGATTGGTGAATGGATGTGTGACTGGTTGAAAGCAGGCATTGAGGGAGTGTTACAAATATGAAAGTAAAAAGGGTAGAAGGGCTGCCCTGTGCGATGATGTGCACATGCCATCCAGGTATTTAAATGATACATGGCCTGGAAGGGGGACTGTGGAGACTGTGGATAGTTATAAAGGCTCATCGATTATGGTCCTTATTGTTTGCCAGAGAAAAGTATTTGGGACAGAAAATTATTCATGTCCTTCTATATTTTTCTCTAGTATGCAATTGTCCATGATTCACATTAGCATAACACAAAATGCTAATGGAAATGTTGGAGAATCTTATTGAGTCTAACTACTTTACTGAGAAATAAAAAGTAGATGTAGTTTATAATATAATTTTATTTTGTTATATTTCTTTAACTGTGAACGGTGGTTCCTAAAGGAACTTTTTGGGGGGTGTTTTTCAATTATTTCTTCTTTTGGCAGGAGAGGGCAGAAAGCAAGGTGCAAAGGGAAATGAAGAAAGAGGCAGTAAACACTATTATGGAGGGGCAAGTGGACAGGGGAAGATGTTGTGCTGTGTTAAATCTGAGGTAAAGGGCAGTGTTTCTCATGCTCCTTGATTACAGCATCAAAAACACTTCGAAATTGCTCCCCCCTGCAGAGTGGTGTGTTGCAATATATACAGAGGACTGTTGTCTTCGAAAGATATGGATCAACAACCTCTTTTATCGCTTGCAAGGTAGCTGGTGGGATTTTGTGTCCCACAGAAGTAGGCTCTGTGATTACAGTATTGGTTGAGGAAGATGAGGTGGAAGAAGACATTCTACTATGTGCTAAGAAAGGAGCAACCTTTCTGAGAGCTTTGCAGTGTTGGATTTGATGTGGCAGTACACAGAGGTGGTCCTATAGACATATTGTCCAGGCAGTCTGCGAGTGAGTACAACATTGCACTCAGTGCATTTCACTTTGGTAGCTTTAGCCTTTGGTACATTCCCAACAGTGTTAAAGAACTGCTACAGCCATGATCCTCTCTGGTTGCTAGAGGTAGGCGCTTCCTCAACTTCGTCTTCTTGGTCCTCTTCATTGTCTTTTGAAGTACTGAGCTTTTTTTGTTGTGTAGGTCCTCCACCTGGTGGTGTTGATAGCTCTTGGGGAGGAGGTATAGCAATAGCTGATGCCATTTTTAAAATAAATAACAGTTTTGCTCATATTCTTCCAAGTATTTGCTGTGTGCTAGATTGTTAATGGATAATGAGTAAGAATAGGTATAATAGATGCGCATGGGTAAATAGATCTGCTGAAAATGCAGTTCAGAACTGTTGGCAAAGCACGGACCCATTCGTGAATTACGGATGCGTTGGTGGACATGTCATCATGTCCCGTGCACCTGGTCACGTGACACTGTCCGGAAAGTCAGCAATGACATCAGACGTACGCGAACGTCAGCAAACCCAAAAACCTTGGAAAAAGTTTCAAAAAGCATTTAGAGTTGTTAGAAATAATGCTAGCGGTTGGGAAATGGCAGAGTTTTAAGGTTAAAATCTGTAAATTGGAAAAAAAATGTTGCTATATTAGGGTAAGTATGAATTAGTAAATTGTAGGAAATTTGGGTGGACTGGTAAAGACCCATTAAATTCACTAAAAAACCTTTAATAAAAGGGACGTTATAGTTAAGTTGCACTAATAAAAACCTATGAAATTCACTGAAAAAATGTTAAAGGGATGTTATGGTTACAAGTAAAACCGAAACACTCCCCAGAAATTTGCCAGCTATTCTAAGCTAAGCAACCATAATTTACACCACCACCTTGCACTGCTAAGACTAAACCCCATGACATCAAAGATGACATCACAAATGTAATTGATGACATCACTGTTAACATCACATATGAAATTAATTTTGATTAAAAGTTCTAGAAGGTGTTCTGTTTATAATGTTGTTAACATCATGTCAGGGTTGATCGGGAGACCTATCATGAACTACTTAATGTATTAAATATTGTAGTCATTTAAACAAAACATTATACTGGAGTGTGTTAGGACACTCACCCGGGAACGGAAACGTCCGTATCCTTGTGGGCGGGGAGATGCCTGGCGGTTATACCCGCGGTATCGTCTTCGCTCATTTGGGGTGCATGCGTTCATACACGGAAACGGCAGGGAACGGGCTTGTGGTTCAAGCCTCGTTTCTAGGAATATCTTGGTTCCGCGCATGCGCCGACTCGGATTGCGGGTCAAGCCTCGCTTCCATGCCGAGTCACTATAAAAGAACTTCCTGGTCTTGTACTCGCCGCGTCTCAACGCGGTTTGGTCCTGACCTCCCGCTCGCTACTGGATTACCTTGTTCTACTTGGTTACTCCGTTTACCTTCTTGTTTCCTTCCTGTTTCCCCTGCCTTCCTGTCCTGTTGGTCTGGTTCCCTGGTTGGTGGTCTGGCTTCCCTGGGTTGGGTTAGTCTGCTCCTGGTCTGTGTTCCTTGTCCCTACCTGCCTCTTTTTCCCTCCAACGTGCCCACCTTCCCTTGCCTGGTTTCTTCTCTGCCTTGTGCTTGGGTACCAGTGCCTCATCGGTGCCTTACTCTGCCTTTTCTGCTTCCTGCAGTTGCTGCCACTCTACGATCTTGGCAGTCCTCTTCCACCATCTTCGAGAGAGTCTCTGCAGAATAAAACAACGCACTCAAGTTTGCTGTTAACATCTACTGACCTTCCCTGTTCAGTGCTCGCACTGTTCCGGCGCCACGTAAATCCAGGGAGGTGTCCATCCGTGGCGTCAGGAAACTGACCCTTTTTCAATCCTGCAAATCAGGACGGGATCTGGGCCGGTTCTTGGCGTTACCTTGTCATCCTTCGTTCTACGATCAACGTCCTGGCGACCCCGGCACGCAAGCCTTCAGGAAACACAGGTACGCAGCGTCCACGGGACGCACATCTTGACAGAGTGTTGCTCAGAGTGTTGCTTTTAATACAGGAACCTAATCATACATACACATAGGCAATGGCTGCAGCAAGCACCGCTGAAGTACAACATTTTGTTTTGTGATAATTTTGTATAGTAAAATAATGAATGCTACCTTATCAGAGTTTTGAGTAATGTTAAACATGGAACCAATAGCTAATAATTAAAGACGTACTACATACTTATGTTAGTACAAACAGTACATATGAAGACCCACAATGCATAAAAATCAGAGGCACAGACAGGGAAACTAAAGTAAGGCAGAAAGAAACTGCATCACCAGAAAATGTCAATAGCATTGAAGTTCATTATCATGTATACAATTTAATTGCGTGTTTGAGGCCTGCTTATTACCCCATATATGTGAACCATTAGCTCAGACCAAACCCTAAGGAAAGTACTGTAACAACATAGGACAAGGTTAACATCTACATATATATCACCTTTCAATTTTTTTAATTCTCTCTGTCAGTGGACAAAAACAACCAGACTAGATAAAACAAAAACAAGTGGTCCACATATGTAATGTCATCACTGATGTCATGAATGCCATTTGTGATGTCATCAGTGATGTTCTGGTTGTTAGTATTAGCAGTGCATGGTGGTGGCATGAGTTACCGTTGCTTAGCCTACCATAACTGTCACAATTCTATGGTCTTTCGGTTTGACTTGCAATCATAACGTCCCTTTTACAACATTTTTTCATTGAATTTCATAGGTTTTTATTAGTGCAACTTAACCATAACGTAAACAAAGTTTTTCCAGAGATTATATATATATATATTTATATGTATTTCTTTGTGTCTATCATCCACCTAACCCTCTATCTCTCTGTCTGTCTTTCTGGCGATGTGTCTGTGTCTATCAATACATCTACATATCTGCCCGTCTTCGGGACTCTATCACCCTCTCTTTTTCTCTCACTTTCTTTTTATTGGTTCATCTACCTATCTATCTCTCCATCTCTATCTCTTGCCATCCCTCCATCTATCTCTCCACCCATCTCTTAATCTCTATCTATTTCTCTTGATATCTTTCTCTCTAGCGATCTACCCACCTATCCTTATATCTAGCTTTATATGTATTATTATTCCTAAGAATACAGTGAATTGACAATGTGCACTATTTCTGCTTGAATGCCATCCACACCTTTCTGACTGCACTACTGAACCTAGGCCACCCAGGCAGAACTGTGGAACCTGATTGTACTCTTATCCCAATAGTGCCTGTCAAGTGCAGCAACATCCTAAAAAAGAAGACCATTGCTGTCCCCGAAAGCCTCCAGGTCACCAGGCTCTGTGCTCCTGACCGGGCCAAACAGCATGTCTCACCATGGTTGCTTGGTAACATGTGTCTGACATGAGGCAGCATGCAAGAAGCCCTGTGCCATCTCCAAGACTGGAGGGTACCAAGCGGTGCCGGACATGAATGAGCGATCAGACCAAATGCTTTTCTCTCTGTCAGGCCATGCACCAGAACTCACAAGGGGGCAACACACAGTGTGCTGTGGAGCAGAATCCTGAAAGGATGCACCCATGCCCTTTTCCTACAAACGCGGCCACCAAATGAAGACATCTGGAATCTCGGTCATTGAAAGGAGAGACACATAGATCTATCCTGAAAGGAACCCACAAATCTTTCATTTAGAGAAAATCTCCCTGTGCAGAGTCCAATTGCTAGAACCCTTCCATCTGAGAGAGCAGCAGTCACTACCAGATTCTGAACCCTGGAATCAATTCCAGCTGTACCCACATCTGGTGTTGCAGGAGGAAATCCCAGAACTGGATTGCCAGATCATACAGCCTCTTGGATCTGGAGCACCCACTGTTGTTTATGTATCTGACTGCAGAATGGTTGTCCAGCAGGAACATCCTGGGGAAGTCATACTGATTGTTTGTGAAACATCAGATCCCAAAGGACACTACAAGAACCTATGAATAATTGGCATGAATTAGAGGCACCTGGTGAGACCCTAGCCCAGCCGTCAAGACTGCACCACACCTGGCCTCCCATTCCATCAGATGGGCTTCCAACACTAGTGCGATGTCGCGTCGGGGGTAGTGTCAAAGGTTCCCGTGCCATTCCATTCATCCATGCGGTCAGTCCACCATTGCACTCTGTCCTTGCCTCTAAAGAATGGGGAACCTGGGTTGAGTAGCCTAACCTCCTCTTCCCATAGCCCTGCTCATTAACCTCTCCAGCCCTCCAGAGTAGGGGACCCAGAAAAGTGGCCCATGTGGAAGATGAGAACAGGCCTTCTATCCTCGTCATATTCCTCAGAGAGCTATAAGCCTCAGCGGGAGGCTCCTGGGGGGCTCGCTCTTAAAAGCGCTCACCTTGTCCCAAGGCAGCTTCAGCGACACAACCCTGCTATATATCCTGAACCCCAAGAAAAGAATATTGTTTGTTTTGTTTGTTTGTTTATTTATTTATATTGCGCGCCAGACCCGAAGGTATCCGGGCGTGTGAACAAGAATGCGTTAAGCTTACAAGTTACAGTTACAAATTGCAGAATAATAGAAGGAATAGTTAACAGCCAGGATAATAATTACCACACATAATTTTATTCACAGTGGTATATACACAGTATACACTAATAGTCAATGTGCAAGGCAAAGTATGCAAGGAGAGGTGTGCATAAAAATATGCGGTATGCCACGGATTTTCGGATAGGTGGGCACAAGTAGTCAGGGTGACAATTATAGTTTGTTTTCTTTGAGCCATTTGATACAGTTAAGTCTGAAGTGTGGTTAAGTTTGGTCAGACCTTAGAGAGGTTGGGAGGGAATTCCACAGCTGGGCCACTTTGACCGGGAATCTGTTGCCTCCGGCAGAAGTCAATTTGAATGGGGGCACAGCTAGACAGTTGGTGTACGCTTCTCTAGTGGGTCTGTTGGAAGTTCTTCTTTTGAATGTTTCTATTAGGTATTTGGGAGCTAAGTCATTGATATTTTTGAACGTTAGTGAGGCTGTTTTCAATTTTATTTTGTCAGCTGTAGAGAGCCAGTTAGATTGTCTTCTAACTTCTGATAATTGCTCTCTTCTTGGGATTCCTAGGCCGGCTCCGAGTGCATTATTCTGCAGGGTTTAGATTATTTGCAAAGTTTGTTTATTAGACCCTAGGTATAGAGCGTTGCAGTAATCCAATTTGGATAATACCAGCGCTCTTGCTAAAGTGAGGCAGCTAGTAGTGGACAATTATGGCTTTGCTGCTCTAATCAACTTGCAGGTGTATGAGGAAGTGGGGGCCATCGCACTCACCTGCTTGTTAGGGAGAGGCCATCGCACTCACCTGCTTGTTAGGGAGAGGCCATCGCACTCACCTGCTTGTTAGGGAGAGGCCATCGCATTCACCTGCTTTGTTAGAGAGAGGCAGGAGTCAAGGTAAAAACCTAATGTTTTTACCTCTTTCGCTACTTTAATAGTGTTGCCATCTATATCAAAGGAAGAATATTTTGTGTAGTCCCCAGTATGATGAGTTCCGCTTTGTCATCATTCAGGCATAGACCGTGACGGGCCATCCATGCCTGGATGATGAGGTATATCTTATTCATCAAAGCCAAATCCTGTTCATAATCCCCAAAAGTGGAATGAGAATCTGAGCGTCATCTGCATAGTTTGTGTAGGTAACACCCAGAAGGTCTATATCATCAAACAGGGGCTTAGTGAAAATGTTATACATGGTCGGAGAGACGCAGGAGCCCTGGGGTACGCCACATGTAATAGGTACGGGGTCAGCCGCTGCTAAGGTAGAGAAAACCCTCATAGTTCTTTCACTTAAGAACAACTTGATCCATGCTATAGCATGTCAGAAAAAGTGGGCAGCAGATTCCAGGTGGGTACAAAGCACTTCGTAATCCACCAAGTCAAATGCTGCAGAGAGATCCAGTAGGAGGAGTAAGGCAGTTTTTCCTTGGTCTCTCAACTCGTCAACCTGGGTTTTGAAATCGATAAGCGCGGTTTTGGTATCGTGCTAAGGCCTGAAACCTGATTGTTTAGTACCTAAAAGTTGATGCAGCTTTAAGAATTTTTGGATCTGTAGGTAGGCCACTCTGTCTAGTATTTTTAATAGAAATTGCACTGTTGTAATCTGCCTGTAGTTTGTTGGGATGGACGGGTCCAGAGTTTGCTTTTCGAGGAGGGGGAGGACCCAAGATTGTTTGAGGTTATTTGGAATCATGCCTGATGAAAAGGTAGCATTAATGAGTTTGGATATAAATGGGGCTAAATCTCCCGCAGCATCTTTTATTAGTTGAGCTGGGCAGATTTGTGGGCTGACGTCAGTAATAGTTATATTACAGTTATGGTCAGCTACCCGGTCGAGTGTTCAGGGTGGGTTGTGAGATTCTTTGGGTAAATCCGAGTTCTTTGAGGACATTAGATATATTGGTCACTTGCAGGTCTTTGTGGTCATTGAAACCTAAGTTCAGATCTCCTAGTAGGATATCTTCAGATGAGGTTTTTAGGTTGTTTGAAAGGGTCATAGAGATGTCCTCCTCAAAGGTTCCAAGGGGACCTGGTGGCCTGTAGATAAGGTGTATACTGGTGGATTGAGAGGATGATCTTAAGAGTTTGGCAGGTAAGGATTTGCAGGATTTGGTGTGCAAGGGCGTTTCTATTTTTATGGTAAGATTATTTTTTGCGATAATGGCTATGCCGCCTCCTCGAGAGTTGGTTCTATCTTCTCTGAGAATATTATACCTAGGGGGCAAGGCAAGCATCAGGGCAGAGCCGGCCGCTCGGTCCAGCCATGTTTCCGTGATGGCTAGGAAGTCATACTCACCTATTTGGATGAGATCAGCAATTTTGGTGGCATGTGCTATTAGTGACCTAGCATTAATAAGGGCACCCTTGAGAGGAGTATTTAGTTTGAGTGTTGTAGGGGTGACAAATCTGGGTTTTTTGGTTAGACCATTGCTTAGTTTGCAATATTTGTTAGTAGGGCTGTTGTGGTAGGATTCTCTCTTGGTAGGTGAGAAGTTTGGTTTGGTGGCACTTAATTGGAGGTCTCTTCTATTGCTGGATTCAGTAACAAGTCTAGCTAGTGGTTCATAAATTTTAGGTAGTCTAGATCGTAATTTGGCATTTCTGCTTATGGTGTCACACGGGGTATTTGTTAGGGTAGGGTTGGGAACAGGTAACTTTGTGGACCGAAGGTGAGTACCCAGGGTGATAGCCGGCCGGCTCTTATCAGGGTCCAGCATTGGGGTAGTCATAAATTGCGATGGGTGGTTTACTAATACCTTTGTGGACCAGAGAGTGATCAGATAGAGGAGAGTGATGATCATTCTATCCTCAGGGTGAGCAACTATGTCTAGTGGCAGGTCACAGTGATATCTAAGTAATCGTTAGCAGATTAGGTTCACACAATTTCTGGCATTATGGTAATAGGAGGTATTTTAGCACAAGTTCGGGTGCAGTTGGTGATTCACTCGGTTTGCAGCGCGCACTTAGAGCTGAATTCCCACTACAGTATAGATAACCACAGCACTATCTAACAACAATATGAGGTCAGGTACAAGGAATAGTGCTATTGATGTAATGGGCTAACAAGCATTAGTTGTGACATAGAGTATGCAGTGTAAGTATAAGCAGTAACGTATATTAAGGCAGACATTATACTTCACTTTAACTAGTAATGTGACTATTACTATGTATAGGCTGGTTCGACTTGCAAATTTAGTGGGCCAGGTTACATCAAACTAGAGTATAACAGGTGCAGGTATCGATTGTGCTGTAATCTAATTGGCAAACCATTAATAGTAAGAAACGTTTGTAAAGCGATGAGTTTAGGTTTTAGCGTTACAGTGCGTAAATGCCCAGAAATGGCTAAACAGTTGAGAATGTGTAAGGCTGCATGCATTGATCAGAGTTCAGTGAACACGAAAGGCTTAGTCTGAGTTCCGTAATTTGTGCAGATTGTGCACTCACCAAGATGTCCCAGATACGGCTGTGTTTGTAGAGACGGGCAGCCTGACCGCGCCAGGCGCTGGTTGCGTACAGTCAGCTCCGTCAGCATGGAGCCTTCTTTCCGGCCTTACTTCCGGGCCGGCTGATAGCTGGTATTGATGTGGCGCTCAACCAATCCGAGGCAGAGGAGGGGGCCAGGCACACAGTGAAGCCAGGATCAGGCAGAGGCAGGGGTCAAGGCGGCGGCCATCTTTGAAGCGGATTCGTCGTGTAGGGCAATCTAGATGGAATTTCGTTCCAAGCATGCATCAGGAATTGCATTAGGTGCTCGTGCAAGGCATACCGAGCATGCGGATATAATAATGCTCAGTAGGTCTTCAGGGCAATATGGATCTGGGTGCCTTAGCTACCTCCACAACACAGCACTTTACAAATGATGCAGGCTGCTCCTGCAGCCAACGGCAGAGACACTCAGGAGCTCCTGCTCCGGTGCAGATGAGTTGAAACTGGTTCTGACCCAGTTGATGATGAATCTTAGCGCCTAAGCAGTGACCGAGCCTTGCGTAGTATATTCACTAGTTTAAAAGTCTGTCCGTCGTCCTCCCCCAGACCCTGCAAGTAAACTGCCACAAGACTGAGGAGCTTTGTGAAGCTCCCTGGGGCAGAAAAAAAGACCAAAGGGATGATAATAAAACTGATGTGCCACCCCTAACGAAATGAACTGTATTAATCTCCTGTGATGGCCATACATTGGGATAGTGAGGTAAGCATCCTTCAAATCCAACCTTTCAAGCCACTCACCTGTCCTCAAAAGATGCTGTACTGATGATATAGACTCTATTTTGAAATGACAGAATACCTGCATCCCACTGAGCTCTCTGAGGTGTATTTCTGTCCTGAACACTTCTTCCATCTTCTTGACCAAGGAATTGTTACTTCGAAAACCCATAAGGTGTGAACAGGAGCAAATGCTAATTTGCCTATAATGTGTTCACTTCCTTGTGCATCTATGTTCTCCTTGGAGAAGCATCTAGGGAAAGGGCATTTCCTCTACATGGGATAGCATCAGGGCCTTTCAGTCTTTTCAAAAGAAAGGGGCCTCGAGCCTCAGAGGGCCCCCAGTAATTGCCTGCCAGTCAGCAGTATTGTAACATGGCAATATATCCTTTTTCTCTATTATCGTACTGGGGCTTAAAATGTGCGCTTTAAAGCACTCGAATTACAAGCTATGCTTCGTGGAGCCCTTCCGACCTCACATCCCATGGGATACACAGAAGTGTTATCACCTGATTGCCTTCTAACACTGGTTCTACCACATCAGCCACTTTCTGACAAAGAAGGGTGCATAGCTCTTCAGTGGGCATGTATTGTTTAAACTCCCTTCTGGTTGGCCATCCCGTGATAATTGGTGGCTATTAAACTTACCTTTGTCACCATTGTGACCCAGGGGGGCCTCAGATTGTTTTTGCTCTAAACAGGGTCTCCCCCAAACATCATGTCGAAATGAGCCCCCACACATCTTCAGCCGGGCCTGTTCCTCTAACTGGAAGGGTCCTGACAACATGTAAGGGCTGGTACCCACGCAGTTCAAGGTTCTTTACTCAAGCTATTTCTCCTACTGCAAAGGGAGCAGCTGGCAACTATTTCGCCATTCACGGCTGCTGTTCCGTGCCGACTTATTCCTCACACGACAATGGATACGTGCGTGCCCATCAACCAGGAGCAGCCCTGTCTGGGTGGCATTTCAGAGAATCAATGGGACTGCAAATGGCCATGGCACGGATTGTCGCTACTTAACCTCTTAAGTGCTTGAACCATCCTGGCCTCACATGTGCAGCTTGAATATGGCCTGAATATCCGAGGACTGTCACCTGCACACATGGCTCAGAGTTATTACTGTGCCATGTGGGGGGTGTGGTGGGGTGGGGGCAGGCTGACAGTGGGCTGCTGCTCTGTTTACTAACTTACCTCATTGCAATATGTCAGCCCCTTCTTGGCACACACGGTGATATTCAGCTCTGCCAACGGATGTGGGTGACAGGTTGGCTGTTGTACTTGTTTAAAGTAATTATGCTCGTCTTGCTGTGATCACACTTTTTTCTGAAGTGGGGCACATGACAAGAAAGGGTGTACCTGTTGAGATGCGTTTTTCTCTGCTGTGTGTTTCTTTCTTTTCTAAGTGGCATTGACGCGTCTGCTTCCAGGAGGTTGTTGGACGCGGACTTGCAACGTTCCTTATTGTGACAGCCTTTCTTTTTCACACGGATGCAAACATGAATTCCTTCGACTCGTCCGCCTCTGCGATGGTAGGTCCCCCGTGCAGGGGGCTGGGGACACTGCTGCGGAGGTATTGGCAGACTGCAACAAGGCCTGGGGACATGTGTGGCTGGTGCTGGGAGGCGGTGATGGATGCGCACGTGGGGAAGGGCGGGAGAAGGTGAGAGACATCGGAGCAGGCCTCTCCCCAGGTGACAAGAGCCCGGCCAGTGCGCATCTCACACACCCACACATTCAACTTGGCAAACCCTCGGGCCTCACAAAAGAGGTGCGAGGTACATTAAAGAGATCAGAGCCGGCTGCGCACTTTAGACCAGGAAAAATGACTAAATTACATCACCACCTTGCGCGGTTTCCTTTAGTATACGCTGGGCAGATCTCATCGGAAAAATACAATGGCTTTCCACACACATTCGCGTATTACTGGGTAACAATACTATGTGCACATTATTGAAACTATGTAAATAATCAGTAACACATCCAGCGGGCAGTGTTTTGTACTCAGGTCGGTCCTTGTTATGGGTTATTGGTCATTATTGACCCGATTTTCACGTGCAGTAATTACCATTAACACACGTGATAATCTGAAAGTATGCACACTAGTACCACGTGGCTAGTCTGACAGTGGTAAGACATGTCTTATTTAAGAATCACTGCATGCACGTGCGTCACCACATGGTCACGTGCACCCATTGTCTGAGGACTGGAATTGGATGAGGCGCACATGCGGTTCATACCACTTCTGTTTAATGCAGAATAATGCACGGCGGAGACAATAACGGCCCTCTGCTCGCAAGATGGCACAGGCGGTAAGAAGATGGGAAGCGAGTTGCTTCATGTCCCCCTCCCCGGCCCCCCATTCTGGACCTACCACCAGTATAGGTTGCCCTCTGGATAAAGTGCTGTGGCACACTTTAAAAGTGGGACAGTCCGTTTATGGCATCTTAGGCAGTATTGAGTCAGCAGGAGTGATTGGAGGGGAAAAGGAGAGGTTGCAGGCAGTATGAGTAGCAAAGTTTATGAGGATGGATAAGTTCACAACGGGCCCTCTTGTGCAGAGCAGGACAGTCGGATACACTGACGTTAAGCACCACCTCCGGTTGGGTGAGGATCAAGGCCAGAACACACATAAAAGCCTTTAACCCGTGCCTGTAGATTTGCCCCAACCCCTAAAAGGAGGCACCCTGTTGACCCTGGACACCCTTTGCACAAAATACCCCCACCCACGAATGTATGCACAACCTCTATCGGTGTCCATGTGGGCAATGGGCATCCATATTAAATAGCAGAGGGATTCCTGCCTTCCGTGATCTGCCTTCGTTTGAATCGAGGGCCATTATTGTTCTTATAAGAGGCTCAACGCTGTTTCAGATCCGTTGGCATTTAGTGGCAGTCCAACATGATGTACCTGCCTGGCATGGCGTTTGGTTCACTCATAATGCCAATTTAAATCTTGGCAACCCAGAAAATCAAGAAACTCTTTTAGGAGACTATGTCCACTTGTCACTCTTCAGCTCAGGATACTCCTAAAACCCTTCTCTAGTTGCACTTCCTCTTAGCATCTCTCAGAGACATGTTCTGATGCCCCCCAGGATGTTCTATTGTTGTAGTGCAGCTCTGGCCTAAAAAGGTCCGCCTGCTCTACTGGCTCCAGTTGCATACACCTAGTTTCTCGCCAGTGTATATATCCTGAGGAATTCGTCTGACTTTTCCACCTAAATCAAGGGGTGGATTCCAGAGGAATTCATTGTAAATGCCCCACACAGTCATGAGCTCAGGGTGCCTTTACAGTGATAAGGCATTCAATGTCACCTTTGCTTCACACGTTACCACTGCATTGGGAAATGTCCACAATTGCACAGAAGGGGCCTTTTGCACTAGGGGATAAACATAAACTATCCCCCGTGTGAGGAAGACGACCATCCGCACAGGGAGAGGGCGCTCTCCTGGGATTTTTGATTTTTTGATTATTTAAAACAATGAATAATGGGAGATCAACCTCCGGTAAAGACGTCACTCATCTCCTTCGCAAGTCGCGTAAATTGGCTATGTTAACACATGACAATCGTTTTCAAACTCAGACTCCTGGCTATCTTTCCGACCAGATTAAAGACGTCAGCCCAACCTATTGCTTAGATCGTCCGTATCATGTTTTATGGTTGTCCGAACTTTATGATCGGAAATCTGCTGGTGGGGAAACTTTGGTGGTTCAAAGCCCTTTGGTCTGTAATCATTTGACAGCTATGCTATGTTCCCATTCAGCTGAAAACATATCTGTTCCTTTTCTGTCTGAATTGTTGAATCCTTACTCTTTGTTTTTCCTTTGACTAACTAAATACTGCAAAAGCGCTTAATACCTCTAGGTGCTCGGCGCTATACATAACCATAAACATAGTGCTGGGGTGTGACGAATCAACCTCTGGGGCAGCAGTGGTCCAGGGATGAATATCAGTTTCTAAACCATCAATCAGCACCACACCTCTAGTACACTAGAAGGGATCCAAACAGATTGGAATACAAGCAAATTATAAACCTCCTTGTCCAATTTTGGTAACGTGGACGGAATGACAGACTTATCTCTGCAAGGTTGTGGATCGTTGGTTAGTTGCAACACAGCGAAAATACAATTAGTACCCAATGATAAAAAGGACAGTCCAGTCAAGGTTGTATAAAAGAATATCTACTTTATTATTATCACAGTAGACAGTTCTAGCACACTACAAATACAACACACCCTGTAAAGGAACACAGAGAACAGACAGTTTCACAAAGGAAAGGGATGCACCCTGGATACTGACAGGAGGGTAGTTGGTAGAGTAATATGTCTTACAGTTCATGGTTATTTGGTTTCAACACCAAAGGGGAAAAGGGTCGTAACTGTCTCTGGGGGCCTTCGGCGATGGACCAGCAGGGAAGAACCACAGTGTGCCTGGTGCTGAAGAAGTTCTTGGTGCTCAACAGCACTGAGGCGCTCCCAGGGCGCTTTGCAGCCTGTGAGTCAAAGTTAGTAGCAGGAGACATCTACAGGTCTGGTGCGGTGGCTCATGACCGAGAATCGTTGTCTATGTGCTGGTTGGCAGATCTGGAATGCTGTTCGAGGTGTCTCGGACGGCGCTGGTGACTGTGGCATGAAAACAGTCAGCGGTGCAGCCGGATGCGGTTCGAGGACTCGACTGTCTCAAAATTGTCCTTAAAAAGATGGACGCTGCATGATGCTTGTGTGAACTCCTGCTAGGTTCTTCGCAGGGCTCGTGTCCTTTCAATGCAGACGGCCCAAAGCTCAGGAGGCTGTTATCAGGCAACAGAGGTGTCCTTTGTCCAGAGACTCACCAGAACTTCCCACCTAGGAAGCTTGGTGTCAGAACCTAGCAGGACATGCTGTGTGCTGGCTAGGTACCAGTTCTGGAACTGCTGGATGGGTCCTCTGAGTCTGTTATCTCCCTCTGTTCCCTGGGAGATGTTTAGAGGAGGATCTTGCTTCCCTCTTGATACTCCTGGCCTTCCTTCACTGGCAGAAGATGTAAGGTAGACTGTACCTTCCACTCGGGTCCAAATGAGTCCTTTTTCTTACTCCTTGCTAAGTCTTCAGATGATTTGATAAGTGAGGGGCTCAGCCCTCTTTTAAAGCCAAACGGATCCCAGTGATTGGTGCAGCCTAATCCCACCTTAATGAACCAATACTGGGTCCCCACCAATACTCTTCAGTGATGCGTCAGGTAAGAATCAGAGCGCTTGGCAAAATACAGGGGAAGGATGATGACATATACTTCTAAGTCCCACCCATCTTCCTGTCTGCTCTACATCAAAGTGGCTCCCTAATTAACTGAGCCCTGTGCATCGCTTGGTCACACCATGGGCCTCCTTTTGAAGTAAGGGGTTGCAGGCAGACTTTTGTCTCCTACAATTCACATAGTTCCCTGCTCTGAATTGAGTGGTTCCACACGACATTCACTGCCCTTTCATCAAAGAGGGGTGTAAGTACCAAGTTGGCACATTGCATTACAAAGAGGTGTTGCTCTCTTGTCTCCATTGAAACTTCCTGCACCCAGGCCTTCCCTGAGGCCTTCACCCAGGCCTTCCCTGAGGCCTGCTAATAGTATTTGCTGCCACCAGCAAGGTGTAACAATGGAGATGCAAATCCATGGGGCTTTGAATTGCTAATCAGGCTGCCAACGCCCAGGGGCTTTTGATGTAACCACAGCTGCCAGGTGTCAGCTACACATGACAGGGGAGGGTAGTGCTGGTAAACCGTGTCCTCCCAGAGTACATGACTATTTTTCTGCTGGGCAGGGAGCTTGGAAACAATGTGCGGGAATGGCCCCACATATTTTCCAGAGGTTGATCTCTCATCATTCATTCTTTTAAATAATTAAAAAATCAAAAAGCCCAGGCGAGCGCACTCTCCTTGTGTGGATGGTCGAATTACTCACAAAGGGAGGAGCGTTGGCAACTGCCTCTGCATCCTTATTTTATGTTCCATTTGATAAATAACTCTTTTCGTTCAACTTTTCTATACCACATTAGAATTTTCGATTTTGGAACTGATCATGGCTCAAGCTGTATCACCTGGACGATGTTCTTCAAGGAATGGATGGATTTTGAAAAGTAGTCAAAGATACAAATGAATGGTAGAGGCAGTCCGGAGAGTCATATTCAGGTGAGGGTCAAACATGATTACAAATGTTTTCACTTTTGGTAGAATTGGAAAATCGAAGATTTCAATTTCCAATACTGGAGGGTCACTCCCAAATGTCTTTGATTCGGCAGGCGTGTACATTAAAGCCGCTTCTGCCCTTTTTCTATGCATGCAAAGCCAGTTTCTATCCATCCACACATTACAGTGATGTCCAACATCCCAGGTAGTAAGGAGATCATAACCAGATTAAAGATATGATTTGAATAATAAAGCGGAAGGAATTGACCCACAAGAATACTCCATGTCATCGGCAATTTATCTGCGTTGATCCCGGCAAGAGAGATGAATGTCAACTGATTACCTAGAAAAGATGAGAAGCATGGTATCACATTGCTTGACACCCAGGCCACCATGTTTAAATGTCCAGAATAATCTGTTCGCCCAGGGTGTCGAATCCAGCGTGGCCAATAAGGCTTTCTGGTATTCTTCCACATGCCCGAAAAGATTATCTCTGACATCCAAAAGGACACTCTGGCTTCTGCGACAAGATCGGAAAGCAGATATGCTCCCTTAATTCAATTTTGACTACACAATCAACGACTGATCGGGTGTACAATCTAGAACAGTCATTAGTTGTGATGTCTGGGTCTAGAGAAGGATTCTAAAATTATGGAGGTTTCCAGGGGACATCTAGCGATTCCGCAATAATCATTTCAGATAAAGAGATTTTAACTAAAGTCGCGAGAGTTGGCATAGTCATGTAATGCTTCCGCAACAATGTTTGTGGGGCAATGGCAAGGACTCCCAGTATACCAGAGGATTCTCACACACTTTGCGGTCTGTTTCCACTTCCTTTGCTAATGTGCTGTCCTTTGCAGTAAAGTATTAAAGTTTGAGTTTCTTTCTCTTTTCAAAGGAGACTCATTGACTCTCGCTTTGGCTATTTTTGCCTAGCACTAACCTGTTCATTATAGGACATGCCACTATGACTCTTGCCCAATTTGAAAGAACTGAAGAATAATATTTCCAAGATGTCACTCTTTAAAGGGATTGCTCAGATGTGTGCACACCTCTTTGGTAGACAGATCTCTTTGCCAGGCTGACACAGCAACTCCTGTAGGAGGCCACCATGGTTTACTATTTTGAATGCATATTTTGAATTTTTCATTAGATCCTGCAGCAGCAATCCCAAGGCTCTTTGAAGAACACAAGTCCTTGCTCACTTCGGATCTACGCACACAAAGCAGGTAAGCCTAGCTGGGCTTTTGCAGAATGAAATAGCGCTCCTTGTGCAACTTCAATTTTTTGTGCATCCACTTCAAGAATATCATTGTGTGTGCCATCTGTAGTGCCAGTTGTACTTTGGCTGCCCTTTTCATCAAATCCTGCTTTTTTCATTGTGGCAACCCAGTGGACCTGTTCCATTCCATGTGGAGTAGCAGCTCCAACATGGCCGATGCCATTTCCCACAATGGAGTGTCACATAAGCCCTCCTCACTTCCTCTGTGATTGGGCATCCCACCAGCCTTAACACCAATCAGGGACCCGGCAGGCTGAGCCAGCCCCCAAACAAAGGCCCACCACTAAGGCCTCTGTCTGGCCCTGCCCAAAAATGGAGGGAGCACCTCTCCCTGCCACAGCTCCTTTGCCCTTTGCCTCCTAGCACCGTTTCTAAAATGAATCACACAGACTGGGACTAGTGCACACCCTGACCATGGAAAAATAAACCGAATTTTGAAATTGCTCTGGTAAGCAACATAGATCATTTGGCCAGGTCCACACACCTCCCCTGGACTCTGATTGCTATTGGTTGTTTCCTCCTCCTTTCCCCATCTGCCCAACTATAACCAACTATAACCTCCTATCTCTGCACCAATTGAAATATGTATCATGTTGTACCACTTAATGTATGCTCTCTACTGTTTTCTTAATGCCCTGCTTTTAAAAAGGAAAAAAAAAATCTAAAACACTAGTTCGATTTTCTGGTGTGCATTTGCAACAATGCATCTTCCATTTTGTGCTGCTTTGTTACTGCCTTCTGGCAAATATGACCTTAGGTGTGCTCTCCAATTTGTTCTAGATCTTTGTATCTGGACACTTCTAGTGTGCTCATTGATTTTGTCTGCTTGGCCACCTGGTGAGGTTCTACTGTTGCATAGTGCTTCTAACCCTCTCCTCTGCTATCCCCCAATTCCCCCTCCCTCTCATGTCTCTGCCCCCATGGTGCTCTCCATCTCTCCTATCTATTCTAATTGCTTCTCCATCACCTATCCTCCCTCTCTCACGAAGTCTGGACGGAAGACATTTAAAAATGCACCCCTGAATTCCATCCTCGGTCTGCCCATTGCAGACACCAACATCAATGCTTCCTCCAGACAGACTATCACTAACATTCTCTTTGCTGTTCCTTCCTCCGACTTATGGACTCCCCATATGGTTTCTATTCTCTCCCCTTTCTCTTCCTCACCCATTACTGGCAGAAGCAGATGGGAAGTGCTCTTGGCTCACTTTGCATCTTCCAAATGCACCATTAATGTCTATCACAATGGCACTATCATGGCCCAGGGCTCCCAGCCCAACCTTCTCCTTCTTGACAGGTGTCTTGCATCTCTCCTTGACTCCCTCCCTTCTCTTGGCACCCCTCCTTCCCTCATTTCCCCTTACCCCGACACCCCAGTGGTGTCACCCCACCCTTATGCCCCCCGCAAATCAATCAAATGGGGAAACCAGCTTTACGTAGCTACCCTGAACTCTCGCTCTGCTATCAAACACTCCTCTGACATATGTCTCCTCCTTGAAGAACTTGACCTTGATGCCCTCGCTCTCATGAGATGTTGTTCAAGGCCAGCTTCATCACTGCTTTTGACACTCTTCTCCCTGAAGGCTACAAGATGCTGTCCAATCCCAGGCCCTCCCGGCCTGGTGGCGGAGTGTCTCTTATCTTCCCTGAGTGGGTTCCTGCCTCCATCATCCCCACTCAAACCTACTCACCTTTTGAAAGCCTAGTCTGCAGGCTTTCTTTCTCCCCTTCCTTCTCTCTTACTCTCGGTACCATCTACAGGCCCCCTAATTCGACCTCCTGCTTCCTTTCTGAATGGGCCGACCTGTTCTCCTCTCTTCTTGCCTCCTCCCCCAAACTTATCTTCCTTAGAGACTTTAACGCACCATCCTGACTCTCCGGATTTGGCTTTTGTACTCTTTCATGACCTCTGCGACTCTTTCCCTCACTATCCTTCCCTCTGACCCAACCCACTCTGCCAGACACACTTTTAATGCTCTCATCACAGCAGACATCCCACTCTCCAACCCTCTTAATACCCCTCTCTCCTGGTCTGACCACTCTCTCCTAACTTCCCATCTTGATCTCCCTGGTCCCCTGATGATGCCTCTGCCCACACTGCCAGTCTCCTTCTCCTTCATCCGACCAATGAAGCGTGTGTCAGTTGCTGCATTTACCTCTTCCTTTATATCTCCTCCATCCCCTTCTTTGGACTCTCCTTCTGACTCTGTTCTAGCTAACCTTCATCTCTCTATCTCTAACACCCTGGACATCCTTGCCTGTGTCATGTTGATACATATGAATCCTGCCTCCAAATGCAACTTTTGGTATGATTCAGACCTGGGAGCTTTGAAACGCAAGTGCAAAGCTGCAGAGCCGAAGTGGCAGACATCTAGCTCATCCTCTGACAAACTAGCCTGCCGCCTACTCCAAAGGCAATATCGTCTCGCCATCCACTTCAAGAAGAGGGCTCATGTCCAAGCCTGCATCTCTGGATCCACCAATAACAGAACTGAGTTCTTTAAAATCTGCAAGGAACTTACCAATCCTACCACAGTCTCCTCCTATCCTTCTCCCAGACCATCTGCACTGTACTGGGTGCCAACTTCTCCTAAAAAACTCATGACATACTGTCCTCTCTGTCATCTGCTACCCCCAACATCCCACATTCCCTCCCCTCGTTTGACCTCTCCATCTCCCCATGCTTTCCTCCTTCTCCCCCATTGCACCAGATGAGATCTCTAGAGTTGTCTGTCCTATTTAAGTCTCCTCTAAACAGGTGTCCCCCTGCTCCTCCAGAACCATCAAGGACAACATTGCCTCTCTCGCCCCAGCCTTGTCTGACTTCTAAAACCACTCCTTGGCCACTAGCTCCTTTCCACAACCCCTTAAGCACTCTCTTGTGCACCCTCTCCTAAAAAAAGCCCTCTGCTGACCCTTCTTGCCCGGCTAACTATTTCCCTATCTATATCGCCCCTTTTTTGGGCAAACTCATGGAGAAGCTTGTCATCCCCCAACTGGCCCTCTACACCAAAATGGCTGGCTGCCTCCAAGACCACCAGTCCAGTTTCAGGGCATCTAGAGGCACAGAAACGGCTCTCCTGAACACCAGAGAAGACCTGCTGTCTAACCTGGACTGAAACACTCCCTCCGTTCTGAATCTCCACAGTCAACCACTCCATCCTCATAAACTGTCTCCATGACACCCCAGGCATCACGGACAGAGCACTGGCATGGCTGACCTCCTTTTTTTTTCAAAACAGACCCTCACAAGTGAAAATGGGTCCTTTTCTCTCCTGCACCCCACTCTCTACCTGTGGCATCCCTCTGGGCTCTGTCGTATTGCCATAGCTCTTCACCATCTTCTCGGCCCCTCTGACTCACCTGATCTCCACCATCTGCCCTCATTTCCAGTGTTATGCAGATGACACACAGATCTCCTTCAAGCTGCCATCATCTTCCTCCTCACCCTCCTCCCTCATACCTGACTGCCTGTCTGCTATTCAGGCATGGCGCTCTGCCAATGAACGCTGCCTTAATGCAGGTAAGACAGAGTTCCTTCTCATTGGGACGCCTGCTCCTTGTCCCCACCCCCACTCTCTGGCCAGCCACCTTGGCTCCTGCCCCTCACCCACTAGTGAGGCAAAAAACTTTCAGGTCATCTTTGACGCCACTCTCTCTCTTTTTCTCCACACATCAAGGACCTTGCCAAGAAGTCCTCCTCAGGGGCAGTCTACCTTTCCTCACCTTCCCCCAGAAGCTCAACGTCTCCAGAGCCCTGGTTCTCTCTAGGCTGGACTACTGCAACAGTCTCTTCCTCAATCTGCCTCTTTCCTCCCTTTGCCACCTTCAACTAATCCTGAATAGGACTGTGAAACTTATCCTTGGCCTCAAGCCCTGGGACCGCATCTCTCCAGCCCTAAAATCTCTCCATTGGCTCCGGGTGACCACAAGGATCATATTCAATACCATTTGCAACATCTACAAGGTTGTCTGGGGACTGGGACCTCTCTACATCCAGCTTTCCCTCTCTAAATAGATCCCTGCTAGAGTCCTTCGGTTCTCTGCCTGCAACTCTCTGCAGGTGAAGCGTTTCTTCAAGCAGAGAGTGGGAGGTAGATCCCTCTCCTCAGCTGGTTCCTCCCTTTGGAACGGCCTTGCTGCCCCCCTCAGACTTGAGCCAGATCTTCTTAAGTTACAGAAACTTCTCAAGACCTTCCTTTTATCCTCCTTCTTCTCTCTCCCCCTCCCTTGCTGATGCTCCCTCTGCCACTGTACTTATCAGACATACCCAGTCTTCTGCCTTAAACATAGACCTTGGCACTTGCTGGCTGCACTACCACTGTTTATTGCCTCTATTATCTATTTATTTTTATTTATTATTATTTATCTGTTCTCATCTGCTCTGCACTTTCTACTTCTCCCCCTTCCATGCACTTTTCTCCTTTCCCTTTCCAATGCACTTGCGCGTTCTCAATATCACTGGGCCTAGTAAGGGTGTCCAGTCAGCTGGTCGACAACAAACTGGTCGACTGCAATTTGGTCGACACCATTTGGTCGAATGCCAAATGGTCGAATTTTTTTTTTTTTATATATATATGTGTTTTGTGGGTTTTCGTGTGGGGAAAAAAAATAAAAAAGAAAAAAAAGGGGGTTGGGGGGGACCCCCCCAAAAAAAACCAAAAAATGGGTAAAAAAAAAAAAAAAAAAATTCGACCATTTGGCATTCGACCAAATGGTGTCGACCAAATTGTCTGTCGACCAAATGTTTTCGACCATTTGACTGGTAACCCCTAGTAAGATCGTTGTTTTCTTCTCCCCTGTTCCCCTCCTTGCCTTGTCGCGCTCTGAAACACTTGTGTATGAGCGCAATATAAATAAATTATCATATCATTTCACTGTGACTTGCGCCTGGTCCCTTCAGAGTCACACAGCGGCCAGACCACCCCCCACATGTCCCCCCAGCATTCCTTGCCAGCACTTGCTCTCTGGTTCCCTTCCCCAGAATAACCCTAACCTGGACCCTCCGTCCACTGCACTCATCCTCCCTCCCCCCTCTCTTTCCCCTGGCACTTGCCGCTTTGACGCCTCCAACACTTGCCCACCCTCTCCCTTTGGGCACCGCACACCTGCACTTCTCCATCTTCCCCCTCCCCCTGCACTTACCACCTTGTCTTGCGCTTGCACGGTAGGATTGTCACAAGGCCAATATAAACGTTAGTTGTTCTACTTCTTTCCTAGGCCCCTACCCCCCCACTTGTCTTGTTGCATCTGGAAATACTTGTGTATAGGCGCCATCCAAATGTCCAAGAAATAAATAAATAACATACATTTGCAACTGTCTCATTTATGACTGTCATGGAGCTGAGGCCACTAGAAATTGTGAAACTAATGTGATTTCCTGTAGGATGTGAATGTATATTTAGTTGAATTGTATCTATTAATTCTAAGTCGGAATACAATTGCTTTTATTCACCTTTTATTATTATTGTTCATTAATGTTAAGGTGTTCATTGAGCACCCATCTGGCTTTTGGAAGCAGTTGAGTGCTTTACAATCATGGGGGGGGGTGCAGGTGGGGATAACATGGTCAATGAAAATGAGGGACAGGAAGCAGGGAGCTAACAACAGGGAAGGGACAGGGTGGTCAATTGGTAGCAAGAAATCTACAAGAAACCAGGAAAGGAAAAAGAGGAGCAGAACGCCCATGCTCAGTTTGGCTGGGGAGTGATGGGTCTGTGCACATAGGTGACAGGGAGGAGCCATTCCTTGAAGAGGGCGGCCTCAAGCTCCTTCATGAACTGTAGAGGCAAGAGGGTGAGTCTGATGGTGACGGGGAGGTGTCTCGGGGAATAGACAGAGAAGGTCTGTCTTCGGGTTTTTTCCATCCTGTAACCGCAGCGTTCAAGTCTGCACACGTCTTTACTTGAATTGTAGGCCTCCCGAGATGCTGAGTTTCTCAGTGAGGTAGCTTGGGGACTTCAGGCGGACAGTCTTGTAGATGATGAAGCAATATTTGAAGATGATACAGACATGCAGTTAGAGCCAGTGCAGTTAGATGAGGGCCGGGGTGATGTGACCAAATGTCCTTTGATGAGCCATACTGCAGCATGCAGGACACATCTGGGGTGCCAGGGAAGTCGTTGAAATGCCTTCCAAATGGGCATTACCACTATCAAGGTGGGAGAGGATCCAGGCTTGGATATCAGATCTGAAGTTGTTTTCATGGACTGAAGAGCTTGTTTTTCTGTATGAGAGAAAGTTGGTTCCAAGCAGTTTGTGTCTTCCTTGCTATGTGCGGTTTGAAGGAGAGATGTCTGTTGAGGTCAAGGGACTTGGTGCAGGTCAAGAGCTACGGTGTGGAGCCCTCGAGGTTCATAGCAGAGAGACAGGTCTGGATGTCAGGGTGTTAGGTGTTGTTGATCAGCAGTAGGAATTTAGTCTTGGAGGGGTTGAGCTTCAGGTAAGCACTGGACATCCGCGACTGGATCAATGTGAGGCAGGCCTTGAGCCTGTGGCTGTCTTTGATGGAGGATATCTTGAGGTTGATCTGCATGTCATCTGTATATTGGTGGATGTTGTGTGGAGCGAGGAGTGGTCTAATTGGTTGCATGTAAAGATTGAAGATCACTGGGGAGAGGATAGATCCTTGTGGGATGACACAAGTGATTGGTGGAGTTGGTGACATGGTGACAGCATCCATTTATATGAACTGTTGGCGATTCACAAGGTAGGATTTGAACCAGCTGAGGATGATCTTGCTGATCGCCATGCAGCAATTTAGATTGTCGGTGAATGTCTTGTTGTCTACTGTGTTGCTGCTGAGAGGTCAAAGAGAACAAGGAGGCAAGGATGGCCATCACAAAGGATTTTAAGGGCATAATCGATCACCTTGATGGTAGCCGTTTCTGTGCTGCATCTGGGTCTGATGCCAGAATGGTAGAAATGTAGAAAGTTGTGGGCTTTGATGTGTTGGAGGAGTTGCATGGCTACTTCTTTAATAGGAAGGGAAGATAGGTGATGGGGTGTTAGTTGTTGAGGTCATCAGGGCCCACTGTTGGCTTCTTGAGAAGCAGGATGATTTTTCAAGTCTTGAGGGTTGAGAGTAAGGGGCCCTGAATTGAAGAGGTGTTGATGATTGTCAGGTAAGGGAGGATTCCTTCAGTTAGAAGGGTCTTGAATATGGAGGCTGGGGGGATACCATTTACATTTGATATGGCCTTGAAGAATGCTGGGGAGGCAGTGAGGTCTTCCATAGTGAGTGTCTTGAATGTTGTACAGGGAGTTGTGGTTTTGGCAAGATGGGATGTGTAATGTGCTTTTGTGGGATTGGTGTCTATGTTTTGGTGGATCATGCTGATCTCGGTGATGAAAAAGTAGTTCATGGCAGGGGATTTTTATATGGAGTGTGGTGCGGTTAAGTCATCTAGAGGGTTCATGCAGTGCTTGATAGCTTTGAAGAGGGCTCTGCTTACATTGCTGGCCTTTGGCTGTGTTCTTTTGGTAGTATTTGGCCTTGTCAGAGGTGTTCGGTCATCTGTGTATAGCAAGGAGTTCCCTGAGCAGGGCAGGTGGGATGCGCTGAAATATCTTTGCCAAGTCTTTTCTTGTTTTCTGATGGTTCGTTTGTTGAAGTTGAGTTCTTGGGAATATCAAGGTATGACAAGTTTAGACTTGAGGCTGCATTGTTTCGCTTAGCCATGGCAGTTGATTTGGTTGGGATGGTTGTATTGAGTTTTTGGAGAAAAGAGTTGCAGTCCTGGTCGTCAGAAACAGATTTGCCCATGTGAGATGGAGTTTGGCGAGTTTTTCTGTTAGAGCCGCTACTGGAAAGTTCTTGAATGATCTAAAGCTTGTTTGCTGGGTTTCAAATGGGTTTACTTCACTGGTGTGATGTGACTAATTCCAAAGGCGATTGCCAAATTGTCTAACCGATCGAGCGGGATTGGAGATCTGTGATGGAGGATGGGCATGTTGGTGATGATGAGGTTGAGGATATTACCTTTCTTATGAGTTGGGTCTTTTGGGTGCTGTGTGAGGTTCAGAGTGTCAAGTAGGCTGTGGACATTTTGAAGTTGCTGAGGAAGATGTTGTTGGCATGCGTGAGGGACAGACAGGGTTGTGACCAAGTCCGTGAAGTCTTCGATTGTGGGGGTAAAGTGACTTTTTCCATTAGGGAGAGAGGGAAGAGGCAGGATGGATTTTCAAAAGAGCCAATGGTGGTGACGTCCAGGTGGGTGCATGGAAATGATGCCTTGTGAATGGTGGCGAGGCCACCACCGATCTTGTTTGGATGGTCTTTTAGAACGATGTAGCTGTTGGGTGTGAGGGCATCTAGGTTGTGGATGGAGATGGATGTCATCCTGTCGGAATCAAAATAATATTATACCTCCTATCGCATTGTTTGAATGTGTGTTGGCCTACGCCAAGTTGTCTAAAAACATTGTGTAAATAGATTCAGCGGCAAGGTCTTGACCTTAATGTATTGTGTAAATCGCCATCTTGGATTTAGCCGCCATTTTAGGTTCTCTTGTAGTGTGGAAGTCACCCTGAACATCAAAATGGAGAAAAAATGACATTTCGAGTGGGATTCTGGCCGTTGTGACCTCCGCACACATGAATAAATAATATGCCTGCAGGCCACTTGTTGGGGTCGCGAACTGAGACCTTGTCCTATCCCTGACCTATGTGTAAATGAACAACTGCATCAGCGGAACTGATCAAAATGCATACATTATGGGATCGACCTGGCAACAAACTCTAGGCCTGGTTCTAGGAATGGTTAACCCGCGAGGGGGTTGGCCAGAGCTGGATAAAAAGTATAAAAACCTGAGTATCCCAATGTACGGTCTCTCACACTAACACAGCGAACTACCGTTGATAGTTCGTTCTGTTACTCTGAGGGCCGAATAGCTATCCGTTTGTCAATTGACTTTTGGTAATTGTTGTAGCTTTTGAATAAAGCACTTTGTATGTTCTTTGTAACCTGTGTTGGTGTGTTTCCTTTGGGCTTCCCGGCCTCATATCAATTTCTCTGTTTCCACAGTTGGCGCCCGAATAGGGACCCTCAAGATTGATGCCGGATCATTGAAGGTTGACGCAGACTATCGAACCGGGATCGGACGGTGTGATTCTGCGGGCCCGACCGATCGAGACGCGATACCTCGGCAGAGCTGCACGATCCGATCCTTGGACGATAGTCGTGTGGTCTGACACGGCATCTTGACGAGGGTCCAATTTTGAGGCGGGCAGATTTGCCGAAACCACCAAACACAAGGTAAAATTCATTAGGTAAGTTCTTTGGTAAACCGTACGGTCCTCCTTAGGTTTGGTCAGGTGCAGTCGTGACCCGGCTCTTAATTTAACCCTGACAATTTGAATTTGGCGTATTGTATCTGCAGACACAATTATTGAACCAGGTAACACCAATTTTTTGTGAAATGCCTGGGAAATTGTCTAGCTGCTTTAGGGCTCTGTTCCGCAGCGATCGAGAATCCTTGGATTTTAGCCACCTGGCACCACAAGAGGAGTCGCCGGCGTGTACTATGTACTGTAAGTATGGCATTGGAAGTATAGTATTTAATGATATTTGGCACAGACAGACCAGACATGCCTCCGAATTTCAGTGGCCAATCAATGGTAGTTTTGAGATCCCCCGTATTGAATACTTAGAATTGATCTTGTTAAAGAAAAAGGCCAGACCAGCAGCCTTTGATGTGTTACAGAATTGGAAGAAAGAAGCATTACAACAGTTTAAAAGTAGTTATAAACATGCACGTCGTCATAAAACAAACGCTGAAAAAGCATTATTATATGATAAAGAAAAGCGGTCAGAATCAGTTAAAAATATGGATAGAGCCTTTTCACTCGGAATCCAGAAAATTTACCCCTCTAAAGATTTCCATGTTTCTGAGGAATTTATTGAAAAGTTATTAAATGAACGCAGGCCTGATGCTTCAGCGCCACCTCCGTATGCCCCTATTTCTGGCGCTCTGCCTGTTCCTGTTGTCGCTCCTGTTGTTATTCCTGTTCCCCCTGTACAGCCTATTGTTCCTAGTCCTTTGGTTGTTGTTCCTCCGCCTATCGCGCCGCCCCTTCCTTTTGTACTGATAGTTGCACCTTTATTAAATTTACCTATACCTCCGCTCCCGAGTGGCCCTGTATTGACTGAAAAATGTTTTTATCGAAGGTTTGGGGACTCATTGGTGTGTGATGTGGGGTAGATTACAAAATTCAGATCTTCCACAAGGGGTGAGAGATCTGAATGCTTTGGCACTTTCAAGGGACACGGAGCAGAAGGTATATGGACACGTTGAAAAATTGTTTGAGTTTAGGAAAGATTTTGAAAAGTCGCGAGATGAGGACGACGAAGATGATAGAATATATGTACAGACACGGTTCCTTCCGTGCCGTAGATCGGCACCTGAGGAAATACGAATTTGTACTAAAGATGCGGTTCGATGGATCTCGGATTCATCGATTCCGCCAGATGAAGTATATGACACGTATAGTCAGTATACAGTAGAAATGCAAAGAAAGGTAATTCAGGTGATGGTACAGCACCTGCAAGAGGAATGTGTAAGGAAAAGGGTTAGTTGCCCCATAGAATTATTGGGGATTTGTAAAAGGGCTTTCTCGCCCGATACTTCTACAGCTGCCTTAGCGCTCGACCTGGCCCTGTTGCTTAGTAAGCAGCCGGAGGTACCTATATCTCAGTTGCCTATGAGAGAGGTTCCTCCGACCTTTGTCCCAAAAGTTAAGATCCCCGCCAACGCTGGGACTGGTGCCCCCGCTGTGGATATCCCTGCACATTATGTATCGCAATTTGTTCACGTCCCGTTTTCACAACAGGAAGTGAACACAATTAGACAATCAGTCCCCGATATCAGGAAAAACCCGATGGGGTTTTACAAAGAAATAGAGTCCGTTTTACAGTCCTCTGTGTTCACCTTGAGTGACATTGACTTGTTATTCCCTGTACTCCTACCCGTAGATGTATGGAAACAGGTTCGGACAATAGACGATGTGCCGGGGTTGGGAGATACGTGGGCTAATATGATTAGAATTGATGGAGAAAGGCCAGCTGGTGAGAAACCACCACAGGTAATACTTACTTTGCCTGATAGAATTGTTGCAAAACTAAAAACTATAATTCCAGAGAAAAGGATTATTTGGGACAAGCTTACGGCCTGTGTCCAAGGGAAAACCGAAGTCGCCACTAGATTCGAGCAGGTATTTTCTGACTTCAGTGGACAGGATTTAGGTACAGAGTCGGGGAAGAGGTTGTTCGTGGACAAATTTGTACGTGGATTGTTACCTGACATCCAGTCACAGATTATGTCCTCTGAGAGCGCTTGGCAGGCAAAATCTCAATCTGAGGTTTTGCACATGGCTCAGTATTATGAGAACCGTGCTAATAATGAGAAGGAAAAAATTGAAAAGAGAAAGGGAGATTTGAAAACCTAAGTATTATTACAGCAAATTGTTAGAAACCCCAGAGGAGGCACGACACAGACTAGAGGTCAGTACGTCCCAAAAGGAAATGCTCCTTTGAGTCCTGTGAATATTAATCAATGTGCTTATTGCCGCCAGGAAGGTCATTGGCGAGCAGAGTGCCCTGTCCTTCGCCAGAGGTCAAACAGTGCGTTTGGGGGCATGGGTAGACGACCTAGGGGCCGCCCTGGAGCAGGGGGCCCTGACAGAGGTCAGCTTTTACAAGATTCTCAGCAACCTTTTTCACGGGAAAATCAGACCTCGAGTATGGACTCGAGAAACATATTTGATCACCCTTCTGCTGCCTACCTTTCTGAAGAGCTTCCTTCTGACGAGGCTCTGTTCCATTAGGATTGCCCAAAGCAGGGTTTAGAACCTTCACCTATTCCCGTTAATCAGAAAGGCCCCTACGTTGAATTATTAGTAGGGAATAGGAAACACCAGTTTTTGATTGACACTGGAGCACAGAAGTGCTCCATTGATCATTCTCGGGTTCCAAACATCCCACTGTCAGGGCAAACAAATGTTTCCGTAGGGTTTTCTGGTGTACCAACTGTCTGTCCGGTTTCTGCACCGGTATACGTTTCTTTGGGTCCCTTCACGGACCATTGTCCTTTTCTTCTCACTTCGAACTGTGGAGAGAATTTGCCGGGGTTGAATTTGTTAAAGAAATTGAACGCAGTAATTCATTGTTCTTCGGATGGAGTACGGCTAACGGTTTCACCACAGCAACTTCCTAATTCTCAGTTCTTGATTCGACCTTTACCTCCCGAGTTCAGCATTGTCCCGGAATGTTTGTGGGCGGTGGACGACAATGATGTCGGAGTGTTACAGATTGAGCCCGTTAAAATAGTTCTGAAACATGGGGTGAAACTGCCACGCATCCCGCAGTATAAAATATCAGTCGAAGGCGAACGTGCTTTGAAATGTATTGTCTCCGATTTTGTACATCGTGGGGTGATCGAGGAGATTACAGGTAGTTTGTGTAACAGTCCGATCTTGCCCGTATATAAGAAAGGCGACAATGCAATTCCATACCGGTTTATAATTGATCTTCGTGCTATTAACCGAGTGGTCGCCCCACAATTTCCAGTTGTGCCTGATGTGATGACGATATTGACAATGATCCCTGCTACGGCTACGCACTTCAGCGTTGTGGATTTAAAAAACGCTTTCTTTAGTATCCCTATACATAAAGAAAGCAGATATCTGTTTGCGTTCACCTTGGGGGGACGCTCATTTACATTTACAAGGGCACCTCAAGGGTATACTAAAAGTCCCAGTATTGATAGTAGAGCTCTGAAAGAGCAGCTCGACACCCTTGAATTGCCACCTACTTGTACGCTGCTTCAATATGTTGACGATTTGCTTTTGGCTGCAGACTCTGAGAGTGCCTGTAAAGGAGGCACTGTATTGTTGCTCGTTCATCTAGCTAAAAATGGTCACAAAGCTTTGCTTAAAAAATTTCAATATTGTTGTCAGGAGGTTGCCTATCTAGGCTACCTCCTGTCAAAGCAGGGGAGAAGATTGACACCTGAAAGAATAGAACACATTTCTGGCATGTCTGTTCCAAATACACAGAAGGAAGTCAGAGCCCTGATAGGTATGGCTTCTTACTTTAGATTGTGGATCCCGAATTTCGCACTAGTGATAAAACCGATGTTGGCTTTGACGAAGAAGGGCATTTCTTTGCCAATGCCATGGGAATCGGAACATCAACGATCATTCGAGCTTCTCAAAACCGCGCTATGTTCGGCACCGGTTCTGGGTACTCCAAATTATGACAAGGCCTTTGTGTTGTTTGTGTATGAATGTGATGGATGTGCTTTGGCTGTGTTAACACAGGAACACGGAGGGAAGAATAGGCCTTGCGGCTACTACTCCTCCGCCCTTGATCCTGTCGCATGCGCTTTGCCAAGATGTTTGCGCGCTGTCGCTGCTGCTGCTGCATCTGTAAAACAGAGTGAGGGAATGGTCCTAGGCCATGATTTGATTTTGATGGTACCTTACTCTGTTGATATTCTATTGAACAAAACCCAAACGCAACACCTCACCTCTGCGCGGTTAACAAGGTATTAACTAATTCTGTTTGCCCCACATATTCAAATTAAGAGGTGTTGTATTCTTAATCCGGATGAACTCTTACCTTTCCCGCAAAATACTGTTTGCGGTGACGAAGAATTACATGACTGCCTGTATACCACTGAGCAAGAAACAAAGGGCAGGATAGATCTCATAGATACTCCTTTGGATAATGCAGAAGGGGAGCTGTTTTGTGATGGCTCCTGCTTCAAACTTTCGAATGGTACATCTACAGCTGCTTATGCAGTCACTACATTGAGCAAAGTTGTCGAAACTAAGAGAATTACGCATAACTCTGCGCAGGCCGCAGAGATTATAGCGTTGACCCGAGCTTGTGAACTTTCCCAAGGGCATAGAGTAAATATATATACTGATAGTCAGTACGCATTTGGGGTGGCTCACAACTTTGGAAAGCTTTGGTCGGAAAGAGGGTTCCTGACCTCACATGGGACCAAGATCCAGCATGGCCCCTTTGATAGTGCAATTACTCTCGGCGCTCTCACTCCCTAAACAGTTAGCGATCATAAAATGTGCAGCACATCGGAAAGTTATAGATGATATGGGCAAAGGGAACGCTTTTGCGGATTTGATAGCCAGACAAACGGCCAAAGACCTTAGCACGGACATGTATGCTTCGAGGGAAATGAGAGATGCTTGCATAATGGATGAAGGTATTGGGTCTGTGCGAGATATTCAAACTGATTCCACAATGGAAGAATCTAAAAAGTGGGCTGAAGGAATGGGGAAACTGGATGACGAAGGTTGTTGGGTGGATACATCCGAAGGGAAATGGTTGCTTCCTGATTCTTATGTATTGGCAATGGTTACGATGGCACACGGTCCTACGCATGTGTGTGCCCAGCAGATCACAAAAATGCTAGAACAAGTTTGGGTAAATGACAAGATTCTGGAGATTGCAAAGAGGCACGTCCAGACCTGTATGATCTGCTTACAGCACAATGTGGGAAAGGGGACAGCGACTCCAAGGGGAAGCTTTGGGCCCCCTTCGAGGTTCTTCACTTTGATATTATTGAGATGGAACGATGTAATAATCTAAAATATGTTCTTGTAATTATTTGTGCCTTCAGTAAATGGGTCGAGGCTTTCCCCGTCAAAGATGCTACCGCCATGACCACTGCAAATATTATGGTAAAACAATTCTTTCCTCGATTTGGGCTCCTGAGGATAATCTGGTCGGATAATGGCCCTCACTTTATCGCAGCAGTAATTTTGCAAATATGCAAAGCCCTATATATTGAGAAACGATTTCATTCAGCTAGACATCCTCAAAGCGCTGGGTTGGTGGAAAGACACAATGGTATTTTAAAGAATAAACTTGCAAAAACATGTGCTGATACCAAACTAAAATTGCCAGATGCCTTACCTATTGTGTTATTAGCTATGCGTACCACACCTCAGACTAGAACTGGGCTTTCTCCATTTGAAGTAGTAATGGGGAGACCTGCTAACATTTGGGGTCTCCCGAAACCTAAAGCCCTGAGAGAGGTGGAAAATGTATTGCTTGTAGACTACTGTAACCAGTTAACTAAAAACCTGTATTTCATTTATCACCAGGTGCACTCAGCTTTACCTGTACGATTCACGGGCCCAGGACACGATATACAGCCCGGAAGTTGGGTCTTAGTGAAGGCCTATGAGAGGTCTTCCTGTCTCGCGCCTCGCTGGCGGGGACCCCATCAGGTGTTATTGGTCACCAGGACAGCAGTGCGGGTGGCTGGAAAGAACTGGATTCACGCGACGCACGTCAAGAAACTTCCTCACCCGACGCCACACGTTACAGAAGAAGCAGAACCCCTCGCTGATGCTACAGTCTCTGATCTTGGAGTAGCAAACAGCGCTGTGAGTGCCTCGGAGAAGTTCTCTGAGCCTGAGGAGCTTGGGGAACAGTCCATTTCATCTCCGCACTCTCTTGAAAAATCACTTCCGGAAAACACTGTTTCGAGCTGTGCGACTTCCGTCGCCACCGACACGTCGCTTCCCTCAGGAAGTGACGATACTTTGCTTCCGGACCAGACAATTTTAGGTACCATCAGGTACAACCTGCGACCAAGGAAATAGAACTAAGGCACGAGTTTCGTGCATCTGGAAAAAGGAAGTGATTGGAAAATTATCTTGTTATGAGAAAGTTTTGTTGAACAAAAAGGGATTCTGCTGGCTAGGGTTGGGAAGGACTAAGAAATCACGCGACCGTAGTGTTGCCAGCAATGAACATTGGGGCCGTCGATTGAGAAACCACAATGCCTGCCACCTTCACCGCTGCTCCCCGCACTGGACTTGTAAATAAGGGGGTGACCAAATCGAACAATGAACAATGTGCCTGGGCCCCGAAAAAGTACTATTGTGTTTTGATAATGATTATTGTTATTTTTGCAACTGCTGCTGTAGGACTTTGGTATTTCGAAGAAATCTATCCTCTGAAACCTTTATTACCGACCGAGATTGTACAAACTGTTTTGACTCCTTATGTACACCTTCACACTCTGTCCCCTAGAGACTCCCAACATAGACAAAAGTATCATAATAACACTCTGATGATTGTAATGAATGCTACTCATGCCATTTTTAATAAGAGTAATTGTTGGATTTGTACTCATTTACCGCAACATGGGAACAAGGGACTGGGATGGTATATATATCCTCTACCTTTAACGACTGCTTGCTATGCCTCTCTTAGAGCACTATTCTTTGGCCGATGGAATGATAGCATCTCAGGGAACTTTGATGGAACTAATCTGAATGATTTCGAGAAACGTGAATTGACTCCCCTGGGATGCTCGCTTTTCGCAAATAGAAGTAAACCTAATGTCTCTTCTATTAGGCCATCTGACAAACTATCTCTTCCTTTTCAAACTCTGATTTCCTTTAAAATGGCTGCGATAGGCAATAAGGACACTGTACCTCCTTCTTATTCTATAAATCACAGTCCTGACTCGGTTCCCTTCTGTGTACAGAGAAATGGCACTAGGCCAATGGGAGATTTTGAAGCTTGTAAAAACATTGTAAATTTGACTGGGGAAAACAGGCCTCTGTATGTAGGGGGGCCTGTTTATTTTGTTTGTGGTAGTTTAGCATTTCCCTTTTTACCCAAGGATTGGCAGGGAACCTGTTATTTAGGAATATTGTTACCCGGGGTATTTGTAGCAAGTACATTAGAGATTTCTAAGGCTCGCCCACGGCGAGACGAGAACGGAGATACCCCTGGGCAAGTATTGGGGGACATAGCGAAATCAGTTGTGCCCTTTTGGGGACAAATAACAAACTCAGAGAACATTAGGGGATTAGCAAGGGTACTGGAGAGAACGATCAACCGGACCACGGACATACTCTACAATATGACCTTAGAGCAAAAGGCAATAAGATTGGTAGCACTTCAAAATCGGATGGCATTAGATGTCATTTTGGCGGAACGAGGTGGAGTATGCAAATTAGTGGGGTCCTCTTGTTGTGTTTTCGTACCATACTCCTCACCAACAATTTTTAAAGCAATTCAGAACTTGCATACTCTCAGTTCTGAAGTACATATCCCTGTAGGAGACTGGAATCTTAGCACTTGGTTCTGGGCTTCTTTGCGATCTTGGGGTTGGAAGGTGCTTTCCGTTATTATGGTTATTTTAGGGATTCTGTTATTCCTTTGTTGCTGTTTTCAATGCCTCCCAAGTATATGTGGAATGTTAGGGGGATGTTGTGCCCAAGCAGTGAGCACAATAGGGCATAAAATATATGCCCCAGATACAGCATCTAAAGAATTCATGTTACAAGAGGTTTTTATGAACGACCTTATGGCTATAGACATAACAGACAATGATGCAGAATCTATGGATGATAACACATGGAGTTATTTTCAAAAGTATTAGGAATGATGTTTAGCACTTGGCATAGGCCAAAAGGAGGGTCTGTCGGAATCGAAATAATATTATACCTCCTATCGCATTGTTTGAATGTGTGTTGGCCTATGCCAAGTTGTCTAAAAACATTGTGTAAATAGATTCCGCGGCAAGGTCTTGACCTTAATGTATTGTGTAAATCGCCATCTTGGATTTAGCCGCCATTTTAGGTTCTCTTGTAGTGTGGAAGTCACCCTGAACATCAAAATGAAGTGGGATTCAAATGACATTTCGAGTGGGATTCTGGCCGTTGTGACCTCCTCACACATGAATAAATAATATGCCTGCAGGCCACTTGTTGGGGTCGCGAACTGAGACCTTGTCCTATCCCTGACCTATGTGTAAATGAACAACTGTATCAGCGGAACTGATCAAAATGCATACATTATGGGATGGACCTGGCAAAGAACTCTAGGCCTGGTTCTAGGAATGGTTAACCCACGAGGGGGTTGGCCAGAGCTGGATAAAAAGTATAAAAACCTGAGTATCCCAATGTACGGTCTCTCACATTAACACGGCGAACTACCGTTGATAGTTCGTTCTGTTACTCTGAGGGCCGAATAGCTACCCGTTTGTCAATTGACTTTTGGTAATTGTTGTAGCTTTTGAATAAAGTACTTTGTATGTTCTTTGTAACCTGTGTTGGTGTGTTTCCTTTGGGCTTCCCGGCCTCACATCAATTTCTCTGTTTCCACAATCCAGGTCCCAATAATGAAGTTGGCATCCCATTCATTTGTGGTGATGTGTTCGGTGATGTCTGCTGCATGATTGATTGCTGAGCGGACATTGGCGTGCATTTGTTTTGTTTTCATTTAGTGGTGGGTGATGGAGTGATGATGGGTCTATGGTGTCGTGAGTGAGGTTGCTGTGACGTGGTGCCTGTTATGGTGCTGGTGAGCATCACGGATGATGAGTGGTGATGGATGGAATCGGCTGTTGGGAGAGAGGGGTGAAACACATATACAGAGAGCTTAACTGATGTAAGAAGAGCAGGGGTTATGGTCCTGTGTCCTTCGGGTCCAAACAGGTCCAAACAGGATTTGCCCGTTTCTTACTCTGCACTTCACTTCCGATGCCCGGTCGAGAGACACACTTGATCTAAGAGTTAAGAAAGGAAATATATTTATTAATTGTGCATTTGTATGGCGCTTATACATCAAGAAATTGTGTTTCAAAGCGCCCACAGTGGAAAGGGGAGGGAGCATGGGAATAAAGGCAAATAGAATAAACTGATGAACAGGAAAGGGGCGGCCCTACTAGGCCATGTGAGCATTCAGAAGGTGCAAGTGCAGAGGGAGGGAGGAACAAGGCTAAGCAGGTGTTGGGGCTTAGGTCACATGACCAAGATCCGCTTGCACATGCTCAGCAATTGCCCACCTGAGATTGTGGTTCCAGAAGAGTATTCTCTATTTTCTTCCCTCCTCTCTCCTTACCTTTCTGGATGATTCCAGCACCCCCTTTCCAAGGCGGAGTGCATCCTCTGTTTCTCCCGCGAGATTATTTGTGTGACCCATCATTTAATCCAATCACCCCCGCCCTGAAGGGAGACACCACAAGGGTCACGTAGGAGTGTTGCATCAACTACAAACTGGATTATTTCAATGGTGTCGGAGCGCATAGAACTTCCTGCAAAACAAGGCTTAATTTATAATTTGCTTAAAATGCAGCATTGAGTATTGTCAAAGTGTTTCATTATTCCTTTGATTAAACTTTCATCAAATGGACAACCTCATGACACAGTATGCATTAGCACATAATGGAATGTGTGAAATCGCTGCAGGAGAATCCATGGAAAGTTATGCACGAGCAGGTTTAACAAATTGCTGTAAATAAAGGTAATACGATTTAACCTATAGTCTGTGCCCTTGCAAAGAAAATGCAAGGCACACACACACACACACACGCACAGATTTACATGCACGCGCACACGCGCTCACGCATGACCAGAAACCCACGCTATTTTACATTTGCTGTTTGAATGCATCATCAAACTAATTAAACATAATACATATTAAGGTGAAGAAACATTGAGACTTTGAGCCCGATTCATGGAATTTTTTGCAGGTTCCGAAGTGACTTTGCACCGCTGACCCAAACCCTGATTCATGGAACCGTGCAAAGTGTATGTTTGCAGTGCAAAGTCATTTTGTGCTGTAAAAAGGACTATGCACTGACTTTGCACAGACTTTACACTGCAAAAATACACTCTGCACGGTTCCATGAATCAGGGTTTGTGTCGGCAGTGCAACGTCACTTTTCAGCAGTGCAAAGTCATTTTCAACCGTGCAAAGAATTCCACAAATCGGGCCCTTCATCTCCACTGCGTGCCCCTCTTCTGCTTTTTCACTGCAAGAAACTGGGGCAGGCAGGAATTGGAGACATAAAAGCATTATACCCCATTTTTGGTGTCCATTTCCTGCTCTTCCCGATTTAAAATGAGGTAAACTGTGTCATCCTGGGGAATGACTTCATCTCTCGGTGCTGCACTCTCCTTGACGAAACGGCCACATTGTGAATAGAAATACCCCAGCAGCATTGGCATTTAGCAGAAACTAACATGCATAGTGGGGTTTTCACATCAATAGATGCTACTGGCATAGAGCAATCTGCCCTGTGCCCATCTTTCTGCATCACCGTTTGGCACAAGACCTACTTCTTCATTACTAATAATGTATAACTACTGTAACCTAAAGCAAGTTGACACCACTGTAACTAAAGTATGTAACCCACTGTGTAAGCAACCTTTGTAACCAACCATTTTAAGCAAAAGCGCCTAGATGCTTCTCGGTTTGGTGCGCTATACAAATGTCAAAATAAATAAATAATAATTATAATAACAATACTTTATCCAGATATGAATACATATCCACAAAAGCACAACATTATCAATAAAACTTACATTAACAACGTTAAATAACATACAGACAAGTGTGTATTCAAAAACGTAAAGACATGATCACATTAAATAATCAGATTCATAGATCTTTTCCGCAAATGCTAATTTGAAGTTTTGAAAAATATGAGTGCCTTAAAAAGGGATCGTAATTTTTTGCCTGACAATATGAGAGTTGAGAAACTTTTTTTCCCTCCTAATCCTGCCAGAGATAAGGCTCCCAGTCCCTCGCGCTGCCCAACAACCATTTTGCCTAAAAAGAAGAAAAAAAAAGCAAACGCGCTCCCGAGCGTTTGTTTTCCTGACCCCAGCCACTTTCTTCCTGCTTCCCACACCCCCTCCCTCCATCCGCCCACCAGCATGGTGATTGGCCATTAGGGCATTCGATTTTTCAGTGGGGAACTTGTCCCCCCCACAGCAGTTCTCCTAATTCTGCCAGAGCTAAGGCTTCCAGTCCCTCACACTCTCCTACACCCATTTTGCCTAAAAAAATAAAATAAAAGCAAACACGCTCCTGAGTGCTTGTTTTCCTGACACCAGCCACCTTCTTCCTGCTTCCCACACTCGCTCACTCCCTTCCCGCCGACCAGCATGGTGATTGGTCACTACTCCCTCTTAACCCATCTTCCCAGGGCAACCCGCTGCCTGGCAGCCCCTGCCTCCGAGGCAAAGGGTGGCTCCAACAGAGGCGGCTCCAGATTGTGTCTGCAGGTGTCAGCAGGGGAAGCCAGTGGCCAGCCGTCAACCAGCAGCATCTCCCAAAGTAAGTGTGGCATGGGTGGGGAGAAGATCAATCATTCTACTCCAGAAAGCCCCTTCCACTCTATATTACCTTACCTCACAACATAGCTTACCATGCAAATGTCAGCTGCATCAATCTCTTAGGGAACACTCAACATCAGCAATCGCCCATTATCCGTTTACTCTCTAATATAGCTATATCAAACCATCTGTGTCTGCTATAATACTAAACCTAATGTATTATATTTCAAACCGTGCTGCATTATGATAAACAAGTACCAGTTTTAGATAGAATTGTGAACATTAGCCTACTTCGCATCTAGATAGGATTGTGAATGTTAACAAGCACTACATTTAGATAGAATTGTCAACATAGGCCTGCGTCGTACCCAGATAGAATTGTGAATGTTCCCAAATGCCACACTCGGTTAGAGTTGTGAACATTAGCCTGTGTTGCATCTAGATAGAATTGTGAATGTTAACAAGCACTACATTTAGTTAGAATTGTGAACATTAGCCTACTTCACATCTAGATAGGATTGTGAATATTAACAAGTACCACATTTAGATAAAACGGTGGAATGTTAGCAAGCACCACATTTAAATAGAACTGTCAACATTAGCCTGCGCCATACCCAGATAGAATTGTGGATGTTAGCAAATGCCACACCTAGATAGAATTACGAACATTAGCCTGTGTGACATCTAGATAGAATTGTGAATGTTAACAAATACCACATTTAGATAGAATTGTGAACATTAGTCTGCGTCACATCTAGATAGGATTGTGAATGTTACCTAGTACCACATTTAGATAGAATGGTGAACATTAGCCTGTGACGTACCCATATGGAATTGTGAATGTTAGCAAATGCCACATTTAGTTAGAGTTGTGAAAATTGGCCTGCATCGCATCTGGATGGGATTGTGAATGTTAAAATGTGCCACACTTGGACGAAATTGTGGAGAGTTGGCGGGTACCACATTTGATAGAGTTGTGAACATTGGCCTGCGCCGGACCCGGATATAGTTGTGAATGTTGGCAAATGCCACACTTGGTTACAGTTGTGAACATTGGCTGCATCTGGATGGAATTGTGAATGTTGGCAGTTATCACATTTAGATGGAATTGTGAGCATTGGCCTCCATCGCATCCAAATAGGATTGTGAATGTTAGCAATGCGCCACACTTAGATTGAATTGTGAACACTAGCCTTCATCACATCTAGTCAGGATTGTACATTTTGGCAAGTGCCACATTTAGATAGAAGATCACATATTAACATTAGCATCAACCTAGAAATTGCTCTTGCTGCATTGGTTCATAAATCCAAGCAAACACTCTCATGCGTATAGCATTACACTTACTCTCTACTCTCCACCATCACACAATTAGAATACACCTATACCCCTCGATCAATTCGGCCTAGCTGTTCACATACGAACATTGCCCCATGAACACCTCATCATTGTAATAAAACGCAGCTATACCCCATGACAAACCGGCCTAGCTGCACACATAAGCGTCCTACAGGCCTAACACAGCCAGAACCCAGTCTTGGTGTCCACCCGCCAGACTGCACACATTCAACCGACATAAATACGACCGCACCTAATGCAAGCATGCAGCTACCATCAGGCAAATACAACAGCTGCACACATAACGGGTGCACCCAAGCACCCTACAACACCCAACTCTCTCAATACCAATGATATATAGAGCGCTATATAAATGCCAAATAACATAACATGACTATAGTTGAGATAAAAAGAACAGAAAAACAAAAAAGAAAATGAACACTGGCCTAGTCGTGGCTGAACATGTCTGAGGTTTGGGAAACTTGTTCTGAGAATAGTCTGGGAAAGTTTGAGGAAAAGCAGGGGTTCAAAAAGAGGGGGCTGCCAGGTAGGGAATTCTGCTTGCCGCCCCAGAAACCATAGTGCTCTGAAGGACAGTGAGGCATGTTACAATGGAAATAGAAATATATTTAAATGTATTCTTGGGGTGCTGGGGGGAAGGGCATGAGTACCAGTTTTGACATAAGGCTTTTTTTCCGGGGCTCTGGTTTGTCCTCGTAAAGTGATCCATGAATCTTTGCAGTTGTCCGAATAAATGGGGAGCATAAGTTTTCTGATCCTACTTGGCAATGTTCTCCAAGTGGTATCCATTTCTGCATGACAACCATTGCATGTGAGGTGCACACGGCCATTCTCTGAAATACACATTGCAGATTCCATCTCATACCATATGCTTTCTGCCTGACTATCATTTCATGAAATCATACCAGCTCAGTGAGCGTTCCTCCACTCACCTGTGACTCCACAGAAGCGCTTATCTGGCAGAGGACAGCCTGAGTGTGCACTAGGCTTATCTGGCAGAGGACAGCCTGAGTGTGCACTAGGCTTAGCTGAAAGTCGACATCCTGAGTGTGCACTCACCTGCAGCCAGAGAATCCGCGTCAGGATAAACTGTCGCTAACACCATGCAGAGAAAGTATGCACTGTTTGTCAATTTAAGGTAATGTGTGACAATATTTACACATATGTCATGATGATGTTGTCTTCACTATCTGCGCCGTAATTTGACAACTTTCACAGATGTTGCAAAGATCACACCTCTCATCTCCCACGCAACTCATGTGAGTAAAACAATGATCTTGAAGTAGAATTTGAATCTTGTCTTCAGGAAGGTTCACTGTGTAGGAAGCTACCAGACTGCAACATGGGACATGTAATGTACAGGGACGGATCCTTGCAGGCTGTAACATGGTATATTCAATGAACAGGGTATGTATCCTTGCAGGTTGTTGCACATGCAATGCACAGGGTTGGATCCTTGCAACCTGTAACATGGTGCATGCAATGTACAGAGAGATGGATTCTTACAGGATGTAACATGGCACATGCAATACACGTGAATGGATCCTTGCAGATTGCAACATGGCAAATGCAATGTACAGGAATGGATCCTTGCAGGCTGCAACATGGCAAATGTAATGTGCAGGGGATGGATCCATAAAGGCTGTAACATGCTACATGCAATGAACAGGGGATGGATCCTTGTAGACTGATACATGGTACAGGCAATGTGCAGGGGATGAGTCCTTGCAGGCTGTGCTATGGTACATGCAAAGTACAGGGATGGATGCTTGCAGCCTATGAGATGGTGCATGCAATGTACAAAGGTGGATCCTTACAGGATGTAACATGGTACATGCAATGAACAGGGGATGTATCCTTGCAGACTGCAACATTGCACATGCAATGTACAGGGATGGATCATTGCAGGCTGTAACATGGCACATGCAATGTACAGAAATGGATCCTTGCAGGCTGCAACATTGCGCATGCAATCTACAGGGATGGATCCTTGCAGGCTGCAACATTGCACATGCAATGTGCAGGGATGGATCTTTGTAGACTGCAATATGGTACATGCAATGTGCAGGGATGGATTCTTGCAGGCTGTAACATGGCACATGCAATGTACAAGGATGGATACTTGTAGACTGAAATATGGCACAGGCAGTGTACAAGGATGGATCCTTGCAACCTGTAACATGATGCATGCAATGTACAGAGATGGATCCTTATAGGATGTAACTTGGTACATGCAATATACGTGAATTGATCCTTGCAGACTGCATAATGGCAAATGCAATGCACAGGAATGGATCCTTACAGACTGCAACAATGCAAATGCAATGTACAGGAATGGATCCTTGCAGACTGCAACATGGTACATGCAGTTTACGGGAATTGATCTGTGCAGACTGCAACATGGTACATGCAATATATGTGAATGGATCCTTGCAGACTGCAATATGGCAAATGCAATGTACAGGGGATGGATCCGTACATGCTGTAACATAGTACATGCAATGAACATGGGATGGATCCATGTAGATGGATACATGGTACAGGCAATATACAGGGGATGGGTCCTTGCAGGCTGTGCCATGGTACATTGAATGTAAAGGGATGCATCCTTGCAGCCTGTGAGATGGTACATGCAATGTACAGAAGTGAATCCTTACAGGATGTAACATGATACATGCAATGTACAAGAGATGGGTCCTTGCAGGCTGTGCTACAGTACATTCAATGCATAGGGATGGTTTTGCGTATACAGCAATATGGTACATGCACTGTACAGGTATGGCTACTTGCAGGAGGCAATATGGTACATGCAATGCACAGTAATGGATCCTTGCAGACTGCAACATGATACATGCAATGTGTGGGAATGTATCCTCGCAGACTGCAATATGACACATGCAATGTACAGGAATGGATCCTTGCAGGCTGCAATATGTCAAATGCATCGTTTTGGAATGGATCATTTCAGACTGCAAAATGGTACATGCAATGTACAACGTTGTATCCTTGCCGAGAACAATACAGCACATGCAATGTAAAGGGAATGGATCTTTGCAGACTGCAATATGGCACATGCCTTGTATGGGAATGGATCCTTGCAGACAGCAACATGATAAATGCAATGTATGAGAATGTATACTTGCAAACTGCAATATGCTGCATGCAATGTACGTGAATGGATTGTTGCAAACTGCCATATGGTGCATCAATGTATAGCAATGGATCATTGCAGACTGCAAAATGGCACTTGCAATTTAGGGGAATGGATCCTTGCAGACAGCAACATGACAAATGCAATGTACAAGTATGGCTCCTTGCAGACTGCAATTTGGTGCATGCAATGTACAGCGATGGATCACTGCAGACTGCAAAATGGCATATGCAATTTATGGAAATTGATCTTTGCAGACAGCAATATGACAAATGCAATGTCCAGGAATGAACCCTGGCAGACTGAATCATGGTGCATGCAATGTATGGGAATGGATCCTTACAGACTGCAGCATGGTACATGCAATGTATGGTGATGGAGCATTGCAGACTGTCATATGGCAAATGCAATGAATGGGGATGGATCCATGCATAATCCAACATCGTACATATAAAGTCTGGGGATGGATCCATGCAGACTGTTTCATGGGACATGCAATGTACAGGGATGGATACTTGCAGATTGGAACATTGTACATGAACTGTACAGGGATGGATCCTTGCAGACTATGTTAGGGTGGTCTGGAAAGGTCCCCATGATTATGAGGGGTTAATTATGGATGTGATATATTACTTTAGCGTTGCTGTTTGTCTAGATATCGATACATATTATCTTCCATGCGTTTAGAAAGATAAAATGTTAAAACAACCAAAATGTAAAAACATACATGCACATTGATAGAAATACATGGGGAATTTGTAAATCTCAATAAAGTGGGTTATTACAAACTAATTAAACCCACAATAGTTGGAATTGTTTGCAAGGTGAACTTTGTCTGTTATTAACTGATTCTGTGAGGTTTTAGAAGCCAGGGGAGGGGTTAATAAATAACTTCACAACCTTTGTGTCCAGCACAGCTGCAGGAACTGGCCATGAGTTTTATTGTTTGATCAATATCACAGACGGCAAAGTTAATCTCCTGATCAATGGGAGCGTGATAGAAGGCATTTCAGTATCTGTTTTAGCTAGAAGTCAAACATGGGCTAAGCCATTGCCCAAGGCTAAACTAATAAAAAAACAGGAGATCCAATTGTATTGTCAGATGTGATATGTGCGATAAAGTGGAAGGGTGTTTAGATTTGAATGTTCCACTTAGACTAATGTTGTGGGGAGTGAGATAGCATCACCAGCTCAAAGAGAAATCATTCACCCAGCCTTCCTCATATTGCTGGCAATATTCATGCAAACCATGTGCAAATCAAGCATTAGGGCGTAAACGGCTCGGACCGGTTATTGCCCGTAATGAATTATGTTTCAATGTCAATATTTAACCATGTGCTGATGTCATGACCCACCATGAACAAATCCTAAGAAGGGGTGGGTTATGAATATGATCTGAAGATAACTATTAAGATAAAGCTATGAAAATGTAGAAAGTAGGAAAATATGTGGTTTCTTTGAAGAGGTTTTTGTCCAATCATGTTTGGAGAATAGATTTCAAAAGGTTTCTGGAATTGTTTTAACTGTTGCACAATTGAATAAAAGATATCAACTGATGTGGTTTGTTGAGATTCAGGTTAGTTTAGTCCTGCAACACCATCTAACTGCTCCCCGGATAATTGTTCAATAAACTTACTTCTTAAGTGGTGGGTCTGTTTAGGTTAAGATGATTGAAGGTCCATGAGCACATTTGTCATCCCCGGTGTGGGCCCCAGGATTTCTGAGTCATTGGGGGTCTCCTGTCTGCTCCACTCGGCTGTGCCACCTCACTCGGGGGCCAGTCTTCCAAGCACAGTGAAAAAGAGGTCTGCAGACACCATATTGGTGAAAAGTGCTTCTGTTTCCCAGAGATGCAGTGCTGTGGCCCTGCTGTGCAGGATGACTTGATGGAGAACCACATCAGAGAACTTGTGTATAGGCGCATTATATAAGCCATACCATATCACTACAGGTTCATGTGAGCACATGTTTGGGGTGTAAAGCAAGAGGGCAAGGGGTACAGAAGGGGTTGTTTCTTTCATTTAAGGGGTTTGGTAAGGGTAGACTTGGAGTGTGGGTGTGAAATTAGTTGTGTTAGTTGATGGCAGGGATATGTCTATGGAGTGTGATATTGTTGAGGCAGGTAGAGGATTCATGCAGTGTTTGAGTGTTTGATAGCTTTGAAGAGGGCTATGCTTACATTGTTGGCCTTTGGCTCTGTTCTTTTGTTAGTATTTGGCCTTGTCAGTGGTTTTCAGTCATCTGTGTATAGCAAGGAGTTCCCTGAGCAGGGCAGGTGGGATGCCCTGCAGTATCTTTGCCAAGTCTTTTCTTGTTTTCTGATGGTTTGTTTGTTGAAGTGAAGTTCTAGGGAATACCAAGGTGCAGAAGGCTTAGGCTTGAGGCTGCATTGTTTCACTTGGGCATGTCAGTTGATTTTTGTTGGGAGTGTAGAATTATTTAGTTTTTGGAGAAAAGAGTTTCAGTCCTGGTCTTTAAAGACATATTTGCCCATGTGAGATGTAGTTTGGTGAGGTCTTCTTTAAGAGGAGCTACTGGAAAGTTCTTAAATGATCAGAAGCTTGTTTGCTGGGTTCAAATGGGTTTACTTCACTGGTGTGATGTGACTAATTCCAAAGGTGATTGCCAAATGGTCTAACCAATCGAGCGGGATTGGAGATCTGTGATGGAGGATGGGCATGTTGGTGATGATGTGGTTGAGGATATTACCTTTCTTATGAGTTGGGTCTTTTGGGTGCTGTGTGAGGTTCAGAGTGCCGAGTAGGCTGTGGACATTTTGAAGTCACTGAGGAAGATGTTGTTGGCATGCGTGAGGGACAGGGTTGTCACCAAGTCGGTGAAGTCTTCAATTATGGAGGTAAAGTGACTGTGTCCATTGTGGAGCGAGGGAAGGGAGGGGATCGATTTTCAAAAGAGCCAATGGTGTTGAGGTCCAGGTGGGTGCTTGGCCATGATACCTTGTGAATGATGGCGAGGCCACCGCCGAACTTGTTTGGACGGTTTTGTAGAACACTGTAGCTGTTGGGTGTGCAGACATCTAGGTTTTGGATGGAGATGGATCTCATCCAGGTCACAATAATGAAGTTGGCATCCCATTCATGTGTTGTGATGTGTTCGGTGATGTCTGCTGCATGGTTGATTGCTAAGCGGACATTGGCGTGCATTTGTTTTGTTTTCATTTAGTGGTGGGTGATGGAGTGCTGATGGGGTCTATGGTGACGTGAGTGAGGTTGCTGTGACGTGGTGCCTATTATGGTTCTGGTGAGCAGCACGGATAATGAGTGGTGATGGACGGAATCGGCTGTTGGGAGAGAGGGGTGAAACACATATACAGAGAGCTTAACTGATGTTAGAAGAGCAGGGGTTATGGTCCTGTGTCCTTCGGGTCCAAACAGGTCCAAACAGGATTTGCCCTTTTCTTACTCTGCACTTCACCTCCGATGCCCGGTCGAGAGACACACTTGATCTAAGAGTTAAGAAAGGAAATGTAATTATTTATTGTGCATTTGCACGGCGCTTATACATCAAGAAATTGTGTTTCAAAGCGCCCACAGTGGAAAGGGGAGGGTGCATGGGAATAAAGGCAAATAGAATAAACTGATGAACAGGAAAGGGGCGGCCCTACTAGGCCATGTGAGCATTCAGAAGGTGCAAGTGCAGAGGGAGGGAGGAACACGGCTAAGCAGGTGCTGGGGCTTAGGTCACGTGACCAAGATCCGCTTGCACATGCTCAGCAATTGCCCACCTGAGATTGTGGTTCCAGAAGAGTATTCTCTATTTTCTTCTCTCCTCTCTCCTTACCTTTCTGGATGATTCCAGCACCCCCTTTCCAAGGCGGAGTGCATCCTCTGTTTCTCCCGCGAGATTATTTGTGTGAGCCATCATTTAATCCAATCACCCCCGCCCTGAAGGGAGACACCACAAGGGTCACGTAGGAGTGTTGCATTAACTTCCAACTGGATTATTTCAATGGTGTCGGAGCGCATAGAACTTCCTGCAAAACAAGGCTTAATTTATAATTTGCTTAAAATGCAGCAGTGTGTATTGGCAAAGTGTTTCATGATTCCTTTGATTAAACTTTCATCAAATGGACAACCACGACACAGTATGCATTACCACATAATGGAATGTGTGAAATCGCTGCAGGAGAATCCATGGAAAGTTATGCACGAGCAAGTTTAACAAATTGCTGTAAATAAAGGTAAGACGATTTAACCTATAGTCTATGTCCTTGCAAAGAAAATGTAAGGCACACACACACACACACACGCACAAACTTACAAGCACGCACGCATGCGGGCACGCATGCACAGAAACCCACGCTATTTTACATTTGCTGTTTAAATGCATCATCAAACTAATTAAAAATGATACATATTAAGGTGAAGCAAAATTGAGACTTTGAGCCCGATTCATGGAATTTTTTGCAGGTTCCGAAGTGACTTTGCACCGCTGACCCAAAACCCTGATTCATGGAACCTTGCAAAGTGTATTTTTGCAGTGCAAAGTCATTTTGTGCTGTGAAAAGGACTATGCACTGACTTTGCACAGACTTTACACTGCAAAAAAACACTCTGCACGGTTCCATGAATCAGGGTTTGTGTCGGCAGTGCAACGTCACTTTTCAGCAGTGCAAAGTCATTTTCAACCGTGCAAAGAATTCCACAAATCGGGCCCTTCATCTCCACTGCGTGCCCCTCTTCTGCTTTTTCACTGCAGGAAACTCGGGCAGAGCAGGAATTGGAGACATTAAAACATTATACCCCATTTTTGTGTCCATTTCCCGCTCTTCCCGATTTAAAATGAGGTAAACTGTGTCATCCTGGGGAATGACTTCATCTCTCGGTGCTGCACTCTCCTTGACGAAACGGCCACATTTTGAATAGAAATACCCAGCAGCATTGGCATTTAGCAGAAACTAACACGGATAGTGGGGTTTTAATATTAATAGATGCTACTGGCATAGAGCAATCTGCCCTGTGCCCACCTTTCTGCTATGTAAGCAACTCTTGTAACCAACCATTTTAAGCAAAAAGCGCCTAGATGCTTCTGGGTTCGGTGCGCTACACAAATGTCAAACTAAATAAACTAAATAAATAATAATTATAAAACAATAACTTTATCCGGATATGAATACATATCCATAAAAGCACAACATTATCAATAAAACTTACATTAACAACGTTAAATAACATAAGGACAAGTGTGTATTAAAAAACGTAAAGACTTGATCACAATAAATAATCAGATTCATAGATCTTTTCCGCAAATGCCAATTTGAAGTTTTGAAAAATATGAGTGCCTTAAAAAGGGATCGTAATTTTATGCCTGACAATATGAGAGGTGAGAAACTTTTTTTCCCTCCTAATCCTGCCAGAGATAAGGCTCCCAGTCCCTCGCGCTGCCCAGCAACCATTTTGCCTAAAAAGAAGAAAAAAAAAGCAAACGCTCTCCCGAGCGTTTGTTTTCCTGACCCCAGCCACCTTCTTCCTGCTTCCCACACCCGCTCCCTCCCTTCCCGCCCACCAGCATGGTGATTGGTCACTACTCCCTCCTAACCCATCTTCCCAGGGCAGCCCGCTGCCTGGCAGCCCCTGCGTCCGAGGCAAAGGGTGGCTCCAACAGAGGCGGCTCCAGATTGTGTCTGCAGGTGTCAGCAGGGGAAGCCAGTGGCCAGCCGTCAACCAGCAGCAACTCCCAAAGTAAGTGTGGCATGGGTTCGGAGAAGATCAATCATTCTACTCCAGAAAGCCCCTTCCACTCTATATTACCTTACCTCACAACATAGCTTACCATGCAAATGTCAGCTGCATCAATCTCTTAGGGAACACTCAACACCAGCAATCGCCCATTATTCGTTTACTCTCTAATATAGCTATATCAAACCATCTGTGTCTGCTATAATACTAAACCTAATGTATTATATTTCAAACAGTGCTGCATTATGAAAAACAAGTACCAGTTTTAGATAGAATTGTGAACATTAACCTGTGTTGCATCTAGATAGGATTGTGAATGTTAACAAGTCCCACATTTAGATAAAACGGTGGAATGTTAGCAAGCACCACATTTAAATAGAACTGTCAACATTAGCCTGCGCCATACCCAGATAGAATTGTGGATGTTAGCAAATGCCACACCTAGATAGAATTACGAACTTTAGCCTGTGTGACATCTAGATAGAATTGTGAATGTTAACAAATACCACATTTAGATAGAATTGTGAACATTAGTCTGCGTCACATCTAGATAGGATTGTGAATGTTACCTAGTACCACATTTAGATAGAATGGTGAACATTAGCCTGTGACATGCCCATATGGAATTGTGAATGTTAGCAAATGCCACATTTAGTTAGAGTTGTGAAAATTGGCCTGCATCGCATCTGGATGGGATTGTGAATGTTAAAATGTGCCACACTTGGACGAAATTGTGGAGAGTTGGCGGGTACCACATTTGATAGAGTTGTGAACATTGGCCTGCGCCGGACCCGGATATAGTTGTGAATGTTGGCAAATGCCACACTTGGTTACAGTTGTGAACATTGGCTGCATCTGGATGGAATTGTGAATGTTGGCAGTTATCACATATAGATGGAATTGTGAGCATTGGCCTCCATCGCATCCAGATAGGATTGTGAATGTTAGCAATGCGCCACACTTAGATTGAATTGTGAACACTAGCCTGCATCACATCTAGTCAGGATTGTACATTTTGGCAAGTGCCACATTTAGATAGAAGATCACATATTAACATTAGCATCAACCTAGAAATTGCTCTTGCTGCATTGGTTCATAAATCCAAGCAAACACTCTCATGCGTATAGCATTACACTTACTCTCTACTCTCCACCATCACACAATTAGAATACACCTATACCCCTCGATCAATTCGGCCTAGCTGTTCACATACGAACATTGCCCCATAAACACCTCATCATTGTAATAAAACGCAGCTATACCCCATGACAAACCGGCCTAGCTGCACACATAAGCGTCCTACAGGCCTAACACAGCCAGAACCCAGTCTTGGTGTCCACCCGCCAGACTGCACACATTCAACCGACATAAATACCACCGCACCTAATGCAAGCATGCAGCTACCATCAGGCAAATACAACAGCTGCACACATAACGGGTGCACCCAAGCACCCTACAACACCCAACTCTCTCAATACCAATGATATATAGAGCGCTATATAAATGCCAAATAACATAACATGACTATAGTTGAGATAAAAAGAACAGAAAAACAAAAAAGAAAATGAACACTGGCCTAGTCGTGGCTGAACATGTCTGAGGTTTGGGAAACTTGTTCTGAGAATAATCTGGGAAAGTTTGATGAAAAGCAGGGGTTCAAAAAGAGGGGGCTGCCAGGTAGGGAATTCTGCTTGCCGCCCCAGAAACCATAGTGCTCTGAAGGACAGTGAGGCATGTTACAATGGAAATAGAAATATATTTAAATGTATTCTTGGGGTGCTGGGGGGAAGGGCATGAGTACCAGTTTTGACATAAGGCTTTTTTTCCGGGGCTCTGGTTTGTCCTCGTAAAGTGATCCATGAATCTTTGCAGTTGTCCGAATAAATGGGGAGCATAAGTTTTCTGATCCTACTTGGCAATGTTCTCCAAGTGGTATCCATTTCTGCATGACAACCATTGCATGTGAGGTGCACACGGCCATTCTCTGAAATACACATTGCAGATTCCATCTCATACCATATGCTTTCTGCCTGACTATCATTTCATGAAATCATACCGCCTCAGTGAGCGTTCCTCCACTCACCTGTGACTCCACAGAAGCGCTTATCTGGCAGAGGACAGCCTGAGTGTGCACTAGGCTTATCTGGCAGAGGACAGCCTGAGTGTGCACTAGGCTTAGCTGAAAGTGGACATCCTGAGTGTGCACTCACCTGCAGCCAGAGAATCCGCGTCAGGATAAACTGTCGCTAACACCATGCAGAGAAAGTATGCACTGTTTGCCAATTTAAGGTAATGTGTGACAATATTTACACATATGTCATGATGATGTTGTCTTCACTATCTGCGCCGTAATTTGACAACTTTCACAGATGTTGCAAAGATCACACCTCTCATCTCCCACGCAACTCATGTGAGTAAAACAATGATCTTGAAGTAGAATTTGAATCTTGTCTTCAGGAAGGTTCACTGTGTAGGAAGCTACCAGACTGCAACATGGGACATGTAATGTACAGGGACGGATCCTTGCAGGCTGTAACATGGTATATTCAATGAACAGGGTACGTATCCTTGCAGGTTGTTGCACATGCAATGTACAGGGTTGGATCCTTGCAACCTGTAACATGGTGCATGCAATGTACAGAGAGATGGATTCTTACAGGATGTAACATGGTACATGCAATACACGTGAATGGATCCTTGCAGATTGCAACATGGCAAATGCAATGTACAGGAATGGATCCTTGCAGGCTGCAACATGGCAAATGTAATGTGCAGGGGATGGATCCATAAAGGCTGTAACATGCTACATGCAATGAACAGGGGATGGATCCTTGTAGACTGATACATGGTACAGGCAATGTGCAGGGGATGAGTCCTTGCAGGCTGTGCTATGGTACATGCAAAGTACAGGGATGGATGCTTGCAGCCTATGAGATGGTGCATGCACTGTACAAAGGTGGATCCTTACAGGATGTAACATGGTACATGCAATGAACAGGGGATGTATCCTTGCAGACTGCAACATTGCACATGCAATGTACAGGGATGGATCATTGCAGGCTGTAACATGGCACATGCAATGTACAGAAATGGATCCTTGCAGGCTGCAACATTGCACATGCAATCTACAGGGATGGATCCTTGCAGGCTGCAACATTGCACATGCAATGTGCAGGGATGGATCTTTGTAGACTGCAATATGGTACATGCAATGTACAGGGATGGATTCTTGCAGGCTGTAACATGGCACATGCAATGTACAAGGATGGATACTTGTAGACTGAAATATGGCACAGGCAGTGTACAAGGATGGATCCTTGCAACCTGTAACATGATGCATGCAATGTACAGAGATGGATCCTTATAGGATGTAACTTGGTACATGCAATATACGTGAATTGATCCTTGCAGACTGCATAATGGCAAATGCAATGCACAGGAATGGATCCTTACAGACTGCAACAATGCAAATGCAATGTACAGGAATGGATCCTTGCAGACTGCAACATGGTACATGCAGTTTAGGGGAATTGATCTGTGCAGACTGCAACATGGTACATGCAATATATGTGAATGGATCCTTGCAGACTGCAATATGGCAAATGCAATGTACAGGGGATGGATCCCCACATGCTGTAACATAGTACATGCAATGAACATGGGATGGATCCATGTAGATGGATACATGGTACAGGCAATGTACAAGAGATGGGTCCTTGCAGGCTGTGCTACAGTACATTCAATGCATAGGGATGGTTTTGCGTATACAGCAATATGGTACATGCACTGTACAGGTATGGCTACTTGCAGGAGGCAATATGGTACATGCAATGCACAGTGATGGATCCTTGCAGACTGCAACATGATACATGCAATGTGTGGGAATGGATCCTCGCAGACTGCAATATGACACATGCAATGTACAGGAATGGATCCTTGCAGGCTGCAATATGTCAAATGCATTGTTTTGGAATGGATCATTTCAGACTGCAAAATGGTACATGCAATGTACAACGTTGTATCCTTGCCGAGAACAATACAGCACATGCAATGTATAGGGAATGGATCTTTGCAGACTGCAATATGGCACATGCCTTGTATGGGAATGGATCCTTGCAGACAGCAACATGATAAATGCAATGTATGGGAATGTATACTTGCAAACTGCAATATGCTGCATGCAATGTACGTGAATGGATTGTTGCAAACTGCCATATGGTGCATCAATGTATAGCAATGGATCATTGCAGACTGCAAAATGGCAATTGCAATTTAGGGGAATGGATCCTTGCAGACAGCAACATGACAAATGCAATGTACAAGTATGGCTCCTTGCAGACTGCAATTTGGTGCATGCAATGTACAGCGATGGATCACTGCAGACTGCAAAATGGCATATGCAATTTATGGAAATTGATCTTTGCAGACAGCAATATGACAAATGCAATGTCCAGGAATGAACCCTGGCAGACTGAATCATGGTGCATGCAATGTATGGGAATGGATCCTTACAGACTGCAGCATGGTAAATGCAATGTATGGTGATGGAGCATTGCAGACTGTCATATGGCAAATGCAATGAATGGGGATGGATCCATGCATAATCCAACATCGTACATATAAAGTCTGGGGATGGATCCATGCAGACTGTTTCATGGGACATGCAATGTACAGGGATGGATACTTGCAGATTGGAACATTGTACATGAACTGTACAGGGATGGATCCTTGCAGACTATGTTAGGGTGGTCTGGAAAGGTCCCCATGATTATGAGGGGTTAATTATGGATGTGATATATTACTTTAGCGTTACTGTTTGTCTAGATATCGATACATATTATCTTCCATGCGTTTAGAAAGATAAAATGTTAAAACAACCAAAATGTAAAAACATACATGCACATTGATAGAAATACATGGGGAATTTGTAAATCTCAATAAAGTGGGTTATTACAAACTAATTAAAACCACAATAGTTGGAATTGTTTGCAAGGTGAACTTTGTCTGTTATTAACTGATTCTGTGAGGTTTTAGAAGCCAGGGGAGGGGTTAATAAGTAACTTCACAACCTTTGTGTCCAGCACAGCTGCAGGAACTGGCCATGAGTTTTATTGTTTGATCAATATCACAGACAGCAAAGTTAATCTCCTGATCAATGGGAGCGTGATAGAAGGCATTTCAGTATCTGTTTTAGCTAGAAGTCAAACATGGGCTAAGCCATTGCCCAAGGCTAAACTAATAAAAAACCAGGAGATCCAATTGTATTGTCAGATGTGATATGTGCGATAAAGTGGAAGGGTGTTTAGATTTGAATGTTCCACTTAGACTAATGTTGTGGGGAGTGAGATAGCATCACCAGCTCAAAGAGAAATCATTCACCCAGCCTTCCTCATATTGCTGGCAATATTCATGCAAACCATGTGCAAATCAAGCATTAGGGCGTAAACGTCTCAGACCGGTTATTGCCCGTAATGAATTATGTTTCAATGTCAATGTTTAACCATGTGCTGATGTCATGACCCACCATGAACAAATCCTAAGAAGGGGTGGGTTATGAATATGATCTGAAGATAACTATTAAGATAAAGCTATGAAAATGTAGAAAGTAGGAAAATATGTGGTTTCTTTGAAGAGGTTTTTGTCCAATCATGTTTGGAGAATAGATTTCAAAAGGTTTCTGGAATTGTTTTAACTGTTGCACAATTGAATAAAAGATATCAACTGATGTGGTTTGTTGAGATTCAGGTTAGTTTAGTCCTGCAACACCATCTAACTGCTCCCCGGATAATTGTTCAATAAACTTACTTCTTAAGTGGTGGGTCTGTTTAGGTTAAGATGATTGAAGGTCCATGAGCACATTTGTCATCCCCGGTGTGGGCCCCAGGATTTCTGAGTCATTGGGGGTCTCCTGTCTGCTCCACTCGGCTGTGCCACCTCACTCGGGGGCCAGTCTTCCAAGCACAGTGAAAAAGAGGTCTGCAGACACCATATTGGTGAAAAGTGCTTCTGTTTCCCAGAGATGCAGTGCTGTGGCCCTGCTGTGCAGGATGACTTGATGGAGCACCACATCAGAGAACTTGTGTATAGGCGCATTATATAAGCCATACCATATCACTACAGGTTCATGTGAGCACATGTTTGGGGTGTAAAGCAAGAGGGCAAGGGGTACAGAAGGGGTTGTTTCTTTCATTTAAGGGGTTTGGTAAGGGTAGACTTGGAGTGTGGGTGTGAAATTAGTTGTGTTAGTTGATGGCAGGGATATGTCTATGGAGTGTGATATTGTTGAGGCAGGTAGAGGATTCATGCAGTGTTTGAGTGTTTGATAGCTTTGAAGAGGGCTATGCTTACATTGTTGCCCTGTGGCTCTGTTCTTTTGTTAGTATTTGGCCTTGTCGGTGGTTTTCAGTCATCTGTGTATAGCAAGGAGTTCCCTGAGCAGGGCAGGTGGGATGCCCTGCAGTATCTTTGCCAAGTCTTTTCTTGTTTTCTGATGGTTCGTTTGTTGAAGTGAAGTTCTAGGGAATACCAAGGTGCAGAAGGCTTAGGCTTGAGGCTGCATTGTTTCACTTGGGCATGTCAGTTGATTTTTGTTGGGAGTGTAGAATTATTTAGTTTTTGGAGAAAAGAGTTTCAGTCCTGGTCTTTAAAGACATATTTGCCCATGTGAGATGTAGTTTGGTGAGGTCTTCTTTAAGAGGAGCTACTGGAAAGTACTTAAATGATCAGAAGCTTGTTTGCTGTGTTCAAATGGGTTTACTTCACTGGTGTGATGTGACTAATTCCAAAGGTGATTGCCAAATGGTCTAACCAATCGAGCGGGATTGGAGATCTGTGTTGGAGGTTGTGCATGTTGGTGATGATGTGGTTGAGGATATTACCTTTCTTATGAGTTGGGTCTTTTGGGTGCTGTGTGAGGTTCAGAGTGCCGAGTAGGCTGTGGACATTTTGAAGTCACTGAGGAAGATGTTGTTGGCATGCGTGAGGGACAGGGTTGTCACCAAGTCGGTGAAGTCTTCAATTATGGAGGTAAAGTGACTGTGTCCATTGTGGAGAGAGGGAAGGGAGGGGATCGATTTTCAAAAGAGCCAATGGTGTTGAGGTCCAGGTGGGTGCATGGCCATGATACCTTGTGAATGATGGCGAGGCCACCGCCGATCTTGTTTGGACGGTTTTGTAGAACACTGTAGCTGTTGGGTGTGCAGACATCTAGGTTTTGGATGGAGATGGATCTCATCCAGGTCTCAATAATGAAGTTGGCATCCCATTCATGTGTTGTGATGTGTTCGGTGATGTCTGCTGCATGGTTGATTGCTAAGCGGACATTGGCGTGCATTTGTTTTGTTTTCATTTAGTGGTTGGTGATGGAGTGCTGATGGGGTCTATGGTGACGTGAGTGAGGTTGCTGTGACGTGGTGCCTATTATGGTTCTGGTGAGCAGCACGGATAATGAGTGGTGATGGACGGAATCGGCTGTTGGGAGAGAGGGGTGAAACACATATACAGAGAGCTTAACTGATGTTAGAAGAGCAGGGGTTATGGTCCTGTGTCCTTCGGGTCCAAACAGGTCCAAACAGGATTTGCCCTTTTCTTACTCTGCACTTCACCTCCGATGCCCGGTCGAGAGACACACTTGATCTAAGAGTTAAGAAAGGAAATGTAATTATTTATTGTGCATTTGCACGGCGCTTATACATCAAGAAATTGTGTTTCAAAGCGCCCACAGTGGAAAGGGGAGGGTGCATGGGAATAAAGGCAAATAGAATAAACTGATGAACAGGAAAGGGGCGGCCCTACTAGGCCATGTGAGCATTCAGAAGGTGCAAGTGCAATGGGAGGGAGGAACACGGCTAAGCAGGTGCTGGGGCTTAGGTCACGTGACCAAGATCCGCTTGCACATGCTCAGCAATTGCCCACCTGAGATTGTGGTTCCAGAAGAGTATTCTCTATTTTCTTCTCTCCTCTCTCCTTACCTTTCTGGATGATTCCAGCACCCCCTTTCCAAGGCGGAGTGCATCCTCTGTTTCTCCCGCGAGATTATTTGTGTGACCCATCATTAAATCCAATCACCCCCGCCCTGAAGGGAGACACCACAAGGGTCACGTAGGAGTGTTGCATCAACTTCCAACTGGATTATTTCAATGGTGTCGGAGCGCATAGAACTTCCTGCAAAACAAGGCTTAATTTATAATTTGCTTAAAATGCAGCAGTGTGTATTGGCAAAGTGTTTCATGATTCCTTTGCTTAAACTTTCATCAAATGGACAACCACGACACAGTATGCATTACCACATAATGGAATGTGTGAAATCGCTGCAGGAGAATCCATGGAAAGTTATGCACGAGCAAGTTTAACAAATTGCTGTAAATAAAGGTAATACGATTTAACCTATAGTCTATGTCCTTGCAAAGAAAATGTAAGGCACACACACACACACACACACGCACAAACTTACATGCACGCACGCATGCGGGCACGCATGCACAGAAACCTACGCTATTTTACATTTGCTGTTTAAATGCATCATCAAACTAATTAAAAATGATACATATTAAGGTGAAGCAAAATTGAGACTTTGAGCCCGATTCATGGAATTTTTTGCAGGTTCCGAAGTGACTTTGCACCGCTGACCCAAAACCCTGATTCATGGAACCTTGCAAAGTGTATTTTTGCAGTGCAAAGTCATTTTGTGCTGTGAAAAGGACTATGCACTGACTTTGCACAGACTTTACACTGCAAAAAAACACTCTGCACGGTTCCATGAATCAGGGTTTGTGTCGGCAGTGCAACGTCACTTTTCAGCAGTGCAAAGTCATTTTCAACCGTGCAAAGAATTCCACAAATCGGGCCCTTCATCTCCACTGCGTGCCCCTCTTCTGCTTTTTCACTGCAGGAAACTCGGGCAGAATTTGGAGACATTAAACCATTATACCCCATTTTTGTGTCCATTTCCCGCTCTTCCCGATTTAAAATGAGGTAAACTGTGTCATCCTGGGGAATGACTTCATCTCTCGGTGCTGCACTCTCCTTGACCAAACGGCCACATTTTGAATAGAAATACCCAGCAGCATTGGCATTTAGCAGAAACTAACACGGATAGTGGGGTTTTAATATTAATAGATGCTACTGGCATAGAGCAATCTGCCCTGTGCCCACCTTTCTGCTATGTAAGCAACTCTTGTAACCAACCATTTTAAGCAAAAAGCGCCTAGATGCTTCTGGGTTTGGTGCGCTACACAAATGTCAAACTAAATAAACTAAATAAATAATAATTATAAAACAATAACTTTATCCGGATATGAATACATATCCATAAAAGCACAACATTATCAATAAAACTTACATTAACGTTAAATAACATAAGGACAAGTGTGTATTAAAAAACGTAAAGACTTGATCACAATAAATAATCAGATTCATAGATCTTTTCCGCAAATGCCAATTTGAAGTTTTGAAAAATATGAGTGCCTTAAAAAGGGATCGTAATTTTATGCCTGACAATATGAGAGGTGAGAAACTTTTTTTCCCTCCTAATCCTGCCAGAGATAAGGCTCCCAGTCCCTCGCGCTGGCCAGCAACCATTTTGCCTAAAAAGAAGAAAAAAAAAGCAAACGCGCTCCCGAGCGTTTGTTTTCCTGACCCCAGCCACCTTCTTCCTGCTTCCCACACCCGCTCCCTCCCTTCCCGCCCACCAGCATGGTGATTGGTCACTACTCCCTCCTAACCCATCTTCCCAGGGCAGCCCGCTGCCTGGCAGCCCCTGCGTCCGAGGCAAAGGGTGGCTCCAACAGAGGCGGCTCCAGATTGTGTCTGCAGGTGTCAGCAGGGGAAGCCAGTGGCCAGCCGTCAACCAGCAGCAACTCCCAAAGTAAGTGTGGCATGGGTGGGGAGAAGATCAATCATTCTACTCCAGAAAGCCCTGCCACTCTATATTACCTTACCTCACAACATAGCTTACCATGCAAATGTCAGCTGCATCAATCTCTTAGGGAACACTCAACACCAGCAATCGCCCATTATCCGTTTACTCTCTAATATAGCTATATCAAACCATCTGTGTCTGCTATAATACTAAACCTAATGTATTATATTTCAAACAGTGCTGCATTATGAAAAACAAGTACCAGTTTTAGATAGAATTGTGAACATTAGCCTGCGTCGCATCTAGATAGGATTGTGAATGTTAACAAGCACTACATTTAGATAGAATTGTGAACATAGGCCTGCGTTGTACCCAGATAGAATTGTGAATGTTCCCAAATGCCACACTCGGTTAGAGTTGTGAACATTAGCCTGTGTTGCACCTAGATAGAATTGTGAACATTAGCCTACATCGCATCTAGATAGGATTGTGAATATTAACAAGTACCACATTTAGATAAAACGGTGGAATGTTAGCAAGCACCACATTTAAATAGAACTGTCAACATTGGCCTGCGCCATACCCAGATAGAATTGTGGATGTTAGCAAATACCACATTTAGATAGAATTGTGAACATTAGTCTGCGTCACATCTAGATAGAATTGTGAATGTTACCTAGTACCACATTTAGATAGAATGGTGAACATTAGCCTATGACGTACCCATATGGAATTGTGAATGTTAGCAAATGCCACACTTAGAGTTGTGAAAATTGGCCTGCATCACATCTGGATGGGATTGTGAATGTTAAAATGTGCCACACTTGGATGAAATTGTGGAGAGTTGGCGGTTACCACATTTGATAGAGTTGTGAACATTGGCCTGCGCCAGACCCGGATATAGTTGTGAATGTTGGCAAATGCCACACTTGGTTACAGTTGTGAACATTGGCTGCATCTGGATACAATTGTGAATGTTGGCAGTTATCACATTTAGATGGAATTGTGAGCATTGGCCTCCATCACATCCAGATACGAGTGTGAATGTTAGCAATGCGCCACACTTAGATTGAATTGTGAACACTAGCCTGCATCACATCTAGTCAGGATTGTACATTTTGGCCAGTGCCACATTTAGATAGAAGATCAAATATTAACATTAGCATCAACCTAGAAATTGCTCTTGCTGCATTGGTTCATAAATCCAAGCAAACACTCTCATGCGTATAGCATTATGCTTACTCTCTACTCTCCACCATCACACAATTAGAATACACCCATACCCCTCGATCAATTCGGCCTAGCTGTTCACATACGAACATTGCCCCATGAACACCTCATCATTGTAATAAAACGCAGCTATACCCCATGACAAACCGGCCTAGCTGCACACATAAGCGTCCTACAGGCCTAACACAGCCAGAACCCGGTCTTGGTGTCCACCCGCCAGACTGCACACATTCAACCGACATAAATACGACCGCACCTAATGCAAGCATGCAGCTACCATCAGGCAAATACAACAGCTGCACACATAACGGGTGCACCCAAGCACCCTACAACACCCTACTCTCTCAATACCAATGATATATAGAGCGCTATATAAATGCCAAATAACATAACATGACTATAGTTGAGATAAAAAGAACAGAAAAACAAAAAAGAAAATGAACACTGGCCTAGTCATGGCTGAACATGTCTGAGGTTTGGGAAACTTGTTCTGAGAATAGTCTGGGAAAGTTTGAGGAAAGGCAGGGGTTCAAAAAGAGGGGGCTGCCAGGTAGGGAATTCTGCCTGCCTCCCCCAGAAACCGCAGTGCTCTGATGGACAGTGAGGCATGTTACAATGGAAATAGAAACATATTTACATGTATTCTTGGGGTGCTGGGGGGAAGGGCATGAGTACCAGTTTTGACATAAGGCTTTTTTTCCGGGGCTCTGGTTTGTCCTCGTAAAGTTATCCATGAATCTTTGGAGTTGTCCGGATAAATGGGGAGCATAAGTTTTCTGATCCTACTTGGCAATGTTCTCCAAGTGGTATCCATTTCTGCATGACAACCATTGCATGTGAGGTGCACACGGCCATTCTCTGAAATACACATTGTGGATTCCATCTGATACCATAAGCTTTGTGACTGACTATCATTTCATGAAATCATACCAGCTCAGCGAGCGTTCCTCCACTCACCCGTGACTCCACAGAAGCGCATATCTGTCAGAGGACAGCCTGAGTGTGCACTAGGCTTATCTGGCAGAGAACAGCCTGAGTGTGCGCTAGGCTTATCTGGCAGAGGACAGCCTGAGTGTGCGCTAGGCTTATCTGTCAGAGGACAGCCTCAGTGTGCACTAGGCTTATCTGCAAGAGGACAGCCTGAGTGTGCGCTAGGCTTATCTGGCAGAGGACAGCCTGAGTGTGCACTAGGCTTATCTGGCAGAGGACAGCCTGAGTGTGCGCTAGGCTTATCTGGCAGAGGACAGCCTGAGCGTGCACTAGGCTTATCTGCAAGCAGACAGCCTGAGTGTGCACTAGGCTTTGCTGCAAGAGGACAGCCTGAGTGTGCACTCACCTGTACCAGAGAATCCGCGTCAGGATAAAGTGCCGCTAACACCATGCAAAGAAAGTATGCACTGTTTGCCAACTTCGGGTAATGTGTGACAATATTTACACATATGTCATGATGATGTTGTCTTCACTATCTGCGCCGTAATTTGACAACTTTCACAGATGTTGCAAAGATCACACCTCTCATCTCCCACGCAACTCATGTGAGTAAAACAATGATCTTGAAGTAGAATGTGAATCGTTGTCTTCAGGAAGGTTCACTGTGTAGGAAGCTACCAGACTGCAACATGGGACATGCAATGTACAGGGATGGATCCTTGCAGGCTGTAACATGGTACATTCAATGAGCAGGGTATGTATCCTTGCAGGTTGTTGCACATGAAATGTACAGAGTTGGATCCTTGCAACCTGTAACATGGTGCATGCAATGTACAGAGAGATGGATTCTTACAGGATGTAACATGGTACATGCAATACACGTGAATGGATCCTTGCAGATTGCAACATGGCAAATGCAATGTACAGGAATGGATCCTTGCAGGCTGCAATATGGCAAATGTAATGTGCAGGGGATGGATCCTTACAGGCTGTAATGAGCTACATGCAATGAACAGGGGATGGATCCTTGTAGACTGATACATGGAACAGGCAATGTGCAGGGGATGAGTCCTTGCAGGCTGTGCTATGGTACATGCAATGTACAGGGATGGATGCTTGCAGCCTATGAGATGGTGCATGCAATGTACAAAGGTGGATCCCTACAGGATGTAACATGGTACATGCAATGAACAGGGGATGTATCCTTGCAGACTGAAACATTGCACATGCAATGTACAGGGATGGATCATTGCAGGCTGTAACATGGCACATGCAATGTACAGGGATGTATCCTCGCAGGCTGCAACATTGCACATGCAATGTACATGGATGGATCATCGCAGGCTGCAACATTGCACATGCAATGTACAGGGATGGATCCTTGCAGGCTGCAACATTGCACATGCAATGTGCAGGGATGGATCTTTGTAGACTGCAATATGGTACATGCCATGTACAGGGATGGATTCTTGCAGGCTGAAACATGGCACATGCAATGTACAAGGATGGATACTTGTAGACTGAAATCTGGCACAGGCAGTGTACAGGGATGGATCCTTGCAACCTGTAACATGCTGCATGCAATGTACAGAGATGGATCCTTATAGGACGTAACTTGGTACATGCAATATACGTGAATTGATCCTTGCAGACTGCATAATGGCCAATGCAATGTACAGGAATGGATCCTTACAGACTGCACCAATGCAAATGCAATGTACAGGAATGGATCCTTGCAGACTGCAACATGGTACATGCAGTTTACGGGAATGGATCTGTGCAGACTGCAACATGGTACATGCAATATACGTGAATGTATCCTTGCAGACTGCAATATGGCAAATGCAATGTACAGGGGATGGATCCTTACATGCTGTAACATAGTACATGCAATGAACATGGGATGGATCCATGTAGATGGATACATGGTGCAGGCAATATACAGGGGATGGGTCCTTGCAGGCTGTGCCATGGTACATTGAATGTAAAGGGATGGATCCTTGCAGCCTGTGAGATGGTGCATGCAATGTACAGAGGTGAATCCTTACAGGATGTAACATGGTACATGCAATGAACAGGGGATGGATCATTGCATGCTGTAACATGATACATGCAATGTACAGGGGATGGGTCCTTGCCGGCTGTGCTACAGTACATTCAGTGCATAGGGATGGTTTTGCGTATACAGCAACATGGTACATGCACTGTACAGGTATGGCTCCTTGCAGGAGGCAATATGGTAAATGCAATGCACAGTGATGGATCCTTGCAGACTGCAACATGATACATGCAATGTGTGGGAATGGATCCTTGCAGGCTGCAATATGGTACATTTAATGTAAAGGGAATGGATCCTCGCAGACTGCAATATGACACATGCAATGTACAGGAATGGATCCTTGCAGACTGCAACATGGTACATGCAATATACAGGAATGGATCCTTGCAGGCTGCAATAAGTCAAATGCAATGTTTTGGAATGGATCATTTCAGACTGCAAAATGGTACATGCAATGTACAACGTTGTATCCTTGCCGAATACAATATGGCACATGCAATGTATAGGGAATGGATCCTTGCAGACTGCAATATGGCACATGCCTTGTATGGGAATGGATCCTTGCAGACAGCAACATGATAAATGCAGTGTATGGGAATGGATACTTGCAAACTGCAAATGCTGCATGCAATGTACGTGAATGGATTGTTGCAAACTGCCATATGGTGCATCAATGTATAGCAATGGATCATTGCAGACTTCAAAATGGCACTTGCAATTTAGGGGAATGGATCCTTGCAGACAGCAACATGACAAATGCAGTGTACACGTATGGCTCCTTGCAGACTGCAATTTGGTGCATGCAATGTACAGCGATGGATCACTGCAGACTGCAAAATGGCATATGCAATTTATGGAAATTGATCCTTGCAGACAGCAATATGGTAAATGCAATGTCCAGGAATGAACCCTGGCAGAGTGAATCATGGTGCATGCAATGTATGGGAATGGATCCTTACAGACTGCAGCATGGTACATGCAATGTATGGTGATGGAGCATTGCAGACTGTCATATGGCAAATGCAATGAATGGGGATGGATCCATGCATAATCCAACATTGTACATATAAAGTCTGGGGATGGATCCATGCAGACTGTTTCATGGTACATGCAATGTACAGGGCTGGATACTTGCAGATTGCAACATGGTACATGAACTGTACAGGGATGGATCCTTGCAGACTTTGTTAGGGTGGTCTGGAAAGGTCCCCATGATTATGAGGGGTTAATTATGGATGTGATATATTAATTTAGCGTTACTATTTGACTAGATATCGATACATATTATCTTCCATGCGTTTAGAAAGATAAAATGTTAAAACAACCAAAATGTAAAAACATACATGCACATTGATAGAAATACATGGGGAATTTGTAAATCTCAATATCGTGGGTTATTACAAACGAATTAAACCCGCAATAGTTGGGATTGTTTGCAAGGTGAACTTTGTCTGTTATTAACTGATTCTGTGAGGTTTTAGAAGCCAGGGGAGGGGTTAATAAGTAACTCCACAACCTTTGTGGCCAGCACAGCTGCAGGAACTGGCCATGAGTTTTATTGTTGGATCAATATCACAGTCGGCAAAGTTAATCTCCTGATCAATGGGAGCGTGATAGAAGGCGTTTCAGTATCTGTTTTAGCTAGCAGTCAAACATGGGCTAAGCCATTGCCCAAGGCTAAACTAATAAAAAACCAGGAGATCCAATTGTATTGTCAGATGTGATATGTGCGATAAAGTGGAAGGGTGTTTAGATTTGAATTTTCCACTTAGACTAATGTCGTGAGGAGTGAGATAGCATCACTAATTCAAAGAGAAATCATTCACCCAGCCTTCCTCATATTGCTGGCAATATTCATGCAAACCATGTGCAAATCAAGCATTGGGGCTTAAACGGCTCAGACCGGTTATTGCTCGTAATGAATTATGTTTCAATGTCAATGTTTAACCATGTGCTGATGTCATGATCCACCATGAACAAATCCTAAGAAGGGGTGGGTATGAAAATGATCTGAAGATGACTATTAAGATAAAGCTATGAAAATGTAGAAAGTAGGAAAATATGTGGTTTCTTTGAAGAGGTTTTTGTCCAATCATGTTTGGAGAATAGATTTCAAAAGGTTTCTGGAATTGTTTTAACTGTTGCACAATTGTATAAAAGATATCAACTGATGTGGTTTGTTGAGATTCAGGTTAGTTTAGTCCTGCAACACCATCTAACTGCTCCCCAGATAATTGTTCAATAAACTTACTTCTTAAGTGGTGGGTCTGTTTAGGTTAAGGTGATTGAAGGTCCATGAGCACATTTGTCATCCCTGGTGTGGGCCCCAGGATTTCCGAATCATTGTCAGTTGATTTTTGTTGGAGTGTAGAATTATTGAGTTTTTGGAGAAAATAGTTTCAGTTCTGGTCTTTAAAGACAGATTTGCCCATGTGAGATGGAGTTTGGTGAGGTCTTCTTTAAGAGGAGCTACTGGAAAGTTCTTAAATGATCAGAAGCTTGTTTGCTGGGTTTCAAATGGGTTTACTTCACTGGTGTGATGTGACTAATTCCAAAGGCGATTGCCAAATGGTCTAACCAATCGAGCGGGATTGGAGATCTGTGATGGAGGATGGGCATGTTGGTGATGATGTGGTTGAGGATATTACCTTTCTTATGAGTTGGGTTCTTTGGGTGCTGTGTGAGGTTCAGAGTGCCAAGTGGGCTGTGGACATTTTAAAGTCGCTGAGGAAGATGTGGTTGGCATGCGTGAGGACAGGGTTGTCACCAAGTTGGTGAAGTCTTCAATTAGGGAGGTAAAGTGACTGTGTCCATTGTGGAGAGAGGGAAGGGAGGGGATCGATTTTCAAAAGAGCCAATGGTGTTGAGGTCCAGGTGGGTGCTTGGCCATGATACCTTGTGAATGATGGCGAGGCCACCGCCGATCTTGTTTGGACGGTTTTGTAGAACACTGTAGCTGTTGGGTGTGCAGACATCTAGGTTTTGGAAGGAGATGGATCTCATCCAGGTCTCAATAATGAAGTTGGCATCCCATTCATGTGTTGTGATGTGTTCGTTGATGTCTGCTGCATGGTTGATTGCTAAGCGGACATTGGCGTGCATTTGTTTTGTTTTCATTTAGTGGTGGGTGATTGAGTGCTGATGGGGTCTATGGTGACGTGAGTGAGGTTGCTGTGACGTGGTGCCTATTATGGTGCTGGTGAGCAGTACGGATAATGAGTGGTGATGGACGGAATCGGATGTTGGGAGAGAGGGGTGAAACACATATACAGAGAGCTTAACTGATGTTAGAAGAGCAGGGGTTATGGTCCTTTGTCCTTCGAGTCCAAACAGGTCCAAACAGGATTTGCCTGTTTCTTACTCTGCCCTTAACTTCCCGACGCCCGGTCGAGAGACACACTTGATCTAAGAGTTAAGAAAGGTTGTTAATTGTGCATTTGTATGGCGCTCATACATCCAGAAATTGTGTTTCAAAGCGCCCACAAGGCAAAGGGGAGGGAGCATGGGAATAAAGCCAAATAGAATAAACTGATGAACAGGAAAGGGGAGGCCCTACTAGGCCATGTGAGCATTCAGAAGGTGCAAGTGCAGAGGGAGGGAGGAACAAGACTAAGCAGGTGTTGGGGCTTAGGTCACGTGACCAAGATCCGCTTGCACATGCTCAGCAATTGCCCACCTGAGATTGTGGTTCCAGAAGAGTATTCTCTATTTTCTTCCCTCCACTCTCCTTACCTTTCTAGATGATTCCAGCACCCCCTTTCCAAGGCGGAGTGCATCCTCTGTTTCTCCCGCGAGATTATTTGTGTGACCCATCATTAAATCCAATCACCCCCGCCCTGAAGGGAGACACCACAAGGGTCACGTTGGAGTTTTGCATCAACTTCCAACTGGATTATTTCAATGGTGTCGGAGCGCATAGAACTTCCTCCAAAACAAGGCTTAATTTATAATTTGCTTAAAATGCAGCAGTGAGTATTGTCAAAGTGTTTCATTATTTCTTGATTAAACTTTCATCAAATGGACAACCTCATGACACAGTATGCATTACCACATAATGGAATGTGTGAAATCGCTGCAGGAGAATCCATGGAAAGTTATGCACGAGCAGGTTTAACAAATTGCTGTAAATAAAGGTAATAAGATTGAACCTATAGTCTATGTCCTTGCAAAGAAAATGCAAGGCACACACACACATGCACAAACTTACATGCACACGCACACATGCGTACGCGTGCACAAAAACACATGCTATTTTACATTTGCTGTTTAAATGCATCATCAACATAATTAAAAATGATGCTTATTTAGGTTTGGCACAATGGAGACTTTGAGCCCGATTCATGGAATTTTTTGAACGCGCCGAAGTGACTTTGCACTGCAGACAAAAACCCTGATTCTTGGAACCGTGCAGAGTGTATTTTTGCAGTGCAAAGTCAGTGCAAAGTCATGTTGTGCTGCAAAAATGACTATGCACTGACTTTGCACAGATTTGTACTGAAACAATACACTCTGCACGGTTCCATTAATCAGGGTTTGTGTCGGCATCACCATTTGCCACAAGACCTACTTCTTCATTATTCATAATAATGTATAACTACTGTAACCTAATGCAAGATCAACCGCTGTAACCAAAGTATGCAATCTACCATGTAAGACCACAACCTAATGCAAATTGTAACCACTGTAACTAAAGTATGCAAGCAACTCTTGTAACCAACCATCTTAAGAAAAAAGCGCCTAGATTCTTCCGGGTTCGGTGCGCTACACAAATGTCTAAATAAATACATAAATAAACAAATAAATAAATAATAATTGTAATAACAATAACTTTATTCGGATGAGAATACATATCCATAAAAGCACAACATTATCAATAAAACTTACCTTTACAACGTTAAATAACGTACAGACGAGTGTGTATTCAAAAACGTGAAGATTGATCACATTAAATAATCAGATCCATAGATCTTTTCCACAAGTGCCAATTTGAAGGTGTGAAAAATGCGAGTGCCTTAGAAGGGAAAGTCAACTTTTGCCTTGACAATATGAGGGGTGAGAAACGTGTTCCCCCCTATAGTTGAGATAAAAAGAACAGAAAAGCAACAAAAAAAATAAGAATGGCCCTAGTTGTGGCTGAACATGTTTGGGGTTTGGGAAACTTGCTCTGATAATAGTCTGAGAGAGTTTGAGGAAAACCAGGGGTTCAAAAAGAGGGGCCTGCCAGGTAGGGCATTCTCCCAGAACCGCAGTGCTCTGAAGGAGAGTGAGGCATGTTAGAATGGGAATAGAAACATAATTGAAGTTATTCTTGGGGTGCTGTGAGGAAGGCCATGAGTAGCAGTTTTGACATAAGGCTTTTTCCGGGGGAGGTGGGGGGGGCTAGTTTGTCCTCCAAAAGTGGTCCATGAATATTTGAAGTTGTCCGAATAAATGGGGAGCAAACATGTTCTGGTCCGACTTGGCAAGTGGTATCCATTTCTGCATGACAACTATCGCGTGTGAGGTGCACACGGCCAGTCTCTGAAATACACATTGCAGATTCCATCTGATACCATAAGCTTTCTGCCTGACTATCATTTCATGAAATCATACCAGCTCAGTGAGCGTTCCTCCACTCACCTGTGACTCCACAGAAGCGCTTATCTGTCAGAGGACAGACGGAGTGTGCACTAGGCTTATCTGCAAGAGGACATCCTGAGTGTGCACTCACATGCAGCCAGAGAATCCACGTCAGGATAAAGTGTCGCTAACACCATGCAGAGAAAGTATGCACTGTTTGCCAACTTAAGGTAATGTGTGACAGTATTTACACATATTTCATGATGATATTGCCTTCAATATCTGCGCCGTAATTTGACAACTTTCACAGATGTTGCAAAGATCACACCTCTCGTCTGCCACGCAACTTATGTGAGGAAAACGATGATCTTGTAGAAGAATGCGAATCGTTGTCTTCAGGAAGGTTCACTGGGTAGTGCAACTGCAACATGGTACATGCAATGTGCAGAAATGGATCCTTGCAGGATGCAATATGGTACATTCTATGCACAGGGATGGATCCTTGCAGACTGCAATATGGCACATGCAATGTACAGGGATGGATCCTTGCAGAATGCAACATGGCACATGCAATGTACAGGAATGGATCCCTACAGACTGCAACAGAATACATGCAATGTGCGGGAATGGATCCTCGCAGATGGCAATATGTCAAATGCAATGTACAGGAATGGATCATTGCACACTGCAACATGGTACATGCAATATAGGGGGAATGCATCCTTTCAGACTGCAACATGGTACATGCAATGTACAGGAATTGATCCTTGCAGACTGCAACATGGCAAATCCAATGTACAGGAATTGATCTTTGCAGACTGCAATATGCCACATGCAATATAAAGGGAATGGATACATGCAGACTGCAATATGACACGTGTCTTGTACAGGAATGATCCTTGCAAACTGCAATATGCTGCATGCAATATAGAGCGATGGATCATTGCAGACTGCCAAATGGCACATGCAATGAACGGGACTGGATCTTTGCAGACTGCAACATGGTACATGCAATGTATGGGGATGGATCCTTGCAGACAGCAACATGGGAAATGCAATGTATGGGAAAGGATCATTGCAAACTGCAACATGGTACATGCAATGTACGGGAAAGGATCAATGCAAACTGCAACATGGTACATGCAATGTACGGGAATGAATCCTTGCGGACTGAAACATGGTACATGCAATGCATGGGACTGGGTGGTGATGGATCTTTGCAGACTGTCATATGGCGAATGCAATGAATGGGGATGGACCCGTGCATAATGCAACCGTTTCTGGAGCCCCCCACACTCTGTCCCAGAGTCTGTTTTTTTTTTTTGTCCTCGCTTTGTAGAATGGTGAGGCCTTTGATCTGCCTTTGGGCAGGACCCATTTTGTGGGAGCTATGCCTGGCCCACAGTGCAAGAGATTCCCACCTCAAAAATGTATTAATTATACTCCTCTCCTGCACAGCGAATTTGACCCAAAGTTCTGGACGATCCCCAAAGTGATAACTGAATTGAAACTGATGTTACTGTGGCACGCGTGTTTTGCTGAATGTCGGATCTGCTCCCAAGCATCCTTAACTCTGATCTGCTTTTGGCTAACTCGCTCTTGTTCCCGGTTCTAACTGGAATTTAGTTGAAATATATCGACTCCTGTATTACATGATCTTGCTGCAGAAGGTTTTTCCGCTTTGAGCTGAACCTCGCGTCTTGGGGACGCAGCAGCTGTAATATTTAGTAAAATCTTCTCTGCACATGAATTACTTGAAAGCCTGGTCTTGAAACTATAGCTGAAAACTATAAAAATGGTGCTTATTTTGCCCCTTTCTAAAATGCAATGTAAAAAGTTGCAAATAATCTTATTGTATCGACCTGCCAGTTATAAAAATTGATCTGCCAATTCCTGATATCCTGTGACCGGGACACAGATGGCCCCAGTCCCAACACATCACATATATGAAGGAAGGACACCTTCCCTGGGAGATTGCGCCTGTGCGTTGAAAACCACGTGGACGTTCTGCAGCAGCCCATAACAAACAGTTTACATATTGGTGCTGAAATACTTTTTTTTTTTTGCAGCAAAATGTGTTAATACAACTGTATCCTGGTGAATAGTAGCTATTAACTGGTCCTTGGGCCTCATTACGAGATTGGTGGTAGTCATGGTGCTATTTGCACCATGACTGCCACCAATAACGTGTCCGGCAACGGTCTCGTTCAATGGGGACTTACCAGTGTAGTCCGACCTTTGCGGGACCGGTAAGTCACCATTGAAAAAGCCAATCCCCATTCCCATTTGAGCCACCACAGGGCTCAATGGGAATGGGGAACACGCTAATAACGGTACCGCAAATTGCGGTACCGTTATTGGCTCTGATTTCCCTTAACGGGTCCCGTCCATAACGCCTGGTCAGACCAGGCGTTAAAGGAGGGACCCGCTAAGGGAACTCGTAGTAGGGCGGTAAAGGATTACCGGCACCGGTCTCCTTACCGGCGCCTGGTATCCCTTACCGCCCTACTCGTAATGAGGCCCCTTGTTTTCTGACGAACAATAGTTATTATCTTAGCGTTTTCTTATTTGATGCTTTAGATGTAAAGTGTTTGAAGGTGTGCAACAGGATGCAACTTTATTTGTGTTTTGTGTGCCTACTGCATACATTTTGATTGGAATTGTGAATTTAATGTGTTTGCAAGTGTGACGTAACTAAAAGATTAGACTCATGGAATGCACCTTCCCAGATATTTATTTTGCTTGATCAATTAGTAATTGGAACTCAATTTGTGAATCTGCAAGAATACACAGCCTCTGCTGAAGTTGCTGTGAATTTTCAGGATTTGGGCCAGCTAGTGCACTTTACCTGACCAGGCAGTAGGATTTACCTGCATACATCTCCTCCTTCCCTTTCTGCCTTTCCCCTGTTCTCCCCAGGTGAGGTTTATAGACAAGTTGATCCATGAAAGCCTCGTCATAACAGGTCCTCCCCTGTTCCTCCAAAACCATCAAGGACCATATTGGCACTTTGGCCCCTGCTGTGGCGGATTTCTGCAACCACTCCTTAGCCACTGGAGTCTTCCCTTCCCCCCTTAAGCACTCTCTTGTGCACCCTCTTCTTAAGAAACTCTCTGCCGACGCATTCTGCCTAGCTAACTATTCTCCAATCTCCATCATTCCTTTCCAGGGCAAACTCCTTGAAAAGCTTGCCATCTCCCAGCTCAATCTCCACACTGAATCTTTTGGTGTCTTCATGATCATCAGTCTGGCTTCAGAGCTGCCAGAAGCACAGAAACTGCTCTCCTGAACATCTGTGAAGACCTGCTCTCCAACCTGGATTCCAACACCCCCTGTGTCCTCATCTTGCTTGATCTCTCTTCTGCCTTTGACACAGTCAACCATGCCATCCTGCTTAATCGTCTCCGTGATAACATGGGTATCACCCGTCAGGCCCTGGTGTGGCTGGCTTCCTTCCTCTCTGATCGTCCCTCCCAGGTCCAACTTGGGTCCTTCCTCTCCTGTATCTCTAGATCACCTGTTGTGTTCCTGAGTGGTCTAACATCTCTCCCTGGCTGTTCAACCAATACCTAGCACTTCTTGCCCTCCGCATTGCCACTCTCTGCCCCAACTTGCAGTGCTATGCGGATGACACTCAGCTCATTTTCAGGCTACCCTCAGCCACCTCTTCTCCTTCACTCATCTCTGAATGCCTGTCTGCTATCCAGGAGTGGTGTGCCACCAATGATCTCTGCCTTAATGCCAGTAAGACTGAGATTCTCCTCATCGGCACACCCGCTCCCTCCTTTCCTACCACTCTCTGGTCAGCCTCTCTTGGCCCTCCTCCTGCCCCCACCTACAAAAAAACCTTGAGGTCATCTTCGACTCCACACTCTCCTTATCTCCTCACATCTCTGATGTCTCTAAGAAGTCACACTACCAGCTGCACCTCCTCAGCGGTATCCTTCCTTTCCTCTGCTTCCCCCAGAAGCTCACTGTCTCCAGAGCTCTGGTTCTCTCTAGGTTGGACTATTGCAACAGCCTCTTTCTAAATCTACCTGCTTCTACTCTCTGCCCTCTGCAACTCATCCAGAACAGGACTGCGAGACTAGTCCTTGGCCTCAAGCCCAGGGATCGTATCTCTCCAGGACTGAAATCTCAGGACTGGCTCCCAGTCGCTGCGAGGATTAAGTTCAAACCCCTCTGCATTGTCCACAAGGCCTTTTGGGGCCTGGGGCCTCAATTCCTTCAACTGTCTCTTCCTAAATATCTTCCTCCCCGAGCTCTTCGATCATGCACTTCCAACTCCCTCAGGGTCGGTCGCTTCTCCAAGCAACAAGTTGGTGGTAGATCTCTTGGCCTCTCTTGGCCCTCTTCCTGCACCTACCTGCACGGCAAAAAACCTCGGGGTTATCTTCGACTCCACACTCTCCTTCTCTCCTCATATATCTGACGTCTCTAAGAAGTCACACTACCAGCTGCACCTCCTCAGAGGTATTCTTCCCTTCCTCTCCTTCCCCCAGAAGCTCACTGTCTCACGAGCCCTGGTTCTCTCAAAGCTGGACTACTGTAACAGCCTCTATCTTAATCTGCCTGCCTTCACTCTCCGCCCTCTGCAACTCATCCAGAACAGAACTGCGAGACTTGTCCTTGTCCTTAAACCAAGGGACCGTATCTCTCCAGGACTGAAGTCTCTACACTGGCTCCCAGTGGCTGCGAGGATGAAGTTCAAAACCCTCTGCATTGTCCACAAGGCCTTCTGGGGCCTGGGGCCTAAATACCTTCAACTCTCTCTTCCTAAATATCTTCCTTCCCGAGCCCTTAGCTCATCCGTCTCCAACTCCCTCAGGGTCAGCCGCTTCTCGAAGCAACGAGCTGGGGGTAGATCTCTCTCCGCGGCAGGGGCCTCCCTCTGGAACAGCCTTCCAGCCTCCCTGAAACTTGAGGAGAACCATCTACGGTTCCGGAAGCACCTCAAAACCTTCCTCTTTGCTTCTGCTTTCTCTTTCCCTCTCCCCTGCTAATTCTTTGCTGAATCTGCACCGAATCTGCAACTGGGCCACTCTCGCCGACCTCGGTCCTGGGCCCAGCCACTCTGCACTTGCACTGCCTCGCTGGCAACCCCTGCTCTGCGGGACTGTCTCTGTATCCCTACAGCCCCCGTTCCAGGCACTTGTCTGCACTTACCTTGCACTTGCCACCAGCTGGCCCTATTCATTTTATTATATATACTTACCTTGTACTGCACTTGCCCCTTCACCTCCCTTTGCGCTTTGTCCCTTCCCCCTTCCCTTGCACTTGCGCGATCTGAATGACACCTGGCCTAGTACGATCGTTGTCTGTCTTCCCCCGTTTCCCCCTCCCTGCCTCGTCACGCCTTGAAACACTTGAATCGCTTGTGTATAGGCGCGTTACAAATGCCATATCATATCATATCATATCTCCTTCTTCGGCTGGGGCCTCCCTCTAGAACAGTCTCCCTGCCTCCCTGAAACTTGAGGAGAATCATCTCCGGTTCCGGAAGCACCTTAAAACCTTCCTCTTTGCTTCTGCTTTCTCTCCCCCTCTCCCTTGCTGAATTCCTGGTTGAAACTGAGATTGCACTGGTTACCTGGCCACCCTTCTGATCTAGGACCCAGGCCCCACCAGCTGCACACCCACAGTACCTCCCTGGCAACCCCCGCACTTGGTGACTGTTTTCTGTATCCCTACAGTCTCCCTACCAGAACATATCCCTGCACTTACCTTGCACTTGCCCCAGCTGGCTGTATTTTTATTTCTCTATTTTTTCTTTATCCCATTTTCTGCACTGTCCCCTCCCTCTGCCACCTTGCTCTTCTCCCCTTCCCTTCCCTCTTCCTATGCACTTGCATGATCTGAATGACACTGGGCCTAGTAAGATCGCTGTCTGTCTTCCCTCTGTTGCCCCTCCCTTGCCTCGTCGCGCCTTGAAACACTTGTGTATAGGGACGTTATAAATGCATATCATATCATATCATATCATAACATGGTACATGAAAAGTATGGGGATGGATCCATGCAGACTGCATAATGGTACATGGGTAATGGCCCAAAATGTTGCCCTCAGAATCCCGACGGTCGAAATTCTGACTTTTTTCTCAACCCCCCCTTACACCACATATATATGTGGGGAGGTATGGGATATAATAGTAGTATGGGAGGTTGCAGGGGGTCTCCCCACATATGTATGTGGTGTAAATGGGGTTTAAACAAAAATAAAAAATAAAAAGTCTCAATTTTTGCCTGTCGGAATTCTGGGGGTTGTAGTGATCACATAGATTCAGTGCATGCAATGTATAGGGATGGATCATTGCAGACTGCAACATGGTACATGAAATATACAGGGATGGAATCTTGCAGACTATGTTAGGGTGGTCTGGCAAGGTCCCCATGAGGGGTTCATGTTGCACGCGCCATATTAATAACTTGGGGTGGCAGAGAAATTGGCTCCATTTTGCAATTTCATATGTATCAAAGAGTGGTTAATTATGGATGTGATATATTAATTTAGTGTTACTGTTTGTCTAGAAATTGATACATATTAGCTTGCATGCATGTAGAAAGATAGCATGATAAACCCACCAAAATGTAAAAACATACATGCACATTAATTCAAGTACATGGGGAATACATGAATCTCAATATAATGGGTTTTAAAAAATGAATCAAACCCACAATATTTGGGATTGTTTGCAAGGTGAACTTTGTATGTTAAGTTACTGATTCTGTAAGGTTTTAGAATCCAGTGCAGGGGTTAATAACTAACTCCAAAACCTGTGCGGTCAGGGCAGCTGCAGGAACAGGCCATGAGTTTTATGGTTTGATCAATATAGCAAATGACAGAAGGTAATCTCCTGATCAATAGGAGAATTATATAAGGGGTTTTCAGTATTTGTTTTAGCTAGCAGTCAAACACGGGCTGAGCCAACGCCCAAGGATAAACTAATAAGAAACTAGGAATTCCAATTCTATTGTCAGATGTGATATGTGGAATAAAGCGGAAAGGTATTTAGATTCAAATTTTCCACTTAAACTAATGACGTGGGGAGTGAGATAGCATCACTAACTCAAAGAGAAATCATTCATCCAGACTTCCTCATATTGCTGGGAATATTCATGCGAACCACGTGCAAATCAAGAGTTAGGGTTTAAACTCCACAGGCTAATTAGTGCTAGTAATGAATTTTGTTTCAATGCCAATGTTTAACCATGTGATGTTGTCATGACCCACTACGAACAAATCCTAAGAAGAGATGGGATATGAATATAATCTGAAGATGACTATTAAGATAGAGCTTGCCTACAAAAATGTAGGAATTGGGAAAAGATGTGGTTTCTTTGAAGAGGTTTTTGTCCAATCATGTTTGGAGAGTGGATTTCAAAAAAGTTTCTGGGAGTGTTTTAACTGTTGCACAATTGTATAAAAGATGTCAACAAATGCGGTTTGTTGAGATGTGTGTTTGTTTGGTCCTGCAACACCATCTAACTGCTCCCTGGATAATTGTACAATAAACTCACTACTTAAGTAGTGGGTCTGTTTGGGTTAAGGTGATTGAAGGTCCATCTGCACATTTGTCATCCCTGGTGGTCTCCCGTCCACACCACTCAGCTGTGGCACCTCACTCAGGGACCAATCTTGCAAGCACAGTAAAAAAGAGGTCTCCAGACACCATATTGGTTAAAGGTCTGTCTGTTCCCCAGAGATGTGGTGCTGTGGCCCTGCTGTGCAGGACGACTTGATGGAGCACCACATCTGGAGTGCGACGGGTTCATGTGAGTGCATGTTTTGGTTTGTAAAGCAAGGGGGAAAGAGGGGTCCAAAAGGGGTTGTTTCTTTGATTTAAGGGGTTTGGTAAAGGTAGACTAAGACTGTGGATGTAAAATTAGTTGAGTTTGCAGGCATTGAAAAAGTGGATGTTTTTGACAGTGTGGTTGAATTGTTCTGTGCTATAAGTTTCTTGTATATATTTTTTACCAAGTTTGTCATTTTGGAGGTGTGAGGGGGTTTCTCACACCACACGCCCAGTGTGAGGTTTCGTCCTGATATTGATTGATTGATAGTTTATTAGTATAGCGCCTATACACAATGGGCCTCATTACGAGGTTGGAGGTAGTCATGGCGCTATTAGCGCCATGACTACCTCCAATACCGGTACCGTGTCCGGTCCCGTTCAATGGGGACTTACCGGTCTATTCCGACCTTTGCGGGACCGGTAAGTCCCCATTGAAAAAGCCATTCCCCATTCCCATTTCAACCCCCATAGGGCTCAATGGGAAGGTGCTAATAACGGTACCCTTACCGGTGCCGGTAATCCCTTACCCCCCACCTCGTAATGAGGCCCAATGTGTTTTAAAGCACTTCAAGGCAAGGGTGGGAGCAAGGGAAAATACAATGACATTCTTACAAGGCCGTGAAACATTAAGAATGTGAAAAATTACTATCGTACTAGGCCTTACGACATTTCAGATAGCGCAAGAGCTATAAAAAAGATAAAGAGGGGTGGGGGAAAGGAGATGAGACAGACCTGCAACTATCGTACTAGGCCTGATGACATTTCAGGTTGTGTTGGAGGGGTAGAGGGAGGAGCCAAAAAGGAGGGAGGGGGAGGAAAACAAACAAGCTACTATCGTACTAGGTCAGATGACAGTTCGGATAGAGTAAGAGCTATGACAAAGATAAGGAGGTGAGGAGGGTAGGAGATGAGACATACAAGCAACTATCGTACTAGGCCTAACAACATTTCTGGTAGAGCCAAAAAATGGAGAAGAGGTGCAGGGTGGGGGAAGGAGGGAAGAGGAGAGGAACAAAACAAGCGACAATCGTAATAGGCATAACAACATTTCTGGTAGGGCCGGAAGCGGAAGGGGAGGAAACAAGGAGGGGGGGGGGAGGAAACAAACAAGCTACTATCACACTAGGTCAGGTGCTGTTCAGATAGAATAAGTGCAAAGAATATGGTAATGATTAGGGGAACGGGGAGAGGGAAAAGACAGGGAGAGGAAGGAAAGAGAGATTGAGAAGCAGGGAGTGTGGTGAAAGAGAAGAAGAGGGAAGCAGGAGGGGAGGGGGAGAGAAGTTGCAAAAGGTAGGCAAACAGGCAGGCAGGCAGAGGTTACAAGCAACCAGTGGGGGAGCATAGTGCAGCAGGCGGGCAAACAGACATCACAAGCAAAAAGCAGGGGGGACTGCACAAATGGCACAGCAAGTTTGCGTAAAAGCACAGCCAGGTTTGAAACTAATTTCAATGCATGAACACAGCCGGATTTGAAACACGTTAAATGCATAAACACAGCCAGATTTGAAACACGTTCAATGCATAAACAAAGTCAGGTTTGAAACACGTTCAATACATAAACACAGCCAGGTTTGAAACACGTTCAATGCATAAACACATCCAGGTTTGAAACATGTTCAAGGCATAAACACAGCCAGATTTGAAAAGCATCAAGAATCAGAAGCTAGCAATGGGTGAAAAAACGCAGTGCAATCAGAAGTGCAAACATTGAAGACAGGCAGAGAAGGTAACTGAGTTTCACAAGAGGGCAGCAGCATGTCCAGAAGGAGGGGAAATACTGATAGTTATGGAGGTGTGTTATAGAATTCCAGGCTTCTTAGTAAAGTGAGGTAGCAGCATCATGGAAGTCAAAGTGAAGGGGTGGCAAGAAAACACCTCTGCAGCATTTTGGTAGCGGGCAGGGAGCAGACAGGGTCATCCGTTGTGGGCCTTAGGTAGTCTGGGCCGCCACTCACCTCCCGTTTGCTCTGATTGGCTTAAAATCCAAGTGCAACCAATGGGAGGGGGGAGCAGGTCCAGGCCCAGAAATGCAAGTATAGGCAAAGAGCGTTTCAGCCATGTTTGCAAGTCTAACAACAAAGGGCAGTGTTGAGAGGCATTAGACGGAAAACATGGGCAGATTTGAAAGGCAGCAGAGCTTGCTGTAAGGATGTGCGACAAGCCAATTCAAGGCAGCAATTTAAAAAAGAAAAATGGGCAGAACGTGAGCACACCGCCGTGTGCTTTCAAAATGTTGCCAGCCTTACCTCACATGATTGTAGATGATGAGATCAAGCAGGGGCAGGCTCTGTGTTATCGTCGCATGAAGAAGTGCAGAAGAATGAATGAGGGGCCTTGTTGTGGTTCTTAGGTAGTCCGGCCCGGTTCCCGCCTTCCGGTTTCTCTGATTGGCTTAAAAGCCAAGTGCAACCAATGGGAGGGGGGGGGGAACCCGGCCCAGGTATGCAAGTATAAACACAGAAAGTTGCAGCCATGTTTGGAAGCCCAACACAAAGAGCAGTGCTGGGAGGCATCAGAGGGAAAACATGGGAATGAGAAGATTTGATACCCTTTAGTTTGCTTGTCTCTTTGGCTGGAGCCCACACCTCACTCTTAGAGTAAGTCCAACCACAGATACCTTTCTGAAGTAAGCCTTAACATTCTTTTGTATTAGCGGTGCTAGCAGAGCCCCATACCTTGATTTTCTTGGATTGTCAGAGTAGTGATGGGGAAACTTTCTGTAGTCAGGATAGGACGATTTTGTAGTGGAGAAGGCTAGTGGTAAAGAGAGCGAGATCTGCTGTGCTGTGTTGGAAATCATTGTGCCCCTCCTATGCTTGAGTGATGGGGATATCTCAGAAATATTGGCCAGTGAGTGTTTTTAATAAGATGCTGTCTTTTGTGTAGGAATAAAAAATAGAATTGAAGCAAATAGTGAAGTGTGGTAATTGCGGTATGAATGAGTATGATGAGTGAGTGAAGCTCGACAAAGGAATTGGGTAAAGGTAAAAAGGGAGTTCGTTGGTTGAACATTTTTTGCAACAGGTTTGTGTCAGAGTCTGTGGTACCTCCCCGTTCCCTCTCCTCACCTGAGTCATCTAGAGAGTTGTCAGATACCTTCTTCTTTCGGTTCCTTTTAGTTTCCTTTGGTTTCCTTTCCTTTTTCTCATGCAAATAAGGGCGAGCTCCCTCGGAGGCCACCGTGACCTGCTGCGAAATAGGATCAGGGTGAACCCCAAGGAGCAAGCTCCCAAATATGTCCAGGGAAAAAGCCTGATGTGACAGAAAAAAACCCTGTGCGTGATGACAGTTCTGGTTTGTCAGAAGAGATGATGTCTTGAAGTGATTTCCGTCTGCTAATTGCAATGGTAGGTTAAACTTCCTTCTAAAACCATCAGCGGCTGTGTTTCAAAAGGTACCGCCACCAGCAGTCAGTGGCAAGGGTATTGCCCTCCTGCTTCCTAACAGAAGCAGGCACAGCGGTGCCAGAACTTCCTTTACTGGATTCTGGCATAGATAGGAAGTATGGCAAGAGAATGGTGACAGGAAGTTTTGACACAGAATGGACAATCAACGGACACCTGGGAAATGTGACCGGGAGCACAAAGGTGTGTGTGCAGAGAATCTTCCAGAGAAAGGGAGAGATGAAAGACAGAACAGTCAGGTCAGAAGCGGGAAACTGAAAGTACGTGATCCATAACCAAAGCAAAGGAAATGACAGAAAAAAGAGAAAAATGAAGAAAGACTAAACCAGGTAAGAGTAAAATAGAAATTTTAGGAGTCCAGTCAGGCACCGTGACGAAAGAACAGAATAAGATCTACACATACAGTCATATACCGGAAGGAAAGCAAGGAGATACTAAGTGACAGATAAAGCATATGGCAGAATCAGAGAGTACTGCGGAGCCAGTAAACAAAGCAAAACAATAGAGTTTGGAACGAAAGATAGCGACTAGTAGGAAACAGACATAAATAGTTCAGAAAGGAAGCAATCAGTGAGTAAACGGAAAGCAGAATGAAGTGAGAGTAAGCAAAAAGTAATTCAGGGGAAACTGGAGCAGAGCAATAGTACGAAGCAGACGCACAAGCAGAGAGGGTCCTAGACGGATACAACGTGAAGCGTATCCGGAAGTAACCACCTGTATCCTTACGGCAGCCATCTTAAGGGTGTAAACCATTACAGCCGGTTAGAGCAAACACTATCCCCCAGTCTCCACTGAAGCCAACACTTCCCCGGACGAAGCGTGACAGTATGCCCCCTTATTGAGCTCGCCCCAACCGGCTTAGCTGGGTACAGGGCATAGAAACGCCGGATGAGACAAGGGGCATGAATGTTGCAGGCAGGCTCCCAGGTCCTCTCAGCCGATGAATTGCCCTTCCAGTTCACAAGGTATTGGACATCTCACCTCCTATACCTCAAATCCACAAGTCTATCCACCTCATATTCATCAGGATCTTGAACAACATATTGCCTGACCGGAGGAATACTTCTTCCATAAGGATCCTTGACATAAGACTTGAGAAGAAACGTGTGAAAAACGGGGTCAACCTTCTTAAGGGAAGAAGGCAGTTTCAATTTGAACGCCACTGGGTTGATCTTGGAGGTAATGGAGTACGGGCCTATGTATCGGGGAGAAAACTTCCCCCTGCGAACCCATCGAGGCAGATATTTTGTGAATAACCAAAGCAAAGTACCAACCTTCCATTCAGGATTCTGTCTGCCGTTCTGATCAGCTTGTCTTTTGTAAGACCGGCAACTGTCCTCTAGGGATTTCAGAGCATCTTTGTGAACTTGTCTGAGAGTGGATAACAGGCTGTCCACAGAGGGAGAGTTGGTGGAAGAGAAACCAGTCCATGGCAGATGTTGGGGATTAAAACCATAAACTCATGTTAATGGTGGAATGTTAAGTGTTGTTATATGAAAATTCCGCCATGGGAGGGTATTCCGTCCTGTTGTCCTGCTCGAAATTGCAAAAACAACAGAGGTATTGTTCGAGCATGGCATTTAACCATTCCGTTTGCCCATTGGTCTGGGGATGGTATCCCGACGAGAGAACCCTACGTATGTCCATCTATTCACTTAGAGAAGCCCAGAACTTGGAGGTGAACTGTACTCCTCGATCAGAAGTTATAGTTTGGGGAATACCATGCAATCGAACTACATCCCTAAGAAAAATCCTGGCAGTCTCTGGTGCCGATGGAATATCGGGAAGTGCAGAAAAATGTGCCAACTTACTGTACGTATCCACAGTCACCATGATTGCAGTATTGTGATTAGAAACAGGTAAGTCAACAATAAAGTTCGTCGATATCGGTTCCCAGGGTCTTAACGGTAAACCTCCTTGCTGAAGAAGACCGATTGGCTTTTGCCTGGACACCTTACTCGAGGCACATATGGGACAGGTTTTGACGTATAGCTTGGCATCCTTATGCATGGTAGACCACCAGTATTGTCTAGAGACCAATTCCACCATCACGTTTTGTCCCTTGTGTCCGGACATGGGGGTGTCGTGACACCATTGGAGTGCTTGCGATTGTAATGAAGGGGATGGCAAAAAGAGAGCTCCTTTACGGAACATCAATCCGTTCCGAAGCGGCATTAAGTCACTGGAAGACCATTCTTCCTAATCCTATTGGTGGCCTCATGTAGTTCCTTTAGGAATGGAAACACGGCATCCAAAAACACTGGAATAGGTAATAGAGGTTCGATGTCATTGTAAGAGCCAGACCATTCCCCTAGACTCCTAGATAATGAATCTGCCACCACATTTTTGGAACCTGGAACATAGGTTATATTGAAATCAAAGTGTCAAAAGTAGTATGCCCACCGTGCATGGCAGGAATTCTTGCATTCCATTTGTTGTAGCACCTTTAAATTGCGGTGGTCTGTTCTGACCAGAAATGGATGGGCTGCACCCTGGAGAAGATGATGCCATTCTTTGCATGCTTGGCGAATGGCTAAAAGTTCCTTTTCCAGAACAGAGTAATTCCTTTTGCTGGTGGTTAAAGTGCGGGAGTGGTAGGCAACAGGATGCTCTGTTCCGTCCTTCTCTTGGATCAACACTGCCCCAATGGCACCTTCTGAAGCATCTGCTTCTAGTATGAAGGGTTGGGTCTGATCAGGCTGTATTAATATAGGGGCAGTGGTGAATATGGTCTTCAGAATCCTGAAGGCTTCTTGTGCTGCAGTAGAAAACATAAACAGAGCATCCTTCTTGAGTAAGGAGGTTATAGGCAAGATGGTATCTGAGAAATTAGGGATAAATCGCGTATAAAAATTTGCCAGTCACAAGAATTTCTGAACTTCTTTCACAGTTGTGGGTTGTTTCCAGTCCAGAATGGCCTTTACCTTGTCCCTATCCATCTGGACACCTTCGGGGATAAGGATAAACCCTAAGTAAGAAACTTTAGAAGCCTCAAAAGTACACTTCTCAGGTTTGGCATACAATTGGTTGGCTCAGAGTCTGCATAACACCTCTCTCAGGTGTTTGGGGTGTACTTACAAGGAAAAGGAGATAACCAGGATATTGTCCAAGTACACTACCATGGACAAGAACAATAGATCCACAAATATCTTGTCCAGGAACCTTTTGAAGACTGCAGGCGTATTTACTATGCCGAACAGCATAACTCTATATTCATAGAGTCCCAATGGCGCTCTAAAGCCAGTCTTCCATTCATCGCCTTCTTTAATCCGCAGCAAGTGGTAGACTCCGCGGAGGTCTAGCTTGGTGAAGTATCGAGCCCCTCTACTACCTCGAGTATGTCCCGAATGAGAGGCATCGGATAGCGGTCTTGAATGGTCAGATGGTTAATGCCCCTGTAATCAATACAGGGTCTTAATTCAGAGGACCCCTTTTTAGAGATGAAGAACAAAGATGCTCCTCCTGGGGTCTTGGACTCTTGAATTAAACCATTGTGTAGGTTGGCATCTAGATACTCCCTGAGTGCCTGTTTCTCAGGCATGGAGAGAGGAAACATCCGTCCGAATGGAATTTGAGCCCCTTCCTGGAGTTCGATACTGCAGTCTTCTTCTCTGTGTGGAGGCAGCAACCGAGGGAGTCTGTCTTCGAAAACCTTCTGGTATTCCTGTTATTTTTTTGGTATCAAGGACACAGATACATGTGTCTGTGAGATCCGTTCACTTATCTGGGAACAAGTACCTGGAGTTGAAAGACAGAACTGGGAGCAATAGGTAGATGCAAAACGAAGGGTATTAGCGTTTCAATCTATTTTGAGATTATGATGTCTCAAATAAGGTATTCTCAATATGACTGGGAAATGAGCAGCTATGATTATGTCAAATTTTAATTGCTCCGTTTGACTGCCCAGTATTACCTGGATAAGAGAAGTTTCCAAAACTATGGGACCGGAGGACAAAGGAGTTCCATACACCCCTTCCACTGGAATAGGCTTCTTCTTCTACCTGAGTGAGATCAGGTTGTTCTTGGCCCAAGTGATGTCTACGAAGTTCCCAGCCACTCCACAGTCCAACATGGCAAGAGTCTTGAGAGTCTGCATAGGGCAAACCATTAATTGTACAGAAAACACCATAAGACAATTGTCTTCTTCATCTTCTACTGATCTGGTGTTGTCAAAGGGGGTTGTGCAAAGCTCCCCGATGCCTCACCTGAATAGGTATGGGGTTGGGCGTTTCCCTGGTGCTTGAGTAGAACTTCCGGGCAGGAACCAAGTTGATGTTTAGCGGAACCACAGTAGGCACAAAGCCCTTTCTCTCTTCTTCTTCTTTCATTGGAAGACAACGGTCCCCTGGTTGCACCTATCTGCATAGGCTTGTCAGATGATCCACGGTCTCTTGTGTTGGGTATAAAGGTAGATAACGGGGAATAGTACAGTCCTCTTCTTCTTTCCTCCTTCCTCTCATTGCACCCGTATTCAATCTGAAGAGCAGCAGTGGCTAATTCTTGAAAAGAGTTGGGTCTCATTCATGGAAACTCATCTTTTATCTCCTCGTGCAGTCCTCTGCGAAATAGTGTTTGTTGTGCTGAATCGGGCCATTCTGACTGTGAAGAATAATGTTGGACTTGTGAAACATATGTCTGTATGTCCTGTGTTCCTTGACGGATATCCACCATTGCTTCAAATGAGGAGAACTGCACCTCAGGCCGGTAAAAAAGGCTTTTACAGTTTTGCACAAATTGTAGATATTTAGTCATAGACGTGTCTGCATTAGTGACCAAAGGGGTTGCCCAGGCAAGAGCATTACCTATAAAATTAGCTACCAGAAAGCCCACTTTGGACCTATCAGTTTCGTAGGTCTTTGGGCAAAAAGAGAAGTACACTTGGCAGGCATCCAGAAATTCTTTGAGTTGCTTTGGGTTGCCATCATATTTCCCGATTGGGAATGGAAGAGGAGAGAGATCACATCTGGTGTCTTCTCGAAGGGCTACTTGTTGACTCAAAACAGCGTCCTGGTCCTTAAGTGTCTGTACCTCCAGACAAAGCCCCTGAATGGCATTAGCAACTCCAGGTACTGTTCCAGGGAAGCCATCTGGATAGTTGGGCATTGTATACTGTCAGAGTCCGTGGTACCTCCCAGTCCCCTCTCCTCACCTGAGTCTTCTAAAGAGTTGTCAGATACCTTCTTCTTTCGGTTCCTTTTAGTTTCCTTTGGTTTCCTTTCCTTATTCTCGTGCAAATAAGGGCGAGCTCCCTCAGAGGCCACCGTAACCTGCTGGGAAACAGGATCAGGGTGAATCCCAATGTTCAAGCTCCCGAATATGTCCTAATGTGGCAGAAAAAAAAACCCTCTGTGTGATGACAGTTCTTGTTTGTTGGAAGAGATGATGTCTTGAAGTGATTTCCTTCTGCTAATTGAAATGGTAGGTTAAACTTCCTGCAGCTGTGATTCAAAAGGTACCACCCACCGGCACTCGGTAACAAGGGTATTGTCCTCCTGCTTCCTAACAGAAGCAGGCACCGCGGTGCCGGAACTTCCCTTACTTGATCCTGTCATACATAGGAAGTACAGCAAGAGAATGGTGACAGGAAGTTTTGACACAGAATGGACAATCAACGGACACCTGAGAAATGTGACCGAGAGCACAAAGGTGTGCATGCAGAGAGTCTTCCAGAGCTCCCCCGTTTTTACTTTCTCACGCTTGCTTCTTGCCTTCCGCTTTTGCCTGTCTGCCAGCTTCTTCAGTCCTCCTCCTGCTAAATTCTTGCCTTGGCGCATTCACAGACTTGCTCGACTTCCTACTCCTTTGCATTCTGCTTCTATCAGGTCTGAGTTTACTCCTTCTCTGCCTTGCTTGTTCCACTTGCTGTGCCTGACTACCTGCTTACCGCTTGAAGCTCATTCTGCCTCCTTTGGTCATACACTCCAGCCTGTGTGTACAAACTGTCCAAACCTTGCTAAACTGCAACTAATGCAGAATAAAGCACTACGAGCAGCTCTAGGAATTAAAAAGTCGGACCACATCTCAGATATTAGGAGGGAAAACCATTGGCTACTTATCAAGGCTAGAATCATTTTCAAAACCCTTTGTGTCACGCATAAATGCCTTGCTAAAAAAGCCCCTAAATATATCAATAATTCGGTAGTCAAAAAAGCCTTGAACAGAATCCTCAGATCTAATAAAAACTCACTCCTTGAAATCCCACGCTACAAAAGCTCCAGAGCAGGGGCTAGCAGGTTTATAGTTCTGGCCCCTAAACACTGGAACACACTCCCTTTAAATATAAAACTGAAGAGTCCTTCCAATGCTTTAAAAAAGCACTAAAAACTTGGTTATTTAACCAATTTTAACTGACGAGACCCAGCAGGAGAATCCCAGAATTCTGCCTTAACTGTAAATAATGAAACATGTTTCCATACTTTGTAATGACTGTAAACTGTTGTATTAATTATGCATCATTGTATAAATAACCAAGATGTCTGTAACTACGCCGTGATACCTCAGGGTCTGGACATGAAACAAATGTAATAAATAAATAAATAAATACATTTCCAGATTACGATACTAGTGCTATCTGTTATACCTTCTTTTGGAATTGCCAGTGCTACCCATGCTATCAGCCATACCACCAGAGGAGAATAATCAGTGTTGTTTTGCGCCTTTGGCTTTTTTCCCTTGCTTGGGTTTTCCGGGGATTCAGCCTCTTCCCTGGACTGTTGTCCGGCAGGCATAATGGCTATTCCTCGTGGCAGCCCATACCTCTACAAAGAACACAAGACTTCTCAGAAGAAGAAGAACAAGAAGCCAATCCAGGCATACTCTTCTCAGCACACCTCTTCTGAAGATTCAGGTGAGGAGAAGGAAGGGAAATTTGACACTAAGCTTGTTCAAAAGTAATTGGCATTGATTTGTCCAGAAGAGTCAGTAATTACGAATTCTATAGAGGCACAGCAGGGGCAATCAGGACAACAGGGACACAGTGAACTGGGTATGACACAGGGGTGGATGGACAAGTATATCTCTGGTCCAAGGCCGATGAGAGGGATTCCGAGGGACATGAGAGGATTTCCACATGGACGTGGGTCATCTGGCGGGTTCAGGTTAATGGGTCCTCAGTTTAATCGGCCAATGGCAAACAGTTATGGAGGGTTCTATGGGATTCAGTGTTGGTCTTGTGGAAGGTTGGGACATGTGACATGGGATTGTCATGAACGGCCACAGTACTTTAACATGGGAGCACAACAGATGAAGGTCCCGACCGAGCCACATGCCCCGGGCTCTGTCTAGTCACAGCAGGCACAGGTTGAACAGAACCCAGCGACTGGAGCTGCACAGAAAGAATCCTTTACCCCAAGTAGCAGTTACGCACTACACTGGAGCACGTTTTGTTGGGATAAAATCTTTACTCTAACGGTGCTAATATGTACCAGGAGAAGGACAGCCCACAGGAGTCTCTGATGTGTCCAGTCTGATGCTTTACCACTGATCCAGAAGAGGAACCCTGGAAAGGTGTGCAGGTAGGTGATCCAATGTTCTCATTAATGATTGACACAGGGGATACAAAATCTTCTATTAAGGAAGGTGAGTTCCTCTTGTCAGGCAAAACAATGGGACCTAGAGAGATTCTCAAAGGGGCTATACTATTGGTTCCTTATACTGAAGATCTTTGTATCAAGTTGAGTAATCAAAATGTATCATTCCCTTTGTTGTATTGTACGGACACACCCACAAATCTTTTGCAAGTTACAGATGTCGATTGCCTTCACAGAGGAAGGTATTGTATGCTCAACACCAGGGTTGCATCCAGTAAGGGAAGCAGCACATTTTCAGACCTATTGTAGCAACAGCATGATTAGGGGGTTCCCATTCATGCAGCATTGTTTCTTTATGGAGTGATGGTTTTGGTGAGTTGGGCCCCGGGATCAAAAATCAGGCCAGGTCGGGTGCTATTTGAGTTCTTATTTTGGTCTGATGTAGCGAAGGAAGGAACAGCAGGTGCCATTGTTATGATTCTCTTATAGGCCGTAGTGATCAAGAAGAACAGGGAGGTTCTCTCAGGCACAGATGAGGAAGGTGGAGAAGGTGCACAGTTCTGTGCATCGATCCAACCTTGTCGCTGAGGGACATGTCTGACGAGCAATTGTTTGAAGACACAGGAGAGATGATTTCTGAAATTGGGGTGCTTTGCCACATAGTGATAGAGCAAAGTACCATAGACCATGATCATCATTACAAATACAGACCCATTTTGGAAATAGGAGTTGAAAAAAGTGCCAGACCATTTGTGGTCCAGCAATTCTCATGATCTGGGGCTGCTAAAGAGCATTCAAGTAGTCAGGATAAAATTGAAAACTGGTGTGATTTTACTATGGGTAAAGCAGTATCCCATGTCTAAGGAAGCAGATGAAGGTATTTATGAGACCATTAAGGCACTGTTGAGGCAAGGCATAATACAACCTTCTGTGTCCCCATGCAATATGCCTATCTACCCTGTGAAGAAAGCAAATGGGGGAACAGTTGGAGGATGGTCGAGGATTTACACAGATTCAATAATATCATTGAGGTGGAATTTCCAGTGGTACCGAATCCTGACACCATTCGTTGTAAGATTGTTGTAAGATCCCTACTAGGTTGACCCATTTCATGGTAATTGTGGACAAAGAAAATGTGCAGTACTGCTAAACAGAGGGAGTATATTTGGGGCAAGTAATATCACCTGCAGGGTGGAAGGTAACACCAGGGAGAACCACCACAGTTCAGAATACTCCTCAGCCAGTCATGGTGAAACAGATGCAGCAGTTTTTGGGGCTCTGTAACTACTGTAGATCGTGGATCTTTGATTTCTCTGGTTATTCGGGGCCATTACTGCAAGGACTCAAGGAAGTGCAGATGGTGAAAGGTCTGATAGAGTGGTCTGAGGAAATGGGGACTTGTTTCGGTAACTCAAAGCCACAATCAGCAATGCTCCAGTCTTAGCAACCCTGAATTACAAGAAGCCATTTAATCTGTTTTTCCATTCGAAGGGGCAGGTGATGACATCAGTCCTAGCCTAGCAAACATCACTAGGCCACAAACCTTTAGCGTATTACAGCGGACTCCTAGACCTAGTGATGCAGGGACATTTCCCTTTTGAGCAAGCTCTAGCAGCAGCGTCTTGCGATTCAAAGGACTTCCACCATTACTATGGGTTGACCGGTGACACTGCAAATGGAGCATGCAATCTTTGCGATTCTAGAAAGGCCGAAAGTCCAGGTTAACATCTGATAGAGTTTCAGGGCATGAGGTAATTTTGTCAAATGCATTAATTCATCCCGTGCAATGTCACACAGTACATCCCATGGTTTTTGTAGCAGAGCCAGTGCAGCTTGCGGATATTGCTCAGGATTGTGCCACATATGAGGGAAAAGAGGAAGAAAGGGTGGATTGGAAAGAGGATGCCCTGGAGGAAGGTGAGGTGATTTTTGTTGATGGGTCTTCGATAATCAACCAGGAGACGGGTGAGAGGCATACGGGTGCATCTGTCGTGGGTCTCGTGGATGGGGAGTACTGGCTGAAACTGAAGAGATGGTTCCTTTCTCATTACTCTGTAAAAGCGACAAAACTGGTGGCAGTTATAGAAGTGCTAGAAAGTATTAAGGGGAAGACAGTTACTGGTTATTCTGATCTTTTGTATGTCACCTCCACCGTCAACTGTGGGTTATCAAGATGGCAGAGATGAAGGTTTAGGACATCTGACAGGTCCCCTGTCGAGCATGCTGCACTGCAATCCCAATTAATTGAAGCATTAACCTTGCCAGCAGAGCTATGTATAGTGAAGGGTGCTGCCCATACTAACCACACAAATTCTGTAGCTCTTGGAAATGTTGCCACAGACAAACAAAGCAGCATATTTTCCTTTCATAGATTCCCAGAATATTAAAACCGTGTCCCAACAGGTACAGTTATCAGCTCTGTACACCGCATTCCTGGTGCTCCAGATAATAGAAATGCAAAGGAAAGCCCATAGAGAAGAACTATAGCTCTGGAAAAAGTAAAGCTGTGTTCTATCACCCACATATCTGCTTTGGAGATAGGAGATGATGGGGGAGGTAGTAATGCATGTAGAGATGCTTCTTTTGGCTCAGGAGCAACTACATTACCCATTGCATACTTCTTGATGGAAAACCACAACAGAACTCCAGGAGGAGTGGTATATCCCTAACGTTCAAGAACAGATAGGTAGCTTCGTATGGAATTGTGTATTGTGCAAGAAGTTCAATCCTGGAAATACCATGAGATCGGTGGCAGGGGTGTTGCCCAAGCCCTCTGGCCCATTCAAGCAGCTCCACATTGAATTTGTGCACATGATCACAATGTGCAGTTACTTCAGATATCTAATTGTCATGGCTTGTCCATTCTCCCAGTGGCTTGAGGTTGGTCCCTGTGTACAGCCCGATGCTAAATCAGTCGTGAAATTTCTGATGAGAGAGGTATTTCCAAGATGTGGAATATGCAAGGTCCTAAAATCTGATAATGGAACCCACTTCTTTAATGCCTTGTTCTTAGAAATCACTTTGCTGTTAGGAATAAAGTATAGGTTGTGCTTTTTGTACTACCTGCAGGGCAACAGGATTGTGGAGAGGCTCAATGGGGTCCTTAAGGCCCATTTATCTAAACAGTGTGCAGAGTTAAATACATCCTGATATGTGTGCCTGCCACTAGCATTATTCTACCTGAGAAATCAGCCATGGAGGGACTACCACTTGAGCCCTCACAAATTTGTGTCTGGGCGTGGGCTACATGTATCTCTCTCAACTAAACGTATGACATCAGATGCACACAAGATTTCATAGGTCCTAGGAGTTTAGGGAGTACCTTAGGGCGTTAACACAAAGTGTCAAGATTATATCTTCACAGGTTGTGTCTTCTCACCAACAGACAGCAGAAGAAAATGGTGATCAGCACAAGACACAGCTTCTCCTTGGGGACCGCATCTATATCCTCACCTTCGTGCATCATCGGAACGGGCAGCATTTACATCGGCCGCATAGAGTAATCTATGTGACTTTGACTGCCTTGACGGTGGAGGGCAACAAGAATTGCATCCACTGGCACCGGATCAGGCATAGAAGTTAAGTATGCCCTAAAGATTCACTGTTCATTTCAGTGCAAAGGGGGGGTGCAAACAGAAATCTGGAATTTAACTAATTTGGTTTAGTAAAAGAAATTTCTAAGTTTAAGGATTACAATCAGTGTATTTATACAAAATTATGAAATGTCTATTTTCGTGGAGTCTGAGGAGAAAATGGTAAGAGGAAAAATAAATGTTGACAATGATCTTTTTGATAACGGAGATGATGAACTAGATCCCACAATGAATGCACATGGTTGTGCAGCAGATACCATATGGTATAGCCATATGAAGAAGGTGGGGAAAGAGAGATCCATAAGCTATTGCTACATCTGCTCTCTCATCCCCCATGCTTCTGGCATTGCTAGGGTATTCATGCTGTGTGAGGTAGTGGTAGCAGATGTGCCGTGGCTAGTGCACCTAGCCCTGCGCAGGGTTTGAGGGCAGTTTAAAGGGCAGTCAATTACGGCAATAATCATACCAAGTGACAATGATTGTTCAACTGCCTAGTGCACAGAGCACAACATATTAGGTGTGTTCAAAGAGCTCAGTTAACATGGCAAGGAGTTATTTCTTGTAAAAATTGATGGGATCAAAGGATGAAGAGTTGCAGAGTTGGAGAAACAAAGGGATTCTCAATAGAAGGGGTGACACATATAAATAAACAGTGTGGGTCAGTATGGAGAACTAATGTGCAGTATCTGACATGGCTCAAAGAGCCAGAAAACCTGTTAAGATACAGACAAATACCAATTTTTCTAGTGTTTTATAAGGGTGATGGCACAGAGCATGTTGGCACAAATGGGAACTGCAGCCACACGCTTCGCATCACAGATCTGGCTGGAGATACTGCTGCTCTTTTTGATACTTGTTGGACCTGTGGATCGTATGTGTATAGGCAGTTGCCTCCAGCCTGTTGAGGTGTGTGCAGTCTCTCTACTCTTCAGGTGCCTGTCCTTGTGATCCTTGAAGAACACCTTATTTTTGCCTGTCTAATGCCAGCAGTTACATCTGTGCACCCTTTCTCCCCTGTGCCACTTGTTCCCCTTTCACCACCTTATATGGACAAATCAAAGACTATGCTTGACAGTGAAAATCACAAACAATTACAGTACAGGAGAAGATCAAACTACCTTTCAGCAGCATCATCACAGGATTTAACAGGCATTCCTGATTGATATCGGCTGTTTAGCTACACCAATATTTTCTCTGTGTCACTCCTGCCATCTGGCGCTGAAGTAGCTGCCAATGCCATATGGCTCCAGATGACCAGGTACGAACTACTACTCTTCATGAAAACTTCTTAATTGCCATTAGGGAAAAATTGTGAGCACTCAGGCTTATGACTCTGCAAAATCGGTATACAATCAACCTCCTAATAGCTATGGCAGGTTGGGCATGCCAGAAAATCTGGAGCACCTGTTACACATTTGTATCTCCCAATGATACTGAAAATGGTACTCTCACCAGAACTACTGCTGCCTTGCATAAACTGAAAGTGATCACGGAGACTGAGGCTGGGATCACCCACGATTCATGGATTGACTTCCTCTTATTGTGGGTGCCTTCTTGTTTGAGACTCGCTGCAAAGATACTGTTACCTATTTTTGTCTTTTTTCTCATTTTTTTTCTGCTCCTGTCAAATGCTCTTATGTTGTTGATCTGCCCAGGTACCATGATGACTAGCAATATCCAAGGCTAGGGTCACCACCACTTCATCCCATATGTGTTCTCAGACTGAAGTAGTATTGTGTCCTCAACCAAATTGGCATGCATGTGCGGAGTAGAGGGTAGATTGCGGGAATGATGGGGGATGTGTTGGGTTTGTTCACTGGAGGAATATGCCCATATTGAGACTGCTGTGAGAGATGGTTGTGGGGATGTTCCCCAAGACAATGATTATGATTTGATAGTTAAAGTATTAACTAACGGGGGGAATGTTGAGGTGGTCAGGAAAGATCCCCATGATTATGAGGGGTTCATGTTTTGCTCCATATTAATAACTGGGGGTCAGCTACAGACTGGGCACCATGTTGCAATTTCATATGTATCGAAGTGTAGTTAATTATGGATGGAATAAGTTACTTTAGAATCACAGTTTGTCTAGAAATTGATATTTTTAGCTTGTTCATATGTAGAAAGATAACATGTTAAACCCACCAAAATGTAAATACATACATGCACATTAATACCTACACATGGGGAATTCAAGAATCCCAATATAGTGGGATTTTACAAATGAATCACAAACCATGGTAGTCAGGATTTTTTGCAAGGTGAACTTTGACTGTTAAGTAACTGATTCTGTGAGGTTTTAGAAGCTATAGGGAGGGTTAATAAGGAACTCCACAATGTTTGCGGTAAGTGCAGCTGCAGGAACTGCCCATGAGTTTTATGGTTTGAGCAATATCACAGATGACAGAAGCTAATCTCCTGATGAATGGGAGCATGATAGAAGGGGTTTTCATTATTTGTTTTAGCTAGCTGTCAAACAGGAGGTCAGCCAATTCCCAAGGCTAAACTAATAGGAAACCAGGACTTGCAATTGTATTGTCACATGTGCTATGTGTGATAAAGCATCAGGGTATTTAGGTTAGATTTTTCCACTTAGACTAATGACATTGGGAATGAGATAGCATCACTAGTTCAAAGAAAAATCATTCACCCCATCTTCCTCATATCACTAGCAATATTCAGGCGAACCATGTGCAAATCAAGAGTTAGGGTTTAAACGGCTTAGGACAGTTAATGCTAGTAATGAATCATGTATCAACACCAATGTTTAAACATGGGCTGATGTTGTGACACACCACAAAATAAACCTAAGAGGAGGTGTGTTATGAATAGGATCTGAAGGTTACTATTGAGATGAAACTGGCCAATGAAAATATAGGAATTGGGAAAAGATGAGATTTCTTTTAAGAGGTTTTTGTCCAAACATGTTTGGAGGGTGGATTTCAATAAAGTATGTGGGAGTGTTTTAACTGTTGCTAAATTGTATAAAATATGTCAACTGATGTGGTGTGTTGTGACTTGGGTTAGTTTGGTCCTGCAACACCATCTAACTGCTCCCCGGATAATTGTATAATGAATTTGCTTCATATACAACTGTGTACTCACTTATATAGTGGTGGGCCTGTTTGGGTTAAGGTGATTAAAGGACCATCTGCACAACTACAATATGGTACATGCAATGTTCTGGAATATATCATTGAAGACTACAATATGGTACATACAATGTACAGGGATTGCTCTTTGCATACTGCAATATGGCATGTGCAATCTATGGGAATGGATCCTTGCATGCTGCAACATGGCACATGCAATGTACGATGGTGGCTCCTTGCAGACTATGACATGGTACAGGCAATATGCGGGAATGGAACATTGCAGGCTGCAACATGGGACATCCAATGTACAGGGATGGCTCCTTGCAGACTGCTACATAGTACATGCAATGTGCGAGAAAGGATCCTTGCAGGCTGCAACATGCTACATATGATGTATGGGATGGATCCTTGCAGACTGCAATATGGTACATGCAATTTACCAGGGTGGATCCTTGTAGGCTGCAATATGGCACATGCAACGTAAAGTGATGGATCCTTGCCGACTGCAATATGGTACGTGCAATGTGCAGGAATGGATCCTTGCATACTGCAATATGGAACATCAATGTACGGGTATAGATCCTTGTAGGCTGCAATATGGTACATGCAATGTGCAGGAATGGATCCTTGCAGACTGAAATATGGCATGTGCAACGTATGGGAAGGGATCCTTGTAGGCTGCAACATGGTACATGCAATGTACAGGGATGCATCCTTGCAGACTGCAACATGGTACATGCAATGTACGGGAATGGATCCTTACAGGCTGCAACATGGTATATGCAATGTACGAGAATGGATCCTTACAGGCTGCAACATGGTACATGCAATGTTACAGCCTGCAACAAGGTACATACTATGTATGGGATGAATCTTTGAAGAGTGCAATATTGTACATGCAATATACAGGGATGGATCTCTGTACACTGCAACATGGCACATGCAACATACAGAGATGGATCCTTGAAGATTGCAATATGCTAATGCAATATACCATAAAATAAAACCTCCAACAAGGGTACTCGCAAGTTCCTGCGAAACATGCTGCAGGTAGAAAAAGTGACCACCCAACAAAAAATGGGCAATGACAACTCTATCAACATCATATGCATTAATGACGAGGGCCTAAAACCGAGGGCTTAAACGGTTAAAAATCAGCATGAACTTAAAGGAGGACCAACAGGCCCCATGAAAGTGGAATCGCATACACCCACTTCAAACCGCGAACAGGCATCGAAGAATCAAATGGGCAGAACCCCTAAATGAGCAGGGATATCACAAACTGTGGGTTCTTGGAACCAGAAAGAAAGGAAAAACAAAGACACACCAACAGAAAAGAAAACATTGGAAACAACTCATTTTAGAAGTCAGGCCCCACTGATAGATCTCGCCAATAACACATATCCATCAATGAGTGGACTTATACACTGGGGTCATCCCGCTAAAGAGGAACATGAATCAGTTCAAGATTTGAAGAAAAAGCCACACCACAATGAAAGGTCTGGAAGCCTTCCCCGAAAGAAAACTGAATACTGTCTGATCTTCAAATCTATACAAGATAGTGACTGCACAATTCCATTCAATAGAAGCAGATTGCTAGCACTTCTTATTTCCATGCCACAACTGAGTTCCACCTCATCAGCAGACATTAAGTTTGTACACTTGTTTGGTCACAACCACTTGAGTTAATGCACCGTACATTTCCCCTCAAAAATGGTAGAAAAACTTATCATAGACCAACAAGAAGCCATATTACTCGAACGTTTTGAATGCTACTATGCACGTCAAGTAGATGGAAAAGGCTCTCTTCCAGTCAAACCTAAGATCAAAGTAACACGTCATTTTGAATTCGATAATAAGTATGATTCTGCCTGCAACCATTAAACGTTGAACTGGGGTTGGCTCCCCTCAGTCCTGCCCACCAGAGGGCGAAGCAGATCAGGCTTTACTTAATACATGGAATATTTTCAGTTGGAACTCACAGGGTAATAATTCCTTTCTGAATAGAGAAACTGATGTGGTGTGGGATTAATTTAACCTTGTTCTTTTGTAGGAAACATGGCTGATGTCAACGTCTGTATGGGATGGTTTTACTGTTGTGTCTAAGATTGTGAATAAGGGTACCAGAGGTAGGCCAATTGGAGGGCTAATTACAGTTGTAAAAGTATCCAATGGGCTAGGTGTGATTTACAATAAAAAATGTGTTAAAAACCAACACCTGAATTGTGGTTATCGATCAAAACACATTTACAAAATGGCACCTCCGTTGCTATTGACAGGGTGTCTCGAACAACCTTCAATTGTAACAATTGTTAACCTCTGGTTTTTGTATGACTTCAATAAAACCTAGAGTTTGTGCATAACATTTGGTGGTTAGTTGCATCCATTTGTAACTGTGTTTCCATATCAACTCAACATGCTTCCGTTCATATGGGTGATCAATTTAGAACATTCATCAGGAGTAGGACCCTGCTTGTTAAGCTAACAATTAGACTGTGCTAGTGTATTGATTCCCGATCAGTGTGTTGTGGCGTCCAAACCCTACCAGACAAAACAGAGACAAAAAAAACTGGAATGAGTAACAATTTTTTAAAGTTCCAATAACACTCTTACAATGAGTTTATCACCTACTCAGGGTTAAATGATATACCTTTATAGGTGCTTTTAGAGGGCAAGACCATTCATCTGAATGTAGGGAGGCGATAGATTGTGTTCTTCCTTCAGCCTGGTTAGTGGAAAAGCATCACTCGGGAACTGCGAACATGCAGAATGCGTGAATCCAACTCTATTACAGTCTTTATTCCATCTTGTAATGCTGTGCCAGCATTCTCAAGACAAAGGATACGTTACCTTCAAGGGTTTATTCATTCAACAACCACACTGCTGACTAACAATCTATGGTATCGACTCATGACGTCTTCCCAAATGTCACTACTGATAGCCCTAGTTAAAATGTTATTTGACATCTTTCCAGAAATTACTAAGGTGACAGAGCAAGGAATTCTTGATTTGGCCAAAGTATGTAAATCCCTTAAGTAGAAACTTATAGTGAATATTTGTGTTTAACCAACAATTTTAGTGACTAAATTGTAGAATTTTGTTTTGTTTTTTACATTTTTTTATTATGTTCTATGGAAACTTGAGAAATGTTAAAATGAATGTATAATATTTGGATAATTCTCTAGATGTACAATTCGTATAAAAAAGCCAAAAAAATCAATCACAAAAAAATAAATGTACAGGGATGGATCCTTGTAGGCTGTATCATAGTGCATGGAATGTAAGGGGGTGGGTAAGGCATGTAAATGTAAGGAATGTAAGGAATGTAAATGTGATGGCTGGAAGGTTTTGAATTAATCTGAACCACTGGCACTGCTCTGGGCATCCTTCCACATCACCAATTCTTAGCTCGTCTGCGATATTGCTAGCATGGACCAGCCATGGTCCAGAAGCTGCTTCAGAACCGGTTTCCTGCAAATCCCCTGAAATAGACACACCTTCACACCCCAGGGCAGAATCATGCCTGGTTTGTTTCTCTCCATTGTGTTCTTTTCTAGTGCTCACCATTGTATATGTTGTAAGACCAGGCCTTTGGAGAACATTCATTACGTACCTCTTTCAGTGCAGAAAAGTAATTGCAAAGAAATTTGCCTGCAATACATATTGTAATAGAGTACTTCTAGTAATGTTGGGAAAGGGCATAATGGGGTGAAGGGTGGGGTTGGAGCTAGCTTACTTGTGGTTTGCTGGAGCTGTTTCCCCGCATTATTCTGCTGCCCTGAATTTGAGGATAATGAACATTCTGCATTCCATAATTGAGTGGTAAATACACCTTGAGCCATACATATGGACATTTTGTGAAGTATAAGACGCAATGCTAGCAGGCTGCATTGATTGAATATCAGTAGTTTGGGGATTTCCGTAGGTTCAGCCATTATGGAGCAAATGTCAAGAAAGAATGCAAATCCAAGACAAGTCGACATGTGTATCAAGACCCATCTGTTGTGCTGAGAGATCGAGCCGAGAAGACCTGAAGTAACTGCTCTTTTCGGGTTCTAAGTATGCGTGATGTTTTCCATAGTTTTTCAAGTTAAATACATGTCTGAGCTATTACAGGGATGTTGAGTGGCCAAGCAGTAAAGACACTGTTGTGTCCAGCAATGATATGGTTAATGCATAAACGAGGAGCCTCTTCATGTATTTCCTGCACTCATAAGAATGCACGCCCTTGTGCATGCCTGATAGTATTTTGCCGCGTTAGCGGCAGACAGGTAGATCAAAGCAATAAAGAAACAACTATTTCTCACGGTCTTCGTGTCCTTCATTTTTGCGCGCGTTTAAACAGTGTCATTTCGGGCGAGCAGGAGCCCAACCAAAATGGAGACACGTAATCTGGTAACAAAGGTGGGATGTGCACACCTCCTCTTGCAGAGATATCATTGGTGAGCACCTCACTCTCTCAGCTTGTAAGGCTGCAAAGTTACTGAGTGCTGCAAAATGCCTGAAAGTGAAGAGAGAGAAAGTCAGAGGAGGACAGGTTAGAGCACCAACGATGAAGGGCCAGTGCAGTTGAGTTTCACCAACCAGGCCCTTTTTGACATGGGAGATCAGCAAGCCCCGGGGCAGCAATGGAGAGATGGCTGCAGCGATTGGAGAATTACATTGCAACCTATGATGAAAAAGGTTTCAGTCAAGTTTGCCGGGAGATTGTTCATCATCTGAGTGGGTTGCGAAGTTGAAGATCTCGTCCCTACATTTACGCCCGATGAAGTAAAGACATATGAGGGGCTCAAGGAGGCGCTGTGTACCTATTTTGACCCTCAGCGCAATGTGGACCATGAAAGAAATTCATTCAATACAACCTGCCAGATGATGGGTGAGTCCATTGATGCGTTTGTGACTCTACTGCGCAAATTGGTGACTCACTGTGAGTTTCACAAATTGTCAAATGAAGCCAGCAGGTTGAGTATTATCGGAGGGTTCTTATCATATACATTCAGAAACAAATTACTCTGTGAAGCTCTTCCTCTCGTCACCATTCTGCAAATGGCCCGGATGGAAGCGAGAGTGGATTCCCAAGCCACGCAGATAGAGACAAATAAGGGAGAAGGAAAAGTACACGTGTACTACATCAGTCACGGTGGACGAGGTAACAACATGTCAATGCCCTTTCAAGAAGATATGGCACCACCGGGAAATGCTATAGGTGTGGTCTATCATTCCCACACGAGGAAGGCATGCGATGCCCTGCATTTGGACACAGATGCGCCAACTGCAGAAGTCAAAACCACATGGCGAGAGTATGCAATGCACCAACGAGCAGGACGCAGTGAAGCAGCGACAGTGAAACGAGACCGGAGCATAACATGCACACTCCAGGGCCTAGAAGAGACGTCAATGTGAGAAGAGATTTGGTCAGCCACGTTCAGCGAATCACCAGACAATCCCCATCACCTCCATCAGTGCAGGAAAGAAGCCAACATGAGTATGCATATATGATAAATGATGTGGTGACTGCACCGAAAGGCGACATTGACATACAAGTAGGTCGACACCCTGCCAGGTTTGTGATCGACACAGGGCCACATTGAATATCAGATGCATATCTGCATTTTGCAAAATGGCCCATCCGCCTAAACTTATACTGTCAGAGGGGAAGGTATTCCAGTGGGCTGCCAGTGGTCTGGCTCGAAATCATGGAAAGTTCATGATGTAACTGAACTACAAAGGGTGACAGATCATGGCAGAGTTGCATGTACTTCAAGGAGAAGTGCCGAAGTAATCTGTTAGTCATACTTAAAGCCCATGAGATGAAGATCAACATGGTGATATACACCATGCAACATGGGGTCTCAGTGATGGAATGTTTTCCAGAACTATTTAAAGGACTTGGATGCTTGAAAGGAGACCCAGACACCCTTCATAAAGATGTGTCAATAACTCTAGTAGCACAACACCCCCAGCGGATTTCCATTCATCTACAATCACAGGTAGTGAAAGAGATTAAGTAGCTGTTGAGGGAGGCCATCATAGAAGCTGCCTGTGGTCCCACCCCGTGGGTATCACATGTGATGGCTGTGCCCAAGCAAGTACCATTTGAGAAAAATCTGTCTGTGTGTGGACATGCATCGCGCTAACACAGCAATTGAAGGAGAATAGCATCCTGGCATGTATCTGGATGACATGATCAGTCTGCTAAATGGAGCCAAGATAGTCACCAAGCTTGATCTCTACAAAGGTTACCACCACATACAGTTAGACAAACAATCATGGTACATAAACTTTGCGACCCACGAGGGCCTATTTAGGTATAAGCACTTAAGCTTTGGGATTTCATTGGCTGACAAAATCTTTCAGGCGAGCACCAGGGGAGTAATTCGACACATAAAAAACAGTTTCAATTTTAGCAATGATATTTTGGTTTTTGGGGTGAATCTTGAACAACACGATTGAGCACTGCATCAGGTGTGTCTGGCGCTCTCTCAGTTGGGGCCAATGCTAAATGCCGAAAAGGGAGCATTTCACAAGAAACACCTTAATTTCTTTGGACATGTATTCTCCCAAGATGGAATGAGTTTTGATCCTAGAAAAGTAATTGCAATTACAGATATCTCACCCCAACAAGATAGGAGTGAGGTAAGGTTATTTTTGGGATGGCAAGCGATTGTAAAATTTACCTGAAGGATTTTGCTACCATCAGCACACCATTAAGAGAGCTCACAAAGACAAAGAATTTCAGTGGGAACGATCCTGTGAAGATGCGTTCACACAGATAAAGAAAGGCAGTGGATCAGCTGAGTGCATGGCCTATTTCGACCCTGCTAAATGCACTCAATTGATTGTGGATGCCATCCCAGTTGGCCTGGATGCCATTTTTGCACAACACAGACCAGGGAGAGACAGCCCATGAGCCATTGTTGCTTACGCCTCCAAAGGTTTGACAGACATCGAAAGAAGGTACACATAACTGGAAAACAAGGGGCTGGTGGTCATCTGGGCATGTGAACATTTTCAGATGTTCTTGTAGGGGAACCATTTACAGTTGCTACCGATCACCAAGCCCTGTTCACTATCTACGGAAACCCTCAGTGTAGGATGCCTCCTAGAATCAAGAGGTGGGAGTTTAGTTTGCACGATTTTAGCTTCACAATCATCCATAAACCCGGAAAAGAGTACAACCCAGTGGACTTCATGTCCAAGGACCCACGTGTGAAACAAGACCAGGCCCCATCGATGGCAGAGGAGTACAATAATTTTGTCATTCAGCAAGGACCACCAAAGCTGCTCACAATGAGCATGGTGAGAGATTGCACCATGAGTGACAGAATATTACAGAGAATGAAGGAACTCATAACGTCCCGAAGGTGGAGAAACAGTGATCTGGAATATGCAGGTGAAAACCAAGAGAACTTTAAGCAAGGCATGCAAAATGTTGAGACAGGTGAAGGATGAACTGTCAGTGACCGCAGAAGGCCTTGTAATGTGTGGGAGGCGGATAATCATACCCACAAACCTACGCCTCTAGGTAGTAGATTTGGCACATGAAGGGCATTGAGGCATGGTGTTAACTAAGCGACAAATAAGAGATACCATGTAGTTCCCAGGTATTGACTCAATGGTGGAAAGGTTAATACAAATAGAGTCAAGGGGCTGTTACTTCCTGCATTTACCCTAATGTCTGTAACACAAAATAGACAGAAGTATAATTGTTAAACAAGTTATTCCTAAATCTAAGTCCCTATAAATAACTAAATTGCCCTGTGTTTTTACCTACTACATTGTCTAACCAGCCCTGGTGTTCGCTGGTGTGATGCCTACAAATGAGGTGTAGAGGTCCTTTCCCTTTCCTCACTCACTACTTTCCTATGTTTAAAAAATCAGGTGCGCACTTATTGGTGGTTGGTTCTCATCTTTAATATTACCGCCTCCAATCTGTGTGTCTTATCAATACTAACTATTCGGCCTTTGGTCGGATAGTGGTTAAAATAAGTATCCATCTAACAGTTGGTCTGTTTTTCTATTAGATTGGATCACCATGATGCTTTCTTAATCGACCCCTTTCATCGAAGTATGGCAGGTATCAGAGTAAGGGTCATCGGCCCAAAACTACTTAGTAACAGTCAATCGGTTTCAGCGGTTCTAATCATTGGCTGCTTTCTTCAGGACAGGTAATGCTAATACTGCATCCTGCGTAAAATATGGGATTTCTTTTCAATACTCCATTTCATGGGTGTTTGGAGGATATCTTTGGGTTTCCGACGGACGTATTGGGTAGATTTCCGGGCCCTATTCGGTTAAAAAGACAGATGGGGCATCATCAGTCCTTAGAGTGCTTATTTTTAAAGATAATAATAATAATACAGGCTTAAATGGGGGTGGGAGTCCCCATGCATCTTAAGTATATCCCCCTTACATATATTGGCCTGTATCTCCCTATTGGTTTGTCTGTCTTGGATTTCTTGTAGAGGTTGGACCCTGATCTGTATATCCTCTATCTTTCTCTATAGTCAGATGTCTAGGGATAGATTAATAGTGCATTACTCTCATAATCTCATCTGTAGTGCACTATCACTTAAATGACAACTCATAGACAGTAGGGAACCCTTTTTACCTGCTGGAGGTTGGAGCTCATGTTCGTGGTCCACACTAGTTTGTCAATGAGTTCTATTCCTAAGTGGGTCCCTGGTTGCCCTTAAAGACAAAACCCCCATATGTTACTGCTTTAGATTCACTGTGGGGTTACAAATGCACTGTGGTTTATACAATAAGTTCTCCTTCAGATGCCGTAAGGTCTACATGCAAGTATTTTTTTGTGCCGTGCTGTACTTCTCTCATTTCTCACCCCTCCTATTGGATTCTTTGACCCCCAAAACACGGGTGAAATCTTGTTAAAAATCCCCTAATCCCAACTGGACTAATGTCCAAGCTATCTGTTTGTAATTCTGGGCATTCCGTTCTCCCTTCTTACCTTTCTGTCAGCCGCCGCGTCTGTGATTCTTACGATTTCAGTCGTGGGCGCTATCTTGTTTGGCTGTATTTACATCGACTAGCTGCGGTCACGTGGAATGCCAACTCGCCGATTCTGTGTTCTTAATTTCAAACGCAAGGATCTGTACTATGCCCAAATAATTACTGTGGCCGACTGAAAAGCAGAGGCTTGTTTCGTGCCTTGCATATGCTGGTATATAGTAATTGGGACTACAAAAAGCTCCCTGATGCTCATAGGAGTTGTGGTTCCCGCACAACAGCTGGATTTTCGCTCTGTTGTACCACTGGTCACCTGATTTTCACTGTTTATGGCACTGCAGTGATTTGACTGAAAAGCAGAGGTTTTTCTCGTGCCTTGCCTGCGCTAGTGTTTAACGGTTGGAACTACAAATTACTCCCTGATGCTCATGGGAATTGTGGTTCATGCGCTGCGGCAGGATTTTTGCTCTGTGGTGCCACTGTGCACCCGATTTTCACTGTTTCGGGGCTGCGGTGTGTCCAGGATCTTCAAGAGGGACCTAAAGGGAAGGGATATTCTTACAAGTGCCACTTTGGTTGTTATTGTATGCATTATTGAGAAACTCCTAGAGGATTGTGGATGTTGTGGTGCCTACTGGATGCTTTGTTATCCACTTCTATCATTTGTCTGCAGAAACTACAGTGACCTACTAGTCTGTAATAAACATGCTGGTAGTGATGATCTAGGAGGTATGGTGCCTACATCTGAGTCTAAAGCAGTGTGGTGTGCATGTAGTCCAGTGGTTCGGAAAAGATGGCTGAATCCACACATGAATCCTTATAGTGCAGTGATCTATCTAGGTCCATAATGCACCATGCTAGGGCATGTGCATGCTATGTTGTTAGGATGACTGTACTGCTAGTGTTTGCCAGCAGATTTCCTTGTTAAGGCCAATCTTGTGACTCTGGAGTGTAAAGATCCACATCTGCTCTCTCCTCAATAGTAGAAAGCTTATATTCCCACCGCTTCTTGATATCATTACTTTTTCTACTATTGTCCATGTCATTTCATTTTCTGTATAGCCCATCGCTATGTAGTGTTCCACTAGTGGAGCCGTAAGTCTTTTGGTCCTGATATTAGATCTGTGTTCACATATCCGTGTTTGTATGGCCCTCGTTCTCATTCCAATGTATCTTTTGTTGCATGGGCATTGGATTAGGTACACTACATTGGTGGTGTTGTAATTGGTAAAACTCCTTTGCTCCCATTGATATTTCCAACCGATGTCTAGGGAGGTGGTTCGCTTCGTAAATTGGCATACAGAGCAGTTACCGCAGGGCCCATGTCCAAGTGGCTTTGATGTATTCCAGAGTGTGGATGTCTCTGTTGTTGTATTTGCTTCTTTGTATATATGTATCAAACTGTCCCTCAAGTTCTTTCTTCTTTTGATTGCGAACAGGGGCGTCAGTAGATTATTATCTTCTGCATTCAATATACGCCAAGCCTTTTTGATTTCTTTTTTAAGGCAGTTTATTACTGGCGAGTGGCTGAAAACAGCCGTGATAACGCCTTCTCCTCTCTCTTTTTTCCCATGTTGGGTGAGGGTCATCTCTCTTGGTATGTTTCTTGCCCTCTTCCTTGCTTGTTTGATTATTTTGTTAGGATAGTTCCTTTCTTTGAGATTTGCTGTTAGTCTCTCCGCCTGTTTATCATATTCGGTTCTGGTCATGCAGTTTCTTCTGAACCGAAGGGACTGTCCAAAGGGGAGGTTTTCTTTCAAGGACCTTTGGTGAAAACTGGTGTATTCTAAGAGAGAGTTTCTGTCCGTTGCCTTTTGGAACACTGTTGTTTCCATAGTGTGCCCTGTCCTTTTGATTTTTAAATCCAGGAATGTAGCTTCCATTTTGCTTGCCTCATACGTAAACTTCAAAAATGGATTCTGCTCATTCACCCATGTGATGAAGTTTTCAAGTATTGCTGTGTCTCCCTCAAAGATCATTAGATTATTGTCGATATAGCAACGCCAGCTCAGGATGTTCTTAGAGCTTGGGTTGGTCTCAGGGTAGATGTGCCCTTCCTCGAAGTCCGCGATGTATAAGTTTGCCAATGTTGGAGCAAAAGTCGCGCCCATTGCTGTCCCGGCTATTTGTTCATAATAACTTTCCCTTTTTAGAAAGTAATTCTTCGTTAGTGCGATCTCTGCCAATTGCATAGTGAGAGGGATAGGCATCTCCAGGGATCCTGTTTTTTCCTGTAGAACCTCTTCTATAACTTGCAGAGTTTCTCTTTGAGGGATCTTAGAGTATAGGGATTCCATGTCCATGGTCACAATGAAGGTATCAGGGTTATCCAGGGTCAAATTTTCCAGGTATACTAAGACCGCTGTGGTATCTTTGGTATAGGATCACATTTTGCTTACTTCGTTTTGTAGGAAAAAGACTGTGAATTGTGATAAGGGTTCCAATAAGGAACCGATACCTGACACAATGGGTTGTTCTGGTGGTGGTGAGACCCCTTTGTGGATTTTGGGGAGTGCATAGAATGCAGGACGTCTCAGATGTTGTGGACTTAGGAAGGCCACTTCTTTTGCGCTAATATGACCTTCTGCTTCTGCTTCTTCTATGATTGGATTTATCATATTTCTCAGTCTTTCTGTAGGGTCACTCCCTAGTCTTTGGTTTGTAGTATGGTCCTCGATTAAAGTACTCACCATTCCCTCGAAGTCAAGTTTGTTCATAATGACAATTGCTCCCCATTTATCAGCGGGTTTTATTGTTATTTTGTCATTATTCTGTAATTCCTTAAGGACGGTTCTTTCCGTCCTTCTCATGTTATCAAAAAGCTTTTTTTCTTCCTTTTCAATTTGTTCCAATTTTTTCAAGATTATTTTTTCAAAGGTCTGTGATTCCACTGTAACTGCATGCGGTGGTGAGTAGTATGTTGATTTGTTATGGAGTCCGGTCACATCCCATGATCCTTCATAAGTCTTCTTGGAAAAATGTTGTTTCAGTCATATTTTTCTCATGAGTTGGGTTATTGTCATGACCCCTGTCCCTGGACTTGGCAGTCAGGCCATCTAGGCTGCATCACAGGCTTCCATCATGGCCTCAAAGGCCCCATCATGTTCCCCAAGAATCTCTTGGAGTTAGTCCTGGTGCCCTTGGCGCCAGGCTCAAATGGGAAGTCAGAGAACTAGAACTCACAATAGCATTTACACAACATGCATGCCCCCGCATTGCTCAGTTCCAGAACTGAGACATGCGGTCTAGCATTTTAGGTGTGGTCAGGCCTGGAGGCACCTGGGATACCTGCAGACTATTTAAGCCATGCCCAAGTTGGAGAATTCGCTTCACGTTACTCTGCTGATCGCAGCGTGACGCTTACCACGGTCTGTTGGAATCTTCCTCTGCATTCCAGGCCCGATTACCTACAAGAATAAGAACAAGAACACCGTTAGTATTCACTTACCTGCTAGTGAGCCCTGCTTCAGTCCTCCGCTCCAGAATCCTGAACATCCAGCATCTCGGCGAACGCTCGCTCTATCTTGATAGCCGCAACCTGGGTAGAAAGAGAACAGAGAAGCAGCATTAGTAAGCGTTTATTCTTCAACATTGAAAAAACAACCGAAAGGCGCACGCTTACCTGAATTTGACTTGCTTTTGGTTCACGTCAATTCCGGGCCATTCAATGACCTGCAAGAAGAAAGAAAAGGCTGATTAACATGCAGAAGTGCTAGAAGGCAGTTTGCGCAAGACTTACTCACCGCTCTCCATCTTCTCGGCAACATACAGTCCAGAACATCACGCCGGCCTGCAAGAAAGGGACAAAAACAGGTTAGCACAAGAAAGGCACATAGTGCTGCCCTCCGCGCTTTCACTTACCATCTCGTGCACAGCCCCAGGCAGCACAGCATCACCAGAATTCCTTCTGCACCCACCAAAGAAGGAAAGACATTAATTGGGGCAATTGCAAAATAAAGGACAAACTGTCAAAACAGCAGATTTACCTGATGAACGGAGTCGTAGCAGGTCTGGACTCTGAGGGGCCCGGACCAGTGAAGCAACTAGGTTGCGACGCGCTCCTCCACAATGCACCCCTGCACAGAACAGCAGCATGGAGAGTGCACCATACCCAAATGCAAGGTGAGGAGAGCACTAAGAGGTTGTCGGGTCCACAAGGGAGGTGGGCTCAGGGCTAGAAGAGACAAAGCTAACCCAAACTCCTGTGTTTTCAGACCGGGCCCTCAGCCGAACAAGAGTCCAAGGGAGTGGGTCCAAGGTCGGATGCAGTCCAGCCAGACTGGGTGGCATCCCCGTGGATACCAGGTGAGCGTTACAGTTGTCTCAATTCTGGTCTGGAAGGGGTCATGTGTTGATGTAGGTACGAATTGCAGCCCTTTCTGGAGTACCCTTAAGTGCTCTTTTGTTAGGGCAAAATTCGAGAGATTCACAACCAGTGATTCATTCCCTGCTGTCTCTGTATGGTTTCTTATTCTTGGGGGATGTTCTGTTGGTACCACCCTCTCCATCGATTTCTGGTGACCCTGGGTGACTGGTCCTGCCACCACCCACTTGGTCTGCCATGGCCTCTTGGAGCCTGAAAACCCAGAGTGTTTCCATCTCTGTTCTGTTCTTGATCTTCGAAGTGAAGGGTTTTGTTAGTTCTTCCTGTATCTTCGTCTGAGCTGCCCCTGGAAAAATTCCAGTTCCCTGGTCTCGGTCTATTTCTTTGTTGGTTTTGTCGACCTCTTGTGGAGCCTGTATTATTGGGCACATTTCCACCTTTCTCCGGTTCCTCATAATATTCATTAGTTGTGTAAGTGTATTTCTTCTCATGCGAAAATGCAGTGATATCTTTCTTTAGCTTGATCACCTTTTTATTCAGTTTAAGTTCTTCAAATTCTTTTATTGTCGCATCTAGTATAGACATATTTTTCAGGTAGTCCCCTACTATCATTTTGGTTTCCAATGCATCCTGTTTTGTGATGATTTCGTTCATAATTCTTTCTGAGACGGTTTTTGCGGTGTTGATTATTAAAACAATCCAGTCCCTTGTGCATTTGTTGGCTATAAAGCTCCAGTCTTTCCTGAATTGGATCTCTTCCAGGAAAATTCTGGGTTCAATTCTAATGATCAAGCCGTTTAGTGCAATATGTGTCCGCAGATATTCTTTCATAATGGCCCCATGCAGTTCAGTTCTGATAAGTTTCTTCCTTAGGATCTCTTATTCATTCCAATTGTCACCTTTTGTGGCTATGGCGGCTTGTTGTTCAATTCCTAGGATAGAGGGGTTTGCCAGTATCCCTTTTATGAGCTCTTCCGCAAAGGCCAAATATGTGGCTTCTTCCATCGTGTTTTATGTCTGTCGTTCCTCGTGGTTGCCTAATTTAGGCAAAAGCACTCTAACCTGATGCCCAAGTCTGTACTTGTTCGTTTCTTTAAAGTGTCCTTCAGGTACACTGACTCGCGGCTTTTGACATCACCAGAAGAAATAGGTTAATATAAATAGAGTCAAGGGGCTGTCACCTCCGGTCTGTACCCTAATGTCTGTAACAGAAAATAGACAGAAGTATAATTTTTAAACAAGTTATTCCTAAATCTAAGTCCCTATAAATAACTAAATTGCCCTGTGTTTTTACCTACTACATTGTCTAACCAGCCCTGGTGTTCTCTGGTGTGACACCTACAAATGAGGTGTAGAGGTCCTTTCCCTTTCCTCACTCACTACTTTCCTATGTTTAAAAAATCAGGCGCACACCCCAATCTGTGTGTTATCAATACTAACTATTCGGCCTATTGGTTGGATAGTGGTTAAAATAAGTATTTTGAAATCGTAAGAATCACAGACGCGGCGGCTGACAGAAAGGTAAGAAGGAAGAACGAAATGCCCTGAATTACAAACACATAGCTCGGACAATAGTCCAGTTGGGATTAGGGGATTTTTAACAAGATTCCACCCGTGTTTTGGGGGACAAAGAATCCAAATGGAGGGGTGAGAAATAAGAAAAGTACAGCACGGCACAAAAAGATACTAGCATGTAGTCCTCAGGGCATCTGTTATGTTATATCATGTTAGAGCTTTGGAAGAATGACCTCATGACGCTGCAGGCTGAGGATGTGGCCAGAAAATGCGAAGATATGCTGATGAGAAGCGAAGAGCAAAGACATCAACACTTCAAACAGGGGACAAGGTCTTGTGTGTCAGAAACAAGAGTGGAAGTCGGAATCAAGATGTCATCACGCTCATCCAGTCATCACACAGATCAAGGGATCCATGGTGACTGCACGATCTCCGGTAAGGTGATCAGATGAAATGTGTCACAATTTAAGCTATATTGCAAGGGAGAGAATGAACATAACGAGGAGGAAAGCAGTGAAGAAGGCGGTCGAGAAAGGTCAACAAATGGTGGTGCAGATTGAACACAGCCGGGACCGCCAGTGGAGATGACTGCAAGACCACCGCGATGCACCAGAAGGTCTGTGAGACTGATTGAGAGTAATGTGGGTTTTGCTTTGCCCGAGAGGGGAAGATGTTGTGTCCAGCAAGGACACGGTTAATGCAGAAACGAGGAGTCTTGTCATGTATATCCTGGGCCAATAAGAATGCATGCCCTCATGCATGTGCGAGGGGCACTTTCGCGGCAGAAAGAAAGAGAAAGAGGATAAAGAAACATCTCCTTCTCACAATCTCTGTGTGCCTCATTTCAGCACGTGTTCGCGCAGTGGCAGTTAGGGCCAGCGGGAGCCCAACCAAAAAAGGAGACACAGAAGTAATCTGTGACTGTCATAGTGCTAAACGAGATCTAGTCCTCTGGCCTGAAAAGTGACAATACACAACAGAACGTTGTCTAAGACACAGCTGACTTTTGTGGGAAGTTGCAACACATGGGAGAACAATATCTGCCATCTAAGTCATTGTTGGCATCATGCCACCATCCGTAGGGGATGTGTTTGTTGTATTGTATGCAGATGCACTCTACAATGCAAACATGGATGGCATCGATGCCACCATACATTTCTCCAGAAATGGAAAGACCTCAGAGATGATGAAAAACCCAAGCTAACGCAAGAGGGGACGAGTAACATGTTTTCCCCTATTACATATAATGTCATGTTGTACATCCGCAACCTTAAAAAAAAAACGACCAGATAGTAACACATAATGTATAATCTCACTGAGGTTCACTTTGGAAACCAGGGTGTGAGTAATGAAAGAACATACATGCAAAACAGCACCTAGCAATGACTATCTCATTCAGTGCAAGTTGTACATGTGTGGGGAATATTCATAGGAGAACACACTGACAACCACTACCAACAAAAATGAACACACACTTTTGGAGAATAAAGATTACCCACTGGCCAAATCTGGGTGACTTGGGACTGGTCACCTTTCAAGGCCTGGCATGTTAGGTATTTTCACAGACAACTTGGTCATCTATGCAGGTGCACTGACATTAGGGTGCATGGCAAACCTCTGAAAAGGTAGTGGCAGATACATACGGGAAGAGTTCTGTTGAAACCTCTGATGTCACCATCTGGCATACATCTTAATTTTCCATGACAGATCCCTCACTCCGCCTCTAGCCACTTCACTCTATACCCTCCCTCAACCTCTAGCTAATTCTGTCCTTTGAGCCCTCACTCCGCCTCTAGCCACTTCAATCTATACCCTCCCTTTATCTCTAGCTAATTCTGTCCTTTGATCCCTCACTCCGGTTCTAGCCACTTCCCTTTCTACCCTCCCTCCACCTCTTCCCCCATTCAGCAAATTATGTCCCTAGATCCCACTTCACCCTATACCCTCCCTTTGCTGCTCTCCTGGTCAGCTAATTCTGTCCCAACATCTCTCACTCTACCTGTAGTCACTTTACTCTATACCCTCCCTCTACCTCTTCCCCGTCAGCTAATTCTGTCTCTAGAAACTGCACTCCATCTCTAACCACTTTACTCTATACCCTCCCACAATCTCTTCCCCCAGTCAGCTAAATATGTCCCTAGATCCCTCACGCTGCCTCTAGCCCCATTACTCTATACACCCCCTTTAACTCTTCACCCGGGCAGGTAATTGTGTTTCTTAATCCATAACTCTGCCTCGAGCCAGCATACCCAACCTCTACCTCTTCCCGGGTCAGCTAATTCTGTCCCTAGACCACCACTCCACCCATAGCCACTTTACGATACACCCTCGCTCCACCTCTTCCCTCAGTCAGCTAATTCTGTCCCTAAATCCCTCACTTCACCTCTAGCCACTTCACTCTATACCCTCCCTCTACCTTTTCCAAAGTCATCTAACTCTGTCCCTAGATCCCTCACTCCAATTCTAACCACTTTACTCTATACCTTCCCTCTAACTTTTCTGTGGTCATCTAATTCTGTCCCTAGATCCCTCACTTCATCTCTTGCCACTTTACTCTTTACCCTCCTGTGATGAATCAACTTCCGGGGCACCAGTGGTCCAGTGATGAATATCAGTTTCTAAACCATCAATCAGCCCCACACCTCTAGTGCACCAGAAGGGATCCAAGCAGATTGGAATCACAAGCAAATTATAAACCTCCTTGTCCAATTCAGGTCATTTGGACAGAACAGCAAGATTATTTCCGCAAGGTCGTGGATCATCGGTTAGTTGCAACACAGCAAAAATGCATTTATTACCCAATGATAAAAGGGATTGTCTAGTCAAGGTTGTATAAAATATCTACTTTATTATTATTATCACAACAGAGAGTTCTAGCACACTGCAAAATTCAACACACCCTTTAAAGGAATACAGAGGACAGAAAATGTCAAAGAGGAAAGGGCATGAACTTTGGATTCTGACAGGAGGGTAGTCGTTAAAGTGATTAATCACAATGTTCAAGGATACTTGGTCTCAGCACAAAGGGAACAATGGGTCGTAAAATGTCACTAGGGTTCTTTGGAGAAGGACCAGGGGGTCAGAACCACAATGCACCTTGTGCTTGTAGAAGTTCTTGGTGCTCAACAGGGTTGAGTCGGTGTCAGGGCACTTTGCAGCTTCTGGGACAGAGTTCACGACAGGAGACATTGGCGGGTATCAGGCAGCAGGCAGTTCGGCGTTTTAGGCTGGATGGACAGCAGCAGGCTGGCCTACACAGCAGCTCAGGGTCAGGAATCATTGTCCCAGTGCTGGTTAGTGGGTTTGAAGCTCCGGTTGAGGTGTCTCTGACGGCGGGAACGACTGCAGCATGACAATAGTCAGGGGTGCAGTCAGTTGTAGCTCAAGGGGCTCGAAGGGCTTGACTGCCTCGAAAATGTCATTAAAAGTGGATGCTAGTTGATGACTGTCTGTCCACTCCTGGCTTCTTCGCCGGGCTTGTGTTGTCCTTTAAGGCGAATGGCCTAAAGCTGAGGAGAGTGTTGCAGGCAATGGCCTTGTCCTTCTTTCGGTTCAGAGACTCTCTGGCACTTCCCACCTAGGGAACCTAGCACGGCACGCTGTGTGCTGGCTGGGTACCAGTTTTGGAGATAATAGAGGGTCCTCTGGATTCAATATCCTCCTTTGTTCCCTGGGGGATGTTTAGGAGAGGGATCTTGCTTCCCTCTTGGATTTCCTGGCCTTTTTTCACTGGCGGAAGCTGTAAGGCAGACTGTACCTTGAGCCAGGGTCCAAATTGAATTCTTCTTGTCACTCCTTCAGAGGTCTTCAGATGATCTGCTAAGAGAGGGGCTCAGCCCTCTTTTAAAGCCAAATGGGCCCCACTGATTGATGCAGGCTAAACCTACCATAATAAACCTATCCTGGGTCCTCACTAACAATCATCTGTTATGCATGAGGTCATAACCAGAGTATTTTGTAACAATAAAGGTAAAAGGGTGAAAAGATGTACTACTAAGTCCCACCCATCTTCCTGTCTGTTGTGGATCAAAGGGTATATCTGGTTAATTGAGCTCTCTGTGGTTCCTGATCAAAAAGCAGGTCTCCATTGAAGTTATGGCGAGAACAGACTTTCTGTCTGGATCAAATCACATACTTCTTCCTTCTAAAAGGGGGTCCCCCTGCAGGGGTAGCTTACTGTAAATAGCTGTCCCAGACATGACTTTAAAGGCCCTTCATACTAAGGTGTGGGAGATGACTTCAGGTTAACACAGATGCATATCAAAAAGGTGTTGGGGTTCCTGTCCTCTTTCTCAGCTGTACGACCAGGCCTCTGCAGGCCTGCTCCAATTAACTATCATCAGTATGCACCACTATCAGGAGACTGACAATGAGCAGAGTTGATCCATGGAGCCTTTGATATTTAATTAGGCTGGCAATGGCAGGAGGAAGGTGTGGCCCTCTTCCTCTTGATGCTTTCATGCAATACTGGCAGTCACATTCCAACTAAATGTGATGGGGAAGGCTGCGCCCATGGTCTGTGTCCCCCCAGAGTACACATATCTATGTTTTTGTTGTGTAGTGAGCATAGGAAAATGTGGCTGGTTTAGCCCCACACATTTGACGAGGTTGATCGCCCATCATTCAATTTCTTAAACAAATATCAAAAAAGCTCAGGCGAGTGTACACCAGCTTTGCGGATGGTTGAATTCCTCACATCCCCCCCCCCTGCTTCCACATGTGAACCTCAACCCTACTGCGGGTCTAGTTCATCATCGAGGCGAAAGTACCAGCTGAGGCCATCTCCATTTCCATGCTGGGAGCCTGGCTTATGCTGGATGTCCCTAGGCTCTGGTGGTGGGGTGCCCCCCGATCCCTCACTATGGGGATCTTCCTTCTGGCCTACTTCCCTTGGTGTCCTTCCCTCCCCAGTGGGCAAGGTGAAAAACCTGGGTGTAATTCTTTCAGCGTCTCTGTCTATGGCCAACCAAGTCGCTGCCGTCTGTCAAGTGGGACACTTTCAGCTGAGAATTTTGAAGAAGGTACTCCCCTTGATCCCTGCTCCCCTCTGTCCACCAGTGGCAGCCGCCCTGATATAATCTTAGTTGGACTATTGAAACTCACTGTATCTTGCCCAGCTATTGCAACGCCTTCAGAACCTAGCTGCTCGGGTGGCGACCGGAACCCCTTACGGAGCACATATATCCCTGGTGCTACGATCACTGCACTGGCTATCTGTTAACCAGCACATTAGATTCAAGGCACTAAGGGCCTCATTACGAGTCTGGCGGTAACCAAGGCGGTAAAACCAAGGCGATAAAACCGCCTGGTAACCGCCGTACTCGTATTACCATTCTGCCTCCGTGATTCCCGGGAATTACCAGGGCCACACCACAACCCTGGTGACACGGAAATTCCCATAGGACTCAATGGGAACGGGGATCATGGAAACACCGGCACCATCTCGTGATGGTGGTGAGGTTAGACCTGGCGGGTTTGACGCCTCCGCCTGCAGGAGTTGTGATCACCCGGCATGGAAACAACAGTGGCGGCAGGTTTACCGCCATTGTTGTTTCCATACCGGGTCAGTTGTAATGAGGCCCAATGTATAGTTGACCGTGCTATACATAATCAGGGTGCTGAATTCTTGCAAGGCAAATGCTCACGTTACTATCCTAATCGCCAATTACGCTTGGCTTCTGCTGACCTGCTGACCGTGCCCTCTTACTGCTGTATGAGGATTGGAGGTAGGGCTTTTTCTTTAGCTGGTGCCAGACTGTGGAATGAACTACCCCCTCCGATAAAGAAACTTTTGAGTCATCTGGCCTTCAGAAAAGCAATTAAGACACTTCTCTTCTAGTAAGCTCTGTGCCTTTTTTTTTTGTAGCTCTATGGTGTGGATGTGTGCCCGACTCTCCAGCGCCAAGATACCTCTGGGTGGCTGTGCGCTTAAGAAATGACAGTAACATAATATAACATATCTAATTCCTGTAGGGATATAGCCCAATTCAAAAGCTTAGGGTTCTCCCCTTGCATGGCTATTAACCATCAAAGATGCCAGTGGCCTGTCTGGGTCAGAAAAGTGTGACCCAAAGATGTAAGGTTTCAGGTTCTTTACAGCCCACATGACCGCCTAAGACTCTTATTCAATGACAGCTCAGTTCCTTTCCCTTTTTGTCAATCGCCTGCTAATGTAGGCGCAGGTTGCTCTTCCCCTTCAGAGTTCAGCTGCGCTAACACTGCTCAAATCCCAAAATCACAGGTGTCTGTTTGGATAATGAACTCCTGACCATAGTCTGGCACTTTCAGAACTGGCCCTGGCACAATCCATCCTTTACATCCTGAAAGGAGGTTGACAGGCGGGGGTCCAAGTTACCGACTTCAGCATTTTCTTTGAAGTTATATCATTCAGGGGCATGGCAATGGACCCATACCTTCTGATGAATGACCAGCAGTATCCGGTGAGACCTAGAAATGTTCTCACCTGCATCTGTGTGGTGGGGATGTCCCAATCCTTCACAGCCTGTACCTTCACTTTGAGAGGTTGTTTCTTATCTCCACCGACCAGGTGGCCCAGGTAAATCACTGTGCCCTGCGCTATCTGGCACTTTGTGACCTTGATAGTCAGGTCTGCATTCTGCAGCATCTGAAGCACGTGTTTCAGGTGGGATACATGATCCTCCCAGGTGTGGCTGAACACGGCAAATGTCATCTAGATAGGTGACGCTGAAGTTTTCCAGACAAGACTTGGTTAACCATCCCCTGACAAGTGGCTGGGGCATTCTTCAATCCAAAGGGCATCACAGTGAACTGATAATGTCTTTCCAAGGTTGAGATGCCAACCTTTCTTTCGTTCCACCTGTCAAGCCAACCTGCCAATACCCTGCTGTGAGGTCAAAGGCACTCATGTACTTGGCAGCGCCAAGCTTGTCAATGAGCTCAACTGCCTGAGGAATCTCGTGAGCATCTGTCTTCATGACAGAATTGAGCCCCCTGTAGTTAACACAAAAGCAGACTTCAGACTTCCAACCACTGGTCTTTTTAGGGAACAGTACCACTGGGCTATCCCAGGGGCTGTGGGATGGCTCTATCACTCCTAAGGACAACATCTTGGAAACTTCCTCCTTGATGGTGTTCCTGACCTTATCAGACATCCGTTGAATCCTACTCTTCAGTTGCTAACTGTCTCCAGTGTCCACATCAGGGGTGCAACAATCTGTGTGACATGGAGATAGAGAAAACAGACCGGCAAACTGTCCCAGTAAACAGCCAGTCAGTCAGTTGCTGTTCAGACAGGTCTGTTGTAAGTTTGACATCTTCAACTGATCCAACTGTTGTTTCAGAGTGCAAGAGGTCTGGGAGGGGATCAGTGTCCTCCTCAGTCTCTCTGTCAGTCTCTAATGCCATGAGTAAGTCATCCCGGCTATAATTGGGTTTTAGCCGGTTGACGTGAAAGACCCTGCACATCTGTTTAGGTCCTTTCACGTCAATGAGACAATTCACCTCAATTACTTTTTCCAGCACACAGTAAGGCCCAGTCCACTTGTCCTGAAGGTCACTGGGTTTGACAGGCTCCATAATCCAAATGCCCTGGCCTGAGAATAGACTGCCACTGGCTGTCTGGTTGTGTCACAGTGCTTAGTCAGCTCCTGACTGACGTTTAAGATTCTCTTTGACTGTTCCATGTACTTTGCCATTCTAGACCGAAGGCCAAGTACATAGACTACCACATCTCGTGTAGAGGATGAGGGTTTGCTCTCCCATCCCTCTTTCACTAGACTGAGTGGACCTTGTACAGGGTATGCAAACAGAAGATCCAAGGGGCTAAACCCTACTCCGTTCGGTGGCACCTCCCTGTAGGTGAACAGAAGGTACGGCAGTAGAATATCCCATTTCCCCTCAGGTGCTCTTCCAAGCCACCTATCATGCATTTCAGGGTCTTATTGAACTGCTCAACAAGCTCATTGGTTTGTGGATAGAAGGATGTAGAGAACCAAAAGGTGACTGGAAACTCTTCCCACATAGCCTTCATATACGCTGATATGAAGTTTGATCCCCTGTGAGAAATGACTTCCTTGGGAAGTCCAACAGGGAATATCCTAATCAGAGCCTTTGCAACCACACACGCTTTGATGCTCCTCAGAGGGACAGAATTAGGGTACCTTGTGGCATGGTCTACGACCACCAAGATGTATCTGTTCCCATAGCTGGTTTGAGGATTCAAAGTAGCCACAATATCCATGCCTATTCTCTTGAAAGGCTGCCAACCATGGGTAGTGGAATTAGGTGGACCTTTGTGGCACCACCTCACTTGCCAGAAGCTTGACAAGTCGGGCAGTACCGGACAAATTCCTTAACATTCACGTCGAACTGCAGTCAGTAAAAAAAGTGTGCAGACAACCAGTCCAATGTCTCAGTCGTTCCCAGGGACTGTATCTCTCTTGCCCTACAAAGCCTTCACTGGCTCCCAGTTTCAGCACAGATTAAATTCAAATTGTTCTGTATCATATGCAAGGCTATATGGGGCCGGGACCACTCTACACTTCCTGACCAAACACTTTCCTTCTTGACTCCTCTGTTCCTCTGGCATCAACTCCCTGCAAGTTAAGTGCTTTGCTAAACAGAGAGCTTGTGGTCGATCACTTTCCTCGGCGGGCTCCCTACTGTGGAACAGCCTCCCTCTCCCACTGCATCTTGAGCAAGACCTCCTTAAGTTCCGAAAAAAAAAGCCTCTTGACCTTTCTCTATGCCTATTCCTTCTCCTCCTCTCTTCCCTGCTAATCTTACAGCAGTGTGACTGATGTGCAAGGTCCTTCTGTGTCCTGGGGGCCTTGACCTCCCACATCTCTCATACCAGCCGCTGTCTTTTGGTGCACTTACTTGGGCTCACTCAACTCATGGGTTGGTGCACTTATATTCTTCTCCTCTTAGTACTTACCCTTTGCACTTCTCCATGAGCATCAAAGCACCTTTTCCCTCCCCCTCCCCCTCTGCATTTGCACATTCTGAACGCTCACAAGGCATAGTAGGTGTGTCTCCCCTTGCCTTTATTCTCATTATTTGTTTGTACTATCAATGCAATTATTTATCCTTGCTGTAAATCATAGTCTACCTTGCCCCGTCCTCACCCTGTTTGCCCTGTGGGCCCTTTGAAACACTTGTATAAGCACCTAATAAGTGAACAATAAATAAATAAAATAAGGGACCCACCAAAGGGAAAGGTGAGCATAATCCAAAAGAACTTTCTCTGGCACTGGAGAATCCCCAACCTACTGGAGCCCTCGCCCTCAGAGTCTTTTGACTCACTGTACAGGAGTCCATCCTCCCAGTACACTTTGAACAGGCCAGAGCCCTCGCCCTTAGCCTGCTCCTATGCCTGCTTCTGCGGACACTCTTTCTGGGCTGTGTAGAAGTCAGCATGATCTGGGCACCCAGCTGATGCAAACTCATGTAACTTAGGCAGGCCATTCAGATCTGTGCCATCCTGGTCCTCTACCTCAGGTTCCTGCACTGCATCAGGCAACTCTGAAGTCACAGAGTCCCCTGCTACCAAAGTAGGGTCCTCAGTGACTACTGGCTCCTCTCCCACAGAAGTAGGTGACTCAGCAGACTGTGGAACTGGACTAGGGGATACCGGCCATGCTGGTTCTTCCAACAGGCCCTTCGGAAGCACTCCAGGGGTTAAGGCTAAGAGAGTGTTCAATCTAGTGGTTTCTTTGGCCCTTGACCGGGTGCATCTGCAGACAGGGATGGAGTCTTTTACTACTATACAGCACTGGGTCATTTCACCACATCATCTGAACTCTACTATCGACAAGGGGCACTTACTCTTTCTGTCAAATCCATTGACGCTACAATCAGGCCCATCGATATGCTGGCCTAGCTGTACCCATTGCCGGGTGATTGCAGTGAGGCTAGCCACAGTGTCTTGGACCGCAGATGTTTTGTGTCCATTGATATACACATGTTCTAGATAGAGTTGAGTATTACAGATTACACAGATCTATGTTTTTGTTGTGCAGTGAGCATGGGAAAATTTGTGTGGTTCATCCCACACATTTTTTTAAGTTGATCTCCCATTTTTCAATATAAAAAAAAATATATAAAAAATCCCAGGCGAGTGTACACCCACTGTGCAGATAGTTGAATTCCTCCCACATTCCTCTAACTCTTTCCCTTTCAGCTTTTTCTGTCCCTAGATCCCTCATTCAATATCTAACCGATTTACTCTATACCCTCCCTTTACCTCTTCCCTGGTCAGCTAATTCTGTCTCTAGATCCCACTTCACTCTTTACCCTCCCTTTAACTCTTTCCCTGTCCACTGATTCTGTCCCTAGATCCCTCGCTGTGCCTTTAGCCACTTTACTATATACCCCCCCTCTATGTCTTCCCTGGTCAGCTACTTCTGTCCCAGGAACCCTCACCCCTCCTTGAGCACTTTTACTCTATACCCTCCCTTTACCTCTTTCATGTTCAGGTAATTCTGCTTTTAGAGCTTCTGTTCTATGCTAGATCCTCCTTCCACACCTCACCTTGAACGGAACAGTGAAGGCAGACAGATGATTGGGGAACCCTTGGCCTGCCTGAGCCGCGCTGTTAAAAAATCTTTGGGGTGAATATAGAGTGACCGGGCCGCATAAGGCTTGTAGACAACATACATGGAAGAGTAGATGAGTTACCAGGGCAACCATGACAACGAGGGCGTAGTTACACACTGGCACGCGCAATGAGAAGAGAAAGTCACAGCCAAAAAAATGCAACCTTGTCAGGAGAAAGAGAGATTTGCTGCCAAATCCGGGGAAACTCGCCAAGTGGGAAAGAGAGCAGCAACCACATTGAGAAATATCTCCAGGAAACACTGTCTAGAGACAACTTGGGATAAAGCTACTCCGTCAATCAAAAATGGCGACCAGAAGTTACAAAAATGGTGACCAGAAGTTACAAAAATATGGAGCCATTTGTGAAGGTTTTCAATTGTTAGCAATGGAAACAGTACACAACAATAAAGGGTCTAAGGGGTAAAACTGCAACGAAGACTCCCCGTGGTGGAACTGAACTATGGCGAATCCCGCAAGCAAAGCCTTTTTGGAGATGTCCATTGAGACAATCGCATTTTGTTTGCTAGCTATTGGTGGTGGGAAGTTCTCAGGTGAGAGGAAGAGTGCCACAATGATGAACTCTTCAGAGAAGGAAGCCTTGCAAGACCCAGGAACAGAGGTTGGAGAAGTTGGTGATGGCCATGTAGCGTTGTGGGCTGTCGGCATCTGTAGATTAACTCAGTGATCTTGAGTTTGGGCACCCTTGATCATTCTGATCTTAAAGATTCAAGAGTACTTTCTCACTCTAGTGGTTGGGTTTTTGCTGGGTAGTTGCACTTTTTTATATATTTTTTTCATTCACTCAGAGCATATAAAGTTTGCAGCAATAATGGTTTTACTTGCTGCCCTGTATTTTTGAAATATTATTTGTTGTGCTGTTTTCTTGTTTGTCAGCGCTATGATGCCTCCGGGCTAAACAACCTGAGCAACCATGTATTGGCAGGCAAAGAAGAAGTTGGTGCAAACAATATCGCCACCGCAAGTCCTAGAACCCTACAGTGCTGTTCTCCGCAGCTCAATCACCCCTGAAAATAACTGTGTTGCTCCAGATAAAAGATCTATGGTTGAGCTGGTGTTTCCACTAATAGGAAGCTTTCTGGTTGCCTCAGTAACCGGTTTCTCCAAACTGAAGCTGTCAACTGCGCATGAAAGCTCTCTTGCTCTTTACCCGCTCAATCCGACTAACAAACCCCGCCCCCCCCACCTAGCATTGCAGGTCCGCCAGAGCGCCAAGAGACCACGCAGGCGGCAACAGTGCACAGTAGAAGAAGCTTTACCATAACATAGCATATTATTATGAGAGAATCTCACTTCTGAGGACACGCCCAGAACTCTCCTTTGCAAAGTGAGGGATACATGGGACCGTCTCCCTGTGCGGCAGGCTTCTTCCGTGCAGGGGTTCAACCCCCTTCCTGCTGTGGGAATTAATGAGAAATCTGATTGACACGTTCGAGGATTCCCAAAACCAAGAGCAGCCACTTCCACCCTTTCTTTAAACTGTAATCACGGATTAAGTGATATTCGCTTCGTCAAAAAGCTCAATACACCCCCCTCCTTCCCCCTGTGAATGATTTTGCGCCTAGCAGGGGGTCAAGGAACTCAACGGGAGATGCTCAGGTCTGCCGAATGCGCCCGGCTCTCGTCTGCGGCTAATGAGTTTATGGATAATGCTGTGCCATCTGGTGCCACTCTGCATGAAGCAAGGGACAACATTTAAGTGATTGCCATGTCAAGAAGCCTAAATACTTCCTCTGCACCCTCAGCGCTCCAGAAAGAACTCAACATTGCCGCTGATTTTTGCGAGGCTGAACATCTTATGGCTTCTTCAGTGGTCTTTCCATGATCCTGAACTGGGTCAATTTCGGGTGGCAACATACATGGGCTACATTACACGTAAGCTTACAGCCTTTGGCACTGATTCTCCTCGGATCGTTGTATCTGGACTTTACCCCCTCAACCCCAAAAAAAGGAACCTTACATGTTTCCGCCTACAACACATAAATAACTTTCCAGGGTACATCAATGTTCCTTTCTGATGTGCATTGCACATGTAATATATCCCCTATCTTCACATGTTGCCTGATTCCTATCTAAAATCATCATATTGATAAAGGTTTCTGGCAATAGGTTTGACCGAAGAAGCTCTGTTGCCCCCCCCTCTTTTCCCTTAATGAGGGAGTTGAGATTCTCCAGCACACCCACCAGAACTGTGCTCCTTTTACCTGTGGCCAATTTCTAACATCTTGTAATATTTCCTCTTTGTGCAACTTATTTTTGGTTCAACTTTTGTACACTCACCCTTACTGCAAAAGGCATTGGGCCTCATTATGATGTAGGTGGTAAGGGATTATCGGTACCGGTAAAGACACCGGTGCCAGTAATCCCTTACCACCCTATTCCGGGGTCCCTAAGCGGGTCCCTTCCTTAACGCCTGGTTTTACCAGGCGTTATGGAAGGGACCCGTTAAGGGACTTCAGAGCTAATAACGGTACCGCAAATTGCGGTACCGTTATTAACTCCATCCCCATTCCCATTGAGCTCTATGGGGGCTCGAATGGGAATGGGGAATGGTTCCTGGAATGGTGACTTACCGGGTCCTCCAAGGTTGGAATGACCCGGTAAGTCCCTATTTCGGGAACCCAGACCCGGAATGTGGTAAGGGGGTAGCCATGGCGCTAATAGTGCCATGGCTACCTCCTACCTCATAATGAGGCCCATTCTATAGATAGTTCCACATGTTACCATTCTGCTGTATCTCATCACACCCATCGGCTACCTCTTAAGCAGTCTCTCCTCCTCAACACCTGGGCCATCACGTCGCCCACCACGCCACCTGACTCGTTATACGCCGTCTGCCCCTCTCCTCCCCATCGCCCGTTACAGCTGTACCCCTCCTCTGTACCCCTTTGTGTCCTACCCCTGCTGTATATGTGTTCTGTTACCTCTGAAGAGCGTTCCGGTATGCAACTGCACTGTTGTACACCTCTGTAAAACGCTACGTCATTTATCTGTACTGTTGTATACCTCTATAAAGCACTCCATTATGTATCTGTATACTTCTAAAAAGCGCTCTGTTATGTATCCTTATTGTCGTATACCTCTATATATCACTCTGTTATATATCCGTATTGTCATACACCTCTATAAATCACTCTGTGATGTATCTGTATTGTTGTATGCCTCTGTAAAGTGCTGTGATATGTAACTGTCCTGGTGTATACCTCTTTAAAGCACTCTGCTATGTATCTGTATTGTATACTTCTGTAAAGCACTCCATTACTTATCTGTATTGCTTTATACCTCTGTAAAGTGCCGCATTATGTATCTGTAAAGCTGTATACCTCTATAAAGCACTCCGTTATGAATCTGTATTGTATACTTCTGTAAAGTGCTCTGTTATGGATCTGTATTGTTGTATGCCTCTGTAGAGCGCTACGTTATGTATCTGTAGTGTTGTTTACCTCTGTAAAGCTCGCCATTGTTTATCTGTATTGTTGTTTACCTCTGTAAAGCTCGCCATTGTTTATCTGTATTGTTGTACACCTCTGTAAAGTGCTCCTCTGTACATCTGTATTGTCACCGCTCTAACGCGCTGTGTTGCTTCTCGAAGCTAGGTCTGCGCTCAATAAATACCATAATAACAATAATAATAATTGCGTGCCTTGAACTCGGCCATTTCAGAAGACGCGTCAAGCACCATTGTGTTACTTTCCAATTCTTGTGTTGAGGTTCGATCACGCATTGTGTTCACGCTTATGCGGCATTTGCATCTTTGCACTTTATATGGAGATAATACACTCTATGACCCATTTCATAGGAGAGAGTTGAGGATCCAAAGGATTTATAGTGCTTAATGTCTGCGTTCTCCAGAGCTCTTGAAAAGCCAGAGATGGGTACCGAGGCAAGCATTGATGACATGTGCCCATGGACATACACGATTTCCAAATTCTGGAAATGAAACACTAGCCAGAACTCCTCCCAGTTGCCCTATCATATTTCTTAAAACAACAACATCTCCTAACAATGGAAGAACGCATAGCATACATGCTAGTGGGGTAACTATGCACCCGGCAATGGCAATCTACTTGGGCTGTATCATTATACCTTATTGGCAAGGGGGGAATTTACAGCAATACACAGTTACCTGAAACACTAACCAAAAGGAGAGATGGTGGAGCAGGCATGATTGGAAGAAGGCGTCATGCAGGGGCTGGGCAATTATCGGAGAAAGGGCATGTGCCAACACTGGGGCGGGCAACAGTTGGCAATGCTCGGGGTATACAGTCATGCCGGGGCAATCTGAAGGCAAACAAGAGGAGTTTCTTTAGCAATCATATACCCTTAAATTCTGCACAACCCAGATTACTCACAGCAGGAAAACACTTGTGGTTGTCCTGCAGCAGTGCCAAGGACGAGTATGCTTGTCGTTTTTGCATAGACCTGCATAATAGGCTGGCACTTAATGGGTTAAAGCAATGGTCAAAGAGCGCAGTGCCTGCATAAGATGACCTTACTTTGAAAGATGACGATGCAAGAGGACACCAGAGAAATCACAGGGAAGGAGGGGGGTCATTTAAACACAATTGCATTTGCACAGGGCCGGACCACGTCCACTTGTGTGCAAAAGTTCCCCTCTGTTTGTTATCTTCTCTGCCACGTGGTGGGAAAGTAAAATGTCAAACCATTCAAAATCACTGCTATGCCTGATTTCCACAACATTTGCTGAATTGTGTTAATGCCCCCACCATTAACGGTGGCAGGAAACATTTAGGAGGGGCTTCTGTGGCATCTGCCTGGCTTTTACCAGGTGTAAAGGCCAAGCAGATGCCATGAGAACCCAATGGTTTACCTATGCATGCTGGCGTTAAACCATGTATTGCCCAACCGTGAAGACCACACAGAGGGGTAGCTTCACCGCAGCCGCCCCCATGCTCTGGAACAGCCCTCCCACCCCCCACCGTGTATCCAAGATGAACCTTCCTACTTGCTGTTTAGAAACAAACGAAAAACGGGTTTGTTCAACACATATGCTTAATAAGCTTGCCTGCCTTATCCATAGCCTGCTTAGTCTGTACCCTCTCGCTGAGACTAGTGTCGCGATACCTCCGGGTCTGAGCGCTATCAACACAAGAAATAAAGATGTTAAGACAGGTGTGACTCACGTATGACAGTCTGAACACCTCCCTTAAAGGATGCATGGCTCTGTCATAATGAGCCCCGCCCCGGTGAGTCATGGAAGACTAGCACCAGACAACGTCTCTAAGGCCTATCTACCCAACACACACAGGTGACAGTGGGCTATGCCCACCTGGCACAGGAAGCTCGTGACGGCAGAGAAACATTGGCACCTGCCTGGGCATGTGCAAGTTAGCCCAGCAGACCAACCACTGCCTGCAAGCAGAGCCCGCAGCAATGCCTTCCCCAGCAGAGGGACTTGTGATCAGTTCAGGGATTAAGGGATAATAACAGAGTGATATAGCCCGAGTGGCACACGAGTTGGGGGGTCACCATACCAGGTGGGAAGATCTTTCCAACTGATGCGGAATACTAAATGGGTTGGTGCAGCCGGGGGATTGGGGCACAAATTCCCCCAGTGTTCTCTCTGCAAAAAAGGAGGAATGCAATATTCCTAATTTAGCCTGAAATAATAATCTAGAAAATGAAAACCATGTTATGATATATTAATGTTATTATACTGCTCCAATTCACCAGTGATGGTAGACTCAGGACAATAAGACGCGCGCGACAATCGGTGCATTTATCCCCTGCCAGGGGTATCCAGACCAGTCTGCAGAAGGAAAAGGAGCCGAGTAAAGATAGCAGGATAGGAATGGAAGGATAAGTGATGCAGATACAAGGAGAGAGAGATGAAGCAGTAGGGAAATAAGTGCTGCAGATACAAGGAGAGAGAGATGAAGCAGTGGAGAAATAAGTGCTGCAGATACAAGGAGAGAGAGATTGCCCCAGGCCGCATAAAATGCGGGACGAGGGAGGGCCTGGGAGTTTAGGCGCGGGGTGGGGCGAAACGGCGCGAAAGCCTAGGGAGGGGCGTCCGAACGGCGCCACAAGAAACAAAAGCCCAGGAAAGCGCAGGAAGCAGCACCTGGGGTAGGTGCGAAATATAACAGCAAGGGGCCAGGGGGCAAACCCGGCCCCCAAGAAGGAACAAAAGGCCTGGGGTGTATAAGTAAGCCAGGAAAAGGAGAGGCGGCACAAACCAGGTAAGAGCTCACCTATCTCGGGTATGCTCTTAGTGCCTGGATAAGGGGAAGGAAAATCATTTGGTCTTGCGGGCTCACACATTTTCAACATCCTCTTAATTCGGTATTGAAGCAGTGGGTACGAGTTCGCCCAGCCGTGCCGGAGCAGGAGCGACGCAGAAGTACCAGCAGCAAGCGAACAGAGCACCTTCGCCGTGGACAGGTGATCAGGCGAGAAAGATCGGTAATAGAAAAGCAGGAGAAGCAGAGGACGCACGGTGTAAAGGAGCGGGAAGGCGTGGCTGACAGAATTCAGACAAGAAGGATGGCGGAAGTAAGAGCAAAAAGGGCCGAAGAATTCTCAGAATGGGCAAGGAAGGCAGAGAAAAAATATGGGGCACAATGGGTGCTGGAGATAATGCAGAAGGAAGGAAGGGCGAAGGCAATGTCCCCCCTGCTGTTCATAGAGCCAAGCAGCAGCGAAGGAGAAGACGAGGTACCGCAAGGACAGAAGAGGGGGAGAGAGGAGTCGAGGAGATCGGAGGAACAGACAGAGGCACCTACCAAGAGGAAGAAAAGAAAAGATAAAAACAAAGGTACTGTGAATAATAATGTGGGAAATAAAATCGTAAAAATGTTAAACAATTGCGTCACAGTTTCGGGTAAGTCGCCCAGAACCAATGGCATGAAGAGCAAACATGATAAGTGATCCAGGGAGGAACGGCAGGGGAATTCTTCAACTGAAGAAAGCAGTGATGATGAAGAAAGGGATTATTTAAAGGCTTGGGTAAAATGGAGAGGAGTGGTGAGCAGGGAGAAACAGAGAGGGGCAGGGGGGAAGGGGCAGAACCCAGGGAAACCCCAGTCCCGGCGCCACAAGGGGCACCAGTAGTCCCGGCGCCGCAAGAGGCACCAATAGTCCTGGCACCACAAGGGGCACCAGTAGGGCCAAACACCGGGGGAGCACCACAGGGACCCAACCCACAACCGGTGGTGCCAACGGGGACACCAGCGGCACTAGTGGCAGGGGAACCACCGCAGGGAGCAGTACCACCAGTGACAGCGGCGGAAGCTGGGGGACGACTCATGACGAAATATGGCAGACCAACCATGGGTAAAGATGCACAGGGCAGGTCAATGAAGGCAATGGCTTGGTATATAAATGACAAAGTAAAGGAGAAAATATGGAGAAAGGAATTGATCGACATTTTCACATTGTTAGATTGCCAGAAGAGGGGGATGAATGTGGCACTAGAGGACATTAAGGAAGACGAGAAAAACTTACTGAAAAAGGGGCCAGTAGTGAGGAATTTTGACAACTGGATGTCGGCCTTCACCATAATGTCTACAATTATATTACAGAAATTTACAGAAGACGGTTAGCATTAGTGGCGTATCAGCAGAGGGTGCTGAAAGGAGATGCACTGCTTTCCGGATATGGGTTGAGATGAGGAAAACTTTAATCTCTACATGTTTAATGTACTGAAGGAGAAATGGGATTCCAAGGAGCGAAGCACAGGAGGGCAGCAGAGAAGGCAATATTGGCAGAATGATTACAAAGCTGATTATAGATACAATAACAGAAGGTATGATTACAGCTATGACAGAAATAGAGACCAACATTTTTGGAGCAGGAATTATGGGTCACAGAGAGGGTGGCAGAGCAGCCTGCCCCCAACAACACAGGGGGGGGGGCAGCAGGAGCACGGAGACAGCACGGGCGGAACCAGGACAATGTCGGAATTTTGTGAAGGGAGTACCCTGTAGCTGAGGATGGAAGTGCAAGTTCAGCCACAATTGCGAGAGATGCAAGGGTGACCACAGCAGCTCCAAGAACACAAGGGCCGCGGCTTCAAGCGGCAGAAGCGATGAGATGCGAAAATAAGAGCTGGGATGGGAAGGGGGCCACGCCAGTAAAAATTTAGAGGATGGAAGTGTGGCTCCAGAAATACCGAGACCAAAAAACAGCAGATGACATCAGGCAAGGCTTTAGAGAAGGTTTTAACATCCCGTTTACCGAGCGGGGAGCGCAGGACATTTCTAGAAACCTGAAGTCTGCAACCGAGAACAGGGATATAGTGACCAGTAAAATCCGAAAAGAGGTAGAACTGGGTAGGTTGGAGGGCCCCTTTTCAGCCTTACCATTTGAAGAATTGATATGCTCTCCACTGGGAATGGTGCCTAAAAAGGATAAAGGGGAATACAGGCTGATACACCACCTATCCTACCCCCCGGGGGCCTCGGTGAACGATGGCATTGCCCAGAGGGATGCAACGGTATCATATTCAGACTTCGAGGAGGCAGTAGAACTGGCCAGGAAAGCAGGAAAAGGGGCATGGATGGCAAAAGCAGACATTAAATCTGCATTCCAGCTGTTGCCAGGCAACAGCAGATCTCAAAGATGGTTGTGTATGCATTGGGAGGGGGAATACTTCATCGACAAATGTCTCCCTATGGGGTGCGCCATCTCATGTGCATATTTTGAGAGGGTAAGTTCATTTTTGCAGTGGGCAGTCACAGAAGAGATGAGGGAGGCCATGATGGTACATTACCTGGACGACTTTTTATTCGTAGGGCCCAAAGGTTCAAAGCTATTCAAGGCAACCTTTGATAAATTTGTGGAAATAACAGGCGAGTGGGGTTTTCCACTGGCGGGGGAGAAAACGATGGGCCCAACGCAAGTTATCCAATTCCTAGGAATAGAAATTCACTCAAGCAGGGGAGTGTGCTGGATCCCAAATGACAAGGTGACAGATCTGCTGAAGACAATAGAGGAACTACAAGGAAGAAACAAAGTGACGGTGAGAGAATTGCAAGCGCTGGCAGGAAAGCTGAACTTCGCAGGAAGAGTCATACCACAGGGGAGGGTGTTCCAGAGAAGCATTGAGCTGAAAACAAGAGGGGCTACAATGGGGCACCACAGAGTCAGGCTAGGGGGAGGAATCAAGAGAGATCTGGAAGTGTGGGCAGAATTTCTGAAGTACTTCAATGGGTCGGTGATATGGCGCTCACAGGTAAATGAGGAAGGGAAAAGGGTGTTGTTCACCGATGCAGCAGGTGGCCTTGGTTTTGGAGCAATACTGGGGAAACAATGGTGTGCAGGCAAGTGGCCAAAAACATGGCAGGTGGCGGAATGGACAAAAAACATAACGCTGCTGGAGCTCTTCCCAATATGGGTCGCGTTATGCGCATGGGGGAAAGAGCTAGGAAACAAGGAGTGGCGCACGTGTTAAATAAAGGAAGTGCGTCATGCATAATAGTGTTGGAATTAATGCGGGAAATCACCCTGGAAAGCCTAAAAATGAATACATGCATAAGGGCGAGGCACATCGCTGGGGAAGCAAACGTGGTGGCTGATGCAATCTCTCGCTTTCAGTGGGAGAAATTCAGGGAGCTGAGGCCGGACGCCGACAAGGAAAGAACGCCCACGTCGCGGAAGGCATGGGTCCCGTTGGAGGCACTGGAAAGGAAAGCACGGTTGGCTACAAGGTCGACTCAAAAGAAGTGGGAGAAGAACAGAGAATGGAACGGGTCATTGACAAACTGACCAGGAACGCTGTAACGTACAAAACGGCTAAGCAGTACGAAAAGCATGTAAAAGATGTGTTGGTGGAAACAGGTGTAAAAAAGGCGGAAAAAATTTCAATTGAAAGAATGTGTGAATTTCTCCAAGGGGCATTTGCCAAAGGGAAAAAGAAAAGCTGGGCGGCGGCGCACCTAGCGGCGGTGGCATATACCAAAAAAGTTGCGGGCATACCGGACCCAACCGACAGCGCTAGAATAAAATATGCTGAGAGGATGGGCTAAATTAGAGGGGAAGAAACCAGATAACAGGAGGCCAGTGAACTTTGGGAAGTTGATAATTCTGTTAAATGTGTTACGAGATACATGCCGCAGCACGTACGAAACCGTGCTGTTCAGGGCAGCATTTGTGCTGGCATATTACGGGGCTTTCAGGGTAGGGGAGCTGGTGGCCAGCAATACGGTGGCAGGAGACGGCCTGGCAAGGAGGGATGTTAGTATGGGAAACAAGGGGATGTCTATAATGCTAAAGAAATCTAAAACAGACCAAACGGGGAAGGGGAGAGCAATAGACCTCAATTGCATCAGAGAGAAGGCCCACGGTCCCAGATGCATCACTCAAGAGTTCCTAGACCTCCGACCAGAGGTTGACAGGCAGCTATTAATACATAGGGACGGCAGCGCACTCAGCAGGTACCAGTTTCAGGCAGTATTGAACAGGTGGTGGCAAAAGCAGGATAGGATCCAGCCGCATTTGGAAAACACTCATTCAGGATAGGGGCGGCAACCTCTGCATGGGCGGGGGGCCTGGGAGCAAAGGAAGTGAAAAGAATTGGGGGATGGAAGTCGCAATGTTTTAAAAAATACATAACAGAGGAACTGATATAAACGCTTATCTCCCCCGTTTCCATAGAGGCTAGACCCTACAAATCGGCAGGGATAGTGGGGCACTCTTTCGTGACCCGGTCAGGCAGGTGGCTGGAAGAAGTGAAGCAAGGACTACATTTCCAAAACACAATTACATCCTGGTGGGGCCTCCCGGGGATGCACTGGGAGGACATTCACGACAGGCTATCGGACCTGATAGGTTTCAGGGTCTCCCCCCGAGTACCTGGTTATACACCTCGGAGGGAACGACCTGGTGAGCACAAATAGGGGTAAATTATAGAGGAACATTTGCGAGTCGCTGCATAGCATAGCCCGCAGTTGGTGGAAAACTGAGATTTTCATGTCAGAAATAATACCAAGAACGGTTTGGTATGGGGCACAGAGGAGGCATGCAATCGAAATAGCCAGAAAGAAACTAAATAAATCAGTAGAAAAGTACTGCAAGAGCGCAGGGCTACACTTCATAAAACATGGACTACACTAGAACATTCCGGACATGTTTCACCAGGATGGGGTACACCTATCAAGGAAGGGGATGGGGGTTTTTCGACACCATTTTTAGGGCACTCCAGGAACGGGGTTGTAGGTAGGGTGCTTTTGGGGGGGACCTGAACAGGCGCGAATAACACCCGCTCAGGTGTGGCGGCATGTGCCCAGGAACGAAGGCCCAGGGATAACAAGGACTCAGGAGGAGCCTTGGGCAACTTCGGGACTGGACACAAGGTGCCCAAAAGCATATGGCAGTGTATTGTTTTTGTTGTTGTGTATTTTCTGTAAGAAAATAAAATGCCTACGGCCTACAACCTTTCCATAAACATAATGTGTCTGTGATTTATTATCCAGGTAGGGATCTGGTAAGAGGAGCAAAGCGAGCCCACACTACTCAGCCTATGCCCCAGGCCCCGGGCCGCATGAAATGCGGGACCATGGAGGGCCTGGGAGTTTAGGTGCGAGGTGGGGGGAAACGGCGCAAAAGCGTAGGGAGGGGCATCCGAAAGGCGCAACAAGAAACAAAAGCCCAGGAAAGGGCAGGAAGCAGCACCTGGGGTGGTGTGAAATATAACAGCAAAGGGCCGGGGGGAACCCCGGCCCCCAAGAAGGAACAAAAGGCCTGGGGTGTATAAGTAAGCCAGGAAAAGGAGAGGCGGCACAAACCAGGTAAAGAGCTCACCTCTCACGGGTAGGCTCTTAGTGCCTGGATAAGGGGAAGGAAAATCGTTTGCCAGCCAACCCACCCTACAAGAATAACGGAAGAAGAAGGGAGGAAGCAGGAGCCGGAACGCCGAGTACTCTTTCGGTACACAGTCCAAAAAGAAAAAGGAGGCAGAAGTGGGAACGCCAAGTACTCTTTCGGTACATGGTCCAAAAAGAAGGAGCAGGCAGAAGTGGGAACGCCGAGTACTCTTTCGGTACACAGTCCAAAACATGTCGTAGGCGGCATGTGCCCAGGAACGAAGGCTCAGGGATAACAAGGACTCAGGAGGAGCCTTGGGCAACTTCGGGACTGGACACAAGGTGCCCAAAAGCATATGGCAGTGTATTGTTTTTGTTGTGTTTTTTCTGTAAGAAAATAAAATGCCTACGGCCTGCAACTTTTCCATACACATAATTGCTCTGTGATTTATTATCCAGGTAGGGATCTGGTAAGAGAAGCAAAGCAAGCCCACACTACTCAGCCTAGAAGCAGTGGGGAAATAAGTGCTGCAGATACAAGGAGAGAGAGATGAAGCAGTGGGGAAATACGTGCTGCAGATACAAGGAGAGAGAGATGAAGCAGTGGAGAAATAAGTGCCGCAGGAAAGAGGGAGAGATAGAGGAATATAGCGATAGAGAGAGAGAGAGAGAGAGAGAGAGAGAGAGAAGGAGAGGGAGAGAGAGAGAGAGAGAGAGAGAAAGAGAGAGAGGGAGAGAGATAGAGAGAGAGAAAGAGAGAAAGAGAGAGAGAGAGAGGGAGAGAGAGAGTGAGAGAGAGAGAGAGAGAGAGAGAGAGAGAGAGAGATGAAGCTGTGGGGAAATAAGGGCCGCAGATACTAGGAGAGAAAAAGAGGCATGAAGCAGTGGAGAAAAGAAGCAGAGTAAAGATAACAGGATGGGAATGGAGGGCAGTGCTGCAAATACAAGGAGAGAGAGATGAAGCAGTGGGGAAAAGGGGCAGGGTAAATATAACAAGATGGGAATGGACGGATAAGTGCTGCAGGTACAAGGAGAGAGAGAGATGAAGCAGTGGCGACAGGGAGCTGGGTAAAGATAACAGGATAGGGAGGAAGGGTTACATGCCACAGATACAAGGAGAACGCGATGAAACAGTGGAACGAGGAGCAGAGTAAAGGTAGGATCAGAAGGAAGGGATGCATTGGGCAGTAGTACAAATGTTGATTACAGTTCCGATAAGTTGAGCAACATTAAACTGGGTAACAGTAACAATAATAACAATTATTAATACAGTGGCGATACGTTCAGCAACATTAAATTGGGTAAAAGTAACATTTAAAATGACCATTCAGACAAGTTGAGCAGCATTAAAATTTTGCCTACTTCCATTGATTTCCCCAAAGAAAAAAAGTCATTTCCCCAAAGATAAAAGTCAACATTCTTGTGCATCGCACAGCAAAGACGGACAAGATATGAAACAACTTGGGCAGGAAGCGCTGACTCGATTTGCGGGAGTAGATCTGGGGTTATTGAGTCCAGTCTTTTAAAATATATTTGACAGAGAATGGGGTGCCCCTTCACAAAATAATAGCTATAGCTCCCATGGTGCTTTGCAAGAGAGAGACTTTTCAGGAATGAAAAGCCAATGTTTTGTTGTTGTTCAATGAGAGAGAAAACTTGCCGTCATTATGGGAATAAGCATGGCTAGCCAAAAACGAAAAGCGGAAAAATGCCATTTGGAAGAGGAAAGAGTATGCAATGACATCAGGCTAGAGGTGGGGAGGGGGAAACAGGGCTCCATGTAAAATTGGGGAGCTGGGGGGGAAGGGTTGTGGATGAAATTCAGAGCTTGAATGTTTTTGCATCGCCGCGGTTATTCAGCGTGATAAACACGGTCATAAAAGAAAAAGCGATCAAGAATGAAAGTGTGTCACACAAAACGGCAAGTGCTGGGGGGAATGGGAGAGAGCTAGGGAGTGAAAAAGGATTTGAAGGGAGTGGGGGTAGCATGCCAAGAGGAGGGGGCACTTGGTGAGTCCCTGGGAGGGCAGGGAAGAGTTTTGGATTTTGCACGCTTTTTACAGATAACCGCTGTTATTTGTATTACATCATATACCCACGGTTATGAAAAAAAAGAGAAAGTTAAAAAATATTAGATGAATACAAAAAAAGTGGAATTTTAAAGGTATGGTGAGGTGGGAGGTTATAGGTGTGGTCAAAGGATATGGCTGCTGATTTACTTTAAGGAATCGAATGGTGCAATATTGACAGTGGACACGGCCACAGATCATGGCTAGTAGCCCGGTAGTGTTTTAAAATATACAGTGGGCACGGCTGGAGGCCGTCCTCACTGGCCAGGCCTGAAGAGCCTGGCCAGTAGTCTTGCTAGACATATACAGTGGCCATAGCCAGACTGTGCATATTTAGTGGGTCAAAAAGAAACATATTGGGGAACATGTAGAGTGTGCACGGCCAAATGCCTTACTCACTGGTCAGGGCCGAACCCTGGCTAGTGGGTCCAAAAGAAACATATGGTCGGAAAATGTACAGTGGACATAGCCGATGGCCATGGCTAGTGACCCGTAAACAAATGGTATAACAAAACCCTTGAAAATTCACAGAAAATACTTTAGTTAAGGTGCAGTTAGGTTACACAGATATAATGCAACAAAACCATTGAAATTCAGCGGATTTGGGAAGTCATGACCAGCTTTACCCAGCGTTTTCCCATTGCAAAGCCCAGCATGAGCACATACATATTATAAGAGAAGGGACTCACAATGACATATACAATGGCATTATGTGGGACATGGCATTATGGGCGACATCAAAGGGAGCGTACTGAGTTAAGCTGGCCATGACTTCCCACATCCGCTGAATTTCAAGGTTTTGCTGTATTAAATCTGTTCAATTTAACTGCACCATAACTAAAGTTGTTTCACAGAATATATATGACACAGCCCGCGGTAGCGGGCGTGTAGTTATGGTTAAAATTGCTCATCTCATATGAAGACCACTTTTTTGGCCGGCGTAAATCTTCGCTCCCCCTGGACAAATTTGCATACAACTTTGTAAAAAAAGTATATGGCCCACTCTGATTCTTTTTGGGAAGTTGGGTGAGGTTTCGTGGAGGGGGGCAAAGTTATAGGGGGGTCCCAACATTTTTATTTTCCATAGACTTATTGGACAAAAACTTTGCGCATGCCTATAGGCCAAACCACTGGACAGATTTTCACAGAATTTGGGCCAGGAGCAGCGGATTAGTTCCTAAAGCATGCTTTTGTAAATTTGGTGAAAATCAGTCCAGTACTTTATTTAGAAACACTTGAAATGCATGTCTCAAAAAATAATATCTGGCTCCGCTCCACGGCCCTATTTCCCTGTTTGCTCTGCAGTCAAAAGTCTCATTGGCCTGGAGTGTGGCGTGATGTCGGCGAATATTGGATGCAGCCGGTGGTTGGCTGGAGGGAAGCGTGATATGCGTCACAATTTTGGGAAATTTCGCCATGTTGTATCAGTGGACAGTACGGTACCTAAAAGGGATGGAAAACATGGTTTGTGGCATGCGGTGGTGGCAAGAAGGGATGAAAAGGGGGGGAATGAAAAGTGGTTCATATGACATACCTATTTAGGTGGAAGAAGACGGTGGTGTGTGAGCGGTGTCCGCAAGTACTGCAGCAATTCGTGGGTAGCTTGTCAGGCGACTAGCTTCTGTGGTGACTGCAGGGAGGCTGAATTGGGGATGTGGAGTGCATTGCAGATGATATCAGAATATTTCCATGAGGTGAAGTGTGCTGTGTTGACTGTGGTAAGTACCTAGCGGCTTTGGTGCATGGGCGGAGCCCTTGCACCGAACAGTATGCCCACCGGTACCAAGTATGTTTCACACTGTTGCCTTGTGTGTGTCATTTGTGCGCAGTGTACACATTGTTGTTTGCATGGCTGTGGTGATTGCTGGCACGTCCTACAGTTTTCGGTCCATGTCTGGAGGTGAAGGAGTCAATAGTCCTGTAGTGTGTCCACTGGGTGAAGTGTTACAATACTGTCTTTTTAGAAATGTATAGGGTTCCAGTGGATGGATTATGTGTTTGGGTTGTGCCCATTGGCCAGATGACTGAGTACTTTACTGTATTATGATATATTGGTTATCAATGCTTAGTACAGTTGGACATGGAGGGGCAATGTTCTCAAGTTTTTGTGGTTTGGTTGGAAGTAAAATAATAGTATGTGATCGTAAGTGGGTAGTGGTGCTGGAGGTTGTGCTATGTTTGTGGGTTCTGGTAAGCGGCTACATGTTTGCCTGCATGGCTGTATTATGTTGCAGGGTTGGGTATGGGTGCCGGTGCCTGCCTTACGTTTGTGGGTTGTGGTAAGTGGTCACATGTTTCCATGCATGACTGCATTGTGTTGCAGGGGTTGTGGCCAAGGACTTACCTCTTGTGTGCATGGCTGTAGTCCTCCACAAGCACCCAAGAGGCTAAGCCTTGGCCACACCCACCCCAACATCATGCAGCCATGCATGTGTACACTGTCATACTGGTATATGCATTCCACAAATCGTTTGTGGAGTGCATTTTATTTTCCTTTGCTTGTTTGGGTAAGTTGTTACAACCATACATTGCTCCATTGTACAGCCTTTCAAATATGCATCTCTCCTATGGGCGGTCACCATTACAGAATGGTTGTGGAAGATATTTTAGACTTGGTAGAACACCAGAGGTGACCTGAAATGTGTGCAGTTGAATATGGTGTACTTGATTACACTTGTTGCCGTTTACGGAGTGACATGTCACTTTTGCGTTTGGTAAGGTTTGCCCCTGATTACCCCCTTTGCTGATCACCCTTTGCTTAGGGAGTGAAGTGAGATATTGTGACATCAAATGAGTTCCTTACCATCACACGTTTGACGTATGGCTAATGCACACATCTATCCACATATAATTGAAGGTGTACTTCACATACATGTGTATACAATGGTTGCTTTACAGACATGCTTTGGAATGAAAACATATCCTTTTGTAAGAAAAGGAGCACTTTAGAATGACCTTGTGCTACATAATTGGTCATAGAAATATGATCAGCCAAATCAGTATGCTGTTATTCTTTTCTCTTGACATACGGACCCCCGCTTTTTCTGTTGGTCTTAACTTTAGAAGTAACCAACATTGCCTTGTCTAGTTAGCTTCGGCGGTTCTTATATTGTTAAATGTGGCCGTAGCCTCTGACCGCCAGCTGGATGATCCCCTTCAACCGGCATGACGTTCAGACTGCTTGGCTACATTAAGCTAGCATTGACTGAATTATCAGTCGTGTTTTTAGAAAAGTACTGTGTTTTTCAATTCTCTAATTAAATGGTAGTATTTAGATAATTTAGATAATGAGCTTGAAACATGATTTAATATGTATATTTTAAACATACAATGAAATACAAATAAAATATTCATGGTTTCTAATTTTTCTGTTTCTGTTTTTGGTATGGTTTGATCTGTGGTTCTGCATTTGGGTGCCCCTCTCCCTGTTCTATAGACGGGTTCCTCCCTAATTTGGCTTTTTTCCGCTGACACACTTTGCGTATATTATAGTTATTCTTTTGTCCCCCATCCAGCATGGAAGATACAGCAGTACTAGACACACTAGTATGGGAGAAAAATGTACAGTTCACTCTGAAAATTACACTCTTACTTGCCAGACACCGTGCCCCACTGTCGCTTGTATTCACTATGAGTCCACATTTTTTAAGGGACAACAGTCCCTGCTGATATCCCCCTCTGGCCCCTATTGATGTTTATCTGCTGCCATTGCAGTACTCTGTTTACACAGAGCAACATCTTCAAATGCTGCACATCCTCAGAAAGCTCCCCTAGCGCCTTTCTGCTTTGGTGTTTAATTATCACTCAGAAGTGTGAGCTCAGGCCACAAAAGCTTTTACGCAGGCAGGGATTGAAGGCAAAATCAGCATATTTAGAGGTCCGCAGACATTACCAGCAAATCACTGGACAAAACCATCTATGTGGGTAAGTGCCGCAAAATACAGGATGGTTGGCTATCTCATACATGCCAACATCTGTGATCAAAAATCTGTAGGAATCTTAACGTTTCAAAAAAGTAATTAGCATACTGATGAGATCCCAGGAAATGATGTCATATCAGCTGGACCCTATGAAATGACAGGAGATGACATCACAGGAAATTATGTCACAAGAACTTTGAACTTACATCACAGGAAATGACTTCACTTGATATATGGCTTTGAAGAGATCGCAGGAAAGGACTGCCTGTCCTCTGACCCAACATGAGAAAGACATGTACCAAATGTGTGAGCTGTGAGCACTGTGACCAGCTTCACCCTCTTTAAGACATATTTTGCAGTTCAAACATACAATGAGGTGATAATAAATCTGTATACCCCAAGTTAAGTGATGGGCACACAGGAAAATGCAGAGTGTAAAGCGAGTGCTGCAAAGCGTACATTTGAAGCCCCAGAACAAAAGTAATACAGAGGGAAACATAGTGTTGCTTTATTAAACTGCTGACTTGCAACATGAGGTAGTTGCTGCGGGCCTCCGTGCGCCTCATGGCCACTTTCTACTGTAAGAGTGGAAAGGCCCTGATGACGTCCCTACGTTTGACATATGAGTTGCCAAATAAATGTTTAAAAGTATGGCAGTGTGAAAAGGCAATGAGGTGATAAGACTTCTGTATACGCAAAGGGAAGTGACAGCCGCAAAGGCTCCAGCAAATGCAGCTTGTAAGACGAGCGCTGCAAAGTGCGCATTTAATAGTAATATAGAGAGAAATGTATTGGTGTGTTACGAGACTGCTGGCTGAGAAAATGGGACAGTTGCTGCTCCCCACCCCTCTCCGAATGAGGGCTCCTTTGAACTAAACAAGTTGAAAGGCCCTGATACTGTAGTGAAACAGAGAACTGGCTCAGAGCTCTGAACAAACAGTATGCATGCAAGAGCTCAGACAGGCGGCTCTGAGATGCACAGGATGTTTGTGGCCGGAGCTGCTACAGGAGTCTTGGACTTTTGGATTTCCAGATGTTTTGGACTACAAATCCCAATATCCCTCTGCATTGACAGTGATTGCTAGGGCATAAGAAAGCTGTAGTTCTAAACATCTGGAGCGCCAAAGGTTGCAGACTTCAACGGTATTGTATTCTATATGAAACAATTTTTAGAAATTGGTTTAAAAGAGAGAATCTTTGTTACTCTGTCCTGGAGCAGGGAGCCAGCGCATTCGAAAAGTGTTTAAAAACAAATAGTAAAGCATGCTTTTCTGGTTTGCCGTTGTCATTTTACATTTCTGGTCTGTTTTTTTTTTTTAAGGGAACAAAAACCTGCGCTCTGTCATGTCCACCTCATGTACACATTCTTACCTGCTGAGCTACCGAAAAGGAGGGAGCATGGGAAAAGTGTCAGAGAAAGCTTCACAATAGTGAGAATGATATTGAACAAACAACACAACACACCAAGGGCCTGATTCATGGATTATTTGCACAGTGCCAAGTCAGTGCACATGGTTATTTTTGTAGTACTAAATGACTTTGCACTGACTTTACATATCAAAAATACACTTTGCACAGTTCCATGATTCAGGGATTGTGTTGGTAGTGCAAAGTCACTTTGAACTGTGCAAAATGTCAATCAATTGGGCTCCAAGTTCTGATTAAAAAGTAAGAAGAGTTGAAAGAAAAATGCTGTCTGACATTATGTAACCAGGTATCGGCAATATTTTTAGACTTGTTAAAATATTAGTTTATGTGGTACTAGTGTTGAATCGCTTTCCACGTCTGTAGCCAAATCTACTTTTAAAATGCATTTTAGACTGCTCTTTTATGTAAGCAAATCTGTCCCAAACACTTCACTTTTCCATTTTTGGGGGGTTTGGAAAAATCGACTGTGAATGTAAAGTTTGTCAAAAATCCAACAAATAGCAGTGTGTACATTCTTGCTAGCAGGTAATTACAATAGTTATTACAAAGCGTGGGCAGGGATTTGGACACGCATTGGAATGAAAGCCTGTGAGTTTAATTCACCGCCAATACCCTCTCTGTTGCCATCTTTTTGACTGTCAATAAAGCAACCGAAAACAGGTTGCTATTAACAGTACAATACTAAATGGAATGTATATATCCAACGTCTGATGCACTAATCACAAAGAAGTTGTGCAGTGGCGCTGCCATATCTCTGAATCTGTCATCACAGCAACGGATTCTCGCAGATATTGAACTGCAGCATAATTTATGACATCTGTCACTCCAAAAAACTGGTAATTGTAAGTCTTCAAATATAGCAATATGTGGATCGAAGGCAAAGTATGGTCACTTGAGGGCACGGAATTAGCTCTAGCACCAGTATTCACGGAGATGAGTACATTCTGATATACAAGACTGCTTTTAACAAGAAGAAACGCAGTTTCATTAGGTGGAGCAAGAAGGTAATTATTCAGGCAGCCCCACGCGGCCACAGTACCTTTGAAACCAGCACTCACATTCTTTGAGATCCGAAGATTCTGCTGTTTACTTAGTTGTCTTTAGATTTAGTTGTATGGGAGTAACCAAGCAGCAACAGCGATGCCATTTTTCAGACTGACTAGAGACGGTCACACTTGCAGTGAAATCCTTTCTCCAACTCTACAAACCACAGGTGAGAAGTTGACATTTTACCTCACAGTGCTCAGTGCAGAGATGGCGTGTCTGTTTCATGGGTCATGCAAGGGTAAGTAGCACATCAATCAAATTAATGGGCCATTTAACATGCCCACCATACACTGGAGGATGCTGTTCCTTGCTCCCACTGGGCTTCAGGCAGCCAGGCCTGCTGCAGCCATAAATGGGTCGGTTTGGACAGCAAAATCCATATGCGGTAGGACTGCTCGAAATACCGTAGCCTACAGCATGAATGGTAGGGTTAGCAAGTATGTGCTATTAGCTTTCTTTTGTGTACTTTTTGAGAAGCACAAACAATGTGGTCAGTGTTGCCATTCTGTGCTATTGTTCTGTGTGCATCGCTTGCACTAATTTTACGGGTGGCCGTGCCACAAGGTCACCACACTCACCTTCATAGCTGACATTAGTTGTTGACAGTAGTTGCTCAAACCATGCACTGCAGGTATTTTGATAACGTGCGTGCCCAGCGTAGCACAACCCTTCATACAAGGATCTAGGTCTGCAAATCAGCAACATAAACAAAAGCTGAAGCAGACATGCGCGCACAGAGTGTACGGTCGCAGTGTTCTTGTATACAGTGGTTACTCAGAGAACATGTGAATAATTTACGGACAACACTATGTACTGTTGCAAGTGGTTTTATGTTTCATACAATGTTCACAAGAAAGTGTAAAATGCCTGCAACCACTGTTTTTTTTTTCATTTTGTGAATAAATTCCAGCGTGGAAAGCTGCCTGTGCTTTTCTGCACTTCTTTTGTCGTCTGGCAAAGTAGAAAAGGATTACTTGGTGGTTCTTGGTGGTTTGTGTGAGAGAACAAACTTTCTTAGTAATTTAGGAAATGTACAAGCTGTTGTCTCTGTGATGCCTTACATCATAAAGATTTTCAGGTTGCTTGTTATTACCGGAAACGCAAATGGACATACAGGCCCATAGCAGTTGTCCCAGATACGAATTAATGAATGCACACGGCTTATGGTAATCTTCCAATTATTGCTCCACCACCCGTCTCATGGCATGTGAAAGGAGTGGCAAGGGCGGTAAGGTGCAAGATATCTGCGAACAAACAGGAATAAGAATACATTTAAGTAGCCGTTATCAGTGGCAGCATAAAGGACAAAGGTCTACGGGAAGTATGTCGTAAACGGGCACCAGGTGGCCAGGCTATGGACCTTTGGGTGATCTACTGTGTGTTATTGAATAGTGCCATATGTTTACCCACTGCCTTGCTCTCTGTTTTTTAGGTGCCACTCTCCTACTACGGCTACACACATGTGAATCATCTTTCAAACATTGCCAACACACGCTACTTTTATGTGTTTGCTTTTCACAAAAGATGTCAGTGGCAGCGATTGTCGTCAGAACTGTGGCACATTCTCTGTGTGTGTGTCCAAAGAAACATTAAAAAAAAAGAAATCTTCATGGGGGTCCCCTCCAATTGTAGGACTATGCAGGAGCTTGTTTGCCAAAACATGCAACACTTAAATAATACCTGTCGTCATTTGTGTGCCTGTCCAGTGCTATATGGATCTCTGGGCATTATTAATATTAATTTGATGAAGGCTCGTACAACTCTTAAGTGTTTGAACGGTCATTGTAAGGACAATACCGACAATCTAGCAGCACACGATTGAGCATATGGTGTGCTGTTTCAGTGCACGAGGTGCGTTCACTTTCATTGTTGTGCTTTATGTATACTTTTGCATGGGCTGTAGAAGCATGTCAACAAAACAAAGAACACTCATATCTGCCATTTATGCAAAATGGTGGAGACATGGCACTGTAACGCAATGTGACCACTGCTGTTACAAAACCCCATACAGTGCACTCGGACAAAGTCTACAGTCTGGTAACTTCATAATTATGCATACAGAACTGTACAATCCCACTACACATGTATCATAAAGTTGTACTTACATAACTTCTGCAAATTCCATGTTTATACTGTGTGGACGGGAAATTGCTCTGTGCACCGTATTGAACAGTTGCAGACTAACTACATTTTTTTGTAACATCTCATACAATGTCTGCCCTTGGAGCAAACCATGCGTCCCACTCAGGGCTTTTTTTTTTACAATGAGCATTTCTCCTGTTGACAGAGAGGTATGTTACGTTTTCCTTTCCGGTGACCATACAGCTACAAAAATAAAATTATGGCGGCAACTTGTTTCAATTTCACTGTGCATTTCTGAATGTCAGTAGTGTGGTTACGTTGAAGTTAGTATAACGCACATGGAGAGATGAAGGTACCTTACACATGCTGCACTGAATGCACAGATGACAAAATACATAAATGTAAATTTACAGGCCCTATGTACTATTTATTTGTGCAGTGTCTTACGAAGCAAGAGTGTTCGATTGCAGATTGTGTGTGTGATGGCTCCACGTACGTGGGTGGCAGGGCCATCTTATGCAGTTTGTTGTCTTGTAGCACGAAGATATTTGGGGTTCACGTTCATCAAACAAAAGGAATCACTGAACACCTTCTTCAACCATTGTAAGGGGCGTATGTTGTTTGTCTCCATTACAAATTAAAAAGAGAAGCAGAAGTTTGAAATTTTAGGGAGTACCGTAGGCTTTACAATATGGTTGCTGAGTTGTGCACCAAGTACTGTACTCTATTCTGTGTTCTATACCTTCTAGGTAAATGGTGTACATAACAACAAAGATGAACTAATCCCCTAAAAGGTGCCAGCGGCATGCGAGGAGACAACACTTACACAACATGGGACAGTAAACATAAAGCATATGGATGCATTTTGCTGTTTGGGTTGTTGTGAATGTGCACATTATTGGGTAGGTTACTGTACTATAGTGCATTGAATGTGTCCACTTATTACAGGCTTAGGTGAAGAGGGTATTCAGCAAAGAGGTTGTCCATTGAGTGGAAGTAATGTAATACAATGTGAACTGAAGTGCCTAAGGGGTAGGTGGCTGTGTTATGTGTCTTTTGTGGTAAGTGGATAGATGTTTCTATGTATAGTTGTAAAGTGTTGTGGTAGTTGTAGCCAGGGTCTACAATAGTGAGTGCATGGCTGGAGCCCACAATGAAGTGTGCAGGCCGGGGGCACAAGCATCACAGTGTAATATAGCTCTACATTGAACATTGTGGCATTCATATGTGGATTGCAGAAATATGTGGACACATTACCCGTTGCAGATTATGAAGAAGTATGATACCAATAATGTCATACTTACTGTTTCTATAGTGGAGGGCCTGTGCAGTTTTTTGTGTATGGGATGTGAAATGTTGTAGAAATCATTGCTTCATTATCTGTAGAAAAAGAGAACATAATATGTCAGAGTAGGTATGTTGTCATTTTGCAGTTCATTACATTGCAGATATTTTTACACTTTGTGGACCCTCATAATGAGTAGTTCATAAGTACTATGCTTTAAACAAGTTTATTGTGCTATGTGCGCATCTCCTGTGTTTCTTTGCATAATCATAGGGTCTGTGGGGAAAAAAGAAATCGATGCTGGATTAAAAAAAAAAAACCATCCAAATGTATTTGCTGTTACGTTGCACAGTCAATTACAGTAACATTTGCACTAATTATAGCAATGTTTAAGGTGCAGTGTTGTAGTAGGAGGAATTGCAATGGTGTACGATTTCTATTTTGTACATGTTGGTAGTATGGTTGCAGTTATATAGCAGTTGGTGTATTGTAACTGTTTACCTGCTTCCTTTAGTTAGCACTGTTTCTTTATGCGCTTGGTTGCTGGTGATGTTTTGCAAGTATTGTGCCAGTGGCCTGTGCTACTGCAGAATTGTGAGGGCAGTTACGTACCTGTTGGTGTCCTGTAACTGGTCCTACTTTGGAAGTGTTTGAGGATATGTTTCTAGCACAGTGGTTGCTGAAGGTTGTGTTGGCCTGTTTCAATGCTGCAAGTAATATTGCAGTATTCTGGTTGCAGTTAGATACCAGTTGGCGTATTCTAACTGTTTACAGTGTCCCATTTGTATAGGGTACGTTTCGAAGCTTGTGCACTCCTGTTGGTAGTTTCTCATCTTTCCACATTTTGAAGTGCTGGTGCACCATTAAGGGTTTTACATATTGATATTTGCATATGAATGGAATTTGTTTGGGCATCGTTCGACTGGTGGTGACACATTTGCGTAGTTGGTGGTTTCAAAGGTGACTGAGGATAGTTTTGAACCCTCATACTTAGTAGTTTTTCTTTTACGTATCATATAGGAAACAATATTAGTGTCATTTTTGTACACTTATTGTTTCTCTGAGTGCAATCATTGGGTTCTTTGGGGGAATAATTATACAACAGACACAATGATGTATTTGTTGGATACTTACTGTATGCTAAGTTCCGCTAGTTCCACAGTGTACAAGGTAATTCCTTTTTTTCTGCAGTTACATAGGTACTGGTGGGTGTTGGGGAGTAGGGTATTCTAATTTTGTACATCAATGAGTACATTTGGGCTTCAAGAATATTAAGTAGGCATTTGTAAGATGTTCAGGTGATCTCTGCCTAGGAATAATGGAAGTATTATTGCATTACCACCATGAGCATTTTAGGTGTGCCGTGCAGGAGGCAGAGTGTATGGCTTTTGTGCGACTCCTGGGTACATTGAGTAAAAGTGTACTCAAAACGCTGTGGAATGGCTGCACACCTTGGGTTCCATAATGCAGATGTCCAATTTTACGGAGTACGTGGGATGCAGTGGTTGCATGTAGCTCCTCTTTGTGCCACTTTGGTGACGCTCAATCATTCAGACATTATTATTATTCATTGTGGAAGGAACAGTTTAGGACATGCTACTGGTATCTCACTGAAGTTTGTGATGAAGGAGAAACTTTGGCTAGTCATGGAAATATTTCCAAAGTCGTGAGTACTTTTTTCTTGCATTACCCAGAGACAGGTGTGGCTGCGTTCTTCCTAATGTGGGACACAAATGGTGAAAGCGATGCGCAATGTGAACAAGGCTCTTTGTACCTTTTTACATGACGTTGGCATGTTCTCCTTCCACAATGAAAACATTACGTTTTGTAGTACCAACATTTTTCATTCCGATGGAGTCCATCTTACCGAAGCTGGCAATCAGCTGTTTCTGGGTAATATACAAAATGCAGTGCAGCACTTCTTGCAAGTATAGCAAACATTTCCTCAGTAGGTGTTCAACACTTCAAACCTTTCAAACACAAGCATCACAAAAAGGCTCTTTAAAGAGCCACCACTTCCTTTTGGGAATGCGTGCAATGTTTATGAGAGTGCCATGCCTCACATTTTTTGTTGTGCTGTCCGCGGAGCTTATAGGTTGCGCGGTGACGTGGATCGTTTCATTGGCATTCTATTTTTGAACTGTGAAAGGTGGCTCTGAAAAGAGCCTTTTTTGTTTTTCCCTTTCTGGTTGTTTTTGCTTTTCTCTTGTTCTTATTTATTTATTTTATTTATTTTAATTCTTGTTATGCGCCACATGCCCGTGGGTCTCAGAGCATGTAACACCCGACATAGAAGGAAAGGAAGGGAAGGGAGGCTAGGGAAATGGCACCAACCGCAGGGATAAAAAATGGCAAGTGGAGACAGTAAGATGTTGGGTTGTACTTACTTAGGTAGGGGTCACTCCTTGTCATGCTGCTAGACCGAAGCCTTTGAAAGTACTTAGAATTTTGCTCTTCCCTGCAGAGTACTACATCGCAGTACATACACAATACAGTCACCTTTGAAAGGAAAGGGTCTGCTGCGGTGCGTATGGCCTGCAAGGCTGGTTTAGGGATCTGCTGCCCTGATGGAGTGTCCCTAGTGGTGGCAGGAGCAGATGCACAGGATGCTGTAGAGGACATTAACCGACTGCCTTTTTGTAAGGGGACAACCCTCCGAAACTGCTGCCTTGTGGTTCGATTTGAGGTGCCGTCACATGGAGGTGGTGCCGTACCTGTACAAGCCAGTTTTTCCACATCTGAGTACTGTCTTGCACTCAGTGCATCTCACCTGGTTTGCACACGATTTGGGCATGTCTCCTACAGTGTTAAATAGTTTCCACTCCCACTACTCACGCTGGCTGCAGGCAATGGGGAATTCCTCTACTTTATCTTCGTTCTCCTCTTGATCTCTATCTACATTACCATGCCTCTTCCCTTGTCCAGGCCCTTCGGAAGGAGGTGGTGGTGGTGGTGGTGAGGGTGACGGTGTGGGAACTGCTGAGTTGGAGGCAATAGCAGCAGCCATGGCTACTATTAGTTGCAAAGGTAATATAGCAGAGCAGAATTGCTCACAAAGCAATTTGACCACAAAGCAATGTGCCCCACTCGTCTGCTCCAGAAAGCCAAACACAGAAGGCAGAGAACTTGACCTCTGGGGTGTGGCCTTTCATAGGGCTGCTGCAGAGCACTTGGAACTGGAAATGGGCCCTAAATCTTTCCCCAAAAAGAATACATGTACAAGGGCAGAGTGTAGGACCTCTGTAAGGGTGCACGTTCATAGTTACACTCCATACATTGCAGAAAACAGTACTTTTTTTAATGTCCAGGGGCCCAGATCATGTCCGGCAAATAAGGGTCCACACGCAGCATGGGTGCGGTACCATGGTGACGTTGCAAATGTTCTCTATTGGGATGGCTGTCCGCAGGACGTATATTGGGTGGAATACTTTGTGTACATGTGCAAAGGTGTCCTATGGATACTATTGGGATCCCCGGATTAATTCACAGTGCTACACACGTGTGATAAACATTTTGGAACAAGATTTGTGTTTGTAGGGTACAGCAGGTGGAATGTTGAAGTGCACAGCTACCCGTAGGACGTGGGTGGCTGTCTCGAACTACTAAAGGTATGTCAGAAGTTTCTTTGGATATGTTGCACAGGGGCGGTGTTACAAGTACACAGAGGAAGAGTTATGCATGCCCTAGTTGTGCAACAGACAAACGTTCATTCCCACACCTAATTATAGGTGGTTCACAAGATGCAGACATGAGGCCCAGAGTGGCATTTTACGGAAGCCTCCATTGTGATTGCGGATAGTCCAGGCAGGTACAGTGTCCGTAGGACACTTCCATTTTCCATACTTGTGGTCATCCCCACGAGTACTGTGCCCCGTATAACAGCAACAATTTACATGTGAACCTTTATTTCCACACATTCATTGATACTATTAGGAAAGGGAAGGGGTGGCAGAAACGGATACATACACAGTGGAATTCATCCATTTTGGCATTTAAGTTGTCCAGATTATTGTTTGCAGCATTTCCTTCACTTCCTGCGGCCGTATGCTGTTGTGGAAGAGTTGCCTCTTGTGGTGCATTCCTTTGCTTCCCAGCATGTTCTGTTAAATAAAAAAACATGTGTTTGGTGTACATGATGTAATATATACTATTTGTTTTACTTTCTACACTGCGGTGCGTACCAATGGCGTTACTGTCGTCACTCATTTTGTCATGAGGGAAATTCTCTTCCAGCCACTCTAGTGTGCTTGACATTGCTGCTTTAATAAAACAAATCATGCTTTTCTACTTTTGTACGCTGCATGCACTGTGCAATTATAAGACAGACTTTACTGTATTTACCTGATTGATGTGATGTTCTGCTCTCAGCACTTTGCAGTCCTTGGTCTGGCAGTTTGTTCTTCGTTCCTATGTAAAGCAGCAGTGCGGTAAGATTGTTCAAGGCAGACGTTATTTCTCTTGTTGGTCCATTCCATTTTGGTGTGTACCCTATGCCTTTGCTCTGTTTCTTTTATAAGTACTGAGTTGGCAGACCTACTTTATTTTCCTTTGCAATTTCCGTACATGGTGCTGTTTGTATATGTCCCTTGATTTTGCTGCATGGTACCACTATGCAAGAGAACCCCAGCCTTTCTGAGCAGGTTGGATGCTACCCGATGTCCGCTAACAGATGCATACTTCACGACAACTGTGCCCATTAACATGGAGCCAGCGGGTTCAGTATGCTCTACGGTACATCAATACAAACTAAGGGACTCCTGGTAAAAACCTATGAAATTCAGTGAAAAAAACATTGTTAGAGGGACGTTATGGTTAAGTTGTGCTACTAAAATCCTATCAAATTCAGTGGACAATCTATGTTAAAGGAACATTATGATTAAGGTGCCCTAATAAAAACCTACCAAATTCAGTGAAAAAATGTTGTTAAAGGGACGTTATGGTTCAGCTGCCCTAATAACAACCTAGCCCTATTATGGTTACTAGTCAAACTGAAAACCCCCAGAAATTTGCCAGTTATGGTAAGGTAAGCAACAATAACTTGCACCACCACTGTGCACTGCAAGGTTCATCACCCAAAGATGACATCACAAATGGCATTGATGACATCACTGATGGTTATATTATGTGAGTGTAAGTGTGATAGGATTTTTGTTTGAAGTGTGTGGTAATTAAGGGTCTGCTTATAGTACCAAGATACCCGTTGGCATATTCTAACTATATTGGATTTTATTAGAAGTATTGCAGTAACAATAACTGTGATGTATAAAATAAGTATATTTATGTGACGGGAAAGGGTAATAAACTATTGATAGTAGAATGTGTTGAGCAGTACTGGTGTTACTGAGTAAGGGAGTAGTGGTGTGATGGAATAAGTAGGAACATTATGATGTTTTGATGAAAACAGTGAGGCAGTAAGGAATCAGTGGTGTATTGCAATAAAGAGCAATGTTTAGATAGGAATAGAAAGAGTGTGAATGCTGTATTTGAATGAATGTTAAAAAGAGAAAAAAAGGTTATTTTAAGAGCCCCCTTTTTTACATGAAAAACTATTAAAATGATTTTCGTGCCCTCACCCCACACCTGGAAGTTTTCAGATGCCTGTGGACTCACGCGCTGTTCACGGACAGTGCAGACTGCAAAGGGGCCTGTGACGTTTGTTCTCACTTCTATTTTTTTACTGTGAAAATTGGCTCCTAAAGCAAAACATGTTTGTGTGTTTTATTGGTTTTGTATTTATTTGGGAGTTTTTGTGTTTTTTTTTTCTAGGAGAGGCAAGGTAAGGTGGGGGAGGAAAGGGAGGGAAGGGAGCAAAAGGGGCACCACCCAAAGTGACAGAGTGGCAGGTGGACAGAGGAAGGTGTTGGGCAGGCCTTACATTTAATTAAGGGGCAGTGTTTCTCATGCTCCTTGTCCGCAGCCTTGAACGCACTCCAAAACTGCTCCCCCTACAGATTGGTGCATCGCAGTACATAAAAATGACTGTGACCCTCGAAAGGTAAGGGTTAACAGTGTTCTCTATGGCCTCTGAGGCCCCCAATCCCCTGGCCCAAAGAGTATCCTTTGTGGTAACAGGTGCAGTTGAAGAAGATTGGGTAGAGGGTGTCAACCTACTTTTCCCTGATAAAGGTACTGCCTAACTCAAAGCACATGGGCGGTCAGATTTGGTGTGGGGCCACATGGAGGAGGTCCCGTTGGAATACAGCACTTGTTTTCTACGACTGAGTACAACTTTGCAATCAGTGCATCTCACCTTGGCTGCATGAGCCTTCTGGATATCCACAACGGAGGTGAAATATTGCCACACTGAGGACTCATTCTGGGTGCTGGAGAATGGAACTTCCTCCACCTCATCTTCATCTCTTCCTCTTCATCATGATCACTGCACCTGTTCCCCTGTCCAGGCCCTCCAGATTGTGATGGTGGTATTGGTGTGGGTGGCTGGGCAAGAGGAATGGCCATAACAGATGTCATTTCCAGCAAGATTGCAAGTCTTCCGTATTAGCTTTCAAATGCAGGTGCTCTCTAATGGATAGCTAGATTGAGAATGAGGAAAGTTAAAGCGTGGGTCCTTTCAGAGGAGCTGTCCATGGACTGCGCACCTGTTTGTGGACTACTGAATCACAAATAGGCCTTGGACAGTTGTAAGAAGTTGCCAGATCAACCAAGAATGGCTGTAGGAGCTCTGGAAATGTAAAGTTTGAACTTGAAAACCCCTAGATTGGTTGAAAATGCAGTTTTAAACTGTCCTTGGCTGCATGCCAGGGGAATCCACAGAGACTGTCCGTACCCCCAGACAGTTAAAAAGTGCATGTGTGTCTAATCCAGGGTGTTTTAAGCTAAAACTGTACCCATGTACAGGTCCTAGACCATGTCCTGGTTTATCTAGCAACTTTTTGAGCCCTACCTGTGGATCGAACTGTCCATGGACAGTCGTGCAGTCCACGGACAGTACCGCTATAAGGGACACACCCACAGCTGCTCCTCATTGTGTTTGTGGCTGTCCAGTCGTGAGCACCTGCTGCTAATTAGAAGATTGCCTATCTCTGCTTTCTTTGCATTCTTGAGAATGGCTTCCATGGCTGCTGCAGCAGCCCCATCACCACCACCACCACCATCTGGAGGGCCTGGAGAGGGTAACAGGCGTGGAGATACAAAGGTGGATCAAGAGGACGAAGAGAATGAGGTGATGGAAATCCCTGTCACCAGCTCCCAACATGAATCTTGTGTTTGGATGCTATTTACCACCATTGGGTGGAGGTACCTGAGGCACGTGCGGACAAGGCTCGATGCACTAAGTGCAATCATGGAAAACCAGGTATGTATAGCTACGGGACCACCTTCATGCAGCGACACCTAAGGTCGAATCACAAGGGAACAGTTTGAAAGGTTGCACCTTTCAAAGGGGTGAGCAGGTTGACATCCACTGTCACATCCTCATCATCCGCTCCTGCCACCACAAGAGACACTCCTGTGGGGCAGAGGATCCCTGCAGAAGCGACGCAGGCCATACATGACGAGGTTGACCCTTACCTTTCGAGGCTGACAGTGCTCTGCATGCACTGTGACACACAGCTCTGTAGGGGGGAGCAGTTTCAAAGTGATTTTGAGGCTGTGGTCTGGGGGCACAAGAAACACTGTCCCCTACCTAATTAAGGCCCATGAAACATCTTCCTCTCTCCACCTGCCCCTTCGTCCCTATGGTTGGTGTCTCTTCCATACCCTCCCTTCCCTCCCCTCCCTTGTGTCTCCTGTGTAAAAATGTCCAACAAATTATAAAACACAACAAATATAAAAAAGGTTCTTTTCAGAACCACCTTTCACAGTTCAAAAATAGAAATACCAAAAAAAGGTGCAGGCCTCTATGCAGCCTCCGAAGTCCATAGACAGCTCAGTAGTCCATGGACATAAAAAAAAGTGGGAGGTGGCAGCATCTAGACCATTGCACTCTTTTGCATGAGAAAGTGGTGGCTCTGTAAAGAGCCTTTTTTGTATTTTTTGTTTTTGGAAAGTTTCATTCAAGGTTTAAAGTAAGCTAAACCACATTCTACTGAAATAAACTTATCTGTGCAACTTGCACAACAATAGGCATTTTGTTTTCACCGTCCTTCCATGCATTTTTGTTCCACCTACTGGAAAATGCTTTATACACTTACAAAAACTGCTTTAAAGCATTTTGCGTATTGTGCATGAAAAGCTGACTGCCAGCATCAGAAAGATGTACTCCACCTCTGCGAAAAAATATTGGTACTATAAAGTTTTATGTTTTCATTATCGAAAGATGTCATGACAGCATCTCTAAAAAATGTACAAACAGCCTTGTTGACATTGCGCCTCGCTTTCTCTATTTGCAGTTCAAATGAACTGGAGCGCAGTCCCGTCTGTCTCGTAGTAATGCGAGATAAAAGTACACAGGAGTTCAGGAACATATCTATCATTTTCCCAAATGTCTCCACTGCAAACTACAGTGAAATTCCATTTACATGGCCTAAATTATTCCCTCCACAATGAACAATTATATTGTCCGGATGTTGGAGGGTGACCAAATAAACACACAATGAGAGCAAATCCATCCACTTCATGCCGCGCACTCCATACCACTTCACATCAACATTAGGGGTGTACCGAACTTCGGCTTTGAGTCACTATTTGGCCGACCTTCGGCTGAAAAACAGCTATTCAGCTTTGCAATTGTTTCTGCCATAGTGACTCGAAGCCAAAGTCCACTTTCTATGATTAGCTGTCTTCTCCTTGTTTGGGAGATGACAGCCAATCACTGAAAGTGAGGCAGTGTCTAGGCTGCAGAAGCCAAATACGCTGTTTGCTTATTGCCTACTGCAGCCTGACAACAGAGGAAGCAGCCTCCTCACGCGTTGAAATAGGAAGTGAGGGAAGGGGACAGTTCTTCCCTTCCCTCCCTTCCTATGCCAACGACAGACCAGCAGAGGCCAGGACCCAGTGACACCACTACCCAGGTAAGTTCCTTCGCCCTCCCCTCCTTCTCTCATCCCCTCCCTCCAACATGGTGAGGCCGTGGAGAGGTCTTGCACCCCTGCGGCCTCACCAAAATGCCCGATATTTCCATCGGGCCACCGGTGCAAAGCTGGTGGCCCAACCCTCATTACAGTGTTTGGGGTCTGCTCCACTTTCCAGGAGTGGCCCCGAGACTCACGAGGTCACTGGGGCCCTTTGCCCAGCCCGTCGGCCTCAAATTTCTTTGAGCCCCCTGCCCCCTTCAACATGGTGAGGCCGCGGGGGTGTTCTGCACCCCCGCGGCCTCACCGAAATGCCCAATATTTCCGTTGTGCCACCAGTGCAAAACCGGTGGCCCAACCCTCATTGCAGTATTAGGGGGCTGCTTCACTCTATGGGAGCGGCCCCCAGATGCACGAGGTTGCCGTGGCACTTTGTCCACCCTGGCGGCCTCAACATTTGTTATGCCCATACCCGCATTCTCCAGCAAGAGACTTTTCTTCAATTTTTACTATTTTATTCAAAACCCATCAGTCCTCGCAAATAAGGCATGTGCTTGCTTCAGGGTTTTTACTATCATCCTAAAAGTCTTCCCTCCACTTTATGATATCCTAAAGAGTCACACGTTTCTGCACGAGGGCCAGCAACTGGCGTGATAATATGCAACAGGCGCATAGCATGGCATTATTGACTTTGATGCCACTCAGCACTGTTAACCTTTAATTTAATTTCAATATAATGCTTCACATAATTGGTTCAAAGTGCACCTCCTTTGCTCTGTTATTTTGTTTTCATTGGAGCTGGTCCGAGCTGGCAGAAGAGTTGAGTCCTGTCTGCAGGAGCTCAGATTCCTGAAATCATATTTGACCTGTGTTTCTTAACACTCATCTGTGTCTCTTCACTGACATGAGGGGTTGCTACACTTTGCAGTCTCCTGGCTTTTAAAGTCTTGGTTCAGGCATTTGCCTATTGCCCACCCCCAAAAAGTGTCTCACTGTTGCAAATGGCTATTCATTCCTTTTCTGACACTTTTTGACTAGTACCCAAGGGGGTGTTTTTGCATCACATGTGATGCAGTAGAAATTGTGCATTTTAAAGAATATTCATTCAGCAACACTGGTCAAAACAATTAGCCACATAGCAAAGTAAGTCATCAAACTGGCCCACCACATTGCCCCAGAAAGTGCCCAACTGTGACACCGGAAAACTGTGGATTTGATTTGAGTGATTTGGCCGGTCGGTTGGGTGTGACAGGGGACAGCATTGGCCTCTGGTCAGTGCTGGTGTCTTGCTGTGCTGTGGTTTTGGGGTCTGGCATAGGAGTATAAGGGTGGGTGCTGCAGAACCCTCTGTGTGAAATATAAATTGGTAAGTAAGCATTGTTGCACCCTGCTCTGTGCCGCTCAAACTTAAAACAATCCTTTTTTTCTAGTCATACAACTGCCCAGAAAGACATCGCACCAACCAAGGAAGCTCATCTCCAAGACTGACTTTCCATTAAACCTTGATGCAAATCACTGCCTAGTGCCTATAATCCTGGCAAGTAACCCTACCCTTACAGGTTACTCTTATTAGTGACTGACATAAGAGTAAAGTAGACTTGGGCTTTTTCCAAATCTGTTTTGTATTTATTTTTTTTTATTTTTAATAAGCTTACAGAGATATGTGTCAAATGAATACCCATGCAATAGAATGCCTCCTTTGTTCATTCATTTAAATGTTGTTTATTATGCCCGAGAACATGTTTGCCTAAAAAAAAAACGTAAAAAAAAAAAAATATTCAGCTCACTATTTGGCTCTGGCTGAATAGCTAGACCATCTTTTTGGAATCTGGCCAAATAGTAAATTAACTATTCAGTACACCCCTAATCAACATGATGAAATCCAAGTTGTTCAGCCACTCTACAATGCTCTGCAAACACCTGCAACTAATGGAGCCACAAGTCCCCCAATATCCACACACTCTGCCTCATGAAAGACAAAGCCATAGCCATAGCCATCTGTACTCCTCTTAGCAAACAGACCTTCTGCCACACTCTCTCCTTGCATACTACACCCAGGAAACCTTATTGGCCAATCCCCTGGGCTCCACAGTCCCATTTCCATGCCTGCCATCCTCAAAAGTCCCGGATGTGGCATGTACTGTCCGCGACTACCACAGTGTCTGCAGATAGATCGCCCAATTCATGGGGGTTGGGAGAGAAATTAAAACCAATGTAAAGTATTTACTCTTTAGTGGTGGCTCTGAAAATAACATTTTTTGTTTTTTAAGGGGCTTGTAAACAGTCAACTTTTTTATCATTTTGTTTTTGTTGCATTTATCTTGATTTGTTTCCTTTAAAGGCTTATAGGAACCTCTTTAAAGCATTCATTACATTATAAAAGAACATTGCATTTCCAATGTTTGACAAGTTAAATCCATCTGCAGCACAAAAACATTCACACCCCGAGAATTGATGTTCTCATTCTCAAAATATGACATGGCAACACTGCACAAAAAAGAAGATATGCTTTGTTGACAAGACACCTTTCTGCGTCTTGTTGAGGACAGCAGATATTGGGCCAATTCCATGGTGCTCTAGGTGGGATATGAGAAGATATCAGCTTTGCATATGGAAAGAGCTGCATCCATGCCTTTAGCTATTCTTTCAGTGCACTCTGCAATGTTACTGCACTAATGTACCCCAAATACAGTACTCCACATTGCACCACAAGGACATCAGGAATGTTAAAGACATCTGTATCTTGACAAACAAACACACCTTGCACATTTCACCCAGGCACACCACACCACAGAGCCTCTACTCCCTCCAATCCAAGGTTAGGAGAAATGTCACTTATATCTGCATACCTCTGTAGATTAATCATGAAACATTCCCCCACCATCCACTCACCGAGTCTCTCCATCAATCCAAGAACTCTACATCTAATTCTGTCCTCTCAGTTCAGCACTGTAGATGTATTGTGGAACACTCAAAGTACAGGTCTCCTGAAATTCTCAATACACCTGCATCAAAAACTATTGTAAAACTCTCCAAGATTTCTACTTCCAGATTCATCCACATCTGCATCTATCAACACAAAGTACACGTATGCATATAGGTTTTAAATTACATTCCCGACTCTTTTACAAATGCATATTGAAAGAGTTCCTACCACCTGGTCGTCATTAACCTATTCAATAATCACGCTTTCGTTTGTCCCACCTCCTGACATCAAATGGCACTCACTTACAATGCTTTGTAGTTGCAAAATTTTCTTTTAATGAAGATTTTCACTACACTTTCAACAACGCATATTTTCAATTTCAGCAGCACTGTCTGTGTCTTTTTTGTGAAAGAAAAGAAAACCACATTTCAAACATTTCCACTGCATTTTTAAGTGCCAGATCCTGTGTGAAACTTCAATATATTACCAAGACATGCATGTTTGCCTATATCACCCATTCTAATGGACACACTGTTATTTTCTTCTTCCATTCTGTTACTTTTAAAACCACTTCTGCCACTAACAAATGTGCACTAAAACTCACACAATGCACACCCAAAATGAAAACTGCATGTATGTCACTAAAGCATGACATGTATATGGAATGAAAATGACAAACTCCAATGCATCTAAAACTATTAATTTCAGCACCATTTCAGGGAAAACAAATACATGCATGTGTACATTTACAACAGTGCTATGTGTCATTTTTAATAAATAAATAAAACAAAATGGAAACGATTTCTCGCATTATTGCAATAACTCTCAGTGTGTGCAATTTGATTCACTTTCCCACATGTGCATACATGCTACCTAACATTCTCCTTTCTAATCTGTACATACTTCTTCGCTTCTCGATTGTTCTCTGCATACTGGGACTTGCAGTGCATCATTTCGAATACAAATAGTGCAACAACAACTCCCACACTTTCAAAATTCCAGCTCTGTAGGACATACCTATTATGGGAATACCGGCCCATTACAAACGCTGCCCTTGCTCCCATGTCCCCATTCCCATACAGTGCTATCCAACTCCACACAAATAGAGACTAACATTTTCCACCACCTGACTTTCCAGGCAAACATGACTTGTAATGTCCTAGTGACACTGGGAAGCTAGCTGCCAAACAATTATTAGGAATCTGGTGGTAACCCTTTTGCAGCAACGACAGTGTTACAACCATACTCATAATCATGTACAATGTTACTATCTCTTTTTCCCGACAAATCCTACTACACTGTAAAGTAATGTTCTTGTACTACAATTACTTTGCCATTACCACACAAACCCACTCATTTTCTTCTTTCTCAATTGCAATGAAGAACAGTCTCCTGAAAGACAACAACCTCTCTCCTAGAAGACAACAACCGGAAGAAAACTGCTCTTCACATTCTACAAAGTAAGTGCACTAGTGTAGTAGTATTCTTTCTGTTCTCATACAGTTCAGTGTAGCTGTATACTAGCCTACAAAATGATTTCCAAACCAACAGCATTTACTTTACTCTTACTCATTGCTCCTCATCAGGTACACTCTTTGTATTCACATCTGAACACCAGTATTGTAACACCCACTAGTATCATAAAACATTATAATGTGCTTACTTATTCATGCACAGTACACTATCTTATGCACTAAACCAAACCCTTCACATATCTGCACACACAGCTACTCTTACAACCTTCCCAACCAGAACTAACAGCCCATTGCACAATCACAAAGCCCTCTATTTATATCTGCCCTCATATTCACACACTCATTGACAATGCACACAAATACTTTGCAGAACATTCAAACCCATGATTTTCTTTTTTTTCTCCAACAGACAAGACAGAATGCCTACTAAAAAGCAACTGCATAGAAAACAACCAAAAAACAGAGCTGAAAAAACTAAAATCATGCAAAATACGCATCCACCTCTAGCAGAATTTACAGCAAATGTTCAAGCAAAACTGCTTATAAAGTCGGTAGCTAGGACTAAAAACAAAAGGGCCCCTCTTCAAAAAAGTAAAAATAAAAAGAAATGTAGAAAAAGAAATGAAGAATAAAACTACTAATAGCGCTAGCACTACATCTACCAATGTTGACGTAGCCACAGTAAAGCAGTACAAAAAAGTAATTTTACAAAATGTGTTCCATTGTAGAGTACTTCAAAATCTTATATAAAACAACAGAAAGTCACACTCAACCCTTAATAATTACCACAGAAGACTAATCCTGGAAGCTCTCATTGACAGCGCAATGCTTCTCAAAAGAAAATTGTTTATAGTAATTTCAACCAGAATGAAACCACTAACATAATTAAGCAGTAAATCGCAAAAAATATTTCTAATCATGTGCAATGTGAACATAGATAGTTTTGCAAACTTATGTGCAGGTGAATGGATTCACACAAGCAGCATGAAACCATATTTCAATAAAGAGGCATATAAACAAGAGCACAAAAACCTAATTGCCATATATAGTAGTGGTCGAGGGTATGAAATGGTAGACAATGCCATTATGGCACAAGAAACCTTCATTCAAAAAATGTCCCCAACAAACTTACAATCAACTCTTTTTTTCCACCGAACCAATCCGTCTAGTCTACAAAGGGCCCTGCACCTCAATGTGTAAAATACATAAACAATCCTTCAAATCTTTACGCCAATTCCTCAATCACTATGTGAAAGTAAAAGAGAACATTAGAATTAAAACTTTGCAAACCATGGACTCCTGTCCAGTGCGCAATTACACTGGACTGCGAGGACATTCATTAGCCTGCATTTCAGGACCTGCTTGCAAAAGTACCTTCCACCACATCAAAACTTTAGCAATACATCATTCCACTATATGGAATCTTCTCCAGAGACTGTCCCATGCAAAGAGTCTTGCTTTAGAACTGCAACATTTGAATAACATTCTCCTGCATGGCACAGCCAAAGAACTCCTTCAACAAATAGAGCACATCCAAAGTAAATATTTTGCAAGTGAAGATCACTTTGAAAATCCAGTAACTTTACAGAAGAGTTCTGAAAACCTTACACATACTAATCTTCTACTAAACATGTATAAAAAAGAAATAGCACAGTTTAAAAGCACATCTGCTGAAGTACCAAACCATGTAGGTATGTGTTATCACAGAAAAATAGTCCTGAAATCATACCAAGACATAGAAACAATAGCCAAAATGGATGCCAACACATAGGACATTTTGAAAATCAATTTATTATACATATACTACCCAAACAGAAGTAGTGCTTTGGAAATCATGTGCCTATACCACATAGCCCAACATTTCTCCTACAAGAATAATGTTACACCAGATTGATACAAGTGGAAAATACATAGTCAAAACTTGGGAAGCCAGCCTCATCAAACGTACCAAACCCAGCCTAATTAATCTTATAAAGTTATCATTTACAACTCTTTACCATAGAGAACTTTACTACTTGTCCCTACTCCAACTTTTTAAACCATACAGACATGAAGAAGATTTATTGGGCACCCAGGACTCACTTGAAGCTGCTTCCAATGCAAATGAAAGCAGTATAACAAATGTCAATGCCAAGCAATACATAACCATGTTGGACATTGAATACCAACAGGGGGAAGAAGTTGAAGCACAACTAAATGAAGACACACCTGAGGGCAGTCAACCGTCTGTTACAGGAAGCCAAGAACCACTTGGAGAGCCTCTGATAGTAAATGAAGCAGAATTAGCCATGACTGAATTAGAAAACGTCATGTATCAATATGAGCAATCAGATGAAAACTTGGCACTGCTGAAATCACAACCTAATAATGAGCAACTTCGCTTTTTCCTAGAAGTGACTAAAGAAATTAAACATGGTTTGCAGCATGAAAGTAAAACATGTTGCTGTCAAAATTATAAACTTGTATTCCTCTATATAAGTTGTGAAGCAGGTTCAGGCAAAACATTCTTCTTCAAAATCATCAGCAAATTCCTTCAAAAGTTAACCAACAACAAGCTTTCAGCTGTTGTAACAGCCCCCACAGGTTGATTTGCCTACAGCATAGGAGGTGTTACTTTACACTGACTACTGCTCCTTCCAGTACAACACCAAAACAAATTAGAGTACTACATACTATCACCAGAGGCTGTTACTGAACTATGCAGAATTCTGAAACAATTGAAAATGCTCCTAACAGATGAGGTGAGCATGGTCTCCAACCTAATGTTGGCTTTAATTCAGTTCAGATTACAAGACGTCCTTAAAACGGACTACAAATAACTCTTTGGAGGAAAACACATTTTTGTTTTTGGAGATATTCTTCAATTAACACCAGTGAAAAGTGAACCTATTTTTAAAACCTTAGTCTGCAGTCCACATCTATGCTAACATTTTAAAATGGCTGGTCTTCTTTCTAAAGATGCACAATCTATCTTAAACAGTAAACTTATCAATGAGCTATATGGGCATGAAACATCTGCACCTGATGTCATGGAACAATTAGCACAAAAAATGTAAAATGTATGTCCTTAAAGCCAACCCTAGCAAGTTGTACGCAATTCAATGAGACAATGTTAAAAAAAAGAAATGCAACCAATAGTGCATATTAGCTCCACAGACAAACTGGAAGTGCATGGCATGACACTCCCTATGTGTCAACAAGCAACAGCATGACTAAATAGCTTAGTAAAATGTATCTCCAACACAGCTGGTTTGGAGAAAATGTTAATGTTGTGTTTAAACTGCAGAGTAATCCTGAAACTTAACCTTGACGTGGAGCAAGGTTTGGTTAATGGAGTAATTGGTACAATTGTTGGCTTCCAGACATATCAACTTGACAACAATATTCAGTTTGTCAACATTCACTTTAACAAACTTTCATAAATAGTAACCAGATAGGACGCTAAACAGCATGGTGTCTTCTTTTCAAAGACATGTATATAAGCATATAAAACTTCTCTCTGTCCCTTGCATATGCAGTCACTATTTACAAATCACATGGTCTAACCATTGATCAGGCATTGGTTGACATTGGCAGTCTTTAAGAAGGCATGAGTTATGTAGCACTGTCACATCTATGTACACTTGAAGGACTATTTCAAGTCAATTTTGATGCAAACATAGTCCAGGCTGACATTCCATGCATCAAAGAGTACAACAGGCTACATTCACTCTACACACCCCATCTCGATATGTACCCTGTTCCTCAAAAAGTTAAACTTTTTTAAAGAAAGGTAACGCAAACAGAACTTATAAGATATCTCCCAACAGTACCACCAAAGAAACTAAAAACAACTGCTACTCTTTCAAGTAGCACAACCACAACACTATCTAGTGCAAATGCAAGTGCACATCCAACCACAGAAACAAAGAGAAATGTGTCTTCTAAAAAAACAAGTGGATTTCCAGCAAATGACACAGAGACAAATCTCTCTGGTCCATTCAGATTTTCACAACTGATGTAAATTGCTATGCAAATGTAGCAATCAATCTTTTGTTCCAATTTCCACCAATTGTTCAAAACATGTACTTGAATGGTACAGACCAATTGTTTTTGCAAATGTTCATCCTTCATCGAAATACAACAAGTAACCGTGACAACACTTAAAGTGTCTCAGGAATAAGGCAAGAATTGGACTACTCTGCAGGAATGGTAAGATTCACCATAAACACACAGGAAGATCCACACAAATGTCTAATGCCCATACTGCAGGTACTAGAAGGCAAAAATATACCTAGAAATAACATCTTTCAGATTTCATATACATGGAAGCATACATGCACTCTTTAAAACCATGTTGCACAGGAGCAGGTCCCTAATGAACGATGTGTGTATGTATCAGCAGCAGGACCTTCTCTCATGCGTGCTATACCTAAAGACTACACAATCTTTAGAGCTGACAGAACAACTAGCAAAGGTGGAGGAGTTGCTTTCATCACCATATTCCAACTAGGTATGAGAGAATTCACCAGCCAACCTATCTCCTCAGGAGAACTCCTATCTGTCAAACATCCTCTATCTCGTCAGTGCACATTACATATACACCTTATATACAGGCCACCTGGCACTCTGTCTTCCTTCAAGGAAGACATCACACACCCTCTCACTCACAACACCAAACCCAACTCCCAAATTCTGCTCTTAGGTGATCTAAACCCGGCTTCCATGACCCACAAGACACCAATGCAAAAGCCTTAGAGCACTCCCTCATGGAACTAGGATTCACACAGCATATCACTGAGCCCATGCACTGTAAGGGCAGAACCTTGGACTGGATAGCTGATTTAAATTGCAATACCAAAATCCTTTTAAACTCACTGTGTTCCTGGTCAGACCACCACATACTTTCCTTCAAGTTCCAGAACATCTGCCACCCACCACCAACTGCTCCGCAAGCACCCCCGGCCACCACCAGAAACAACTGGTTGATGGCCCTGGAGAACATACTCCCACTTATACAACCCATTAACAATCCCCACAAATCTCCTGACAAGGATCCTGCTAACCTAGTGGATATATATAACCAAACCTTACTGCAAGCATTAGACCAAATAGCCCCTCTTAAAACAAGAAAAGCCAAGCCTCCAGGTCATTTAAACAAATAGTTCTCCTCAGACTTGAAAGCCCTACGGAAGACCAAATGGTGCTCTGAAGCCAACTGGAGAAGAAAAACCTCTATCCAGAATAATGAATTATTCTACACTGCCTCTAACAACTATAAAGCAGCCATTTTGAAAACTATAAGCAAAACCTTCAACAATAGAATATTAAATGCCAAGTACCAAAGAGCTATTCACCATCCTCAAAGAATTGCTTTAACCCTTTCCCCCTCTGACGTCATGCAACAAAGATGCTCCCTGGTGTGCCAACATCCAAAAGGCCCTACTAGATAAAATTGCTCTACTACAAGCAAAAATCTAAACCAAAAAAACTCACCCTTGCCTCCAAAGCCAAAACTAGCAAATATCAGTCTTCACTATCCAAGACCTGTAACCTATATGAATTCTCTCCAGCCACCACTGAAGAGGTGGTAGCCATAATCGCTGGCCTTAAGCCATCCAAATGTCAAGGAAACATTTGCCCAGCCTCCATCATAAAAGGGGGTGCCAAGGAATTTGCTCGCTTCATTACATCCTTAATCAATATTTCCTTTGCCTCATGTTATGTCCCTAAGTATCTGAAAGACGCCAGGCTTATGCCCCTTATCAAAAAATCCGCCCTCAACCCCAACATACAAACAAGCTATAGACAAATCACAACTGTTTTGTTTCTATTAAAAATATTGGATAAAGCAGCATATATTCAAATTAAAAACCATCTCGAAGCAAACAACCTGCTAGGCCTCCGGAAATCCGGATTCAGACCAAGACACGACACTGAGACGGCCCTCTTGGTCTTAAAAATCCAGATGGATGAAGCCAAAGATAATGAAACCCTGCCTTACTCCTACTGCTCGACCTGTCAGCTGCTTTTGATTTAGTTGACCACAGTATTTTAACCACCCATCTAACCACCTCAGCCTCATTTTCACCTAAAGCCGCTTTTTGGATCTAATAATTCCTCTCTGATAGAACCATGAGGGTCTTTCCCTCTATAGCATCAGCAGCTCCCTCTCCAATTACATGCAGAGTCCCTCAAAGCTCTTGTGGATCCCCAACTTTGTATAACATTTTCACAAAGTTGCTGTTCGACCACCTAGATGACCTTGACGTCCCCTATACAAATTAGGCGGATGACACGCAAATTCTTTTCGCTCTGTCGGGATCATATGAGAAATATTCCACACTCTTAAACAAAATATACCTCAAAATCCAACACTGGATGGAAAACCACGGTCTTTGTCTCAATGATGACAAAACCGAGCTTCTACTTATCGGCTCAAGGCAACGCCTCAAAAAGCTAGACCCTTAATACACGTCATTTAACATTGATGGGAATAACATTAAAGTGTCCAAGGATGCCAAAACACTTGGAGTCTATCTCAATTCCACTCTATCCCTCTCAAGACAAGTAAACACAACAGCTTCTGCAACCGCATATGCCTCTAAATTAATAAATTCATGAAGACTTTTCTTATCCACCACCAGCTGCACCACCTTGGCTAGAGCACTTATACTCTCCAAACTGGACTATTATAACATGCAGTATTTAAGCACAAGCAAACAAAACCTCAACCAGCTACAAGTACTGCAAAACAACACCATCAGAGTGGCGCTAAACATACCTCAGACCAACCACATCTTTCAAGCTAGACACAACATCAAAAGGCTCCACATACAAGACAGAATTACCTTCAGAACCCTTATGATCACACACAAATGCCTGGCCAATACTTGGCCAATAAATTCTCCAGAAAATTATCCTCTACACCTATCAGATCTAACTACATAAACTGCCTCATCATCCCCAAATGTAAGCTGCTGAAAGCAGGTGGATCCTGCTTCCCAGTGCTGGCAGCTAAGACCTGGATCTCTTTGCCCTCTACTCTAAGAGATTAACCTACTTTTCTGGCCTTCTGATATTAAGTCAAATCCTGGCTCTTCTCACTGACCAGTCACTGATGCATATTCTATCTCTGACCCCACACTGGCGACCTCCTAGGTCAGATGTCTAGATGATATGTAATACTAAGATGTCCCCTACTGGCACTCTCCATACCCATATCTGTTTTGTATATACCTGACTGTTCCTCTTCGGCCAATTCCTATGACGCTGCCCTTGTACATAAGACATTAGCCAACCTTGTCATTAAAACTCTCTACCTGCATCTGTATATATGTTAGAACACTGTGAGTTCATGTAATCTAAATGCCATGATTGTAACATTTGTTGTTCTTCTAACTTAAAGCGCCTAAATACCTCTGGGGTAAGCGCGCTATATAAACAAATAAACTAAAACTAAACTAATCTATACCTATTTGTGAATCCATTCCATTTCATCAGCTGGTGCAAAATGCAAATCATGGCATATTATGCACTGTTTGCAATCCAGGCAATCGTTCCACCTTACATATAAACTCACATCGCCAATATGTAATAGAAATGCTTTTAAAGGTACAACAAACTTAGATGGTACCAAAAACAAATGCAAGCTTACTAGCTTCACACATGGGAAAGCATTTCTTGGCAAGAACACGTTCACAACAGTAGGCATAATGAACCACACTGGTGCCACAACCACTGCAGGTCACTAAACTGCATACATTAAAAAAAGATGTGTATGATTTGAATGCAATGACACTTCCATTACTCTAAAACATAGATTAACAGCAAATCTAAGAAATGCCTTAATATTCCTTAAACCAAAATGTAGTCACTGACCCGCAAAACTATCGTAAGTCAGTGCACTTTAGACAGCACCAGGTATCTAAGTTCTTCACCCTTCTCAACTGTAAAACTGTAAACAGTTAAAATACGCCAACTGGTATCTAACTACATCCATAGTGCTACAGTGCTCTTTGTGGAATGGAAGCAGTTTCAATATGCCAACAGATGTATATTTAGTACATTTTTGATAATGCTATATAGATTTTTTCCCCAATGACCCAATGATTATGCAAACAGAAACAACAACTGTGCAAAGCACACACTCATGTTTTTTCACCCATAGTACTTACAATTTACTGATTATGAGGGTCTAGAAAGTTTAGTCACTAACCTATAAAACTATCAACAGTTATAAAACACCAACTGGTATCTGACTGCACCGATAATACTGCAATATTAGTTTCCAATAGTAAAATACTTAGAATCCACCAACAGGATCCAAACTGCATCAAAGCATACTCTTCAAAACTGCAAAACTATAAACAGTTAGAATACACCAACAGGAATCTAACTGAAGCCATACCATCAGCACTTTCAAAAAGCAAAACACGTACACCATTACAATTCTTCCTACTGCAATGCTGCTTGTAACAACAAATACACTTATTTGTGCATCTTAAACATTAATGTAAGTACTGCACACTTCAAAAAAACATAGTGTGGCACGTAATGTCAAATAAATGTACCAGGTTTTCTTTAATTCAGCATGGCTTTTTTCCCACAGACCCAAAGATTATGCAACCAAAAACAGCAACTATGCAAAACGCACAGTCATTTTGTTTGAAGCATAGTACTTGGAATGTACTAAATATAAGGGTCTAAAAACTACATTAATATGTGAGATTGTATGCAATGGGACATTGTGAACTCTCCTACCTAACATAGTATGCTATGTTTTTTTCACAGAGAAAGAAGCAAAGATGTTTCCGGCATTACAACGTACAACAAAGTCAACCTGTATCCCCAATGCTACATCAATGAAAAGTACCATTTCCACTCCAATGGTATTGTGTCACTATGTTCCAAAAACTATACACTGCCTATACAGTATGTATAATTACTATACACATATTATTGTAATTATTGTTTCCAATGGCCAAATTCAATTTCTGTACAAATATTATTACAATACTTGTGGCCAGTGGGCAGATTCTTGGGTGCATGGCCGTATTATGCTGTGGTGGTTGTGGCCATTGCCTAGATTTGTGGGTGCCTGGCCTATGGCCTACAGCCTATGGCCTACGGCCATGCACCCAAGAATGTAGGCACTGCTCACAACCACCACCACAACTTGCCCTTAGCTTCCCAATTCAAACACCATCTGCAGGCATCAAAATAGACCGCCAACCCTATTTTTCAAAAATGGCAATATCGCCATATCATCTAGATTCCATTCCCCTATTCTAATTAGCCCTCCTGTAGTCACCAAATAACCCAAAACATCTTTCTACAACTGCCCACCAAACACTTAATATTGCAATGGAATCTAGGCACTGGCCACAACCAACGCAGCATGATACGGCCATGCACCCAAGAATCTGGCCACTAGCCACAAACACCACACCACAACTTGTCCTTAACTTCCTAATGCAAATGCCATCTGCAGACATCAAAATTGACCGCCAACCCTATTTTTCATCAATGACAATATTGCCATATCATCTAGATTCCTCTCCCCTACTCTAGCAAGCCCTCTTGTAGTCACCAAATAGCCTGAAACGTGTTTCTCCAACTGCCCAGCAACCACTTACTACTACAATGGTGGTGGACAGAAATTGGTTGCATGGCCGTATTAAACTGTGGTAGTTGTGCCAGTGCCTAGATTTTCGGGTGCATGCCTATTGTTAACCTATGCAAACATCCTCATACCAACTACACTCCACTCCCCTACTCTAGTAAAGCCTGCCTGCTTTCACCATATAAGCTGCCCGCCCAAGACTCTGTCTGCGGACTACCGCAGTGTCTGTGGACTGCCGCGCCCCGCACGCACTTCTTCCACCTAAACAAATATCCCCATATCATCATTCTTTAACTCCTCCACCCTTCCCAGACCCTCTTTCCAACACCAACTGACCCAACATTTGTTTCCCAACTCTATTCCCCACTGCGCTGTCCGGGACAGTCATAGATATCCGTGGATAGAACATGGTGGGCATTTCGGGAAAAATATGACACACATCACGCTTTTCACCAACCAATTACTGGGCGCGTTGGATGTCCGAGGACATCACACCTCCCTCCGGACCAATCAGGGTCCTGTCCGCAGAGCGAACAGGGAAGTGAGTCCGCAGACCAAACCCATATATCACACATTTTTTGTACCTACATTTTGCATGTTTTAAAGAAAAATACTGGGTGGATTTACACCAAATTTACAAAAGCATGCTTTCGGGACCAAGCCGCCTCTCCTGCCGCATATCTGGTGAAAATCCTCACTTGGCAGAATAAATTCAGAGTGGGCCATATACTTTTTTTGCAAAGTTTGGTAAGGATTTGACCGGGGGGGCAAGGGGGAAAGTTGTAGGCCACCCAAAAAGTGCTCTTCCTATGAGTTGAGCAACTTAACCATAAGTACAGGGCTGTTACCGCAAGTCCTGCAATATATAGCATGTTTTGAATTTTCATATTATGACTGCCAGTGAACAAAAACACTTGGCCTAGATATGTCAGTGAACAAAAACAAGTGGCCCATATATGTGATGTGATGTCATCAATGACATTTGTGATGTCATCTTGATGTCCTGGGTGTTATTCTTAGCAGTGCACGGTAGTGGCGTGAGTTATGGTTGCTTAGTTTACCATAACTGGTGAATTTCTGGGGGTTTTCGGTTTGACTTGTAACAATAACGTCCCTTTAACAAAGTTTTGTCACTGAATTTCTTTAGTGCAACTTAACCATAACATCCCTTTAACAAAGTGTTTTCACTGAATATATCTATCCATCTCTATATTTAATTTGTGGGGCATTTTATATTTTTACATTACTTTTCTGCTAATGTAGGCACATGCATGGCCTACTTTTGCCTAGGAGGTTCACTTGGGAATTTGGGAGTGTGTCTTCATTGACCCTCCCCTCCCGCATATCAGTGTGGCATTTCAGCTGCGTTACTTTGTTGCTGTAGGATCTGCCTTATACATTATGCACATAATTACCCCATTATCATGTGTGAATATATGAGTCCACACTACATACACTTTGCACGGGAGCAGATACAATTTTGCAAGGTGTAAAAATTGCCACTGTGTAAAAAGCATTTCAGTTCAATGTCTATTTCACCAGAGCACTGGTCCCCGTAGCGCTAATAGAGTATGCTACTGGCACTGGGCCAAACGTTGCCTTGGTAGAACGATGCATTGTTGCACTAGAGATACTCTTCCATAGCACAAACACCGTTCACAATTGCTTTTTCACTGGTGCACAGTTGTTCTAATAGTTCACATAGCGTCCTCCTGTCCACTGGTCGCAAAGGGTGCCATTTGCAACAGAAGGATCGGGCACTCCAGCCTGCACTGGCTGTCAGGTGCCACATTATCTATGGAGAGAATTCACTAAGTGTGCCTCTGAAGGGCCGCAGGTGGGGCTGGGTGAAGTCAGTCGCATATCAGCGAACTCCCAATGTAGTCCAGGAGGCCAGTCCAACTGCACCGATCCTGGCATTGCAAAGCATCTGCACATCCCGTGGAACGTGTAATGCTGTGCACAGCTCCATTTCTATTAGGCACTTAGCATGAGACGAAGCTGCAAGTCAGCTGGTGGGTGGCAGGACAGGCTGAGTAATTAATGGTGATGCGATCGAAACTCCCCAAGGCTTCAACCCCCCCAGAGTCACTGCGATTGTCAATCAGCAACTGTGGCTTCTGCGCAGACAATCAGGCGTGCCAGCCTCGCCATAGTGCTGGGAAACTCTGCACCACAGTAATTGGGCAAGGGTTGGCTTCCCCCGGCACCCTCAGGGCACCAGCAGCCCGGCTCTGCCAGGGAGTGCCATTCTTAGCAGCACTCACGGCAGGAGCCCCTCTCTCCATCCCCTCTCATTTGGGATCCGTGAGACAGGCTGACAGGCCCACTCCCTGCGCACCATATTGATTCTGACATTTGATATGGATTTCGCTCCCCATAAAATCATATTTTCTCTTCTGGCAACTTCTGCAGCGCGGTGTGTGATTAATCGTGTTCCTCCCCCTGGTAGCAGAAGAATCCTAGGTATGGATGAGGAGGCTCTGATGTCTCCCTGATGAAACTCACAGGCTGAAAACTGTCCATCAAGACCAAAGCCTAGAGTCTGCGGGGCGCTTTGTTATATATGTAGAGGAGTGCGCCTGCACAGAAGCGGAGGGGCCCAAGAGGGTGATGTGATAGCCAGTTACCCAAATAAAAAGGTGAAACAACACTCAACAGAGCGGGGCAACACGTGAGAACCATTAACAGAGCAAGTCAACATGTGACAACAATTAACAGACCGAGTCAACATGTGAATACAATTAACAGACCGAGTCACCATGTGAATACAATTAACAGAGCAAGTCAACATGTGACAACAATTAACAGACCGAGTCAACATGTGAATACAATTAACAGAACAGGTCAACATGTGACAATAATTAACAGACCGAGTCAACATGTGACAACAATTAACAGACCGAGTCAACATGTGAATACAATTAACAGACCGAGTCAACATGTGAATACAATTAACAGAACAGGTCAACATGTGACAATAATTAACAGAGCGAGAACATGTGCCAATAAATAACAGAGCAAGGCAACATGTGACAAAATTAATAGAGCTAGTCAACATGTGACAATTTACAGAACAGGTACATTTGTGACAGAATTTAAGAGAGCAGGTCAACATCTGAGAACCATTAACAGGGAAGGTCCACATGTGACAACAATTAATAGAACAGGTCAACATGTGACAATAATGAACAGAGCAAGTTAACATGTGGCAAAAATTAACAGAGCAGGACAATATGTGACAACAGTTAACAGAGCAAATCAACATGCAAGAACAATTAACAGAGCGAGTCAACATGTGAATACAATTAAACAGAGCAGGTCAACATGTGACAATAATTAACAGAGAGAGAACATGTGCTGATAAATAACAGAGCAAGGCAACATGTCACAATTTACAGAGCAGGTACATTTGTGACAGCAATTAAGAGAGCAGGTCAACATCTGAGAACAATTAACAGAGCAGGTTAACATGTGACAACAGTTAACAGAGCAAATCAACATGTGAGAACCATTAACAGAGAAGGTCCACATGTGACAACAATTAACAGAACAGGTCAACATGTGACAATAATGAACAGAGCGAGTTAACATGTGGCAACAATTAACAGAGCAGGGCAATATGTGACAACAGTTAACAGAGCAAATCAACATGCAAGAACAATTAACAGAGCGAGTCAACATGTGAATACAATTAAACAGAACAGGTCAACATGTGACAATAATTAACAGAGAGAGAACATGTGCTGATAAATAACAGAGCAAGGCAACATGTGACAATTTACAGAGCAGGTACATTTGTGACAGCAATTAAGAGAGCAGGTCAACATCTGAGAACAATTTACAGAGCAGGTTAACATGTGACAACAGTTAACAGAGCAAATCAACATGTGAGAACCATTAACAGAGAAGGTCCACATGTGACAACAATTAACAGAACAGGTCAACATGTGACAATAATGAACAGAGCGAGTTAACATGTGGCAACAATTAACAGAGCAGGGCAATATGTGACAACAGTTAACAGAGCAAATCAACATGCAAGAACAATTAACAGAGCGAGTCAACATGTGTAAATAATTAACAGAACGAATCAATATTTGACAACTATTAACAGAGCAAATCAACATGTGAGAACATTTAACAGCAAAGGTACACATGTGACAACATGTGGCAATAAATAAGAGCGAGGCAACATGTGACAAAAATTAATATAGCAAGTTCAATGTGTGATAACAGTCAATAGAGTAGGTTCAGCATGTGAGAACAGTTAACAGAGAGAGTCAACATGTGACAACATTTAACAGAGCAGGTCAACATGTGACAATAATTACCACAGGAAGTCAACATGAGAGAACATTTAACAGAGTGAGTCAACATGTGACAACAATTAGCAGAGCAGGTTCAATATGTGACACCCGTTAATAGAGCGAATCAACATGTGAGAACAATTAACATAGAGGGTCACCATATGACAACAATGAACAGAGAAGCTCAACATGTGACAACAATTAACAGAGCGACTCAACATGTCAGAATAATTAATAGAGTGAGCCAACATGTGATAACTATTAACAGAGCGAGTCAACATGTGCGAACACTTAACAGTGAAGGTCAGCATTTGACAACAATTAACAGAAGAGGTCAACATGTGTCAATAGATAACAGAGCGAGTCAACAATTGACAACAGTTAATAGATTAGGTTCATGTGATTTCATGACGGATTAGGATCTCTCGATGCTGAATGGGAGCGCTGAGGGAGATATTCCCCCCGGCTCCACATGGAGGAGGGGTTCATCTCACTTGACGATCGATTATTTTGTATGGAAGAAGATCTTTGACAGCTGTGCTCTATTTAATGTTATTAATGGAAATTGGAGCGATCATGCGATGCCAGAAACTTCCCTCAATCTTGATCAACAAGTATTAGATTCCTGTTATGATCAGAAATTGTCTGTAAATACGGTCGGGAACTGGATATTTAGATTCAATGGAGGGGACCACCTGCTTATCAATAACCTGGCCATTACGACAGATGATTTGACAGATCTACAGCTGTAAGGGATCTGTGATCCCTCTCGCTTTGTTGAATTTCTATGGAATTTGGAACCCACAGCTAGTAAGATCTTGACAATGGGACCTCCTTATAAGCACCCATTTGACATGCAAATTCAAGAGATGAAAAGAAATAAAAGACATCAAAAGGCAATATTGAAAGAAAACACTAAAAGGAAGGAATTAGAGTAATTAATACTGCCTACAGAAATTGTATTAGGTCCCATTGATTCATGAGACTACAAAGAGAGGGGGGAGAAATGCTGAAAGCTATTTGCTTATAAAACTCTCATAGCATTTGGACAATTATAGGCTCAATGGATAATCCTATTGGCTACACACAGAATACCAAAATAGAAGAGCAGGCTTGGGTAGCTCACTTTGAAAAAGTATATGGGCCTACTAACATCATAGAACCAAACATTAAAATATCAACAGATTGGGCCTTGACATTTGAAAGGGAGGATATCCTAACCCTAATTAAAAAATCTATTACATCCCGAGCACCAGGCCCCAAAGGGTTTAGCAAAGTGATCCTGAAGCTGAAACCAGCCCTCTGGGCGAAGATCCTAAAATCCTTATTTGACAACATAATTGAGACAAAAAAGATTCCTGGGTCTTGGAGAAACTCCATCATTATTCTGATCTATAAAAAAGGAGACTGGTTGGCAGCCTCAAACTACCGGCCAATTTCACTCCTAGACGCTGATGGAAACATTTTTGCGGGTCTAATATTAAAGGACCTGGAAATCTCGGCTAAAACCAAGGGGATAATCCCTAAACAACAGATGGGATTTAGGAGGGGTCTCTCAACCTGTCTAAATGGACTGGTTCTGACCTGCCTTAGCTCGGGATCCCTCATAAAAGGAGGTTCTCCTCTCTTCGGAGCCTCGATAGATTTATCTCAAGCTTTTGACACCATCAATAGAGACTGACTATGGAGGAAATTGAGGAGCTGGGGTGCTCCCTGACAACCTGTTAGCTATTCTAATAGAATTACATCATAATTCAACTCTACGAGTCAGAATGAATAGGCAGGGTAATCTATCTCGTAAAGTCAAGATCGGAAGAGGAGTTAGACAAGGTTGCTTGATCGCCCCAATCCTCTTTATTCTGTACCTCTCAGATTTGCCTCAATGGTTGTAAGCAACTGGTTTGGTTAGTCCTAAACTCTGCACTGTTAAAATTAATTGGCTACATACGCCGATGATAAAGGTGTTCTGGACCACACACAAATTGGATTACAGAGACTATTGACAGCCCTCCTGGACTATGCAACTTCCAATGACTTAAAAATAAACCATAACAAATCTAATATTGTTATTTTCACGCATCCTCTGAAGATTTTGAAACCATTCACCTGGTGAATCGGTAGCCAACCTATTCCAATCATGAATGAGGTAATTTATCTGGGAACACAGATGAAAGCTTTCCCGACCGAATCCCAGCTTCTCCTCACATTGGATTCAAAGACCTTAAGCCTGGGATCGCAAATGAAGAATATTTACATTAAATACTGCACATTTTCCATTCTTCCTGTGAAAAAATATTACATTGGGAAAGTTGCCCCTATACTTTTATTTTGCCTAGACTCAAACCTTCAAGCTTTTGATATTAACTGGGATAAGGCTGAAGCAAAGCTAAGGAAAAGAACTTTGGGTCGCCCTACCACTGCTCCAATTGTCTGCATAAGATATGAACTTGGTCTCACCTTCCTCTTGGCTTGGTTGGAATGGAATTGGGTCTCTGGATATAGAATGATCCTTGTGCCCCCACCTCCATCTCTCTATGAAGATATTGGAGTGATGATGGAAAAGGCAGATAATAGATTTTTGAACAAATTAAAGGTTAAGTCCAATGACATATTAATACAATCTGACAGCACACTTGAAAACTTGATCGAAAATCCATTAAAAACTAAGGAATCCATGAAAAAATGGACTGGATAAGAATAATACAAAAAAATTAGACTAGCTAAATTGTCATGCTCACTTAACTCAATAGATAAACCAAGGTCATTTCGCCATTTTATCTAAAGAATTGTCATCCAGCTCCAGGCCCCAGAATGGATTTCCTTAGCCTTAGACTAATTATACTACCTACCCTTGAAATTTTGCATACTAGAGACAAATTACTTTTTCCTACTGATATACGTGACCAGTGTGAAGATATGAAAGACAATCGATTCAACATCTTCTACTAAAATGCACAGGGACTTGGGACCTTAGAGTTTGAAGACTACAAAGATTTGTTCATAATGTCGATTCATTAAGCTTGAATCCATTCTGGGAAAGATTGGTCTTGGGTCATGAACTTTTTCTCACAAATGAAGTGGTTAATCTTCTGAAAGATCTAAATTTGATGGGAAAGAAAGCTAAGACTAAACATGTTATATGAAACACCTAAGATAGCCACTCTATATATACTCATTCTCTCCATTTTGGGATCCTCATTTTCAATTTTTGGTTCCTGATATCTTAGATGTCTCTTTCTCCTTTGAATTTCCCTGCTCTCCCTTTTCTATTTTAGTAAGTGGTTTTAAAAATGTGTTCTATCCTTTTACTGTTTTAAGAGTTAAGATTACACATGCCTCCGTATTTCTTCATTTTTTGATTGTGTTTTATGATCAAATACTTTCTTGTAAAATGTATTGAAAACTATTTACTTTGCTCTGTTTTTTCTGTTTTATGATAATGTGTGTAAAAGGTCAAGATTTTGTTTTGGCTAGGACACAATAAAATAAAAAATACATTTAAAAAAAGAGTAGGTTCAGCATGTGACAACAGTTAACAGAGCAGGTCAACATGTGACAATAATTAACAGGACAAGTCTACAGGAGAGAACATTTAATAGAGCGAGTCAACATTTGACAACAATGAATAGACGGAATGTTCACTGATAAGCCTCACTCCTGGAAAAGACTGAAAATGTACCCCTAATTATGTTGTGCTTAATCAGGTTTAAGAGGCACATAAACAAATGCATGTGATTTGCTTTCCCTCCACACTGGCTTCCAATGAAAGGGAATTAGGAGGTTTCTAGTGACATTAGGGTTTAAAACAGAAAGCTCACGCTGCAAGGGAACTCACCTTGGATAGATGTTCATCAACATGGACCACAGGTTTGTTGAAATTAATTTAAAAATATTTCATTTTTATTGGTGAGGGGACATTCAGATTTGACATTCCATACACCAATTTATATGCACACTCCTATGAGATTGGGTGTCATAGTGACGGAGAAGCCCCCTTGCAGTTCCACCTCCCCCAGATCCAGCGATAAATCTTACAATGTGTTGAGTCAACTGTTTATGTTGAAATTCTCAACCCTTCCCCTCCCAAAGACATACTCCAGTCATCTTGTCCTGCACCACCTTAGCCTGGTGGTAGTGACCATCCATGCCATACCGCTGCTGGCAGACCAACTGCTGGTAGTGACCATCCATGCCATACCCCTGCTGGAAGACCAACTGGTGGTAGTGACCCATCCATGCCATACCGCTGCTAGCAGACAAACTGATGGTAGTGACCATCCATGCCATACCACTGCTGGCAGACCAACTGGTGCTAGTGACCATCCATGCCATACCCCTGCTGGAAGACCAACTGGTGGTAGTGACCCATCCATGCCATACCGCTGCTAGCAGACAAACTGATGGTAGTGACTATTCATGCCATACCGCTGCTGGCAGACAAACTGATGGTAGTGACCATCCATGCCATACCTCTGCTGGAAGACCAACTGGTGGTAGTGACTATCCATGCCTTACCGCTGCTGGCAGACAAACTGATGGTAGTGACCATCCATGCCATACCTCTGCTGGAAGACCAACTGGTGGTAGTGACTATCCATGCCATACCGCTGCTGGCAGACCCAAGCCACAGCCAGAGTCACAGGACACCTATTAGCAAATGTGACAGTGGACATGGTGACCCGCTGTGTTTTCCTAACCGTACTCCTATTGGGGAGGGACATCCGCTCAATGTATGAAGTGTGAGTTGAGACTAGGTGCCACGTGCAATGGCAGTGTTGGCGTGACCACCAAACCTAATCTGCTGCTGGGACTGGACTGGCAATTTGAACACGCCTCAGAATATCTATAGCAGGCACAGAAGAGCTGTTAGTGTTTCTTCTAACCTATGTTACATTGTCTTGGAAACGAAAATGAAAAATGAGGTCTACAAGAAATGATATATTATTGACCTCTGACCCCATTCCTCCAAAAGCGTTAACATGAACATCGTATGGTTGAAAGTTGTTAGAGGGATTTACACACATCCATCACACTCCTAACACACATGCATCACAATACTAACATACATGGACCGCAATACTAAACAAACACATGCAAACAACAATGGTTAGATGCATGTTTCACAAGCGTAGATGTGTACGGTACACCAATCTAGTGATCCATTAAAACTGAAGCTGGCTTAAAAAGACCATCCTCTAGAATGATACTTCCTGCACCCCCGGGGAGTGCCGCGGGCGTGAATAACATATTCATACAAACGAACATGAAGACACAGCAGATGAAAACGTGTCTAAGCTTACAGGTGTGAAGCCCTGCAGATCCCTCAGTCATGAGCCCCTCTGATGAGGCACAATGAACACCAATGGTAATAACATTACAACATTTGTTACCATTTCTGGGTTTTGAACCTTATAAAAGCAAGCGAAATCACTGTTAGTACTTTAAAATTATATTTCACCAGATAGTCTATCTCCTCCCTCCCTACCTCTCTTCTCTCTCTTCCTCTCACCCTCTCTCGGTCGCTCTTCCACTCTTTTATCCATGTCTCTCCGTTTCTCTCTCTTCTTCTCTGCCCCTCCCCCTCTGTCCCTTCCTCTTTCCCCCTTGCTCTCTGCCTGCTGTTCTCACTCTCTCCGCTTTGTCTCTCTTTCCTTTCCTCTCTCGCTTTCCCTTTGTCTCTCAGTGTTCCTTACCCATCTCTCACTTCCCCGTCTGCCCGCCTCTTTCTCCCTCTCATCCTCTCTCTTTTTGTCTTTCTCTCCTTCTTTCCGTCTTTCTCTCTCTCACTCGCACTCAATACTCCCCTTCTCTTCCCATAACCGAGTGGCAATAACCAGTTTCTCATAGCGATTATACGTGGATTCCCCCCAAATGCCCAATAGAGCTTTGGGTCTTCCGGGGCTGTACCACCGAGAACCATGGCCAGTTTTTGTAGATATTTATTCGGACCAGGGAGCACTCCCAAAGAGTATGGAGAAGAGTTCCTTCCATATCCCCGCACCTTAAGCAATTGGAGTGGTTGGTATGTCCTCATTTGAGTAGAAACATTTGAGAATAATACACAAGGAGAAGCACCTTAAGCTGAATCAATCTTAGCTTTGCCGAAATTCGAATCTCCCAAGGGAACATCAAGGCCTCCACACACTCCTCGGAAGCTATCGGCCCCAAGTTCACCTCCCTTTTAACCTTCAGACCTGTCATTTCCTTGGTCCTAAAGGCAGTAAGACCCTGGTGTAAGGTAGACGTGACCTAAGTCACAATGCGTTCTGGGAAGATATTGGCTTCCTGGGGTGTAGAGGCAGGAATATCCTGGAAATGCTCAAACTGCGAGTTTGGTGCGTGCATGACCTGTATATAGTTGTAGCGTTCAGTATCGGGTAACCCTGAGATTCCCTATCTTGTTAACTTCAGGAAAATTAACATTTCCCCAGAGAGGTTGGATTAGAGTCTGCAGGCCTTCCCATTTCAGCATCTTTCCACACCCCTACAACATGTAGCGCAATCTCTGGTAGTCCCGACCTCTTCTATTCACAGTGTAGGGTTCGAGTTGGCGAAAGTCCAGAAATCCATGCCAGCTCAGCATGAACATGTGGCAGCAGAGGGTGCCCGTTTAACCAGTCATTCACGGTCCCCAACTGTCCTGCCCAGTAGTAAAGGTCTCAAACATGGTAAGGCTATGCCTCCCTCCCCCCACAAACCAAGTGCTGCAGTGTGGCCAAGGCAATACAATGCAAGGTTGTTTCCCACCCCAAATTAAATCTCTCAATACTGAGTCAATCTTTTCAAATTCCACTTTAGGAATTGCCAATGGGGCATTTTGAAGTATTTAAAGGTATTTGGGAAGATTTAAAGAGAACGGCCTTCCCTGGTAAGTTTTGTGGGAGGGATTTCCAGTGCGTTACCTCACAAAGAAACAATTCAGTGATAGGGTGAACGTTTATGAAAAGAAACCCAGCATGGCTGGGTCCCACTTGAATGCCTAAATATGTGAAACCAACCCTCAAAACCGGATACTGACACCCATGAGGGGTCATCTCCCCTGACCCCTCACCAAGCAGGAAGAAAGTGGACTTTTGTCAATTGGCCCTGAGATGACTAATCATTTTATATTTGCTGAGTACATGAGTCACGCACTGACAGGAATGTACTGATTCACCAATATATATCAATAGATCATCTGCATACAGCAAGACTCTGTCCTCTTTGCCTGATGGATTCCAAATCCAATATTGGTTTAATCGTTAGGAGCTCTATTGCTAGTGGACACCGCAGAGGGGAAAGAGGACACCCCTGCCTGGTCACACGGCTTGCAGAAAAGTTCTCGATGCAACCCTGTTGACATTAACTTTTGCTGACAGTGAGTTATAAAGCAAGCAAATCCAACTTAGGAAATTCTCCCCAAAACCCATGTGTTTCATAATTTCCCATAACCAGCCCCAACTAACCGACTCAAAAGCTTTTTTGAAATCTGTAGAAAGAAGGGCCAGCTGGCCCTGTAATTTTGAAGCCTGACAAATAGTAAGGTGCAGTCTACGGATATTCATGCAGGTCGATCTGTTCGGCATGAATCTGCGCTGGTCCAGGTGGACTAGTGAAGATATCACCCAATTAAGTCAGTTGGCAAGAACTCTGGCCAGAATCTTGACTTTCCCGTTTATGAGGGAGATAAGGAGAGCAGAGATCTGGACGTTTATCTTTCTGGGAAGGACAACAATACTGGCCTTTCGGAGATCGGAGGTAGAATCCCACCTTCCCTGCTATGATAAAATAATTTGTGCAGGTAATTACGCCTATGATCGCTACATATTTTCCAGGTTCTTCCCCGGAGCGTTTCTGGATATTAAGCGGGTAAGTCGCAATGGCAATTTCTTCTTCGGAGAAGTCAGTTTCCAAATGGGTAATTTGCTGGGATGACAGACGAGGAAGAACAGTGTGATGTATGGCCCCTAATCTCTTCATTGGGTTCTGGTCTCCTGGGGCTCAGTAAAGCGTTTCATAATAGGCTGTGAATGTATCAGCGATGCCCACATCCTCAGTAATCCATTCCCCTTTATCATTGAGTATGTTCCTTACATACCTACTACCATCGTCTCTTCTTTCCAGCCAAGCGAGCATTTTCCCAGCCTTGTCACCTGATTCGTAAATCTTCCTACGTTTAGCCTAATGTGCTTACCGTGCATTGCCTGAGGAGATATTCCTGAATACGTCTTGGGCGCTAAGCAGTGCATCACGCAAAGATGGGGATCCTGTCAAGAGGAGGCTGTCTTCTGCCACGGCTGCAGCCCTTTCAGTTTACATGACCGCCCGGGTAAGCAAAATGAAACCATTTCACCTCTAAGAACTATTTTGTAACCCTCTCAGAGTGTCACTGGGCTGTCCACTGACCCCTCGTTAAGGGGAAAAAACTCGGACGTCTTTGCGGTGATGCTGTCTACAAAGTCAGGAAAGCCCAAATAGTTACTGTTTAGGCGCCAACACTGTCTGGGTCTGTTTCTACCATTGTTGAATTTCATGAAAAGCAGGGAGTGATCTGAGATCCCTCTGGCTAGTAATTTTATACATAGCAGCCTATGAATATCTCAAAGGGGGACACAAAACAATCAATACTGGACATGGATCCATGTACCCCAGAGAAAACTGAGAAGCCCCGATCATGAGTGTGTTGCGTTCTCCACGCATCTGTGAAGCCAAGAGCCGTCGAAAAGGATTGTCATTTTGTAGGTCTATTGGGGCTCCTATTTCTAAGGTAGGTTGGGTCAGAGACCTGGTCCATTACTTCATTGAAATTGAAATCCCCGCCTGAGACCCAAATGACCCGTGATTGGACCAACTTGACGCAATGCCAACAGATCTCCATGTGGCCTTCAGCTGTTCAGCCTGAGCCTGCTAGAACAGTACTGAGGCCCCTACAAACTCCTGTATTCCGGCCGCACTTTTTACTGTAGCAATGGGCCAAAATACTAGGCACACAAGGCAACCCGGTCACAGAAAACAAACATTACAGCAAGAGACTGGCTGACATTTCCAGTTTTGCACTGCAGGTGAAGCACATGACTTTTGGCAAGAATTTGCCACTTTTCACCACAGCCACATTTGTCCTGCAATAAATGCAGAACATGCGCACTTGTGTTCTTTAATGTGATGTGGGAATGTGTCCATCCTTGCCTTTATTCACTTTTTCAAGCCGCTGTATGAATTAATAGACCGAAGTCACATGTTGCAGAGCTGGACCAGTCGTGCAGGTACAAGAGAACAACACAAGTTTCTTTCAAAAAAGTAAAGAGTTTTGTCAGAAAATCCATCTCTGACAGTTCTTTTATATATTAGGAGATGTACTTCGCTTAGAAGAGCACATAACCGAACAATCTCTCTCTTCCCTCCAAAGATAGTGGAAAAGAGTTGCTTGCACATATTTCTGCCTGCTAGCCCTACTCAAGCATCACATAATCAACTGTTTGCTCCATAATAAGTCTGTCCCCTGCGTATATCCTGGATAAATGATACGCTTCCCTTTACCCGATCCATTACAGAGAATGCGGTACCATAGTTGCCAATGTGACCCGTTCCAATCTGTAGGTGCTTATCAAGTACTCTGGGACTTGTAGTCTGAGTTGTATAATGTGGGAAGGAGGATAGCACAGGGGCAACGTGCTGGTCTTTGGACCACGCAGAGCAACAGAGGTTTGAATCCCGGATCCGTGCATAGAAACCAAACTCAGTTACGGTATTAGGCACGTTATAAAAAAACAATAAAAAAAAATAAAGTGGAACTACAAGTCCCAGAAAGCAAAGACAAAAACGCAGACTGGCTAAGCACCTACAGATTGGAATGGGTCACGTTGGCAAGTATGCAGGACACTGTGGTTATATGAAAAGAATGCCCCGGCTCAGTTATATAACACACAACGTGCATGCACTCAACATGTTCACTGGTTCCCTAGCCCTTGTAATGTAACATTGAATGGAAGGAAAGTGATTGACGTTTAATCACGAGTTTGGCTGTAGCCCTTAAATGCGGTGGTAACGGTATTACAGCCGCATTTAAGGGCTGGCCCTATCACGAGTTGGGCGCTAAATCGACTGTTTTACCTCCAGCTTTTTTCTGGAGGTGAAAATCCCTGTTTTCGGCTGTATTACAGCCGGCTGTATTAGCCCGCATAATTAGCGCCGAAAATTCCCCTTTGGATCCAATGGACCCAATCAGGAATGGGGATTTACCGTTAAGGCCCAACCAGTGATCCGGTGGTAATACCACCGGACTGGTCGGTGTTAGGGCTATTACAGTCGGCTGTATTATAGCCGGGAATACAGCCCAACTCGTGATGAGGCCCGCCTATTGTTTTTTATTTCTTTTTGCTCAAATCAATTTCCTCAAATTTGTTTTTTGATAGAAAGACGTGGGAGATCACTACAACCCCCCATGTTGCCTTTACACTCACCCACCCTACACCACCTATACTGCCTAACCCCAACTCACAATCTAGATTTTTGGGGGGGGGGGAAATTCGAGCAAAGAATTCAAGCAAAGAGGATTTGAGCAGTTTTTATTTTTTTTAATCAATAGACATACTTTCGTAATTGTGCGTGAAACTGCACCAACAAAGTAATTCTAGGGAAAGATACAATCTACTAATCTCCAATACGGACCTATTGACTATTGCCCCTGAGGGTGTCCTCATGGGATATATCTGCTTTGTCCTTAATTCTATACATTTAAACGTGTTGACGCGCTTTATCCTGGGACTATACCTCTGGCCCGTTCTAACATGCCCTTCTGAAAATACGGGTATGAGTGCATCGAGGTGCTATTATGGAACTGAGTATTTGGAAACAATACCTCCTATAATATTACCACCACTTTTTATCACACCACCAAATTTCGACTTTGGAGGCGAAGTGGAAGATTTCTCTCCAGCATGTTGTTGGAAGTAAAGCCTTCATTTTACCTCCAAAAATATGATCATTCACCTCTGCAGTTTTATTGGTTGGGGTAACACTGACAAAATCCCCATGAAGTTCCATGATCTCCAAAAATGGGGGCTAACAACACTGACACCCCACTCGCGATCCCACGGTAGATCCGCAAAGCCGTGTGGTAATAACGGTAATTGAGTGATATTTCTTTCTGCCTCGTCTGTGTTTTTGAAAGGCGTTGCCTTGTGGGACCTTTTTTCTGAAGATGCTGGTTTTCAGACCAAACAGGCCAGCAAGGCTTAAGCAGGTGCTTAAAGGCTATTCAATGGGATGTGATTCGGATAAAGTATCCTACCTGAGAAATGTAAAATTTGAACTGGGTAGGCCCAATGTTGCATTCATTAAATAGGCACTTTTTGGTCTGGGTTTCAGGTATTGCATTCTTGGACACTTGATAGTAATGTTTTGTATGTTTGTATCTTCTGTTTTATGGATTTTGTACACCCATATTTTGGGGATTTAAAATGTTTTTTTTTGTTTTACATTTATAAAGTGCATAAGCCCAAAGGCATCAAGGCGCTGTTGCAAAACCAGTTACCCATATTGTGGGGACATATGTGAAAAAAACAAAGCGTATGTGCATACAATGAGCACAAGAATGCTCATAGGCCAGTCAGTTTTCATAGGCCAGCAAGTGTTAAGCAAACAGCCAAGTTTTCAGAGCTTTGCGAAAGGCCCAATAAGAGTTCTCCGCTCTTCGGGCGGGTGGGAGAGAGTCCCAGTGAATTGCCGCCACCATGGGGAAGCTAAAGCCTCCTCCTCCGGCTCGTTTGTATCTTGGTTTGGAGAGGCAGTGCGAGTAGGCTGCCCTTACCGGCCTGGAAGACCTGGCTCTGTTGATCCTTTGTGACAAGTGGAGGGCAGGAGAGTGAGACAAGCATGATGATGCTATAACCTCACAATTGCTGTACACTTGTGTGGCACCTGCTGCCCACACTAAGCCAGAAGTGGGATGCAGGGCCATGGACAAGTGCCAAACGAATTGCTCTGCCCTATTCCTTCCTCAGCCCTCCTTGAGGAGCCAGTACCCCCACACACGTGCAGTAGGCATGTGCACACACTCCCACACACTACAGGAAGTATTTGTTTTTCCTAATTCTAGAGATAATGTGCCTTGTGTGGGCAGACCCCACACAAGAAATACAAACATAACAAAACACTGTTTTTAATGCTAGTCCATGGGGCTAGTGGACCATGTTTTATAGCCTGGTGGGGGGTGGGCACCAAATCCCATCCGGCAGGACCATTCTCTTCTACCTATTCCATCTCAGGTCACCACCATGTTTTTGGGGAACTTCGACTCAATCAAAACTCTGGTGACTTGTGTTATTCAGGACTTCTGCCCACAAGTGCAGTCACATTTCCATAGACAAAGTGTACTTGGCTGCCTCTTTGCTAATCACAAGTCCTTCCGGTCCTCCAAAAGTTCTCAAAATGAAGGACATGTCCTCCCATTTGTATGAGAATTGGGGGGCTCATTGCCTATACTTTCCCTAACTCTCAACCCTTGTCTTGTCTTATTAAGGATTGTATGGTTCACCGTACAGTCGTGCTCTGTCTACATGGTCGGTAGCACGCTCACCTTCGTGTATACTGTACTATGTGACCAAAAGCAATATCTGTAACAACATTATGCTTCCCTGTAACATTCACAATATGTCAACAATCGCTATCCTGCCTGTACCATTTATTGCAAGTAACAGGGCCTCAATGCCCCTGGGCTGCTTGCACGCTATATACATGCAAATAAATAAATAAATGGTGCTTAGAAGCAAAGCAGGTCATAAACGGGAAGGGTCTGTGTCATTCAGCCCAGGGTTGAAGGATGGCATTAAGTGGAACCACAGTAAGCCATGGCTTGGAAGCAGTACCTTTGCATAATGAAGGCACGTATTCATGGCCTGAAAGCAGTACCTTTGCATAATGAAGCCAAGTATTCATGACCTGGAAGCAGTACCTTTGCATAATGAAGCCCGGTGGCTCCATGTACTGCAAACTCCAGCAGTTAGTGCCAGAGTAATTGATGCTAATTAGTCAAATTCTCTAATAGATCCAGATGCTCATGGTGTCATCCAGCAACGGCACCTAGCGCAGAGCTTTCATGCTTAATTGGCAGCAGAGCAATTCACTTAGACGAGAAATGTAATTTAATTTCAATGCCATTGTTTATGTCCTTTTAACTGGATGAACTATGTGGGTGTGTTTGCTCATCAAGGAATGAATGAAGTGCTCAGCAGGATGGCAGCAGAGTGGGGTAGCATTGTAGGAGCGGAACATATTATTCAGGCTCCTTCAAAATGGCCGAAGCCCCGTGTTTCAATGTAACCTTTCCTGGGATAGCAGCCACTCCAGTCTGGCATGTGAATCACTTAAATGAGGGTGGGGTTACACGTCCACAGGGTACTGCTGTTCCTACTGTCTGAGTTCTTCGATCCATTCTATACTTTGCATTTAGTATTACAAAAACTCTATCGTGACCCACAGAATCTACACTATTCAAGTAAAGTTATTAGTTATGGGTACTTGCAGTAATTTGCAGCCCAGAGATGCCGCAGGCTGCAGAAGCAGCCTCCCCACCTGCAATGTGTCCAGGATGCAGAGGTAGGCTACGAGCATATTACCAGCTGCTACGTGCCCCTCTTGCATAATCTGCAATGTTTTACTTAAATTGTGCAAACTGCTACGAGAAGCTGCTACATTTACATTCAGCATGGCATCTAAATTCGATTTTCGTCCAGGCGCCCATATTACCAGGGAAATGGCACTTCCACCATTGGAACACACAAGGTGCTCCAAATTCTAAGATGGCCGCTGCCCCCAAGGCACCCTGTACTTTCCACTGCCTGCCTCCCCTCAGCTCGTAGGCACAATCTGATTGGCCAGGTATCTTCCTAAACCTGCCACTATTCGCCGGCAGGCGAGAGAGCTGGCCCACGAAGTAAGGCTCATGAAAGAAGGCTCTGACTGAGCTGACCGAGCGCAAACGGCGTTCGGCGAGGGATCCCTGCTCGACCTGTTAGCTGCAACAAACAGTACCCAGACATACAAGCAAGACTCCCTCCCTCAAGTGGAGGCTACCACACGGATAACTAACTTGATTTACGTGCTGAACTTTCCACTTGTTTCATTAACCTATGCCCACCTTGCCCAAATAGCCACTTGCATTGAACCACCCTCGTATGCGAAGCCGTATTGCGCCCCTACCTGACCAACACCAAACTAATAACCTAACCTATCTATCTGTCACCTGCCACTATCAGTAAACCTAGTTACACACATGCTACTATTCACACAATACTAGCCACCGCATATCTATTTGCATAACTACAATTGTCATGCTGTAAGAATACTCTGTTTATCCATATACCGGTACGGCCTGATATGCTGCCAAACCATTAGCCAAGATTCATAATTGTATTGCCTCACGTGCCACTGAATACTTGCTCGACGCTATGATTGTATTGCCTCATGTGCCACTGAATACTTGCTCGTCGCTATGATTGTATTGCCTCATGTGCTGCCAAACTCTTGCTTAGAGCCATAATTGTATTGCCTCATGTGCCACTGAATACTTGCTCGTCGCTATGATTGTATTGCCTCATGTGCTGCCAAACTCTTGCTCAGAGCCATAATTGTATTCCCTCATGTGCCACTGAATACTTGCTCGTCGCTATGATTGTATTGCCTCATGTGCTGCCAAACTCTTGCTTAGAGCCATAATTGTATTGCCTCATGTGCCACTGAATACTTGCTCGACGCTATGATTGTATTGCCTCATGTGCTGCCAAACTCTTGCTCAGAGCCATAATTGTATTGCCTCATGTGCCACTGAATACTTGCTCGACGCTATGATTGTATTGTCTCATGTGCAGCCAAAAATTTGATCAGAGCCATAATTGTATTGCCCATGTGCCGCTGAATATTCGTTCTGCACTATAACTGTATTGCCTGAGGTGCCTCTGAAGATTTTGTTCCTTTCCAACCTGCGTGCACTAGCCTAGCTGCCAGCCCTATGCCCCTATGTCGGCTGATCTATCCCTGCTTGCAGCTTGACCCACGCCTCAGAGAACTCAGACCCTGATTTGTACACCCAATCTACTTGCAGGCTTTGCCTCATGATGCGGCTTGATAAGTATACACCTGTGTAACTTATGATCTGCATGTAATTCACAATCCAACCTGTCCCTGCTCTAGTTTATGTGCCACACCGCGCCACATTACTACTAGTCAGGAATTGTTGTCCTGACCAGAATGTCTTAGCTACAGCTTAATTGTTAGAGTGATTTAGCCACACCCACACCTTAGACCTACTCTCCATTTGAATCTCCCCATTGGCACACAAGTGCCTCCTATCCCTCTCTTTCCCGTCGTCACTTTCTACGACCCAGTTCAAATACTTCACCGCACTGAACACTCAACACAAGACCCCCTGCCTTACCCACTAGTCCGCCCCACACCCCTCCTACACCTCCCACCTCCACGGTCAGCATCCCACATACATCATTTTGCACCACGCACTCACTACACACAATGTATCTGCCCGCTACCTACACTTTCCTACTAAGGACCATCCTTTACCTTCTCCACATCACCAACCCCTACAGACCATACACAAAATCTAACAACACATCACACAACACCATCACAATATATATACACCCCACATCATGCCAAACCAGCCCACTCCCTCCACCCCTGCCAGCCACCCACTAGAAACCAAAGACTTCGTGCTAGACTACCTAAGATCTACGAACCACTCTCCCGCACTCTTAAAGAGCCTAACTCCAGAACCACCAAATTCCCAACGCCCACCAGGAGACTCTCCATGCCTCCAGACAAGGACCATAATACTAACCGACATATTACGCCAGTTACCATCACACCTACCTCTTGCCACCACTCCACCCCATGACCACAACTCCTAAGGCCATCACTCCCACCATTAGAGGCGCACTTATAAATGCCTGTTCTATCATAGCTCATGCTACCGAGACAGAAGACCTCATAAACTCAAGAAACCTAGACTTCCTGGCCATTACAGAATCCTGGCTCCATACAGCTGCCGGCCCCTCCCTCATGTTAGCTGTCCCAGACAACTACACCACTCTTAGAGCAGACAGAACAGAATCTAGAGGTGGAGGTCTGGCCATCTTCGCCAAATCTGATCTTCACCTAAAACGGATTCCTACCAACAAACTAGACTCCTGTGAATCCCTTACAGTTAAAATGCCCATCGCGAATGCCCAAACACTCAATATGCACCTTATATACAGACCTCCAGGTCCCGTCGGATCATTTGAGGAAGACCTCAACAGTATTCTAACCGACAAACTAAAATTTCCACACAAAGCATCCTTCTAGGAGACTTTAACCTCATATTCAAAGACCCTAAAGACCATCAATCCTCAGTCATAGCAGACTCCATAGCTGAACTAGGGTTCAACCAGAAAATCACCCTCCCTACGCACAATAAAGGCAGAACCCTTGACTGGGTAGCAGACCATAAGTGTGCTATCCACATCGACGACATCTCTCCACAGACTTGGTCAGACCATCATCTCATCACCTTTCATCTCGAAGCCCCTACTACCACCAACCACAAGCCACTGGCCCCATCAATTCCTACGAGAAATAAGAAAAATATTACTGCTGAAAAGCTCATTCCTCTCATCCTCCCCACCCTCAACTCCTTGCCTGTCTCAACGGACCCCAGCACCCTAGTCTACAAATACAACAAAAGTATGACCTCAGTTCTCGACTCGATCGCCCCACTGAAAGTTAGGAAAAGTAAGCCTAAATAACATCTAAACACCCTACCTCAAATCTCTCAGACTGGAGAAACGAATAAGTGAACATATCTGGAAACACTCTCCAACAGAGCCCAATAAAATCAATCTCATCACAATTTCCACTAAATACAAGAAGGAAATAATTCTGGCTAAACAAGATTCTTACAACCTGAGAATCTCCCAAGCAAACTCCGGCACTAAGGAACTGCTTACCATCCTCAAAGAAATGGAAACACCTATCCCCATCATGGACACCTGCACCAAAGATAAACCTTGGTGTACCTGTGTACAAAATGCTCTCTCAAACAAAGTGGCTACCCTACAAGCAAAGATAGCCAACAAAAAAGCGAATCTGCCTAGTAGTACCACCTCCCCAATTCCTTTGTCACCACCTAATCACACCCGATTCAGCTTCTCCAAAGTAACCACCCTCGAGGTCGAAAAGGTAATTCTCTCCCTGAAACCCTCGAACTGCCAGGATGATACATGCCCCGCACAGATTATTAAAGACGCAGCTAGAGACCTCTCTCCCTTTATTACCAAACTAATCAACTCATCCTTCTCCAAAAGCATCATCCCTAAAAACCTCAAAGAATCCTGGATCCTCCCATTACTCAAAAAACAAACACTAGACCCCTCCATACCTACCAATTACAGACCCATCACTACCGTCCCCTTCCTTCTCAAAATCACAAGGTGGCTTACCTACAAATTCAGCACTACCTGGAACAAAACCATCTCCTAGGAGCCCGCCAATCCGGTTTCAGGCCCCAACATGAAACAGAGACAGCCCTGATTAACCTCAAGGCACAAATTGACACCTTAGAGACAACGGCAAAACAGCCCTACTACTCCTAATCAACTTATCTGCGGCATTTGACTTAGTGGACCACTCCATCCTCTGCAAGCACCTGAACACAGCAGCCCACTTCTCACAGGAAGCCATAAGTTGGATACAATCCTTCCTCAATGATAGAATGATGCGAGTCTTCTCTACATCTGCAGCGGCCGATCCCACCCCTATCACCTGCGGTGTGCCTCAGGAGTCATGCGTCTCCCCCACCCTGTACAACATCTTCATGAAGCCCCTTTTTGACAATCTCGATGGCCTGGGTATCACCTACACGAACTACGCAGATGATACCCAGATCCTCATACCGCTGACGGGAGATTACAACAAGGATTTGGCCTTGGTGAACAGGGTGTACCTTATCATTCAGGCATGGATGGCCTCACATGGACTATGCCTGAATGTTGACAAGAAGTTCATCATCCTTGGGACAACCCACAACATTAACAAGCTAGGCCATATCTACTCATGCTTCCTAATTGATGGAAACATCATCGAGGTAGCAAAGGAAGTAAAAACGCTGTCTTCTACCTAGATGCCTCCCTTTCCTTCAAAAAACAGGTAACCTCCTTGGCCTCTTCTACCGCCTATACGTGTAAATTCATTAGAGCAGCCAAACCTTTCCTCTCCCCAAAAAGTTGTACCACTCTTGCCAGAGCCCTTATTTTATCAAAATTGCATTACTGTAATGCCCTTTACCTTGGAGCCAATATATACATCATAGACAAAATCCAAATCTTACAAAATAACGCGCTCAAAGTGGCACTGAGCCTCCCCAAAAAAGAGCACACATCCAATTTAAGAAGAGCTCACAATTGGCTCTTAACTAAAGACAAAATTGCTTTAAAAGTTGCATCTCTCACCCACAAATGCATCAATAACGCTGCACCACGTCACCTTGTAGATAGAATCACCAGACACATCCCTAATCGCCACACTAGATCTGCCAATTCCAACACCCTCACAGTGTCTAGATACAAAACGCTCTAAAACCGGAGGTACTAGCTTCCGAGTACAAGCTGCACAACACTGGAACTCACTCCCTTCCTCCATAAGAGCCCCCCAACCCTACCCACTCTTTAGTCGTAAATACATCCAATGGATCAAGGAAAATGACAACTAACTCCCTCCTCATCCCTCTTCACCCAGCAAACTTCCGCACTTTCTACACATCCTTCACTTAAGATTGCCAACTCTGTACATATTGTACATATTTCTATATAATTCTATATATATGTCCTTTAAATCTTCACTGTATTAAAAACCCATTGTACATAGATAATTCTTTATGTATGTCCTGTTTAATCATACCTGTATGGAAAGACCCATTGTACATAAATAATTCTTTATATATGTCCTGTTTAATCATACCTGTATGAAAAGACCCATTGTATATTAAGTTCACCCATTTATTTACTGTATTGCATCCACTGCACCTTTATCTATGTCTACAAATCTACAGCAATGTAACCAAGCTAAGAATATTCTTTCTGCCTTTCTGCGCCCTGATACCCCCGGGTCCGGTGCGCATTACAAATATTAAACTAAACTAAATATTAAACTAAACATTGCAAGTGTAACATACCTTGATCATGTATCTACTTTCACAGAAGAAAAGTAGCATTGCGTTTAATTACTTTTACAATTTTTCTTACAAAAGATCCTACAACATTCCCTTGTCCAGTGTATTATTGTTGTAGGCTATGCTGAGTGTTTGGCGAAAATTGCTGGGCTATGGGGAATTTGATGAAGGGAGGATAGCTGAGCGGCAAAATGCTCGCCTTGGAAGGAAGATGACACAGAGCAACACAGGTGTGATCCCCGGGTCCGCGCTTAGAAACCTCTAGGTATTAAGCACCTTATAAATAACCTATCATATCAATCAGGGTTTTTGACTCTTCCCCAAAACATCCCAAATTTGTATGGGTGGTACCTGCTTTGCACATCAGACCCCAGATGTCCACTTTACTCTTCTGCTTCCAGTGTGTATTGGTCTTTTCACACTCCGGTAACCCACATTCCTCTTGCCAGACACATGCAATGGTATAATGTTAGTATTCCATGCATGCTCACGTTGAATCCTCTTGCACTAAACCCGACCTGTAACTGGAATGTCATTGGAAAACCAGAACGTGCAATGATGCTCCTCATTGAACAATCCAAAATGGTGACGTGCAGCTATCCGCACCCTCCAACTCACTTGTGCCATCGGATGAACTGTCTGACCTCAAATGTGTGCTCTGGCACAAAGCAAACCTTTTTCTGACTTGCACCAGTACTCCTGGTTCAAAAAGGCTGAAACTGGCGGCAATCGGGACCTGCCCAGAGCATCAACAATAGGGTGACCAGACGTCTGGGTTTTCCCGGGACAGTCTGGGGAAATCAACGGACGTCCTGGGGTCCCCGATAGTTGTTTTATTTTATAAATCCCAGCCGGGGTTTTGGTCATGGTGCCTTTTCTCGCAGGGATCGGGTCGCGATGCACCTCTTCCTGCGCGAATGGGGTCGTGAAATGTTTTTCATGCCCCCATTTCCCCCCCACCCCTTCCCCTCCTCGGTGCTCTCCTCCAATGAGAGGAGTGTGCAGGTTAGCCTCCCGCAACGGACCAGCGACATAGAAGTAGGACTAAAGTTATATGTGCATTTACTTTAGCCCTACTTCTATTTCAATTGCCCATCCGGGTTTTTTCTTTTTTTAATCTGGTCACCCTAATCAACATGCAATAGAGATTCTCACAGGCAATTCTGATTTACTCCAACTCAAGGCCATGTGAATTGGGACCATTATGGTTTGGAGTTTATGGATGGGTGAAAAGGACATCGGCGCCGTGGGTATTTCATTTCTAGAGCTTTTTCACTCCTGAGAATTAAAACGAAATGTAGATGAAACTGCTCGCCGAGCTCAAGGGCAGACTACTGAAATTCACTCTATACAAATTCTTCCCATGCGCATTGACTAAGCTTACCCGGAAGCCCCAAAACATGTCCGAGAGACAAGCACAGAAGCCACCAATAATTCCCTCCAACAGCACGAAACCTTATTTGGACCTTATCTTCTGCACTGCTTGAGTTTAATGCACGAAAGCAAGAATCTACATGTTATTAGCACACAACGAACACGTTTTTAGATGCATTAGATGCAGGTGCATTTTACTAAACTGCTTAAACTGTTTAAGTACTTTTCTACACCACATTAGAATCTGCACATTCGTTTTTTTGTGTTTTTGTTTTGTTTTAATCCAAAAAGACTCTTGTTGATTGCACATATGTAACATCAACTTGAAGATCTCAGACTTTAAGCAAGAGGCCAGGAATTAAAGGGGATCAGAGTGTGAGACCATTTACTATAAGGAACACAATACCCCCTGGGGCAGGTAAAAATGAGATTGCAAGGTACCCCGTGTTAGGCAGAATTACATGCAGTACCCTTTGGGAACACTACACACAATTAAGAGTACAGGTGTAAGCACAATCTCACCTTTGGTATAAGTCTCTACTACACAGTTTTGTAGTAGCAGGGCTGAGCAGCCAGGCTTATCTCAAGAGGAATGTGAGCAGTACAAGGTGTTACACAAAGGACTTGCAATCACAGTAGTTCAAACAAACACGTACTCAAGGTTTCTTGGTAAAACAATATTAATGTATTTACATAGTTAGTTAGTAAACATTCCAACAGTAATAAGCAGCTCAATATCACACAATAATACACTACAGTACCAAACCAATACGTTTCTGAACAAGTTAGGCACCCCTGAAGTGGGAGCAAAATGGCACTTCAGTAACTTTAAAAGGGGTAGAAAGACAAAGTTTATCAGAATCAAATAGAGTTACTTCTCATAGGCAGGGCAAATAGTTTCATTTCACTACAAGAGGCAGTTCAATTCAATAGGCCGTGGCCAAAGTCAATGGATCAGTGTCTTGGATAGGATAGCACAGTTCTGAAGTAAACGTTTAAGTCTTTGCCAATGTTCTTAGAAGTAGTTTGCATGAAAAATAGCGGTTTAGGAGCGAACAAGACTCCAAAGTTGGGAAAGTTTCACAAACTTTCACCGCGGTAAAGAGGATTTCTCTGTCGCATTTGCACAGTACATTTAGAATGAAGAAGAGCTGTAGCTGAGGCAGTTGTTCCTGGCAGTTCCTGCAGATCTCGCTGTTCCTGCAAAAGTTCTGTTTAAGGTGCGAGTGCCTTAAAGTCCACAAACTGGTATCCTTCTCACTGGCTATCCTGTTTTCAACAGCACCCTGAAGAAAATTCGACCAGTACGGAGATAGTTTCCAGGTGGCTTGCGAGTTGGTTGTTCCCACCAGCTCAAGGGAAGAAGACGTCCTTGAAGGGTTTCTCTGTCGGGGGAGTTTCAGGCAATTCAGACCTGCAGCAGGGCTTCACCGGGCAAACCAACGGTCCAGGAATTGCAGCAGTCATCTTCCTTCAGATCGCCTTTGTTCTTTCGTTCCAGTGGTCGACTCTGCCTTCCAAGTCCCAGAGACCTGCTTTTAAACAGTTTTCTCCCATTCATTCCAGCCTAGCTGTCACTCACCCAGCAGGATGGCTGTCCTTGCTGGACAGTCAGCCAGCCAATCATGCTACAGTGCATTCAGGTCTCCTAGGATACTAAGCACAGGGAGTTTCGGGCACCTCCCTCACATCCTGTCCACCCCAGACACTCAGGCACCAGAGGGGGCTTCAGTACAGAAGCCCGCCAAAGGCAAATGAACAAAGGGGTCAAACCTGGTTTGCAGTGCAGAGACAAACACTAGAAGGACCTTTCCAAAAAGAAATGGCAAAAAAAAATGATCGGAGCCTGTTTTTACAGAGGGGGCTCAGACGCCATATTGAAAAGCATGGCTCCGATGGATTTCAGCTACCGGAGCGTTTAAACGAGTTGCGGTCGGGGAAATCATGGTAATACCACTGCCACTAGCCATTCGGAGAGGAAAGGGTAGCTTTTGAGGGCTACATGAGTTTTCTAGGCATAGGGAACACTAGGTATTCCCCCCAGCACTCTGCTGTAAGGCAGTGTGTGCTGGGTCTAGCAATTTAAAAAGACTAGCAAGGTCAATTTAACTTTACATTCACTGGGAGACAGTAGTCAGTCCCAGAGAAGGTATTTAAACCTTGGAAAGTCTGAAAGACATCCCTGTGCCACTGCACTGAGGGTGCTGTGTGACACACAAGAACAGGATGATGCCTATGGAGTTGTCTAAAACTCCATATCCAAAGAACACAAAAGTAAAACACACATAAAAATACATGAAAGAGTGGGAAAAAAGTCTCACACTCTTTCCAGGTAAAAAATAAAGTCCCAAAAATCCAGCAAAGTTGCTGGGGGTCTCAAAAGGTATGGGAAATTAGCAAATTTATGAGAATTCTCCCTAACACCCCGCAGTTTAATGACCGTATAAAGCAACTCGGCCTTCGGCCTCATTTCTCTGGTCACAGAACTCCTCAGCGATTTTCAATATCTGTATAATGGATGGTAGGAGGGTACTTTATCCCATGTATAATCGCCAATATTAGAAAAGGTGTGAACTGGTTGCTGCAGTGATCTTAACCTTTGAACATATTAAAGGTGTCTAATGCCGCAAGTTAATTGAGCCTCCCCAACCCTACCCTTCTTTGTCAACTAGCCACACCGGTCTGTAGTTCAGTTCCATGCAGTAATGATCCGTTCCTCTGCTAATAGGAAAGGCATACTTGCCATTAGAAATTAAGGGGTTAAGGTTCTCTTGTCCCATTATATAGAAGTAAAGGTCATTCTACAGACTTCACCTATTTTAGTTATGCATTTGGTTTTTTTTGTTGTTTTTTTTAACTAAAATGGGTCACAAAATGAAACCTTCTTTACATTCATGTATTTATTTATTGATCCCATTTGCATAGAGCGCGCAAGCCCATAGGCATCTGGGCACTTTACCAGTTACATGAACCCATAACAGGGCACGAAAAAGATTCCAATATCATTATTACAGTTACAGAGGATGGAAGACGTGTGTACAAACATGGCAATTAGGTTATACAGTCATTTAGGTGATATAGTTTCAAGATACAGTTACAGATGAAGAGGGACATGTGTAAAAACATGCAGATGATATTGCATACATGGACAATGACACTTCAGAAAAGCCAGGCTGCTTTTCTAGCTTGCGTTCCTAACTAGTAAGCACACTTTATAGCCGCCAACAGCCCCTGACATGGCTATCAATCTAGCCAGCCCCCGCGTATGTCCTGATCACCCCTCCTCTTCCTGCCAACACTTCAAAAGCAAATGGAAGAGTGCACCTTGAGCCAAGAATAGAAGGACTCCTTTTGCAAGGAGCCATATTTTTCCTCATAATGTATTGTCCGACAGGACATCATAAAAATAAGCAGAGAAGAACATGGTTTCTTAATGGGTAACTCAAATGTATCAGCAGGGTACCCCCATTCCCCACCTCTCCAGGACACATGGACGGTCACACTTATAATTACCCTCCTTTGCAGTCATTTCTCTTTGCAGCTAATGCAGCTGATGCGTGTCCACTTCCATTAAGATGAACACTTCTAATCTAAAGCGCGGGGCTGTAGCAGTGGGAGTGCAGCTCCCGCCTGCCAGTCGGGATGCTCCAGTGTCCACTGCTATTGTTTATGTCTGCATCTGCAAGCGCAGGGCCTTTGTGACAAATCAACTCCTGGGGTACCAGTGGTCCAGGGGTGAATATCGGTTTCTAAACCATCCATCAGCCCCACACCTCAAGAAGGGATCCAAACAGATTGGAATAACAAGCAAATTATAAACCGCCTTGTCCAATTTTGGTAAAGTGGACTGAACAGCAGGCTTATTGTATTGTATTGTATTGTATTTATTCATGTAGTGCACCAATCCCTGAGGCAACTAGGCACATTTCGTCGTACATAATGCAGAGCATATTTACAGTTACAGGCATAGTAAATCACATAATTTACACGAAAGGAAAAAGTCAATTTAAATCACACAGAGTATAAAGTATATACAGTATGGACAGTTGGAGGAGTGAGTATTCACAGAAGAACTGGTGTGAGGGGATCGGCATCGAGGTAGGTTAACTTTAATTTTCATTCAGCATGAGCCAGGATTTGGCCTCATTGCGGGATTTGTGGATGGGTGCTTCTAGCCTGATATTATGTGGTAATGCATTCCAGGTTTTGGCAGTGAGGACTGGGAAGCTTTTACCCTCTGCTTTTTGCAATCTGTACCTTGGAATGATGAGGTAGTTGGAGTGGGAGGATCTGGTTTGTCTTAGTGAGGAGTGGAGTTTGATTTTGTCGCAAAGGTATTTGGGTGCCTGATTATGTATACATTTGGGTCTGAGGGAAAGAGTCTTGAATTTGGTTCTTTGGTTGATTGAGAGCCAGTGAATGCTACCTCTCATCTCAGAAGTGTGCAGTTTTTTGGGGAAGTTGGTGGCTGCTCTTAGTGCATTGTTTTGGTAGATCTGTAGTTTGTTTAGGTTGTGCGGACTAGTGCCTAGGTAAAGTGCATTGCAGTAGTCTAGCTTGGTTAGTACAAGTGCCATGGCCAGGGTGATGCAATTTACAATCATCAGGAAAGGTATGCATGCATTGATGAGCTTGCATGTGTAAGCAGTGGTGGAGGCTGTAGCATTTATTTGTTTGTCTAGCGAGATGGTGGAATCAATGTACATACCTAGTGTTTTGACATTTTTAGAGACTTTGATGTTCTTATCATCAATGTTAAAAGTGTTAAAACTGTTGTCCAATTTATTCAGTCTGGCTTGGGTTCCCACTAGGAGAAGCTCGGTCTTGTTGTCATTGAGGCAGAGCCTGTGTTGTGCCATCCATGCTTGGATGATAAGGTAAATGTTGTTGAGTCGTTGTGAGTCTGTGTCTGTGAAGTGTATAAGAATATGTGTGTTGTCGGCGTAATTGGTGTATGAGATGCCCATGTAGTCAAGTTTGTCAAAAAGGGGTTTTGTGAATATGTTGTATAGTGTAGGGGATAGTAGATAGCTTAAACAAGCATGTATAAGGGGGTCCTCTTTTTTATAGGGGGCCAACCTGGGAGAGGACAAAAAATGTAAGTACAAGGCAGAGACCCAGTTGGCTACCCTTGGATATAGCAATAGTTGGGGACTTGTATTCAAACAAGTAATGTGGAAGAAACTATCTCTTTAACAAATATCAAAGACGGTAGAAACCAGAAATATAGAAAAATACAATTTATTAAGAAGCAAAGTAAAGTAAAAAGCCACCAAAAGGTGGTCAACCAAAAAAGGATCAATCAGAGAAAATCAAACAAATAGTTTATGTGTAATCAAATATACAAGGGACACATCCATTATTTTCATTTTTGTACAGTTGATCATATCATACAGTACTGTTCATAGTTAGTGGACAACAGAATCCAATTTTTGTCAAATCCCACATCTACAAAAGTGTCGACAGGTTTTAGACTGTTTCCAGCCTTGCTACTTGGTTGTGGAAAAGCCTTCAGGTTGTCAGATCACTAGATAGAGCTTGGTGCAAGGCTTTCTTCAGGACACACACGGGCCCCGATGTTGGGGCAATATTCAATCTTGATTTTTATCAGACCACATACATTTCTCTACAACAAAGTACATAAAAAATATACATAAAAAAAACAATTAAAACCCACTATATTTCCAGTCAAATACTTGTTTCAAACAATATCTATTCACATTATGAGTTCACAAATTCACCCAACATGTCATTTGATTGTGCATCCTTATTACTTTCTTAGTTTTATCATTGTTTTCCAAAGGACATTATTTCTAGCATCTCTTTTTGCTATTTGCTAGTTAATTCATTCAATATGGTTCATTATTACACAAGAATGTACTTATTTTGTTTTGTTTTGCCATATATAGCACATACACGAGAGAGAAAACACATGTATACCAAATCTTTACTCAATATAAGGTCAAATTACTGTCAGAAAACACCGGTTTTTCGTGGAAGCTTTGGAGTTCTATTCTGTATCCCAGTCTCGTTTTCTTTTTCTTTTTCAGTATCGTGATTATCATACAGCGTCTATATGTGAAAAGTGTATTCATTTAGTGTTCCCATCATGTCTTTGTTGTTTATAGTTTATAGTAAGAAGGGGCATTGGTCCTAACTCTGTTCTTATTTGCTTTTTCCATCTTCTAGCTCATGCAACAAATGCCGTGGTGAGCGGATGGCGTAAATGTAGAGCCCTGGTACTATTCGTGTCTGTCGGTTAAGCTACAAAAGAGACACGAAAGGAGTAAAAAAAACAAGAAAAAACGATAAACTTTACTCTAGAGACCAACACAGACAGAATTACATTTCTGGACTTAGAGATCTTTCGCATGGCAAGTAACAAAATTGAAACCTGCCTGTATAAGAAACCAACCCAAAAAATACTTTGCTTTAGTTCGCAAGTTTCCATCCCCTGAGCCTTAGGGAAAATCTTCCTGTGGGGCAATTCTTACGTATAAGACGAAATTGCTCAACAAAAGAGGACTACAAAAAACACAGCCTGGTCTTAAAAAACAACTTAAAAGCGAGAGGATACCCATCACATACCATCCGCCAAGCATATAAAAGAGCAGCCAATACTCTGAGAAGCGAGTGCTTAAGTAAACGCCCAAAAACTATTCTTGATAAAATTACTTGTGTCTCTACGTTCTCTCCTATCAGTAACAATCTCAGAAGAACTATCTTAAAGAATTGGACCATGATCAATACGGAAACCTTTAAAATTGCTACTCCACGGTTCGCGTTTAAACGGATGTCAAATTTACAAGACAGACTTGTCCACACCTACCCGATACCCAAGAATAATGTTCAAACTCAACGTACACTGTGGAATCTACCCCCAGTGACGGGTCACTATAAATGTGGCACCTGTTTGGTTTGTGAACTAACACAGAATCTAAAAACGATTGATCTATATGGAAACAAATGGCATCTAAATTCTTTCACGAACTGTGGAACTAAATGGGCCATCTATTGTATAAAATGTCCATGTAACCTTGTGTACATTGGAAAAGCAAAAAGACCCATAAGACAAAGAATTGGAGAACATAGATCATGTGTTAAAAATTAAATCCAAGACAAACCTTTGGTTGAACATTTTAAAAAAGCCAAGCATACACACAAAGATATTTTTTGGTGTATATTGCAAACTATAAATGCACACCCAAGAGGTGGAGACTGAGATCTGAAACTCCGTAAACTGGAACAAAAGTGGATTTACAAATTAGACTCTGTCAATCATTGTCTAAATCTATACATTGAGTGGATCTGTTTCTGCATAGATAGTTATTTATGCAGATATGGCCAAACACTTCTGCTTTTGTTCACAACCGATAAACACACATGAGACGGTCCCATCTCAAGATGGCGACTGTGACGCATGACGCCGTCAATGACACCTATGCCATAAATAGATCACATGACCAACAGTACGTTGTAATGATCACAACGCCACGGACTCCTTTTGAAATAACCGCAGAACACCAGCTATCTCATAAGTAAGTGTATGCATGCGAGCCGCTCTATATGCCATCGATTACACATGAAAAGTCGGCCCTAACAGAAGGCACTTTTGCTCCTTTCGTGTCTCTATTGTAGCTTAACTGACAGGCGCGAATAGTACCAGGGCTCTTCATTTACGCCATCCGCTCGCCACGGCATTTGTTGCATAAGCTAGAAGACGGAAAAAGCAAATAAGAACAGAGGTAGGACCAATACCCCTCCTTACTATAAACTATAAACAACAAAGACATGATGGGAACAATAAATGAATACACTTTTCACATATAGACGCTGTATGATAATCACGATACTGAAAAAGAAAAAGAAAACGAGACTGGGTTACAGAATAGAACTCCAAAGCTTCCACGAAAAACCGGTGTTTTCTGACAGTAATTTGACCTTATATTGAGTAAAGATTTGGTATACATGTGTTTTCTCTCTCGTGTATGCTCTATATATGACAAAACAAAACAAAATAAGTACATTATTGTGTAATAATGAACCATATTGAATGAATTAACTAGCAAATAGCAAAAAGAGATGCTAGAAATAATGTCCTTTGGAAAAAAATGATAAAACTAAGAAAGTAATAAGGATGCACAATCAAATGACATGTTGGGTGAATTTGTGAATTCGTAATGTGAACAGATATTGTTTGAAACAAGTATTTGACTGGAAATATAGTGGGTTTTAATTGTTTTTTTATGTATATTTTTGTTATGTACTTTGTTGTAGAACATGTATGTGGTCTGATGAAAATCAAGATTGCATATTGCCCCAACATCGGGGCCCGTGTGTGTCCTGAAGAAAGCCTTGCACCAAGCTCTATCTAGTGATCTGACAACCTGAAGGCTTTTCCACAACCAAGTAGCAAGGCTGGAAACAGTCTAAAACCTGTCGACACTTTTGTAGATGTGGGATTTGACAAAAATTGGATTGTGTCGTCCACTAACTATGAACAGTACTGTATGATATGATCGACTGTACAAAAATGAAAATAATGGATGTGTCCCTATATTTTATTACACATTAAATATGTGTTTGATTTTCTCCGATTGATCCTTTTTTGGTTGACCACCTTTTGGTGGCTTTTTACTTTACTTTGCTTCTTAATAAATTGTATTTTTCTATATTTCTGGTTTCTACCGTCTTTGATATAAGTTAAAAAGATGTTTTTTTCCACATTAGTGTAGGGGATATACAGGAGCCTTGAGGGACCCCGCATGCGACCGTCTCTGGTGGTGCCAATGCTGTGGGTGCAAACACTCTGGTTGTTCTGTGGTTCAGAAATGACTGGATCCAGGAGGTGGTGTCATTGGAGAAGTGGGCAGATGAGGTGAGATGGTTACAGAGGGTTTTGTGTCGACTAAGTCAAACACCGCTGATAAATCTAGTAAGAGAAGGATGGCAAGGTTGCCTGAGTCCTTGCCATCTCTGAAAATTTGTGGATCGTTGGTTATTTGCAACACAGTGAAAATACAATTACCCAATGATAAAAGGCACTGTCGAGTCAAAGTTGTATAAAAAATATCTACATTATTCATATCACAACAGTTTAACAGCACTACCAAATACAACCCACCCTGTAGGAGATGCAGAGGACAGACAGTTGCAAAGAAGGAAAATGGATGTACTTTGGATACTGACAAGAGGCAGTCAATATGGTTAATAACCACAACAGTTTAAGTTGTCTTGTCTTCAGCACAAATGGATGAATGGGTCTTAAAATGTCTCTAGGGGCCAGATGGAAAATACCAGGGGGGCAAAACCACAATTTTACTTGTGCTGTAGGTGTTGTTGGTGCTCAACAGCGTTGAGTCGGATTCAGGGTGCTTTGCAGGCTTATTTGACAGTGTTCAAGATGGGAGTCAGCTGCAGGTACTAGACGACAAGACGGTTGACGATCGAAGCTGGACAAACGGCTGCGGGCTGGCCTACATGGTGGCTCAGGGCCAGGAATCGATGTCCCAGTGCTTTTCGGCAGGTCTGAAGTACTGCTTGAGACGTCTCAGATGTCTTTAAGTGACTGCGGCTTGACAACGGTCAGCGTTGCTGTCGGATGCAGCTGGACAAACTCGACTAGCTCAAAAATGTCCTTTAAGGCAGAAGTCTGTAGATGCTTGTCGAGGCACTTCTCCTAGTTTCTTCAATGGGCTCATGTCATTCTTTAAGGTGGATGGCCCAAAGCTGAGGAGTGTGTTGGAGGTGGCTGCCTTGTCCTTGGTTGTATGTTCAGAGACCTTCTGGCACTTCCTATCCAAGGAGCTTGCTGCAGAGCCTAGCATAGCATGTTGTGTGCTGGCTGGGTACTGGCTCTGAACCGCCTGGAGAGTCCTCCAAGTTCTTCATCTCCTTCTGTTCCCTCAGAGAAGTTAAGGGGAGGGATCTTGCTTCGCGCTTTGGATGTCCTGCTCTTCCTTCCATGGTGGAAGCTGTAAGGCAGACTGTACCTTCAGCCAGGGTCCAGGGATGATTTCTTCTTTATGTTTCTGGTGAAGCCTTCAAATGATATGCCAAAAGAAGGGCTCAGCGCTTAAAGCAAAGTGGGCCACAGTGATTGGTTTAGACTAAGCCTACTTTAATGAACCAATCCTGGGGTCCCTACGAACAATCTCCACTATGCGTGAGGTCATAACCAGAGAACTTTGCAACAGGAAAGGTAAAGGCGTGAAAACTTGTGATACTAACTCCCCCCATCTTCCTGTCTATTGTACATCAAAATGTCTCCCTGGTTAATGGATCTCTCTGTGGTTCCTTATTAAAGCAGATGGTCTCCCTTGAAGCTCTGGTGAGAACAGACTATCTGGCTCTTGCAAGCCACATTCTCACACCCTTATGAATGCGGTTTCCCTAGCGGGCTGGCCTACTGTAAACACACAGTCCCAGACATGACAGCTGACTGTCATTGATACTGAAGACATGAGCTGGCTTCAGGGTAACACAGTTACATATGAAAGGTTTTTGGGTTTCCTGCCTCCTGCGTAACCTCTGCAGCCAGGCCCCATGTGGGCCTGTTTAAAGTACACTCTGTTAGTATATTAATGGCTTCCACCAGCTGCAGGCACTAACAAAAGAGCAGGGAGGATCCATGGAGGCTTTGTTAGTTAATCAGGCTGGCCATAGAATGGGAAAGGTTGCCCCTCCACCTTCCTGGAGATTTCATGGTGCACTCATGACTGTCACATTCCAACTAAATATGACAGGGTGAAATGTGCCTCTAGGCTATGTCCACCCAGACTACACAGGTCTAAGTGTCATGGTGTGAGCATAGGAAAATATGTGTGGATTAGTCCTACATATTTTCATTAGGGTGGTCATCCATTTAATTACACATTTCAAAAAAGCCCAGGTGAGTGCATGCCCAGCATGCAGATGGTCAATTTCCTCACAGCCTTGGATGGTGTGCGGTTGATCCTATCTAAGGCTGTCCTCCTATTGACAAGTATACAGTGGTCAGTGGCATATTAGATAGGTTCATGCTATATAAACACAACACACACATGCATGCACACAGTAGGTTACTGAACCCCTGAACAGCCCTTCACTACAACCCCATGCACTCATCAAGAGCTAATGGCATTGAAAAGTCTGCAGTCCCTAATGGTTCAATGGTGTTTTAGGGATTTCAGTCAGGCACACACTCAAGTTGGGCATGACCTTATGCAAAAAGATATTCAATTCAATCCAAAGGGAGTCCGGGTCCAAGTGTACTGCTGCCCCCCGAAGGTAAAGACCAGATTTTATTGGTCCTCCCTACTGACAGGTACAATCTAGTACCCATTGGTCACGTCAATGGCAGTGTATACCTTTGACACCTGGATCTGGGCGAGCCCTAGGTCAATGTAGGGAAGAGGCCATCGGGAAGTGTGGACCTGTTTGTTCAGCTCCCTTAGGTCAGCATAGAGTCTCCACTGGCCATTTGGTTTCAAAATCCCCAGCACCGGATTATTGAAGGTGCTGTGGACTGGTCAAATTATCCCATGGGACTCAAGGTTCTTAATTATTTCTGTAAGAGACTCTGTTGATGTGAGAGGTAAGTCATATTGCTTCACAAACACTGGAGTCATGCCAGAGTCCGTGGGAATTGTTTATTTATTTATTTCATGTGTTACACGTCCAGACCCTGGGGTATCACTGCGTGGTTACAGACATCTTAATAAATGTTCATACAAACATAATACTTGGTAGTACAGCATACGAACATAGTATTTGGTAGTACAAGTAATACATGTATAGGATCATGGTAGTCAGGTTTTTCGGGTTAAGCAAAATAATTTGCAGATTAGGTCAGGTGGATATTCTTTTACTAGTATTTGTTGAATAACCAGGTTTTCAGCTGCTTTTTGAAAGAAGGGAATGAGATCTCTTTTTTGATGTGAATAAGGAGGGAGTTCCAATGTTTGGGTGCTAGTATTTGGATATTATGTGGATTATTATATGGATTTAGGTGTGACCACAGTCATATAAGTCCACCGCAAAGAGATCTTGAAAATCTAAGAAAACTTGTTTCAATTTTTGCTTTTGCTCCAGAGTCTCACAGGCATCAGCTAGGTTGACTCTCTCTTCAACCATCTGCCTGAAGCCCCGAAAGACTTCTGGTTTGGCTATCTCAGCGGCCTCCTCCAGCTGGGTGGAGAAGTCCCTGGTTAAAGTACTGACTTGGACTGATGGCTTCAGGTGGGGAAGGCACTCCTGGTGGACTTGAAATATCACCTTATCCCTCCTGAAGTCACAGGTCACCTCTTCCTTACCATTCCTTCCTTATTGTCACTATCACTGTCAAAACAGTCATTGGGAATTATTACCTAAATCTATAGAAAAATGTATACATTTGAAGGGGACAGAAACTGCAAAATCCTGATGCATATGTTCACCTCAATGCCCATTTCCAACAGCAAGGTTTGGGGTTAAACCCAACACCACTAGTCAATATAGAACACACCACCATTCCAGTAGTGGTGGATAACAGCGACCTTAGGAGTATCACTCTGGGCTCAGGCGCCATTATTGCAATGGAGGTTGATGAGCAACATTTTTCCATAGATTTAGGTAATTAACTGGTAGGACCAATCCCCAATGACTGTTTTGACAGTGATAGCGAGAATGACACAACACCAGACAGGATCTTCACCCGGCATGGGTGGAATTTCCTGGTGTACTCTTCCTGCACTTATGGTAAGGAAGAGGTGACCTGCGACTTCAGGAGGGATGAGGTTATCTTTCAAGTCCAACAGGACTGCCTTCCCCACCTGAAGCCATCAGTTCAAGTCAGTACTTTAACCAGGGACTTCTCCACCCAGCTGGAGGAGGCCGCTGAGATAGCCAAACCAGAAGTCTTTCAAGGCTTCAGGCAGATGGTTGAAGAGAGAGTCAACCTAGCTGATGCCTGTGAGACTCTGGAGCAGAAGCAAAAATTGAAACAAGTTTTCTTAGATTTTCAAGATCTCTTTTCGGTGGACTCGTATGACTGTGATCACACCAAAATCCACATAACAATTCCCACAGACCCTGGCATGATGCCAGTGTTTGTGAAGCAATATCCCTTGCCTCTCGCATCAATTGAGTCCCTTACAGAAATAATGAATAATCTTGAGTCCCGTGGGATAATTCGACCAGTCCACAGCACCTTCAATAATCCGGTGCTGTGGATTTTGACCTGACTAATGGGGATTGGACTGTACTTGTCCGTAGGGAGGATCAATACAAGCTGGCCTTTACCTTCGGGGGGCAGCAGTAAACTTAGACCCGGACTCCCTTCAGATACATCAACTCCGGCAATTAATTTAATATCTTTTTGCATAAGGCCTTGCCCAACTTGGGTGTGTGCCTGATTGAAATCCCTTACAGCTTGGGGGCTCGTCCGGGATTTTGAATTGAAATACCACCCTTGACAGTCTAACCTAGCATACTAGCCTGCAGGGTACAGACACCCTGCTGGGTTGGCATACTGTGCTACACTGTACAAGCACCCCTCAAAAGAAATACTCAAAAGAATTGGGCCTGTTTGCAAAAGTAAATTAACCCTGAAATAAGCCATAAGGAAATTGATATTTCTGAGATGGTGACCCCAGTTGAAATAAATATTGCTAGGGAACACTCCTGCACAAACTGTTTGTCAGGGGTGAGTGGCCAGAACAGGATGAACAGGTATAGTTTCAGGGAATAAAAGAACAAGTCACTGTAATAGACCTGAATACATGGCAGGACAAGGGTCCATTACATCAAGCGCTTAGCAAACTGTACATGGCCCCACAAATAAAAGAGGAGCAGTGTAAAATTGCCAAAAATAGTGGCCTACCTGTACCTCCACATAGGAATCACACAGGAAAAGCATGCAGACAACATAGATCTGGCAAAAAGGCAAGGGGAAACACTGCAGAAAATCCAGACTAATCTGGACTCTGCAGAGCAAAAGCTCCAGAAAAGCCAAGAATCAGAAACAGAGGATAGGCAGTATGTCACCAACCTAAAAGAAGATCTGGCTCTCTTACAGCAAGAGAATGCAGAACAAAATACCCAAGTACAGACACTGCAAAAAGAATGTCCGGAAAGGCTTGACTCTTTACAACAGAGTCAACAAAAGCTGGCGCAACAATTACATTTGAATAGAGCCTGCGCAGAGCAGATAGTCACATTACAGAACCAGATAGAATCCTTGAAAGAGGAAAATAATCATTTAATTATTAAAGACATCCACTCTCAAGAGGAGTTTGATGAGTGCCAGAAATCCCATGAATTTAAAATATAAAGGGACAACCTGGCTGCACAGAGGGGCACTCTAACTCAGGAGAGGGACACCTTAGGCCAGGAAGTCAGCCAATTAAAAACTAAGTTGGAAGAAAGAAAGCTGGCTCTTCAGGAGTTTATTGAAGTTAAAACTGAATATGAAAAGCTACTAGAGCACACCAGGCGGGTGGAGGATGCTCTGGCAAAGAACACTCAGGCTAATAAGGACCAAAATCAGGAGCTGAGTCCCCTGCAGCAGAAATTGGCCCAGTATTCCCAATCCAGGCAAAAAGCACAGAGAGACAATGAGGCTCTCTATGAAAAGAATGACAGGCTCCACAAACAGATAGCCATGCAGGAGCAAATCATTGAGACCAGTAAGGCCTTAATAGAGGAGCAAAAGGGTCAGATTTTAGCATGTCACCAGGGAATAGAGGCTGAATGAGATGAGGTAAGAAGGGACAGAGAAACCCCTGAGCATAACCTCAGGACCCCTGTCATCAGGGACTTTAACCTGTTAAGTTACATGGACTCTGCTACCCTCATGTCCACTGGCTCATATGAACCAAGGGCCACAGGGATGGTAGACTTCAGTAGAATGGGAAATATGGGACTGACAGATCAGCGCCTCCCAGAAATGGACGGGCGGGCATCCCTGTACCAATTCCCAATGGTTAGGGCTAGCCTCTCTGATCAGGAAGACTCCAGTGAGGGGAAAATCAGAGAATTGGATTCTCAAAAATACCGCTTACCAAGGGATCAGTCTGTCAAATTTGGTGGGGAACTCCATGAAACTAGACCCACAAAGAGTATCTTAAAGACCTCTTCCCAGCTCGGGCCGTGGGGGGGGGTACTTGGCCAATCCTGGGAGCATGGGAGAGTCAGAAGACTCTTCTGAGCGCCACAGGTGTCAAGAGGCTAGGCCCCCACATTCTGCAAGCCATTCCCAAGCTCGCAGAATCAAGGAGAGCCTAGAGGATCAGATAGCCACCTCCTGTAACAGTGCCTCTGAGTCAGAGGATGAGTGGACAAGGGTGACCAAGACTAAAAAGGCCAACAAAATTAAGAGGGCCCTACTGAAAGATCCCCTGAAACAGATAACGGCCATTAGGAGCATCATAACTCCCTATCATAAAAATGCCAAATATTCAGATTGGGAGCACCTCAAGTTATATGAGCAAAAGATGGATACTTTCAATTTGAAAGATAGCCAAAGTTGCATTCAATATGTCAAATGGACATTTTCCCCTGAATACTCCATCTTCTTTGCGGGGCTGGAGAATAAGAACCACTCAAGGTGGTCCACCTATAGGGCGGCCATCTTAAAGCATTTCTTCATACATAAGAACCCTCAGATGAACATAGCGGCCCAGAACTCCTCAAATCAAGGGTCTGGTACTCCAGAGGAATGACGGGGAGAGCACACAGACAATCCACTGGTTCCAAGGGAGGAGGCACAGGGGGAAACGGGGTGTAAAGCCTTAGAGGAAGCTTCCTTCCCCACTTGTAAAAAGCCCCTGGAAACCCAGGAACCGGAAACAAAATCTCTTGCCACCGAAAGTCTGCAACCTAAGGAACAGAGGGCAGGTAGGAGAAATAAAGGGCCTAAAAAGACCGATTTTGTGGAGGTTAGAGTCTTTCAGTTTGAAGGAGAGGGGTCCTCAGAGGATTCTGGGAAAAGGATCTTCTCCTTCAGGAATGGGGGAACTCCTCCCAAGGAAAAATGGGCCCCGAGATAACCTAATCCAGACTGGGTAGATGTGGGGACTGAGTTGAAACCGCCCATCATTGAACCCCAGAATGACCAGCCAGAAAATCACCTTGCCCAAACCAATTGTGGTGACTGCCTCCAAAAAGGGGGGGGGGGGCAGCCCAGAATCAGAACCAGGGGAGCCCAATACTTCCCCAATATCCGACTGTCACATTTTTCTTACAGATTCCACGCTCCCAAAAATAATCCTGCCCAAACTACCCCTCTGTCAGAATCAAGAGTAGACAAATGAACCCACCAATTGGCCCAAAATGTGCATTATCTTTGCCCCCTTGAGGAAAAGGAGGGAAGATTGTATGCCCCGGTCCAAATACAGGGACAATGTATATTTTTGGCACTGGTGGACACTGGATCCCAAGCCACCCTTCTGTCAAAAAGGGCCTTGGATCAGCTGAATTCAGGAAGGGGGGAGAGATACCAGATCCCTCTCACCCCTCTTCCTGGACAACTTCAGAACTTCGATGGGAATGAAATTCCTGCCGAGGGGACTGCGGATTTAAGCCAAAGAGTGCAAATTCCTCCCAAGTTGGCAGGGTCCTTTTGAAATTGTGGACACAATCTCACCAGTTGCCTACAGAATCTGCATCCCCAAGGGCAGTTTGACAGAAGGGGAAGACAAGTGGGTCCACATAAACCAGCTAAAGAGTTACCATCCCAGGCATACTCTGCGGCAAATAGAGGAGCCAACCAGAAACACACATGGGGAAAAAGAATTATTAAAAGTTCATGGAGTATGTACTAGGAAAGAGTGTTAAGACCAGTATTAAACATAGGCAGGGAATATTTAAATTGTATTCAAAGCATGAATCTGCCCCACCACACCCTCGGGTAGTAGTAGTGGGGACATTTCCATAACCATGGTATGTTCTGTTTTCTAGCACTGGAACTAAAACTCAGCTAATCACCAAGGAGGACTCCTCGGGGACCGGAAAGGAAAAAGAACCAAGAGCCCGTAGTGTTTCTCCAAACTCCCAACCAGAACCAGCAAGGCGAGCGTGTCACATCTATCGCTGATGGGAGAAGCAACCGGATTTTTCACATCAACCAAAAGAAAAATAATCCCACTTGCCCAACTCCCCCACGACTGGACATCATGCTGGAGTCGGGGGGGATATATGTGGAATATTTGTATCACACCACTGAGCCACACTGCACCCCTTTGCCAATGTGGAAAGAAAACTGTCAAAAATTGAGAAAATAACCCTGTGCGCGCCAAATCTGAAAAATTACACATGGTGCATAAACCACCAAAGAGCTGCATACCCTGCCACATGCATAGGCAAAGTTGGTGTAAAAACAGGAATCACTGCTGTCATCTGTCATCTGCCATCTGTCGATGTCAATTGAAACAAGGCCACAGAAGGGCTAAAATCTGAAAATGCTCTCAAATACAGTTTCCTAATCAATGGCAACCTTCAAAGTGCTGTTTTGGCACTAAATTCAGTCATTTTCCCCAGTGAATTATTGAAAGGAAAGTGTGCTGAAATAATGGATTATCCAGGCAGTCAGATGAATACAGGCCTCACTGACTGACAGCTACATCAGAAAATTAGCTGTCAAACCCTGTTTAAATGTGTTTCTATTTCCTGATTACAATAGCAAAAATCACCTCTGTTGGTGAAGGGCTAATTCTTTTAAAACGTTTAAAACCTTTATAAACTGTGCTTATATTTTATATGGGAAATGAAAAAAAAACTTTAATGTCAAAGGGCCCAGTCTGGGACCAATACACTATGTAATTCTGATATGATAGCCTGGCCTGGGAAAACTGACATCTCTGCTTCACACTTCCTTGAGAACAGGAAGGCTAACGGCTGTTAATGGTTCCCGCATAATGAAAACAAATGAAGCCTCAGACATTTGTCTCCTAGCTGACCGAAGGACAAAGAAAGGCTTGGACACCCACCTTCCTAAAGGAGGGGCTGGATGTGGAGGAGGTTTCTCAGTGAACTTCAAAGGACTGGCCATTTGCTCACTTTGAAAGTAAGAAGAAAAACCTGGACTGGATTTTGAATGAAAATTACTTGTTTTTGCTTCAGAACTTAATGACATTTAACAGGACAGCCAAAATAAGAAAAAATACAAACTTATAAATCTTAACTCATGCTAGACAGTTGAAGATGTGGTAGGAGTTCGTACTACATAAGGAACCAAAGATACACTAAAACACTGATTGTGGCAAAACTATAAATGTTACAAGCTTAAAATTGTATGTACATGATCCACTGATCAGCGCCCAGAGACATATCAAATTAGAAATGATTAATCCAAAGTGTTGTGGGTAAAAATGATAAAAATCCATAGAATGACCAATACAGCTCTCAAAAAGATGGGAAGGGGATGCAAATGTAGATAATCGAGTATAAAGTATATGTGTACAATTTTATGAGGGTACATAATGGTAGAAATGAACATTTGTGCAAAAGTATGTTTTTGGTAAAAATCCAGGTGGGAGTTCCAAAATCCTGTCATAAGATGCCAGCTCTGTTTAGACTGCCAACCAGGACAAAGCACACACCAGTGGCCACTCACAGACATGGGGGTGTGTTTTGAAGATCTGCCCACACCATAAACTGGGGGATGGCATTTGTAATGTATAAATATAGAAGTTTCACTACACAAAAGGAATCTGCTTCCAGAACACACTGATTCCAGAACCCTTCCAGATGTTCGTGCAGCAACTTATTCCAGAACTCTTCAACTTGTAGCTGACTCCAGAATTCTTGAACGATCCAGATTTCTTTGTAGAATCCAGACTCTAGCATTGCAAAATTATTGCTAGCCTGACCCAATTGCAAACATCCCAAACTTGAAGGGATTTAATTCTGATTCACCTTGGCTTGCTACCGCTAAGCCTTGCCTGCTGAAAACTTGCATCCTGCTATCTACCGTGTCCAGTAATCAGAAGGGGCCCTTCCAAATCCAGGTTGAAGTGCAGTCCAGTTGACCAGAACTGCCTTGCTGATCCAATCCTGCTAGAGGTGCCCTGCTGCCTGTACACCAGATACATTTTATTGAGCAGAGCTGACATCCAATTTAATGACGTCTTCTGTAAGTATTAACAGGAACATCAGTGACCTTTATTATATCTGCATTGTATTATCCCTATCTCAACCCATCCCATCTTTAATTCAGAACTCCAGCAGTGTTAGAATCCTTCTTGCGCTGATTGTCTTACCTGTGTTCCAAAACCATAACTCCATAGTGATTCTGGATAACTAAAGTAAATCCCAGGAAGAAGTAGAGTATCCACAACAGGACGGGTTACGCTGATCACGTGACTGTGAGATCCATCTGTGGCATTGTCTTTTTCATAGTCATAATATAGTGTAATGAAACCCATCTGTCATTTTCAAAAGCGCATTTCTGGTTTCAATTTTGCGCCTATTTTGCAAAAACGCTTCCCACTACAACCTCTATAACTCCTTCAGTTTTAAAGATAGAAATGAAATTTCAACTCTCACTGATACCTAACATCCTTAGCTATCTCCACAACTAAAAACCGATCGCGGAACAGCGTATTTGACCCGTTTTGCTTTAATATCGCATAGTAAAAGTTTGCCGCGAATTTGCAAAATTCTCAAGTTTACACGTGTCATTTCCCCATTTCAAAGTGCTTCATCCATCCCATCCTAATCTCAAGTGTGTATTGTTGTTTATATTATGTATGTTATGACCTGATTGGTGTTGCTTTTCTTAGAATTTCTATCGATTTAAGCATGTTTGCACCTTTTTGCAGTCTTTCACAAAGCCATTTTTCATCTGCCAGTTTACAAGAGTAATTTGCCAAAACGGTTTTCCTCTCTTGTTTAGGGAGGGAAGATTGACTATAACTCTAGATATTGGGCCTCTTTCCGAGTTTGGAGGTAACCACGCCGCTTTTTGCGGCATGGCTGCCTCCGAACTCGTCCAAACACCGGCCTGGTGAATCGAGTAATTACCGGTCCATTCCGAGGTCGGAGGGACCGGTAATTCCCCATTCACCACGGCCATTCCCCATTCCCATTTGAGCCCCCATAGGGCTAAATGGGAAGGGGGAAGGCGGCAATAATGGTACCGTAAATTACGGTACCATTATTGACCCTGGTGTCCTTTTGCGGGTCCCGTCCTTAACGCCTGCAGGCGTTAAGGACGGACCCGCAAAGGGAACTCGTAGTAGGGCGGTAAGGGTTTAACGGCACCGGTCTTGTTACCGGTGACCGTTAACCCTTACCGCTCTACTCGGAATGAGACCCACTGTGTTTCATTCCTGAAAACCTGCTGATTACTCACATTGGTGTAGGACTGCTCAATTGTATTTAAACAAAACTTTGCAGGGGGAACATTAACCTAAACACTATCTGTGTGCAAAACAAACTGTTCTTTTTCCCTGTGTTTTCGATATTGCCTCCTTATAAGTGAAATCGATTGATTTGCGTATCTTTCTGAATTGTATTGTCATTGGGTGATTGCTGGCCCATATGTATCTATATTAAACCTATGTGTGATTGAATATTAAATAAATAAATACATCTTTATCTTTGCAAACTAGCCTGATTCCCCCCCTGTTTCAGTGTGACCTGGGGGGTATTTTGAAAAGGGTGTGACATGAGTGGTATATCATTCAGAATATTGAACTTATAGACATAAATAAAATAAGGTTTTCATTTGCACACTACATACTAGGCAAGACTTGGATGTGTGCCTGATTGAAATCCCTTACAGGTGTCATATGACCAGTTTCACAGAGAAAGCCAAATTGACATCAGATGCCCCATGACTTCTTTACAAGTGTAATGGCATGCCCTTCGAGGTGAATGATTGGTTCATTTTTGTTTTATCAAACAATCTTTAATAAAACTTGAGGCTCCACAAGTCACTTAAAGCAAACATTTCCTTTAATGGTTCCACACCCACAGTGCTTTTCTCTGTGGTTTCAAAGTGCAGACAAACTTCCAGGGATGGCTACTAGGTGGCGCTGTGACACGTGTGGCATGTTAACTTGAGTGCCCTGTTCTACTATCTGATAATTGCGATTGGTTGCTATCTGGCGGCAACACCCAGATCCTAAACCTTGCACGATCAGAAGATGTGCTTGCATTTAAAAGATCTGAAGTCAGGTTGTGCAGATCAAAGGTGCTGCAAAACAGCAACATATGGGTTTCAATTACAAACGTACAATTACATCGGCTCTTAGATGACACCATGGAGAAAGTTACGCTCTTACTCAACAGCTTAAACACAGGCATGAGTTCATCAGCACAGAAAATAGAATCATTCAGCCAAGCCGTCAGGGATTACACACAAATACACATAAGAATAATTAACCTACAATATGGATTATTAAGATCACTTGCACATTTCTGGTCATTTGGAAAACCCCGACTGGATCTTATCATGTCACAGATAAACCTCGACATATATTCAAGCATGTATTTATTAAAATGTCTTTCATGGCACACTCTGGTACCTGGAATGCTTGAGAGAACACTGTGTTTGAAATAGGATGACCAGAGGCACAGAAGGCACACCTTTTTGCATATCATTTGCATATGGTATGTTATAGGACAGTGTGACGGGGTCAGGGACCAGACCCTGTCAAGAATGCATGGTGCAAAGTCTTGCCAGGATTTTCACTGGAGCCAGTCCTTCCCCTGAGGTGGGTTGTTGGAGTTGGGAGGATGCCAGTCCCTTTCCCTTCTACATGGGCCTGCATGCTTGAATTGAGTAGCATTTTCTCGTGCCGCGTGTCAGTATCGCACAATGCTGGCTAGTCTCTTTATTGTCCCTTAGGAATGCAATTAACATCATGTCCAGCAGGGGAAGAGCAATTACAGTTTAAGCAGAGCCATGTTCTTCACCCAATGTTTTGCATGTAATGTATACTGTGTCCATACACTTTAACACAATGGGCCTCATTACACGGAAGGCGGTAATCCAGGGTGCTATTAGCACCCTGGACCATGCCGGTAAATTACCGGCACCGCCTTGGCGGAAAGGGGATTTACCGCCCCATTCCAAGGTTGGAGGGGCGGTAAATCCCCCTTCCGCCATTGCCCTTCCCCATTCCCATTTCTGCCCCATAGGGCTCTATGGGAATGGGGAAGGCGCTAATTACGGCACCGCAATTTTGCGGTGCCGTAATTAGCTCCGAGGTCCCTTAGCGGGTTGGTACTTAACGCCTGCAAGAAGCAGGCGTTAATTCCTCCAACCCGCAAAGGGACCTCGTAGTACGGCGGTAAGGGTTAATGGTCACCGTTGCCATTAACGGTGACCGTTAACCCTTACCGCCGTCCGTGTAATGAGGCCCAATGAGTCTAATGGGTGGAACCCAATATGCAGGGAAATTGCAAAATCTTAGGTTCAAAGGCTGACAGATTGTGAAAGAGAGGACATGCTTGTTCACCCATTCCCTGCATAATGTATGTTTTTTCACATGTGCAGTGTTCTTAAGTTTCCAATGTTTCAACCAATGAATCGTGTAATGAAATCCCAGGTGTTAGGAGCACATTCTGCTCCATCTGCAACTTTACCTCCCAGCAGGGTATCCCCGATCCACAGCTGGATTCTGCAGTCAGCCCCCCTTCCCCTCTGGAGGAAAAGGAACCTCATGAGGCACCTATATCCTCCACATTCCAGGTCATCTTTGGCAGCCTCAGTCCATGCAGGTCTGTTATCAAGACGGGTAACACTCAGCTTCAGAGGTAAAGATTGCCACGGGGGAAAAGGTTGTCAACCTAAGCTTTGTTCCACGCCTCCAACAGAGGACAGATGCACTCTTGTCCCTCTACTTGCGAGTATCACACAGAGTGGCCTCGACCCCCCCTTCAGACATGGAAAATTCCGGGTGAACAATCTTTGAACTAACCCTGAACCAGAATGGCTTTTCCTCCAGCTAATATGCAAAGTAAAGTAGCCTTGCAAATACAAACAGTGGGCCTCATTACAAGGTCGACGTCTAGAAATAAAGGTGCCAGTACCAATACACCAGCACCCTTTCTTGCCCGCCAAACTACGAGTTTGCTGGTAGGGACACGGAACTCCTGGCAGGCCCTCTACCGGCAGGCTTCAAGGTTCCCATTCCCATGGACTCCTAAGGGTCCTAAAGCCCTCCATGGGAATTAAACATTCTGCTGCCATCTGTGATATCTCAGAAGCACTGGAATGTCAGGTGGCATTATCAGTGATACAGGGTTGGCGGTAACCCGCCGGCTACTCGCGGGTTTAACAGCCAAGCCCCTAATGAGGGCTACTGTCTTTTTTTGCTCCTATTAAAGGTATCATCACAAACTGGTTAGCGGGTCCATCATTGTCTATGCTTTTTGTGCCCTGATCTCACACAGACTTTGATGCGTTCATGAACTTTCAGACTGCGTGTTGGCATAGCGGCTCAGAGTTTCTGGCCCTCTGAATGAGTGGGCTGCAGTCTGGCCACCAGGACAGGGATGTTGGCCTTTCCCCCTTCCTGCTCTTGGGTATCTATGTTAGCCCATCTGTGTTTTATAGCTGGCCCCTGTGATCTGCATTTGTGCCTGGTGGTAGGGTCACTTCCCCTCCAGTCACCTGAAAAGGAGTAGGGCGCTTTACCCCAGAGGAGTTTGGATGTGTATCACAGGGGTGAGTCAGTGTAGTATAAAAGCATAGTAACATTGGTGGAATTGGAAAACATTTAAAAGGGGATCCCACAAGGGCCGGGTCGGGCGGAGTTTGGAGGAGGGGGGTGGTTACAAGGAGGCAGAGTTCACAGGGCGTGGAGCTGGCAGTTGAAATAGACTCAAGGGACATTTTCAAAATAATTGTTTCAAAATGCTTCTTTTCCAAAAACTATGCTGGTGAAGTATAAAAGGTGCCCACCTTTTAAACCCAGTAATCTATAGTGCAATATTCCCTGGAAAACTAAATATCCAAACATGAGACATGTGCTTTGATGACAATTTGGTGTGGTCTTGTGGGTGAGTGTCAACACCTGTAATGTGCAACCTGGGCAAAAACCTGGTAGCCAAACACTTGAACAAGATTGCTGGCCTCAAAAAACATCCAAGGGGTGTTGTGTCTGCTTTCTAAAAAAGGGGTGACACTGTCCACCCACATGTATCTTTTTCTTGTGCCCTGAAAAGCAACACAGGGCCAGAATGGGGGGGGGTGGGTTGGGGGGAGGTGAGGGGACTGTTGCAGTCTCCAGGATTGTAAACTCACTTGCCACATGACATCCTGGGCGAATAATCACGACTCACTTGCACTCTGAACTCCCCATCTCACCCCAGTTTGGCTTTCAACTTTCAACACTGCTCTGCTTTATAAAAGATGGCTCAAGAAGTACACAAACCATAGTAAAGTATGCACACACACATATTGAAGGATTTATATATTTGTGTGCGTACCTTACCATAGTTTGTGTACTTTTCAAGCCATCTTTTATAAACATAGGGAGAACTATGGTCGTCAAAACGTGCACCATTGTGACATTCTCCCCCCATCTTGACTGAGAGACTGCACATACCAGAATCCTTGCTGGCCTATTTCACCGAGCCCGGCTTCACGCGTGTTCCCTCGCTAATGTCATCTGCTATATGTACGCTCGCACAGAGCAGATTTGATCACTGAGCCTGCAGTGTCTCTGACCCAGGGCAAACCTGGCGCTTGGAGATACGTGCCAGACCAGGCCGGGTTGAGGTAGGCCAGGTCCCAAGACCCGGCCAGACCTCTGATGCCGGCCCATTGGCCGCTACTCCATAACAACATAGCCTAACACATGCACTGTCACACCATCGACTCAGGTGGAGAACTAGCTCAAAGCCTGCTACCTGGGTGTTTCTTGGCATGACGCCACCAGCTCATCCTCTGCAAGCACCTAGATGCAATATTTAAAATCCAGAGGTCCACATACCGAAGCTTTATTAGGAAAATAACATCTTCCATTTCATTTGCAAGAGCGGCAGCCAGCTGTTTGCTAAACACAATAGGCGACACCGGGTGAAGGGAGCGATAAGGGGGGGAAGGATGTGGCAGGTGACGGGCCCTCCAATATGGCATGACGCGGGCCTTTCCAACAGAGAGATCACTAAATGCAAGCTGCTGGACGCCTTGATGGATTTTCTCTTTTCCCTCTCTCTCTCTCCTTGGCATTGTGCACGGTGCAGGATTGCTGTTTTGTGTGTTTTACTTTGGCAGCTGTTTCACTCATTCCCCGGCGTGAGCGGTGGACTCTGGAGCCAGACCGATGGGCATTCAGAATGCTTTCCAGACAAATCCCCCGCAAATTACTTTCCCTACCCCCCTTCCAGCGCGCTCTCAAGTGACCCGGCTCCAGGAGGCGGGGAAATTAGCCGCTCAGGCATCCGGACTGCTGGAGATCCACGTTATTATAGTTAATCACACCTGGGAGGGGGGGCTAGGAGTGCGCTATTTTAGAAACGGCTAACAAATGTGCCTAGAGTGCTGACTCAGCGTGTTTATTGGGCATCAAAGGCCCAAACCAATTATGAGTGTGGCATGGCCAATACATCTAGGGTATCAATAGGTCCGAGGGCAAAATCCAGCTATGAACCTACCGCATATAATGTTACCTTTTTGGCAACGAAAGTTAAAAAAATAAGCAGAATTCTGTAGTATGGAACATAACAACAAAAAAATCTTCCTTGTCAGTTCACAAGATCAGAACATTGCTTCTTTAACCCTTTCAGGGTGTGTTATTGCGGGAGAAGCGCCCGCTGTGGATAGCGGAATGAGCGCATTAAACCACATTTATATCGTAATGACAGGGTGGGAAATCCAAGGAATTAAGCAGACCAGGTAGTCAGGGAAATCCCAGTCCCAACAAACTGAAGAGTCAAAGTCTCGGGAGGATAGCTCAGCGGCAATGTGCTCGCCTTGGAAGCAAGACAACGTAGAGCAATACAGGTTTGATTCCCGGGTCCGCACTCAGAAACCTCTGGGTATTAGGCACCTAATAAATAACCTATCATATAAAAGTACGTGATAAAGGCCTGTTTTATTTTCAATCATATAAAACATGCTGAGCCATAAGTAACAAATCCCCAGAGCTCTCGCCCCTTCAATGCAGGCTATGAGTATAGAAACATAAAACGTGTCTTCGTGATCATGGTGTGACGAACTTCGTTACAAAAACACTTGAGGGTATGGATCGGTTAGAAGGATTGTCTACATACATGGTATTTAGGGGCGGTTCCCTTATTAGCCATGCCATATCTGATAGCTCCACCCAGAAGCACCTCCAAATTGACAATATTGACTACATGTAATTTCGCTACCTTTGGATTGGCTGCTGCATTTATTATTTGTCTCAGAAAGAAAATCCAAAGGATACCATTTAGAAATAGCGTATTAAGGGTTTTAATATACCTAATACATTTCTTACTATGTGAGTTTAATCACAATTTAATCAGCACTCAAGCAATTATGTATTTAACATAGCAGGAAGAAATTTAAAAACATCACGATTCCATAAAAATCATACTGTTCAAACATTCATGCATTCATCCACATCCATACAACATACATCAATCCACTCATACAAACACATTAATAGGTACAAGATAAAAACATATAACAAATATCACAGGTCATCAACACTTCAATTATTGTACAAAAAGTGTTTTGTGCAAAACAAAGTGCATGGCCACAATACATTTTATAGGTGGCCAACAATTAGGATAGGCCAAAAATAGAAGATCTTCACTGGTGGCCTTATCCTGATTTCCTCTACCAATTTCAACATATTAACGTTGTTTGTGTTACGTCTTCATCAGGAGATTACAATTAGTTTTCTAAAAACAAAACAAACATAAAACCATAAAATCCCTATATCAATAAAGGAACAATGGAAAGAAAAAGGAAGGGAAGTGCAAATACATTACTTAACAGTGGTCAGATTTTAAATAGAATAGTCTACTGTTATCCTGCTCGTGACTCCAAATATATATATATATCTGGGGTAAACCAAGGGTGCCATATAGAGAGTGGTACCGTAGAACATCAGTGTCCCTGGGCGAGGCGGGAGTGGATCATGGTTACAAATGGACCAAATGTGATAGAATTCGGGCGCAACCCATGCAAGCAGTGGACCCAAGAAGTGATGTCAAACAACTCTTTGAAAACCTACAAACTAACCTTGGCACAATCAACACAAGTCAATCCGTGGTGTTTAAAGACTGGAGGTACTGTCATGAGAATTGGCAGTAAAGAGATGAAGGGTCCTGCTAGGAAGATGGCTGCACTAGGTGCTCCAATCTTTAATAGATATAGGCATAAAATGTCAAAAGATCTCGGGAGCTCCGTGCCAACAAATCGAGGCATATATTGCAGATAAAGCTGCACATTATCGGAACTTTAACAGAAGAAAGTATATGGTAATGAGCTAATTATTATCTTACCCAGGAAGTCCAGGTAAAGATGGAGGCGCAAGTTGTGTTAATGGCGTGCCTCAAAGGATGTCTTTTTAACAAAGCCCAAGGCTCAGAAGGGGTGGAGCCTGAATTTTGACGTCTATGAGGCGAACAAGGGAGGGAAAAACAACAGAGGAACTAGTGAATAGTTATGGCTCGTTTGAAAAAAACACAGTTGGAGAAAGGGGAACGTTGTGACATAACTGATCACCTCAGGTAAAAAAGCTACCGTGGATTATATAAAAAGAGGGTGGACGTCATACATCCCAAACAGTCTAGTATTAGTAATGTTATACTTATTGTCTGAAGTAAGCCAAGATTTCATTATACTATATTGGCCTTATTTCAATCAAACTATCATGGCATTTAAACAATTGTATACCCGAAGGCTGTTTGGAGCGCGCTTTAGCTGGAGCTAACGGCCGCTAAAACGATGGAGTCAAGTGTTCGCGGTAAACCAAAACACTCAAACTTTCCGGACCGTCTCTGTGAACCAGACATGCGCATCTAAACAAGGGAGTTAATGGTGCGTATAAATAGCACGCTCTCCCTACTCACGTGATTATGCTGCGCAACGTGCAAAAAACGTCTCCGGCTTTTGGAGAACATGATTGTTGGTTTACGTGACTGACACGTTCAATCAGGTGGACATACCGCACCACGTATCTAAAACATCTGCATGGCGTATTGTTATGGAAACAAGCTCAAGTTTACGAACTTGCTAACAGAGATATATTAATGTGTTACACTACGTACATATAATGTCCACAGACTATTAGGCAACGTGGTGGTGGGTGCAATTAACTTTTACCCAATCGCGTAGAGCAACCGCCACGGCATTGCAAAAAGGTAAACAAACCGTGCTACCATGGAAACCAGCACGATTATGGAAACTTGTTCAAGGGATCTGTTTTGTATAGCCGTGCAAAAGGATTGTAAACCATAAAGTCTAATTATAGGTTGGTTGGTCTTAACATCTTGGCCTATTTATGAAAAGCGGCATGGTCAACAAGATGGTTTTTCGAGTAGTAAAATAGTAGGTGGATTAACCTCACACCTTGGCATTTACATGGGGTCCCGCTGCAGTTACACATAGACTTGCGATTCGCATATGTTAGGAGTGGATGAAACTTGCCCTAATGGGTGACATTCATTGTAAGTAGTGCAAGCCAACATAGGGTGCTCCTTTCTCTCCCCTACATCTCTAAAAAATATATATAGAGTATGTTAAAAAAATATTAACTTGCCAAGTATGGCCTAGTCAAAGCTAAATATATATATAAACAAGTACTTGACCCAATCTAGATGGATCCAATGCGTTCTAGCCAAAGGTATAGGTACATAGGCAAATGAGGTCATACAGCAAGTGTGCAATATAGTCCCTTCCAAAGATTCACCATTAGAGGATATTAAGTGCCTGAATTCCAGGGTTCCAAGGTATTCAACCCCTGAGTCAATGGGCCTCATTACAAATCGCCCGGTATGGAAACAACGGTGGCCACCGTTGTTTCCATGCAGGGCGATCACAACTCCTGCAGTCGGGAGGTGATGTTCCCGCCAGGTCTGACCTGGCGGGTTTAACACCACCCGCATGCAGGCAGACGAGGAAACACGAGATGCTGCCGGTGTTTACCTGATCCCCATTGAGTCCCATAGGACTCAATGGGAATGGGGACTAACACCATTCCGCCTCCGTGATTCCCGGGAAACCGGGGTTGTAATGCCCTGGTAATTCCGGGAATCACGAGGCGGAATGGTAATACGAGTCCAGCGGTAACCAGGTGGTTTTACCGCCTCGGTTACCGCCAGACTCGTAACGAGGCCCAATGTCTTCAAATTAAAGATCCATAATTCTTCTTTATAGGCTAGATTTTTTAAAAGCTGTGTAGGATTGTGGCCGAAGACCTTTTCTACACAAAACTATTCCATTTGTTCCGCTTTGTGACTCATCTCTGCATAGTGGATAACCATGGGAGCATTTAGGTTGCGAGTTTTTATCTTTGTGCGATGCTCATTGATACAGGTGCTTACTTCCCGAGTAGCTTTTCCTATGTACATCTTTTGACAGGGACATAGAATTGCATACATTACATTTTTCCTTTTGCAAGTCGTGAAAGTGTGAAGGTCCCAATTTTTGTTTTGCATGAAAAAGGAAGTTGTTTTCTTGGAAAATTTACAAGCCACACAAGTGGTGCATGGGTAGGGCCCGATTACAGGATTTTGATTGACGTCCCTTACAGCAGAAGATCTGGAATGACCTCTACTAGCACAGGTAATTTGTTGTTTTAAATTCTTACTCTTTTTAAATGCAAAAAGAGGTTTGGGCACCATTGTGCCTGATTAATTTAAGATGTGCCAGTTCTTAAGTCTAATTCCCTTAATGGCTTTGCTGTGTTGACAGAAAGTTGGCACGCAAACTAGTTCTTCTTTTTTCTCTATCTGGGCTTTGGGTAACAATAATGCCTCTCTATTGGCAAAACTGGCTCTTTTTCTGGATTGTTTTATAAGCCTTCTTGGGTATCCACGTTCCAAGAGTCTTTTTTCCAAAATCAAGGCATGTTTTGTAAAATTATTAATGTCTGTACAATTGCGGCGAAGCCATAAAACATGCCATATGGTAAATTGCGCAGGAGGCTAGCTGGGTGTTGGCTCTCGTATTGTAATGTGGTATTTCTTTCCGTTGCTTTTCTGTGTAGTTCCGTATGGAGACAACCCCCTTCAGATAAAATCGATAAATCCGGGAAAGCAATTCTGGGAGTGGAATGTTCAAAAGTAAAGTGAATATCCACATCTACCTTATTCAGCCATTCAACAAATGACAACAATGTTTCCAAAGTACCCTCCCAGATCATTAATATATTGTCGATGTATCAACGGTATATCTTAATTTGTGCTCTGTACGGGTTGGAAATTTGCAAACATTTTTCTTCCTCAAGTAAAGCCATAAAGATTATTGCCAAATTTGGAGCAAAGATACATCCCATGGCCGTACCCTTGCTTTGAAGGAAAAACTCTTCCTTGAATTTAAAGAAACTATTGGTCAAAACCAATTGAGCCGCTTTACATAAGAATTCTGTTGGCACAATGTGTGGAGGCACTCGTCTGTCTAAGATGGTCCTTAAGCTAAGAATGGCTCTGTCTTGAGGTATATTGGTGTATAGAGCCTCAGGGGTCGATTCATGGAGCAAACGGGCACCGAAAATCCCAGCGCAAGCAGGCGCAAGGTAGCGCAAGCGCGAGACACGTAGCGCACGCGCACGTGTGCGATTCGAGGAAGACGCTGCGCGTGTTTCCCGCTGTCCGTGCGCCCAATCCAGCCATGGCGCACGCAGGCATACACGGCGTGCGCTACACGCACAGCAAAAGCGCACATAGCGCGGCGCACACAACCAAAGTGGGCGGAACAGTGGGCGTAACACGCCGAATGGGGAATAACGCGTGAAAAAGAAGGCGTAACTGGGGAAGTACTTCAGGGAACTACACGGAACGCCCACACGCACGCAAACAACCCGTATTCATGTATTCGAATATGGGAAACCCGCGCACGGCAAAAGACGCACACAGGCGTCAACGCGTCCGCCACACGAAGGCAGGCGAAAGCGTCCCCACGCACAGTATAAAAGTGTGCGCAAACAACAAACACGTATATACAGCTACGATGAATGCCCCATTTGTCGCAGCACTGATCATGGGACACCGCAGGAGGAGGAGAATAGCCAGGGCACGCATTTTCGCACCACGGACATGACTTTTTGGGATGCCTGACGACCAGGTCTATGGCAGGTATAGGTTTCCACCCCACATCATCCTAGACCTGGTCAGGGAGTGGGAAGATGACCTTACATCCCCCACCATTTGCTCCCAAGCATTGAGCCCCTTGGAGAAGCTGCTCAATGTCCTGCATTTTTTGGCCACTGGGTCATTTCAGCGGACTACTGCCATAGTGGGGGGGTCTCACAGGCCACGCAGTCACGCTGCCTACACCAGGTACTGGCAATCATGACAGCGCGCCCCTCAGTCCGCAGGCACATATACATGCCCAGAACACCCGCAGAAAGGCAGGCCGTTGTCCTTGATTTTTTCAGGGTGGCACACTTCCCCAAAGTGCTCGGTGCCATAGATAGCACCCATGTGGCCCTACGTCCACCTAGGGCCACTGAGCACATCTACCGAAACCGCAAGCACTGGCATTCCATCACTGTACAGGTGGTATGCGATGCAAAGGGAATCATCACCTCTGTCTATGCAAACTACCCTGGCTCCACCCATGACAGTTTCATATACAGAATGTCCGCCCTGAGCCGGGCCCTGGAAGCTGGGCAGCATGGCGACACATGGCTCCTAGGTGAGTACAAATGCCCTTGCACATGCATGCATGTCACACACACACACAGAAATAAACAAACCCCAATAATCACAACCATTTACACCTCCCCAGGGGACAGTGCCTACCCTCTGAGCAACCACATGATGACACCAATCCGGAACCCCACCACACCACCCCAGGTAAGATACAACGCCGCCCATATTGCAACCAGGGCCATAGTGGAGCGCACATTCGGAGTGCTCAAGTCACGTTTCTGCTCCCTTGACCGCTCTGGCGTGCAGCTACTCTATGCACCACCAGTAGTGTGCATGATCATTGTGGCAGCATGTGTCCTGCACAATGTTGCAACACGGCAGGGCGTCCCGGTGGACATGGTGGTGCCCCCACATCCCCAACCACAGGCACAGGCGCTGCCCATGGGACGGGACAGGGCACGTGGCGAGGAAGCCCGGACCCAGCTTGTGGCCACATTTTTCACCTAAACTCCCACCCCTGCGGAGTGCACACAGGCCAGGCACATACCAGGTGACAATCGATGATGACAAAGAGACAGTCAACTGTCACAACCCTACCACCCTGAGATAGTTGCCATGGAAGTGCCACATTGTCTGCATCCCTAGCTACTTAAACACAAGCTATCCTGTGTGACCAAAAGGCACACATATGACATGATATGATATGGCCTATACACAAGTATTTCAAGGTGCGATGAGGCAGGGAGGGGGGAACAAGGGAAGACAGACAACGGTACTACTAGGCTAGGTGTCATTTAGATTGTGCAAGTGCAGGGGTAGGGGGAAGGGAAAAGTGCAATGGGAAGGGGAGGGGGGGGGAGTGCAGTACAGGGTAAGTAGACCAAAAAACAAATACATAGGCCAGCTGGTGGCAACTGCAAATGTAAGTGCAGACAAGTGCTGGGAAGGGGGGGCTGTAGGGATAGAGAGACAGTACCGCAGTGCAGGGGTTGCTAGGGAGGCAGTGCAAGTGGAGAGTGGCTGGGCCAGGGACCGAGGTCAGTGAGAGTGGCCCAGTTGCAGATCCAGTGCAGTTCCAGTGAAGAATTTTGCAAGGGAGAGGCAGAGAGAAAGCAGAAGCAAAGAGGAAGGTCTTGAGGTGCTTCCCGAACCGGAGATGGTTCTCCTCAAGTTCCAGTGAGGCAGGAAGGCTGTTCCAGAGGGAGGGCCCTGCCGCGGAGAGAGATCTACCCCCAGCTAGTTGCTTTGAGAAGCGGATGACCCTGACATGCAAGGTGTGAATCACACACACCTGCAAAACAGGCCATGGCCATCACTGTTATGTCACTCAAACCCTCCCAAACCACAACATGACATGGCAAGCAATACCCATACACCAACACAGTAACAATAAGGTACACATTGCCATGTCCAAAATGTACAGTGGCATTAGACAATGATGCCTGACCTGGAATCAGATGAAATGACTGACCAACAACCTCCCACCCAAAATAAGTCATTTCCAAATGCATTACAAGAGTTGTAGACGTAACATAACAATGAATGCCTGTCTACATGCACATTGTGCATTGCAAAATCAACACTGCAGCTTCTGTGTGCTGTGTCCTACTCCTGCAACACACTGCTCAGTGCACAGCACAGTGAACAGCCATTGTGTGTGATGCACACCCTGAGCATCACATCTAAGTGACAGACCACATCAAAAAGCAAATTAGGCATGTACAGGATCCATAATTGGTCACAGAACATGTGCTGCAGGGACATAGTGGGCACCAGAAGGCAAACAATGTACACGTGGATATGCAAGGGTGGTAGTACATGTAGTGCATCAGAGCGCAAGTGTGTGGGTCAGCAAGGACATACACTCAACATATGCATGTGCAATCAAGTGACCATCAGTGTTCTCTACACATCACATGTGAACATTCACCATGTGTACACCCCAGCATGTCAAACCACAACTATCCCCTCGCACCTGAAAGGTAAACACAACACATGAACAGGCATTGATCAGCAGAACACAACATGTACATAGGATACCACCATTACAGTGTCAGGGTTCCCATCACACTGCAGGGCAAGGCAACTATCAACAACAACCCGCCCTCCCTCACAAATGACCATGACCCACTTAACAACTGCACCTGGGTCATGAATCCTTCAACCCTCAATTCCACCTGGCCACAGGATCACCTTTACCCTTCGTCACCATCTCCCACCTTGTGTGTAAAAAGGTGCCTGCACTCTCAGAATCCACACTCATTTCCAAAATCACAAAATCCAAGGCATAAAAACGAACCAGAACACCCTCCAGTAGATGACTTGACGTAGCAGTACCTCACAAAGGTCAAGTACTACCACAATGATGTAACAACCAAGGTAGCACAGTAAAACAATGTCACAACAGGATGTGAACCATGTGTGGTACATAACATAGAATGATGCACCATGAACAGATGTGTACTGTCACAGGTCCCGTGTACAGGTGCGGGAGTTTCACGAAACAACCACCCCCACCGTGTCCCGGGTGCCTGCAAGGTCAAACTCACACAGGCCCCTGAGACCCTGGTGGGGAAGGAGGTTCAGGGATATGCAGTCGGGACAGGTGTTGGCTCACTGCATAACTGGAATGAGTGGCAGGAGAGGGGAGGAGGAATGACACATGAAAGTAGGGAATGCACGAAAATGTACTACCTGCATGAACACATACACAATCCAAACAAACTTGGACATCATTGTCATGGCCTTCTGTAGTCCAGGCTTAGGAGTGGCACAAACCAACCACCCCCTCTAGGGTTTTGGCGCCTGCAAGTTTGGGGCTTACACAGGCATCCGCAACCCCAGCGGGGAAAGAGGGTTAGGGAACGTTGCTTGGATAGGTACGGGAAGCAGGAACACCGGGTAGAGGGTACAGGGTTCAAAATTGCATAGGATTCCGGGTGATTAGGGGGAAAAAACATACCAAATTGAATTACACATTCATCCATGCATTAGTGCACCCCCCAGCAAGCCTATGCAGAGCAGCTTGAAAGAAAAACAACAAGACACTTAGCTCTGATTTTGAGTGCTGGCCTCCTGCCTGCGCACTCTCAGGTCCGGTTACAGGAGCACTGCAATACTGAAAAGAGAGCCACAGTCAACAACCTGTACGTGCCAATTACACAAAAACACACCACCAAACATGCCCCATAGCAACAAACTACTCTACAAACAGACAATCTGGTGAAGATGTTTCGTACCCATATATAACATTACCCCTGTGATGGGTCATACACAGTCAATGCAGTAAGTCAGCCGCCGGTGGGTGCGTGGCAAATGGAACACCAATGTGTCACAATTCACACAACATGCAATGTTCCCTGGGTAAGCAGCCATACCCATATAGCAAGCCATGACTTCAGAGCAAGTTGTGTACCACCATGACCGAAACAAAGTTGGCAGTGCATTTATCATAATGTACATGGAAATGAAATGCACTGCACCCCAGTATGTCCCTTGCTGTATGTCCCTGTGAGCTGCCCCTTTCCATGTCTCGGAAGGCTACATGGTTGATACAAGTGCCTCGATGGAACTTGGTGTACCGGAGGGTATGTGCCACTGCCCCTGCAGGTGTCCCAGACAACCTTACAATCAACAGCCATCAGTCCACCAACACAACTGAGCTGCATTGTGTGCTTCAACACCAATATTCGTCCAAGCTCACCCTCAGTGCTGTGACTAAGCCTGCATGTGCAACTCGCCTGGTGCAAGCTTTGCTGTGTTGTGGCCCCCCTGTGCTGCTCACCTTGCCTGGAGTTCCTTGGAACACGTCAGCAGTTCTAGGATGTAGGTCTGCAATCCCTGTGCCTCTGCTTGTGCACACATGTGCATGTGGGCACCAACAAACGTGTCCAGAATTCCGTCGTCCAATGGGCCATGTCTGAGGGCAAAGGTGCTCTGGAGGCTCATCCCCCTGCAGAAAGGGCATGAAACACATGATTAATGCTTCAAAGTCATCTGTGTGTGTCTCTTCAGGCATCTCATTACTTGACCATGTCAGAGAGTCACATCATAAATCACACCATCAGTCCGTCTTTCACATCCAAAGTGTGAAACACTATCTACAGCATGAATTGCAACAAGCACGTGTACAGTAAAGATAAGAAACATACTACACAATGCATAGCATTGAATGTACACATTAATCATGAAACACCCCATCTAGCAAAAGCTGAACAGTGGACAATAACACCAAAACCATCCCCACTAGGGGTGTAAACACAAGTCACACAGCACCAGCCATGGCACAGATATGACAGTCCAAAGCCCTTGTGTAAAAGGTTGTGACACCGAACCATCCTTGCAAGCCCTTGGATAAGGGAGGCAGGAGTGGCATATGTGAGTCAAGGACCCCAAGCATCAAACACATACACAAGACAAGCCTGAAGGGCCCAGCTGGAACAGACAGTGGATGCCTTCAAAAGCGACAAAGCACCGCACCGTCACATGAAAGCACAATAGACAAGCAATTTTAAACTATATTAACTAATTACACTAACTATGGAAAACCTACATTACCTAATTAAACTAACTATCAAACAGAAACTTAACTAACTAAACTAAAAGAACAATCAAAAATGGCCACATACGACCCGGGGGGAGGGGAGGCACCCAGGAGGGGGGAGGTACAGGGTGCTGCTCAGCATCCACATGCGATGATGCTGAGCCAAAAAAAATATCTCCATGGGCTCAACGCCTGCACAGCCCGACCTATGTGGGAGATAGATGGTCGTCCGAGTCTGGCTCATCCTGGAAAGGAGGACGTGGCACAGTAGCCTGGCCACGCCTAGCCGCAGCTTGCCCCTCGTCGGCAGCAAGTCTGCCGGATGGGTGAGCCTGGTTCTGTGTGGCGATGTGACATAGGTCTGCATGCAGAACCTCACATGATACACGTGCTTCCTCTTGCAAGGTTGCACGTGTAACACGGAGTTCCTCCTGCAAGGCCTGGCTGGACAACCGCTGCACCTCCCGGCAAGCCTGTAGCTCAGCCGAGATGGTACGCTCAAGCTGTGCAAACCTCTCCTCTGCCCATTGCCTCTGGGACATCATAAGGACACCCAGAGTGGATCTGAGGGAAGCATACTCCTCCCTCAGGGCATCCATGTGCGCCTCTGCGTGAGCAGCAATTGCTTGACGCAGACATGACATTTCAGCCTGGCGTGCCCTGTCTGAGGCCGCCATGCCCAGCCTGAGCGAGCAGGCCGTGGACCGTGCCGCCTGCTGCTGGAGAAACACCTGCCTAGCAGGGGGTAGCACAGATCGGGCCACACGCTCCATGCTCTCAGCGATGTTCTCCATTGCTGCCCCCTGCCGTTCTGAATTGGCAGTCATGTCTTGCTCCCACTCAGTATACTGCGGTTGCGCGCGGCGACCGCGTTGCCGGGCTTGACCCCAGCGGGACCCAAGGACCGGGGGTCCTCGCTGTGTTGGCACCGCCCGTGGTTGCACGACTACATGCCCCCGTCGACGTGATGTCCCAGGCACATCAGTGACTGGTGTGGAGGGTGACCCTGCATCCCGATCCACCACGGGCGGAGGAACCAAGACTGTCTGATCCCTCAGTGCAGGTGTCGCAGACAGAGGAGTGTCCACATCAGAATCACTCACCCCTGACACATGGACTTGATGCTCATCCAACTCAACATTGACGTCAGAGTCGTCATCAAGGCTGGACTCATAGGCAGCCAGAGACAAGATGGACTGTAGCACTTGGGGGTTTTCGTGGCCTACCACCCCACGACCCCCACTAGTGCCAGGTTGATGTAGTGGTAACAACCCTGTGTCTGGCATGACAACACCATCCTCCGCCTCCATGCGTCATCACCTGAAAAATAGAGAGAAAAAAGGTCACTACACATGTCAGAAGCACACAACACACACACACACACACACCGACAACAAATGCATCAGGCAGACATGTGACACACAACATATAACCTGGCATGCATGCTGGGTCAACTTTGAATTGCTTCTGTGATCAGAACTGTTGAAAGGTGGCAGTTTCCATGGAAGTGGGTCTATGCAGTGCAGAAAATGTGTACTCCACTCACTACCTACATGTACAAGGACTCCATGGTGTGTGCCAGGAAATGTGAAGGCAGTGCAATGTCAAATTCAGATATCACGTGTATTGTGCATTCAATGTGTACCATATCTAGAAGCCAAGCACCCCTCCACCCCAGTACCAAAGCAGGGATGCCTAGCATGTTATCAAAAGACTGACCATACACCTGTGTATTGACAGGCAGTGTTGACTGGCATCAACAGCTTAATGTGATTCAAATGACAACACTGCTAATGATGCTGGGACAGTAAGCAGGACACATGATGAAAAATCTGGATTCCGCCCATGTGTGAAGAAGACACAACAACAGTTGGACAGAGTAATTGGCCATTGAACAGGCTGAGGCTTGTGAGCCACACAGATTGTCAGACCCTAAACATGTGTGCAATGCAGGACTGAGCCACAGTTGACATGGGAAGGCTGATGAGATGGCAGGCAATGTATGTAACCAAGGACTTGTATTACAGTGATCATCCAGTCAAGGACACATAGGGGCATGCGTGCAATGCACATGGAGCATGAATGGGCACTCATGTCCCTGCGGGACATCTGACCTATGCACAGTACAAGTGAGATACCCTGCATCAAGTACAAAGGCTATACCACACGGTATGTCTGGCAGATTCTACGCTGGAAGTTAGCATCTACACAGGACGCATGAACAAGAAAGTACACATTGGCAAGATTGAAGAACACCAGTGCAAAGGTGGAACTGGGGTGCAGAGTGGCGGAGGAGGGGCAAGGGAGCATGCCTACATGGAGTCCCTGCATGCAGGCAGAGGAGACATGCATGACGGAAGCATTGCATTACTTACACATCAGAACCATGTACACGTCACATGTAGTGGCAATCATGCACAACACATCCCACAAGTGAAACACACACGTCCTCAACAAACACGCATCAACACTCACTGGACTGGGCATCAAAGTCCAGCATCTCTCCCACTCCTTTGACCAATTCAGGTGGTATGAACTCTGCAACGAGTGCCTCATGTGGAGTGAGCTCTTCCTCCTCTGGTGCAGGCCCACCGCCAGTCACCAGAGTCAAGTTGTAATTAGAGGCACGCTTAGCCTTAGTGCTGCGTTTGATGTGATTCCAACGCTTTTTGGACTCTTGCGCCATGCGCACCTCATGGCCGAATGAACTGACATGTTCCGCAACATGCTTCCAGTGGGTGTCACGTTGGGCAGCCGTAGTCTGACTATTGGCACCCACTAGCATGTCACGTCTGTGGCCCCGCACGTAGTCCACGAGGAAGTCCAGTTCCTGCTTGCAGAAAGGCTTCTTCCTCGACGTGCAGGAGGTCGTGGCTGTGTGTGGGGTCCCAGCCTGTGCTGCAGGTGCAACCTTCCTCCTCTTGGACTGTGGCGCAGACCCTGGCTGGCTAATGCCGCCCTGACCAGTATGGCCAGTGGGTTCGGTGGATTGAGCCAAGGGAGTGGCAGGTGGAGGGACGACCAAAGGCCTGTCAGTGGCAGCTGGGTGCCCACTAATGGACCCTGCGCAGCAACATCAGCTGTGGCAGGGTCATTGACCGCAATGGTCCTGGTTGGCAGACTCACAACCGGGGTGTTGTTGGGTGCATCTGCCCCTGCACTTGCCAACACCCGGGTGTTTGGGGCGGCAGATGACATGACTGCCCCAGGGACACGTGTCTTGGTCTGAGCAGCCTGGCCTGCCCCTATGGTTTCCCTCCTTGCCTGTTGGAGATCTACCAAGGGCTCCGCAAGTGCCAACGCAGCCTGCGCTGGCAGACCCTGAGCCTGGGTGGCGGTGTCCACAGCTGCACCTGCAGCTACCACTACCCTTGGGCCCGTGGCAGTCGATGGAACGGACTGCCGAATCACACGGGTGCCAGTGCCAGATGCAGAAGCTGCATACCCCGGAACCACCGGGGGTGGTGGCATGACTGCACCGACACATGGCACAACATTGTGCTCAAGTGGCGCACCCCTGCCTCTTCCCCCTCTGTGGCCGCCCTGGACACCCTGGAGTCCCCCTACTCCCTGGTCACCACAGCCACGTCCCCGACCACGCCCGCCACGAGTAGGACGCCCAGTTGAGGCGCCCCTCACCTTTGGTGGCCTCCCAACCATGGCACAGATGTAGTAGTGCCGGCACAGATGGAGTGGTGCCAATGGGAGGTGTACACCACAATTGACCTGGGCAATTGGGGTGAAGGGGGTGGGAAGCAAGATGTTAACAGCCCCGCTGCACCTGCAAGGCTGTATGTGACCCCGGTGATGAAGTGACGGGTCACGCAACGCTCAGGCACCCCAAAACTGCAGTAAAACCGTGCACGCAACCCTGCAGCCTATGTGCGTGGATTCAACCTCCCGCAGTACGCGGTGGCACCCAGTAACACGAATAACGCGTACGCGTGGGACACGCAGGCTACTATGACATCGAAAATGGGTGTGATACACAGGGGCACCCCCAGTGGGAAAAAGAGCGTGTGCGACTCACCGTCTGACTAGCGCGATGTAGAAAAACACGCGTAGCCAATACCCCCGCCAAAAGAAGAGATACATCCTTGATAGCTGTGAAGTTGTGATGGTGCGCGAAACAACAGGAAGCAGCAACACACGTCGGTCTCCACGAAAGGCACGTACAGCGAACTGCTGGGCCCGCTCACCTTTAACCCGTGCTGAGGGAAACGCCCGCGCACGTCACGTCACTTACGCGCATAGGCCCTTTCCTCGGATTACACGCAGACGTGCAGTTTTCACGCACGCTGAAATGCCCATGCACACCTTTGCGCGTCACGTCACAGGGGCACTTGCGCTTGAGGGGCCTTCTGTCCAATGAAATTGCATATGCGTGCAGACGCGCTTACGCGCTAAGGGCCTTTCCTCGAATTACACGCTGACGTGCAGAATTTTCACGTGCCAAATCACTCCGTATCAAGCTGGCCACGCGTAAGCACACGGAAGACCACGCTCCTGCCCAGAAGGCCGAATTACTGCCCCCCAGAGCCCCGAGCACGCTCCCACCTGCCATCTGCTGCTGCCGGACTGCCTGCTGCCCACATGCCCTGCCATTTGCTGCCTGCACATCAGCCAGGGGTGCTGTTGCTGTGACCACCCCTGCTGGAACCGAAGGCTCCCGACTGGGATTCCATCGCTCCACAGCCCAGCCCCAGGACCCAGTTGCCCACCCACTCCTGCCTCTGGGGTTGCCATGTCGGGCACCGCAACTTCTGGCACGACTGACAACCATAGGCCAGAGAGGCAGAGGGGCACCAGCTACAGTGCCAGGGAAGTTGGTGTCCTGGTGGAGCAAGTCTTGGGGCAGTTTGATGCCCTCTTCGGAAGTTCCCGCGCCGACAAGGAAGGACGGACTCGGATCTGGACTGACATCGTGACTGCCATCAACGCGGAGGGGGTGGAAGTCCGTGACTTACAACATGTCAAGAAGCGCTGGGAGGACTTCAGGTCCAGGACCCTGAACAAGGCCCGGCGCCTCTTGAAGGCAGCGGATGCTAAGGGGCGCCAGGGTCACTTGTCGGAAGATCAGATGAGGGTCCTGGAAAGCATATCCCCAGCGCTCCACGTCCAGGTCCTTGAGAGGCAGACCCGTCTGGAGTCGAGCGGTAAGTGTACATGCATCCTGATTGTGAGCTGTGCGTGTGGTGATGTTTCAGTAGTGTGCAGGTTGCACATCTGTTTGTATGGGGTCGAGTATGGGTGGGGGTGTACAGGGCCGTGAGGCTAACACATGCGAGGGCTGTAATGTGTGAGACATGGATGGTGCTTGTGTGTGTAGGCTTGCATGCCAAATGCAGTTGTGGGCACACATGTTTGGATGAATGTGTATGTAAGTAGACATGTTCGTGATGTCACGCATGTATGTTGTTTTCAGCTGCATGTATCAGCACTGTGTACATGTGCATTTGTGTGTATTTGACAAGGGTTCAACAGTGATGCAACATGGATGCATGTGACAGCGGGATGTGGAAGCCTGATTGGCAGATGTGACCTGGATGCCCATCTGAACACTGCGACACTTGGCAGAGGTGTACACATGCATGCAAGTGTGGTGGTGTGTGTACATGTATAGTGCACTTCCTGTGTTGCATATGATGTCTGGCTCAGCTTTGCCTGCTCATGCTGTTGTATGTGTATGGATGGTGCTGGCAGTTGCGATATGGCTGTGGTATGGCTCATGTGTGCGAGTTGAATTGACATGTGTGTTGGGGATTGTGATGGCATGTCTGAGGTTTGCCAATGCCACTCATGTACAACTGTCATGTGTGTATGTGTCCATTGTACAGTGCCCTGATGCCTGTGTTTTATTTCTCCCTGTCTGCAGCGTCAACTGATGAAGAGGGCGGAGAAGGTGCTGTGGAGCACAGCGGTGGGGATCCCACCGCCAGCCGGAGATGCAAGGCCCGGCTCCCCTCCCATGTTGTCATCTCGTCTGGGAGTGAGGAGTCCGGTGCCGCGTCCCAGGCCGCAGCTGCCGGGGGGAGGTCCAAGAGGCGGAGGTTGGAGATGGACTCCTCGGCAGCAGAAGGGGCAGCTGGGACCCCACAGGGCCCAACGGGGGAAGATGGCACAGAGTCATCCAGGTTGGTGGGGGGCTTGGTGGAGGAGGAGGCCGTGCAAGCAACGGAGACGGGGTCTGGAGGTGGGGATTCCACTGGTGCTAGTGGTGCAGTGCAGGACCCGGGACAGGAGGCAGCACAGGCCGCCCCGGAGGTGCCTGTGTGCAATCCTGTCCCTGATCCTGTCCCTGCATCATCTTGCACCAGCAGGGATGCCTACGTCCAGACCCGTTTTCAGGCAGGGGATGAGCTCACGACAACTGGCCTTCCTCTGCCTGCGGACGTGGCTATCCGGGTCCGGGTTGAGCCTGTCCTGACTGGTGTGGCGTTGCATCAACGGGCCATGCGAGGTGACCTGCAGTCTTTTCATGAGAAGGCTGCACGTCATCTCGAATGGCTCGTTGACCGCGTCGGCCTACTGGGACAGGTCACCCAGGCCGGATTCCTCCGTTTGATGGGGCTTGCTGCGACCCCCTCCTCAACTGAACCCCCTATGTGCCAGTCGTCCTCCGTGCCATCTTCCCACCCATCAGTCACCTGGGTGCCCTGTGGAGCTGCCTCTGACGGTGCGGCCAGGCTGGTGGAGGAGGCATCCCTGCCACAGTCGGGAGTCGGACGTCCAGCAGGGGTGGCCACATCAACGACTGCACCCCAGCCAGCGGAGGATGTGCAGGCAGCAGGAGGCAGTGCACGGGCAGAGGCACAGCAGCAGCAGCAACGTGGTGGGAGCCATGAAGGCTCGGGGCCTTCGACATCGGAGGGGCAGGCATCGGCCGCAGGCCAGGAGGACCCAGGACAGAAAGTGTCTTCCATGTGGCAGCGGTTGGGCCACGCCATAGATGCAGAGCGGCATCGGGCGGAAAAGGCACGGCTCACTAAGGTCAGGACGAAGAACTCCATAGGGAGGGCCCTGAGGTGGGCCGAGTGCCTCGAGGCAATCCGCAGGGGGTTGGAGGTGGACACGTTGACGGCCCTGCGGACCCTCGGGGCCATGGAGGAGGACCGCCTCCGGGTTATTGAGCAGGAGTTCGATGATGCCCTGGCCCGGGACATCCAAAAGTGAGCCGTCGGACTAGCCCGCTGACCTTGTACATAGTTCTGTAGTTAGTGTTAGGTTTCCTTTGTTTTTGCATTTTTTTTGGACCTTTTGAACAATGGGCCACATTTTTGTATATAGTTTTTTTTTATTAGTTAGTGTTGTTAGATAGGTTTCATTTCTTTTGTTGGGATAATGGACCCTGTACATAGTTCACTGTTGGATTTTCTTTTTATTTTACAATTTACCCATGGATCAATGGCTTTCAATTATAATTTTCCATTGGATTTTCTTTTGTGGACTGTGACTTTGGACACCATTCCTTTGGATTATGATTTTTGGTTTTGCATTTTTTCACGGACATGCTTCTTTTCATTTTTTTACATTCCCATTTCTGTTTGTTTATTTTTTATTCAATTTATGTTTCCTTTAATACATATTTTTTGATCAAACTTCAATGTGTAGTATCATCTCATTGGTTTCATGCATATCATAATATGGGTTTTGAGATTCACTGACACCCATTGGGACATGTGTTTGTTTCCAAACTTGCAATTGGTGTTCTATCATGTTATTGCCATTTCTAAGTGGGTGGATGTAATACTCGGGTGGGTGTTTTGCATTTGGAGGCTGACCATAGGGACCAGGGATCTAGATTGTGATGACATGTTGGCTGGGGAACATGAGTTGGGGCCTGGTGGAGGGTGCACCACAGTGCTGGGGGTTGGGGGTGCAGGCGAACATAAGTTGGACATGAGTTGGGGCCTGCTGGCAGGTGCCCCACAGTGCTGGGGGGTGGGGGTGCAGGGGAACATGAGTTGGGGCCTGGTGGAGGGTGCACCACAGTGCTGGGGGGAGGGGGTGCAGGGGAACATGAGTTGGACATGAGTTGGGGCCTGCTGGCAGGTGCCCCACAGTGCTGGGGGGTGGGGCGATGGGAGACATGAGTGGGGGCCTGGTGGAGGCTGCCCCTGCACTCCTGGGGTATGGGGGTGGTGGTAGACATGGGTGGGGGCCTGGTGGAGGCTGCCCCTGCACTGCTGGGGGGTGGGGGTGATAGGGGACATGAGTGGGGGCCTGGTGGAGGCTGCCCCTGGTGGCTGGGGGGTGGGGGTGATGGGAGACATGGGTGGGGGCCTGGTGGAGGGTGCACCACAGTGCTGGGGGGTGGGGGTGCAGGGGAACATGAGTTGGACATGAGTGGGGGCCTGCTGGCAGGTGCCCCACAGTGCTGGGGGTGGGGGTGGTGGTAGACATGGGTGGGGGCCTGGTGGAGGCTGCCCCTGCACTGCTGGGGGGTGGGGGTGATAGGGGACATGTGTGGGGGCCTGGTGGAGGCTGCCCCTGGTGCCTGGGCGTGGGGGTGATGGGAGACATGGGTGGGGGCCTGGTGGAGGGTGCACCACAGTGCTGGGGGTGGGGGTGCAGGGGAACATGAGCTGGACATGAGTGGGGGCCTGCTGGCAGGTGCCCCACAGTGCTGGGGGGTGGGGGTGCAGGGGAACATGAGTTGGACATGAGTTGGGGCCTGCTGGCAGGTGCCCCACAGTGCTGGGGGGTGGGGGTGCAGGGGAACATGTGTTGGACATGAGTGGGGCCTGCTGGCAGGTGCCCCACAGTGCTGGGGGGTGGGGGTGGTGTCAGACATGGTTGGGGGCCTGGTGGAGGCTGCCCCTGCACTGCTGGGGGGTGGGGGTGATAGGGAACATGAGTGGGGGCCTGGTGGAGGCTGCCCCTGGTGGCTGGGGGGTGGGGGTGATGGGAGACATGGGTGGGGGCCTGGTGGAGGGTGCACCACAGTGCTGGGGGGTGGGGTGCAGGGGAACATGAGTTGGACATGAGTGGGGGCCTGCTGGCAGGTGCCCCACAGTGCTGGGGGTGGGGGCGGTGGTAGACATGGGTGGTAGACATGGGTGGGGGCCTGGTGGAGGCTGCCCCTGCACTGCTGGGGGGTGGGGGGTGGGGGTGGTGGTAGACATGGGTGGGGGCCTGGTGGAGGCTGCCCCTGCACTGCTGGGGGGTGGGGGTGATAGGGGACATGAGTGGGGGCCTGGTGGAGGCTGCCCCTGGTGGCTGGGGGGTGGGGGTGATGGGAGACGTGGGTGGGGGCCTGGTGGAGGGTGTACCACAGTGCTGGGGGTGGGGGTGCAGGGGAACATGAGTTGGACATGAGTGGGGGCCTGCTGGCAGGTGCCCCACAGTGCTGGGGGGTGGGGGTGCAGGGGAGCATGAGTTGGACATGAGTTGGGGCCTGCTGGCAGTTGCCCCACAGTGCTGGGGGGTGGGGGTGATGGGAGACATGAGTGGGGGCCTGGTGGAGGCTGCCCCTGCACTGCTGGGGGGTGGGGGTGCAGGGGAACATGTGTTGGACATGAGTGGGGCCTGCTGGCAGGTGCCCCACAATGCTGGGGGGTGGGGGTGGTGGTAGACATGGGTGGGGGCCTGGTGGAGGCTGCCCCTGCACTGCTGGGGGGTGGGGGTGATAGGGAACATGAGTGGGGGCCTGGTGGAGGCTGCCCCTGGTGGCTGGGGGGTGGGGGTGATGGGAGACATGAGTGGGGGCCTGGTGGAGGCTGCCCCTGCACTGCTGGGGGGTGGCGGTGGTGGTAGACATGGGTGGGGGCCTGGTGGAGGCTGCCCCTGCACTGCTGGGGGGTGGGGGTGATAGGGGACATGAGTGGGGGCCTGGTGGAGGCTGCCCCTGGTGGCTGGGTGGTGGGGGTGATGGGAGACATGGGTGGGGGCCTGGTGGAGGCTGCCCCTGGTGGCTGGGGGTGCAGAGGGACATGCGTTGGTGGGCAGTAGTGCAAGGAGACATGTGGGTTGGCTGGGGGGCATGGCCATGGTGGATGGGGTGCCTGCAGGACATGTGCAGGGTAGGCCCCTGTGGTGTGGGCCACCTGCAGGGGCCATGGAGGGTGTAGAGGGAACACCTGGGAGGACCCACACTTGCAATTCCCGTGTGGTGCTCCCCGCGCATCCCTGTAATACACGTACCCTGCTGATTTTACACGTGATACTTCCCGCTCACCCCTGGAATACACGTACCCTGCTGTTTTTGCGTGTGATACTTCCCGCGCACCCCTGGAATACACGTACCCTGATGGAATCGCGTGTGATACTTACCGCACACCCCTGGAATACACGTACCCTGCTGATGTCGCGTGTGAAACTTCCCGCGCACCCCGAAATACACGTAGCCAGGACATTCGCGTGTGGAACTTCCCGTGCACCCCTGATATACACGTACCCTGCTGATATCGCGTGTGAAACTTCCAGCGCACCCCAAGATACACCTAGCCAGGACATTCGCATGTGGAACTTCATGCACCCCTGGAATACACGTACCCTGCTGATATCGCGTGTGAAACTTCCCGCGCACCCTGAAATACATGTAGCCAGGACATTCGCGTGTGGAACTTCCCGCGCTCCCCTGATATACACGTACTCTGCTGATATCGCGTGTGAAACTTCCTGCGCACCCCAAGATACACGTAGCCAGGACATTTGCGTGTGGAACTTCCAGCGCACCCCTGGAATACACGTACCCTGCTGATATCGCGTGTGAAACTTCCCGCGCACCCCAAGATACACGTAGCCAGGACATTCGCATGTGGAACTTCCAGCGCACCCCTGTAATACATGTACCCTGCTGATATCGCGTGTGAAACTTCCCGCGCACCCCGAAATACACGTAGCCAGGACATTCGCGTGTGGAACTTCCTGCGCACCCCTGATATACACGTATCCTGCTGAATTCACGTGTGAAACTTCCCGCGCACCCCTGATGTACACGTACCCTGATGGAATCGCGTGTGGAACTTCCAGTGCACCCCTGAAATACACGTACCCAGCTGAAATGACGTGAGGTACTTCCCGCGCACCCCAGTGATACACGTAGCCCGCTTGCCATGCTGGTACAGGGTTAGCGCAGCCCTTTGCGCTGGATTGGGGATTTTGATGGCTTTTCCCTGCGCGAGAGGCGTTCTTGGGGGCATAACTGGCGCTGCTGCAGGGTCGCTGCGCCACTGTGCGCCACGGCTGGTTTTGGTAGCTGGAATCCATGAATACGCTGTGCGCGGAAATGGATTTTAGCGCACGCGGCTGGCGCAGGGATTCGCACGCGCACACTGTGCGCCAGCCGCGTGCGCCACTTGTGCGCTAAATTCTATGAATTACCCCCTCAATATCTAAGGAGACCAATATTTGTGTGGATGGATCAAAAGGTCTTAATTCAACGAGGTTAAATACATCTCGGTAATCTAATAAGAAAGTAGGAGTTGCCATGGCCAAGGGTTCATGAAGAAATCAATATATTTAGAAATGGGCTCCAGCAAGGAACCACAGCCTGAACCTATGGGCCGCCCGGGGGGTTTTCCATATTTTTATGTATTTTTGGCTTAATATAGAAAAGGGGCGTCCGCTCCTCTGAGAAATTAATATAGTCAATTTCTTTTGTCGAAAGAAACCCTGCATGGCTACCTTTGTCAGTGAGAGCCAAAATCTTAACCTTAATTGATTTTGATGGATCATTGGCAATTCTAGTGTAGTGGCCTGGGTTGGACAAAAGTCTCAAAACTTCTTGGTCGTATTTTCATGCATCCCAGACCATTATCTCCCTACCTTTATCTGCAGCCTTAATCACTATGGAGAGATCCTCGGCTAGTGTCTAAATTGCCTGGAATTCCTGTGGTTTCAAGTTAGGACCTGATATTGTCCTTGAGTAGTGGATTACTTGTATTATTCAGAAAATAGAAGCGTAGTCTTACTTTTCTTAGAAACCCTTTGATTTCATTTATTATAGACATGGCACTGGGGTTCTGAGTTGGAACAAAGGATAGACCATGTTTCAAAATAGAAATTTCTGCCAATGTCAGAATACGTGGAGAAAGATTAAAGATGGGTAGTGTCTGATTAGGGACACTCGATGGTTCATTCACCACCTGTATGCACGATTGCGAGTCTGAAAGTCGCGGTGCATCATGCCCTGTCCTGGAGTGTTCTGCAGGGGCATATTGTGGTTCATTCGTCCTTGGGGGGCATTTCTGCGGCCTCTTCGGCCGCCCCTTCCTCGAAAAGGGTTGTCACCCAGGGATTGATTATTCGAGCCATCATTGCCTGAGTTGCTAGACGATGTGTTTGAAAATGTCACCCATCTTTTTTTGGGATTATTAACATTAGATCCTCCCGTGTTCCAATTTGCATTGTTTTTCCACATCATTTGGGGATTGAAATCATCCGCCAAATATGGATAGAACTGCTCTTTTTTGAAGAGGGAAATATCTTTCTTTATTTTCGTAGTCTTTTTTTCAATAGTTAGAGTCTTAAACTCTTGAAAGGATTTGTCGATTTGTTCCAATTTTTGTTTGGCCTCTGTAATTAGGGTATTTGTCAAAAAAGTTTTTTCTCGTTCAGATAGTGTTTCAAGAATCGTGGAACTAACTCTTTGGGCAGTCGTAATAGTTAGAACTAATAGATCATGACTGCATTTAGTGGCAACCTGACTAAATGCCACCTTGTAGTCCTTGTCATCTAAAAAGAGGCATGGAATCCTTTTCACTTGTAGTCCTTGTGGAATGATACTAGATCTTAAATATTCTTTTAATATATGACCATGCATATCTGTGCAAAACTGTTTCTTTTTTAGCCTCAAAAGTGCCTCACCCGTTGATCCTTGGTTTTGTATAGGTAACTGTAGGTTGTCAAAAAAGGAAGGGCCTTCAATAAGTTCTGAAATTCGGGCTTCCATAAAGGAAATAGTATCTGTTTCTGCCATGATCAATAACCACCAGCCTAAGGTGCACCAAAAGACACCCAAAGTGCAATAAATGAGGAAAAGAAAAATAATCACAAATAGTGATAGTACCCTTAATAGGGTATGAACATAGTCATAAAAGTAAAATGGTGCATTTATTATGACATAGCATGAATTGAGACTAGGGATTGGTTGACGTGGACTTCACCAACCTTGACTATTTGGCGGGTGATCAACACATGAGTAACTGTACTAGTGGGAGAAAGACATTGAGATGCCACTTTCCCAATTAGAACTTACCATGTCTAATCCTCTAGGACATGAGCCAGGGCCTCTAGCTATGAACTTAATCTTGTCCCATATCGTAACTCAGAGAACTCAAGCAGTTGCTGAAAGGTGCATTACTGTATCTTGTCTTAATGACTAGGCACTGTCTTCAACTCTAGGTGACGTGTGGTGAGACCATGCTTTGAACCATTCTGCCCTCCTTTAACTGGGATTTTTGTCTATTTGGGAATGCTTGTCTTTACCCTTCCTACCTCTAGAGACTTGGTTGAGGAATTTTCCTTCAATATTGTCTCCTAATTAATGAGCATCTGGTCTTCGATGAGTTGTTTTTCCTGGACTTAATCTTAGAGAAGTTTTTCTCTCTTGGGCATTATCATCTGTTCTCCTCAGTGCCGGCCCAAGACTCACCTTTCTACTTTAACCATGGCAGGGGTTGAGCAGCTGGCTTCTGTGCTGCTCAGCCCATTGATTTTAGCTAATTTGACAGGTCTGTGCTGCTTGCGAGCTCTGTGTCTCCCCTAGTGCCTTCCATTCATTTCGCTGTAGATTTGCTGTCCATTTATCTTGATTTACATGGCCACTCGTTCTTGTTGCCCAGTTTACATTTTAAGCAGGCTTTTATGTGTATGTCTCAAGCGTCTTGAGTTTCAGCGTATAGAGTGTATATGTTTTCTAACCTATTAGGCACAAGTATGTCCTTTGTGTCTAAGTGCAGTTTGTCCTGTTGTTTGCATAGCTTCATGGTGGATGTATGCTTTGTGTGTGTGTCAGCTCCAACAGGGATGTCATTTGCTTTGACACCCTGTTCCCATCAGGTTCAGTTCTTCTGGATTCTACACATTCCCTCTTCTCTGATTACTTCAGGATCAGGCCGGTATGGCTGTCTGAGTGAATACTGCCTTTTACTTCCAAGATACAATGGTGGGAAGAAGAAAGGCTTCATGAATTATGCTCTCCGATCGTTCCTGTGATATGGAGGCGGATGAGGTGCTGACACTACAGCTGACATATTCATCTTTCTCTCAACATTCCCTCCTCTGGTTGAGATCCTGACCACATTTCTCAGAGGTCCCTATTCCCATTGGGTTCCCTTGGTGGTCCAAATCTTTGACAGCCCCCTCAGGACACCAAAATTGTGTAACTTGTTCATCCACACTTCAGGTCATGTAGCAGCACTCCCCATTTGGTTTTTAGAATTTCCAGCAGCACCCCACATAATTATAGTGGTCTCAGGGATAACACGATTTGGACCCTGGAGGGACAATAGGACTTCACTTCAAATCCAAGTGAGGTAGTCCATTGGTTGTTTGTGTGAACTCATGGATTCTGGTGTCCATATTTATCACAATCATCATTCCTACGCCTTCTTATGTGTCTGCTTGCATTGGCTAATAATAATTCTCAGTGTACAGAATCCTAATAGTACCAGTACTAACATGTCTATTAGTACCTTGAATGTGTTAGCTAACCAGGAGTGGATGAATCTGTAACAACAGACAATTTAGGAATCCATTGATTCCCTTCCTGACATGCAATAGGAACTAACCAGTTTCCTTTCTTCTTCTCTCTCTCAACTTTTGAGAGACCAGAGATCACAGATGACTCACAAGCACATAATTGCTCGACTGAGTACATTGTTTTAGTGTTTGTCTGTCCTGTTTCTTTTCATGTTTCAAAATAATGAGGAAGGGATCTAGGAGAACAAGTATGTGAATCAATCATTGTTCTCTATTTCTTCTACCTCCTTGATCATTTTTGTGTGAAGGTCAATCAGCAGTGTTATGTCTTCTGTAAGGGTTCAATTTTCCTCATCGTTAGCAGGTAGGTACAGCAAGATTTGCCCATTTTTGCATGAACCCTTCCCTCCATGACTGTTTATTAGGTCAAGGGCATACCTATTTTGGAGGGTCATTAGTCTTAATGCCCTTAGCTCCGCATTTATTGTGTTGAAGCTCTTCAATGTGAAATTAATTGTTTGCAGCAACCGGGATGTGAAGGGCATTTCTGCTCTGCTAAACAATCTATGCTCATGTGGATTCTCATTGAACACTCTTTACATATTTTTGGAGATTTAGTTGCTCCCTTGTTTGGTTTGTTTGAGGCATAAGGACCATTTCTTTCTCAAATGTGTATCCATTTTAGGGAAGTCTGTAATGTGTATGTCGCTTTGGGGCACTACCCACGTGGGCATGCTTATCGGTACCATGGAACATAATCTGCCCCAATTTGGGCAAAGCTTCATGTATGCTCTCGACCCAAAGGCCCAATATTAATCCAATAGTACTGTGTGCCTATCTTCATGATAGGAGCATTTAAATGCATTTACACCCTTTGTTTTCTGCTATGTTTATGGGGCCATTAATCCGGACACACAGGGTGACATTTTTCACAAGTGATATGGATACAGGGCCTGCTTCATCTTCTACCCATGTGAGCAATTTGGAGTATCTTGTCCATTCCTTGAGACATTTGACATTTGCATTCTGTACCACTTCCACTGGCACTGTCAGGAGTGCCTGTGTTTTACATCCCATCATTTCCTCAACCCTCCCTGCTGAGGTGTATAAATTCCCATGTATTAGTAGTTGGGGCCTCTACGAGCACCCGGACACCCCCGGTCTCTCCTTCCCTACAACATTTGGGCACTTTAACAATCTTTTATCTACTATTGTGGCGTCTTCTTTGTTTGGGCTCTCCAATACGTATCATACCATGTTATTTTTCATCTTTGGGTCATACATCATTGTTTTTCTTTCTCTGTAACTACCTTCATAGGTAAACAAGCCTTTGACATCCATCGTAATGTGGCCCATCTTTCTTCAAACTGTCCTCTGGTTGTGCATAGTGCTAAATGGGTTAAATAATGGGCATTGTGCGCAGGCACGTCCGTTTTCACAAATGTCCTGGAAGCGCTCATGGAATAGGGAATGAGAGAACACACAAAACAGCTCTCATCAGATGGCTCCCTCCCCACTCGAGTCATGTGTTTATACCACATAATATTAGCCACTTGTGTAGAGTCGGCCATAGAGGCACTTACATACATGCTGACAATCTTCTATTACACTCCTTTTTAGTCTTTTACTCTGTCTGGTGACAGCCGGGACAAGTTGGAGATTTACTTTGTCCCATATAGGAATGGGGTCAAATTAGTATGCTAGGGTTGGCTTGCTTTATAAAGAACCAATTCTCATAAGGCAAAAAGGACAAAGAAACAAAGGAAACAAAATGTACAGACTGTAGCTATAAGCATAATTGCTACTGGGTCCACCTTTTGAAAAGGGGTATTCATGTTTGGTTGCCTTCGGGCTAAAAGCATATATAACGCCAAAGTTAAAGATTCCCATTTTGTTTAAAAACAACACTGTTTCTTATTTAGCTCCACCTTGTACATCAGTCACAATGTCTGTATCTAAAAGAAAAGCAACACGTATAGCAGTGGACAATCTTATTACAAAAGGAATTGTGTAATAATTGCTAAAAGTACTCTCACGACAATAGAATAAGTCTTTGGATTTTCACAGAGTGTCACCTGCGTGGTGTTCCGGGAGTGGAGAGCTGGGTAGGGATTTTCTATGTAGAAAAGCATCACTAGCAATAATCCTTGTAGGGGTGAAAATGGATGTTGGTTGGATTATATGCAAGCCGTCTGCATTTGCGGATATAATTCCTTGGTGGAGTTTACTATTTTCTTGGGGGGGTTCACGATTTTCTTGGGTAAAGAAGACAGTGTTCTATGCTTGTTATCCCTTAAGATGCTGTCTGTTCCACGTAGCTGATTGAGTCTGTACTCTCGTCACTTCCTCCTTTTCTTTCACTTCGGGGGTTGCCGGCAGAGGGTGTCTCACCTTTGTAGGGTTTGGAGTCACTGATGTGAAGTCATATCGGCTTCCTTGAACCTTGACAGCTGTAGTTGTAGTGTTGGCTATGAGAAAAGGCCTGTTGATCCTAGGCTTGTTCCATGCTCTAGAAAACTTCTCACAAGAACTAGATCTCCAGGGTATAATGCAGGGGCCTTAAGAAGAGTTTGTGTGTAGAGCTGTTGGGCGTATTCCTCATTGTTCTTTGACCCCTCCTGCCGGGCTTGTAGCTGTTGAGACATAAAAGACACAGTCATAGCAGCCAAATATTCATGCATTTCTGACTCAAAGAACAACAGACATACTCTGGGAATCAGTTAGTGCTCTAGTGGGAGGAACAAGGGGTGCATGAATGTTTTATCCCTTCACCAGCTCATTAGAGATTAGGTGATGGTCAGAGCCGGGCTGATTACGTAATGCAAATAGGGCTAAGGGTAAGCAATGGTACCATCCCTATTTCAGGGTCAATTTAATTTTTGCTATTCTTTCTTTGAGAAGACCCTTGAGTCTCTTGCAAATTCCATTTGCCTCTGGATTATAATCAGTTGTCAGACCGGAGAACCTCACACACACCCCATCTAGAGAAAACCTCACGTATGAGGAATTTGACAGAACACGTGGCATTGGGGTTTGTACATGGACCAGCTGTGATCCACCTGGAAACTGGCATACCACTACCAGCAGGTACATATAGCTATTACAATCTGGATCATATCAACATAGTTGATATGTAGGTGTTGCAAGGGTCCAGTAAAATGGGGGATTGCTCCTCTCATTACTCGCAAGGTGTGCCCCACCAGAAATTGTCAGTCAGTTAACAATAAACACAGAAACATGCTTGATCAGAATAGGTATGAACCTGTTTTCCAAAATCAGTGCTGCAAGATGTTCTCTTGTTGTATGTGTAGGGTAAAGGAAAAGTTCTAATGATACTTTAAGTAATGTCAGGGGCATCATAGGCTTGCCGGCACTGTCCTGACACCAAAGTGCAGTGGTGGGGAATCATTTCCATAGTTCTTGTTCTTCCTGTGGTGCGCAATCCTGTCGTTCTGTGATCTTCACTACAGGCAATGAATGAAAAACCTTCCTTTATTATCATGCTATGTATTCTCGTGTACTCATTGGGTGGTGTGTTGATTCGGATATCTCAAGGAGATACACTGCTTTTTTGGCCTCTATGTCAGTGGCTTCATTACGGCAGGAAATTAAGTCTCTTCCTCTAGAATGGGCTGTGCATTTCACCATGGTGATGGCAGAAGGTAGTTATAGTGCGTCTATGAGTCTGCACTGGTGTGCTGTCTGCACGTAGAAAGCCATGCCTTTTCCACTGTGACAACCCTGCATGTACTTGTGACGTCACATAGGCGGTGCAGAATACACTGTTATCTCCTCATGCTTATGCATTTCGAGGGCTGCAATGAGCACTAGCAATTCTGCTGCTTGTGCTGAAAAATAAGCCAATCTTGCGCTTGCTGTTACTTTGAAGTTGCTGTTTTGTTTCAGTTTCATCACTGCGGTCCCAGTATGTCTTTCCCCTGAACCTTGATCAGTAGTCAAAGATCTGTCAATAAAGAGTTGTTCACCCCTCTGAGGGCATTATCTCTAACATGGGGTACGTCATCATAGTGCTCTGTGTATTTGGTGCAGTCATGCATGTAATCTCCTTCTTCCGCTGGCTCTGCGATCAATGTTGCTCAGTTTAACACCCTAAAACTGACAATCTTGATTGTACGGTTTGATATAATCAGTAAAAACCAGGACACTCTTTGTGCTGTTAGTGTGCTTTTTGGTTTCTCAAAAATGGTGAACAGGGCATTTCCCACATGTAACATCACTCCACAGCCCATTGTGATATTTGTTGATTTGTCAATTGCAAAAGCTGGAGCAGCCAGCAATTATTTGCAGGGATAATGTCCTCAGATTACTGGGTCTAAAAGTCTGCTGTAATAGGCCAGTGGTTTGTGTTCTAGGATAGTCTTCTGTGTATATACTGCTGTCACCACCATCCCATTTGGACAAGAGAACGGGAAAAAGTCTGCACTGCAATCCGTGATCTCCAGGACAGGTTCTGAGCATATTGCTCTCTTCAATTCATCAAATGCTCCTGTCATCTCTTCTGTTCATGCCATGTGTTCATTACTTTTCTTGGCTCCCCTAGGTCCCTTCAACAAGGGCCTGACATATGTGCTGTAGTCAAAGACCCATTCCCTACAATAGATGTATAGGCCCAAGAAGTGTTGCATCTCCCCTACTGCCTTTGGTTGTGGTATTTTCATAATGGTCACTGCTCTCTCTACAAGAAATCCTAATGGCAACATTGTAGCTTTTCCTTGTCTATCCTGTACCCCTGGTCTGCCAAGTCTGTCATTAACTGCACTGAGTTGTCTATGCAGTGTTCTTCTGTTTTGCTACACACCAAACTGTTGTCCACATACTGAATTACTGAGCTTTCAAGGTGCATATTCCCTTTGTCCATCTGGAGGACTTGGTTGAATATCGAGGGGGACTCACAATACCCCTGTTGTAAAGGAGTGTATTTCACTGTTCATGTTGGTACAACATGAGGTCAAGTCTTGTGACTCTTCGTGCAGGGGGATTGAAAAGAATGCATTCTTTAAGTATGTTACTGTGAAAAACTCTACTTTAGATGGGATGCTACACAATACCGTGGCTGGATTCGGGACCACTGGAAACTCAGCTTCAACAATATTGTTTAGGGCCTTAAATCTTGGATAAATCTCCATGATCCCTGTTGATTTTTTCTCTTGGTGCATTGCTGTGTTACATGGTGATTCATATGGTGCCAATATTGTCTCACTAGTACTGAAATTGTTTAATATATGCCCTCGATTGCTTCATTTGACATGATATACTGTATAACTCTTGGTAAAATGGGTCCTGGCTTCAATTTAATTTTAACTGGACCTATTTCGTTCTGCAGGATAACGTCATAAAGACTACTAGTCAACAGTATGTTTGTTACTGGTGTCAAATCTTCATGGAAAAAGGACAGTGTCTTTTTTATCAATGCCATCTTCTGTGGAAGTTTCCTCTTCTCAACTCTCACCCAGTATGTGTGATTTATGTAGAACTCCTCATCATTATCTGACTCCTCATCCCTGAATAGTTTCTCATCTGTCAAGTCAGTCATTCTATGCCTTTCATCCAAGGCGATCAATGCTCGCCATGTTACCCCCTCCTCATCTTTCCCATGGAAGATTTTCCTCTTGTCTCTCACTATGACTGTTTCTATTTCTAGTTGGAACACATGTCGTACCTCCTCGTTTATGGGGATCTCTGGTCTGAAATTAAATTCTGCAGGAAAGCATAACACCTTGCCCCTTATCCCGGGAAGCCATGCTAGCCAAAAGGTTCACTCTGTATTGGAACACTTCGGGATCCGTTGGTATGTCCTGTTGTACTTGTCCTGAGAATGCCAATATACATTATCTTGTGTTCACATAATGAAATCATGGTGTGGAACACTATTCCCTTGTCTGCAAATGAGATGGTCATGTTAAGCTGACTCATCATGTCCTTCACGATGATAACAGGTGTCTGACGGGAGTATAACAGTGGTATGCAAAGGTTCTGTTCCCCGATAGTGATAGGTAAATCAACAGTAAATGGAACCACATTTGTGGCCCCAGAAAACCCTTGAGCATTCATGGCATTGCCTGACATTTGATATCTCCCCCCAACACAGGACTTGGTTACACCTGTATCTACAAGCAAGGACAATGTTTTGACACCCATCGTTACCCCCTACTTGTGGTTCCTCTTGTGGGTCAGGTGTAACAGATAGAATTGAACACATTAAATCAGTCTGTGGGCTGTTCTATTGTGGGTACAGGTTCATCCCCATCTGTGTAAAAGGATTCCCCCCACTACTGTCCCACTCCCTATTCTAGGAATAGGTGTCTGTACGCCCATGTTGGCATTCCAGATTGCCATGGTAGTATTCTGTTGTACTGGTGTTTGTGGTTGCATCTTGGCTTGCTGTGTTTGTCTGAGTACTTGCTGGGCCTGTGCAGGTGGTGGTCGTATTTGCATTGGCAGCTGTTGTATGTTTTGCAATTGCGATGCATGTGTCGAATATTTTGTGTGATCTTGGACATAGTACTCAGGTGGCTCTACACTGTATGGTGGCAGGTATGCCATCCCCCTCTGGGGTCCTGCCAATTATGTTGCATCCTTCTTCCACTTCTACACACTCGGGCCATGTTTCCCAATTTTCCACACCTCCAACACTGCTGGAGTGTTCCTCCAAATCTAGGGTATCCACTTTATGTCCCCCTCCTTGTGGTGCCGGATCCCCAACCCCTCTTCCCCATTGTAGCACCCTTCTTCCTTGTGGCCAATAATTATATTCTCCTCTCCCTGCAAAATTACATAGAGCCATTGACTGTCCTTGCTGTGCGTCTTGTGTAAACTCTCCCTCTCCACTTGTCAACACAGAGCCTTCCACGGAAAACTTCAATAGCTTTTTATGATCTGGCTTGATTCTATTCTTCTCTCCTTAAGCTTCTTTGTCACTTTTTCTTGCAATAGTCGGCAATAGTGAACTATTGTCAGCTGCATCTTGGGTCATGTTTTTGCCTCCATCCCCACTAGTTTATTCAGTTGTCTCTGTACTTTCTCGGGTAACCTTTGTCATAGTATGTGATAAAAAAAATAGCTATGTTGTTGTCCCAGGGCTATCAGGTTTTGAGACACCAACGCTCTTCTCTTGAATCTCCTGAATGTATGCAACGGGATCCTCGTTGTCACACATCTTCCGCTTCATGATCTCACTCATGTCTGATGTGTCTGGGTGTTCTACTCAAAGTACTTTCCATATGGCCGCCCTGGAATTGTTAAATGGGGCTCCATCATGAGCCATGTTTTACGTGGTCACTCCTGGGTACCCGACACATCTCCAAATATCATCAGCCCTTTCTCCAACGGTGGCTGCAAGGAGACTTTTAATGTTGCCTACTGCCAGTCTCATCTCTGATTTAATTCTTTCTAGTTCTTAAATCCATTTCCCTGCCCATATCAATGTCAGCAACTTACAATTTAACTTATCTTTGTCCATTTGTGGCCATGGTATGTATTGTGGCTGCCCTCCTCCTTTCTCTATCAATGGGGAATGTGTCACTTCTACATTATATCGGGGTTCAGTAAAAATGTTTGTTTTGGTGAATGCACCAGTCATGCTCACTTTCCTGTGTCCTGGCAGTGTCCTTAATCTATTTGAGTAAGGGATTGCATCTTCTACACCGTGCAATTGTTCATTTGGCCACTTGGGGTGCATCATGAGTTTGGCTGTCTATATTTCTGGTTCTTCTCAATCTAGCTTTTCTATTCCTCTTTCTGGATTCACTCCAGTGGATGGGCCTTGCCCTGCTCCCTCTCCTTCCTCTGGATCACTGCCATACGTTTCTATATCTGAACATATTCTTCCACAATTGTCATCACTTTCTTCGTCCTCTTTGTTCTTGAAGTCTAGTCACTTTAGAGGGTTTGTCCCATATATTCCTCTCAGCGTCTGTTCCAGTAAATTTGGTTCTCTTGGTGGAGATCCTACTGCACTCATTGTTACCAATTGGTTGTCCCCACTTTCCTGTCTGCTCCTATATAGGTCACCAATCCTCTTGCATATTGCCATTCCTTTATCTTCATCTGGAAGAGTATTATTCCTCGTTATGACTTCCACCTCTCGAGTGCACCTCTCTAAATGTCTCCCCTCCATCCATTTCTGTCCTGCACCTTTCATCTCCCTTGCAATATGAGCTCCTTAACAAGCCTTAGCACTTCCTTCCGCCATCTTTCTATGCTCCGCTCCATCTGCCTAAACTTTCTTCTTCTATCTCCTTTGCTTTCTTTTCTTCTACTTCCCATTGCCTTCTCACACTCCCTCTATCTTCCCGTTGTTTCTTCTCTCTTTCTTTGTTGGCCTTATGCCATCTTTCCCTTTCTTCCATGTCCTCCATTATTTTTCCCTATTCCCTTTCTTCCTCTTCCAACTTCATTCTCTGCTGTCCCTCTAATTCCTCTTTTTTACCTCTGTTTCTTAGCTTCGCCATCTTCATCCTTAGGGTCTTCCATGTTTCTTCCATTCAGTTTAAGTAATATTTGTACTCCCACCCACACATGTGGTGTTACCACTGCTTCCCTTCACTTTTTGTCTCTGGGTTTCTTGCTCTGCCTCGGTTAACCTCACCGGCAACTTGCATACCTGATTGTATTTGACACATATGAGCAAATTCTTTTGGGTGTTTAATTAAGCTCCACTAATAACATCTTCATCACTATGAGCGAGTGGCACGTATGTGGGGTTGTAATCCTTGTTGCTGCTTTTAACTCTTTGAGTGGGTAGACTCCCTGCCCTTTGTTTGGCGGATCGATGCTCTGGGGAGGAGGAGCCGAGGGTGCTGTGCCCTCTCCTCATGTTGGTTAAGCATCCACTGTTTTGGGGGTGGCTCCTCTACCTCATCCCAAGCATTTTCCATAAGTCCAAAATGGCCAAACTCTTCTGCAATTGTTTCCCCTTACATGTAGCATGTAATTATGTGGTTATGTGTTGCAGAACTGCTTTCGAAAGACTGCTCTCTTGCGGCCAGGGCAAGAACATCTTATCTTATCTGCTGTCACCCTGTCCCACTGGGGCATGATACTTTTGGATTTTGTCCTTATTCCATGGCAGAACTTTGCACAAATGCACAAGAGGAGTGTCTCCTCCCATAATGGTATGTCATACTTTTGACTGCCGGTATTTATTTATTTATTTTTGCATTTATTTACAGCGCACATAACCTGTATCTAGGCGCTAGTTTCATTGTGGAAGAGCAGGTAATTTATTACACACTTTTATTTCTCCAAGCGCGAGTCCGGGATTCGAACCTGTGCTTGCTCAGCGTGGTCTTGCTTGCAAGACCCATGTGTTGCCACAGAGCAATCCACCCATCCCAGAACCCCGTAAAGAACCCTGCTTAACTTTTCACTCCCCATCTCATGTTTTCATCACACTCTTTGATCACCACTATTATCCTCAACTGTAACCACTTCCTGCACTTTTCCCCACGCCTTACGGCTTCAACACCACCAATTCCGGCAGGTCCTCCAAATGCTGCCCCTGATAAGGAATGTTCTCCTTGGGTCCAAATCAAAACTCCATGCTCTACAATATAGACCACCTATCCACAAATTCTTTGTATTCCAATTCAACCCACATTTTCACTTTCTCCGCTGGCACCACTAACCTTGTCACATATGGGTGCACCCCACAAGACAAAAAAACAATATGCAACCCCCCCAGATTGATGGACATCTTCCCGCTCTCCTAGCAAGGGAACCCCCTGTATGGTTTCACCCCACCAAAGGGGTTTATCAAGTAGTCTTCCCTAGTCCTTACAAGAGGATAACCAATAATCAATACCCCATACCAGTGTTTCCAGAACACTTTCCCTAGGGTATTCACTTCTTCCATCTCTCCCATATATATAAACACCCCCCCCCCCAAAAAATGTCACTTGTCAGGCCAATGCTGTATACTTACATTCGGCGGATCGTCTGAGGCACTCAGGAGATTGTTAAATTCATTAATTGTAACATCAAATATGTAATCTATTGCATTACTTGTATATGTGACTTACATTACATCGGTAACACAATCCGGGCATTAAAAGTGAAGCACCATTTCAAGCCAAGAGGCAAAATATCCGCTGGAAACACACTGGCAACGTTATCATCAATGGACCAATGTCAAAGAGCTACGATTTGTGGGATTGATGCAAGTCTCACTACCACCAAGAGGTGGCAATCGCGAACTTAAACGTAGGCAATTGGAAGCATGCCTAATAAGCAAATATATGACATTATACCAAGGATTGAAGAAAGATCACGACTTTGCTGTGTTTCTCTAGAATGGCGATTATTATGTACCAGTTCATTTTTGGGTTTCCCATAACTATCCTATCTTGTTTTGGGCACTAACAAGCCAACATATTTTGGTCGCAATTGGGCAATATGTCAATGTTTATAATAGTTCAGCATTGGAGAACCAGTCATGTGTAAGTTCAGCCGGGCAACAGCTACCATGCTACTGAGTTTCCTCTGTGATGCATGGATCAATACTGAATAGACAAGTTGAAGAGTACAAGTACAGTGCTGGGTAACATTGGTCGAAAGTAAGTGGTGCATCTCATTTTATAAGCACTGAGGGTGGGAAACACCGGAGCCAAGTCTGTCTAATTACTGAGTTAGTGTTCACATTGAATGGTGCAATATGCAGAGGGGATTGAGAATAATATGTTTGTCAAATGTTTAGCAGAAGGCACAAGTTCTGGGTTTCATTTGTATTAATGTCACACACATGCGTGATCTTGCCGCTCACGGCTACACTACATGTAAAGTTGTTAGTTTTAAGTATGTCTGACAAGTAAGTACATGTTTCAAATTCATTTGCCATTCCAAGATGGCAGGTTCCTTGGTTGCAAAAACAACTTCCGGTTTCATACGGCGTTCGTATATATATACTAGGATGAACGAAACGACCACAGCGCAGTTATCGGTGAGATGCCAACCGGCAAGTACACATAGGTGGGTCCCAGGAGTTTAACCAAATTGACTTCATGTAGAGGCAGACACATATAGTCTCCACATAGGAATCTCCCCTGCGCACTGTAATAAGGTTAGGTATATTGTTGTGGAAAAACGTCCTTTCATCGCGTGATGTTTTTTCACAGGGTTTTTTACCACAAACTTTTTATCGAAAAAAACATCAAATGTTTTTGGGGGGGGGTTAGAAATTATATATATGGGATGTGGGTTTTTGGTAATAGATATAAACTGAAAGGGAATGTGGGGTTGGGGGGGGACCCCAAAAATAAATGTAAAAAAAATGTGATGGGTTTTTTCAAGAAAAAAAATGTGCTGTAAAAAACCCAGCGAAAAAACATCCCGCAACGAAATGACATGGAACCATTGTTGTGATGTCTGTTTATTCTTCTAGTTACAACTATTACTGCACTTGCGGCAAGCATTATTGATGGTTTTAGGTATGTATAACACCGGGCTGCTGGTACCATGGCGCATTTGGCAAACACGGATTCTTGTCGCTATTGGTTGCTTAGGTTTTCAGTGGACATATATTACCCAAGACGGGGTATAAGTACATAATTGAGAAAAGATAGGCTTGATAGCATGAGATGGTCTGGGCCATGGGTCTTCACATGGGTTCTAAAGATTTGGGCGAACACACAAACAATGTAGGTTAATTGCACTTATGGCTCACGCTTATTAGTGAGAATTATGCATGAAGGGGCAGCATCATTTACTGCAAGAATAAGCATGCATTATGTTGAACACTTGGCTCAGGAGTCGCCCATAGTGTGCTCAATGATAATGGAATATTATGTGCATCCACTGCTGATATGGAAGGGTTGAATTGCAAGCATGTAGAATATGTTTTCAGTTGACTATACTTTCAATAAATGTTCTGTTTGGTTTGGTTCTCCTTCCCTTCCACCCCCACTTTTTTCCATGTCCATGCGATTCTGGTATTTGTATTTTGGCATTATGTTTTGGATTATGTGGCATTTCACAATTGTGGAATTTGTTTTGCGATTTTATCCACCTGGCCCTTTTTGATGTGTTCTATTGGGTCTTTTTAATGTATCCTTTTTTAAACTTTATGACATGATACATATGTGCTGTAACATAACTAGTTAACATTGTTTCTTTTCTTAACAAATATCAATGTATATATTTTCGTGTTTTGTTTTACGATATTTGAATCACAGCCTGGAAGAAAACGCGTGGTCGAAACACATGTCGGCGGTTTGCTCGTGAATAAACATTATTTATGATTAAATTTGGTGCTTCACCTGTATATTGTTATCAGTGCAATTTCAAAATAATCCTACGAAAAGGGGTAAGGGACAAATTGCACCAATGAAGGTTCCTCGCTGATTTGCATAAGAACAAAGGCCATTTTCTGGAAAATAAAAAATGACCACACATTTCTTAATATTGACAAATATGTCTGTGTTAAAAGGGCTATATGCTTGAAAAGCTAAGTACATAATGCACACTGGGTTTGGTCCTTATTTCATTTTTCACAGCACTCACCGTAACATTAAAGTATTTGGAACCATGAACTATACTCTACTAATTTTTGTGAGCCTTGGAATGTGTTCTCTCTCTTTTGAGGTGGGCCTCACAGGACCTTAGAAGAGAATGGTCTGGTTCTCCAGATAAAGATGTATATGTGTATGGGCGGTACACATGCCCAGTCCCTAATGAATTGACACTGTTAGTGTCAGGAGGGGCCTGAGGGTAGCGGCGTTCCCACTAAGCTAAAGGGAGAAAGGCACACAAGAAGCTGGACTACAAGGAGTACTGTAGACAAGAAAGGATAGGCAACATAGGCTGTGAACAAAAAGGGGCATGGAATACAAAGATACAAACACACTGGGTTCCCTCTTGGGGTGTACGCAGATTGGGGAAAGAGTGTTCCACAGACTTGTGGAAACTCCACCCTTCTGCACAGATTGCTATTACAGGGGCGCACTCTGAATGCTCATGGCTGGGAGCAACAGCAGTGGGTGTCTGTACCTGAACCCTAAGGCACGAACAAGGTAACAGTACTCACAAGACTGAAGCCTGTACAGGTCCAGCAGGAACCGAACAATGACTGCTTCCTGAAACAGGAACCAGTACACTGTAAACAATGGCACGGAGTACAACACTAAAATGTGACAAGGGAAGGGAAGGAGATTGCCTGCTGGAATCCAACAGTACAACTCTGTACATAGCATTTACATACAACACAAGTGAACACAAGAACAGAAATATCCAGGGAAAAGAGCAAGGTTCAGAACAGAGAACTGAAAGAAAGGAAGAGCAGAAACCTAGTATCTAAATACAGGGAATGGCGACCGGAAACTGTACACGGGAATCAAGAACAGTAACTCAGGGCTGGAAAGACAAGAGAAAGCTAGCATAGGGAAATTAAGAAAACAGTATAACTGAAGTGGATAACCAAAGGGGAGGATTGAAAACTCAAGGAAGACAAGGACAGGAATCATGAACGGAGGGCTGTAGGCAAGGAAGAGAGCAAGGGAGCAGTAGCCAGGAAACAAAGGGCTTTAAATAAGGAAGAGGGCAAGGGGCTGTAGCCAGGGAATGGAGAGCTGCAAACAAGGAAGAGCGCAAAGGGGCTGTAGCCAGGGAACAGAGGGCTGCAAACAAGGAAGGAGGGCTGCAGTATGGAAGGAACAGAGGTGCAGGCAAAAGGCAATGGAGAGAACACTGAGAGGCAGGGCAGCAAGGCAGGAAGCACAGGGCTCTGGAACAAGAGCAGGAACTGGAATCCATAGGACACAGCAGATATCCAAGGAACAGGGCAACAAAAGCTGGTAGAAAGCTCAATGCAAGAGGCCTGTGCTCCTGCAGGCAGCTGGATAAATACTGAGCTGCCCTGTGCTGAAGTAGGTTAATTAGCAGCACTTGGAGCAGCACACCTGAATGTAATTGGCCAAGGCCCTCTCTAGTCCTGGGAAAGCGAAAGCTGCACTGTTCTCTAAGGCTTCTGGGGATTGTAGTGCTAGAACTGCTGTATAGGAATAGCCAGGAAATGGGAACTGCCACAAGCTGCATTATGGGACATGTAGTTTGTAAAAGTAAATATGAAAGTTCCAAAGCCTTGTAAATGGAAAATGAAGAGAATAATATAAAGAGGTGTTGTCCAGGGAGTATTACGGAAACAATTGACTCCCAAATAGTCCATGATGGGTGTCAATTGGTGCGCCAGTGGGACAATCGTGACAGTATACCCCTCTCCAGGCCCCATGTAGTTAGACCAAAAAGAAGATTGAATCCAAGGCCTGTCTCACTGTAGAAGGGTCTTCTACTGTGATAGCACATCATGATGAACCAAACCCTGTTTTAGGCTTCAAGGTGAGAGTCTTTAAAGGAGGACACTTTTACATCCAGTAGAACCTTGCTGTTTAAATCCAGGAAAGGCACGTTTTCAGAGGCACAAAACACACCAATGTGTCCATGGACTGAGGACCTGTGAAGCTCTGCTGCATGCTCGATTGCGTCTTCTTTCTTGAAGGAAGACATGTTCAGTAGGGCTGGCAATGGTGCAACATTGATAGGTGGAACCAGGACTGTGGCTGGATTGGTTGCCTTAGGGGGTTCTTCCAATTATTTTAGTGTATTGATAGTCAATGTGATTTTCTTATTGGAAGGCACATCAGGCAAGACAGGAAACTCATTGCAATGTACAAACAAGGGTGCATCTTTGTTCGTAAATGATTATTCACTGGCATTCATGTACCTGGAAGGGTTCTTGAAAGGAACAGTATCCTCTAGAACAGTAACTGTCTCAACAAAAGGGTAATTTGAGGGATGTAGATCAGGATTCCCTTGGAGGTTCATATAGTGTTTGTGAACGGAAGGAAAAGCTTCAAGAAGGATGAAACCAATGACTGTGCTTATCAATAGGTCTTGGACCACTTTGTTCAAGTTCACGTCTTCACTGTTGGTTAGGGTAGTATCAGGCAAGGGCTGCCTTTCAGGTGGCTGGCCTTCAAAGTCTTGTGTGCTCCGGTTGACTGATGGATCTGGGGTATTGACTGAAGACAGAACTGGACTCCACACAAGTGCTGGGTTAAGTTCAGGGTGGTTCTCAATATCTGACTCATGGTCTGTTGCTGGAATGTCCATAGAAGCAGAGTATATATCTGACATGTTCGCTTCAGTAGAGGCTGCGAGTGTGAGTAAAGGACTGACATCAAGGGCAACAACTGGCAAGTCCTTCAACTCAGCGGAATCTTCACTCAGAAGGTTACACTTGGCTTGTGGTGAAATGGCAGCTTGTGCTGTTTGTCCAACTGGCGGAGTGAATTCTTCACTTGTTTTGCAACAGTCTGAGTTACTCTGGCTGGCAAGGGTATAAGCTGTGTTAAGCTGTAGTTGGTATTCATATGCCAATTTCAGGTCTTCCATCTGCTCTGTGTAGGTCTGTATCAGTTTCTGTGTTACCATTCAAGGCCTTACCATGTCGATATTCAAAGACAGAATGCCGGGTGTTTTCCATAGTGCCTCATGGTCTGGTATATTGTGACCCTTGCTAGATTCCTGTTAAGCAAGTAGACAAACTCTTCATAAAGGTCTTCAGTTTGACGTCTAAGGCACACACGCTGTTTCTCTAACTGATATGTTCCTGTGACATCTTCCAGACCTACAATGTCAGACTCTGGTGTAGCAGAAGAGCAAGGTACTGAAATGTGAAGACTAACCTTTGTGTTGCTGTGGTTAGTAGTTATCGAGGGGGTATTAATAAATCCTAGGACCTGTATTGGTCTTTTGTACACAGGACCAGCTGCACTAATCTCAGAACACGGAGTGTCATGTCCTATTGAATCAGTGTTTTTAGCAACCTGGAGTGACTGTGCAGCTAGCCATGCTGATCTAGAGCAAATTACTTTGGCAACAGGGATCCCATTCATGTATTGCTGTGGTATGCCTTCTGAGGTAAGACAAGCGCCTGGAGAAGGAGATTCAAGTAGATTCAAATGGGGAGTAGTGTGCTCTGGGAGAGGCTCAGTGGAACGCAGGTTCTGTGAGTCAAGTACGGAATTGGCAAAAGGTTCTGACTTGACATGTGCATTGGCAGCACTAAAGCTATTATGGGAATTTCTCATGGTCTGTTCTATTAATGTCTGCAAAAAGTGGTTTTCATCTTGCAATTCCTCTATAGATAGTAGCTCAGGGTCGTAATCACATATGTCATTGTAGTCTAACATTGTTGGATCACTGAGCCAGTGTGTGTAATAAGCATCACGCAAAAAGTAATTTTTTTGAAGATATGTCTCCCTAAGATCTTAGCCAAGGTGTGTGAACCTACAGTTTTAGGCATGGGTTAATTTTTCAGGGATTCAGATACCTTAGACTTAAACCTGCCTACCCTAACTGGGAAGGCAGAATAATGTGGCTCTTGCATTCTGTCAGGAAGGGCCCGAGGGTAGAGGCGTGCCCACTAAGCTAAAGGGAGAAAGGCACACAAGAAGGTGGACTACAAGGAGTCCTGTAGACAAGAAAGGGGAGGCAACAGAGACTGTGAACAAAAAGGGGCAGGGTATACAAAGATACAAACACGCTGGGTTCCCTCTTGGGGTGTACGCAGAATGGGGAAAGAGTGTTCCACAGACCTTTGGAAACTCCACCCTTCTGCATAAATTGTTATTAAAGGGGCCCACTCTGAATGCTCATGGCTGGGTGAAAAAGCAGTGGGTGTTTGTACTGAACCATAAGGCACAAAAAAGGTAACAGTACTCACAAGACTGAAGCCTGTACAGGTCCAGCAGGAACCGAACAATGACTGCTTCCTGAAACAGGAACTAGTACACTGTAAACAATGGCAAGAAGTACAACACTGAAACGCAACAAGGGAAAGGGGCAGAGATTGCCTGCTGGAATCCAACAGTCAAACTCTGTACATAGGATTTACATAAAACACAAGTGAAGACAAGAACAGAAATATCCAGGGAAAAGGAAGTCAAAGAGAGCAAGGTTCAGAACAGAGAACTGGAAGAAAGGAAGGGCAGAAACCTAGTATCTAAATGCAGGGAATGGCAACCGGAAACTGTACACGAGAATCAAGAACAGTAACTCAGGGCTGGAAAGACAAGAGAAAGCTAGCAGAGGGAAATTAAGGAAACAGTATAACTGAAGTGGATAACCAAAGGGGAGGACTGAAGACTCAAGGAAGACAAGGACAGGAATCATGAACAGAGGGGTGCAGGCAAGGAAGAGAGCAAGGGAGCAGTAGCCAGGAAACAAAGGGCTTTAAATAAGGAATAGGGCAAGGGGCTGTAGCCAGGGAACGGAGAGCTGCAACCAAGGATGAGCGCAAAGGGGCTGTAGCCAGGGAACAGAGGGCTGCAAACAAGGAAGGAGGGCTGCAGTATGGAAGGAACAGAGGTGCAGGCAAAAGGCAAGGGAGAGAGCGCTGAGAGGCAGGGCAGCAAGGCAGGAAGCACAGGGCTCTGGAACAAGAGCAGGAACTGGAATCCATAGGACACAGCAAATATCCAAGGAACAGGGCAACAAAAGCTGGTAGAAAGCTCAATGTAAGAGGCCTGTGCTCCTGCAGGCAGCTGGATAAATACCGAGCTGCCCTGTGCTGAAGTAGGCTAATTAGCAGCACCTGGAGCAGCACACCTGAATGTAATTGGCCAATGCCCTCTCTAGTCCTGGGAAAGCGAAAGCTGCACTGTTCTCTAAGGCTTCTGGGGATTGTAGTGCTAGAACTGCTGTATAGGAATGGCCAGGAAATGGGAACTGCCACAAGGTGCATTATGGGACATGTAGTTTGTAAAAGTAAATATGAAAGTTCCAAAGCCTTGTAAATGGAAAATGAAGAGAATAATATAAAGAGGTGTTGTCCAGGGAGTATTACGGAAACAATTTACTCCCAAATAGTCCATGATGGGTGCCAATTGGTGCGCCAGTGGCACAATCGTGACTGTATACCCCTCTCCAGGCCCCATGTAGTTCGACCAAAAAGAAGATTGAATCCAAGGCCTGTCTCACTGTAGAAGGGTCTTCTACTGTGATAGCACATCATGATGAACCAAACCCTGTTGTAGGCTTCAAGGTGAGAGTCTTTAAAGGAGGACACTTTTACATCCAGTAGAACCTTGCTGTTTAAATCCAGGAAAGGCACGTTTTCAGAGGCACAAAACACACCAATGTGTCCATGGACTGAGGACCTGTGAAGCTCTGCTGCATGCTCCATTGCATCTTCTTTCTTGAAGGAAGACATGTTCAGTAGGGCTGGCAATGGTGCAAAATTGATAGGTGGAACCAGGACTGTGGCTGGATTGGTTGCCTTAGGGGGTTCTTCCAATTATTTTAGTGTATTGATAGTCAATGTGATTTTCTTATTGGAAGGCACATCAGGCAAGACAGGAAACTCATTTTAATGTACAAACAAGGGTGCATCTTTGTTTGTAAATGATAATTCACTGGCATTCATGTACCTGGAAGGGTTCTTGAAAGGAACAGTATCCTCTAGAACAGTATCTGTCTCAACAAAAGAGTAATTTGAGGGATGTAGATCAGGATTCCCTTGGAGGTTCATATAGTGTTTGTGAACGGAAGGAAAAGCTTCAAGAAGGATGAAACCAATGACTGTGCTTATCAATAGGTCTTGGACCACTTTGTTCAAGTTCATGTCTTCACTGTTGGTTAGGGTAGTATCAGGCAAGGGCTGCTTTTCAGGTGGCGGCCTTCAAAGTCTTGTGTGCTCCGGTTGACTTATGGATCTGGGGTATTGACTGAAGACAGAACTGGACTCCATACAAGTGCTGCGTTAAGTTCAGGATGGTTCTCAATATCTGACTCATGGTCTGTTGCTGGAATGTTCATAGAAGCAGAGTATATATCTGACATGTTCGCTTCAGTAGAGGCTGCGAGTGTGAGTAAAGGACTGACATCAAGGGCAACAACTGGCAAGTCCTTCAACTCAGCGGAATCTTCACTCAGAAGGTTACACTTGGCTTGTGGTGAAATGGCAGCTTGTGCTGTTTGTCCAACTGGCGGAGTGAATTCTTCACTTGTTTTGCAACAGTCTGAGTTACTCTGGCTGGCAAGGGTATAAGCTGTGTTAAGCTGTAGTTGGTATTCATATGCCAATTTCAGGTCTTCCATCTGCTCTGTGTAGGTCTGTATCAGTTTCTGTGTTACCATTCAAGGCCTTACCATGTCGATATTCAAAGACAGAATGTCGGGTGTTTTACATAGTGCCTCATGGTCTGGTATATTGTGACCCTTGCTAGATTCCTGTTAAGCAAGTAGACAAACTCTTCATAAAGGTCTTCAGTTTGACGTCTAAGGCACACAAGCTGTTTCTCTAACTGATATGTTCCTGTGACATCTTCCAGACCTACAATGTCACACTCTGGTGTAGCAGAAGAGCAAGGTACTGAAATGTGAAGACTAACCTTTGTGTTGCTGTGGTTAGTAGTTATCGAGGAGGAATTAATAAATCCTATGACCTGTATTGGTCTTTTGTACACAGGACCAGCAGCACTAATCTCAGAACACGGAGTGTCATGTCCTATTGAATCAGTGTTTTTAGCAACCTGGAGTGACTGTGCAGCTAGCCATGCGGATCTAGAGCAAATTACTTTGGCAACAGGGATCCCATTCATGTATTGCTGTGGTATGCCTTCTGAGGTAAGACAAGCGCCTGGAGAAGGAGATTCAAGTAGATTCAAATGGGGAGTAGTGTGCTCTGGGAGAGGCTCAGTGGAACGCAGGTTCTGAGAGTTAAGTACTGAATTGGCAAAAGGTTCTGACTTGACATGTGCATTGGCAGCACTAAAGCTATTATGGGAATTTCTCATGGGCTGTGCTATTAATGTCTGCAAAAAGTGGTTTTCATCTTGCAATTCCTCTATAGATAGTAGCTCAGAGGCGTAATCACATATGTCATTGTAGTCTAACATTGTTGGATCACTGAGCCAGTGTGTGTAATAAGCATCACGCAGAAAGTAATTTTTTTGAAGATATGTCTCCCTAGGATCTTAGCCAAGGTGTGTGAACCTACAGTTTTAGGCATGGGTTTCTTTTTCAGGGATTCAGATACCTTAGACTTAAACCTGCCTACCCTTACTGGGAAGGTAGAATAATGTGGCTCTTGCATTCTGTCAGGAAGGGCCCGAGGGTAGAGGCGTGCTCACTAAGCTAAAGGGAGAAAGGCACACAAGAAGGTGGACTACAAGGAGTCCTGTAGACAAGAAAGGGGAGGCAACAGAGACTGTGAACAAAAAGGGGCAGGGTATACAAAGATACAAACACGCTGGGTTCCCTCTTGGGGTGTACGCAGAATGGGGAAAGAGTGTTCCACAGACCTTTGGAAACTCCACCCTTCTGCATAGATTGTTATTACAGGGGCCCACTCTGAATGCTCATGGCTGGGTGCAACAGCAGTGGGTGTTTGTACCTGAACCATAAGGCACAAACAAGGTAACAGTACTCACAAGACTGAAGCCTGTACAGGTCCAGCAGGAACCGAACAATGACTGCTTCCTGAAACAGGAACTAGTACACTGTAAACAATGGCAAGAAGTACAACATTGAAACGCAACAAGGGAAAGGGGCAGAGATTGCCTGCTGGAATCCAACAGTCAAACTCTGTACATAGGATTTACATAAAACACAAGTGAAGACAAGAACAGAAACATCCAGGGAAAAGGAAGTCAAAGAGAGCAAGGTTCAGAACATAGAACTGGAAGAAAGGAAGGGCAGAAACCTAGTATCTAAATGCAGGGAATGGCGACCGGAAATTGTACACGAGAATCAAGAACAGTAACTCAGGGCTGGAAAGACAAGAGAAAGCTAGCAGAGGGAAATTAAGGAAACAGTATAACTGAAAGGGGAGGACTGAAGACTCAAGGAAGACAAGGACAGGAATCATGAACAGAGGGCTGCAGGCAAGGAAGAGAGCAAGGGAGCAGTAGCCAGGAAACAAAGGGCTTTAAATAAGGAATAGGGCAAAGGGCTGTAGCCAGGGAACGGAGAGCTGCAAACAAGGAAGAGCGCAAAGGGGCTGTAGCCAGGGAACAGAGGGCTGCAAACAAGGAAGGAGGGCTGCAGTATGGAAGGAACAGAGGTGCAGGCAAAAGGCAAGGGAGAGAACGCTGAGAGGCAGGGCAGCAGGGCAGGAAGCACAGGGCTCTGGAACAAGAGCAGGTACTGGAATCCATAGGACACAGCAGATATCCAAGGAACAGGGCAACAAAAGCTGGTAGAAAGCTCAATGCAAGAGGCCTGTGCTCCTGCAGGCAGCTGGATAAATACTGAGCTGCCCTGTGCTGAAGTAGGCTAATTAGCAGCACCTGGAGCAGCACACCTGAATGTAATTGGCCAATGCCCTCTCTAGTCCTGGGAAAGCGAAAGCTGCACTGTTCTCTAAGGCTTCTGGGGATTGTAGTGCTAGAACTGCTGTATAGGAATGGCCAGGAAATGGGAACTGCCACAAGGTGCATTATGGGACATGTAGTTTGTAAAAGTAAATATGAAAGTTCCAAAGCCTTGTAAATGGAAAATGAAGAGAATAATATAAAGAGGTGTTGTCCAGGGAGTATTACGGAAACAATTTACTCCCAAATAGTCCATGATGGGTGCCAATTGGTGCGCCAGTGGCACAATCGTGACACTATACCCCTCTCCAGGCCCCATGTAGTTCGACCAAAAAGAAGATTGAATCCAAGGCCTGTCTCACTGTAGAAGGGTCTTCTACTGTGATAGCACATCATGATGACCCAAACCCTGTTTTAGGCTTCAAGGTGAGAGTCTTTAAAGGAGGACACTTTTACATCCAGTAGAACCTTGCTGTTTAAATCCATGAAAGGCACGTTTTCAGAGGCACAAAACACTGCAATGTGTCCATGGACTGAGGATCTGTGAAGCTCTGCTGCATGCTCCATTGCGTCTTCTTTCTTGAAGGAAGACATGTTCAGTAGGGCTGGCAATGGTGCAACATTGATAGGTGGAACCAGGACTGTGGCTGGATTGGTTGCCTTAGGGGGTTCTTCCAATTATTTTAGTGTATTGATAGTCAATGTGATTTTCTTATTGGAAGGCACATCAGGCAAGACAGGAAACTCATTTTAATGTACAAACAAGGGTGCATCTTTGTTCGTAAATGATTATTCACAGGCATTCATGTACCTGGAAGGGTTCTTGAAAGGAACAGTATCCTCTAGAACAGTATCTGTCTCAACAAAAGAGTAATTTGAGGGATGTAGATCAGGATTCCCTTGGAGGTTCATATAGTGTTTGTGAACGGAAGGAAAAGCTTCAAGAAGGATGAAACCAATGACTGTGCTTATCAATAGGTCTTGGACCACTTTGTTCAAGTTCATGTCTTCACTGTTGGTTAGGGTAGTATCAGGCAAGGGCTGCTTTTCAGGTGGCGGCCTTCAAAGTCTTGTGTGCTCCGGTTGACTGATGGATCTGGGGTATTGACTGAAGACAGAACTGGACTCCACACAAGTGCTGGGTTAAGTTCAGGGTGGTTCTCAATATCTGACTCATGGTCTGTTGCTGGAATGTCCATAGAAGCAGAGTATATATCTGACATGTTCGCTTCAGTAGAGGCTGCGAGTGTGAGTAAAGGACTGACATCAAGGGCAACAACTGGCAAGTCCTTCAACTCAGCGGAATCTTCACTCAGAAGGTTACACTTGGCTTGTGGTGAAATGGCAGCTTGTGCTGTTTGTCCAACTGGCGGAGTGAATTCTTCACTTGTTTTGCAACAGTCTGAGTTACTCTGGCTGGCAAGGGTATAAGCTGTGTTAAGCTGTAGTTGGTATTCATATGCCAATTTCAGGTCTTCCATCTGCTCTGTGTAGGTCTGTATCAGTTTCTGTGTTACCATTCAAGGCCTTACCATGTCGATATTCAAAGACAGAATGTCGGGTGTTTTACATAGTGCCTCATGGTCTGGTATATTGTGACCCTTGCTAGATTCCTGTTAAGCAAGTAGACAAACTCTTCATAAAGGTCTTCAGTTTGACGTCTAAGGCACACACGCTGTTTCTCTAACTGATATGTTCCTGTGACATCTTCCAGACCTACAATGTCAGACTCTGGTGTAGCAGAAGAGCAAGGTACTGAAATGTGAAGACTAACCTTTGTGTTGCTGTGGATAGTAGTTATCGAGGAGGTATTAATACATCCTAGGACCTGTATTGGTCTTTTGTACACAGGACCAGCTGCACTAATCTCAGACCACGGAGTGTCATGTCCTATTGAATCAGTGTTTTTAGCAACCTGGAGTGACTGTGCAGCTAGCCATGCGGATCTAGAGCAAATTACTTTGGCAACAGGGATCCCATTCATGTATTGCTGTGGTATGCATTCTGAGGTAAGACAAGCGCCTGGAGAAGGAGATTCAAGTAGATTCCGATGGGGAGTAGTGTGCTCTGTGAGCGGCTCAGCGGAACGCAGGTTCTTAGAGTTAAGTACTGAATTGGCAAAAGGTTCTGACTTGACATGTGCATTGGCAGCACTAAAGCTATTATGGGAATTTCTCATGGGCTGTGCTATTAATGTCTGCAAAAAGTGGTTTTCATCTTGCAAATCCTCTATAGATAGTAGCTCACGGTCGTAATCACACGCCATTGTAGTCTAATATTGTTGGATCACTGAGCCAGTGTGTGTAATAAGCATCACGCAAAAAGTTATTTTTTTGAAGATATGTCTCCCTAAAATTAGCAATTCTCTTAGCAAAGGTCTGTGAACCTACAGTCTTAGGCATGGGTTTCTTTTTCAGGTATTCAGATACCTTAGACTTAAACGTACCTTAGACTTAAACCTTCCTACCCTTAGTGGGAAAGTAGAATAATGTGGCTCTTGCATTCTGTCAGAAGGGGACTGAGGGTAGAGGCGTGCCCACTAAGCTAAAGGGAGAAAGGCACACACGAAGCTGGACTACAAGGAGTCCTGTAGACAAGAAAGGATAGGCAAGAGAGGCTGTGAACAAAAAGGGGCAGGAAATACAAAGATACAAACACACTGGGTTCCCTCTTGGGGTGTACGCAGAATAGGGAAAGAGTGTTCCACAGACCTGTGGAAACTCCAGCCTTCTGCACAGATTACTATTACCGAGGCCCACTGTGAATTCTCATGGCTCAGAGCAACAGCAGTGTGTGTCTGTACCTGAACCCTAAGCCACGAACAACAATGACTGCTTCCTGAAACAGGAACCAGTACACTGTAAGCAATGGCACGAAGTACAACACTGAAACGCGACATGGGAAGGGGCAGAGATTGCCTGCTGGAATCCAACAGTCAAACTCTGTACACAGGGTTTACATAAAACACAACTGAAGACAAGAACAGAAATATCCAAGGAAAAGGAAGTCAAAGAGAGCAAGGTTCAGAACAGAGAACCGGAAGAAAGGAAGGGCAGAAACCTAGTATCTAAATGCAGGGAATGGCGACCGGAAACTGTACACGGGAATCAAGAACAGTAACTCAGGGCTGGAAAGACAAGAGAAAGCTAGCAGAGGGAAATTAAGGAAACAGTATAACTGAAGTGGATAACCAAAGGGGAGGACTGAAGACTCAAGGAAGACAAGGACAGGAATCATGAACAGAGGGCTGCAGGCAAGGAAGAGAGCAAGGGAGCAGTAGCCAGGAAACAGAGGGCTGCAAACAGGGAGAAGAGCAAGGGGGCTGTAGCCAGGGAACAGAGGGCTGCAAACAAGGAAGCAGGGCTGCAGTATGGAAGGCACAGAGGTGCAGGCAAAAGGCAAGGGAGATAGGGCTGAGAAGCAGGGCAGCAAGGCAGGAAGCACAGGGCTCTGGAACAAGAGCAGGAACTGGAAGCCACAGGACACAGCAAATATCCAAGGAACAGGGCAACAAAGGGCTGGTAGAAAGCTCAAAGCAAGAGGCTTGTGCTCCTGCAGGCAGCTGGCTAAATACTGAGCTGCCTTGTGCTGAAGTAGGCTAATTCGCAGCACCTGGAGCAACACACCTGAATGTAATTGGCCTCCGCCCTCTCTAGTCCGGGGAAAGAGAAAGATGCACTGTTCTCTAAGGCTTCTGGGGAGTGTAGTGCTACAACTGCTGTATAGGAATAACCAGGAAATGGGAACTGCCACAAGGTGCAATATGGGACATGTAGTTTGTAAAAGTAAATAAGAAAGTTCCAAAGCCTTGTAAACGGAAAATAAAGACAATAATATGAATATGTGTTGTCCAGGGAGTATTATGGAAACAATTGAGTCCCAAATAGTCCACAATGGGTGCCAATTGGTATTGCAAGATTCTTAAAATGCAACACACATCAAAAGAGTGCAGAGGTTGTGCTTTTTAATTTGTGCTCATTTTAGAAGTGCACTGCTCACTTTATTCAAGTTGACATGCACAATTCTTGGTGGCTGGGCTTCAGCGTAAAGGACGTTTTTTCTAGCCCCCATGCACACTCACTGGCAGGATCTCATCACCCACAAGGTTGCTGAGGGCATATTTCACAGTGACAGTCCTTAAAGGTAGTAAATGTACATTTTCTTAGCTTGCTATCCTGGGTGGCGTGGTTTACCAGTACGTGTTGGTCTGGGGAGGCTTGTGTGAAGAGTACTTGTTTTAGCGCTTGTTTTAGCGCTTTCTTCAACTTAAGAGATACTGTTAGGCCCATCAAAAAACAGTACCACATTTACTGCTTCATCACGAGTTTGGCGGTAACCCTTAAATGCGGCAGTAATGCAATTACTGCCGCATTTAAGAGTCTGCCAAATCACGGGTTTGGCAGGATTTACTCCCAGCTCAGAGCTGGGTGTAAATCTGCTGCGAATTTGCTTATTTTCGGCGCTGTTACTGAGCGCTAATACTGCTGACGGTTTTAGCACTGAAAATTCCCCATTGGGCCCAATGGGGAATTCCTAAATGGGCCCAATGGGGAATAGGGACTTACCGTTCCGCCAAACCCATGATGTTGCGCTAATAGCACCAGGGCGGTTTGGCGGTAATGCTAATAGCCCCGGCAGTATCCCTGTGGTTACCGCCAGGAAACCACCCAAATCGTGATGAGGCCCTTAGTGTCCTAACCATGTCATCCTTTTTTCACCTCATAGTTCCTTCCTGAAGTTTGAGGCCCGCCATTTTCCTCTTGTGACAGAGCTGGGCTTTCTGGCTGTAGTTTATGATGTAGTCATTTTTAACAGGTAGTTGAGCTCAAAGGATCTCTATGGACACAGAAATGTGTAGGTGGCCGATAGGAAGCGAGTGACGTGAGTTCAATGCATGGGTCGTTCGATGTCTCTTCTTCCAAGGACCATTGGCGCTGGCTGGACGGTACTGCAAGAGCTGCAGCGGCTGAGTGGCAATCTTGGGGTGTTGCAAGAGTCAGGCTGTGTTACGACCAACCCTTGTGCTTCTATTTTGTGTATAGGAATTTGAGGAGTGGCAGACCTCTCTCGAGCAGATCGAGTTGAGGATGGTCACTGTTCTTATTGATTGCAACCTGAGGAATGAAGAACAATTCTGAATCAATAATAAAAATAACACACACACACACACACACACATATATATATATATATATATATATATATATGATTCCAAATGTGAAGAGGTGGTTAATGCTGGATGCTGCATGAACAATGACTACGAGCATGTGCACGTATCACACGTATCATACATGTTATTTATCTGTTTGGCTTTACGTCTTTTTTCAGGATGGGGAATATAAAGCAATGACCATATTCTTTTTGATTGCCACATTTCTATAACAATTCATATTTTGCCAGGTTGGGCTATTATGCAATGTGTTCACTTTTTAAGTCACCTCTGAAGCAGGGCATTATGTTAGCCTGGCCTAAGCCATACATTAAACTTTATAATGGGAAGATAGGTGGCCATGGGACACATGGGCACAAATCCCGGCTTCACCACTTAACCAAAGTGTGCAATTCTGGGCAAATCATTCAATCGCATTGCGCCTTAGCTGTCAATGTTGTGAGTCCCTAGAAACGACCCAGCTTTCAGTTTGCGCTATAAAAAAATATAAGCCTCGCTCCTCTTTTATTAGACTATATTGTAGCTTTGGCAAAGGCAAGCGTGTTGGCTTCTGCATAGGGAAAATGCTTTATTTAATGGCACATTTTAAATACAATAAATATTTGTTGTTTCCAAATCTGTGGGCCACCCTGTAGATATTGGTTAAAATTACTGTTGCTAGTAGGTGAGAGAAGTATTAGTAAATTAAAACTGAAAACAGTCCTTCTTAAAGTCTTATATGGCTGAAGAGAGAATATTAGCCCTAGTTATAGAGGAAAAGGGTGAACAGCAGTGCACGTTCTTGCAGCAGCAGAATCTGGGGGTGGGGGGTGCTTCATTCAGACAAGGAACACATATATGAATAAGGGAAGTGCATCATTTTTGCAATATTGTTGTGCAGTTTGCTGTGTCATTTTAGCACTTCGAACACTCGCTAATAAAGCCAGCCTTTCTTTAAATTGGAATGATTTTATAAGGTGGAGCCGGGATTGCAGTGCAGAGGTTTGCAGTACAGGGTCGGAGTGTAGTGTTTTGTGCGGGTTGCTATATTATCTATTACAGTATATTGTCTCCGGATGTTTTGGCCTACACTTCCCATAATCCCTTTCCATTGAATATGCTGGCTAGGGCTGATGGGAATTGTAGTCCAAAACATCTGGTGAGCCGAAGGTTGCAGACCCCTGATCTAAGTACTGCCAGTGATGGTTTGGGACCAAATGGCACATACATCAGATGAGCCAATGAAACACGAATGGCGGACATGGTGATGTTTCCTGCAAAGCACAGGTAGGCGGGGCTAAAATAGTGCATGTCTCTCGCCAGCACCCACTTTCTCATAGAGCCAGGAAGAGCAAGCTGCCCTCAAGCAATCCAGCTTCTTCCCGCAGGCCACACGTGTCCTTCTAATGAACTATGTGTAAGCTGGCAATTCTGCGCTGAGCTGACCTTTACCTTCTAACGAAGACCTGTCTTGGAGTGAAGTTCTGCAATGGCGCGAACAGCCTGCTGTGTCCTTCCAACTCTGCAGAGAAGGGAGCCAGGATGCCAGCCAAGGCCTCTGGCAGGGTTGTGCCCAAAGTTCAGGTGAGCCATCCCAATGAAACAGCTGCCACCCATGATGACCCCGCCTGTTCCCCACTGAAGAGAGCTGGGGTGGTCCCTTATGGTTGTTGCCTGCATTGCGGTGGCTTCCGGCCTGCTGCCATTTGGCGATGGAGACTCTGAGTGCTCACATGGACCCTAATCTCTTCCTGATTAGCATTGCCGCTGACTGCACCACTGACACGCCCCATCCATGTGTAATCACGATGGCAAATGATGTACATGTATGACAGATCGTCAATTCCGTTATTGATCATTGCAGATGACATGGTGAGGTGCCTCAGATGTGGCCGCCCAGCGGTGGGTGGCTTTTCTGTTGTGGCACCCATGTGTTAGCTTTCGTGATCCAGGCCTTGGATGGTATTGGCAAGGGGCGCGCAGCAGCTGGTCACAATGACAGGGAAATGGGCCAATGTGTGCCAGGGCCGAGATTTCCTTCAATAACCGGTGCATGATTGCTTGTGTCCATTGATTGCAAGGGAGCCCAGACCCTGTGTTCTCAGTTCTCAGTGGGCAGCTCGGGACACGGAACCGCTGCTTTCCCCGGTCATGACCTTTAGGCAGCGGGCAGTCAGTGGGTGCAGGAAGGTGCCCTGGCTAACATAGTGATCACCATGGCTACTGGTGCTGTAACTTATTGCCTCTGTTGCAGACAATCACCAGTAATCCCTTAATGACGACTTTTGCGATGCAAAGCAACTACCAAACACGCATCAGCGAAAGCCTGGGCACCATTCTGCACGGATGACTCGGAACCCCCTCCCCTCAATTAAGTCAGGCAGGGCTCATTATCTCCTATAGTTGTGGGACCTCCTGGCCTTGAATGAGGAAAGGGTGGGGGGGCTGAGTGAGTCACGTAACAGGGGAAGCATGTTTTTGCTGATGTGTGTGAGATTCTTACGTTGCCCTGCGCAACACTAGAGGCAGAAGGTGGACAGATGGGGGATGCCGTGGCAGGTGGAAAGCGCCTGAACGCATAGTTGGAGAATAGCTCTTGCTTAGTGAGCACGTCGTGAGACCCAGAGTACAGCACCGTCCTGCTCAGCACCTGCTGCCCTTCCTGGGCTCTGTTTGCCCTCAGCGGGGGCAAATGAACTCCCTGTTTAGTTCTTCAGAAATGTCCTTCTCCTTCTAGCTTTCCAACTTGACACAGTTCCCTTAAACATGAGGACGCCTTGGAGCAAAACCCAGGCCAGTCACGTGACCATTCCCAGATGCCAGAGGGTGGCATAATGCAGAGCGCCCCTCAGCCTTAATATGACCTGATATCTAGAGGTGCACTCCTTATTGTGAGTGTGGCAACAGCGACGAGTTCACCTTCTTCATCAAAACGTGAGGCTCTCTTGATAATATATTTATTTATTTAGTGCATTTGTAGGAGCGCTCCAAACCCACGGGCATCGAGGCGCTGGTTGCTATCAGCAGGTAATTGCTGGGCCCATGAGTCAACCAGCCTTGACAGGCTAGTGAGTATGAGGTCGTGAGGTTGCAGGGATCGGGGCGTGTGTCGGGTTGGCGACCAGCTCATATGCTAAAATAAATATGGCTTCCTTGACTAGGACGGGGAAGTGACCTCTTGCATTGATCGCCTCCTTATTCCCCCAGGCTTTCTTCTTGGCCACAGGAAACTGTCATTAGTAAGAGGCAGAGGCACTTAGCCAGGATGAGAGGATGAGTTCCAGTCTTCTGATTTGCATGAAATGTGTATCAAACAAGCGGTTAGAAAGAGTAACCACCCAGTATGCAGTGTTTGGCTGCCTTCTTCCTTATCCATTGTCCTGGCGAGACCGTGTAGGCATCCAATGCCGCCTACACAGGCACGTGGCTCAGGCCCAGGTGACTATGGAGATGGGCACTGCCATCTTAGCAGTAACACACCCGGTAACCCTGTCCTCCACTTACCACGTTCATGGCACCTGGACTGTCCACTCTGGCCTTGTATCCATTTTCAGCAGGACACGGCCCGTGCGGTGTTGCCAGCTCGGTGGCTTGCGTTCTCCCCGCTGTGGTTAAGTGCAGTTGGACTTGAAAGTTTCACCAATAAAATACAAAATAAATAAAACCTAAACTCTGCAAAATGTTTAACCAGATTAAAATGCTAAATAACTGCAACCAACATTGAAACTATTTTGAAATCTTTCCAACATTTAAATGCAGTAAAAATGTGTGCCTATGTTACTGGATTGTTTTTACAGAGATACAAGTTGGAAACAATCCAAAATAAATCTTCCAATGTATCCTTGTTTGTAAAATAAAAAATCCAAAATAAATGCAGTAAAAATGTGTATTGTTGCTGGATTGGTTTTATTGACAAACACATTGAAAATAATCCAAAATAAATCCTCCACTTTAAGACCAAACAATCCTTGCTTGTCAAATAATCCAAAATAAATCCTGTAAAAATGTGGGTCTGCCAATTAGTGTTAGTGGATTGTTTTTACTGAGAAAGAAGTCCGTAAAAATCCAAAATCAATCCTCCAACCCAAGACAAATAAATCCTTGCTTGGAAAAATCCACAAAAAATCCTAACTACATTTTAACAAAATCTGCAGCTTGAAAACAAGCCAGAAGCAATCCCAAAACAATCCAAAAAGTGGATTTCTTTTTTACTAGGGTAAGAAGGTGGATTATTCCGGGCCCCCAGGCTGGGCGCGCGTGCCTGCACAATCGGTCTTTGACATGTTGCATGGCAGCGCAGTCTACAACCTAGCACGTGTTGCGAAGCATCCAGCCACAGTGAGGTGCAGCCTTGAGTTTAGTCATCGGCCCTTCACATACCTTCCTAACACTGCTGAATGCCTCGTACACCCCTGCAGCGCCTGCCCTAGCCCTCTGCTGCAGAAGGTTTAGCTTGCCTCCATCCCCAAACTTTCACTTCCTTGCCAGCTGTGCTGCTCCCTTCCCCTGGGCTTGCTGCCACTATTCTCCTGGCGCCACCTTACCCTCCAGCCTTTCTTCAAGTGGAATCGATCGGCTCGTTTTACAGTTTATCAGTAGTAATTAGCGCCTTGGCACTGTCCCATTACCAGTTCCATTTCCATCTCATAACAAGGGAATTAAGTCCCTGTGCCCCTCAGGGTCAGCTTCCATGTTCTCCCAGAGGGACCCTGGGGGTCCATGAGCTCCCCGTGCAACACGAACCTATCCTCATCTGAGTTGGGCAGGTCTCTGGGGACGAAAGTAACCAGCCTGTGTAAAGCAGGAGATCTGAAACAAGTGCCCCTGCGGGTCTACCCCTCCCTCCACCCCTTAAACCCCCACAACGCTCTGCTTTCACTTCATTGTTCCAGGGGTCCTGCAGGCGGCCCCTGGCCGTGTTTTCTACTCAGAGGGGAAATCTATCCAGACTCCACTGCGATCCTGAGATGCCAGATGCATCATGTGATCGTGAAGAGCACATCCCTGGTTCATTTCCGTAAAGTGTACATTGTAATTCATCTGATGTCAATTATTGCAACACAAACACCCACCTCCTAATGGCGGCGCTGAGTACTTCACAGAAGCATAAACTGCAATTACAAAACAATTATATGCATTGTGGATTGTGAGGTCTTTCATTTTACCCGCTTATATCTCAGAAATGATTCCCATTAGATAGTAGCAGCATTTTTTTTCATTGAATATGCAATGAGGAAACAATTAAGTATGCGTGCGGATTGCATGGATAATGCGTCACAGCGCCCTGAGGAGAGCAGAAAGGAGGGGGAGGGGAGTAGAAGGAAGGAAAGGAACCGGGGGACGGGAAGGATAGTTTGGAAAAATAAATCAGAGCATGGCATTACAAAGAAATAAGACCTGACAATGGGTGAGGAGCTGGGAGAAGAGTGAGGGAGGGAACAGTGAAAGAGTGTAAAGTGTGTGAGGGCAGAGTGACAGGGAAAACAGTGAAAGATAATTGAGTGATAGGGGGCGTAGAAAGAGAAGGACAGTCAAAGGGGAGGATTCAGTGAGGGGAAAGTGACAGAGGGAACGTTGGGAGCTCCCCCTCGACCCCCCCTCAAGCAAGCACTCTCCAACTCTCTCCCCAGAGAGCAAACATTCCCCCTCTCTCTCCAATCAAGAAAACATTCTTCCTCTACCCAAAGCAAGCATGCTCATTTCTGCCCGCTCAGATGAGTATGCTCCCTCTCTCCCCCCTCAGGTAAGCATTCTCCCTCTCCCCCCTCAAGCAAGCATTCTACCTCTCTCCCTTGCTTAAGCAAACGTTCTCTCTTCCGCTCAAGTGAGCATCCTCCCTCTCTCCCCCCTCAAGTAAGCATGCTCCATCTCCCCCCTCAAGCAAGCATTCTACCTCTCTCCCTTGCTCAAGCAAACATTCTACCTTTCTCCCAGGCTTAAGCAAGCATTCTACCTTTATCTACGCTCAAGCAAGCATTCTCCCCCTGACCCTCTCAAGCAAGCATTCTACCTCTCTCGCCCACTCACGCAAACATTCTCCCTCTCTCCCCCCTCAAGTAAGTATTCTCACTCTCCCCCGTCAAGCAATCATTCTATCTCTCTCCCTTAATCAAGCAAACATTTTAGCTTTCTCCCCACTCAAACAAGCATTCTCCCTCATATCCCCTCAAACAAGCATTCTACCTTTCTCCCCCACTCAACTAAACATGGTCCAACTCTCTCCCCAGAGAGCAAACATTGCCCACTCTCTCCAATCAAGAAAACATTCGTCGTCTACCCTCCTCAAACAAGTATTCTCATTTCTCCCTGCTCAAGTAAGCATTCTCACGCCCCCTATTCAAGTAAGCATTCTCCCTCTCTCCCACTCAAGCAAGGATTTTCTCTCCCGTCAAGCAAGCATTCCCCCTTCCTCCCCGCTCAAGTAAGCATGTTCTCGTTCTCCACTCTCAAGCAAGCATTCTCCCTTCCTCCCCCTCAAGTAAGCATTCTCTCTGTACCCGCTCAAGCAAGAATTCTACTTCTCTCCCTTGCTCAATCAAGCATTCTCCCTTCCTCCCCGCTCAAGTAAACATTTTCTCTTTCTCCACTCTCGAGCAAGTATTCTCGCTCTCTTCCCCTCAAGCAAGCATTCTCCCCCTCACCCCCTCAAGCAAGCCTTCTACCTCTCTCCCCCAATCAAGCAAACATTCAGCCTGTCTCCCCGCTCAAGCAAGCATTGTCCTCTCTCCACCGCTAAAGCAAACATTCTCTCTTATCCCCGCTCAAGGAAGCATTCTCCCTCTCTACCCGCTCATGCAAGAATTTTACCTATCTCTCCTGCTCAAGCAAGCATTTTCTCCCCCTCCCCTCCTCAAGCAAGCTTTCTTCTCCTCTCCGCCACTCAAGCAAGCATTCTCCATCTCTCCCCGCTCAAGCAAGCATTTACCATCTCTCTCCTTCTCAAGAAAGCATTGTCCCCTCTAACCTCATGCATTCTACATATCTCTACCCTCAAACTAGCACTCTCCATCTCTCTTCCTAGAGAGCAAGCATTCTCCTTCTCTCCCCATTCAAGAAAACATGCACCCTCTACCCTCCTGAAACAAGCATTCTCGATTTAAAGCAAGTATTGTCCCTGCTGAAGTAAGCATCCTCCCTCTCTCTCCCACTCAAGGAAGCATTATCCTCCCCTCCTTCTCAACTAAACATTCATCCTCTCTCCCTGCTAAAGGAAGCATGTCCCCTTTCTCCCCCACTCAGGTAAGCATTCTCCCTCTCTCACCCCTCAAGTAACTGTAGAGGTGGAGCCAAGTAGCCTCACCCAAAGCCCCTCCCCATGCTGCCTATTTGTTGGGAGCCAGAGTGCGAGACACGTGCAGTACCAATGAAAATACCGATACCAAAGAGAATCCTGGAAGAAAGGTTCCCATTGAGGAAGCCATACATGCATTCACAACAATGTAATGGCCATTTGAATTAAATCCAAGAACAATGTGAAAACTGAGCAAAAGAGATTAGTGACATCATGAAGAAGCAGAGCTGATGCACCCAGAAGAGATACAGACGTGAGAAAATAAATATTCTATAGGCTCTAAAGAGGAAGTGTTCAAGATGAGCAACATTTCAGGCTCGAGATGAAGATGCTCAGCTACAGAAATAATGAAGAAGATATCAAGTCATTTTACAATTGTACAGATTCAGTAACACAAGCAAAGCATTCTTCAAGGCTGGCTATGAAGTGAATAGATTGCGGCGATGTCCCAACGTATATGCATAGGAAATGTATGGACTATGAATGATTCCACAACGTATCTTAGCAGAGCTGGATTCTGTAAGCACGAAGGCGTTTTCAGTGGGTCACAGTTAGAAATTGAAAACTAAACTATGGAGGTGAATCAAAGAAAGGCTTGGTTGGCCCAAGACCAGGAGGTGGTCAAGGCCACCGTGGGCCTGAGTGTTCGGACAGTGGTTACAGAACGTGTGAAAAGAACTTCGAGAAACGAGAACATCGAAGACGTTAGAAGTTCATCATTTAATACTGCAGTCACGTGGCCAGATGAAAATAGACAATGGGACGAGCTGTATCAAAACTGAGAGACAGAGTATGCCTATACTCCCTCCTATTCTCCAGCACAGAGAACATTTCCAAGGCCAAGTTCAAAGCCTTAATTTACTAGCAGGCTGCAAGAATGACGATAGATCACGGGCTAATTAGTGGGAAGCTATGGTTATGACCAGCCCACTAGCACCTGGATGCCAGCGTGCATGCTGCTTACATAGGTGGAAAATTACATATTGGTATGAGGGTGCCAACCAATTATACAGGGATACGTAATAGAGAGCCCAATAGTTTGTATAACCAATGGGACGTCATGTATTTGATGATGTTCGTAGAAACCTGCACTAGGGGTGGGCTTAGTTGCCCCACCTGATGTTAGAAATCCAATCACCTTCCCTGACAAGTATGGAACGTATACCTAGATGTTCCCTGTAAGCCTATCACCTTCCCAAGCAGGTTTTTGTAGTTTGCAACATAGGTTGACATCAATGATGATGAGTTTTAACTATAAATGTTTATTTTTTATTTTTATGAAATGCATTGAGAGTGTGAAGATCGAGCAAGTTTGTTGATGTTTGCTGTACTCCCTGTTTTAGAATATTGATAGTAAAACAGATGCACTTTGCCAGCTTCCTGAGTCAGTTTGATTATTGATGTTTGAGTATATTCTGAATCTCCATCCATCTCAAAGTATCACTACCTCATCTTAAAGGGCTGGGTTGGACACCACAGTTCATTACTGTTCTCCCTCTCTGCCCCCTGAAGCAAGCATTCTACCTGTCTCCCCTGCTCAGGCAATTTATTTGCCCTTTCTATGTGCTCAAGCAAGCATTCTCCCACTCTCCCCCCTCAAGCAAGTATTCTACCCCTCTCCTCCGCTCAAGCAAGCATTCTCTCTTTCTCACCACTCAAGAAAGCTTTCTCCGGGGGCACTGTTGCGCAACGTAATGAAGTGAGCGGACCTTTGCCTTGCTCTGCTCCGGTAGGCTCTTGGCAGAGCTATGGATGTTCCACACAATGAATTACCACCGCATAAAGAGGGTGGTGGTGGCGGAACAGCCAGGGAACAAGACAAGCCCCAAGAAACAGGCGACAATTGCATCTAAACGGCCGAGCAACATGATTCTCAGCGGCCGCCGTGACACACACGATGGTGAGAGTGACTAGAAGCACACAGTGGTGGTCCAGGTGACCCCTGCTTTGACAGAGCAGGGGTACCTCAGGGACTCTGGTGGAAAGAGACGCAGCGTAAGCTGCAGAAGTAGGGTGCAGCGTGTGGCAAGGATGATTGTGAGGGCACCTGGCGTCGAGAGGAAACCGGACCGACACCGGAGGGTGACGCAGGAGAATTGCTGGAACCTAGCTGCCCGCCATATCAGGCATTGGCAGGAGGTGCAACAGGAGCCCAACACATGAAGGCATGTGAGGGGGCCTCCCTGCTCCCACCCTACAACTGGCTGGAATGGCCACATCGCTACCAAAGACGCCCCTAAGCAGTGGGGACTTAATTGAACAGGCAAAGGCGGCAGTTTCAGACAACTGACAGTACAAAAGGAGGGAGTTGGGAGAGGGCTGCATCGTGGTTTCCCCCCTACACCCCTGGCCCCACAGGCCCTACCAAGGTGTACATCAGTACACACCACATGATTCTACCAACAGGCAGTTTCTTGTAGAGACTGGATGTATGGAGGGCTAGCTTGCACGCCGCGGAAGGAGGCCCAGGACCGTTCTAACGGTTGGCAGGAGAGTGGAGGCTCTTGTGGTGGGGGTCGAGGCTGTGGTCCACAGGATACTCCAGGCAGCCTAATCAGAGACATCGAAGGTGGACCCATGGTGCAAGCTTTGGGTTGTAAAGGCCCAGTATAGACCCGACAAGGAGACCAAGCCAGGAGTGCCAAGACAGCCTGGCGACTACCCAGGCGAACTATAGAGCGGGGGCTAGCACCATGGACAAACCAAAGTCCAATCTACAAGCAAATTTGTACGCATATACAGTCTCCTTCTTGGGGGCTGTAATGGATGGGGGGGAGCAAAATGACGGGCCAAAAATGATGGGCCAAAAAGATGAGTATATAGTCTCCTCAGCCTAGGACATCCTCTGGGCGATTCACAAATCTAAAACGGCTCTGGAGCAGAAAATCGGGAGCATAGAGGAGGATGTGAGCTTGCTAAGGTAGGACTTCTGCAAGATGTCAGCATGAGTAGGGAACGGCGGAGTAGAGAATCTCCGTCATGGAAGACACAATGAGCCCAGTCCAGAAAGTCTGCAGAGCTCAAGAGCAGAACAACAAGCTTTGAATCAAGGGTTGAGGAGGCAGAAGGGTGCGACCTGTCACAATAACATACACATTGTGAGCCTCCCCGAAAAGAGCAAAGGGCCCTCTTTGGAGCTTTACTTCCAGGGCTGGCTGAAGGAATGGATGGCACTGAACATATTGTTGCACTTGTTCTCGGTGGAACAGTCTCATAAGATTCCCAGCAGAGCCCCCAACGCCCCCTCTCCCCCACCCCAAGCTCCTCAATTACAGGGATCTAGAAGCTATCCTGCAGTCTGCCCGGAAGATTTGTCCCATCCAGGTGAAGTGCACAAAACTACTGCTGTTCCCGGACTTCACAAGGGCCCTCCAGATGGCAAGGCAGTCATTTGATGCAGTGAAACGACTACTGAGACTAGTGGAATACAAGTATGCCATGCTTTTCCCGGCAACCCTGCGAGTGGTAGGACCCAAGAGGAAACTATTCTTCATAGAGCCGACAGAGGAGGTGGACTGGCTGTATCGGTAGGGTCACCCTCAGAAAGGGACAGGCCACAAAGCTAAGGAGACCCCACCGGATGAGGTCGCCCCAGCCAGAGTGGGTTGCTGGCTATGGGGTGGCATGAGGTGGTGAATGTCCGGGTGATATAGGCTCAGCGATGCTTACATAAGTATGTGTTCCTGCCGGAGCAGGGTCTCGTACCATTGTGCACCCCTACCCTTCCTACATTGGCATTCAATCTCTGTGGGTGGCCCATGGGAGGGGGGGTCTCACGATAGTGGCGAGAGACCTCAATAACACATTCTCACCAGTCATGGATAGATCATCATACATTGGGGAGCGGGGGCGTCCACACACAAAGCTTTATACCCTTGAAGATGCGTTGGGACTAAGGGACGCCTGTCAGGAGCTGCACCCGACAGCAAAGAGGTTCTCCTTAGACTGTAATGTGCACAATTCCTTTTTGAGGATCGACTACTTCCTGCTGCCTGCCACGATCAGAGATAAGGCGACCACAGCCTCCATTTTGCCAATGGAGTCTCAGACCAATGCCCCTTGTTATTACGCTAGAAGGGAGGGGGATAGGACCAAGTGGGGGATGGAGACTGAATGTATATTTTTTACCCAACCCGGAGATAGCTGAGCGGCTATCACAGGCCTCTGAAGAGTATTACCAAATGAATGACGGTACAGTGGATAGCCGGGCCACGTTGTGGGAGGCCTACAAAGCGGTGAAGCTGGGGGGAAGCATAAGCAGTGGTGGGGCGGATCTGGAGGAGGCAGGGATGGCCCAATTTCAACACCCCTCGGAAGAGAGTAGAAGGGTGTTTGCTTCTAAGCATTGTCCCACTCTTTGCTGATGAGGCCAGGGTGGCTTTCTGGGATAAGAACGTCAGATTCTATGAGGTGGGGGACAAATGTGGGGAGATGTTGGCCTGGCTAGGAAAGAGGGACAAAGGAAACCACTGGGTTAGATAAATTAGAACCGAATCAGGGTGTATGCTGACGGAGGAGATTGTGGATGCCTTTGCACAATACGGTCAGACCCTATATAACGAAAGGGGTGGGAAAGGAGAGGAGGAGGTGTCTGACTATTTGGAGGCCATATATTTGGCCAAGGTGGGGGAAACGGAGAGTCGAGCTCAAGAATCGCAGCCCTCCGAGGAGGAAATCCAAGTAGCATTTGGGCAACTGTAGTCAAGGAAGACCCCGGACCTAACGGCTTTTCCATAGAAACTTGGAAGGTGACAGGCCAAAAAGTGAGGGATGTTTCTAGACGACCTGGAGGCTGGACAACTGCTGAGGGACTTACGCCAAGCAAAAATAATTGTCATTCATAAGAAAGGGAAGCCCCCAGATAGGTGCAGCGCGTTCAGACCATATTCTCTCTAAATGGGGAAGCAAAAATACTGGCAAAAATATATTGGCTAATAGGCTCCTGGCGGTTTTGGGAAGGCTGATCCACTGCGACCAATGCGGAATTCTGCCAGGAAGGGCCGCGCGGATGAATTTGCCTAGATTACAGAATGCCTTGGATATGGCAGCCACTCTGGACACGCCCTTATCACCCTCGACTCAGAAAATGCTTTTCACTCTGTGTGTTGGGGGTTTCTATGGGCAGTGTTGAACAGGATGGGTTTCAGCCCTAAATTCCAGAGTTGGGTAAAATTGTTGTATGCGGATCCCACAGTTGAGAGTAAGTGTGAACGGGGCACTCTCTAGGGAGTTTCCGCTGCAGAGGGGCATAGGGCCCGGATGCCCGCTTTAAGCTCTCCCTATTGGTGGTAGAACTCATAGCAGCAAAGAAACAGGTGGTTCATAGGATCAGGGGGTAAAGATGGCCAGAGAGGAGGGAAGACCGGGTGTCCCTATTATGCAGACGACATTCTGGTCTACTTGGGCAAGCCCTGGGTCTCCGGCCAGGTGGTGATGGGCGTGATTGGAGAATTTGGAGATTACAGTGGCTTGTGGATCAACTGGAACAAATCAGAGTTGTTGCCGGTGAAGGGAGGGATGGAGGCCGTGCCATTGGGGTGCCCCCTGGTGGTGGTACAGGGAATGATTAAATATTTGGGGATCACTATTGGCACAGATGAACAAGATTTCCCCCAGAACAACCTAGACACAATGTTAGCGAGAGCCAACGTCGATGGCTAGCATTGAACAGTCTGCCAATCTCGCTGCTAGGGTGCCCTAATTTGGTAAAAATGTTGATGCTCCCAGGTTGCTCTATGTCCTTCAGAGCACCACAGTGAAGATTCCGCGGAGGTTCTTGCAAAGGGATGCGATTTGGGATAAGACGACTCAGATAATTGCACTCTCCACACTGGTCTGGTCACTGTGGGAATGGGGTTGGGGGCTTCCGGACATCAGGTAATACTATTGGGTGCCCCAACTAGTGGCCGTGAATGGATGGGTATATGACGATCAGGGGTCGTCCTATGTACAGTTGGAACGGTATATGACGGGGACCTACCCATCGGCACTAATGCTATACAGAGAGCCGCGGAAGGTGACCCTGCCGCCACCGGGGCACTGCACTATTGAGGTCTGGTCTGCAGCGCTCACCAGAATGGGTTGGGGCAGAGTGGTAATGATGGAGGCATACATCCGGGGTAATAGAGACCTCCCGAAGATGGGGAAGATGGGATACCAAACTAGATATGTCATAGTGACCCTACAACAACTGAAGCACATTATAGAGCAGGCACATTTGGCCCCCTTTCCTCACTTGCGGGCTTCTTATGGGTTGCACAATAGGGATTGCTCCACCTACACACAACTTCAACATGCTTTGAGACATGAGGGTAGGGAAGAATGGGGCCTCCAAGACTGCTACAGTTGGAGGCCAACCTGCTAGAGGGGAGGCTACCTGGGAAGGTAGTAAAAACACTTTATAATGTGATCAACAACTTTTCTCCCTCACACCTGAGCAAGCTGAAGGATCACTGGATGAGGTGAGGGATTTAGGGGATATACAAGATGAGAACTGGGTGGGGGTGATGGGATCACCAGTGTAGGCCGGGGTATCCTGCAAACTATGGCTTGTTCAGTTCAGAATATTACACAGGCTGTACTACACAAGGCTTAGGCTTCATAAGATGGGGAAGGCAGAGGATGCCAATTGTCTGCAGTGTGGCATAGAGGTGGGCACCTTCTTCCATACCATATGGGCGTGTCCAAGTATACAGAGCTATTGGGGAGCAGAAAGGCATGTGGAAGCCATTACCGGACTGCCCAAAGTTCTGCCTATTACACATGTGGGGCGGGGGCATTCATACATTTCCCTTAAAGAGTTGTGTCTGATTAAAACAGCCTTGATGGTGACCAAGAGAGGCATAGCGATGAGATGGGGTGGGTTGGTAACCCCGAGGGTTTCCTCATGGCAGGAAGGAATTGACACCTGATGTGACCTAGAACTGCGAGTGTTCAGAGCTAGGGGGTGCCCCCAGAAGCATGATCAAATCTGGGGAAAATGGCAGGATGGGAACTAAGGTTAGATTTCAGTGGGGGGTCTAGTGGGTTAAGTTAGAAAAGATGCCCACTGGCTCCCGGTCAGAGAGCGCATAATATTCTAAACCCTCACTGTCACACACAGGTGCCTCTCTCAGACCCCCCCCCCCCAGCCTACCTAGCTGAACGAATACGGCAGGTGCCCATCCACAGACCAAAATAAGACCGATACTCTCAACTTCTCTCAGTCCCGACATAACATAGAGCCAACGCTGGCGGCACCAGTTTCGAAGTTCTAGCCCCAAAAGCCTGGCACTCTCTCCCACTCAGCTTAAGAAAGGAAGACTCGCTCACGGCTTTCAGAAAGGCTCTGAAAACTAAGCTTTTCAACTAGACTGTACCTGATTGTGCTTAAAACCGTTCCTCTGTAACCATGGAACACTGTACCTGTGCCTATCATTGCATAACCTGTAATCCTGCATTTTAAGCACCTGTCTTTAGCTGCATCTAAGTGAATTTACTGTAAAAGCACCACAATGCCCCTGGGCCGCTAGGCGCTTTATAAATCCAAATAAATAAATATATACATAAATAAGTGAGGGAGGTGGAAGCAGGAGACAGTGGGAGGGGGCAGCACATTAGAAGGACTTTGAGATCTGTGATCCACAAATGAGAAGCAACACCATGGTGGGTGGGTGCGGGGGTGCAGTCACCGTACTGTGGCACATATATTGTTTGTGTATCTCTGGGGGTTGTTGTGTACCTTTTTAGTTTGAAAACGTAAAGATGGTGTGTTAAAAAAAAAGCATTTTCCCCCTTCTCTCCCCCTCAAGCAAGCATTTTCCCTCCCTCCCCCACACAAGTAAGCATTCTCTCTTTCTCCCTACCCTCGTGAATATTCTCCCTCTCTCCCCACTCAAGCAAGCATACCCCCCCCGTTCACCCCCCCCAAGCACTTATATTCCTCTCTTCACTGTTCAAAGCAAGCAATGTCCCTCTCTCTCCCACTCTCCCCGCACAACCAAGCACTTCCGGCATCCCATGGCCACAGTTAGGCCCTTAATGTTCCTGCTCTCTTACGCTTATGGACTTATTGAATTCAGAGGTCAGCACTGGAGCCATAGTTAAAGGGTGAGAGGAGGGAGGCCGCTAAAAGCCACAAATTCCCTTTCTGCCTCAGGATGTTAGAACTTTTGGCAGTACAAGATCTCAGGGGTAGGTGGGGAACACCCTCCCTGAATTGCAGATAGACTGGCTGTTGCAGGGAGACTGGCTGTTGCAGGGAGACTAGCTATTGCAGAGAGACTGGCTGTTGCAGAGAGACTGGCTGTGTATGTTTCTTACTTTGCAATTGCTTGGGTCAGGCTTCCCGTGCCCAACCTCTCACTCAGGCTGCTTGGGTGGTTGGCCCACACAGGCCCTCTGTTTGTGCTCAAATGGCGGTTCTGTCCAACCATAGTTGTGGGGATTTTTAGACCGAGTGGAGGAAACAGAACCCACAGATCCGCCTGTGTATGTCTAAGATTCGAATGTTTGGAATCTACAGAAATCCACGAGGAAGTGAAATGCACGCAAGAATCTCAAGTCCCTGGTCCTGGAAAGTTGCCTGCGCACTTCTCACACTGCTTTCTGAAAATGTTAATGACCACCAACGTCTGTGACCTGTAAGGGGAGGTGCCTGAAGTGTGAGATCCTTCACCCATTTCCAATCAACCACAGACTTCTCCATCCTGGCCAACATCCTTAAAGAAGCAGTGCTCTCTCCAGCCAGGCCTTAGTTCCAATGCACCCAGCACCCTCGGCTCATGAGGAATAGACTCCTGTGGCGGAGGTGGCACCATATTTGATTTAGAGCTTCTTTCTACCTACATGGATGATGATAGGTGTTTAAGGAGACCCTGCCATTCCCGTTCTGTGAATTAAGTGCAGTGTTAACAACTGTGGACCACCCACCACCAAGAAACATAGAATTGTCCTGAAAGTCTCGGGAGGATAGCTCAGGGGCAACGTGCTCGCCTTGGAAGCAAGATGACACAGAGCACCACAGGTTCGATCCCCAGGGTCTGCTTACCTAGAAACCTCTGGGTGTTAAGCGCGTTATAAATAACCTATCAAATCAAATACTTGAAAGATATCACAACCGCTGGATCCGTCAGACTCTTGGACAATATCCACATTGAATAATGATATGTGGCATAGTTATTACATGTATTCAATCACACTGATGCCCTACAGAGAGCCCTACCTTCCATCAGAGGTGCAAGGTACGTCACTTTCCAGTCATTCGGTAATGACCTGTTGAATTTGCAAGGTTTGGAACAACGGCTGGAGGCAATTCAAGGCTCTTTGCTGCAAGGCTGGAATCATTGCAAATACCAAAAGGATTGATGGCATTAACTTCAGCCCCACGGGCAACAACGGGCCCAATACCGAAAATACCCCAATACCCCCTCACCCAAATATTTCACCTCCACCTTCGGGTCGGAAAATAAAGGCACTTTTTGACTTGGACAAATTTCGATGACTCCCGAGCTTTAGATTACACAAGAAGGGCCACCTGTCACTCCATCTGCTTCAAACTCTCATATTTAGGTCTTTATTGTGAGCTTATATAAAAAGAAAACATGCATTTCATTACCAGACATGTATTATATGTTCCTTCCCTTCAGACTACATACATGTCACAGAGCATTTTCTTAATATTGAGAAAAAAAAAATCCTTCATTCCATCAAAAATTGAATCGTCAAAAGCTTCAAAGAACCTGCAAATTCCCCAGGAAGGTAGTACCTACTTTTGCCGAATGGCAATTTCCCCAAATTAGTTTTTGGGGCATTCTTTGCCACCTTTTGTTTACCACAAAAATATGAATGGTAAATGGTAAGCAAGGTGAGGGATAGAAGTTGGGATTTGCGGGGACTCCCCTTAATTTTTTGGGTTAAAAAAAAACCAGTAAAATTGACCAAGATAAATCCGGCAAAACTGCCATTTAGCAGAAAAAAAGTGAAAAATGTTCATAGATTTCCCAGGGAGCCCGCCACTCATACAGGCACAAAACTGAAACTTCCAATATCGTGCACTATATCGTGCACAATCAGGTTGGGGGTAGCAAGTTCAAAAAAAATTGGCCAAGCGACTTTTGCACATTTCTCAATAGGCCCCTGTGTTCAGAGAGGATATTTAAACTTCTTGCAAACCAAATCCACTTTATAAAATATTACCGTTCTCCAAAGAAATATCCAAATGATGATTTCATGAAACCAACAGTTTGCAGACGGAAGATTCTGCGAGAAGAATTCATTGTGGTCATTTCAATATTAGAATTGACAGATGGATCTCTTACCCCTGCCTGGCTTTTGATATCCAAACACAGAGTTTTGACCATTAATATCAGCCATGGATAACGTTCCATTGGATAATTTCTTTTTCCTCCACTGCATGAATATCTGTTGAAATTCCTGCCCCTTTTTCCGATATTTCCATCAATAAGACATGCATGATATTTCAATAGTCTTCTAGCAGGTGTCACTTAATTAATAGTGATGCTAATCTCTGTGAGTGAATATTGAAATCTCAATGTTTGGAGTAATGCGATACTCAAGTAAGGAGTTTGTAGATAACATGACATTGATTTGTTTCAAATGTGTATGTTTAAATTACGTAAAATATATAACTTACAATATATGATGCTATTCAATCTTAGCACCAATTTTCCACAAGCCGAACAATGGATGTCCCATAGTTCAAGGAAAAACAACCCAAGCGGGTGTTTAGTCTGTGGAGCATGGCCTGAGGATAAAGTTACAAGCCTGAGTGAAATGAGTGACTTAACATAGTCCCCAGAACCTTTACCTGCTGATAAATCCCCAGCAAGGAACTTAAAACGATTAGTACCCTGGGATAGAGTTGAAGGTCTTAGGGTACTCCTTTCGCGTGAACAACTAGTGAATTGTCTGCGACATGCTGGCAATGCAACCGAGGGCCAGGAAGGAAGCGTTCCAGGAAGTTAAGGGGCAGATGGACCTGAGAGGTGAGTAGCGCGAAGGAACGAGAGAGTGTGTGGATGCATAGAGGGACTGAGTGGTGGGGGAGGATCAAAGCGGGAAGTGATGGGAAAGTTGCAGTGCAGCAACGTTGCCGGAACGCAGGGTAGCGGGTAAGCGACACTGTCACAATGCTGAGCATCTTCTTTCCTTCATTGAGGTAAGGGTTTGTAATCCAGCCAATGGGAATGTCGGAAAGCACAAACCCAGGTAATAATCCTGAATATTACATTTTAAATGTTGAGCCTCATTAAACCCTTCCAAGTTCAGTGATGAAGGAATTGTAATAGCCTTGTAGTATTCCAGCTCAGTGGCCCCAATCAATAACCGAGCTGTGAAAGACTTGCCGCGCTCAAATATAGGGATGGTTCTAGAGTGCAGTTATTGGCATGTACAGTAATTGTGATGGGCTGAAGATGAGAACAGGTTGTTTTGTATGTAAGCTTGTCCTAACCGTTTATGCAATGGAACAGGATATGACCTCATGGGATTCGCTGGTTCTCCTGGTTGAGACTCAGTGGGTGCAGGGCCTTTCCTGGTGTGCTCCTCAATGGCAAAATAGTGTGTTTACTGCTGGAGTAGGCCAGCATCACAGCGCTCGACTCATTTTAATATTTCAAATAGTGACTGGATTTGATCAGAGACCTCAACGTATTGATTGCCCTCGACCATGGTTCAAATCTTCAAATCGGGCCATGATCACCCGTCAGTTTAAATCAGGTAGACTCAATTTCAATCCATAAAATATCAGAATACAATTAAATACAATGCAATAAAATGATCAATTAAACCAAAATGAATTAAATGGAAACATATAACGCTATAAAAAGATCAATTCAAGTTGATCCATGAGGTGGACCAACTTCGCATAAGTGGCTAGAGCGGCTGATCTGTTTCAGACACTCAAATCATTCGGATCCTTTTGAGATTCAAAATCCAAATGAGTAAACTAATTTGCACCAACCAGAGGCGTTGCTGGGGGGCTTTGGCTGAAGAGGCTATAGCCCTGGGTCTTTTGTTTGTGGCCCCGGAGAGAAGTTCAGGGGCTACAACCAAAAGGCTAGCTAGCCCCGAATCACGCTAGTCCCCACATAGCGTAGCCCCAGATTTTTTCCAGACCAGCAACACCCCTGATTTGCACCAATTAAAAGCAACACCGTTTCCATAGGGTTGAATTTGATTTGAGCTGGTTCGCCCACCCCTAGTATAGAAATGCCCGTGGCTCAAGTCCAACAGCTGGTTGGCAGGGAGCAGAGGGTAACACTGCTTTAGTTACTGAAATATCCTTATAGGCTATAAGCGCCTCGAGACGGCCCCTGGATGGTAGCGGTGCACAGTATAAATCAAGAAAACATAACATAACTACGCTCAGAAGCCATTTCAAACATTCTCTCTCGATCAATAGTGTTCCGCCAACCTCTTAGAGGGCGGCCATCACGTTTTCAGTTGAGCCTCTAAAGTCATTAAAATGCAGGAGGACACGGGGCTGTGATCCGCCCGGCTAACCTTCCTAGCAAGAACAAGATGCTAGGAGTTTTCCCCAAAACACAGCGCGCTTCTTGAATAATAGAGCTGCTTCAGGTCTGCCGGCTGCCTAGAAGCAACCCTTTGGCAGGCCGGTCACCCTCCGGCGCACCCAGGATGGGGTCGTGAGGGCTGGAACACAGTTTCTGAATGGAATTGCTGGACCGTGAAATGGGAATTACTGACAGCTCTTAAGTATATCAGGAGAGGCGCCCTATCCTTTAATACAATCCACCTAATAGACACCCCGCCAACGTATAAAACAGACAGTCCCCTTCGATCACCCTACTTAAATCAATGTACTTATATCACCCTCATCATTTCCCTGTTAAGGTTTATTGCATTTTGCTCTTGTAATTCACTTTTCCATATCCATCAGCCAGTTAAGGGCTTCATTCTGCAGATACACACATCCTTGAGAATTACTTGAAACTGACCTAAACTTAAGTGGAATGCTATTTAAAGCTGCAAGCGGCTGCCTTCTGCACGGCGTGCACTGGGGGTAGATTTGCATGCACCCGATTTAATTGCACGTGGACTAGAGGCATGCGTCTCGGCACTCTTTTAAGAGTAAAGTCCAGTGAGATGATGCATACAAAGGGTGAGGACGGGCAAGCGTGATCGGAAATGCAGACCATGATAGACTCATAACTTCAGGGCTGTCAGAAGATGTGGTGAGGCCCGGGTCAAAACATTTGGTGAGGCCCCCTTACAATTTTTTGTACTCGGCCAGCGGCGGCACATCTGCAAACAGGAGACTCGAGAAATCTACCTTTGAGTTTGTGTGCAGGATCCCAAATATGGTTTCCTACTACAGCTGCCAATCAACTAACGCAAAGTTAGATTTCTCTACTGAAGAAAGGTTCATGCCAGACTAACTTTTTTATCATATAAATAAATATATATATAAGATGGCATGAGCACTCCACTGCGCCACCTCCAATTCTCTGAGGGTCAGTCACCTTTCCAAGCAAAGAGTTGAGGGCAGATCTCTTTCTTCGGCTGGGGCCTCCCTCTGGAAATAGCCTCCCTGCCTCGCTGAAACTTGAGGAGAACCATCTCCGGTTCCGAAAGCACCTCAAGACCTGTCTCTTTGCTTCTGCCTTCCCTCTTCCTCTCCCTTGCTGATCACATGCCTGATCCATGCACTGGTCACCTGTTCAAGCTCTGAATTCGGGCCCAGGTCCCTGCCTGTCCTGTTGCAATCTCGCACTGCCTTTTGGCTCCCCTGCACTTGTGGTCTGTATCTAGAACCCTACAGTCCCCACTCTTGCTCTTATTCTCCACCCGTTGGCAGCACTTATGAGTACTCACACTTGCCACCCGTTGGCTGCACTCTTGTTTCTCCTTTGTTCCTGCACTTCTGCATCATACCCCACCCTCGGCACCTCTCCCCTGCCCCCTTCCCTGCTCTTGCGCGATCAGAATGACACAAGGCCTAGTAAGATCTGTGTTTTGTCCTACTCTTTTGTTTCTCCCTCCTTGCCTTGTTGTGCCTAGAAACACTTGTGTAAAGGCACGTTATAAATGCCATATCATATAATTAAGGAGCACACTTCCCCTGTGTGTGCATTAAAACACACATCATACACAGTGACAAATGATGTACAGTGGAGGCTGGTACATTTCTGAACTTAAGAGGCTTAAATGTTTGTGCCAATTATGCAGGATCAACAGAGCACAGTGAGGGAGCCCAAACCAAAAAAAGGTTGCTTGAGGGGGGTTCTCACTCCCAAGAAAATGTTTGAAACATTGGGTTAAAAGTATGCATTTTACAGCACTTTCTTTGCAAAATTGGGTAGAAATCCATACAGTTTGCAATTGGTTTTGTATGGAAGCACATGGAAATTCCCAATAGTTGCAAATCACAAATTGTGCATAGGAACATTTTCCAATATATTTCATGCCGCCTTTCCACTTGAGATATGCTAGTATAAAAATATATTCATGCTGGTTGTTCTAGTTATGTCGATGTAGGCTGCATCAATATATGCCATTATTACCATGTACAGACTGCCAGCCACTAAAAATGGCATGCCACAGAAAGTATATCCAGGCTGACTGTGTACCATAAGTGTTATTACTGGCTAGATTGGCCTACATTCAATGTGGGCCAATTTAGCCAAGTAGTATGTTTGCTTTAACCTTGATGCATAGTCCTGTGCATCAAGGGTAAAGCAACAAGAGCACTGACAATGCTAACAGTTTGGGCATTTGTGTAGGCATGGGAAAGGCACTTCTGTATTGGTATTAGCTGGCCATTGATAGTGCCAGTGCAAAACGGTTTGAGTACCTAAGCAGCTAATAGCAGTGCCTGGTAAATGCCTAATACTTATACACAAGCCAAAACTGTTGGCTTTGCCAATGCTTATTTTTAAACAAACTTCAGTGAATGGCATGCAGGGTGTTTTTAAATTGAGTGGCCAAAGGCAGACCTGATTAAGACATTTTTATTACACCAGTTACGTGTTTACAACTCCAATGAAGTCATGAACTCTCAGAAGACTCCTTTGAGGAAACACTTGCAGGCACGTTGAGGGCAAAGTTTGATGGCAAGGCATGTTTAAAGCTAGCTCAAAGAGTTCCAGTGAGGGGGTGTTTTGGGTGGGGAGGGCAGGAACTGGGTGAGAATTGCCGTAGGGATTAGCAAGGCCATGAGTAGTCATTTCACTGTTAGCACCTACATTCATATCCATACATTTTTAGGTAATTGAAATCGTGATGTGGGGTTAGCACTTGCATGCTAGGGGAGTGATTAGAAGGGAAGTGGTGACATGAGACATCTCATTCTCACAGCAGTCCTTAAGTGTGACGTTTCAGAAATGAAGGCAAGAGGTAGCTGCTTGGAACATTGAAGCTTCACCAGAATAGTCCCATTCGAAATGTGGAAAGATGTTAGGTGCCCCCACACAAGGAAGTTTGCCCCTTCCTCACAGCCTCTGACGTTAGCGCCTCTCCCAGCATTTGAAGTGTTAGTCCCCTTTCCCCCTGACATTTTAGCCTAGGTGCACCTCTGATGCCATGAACCCACCCCTTAATGAAGTGGCCGCCAGGGCAACTACATTTAGGGATGGTGCTGAACACACACTCACAAAAAACACTTTCACCCATGCATTCATCCACCAGTTACACAACTCCATACATGCATGTATACATACAACCAAATACAGCATTGACACCAACATGCACTCGTGCCTTCATACATACACATATACATACTAATTTAATTAAAATACACATATACACTTTTAATTTAAAATTAAAAAAACACAACTTACCTCCATGTACCCTTGAAAAGCACCCACGCAGCCGACACGTAGTCATGCTGCCTGATAAGAGAGAACTCCTCTCCCATCAGTCAGCGTGATCACGCTGACAACATGATCACATCGACTGACAAGAGAGAACTCCTCTCCTGTCCGTCAGCATGGTCATGCTGAGCAACGTGAACACACTGAGTGACAAGAGAGAACTCCTCTCCCATCAGTCAGCGTGATCACTCTGATAACATGAACACACTGACTGACAGGAGAGGAGTCCTCTCCTGTCAGTCAGCGTGGTCATGCTGAGCAACATGAACACACTGACTGACAAGAGAGAACTCCTCTCCTGTCAGTCAGCATGGTCATCCTGAGCAACGTGAACACACTGACTAACAAGAGAGAACCCCTCTCCCATCAGTCAGTGTGATCACGCTGACAACATGAACACACTGACTGACAAGAGAGCACTCCTCTCCCATCAGTCAGCGGGATCACGCTGACAACATGAACACACTGACTGACAATAGAGCACTCCTTTCCCATCAGTCAGTGTGGTCACGCTGAGCAACGTGAACACACTGATTGACAAGAGAGAACTCCTCTCCCATCAGTCAGGGTGGTCACGCTGAGCAACGTGAACACACTGCCTGACAGGCGAGAACTCCTCTCCCATCAGTCAGCGTGGTCACGCTGAGCAACGTGAACACACTTACAGACAGGAGAGGAGTCCTCTCTTGTCATTCAGCATGTCCACGTTTTCAGCTGAATGAGGGGAGGCAGCAGAGCTCACTTCTGAGCCCTGCTGTCTCCCATTATTTTGCTGTTTGTTGCGGAGCCAAACGGCTTCGCAACAAACAGCAAAATCATTGCAGGGGCAGAGAGGAGACAGCACCGTCCCCCGTGTGAATAAAGGACACGGGAGACTGTGCTGCCTTCCACTTAGGAGAGGGGGCCGCGAGGCCCGCTGCAGGTGCGAGGCCCAGAGCAGTTTGCCCCCCGCTGCATCCCACTCGTGACGGCTCTGCATAACTTCCTGTCCCTCGTTTCTCTGTCTCCATACACCGACCTCACCACAAAGAGTCCCTGTGTTTACCAATGGAGTAACTTTACTGAAAATGTTGGGGGGGACATGACATCTGAAGAAAAGGTGCCCCAGCCAAATGAAGGGGGACAGACTGGAGTGCCATGAAAGTTGAGGGGGACAAACACCCCTGCCCCCGCCTAAAATTACACCCATGTTGTTTACCCAGAGCACGGTCAACCAATGAGATGTTCTGCATTTCTGTTGGGGACTTTACAGTGACGCAGTGCCGAACATATCAATGTGGCGATGTCTCGTTCCTCAAACGTACATTCCCTGTGGAGATTGCCTCTTCCCCCTTGATACAATCACAATGCTTGGGCGCCATGAATTGCAGTACCCCATCCAGCATGTCACTTTCTACTTTCAGACCCAAGATTTAAGGTGACGCAGAAATGGAAGCACTGAAAGTACCTAGCGGGTTATTGGGGAGAGGTGAGATATCTCTCCTTGGATTGGTTATCTAAGATCGTTCCTGCAGCTTCTGCCTGTGGTGCCACCTCTCTTTCACCACTGTACGTCAGCACCGGCAATGCAGTATTTATTGAATGTGGCATCTCATCGTCGCCTACTTCTGCAAAGGTATTATTGGGGCAGCAGCGTTATCCTCCCGATGGGATGACTTCCCATGGTGCCCCTCTTCCTAAAAGAGGCATCAGCCAGAGTACATGCTTCTTACCACTCCCTTAACACGCATTGCACCTGCCTCTCTCTGTCGCTCTCCATTGCTAATTGTGACTGATTATTTTGGTCACCTCACTGCTTGCGCCATCATTAATTCTGGCCTACCACCACTGATGTCCTGACACATGGTGGGCAGGATGGACATGTATCAAGGTTCAGAGAGAAGAGGAGAAGCAGAAATGGCACCAACTTATTGAAAAAAAAACAAGTTTAAAAATAATGGGGGTGGGGGTGAGACATTGACCAGCACCGGTCTGTGCCTTCTGTAATGACACTTAATTCCCTTCTGTCATAGTGGACTGATGTCAGAAAATGGATCCATAGAAAGTGCTACCTTTAACATACTTACATGTACATGGTGTACACTAGGTACAAAGTAATAATGAAACTGAACATAGTCAAACAATTTGGTGCATTGTTCAATAAACTCAAATGAGTATTTAAACCACCCAATTTCAAGAAAGGAACAAAGCCGTTTTGTCCTTGGTCTACACCCTTGGCCAGCACGTGTTTCACTCTACTCTAGAGCTTCTTCAGGACCTCAATGGGATTTTACAATGATCAATTCATATTTTGAACCACATCGTGTTTTTCTGAAATATCTTCTCAGAATTGTTTCACTTAAAATGTCAGTGGATTTATAAGTACAAGCGTGTGAAATATCAGAACGTCCTTGCAGAGTAAACTTTCAGTTGATTACAAGTGTCATGAATTAAGCAATAAAGCCCAATGGGAAGTGGCATTACCAGATCAGACTTGGTCCAGCCACTCCGTGTTGCCTTCCAATGTCACCATCCTGCCCTCACACACGAAGACATCCCTCAGCCTTTCCCCATCTCCTCCCTCGCTCCCCACTTACCTGCTAGACCGGAGGTTTGTGCTGCGGTCCCATCTCTCCTCCGGTATACACCAAATTGTTTACAATTGTTCGAATAAACAATTGACTGATTTTAAAGGGTCACATATACATATATATATATATATATATATATATATATATATATATATATATATATATATATATATATATGCGGTTTTGGGGGGTTTTGCGTTGGGTGGGGGTGTTTCGGGGGGTTACCCCCCGCATATATGTTACAAATGACCTTCACAATTCGGTCAATTGTGAAAAGGTCAATTGTAATTCGAACAATTGTGAAACAAACAATTTGTATACAACCCTCGGCTCCCACCCAGGCAGTTGCCATGGAAATGGAAAAGGGACTAAGACCCATTTGCTATGGTGGCAGCCAAATAGTTATTCATTTATTTTTTTCGGGTGTTTGGGATTACGCAATACGCACAGAGCCCATCTCTCCACGGCTCTCGCAGAGGCTCTTGCTTCGTTTAGGCCTGCCTAGGCCTGTGCTGGCAGGCCGTTAGCTGCAACGCACGCTGGCCGACTCCAGGGTGAGTGCTACATTATTCTGATCCAGCTATTATCCTTACTCTCATCATTTGGTTAGGGAATGTCTTCGATTTCAGTAAAAACATGTCTTTGAATATTATCATCGAAACCTAGGTGGTTGGAGTGCAGTATAGCCCTCTTTTAGTTAATGGTTACTGTTAGGATTGTTTTGTACAACCTGTTACTCTTGTCCTGAAAGCTGTGTGAGCAAATATGATTATACTCACTTTGATTCAGCATTAAAATTCACAGACTTACATTTAGAACAGTAACGGAAGATATTCCTTGGCAAATAAATGCCCAATGGATCAGAATGAGCAAGCTCAACTATTACTTATAAATATAATTATATTTTCAACTAAATGATTCAAAGTAGATATTTCAGAAAAAAGAGAGTGTGCTTAAGAACATTCATGGATTGTGCTAATATTCAATTGTGGCCTGAACTATTCACTGATGGTCTTAACATTCCATTCGCACCAAGGGATAGGAGCTCAGCCAGTTAGGTGCCTGAAAATGACATTTGTGATGTCATCTTTGATGTCTTGGGTGTTAGTGTTAGCAGTGCAGGGTGGCGCGAGTTATGGTTGCTTATCTTACCATAACTGCCGAATTTCCGGGGTTTTTCGGTTTTACTTTGAACCATAACGTCCCTTTAACAAAGTTTTTTTACTGAATTTGATAGGTTTTTAGTAGCGCAACTTAACCATAACGTCCCTTTTAACAAAGTTTTTTCACTGAATTTCATAGGTTTTTAGTAGCGCAACTTAGCCATAACGTCCCTTTTAACAACTTTTTTTCACTGAATATATATATATATATATATATATATATATATATATCGCTCCACATGTATAGCCCTGCAGTCTAGACAATTCACTAAACATACATGGGGCATACTAGAAAAGCCCAAGCACTCAAGACCTTACTGAGTTTGAAAAATGTACTTTATTTTAATAAAAAAGTGCATCACAGACCAAAATCTAAAAACCATAGTTCACTAATCTAGGCAGACCAGATGGCTAACTGACTCGACCAACTGGGTGGAAAATGCCACACGTTTCGCTCGAGTCTCGAGCTTCCTCAGGCAAGTAAAATCTAAGTTTGTTTCTCTCTCCGTGCATTTTAAACCTTTGGTTTGAAAGGCAAACTTGGCCCAGTGTATCCCGTATGTCACGTGATAACGTGGTCCTGGAACGTAATAGTGTGTCTGAGTGAAATAGAACCATCATGTTTAACAACTAATTGAATCCATCGATCTATAAAAGATCTTAACGTGTTGGAAATAATATGCGGGTAAATGCCCCGCAACGGGATCTCCGAACAGAATCATTAATATACACAAAATAACAGAGTATTTGCGCAAATGCGCTAATGTTTAAAACACGTTGTTGCGTCTAGGAGAAAATTCTTAACGCATCAACAGAACAACCCGGAGGGTCTGAACGTAGCAAAGAGAGCACAGCAGTGTTCGTAAAATATAAAACCAGTCTTATGTTGATCGTAATGCACTATGGTCCTGCACTATTACAACCCACCCCTGGGGCTTCCACATCGGAAGCACAATTGCAATAACATATAAGGAGATAATGCTCACTAAACAGTTACTGGAGGCAGCAACCCTATAAAGATAAATGTCTATATGTGTTGCAGTGAATATGCCAATAACTGAGTTATAATAAGCAACCATAACTCACACCACCACCATGCACTGTTAACACTAACAGCCAGGACATCAAAGATGACATCATCTTCTCTGATACACGGGCGGGCAGGAGCCCAGCCCCAATCCCCACAGCCCTAGCACAGCTGCTACCCGATGATCCAGCAGCATTCGAGGACCGGAACTCCCCCAGCCTTTCATGGGGTAAGGTGATTGAGGCCAGCATACAACGTTGTACTGATATCTACTGCCACGATTTGCAACTATCTGTTTATTTGGCAGCATTTCTTTCTCTCCGAACGCCATTCATCTAATCTGTGCCACCATTATCATGTGGTTCTACACGCTGCAATGGCCGCCTGCATGTTATCTGGTTGCCCAGCAACCTACACGCTCCTGATTGGGCCGACTCTGTCTCATCAGTAAGTGAGCTCCGCCGGAAGGCTTTAGCCAGGCCCACGTCCCAAAGGCACACGGTGAAAGGCACTGGCCTGTCTGTGCCTGTCCATGTCAGACATCACAAGGACCAAAATCCAAGTCGCCTACAAACCTGCAACATCAGTGAGTACTCATTCACCTAAATGAACCTTGCAAACCCAGACTTTCAATCGGAGGTGTACATCCTGTAATACCCTCCAGGACTCTCTGCCTGCTACTCTCTTCCGCAACAAACCTTCACAGCAGCACCGGCAGCAACCTGCATGGCCAACCTTTGCGGCATACTGCTCACACACTCGGTGAAAGTGTAAACCACAAGACACAACCTCTGCCTGCTCCTACCGACTCCCTGATCAGGAGACTCTACCAGTAACTTGCCCCCACCCAAGTCCTCGCTGTGCTCCCCAGCCCCTACTCACTTGAACTGCACTGCTATCCGCCTCGAGCGTAAAATACCTAGCCCCTACTGAACTTCTAGTTTTAGATGCTATTGTGTTATCCATGCTATATCCGTCCGCATGCTTGCAAGCCCCTAGCCTACAGCTCCTTTGATATTATGTATGTGTGATATCCTCTCATTACTGCATTATGTTCTGATTGTCACGTGTACCAAAAGCTTTCATCTGCTTATTTTCATTGCTATCGGCAAACTGTCAATCTGTAATTGTCATTGTGATAACACCAGATCAATCCCAGCACATACCACCAAAATCAATTAACTAATCACCAACCTTGACCTGGACATCCTTGCTATTACCGAGACCTGGCTACACAGCACTGCAGGACCTGCTCTCACCTTAGCCATCCCACCAGGATACTCCATCATTAGGCAGGACTGACTCACCACTGTAGGAGGGGGTGTAGCACTCATAATGAAAGTCCACTTAGAGGCCAGACAAACTCCATCCAATCTGGGAGGGAACACCAGCGCTCTCGCCTTGAAGATCTCCCTCTCTCACAACACCACCATCACCCTCAACCTGGTCTACCGCCCACCAGGCCAACACTAGACTTTCAAGAAAACCTTATACACCTCTTGGCAGAAAACCTAAAAGCCACCTCCAAATCAATCCTCATAAGTGACTTTAACCTTGGATTCAATGATAAGAATGACAGACCAGCTAATGACACTAGCCCTACAAGAACTAGGTTTTGACCAGAAAATTCTCTCACCCATGCATAACAAAAGGCGTATCCTCGATTGGGTAGCTGACCACAACTGTCACATTGACATCAGCTCCATCACACCCACCCCATGATCCGACCATCTCCTGATACGCTTCTTCATCCCCACTGCCACCACCAACATCCAGAAATCTAGCCCTCTCCCTCCAGTCCTGGTGAGAAGTGCAAAAAACATCACCAAAAAAAGGATTCTACCTCACATCGGCACCCTCACCACCAACCCCACTAAGTCCTCAGACCCATCGGTACTAGCAGACTTATACAAATCCACCTTCACCACCGCAATAGATATTATTGCCCCTCTACAGAAGAAAAAAGCCAAACATGTGAAACACTTCAACACTTGGTTCTCCACCGAATTAAAAGAATCCGCGCCCAGAAACGTAAAGAGCTGAATATCTGGCAGAACACACCTACCCCTGCCACACTATCTTCATACAAAAAACTCGCCTCAGCCATAGTCACAGCCAAATCGGCATCTTATAAGAACAGGATCACAAACGCCAGCTCTGAATCCAAAGAGCTCTTCGCAATCTACAAAAAACTTTCCACACCAGCCACTAAATCCCTAGACATAGTCAAAGATCAAAAATGGTGCAACACAATACAAACTGCCCTACTAAACAAAATTGATCTCTTACAAAAGAAAATTCAGTAGCACCATAACAATCTGACGCAGCTTATAAAAAGTACTGCCAGCTCAGGCCAAGCGATCTCCCCAAAACTAGTGCCATTGGCCACTAAAGACCCAATAACACCCTTCAAATTCAGGGAAGTCGCAGAACTAGAAGTAATTGAGATAGTGAACAAAATTAGGCCCTCCAACTGCAAAGGAGATGCCTGCCCAGCCAAACTAGTTAAAGACTGCACAGAAACACTTGCCCCATTTCTCAAGTCCTTCATCAACGCTTCCTTCCACTCCAACACCGTTGCTGACAGCTTAAAAGAAGCCTGGGTGCGCCCAATTCTAACACCTTTGACCCTGAAATTGCAAATAATTATAGGCCTATTACCACTGTCCCTTTCCTGCTCAAGCAAATCCAGCACTATTTACAAGCAAACCACATTTTAAGAAAAGACAGTCAGGATTCCGACCAGGACATGGGACCGAGTCTGCCCTAATCGACCTTAAAATACAACTCGGGGACATCATGATCAAAGGCAAACCAGCACGTCTCCTACTCTTGGAACTGTCCGCTGCCTTTGATCTTGTCAACCATGATATCCTAGAAATGCATCTAAAAAATGAGGCACACTTCTCACCTGAAGCTATAGCCTGGGTTGCCTCCTTCCTAAATGGAAGACTCATGAATGTCTTCACAGACTCTGCTTGCGCCTCTCCCACCACCATCCACTGTGGTGTCCCGCAGGGCTCCTGCACTGCCCCACGCTCTACTATATTTTTACGCTCCCGCTCTTCAACGATCTGGACTGTCGTAACATAGCGTATACCAATTACTCTGACGACACGCAAGTACTACTCCCCCTATCTGTTACCTACAAACAAGATGCTGCAGCCCTCACCAAAATCTACACAGCTATCCAGACCTGGATGGCTGCCAATGGCCTCTGCTTAAACAGGGATAAAACAAAGATTCTCCTAGTAGGTACCAAGGAAACCCTTAATAAGCTTCCACCTCAATACAAAACCTTTACCATTGACAACTCCACCATCACATTCCCAACAGCCGTAAAAACCTTAGGAGTGTACCTTGACTCCTCATTATCCATGTCCCACCAGGTCAATGTGATAGCCTCTTCTGCCGCACTCACCACCAAGATGATTAATGCGGTCAAGCCCTTCCTCTCTGCGAAAAACTGCCTATCCATTGCCAGAGCAACAGTAGGCAACAAACTGGATTACTGCAATGCATTATTCCTGGGCACCTCTGCAAAAAAATCAAAAAAATCCAGGTCACACAAAATAATGCTCTAAAGGCAGCTCTGAGCATTCCCAAAAGGGAAAATATCACTCATGCCAGTAAAGATGCCCATTGGCTGCTGATAAAAGAACGCATACTTTTGAAATCACTGGCCATCACACACAGGTGCCTCTTGTCCGATGCCCCTCCCTACATATCAGAGAGAATCACCCTCAACTCGTCAAACAGACCCACCAGATCACACTTCTCCAACCTGGCCCAAGTACCCACCTTCAAAAGAACCAAAGCAGGAGGGTCCAGCTTTCAATACCTGGCTCCAAAAACTGGAATGCTCTGCCCACTACACTTAGAAATGAAAAATTCTACACTACATTCCGTAAAATGTTGAAAACTGTACTGGTCTGTTAGACCTTACCATCGTGCAGAAATGACGCTGTTCAAATGTAACCCAAGCAACAACCTAACTCATGTATGCTACCACGGTCCTGTTCTACTGCACCTGTCAATTTACGGCTCACCTTGTCTTTTGAACTGTTCCTAAGCTAAGTATTCTGCAACAGCGCCACAATGCCGCAGAGCCGCTGCATGCTTTATAAATGCAAGTAAATAAATAAAAAATAAATAAAATCACACATGTCAGAGTTTTAAGAAGTTCCCAGAATTTAAGGATGTCCAGCTGAGTATAAGAGGAGCAGGAAGGTTGTTCTGAAAAGAGCCATTGGCCAAAGAGAGACCCATGCCTCCCGCTCTCTGTTTCAAAAAGCATTTGAAAAGCAGATAATTGCAGTTACAGGAGTGGAGGGCTCTAGCAGGGCAGTATTTAGAGAGACAAAGTGGGAGATGTTGTAATCCCACGCGCCAGAAAGCCTTGTCAATGATACAGAGGATCTTGAATTTCATCCTTGCAACCACCAGGACCCAATGTAGACATTTTACGACTTCAGAGATAAGATCCCTGGGCTTGAGGCCAAGGATAAGTCTTGCAGCCCTATTCTAGATTAGCAGAAGTGGGCGTACACAACAAAGGGGAGGTTAAGGATGTAGCTGTTGCAGTAGTCCAACGTACAGAGGACCAGGGTTCTTGAGCCTCTGGGGGAAGGTGAGAGAACGGTAGAATGCCTATAAGGAGGTGAAGCCGAAAGTGGGCTTTCTTTACAAGCTCCAAAATAAAGGTGAGAGAGGACTGAAAGATGACCCCAAGGTTTTTGGCCTCACAGGATGGTGAGAGTAGAGGGCCCAAAGAGCGTGGGCAGAGAGTAGAAGAAAAACGGGGCACAGGTGTCACAGTAAGAAAGATCTCTGTCTTACTGGTATTCAGACAAAGATTGTTAGCTGCACACAATGCCTCGATGGTGGTCAAACAATCAGGGATAAAAAACAAGGAGAAGAAATTAGTTGAGGGAAATTTAAGGAAAGCTGTGTGTCTTTAACATTACACTGGAAATGAGAAAAGAAGAAGGACATGAGGTGAGCCAGAGGGATGCAATAGATATTGAAGAATCACAATGATAGTTTAGAACCCTGGAGTGAGTACTCTGCCGGTAGACAGTGAGGTGGCAGAGTAGAAATTCTACTTTTGGTGACTATTTACTTTTTTGACAGAGCAATCAGCAGTGTGGCCCAAACCAGCACACCTTCTCCGCCTCTTGCCCAGCTATCAATACGAGGTGTATCGTCACACAGGCTTTTCTCATAACCGCCCTCTTGCCACCCTTCCGCTGAGACTTTGTTGATTCACCCACTGCTCCTTCCTGCCCTGCTTACCCCACCCATATACCTCTTGGCCCTCACTACAGGCATTATGAAGACTTCAGCCTCACCTGCTCTTGTCTTATCTACCCCTACAGTCTAGCATGCAGCCATCACACTCCCTACCTGCCCCCGCCCTCCCACTGACCTCAACCATGGAATTACAACCACTCTGTAATAAATCCCACTATCTTATTGGCCACTTCAGCTTCCAATACCCCCACACATGTGTAACGGCCACAACAGAAACGGTACTCACCCCTCACTCACCTGCAGCACTACCCATTGAATCTCCGACCTTCTCAACCTCTTACCATTGGGGTCATAGCAGCGTTAGGGTAAGCCTCGTTATAGGTAAAGCCGCCACTTTCACCGGCTTAACCCTCTGACTTCTATGTTTCTTCCTTTGGAGATCAACCTCTCCCATCTATCTCTCTGAACATTATCCTTACCACTCCCATCTACCCCTGCAAACATTATTCCTATTGCATGCCCCATGCCACTCTCATCTACCCCCTGAACATTATTCCTATCACATGCCCCCTGCCTCTCTCATCTACCCCCGAACATTATCCCTATCACAGGCCCTCTGCCTCTCTCATCTACCCCCCTGAACATTATTCCTATCACATTCCCTCTGCCTCTCATCTACCCCTGAACATTACCCTATCATATGCCCCGAGCCTCTTTCATCTACCCCCCTGAACATGATCCCTATCGCCTACCCCCTGCCTTTCGCATCTACCCCTCGGAACATTATCCCTATAACATGCCCCATGCCTCTCTCATGTACCCCTCAGAACATTATCCCTATTACATGTCCCATGCCTCTCTCATCTACCCCTCTGGACATTACCCTATCACATGCCACATCCCTCTCTCATCTACCCCTCGGAAGGTTATCCCTATCACTTGCCCCGTGCATCTGTCATCTACCCCTCTAAACATTATCCCTACCGCATGCCCCTTGCCTCTGTCATCTACCCCCCAAGAAAATTATCCCTATCGCATGCCACCTGCCTCTCTCATCTACCCCTCTGTACATTGTCCCCATCGCATGCCCCCTGCCTCTCTCATCTACCCCTCTGTACATTGTCCCCATCGCATGCTCCCTGCCTCTCTCATCTACCCCTCTGTACATTGTCCCCATCGCATGCCCCCTGCCTCTCTCATCTACCTCTCTAAACATTATCCCTACCGCATGCCCCTTGCCTCTCTCATCTACCCCCCCAGAACATTATCCCTATCACATGCCCCCTGCCTCTCTCATCTACCCCTCTGAACATTATCCCTATTGCATGCCCCCCGGCCTCTCTCATCTACCCCTCTCAACATTATCCCTATCGCATGCCCCCCGGCCTCTCTCATCTACCCCACTCAACATTATCCCTATCACATGCCCTCTGCTTCTCTCATCTACCCCCTTGAACATTATCCCTATCACATGCACCCTGCCAGTATCATCTACCCCTGCGACCAGTATCCCTATTGCATGCTCCATGTCACTCTCATCTACACCTCTGAACATTATCCCTATCACATGCGCCCTGCCACTCTCATCTACCCCTCTGAACATTACCCTTATCGCATGCCCCCTGCCACTCTCATCTACCCCCTCTGAACATTATCCCTATTGCATGCCCCCCATCTTATCAGATCGTCAGTTGCTGGAATACCCATCCTTATACACCCCAATTGCAGCCAAGGGGGAACTTCAAACGCAGATTTCAACCTGAGCCCACAGTTTCCAACTCCCTAGTTCTTCTCTACAGCCGTATTGCTCACACCCCTCTCTCTTTACCTTCCTACATCCCTCCCTCTGTGCAAGAAACACACACTCGCACCCTTTATCACTCCCTCTGTGAAACCATCCCTCTCTCCCTCCGTTCCTCTCTCCATATCTATCTCTATCCATCGATACTCCCTCCACACCTCCATCCACCCCCTACCTATCACTCCATCCATCCATCTATGTCATCCAACCCTTTTCCATCTCTCATTCCCTCTTCCCTCCATCCTCCCTTCATACTTATCACATCTCTCCATTCCTCCCCAACCTCTTCATCCAGCCATCCCTCGAGGTCCCCATCCAGTCCCCCATCCCTTCATCCACCCCTCACTCCCTAACTGCGCCCCTCTGTTCACACCTTCATTACCCCCTCGTCCCCGTCCATCCCTGTTGCCTCCATCCCTCATCCATAATTGCATTGCTCCATCCAATCCTCCATCTCTCCATCCATCTCTCCCATATCTCCCTTCTCTCCCTCCGTCCATCCCACACTCATTTCATCTCTCCCTCACACAAGACCTCAGTCCATCTGTCCCCCATACTCCTGTTTCCTCTTCCCCCTTCTCTCCCTCAATCACTCCACCCATCTCTGCCACACTCACTGCCTCCCTTTCTCCCTACACCCCTCCCTCTATCCCTATGGCTATCCCTCACCCATCCTTCTCTACATCCCCACTCAATCCCTCTCCCATCTGTTATTCCTAACTCCATAGCTACCTAACTGCATCCATCCCTCCATTCCTCCCTTCCTCCAATCATTTCTCACTCCACCTCTCCTTCTTCCCGTATGCTTCCATAATGGCTTCATCCCCCCATCCATACCTCCATCAACCTCTCTACCCATCCTCATTCCACCTCCAACTATCCCTTCATGCCTCCATCTATACACAACCCTTCCCTCCATCTCTCCCTCCTCACTCCAACTCTCCACCCATCTTTCCAACTTTTTCTCACTTCAGCCATCCCTCTATCATTCCATCTCTCATTTCCCCCCCCCCCTGTTTCTCCCTCCCTCCCTCCTTACCATCCCTCTTGCAATCTGGCAGTCCACCCCCCATCCCTTACTCCTTTCCTTCATCCCTCCCTACATATCTCCTTTCATCCCTTCATCATGCTACCCCTTGCCTACCTTCTGCCCTCAATACCTCCCTCCATACCATCATGCACCCATCACCCCTCTCTTCCTCCTATTGTATATCCTTCCCTATCAAGATCCTTCCATCCCTCCCATCCCTCATGTCTTCCCCATCCCTCCCGTCATGCCTCCCACTATCTCTATTCTCACCCATCCCACATGTCTTCCCCATCCCTCCCTAGATCCCTCCCTTCATGCCTCCCACGATCTCTCCTGCCTCCCATCTCGCGTCTTCCCCATCCCTCCCTGCGACCCTCCCTTCATGCCTCCCACTAGCTCTCCTCCCTCCTATCCCCCATGTCGTCCCCATCCCTCCCTGCATCCCTCCCTTCATGCCTCCCACTATCTCTGATAAACTCTGCCCCTCTGTTCACACCTTCATTTCCCCCTTGTCCCGTCCATCCTTTTTGCCTCCATCCCTCATCCATAATTGCATTGCTCCATCCAGGAGTCCATATCTCCATCCATCTCTCCCATATCCCACTTCTCTCCCTCCCTCCATCCCACACTTATTTCATCTCTCCCTCACACAAGAACTCACTCCAGCTGTCCCCCATACCTCTGTCTCCTCTTCCTCCTTCTCGCCCTCAATCTCTCCACACATCTCTGCCACACTCACTGTCTCCCTCACTCCCTCCGTCCCTCCCTCTATCCCTCACCCATTCTTTCCTACATCCCCACTCAATCCCTTTGGCATCTGTTATTCCTCACTCCATAGCTACTGAAATGCATCCATCCCTCCATCCCTCCCTTCCTCCAAGCATTTCTCACTCCACCTCTACCCTACCTCACCCATCCTCTCTTCTGTCTCATTCTCTACATGGGTGTTCCCCAGGGGTCTAACCTCTCTCACTGGCTGTTCAACCAATACCTGGCAATTGTTGCCCACTGCATTGCCACTCTCTGGCCAAACTTTCAGTGCTATGCGGATGACACTCAGCTTATTTTCAGGCTCCCTTCCGCCACCTCTTCTCCTTCTCTCATCTCTGACTGTCCGCTATCCAGGAGTGGTGTGCCACCAATGATCTCTGCTTAATGCCAGTAAGACTGAGATTATCATCATCGGCACACCTACTCGCTCCGATCCTATCGCTCTCTGGCCGGCCTCTCTTGGCCTTCTTCCTTCTCCCATCTGTGAGAGTACAAACTTTGGGGTCATCTTCGACTCCACACTTTCCTTCTCTCCTCACATCTCTGACATCTCTAAGATGTCACACTACCAGCTGCACCTCCTTTACTCTCCTTCCCTAGCTACCGAAATGCATCCATCCCTCCATCCCTCCCTTCCAGAAGCTCACTGTCTCCAGAGTTCTGGTTCTCTCTAGGCTGGACTACTGCAACAGCCTTTTTTTATTTTGTTTTATTTTATTTTTTTATTAATTTGTTAAGTTGCATAACAACTTTTCAAATATATGTAAACATAAAATTCATAGGGTTGTTTGTATTACACCAATAGGAAATAGGCCATTAATAGTGAGTTATAGGAATCAGAGTGTGATATGTACACACAGTGTATGATCCTAAAGAAATGACTGCAACATTACTCACTCATGGTGTTTCTACTTGTGTGGTTTTAACATAATGTATATGTTTTATGTACTATGATCATTTTTATGATTGTTTTATGAAATGTATTGAATCTCAATAAAATCTTGTGATAATTGATTCCACTTTTGATGTGGGAAGAGTGTTTAGTGACACCTGTTTAAATACCGGACTTTCTTCTTTATATAAAAGTCTATGCTCAGAACTGTTTTGAGAATAGAACATACATTTCAATTCATTTCATTTATAATAAAACTATGATTAAATTGACACTTAAAATTCAAAAGTAAAACATTATTATTCACTTTTATCCTTCTTGCTTTCACTATGGTCAGGCACAGTGATTTCTAAAAAGTGAACAATTGCTGCTTTTACCGATACTCTTGGGCATGAAAAAAACAGTTGCCAAATGTCCTGAACATTTAAGTGTGCCGTAAAATCAAACACTCTTAGAAAAAGTTTTTTACTAATCACACTCAAGGCAGGACATTGCACCAGTAAATGTTTCAGTGTTTCGGGTTCACAATCATCTAAACAATACCGGCAATGTATTAACTCTTTAGGAATTATTCTCCTTCGCACCAATACATCGCGCGCATGCCACAAATTCAGCCTAAAACACATGTACTGACATCGAATACGAGGTGAGGGACATTTAATCAGATATTCAGCCATTTGTTTATACCTTTTTGTCCCAAACAATGATGTATCAAAGTCCTTATATTGAGCACAAATCTCTGCATTCTGAATCCAATCTGTTTGCAAGAGTTTGATTTTTGCTCTCCCAGGGTTGTTCATTAAAAATTCCAAATCAATAGATGCTTCTGTCATAGCATTATATGTTATCTTGCACCAGATTTTTGTTAGTGTGTTATAGTTTGATAATAGATGTTTGGCTACTATGCTCAACACATTATGCATTTGAATACTCAGTATACATTTGCGTAACAAGGAACACATTTTCATAATAATTGAGAATACGGAGAGAGTGACACCAATTCTTATCGGATCAGGGGTAGAGGAGTGCAGTGGGGCAAATTCAATACTTTTTTTCCAAAAACTGGCTTCCAGTTTGTTCCACTCCTCTTTTTTTATCACACAAAAGGCCTCCATGCCATATATTAGAATTGGTGTTACTTTCATTTGGTAAAATGACAGGACATGTTTAAGTGAAAATTTCCCAAACCTGTATGCTAATATTTTAGCTTGTGATGTTAAAGCTCGAAGCTTAGACTCTAGTTCATATCTGTGGTGAATTTGGTTAATTGTGTTTGAAAACATTATACCTAGATATTTGTAATGATCAAATAGAGTCAAACTTGTGTTTTGAATTCTCCATGGGCCTTCTTGTTTTCTTTTTTTTTTTAGATGGTCTTGGCTTGCATTGTACCACCTGTGATTTATTGATGTTTATGATCATGTTATTCTTTTTGGTGTGTGCATCTAGAGCTTGTAGCATCTTTTGCAGCCCACTAGGGGTTTGAGACATATTTCCCAGATCGTCGGCATAGAGCAGATTTTTTATTTTTTGGTTGCCTAACTTGGGTGCGTCACAGATAGTGCTGTTGAATATGTCACCCATATCCAGAATGAAAACAATAAATAAAAATGATGCAAGAGAACATCCTTGTTTCAGACCTCTCTTCGTAGCTATTGTTTCTGATAAATGGCCCCCATATGCTAGACGTACTTGCATTGTGGTATTTGTATGTAGTAGCATAACCAAGGTTAATATGGAAGCAGGACACTTATGTTTTTTCAATTTGTTGTATAGCACAGTTCTGTCAATCGAATCGAATGCCGCCTGAAAATCGATAAATGCCAGGTATAATGGTTGGCTCTTTTCTGCGTATTGCTGTATTATCAAGTTTAGGCATAAGATATTTGGCACTGTGCCCAAGCCTGACACAAAGCCTGCTTGAAATGATCATTTAGATGCTGAGCTGTAGTCTATTTGTTTAGTTCTTTCAATAAAAGTCTGACGATCTCCCTCTCCAACTATTTGGCATCACTTGCTCTTGGTTTATGGCTATGAAAATGTTGTACAATATAGATGTCCAAAGTTCCGGTTGCAATTTCAGCTGGTAGTTAGATAACCCATCAGGGCCAAATGCCTTTAAATTGCTTGCTGATTTGATCAAGAGCCATATGTCCTCTTGATCAAATTCTATGTTGAATTTGTGCATGGGCTTGTTACCCTCTAGGCATTCACTACCCTGTGGGGTGGCATAACGTTTTGTAAAGTGCTGTACCCATTTTTGTTCATTGACTGCATTCGCTTGGATTGCTACCTGTGAACCAACCATTGCCTGATTAATGATCAACCACATTTTTGCTGTATTTTTAGTGGCTAAAATGCTCAGCATGTTAGCACCATCATTTTGATACAATTGGGCTCGGTGTTGTCTTACCCAATTTACATATTGACTTTTATCCTTCCTGAGTTGAAGCGGAGGGTTTCTAGCTATGCGCCTCACTTCGGCACGATATGCTCTTTTTCTCAATTTCAATTCTGGATCAAATGAATGTAGATGAGGTTTAGCTGTTATCTTCACAAATTTAGATGTGTGCTGCTGGAAAAGTTCCATTGCATTACCATATTCCGTTCTCAGATGGCCCCTGCTCCCCACTTCCCTAGAGAGCGAATTTGTCAGAAATTTGTTAAAGTGCTGTAAACTCCCCTCAGACCATCTAAGGCGATTCATCCCAGGATTGACACAGAGGTGGTTTCCTTGCTGCGTATTATTGCTAATTGTTTTTTGATGCTGGTTTACCCAAGTCATTGCCAAAATATTGTGGCCACTTTTTTCTGAGTGCAGCACCTCAAAACCCACTACAATTGAAAATAAGTTCTCATTTACATATATGTAGTCTATTCTGGAGTGATTACTCCCTCATTTCCGTGTGGCGTGGGGTGGCATATCTGTTTTGAATGTCCCATTAAGCATATGGAGATTTCGATGTTTCGTGAATAACTTCCATCTATGTATTTTAAGTTTATCACTTTGCGTTTTACTTTCCCAACAGTTAATATTAAGATCACCCGCCATCACTACATAGGATACAGTGGTGTCAGTTTCAATTAAATCCAAAAGCATGGACAACTCATGATAAAATTTGGTTTCTGTTATTGCCATGCTATTCCAATATCTATTTAGAATAGCGTAAACAGTATTCCCAATGATCGCCTTCAACGTGAGCATATGATTGTTTGGCATTGCCCATAATTCCGATGATGTTACTTTCGTTGAATTGATGGCAATTAGAAGCCCTGAGGATGGTGTTCCAGAGGAATGTTTAAATGCAGGGTTTAAATAAATATCATGGTTATCCCACACCGGAATTGATGTCAACCACATCTCTTGCAATAATATGATGTCTATAGACCCTAAATTACTATCATCATTGTTGAGTAAATGGGCAAACCCTCTTGTGTTCCAACTTGAAAGTGTAGCTAAATTTTGTTGATTTGATCTGTCTAGTTAACAAGGTTTTTGGGAGCATTTGCATTGACAAGTGTTAAGCATTTGTCAGCCTCTTTCTAAATCTGCCTGCTTCTACTCTCGCCCTCTGCAACTGATCCAGAACAGGACTGTGAGTCTTGTCCTGGGCCTCAAGCCCAGGAATCGTATCTCTCCAGGACTGAAATCTCTGCCCTTGCTCCCAGTGGTTGCAAGGATTAAGTTCGAACCCCTCTGCATTGTCCACAAGGCCTTCTGGGGCCTGGAGCCTCAATACCTTCAATTCGCTCTTCCTAAATATATTCCTCTCGAGCTCTTCGCTCATTCACCTACAACTCTCTCAGAGCCAGTCGCTACTGCAAGCAACGAGTGTGTGGTAGATCTCTTTCTTCGGCTGGGGCCTCCCTCTGGAACAGCCTCCCTGCCTCCCTGAAACTTGAGGAGAACCATCTCTGGTTCTGGAAGCACCTCAAGACCTTCCACTTTGCTTCTGCTTTCTCTCCTCCTCTCCTCTGCTGAACTCCTGACTGAAACTGCACTGGTCACCTGGTTACCCTCTGATCTCGGGCCCAGGTTCCCTCCCCGCCAGCTGCATACCTGAACTGCCTCCCAGACAACCCCTGCATTGGGGGCTGTTTCTGTATCCCTACAGTCCCCGCCAGCTCCTGACACTTGATGTCTACATTCACCCCTCCACTTGCCACAAGTTGGCCTCACTTTTTACCTATTGTTTTTATTTATTCTATGTATGTATCACTGTTGATCCCATGTACTGCACTGCCCGCTCACCCTTCCCCCACTCTTTCCCTTTCCCCCCTCCCCTGCACTTGCACGATCTCAATATCACCTGGCCTAGTAAGATTGTTGTCTCTGTCTTCCCTCTGTTCCCTCTCCCTTGCCTCGTTGTGCCTTGTAACACTTGTGTATAGGCGCCTTATAAATGCCATATCATATCATATCATATCTCCACATCCCTCCCTGCACACCCCCCTTCATGCCTCCCACTATCTCCTCACCCTCCCATCCCACATGTCTCCGCTATCCCCCCTGCTTCCCTCCCTTCATGCCTCCCACTGTTTCTCCTCCCTCCCATCCCTCATGTCTTCCCCATCCCTCCCTGCAGTACTCCCTTCATGCCTCTCACTGTGTCTCCTCCCTTCCATCCACATGTCTCCCCATCCCTCCCTACATTCCTCTGTTCATGTCTTCTACTAGCTCTCCTCCCTCCCATCCACCATGTCTTCCCCATAACCCCTGCATCCCTCCCTTCATGCCTCCCACTGTTTCTCCTCCCTCCCATCCCTCATGCCTTCCCCATCACTCCCTGCAGCCCCCCCTTCATTTCTCCCACTGTCTCTCCTCCCTCCCATCCCCCATGTCTTTCCCATCGCTCCCTGCAGCCCTCTCTTCATGCCTCCTACTGTCTCTCCTCCCTCCCATCCCACATGTCTTTCCCATCGCTACCTGCAGCCCTCTCTTCATGCCTCCCACTAGCTCCCCTCTCTCTGATCCCACATGTTTTCTCCATCCCTCCCTGCATTCCTCCCTTCCTCTGTCCCTCCATCCATACCCATACCTCCTTCTCAATCCTAAATTATTTCTATTATATGTGTCTTTCAATGTTTTGGGGTTTTCTATGATCCAAGATCCTCCATTCTATGTGCATTTCAGTGCTATGTGTCTTTCAATTCTACGTTTGTGACAATGCTATGTTCGTAGCAACGCTTTATTTTTGTTAGTGCTACGTGTGCTTCTCTGGTAAAAGCTATGTTCCTTTCTAGCGTCTTTCAATGCAATGCGTATTCAATGCTACATGTCTTTCAACGTTAAGTGTAATGGTTGTTTAAATTATATGTGGGCCATTGAAGAGGAACATAAGTGCCAAGCAACACACACAAGGCCATTCAAGGCTAGAGATCTGTTGCTTTTCCCACCCCCCAGCAGTGCAGGGGCAGCCTCCACCAGGCCCCCACCCATGTCTCCCACCACCCCCACCCCCCAGCAGTGCAGGGGCAGCCTCCACCAGGCCCCCACCCATGTCTCCCACCACCCCTACCCCCCAGCAGTGCAGGGGCACCCACCACCAGGCCCCCACTCATGTCTCCCACCACCCCACCCCCCAGCAGTGCAGGGGCACCCACCACCAGGCCCGCACCCATGTCTCCCACCACCCCACCCCCCAGCAGTGCAGGGGCAGCCTCCACCAGGCCCGCACCCATGTCTCCCACCACCCCACCCCCCAGCAGTGCAGGGGCAGCCTCCACCAGGCCCCCACCCATGTCTCCCACCACCCCCACCCCCCAGCAGTGCAGGGGCAGCCTCCACCAGGCCCCCACCCATGTCTCCCACCACCCCCACCCCCCAGCAGTGCAGGGGCACCCACCACCAGGCCCCCACTCATGTCTCCCACCACCCCCACCCCCCAGCCACCAGGGGCACCCACCACCAGGCCCGCACCCATGTCTCCCACCACCCCACCCCCAGCAGTGCAGGGGCAGCCTCCACCAGGCCCGCACCCATGTCTCCCACCACCCCCACCCCCAGCAGTGCAGGGGCACCCACCACCAGGCCCCCACTCATGTCTCCCACCACCCCCCAGCCACCAGGGGCACCCACCACCAGGCCCCCACCCATGTCTCCCACCACCCCACCCCCCAGCAGTGCAGGGGCAGCCTCCACCAGGCCCGCACCCATGTCTCCCACCACCCCCACCCCCCAGCAGTGCAGGGGCACCCACCACCAGGCCCCCACTCATGTCTCCCACCACCCCCACCCCCCAGCCACCAGGGGCACCCACCAACAGGCCCGCACCCATGTCTCCCACCACCCCACCCCCCAGCAGTGCAGGGGCAGCCTCCACCAGGCCCCCACCATTGTCTCCCACCACCCCACCCCCCAGCAGTGCAGGGGCACCCACCACCAGGCCCGAACCCATGTCTCCCACTCCCCCACCCCCCAGCAGTGCAGGGGCACCCACCACCAGGCCCCCACTCATGTCTCCCACCACCCCCACCCCCCAGCCACCAGGGGCACCCACCACCAGGCCCCCACCCATGTCTCCCACCACCCCACCCCCCAGCAGTGCAGGGGCAGCCTCCACCAGGCCCGCACCCATGTCTCCCACCACCCCACCCCCCAGCAGTGCAGGGGCACCCACCACCAGGCCCGCACCCATGTCTCCCACCACCCCACCCCCTAGCAGTGCAGGGGCAGCCTCCACCAGGCCCGCACCCATGTCTCCCACCACCCCACCCCCCAGCAGTGCAGGGGCAGCCTCCACCAGGCCCCCACCCATGTCTCCCACCACCCCCACCCCCCAGCAGTGCAGGGGCAGCCTCCACCAGGCCCCCACCCATGTCTCCCACCACCCCACCCCCCAGCAGTGCAGGGGCACCCACCACCATACACCCCACCAACCTGGATGACTCCGTGCCATCTTCCCTCGTTGGGCCCTGTGGGGTCCCAGCTGCCTCTTCTGCTGCTGAGGAGTCCAACTCCGACCTCCGCCTCTTGGACCTCCCCTTGCCAGCTGCGGCCTGGGACGCGGCACCAGACTCCTCACTCCCCGACGAGATCACAACTTGGGAGGGGATCTGGCCCTTGCGTCTCCGGCTGGTGGTGCGATCCCTGCCGCTGTGCTCCACAGCACCTGCTCCGTCCTCTTCATCAGTTGACGGTGCAGACAGGGAGAAAGAAAACACAGGCATCAGGGCACTGTAAAATGGACTCATACACACATGACAGTTATACATGAGTGGCATAGGTAAACCTCAGACATGGCATCACAATCACCAACACACATGTCATTTCAACTTGCACACATGAGCCATACCACAGCCATGATGCAACAGCCAGCACTACCCATTCACATACAACAGCATGTGCAGCCAAAGGTCATCCACACATCACATGCAACATAGGGAGTACACTACACATGCACACACAACACCAAACCTGCATGCATGTGTACACCTCCGCCAACTGTCTCAGTGTCTCCATCGACATCCATGTCACACCTGACAATCATTCCTCCACATCCTGTGCCATGCAAGCCCACACACACAAGCACCATCCATGTGTCACACATGAGACCCCTCGCATGTGTCACCCTCACAGCCCTGTACACCCCCCCTACTTGGCCACATAAAAATACATGTTCAACCTGCACACTCCTGGCACACCACCACACGCAAAACTTACTATCAGTATGCATGTACACTTACCGCTCGACTCCAGACGGGTCTGCTTCTCAAGGACATGGATGTGGAGCGCAGAGGATATGCGTTCCAGGACCCTCATCTGATCTTCCGACAAGTGGCCCCGCCCGCCCCTTAGCATCTGCTGCCATCATGAGGCGCCGGGCCTTGTTGAGGGTGCTGGACCTGAAGTCCTCCCAGCGCTTCCTGACACATTAGTAGTCGCGGACTGCCACCTCCTCCGCGTTGATGGCAGTCACGACGTCCATCGGCGCGCAACCTTCCGAAGAGGGCATCATACTGCCCCACGACATGCTCCACCAGGACAACAACTTCCCTGGCACTGAAGCTGGTGCCCCTCTGTCTCCTTGGCCGGGGGTTGCCACTGGTGCCAGATGTCATAGTGCCCGACATGGCAACCCCAGAGGCAGGAGTGGGTGGGCAACTGGGTCCTGGTGCTGGGCTGTGGGGTGACAGTCGGGAGCCTTTGGTTCCAGCAGGGGTGGTCACAGCAACAGCACCCCTGGCTGATGTGCAGGCAGCAAATGGCAGGGCACGTGGCCAGCAGGCAGTCAGGCAGCAGCAGATGGCAGGTGGGAGCGTGCTCAGGGCTCTGGGGGGCAGTAATTTGGCCTCCTGGGCAGGAGCGTGGTCTTCCGTGTGCTTACGCGTGGACAGCCTGATAGGGAGTGATTTTGCACGTGAAAATCCCACACGTCTGCGTGTGAATCGAAGAAAGGCCCTTAGCGCGTAAACCCATCAACAGCATATGCGCGTCCATGAAGTCACGTGCACGTGCAAGAAAATGTTGCGTGACACGTCCGAGTGTCAAAGCGTGTGATTGGAGAAAATAGACCTACACGCAGAAGTCACAAAGCGTGTCAATGGTTAAAATGGACCTACACGCAGTAGTGACAAAGCGTGTGATTGGTGAATATGGATCTACACGCAGAAGTGACAAAGCGTGTGATTGGTGAATATGGATCTACACGCAGAAGTGACAAAGCGTGTGATTGGTGAAAATGGATCTACATGCAGAAGTGACAAAGCGTGTGATTGGTGAAAATGGGCCTAGCACGTACACGCCGCGTAAGTGACGCTGTACGTGTGGGCCTGTATATAAGGTACGTGTAGAACACCATTTCCTTGTACGTGCTTTTCGTGGAGAGCGAGTGGGTGAATTCTGTACTTCTTGTCGTTTCACACGCGATTTACTTCACGGCGTTTCCAGTTCGTACTCCCTGTTACCTCTGACAGCTTTTTCTCTTTTTTCTCTCGTACTGGTTTACCTGGGCCTGTTCCCTCAAACAGTGTCCCCTTCTACTGTTGTCCTGTCTCCTCAGACAGTGTACATATCTTCTTTTGGCGGGGGTGTTGCCAACCAAACGCGCTCATTCTTCACGCTCTTTTACCTGGCAGACGGTGAGTCACGCACGTATCTAACTTCTGTGCTTGCCCCGTGTGTAGCCTACCCCTTCAGAGGTCATTCTAGGCTGCGTGTGACACGCATACGTTCATTCTTGTGTTACAGGGTGCCACAGCGTAGTGCAGGTTTTTCTTTCTGCACAAGTGGTCTAGGAGGGGTTGCGTGCACGTCATCTCCCTTTTTTGGGCCTCATGTGCGTTGCGTGACCCGTCATCTTTCCCCAGGGGTTACAATCAGCCTTGCTAGAGCACTAGGGTACAATTACCATCTGGTACCCAACCCCTTTGACCCCCAATTGCCCAGGACTATAGTCTACAGCCACTCCCATACGCACATTAATATCAGTGCCATGGCTGGGAGGCGAGGATTCCGTAAGGGTGGCAAAGGTGGAAGAGCCACAAGTGGTGGCCGTGGTGGATCCGGTAGGGGACGTGGTCGTAACTTGCAGGGTGAGCCTGTCCCCCCATGTGCGGAGGACCAGTCAAGGGCACCCATAATCCCCCCCTCCCCCCCTTCCCGTTGAGGCTGATGTGGCTGACACCATCCATGCTCAGCCCTTGTTGGACCAGCCCATTGTGGCACCACACCTGGCTGACTCCATGGCTGACTTCCAGGTCAGCAGGGCTACCACACGTGCGCTGGTGCACGTTGATGCCATCATGCCACGTGGATCTGGGGCAGCAAGGTCATCTGCTGCCCCAAGTAGGCAGGGCGGAGAGGCTGCAGGGGCAGCTGCGGCTCCATCCACCCCAGCTCTCACACACCCAGCCAGGACAGTGTCCGTCCTAGTCCATTCTGCTGACATTCCCCATGACACCATTACACTTGAGCCAATGCCTGCACCAACTCCCATGCTGAGTGTGCAATCCCACACACCTGATACAGAGCCCACCAGGGCTCCTGCCCCTAGTGTCCAGAGCGGCGCAGGACACTCAGGATCACCACCACCTTCTAAGCGGAAGAGGAAGAGTGCTCGTCCGGCACAGGCTGATGCCCCAGACACGGCTACACAGTCCGGTCCGTCGAGGAAGCCCAGCTTCACGGATGACGAACTGAATGCACTTGTCGAGTATGTGTCCGGACATGATAACGAGATGGTCATTGTTGCAGGATCCAAGACCACACCTGCACAACGCCAGGCACACTGGCAGACCGTTGCGGACATCGTAAGTGCCCTTGGAATCGTGAGGCGCACAGCCAATGATTGCTACAAGCGCTGGAATGACCTAAAGCGCAGGGCAAAGAAGAAGCTGGCCTCAAGTCATGCCGCAACTCTCGTGACTGGAGGTGGGTCTCCAGTAGAAGACATGGAACTCACTCCACATGAGTCAGTCGCTGGGACCTACGTCACGGAGGAACAGATCCAAGGCGTGGGAGATCTGCCTGATTACGAGGCATTGTCCGGTGAGTGCACATGCATGTGTGTGTCATCCATGTGCATGGTGTGTGTGTGAGGGCATCTGTTGGTGTGCCAGGTGAGAGTGTGTTTGCCTGAGTCGAATGTGTCAGCCATGTGCTTCATGCAATACATCCTGCACAGCTGCAATTGGCCATTGCAGTTTCCCTTCTGCCAACAGTAGACATCTAGCCCAACAGCACCCCAGTTGCCCTTGAAGTGTCATCTTGCCACAACATTGTTGCTTATTTTCCTATGTTCAAGCAGACAGATTGTATGCATTCCACCACTTATACTAGGCATTCCTCAGTCCTCTAGTCACATGTCTGGCATGGCCATGGTAAAGTGGAGTGACTTTGTTACCTGGATATCATAAGTTCACACATGTCCCTGTGCAATTGGACCATATTGGACTGGCAGCTCCAGGTGATAAAGCAGACCTGTTTCAATTAGAAAAGCTATTGCATGTGGGAACTGGACAGAATGAATAAGTGCTGCCCTCCTCTCCATCTACACTCAATAGCAATGGCACATGCCATCTGTGTGATGGCATGTGTGTGTCACCTGGCAATCACAGGGCAATGTGTGATGCCACTGCCAGGCAGCATGCAGAAAACGTGTTCATCTTCCATCTTTGTGTAATGAGTGTGTGCCATTTGCTTGCCCTTCATACGCAGTGACGGTGCATGCATGGGAGGGTCTTAGTCATGTGGGACATGTGTCAATCAAGTACTGGTTCTCTTGCTTCTCAGCCCTCATTGTGTGCCATGGTGCTAATGCGGGTTTCCATTTCTTTGTTATTATGTCATTGCAGGGGAAGACGCACCTGATACTTCTGGGGTTGTGGAGATGGTGCAGAGCCAGGAGGGGTCTGAGGGCCGACCAACCACCAGTGAGGGACGTGGTGTGCTGGTGGGTGAAAATCCACAAGTGCTACAGGTTGTGCTCTCAAGGGGTGTCTCTGGCTGCACCTCCCCCAAGCTGTACTCAGCTGTTGACTCGGATGATGAGACCTACGTGCCGTCGCAGGTGAGTGTTCCAGGGAGGGAATCTGTTCTGTCCCACCCACCTGCACCAGGGTCAGAACCCTCAATGGGGATGTCAGTGTTGGCAGCTAGGCCTTTGGTGGTTACGGATGCAGGGTCACACTCCGCGACATCTGATCCTGTTCCTGGGCCAGCAGATCAGAGGGGGAATGCAGTCCTGCAGCCTCAGGCAGTGCCGGCACAGCAAGGCGCAGTCCGCCTTGCCCCAGACAGGTGTGGTGCCCGCCGACGTGGTGGCCGTACGCCACCTGGCAATACCGCATGGGAGCAATCCATTTACGGTATGGCTACCCAACAGGCAGCATCATCCGAGATGATGGCTCAGGCCATGGATAGGGTGGCCACTTCCATTGTCCCCCCTGAAAGGCTGATGGAGCGACTAGAGCAGGCAACCGACTCCATCTGCCAGTCACACAGGGAGGACATGTTGGCGTCCAACAGGGACAGGCGGGCGGCACTGGCGACTCTGCAGGAGGCCATCTCCATAGAGTCCCAGGGCCACAGGGAAGCCCTGAGGCAGGAGCTACATCAACTCAGGACGACTCTAGTTGAGCTTGAGGCTTCAACACACCAAAGGACAGAACAGCAGCTGGAGCGTCTCACCCGTACGCTCTCAGCTGAGATGCAAGCAACGAGGGCGGAGGTCCGGGCATCCCGTGAGTTGTTGCATGGGGACCTCCACACACTCATCCTCCAGAACCAGACCTACCACACCCGCATGCTTGCAGCCATGGAGGAACAGAGTAGGGCCTTGCGTGGGCTGCCTCCCATAGTGCAAACACCTCCGGATGCAGCTGCACAGGGTGATAATAGCGACAGCAGTGATACTCCCACAATAGGGTAGCCGTGTGGGCCATGAGCCCATGGAGGTGTTTTTTTTTCCCAGGATCCACACAGGTGGTTTCTGGTGTGCACCCTGACCTCGGACCTCCTGTGTGGCCTCCCCAACCCCCCCGGGCCCTTTAATGGCCATTTTTGATTTTTTTTATTTTTATTTTTATTTTTTTTTTTATATTTTTCCCAATTTTTTTGGGACAATTTGTTGGCTTCCGTGGTTCCTGTGGGCATACGCTGCATTGTGGCTGGGCACATGCAGGCTTGTCATGTATTAGGTTCAGATGCCTGGGTTTGAGTCACACACACCCCTCCTGCTTCCCGTTTCCATGGGCTTGCAAAGGGTGTGCCCAAGTGACATTGAAGTACATGGTGACATTGGACTCCCACTACATGTGTGCGTAGTCTAGTCAATACTGCGTATACATTCCTAGTGCATATTGCTGTTGTGTTGTACACTGCATGTTGCATTGATGTGTAACTCATCATCTGTGTCTGCCTCCCAATTTGCAGGTCCCTTCCTCATGTCTACACAAGGCCCTCTAGTCTGGAGATGGGGTCCTTGTTGGCAGCAGTGCACCTACAACTCTACATGGCACCAACACTGTTCAGTTGGAAGTGGTGGGAGTGCAGGCATATCCAGGTGGTGAGACAACTGATTTATCACATTACTGAAGTCATGTTAATGGTAGTACCTGCTCAAGTTTGTTGTTGGTCCTGCATTACAGTGAGCATTTCAGGTGTAGGAAGTTTCAATTGGGGACACTGTACATTGCAACACTTGTCATGTTGTGGGGATTACTTTGTTTACCTGCACATAGCATGACATGGCACGGTGTGTTGTGTGGCGGTGCTGGGGATGGGTTGGGTGACATGGCACTGTCCTCTTGTTGCATTTAGCAAGTGGGTATTAATTTTGGCTGCTTGAATGTGTTTCTTCACAATACTGCATTGGTGTTGTGTGTGGGTAGGGATGCACACATTGTAACACTTCCAGGTGAACAATCTCAGGCTGATATGCTTTTCACGGTTGAATCTCCAGACATTCAGGATCAGTGTCAGGTTGAGTCATCATTGACTGTCAGATGTAATGTGCCAGGCCAGTGTGCACTCCACAGGGGAGTGAATACTATGTGAAGTAATTAGCCACTAGCTGTGTACGGGCTGCCTCCCCCCGTGCCCTTTCCCCTCCCATGCGCAGCGGCTGTGCATGTGGTTGGGGATGTGGGGCCACCACCATGTCCACGGGCAGGCCCCGGCGTGTTGCAACGTTGTGCAGGACACATGCTGCCACTATGATCCTGCACACTACTGGGGGAGCGTATAACAGCTGCCCCCCAGAACGGTCAAGGGAGCGAAAGCGTGACTTTAGCACTCCGAATGTGCGCTCCACTATGCCCCGGGTTGTAATGTGGGCTGTGTTATATCTTACCTGGGGTGACGTGGTGGGGTTCCGAATTGGCGTCATCATGTGGGGGCTGAGAGGGTAGGCACTGTCCCCTGTGGAGGTGGTGATTTGTATCATTGGTGGGGTTGTGACCTTGCTCAGTATCCAACATGCATGCATGTGCAGTGGCATACATACTCACCAAGCAGCCATGTATCGCCATGCCGCCCAGCATCTATGTCCCGGCATAGGGTGGACATTCGGTAAATGAAGCTGTCGTGGGTGGACCTGGGATAGTTGACATATAGTGAGGTGATGATTCCCTTGGCATTACATACTACCTGCACGTTGATGGAATGCCAGTGCTTGCGGTTCCTATAGATGTGCTCAGATGCCCTGGGGGGACGTAGAGCCACATGGGTGCAGTCGATGGCACCTAGCACTTTGGGGAATCGTGCCACACCGTAAAAATCCTGGGCCGCAGCATGCCTTTCTGCAGGTGTTCTGGGCAGGTATATGTGCCTGCGGACTTATGGGCGTGCAGTGATGATGTCCAAGACCTAGTGTAGGCAGCGTGACTGGGTGGCCTGTGACACCCCACCCACTATGGCACTTGTCCGCTGAAATGATCCAGTGGCTAAGAAGTGCAGTACATTGAGGACCTTCTCCAGGGGGCTGAGTGCTTGGGAGCACAGGGTGGGTGATGTGAGGTCATCCTACCACTCACTCACCAGGTCCAGTATTATGTGTGGTGGAAACCTGTACCTTCCATACACCTGGTCATCAGGCATCCCGAACAGGCTGGTTCTGGGTGTGAATATTCTGGCCCTGACTCTCCTCCTCCTCCTTTGGTAGCCCACTGCCACTGCTGCTAGGAACGGTATGTTCATCCTGGCATCTGGCTTGTCATTTGATAAGTGCGCAAATTAATGCTTTGCGCGTGTACTAGGCGAGCGTGTGATCCGCGCACCCCTGGAATCTAGTTCCCAGTCCAATAGCGTGTGGAAATTCCCACGCACCACGGGATACAGGTGCGCTGACGTACTTGCGTGTGTAAGTGCCCGCGCACCCCTGAAATACACGTACATAGGCCAATCGCGTGTAAGCGCACTTTTGTCCAATGACACGCGATGACACTCGGACGTGCAGTATTTTCACGTGTGCTCCGTCATCACGTGCTGAGTGGGGAACACCCGTGCGGGTCACGTCACAGACGCGCTTACGCGCTGAGGGACTCTGGTCCAATAGAATCGCGTATGCGTGCTGACGCGCTTACGCGCTAAGGGCCTTTCCTCGGATTTCACGCTGACGTGCAGGATTTTCACGTGCCAAATCACTCCGTATCAAGCTGGCCACCCGAAAACACACGGAAGACCACGCTCCTGCCCAGAAGGCCGAGTTACTGCCCCCAGTGCCCCGAGCAGCCTCCCACGTGCCATCTGCTGCTGCCTGCCTGCCTGCCTGCCTGCTGCCACCGTACCCTGCCATTTGGTGCCTGCACATCAGCCATCTGCAGGGGTCCAGTTGCTGTGTCCACCCCTGCTGGAACTGAAGACTCCCAACTGGGATTACATCGCTCCACAGCCCAGCCCCAGGACCCAGTTGCCCACCCACACCTGCCTCTGGGGTTGCCATGTCGGGCACTTCCACATCTGGCACCAGTGTCAACCCCAGGCCAGAGGGGCAGAGGGGCACCAGCTTCACTGCCACCGAAGTTGGTGTCCTGGTGGAGCATGTCCTGGGGCAGTATGATGCCCTCTTTGGATCGTCCCGCGCCAGCAAGGAAGGACGGGAGAGGATCTGGTCCGACTGTGTGGTTGCCATCAACGCGGAGGGGGTGGCAACCCGCAACGTCCAGAAGATCAAGAAGCGCTGGGAGGACTTGAGGTCCAGGACCCTTGTGAAGGCCCGGCGCCTCGTGGAGGGGGGCCGGGGCCACATGAGTTCCATCCAGAAGAGGGTCCTGGAACGCGTATGCCCAGCGCTCCACGCCCAGATCCTTGAGAGGGAGGCCCGTCCGGAGTTGAGCGGTAAGTTTCCAAGCATTACTGTGTGAGACAGGGCATGTTGCGGTGTGCTGGTTCTATGATACTTGCCTGTATGTGTGCCATAGGCCATGTATGCATGTATGTGTGCAGGGACATCATGGTAATGCATGTGCGACCAGTGATGTGTGACCCACGTGGTTGTTGCATGTGTCCAAATGCGGCATGGGGAGCCCTATGCAGATTTTGAACATGAGAGCATGCCAGTCTCTGTACCTGGACATGGGTGGGGGTGAGGGATGGGTGCTGATGCCAGGTACATATATGGTAGCCATGTCTGTGTGCCTGACCTGCGTGTCTGTGACTTGTGCATGCCATGGATGCATGACACATGTGTGTGACAATGCACAGATTCAGTGAAGCAGCCAACTTAACCTTGTTTTGGCTGTGTTTGGTGTGTTTGGGGCCAGATGGATGTGACTGAGGTGAAGTGTGTGCATGTGATATGCATGAGCCATGATGCATGTGAGTTGCATATCATTGAATGTTTCAAGAGTCCATTGGACATGCATGGAAATAACCAATGGCATGCAGCATGCCTGTTACTGTGTGTGTTTTGCCTGGACTGACCCATGTGTTGTGGAGGGACATGATGGAAGTGTACTTTGACAGTGGTGCTCATCTGCTATTGCTTCCTGTCTAGGGGACCATTGTGCAGTACCCTGATGCTTGTGTTCTTTGTCTCCCTCTACGCAGCGGCTAGTGAAGAAGAGGGCGGAGACGGCGCTGTGGAGCAAGGCGGCGGGGATGCACCCACGGCTGCAGCGGAAGGGGTGGGTGAGCCCCCACAGGGGCATGCTACGGCGGGAGACGGTGAGGAGCCATCCAGGTTGGTGGTTTGCACAGAGGAGGAGGAGGTCGCCACTGGGGCACACATGGGGCCTGGTGGGGGCATCCCTGCTGGTGCAAGTGGTGCAGTCCAGGGCCAGGGGCAGGAGGCAACACAGGTCACTGTGGAGGGGCCTGTGCATGTCGCTGTCCCTGACCCTGTGAGTGCACCACCATGCACCAGCAGGGATGCCCCGTCCCAGGCCCGTCCGCAGGTAGTGGGGATGTCCATGTCACCTGACTCCCCTCCACCTGCGGACGTGGGAACCCCTGGCCGTGTGGAGAAGGTCCTGATTGGGGTCGCGATGCGCACGGCTGTGATTCGTGATGCCGTGCGTGCTTCCCGGGAGGAGCACGCACGTCATCACGAAGTGCACCGTGCCGACGTGGCCCAATTGGGATCGGCCATGTTCGGGGGTTTCCTGCATGTGTTGGCCAATGTGGCGGCCCTCTCCTCCTCTGTGCAGGCTATCCACCAGTCGTTCTCCTTGCCGTCTTCCGGGCCAGATGCCACCAGGGCCCCCTGTGGACCTGCCCCAACCAATGCAGCCAGCTCGGTGGGGATCCCATCCCTGCCACAGTTGGGAGTCGGAGGTCCAGCAGGGGTGGACAACACTGCAACTGGACCCCAGCAGATGGAAGATGTGACAGCATCATCAGGCAGGGCACGTGCACGACGGCGTCGGTGGTTTCCATCAGCCTGGATGCCGTCGTGCTGGCAGAGGCAGTGGCGTCGGAGGCAGCAGCGGGCTAGACGTGGGAGGCATAATGGCTCGGGGCCATCAAGATCAGAGGGGCAGCCATCGGCCGGAGGGCAGGGCAACCCTGGGATGGTGGTGTCTTCCGTGTGGGAGGAGTTGCTCCAGCGGATAGGTGCCGAGCGGCAGCGGGCGGAAGAGGAGCGGCTCGCCATGGTCAGGGCGGAGTTCTCCATGCGTCGGGCATTGAGGCGGGCTGAGTGCCTCGAGGAAGCTCGCAGGGAGTTTGAGCTGAACATGGGGTTATCCCTGCGAGACCTCGGGGCCAGGACAGAGTCCCGCCTCCAGGACATCGACATGGAGTTCGATGATGCCCTGGCCAGCAACATCACCAAGTGAGCCGCAGGACTTGCCCGCTGCCTTTGTATATAGTTATTTAGTTAGTTAGTGTTAGGTTTCCTTTATTTTGTTTTATTATTTTGGACCGCTCGGACAATGGCCACTTTTTTGTATATATTTTTTAGATTAGGTAGTAGTAGGTTTCATTTATGGTGTTGGGCTCATGGACCCTGGAACATTCCTGTATATAGTTTGATTTTTGTAGATACTTCTTTTTCATTTCTTATTGTGTTCACCATGAGGAAATGGTTTTTCATATTTTTTCATACTACATGATATTGCTTTGGACGACAATTTTTTTTTCCTTTGTTTTTTTGATTATGACTTTTGTTCTCGGACATGGACCATTAATTTGCTTATCCACATAGTTGTATGTTTGATTTGTTTACTTATTTTTTATCTATAATACATTTTTTATTTTTACTTTCACTTGTGTTATTTTCTCATTGGTTTCATACATGTCATGATATGTGTTTTGACATTCACTTGCACCCATTGTGTATGTGTGTGTGTGTCGGGCATGTGTCCATTTACATTGTTGCCATTGGGGTTGTATCATGTAATTGCATTCACTATGTGGGTGGATGCTATCCTTGCCTGGGTGTTTGTGCTGGGTATGCTGCCCATTACTGCCATGATTGTGTATCGTCAGGACCTGGGGACAGGGGGACATGTGTGGGTGCCTGGTGGAGGTTGCCCCTGCACTGCTGGGGGGTGGGGGTGGTGGGAGACATGAGTGGGGGCCTGGTGGAGGCTGACCCTGCACTTCTGGGGGGTGGGGATGGTGGGAGACATGAGTGGGGGCCTGGTGGAGGGTGCCCCTGGATGGTGGGGGGTGGGGGTGATAGGGGACATGAGTGGGGGCCTGGTGGAGGGTGCCCCTGGATGGTGGGGGGTGGGGGTGATAGGGGACATGAGTGGGGGCCTGGTGGAGGGTGCCCCTGGATGGTGGGGGGTGGGGGTGATAGGGGACATGAGTGGGGGCCTGGTGGAGGCTGACCCTGCACTTCTGGGGGGTGGGGGTGGTGGGAGACATGAGTGGGGGCCTGGTGGAGGCTGCCCCTGGATGGTGGGGGGTGGGGGTGGTGGGAGACATGAGTGGGGGCCTGGTGGAGGCTGCCCCTGGATGGTGGGGGGTGGGGGTGGTGGGAGACATGAGTGGGGGCCTGGTGGAGGCTGACCCTGCACTGCTGGTGGGTGGGGGTGGTGGGAGACATGAGTGGGGGCCTGGTGGAGGCTGCCCCTGGATGGTGGGGGGTGGGGGTGATAGGGGACATGAGTGGGGGCCTGGTGGAGGGTGCCCCTGGATGGTGGGTGGTGGGGGTGTTAGGGGACATGAGTGGGGGCCTGGTGGAGGTTGCCCCTGCACTGCTGGGGGGTGGGGGTGGTGGGAGACATGGGTGGGGGCCTGGTGGAGGCTGCCCCTGGATGGTGGGGGGTGGGGGTGGTGGGAGACATGAGTGGGGGCCTGGTGGAGGCTGACCCTGCACTGCTGGGGGGTGGGGGTGGTGGGAGACATGAGTGGGGGCCTGGTGGAGGCTGCCCCTGGATGGTGGGGGGTGGGGGTGATAGGGGACATGAGTGGGGGCCTGGTGGAGGGTGCCCCTGGATGGTGGGGGGTGGGGGTGATAGGGGACATGAGTGGGGGCCTGGTGGAGGCTGACCCTGGATGGTGGGGGATGGGGGTGGTGGGAGACATGGGTGGGGGCCTGGTGGAGGCTGCCCCTGGATGGTGGGGGGTGGGGTGGTGGGAGACATGAGTGGGGGCCTGGTGGAGGTTGCCCCTGGATGGTGGGGGGTGGGGGTGGTGGGAGACATGAGTGGGGGCCTGGTGGAGGCTGCCCCTGGATGGTGGGGGGTGGGGGTGGTGGGAGACATGAGTGGGGGCCTGGTGGAGGCTGACCCTGCACTTCTCGGGGGTGGGGGTGGTGGGAGACATGAGTGGGGGCCTGGTGGAGGCTGCCCCTGGATGGTGGGGGGTGGGGGTGATAGGGGACATGAGCAGGTGTGCAGGCTAGTCCCCTATTTTGTGGGCTGCCTGCAGGGGCCGTGGAGGGTGTACAGGGAACACCTGTGAGGACCCACCCAGCCTAATCGCGTGTGGAACTTCCCGCGCACCCCTGAAATACACGCGCCCAGGCTATTCGCGTGTGGAACTTCCCGCGAACCCCTCAAATACACGCGCCCAGCCTATTCGCATGTGGAAATTCCCGCGCACCCCTGAAATACACGTACCCTGCTGTAATCGCGTGTGGAACTTCCCGCGAACCCCTGAAATACACGCGCCCAGCCTATTCGCGTGTGGAAATTCCCGCGCACCCCTGAAATACACATACCCTGCTGTAATCGCGTGTGGAACTTCCCGCGCACCCCTGAAATACACGCGCCCAGGCTATTCGCGTGTGGAAATTCCCGCGCACCCCAGAAATACACGTACCCTGCTGTAATCGCGTGTGGAACTTCCTGCGAACCCCTGAAATACAATCGCCCAGCCTATTCGCGTGTGGAAATTCCCGCGCACCCCTGAAATACACGTACCCTGCTGTAATCGCGTGTGGAACTTCCCGCGCACCCCTGAAATACACGCGCCCAGGCTATTCGCGTGTGGAAATTCCCGCGCACCCCTGAAATACACGCGCCCATGCTATTCGCGTGTGGAAGTTCCCGCGCACCCCTGAAATACACGTACCCTGCTGTAATCACGTGTGGGACTTCCCGCGCACCCCTGAAATACACGCGCCCAGGCTATTCGCGTGTGGAACTTCCCGCGCACCCCTGAAATACACGCGCCCAGGCTATTCGCGTGTGGAAGTTCCCGCGCACCCCTGAAATACACGTACCCTGCTGTAATCACGTGTGGGACTTCCCGTGCACCCCTGAAATACACCTACCCTGATGGAATCGCGTGTGGACCTTCCCGCGCACCCCTGAAATCCACGTACCCGGCCAAAACGCGTGTGAGACTTCCCACGCACCCCGGTATACACGCACACGTATTTTTTGTCAGCGTGTCTGTGTTTGTGGGTACCCCTTTGCACGTCATTTGTCCTGGAGGGCCACAGTATAGGACATTCATCATGGCAGTATATGGGTGCTATTTGTTGGCGCACCTTTTGGCGCACATTTCTTACAGCCGCAGAGACGCTACCGCCTGCTTTCTTGTGGCGGTCGTGTTTGTGCCTGTGCGCTGGTTTGAGCGTGCGCTTTTTTGCCCTATTCTATTCCATGAATACGTGTTGTAGGCGAGCGTGTGGCCGTTCCGCGCACTTGTGCCCTGTGCTTCCCCGTGACGCCCACGTTTTTGCAAGTTGTTCCCCATTCCGAGTGTTACGCCCGTGTTCCGCCTACTTTTGTTGCGTGCGCCGCGCTATGTGCGAATTTCGCTGTGGCCTGTGCGATTTTCGCTGTGACCTGGCGCACGCTGTTTGTTGGCCTGTGCGCCAACGTGCGCCAACGTGCGCCGCGCACTTTTTTATCGCACATCCGCTGTTTTTTTTGCGCACGGCCTTCCATGAATCGACGTGCGCTGCTTTTCGTGCGATTTTCGCACTTGCACTGCGATTTTCGCTATTCCACTGCGATTCGCACGTTTTTGCCCACTTGCGCCGCGCTAATTATTCCATGAATCGGCCTGCAAATGTGTGTTGTTTGGGAATGCCTGAAACAATATTGACTGATTTCCATTACATTTTTCTGTGTCTCTGCAACCTCCTACACCCCCTATTCTACCCCCACCCCTAATGTCTGTGATTTCCATTTTATTTTGGTATTATTTTCCAATGTTTATATTCATTGTAAACTGTCTTCAATTAACCAGTTTCACTATTATTTGACGAAAATGAATGTACATAGTGATTTGCTTTTGGCTTGAGAAAAATTGCCCTGATTTGAGAAAGGGACTTTGCAATGCTGAAACATGTGTAATCCAAAGGGCACTACCAGACAATAGCGGTTCCTAAATTCATGTGTTTCCTGACAAGGCACCGCCAAATTAGTGGGTTTTTTTCATTTTCATGTTCTGTTTTTTACTTGTTGAAGTTCAAGGATAAAGTTGCTTAAGTATCACAAACCTGTGTGGCGCAAATTTCTTTGTGTGTTTGGAAACCAATTTTGCTGTTTCAAATAAGAGGTAGGGGTCTTTGCCTCTTTTTTTCCCACACTTTTGCGACACCCCAGTATCCTAACTTGAACATTTGGGCGCAGGACCAAAGTAAGTTGGCACAACAAAACCCCAACCACTTCTCTACATTTCAAAGGGTAAGGGGCGTGATTCTTCAAATAAATCTAAGTGATTTGGCCACGGCAGAAACCACCGCGGCCGAAACGTTCTCATGCGAACACACATACATACTTCACACACACAACACACCCATAACACCCCCCCACCCACACTCTCCACACACCCCCACCCACATCCTCAACATAAACAAACCCCACTTCCCTTCATCTTCACGCTGGGTGCCTGCAGCACCAGTTCCCTTTCACTTCTGTGATCAGGAACCGGCACCACAGGGTCCTTTTCTTTTCTTTTTTTCTTTTTTTTAAACAGAAGGCTGCGGGGGTGTCCCCTGCAGTCCCTGCTCATTGTACCATAAAGTGTAGTTAGCGGGGCGATGCGGATGACACCCCCGCAGCGCCTGTTTCTTTTCTTTTTATTTATGTTTTTTTTTATTTTTAAACGGAGGGCTGCAATGGTGTTCCACGCAACCTCCGCTCACTATACCATGAAGTGTAGTGAGCGGGGCGATGCGGAGGACACCCTTGCAACCCCTGTTTTTTTTTACAATGCTACCACCAAAGGGTCGAACTTTTGGTGTTCGAACCTTTGGTTGTAGCATTTTTAGAACTTTTGGTCATTGCAATCATTTTTTGTCGGTCAAATCGGCCTATACGTCAAACCCCACTAAGCATACAATGGAGCCTATTTCGACAATATCATCCTTTACTGCCACACCTGGGAGATCACCCGAAACAGCTCTTCCTGGCCCCATGCATGCTTCAGAAGGCAGGCCCGGCTAAGTGTTATCTCACCTTGTCTTTGGTTAAATATGTGTTTTTCCAAGTTGGAGGAATAGTGGATTCTCAAGTCAGGAGTAACCAACACATTATAAAGATCTGTGCACATTTCCTAGCCCCACAGGACACAAAAGGGAATTTATAGCAAAATGTTGAGCAAAGCATAGCTCCCAACAGATCAGCTCAATGTGTGAAGTTTAATGAAATCCATTGGGACCAAGCGACTGAGAAGGTATTGGGTCAGTTAAACAGTCCCCTATCCCATCCTCCTGTATTTATCATGACACATTTTGCAGAACCTTTAATTCTATAAACCAATGCATGATGGGTGGGACTAGAATCCATCTTATCACAGGTAAGAAACACTGGCGCAACCTGTCTTATTCATCGAACAGCTCAAGTCAAAAGAGAAAATTGGTGCCACATTAGAACTGCAATGCTAGCCATCAAACGGGCTATAGAGGATCTAGAATTCTTCTCAACTAGGCAAACGTTTACTCTAGTCACTGTGACGGTCCTGGAGCCAAGGTCCTTCACTTTCGGTTTCATGTGTTAATATCCCTGCGAAAATATTGCCATACAAAAATATTGCCATATTTTTGCGGTGATATTAAGGCATAGAACCTGTGGGGAACACCCCTGGAAACCCTGCATTATTTTTAAAGGAGCAGGGGACACCCCCACAACCCCTGCTCCCAAAAACCCCAAAAATTATCCCCCCCAAAAATATCGCCTATGACCGTTCCAGACGACCATATATACAGTGATATTTTTGGTGGGGATAATATGTAGTGATACCTCACTTTCATGGTGGTCCACACAGAGGCACAAAAACAAGCCAATGATTTCCATGGTGTTGTCACTTCTTCCCAGGGAGGAGCCCTTTTCCATGAGGCTAGGGAGGATGGTCCCCCTAGGGGTGGTTTAATGTGGGAAGACCTCATGGGGAGGGACTCCCTGTCTGGGGATAAGGATGATCGCCTGGGGTACAACCCAATGAATGCTGCCACTCCCCGACGTTCCTTGGCCCTCCCTAATGTCCAGAGCCACTACATTGAGAACAAACCTATGAATTGTTGTTACATAGGGTGCAAGACCAAAAGTACTAAGACAAGGAAGAACAAAGGAGAGATAAAGATCATGAACTGTGATAACACTCGGACGAGGTGGCAAGGAGGCATGAGGATTAAGCTGATAACAATGAAGAATGATTTGTGTAATCTGCATGAGAGGAACTGGATGCAAACTATAAAAATGAACGAAGGACTGTTAGATGAGAGAAGCCCATCTGAAGAGTTGACTGCAGCCATAATGTGAAGCACAGTGGTGGCAGGAACAGTGGCATACAGTCCTGCTGCGGAAAGCAACAGGCAACCAAAGTCTCAAGCGCAGGAGATTTGAACGCCAACCGAAAGCTGTGGAGAAGCGGAGAGCGGCAAGAGGATGGCAAGGACGTTCTCTGCCCGCCAACTGAAGGCAGACCACATCCCGAAGCAAGGAAGATACCACAAAGCCAGGGGGGAAGCCCTGAGAGCCGGAGAAGTGTGTCCCAGTCCCAGTAAATCCTGGCAAGGTATCACAGACCTGTAAAAGGTAAGGGGAGGTACATGAAAACCGAGGGGACTCAGGGGTTGAAACGAAGGCTGAGGTGACTTTTCCCCACCCCAGTATTAGCAAGGACATTAATGGGCATAAAGAAAGAAGGGCCTGGGATCCCAAGTGTAAGAAGAAAAGCATCAGAGGAAATCATTGCCGCACTGGTAGCGAGGAAACCACTGACCACCAGAGAAGGGACTGGGACCTCAAGAGTGAAAAGGCAAGCATCATAGAAAATCTTAATCAGCGCAGTGCTAGTGAGGAAACCACAGCCTCCCGAAAAGGGTTTGGAAAACCAACAAGTCAAAAGAACTGTATCAGACAATACCAGGGGAAGGGAGTCATTCTCCTGGAATAGGACAAAGAGCTGTGATAAAGACAGCAGGGAATGGGAGTCATTTCCCCTGGGCATATTATGAAGTGAACCAAGCAACACCAGGAAAAGGGAGGCATTCTCCTGGTGCAGGCCCAGATCTTGTGTTAAAGAAGCCAGGGTAAGGGAGTCATTCCCTTACCCTGTACTGAACTGTATAAAGTAACATCAGGAGAAAGGAAGTATTCTATTGGCAGTGGCCTGAGAATCTTACTGAAGACACCAGGAGAAAGGAGTCATTCCCCTTGGCTCTGTTGGGAGTTGTATACACTTATATTAGGAGAAGGGAGTCATTTGACTGGACATTGGATAGACACTGGGTGAAGTCTGTAAACCAGGGGAACGGAGTCATTCCCCCTACTATTTTCTGTTGAAAGAGAACATATGTTGGACACTGTTGAAGGAGCAAAGGGAAGGGAGTCATTCCCTCTGCTGTTCTCTGTTGAAAGAGAATGTGCGTTGGAAGCTGCTGAAGAAGCAGGAGAAGGGAGAAATTCTCCTGAAGGAGGAACTTTCCATAGTTTATTCTTTAGCTGTAGTGTGAGGGTGAGAGCAGGATTTGACACAGGACGGGGAACTTTTTGTTTTGACGGACAAACTGACAATTCCTTTACTTTTAGTTTAAGAAAGTGAAACCCCTCTTAGAGGTAGGGACAGCCAGGTATTTTATTTAAGAAATAAAGGTTTACAACTCAGACCATGTCACCTTTGTGTCAGCTTCCTTCTTCAACACCCTTACATACTTCAGTAGGAATTCAGTGAAGAAAGGCCCAGAAGACCAAAAGGAGAGGGCTATATGTGACACAGTCCACTGCCTGACCCTGTATAATGGTGGGAGAGTGGCCTCGGGGTCCAAGGTGACTCCCAGAGCCAGTGAATGATGGGCACAGGGGCAGATTGAGGAGGATCTATGTGTACTCTCCCAGTGTTCAAGCTGCTTGGCGAGGATTCCCTGGCTATGCAAACTATACGATGGCAGGAAGGCAGGGGATTGACGCGTTGCCATTTTAGATGACTATGTCCATTTAATGGAATCATGGAGTGTCAGTCCGCAGGATCAGGCACTACCTGCATTCTCCGCTCCCCACATGTGGGTGCAAAAATCACATATAAATCTACAGAGAGTAAGAGCAGGGCCCACATTTGTATGGGAAATTGGAGATGCAATCAGCCAGTATCATACAAGGTCTCCTCTCATAGAGAGTTAAAACCAGAAGAGCTAACGGTCAACGTATGACATCCTGATAGGACAACCAAAACTTATCCACTAGCCAACCACAAATCCCACATCAGAACTGGAAGCCATACAACCCTCAGGTGCAGGGCAGATCAGCCAATCTATACATGAGCTGCCAAAAGAGACAGACCAGAGTTGCCTTGCTTCAGAGAGAGTCTGCAGGTGGGACAAAGGCCCTATAAAAGGAATCACTTCTGGCAAAAGGCTATAGGAGTCTGGAAGAAGAAGTCATTTGGAGAAAGCTGGAAAAACGAGCATAAGGAGCTGAAGCTGAAGCTAGAGCAGGAATCAGGAGATCAGAGATAAGACTTAGGAGTCCAGGATAGACGAGACCCAGGAGGCAAGGGTAAGAAGAAGATAGGATTCTGGAGTAGAGATCCAGGGTACTTGTAGGAAGTAGACTGAGGGACCTGGAACAAGTTAAACCCAGGAGGGTAGGGAGAAGAAGACACACGATCAAGGGAATGGAAAGACCCTAAAGTATGGAACGTGAGAGACCCAGCGGGATGGACAAAGACCACAGAATGATAGGTCAAGGAAGAGGAAGGCAGTTGTAAGAGAGAGACCTAGATGGCTGGGGACAAAACATCCCAGAAGACAGCAGAGAGAGGCGCCTAGAGATCTGGGAGCTAAGAGATCCAGATGGAGGGAAAAGAGGAATCACCATGGCTACGGAAAAAGAGACTCAGAAGAAAGTTGTGAAAAGGAGGAAGAACTACATCATGAAGTGCAGACAAACGACGAGGAGATATGACATAAGAAGGAGATCGTGAAAGAGGAAATGGAAACAAGATAGTAAACAAAGTATTTAGAGAGGTGCAGGAGTGGATCAAATTTAATAAGGGGAAGAAGGGGACAATAGAGAGAAATGAAGGACAAACTTAGCAGAACATTGATGAGGAGATGGAGGAAGGTACTGGGGAGCTGAGGGTTAAGCAAGAGAGGAAGGGATCAGTGCAGAGAGGAAGGGGTCAGTGCCAGAACTTAGTGAAGAAGAAAAGTCGATGAGCATCAACGATCTAGAGAAGAAGGTGAAAGAGACTGGGGCGCTGGGCAAGTGGAGTAGTGTTAAGGAGGAGAAGCAAGATTCTACATTGAGTAAGAAGGTGGGTGGAGGACCAGGCCTGTGGCAGAGTGGCGAGGAAGTAGGTCAAGAACTATAGCTATTAGGAAAGCAATCTGTAGGTTTCCTCTTAAATGGAAACAACAATGTGGCGAGGCAGTTGAGACAGTTAAGGTTGGAGCAATAGGAACCCAGGTATATGAGGTTGGGAAGATGTGAGAGTCCTAGAAGGATCACTAGAGACATCCCAGGGCACTCTCCTGTCTTCATGTGGCTCTGGGCTGGATCTATGAAGTGTGTTCGACTTTAACTGGACGAATTACATTTTGTTCGACCCATTTTTTAAACCAACGTCTGGAGGAAATACCCCACAGCCCTCCTCATCTACCCACTCACCCTTTCTTTTTAACTAACCCAAACCCACCATCTATCTTTTTTTGTGGTAATATGAGGTAAATAACTATGGCAAAAAGAAATTTGACCAACTGTTTAGTCGAACAAAGTGGGGAAAACCTCTAGCCTTTTGCAATGTCAGCTTCAAGCTATGACTGTCTACAGAAGGAGCACCAGGCCCCCATGCAAGATCATCGTGAATAAAGCTGTGACTTCCAGTGGTTGAGAGTCTATACAGACCAATGATGAGAGTCCCCATGAACAGGCAAGAGGAATTGTGAGTGACATTTTATTTGGAACGTCTTGCTGTGCTTAAACCAACCTGCAAATAACACCAAACTGTTTAATTAAGTTACGGCACTGGGAAGGACCAGAACCCGGGCATCATGAAGACTTACAGGACTTTTGTTTAACCCTTTTAATGCTTCACAAGAGACCCTGCCCTTTGTGTTAATGCCAAAACTTGAACATCCTGGTGAATTGCTGTCCTGAACACAATTTATTTTCCTGGTACACAGTCCTTACCTATGGGAATTCACTTGACTTTACTCTGTGTGAGAAACCAGAGGGTGTCTCACCCGCTAGTCTCCGGGAATCTCTCTCCCAGGTGGCCAGGGCATGGCAATCGCTTTTGGATCCAGACCCTGGGGGTGGACCAGTGCGGTAGGATCACCTGGGTGAGGGGTTTTTGGGGAGTGAGGTTGAGATAGCGGATGGCGATACGTGGCATTCACCCTTATTTTGTTTATCAAACCCATCTTTTGTTTTAGGATGCTCCGAGATCCCAACCCCCCACCCCTTTTCACACAAACACTGGGCCAAGGAAGAGGATGATTGAGAATGACAACATTGACTTGCATGCATCGTAGTGGGCATGTCCCGCTCATCAGGTCGGGCAAAGTCAGGCACTTAATCCTAAGTGCATACACCTGATACCAATTAGCTTTCCTCACATGAATAAAAGGTAGAAACCAAAGACACACTCTGAGCAAGGCGGTCACAAGAAAGAGCAGAAGGTTCGGGAAAAGGCATACATACTGGAACAGAGCAACACACCAAGGGACAACAGCAGCGGGCCCAAAAACCCCAAGGCTTCCCTATTGGAGGTGTTGCCACCGACAGGCTGCGAAAGACGCGTGGAGAAGGCCGGATCCCACAGGTGAAGATTGCATTGTGTTTCAAGGATGCCAGTGGCCCTCCTAGGTGAACTGCAGAGTTGGGGAGGCGAGGTAAAGCCTGTGGTACTAACCTTGTTTCAAAAATCAGAAAACGCCAACAAGAAAGAAATGCACAGAGCCAGTGAGTTGGCAAGCGACCTGAGAGACTGGTGTGTTAAAGTAAATGAAGTAAGCAAAATCATATCACAAGTGAAGACTGCACACTGTGGATGAGACATGAAGAAAGGCAGCCCCGTGAATGAACATTAATGTAAAGAACAGCTGGGAAATCAGTGATACTAAGATACGCAGTGCTCCACTGAAAGGAAGTATCCCACTCGAAAGTCTCAGTGAAAGGTACTTTGTCTAAAGCAAGAAAACAAATGCACAGTAAAAGTAAAAGGAAGAAGAAGAATTCCTACAGAAGGGAAGAATGAAAGTAAAACAGTGGACTTTGAGTCGAAGTCATCAAGAAGTGGTCGGAAAAATATGTTGGCTTGTGTCAACATTTTTTTTGAATGGTCCAAACCTGACCCACCCTTGCAGCTTGAGTTGAATTTTATCGGAGGAGATTTGAGCCCAACAGATGGAGATCTAAAAGAACCGTATAGTGAAAGGTCTGAGCCCGACAGATGGGGAGCTTTTGGGACCGTTTTGAATGACATTGTTTTGGAAGAAAAAGGAAGAGTCTCAAGTGTGGAAGCCCAGGAGGGCCTCGATCGGCGTTTTTTTTAATCTCTCTCTCTCTCTCTCTCTCTCTCTCTCTCTCTCTCTCTCTCTCTCTCTCTCTATATATATATATATATATATATATATATATAGTGTTGAAAAATGAGCTAGAGTGTGTCATCCTGCCTACAAGCTTCGCCTTACTCCGTGAGGTGACGTGGGGAGGAGAGCTGTTTCAACCATATCATTTGAACACTGATGTTCCCTTTTGTGGACATATTTCCTTTTCACGGTTTTTGTACAAGAGATAGGTCAGGCATTAGGTTTTGTTAATGAAGACTATTTTCATTTGACTGACTCCACCAGGACTGCGTTATTCATTATTTGATGGTCGAGACTACTCCCATCTTAGCTTAAGGGCAGAATAGGAGTTTTTCCAAACCCAACCATTTAAATAAATGTTGTACAAAGTGTACCCATTGTGTCAGTCTCTGCTTGTGATACCGTGCCTTCCCTACACCTGTAAATACCCCCATACATTATTTTGGGAACCCCATTATCTGCCTTGCTCGTCTTTGATGTCAATTTCCCTCGTGGGACCGGGAACACATGAATATCTCGAGTTTGGCTGCTCTGATTTTCAAAACGTTTTCTGTGTGCACAACTCCCAGTCAAGTCCTGTGTATGTGCACAAAAAAATCATCAAAACCATTGTGGGAATTTAAGGATGTCTTTGTCGAAAGCATGTTTTTTGAAGGTCTTCGGAAACCCCAATGCAAGCACACACCCCTTTCAGAATTCTTATTCTACAATAAAAATATGTTCATGGAAGTCCACCAAGTATAGCATTAATATATTTGCTTCCAGCCGCATCAGTTGGCAAATATGGCAACTTTTGTAGATGAAGTAAAGACATACAGGGGGAGACTTTTTTTCATATTTTCCCTTGAAAGTGTGGAGCAAATTTATATATGGAGTCGCAACCACGACACCGTCATCTATATGTATTTGTAAATATCTGTCTGCTTCATGTGCTTTCAGGAGTTCTACCATCACCTCTGGAATTGTGAGGATTTCTGGAGACCCCCTGGGAGTTTATCCTGCCAGCTGTCTTTACGGCCCTGCTCCCCCATCAGAATGCTTATACAGCTTGTAGTTTCCCTTAGCGATTGTACTAATCTGCCAAAAAAGGAAACAGACAATGGGAAACTGTTCTCCCCTAAGAGCCGAAAGACATTACAAGTAGAGTCAGAGCAGCGTCTGCCATCGCTGTTCACAAGAGCTTCGAGTTTTCCCCATTCCCTGGGCACCATTTTCTGTTTCTTAATCCCTCCAGCTGGCCTCTTTACACATGCCTTCCCTTTATCGCCTGCAGATTTGCTCTTCATTTTGAATTAGCTCTTTTTACTATGTTAACAAACTGCTTACTTTAAAGATATCACTTGCTGGTCCCCTGTGTGAGTTTCGTTTATTCATTTTTGTCAAATCAATTTTTTTGATGAAGAATGACATTGCCTTCTGGATCAATGAAGGCGGGTGCCATAATGCGCATACATGTCAGAGACTGTCAACCAAATATGAACATTAATATGTACACATGCTGCTCTGCCCCCTCTCTCGCTGGGATGCATCGATTCCCTGTGTCTAGGGACATTAAGCTAAACTATGCATTCCTCATCAAGAGAGCGGAGCCCTGCACATTGCTGCATGCAGCATGAGGGCCTGTCAACATTGTCTGGAAATGGTAAGTATTAAATTTAGCTCAGTGGGTTCAGGATTTACAGCAAATAAGCAGGCTTGGGCAACAGAGGACATCCCAGGGGAGGCGGCCATGGGAAGGAGAGCAGTTGAGGGTCCACCAGACCTATTTGCAAGATCACAATCTTGGCGATGTTAAAGTGTAGACAAGTAGCGGCCATGCCGTCATGGACACACAGAAGACATCCTGCCACCAGAGGAAGATCTCCAGAGTGTGGCTGTTTTTATACAGAAGACATCATGCCACCAGAGGAAGATCTCCAGAGTGTTGCTGTGTTTATACAGAAGACATCATGCCACCAGAGGAATATCTCCAGAGTGTGGCTGTTTTTATACAGAAGACATCCTGCCACCAGAGGAAGATCTCCAGAGTGTTGCTGTGTTTATGCAGAAGACATCCTGCCACCAGAGGAAGATCTCCAGAGTGTTGCTGTGTTTATGCAGAAGACATCCTGCCACCAGAGGAAGATCTCCAGAGTGTTGCTGTGTTTATGCAGAAGACATCCTGCCACCAGAGGAAGATCTCCTGAGTGTTGCTGCTTTTATAAATGTATTTGGAGGTGCAGCGGGTTCCGCTGGCATGTATTGAAGAATTGTAGCTACTTCAGGTTTGATTAAGTGGAATCGGGTAGAGTGAAGATTTATGGGCCGTGTCACAAAGGACCTTGCAGGCTAGAGACCTGTATGAACCTAACTGGACCTCTGGTGTTTTTAGTCAGTCAGAAGGGTGCTGAGATACTGGGCAGCAGGGTTTTGGATGTCCGCTGAGTTCTACTGGTGACAAAATAGGATGTTCCAACCCACTGTAGTGAACATCACTGGTGGTTGTAGCAGGATCGATCAGCAAAAAGACCCTGACTCCGTCTCGAGGCACTTCTACATTTATATTCAGAAGCGTAGTGGGCGTGTCACACCTAGCATCCTGATTCCATGCATTTAGTGGGGGACTGGGTGTGTTTGTGTGTGTCTGTGCGTGTGTGTTTAATAATATCAGTAAAGCAACCTTTTGTTACTTTGTTTAAGAGGATGTCAAGGTGAAACACTTCAAAGCAACACACCTTTGAAATAAATTCAGGGGAAATCTTTAGTTGAAGGAATGTTAAGGTGATGGTTAAACCCAACAAAACCTTTGAAATTCAGCAAGTCTTTGAAGCTACGCCACCTCAACTGCACAAAGGGGGCTCGGAAACAAGGTGGCAAATCCTCCAGCCCATGTCCGGAATATCAAAGCTTTTCTTGCATTAACCGTCACTTCAACTAAAGCCTTTTCGCTGAATTTCAACGTTTTTCTTGTATTAAATGTTTCAACTGAACTCTCCCTTGTCTAGATATATTTGGCAATATGTCAAGGTTTGTTAGGCTATATTGTATACTATATTTGCTACTAAATTTTTTTTTAAACTTTTCATATCATAAAATTAGCACAGAGAGATAATTATTGATATCCTCTCAACTAATCATAAGGATCAGGGGGCAGTCAATAACTACTGGTAATGACTTCATTCTGAACTTTCAGACTTCAAAAGCAGACAGAAAAATCACAATGCCATCCATTGTCAGGAATAGCACTGGTGGAACTTTGGGGTACGGGTGGCCAGGTGCAAATCTACAGCCGGTGAAATCTACATATTTCCCAAAGGGGACGGTAAGGCAGTGGAACAACATATAAGCCATAGAAAAATGTGGAAACTCGATATGGCACTGCCACGGATGAAACCAGCAAACTGAAAGCACTTACTTGGCTGGCGCAGCTGATCCCATGCAAAGTAACGAACTGGTAGAAGAACGGGCCACTCATAGAGTCCAGACATGGGGCCTCATTACACGGATGGCGTCAGGGATTTACCGGTACCGGTAAAATACCGGTACCGGTAAATCTCTACCGCCTTACTACGAGGTCCCTTTGCGGGTTGGGGGATTTAATGCCTGCTTTTTGCAGGTGTTAAAATCCAACCCGCAAAGGGGCCTCTGAGCTAATTACGGCACCGCAAAATTGCGGTGCCGTAATTAGCGCCTTCCCCATTCCCATAGAGCCCTCTGGGGCAGAAATGGGAATGGGGAAGGGCAATGGCGGAAGGGGGATTTACCGCCCCTCCAACCTTGGAATGGGGCGGTAAATCCCCTTTCCGCCAAGGCGGTGCCGGTATTTTACCGGCATGAGCCATGGCGCTAATAGCGCCATGGCTCACCGCATTCCGTGTAATGAGGCCCATGGATATGCATGACCTTAAAATGGCAGCAGGCCTATTTGAAAGCTTAAAGTCCTTAAAGTCAGGCATAGAAAAAGTATAAAACTTAACCGAGTCGCCTATTGAATCAAAAACACACCTGACGAGGAGAGCCAATGGGAAGACACCAGGTGAAGTGCTAATGAAGTCTCCAATCCAGAGGTTGTTGTTTGGAGTGAGATTGGGCTCACCTGTACATCATTGCAAGAGAGAATGTTGATTTGGGTGAGACTGGGCACACCTGTACATCGTTGCAAGAATGACTGTTGTTTGGAGTGAGACTGGGCCCACTTGTACATCATTGCAAGAGAGACTGTTGTTTTGGGTGAGACTGGGCTCACCTGTACATCATTGCACGAATGACTGTTGTTTGGAGTGAAACTGGGTTCACCTGTACATCATTGCAAGAATGACTGTTGTTTGGAGTGAAACTGGGTTCACTTGTACATCATTGCAAGAGAGACTGTTGATTTGGGTGAGACTGGGCCCACTTGTAAATCATTGCAAGAGAGACTGTTGCTTTGGGTGAGACTGGGCTCACCTGTACATCATTGCACGAATGACTGTTGTTTGGAGTGAGACTGGGCACACCTGTACATCGTTGCAAGAATGACTGTTGTTTGGAGTGAGACTGGGCCCACTTGTACATCATTGCAAGAGAGACTGTTGCTTTGGGTGAGACTGGGCCCACTTGTACATCATTGCACGAATGACTGTTGTTTGGAGTGAAACTGGGTTCACTTGTACATCATTGCAAGAGAGACTGTTGATTTGGGTGAGACTGGGCCCACTTGTAAATCATTGCAAGAGAGACTGTTGCTTTGGGTGAGACTGGGCTCACCTGTACATCATTGCACGAATGACTGTTGTTTGGAGTGAGACTGGCATCATCTGTACATCATTGCAAGAGAAGCTGTTGCTGTGAGTGAGACTGGACTCGCCTCATTGCAAGACAGACTTTCCCAGAGAGACTTTATTGAACTTGCCACACATTTCTGCTTCTTCATCCCATTCCCCCAGCACCCATCCTAGGACCCTCGTAGGTGCGAGTTCTCCAGGGACACCCTTTATATTCCTATCCGTCATGCCCTTCCAGTACCACCATTTGGGTGGGAGTAAAGGTTTGGTTTATATCACAAATCTGTTGCGCAGCCTGTTAAACTGTATTTGCATAATAACGCCTTGTTATGAATATTGGTCTAAGCCCATTCGCGTTGCACGGAAAACTGCTTCTGAAACATTTCAATTTTTGATCAACTTTGCCGCCATTTTAAGAATCATTCGCCATTTTGATTTCATCTCTTGTCTTGTGTTCTAAAATGGTGGACTGTGTTTTCAACTTGCAGCCGAGCTGAACGACCTTTGAGTTATGTCAACGTCTAGGCTGACCGAGATCAGACTGTTTGTTAGGGTGACCAGACGTCTGGGTTTTCCCGGGACAGTCCGGGGAAATCACCAGATGTCCCGGGGTCCAGATAGTTTTTTTATTTTATAAACCCTGTCTGGGGTTTTGGTCATGGTGCCTTTTTTTGCCGGGACCCGGTTTTGGAATCCCGAAATTGGGCCCCGGCGCACCTCTTCCTGCTCGAATGGGGCGTGAAATGCTTTTCACGCCCCCATTTCCTTTCCCTTCCCCTCCCCGGTGCTCTCCTCCAATGAGAGATTTGTGCAGGTTAGCACACCCACTACCCACCTCACGCAATGAGCCAGCAACATAGAAGTAGGACTAAAGTTATATGCTCATTTGCTTTAGTCCTACTTCTATTTCAATGGCCCATCTGTTTTTTTCTAAAATCTGGTCACCCTATGTTTGTTCAATGCAAAGAAACCTTTGACTCGTATGAACTGCAATCCAAGTGTTGTCTGCACTCACAAGCCTCATTCTCATACAAACAACGAGACAATGGGCCTAATTACAAGGTGGGCAGTAAGGGGTTAACGGTGCCAGTAAAGGTGCTGCAGCCGTCAATCCCCTACCGCCCTATTACGAGGTCTCCTCGCGGGACCCGCTAAGGATGCCTGGTTTTACCAGGTGGCCTTAGCAGTTCCCGCGAGTAGGCCAGCATGCAAACAACGCAGGCCCGTTGTTAGCATCATCCCCATTCCCATTGAGCCCTATGGGGGCTCAAATGGGAATGGGGATGCACACGGTCTGGGTTCCCTGAATGGAGAAATTCCGGGCCCTCCCAGGTCGGAATGGCCAGTAATTCCTCATTCAAGGAACCCAGACCCCTTACCTGGTAAGGGGGTTGCCATGCCGCTATTAGCAGCATGGTTACCTCCTACCTCATAATGACCCCCAATGTAGAACAAACTCAGATTGTGTGTTTTTGCTGAACTGCATTGTAGCAGTTCTTGAAACAAGGTTTACTGTGGATCAGAGAACCAATGCCACCATTGTAACTTCATGGACATACAAACTTGTTAAATCCATTGTACAATATTGTAATATTTGTCATGTGAACTGGGTACGAATCCTAGCATGTAATTTATTAGTTCGGAGAGGGGCTGGACAATGTTTTGAAAAGTGTATAAAAAGGTCTGTTTTAAGATGTACAGCACTCTCACCCCTCACTGTGTCTGCTGGTACACACTGCGAGGTGTTGGGAGTCAGATAGCTATCAGTTTGCTTTGATACAAGTATTTTTCGACCCGTGATTGGCGTATTTCATTTTGTGGTACTAAGCCTTGAGATTTCTTTGGTCTTTCAAGCCAGCTTGTTTATTCCAGGCTTCTGACAGGCACACTGTGATGGGACAGGGCCTCTCTACCCTTGTCCTTTACTGCTTTTTATTGTGCGTTCTGTCGTGTTTTCCGCACGGGAGTTTGGGTGGCACTCCTGGCGGTGCAGCTCTCTCTCTTTTGGTTTGGTGAACAGACCCATGGGATACCCTTATGGCACCCATGGGTAGGGGGTACAACCCTGTGCCCCTAGTGTATGTTATTGGGCACCTGTGTGTGACCCACAGAGCAGGGTATGGGCTGGTGGCAGCTCCATGCTGAAATGACTGGTGCCCTGAGCGTCCTCCATTTTGGGATGCCCAGGCCCTGTCATTGGAATCAGTAGATTCCTGATGGAGGCAAAATGGCCCCCCTGGCCTCTTGTCTTCCATCACCTGTTACCCTGATATTCCCGAAGTCCCGGGAAGCCCTGCCTCTGTCCCTTCCCCCTGACTGGCTGTTGGGTGGAAGTTCTGTATATGGTAGTGTGAGAAAGTGCTCACCAGACTGGCTGGAGACTTCTCAACGACCGTATGTTGTGGGTACGCCTGTGGGTGGGAACTGGGTGAATGGAGTGTGTGACGAATATACATTCTATGTTGTGACTGTCTAGTATCTGGTGTTTGACACACTGGTTGAGACAGCCCTGCCCGAAACCGGTATGAATGCAGCTTGGAGTGTTGAATGGCTCGGTGCTTGTCCCAATACACATAACTTGTTGTGAGTGTCTGTAGAGAAGTGAATGGCCTGAATACCTTGTGTGCCTGATTGGCTGCCTGCCTGCATGAATGCCCGTAGTCGTGATTGGATGCTTGAGTGCGGCCCAGCGGAATGAATGGGAGATCAACAGTATATCTGGGGACCTCTCACTGTTAGGAGTCGTGTTCAGAAGCTGAAGTCCACTACGACGCGTAACTGGAGTGAAGCTCAACCTTGAGCCCTGCTGGACGAGAAGAATTTCTGTTGGTCTCCTTCGCAATCTGAAAGCTGCTGTGCTTCAAAAACGGACCCAGAGAGGACCTGGTATGGCGCCCTCTTCCCAAGCTATGAGGGACCATCGTGCACAGCTGATCTTTGCCTAAGCTCCCTTGTAGACAGACCTTCGACAGGCTGCCGACCCAATACGGGGATTGCTGCGGAACTCCAAGGAGAAGCGCCCAGACTGTTGTCCGCCACTGTCGCTGACCGCCGTCGCCGACCGGAGCCGTCGTGCTCCCGTGGCCTAAGAACTTCATTGATCCAAGGACACTCTCATCTGCATCATCACCGCTGTATCCTACTGGAGAAGGCCTGACCGTCGACGCGCCGAGGAGCATCCACCGGTGGGATCCCCCCACCCAAAGACCACAGAGACGCCAACGACTCGACGCCCTTGCTGGGCCACAGTTCTTCAACTCTTTGCGGTCCAGAACTATCGACACTGAGGTGCCCCACATGCCTCTTCCTGGCAGGACGTTTTATGCTTCCCCGTCAATGAGCACTGCTAGGAACGACACAGCCACTTCACCGTCGTAGATTGACCTGTTCTCGGTCGGACGTTCGATGACCCCTGACTCCTGCCTGAAAGAAGGGTTGTAAATTTCCCCGACGCGGAACGCTACAACGCCAAGGTACTTTGGGGTTGCAGAACTATTGGGAAGTCTAAGGGTGAACAATATATGGACTGGGATTGTATCTTTCTTCTACAGGTTGCCCAGGTCGGGGGATCTCCACACAGAGCTGTGTTTAACGGTAGCTACCAGTACTCTGCCTATTGTTCAACCACCTTGCTTTCCTTCCTCTAACTACTGCTGGTTTCCTCTTCATTTTGATCTATGTGTCATTCTGACTGTATGCACTTTAATAAGATCGAGTAATGTTAATGGTACCACTTTAGAACTGTACATATATACCATTGTTGATTTTCGGAGCATAAAGTGAGTTATCGTGATCGTGTATATGACATTGAATATTAATTATATAAAGACTGTGTTTTAACCGATACAGTGTTTGGACATTCCTTCGTGGGTGCTTGGGGACTACACTGTACTTAAGAACCAGCTCACATCACCTCCCGAGAAGCTAGGCCTTGATTGCTCGACTACGTTACCATAATAGAGAGTCTTGGCAGGGGTCTCTTTGCCTCCCCTCTACAATATAGAGAGCGGAAGTGCAGACCCCCCCTCCGGTCTTTACAGCTGGTGGCAGCCGTGGGATGCTTATGGTTTTAAAACTCAGTGTATAACCGTGCCACTTACGAAGTATTTCTGCAGTTTTTTAGATTAAGGTTTAGTCGTGTACAAGATAACTGCATTACAAGCAATGGAATCTATTGCGAATGGTAAATTGACTAGGATGAGGTTACAGGCTCTCCAGAGTGCTTGTGAAGCCATGGAATTAGACTTTGTGGATAAGTCTAGGGCTGAGCTGATAGCTGCCCTGGTGGACTACCAGATCGATTGTGAAACTCTTGAAGGGGGGGATACAACCAATGAGGACTCTACCCCGGGGGTTGTCACCGAAACTCCTTCTGGGAATGCCACCATTCCTGCTGCCTCTGTTCCGAACCCCAGCAGTTCTTTAGAGCTTGAGTTATTGAGGATGAAGTTAGCCTTTGAATATCGCACGTTGGAACTAGATGCTGAGCTTAAGAAAGAGGAGTTGGCACAGCAAGTGGAACTCAAAAATAGGGATATTGAACTCAAAGACAAGGACACTGAATGTCAGCGAATCCAGTTAGAGAAAGCTTGTGTGGAGACTTCAGCGAAACCAGTTGAGAGTGTCAGGTCCCCAGCAACCAAGTTTATGAAAGATTTGGTTGGTGTGTATGCGGAGGGTTCTGATATCCTCCAATGGATTGAAGCGTTTGAAATGGCTTGTGCAATTCATGATGTTGATAAGAGAGATTGGGCTAAGTGTTTGTTAAGCAGAGTGCCTCACACTGGATATGACTGTATTCTAAAGCTGAGTGTGCAAGAAAGGGGTCAGTATGAGTGCATGAAGTCTGCTTTAATCACCAGGTTTGGCAAAACGCCTACCCAATATCTTAAACGGTTCAGGGATTTAAAAAAACGAGAGAATGTGTCTTGGGTTAACTGGGTGAGTGCGGCGCACATGAACATGATGGGGTGGATTGATGGTTACAAAGTGAAAACGTTTGTTGAATTATCTCACCTATTGTTTTTTGAGCATTTTTCGGAAGCCTGTTCGCCAGAGCTGCGTCAGTATGTTGCTGACCAGAACATTTTGGACCCCTTTAAGCTGGCTAGGTTGGCTGACAAGTGGGTCTCCCACCGGGTGTCCCCTAAGGACTCCAGTGGGAAGGACAAGGACAAAGAAAAGGGGGCCTCTCTTAAAGCTGAGGACTCGTAAAAGCAATCACAGTCGGGTAAACCAAACCCTTCCTCTCCAAAGACCCAAAAACCTAGTCTTTTGTGGGTGGGAGTAAGAGTAGTGATCCGCCTGCTGCAAAGCAGGGTCCCAGTGGTTCCAGTACCGTACCCTGCACGCCCGGCACATGCTGGGATTGTGGGGCTCTGGATCACCGAAGGGGTGACCCCAAGTGTAAGGGTAAGGCACTTGGAGTCCAGGCTGTCAGCCTGACCTATCCCTACTCCGTACCTGAGGTGGAGGCCACCGTCCTCCCCTCCTCTACTGGGATCACCTTCGGTGCTCCCGTAGAGATTTCCTTAGAGTCCCTTGGGGCCTGAGACCAGTACACAGAAGTACTGTCGACTCTCCCGCAAAACACCCATAGGTTTTTGAGAAGTGTCCTCCTTAAAGGCCAGCCTTCTACTGGTTTGAGAGACACTGGGGCAGGCATGACAGTGGTGGACAGGACCCTGCTGAAGCCAGAGGACTATGTAGGTGCTCCTCTGAGAACCACCAGGTTAGCTGGTGGGCCTCCCAAATTATCGCCTATAGCGTTAGTCAACATTACGATTGGAGACAAGACAGCAAAGCTTCCGATCCTGGTTTAGGACAACGTGCCTGCAAACATTTTGTTGGGAAACGATTTGGTCGAGTTGGGGATGATCACGGATGGTCTACCCATGGCTGCTGTGGCAGTCACCCGATCGCAGGTCACACAGGGTCCGGCTGCGAGCCCGGTATCCTTGCCGACGGGGAAACCCAAGGCACGAAAGAAACGGAGGAGTAAGAAGGCTGCCTCTGAGGAGGCAGCCCCTACTCCTCCCGCTGTTCCGACAGCACGCATTGGGATCCATGCTCTGGGCGGGCTGGGTCCAGTGGTAAAACCCGTCTCAATTCCTGTGGGAGACAAGCCAGAAGACTTTCCTGTGGGAGAGGCTCTTAACCCGGAGGATCATCCTGACCTTCAATGCTTGTTGGCTGAAGGGGGACCTTCCCGGGCGGACTTCTGTAAAGGACACAGAGAGTGCCACTCTCTCGAGGGTCTGAGGACACAGGCCCTCTCCCATGCACAAGGAGAAGTGCCTAGGACATTTCGGATTTATTGGGAGGGTGATCTCCTTGTTAGTGAGCCCACTAAGCCTGAACCTGGTGCCCTCAAGAGGTTGGTGGTACCCCAGGTTTTCCGGCCCTTCCTGCTGCCGTTGGCACATGAGGTGGCCTTGGCTGGTCATCTTGGTACCAAGAAGACTAAGCAGAGGCTCTCTTCCCATTTCTACTGGCCACGGATGGGAGTAGAAGTGGAGTCCCACTGCAGGACCTGGCCAACTTGTCAGCTGTCTGGCAAGACTGGAGGCAGAGTCATCGCCACACTGCAACCATTGCCAGTGGTGGGCACACCATTTGAGAGGGTTGGCAACGACATCGTCAGTCCCCTTGACCCTCCCACATCAGGTGGACATCGGTTCATCCTCGTTTTGGTAGATCATGCCACCAGGTACCCTGAGGCTATACCCCTTTGGACGGTTACGGCCAAGGTGGTTGCCAGGGCTCTCCTGGGCATTTTCACCCATGTTGGATTCCCTAAGGAGGTTGTCTCTGATAGTGGATCCAACTTCATGTCTAGTTACATGAAAACCATGTGGAAAGAATGCGGGGTAACTTACAAATTCTCCACCTCTTACCACCCAGACCAACGGATTGGTTGAGAGATTTAACAAAAATGTCAAGGGCATGTTAGGCGCTTTGGAAGAGCCCCTGAGGAAGAAGTGGGATCTTCTCCTGCCATGCCTGCTGTTTGGTTACAGAGAGGTACCTCAAGAGGGTGTTGGTTTCAGCCCCATTTGAGTTACTCTTTGGACATCCCATGAGGCAGCCCCTCGCCTTGATCCGAGAAGGTTGGGTGGCCAACCCTCCAGGTCCCCTAAAGCAAGTGGGGGACTATGTGTTAGGCCTCAGACAGAGGATGACACAGATGATGGGTCAGGCAACAGCGAATCTTAAGGCCATCAAGGAATTTAATAAATACTGGCATGACCTTAAAGCATCGCACGTGGATTGGACTCCGGGACAGGAGGTCCTCGTGATGGAGCCTACCAAGCCTCGGGCTTTGGCGGAGAAATGGACTGGACCCTTCAGGATAATCTCCAAGATGGGCGAGGTCAATTATCTGGTTGACATGGGAGCCTCTGGGGTAGCCCCTCAGATATTCCATGTTAACAGGCTCAAGCCTTTCCACAGGCGGGTCAAAGTCTCATGCCTCTTGCTAGCTTCAGGGCAAGAAGAGGATGAGAGTGAGCCCCTTCCTGATTTGGTGCATAGCAACCCTCAGGATGGCTCCATGGAGGGAGTGCATCTCTCTCCCGATCTGACGACAGAGCAGCAGAAGGCCTGCCGGGCTTTGCTCCGGCAGTACGCCTCTCTGTTTTCACTGACACCAGGCCTTATACCGTGGTGTAGGCACGAGATTGACACTGGTGACAGTATGCCTGTCAAAAGCAGGTGCTATCGTATGCCAGATACCGTCAAGAACCACAAACCACATCCAGGCTGAGGTTGCCAAGATGTTGGATCTAGGTGTTATTGAACCCTCAACCAGTCCCTGGTCCAGTCCCGTGGTCCTTGTCCCCAAGGCAAGTTCCCAGGCAGGTACCAAGGATTGTAGGTTCTGTGTGGACTACCGAGGAGTCAATGTCGTCACCAAAACTAACGCGCACCCTTTGTCCCGGGCTGATGAGCTTGTGGACACCATAGGTGCTGCCAAATTTGTGAGCACCTTCGACCTTACCTCAGGCTATTGGCAAATAGCTCTGACGGACCATGCCAAGGAAAAGACGGCGTTCTCAACACCAGAGGGAATCTACCAGTTTAGGGTCATGCCTTTCGGGCTGAAGAACGCCCCTGCCACTTTCCAGAGATTAGTCAACCATGCGCTCCGTGGGCTGGAAGCCTTTTGTGTGGCTTACTTAGATGACATTGCCGTCTACAGTTCCACCTGGGAAGAGTATTTGACTCATCTGGATAAAGTGTTGCAGGCGTTAAAGAGGGCTAACCTCACTATCAAGGCCACCAAGTACCAGATAGCTCAGGGGAAAGTCACCTATCTTGGTCATGAGGTAGGAGGGGGTCAAATCCAACCTCTCCCCAGTAAAGCACAGGATGTAGAGGACTGGGAGACTCCCACTACTTAAACCCAGATGAGAGCCTTTCTGGGCCTCAGTGGGTATTATCGCAATTTCATGGCAGACTATGGAACCATAGCTGCACCCCTGACAGTGTTGACTTCGCCCAAACAACCTAGGAAGGTTAATTGGACTGACCACTGTCAGAGGGCCTTTGATGGCTTGAAAGGAAGTCTGTGTCGGGCACCCGTGCTGTGTGCGCCTGATTACAGCAAGCCCTTTATCGTTCAAACTGACGCCTGTGACACCGGAATTGGCGGAATTGGAGCTGTCTTGTCCCAGTTAGATGACAAAGGAAACGAACATCCGATCATATTCATCAGTAAACAACTTAAGGGTAGGGGACTTAGGTGGGCTACTGTTGAAAAGGAATGTTTTAGTATTGTTTGGAGCCTTAGGCGTTTTAGACCCTACCTTACTGGGTCTAACTTCAAGGTCCAAACCGATCATAAGCCCCCTGAAGTGGCTTATGCAGATGAAGGGTGAAAACCCGAAACTGCTCAGGTGGTCCATTAGTCTGCAAGGACTAGACTTTACCATTGAGCACAGACCACTCAAGAGTCACGATAATGCAGATGGCCTTTCCAGAAGGTATGTTGACCGTCTGGATGAGGGTGCCTATCCCGTGGGAGATTAGGCACCCTCCACCTCAGTCTGGGGGGGGCGACTGTGATGCTGGAAATGCATTGGAGGGACAGGGCCTCCGTATCCTTGTCCTTTACTGCTTTTTATTGTGTGTTCTGTCGTGTTTTCCACGCAGGAGTTTGTGTGGGACTCCTGGTGGTGCAGCTCTCTCTCTTTTGGTTTGGTGAACAGACTCATGGGATACCCTTAGGTGGGTAGGGGTACAACCCTGTGCCCCTAGTGTATGTTTTTGGGCACCTGTGTGTGATCCACAGAGCAGGGTACAGGCTGGCAGCTCCGTGCTGAAATGACTGGTGCCCTGAGCATCCTCCATTTTGGGATGCCCAGGCCCTGTCATTGGAAACGGTAGATTCCTGATGGAGGCAAAATGCCCCCCCTGGCCTCTTGTCTTCCATCACCTGTTACCCTGATCTTCCCGAAGTCCTGGGAAGCCCTGCCTCTGTCCCTTCCCCCTGACTGGCTGTTGGGTGGAAGTTCTGTATATGGTAGTATGGGGCAGTGCCGACCAGACTGGCTGGAGCCTTCTCAACGACCGTATGTTGTGGGTACGCCTGTGGGTAGGACCTGGGTGAATGGAGTGTGTGACGAATATACATTCTATGTTGTGACTGTCTAGTATCTGGTGTTTGACACACTGGTTGAGACAGCCCTGCCCGAAACTGGTATGAATGCAGCTTGGAGTGTTGAATGGCTCGGTACTTGTCCCAATACACATAACTTGTTGTGAGTGTCTGGAGAGAAGTGAATGGCCTGAATACCTTGTGTGCCTGATTGGCTGCTTGCCTGCATGAATGCCCGTAGTCGTGATTGGATGCTTGAGTGCGGCCCAGCGGAATGAATGGGAGATCAACGGTATATCTGGGGACCTCTCACTGCTAGGAGTCGTGTTCAGAAGCTGAAGTCCATTACGACGAGTAACTGGATTGAAGCTTAACCTTGAGCCCTGCTGGACGAGAAGAATTGCTGTTGCTCTCCTTCGCAATCTGAAAGCTGCTGTGCTTCAAGAACTGACCCAGAGAGGACCTGGTAAGGCGCCCTCTTCCTGAGCTATGAGGGACCATCGTGCACAGCTGATCTTTGCCTAAACTCCCTGGTAGACAGACCTTCGACACGCTGCCGACCCGATACGGGGATTGCTGCGGAACTCCAAGGAGAAGCGTCCGGTCTGTTGTCCGCCACTGTCAGCCGTCGCCAACCGGAGCCGGCGTGCTTCCGTTGCCTAAGAACTTCATTGATCCAAGGACGCTCTCTTCCTCATGGTCACCACTGTATTCTGCTGGAGAAGGCCTGACCGGCGACGCGCCGAGGAGCATCCACCGTTGGGTTTCCCGCCACCCAAAGACCACAGAGACGCCGACGACTTGACGCCCTTGCTGGGCCACAGTTCTTCAACTCTTTGCAGTCCAGAACTATCGACACCGAGGTGCCCCGCATGCCTCTTCTTGGCAGGACGTTTTAGACTTCCCCGTCAATGAGCACTGCTAGGAACGATGTGGCCACTTCACTGTCGTAGCTCGACCTGTTCTCCGTCGGACGTTCGACGACCCGTGACTCCTGCCTGAAAGGGAGAACATTCAAGAAGGGTTGTCGATTTCCCCGATGCGGAACGCTACAACGCCAAAGTACTTTGGGGTTGCAGAACTATTGGGAAGTTTAAGGGTGAACAATATATGGACTGGGCGTGTATCTTTCTTCTACAGGTTGCCCAGTTGGGGGGATCTCCACACAGAGCTGTGTTTAACGGTAGCTACCAGTACTCTGCCTATTGTTCAACCACCTTGCTTTCCTTCCTCTCTCTACTGCTGGTTTCCTCTTTATTTTGATCTGTGTGTCATTCTGATCGTATGCACTTTAATAAGATTGAGTAACGTTAGTTGTACCACTTTAGAACTGTACATATTTACCATTGTTGATTTTCGGAGCACAAAGTGAGTTATCGTGATCGTGTATATGACTTTGAATATTCATTATATAAAGACTGTGCTTTAACCAATACAGTGTGTGGACATTCCTTTGTGGGTGCGTGGGGACTACACTGTACTTAAGAACCAGCTCGCATCACCTCCCGAGAAGCTAGGCCTTGATTGCTCGACTACGTTACCATAATAGAGAATCTTGGCAGGGTTCTCTGTGCCTCCCCTCTACCATATAGAGAGCAGAAGTGCAGACCCCCCCCCTCCAATGTTTACACACACATGGTAAATATCAGGGTGGACAGCGTAGTGATTTTAATTTTTACGTGATTTTGCAGTACGCTAGCAGTAATTCCTTCACTGTTTTGAAAAATCTGGGGCAACATGGACATTGGGCACAGTGAATAATAGCACGCCACACTTTCACCTTAATGTTTCTATTCCCAAACATGATAGTAGCTTTAACTAAAACAAAGTCACTTTATGTATGTGCATGTACAGTTACCAATCCAGTCCAATCCAATTAATCTCTATTTAAGAGTAGAAACACTTCATACAAGTACAAATAATTAAACAACATAGAAAGTTCTTTTAAAAACAATACTTAAAAGCAGTAAAAGGTTTCTGCATTGTAAATTCATATTATTAGTAGTGAATCATACGCGCATAGGACAAGAAGAGAGAGTCCCAGGTAGAACAATGAAAACTTTCCGCACAGCTCCTATACCAAAAACAGGCAGTCTTTAGGCACTAGAACACATGGAATCTTAAGAATACATAAAATAGAAGAAGAAAAAAACAGTCTACAAATTGACCCATCAGAAGTAAATTGCACATTACCCCCATGTTAAGAACATTGCCCAATGATCCAGGATTGACATATGTACAAAGAAAAAGCCCAGGCTATGGAAGTAGTCTCCACGTTGAGCAGGTAATACTGCGCTGGTCGGTATTGCACACGTCTCTTGTTTTTTAAATGTTAAATGCTGCAACCATTAACCTGGTTCTGAAGCGTGTATATGCATGACAGAAAAAGAGAACATGCACCTGATCCTCTACCTCTGCTTGCCACTTGAGACAATACGCCTCATCTCCCTGCAGAGCTCTTTCTGAAATGAGCTGACATGCACCTGATCCTCTACCTCTGCTTGCCACTTGAGACAATACGCCTCATCTTCCTGCAGAGCTCTTTCTGAAATGAGCTGACATGCACCAGATCCTCTACCTCTGCTTGCCACTTGAGACAATACGCCTCATCTTCCTGCAGAGCTCTTTCTGAAATGAGCTGACATGCACCTGATCCTCTACCTCTGCTTGCCACTTGACAATACGCCTCATCTTCCTGCAGAGCTATTTCTGACATGAGCTGACATGCACCAGATCCTCTACCTCTGCTTGCCACTTGACAATACGCCTCATCTTCCCGCAGAGCTCTTTCTGACATGAACTGACATGCCCCAGATCCTCTACCTCTGCTTGCCACTTGGGACAATACGCCTCATCTTCCTGCAGAGCTATTTCTGACATGAGCTGACATGCGCCAGATCCTCTACCCTTGCATGCCACTTGACAATACGCCTCATCTTCTTGCAGAGCTATTTCTGACATGAGCTGACATGCGAGAGATCCTCTACCTCTGCTTGCCACTTGACAATACGCCTCATTTTCCTGCAGAGCTCTGTCTGACATGAGCTGACATGCGCCAGATCCTCTACCTCTGCATGCCACTTGACAATACGCCTCATCTTCTTGCAGAGCTATTTCTGACATGAGCTGACATGCGAGAGATTCTCTACCTCTGCTTGCCACTTGACAATACGCCTCATTTTCCTCCTGCAGAACTCTTTCTGACATGAGCTGACATGCGCCAGATCTTGTACCCCTGCTTGCCACTTGACAATACGCCTCATCTTCCTGCAGAGCTATTTCTGACATGAGCTCTAACAGTGTCATACAGTCAAATCATGCTCTGGTTATGGGGCTACTTTGAACTGTATAATTACTCTGTAATGGTTACTCTTTGATGGAGTTTGTGGCTAAAATCAGAAAACACCTATTTGCAGGTTTGCCAGTCTAAGTGGTCTCCCTTTCATCCATCAGTCTACATGTTCTCCTAGGTATCAAAACTCGGCTTTCCCAAGAATTGCATGATTGTACATATGTTGGTCAATAATGTAACAGGTTCACAGATCACCAATGGTCCCAGTACCGAGGGTGAGTTAAAGTCCTCTTTATTGTAATTATTGATAATCGGGGAATATGCCGAGGTCCAAATAATGGGTAGTGGACTGTGTGCCTATTTGTTCTTGCAATGACAACGTTAGTTGTTGTTTGGTGTGAATGTTGGTATGAACATTCTTGTAAGATAACATGTTGTTTTGAGCTAGTGACTGTAGCAAGTGTGGGTGCAGGTTTGGGTATCATTTAGTATAATGTATGATTGTATGCATATTTCTTCTGGTGATTTAATAAAAGATGTGATTTGGGTGTATGTTTTGAGGTAACTTACTTTAAGATGTGTGTGTTTAGAAGTCGTGTCACGTATGTTGTATATTATTTGTATTACTTTGAATGTTTACTGTTGTGTGGTTTAAGCGTTGGTTCTAAATGTGCTATGTATGTTGTGCTCTTGTTGGTGTAAATTGTAAAGGTACTGAGGTTATTTGTTTCTGATGACTTGTGTCTGATTTAAGGTTCCAACGATCTTGCTTTTAATTATTGTCTTATTTATTTATTTATTTTTTACTCTGTTTATTGCTATTTGTACATTGTCATATTACAGACAATCGAAAATATATCATTTCACCAGTAACAAAATAGCCAACAGTAGCATTCGGGCAACTACATTCCAGGAGTGCAGTACCCCGCCAGAGGGTTACAGGTACACGTATAGACATAAGCAGAGCGAATGCTGGCAACAACAGGGAGATACATCGTGGGGGGCGAGGAAGCTCCGCATATATTCAGCCAAACGTGTAACCCCGGAATATCTCTCATATGTTTATAGTGGAAAGCTCTACATTCACGGAGGCATGCCATCCGAAGGACTGAACGCCACCCGCCAGAGGGTGTTCCATGCATCCATGTTAGTTGTGGGTTCCTTGAGCCCTGTCTTCATAGCACTATACCATGTTACAGTCCATGCCGTGCACTGTTCTTTAATGCCTGACCACCACAACAAGTATGTTGGACCTTGCCTTCATTTCCGTGCCATAGCTATTCTCCTTTTTGCAAGAGTACATGCCAGGTCCATCAACTTCACCAAATGCTTAACTTTATCAGGCAAGGAATAAACACCTAATAGGCACTCAGCAGGGGTCCAATGGTATATATATATATATATATATATCTACCAGCTTTCTCAAGCATCCGCTTAATCTGTTACCAAAAATCTTGAACATTCATGCACTTCCAAAACATATGCATGTTATGCGCAGGTTCATTACCACACTAGGGGCAGTTGGGTGACACCTGTTTATTACATTTTGCAAGCCTAATGGGCATCATATAGGTCCTATACGCAACATTTAATTATACTAGTGATCACGACTTTGGCGATAACCCTTAAATCCGGTGGTAACGCTATTACCGCCGGATTTAAGGGTCCGCCAAATTAGGATTTTGGCGGATTTCGCCCCAGCTCTGAGCTGGGAGGAAATCCGCCAAAAATTTGCGCTATTACCACCAGCGGGAAATCCAACGGCGGTAAGAGCGCAAATTTTCCCCATTGAGCCCAACGGGGAATGGGGCATTCCCGAATGGGCTCAATGGGGAATGGGCAATTACATTCCCGCCAAACTCGTGATCCGGTGCTATTAGCGGCGGGGAGTTCGGCGGTAGGGCTAATACCGCTGGCGGTAATACCGCCGGCGTTACCGCCAAAGTCGTGATCAGGCCCATAAGTCTAGTGTTTCTAAATGCACGTTTAACAAACATAAGCACACCCTCCCACTTGTTGTCCTCTAGCGAGTAGGCTAGGCCTAATTCACATGCCAATTCCTTCCCTATCACTCTAGTGCTTGTAGCAGTCAGTAAACCCCCATACAGCCATGACACAGGTCTCCAGCCATCTTCCAGCTCGTACAACAACAACAACATCACAAACACTTTGCCTTGTTTGGGTTCCTCGCGCCTCATTGGCCATTTCTTGTTTGCAATCCTGGTGATCCTCATATATCTGAGAAACTGCCCTTTATGTAACCCATAGTCTTCCATCATATCCACAAACTCTCTAATATTCCATGTTTGTAAAGATCACCCTAAGTGGAAATTCCGAGATGATCCCATTTCCTCAGGAAAAGAAGGCAGTTCCTGTCTGTACATATATCCACTGATAGAGATACTTACAGAGAACTGACGTCATGCATCTTAAGAATGTGCAATGTCCTGGTCCACACCTTTCTTCCCAACTGCCGAATGTGAGGCGGATCTCCCAGGCATGATCCATAAGGCCTCTTTAAGCACAGCCAGTTTTATGGCCTCCAATAGCAACCCAGCGTCCAACGTTATCCCCTCTGCCAACCATCCAAGTACTGCAGCTGGGCTGCCAAATAATACTCAAACCATGGGAGCTGAACTCCTCCATCCTCATACCTCATGTACAATGTGGTCAGCGCTACCTTGTGCCTTCCTTTGCCCCACAGAAATCCTCTAACCAGGGACTTCCACGTTCTGAAGAAGGCAGCTGCGGTATGGAACTGTAAATTAACAAAATAATATAGCAAGCCGGGTAGGATGACCCTTTGAACTAGTGCCACTAATCCCATTAGCGACAAGGGCAGCTTATTCCAAAAGAGCATAGACTTCACAACTCCATCCAAGGACTTAACAACGTTTTGTTCCCGTGTACATTCTGCTTCATCTGATATGTTTATCCCCAAGTTTCGGAACAAATGAACCGCCCATCAGAGACCCAGATCCGGCAACTCCTCCAAGTTACAATTGCACATCCTGGCCAAAGGGAACAGACAGGACCTCTCCCTACTGAAGGAGATGTCCGAGAGCTCAGCGAAATTATCAAGTACCTGAAGGACCAGCGGCAGGTTATGTTTGTGTTCACTCAAATACAAGAGAACGTCATCTGCATAAATGGATATCAGATGTTGTGACCCCTCAACCCATATTTTCCAGGTACGTGAAATTCATCTCACCAGTATACTGCTAGCAGCTCTAACAGCAATATGTACAACATTGGTACAGTAAGCAGCCCTGCCTGGTACCCCTTTGCATATCCCAGGCTACAGACATATGTTTACCCATTCGGACTCTTGCCATCGGTTTGGTGTATATCAGACGCATCTATCTAGTAAATAACTCTCCTATCCCAAACCCATGCAGTGCAGCATACATTCACTCCCAAAAGACAGAGTCGAAAGCTTTCATTGCATCAAGGGAGGCCACCATGTACGATGGGTCCTGGAATTGTGTCCTCTTAATGACGTGCGGCAATCTGCGCAGATTCATGGATGTATTCCTACCAGGGACAAATAATGCCTGGTCTCCATCTATCAGGGAGCCAATAACAGGTCTAAGGCATCCCGCCAGTAATGGTGTAAACAATCTTTATGACGATCTTTATGAAGATCTTTATGTCTTCGTTCAACATAGACAGAGGTCTACATGATTTGCATAAAGTCTGTTCTTTCCCCAGATTGAGCACTGGGACAACCACTGCATACTGGCTGGCAGATGCCCAGTTTCATAGGGCTCCTCAAAGACCTTAAGCATAATGGGCGGTAGGGTCCCTGTATTGCTTAAAGAATTACGATGGAAGGCCATCACCTCCAGGATTTCCCCGGTCTTCAAGGGCGAGATCACCCTTTGTAGTTCCATAATGGTTAATGGCTCATCTAGGGCAGTAGCCTGTTCAGTAGCGAGCTTTGGTATCACTATCTGGGAGAGTGTGTAGCCAACCTTGTCTATGCCGGCCATCACTTGATTGCCATAAGTATCTCTCTAATAGTTACTAAAGACATAATTTATTGCAACCTGAGATCGCCAACTAGCCCTACATTTGTCTCTAACCATTTGGATTGTATGTCGCAGGTGCTCATCTACAAACCCATGCTAACATACTTCCTGAGTTGTTCCCTTTCCCATGCATCCGAGCCACATACACAACATAGTCAAACTTTCTGAGTTGCTCCCACGTCGTAGTACATTGCAACCTAAGGCCCAGTAATTCAGATTCCTTAGATTCATGAGGGATCCCATTCCACTCCAATACCTGGATTTTACTTTCCAGCATCTCCAGCTACACCCTCAAAGACTTCCTAATATCTCCCACGAATCACTACCTTAAGTGTTTCCCATATAGTTCCCCATTCTTCAACGCCTCCCACATTTCTATCCAGGAATTCAGTTCTGGAGTCTGCCATATGGTCTCTAAAATTGTAATCCGACAAGGTCCCCACTGACATTTGCCATGTCGGTTTCAGTGACGGCACCCCAGCCCAGCACCAATCAACTATCAACGCTGAATGGTGTGAGATTGATCTACCAGATATGTTGCTTCAGTTAACTCATCCAGATGTTCACTCTCAGCACAAATGTAGTCAATGCAGCTATTAACATTATGCAAAACCGAGTAGTATGAAGAACATCTATTGTCACCATTTACAGCTCTCCACAAGTCTATTAGGGCGCCATGGGGGCATTAGCCATGCATACTTCCTGTTCTGGTATGATTGGTGACTGTTTAGGGCAATGCTGCTCTCGTTACTAACATTATGGGGGTATCTTTTAAGGTTTAAGGAACCCTTTCTTTGACTGCATTAATATCATAATTGGAAGTATACCAAATGTAATGTGGATATAGGTGACATGATGGCGTCTGTAAATGCCAGGATGATGAAGGCTTGTATTTGTTATAATTTGCCTTTCCATGGATACCTGACCGTGTACATAGTTCATTATTAAGGTATGTCTTTATATACCACGCACTCTACATCTTAAAAGTAAGAACAATATGTAAATATTATATGGTGTGGTGTGCATTTCTAGGCCATAAACAGAAGTCTCTGTCACCTGAAAAGCGGCATTAAACATTGCCACCAAAAACAGATGTGCTTTGCTTTCCCTGGCACATGTGTGGCAAGCATTTGAACATTTCACCAAAAACAGCTCTGTGTTTGCTTTATTCCATGTGAATGACAAAAAGTTAAACATTTCACCGAAAAAGGCCCTGCGTGCTTGTGTTTCATCTGAATGACAAAAAGGTATGCACTACATCCAAAAACGATCTTGTCTTACTTTTAATTCACATGAGGGGCAAGGATTTCAACATTGCAACCCAACCCAGCTTTCGTTTTCCCTTTCATGTGAACAGCAGTGCTCTAAACACCACAAATGAAAAACGACTTGGCTTTTTCTTCTATTCAGTGTCCAATTAAAGAACCCTGTGGAGGGGGCCTACCCCTCTGTGTCAATGGACCAACAACAAATGCAAATCCACTCAAAAGGACCAATTAAAAAATTCCATGACCTACGGAACAGCATTTCAAACAGTAAATGAAGAAATATGGCTTACACACGTGTGAAAAAGAAAAAAAGTAACTTCAAAAGCCATGGTGAAAGGACAGCTTTGCTCAGACAGAAGTTTCAGTGAAAATTACTGTGTGGGGGGGGGTGTTGACTAAAGCCATGCACATTATGTTTACCCCCAAAAGACTACAATCACCTTGGAAGAGGCTCGGATTACCGGGAAAAAAAAAATTGGCTCAGGCAGGAAACTTTTCAATTGAAAGTCTATGAGTGAACTATACTGGAAGGGCGTACTAACAGTGTGGCTAGAGCTTGTCCAGGAAGTTTGAGTTCCTTCTGCACCCACTACAAAGGACAAACTGACAAACTTCAAAGGGTGTAATAAAAATATTTTATCACCGGCTGAGACAGGGGAAGAGATATGGCGGTGGGGGATGAAGCCCCACCCTCCCATATGTGACTGATCCTCTAAATTGACATTGAAGGATTGATTCATTTTAGGAATTTTTCGCAGCACTCAGAATAAGAAATAATTTTGTTTTATGCTATTTTTCCTTACAATTTCCAGGAGGTTGTTACGAGGCTAAACACATGTTCCTGAGGCTTTGTGGACTGAAATGGCCAGTAAAGAGTTGTTTCTGGCTGATTTAAAAATGGGACAATTATGAAAATTGACGGACAGGTGGAAAATTAGATTATGAACATGCTTAATCATTTGCCGAGTTGTAACTGTTATGCATTTCATAAAAAGGACAAAAAGGTGCCAAAGGGCCATGCTACCTCACACAGAGTTGGTGATTGGCTTGCCTAATTCCCTATGACCCACTGAAACCGCATATCTATTTATTATTGCAGTGGCTAGTATAAGTTTGAAGTTATGATACATAACTCAGTTTTGCTAAAAGGTTGACCTGAGAACAAAGAACTGTAATAAATGACAAACAGACAGTGTGTGCTCTCTCTCGTCAGCCAATAATGCCAGGAGGTAGAGAGATGGATGGTAAACTGTCCTATCCAAGGCTATGGGTAATTGTAGAGTACCCCCCCTAGATTGTAAAAGTAGTGATGTCATGTGGGCTATATAAAGGGGGACTGTACTAGGTTGAGGACAGACAAACACACACAAATATCCGGGGAGACAGGAGAAGGAGGACCGAGAGGAGGCAGATGAACCATATCAAGGCAGAGTGCAGAGATCAGACACCTTGCCTAGCTGTCCAGAGTTTCCTGAGATCCAGCTGGCTTTCCTGAATCCCATCCAGGCAGAGCGCAGAGACTAGACCCCTTGTCCTAGCTGTCCAGAGTCTACTGAGATCCAGCTGGCTGTCCAAAATCCCAAACCAAGGCTTACTTTGTAAGTAGCAAATAACCCCAGCCCTAACTTGCATAAGACCTTCCTTTTATAGCATTGCATTCCATTGAAATCCCATTGAAAATCCCATTGAAATTTCAAAATTGTTGCCAGTATAAGTCATTCACCTTCCCATAGTAGAATCTGTATTAGCCTGTGTATGTTAGCATATTCCTTTAATAAATCTCAGTTCTCTGTATAAGTCCTTGGCATTATTTTGAAGTAAATCAATGAATTCCCCATTGAAATTAATGGTACAAGTTGGTTAAAATTCGAAATTAATCCCCTTGTGCCTAGAGTCTTTCTTCAATAACCATAGTCATTAAAGTTTAGCCTCAACAGAATTAGTATCCATGTAAATGAAAACTGAATCGGCCCGTGAATTGTGTGCATTATCCCACAAACTCCGAACTTGCATCTGTCCTGTAAAAAACCCAAACCGTAGTCCCATTGAGAGCAACCCTTGTTGCCGAGAATCTTATCTGTTACGTGCCTCTGCCTTGTCCTTGAAAACTGATTTCCTTAGCTGCCTGTCATTGTAATTTCGGTGTTAAATTAATTTCCATTTGCTGTTTGTATTTTTCCTTTTGCATTTGCTTTCTCCCCAAAATCAATTGTCCTACCTTATTTCCACGTTGGCCGGGTGTGCTGATTAGTAGTCTCTAAGCTTCCCTATCTCCTCAAGTATAGCAACACGAATGTCCTTTTATTCTGTCCCACAGTAGCTTTCCCATAGCCGTGTGAGTAATAATCAAAATACGATTCTGCCATTTTGCTCCAAAACAGGTTTTCACTTTCTTTTCTGGCTTCCCATATTGGGGTGGTGGGCTTTATTCGAAATCCGATTTTCTCTTTCTATCCTTACTCCTTGCCACTGCATTGCATTCAATGGAATTAAGTTAGCTGATGTTTGGGGGTGAGCGTTGCAGGTGGGGAGTGCTTAACCTTGGTGCTATCACTTGATTAAAAACTGTTCTTTTTCCTGTTTTGCCATTAAAGATCCATGTAAACTGTGATAGGATTTCTGAACCCATTTTTCTGTAGGAATCATTGCATTTGTGTTGCCACACATTGATGGCTGTTGTAAAATTGTTTGATTTTCCTTTTTCATTAAACCATACATTAATAAATATCTTCTTGCTACACACCGGCCTGGTTCCTCGTTCATTGTGACACAGGGTGTTTGTGAAGGTTACGTTAGCCAGCTAGCCCAACTCTGTTCCATATGTCTGTTACATGTGGCCTTGGCCTGTCCCGTTTCTATACTCTAGTCTGTCTTTTTGTGGAGCGCTCTGATGCCTGCGGGCTGCAGCGCTATACAAATATATAAATAAAATAAAATAAATAAATAAGGTTGGGTGTGAGACGGGTTGGAGGAGTACTGAGAAAGCATGCATAGTATATTAAAGATAAAAATTGTTTCATTGTGCACCACACTCATTGTCTGGGAAAGAGTCCCTGGCTGGAGTGTGCCATGTTATAAACCGTGACAATAGTGTTACATTTATGCTTTGTTTGAATTCGATGCCACAGGTCACACAATTCATTTGCATGCTAGCATTTATTAGCAGTTTAATACCTTAGTGCAAAGGACGAGGTATCTCGTCCTTGGAATTCCCTCCCTGTTACCAAGGGCGGGATACCTCGTCCTTTTTGGCACTTACACAAAACTGTAATCCAACCCCTGGGTTATGTGAGAGGGAGGTCTCTCCTCACTGCCCGGGGGCTGGATTACCTTCATTTTCACATTGGCATGCAGAGCGCACGCCGACATGAAATTGAAAGTATTTTCACCGCGGCAGCCATTTTCAGCGGCTGCAGTGAAAACACAAGGTGAGTGTCCACCATGCTCTGCCTTGAACTCCGGCTGTATTTCATGCCAGAGATCGAGGAAGGTGTAGTTGGAAAGGGGAGATTCTCCCCTTTCCAACGACACCTTTTGTGACAGCATTGCTGGTCACGGAGAGGACGCAGATCGCTTGTGTCACGGCTCGCTCCCTTCGCTCCCGTTCCCGCCACTTGGGGGCATGTTTTGGGGTTTATTCCCTACTGGACATTTCCTCCGAACCTTATGCTACAGTGTCCTGATGAATTGGGAGCGCTAAAACTTTATTTCCCAAATTACTTCCCTTCCGGATCCATTCCAGGTTTTTGGCAGCCAGCATGCTACTGCTACTTTAATCAAATGACTATGCTTCCCAGAATGCCTGGCTCACTGCTTCACCTCCTCCCTTGCAGGACAAGGCTGGGTGGAGGATAGGCAACACCTGTGGCTGCAGGTGCAGCAGGTGGCACGCCTGAGGGGTGTGCTCGTTAAGCAGCTTTAAAAGCCTCAGTTTGCTTCAGTCCAGCGCTGGTCATTGTTGCTGTGTTCCTGTTGTGACTGGTCCCTTGTTCCTAGCTTTTGTGCTTAGTACCTAGTTCTTGTTCCTTGTTCCTATCTTTTGTGCCTAGTACCTAGTTCCTGTTCATTGTTCCTAGCGTTTGTGCCTAGTACCTAGTTCCTGTTCCATTCCTAGCGTTTGTGCCGAGTTCCTAGTTCCTGTTCCTTGTTCCTAGCTTTTGTGCCTAGTGCCCAGTTCCTGTTTCTTGTTCCTCTGCCCTGGATTTCGGATTCTTGTGCTTAATTGATTTCTGCTCACTGGATTTCCCTTTCTGTCTTCCTCTGTCTGCAGGCAGCCTGTCTCTGTGCTTTACCCTTTGATGCTGCCCAATTCGCCTGTGTTTTCTGTTTCTTTGTTGCTGTCCTTTGCTACTGAAAAACCTGATGCTTTAGTCTTTCCCTTTATAGATTTAGCTTCCTGCCTCAAGGTTTCCTTTTGTGATATCATTTTCCCTGCTCCTGATCCTTACTTTCTATTGGGATCCATTCCATGTTTTCCATCTCACTTCTGCATTCATTTCCCATGGATTATTAGGTGTGGGTGTTATTGTAACTAGCCCCAGTGTAAATGCCCTTTTGTTTCCTCACTATTTTATATCACTATTTGTACTCGCCCCTTGACTAGGGTCTTATGTATTTAGTTTCCTCCACCCATTGCTGTTATAGCCTTCAGGGTTCCTGTTTGATCAACTGGGTTCGTGAGTTTACTGACATTCAAGTGGTCTTTCCGGTCCTCGTGAGTACAGTTTCTAAGTTCCTTATTCTGTATCATCCAGAGTGTTAGTCCACAGATCCTGTCCTTGCTTGCCCTCTACGTGGGTTTAGCGCTGTCAGTATCTGTAATAGCATAGTGGGTAAGGAGTTTGCCGACTTTCCTTTCAGTCATAAGGAGGTTCTAAGTGTTTACCCCACATTCCTTTTCATATATAGGTATTATTGTTTCTCCTGGGTTTTAGTATTCACAAGTCTTGGGTTTTGTATGCACATATTTAGATTCAAAGTTGTACACTGTGAGATTCCGTGCACATTGCCTTCTTCCTTTCTTAACAGCTTGATCCGTAGCCAGCAATGCCACTGGACCACCAGGGATGTGTTTTCAAAGCGGGGGGCTGCTTACAGTAAGGAGTCCTCTCCCCCCAGACCACCAAAGCATATATGGATAACCCTGGGGGCAGATGGCTGATCATCTGCCCCCAGTGAAGGGGGCACATTGGAGAAACAAAAAGAAAAACTGAAGGGAGATTTGGGTGGTGGTGGGGGGGCACTAGCCACCAGGGTTTTTGTTTTACACAAAAGGGGGGGCCCTCTCTGCCTCACCCCAAGGGGAAAAGGGGGCACCCCTTGTATCCCTCCCTGGGGGTAGATTTCTGCCCCCAGGCAGGAGTACATGAGGTGGCCCCCATCCAATTGGGGAGGGTCACCAGAAAAGTGTGGGCAGGACCCCCAAAGGATGGGGCCTGCAGGTTAGGCCACACCTGGGGCAGATGGGTGCCCATCTGCCCCCATCTGCCCTGGGGAATGGGCCCAAGTGGAAAACAAAAAACAAAACATTCATTGACCACCAGGGAATTGTTTTTATGGAAAGGGGGTGTCCCTTCCCCGCCCACCCAAAATGGACAGGGGGTCATGTCATGCAGCCCTCCCTGGAGGCAGTTATCTGCTCCTAGGAAGGGGCATCTGACCCTAGGGAGGGCTGAATGAGATGCCTCACCTGCATTTCGTGTGGGGGGGAGAGGGCCACCCCCCTTTACATTAGAAAATTCCCCGGCAGTTTAGAGTGCCCATCAGCCCCCCTAAAGTGTAGTGTACCATTTTCAATTTTTTTTATTTCTTTACCAAACTTCCCTTGACGCAGATGGGCACAATGGTGTGCCAATCTGCCCCCAGGGTGCCCAAACCTTACTGCCCCAACCACTGGGGGGCCTGTCTCACATTTTCTAGTGGCCCTCTCCCCCCCACCACAAACGGAGGGGGGGACCACATGCAGGCCTCCCTGGGCCTCCAATGAATGGCTGCTTGAGGTACACCCCCTTCGATTTGGGAGTGAGCCACCAATAAATGTGAGACCGGCCCCCCCAGTGGGTGGGGCAGTAAGGTTTGGGCACCCTGGGGGCAGAATGGCACACTATTGTGCCCATCTGCGCCAAGGGGAGTTGGGTAAACAAAGGAACAAATTGAAAATGGGAGGCTGCACTTTAGGGGGGCTGAGGAGCACCCTAAACCACTAGGGAATATTGTAATGTAAAGGGGGGTGCATCTCTCCAACCCCCTAAATGGAGGGGCGGGGCATCTCATGTAGCCCTCCCTGGGGGGGGGCAAATAAGAGGGGGGCTATTATGCACTCCTCCCTGGGGTCGGGTGTCCCAGATATCTGCCCACAGGGAGGGCCGCATGACATGGCCCCCAATCCATTTTGGGTGGGGTGGGTGGCCGCCACTCCTTCCCATTACAAAATTCCCCAGCGGTTTGGGGTCACCATAGCCCCCCTAAAATGCTGTCTACCATTTTCACTTTTTTCCTATGTTTACTCCTGTTTGCGCAGATGGGCACAATAGTGTCTCCTTCTGCCCCCAGGGTGCCCAAAACGTACTACCCCACCCATTAGGAGGCCTGTCCGAGATTTTGTGGTGGCCCTCTCCCCCCCATCCCAAATGGGTGGGGGGGCACCTCATGCAGGCTTCCCATGGCCTCCTACGAACGGCTGCTTGAGATACACCCCCATCCATTTGGGGTGGGGAGGAGAAGGCCACCAATAAATGTGGGACAGGCTACCCAGTGGGAGGGGCAGTAAGTATGGGGACCTGAGGGCAGATTGGCACATCAATGTGCCCATTTTAGCCAAGGAAAGTTTGGTAAACAAAGAAAAAAATGAAAATGGCAGGCTGCACTTTAAGGGAGCTGAGGGACACCCTAAACCGCCGTGGAATTTTGTAATGTAATGGGGGGTGCACCTCTCCACCCCCCCAAATGGATGGGTAGGGCATCTCATGTAGCCCTCCCTGGGGGCAGATAAGGGGGTGCTGTCATGCACTTCTTCCTGGGGCCAGGTGTCCCTTCCTAGGAGCAGATATCTGCCCCCAGGGAGGGCCGCATGACATGGCATGGGCCCCACTCCATTGTGGGTGGGGGTGAGGGGGGCACCACCCATTCCCATTAGAACATTCCCCAGTGGTTTTGGATGGTCCACAGCCCCTCCATAATGCTGTCTACCATTTTCACTTGTTTCCTTTGTTTACCCAAATGGCATTGGCGCAGATGGGCACAATAGTGTGCCATTCAGCCTCCAGGGTGCCCAAAACCTACTGCCGCACCCATTGGAAGGGCCTGTCCAACATTTTTAGGTGGCTCTCTCCCCCCCACCCCAAATGGTTTGGGCGGTACCTCTTGCAAGCCTCCCTGGGCCTCCTACAAATGGCTGCATGAGGTACACCTCCCTCCATTTGGGGTGGGGGGGCACACCAAAAAATGTGGGACAGGCCCCCCAGTGGGTGGGGCAATAAGGTTTGGGCACCCTGGGGGAAGATTGGCAGACCAATGTGCCCATCTGCGCAGAGGTAAGTTTGGTATACAAAGAATAAAAAGGCTGCACTTTAGGGGGGGCTGAGGGGCACCCTAAACTGCTGGGGAATTTTGTAATGTAAAGGGGGTGCACCTCTCCACCCAACCCACCAAATGGAGGGGCGGGCCCTCTCATGTAGCCCTCCCTGGTGGCAGATAAGAGGCTGCGCTGTTATGCACTCCTCCCTATGGTCAGGTGTCCCTTCCTAGGAGCAGATATCTGCCCAAAGGGAGGGCTGCATGACATGATCCCCACTCCATTGTGGGTGAGGGGAGGGGGGCCACCACCCCTTCCCATTAGAAAATCCCTCGGCAGTTTGGGGTGCCCCACATCCCCTCTAAAATGCTGTCTACCATTTTTACTTTTTCCCTTTGTTTACCCAACTTCCCTTGGCACAGATGGGCTCAATAGTGTGCCATTCTGCCCCCAGGATGCCCAAAATCTACTGCCCCACTCATTGGGGGGCATGTCTGACATTTTGTGGTGTCCCTCTCCCCCTCACCCCAAATGGGTGGAGAGGGCACCTCATGCAGGCCTCCGTGGGCCTCCTACGAATGGCTGCGTGAGGTACACCCCCTCCATTTGGGGTGGGGGGGGAGAGGGCCACCAAAAAATGTGGGGCAGGCCCCTCAGTGGGTTGGGCAGTAAGGTTTGGGCACCCTGGGGGAAGATCGGAACACCAATGTGCCCATATGCGAAAAGGCAAGTTTGGTAAACAAAGAAAAAATTGAAAATGGCAGGCTGCACTTTAGGGGGCCTGAGGGGCACCCTAAAACGCAGGGGAATTTTGTAATGTAATGGGGGGTGCACCTCTCCACCCCCCCAAATGGATGGGTAGGGCATCTCATGTAGCCCTCCCTGGGGGCAGATAAGGGGGTGCTGTCATGCACTTCTTCCTGGGGCTAGGTGTCCCTTCCTAGGAGCAGATATCTGCCCCCAGGGAGGGCCGCATGACATGGCATGGGCCCCACTCCATTGTGGGTGGAGGTGAGGGGGCCACCACCCATTCCCATTAGAACATTCCCCAGTGGTTTTGGATGGTCCACAGCCCCTCCATAATGCTGTCTACCATTTTCACTTGTTTCCTTTGTTTACCCAAATGGCATTGGCGCAGATGGGCACAATAGTGTGCCATTCTGCCTCCAGGGTGCCCAAAACCTACTGCCGCACCCATTGGAAGGGCCTGGCCAACATTTTCAGGTGGCTCTCCCCCCCCCACCCCAAATGGTTTGGGCGGTACCTCTTGCAAGCCTCCCTGGGCCTCCTACAAATGGCTGCATGAGGTACACCTCCCTCCATTTGGGGTGGGGGGGCACACCAAAAAATGTGGGACAGGCCCCCCAGTGGGTGGGGCAGTAAGGTTTGGGCACCCTGGGGGAAGATTGGCAGACCAATGTGCCCATCTGCGCAGAGGTAAGTTTGGTATACAAAGAATAAAAAGGCTGCACTTTAGGGGGGGCTGAGGGGCACCCTAAACTGCCGGGGAATTTTGTAATGTAAAGGGGGTCACCTCTCCACCCAACCCACCAAATGGAGGGGCGGGCCCTCTCATGTAGCCCTCCCTGGTGGCAGATAAGAGGCTGCGCTGTTATGCACTCCTCCCTATGGTCAGGTGTCCCTTCCTAGGAGCAGATATCTGCCCCCAGGGAGGGCTGCATGACATGATCCCCACTCCATTGTGGGTGAGGGGAGGGGGGCCACCACCCCTTCCCATTAGAAAATCCCTCGGCAGTTTGGGGTGCCCCACATCCCCTCTAAAATGCTGTCTACCATTTTTACTTTTTCCCTTTGTTTACCCAACTTTCCTTGGCACAGATGGGCTCAATAGTGTGCCATTCTGCCCCTAGGATGCCCAAAATCTACTGCCCCACTCATTGAGGGGCATGTCTGACATTTTGTGGTGTCCCTCTCCCCCTCACCCCAAATGGGTGGAGAGGGCACCTCATGCAGGCCTCCCTGGGCCTCCTACGAATGGCTGCGTGAGGTACACCCCCCTCCATTTGGGATGGGGGGGAGAGGGCCACCAAAAAATGTGGGACAGGCCCCTCAGTGGGTGGGGCAGTAAGGTTTGGGCACCCTGGGGGAAGATCGGAACACCAATGTGCCCATATGCGAAAAGGCAAGTTTGGTAAACAAAGAAAATATTGAAAATGGCAGGCTGCTCTTTAGGGTCCCTGAGGGGCACCCTAAAACGCAGGGGAATTTTGTAATGTGAAGGAGGGTGCACCTCTCCACCCCCCCCCCAAATGGAGGGGTGGGCCATCTCATGTAGCCCTCCCTCCCTCCAGATATCTGCTTCTAGGAAGGGACACCTGACCCCAGGGAGGAGTGCTTGACATCCCCCCTTATCTGCTACCAGGGACGGCTACATGAGATGGCCCGCACCTCCATTTGGGGGAGGTGGGTGGAGAGGTGCACCCCCCTTCACATTACAAAATTCCCCAGCGGTTTAGGGTTCCCCTCAGCCCAACTAAAGTGCAGCCTGCCATTTTCAATTCCTTTCTTTGTTTAGCAAACTTGCCCTGGCACAGATGGGCACATTGGTGGATGGGTGTGCCAATCTTCCTCCAGGGTGCCCAAACCTTACTGCCCCACCCACTGAGAGGCCTGTCCCACATTTTTTGATGCCCCTCTCCCCCCACCCCAAATGGAGGTGGGGTGTATCTCACGCAGCTGTTCGTAGGAGGCACAGGGAGGCCTGCATGAGGTGCCCCCCCACCCATTTGAGGTGAGGGGGAGAGGGTCACCACAAAATGTCAGACAGGCCCACCAATGGGTGGGGCAGTAGGTTTTGGGCACCCTGGGGGCAGAATGATACACTATTGTGCCCATCTGCACCAAGGGGAGTTGGGTAAACAAAGGAAAAACGTGAAAATGGTAGACCACATTTTAGGGGGGAGCTGTGGGGCACCCCAAACTGCCAGGGAATGATCAAATGGAAAGGGGTTGTGGCCCCGTCCACCCCACCCACAATGGAGTGGGGGCCATGTCATGCAGCTCTCCCTGAGGGCAGATATCTGCTCCTAGGAAGGGACACCTAACCCCAGGGCGGAGTGCATGGCAGCGCCCCCTTAACTGCCCCCAGGGAGGGCTACATGAGATGGCCCGCCCCTCCATTTGGGGTGGGGGTGGAGAGGTGCACCCCCCTTTACATTACAAAATTCCCAGGTGGTTTAGCGTGTCCCTCAGCCCCCCCTAAAGTGCAGCCTACCATTTTCAATTTTTTCTTAGTTTACCAAACTTCCCTTGGCGCAGATTGGCACATTTATGCGTCAATCTATCCCCAGGGTGCCCAAACCCTACTGCCCCATCCATTGGGGGGCCTGTCCGACGTTTTGGGGTGGACCTCGCAAAATGGAGTGTGGGGGGCACCTGATGCAGCCCTTAGTGGGGGAAGATTTCTGCCCCTAGGAAAGGGCAAATTTACTGGGGGGGGTGAGGTTCAGTAGACCACCAGGGATGGCTTGCAAGGGGGGGAGCATGATTGGAAAGTATAAGTGTAGATTTGTTTTTGCTGGGCTGACCGTAGGTAACAAATGTTATTTTTTTCGTTTACAACTTTTTCTACACAAGCAGCTGCAATGTTATCTGAGTACTGTTTTTTTTATTATTCTATGGTTAGGGCCCACTGTCATTGGGGTGGGTGAGAGTGGGGCTGGATTGTTGGTGGTGTGGGTAGGAATGGGCCATCTGGGCAGATATTTTGGTGGGCTGGGACACAATTGCAGGGGCAGGCCACAAATTGCCCCCCATGCCAGCAGAACATTGGTGTTTCCCTGGGAGCGGATGTCTCCCATGTGGGTTGTCCATCTGCAAGCCCAGGCTGCATCGCTGACTGTGTACGTTACAGATGTCAACTCCAGGGAGAAATGGGGATCCCGCTGGGACTCCCTGGAGCTGCAGCTGTGCTTAGGGGACAGTACACAAACATAGTACATGGATGTCCAAGGCCAGGGACATCACCTCCAACCGTCCTGGAGTTGTGGCTGGGCTGCATTACAGCTTTTCCCATTTTGGAGGCATTGGCACACTGCCGGGATTCCCTGGTGGGGAAAAGCTGTAACGCAGGCCATTCATAGCTCGAGCAAAGTCAGAGGTAATGTCCCTGGCCTTGGGCACCCTTGTGCCATGTAGGACTTCGGCGGGGCTTCTGGGTAATACATTCTGGGGAGATTTGCGCAAGTCAGACATCTTTGGATTCCCACAGGTGTCTTCTTTTCAGAAATGCATGGGGTTCCATGTTCTCCTTGGTGGCTTCAACACCCTAGGCCCATATCTGTATGGTGTGCGCTTCAGAAAAATTCCTGAAATTCAGCTGTCCGGAAAGACTTGGGGTTAGCCATGTTTTAGGCTTTCCCCTTTGCACCCATGTAGGTGCACCCGCACATGTGAGGTACCTTTTTGTGGGGACACCTGTGGGAACGTGGGAAGGTAGAACATTTGTTGTTGGCTGCGTTTTGGTGGATGAGCTCAGTGAAATGTGCAGCAATTATTTTTTTTTCGCCACATTTCGGATTTTGCCAGGGTTTCTGGGTAATACATTCTGGCCCGATTTGCGAAAGTCAGACCTCTGCAGATTCCTGCGGGTGCCTCTTTTCGGAAATGCATGGGGTTCACTGTTTTCCTTAGTGGCTTGGACACCCTAGGTCCATATCTGTATGGTGTGCACTTGAACAGAATTCCACAAATTCTGCTGTCCAAAAAGATTTGGGGTTAGCCACGATTTTCGGCTTTCCCCTTGGCACCCAGGTAGCTGCACCCACGCATGTGAGGTACCGTTTTCATCGGGACACCTGTGGGAATGTGGGAAGGTATGACATTTGTTGTGTTTGTGTCTTTTTCATAACATTTCAACCCATTTGTTGGTGCCCTTTGTCACACAACCCTTTCATTTCCCAAATGTGCCCTACATTTAGTCGCTGCTTTAGGCACTATATACTTTTGTAACCTGCACAAGTCACCTACCCTTCATAAGATCTGCTGAGCTCTTTCAAAAAATGTATGCTTGCTGTTCCTCACCACATTAGTTTTCCTGATTTACACATGCTATGTATGTCTGTTCAGGCCGTAAGCATAACGTTCCTGTGTACCATGGCCCAGTTTTGGCTTGTGGTTTTGCTTGTTTTGTGAAACCCTACAACAAATGTGTGATTTCCTAACTGCAAGAGTCGGGGGAATGTAGCAGAGCATTGTTTTTCTCGAAATTCATAGAAGCCATTGCCATACCAGGCCAACCATGTCCACCACATACCTTTTATTCAGTCATTTTCCTGCCTTTTCCCCAAACTATGGAATTTACCCCTACCTAGTTGTTGCCTGACCTGCGCAAATCACCCCTTCGTAAACTTGGAATTTTGTCTACTTTTTCAGAAATGTATGCCTTTCTGTCCTCCAATTCAGCTTTCTTACCCTTTTCTTCCATTCCGTTCACGCATGTCCAATTGGCAAAAATGGCCAAAATCGCCTAGCAGTCACAAAACGGTTGATAACCACATCAAAATAATTTCTTTTTCTTTCCACTCAAACTGTTCTTGAAGGCCAGGGGATTGGGGAATTCAGCACAGCAAACCATTTCTTCCTAGCGCTAACAAGGGGGAAAAAAACACAGGTTTCTTTGTACATCATTTTATTGGCATTTTTTTTAAAAAAAGAAATCTGTGCAATTTTTGTTTATTTTCTCTAACCCCCCCTACAGCAACCTAGAATTCCTGGGTGGCATTACAACTGCCGGCATGTGGGAAACAAAGGGGCCAAATTTGGCCAGGATATCTCACATAACAAAAAAGTTACAATGCATTGAATGGCGACATACCAAAATCACCAAAAAAGGCCTTGGCACTGGGGGGGAAACCCCATGGCAGTGAAAGGGTTAAAGGGATTGCTAAATATGCATATTATGCAGTACATTGACACGTTAGTTTACTTTTAATTGGAGGTGAGTTGTATGACAAGATCTGCATTCTTTTTATGTCGGTGTAATTAACACTTATTTTTTGGGTGATGTTTTGTGTAGGGAGTTGTATGGATCTTGATGGAGATAACAATGTGTAAATATATTTTTGGATGTGATTTGTGAACACTTGTGGGTGAAGACAATTATCAATGGAAATTAAGATTGTACGATAAACATATTAATTGATGGATTTTAGGGTATTTGTTTGATGGTCTTTTTAAATGCTACTCTAACTTGGTTTTGCATGACACTTTTGATTTGTAATGTAATCCAATTGTCATTTTGGTAGGGCCTTTCACCATTGGTATGACCCTCTCCTGAGTAAAGCTCCTCCCTTCCACTCTAAAGGTCTTTATGACAAGAAAGAACAGTCAAATGGTTAAAAAAAAATGCCACCAGAATGTGAGACGGAAAAACATTTCCCCAAAGACATCACAGCATTTAAACAATGAGAGAAGTCGATCTGTCCAGGATTACAGTATACTCAGGAGACAGGCCGCGATATGACTGCGCCTTTATAGTTTAGTTCCACTGTCACCGAAATGTCTACTAAAAAACCTCCGCGCATTAATCCACTATGATATTCTAAGAGCTGGCACATACATTGCCATGTTGGACCCTACTGTACAGTTTATACCCTCTGTCCCTGTTAGGGAGAATTCTCAATATGTGCTAATTTCACTTACCTTTTGAGACCCCCGGCAACTTTGCTGGATTTCTAGGATTTGATTTTTTTACCTGGGAAGAGTGTGAGCCTTTTTTCCCCACTCTTCCATGTATTTTGATGTATGTTTCACTTTTGTGTTCTTTGGTTATGGAGTTATAACACAACTCAATAGGCATCATCTTTTTCTGTGTGTCACACAGCACCTTAAGTGCAGTGGCACAGGGATGTCTTTCAGCCTTCCCAAGATTTAAATACCTTCTCGGGGACTGACTACTGTCTCCCAGAGCATGTAAAGTTAAATTGACTTTACTAGTCACTTTAAATGTACTGACCCAGCACACACTATCTTACTATAGAGTGCTGGAGGGGTTGCCTAGCTTCCCCTGAGTCAAAAAAAGAAAACTCATGTAACAGTCATATGTTACCCTTTCCTACTTTAAATGTCTGGTGGAAGTGGTTTAGATTAAACTACCATGATTTTTCCTGACCACGAACAACGGTAGCTAAAAATCGGGTCAGCCATGTTTTTCAGTATAGACCTATCTGTAAAAACAGACTCCGGTCGACTTTTTTTGCCATTTCTTTTAGAAAGCAGGTCTCTAGGACTTGGAAAGCAGAGTCGACCACTGGAACGAAAGAACCGAAGACGAGCTGAAGGAAGAGGACTGCTGCAACTCCTGAATGACCGGGGAAGGCCTGCTGCATCGACAGAGAATCCCTTCAAGGTTAACTTCTTCTCTTGAGTTTGGTGGGAGCAACCAACTCTCAAGTCACCAGGACACCTCCACATCTGGTCGAATTTTCTTCAGAGTGCTGTTGAAAACCAGATGCCCAGAGGGAAGTAAACCAGCTTGTGGACTTTAAGGCACTCACACCTTAAACCGGCGTCTTGCTAAAGCTTTTGGCCTCATCCCTGAGCAGTTCAGGAACCTCCTGATGTCCTCCACCTTGTCCCCATGACTGAAGCTCAGGAACAGCGAGATCTGCTCAAACTGCTAGGAACAACTACCTCCGCTACAGCTCTTCTTTACTTTCAAGGTACTGTGCAAACGCGGTCCGAAAATCTTTTCGGCCATCGTGAAACTTTTTGGAACTTGTCTCTTCTTTGAAGGCTTGTCCTTCCCTAAACATATGTCAAACTTTTCACCTAGCCAAATTCTTTTAAAATACGTAGCAAAGACGTAACCGTTATCTGCCAGAACTGTGCTATCCTATACAAAGACTCTGAACCATTGACTTTGGCCCAGGCCTATTGAGAAGATTTGGTGGTTGTAGTTAACTGAACCCCTTTGCCCTGCCTATGAATGTATTCGGGCTGCCTTTCTTATAACCTTGTCTTTTTATCCCCTTATTAAGTAACTAAAGTGCCATTTTGCTCTCACTTCAGGGGAGCTGAACTTGTTCAGTAACATATTGGTGGTGTATTGTGGTTTATTAGTATGTGATATTGAGCTGCTCTTGCTAGTGGAATGTTTTCTAACTGTGTAAATAAATGTATATTCTTTTACCAAGAAACCGTGAATCTGTGTATATATGAATCACTGTATTTGTTGGTACTTTCTGTAACGTGTTCTACTGCTCACTAAACTCTTGAGATAAGTCTGGCTGCTCAGCCACTGCTACCACATAACTGTGTACTATAGGCTTGTACCAAAGGTGAAATTGTACTTACACTTGTAGTCTTAATTGCATGTAGTGTTCCCACAGGGTACTGCATGTGATTCTGCCTAGCAGTCCCCATCTGAAGGGCAAACCTCTACACTTGAACGAACCTGAAGCTATATTTAATTTTAATATCTGTCACTTTCTGGTGCTGGTTTGTGGCACATGAGGCCTTACAAGTTTATCTGCCACAGAGAGAACAAAGCAAGGTTTGCCATGCAAGGGTTTGGCACTGCGATCTGGCATCTAGACACCCAACTCTGAAGCAAGTATTTAACACACTGAGCTATCTTCCTAACTGTCATGTGCGCTAAAAGCTATCATTTCGGTCACTGCATATAGTCAACATATTCACCAAAGGAAAACTAGCATGTTACACCAGTTGTTCTCAAATGAACACAGACTCACTGTATGTTCACTATAGTGACCACAGTGCGTATTTCAGGAGTCATTGATTGGATGGGAAATGTGTTGTCTACAGCAGCCAGGAAAGCAGCTCAGAGTCACAACCGCGCACTATTCAATGTCGTGACGTGCTATTTATGTTGTGTAACAAATATACGTTGACTTATTTTGCATTATGGGGCTACAAAGTAGCTGTGTTCGCTGCTGGTGGCTTATACAACCTGAGCGCATTAATTAGCGGGCTGGGGGTGGCCTGTGTCATGCGTGCCTTGAGTTCACTCTTTCAGGCGTCTTTGCCCTGCAGTGAACAACATTAGTTCGGTGTTGGGAGGTAAGAGAAGTCCCTACACTGAATGTAGACTGTGCGCTGTTGAAGTGCCCCCCCAGACAGGCGCAAACCCTGTCTGTTGCGTGGTGGTGGGACTATTCTGCAGGGGGGGCGGGGGAGGGGCATATTTGGTTATCTGAGCGACCACTCCCTTATTTCGGGTCTTTGATCTAAACGACCTAACCTTGTGCCACAGGTGATATTGGTGTCTACGGGTCACCGTGTGCGTCAAACCCTGAGCAGCCGCCTTGTGTTGGGAAAGGTATGGTTCAGAATGTCCCGAGTGTTGCAAAATGAGTTTAGCAGGAAAGGCTGACCGCTGTTTCGGTTGAGGGCACAATATTTGTGTAGCGCGCCCACGTGCAGAGGGCAATCAGCCAAGATGGTGTCAATAACTATCATTAGTGCTGCTTACCGTTCTGGATTTATTTTTGTCCAAGCATTTTTGCCGCCATTATGTATGGCGTGCAGCGCGGCGGCTAATCTGTGGGCGGTCTGGGCAATAATGACTGGCGGTGCACGGCTGCCGCATCAGGAGGTCAGAGGCCAGCCTGCTTTTTTATTTTGTATTTCCGCTGCTTTAAGGCAAGGCTAGCAGGCCATGGTATGAACATATCAACGTGCACTGCTTTATTTATTTTGTAATTGCGTTTTTCATCCAGCCAGGGCAACATTATGCTATGCAGGGCTGAAGTTATATTTACACCGCAATATAGATGTCTCTCTCGAGTGGGGGAAACGGAAGTCCTCGAGAAAAAGGCGAGTACCACGCGAGCCTACCCTAACATAGGCGCTTCTGTCCAACTATTGAGGATGGAAGCCATTCTCTTCCTTAGCGACTGCCAGCAATGAAGAGGGCCTCTGGTCAGGATCGTGTCTCGGTGCACTCCTGTGGCTAACGTATGCATAATTATTTTCATGGCGGCATTAGAGCCTGCTCCAGGGGGCCACTATTGTATGGTAGTTGACCGCCCCTAAAGTGAGTGGTCCAAAACGTAGATGAGGGCCTCTAATAAGCGCATGGGTGATCCCACACACAATAGAGCCCAATGGCCCCGCTCTCATTTCCTGGTTTACTAGCTACATCGCTACCTGAACGGCCTGCTCACTCTATCAATTAACATATTGTGCGATCGGAACATGATCCTTGGCCACACTTCCCCATCAAGTCGCCACCATAACATTGCTCTCTTGATACCCGAATGAAAATGTGTACCATGCCACGACCTGTCTGTGGCCCGCAGCAGACGTAACCCACAAGATAGACCTTTCGTCTTTACATACAATGGTATACCGAGCCACATGCGCCACATTATAAGGGCACTGTTTTGTTGTCCTTGTAGTAGATGCCACCGATCCTTATTACCCCATACACCAGCCTATGCCACTAGAACTATAGAACTAACAGGTTAATGTCACTTCTTGTCTCTGGACACTAGCCACACAGAAATGTTGCCATGGAGTTCTCTATCCTGTGATACTTGCATGTAGTCTATCCTGTGACTCTTGCATCTAGACTATTTTGTGATACCTGCATTTAGACTATTCTGTGATACCTGCATCTAGACTATTTTGTGATACTTGCATCTAGACTATTTTGTGATACCTGCATATAGACTATTCTATGATACGTGTATCTAGACTATTTTGTGATACTTGCATCTAGAATATTTTGTGATACTTGCATCTAGAATATTTTGTGATACCTGCATCTAGCCTATTCTGTGATACCTGCATCTAGACTATTTTGTGATACTTGCATCTAGACTATTTTCTGATACCTGTATCTAGACTATTTTGTGATACTTGCATCTAGACTATTTTGTGATACCTGCATCTAGACTATTCTATGATACCTGTATCTAGACAATGTTGTGATACTTGCATCTAGAATATTTTGTGATACCTGCATCTAGTCTATTTTGTGATACCTGCATCTAGACTATTCTATGATACCTGCATCTAGACAATGTTGTGATACTTGCATCTAGAATATTTTGTGATACCTGCATCTAGACTATTTTGTGATACTTGCATCTAGAATATTTTGTGACACCTGCATCTAGACTATTCTATGATACCTGCATCTAGACAATGTGATACTTGCATCTAGAAAATGTTGTGATACCTGCATCTAGCCTATTCTGTGATACCTGCATCTAGACTATTCGGTGATACCCGCATCTAGACTATTTTGTGATACTTGCATCTAGCCTATCCTCTGACACCTGCATCTAGACTATTCTGTGATACCTGCATCTAGATTATCCTGTGATTCGGACATTCAGCCCCATTTGTACACCTACTCTCAGCCTACTACAGACTTTTAGTCCTTGACAGACTAGTAAATACAGTGTCTACCCACCAAATTATACGGCAAACTCATCTACACCATGTACACCGTGCCTCTCTGCGTATGCCTGTTAAGCACTTTACTCAATGAAATGACTTCACCTAACCTTCCTAGCTTAGAGCCCAGCTACCATGACCACTACAGCAATAGCTGTCCTCTCACTATGGATATCCCGCTTAAGCCCACACACACTCCGCACAACACGTCAGACACACAGGTGCCTAACCTCAACTTTAGACTGCTCAGACTTAGATCCTGCACTCTCTCCATCAACTTCCATGCTACCCCTACACTTGCACCACTCAGAAATCGCTGACTAGGCTCACGCACCATCAAAGCGATCACAAACCACCACTGTGCCAATGCCCATAAACACCACAATACAAAACAAACCCATGCCGCACCTAACTGCAACTCCCACAATCAACGTACCGCTTCACCTAAAACAGACACTCCAACTATAACAAAAAAGATCCTATGTCCCGTGCAATACAAGTGCGCATTCATTAATGTAGGCTCTCTCAACGCCCATGCACTAGAAGTTAATGATCTAATAACCAACCAAGACATAGACATACTAGCCATCACGGGGACATGGCTTCACGAAGCTTCCGGCCCAGCCATCACGCTAGCCCTACCAGAAGGATATGCCATCCTTAGACAAGACAGGATTCCCAAAACAGGAGGGGGGTAGCTCTTATTTACAAAGAAACATTATCTATTAGAATGATACCGCACCAATGGGAAGGAAATGTAGATATCCTATCAGTCAAACTAGCACTCTCGCCAAACAGCACCATAAATATCAATGTCACATACCGTCCACCTGCCCCCACCACCAACTTCATAGGTCAAGTTAATCACCTTCTAGGAGACAATATTAAAAGAACCACCAAAACCTTACTTATAGGAGACCTAAACCTAGGATTCAACGACCCTAATGACAAAACTGCTATCTCTCTCGCTAAGGACATCCTCGATCTAGGCTTCTCACAAAAAATCCCATCGCCTACACACAGAAAAGGGTGCATCCTAGACTGGATAATACACCACAATTGCAACACAGTCATCACCTCTAACACTAGCCTCCCATGGCCAGACCACAACTATCTTCAATTCACCATCCCAGGAACACCATGCACTAAACGTCTACCACAGCACCGGCTACCTTAGCCAGAAGTGCTAAAAAACTCACTGCGGACAATGCCAGCGCATACCTCAACTTGCCATGCCTAGCACCACCTTTCTCCTCGGACCCCAACATCCTTGCAGAGATATTCAAAGACACCATCACTATGGCCGTCAACACCGTTGCCCCATTGGAAAGCAAAAAAGAGAAAAAAAAATCCTTCTACTCTAACTCCTGGTTCACAGAGGAACTCCAGACTCTGCGCAAAAACAAAGGCCAGGCGCTCAAAAACTGACATAGCAATCCTTGTGACACCACAAAAGGCAACTTCCGATCCATAGCCAAGAAATACAAAGACTCCATTTTCATTGCTAAATCTGAAGCCTACAAGCACCGTATCACCGCTGCCAACTCCCAAACTAAAGAACTATTTAGTATCTTTTTCAAACTAACTGTACCACCTATCTGCACTGATGGGATTGTCAAAGAGGAAGCATGGTGCACAGGCATACAAGCCGCCATGCTTGAAAAAATAAAACTCCTACAAAACAAAATATCTCACCACTACAAAGCCTTACCCAAGCAGAGCCCCCGTGCACAGACACAACCCAATGCCAAAAAAAGCAATCTGCCCAAATTTTCATTCACGGAAATCACTGAAGCAGATGTCATTGACATCCTTAGACACCTCAAACCCTCACAATGTAAGGGAGATGTGTGCCCCCCAAAAATCATTAAGAGATGTGCAGAACTACTTGCTCCTCTTCTTGCAGCATTCATCAATGCCTCATTAAAAATGGCATAGTCCCAGATAGCCTTAAGGAGGTTTGGGTGCGCCCTCTTTTTTAAAAAAAACTATGCTAGACCCCACTAACCCCAATAACTACCGACCCATAACAACAGTTCCATTCCTTCTGAAAATTCTAGACAAGGCCGCCCACAAACAGATTCAACTATACCTTGAATCAAACCCGATTTTAGGAAAGAGACAATCAGGGTTCCGCAAGGGGCAAGGAAACGAAACCCCCCTTCTAGACTTAAAAAACGAAATCACAAACATCCTTGACAAAGGCAAGCCTGCACTCCTCCTCCTCCTTGACCTCTGTTGGGTATTTTGTGGAGATTTGGGGCCTGACGGTATTTTATTACCGCCGAAAAATAACTTAGCAATAATCACTCTTTGTATTCAGATTTGGCCATGTGCAACAATAATACAATGGACATGCATTATTTCAGCACCCAGACCTGCATATTTGGTATACGCGTTGGTGGTATTTTGGTGAGCATAATTCCCTTGTTTTATTTGTGGCCCCAATGTCCAGAATCCCTTATCTTCGCTTAGATTTTTCGTGTGATCACTAGAGAGACCTCAGACCTGCATTCTAGGGATACCACATTTTCCAGTGATAGTGTTGGTGCGCCACCATGGGCAAACTCACTGACTTATTTACGACAGAGAGCTATATGTGGTAGTTTTGTGGTAATTTCCACTACCTTATATACGGTAGGGAGCTATGTTCAGAGAGTCTCTCTTCCCGTTGGCTCATGTACCTCCAACAAGTTATACTACAGTCACTCACAATTATTCATACTGATTCTGACATGCACACATCTGTCTTAAAATGACCATTGCACTGTTTAAACATCTCCCCACATCATTGGCATTGTAATGGTAAATAGAAAATAAACCACCCGTCTGTTTTCAAATATTTTCTGTATTATAAAAGTTGCATTTAGACATGATCTCATTCTTTACAGAAATAAATAAAATGGTACAGTAAAAGCATTTTCTATGACACACTGCAATTATAGTGGCGGAGAACAGAACTTAAATTGCAACATTAGCACTTGATTAAGACACGCACGGGACTTTCATTTTTCTACACTGACTGCATATTTCCGTGCACACACACAGCTCCCCCAGTTAGGTAATTACCTTATCTGTTCAGAGGCTTCTCTCTGTGAATGTGGCTCTCTTGGATTAACTCCAGCAAAAAGGAACGCTTGCCTTCTCAAGCCGGGGTCATTGCCTGGAATTCTCAGCTTTTTCAGATAGGAATGCCTCTGCCAGTGGAAAGGTTTTTCTTTCAGCTTTCCCCAGTCTCGACTGCATCAGGACACCGGAATTTGCATTCAGTCAGGACCCCACAGCCAGGTCTTCTCCCCAGTAGTGCAGAAAGATGTCTCCCTGTCTTTTTCCCTGCTACTGCCCACTAAAACATTCCTCTCAGCCCTCTTTATGACGTGTCCCAATGAAATCCATCATCTCTCATCCTCCTACTCTTCAACAATAGCTTCGCTTATACATTTGCAATTGTTGCAAATCTGACTTCCTCCTTCCTGCCGTTACTGTGCACAACAACACGGATAATCAGGCAGAGAAGAGAAGAAAAAAAAATCTGCACACTCATTTAACTGGTTTTCAGAGTATGCCTAATTCTGCAGTAGAGAACACATTTTATTAGTGGGTTATATTAAAATAAGGTTTTATTAGTCAGGTTAATGGTTAATAGGTTAGCTGTTAATTTTCAAATGTGTCTCTAGCAATATAGGCATTTCAGGTGAAACATAGTGTGCATTTTTAAATGAACACGTGTGCTTTTAACTGTAAAAATAGATTTGCATCTTATATGTTAAAATCGTTTTTTACTGAATAGTCTGTCTTTCCTTGTTAATCTGCTAACCCATATAGCAATGCACCGCACCCTTGTGGTGGTGGTGCTGCAAAAAAAATTGTGCTACTTGTGCAGTATTGCTGTACTGTGTACTGTAACACGCCAAATATCCTTACATATACCCTCCTTTTTTTTTTAGAACTTGGCTATAATCCAAGCCAATTCCTAAAAACAACTTGTTCTTTCTTTTTCTCTTAAAATGCATGTGTATTGGGATATCTTTCTCTTCCTGACGTAGTCAGTAAAATCAGTAACATTTTCATTTTTACTGATAGCACAATCAACCATCCACCCATGATTAGCACCAGGATAGCCAAACCCACTATTGAGCGTTCCCCCCAGGTTCCCCAATTAAATCTTTCCACTTCGATTATGCCCAGATTACTAATTGTAATATTGTTTTTTCGCAAATTCATTTTCATAACATGTCTTTCTTTATGATTCAATAAATATTCCACATCTGGATCTATTGGAAAAGTATCCCTTTGAAAAAAATCGATATTTTCCACTTGGCTTTCCCAAACATCATTTGTTACATGGAACAATGTTAATCCCCCAATTGACACAATTGCATCCTTTGGAACCTGTAAATAAAAAACATTATATTTTACCTGTTTAACCACGTATGTTCCATGGTTTAAATGTACTACCGTCATGTTCTTTAAACAGGTGCTGACCAACCATTTACCTCTGACCATCTTAGCCTGTGCCATTTCTTCACTCCCCATATTACTAATAATCACTTCACATCCCTCTGATATACTTGGGTCAGATTTCAATCCACAAATAGCATCTGTGGCATCAGGAACAAACGGTTTACCTGGACACATATAATTTTGTTCTTTAAATGTTACACATGTTTCCAGGTTTGGTATTAAATAAACTTCAGGTTCCCATGACTGAAATGCCACCACTTCTGGAGTCTTAATCTTAATGAATTTGTCCTCTTGCCAAAATCCCACGTTGTGTACCCACTTCGTTTGATAAATAAGTTCAGGGGCTACAAATGGGATGCATAGCAAAAATCCGATCTCTAGTCTTTCCAAGTCCACATATAACGGCATTGCATTCCCCATTTCGAATGCAATTTTTATCTGTATAAGGTCAATTTCCCTCCTGGTCAATCTTTCTATCATTTGACGAATGATATCCTGCGAAACAAAATACAAGGGAATATGTCCTTGAATCAATTGTGAAACTGCAGTTTGAACTTCTCTCATATAATTCGTTAATAGTCTATCAACAGGACTCATTATGTTCAATATTTCATTTAAAGTTCTGTCATGCTTAAGTATTATTTTAGTCGCCCGTTGCATCACATCCGCTTGTTCATTTAGAATGATTGCAGTTTCATTTATGAATCTTACTTGTTCATCCAGTCCCCCTCTAATTCCATCTAATGTCTTTTGTATTATTTCTAGGTCAATACTCAGTTGTTGTGCTTTAGTACTCAGTGTTCCTACCGAAATAGAATTGGCTGTTGATATTGTAGTACCTATTATTGCTCCAATTATAGACATTACCATTGATATCGCGAGCATCACCGCACCTCTCTTTCCTCTCTTCTTCTTAATGTCTGCTGAATTCACGAATGTTTTTTCCAATTGCATTAATATATCTCTTATTGACTGCTTAGTGTCCTCTTTTCTTATTTCCAGCCACTCTTTAGTCTGTACAATCTTAATTCCGGTATTGTTCAAGTGTTTTTCAATCAAAATCTCAGGATTTAATGGAATGTATATATTTTGGAAAATCATCCTTCTATCACTCATGATGAATCCTGGTGCCTCTTCCACCGCGATACCAGATGCTGGTCCAGGTTCAATGACAACCTGTGCTTCTGAATTCTTGAAGATCCCTCCAAATATCATCATCGTTAAACATGTCATCGGTATCATCTTCAATGCTGATCGCTTTGTAGCCTTGGTCTTCACCCCTCTTTGGGGCTTTCCCGGAATCCGTCCTCGCGGGCTCCAGGACTCCATCGTCTCCCGTGGCCTCTGGTCCCAGAACCTCCGACCAAATAATGTTAATTGTCTAAATCAAAATAGAAAATAAACAGATTAAGTACATAGCACAATACTAACTTCATCCTTTTGCCAAAAATAAAACATGCTTGGTAAAAATACTTCGTTTTTTTTTTTTTTTTTTTTTTTCTGAAATTAAACACAAGTTAAAAGAAAACAAACACATATAAAACAGCATTCAATATTTAATACACTTTCTCTCTGCACACCAACCACGAGCTTCCGTTATATGTGCATTTATTTATTTATTTATTTATTTATTTATTTATTTATTTATTTATTTATTTATATTATATATTTTCACATATATTACAGTGTTTATGTGCCATCATAACAATCAACTTTTTTTTAACTTCTTTGTCACTGCCTCCTGATCACACCCATTTATTTTCTCAAGGGACTCTATCCGTTTCCACATGCTCAAGCTGCCTGATCTCATGTCTGGGATGGCATGGTTTGATTTGATTTACATGGACAAACTGCTCTATTGCTGTTTCACCTTCATTTTTCAAAATTTTATACACTACAGGAGAGACTTTATCTATAATTCGAAATGGCCCCTGCCAGGCTGCCAGAAATTTAGAATTTTTCTGTTTACTTTTTCCAAAATGAAACTTGTACACCTGATCCCCTACATTGTATTCCTTTACTGATGTCTTTTTGTCATAATATGACTTAGCACTGTCAGCAGCTCTTTCCAGATTTCTCTGCACAAAAGCAAATGCATGTTGCAAATGCCTCCTCAGTTCATCAATATATTCATGAACTGTGGATGCACTCACTAGAGTTTGCTCATGTGTTCTGTATAGTAGGTGTTGTGGTAACACCATTTTCCTACCTGTTAAGACCTCATGGGGGCTAACACCTGTTGCTTTGGCAGGAGTCGACCTGATTGCCATCAAAACCAATGGTAAACGCAAATCCCAGCTGGAACCTGCTTCTGCCACAAATTTCTTTAAAATATCCACAACAGACCTATTGCTTCTTTCAACTGTACCTGAAGACGCCGCCCGATATGCGATATGTAGTTTCCTTTTCACACCTAGTATTTGCCATACCTTACTCATTAGAGTACTTGTGAAATGACTTCCTCTGTCTGACTCAATTCTTTGTGGCAACCCAAACCTTGAGAACACATGGTTCACCAGCAACGTGGCTGCTGTTTGCGCACTACAATCTGGTGCGGGAATGCACTCAATCCACTTTGACATCAAACATACCACACTCAAAATATAGCGGTGTCCCCTGCTCGACCTTTTTAAAGGACCTACATAGTCTATTTGCAAATCTGACCATGGGAGAGTTAGGCCTCTTTTCATCAATGGTGCTCTATGCATTGGTGAAGCAGGTTTAAATTGGGCGCATACTAGACATCCTCTAGTATATAATTCCACATCTTGGGACATATGTGGCCAGTAAGCATAATCTTTTAGTATTTCTAATGTCTTTTGTGAACCTCTATGGCCTGCAGTTATGGCATCATGTGCATGGTGTAGCATTAGTCCTCTGAATGAAAGGGGTACTACCCACTGTATTTGCCCTGTTATGGACTCTCTAATCATGAGCCCATCCTGTAATCTAATTCGTGTATTGTTCTTTAATAACACCCTCAACTCTTCTTTTCCCATACAATCATTTTCTGTTAAAGGATTTTGTTCAGGATCTATCAAATGATTATAATAGATTCCCAAAATTTGATCATTCTTTTGTGCCTCAATCAAATCTTGGTCTGGCGTGTCATGACTCCACTGCACCACCGGTTGATCTACCTCCTTTGGTGCTTTAGAACGTGTGACTGCATCAATTTGTATTTCACCCATTAAATAATCAATAGGTAGCAATTCTCCCATCACAGCCCCAATCTTAGCCAGATGGTCTGCCTTATCATTTCCCTCCTTATCCTCTCCTGGTGTTTTTAAATGCCCACGAATTTTTCTCCAGTATATTGTTAAATTATTTTCTGACACCAATTTGTCTATGGCTTGTATCATTTTTCCATGTTTAAGTGGCTTTTTGTTGTATGTAACCATGCCTCTTGCTTTCCAACCAGGCAAATACTCCACAAAGCTATTCCGTGCATAGTCAGAATCAGTCACCAGGACAATTTCACTGAACTTTTTATCAACTGCAGTAGCAATTGCTTTATAGATGGCTGCCAATTCCGCCACCTGACTGTTCCTATCTCCAATCCTCATCCCTATACTAGGAACGCCTTCACATTTCAACCAGACATTTCCTATTCCTGCCACTAATTGTTTATTACTGTCATTTTCAATGTGAAAAGCACAACCATCCACATATACAGTTGGCAAATCCTTGCATGTTTTTTCATCAAAAGCTTTGTGTGGTGATTGTTCAAATTCCTGTAAACCAGCTTCCACATCCATTTCATTTGTTATTTGTTCAGCTGCACAGTCATGTAAGTCAGCTAACCCTTGAGCAATTGGGCTCTTTTTATTTTGTCCATATCTTACTTCTACGGGAAAACCTTGTAATGCCAGTGTCCATGAAGTGATTCTGGATTGCGCTAGATTGCCTGATCTAATTCTTTTACTCTCTAAAAATTGCAAAGGTTGATGATTTGTTTCAATAATCACCTTTTCTCCCTGAACAATGGGGCGGAAATGTTGTAGCGCCCACACAGTGGTTAATAGGGCCTTTTCGCATTCATTAAATTTCATTTCAACTTGGGAAAATGCCTTACTTGCATATGCAATGGTTTTGTGATTCAAATCGTGTTTTTGTGATAACACTGCTGACATACAATGTTCAGAAAAGCCTATTTCTATAAAGAAATCCCTGTCCTTTATGGGGTATGCTAAACATGGTGCCTTTACAAGACATTCCTTCAATCTAGCCACTGCATCAGACTGCTCTCTTTCCCATCTCCAGGGAGTATTTAGTTTAAGCAGTTTAGTCAATGGTTGAGTGATTTCTGCATAATTCTCAATGAACTTTCTGTTATAGCCTGTCATCCCTAATAAACTTTTTACTCCTTTCACATTTTTAGGATCTTTTAATCTTTGTATGGCCTCTATTTTCTTCCTTTGTGGATTTAGCCCATGTTCAGTCACTTCATGCCCTAGAAAGTTCACTTTTTTCTTGCACCATTGTGCTTTTTGCAAAGATACTTTGGCGCCTGCTTTCTGCAATTGGCCAAGCACATGTCTTATTTCATCAAAATAGCTTTTAAGGTTTTCATTTTTTATCAAGACATCATCCACATAAACTATTGTTCCTCTTTCCGCTGCATCTGGCATGGCCTTTCTCAAAAATATGCCAAATTCACTCCCACTATTGATGTACCCGAACGGAGCTCTAAGCCAGGCATATTGAGTCCTGTCAAATGTAAAGGAAAATAGGTGTTGTATCTCCTCTGCCAATGGCACACACCAATATCCAGATGTGAGATCTAACGTGGTAAATACATTTGAACCATGTATCTGAGCTAGGCCCTGATCAATGAATGGTAGTGGCCATCTAGATACTGGTACTCTTTTATTTAACTCTCTTAAGTCTGCACACAGCCGCCATTGACCATTTGGCTTTAACACACCTAAAATAGGCGTATTGGATGTGCTATGAATGGGCCTAATTATTCCCCGTGATTCCAAATTTTTAATAATCTCTGCCAATGATTCTAAACATGCCAGCGGTAGTCTATACTGGCGTACAAACACTGGATTTCTGCTACAACCTTCTGGTAGTGTGGCCACATGTAAATCAGTTAAACCACAATCATAAGCATCTTTTGCAAATACATCCTTAAACTCCATAAATATTTCCCTCAGATTGCGTCGATCCTCATCGCTGTCACATGCATCCGCTAAGGAGATCTGCTCTTCTACCATTCTGGAAAATTCTGGAAACTCTTCTGGTAAAGGAATCTCAGCGCTTTCCTCTAACTGTGTGGCTGTGTCTTTTTGTAGAGCTGCCACTTTCAAATATTTTGGCAGATCAGCTTCCACTTCAATGGGCTGATTTCCTGTTTCATTTTCATTTAAATTAAATATTATGCAATCCTCTTGATGGCAGCACACTGTCTCATTTGAATCATAAGGATACACAGAATGAATTTTAAATATTCCTTTGGGCTGAGAGTCCAGGTGTTCTGGCAACTCGCCCTTGGCATCTACATATTTTTCAGGAATATTCCCAATCACCATGTTATTTAAATCTGCCGTATAATGTGATTTTTGTATGGCCATTCCTAATGGGGAGTTTTCCTCTAAATGAATGTCCTGACAACCTTTATTATTTACCATGATTTTTACAGATCCTTCACCAATGTCTACCAATGGAATGTATTCATAATCCAGGCCTTGCTGTTTTATGGATTCATTCAGGCATACAAATGCATCAGAGCCTTTCATCTGCTGTCCATTTTTGCATTTCAGTGTTATTGCAAACTGTTTTGTAAATGCAGGAACAATAGTATTTTTCCTCATCTGTAATTCGACTGCATAAGGAACTAGTTGTGCACAATGATAAGCCCTTCTTTTGTCTTCAAATTCAGGCGCCGGCCCACCTAGGCGTGACCATATTTTTTGATTAAGGAAATCTAACACCATACACATTCTGTGCATGATGTCATTGCCCATGTAAAATTCATTTTGTGCTCCACTCACTATCCATACATTATGGTAAATTGTTTTCTGCCCAATGCTAATTTTAAGCATGCATCTGCCTGTAATTCGGTTTTCAAAGTTTGGACTGTCCAACCCAGAAACATATTGGTTTTTAATCCTAAATTTCGGGATTTCTTCCCTCTCCATAATTTTTTGCAACAATTTCTCATTAATGAAACTCCTTTCATGTTCAAGCGCTAAAGTGGCTTTTATTGTTTTAAGATAATCATTTATACCAGCGTGAACCCATGGTTGCTCATCTTCCATGTGTATCTCTGCCAGAGTGGTAATGTGTTTTTCTGAATCTGTTTTAGGAACAATATTCTGTTTGCATGTATTCTCTTTTAAGTAAAAACGTAATGTGTGCTCATCTATAGCAGTCTGCCAATCTTTCCTTGGGTCCAAGTAGATTTGTACAGGTAGTTTTTCATTGTCGCTCTGATCTTTGTCTTGACACATTAATATAACAGTGACACTAGGTATGCAGCTATTCTGGAGATATACCTCCACAGCATCATTTGTTTTGGCAACGGTGTGACATTCTTTTATATTGCTGTTTTGTGATTTTAGTTTCTTAGGCCTCAATGGTTTTTTGGTTAAGGACCACAGCACTCCATTCACCCCATCTATGAGAGGAGACAATCTTTTCAGGCAATCTGTCCCCATCAGAAATGGAATTTCACAAATAGATGTGATCAATACCTCTTGTTTCATTCTGTGCTTTCCTATTTTTATGTCAACCTCAGTTACACCTATGATGGGCACCTCCTCCCCATTAAAGTTATGCACTGGGCCTTGATTTGCCTTCACTGTGATCTGACTCTGTGGAGGCCTCCCTTCATTGATACTCTTTACCAGCTCCTTGGACATAATTGTGGCCTGTGCGCCAGTGTCAATCATAGCAAAGGTGTGGCATTTTTCTTCTACAGTGATGGGTGCATAATATCTGTCCTCAACTTCCTCTAATACACATAAGAAATGTGAATTCTTACTGATTTCAGGGCTCACCTTTCTCAGGTCTTTTTCACTTTTGGCTAAGCACATTGGTAAATGAAAAGACATTTTTCCCTCCTTTTTACCCATATCTGTGCGAGGTATTTTATTCATTTCTCCATGTTCAGAGGTTTTTTGGAGTGTGGCCACCGTTCGCCCATCCATCTGGGTAACATCAGAGACCACATTACAACCTTCCAACTGAACATGTGTAACAACATCATTCAGCAATTTGTCATTTTTTAATTCTGTGCATTTGTGATCATTTAGTGTAATACCAGCCCTTTCAGCCTCTTCAAAAATATGTGGCTCAAAGAATTTTTCAGGTGATTGACTTGTACCCTCCTTGTGAGTATTTCCTTTTTCTGTCTGTGTTTGGTCATTGTTTTGCTTGCCCAGGGAAGGAGCTATGGCATCCCCACTTACTCCCTGTTCACTGGTATTCCCCATGCATGAGTCATTTTTCTTAAATCTGTCCCTTTGTTCTTTTGGAATTCCTAATGTTTCTTTTTCATTTGTGCAAATCTTTACTGTTTTATTTAGCTCTAAGTTAAACCGTACCTCTTTTTTAGAAGTATTTACACTTTCCATCACAATTTCATTTACTGGTACTTTCATTTTTAATCCATTAGTCATCTCAGAGTCGTTATGCAAAGTTATATCAGAGCAATCTGTCATTTTGGCACTGCAGTTATCATGAGTACTTAGTCACTTTTCGGAAGCCCCCCGGTCATTGCTATGGCCATCAGCCCCCTCTTTGGAAGGTTGTTTTTGCGCTGTATAGAGCTTTCCTATTTGCTCAGCTAACATTTTCACTTGGGCCTCAAGGCATTGGAACCTTTCCACCTCTCTAGGATCCTCTTTCTGTGGCCTAGGTCGATATTGGTTGTTTTCCCCCTGATTGGATCTATTCTGATACCTCTCAGGTGATTGATACCGGTTGGGATGGTTTCTGAACTCTTGATTCATTTGTGGAGGGGAGCGGGTTGCACCCATCCTTTGATTATAGTCCCCTGGTGGGGAATCATTGTACTGGCGTGGACTGTAGTTCACGTTTTGCCTCATGTCCTGTCTCTCAGATTGTGGGTACTGGCCCCTATGTTGATTTCCATTATCAGTAAATCGATCCACATATCGGGGCCTATCCTGATTACCATATATCATGGTGTTGGGATCAAACCTACTCTGTGTCCCCAATGACTGGTAGGGACCATCGTTTCTTTGATCTTGATTTTGTCTCTGGTTATTGTTCATACCTGCCATATCAGACCGGTATCTTACCCGGGGTCTATCTCCTAAATATCTAGGGCTGATGTAGCTCTCTCTATTACTAGGATCATGTGATTGGAACATTGGTACAGGAAATGGCGATCTTTGTTGATTACCCCTTTGTTCAGGTGTCACATTATTTTTACCTTGGCTTTGAGCAGACTCAAGGGACATTTTGGCTGACCTGATTTCCATTACTGTGGCTGAGGGTTCTTTAGATTTAGGCCTAGTATCTTTCATTTTATCACTTTCTCTACCCTGACAATAGAGTACCTCATATAGCTTTGTGCTTTGATGTACAATCCATTCAAGGGACTTGTCACGGTCAAATTCACGGACCAATTGGGATATGATGTCTTTCTGTAGCCCATAGAAGTATGCGGTTTTAAACTCATTGGAATTTGAGTCAAAAGATACATCAAAGCGAGAGAATGCTCTTTTTAAGTCTTGTAAAAATTGGCGAGGTGATGTATTAGGTCCAGCAGTAATAGTGTACGCGACTTTCTTTGCCTCCTGCAATGACTGAAAAGGAGAAAAATGACGCCTAATTTCTTTTTCAAACTCCAGCCATGTCATATTCTGCTGTTCATTTAATCCCCTTATGATGCTGGCCGTTGGGGCATCTAAAGTTAAATGAAAATATTGTCTGTACTGTTCCTTAGGTATCTGGAGTGCTTTAAAAATGTCATGCACCGCTTCTAAGTGATCCTCAATGCAGCATTCACCTCCCTTTTTAAATGGTTTGATCAGGGCTTTAATGGATTTCATTATTTTTATGGGGCTACTTGTTGCAATGCATGGAATTGCACTATTTTGTGATTCAATCCTGTTTTCAGGTGTATGAGATTGGTGGCTGCCCCCAATGGGAGTATCAAATCCCCCAAGGGCGCTGCAACCAAGTTCAGTCACCGGTCCTGTCACTGGGGCACTAGCTCTTTGGGCAGAGCTAGAATTCACCTCCACTCCATTGAATGTGGTACCCTGCCGCCTCTCCTGGGACCTGGGAATGCACATTTGCTGTTCTAAGTCCCTACACTTTTTAAGGAGTCTGTTGGCTTCATCATGCAAATAATTATTTTCATCACTCATTTTATTAATTGCCTCCTGCATATCGCACATTTGCATTTGGCATTCATTGAACTCTTTATTTCTCTTGTCTCTTTCTTGGATCATTTTAATCATTTCTTGTTCTGCACTCTGGAGATCACCTTCTTTTTCGCAATGTTCTTTTTGTAAAATCTGCATTTCTGAAACAACCTCATCTTTATCCTGCCTAATGTGATCCACTAAGGCTTTTAAGTGTGTCAATTCTTGCTCACTATCTTCAAATTGTTTCTTGCTTTTGGATAACTGAGTATCAAAGTCTCTGCATTTTAATTGCATGTCTTTTTGGCATACATCCAATTCTGCTCTCAACATTTCCTGATTTTTACTTGCCCCATCTAATTCAGTCTTTAACCTGTTAATTAGCTGAGTATCATTCTCTTGCATTCGCAGGGACTTGTTTAAAATAAACCATATTTTGCCGCATAGCCGTATTAAACAGTCTTTCTCTGCACTTTTATCGGCTGCATTCAATAATCTTGTAAGGCAGACCTGAATTATGCTGCCTTCTGCAAAAATATTGTCTAGTTTTTCTTTCTGCACCTCACCTTGAATGCGGTTACTCCATTCTAACGTGGTATTCGAAGACCAATTCCCATGTGCAAATAACTTTGCCTCTAAATATTGCACTAGATCTGAGAATGTGGTTTCCCTTTGTGACATTCTGAAATTCGTTTTTAGTGGCACACTGCTATTATAAAATGGGTTCCCTTTAATGTGCAAATGGCAGTGTGAGACACACTTGCCACGCCCAGTAGGTACTCTGTGATCACTTTCCCGGCCTGCAACGCACCATAAATATGTTGGGTATTTTGTGGAGATTTGGGGCCTGACGGTATTTTATTACCGCCGAAAAATAACTTAGCAATAATCACTCTTTGTATTCAGATTTGGCCATGTGCAACAATAATACAATGGACATGCATTATTTCAGCACCCAGACCTGCATATTTGGTATACGTGGTTGGTGGTATTTTGGTGAGCATAATTCCCTTGTTTTATTTGTGGCCCCAATGTCCAGAATCCCTTATCTTCGCTTAGATTTTTCGTGTGATCACTAGAGAGACCTCAGACCTGCATTCTAGGGATACCACATTTTCCAGTGATAGTGTTGGTGCGCCACCATGGGCAAACTCACTGACTTATTTACGACAGAGAGCTATATGTGGTAGTTTTGTGGTAATTTCCACTACCTTATATACGGTAGGGAGCTATGTTCAGAGAGTCTCTCTTCCCGTTGGCTCATGTACCTCCAACAAGTTATACTACAGTCACTCACAATTATTCATACTGATTCTGACATGCACACATCTGTCTTAAAATGACCATTGCACTGTTTAAACATCTCCCCACATCATTGGCATTGTAATGGTAAATAGAAAATAAACCACCCGTCTGTTTTCAAATATTTTCTGTATTATAAAAGTTGCATTTAGACATGATCTCATTCTTTACAGAAATAAATAAAATGGTACAGTAAAAGCATTTTCTATGACACACTGCAATTATAGTGGCGGAGAACAGAACTTAAATTGCAACATTAGCACTTGATTAAGACACGCACGGGACTTTCATTTTTCTACACTGACTGCATATTTCCGTGCACACACACAGCTCCCCCAGTTAGGTAATTACCTTATCTGTTCAGAGGCTTCTCTCTGTGAATGTGGCTCTCTTGGATTAACTCCAGCAAAAAGGAACGCTTGCCTTCTCAAGCCGGGGTCATTGCCTGGAATTCTCAGCTTTTTCAGATAGGAATGCCTCTGCCAGTGGAAAGGTTTTTCTTTCAGCTTTCCCCAGTCTCGACTGCATCAGGACACCGGAATTTGCATTCAGTCAGGACCCCACAGCCAGGTCTTCTCCCCAGTAGTGCAGAAAGATGTCTCCCTGTCTTTTTCCCTGCTACTGCCCACTAAAACTTTCCTCTCAGCCCTCTTTATGACGTGTCCCAATGAAATCCATCATCTCTCATCCTCCTACTCTTCAACAATAGCTTCGCTTATACATTTGCAATTGTTGCAAATCTGACTTCCTCCTTCCTGCCGTTACTGTGCACAACAACACGGATAATCAGGCAGAGAAGAGAAGAAAAAAAAATCTGCACACTCATTTAACTGGTTTTCAGAGTATGCCTAATTCTGCAGTAGAGAACACATTTTATTAGTGGGTTATATTAAAATAAGGTTTTATTAGTCAGGTTAATGGTTAATAGGTTAGCTGTTAATTTTCAAATGTGTCTCTAGCAATATAGGCATTTCAGGTGAAACATAGTGTGCATTTTTAAATGAACACGTGTGCTTTTAACTGTAAAAATAGATTTGCATCTTATATGTTAAAATCGTTTTTTACTGAATAGTCTGTCTTTCCTTGTTAATCTGCTAACCCATATAGCAATGCACCGCACCCTTGTGGTGGTGGTGCTGCAAAAAAAATTGTGCTACTTGTGCAGTATTGCTGTACTGTGTACTGTAACACGCCAAATATCCTTACACCTCTCAGCAGCGTTCGATCTGGTAGATCACAACACACTCACCAGTCATCTTACGCATGCAGCGCACTTCTCCAAGGACACAGCGTCAAGGGTAATCTCCTTCCTAGAGGGCAGAGCCATGAAAGTGTTCTCCAACACAGCTCATGCAGCTCCCTCTATCATTCACTGCGGTGTCCCACAAGGTTCCTGTACTGCCCCCACCTTATATAATCTTTATACCAAGCCTCTCTTTGATAAACTGGATGCACTTGGGATCACATACAAAAATTATGCTGAAGACACCCAGGTGCTCCTTCACCTGACAGGGCACTATCATCAAGACGCCACTACACTACAGCAAATATACCCACCATACAAGCTTGGATGGCTACTAACAGCCTCTGTCTGAACGGGGACAAGACCTAAATCATCATTCTTTACCAGAAATCCACTTTATCCAACCTTAACCCGCTGTACCTCAATTTCAGCATAGATAACTGCATCATCTCAGTATTATCCTTGGTTAAAACTCTTGGTGTCCACATTGACGCGACCCTATCCATGGATAAACAAGTCAGCACCACAGTCTCAGCCTCCGCACTGAGTACTAAACTTATCAATGCAATAAAACCGTTCCTAACTAAGGATAACTGCCTCTCCATCGCTAGAGCAACTATAGGAGCAATACTCGACTATTGCAACGTGCTCCAAGCTGACACTTCCAAATAAAATCTAACCATACTCCAAACAACTCAAAACAATGCTCTTAGAGCGGCCCTCAGCATACAGAAAAGAGACCATATTACATAAGCTAGAAAAACCGCTCACTGGCTCGCACTCAAGGACCGCATCTCCTTCAAAATTCTCACAACCACATACAAATGCATCGACCTCTCAGCACCCTCGTACTTATCTGACACAATATCTAGATCTCAATCCACCAGACCGACCAGACTACGATACACCAATCAACTAACGATACCTCGCATCAACAGGAACAAGGCAAGGAGAATAGGTTTCCCTTACCTCACACCCAAGCTATGGAACACCCTCCCTACTGATCTCAGAGCCGAAACGTCCCTCTACTCCTTCCGCAAAAAACTCAAAACTGCTCTCTTCAATTAACTACGTGCCCCCAGACACCTCCCTCTCAATGTATGTATGTAAATAAGCCATCTCGTCCAATGTAACATATACGAACTTGAATTGTATGTAACTAAGTATAAGCACAAATGTAAAAAGCGCCACGATGCCTTTGGTCTGCTGTGCGCTCAACAAATGCGAATAAATAAATACATGGCAAGGGCTCTAATACTATTAGAGCCTGCGCAGTGGGAAAGAAGGATAAGATCACCCGGACTTCCTGGAGTGTCCATGCCTCCTTGCCAAGTGTCCATTCTGTACAAATCGCAAAGTGACGATTGGAATCCACGTTTACACATGGAATAAGCTGGCATTCCAAGCATATCGATTGGCCAGCCAACTAGAGACAGCAAGAAGAGCAAATCAATTATGGCAGACAGGCTTCAACTGATGGTTGGAGCCACTATTCCACACTTTGGGATTGTCTAAGAGATGAAACATGCCCTAGTTAAGTAAAAACACCCAATGTAGATGGATTTGAGGGTTTGTGCCATTGTATTGAATTCAACCTTGTCTCTGCATCATCCATGGACTGACAGGCATGCGGCTGGGTGAACCACTGTGTTATGCTATTTTATTTGAGTGTCTCTGCAATTTGGAATTCGGTTTTGTTTTTGCCGCATCCTAGAGAGCCTTCGGGCTGCCGAGCACATGGCCGGATGCTCGGAAGCACACATATTAGCTAATATTCCAAGATTTAGACCTCTGTTACACTTTCTCATGAAACCTTTCCCAAGAGGGCAAGTATGCAATACCACCAAAGACGTGCTTTAACGTGGAAGCGCTGCAGGTACGGGCATTAGCACAGGATGCCAAGATATCTGGTCTCACAAGGAAGAAAGGACTTAGTATTCAGTTTACTGCTGGCGATGGCTGACTACGCTCTCCGTACTGACTGCAAACGATTAGTTCCTCTGTGGGCAGATGCACATCTAAGTGCAACCTGTTGTACTATCCAATCAGAATAGGGCAATGTACTGACCAATTAGAATAGGGCAATGTATGCTGACTTAGGTTTTATATAGGCTTTATCCAATTGGATGTTTAGAATATAGTTACAAATCCAGTTTAGATTGTACACAGATGTATTAGGATTTTGTGGTTTTGATTTTTTTAATACTACTGTCATGTTTTCAGCTTTTCGGTCTCACAAGATTGACTGACTTGCCCAGCCGTTATTTGGCATTTGCAATAAAGTTGTGTTTTCTACAATTTGGGCCCTCTCATCATTGTTTGGATTTTCTTCAGGGTTTGCACTGCCAGATCATTATGCAGCAAGGACATTTGATCAACTGTCTGTGCAACAAAGCTCATATGCAATTCTTTCTCATGTCAACAGCCTTGTGGCTCCAGCCCTGAAGCCTATGCGGCCACAGCATTCCCTGATGCCGAACTGCGTACACCGGCTGCTCTCTTGAATTACTCTGTCAACTCTCTTGTCTGGTAGTGAAGTAAAGACACACCACATGTCCATTCTGAAATTGACTTTTTGGGCACTGTATTGGTGCAGGACCCACCGTGGCAGAGCCATCGTGCTGTGCAATTCCAGTGTTGGTTTGCAAGAGAAGAAAGGGCCGCCGGAGATGTATCCACAGAGGCTTGCTTTTCCCATTATCCATCCGAATCCAGGGTTTACAACAAAAGTGTAGGGCAAAAGATCTATTGCCAACATTAAAACCAGGTTAGCATTGATCAAGTGCTGTCTGTCTCATGTCTTGTGGTGTTTTTGTCCACATTCAAATACTTTCACAACGCTGTCCTGATGAAATGGGGGATCGTGGCTGTGCAACCATGGGGCAAAGGAGTAAGGCTTAGTGTCCTAAGCAATGAGTCAGCTGCAGTATTATCAGTGGTTATTGTGCCAACAGGAAGTGGTAAGCTGCATGTTTCATGGTATAGGAAGAATGCTTGTTAGATATTTAAACTTTTTCCAGGGTCTGTGCATGGTGCCACAGAATATAAAACCGCAAAACTATGGTACCCACGTTGGTCATCCTTTGGCACACCATTTTCTGTCATTTTCTGTCATAGCGTACATATGGTTGGACTCTGTGCTTCATATTCTGTGTGAATTACTGTCAACCTTTTCACATTCAGTTTGGTCTAACCACACCCACACTGGGCTGATCTGTTCCCAATGTTGGTGGCAGTGGCGTTGGTGATGGTTATGGTCCAACCTCATCAAAATGAGTTGATATACTTTTTCATCTGTGACAATAGGTCTGTTTCTTGAAGATACTGTCTACAAGCAGGAGGGAGATCTTCCATTAGTGCAACATCCTCTGTATCAATAGTGTCACTCTCCTCCTCAGTATCACTCAGTATCACTGCTGTCCAGCAGCAACATGCATTCCTGCATGGACTCTGATGGATGTTGACCTTTGTCTTGCTCATTGTCCTGGCCATCTCCATCATCATTATTATCTGAGTTATCATTGAATGGAGACAGGTGCAGTAAGATATCTGGAGAGGAGCACCTGCTACCTTGTTTTGAAATAGTTGTAAGGAACTTGTGGTTGGTCACCCTGAGTTACCTGGGGGCAACCAGACGTGGACTCCCTGCTCACTGTGCTCAGAGAGGCGCAGCTTCACCTTACTGATGAGGCCCAACAAGGCTGAAACAAGTGTATGGGGTTGCTGTTGGTACTCTTGTTCAGAGAGGAATTGCCATAGCATTTCAGTGCTGGACTGACCATGTGGGCGGGACAAAGACTGATATGCAAATTGATATTTCCCATCTGTGAAAGGTACAGTGAGCAAAATGTGTGTGCTACAAACTCTCATCTCAGAACTGGTTATCATGCCATGTTCCTTCTGGAGAGGAGCGCCTGCTACCTTTTTTTGAAATAGCAGTAAGATACCTGTAATGGTTAATCTCCCCCTGCTTTTTACCTACACTGTATGCGGTTCTCCCCTGATCTTCAGTAGATAAGATTTGCATACCTCCTCTTTCTCCCCCTAGGATAGTTTATGGAACTTACAGGGAGAAGAGAGAGTCATAAGCTACCCCCATTAGACCGTGTTACTACGGTAGCGTTCAAAAGACATGAGGCTAGTTTGTAATTGCTAGCTATCGAAAGTCACAATAATAGAAGAATGGAAAAAAAACTTTGGTTTATTCAGACATAGATATAGAGTATACAATTCATAGTAAAGAAAAAACAGTTTAAAATGAAAGATCACATGTAAGCCTAGTTTGGCTTGTAACAAAGCGCACGAAAAATTGAAATAGTAATAAGTACAAAATTGTTGTTACATCACAGTTTGGTAGGTGAGGGTTAGTAACATATATTGTGGATTTCAAATACTACAGTCAGAATGGTAGTATGTCATTGTGGACCACAATGACATACTACCATTCTGACTCTCTTTTCTCCCTGTAATTAATGCCTTTTTGAGTCAAGCCCCCTTTAACAAAAAAGAAGACACCTGGCCCCCTCTTTTCTTTAGTTTATGGAACTGCAAGCGAAAACTCCCCTGTTGGTCTGAGTGGATTTTCATCATCGTGGTACAATGTCAGCGCATGTACCTGCACGTGTGTGTGTAGTCCAGAGCAATGTGTGCTGGTATTGTGGAACGCGATTTGAATGATCCCCACAGAGGACCACATGGGATGTTGGCATCCCCATTTCCCACAGCAGATAACACTACAGTTGGGAAAAGACCATGAGCAGTGGTTCTCCCCTGCTGCTGCCTCGTTTTGGTGTGGACATGTTGCTCCAGTATTCCTATCACTCACAGATTGGTACGTCCTGCCTCCTTGAATCTCTGCTACTCCCTCCTGCACAAAACATGTGATCGCACTTCTTGCAAAAAATGCCCCCAGGGGTTTTCTGCTCTTCCTGTTCCTCGTCTCAAGTGTCACATGATGGCACATGTCTTATCCAATCTCTTCACGAGATGGGCACTAACTGGGTATCAGTTCATGCTGCCCCCTCTCTGAATCTCTGGTGGTCCCTGCGTCATAAATCACATGAGGCGAGTCTTGCACAGGCTGCCTTCGGGGACTCTTTCCTCAAGTTTTTCCTCCTCTCAAGTTTCAACTGCTGACACATTTCTCGTTCACTCACTTAATGCGGCAGAATTCGTCAAATTCAAATCTGTCTATTTTGTTTTGACACATTTAACCACAAATATATGTGATGGGGGTGGGTAATCATGATAGTAAAGAAAGGAGGAGGTCCGGGCGAGGCTGCAGGGGGTCTACACCTGCATATATTTGTCGCCAAATGTAAAAAAAGATTTTAGAAAATTTGATGAAAATTGAATTCAACAAAATAAAATCGACCAAATCACATAGACCCATAGACACTCTGCTCCTCTGCTCCTCCTACCGAGTGTGAAGCACAAGCTGAACACAGATTATTGTGTGTCTTTGTCATAGCACTGTGCCTCTGACAGACACTTGGATACTGAATGCTCAGTCTCTTCTCCTGCCGCCAGAAATCACTGGCATTTTCTCCAGACTTCAGTATGTGTTGCACAATACCAAAAGTAATGTACGTGCGTCTCTCACAGTCAAGTTGCTGGCACTCCCAAAGACTTCCTCTCCCTAATCTCCCAAGGTGACAATTGCGTTGTTCCCCATTTCAAATTATGGAATTAATCAAACAGCACTGTACAAAAAATCTACACTAAATGTAACTCTCTGATTGATTCCCCAGTTATTCACTGCCTCTCCCTACACTTCATTCTTCTGAACTACTCTAACTCCACTCCAGCTTTTAAATCTTTCCCCTGATTTATTAAACCTGCCTCAGGAATCCAACCACATGAGTTCCATTATAGGCCCTGCAGTTGCAGTCAGTCAAACTTCTTTTAAAGATTGTCTGTAGATTGACCTGGTCGCCTCCTCCACAATTCAGGTGTAGAGAGGCAGATGTACACGTCATCTCTAGTGCCCGCCCCTCACCTTCGTCATATTGGAAAAATAAGAAATCACTGCACGTGACACCTGGTCTCATCCCCATGCTGCTTCCAAGATATGAGGGGTGTTATATGCTTAGACAATCGTATCACATGTCTCCTCATACTGACGGGGTTGAAGGATGTTTGCATACACCATTGAACATAGAAGAGATATAAGTAAAATCTGACAAGAAAAAAGTGATTTCATGAAGAGAAGTTACAAGGACACACCGAAGCGATATGCAAACACTTACAGAATAAAGACGTGACTAAAGTAACAAATTAACTCAACATGCATATACGAAGGCATCATATGCACTAAGCAGATAAGTAAGAAGAGATTCATAGATGTGCATACGCAGAAACACAAGATAGAATGAGACACATAGAAGCTTGCTGGAGTAGAACATATAACGCGGGTAAAGCCGCCATGATAAAAGAATGGACGTCGGTTTCATATAATACAAATTCGTACATAATATCGTACAACGTAATATAATACAATATAGTAAGCTAAGAAGCCTGAAGATAAAAGGGACCACGTTTGTAGAAGATAACAGGCGCTGGAAAACAGCTTTGTGCAAGGAACAAAGAATGCCTGTTTGGCTTGGGTTCAAGGATACCATGATAAGATGCAATTGAAGGTACAAGAGAAGTCGAAGAGTATAAGCTACATACACATGACATATATTTCTTAGATTAAGGAAAGGAGTGAACATTTGCAAGTGCCAAGTATTGAATAATTAAATAAGCAGAATGCATATGCAAGATGGAGCAGCCAAACCTCCAGAGGCCAAGAGGAGTAATGCCACCCAGTATAATTGAATCAAATAGCACTACATCGAAGGTCAGAATGGACAACATCGTGGTCTCCTCACATGTGGTGAAAGATTGGCAAATAAGGCCTGTTCATTAAGCTCCAGATGAAGATAGCAATGTACCTTCACGCCCTTAAAAGTCCAGAGAAAGAGAACAGTCAGCAAGGTCAGCTACAAAGGAGAATCCCTGGCTTGGGGTCTAACTGATGAGAGATAGTAGGCTGATTGGTCAAGTGGGCACCGGTCTGATGTTGTTCCCCACACTTGGGTATCATTTTGCTTACGTGGTGCTAACAAGCCGAATGTCCATGGTTGTCAGAGAATGCCAACCAATCCTGAGGGTGATGTAGCGATGAACCACACATTGTTGCAGAAACCAATGCGCTGCTTTTATTCTGTTATTAATCTGCATTATACGTAGTTAGAGTTAGTTCTAGGCGTGCTTACCAAATAAGGAGCAGTCAATTGCGTTACTAAAACCTAAACAAAGTATAGGTATATATGTTCCCTTAACCAATCCCTCCTTTCGATAGGTGTTTACTGTTTTCCACGTAGGATGACATCATAGGTGATGTACATTGAGGTATAAAGCTTTTGTGTAATCAAAATGTATCTGAGAGTGAGTGAGCTGCAATTTGTTTTTTTACCAGGTTCCCTTTATTGAACTGATAATAAAGTCATGTTTTGTCATATTATTTTAGTTGTCCATTATTTGGGTCTGAGATTATTTATTGGTAATTCCATCTGGCACTCGGAACACTCCAGGTGCTACTGCACATTTGGTAGCGGTGCAGATGGTTCTGGTCCAGTCTCCCAGGCTCAGATCCAGAATCTCAGATTTTTAATGTCTTCCACCATTAGCCAGAAGATCGCAGAGTTTCCTGTGGAGAAAGGAGAAAAAACACATGTGTGAAAATGAGACGGCTTCCAGTTGCTCCTTTGAAGAAATTCCTATCCGGGCCCCGCAGGTACCCCACAAACTGAAGGTGAACTGGTCAATTGGGGAAGAGTCGATACTGGGGGACTTGAGCTGAGAAATAGATGTAAGTAGAGCATCGAAAGTGGCAAATAAAGGGGAGGGATTGCATAGCAACTGTACATATATATAGTAACAGGATTGGTTTTAAGAGAAAGAGAGAGATATCTCGCTCCCCGGTTCTAAGAGGACAGAAAGGCATGCATTTCACTCCAGTGGGGTATTTTTAGGGATTCCTGAGGCAAGGCCGAGATGAAGAATGCATGTTAAACTCCAAGATGCGGTACAACTGAGATGAGATACCTTTACTAGAGAAAGTAGGAGAAGACGATCGCAGAAAATTAAAGTGCACATTTTTTGGGGGTTAGGAATATGTCCGCGTAAAACCTTTGATTTGTTTAAACTAGGAGATATAAAATGATAGTAGTAATCTAATTGGTTATCAGACTCTAAAATCAGAGGAGGATAAAAAGTTGAGAAAAAATAGTAAGTCGAATAAGATTTTTAAAATGTCAATAATAAAATAGCAGGACAGCAAGAATTGATAAGACTATAAACAAAGGAATAAAGAAAACATTATTGTATAGGCTTGAAACTTGGTTAAACATTTTTTTTGGGGGTCATGGGCAGCGATTGCTGGTGCTAGCCCAAATTGATTGTTGTGATATAATTGATTCAAATAATGAACAAGATAAAAGAACCGGTAAGTATTGACAGTTAAATACGAATTGTCACTATGGGGAGACTCCTCTGATACACTTATGCAAAACATTACCAATGTACACAACCAAGATAAGGAAGTACCATGCCAAGTGGCTAAAAGACACAGCTGACAAAATGTTCATGCATTGGCCTAAAAAAATGTTCGCTATAACGAACAGTATTGCAACACATGACGACATACGTACATGGAGCATGTACCGGGAAGAAGTTAAAGAACAGATTAGCCATTTTAGAATTATGGAAAATGTATCAGAACGACGAAGAAGACCCACCTGAAAATGAGTGGATGCTTACTCAGCCTAAAGGGGATGATGTAACCCCCTCAGCTCCTCTTTTTTCTTCTGAAAACAACTGTACAGAAACTGAGAAACAGGGATTCTATCCTTTAAAGGAGTTAAAAAGTAGCAGCAGGGTATGTTTATTCAACATATGAACACCTGCTCATAATAGTGAGTACAACATAGACAAGAGTAAGACTAAAGAACGCAAATATATGTTAGTATGCGATGATTATAAAGAGTGTGATGAAATAAGGGACAGACAAATAGAGATAGAAGAAGCTAAGAAACAAACAGAAGGGAAGGACAAAGTCAAGGAAGTGACAGTAGTGCAGAAAGACTGGATGGGAGGACAGATATTACTCAAATTAGATGGAAAATGTATCAACAATGGTAGAAAAAGAGAAGAAAGAGAGGAACAGGAAAAGAAGGACAAGGGACAAGAAAGCTCATACAAAGAGGAGAAAGAAAAAGAGAGGAAGCAAAAGGAAGAACGAATAAAGTATGAATAACAGAAGATAACGAGAATAGAAGAGAAGAAACGTGATGAAATGGAAACACTAAGATTGAAAGAACATAGGTTGCAAAGAAGGTGAGAGGAAGAAGAGAAAAGGGAGATGAGAACAAGGGAAGAAGAAATGAGAAGTAGTAGAGGACAAAGGGATGATGAACAGATCACATCTTTAATATATGCATAGTACCAATTGAAAAACGAGAACGATGGGAAGAAAAGAGAGGGTGACAAAAGCCCTGTACGGAGCTACAAGAGACACAGAGAATACAGACATGGATTAATGAGCATGAAGCAGAAGGCACAGGGAACATGTTTGGGGATTTATATAGGCAAATGGGGAAGAAAGATGGTTATAAAACCAAAGGGAGCAACAAAGATTCTCCACCAAAGGAAACATGAGAAAGTCTGGGTGACACAATGATGGACGAGGATAGGACACTGTCCTTAAGTAGACTAGATCTTGATGATGAGGGCAAGGTGGCAGCCATGCAAGCTGGGGTAGAATGATGTCATACGAGGAAAGGGAAGAAAGTGAAGAAAGCAAAAGAGTATGAAAAGAAGGTGCATGCAAGTTCCAGATAGATCCAAGCATAGACGGGGGGTAAAATGTTCAGATTTAAAAGACCCAAAAGAAAAATCACCAGAACCAACACCATTTTCTGAATGACCACAAGCATGGTCGCGCAGTGCAGGGGATATATCCCCACTTCATGTAAGACAAGATGTCTAGGTTGGTACGATTGTTGATCAGGTTTACACAATTCCCATTATTAGAGAAAGGAGGAGGACAACCACAATATATTCTGTGATCACAAATGGACAAAGATAATTTGAAATATAAATGACCTAGATTGACTGTTAGCAGCTATCCTAGTGGGGGGAGCTGATGAAATTACGAGACAAGCAGGATATGCTAGTGTAACAGTGCAAACACGATACATGATAGAGCAGATGTGTGGAGGGCTTTTTGAGTACAATATCCTGACACATCAGGCATGGGTGTGATTATGACAAGAAAAATGGGTGCAGATGAAGATCCTGTTCCTTTAGTCAAGAGATTCAAGAACGTTCTTGTTTTGAGATGAGAGAACCGTGGGATAAGACGGTAGCATTATTCTATAATATTTCATCTCAGGGACTGTCTGAGCTAGTGCAACAGCAAATAAAGAAACAGGTTGGGCTGGAATCGAAGCCATGGGCAGAAATAAAATGTACTATTGTAAATCATTGTTGATTATTACAAGAGAAGAATTTTAAAAAAAAAGCTGAAAGTAGAAAGCAGGAGGAAACATAGTTAGTTGAGAATAAAATTGACAATATTTGCCATAGAAGGAGCAGTATTAATGAGTGGTGAAGGCGTGGCAACACAAGAGGCACAGCCAGCGCAGCCAAGCAATGTAGGGTACCCTACAGATCAAGCTGGTGGATCAAGGTGGGTGGACGAGGGCGACGAGATGGATTTCAAAACCCATGAGTGGGAGGAGGATTTAATCTAGTGCAACCACAGCAATGCTGGAATTGTGGTGGAATAGGACATGTGGCTCAAACGTGCAGAGGTAGAGGGGTCATACAGCAGGATTGGCAAGCTCCAAAAGGGGTGGGGTGGGCTATTCTCTACAGTATAATACAGAAGCACAGGCATATTATGCCCAAGATCACACACAAAATCAGGCACGTGTGCAGCAAATACAGCAAGTGCAACAAGTTCCATCGCAACTACAAGCACCACAAGGGCAACCACAGCAAGATCCTATGCAGACACAAACACAGACCCTGCAAACACAGAAACAACAAGCAATGGTGGCATAGTGGAATGCAAATACAGGAGCTCCACAAGCATCTTCACCGAGGATAGGGAGTGTGACCGTGGTAGGAGGAAATACTTTCACTGGTACAGGGATGAATTTATATCCACAATATGAAAGCCCACGATCAACCTGATGTATTCAGTACTAACAGTGACACCAGACCCCCAAGTGGAACTGAATGTTAGAGTAATGATAGGAGGAAAGACATGTTCTCATGGAGTGTTTGTTCCTGTCTTCGAAAGGGAAAGTATCCAATGTCTGGCATTTCAATGAATGTGCAGGGATTCTCTGGGGCTATGAGTTTAGTTCCTTTATTTACGAATGACTATTCTCTATCGGAGAACATGACATGTCAATGCCACCATTATATTCTTGACATACACCATTAAACCTATAAGGACATGACTTGTTGGCAAAACTTAACATGACAATATCTTTCCCTGATAAAGGGATAGCGTGTTCTACTCCAGGGATGCATTATATTCATATTAGTATTTAGAGGTCAAAAAGCATCACGACGTGTCCCTTTAGATCAAGAAGTATGTTTGTATGGCATACATATTTTGTTGACTTGGCTTCCTAGACAAGTAGGTAAATTGTTAAGAATACCTGATGGATTCTTGTTTAGGCCAGAAATACCTATGGATGATGAAGAATGACACGTTATTCATTTAGAACTAGAAGCAGCAGTGGTACGAGAGGAAAGGGTGGTTGTTCAAGGGACAGAGGATGAGGGAAGAGGTTGGATAGCAGTAAATACTTTTGGTGAGGGATATAGACAAACAGACTTGATGGAGGAAGAATTACCCAGAGATTATTAGTTAGATAATGAATTAGTATTTTTCATAAGTATGACTTATTGGATTAAAGTTGAGAATAGATAAACACCACAGAGAATTGCATTGATAAAAAAGAAACTGTCATGTTTTCAGGAAGATTTACAAAAGGTGCTAAGCATCTTATGGACCAGCATCCATATGAAGTAGGTCTGAGGTGTGGAGCAGGAGCAGTTACAATTAAGCTCAATTCTGGAACAATTTTGCCATGAGCAAAACAGTGTCCCATTTCCAGAGAAGCAGATGAAGTTATATTTGAAACCATTTCCGCTTTAGTCCAGCAGGGAATATTGGTGCCATCAGCTGTGTACTCAGTGAAGGAATGAATGGGGGGGTTGTGGATATTAATACAGGATCTATGTCCCCTAAACAATATTTCCGAAGCAGAGTTTGCACTGGTTCCAAATCCAGCTACGATAATATGCAACATCCCAGCTAAAGCCGAATAATTTACCGTCATAGATTTTAAAAAATGCCTTCTTTTTAATTCCCCCTCATGAGGCTCACAAGATTGTACCTTGTTTTTGTATAGGAAGCAGTCCAGGAAACAAACAAGATTACCTCAAGGGTACTGTGATCCCACCTCAATCTTTAGTAGGGTCCTTCAGATTGACCTAGGTAACGTGAAACTTGAGAGCACAATTATTCAGTATGCAGATGATATACCAGTGTGTAGTGAGACAGAAGCATGGTGCAGAGAAGATAGAGTTTGACTAATGACTATATTAGCAGAGAAAGGATATAAGGTAGAACAAGAGAAATTACAATATTGTCAGGAAGAGGTCCTATACATAGGACAGCAAATATATCAAGGAGGGAGAAAAGTGACAGCTGAGAGAGTGGAGACAATCATGAAAACTTCCACACCTGAGAGAGTGAAGGAAATGCAACACATTTTAGGCCTATGCATTTATTCCAGGCACTGGGTTTTTGATTATGTACATATATGCTACCACTTTTAAAAGAAACACAGGTAGGTTATAGTAAAATAACATGGACAGATGAGATGACTAAAGGATTTGAAGAATTTAAGTGGGCAATTTGTACAGCCCCTGTATTAGGGATTCCAAACTATAAAGAACAGTTTTACTTATTCCCACATTCAAATGGAGAAGTAATGACAGCAGTCTTCAAACAGAAGATGACATTAGGACATCGACATAAACCATTAGCCTACTATAGTGGGATTTTAGACCCAGTAACGAAAGGACATTATCTTTGCGAACAAGCATTAGCTGCTGCTGATTACAATGGGGTGCTCAATTAAGTCATTCATCAAGCATTCCTTATTTGCCATTTTAGAGAAACCCAAAAGTGCATTAACTATACAAAGAGCATCCTGGTATGAAGTGATTATTTCTAACATAGCGATTAAAATTGTTAGATGTAGAGCATTGAATCCAGAGACATTCATAGCAGGCCCTGTAAGGAAGCAGACTATGTAAATGACTGCACAAGGCACACTGAGTTCAATGACGATATTACCCATGTTAGAGAAAATGCTCTCGGAGGGGAGGGAATTCTATTTATGGACGGTTCTTCAAAGATTGACCAAACAACGGGAGAAAGACATGCTGGATCAGCAGTAGCAAGGCTAAAAACGAATGCTGAATTTAAAGTAATGGCAAGTGCAAGACTGCCTTCACACTGTTCACCAAAGGCTGCCAAATTAGTGGCACTTATCACTTCACTCTAGAGATATGAGGATGAGTAGGTGACAGTGTACTCTGACTCTGCCTATGTGACGTCAACCGTACATGCAGGATTGTCATGCTGGAAAAGGAGAGGTTTCCTCCGCACAGAAAGCACACCAGTGCAACATGCATTTCTATTGGATAAACTCATTAAGGCACTGACGCTCCCATGAGCTATTGCTGTGAATAAATGTGCAGCCCATACTAAGAGGGCAGAGATGATTTCTCACAGTTAAAGCAAAACAGGCAGCATATTTTCCAAATATTTCTGATTTTGAAGTTGAAAGTGTTAAGCAAAAGTTAGGGCAATGTACAATGGTGAAGGACAGTTTTCATATCTTATCCATTGTACAGTGAATTGAGTTATAAGGTTGAGCACCACAAGAAGAGAAGGATTTAGGGAAGAGACAGGGGTGTTCTGGAAACAGGATAGCAGTGGGGGGTCATTTATGCCTCTAGAATTATTGAAGGTGGCTCTGGAGCAACTTCACTACCCTGCACACACAACTAGAATGAATTTTGCTGCCATGATTGCAGAAGATTGGTTCTCACCAAATTTATTAGAACACGTTGCACAGTTTATTGTGAACTGCTTTGTATGTGAGAAGTTCTCAGCAGGAGAAACATTGCGAACAGTGAGAGGAGCAATCCCTAGGTGCAATGGACCTATTCAGCATCTACATATAGATTATGCTGCAAGTATGGAATGGTTATAAATATATGTTAGTGGTAGTATGTCCCTGTTCCAGATCGATTGAGTCTTACCTCAATCAGGTAAGTTCCCACTTTTTTGGTACTGGGGGATCAGTACTCAAATGAGAACATTAATCAAAAAATATATGTGCAAATGCGAGTCTGATGTAACATATCGGTCCCCGTGCTGTAGGCGCGCTGCCCGTTTAAAAACACTCAGGCGGTGTGCATCTCCTTTCCTCCAACGCTGGAGGTTGCCTTGGAGACACGGATTTCGACTCGACTCCTCTGCTTGCCTACTCCTTTGGATTTTACGAACCGGTCCCGGTCTCCGTACCAGTGATTTGAGGACTTTTTGCCCTGGAGTCTTCCTTGCCTACCGCAGCGTTCTGGGGATTACATTTGTACGCTGCAGTTTATTTTTGTTTGGTCCAGTTTGAAAGCATCAGCATGCTTCATCATTGCCAATCGTGCTGCACGTTTCCAACAGGCAATCTATCTCCTGGAAATCGAGACATTGCCCTGTCATTCTTAAGGTGAGCTTTCAACACTTCTGCCAACACTGTATTTTCATGCATTACTTCAATCCTACTATTTGATGAACCAGGGGTAGTATTACTTTGTCTCTTGATAGCCCTTTGGAACTTCCTTCTTTGCTGCCAATTGGACCTTTTTGATCATCCTTTCCTAAATAGAGACTCCTTCTGTGTGGAACTGTATTCTTTGGAATCATTGTGCACTTTGGATGCTACCCTTGTTAGTGCAACATCCCGGCTCTAGTTTGCGTTCCGCTTGCCTCCCGGGGTACTTGCCTATACTAACCTTTCCTCTTTGTTATTTTCTTCTGTCATTGTTTTCCAAATCCCTTGATCCTTTCCTGCCTCACATAGGGTAAGAGTTCACTAGTGTGTTACAATTCAGCACTGTATTACCACATAGGGGATAACCGGTTCCTTATTGTTTCTCTAATTCCTCCTAGCTGTTGGCTAAATTGTTGAGATCCATCCCATTCAATCTTTTCCTGTCCAGGGTTATACAGGTAGATAATTACCAAGAGAATAGTTGTGCTTGAATTAGCACTTTTCAACTGACTAACCTGTTTATCATTTCCCTTACAGCCTTGGCGTAGCGGTGTGGGTATCTCCGCTCTTTTGAGTAATCCATATCTCTATCTCACCTTACACAGCAGAGGGGTATATTGCCTAAAAGAGGTCCTCAAGTTGAGGAGGCCTGGTTCTGGGTGTATCCCTTTTGGGAAAACACCACAGCTTGGGCTGAACAATTATCCGGAGCAGACCCCACTATCTGTGGATTCGAGGTCGAGCAAAGCCCCGGCCAGTTCAGCTATCAGTGAGTTACATCTGATTACCCCTCTTTACGCCACCAAGCAATTAGAGTGGTGATGCTTACAGACTGAACACATGTAGTTTTAATAATTCATTCTGGTGAGACCCAACAAAAACTTATATTAAACATGATTTATTAGTCATCAAAAGGTAGATAGAATGAAGTGTATCATAACAAACATTTAAATTCCATTTTTTGTCATGATTGACACAAGAGAAACAGCTTTTTCTCAAACAATGTACACACACAGACATTCAGAATACAAAAGTCACGAATTAGAAACAAGGTGAACAAAATAGCACATATAATTAGTGACCACTTTGTATCACAAGAACTCAAACTTATTCTTGTGGGTGTCTCAGATTGTCAACATGTTTCGGCCTTATTAACCATTAGACACTATCCCTAGTGTCTTTTTTCCTCTACATTTATGTGCCAACTTCTGGCTGAAATTCTTCAATATAGTCGATCATTTATCTATAACCCAGGTTTAAGTTAATAAGTGTTTTTTCTAAAAAAAATAACACATAAAAACTTATAAGACAATAATATAAATTTAGGGTCCTTCTTTTTCCATGATTCACAAATGAAAACCTCTGTAAGTGACTTTCACATAAAATGTAAGCACGCTTTACGGTATATTAAATAACTTAGTACATAGAACTAACATCAGAGACAAGCGTGATCACTCTAAATTAGCCTTTACTGAAGGCGTAAGATAGTTTCTCTGTCTTAACTGCAGATGAGGATTTCTTTTCTGTCCATATTGTTTAGGCACATGGCTGTTACTGCTTATCATTTCTTTTACAATGATATAATTGCTTAATATGCCCTTATACTGTTTTCTCACCAAGGTGCCCCAAGGCATATACTAACTTTGGTGGATTCATGGGGCACATGAATAGTAATAAATACCTAGAAATGGCATACAGCACAATATGTGTTAACATGCCCTTCAGCACACCCCTTTTCAATATACCAAGGGCTAGAGAGGGAGGACTTACATTGACGATGTGATGTAATAATTGCAAAGAACTCCACAAGGGTCCTTCAGATTTGGTGAATGGATTAGCAGACGTGAGCTCTGAGGCATTTTGTTCACTTCTGAGCTTGATTGCACTATGAAGATGTGCGGGCTCCAATAGATAAACATTATATTCATTACTTCACTAACAGTAACTAACACAATTACGACTGTTGAGGAGGCGAGAGGCTTACTTCTATAATTTCATGGGTAGCAAAGAAGTTTAGAACAGAGTCACATCTATCCGTAAAAGGATGCGGGCTTGCTTCTTTCAAAACCCATTAGAGAGCATCCTTTGGACTGACAAGATATGTTTGCAGTACTTATGATAACCTCATTCTGTACCATGATTTGCCTTTTCTTCCTTATTATCATAATACTTTGTCAAATAATGATCAATAATGCAGATGAAGTGTTGACCAATGAGGCATCTTTTTTATCCCTAATGAAAGCACAACTGATATTTGTCCTGATATTTCCAAGCAAATTATCTGACTTACAAAGGGTGCTGGGTAATATCATGAGGGTATAAATAAATACCTTAAAGAAAACATGTGGTATCAGCACATGAAGGACCGTGAGCACAGCCAGAACATTTATTTCAAGAGAAATACTTGTACATGACACAACATGTCTGAGCCATCTATCAGCATGCACAACAAGAGGACACTCTGAAGAAAGATGGGCAATCCTACGATGGAGGCAGAGAAAGACATTTCCATATGAAGATGAACATATAAAACACAGCAAATGAAAAATTACCCAGATTGGAAAACTAGAATGCTCATTTACTCACTCAGTGGTTTGCCTGGAGACCAGATAAGGATGGTGGAACAAAAGAGACTGGGTTGTGCAGACGCATGGGAAATGCCAGAATTGCCAGGATCCCTGCAGGGACTTTAACTATTAGCATATGGATGGGCAGAAACTAGCACAGGATGGGAAGATGGAATGCTAGCATGTAGTGCACATCTATTGATGACGGCACCAGTACAGATAGTGCAAATAGTGAATGATTAGTGCCTAAAAGAATGAGCCAAGTATTTGAAATTACTAACATGGTTGAGAATGAATAAGGACCTGCATCCATACTGCCAATGAAGAATTCCAGAGTGTTTTTCAAAAATAGGGGGGCGGAACAAAGTTGGAGAAAATAAAATTTGCAAGCAAATATTTATTCTACCAGGAAAGAATGGAGGAATTGCTGTGCTAATGGGCCACTATTGGGTCTGTGGGTCCAAAGGTTATATACAGCTGCTGTGGGGAAGGAAATTAACCTAGTAACCTAGTCCACCCCCCCAGGCATTTTAGGGTAGGGAAAATTCCATGAAGACATCTGTGATGTGGCAGGTGGGAGGGTGCATACTAAGAGTCCTTGCACAGACACAATACTACGCAACCTATAGCGATGCTTAGACTTAGTGCACGCATATAAACAGGTGACATTTAGTAGCTATGGTAGAAACATGTGGGCTTGCATGGAAGTGCAATAGACAGACCACAATCCTAATGAAGAAACCTAAATAGGCCCAAGCGCTGATGAGAGAGAGACCCAAACTGTTAGTGTTCAAAAGAAACTCTCCTTTGTTCCCCAACTGTTGCCAATAGGTGTTTTCCCATGAAGGATTGCACCCTGCAAGGCCATGAGACAGTACCAGGCACCTCAGTATGCACAATTATAGCAGCCAAGCTAGCTCAGGCCCCGGCCCACACCCAGGCTACTCTGTGTTAGAACCCATGACTGCCTCAGTCCCAAGACCCCTGAATTCCACAATAGTAAATGACCCCAGACCAGCAAAAATAAACCCACTGGCCATAACAGATCTAAATAACCCAGCCCTTCCACCTTATTTCATAATTACAAGATTTGTAATGCAAGTTACAGCATTCATTATAGTCCAAAGTGAGGGTGGAAGCCTTGGGTGCTGATAGTGTGATACAGAATGAGTGAAGGATGTGTGGGTTGGGCTGACCTCATGTCTCCCCCTGTTCCAGTCCCTGAGCCTCCTAGGTGCACAGCATAATGATAGAGTAACATTGTCTCATATTGTATCTAATTATTAAACCAACCTTTATTGCCTGGAGATCATGAGCCCAGAAGATTCCACGTGATGGAAGACGGATGAACAAGGCTGGGGCCAATGGCCTGGCATACCCTATGGAGTAGGCTGACCATGCATAGGGTCGCACCAACCAGCCATGTGGGTTTGTACTGTATACTGATGTTGCTGTGCCCTCTTTTAAGCTGTTGCTTGCACCCTTTTTGCTCAGAACGTTCTTGAGCAGCAGAGTTTTTTGCTGGCACACCTATTTTTGTATCATTAAAACTTGTTATCCTTGCAAGAATCTCTTGGCCCTTTTTCCCTAGCGGGTTGTATTTTTTCTGTTGTACCGGGGCACCAATTGCCTCAGTTTATCAGGACCAGGAGTGGAAGACATCCACTACAGCTAACTATCATGAACCACTACACCACCCAGTCTATGGACACGAATGCACCAGCCTTGATAAAGACCTTAGAGGTCGAAACAAGTGTCAGCAGACACTTAGATCACTGGATCGAAAATAAAAATCACAATATTAAAAAAAATCTGAATACAAAGAATTTTTTTTGCGCAAGATATCTGGGAACAAAACAAAGTCTAACCCTATACAGAGGTTCAACACCTCCACAACCCACAATTTTGCAGCACAAGTACTTAATTAATGGTTTCAAACAAATACATCCGGAAGTACCCTGTTATAGCACAAGTGATTTCAAAACCCTAGTGACCAAACACTTCTACTAGGTACATTTGATTGCTCAAACAATCCCTCCTTTTGATAGGTTTTAACTGTTTGCCACGTAGGATGATGTCTAAACTGACACACATCGAGGTATAAAGCTTTTGTGTAATCAAAATGTAACTGAGAGTGAATGAGCTGCAATTTGTTCACCAGGTTTCCCTAAGTTATTGAGCTGATACTAAAGTCATGTTTTGTCATATTCTTTGAGTTTGTCCCGTTATTTGGGTATGAGATCTCTTATTGATAATTCCATCTGGCACTTGGAATGTTCCAGGCGCGACTGCACACAGGTGATTCGTGGTTCGAGCGGAAAGGATTGTCCATGCCTACCTGGATCAGCAGCTATTAACCTAAAGGGTTATGATATGATATGATAGGTTATTTATAACGCGCTTAATACCCACAGGTTTCTAAGCGCGGACGCGGGGATTGAACTTGTGTTGCTCTGTGTCGTCTTGCTTCCAAGGTGAGCACATTACCCCTGAGCTATCCTCCCGAGATTGTGCTGTAAGCTTGGTTAATGAAGCCCTGGGTGTCCATACTTAGCACTGGTGGCCGTTTCAAGCCAATGGTCCTTGCTTTCTGTCGCATCTGTTACTCACCATCTGTGCACAGCGTTCTTTGAGCTAATGGTGTCACTCTTTCCTCCCTGAATCAAGCTATGGGTAATATAAGGGGTCAGCAGCGGTTCGAACGACCTTGTTATTGATCGCAGAAACGTATGACAGGTATGGGAAAAGACCTCACTAGACCATCCATACCCTGCCTCTTCCAATGCTGACCTCAGACCCTGCCGCCCTTTTCAAACTGCCATCTGTCTGCTCTTCTTCCAGTGTTCATCACCATAGTCCGACCTTTATAAACTGCAGTGATGGTAACTTTCACAAATCAATATCACACATGATGGTCAAGGTGCTTTGTGCTCTGCAACATGTTAAACCAATCATGGGAGATTTCATTTTTAGTTTAGGTTATTCGGTGGCCCTTGCGCCACCTATAAGCCTAAAATATATTGCATTATAATACAGAGAGGGAGAAATGCCAGAAGAAGACGGACACAAACTTGTAGGTGTTGTTTGCCTATTTGCCCACCCATTCTAATCCCTGTGGCCATTCCCACCCATTCCTGCCTCTCCCAGCATTGGAAGTCTTTGGCTAGATTTTTCAAGCCTTACCATCAAACGTTGCTCTCAAAGTGCCCGTTTGGGGTTTTTCAAAGCAGTAGCGACTTGATATGAGCTGTAAACCTACATTATGTGTGTGCTTCACTGAAGTCCTGTTAAAACACGCATTTGCAAAGCAAACAGTTTTGGCTTGTGTGAAAAAAATATTAGGCATTTGCCGGGCACTGCTATCAGTTTCCTAGGTACTCACACCATTCTACCATCAATGGACAGTTCATTCCACCATGGCAGTGCCCGGTAAGTGCCTTTCCAAGCAAAAACTGTTGGTATTGCCAATGCTTGTTTCACTTCATTTTTTACTGTAGATCTGGGTTCACATTTAATACACATTCAAAAAAATACACAAAAGAAGGGGACATATTAGCCTGTGCAATTAACCACAATGTGTGCAAAATTGCTTTGCAAACTGAACCTCCAGAACAGCACTGAAATGAAATCTAGCCCTGCACTTTTATCTGCCAAGCACCCTCACCCCCCACACACAACCCATATGCACTTCATGTAGAAGACGGGGCTCACGACGAGTTCCCTGGTATGCCACTGGTAATTCTGGCAGGATACTGTGGAACTACTGTACCGTCTCTGCTGCCCGATATTCCGGTGTTACTGGGACATTACAGGCCGTGGATATGCCGGTAACACCCATTCCATGGAGCAATATAGGAGTACTATAGGACTCCAGGGGAGGGGGTTTCCCAAATCGCCGGCACCAATAGAAAAAGGGCCGGTGAATCAGGCCTTTATCTGCGGTAGTGCCTAATCTACTGCCAGGTCAGGGCTGTCGGTAGATCAGAGACCCTACCGGCAGACTAGTAGTATGCCAGTCTGGAAAGGTGCAGGTATACGTTATTACTGACACCTAATTTCTGGATGGGCAAACTTGCAATGTGCCTCAACGTGTTTCTAGAACCCAGCTACTATGGTTGGCCAATCACAAATTAACAATTTTTCATGGGAACTAGTCCCTGCTTCGTTGATATGTCAAAGATTAACAAAAGACCACCTGATGTGCCGTGTTTGCTACTAACACATGGTCAATTGAATGTCCAAATTCACAATAATTTGGAGAAATTCTTGAGTGTGGTCCATCAGAAATTCTTATAATATCCAGATTTTGGCTTATGTTAGTCAAATGCAAATGTGCAAAAACTTGCACTGACATATCTGTCTAGAAGGTTTTGTAGCCCACCCTCCTCCTTCTCTCATATTTGGAGCCTTCACTTGATTTATCGAGAGCAGGCACAGCGCCCAGCTGGATGAAAAGTCAGTAAATTACAGGCTGTAAAATGGCCGCTCATATGAGCTCTTTATGAGATAAGGCGAAAGGTCTTAAGAGCTCATCCCGCACACCGTCCATCTCAGCATCCATACACAGCTCCTTCCTGGTATCCCTGCATCTTTTATGTGATAAAATCCGGAAATATGGGGCTAGGAAGAAGGAGGTGTTCATGGGGGAAGATCATGGCATCACGGGCACTGTTAATAGTGAGGCGCGTATGGTATAGTTACTAGTTGGATACGGCCATAGTGTTACTAGTGAGACACAGGTGATATTGGTACTTGTGGGATGTGGGCAATATTGTTACTAGTGAGATGCTGGCAATATTGTTGCTAGTGAGATGCGGGCAATATTGTTACTAGTGGAATGAGGGCAAAATGGTTACTAGTGGGACACAGGTGATATTGTTACTAGTGGGACATGGGCGATATTGTTACTAGTGAGACAGGCGATACTGGATGGAATTGTTATTAGTGAAGTGATGGTGATATTGTTAATAGTGGGACACAGGTTAAATTGTTACTAGTGAGATGTGGGCAACATGTGACTAATGGGTCGTGGATGATATTGGTACCAGTGAGATGAGATGAAGGCGATATTGTTACTAGTGGAATGAGGGCAATATGGTTACTAGTGGGACACAGGTGATATTGTTACTAGTGGGACATGGGCGATATTGTTACTAGTGAGACAGGCGATACTGGATGGAATTGGTATTAGTGAAGTGATGGTGATATTGTTACTAGTGGGACACAGGTTAAATTGTTACTAGTGATATGTGGGCAATATGTAACTAGTGGGTCGCGGATGATATTGGTACCAGTGAGATGAGATGAAGGCGATATTGTTACTAGTGGGACACAGGTGATATTGTTACTAGTGAGGCGTGAGTGATATTGTTACTAGTGGGACACAGGCGATTCTCTTACTTATGAGACATGGGTGATATTGTTACAAGTGGGAGGCAGGCAAAATTGTTACTAGTGACAAACAAGCAATATTGTTGCTAGCTAGGACGTTGCAGGTGAAGAGGAAGTGTCAAGTATCGCTCCCGCTCCAGTTGCCCCCCTATTAGTGCCTTGTACTTTCACACCAACAAATGTGACGTATGATGAACAAATAAACCAGAAGAGAGCAGCACATGGGCTCTGCCCAGTACCTATCAGAATAACAGCACCCATAAATCTACCAACACCTAAAAAAAACTTGGCAGTAAGATGTCCATTGAAAAAAATGTATCTACATCCCAGAGAATATGATGGTTGTCAGAATGGAGTATCCGAAGAAGCCAAGAAGATAATGAAGGAAGATGAATGCTGACGTCATAGGATATCAGACTGATGCACATATAGAAGATTTAATGGCCTGAGAATACTGACACGAGATGAAATATAAAGGAGATATCACAGATAAGTGACATCTTGGGCTCAAGGTGAAGAAATGTATGCCATGTACAAAGAGATTTTTTAAACGTGTACAAATGCAAGTAACTGCAAGAAGCAAAAAAAATCGTGAAGCTTGCTTATGCTTAATAGTAAATAGATTGTGGCAAGTGCCAACATACAAGTATATACATCAAGAAGCATTTTATGTACGAATATAACTCCACTACTCATATGAGCAGAATTGAACAAAGGTTACTAAAGGCCTCCAATGGAGTGTGTCGCAGCAAGAAAATCAAGAACCAAGGCAGAATAAACCCAGCGAAGGATAACCATGCCAAAAAGCCAAGATCGTATCTGACTGGAAAAGGCCGACATTGGATACAATTAAGGAGAAGAGAACAGAAGATCCAGTTCAGATAGGTCAAGATAAGCAACAGATGTCAGAGGATCGATAAAATGAAATCAAATACACAAAAGATACATGAAGAAAAGGCCGACTTCGCAGAGTCCAGCCACGTGACAAGGCAGACTGGAAGAGTGAGACTTTTACACCTACGCATGGATCCCCGCCATGCCCATGCTCATTAAAAGTTCTTAGACCACAGAGCAGACCTAAGGCCAAAATACAAAGAAGTAATTGACACATGGCTACTGAAGCAATGATTTATTGTAACATAATTGGAAGGAAGCAGAGGTGCAGACGAACTCCTCTGAACCTGGATGTCCTTTCTGCATGCTGCTAGACGTAGATGGAAAGTATTAGTGGGGTTGATGTCAACCCAATCATAGTTGACCATGTAATCTACGGTCCTATAGTGAGTGGGGCCAATGGGCCGTCATACTTTTAGTGATGTTCATGGTGGCCATTTTGAGGGAGGGCTTTGTTGCCCCACCTGACAGTGATTACCCAATTCTCTCTCTCCGTTACCACAAACAAATATAGTACCTATGTTAAGTTGCCTTCCTATAACCAATCACGTTGCATGATAGGTTTTTTAAAAAAAGTTCCACGTAGAATGACGTCAGTAATGAAGAGTTTTTGCTACAAATACTGTGTTTTTTCTTAAAGTTAGAGAGCGAGAAGATCGAGCAATTGCTGATGTTCATTGTACTCTGTATTTTTTTAACTTGCCATTAAAAAGACTCCCTTTGCCAAACTATTGAGTTGCCTTAATTATTTGATGCATGAGTATGAATCTGCATCCCCATCTACCTCGAGGGTACTGCTACTCATCTTAAAGGGCTGTTTGGAAATCGTCCAGACAGAGGTCTGGCTGGAGATCATCCAGTTCACTTGGTAGCAGGGTTAGATGGTTTTGATTATACAAAGATACCCATTGACCGTCGACATAAGTAAGGGTCCTCAGCAATATCACAAGTCCTTTGGCATCCGGCTGATAGAAAAAGAAGCTCCCCGTAAATAGTGGCTAGATTAATTGAAAACCCTGCAGGTTAGGTGTGAGGGAACCTTTGCTTTCTCCCAAAAAACCTCTCTCACTTCTACGAGTAGCGGATCGGACGAGCAGCACGGAGAGGCGGTAACGAAGGCGGTGATCTTGAGTGTCTGTAGATGAAAAACATGCAAACGGTGAGTAAAAAAGAATAAATGTTTTGGCAAAGCCTGCATGCTTAAAACAAGTAAGGGAAGGTAATGGGGGGAGGCAGGACAAAATATAAAGTCAGAGTAAGAGTATAATGTATACATAAGGGAAAAGATATTGACTCGAAAGTGGCCGAGCAATCTAAAGAGTTATCATGAGTTTGGCCATGATAAGAGTGTACGCCCAGTGTCTAGGTTTTAAAGAGCGCTAGAAGAAGCCCTTATCTAAAGCACTGTAAACAGGATGACATAGGAGTCCAGATTAATTAAAGATAATCTGAAAGAGATAGGCTTAAATTCCATGTCGGAACAGACATATGGGTAAGATGCGTCTGAGAGAGCAGGCGCCATAAGGTTCATGTAACTGGCCAGAGTTCATCTGTTTATTTTATGTTTTTGAGTAAACTTGTGACGTCACAGAAACAAATAATTGTACAGAGAAAAAAAGTATGAAAAGTGCACAATTATAGACGGAAATCATTGCATGATATGAATTGATAGTTGTTTTTTAGCAAGACTAAAATAAAAAAGTGTTGTTGAAAGTTGAAATTAATGGGATTGGAGTTTGCAAAGGTTGGTGCTCGCTCATATTGTTGATTTGTGAAAACGTGATTTTTTAATAAAGTGTGAAGTGAAAAATAAGAAAGTGTTAGACGAATAAAGGGAAGACGAGTCAAGCATGGAGGACATTACTCCGTTAATACACCTGTGCAAACAGTTGCTGAAACACGCACCTAAGCTTAAACAGTACAGTGCGGAATGGGTTAAAGGGACCGCAAACAAAATGTTTATGCCATGGCCCCAAGGCGGATCATTATCTAAAACGGTCCTGCAGCACATGATGACATATTTACACGCCACATGCAGGGGCAAAAAGTTAGACAAGCGCCTGGCTAGTTTAGAACTTTGGAAGATGTACCAGGAAGAAAATTAGGAGGAGCCGCTGTTAGACTGGATATTGAATATAAGCACAAAGGGGGATAAAGAGCCTTCTGCGCCACCCGCCCATCTGAAATAAAAAACAAAGCTAGTAAGAATGAAGGATTGTACCCACTGAGGGAACTTAAAGCAGTGATGAAATATATAAAATCCCATCATATGAGTCACCTACGCAAAGTAGTGACGAGCCCAGAGAAGTGCAGGGAAAGAGATATTACCTCCAAAGTCAGGAGAGACAAGGAGAGACGCGAAAAGGGAAAGGTGATCAAGCACAAGCAAGTACATCTCTAGGTACGGGAAGAGAGATAAAGGGATGGAAAGGAGATGAAGACAGAACTGATGAGAGGGCATTCACACAGAACAAATGGATGAGAGGTCAGATTTTATTGAAACTCGATTGTTAAGGCATTGAGGACATGAGACAAAGGGGAGAACAAGACGAACTAGAAAGAAGGGATAAGGAAAAGGAAAAAGGATTAAGAGAAGAAAGGGCAAGAAAAAAGGATAGGCAGAAATGAGAGCAGTTATACCTTGACGAACAAGTCAGAAAACAGTAAAAGGCAGAAGAACAAAGAAAACACGATAAAAGGCAGAGAACAGCCGACGATCAGGAAAGAATAGAACAAACAAAGGAGAATAAAAGAAGAAGAGTAAAAGATACAAGAGAAGAGAATAGAAAGGCGGAAAGATGAGGAAATACGAGGAGCGAATGAATGAAGAGATGTGAGGAAACAAGAGGAAGATAGAGGAAGCAATGAAGCATAGAGAATTTGATGACGACAAAGAACGCAAGCGACGAAAGAGAGCACACGATCTCGAGTATCTGGAAAGGGAGGTTAGAAAACCTGATCCAGTAGTGGAATGGGAAGATATAGAAGAATTCTTTCCTGAGTACGATTCAGTACTAGGCACGTCTAGAGTAAATCTAGAAGGTGGCTTCAATACCAGAAGTATCGGAGAGACGATCAATAAAATATCTGATGTAATAGGGCTAGAAAAGTACCTCAAGGAAAGGGAAAGGATGAGCGCCTTGAAAGCACTCAGTTGTATGACACTGAGGACGCTTCATGCAGCAGCAGACATAGAGAACTGTCGTTAGATCGGCTGACTCTATATAGAAATGAGGAAGATGAGGGAAGCTGCACGAGTTGGGCACAGACAATATCAGACAAAGAAAGGAAAGCCTATGAAAGAGAAAAGAGAGACAAAGAACGAGGTTGCGAGAGACGTCTTTCTAGGGGAAAGGTTATAAGATGGTCAGCCTCTACTGGGTCCACATCTAAGGTACCAGAGTCAGTGATACATTCATAATGGCATGAATGACTGCCACACAGTCAGAGGGGGGTGTCTCCCCCACCATATGTAAGGAGGTTAAGGACATTGCCAGGTAGGCAGCGATGTTGGAAATATTGTGCCTGCGGTAGACAGACAAATGATGAGAGAATAAAATGAGTTCAGTGCGTCACAGTTCCCCTTATTGGAGAAGGGAGGCACAAGGCCATAGTGTATACCATGGTCACACATGGATAGAGAGAATTTAAAAAACAAGCTCCCAATGTTGACATCTGGAGCTGAGGAAATGGATACACGAATTGGAAAAAATGACGGGAGGAAATACGTTGGTTATAGGGGATATCAAGGGTCTTTTAATCACCATACTTGGTGATAGAGCTGATGATGTTTGTACATGTGCAGGTTACGGCAGTATGACTACAGTTAATACCGTGCATGACGGAGCGCTGTTTAACAATTGCAGAACCGTGGTATGGAAATCGCTTCGAGTGCTATAGCCGGACACTTCTGACATGGGAGCTACAATGATGCGTAGGACGCAAGAGGGAGATGATCTGTTGATTTCATTCAGAATTTCCAAGATGTGTGCGTACTGGAAACGCAGGAATCTTGGGGGAAATCTATAACCATGTTTTACCATATATTATGACAAGGGCTGTCAGAACAGGTACAGAAGCAGCTCTAGACTTTGGTAGGGATTGAAGCTAAACCATGGTCAGAAATACAACTGACCATTGCGCACTATTGCAGGCTGCTGCAAAAGAAAGATCGCAAGAAAGATGCTGTGAGGAAAGGTGAAGAGGCTAAATTAGTGCAGACATTTTTTTCCAAACATGCAATTGAAGAGGCAATGTGAATTAATACAGATGGATCCAATGCGCAGTCAATAACCAAAGGCAGTTTGATCAAGGCAATAATGGGTTTAACCCAATAGGAAGAGGCTTCAGAGGAAGAGGATGGCAAAGTAATCAGGGAGGCTTTCAGAATAATGAAGGTAGGTTGCAAAATATGCAAGGCAGAAATCAGAATATGCAACGAGGGCAAATGATCAGACCTCTGCCAACTTGTTGGACGTGCGGGAGTACAGGATAGTTAGCGCATATGTGCAGAAGTCAAGGGATGGTGCAAAATGACCAATTCACAAGAGGGGGGATGATGAATACACCTGCGTTCTCGCAGAAGGGTGTATGGATTTACACAAATCAAACAATGCAAGAGCAAGCGCCGAGAGTGCAACAAAACCTGCAGCCACAGCGGACTGTGACCAATTTCCCGCAAGGGCAGTCTCAACAGTTGCCAATACAACTTCAGCAAACTACAGGCACAGGACAGATATTGAACTCAAAAGCAGGAAATGCCACTGGTAATGGAGGAAATCCATTCATTAACAGTGGAACACAATTATAAATGGACTGGGACAGCTCACTGGGAGACCTGATGTGTTCCATTCTATCACTGACACCGAACCCTCATGAGGAACCAAGGGTAGACGTCTCTATAGGAGGTAAAGAACATAAGTTCTTAGTTGACACGGGTGCAACGTGTTCATGTATACATGAAGGCAAGTTTTCCTTGTCTGGCGACGGCATGAATACTCAGGGCTTTACAGGAGCAACAAACCGTGTTTCTTTCACAAAACAACTTCCAGTTTCTATAGGAGAATGTGACATGAAAGTGCCACTGTTGTATTCGAGACAGACTCCTGTAAATATATTGGGACGAGATTTGATGACAAAGTTAAATATGAGAATCTTGTTCGCTGAGGAAGGCATAGTGTGTTCAACTCTAGGAATGCACTATTTAAATGTGTGCAAAATGATCAGAGCATACGCAGGACGAATGGCTATGAGAGCTATTCCGTTAGAACCTGAGATATTTGCATATGGAGTGCACATATTAATGTCATGGCTACCAGGCCTTGCAGACAGAGCAGTGAGAACCCCAGATGAGTTTCTTTTCAGACCAAGAATACCTATGCATGAGGAAAAGGGACGATTGTTTCTCTTCACAATACAAGCAGTCATAGTTTGAGTTGAAATGGCTTTGCTTGATGGTTTTGATGATGAAGGCAGACAATGGTGTGCAGTTATTGCCATTGGGGAAGGTTACAGATTGACTGACATCACTGATGACGATCTATTTGAAGAATAAATAAGTGAGGATGAGATGACATTTGAGTTCAATCTCTTTTATTGGGTGGAAATGATTAAAAGAGCAGTTCCACAGAGAATGATGCTGGCACGAAAACATCCTGAATATTTTGATGACGACATGGCAAAGATGCCTGTCTCAGTATGGGCTACAGGCCCCTATGACGTAGGCTTACTGAAAGGAGTCAGAGAAGTGAAGAATAAATTGGAACCAGGAGCAATTTTACCAAATGCATGACAGTATCCCATGTCTAGGGAGGTGGATGAAGGGATTTATAAGACAATTTCTGCCATGATGGATCAGGGCATCTTAAGGACGTCAGAGTCACAATGTAATATGTCAGTGTACCCTATGAAGGAATCTAAGGGGGCTTGCAGTGTTTAATCCAGGATTTAAGGCCAATAAACCAGATAGTAGAGGCTGAGTTCCATCTAGTCCCGAAACAGTCCACGATCCTATGTAACATACCTGTTTAGGCACGGTATTTCACGGTGATTGACCTGAAAATGCCTTTTTCTCAATCACATTGCACAAGGACTAGCAGGTTTTGACATCCTTTACGATCAGACAAGTTCGTCTGAAAAGCACAAGGTTGCATCAAGGGTATTGCGAGCCCCTGTCGATTTTAAATAGAGTCCTGCAAATGGACTTGAGTAACACTGTTTTAGAGAGCGTTGTTTTGCAATACGTGGACAACATTTTAGTTTGCAGCACAACAGAGGAAGAGTACACACACAATTCCATTCAGCTGATGACTGTACTTGCTAAGAAAGGTTATAAGGTTGACAAAGAGAAGTTACAGTATTGTCAACAAGAGGTGTTGTACATAGGCCAACTGATTTCACATGATCAAAAGAAGGTTACCCCTGAAAGAGTTGAAGCTATTCTGAAAACAGCTAAGCCACACAAAGTAAAACAAATGCAGAGTTTTCTAAGATTATGTAATTACATCAGGGCATGGTCTTTGACTATAGCTCTTTTACCAGGCCCTTATTACAAGCCTTAAAGAAAGCACAGGCAACGAAAGAAACAAATGTGTGGACTAAGACCATGGAGGAAGGGTTTGGTGAACTAAATAAGGCCATTTGCATGGTACCCGTTTTAAGGATTCCCAATTATGCAGAGGAATTCTACCTGTTTTCACACACGGATGGTACTGTTATTACAGCAGTCCTTACACAGAGAACCACATTGGGATACAAGTCCCTGGCATACTACAGTGGGATTTTAGACCCATAATGAGAGGTAATTTCCTGTGCAAACAAAGTTTGGCTACCGCCACGTTCACCATAGAGAAGGCTACAGGCATTGTAATGGGGTGTTTGATGACGTTATTTGTTGAGTACACATTATTTGCCATCTTAGAGAAACCAAAAGGTACATTGACATCCCAAAGAGCCTCTGCTTATGAAGTGGTCATGTCAAATCTAGTGATCAAAATAGTTTGGTGCAGAATAGTGAATCCAGTTATGTTTATAGCAGAGCCAGTCACTGAAGGAGAGCCAATCCATGATTGTGTGAACTATGAAGAATTTTATGATGAGATCCCCAGAATAAAAGAAAATGCTTTGGCAAAAGGAGAAATCATCTTCATTGATGGTTCTTCTAGGATCTATCAAAATGATGGACACAGATATACAGGTGCCGCTGTGGTGAAGCACATAGCAAATGGGGAATTTCAAGTGTTTATCAGTGCACATTTACTCTCTCATTACTCAGCACAGGCTGCAGAATTGATGGCATTGATACTCGCAATTGAAGGACATGAACACCAGGAAGTAACAGTGTACAGTAACTCTGCCTATGTGACGTCGACAGTGCATGCTGGAAAGGAGGGGCTACCTCCGAGCGGACGGCACGCCAGTGCAGCACGCCACCTTATTGGACAGGCTCATTAAGGCACTACAACTCCCAGTGGGCATAGCAGTCATGAAATGTGCAGCCCACACGAAAGGGACAGATTTTATCCCACGTGGAAATCAAGCAGCAGTTGCTGAAGCCAAGCATGTGGCAACCAGAGATGAAATAATGATAGATGCGGGAATGCCTGATATGCATGAGAAAATGTTTATTGTAAGGAGTGAGCTGGAAGGCTACAGCAATATGTCAAACACTCAGTTAATGGAGCTCCAAGGGGAGGCACCGCAGGAAGAGAACAATCTTTGGAAGCGAAGAGGGTGTTCACTAAACCCCTATGAGGATTTGTGGTGACAAGACAGCACTGGTAAACCAGTAATGCCTATAGCCCTATTGAAAATAGCATTGGAACAGTTACACTCTGCAGTTCATGTAACAAGGGAGAATCTAGCAGCAATAATTGCCGATGACTGGTTTGTACCGAACTTGGCAGAACATGTTGCAATTTTAATGATAAATTGCATAATCTGTCAGAAGTTCACGGCTGGGCATACACTACGTGTAATCAGAGGAGTCATCCCAAGGCCTAATGGTCCTTTTCAGCACTTGCATATCGACTATGTTGATATGATTCAAGTATGTGATGGGTACCAGTACTTAATTGTTGTGGTGTCTCCATTCTCTAGATGGATAGAAGCAGACCCATGTACACACCAGACTCTACCTGTGCGGCCAAATTCCTGGTGAGGGATGTGTTTCCCAGATGGGGAGTTTGTGAAGTAACGAGGTCAGATAATGGTCCTCATTTTGTTAACGCAGTATTTGAACAGATCAGCTTGTTGGTTGGTATATTTTCTTCGGCGTTTCATCTGCAAGGGAATGGGATATGTGAGAAGCTCAATGGCTTGTTAAAGGAAAGGATATTCACGTTGAAGTTACTCTGAATAAAGGATGGTTGCGCTGCCTTCCACTGCCATTGTATGCACTCATAAATTAGCTTGGTTCTGATCACCATCTTACACCGCACAAAGTCCTGATGGGCAGAAGGATGCAGACACTTTTCTCGCCTCGAACTAGAGCTAGATTTGATGCTCAGCCAACAAAAGAAGTGTTAGAATTGGAAATGCAAAACTACTTGAAATGCATGACATCTTGTTTTTCTGTAATTTCAGGACAGCTGCAGCGACGACAAGAAGGGTGTAGGGCAGTACAGAACACAGAAGGAGATGCTACAACAGATAAGGTTCCAGAATTACGTATACCTCAACTATACCCTGGGGACTCGGTCCTAGTCAGTAATCACACAAGGAAAAGGTGGGACAAGCCAAGGATCCACTGCCTGTTTAGTGTGGAGGACATAATGCCGTTTGCAGTCAAGTTAAAGGGAAGAAGAGCTTGGATCTTCCCTGGTGATATCAAGCCATATATCGGAGAGACTCCTATGTCTGCACCCCATCGCGAAGAGGCGACAGACAACGGGGAAGAACCACAGCACGTGCAGACAAGATCTATGATGAGGAAGAAGGACGCATGACCAGTCAAGTAAAAAGTGAGAAAACTTTGTGCAAGGTTGTGGCTCGGTTTTAGACATTTCCTTTAAGCAAAATAAAGGGACAAGGGACACAAATACGAACACTCTGTGCATCCTAGTTGCAGGGTGTAAGGAGAAAATTGCATTAATTGAACCACAAATAGCTTGTCAACTTTGGACTGAGGCACACTGAATCCTTGATAAGAAAAGCTAGGCCAAATTTTGATTGAGGATATGTACTGGAAAAGAATACAGTATCCTGAGTCCTTCCATACAGAGCCTTTGTTTGGACTTACTTATGGTACCACCCAATAGTGACCTCACCAGGAACATACTGACTTATTTCGAATAAGTATTGAGGTGCTATCCGTCATTGGTGGGGAGAATTACAAGCATAACAGAATTTCTTCAGCATCCTAACGATTAAAAAATAGTTTAAAAAACTGATCACAGTGATCACAGAACCGTTTCTTTTACTTCCAGAGTACAGTGAGGACAAGACAAATGTCCCTATCATCAGAGAATCATAGACTGGCAAATACAGTGTTCTTTCACTTAATTGAAGACGTTCCAGATCTTGTGGGAAGACACTCCAATGTTGACGTACTTACATTCATCCGAGATCCAGATAACACTACAAATTTGAGCATGCTTCTGCATAGCATAGTGATACAGGTGCACTTTCTGATCATCATCAAAATCATAAGAGTGTAGAAACTTTCATTCGAGAGACAGATCATGAAGGTGTTGTCAAGGACTTCACTTTTGTTCATGCTGACAAGGAAGTAACATGTCATCTGATGTGAAGCAGATTTGTGGCACTGGGAACTGGTCTACATGGAATATGCAGTCTCAAAAATACTGAACTTATTGTCTTGTTTGGAACTTTCATTTGTGGAAAAGGAATTGTTTCGAGAGACAAGAGACAATCCATAGTCAGACCTAGAGGACAACTGGTCCACAACTATTGATATACAGGCAGAGTCGAGGAGAAGTGAAAATGATAAAAATGTATTAAAAACAGTTTTTGCTTCCTGAGATGATCGAGATGGGAAGCCAGAGCAGCAGCATCATCCTCCCCCACGAGGAGAGACATTCATATTGTCAGAGGAACAAGTGCTGTAAGATCACCTACTGATGAATCATCTATATATGTGTTGTATTCATTATCATACTGTTGTCATTAATGATTAGAACTGCATTTTTCATGGGTGCACAAAGTGTTCAGATCCCTATCACCCACCTAAGGTGTAAGCATGAGACCTACAAAGGTGCCCAGACCTTACATACTCCTTCCAGTTCCTAGAACGAATGATAGAGTGACTGAGCTTGAAATGGATGTGATAAGCAATAACACACAAACAACACTTGTTTTAGAAAATAAGGAAACGCCGGAGACAGGGTCGGCAAAGCAAACCAGATAAGGGATTGATGAAAGATACACCCACACAGAGAATGCGTGAAACCACACCTGGTCCAGTATCAATGATTTCAGAATCACATTTCAGAGACTGGGGAAAGCCTGGACAAACAACGATAAGACGTTTTACATCAAAAGAAGGTGAGAGGCAAAAGAAGAAAGCTGAACTTTTAAAGAGACAAAAGGCTTTAGGGAGTGAATGAATAACAGCGTCACCGGCAAGCATACCTGATCCTGTGAGATATGATATCAGGATAGTGCTTGGAAAGACACAAGCAGAAATTCTGAGAGACATTTTCATGCCTAAAGTGTATGTTGAAAGGATGAAACTTATCGTATTTTCTCCTACTCAAACAATACAAGTGGAAATGTCGGGATCAATAATGAAGATGTTTGGGAAACCTCAGTTAGAAGAAGTTATACAGAAGTACTACGTGACATACTTGTGGCAGCTCATATCAAAAGAATAAGAGCCAGACAAAGCACACAAGAAGACAATAATGAACTGAATGATTACCTTGGTAGCAAAGCACATTTGGGAAATAACATTGGTACCAACATATGAAGGAAGTTGGAAGGCGCCCTTCAGATGAAGAATGTTTCATTTGTGCACTCCTACTGTACAGCATGGGAAAGTCAAAAATCTTCGTAGCTGTTGAGATAGATGTTAAGACAGCACAGCTTGTCACATATTGCAATGCAGAGGTCAGTTCATTGGAAGTGACGCTTCGCTCAAATGGGAGACTGAGGCAACCGACCCAAATGAAGATGATTATGTCCAAGACATAAAGACGAGAAATAATGGCAAAACGAAGAATACTGTGATCAGATACGAAAAACCTGGAGTGAAAGGAGCAGAGATCAGAAGAGAATCAAAAAAAAAACTTGATATCAAAGGAAAATCTACAGAAGATGCTTGCAGATGGAAGAACAGAGGACAAGTGCAAATTTGGGGAACAGTATTGTCTGCAGACGGTTGGGAGAAAGGAGTGGTGATCTGAAAAGCATGGATGATCATTGGATACTACAAAGAAACAATTGAAAATGCACAGATAATATGCAAACAATTGTGGCCAAGACTTACCAGACTACTGACGTGGGTCGAAGACAGAGGAGGACCCTTACAGAAAGTGGCATTGCATGGTTACAAGCTATGCTTCAGAAATAATGGTACAAGAAAAATGGGAGGGAATCAGAATTGTGGATGAATATTTGATGCAGCAGGAATGATGAATGGAAATGTAGTGATCATGGATCACTATTGGGTGTGTGGATCCAAAGCATATATCAGATTGCTGAAGAATTGGGGATGTATATGTACATTGGTGAATGTCCATCTTCCAGCATTGGTGATTCCAAAAAGTGATCTTAACATTGACAATTTTCCGAAAGCAGATGCTCACCCGAGGAAGAAGAGATCGGTGGAGCTGATAAGTCAAATAAAGAGAGAAAATGACTTCTCTGCCACATCAATAGAAGACTTTGATGCAATTCCATATGAACACAGACTGTTCAGTCAGACCTCATCGGTGTACACGATGATCCTAATTCCAAGAATTCAGGTTGGCGCATATACTAAATGGTTGCAGAAAAACAGATGGGAGTTACTGCAGATCATCAACACGACCATAAAAGGATTCAATGCAATCAAAGAATTGTTGAGAGCAATCAGACTGATGAGGCTCCAGAACAGATATGTATTGAACATGATCACAGCTATGGATGGTGGTGTTTGTGCAAAAATTGGAGAATCATGTTGCACTTTTAGACCTTCACACAATGACAAAAATGGAACCTTAACCCAGACCACAAGTATGCTGACAAAGCTATGGAATCAGATGATAGATGAGGTTGACGAAGTTGATGATGACAGTTGGTTTGGAACACTGTTCTCATGGATTCCACAATGGATGGCAGATGCATTCAAGTTCTGTTGGTAATGATCTTACTTGGATTCTGTGTGATCAAGTTAATAATCTCACAATTCCAGAAGACTGCAAAGAAAGCCACAGGGATGAAGATCATGATTGATGTTTAGCCAGGATGGAAGCCCAAGGACCTGACCGATGAAGAAATATGAGACTTTGTGAAGGCCAGCATTTATGTACCAGGAGGAACAAAGTTCCTGTATCCCAGAAATCATAGAAAATATGTGGCAAGATGGATCTATTGCAGTCCAAATGGAGAATGTCAACTGATGACATGGATCAAGGATGAGCATGTAAGAATAGTACGATGTTTGAAGGGAGTTATAAAGATATGGACCTCAAAGAATCATTTCTTCAGACCAAAATGCCTGGATCCAGAGGATGAAGTAAAAGTAGATACAAAGAAAGCCAAGAAGATAATGAAGGAATATGAATGGTTCCGTCATAAGATATCGGACTGATGCACATATAGAAGATATAATGACTTGAGAATACTGACATGAGACGAAATATAAAGGCGATACCATGGATAAGTGACATCTTTGCTTAAGGTGAAGAAACATATGCCACATACAAAGATGAAGATATTTAGTTATTTTAAACGTGTACAGATGCAAGTAACTACAAGAAGCAAAGAAATCATGAAGCTTGCTTATGCTTAATAGTAAATAGATTGCGGCATGCGCCAACATACAAGTATATACCTCAAGAAGCATTTTATGTACGAATATAACACCACTACGCATATGAGCAGAATTGAACAAAGGTTACTAAAGGCCTTCAATGGAGGGTGTCGCAGCAAGAAAATCAAGAACCAAGACAGAATAAAACCAGCTAAGGATAACCATGCCAAAAAGCCAAGGGGCCCCATTACAACCCTGACGGTAGCCGTGCCTTGCTGCCACCGGTATTGATTTATTACCGGGTCCCAGAAAAGGGCAATAACCGGGTCATGCCGACCTTGGCGGACCCGGTAATTGCCCTTTTCTGGGACCTGGGCCCGTTGTTAGCATCCTGGACTGCTAGCGGGTCCTGCAGCAGTCCTCGTAATAGGGCAGCCCATAATGAACGGTGCCGGTCCCGTACCAGCACCGTTCATTACGGGACCACCAGGGTCCTAATGAGGCCCAAGGATTTATCTGACTGGAAAAGGCCGACATTGGGTGCAATTAAGGAGAAGAGAACAGAAGATCCTGTTCAGAAAGGTCAAGATAAGCAACAGATGTCAGAGGATCGGTAAAATTAAATCGAATACACAAAAATACATGAAGAAAAGGTCGATTTCATGGAGTCCAGCCACGTGACAAGGCAGGCTGGAAGAGTGAGACTTTCACACCTATGCATGGATCCCCGTCATGCCCATACTCCTTAAAAGTTCTCAGACCACAGAGCAGACTCAAGGCCAAAACACAAAGAAGTAATTGACACATGGCTACTGAAGCGATTATTGATTGTAACATAATTGGAAGGAAGCAGGGGTGCAGATGAGCTCCTCTGCACCTGGATGTCCTTTCTGCATGCTGCTAGACATAGATGGAAAGTATGAGTGGGGTTGATCCCAACCCAATCATAGTGGACCATGTAATCTAGGGTCCTATAGTGAGTAGAGCCAATGGGATGTCGTACTTTTAGTGATGTTCATGGTGTCCATTTTGAGGGAGGGCTTAGTTGCCCGACCTGACAGTGATTATCCAATCCCCTTTCCCTGTTACCACATACAGATATAGTACCTATGTCAAGTTACCTTCCTATAACCAATCACGTTGCATGTTAGGTTTTTAAAAAAAAGTTCCACGTAGAATGACATCAGTAATGACGAGTTTTTGCTATAAATACTGTGTTTTTTCTTAAAGTCAGAGAGCGAGAAGATCGAGCAATTGCTGATGTTCGTTGTACTCCCCGTTTTGTAAATTGTCATTAAACGGACTCACTTTGCCAAACTATTGAGTTGCCTTAATTATTCGATGCATGAGTATGAATCTGCATCCCCATCTACCTCGAGGGTACTGCTACTAATCTTAAGGGGCTGTTTGGAAATCCTCCAGTCAGATGGCTGGCTGGAGAAAATTCAGTTCACAGATAATATTGTTACTAGTGAGACATGAGCGATAGTGTTAGTAGCGAGATGTGGATGATATTGCTACTAGGGCGATGCAAGTGATATTGTTACGAGTGAGACGTGGGTGATATTCAAAGATATTGTCACTAGTGAGATGCAGGTGATATTGTTACTAGTGGGCCACATGTGATATTGTTACTACTGGGACACAGGAAATATTGTTATTAGTAAGCTGTGGGCAATGTTGAGCGATATTGTTACTAGTGAAACGCGGGTGATAATGTTACTTGTGGGACGTAGGTGATATTGTTACTAGTGAGCTGTGGCCGATATTGTTACTAATGAGACACAGGTGATATTGCTGCTAGTGGGATGTAGGTTGGTTACAGTGAGACTGCAGGTAATATTGTTAATAGTGAAACATGAGTGATATTGTTACTAGTGAGATGTGGGCGATATTGGTACTAGTGCAATGCAGGCAATATTGTTACTAGTGAGAAGTGGATGATGTTCAGCAATATTGTTACTAGTGAGATGTGGGTGGTATTTTTAATAGTGGGACACGGGTGATATTGTTACAACTGGGATACAGGCAATATTGTTACTGGTGAGCCGTGGGCAATATTGGGCGATATTGTTACTAGTGAAACACAGGCGATATTGTTACTAGTGGGATGCAGGTGATATTGTTACTAGTGAGACACAGGTGATATTGTTACTAGTAGGACGCAGGTTGTTACTAGTGAGACATTGGCACGATGCAGGTAATATTGTTACTAGTGAGACATGGGTGGTATTGTTACCAGTGAGATGTGGGCCATATTATTACTAGGGTGACGCGGGTGATATTGTTACTAGTGAGACGCGGGTGATATTCAACAATATTGTTACTGAGACATGATCAATATTGTTCACAGTGGGGGATGGGTGATATTGTTGCTACTGGGACATGGGCAATATTGTTACTAGTGAGCTGCGTGCAATATTCCTCAATAGTGTTGATAGTGAAATGCTAGTGGGGCGCCGGTGATATTGTTACTAGTGAGCAGCAGGCAAGATTGTACTAGTGGATCATGGCCGATATTGTTACTAGTGAGACGCAGGCGATATTGTTGCTAGTGAGACGCAGGCAATAAAGTTACTAGTTAATATAGTGTTACACATGAGATGCAGGAGATATTGGTACTTGTGGGACATGGGCAATATTGTTACTAGTGAGCTGTGGGCAATACTGAGTGATATTGTTACTAGTGAAATGTGGATGATATTATACTAGTGGGATTCAGGTGACATTTTTACTAGTGAGACACAGGCAATATTGTTACTAGCTATTGCGATGCAGGTAATTGTGTTACTAGTGAGACACAGGTGATATTGTAACTAGTGAGATGTGGGTGGTGTTGTTACTAGGGCGACACAGGCGATATTGTTACTAGTGAGATGTGGGTGATATTGAGCGATATTATTACTAGTGAGGCACCACCAATATTGTTACTTTTGGGACAGGGTTGATATTGTTACTAGTGAGTTGTGGGCAATATTGGGCGATATTGTTACTAATGAATACAGGTAATATTGTTACTGGTGGGACACAGGTGATATTGTTACTAGTAAGCTGCAGGCAATATTATTACTAGTGAGACACAGGTGATATTGTTACTAGTGAGATGCAGGCAATAAAGTTACTAGTTAATATAGTGTTACACGTGAGATACAGGAGCTATTGGTACTAGTGGGACATGGGCGATATTGTTAATAGTGAGATGAGGGTGAAATTGTTACTAGTAAGCAGCAGGCGATATTGTTACTAGTGAAACACAGGCAATATATTTACTAGTGAGACACAGGCAATATTGTCACTAGTGGGATGAGGGCAATTTTATTACTAGTGAGACACAGGTGATATTGTTACTACTGGGAAATGGGTGATATTGTTACTAGTGAGACGTGGGCGATATTGGGCAATATTGTTACCAGTGAAACACAGGCGATATTGTTACTAGTGGGACGCAGGTGATATTGTTACTAGTGAGATGCAGATGATATTGTTACTAGTGGGTCATGGATGATATTATTGCTAGTGAGACACGGGTGATATTGTTACAAGTAAGATGTGGGCGGTATTGTTACTAGGGTGATGCGAACAACATTGTTACTAGTGAGATGCAGGTGATATTCAAAGATATTGCTACTATTGAGACGCAGGCGATATTGTTACTAGTGGGAAACGGGTGATATTGATACTATTGGGACACGGGCAATATTGTTACTAGTGAGCTGTGGCCAATATTGAGTGATATTGTTACTAGTGAAATGTGGGTGATATTATACTAGTGGGATGCAGGTGAAATTTTTACTAGTGAGACACAGGCAATATTGTTACTAGCTATTCCGATGCAGGTAATTTTGTTACTAGTGAGACACAGGTGATATTGTTACTAGTGAGATGTGGGTGATGTTGTCACTAGGGTGACACAGGCGATATTGTTACTAGTGAGACATGGGTGATATTCAGCGATATTATTACTAGTGAGGCACCAGCAATATTGTTACTTGTGGGTCATGGGTGATATTGTTACTAGTGAGACGCAGGTGCTATTGTAACTTGTGAGATGCAGGCAATATTGTTACTATAGCAACAAGGGTGATATTGTTATGAGGGAGACCCAGGCAATATTGTTACTAGTGGGACATGGGTGATGTTGTTAATAGTGAGGCGAAGGCGATATTGTTACTAGTGAGATGCAGGCGATATTGTGACTAGTGAGACAAGAGCAATATTGTTACTAGTGAAATGCAGGCAATATTGTTACTAGTGAGACACAGGTGATATTGTTACTAGTGGGACAAGGGCGATATAGTTACTAGTGAAATGTTGGTGATATTGGACACAGGCGATATTGTCACTAGTGGGGCACAGGTGATATTGCTACTAGTGAGGTGTGTGTTATATTGTTACTTGTGGGACACAAGTGATGCTGTTACTAATGAGTCACAAGTGATATTGTTACTAGTGAGACACAGGCAATATTGTTTCTAGGGTGTTGCAGGTAATATTGTTACTAGTGAGATACTGGTGATATTTTTAGTAGTGAGGTGTTGGTGATATTGTTACAAGGGCGACACGGGCGATATGTTACTAGTGGAATGTGGGCAATATTGTTACTAGTGAGATACAGGTGTATTTGCTACTATTGGGAAATGGGTGATATTGTTACTAGGGAGACGTGGGTGATATTGGGCAATAATGTTTCAGTGAAACACAGGCGATATTGTTACAAGTGGTTCATGGGCAATATTGTTACTAGTAAGATGCGGGCAATATTGTTACTAGTGAGATATGGGTGATATCGTTAATAGTGAGACAAGGGCAATAGTGTTACAAGTGAGATACATGCAAATTCTGTCTTGTGAGACACGGGTGGTATTGTTACTAGTGAAACACAGGCAATATTGTTACTAGTGAGATGCATGTTATGTTTTTACCAGTGAAAGGTGGGTGGTATTGAATACAGAAGTTATTGTTACGAGTGGACACAGATGATACTGTTACAAGTTAGGTGTGGGTGATATTGTTACTAGTGGGACTCGGGTGATATTGTAACTAGTGAGACACAGGCACTATTATTACTAGTGAGAGGTGGATGATATTGGACACAGGCAATATTGTTACTAGTGGGATTCAGGTGATATTGCTACTAGTGAGGTGTGGGTGATATTGTTACTAGTGGGATACAGGCAATACTGTTACTAATGAAACATGGGTGATATTGTTACTAGTGATATGCGGGCAATATTGTTACTAGTGATACACAGGCAACACTGTTACTAGTGTGATGCAGGTAATATTGTTCCTTGTGAGATGTTGGCGATATAGGTACCAGTGAGACATGGGTGATATTGTCACTAGTGATACACAGGCAATATTGTTACTAGTGCGATGCAGGCAATATTGTTACTAGGGAGAAGCAGGCAATATTGTTACTAGCGAGACACAGGTGATATTGTTACTAGTGAGATACAGGTGATATTGTTACTAGCGAGACACAGGTGATATTGTTACTAGTGAGACATCGGTGATATTTTACTAGTGAGTCACAGGTGATATTGTTACTAGTGAGTCACAGGTGATATTGTTACTAGTGAGTCACAGGTGATATTGTTATTAGCGAGACACAGGTGATATTGTTACTAGTGAGTCACAGGTGATATTGTTACAAGTGAGACACAGGTGATATTGTTACTAGTGAGTCACGGTGATATTGTTACTAGTGAGTCACAGGTGATATTGTGCTTTGCCCGGGAAAGCCTTCGGCATGATTCACATTTGAACTGGAGCAAATCACAGATGCACAAAGCATTTCAAATGTGCTCCAGCTGTCATATTGCTGATTCACAAAGGCTACATCTAGGGCACATCTGGAGACTCCTCCATGGTTAGGTTTTGTGAATCACGTATACGGTAGCAGGTGCAAATCAGAAGTTCTCACTGGAATCTCCAATTTGCTCCAGTGTAAATCTTTTCGAATCAGACCCATGTTGTGCATGGACGAGAGGGAGCTCACAATCCCAACACATGTTTCAGAGTCATTAACTCACCCACACTCACTCACTCAATTACTCATCTACTCACTTCCTAATGCACTAACCCATTTGCTGACCTGCTCATCCACTCACACACTCACTCACTCATTCATCTACTCACACTTCAACTCTCTCACACTCTCACTCACTGACTCACTCACTAACTCACTCATCTACTCGCTCGCATGCTCACTCTCTCAGGTGAAAATAAGTTGGTTTAAAACGTTATTCGAAATGTTTTGTTGTATATGCAGTCCTGCCATCCCTTATTCATTGTATTTCTTAGTGAAACTCCTCACTGGCTGGGGTGTTTGGGTGTCAATGCTCAGTGCAAGAGTAAACCTGCGAGTGAGCCAGGGACAGGCTTTCACACTCATTAACAAAGACATCTGCTGGTTTCTGTTCTAGTGGCGTCAGACCCTTTACGGTGGATCACATCAACTCTTTAAACCATATGAATCAATGGGGTCATGAAGCTCCTGGAATTGGGCTTTCACTGGGGCGGGTCTACTCAGACGCTTCTCTGGGGTCCCTATTGGCGTTTGGGCTCTGTGGTCTCGATCTCTGACTACCTCTGCCCCTCGTCCTACACCATATTGATCCCATTCACACTACTCAGAGAGGGCTCTTTCTCCAGGTTTCCTTGGGTGACCCCTTGGGTGACATACTGGTGGGCTGCACTATAGCAAGAGAATGCTCTCTCCTACTATCCTTTGGTAAGGCTCTCTCTGTAGAGGAATACTCCTGCCGCACTAAACTCTGCAACCAGTAGTTCACTGGCTTGAGTGTGGGCACAAGGGCTTCACCCTTTCCACCCTTGTGAAGCTGATGAAATGAGTACCCTTGAGGTAGGAAATAGCTCTTAACATTGTGCCAACACAATCATCATGACTCATTTCATCGACTTCAGAAGGGTGAAAACCGGACTCCACCCTTCTTGAATGTAGGCGTGCCATTTACGGGTTGCACACAGATCTTGCAGCAGGTGAACTCCTTTACTGAGCAATGATACCAAAGATTAGTCGGGCATGACATTTTGGGAGGTTATCACAGAAATGTCACACTGATCGAAGTACAAGAAGCACTCGGGTAAACAAAAAACATGTTCTTCAAATGATGTTTTGCCCTACGGGTGTGTTTGCATTGTTGTTGTCTTTCTTCCTTGTGAAAAAATGCTTTTAAAGAGCAGGGGTCTGATTTACAAAGATTTGAACTGGTGCAAAGCAGAGATGCCCCAAAACATGTCTGGTTTTCTCCCGCTACCGTGAAACTGATTTGCAAAGCCTAGGATGGGAGGAGCTCTGAGATGCCTTGAGCAACTCCTTGAGAGTCGCATTTGCATCTGAGTATCTCAGAGATGTCCAAGTATCAGCCTTTCTGAATCAGGTGCACATTAGAAATGCTCACAGGCATCTTCGATTTGCTCCAGAGCAAATCTTTGAGAATCTTTGAGAATCGGGCCTCATGTTCTTGGCACTATGTCAATTTTAGCACTAGTGCTAATTGCGGTTTCTGTCACACCGCCCTTCCTTGGCATAGCACGACACACAAACGAATTGCTTCTTGGCGCAATATCAGGAGTTATTTGTCGTACTCCCTGGCTCATTCTGATGACATTGAGTCCTTCAGAGGAAAGAACCCTAACAAAGGCCACGTCCAGCTGGTTGGTCTCTCCGCCTATGACTATTGTCCATTCCCGTTGGTGTGTACAGAAATAGCTCAGGGTTTCAAGGTCCGCCCAGCAATGAATGGGCTTGTGAACCCATCACCGGTACAGACTTTGCTTGTGCCTCGTGGGGGTCAGGATGGGCAGACGCATAGCAAACCTGCACACACCCATGCACCACATGTCGTGTTTCTTGCATATCTGCTGGCATCAGAATGTGACGGTGAGTGGAAGCCATTTCTCTTTCTTGGGAAGTGTGCAAAGGTAAGTCATCTCTGCCTGCATTCTATGAAGCGTACACAGATGCTTGCAGCAGGTGCCTTATCCTCAACCTCAAATCACCTGGAATCCTTTCCGCTGCCTCAAACCGTTCATGAGATTTGAGGTTTGTTCCGAGTTGTGCACAAGCAGTGATTCGGCTGAGTGGGGTAATGGAATTCCCTTGAGTTTCAGGAAACTGGGGACTCTTTTTTGGCAGATCACAAAGGAGTGCGGGAGCCCATCTACTGAGAACGAACATGGGTCAAATACCCTGTTCCATGAAACACTTGTATATGAGTGCGATACAAATAAAATATCATATCATATATTGGAATTTTTCCCACTCAGGGTGGTCTAGAACCCTGTTTTAGCTCGCTGCACCCTTCACAGAGGAGAAATACACATTTGCATATCAGTCTTTGTCCCGCCCACAAGGGCAGTCCAGCACCGAAATGTCAGGCAAATCCCCTCTGAACAAGAGTACCATCAGCAACCCCAGGCACGTGTTACGGCCTAGTCGGGCCTCATCAGTGAGGTGGAGCTGAGCCTCTCTAAGGCACAGTGAGCAAGCGGTCCACGTTTGGATTACCTTGGGTTACTTAGGGTGACACCCCAGGTATTACAAAATTACAAGGGTGGATCTCCCGCAGCTGTGGACGCGCCTAGCGGGAACTCTGGAGATTTCCTTGCAGGCCTTTACACCATGGGCCTCTGTAGTGTGGGGACCCTGATTTTCAGCTCCTTATAACCTGTTTCTCAGTCACCCCACCCACTTCCTTCCACACCTGCTCATCTCCCACTTCTGTTTCAATAAATCACTTTGTTATACAGCTTCTTGTATGTGTTTCCTCATGTATTAACACATGTGTATGTCAGTTTGCACATGTTTAACAACTTACACTAAATGGACACACTTGTCCAGATTTTCTTGGGTGGAGAACTCCTCAAACTCTACTTAGAGGTGCTGGGCTTGCTCAAATAGTGTAATATGAGATCACTTTCAAAATCATTTCCGGAACCCCTTTTGATTCCCAGTTCAGGCCCTGATCTCACATGACTAATAGAAGTTCCTCTGGGAGAGGTCAACGGTCAGTAGGTGTGGTCTTTCAAGACACTTTTACCAATCTGGTAAATAATGAGTGATGGGCGTATGTGTAATATATCTTGAATTAACCATGTACTTTTGTTTCAATCTGATTTTTTCAAAAGAAAACATGCACATTTTTAATCCAGTAACAGGCAAGACACATGTGCACTTTCTCTGGGTCTCTCTTCCTCTCTCACACCCCTCCCCCCCACCCCACTCTGATCTGCCAGAGCTTCTGGAGACCATAGACATGGCAGTGGTGCACTGCATAAATCCCAGCTACATTAAATAACATGGCATTATTATGGACCCTTTCAGCAGCCTCAAAGATCAAACATCTGGGCCCAATCACCGGCAAGCATATCTGTGCATAATAACACCGCGGCGGTGGCTGTGGGAATGTATTCCATGTGCGTGCAGTCCTCGCTGCATCACAACTGAGGCAATCTTTGTGCTTGACAGCAGTAAGTGGCTTTATCCCTCTGATGTAATTGCAAGGCCAAGAATTGTCGGGTCAAGAACTCCTCCATTCTAAGATCTTCTTGCACTAAAGAACTCCACTTGGAATTCCGACAACCTAGGCAACTATCGCCCCATCGCCCATCTTCCTTTCCTAGGTAAGATCATCGAGAAAGTGGTAGCCGCACAACTGCAGCAACACATCGCCACCAACAATCTCCTCCAAACCACCAATCTGAGTTCAGTCCCAGATGCTGCACAGATGCAGCAACCATACAGGTGGCTGATGACGCCCTCTACATCCTTGATGACAGCCACCCCTGCCTCCTGGTTCTTCTCAACCTCTCTGCCGTTTTGACACAGTGGACTACCAGATGCACACAGACACCCCACATCATCACATGGGGATCAGCAACCTTGTCCTACACTGGTTCATGTCCTAACTCTCCAAACCGCCAATAGTTTGATCAGATGGTCTCCTCTAGATAGCCAAAGCTATCCGTCACTGCAGGGTTCCATACTTTCCCAAGTGATTTTCAATCTATACATGGAGTCGCTGGGAGCCTTCCTAGCCACACACAACATCCACATCCACCAATACCCCAATGACATACAGCTATACCTCAAGATCAACTCCATCAAGGACATCCACAGGCTGAAAACCTGCCTCTCACTGATCCAGTCTTGGATGTCCAGTGCATACTTGAAGCTCAACACCTCCATGACCAAATTCCTACTCCTCACCAACAACACTGAACACCCAGACATACAGACCTGGCTATCACACCCAAGCTCAACTCCTATGCCAAGTCCCTCGGATTGCACATCGACAAACACATCTCCTTCAAAACACACATAGCTAAGACATAATAGCTGAAATCAAACGATATATGAAACAACAAATTAAAACCTTTTTTTACAACGTCTTGCTTGGTTGCTAATCATGTATTATGGCCCTTGCATATACACTGTCTCATTCCAGTTCCCATCTCAATTAATTGCACTAGCAGCGCTTCTCCTATGTGGATCCACTTTTCTTTCTCTGTACGTTTTAGTAGGGTTGAGTACCTACTAGTTCCACAAGAGCGCAGCAGCTAGTATATTCATTCTAATCTTGTGCTACTAAGTAGACCTTTCTTTTGCCCAAGCTCTCTCAATACCCGGAACACCTCGAATCACCTTTGTCCTCATCTATAAGGCAGTGGCACTCAGGTCACCCAGCTGCCTTGCGGAGGAACTCAGCATCCCCAGCGGACAGCGCACCACCAGAAACCAGGACACGTGCAGACTTCAAATCCACTGCTGCAAAAAGGAAAGGACCAGCAAACACGCCTCCTCTGCCTACCCCCCAAGACTATGGAACCCCCTCCCCATCAGCATCAGACTCACCCCCACAATTCAGAAAAGAACTCAAGACCCACCTCTGCAAGGAGCATCTCCTCCTCAACTCCTAGGCCATAACGCCCCCCCCCCGCGTCACCTGGCTCACTAGATGCTGCCAGCACCTCTCCTCTGTGCCACCTGGTACAGCTGTAGCCCTCTTCTGTGCCCCTCTTTATCCGGCCCCCACTGTTTATCTGCTCTGTTGTTAATTCTGAAAAACCCTCTGTTATTCATCTGCACTGTTGTATACCCCTATAAAGCGCTCTGTTGTGTATCTGTGTTGTTTTATACCTCTGTAAAGCACTCCATTGCTTCTCGACGCTCGATCTGCAGTCAATAAATACTATAATAATAATGCTAATAATAATGATGCTAATAATAATAATAATAATAATAATAATAATAATAATAATAATGATGTGGATTTCCTTACCAATATGTCGCGATACCAGAGCAAGAATGGGACTAGAATCATTCTTCAATTACCTTTGTCTTCCTTTATTTGGGAAAGGACCTTCTTACTGTACCTGCAATGTCTGCTGGTTTTACGTGGCGGTCGCTCCTGATTATTCGAGTTCCCTGGGGGGCTCGCATCTCCACTGCATGTTCTCCGGAAACACATTGTGTATGGTGAAGATGTGTGTCCTTCACCCTCTTAGTTCCCTTTCTGATTGTGCTGGGGCTTGCGGGGTGAACGGAGGAGCTTGTCAATGAAACAGGTAATGGCGCTGAAAGAGACATGGGAACCAGAGGTGAAGGAGAGGACTGGGCATGGGGAGGCCCAGTAATTCAACAAGGTACCATGTCCCCAAAGTCGCTAGCTGACTTAGCTAACACACACCTTCCTGCCAAGTTACCCAATTCCATGCGTGACACCTCGGGCCAGTCCTGGTTTTTTATTCCATTTGCATGTTGGAACGTGTAGTTTTGTTTTTCCCATTGTAAGGGTGGACCTACAAATCCCAGCATGCTGTGCGGGAGCGGGGGACAGGGCTTGCTCAACAATGTCAAATGTAGCATAGGAACTTGGCAGCTATGTGCACTGGGAAGCGGTTTGGAGTCAGAAAAACTCAAACAAACTGAGAAAGTAATGTGTGGCATGGAGTGGTTTCTCTAGTTCTTTTAACAGGACCTTCTGTGCCCTTTCACTCATTACCTCGTGCCATGCAGTGGTTTCTCCAGTTCTTTTAACAGGACCTTCTGTGCCCTTTCACTCCATTAACTCTTGCCATGCAGTGGTTTCTCCAGTTCTTTTAACAGGACCTTCTGTGCCCTTTCACTCCATTACCTCGTGCCATGCAGTGGTTTCTCCAGTTCTTTTAACAGGACCTTCTGTGCCCTTTCACTCCATTAACTCGTGCCATGCAGTGGTTTCTCTAGTTCTTTTAACAGGACCTTCTGTGCCCTTTCACTCCATTACCTCCCGCTTAGCAAGCCTTCACATTCAGCTCAGAAATAACGATATTAATTTCAGTCGTTCTCTGTTTATTTTTAGCTAATTGTCTTGCATCTCCGGTGTGACCTCTGTCCGGCCGTGAGCAGGGTCTGAAATTTCATCACCTCACTCCCTGGGAAATCATCTTTCTGCACTCATGGCAAGATCCTGCTGGTGGCACATCTGTCCCTAGGCACTGGAGTGGTGGTTACATTACATAACACATGTGAAGGTCCCACGTGGGCGAGGAACAGCAATGGCCACAGGAAACCCCATGGCAAACTCATGCACACATCACACAGTAGCCATGTTGGGAACATGTACCTTTTCCTAACAAGCACCCATAGACATCAATGGGCTCACCCAACTTGTCAGGGCTGGGGCAATTGGCAGTGTTTTGGGGGTTTTGGGGGGAGTTAAGAGGGCTCTGGGGAGTCCAACCACCTTGTCCAGGCGTGTTCTCCTTCCATTTTGCAGAACAAAGGCCCAAGGAAGGAGAACCGCCCAGAGACTACATTGCCCAGCAGGCCATGCGCTTCACGGGCCTGCTGGGAGGAAAAGGACCACACGCGCGCTACTGCGCATGCGCGAGCCGCGCCCAGGGAGGAGCGCTCGTAATCCTGGCCATCGGCGAGAGAGGACGTGTTTCCCTCGAGCTCCTGCAGGCACGCCTACGCGGGGCACCGCCCGCCAGCTCTACCCCCGGCCCCGCGTACATGAAAGAGCTAAGTACAAGTCTTTTACTTAGACAGCTGATTTCTCCCGTGGGGAGTGAACGTGTTGCACGCTGAGGAATTATACTGTTGACGTTTTCGGAGGCACGACATTATTGCATGCAAAGCATGATACTAACCCAGAGTTGGAGTTAGCTTGGCGGTGAAGCAACCGCACCATTAACAGATCTTTAACCCTTAGGGAACGTTCCGTTGGAACGGCAATTCCGCACACACGTGCCCTGACTTTGTTTTGCTATTTTCAGCTCATTTTCTTGATCGGATCGGTGAGACATATCACGCCTATCAACCACCCGAAAAGGCCGAAGGACCTAGAACTCCACGGAACATTGAGCTAAGTGCTTTAGCACCTCGTGTGCATGCTATTTGTTTGTTGCGACTTTGCACAGGGTGTGGTGGGGAACATGTAATCTGCATATTGTTGGGGAGGCAACCACGATATGATGTGAGGTTGGTAGGGTTTGCCTTCATGAAGTAATGAGGGCACAGTTCATGTTTGCGAAGGCAGTGTGAAAATCAGTCAATACTAGAGAACACTGTTCTAGGTGCAAGCTGGTCAGAGGCTCCAGTACAAAGGCCTTCAAGGAGAATTTCAGTGAGAGTGATGTTAGTGTGAAAGTGTGTGTGCGAAGTCAACGCCTACAACCATCCGCAAGAGGAGCCTTGGAGCCGAGGAGCATGTTTCCCTGAAACCCCCTTTCCCATCCATTGTGATACCCTAAACCTCTCTCCGGTTATCCTGAACTCCCTCTACCCATCCATTCAACGAACCCTAACCCTCTTTCCCCAGAGGGTTGCGGTGGCCTGCGGTTATCATTTCCCAGGTGCCAAGACCCAATGGGGAGGGAGGAGTTTGTGCTGCCTCTGCGCCTGTCAAGAGGAGTAAGGATCTGACAGAATTACGAGCCCACGTATTCTTCGGCGCCTAGGCAGCACAATCATGGCAGATGTAGTAGCCCTTCTCCAGGACCTCAAGGCTGAATTGGCAGCAACCAGGCAGGACTATCAGAACTTAGCAGGTCAAGTCCATACCCTGACTATCCAGACTCAGGCCAAAGCAACGCCCTTGCCCAGACAACCCCCACCAGTGCCAGTACAAGTGCAGGTAGCCACGGAACCATCCCTGCCCCTTGCTGCACCCGAAAGATACCATGGGGACCCACAGAAATTTAGCCAGTTCATCATGCAGTGTCAGTTGCATTTTTTGACCAAGCCAGGAATTTTTAGAACCGCACAAGCCCGCACAGCATTCGTAATATCCTATCTCACGGGGGATGCAGCTTCTTGGGCAACACCACTGGTTCGCAAAGACGATGCCTTATTGTACAACTGGGACACCTTTGTAGACGAATTCGGTAAAATATTCAACCGTAGGGCTGCAACATTGATTAAAGATCGAGAATTGCTGACACTGAGGCAAGGAAGCAGAGACCTGGTTTCGTATGTCACGGCTTTCAATCGATTGGCTGTGGAAACTGATTGGCCCCAGGAAAAGAGAATGGCCCTGTTCTATCAGAGTCTACGGGAGGATCTGAAGGATTTAATCGCACAAGTAGACCCCCAACCAGAAGACTGTTCCACCATGATTGATCTGGCATTACGATTAGATCAGAGACAAAGTGAACGTCGCCAAGACCGTCGTAAATGGGACAGTAAGCCTATGGTTCGGCTAGATCAACAGAAAAACTCCAAGTTTTCCGAGAAGGGAACCGAGGAACCGATGCAGATTGGAACCATACGAGGCCCCTTAACTAAGGAGGAGAAAGAGAGAAGAAGGAGAGAGAAATTATGTCTTTACTGCGGAAAGTCGGGCCACTTCGTCCGAGAATGCACCAATAAACCATCCACCAAAGGAACCCAGTTGGGAAACGCCCCAGCTCGTCCGTGAGGGGGGTGAGGGCGAGCGAATCTGAAGATACCCCAAAGATGCTAGCAAATGTTCATCACACTCCGTCAGCTCACATTATGCTGGGTGGCCATCTGGAAGTACAAGGAAGGCGCATACCAGTGTCACTGATGGTCGACTCAGGGGCCACTGGTAATTTTGTAGACGATCAAGTAGCTAAAAAAAAGGACTTTCATTGGTAACTAAAGAACAGCCAGAGCAAGTGAAATCAGTGGATGGATCACCGTTGGTTTCAGGCCCAATCACTCAGCATACACAGCCCATGCAATTAAAGTGTGGGAAGGGACATCAAGAAAGTATTGAGTTTGATGTGATTTCTGCACCACAATTTGGATTCATTTTTGGCCTAACTTGGCTAAGACTCCACAATCCAGCCGTGGATTGGGCCGCAGGAACTCTGCAGTTCTCGTCAATGCATTGCCAGGCTAATTGCGGTGTGGGGCAATGTCGTCCCCACTACGTAGGAGGCAGCACAGAAGTGGTTTTACCTGAAGAGTATGTAGAGTATTGGGATGTCTTCAGTAAGGTGGCCGCCGAGACTTTACCACAACACAGGCCATTTGACTGTCGCATAGACCTAGAAGCGGGCGCTGTGCTACCTTGTAGCAGAATATACGCACTCACAGAAGCCGAGAATGAACATCTGAAGGAATACATCGAAACCAATTTAGCAAACGGCTTCATACGACACTCTACGTCCCCGGTATCCTCCCCTTTGTTTTTCATACCAAAAAAGACGGGAGACCTGAGGACGTGCATCGATTATAGAGCGATAAATCGTATTACCATCAAAAACCGTTACCCGTTGCCCTTAATCCCAGTGTTGTTGGACCAAGTACGAGGATCCACCGTATACACGAAGTTAGATCTGCGAGGCGCGTATCATCTGGTGCGCGTCAGAGAGGGCGACGAATGGAAAACGGCCTTTCGGACCAAGTTTGGTCTGTACGAATATCAGGTCCTGCCCTTCGGGCTGTGTAACGCCCCAGCAGCATTCCAGCACTTTTTAGACAAGGTGTTACGTGGTTACTTAGATGTCTTTGCCATCGTGTACATCGATGATATCTTAATCTATTCTCGCGACGCTGCTGAACATCAGGGCCATGTGAAGGCTGTTTTACAGAGGCTACGGGAACATAAGTTGTATGCCAAGCTTGAGAAGTGCCAATTTCATCAAACCACAGTTGAATTCCTAGGATTTATCCTGTCACCTCAAGGCATCACAATGGATCAAAAGAAAGTGCAGGCCATTGCCAACTGGCCCTCTCCGAGTTCAGTGAAGGACATTCAAACGGTGTTAGGATTTGCTAATTTCTACCGCCGGTTTATTGACGGTTTTGCCAAGAAGGTCCAACCCATTACACAACTACTACGAAAAGGAGTTCCGTTTCAATGGAACGAAAAGGCTGAAGCAAGTTTTCGCACTTTGAAAGAAGCGTTCGTGACAGCACCAGTGTTGCGGCATCCGGACCCTGCTAAGCCTTACGTCATAGAGACCGATGCATCTAGTTATGCGGTGGGTGCTATCTTGTCGCAGCGTGACAACAATGGGCAATTACACCCAGTCGCTTACTATTCGCGAACATTGCTACCGGCAGAACAAAATTATGTTATTGCGGACAAGGAATTGTTGGCTATTAAGGTGGCCTTCGATGAGTGGCGTCATCACCTCATGGGAGCCCATCATCCCATTACCATCTATACCGACCATCGTAATTTACAATTTTTGAAATCCGCCAGGGCGCTTAGTCCAAGACAACTCAGGTGGGCCATGCAGTTCTCAGAATACGACTTCGTCGTCACATATCGACCTGGAGTAGAAAATAGAAAAGCAGACATACTCTCTAGGTATCCGGAGGCAAATTCGGCTCTATCAAAGACCATAGAAGAACCCAAACCAATTGTGGACCCGGCACGAATAATTGGAAGTGTGGTGGTAGACGCCATATTTGAAAAAATCCGAAAAGCCATGTCAGCGCAAGATCTGGTGCAATGGGCTAGCAGGAATCAAGAGCAAACTATCAAGGAAGGGTTACCATTTCACAAATCAGCGCTATACTTACCTACTATACCGCTTCGACAACAAGCCATCAGGTGGTGCCACGACTCCCCTTTCGTGGGTCATCCGGGAACACTGAAAACCAAGGAGCTAATCATGCGTCATTTCTGGTGGCCTAATGTACAAAAAGACGTGAAGCAATATATATCAAGATGTGAAACCTGTTTGAGAAACAAAACTGAGCACAGAAGACCTGCAGGTCTGTTGCAACCCCTTCCAACTCCTTCGGCACCATGGCACACGGTATCGTTGGACTTAATTGTCGAATTGCCACCAAGTCGGGGGTTTTCAGCTATACTGGTTGTTGTGGACTACTTAACCAAAATGGCTCATTTCATACCGTGCAAAGGCACACCAACAGCCAGCATGTTAGCAAACTTGTTTTTACAGAACGTGGTACGGCTTCATGGTATACCGTATGGGATAGTCTCAGATCGTGGACCTCAGTTTACTTCGCGATTCTGGCAGGCTTTTTGCAAAACAGCAGGGATTGAGATTCGGTTGTCCACTAGTTACCATCCAGCAACAGATGGTCAAACCGAGAGACTTAATCAGACATTGGAACAATATTTGCGTTGTCTAACTCAAGGAAAAGAACATGAATGGGCAGAAGTAATTTGGTTGGCCGAACTGGCTTACAACAACGCCGTGCATGCATCAACTAAGGTCACCCCGTTTTATTGTGCGTATGGCTACCACCCACGATTTCAGCCTGTGCCACATGAACCAGTGCCGGAAGTTCCGGCAGTCAGGGAGAGACAGAAACATTTGGAAAGCATCTGGCAAGCTGCGCAACACAGTCTAAATCTCGCTAAAGCCACTTACAAACACCATGCTGACAAGAAAAGGAGACCAAGTCCACCATACCAGGTGGGGGATCAAGTGTGGCTTTCGACACGCAATCTTCATCTACAGGGTTCCCGCAAATTTAGCCCTCGTTTCATTGGCCCATTTCCGATTAAAGCTCTGGTTGGCCCTGTGGCAGCGAAGTTAATCTTGCCCCCATCCATGAAGATACACCCGGTGTTTCACATCTCATTACTCAAACCAGCCCCAGCTTCTATAACATCCAAGAAACCTCCTCCGGTCTTGAGAGATGGCATTCCAGAATATGAAGTCCACAACATCCTAGACTCACGCCATAAACAGGGATCACTCTGGTATTTGGTGGACTGGAAGGGGTATGGCCCGGAAGACCGCTCATGGGAGCCCGCTAGTAATGTTCATGCTCCTCGGCTCCTCCGCCAATTTCATGTGTTACACCCCACTAAACCAGGACCTGCTGGAGGGAGGGGGAGTACTGTCAGGGCTGGGGCAATTGGCAGTGTTTTGGGGGTTTTGGGGGGAGTTAAGAGGGCTCTGGGGAGTCCAACCACCTTGTCCAGGCATGTTCTCCTTCCATTTTGCAGAACAAAGGCCCAAGGAAGGAGAACCGCCCAGAGACTACATTGCCCAGCAGGCCATGCGCTTCACAGGCCTGCTGGGAGGAAAAGGACCACACGTGCGCTACTGCGCATGCGCGAGCCGCGCCCAGGGAGGAGCGCTCGTAATCCTGGCCATCGGCGAGAGAGGACGTGTTTCCCTCGAGCTCCTGCAGGCACGCCTACGCGGGGCACCGCCCGCCAGCTCTACCCCCGGCCCCGCGTACATGAAAGAGCTAAGTACAAGTCTTTTACTTAGACAGCTGATTTCTCCCGTGGGGAGTGAACGTGTTGCACGCTGAGGAATTATACTGTTGACGTTTTCGGAGGCACGACATTATTGCATGCAAAGCATGATACTAACCCAGAGTTGGAGTTAGCTTGGCGGTGAAGCAACCGCACCATTAACAGATCTTTAACCCTTAGGGAACGTTCCGTTGGAACGGCAATTCCGCACACACGTGCCCTGACTTTGTTTTGCTATTTTCAGCTCATTTTCTTGATCGGATCGGTGAGACATATCACGCCTATCAACCACCCGAAAAGGCCGAAGGACCTAGAACTCCACGGAACATTGAGCTAAGTGCTTTAGCACCTCGTGTGCATGCTATTTGTTTGTTGCGACTTTGCACAGGGTGTGGTGGGGAACATGTAATCTGCATATTGTTGGGGAGGCAACCACGATATGATGTGAGGTTGGTAGGGTTTGCCTTCATGAAGTAATGAGGGCACAGTTCATGTTTGCGAAGGCAGTGTGAAAATCAGTCAATACTAGAGAACACTGTTCTAGGTGCAAGCTGGTCAGAGGCTCCAGTACAAAGGCCTTCAAGGAGAATTTCAGTGAGAGTGATGTTAGTGTGAAAGTGTGTGTGCGAAGTCAACGCCTACAACCATCCGCAAGAGGAGCCTTGGAGCCGAGGAGCATGTTTCCCTGAAACCCCCTTTCCCATCCATTGTGATACCCTAAACCTCTCTCCAGTTATCCTGAACTCCCTCTACCCATCCATTCAACGAACCCTAACCCTCTTTCCCCAGAGGGTTGCGGTGGCCTGCGGTTATCATTTCCCAGGTGCCAAGACCCAATGGGGAGGGAGGAGTTTGTGCTGCCTCTGCGCCTGTCAAGAGGAGTAAGGATCTGACACAACTAATAAAACCTTTTCACCAGCCAATATATGCACTCATCCCTGTTGACCTCAGTGGAATTAGCCAGCAACAAATCTCATCTCTCTAGCCCAGGAGATACAAAAGTTTGCAAGGAACTCTCAGGAATGCATGCCATTACTCCAAAGGACACAGCAAAGACAACGTTCAAGCAAGCCGAAGACTGCAACACGTATGGAATATTCACTATGCCCCCAATATGTCCAATGAATTTGATGGATAAACCCCTTTGAATAAACACGCCTTGTGAGTCACTCCATCATCTACCCAGAGCACATCTATTCTAAAGAAGATAGAGTAGGCATCTAGAATAAAGTCTAACCCAGAATCCTTGCTTGCAGACTCATACCATAGCTAGAAAGCGGACATCATCCACCCGGACCTCCTCTTCTACCCATTGAACACCAGCCACTACCAGTAGGACAAATAATGGACACTAAAGTACAAAATGAAAGCAACAAGACCCTTTCCAATGAATTATGAATGTGAGCACAGCACAATCATGATCCAGAAAAACAGCAGGGATCTGATGCACCCCGAAAGCATGTTTCATCTGCTGAAGTTATCACTAGAAAGTAAATGAGGAAAATGGAGTCCCCCGTGACTCCCGCAACAACCCCCTAACATCAAGATTAAGGTCATATCTTTGAACGACTTAGCTCCCATAAGAAACACACGCCTGTGAGGGCCTCACTCAAGACCTGAAATGTCTGCCCTCAAGCTGACAGTCATGAGGACACCCCATAACCACTTTTATAATAGGAGGGGGTGGCAGTCGCTGGGTTTGATAAGATTAGGGACCTTCCCGCTGACACGTGATAGAAGTATGACAGCACTTTATTCCGATGAAGCAAGCAGCACAGGTGACTGCCTTGCACCATGGCTACCAATGCCACCTTCATTATGCAATGCAGGGCACTATCCACCCTAAACATGGCTATGTAAGAGAATAATGGCCAATCATGAACGCCTAATGAAAACCATAATGCACAAAGAAACTGAAAACATCTTGTGCCTTTGGGCAACGTATGGCATGGCACAGAATTGCACTTAAAAAAGACCTGAAATTATCTCTAAACTCAACTTTGTCCCTCATGTACATAGCCGCAAGAGTGAAGTTATTTTCAAAAGCACGGAAATCATAAACAGTTTAATGGACCACCTTGTCTCTCCACTGGCCCCCAGTGATGGCAAAGATCGCATTCAAGGCCCTTTGCATCGTCCCCAAGGCTGTCTTGGGCCTGGGACCTCTCTACATCCAGCTTTCCCTGCCTAAATAACTCGCTGCCAGAGTCCTTCAGTCCTCTGGCTTCAACTCTCCGCAGGTCAAACGTTTTTCCTAACAGAGAGTGGAAGCATTCCTCAGCTGGTTCAGCCCTCTAAAATTGACTCCCTGCCCCCCTCAGACTTGAGCCGGATCTTCTTAAGTTCCGGAAACTTCTCAAGATTTTCCTTTTCACCTCTTCCTTCCCTCTCCCCTCCCTGCTAACATTTCCTCTGCCGCTGCGACCAGGGCCTGGTCCCTTCAGAGTTATACAGGGGCCAGACCAGCCCCTTACTGGTCCGCCAAAGCATCCCTTGCCAGCACTGCCCTCAGGCTATCTTCACTAGACTAGCCCTAACTATTCCACCCAGGCCTCTGCACTTACCCTACCTGCACAATCCCCTTTTTCCTTCGACAATTGCATTCTTGGCTCCCACAGCACTTGCCTTCTTGCCTCCCCCTCCCCAGCATTTGCACTTCCTTGGGCATCTCAGTCCTGCACTACTCACTCTACCCCCCAACCCTGCACTTATCACTTTGTTCTTGCACTTGCATGGTAAGATTGCCACAAGGCCTAAATAATAGTTTTTTATTGTTCATATGTTACCCTCCCGAATTTGTCTTATGGCACCTGGAAACACTTGTATATAGGCGCCATACAAACGTCCAATAAATAAATAAAATAAAATAACAGACAGCGTCCCACCTTCAAATTAATGTGTTCACGAAAGAGGTCTTGCGCGATATTAGAGATTAGACAAATGGCAGGGCTGGGGGCATGTGAGGGGTTACTTCTAATCAATGGAACAGCTGGGTAGTGCCCATCTGAGACTTCACGCTGCCCGACACCAATCTGAACTAGGGTGTCCGACCAGCCCTTTAAGATGAGGTAGCAATACTTTGAGATGGATGGTGATGCAGAATATACTCAAACATCGATAATCAGACTAACTGAGGAAGTTGGCAAAGTGTAACTGTTTTAATATCAATTATCAAAAAAGGGAGTTACAATGAACATCAACGAATTCGCTCGATCTTCACACTCAATGTATTTCATGAAAAAAACGACTTTTATACTAAATATTTGTCCTCATTGACGCCAACCTACATTGCAAACTACAAAAACCTACTTGGTAAAGTGATAGGATTACAGGGAACCTCTAGGTATACGTTCCATACTTGTTGGGAAAGTGATTGGGTCTCTATTATCAGGTGGGGCAACTAAGCCCTCCCTTAGTACAGGTCACTACAAACGTCATAAAATACACAACGTGTAAAATACTATTAAATGATGAACCTCTGACGTCTTCAATGTTCTCACTACTCATCTAGGACAGGAGTTTTGTTCTTTCACGCGTTCTGTAACCATTGCTTCGAATATTCAGGCCCAAGTGGCCTTGACCTCTTGGTGTTCAGCCAGCCAAGCCCTTCCTTTGTTCACGTCCATGGGTAAGTTTTCAAATTCTAACTGCGACACACAGAAAACCTTCCTTTTCACTGGTTCTAGCTCTGCTAAAGTGCGTTTTGTGGAATCATCATTGCTTTGTAAGTTTACTATGCATATACATTGACAAATCGCCGTAATGTATTCACTACATAGCCAGCGTTAAGAATACTTTGTCTACTTGCATTACTGCATCTATACAATTGTAAAATGACTTGATATCTTCTTCATTATTTCTGGAGCATGAACATCGTCATCCCGAGCCTGAAATGTTGTTCATCTTTGGCACTTCCTCCTTAGAGTGCTTATAGAGTGTTTATATTATCTCATCTCTGTGTACAGGAAGGCGGAGAGACCTCTGATGGGCCCATGGGATCAGAGCTCACCCTTGAGTACTTTAAGACGAGATAGCTGCACCCTGAGGTGGATGGGGTTCAGGATTCTCTTACTCCAACACCAATCAATAAGCTCAACTCAATCGTTTGGCAAAGGGAAGTCTGTTTAATGACAAGTACAAAAAACGGGGAAACATGGGAATCAACAGTGATGTGATCGCCCGTCTTGCTTCAACTTCCAAATTCTTCATTCAAACAGTGATTCTTATAGGCAAAATTCATCATCATTGATGTGTAACACTTAAAAGTATGTCATGCAAGTCTATTGGTTGGAAAAGAAAACTTAAGTATAGGTGCTATATCTGTATATGGTAACAGAGTGTGAGGATTGGATAAGTCTTATCGGGTGGGTGCCTACGCCCATCCCTCTACATCACTCGTGTTAGAAGTTACTACAAGTACGAAGTCTCATTGGTTCTACTAGCTATAGGACCCTAGATTATTTGGTCCATTGTCATTGGGTCAGTTACACCCCCAGGCATAAATCTCCACTTTAATTAGCAGCATGCAGAATGTTCACCCAGATGTGGTGTGCCCCACGATTCACCCTGCCTCCCTTCCATCAATCAGTACTTTAGGGCTATGTGTGAATTAGTTGGCTGAGGATGGCCTCAAAACTGTAGCTTGTTATCGGGAAAAGTTATGGCATCCTCTGGATTTGGGTGACATCAGCCGTTGGTACCTCTTCGTGCTTGGCTGGTCACGTGTTAGCACACCGTTAATCTGCTTCATTTTCCCTCTATTTGTGTATTTTATTCTCCCTTAGGTCTCGCCACCTGCCTGGGCCTCCTTATTTCGACCTCCACGGGGCTGGCTGCTATGCTCTGAAGTTTTGTTTCTTCGAAGTTGCCGCTCTCCTCCCTTCCGTAGGTTGACCTCGAATTCCCAGGCATGAGCTGCTTCTTACTATGCTTTGATATGCTCTTTTGTCTGGCTTTGTGCTGGTATATGAATCCCGGCCTGTTTGACCACTATCATCCTGGGCTTAATTTTGCTTTTGTAAAATTGATTCGCACTTGTATAGTGTGCTTCTTTGAGGTAGATATATTGTTGGCGCTTGCTGCTCTATTATTCTACTAAGCATAGCAAGCAGTACTGTTTCCTTAGCTTCTTGCATTCCAAGACTATTTACAGGCATTAGCTAGTTGCGTATCTTCATCCTGTTTTATGGTTACGTTTCTTTAAAGTTCAGCATTGTCTCTTCTTCTATGTCTGTGATATCTTTATCCATGGTGTTTTGTCTTAGTGTGTCATCTTTTGGTTGTTTTTCGTTCATCTGCACATCTGTCAGGGCCCTTGTGTCGTCACCATTCGCCTTCGATTAAGGCCCTTTGGGTCTCTTCTGGGACCGTTTGAAAGTAGTCTTCATGTCGTGTCAGCTGTTGGTACGGTTGTCTTAATGGGTACCGTGATGCCCAGAGGTGTCTGGTTATTGGCACTTCAACAGGAATTGCTCTTCCGATGGGCACTGGGCACTTGGCAAGTATGTTCCTGGTATTTCAAAATGGGTGGCTGGAGTGCAGGCCATATCTGGGACCTCCTCTACATCTAAATCTATTCTAGGTGTGTCAGCTCTGTTCTTCATGACGTCACCAATCTTCTCTTTTGCTCAGTTTTCACGCTTCTTCCGGGATTTCATTCAAATGGCCCTCATTTTGTCGTGTATGCACGTACGTCTTTCTCAATGGGAATCTTACTTCCAGGATTCTCTTCGATATTGATACTCTCTCTGGTATTGCACGTGTCTCACACGCTGGCTCCCAACATATAGGCAGCATGGGGGAGGAGCTTTGGGTGGGGGTACTTGGCTCCACCTCTACAAATATAATAAATATCAAGTGAGAAGTTCGGATGACGCCGACTATAGCCAAGATCAAAATTCCAATCTATCTGTTTCAACCAACATGTGCAAACTAAGATTTCTGATCATTCCATCCCAGTTTGCCTCATTAATACCCATTTGTCGAACAAAAGTGTTCTGGACAGGCACAGCCTGTTCAATGAATCCTACCAACAACTCATACGTTTCACAAAGACTTTGTGATAGCTCAGTCACAATCTTGGAAAACCTCCTGAAACCTAGATTCAAGGTAAGCTACAAAAAAATGATGACGGGTGAGGCAGAGTTGATGTGTTTGCTGTTTATTTATTTAATTTATTTATTGGACATTTGCATGTCACCTATAGATAGGTGTTTCCAGGCACCAGAAGACAAGATTGGGTGGGGGGGGGAGCAAGTGAACGACAAAAGAAACAAAGAAAACTGTTATATTAGCCATGTGACAATCCTGCCATGCAAGTGCATGACAAAGGTGGTAAGTGCAAGTGGGGTAGATGGAGAAGTGCAGGTTTGGGGTGCCCCAAGGGTGGGGGTGGGAAAGTGCTAGGTGGGCCAAGGCAGCAAGTACAAGAGGAAGAGGGGGAAGGCAGGATACATGCAGTGGACAGGGAGGACCAGGTTAGGCAAGTCATCATAAGGGAGTCTGAAAGGAAAGTGCTGGGGGACTGGTAGGGGGTGGTCTAGCCCCTGTATGACTCAGAAAGGACTGGGCCCCAGTTGCATTGGCAGAGGTAGAGATAGCATGGGAAGGAGAGAGGGAAGAAAGAGGAGAAAAGGAGAGACTTGAGAAGTTTCCAGAACTTAAAAAGATCCAGTTCAATTCTGAGGAGGACAGGGAGACCTTTTCCAGAGGGAGGAACCGACCGAGGAAAGGAATCTATCTCGCACTCTCTGTTTGGAGAAACATTTGACCTGCAGAGAGTTGGAGCCAGATGATGACTGAAAGACTCTGGCCGGGAGGTATTTGGGGAGGGAAAGCTGGATGCTGAGAGGTCTCAGGCCCCACACAGCCGTGTGGATGAAGCAAAGGGTCCTTGCGGTCCCCAGGAGCCAGTGGAGAGATTTTAGGGCTGGAGGGATGCGGTCCCTGTGTTTGTGGCTAAAGATACGTCTTACAGTGCTATTCTGGATTAGTTGAAGGGGGCAAAGGGAGGAGAGAGGCAGATTGAGGAAGAGGAGGATGCAGTATTTTAGCCTAGAGAGGACCGGTGCTCTGGAGACATTGAGTTTCTGGGGGAAGGCGAGGAAAGGGGGAATGCCCCTGAGGAGGTGCAACTGAAAGTGGGCCTTCTTGGCAAGGTCCGTGATGTGTGGTGAGAAAGAGAGAGAGGGGTCAAAGAAGATCCCATGGTTCTTTGCCTCACAGATGGGTGAAGGGAGGGAACCTAAGAAGTCAGGCCAGAGAGTGAGGAAGACACAAAGAACTGGCATTCACGTGCAAAGGATCTCTGTCTTACTGGCATTAAGGCAGAGATCATTGGCAGAGCATCGTGCCTGAATAGCAGTCAGGCAGTCAGGGAAGAGGCAGGGTGTGGGGGTGGCAGCTTGAAAGAGAGCCATGTGTCGTCAGCATTACATTCAAATTGAGGGGAGAGGGTAGAGATCAGGTGGGCCAGAGGGGCCAGTTACATGTTGAAGAGCCAGGGCGATAGAATAGAGCCCTGAGAGACGCCACAGGTAGTGAGTGAGGTTGGTGAGAGAAAAGGACCCATTTACACTTGGGATGGTCTATGTAAAATGAAGGAGGTAATCCACGCCAGTGCCCTGTCCGTGATTGGCTAGGGTATCATGGAGATGGTTTATGAGAATGGCGTGCCAGAGGAATGGTCAAGGAGGATCAGAAAAAGTGGGGGTGTTAGAGTCCAGATTAGCGGGTGGGGGTCCTCATGGGTGTTCGGGAGGGCAGTTTTAGTGCTTCTGGATGCCCTGAAACCGAACTGGTGGTCATGGAGGCAGCCAGTCACTTCGGTGTGGAGGGGCAGTTTGGGAATGACCAGGTTCTCCATGAGTTTGCCCAAATAAGGGGTGATAGAAATAGGATGATAGTTAGCCGGGCAAGAAATGTCCGCCAACGGCTATTTTAGGAGAGGGTGCACACGAGAGTGCTTAAGGGGTTATGGGAAGGAGCCAGTTCAAATGAGTGATTGTTCTTCTGGGGTCTGAGATCAGTTTTCCTCCTAACAAATCTTGTCAATGTGTAGCCATTGGTCACCCCGACATGTGATTTGCAATTGCGGTTATATATTTTGCCACTCAATGATTTGCTAGATATTATATTTGCAAATCACAGCACAGCACAATCCTTTTGTTGTGGGGCTTGAATGTGTGGATAGACACAGCTGAGAGCAGACAGGCATCAGAGTTAATAGAGAGCAGGTGCACTCTGTGCTTTCTTCGCCCCACATTTCCAGCAATGCTTGTGATCTGTTACAGACTAACAACATCCAAACGTCATGCGTCTCACTCTTTTCCGAAGGGTGGTCTGACCCTTTTCTCATGACGCTCCGACTTCTGAACATGTCCCACCGCCCCCTAGCATGTGTAAGAGTAACATTGTGCCTATGAGGTCAGTAATCTTTCCAAATGTCTCCTTCACAAAACCATTGCTGAAAATGGACCGACGTCTGACAAATAAGACATGCCCATATGACCTACTAGGGTCCATTCACCCGAACATCATGGGAAGGCTTGACATGATTACATGCTTGAAACGGAAACGAAGGAAAGCCAGGAACAAAGTAGTTAACCGGGCATCCTGAAAAAAGCGTAGTCAGCAAAATGGAAAGACAGAAGCAATGATTAAAGCTCAAATGAGACGAAGCCACCAGCAAAAACGATGAAAGCTGGTGCTGTAGAGCTGCTTAAGGGGCTCAACAAGTGTATTAAAAGAACACGGTAAGTAGGTATTTTAAATAACCAAGATACATCTTCACAATCTTTCTAGAATAATCTAATGCTGCAACTTCATTTTTGTTTTTTTGTTTTTGTTTATTTATATTGCGCAACACGGCCTGTGGGCAACTGGGCGCACATCTTGAAAGTACATAGGTTACAAATAGAGGATGCATTTCTCAATGGTACAGAGGTTGCAAATAGGAAGTGTGAAGTATACAGAGTATCATACAAGGTAATAGCAAGTTGCAGAAGTGTGCTAAAGAAACTCAATTGAAAAGCTACCAAGAAAATAGTAGATGCAATGAGAATGATATGAAGAGACGTGTAGAAAATGAGAAGGAAAAGGATAAACAAGGCAGACAAAGGTAAGGCGGTGAGGTCAGGAGTGCAGCCTTAGGTAGGGGGCGAGAGTGTACTATATACGAGAAGCAGCTAGGACCTGCTCATGGAGCCATTTCTTGACCTTATGCTTGAATGAGTAGATGGAGGGCTCAATTCTCAGTGTGTTTGGTAGAGTGGTCCATAAACTGGCTGCCAGGACTGGGAAACTGGACCCCCCTTGCGATGATAGCCTTGTCTTGTTTAAATCGTACTATTAATAATAATAATAATAATAATAATAATAATAATAATAATAATAATAATAATAATAATAATAATCCAGCAGAACATAGACAGAAACCAAACGTCATCAACTTTTCTGACTCCAGGGCCACCAATTCACCCGGACCTCATTTATTTTTTCAACAAAAGTAAATGAAGTGAGACCACTGAGAAATATAATCAGGGTGTCCCATTTCCCTGAAAAAGCATCTTTCTGGCATGCATTAAACACCCTCTCCCTACTTTAGACTCAGACATCCCTAGCATTCCTAATGCATCCCTCTATCGTATGAGAGCGTTGATAATCAAGAAATAAAGTGAGAACATCCAAAACACGTTCTGGAAGGTCCTTCACCGTGCTGCACATGGTCTAGACGGGTCCCTCTACTGTTTACCATTCACCATCTTCTGGCCTAACTACTCAAATACTACCAACTTGACCTCAAGATGTATATGGACGAACATTAGTCTACATCTTGGAAGGGTGGGTGGGAAATCAGAGCAACATCAAATGAATGCCTGTATCATGTCTTCAGTGGACGGGGGTGGGGAGGGGCGCTTCCTGTGCATCAATGGATGTAAATTTAAAATTCTCACTCTGGCAAATGCAGCTGACAACATTCTCCCATTAGCAAACTCTATTGACCTGGAGAATGTCCCTACCCAATCCAAGAAGGTGAAACATGTTGAAGGATTTCTTGACACAGAGCTTCCCTGTCCGAAGGGGCCAATGTTCTCCAGAAACGAGAAGCTTCATAAAACCTAGGGATTATACGCAGTCCATGAGCTGCTGTGGGTAATCGTTCACAGTGATAACTGCAATGAACATCAAAGGCGCTAAAGAAGTGTATGTCCCTTTCCTAGCACTGCCAATGCAGTGGCAAGAATGCAGTATTCGGATTCTCAGCAGCTGTGGGCTCAGCCTATTGAAACGTGGTGCATTCGAGGCTCTGCCCAAAAATTGACAGCCTCTACAATGTACACAATGAAGCAACGGAGCTGGCCTTCAACCTGGAAAATCAAGATTACATTAGACTGGATCAGTAGAAATTGAAACCTGGGCACCCTAATTCTAATTGCTGTGGAATATTGGCGCATGTAAATACAACAGCTATGTAAAAGCAAACAACAACGGGCTTGCCAATACTGGTTTAATGTGTTATTATTTATATGCAACACAATATGCATTGGAAAATTTAGCTGCAATTAGAAAGCTCTTCAAAGCAAACAACATCATTTGCCATTTTGAATGCTAGCAAAGTTAATTCTTAAAACATGCTATATCAAAAGTCAACTACGTTCAGGCCAGGAAGAAAAAGAGAGGTGTCACAGCTTACTTTCATCCGAAATAGTTAATTCTCTACGAATATAGGTTCATTGGGCACTGCACGCGCAAAGCCCCATAGGCAGACACATGGAAACCCCGTGCTTGGACTTCCACTTTCCGACCTGCCTCTTCCAAAGGGTGAAAATGAGAAGCAGGCCGGTCCTCGGACTGCAATGGATTGACAGATGCTGCTGTTTGATCCTCATGTCCAGATCCATAGGCTGTCGGAATTAGTGTGCATGCTTCAATATTACAAACACTTTGATGTTGGGGTGAGCGTTGTGAACAGTGAAATGAACGCCAGCGTGCATTGTTTATTTAGTGGCTTTTTACACGCAACCCTGCAATCACAGACGTATTTTTCAAATATAAATACCTGTGTTCATACATGTCCTCCTAACAGGATCATTGGATGTATGCAAAGCAGCCACCAATCCTCGTTGGTGCTATTTGTCCCCGTTCCTTTTCATAAAAGGGCATTTTATAAAAGTACAATAAGAGACAACCCAACTGTCCATCATGGAATGATAACTTTTTTATCAGAAAACCAAAATATGGTTATTCTTGGTTTTCATAATGTGCTTTGCTCCGAAACCATGTAGCATTCTTACATTGGACCTCAATACGAGGCTGCCACCGGTATTTTATTTTTTCCGGCGCCCAGAAATGGGCAATGACCGGGTCATTACGGCCTTGCCGGACCGGTATTTGCCCATTCCTGTGCGCCAGGAAAAATTCATCCCCATTCCCATTTGATCCCAATAGGGCTCTATTGGATGCACGGGCACTGTTATGAACGGTGTCGGTGCATCCGACATGCTGCCGATCTGCCGGCCAGGTCCGACCGGCAAACTTATAATGAGGCCCATTGACTTTGTTGTATACTGGATATGATCATTAGAATTGGACATTGTACCATTTTAACATTTTAAAAAGAGACAATGTTCAATTATAGTGCAAGTTAATCATATGCTCGTTTAAACAGCTTTGTTTGCCGACAATACACACTGTGTAGTCAATCAATAAGCCTCACGTGCTTGGAAAGAGTCATGCACAAATACAATCAAATGATTGATTCCTTTTGTCTGCAGCAACGTAATGTTTAATGTTGTGTGCTGGTCACTGCCTGCTTGGTAGTGCTGACGAACATGTGTGACAACACTTGCCTTGCTTGCTTTACCCTTGCTACACAGTAACTGTGTTTGCCACGTAATATCACTCTGTGAAGGCCAGTCTAACCACACAATAACACTCACCATGTTTGTCTATCTTTGCTGTGAAGAAGCTCAATTTGTCAGGAGCAGTGCCCTCTGCATTGTCTTTCTGGCTGATGGCATTGCCTCTGCAAGCTCACAACCCCTATGACCCGCTTCCGCATGTTCTGCTGTCACATCTGTAAGGTCGTGACACTGCCAGTGTATCGCCCCAGTTATCCGTCGGGATGATCCCTTCACGGCATCGGTCTGTAGTTGTTGCAGCGGCTCCACATTATTTTCTATGTGTTCTCTATGCTCCTCGAGTGTGTAAAGCCTGTGCCGTCTTCATGCATGGGTCTTCATGCTGGAGCACACTAGGTCTTTGACAGAGCAGGGGGTGTCGCACAGGTGCCTATCCCCCGCCCACTGGCATCCACAGATAGAGTGGCATCGTCATTACTCCCTATGAGGTTGGTGGATCGGACAGAGATGATCATACTTGCAAAGTCACAGGGGGGGTTTAGACATGGCTTTTGCATTAAGAAACGGACCTATAAACTTGATATCATTGTAGTAAAATACCAATGCATATCCAGGTCATCATACTTGACCTTCTGCATTCATAGGCCGCTTCTTGGCCTTTGACCTTGTTGATAGGTTGAGGCTTTGGGAGGTCCTACTACAGCTGCAGGTAAACCCTACCCAACATCTTCTGACCAAATTCAACTTTCTCCACCATAACACAGATGCCTCAGTTTGCCTCGGATTAGGAGAGTCCATGAAGAACCTCTGTGCCACAGGAAGGGTGCGCCTGGATTGTGTCAGGGCACCTCTTCTGTAATCTGGCCACAAAGGCTCTGGATACTGATTCGAGGTCAAGAAATCTAGTTATGCCATCTGTAGGAGGCTGGTGGATGGGCTGGGGGGGATGCAAGATGGGAGCTGGTCCCCCTCCTTACTTCTCCCGGATGACGGGGTCCTGCTCGCATGAATTCCTATACCCCTTATAGGTGTTCAGTTATTGGTTTGTTGATTTCATGAATGGGAGAATTCTAGGCATAAAAACACTAAATCAAAGGCCTCGAGGTTGGGCCCAAAGGTTCAAGTTCCTATTCTTTAAAGTGAAAAGGCTAAACATGAAACCTGTGAAGGGCTTTGCCCAGCTGGGTATCGTATTCTCACAAAAATGCCGGGGAAATGCACAATTTGCCAAACAAAGCCAGGCCTTGATGCCTTCCTGTAAAGCAATCTTAAGTCACAGCAATTTCATGGGCTTCAATATAATGACAGGACCATGGGAATATACCAGGCTAAGCCCAGAGCATTTGCCGATCATGGCACTGAAGTCCTGGGGGCTGAGGATGTGGCCACTGTATCCAAGAGGGAGGATGCTTGTTGTGGCACATCTTGGCTCTGTCCCATTGTTGCCATAGACAAGAAGGTCCACCAGTCGCATGTTCTGGAAGATCTTAGGCTGAGATGACTGTGGCTTTCTGTTTGGTGTTAGCCAAATGCCTCTGTCGCCAAGCAGATTTTGATGGACATGCTTGCTAGGGGTTCAATGGATTAAAGGTCCTTGGTTTTGCTTCATCGAACACTCATTGCTGTCAATAGAATCCTCACTCTGCTTTACCAACCCTGAAGCCTTAGTCATCAAGAGGGCGAGGGGGCGCATTGAGAAATCAGTGCCGTTCCATGAGGGTGCATCTCCAATGGACAAAGGAAAGCAACAGGCCCCACCATGCAGCCAGCCCCAGGCTTCTAAAGAGGAAGGGCCGATTCTTGCTTCTACGCTTTGAGTTCACTTTGCTTCCGGGGGGTCATTCATTGGCCCCCTGCAGGGACTGGTGTGGATCTACTGCCTTCTGACCCTTCTGTGCACCTTCTGATCTAATGCTGAAGAAACTATACTTCAGACTATCTTGGTGGGCCCCAAATGTAGTGTTATTAGAAAGAACCCTGCTACCAATCATACCATCTAAAGGGTAGAGAAGATGTAGACCTGCCTGGTTTTATTTGAAGTTGGCCCCTGACATGTTGGTGTTGTGAGCTCTATAACATTACCTAGCCGTGGCACTAAAGCTTTTTGATGGCAATGTCTCTAGCTAATCACTATGCACTGACATCTTTCCATATATTACAGGGCCTTTGGTAGTGGCCTTGTAGTTATGGTTAAGTTGCTCAACTCATAGAAAGAGCACCTTTTGGGCGGCTTATAGCTTTGCACCCCCAGACCAATCATCATGAAACTTTGCAAGATAAGTATATGCCCCCCTTAAAATGATCCTGCAAAGTCTGGAGATGTTTCATCAAGGGGGGGGCAAAGTTTTAGGGGGGTCTCAAAATGTGTGGAAATCCTCATACAAGCAATGGAAGCAATGTTTAGTTCACACCTACAGCCCAAACCGATGGATGGATTTTCACCAGATTTGCACCAGGAGTGGTGGCTTGGTCCCGAAAGCATGCTTTTGTACATTTGGTGTAAAACCGTCCAGTAGTTTATTAAAAAACAAGCAAAAAGTAGATAAAAAGAAATAGGGATATCTGGGTCCAGTCTGCAGACTCATTTCCTGATTCGGTTCGCGCACAACCCCCTAGACCAATCAGGGGCCGGCATGATGTCAACCGACATCGAACGCACCCGCTAATTGGATGGTGTAAAGCGTGAGGTACATCATATTTTTTAAATGGTCGCCATGTTGGATCTGCAGACAGCAGCCAGTGTCCATGGATAGTGAGTGTGGGAAAAGTCTGGAAAACACATTTGGGTTTATTTGGTGATCGAAATAGGGACTGGAAAGGCAGTGCTGTGGGATCAAGATGATATGGAGTTGGTTTTATAGGTGAAAAAGGGGTTTTCAGATGTCACTGAGTCTGCTGTCAATTTTGGTGTTTGCAGATATTATTTCCGTTGGAGGGGGTCAGGGTGAGTTTTGTTTTTTGAAGGTTTGTTTGACGTACTTTTACATTATATGGTTTAATTGTATTCTGATGGTTTTGGCCAGGGCCAGATTCTTGGGGGCATGGACGTGACCCCAAAAATCTGGCCACTGGCAACACATAGTATAGTAATATGTTTATGGTAATTATAGCTAATGTTGGGGAGCATACAGAATTTGTAATACTGTGTTGTAATAAAGTGGAATCATTTAATCAAAGTGTATATCGTATTTATGATTGTAGTACAATTGAGGATAGTGCTCTTCGATGTCTCGTACACCTTTAATACGGTGAACCTTTGTTTCCTTATTAAAAGTTTACATGATACCATTAGCATCGTCGACCAGGCATTGGACTGGCTCATGTGTTTTCCTCACTAACCACCTTTCCCAGCTGCAACTGGGCTGTTTGTACTCCACCATCTCACTGTGTACCTGCAGAGTACCCCACGGTTTCATCCTATCATTATGGCAATTACATAACTATTTTATCCCTCTGGCTCATCTGATGTCTTTCTTCTTTTCTGATTTCCAGTGTTATGTTAATGACACACAGCTTTCCTTAAACTTCCCTGAACTAATTTGTTATCCTCGTTTTTTTTTCTCCGTGATTGAGGCATTCTGTGTGGCTAACAATATCTGCCTCAATAGTGTATATGGTATTTATGATTGTAGTACAATTGAGGATAGAGCTCTTTGAAGTCTCTTCCACCTTTTACACAGTGAACCATTGTAACCTTTTTGAACAGTTACATGATACCTTTAGGATCATGGACCGTGCACTGGACTGGATCATCCGCTTTCCTCACTAATTGCACTTCCCCGCCGCAACTGGACTGTTTGTACTCCAGCATCTCACGGTGTCCTCTGCAGGGTACCCCAGGGTTTTATCCTATGATTGCATCTCTTACATATGTATTTCGTTCATCTGACTCGCCTAATGCTTTTCTTCTTTTCACATCTCCATTGTTATGTTAATGGCACACGGCTTTCTTTAAACCTCTCGGAACACATGTGTTCTCGTTTTTTATCACTGACTGTTTGACCGCCATCAAGGCATTGTGTGTGGCTAACAATGTCTGTCTTGATGCCAGTAAGACAGAGATCGTTCTTATTATCACACATGTAACCACTTTTTCTCCTACCCTCTCGCTGCTGTCTTTGGACCGTGCACTCTTACCATTCTGTGAGGAGAAAAATCTTGGGATTATGTTTAAATCTTTTATATGTTTTACTTACATTTTGGAGCTTGTAAAGAAAACCCAGGCTTTGAGCTTGACCTCCTTAGAGACATTGTACTGTTTCTTACCTTCCCCCTGAAGCTCAACGTTTGTAGAGACCTAGTCCTGTGTAGGCTGAACTAGTGCAACAGCCTCTTCCTTAACCTAATCAGTTGCTGTATATACCCCCTTCTGCTAACCTAGAATAGGGTTGTAAGACTTATCCTTGGCCTGAAGCCCAGGGATGGTATCACTGCTGCCAAGAAATGTGTACATTGGCTTCTGCTAATTGCAAGGACTACAATATGCCCAACTTTGTTTCCCTAAATACTGCCATGCTACAGCTCTCCACTGCTGTAACGCCAATACTCTACTTGTCAAATGCTCTTTGGAACAGACTTCCTGTTCCTTTTATAATTGAGCAGGACTTCCTTAAGTTCTGGAGACTTCAAAAAACGGTGCTTTCATGTTCCTGTTTTGCTTAATCCCTTCCTTACTAACTTATACCGCTGACACTGACAGTGGTAGGTTGGTCCCTCATAAACCTCACATGTTCCAGGCCCTATATCTGGTCAACACCAATACACCCCTCTACCCTTCAGCCCTTGCGGGTGTACCACCTGGCAGACGTGTACCACACCCATGGGACTCCTTTCCCGCAGCCGGTAGTTAATGGCCTCCCACTTTGGCATGTTTTGGTACTTTGCTTCTGGGATTTTATGAGCAATCCATACTCCTCTTTCCATACATGCACTTCTTTTACTGCACATCACACGTGTGCATTTATAGCAGCAGTGTGCACAGTTTTCTTGGATAAGCAAGGAGAATGCATATGGAAAAGATTTGTAAAAACATTTTTAAGTGGCAGTTGGTGTGTGGAATGGTAATATGCTGATAGGGTTATCTGTACAGTTTATGTAACTAATTGATGGATATATGTGTGAGTGTTTCAAAGCAGGCAATGAGGGAGTGGTACACACATACAAGTAAAAAGGGTAGTTGGCTGTCTTGTGCGATGGTGTGCACGTGCAGTCTGGGTTTTGAGAGGGGACTGCAGAGACTGCGGATAGTCATAAAGGGGGATGGTTTGTGGTTCTTATTGTATGCTAGAGAAAAGTATTTGGGACAGAAAATTGTTTCTGTGTTGTTTTCTTTTTCTCCAGTATACAATTGTCCGTTATTCCCATTAGCATAGTGGAAAATGCTACTGGCAATGCTGAATAATCCTATTGTGTCTGTTGGGGAGATCTCCCAGGTATGCCAAAGGGATACTGGAGGTTTGCACACTTGGAGGGCCGAACACCCTCCCCCAGAATACACAGAGGACTCAGTCAATCTGCGGTTCATTACACACAAACCAACATGACTCAGCACAGTAACACAGCATTATTCATGTACATCGTGCTCTTCCTCAGTTCACTGGCCGGTTTTACCCGTATATGGCATCAGCACTTCATCACAACCTGGGCCCTTCTCCAGAAAACCCATCAGGCTAGGTGATTGGGTACTGAGCATTCTATACCCTATACAGGACACTATAGATGTTACTCTATTGGTTCTTCCATGTCAGGTGGCTGGCCTGTTCCATCCCCAATTCACTATCTATAACATTGTTGCAGTGTTGTGGACTAACCATTGGTTCTCGCCCATTGCTACCCACCCCTAGGGTACTAAAATGTGATTGGCTAGGGCTGATGTCCCCCGGCCTTGGACCCAAAATGATTCTCATCTCACTGTGTACCTTTTCAAGGTGATGAGTATGATTATATGCCTGTATTGTAACTTGTGTGCAACACCTTTGCGTTATGAGAATATTCACCTGCTCAGCACAACACTTGCTGCATACTTGTTGCAGTTTGTGTCTGTATGCCTGAGACCGTCTCTCCCTTCCCACTGCCGATCACTGTCCATTGTCTGCTTTGGCTGCACCACATGTTTGGAGACCCCAAATTTATGTCTGCAGCTCTGAATTATGAGGATTTATCCGTATTTTCTGCAGCTGGTCCCTTTGACGTCTGAGGGTTGGAATGTGTTGCGTATCTCTTGACCTTGGCTGCGGGTCCTGTCTCACACGGCTAGCTCTCTGCTCCAGCCTGAATCAGCTCAGCCCATCCCTTGCTCATAGACCTGAGGTCTGCTGTAATTTTCCTGAACCTTATAATGCAGTTTCTACAGTGTCCATGCTATACTACATTTTCCTTAGGTCAGTGACACTTGGCTCCGTCGTCAGGTCCTATGGGTGCTCCTGCAGTACCATAGGGTTATTTGCATTTAAGGATCTGCAAGCTTTGCTCAGGATCTCTTGTGCCTTGCAGTTTCTGCATTGCTGCACTTGGCTAAAGGCAAAAAATAATAAAAGCAATGACAGTATGGATATCTATCTGTCCTCTAACTATAGAACCGTACGCTCGTGTTCTTCAAGTATTCGAGTGTGTGTTTGTGTCCCGAAGTGCGGATGGCACGTGTGCTTCATGTCTAACGTTACTATGACGTGGTGTCTCTAGCAACATCAGCAACATGGCTTTTTGGTACTTTAGTCCAGGCTGTCCATATAGGTGTCTTGACCATGGCCTGTGGCTTTTCATCCACATACGGATAGATCTGTACCATATCTGGTCTGTATGGCTGGCTGAGCGGATACCCCTCAACGTATTTGTCAATCATTGGTACGTTAGGAATTTGTCCAAAATAAAATAGATGATTGCAGTGTTTTCTGCCCTTTGGTCTTGTCATGAACTTGACGGAAAGGGGGGGGTCACGGCATGATCCCCACTCCCTCTTCAAGTTTAACTACTTGTCTAACTAGCTTATGTCTAACTAGCTTATGTTTTTTTACTTCTATTTTTTAAATCTGAAAGGTGAGTGCTAAAGGAACTTTTCTGGGTGTTTTTTTTTTTAAATTTAATTTAAATTTATTTTTTATGTTTTTTTGCAGCAGATGCCAGGAAGTAAGGTGGGGAGGGACGTAAGGGAAGGGGCAGCAAGCACAGCTATGGAGGGGCAGGTGAACAGGGCAAGATGCATTAAATGTAAGGTAGGGGGCAGTGTTTCTCATGCTCCTTGGTTGCAGCCTCAAAAGCACTTTGAAACTGCTCCCCCCCCTGCACAGTGGTTTGTTGCAGTATATACACAGTGCAATTGTCTTTGAAAGATAGGGATCAACAGCCTATTGTTTCATAGTTTGCTAGGAAACTGGTGGGATCTTGTGCCCCATAGGAGTAGCCTGTGTGGTGGCATTATTGATTGAGGAAAATGAGGTAGAGGAAGGCAGCATACTACTTCCTGAGAAAGGAACAGCCTTTCACAGAGTTTCCCGGTCATTGGATTTGGTTTGGCAGGCCATGGAGGTGGTCCCATCGGAGTACTGCCCAGATTGTCCGTGACTGAGTGCTACGTGGTAGCTTTAGACTATGGTGCATGGTGCCATCTTTCACCCCTGTGTCATTTGGTGCATCACTTGGATCGTGTACCCCCTTGCATTGGAATTCCATGCTCTGCCAATGTGGCTTGAAGTATTAGGGGGTTCATTGGGGTGTACTTGGAAATCGTATGTGCTGGTGTTTGAGTTACCTACGTGTGTGTACAGTGTGAGGTGTCACCCTTCCCTTTGCATAGGGAAAGGCAAGCAAGGCCATTGCTCCAGTAGCGTTGCTGTTTAATGCAAGAGACTGGTTCGGCAAATGGAAAAGTGCTCCGATCCACCCGTGCACACACTGGCCTGCGGTAAGGCTGTGCCCTGAGTTTGGTGTGCTACTGTGTATTTCGCAATGTGGGATTTTAAATATGCCTTTGTTTGGCGCCGCTTCTGTTCATGGTCACGTGTGTGTCCTATAACTGGGGCACTCGCCTGCTATGTGGCTGAAGACACTGCACACGTTAAGCAGTTATCACAGTGCACATCCCCGAAGTGGTACAGTTGTGTTCTCGGGCACATGTTCGGGATGCGATATAGCTTATCTGTGTTGTCGCCCATCTCGCTCTCTGCCCCCTCTCAAACACACACAGAAGCACGGGGGCCTTGCTACTCTGCATTATTCATTCAACAACCGGCGTTTTACATGCACCAGTGACTCAAACTGCTGCCACCGCGCCAAGGTCTGGAAGACATGGCTGGCAGGTACGGAGCCTGGCAGGGCTCTGCTGGCATTCAGGAGGTGATTGTGTGCCCATAAACATGGCGGTTGGCTGCTCGAGCATACGTGGCATGACGTGAGCAGGCAGTAGCGGCACGCAAGCTGGAGGTGCGGCAGAAATCCTGCTTGGGGGGAGTCTGTAACTCTTTCCGAGGCTGCTGGGCTGTGCATCTGTCTGTGGCTACTCCTTGTGTCTTCCTGTTTGGGGTATTGCTGCACATCAGGTGGGAGTGGTCTAGAAGGGCACTGAGACAGCATGCGGTAGGTTGCCAGTCTGTGTTGAGGTCACTGGGACAGTCTTTGGTATTGGCAAGGTCATCAATTCGCAAGGTCACCAACACGTGACTCTAGAGGTGTAGCTTCTATACATAGAAAGTGTCCACAATTCTATGGGCCTGGCTCCAGGCAAGTCTCAGAGCCTGTTTCCAATTAACCGTGACTGGTCCCTGATACTGGAAATAAAGCTTGCAGGTGATTGGTGGAGGGGGTACTGGTCCTGATGCAGCAGTTGTTCCAATGTTAACCTATGACTCAATGTTAAAGACTCTTCTCTTAGTTTCATCAGATTCTGGCTCTGGGAGATGTCTCCCATTACCAGGGGGCATCCATTAATGAAGAGTTCGCATCTAATTCCGGGATCTAGTGGGGGTGGGGAGGTACCAAGGACGGTTCAACTATTAGGAAAGGGAGCCTAGTGGTGCTGGGGGGCGTTGCCTCAGGCCCAGTCCAGTCCTGGAGGTGGCACAGAACAACTGTCAGCCATCAATGGCAGCCAGCAAGCAAATGCACCTTTCACAGGAATCCATGCACTTTGCCACTAATTGTTGGGAATCTGTGCCAAAGATGCCACCCACAAGCATAGAAACCATAGGCCTGTTAGTCTGTCCTTTTTACAATGCTCTGCTGTTGGTATGTGCTGGCCTCAAGCTAGTGATTTCTGCATAAGGACACTCATTGAAGGCTCTCTGAGGACACTCATTGAAGGTTCTCTGAGGACACTCATTGAAGGTTCTCTGAGGACACTCATTGAAGGCTCTCTGAGGACACTCATTGAAGGTTCTCTGAGGACACTCATTGAAGGTTCTCTGAGGTCCGGTTTAGAGCAACAAAAGTGTCTCAGTTTTCATTTAATTTATTTATTTATTTTTGCATTTTTTACAGCGCACAACACGCTCGAGTCTCTAGGTGCTAGTTACATTGAGAGAAAAGAGGGGGAGGGGGAAATGCATTAGAATTAATGAGTCTTGGGAGGAGCCGAGTTAGTTGAAGAGCCAGGTCTTTAGGAAGAGGCCTACGGACTGCTGTCAGGGTCAGGCATGTCTGGAGTGCTCCACTAATTATGGTCAGGCAATTGAGACTGTGGACTCACACCTGCAATCTGTCAAATGGTTGCAGGTGTATAAAAGGTGGAACCAGCAGGTGTGTGGGAGAAACCAGCAGGAGAAAAGCCGGGTTGAGCGTTGCAGGCCTGAAAGGAGAATCCTGTGCAGAAGGAGGCAGCCGAGGTGGGTCCTGCAGGCACCCCAAGAAGCTGTGGAGCCAAGGCTGGGCGAACTGCGAGAGGGCCACAGAAGTGGGAGCCTAGTTGGTCGGGTGTCAGCAGCCAGAGCTGCGGGCACAGAGGAGATCTGCCAGCTACAGGCAGCGTCAGTGGGAAGTAAGCAGAGCTGCTGGCAACCTAAAGAGAGGAGGTGAAAAGCGAGCAGGACTCGCGGTCAGAAGAAAATGTGTCGGCAGAGGGGAAATAGAGAAAGGAGCCGCCCGGAGGAGACGCCAGGGACCAGTGAGTGAAAAATGGAAGAGCACTCGAACCGGGGCGCTTCTGGGGGCTGTTGGAAAGACAAAGTAGATGCCGAATGAATGTAAGAGTATGTGCAAGATGCAATAAAACCAATGCAGCGGGTTGTGATGAATAATAAAGACAGAATAAACTGAGCAGAAGAGTATAATAACAAACCATTCAATACCGAACTACAAGCACATTTTTGGCAAAGCTATGAACAGCTACGTTTGTATGAAGTGCACGTACAGCATATAGAAAGCCGAGCACAATTCATATGAAATACAGTGGAAAGCAAATATGGAATGCAGCCTAAAAGTATGAAAGCAATGTGGTGAAGGAACAAGAACACCACAAAGTGGATTGTATGTGATAACACAGGGTGGCAAAGCCAAGAAGCTGGCAAGGAAAAGCCAAATGAGTGTGACCCATCACACAGGTACCGATACAGAAGAACTTGTATTGGCCAGAACATCAAGGGTTCCTGGTTGTGTGACCTGCAATGGGTGGACTGTGCGGTCCAATATGTTGGTTCCAAAGAGTCAAGAAGACAAGACATGCAGTCCTGGCCTAATGCAGAGGCTCCAGTCCCCAAAGACTCCAGAAGAAGCCTCATTGTCTGAAATGGACTTGGTTGGTTAGGCTGCAAATCCGGCAGAGCTTCTGTTTAGTCCTTCTTCAGTGGAGCAGACCTGTTCATACGTCAGGGACTCATCCCAGAAGTATAAAACGCAATGTAACAGAGGTGATGTCTTCATGGGATATTTGGAAATGAGCTCGAAATTCACTCTACAATCCTGGTCACAAAACAACAAAACACGGAATGGAGCCCACCCTGGTTATTGACAATTGGGTCTGTATTATTGGGATCATGCACGACAACAAAGAAAGAAAACAGATCCAAAATATTTGAAACTCTTAATGAAGATTTTTATATACCAACAATCAACACACAGAAAATACAAAGGTATGCAAATATAATTTGCTCATATTTAATATAAAACATGACAATACAAATGTCGAAAGACAAACATTCACAATGTTCTTCAAAAAACATAAATATAAATTATAATGATGCAACAATAATAATATTGATACCTGTGAAGCTAGAGAAGTAGCCAAAGGGACACCAAGCCTGTCGCCTAGGAGGGAGGGGGTGAGATGTGCTCCCATATACAATAATCTGTAATAGGAAATAAAAGAACTCTATCCACACCAGTGAAAAGGCAGTCAGATGCAGTGCGCCTGCTAACTTATTATTTTTTTTGTTTGTACTTATAAGGTTTAACACCTCGAGCCACACGTGTGTGGTGGCTCAGCACAAACAGTGCGTAAATGCAACATGGACATGTTAATCGACATTTAAAACAAAGGCAATTGAAGTAATGTCAACTTGAGTTTCGGCTGTAATGCGCCAAGGTGACTTCTGGTGCCCAGCCTTCATCTGGGCGAACAGAATGCCAGAATTAGGCAGATTGGAAATGTAGTTGTGTGACCAATTAGATCAAAGTACTCAGCAGAGTAGCAATCAAAATGGTTAAAATAGGAAGTCTCATTCCCAGTACCCCGGTCATCGCACAGCTGCCACATTCAAACTTTCTTTGTTCTCTGGCTTTGGGCTGGGATGTGTATTCCCAGTCAAAACCACAGACACCCTTCCACACATCATCATCTGGGCAGATTATGAGTTGGTCCAACAACAGAGCTTACCATGCAATGCTCATAGAAAGCTACATCCCTGTCATCATCAATGTTGCCATGCTGAAGAGGTTTACAGGGCACTATAATGGATTTTAAGGGGATGCTATGGGGCGTAACTCCCGGGCTTTATCCTATTCTCCAAATACCATCAAGTATCTTACAACCAACCAGTAGAGTATTCATAGACAGTGTCTGAAAGTACTCACACAGAACAACACCGCATACTAGGTTTATCCTGACCCTGAGAGGCTTATGGTATCTAAGGGACTGTCAGGGATAGCACTCTGTCAAGTGTGGCACAAGGCCCCAGATAGGGTTTGGGTGGCTGTGCTGATGTAAGGTGACAGATAAGCACACACACAGTAGGAAGCTCAACAAGAAAGAAGAGTAGGCAACTGTAGCAGGAAATACAAAGGTACAAACAAACTGGATTCCCTCTTGGGGTGTATGCAGAAATGGGAATGAGTGTTCCACGGACCTTCAGAAACTCCAGCCTTCTGCACAGATTGCTATTACTGAGGCCCACGCTGTATGCTCATAGCTGGGACCAACAGCTGTGGGTGTCTGTTACACTGAAAACGAGACAAGGGAAGGGGCAGAGGTTGCCTGCCGGAAACCAACATTCATACTATGTACAAAGGGATCTACACAAGACACAAGAGAAGACAAGAACAGAAATATCCAGGGAAAAGGAAGTCAATGAGCAATCTAGCAGAAGCAAATGAAAGAAAGGCAGTATAACTGAAATGGGTAACCTAAGGAAAGGACAGAGGACTCAAGGAAGAGAAGGACAGGGATCTAGAACAGGGGGTAGCAAACAAGGAAGAGAGCAAGGGAGCAGCAGCCAGGAAACAGGGGCGCTGCAAACAGGGAAGTAGGGCTGCAGTAACGGATGGCACAAGGGGCAGGTAAACTGTTGTGGACTGCAGAGGACTGTAATAGGCTGCAAAGCAGGGAGCCCAGAGGAACTGGGCAGAGAGAGGTAGTAGGCGGCAGACAGAGAGCCCAGAGGAGCAGGGCAGCAAGGAGCAAGCCCAAAGGAGCAGGGCTGCAAGACAGGGAGCCCAGAAGACAAGGGCCGAAGCCAAAGGAATGTAGTAGGCTCTAAGGCAGGGAGCCCAGAGGAGAAGGGCTGTGGCAGCGGAGTGAAGCAGGCTGCAAGGCAAGGAGCCCAAAGGACAAGGGCTGTAGGCAGCGGAGTGAAGCAGGTTGCAAGACAGGGAGCCCAGAGGACAAGGACTGTAGGCAGTGGGGTGAAGCAGACTGCAAGGCAGGGAGCCCAGAGGACAAGGGCTGTAGGCAGCGGAGGGAAGCAGGCTGCAAGGCAGGGAGCCCAGAGGACAAGGGCTGTAGGTAGCGGTGTGAAGCAGGCTACAAGGCAGGAAGCCCAGAGGACAAGGGCTGTAGGCAGCTGAGGGAAGCAGGCTGCAAGGCAGAGAGTCCAGAGGACATGGGCTGTAGGCAGCGGAGTGAAGCAGGCTGCAAGGCAGGGAGCCCAGAAAGGGAACTGGATGAAACGCAGGATAAAACAGGAACAGCATACAAATCGTGGCTCAAGGCAAAAAAGGGGCTGGGAGACTCTTGATGCAAGAGACAGAGCTCCTGCAGGCAGCTGCTTAAATACCACCCTGACCTGTACTGAGGCAGGCTAATTGGCAGCACCTGGAGCAGCACATCTGAATACAATCTGCCTCCTCCCTCTCTGGTCCTGAGATGGTGGAAGCAGCACTGATCGCTAGGGCTTCTGGGGATTGTGGTTCCAATGCTGACGAATGGGAATGGCCAGGAATTGATAGCTGTAGCAAGGTGCATTGTGGTACATGTAGTAAGTTGAGTTAAATAAGAAAACACCAAAGTCACACAAATGGGAATTAAGGACCAAAGTGTGAATAGGGGTTGTTCCAAGAGTATTCTGAAGATAAATGAATAACAAATAGTCCATGATGGTTGCCAATGTGTGCGCCCACGGCGCAGGCATGAAAGGGACATACTAACTCATGTTTCTACTTCATGTCTCCTTTCTGGGGCTATGGGAAGTGTAGTATTGAAATAAGCATCCCAAAATGGCTTACTTGGCTGGCACAATGTGATAGTTGATGATTGGCAGGCCACCTGTATACATGACGTATGCGTCTGCGTTACACGTTAGCTGTTACTTTTTGCCTGAGTGTAAGGATGAGCCCAGGCAGATACTGCAGAACTGCGATCTTTTGTTGCCAACAGGTAATCCAAATGTACTCTTCTGAGGAATCCTCCCTCCTGGCGATTAGAAATGTAGTGCCAGTGTAGAATGGTATAAAGAACAATATTCAATTCCAGGTATGACATTTATTGTTTCACAATGTTGCAGCCTTAACCCTCCTCAAGTTTTAATGAACACAGCATCACTTATGCGCATATGGAATAATGACTCTTTCCACAAATAAACAGCTTGCATATTGAATCACAGAGTCAATCGGTGGCTCTCCATCTTGCCAAGGTGTTTCAGATACATCACCATATCCTTCTTCAAGGGCTATACAGCTGTCCTTTCAATGGGTCTAAATCAATGCCCCAACATACCTGCAGAAAATAATAATATGCTTTACCAATGTAATCACATCCCTGCCCATATTCCCATATAACTCAAAATAGGTCCTAACACTAACCTCTTCTTCCGCATCAAATTCGCTTGCTGTGTGTCCCTTAAACCAAAGAAGCATCATAAGCCTTCTAATTCGCTCTTACTCCATAGTTATCAAGTTAAACTTGAAGGCATGCTCACCCTTTTTGGTAAAACACCACATCAGTTTGTAGAGGAAATCGTAATGCCGTCCAGAATGTCCTCCACAGCTAAACCGAACTACATAAGAATGTGTTGGGTTAGACCGCTGAACTCTATACATTTTCACTCTACACATTTTAAAAATCCTGTGCACTAAGTTCTTAATTTTAATGTTGACTGAAAATGCTGCTGGAAGTGAGGTAGCAGACCGGCATCATTGGTCGGGTACCCCACACCCATATTTAAACATTGGAGATCACAGGTCCACGGCAAACAATTCACAAAGCAACGTATTGTGAATCCAGCGGCCATCTTAGATTGGCTTTATCTCATAAATTAATGCTGAATCATATCGAGTTATTTCTCCTACCTTTACCTAATACAAGCCAAACATCCTAAGGAACTATTATGACATCAACCCTTTTTAATATCCTCACATGTTCATAAAATGTCATTACATTTTGCTAACTTACTAAGCTTTGCTCATTATGTTTCTAAACGTTGTCAATTAAAGTTGCGTAAGGCAGTTTACCATGGTTCAATTTATCAATGAATGTTGAATCTACCACTTACAATCGCCTATGACATTCGTCAACCTCTCAATATGTTAAACCTTTACTACTTAAGAATGTTAACCATCAATTTCCCATAAGCCCGGCAGCCATCTTAAAATGGTTTACTCTCCAAGATCTTCCTTGTCAAGTCATATTCAATGTATTCTCCGCTCTATCGTGTCTCGTATGTTAATGTAGCAGCAACCACTGTTCAAAATGAATTCAACAAGTTCTAGACTACATTTTAATGAATATTACAATGTACCTCTCTGGCCCATCCCACTCACACACTCGTAGGCATGTACTGGACAGAGATCAGAAGGTTTGCCACGTGGGCGTCGGCCCTTGTCCCCCAAAATACTGAAACATATTCCTATAGATTTGTAACATGTTTGGCCTAGAGCATCCCATCAGCTCTGACAGAAGGCAAACCCTTAGAGTCTGCCATAATGTGGCTACCATCACATTCAACCATAATCAACGGCTTTGTTGATATTGCAGGCAAAACTTTGACTAAATTATCTTGCAAAGTTTCTGTCTGTGCCCTACCTCCACCGACCTCATCTGCGCCTCATCCTTCCAGCTCTGCATCGTGCAGCAGGCGCTGCATTATTAAGAGGTGTTCCGAGGGCGTTTGCGGAAGCAATGCCATTGCCAGCTGGATGAAGGTGTAGACCCCACACTCTCCGGCTATCCAAGAAGGTGGGCCTGTCCATGATTTCCCTGAGTTGTCATGCAAATGTGGGTGAGTGAGGGGCATTCCTGAGGGTTCTCTATGTCTGGGGTAGACAGCAGGAGTGGGGCTGCCCCTACTCAGCACCAACAAGTAGGAACAGAGGCCCACCTGGTGCCTCATAGTGTAGGGAATCAGCCACGTGGATGGCCTTTCAGAAGGCAGGGGCCTGCTTCTGTGCACCTCCAGCTCTCGAAATAGAGGCCTCACGTTCCTTGGAAATGCCTATCTGATAATAGTCTCTGGTGTGCAAGGGCAGGGATCTTCCAGCTATACATTTATTGAAAATACTCAAGTGTCATTTCAGAGCATTTGGATGGAGCAGAACAGCCACAGAGGGCGGGACCAGCATGGCCATCCACGGGTATTGTGGCTGCAGTGTTGCTTGGGTGTGCATGACAGCGTGGAGCTGAGGGTAGGACTACGTAAAGTGAAACGACTTCTCCTTCACACCCTTAAATGTGCATATGCGATTATTATCAGTATAAAGGGGGCTCCGTCGTTGCTGTGTTTGTTCACCCTGCACACAGCTGTAACCTAAGAACAAATTCTGCTTACATCACCCCCAAATAACGGACGTTGCCTCCGAGAAAGATTCCTAAAAATGTATGCATCCTTAAATTATTTCTTGCAAACCAATTACTTCCAGGTCAAAAGGATAATCGAGATAAACAGACCACGCACTGCAGGAAGCAGGTCCTGCCAGTTTACATTTCCGCTTCAATTTTCTCTATTGCATCTCGGTTTGCAAATGGGGCCATGCTTCTCAATGCTTCAGCATAACTCTAGTGTTCAAAACGAATTCCTGCACATGCGCGCGTGCAATGATGTGTACTCGAAAACAGTGCTGCTGAGAAACACCTCCTATTCTGCCCACCCGCCCCACAGGCACAAACCTGACCCCAACCCCTGGAAAAGAACTCACCACAAACCGCAAACACATATCCCTCTATAAACCAGTCAAGTCCCTAGTGCTCACCATCAGCCCCCACCTATCGTTCACACGTCACATAGATGCCATCCTCTAAACATGCAACGTACAGCCACACCTCCATCACACTATAAGAAACATCCTTCGTCCCGATGATGACATACATACAACAGTCCAGGCGCTAGTTCTGCCCAAGCTGGCCTAGAAACTAGGCTGCAATCAGTGGCCTCCCAACACCAATCATATCCCCCTACAAGACTCATTCTATACCTAGGAAAACACTAACACATCACCCAGCTCACTCCAAGATCTACAGGCTCCCAGCACCCCAGAGGAGTGCTTTCAAAGGACTCTGCATCGTATACAAAGCCGTCCACCAACAAAAAACAGTCTAGCTTCACCGACCCTGAAAAAAATACTTTGCAGGCTGCAGTGGAGGGTCACTTTCATTTGGGATAGAAGGGGTCAAAGGAATTTTTAAGTGAAGTGTTAGATAATTCTAAGAAGATTTGTACCTGCTAAAGACGTTGATGGCCTTTTGAACTTCCATTTCCATGGAGGCCGAAGTGGTGGTCCTCACTTGCCTATCTCTGTTCCAGAAGAGCCTTGCACGGTACACACTCTTCTTAAGTCATTGGCCAATGGTTGCTATCTAAGTGTCCGCTGATGGGACGGTGGGGTATCAAGCTTGGTCTACTCTTCTGTTTGGCACATGCTGTTGGTCAGTGAACTCCTGATCTCCTCTCTGGGAACTCTTGTTGAGCTCCTTCCCAGATGTCCTCGTGCCTTCCGCTTGTCATGCCTTGAATTATTAGTGAGGATTCCAGGGAAGGCATTGTCTTTCATTGGATGATGGAGTGGACTCTTCTGGTCCCTGTGAGCATCCGGCCATTGCAGATGGCAGCTTCCGGGTTCTGCAAGACATGCTTCATCTTTATAAACCTGGCAGGGCTTCAGATACAGTTGGTCTCATTGAATACTTCTTTTTTGCAAGATAGAACTATTTATTGGCAAGCAACCTCTGTTTAGAAAACAGCCTGTCAAAATGTAGATGTTCTTTTGCTAATTGATTGATCTAGTCCGTTTTCTGCACTTTGGATCTTGTCCAGGTATGAGAACACTCTGAAGAAGGCAAGAGTGACCCCTTGCCCTACATCAGGTAATACAATTAAAAAAGATAATTGCATAACATCTTCTTACTACCACTCCTCCTGCCTACTCCACCCTACGGCCATGTCCTCTCAGAGACAGGGGTGTGTATGTCCTTCGCTCTTACACCGGCATTGAAATAGTACTTTATTTTGCGACCGGAAGTGCAACTCTTGGGAAAGGGTGGCAGGGTTTCCTGTCAGATGGACAGAATATAGCCAGGTGCATGGTGCTAGTTTTAGTCTGCTGTGTATGTAATGTCATGTAACTTGCCATTTGTATAACGGCTTTTCCCATTGGTATGGCATCAAAGCGCTGTAGGTGAATGCCCTCAGGGGACTGAAGTCCAATGTATGGGAAGATTTGTCAGAGTAGTTGAGAATGTGTGTGTGGATTTTAGCCAATACAAAAGTAGGTATGGGTGACCAATTCCCTGCTAGCGACCCATGTCGAGCTGGCTTGTGGATGGGTGCTATGTGGTTGTCAGGAGACTATGTGAATGCAGGAGACTAATTATGGGCCTCATTACCAATTTACCGGTCCAGGAACTAAGGTACTGGTAAGCTTGCCGGTACCATAGTTCGCAGACCAGCAAACTACCAGTTGTGCTCTCGGGTGCCTTTCTGCTGGCCAGGTCGGACCTGGTGGGCAGAAAGGCACCCGCGAGCACCGTATGTCGCACCGGCACCGTTATAAACGGTGCTGATGCATCCGACCTGCCCTTTCCCATTCATCCCTATGGGGCCGAAAGGGAATGGGGAGCATCTTTTTTCCGGCACTTGCGAATGGGCAATTACCGGGTCCGGCTGGGCCGAAATGCCCCAGTAATTGCCCATTCGTGGGCACCGAAAGTTTTCGGAGGTTTGGCATCAGCCTGCCGGTTTTACCGGCAAGGCTACCTCCAAACTTAGAATGAGACCCTATGTGTCCAGCTAGACCGAAATTGTGTTGTGGGACATAGCTGCATTCTAATGGCAGAGGTTTTGTGTGATGTGTCTTCTGGTAGTGCATGATAGCAGATTTGTGCATGTGGGTGGACATGCCTGCGGCTACCTTCCATCGACATGGCGTGCAACACATACCCATGTGTCTGGGCTGGATTCAAATATGCCTAGATTCAATACTGAGGCTAAGGTCAAGAGCGCAACTAGATTTTAGACAGTGGCAGAATTCAAAGTACTGCTAGATGCAAAACTGTGGCAGTGTTCAAAACACACCTAGATCCAATACTGTGGCTAAGGTCAAGAGCGCAACTAGATTAAAAACAGTGGCAGGGATCAAACTACACCTAGATTCAATACTGTGGCTAAGGTCAAGAGCGCAACTAGATTAAAAACAGTGGCAGGGATCAAACTACACCTAGATTCAATACTGCGACTAAGGTCAAGAGCGCAACTAGATTAAAAACAGTGGCAGGGATCAAACTACACCTAGATTCAATACTGCGGCTAAGGTCAAGAGCGCAACTAGATTAAAAACAGTGGCAGGGATCAAACTACACCTAGATTCAATACTGCGGCTAAGGTCAAGAGCGCAACTAGATTAAAAACAGTGGCAGGGATCAAACTACACCTAGATTCAATACTGCGGCTAAGGTCAAGAGCGCAACTAGATTAAAAACAGTGGCAGGGATCAAACTACACCTAGATTCAATACTGCGACTAAGGTCAAGAGCGCAACTAGATTAAAAACAGTGGCAGGGTTCAAAATAGATTCAATACTCTAGCTAAAGTCAAATTGAATTAGTCTTTGTATTTATTAATATTGACGCTTCAAGCAGAGGCGTTGTATAACAATATAAATAGGCAACCAATGCAGTCCCATTTCTGTGTGCTTTTACAGTTATTTTTACTTATTTATTGGGCATTTATAATGCGCCTATAGCCAATGGGTTTCAAGGCGCAACAAGACAAGATGGGGCAGCAATGAAAAAAAAAAAAGTCCTACTAGGCTTTGTGACAGTCGGATTGTGCAAGTGCAGTAACAAGAGGTGTTTGGGAGGCCAGAAGTGCCGGTCAGGGTGGAAGAGCCCGAGCTATAAGCGAGTGCTAAGGGAGGCCAGGTGGACAAAGCCAGGGGAATGCAGAGAGTGCAGGGGAAGGAAGGTCCATGTGATAACTGCAAGGTACAGGGCTAGGAAGGTTCAAGGGATGAAGGCCCATCCAGGCTAGCACAGGGGGAGGGGGCCCGGAAGGCAAGTGCAGGTAAGGGGAAAGGTCTGGGGAGACCAAGTTCCGGGGTAGGCTGGACGAGGAGTTATTGGTACCCTGTAAGATTCTGAAGGAACAAGGCAGCTAGTCAAGAGGCAGACAGAGGAATTAGCAACGGGGGAAGAGAAAAGGAAGGTCTTGAAAAGCTTCCGGAACTTAAGGAGATCCGGCTCAAGTTTTAGGGGGGCAGGGAGGCCATTGCAGATGGAGGCACCTGCGGTGTAGAGAGATCTATCCCCCACTCTCTGCTTGGAAAAGCATCTGATCTGCAGAGAGTTTGAGCTAGAAGTTTGAAGGGCTCTAGCAGGAAGGTTTTTAGTGAGAGAGAATTGGATGTAGCAGGGTCCCAGGCCCAGAAAGACCTGTGTTTGATGCAGAGGGCCTTCAACTTTTATCTGTTCTAGATTAGTTGACGGGGGAAGGGAGGAATTAGGCAGATAGAGGAAGAGGCTGTGCAGTAGTGCAGCCTGGAGAGGACCAGACCTCTTGAGACATTGTGTTTCTGGGGAAGGTGAGGAAAGGGAGAATGTATTTTAGGAGGTGCTACTGAAAGTGGGCCTTCTTGGCAAGGTCTGTGATGTGAGGAGAGAAGGAGAGCGAGGAGTCGAAGATGACACCAGGTTTTTTTGCCTCACAAAAGGATGAGGGGAGAGGGTCCATGGAGGGTGGCCAGGGTGTGAGAAGGAAGGACGGAGCAGAGGGAAGGATCTCTGGCATTAAGGCAGAAATTATTTGCAGTGCACCATGCCTGAATAGCAGACAGGCAGTCTGGAATGAGAGAGGAAGAGGATGAGGCAGAATAGGGAAGCTTGAAGGAGAGCTGCGTGTCATCTGCATAACGCTGGATGTTAGGAGAGAAGGTGGAGAGCAGATGGGCTAGAGTGGCCAGGTAGATGTTGAAAAGCCAAGGTGAGAGGACAGAGCCCTGAGGGACACCACAGGTGGAGAACCGAAATGGCAGAGAGAAAAATGCCCAGCTAAACCTGGGTAAGTCGGTCAAAGAGAGGAGGTCAACTGGTCCACAGCCAGGTCTGTGATGCCAATGATATCATAGAGCCAAATTATAAGGTTTGCATGATTGATCGTGTCAAAGACAGAGGAAAGGTCAAGAATGCCAAAATTGAGTTTGTCTGTGAGAATCCCCAACAATTAGACCGTCTCGATGTCAGGCAGCAGAGCCTTCCAGTGGCTAGGGCCAATTACATGAGGGAGCAGAAGCAGGAGGTAGCTCAAATGTGACATGGGTGGTTGAGGGGTTGAGTACAGAGGGTGGAAAGCGTCGGGCTAGGCCTTGGTTCATGGCAAATAGTGAAAGATATTCTGGGTGTGGTGATGGTAAGCTGAGGTGGGAGAAGATATAGGCAGGTTTGAAGGGTGTGTGCTTGCTTAAGTTGAGGATTCTATCAAGGGGAGCAAATGAAAAGAGAGGGGGTCCCCCATGTGTAGGCTTGACCATTCATCTGATCTACCTAAAAGTAGGGTGCCGCTGAGGGCTTTGGTAGAGTGGTGGCTGACGTTTGGGTGAACATTCAGAATACTTAGGAGTCACATTCTGGCTGCATTGACAGTAATTAAATGGTTTAGTTTGACTTTATTGTCAAAAATGTTTCTCTAGTTAGGAGCCAGGATGATGGTATGAGGAGGTTAGAAGAAAAGGAAGTAGCGGATGGAAAAGTGGGCTGTAATTAGAGGTTTGGAGAAAAATAACCTCAGTTTCGGCAAGTTCCTAATCAGAGAATACATTGTTAAAGAGTGCCTTTTGGCACAGGAACAGCTGGTGAAGCGCTCAGAGATGTCCTGGGCAGAAACGGGAAAGGAGACTATGATCTGGTTATCATCGCCAAAGTGGTGGCAACAAAACTCAACGTCTTGAGTTGAGTCTATCCAGAGTGAAGGTGCACACGGTAAAGAGGTGTAGACCCAGAATGTATCCTTGTGTTGCACACCCAGGAGGTAAGCGGTGTAGGAGTTGCAGTCACTGGGAGACGTAGAGGGCGCAGGATGCATGCGCAGGTGCGTAAGGAAAGATGTGAGGCCAAACATTGGAGACGGCTATCTTTGCAGGCAAGTGGTGGATGGAAGTGTGAAACTGAATGTCAGAGAGATTGAGAAGATTGAGGGTAGAGGGAAGTTGAGAGTGGCACAGTGAGACAAGTTGAGGCTTGAATGAGAGGTGTTTCAGTAGAGTGTCTGCTCTCGATCCCCGATTGCAGGGGGTTGCACAGAGCCTTGGCCTCCGCGTAGTTCATTATGTGGTTTAAATCAATAAGCATCACATGGAAGAACGAGGAATTGTTTGGGGCAGTAGGATACTTCAAGATGGGTTGCACTCCTCTTTCAAACTATGGGCTTGTAGAGTTTATTAGGAAAATCATGCACTGGTAAGGTTCAACCAGATGGGGACATTGCTTGTCTTGAAAGAATCAAAAAGGACGGCTCCTCATGGAGGCCGACTGGATTCCAGGCAGGATTAAGGTCTCCATGGCAAGGGTAAAGCTTGTAGTACTGCACAGACAAAAATGACATGAACTCTAATTGAGCTTGTCCGAGTATATGTGGGCACGGAGAGATCGGGTGAAGGGGGAATTGGAGGGTTTGATGGGCAGAAACTATTGTTCCTTCTTTCAAAAGGAAACTGTGTTGGAATCTGGGGGAATGGGTTTGGAGGGCAGTTTGACTTGTATTAGAGGCTTGTCTGATTCAGACCCCCCTCCCCCCGATTTGGGGGCCTTGCACTGGTCTCTAGATATTAGCATGGCCGCAGCAACTTACTAGGCGTTGTGCCAGCATCTCTATTAAGTGTGGAGGGATAGGATGAAGCCCTTTTTGAGTGCATTTACTTCAATACAGCTTTTAACAATAATTGGGCCAAACCTTGGCACCGGCAATGACCTCTCTCTGATGCAGAAGGACAGAATCCATTGCCCGTTGGTATACGATCTCACCTTGGCAGCAGCAAGTAAAAGCAATAGTGCCAGGGAGGGACCCCTGCCATTACCCCTTCAGCAGCTCATTCCATCGATTCCTCTACTTCCTCCTATCCGCTTACCTCTATCACCCCATCTTTCCCTCTACCCCCATCCACTGTCCTCCACCGCACTCCAGCACTACCTCTCTAACACCACACTCAACTTGCCAAAGCCCCCTAATATAACCCCGTTTGCTTCCACCACCTCCCCCGTCTTCCACGCTCCACGTTAGTCCTTTGTATCACCCCACAAGCCCTGCACGCACACTTCCTACATCAGGGATATGCAACATTTGACCAGCTAAAACTACAACTCCCATCAGTCCTGGTCGGCATACTCAATGGTGAAGGATTGTGGGAGTTGTTATCCAATGAGTTTGCAGAGGCACAGGTCTCAAGTCTCTACCCCAGATTAACTGATACCTGCCCACTAGTTCTCTGCCACCCGATTGCAACTTCTCACACCCCCAGCAGGGTTTTAAAGCGCCGAGAAGTGAATAATGGGCTAGACTGTTGGCACTGCACAAAAACGCACAGATGTTGTCACTCTGCAGCTAGCATACCGAGAAGACGACGTTACATATAAATTGACTTTAAAAAAAGCAAAGTATTAAAAGAAAAGATTCGATTGTCAGTAATCTTAAAATAATCCTGTAATCGGGAAAGTAGACAACACTTTGATAGGCCGCTTGCCGCAGACTTTCAATGCTGTGTAATCGCTTAAACTGTTAAGTAGTTTTGAAAAGAATAAACGAATCTTCGCAGAAGGGAATTTCCTCAGAAAACACTGCCCTTGCCATTCAAGGCTCCTGTAAATTCTAATTACAAAGCTGGGGAAATGTGCAAGAACAATGTCTAAGCCTATTACATTAACCTCTAATGTCGGAGAAATTGAGCTGCGCGTTCCTAAATGCCACCATTTAAACAATTTACGTAATGCTTATTATTTCTGTACCAGCCAACGCTCTTCTGTGCTTCGTTTTCAGGGAAACAGAACGCAATCAGGCTTTCATGTTAGCAGAACTGCACTTTGCATGTGCTGCTGGGGGCTGTCCTGACCAACCACACACACCTGCTCCATTGTCACTGCCTCATCTGTCACTCTAATTGCTATAGAATTGGGGGCCGAGGGAGTTGAAGGGGGCGGCGAAACAGGTGGAAATTAGTAGTTCTCATAATTTCACAACATTCGCCGGAAAGCCCTGCTTTTCGTGCCAATTCTTGATTATGTCCATTCATTGAGACTGAGGGATAAGGGGTTTATTACTATAGTGAGGGATTGTGCGCACCTGCCTACTGTGCCAAAAACACACACACAAGTTGTGAAATGACAAACACAAAAAACTATTTAAAAAAAAAACATGCTGTGTGAATAAAGAAATCCTGATTCGGCTTTTGTTTCCATACTTGGTGATGCTGGAGAGATCTGATTGGCTGCCTGCTCTATGACAAGCATACTCCACTCTTGTTCTCAATTCTTATCACCTCCATGTAAGCAGCGTTTGATGTGCTGAGGTTGTGTGATGCATGGGAGTCTGAATGAGTGTGCTGGGTGGTCAGGCTGGTGACGACAGTGGGATGCTGCCGGTGGGGGGCGTGCCTCGTAGAAGGAGAAAGGTCGGGATGCAACTGAGTTGGACATGGTTGGAAGAAGGCAGCGATGAAGGAGGATGCATTGATGGGAGCTTTTAGGTTTTATTGTCTTAAGTCAACATTTCACTCTTCAGAGGTTGAAGACTACAAATCCTATCAGCCCTAGCCAACGTAGGCATTGGTGATACACCATGGGAGTTGTAGTCTAAAATATCTGGGGAGCCAAGGCATTCCAAGTCCCTTGTTAAGGCGAATGCAGTGATCTCAAAGTATATATGTCTTTCCAGATTCTTCAATGGTGACACAGACCCTCTCTGGCCATCTTGTGATGCTGAGACTCTTTCTACTTGCAATTGTTTGATTGCAAGTTAATGAGTGCATTAGTTCCCTATTCCACATTTACCCTATTTTGTAAGTTACTTTTCCTTTCACATTGTGTTCATGCAACATTTTTTGCTTGGTAGTGTGTGCGCTAACATTACAGCCTCAATAGTCCCTTACTCTCCCTTTGCCTGGACGTTGTTTGCACATCTTCATTACTTTCACAAGCAGACAAGATAGGTGCTGCACTGTGCCATCATCAAGTTGTCCGGAGCTGTACTGCAAATGCGCCAACAATGCTGAGCTACCATGGACACTGGTTATCGGCTGCTCCAGGAGAAAACAGGGCAAGCAGGGACTTTTTATTACGCTGTCCATATGGTGCTCCATCTCTTAATGGTTCCTGCAGGAGGCGGGTTCTATGGTGATTTATCCCGTGCCCTTCCCTTGACAGTGGTAGTCTGTGTTCATCCTGCTGTCTAGGGGGTCTTTGGGATGGAAGAAGGGAATGGCACAACATTGTTGGTCAGCAGTTCTTAGGATAGCTCTCATCACAGGTGATGCCCTGTTCAGTCCTTCTCTGGATCAAAAAATGGTGTAGAGCAAACAGCCCTTTTAATGGTGTGTAGTTTACTCTAGCACCATCTTTGCAGGGTGGATTCAATTGGGGTGTTCATCAAACCTAAGGAGAAGGACCTTCATGAAGTTAGTTTGGGAGTTGCTCAGGGTGCAAGAGATTATGCCATTGGTGTGGTTGTTGAAGGACACTTTAAAACCTAAAAATCTATATCAATGTTGAGGTGGGGAACACGGTCAATGGGGTTCTTGGGGAATGACCTGGGTGTCAAAGTGATGTGTCAGTGTTCAATTATTAAATTAATATATTTTCGTGGTATGTTGTTTTATATTGGTTCATCACAGAGAATGTTACGGGCAAAGGGCCTCATCCTGAGTTGGGCGCGAACCCAGTGGTATTACCACCGGGGATATTAACCCTACTGCCAACCCCCCTGGAGCTATTAGCGCCAGATCACGGGTTTGGCGGAACAGTAAGTCCCCATTCCCCATTGGGCCCATTCGGGAATTTCCCGCACAATGGGGAATGTTCGACGGCATTAACGCCGCCGGTAATTGCGCCGGAAATCAGCAAAATCGCAGTGGATTTGCCCCCACCTCAGAGCTGGGTGTAAATCCGCTAAGCCTGTGATTTGGCAGACCCTTAATTGTGGCGGTAATAGCGTTACCGTAGCATTTAAGGGTTACCTCCAAACTCGTAATGAGGCCCAAAGTCGTGATTTTTTTTACATTGACAAATCATAGCCAGCCGGTTTTTTAAAGGGTTTTGAAGAGGAGTAGATCCTCCCACTCGTTGGTGATAGACAGGTGAAAATGTCATTCAGGGCATGTGCCCCTTCTTCCTGTCTAACATTATAAAAGTTAGAAGCATTGTTCATTGAGGCAGCCATTCTGACTTTATTATAGGAAGGTACATTACGAAATTGGTGACACTGCACACATTTATTTAGGACTATATAAAAACAAAGAAATGCTTACGTTGTGCACAAAATACAAAACATAGAACATAGCTCCCGGACAAAAGAAATATTACCCACACACAATAGACATTAGACAAACATATTAGAATACGTCCCATAATAATAGTAAAATAATCCATTCCTTTCAAAATGAATGTCAGATCATGCATTACAGATGGCTATAGGCCTTAATTCAAAAGTGCTGAAAGCCCAGAAGTATGGTGCCTTTCAAAATGAATGTCACACCATGCATTACAGATGAGGCCTGAACTCAAAAGTGTTGAAAGTGCAGAAGTCTAGTGCCATGTGCAGCTCTAAAAGGGCTTAGGCAGACACCAATGTGCAGAGATTCAGCAGTTTAAATAGCAGAATATATTATTTTTCAACAGTGTTGCTTTCAAATGAAACTGGCATTAAATCAGAGAAAAAAATAAGCCAGGCGAGGCAACCAATAGAACACCAGACAGCTGATCTATGACCTTGACCTTGATAGTGTGTGCTAGAAGTCTGAAGCCAATGTGTCATTTTAGAAACTGCTATTTTCTATTTTTAAAATTGCAAAAAAGTTGTGATTTCGAAAATGTAGAAAACACCTAGTTATGCTAATTAGCATAACATGAGGTCATTGAATTATCGTGCAATGCATTATTTGCTATAAATGTTTGCTCAAAATGGACAAGCTCTGAGTCCTTGCCATGATAACTGACATCTGTCCCATGGGTAACTGCTCTCAGTCGGCTGAAGAATACATTTTGTTTTGCTGTCTGCACAATTCCGTCTCTGAAAGGAATATCATTGAGTTATGACTGAGAAGACACCTCCTCAACAGTTTCAATGGTCATGGGCATTTTTGTAAATTACAGATCAGCTGCCAGTATTACAAGAAAAATGTAAGGTTTTTGCATTCCTTTGGGTCAGATGAATATAACGTTTTCCAGCATCTGCCTGATTTAATAGGGGAAAGCAAGCAGATTTGAAATAATTTGAAATATATCTTATGTAACTTGTAACTGCAATGGGAAGAACAGCCATGTTTTACTGGTTTCCATTCAGTGAGAGGGAACAGCTGGACGGAAGGCTGGACCCAACACGGTGTTGCTGCCCTGCATAGCTTAGTGACCTCTAGCAATTTTGGGTTGTCAGGTGAGGAAAACACACTGATCCATTCTTGATGAGATGTTGCAGGTGACACACTCAAGTGAAGATGTAGGGATGAAGTGCAACCTTTTGCTGGTGAAGTGGGTACTGTGAAAAGTATCTGGGACATTTGATGTGCTGCATAGTGTGTGTGTGTGTGTGTGTGTGCGTGCGTGCGTGCGTGCGTGCGTGCGCGCGTGTGTGTGTGTGTGTGTGTGTGTGTGTGTGTGTGAGAGAGAGCATGTGCATCTGCTAGATGGCCCAAAGTATCAAGAATGCATGAAGTCACTCATTATTCAGGCAACGCCCAAGTGTGCCACTGACTGACATGTATGCAGAGAGATATCCTCTCAGACAGCTCTGTAGAGAGAGGACATATAAATATGCATACTGCCAAAGCTTTGATTATTTTCTCATTAGCCAAGTGCAGAAACACTGAATGCAAGGCAACAATGAAATACATAGCCAGCTTGCAGATGCGTATGGCAACTAACCCTATCGAACTACAGGACCACATAAGGAGCCTGATAGGACCAAGTACGACTAACCTATGGGAAACATAGCACAATATAAGTGTTTAGAAATCATATCATAAATCTAATGAAAATCACATAAGGCTCAACCCACAAGACCGGGAACGAAAAGGAGCAGAACCAGGCTGCACAGAACAGTCAGGCCAGAGCTCACGGCCAGGTCAGAGATAAACAGCACATTCCAAGCTTGGAACAACACAGAGCCACTTGCAGAAAAAACGAATAAATCCTCATAATTACAAATGAGAAGAGCTCAATTTTGTGGTACTCAACCATGTGATGCAGCGAAGCTAGACAATGGGTATTCACTCGAGGTGGGAAGACAAACAGTTCTCAGCAACCGAGATGAGAAGTGAAACAAATGTTGCAACTTGGAGCGCACTCGCATAGGCAGAAGTGGTGTTGCTAGTAGATACAATGGGTACACATAGTCATTGCACATCACCTTGAAGAGGTGCACAGAGGGCTGAGAACCAAACTGGGTCCCAGCCCTGAGAAAACCAGTTCCAGCCAATCAGGGGACCGAAATCCAGGGGTAGACGGCAGTGGGCAAGGGCCAATGGTAATCCTGCCACCCAGCAACAATGTAATTGTTTGTTTCAGGGGCAAGGGGTAGACCAGCCACTTGACATGGGAGTTCCAATAGAGTAAGATGTATATAGGTGATCTAGACTCCCTACCACTCTGAGCACCCTATCAATGCTGGCAGTAGGTTTTTAGGGGAGGGCCCAGGTGATGACACCATTCCGTATCAGATCTGGCTAACAAACTTGTTCAGTTGAAGAATCTGGAAATCCTTGTGACTGTCCTGTATGATCCCAGTCAGTTTTTATGATAAACAACAGTTCTAACCTGCCCTTGACTGAGTTCTCTGTTTATTCTGGGGTAAGGGCTTTGGGCCCTCAGGAGTTGAATCCCCAGACCTCTTGTATACCGTGACCTCTCCAACAGTACCTCTTGCCTTGATGCCTTCATTTCCTCCACATGGTGCTATTGGGGTCTCCCCAGTGTATCCGCATAAGAACAGTTTAAGAGAATGCATGAAGAAGCATTCATTGCTGACTCGGGTATCCATTTCTCAAAGGGCTTCTGGTGTTCAAAACGTCAGCCGCAATACGCTTCTTGGATGTGTGGCAATACCCACCAAAATTAGAGGGGCTACTTTTTCTCAGTTCATTTCTTTCCTAGACAGTCACATCCAGCATGGTCATTTTGAACCTATCCTTTCCTAAATTAGTAACCTTAACTGTGAAGCCCCAGATGCCTCAAATCGCCTGCATTCTAGAGGAGCACAGCGTCGTCCAGAACCCACATATTCACTACTCCCAGGTGGCCCTCAAACAGGAGTTGGACATTCCAGTGGGAGTACAGATTGTCAGGTTTCCTGTTGAAAGGTATCCATTTTTGATGCGCCAAGCCTCTATTTGTCTTGCAAATCAAAACTGAAAGATACGGCTGACTGGCCCGCTGGACTGCGAGTCTAACCTCACCAGTTTACCTGCAGTGGTCCACTGAAACCCCCTCCAACTGTTCTGCAGAAGGCTTGCACAAAGATTGTGCTGTTGAACCATAGACGCTCATTAACTCGTCAAATATCAAGTGTCAAGTAAAAACAGTGAAGAATAGCACATTTGCTGCCTGCTGAGCCAGGCACAAACATAATAGTGGTACTCTCGCCAATTGTGGCGCGCATTGGCACTTTGTAAAATCATTTGAACAGAGATATCTAAAGTTCGTTGAAGATCCAAAGAGGAGAAAATCATGCTTCATGGCACATAGTTGGACTTGGTTGTCGTGTGCATGGCCACGGGCATTCCAAAGGCATTATATGGACTCACTCTCAGAGGCAGATAATAGTTGAAGGCAGTGGGAATCATTTCTAAAGCACTGAATGGGCAAAGGATAAGCAACCTGCCCAAGGTCCTCCCGTCATACCAGCCCTTAGGATGGTAGCAGTTGACCACCCCGAACCTACTCGAAATGCAACCAACCGATATGAAAGTTTGGGCAGAAGATCTATCTATGTGTAGGGATACTTTTACACACACACCACATATACGACTTATGCTGAACCTTTTAATTTGCGTGTGACACAGAGGCACTTTCCTCCCTAGGACTTTCCCTATTCCCGAACCTTTGGACATTCCCTGCTACTCTGCTCACCCCACATTATGACGTGAAAGCTCCTTTGACAGTCCACAGCCAACTCCACTGTTCCCTAAAAATGATGGTGCTTTCTTCCAATCTCAGGACTAGTCCAGCTAAAGCGCAATATGTAAGGTTGACGTCAGGAACCTTAGATATTCGGGTAACCAGGCATCGACCCCTCCAGCAGTCTGTTAGGCACCCAGTTGTCTGTTTTGCAAAAGCCTCATATCTTTCTTTTTACCACGCCTCTTGAAGGCATACACTGGCCCAGCTGTTGCCAATCTAGTGCTCAGAGTAAAACGCGTGTGTTCTTGGTTGCTCTGAGACATGAAGATGTAAGACCTGCCACACCGTGCAGTTTTAGTCCCAACCGTTTGGGTTGTTGTCCTTGTTTTCTAGTTAACTGTTCACTGGGCCTTCGCCAGCCCATACACCAGAGTGTTTAATCTGGTCGCCTGTCCAGCAAACCTGTATGCTACTTGGTTTTATGAGGACTGCATGTGTTCTTTCAATGCAACGCTAGCTATAGGTCACATTCTACCCATGCGTATTAAACGAGACACTAATAAGTATGTTTCAGGGTCATGAACCGGAAGATCAAGCATTATATGATTATAGGCTTGTATTTGTTGGGCACTCTGACCCTGTGGTATGATGGACACCGTCCCTACACTGGAACCCAAAGTCAGAGAAAGAAATGTCATTTCACAGGACAATTGCCTGACTTGTCTTGGCATGGTGTTGGTTCAACTTCAGCCTCTTGACCACAGGAATAAAAAAACAAACACTTATTTTTAAAGTTATGTGGGCTATGACTCATTTGAAGAGGCAAGCCTGAGATATTATTCTTTCCATCCAGCCAGCATCATGACTCTTCGGGGAGCGTTGAGCGCAAGTCGTTTTACACTTCTTGCAGAGCGCCATTGCAAAGGTCCTGTCTGCTTGACTAGTTATGGGTCTTAGGCCACAACTCAGAGGTCCAATATCCCAGAGGCAGTGCAGAAGATCATTCTATCAAAACAAGTAACTCTTTGATGGGCGAAGAAATGTCTCACAGGTTATGATGTTCCAATTTCCTCAAGTGCACAATTTTGAAAAACACTGCACTCAAATTGTAAGACAGACAGAGGAGTCCATTTTATTTATATGTGTAAGAAAGAAATGCTATAGGGCTTTCAAAAGATAGGCAGTCTTTCCTCTTTGAGTTCGTAGAAATAGTAGAGATTTTTTCTTTACACCACTGCCCACTCTTTGCACAGGAAGCACTTCCTGAATCCCAGACTGCATTGTTAATGTTATCTTTTATTTTAATTATTTTAATTCCACTGACATTGTTGCATGTGTTAGGATATGACACACAATACTCCCTAGTGTACCACAAGGAATGGTTGAGGGTCCCCTTGTGATGCCCACCTTCACCGTTGTTGTGTGTGAGGTACTCAAGGCCACTGCTTTCCCAAATGCTTGCATGAACTGGAGACTGTGGGCGATGTTCCAGAGAGCATTGGGCACAACTCGTTTCTTCTCTCTTCTCAAAAGGGAAGAACAATGTGTTTGGGATCGTCTATGAAGCAGTCCCGAGAGCTGTGTGCACTTTGTCAAGTCAATGCCTTACTAAATTTTAGAAGTTTGTCAGTAATTGCCTTCACAATAGAACATCACCCTGCAGCATTTGCATATAAAGGGTGTGCAGTCCGCCGCCACACCCTTGTTTCACTGCTCCTTAACCATGTTGCTCCGTTACATCCCAAATCTAGGTTCACACTCAATAAGTACCCTAATATTAATAGTATATTCAAACAAAAAATCAGGGTGGGAGACCCACACTTTTGATATTCAGGATAATTTTAGTTTAATCTCTGAATTTTGGTGATGATACATGTAATAAATCAATTGTTAGCATAATAACGGGCAGATGGACAGTTGTACATTTGATATGTAGGTGTACCACCCTCAAGAGTGTGGAGGGTTCAAGCCTTCTGATGGTGCAAGATCTCTTGGATACACAGTTAACAAGGGTTTACAACACGAGTGAAGGCATCCCAGGACCTCAATTGGTCCATGGGTATTGTCATAGGGAGAAAAACACAACAACAGGTGTGTTCAAGTATGCAGGGTGTGGAGTTGTGTCATAGATTGACACTGTAATGTTTCGGCCACAGGGTACGAAGACTGGACATAGGTGACTGGGATGGCCTTCTTCAGGATGGAGGGGAAGGGATGAAACACTGTCTGTGGGGTATCGTGAACCGACAAGCGGTGCGGCGGTAAGGGCTTCTGAGAGTCTTCGACCATGCAGGAAGTCAGGTAAAGGCGATGGCCCAGTGGGCACAGTTGCTGATGGAATTAGTCCAGATACGGTTGTATCTGCACCGGGGTCTACAGATGGCAGTAGCGTCAATCAATGGCGCCAGCAATTGGTTACCGGAGCAGAAGCATCTAGCTAACAATTGATATATTATATGTATCATCACCAAAATTCAGAGATTAAACTAAAATTATCCTGAATCTCAAAAGTGTGGGCCTCCCATCCTGATTTTTTGTTTGACTATACGTTCAACCTCCTGGGCATATGAGGACCTAGCCAGGCGCCATGTATTATTACCTAATAGTAATAGCCAATGATAATTGTCCCTTGTCTCTGCCTCCATTGCAGCCATTGTCTACTACTGACCAATCATAATCCCTCTACGCTCCTGCACTCTGCCATCATGTTTATCCAAGTCTTCCTTACTGTGCAGCTTCTACTCACACCCTGCTCTCCCTTTGGAAACAGTATCTCTTCCTAAATGGCTAACTCAGGGAGACATTAGACTGTGTAGGAAAAATATGAGGGGCCAATGGCGAAACACATCAGGAAATGGGAGGGTCATAAAGGGTCAAATGATATCTGAGGGACTGATTGAGAGATTTGGGCATAGTGCGGTTGGACACACATTGTGCAGCATTAAGAGGCCAGTAGGCTACGAAGGGGTCATGGGAATCCTGAGAAAAGACATGGAGGATGCTGGGAGGAGTTGGTTGGCCAAGGCGAAGACATATGGCGGCTGAAGAATGGTTCAGTTGGTCATGACTTAAAGATGGATTCTATCCTAGAGGCATATCAGGGTGTGGAGGGTTATTGGGGGTGAATGAGGATCCATTGGAGGTTAAGAGGTAGACAGAGGTCAAGGAAGAGAAATGGGTGACATATGGGGAGACATGTAAGGTGTGTGGGAGAAATGGGCCTGTGATATGGACAATGGCATGCTGAAATGAAGACATGCAGATCAAGCAGGATGAACGGGGCCCACAAAGAAGACATGTGCAGGATAGAGGGAGTATAGCTCAGCGGCAACGTGCTCGCCTTGGAAGCAAAATGACACAGGGCGACACAGGTTCGATTCCCAGGTCCACGCATAACCTATTATATCATATCATGCATTGTTGAGGAATACATATGCACATTTGGGGGGACAAGGAATGCTGATTGAGAGGCAGGCAGGGGGATGATGAGTCTTTCATAGAAAGCAGTCACCATGTCAACCCACCCCTCCATATTAATAATCCCATGGGTAGATATATATCAGAAGCTGAGCTAGAGACTATCTCAAATCCATGATTATACTTAAGAAGTCATCATATGGCAACTTTGACATTTGCCTACCACATGTGACACCATCAATGATGACACTATGCAACCTGGACTTGCCATTATATGAAACTATATGGCTGACATTATACGACACTGTGGATGTGGCCAGTATATTTATTATGCTAGAGCACTTTTTTACCAGTTGCCCAAACACATGAATATAGAATGGACAGTGATCTTTACATGTATCTTAGCATTTTGTGGGGAACTGAGGCTGATTTGCGTATGGTGTTCCCCCTTCTGTAAAGGCACATAGAGGATACAATAAATAATTAAACAAATACATAACTAAATAAAAACAATGAAATGAAAAGCTACCCATAAAAATGATCTAGGCATATGATCATTTCAAAACTTTTCATGCATCACTTTATGGTATCTCTAATTACAAAGAGCCCGAGCCCTCACACCATCCCAGTCTCATAGATTCCAAGGTAACACCATAACTGGAGAGGATTCAGTAACATTGTATCTCCCTTGTTGTTGCTCATCGTGGCATTTCAGTCACCGAGAGTCCATGGTAATATCATTATCAGAGAAGATTTAGAAACATTGTATTGTTAAGTATTTCAATCAGGCGATACACCCTGGTCTCAGCCTAGTATGCAGCGCATAACTGAAATGCTTATTTTGTTATATATATATATATATATATATATATATATATATATATATATATTACACAGCCACGGTAGGAAGAGCACTTTTTGGGTGGCCTACTATAACTCTGCTCCCCCTGGACGAATCGTCACCAAACTTTCCAAACAAAGTATATGGGCCACTCTGAAGTATTGTGCAAAGTTTGCTGATGTTTGGTGCAGGGGGGGAAAGTAATAGGGGGGTCCCAAAATGTCTTTATTTCCCATAGACTGAATAGGGGAAAATTTTTGTGCACACCTACAGGCCAAACCGCTGGACGGATTTTCACCAAATTTGTGGCAGGGGCAGTGGCTTGGTCCTGAAAGCGTGCTTTTGTAAATTTGGGGACAGTCCGTCCAGTAGTTTCCTTTAAACCGACCAAAAAGTATGTCTCCAAAAATTAATGATATCTATGTCCGCTCTGCGGTCACACTTCCCTGTTCGCTCTGCGGACAAGAAATTGATTGGCTAATATGTAGCATCATGTCTGCGAACATGTGGCGCTTTCACTGATTGGTTGTGGAACAGCGTGAAGTGCGTCAGATTTCTTTGTTGCTCCCGCCATCTTTTGTTCATGTTTTGGTGTACGCGGACATCGCCGGTAACACATACAAAACAAGACACCAATGCATTTGTTATACTTATGAAATACTGTTTCCGAAGGTGAGCTTTAATTAGGCTGTTTGGAATGTGGCAGCACAAACTCAAAAAGTGGTGTTTTCTTGTCACCAAAGTCATACGGTAAAGAGGAAGTTGGTGCTCAATGTACGGCGAACAATTACTGCGTCTGTGTTACAATGTATTTAGATTAATATTGCAGTCAGACTGGCGTCCTACGTTTTGAAATCTGAAGCTGACATCTGGACTGTTTGATGGAAACAGCGGTTCTGGAGGCATATGGGAGTAGCAGTTCTCATGATTGTATTCTCATATGTTCTTGCAAAGTGAAAATATATTTGCCTTCTGCGTGAAGGGCACTTGATTTGCATTTTTGGTTGCAAGCTCAGTAGGCCCACGCATCCGAGTGAATACATAAGGGGCAATTGTTTGATGACCTTGAGCGAAAGGGAAACTTCAAAAGGAATGAAAGGAATGACTGCTTGGAAAAAATACCATTTGATAAGGTTATGTTTTAAAAACATTTGTACGAAACATGAAATATCAGTTCACGAAGATTCATTGCTGCGACTACATTGCTGTCTCACTTGGCCAAAAACAATTGAGCCAGTAAACATCATGTAAGTTTAATTTTGACGACTCTACACGAAACCGCATTTTAATTTTATATTACCGAAACACTAATTGTGACAATATAACTGAAGTATTATCTTTCTGCGCAGTTATAATTTTCCTCCTATAATGGAGGGTGCAGAATTTCCACTTTTGCAGGGTATGACTAGAGTCACCCTTGTTGACCGTTAATATTTCCTCTTTGAAATGTTATGCCTGCCCAATAGCTTTGTGTATCACTTTGCATATTGTTTTGCTCTTGTTTAAAATCCTGAGATGTAATTTTTTCTTGCTTGCCCATTCATTTTGGCTCCATAACTGATTTACCATCTCACTGTGTAGGTGCCATTTTATTAAACCATTCGGCGACTGCTCATTGTCGGCTTTTGTGGGCTGTTACTATATTTACCCATGGTCAACGCTAATATTTCCTTTAAATGTCATGTTTGACCACTTCGATTTGTGTACTACTTTCCACAAGGTTTGTGTCTTTTTTTAAATTGTTTGCTAAAGGTTGGGTATTGATACATATTTTCACTTACGTTTTCCGCCTAGCTACATCTTGCCGTACTGTGCGTGCCATGGATTCCAGATACCGAGTGACGGCTTCTTTGGACGGCAAATACAACTGCTCGTGACCGGCTGCCTGTCCATTACAGTGTTATGGGATGACCGGCCAGGTCCCCTTTGTCCCTACGCTGAACTAACTATAAGGAGTAACATAACATAATTTATGGTGGTGTAGGACAAGGGTCATGGCGCTGTGTTGGAAATCACTGTGCAAACAAAGTGGGTTCTTTAACAAAAACACATCTCGTGCGTATGGGAAAATAATTACGTCTGCCTCACCATGAACATTTTCAATGACACCCTTAGAACCATTGTTACACTGTAATTGAAAATGGGATTAGTGCGATAGTCTCTGACAGTTGTTTGTTAAATAAAACTACTTTAGAAATTCTCAAATTTTTACATTTTCTTTTAAAATCCATTATATCATTTCAAAATGTAAGGTACTACGTTGTACGTCGCTGTATGTTTATTTACAGGTTCTGCGTCCCGGCACGTACATTTGCTTTTTGCAGGCTGCCATGGAAAGCAAAGAGGGACCATGTATGGAACAACCACCTTCCCTTTCTATGGTGGCAATCTTGAAAAAAGGATTTTGTTTTGTAATCGCTGTATGTCTATTTATAGGTTCTGCCTCACGGCATGTACGTTTGCTTTTTGCAGGCTGCCATGGAAAGCAAAGAGGGGCCATGTATGGAACAACCGCTTTCCCTTTCTATGGCGGCCATCTTGAAAAAGGATTGTGCTTTGTAATCCGGCCCACCGCAGACGGGCTGGTTTATAACCAGAAATCCTATTTTTCCATAGCTCATGTTATTGCTTTGCAAATCTATACTATTACTGGCAAATCTTATTGCGTCTATGTCCTTTGCTGAGAAATATAAAGTACATGGAGTGTATGATATATATATTTTTTTATTATACTTACACTGTGAAAGGTGGTTCTTAACGGAACATTTACTTTGCTAACGGATGGATTTCTTTTTTGGTAGGACAGGTAATAAGGCAATTTGCGAACGGAAATAAGGAAAGAGGCACCAAATGGAAATATGGGGGGGTAGGTGGACGGCGCAAAAATATTTTGCGTTTGTTATTTGTAAGGTAGGGGCAGTGTTTGTCTTGCTCCTTAATTACAGTAGTGCTGCTGTTTCTTGGGGAGCAGGGATGGCCTTAGCTCATGTCATTTTCAGATAACTAGAACTTTTCCTAAATGTCTGTAATGTGTACTACATTGTTAATGTCTGACTACCAAAACGTGTTGGTGCTTTGCAAGGGAAATGTTGCAGGTGGACGTTCCTACATCAATATTAATCTGTTTCCACACTGTCCACGAGACATACATCTTACTGTTAAGTGTTTATGGATTCTCGGACACGTCACCGTGCTGTGCGCCAGCATATGGTCATGTGGTATTCTCCGCAAGGTGTGCAATTAAGTCACAAGTTACTTTACATTACGGTTATGTGCCACTACTATAAACAGAAGTTCTTTAGCAAAAAAACTTTGGTAAGGGGACAGTCAAATTCACTAAAAAACTTTATAAACATGACATTATGGTTCAAAGTAAAACCAAAAAACCCCTGCAATTTGCCAGTTATGGTAGGTTAAGCAACCATAACTGCCTGCACCACTGTGCACTGCTAACACTAACACCCAGGACATCAAAGATGACATCACAAATGTCATTGATGACATCACTGATGACATCACGTGTGTAGCCCCTTTGTTTTTGTTCACTGCCATATCTAGGCCAGGTGGGTTTATTTACTGACAGGCAGAAAGTTAACTTTCAAAAGGTATTATATTTATAGATATTGCTATTCTCACATGTTCTTACAATACTTTCCTTATAATTTAATTGCATCTTATGATGTACATATATAGGGGAAGAAGCCGGCCTGAAACACAGCAATCATTTTTGCGCGTGAATCCAATCATGTAGATTATACACAGTTGCTAATGATGCTGCCTCTTATTTGCTTACTTTACTTTCTACATATAAGCCCCATATTTGTTTGCATTGTATTATATTTATGTTTCTGTGTTTATTAGTAGAAATATGTAGTAAGTGATGTATTATTAGCTATTTAGTACATGTCTCACAGTACAGAAAAGTCTGATACAGAAGCATTCATGTTTTTTTTATATATAACTTTGGAACATTACAAATATAGCTCCTCTGTTCTTTCGAACACTACATTGCGTAATGAAGAATGTTGTTTATTACACATCTCCCGATAATCCCTGATATTTTTTTGCCAAAATTACATTCACAACCCCATGTCTAAAAAGTAAATGCACATGTGATGTCATCAGTGATGTCATCAATGACATTTGTGATGTCATCTTTGATGTCCTGGGTGTTAGTGTTAGCAGTGCACAGTGGTGCAGGCAGTTATGGTTGCTTAGCCTACCATAACTGGCGAATTTCAGGGGTTTTTTGGTTTCACTTCGAACCATAAGGTCACATTTATAAAGTTTTTTTTAGTGAATTTGACCGATTTTTAGTAGCGTAACTTAACAAATAACGTCCCCTATTTTTTGTGAATATATATATATATATATATATATATATTTATATATAGGTTCAATATTTGAGAGATACCACTCATATCACACCCATTTTTCAAATTCCCCGGGTCACGATGGACCAGGAACCAGGCTGGTTGATAAAGGCAATATTTATTTACTTATTTAAAATTCAAAGAAATCATACACTTTTTAATATGGAACAGCAATCACCAATGGGTGACAATAACAAATAGGAATGTGACCAATGCACATAAATTATCCCTTTCGCAACACAGATAGAAAACACCAGAGAATAGAGATGCTTTTGAATTTTTGGAAAGATACCACTCAAGTTAGGATTTCCCCCTGCAATATTTCTCAACCCACAAATAATCAATTCTAAATAGATACAAATAAGCAGCAGGTAATCAGGAATGAGGAATAAGGAACACAATTTGATTCCAACCTTCCCTCCCCAAACAAGAGAGAAAAACGGATTTGAATCCTTGCAAGGTTAACATGACACTCAGAAATGGCTGAATAAAACAATGAATGTGTGCAAAAATACTTAAATAAGTACAATTCTCTACGGGAGCAACACTGGAAAGTTACAAGCAATCATGAGCAATAGATTGAGCAAAAGCATATAATTCGAAAATGAATGGAAGTTTTAAAACAATTGATAGTACAAATAACACATGTAAAACTTTGCACAAATTTTAATTCCCGCCCGAAATTAACCAGACGGTTTTTGATAAAAAACGGGTGAAATTCACTGATTTGAAGTTGGGGTATAGCTATAGATCTTAGGTACACTCAGTAAGTGAAATGAAGTCTCTAGCTATTAAACTGAGGGAGATATGCAATGTAGAATAAGAGGCGTTTTTAGAAAAATCGGGTAGTGAAAACAGAAAAGAAACTCAGTATGGACAAGAATAGTTTTACTTGGGGCGTGGCTTGGAGCGCCATCGATGTGGTCGCTCCCTTGAGGCCACCCGTGGGATGTCCGCCGCCGCCGCCAAATTCAAGCGGTTCTGACCGAGTATCCAAGTCGCCAATACCATCTACGACGATCGGAACCGATGAGGCACAACCTGGCTTACAATGACCTCCGAATGCTGGAGCGTTCTCCTAGAACTTAGCGACCGAACCGCTCCCCCATCGCCATTCGAAGAAACCAAGATGGAGGCCGCGCCGGAACTCAACAATATACTACGAACCTGATGGCGATGGGCTTCAGGGGGACCGAAGAGGAGCAGCAGACGGAGGTTGCCCGGTGAACATATGAGAACTTCATTGGGGGCTGCACTCGGCCAGGTCGACAGGGTAAACACGGAGGCCACGAGATAAGCCCCGAGAGCCAGGCCCTCGCGGGCCCTCCTTTCACGAACCACTCAGTGCTTCCTGGGGCGCCCCGGCCCACCCATCCAGCCAGCGACCCAGTCACAGCTTTGGCCTCGCCGCAACCCTTCCAGCCAAGACCGCCAAACACGATCATCATGTCTAGGCAAACAAAGGTTGGCAAGGGCGCAGATATCTCCACCATGCTCACTACGCTAGATAAAAGCAGGAAGCAAGAGCCTCCCAAACTCACTCCACAGAAACAACAAGAGGACGGGGAAACCCTCGCTACCAAAGGGGACCTGATAGCCTTCATGGCGGACATCAAGTCGGAGTTCCGCTCATGCCTATCAGAACTCACCACCAAAATCGAACAGACGGACCAAAGGGTTACAGAGGCCGAACAGAGGCTCGGAGAAATCGAAGACCACTCGCGGGACCACGCCACCACTCTAGGGGAAATGCTAAGAGCCATTGACTCCCTGTATCAGAAATGCGATATCCTGGAGTTTAAACATGAGGACCTTGAAAATAGGGCGCGCCGCAATAATCTCCGCATTCGGGGGGTCCGGACCTCCGTCCCCGACAACAAGCTAGCAGACTACGTGGGACGCTTCTTCGAGGCCCTCCTCTCAGACCTGGATAAATCTCAGCTCTTGCTGGATCGCACCCACAGACTTCGCCCGCGTCGTGGGGCTGTCTCTGACCCCCCCCCAGATGTCATTACGAGGGTCCACTTCTATACAACCAAGGAAGCGATTTCGGCGATCAGCCGCCAAGGGTTGGAAATTACATTTCAGAGCATGCCACTCCAAATATATCAGGACCTCTCACCTCCTGACCTCGAGGAGCAGCAAGTCCGCTACAGATGGCTGTTTCCAGCGGCTCTACAATTCACATACAAAGGCACCCTACGCCGGATCAGCCACTTGGAGGATGCGGAGAGGATCATGCATCCATCTTCGCCCCAGGAACTCTCCACACCAACCCCGGAGGGAGCTGAGGTCTCCGGGCCGCTTTCCTCCCCGAAACCTAAACGTATGCCATGGTCATCAACCCAGCGGATCAACAAAAAGAAATGAACAATGGCGCCCCCCGCACCTCCAGGTTCCAACTACATCTCTCCCTGGCCTCCTCTGACCCGGCCTGAATTCGGATCCGCCACATAACGCTTAATCTGACGACCTTCGAGGGCAGAGACGGCGGACCATACCCATGGTTCATACCCACTCCAAGGACACTTTCCAACTTTCGTTCCTTGGAAACCCACAGTACTTGATACACGATGGGACAACCGGCCCCGTTGGCCAAGGGTAGGCCCATACCTACAATGTCGGTCTACCCACCAGTTAAAGTTGCGCCCCCCCGTTGGGGCCCCGCGTTAAAACCTCAAGTGCAGGATGGTACTACAAGATCTCGTGACAAACATGGCAGCTGAACCATCGACCAGGACACCCCCCCCAACTCAAGAGGTAGAGAATGGGACACCTCTGGACCACCAGGTTCTGCGAATCCTCTCCCTAAATGTTAACGGACTGAACTCCCCTAACAAACGAAAGGCAATTTTATTAAAGCTCCAGGACGAAAAGGCTGCGATAGCTATGCTCCAAGAGACCCACTTGCTGCCGGCGGATGTGACCCGGCTTCGTTCCCGATCGTTCCCGCTTCAATTTTTTGCCTCCGGCTCAAGCAAAAAGGGGGGCACAGCGATTCTCTTTAGAAAAGACTTGAACCCACAAATCCTGGAAACAAAAACATGCCCGGAAGGCCGATACACAGCAGTCAAATGCCTCCTGTTGGGAGACCTATACACCCTCATCTCGGTATATGCCCCTAACACGGGACAATCACTCTTCTACGACTCCTTGGGCACGACCCTCGCTAGTTTTGTGGAGGGCCAAACAATCGTCGGAGGGGACTTCAATGGGGTTCCCGACCCCACTAACCCCCCGACTCCAAGCGATTTTGCCCAAGCACGCAGCCTCCTCCGGTTGTTCAGGTCTCTAGAGATAATCGACTCGTGGCGGGTGTTTCACCCCGACGAAAGAGACTACTCCTTCTACTCGTTCGTACACCGCACTTTCTCAAGGATTGACTTATTTCTGATCTCCCCGCACACCTTCCCCTCAGTCAAAGAGGTCTCCATCGGCACGAGAGCCATGTCCGACCACGCTCCAGTGTTCTTGGAACTCCGGGTTCAGGACCCCAATCTCAATAACCCACGCAAATGGTCTCTGTATGACCCGATTCTCAATGACATGGCTACGAGAGACAAGATCGCAACAGGAATTAAAAACTTCTTTGACGAAAACCCAGCCTCGTACACCTCACTGGAAAATAACTGGGACGCCATGAAGGCAGTAATCAGGGGCTCCCTCATCACTCAGGGAGCGGTCTACCACCGGAACAGACGCCAGACTCGAATTGCTTTAGAGGACGAGCTAAGGGAGGCTGAGGCAATCCACAAAGAAAAAGGCTGGTCCCCTAAAACGCAACGGATCATGCGAACAGCGAGGAAGAAGCTTGAAGCCCACTACGCGGAACAAACCGCCCTAATGATGGCAAAAGGGCAACAAAGCAAACAGGTTCCTGGTGGCCAAACTAGCCAAACGGAGACGCGTCAACACGATTGCAGGCCTACGTGATCCTGAGGGGGTCACCCGATACTCGGAGCCCGAAAAACAACAGCTCGCGACAGACTACCTAACCCAAATCATGACGGCAACCCCTCGGAACTGACCGCAGCAGGTGGAATATCTATGGAAGGCAGCGGTTCCCCGTCTCGCCAACACGACGAGAGACGAATTGGAGGAGCCCATCACGGGGGAGGAGGTCGAGGAGGCCATCAAGTCGCTTAAAACACGAGCCCCAGGCCCGGATGTCTTTTCGACCAGATTCTATAAACTTTTCAGGCCACAACTGACCCCCCATCTGGTGACCCTGTTCAACTCCTTCAGAGACACAGGCGCGGTCACCCCATCGATGCAGGAATCAACCACCATCCTCCTGCCCAAACCGGGAAAGGACCCAAGGAGTCTAGCCTCCTACAGACCGATAGCACTCTTAAACATTGATGCAAATATATATTCAAAAATCCTGGCAAACCGCCTGAATCGCGTTCTCCCGAAGATCATTCATCCCGACCAAGCAGGTTTCATCCTCCATCGATCAGCGGGAGACAACATACGAAGAACCCTGAACCTGGTGGACCTCGCCTCTCGGAACTCCCAAAAACTGGTCTTAGTGGCGCTGGACGCAGCCAAGGCATTTGATCGAGTAGATTGGCCCTTTATGAAACTCACCCTAGAGGCCTTCGGCTTCGGGTCAACTTTTCAGACAATGGTGGTGGCCAACTATAAGAGCCCAAGTATGAGTCTAAGAATTAATGGGCACAGCTCAGCTCCGATCACCCTATCATGCGGAACCCGGCAGGGCTGCCCGCTATCACCCTTACTCTTCGCTCTCACCATGGAGCCTTTGGGCCAAAGGATTAGGGGAAACGATCGAATTAAAGGGCTGCAGGACGGCCCCAACCAACATAAAATCGCCCTATATGCGGGCGATGTCCTACTCACGATCTCAGAAGCCCAATCATCATTGGAACAGGCAATAAGAGAACTTACCACCTATGGTGAGGTCTCAGACTTCACTATAAACTTTGACAAATCCTCGGCCATGGGCATCGGGCTCACTCCAGCAGAACGGGAGCCACTGACGACGATGTGCCCGATGACATGGGTGAAGAAGGCCATCCCCTACCTAGGGGTCCACATCCCGGCTAACCCAAGAGACACATACAAAGCCAACTTCCCCCGGCTACTGAAAGAACTGGAAGGCGACTTGAAACGATGGGAGACCCAAGAGATCTCACTGCTGGGGTGCATCACAGCATGCAAGATGAACCTACTGCCGAGGTTCCTATACACCTGCGCCTCCCTCCCAGTAGCGATCCCCACACCAACCCTTAAGGACATCCAAAGGAAAATGCTGAAATTCATCTGGAAAGGTAAGAGAGCGAGAATCCCTCTCAAAACGATGCTGGGGGGCTCCAAGCTAGGAGGTCTGGGGGTCCCGGACTTGAGGGCCTACAGTGTGGCAGCACAACTAGCACAATTTCAGGCATGGCAGACCATAACAAACCGCCCCAGGTGGGTAGAGCTGGAACAATCACAAACACCTTTACCCTTGCGATTTCTGCCACACATTCCGCCCCCCTTTAGAACACACTGGGGAGACCTCCTCCTATCAAGTAAACACACCCTTAGCTCCTGGGACTGGGCTCTAAAGCAGAAGGGAGTGCCCAGAGGACTGAGCCCACGCTCCCCGGTCTTCCATAACCCATCCTTCTCACCCGGAGCAGACCCCCGCAATTTCCGGAACTGGATAAAGGGCGGGCTGGAGACCATAGACCAGCTATATATGGGAGGGACACCCCTCACCTTCGCCCAATGTAAGGAGAAGTTCCAACTCCAGGAAAGGGACAGATTCACCTATATCCAGCTATGACACTGGTGCTCGCACCCCCAGACTCTGCAGGCAGCAACTCGTCCGCCCACCGCCCTGGAGCTGACACTGGGGGACCTTCCAACCCGGGGCAGGGTATCCACCCTATAGAGGTGCTTCTTAAGGGACTTCCTGTCCACAAAGACCCGCTGCATGGCTCAATGGGAGGCAGACCTGGGCCATCCGGTCGAGGACCAAACCTGGGTGGACATCTGGACCAGAACGCATACCTCCTCCACGTGCGTTACCAATAGGGAATGTGCGTACAAGGTGCTCCTCCGGTGGTATTACCCACCCCTTCGACTTCACCACATGAACCCACAGGTGGATCATGCCTGCTGGAGGGGATATGGGCACCCAGGCTCTTTCTTCCACATGTGGTGGGCTTGCCCAAAGATACGACAGTTCTGGAGGACATGCCTAGAGACCATCGCACAAATTACAGGAACGGCGATTCCTCTGGAACCTGAACCAGTCCTGCTGGGGGCCCCGATCCCCGCGATTTACCCGCGCTCCGGGACCAAGTCTAAACTATTGACACACTGCCTTCTGGCAGGGAAAACGGTGTTGGCTAGGGCCTGGAAATCCCCAGAAGGACCTCACATAGCCCAATGGTGGTCTAAACTCTGGGACATCCTGATCGCGGAGAAGGTCACGGCAGCACAGGCGGGAACGCTCCACCGCTTTCAGAATGTTTGGAGCCCAGTGCTGGAATACGACCAGCGCTTCCCCGCCCAGACCTACAAACCCACCAGGGCCCGATGGATCTTGAAACACCAAGGGGACCCGGGAGAAGACACATAGACGCTGAGGGGCGAACTGGACAACCCAGAAAGAAGATTCCGCCTCCGAACATGAGGGGGGGAGAGGCCAGAGGGAGGTGGGAAGGAGGAAGCCTGATGGGGGAAATGAGGACTGGGGATCGAAGAACTTGAATATGCATTGCTTGTGATATGTCATGCTCTGTATATTTGCCATCCTGCCTTGATTTAAAATAAACAAAGTTTAAAAAAAAAAAAAAGAATAGTTTTACTCTATACTAGAGCATGCAGGCTAGAATACCAAAGAGGGACACAGTAAGCTCCAGGGTTGATTCATGAGTTGAACCCTAGTTTCCCAGCGCCCGCCCTGGCGGAACAGTCCAATCACTCGAAATAGGATTGATAGCTTAGGATTTGCAAAACAATATAAACATGACTAAAGAAATTGTCACAATAAGCTTGGATACTTTTACAAATACTTCAATCCAGGTAGCCATATTTCACAGTCACTAGTATAGAAATCAGGGAGACAACAATCCTGTGCACTAACCTGTACTCTTTGTATTCTCACTGAAGAAGGTAAGGCTCACCTGTCCTCCTCTCACCTTGCCTGGTAAACGGCAAGATGAGAAGAAGTCAGGGAAACCCTTGTGGGGGATAAAAACCATGTTGTGCCAAGGAGTGGAGATCAGCCCGTAAAGACTTCAGTTCCAGTAGTCCGACGTCCTATGGTCCGCCAGAGGCACTCGAAATCACAGCCTATCCAAAACAAGGAATACAAAGTGGTTATACGGAGGTACTAGTAAGTGAACTATTATTAGACTGTTATGTACCTTTTAGTTCTGTCAATCGGCGGTCTGCCGGAAGAACGAAACTGCTGAATCCGACGACCTCTGCGAGTTTAAGGAAAGTAGTGGGTGAGAGTTAGTATTAGAAAGAAAAGGGTTGTTACGATTGAATGAATGGTTTTGACAAACGCCTACCGAAAACTGCACAGCACACTGAATGGAATCCGTTAGATTGCACTACTTGATGGGAAATGTAGTCCCGAAAGAAAGCGGGTGACTGTATGCGAAGAAAGAGACAGTTTAGAACTCAATAGGTGTAAGTGATGTCAATGTACTAATGGAAGAGAGAGAGATACGTACTGAACCCAGTACCAGTGATTCCTGTCATTGGAGGTTGAAAGATGTTGTCTGTAATGTACGGACAAGGAGAGAGAGGTCTCTAGAGAAGACGGGAGACAGGATTGAAACAGGTTCAAGAATGAAAGCTTTCCTAATGGATATAAAGCAAGCCTGGAGTCGCGGACTTACGTAGCGTGGCCTCTGAAGACAGTAGCAACATGCTGAGTCGAAGAGGCAGCCAAAGGAAATCCATTCCCCATAGCAGGGGGCGGAGCTTGCTGGAACTTCCTGGTTTGAATGACTAGAGCGTGGCTCTTCCTTGTGTTCTCCATGTTAGGGGAAGTAGGAGCAATGTACGAGAATCGTCGCCACCATTGCCATAGGGACCATGGGCGTGACAGAAATGGCATTTAGCAAGATAAATCAAAGACAGTGTTGTAACAAGTATTCTGACAATGTTACAAGTTATTAAGGTAAGAATAGGATGGTTTAGAGATTGGGATAGGACAAAGCAAGGTAAGTTATGCTAAGGTTCTATGGTTCCTATTGATACTCACAGTCCACTTTTAATTTGGATTTTGGACAGTCAGCGCTCTGGATCACCACACGGATTTGGTCTAACATAGGACAGCCAGACAAACTCAGCGGGACAGATCAGCAGGGCAATTCTGGTCACCAGTTTGTACTGGACTGGCACTTCTGGTTACTGGATACTACAGATCAGCGGGATGGCAGATTTGCAGCAGGCATTCATGTAGTGCCAGCAGGCCAAGCTGGTTTAGGAAGCTTCCCACAATTTGGCTAATGGGATTCTTAGAATGGAGGTTTCAGATTGAGGCCTTGCTGGGAATGGGGTCAGCAATGCATAGGCCTTGGCATTGCAAAGAAAATCTGGAATCAGGATCAAAACAGGATGAAGGAAACAGGAACCGGATGCCACGCAGAAATTCAGGAAGAGACTCAGGAATCAGTGTGTCTTGAGTGCTAGTCAGGGGCCCTTATTTATAATGCCAGATGACATGATTACAGTATATGCCAGAGGCAGGATTCATTACGCCTGCCTCTAATAGCAGGATTGGGCAAGGGTAGAAGTCTCCGCCTAGCTCTTCACTGATTGGATTTCAGGAAAAGGAGGTCATATTTATGAGGTGATTTTTTGCTGTATCTAGAAACTCCCACATTTCCTTTAGTGAACATCTGATTTTTCCAAAAACAGATATTTCTGCAGTTGCCACCTCTTAGTAAGTCAGATACACAGGTTACATAGCTTAGGATTTGCAAAACAAGATAAACATGACTAAAGAAATTGTCACAATATGCTTGGATACTATTACAAATACTTCAATACATGTAGCCGTATTAGTCCAACATCCAGTCCAACATCCAGTCTGTGCGACCTTGTTTCACCTTTCTGACATTTTGGTAATTTTACACATTAAAGATTTGTCCCACAATTCCCCAAATTTATACACAGTTGCGAATTGTCCCCAGGGATGTATGTACAAAATTTGACATTTGCAACATGGATGCTTTTCTGGTAATACAACATGCATCACAATTTCTGTCCAGATTGTGTCACGAAATTCTACCAAGTTTTCAAACACAGCCCACAAATCACTTTTACGCTGTGAACATTCCTTATTTTTACCAATTTTGACAGCTGAGATATAAGTATTTTTAAAGTTCTTTATAGGATAGTCTTAATAAAAATGGGAGTCATTGTCTGTCATTTTTCTCTTCCCAGCTAACACCAACTGGCATTTTCTTCCAAGCAGGATGGGGGGCCTGTCTCTTAATCGAAGGTTTTATTGCCCTTCACACTTGACAGGTGAGTGTCCCAAGACTGCTATTGTCCCAGCCTGGAGCACAGACACATGTTTGATGAGCTTGTGAACTCGAACTCCCATTGTCCTGTCCCAAACAAAGTTTTTCAAGCTGGCAATTAGCACTTTTTGGTGTCCTGGAAGTTTATGGTGTGCTTCTCTTCCTTAAGGAAGTTACAGAGTTGGAACTTGAACAATTGGAAGACCTGTCTTTTTTTAGAGCTTGCAAACTCAGCTCAGTTGATTTAAAAGTCTTTATTTCCTGATTTCTGAGTCTTGATTTAACAAACCAGTGGAATAAAAATAGCCTATGCATGTATTATCACCAGCCACATAATCCCTTTACATCGCTAAGTAAGCAGGCCTTCACTGAACAATTTACTTTGAAATAGGCCATTTTGCTTCAGTCAGCAAAGCCCATTTTACCACATGTGTTTAAAATCTGCTAACATATCTTTGTTCTAAATTCGATTTTCATCTCCGAACAAATGCGCACACTTCTACGCAGCTATGGTTATTCACTTGAATGCTGGAGTTGTTCTGCACCATGGATACATTTAAACAGGAATGGCTCAGCTATTTAGAGTCTTTCTCTGAACAGCTGATTTTTAGATACTTTTGCAAAAGAAATGAACGTGTTTCCTGTGTAAAATGAAAACAAAGCCCCTGGTTGATTTTTTTTCAGAGTTGGTTTGACAGGGCTTGTCAATTCAGAATTAGACCCGGTTTGGCTGAGCACAGGGACTTCTCCTGGGCCTGGTAGGGTTTATTAATCACAATGGCTTTCCAGAATGGATGAATGTAGCGTCAGGCAGCACTTTTAAAGGTTGAAAATGGTGTCTTTTTAAAGGGAATTCTGGGGGTTTCCAGCAAGGCGATGTTGCCTATTTCACTTAATTCCATGTAAAATGTTGCAGAGCACACTGGCACATTCCTGAAGTGTGTACTCTGTACCACCCCGCCTGAAATGTGTGTGTCAGGGTGGTGCAGCAATATTTTTGGTGGTTGTCAAAATGCAATTTTGAGATACTGGCGCACACAGAAGCCAGCACAAGCAGCATAGTGATGTGGGGCAATTCATTGAGTGGGTCAATATATCCCACAGTATGCCCTCATTGCTTCTCCTCACAGCATCCCACTGTCACAGATTCCATGGCAATAATAAAACCAGATAGCATAACCAAAGAGGCTTCTTTAACATTGCGTCTCCACTGGTGCTGCTCATTACAGCATCCCACTCTCACATATTCCATGGTAACACCATAAGCAGAGAATATTCAGTAACATTGTATCTGCCTTTTGTGTGCTAATCAAACTGTCTCAGTCTCACAGATTCCATGGCAAGAGTATAACCAGAGAGGATTCAGTAACCTTGTATCTGGCATGGCCACTTGTCATGGGGCCAGTCCTTCCTCATCCCCGGGGTCCATTGGACTCGGTCCTGGTGCCTCTGGTGCCAGGCTCCTCTTAAAGTGTGCTCTGCAGACTCTAGGCCCAGGGCATGTACAGCTGGACCGGGCATGGTCATGGATCAGAACTGGAAGGCACGTGTCACAGGCCCAAAGAAGGGCAAGGCAGGGTTGGTAAGTGGAGCTAATGGGAGGGGCCAGCCCATAGACGTGCCCTTCGCTTCGCATTATTTTGCTTCCAAGCAGCGTAACGCTCCCGCTTTACTCACCGGAGCCTCTCTGGATGTTCTCCGCCTCATCCTGAAGATTCTTCCAAGAACACTTCTTACCTGCAGTCTTCCGCCCATCTCTGCGAGCGTCTTCACTCCAGCTACTCCATCGCTGCAGACGCGTCTTACCTGCTGTCGGCCGCTCCATCTCCAGACACGCATCCTGCCTTTTACCAGCCACTACATCGCTGAGAGTGCACTTCTTACCTGTTGCGAGCCGCTACACCGCTGGGCACTCCAGTCACTACACCGCGGAGCACGCCTCTTACCTGCAACTAGTTGCGGCCTGTGTCGGACCCTTCTTCTTGCCTCCATTCCATTGTGATTGGAGTCGGAGACTTCCTCCTGCAATCTTCATCGAGGAAACAGACACCATTCTTTGTCGGTGGCCGACATCTATGAGGAAACAAGAACAATAATACAAGAGACCAAAGCGCCCTTATAAACACCATCTTACCTGTCACTGTAGGGACTCCATCAACCTCTAAGGTCTCTGGATTCTCTCCGATCCAGATTATTTTCCAGCACCTATGGAAATGGAATGAGACATTGCAAGATTTACTTTTTAAAACGTAATACAAACACTTTAATTGAACAAACTATAATCAAACCAAAGACTTACGTTATACATGGATTGGTCGCAGCAGGTCTGGATCAACACCCTCACGGACCAGTGAAGTAACTTGGTCCATTCTACGCGCCCCTGCTAAGGAAAGCAGGACGGATAGCTGTTCATCACAAAATTACAGGTGAGCGTCTATGGGAAAGTGCTTGCCCACCGTTTTCTGGCACGAGAGGGCTGGGGGAAGTCACAATACCCCCACTCCATACTCATTGCATCTCCTCTTCACGCAGGGGCAACACCCAGCTCCAGAACTGCAGGTCCAATCATTCTCAGAAGGGGAAAGTGATTTTGAGGAGCCAGTTTGAGGGAGGGCTGCAACCACGCCCCAAAGCCCCCACGGAAGCCAGGTGAGCGTAACAGAACGCAAAGCCAATCCAATCCTCTACCTGGGCATTATGGAAACTTCCAAAATCGACCAGTTAGCCCAGCTATTGGGAGAATTGCGGGCCAAGTTGCATGCCTCTAGACAAGAGACTAATTCCCTGAGGAGAGACCTTGTTATAGCCCGGGAATGAACAGATGACCTGGCAAGATAAATACTTCAGGCACATGCAAGACAAGTCCTGTTACCTGGGATTACACCAACGCCGGCACCTCAACACTCACCTCCAGTACTGGTGGTACTCCCAGGGGTGGTTCCACTTGCCCCACCTGAATGCTTTTTTGGCGATCCGAACAAATATGCGGTGTTAATGAACCAGTGCCACCTCCACTTTTTGTGTCGTCCCAGAGCCTTCCCTAATGACAGTGCTAGGGTGGCCTTTATGCTTTCTTATTTGGGAGGCTGCACAACTGATTGCTCCATACCATTAGTGGCCCAGGATGATCCAATACTTCGGAACTTTGCAGAATTCCAACAGGAATTGGAAAAACTGTTTGCCAGACACACTCAAGGACAAGCATCGGATAACAAACTACTGTCGCTGAGACAAGGAAACCTCGACTTATTGACCTACATTGCCAACTTCAACCGCCTCGTAGCACAGACCAACTGGCCGGAGGAGAAAAGGACCACTCTGTTTTACCGGGGGCTTTGTGGTGAGTTAAAGGATGTACTAGCTCAAGTTGTTAACCTACCCGAATGCTGTGCAGACTATATTAACCTAGCTGTGCAGTTAGACCACCGGCTACAAGACTGAAAAATGGACCGCACGAGGGCAGAAGGACGATCAGTGTATGTAAGGCCTCGGGACACTCAGACCAAGGGTCATGAAACCCTTGAACCTATGCAAATAAGGGGATTACGGGCTCCCATTTCTAAGGCCGAAAGAGAAAACAGAAGTGAACAGCGGCTTTGTTTATATTGTGGAAAAGCCAGACATTTCCTGCGCGACTGCCCCACAAAGCCATCCAAGAAGGTGGTAAGCACCACAGACAATGATAAGCAAGACAAGGAACAGTAGCCGGAAAACTCGGCCGCCCAGCAAGTGTAGAAGTCAACTTGTCGAGCGGAGTCAAGAGAGTTGTAACAACCTCACACCTGCTCATTCCAGTACTGATAATTCATCCCCAACAACCATCGAAAGTGCATGCTTTAGAAGCCTACATCGATAGTGGGGCAGTGGGTAATTATATCGATCAGGGGTTGGCTGTATGGATAGGCCTTCCACTTCAGCAAAAAACGCACTCGTAAAATGTCACAGCCGTGGATAGCTCTCAGCTGTCTTCGAGACCTGTGACTCAACATACCGACAAGGTACTGCTGACATGTCAAGCTGGTCACCAGGAATGCATTTTGTTTGACCTCATAGGAGCCCCCCAGTTCCAAATGATTCTAGGAATGCCTTGGCTAGAAACCCATAACCCAAGGATCGACTTGCGCACTAGAAAGCTGATCTTTCCTCGAGAATGCCCCAAGAGTTGCTATCTTAAGGATGTGAGGAGATTACAACACCAGGGGAAACCCATCTTGGGACTGTCAGGCTCATTGCCTTCAGTATATCAAGACTTTGCGGATGTGTTTCAAAAGGAACAAGCCAATACCCTACCACCACACAGAACATCCGATTGCCAAATCAATCTCGTCCCGGGAGCACAAGTTCCCTGCAGCAGGATCTATGCCCTGACGGAGCAGGACAATCAGCACCCACGAACATATCTTGATCAGTATCTAGCAAATGGATTCATCCGCCCATCCAAGTCTCCGGCCTTCTCAGCTCTCTTCCTCGTACCGAAGAAAGAAGGGGACCTCAGGACCTGCATAGATTATAGGGCATTGAACCAGATTACTGTAAAAAATAGGTATACGCTGCCACTCATTCCTGAACTACTCGACCAGGTAAAGAATGCCCAAATCTATACAAAACTGGATCTGCGGGGGCTTACCATCTGGTCAGAGTAGAAAAGTGCAACGAATGGAAGACAGCATTCCGAACCAAATATGGGCTCTTCGAGTATCAGGTTATGCCCTTCGGGCTATGCAACGCACCAGCCGCATTCCAGTTCTTTATGAACGACGTACTCCACGAACTGCTAGACCTCTGTGTCCTTGTTTACATCGATGATATCCTTATTTACTCGGCATCCAAGGAAGAGCATGTGGGCCATGTAAGAGCCATATTAGAAAAGCTCCGTAAGAACCACTTATTCGCCAATTTGGAAAAAATTTTTTCCACGTTACAGAAGTTCAGTTCTTGGGTTTCATGCTTACCCCCCAAGGAGTACACATGGATACCCGAAAAGTGGAAGCAGTCATTCAATGGCCATCTCCGACATCAATCAAAGGGGTGCAGAGTGTACTCAGGTTTGCCAATTTCTATCTGCGGTTCATTCCAGGATTCTCGCAAATCGTCCATGCCATCACCTCTTTCCTAAAAAAGAATAAAACGTTTTCTTGGACCCCCGACGTGGAAAAAGCATTTCAAGAATTGAAATCGGCCTTCACTTTGGCCCCTATCCTCCGGCACCCCTGACCCGATCTACCCTATGTGGTTGAGACCGACACCTCCAATGTGACCATGGGGGCGGTGTTATCACAGATAGACCCTGATCCCGGCAGTTACATCCTATAGCATTCTGGTCCCACAAGTTTACAGCACCTGAGAAGAATTATGCCATCACCGACAAGGAACTATTGGCAATCAAAGGAGCCTTTAAACATTGGAGGCATTAGCTCCTGGGAGCTAGGCATACTGTCAGCGTTATCACGGACCATCCCAATTTGCAGTACTTAAAGACAGCCAAAGCCCAATCATCCCGTCAGCTTCGTTGGTCTCTCTTCTTCACAGAGTACGATTTTATAATTAGCGGCCTGGGGTAGGGAACGGAAAAGCTGACGCTCTGTCGTGAATGGGCGACAACCAGGACGCATTCATATCATCAGAACCTGTACCCATTATTCCGGAGGAATGAATTCAGAACCATATTGCAGTAACTGCCTGTTGGGAAGAATTAAAGACCGACCTCCAATCTCAAATGGATCAGGCCACCCAACAAGAATGGTTGAGTAAAGGAGATCAAAATTCCGTCATGGACAACTTACCCTATTTTCAGGGAAGACTATACATTAAGGACAAAGAAATCCAAAACGAGATCATCGCCAACTACCACGACTCGCTAGTGGAAGGACACCCCGGGATTACTAAAACTCGGGCCAAGATCAGAAAAAACTATTGGTGGCCCACCTGGAGAAAAGATGTAGCCCAATTCATTGCAATTTGCGGAGTGGGCACACAACAAAAATCGCAGAAGACTAACCCTGCAGGATTATTACGTCCCTTAAGCATACCACCGGTTCCCTGGCACACCTTGTCCATGGACTTCTTTACAGACTTACCCCCTTGCGAGGGCTTTAATACCATTCTAGTAGTGGTGGACTTATTTTCTAAAATGGCACACTTTATTCCACTAAAAGGACTTCCTATGGCTGGAATCCTAGCCACCATGTTCCTGGAGAAAATAGGCAAATTACATGGTTTCCCCTCTGTATTGATCTCTGAACGTGGAACGCAATTTGTCTCAGCCTTCTGGAGGAGTTGCTGCAAAATAGCGCAGATTGATCTCTGTCTTTCTACCAGTCACCATCCCCAGACCGATGGTCAAACTAAGAGGACTAAACAGACACTGGAACAGTACCTGAGGTGCATGCTGCAACAGACCGAGGGATCCTGGAAAGACGTTTTGTGGCTAACGGAGCTTCCTTACAATAAATCTATCCACACTAGCACAGGACCAACCCCATTCTTCATCATGAACGATTGGCACCCCCGGACATCTTCGTTTGACCCACTTGATGAGCTGGAAATGCCAGCAATTACCTTGCTGCATAAAACTATCACTCAAATCCTCAAGGAAGCAACCAAGAACTTAACTAAAGCCAAAGAACAACAAAAGAAGTTTGAGGACCGGCACAGAAGTTAAGCTTCACACTACCAAGTCCGAGATAAAGTATGGTTAGCGGCCAGAAACATCCCGTTAATTGGACCTCAGGTCTTCCACCCGGGTATCTAGGGTCCTATCCTATCAAGACCATCATCAGCCCCGCCGCGGTAAAGCTAGAACTAACAGACAACTTGCAAATCCATCCTGTTTTTCACGTTTCTCTTTTAAAACCTGTGAAACCCGAAACAAGGATTACACAACCAACGGAACCCGAGATTATTTACGGAGAACCAGAATATGAAGTTAAAGACATTTTGGATTCAAAGGTAGTGCAATCAAAACTGTAGTACTTGATCGATAGGAAAGGCTATGGGCCCCAAGATCGCACTTGGGAACCCATGGAATTTATCAATGCGTCCCGGCTGATCAGGCGGTTTCATTGCAATAACCCAACCAAGCCTGGGCCAGGGGGAAGATCACCCGTGAGAGGGGCCTTGCAAGGGAGTGCTGTCATGGCCACTTGTCATGGGGCCAGTCCTTCCTCATCCCCGGGGTCCCATAGGATTCGGTCCTGGCGCCTCTCGCGCCAGGCTCCTCTTAAAGTGTGCTCTGCCCACTCTAGGCCCAGGGCATGTACAGCTGGACCGGGCGTGGTCATGGATCAGAACTGGAAGGCACGTGCTACAGGTCCAAGGAAGGGCAAGGTGGGGTTGGTAGGTGGAGCTAATGGGAGGGGCCTAAACCAGCCTATGTAAGGCCAGCCCATACACGTGCCCTTCGCTCGACGTTAATTTGCTTCCAAGCAGCGTAACGCTCCAGCTGTACTCACCGGTGCCTCTCTGGATATTCTCCGCCTCATCCTGAAGATTCTTCCGCGAACACTTCTTACCTGCAGTCTTCTGCCCATCTCTGCGATCGTCTCCACTCCAGATACTCCGTCGCTTCAGAACGCTCTTACCTGCAGTCTTCCACCCATCTCTGCGAGCATCTTCCCTCCAGTTACTCCATCGCTGCAGACGCGCCTTACCTGCTGTCAGCCACTCAAGCTCCGGACACGCATCCTGCCTTTTATCAGCCGCAACATCGCTGAGAGCGCACATCTTACCTGTTGCCAGCCGCTAAACCGCTGGGCGCTCCAGTCACTACACCGTGGAGCGCGCCTCTTACCTGCAACTCGTCGCGGCCTGTGCCAGACCCTTCTTCTTGCCTCCATTCCATCCCGATCCGAGTCGGAGACTTCCTCCTGCAATCTTCATTGAGGAACCGGACACCATTCTTTGTCGGTGGCCAATATCTATGAGGAAACAAGAACAAACAGGTTAGAACTCATATGAATTTTCATGGCCGCCTAATACAAGAGACTAAAGCTCCCTTACAAACGCCATCTTACCTGTCACTGTAGGGACTCTGTCAGCCGCTAAGGTCTCCGGATTGTCTCCGATCCAAATTCTTTTCCAGCACCTATGGAAATGGAATGAGACATTGCAAGAATTACCTTTAAAACTGAATACAAACACTTTAATCGAACAAACTATAATCAAACCAAAGACTTACCTTATACGTGGAATGGTCACATCAGGTCTGGATCAACACCCCCACGGACCAGTGAAGTAACTTGGTCCATTCTACGTACCCCTGCTAAGGAAAGCAGGATGGATAGCTGTTCATCACAAAATTACATGTGAGTGTCTATGGGAAAGTGCTCGTCCACTGTATTCTTGCACGAGAGGGCTGGGGGAAGTCACGATATCCCCACTCCATACTCATTGCATCTCCTCTTCACGCAGGGCCAACACCCAGCATCCAGAACATCAGTCCAACCATTCTCAGAAGGGGAAGGCGATTTCAAGGAGACAGTTCGAGGGAGGGCTCCAACCACGCCCCAACGCCCCCGCGGAAGCCAGGTGAGCGTAACAGTATCTCCCTTGGTGCTGCTCATCACAGTGTTGCAGTCTCACTGATCCCATGCTAACACCATAACCAGTGATGATTTTGTAACATTGTATCTCCCTTGGTACTGTTTGTCACAATGTCGCAGTCACACAGATTCCATTGTAACAGCATATCCAGAAAATATTCTGTAACATTCTAACATTTCATCTCCCTTGGTGCTGCTCATCACAGCGTCCCATTCTCACAGATTCCACGGTAACATCATAACAAGATAGGATTCAGAACCATTGCATCTCACTTGGTGCTTTCATCACAGCGTCACATTCTCACAGATTCCACGGTAACATCATAACAAGATAGGATTCAGAACCATTGCATCTCACTTGGTGCTTTCATCACAGGGTCCCAGTCTCACAGATTCCATGGTCACAGCATAACCAGAGAGTGTTCTGGAACATTGCCTCTCCCTTGGTGATTCTCATCACAGCACCCAAGTGACACATATTTTGTGGCAACAGCATAACTAGAGTGGTTTCATAAACAGTTCACCCCCCTTGGTGCTGCTCCTCAAATAGTCCCACTCTCTCACAGATTCCAGGGTTACGACATAACCAGACATGATTCAGTGACATTGTATCTCCCTTGGTGCTGCTCATCACAGCATCCCACTGTCACAGATTCCATAGCAACAGCATAGCCAGAAAGGATTCAAAACAAATGTATCTCCCTTGGTGCTGCACATCACAGTGCCCCAGTCTCACAGATTCCATGGTACCACCATAACAAGTGATGATTTGGTAACATTGTATCTCCCTTGGTGCTGCTTGTCACAGCATCCAAGTCTCACAGGTGCAATGGTAACACCACAATCAGAGAGGATTCAGTAACAATGTATCTCCCTTGGTGCTGCTCATCACAGCATTCCAGTCTCACAGATTCCACCTGTAACAACATAACCAGGAAGGATTCAGTGACATTGCATCTACCTTGGTGTGTCTGATCACAGTGTCCCCGTCTCACAGAATCTACGGTAACCGCATAACCAGGGACGTGTCAGTAACATTGTATCACCCCTTGTGCTGCTCATCACAGAGTCCCACTCTCACAGATTCCATGGTAACACCATAAGCAGGGATGACTCAGTAACATGGCATCTCTCTTGGTGCTACCCATCCCAGCACCCCAGTCTTACTAATACCTGTAGATTTGAGGCGCAAACAGTCATCCGCGAGGCTCCAGTTATAGCGATCTCTTTTGGGTGCTGCAAAGCACAACATCCCATGCTCAATGTTTCTTCTCTAAGACCGGCACATGCCATGCTCCAGAAATACCACATCTCCATTGGCTCCTGCTCGCCATATCTAGGGCCCCATAACAGGAAGAATAGTTTTGGTCACATCCAGAGGGATCCATGCTGCTGGCAAGGATGACTGGCCTATAGGGAACTCTGGCACTCGGGGTGGATTTCCCCGAGGCACTCTGCTCTGGGGTGGACTGGCCTATGGGGAACTCTGGAGATTTCCCAGTAGGCCTCGGCACTCTGCTCTGGGCTGACTGGCCTATAGGGAACTCTGGAGATTTCCCAGTAGGCCTCGGCACTCTGCTCTGGGGTGGACTGGCCTATGGGGAACTCTGGAGATTTCCCAGTAAGCCTCGGCACTCTGCTCTGGGGTGGACTGGCCTATGGGGAACTCTGGAGATTTCCCAGTAGGCCTCGGCACTCTGCTCTGGGGTGGACTGGCCTATGGGGAACTCTGGACATTTCCCAGTAGGCCTCGGCACTCTGCTCTGGGGTGGACTGGCCTATGGGGAACTCTGGAGATTTCCCAGTAGGCCTCGGCACTCTGCTCCGGGGTGGACTGGCCTATGGGGAACTCTGGAGATTTCCCAGTAGGCCTCGGCACTCTGCTCTGGGGTGGACTGGCCTATAGGGAACTCTGGAGATTTCCCAGTAGGCCCAGGCACTCTGCTCTGGGGTGGACTGGCCTATAAGGAACTCTGGAGATTTCCCAGTAGGCCTCGGCACTCTGCTCCTGGGGTGGACTGGCCTCTAGGGAACTCTGGAGATTTCCCAGTAGGCCTTGGCACTCTCTGTCTATGTTGTGCCGTATTTCTAAATGTTCCCTTTGTAAAAGGGTTGTGCCTGCTGCAAATGTGTAATATGGGGTCACTTTGAAAATGATTTCCGGGGCCTCTTGTTGGTTCCCAGCTCCCCCCCTGGCTGCTGGCTTGTCATTCAGCACTCATCGAGGCAGCGGCATGGGAAGGTGGGGATAGGATGGACGAGGGGTGGGTGGAGGCACTCAGGAGACGGGCTGCCTACACCTATCTTTGTTATTCTCTTTGAGTCAATCAGACCTATATTTGAAGTCTTGATGTTTTAATCAAGTTCAGAAGGTCGGGTCACCTGCGAGCATTCGCACTCGGCTCCTCATTTGCACATTTGAATTTAATTCAGGGCATCGCCAGTGCCTCTCACGGCCATATAGCTATTTCCTATCCAACCGTCTTCATTCTGAATTAATCTGAAGGCGCGGAAGGCGGGTACCCATCTTAAAATAAAATGTTTTTATACTCCGACATCAAAGATATATCTCATGTTTCAAAATGGGTCCTGCGCGCTTTATAATGAGGATTTTTTTCCCCGCCATCAGAAAAGTTCTCAATCTTGGCGTCGCCTTTCAAGAAAGACTTCCCATTTGCACTTAAAAGAAAGGTTCCAACCCAGGGGATGGGAGAGAAAAGATGGGATAACGCTGGAGAAACACTTTGTAAATGCAAAGGACGGCAAGGACTTTGATTTGAAAGGGAGCCTGTTAAACCATTAGCCCTTGAAGTGGCATTATCCTGGACAATAATCTGGGTGTCCGACAGATTGCACCCAGTCGCACAGGAGCACCTACCGCCCAAGCTGAGCAAGGGCAAGGAGGGGATGAAATAAACTATTGGATCATTTATTTTGTTTCACCGTCCAAGTTCTCATCGCGAATCTTCACTGAGAATCTGCTCGGACAGATCCTCTTTGCTTTCAGGTCTGAACATTTTGTAAATTAGGTATTCTGGAAGCTTTTTCCATATTGAGAGGAACAATACATCACATTGCATTCTTATACCGAGTAAAGAACCTTTGGTTTAAAGGTGTCTCTTAACGTTGTGGCCCAGAGGTTAAGGAAACCAATGCGAGTGCCCTTAGAGTTTCCTGGTGGTCTTGTAATTGAGATACAGTATGAAAGCTCGGTGGGTTGTGCACCTGCAGTAGAGTGGCGTGCACGTCTGTGTGTGCGCACTTTTATATTTGCGCATGCTATTTACATATTCAACTAACACATGTCTGGAAAAGTTTGTCAAATATGCAAAACGTATAGCATTCTCTGTACATGAATATATTTATATATACATGGAACGTACCATCCATGCAAGGAGCTGGCAGGCAGAAACAGCGTGTTTCACTCGCTGCGTTAGCTTTCTGTGGACAGATGTGCGCTGCTTAAGTCATACAAATATACATACAAAAAAATACAAGCATTTGGGCAGAATTTGTGCTGTGGGGCAATGTACCAACGCTGAAAGCAAAAAGATTGGGCACCACTATACGATATTCACATTTCTCAAATAATTGTTTCTATGTAGAAGTTTCGTTGCTCTGAAGATTCCTTGTTGTCAAATTATAAAAAGGAGCTGGCTGTGACGAATAAAGAGACACCCTAATTCAAAAATACACAAGAAGCCAAAGACCAAGTCGGATGCAAGGTCACACAGCCGCTCTCTTAGAAGACCCAATCAGGGTATGTAAGTTATGTAAACTCTATAAAGCTTGATAGACTCCAAAGTAAAATTGTTTACATATTCAAAAAATAATGATAATAATGAAAGTTCAGTGGTATTTCATAAAGATTTTTATCAATCACTGGTTTTGTGAAAAAATACGTCTCTTGGTATGAGGCGTCACTAATATCTTCTTAGTGAGGAAGAAAAAAGCCAATAGCATTTTATGTCAGACCAAAACAATCTTTTGCCAATGCATTTCGGATTTACAAATCCTTTGTCAGGGCAAGTCTGTAGTTACCATGTACAACAGCAATAAGAAGTCTGTAAGTAATGAGGTTAGTGATGACAAGAAATGCAGAACGCGTTTACCTGAGAAAATGGCAGAATGCTTGCATGGACAGTGGCTTGGAGAACCAGAACCATGTGGTGGGCAGAAAGCTGCCCGGACAAAATCAGCGCCAAGGCGCAGATAAGCTGAAATGTAAGAGAGACATTGTAAGGAACCCGGGTGGGATCCGTGTAAGCAGTACGTGTCATAACATCAGGGGAGCTTACCATGAGACCAGCGAGGAGTCAGACTGTTCCTCTCGCTTGCCAGCGTGTAACTGCGTTGTTCGCATCGGAGAGTTGCCCAGACAACGCTCCTTTAATAAACCACGTGATCGCGGCCTAGCGAGGCGCGCGCTCTGTGACAAATGACAGCAAATAGGTTTCTAAGTGATTATTTAGAGCTATAAACTAATTATACGCCTTAATTGGAATATGTCAAGAATTGTGGAAACAAAAAAATGTAAAAACAAGGAAACTGAAAGCATAGAGATAAAAGAAATACTCCAATACAAGACAAAGTAACAGGGGTGGAACTAGTGAAAGAAGATAAGAGAGTCATAAAAGAGAAATAGCAAATACAAAAGAGCCGTAAAGAATGCTGGGCTAATAAAAGAAAGTTGCAAAGTAAAAACATCTATATCAACATTATTATATATATATATATATATATATATATGACCACACTGGATCATGTCATCAAACGGCGGCATCTGAGGCTATTTTATGTAGTCATAGGAAAAATCATAGGAGAAATCAGATGCATGAGTTATGCTGCAAGTACCAACCCACTGTAATGGTGTCGTCGCCAGACGGCACCTTAGGTCCCAGACCGAAGTCCAGGAAACACAGCGGGGTGGTCTAAGTCCATAACACATAAGATATATCACAGTAAATAGTTGCTAGAAATTATACCTTGAAGGCAAAGAGATTACAAAATTAAAGAAAACAGTGATAATTAATCTCCTCGTTAATCCCATTGGGAACCAGACTCCCAAGTTTGTCAATCCAGAATGACTCCCTGCGATTCAACCGTTGGTTAAGGTCTTTGTGTGGGTTGTTTCTTCTGAGTACCTCTAAAACCACAAATCTAATCTGAGTCAAATTATGTCCTTTCTCCAACCAGTGCCGTGCTAAAGCAGAGTTGGTGTTAGCATTACGAATACATGAACGATGCTCATTCCACCTTGTTTTGGCCATTCTTGTGGATTGGCCCACATAAAATTTTCCACACGGGCATTTAATGCCATAAATTATGTTGGTGCTGTCACAGGTTCCATAGTTTTTGAGCAAAATATTTTTCCCTGTTCTGGGATGGTTAATGGTTAATGGAATCTCCCTTGATAACTAAGTTGCAGTTAGTACAGTTCAGACAAGGGTATGTACCCGTCCGTTGGGTTATCGGTTCCTTAAGGGGTGGTCTTGTGTGTACAAGTTCATCTCTCAGATTCCTGCTACGTTGGTAAGCAAACACCGGTAATTCTGTGAATAAATGTTGTACTCTGATGTCATTTTTAAAGATCCCCCAGTGCTTACTGATGGTCTTCTTAATTCTGTTGCTCTGCATAGAGAATTTTGATACAAAGACAGGTGTTTTAAGTTCTCTCTTTTTTATAGGATTTTGGGTAGATAACAAGGTCTCTCGTGTCAGGCTGTTGACCCTAGCTGATGCTGTGCCCAATTCTGCTTGTTTATAGCCCCGGGCTAAAAACTTCTCTTTCATGATCTGTTGTTGGGCTAAACAATCATTGGGGTCGCTGACAATCTTCTTAACCCTTAGGAGTTGACTATATATATATATATATATATATATATATATATATATATATATATATATATATATATATATATATATATATATATATATAATAATGTTGAAATAGATGTTTTTACTTTGCAACTTTCTTTTATTAGCCCAGCATTCTTTAGGGCTCTTTTGTATTTGCTATTTCTCTTTTATGACTCTCTTATCTTCTTTCACTAGTTCCACCCCTGTTACTTTGTCTTGTATTGGAGTATTTCTTTTATCTCTATGCGTTCAGTTTCCTTGTTTTTACATTTTTTTGTTTCCACAATTCTTGACATATTCCAATTAAGGCGTATAATTAGTTTATAGCTCTAAATAATCACTTAGAAACCTACTTGCTGTCATTTGTCCCAGAGCGCGCGCCTCGCTAGGCCGCGATCACGTGGTTTATTAAAGGAGCGTTGTCTGGGCAACGCTCCGATGCGAACAACGCAGTTACACGCTGGCAAGCGAGAGGAACAGTCCGACTCCTCGCTGGTCTCATGGTAAGCTCCCCTGATGTTATGACACGTACTGCTTACACGGATCCCACCCGGGTTCCTTACAATGTCTCTCTTACATTTCAGCTTATCTGCGACTTGGCACCGATTTTGTCCGGGCAGCTTTCTGCCCACCACATGGTTCTGGTTCTCCAAGCCACTGTCCATGCAAGCATTCTGCCATTTTCTCAGGTAAACGCGTTCTGCATTTCTTGTCATCGCTAACCTCATTACTTACAGACTTCTTATTGCTGTTGTACATGGTAACTACAGACTTGCCCTGACAAAGGATTTGTAAATCCGAAATGCATTGGCAAAAGATTGTTTTGGTCTGACATAAAATGCTATTGGCTTTTTTCTTCCTCACTAAGAAGATATTAGTGACGCCTCATACCAAGAGACGTATTTTTTCACAAAACCAGTGATTGATAAAAATCTTTATGAAATACCACTGAACTTTCATTATTATCATTATTTTTTGAATATGTAAACAATTTTACTTTGGAGTCTATCAAGCTTTATAGAGTTTACATAACTTACATACCCTGATTGGGTCTTCTAAGAGAGCGGCTGTGTGACCTTGCATCCGACTTGGTCTTTGGCTTCCAATGTACCAACGCTGCCAGATTCCGACTGTCCAGGCATACACACATGTTCACACACCCATTAAAAAGAAACAGGGAGATTATGGGGGCAGAGTGCAGAACAGTCCGGACTCTGAGGGCCTCATCACTAGTCGGGCGGTAACGCTGACGCTAACAGCGCTGGCGATATCTGCCCTACCGCCAAACCCACCGGTGCTATTAGCGCCGGATCACGGGTTTGGCGGATTTGGAAATCCCCATTCCCCATTGAGCCCATTCGGGAATGCCCCATTCCCCATTGGGCTCAATGGGGAAATTTTGCGCTCATACCGCCGGCGGATTTCCCGTCGGCGGTATGAGCGCAAATTTTCGGCAGATTTCCCCTCAGCTCAGGTGAAACCACCGAAGCCCTGATTTGGCAGACCCTTAAATCCGGCGGTAACAGCGCTACTGCTGGATTTAAGGGTTACCGCCAAACTCGTGATGAGGCCCTCAGTGTGAGGCTGCAGTGACCTGGAGCAACCAGAATAGCACCCAGTCCTGTCTCCTGGTGTGAGCTTGACATGAGCCCAGGGATGCAGCAGCAATAACACGTTTTGGGAGAGAAGGAGCACAGCAGGGAGGGTGTTTACTGCAGAAAAGCAGCCGGATCCATGTCAGGGGGCAAGCGAAAGAGAACATGCTAGTCCACATGCTTAAAATGTGAAGCATGAACGTAAGCTGTGCGAAGGGGTGAACAGTTGAGCTGTGGAAGAAGACACGCAGGGGAGGTGCCCTTTTAGTGTAAAAAAGTAATTTTAATGGTAATAAGGTGGACAGCACACAAAGTGGAGAATAATGGGCTAAGGAGAGGGTTGAATTAAAAGACGAGGTCAATCAATCTAGAAACAACACATACATTGTGCATGACAAACTGAGTGTGGCAAAAGGATGAAAGTAGCAGTGGTGAGCGATCTGGAGTGAAATTACCTTGCGGTTTGGAACGCTGGGCTGGCCCCATTATACTTATTGTACTTCAGCTTGGCACTGCGAGCGGTCGAGGCTCTTGCCGTGCTGTAGGAGGATAGCGCTTCCTGGAGGAGGCGTGACTAGACCTTCACGTGACTGCTTCACGTGACTTGGGCCACTTCAAAGCCCGGACGCTGCCGCCCGCTCAGTGTGAGCGATCTGGAGTGAAATTACCTTGCGGTTTGGAACGCTGGGCTGGCCCCATTTATACTTATTGTACTTCAGCTTGGCACTGCGAGCCGGTCGAGGCTCTTGCCATGCTGTAGGAGGATAGCGCTTCCTGGAGGAGGCGTGACTAGACCTTCACGTGACTGCTTCACGTGACTTGGGCCACTTCAAAGCCCTGAGGCTGCCGCCCGCTCAGTGTGAGTGATCTGGAGTGAAATTACCTTGCGGTTTGGAACGCTGGGCTGTCCCCATTTATACTTATTGTACTTCAGCTTGGCACTGCGTGCCGGTCGAGGCTCTTGCCGTGCTGTAGGAGGATAGCGCTTCCTGGAGGAGGCGTGACTAGACCTTCACGTGACTGCTTCATGTGACTTGGGCCACTTCAAAGCCCGGAGGCTGCCGCCCGCTCAGTGTGAGCGATCTGGAGTGAAATTACCTTGCGGTTTGGAACACTGGGCTGGCCCCATTTATACTTATTGTACTTCAGCTTGGCACTGCGAGCCGGTCGAGGCTCTTGCCGTGCTGTAGGAGGAAAGTGCTTCCTGGAGGAGGCGTGACTAGACCTTCACGTGACTGCTTCACGTGACTTGGGCCACTTCAAAGCCCGGAGGCTGCTGCCCACTCAGTGTGAGCGATCTGGAGTGAAATTACCTTGCGGTTTGGAACGCTGGGCTGGCCCCATTTATACTTATTGTACTTCAGCTTGGCACTGCGAGCCGGTCGAGGCTCTTGCCGTGCTGTAGGAGGATAGCGCTTCCTGGAGGAGGCTTGACTAGACCTTCACGTGACTGCTTCACGTGACTTGGGCCACTTCAAAGCCCGGAGGCTGCCGCCCGTTCAGTGTGAGCGATCTGGAGTGAAATTACCTTGCGGTTTGGAACGCTGGGCTGGCCCCATTTATACTTATTGTACTTCAGCTTGGCACTGCGAGCCGGTCGAGGCTCTTGCCGTGCTGTAGAAGGATAGCGCTTCCTGGAGGAGGCGTGACTAGACCGTCACGTGACTGCTTCACGTGACTTAGGCCACTTCAAATCCCGGAGGCTACCACCCTTGCGGCGATAAGCCCGGCTGGGTCAAGCCTAGTGACTGTTTGGCGGCTGTTCGGCGCAGTTCGCGCATTTATACTGTACTTAGAATTCTGACGATTGTGCGAGGTACGGCTTTTCTTATATGCCATCATTTTCCCGATGATAGAAATGGATGTGTATTGACTGATCTAATGATCTTTTTACTTTTTCCCTTTTCTTTCTGTTTTCTCTCTTTTTGGGGGTGAGATTCTACCTTTTAAGCGTGTGTCTTTCTTGTCGGGAGACCTATATTAGGAAGAAGTCCTCTGATATCCAAATATTGGAATCAAGGAAGAGACACTTTTAGATTGGTCCTCCTTTAGTGCTAAATTGTAAGGTTGGAATTGTGAGGTACCTGTTTATTTTTCTTAGTAGGACTGGTCAGGAATAACATGGCAGCGGGTTTACGTAGTAAACGGATAGACAATTTAATAAACAATAGTATGAATACTGATCTACTGACATCGCATAATGAAATCATAGATAGTGAATCTCTTTTAACAGAAAGCATACATATGAGCACTAACAAGATCAATCAAGAGTGCATTACTATCCTCACCCCCGAGCCAACGCTACATACGAATGTAAAGAGCTCTTCTGCTTTACAAGGTATGGTTGTGAAGATAGAAATGTGAAGCTATCACACATGAAGGTAGAGGGCAATTTGAGTAGGAGTAGACGCGATGATCCTGCGTCGATATCTGACTCCAGTGAGCAGGATGAGTCCACCTTAAAAAACATGATTGCCCTTGATGAACAAGTAACTCATGCCATAGTTACATTAACTCCCCTCATGGTTGGTCCTAACAAAAAGTTGTTCAATGTATCCTTGCAGCGATGTGGTCAAGGTGAAGTAAGAGAGTCTTTGTATGATCAATTATCTTATTCTCATATATCGTCATCCCCTCGCATGTTTCCTAAATCACAGGATGTTGATAATTCGATCCGACCTTGCCAAATAGATTTTGTGGAGGATTTTACAAATGAGGTAGAACAGAAAATACCTGAGTCTCCCTGTACCTTCCCGGTTATTATTAAAATCTTGGACTTATTGGATAAGGGCCACGACCTGACACATTTAGAACTGAAAGACATCAAGGGGACTTTGCAGCTTCTTTGTTGCAAAATGGAAAAATTAGAGGGTTTTATTTTAGCAGCTGACACGCTACGTAATATGAATACTAAACCTAATCGAAGTGTCTATGATAATAATATTCAAGTAGGTGATGGCTCAGATAAATTCAATATCTTACCCTCAAGTTCGGAGTTAGTTCCCTCTACTTGTGATTGTAAATCTGAAGTTGAAGCGCTGAAAACCCAAATAGAAATGATGAATGCTTCCATTCGAATCTGTCAGAATAAAGTACTTCCATCTTCTGAATGTCCGGATAGTCCCTCTACGTTACTGAAAGTTCTTGAGGAAGAGCAGCAGAAGGAAGTTGAGTATAACAACAGGGTAAATGAGTCCTTCTTAATGTTGCGTCGTGTAAAAAGGGTTCACCAAAGAGCAATGAGAAGATTAGCAAAGAGGAAAAAAGAAGCTAAAGGGAAGAAATTTTATAAAGAGATAGATAATAAGGATTTATCTATAGGCAATAAATTCCCCCATGAAAAGCCCATTGTAATATCCGATGAAGAGAGTATTGACTTTCAGCAGCTCTCAAAAGAGAGCCAGGAGGCACTGAAAGTATCTCCGAATAGAACAGCAAAAGCTAATTATAAAAGCAAAGAGCATGTTGTTAATGTAGAAAATGCAACTCTATCAACAAAGATGGATAATAACAAGGCTGACATGGCGAAAGATATACCTAAATGTATTTGTACAAAGCAGGAAGTAATACGAAAGGAAATAAAGATTAAGGTAAGGGATGAACCCCTTTTCCCTTCCAAATCAAACTTAATTAAACACTTTCCTATTTTTAGTACAGGTAGAACAGCAAGAAATATATCAATTAGTGACCAACTCACGCCCAATAACGTAGTCAAAACGGATTCTCAATCTAAGTTAGGAGAGATAAAATCATATAGTGAAATCTGTAATAAGCCAGCGGTTTGCTCAGATGGAAGTACAGATATGAAGGAAATAAGAAATACTAAGTTTTCAAATAAGATTAATGGGAAAGGGAAGACATCAAAGGTTATTTTCGAACATGTACTTCCCTCCTCTGGTATGAAAAGACCCTATGTTGAAAAGGATTCTATGCTTCAGGAAGAAGACGAGGAAGAAAATGATATTAGCACGCAGAGGGAAAAGACTACGATTAAAAATAAAACAGTTGTAAAGTCCGTTTTCTCACCTCCATACATTGCGATTCATGGACCTGCCTTGAGCAGAGCCTTACCCGTGGCAGAGCTGAGAACTTTAAAAATTCCTAAACTAGTAGATGGTGGTAGTCTTCCAACATAGGGCGAAGATGTGAAGATGAGAGAAGTATCATTGATGAAGAGATTAGAAGAGGTACAAATCTTGCTTTTGCATTGCATTGATACAAAAAATTCTTTAACTTGTTTTCCAGAGTCTAATGAGGCAATGCCAAAGGTGTTGTCTAACAAAGAATCATGTGCAGATACTCAAAGATCTGTACTACCAATGGACAAAATTCAAGAGAAGAGTGTGAAACCACTCCCCCAGTGTGTTAACACAGAGAACTCATTAGAGAATTCTCATGAAAGTAAAGCTAACATTTTTCTTGTTGGGATGGAAGGAAATAAGACCTTGACTCTAGGTAAGAGAATGAACCGATCATTTATACTATCTCTCTTTTCCCGAATTCCACACTTAAGAATGATCACTACAGAAGATCTATTGAGAGTATCCATAGCGCAGACTGATAATTGTAGAGCAGTATGTTACTTGGGATCAGAAACCATGTTAAATTTTATAATGTCCTATGGAGAGGAATTTAAAAATCAAGGTATAAAATTATTAACATTCTCAACAGAATCAATAGCCAATGAATGTTTGGCTTACAGTGATCCTAATTTAGAAGTGAAATCCATAGATACCAATATAACAGATCCTCAACAAAGCAATATTGATGTTAAAGAAGATTTGCAAGTACCTTTATCACAAGTTGCAATAAAGAAAGGCATGCCATGGTTAGAACCCATAGTGACAGCCCTCCTAGGAGTAAAAATCCAGAATCCCTCCGCATAGCAACTTGAGTGTGAGTTGCTGAAGGTAATCTCCTGGAATACATGTGGATATTCAAATTTGATGAGTTGGCATGCTTCTCTTACAATTGAAGATATGCCTACTATTCCTTTACTACAAGAGACTATGAAAGTTAATGTATTGTGCATACCAGGTTTTACAACGTACTGTAAATTAGCAAAGAAACAGTCATTTGGTCGCCCTAGTGGTGGACTTGCGATTGCCATAAATAATGGATGTAACTTTCACACTGAAGTGGTTTGGGAATCCGCACATCTTTTAGGTGTATCTGTGGGAAATAGTCTATCGAAATTAACCTCGTCTATTACTGTATTGTGCCTATATTGGAATCCAGCTAACACAGGGATTGATGCGATGTTAGACGAACTCGACGACTGCTTGGAGACTATAGCTAAATCTTCGCCATCTAATGAGATTATTATTGGAGGAGACTTCAATTGTGATTGCAGAGAAATGGACGACGCAGTAGAGGCACGCAATTTAGAGAATTAATGGAAAATTGGGATATGGATATGATAACTTATAATGATTCAAAAGCACAAATAATATGGTCTCGTGGAGAAAAATCTTTGGTAATTGACTTCATCTTTGTCACTAGATCACTACTTTCACTATTTGTTTCCTCTCAGTGTGGGATGAGTGGGATGAGTGATCATGCGCATCCCTTGTGTAATCTAAAATGGGATTGTAAAAGAGCACATATTGAACCTGCTATTGCACTAGTTGAAATTGAGCGTCCACAAATTTCCATTAGATGGAATCAAGGATTATGCTCACAATTTGTCAAATATATATCTCAAAAGTTAAATCTGAGCCATGTTTCCAATATTGATGTAACCACAATAAAGATTGAGCATTACACAGAGTTGATCAATAATGCACTTTCGTTTTTCAGTAAAAAGTATGTGCAGACGAAGCATCCTCATCCTTTTGATCCCACATGTAAAGTACTTAAACGAAATAAAAACAAAGCAATCAGGCAATTACAAGCTTCAGATTTTAGTATGGATCAACGCAGTTCGCTGAAGTCGTTGATTTTGAAAGAATATAGAAAAAATTTAAAAACTGCGCGAATAAGTAAATATAATAGAGAGAACTGTGATCTTATACGTGCAATAGTGTCATGCATGCTGGACGTGTTTCTACCTCTTACGCTCATAGAACAGCTAGACCGTTCTATTCCAAATGGCGGTTGTTCGATTCATTGCCGGGAAAGCGACGTCTGCACTTTTCACGTCGCTAAATTCACGTGAATTCTGCTTCGTCACGTGAGCTACGGCATTACGTATATAAGTAGCGTGGAAACTTCACTCGCTGCTTCTGATCGAATCATTTGGCGTTGTGTATCTGAACCTCCGATCTGCGTCCTTGCAGTTTTCCTCAGCTGCTTCTTGGGCCTTCTGTAGTGTGTTTTCCGCCACACGCTGATTCCTGGAGCTGTTTGTTCGCGTGTAATTCCACACGCGCACGTTGTCTTCAAACGCGGCTGTCCTGGGCTGCGTGTATCCTGTTAGCGTGCAAATCCAAAAGCGCACGTTGTCTTCAAGCATGGCTGGCCTGGGCTGCGTGAATCCTGTTCGCGTGTAATTCCACACGCGCACGTTGTCTTCAAACGCGGCTGTCCTGGGCTGCGTGTATCCTGTTAGCGTGCAAATCCACAAGCGCACGTTGTCTTCAAGCGCGGCTGGCCTGGGCTGTGTGAATCCTGTTCGCGTGTAATTCCACACGCGCACGTTGTCTTCAAGAGCGGCGGACCTGGACTGCGTGAATCCTGTTCGTGTGTAATTCCACACGCGCACGTTGTCTTCAAACGCGGCTGTCCTGGGCTGCGTGTATCCTGTCAGCATGCAAATCCACAAGCGCACGTTGTCTTCAAGCGCGGCGGACCGGGGCTGCGTGAATCCTGTTCGCGTGTAATTCCACACGCGCACGCTCTCTTCAAGCGCAGTTGTTCAGGACTGCGTGTATCCTGTTCGCGTGCAAATCCACAAGCGCACGCTGTCTTCAAGCGCGGCTGGCCTGGACTGCATGAATCCTGTTCGCGTGTAATTCCACACGCACACGTTGTCTTCAAGCGCGGCTGGCCTGGGCTGCGTGAATCCTGTTCGCGTGCAATTCCACAAGCGCACGCTGTCTTCAAGCGCGGCTGGCCTGGATTGCGTGAATCCTATTCGCGTGTAATTCCACACGCGCACACTATTTTCTTCGCGGCTGTTCAGAACCGCGTGTACTTTGTTTATTCCACAAAAGGGCGCTATTTCCGACTCCTGCATCTGTGATATTAACAGGTGGATTTATTCATTTTTATACTTTTCTCTATGTGGGAAGGAAGCTTTTCAAGGACTGTTGGAAGGTGACAGTGAACAGTACTTTGGACGCTATCCTGTGGTGCAGCAACCCGGTATCTAGCGTGAGCCTCGTGCCGTTCGGGATAAGTCTCCCTTACTAATCTTCCCTTCCTTGTCGTTTGTTCCAATTCCGGATTTTCCTCAAGAGACTTCTGCTGGATTCTTCTACACCAGTCATAAGGTCAGTGTGTGAATTAATGCCAAATACTGTTCTATCATAGAGAGTCGATTTGGGGCAGTTTCTTATGATACTTTATTTTGTTCTAGGCTGACATCCTATACTTTACCCATGCCCTTTCCAGTGATCCATCTCTCTGCCTGTTTCATCAGTCAGAGAGTCGTATCATTTGGAAGGTCTAAACTTGACTTCACAACTATCAAATCGTGTGAACAGGGATCCGGAAGACCCTACCATCTGTATCCTTTTGAGTACCGTATCCTTTTCAGTCAATACTTTGGTGCTTTGTGACAAATAGCTCTTCATGATATGAGAACTATATGGCGAACGATAAAAAAGAATGAAAGGGAAATTTATGTAGTTTCACCCTGTTGTATATCAGCGGAAATTTGGTGTGAATATATCTCTCTAAAATATCGTATTCCGGAGCGTTTTGAGTCGATCCCAAATACTCAGCTATTTTATTCAAAGATTGTCCCTTTGAAATGGTCAAGGGAAGATTTGAAATGGGCTATATCGAAAATGTCCTATTCTAAATCTGCTGGCCCTGATGGGCTGCCTCCCTGTTTATACAAATCTGACCCAGATTTCTGGGTGGAAATCTTGAAAATTAAATTTGAAGCAATAGTTGACTCTGGTAAAATTCCCTGTTCTTGGACAAGGGCTAATATTGTTCCTATATTCAAAAAGGGAGATCCCTCCCTTCCTCAGAACTATAGACCAATATCTTTGATTGACACTGATGCGAAACTGTTTGCTATATTACTGTTGCACGATTTAGAAAAAGTGATTGAAGACTATAATCTTCTTTCGAAATCTCAAACGGGTTTTCGAAAGGGAATGAGCACCACATTGAATGCAACCGTAATGTCCCATCTCATTGCAAACACAAGAGGTAAAAACCCTCAACCAGTATATATGGCAATGGTCGATATGACGGCGGCATTCGATAATGTGGTAAGAAGCCTTTTGTGGAAGAAATTGAGGATGATGGGGATTCCTCTATATTTAATATATTGGTTTATTCAGTTACACACTAATACCTCATATAAAATAAGAATTTCTGCCGATGGTAGAACAACTGATCAGATCAATACGTTTATTGGTCTGAAGCAGGGATGTAACCTAGCAGCAACCTTTTTCAACTTGTATATTGCAGAGTTGGACAAATATCTGGACCTCAAAGATTTATTCTCTGTAAAAATAGGTCAAATGAGGGTGAAGTGGATGGCATTTGCCGATGACATCATTATATTTGATCCAACTCCGTCTGGGTTACAAACGAAGTTACTATTGTTCCAACAATTTGCCATTGCACATAACTTAATGCCTAATCCCGCAAAAACAGTTATTTTGAAGTTTGGGGTGAAGCAGAACAGTAAAAGATATTATTGGGAAATTATGCAGACTAAAATGTGTTGTTCTTTAAGTGTAATATACTTGGGTTATGAAATATCTGCACACAATTCACTTATACATTGGTCGGATTTAATTAAAAATAAATCGCGCCCTTTGTTATCACAACTTAAAGTAATTTATCTAAAATACTGCAAATTTTCCTTGGTACCCTTGATAGATTTTCTAACTCTAAAAAATGAATCGGTTATACTGTATTCTATTGACATGTGCCTTAGCGATGTATCCGGAATTCTAGACTCATGGCAGGGAACTATGATAAAATCAGCTATGCACTTGTCCATGTCTTTACCTAATGCAGTTCTTCGTCATGAGTTAGGGTTAATTGCACTATCTACTCGATGGAAATGGCGTCAACTCTCGGGTTACGCAAAGACATGCTTTCCTTCCAATAACTCTCTATATACTGACTTGAATGGGTTATTGGATGCATCCACTCCCTTGTCGTTCAAAAAATACCAATTTAATATGCAAAATCTGATATACGTCATGGACATTACGAAAGAGGACTTATGCTACCGTCCTGCATATGTAAAAAAAAAGTTATTTGAACTGGATTGGAAAGACACTATTGAAAGCATACCATTATTTAACCTGTATGTAGAATACAGAACTTTTTTTAAAAAACATATACCGAGGTATTCACATATAACTATGTTCCTATGTAAATATGTGCGACAGGTCTATATGAGGTACCGGCTGAATCTATTTCACACCAGAGAAAGAACTGCCAACTGGGTTAAACTGGGTGAGATGAAGGTATTGAATTGCAGATTTCCTTTGTGTAATGAACCGGTTGAGTCCTTAAAACATCTTATTCTGGAATGTCCCCATTTTAAGAATATGAGGACCAACCGTCTTATAAAATTTGTGAACAGAGATTTTGAGGACTGTATGCATTCATTATGGGCACGGATGATGCAAGGGACGCACATACCGTTGATATTTGAACTTGTTACCTTGTGTAGACATATAGATAAGGAAATGGAAACATTTTAAACTTTATCACATTTTAATGTTTGTAAAGGTTCTGCGAAAATTGTTTTTTTTTTTTTTTGTAAAGGAACCAAACACAAATAAAGAAAAAAAAAAGAAAGTAGCAGTCTAAGTAACAGATTGGATGCAAAAGGTGTGATCTAGGTATGGGGGAGACTGAGTGGCTGGTGTTTTGAGTGTGTAAAGATAGCAGAAGCTAAGTGATAGTTGATAATTGTACTAGTTAGGTCCATGTTCTTCAGATGGCTAAGCAGAGTTGAAGCAAGCACATGGTTTGGTTTAGTTTAGTTTAGTTTCTTTAATTATACCACACTCCGAATCCTGAGGTAACCGGGCGCCAGAGACTTAAAGCGCGGTCAAGTTACATCCATTTACAACTATACAGTCAAGGACAATAGCGTTAAGTGCAAGTGATCAGGTTACATGATGGTCACAGAATTGATACCAGGTGAGGTACAGTACAGGTGAGAAACAGTGATTAGTCAAGCAATTGAGCAATTCTTGTTAGCAAGCCAGGACTTAGTTTTGGCTCTAAAGGTCCTGAAGATGGTTCCATTATGAGGTTAAGGGGTATAGCGTTCCTTTGCTTGGCTGCTAGGACTGGGAAGCTAGAACCACCTGCTTTGTTTAGGGTGAATTTGGGAATGGTGAAGCAGTGCGAGTACATTGTTCTGGTTGGTCTGACTGATAGACAGTTGTTGAATTTATCTGCCAAGTACTTGGGGGCGTCATTCGAGAGGCACTTATGGATGATGACAAGTGATCTGAAGGTGATTCTGTCTTGTACTGGGAGCCAATGGGCATCCTCTCTAAAGCTTGAAATGTGAGAATACTGCGCGATGCTCAGTGCAGCAATGATGGCATTGTTCTGCAGCACCTGGAGTTTGTTCAGGTTGCACTCCGAGGTGCCTAGGAAGAGGGTGTTACAATAGTCAATTTTAGAGAGCACTAGCACACTGGCAAAGGTGATGCAGCTATTGGGCGAGAGGAATGACTTACAGGCATTGATGAGCTTGTTTGTGTAGGCCGTGGATGATGCTTAGGTGTTCACTTGTTTTTTGAGGGAGAGAGTAGAATCTAGATAAACCCCTAAAGTTTTGGTTTCTTTGGCCACTTTGATCAAGTTTCCATTGATGTTCATGGAAGCATATTGAGGGTCAGGTTTGTTTATTCGTGGTTGGGATCCGATGAGAAGAAGTTCAGTTTTCTCGTTGTTGATGCGTAAACCATGTTCAGCCATCCACGCCTGGATTTCCAGGTAAAGGTTGTTAATCAGTTTGGAGTCCCCTTTGTAGCATCCTGATAGCATGATGAGACCTGGGTGTCGTCAGCATAGTTTGTGTATGTGACACCCAGGTTGTCAAGATGGTCGAAAAGGAGCTTGGTGAAGATATTGTATGAGGTTGGTGATACGCACAAACCTTGAGGGATGCCACAATAGATGGGGATAGGGAGGGCTGATGCCGATGGAGAGAAGACTCTAGTGGCACGGTTAGAGAGGAAGGATTGTACCCAAGCAGTCGACTCACTAGAGAAGGCAGCTGCCGATGCCAGATGTTCGGTGAGGATCCAGTGGTCAACGAGGTTGAAATCTGCTGAGAGTTCAAGCAGCAGGAATATGGCTAGTTTGCCGTTGTCCTTCACCTCATCCATCTCGATTTTGAGGTCCAGGAGGGTTGTTTCCGTTCCGTGCCTTGGCCTAAAGCTGATTCTCTGAGGCCCAGAAGGTTGTTATCTTCCAGATGTTTCTGGATTTTTAGGTAGGCCACTGTCTACGATCATTAGGATGTAGGGGACAATGGTGATGGGCCTATAGTTGGTGGGGTTGTTGAGGTCTAGGATAGTTTTTTTTAGGAGGGGCATGACCCAAGCATCCTTGAGGCTGATGGGTAATGAGCTTGTTGCGAAGGAGGAATTGATTAAGGCTGTTATGAAGGGGGCCAATTCATTGGCAACTTCTTGAATGATGGTGGCTGGGCAAAGATACCCTTGGCACCTGGATGGCTTGAGGCCTTTAATGATGTTGTCTACTTCTTTGGCCAAGACTGGAGCGAAGGAGAAGGGAGGAGAGTTGGCATTTTTAGCCAGACAGTTCTTTTTTTGCTCATTTCTAGATTGGTGCAGGGTAATTTTGTCAGCAAGAGGTTTTTTGGATTTTTTCACACCAATCTGCATCTTTCACACAGGATTCCGCAGGAGTAGAAGGTGACTCAAGTTCCCTCAGGATATTGAACAGCTCTTTTGTTCTATATTTGGCATTGGAGGTTCTATTTTCATAGGTCTCTTTTTTGGCGGTGAGGATAGCTGTTTTATAGATGGCAGCAGCTGCAGTGAAGAGTGCTTTGTTGGATGAATTGGGCGTTTTTCTCCAAGCGGATTCTGCAGCTCGTTTGGCATTCCGAATGATTTTCAATTCCGGGATGAAGCATTTGTTGAGGTTCGCTACGGGTGTAGCTTTGGTGAGTTTAATGGGGGCGATGCTGTCTACTGCTTTTTCAAGCATTTTTGTTATAGAGGTTATACTATATACTGGTTTATTTACATCTAGGTTTGTGCAGTTTACAGGGGCAAGGATATTGTGGATTAGTGGGCGAAGGCTTTGCAGTGTTATGTTGCGGTTATTCCTGGTGAAGGTTTGCAGGACGGTGGACGGAGAAGTGTTGGTATGCGCATTTCCTTGGATGGAGAAGGAGATGACGTGGTGGTCGGACCAAGCAGTTGGGTCATTTCTAAGGATGGTGGTGGAGCAATTATAGTCATCCAACCAATCCATGGTTCTACCTTTATTGTGCGTTGGGGCTGTGACCCTGTGTTTGAAACCAAGTTGGGAGATTGTGTTTTCCAGTAATAGGGCATTTGCATCATTAGGATCACCAAGGCCTATGTTGAAGTCCCCAAGCAGGATGATTTGAGGTCCTACTTTGGTGGTGTTAGTTAGGAGGTCAGAAATATCTTCCTCGAATGAGGAGATGTGGCCTGGCAGCCTGTAGATAAGGTGCACGAGAATTGTTTGTGATGCTGAGAGAGGGATTTTAACTGTCAGGAGTTTGGAGGACTGGATGCTGGGTGATGGGGTAGGTCTGTGGCCTAGAGATGTTTTAGCTATGAAGGCTACTCCACCTACTTTGCCTGATTCCCCATTGTTCCTTATTATTGAGTAGCCGTCTGGGATGGTGCAGCCAGGTTTCAGTGATGGCCAAGAAGTGTATGTCGTTGGAAGAGATAAGCTCTGCAAATCCGAGCGCATGGGCGACCAGAGACCAAGCGTTTATGAGAGCACCTCTAATTGTGGGGCGTTCAGCTATGCTGAGAGGTGCTTTTAAAGTGTTATCTGTATTGGTGTGGTGTATAGACTAGCTGGAGGCCGGTTCGGGGATGAGTAGTGAAGGCCTTTTCTGTTTATGTCCTTCACCTGGCATGGATTCCAGGGTGTGGATGGTGAGGCAAATCGGCAAATCCATTCTATAGGGCTAAGCAGAAGATTAGGCGCACAAGCCTGTTTAAGGTCCTCATGAATCAAAGTCATTGTGTGAGTGTGAGATGGTTGTGGTAGCGGTCGTGGTTGTAGTCTGGGAAGGAAGTAGGATGGTATGCTAGAGTTAAGAAGTGGTTGGATAGTTGTCATAGTTAGAGTGGTTCTGCAGAAGGCTGCCATGAACGCACAGTAAGGTGCAATTGGTGTCTTGGGAGGTGTGGAGTACTCAGATACAGTGTAGTCTAGTTCAATCCGGAGCAGGGTGGCTAGATTGCTTAAGTGCAATGGGCTATTTCATTGCAGTACAGAATGCTAGTTCCCTTGAACTTAATGGGCCGGTTCACTAGGGGCTAGTTCACTTCAGTATAGTTTACTCCAATGCACTAGGCAATTTTGCAAGGGGCAGGGTAGTCTAATTCATTAAAGGTGCAGTAGACTACTTCAGTACAGTTTACTTCAATGCAGTAGGCAAATTTGCTAAATCACAATAGGCTAGTTCAGTTCAGTACAGTTCACTTCAATGCAATGGGTAAATTCGCTAAGGCATAGTAGGCCAGTTCAGTACAGTTCACTTCAATGCAATGGGTAAATTCACTAAGGCATAGTAGGCTAGTTCAGTTCAGTATAATTCACTTCAATGCAATGGGCAAATTCGCTAAGGCATAGTAGGCCAGTTCAGTACAGTTCACTTCAATGCAATGGGTAAATTCACTAAGGCATAGTAGGCTAGTTCAGTTCAGTATAATTCACTTCAATGCAATGGGCAAATTCGCTAAGGCATAGTAGGCCAGTTCAGTACAGTTCACTTCAATGCAATGGGCAAATTCGCTAAGGCATAGTAGGCCAGTTCAGTACAGTTCACTTCAATGCAATGGGTAAATTCACTAAGGCATAGTAGGCTAGTTCAGTTCAGTACAGTTCACTTCAATGCAATGGGTAAATTCACTAAGGCATAGTAGGCTAGTTCAGTTCAGTATAATTCACTTCAATGCAATGGGCAAATTCGCAAAGAAGTCTAGTTAAGTTCACTTCAATGCCATGGGTACCTGTTTACTTGCCTGCCCGGAGGAATCCATACTGTTTGGAATTTGACATAAAGGCTGAGCACTCCTGGCTTCATGTAGTTGAGAATCCTGGATCTCATAGTCACCCACCTGCGATTGCCTCTTTCGAAGCGGACATGGCAATGGTGATATCAGGAATAGGTTGTAACTTTAGGACCTATCTTGCCTTCCTACATTTCTGCTAGACCTCCTCCTGGCTGGGAGGTATTTAGGGAGGTAAAGCTGGATGTAGAGAGGTCCCAGTCCCTGGACAGGCTTGTGGATGATGCAAAGGGTCACTGGGAGCCAGTGGAGAGATTTTAGAGCTGGAGAGATTGGGTCCCTGGCTTGAGGATAAGGATAAGTCTCCAGTCCTATTCTGGATTAGTTGAAGGGGGCAAAGGGAGGAAAGAGGCAGATTGAGGAAGAGGTTGTTGCAGTGGTCCAGGCTAGAGAGAACCAGGGCTCTGGAGACAATGAGTTTCTGGGAAAGGTGAGGAAAGGGGGAATGCCCCCGAGGAGGTGCAGCTGAAAGTGGGCCTTCTTGGCAAGATCCGTGAAGTGAGGAGAGAAAGAGAGAGAGGAGTCAAAGATGATGCCAAGGTATTTTGCCTCACAAGTATAGCCTCCGCCTTCACCTTCTTCCCCAACCAGATTGGCAGGATGGGAAGATGCAGCTGGATATGCTTAAATGAGCCTTCTGCTTGGGGTTGTTTGGCCATTTCTACCCCTTGCCTAAACCCAATTCATTGCAAGCCACAAAGCAGACAGTCTGCAATGAGTTGCTAAACGCAAAGTGGCATAATTATGATCTACGGGACGAGCCGCCAAGGATCATCCCCATCTTCTTCATCAGCATGAGGGTCAGTTAATAACAGCTGGCAGAGTAGCTGCAGAGTAGCAGTCTCTGCAGTCATCGCTACGCTTCACCTGAGAGTGTTTCTTCCTGCTGTTCCTGTTTGCTAGTCTGTCAACTAGCTCAACTGGGAGGGCAGAACTTTGCACAAAATCCCACTCTTGCCTCGGAGCGGCCACAGAGTAGCAGTCACTGCAGTCTATGGCAGCGCGGGCACCTCGAAGCAGAGGCAAAAGTATTCCTCGGTCCTGTTCCTCCTTTTCAACTGCAAGCCCCTCATCTGAGGCAGAGGGACGTCGGCTTTGGAGTTCGAAAAGCAAATGGATAAATCAATGTCACATGGCCCTGGTTGGGAGGCGGGGCTTTCGTGTGTTTTGGATGCACGGAGACAAGAAGACGCTGATCCAGGGCTATCCCTTGAGCCGGATGTTGTGGATGGCGCCCCCAGAGCCGGCTCTATCACCACACCTCTCTCCCCTAGTGCGAACCCTCCGCAGCCCATGGCAAGCCTGGCAGCGCACCTCGGAGGAGAAGCGCGGCCGGCTGAAACAGGTAAGGAGGCGGGGACAGGAGGGGAGTGGGTAGTCGAGGAGCTGGTTCCTGTCCCTATGCCGCCACCTACACATCCACCTGTGAGGGCCCACAATGGAGGAGTAGCGCCCTGTTTGACTCTTCCGACTTTGCTGACCAGCTCAGAGGGAGCCGGGGGCGAGGGCGCTCCCCTGGCGCAATCGAGCTTGTCTTACCTGCCGCCCTTCAACCAATCTGTCGTCTCCATTCAGCAGCACCCCCCTCCGCCCTCAGCAGGGGTGCAGGTGCTCTTGGGCGCGACGGCAATGCCCGCCCTCACCAATCCTGCCCAGATGGGGCTCATTGAGGAGCTGGAAATCTCAGGGGGCTCTCCCCCAAACAGTCCACTCAATGGACACAAACACTGCTCCCAAAGGAAAGCAAAATATGCCTCTACAAACCAACGCCTTCAGAAAATAAAGACGGCACCTGCCCCAAGAAAGTGCTGCGTCCATCTGCGACAAAAGTCTGTCAAAAAAGCGCTGGCGAGCCTATGCTCAAGACCCACAAATCCGCCCTCTAGTTCAACGAGGGGCTCCACTAAGGGTGAGATTAAAACCACAGCAGTGACCTCTCCAGCAAAAAACGTCTTCACTAAATTCTTAAAAAGGAAAGTTACTGCATCATAGGAAATTTCCGATGCCGGTATTTTGAAAGCGGTCATTGACCAGGCGCCATCCACCAAAGTGCTTGCTAGCCTTCCATGTTCATCGGGGGTCCCCAAGTTGAACCTGGCGGGTGGCCCCAAGGCTTTGGCCCCACACTCATCTTCGATCAGATGGCACTTTGGTTCGCCAGGTCCCTCCACACCCTCCTTCCCGCGGCCGTTTAAACCAACCCCGTGGGCAGAGGAGGAGGGAGGGATCCTGGCCAGTTTTGGGACGCCTTATTGGTCCACGGCAGCAGACCACTTTGGTCCCCAGAAATCCTTTCCCACAGTTTTGGCACATCTTACTTTTTCACCAACTACCGCTGCCGACCAACCACCGCACCCTGCAGCCATGCACTGTCCGAATACAGAGTCTAATCCATCCCCGAAGGGGAATGGTCTGCAAGAGGCACCTGCAAGAGCAGTCCTACCTGTGTTATCATCTCCTGCATCCCCCAAGGAATCAAACAATCCCTGCCTATGACCTGACACCTGCTTGGCGAGTAATAGTTGCGATTTACAGCCGGGCGTGAATGCAGGATCTGACCTTTGTCCTGAATACACCTCAACGCCCTTCGACTCAAGCATAACAACGCCATCAGGCATACGCTCTTCTTTCTAGCCAGAGCCGACAACAAGTTCAAGACCCTCTTTTGCTCCTGACCAAATCAGAAGCTCTCATACTCAGCAAAGTCCTCCCAGAAATCGACGATTAAGTGAGCTTCCAGCAAACACTTCCAAAGACTCTCCAGGGAAGAAACCTGACATAATGGGAATTATGTCAGCGGTTACGATCGCCCTTGCCCCGTTTTGCAAATTGTACGAGTCCATTAATGAAACCTTGAAAGACCACACATCTATCTCAGCCATGATGACAGCCGATTGATTTTTCTTGAAGGTTACATTAATGGATTCAACAACCGAGTAGAAAAGGGGTCCTGGGGCCCCTGTGATCTGCGAAAGACCATTCTCACGGAGCCCCAGTGGCCGTCTTATTTTCCCCTTCGTCAAAATCAATAACAACTGCCGAAATTAGCACACAGACGCTTCTGTCTCAGATAAGTAGCAAATCAGAGGTCCATATTTCAAAGGAGAAACCAACTAAAATAGGCTCCACAACCATAAAAAGCAAGAGCAAGTCCGGGGGCCCTAGCGTAAATGGTGCTATTAACAACAAGGTGATCCTTATTCTCCCTGAATCGGAGGACCCAGTTAAACCTGATCTGCCATCAAAGGCTTCTTCAAGCAAAGACTTCTCAATTTTTGACGGTTCAAAAGGAAAAGACCTGCCAGCCATTACGCAGCCATTGCCTCGAGTTGAGGTTTTGTCAAATAATGAGGGGGAGCCCTCAATCTGGCTCCCGAAACAAACACACACAGAAAAAGCCGTGAGTGCCAATGCCAGCATAAATTGAGGCCGGACAACCAACCACAAGCATGTAGGCGATACTACCTCTTCCTGTCCTTCACCCCCAATTAGGACGGGGGAATTAGATGTTGACGACGAGTTAATGAACCTAAGTGTCTACTCAGTTTCAGAGTTGAAAGAGGACAATCCTCTGTCAAGAACCGTCGAATTTGAAGATCCTCATTTGCAGACTCTGGAAAATCGCTGCAAGAAACGTATTGCTAAACCCACTTGGGGCCCCGCAGAAACAAGGAGCTCTTCGCATGAGCAACCACGATGCTCTACTCAAACAGACAGAGCAGGGAACTCGCAATATGCTATTTCAGACAATAGTCGTGAGGAGGCGAGAAGTCGCTCCACGTCCCTCTACCACAGTTCCAGCAAAAAGTCGATGGGTACATGCCACCTAAACGAAAGAGACACCTCCAAGGCTACTATCCAGAAAAAATAAGCACACGACGACAAAGACCTAACTCAAAGTTTGGTAACTGGAAATCTTCCTTACGAGCAAAGTCTGAGCGTTTGTTCAAGCTAGAACAACTTCTGGATAATAATAAATACGTTATCCTAAACCATGGTTTCGTGCTCAGTTTATTCAAATGTGTTCCGTCCTTATGGCGACTGAGGACCGATGACATTGTACTGGCGGAACCCATCCACAAAGGAAAAAAAGCGACTGCTAATCTTCACGTATCCTCCATCTCGGTAAAAAGCACGATCTCAGACACCACTGAAAATCTTTTGAAACTGGCATTTGATCTTCTTGAACTAGCAGGAAATGGCCCATTCCCTGCTCAAAAGGGAGCGGGTCGAGGATGTCAGGACCCTAAACATCAAAAAAAAAATAAGTTACATTTTCTTCTTCTTTTCTGTGCTCCTGTGCTCATCTCCACCTCCTCTGCCCACTTCCTGGTTGGACTGTTTTTCCCTCCCCATAGCCCTGCCCGCATTGATCGCCTACCTCACGACTGCAAGGGTTTTTGCTTATGCAGGCCACCTTGCACTCCATTTCCACCCTGGAGAGCAGGTGACTGGAGACCCCTTCTTCTGTTTCCGCCTGTCCCACTTTCAGCCTATTTGTTGTTGCAATTGCTTTTTCTTCTTCTTTTCTGTGCTCCTGCACTTGTCTCTCCCTCCTCTGCCCGCTCCCTGGTTGGGCTGTTTTTCCCTCCCCATACCCTTCTTCTCCCCGACATTGGCTGAAAACCTCCTCATTAATACTGCCCTCAGGGCAGCCCCACTGCCCATGCAGCCCCTGCGGTGAAGGGCCCAAGGCAAAGGGCATCTCCAGATTGTGTTTGCCAGTGTTCTCCGGTGAAGCCTGTTAACCAGCAGTGACTGAACAGGTAAGCAGGGTGTGGATAGGGGGAACAGCTATTACTGCTCCCTATTTAAGCTGCCTCACCTCTCTTAATACCCCTTTACCAAAATGATTTACTGTGCTGCACGTCACCCACATGGTATGTTTTCCATATCAGCACTTAGGCCCTTTCCAGGATACTCACACCTAGGTGTGTTTGCTTTTTCTGCTGTATGGTGAAACCTAGGCTTTTTTCCCTCTACCCAGAAAACTTACATCTAGGTGATTTTGCTTTTTCTGCTCTATGTTGTAATCTAGGCTTTTCCTGTTCACTTGCACTCAATGTTCCCTTCTCTGCCCACCTGCCTGAGCTTTACCCTTCCTCCTCATCCTGCACTTCTCCTCCTCCACCACTCCCCTAATTTATGTTACTCCACTTGCAGGCTCGAATTGCCTCATGACCTAGTGGGAATTATTTTGTTGTCTTCTTTCCTGTTCATCCCCAAACTACGCTTCCCCTCGTCCCCCTCTTCCTCTCATCTCTGTCAATGCACTTGCACACTCTGACATGTCTCGTGACCTAGTAGGAATGTTACTGTTTGTCTTCTTCCCTGTTCCCCTCCTCCCCTGCATTCTTGTTACTGCACTTGCATGAGCTGAATGTCTCAAGACCTAATAGGAACATTATTGTTTTGTCTTTCTTCCCTATACCTCACCCTCCCTTGTCTTGATGTGTCTTGAAATACAATTTGGTTGTATAGGTGCATTATAAATACCCAATAAATAAATAAATAAATATACAAACAGACATAACATTGTCGGCTGAGAGGAGGCTCTGTTTATGCAGCGTTCCAGGACTAGGGAAAAGCATTTGATGCAATTGATAGTTGCACACTGTGGAGCATACTGGACGCAATCTGGATCCCACCAGGTTTACTAATAATGGTTCAACTATGTTACGTGGACACTATGACAGCAGTGAGGTATGGAGGACTAGAATGGAACACTCTATACTTCGAATCCAACAAGGGGGTACAGCAGGGATGTCCTCTTGCCCCCTTGCTGGTTATTCTTTTTTCGTCAGACTTTGAGCCAGGAAGGTCTAACAATGAGGTTTCCCCCCCTACACGGAAGATCAGAGTGCCGTGCATTTCTTTTTGCCGATGACACAGCCATGTTGGCATTTACCACAGGTGCCCTGAACCAAAGGCTTTGTTATGCCAATGAATTTCTAGAGCAACATAAATAAAAACTAAACAAAAACAAAACTAAAATTATGATTTTCAGAAAGATGAGAAAAAAAATAGGAATCAATTGAAGTGGTGAACTCTTATGGTCTCCTCGGACTAGGATTTACTAGGAATTGCCTCTGGATGCAACATGTGAAATTACAGACAGAAAGAGCAACAGTCAGACTCAAGGACTCCTAAGATTTAATTACTGATATAGAGCACTTAGGTTTGATAAGTATAGGGAAGTTTTTAAACGTCTTCACTGATGCTCTATGTAGCGAAATCCTGGGACATGGAAACTGCAAGATTTTGGACACAGTACAGTCAACACTTTTGCATCCAATTTCGGGTCTACCGACCAGATGTCCAAAAGCGCTTTAAAAATTGAACTAGGACCTCAGAAAATTGCACTGATAGCAGAGACAAAATGTCTAACATGCTACAGCAAGTTAAAACTGGGGATCTCGGATCACCCAAGTGCTTTGGTGGGTTTCCTGGAGATGGAGGCCTCCGTGAGTAGGGACAAATGTGCCTGGTATGAGTGCAGAAGTAAACTCTGGGACGACCTGCTTGTTTAAGTGGGGTAGTGTGACGAATCAACTTCCGTGGTACTAGTGGTCTGGGGTGAATATCGGTTTCTAAACCATCAATCAGCTCCACACCTCTAATACACCAGAAGGGATCTGAACAGATTGGAATAACAAACAACTTATAAACCTCTGTGTCCAATTTTGGTAACATGGATGGAAGGGCAGGCATATCCGAAAAGGTTGTGGATAAGTTATTTATATATTTATTGGTTTATAGGGCCCCAAAGCCTTCAGGCATCAGGGCGCTCAAACACAGACACAATGGACAAACATATAGGCACAGGACAAGACAATGATTAGTTGCAACACAGCTAAAATAATAGTATTACCCAATGATAAAAGGGACTGCCCAGTAAAGGCTGTATCAAAAATATCTACTTTATTTGTATCACAACAGACATTCTAGCAACACTAGGAAATACAAACCACCCTGTAAAGGAATGCAGAGGACAGACTGTTTCAAAGAAGGAAAAGCAATGCACTCTGGAGACTGACAGGAGGGAAGTCAGTATGGTTAATAACCACAACAGTTTAAGGTTTCTTGGCTTCAGCACAAAGGGAAACATGAGTCTTAATTTGTCTCTAGGGGCTTTCTGGGATGGACCAGGAGGGCAGAACCACAATGTACCTTGTGCTGTAGGTTTTCTTGGTGCTCAACAGCGTGGAATCGGCTTCAGGGTGCTTTACAGGCTTCTGTGATGGAGTTTGAGATATATGTCTGCTGCGGGTATCAGGTGACAAGATGGTTCAGCAAGCAAAACTGGAAAAATGGCTGCAGGCTGACCCATATGGCATTTTGCGATCAGGAATCATCTCAGTGCTGATCAGTGATTCTGAAGCACTGGTCAAGATGTCTTGGATGTCTTTAAGCAACTGTGACTTGACAACGTTCAGCGTTGCAGTTGTTTGCAGCTCGAGGGGTTCGACTGGCTTGGAAATGGCCTTTAAGGAGAACATCAGTAGATGCTTGTCGAGGCACTTCTCCCAGGTCTATAGTTTTAGGTTCAGAGACCTTCTGGCACTTCCTGTCCAGGAAGCGTGCTGAAGAACCTAGCAGGGCATGCTGTGTGCTGGCTGGATACCGGTTCTGGAGCGGCTTGGGGGTCCTCTGAGTTATCTATCTCCCTCTGTTCCCTGGGAGATGTTTATGGAAGCTATCTTGCTTTCCTCTTTGTAAATACTGGTCCTTCCTTCCCTTGCGGAAGATGTAAGGCAGTCTGTACCTTCAGCCAGGGTCCAAGGTTGAGTTCTTCTTTCTGCTGGTTAACTTGTCAAGTGATCACCCAAAAGAGGGGCTCTGCCCTCTTTTAAAGCCAAGTGGGCCACAGTGATTGGTGTAGGCTAACCCTACCTTAATTAACCAATCCTGGGGTCCCTACCAACAATCTCCTGTATGCGTGCAGTCATAACCAGAGTGCTTTGCAACAGGAAAGGTAAAGGGGTGAAAACAGGAACAAGATGTGCTCCAGATCTAAAATGACAGAATTGTTCTTTCAACAGAAAGAGCTCTGTAGTCACTCCCTTTTGACACTAATTCCCACGCATTTTCCTGTCTGTTGTAATCAAATAATCTCTCTGGTTAATGGTCCTCCCTGTGTGGTCTCTGTTAAAGCGACAGGTCTCCCTTGAAGCTGTAACAAGACCAGACTCTCTGGCTCCTGCAAACCACATTCCTGTACCTTATGAATAGGGAACCCCCTAGCAGAGGTGACCTACTGTAAACAACAGACCCAGACACAACAGTTCATTTGTCATTGATAGTGAGGGCGGGAGCTGGCTTTACATTGACAAAGTTACATACGGAAGGTTGTTGAGTTTCTTGTCTTCTTTAATAACCTCTGCAGCCAGGCTCCATGTGGGCTTGTTTGAAATAACCCCCCATTGGCATGCTATTTGCTGCCACGAGCTGCATGATCCTAACAAAAGAACAGGGCGGTTCTGTGGAGCCTTTGTCAGTTAATCAGGCTGAGCATGGTAGGGGGAATGTTGGTCCTCCCCCTTCCTGGAGAAGACATTCTGTACTCCTCGCTATTATATTCCAACTAAATATATCAGGGCTGGAAGGTGTAGGCGTTGTCCAACCCGGAGTATACGGGTCAATGCTTTCTCATGTTGTGAGCATAGGAAAATGTATGTGAATCTGCCCCACACATTTTTCTGAGGTTGCTCTACCATTATTGCATTTAATTAAAAATTTCAAAAAAAGCCCAGGCGAATGTACACCCGCTGTGCACATGATCGAATTCCTCACAGGACTAAGTTATCCATAAGGGCAATCTGGCACGATCCAAATCAGCTATGCAAATTTGGTCTAGAGAGAGGGCATTGGCTGTGGATGCAGACAGAATCAAATCTTTATCCTCCCAGGTCATGCATGCTGATGTGAAATGGAACCTGACAGGCCGGGGGGCCCATTCGTAGTATGAACTCACCTTAAGGCAGGAGGCCATTAATTATGGGCCGACTAACTTTACTTGAGCTCTACAAAAGAGCAAGTTGGTGTAGGGTCTCACCAAAATGCCTGTCTTGTATGGGGCTCGATGAAGATCTGTTCCACTTCCTCTTGATTTGCCCATTTTATCGCCCACAGAGGATTGAATGGTTAAAGCAACATTTTTCTGGAGCACCGTAATGGATCATGTAAGGAAGGCATGGCCTTGCTGATAAACTGTGTAGAGCCTTGGTTCCTAGATAACCAGGGCAGATTAATAGGGAAGACTCTAACTAAAAGGACGCTTACGTCACATGCACAGGTAACATGCTAAAGTCATTAAGGGCGATTTTTGATAGACCAATGAAATAAGTATTAGTATACATGCTCCAGTGAAAGACTGCACTCTGCCTCTTTCAATCTGTCGATTTTGTTTGATTAATGGTGTTGCTGGTAACACACTGATTCACAAATTGGATTGATTTTGTCCGGTATGTATATTTAATGTTAATGTAGTAATTGTAAATACATTTTTTAAGAAGAATACATCCTGGACAGGATGGAACACTCCCTTTGACAGCATCCCCCCCACCCCGCCGTCAATCTTCACCACCAATGACTCCACTGCCATCGGCTTGCAGCAAAGCTCCAGTAGGAATGCAGGACTCCCCGCTGAAACTCCACCTGGATGGAGAAAAAGGGTTAGATGATGTTAGATTGTTGTGTAGGGTGACATGGGGTGGTTGGCCTTAGTAGAGGGGAACGGGTACTAGTTGGTGATTAGAGAGGAGGAAGATTTAATTTGTCTAATGCTAATGTAAGAAGGAAGCGTGTATTGAGGTATTGAGTTATACAGCAGATAGGTGTTTTTGGTGTAAGGTAGGGGGTGTGGTAAGTGTAATTTGTGGTTTGCAGAGAGGATGGCATGCACAATTGGCACTATAGTACGTTTATCTTTTTCCCAAAATCCTAATATGCATTGGTGTATTTACAGAAAATTAAGGTGCGAGTGTGGTTTTGAATAAAATCATACCTGTTGCCCTGTGTGGGAATCCTGACAGTAGTGATGATATAGAGCTTAGGTTTGTGATGCACAATTCTCTGATTGTGGGTATCAATTTGCCCAGGGCAGACCATCCTCCTCATCCCCTCGGTCACTGTCTGGATCCTGGTGATCCAGGTCGGGCATGGGCACCGGTCGCCCGATCGCAATGTTGTGCAACATACAACATTGAATGACAATCTTGCCAACCTTCTCAGGACTGTAGTGCACTGCACTCACCACCTATGAAATGCAGATAGCAGAACCATGCCCACATTCCCAGTCAGTGAGTGCACAGGCATGGCGTCTATGGTGCTTCTCCAAATGCTGGCTTCAGGAGTGGCAGAAGTGGGCATTCAGTGTCACCTCCATAGTTCAAATGTACAGGTTCAGGGTGACGACACACTCATGAATGTCAACTTTGACCAGTGCAGTGTACTTGCAATCCCTATGAATGCCTTCTGTAGTGGAGCAGTTACATTCCTCTGCGGGAAATCCCACCCCCTTACCTCTTATATGTTGGAAGCCTGAGATTGTGCCATGCTTGACACCAGCAGTTGTGACCATACCCCAGCGTGTTTTATGAATAAGGTACCCACTGAGACAGCCCTATCAAAGGTATCCCCGAAGAGATGATAATCTGACGGAGGAACTCCCTGAAGGAATATGAAAAGGAGCAATAAGAGGAGCTGGTGACATCACGAAAGACGAACGTGACACCCCGAAAATACTGGCTGAAAAGACTGCATGGATCTTACAGAACTGATGATGAAGTTAAGAATCAAGTAAACTTTCTTATGCCAAAAGAATATTGCACGTGCGTGAAGCACTGCAGAAAATGCAAGCCTTTGAACAAATGTACAGATGCTGTAATGCAAGTAGATTAAGTAATCTTAGAAGCTGGCTATATGTCGTGAATATACTGCAGGCGAAGCCGCCATTGTATAGAAACTGGACATTGGAGTCATGAATTTAGTAAGCCAGGACCCAAGGATATGATAGGATATGATAGGATATTTATAACATGCTTATTACCCAGAGGTTTCTAAGCGTGGACTCGGAGATCGGACCTGTCCTACTCGGTGTTGTCTTGCTTCCAATGTGAGCATGCTGCCCCTGAGCTATCCTCCTGAGAGAAAAGGTGAGAACTGTGTCACAGCAAGACTAAACTGAGATCGTGGAAATGAATGGTGAGGCTGTCTGGACTGGTGTCAAAGCTGAAGCAGCCAAAGCCGATTATCTATTCTTTTTTTTTTTTTTTTTTTTACTTTTCTCTATTGGCAAGAAGTAAAGGCAGGTACATAACGCAGTACACAAACAGCTACAATCACATTATTTGCTTTTACGGAGAGGGAGGAGCAGGAGCCGCATCCCACCAGCAGCAAGCAGTTGAGTAGTGGTGATCCCCCCCCCCCGCGAGCCCCGGATGTCTGGGCACCTCTGCATGTCTTGTGCCTCGGGGGAAGAGCAGGCTGGGGGCCAGCCACACACCCCGCAGAGGTGTCTCCTCCCCACCCGCTTACTTGGGTCTTGGTCGCTCAGTCGCTGCTCGTAGGGGCACACCTCCGGGACACGCCACACACCGCGGGCCACGCTGCTCTGTCCGGAGTACTTTTGCTGCCTGTTCCACACTGGCTACAGGCTTCAGAGTGTTGTGCTACGCTGTCTGTACAGGCCCCAGGCATGCCCCCCCCACCAGGCGACAGCAGCTGCAGATACCTCAGATGAGGCTCGCCCAAGTCAGAGGGGTCCGCTCACGTCAGGAGTTCTCAGTGGGGTCTGGTGCAGGGCCGGGGCCGCGCAGCCCGCGCGGGCAGGCCCAAACGGCATCAGCCATCCACAGGTATAAACGGCTGTATCTCGGTCTTGGAGCTCCGTTTTTTCTTGGGACCGAAGACAAATATCCCCTGCGCCCATGGCAATGTCTGAAAGCAATTTCAGGGCTCAACCATTAGGGATTCTGCCATTGTTGTCAGATGTTTAGCGGTGGCACACAGAGTTTCTAAGCTAAGCCATTTTGCAGGCTGCTCAACGGCGCCCTCCGGTGGTTATCTATTCTTGAAGACAGTGATCATGCAAAGCTGAATCATCCCTTGTTATGGTGCAAAGAAAGAACTGCAAGCTGGCCAAGTTTTATTCATTTAAGACATTTAAATGCTTCAAAATGGAGCAAATCATGGTCTCCTGTCATGTGAGCCAAAGCTAGAAATAGAGTTGAGCATGGAGTACTAGAACAACAGTAGTGAAAGCCTGTACTCACATATTTTCCCAGAGACAAGAATACTTTGCAAGGCCAAGGTCAAAGACAATCTTCATGGCAGATGGCATGGGTGATGAGAGATGTTGGCTAATTGGGTGGGGAGGTAAAGTCAAGTCCACCTCCTGGCACCTGGGTCTGAGTTTACATGCTGCTAAGTGAACCGAATGTTCCCGATATGGCACGAGTGTGCCAACCAATTATAGAGGGCCATATAATGAAGGGTTTTATAGTTTGAAGACCAGTGATATACCATGTACGTAATAGTGTTAAACATTACATGTTTTAGAGGTAGGCATAAATTGTCCACCTGACAGTAGACAACCAGTCACAATCCCACCCCTTATAGAAAGTATACTTAGATGTTCTCCTTCAATGTATCACAATCCCACTTAGGTTTTTCTTATTTTCCACGTAGTATGACGTCACGTTTGACATATTTTTTGCATATAAGGCTGTTTTTATGAGAAATGCATTGAGGGCTCGAGCAAAAGTCCATTGATGTCCATTGAAACTCCTTGTTTTAGATAATTGTTAATCAACCAGCACCTTTGCCATCTTCCTGAGTTGGTTTGATTATTTGATATTGGAGTTATTCTGCATCCCCATCCATCGCATGCACGATACCCAAAGGGCCATATGCTCACTTTTATAGTCTCCATGCATGTGTGTGACATTGGCAACATCCTGCCACACTGAGGGAGGAGGAGGGTGTGTGGGATGCATGGGTGTGAGTTCAAGTGAGTAGATCTGTCACGTACCCAGCAGCCATGTCCAGGTTTATCTGTGGGACTCATGCACATGACCGGTTCACTACTCCCAGGAAGTGAATCCCAGGAAGTGGCAGTGCAGTGCCTGATGCACTGGGGCCATACCATGCCATTTATGGAGTATCTAGTTTTTAAAACATACTCCTTTATCTGGAGGAGTGAAGGGTCCTACAGCATAGCTAAACATTCCAGTGCCCACTGGTACATTGGTAAAGCAAGCAATGGCAAAAGAGCTGGCTTTGCAACAGTTGACCTCAGCCTTTTCAGGGTAGTTGTAGGCGTGTGCATCATACCATCGTACACACACGAACACCAACGATATTGACTGTGACACTTCGTCCAGTGGCATGCTGGAATGTTGCCTTGGAACAGCAGGTTTGGTCACTACTCTTAAGGGGGCGTGACAGTCTCTATTTGGATACTGTTGCCTCTTTGTCACCCTGATTGGGCCCCTCCCAGCCTGACTTACTCAGCAAAGTGGCGCAACACCAATGCGCCGACCTGGCATCAGCCCACCGCCCCCTGAAATTTTGGGCTATGTTGATTCCAGCTGGCTGACCTACCGATCCATGGCTGGACAGAGCAGGAGACACACATTAAACGGTGCCTTTGCTTCACTGTTAACAAAGACCCTGCAATTACTAACCTAAGCATTTCACTGTTAGCACCTGCATTCATATGCATACATTTTCAGGCACGTGAAGTCATCATGTGGGTTTAGAACTTGCATCCCAGGGGAGTGATTTGAAGGGTAGAGAGGGGACAGGATCGCTCCTTAAGTGGGTGCTTTCAGGCTTAAAGGACAGACTCAACTGCATTGCAATAGTAGCATTAGAATGCACAAAGAAGTTATATGCCCACCACACAAATAAGGTTGCCCCTCCCCAAAGTCTCTGAAGTTAGCACCTCTCCCAACATTTGAAGGGTTACCTCTCCCCACCCCCCCCAACCCCCAGCACCCTCTGAAATGTAGGTTGTGTTGCACCCCTGCATCAGGTTATGGGTCCTGGCCTTGCTACTAGTTATTTTCCTCGTGGTTGTCTGTCTCCTCTCCTCTCTCTGTTCCGCCACTGTTAACTCAAAGAACTGCATCAGCTCCTGCGCCTGCCAGCTCTGTGCACCACTCTCATGCATCTGTCTTCCCACTGTGCTCTTGCACCTATTTCAGGTGAGAGCCTGCACCTGGCCTAGGTCGGAGTCGACAGTCACTGTTTGGCAGGCGTCGGTGGTAGCATTTCTCTTCATATCCCTGGTATTGTTTGGACTATGTCTTTAGGTACAGTCTGTTGGGGTTACTGGGGGTGCAACCAGCTATTGCATTGTACTCCTGGTGATTGCTGCAGCCTTTGCGCATGATGACTTGCAGTGGCGTCCCTAGGGGGAATGGGGGGGCCGGGGCCCCCCCTGTGAAACCCTGTGCCCCCCTTGTGCCCCCCCGACCTAAGACGAGCAGTGACCATGTTCTCCCCCTACTTTTGTCTGTGCCCTCCCCTACTTTTGTGTTTGGCCCCCTCTGTGCCCCTCCTAAATTTGATTCCTGGCGACGCCACTGATGACTTGTGCTTTCAGTTTGTGCCAAAATAATGCCCCGCTGAATCGTTTAGGTTCACCGGGCAGCCTTTACCAGCACCACAAACAATTGTGGCTGCACTTCTTTTGCAGTTTCCAGGCTGTTTTGATCCCTGGAATGAAAAGCTTAATAAGGTGAGCGTATGAGAAAGTAAATAGCGCATGTTGCTTGCTGGAAATCACGCAAGTGGCATTTTCCGCATGCATTGCGTTCTAAAAAAGTGCGTGCAGATATTTGATTGGTACCACATTCGGTAAATAATGTATGCCACAGGCGATTTTCAACTCGTTAGGAGGTGTCCTTAATAATAGGTGGCAGCGGTGCTGCTAGGTCTGGAAAAGATCTGGGCTACACTAATGTTGGGACTGTCGGGACTCAGGGCTAGCTGCCTTTTTGAAGAGATATCGCGAGACTACATAGTCTCATGAGATCTTGCAGAAACAAGGAAGTTGAAGCTCCCGAGAAGCCGAAGCAGAGGGCACGGAGCAGGTTCAGCTCCCGGTGCTCCTTTTCAGAAATGTTATTGCGACATTTATGGACTTTATTTCACAGGTTGCTGTAAACATTGTTGAGGGCCTGTTGCCCAGAGTTCATGGACTGATGTGCTAACTGTACCAATAAAGCCAATCAGGAGTCACAATAAAGGAGTCCATCAAATCACTACACAGTCTCCAGTGCGTCATTCTATCTGGGGCTACAATCAAAAGACCCGGGGCTATAGGCCTATAAGCCCCTCAGCCACCCCCTAGCAAAGCCTCTGATAGGGGGTAATCCAAATACACCCTGTTTTAACTGTACTTGCAGTCTCATCATGAGGGCCACGCTGCAGCACACAGGTGAACGTGGTTCTGTGATCCACTCAGTGCTTAGCCCCAAGAGTCAGGGGACATGGTGCATGAGACACTTTACTCAAAGCGAGACACAGTAACATCGCTCATCTACCCGAGCAAGTCCCAGCAGGGCCGTCTCTAAGACAAAGCGGGGGTGCGGGGGGTTGTGGGAGGGGGGGGCTGTTTATGTTTTCCGTTTTTGAGTAGACGGTTTAATCTGCAACACTGCAACCTACATTCACAGCCGGTGATGGGTACAATTATAACAGGCTGCACCCGAGGGCTACAAGGCAGGGAGATTATGAAAAATGCACCCCTCTCATCTGCGTGTTCGGCCGCTTTGTAGTGTAATTCCTAGCAGCAGAGACACGATGAGACACCAGGATGATCAGACAGGCCCTCTGCCAATGGACACGACGTTTGATTTAACTCAGGTTCTCGCCTTTCTCTTTTCTCAAGTTCAAAGGAAGTGGATCCCCCCCCCTCATCAGCAGCCCCCGCATTACACTCCCAGGACGGGGCCTCCACGTGGCAGCCGCTCGGATTGCACGCAGCGTGCACTTGTCCTCACCTAGAAAGCCTTCCTGGCGGTGGCCTCCCTTTGGGGTTTCTTCCGTCCGTGTCTTGTTTCATGTTATTTCACTACAGCGCGAGCAGCCTTTTAAATGCACTTTTGTAGATAATGTTCAGATTAGGACTGTTCGAAAAAAATCAGACACAAAAATATGATCCCTGCAGTACTTGTCATTAACTGGCAATGTACTCCATATCCATATGATAGCGCTGATATAAGCCACCTCTCGGCGAGTGCTCTGTCCACTCCCTCACACTGCCTTTTCCTCTATCGTGGGACCCGTTAAGGGACCTTGGAGCTAATAACGGGCCCGCAATTTGCGGCCCTGTTATTAACGCCTTCCCCATTCCCATTGAGCCCTATGGGGGCTAAAATGGGAATGGCGAATGGTTTACTGAATGGGGACTTACCGGGTTCGCTTAGGTCGGAATGTCCTGCTAAGTCCACATTCAGTGAGACCGGACCCGGGTTTGGTGGCTGCCATGGCGCTATTAGCGCCATGGCTACCTCCAAACTCGTGATGACCCCCTATGTCTCTCACTCACTGACCTTTTCACTCCCTCTATCTCAACCTCTCTCTCTCTCTCTCTCTCTCTCCCTCTCTCTGTCTCTCTCTCCCTCTGCCCCTTTCACTTCCTGTCTCTCCCTTTATCTCACTCTGTCTCCCTCTCTCGGTCTTTCTATTCTGTTGTTCTCTATCTTTCTCTGTCTCTCTCTATTTCTCTCTCTCGCCCTCTCTGTCTGCCCGCTATATCAATCTCTTTCTCTCTTTTTTATGTCTCTCTCTGCCGCTTTCACTCCCTGTCTCTCACTCTATCTCTCTCTGTCTCCCTCTCACACTCTCTCTCTCTCTAACTCTTTTACTCTTTCTCTCTCTCTTTCTCCCTCTCACGCTCTCTCTCTCTAACTCTTTTACTCTTTCTCTATCTATCTCGCCCTCTCTCCCTCTCCCTCTCTCTCTCTCTCTCTCTTTCTCCCTCTCTCTCTCTCTATTGCTCTCTCTCAACTAGAATGAGTGTGGCAGCGACAGAGGCATCCTCAGAGGTGGGGACGTGCCTGGGTTTTGGAGACACATTGCCACCATGTGTACTGCTCGCATGTAGCCATCTCAGGTTGAGGGTGCCTTGTCTGAAGGGTAATGTGAGGGTGATGGGTAGAGGGTCTTCCAGGGAGGTGAGGTTCTTGACAGATCTGCATGCAGGGTCTATAACTTGTTATGTTCTATTTGTATTATCAGTGGCCAGCGCAACACATAAAACATCGCCTTGGTCCTCTCAGAAACCACAGGCCATTGATTTTAAATGGAGCGTAAACCTTCCCTCACAGGAAGGACAGTTTAAGAGACAAAATGGTGTGTTTAAAATAAAACCTATTAAAAAAGAAATGCATTAATTGTACTAAGATTTTAAATTGCTTCTTTTTAAAATTGTACAATGTTCATTTCTAATGAACCCTTACAGTGTGCATTATAGTTGTAATGAGAATGTTACACGTGTCTTACTGAGCCAAGCTCATTATCAAAGCCTAGAAACACCATGTAAAATATTTTCTTATATAATGTCAGCCCACGAGACGCATGCTGTACTCTTTAGAAATGCCTTATTAGTAAGGGGAACGGGGCACATAGTACCAGTGAGGGTTCCAGTCTATTTTACATAAAACCAAAGAGCATTTTGGGAAAATAAGAATGACTACAGTTCTTAATATTTGATAAATATGTCTGTGATAAAAGGGTTGCATTCTTAAATTACAGAGTACAAAGCACACCATGGGATTTTAGTTCATTTTTTTTCCCTTCAGAACACTCACAACAATTTTAAAATCCTTGTAACACTGCATCACATATGTTGATACTGATAGTCTTGGGACTCTGACAAATTCAACCATCCACAAGGTGGGTATGTGCATGCCTGTAGCTTTTCTGACATTTAAAAAAAATAAAATAAATGGAATGATGGTAGACCAACCTCTGGAAAATGTGTGGGGCTAAGCCCACACATTTTCCTATGCTCATCGCATTACATAAGCATAGAGCTGTGTACTCTTGGTAGACACATCCTACAGGCACAGCCACCCTGTCATATTTAGGTGGCATATGACAGGAGGAGTAACCAATGCATCTCCAGAATGGTGGGGGTCAAACCTTCCCCCTGCCTTGGCCAGCCTGATTAACTAAAAAAGGCTCAATGGATCTTCCCTGTACTTTTGTTGAGCCCTGCAGCTGGAGACAGTGATTCACATACCATTCATACAGTAATTTAAACAGGCCCACATACGGCCTGGCAGCAGAGGTTAACAAAGCAGACAGGACACCCCAACAACCTTTTATCTGCGTTGTGTCAACCTGAAGCCAGTTCTTGCCGTCAGTATCGATTGACAGTGAACTGTCATGTCTGGGACTTTGTGTTTAAGTAGTTCACCATGCAGGGGGACCCCATTAATCAGGTACGAGAATGTGGTTTGCAGGAGCCAGACAGTCTAGTTTCACTGCGGCTTCAAGGGAGACCTGCCGCTTTAGTCAGGAATCAGCACGATGCAGGAGGAAAATCCTCCAACATAAGGTCAAACTTGTAGTTCAGTTCTGCAGTAAAAACAGCGGTAATTCAGCTATTGTTCTGAGGCCTAATGTTCCCTATGCTCCCGTACCATGCTAGCCAGGTCTTCAAGTAGGAACGGCAGAGCAGATGTACAGAAACCCCAGGAAAAGTTAATATGTATGTATATATTTTTATATTCCACTGTTAAATGTTCACCGCTTTTGTCCTCAAAGCCTTAGGTGACTCTCCCCATTTCAACATGTGGCTTAGCATTTTCTCTTTCCTTTTCCACATGAAGTGGATCTGGATGCCTTTTTAGAGAAAACATCCTTCCCAATTCTGCACTCTCTCCCACCATATTTTATGATGGTTGCATTGCTGAGCTCTTTTAATGGTCACTCTGGCAACAGGGCACAGGGGCCTGTGATTTTATCCGATCACCACTCTCACCCCAACACTCATGGCAGGAGACATCTGTACCATTCTGCAGGCAGCTTAGATTTTGCCCTTTCATTTCCCGCCAACTCAACACTGACTTAAGGCATTTTCTGTTCACTCTCTTACATATTCTCCCTGTTTCTGTTCAATGGGTGATTCCAGTGCATGAACATATGTCCAAATCGCAAGTTAAAGAGAACATTCTTTTAACTGTTCAACAATTGTTATGAAAACAGAGAAAATATGGGTTCTTCCATTGAACTTTCATAGCGATAAAACCTCTGGATGGATTTGCCCCAAATAGGAACAAGTTGGGGACCAAGTGTTGCAGATGTGCCTTTTAGTCATACATTCCACAATGCCACCTAGTAGCCATTGCTGGAAGTTCACCTCCAGTTCTGAGCCACAACAGCAAGGCATTGTGGGTATGCAAATTAGCTCTAATGCAAACCTTTTTCTCCAGGAAATTGTCTTTGGAAGGCTGTCAAGACAACTACATACCTGGTTTCACCCTTATAAGGGATCATCAGTACAGAATAGTCCTGGCAGCCTTGTGGTTGGAAAAGGTTTGCATTTGAGCTAATTTGTATACCCACAATGCCTTGCTGTTGTGGGGTCAGAACTGGAAGTGAACTTCCAGTGACGACTACTAGGAGGTGTTGTGGAATATGTGACTTGGCTCAAATTTATTTTCCTACTATATATATATGTAAAATGCAGCACAGTGGCTTTTTATTTTTAACAGTGGCCTCTTTAACCCCATAGCCCTACACTATCCACCATCACCTTCAATTCTCCACATCACATTTTGTATCTGTAAGGGTATGCATTGTTTCCAGACCCTTGTTTCCAGTTTGCATTTGGAACAGACACGATGTTTGCTTGTGAATGGACACCATACAGGTAAGTGTAATGGGTGCTATAGAAGTCATCGTAGAGGGCACCATAGAGTTCACTGTAGTGTGCAGCATAAAGTTCACCCTAGTGGGCAACATCAAGACCATCACTGAGGGCATCATAGAGGTAATTGAAGTGAGTACCATAGAGGTCCTCTTAAAGGGCTGTTTATGGGTTCATAGAGGGCACATTAGAGGTAACATTATGGGGTGGGTACCATAGAGGTTAGTCTAGAGGGCAAACAGAGGTCATCCTAGATGACATCAGAGGTCATTGAATTAGGCACCATCGAGGTCATCATACAGGTCATCAAAGAGGCACTCTAGGGGACATCATAATGCGTATCATAGAGGTAATCATCAAGGGTACCAAACAGGTTATCAAAGGGGGCAACATAAAAGTTATCATAGTGGGCACCATGGGGTCATTCTAGAGGGCACCATAGAGGTCATCATAGAGGTCATCATAGAGGTCATTCAAGTGGGCACAATCGGGGTCATCATCATCATTAAGGGCACCATACAGGTCATCATAGAGGCATTCTAGAGGTCATCATAAAGGGTACCGCGCAGATCATCAAATCGGGCACCCTAAATGTTATCATAGTGGGCACCATAGAGGTCACCATAAAGGGCATCATAGAGGTCAATGAAGCAGGCACCAGAGAGGTCATCATAAAGGGCTGTATATAGGTTCCTGTAGGACACTGTAGAGGTCACTTTATGGGGTACCATAGAGGTAAGTCTAGAGGGCACTGTAGAGGTCATCGTAGAGTGCATCATAGAGATCAATGAAGTGGGCACCAGAGAGGTCATCATAAAGGGCTGTATATAGGTTCATAGAGGGCGACATAGAGGTCACTGTATGGTGTACCATAGAGGGCATCACAGAGGTCAATGAAGTGCGCACCAGGGAGGTCATCATAAAGGGATGTAGATAGGTTCATAGAGGGCACTACAGAGGTCACTTTATGGGGTACCATAGAGGTAAGTCTAGAGGGCACAATAGAGGCTATCATAGAGGTCATCATAGAGGTCATTGACATGGGCACCAGAGAGGTCCTGATAAAGGGCTGTATAGAGGTTCATAGAGGGCAGTATAGAGGTCACTGTATGGGGTACCATAGAGGTCATCGTAGCGAGCCCTATGCTGGCCACTACACTGGTCAATGGCCACACCCGCAATTTCCTGCTAAAAACATGGTTGCTCTTTCATGCACACTCTTGCTCACTGAGTGTCCAGTCCACGAGACCGACCAGCCGCAATATTTCAGAGACTGACTGTTTTCTACAAAGTTAAAAAGTCCCGTGAATGTGGAACACTCACTGCCCCCTCACCCTTGCTCCCCCTTTCTTCCCACTCTTCCTTGCATCTCATGTGAGCGAAAACATGGGCATTTTAAAATAAACACACAGAAAATAAAAAGTAAAATAAGCCCCCAAACGTTGGCCAAGTATCAACATTGCACCTCAAAGGTCTGCTTTAACCGCTTGTATAATTGCACGAAAGGTAGCAAAGCGGGCGTGCGAGGCTGAGAGGCAGGTAAGAAAGGGTGCAGACACTGGGGGCATCATGTGTTTGGATGTGCCTGAGAGCAGACTCTTTGTTTTAAAGAGGGCTGCGGCATTGACAAATCAAACTAAAAATACCCCGCTCAAGCAGGGCGCATTTGAAGCGCTGGCCTGCTAGTCCCCACCTCCAGTTGGACACTGCATGGCAATGGCCTTACACAATACATCAAACGTTACTTGAGCAGTGCGCGTTCAGTGCATGCGGGCAGTACGCCCTGACACTGCAATAGTATAGACAACCCGGCAGAGTAAGGCACGAATGGAGTCCTTACGAGTCCCACAGTAATGTGGTGTCAAATCTGGGCTGTCAATAACCAATTTTGGAGTTCAGAGGACTTCATGGGGATTTTGGTGGAATTTCAGTGAGTGGTAATTCCTCTGATTTTCTTTTATCTGAAAGTGAAGGAGTTACATCCAGCATGATGCGAGAAGCAAAGCCTCCACTTCAAGGTCAAACTCGGAGTTCAGAGGGGTGCTAAAAATGACCGTAATTGTGTTACCATCAAAAATGCGCGGTAATGGAAATGCTGCTTCTTTTTAACCACACCGCCAAATTGGTAATGGAGCCCTAGGTCCCTGGGAATCTAGTGGTAACCACTCACAAGGATGTCTGTGAACATCCCATTTGGCTAAAGAGCTGTTGCAACTGCCCTTTGGTATGTCCTTGTCAAGGACATGTGTGGGGCACCATACCTGATGCCCCATATGCGTCATGTAAGGAGCTCGTGGGAGGAGTCTCACTGTGCGCAAGCTTTTGTTATCAACCGCTTCCACAGAAACATGGCTGTGTCCTTTGATTCTCCGCGGGCCGTTCCTTTCTGCTTGACATTCAGTTTCCAATGGTTGCCAACGTAAAGGAACTTGAAAGAATTCTGGGAAATAGGTTTGTCTAACTTTTCCAAACCTAGTCTATAACCTCCAATTTATTTTTAGTGTCTAATGAACATACAAATCTCAGTCTTGGTCGCCTGATAGGGCGCTAACCAACTAGCAATCCTAATATAAGATATTGAATAGAGTATATTTAGTGCATATGTTGGTTATACCATAAAGTTAACAATGGTTGAATTAGCACAAATGGGAGGTTTGTGGGTGGTTAAATCGTTGCTGTAATGTAGCAGTCTACAAGCTGCCGGTTTGTGCTGCTTCGACAATACTTAACATCATAGCTGAAGAAAAGACATGTGGGGGGTGTACTGCTTATGGCTGCATGTCATGGTTGCCATGCTACTCCTCTCCTGGACTTTGCCATTTTATTCAATTGAAGTGCCCCAACACTACAACTCCCAGCATGCACTTGGTAGAGAAGTGAAAGCCCAGTTCTGGGACATGATGTCCCTCCTGACATGGACCAAAATCCACAGCAAGGGCCTGTTTGGGTTACAAGTTCCTCTCTAGTTCCCAAGAAAGATATACTGGACATTTTAGATCAGATGCTGCTACAAGGTACTAACTGTCCCTGTGCATGTAGTACATGTCCCTAGATGGAAGTAGTGAGCTGCCTAGCTAAGGAAAGACGGGAAGAGAAGTTTCCCTAAATTAATCTTAATGACTCCAAAGTTAATGTGTAGCTTGTAAAAAAAAATCACAAAAAAATGGTGCTGAAGCTTTGTTCTCACTAGCTTAATTCCGCCCGCATCTCAACCATGAGTTTAAAAAGGGGCCAGCCCAAGGGTCAGTTTATGACACATGTTTGCCCCACAGACAATTTGAGACTAATTTCATTAGGTTTTTAGATAAATGGCACAACATGGTATTGCTCATTTACTCCAGAAATATTGTTCTAATTCCTTTTCTCCGAGTGTACCAGGCGTTTTGAAAGTACATCCCACTTTGTCTACCGATTTCAGTGGAATACTATGACCTTTTGGGACCTTCATCAGGACAGAGGGTTCCTAATTGTTCTCAACCCCCCTCTGATTCATCTGTCTGCCATGGGGGCACATGGCACCAACTTCATGCCATGCACTATCTGCAGGCACACACTACAAGAGACAACCGATGTTCTCTTAAAACGTGGTTGTTCAAGGACAAGAAAATACGAATTTTTCGCAGAATCTATACAGACAATATTAACAAGGGTTAAGAATATCGGTGAATGGCTCACCAAGGCAGGCTTAAGCCTGCCCGGGATGACATGGTGATGCCCAGCCCATTCAGACTTCTTTTTGGTATTCTTCTCCCAGGGTCAGCCTGAAAGCAAACAAGATTTGGAAACTTGTAAACTGGTTGCATTACCTATGACACAATATTTTCTCTGGCATATTCACAAGTTTTTGGTGGGATATCATACATTAAAAAACAACCTATTGTATATGTTTTCTATTGTACGGGGGCTGTGTTGTTGTTATATTTTCTTCTATTGTTCTCAGATGCTCCTAACTAGTTCAAGCTTTCCACACCTCAAGGTACCTGCAAAAACCAGTTTTTGGGAAAATTAGTTACTAAAGGAATGGAAAACCCTCACAAGTTCTACATCGCTAAACTGGGGTTGCTTCCCGCACGAGGCCAAAAGGGCACCACCATTTTCATGAAAGCGCCCCATTGCAAAATCTCGTAGCTATGCTGTCCACTGGATCAGCAGGTGACCCTTCCATGATTTCTTAGGTACACGTCAGTCATGTGACTGTTAGCTTCTCTTAGCGCACCCACCAAACAACTCATGTGTTGTTGGGTCAGCCATCTTAGACTAGTAACAAGGAAGTCATGGGTCAATCCCATGCAATCTAAAGTGTTCAATTTAGGCAGAGACGCAGAACATTGGGATGACACCTGCGGAGTCATCACAAAAACCATACCTAGACTCTCCTTCCGAGTGGCAGGGAAAGGCAGACACTTCTTGATCCCGACCCTGGGGCGGTATTAGCAGGGAGGATCTCCTGGGAGGAGAAGAGCCCCATGGGAAGCGGAGGACTTTGTGGGATTAGACACGGTATTTATCTTCCTCAAGGAAGGGAATATTATTGATATCGGAATATGTAATGGCTTGTTGTCAAAGAGAGCTTTTATTCTCTCAAACTAATTGTCAGAATGTAGGTGTAGACAATTATAATCAGTCATGTATAATAAGAACACCCCTTGTAAAGTAACTGGCATTCACAGAAATACAATAACCATATCAGTCCCAGGGGAAAAAGGAAGAGCAGTCTTTAAATGTTCCCAATTTCATCTCTGAAAACCCCATTCCTCTATAAAGCTGAATACTTGATAAATCCTTATTGTACTCCTTTGGAGAATATGTATAAGGAGAGAAGTGAGTCCCAGGAGGATAGCTCAGCGGCAGCGTGCTCGACTAGGAAACAAGACGACACGAAGCAACACAGGTTCGATCCCTGGGTCAGCGCTTAGAAACCTATGGGTATTAAGCGCGTTATAAATAATCTATCATATATCATATATCATAACTTGGTGATGATAATTACATTGAACAAGCAAAATGTTATGTTGTGGGCTTCAAGTCCCACAATTCCCAAAGTACTGGGATGAAGAAGAGGGCTGCAGAGGTACAAGACTACATGTTGCAGCCCATTAGGAAAAATGACCCACTTCTGCGTGACTGAGAGGCATAACAGCCCCCCTCGGGAGAAGAAGGAGAAGAAGAAGAAGAAGAAGAGTCCTTGTCTGAATTTAAATGTAGAAATGCCTAGAAAATAAAGACATCTTCATTAATGGATCCAATGCACCATAGCATGTGTGTGAGAAAGGACATGAGACTCAATGATAACCATTACGGACAAATATACCCTGTCAAAGCCATGAGGAAGCTTCTTAGCCTCCACTGAAGTGCTATGCGAAACAAATGTTGGCTTATGGAATAATACATATTTGGATCAAGTATTTGTGCAAGTGGATGAAATACATTCAAGCAAGGCGAACATTACCTCCAGTGACATTTGTGTTTGTGTTTTGTTGAAATAGACATTAACCAACTGTATGATTAATCTCATCTGAATCTCATTAATTACAATTGGAAATCTTATCTCAGACAAATATGTGTGGTGCAATAGAGGTGTTAGTGACAGAGTTCATACTTGTAGTTAGTAGTTTTTTTCTTGCCTGACAGGAGAGTACACCAGGTCAGAGAACTCTGTAGTAGTAGGCCTGGCAGCCGAGTAGACCAAGTGATGTGTTCTGTTCTGGCAGGAGAGTACAGAAGAACAGAGAACTCTGTAGTAGTAGGCCTGGCAGCCGAGTAGACCAAGTGATGTGTTCTGTTCTGGCAGGAGAGTACACCAGGTCAGAGAACTCTGAAGTAGTAGGCCTGGCAGCCGAGTAGACCAAGTGATGTGTTCTGTTCTGGCAGGAGAGTACAGAAGAACAGAGAACTCTGTAGTAGTAGGCCTGGCAGCCGAGTAGACCAAGTGATGTGTTCTGTTCTGGCAGGAGAGTACACCAGGTCAGAAAACTCTGTAGTAGTAGGCCTGGCAGCCGAGTAGACCAAGTGATGTGTTATGTTCTGGCAGGAGAGTACAGAAGAACAGAGAACTCTGTAGTAGTAGGCCTGGCAGCCGAGTAGACCAAGTGATGTGTTCTGTTCTGGCAGGAGAGTACAGAAGAACAGAGAACTCTTTAGTAGTAGGCCTGGCAGCCGAGTAGACCAAGTGATGTGTTCTGTTCTGGCAGGAGAGTACAGAAGAACAGAGAACTCTGTAGTAGTAGGCCTGGCAGCCGAGTAGACCAAGTGATGTGTTCTGTTCTGGCAGGAGAGTACAGAAGAACAGAGAACTCTTTAGTAGTAGGCCTGGCAGGTGAGTAGACCAGATGAACGTTGATGAAGTACTGTGATGTGGTTAAAAATCTTGAAGAAGCTGTTGAAGAACTGCTAAAGTGTTTTATGGATCAATACAGAATCATCTGGACAAATTAATGCTACTGAGCAAGTGTTTTATGAACTGCTGATGAATTATTTGATATTGTCAAACAAGTGTTTTAGTGAACTTGTGCCAAAATATCTTGATAAAGACATTTTTGTTGAAACAAATGAAGTTCAAAATTATCCTTTGCTGATGAAAATAAGTTGTTTGAATATCTTGATTACACTTGAAAAGGGGAAAACTTTGTTCAACACTTGTGAAGTGTTGATTGAATTCAAGATGAAACTTTGTGTTATCAAAGCAGAACAGAAAAAATAACTGAAGTGGAACTTGTACTTATGAGACAGGATGTCCTTATCCTTTTGGAACAGTTAAACACAAGCCAGCTTGAATCGAGGAAAGGGGAATCCATCCAGATTATAAGGAGAAACAGATACTGTGATGTAAACTTAACTGTTGTGTTTGTTGCTTTTGAAGTTCCATATATTATCTTGTTGAGCTGGTGTAGGTACACGTGTGAGGGACAGAAAACGTTTGTTAGAGTGTGTCCTTTAGTTTATTTTAAGCAGGGGAATTCTCATCAGGGTGGGGATAGTGAGGCGTTTATCCAACCTTTTGAGTTAATCAAATGGCATCTTTTGAAAAAACTTTCACAAAGATGTCTGCCTCCTATTTCTGACCCCTCACAATATCCTTGGACAAGTTACTCTGAAAATTAGCATTGTTCTTTTTGCTAAGGTATATTGTGTTTTTTCCAATGCAGTTCTTTCAAAGACCGGGTATATTCAAGGACACACTGTGTCCATTACCCAGGTGCAAAGGGACTTTATTAATTCGGCATACATCACACAATTTAATATCCACCATATTCGAATGGAGGGAACCTCCCCATGGTAGCCTGTCCCTTTTCAATATGTGGTACACATGTGCTGGTGCAGAAACAGCAGATGCACACGTTTATTTTAAATGTAGCGCACTCACCACATTTTTTGGCCAAACGTTTTTATAGTGTAGATACATGTGGCCAAGGAATCCCTTCATTGAGTCCTGTTATATCAGTTTTTTATCTTATAAATTCAATTTTGTTCTCTTAGCATCAACATGTGCTATAATGTCCCCGCCTCTCAATGGGGTCTTGACTTGTTCTATAATGATCCATCTTAGTCCATTTTCTGAATTTGATTTGTTGACAAAATGTTTTACTAAAGGAGCCAAAAGCTGTATTTTTCCAAAAACAAGATGTTTGTTCTATGACCCATTGTTTAATTCTTCTAGATGTCATTCCTACATGTCGTAAGCCACATGGTCAGGTCATGAGGCACACCACATTTGTGGTGTTGCAATTTGTAAAAGAATTATGAATCCACAGTGTTCTACAGCCAATTTCTATGGCTGTGCTGTGAGAGGTTTGGTCGCACACTGAACATGAGCCAGAAGGTGCGTGTCCTGTTGTTCTCGGCAATGACCAAAGTGTAGTTTGTCCCTGTGCCCCTGCTTACGATACTTCCTGAGAGCTATTCACCAATGTGTCTCGGAGGTTCTTTCTTCTCTCTATTGAAAAGTGTGGACGGCTGATATTGTCTGTGGTTACATTGGGCCTCATTCCAAGTCTGGTGGTAAACAAGCAGGAAAAACCAGCAGGTTGCCACTGGACTTGGAATTGCCGGAATTACTGGGACATTACAGTCCCGGTGGTCCAGTAATTCCGGAGCCGGCATTCCGTTACTCCCCATTCCCGTGGAGTCCCATAGGACTCCATGGAAATAGGGGTTGTGGAAACACCGGCACCATGCAGTAATGTTGCCAGTGTTTCCATGCCCATCTGCGGCCACTGGCGTTATGCCCGCCAGGTCAGACCTGGCGGGTGTAACACCACCGGCCGCAGAACTCATAGTTAGCCGGTCCGGAAACAGTGATTTCCTTCCTAGGTTAATTGATTTTAGGCGAATAGCTGAGGACAGTTGCAATTCTGTCTTCTGTGACTACATCATATCGAGGTTGCTGCAGAGTAACTGCTTGTGGAATGATGTGAGCCCTTTTACAAGCATGTCTGATGTTTTTCTTAGGGTAACCTTGTACTAACAACTTCTGACTTAAGTGTTGTGCTTGTCTATCCTATTCTGGACTGTTCTGTTAGAGCGATTCCTCCGATATCTTAAGAACTGGCTCAAGGAAAGGTTCTTCCTAAGGCTCCGAGGATGGCAGCTGTCAAACTGAAGTAGTGAGTCTCGGTCTGTAGACTTATAGAACACCGTGGTTTTTAGGGTTACTGCTTGTGCTGTGGCCTCCTGACGTGGCGCAGAGTCTTCTGGAAACCTCTGAGGAGATGTGATGTGTGGTTGCCTCCAAATGCTCTCAATCCCATTAGCTGAGCATGATTAGTACAGAGTTCACTGGCCTACAATGCATCCTTTTCCTAATTGTATTTTATTAATGTTGCACATGCTTAGAATGAGTAAGGGTAGCAAAGGTAGCCACCAGAGTGCATATGGCGATTGCTTTTTAATGTAATTGCATTGCTGTTAGAGGCATCATTCTGGTGCAGTAAGCGAGGAGCTTTTGTTTGCCACATCCTGGCTAATTAGCCATTTTTGTCGGATGAATTTGATTAGCGGGAACGCGCCATCCTTTCGCAATGTCCATATAAACTGTAGGGTTTGGTCATGACAACAGTCAGTTCCCGGATCCTTTGCTGCTTCTCTGAACTTGTACTGATAACACCCTTGGCTTTACCGGTTCTGTAAACACAGTGGGCCTCATTACGACCCAGGCGGACTTCGCGGTGCTAAATGCACCGCGAAGCATGGCGGAAAGCCGCCGATAGCGCCATGGGGGTTGGCGGATTTACCGCCCCATTCCGACCTCGGCGGAGCGGTAAATCCCCAATCCCCATTCTGCCCTTCCCCATTCCCATTTTTGCCCCATAGGGTATAATGGGAGTGGGGAAGGAGTTAATTACGCCACCGTAAAATACGGTGGCGTAATTAACAACGAGGTCCCGTAGCGCCATGGTTTTCTCCGGCTGGTAAAACCAGGCGGAGAAAACCTCCATGGCGCTACGGGAACTCGTAGTATGGCGGAGAGGTACGCCATGCACTACGCTGGCGTAATACCCTCTCCGCCAGGGTCCTAATGAGGCCCAGTGTATGTATGCTCATAATTCATGTTATTACATCATACAATTGCTCCGAATCATGAATTTGGAGCTGCTGACAGAACGAGGCCCTCCAAGGCATTTCATGTGATGAGAATTGAAAGCTGTAAAATGCTTTCATGTTCCCAGTGGGCAGGTAGCACTCTGGGGTCATGGACTTGGCTAATTGCCCCACTTGTCCTCCATCTCCCCCCGCCCCTCGCGTCGCCGCTTTGTGCAGGCCTTATTAACAGCTGTCCGTCTTCGTTAAGGGGGCTGCCAATCAGGGCTGCTTAATTACCCAAAGCATTGTCGCTAAGTTGAGACCGCGTGTGTCTTTAATAAAACAACAATCATGCCTTTCACTTCCTTGTTTAAATGAACAATTCATCCGGGTTACAGCTTTTGCAAGCATTTGCTTGCTTGCATCTGGCATTTCGCGGCAAACATTTCTATTTGAAGCAGAGGAAACAGCATCTGTAGAATGCAGGGGGCTACTCATGCTGTACGAATATTGACTCATGCCCTTGTTCCTCATTCTGCCCAAAGTCTTTAATGTTATCTTTTCATTAGGCCACCCCACAGAGTGTGACAAAGTCTCCTCCCTGTGCTTGGGCATGGGTGATGAGGTGGTCACTGGCGCTGGCCACCACCGCCCACACTGTGAATGTGGACTCATGGGAAGTGCATGGGTAATCCTCCAGAACACACCACTACGCCTAAGGAATGCTGCCAGCGATTGACACGAAGGGCCTGATTCATAAAATTATTTGCGCGTAGAATCGGGTACGTGCGCGTCAAACTGCATGAAAAACACCACTCATTGATTCATGGAAATTACTGCGCAGGACTTTGCCGGGACTTGCGTGGAGTTCGTGAAGGCACGGCTCTGCGAGCGGCTGGGTGCATTGCGCGAAACTCCACCTAGGTGGTGGGCATGGCGTTCATAGAGGCCAGAATAGGGAGCGGAACACGCAAAATGGGTAAGAACAATCCAGAAAGTGGGCATGATGGACGGACCACAGTCAGTCCATAGCACGCCCACTAATGTGCACGACAAAGCATATTCATGGATGTGACCGTGCAACCTCTCACCTGCGAAATGCCCATGCAGTGCCCTCTATATCTCTGCAACCCAAAAGCAGGTGTACTAACTTGCTTGGAGGAATCGCAACTCTTGAGGTGAGTTTGCATGTTGGATTTAGGGGTGTGTGCAGGCAGACAGGGTTTTGATCGCACTTAGAAGAGCGTGTAGGCAGCATAGCAGGGTGCAGGGACTGTTTACAGGGTTTTGCATGCAGTTTGACAGAAAAGAATGCTTTCTGGTAAACTGTATGCATATCTGGCAGGAAGAAGATCAAAAGGAAGATCCTGGTCTGCAACTCTGGCCTTCCTATCGCTGAAACCTATACCAGTGCTTCCTCCAGACAGACCCTTACCAACATAATCTTTGTCGTTCCCTCTCCAGGCCTATGCACCCCCATATGGTCTCTGTTCTCTCTCCTTTTTCCTCTTCTCCCATTAATAGTGGCACCCGGTGGGAGGTCCTCCTGGCCCCCTTCCACTACTCTTAGACCATCATTAATGTTTACTTAAATAGCACCGTCTTGGTCCAGGGCCCTCAGGCCAATCTCCTCCTGTTTGATAGACACATCCCGCTCCTTATCAACTTCCTTTCCTCTCCTACTATCCCTTCTTATCCCTCTCTGGCTCTTCTGCTGCCTCCTTCCGCTGCCACATCTTTGGCGCCTCTCGCTGCTTCTCTGGCCACCCTGTTGCCTCCCTCCTCTGCTACCCCTCTGGCACTCTCTTCTCCCTCTCTGACTACCCTGCCTTCTCTTCCCTCCTCCTCTGCCCTTCCTTGGGTGCCTCCAACACCTCCACAGGGTTGTACCTCTGGTCTGCAGCCCTCCCTGGAAGGCCTTCAAATGTGGCAACCTGCCCCACATCACTACTCTCAACTCTCTTTCAGCTGTCAAACACTCCTCTGACATCTGCCGTCTCCTAGAAGTGTAAGATTTGGATGTACTCTGTCTCTCAGAAACTTGGTTCACTGTCAGCTCTGTCAAGAGTTTTGACACTTTCCTTCCAGATGGCTACAAGTACCTCTCCGAACCCAGAACCAACCGTCCCGGTGGGGGTGTAGCCTTGATTTTCCCAGAGTGGATCCTTGCTTCTATCATTCCTATGCAGGACTACTCCTCCTTTGAATGCCTGGTCGCAGGCTTTCTATCTCTCCTGGCCTCTCTCACTGTGGCCACTATCTACATGCCGCCTGGCCAGGTCGACCTCTTCCTCTCTGAGTGGGCTGACCTCTCCTCCTCGCTGCGTGCCTCTACCTCTCAACTTCTCCTCCTCAAAGACTTGAACATCCACCTGGATGCTACAAGCCCTTATTCAGAACTCTTTGCAACCTCTGCGATTCTCTCTCTCTCCCTCTCTCGCTCTTCTTCCTTCTGGCCCGAATCACTCTGCAAGGCACAACCTGGATGTTCTGATCTCCCGAGACCTCCCCTTCTCTAACCCTTTCACCACTCCTCTCTCTTGGAGTGATCACTTTCTCCTTTCTCCCCACATCTCTCGCTCTTCCCTGCAGGTCAAGCTGACTCCAGCACTGACACCTACCTTCCCGGGTCATCTGACCCATGAAGCATGTGTCAGTTGAGGCCTTTTACGCTACCTTCTCTCCTCCTCTGCACCTTTGTCTGACTCACACCTTGACACAGTCCTCTCTAACCTTCATCTCTCTATCTTTCACACTGTAGATGTCCTTGCCCCTGTCATGAGGATCCACTTGAAGCTCAAATCCAAGTTCAACTCTTTGAATGATTCTGACTTTGCAGCCCTTAAACACAAGTGAAGGGTGGTGGAGAGGAAGTGGAGGGCATCAGGCGCACCCTCTGACAAACTGGCCTGCCGCCTGCTCCGAAGGCAGTACAGACTCTCTGTCCTCTCTACGAAAAGAGCTTACATCCAAACTCGCATCTTTGTGGCATCTAGCAACTCAGCCAAACATTTTCAAATCTGCAAAGAGTTGGCCAATCCTGCTGCATCTCTACCTCTCCTGATCCCTCCCAGGCCCTGTGCGTGGCCTTGGCCTCTCATTTCACAACTAAAACTGAGGACATCATGTCCACACTCTCTTCCTCTACCTCCTCTTCCTCCTCCTCTACCAATCCGGCCTGCCTGAGGCCATCTCTACTCCTCCTTTCTCCTCCTTTCCCCTGTTCACCCCTGACAATGTTTCTAGACAAGTCTGATCTATGAAAGTCTCATTAAAGCAGGTTCTCCCCCACTCATCTAGAACCATCAAGGACCACATCGACACACTTGCTCCAGCCTTGGCCAATTTCTGCAATCACTCATTTGCCACCGGAACTTTCCCCTCCCCCTTAATCACTCTCTTGTGCACCCTCTTCTAAAGAATCCCTCGGCCAATCCTTCCCCTCCGCTAACTATCGCCCTATCTCCATCACTCCGTTCCTGGGCAAACGCTGGGAAAAGCTGGCCATCTCCCAGCTTAATCTACATACTGAATCTATTGGTGGCCTTCATGCCCACCAGTCTGGCTTCAGAGCTGCCAGACACACAGAAACTACTCTCCTAAACACCAATGAAGGCTTGATCTCCATCCTGACTCTCCTCATTCTCCTCGATCTATACTCTGCTTTTGACACAGTCAACCATGCCATCCTGCTCAATCGTCTCTGTGACAACCTTGGTATTACTGATCAGGCCCTGGCCTGGTTGCCCTCCTTTCTCCCCGACCGATCCCTCTCAAGTACAACTGTAGTCTTTCTTCTCTTCTATCTCTCTCCTCACTTGTGGTGTTCCCCATGGCTCTATCCTCTCTCCCTGGCTCTTCAAACACTACCTGACACCTCTTGCCCACCACATCGCTACTTTCTGCTCTAATTGTCAATGTTATGCGGATCCCACTCAGCTCTCTTTCAGGCTCCCCTCACCCACTGCTGATTCTCATACCAGACTGGCTGGCCACAATTCAGGAATGGTGTGACACCAATTATCTCTGCCTTAGTACCAGTTAGACTGGGATACTCCTCATTGGGACACCCATTCCCTCCTTTCATCTCTCTGTCTCTGGCCACCAACAGTGGGCCTTATTCCTGCTCCTTCCTGTGAGGCTAAGAACCTTGGTCTCTTCTTCGACTCCACCCTCTCCTTTTCTGCTAACAACTCTGGTGTCTCTAAGAAGTCAAACTATCAGCTGCACCTCCTCAGGCATTCTTACTTTTCTCACTTTCCCCCAGATGCTCACTATCTCCAGAGCTTTGGTCATCTCTAGGCTGGACTATTGCAACAGCCTCTTTCTAAATCTTCCTGCCTCTACTCATCGACCTTTGTAACTTATCCAGAACAGGAATACGAGACTTATCCTCAGCCTCAAGCCCAGGGATCATATCTCTCCAGCTCTCAAATCTCCTCACTGGCTCCCGTGGCTGTAAGGATCAACTTTAAGACCCTCTGTATCATCCATAAGGCTTTCTGGGGCCTGGGACCGCTGCACTTCCAACTTTCTCTTCCAAAACAACTTCCTTCTCGAGCTCTCTGCTCATCCACCTCCAACTCTCTGAGGGTCAGATGCTTCTCCAAGCAGAGAGTTGGGGGCAGATCTATCTGCTTGGCTCAGGCCTCCTTCTGGAAGAAACTCCCTGCCTCTCTCAAACTTGAGCTGAGCCGCTTCCGGTTCCGAAAACAACTCAAGACCTTCCTTTTCGCATCCACTTTCTCTCTTCCTCTCCCATGCTGATGCACCTGACTGCTCCGCACACGGGTCGCCTGGTCATCCTCTATACTTGGGCCGAGGATCCTTCATGTCCGTTGCCCTCTCACTGCCTCCGGATTCCCTAGCACTTAAGGGTCTGTTAACTGCAACCCTACAGTACCTTCTCGTTCTCCTCCCTCGTGGCACTTCTCTCCTTTCCTCTTCCCTGCAATTGCATGACCTAAATGATACGAGGCCAAGTAAGACACTTGTGTACAGGCACGTTATAAATGCAACATCATATCATATCATGTCCTTAGGGTGCCGTTTACAGTTACGGGGGACCCCGCATAGTAGTGCTCAGGTGCAGGCTTGGTTGAGGGGGAGCCCACGCATTGTTCACGCGATGCATGTGTTTGCGCCCTTGGAGCCGCATGTGGATATTCTCTTTTCTGGCCAACAGATCATCCCGAGTCTTCAATGGGGAAGCTACTGCTGCCCCCACACCTACCTCTTGCGGTGTTCCCACAAGGTCCTTGTGTCTCAACCACACTATACAATGTGTACACTAACTCACTTTTTGATATCCTATATGTCCTTTGTATCTCATACACAAGCTATGCTGATGACACATAAATCCTCAAACCCCTCTCTGGAGACTCCCCTACAGACTGCCACTGCATCAACACCATTTACGAAACCATCCAAACCTGGATGGCCACACACAGTCTATGCCTCAACGATGAACAAAACTGAGCTCATCATCACTGGCCCACCAGCCTGCTTATATAAGCAGCATGGTGCCTACAAAACATTCACCATAGATGGCCACAGGATACCGGTAGCATTATCTGTCAAAACTCTCAGCATCTATGTGGGCTAATCACTCACCATGAACCACCATGTCAATCAGGATATGCAAGCAAACGCATCAAAACTAGCAAACCCTTCCTCTCCCCTCAGATTTACCTTGAAATTGCCCAAGCCCTTATATGATCCAAACTGGACTATTGCAACTCCCTACTTTGCGGAACATCCGAAACAAACGTGCATTAACTCCAGACAATCCAAAAGAATGCTCTTTGTTCTGCACTTGGCATTGAAAGACATGCCCACATATTGGAGGGCAGAAAGTCTGCCTACTGGCTCCCAGCGAAATACAGAATTCAATTCAAGATGCTCTCACTAACCCACAAATGCATTTCCAGGCACCCCAATACCTCACTGACACTATCCAAAAGTCACTCGTCCAGAAAGATCAGATCATCCTACAAACACTGTCTTTCACATTACACTTCAACAGGAAAAGAGCAGGAGGGGCAAGCTTCTCAGCAGGTGCACCAGCTCTTTGGTCTGAGCTCCTTCCACATCTGCAAAATGAACCTTCCTACTACATCTTCAGGAAACACCTCAACACATTCCTCTTCAACTAAGTTCTCTACCTCTCTCATGTCCCCCCTTCCTTCTTACCTCCTCTGCAAACAGAACCTAGATGCCCGTGGGTTTTGTGCACCCCTACAAATGTGCAAAATAAACACATAACTAAATAAGTGTATGTGAATGTGGCTGTTTTGACTTTGTGTTGGGGCGTGTCAGGGCGTTCCGGATGCGACTTGCGTATAGACCTACTTGGCAGGAACTATTCCATGAATACGATGGGCGCGCATGGTTTAGATGCACTGGCTCAGACTGTGTCGTTTTCGGCACACAGGCACTGTGGGATAAATCGGTACTTTTGCATGAATGAATCGGGCCCTAAAAGTAACTATACCCATCGCCTTCACATTTCAGATGGGTTCCTACCTATGCGGAAAATAAGAGCCCTGGCTGCTGACGTGTGTTCCCCCATTTAGAGGATGCCACCCAAGTCAGGGAAAGTTGTTAAATTCCAACTTAACATGAGACACATTTTGCTATTCAGTTGTGCCGTTTCTTAGAACACTTTGCCAGTTTTGTTAAATTTGAAAGTTAGGTTCTATTTATTTGTCACTTCGTTTTGTGTCTCATCACAGCTGGGACAGTGATATTTGGTAATTATGTGCTCTTAACTTTAAATAAGAAAACGCATCCATTTAATTGAATCATAATGCTAAAGGTGTAGCTACTCAATCTGTGCTATCACACCTGCGAAATATAGAATTGAGGTATTCATTATAACTCATCCAGTCTGGAAGTCTAGATAATAGTGGATCCTTCTGCTGGCAGGACCCCCCCTTGTGTATTTCAACTAAACCCGAGGATTCAAGAAGGTCTGTCTTGGTGGTGTTCCTCATAGTGTCCTTGCTGGAGGAACAGAGTGAGGGAACGCTGTAGAGTTAATCTTTACAAAGCAGCGGAAGAGTTATGGGGATATATGATATGATTGGTTATTTATAATGCGCATAGTACCCAGAGGTTTCTAAGTGTGGACCAGTGGATCGAACCTTTGTTGCTCCACGTCATCTTGCTTCCAAGGGGAGCACGTTGCCCCTGACCTATCCTCCTGAGACAATGAAAATCAAGATGGCAGATGAGCCCAAGGGAATCTTGTTTCGGGGAATCTTGCGATGGGGTGTCTCATAAATACAACAAAGTAAAATAAAGGTCTGATCGGTGGCGCGCCAATCTGCATCCTGAATTAATTATCATAAACTGGAGGGAGTTAGAAGTTAGGACCAATTACATCTGTAGGTGCTCAAGAAGCAGTGTGGGTGAAAGGAGTTAGAGCTGGAGAGGAGGAGGTCGTAGATGGCAAAGGGAGGAGGAGTCACACAAGAGAAGAAAGGAGACTGAGGTGAATGCAAGGAGGAGTAGGAAGGAAGAGGCTGAGGGGGGACACAGAGAAGAAGGGAAGGGAAGGTTATTGTGGTGGCACAGAAAAAAGGGTAGAGACAGAGAAGGCAGGCTAAGACGATAGAGCTGAGTAAGATACAAGACTGATTAGGACAAGAGAGGAGGTTGGGAGGAAACACCAGGGGAGGTTACAGGACTGATTAGGACAAGAGAGGAGGTTGGGAGGAAACACCAGGGGGAGGTTACAGGACTGATTAGGACAAGAGAGGAGGTTGGAAGGAAACATCAGGGGAAGGTTACAGGAGTGATTAGGTCAAGAGAGGAGGTTGGATGGAAACATCAGGGGGGGTTACAGGAGACATTAGGACAAGAGAGGAGGTTGGGAGGAAACACCAGGGGGAGGTTACAGGACTGATTAGGACAAGAGAGCAGGTTGGAAGGAAACATCAGGGGAAGGTTACAGGAGTGATTAGGACAAGAGAGGAGGTTGGATGGAAACATCATGGGGAGATTACAGGAGACATTAGGCCAAGAGAGGAGGTTGGAAGGAAACGTTGTGAGAAGGTTGGAGGGTAGATTGGAACCAGAAAAGCAGTGGGGAGGGAACATCAGGAGGAGGGGAGCACAGGGTGTAGAAAAAGAGGTGGAGGGTTAAGGAGACATTGCAGAGAGGAAGCAGGGAAGAAAGTGTCAGGAGGAGGAAAGCAGACCTTAGAGGAAGCTGGCAGATCAGGAGCAGGCCCGCCCCACTGTTATAGTGGGTGAGCCCAGAGAGTTTGCTGGTATGAGCATGTGACAGAGACAAGAAGAGGCGGAAGAACAGAGAACGACTGACGCAGAAGGGGTAGGCGAAAGGAGCTGCAAGAGAGATTTCTCTAAGCAGAGTTATATGGTGACTAATCAGGTAGGAGAGTGGGAACGGGACACTGGGGAACTGTGCTAGGACCCGGAGACAGGGAGGCGAAAGATACTCTGACACGGCCTCTCTCTCACTGGAAGCTCTGGGGATGTGTACAGTCCTGCCATACTCTAACCATAACATCTAACCTAGATTAACCCTTACTAGACCACTGGAGGGGGGATCTCCAGCGCAGAGCACCAGCGACAATGAAGAAAGGAAACAAGAAAGACGGGTGAGGGACACTAAAATCCCCTCCGGGCTGCGACCTGATCTTTTACACTGGAGTGGCAAACCTATTAGACTGATCTATCACAGGGGTGGGGAAGCCCTCCTCCTGCCATTTCTGCAGTTCGATGCCGCTTCCTTGGTTGGCACTATCCTGTAACTAGTTGTATGAAACCCCAGTTGAAGGTTAACTTCTTGTGTTTGTTTGCATGATGGTCCCCTTCAGCTTCGTGACAAGGGTCAACCTCCAGGTATGGGTTATAAGAAACACCAGCTATCAACACATCAACGCTTAAGGAAGAGGGTTGAGTCTGTGAAGGGTGCTATGCAAAGGCCCAGAAACCGTAGGTCCACAGAGCTTCACCAAACGTAACAGATGTAGTCCATGATAAGTGTCATTCTTTCTATAAACCTACGCAACACCATGACCAGGGGAGTTGCTAGGTCTGGAAAAGACCCGGGTGCTAAGCTGATGTCGGAACTGTTGGGACTGGGGGCTAACTAGTCTTTTGGCTGTAGCTCCTGAGATTCTATCCGGGGCTTCAACCAAAAGATCAGGGGCTATAGCCCCCTTAGCCCCCCTCTAGCAACGCCCCTGACCATGACCAAGGTCTCCTCATGGAAATCGATCCAGTAATGCAGACCCCGTCCTAAAGCGTTCCATGCAGGGTAGTCCTGCACCCTGCCACACTCAGTGCAAGCACCCATAATAATGAAGGCCGCCTGACTCAACAGCCACAGCGCTATCACACTGAGGTATCTCTCGGCGCTTGATAGACATGTTTATATCACTAAGCAACATTTCATGTGTCAATCATCAAGTGAGAAGGACTGAGATGCACATGTCAGAATTTCAACCTTAGGCGAAAATTGTAGACTGATATACATGGCGGGCGCAGCTCACTGAGCTATTCAACCAGCTGAAACAGTTTTGCACTCTGAAGTGACACTGTGAGGTCAGTGGACATGGTAAGGGAGATCTAACATAAAAAGAAACACAGTGTGTCTCCCCTCCTCCCCCTCACCGAAATCCAGTAGCCTTACCTCGTTGGAAGCTCTCTACTGGACAACATGTTTGATGTCTTAGGGATACAAAGAAGTTCATGAGAAACTCTTAAACTGTCAAAGTGTTGTGCTACACAGAGAGACACTCACTTAAGTAGAGAAATATTTAATTTGGAAAAGGTTCTCGAGACAAGACTATGAGAAATTAACCTGTACCCTAAACTGAACCAAATGCAAATCAGGCTTAGTTCCACCCCAGATGGAGCGGTACGGCTTGAACGTTAGGTTGCACCCCTTCTACACAACACCACAAGCATGCATACTTCAGCCTCACTGGACGTCATCAGGGAGTGGAGCTTGAGTCGCTAGGGCTTTGTCTGTCTTCTTGCTGATAGAGTGCACCCATCAGCTGTGATTATTGGATACTGAGTCTTGAGCCTCATTACTCCATCTTCTCGGGTTGAGTGTGTAGTCGTGGGTTAGGATTCCATCACCGGTGATTATTGGATACCGAGGCTTGAGCCTCATTACTCCATCTTCTCGGGTTGAGTGTGTAGTCGTGGGTTAGGATTCCATCACCGGTGATTATTGGATACCGAGGCTTGAGCCTCATTACTCCATCTTCTCGGGTTGAGTGTGTAGTCGTGGGTTAGGATTCCATCACCGGTGATTATTGGATACCGAGGCTTGAGCCTCATTACTCCATCTTCTCGGGTTGAGTGTGTAGTCGTGGGTTAGGATTCCATCAGCGGTGATTATTGGATACCGAGTCTTGAGCCTCATTACTCCATCTTCTCGGGTTGAGTGTGTAGTCGTGGGTTAGGATTCCATCAGCGGTGATTATTGGATACCGAGGCTTGAGCCTCATTACTCCATCTTCTCGGGTTGAGTGTGTAGTCGTGGGTTAGGATTCCATCACCGGTGATTTTGGATACCGAGGCTTGAGCCTCATTACTCCATCTTCTCGGGTTGAGTGTGTAGTCGTGGGTTAGGATTCCATCACCGGTGATTATTGGATACCGAGGCTTGAGCCTCATTACTCCATCTTCTCGGGTTGAGTGTGTAGTCGTGGGTTAGGATTCCATCACCGGTGATTATTGGATACCGAGGCTTGAGCCTCATTACTCCATCTTCTCGGGTTGAGTGTGTAGTCGTGGGTTAGGATTCCATCACCGGTGATTATTGGATACCGAGGCTTGAGCCTCATTACTCCATCTTCTCGGGTTGAGTGTGTAGTCGTGGGTTAGGATTCCATCAGCAGTGATTATTGGATACCGAGGCTTGAGCCTCATTACTCCATCTTCTCGGGTTGAGCGTGTAGTTGTGGGTTCGGATTTGTCTTGTTCTGTGTGGACTAGTCACAGTAGGGCTGGTTTCACAGGGTTCGCCATGATGAGCCGCGGGCAGAGGTCGAAAGGGTTTGCAGTGTTGCCAGTGCAGAGTCTCGAGGGCCAGCAGGGGTGTGACTCTTGCCTCTGCTCACAGCTGCCAAACTCTGGGTGACTTAAGCAAAATAGAACGTTAATGACTGTAAGGTTTTGAATTGATCCTCATCACAGAAAAAGCTCTGGGCAACCGCCCATACCATGGTTTTGCAGCCTGCCAAGCCATTACAGAAGGGGAAAGACCGTATGCAAATGAGCTTCGGTCCCATCACCACTTGCGCTACTTGTCGAAATGCGCTCACATGAAATTTCATCTCTAAACAATGTTGTTTACCTGAGTTTCTATATCTGACACTCAGTACACACACTGATGGGTATTAATGCTTTTCGGAAAACATGCATTCAGAGTCATGACAGAGCTTCTCTTTTCAAACTAAAATGTAACACCGTTTTTTTTTTTTTTTAAGTCGATCAAAGTTGCATATAATAGAACGCGCCGTAAGACCCCATCCCTGATGAGACGTACACCATTGAATTATCAAAGTTGCCAGAGGTAATTTTCTTTGGAGGCCCATAATCGGTCTTGAATTCTTCCATCCTGCTCTTCCCAAGAGGTTCCAATCACCCTCCTTTTGTGTGGAACAGAAGTGATGTGAAAAGCACCACTGGATGTTTTGCTGTTTTGCAATAAAAAAGCGGCACAGCCTTCTGGGTAATGGCTGGGACATCTTTGCAAGCGGATCTTGCGCGGGCACACGCCAAGCGCATCGTTTATGCCTCACAAAAAAATGAATTATGCAAGCACGCTTTTTAATGAGGAGACCGACCGCGAAGGACAATGCCGCTGCCTGGCCTCCTCCTTAGTCCCATTGTTTGAGTTAAAAAGGGAAACGGTGAAAAAATACGAAGGAGGCGGCTTATTAGAGACAAAGGAGCTCTGAATAAAGCGGAAGGTGTTTGCGGAAAATATATTAAATTACCATGTGAATTAAAACAGAAGCCGTTGAATGTGAGGCCCTGTTGCCGAGAACCGCTGTATAGAGGGATAGGTATGTGCTGCCAGACTGTCAACGGAAGACGGCTCCGGTGATGTTGACAGCCGCAAAGCCCCTCGCCCGGTGTCCGCAAACTCTCCAATCGAGGGAGCCCGCAGACTGAACAGCCAATCATGTATCTCCTTGTTCCTACTCAAAGTGTCCATTTAAAATGAATGAGAGAAGTCGAAGATGTTAATGAGTTCTATCTGTTCTTGGGCTCAATAGTCGCTACGCGGATGCAAGTCGAGAAGACTGACCCAAGAAATGACTGATGACCTGCCTGCCTGAGCCAAGTTTTTCAATTTCCTTTCACTCCAAAATACAGGAAGGGAAGGATGCTTACTATACATAGTTGGGTCTTTTTCCGCACACTTCAAAAACAACGGTTCACAACAGTTAATTGTATGGTCCATATGAGGAATGGATTTAAAGCTAATTGTCGAGAACTTGCTCAAATTTGGCCATCATTGAGGGAGTAGGGATTTGAACTTGTGTCTCCTGCATCTATGCATAGCCTTTTGGTCACTAAATACCGTGGGCCTCATTACACGGACGGCGGTAAGGGTTTACTGGTACCGGTAAACCCTTACCGCCTTACTACGAGGTCCCTTTGCGGGTAGGTACTTTAACGCTTGCTGTTTAGCAGGCGTTAAAAACCAACCCGCAAAGGGACCAGGGTGCTAATTACGGTACCACAATTTGCGGCACCGTAATTAGAGCCTTCCCCATTCCCATAGAGCCCTATGTGGCAAAAATGGGAATGGGGAAGGGCAATGGGGGAAGGGGGAATTACCGCCCCGCCAACCTTGGAATAGGGGGGTAATTCCCCTTTCCACCAAGGCGGTGCCGGTATTTTACCGGCATGGACCAAGGTGCTAAGAGCACCTTGGTCCTCCGCCTACCGTGTAATGAGGCCCCATCTCTGCTATGGGTACCTCTCTTTTCTGGTTGGTTCCCCATGTCCCTACCTTCTGACATCTATAGCTCAATCCTTTGGCACATATGCCTCCATGCCGAAGCACAGTGTACTTTGCTGAAAAGATCTGGACTCTGAGATCATCTGTGATTGTTGGAATGAAAAATGTCCAGACTGGCCTACTTAGGTGGCTACACAACCCTGTACCTGTGATCCGGTGTCTGCCACTCCTTATCCGCCACGTCTAATGAAGACTTAGGGCCTCATTACGGCCCTGGCGGTCCCGTAATGAACGGTGCTGGTACGGGACCGGCACCGTTCATTAAGGGATGCCTGATTACGAGGTCCCCTAGCGGGACCCGGCACAGGCGTCTGGTAAAACCAGATGTCCTTTCCAGGTCCTGCGAGGGGACCAAGGAGCTAATAACGGGCCCGTTATTAGCTCCATTCCCATTGAGCCGTATGGGGCTCAAATGGGAATGGGATATGGTTTTGTGCATGAGGAATTAACGGGTCCACCAAGGTCGGAATGACCCGGTAATTCCTCATTCACAGAACCCGGTATTGGAGCCCAGTATGAAGGCAGCCATGCCCTTATTAAGGGCATGGCTACCTCCATACTCATAATGAGGCCCATAGACATCTATAAAGTGGCGAAACTGATTGGCAACTTAACTTGTGAAATGTATTTAGTGAGTTGTGAGTTTTTTACAATGACTCATCAACACCTCAAAGCTATTTCAAAGCAAAATGGAGCTTCTTTACGTGGCAAATGTGTCTACTCTGAAACAAGTCACTACTTTCCTAAAGCCCCAGTTTGTAGCTTATTCATTCCTTGACAGATGCCATCAAATCTCTGAGCGGTGCCTGCTACCGGAAGTGAACCAGCTCAGTTTCAAAGGATGGAGATGGAAATGACATGTCAGAGTAGACGATGATTGGTCAGGCAGGTAGTGGAGGAACAATAGAGGCGATTCTAAACCCGGGAAGAGAGACATGGTTGGCAATTTCTATTTTGGTAACTTCGTGACATTGGGCCTCATTACACGGATGGCGGTGAACCAAGGCGCTGTTAACACCATGGTTCATGCCGGTAAAATACCGGCACCGCCTTGGTGGAAAGGGGAATTACCGCCCTATTCCAAGGTTGGTGGGGGCGGTAATTCCCCCTTCCACCATTGCCCTTCCCTATTCCCATTTTTGCCCCATAGGGCTCTATGGGAATGGGTGAAGGCGCTAATTACCGTACCGCAAATTGCAGTACCGTAATTAGCTCCCTGGTCCCTTTGCGGGTTGGTTTTTAACGCCTGCAAAAAGCAGGCGTTAAATTCCCCAACCCGCAAAGGGACCTCGTATTAAGGCGGTAAGGGTTTACCGGTACCGGTAAAATACCGATACCGGTAAACCCTTACCGCCATCCATGTAATGAGGCCCATTGTCCGTAAGTCTGCATTAAATGAGCCCAATTAAACCAAGGTAAAACATGGTTTAAAAAAAAACAACTGTACATTTGCTATAAAGCAATTCCACAAAATGGGTTTGCATGGTTTTCAAAAGCTGCATAACTGTGGATATAATGTGTGCAACTCAACTATTGCTTAGCATTTATCAGCAAATTAAGTAGAATATGTTCACTTACTGTGCTAAAATAATCTGCAGTAAACATTATGCAGGTTTTTTTTTTTTTCCAACAAAGTAAGTGGGATCTGAAGTGCATCATTTCAAAGTACAGTGTTCCACCAATATTGCAGAAAAATAACTGGTGCAACACTAATGTATGGGATTTTATTTCGGCAATTAAGGCACACATGGAAAATATTATCATAATTCACACATGTTCACAATGTGAACAGTTATGAATGTTTTCGATTAATGCCAGCCAAATGTAAATGTTGTACACCCCTAAAGTTAAGTAGTAAGCTATAGCAGGTGTCAACATTGAGTTGAAGAAAATAGTGTCTTATCTTCAGGGAAACATTGAGATATCCGTGGCAATGAGTGCATCTAGGCTCGGCATAGGGGTAACGACATTGTGTATGTTGAGGACTGGGCATCTAAGACAGGCAGAATCAACTGAGAGTGGAAGAGTCAGGTGTGCACATTAAAGCTAGTCTTTAGAAGAGCAGCAGGATAAGATGGGCAAACCATTCAAAAGGGACAAGACAGATTTAGGATCAGTTAAAGACAATGGGCCTCATTATGGTTGCCGCCAACCCGTAAACAGTTACCGGCACCTGACTTGCCGGTATCACCACGGGATTACAAACCTGGCGTACGGAAAGTCAGGCGCAGGTAAAATGTTGTTCCCCATTCCCATAGAGTCCTTTAGGACTCTATGGCAGTGGAGACCACGGAAACACTGGCACCGGCAATAACAGTGCCGGTGCTTCCGTGAAACTCTATGGGCAGGTACCGGTCAGCCTGGAAGGTCAGACCTGGCGGTTGGGAGGGCACCCGCTCGGCAGACTTGTACTTTGCTGGTCGGAAACAACGGTGCCGATAAGCTTACCAGCATCCTTGTTTCCGGACCGGCAAGGTTGTAATGAGGTCCAATGACATGAATCAGAAGTGATGGAGAATAAGGGATGGTCCAGATCGTCTGCAACAGATAACAGGTGAACATGCTGAACATACATATCCAGAAGAAATATACAAGGAACTGAAAATAAGGTAGGAAGGGGAAGGGAACTATCGGCAGAGAACACACCTGCCGGCTGTGGACAGTCATGGGTGTGTGCCGCATAGTCGTGACACATAAACGTTCATGACCTCAGCGCATGAAATGGTCGCCACATAAAAGCCGCAGAAAATATCTTCAAAAGCCTGCAGTTGAAACTATCCATGTCTGACTTGGAGTACAGGTTCTCCTTCTCAAGCCTTCTATATTACATGTTTTGAATATAGATATTTCAATTTGTGCCACATGTCTTAAACCCTGGCGTAATTACTAAAAATAGCGCTGGAATATAACATCTCCATAAGAAGGCTTAGCTGAATCAGCACAAGGGTCGAAACGCTGGTTGCCTTCTTTCTTGCCATTGCCATATGCGAAACACGTATCCAAGGCGTCCTACTTGTCTGTAACTTTTTCAATGCAAGATGACATATGGTGGCCAACTAGGCCACTGCCTATATGCCATGGTTCAACATATCTTTAACGTGTGCTTAAAAAAGCATGTCCACTGACCTCTCACTGGTTGTGTTTGTCCTCGTGTGGCATTGGTTACAGTGCAACAGTGACTTCTTACATTCTAATAAAAGAAAGATAACCACAGGTGTTCTACTAATTTCGATGTCTGCATCTGGCAGATTGCCATACCATAAAAGCATTATTCTAGAGAGGGCATTGGTCTAAACAAGGTGTGTGCAAAATAGTATAAACATTTGTGGAATGGATAAGTTACCTTTGAGATGTGTCATGTGTTTATGACATTCAATTTCCGTTATATGTTTATGTAACTGATTGGTTCCAGGAAGGATGACATCTATCCCTGTCACATTTCTCGATTTGGCAAAATCAAAGATGTGGGGCACCACCCATCTCACAAGAGTGGCAAATAATCACAGCAACACTACGGTTACTAGAATAAACATAGATCTGGGAGGTGGAAAGGCATCAGTAGGCACCAGAGTCGATGCCACTTACGTGTCAGGCCCCCGTCACAAGTTCTACAATTGCATTAAATAAGATGCCACCCCATGGGAATCTGCAGACGTGCTATTTGTGAAATAGTGCTGGAAGCAGGTGCAACACAATACACCATTACTAGGGGCGATGGTACTGATAAGTTGTTTCTTGAAGTGGCAATACTGGGTTAACTTGGCACAGTCCATATGAGCGTGTTCTTACAGTATCAATAGTGACATTGCTAGTCACAGCCAATATGATTGTTCTTACAGTGGCTAGTAAGGCATTACCGGTCACAGCCAAAATGTGTGTTTTCACAGTTGAACTATTAGCAGTGTTTGGCATGGCCAACATGTGTGTTCCTGCAGTAGCAAATCCTGGCAATACTCAGCACATCCAACTTGAGTTTTCTTACAATGCCATTACAATGGCAATACTGACACTAAACAACACAACTTTAACTTTAAACAATTTGACCCACACAATCCATGGACCCGAAGGCTTAAGGACGGCAAAAAAAGACACAGAACTACACAGAAACATAAACCCTAAAGGTATGGCAAAGCCACAAAAGAAAGCTAAAAAAGGGAAAGTTAATTAAAAAGCCAAGTTTTCAATTTCTTTTAAAAAACTTCAGGAGATTTAATAGCCCTGAGATCAGGGGCTAATCCATTCCAAGCTCTGGGAGCCGCACACACGAACGCTGTTTTGCTGGCCTTAGCGATATTGCATTTAGGAATGTTGAGCAGATCAGTGTTGTTAGACCTGAGGCATGTAAGGTGGGCCTTTTCTTTAATCAGGACCTGCAGGTACACCATATATATACCATATATGGCCAGCATATATATACAGTTAGAAAAAGACAATACAAAAGTCTAGATTCGACCGGCAGCCAATGTAGGCTACGACGGGCCTCTGAAATATGGTCTCTAAGGGCGGTGCCAGTAACTACTCTAACCGCTCGGTTCTGAATAACCTGCGCTCTCTTACGTTCTCCTTTATTAATACCTGCCAGCAGACTGCAGACGTAATCTATTTTAGCACCCACTATTGCTCTAGCAATAATCTCGGCATTCTGTTGGGTGATAAAGGGGCGCAGATGAGTCAGGAGTTTTATGTAATAAGCAGAAGAAGACACTAAAGAATTAACATGATCCTTCTCCTTCATGTTAAGGTGTTGGTCCAACACTACACCTAGAGCCTTAATCTTTTTTGTGTTACGAACCTAGCGTCCTCTAGGCTAAAGTTATCATAAGCAGTACCCAGTTCTTTAATCAAATTCTGAGAGCCAACAATCATGAGCTCGATCTTTTCCTTGTTTAAGCCGAGGTTATTCTGAACCATCCAGTTTTCTATGGTGGTATAAACCTTATTAAATTAACGTTTGTCCTTCTCATGATTATCAGACAATGGTATAAAACACTGTGTATCGTCAGCATAATTAGTAAATTCTATACCATTGAGCTCAAGATGTTTAAAGAACAGGACAGTAAAAATGTTATACATGCAAGACGAGAGACAGGCTCCTTGACACACCCCAAATTCTAATATTGAGGGGGGAGACGGCCTCACAGGGTAGACTCTACACTCCTGGTTGTTTAACAAAGAAGAGAGCCATATTGCTGCCTTATCGGAAACGTTTGCCACCTCCCTCAACCTGGGGATCAGTATAGAGTGATCCACCTGGTCGAAGGCGGCCGATAGGTCTAAAAGCATAAGAAGGGATGGCAAGCCTCCGTCCAGGCAATCTACTAATCTTGACTTCAGTTCCAGGAGGGTGGACTCGGTTCCAACCCCCCTGCCTGAAACCTGATTTGGAATGGATGAAGAATTGGATAGGAATTAAGATGAACAGATATCTGGGCATAGGCCACTCGATCAAGAATCTTTAATAAAAAAGGTGTGTTGGCGATTGGTCTAAAATTCAATGGATTATCACCTGATAAACCAGGTTTTTTGTGAATAGGTGTGATCCAGGCTTTATTTTTTATATCCATTGGCACCAAACTCTCAGCAAAGGATGCATTAATGAACTTGCAGATAGTATCTAATACGGTGGCAGAGCAAGATGTAATAATGAATGCAGAGCAAGGGTCACCTTTGCAAGAGGTAGTCGCAAATAGCTTGATGATAATAGCCAGTTCACAACAGTAATCACAGCGAACCTAAACTCAAAGGCATGGGAGTTAGTGGCCGGGAAATCATGGTCAGTAACTCCAGACGTTTCAAGGTACATTTCATTTTTCCTGACAATGTCCGATCTAATTTTGTTAAATTTACCCTGCATTGCTTCGTGAATCGAAGTGCACAAAGCAGAGTCCTTGATAATAGAAGGGGTGTCCTGCCTGAACCTTGTTCCTTGTTCACTTAAAATGTTAAAAAGTTCCTCAGTTTCACATTGTGCATTAATGATTCTGTTATTAAGACTATTTTTTAGCATTAGTAATAGCATGTTTGTATTCTTTGACTGCCCTTTTATAAGTAACTAAAGAGCTAGGAGATAAGTTCTTTTTCCAATATAAGGGCCTGATTCATGGAAGTGTTTTATAATGGTGCAATCCCATGGGAAAACGTTCTGTGAATCAGGCCCTGAGTCTTTAACTTCTCGAGCTCTTCCGAAAACCAGGCGTTTCTGGGGACAGCTTTTTTTTAAATTTCCTCTTAAGAGGTGCAATCGAGTTAGTGATATTATCAAAGGAAGCAATCAAAGTTTTAGACAGTTCATCAGCTGATACTAAACTATTAATCTTCCCAATGGAGTAACTCAAAAGTGGATGAATGCGATCACTGGAGAAGTTTCCCGTGTTTCTACACAACGTCAACCTCTTAGGCAGCCCCTTCATTTTAATAGGATTTACTGATAGCAACGTAAAATGAACAAAAAAATGGTCACTGACATTACCGTAATCTTACAAAAGCAACACTGTTTTTAATAAGCGCGCCATATAGCACACTGTTCTTGTAGTTGCAATACTGGCATGTATTGTGACAGTCAGCATGAAATTCTTGTATTACTGTGGCAATAATGGCATTATTGAGTCAGCCATAAGTACATTCTTATAGTGTCAATACTGCCATACTCTCAGGTCCCTTAATATGGGTAAATTAAGGAAATAAAACTGGTCCAAAAAGTCTAGATTGGTGCTTTAAAGAGATTTGAACATGTCTGGTCTGAAGGGGAATGACCTTTTAGTGACTACCTTTTTTCCATTACTTGACGTGTAGGAGGAATGGACATACCTTCCTAAAAATGCCAGTGTGAGGTAACCCAGTGAGACTGTGCTGATGCCATTATAAGTGATTGACATGAACTAATGATTATTCAAGAACATCATGAATATTCTCCCTTTTGTTGATTATGCTGGTCCTGTCACAACTCCCCCCCCCCCGCCCGTGTTAACAAAGAGATCTTGCTGTGAAAATCCACTGCAGCATCCTCTCCTGAGAAGTGTGGGGAGCGCAGATTTTTTATTGGGGAGTGGAGGGGGGCACCTCCGTATCTGCAGTCCATTATCATCATACTGGAGGGCTGATAACACTCAAGACCCGAGATTGTTAAGCTTGGCACGGAGAGCTCCAGACGTCTAACAGAGTTCATTTGGTAATTTAATAAAACATTGGGCTTCATTACGTCTTTGGCGGTAGCCATGCCGCTATTGGCGGCATGGCTGCCGCCAAAATCGGGTCCGGGTTCCCTGAATGGGGAATTACCGGGCCATTCCGAGATCGGAGGGCCCAGTAATTCCTCCCTCCAGGAACCCGTGCCCGGACCTTCCCCATTCCCATTTGAGCCCCCATAGGGCTCAATGGGAATGGGAGAGGGAGCAAACAACGGGCCGATTACGAGCGGAGCTTGTAATGAGGCGAACAGGTTTAACGGGTCTGCCTCCTTTAGCGAGCCCGTTAACCCGTTCCGCCTCAGTTGTAATGAGGCCCATTGTTTTGCTGTGCGACCACAGTTCATCCGGCCTGCTTTCGTGGGGCTCATGTGCACAAGTCTTCAGTGAGCCACTGATCACCTGATCATCTTTCATCCAAACTACATCGAATTCTGCCCTTTTCCCCCTTGTTTCATGTAGAGAGATCAACAGCCTGCACAGGGACACAACCCAGTCATTGGGCCTCATTACAACTCTGGCGGCAGCCGTGCCCTTATTAAGGGCACGGCTGCCGCCAGAGTTGCATTTTTTTTCGGCATCAGCGAATAGGCAAGAACCGGGTCATGCCAATCTCGGCGGACCCGGTAATTGCCCATTTGCGGGTGCCGGAATCAAGGGCCTCCCGATCCCCATTCTGCCCCATAGGGCTCAATGTGGATGGGGACGTCGGAGGCACACGCACATGCAGAGCTGTGCCGGTGCATCCGACGTGCTCTGCTCACGGGTGCCGTTACACCCACCAGGAAAAACCTGGCGGGTGAAACGGCACCCGCGAGCAGAGCACGTAGTATGGCGGTCTGGGAACTATGGTACCGGCATGCTTACTGGTACCGTAGTTCCCGGACAGCCATGCTTGTAATGAGGCCCATTGTGTTTCTTGAAAACCCGCAACAAGGGATTATTCTACTTCAGGAATTCAAGCCACAGATAGGCAGCCTAAGACTAACTCAGTGACCTTATCTAAAATGGTAAATGAAATAGTTTAAAAGGGAAAACACTGAATTTTTAGAGCCCGAACCTGTGAATTTCAGGGCATTTTATAGGGGCAGTGGTAGCATAGTCATTTAGCAATGGCTAATTTTTCACTAGGCAGACTTGAATGTGCAAGCTCATTGAAAACCATGCACGCGCAATCTACATACCTTCTTCTCTTACCTGTGGATACTTGGAGTTAACAAACACCACGCAGGACTGGTAGTATGAAGGGAGAATGGCACACATTTACAGGGGTCTTTAGTCTCTACATCGGAGCCAGTGGTCATTTGAAGAAAGATAGAAGATTGAATTTGTGATGTAGTTCTGAGTTGGTAATTGACCTGCAGAAGGGATTAAATGTATCTTGTCACCTCTTCTTGAGGTACTGAGAGGGGGAGTCAAGAGATGGTTTTCATTACTCTGTGCGGACCAGCTTTGAACTGGGGGCAAAGCAATTCCAGCAATGCTGCCCTTGAGCTTCTGTGAACAGGCAGAGTCAATGGTGGCAGCTCAGATGTGCCCTTGTGACATTGATGGGCACGGCCAACCTGAATGTGCTCTTACAATGGCAAACACTGCAATTACTGTGCATAGCCCACATGAGTGTGCTTACACTAGCTGTATTGGCAAGTATTGGCACAGCTGGTATGACATTATGTTCTTTACTGTGGAACACTGATATTAGTGGGTTCAGTCAACATGAACATGATCTTTTAATGGCAACACTAGAAAATATTGGCACAGCCAACAATTAAACGTCTTAATACAACTGACATGTATTTGGTGCAGATGCATCAAAAAAGCCATTTTAGAGTGACAATGCTGGCATATGTTCTTGTCAAATTAGCTGGGGGAAAAAGTATGCTGTTGAATGTGCCATTTGAAGCTATTATTTACATACATTTTTCACAGGGCCTGCTCCTAAAGTTCCCTCCTTTGGTTGTAATTCTGTCAGTGTGACCACTTAGGATTCTAATTGGAAATAATGACATCCTCGAGTGAAGGAATTTCCAGTTTCCTAAAACTAATGAAATGCAATAGAACATGTTGAGCATTGTTTAATATTACTGCACTTTTATAAACTTGCAGAATATGCTGCAAATTGCTGAGTTGTCACTTAAGGAAATGTGCAATTGTCCGATGAACCCACGTGCAGTGCTGGAAACCTGGAATATCACTTCAAAGGTTCTACCTTCCTTTCAGTGACTATAGCTATCACACTGCTGTGTGATCAGTGAAGATGAGGAGGTCTGTATAGTCTGGAAGTGAAGGAAGACTGAAGAATGCAGCACCGATATGTACTTCATTGCTAGTTATGGCAGATGATGTAGGTCGTCAATGAAAGAGAAGCTGGCTTTGCTTTGCTTACACATGAAGACAATGGAAAGGCAAGATGCCTTGCAGGTAAGCGGCAGGCAAGGGCTAGGTGGTAGAAATTAGCTCTTGCAAATAATGTATAGCTACATCCTTGTGTAGATAAGTGGAAGGGAGGAACTCATGATGATAACCGGATGTTAATAACTCTTTTATATAAGTGAAAGGTAAGACCTTTTACAGGTAAGACCCCATGTAGATATTTAGAAAGTTAGACCTCTTTAAGATAAGTGGAAAGTAGGAACTCTTGCAGATGAGTGGAAGGTATAAGTAGGAACTCTTGCAGGTGAGTGGAATTTATAAGTAGGAACTCTTGCAGATGAGTGGAATGTATAAGTAGGAACTTTTGCAGATGAGTGGAATGTATAAGTAGGAACTCTTGCAGATGAGTGGAATGTATAAGTAGGAACTCTTGCAGATGAGTGGAAGGTATAAGTAGGAACTCTTGCAGATGAGTGGAAGGTATAAGTAGGAACTCTTGCAGATGAGTGGAAGGTATAAGTAGGAACTCTTGCAGGTGAGTGGAATGTATAAGTAGGAACTCTTGCAGGTGAGTGGAATGTATAAGTAGGAACTCTTGCAGATGAGCGGAAGGTATGGCCTCTTGTACATATCCGTGTAGATATGTGGAAGGCAAGAACTCTTTGAGAGGAGTGGAAGGTACAGTCTTGTGTATAGACCTGTGTAGATAAGTGGAAGGCAAGAACTCTTTGAGAGGAGTGGAAGGTACAGTCTTGTGTATAGACCTGTGTAGATAAGTGGAAGGCAAGAACTCTTTGAGAGGAGTGGGAGGTACAGTCTCTAGTACATACCTGTGTAGATATGTGGACAGTAGGAGTGGAAGGTGAGGCCTTTGTACATACCTGTGTAAATAAGTAGACAGTAAGATCTCTTCTAGAGGAGTGGAATATACATCCTCTTGTACATACCAATGTAGGTAAGTGGACAGTGATAACCCTTCTAGAGGAGTGGAAGATATGGCTGATTGTACATACCTGTGTAGATAAATGGAAGGTAAGATCTCTTCTAGAAGAGTGGAATGTACATCCTCTTGTACATACCAATGTAGGTAAGTGAACAGTAATAACTCTTCTAGAGGAGTGGAAGGTATGGCTGATTGTACATACTTGTGTAGATAAATGGAAGGTAAGATCTCTTCTAGAGGAGTGGAATGTACATCCTCTTGTACATACCAATGTAGGTAAGTGGACAGTAAGAACCCTTCGAGAGGAGTGGAAGTTATGGCGTTTGTACATACCTGTGTAGATAAGTGGAAGGTAAGAATTCTTCTAGTGGAGTGGAAGGTATGGCCTCTTTCATATACCCATGTAGATAAGTGGAATGTAAGACCTCTTCTAGAGGAGTGGAAGGTACAGCCTCTAGTACATACCTGTGAAGATAAGTGGACAGTAGGAGTGGAAGGTGAGGCCTTTGTACATACCTGTGTAGATAAGTGGACGGTAAGACCTCTTCTAGAGGAGTGGAACTTAGTGTCTCTAGTACATACCGGTGTAGATAAGTGGACAGTAAGTTCTCTTCTAGAGGAGTGGAATGTACATCCTCTTGTACATACCAATGTAGGTAAGTGGACAGTAATAACTCTTCTAGAGTAGTGGAAGATATGGCTGATTGTACATGTCTGTGTAAATAAGTGGAAGGCAAGAACCCTTTCAGAGGAGTGGAAGGTACAGCCTCTTGTACATGTCCGTGTAGATAAGTGGAAGGTAAGAGCTCTTCAAGAGGAGTGGAAGGTATAGCCTATTACATACACTCGAGCAGATAAGTGGAAGGTATGAACTCTTTGAGAGGAGTGAACGGTAGGCGTCTTGTACATACCGGTGTAGATAAGTGGACGGTAAGAACTCATGTATATGAATGGAAGGTAAGGCCTCCTGTACATACCTGTGTAGATAATTGGATGTGAATAACCTTTGTAGGTAAACGATAGTTAAGAATTCTTCTGGATGTATCTTAGGTAAGACCTCTTCTAGATGACTAGAAGGTGAGTCCTACTACAGATAATTGTGGGTAAAGGCACTTGCACGTAAGTGGAAGGTGCAAACTCTTGTAGATAATTGGTAGCTGAGACGTCTTGTAGATAAGTTGAAGATGAGACCCTATGCAAAAAGCATAAGGGAAGAGCTCTTGTAAATATGTTTTGGATAACAACTTGAGCATGAAGTGAAATCTGTGGCCTAGCGTAGATAAGTTGAAGGTATGAAATCCTGCGGATAATTGGTAGGTAAGGCATCTTGCAGATATGTGGATGCAAGACCTCTTGTACTTAAGAGGGAGATAACAACACTTGTATCTAAGTGAAAGGTAAGATCTCTTGTAGATAAGTAGAAGGCATGGCATATGCTACCGAAGTGATAGGTAAGTACTTGTGCAGATAACTAAATGTAGTGCCTTTGTAGATAAGTGGTAGGCAAGACCTCTCATAGATAAGTGGTGGGTCAGAACAATTATAGATAATTGCATATTGTACTTCTAGTAGATGTGTGAGAGGTAAGAACACTTCTGGATAAGTGGAAGCTAAGAATATTTGTGGAAAAGTGGAACATACACAATCTTATAGATAAGAGGTAGATTATACACCTCTTGAGATAAGTGGAAAGTAAGACCACTTGTAGATATGTTATAAGAACTTGTGAACATGTCAAATGTAAGAACCTGGTTATAAAAGTGGTAGACAAGTGTCTTTTAAATAGGTGAACGATAAGACCTCTTGTGGAAATGGGACAAATCATCTTCCGGGACACCAGTGGTACAGGGGTGAATATCGGTTTCTAAACCATCAATCAGCCCCACACCTCTAGTACACCAGAAGGGATCTGAACAGATTGGAAAAACAAGCAAATTACAAACCACCTTGTCCAATTTTGGTAACTTGGATGAAACGTCAGGCTTATCTCCAAAAGGTTGTGGATCGTTGGTTAGTTGCAACATAATAAATCCAATCATTACCCAATGATAAAAGGGACAGTCTAGTCAAGGTTGTATCAAAGACATCTACTTTATTTATATCACAACAGAAAGTTCTCGTAGGCACTGATAGGAGATTTGTCGGTATGGTCAATATTCACCACAGTTTAAGGTTACTTAGATTCAGCAGCAAGGGAGCAATGGGTCTTAGCATGTCTATAGGGGTCTTCTGGGAAGAAGCAGGGGTACAGAACCACAATATATCTTGTGCTGTCGGTGTTGTTGGTGCTCAACAGGGTCGAGCTGGCTTCAGGGCACTTTTCAGGTTTCTGGGACAGAGTTCACGATGGGAGTCAGCTGCGTGTATCAGGCGGCAAGACGGTTTGGTGAGCGAAGATGGACGAACGGTTTCAGGCTGGCCTACACAGCAGATCTGGATAAGAAATAATTGGCTCAGTGCTGATCAGTGGTTCTGAGCACTGGTCGAGATATCTCGAATGACTTTATATGACTGTGCATTGACAACAGTCAGCATTGCAGCTTGAGGAACTCGACTGGCTTGAAAATGTGCTTTGAGGTGCACATGCGTAGATGCTCATCGAGGCAATTCTCCCAGCTTCTTCAATGTGCTTGTGTTGTCCTTTAAGGTGGATGGTCCAAAGCTGAGGAATGTGTTGCAGGCAGCTGCCTTGTCCTTGTTTTCAGGTACAGAGACCTTCCGGCATGCCCTTTCCACGGATATTGCTGCAAAGCCTTGCAGGTCACACTATGTGCTGGCTCATTACTGGTTCTGGAGTTGCTGGAGGGTCCTCTCAGTTTTGGACCGCCATCGGTTCCCTGGGAATTGTATAGGGGAGGGGTCTTGCTTCTTTCTTTGGAAATCCTGACCTTCCTTCACTGGTGGAAGATGTAAGGCAGACTTTACCTTCAGCCAGGGTACAAGGTTGAGTTTTTCTCTCTGCTCCTGGTGCATTCTTTAAAGCCAAGTGCGCCACAATGATTGGTGTAGGCTGCGCTTACCTTAATGAACCAATCCTGGAGTCCATACGAACAATCGTCTGTATGCATGAGGTCATAACCAGAGTGCTTTGCAAAAGGAAAGGTACAGGGGTGACAACATGTCATACTAAGTCGCACCCATCTTGCTGTCTGTTGTGGATCAAAGAGTCTCTCTGATTAATTGAGCTCTCTGTGATTCCTGATTAAAGTGGCAGGTCTCCCTTGAAGCTGTAGCAAGACCACACTCTCTGACTCCTGCAAACCACATTCTCGTACCTCATAAGTGGGGTCCCACTACCGGGGTGGTCTACTGTAAACACGCAGTCCCAGACATGACAGCTAGCTGTCACTGATACTGAGGGTTGGGGCTGACTTCAGTTGCACACAGTTATATATGAAAAGTTGTTGGGTTTCCTGTCTCCTTTGTTAAGCTCTGTGGCTAGGCCCCATGTGGGCCTGTTAGAAGTACACTTTTTTAGTATGTTAATTGCTACCACCCATTGCAGGGTCTAACAAAAGGGTGGATTCATGGAGCCTTTATTAATCAATCAGGTGGCCATGGCAGGGGGAAGCTTGGTCTCCCCCACCCCTTTCATATGACAGGGCAAATGTATGCCTGTAGGCAGTGTCCACCCAGAGTACACAAGGCTATGTGTTTGTCATAGTGTGAGCATAGGAAAATTTGTGTGGATTAGCCCCATATAATTTCCTGAGGTTGGTCTACCATCATTCCATTTAATTAAACATTTCAATAAAGCCCAGACGAGCACACACCCACCGTTTGGATGGTCAAATTCCTCACAGGAAAGTAAGACATATAAATGATAAGACTACTTGTATATAGGTGGAAGGTACAGTGATTATTAGATAATAGCCAGACTATACCTCTTGCACATAATTTGAAAATAAGTGATAATGAAGAACTTGTGTAGATCAGTGAAATGTAAGAACTCTTGAATAGGAGTTGGAGGTAAGACCTCTTTTAAATATGTGGGCGATAAGACCTCTTGTAGATAAGACACAGGTAATACCTTTTGTAGCAGAGAGGTAGGCAAGACCTTGTGTGGGTATGTGTCAGGTCAGACCTCTTGCAGATATGTGGACAATGACCTCTTGTAGATAAGACACAGGTAATACCTCTTGTAGCTGAGAGGTAGGCAAGACCTTGTGTGGGTATGTGTCAGGTCAGACCTCTTGCAGATATGTGGACAATAAGACCTTTTGTAGATGTACTCCGGGACCCCCAACAGGCCCATAGATTCAGGGTTTGCCCAGAAGCATTTTAAGACAAGATAGCAGCACCCTTAAAATGGATGGGGGTGCAGATTAATACAACACCAAATCAATAATGACAACTCAACGGTTTGGCAAAGGGAGTCCATTTAAAGACAAGTGCAAAATAAGGGGAGTCTCATGAATATCAGCGGATGCATGATCTTCTCTCTAACTTCACAATTCCAACGAACTTCATAAAAATCATAACATTTATACTGAAAACTCGTCATCATTGATGCTGTACACTTAAAAGCTGGCATGCAATTCTATTGGTTCAGCAAAGGTAACTTTAATATAGGTACTATATCTGTATATGGTAACAGAGTAAGGGGATTGGATAAACACTGTCAGGTGGGACATCTAAGCACTACCTTCAAAATGGCTTCTGTAGTCATCACTAAAAGTATGACGTCCCATTGGTTCTACTAACTATAGGACCCTAGATTACTTGGTCCACTGTGATTGGGTTGGCATCAACCCCACTCATACTTTTCCACTTTGCTTAGCAGCACACCAAATGGTCTGCCAGGTGCAGGGTGCCCCGTAGCTCCCCCGTCCTTCCTCCAATTATTGTTACAATCAATCATCACTTTAGTGGCCATGTGTCAATTATTTCACTGTGATTGGCCTCAAGACTGCATCTCCTGTCTGGAAAAGTTCTGATATCTTCGACTGGCCTGGTGGCATGCGTAGGTGTGACAGTCTCACTTCTCCTTGCTCGGCTGGTCATGTGAATCAGGCACTGTGAATATGCCTCTTCTTTATGTAATTTGTGTATTTAATTTTCGTTTCACCCACCACCTGCCTCCAGTTTCTTATCTTGACCTTGCTGAGGCAGGATATTCTGTTCTTAGTTTCAATTAATTGTAGCTACTGTTTGTCTATTCTACTGATACGACCTTGGCTTTTCTGGCACGAGTTGTCTGCTGAGTTTTGTTTCTGCCACTTCTTCTCGATTTGTGGAATATGAAGCTTTCCTCGTGTGGCCTTTGATAACCTTTGGCTAATTCTGCTTCTTGTGCAAAGTGGAAGTATACTTACATAACGTGCTTCTTTTGAGGTAGATATGCATAGGTGGCGCTTGCCGCACTATCTTTCTACTAAGCATAGCAAGCCGCACAATTTTCTTAGCTTTCTTGCGGTTCCAAGCATATGTACATGTGTAAACTGGTCAAATATCGTCATCATGCTTACAGTTTAAGCTTCTTATATTTGACATCGTCCTTTCGCTGTCTTGATCTCTGCTTCCAAAAGGTCAGGACTTACCCAACTCCCTTGGAAGCAGACCCATAACCCCGGTTCCGAGGCTCATAAATATGCCCAGTCCCAGCGCTGGAAGCGCCGGGCTCATAATGCTTGGGTGCAACCGGCACTGATGCCGGTTGCATTTCTTATGCCGGCCAGCAGCCTTTCCAACTGATCAAGCTAAAGTAGCTTTCGTGCTTTCGTACCTTAGTGGCAATGCGGCAGACTGGTCGATCCCTCTAGTTAATCAAGATGATCCGGTTCTCCATGATTTTCAAGCTTTTCAGCTCAGTATGGAAAAACTGTTCGCAAGACATTCACAGGGGCAGGCCTTGGACAATGAGCTTCTTTCGTTGCGATAGGGTAATCAAGACCTTTTGGCTTATATTGCGTCTTTCAACAGACTGATAGTGGAAACTCAATGGCCTGAGGACAAAAGGATTACGCTGTTTTATAGAGGTCTACGTGGAGAGCTCAAAGATGTGTTAGCCCAAGTAGTGAATCCCCCGCAAGACTGTTCGGACTATATAGACTTAGTCGTTCAAATAGATCACAGACTGCAGAACAGGAAGGCCGATCGTTCCAAGTTTGATGCTCGAGTATTTTCCAAACCACCAACTCCTTCCAAACAAGTAGACTCCGGGGAACCCATGCAAATAGGGGGCCTGAAAGGACCACTCACACAAAAGGAGCGGGAAAGGAGAAAACAGTTGCAATTATGCCTCTATTGCGGAAACTCAGGGCACTTTCTTCGAGACTGTCCGGTGAAACCAGCCAAGAAGGCAGTAGGAGCTGCAGTTACCAAGGTCACAAACTCTGAGCAGGGAAACGACCTCGCCCGATAAGAATAGAGGTCCTCTTGCCGAGCGTTAAAACCAGTTCCGTGACCTCGCATTTCGTGATACCTATGGTCCTCATTAGCCCTGATCATCCGGATCGATTACATGCGATTGTAGCTTACGTCGACAGCGGTGCCATCGGCAATTATGTGGATCATGAAATGGTTTTGAGGATGAATCTAACTCTTTGTCCCAAGGCTGTAAAGGACGTCATTACTACGGTGGATGGTACGGAGATAGCCTCCGGACCAGTAACGCATACCACTCAAGAAGTGACGCTAGTAAGTCAAGATGGACACCATGAGAAGATCGTGTTCGATGTGATCAAGGCCCCTCAGTTCCAGATTATTCTAGGAATAGCTTGGTTAGAGAAACACAATCCTCAGATCGATTGGCGAGCAAGAACGGTTCAGTTTCCAGAATGTGTCTCTACTTGTCATCCTCCACCTGGTGTTGCACTGGCAGCAATTTCTTCGGAGACTCCCCAGTTACCTCCCGAATACCTAGAATTCCAAGATGTTTTCCGGAAGGATCAGGCTAACTCTCTACCTCCTCATAGGTCTTATGACTGCCAGATAGACCTGATACCTGGATCTACTCCTCCTTGTAGTAGAATTTATGCCCTCACCGAGCCTGAGAACCTTCATCTCCGACAATACCTGGATCAATACCTAGCGAATGGGTTAATTCGTCCTTCCAAGTCCCCTGCTTCTTCAGCTTTGTTCTTCGTTCCAAAAAAAGAAGGGGACCTTAGAACTTGTATAGATTATCGTGCCCTGAACCAGATCACCGTTAAGCATAGATATCCGTTACCTTTGATCCCTGAACTCCTGGACCAAGTCAGAAAAGCATGCATATATACAAAGCTGGATCTTAGAGGAGCCTACCACTTGGTACGAGTAAAAGAGGGCGATGAATGGAAGACGGCCTTCCGCACCAAGTATGGGCTATTTGAATATCAGGTCATGCCCTTCGGACTTTGCAATGCCCCGGCCGCCTTTCAATATTTTATGAACGATGTCCTCAGAGAGCTCATAGATGTGTGTGTTGTTGTTTACATTGACAACATCCTCGTTTATTCTTCATCGGAATCTGAACATCGGAAACACGTGAAAATGGTCCTCGAGAGATTGCGTCAACACAAACTTTTCGCCAAGTTGGAAAAATGTGTTTTCAACGTGACTGAAGTTGAGTTCTTGGGATTCATATTATCACCTAGCGGAGTGCGTATGGATTCAAAGAAGGTCGATGCAATTCTCAACTGGCCATCACCATCCTCCGTAAAAGGTGTTCAAAGCATGTTAGGCTTCGCTAACTTTTACCGCAGGTTTATCCCCGAATTCTCTCGAATAGTCCAGCCCATCACCGCCTTGTTAAAGAAAAACAAACGTTTTGAATGGTCTACCGAGGCAGAGCAAGCTTTCCAGAATTTGAAGACTAAATTTATCTCTGCACCAATTTTAAAACATCCTCGCCCCGAACTCCCCTACATCGTTGAAACTGATGCTTCGAGCCTTGCCATGGGGGCAGTTCTATCACAAAAGGACCCAGTAACCAATCAGTTGCATCCCGTGGCATTTTGGTCCCGCAAATTCTCGCCTCCTGAAATCAATTACACTATTACTGATAAGGAACTTCTGGCTATCAAGTCTGCCTTTAAGGCTTGGCGGCATTATCTTCTGGGGGCCCGACACACCGTTACTGTGATTATGGATCACCGAAACCTGCAATATTTGAAAACCGCAAAAGCCCAATCCTCTAGACAACTCCGTTGGGCACTATTCTTTGCCGAGTTTGACTTCATAATTACCTATCGACCTGGTACAAAAAACGGTAAAGCTGATGCCCTTTCTCGGATGGGAGAGGAAGAACACTTGATCAACCCTAAACCTGTACCTATCATTCCCGAACAAAGAATTCTGGGTGTAATCGCCACACAATCCATAGAGGAAGTTAAGGATAAAGCCAGGCAACTTGTAACTCCAGCAGACATACAGAATTGGCATCTGCAGGGAAGGGACTTTGCAGTGAAGGACAACTTATTGTATTTCCAAGAACGATTATACCTGCCCAGCACAGATTTACAGAAAAAGGTAATCTCTTGTTATCACGATTCCTTAATGCAAGGACATCCCGGTATGGCCAAAACCTCAGAAAAGATCAAGCGCTACTTCTGGTGGCTGTCTTGGAAAAAAGATATCAGAGACTTTATAATGTCCTGTGGAGTATGCGCCCAAAACAAGAGTCAAAAGGAAAAACCAGCCGGCCTCTTACGCCCTATTGACATCCCACCTCGCCCTTGGCATACGCTTTCTATGGACTTCATCACCGATCTACCTCCATGCTCCGGATACAATACGATCCTAGTAATCGTGGACTTATTCTCCAAGATGGCGCATTTCATTCCACTCAAAGGCTTGCCAACAGCAACAACTCTGGCCCGAGAATTTCTCGAAAACATCGTCCGACTGCACGGTTTTCCTTCAGTTCTAATTTCGGATCGAGGTAGTCAATTCATTTCTCATTTTTGGCGAAGTTGCTGTCGGTCGGCTCAAATTGATGTGAGACTATCGACCAGTCACCACCCTCAAACCGACGGACAAACCGAGAGGACCAATCAAACTCTGGACAGTATTTACGCTGCATGCTGCAACAAACTGAAAAAACTTGGAAAGATATCCTTTGGACAGCCGAATATGCCTACAATAACTCTGTCCACTCGGGAACTGGGAAAACCCCGTTTTTTCTTCTATACGGCAGTCACCCTCGAACCTCGGAGTTGGATCCACTCCAAGATCTTGGAACACCAGCAGTAGACTACCTGCATTCTACAATCACCCAAGCCTTTAAGGAAGCCGTTTCTCACCTTCAAAGGGCTAAGGAACAATACAAGAAAGGAGCAGATCAACATCGGAAGGAAGCCCCTAAATATCAAGTAGGAGATCAAGTCTGGTTATCCACCAAATATCTACCTCTAAAAGGACCACGCACATTCAACCCAAGATACCTTGGTCCCTATTCCATCACTACCATAGTAAACCCAGTAGCGGTCAAGTTGGACTTGCCCCCTCACATGAAGATACATCCGGTCTTCCACGTCTCTCTATTAAAACCCGTGCAACCTCAAACCCGACTAACTAAATCTCCAAAACCTATCCTAGTTGATGGAGAACTCGAGTTTGAAGTCAAAAGCATCATGGACTCCAAGATCTCCAAATCTAAACTATTTTACCTAATTGACTGGAAAGGCTACGGCCCCCAAGAAAGATCCTGGGAACCTGCAGAATATGTCCACGCTCCTCGTCTAATCAAAAGATTCCATCGAACATTTCCTGACAAGCCCAAACCCCCGGAGAAGCCCGGTTTGGGAGGGGCCTTGAGGGGGGGTGCTGTCATGATCTCTGCTTCCAAAAGGTCAGGACTTACCCAACTCCCTTGGAAGCAGACCCATAACCCCGGTTCCGAGTGCCGGCCAGTCCCAATTGGGACCTTTTGGACCCTGTCCTGGTGCCAGTGGCACCAGGCTCATAAATATGCCCAGTCCCAGCGCTGGAAGCGCCGGGCTCATAATGCTTGGGTGGACTTACCTGCAGCAGACCATGCTGCTTACTTACCTGCCAGTTGAGCCCCTGATGCTCTTCTGTTTGGGACTACTTTTCCTGTTGGGTGGGGCAGGAGCCACTCCCTAGGTTCAGAACACTGGAACTCTTCTGGAAAGCAGGAACTCTTTTCTTACCTAGGCGTGGCCGTGGAAGGAGACACCTAAGCACTACAGGAGGCTATTTAAACCACACCCGATGGATGAATCTTGCTTTGCGTTATTCTGCATCCTCTGCAGCAGAACGCTCATCGTGTCTTCTGCATCTGATCCTGGGCCTAAGGGAAAAAGGCTTACCATCCTGAATCCAGTCTTCAGCAACACCTATAAAGACAAGAAAGAACAGGTTAGCATTACGGTCTTCAGTGACAGCACTTCTCTTACCTGGTCCATCGGCTGTCACCACCGCCACGCGCTGCATTCCGGCATCTGAAAGACAGAGGCTTACCTACTCTTCGCGTGCTCCGGAGGTCTTCGCACTGCATTCCGGCATTTGAAAGACAAAAGCTTACCAACTCTTCGCACGCTCCGGAGGCCTTCGGCACTGCATCCCGCATCTGAAAGACAAAAGAAGGTGCGTTTAAAGACATTGGGTAACTTTATTACTCACGTGCCATTACTCCTTCCCACGCCGAACCCAGTGGGTATTCCGGCACCCTTCAGCAGCTCCGAACTTGTACCTGCAAGATAAAAGGACAGTTAGTGCGCATCGTGAAGTAGGCAACAAGCGCTTACTTACGTGCTTCCAGGCGCTTCTATTCCTCACTCGGGTTCCATCCTCAACTCACTTCAGCCCGTCATCCGCCATCGCCGGAACCCTGCAAAACAAGAGACATCATTACAAAAGACTTTAAAGACATTTGAAATACTCGGAACTTACCGTTCGTGCAGTAAACGACGGACAGCAGTCCTCTGAGGTCAAGAGGCCTGCACCCTTATCCAGTGAAGAAACTGGTTACGGCACCCTGCCCCGAGGCAGATGGAGAGCTCGGCGTTCACTTACCTAAGGTGAGAGCGTTAACCTTTGGGGTTCTACAGGAGAAGAGAAGGGGAAGAAGAGAGAGACTCCCAATAACCCCAGTTCATTAATCCCATATTTTCTATCTGCAGACATCTTACTCTTCGAGTCAGACATACAGTGCACAGAGGTCCAGCCCAAAGAGCCAACCCTGTGTTACACATCACCTGTGAAGATACGGTATTCGCTCAGTCAAGACCGGTGCCTCTGCGGGAATCAGGTGAGCGTTACATTCACTTTAGGTTCACAATTTTCCTAGTTCATGGCGTTTCATCTCTTTATATTATTAATTTCTTCTATATGTGAGTCAGTCCGGGTTCTCATGACATCACCATTCGTCTTCCATTAAGACCTTCTTGGCTTCTTCAGGGACTGTACTTAGACGATCTTCATTTAATTTCATTTGTTGATATGGCTTTCTCAATGGGTACCTTATTGTCCATGGTTTCCCTGGTACCAGTACTTCAATAGTCATTGTTCTTCTGATGGGTACTAGACAGAGCCCCACTGCAGCTCTCTCCTGGTTTATTTGCTCATCATACTTCACATATTTCGGCGTGAACATTCCTGGTACTTCAAAATGGACGGTTGGAATGTGGGCTGCGTTTGGGACCTCCTCTACACTTCCCCCTCTGGGCGATTCATCAATCACTTTCACCTCTTTCTTTGGGTCCGTCTTCTTTGGTTCCTCTGTATTCACCTTCACTTCATTGCCTGGGTCCATTCTTTCTTCATCTTCTGGGTCTATACATGATGGTCTGAAGAAATGTCTCTTTGGGGTCCATATTTGTATTACTCCTTCTAAATCTCCTGCTGTTCTCACATGTTTGTCCTTGTTCCAGGTCATCAGTTGACATTTCCCATTTGGACTGCAGTAAACCCATCTTCCCACATCATTTCTATGCTTCCTTGGATATATAAACTTTGTTCCCTCTGGTCCATGAATGCTGGCCTTCACAAAGTCTCTTATTTCTTAGTCAGTTAGGTCTTTGGGTTTCCATCCTGGCTTGACATCAATCATGATCTTCATCCCTATGGCTTTTTTCGCAGTTTTCTGGCACTGAGAGATTATTATCTTGATAACACAAAATCTGAGCAATATCATCACTAGCAGGGCTCCTAGGAACTTCAATGCATCTGCCATCCATTTTGGAACCCATGAAAATAGTGATTCAAACCAGCTGTCATTATCAGCTTCATAAGTTTCATCAATCATCTGATTCTGTAGTTTCGTCAGCATACCTATGGCCTCCGTTAGAGTTCCATTTTCTTCATAGTGAGATGGTATAAATGTGCAACACGACTCTCCAATTTTTATACAAACACTGCCATCCATAGCTGTGATCATGCCAAGTACATATCTGTATTGGAGAGTCATCAGTCGGACTGCCCTTAACTCCTCTTTGATTACGTTGAATCCCTTTATGGTTGTGTTGATGGTCTGCAGTATCTCCCATCTGGTTATCTGCAACCATTTAGTATTTGCTCCAATTTGAAATCTTGGCATAAAGATTTTCGTGAACACTGATGAGGTGAGGCTGAACAGCCTGTGTTCATATTGGATTGCGTGAAAAGCTTCTTCTGATTTGGCAGAAAAGTAATTCTCTCTTTTCATTCGAGTCAGCAGGTCCACAGATCTCTTCTTCCTCAGGTGAGTATCTGCTTTCGGAAAACTCTTGATGTTCAGGTCACTTTTTGGGATCACCAACGCTGGAATGTGGACATTCACCATTGTGCATATACCTCCCCAGTTCTTTGGCAGTCTGATGTATGCTTTGGATCCACATGCCCAGTAATGGTCGATTATTACTGCAGTTCCATGCATCATTCCTGGTGCATCCAAAATGTGTCCACAGTTCTGACTTTCTCCCATCTTTCTAGTGTCATTATTCCTAAAGCACATTTTTGAGCTTTCGTTTGGTATTATCTGCAGGGGTCCTCCTCTACCTTCGACCCATGTCAGCAGTTTTGCCAGCCTTGGCCACAATGGCTTGCATATCTTTTGTGTGTTTTCAATTGCTTCTTTGCAGGCTCGAAGGACCATCCATGCCCTGCAAATCACTACCCCTTTCTCCCATGTTCCCCAAATCTTCATTTGGCCTCTGTTCTTCCAACTTTGAGCCTCTTCTGGAGCTTTTCCTTGGACATTTAGACTCTGGTTTGCTTCTCTTCTGATTTCTGCTCCCTTAACTCCAGGCTTCCCGTAGCTGATCACAATGTGTTCCGTTTTTCCATTGTTTCTTGTCTTTATGTCCTGGACATAATCGTCTTCATTTGGATTGGTTTCTTCCATTGCACATTTCAGTGAGGCATCACTACCCATGAATTGGCCCCTGGCCCTGCACATTGCTACATGTGAAAGACATTGTGCTGTCTGGACATCAATTTCGACAGCTACGAAGATCTTGGATCTTGGACTTCCCCATGCTGGATGGCAGGAGTGCACAAACAAAACATTCCTCCTCTGAACTTCGTCTTCCAACTTCTTCCATCTGAGGAGCAGGTGAGTGTGCCCCCCATCTGCGACCCCTTTTCCTTGTTATTTAGTGTTTGATTGCTGCCCCAGGCCCTGCGTTGCCACGTGCTTCCCGGCCTCCTCTTCCTGGTTATCCCTCGCCCGCCCGCCTCCCAGCCTGACCCCCACCCCTGATTGGCTACTGGCAAGCGGTCGCCTGAGTCTAGCGACCCGTTCGGTGCACCCACTCCTCTTTCCCATCTGAGGAGCAGGTGAGTGTGCCCCCCATCCGTGACCCCTTTTCCTCGTTCTTTGGTGTTTGATTGCTGCCCCAGGCCCGCGTTGCCCCGTGCTTCTATCCCTCGCCCGCCCGCCTCCCAGCCCGCCCCACCACCCCATCCTGCTCCCGCTCCTTCCCGCCTCCCGACCCGCCCATCCCGCCCTTCATCACTGGTCCTCCCAGGGCAGCCCCCTGCCCGGCAGCCCCCAGCGGCTAAGGGCCCCAAGGCCAAGGGCGGCTTCAACAGAGGCGGCTCCAGGAAGTGTCAACAGGTGTCCGCAGGGGAAGCCAAGGAAGCCACCAGACACCGACAAAACCGTAAGTTTTGGCTTGGGTGAGGGGTAGAGCAATTACTCTACTCCAGAAAGCTCCTGCCACTCTAACCTACCTTTCAATGGCCTGCAGCCTAATGTTAACCAGTGATTGTTAGCATATGCCACACTTAGATGGAATCTCTAATAGCCTCTCTGTGAAAGTTGAATATAGAAGTGTACCCAATTGCATCTAGAGGTTACGCCCAATTACCTTTGAGAAAGCTGAATTCAGAAGTGTACCCAATTGCATTTAGAGGTTACGCCCAATTGCCTTTGAGAAAGCTGAATTTAGAAGTGTACCCAATTGCATTTAGAAGTTGTGACCAATAGCCTCTCTGAGAAAAGCCGAATTTAGAAGTATATCCAATTGCATTTAGAAGTGTCCCCAATTGCATTTAAAAGTTGCCCTGAATTGCATTTAGAACTGTACCCGATTGCATTTAGAAGTTGCGCCCAATAGCCTCTTTGAGAATGTTGAACTTAGAAGTGTACCCAATTGCATTTAGAAGTTGCACCGAATTGCATTTAGAACTGTACCCAATTGCACTTAGAAGTTACGCCCAATTGCCTTTGAGAAAGCTGAATTTACAAGTGTACCCAATTGCATTTAGAGGTGTACCCAATTGCATTTAGAAGTTACGCCCAATTGCCTTTGAGAAAGCTGAATTTAGAAGTGTACCCAATTGCATTTAGAAGTGTATCCAACTGCATTTAGAAGTTGCGCCCAATAGCCTCTCTGGGAAAAGCCGAATTTAGAAGTGTACCCGATTGGATTTAGAAGTTGTGACCAACAGCCTCTCTGAGAAAAGCCGAATTTAGAAGTGCACCCAAGTGCATTTAGAAGTGTACCCAATTGCATTTAGAAGTTGTGACCAATAGCCTCTCTGAGAAAAGCCGAATTTAGAAGTATATCCAATTGCATTTAGAAGTGTCCCCAATTGCATTTAAAAGTTGCCCTGAATTGCATTTAGAACTGTACCCGATTGCATTTAGAAGTTGCGCCCAATAGCCTCTTTGAGAATGTTGAACTTAGAAGTGTACCCAATTGCATTTAGAAGTTGCACCGAATTGCATTTAGAACTGTACCCAATTGCACTTAGAAGTTACGCCCAATTGCCTTTGAGAAAGCTGAATTTACAAGTGTACCCAATTGCATTTAGAAGTTGCGCCCAATAGCCTCTCTGAGAAAGTTGATTTTAGAAGTGTACCCAATTGCATTTAGAAGTTGCGCCCAATAGCCTCTCTGAGAAAGTTGAATTTAGAAGTGTACCCGATAGGATTTAGAAGTTGTGACCAATAGCCTCTCTGAGAAAAGACGAATTTAGAAGTGCACCCAAGTGCATTTAGAAGTGTACCCAATTGCATTTAGAAGTGCACCCAATTGCATTTAGAAGTTGTGACCAATAGCCTCTTTGAGAAAGTTGAATTTAGAAGTGTACCCAATTGCATTTAGAAGTGTACCCAATTGCATTTAGAAGTTGCGCCGAATTGCATTTAGAACTGTTCCCAATTGCATTTAGAAGTTGCGCCAAATAGCCTCTTTGAGAAAGCTGAATTTAGAAGTGTACCCAATTGCATTTAGAAGTTGTGACCAATAGCCTCTTTGAGAAAGTTGAATTTTGGAGTGTACCCAATTGCATTTAGAAGTGTGCCCAATTGCATTTAGAAGTTACGCCAAATTGCATTTAGAACTGTACCCAATTGCATTTCGAAGTTACGCCCAATTGCCTTTGAGAAAGCTGAATTTAGAAGTGTACCCAATTGCATTTAGAAGTGTACCCAATTGCATTTAGAAGTTGCGCCGAATTGCATTTAGAAGTTGTGACCAATAGCCTCTTTGAGAAAGTTGAATTTTGGAGTGTACCCAATTGCATTTAGAAGTGTACCCAATTGCATTTAGAAGTTACGCCGAATTGCATTTAGAACTGTACCCAATTGCATTTCGAAGTTACGCCCAATTGCCTTTGAGAAAGCTGAATTTAGAAGTGTACCCGATTGCATTTTGAAGTGTATCCAACTGCATTTAGAAGTTGCACCCAATAGCCTCTCTGAGAAAAGCCGAATTTAGAACTGCACCCAAGTGCATTTAGAAGTGTACCCAATTGCATTTAGAAGTTGCGCCCAATAGAAGTTGCACCCAATAGCCTCTCTGAGAAAGTTGAATTTAGGAGTGTACCCAATTGCATTTAGAAGTTGTGACCAATAACCTCTTTGAGAAAGTTGAATTTATAAGTGTACCCAATTGCATTTAGATGTGCTCCCAATTGCATTCAGAAGTTGCACCGAATTGCATTTAGAACTGTACCCAATTGCATTTAGAAGTTACACCCGATTGCCTTTGAGAAAGCTGAATTTAGAAGTGTACCCAATTGCATTTAGAAGTTGTGGCCAATAGCCTCTCTGAGAAAAGCCGAATTTAGAAGTGCACCCAAGTGCATTTAGAAGTGTACCCAATTGCATTTAGAAGTTGTGACCAATAGCCTCTCTGAGAAAAGCCGAATTTAGAAGTATATCCAATTGCATTTAGAAGTGTCCCCAATTGCATTTAAAAGTTGCCCTGAATTGCATTTAGAACTGTACCGGATTGCATTTAGAAGTTGCGCCCAATAGCCTCTTTGAGAATGTTGAACTTAGAAGTGTACCCAATTGCATTTAGAAGTTGCACCGAATTGCATTTAGAACTGTACCCAATTGCACTTAGAAGTTACGCCCAATTGCCTTTGAGAAAGCTGAATTTACAAGTGTACCCAATTGCATTTAGAAGTTGCGCCCAATAGCCTCTCTGAGAAAGTTGATTTTAGAAGTGTACCCAATTGCATTTAGAAGTTGCGCCCAATAGCCTCTCTGAGAAAGTTGAATTTAGAAGTGTACCCGATAGGATTTAGAAGTTGTGGCCAATAGCCTCTCTGAGAAAAGCCGAATTTAGAAGTGCACCCAAGTGCATTTAGAAGTGTACCCAATTGCATTTAGAAGTGCACCCAATTGCATTTAGAAGTTGTGACCAATAGCCTCTTTGAGAAAGTTGAATTTAGAAGTGTACCCAATTGCATTTAGAAGTCTACCCAATTGCATTTAGAAGTTGCGCCGAATTGCATTTAGAACTGTTCCCAATTGCATTTAGAAGTTGCGCCAAATAGCCTCTTTGAGAAAGCTGAATTTAGAAGTGTACCCAATTGCATTTAGAAGTTGTGACCAATAGCCTCTTTGAGAAAGTTGAATTTTGGAGTGTACCCAATTGCATTTAGAAGTGTACCCAATTGCATTTAGAAGTTACGCCGAATTGCATTTAGAACTGTACCCAATTGCATTTCGAAGTTACGCCCAATTGCCTTTGAGAAAGCTGAATTTAGAAGTGTACCCAATTGCATTTAGAAGTGTACCCAATTGCATTTAGAAGTTGCGCCGAATTGCATTTAGAAGTTGTGACCAATAGCCTCTTTGAGAAAGTTGAATTTTGGAGTGTACCCAATTGCATTTAGAAGTGTACCCAATTGCATTTAGAAGTTACGCCGAATTGCATTTAGAACTGTACCCAATTGCATTTCGAAGTTACGCCCAATTGCCTTTGAGAAAGCTGAATTTAGAAGTGAACCCAATTGCATTTTGAAGTGTATCCAACTGCATTTAGAAGTTGTGACCAATAGCCTCTCTGAGAAAAGCCGAATTTAGAACTGCACCCAAGTGCATTTAGAAGTGTACCCAATTGCATTTAGAAGTTGCGCCCAATAGAAGTTGCACCCAATAGCCTCTCTGAGAAAGTTGAATTTAGGAGTGTACCCAATTGCATTTAGAAGTTGTGACCAATAACCTCTTTGAGAAAGTTGAATTTAGAAGTGTACCCAATTGCATTTAGATGTGCTCCCAATTGCATTCAGAAGTTGCACCGAATTGCATTTAGAACTGTACCCAATTGCATTTAGAAGTTACACCCGATTGCCTTTGAGAAAGCTGAATTTAGAAGTGTACCCAATTGCATTTAGAAGTTGTGGCCAATAGCCTCTCTGAGAAAAGCCGAATTTAGAAGTGCACCCAAGTGCATTTAGAAGTGTACCCAATTGCATTTAGAAGTTGTGACCAATAGCCTCTCTGAGAAAAGCCGAATTTAGAAGTATATCCAATTGCATTTAGAAGTGTCCCCAATTGCATTTAAAAGTTGCCCTGAATTGCATTTAGAACTGTACCCGATTGCATTTAGAAGTTGCGCCCAATAGCCTCTTTGAGAATGTTGAACTTAGAAGTGTACCCAATTGCATTTAGAAGTTGCACCGAATTGCATTTAGAACTGTACCCAATTGCACTTAGAAGTTACGCCCAATTGCCTTTGAGAAAGCTGAATTTACAAGTGTACCCAATTGCATTTAGAAGTTGCGCCCAATAGCCTCTCTGAGAAAGTTGATTTTAGAAGTGTACCCAATTGCATTTAGAAGTTGCGCCCAATAGCCTCTCTGAGAAAGTTGAATTTAGAAGTGTACCCGATAGGATTTAGAAGTTGTGACCAATAGCCTCTCTGAGAAAAGCCGAATTTAGAAGTGCACCCAAGTGCATTTAGAAGTGTACCCAATTGCATTTAGAAGTGCACCCAATTGCATTTAGAAGTTGTGACCAATAGCCTCTTTGAGAAAGTTGAATTTAGAAGTGTACCCAATTGCATTTAGAAGTGTACCCAATTGCATTTAGAAGTTGCGCCGAATTGCATTTAGAACTGTTCCCAATTGCATTTAGAAGTTGCGCCAAATAGCCTCTTTGAGAAAGCTGAATTTAGAAGTGTACCCAATTGCATTTAGAAGTTGTGACCAATAGCCTCTTTGAGAAAGTTGAATTTTGGAGTGTACCCAATTGCATTTAGAAGTGTACCCAATTGCATTTAGAAGTTACGCCGAATTGCATTTAGAACTGTACCCAATTGCATTTCGAAGTTACGCCCAATTGCCTTTGAGAAAGCTGAATTTAGAAGTGTACCCAATTGCATTTAGAAGTGTACCCAATTGCATTTAGAAGTTGCGCCGAATTGCATTTAGAAGTTGTGACCAATAGCCTCTTTGAGAAAGTTGAATTTTGGAGTGTACCCAATTGCATTTAGAAGTGTACCCAATTGCATTTAGAAGTTACGCCGAATTGCATTTAGAACTGTACCCAATTGCATTTCGAAGTTACGCCCAATTGCCTTTGAGAAAGCTGAATTTAGAAGTGTACCCGATTGCATTTTGAAGTGTATCCAACTGCATTTAGAAGTTGTGACCAATAGCCTCTCTGAGAAAAGCCGAATTTAGAACTGCACCCAAGTGCATTAAGAAGTGTATCCAATTGCATTTAGAAGTTGCACCCAATAGCCTCTCTGAGAAAAGCCGAATTTAGAACTGCACCCAAGTGCATTTAGAAGTGTACCCAATTGCATTTAGAAGTTGCGCCCAATAGAAGTTGCACCCAATAGCCTCTCTGAGAAAGTTGAATTTAGGAGTGTACCCAATTGCATTTAGAAGTTGTGACCAATAACCTCTTTGAGAAAGTTGAATTTAGAAGTGTACCCAATTGCATTTAGATGTGCTCCCAATTGCATTCAGAAGTTGCACCGAATTGCATTTAGAACTGTACCCAATTGCATTTAGAAGTTACACCCGATTGCCTTTGAGAATGCTGAATTTAGAAGTGTACCCAATTGCATTTAGAAGTTGTGGCCAATAGCCTCTCTGAGAAAAGCCGAATTTAGAAGTGCACCCAAGTGCATTTAGAAGTGTACCCAATTGCATTTAGAAGTTGTGACCAATAGCCTCTCTGAGAAAAGCCGAATTTAGAAGTATATCCAATTGCATTTAGAAGTGTCCCCAATTGCATTTAAAAGTTGCCCTGAATTGCATTTAGAACTGTACCCGATTGCATTTAGAAGTTGCGCCCAATAGCCTCTTTGAGAATGTTGAACTTAGAAGTGTACCCAATTGCATTTAGAAGTTGCACCGAATTGCATTTAGAACTGTACCCAATTGCACTTAGAAGTTACGCCCAATTGCCTTTGAGAAAGCTGAATTTACAAGTGTACCCAATTGCATTTAGAAGTTGCGCCCAATAGCCTCTCTGAGAAAGTTGATTTTAGAAGTGTACCCAATTGCATTTAGAAGTTGCGCCCAATAGCCTCTCTGAGAAAGTTGAATTTAGAAGTGTACCCGATAGGATTTAGAAGTTGTGACCAATAGCCTCTCTGAGAAAAGCCGAATTTAGAAGTGCACCCAAGTGCATTTAGAAGTGTACCCAATTGCATTTAGAAGTGTACCCAATTGCATTTAGAAGTTGCGCCGAATTGCATTTAGAACTGTTCCCAATTGCATTTAGAAGTTGCGCCAAATAGCCTCTTTGAGAAAGCTGAATTTAGAAGTGTACCCAATTGCATTTAGAAGTTGTGACCAATAGCCTCTTTGAGAAAGTTGAATTTTGGAGTGTACCCAATTGCATTTAGAAGTGTACCCAATTGCATTTAGAAGTTACGCCGAATTGCATTTAGAACTGTACCCAATTGCATTTCGAAGTTACGCCCAATTGCCTTTGAGAAAGCTGAATTTAGAAGTGTACCCAATTGCATTTAGAAGTGTACCCAATTGCATTTAGAAGTTGCGCCGAATTGCATTTAGAAGTTGTGACCAATAGCCTATTTGAGAAAGTTGAATTTTGGAGTGTACCCAATTGCATTTAGAAGTGTACCCAATTGCATTTAGAAGTTACGCCGAATTGCATTTAGAACTGTACCCAATTGCATTTCGAAGTTACGCCCAATTGCCTTTGAGAAAGCTGAATTTAGAAGTGAACCCAATTGCATTTTGAAGTGTATCCAACTGCATTTAGAAGTTGTGACCAATAGCCTCTCTGAGAAAAGCCGAATTTAGAACTGCACCCAAGTGCATTTAGAAGTGTACCCAATTGCATTTAGAAGTTGCACCCAATAGCCTCTCTGAGAAAGTTGAATTTAGGAGTGTACCCAATTGCATTTAGAAGTTGTGACCAATAACCTCTTTGAGAAAGTTGAATTTAGAAGTGTACCCAATTGCATTTAGATGTGCTCCCAATTGCATTCAGAAGTTGCACCGAATTGCATTTAGAACTGTACCCAATTGCATTTAGAAGTTACACCCGATTGCCTTTGAGAAAGCTGAATTTAGAAGTGTACCCAATTGCATTTAGAAGTTGTGGCCAATAGCCTCTCTGAGAAAAGCCGAATTTAGAAGTGCACCCAAGTGCATTTAGAAGTGTACCCAATTGCATTTAGAAGTTGTGACCAATAGCCTCTCTGAGAAAAGCCGAATTTAGAAGTATATCCAATTGCATTTAGAAGTGTCCCCAATTGCATTTAAAAGTTGCCCTGAATTGCATTTAGAACTGTACCCGATTGCATTTAGAAGTTGCGCCCAATAGCCTCTTTGAGAATGTTGAACTTAGAAGTGTACCCAATTGCATTTAGAAGTTGCACCGAATTGCATTTAGAACTGTACCCAATTGCACTTAGAAGTTACGCCCAATTGCCTTTGAGAAAGCTGAATTTACAAGTGTACCCAATTGCATTTAGAAGTTGCGCCCAATAGCCTCTCTGAGAAAGTTGATTTTAGAAGTGTACCCAATTGCATTTAGAAGTTGCGCCCAATAGCCTCTCTGAGAAAGTTGAATTTAGAAGTGTACCCGATAGGATTTAGAAGTTGTGACCAATAGCCTCTCTGAGAAAAGCCGAATTTAAAAGTGCACCCAAGTGCATTTAGAAGTGTACCCAATTGCATTTAGAAGTGCACCCAATTGCATTTAGAAGTTGTGACCAATAGCCTCTTTGAGAAAGTTGAATTTAGAAGTGTACCCAATTGCATTTAGAAGTGTACCCAATTGCATTTAGAAGTTGCGCCGAATTGCATTTAGAACTGTTCCCAATTGCATTTAGAAGTTGCGCCAAATAGCCTCTTTGAGAAAGCTGAATTTAGAAGTGTACCCAATTGCATTTAGAAGTTGTGACCAATAGCCTCTTTGAGAAAGTTGAATTTTGGAGTGTACCCAATTGCATTTAGAAGTGTACCCAATTGCATTTAGAAGTTACGCCGAATTGCATTTAGAACTGTACCCAATTGCATTTCGAAGTTACGCCCAATTGCCTTTGAGAAAGCTGAATTTAGAAGTGTACCCAATTGCATTTAGAAGTGTACCCAATTGCATTTAGAAGTTGCGCCGAATTGCATTTAGAAGTTGTGACCAATAGCCTCTTTGAGAAAGTTGAATTTTGGAGTGTACCCAATTGCATTTAGAAGTGTACCCAATTGCATTTAGAAGTTACGCCGAATTGCATTTAGAACTGTACCCAATTGCATTTCGAAGTTACGCCCAATTGCCTTTGAGAAAGCTGAATTTAGAAGTGTACCCGATTGCATTTTGAAGTGTATCCAACTGCATTTAGAAGTTGTGACCAATAGCCTCTCTGAGAAAAGCCGAATTTAGAACTGCACCCAAGTGCATTAAGAAGTGTATCCAATTGCATTTAGAAGTTGCACCCAATAGCCTCTCTGAGAAAAGCCGAATTTAGAACTGCACCCAAGTGCATTTAGAAGTGTACCCAATTGCATTTAGAAGTTGCGCCCAATAGAAGTTGCACCCAATAGCCTCTCTGAGAAAGTTGAATTTAGGAGTGTACCCAATTGCATTTAGAAGTTGTGACCAATAACCTCTTTGAGAAAGTTGAATTTAGAAGTGTACCCAATTGCATTTAGATGTGCTCCCAATTGCATTCAGAAGTTGCACCGAATTGCATTTAGAACTGTACCCAATTGCATTTAGAAGTTACACCCGATTGCCTTTGAGAATGCTGAATTTAGAAGTGTACCCAATTGCATTTAGAAGTTGTGGCCAATAGCCTCTCTGAGAAAAGCCGAATTTAGAAGTGCACCCAAGTGCATTTAGAAGTGTACCCAATTGCATTTAGAAGTTGTGACCAATAGCCTCTCTGAGAAAAGCCGAATTTAGAAGTATATCCAATTGCATTTAGAAGTGTCCCCAATTGCATTTAAAAGTTGCCCTGAATTGCATTTAGAACTGTACCCGATTGCATTTAGAAGTTGCGCCCAATAGCCTCTTTGAGAATGTTGAACTTAGAAGTGTACCCAATTGCATTTAGAAGTTGCACCGAATTGCATTTAGAACTGTACCCAATTGCACTTAGAAGTTACGCCCAATTGCCTTTGAGAAAGCTGAATTTACAAGTGTACCCAATTGCATTTAGAAGTTGCGCCCAATAGCCTCTCTGAGAAAGTTGATTTTAGAAGTGTACCCAATTGCATTTAGAAGTTGCGCCCAATAGCCTCTCTGAGAAAGTTGAATTTAGAAGTGTACCCGATAGGATTTAGAAGTTGTGACCAATAGCCTCTCTGAGAAAAGCCGAATTTAGAAGTGCACCCAAGTGCATTTAGAAGTGTACCCAATTGCATTTAGAAGTGTACCCAATTGCATTTAGAAGTTGCGCCGAATTGCATTTAGAACTGTTCCCAATTGCATTTAGAAGTTGCGCCAAATAGCCTCTTTGAGAAAGCTGAATTTAGAAGTGTACCCAATTGCATTTAGAAGTTGTGACCAATAGCCTCTTTGAGAAAGTTGAATTTTGGAGTGTACCCAATTGCATTTAGAAGTGTACCCAATTGCATTTAGAAGTTACGCCGAATTGCATTTAGAACTGTACCCAATTGCATTTCGAAGTTACGCCCAATTGCCTTTGAGAAAGCTGAATTTAGAAGTGTACCCAATTGCATTTAGAAGTGTACCCAATTGCATTTAGAAGTTGCGCCGAATTGCATTTAGAAGTTGTGACCAATAGCCTATTTGAGAAAGTTGAATTTTGGAGTGTACCCAATTGCATTTAGAAGTGTACCCAATTGCATTTAGAAGTTACGCCGAATTGCATTTAGAACTGTACCCAATTGCATTTCGAAGTTACGCCCAATTGCCTTTGAGAAAGCTGAATTTAGAAGTGTACCCGATTGCATTTTGAAGTGTATCCAACTGCATTTAGAAGTTGTGACCAATAGCCTCTCTGAGAAAAGCCGAATTTAGAACTGCACCCAAGTGCATTAAGAAGTGTATCCAATTGCATTTAGAAGTTGCACCCAATAGCCTCTCTGAGAAAAGCCGAATTTAGAACTGCACCCAAGTGCATTTAGAAGTGTACCCAATTGCATTTAGAAGTTGCGCCCAATAGAATTTGCACCCAATAGCCTCTCTGAGAAAGTTGAATTTAGGAGTGTACCCAATTGCATTTAGAAGTTGTGACCAATAACCTCTTTGAGAAAGTTGAATTTAGAAGTGTACCCAATTGCATTTAGATGTGCTCCCAATTGCATTCAGAAGTTGCACCGAATTGCATTTAGAACTGTACCCAATTGCATTTAGAAGTTACACCCGATTGCCTTTGAGAAAGCTGAATTTAGAAGTGTACCCAATTGCATTTAGAAGTTGTGGCCAATAGCCTCTCTGAGAAAGCCTGAATTTAGAAGTGTACCCGATTGCATTTAGAAGTTGTGACCAATAGCCTCTCTGAGAAAAGCTGAATTTAGAAGTTCACCCAATTGCATTTAGAAGTGTACCCACTAGCGTTCCCTACTCAATCAAGTTGCGCCCAGTAGTCCCTCTGAGAAAGTTGCATCTAGACGTGTACCCAATTACATTTAGAAGTTGTGACCAATAGCCTCCCTGAGGAAAGATGAATTTAGATTCATGCCTAATACCCTCCCTGTATAAATAAATTGAATCTAGAGGCTAATGTAGAAGCTAAAACAGAGCAGATGAGTATACAGAGCGGATGAGTGCGTAGGCAGACAGAAGTACATGCGCGGGGTAGACTGGAGTGCATGCGCAAGAAGGACAGGAGTGCATACGTATGGAATACACTAGAGCATGCGTTCGGCACACTGGAGAATGAAGAATAGACTAGAGCACGCAAGGTGAACCAGAGTACGTGAATATGTCGAGCAGACATGAAGGTGTAGGTCAATCTTGAACGCCTAAAATGAACAAAAATGCATAGAACGGACCTATCCGCACGGAATTGCGTGACGCACATAATATGCTTTGGAATGCAGTTAATACTTCATACCACACCCCACGCTTACTCTCTCCCTTACACCACCACTCAACTAGAACACAGAGATACTATGACACCATTTGGTATAACTGTTCTCATATCAACATCTCCCGCTCACTCCCCATCACTCTACGTAAACATTGCTGGTTTCGCACCCCCCAGCCAGGCGTTCTCCTCAGGCCTAACGCAGCCACACTCGATCTGGATAAAGCCGGCCAGAGCGAACACATACTCCTGATCTCTCAACCACCACACCTACCGCTAAGAAGCAGCTACCACTTGTGAATTCCGCACCAGCTGCACACATACCTGGTGCGCACATGCACTTTTTGGACTCTCTCTACTCTCTCTACTGACCCGAACTTCGGTTCCCAGGGGCGTTCAACCTACCAGCGCCTTCAGACCATACCAATGGTATATAAGGCGCCATATAAATGCAAAATAACAATAACAATAACAATGTGTTGGATTCAAAAAGGTCAGAAAGTGCGACCATTTCAGCACTATGGACAAAGACCAAAACTCTGACAATCCAAATGAAATTAGTAGATCGGAAATTTGGTAAATTCTCGCTTCTTCCAGTGATCCAATACTACAAACAAAAGGTAGTTCCGTCTATAATCTACGCATGGACGCTGCGTTGAACATCGATAACACTATATGGACCAAACTGGACGGCTACCTATGGAAAGCCGTGTTAGGGCTGCCTAAATCCTCTGCAATTGATGCTGTTAGACGTGAACTGGGCTTACTATCATTACAAGCATCAGTAGACCAAAGCAAGATGCGTCTTTTTCGGAAAATTATTCTTCCAGATACCATTCCAATTTACAAGTTGGTTCAGATAGAGCTTAACCAAGGACGTTGCAGAGCACTAAACAACTGGGTTCAAAAACTTACAAAATAACTAGCAGATTTGGCCTGTTCGACAGATGATCTGATCACAAACCCCAACAGAATCAAGACAAAAATAGCGCAAGCAGATTGGATCCAAACCGGCGAAAAAACAACAGGAAACAAACTCCTGGCTCATTTACCAGCAACAACAAATAAACTTAACCAACCTATTAGCTACTGCATAAAATTCCCCAACAAAAAAATGCAGAAAACTTTTATGAAAATAAGATTCAATCAATTACCAACACAGGAAATTATAGCAATCCGTACGAAAACGGACGCTCGTACCTGCAGATTCTGTCTGGACCCAGGAAAAGTGGAAACTCTGAGACACTTACTCACGACTTGCACTAGAACCCAATTTTTGCGGGAAGTCTATCTGCTCCCTTTGATGTATGACGTACCACTCCGAGAGGAAAACACATGGTGGTGTCGTCTGATTGCTGGAGACAGAACTAAGTGGTCGACAGCGACAGTAAAGATTTTAGAGGCAGCATTGAGTCTAAACAATGCGCTCCGGGCAGCACTGTCCATTCCAAAAAGAGAACACATCTCGCAAGCAAGGAAAGATGCTCACTGGCTACCCGTGAAGGAACGCATACTCTTCAAAGCCATGACCATCACACATAGATGCCTATCCCTGGATGCCCCACCCTATCTCGCAGAAAGAATCACACCGAAAGCCTCCATCAGACCCACCAGAGCTCACCGCACCAACATGATTGATGTCCCCACGTTTCAAAGATCCAGGGCGGGAGGAACCAGCTTCCAACACCTCGCACCTAAAAACTGGAACTCCTTACCTACCTCACTAAGGAACGAAAAATCATACCATACCTTCCGTAAAAACCTCAAAACCCTCCTATTCCGCTAAAGTCTACCACATGCACTCTCATGCTTGCATTGTAACCACAGCATAGCATAACCTTTAAGCTCAATGTTTATTACCAATGTGAAATGTACTCTGTAACTCGGTTTACATCTGTAAACACATTCCTATGCTTGTGTTCATGACTAAGTCTGCTGTAACAGCGCCACGATGCCCCAGGGCAGTTCTGTGCGCTTTATAAATGCAAATAAATAAATAAATAAATAAATAAATAAATAAACCAGAACCTACAAACTAGTCAAATGCAATTTAAAGGACAGTGACTTTCTTTTATGTTGAGACACAAAGTTTCTGCAGTGAAGCGCCTAGTTTCCTAATTCCAATTATTCATCTGATTCCCCTGTTTCTTGTCATCCACTTTTTGTTCTGTCTTTATCTCTTTTTTATCTGCATCTATGATATCTATTTTCTACAAAACGTGCGTTTTTTTTTCTTTTCTGCTTTTCATATCAACATCTTGTAAAAATCAAACGTTTTTGATTATAAACAAGTAAATAAAAAAAGAAATAACAATGTGTTGGTACGGGATGTTGTTTCCCAAATGTGCTGTGCTGTCCAAGTAATCATTTAGTTCACTGTCGTCTCCATGTGTGCTTCTCTAGATTCTTAAAGTTTTCATGTAATTTGCTATAACTACATCCCTGAATGCATACATATGGCTTTTTCTTGCTGGAGGATTCTCAGGTAGATATCTTCATCTGTGTCAGTCAAGTGGAGGAAAGTCTGGAAATTCTTTCTATTTCCTCTTGCCTTGTCTTGGCTCTGGCTAATGACGGCCATTTGGATTCCGCTATCACCTGTGCTTGTGAGATTTTCTTTGAGATTGTCTTCGTCTCCATCAGTGTCGTATCAGGGGTGTTCATTAACATAATCTCTGTTGGTTTCTTCTCCAACTCCTCTTGCATTTTTTTTCTCTTGGTCAAAAATGTCCCTATCCATTCTGTCATTGGTCCAGTGTATGGCTGTATTGTAGAACTTGTACTAGTGTCCTTCATTACATCATGTGTGCTTATTAATGCTATCTCGGTTGTTTCAATCTTTAGCTCCTTTTGTCTCTTTACAGGTTAATTTTTCCCCACTTGTCTTGTTACTGCATGTGTAGGGTAGATTCTCATTGCTGGCTGCCAAACCTTCCTTTCTTCTTTGGTCTGTGGTTGTGTAGTTATTGATACTAGGCCTGGTGTGTGTGCATTCAATGTTTGCACGCGTGTGGTTGTCAGTAACCTTTTTACATTCAAACTCTGTCGACCCTGTCTCCGCTTTTCAATTTGCTTATTAACATAAGTGTGTGTGCTTCATTGCTAATCACATCCATCTCAAGTTCATTCACTCCACCGTCAGATCTTCTAGAGACTGGAATGACTGTGTAACGTCTGGGTACCTTTGTAGGCTTCATGTGTGCATCATTAGGTGGGTGCACTGGAATTGGGAGACTTTGTGCACCAATAGAAAATGCAGTTCTAATCGTCAGTGACAGTAAAACGATGATGAATATAATGCATAAGTACATAATGCCCCTGTAGGTCAATCTACAGCATTTACTTCCAGAAAAAGTATGGACGTCTCTCCTCCTGAGGGAGGATGAGATTGCTGCTCTGGATCTCCATCTCAATCATCTGTTGAGAGATGCTAACTTTTAATACACTTTTAAACAGTATTATCTCTGGATTCTGCGGGTTCTGTTTGTGAGTTGCAGGTACTAAAACAATTGTCCCCGTTTGTCGGAAAAAAGAAAATGATTGTCTATTATTTCTGGATACAATTCTCTTGCTGGGCTATAGGAAGTGTCAAAATCAGCAATAGTTTAGCAAGTCTCTTTACTGTGCATGTTCAAAACATATGAGCTCCCAACCTGTGCCTCTGATTTGCTTCATTCCCGAAGACATGCTGTGTCTTTGTCAGTGTTACAAAAAGTGCAATCTATTGCACTACTCTCTCGATCTGTCCCTCGGCGGAAAGGTTAAAATCTCCTCAGATAGTTTTGCTGATGGTTAGAGAGCTCAACTTGCATCACAATACCATGCAAGAGCATGCTCATCTGCATAGAATTAGCTGGGTCTGTGATGAATGTGAAGACGTGTATCACCGACAGGTCTCCCCACAAGTTCTGGGAAATCCTCGATTAGGTGAAAGAAAACATTGCTCGCCAACCTGCTGTCTTCTGGCGACAGGGACATTTGTCCTGCTTTTCTTGGAGTTTGGGACTGTTTGGCTCTCAGTCACTGTGAACAGTTTCTGCAATTCCGGTGTGCGTGAAGAGCAACTTGAATAATAATTCTCTTTATGATTATACTTAAACGTTCTGTATTTGCTGGATCTCAAAGAAATGTCAATACGTCTGTAGTTCTTCCGACAAAGTCTGGAAAGTCTTCAATTAGGTGAAAAAACAGTACTTTGATAAGTCGATTCGCTTCTTCCTCTGCTTGGGACATTTGATTTTTCTTCGCTGTATTCCGGTAGCAGGAGGAACTGCTCGGCAATTACAGTAAGACGCTTCCTTATTGTCTTTTCGTTTTCAGGATCTTTAAGAAAGTCATTGATACTGGTGAGCCTCCCCACCAGTGACTGGTACGATCTTAGCACCAGATCGAAATATGTTACCACATCTTTGGTGATGTCGCTACTGTGGGACACCAAAAGTGATTCAGAACAAAGTCTCTGTGTGGAAAGAATCTGGATACTGTATTTTCTTCCAATGTATGTGTCCTCGATCAAAATTTGGCATATTCTTTTCTAATCAAGGCTTCAGTATGCCTCAGTCCAAAGTTCAAAGTCAAGAGACTATGTTGTGGCTTACAAGTGCAATTTTCTTCTTCACCCTGCAACTAGGATGCACAGAGTGTCTGTTTTTATGTCCTTATCCCCCTTGGTTTTTTTTGCTCAGAGGAATGTCCAAAATGAAGCCACAACTTTTGCACAAAAGTTCTTCGTATTTTCTTTGCTGCTGGTCATGCGTCCTTCTTCCTCATCATGGATCTCGTCTGCATGTGCTGTGGTTCTTTCTCGTTGTCTGTAGTCTCTTCACGGTGGGGTGCAGGCAGGGAGCCTTCTCCGATGTATGGTTTGATGTCACCCAAAAAGTTCCTGGTACTTCAAAATGGACGGTTGGAGTGCGGGCTGCATTTGGGACCTCCTCCACATAGATAATACACAGGTAATACCTTTTTTAGCTGAGAGGGAGGCTATACCTTGTGTGGGTACTTGTCAGGTCAGACCTCTTGCAGATATGTGGAAGGTAAGAACTAGCATAGATGAGTGCAATGTAAGAATACTTGTATAAAAGTGTTAGGTAAGACCTCTTGTACATAGGTGGACAGAATACATCTTGCAGTTTATTACACACGCTATAACAAACATTACAAGAACAGCATAACATTATGTGTTTGGTCATAGATTGAACAATGCCATACTGCACAGCCACTCTTGTATTAGCTACACTTTAGAGAAACTTGGAAGAAAGGAAAATGAAATGTGCTTTACTACATCCTATGAACCGACTATTGTGTTATTTAGACTTTTGCATTAAGTGTATCCCTGTGTGCTAAAGGTATTTGGGGGAATTCAACCTGTAAGGTGCAGTTCACAATTGGGTTGTTTCTGCAAAGTGGTGGGGGCTGGTGAGCTTTGTATTTTCACGAATAGGTGAAAGGCTTACTTCAGGAGTGAACAGTGAACTTTCGTTCAGTCCCAGAACAACACACAGATTGTGTGGCCATCACAAAACCAAGGAGGAGAGTGGTTACGTTCAACCTATGATTGCCAAAATGACCAAAGAGATTGCAGGGTGAAGCACCCCACAGAGGTTTTGCACACCTTGAGGTGGGCTTTCCACAGAACCACATCCGTCGGCATAACAAAAATGAGTGGTTTTGTGGAAAGACCACATAGGGTGTGCAGCCCCCTGTGGGTACTTTAAAATGTGAAATAATAGAAACACCACAGTTACCACTATTGGCAACAATGATAATGTGCGGTGTTCTTAGCCCTGTCAATATCGGCAAACTCGTAATGAAGCCCATAGTGTTCCAGAGTGTGTGGTAGATTGTGGCATGTCATCACAGAGAATCTTCTAGAATGACGTGCTCCACGTGAGAGTGAAAAGGACCTGCACAACCGGTTGTGTTTTCCCAATGCACTCATTTCAATGACGTCTACGTGTTGGATAGCAAGCGCTCCCTGCCCACCATGGACGATGGCAGGTTACAAATTGCTCCCTGACCCCCTCCCCCCCGCAATTCCCTTTGCATCCATAGAGTGGACGTGTGCTGTGAAGCCTTGACAAGCGAGCCCGCTCGCCTCAAGAGTTTGCTCTGAGAGGTTAACAGAATATAGCAAAGCAAATTGAATTTCTTGTTTTTCGGCAGGGGATTTTTCATTTTATGTGTGCATTACTGAGAGTCACGAGGAAATATTAGGAACCCGAGTTCATTTTAGCCACCTTCGCGGATCTGAAAAGTGGGTAGCAATGGTGAGGGGATTTTGGGGGGGGGGGGGTTAAGAAGGGATAGAAGCAAAGTAACTGAGTGAATAGGAGAGAATAGCAGATTGAGGAAAAGTTGTGTGCTTGAGGAGAAAGGATGTCTGTGATTATGCTTGTGTGTATTTTTTTAAGTGGCAACATATCACCATTAATGTCAAGGGAGAGAAAGAAAGAGAAGGTGTGCAAAAACAGAGGTGGAGGGATTGAGGGTATTAGAGCAATGGTGTAAGGGGAAAACAGAGCACAGAGAGCGAAGACAGACTTTTGGACGCATTAATATATCTAGGGATTCGGGCAGTGGTTGGTTTAGGTGCACTGAAAATGCTTCATGTAGAGGAAGTGTCACCAACTGCTGGTGGCGCAAGCGCGGGTGAGCAGTGACCCACTGACTCTCCACTAGCGTGCAGCGCCGTGCAAGGTTTGGGCATGCGTACGTTATTGCAGGCGCAATCGCAATGCAAGGTGCAGGCACATAGGATGGTTGCACTCAGGCCCTTTTGTGACTCTCAGGACCTCCAAAATGTCTACTGTTGCTAATGTTGTTTCGCTGCCAGGACCAGAAAAGCCAACAATTGTGGGTTTTGCAGTTGTTTACTGCTTTTTACATTTAGGGGCATACATTAGCGTTGGCCAAATAAAGATTGGGTCTGGCTCAAAGAATATGCACGCTGAAGTGCTGGGCATATTATGATGATTCAAACCCTTGCACTCCTATTTTTCAATGCACCTTTTTTGACATATATTTAGGTCTTTTATAACAAATGTTAATTAAATGAACTTCAGGTGCAGAGGAGATGAAAATCATCGCTGGCATATGGGTTGTAAATAGAACAATAAACAGAAACAGTTCCCAGTTAGGGAACTCCCGTCCCCTGCACACTTGCAATGGCTCTATATATGAGCCAAACTGTTTAGAGTAGGTCTTGGTCCTTTGTATCAAATAATTAATATGTCTTATACTCTTTCAGTTGTGTTTATGAATAACGACTTGTTAGCAATTCATAATGTAAACCAAATGTGTTCATTATTCATTATGATACAAATATCAGTTACTGAATTATTGATATTATATGTTTGAATGTCTTTATAGACATGATTTGAAAGTCTAAATTGCCCCTGAAGAAGAGACTTATCTCGAAACGTGTTGAGCCACATGAGCATTACATTTTTATGCTAAACTCATAAGGAATGGTGATGTTTATTTAATGTACCAAATTTGCAATTGCAATATCAACAACTGAAAGTGTATAAGACTTATTAATTATTTGATACAAAAGACCAAGGTCTACTCTAAACTGTTTGTCTCATATATAGAGCCATTGAAAGTGTGCAGGGGACGGGAGTTCCCTAACTGCGACCTTTTTGAGTTTTTCATATTATGATGGTTGTCATGTGTTATTATCCTCTGATGGAGGATTAAATACCACCAACATTTTAAATCAGCAGCTGAGGCTTGAAGCTTGCAGCTTACACGTCCTGCTACGGATGTCAAAACATTGCCTTTGATCTCTGCACTCATCAGCAGGACACCATAAATGTTACAACACAGCTTTAATCCAAATTCTTCGGGCAGTAAAAGGTGTACAAAGAACCGTGTAACCCTCAGATGTTATTTACTACAGGGCCAAAAAGTAAGAGTGAAGCACTCTTATAAAGAATAAAGAGATGCAAGATGGATCGTGCAATGTCTAGGGCGGCATGTACCAATTGATGACTATTGCTTCTAGCAAGATGGCAATATTGCCATGAACCAAGACAGTCTTCCAGTTTAAGAGTCAGACCCAAACAAAAGGTGCATCAACAATCATGGAAATATACTATTAGCAACTGACATAGGTGGATCCAAGCCCATGAAGGCTGTAAGCCCATCTCAGGTGGGAAGCATTAGAACCACACCAATGTTTTGCCATTTTCCCCAGAGAACTGAAGCAGCTGTCCCTGCCTATAATGTCCACACTCAATAATAGAGGTTAAGTTCCATGCAGACCCAAACCGTCCACCCAAGCTGGGCTCCCACTGCCACAATGTAGAAATACTACACACAGACCCATATGCAGGCTCGGTGGGGGGAGGGGGGGTCAGTATAATGGAGCTAATTCTTGCACACTTTGCATGTTATGCTTTCCGCATCCAGCCCCCCAACATCCTCTTCATTAAGGCTTGAATTTTTTCATAGCCTTCCCCTTTACTTTTTTTATGCCGACTGGCACAATCATTCTGAGAAATAATGGGGAAGTGAGAGAAGGTGTGTAGATCAGAAAGTGGGTTTTGACCTCATGAATAGAGAGTCGTTGTAGAGTCACTGAAGAGGGAAGGACCGAGGGGAGTGTACATTGAGATACTGGAGATGTTGACGATGGTAATGTGGCAATAGTAACGAGCAGCCTGAATAGAGAAGTGAGGGATGCATTTATTTATTTATTTTTGGGTATTTATAATACGCCTATACACAATGTGTTTCAAGGTGCAACAGCCAAGAGGGTGGGGGAACAGGGAGGACGAACACAAAAAAGATCCCACTAGGCCTTGTGACATTCGGAGTGTGCAAGTGTAGTAAAGAGAAGCGCAGGGGAGAGGGGAGGGGAGCGGAGAAGTGCCAGTCAGGCCGGAAGGGCCTGTGAGAAAAGCGAGTGCCAGGGATGGCCAGGTGGATAGAGCCCGGGGAAAGTAGAGAGTGCAGGGGAAGGAAGGCCCACGAGCTAAGTGGGAGGTAAGGGGCAGGGAGGGTTACTGGGATGCCTGACAGTGGTGTGTGGTGTTTCCCACACAATTTATCGTGTTGATTTCGAGGAGTTTCTTGTTGGTTAACACACGCATGTGCCCATGTCTCTGCCTCCAGCTGGTTATGATAATACACACAAAAGTTGTTCTCATTAGAATGTATATTTTATTTCTTTCAGATTTAATTATTAAAAAGAACATGTCATTTAATAAATGACATGTGCATACTTGTTATGGGGTACAGAGTGCAGGGAAGGATTTAGTAGTGCCTATGAAACTGCACACAAAAATAAGTGTGCCAAACTTCATCAATTGGAGGATTGCATATTAACATTCAACACAATGACATAGCAATTTTTGAAGGACATCACACAAATCGATGGGCACACTTTCTTAGAGACGACGAAGTTATGTAAGAAATATACAATTCAAAACATACACAAATTATCACAAATACACATGGACTTCTAAATAGCAAGCACAATGCAGACTTTCAAACAGTGCCTTAATATGCTACACATGATTGGATCTGTACTTAGAAACGTAATATGGAATGAGAATTGCCATAAATGACATATTCTTGCATTTATCTGTCTTATCTAGCCAGAGTGATCATAGGTCATAGTTCTAATCGTAACCTAAAACTGGAATGAATCCAGTTTCAACAGTCCTGCATCTATCTGGACGCATTGCAAACGTTTTGTTTCGGCATTAAGAAATGTCACACCCTCTTCAATGTCACGCCTTCTTCAGGACCATGATAAAATAGGGTGCCACTTATGGATGCTTTTTATGGAATGTCCACATCAAATTATTTGGGCATATTACTCCAATTGTTGGAAAGCAGTTTCTTTTCTTAGTTGCATCACAATATGTTATTTGCCAACAAGTTCCAGATACATTTGAAGTAACTAAAACACTGTAGGTCCCAATGTCCGAATAGGTATTGACAGTATTGATTCTAGAAAGTCTTGATAATCCCTGATGATTGAACATTTTACAAATAGTTCAAGACATGCAGGGGAACATCTGCTGAATTATTAAAAGAAGTTAGCAGTGATCTATTAAGGAGATTGGTTTATTTCTTTGCGGTTAGGAAAATCTAATTTCTGCTTGCATTAGTCCTGCAGTCCTGAAGTGGCATGGGCACTGTCAATACCTAATAGCTTCATTCAATGGGCTCTTAGGTTGTTTTGTTAAAACTCTTCCTTAGCCCCCCTCACCCATCCCCTATATCTCTCCCCACACCTCACTCTCTTCCAAATTGTCTCTGAAAACAGCTCCCTTCCGTTTTCCCTCTGGCACATAGTTACTCCCCCTTTCTGTGTGTCTCTCTCTCTCTCTCTCTCTCTCTCGATCTCTCCATCTCTTTCTTGCTCTTTCACTCTCTCCCTCCTTTCTTTTCTCTCTCACATGCTCTCTCTCGTCAATGGGTCTTGAACAAAACAGAAGAGTAATCAGTCTCCCAAGTTACCCAGTGCTTTCCTCACTGCTCAGGTACTCATTCTCTTCCACGAACTTCCAAACTCACCAGTACTTGTGGTCCAGCTGGTGGCCAACACTGGCGAGGGAGGAACTCTAGTGATGAACACGAAGGAGTTTGTGGACAACAAGTCGACCTGTTCATAAATATCACCAGGAGTGACACAGGAAGAAGAGCACATGCAGCGAGGTCTTTCGATGGAATCACCGCAGCTGATGAGACACCACTGATGAATGTCATTGCAAGTCGAAGGGCATGGGCAGGGAGTGGGATTTTGTTGACAATGGTATTCGCAGGTGGTCTGCAATTTTGGATGAGGAAAGGGTCTGAGCAGAGAATCTGCAAACAAGGTTAGCTATTAAGCTGCCTCAAAAGATCACGGAGACGTGCTGAGTCAGTGGTCCGAGTGAGAGCCTAAGATGATTCCTCAAACAGTGTCATGAAATTTGTATAAAAAGTTGGACGATGGGGACCCAACCACATTGTTGCACCTGGATAACGATCTTGTCTCTTAAGTGCCTGGATGGCTTATCGAGGTGAGTGAGACTCATGCAAAAAGTCCAACCATCCCATACCAAGCAAGAGTTTTGGGGAGCAAAACATCTTCTTGCCTGAGAGGCCGGGTTTGGCAAATTTGGGGCCCATTCATGGAATTATATGTTCAGAAAATAGGGACTTTGCGTGCCAAACCACACTTAAAATCCTGTTTGTCGATTCATGGAATCGACTGCTCTTGACTTTTTCGTACTTTGCGTGGACTTCGCGCAGGCTCGGCAGGCCACTGCGAGAGGCCGACTGCCCAGTGCGAGACATCACGCAGAGCCTGGGCATGGCTTGCGCAGAGGGCAGGGTAGGGGACGGAATGCTGAAAATCAGGAAGAACAAGGGTAAATGTGGGTAATGCGAGGGTTGGCCCGTAGGCCCGGCATTGCACACCCACTATTGCGCGGAACGATCCGTATTCATGGATCCGACGTCACAACCTTTTGGCTGGGAAATGGTCACGCAAAGCCTTCATACAATCCGCCACCCAAAGGCAGGCATACAGACACGTGTGCATAGGATTCACTGAGCATAGGTAAGATCAGGTGTCAAACTTAGGGGTGCGTGTACGCAGCGGGGTTCCGATCTAACTTAGTGGTGCTCATGCGCAATGTAGTGGGGTGCAGGAATGGTTTACGGGGATTCGCAAGCAGATTTCCCGAGTTTTAGCCAAGTTACGATAAATCACAGGCATGTTGTTGGGGTGCTGGCACCAGTTAGCGGGGACCGGCACGCTGGGTCCCCGAGATGCAGGCCTGCTTGCGGGGTATGCCACAAGCTGTTTAAAGGGTGCATGTATTCGTGCCCAGGGAGCACGCAAAGGTCTCTGTTCTGGCTGTTTTTGCTTTGCTTGGGCGCGTGTTGGAAGTGTTCCAGCCACGTGTACGGTTATTTTGCGTGAACAATTCCATGAATACATGAAGCGTGCAGAAAAACCTCTGCCCACAGGCTCGCACAGAGGCGTTCTCGGCGCGCAGACTTTGCAGGATTTCTGCGCACTTTTCCATGAATCGGGCCATTGGAGCGCAAGTGGAAATATCACATTAGCGTGAAAAAGATGCCCTGCAGTTATGACAGGTCACACATGACATCTGGAGTCTGTAAGCATTTTCCCTGCGATGCACCAATGCGCAGGGGACACGGGGGAGAGGGTGGGGGTGGGTGGGCAGGCGATTCATGCAGCTGCCCCCTTTGTTAAGCCCCCCCGTACCACCTAGAACTAATGAAACCTGACACAATAAGTACTGCAGCCAGAAAAGTGAAGTTCTCTCCCTAAATATGTAATGGGAGAGCAGCACCACATAACGGGCTCTTTTTAGGTTTTTAATCGGGGAGAAAAATTGTGATGATTGCTCAGGCATGCGTAAAAGGCCACCGGCTAATGGGAAGTGATTCTGAGCCCTATTCATATTTAACAATGTTTAATTAACTTTCCTTGTACGTTAATTCTCGGTAGTTCATTATTCCATTAAGGGCTGTCTGCGCGCAGAGAGGCATGGCGCCCTGTAGCCCCGATAGATCTGCGGCGAGGACTGTCACTGGCATACGTGGGTCAGGAAGGGGGCATGGCACTGCTTGAAAGGGCCTGGCATGCGGGCACAACCGCCACCAGGCAGCCGACCCGCCCGCGATGCCATCCCTCTGCGGCGACACCCGCCGCCTGAATGTCAGGAGCCGTGGAAGTCCCCGTGCGCTGATGCGAAAACAATGGGGAGTAGACGAATAGGGGGCAATCTATAGGGTTATCGAAAATGAGACACGTGTGCCCACAATTATGCTTACATCCATTGCAAGATGTATTTTAAAACTCGGTGAGCAATGCAGTGTCAATCAGTCTTGCAAAGCACACGTTGTGCCATTTTGAAGACTCTTGGCGCTAAGTCAACACAACCAGCAAACGCCCAGTTGAAAGAAATTGCATTGCACCCCAAAACCGGATTTAAAATCCCCCATGCTCTACCTCTGCTCTACTCCATGCTCTATTCTTGCTCCACTCCTGCTCTACTCCTGCTCTACTCCATGCTGTACTGATGCTCTACTCCTGCTCTACTCAATGCTTTACTCCATGCTCTACTCCTGCTCTAGTCCTGCTATATTCCATGTGCTACTCCTGCTCTACTCCATGCTATACTCCATGCTCTACTCGAACTCTACCCCTGCTCTACTCCATGCTGTACTCATGCTCTATTCCAGCTCTACTCCATGTTTTACTCCATGCTCTACTCCTGCTCTACTTCTGCTGTATTCCATGGGCTACTCCTGCTCTACTCCTGCTGTACTCCGTGCTCTACTCCTGCTGTACTCCTGCTCTACTCCATGCTCTTCTCCATGCTCTACTCGTGCTCTACTGATGCTCTACTCCATATCCATGCTCTACTCGTGCTCTACTCGTGCTCTACTCCTGTGCATGATTTGGTTTTAATGCGATGCCTATGAGCGCAGGAGCAATAGCATCATTAGCTATTCAACTTCGAGATGTTTTCTAACATTTTGTTTTTAAGTACTGTGCTACACATAGTTTCAATATTGCAGTACATCCGCGTGCGAGTCAACGCACTTTACAATATAGGCATGGACAGATCAATACCGTGTCAGGTTGAACAAAATGGCTGTTTCCAGCCTCGGGGGGCGGGGCTACACTAATTAACAGTGCATGCCATCTCATGAGTATCTGTCGAGCCTGCCACAAGTGCTACACGTATGAAGTTGCTGCCTGGAATGGCGCGGATAGTTTCCGTTATCGCTTGATGTTCACCCCATCTGACAATGTCAGATGAAAGCTGCGCCAGCGTTAGATTGACTTTCGCAGGGCAGTCCTAGGTGTCTTTTTTCACAGCACTATAAATAGTAGCAAGTCGGGGTGATGAGGTGGGGGGTGGGGAGAGTGTCACACATTCAAGATATAAAAAGTGCCATTGAGTTTCACTATTTTCAGGTGCTTAGGAGCGATATCTGGTAAGATAGATCAGCGGGTTGAGCGCTCACTGCTGCAGTCTGATCGTGATCTACAGGTCGCAGGTTCAAATCCCAGCAAGTCGATAAATGAGTACCAACTTTGGTTGGGTGATATCGTATGTAAATGTGTGCTCTATAAAGCAATTTGGATAAAGGTGTTATGTAAAATATATCATTATCATTATATCTGATTGGCCCATTCGGGCCATGTGTATTTAGACTATATAGTAAAATGGGTACAACAAGGCAATCAAGGAAGAAAGTTGGCAGAGACTATATGACAAAGTCTAAAATGCAGGAGGAAATGGATGGCCTTCCATTAAAGCAGTGGTCTTCAAACTTGGATCTAGGACCCACTGGTGATTTTTGGTGGAATTACAGAGTGGTAATATTCCCGTTTTTTGGAAGGAAAAGTTGAGGATTTACCTGCCACCTGGAGGAAAATCCTCCACTTTTCTTCAAAAAATCAGCAGAATTAACACTCAGTACTTCCACCGTCGGTAATTCCACCAGAACTCCAGAATGGGATCCGATGGACTCAATTAGTGGGGACTAAGACTGCCCTGCCACCACTTGTAATCCCGTGATAAACCCACAGGGCCAAGTGGCAGTGACGGTAAACCATTTTGGCGTTAATTCAGTGGATTTAACACCAGATTCCCGTCCAACTTGTAATGCGGCCCAATGTGTCATGACCCTAACCCTGACACCTTGACCCCACTGATCCTGTAATCCAGTGACCCACCAGAAAGTCTTATTTCATGCATGTAAAGGCCCATATCACAGCCGCCCAGTCGAATGTGCATCAAGAAGGCTTCTGATGTGGCAACGGTGGGGGGAGCGTGCTATGATTCAGTATATCACGTTTTCACCACTACACTATGCTAACAATGTTGGGCGGTATTACAGAAACTCTGCACCAGTGCAAGCAGCGGCAGGGCCTCTGGAAAGGAGAAGAAAGGGTCCCATTGCAGGTATGTTGGCTTTCCCATACCACCAAACCCATCTCCTGTCACTGCCCCTCGTTCACATAGACTTACGGCGCGGTTACTGGTGGTGTTGAAGCAGTGTTAATCCCATTTTGGCAGGCAAGACTCTATGGGATTTTTGTCGGATTCACCATGAGCGGTAATTCCGATGCGGTAAATTGGAACGTTTGGAGGTAAAGTGGAGGCTTTACCTTTGCTGCAGGAAAACCCTGCACTTCACCTCTGAAGCCAGATTTCACTGGAGTGGTAAACTGGCAGTAACTCGGTTAGAACCCCGAACAGTGTCAGTAACAGAATTAGAGTAAAAAATGAACAGCAGGGCCGAATTGTTAATTAATTCCATATTATTTCAATGCATTTTTGCATAGGGGCAATGTTGGCCCTACTACTAGTCCTTAAACTGGTACAAAATTGCATTGAAATAATATATTTTTTTGTGTTTTTGTTGTTGCAATAGGGCAATTTGTGTGCTCTAGCTCAAAGCAAAGTTTCTGTTTTACCACCAGTTGGGAACAGACATTTAATATTTGCTGATGGACTCACACTGCCTCCAAGGAAACTGGTATGAACACTGGTTGCCAGTGTTTGACTTCAATTGAATCGGCTCCTGTGGGTGCTGCTTGTTCTGCATGCATGCCACATATGACATGATAGCATAGGCAACGTACATGCAAGCTAACCTGAAATAAAAAAAAAACATTCACAACACCAGACGCCACCCTGCCTGGTCCATGTACACCTGAGCCTTTAAGTGTCCCGGGAAAGCCTGGACTGGAACATACATCCGGACACCTCATCCAATTCTTCGCATCTGAGTAAAGGCTGCCAGGAATATGTCAAGACTATTGGATGGGCAGGGGTTTTAATGAGGCCACCACCTGCACAAGGGCAACTGGGTCAAAACCTTCCATAAATTGCACAGAAGGGCAGCAGGTATTGGCAATGCTGCAATGGCGATCGATCACTAAATGAGGCGGAACTGATAAGGTGACCTCCAAGCGGTAGCGGAATCCATCACTGCTGAGCCATGAACCCTCCACACCTTCTTAGCTGTAGGCAACACACTGGGCTATTCCCCATTCCCTCGCCCTCAGGGTAGTTTAAAGTGCTCCACCGCTGTCACAGTCGGCCGTGCGGAAATTGATTGGCAACTTGCCTCGATTCCTGGGAAGGTGGGAATTGAAATGCAGTGTATTTGCTTGTATTATGGTGAGTGGGAAAGAGCAGATTGTGAAATACATGTCTCTAGTTATCTCCCAGAGAGGGCAGGGTATTATTCTGGATAGATGAGCTCAATTTCCGGTATAAACCATTGTTTACACTGTTTCAGGCTGCAGTGGTCCTGTTGGTGTCTGAGTCCAGCCTCTACTGTGCTTCCGAAGTAGTCCCTTCGACTTGTAACATTAATATAGCTTTGCTTCCACTGCGTCTGTGCTTTTTTTTTTATTTAGGGGAGGGTGGTCATTGTGCCCCCTTGTGTGATGTAGAGCTCATTTTTTTCTTGCATCTCATGGGTACTTTAGTTCTTCTGTTCAGGAGTGATGCCTGCAGAGAGCAAGCATCTTGAATGAGTACGACGTCCTTTTGTCGTGGGATGTTTTTTCGTGGGGTTTTTTACCCCACATTTATTTTTGAAAAAACCCATTGAATTTTAAAAAAAATGGGGGTGGGGAGTTGGAAGGGGGAGCGAAAAAACATCCCGTGATGAAATGACATGGAACCCTTGAATGTGTGGTGGGTGTGCAGGGGAAGGCGCTTAGTTAGAGTTAGCTGTACAACTCTGTGTTAGGGCACTCAACATTATTTTTCACTTGTTCTTTTTGGAGGTTTCCTGAGTCCTGCCCCAAGCTCTCCTCCATCAGAGACATCCACAGGCTCAAGGCCTAGCTCACATTGATCAAGCCCTGAATGTCCCGTGCTTACCTGAAGCTCAACGCTTACAAAACCGAATTTCTACTACTGACCAACAACGCTGAACACCCTGACATCCAGTCCTGGCTCTGCCCTATGAACCTCGAGGGGTTCACACCCTGCTCACCACCTGTGTTAAGTCCCTTGAGTTAGACATTGACAGACATATCTCCTTCAGGGAGCCCATAGCAAGGAAGACACAACCAGACTGGTACCAACACCACCCGCCCTCGCAGAATTCATCAAGTCTTTCATCCAGGCAAAAAACGTCAGGTTTGCACTCCAAGCCTTGCTCCTATCCCACCCAGGCACCCTAAACCGTGTCTTTGTGAGGAATTCGACCATCCGCTTAGTGGGCACGCACTCGCCTGGGCTTTTTGAAAATCTTAATTAAATGGAATGATGGTAGACCAACCTCATGAAAATGAGTGGGGCTAATCCACACACATTTTCCTATGCTCACACCACAACAAAAGCATAGACCTCCTATGCTCACACCACAACAAAAGCATAGACCTGTGTACTACGGGCTGGACAAACCTACAGACACAGTCCACCACTGTCATATTTATTTGGAATGTGACAGCCAAGGAGGGCACAATTTCATCCTAGGAAGGGGGAAGCCCTCCCCCTACTATGAACAGCCTGATTAACAGACAAAGGCTCCATGGAACCGTCCTACTCTTTTGTTAGGGCCTGCAGCTGGTGACAGTGATTAACATAACAACATAGCGTACTTCAAACAGGCCTTCAGGGGGCCTGGCTGCAGAAGATAAAAAAGAAGGCAGGACACTCAACAACCTTTCATATGTAACTGTGTCCACCTGAAGCCAGCTCCCGCACTCAGTATTACTGACAAGTGAACTGTCATGTATGGGTCTGTTGTTTACAGTAGGCCACCCCGATAGGTGGACCGCATTCATAAGATACAAGAATGTGGTTTGCAGGAGACAGATAATCTAGTCTTGCAGCACCTTCAATGGAGAGCTGCTGCTTTAACAGTGACCACACAGGGAGGACCATTAAACAGAGAGACTCTTTGGACACAGCAGACAGGAATATGGGTGGGACAAAGCAGCACAAGGGAGTTAGACCTGAGCTCTTTCTGTTGAGCGACGGGTTCCACCATTTTTCGTTCTGGGGCACAACTTGTTCCTGTTTCATAGCTTTACCTTTCCTGTTGCAAAGCACTCTGGTTATGACCTCACACATATAGGAGATTATGGGCAGAGACCTCAGGATTGGTTCACGAAGGTAGGCTTACCTTATACCAATCACCTTGGCCGACTCGACTTTAAAAGAAGAATGAGCCCCTCTTTTGGGAGATCATCTGAAGTCTTCACCAGAAGTAACAAAGAAGAACTCAACCTTTGACCCTGGCTGAAGGTACAGTCTGCCTTACATCTTCCGCCAGTGAAGGAAGGCCAGAATATCCAAAGAAGGGATTAAGATCCCTCCCATAAATATCCACCAGGGAACAGAGGGAGATCCAGAAGTTAGAGGACCCTCAATCCGCTTCAGATTGAATGTCTGATTGAATGCTAATGTATGTGGAGGGTGGATGGACTTCTGAGAGTTAAGAACAAGTTATTCAGAATTGCTTTAGTCCATTTCAGCATTTTCGCTGTTATTACATTTTATGTTACTATGTCCAGTATTTGTTGTCCATCACACACTGATTAGTGTGCAGTGCCCCTATTTTGAACCTTGTGCTCATTGTTTGCCTATCCCGACGAGCACATACATCTGGTGACTAATATGTCAAGAGAACGACATTTCCCGGAATTCCTCTCAATGAATCCATGGCAGCAGTGTGTTAGTGCCAGCGTGTTCCAAGAGGCCGGTTTACGCTGGTTCTCGATGGATTCTCTGCATTCTGGCCCCTCTGCTAACCCTTTTCAGTGTGGAGGCTGATCCTTATTTTGGCACCATTTAATGGGTGACCTCAGAGGATGGATTTCACAGAAGATTCCTCATAATGTATGGGGGCTCCTGTCCTTAGGCATGGGGTGCCTGGGGCTGTTGCCCATTTCAGAGACAGTTGGGTGGTTTCATAAGAACTTGGGGCCACATTTCAGTGAGGAACTATTTTTACTTTTTATTCGACCTTCATAAGAAGTATGTGGTCCCCAAGTTATACGTCACTCGGTAATTCTTCAAGAGTGAGATTTTTGTAGGAGAAATTTAAAAGCAACGAACTTCGTCCATAGTGCAGAGTTATATGGTGTTGTTCACAGGGTATCCCAGGTTGGTTTTTGGAATATCCTTAGTTAAAAAGTGGTCGACCGGTTTCGATGAATTTAATTGATCATCTTCTTCAGGACCTTGATTTTGGCTTGTCTCTATGAGATCAGGGGTATGGAAGGGGCACCGTCATCCCTTTTACCTTATATATAGTAACTGACAGCCGGGTCTTTTTTATCATGCGTGACTCCAATCCGTGTGTCACGAATGCTTGCTGGTGTCTGTGAGACGCCGAAGGAGTTGTTCAGTTTTAGCTAAAACTGAACAACTCCTTCGGCGTCTCACAGACACCAGTTTTAGCTAAAACTGAACAACTCCTTCGGCGTCTCACAGACACCAGCAAGCATTTGTGACACACAGATTGGAGTCACGCATGATAAAAAAGACCCGGCTGTCAGTTACTATATATAAGGTAAAAGGGATGACGGTGCCCCTTCCATACCCCTGATCTCATAGAGACAAGCCAAAATCAAGGTCCTGAAGAAGATGATCAATTAAATTCATCGAAACCGGTCGACCACTTTTTAACTAAGGATATTCCAAAAACCAACCTGGGATACCCTGTGAACAACACCATATAACTCTGCACTATGGACGAAGTTCGTTGCTTTTAAATTTCTCCTACAAAAATCTCACTCTTGAAGAATTACCGAGTGACGTATAACTTGGGGACCACATACTTCTTATGAAGGTCGAATAAAAAGTAAAAATAGTTCCTCACTGAAATGTGGCCCCAAGTTCTTATGAAACCACACAACTGTCTCTGAAATGGGCAACAGCCCCAGGCACCCATGCCTAAGGACAGGAGCCCCCATACATTATGAGGAATCTTCTGTGAAATCCATCCTCTGAGGTCACCCATTAAATGGTACCAAAATAAGGATCAGCCTCCACACTGAAAAGGTGGACCCCAATAAGTGTTTTTGTGTGCTAAAAACATTGTTTTGAATAACACTTCGGGAAAAATTTTGAAGTCTAATTCAATGCCTCCCTGAATGTGATCCAGCCCTCTGCTAACCCAACAGGTAATCTTGCCTGGTGGCTGTTGTGCTGTGCCCCCAAAATAGTTGGGAAAGTCATTCCATGTCACCACCCCACACAGTGCCATTGCCCAGAGGCAGCAGAGCGACTGCGATTATGGAAAAATATAGAGCAATGGCTCTCTTGCTGTTCAGGGCACATACTTGGGTTAGTAACTGGGGCTAGTAACCACTTTGGTAACTAAGTGTAACTACAAGTAACAGCACCGCGATGCCCAGGGGCTGCCTGTGCGCTATACAAATGTATAAAATAAATAAAAATAAATAAATTAGGACTGACACACCCATAGATGACTCCATCCCTGGGACACTGCCCAACCAGGTGGGTGAAGACCCACTTACAGCTTGCAGTCAGGTCTCGGGTCCATTATGCCTATTTCAGTGTGTAATGTGGAGCAGGATCCCGTGAGGATCAGTAGCCTGCGAGACTACACCATACAGTTAGCAATTAACACTGACAGCCTGAATTTTACTGAGTACAAATGCAACATGGATCTGCCTCCAACCTCACCTAATAAAGCAACCCACTTGGAGGATATGTCCAGCGGACAGTCCTCAAGGGACTTACAGTCCACTATTGGAGGATAAAATACAATGCTTAAATGTTTGCTGTTAAATACTCGGTCCTAATTAGACACTCCACTGAGGTGGCTGATTATATCCTTGGCCAAAAGATCTATATTTGCATCATTACGGAGCCGTGGCTGCATGAGGCCACCGGGCCTGCACTCTTGCTAGCGGTCCCAGCAGGACATAATATTCTTAAAGCCGACAGCCTGAACACCAAAGGCAGGGGAGTAGCATTGATATATGATGCCTCCCTGCAGATACATCAAGCCTGGAGCATCAATCTACCAGAATGTGAAGTCGTATTTCCTAAACTGGTGGCTGACCCCAACACAACAGTCAACATCTTCCTTTACAGACCCCTGAACAACATACCAGATTTTCTGCTGCACCTGAGTGACCTGATGTTACCAGTGCTAAAGTCCTTGTCCAGAATTATCATCCTAGGCGATTTTAATTTGGGCTTCTCTGAAAACTCCAACTCAATGGCTTTGGCTCACCAACCCACATCAAAGGTAGGATTTTCGATTGGGTATCACCCAATTACAAATTATCCAGAATAATGTTGTGCGGGTTGTTGTGGGTCTGCGAAGATCAGGCTATGTATCAGTGGCCAGGAAGGCCCTACCCTGGCTTCCCACCAGCAGTAGGATATCTTTCAGAGTGTGCAGAACAGGCCAGAAGCCTATGTGCTGTGTATTGGTTAAACGAGGAAAAAGGGACAACAATAGGATCTTGAAATGAACTGAGTTTATTTCTGAAATTATGTGTGGCCTAGTTGTCTTTCCTACTTGTAGTAGATCCTTAGTATTTGTGCACATCATGGTCTCCTCACATCAGTCCTAATGTTTACTATCTTGGTTAAATGTGTGTTTGCAACACATTGATGGGTGAGATCAGATACTGTCTGAATGCTGTGCAATGGTACTGGACACAGGGCCCAGCCAACACCAGATCCTTCCACACAATTCGATCTCCTTCACTGTTACGTTGCACATTCTCTCATAAAGTCTTTATAGTTTCCAGATCTTATAGAAATATTTCCATCTCAGTATCCTTACTCAACCCGATAGTGGTGCTGCGTAATCTGCAAATTAGTCTTGATTCTTCTTGCCTGAGATGTCTTTCGCGGTCCCCAAGTCTGTGGCTTGAATGGATATGTTTTACTCTAATAACCTTCATTTCCTCATTATTATCCACCTGGTTGCACGTGTCCCAGTGTTCCTGTAAGGCTAGCCTTCTCCCTGTTGTAATTGACACGTTTAGGTGCTCTCTGATGCGGAAGCGAAACTCTCTGATAGTTTAACTAACATGCATTTTATTGCACACACATATAATAATGTAAATGACATGTTTGATTCTACAATTGATTAGGTCCTTAATCTCAATGTTCTGTTTGTCTGGTGTCACATACGTTTGCACATTACTTAATGTATATTTGTATTTATGATTAGATTTCGACTATGAGTCAGGTGTTTGGACAAATGTTAACTATATTTTAGATTATGATTGTGTTGCAAGTATTTGGACAAATGCACATTATGGATTGTGACTGTTATTTTGGTATGAAACACAAATATAGATCATAATTGGTTTTTACTCAGGTTTTCTTACACATATATACTGTAATTGAATACCTTAGATAATTGCTATAAACTGGGTACATAGTAAGATCATGTTTGTTGTCCATTTTTCCATGTTCAACCAATCCACAGCGCATAGGCTTCTGGTCTGTTCTGGACACTTGTTTATTCTTAGGTTAGTTGAGTTTCCCAATCACCAGACCTTGCAGCCACAGTGGAGCCAATCTTTATCCTTTTTCAGTGTAAAACGGAATTTAATTTAGAGGTGTGCAGTGTACCTTTTGCTTAGCGCTTACCCTGTACAGTATCTTTCCGAGTGCTCTGTATCACACACAAGTGCCTGTAAGGACAAAGCCTGAGTTTCGTATCTAGCAGCATCTCATGGCTGCCGCTCCAGAGGGTGCTAAGATCAAATAACTCCTGCCTACTACAGGTACCAAGGGCCAGATTATCTATGGTGGCCCTGGGATATTTTCCTTATGCAGCCCCAAAGTGATGGAATGCTCTGCACCCAGATCTGAGGGCATGCACGTCACTGGCTATTATCAAATATGGGCTGAAAACCGTTCTGCTTCACTGACTGTCGCCCTGAACTCCTCATGATAGACTTACCACTGACCTAATCTTAGCTTACTTGTTTTGTGTTGTCTTGTCTAGCGCCACTATGCCTGCAGGTCTTTGAGCTATATAAATAAAATAAATAAATAGAACCAGTACCCAGACAACACAAAGCGTGCCCTGCTAGGCTCTGCAGCAAGCTTCCTAGATAGGAAGTGTCAAAAGTTCTATGAAATGACAAACAAGGACAAGGCAGCTGCCTGCAACACACCCCACAGCTGTGGGCCATACGCCTTAAAGGACACCACAAGCCCATGGAAGAAGCTGGGAGAAGTGCCTCAATGAGCATCTACCAATGTCCAACCAAAAGCACATTTTTGAGACAGTCTAGTTCCTCGATCCTCAACCGATGGCAACGCTGACCATTGTCAAGCCGCCGTCACTTTAAGACATCTGAGACGTCTCGAGCAGTGCTCAGAACCACCGATCAGCACTGAGACAATGATTGCTGACCCTGAGCCACCGTGTAGGCCAGACTGCAACCATTCGTCCAGCTTCGCTCGCCGAACCATCTTGCCGCCTGATACCCACAGCTGACTCCCGTCTTGAACTCTGTCACTGAAGTCTGAAAAGAGCCCTCAAGTCGAATCAACCCTGTTGAGCACCAAGAACCCCTATAGCGGAAGTTATATTGTGGTTCTGTCCCCATGGTCCATCCCAGAAGGCCCCTACAGACATTTTAAGACCCATTGCTCCCTTTGTGTGGAAGGCAAGATAGCTTAACAAACTGTTTTGGTAATTAACCATACGGAATTCCCTCCTGTCAGTATCCAGAGTGCATTCATTTTCCTTCTTTGAAACTGTTTGTCCTCTGCATTCCTTTACAGGGTTGGTTGTATTTGGTAGTGTTGGTAGACTGTCTGTTTTGATTAATAAAGTAGATATTTTTAATACAAACTTGACTGGAGACTCCTTTTATCATTGAGTAATAATGGTATTTTTTCTGTGTTGTAAATAACCAATTATCCACAACCTTTCGGAGACAAGCCTGCCGTTCTGTGCATGTTACCAAAATTGGACAAGGAGGCTTATAATTTGCTTGTTATTCCAATCTGTGTGGCTCTCCTCTGGTGTATTAGAAGAGTGGGTGTGATTGATGGTTTAGGAACAGATATTAGGAACAGGTACCCCAGAACTTGATTTGTCACAGTCCTGCATGCTGAAGCACGACTTATCACAGGACTCTGCAAATTCAAACACATCACCCAAAACCTCATCTGCCACTGCAAGCAAATGCCACCTTCAAATCCTGATGCATTATCTACAAGGCCGTCATTCTCAAGTCCCTAATTTACCTCGCAGAGAAGCTTAGACTCTCTGGAGCCCTGCAATCCACGAGAAGGCAGGATATGTGCAGGATGGAAAGATCCAGAAGACAGGCGTTCTCTCTGTATGCACTTAGGCTCTGGGACTTCCTTCCCCTCAACATCAGACACACCCACTCACTTCTACATTTCAGAAAGTAGCTCAAAATGTTCTTCTTCAATACATAGCTCCTCCATAACACCTAAGGCCAAATTCCCTCCACTTCCCACCTAAGCCAGGGGATCTGCTTCCCCAGTTGCTTGATCTCTTTCTGCCAAATTGCTTGCCCGCTCCCTCCCCATTGTTAGCTCTCGGATCCCCTGCATTGATCCCTTGCAGTTTGATTCCCTTGCCGCTAATAATAATAATAATTGTCCAGTTTTCAAAGGCATAATTCTGACATTAGGACACTTTTCGAGGTATCACGGTCACTTTTCCCTGCAATAGCTTTTCCACATTATAACATTCTACAGTAAGGCATCGTACTGTGGGTTCTATGTCATTTCATCACAGAATTTTTTTTTCCGCATGCGTTTATATTTTTTTGGGGGATCCCCTGCCAAGCCCCATCCCCTTTAATTTTTTTGCTATTCTCAAGCACTCACGCCCCATATATATATTTTTCTAACCCTCCCTAAAAATCCAATGAGTTTTTTTGTTTAAAAATCTGCAGTAAAACCCCAGTGAAAAAACATCCCACGACGAAAGGCCGTTGTACCCGTACTGTGGCATCTCTTCATGTGCCTCACATGGCCTCCTTCCTCGCCTGTCCACTCTTCTCTGCATGGGGCGCACCCTTGTGACAACCATTGTGTTTGTAGATATGATCCGGTCCCAGAGCTCCGTGACCGCAGTGAAGCGACAAGGCTCCCTTTTTCAGACCAGGCTCCCCTGAGGCACCAATGGGCCTAGGGTTGGACTAGCCATCCTTCCTGAAATCGGAGCTCATGCTAGTAGGGTTGTGGTTAGACACAGGGGGTGGCTTTATGATAGGGTTGTAACTTGGGCTTTACAAGTCACCGGCCGCAAACTCTGTGTAGCGCCCATGTGTCTACCAGAGAAGAGTGCATGGGATCTCATTTTAGAACATCAGTGCACATCTAGATTATGCGCAGACAAAATGGCAATTAGCATGCATTTTATTTTGTCTGGCCCATGAGTGGAAAACTGCGCATATGCCATAGGTTTCAATGGCACCGCGCTCAGGTTTCATTTGTACATATGTGCTTGATAATGTGAGATTTGGGTGCAAACCTAGGATAATACCAACCAGAGTGTTTGGCCGCTGGGTAGAGATCATCGCAGGGAGGTCTTCTCTGCTTGGCCTGTTCCCAGAAATGAGGATGTCGGGGTGAGAAACTGTTGAGTAGTTTGGTTATAGAACTCTTCTGACAGGATAAGTTGGGTCTGGGTGTCAGCACCCTCATAGGTTGGAAGTCAATAATGCTCACTATTTGCCTTAGAGAGTCAATGATGCTGAAGGCAGCACTGTGCAGTCCTTCAGAAAATCCCCAGTCATGGCTATGGACGTTAGTTCTGTTTCTCCAGAGGGTCTTGGGGGTATCGGTGACATTTTTTTTCTCCTTTGCAAGGTTTATTCCGTTTATAATATTTTGCCAAAGGGGAGGGGTTTTGCATGGGGTGGTGCTGGACATTGAGATGGCACTTGCTTGCATGACTTTCTTTTTCTGTAAGTGTGTGATGGATCTTAGTCTGGCGATCCTGCCCTTCAGAAACGGGGTGGCATGACTTGTGGTAAGTGAAGGGGCCAAGGTTGGAAAGTGTGGATTTAGGAAACCTTCTTAGCACTGGATAGCCAGAGGAAAGGACTCCTCCAAGCCATTTGTGATAGCGATCGCAGGACACCAGATTGAAATCCACAAGTCTGTGCTGACTAATTTCAAGAACCCCACGTAGTGTTTTACTTTTGTGGTCACACTGCTGTGATATTGATGTCGCTGCTGTCACACTGTTGTGTGCTTAGAACCTCTGGTGTAGATATGGCGGCTTCCTGGACTGGGGAGAGGAGCTTCTAATGTCTGGGTGGTTGGGTAGAGTGGACAGACTGGGGCTAGTTTTCGAGGAAGTTGTTTTCCTTCTGTTGCAGCTGCTGCCTTCCTGGTGGTTCCCACTGGTTGTATATGTTGTATTTCCTTTATCAATGGATGTGGATGGGCGTGGTATTGCTCTCCCCAATATCTCTGTGAGTGAATGAGAGCTGCCGCCGGAAGACCAGAGAGCATGCAGTGGCTACGAGTCATGGCGATTATGAACTCAATGTAGGGAGTTGGACGTGTCAGACCACCTGAGTAGATATCAGCTCCTTCCATGAAGTGGGGCTTGTTAGGAGTGTCCACGGTCCCTCACCTCTTGGCCAACCAGCAAGTCTGGGGAGAAGATGACAGTCACTGCACAGAAGGGTGTTGATTAGCACAGAATCCTAGGCACCACTGTAGTGACTGGGCACCAGAAGACATTGGCACCAGGGCCTAGAACTCACCAGGGGGCAGCCACTGCCGCACATTGTTAGAATTTGTGTTATTTCCTGCACTCACTGAATAACCTGCAACTTCAGCGAGAGGATGTGCGCTGCCACCTGGAAGACCTGAGCGTGTGGAGCACCCCAGAATTCTATCTGCCACTGCGCTCATTGGGTCATGGTATCCGGGCAGACCACATGACAAGGCGTTGACACCGGCCTCATACGTCCATTTTATGGCTTTCAAGAGGTCCCTTTCCCACCCCCACGGCCAGACATTGGCAAGCAGATAAGAGCCACGGCCTAAAGTACCTTAACCCCCCTCAAACCTAACCATTACTAACCCCAATTACTGAACTGCCAAATGGGAGAAAAGACAGTCATGATTCCATTGTCATCATGGAAAAAGAAGAAGTTTGACTCTTGGACGACCTAAAAAACCTCAAAAAGCCTTCAAAAATGGATGACATCAACCAAGACATAGACCTTAACAACAGAGAAAGAATACCTAAAGGTCCTATGAAGAAAATTACGATAACTTTTGCCCATGACGAGCCGAACAAAGATGTTGTCACCATGCAACAGGGAGACAAAGAACAAGGTCTCCTAAAAGAAGGAAAACAATGGACCTGGATCTCGAGAGCATTAGATTCAGCTAATCAAAAGTAGCCTCTCCAGAAACGGATAACTACAGAAGACCCGGAGGTGGCCCTCAATACAAATAACGGTCTCTTGAAATTCGGCTCGTAGAATACAAGAGGTTTTGATCATCTATTGAGACAGTCTGACGTCCTTTTGGGTGACTATGACATATTATGCCTCCAGGAAACATGGCTCAGAGACCAACCATATATGGACGGATTTGAGGCAATTTTAGCACCGGCTGTAAAAGGACATTTTGGTCGTCCCTCTTTGGGTCTTTGGCACTGGTAAGGTCAAGCAACGAGCTACAAGTGACAAAGGTGATTTAATCATCCTTATTTTTTCAAGTATTAGAAATAAAGTGGAAAGTGAGTCTTCCCCATCAGGCTATACCCTCTACAGTGGAAATTATAATGATCAACTCCTACTGGAATCCGTTGGCCCAAAGTGACGAACAATTCCTTGACAAAGTGAATCTAATTTTGCAAAAAATCGTTGGAAAATATGATCAGGCACATCTGATAATATGTGGGAACTTTAATGCATAGTTCCCATATGATGCAGAGGCAGAAACAACAGGCAGCCTCAACACTGTGGCAAGAAAGAGAGGCAGAAAGTGGACCAAAATAACGAAGGTGTATGACATGCTGAACCTCCACTCCCTGAGAGCGGAGGAAGCCCTCGTGATACCAACATGGGAAAAAGGCACATCTAGCGCAACCCTGGACCACATTTTTGTCAACAGTGATTTCCTCCCCCACATCACTAATTTTCAAGTTTTGCTAACCAAAAACAGCGACCATAATTTGCTAGAATTCACGTGGACATCCCATAAAGAGACACGAACACGAATGCAGTCAGCAATTGAAGAGTCGAGGGGCAGAATCAGATTAAAAGTTAAAGTAACGGACGTGGGAAACCTGATAGATTCATACAACAAGGCAGGATATCCCAATGCATACACTGCCCCAGACTTTATTCAACATCTTAATATATGTAAACAAACGGACAAGAACTCTAATCCCAACTAGGCTAATCATATTTGTACATATGATAAGGATCTAGTTGAAGAAAGGAGAAAACTAAGGAAAATCCTTTGATTGGCAAAAAAAACGAACTATCTTAAAGATCTACAGGCCGCAGATTTAGCAAAGAAGACATATAAAAATTGGCTAAAAGCCCACAAAGCAGCAATGTATCAAGCTGATGCCGAAGCACTCTTTCGCCTGCTAGATGGCCGAAATTCAAGAGAATTTTGAAAAAAAATAAAATCATCAACAAATGACACTGCAAACACATTAAGTAACTGTGTTGGGGAACAGAAATGGGTGTCCCATTTCACAGATCTCTTTAAAAACCCGAACATAGAGGCTCAACAACCCTCCCGTAACTTGGAGACAGAGTGGTCGTTATCCACCGATTTAACATCAATTGAAATGAAAATTCGGAAACTGAAAAACTCAAGAGCTCCTGGGCCGGATGCCTTAACGAATGCACATCTGAAACAAGCTCCGGAACAATGGGCAGTTTTCGTCAAAGCTGTTTTTGACAGAATCACACAAACAAAATCAGTGCCACAGTCCTGGAAAAAAGCTACTATAGTCCCAATTTATAAGGCGGGCTCCAGAGATAACCCAAAGAACTATAGACCGATTGCTTTGCTAGATGTTATTGGCAAGCTTTACGGGTCTACGTTACTTGATGCTTTTCAGTCTTGGGTAAAAGAAACCAATGTCTCTGATCCTTTCCAAGCAGTCTTTGCAAAAAATCTGTGAACGTTGGTAAACATTCTCATAATTAACACCCTAAAGGAGAAAACCAAGGCTGGAGGGTCACCAATTTATGTGGCATTTGTCGACCTTGTCCAGGCTTTTGACCAGGTCAACAGGGAGCTTCTTTGGGAAAAGCTAGAAAGAAACAAATGCCCAGCCCCAATCTTGGAACAAATTCAAGCGCTTCACATGGATACATCAATATCGGTAAGATTAAATCAATTTAGAATGATTTCCAAACCAATCTCTACTGCAAGAGAAGTGAAGCAGAGCTCCCCCTTAGCCCCAACTTTGTTTTGTGCGTTCCTATGTGATCTTAAGGAATCAGAGCACCAGGTTAGATCATTTCCACCAAAATTGGGTGGTTCTTTTATCTCACGACTGTTATATGCAGACAATTTAATCGTCCTGGACCAAACCCCAATAGGTCTCCAAAGACAGTTGGACTCTCTGAGTGAGTATATACAAATAAATAATTTGGAAATCAACACCTCCAAAACACAGATATTGACATTTCAAAAATCGGTAAAATCAAAGGCCAATTTTTCATGGCATTTGGAGGGTGTAAGAATTCAAATGGTGGAGGAATTCAAATACCTGGGGGTCACCTTAAGCAACAGTACTACTGATAAAAACATGCAATCGAAACTATGGGAGAAGACGAAACGTCTAACAGTCCAGGCAAAAACGATCGAAAAAAAATTCTGCAAATCGTCACTGCAACCAATCTTGGTGTTTTACAGAACAAAAGCTGTGCCAGCGATCCTATATGGAACAGAGGCCTTCTTGTCACACCCGGGAAATCTTTGGCAGAAGCTCGAAAGCTATTTTTGGAGGATCGTGTTGAATTTGCCTCCATCAACTCCAATGGTCCTCATTCGAAGAGAACTCTGTATCTCATCATTGTCTTCAATTCACGATAGAAACTATTTGAGCCTCTTCAGAAAATTGATCATCTCCTCAAGCCCGAAATTGGTTGACATTATCCATAACAAGCTCCACGATTCAAACTCAAGTCTACTGAAACCATGGGCCCAAAGAGCAAGAAATAACCTGCAAGATTTAGGATCAACAGAAAACGACTTGATAAACAACCCCACTAAGGTACTTTTTAAACTTGAAACAGGGGACTGGATAAAAACACAGGACTCAGCCCTAACATATAAATCAGTCTCACATCTTCTTTTGACTAGTAGGAAACTGAATGATACAAGACCTTATTTGAGGGCATTTCTAACCGACAATCACGTCAAACATTTATGAGAGCATGGCTAAACATCATCCCGACAAATGAAATTAGAGCTATCAGAGGGATCTCTTCCTCTAGTGAATGCTGGTTTTGCAAAAAGAATGAAACAAAGGAAACCATCAGACACCTGCTCCTGGACTGTTTAGGAATGGAGAAAGAAAGAACAATCCATATGTTACACCTATTCGAGGGTATATCTGAATATAACGAAGAGTTCTGATGGAACCGTTTAATGGAGGGAGAGAGAAGACACAAGACCATCGCGGTGACCCAATTTTTGCAGAACATTGACCTAACAAAGGCATAGATGTGATTGTCAGTATGTCTGTTAGTTCCTTTTCAACTTCATCCACTAACCTCTCTCTGTCTTCATTGGGATCCTTGGGACATACAAGTACAGACATGCTCATGAAGGATGTAAGATTCTTTTTGTAAAAAAATGTGAAAACATTTTAAATAAAATAAAAATAAAAAATAAAAAAAAAATTACTGAACTCTGGCCAACAGATTACAATTTGGGAATTGCAGAAAGACCTCTGCCTGCAAGGAGGCCAAACAGAGGGCAGCGAGGCTAAAGGCAGCACCTGTTTGCCAGGCCCACCTTCTTCTTCCTGCCCATTACAGCTGCGGGCACCCACATCCAGGTACCCTGCTCTGCCCAGCTGTGACTGCATGCAAATCAGATGCAGGCAGAGCGCTCACCCGACTTCAGATAGGCGCCAACCTTGGGGAACATGTGTTGGTTTTGCTACTTTGTCTCTGCGTGGCTGAAGACAAGCACATTTTGTTATGATCGATGCCTACTTGTCTTTTCTTGTGTGAATTCTGTTGTGGAGACACTGACAGCTTCTCACTTTGTGGCAGCAATGGCTCTCTTTGGTCTCACTCACCACAGTGATAAGTACTTGCTGCCCTGGTTATAGGTAATTGCAGGATGTTGAGTCATGCCTATTCTCCTTCACTCTTACTTTTACCACCTGCCCACCAGGTCTCTGCATGTTCTGCTGCATTAAATCACCCTGCATATAATAAACGTCTCCCAAAATGATGTAGCGAGCCTTTGAATTTTACCACACTTTGGGCCTGATTCATGGAAAAGCGTGCATTGATCCCGCAGAATCCCTGTGCTGACTTTGTGCGTCCATGAGTGCAAAAGAATCTGTGCATGGTCTGCGTATTCATGGAAATTTGACCACAAAGTAACCTTATGCGCAGGTAGCTGCCGCAATGCCAATGACACGTCCCCATGCAAAGCAAATCCAGCCACGTATACCAACCATTGCGCCCTCCTAGTCCGCAAAGTAATGCACCCCGGTAATACTGCGTGCAAACCCCTCCAACCTAGGCAGCGAAATTGCGCGGTGTCCCCTGTAACTATTCACAGCACCCCAACAATATGCGTACCATGTTACATAACTGTATTCAGTACCCAGTAAATCTGCATGCCAACCCCCGTAAACTGTGGCTGCAGTGCTTGCAATCAGCACCTCTACTCCATGCACGTACTCCTAACTACCTGATCGGACCTTACCTTTGCAATGTGATTCCTATGAGATTGGGGCAGTGTACCGGCTTTCAGGTGGCGGTGTGATCGGGAGCTTTGTGTGCTGATTTCCCTGCCGTGATGTTGCACGCTCATATCCCTGAATATGCTTGGTTTTCCGTGATGCTGGGCGTGCAATTTCCTCATGGAAGCCGTCCCTCACCACGCCCACTTTTGTCCTTGTTCTTCCTCATTCTGTGTGGGAATATGCATGTCTTCCCCCCTATTATAAATTTGCTGTGGCCAGACCCACACTCTGAGTGGAGTCTCGCGCATGGCATTCAACTGCTCGCAAAGACCTGCCAGAGCTGCACAGAATAGCCCGCAAAGTCCCTATTTTATGTGCAAATAAATCAATGAACCAGGCCCTTTACATTATTTTGATATGCCAGGGTATGGCATGTCACGCTCCGGCTGCATACATCTAGTGGCAGAGTCCAGGTGTACCCCAACATTTTAGATCAGACTCGCAAATATATTCCCAAGCACTCAGGACAGGTGGACAGAATCCTACCCCACCCCTTCTCTGCTGAGCCACAAAGTTTCCTTCCACTCTCCTTTACGCAGTCTGCTCCTGACACTGCAATGCTTGGCAACCAGGCTGGACAGTCTCTGAATTAATAATATCCCAGGAATTGACTTTGCGTCATTAATATCAAAAGCAAACAATTCTGCACCCCACGCTCCAAGTGTCCGCTACTTCTACATGTTCATAATGGCGAAGCTGCCATTTTATAAAACTCCCTCACACGTAAAGACACAATATGGTCCAGTCTCATAGGATGCATAGCCCACAGCCACTACCCTTGCCCATTACCTCTGCGGTCTCCCCCAATCTCTCTCTGCTCATCTGATTCTGTATCCCCTTGACCCCTGCCTTGCCCTTTGGTATTTTTCCTCCACACACCATGGACGAGATTCAGTGCTGTGAAACATCTATGGTACCATGACGCAATATAACATAACATGTAGCATAGCAATGGTCATGACGATTCGAGTGCCTCTATTTATTGCTCGCCAATAGCATCACGACTGTGTTAATTGCCCCTTTTACTCCTGAGTATTGCATTTTTGTTGACTGCCAGACATATGTCCCTATGCATTGCTTTCTAGCGTCTTAGTCATGGTATTATTGGTCCTTATGCATTGCCCTTATTTGTTTGTTTGTTTGTTTATTTATAAAGCGCTCCTCACCCAGAGGTATCTGGTCGCATTGCAAGGATATGCGGTTTCTTAGTTACAGCACAACAGCATTACAATATATGATACTATACAGTATAGTACAAAACATATACAGGAGTACAGGATAAAGTATAAACATATGATAAATGTAAATGCTTGAGCAATTGGTTTTAACAACTATGAGTTTCGCTGGATAACATTCCATTCCATATATTATTATTTTATTTACTGAAAAAGGTAATGTCTATATGCAAACTGGTTTTTGGTTCCAACCCCCAAAACATTGCCGGCCGCCCTGGTGCCCACTTATCACCCCCTAATTACTCCTTTTTAAATGGAGGGCTTTTAGAAACCCATTTAGGGTCTTCATAAGTCTGCTGAATTCCTTCTGGCGGGCTTGTATTCTGATCTTCCCAGCGTAGGGTTTCCGTTCTCCCTCACGGACCCGTAATACGAAAGCAGCTGGTAATATAATGCCACAGACTCGCTTATTGCCAGAAATGAGCTGAGGCTGTTAAAGATTTGATGGAATTGGTTTCATTATATACTATTGCAGCAACTGGAGATGGGAATTGATAGGAGGCTGGCAGGGATCTAAGGAGCGGAATGCTTATGCTTCTGTCATGATTTATTGTATCCCTATGGTCGACCGCTCCAACCTTGATTATCTGGCCATAAACCCGGTAAATACTTAATTCATTAACCCATGGAAGCGGGGGCTATGGGGCTGGCACTCTAGGGCTGGAGGATTGTATTGATAACCGTGCAAGCCAACCACTGGAGGCATAAGAGTATGAGCCAGGAGGCAACTGAGAGCTTGTCGGCTCATTAATGTGCCTATTGGCATGTGATGTGTTCCGTATAGCTCCTAGTTTTCCTAATTCAAGTTCTGCATACGCGAAAATAATGTCTATAATCGTCCCATAGACGGATTCCAATACCGTGATATGAGCTCAACCTACCTTGAAACTGTAGGCCTTGTGTTGTATTCTATTGTTCTCTCACGTGTCATGTGCACGTGTCATGCTGGCGCTCCCTTAACAGCAAGTCTGGTGAGAATGTTTGTGTTTAGAATGGGGGAATGTGGCTGTTGGTTGGTGTCAGTTAGAGAGTGAAGAGTGGATGGTGACAGAGTGTTGGGTCATCTGAAATTAAAGACACTCAAACTCAATTGAGTCTCACCTGTTTATTGACTAAGATGCTACACCTTGTTCAGCATTTGGCAGCAAGTTTCCAGCAAATTTGTCAATTTACTTTCAAATGATTTATCATGGGCATGATGTTTTGCCAAATGTACCATGAGTGGTAATTACACATGGTAAATCCACTTATTCTTTACCTTCACGTGGATGAATTACCTCAAAATTAATGTTGAAGGTCAATTCTGCACTTCAAGGTCAAAATTGGAATTTGACGATGATGTAATAGATGATGAGGTACCTGGGCATCATATGAGTTCCCTGGAGTTGCATGTGATGGTGAGGTAGGGTGGCATCATATGAGTTCCCTGGTGTTGCATGTGATGAGGTAGGGTGGCATCATATGAGTTCCCTGGTGTTGCATGTGATGGGGAGGTAGAGTGGCATCATATGGGTTCCCTGGTGTTGCATGTGATGGTGAGGTAGGGTGGCATCATATGGGTTCCCTGGTGTTGCATGTGATGGTGGGGTAGGGTGGCATCATATGGGTTCCCTGGTGTTGCATGTGATGGTGAGGTAGGGTGGCATCATATGGGTTCCCTGGTGTTGCATGTGATGGTGAGGTAGGGTGGCATCATATGAGTTCCCTGGTGTTGCATGTGATGGTGAGGTAGGGTGGCATCATATGGGTTCCCTGGTGTTGCTTGTGATGGTGAGGTAGGGTGGCATCATATGGGTTCCCTGGTGTTGCATGTGATGGTGAGGTAGGGTGGCATCATATGAGTTCCCTGGAGCTGCATGTGATGGTGATGTAGGGTGGCATCATATGGGTTCCCTGGAGTTGCATGTGATGGTGAGGTAGGGTGGCATCATATGGGTTCCCTGGAGTTGCATGTGATGGTGAGGTAGGGTGGCATCATATGGGTTCCCTGGAGTTGCATGTGATGGTGAGGTAGGGTGGCATCATATGAGTTCCCTGGAGTTGCATGTGATGGTGAGGTAGGGTGGCATCATATGAGTTCCCTGGTGTTGCATGTGATGAGGTAGGGTGGCATCATATGAGTTCCCTGGTGTTGCATGTGATGGGGAGGTAGAGTGGCATCATATGGGTTCCCTGGTGTTGCATGTGATGGTGAGGTAGGGTGGCATCATATGGGTTCCCTGGTGTTGCATGTGATGGTGGGGTAGGGTGGCATCATATGGGTTCCCTGGTGTTGCATGTGATGGTGAGGTAGGGTGGCATCATATGGGTTCCCTGGTGTTGCATGTGATGGTGAGGTAGGGTGGCATCATATGAGTTCCCTGGTGTTGCATGTGATGGTGAGGTAGGGTGGCATCATATGGGTTCCCTGGTGTTGCATGTGATGGTGAGGTAGGGTGGCATCATATGGGTTCCCTGGTGTTGCATGTGATGGTGAGGTAGGGTGGCATCATATGAGTTCCCTGGAGCTGCATGTGATGGTGATGTAGGGTGGCATCATATGGGTTCCCTGGAGTTGCATGTGATGGTGAGGTAGGGTGGCATCATATGGGTTCCCTGGAGTTGCATGTGATGGTGAGGTAGGGTGGCATCATATGAGTTCCCTGGAGCTGCATGTGATGGTGATGTAGGGTGGCATCATATGGGTTCCCTGGAGTTGCATGTGATGGTGAGGTAGGGTGGCATCATATGAGTTCCCTGGTGTTGCATGTGATGGTGAGGTAGGGTGGCATCATATGAGTTCCCTGGTGTTGCATGTGATGGTGAGGTAGGGTGGCATCATATGAGTTCCCTGGAGCTGCATGTGATGGTGATGTAGGGTGGCATCATATGGGTTCCCTGGAGTTGCATGTGATGGTGAGGTAGGGTGGCATCATATGGGTTCCCTGGAGTTGCATGTGATGGTGAGGTAGGGTGGCATCATATGAGTTCCCTGGAGCTGCATGTGATGGTGATGTAGGGTGGCATCATATGGGTTCCCTGGAGTTGCATGTGATGGTGAGGTAGGGTGGCATCATATGGGTTCCCTGGAGTTGCATGTGATGGTGAGGTAGGGTGGCATCATATGGGTTCCCTGGAGTTGCATGTGATGATGAGGTAGGGTGGCATCATATGAGTTCCCTGGTGCTGCATGTGATGGTGAGGTAGGGTGGCATCATATGAGTTCCCTGGTGTTGCATGTGATGGTGAGGTAGGGTGGCATCATATGGGTTCCCTGGAGTTGCATGTGATGGTGAGGTAGGGTGGCATCATATGGGTTCCCTGGAGTTGCATGTGATGATGAGGTAGGGTGGCATCATATGAGTTCCCTGGTGCTGCATGTGATGGTGAGGTAGGGTGGCATCATATGAGTTCCCTGGTGCTGCATGTGATGGTGAGGTAGGGTGGCATCATATGAGTTCCCTGGTGTTGCATGTGATGGTGAGGTAGGGTGGCATCATATGGGTTCCCTGGAGTTGCATGTGATGGTGAGGTAGGGTGGCATCATATGGGTTCCCTGGAGTTGCATGTGATGATGAGGTAGGGTGGCATCATATGAGTTCCCTGGTGCTGCATGTGATGGTGAGGTAGGGTGGCATCATATGAGTTCCCTGGTGTTGCATGTGATGGTGAGGTAGGGGTGCATCATATGAGTTCCCTGGTGTTGCATGTGATGGTGAGGTAGGGTGGCATCATATGAGTTCCCTGGTGTTGCATGTGATGGTGAGGTAGGGTGGCATCATATGGGTTCCCTGGAGTTGCATGTGATGGTGAGGTAGGGTGGCATCATATGGGTTCCCTGGAGTTGCATGTGATGATGAGGTAGGGTGGCATCATATGAGTTCCCTGGTGCTGCATGTGATGGTGAGGTAGGGTGGCATCATATGAGTTCCCTGGTGTTGCATGTGATGGTGAGGTAGGGTGGCATCATATGGGTTCCCTGGAGTTGCATGTGATGGTGAGGTAGGGTGGCATCATATGGGTTCCCTGGAGTTGCATGTGATGATGAGGTAGGGTGGCATCATATGAGTTCCCTGGTGCTGCATGTGATGGTGATGTAGGGTGGCATCATATGGGTTCCCTGGTGTTGCATGTGATGGTGGGGTAGGGTGGCATCATATGGGTTCCCTGGTGCTGCATGTGATGATGAGGTAGAGTGGCATCATATGTGTTCCCTGGTGCTGCATGTGATGGTGAGGTAGGGTGGCATCATATGTGTTCCCTGGTGCTGCATGTGATGGTGAGGTAGGGTGGCATCATATGGGTTCCCTGGTGCTGCATGTGATGATGAGGTAGGGTGGCATCATATGAGTTCCCTGGTGTTGCACGTGATGATGAGGTAGGGTGGAATCATATGAGTTCCATGGTGTTACATGTGATGGTGAGGTAGGGTGGCATCATATGAGTTCCCTGGTATTCCATGTGATGATGAGGTAGGGTGGAATCATATGAGTTCCCTGGTGTTACATGTGATGGTGAGGTAGGGTGGCATCATATGAGTTCCCTGGTGTTGCATGTGATGAGGTAGGGTGGCATCGTATGAGTTCCCTGGTGTTGCATGTGATGATGAGGTAGGGTGGCATCAGATGAGTTCCCTGGTGTTGCATGTGATGAGGTAGGGTGGCATCATATGAGTTCCCTGGTGCTGCATGTGATGATGGGGTAGGGTGGCATCATATGTGTTCCCTGGTGCTGCATGTGATGGTGAGGTAGGGTGGCATCATATGTGTTCCCTGGTGCTGCATGTGATGGTGAGGTAGGGTGGCATCATATGTGTTCCCTGGTGCTGCATGTGATGGTGAGGTAGGGTGGCATCATATGTGTTCCCTGGTGCTGCATGTGATGGTGAGGTAGGGTGGCATCACATGAGTTCCCAGGTGTTGCATGTGATGAGGTAGGGTGGCATTGTATGAGTTCCCTAGTGCTGCATGTGATGATGAGGTAGAGTGGCATCATATGACTTCCCTGGTGCTGCAAATGATGGTGAGGTAGGGTGGCATCATATGATTTCCCTGGTGCTGCATGTGATGGTGAGGTAGGGTGGCATCATATGAGTTCCCTGGTGCTGCATGTGATGGTGAGGTAGGGTGGCATCATATGAGTTCCCTGGTGCTGCATGTGATGGTGAGGTAGGGTGGCATCATATGACCTCCCTGGTGTTCCATCCGATGGTGAGGAAGGGTGGCATCATATGATTCCAGGCTTGGCATGTGATGAAGAGGTAGGGTGGCATCATATGAGTTCCCTGGTGTTGCATGTGATGAGGTAGGGTGGTTTCGTATGTGTTCCCTGGTGTTGCATGTGATGGTGAGGTAGGGTGGCATCAAATGAGTTCCCTGGTGTTGCATGTGATGGTGAGGTAGGGTGGCATCAAATGAGTTCCCTGGTGTTCCATGTGATGGTGAGGTAGGGTGGCATCATATGGGTTCCCAGGTGCTGCATGTGATGATGAGGTAGAGTGGCATCATATGACTTCCCTGGTGCTGCATGTGATGGTGAGGTAGGGTGGCATCATATGATTTCCCTGGTGCTGCATGTGATGGTGAGGTAGGGTGGCATCATATGAGTTCCCTGGTGCTGCATGTGATGGTGAGGTAGGGTGGCATCATATGAGTTCCCTGGTGCTGCATGTGATGGTGAGGTAGGGTGGCATCATATGACCTCCCTGGTGTTCCATCCGATGGTGAGGAAGGGTGGCATCATATGATTCCCAGGCTTGGCATGTGATGAAGAGGTAGGGTGGCATCATATGAGTTCCCTGGTGTTGCATGTGATGAGGTAGGGTGGCATCGTATGAGTTCCCTGGTGTTGCATGTGATGGTGAGGTAGGGTGGCATCAAATGAGTTCCCTGGTGTTCCATGTGATGATGAGGTAGGGTGGAATCATATGGGTTCATTGGTGCTGCATGTGATGATGAGGTAGGGTGTCATCATATGAGTTCCCTGGTGCTGCATGTGATGGTGAGGTAGGGTGGCATCATATGGGTTCCCTGGTGTTGCATGTGATGGTGAGGTAGAGTGGCATCATATGAGTTCCCTTGTGTTGCATGTAATGGTGAGGTAGAGTGGCATCATATGAGTTCCCTGGTGCTGCGTGTGATGGTGATGTAGGGTGGCATCACATGGGTTCCCTGGTGTTGCATGTGATGGTGAGGTAGGGTGGCATCATATGGGTTCCTTGGTGCTGCATGTGATGGTGAGGTAGGGTGGCATCATATGGGTTCCCTGGTGCTGCATGTGATGATGAGGTAGAGTGGCATCATATGACTTCCCTGGTGTTCCATCAGATGGTGAGGTAGAGTGGCATCATATGATTCGCAGGCTTGGCATTTGATGATGAGGTAGGGTGGAATCATATGAGTTCCCTGGTGTTCCATGTGATGATGAGGTAGGGTGGCATCATATGAGTTTCCTGGTGTTACATGTGATGGTGAGGTAGGGTGGCATCATATGAGTTTCCTGGTGTTCCATGTGATGATGAGGTAGGGTGGCATCATATGAATTTCCTGGTGTTACATGTGATGGTGAGGTAGGGTGGCATCATATGAGTTTCCTGGTGTTGCATGTGATGGTGATGTAGGGTGGCATCATATGGGTTCCCTGGTGTTGCATATGATGGTGAGGTAGGGTGGCATCATATGAGTTTCCTGGTGTTGCATGTGATGATGATGTAGGGTGGCATCATAAGGGTTCCCTGGTGTTGCATTTGATGGTGAGGTAGGGTGGCATCATATGGGTTCCCTGGTGTTGCATGTGATGGTGAGGTAGAGTGGCATCATATGAGTCCCCTTGTGTTGCATGTGATGGTGAGGTAGGGTGGCATCATATGGGTTCCCTGGTGTTGCATGGGATAGTGAGGTAGAGTGGCATCATATGAGTTCCCTGGTGTTGCATATGATGGTGAGGTAGGGTGGCATCATATGAGTTTCCTGGTGTTACATGTGATGGTGAGGTAGGGTGGCATCATATGAGTTCCTTGTTGCTGCATGTGATGACGAGGTAGGGTGGCATCATATGCGTTCCCTGGTGCTGCATGTGATGGTGAGGTAGAGTGGCATCATATGACTTCCCTGGTACTGCATGTGATGTGAGGTAGGGTGGCATCATATGACTTCCCTATTGCTGCATGTGATGGTGAGGTAGGGTGGCATCATATGGGTTCCCTGGTGCTGCATGTGATGATGAGGTAGGGTAGCATCATATGACTTCCCTGGGGTTCCATCCGATGGTGAGGTAGGGTGGCATCATATGATTCCCAGGCTTGGCATGTGATGAAGAGGGAGGGTGGCATCATATTAGTTCCCTGGTGTTGCACGTGATGATGAGGTAGGGTGGCATCGTATGAGTTCCCTGGTGTTGCATGTGATGGTGAGGTAGGGTGGCATCAAATGAGTTCCCTGGTGTTCCATGTGATGACTAGGTGAGAGCTGTCGTTTAATCCTAAATATGTCGACAATATTAGGTTACGTTAGGTGAATTTATTACGTGCACGTTCACCCGAAGGCATCTGGGCGCGAGGAAGAACCCAACAAGACCACAGCCAACAACGGTTTAGCAAAAGAGAATAGTTTTGAGTTTGTGCCGGAAGGCCAAATGGTTTTCAGCCAAATCAAGCCTACTATTAACCAGAGCAGCCACACCTAATGGACACAGCAAAAGGGGAAGAAAAGGTAAAATCTTGCAAAGCACCGCAACAGAAATTGTCCAGAATGACATACCGCACTCATCTGCAAGGCCATAGACAATGATGCAGACAAATAGACCGTTAGGTTCTTCTCCACCGTCACCGGAGTAGGACATACACCCAGTAAGGAAGGCCAAAAAGAAGAGGACCAGGAAGCCGATGCAGAGGAGGTCCCTACTACCAGGACCTCTGTCTTATCCCTGTTCAGCTTCAGCCAACTGGTGCCCATAAAGTCCCCACGTCTGAAAGGCAGTCACACAAGCAAGATGACTCCTTGTCCCGGTCAAGACCTAATCGGAACAGGATTTGCGTGTTGTCCGCATAAGTGTATCACCTAAAGACATGGGAGAGGATAAGGGCCACCAGGGAGCACACGTAGATGTTAAATAACATTGTGGACAAGGCAGACCCCTGGGGGACCCCACAAGAAAGAGAGTAAGAAGGGGGGAGAAAAGGAGGCAGAGCTACAGACTGGCCATAACTAGTCACGAACAAGGTGAACCATGCCAGTACGGGACCAGAGATTCCGATGCAAGTCAGGTGAGAGAGGAGGAGGGGGTGGTCAACAGTATGAAAAGAAGTGGAGTAGCAGTGGGTGGTACCAGTAGTGGCATGGATCTGCCCACCCGTAGTGTCACAGGCATGATAGAAAATATTTGAGCCCTGGCACTTACGTTTTTACAAATTAAGCACTGGATGTAGGCACAATTGTAGGCCACTGACTGCTCTCCATATTCACTTAATTTGAAGCCAGAGGGTCGTGGCTCGTGCAAAAGGTACTCGAGTGTGTGTGTGAATTCCTGCAGCCTACTGGCAGCAGGTGACCTCTGACCTTTTTTTTTGCAGACCAACTTGCCAACCTCTGCAGTTTGTTAAGACAACACTGAGAGACTCTTTAGATAATGGGAAGAGCCATCCACCCTGGTTCGAGAGACATCATTATTATACGAGAAATGTTAAATAAAGCAAACTAACTCTACAATACAAGTGATATAAAAGAAAACTGGTTTCTATTGAAATGTTAGACAAGGCAGGACTTACCCTTTCCTCAGATGAGATGAGCCACTGTCTGTTATGTTAATGTTAATGTTAAAGGAAATTTGTACTGCGCACTATCACCACCGGAGTGGTCCCCTAGTGCTCTGGTGGATCTGAAAAAGGACAGGGGTGGGGGGTGAGTTAGTGGGACCAAGCGGGAAAAATGCAAGAGAGCAGTGATGTGCTGTTGGCAGCTTCAATTTGGTAAGCACCTTTCGCTGAGTTTAGGTGTGCTTTTCAGTCAGTAGCCATTGTGTTCTGTTGTGCAAAGCTATGTGTGATTTGTTTTGTTGTTGCGGTGTAGTAAAGTTTGTGCAATTTGCTGTGCTTCAGGTTTGTGGTTGTGTTTGGTTAGACTTTGAGAGGTGTATGCAGAAGGGGGAGATTTTTAGTGGGTTGGTTAACGGAATCGCAATCTAGATCTGATACGTGCTAATTTCCAAGTTCTTTCTAGATGTGGTCTCTGAATATCTCCCTATTTCTATCCAGATCTGGCACTTGCTAAAAGTCAAAATCCTGTTTAGAAGCGGCAGAAGCCAATATTTACAGTCCTGTCTAGATGTGACACAAGCTAATATTCACAATTCTATCTAAATGTGGCACTGGCTAACATTCACAATTCTGTCTAGAAACAAGGCAGGCCAACATTTCTCATCCTGTCTAGATGTGACGCGAGCTAATATTCACAATTCTATCTAAATGTGGCACTGGCTGACATTCACAATCATGCCTAGAAGCGACGCAAGCGAACATTTACAGTTCTGTCTAGATGTGACACAAGTTAACATTCACAGTTCTATCTGAATGTGGCAATGGCTAACATTCATAATTCCTATCTAAATGTGGGAATGGTTAATATTCGTAATTCCAATATAAATGTGACAATGGTTAATATTTGCAATTCTGTCTAAATGTGGGACTGGCTAACATTCACAATCCTGTCTAGATGTGATGCATGCTAATATTCACAGTTCGATCTGAATGTGGCAATGGCTAACATTCTCATTTCTATCTAAATGTGGCATCGGTTAATATTCACAATTCCTATCTAAATGTGGCAATGGTTAAAATTCACAATTCTGTCTAAATGTGGGACTGGCTAACATTTGCAATCCTGTCTAGATGTGATGCAAGCTAATATTCACAGTTTTATCTGAATGTGGCAATGGCTAACATTCACAATTCTATCTAAATGTGGCAATGGCTAACATTCACAATTCCTATCTAAATGTGGCAATGGTTAATATGTGCAATTCTGTCTGAATGTGGGACTGGCTAACATTCACAATCCTGTCTAGATGTGATGCATGCTAATATTCACAGTTCGATCTGAATGTGGCAATGGCTAACATTCACATTTCTATCTAAATGTGGCATCGGTTAATATTCACAATTCCTATCTAAATGTGGCAATGGTTAAAATTCACAATTCTGTCTAAATGTGGGACTGGCTAACATTTGCAATCCTGTCTAGATGTGATGCAAGCGAATATTCACAGTTTTATCTGAATGTGGCAATGGCTAACATTCACAATTCTATCTAAATGTGGCAATGGCTAACATTCACAATTCCTATCTAAATGTGGCAATGGTTAAAATTTGCAATTCTGTCTAAATGTGGGACTGGCTAACATTCGCAATCCTGTCTAGATGTGATGCAAGCAATATTCACAATTCTATCTATGTGGCACTGTGTAACATTCACAATTATATCTAAATGTGGCACTGGCTGATATTCACAATCCTGCCTAGAAGTGACACAAGCCAACATTTACAGTTCTGTCTAGATGTGATGCGAGCTAATATTCACAGTTCTATCTATGTGTGGTACAGGCTAACATTTGCAATCCTGTCTAGATGTGACACAGGCTAATATTGCCAATTCTAGCTAGTTGTTACGCTGGTTAGTTTTAATATCATGGTCTGCTATGTTTTGAGAGTAGGTTGAGTGGCAGGACTTCCGGGGTAGAGTGATTCCTCTGGGGGAAATTAACTGCTGGGTGTGGTACAGGGTAGACACACTTAATAATGTTTTATCTTTATTTGGTAATGGTGTCATGTAGTTTGTGGGCACGGGCAGGTGAGTCTCTTGTCCATTTCTATGCGTTCTACTCTGATTGAGAACGCTAGGCCACAGAAATCTTACCACGCAGCTGAGACATACCTGGTCACTGCGCTGCACCATACATCATGTAGTGAGGGGCCCAGCCCAAAATCCAACTGGGCGATACAGACCATATAATGCCCCCCCCCCACCACTACACCACACAGACACACACCCTCAAGGCTAAGAGGCGCTCCACTGTTCAATGGTAAGTGACATCGCAGGTAGAGACACAACCTGCTCTGTAAGGAAGGGGACACACAGGGTGTTCCGGTGGTGCTTGCCCAAGGGGGCGGTGAGGGCGGTATAAAAGAGCCAGAAGGACCCTTTGTTAGGCACTTAACCCAATACAGATGTAATGCTTGAAGAAGTGTTAACAATCAATAATTGCATTATAGAACGGCAAGGTTCAGAGTTCCTGCAGAATTATTGAGGGAACTCCAGCTCCTTGCGGAGCAGGACACGACCTGCAGGTTGTAATCACTGGTAGTGCCGTCGTTGAAAAAGTGTTAACAAAGCAGGTTGCCGTCTCATCTCCATAATAGAATTACAGATAAAATGAGTCGGGGTGTGTCAGCATAAAAGCCATGCATCTATCTTCAGTGCTGCACAAATCAGGACTCGACGTGACAGCGCTGCACTACAATATGCCCACCCACGTCCACTCCTCCGTGCTAGGCACACATCGGAGTATTGCACTGGTGCAAACTCAGCCAGGCATGATTACCCAGGGTTTACACTGGAGCAAACCGGCGATGCCCGTGGGCATTTCTCATGTGCTCCTGCTACCTTACACCTGCTTCACAAAGGCGAAGACTGGAGCACATCGGAGCAATGCACTGGTGCAAACTCAGACAGGCCTGATTACCCAGGGTTTACACTGGAGCAAACCGGCGATGCCCGTGGGCATTTCTCATGTGCTCCTGATACCTTACACCTGCTTCACAAAGGCGAAGACTGGAGCACATCGGAGCAATGCACTGGTGCAAACTCAGACAGGCCTGATTACCCAGGGTTTACACTGGAGCAAACCGGCGATGCCCGTGGGCATTTCTCATGTGCTCCTGCTACCTTACACCTGCTTCACAAAGGCGAAGACTGGAGCACATCGGAGCAATGCACTGGTGCAAACTCAGACAGGCCCGATTACCCAGGGTTTACACTGGAGCAAACCGGCGATGCCCGTGGGCATTTATCATGTGCTCCTGCTACCTTACACCTGCTTCACAAAGGCAAAGACTGGAGCAGTTCAGAGCAATGCACTGGTGCAAACTCAGACAGGCCTGATTACCCAGGGTTTACACTGGAGCAAACCGGCAATGCCCGTGGGCATTTCGCATGTGCCCCTGCTACCGTACACCTGGTTCACAAAGGCGAAGACTGGAGTAGTTTGGAGAATTTGCACTGGTGCAAACTCAGACAGGCCTGATTACCCAGGGTTTACACTGGAGCAAACCCGCAATGCCTGTGAGCATTTCTCATGTGCTCCCTCTACCTTACACCTGGTTCACAAAGGGGAAGACAGGAACAAATCTTCGTCTGGCTGGTGCATCTCGGAGATGCTCAGGTGCAAACACGATTCTCAAAGATTTGCGCCAGGGCAGCTTAGGGTCGCTCCGGGTTTACACCTCTGTGAAGTGTGCCAATCACCTACTGGAAGCTAGTCAACATGAACTGCAGCTGTGTGTGTTGAGCGCCTGATGCAGAGATCCGCCTGAACACTGCTATCAACAGTGTTGAGGGTGACTCTGCCGTCCATTCTACTAACACCGATACAATGCGTTCCACTGGGATTCTCTCGGGTAGCAGATGTTATATCCTGCAGAAGACTAGTCATTGTGCATGCTACACAGCGCCCACATATACCTGGTCAGCAGAGGGTGTGTTTAATTGTACCAAGACCCAACCATACATATCAATAGATCGGTGTCCAGTCAAAGGATCGAAAATGAAGGATCGAATGACCTTTTGATCGACAGTCAAAGGATCGGAATAAAAAGGGTCGACATTTTTTTACATTTATTTATATATTTTTTTTTAGTTTGGGTTGGTAAAAAAAATGAAAAAAATGTTTTTAATTAGGAAAACAGGGAGTTGGGGGGACCCCCCCCCCAAAAAAAAAGAAAAGAAACTCTACCCTTTTTTTCGGTCCTTTGACTGTCGATCAAAAGGTATTCGATCCTTTTGTTTTCTACCCTACAACTGGCAACCCAATAGATCTATATTCAATGTCGGAATTATCAAATTAGCAAATGGCTGAAACTAGCCGACATCTCCTCACATTATGCCCAGCACTACACATGTATGACATGATTGACCTAAAAATATTTGATCTAAAACATTTGATCACATTTGTTTTACCTTTCTTTGGTCAAATGTAATGAAATATATATATATATATATATATATATATATATATATATATATATATATATATATATATATATATATATATATATATATAGGGGTGGGTAAGTGTATAGATCAGTTTGATGGGAAGTGGGGGGGGGTGGGTTGCGGGAGGTTTCCCCCACATTTCAGACCGAAAATGTGATTAGGTCAAATGTTTTAGGTTAAATAGACCCAACCCGTTTTGTCTTCTCCATAGATACAACTGCACAGGACCAACATTGGAGCCCTCTAGAGGGAGCAGAGTTGGTCGTAATAATGGCTGTGCCACATAAGATGTGGAAGGAAATATTTACACTGCTTGAGATTAAAAGAAGCATAACTGACAATTAATTACAAAATCACGTAAAACATAAATACTATTGAATATTGTATAGCTGGCGACAGGAGTTTTAGATTTAGAATTTTAAAGGAAATTATGGAAAGTGTTTTTTTTTAATTGAATTGAAATAAATGTAATGTATATGCTTAAATGTCTGTGTATATGTACTTGTAATAGGGTAATAGGGATTATTTTATGTATATGGTGTATGTGCTTAAAGCTGGTTCAATAGGTACATCATTATTGCAATGAAGGGAGATGACTGCATTGCAGCCTGCATGCCACCTGGCATCTAGAGGGCAAGCAGAGGCTGACCACCACGGGTAAACATGCCATGGTCAGAAGCTGATTGCCCACTGGCTCATTCACTATCTCTGAAACAAACACTGACAAAGCCAAAGGTTTGGGCTGGTTTGTAGGCATGGACTAGCCATGTGCCACGTTCTAGCACAATTGTATAACCTGGCTGATGGCAAACGTTGGGACATAGTGTGAGTAGCTTGGCATATGAGGACCTGGCAAATACCTATCAGATAATGTATTTATTTATTGAATGTACATATAGCCAAATTAGACTCTATATATGACATTCTAAAATCATCATATCATTTTAGATCACAATAGTCACTATATTAAAATACAAGAATACAAAAGTTACAATAAAAAATATATAAAAACAACTATTAAACTTAGTAAAAAACATCCTGAGATTGTTGTTTAAGAATTACTGTACAATACTCATAAAAAATCATCATGTGATAGATGATAGTGAGATTGTGTCCTTGACGAAGTTTATCCCAAATCTCATTCATATTGGTTAGCTCAGAGCTGTTATTGTGAGCTTTAACATATCTTAATCTAATATCACATAGACTTTCACATTCACAAATAAGGTGTTTCGCTGTCTCAATGAGATCGGTCCCACATAATCGACACCATCTATCCTTTATCATGAAAGCCAAATCTACTCACATAATTTATCGGCATTCAGACATGTTTAAATGTATAAATTAAGTTGCAACAGATTGTTTTAGCATCAGGATATGCAGTGAAATAAGACGGAATACCAGAGATATTCTCTCTATACTGCAACAACATCCCACTATTGTTTTTCGTTGCTGGCTGCATTGTATCTCTCTATTGTCCAAAACGCTTGAATCTTCTTTTTCAACAAGAATTTTACTTTAGCTGTTGAACATGCCAACCAACCAAGTGCATGCTCTTTTGCCCATTAAATGTCAATAGGTCAAGTGTATGAAATACCTTATTCTGATCTATTGCATTAAATGCCTTAATCATGGCAACCATCAATGCCCCATTAGCTAAAAGACATAGCTTTGTGTATAACATGGCAGATCTATATTCCATAACATCATAAATCCGCATCTGATTGTATTCTAAAATAATATATTCAGTGGTTAAGGCTTTCGGCATTCGAAATCAAATTTTTAGAATTTTGCCTTCAAATTTCTTCAATTCAAGCATTAGTTTTGTACCCCAGACCTCATCTCCATACAAAAGACACAATAAAATGTTTGCCTCATATAACAACAATATCGTCTTGATGGAGATCCCTGCTTGCTTTCTAATAAAATGACTCAACATCATAGTCATGTTCACACAGAGAAGCAAGCCGAAACTGCAGAATGCGTTTTTAACAGGACTTCAGTGCAAGAAACAGATACAAATCAAGGGGAACTTAAATCCTAGCCAATAGCCACGACTAAAGAGAGACTCCCAAGCAGGTGCTCTACTGGAAGAGATGGGCGTGCTCTAGACAATGGCATCTCAATTTGTCAGAGATTTAAAAAATACATTGTTGACAAAACTGTAGAATACAAGACGGCCCATACCATCCGCAGTCACAGACTAACATACAGTGTTACTATCTGAAACCAACGTTCACAACACTGCATGCAGCCTCCATTATGCAGTTCACAATAACCCAATTGCACAGTCGCTGGCTGTATGGACTATAAGGAACCCATTCCATGGCCCAACACATCACGGCGGGCACCATGAAGTCCAAAATCACTCTGATAAAAGAATCATAGGCAACAACGGCTCTGCAGTCTTTGGCTCTCCAGATGGTTTGGACTACAACTCCCATCATCCCTAACCAGCATAACCAATAGCCAGATATCATGGCAATTGTACTCCGAAACATCTGGACAGCCAAAGGTTGCAGAACCCTGTACTAAGGGAAACCTGTGACCCCCACATACTCTATGGTACCCCCTTCACGCATCCCATGGTTATCTCCACTACATGGTAGAAGGCACATTGAGATCCCATTCACTGACATCACATAATCACGGGCAGCATTGTGGTATATTAAACGCCTGACTTCACTCATTCCATATGCGTTCTCCAATAGGTGATCTGTGTCCGTCTCCAGCACAGAATCGCAGGCTGCTTTCAACAGTAAAACATCCATGACCCTATGCCAACTCCCCACTGTGCATTCCACAATCATCCCATCACAATATCAAAACAATGCATTGCCCTGTAAAGGCAACCCGGACCCCAACACATTATCTACGCGTTCCCCACCATGCAGTCCACCCTCACCACCATCCCAGAATACCACCCAATAGTACCATGAGAAACCCACAACAGAACGCGCCATGCATGCCACAACACATCATGCATGCCACCCCCACAATGTAGTTGCAGACACGGCTGAGAGTACGGTATATCCCATTTGAAGCTACCTCATAGACAATGACGTAGACAAGCAAATCCAAGACTCACCTAATGCACTTGCTCCGGCCAATCTAAAATATAGGCAATTTTCACACCATAACCGATTAGCATCACTTTCATCAGAGAATGACAGATACTTTGCACCTGGGACCAGTAGGCATCAGGAAAATACAAGAAGTTAATTGCTTCCCAGGATCTCAAGAAGGCCCTGCCATCTGCAATGGAAAAATAGGGAATTGTATAGGGACGCGGCGCGGAGCTCCGTGCAGGTCGCCGCTGATGCCCATTACCTTTCTCTGGGGTCATTTCAATCCACGAGCTTCCATCTGCATCCCCACCCTCTCCATAGACATCTTTTGGCGCTGGCTTCTTGTGCTATCTCTCATTTCCCCGCCTCTGCTGATCTCGTCGGTTCCACATCGCGAGTCATTAAGGATTCTGAGTGGGTGGCGAGGAAAGATGAAGATGTAAATGAAGTAATTTTGTGCCCTACTTACCTTCCTGACCCCCCGAATTACACACTCATATTAAATGTGCCCTTTCCTGTTCCTCGGCATTAGAACATGCAAAGAAATGTCGGAAAGAAATGTTGGTTTGGGAGCCAGCGGGTCTGACTTAAAAGGTTTTTAACATGCGTCAACTCAACTGCTTTAATTATTGTTCAGAATTCCGTTTTTCTTCTCACACTGCCCGCTTCGTGAATGCCTGAGGCTGACGAGATGGCGAGCAGAAGGGACCGGCGAGGACACTGCACTCTGTGGCAGCTGGCAAAAGCAGTCATTTCCCACTAGAACTGGGTGAACTCATGTGGCACAAAGTCACACTATACAAACGTCCTCGAAATGCAGGTGCGGCTGATCATCAAATGATGTTAGTGAATTGGGCACAGACGAGAACATCTGCTGGGACATGTCAGACCACCACACAACTAAAGGGGCATAACGAACGGAAACAGCAGCATATATGTGTCTTAGGAAGATACAAACCATATGTCATTACCCAGGCATGCCCCAAAACACCCAAAATGATACTTGTCTCTTGCAGCCTCATGGTACGACGGAATAAAACACCCAAAATGATACTTGTCTCTTGCAGCCTCATGGTACGACGGAATAAAACACCCAAAATGATACTTGTCTCTTGCAGCCTCATGGTATAACAGACCACAATGATACTTGTCTCTTGCAGCCTCATGGTATAACAGAATAAAACACACAAAATGATACTTGTCTCTTGCAGCCTCATGGTATAACAGAATAAAACACCCAAAATGATACTTGTCTCTTGCAGCCTCATGGTACGACGGAATAAAACACCCAAAATGATACTTGTCTCTTGCAGCCTCATGGTATAACAGAATAAAACACCCAAAATGATACTTGTCTCTTGCAGCCTCATGGTATAACAGACCACAATGATACTTGTCTCTTGCAGCCTCATGGTATAACAGAATAAAACACACAAAATGATACTTGTCTCTTGCAGCCTCATGGTATAACAGAATGAAACACCCAAAATGATACTTGTCTCTTGCAGCCTCATGGTATAACAGAATGAAACACCCAAAATGATACTTGTCTCTTGCAGCCTCATGGTATAACAGAATAAAACACACAAAATGATACTTGTCTCTTGCAGCCTCATGGTATAACCGAATAAAACACAAACAATGATACTTGTCTCTTGCAGCCTCATGGTATAACAGAATAAAACACCCAAAATGATACTTGTCTCTTGCAGCCTCATGGTATAACAGAATAAAACACCCAAAATGATACTTGTCTCTTGCAGCCTCATGGTACGACGGAATAAAACACCCAAAATGATACTTGTCTCTTGCAGCCTCATGGTACGACGGAATAAAACACCCAAAATGATACTTGTCTCTTGCAGCCTCATGGTATAACAGAATAAAACACCCAAAATGATACTTGTCTCTTGCAGCCTCATGGTACAACGGAATAAAACACCCAAAATGATACTTGTCTCTTGCAGCCTCATGGTATAACAGAATAAAACACCCAAAATGATACTTGTCTCTTGCAGCCTCATGGTATAACAGAATAAAACACCCAAAATGATACTTGTCTCTTGCAGCCTCATGGTATAACAGAATAAAACACCCAAAATGATACTTGTCTCTTGCAGCCTCATGGTATAACAGAATAAAACACACAAAATGATACTTGTCTCTTGCAGCCTCATGGTATAACCTAATAAAACACAAACAAGGATACTTGTCTCTTGCAGCCTCATGGTATAACAGAATAAAACACCCAAAATGATACTTGTCTCTTGCAGCCTCATGGTATAACAGAATAAAACACCCAAAATGATACTTGTCTCTTGCAGCCTCATGGTATAACAGAATAAAACACACAAAATTATACTTGTCTCTTGCAGCCTCATGGTATAACCAAATAAAACACACACAATGATACTTGTCTCTTGAAGCCTCATGTGTCTTTTGCACATGATGTCTGGTTGCAACAATGTCTTCTGTGTAGGCAACAAGTGAATATTCACATAGCACTTTCCATGAAGTTCTCCTCTGCCCACTTTTCATCATAAAGTCTCCCTGGTAATACCAGAACGCAACAAAAAACACCAGGTAGAAAACATGATTGGCAGCCCCCTCAGCCTATTAGTACCCAGCGAGGGACAATGAGATTGTCACATGCATTCTCATTGGCCCTCGCCAGGGCTTTACCCGAACGGGAATCCCTCTCCCCCACAATGTTCCTTACATTCTGTCCCCGGCATGGGTGTGTGGCAGCCACTCAGCCAATGAGGAGGATCGGAACGGGGTAATCTCTGCTCCACGCCACCACACTGCTGGAGGCTGCCATCTTCCCCTGCCGGGGATCGAGGTAAGTGTTGTTCCCTCAACCTGCCCCCTGCAATCCAAAGAATCCCCTCACTGCCCTCCCAACCCCACTTGCCTTCTTTTTTGTCCATTTCGGGAGAGGACACACTGGGAAAACGTCGGTCCCGAGCACATCCACTTCCGATCCGCGACAAGCCATCATGGAAAGGAGAGAAGGGGCTACATGTAGTCCCTTCTCACCTTTCCATGGCAGCCATTTTATTTGTTTACATTTTTCCCTATTTTCTGAATGCCCACCAAGGAAAGGGAGAAGGGATTACGTGCAGTCCCTTCCCCCTTTCTATGGCGGCCATTTTCTTTGTTTACATGTTTATATTCATTTTCAATGGCCAGCATGGAAAGGGAAAATGGACTTTGTTTTCCCTGCCCCGGCTGCCATTATTTTGACATTTTTCTTTTTTTCTGTTCAGAAACGCCAAAGCGTTTCAGAAACAGAAAAAAATGCTCTTAGTACCCCAGTCTTGCGGGCAGGGTACTAATATCAATAGTCCCCTCACAGGGGGGGGGCATTACCACTTCAGGTAATGCCCCCAGGGCCTTTATTAAGGCTCTTGCTTCACTCAGGCCTGTAACTTTGTGCCCCACCTTGCTCGGGGCCAATTGCTTGAGTAAGTCCATCTATGCAGCACTCCCGAGAAACCCCTACACCGTCTTCTGAGATTCTAATGTTCACTGGTCCTGTTGATAAGCGAGGGAAGGCCAATACACAAGAGTATATTATCTGTAGCTACCCTTCACTGCTGAGGGCTATTCTACTCACATGATAAGTTACTGTGGGCAACGTATTACTTGCTGCTGGATCAGTAGGGGTAAGTCTGGAGTATGTCAGAGTTACCCATTGCATATTGGTTCCTGAAGTTGTCTCCAAGACTTCAGCTATTAATAGTGGGGGGGGGGGGTTGGGGAGTTCTCTGAGCAATGCCACGTGAGTTCGTTGTGATATTGGTGACTGAACTAGGATGTCAAACCTCTGGTTAAATGTGGGCAATCCATGTGGTACTGGGTGCCAATGAAAAACTTGCCATTACTATGAAATGATTTGACCGAGTAGCTATAGTTCAGTGTTGGTCTAAAGATCCCCACCAAACAGAATCTACCTTCCTGGTGGACCTGGCAAATTAGGAAATGGTGTGGCCAACAGCTCCTTTCCTGTTCTCCCGGGGTGGATGGTGGCCTGGGTGATGGACAGCAGCGACCACCTCCCATTTAATCGTGATGAGGAGTAAATAACGAGCGGGGTGCTGGATGGCCACGGTAGAGCAGCAGATATGTCAAACCTGCCAGCCAGTGACCGTCCTTAGGGTTCAAGTCTCTTGTTTATTTCGAGCACAAGTCCAGGGAAACAGATGGGTCTTGCATTTTCAGAGCCTTCTCCTCTGCAGAACCATTCAGACCCAACATTCCTCACCCGCCCATTTTACTGAGGGAGTCACCCGTGCAAAGGGAGACATTTTGGGGTTTGTGTATTCTGGTAAAGGCACTCTTTACAACCCATAAAAGTGTGGATTCCATTGTTCCTCAGCTACCAATCAGATATAAAAGCCATCTCCCCCAATTCCCACACAGAGACGTGTTGATACTTAGTGCCCCGTTAGCGCCATGTGTTTCATAAATGCCCATCCACATCTATGTTATGCTATGTTTATAAAAAGCTACACATCTGCCTTCACATATTGGGCTAGTCCGTATAGTGCAATAGCAGCATGTGGTCTGTACAGCACTAGCATATATTTCTGTTATGTTATTGGCGTGTTCTTCCCAAGTGGAGGGTGGGTGGGCGGGGGGGGGGGTAGTAGAATAGGATGCTGCATTTAAAGACTCCACTGAATGGGGAACTCGCCTGTTTGGGAACACACATCTGGGGGCGGTTACCAGTCACTAATAAAAACATCACGATGGCCTACACTAAAGCCTGGGCATTCCCTGAAGCAGGTGATCGCGACCTACGTTCGGTGCCAAGTGCAGGTGACTCCAGTGAGGGGTCAGCCTGGGTTGGCCAAGTTGCACCAGGAGCTTCCTCCAGCTGTCTGGGAAGGCTGCCTTGAGCAGGTTGATTTAAAGGTACGTTTGAAGCTTTTGGGCCTGATTCGTGGAATTTTTTGCACGGTGCAAAGTGGCTTTTCATTTGTGCAAAGTGAATTTGCGCTGCCAACAAACACCCTGACTCATGAAACAGCGCAAAGCGTCTTTTTTCCGTGCAAAGTCACTGTGCAGAAAATTCCTTGAATCTGGCCCTTTGTGTTGGACTTCAGTTCTAAATGATGTTGGCAGGTCATAGCACAGTCGTAGTATGCATGCACACACCTGTAGCACATTATAATGGAACATGCCTGCCTGTGCCCAGCCAATGAAAGACAAACAGAGCCAGAGCATATATAATGGGGCCCAATGAATTGCGAGCTTTTTCCAGTACAGGCCTGGGCAGATTATAATGTACAGGTACCCCTCTGTGTAATGTGGCTTATTTAGCTTTAAGTTGCACATCATGTGTATAGCAAGGCTCGGGCTCTGCATATATTGGTGATGATGATGTTTCGGATCACACACATTCTCTAGGCGGGTTTCCGACTGCGGTAATTGCCATTACTGCAGGTGGTAATCTGAAAATGACTCCCATTCAAAGAATGCCACTGTACCAGTGGAAATAGGGGATTTCCTGTGATACCGCTGGCATTATTTCAGAAAATCCACATGGGATAAAAAGGAAAAAGCAATCGACCCATTCACATCCTCCTATACAAATATTGTTCCCTGCTTCCCCTCACCGTGTTCTTCCCTCTGTGATTGTAAAGCGCTCTATTGCTTCTCGGAGCTAGGACCGCGCTGTAGCAGTTTATTGAGAAGCCACCCTCAACACAGGGAGTTCCTTCCCTGCCCACTTGTATGGTCAGACACATACCCCATAGCCAATATGATATGATATGATATGGCATTTATAAAGCACCTATACACAAGTGTTTCAAGGCACGACGAGGCAAGGGAAGGGGAACAGAAGGAGGACAGACAACGATCCTACTAGGCCAGGTGTCATTCAGATCGCGCAAGTGCATGGGAAGCGGGAAGGAGGAGAAGTGCGAGGGAGAAAGGGGAGAGGACAGTGCAGTACATGCAGTAAGAAAAAAAACTGAATTAAATAGTAAGTAAAAGTACAACCAGTAGGTGGCAAGTGCAAGGATAAGTGTTGACACCAGGTGTCAAGTGCTGGTAGTGGGACTGTAGGGATACAGAAACAGCCCCCAAGTGCGGGGGTTGCCAGGAGGGCAGTGCAGGAGTGCAACTGGCAGGGGAGGGGACCTTGGTCCGAGATCAGAAGGTGACCAGGTAACCAGTGCAAATTCAGTGTCAACCAGGAAGTCAGCAAGGGAGAGGGGGAGAAAAAGCAGAAACAAAGAGAAAGGTTTTGAGGTACTTCCGGAACGAAAAATGATTCTCCTCAAGTTTCAGGGAGGCAGGGAGGCTGTTCCAGAGGGAGGCCCCAGCCGAAGAAAGAGATCTACCACCAACTCGTTGCTTGGAGAAGCGACTGACCCTGGGGGAGTTTGAGGTAGATGAGCGAAGACCTCGAGAAGGAAGGTATTTGGGGAGAGAGAGTTGAAGGTATTGAGGCCCCAGACGGCCTTGTGGACGATGCAGAGGGTTTTGAACTTAATCCTCGCAGCCACTGGGAGCCAGTGCAGAGATTTCAGCCCTGGAGAGATACGATCCCTGGGCTTGAGGCCAAGGACAAGTCTCACGGTCCTGTTCTGAATAAGTTGCAGGGGGCGAAGAGTAGAAGCAGGCAGATTTAGAAAGAGGCTGTTGCAATAGGCGAGTCTAGAGAGAACCAGAGCTCTGGAGACCGTGAACTTCTGGGGAAAGGAGAGGAAAGGAAGAATGCCTCCGAGGAGGTGCAGCTGGTAGTGTGACTTCTTAGAGATGTCAGATATGTGAGGAGTGAAGGAGAGTGTAGAGTCGAAGATGACCCAGAGGTTTTTAGCCTTACAGGTGGGAACAGGAAGAGGGCCAAGGTAGGCCGGCCAGAGAACTACAGGAAAGGAGGAAGCGAGTGTGCCGATGAGGAGAATCTCAGTCTTACTGGCATTAAGGCAGAGGTCATTGGCAGCACACCCTTCCTGGATAGACAGACAGTCGGAGATGAGGGAAGTGGAGGAGGAGGCAGAGGGCAGCATGAAGATGAGCTGGGTCTCATCTGTATAGCACTCAAAGTTGGGGCAGAGAACGGCAATTTGGTGAACCAGGAGTACCAGGTATTGGTTGAACAGCCAGTGATACCCAGGTTATCATGGAGAGGGTTGAGCAGGATGGCATGGTTGACAGTGTCAAAGGCAGAAGAGAGATCAAGTAGGATGAGGACACAAGGGGTGTTAGAGTCAAGGTTGGAGAGCAGGTCTTCACGGATGTTCAGGAGAGCAGTTTCCATGCTTCTGGTAGCTCTGAAGCCAGACTGATGGTCATGAAGACAGCCAACAGATTCAGTGTGGAGATTAAGCTGGGAGATGGCCAGTTTCTCCAGGAGCTTGCCCAGGAAGGGAGTGATGGAGATTGGGCAATAGTTGGCTGATCAGGAAGGGTCGGCAGTGGGTTTGTTAAGAAGGGGGTGCACAAGGGAATGCTTCAGGGGAATGGGAAGACTCCAGTCGCAAATGAGTGATTGCAGAAATCAGCCAGGGCAGGAGCCAGGGAGTCTATATGGTCCTTGATAGTTTTGAAGGAACAGGGGTGAACCTGTTTCGAAGAGACTTTCATAGATTGGACTTGTCTAGCAACCTTGTCTGCGGAGAACAGGGGAAAGGCAGAGAAGGAGGGAGGAGAGGTGGCTGCAGAGAGGCTAGAGGAAGAGCAGGGAGTGGGGGGAGGAAGGGGAAAGGAGGAGAGAGAGGACAGGATGTCCTGAGTTTTAGAGATGAAGTGAGAAGACAGTGCCGTACAGAGCGCCTGAGAGGGGACAGGAGAGGTGGAGAATGTGGCAGGATTGGCCAGTTCCTTGCAGATTTTAAAGATTTCAGCTAAGTTGTTAGACACCGCAGAGACACAGGCTTGGATATGTGCTCTCTTCTTCATTAGGACAGAAAGTCAATATTGCCTTTGCAGGAGGCGGCAGGCCAGTTCGTCAGAGGATGTACAGGAAGCACGCCATTTCCTCTCGGCCACCCTACACTTGCATTTTAGGGTGACGAGGTTTGAGTCGTACCAGGAGTTGCACTTGGCTTTGGGCTTCAGGTGGATTCTCATGACAGGGGCAAGGATATCAAGAGTATCAGATACAGCAGAGTGGAGCATGGAAAGGGCTGTGCCAGGGTGCGAGTCAGACAAAGGGGAAGAGGGAGGTGAGAAGGTGGTGTCGAAAGCCTCAGCTGACACGCGCTTCATGGGTCGGATGACCGAGAAAGTGGGTGGCAGTGATGGAAGTGGCTTGGCATGAGGGGTATGGAGGGTGAGGTGGGAGGAGCGGAGAAAGTGATCACTCCAGGAGAGAGGAGTGCTGAGAGGGACAGAGAGGGGAAGGTCTGAGGAGATCAGAACATCAAGAGTGTGTCCTGCAGAATGAGTCGGGCCAGAGGGGATAATAGTGAGTGAAAGAGAGTCGCAGAGGTCGTGAAAGAGTCCAGAGAGAGGGCAGATGGCATCCAGGTGGATGTTGATGTCTCCAAGAAGGAGGAGGTAAGTGGCCGAGACCAGGAGAGAAGAGGAGAGGTCTGCCCACTCAGAGAGGAAGGAGGAAATCTAAACAGGTGGCCAATAGATAGTATAAGAGACCATATAAGAGGTCAGAAACCAGCCGGACACTTGAGACCTATGTTTAATGTCTCCTAATACTGTATTTCTACAAATACTTTATGTTCTGATGTAATTATTTAATATTGTTACCAGAGAACCCATTGATGAAATTATAATGGTTCATGTTTAGATATATCACTTCAACATTTTTTCACTGGAAAACACATTCTGTATTAAAACCTTTTTTAACATTTTTTTACACATGAGTAAGAAATATGTGTTTCTCACTGACAGGGTTAATGCCACTCACATTGGCTGCCCCTATCCCATGGGCACCTATAAGGGTCTAAAATAAACCAGCTTGCACCTAAATCTATGATGCAAGTCTCGTAAACCATAGAGGGAAGGACAACCCCCTTGTTATGGCCAATAGATAGTAGCCACAGTAAGGGAATAGCTAGGGAAGAGAGAGAGGCTGCAGACGAGGCATTCAAAAGAGGAGTAGGCCTGCAAAGGAGTGACTGTGGCAGGAAACCACTCGGGGAAGATCAGGGCTACACCACCTCCAGCGTGGTTGGCCCTGGGAGCGGAGAGGATCTTATAGCCCTCAAGTAGGAACATATCAAAGCTTGTGACAGAGCTGGCCGTGAACCATGTCTCAGTGAGACCGAGGACATCAAGGTCAAGTTCTTCCAGAAGGTGGCAGATATCAGAGGAGTGTTTGACAGCAGAGCGAGAGTTTAGAGTGGCAATGTGGAGAAGGTTGCCATCCTTGAAGGACTTCCCGGGAGGGGTATAGATCAGAGGAACGCCCTGCAGAGGTGTAGAAGGAGCCCAAGAGGGGGCAGAGAGGGAAGGGGGAGGCAAGGAAGCCCAGGAGGAGGCAGAAGGGGGAGGTGAGGTAGTCAAGGAAAGGGGAGAGGAGACAGCAGGAGAAGAAAGGAAGTTGATGAGGCACAGTAAGCGTCTATCAAAGAGGTGAAGGATGGCCTGGATTGGAGTAGACATTAATGATGACTTTAGAGGAATGGAAGGATACCAGTAGGGCGTCCCAGCGGGTGCCACCATTATTGGGAGAGGTGGATAAACGAGAGAGCACAGAGACCATATGAAGGGACCATAGTTCTGGCGAAAGCACGACAAAGAGGATGTAGGTGAGAGTTTCCTTGGAGGAGGCATTGGTGTAGGTATCGGCAATAGGGTGGCATGGGTTGGAGACCAGGATATTCATTTTAAACTTCTTCCTACCAGATTTAGTGAGGAGAGCAGATAGTCAATAGAGCAGCAGTTAGAAAAGATAGGAGAGACAGAGAGCACCATAGAATCAGTGGAAGGGAGAGGGTAGCCACAAGCGAAGGTCACTAACAATGAGCCAAGAACCAGGCCGGTGAACAGGAAACATATCAGTATTTTTTTTTAATTGAAAGTAATAGAAATTAGCACGAAAATGCCAAAAACCACTTTATCCGTGGCACAACACAATCAACTTCTCTCAGCATAAATATATCACAAAAGTGAATTAAAAAGAACTTAAAGTTTGGTAGGGATTCGTCCAGAGGAGCAAAGTTATAAGCCGCCCAAAAAGTGTTCTTCCTATGAGTTGAGCAACTTAACTATAACTTTGGTGCTACTCAATGAAAATGCATGACATTTTAGAATTTTATTCTAGACCTCATTCTGAATGGCATTGGGAAGCGTGGAGCTGTTTTGTCAAGAGGGAACAAAATTAGAGGGGGGGTCCCAAAATATTGTAAAGGCTTATAAATGTGGTATCATTTGACAAATCTACACAAATCTTTGCAAAACGATTTTAAATCTAGATATTGATGTTTTTACAAAGTTTGGTGGGAGTTTGTCAAGAGGGAGCTACATTAGAGGGGGTCTCAACATTTTTAGATGGCTTATAACTTTGTTGCCGTTTGACGAATGTGGACACAAGTTTTCAGAAAGAATATAGACCCAACCTTGGATGTTTGTGTAAAATCAGAAGGGAATTTGTCAATTGGGAGATAAGTTATATGTACACACATTTTGACACTTTTGAAAAATAAAACATGGGTGGATTTCAAGCAGACTAATGTAAGGCACATTGACGAGGACCTTAAAGCATGGTTTTGCAAATGTGCCTGTGTTTTATTTTTTGACAAGTGTCATAATGTAGGTACAAAAAATAGTTATATACCTTTCGTGACTGAGGTATAGCCTGTGGCCATGGGTAGGGGCCAGATTGTCCGTGTATTTGGCATAAGGTCATGACCCAAACAATCAGGCTACTGGCCATGACCACTTGGGATGACAAATGGGGTTAAAGTGGCCAGGTCCACCTGGGACTGGCTATGTGGTAATGTTATTCGAAAGTGGGATAGGTTTGAAAGGGAAAATAATGTTCTTGTGGTAATATGGTCATAGGGTCCTCTCTTCGCCTTCTGCAGGCTGCCATGGAAAGGGAAGAGGGACTCTGTATGGAGCCCTGCCTTCCCTTTCCATGGTGGGCATCTTGGAAAAAATGTTTCCTTCCTACAGCAGGATGCCGCAGGTGTCCCAGCGTAGGAAGAAAAAAACTTTTCTATGCACCCTTAGTTCCTGCTTTAGCAACAAAGGGTGCTAATGACCTTCATCCCCCTTTGCAGGGGCAGAAATGGGGGATAACGGTCTGCAGACCTATTTATCCATTTATTTATAACCCGCCAAAGTCGGCAGGCATCAGGGCGCAAACAGACACACTTCGCTTGGGCCGATAACTTGGTGTGCCGGGCTGTTATCCCAGTTCCAGTCCCTGGAACAGGGGATGAACGCCACATTATTTCCATTGGCATAACACAAAATACTAATGGAAATGTTGGAACATCTTATTGAGTCTATGTACTTTACTGAGAAATGTTAAGTAGATGGAGCTTATAAAAAAAAATGTTTAGTTCTATTTTTTTACTGTGGAAGCTGGTTCCTAAAAGAACCTTTCTTTTGTTGTTTTTTAATGTATTTTTGTTGCAGGAGAGGTTAGAACGTAAGGTAGGGAGGGAAATGAGTGTAGTGGCACCAAACACTACTATGGAGGGGCAGGTGGACAGAGGAAGATGTTGCGTGTGTCTTACTTCTAAAGCAGTGTTTCTCATGCTCCTTGATTACAGTTTCAAAAGCACTGTGAAATTGCTTCCCCCTGCAGAGTGGTGTGTATATACAGAGGACTGTTGTCTTCAAAAGATATGGATCAACAGCCTCTTTTATTGCTTGCAAAGTAGCTGGTGGGATTTTGTGTCCCACAGAAGTAGGCTGGGTGGTTACAGCATTGGTTGAGGAGGATGAGGTGGAGGAAGACAGCCTACTACTTGCTAAGAAAGCAACAACCTTTCTGAGAGCATTGCAGTGGTTGGATTGGAGTGGCAGCGCATAGAGGTGTCCAGGTAGTGTCCAGTGATGTCATCAATGACATTTGTGATGCCATCTTTGATGTCCTGAGTGTTAGTCTTAGCAGTGCATGGTGGTGGCACGAGTTATGGTTGCTTAGCTTACCATAACTGGCAAATATCTGAGTTTTTTCAGTTTTACTTTTAACCATAATGACTCTTTAACAACATTTTTCCATTGAATTTCATAGTTTTATATTAATGCAACTTAACCATAATGTCCCTTTCACAAAGTTTATTCAGTGAATAATAACACTGATCAATAACAAAGGCACTTATGTAATGTAATGTTGTGCGATTTTAAATTTCCTGCAGGCTTAAAAAGGGAGCAGTAGTATGAATGGGTGGTAATTTTTATGTGCCCACACCGTTGCCAGGAGTGCCTTCTCGCAGTCATTGAATTTTTCCTCCACAGAGGACAAAGTCGTGCTCACATACGATATGACTTTGTTGACCTTGTCATGCTTTTGATACAATAATGCTGTTAGATAAGTATCTGAGAACCCTGTCTCCAAGAAGAACTCCTTGTTCTTTATGGGGTAAGCCAAACAAGGAGCCTGGGGAAGGAATTTTTTCAGTTGTTTAACTGCTTCAGATTGTTGAAATCTCTCCATAGTCTTCAGTGAACTTTGAACGATAATTAGTATGTCCAAGAAGGCTTCTTATTTCTCGCAGAGTGGTAGGGTCTTTCAATTTCAAAAAGACTTCCGCCTACTTTGTCTGGTGATAAAGACCCTGAGGTGTGATCTCGTGGCCTGAGAACTTCACTCAGGTCTTACACCACTGTGCCTTCTGAAAATACAGTTTTGCTCTGGCTTTCTGCAACTGGGTTGGAATATAGCGGATTTCTACTATATGTTCCTCCACAGCTGAGCTCTTGATCAAAACATCACCCACATAGGCCATGTTTCCCCTTTCGCCCAAATCTGGCATGGCCTTATGTAGGAAGATGTGGAATTCATTGCCAGAGTTTATCTATCCAAAGGGGATTCAGCTCCACGTATACTGCTGCACCTCAAAGGTAAAGGCAAGCTTGTACTGGTCTTCCCTACTCACGGGTACTGTCCATTGTTGGTCAGTTCAGTGGTGGTGTACAACTTTGACCCTTGGATCTGGGCCAATGCCTGATCGATGTAGGGAAGGGGCCACCTTGACATGTGGACCTGTTTGTTCAACTCCCTCAGGTGTGCACATAGTGTCCATTGGCTGATTGGTTTGAGGATCCCCAGTACCGTGTTGTTGAAGGTACTGTGGATCAGACAAATTATCCCACATTATTCTTAATTCTTAATAATCTCTGTGAGTGACTCCATGGATGCAACCAGTATTGATTCACAAATACAGGAGCCATCTCGTGTGTCAATGGAAAGGTAGTTGAATGAATGGATGTGCGTCCACAGTCATATGAGTCCACTGAAAAGGTATCTTGGAATTCCTGAAAGACCAGTTTTAGCTTTTGTCTTTGCTGCCAGGTCTGACAGGCATCAACCAGACTGATACTTTCCTCGACCTTCTGCTTGAATCCTGGAAAGACCTCGGTCTTGGCAATTTCAGCAGTATCCTCCAGTTGGGTGGAGAGATCTAATTTGATGGTGTTGACCTGGACAGTGTATTCGAGGTAGTGGTCCTTGATTCTGAACACTACCTCCTCCCTCTTAATGTCACAGGTCACCTCTTTCACACAGTAGGGGCAGGGAGAGTACACCAGGTAAATCCCCCCATGCCTAGTAAAATCCTTTTCTGGAGGAATACTGTCGCTGACGTGGAAACAGTCGTTTGGGATTGGTCCCATGATTTCAATACCTAAATCAATAGAATAATACTGGGAATCAACCACCATTCCAACAAAGGTGTCTGCGCCCAAAGTGATACTTCGAAGGTCTCTGTTATCCAGCAATATTCAAATGGTGTTGTGATCTAGGTCTACTAGAGGTGTCAGGTTTAAATATAAATCTTGTTGTTGGAGATGGGAATTTAGATGTATATATGTATCCTGATGTTTCAGGTTCTGTCCTCGCTTAATTTTGAAGGGAAGAGTAAATTGGCGCACCTGCCCTGGGATGGTAACCTCTTCTCGCACTTGAACTTCAACAGCATAACGCAGCAATTGCGCTGACCGGAAGGCTTTTTCAATGTTGTCAAAGCCCATGGGGTTACTCCCCAGTAGGGAACAGGCTTTATTATTGATAAGGTTCAAATTGATTGCGAATCTGTTGAGAACGTCCCTTCCCAGATAAAAGGCAGAAGAGACATCTCTCACGATCAAAAAATGATGGTCTCTTCTTTAGTCGCCATGGTCCATTTTTAGTATACACCTGCTAGACAGGGGATGTTTGGAATTTGGGGTATCCAGACCTACTTCCCATTTGTCAATCAATGTAAATGTGGGAATGGTCTGATCTTTTGGACGTTTCCTGAATAATTCTTCCCTGATGAACCTCCTTCCATTATTCAGGAATACCCAGGCGAGCACCGGTTCCTCCCCCTCATTTACCTGAATGGTGAAAAACAACTGCTCGCCCTTTTCTGAATGTCTGTCAGACTTTGAGCGGATACTTCCTTGTCTGGTTTCACAGGACTCAAGGTTTCTTCTGATTTTGGATTGGTGTAAACTTTTAAGTTCCAGTGTGGATTGCCACTTAAATCTGAGAGGAAAGTTTATTTTCAACAATGGAGAAGAGTTCCCATCACCAGTTGCTTCTCCTACAGAGATGACTGTGATGTCTGGGACTTGGTTATTTTTTAAATGAACTCTACATTCTCAGAGCGTTGATCAATTATGTGGCAGGTACCATTCAGACTTACATAATTAGTATACATATTCGGTACTCATTTTTAATTCGATGGGGCAGTTAGTCTGAGTCCAGAGAATCTTGTTTACACAGTCTATCAGACCTAATAACCTCCTCAGGAGATCATTTCAGCCGATGCTGTCCAATTTTTATGTCCAGATCTGCAGTCCCTTTGATGGAAATATCATTTCCATCGAAATTTTGGAGTTGTCAGGGAAGAGGTGTGAGTGAAATTTGGTGGCCCTCCCCAGTCATGAGTTTGGTTGGTCAAAGGCCCTTTTGGACAGGGTGGTGGCTTGGGATTCAGTATTCACCAGAGCTGACAATTCACACTGACCTTGCACCTTATCTGCTGCATAAAATCAGCCTCCTCTCTACTGCAAGATGCAAAGAAAGTGTGAGTTGTTTGACAGCCGGGTGGTCATTTTCTCAATATTGAATTCCGACACTTTATGATCTTGGGCAGTTTTTTGTGTTGGAGTTCGGGAATCTGTAAAAAAATCTTACAATGGGAGTTGTTGGGGAGTCCTCCTTTTCCCCAGCTCCTTGGCTGTCCCCTGTTACCTGGCAACAGTTCCCAGAACCTGTTTGGAGAAAGCACACCGCCTCCATTTCACTTCTGTATGGCTCACAAGTTTGGGGTTGAATAGTTTCCTGTACTGGGTCAGCCTCCATACTTACGCTGTCCCACTGAGGGTATTTTGGGACCCATTTTTCTTTGGGAGGGATCCCCCCATTTTTGAAAGAGAATGTCTGCTTACCTGAATCCTCCAGGGATTCTTCTCTTTCAAAGGGGATAATCTAGAGTTCCTTCACAAAGTGGGTTCTTCTTTGGCCTCTCCTACTTACCCTTTGTTCTTTGTGGTCTAACATTTTGGTGGTAGAAGAGACTCTTTCAGGCTGAGAAGTTTTTAGAGGTTCTGTTTCGGTGAGAAAGGAAGCTTCCTCAAGGGCTTGGCAGATCCCCTCCACGCGGGACCTCTCCTCTGGAACCTGTGGTTTGTCGGAGGTTTCCTCCATCATTTCCCCCCTGGGGCATCAGACATGGGTGTTGGGGAATTCTAGGAATCAGGGTTAGGTTGAGAGTTGGACTGAGCCCTTAGCATGTGCCCCAGATCATTGGTCGGTTGCTGGACCTGTAACTCCAGTTGCGAGACCGTGTCTGGGTGGTAGTGAGGTCTCAAGTCACACCTCTGATGCTCCTGAAAGGGACAACTTTCCCTTCTCCCGGAGTAGCTCGGCTACTGGAATTTCCCCCATAATATTCCATCCTGAATCTCCCTTCTCCCGGGTTCAGGGATCTATTGTCCTGACAACCAGGGAGAGAGAGGAGGATTGTTTTGGAAGTTCTGGTTTGGGCGATATCTGGGGAAAAATATCAGATTGGGAGGTGGAGTGATATATTTCTCCTGAGGGAAGTTTGGAGGGAATTGTTCTGGGGCAGAGCTTGCCTGATTAGTCCCTTAGTCCCGCCCCTTGGGCCAGGGGAGTGTATAAATACCCCAGGATTGGTTTAGTACCCTTGTACCTAGGACTTATATAGGTGGCAGGGTCAGTGGGATCATTGTCCTGAGCCTCCGCCTGACTGCTATTTGATTGGGCCAGGTTGGAGGGGCCCCTTCTGCTTTCCATTTTGCTTGTTGGCAGCAGGGTTACTTTTAGACCCTCCTGTCTCCAGATCCAATGGAGGGCTAGTTTCTACATCTACCACCTTTGCAAGAGCATGAGTGTTAGATTGTTTGGGGGGTTTGGTGGTATTTTTCCTCTCAGCAGGCTTTTGGTCTTCCTAAATCCTGGTGGCCTGTTAAAATCACCCAATAAACAGTCCTATGCTCACGAAAGTCACGCACAAACTGAGTCATTATGTATTTGGGGCGAGCATGGAAATATGTAGTTATGAACCCCCTACTATTGGTGTACACCGGATGGTAAGTCTGAGCAAATGCCCGCTTTAACTCCTGAACAAACTCCCTAGGTGCCTGATTTTCCCCAGACTGCAAGTTATATGTTGCCTTACGGGCCTCTCGTGGGTTTAGCGATCTATTGTCCTGGAACCAGGGAGAGAGAAGAGGATTATTTTGGATGTTCTGGTTTGGGGATAGCTGGGGAAAGAGGTCAGATTGGGAGGTGGAGTGATATATTTCTCCTGAGAGATGTTTGGAGAGAAGTTTCCCGGGGCAGTACTTACCTGATGAGTTCCACCCCTTGGGCCAGGGGAGTCCCCAGGATTGGTTTAGTACCCTTGTACCTAGGTCTTATATAGGTGACAGTGCCATAGGGATCATTGTACTTGGCATTCTTGTGGTATGAGGTCAGGAAGTTATTTATGGCCTTGATTTGTTTTATTGGGTCTTTGACAAAACCGTTTCTTTTTTTTCCCTGTATTTTGTTTCTTCTGCAACCGAGTCCATTCACCTTCTGACTAGAACAGCTACCGGTACTCCCGTCACTGTCTTCTAGGCACCCCCTATCTGTATGAGATTGGAATATCTCCCAGAACCATGGGGTCTGCACTCCTCTCACCTTGACCAAAGTGAACCCTGAAGGTCACTCTCCCTGGATTTCCTTTCCGGCGCAGGATAGAACGCAGTTTTCTCACCCCCCCCCTACCAGGGAGTCTGGAGAAGGCCCCTCTTCCCCTATAATTACAGAGGTTTTTAGAATGCCTTTTGTAGGCTGAGGGTCTGGCTTTTCTTCTTCAGCAAAGCAGGCAAGTTGGTCTCTTTGTAGTCACATCTTCAGCCAATCTAACTCCCTGATTCTCTCCTCATAAGAGTTTTCATGCTCTGAAGTGCTTACCATAGTATTCCTTACTTCCCAGGACACGTTGGTTGGGCCACTTTCCCTTCTGTGAGGTAGAGATGAATAACCATCAATATTAGACAGGGACTGAGCTTCTTGATCAATTGGGCTAGGCCTGGGTAAGTCCAACTGCCTCATATTACCCTGTTCTTGATAGGTGGCATGCATGAGGTTTGTTCCCATTTCTGCACAATAGGTTGTAAATGACTCGCATGAGGCCCCTGTTGGGAAGGGTGTCTCACCTTGATCAGTGGACCATGTCCCATATCCTGATTTGTCAGGGTGCCTCAGAGCCTGTTTATATTTTTTTAATTTCCTTGATGAGGCTCTCAAACCTGTGTCTCTCTTTATTTGCTGTTGGTAGTCAGTGAGCTGGCATTTTAATTCTGGCACTAAGGCCTTATTAATCTGATGCACCTTTCTCTGACTACTAACCGATCCTTTGTTTGCTGCACCCCCTGCTGAAGTGATTCATTTTCCCTCTGTGAGCCTTGTATGCTGCGTGCATATTCAAGGTGATTTTCATTCAGGAAATTAATATCTTTCTCTTGTTCATCCCTACATTTTGATGCCTTTAATAGTTCAGCTTCTTTGTGCCTCACTTACTCTGAAAGCTTATTCCTTTCTCTAATTCTGGTCAGTTCTGAGAACCTGACTGTTCCTTTTCCACCTCCATTTCCATCTGATTTATACTCTGTAATAGGATACTCTGTTATCCTGATTCAGGAGGTCTTTTTCTGTGTCCTCTGTTGTTTCAGAATACTTATCTGCTCATGTATCTGATCAAAGTTATTTTGGAAATAACCCCTTTCATAATTAATTGACTATTATCAGTTTTCACTGTTTTATTTTTGATTGGAATGTGATAATGTCCTCCAAAAAGACTGTATTATGAGCAGACTGGTCATTTAGTAGTGTTGCAGTACGCTTAGATTTTCTACACACTCTTTTTGTGAATTTTGCAGATAAAAAAAAACTGTATTTCACACTCTGCTGCAGTGATTTTAACTCAGCTTTGAGCTGTTGAACAAGATCCTGGGCCTGTGACAGGTCTCCAGCCTGATTCATTGTACTAGCCTCACTATTTTTCCAACACTCTCCTACTAACAGCAAATGAAAAAATAACAAGCAATTAGCTGAGCCATTTGTATCTGTTCATCACAATCCGTTGTAGTCATATAAAACGCTTCAAGTGCTTTGTGCAATATTCCGGATTCAAGCCAAATATCATTGCTTACTGAGGTAATCTCCCGCACAATTCTGGTTTCCCAGTTTCCTGCATCGTCCTCAACCCATTCTCCTTTGAGAAATGGTTTAGTTAAGAGATGCTCCCTGGCTTCCCCAATTTGTACAGTAGTAATTTTCACAATTGGCTTTTTGCACTTTAATAAAACTTTCTTTTTGCAGGAGCAAACTCACCCCGTTCCTGCTTGATTTCCTTACTCAAATAAATTCTTACACACTCTTAATTTTCTACCTATACACCTCTCTGGAACTCAGGAGTCAAGTCCTAGCCACACTTTAACAAAACAAAGATGACTTTTCCTCCACCTTAATGCAATTGCATCAAAATGAATAGACTGCCACAATATACTTGTCATGGGTTAGGAATAGAAAGCTAAAACCTGGACGAGCCCCCAATTTGTAACAGTTTATTGAGCAGCAACACTCAACAGGGGCAGTTCCTTCCCTCCCCAGTCATGTGGTATGCAACAAACTGTTTAACAGATTCTTTTTTTATCCCTATCTCAGACACATATCATGCCCCTGGGATCTCTTTCCCCTGAGCTAACAATGAGCCAATAACCAGGCCGGTGTTTGGAAATATATTGGTATTTATTTAAATTAAAAGTAACAGAAATTAGCACAAAAATATCAAAAAACACTTTATCCTTAGCACAACACAATGAACTTCTCTCAGCATGAATGAATCACAAAAGTGAGTCAAAAAGAATACAATCACAATTTGTCACTTTCTGCAAATTCACTTCCCGAAATAATTACACTGATCAATAACAAAGGCACGTATGTAATGTGCAATTTTATTTTTCCTGCAGGCTTAAAAGGATAGCAGTAGTATTTCAAGATTGGTAAAAAAAATACATATGGCAATTATAATTTCGCCCCCACACATTTGGTTTAAAATAAACACAGAGTGAATTATCGCTTTGTTTTCAGACCCTCCCCTCCCCTGCTTTGGTCTATGTTGGGAAGTCAGGCAGAAAAATCTGAATGCTTTTGGGAATTTTGGATTTCAGACCCTCCTTACCGAAAGGCCTGTGTTGGGGACACTGGACAAAAAGGCTGGATTGATTTAAGAACAAAGAGACCCCTCTCCCTTAAGAAGTTGGGGTCAGCTGGACAAGAGGGATTACCCAATTAATGTATAGGCTATAGTTTTCAGCACACAATGGCAAGTGAGCTTTGTTAATTTGGATTTTTTACACAATTCACTGTAATGTTCTGCCAAATGGGGAATTAATTAATTTATTAATATTTCTGTTTAAATAGGCTAAGGGTTTGCACAGTTTTGCCCCCCCTCCCATCCACTATAAAAGGAAATGATTCAAGGCAAATAGACTCCCCCACCTTTCGGTTTCCAAGGGCTCAGTTCTACTCACATAGCAAGCCTCTGTTTAAGATTCAGAAAAGCAAGCTGCATCTCAGGACACTCTGGAAATATAGGGCAGGGGTGTGGTCACTCCACTCTTAAAGATGTCCTTCAGCTCTTCACCAAGGGTCCCAATCAGCTTTGAGGCCTTCCTAGAAATAGACAGCTCAACCCATATGCACTCTCAGCAATCTCCTCTGGTGTCTTCATACATGTGTCAGATGTAAGATTCAGCAGCTTCCCATATGGTCTGTCTCCTCTCTATCCTTTCTTTCTGTCTGTCCATATTACTTTTCCTGTCTCCTTTTTCTGTTTCCCTGTCCTGGTGCAGTCCCCCTTATATAGCAGCAATGACACCACCAATTTTACAATAACTGGGAAGTACCCTGCAATAATTCCTACCACTAGGATTGGACAGTTCCCCTTCTCTCTCCTCCCAACCCCAGCTTCCAAGTGAGGATTGGTTTAGGGGCGGGGAGGAACATATTACAATTTCCATTCATCATCATCCTTTGTTATCCTTTCAACTTTTTGGCAAAAACTAGTTATGTATCACAACTGCATAAGTTTACTAGCAACTGCCATACTAAACATATTTTCTGATTCTATGTAAACTGGTAAACTTGATACTTTCTGGAAAATTAAAGGGTCCAAATCCCTGCAAACCGATAATATATATAAAGTTACATTACTTATACTATACATATTATCTGTTTGCAGGGACTTATGCTTTATACATATTATCTGTTTGCAGGGATTTGAACCATTTAATTTTCCGGACCGAATAGAGTCTAAAAAGAATGAAGGGTAAGCTTATGTTTGACCCACAAATAATGTAAACAATTTCAATTGCAACAACCGTATCAATATAGAGAGGAAATATTAGATATGAAAGGTATCGATACTTGACTGATGAACGGATGTACCAGGCATTAAACTATAATATGTTCATGAAAGCAACCTTTGTAGTATTTTTACACACCACAGAGTAAGCATTAATAATCTATGTCTTTGCATTATTTCTCTTCTGTTTGTCCATGTCTCTGGTGTTTGTACAAACGTGTTGAATAATTTATGAACTTATATTTTGTACATAATGATCTATTTCACCATGATGACCCTAAATGTGATGTGACTTTCAATTTGCTTATTGGGTTCTCTTTGTTTTTCTGATACCCATTCCTACCTCAAACTCTACCGAACAACCAACTATGAATTATTATTTTTTGGCATCATGAATGATAATGCAATTCATAATATATGTACTTACCTGGTTCAATTGGTTTTATTTAATGTTTCTTTTTGATCAATGTATGTATATATGTACACATGTATATTATCTTTTATTCTGCTTATATGTGTTTGATAATTATGCCCTGATTTGAAAAAGGCCAAAGGCCGAAACACATGTCATTTCTTAAAGGGCATCACCCAAGGAACCATAAAAGACCATACTATGCAATAAATAGTGTTGGACAACTAAAACCTTGTAGCTCATGTCGACTTTTGGAGTCCCAAGATTGTCACTATTTTCTGATTAACTAATCATGGAGAATTAGATAAGGCGACCACCAAATGTGTATCATGTAACACGGCCATGTGGCACCTTTCGCCATTTCCTTTAAAAGCACAACAGTTATGAATATGTATGTTTTTAAGCATATCCCTAATTCAATTTTCCACCCACTCACCAACTCTCACATTTGGAACATGTTCAGATCAGCCAGCCAGAAACATAGTATAACCACTGACCATTACAGTTCCCAGAGTCACAGGAAGATGGATTTTATATCCCCAAAATAGCCTGGTAATTACATAAAAAATGGTACATAGATGAAGTCCATCCTCCTTATGATGGTTGAGAAAAAGGCCTAAATGACAATGGTCATTTTAAAGATGAAATCCATCCTCCTTGTGATGGCTGACAAAAAGGCATAAATGACAATAGTCCTTTTAAATTAATTGTGAATATTCATGTAGGACAAATGGCCCTGACTCCTGCCTTCCATCCATTTGTTTTCACTGGGTCAGCCTGTGGCCAGAGTTTTTTTTCAGTCTCCTTTGTGCTGGAAGCTTGCTCTTTGAAGTGGGTGCCCCCATTTAAACACATATTAGTGATATTCCAGCCAAGGGTGACTTTTACTTGAAGTCAATGCTTTCAGAGCCAGCAGGTCTTGAGAACACTGAATTTCGACACATTTGGCAGGACATTTTTATTGCAGTTTCTCATTAGATGGGAGGTGTGACATCCAGGCTGGAAGTGGGAGATGTCCTTGTGAAGTGTTGCCCATAGCTAGCAAAACGGTCTAACTTGGGCTGACCTTTTCCATGAAGACAAAGTGGCTCTTTAACTGTCACTGGAGTTTTTGGGGTGAAACATAATGTACATTGCTTTTGGTCAACCCCCACATTATGTTTTGTTTTCCTGAAATTTTTCTGTGAGCAGTGATATTTTTTTCACTTTTACTTTTTAGACCCGCTCTTATTTGCACACACAAGCTGTTTTTGTTTTCAATGTTTCAAAATCCTGTTTTCCATGTGACAGGGATCTTTGATTCCTCCTTCTTTTATAAATTAAAATGCTGCTTATCCTTTGGAAATGCCGGGTGGGCCCCTTTCCACAAGGCTCTTTAATTTTACTTGAAAGACAACAGCAAAGGCCAGGCCGTTTTTGTTTCAGTGTTTAATATCTTGCTATTCATGTGAAAGGGACTTCTGTTTGGGGCCTTTAAATGCACCCCACAGTGCTCAATAAATACCCTAATATAAGAATCGTATTAACCCTATCTATAATGCACTGTGCACAGTAGTGGCTCATATCGCTCCTTACTGTAAACGTTTTCTTTGAGCACAGAATGGCAACACTTGACCCTTTTGTGTATGCCATGGTGATGCTGGGGTACAGGTGGTTTTTAGGTAAGTCCACTTGTTCACCCTTTTCCAATGTCCTTTTTGTAATACTTTCTTTTGCCCGTGTTTTGAAAGGAAGCACTTGATGTTTCCTTCTGCATAGGACAACAAGTAAAACAAATGTTCTGTAGGTATTTTACAATGTTTATCCCCACCTCTAGGGTGGGGGTAAAAACTGCTGAATTTGTTATTTCACCTTGTACTATGGCAGAAGTTGCCACTGGTTCTATTTCCCTGGTTTACCACCAGTGGTATATAATACATGTAATATGGTGAGTGATAAATAAACGGTATTTTTAGCATTGCCACAGAGGATGTAATGGGGCCTTTGTGTGCATCCTGAAGACATGCACGCTGCGCTGTGACTTCGTGGCAGTGTCAAAACGTTTTAAACTCCCAGCCATAATGTCTATTCATGTCACCCTAATATTAAATCTCACAAACCCGGAAATGATGGCAGCTCTAATTACTCAAGCTCCTAGTAGGCGCCTTGAGTGACAGAGATGAAGATTTGGAGATGATGTCGGAAAGATCCTCCTCTGACGTGCTGTTACAGTGCACGTTCATAATTAGGAACTCCGCTGCCCTTTTGTTGCCACTTTGCCCCAGCTAAGAGTTTGATATGCCCATCTGGGCAATGCTCGCCAAACCGTGTGCCCTGGGCATGGAATAAATACACATCTTACCTTTGCATTACATCTGGACATAGGTGCTCGGTGCCCATATGGCCACAGGAGCAGGGTGCTGTGCCAGCATGGATCCCACAGAGGGCGTCCGTGGAAGTAGAAGGCATGATGTGGGGATGGAAAGCAGAGCCTTTCCTAAGGAAGTTAACAATGGCAGCTCTGTGGACAGAATGTTCAGTCTTCACTTGAAGAGGGTGCTCTGGAAAAGGGTTAGATTGTACAGATTGGCTGCTATGAGAAGTTCAAGTCTGTTTAAATCGCACAAGGCTTTTTGACCATAAAATCTAATGTTGCCACCCTCCTCAATCCATTTTATCTTTGGAAAATCACTGCTAGGCAGAATAGACTGTGGGCCTGATTCACGGAATTGTTTGCACGGTGCAAAGTTAATTTTCACTGGTGCAAAGTGACTTTGCACTGCCAACAAACACCCTAATTCATGGAACAGTGCAAAGTCACTTTGCACTGCTAAAAAATACACTTTGCACAGCTCCACCCTCACTCATGGAGCATTGCAAAGTGTATTTCTGCTATGCAAAATGTATGTTTGCAGTGCAAGGTGAATGTGCATGGTAAAACACACACTTTGCACTGTTCCATGAAGCAATAATAAATAATAATAATAATTTGGCACTTATATAGTGCTACGCATATTATCGACGCGCTGCTTATTATCGACCTCGGAAGGATGAAAGGCTGAGTTTTTCCTTGCTTGGATTCGAACCTGCGTTAGCAAGCTCTGCATGGGTGTCAAAGCGAGCGTTCTACTCGCTGTGCTACCTGACCTGCGGTAAGTAGCCTGTTTGTTGGTAGTTCAGTCACTTTGCACCAGTGAAAAGTAGTTTGCACTTGCAAAATATTCCATGAATCAGGCCCTGTCATGAAATGATTAAAAATAAAAGACGTACTGAGAATTGACCAATTTTTTTAAAATCTAATTTGTTTCTAATTAATGCAGACGGAGACCACTGCAGCCCCCCCCACACACACTTCTCCCTACCATAACCTATTCCCTTACCCCACCCCCATCTATTTTTAATAAAAAATGAGCACAGATACCCAAGAATCAGTGCCAGTGCTGAGCGGGCAGACTCCTGCCGCATCGCTAGGCTCTTTGGACTGCCCTGCTGTCCTCAGATGGACTGATCATGCTGGTGTCTTAGAAGCTTCCGTGACTCATGCCACTCAGACAACATTTGGCAGCTGTGAACACTGATCCAATGAACGTCAGAGACCAAAGGAACCAACATGGCGGCTTGTGGGAATGGGTGAGAAGGAGGTATCGCTATGCCTGGATGGAGAATTCCCTGGAAGTGCTCCCATCCTGCACACCAGGAAGATTATCTGTCCCTCCCCTCTTGGTGCATGCAGGTGTGTGGCTCTGTGGAAACACTCATCAAGTGATTGTACCTGAAAAAAAGGCCTAGTTTGCTCAAAACTCAACCGGCTGTGCTTTGCAGGATCCCACCACACCCCAATACTCTTGGCTACAATCCGAGCTATTTGAGCGCATCCTCAGACCAGATCCACAAGCTTTTTCAGCACTAGGTTGACTTTCCAAAAATCCTATCATCAGATTGCGAGAACTCCCATCTGGTGCACGAGCGCGGTTCATGAACACAGAACCTGTGAGTGTTCCTGTGGATTGCCCTTCAGAAGTAAAAACATGGAATACAAACACTCTACACCAGGCTACCAGACATAGTGGGCTCCTTGAGAGCAAGAGGTCTCTCAGGAGGATATATCAGGGACAACGTGCTCACCTTGGAGGCAAAAGGACACGGAACAATACAGTTTCGATCCCCGTGTCTTGGCTTCGAAAACTCTGGGTATTAAGTGTGTCATAAATAAGCTATCTTATCATATCAAGAGGTGACATTTTCTTTGCATAGACTCAGTAGCCGTGAAGACTGCTCCATTGACTAGGACATCTACCTCTCCAGTCAAGAACACCATTTCCTCTCCCAGCAGTTACCCATCACTATGTGACCTTCTGAAGAGGATGTGAAACACCCACCAAAGCCTGCTCTCATATGTTTCCAATGAAACATGGCCCGAACTGTCCAATGGCCATGGTCACGTCAAACCCTAGTGGCACCTTTCTAGTGTGAGTGATCTGGGACCCTTGAATACATCTCCACACTATTTTAATCATTCCATACTTCAACACACTCAAAATGATTAGTAGTTCTTAATTTGAATCAAATAAAACATTTCTCCTATCAAGATGGCAACCCATTCTCATTGTATTAGATAGGGCCGTGAAAGTGAAGCACAGGGGCGTTGCTAGGGGGGGGGCTAAGCGGGCTATAGCCCCTGATCTTTTGGTTGTAGCCCCGGATAGAATCTCAGGAGCTACAGCCAAAAGACTAGTCAGCCCCCAGTCCCAACTGTTCCGACATCAGCTTAGCCCCGGGTCTTTTCCAGACCTAGCAACTCCCCTGGTGAAGCATAATGGCTGTATGCCCCTATTTGTATCTGTAGCCCGTTTTCCTGCTGACACGAGGTGGGGGAGGGGCACAGAGTGGAATAGGCCATGCGCCGTGCTGAGCTCCTCAATCTTCAGTGGGCGCTTCGTTATACACCTGCAGGTGCTTTCCTCTTTCCTTCTCTCCTCCGCCTTGTGAATGTTTAAAAATCCATATGGGCGACCCAGTAGCACGCAAGTACTAATGTTGGAGATCCCCTGCATACAATGTCTGTGTGTTAGGAAACAAGGCTTAATAAAAACAATATTTACCATGGTAGACCTACTACCTGAGTTGTGCCTGACAATGAACAACCTGCAGTAGGAACTGCAACGCTGCTTTCGGGGTCCTCGGTTGTCGGTGTACTTCTGTTTGGAATGTGAGGTTAAATGCCCACAACTGCTTTTGGTTGATAAAAGGTGTGCCTCTTTTAATTTTCTCGCTGCTCTGGTGGTCAATGGTCTCCTAAAGTCATTTATAATGGTTTGCGTGTATGCTAGTTTATATTCCCCGTGTATCGTTTAGAATATTTTCATAATGTGAACAAGGCACACAGGAGAGCAATTAGCTACCACTGGCTGTTTAATAGAATGCAATTATCCCATGCTCCCCTTTCTGTTCGGCCAGTGATTCTAGCTGCATTTCCTTTGGGACAGAACGACTACATTCTGTGAAGTCGAGGTGGTGGGCACACCTTCCCAGGCATCATTGCGCATGGCAGAGAAATGTGTGTATCTGAATTCAAGCATGTATTAAGGAAGAGCAAGGACAGCGACTTCTCTAACATTGTACCACACCACATTTGAAGGGATTGTAGGCTTCTGTTGTGATATTCACCTTTCAAAACCACACCCATAGATTGCAGCGATATAAAATGGATGGAAAGAAAGGCTGAGGCAGTGGTCGAAGTGGGCAGGAATGGTTGGGAGCGGTGCTCCTCTACTTTTTTTAATTAAGTTTTACTGTTCCTAAACTTTTATTTTAAACTGAAACCATTCTGGAATTGTTTAGCTTTAAAATAAATGTGTAGGAAGCAGTTGAAACGTGCACTTCAATGCATTGCACTGAATGTTCCCTTAAACAGAAGGCACATTTGTTTGTGGGTTTGGATTGTGCATGGTGATGGGGTTTGTGGGCACCAGGGGAGGCCATCAGGGGACGGAGTTCCACTATATCTTTTCAAACACTTTGGCCACTGGCCTGAGGGCATTTTTGCAGGCCAGGGTCCCGATTTGTGGATTTTTTGCATGGTTCAAAGTGCATTGCCACTGCTGAAAAGTGACTTTGCACTGCCGACACAAACCCCGATTCTTGGAACTGTGCAAAGTGTATTTTTTCCATTGAAAAGTCAATGCTGCTTTGACCACGAACCACAGAGAACTCAATTAACCAGATTGACACTTTGATCCACAACAGACCGAAAGATGGGTTGGACTTAGTTGTACATGTTTTCAACCCTTTACCTTTCCTGTTGCAAATCACTCTGGTTATGACCTCACGCATACGGAAGATTGTTGCTGGGGACCCAAGATTGCCAATCGGTCCCCGGGGTTTCTGCAGGTGGGATAAAGTGCAAAAACGTGCATTATCTCCACTCCTGTGGGTTGTGGGAATTGGGGGCATTCTTGACATCTCAATGTCGCCGAAGCAATGGAAACCACAAGGGTAAAAGTTGCTCTCCTTGGCGACCCCAACATTGAGTGCATGCTAGCTTTCACTTGGATAGTCTTTGGACCTTACCAAACCTAACAGCATAAAAAATACAATGTTTAAAAAATATTTTTTTCATATGGCATTTGAACTGCATGCTGAGTGGTGTGCCTGCATAATACCTTTAGTATAATTGACTGGCGCAGAGCCACCTTAGGGGTGGGCCACCCGGGCGACCGTCCGGGGTGCCCTGCTATCAGCTGCCCACCAGGCCATCTTGGGGGAGTCCTTCAAGGTCTCCCTCGAGCTAGCGTGTTGGCAGAAGGCGTGGCAGACGACCAATTGAAATTAATCGGGCACTTCCCGTGCCAATTGAAAAATGTGGTGCTTCGCCACCCACTGCTGTGTGACTAGGGGAGTGCGGGGAGAGGGGCGTCACATTGTTTTAGTTGCTGCCAGGGGCGCTGCGGTTTCTAAGGCTGGCCCTGCACTGGAGTTTTCACAGGGCCCCTACCTCTCATTTGCCTGCTCTCAGATGATGGTTTTGATGGACATGGGATGCAAACTATCAGCGAGAGATAGTGCGATATTAACACTGAATGTGAGCTGAGGAAATTAGACCTATCTGCAAGCGGCCCGTGGAGGGAGAGCACTGTTGCTGGTTGTTTTTACTTGCAATGCCTACTCACACCTTCCCATGATGAACTGGCTCCCCTCTAAGATCTACCACCTTACACTCCACACACATCCCCTCACGCAGACGGCCCCCATAAATCTAGCCACGAGCACATCATCACTAGGCGAGTCCCGGCTAAGCTCTTCTCTACATCCGATTGCACACTCTCCACATCACCAGATCACCAGAGCAAAAGTGCTGTAGTCTAGCAGATCGTGGCCTCTTCCCTATGGATAAAATATTCCCAAACGTCGCTGCCAAGCCCCTGGGAAGTGGATTGGCGCAAAGTAACTGGGTACTTTCGACCTCGGGCTTCACATCAGCCTCTCCCACTGCCCTTCTAATGACACCCCCTCCACACAGAGCCAAACGCAGCTACCAATAGTGGCAGGAGGGCCCTATACAAAACCACTTCCATTACATTACGTGCGCTCAATTTCCTTTTAATCTTCTAATCTGAGTTTTCTTTATTCCCAAATCTCCTGTACTTGTAAGGTAACACAGCATCTTTTTTATACAAGGACCCATTGTTAGGACAGAGGATCATTTTGGCAGTTTCTTCACAATTTCCTTTGCAAAACATGTGCTTCTTTGTAGCAGTTTCTGCTGACCCCAGCAGAAGTCATTTATTTTGTCCAGCAGTTGCTATTTATTTCGCTGTGTTCTCTATTGTGGTCCCTTAATTAGATGCAGAGTATCAATCTCAAACAGTCAGTGCAGTATTGTCCTTGGTTCTGTTGATGGGAAATCCCTTTCGCTTTAGTGCCTTGCTCTCCTGAGCACGTTTTGGACATGGGTTGCTTTTTCTACTTGCTTTTCTTTTTGATTCATAAGCACCCCCTCGGCTCTGTATTCCATCACTCTGAGTTTCCTCTTTACACCTGGAGCCATTATACACACATGGTCACCTATTTACACCAGTTTTCAATTGCATTATTTTCAGGATGCTTATAAAGTACGATGGATGCTGATTTAGACAGATAACATGTGCATTAAAAAAAAACATAAAGCAGCAAAACAATTAGAAAAGTCAATGTTGTACTGTTGGTCCCTTTATCGGGCTAAGTCCTAGATGTGTCAGGTTTGCCTTGAGGCCGCTCATGAAAGTGACTTAAATTTAATGCAGGCTAATGCCTGCAAGAAATGCCCCCAGCTATGTCCCTGCCACATAAACATATGAATCCAGATAGGCTGGCCACTGTGAGACCAACCTTCCACAGGGCTCACAACGAGGCCCTCAGCATCCGGTTTGGTCAGCAGTTTCCCAGTGAGATCAGCCAGGAGGTTTTTGTTCTATGCAACTTTGCTTTGACAAGAAACAGCATCTTCTCTTGTGCCACCTGTAGCATCAGCCCAGAGGTGGAAACCCAATCATTTAAAAAAAGAAAAGTCACATGCAATAACAAAATATAACTCTGCCCACTTCTAAATACTGAGCCTTCGACCGGCAGAACCTGGAAATGACCCTCTTTAATTGCTACTGCCCATGTCCCCAAACCCCATGGGTGCTCAATTTGTGGACTTCTAGTTCTTTTGAGAAACAACTTGCATTAGCTTTATGAGATGCTAAACATGAATGGAAACATAGACCTATGCGTTAATAGCGTCACATTATATCATGTATAATTTGATTCAATTTACTGCTTCCAATTAAATATTGCAAATTCAGAAAGGATTTGCACTGAAATAACAAGTCTTTAATATGCAACGGACGACATTCAATATTCAGAAAACATGTCTTGTACGGTTTAATGAAAAAGTACAAAAATGTAAATTAAACTGGGCTCATACATGTTTATATCCATGTTACATAGGGAACGCGGTGGATGAGTTACACACATAAACAGTTAATGTTCTATCAAACACCACATTTGAATATTGATTATACCCCACAGCACATATAGAACATCTTCTAATCATACATGCTTTTCCGTAAGTGATATTCTGAGAACACATGATCTTAGTAGCACATTTCTATTACATGGGGAAACATATATCTCATGTAGCCTTAAAGCGCTGTGCACCTAATCTGTAAACTTTGAGTTACACAAAATGCATGTGTGTGCACGTGACAGCTCTTTTGTGAACCAAGAATTCATGGATCCATAATGCACCATTTTGATCAGAGTTAATGGCACATCTGTGTTCCAAAATGACATATAACTACTCCTCAATGTGCAGTATTTTGATACCAAATCCCCAAATCCATGGTCTTTTTTTTTGGTAAGTGTAGCTAAAAGACCATCCTGTTAAGAGATGTATGACTGCATTGTCATTCAGAAATTGCGACTTGGAATAAGTTAACCTTTGACCTCAGTGGAGCAATAAGAACTCTTGAAGAATGTATATTGTCCATTGAAGTACCCTATTATATGAGTCCTCTCTTTTAAAGACAGCAGATGGTTCTTATGACACTAGTGTCAAACGGCACATGTAACTCAAGCTAAATTGTACAGTAAGAGGGGAAGCCAATGATACATTATAAAATGACCATGTGAAATATACGATTTTATTATAACTTTAGAACTGCTCGTCCATTTTGAAAAGTAAAAATATACACCGTTTATAATAACCAAGACATATGTTAACCTTTCCTGGATATCTCAAAGATGTGCATTGCCACATAAAGACAATGAACAACATCTCTCAAAATCTTGATCCCCAGTGACAACGTGTTCACATTGATTCATGAGTTCCCCTAAACATGCCAGGTCATCAAGAGGCAACAAGCAACATCTCTCAAAATCTTGATCCCCAGTGAACAGTGTTTGCATTTATTCATGAGTTCTCATAGACATGCCAGGTCATCAAGAGGCAACAAGCAACATCTCTCAAAATCTTGATCCCCAGTGAACAGTGTTTGCATTTATTCATGAGTTCTCATAGACATGCCAGGTCATCAAGAGGCAACAAGCAACAGCTCTCAAAATCATGATCACCATGACAACCTGTTTACATTGATTCGTGAATTCTCATAAGCCAGGCCATCAAGTTGCAGCAAGAAATATCTCTCAAAATCTTGATCATCAGTGAGAATGTGTTCACATTTATTCATGAGTTTTCAAAGACATTCTAGGCCATCAAGTGGCAACAAACAACATCTCTAAACATCTTGATCCTCAGCAATGAGATATTCATATTGATTCATTAGTCCTCATAGACATGCAGGCCCATCAAGAAGTCACAAGGTCTCGCAAATCCGTAAATCTCAGTGACAATGTGTTCACATTGCTTCATGAGTTCTCATATACATGCCGGGCCAGCAAGAGGGAACAAACAAATTGTCTCAAAGCATTAATTCTCAGTGACAACGTATTCACATTGATTCATGAGTTTGCATAGACATACCAGGCCATCAAGAGGCAATGAGCAACATCTCTAAAAAGCTTGATCCCCAGCAAGCAGGTGTTCTTACATTGCTTTCTGAATTCTCAAAGACATGCCAGCCTATTAAGAGGGAACAAACACCATCTCCCAAAATCTTGATCTTTAGCGATGATGTGTTCACATTGATTCATGAGTTCTCAGACACATTGCAGGCCATCAAGAGGCAATGGACAACATCTCTCAAAACTGTAATCCTCAGGCATGGTGTCTGCCCATGTATTGTCCTCCCTTATTCTCTTATTTCGACAAGCAAAAGCCTGGATATCTTTGAAAAGAGAAGCATGTGAAGAATTGAATGGAAAATTGTAGCTGGAGGAGCAGCAACGCTTAACCTGTTTTTATCCTGTATTTGTCAGTCCTTAAATGCCGCATGGAAGAAAGTGGAGAGCCAAGAGGTACAGGTGTCAATGGAAGCAAGCATCATATGATCAGCAAAAACAATTGTAAACATTGAAGGACAACAGCACCCCAAGATGGAAAGACAGTGCTTCCCAATGAAACATGTAAGACATTGACTTATGCGCTCTACCAGACAGTCATGTCTCTAAACACACTTTCACCTAATACAATCCCACCCACCGCATACATTTCACCAACGCCCATGCCATCCTAGATCCAAACTGCTTTATTTCACTCTCAGTATGCACCCCTTCATCTTCCAGAAGCCACATCAACCCTGTTAGGCCGAGGGATGGCGCTCGCTGATTCATGCGGCAATACTGGAAATCCACATTCTACTTTTACCTTACCTTTGACCTCCCAATGAAGAACCCCTTGCATGTTTTCAGCAATATTCAGAAAGTGAAGTTATGCAGCTTCCTCAACAGCATCTGAGGGACATGTGGGGGGGTCTTCATGTCTGGCCTGTGGCTGTGTGTGTTAACTGAGACCTGTTGGAAGCACACGTGTACACATCTGGGAGAAATTATCAGGGATACCAGTCCTTGCCCCTTTCCCCTTACACAAACCTATCAAACACTGATCGTGCCCCATCTGATATTGTGCTGTTGGGCAAGACACCCAGCAGGCTGCACTGTGCGCTGCACCTGGACAGGTTAATATGAGTTCTGAGACGACTGTCAGCCTGTCAACCAATATACCAAGTAGGGTCAAATGAACAACTGACATGTTCATCTCTTGGACTCCACCTCCTCTGAAACCATCTATAAACCTAAGTGCTTTGCTTAGGGTGGGCAGCGAGTAGTCCCCAGACAGCCCAATCGGTGACTGCCAGTTCCTGATCTGTGTTGCACTGGGTGTACAAGGTATCAATCTGTGTGCAGGAGAGTGGGAGAGAGATAGAGAATGAGAGAGAGAGAGAGTGAGAGAGAGAGAGAGACCGAGAAAGAGAGAGGCAGAGACAGAGAGAGAGAAAGAGAGCGGGGGAGGGGGCGTTGTCATGCCTTACTATGCCAGGGTATGCCTTGATACATGCACCTTTCAGAAATGAGTTCAAAGGATTGTTGTTACCTTGTACTCCCATTGCAATTATCCTCCTATGTGTCCCACTTATTTGGCTCACATCTTTCCCACAGCAGATCTTTTTCTAGGAACCCCGCTGTGAATTTGCCTGCTGGGATTTGCTCCCAGGTGTCCTGATGTGACTTTTCTCCTGCGTGCCCCACTGTTATTTTGCACAGTTTTTTTCTCCTACACGTCCCCCATTAATTATGCCCCACTGTGTGCTTTTTCCTCCAGTTCCCCGTACCATTCTGGTGTCTTTTGGGGATGTTTCTTCAGGAGCAATCTCATTCCACTTCTTACTTGTTGGTCGCCACCGCTGCCTGCTGCGATATGTTTCTTCCATCTTTATGCAATGGAATGTCAGACCAGGCTCTGCATGCCTTCCTTACTGGGAACCCCATCCCGTGCCAGGGTGACTCAGGACATCTCTTGCCAATTACCCAATCGCAGGTGCATCGCTAGCAGGACAAAGGCCACATCAGATGGATGCCCACAAAGCCCCATAGAAATCACAAAGTTAGCAGTGGCGCAGGTTATAAAACCAATTAACAAGAAACAACATTTAGGTGTTCAGCGGTCATGGAGATTGAGCTCTAGTGTAGCAGGGTTTTTATTAAGGGGTTTCACTTTTTTGGTGTTTTATGGGATGTCTGGATGCTTGAAGAGCCGAATGGAATGGCTGACCCTGAACCATCAGAGATCTGACTCTACGGTTGAGGGGCAAATCCCCCACCTCCAAGGTTTGTCTGGCAGATCTAGACATGAAAAAGGTAAATATCGTCCTTTGCCCTTCTTTTTCAGATCTCGTCTTTGGGAATTTTTACTTTATAACTGTAAAGTGACACTGCAATTTTCATCTTAAGAATGATACCACTTCCTCTTCTGTTTAGCAAACATTCCAAACAGGATTGACACCCAGCAGGCCCAGGTGAACACATTAAGCGTTGACTTCATTTTTAAGATCAATTTACCTTGGCCAATTACACAAACGATCTGTTCTCTTGAAACAGATGACTCGTTATTCATCCTCTAACTTGAGTGACAATATCCAAGGCTCCAAACAATACACTCTTATCAAACATATATACTTATCTAAGGATGGCTGTGCACTGAAGACATTCTTACCCTGAGGCCTGGCTTCCCCTCTCAGCTCAGCCGATCATCTTATAAAATCCGACATGTTACCTACCCAGCAAGGAGTAAAGCGGGGAGACAGATGTTGACAACATGTTATAATCATATCCATAATCTGAGACAGTCTGAATGAGTATAAATGGGTCATGGTAGCAAACACTTCAATGCTATGTTAGGCATTGTGAAAAAAAGAAATGAGTACCAAGGCAACATTCATGATTTATTTAGTGATTTGAAGCATACAACTACTTTTGATCACAGATATAGTGTTTCAAAATAAATATCTCTGGTCATTCTTGTATTCCTAAAACACCCTTTGGTTTGATGCAAAGCAGTGGGTAACCTCAGTGATGCTCATATATTTTTTCCATTCCAATCGCTCATGTCGCTATTTCAAAAGAGCGCAACAGGAATGTACTAGATTGTGCATCTTGGAATGGTCATCTTCTAGAGGAAAATAATGTAAAGCATAATTCCAGGTCTGGATAATGTGCCAGATATAATTAGGGGTGTTCTGAATAGTAGATTTCAGTATTTAGCCCAAGACCGAGTAGTTGGACAAGCATTCGACCGTAGCCGAATATGGAGCCAAATAGTTGCCGTTTTAATAAATAAAGTTATGTGGATGAGAAAAACACTTTGCAAATTAAAAACACACTTTGAAATATGCATATCTATTCTTTATTGCATTTCTGTTGTTTGTTGTCTACAGACGATGTTTGTCTAAACCACGAAAGAAATATGTTATCAGAAAATAAACGTTCAATAACAGCATTTTTGTGCATTCATAGATGTCACTTGTTTGGCAGGACCCAAGTAACCAAAACAAACACAAAAGTAGAGCATGAAAACATGTAATCGCTGGGATGCGGGTGACTGGGATCTTCTGATGCTGTAAAATCCATTAGGAGGGACAGGGCCTCCCAGTTCTTTTCCTACCATTTCTCTGTGTGTGTTTTCTCCATGTTTTTTTTCTTCCACTAAGGTCCAGCCTGGACCACTAGCAGTGCAGCTCTTCATGTTTCCCTTTTGGTGAACAACACCCATGGGATACCCGTATGGTACCCATGGGTTGGGGTACACCCATGTACCCTTTGTGTGTTATTGGGGACCTCTGTGTTGCCCACAGAGCTGGGTATTGGCTGATGGCAGCCCATGCTGGCTTGGCAGTGGCTCTGAGTGTCCTCCATTTTTGAGACACCCAGACCCTGACATAAGAATCAATGGATTCCTGATAGAAGGCAAGATGGCCACTGTGAACTATTGGTTTCTATTACCTTTTACCTTGTTTCCCCAAAATCCTGGGGAGCCCGGCCTCTGTTCCTTCCCCCTTACTGGCTATTAGGTGAAAATACCATATATGTCTTTGGGGCTGCCTCTTGTCGGACTGACTGGAGCTTTACCAGGAGCTTTGTGTTGTGGGTACACCCTAAGGGTGGGACCTGTGCGAGTGGAGTCTGAAGTGAACTCACATTCTGTCTTATTGGTGTCTGGTTTCTGTGTGTGACACAATGACTGAGACAGCCTTCCTAAAACTGACATGAATGCAGTGTAGTCTGCCGAAAGGCTGGGTACGTACCCAAATCCACCTTCTTTGTTATGGGTGTCTGGGTGGAGTGAATGGCCTTAATGCATGTGAGCCTGATTGGCTGCCTGCCTGCATGAATTCCCTCCTGTGTGTTTGGTTGACTGAGCCTTTCTCAGCCGGAGTGAATGTGAACCAATGTGTATAGCTGGCGTCCTCTCATTCAGCAATTTGTTCAGAAGCTGAAATCGAAGCTGAAGCAAGAAGAAGCTGTTCCTCGAAGCCCAGCTGGAGGAGAAGTCTGCTGCTGCATTTTTTTCTTTCATATAATCCAAAAGTGGCTGTGTTCTTCCAAGGTCTGATCCTGAAAGGACCTGCAAAGGAGACCTCTCGCCGAGCTACGAGGGACAAACATGCAAACTGCTGCTCTTCATCCAAAGTACCCTGGAAGACAGTCCTGTATGCCTGTCGTTCGGAGAAGGGGTAATCGTGAATCCCGAAGAGGAGTTGCCGGACATCTCGAGTCAAAGAAATCCATTGGTGTCACCCAAGGTCCGGAGGTTTATTTCGTGACCGATGGATGCTGTTGCTGTCTACCGTCCAGAAGAGGTGGTACCCTGGCATAGTGCTGCTGGACACCAAACTGCCTAAGAACATTTCATATGACATTTTTGCCATCATCACTGACCACTTCTTCCAACCAGAGAGAGTCCAGAGTCACTGAGTGCAGAGTAAGGTCCATTGGTGGATTTCCTGCAACTAGAAGCTAACAAAGACGTCCCGAGGGTCCAGACTTGGTGAAGGTCCGTGGCCCACTCCAGTTGTTGAGTCCAGGTTGCTAGAAAGCTGTATCACCTCTTCTTTATTACACAAACATCCCTCTTGTGTAACTCTAATGTTGGACAAAATATTTCTGCTGCAACAGACTGGGGCTTTTTGGTAAAAAAGAAATTTGGGAATAGTAATAATAGCATATGTTATATTCACCCAATTCAAAGGGACTCATTTTGGCAACATGAGAAAGTTGGAGGACGAGAATTTGAACCTATGTTTCGCTATTAAAAGCACATCTCAGCCACAGGCACACATCACACTGAGCCATTTTACTTTCTACATAACCTTAGGCTGCAGGCTCAGTACAGTTCTCTGCTGCAGGCACACTACCTCCCGAGCTACTTTACTTAGGGGTTGGGTTATATTAATCAAATGAATAATATCATTTGGATTTGGAATTGGTGGGATTGGAACTTGAAACATTCAGATTATTCTCACATGTCATCAGCAAATCAATAAGCTCCTTAAGAAAGTACCATTTTCCAATAGCCACTTTGTAAACTTTTGTTCCAGCTCGATGGTTTTATAATGCAAAATATAGGGGAGACCAGAGACATCTCATTGCACATTCAAAATATTGAGAGTTTTGCTTCTGGCCACCACTCCCCAGCAAAGCACCAGATTAAAGTATTTCTGTCCAGCAGAACAAGGGAAGGATTTAGTTTGCACTTTCACTTCTCTGTTCAATCCAAAAAGTGACACTGGCATTTGAGTAATGATCCTTTAAAGGATGGACATGACATGCATGAAGGGTTCCAGGCAAGCAGTGAAAGCAGTACTTCATGTATTTTGTAGGGGAAACTATCGTAGGCTTCGAGTGGAAGTGAATTAAGTATTTGGCCAAAGCCGAATATCTCACATTCAGCCAGAATTCGGCCAAATACTTACATTAAGCCGAATTTCGGTACACCCCTAAATATAAGGTTCTTATTTTGACTGCAATATGTACTGCAGGTGAACATTAGAAAAGAACATTGTACAATGTAAAATGTGCCAGTATGCAATGATAGTACAATTACATAATTTTGATGTATTAATAACTGTAGCCGAGAATTCACACCATTTTTTTCTGAAAATATCCAAATTTCTTAGAAAAGGTATGTCAGGAAAAAATAACAATGATCTGTTTCTTCTGTGAGCTGGGAGAAACCTGAGGGCATTCTCACACCTACTCCCCATGGGTCCACTTCTCAGGTGGACAGGCAAAGGCCATTGCTTTTGGACCCTCGCAATAGGGGTGGAGAAGTGAGGGAGGGTCAACTGGGTGTAGGGTCCCTGGGAAATCGGGAGAGAAAGTCCATTGGTGATACCCGGTACTCCCCCATCCAATTCCATGATGAACCTGTAATCCCAGGTCCATTTATGGGTAATTGTTACCCCTTTCCTTCTAGCAAGGATAACATCAGAAGATACTATCAATCTAGGAGCCACAGAAAGAGGATGGAAAAGAGGAGTGTTAATAGTGAGGCATGGTATCCCTCGTTACTTCTGAGAACCAACCTCACCCGCCCATGGCCTTTGTGGGCTGTTGTCAAACATCTACCTTCAATTCCCATCATTTAACCCACTATAGTACTGGGATGAGGAAGAGGCAACTAGGAGTAGTGCACACTAGTAAGTCTTTTCGCCACTCTAGTACTGAGACGAGGAAGAGGACTGCAGAGTGTTATAAAAGTCAGTTATGTCCCAAGTGCTCCACTAATTGTGACCAGGCTATTACAAATTGGTACTCACACCTGCAACCTGTTAAGTGGTTGCAGGAGTTTGAAAATGGAGGAGGCGAGCAGCATTCACAACAGCAGGGAATCTTGTATAGGAGGCAGCTGTGGTGGGTCTTGAGGGGGAGCCAGGACACCAGCAGATGACCCCAAGGATCTGTGGAGCCCAGGGCAGGGTGCGCTGTGAGAAGGCCACATGTGTGAGAGCCTCAATGGTTGGAGGTTCACAGCTGGAGCTGCAAACGCAGAAGAAAGAAGCAAGGTGACCGACAACATCAGCAGTGAGAAAGCAGAGCTGCTGGTGGGAGACGGAGAGAAACTGAAGTACGAGCAGGGCTCAAAGTTGAATGAAAATGTGCAGGAAGATCTGAAAGGGATATCACAGCTGCCCGGAAGAGATACCAAGGACCGGTGAGTGAAGAGGGAAAATGACTAGAGCCGGGGTGCTCCTGGCAACTGTGGGGAAACCAAAATGGATGCTGAATGAATGAAAAAGTATACACACAATGAAAAAAACCCAACGCCACAGGTTAACAGAAAATTAAGGACAATATAATTTGCAAGCGGCAGAGTAAAAGATCACAGATATTAAATACAGAACTAAATGAAAGCTTTTGGCAAAGTTATGACCTGATGACCAGTGTATGTGATACTTAGATACCACCTATTTGAAATCAAAGAATGAGTCATTTAAAACACAGAAGAAAACAAGAATGGAAGATTGCAAGATAGCATGACAGCAAAGTGATGAAGCCAACAAAACCACTGCAGAGTGAACTTTGCATAAATACTGTATGGCAAGGCCAAGTACTGGCAAAGGATATGTGACACATTGTGGCAAAGCCAAGAGGCTGAAAAGGGGAAGCCAAGTGAATGAAAGTCTGCACACAAAGCAAAGAGGCTGACAAGGAGAAGCCAAGTGAGTGTGAACCTTCACACAGGTACAGATACAGAAGAACCTGTGTGGGATAGAGTGCCTACGGTTACTGGATGCGTGACCTGTAATGGGTGGACTGTGTGGTCTGACAACTGCGCCTAGATTGGAGATAACCAATTTTGAACACCAAAGAAGTTGCTGAAGTGAAATAAGAAAGAGCAAACTGATTGAACTGTTATCCTTTTAAATGCCAAGGACGAGTATACTCGTCCTTTTTACATAGATTTCAGCGTAAAGTTCACTTGGAGATGTTTTTGAACATTGCAAGATTGAAAATAATTGTAAGTTGACTGTCTTGAACTCGGGAAGGGACCCACAAGTTTTGTGGAACTGTATTGAGCCTGGGGAAGGGAACCCTGAGGTTTTGTGGCACTGTTATGAACTTGAGGAAAGGAACCCTGAGGTTTTGTGGAACTCTCTTGAACTTGGGAAAGGCAATCCCGAGACTTTTGGGGAACTTTCTTAAACTTGGGAAAGGGGAGCTGAAAAGTAAGATAGGAGTTGGAAGAACACCAATCCTTCCACCAATTATTTTATTTCTGACATCCCTAAACATTATTTAGCTTTAGTTGTGAGGGCAAGTATATGTTTTGGACAAAGAAAGACTTTTAAGTTGAACTTTCTGACTCACCTTAGTTTCCTTAGGTAGGGAAATCCCACCTTAGCAGAGGGCAAGTTAGGCCTTATACCATCCTGTCATTTGAGTTAAGAAACAATTAAGTTTGAACTCTGAACCTGATGCCTCCATCTTGCTTCATGATGCCTTCACAGAGCATAAGGACAATTACTGAGTTTGCATTCTGATGCCAATTGGTTGGTTGTGCTGCAGAATCGGCACATTTGTTACAGAGTGCTCCAACACTGATAATTACCAAAAAACAAAATTGACAATACCAAATTAAGCTGTAGAACCTACATCCTGGTCCTCCGGTAACCTCCACAGAGCCAACCTGCATCACTTTCACTACCCCCTTTCAGGACAATGCTCCCCAAATGTTATGGCAATATTCCTGCAGGGCATCCAACATTACATTGCGTATTAACTTGCAAAGCACCAAATCTGTCTTAACCACAATCCAATCACCACAACACTTTAGGACACACCCTCCTCCTCTCTTTTCCATAACAATGGTAAACCTAACAGGACTGACATGCAACCATGCAATCATAAGACATTCTCCCCCCTCTGCGCCTCTTTCTCCCTGTGTTTGTAGTATCTACCTCCAGCTTTCCTATCCTCTTATCTTTCCTCTTATCTTGCAGGCAGAGAGTACACTACTTCATGGATAAGCAAAGGTGACCCGAGACTTCTCTGTTGGTGATTGTGATGCTGGAAATGCATCGGAGGGACAGGGCCTCCGTATTCTTGTCCTTTTCTGCCTTTTATAGTGTGTTCTGTTGTGTTTTTTGCGCAGGAGTTCAAGTCAGACTCCTGGCGGTGCAGCTCTCTCTTTTGGTTTTGGTGACCAGACACATGGAATACCTTAAGGCACCCATGGGTGGGGGTACAACCCTGTGCCCCTAGTGTATGTTTTTGGGCACCTGTGTGTGGCCCGTAGAGCAGGGTATGGGCTGGTGGCCGCTCCATGCTGAATTTGACAGGTGCCCTGAATATCCTCCATTTTCGGATACCCAGGCTAGCCATTGGAATCAGTTGATTCCTGACAGGAAACCAGATGAACCCTGTGGCCTCTAGCTTTCTATTGCCTATTACCTTGTTTTCCCAAAGTCATGGGAAGCCCTGACCATGTCCGTTCCCCCTGACCGGCTGTTGGGTGGATGTTCCACATATGGTGTTGTTGTGAAGTCCAGGCCAGACTGGCTGGAGCCTTCCCAATGACTGTATGTTGTGGGTACGCCTGTGGGTGGGACCTGGGTGAATGGAGTGTGTGACAAATACGCATTCTGTGTTGTGGGTGTCTAGTATCTGGTGTTTGACACAATGACTGAGACAGCCCTGCCTGAAACTGGTATGAATGCAGTGTGGAGTGTTGAATGGCTGGGTACTTGTCCCAACACCCATAACTTGTTGTGAGTATCTGGAGAGGAGTGAATGCCTGAATGCACTATGCACCTGATTGATTGACTGACTGCCTGCATGAATGCCCTTCTGACCGATTGGTTGCCTGAGTGTGACCCAGCAGAATGAATGGGAGATCAACTAGTATTTCTGGGGGCCTCTCCCTGCTAGAATTCGTGTTCAGAAGCTGAAGTCCACTACAACGAGTAACTGGAGTAACTGAAGCTTAACCTTGAAGCCCTGCTGGAAGAGAAGAATTGCTGTTGCTCTCCTTCACAATCTGAAAGCTGCTGTGTCTCCAAGAACTGACCCAGAGAGGACCTGGTAAGGTGCCCTCTTCCCGAGCTACGAGGGACCAGCGTGCACCAGCTGATCTTTTCCAAAGCTCCCTGGTAGACAGACCTTCGACAGGCTGCCAACCGGAGATGGGCATTGCCGCGGAATCCCAAAGAGAAGTGCCTGGACTGTGGTCCACCTCTGTCGATGACCACCGTCGCCGACTGAAGCCGCCGTGCTCCCGTTTGCCTAAGAACTTCATTTGATCCAAGGACACTCTCATCCGCATCGTCCCTGCTGTATCCTGCTGGAGAAGGCCTGACCGTCGACGCGCCAAGGAGCATCCGCCGGTGGGTTTCCCACCACACAAGGACCACAGAGACGCTGATGACTCAACACCCTTGCTGGGCCACAGTTCTTCAAACTCTTTACGGTCCAGAACTATAGACACCGAGGTGCCCCGCAAACCTGTTCCTTGCAGGACGTTTACGCTTCCCCTTCAATGAGCACCGCTAGGAACGAAGCTGCCACTTCACCGTCGTAGCTCACCCTGTTCTCTGTTGGACATTCGACGACCCATGACTCCAGCCTCAAAGGGAGGGTACTCAAGAAGGGCCGTCGATTCCCCGCCGAGGAATGCCACAACGCCTGGCACTTTGGGGTTGCAGAACTATTGGGAAGTCTAGTGTGAACATATGGACTGGGCTTGTATCTTTATTCCACAGGTTGCCCAGGTGGGGGGATCTCCACACAGAGCTGTGCTTAACGGTAGTAACCAGTATTCTGCCATTTGTTCAACCATCTTGCTTTCCTTCCTCTCTCTACTGCTGGTTTCCTCTTTATTGATCTGTGTGACATTTTGACAGTACAGTTGATGCACTTTAATGAGATCTGATAATATTTGTGGTACCACTGTAGAACTGTATATATTTACCATTGTTGATTTTCTGAGCACAAAGTGAGTTGTTGTGATGGTGTACATAACCTTGAATATTAATTATATAAAGACTGTGTTTTCACAGATACAGTGTGTGGACATTCCTTTGTGGGTGCTTGGGGACTACACTGTACTTATGAACCAGCCGGCATCACCTCCTGAGAAGCTAGGCCTTGATTGCTCGACTATGTTACCAATAATAGAGAATCTTGGCTGGCGTCCTCTGTGCCTCTCCTCTACCATATAGAAAGTGGAAGTACAGACACCCACTTCCAGTCTTTACACTGGTGGCAGCAGTGGAATGCTTATGGTTTTAAGAATCAGTGTATAACCGTGACACTTACAAAGGATATCTGCACTTTGTTAAATTAAGGTTTAGTTGTGTACAAGATAACTGCATTACAAGCAATGGAATCTATTGCGAATGGTAAATTGACTCGGATGAGCTTAGAGGCTCACCAGAGTTCCTCTGAAGCCAGGGAGTTAGACTTTGTGGATAAGTCTAGGGCTGAGCTGATAGCTGCCCTGGTGGACTACCAGATCGATTGTGAAACTCTTGAAGGTGGGATGCAACCAATGAGGACGCTACCCCGAGGGTCGTTGCCAAATCAGATTCTGGGAATGCCACCATTCCTGCTGCCTCGTTCCAAACCCCAGCCCTTCCTTGGAGCTTGAGTTATAAAGGATTAAATTGGCTTTTGAATATCGCAAGTTGGAAATAGATGCTGAGCTTAAGAAAGAGGAGCTGGCACAGCAAGTGGAACTCAAGAATAGGGATCTTGAACTCAAAGACAAGGACACTGAATGCCAGCGAATCCATTTAGAAAAAGCTTGTGTGGAGTCTTCCGCTTAACCATTGAGAGTGTCAGGTCCCCAGCAACCAAGTTTATGAAAGGTTTGGTTGGTGTGTATGCGGAGGGTTCTGATATCCTCCAAAGGATTGAAGCGTGTGAGATGGCTTGTGCAATTCATGATGTTGATAAGATAGATTGTGCTAAGTGTTTGTTAAGCAGGGTGCCTCAAACTGGATATGACTGTATTCTGAAACTGAGGGTGGAAGAAAGGGGTCAGTATGAGTGCATGAAGTCTGCTTTAATTGCCAAGTTTGGTAAAACACCGACCCAATACCTTAAACGGTTCAGGGAATTTAAGAAACAAGAGAATGTGTCTTGGATTGACTGGGTGAGTGCTGCGCACATGAATATGATGGGGTGTATTGATGGTTACAAAGTGAAAACGTTTGTTGAATTGTCCCACCTCCTGTTTTTCTAGCATTTTTTGGAAGCCTGTTCACCAGAGCTGCGTCAGTATGTTGCTGACCAGAACATTTTGGACCCCTTTAAGCTGGCTAGGTTGGCTGACAAGTGGGTCTCTCACCGGGTGTCCCCTAAGGACTCCAGTGGGAAGGACAAGGACAAATAAAAGGGGGCCTCTTAGAAAGCTGAGGAGTCCCAAAAACAGTCACAGTTGGGTAAACCAAAACCTTCCTCTCCGAAGACCCAAAAACGTAGTGGGGATAAGTCTGTTGTGGGGGGAGTAAGAGTAGTGGTACGCCGGCTGCAAAGCAGGATCCCAGTGGTTCCAGTACCATACCCCACACTCCTGGCTCTTGGTAGGATTGTGGGGCTCTGGACCACCGAATGGGGGACCCCAAGTGTAAGGGTAAGGCACTTGGAGTCTAGGCTGTCAGCCTGACCAACCCCTACTCCGTACCGGAGGTGGAGGCCACTGTCCTCCCCTCCTCTACTGGGATCACCTTCGGTGCTCCCGTAGAGATTTCCTTAGTGCCCCTTGGGGCTTGGGACCAGTACGCAGAAGTACTGGCGACTATCCCACAGAACACTTGTAGGTTTTTGACAAGTGTCCTCTTGAATGGCAATCCTTCTACTTGTTTGAGAGATACTGGGGCAAGCAGAACAGTGGTGGACAGACCCTGCTCAAGCTAGAGGACTATGTAGGTGCTCCTCTGAGAACCACCAGGTAAGCTGGTGGGCCTCCCAAATTATCGCCTGTAGCCTTAGTCAACATTACGATTGGAGACAAGATAGCGAAGCTTCCGTTCCTGGTTCAGGACAAAGTGCCTGCGAACATTTTGTTGGGAAACGATTTGGTCGAGTTGGGGATGATCGCGGATGGTCTACCCATGGCTGCTGTGGCGGTCACCCGATCGCATGTCACACAGGGTCCGGCTGCGAGCCCGGTATCCTTGCCGACTGGGAAACCCAAGGGACGAAGGAAACGGAAAAGTAGGAAGGCCACCTCTGTGGAGGGAGCCCCTGCTCTTCCAGCTGTTCTGACAGCACCTATTGGGATCCATGCTCTGGATGGGCTGGGTACAGTGGTGAGTCCCGTCTCGACTCCTGTGGGAGAAGAGCCAGAAGACTTTTCTGTGGGAGAGGCTCTCAACCCGGAGGATCATCCCGACCCTTAATGCTTGTTAGCTGAAGGGGGACCCTCCCGGGCGGACTTCTGTAAGGGACAGAGAGAGTGCCACTCTCTCGAAGGTCTGAGGAAACAGGCCTGTCACAGGCACAAGGAGAAGTGCCTAGGACATTCCGAATTTATTGGGAGGGTGAGCTCCTTGTTAGTGAGCCCACTAAGCCTGAACCTGGTGCCCTCAAGAGGTTGGTGGTACCCCAGGTTTAAAGGTCCTTCCTGCTGCAGTTGGCGCATGAGGTGCCCTTGGCTGGTCATCTCGGGACCAAGAAGACGAAGCAGAGGCTCTCTGCCCATTTCTATTGGCCACGGATGGGAGTAGAGGTGGAGTCCCCCTGCATGACCTGCCCAACTTGTCAGTTGTCTTGCAAGACTGGAGTCAGTGTCATTGCCACACTGCAGCCATTGCCAGTGGTTGGCACACCATTTGCGAGGGTGGGCATCAACATTGTTGGTCCCCTTGACCCTCCCACTTCAGGTGGACATTGGTTCATCCTGGTCTTGGGAGATAATGCCGCCAGGTACCCTGAGGCTATACCCCTTTTGGACTGTAACTGCCAAGGTGGTTGCCAGGGCTCTCGTGGGCATGTTCACCCATGTTGGATTCCCTAAGGAGGTTGTCTCTGACAGAGGATCCGACTTCATGTCTAGTTACATGAAAACCATATGGAAAGAGTGTGGGGTAACCTACAAGTTCTCCACCTCTTACCACCCCCAGACCTATGGTCCGGTTGAGAGATTTAATAAAACTCTCAAGGGCATGCTAGGCACTTTGGAAGAGCCACTAAGGAGGAAATGGGATCTCCTCATGCCATGCCTGCTGTGGGCTTACAGAGAGGTACCTCAAGAGGGTGTTGGTTTCAGCCCCTTTGAGTTACTCTTTGGACATCCTGTGAGGGGACCCCTTGCCTTGATCAGAGAAGGTTGGGAGGCCACCCCTCCAGGTCCCGCCAAGCAAGTGGAAGTGAATCTCAAGGCCAGCCAGGAATTGAACAAGTACTGGCATGACCTTAAAGCATCGCAAGTGGATTGGACTCCGGGACAGGAGGTCCTCATGATGGAGCCTACCAAGCCTCGAGCTTTGGCAAATACATGGACTGGACCCTTCAGGATAATCTCCAAGATGGGCCAAGTCAATTATCTGGTTGATATGGGAGCTCCTGGGGTAGCCCCTCAGCTATTCCATGTTAACAGGCTCAAGCCTTTCCACAGGCGTGCAGAAGTCTCATGTCTCTTGCTAGCTTCAGGGCAAGAAGAGGATGAGAGTGAGCCCCTTCCTCACTTGCTGCATAGAAACCCTCAGGATGGCTCAGTGGAGGGAGTAAATCTCTCTCTAGATCTGACGACAGAGCAGCAGAGGGCCTGCAGGGCTTTGCTCCGGTTGTATGCCTCTCTGTTTTCACTGACACCAGGCCTTACACCGTGGTGCAGGCATGAAATTGACACTGGTGACAGTGTGCCTGTCAAAAGCAGGTGCTACCATATGTCAGACACAGTCAAGAACCACATCCAGGCTGAGGTCACCAAGATGTTGGATCTGGGTGTTATTGAACCCTCAACCAGTCCTGGTCCAGTCCATTGGTCCTTGTCCCCAAGGCAAGTTTCCAGGTAGGTACCAAGGATTGCAGGTTCTTTGTGGACTACCGAGGAGTCAATGCCGTCACCAAAACCGACGCGCACCCATTGCCCAGGGCTGATGAGCTTGTGAACACCATAGGTGCTGCCAAATTTGTGAGCACCTTTGACCTTACCTCAGGCTATTGGCAAATAGCTCTGACGGACCATGCCAAGGAAAAAATGGCATTATCAACACCCGAAGGACTCTACCAGTTTAGGGTCATGCCTTTTGGGTAGAAGAATGCCACTGCCACCTTCCAGAGATTGGTCAATCATGCACTAAGTGGGCTGGAGGCCTTTTGTGCGGCCTACCTAGATGACATTGCCGTCTACAGTTCCACCTGGGAAGAGCATTTGACACACCTGGATAAGGTGTTGCAGGCCTTGAAAAGGGCTAACCTAAATATCAAGGCCACCAAGTGCCAGATAGTCACATATCTTGGTCATGAGGTAGGAGGGGGTCAAATCCAACCTCTCACCAGTAAGGTACAGGATGTACGTGACTGGGAGACTCCCACTACTCAAACCCAGGTGAGAGCCCTTTTGGGCCTCACTGGGTACTATCGCAATTTCATGGCAGAAAATGGAACCATAGCTGCACCACTGACAGCTCTGACTTCACCCAAACAACCTAGGAAGGTTAATTGGACTGAAGACTGTCGGAGGGCCTATGATGGCTTGAAAGAAAGTCTGTGTAGGGCACATGTGTTGTGTGCGCCTGACTACAGCCAACCCTTTATCGTCCAGACGGATGCCTGCAACACCTGAATTGGAGCTGTCTTGTCCCAGTTATATGACAAAGGGAGGGAACATCCTATCATATTCATCAGAAGACAACTCAAGGGTAGAGAACTTAGGTGGGCTACTGTTGAAAAGGAATGTTTAAGCATTGTTTGGAGCCTTAGTTGTTTTAGGCCCTACCTTACATGTTCTACCTTCAAGGTCCAAATTTTTCACAAGCCCCTGAAGTGGCTTATGCAGATGAAGGGTGAGAACCCAAAACTGCTCAGGTGGTCCATTAGCCTGCAAGGGATAGAGCCTGACCAGGGAAGAGTCACGATAATGCAGATGGCCCCCACATGAATTCCTGCACTGAAAACACAATAGAACACGCGATATAAGGCAGTAAAGTACAAGGATACGGAGGCCCTGTCCAAAGATGCATTTCCAGCATCACAGTGATATGGCACATAATAAAATCAGATCAACACAGAATATCACAACATAACAGAACACCACACAACACAACCTATGTGATGGCAATGTCTGTCTATCTCCAAATTCCGGGACAATCCCCTTTTTGGGCAATGCCTCTGTGGCTGCTGCACAGAAGATCCCCCGCCGCCACCACTCCCTCCTGCAAAGTATCTGTGTTTTTCTGGTTGTACTGCCATCAGCAATAGAGGTGCGGGGGTGGGGGTGGCTCTAGCTAATGGTCATCTGGCAAAGTGACTCTTGCTCACAGAGGGCGAGCGAGAGTGAGAATGACAGAGTGAGACAGGGATAGAAACTGGAAGGTGGAGAGGCTGAGAAAAAAGAGCACAGAAAGAGGTGGAACGAGAGAGAAAGTGAGAGGGCGAGAAAGAGAGTAAGAGAGAGAGAGAATGGCAGAGTGAGACAGGGATAGAGACTGCAAGGTGTAGAGGCTGAGAAAAAAGAGGACAGAAAGAGGGGGAAGGAGAGAGAGAGAAAGAGTGAGAGAGAGAGCGAGTGAGAGAGAGAGAGGAAGAGAGAGAGAGAGAGAGAGAGAGAGAGAGAGAGAGAGAGGGATCAACATTTGATATGCCGGAAATATCTAGTTTTAAAGTATGTGTATTACATGTGTCGCTTGCCACAGGAAGTCATTCCCAAAGGGAGTGCTCTTCTGGAGACCTGAAGAATGCATATATATATATGGTGCAGACACACATCATCCATGGTCTGTCAGGTGTCCTAACTGTACGTGTGCACGTGTTACTTGCAATTAACATCATTTCAATAATGGATTCCCCTGCCCACAATAGGTCTCTTCAACACAGCTTCTAATTGTGAAAATGAACGGTACCCCTGTTCTCTCACACATCGACAAAGCTTCATGCCTAACAATATGTTTTTTCCCCACTTTTCTCTTTATTTCCCTGCTGCGGGATCTTGGGACTTCCCAGACCTGTTAATTTACAGTCTGCCGTCGGAAGAAGGCGAGAAATCATTTGTGTAAGCAGCGCCGGAATTGTACTTGCTGGCATTAAGGGAGCTAATTAAAAGGAGCTGGAGGAGATTACAAAAGGCTCCTCCTGTCTCTTAAAGGTGCTTGATGTATGTTTTCCAGGAAGGCGATGTCCTATTGATGCTCTGTGTGTGAACTCATTTGATTTCCGGGACAGAACCCCCCAGATGCCGTAGCTCCAAAAATAGTAGGGCATGGCGATTTGTGTGAAAGGATCCTGGTGGGAGTTTAATAAACAGAGATAGGAGGGAACATAGGGAAGGCGTTGCAGCATGCAGCAGAAGTCAAGTAAGCATTCCATCCATGTGCACAAGCCCATCATTATTGTGGGTGGGTGGTGCAACACGAAGGAGAGATTTCGATAAAGGGAATAAAGTGAGGTAAAAGGCAGAGAGTGCTAGAAAAACAAAGACCTACAAAGAAAAGAGGGAGAAGAGAAGGACTGGGTAGGGGGGAGGGGAATACAACAGAGGAGAGGAAACACTTCTCAGTGAAGAGATTGACTTCAACATTCTTTCCATCACCCACAGATGCCTCTCACTGAGAATGCCCAAAACTACCTCCACCAGGCCTAAAAGATTCATACACAGCCACCGATGGACCACACTGTGCTTCAAGCGCTCAAGAGCCGGGGGGGGGAGCTCCAGCTTCATTGCCACCGCCGTCCGTCCCTTGAACGCTTTGCCACTCCCCCTGCATGCAGAAACCTCCTACTCACCGTTCAGGAAGCAACTAAAAGCATTCCTTTTCAATTGATTCTCCTTCTCCCTCCTCTTCACCCTTCCCTATGCCCACTCCCCCATCCACCTCTCTGTGGACTGGGTTCTGTAACCAGCGCCTTGATGCCTAAAAGCTCTGCGCACTATATGCTTGCAAAAAAAATAAAAAATAAGGAACATGAGCGCCATATACCAGGAAGTGAATGAGACTCTAAAACGAAAAGGGTTGCAGGAGAAAAGGGAGGTACTAGTGAATGAGACTCTAAAATGAAAAGGGTCACAGGAGAAAAGGGAGGTACTAGTGAATGAGACTCTAAAATGAAAAGGGTCGCAGGAGAAAAGGGAGGTACTAGGTAGACCATAGAAGAAGTACATTTTCTGGACAATAGGTGGGTCGAGATTGCAAAGCAGCTTGATGGGTGACCCAACTTTCAGTCGAAGGTACGGTGGTGGCAGTCCCGGGGGGGTCGAGTGAGTTAAGGAATTCTGTTGGTTAGTTTACGGCATCGTCAGCATCCACCACCATATCGATTGAGTTGTACACGGTAACTGTGCCCGGAAGCATATCCTGAATCTGATTATTAATTTCATTGACAGAATATTTTTAGCAGCAAGGATGGCTCGTTCACACAGCCACTCGTTTTTTTAAATTTTTTAATTTGCCAATATGTTTGGGTATACTTTATCAGTTCTGTAACTGATAGCACCATATCACAAAAAAAATAAAAACTGCAAAAGTAATTTCACCTGATACTGCAACAATTTTGAAACTTCTGGAGTGCTACCTGCCTTCACCTTCACCACTGAGGTCCATTTGCTTCACATGAGCCTGGCCTTTGCCTCTCAAATTCAAAACACCTCTCATACGCCTTCACCTCACATACGGCCACAGACCCACAAACACATTTTGACTTTTATATATATTGATATCCTTACAAAACCTATAAATTGATGTATATAATTGATATAATTGTAACAATAAGAAATTGTGAATGTCACTATTTTGCCAACACACTTCCACTAAAAGCAAATGAAAATATAAATGAGCAGTTAGCCTAGCCATTTGTATCTGTTCATTATGATTTGTGCAATATTCAGGTTTCAAGCCAAATATCATTTATTACTGAGGTAACCTCCGGCACAATTCTGGTTTCCAGTTTCCTGCATTGCCCTCAACCCATTTTTTGTTTGAGAAATAATTTAGCAACGGTTTATTGAGAAGCCACCCTCAACACAGGGAGTCCCTTCCCTCATTATTCAAAAAACTCTTTAACAGATTTTATTTTTTAGCCCTATCTCAGACACATAGCATACCCCTTCAATCCCTCTGCCCTGAGCTAACAATGAGCCAAGAACCAGGCCGGTGAACTGGAAATATATTGGTATTTATTTAAATTAACAGTAATAGAAATGAGCACGAAAATATTGAAAACACCAGTTTATCCTTGGCACAACACTATCAACTCCACTCAGAATAAATAAATCACAAAAGTGAGTTAAAAAGAACACAGACATAATTATTTCCTTTCTGTAAATCTCACTTCACAAAATAATTACACTGATCAGTAATATAATTTCACCCCAAACCTTTGGTTTAAAATAAACCCAGGGTTATTTATCGCTTTGTTTTTCAGCCCCCCACCCCCCCCACCCTTGCTTTGGCCTATGTTGGGAAGTCAGATAGAACAATGTGAATGCTTTGGGGAATTTTGGATTTCAGACCCCCCTGACTGAAAGGCCTATGTTGAGGAAGCTGGATAAAAAGGTTGGACTGATTTAAGAACAAAGACACCCCTCTTCCTTATGGAAATCAGGGTCAGCGGGAAAACAAGGATCACCCAATTAATGTATAGGCTATAGTTTTCAGTGCACACCGGGAAGTGGGCTTTGTTAATTTACAATTTTAACAAAATTCACCCCATAGTGTTCTGCCAAATGGGGAATTAATTACATTAATATTTTTGTTTAAATAGGCTAAGGATATACACAATTACGCCTCTCTCTCCTCCCAACCCTGCCTCCAAGTCAGGATTGGTTTAGGGGTTTGAAGCAACATATGGCAATTGCTATTTGTAATCACCCTTTAGTCCTCATTTCAGATTTTTGGCAAAAACAAGTTATATATAACAACTTCATAATTTTACTAGCAACTGCCATACCAAACATATTTTCTGTTTTAGCAGATCATGGAGAATTAGATAAGCTGACCACCAAATCCGTACGATATAGCACGGCCATGTGACACATTTCTGTCGTTTCCATAAAAAACAGGATAGTTATGAAGAGGTATTTCCCTAAGTTCATTTTCCACTTTTTCACCAACTCTCGCATTTGCAACATGTTCAGACCAGCCAGAAACCTAATCTATCTGGCCACTAAACCTCCCAGAGTCACAGGTAGATGATTTTTTGTATCCCCAAAATTGCCTGGAAATTACATAAAGAATGGTCCCAAAATGAAATCAATCCAAAGTATGTTTGGTGTGAAAAATGCCTAAATGATAATAGTCCTTTTAAATTAATTGTGAATGTCTCATTTTCAGCAAATGGGAGGTCTGTTTTATCAAGCCCAGCCATCTGTCTCCCTGGGCCAGCCTGTGACCAGAGGTTTTTATGAGTCTCTCTGAAGTTGGTAGTTTTCTCTTTGAAGTGGGTTCCCCCCTTTTCACACATATTAGTTGTGCTTCAGCCAAGGGTGAATTTCATTGAAGTCCCTGCTTTCAGAGCCGGCAAGTCTGGAGGACACTGGGCCTTCAACACCTTCAGCAGCACATTTTATTGTGGGGGTCATTGGATGGGGGATGACATCCAAACCGGAAGTGGGAGTTTTCCTTTGTGGAGTTTTGACTACAGCCAGAAACAGGTTTTCCATGAAGACAAAGTGTCTCTCCAACTGTCACTGGAGATTTTATGTAGGTGAAACATAATATACATTGCTTTTGTTAACCCACCTATCATGTTTTGTTTTTCTGACTTTTTCTGAGAGCAGTGATATTGTTTCCCACCGTTTTTGCTTGTTTTGCATCTCAGGACATTCTGGAAAGATAGGGCAGGGGTATGGTCACTCCACTCTCAAAGATGGCCTCCCGCTCTCCACCACAGGACACAGGTCAGCTTTGAGGCCTTCCTAGAAATTGACAGCTCCACCCAGATGTACTTTCAGGAATCTCCACAGTGTCTCCTTACAGCTGTCAGATGGTAAATTTCAGCAGCCTTCCTGTCTTTCTCTTTTTTCTGTCACCCTGTTTTTGTGTCTGTCCACTGTCCAAGTGCAGTCCTCCTAATATAGCAGTAATGACATCAACAATTGTACCATCTTGGGGAAGAACCCTGCAATAATCCCTGCCACTAGGATTGGACAATTACTCCTCTCTCTCCTCCCAGCCCTGCCTCCAAGTCAGGATTGGTTTAGGGGTTTGGAGCAACAATGGCAATTGCTATTTGTAATCACCCTTTCGTCTCCTTTCAACTTTTTGGGAAAAACTAGTCACGTTTCACAACTTCATAATTTTACTAGCAACTGCCACACCAAACATGGTTTTTGTTTAAGCTGATCATGGAGAATTAGATAAGCCATATGATGTAGCACGGCCATGTGGCACATTTCTGTCATTTCCATGAAAAGCACAATAGTTCTGAAGATGTAAGTTATTAAGCATATCCCTAATTTCATTTTCTACCTTTTCAACAACAGTTGGAACCTGTTCAGACCAGCCAGAAACCTAGTCTAACTGGCCACTACAGTTCCCAGATTCAAAGGTAGATGCATTTTATATCCCCAAAATCGCCTGGACATTGCATAAAAAAGTGTACCAAAATGAAATTAATCCACAGTATGGTTGCTGCGAAAAAGACCTAAATGATAATATTCATTTTAAATTAATTGTGAATGCTCATGTTCAGCAAATGGGAGGTCTGTTTCATCCAGCCCAGCCATCTGTTCCCCTGGGCCAGCTTGAGAACAGAGGTTTTTTATGAGTCTCTCTGAAGGTGGTAGTTTGCTCTTTGAAGTGGGTGTCACCATTTTCACACATATTAGTCGTGCTTCAGCAAAGGGTGAATTTCATTTGAGTCCCGGCTTTCAGACCCAGCAAGTCTGGAAGACACTAGGCTTTAAACACCTCCAGCAGCAAATTTAATTGCAGGGGTCATTGGATGGGGGACGACATCCAAGCTGGAAGTGGGAGTTTTCCTCTGTGGAGTTTTGACCTCAGCCAGAAACAGGTTTTCCATGATGACAAAGTGGCTCTCCAACTGTCACTGGAGTGTTTTTGTAGGTGAAGCATAATATACGTTGCTTTTGCCAACCCACAAATCTTGTTTTGTTTTCCTGACATTTGTCTGAGAGCAGTAATACTTTTACCACTTTGGCTTTTTAAAGCCGTTTTTATTTGCACACACATGTGCAGGACGTTTTTGCTTTTAATGTTTAAAATCCTGTTTTCCATGTAACAGGGATCTTTGATTCCTCCTTCTTTTGAAAATTAAACTGCTGCTTGTCCATTGGTATTCACAGGTAGGCCCCTTTCCACATGGCTCTTTAACTTTACTTGAAAAACAAAACGCAAAAGCCATGCTGTTTTTGTTTCAGTGTTTAAATGCCTGACATTCATGTGAAAACAACTTCGGTTTAATGCACCCCACATGCCCCCCCTGTTCTTCCCTAACTCTTTGTTGGGGAAGAGCAGGGCAGAGTCGGGATTCCATAGGCATAATTTTCCTTCATCAGGGAGTGGGCACTTCAGTCTCCCTTTACATCTCTGGGCTTGGGAAGTATGGCTTGGCACCCCCTTTTCTTCCTTCTTTTGGATGTAGGCACTCCAGTCTCCCCTTCCATATTTGGGTTGGAGGGTGTTACATGGCACCCCTTTTCTAACTTCCCCCCACCCACCCTTACGACCCGTGATGGTTGAGTGTGTCCCACCCCCTCTGTCCCCTGTGATGGTTAAGTGTGCCCCCCACCCCACTTGCCCCCCATGATGGTTGAGTGTGCCTCACCTTGACCCCCTTGATGGCTGAGCGTGCCCCCAGTCTCCCTTTCCCCCTGTGATTGTTGATTGTGCCCCACACCCCCTCTCTTGCCCCTGTGATGGTTGATTGTGCCCCCACCCCCCTTTGCCCCTGGGATGGTTTTGTTTGATGCCCACCCCCTTGCCCCTTTGATGGTTTAGTGTGCCCCGCTTGCCCCCCTGATGGTTGAGTGTGGTCCCACCCCCCATGATGGTTGTGTTGTTTGACACCCACCCCCTTGCCCCCTGTGATGGTTGAATATGCCCCCCTCCTCCTCTTGCCTCAGTGATGGTTGAGTGTGCCCCCACCCCTCTTACCCCCGTGATGGTTGTGTGTGCCCCCACCCCCCTCTTGCCCCTGTGATGGTTGAGTGTGCCCCCCATGCCCCCTTGCCCCTTGTGATGGTTGAATGGGCCCCCAACCCTCCCTTGCCCCCTGTGATGGTTGAGTGTGCCTCCCAACCCCCTTGCCTTCGTAATGGTTGATTGTGTGCCCACCCCACCTTCCCCCTGTGATGGTTGAGTGTATTTGCCCCCCATGATGGTTGAGTTTGCCCCCACCCCCTTGCCCCATGATGTTTGTGTGTGCCCCCCACCCCTCCTTGCCCCCATGATGGTTGTGTTTGACACCCACCCCCGTGACCTACATGATGGTTTGAGTGTGTCTCCCTTACCCCCCGAAGGTTGAGTATGCCCCCCACCCGCATGTGATGGATGAGTGTGCAGCCCCTCCCCCCTTGCCCCAGGAAAGTTGAGTGTGCCCCCCACACCCCCCTTCGCCCCCTGGGATCATTGAGTGTGCTCCGCCAGCCCTGCTTGCCCACGTGATGGTTGAGTGTGCACCCCACCTTCCCTTGCCACCTTGATGGTTGTGTTTGACACCCACCCCCATGCACCCCATGATGGTTGAGTTTGCCACATCCCCCGTTTTGCCCCCCATGTTGGTTGAGTGTGCCCCCCACCCCTCTTACCCCCATGATGGTTGAGTGTGCCTTCCACCCCCCTTGCCCCAGTGATGGTTGTGTGTGCCCCTCTAACTCCCCTTGCCCCCATGATGGTTGAGTGTGCCCCCACCCCGTGATGGTTGTATTTGTCACACACCGCTCCCATGATGACTGTGTTTGACACCCACACCCTCTTGCCCCCTGTGATGGTTGTGTGTGCCCACACCCCTCCTCTTGCCCCCTGTGATGGTTAAGTTTGCCCCCTCGCCCCTTTCCCCCTGTGATGGTTGTGTGTGCTCCCACCCCATCGCCCCCCGTGATGATTGAGTATGCCTCCCACCCCATTCTGGTTCCCTGTGTTGGTGTGGTGTACCCCTCACCTCCCCGGCACTGTACCCTAGCACTTTGCTATTCAGACTTGTCACCTGACCTGTATGAGAGCTGCCTGTTGTCTCCCCCCTCCTGTGTTCTTCTCCTACCTCTCTCCCCAGCACTATTCTGAAATGTTGTTAGACGTAGCATCTTAGTCGCTTGTTTTGTTCTTCTTATTTTCCCTTACTCCTTACCCCTCCTCACCCCCCCCTCCTCCTGCTAAATTCTCGCACTACCTCAATTACCGTCAGGCATAGTAATGTAGCCGCCTGTCTGTCTCATTTTCTTGCCCTCCGCTCCTCCCCCTCCTTATCATTGTGATATAGCCCTTACTCTATCACTTGTCTTGTGACCTCTGTGATAGCAGCTTGTTTGTCTCTCCCCCTTGCCCCTTTGTCTTCTCCTCCCACAGCCCTCCAGCACTACGTGAAATGTTGTTAGGACTAATATTTTAGTAGCTTGTTTTGTTATTCTTCTCCTCCCCTACTCCTACCCCTCTTCCACCTCACCATCCACTTGTTTAACTCCAGCACTATATCAATTGTCATCAGGCATAGTAACGTAGCAGCTTGTCTGTCTCATCTCCCTCCACCTGCTGCCCCTACTCTTCATTGTCCATGCACTTGCACTATCTGAAATGTTGCCAGGATGATCATGATAGTTATTTTTCACATTCTGAATGTATCAAGGACTTGTAAGAATGTCACTGTATTCTCAAACGTTCCCTCCCTTCCTTGAAGCGCTTTGAAACACATTGTGTATAGGCGCTATACAAATAATCAATCAATCAATCAAACAATCAATCCATCAAAATACTTTCCAGGTCCCTGGGGTTCTCACCAGACTCTACTCTCACCTCCAGGCTGGAATTTTAAGGAGGTTAGTTCTCTAATAAAAGATAAAAAGCCTTTCAGTACTTTTTACTCACATTTTGGCCCAGGAAGATTTACATAGAATTTACAACAAACACATACCGTTATAACATGACATTTCCGTTTCACAAAACCATTTTTATTTTTCTTCATTTGTACAATAACACCATATACATTATTCCCTGTTATATAGGTATATATTTATTTTTGTCTGATTTTTTATCCTTTCTTTTTGTTTTTCAGATGGTTCCTCTGCTCGACTTTCATTTGGCTCATTAATCAGTCGTAAAGCATGTCTGGCATGACAACTTTTCAACTGATTGATGTGGACCCATTTTTCTTCTGTCAGTTCTCCTTTTGCGATGCAGATCTTGTAAGCAACAGGTGATATTTTATTTACTATTCCAAAGGAACCACACCAAGATGGGAGGAATTTCCACTCCTTGGCATGATTAATTTGAAAATTGTACAGGTGAATCTTGTCACCTATTTCATACTCTTTCCTGGTGGTTTTTAGATCATAGTAGGTCTTCATTCCTTCAGTTGACTTTTTTAAATTGCGCTGCGCAATAGCAAAAGCATTTTGTAGGTGCTTTCTGAAATGTTCAATGTACTCATGAGTAGCTGACGCATTTATGAGGGTCTGCTCCTGAGTCATACAGAGCAGATGCTATAGTAACACCATTTTTTGTCCGGTCATGAGCTCAAATGGAGACATCTTTGTTGCAGAAGATGGTGTAGACCTAATAGCCATCAGGACAAGTGGCAATCGGATGTCCCAACTGGGTTTAGTGTCTGCCACAAACTTCTTTAAGATACTCACAATTGTTTTGTTGTATCTCTCCACCGCCCATCCCCCACTTGAGGCCATGTGGTAGGCAATGTGGAGTTTTCTTTTTACCGCTAGAATTGCCCACATCTTTGCCATCACCTCACTGGTAAAATGGCTTCCTCGGTTGGACTCAATCTTTGCAGGAGGCCGTAATGAGAAAAGATGTGGTTGATCATTAGGGCAGCAACTGTCTCTGCCTTACAAGTCGGGGCTGGTAGACATTCTACCCACTTCGTGAACCTGCATGTCACAGTCAACATGTACTTGTTTCCTCTAGAGGAGCGAACAACTGGCCCGATGAAATCCACTTGCACATCTGACCAAGGCAGTGTCATTCCTGTTTTTTGTAGAGGAGCTCTATGTGTGAGTAAACTGGGTTGGAATTGAGCACACGCAAGACACCACTTTAGGTAGGTGTTGAGGTCCGGGCCCATGTAGGCAACCTTGCACAATATTTCCAATGTTGTATGAAACACCCTATGAATGGCAGTGTCCCTGTAATGGATGTGGTTTAAAATCAGGCTTCGGAATGAGGTAGGTACCACCCACTGGTCACATCCAGATAGGGCTCTCCCTACCAACAAAACTGTCTTGGATCCGGAACATCTTGGAAAATGTCATCAACAACCAGAGATCCGCCTTACCAGCATCATCCGACTCTTTTAGAGGAAAACTTCCCGAGTCTACAATGTGTCGATAACATTTCTCAATGATCGGGCCTTCTTTTTGTGCAGTGATCCAATTTGCATCTGCAGTATCTTTACTCCGCTGGGCGGTTGAGAGTTCATTGTTAGCCGAGTTTGTGACCTGGGGAAAGCTGCCACTTGGATTTCATCCAGTAGGAATTCCATTTCTATGAACTCCTCCTGCTGAGCTCCGGTTTTAGACAGCTGGTCAGCAGGTCATTCCCAGTCTTATCAGGACTCTCTATCTTGGAATTACCTCTTATCTTCTTCCAATAGATGGTCATCCCATTGGAGGTCACCAGATCGTTGATTGACTGGATCAGTTTGGCTTGCTTTAGGGGTTTGTTGTTGGCACAAACATGCCTCGATTCTTCCAGTTAATCAGGTGCTCCACAAACCCATTCCTGACATAATCAGAGTCAGTGACTATGACCAGTTCATTGAGTTGGTGGAGCACTGCAGTGATGATGGCTTGATAAACAACAATGAACTGGGGGTATCCCCTGACAAATGTCTTCTTCTTTGACCTTGTGTGGGGAAGTTAAATACGCCTCCATGTTGTTGTTGGTCATTAGACTTTCGTCCTTGAGACAGTTTTCTTAACACAATAATGCAAGTCTGCCAGCCTTTGTGCTAGGTGACGCTTCTTGTTTTGGCCATATCTGACCTCCAACGGAAAGCCTTGCATGGACAGAATCCAGGAAGTAATTCTGAAAATACTAACGTTCCCCATCATGATTCTGTCACTTTGTAGATACTGCAAGGGTTGGTGCAGAGTCTAGACAATGTTGTGCTCCTCTTGTATGAATGGGCAGTAATTTTTTAGCACCCACAACATGGCCAGGAGGGCCTTCTCTCAGTCATTGAATTGTTCCTCCACAGAGGACAAAGTCTTGCTCACGTAGGAGATGACTTTGTTGACCTTGTCATGCTGTTGGTACAATACTGCTCTTAGCCAAGTATCTGAGAACCCTGTCTCCAAGATGAACTCCTTGTTCTTTATGGGGTAAGCCAAACAACAAGCCTGGGAAAGGCTTCTTTTCAGTTTTATAACTGCCTCAGATTGTTCTGGACAACACTTCTACTTGACTCCGGACTTTAATAAATGAACCAAGGGTCGAGTGACATCTGCGTACTCTTCAATGAACTTTCGACTATAATTAGTAAGTCCAAGAAGGCTTATTAATTCTCGCAGAGTAGTAGGGTCTTTTATTTCTAAAAATGCTTCCACCTTCTTTGCCTGGGTATTAAGACCCTCAGGTTTGAAGTTCACATGGGTATTACACCACTGTGCTTTCTGAAAGGACAGTTTTGCTCAGGCCTTCTGCAACAGGGTTAGAACATAGCATATTTCTGCTTTATGTTCCTCCACTTTTGAGCTCTTGATCAAAACATCATCCACATAGGCCAGGTTTCCGCTTTCACCCAAATCCGGCATGGCCTTATGTAGGAAGATGTTGAACACATTCCCAGAGTTTATGTATCCAAAGGGTGTTTGGGTCCATGTATACTGCTGCCCTCGAAGGTAAAGGCAAGCTTGTACTGGTCTTCCCTACTCACTGGTACTGTCCATTTACCGTTGATCAGGTCAATGGCAGTGCACACCTTCGAGCTTTGGATCTGGGCCAGTCCTTGATCGATGTAGGGAAGGGGGCAACTTGACATTTGGACCTGTTTGTTCAACTTCCCCAGGTCTGCAGACAGTCTCCATTGGCCAATTGGTTTGAGGATCCCTGGCACCAGGTTGTTGAAGATACTGTGGATCAGACAAATTATCCAACAGGATTCTAAATTTGTAATAATCTATGTGAGTGACTCCATGGATGTGAGGGGTAAGCAGTATAGTTTCACAAATGCTGGAGCCATCTTGGGGTCCGTGGGAATGGCAGTTGAATGAATGGATGTGCGTCCACAGTCATATGAGCCCACTGAAAAGATATCTTGGAATTCCAGGAAGGCCTGTTTTAGATTTTGTCTTTGCTCCTCGGTTTCACAGGCATCAGCAAGATTGATCCTTTCCCCGACTATCTACTTGAAACCTGGCAAGACCTCGGACTTGGCAATTTCAGCGGAATCCTCCAATTAGGTGGAGAGATCTCTTTCGGTGGTGTTGACCTGGAAAGGGGATTCGAGGTAGTGGTCCTTGACTCTAAACACTTCCCCCTCCCTCCTAATGTCACAGGTTACCTCTTCCACACCGTAGGGGCAGGGAAAGTACACCAAGAAATTCCCCCCATGCCTAGTGAAAATCTTTTCTGGAGGAATACCATCGCTGATGTCAAAACAGTCCTTTGGGATTGGTCCCATGATCCCATTACCTAAATCAATAAAATAATGCAGGGCATCAACCAGCATTCCAATAAAGGTGCCTGCAACAAAGTGATACTTAGAGGGTCGCTGTTATCCACCAATATTCAAATGGTGTTGTGTTCTAGGTCTACTAGAGGTGTAGGATATATATATAAACCTTCTTGTTGGAGATGGGAATTTACATTATATATGAGTCCTGATGTTTGAGCACCTGTCCTCGCTCAATTTTGAAGGGAAGAGTAAATTGTCGCACCTGTCCTGGGATGGTGACCTCTTCTCAAACTTGAACTTCAACCACATAAGGCAGCAATTGACCTGACCGGAATGCTTTCTCAATGTTGTCAAAGCCCGTGGGGTTACTCTGCAGTTGGGACCAGGCTTTATTATTAATTAAATCCAAACTGATTGCGAATCGGTTTGAGAATGTTACTTCCCAGATAAAAGACGCAAGGGACATCTCTCGCGACCCAACAATTATGGTCTATACTTTTGTTGCCAATGGAAATCTTTAGCATACACATGCTAGTGAGGAGATGTTTGGAAGTTGGGGTTTCCAGACCTACTTCCCATTTGACAATCAATTTAAGTGTAGGAATGGTCTGATCTTTTGGGGGTTTCCTGAATAATTCTTCACTGATGAAGCTCCTTCCATTATTCAGGCATACACTGGCGAGCACTGGTTCCTCCCCCTCATTTAACTGAATGGCAAAAAACAAGTCCTCGCCCTTTTTCTGAATGTCCGTCAGACTTTGAGCGGATTATTCCTTGTCTGATTTCACGGGATTCAAGGTTCCTTCTGATCTTGGACTGGTGTCAAATTGTAGGGTGTTCCATTCCAGTGTTGATTGCCACTTAAAATTGGGAGGAAGGTTGATTTTCAAAAATGGAGAAGGGTTCCCATCACCAGTTGGCTCTCCTACAGAGATGACTGTGATGTCTGGGACTTGGTTACTTTTTAAATGGATCTCTACATTCTCAGAGTGTTAATCAATTACGTGACAGGTACCATTCAAGCTTACATAATTAGTACTCATTTTTAATTTGATAGGGCGGTTAGTCTGAGTCCAGAGGACTTTGTTATATACAGTCGATCAGAGGTGATAACCTCCTCAGGAGATCATTCCCCAGTAAACAAGTTGTGCCCTCTGGAGTTGCAGCGATCACCGGATGTTTCAGCTGGTGCCATCCAATTTTTATGTCCAGATCTGCATTCCTTCAACAGAAATATCATTCACATCAAAATTTTGGAGTTGTCTGAGAAGAGGTGTGAGTGTAATTTGGTGGCCCTCCCCCTGTCCTGAGTTTATTTGGTCAAAGGCCCTTTTTGAAAGGAGGGTGGCTTGGGGTGCAGTATCCACCGGAGCTGATAATTCACACTGACCTTGCACCTTAACCGGTGCATAAAATCGGCCTTCTTTCTCCTCCAAGGTGCAAAGAAAGTCTGAGTTATTTGAGAGCTTGGTGGTCATTTTCTTAATATTGAACTCCAACACAGCGTGATCTTGGGCAATTTTATGTGTCGGAGTTCGGGAATCTGTAAAAAACTTTGCAACTTGCAGTGGGAGTTGTTGAGGAATCCTCCTTTTCCACGGCGTTACCTGGCAACAGTTCTCAGAACCTGTTTGGAGAAAGTAAATCCCCTCCATTCCACTTCTGTTTGGCTCACATGTTTGGGGTTCAATAGTTTCTAGTTCTGAGTCCATCTCCATACTTACGCTGTCCCATGCAGGGTGCTTGGGACCTATTTTTCTTTCAGAGGTCTCCCCCGTTTTTGAAAAGAAGGTCTGCTTACATGAATCTTCCAGGGATCCATCTCTTTCAAAGGGGATTATTCGGATTTTCTCCACAAAGTGAGTTCTTCTTTGGCCTCTCTTACTTACCCTTTGCTCTTTGGATTCTAACATGCTGGGGGTAGAAGAGACACTTTAAGGCTGAGAGGTTTTTAGGGGTTCTGTTTGGTTGAGAGAGGAAGCTTCCTCAAGGGCTTGGAATCTCCCCTCAACCCAGGCCCCCTCCTCTCGAACCTGTGGTTTGTTTGAGGTTTCCTTCTGTCATTTCCCCCCTGGGGCATCAGACCTGAGTGTTGGGGAATTCTGGGAAGCAGGGTCAGGTTGAGAATCGGACTGAACCCTCTGCATGCACCCCAGATTATTGGTCAGTTGCTGGACCTGTCGCACCAGTTGCAAGACCTTGTCTGGGTGGTAGGGAGGTCTCACGTCTGATGCTCTTGAAAGGGGTAACTGTCCCTTCTCCCGGAGTAGCTCGGGGACTGGGAATTCCCCCCATAATTTTCCATCCTGAATTTCTCTTCTCCCGGGTTCAGGGATCTATTATCCTGGAACCAGTCAGAGAGAGGAGGATTGTTTTGAAAGTTGTGGTTTCGGGGATATCGGGGGAAAAAGTTTAGATTGGAAGGTGAAGTGATACTTCTCTCCTGAGGGAAGTTTGGAAGGAAGTTTGCTGGGGCAGTACTTACCTTTTTAGTTGCCCCCCTTGGGCCGGTGGAGAGTATACATACCCCAGGATTGGTTTAGAACCCTTGTACCTAGGACTTATAAAGGTGGCAGGGTCAGAAGGATCGTTTTTATGTGCCCCTGCCAGACTACTATTCATTTGGGCTGGGTTGGGGGGTCCCTTCTGCTTTCCATTTTGCTTGTTGGCAAGAGGGTTACTCTTAGGCCCCCTTGTCTCCATTTCCAATGGAGGGGTAGTTTTGTACCTCTGCCACCTGTACAGCAGCAGGGGTGTTAGATGGTTTGGGGGTTTTGGTGGTATTTTTCTTTTATCTCAGCAGGCTTTTGGACCTCATACCTCCTGGTGGCCTGATCAATTACCCAATCCCAGGTGCTATGTTCATGAAAGTCACAAGCCATTTGGGTCATTATGTATTTGGGGAGAGCCTGGAAATATGTTGTTATGAACTCCCTACTATTGGTGTTCAACCGCCGGGAAGTCTAAGCAAATGCCTGCCTTAAATCCTGCACAAACTCACTTGATGCCTGATCTTCCCCACGCTGCAAGTTATATGCAGCCTTACGGGTCTCTTGTGGGTTCCTATGTGTGGAAAATGTTTTCAATATTGTCACCTTATAAGTGGACCATTTATGATGATCCTGGTCCTCCAGTCCTGCAAAGAAACTGGACCACCCAGGTGAAAACATCCATTTAGCAAATGCCATCATCTGCTCATACAGTTCCAGGTTCTCCCATACCGAATACTTGCCATTCTTGTGGTATGGGGCCAGGAAGCTCTGTATGGCCTTGATTTGTCCTAATGGGTCTTTCACAAAACCCTTGCTGTCTTTTTCTTCCTATGCACCTGTTTAAATTCACCCTCTGACTCAGAGCTGCTAGTGGTACTCCCTGCCCTACCTTCTAGGCACCCCCTAAATCTATGAGACTGGGAATATCTCCCAGAACCACGGGGTCTGGACTCCTCTCGCATAGACCAAAGTGAACTCTCAGGGTCACTCGCCCTGGTGTTCCTTTCAGGCCCAGGATAGAACCAAGTTTCCTCATCCCTCCTAACAGGGAGTCTTGGGAATTCCCCCCTCCCCTGAATATACAGAGGTTTTAAGAATGCCCTTCCTAGGCTGTGGGTCTGGCTTTTCTCCTTCAGCAAAGTGGGAGAGGTGGTCTCTTTGTAGTCGCATCTTCAGCCAATCTAACTCCCTGACTTTCTCCTCATAAGAGTTTTCATGGTCTGCAGTACTTACAATATTATTCCTTACTTCCCAGGACACACTGGTCGGGCCACTTTCCCTTATGTGTGGTAGAGATGAGTACTCATCAATATCAGACAGGGACTGGCATTCCTGATCACTGGGAGCCGGCCTGGGTAAGTCAAACTGCTTCATGCCACCCTGGTCTGGATAGGTGGCATGCATGAGGCCAGTTCCCATTTGTGCATGAGAGGATATAAATGATTGGCATTGGGCCCCTGCTGGGAGGGGCGCCACACCTTGTTCCATGGGCCTTGTCCCATATCGTGATTGGTCAGGGTGCCTCAGTTCCAGTTTGTAATTTTCAATTTCCTTGGTGAGGCTCTCACACCTGTGTCTCTATTTGCTTTTGGTGGTCAGAGAGCTGGCTTTTTAATTCTGACACTAAGGCCTGATTAATCTCATTTACCCTGCACTGAGCTGCCAACCGATCCTGTGTTTGCTGCACCTCCTGCTGAAGTGATTAATTCTCTCTCTGTGAGCCTTGTAAGCTATTTGCATATTGAAGGCGTTTTTCCTTCATAAGACTAATCGCTTTCTCTTGTTCATCCCTACATTTTGCTGCCTCTAATAGTTCAGCTTCTATTTGCCTCACTCGCTAGACAATCTCATTCCTTTCTTCTCTAATTCTGGCCAGTTCCTGAGAATTCTGTATTAGGACGCTGTTATCCTGATTCAAGAGGCCTTTTTCCTGAATCAGCTGCATCCTCTGTTGTTTCAGAGTACTAACCTGCTTATATACCTAATCAAAGTCATTTTGGGAATTAACCCCTTTGATAATGAATTGACTATTTTCAGTTTTCAATTGTTTCGTTTCTAATTGGAATGCAAAAATGTCCTCAGCTTGTGTTGCAGTGCACTCAGATTTTCTATACACTCTTTGTGTATTTTTCTGTGCAAAAAACAGGGTTTCACACTCTGCACTCTCTTGCTGCAGTGTTTTTAACTCAGCGTTGGGTTATTGAACAAGATCATGGGAATATGACAGGTGTCCAGCCTCATTCATTCTGCTAGCCTAACTATTTTGCCAACGCTCTTATACCAAAAACAAATGAAAATATAACCAAGCAGTAGCTGAGCAATTTGTATCTGTTCATCACGAGCAGTTGTGGTCATGTAAAATGCCTCAAGTGCTTCGTGCAATATTCAGGTTTCAAGCCAAATATAATTTATTACTGAGGTAACCTCTGGCACAATTCTGGTTTGCCAGTTCCTGCATTGTCCTCAATCCATTTTCCTTAGAGAAATGATTTAGTAACGGTTTATTGAGAAGCCACCCTAAACAAAGGGAGTCCCTTCCCTCGCTATTCAACAAACTCTTTAACAGATTTTTTTTTTTAGCCCTATCTCAGACATATAGCATACCACTTCGATCCCTCTCCCCTGAGCTAACACTTAGCAAAGAACCAGGCCGACGGACGGGAGATATATTGGTATTTATTTGATTAACTGTAATAGAAATGAGCATGAAAACACCACTTTATCTGTGTCACAACATAATAAACTTCACTCTGCATAAATAAATCACAAAAGTGAGTTTAAAAGAACACTGACACAATTATTCCCTTTCTGTAAAGCTCACTTTACCAAATTATTACACTGATCAATAATATCATTTCACCCCAAACATTTGGTTTGAAATAAACACAGGGTGATTTATCGCTTTGTTTTTCAGACCCCCGCCCCCTTGCTCTGGTCTATGTTGGGAAGTCAGACAGAACAATGTGAATGCTTTGGGAAAGTTTGGATTTCAGACCCTGCCCCCCCTGAGTGAAAGGCCTGTGTTGAGGAAGCTAAATAAAAAGGTCAGACTGATTTAAGGAAAAAGACACCCCTCTTCCTTATGGAAGTCAGGGTCAGCTGGACAACAAGGATTACCAAAATCAATGATAGGCTTTAGTTTTCAGCGCATAATAGGGAGTGAGCTTAATCTATTCAAATGTTAACAAAATGTTATCCCGAAGTATTCTGCCAAATGGGGAATTAATTACATTCATATTTTTGGTTAAATATGCTAAGGATCTACACAGTTTTGCTCCCCCACTCACTATAAAGGGAAAGGATTCAAGGCAAGCAGACTCCCCCACCTTTTGGTTTTACAGGGCTTAGTTCTACTTATATAACAAGGTTCTGTTTAAAGTTTCAGGAAAGTCAGCTGCATTTCAGGACACTCTGGAAAGATAGGGCAGGGGTCTGGTCACTCCACTCTCAAAGATGGCCTCCGCTCTCCACCACAGGACCCAGGACAAAGGTCAGCTTTGAGGCCTTTCTTGAAATTGACAGCTCCACCTAGATGCACTTTCAGCAATCTCCTCGGGTGTCTCCTTACAGCTGTCAGATGGTGAGTTTCAGCAGCCTTCCTGTCTTTCTCTTTTTTCTGTCACCCTGTTTTTGTGTCTGTCCACTGTCCAAGTGCAGTCCCCCTTATATAACAGAAATGACATCACCAATTGTACAATCTTGGGGAATTACCCTGCAATAATCCCTGCCACTAGGATTGGACAATTACTCCTCTCTCTCCTCCCAGCCCTGCCTCCAAGTCAGGATTGGTTCAGGAAAGCCAGCTGCATCTCAGGACATTCTGGAAAGACAGGGCAGAGGTATGGTCACTCCAATCTCAAAGATGGCCTGCCGCTCTCCACCACAGGACACAGGTCAGCTTTGAGGCCTTCCTAGAAATTGACAGTTCCACCCAGATGCACTTTCAGGAATCTCCACAGTGTCTCCTTACAGCTGTCAGATGGTAAGTTTCAGCAGCCTTCCTGTCTTTCTCTTTTTTCTGTCACCCTGTTTTTGTGTCTGTCCACTGCCCAAGTGCAGTCCCCCTTATATAGCAGAAATGACATCACCAAATGTACAATCTTGGGGAATTACCCTGCAATAATCCATGCCACTAGGATTGGACAATTACTCCTCTCCCTCCTCCCAGCCCTGCCTCCAAGTCAGGATTGGTTTCAGGAAAGCCAGCTGCATCTCAGGACATTCTGGAAAGACAGGACAGGGGTATGGTCACTCCACTCTCAAAGATGGCCTGCGCTCTCCACCACAGGACACAGGTCAGCTTTGAGGCCTTCCTAGAAATTGACAGCTCCACCCAGATGCACTTTCAGGAATCTCTTTGGTGTCTCCTTACAGCTGTCAAATGGTAAGTTTCAGCAGCCTTCCTGTCTTTCTCTTTTTTCTGTCACCCTGTTTTTGTGTCTGTCCACTGTCCAAGTGCAGTCCCCCTAACATAGCAGTAATGACATCACCAATTGTACCATCTTGGGGAAGAACCCTGCAATAATACCTGCCACTGGGATTGGACAGTTACTCCTCTCTCTCCTCCCAACCCCGCCTCCAAGTCAGGATTGGTTTAGGGGTTTGAGCAACAATGGCAATTGCTATTTGTAATCACCCTTTCGTTCTCCTTTCAACTTTTTGGGAAAAACTAGTCATGTTTCACAACTTCATAATTTTACTAGCAACTGCCACACCAAACATGTTTTTTGTTTAAGCTGATCATGGACAATTAGATAAGCCATACGATGTAGCACGGCCATGTGGGACATTTCTGTCATTTCCATGAAAAGCACAATAGTTCTGAAGATGTAAGTTATTAAGCATATCCCTAATTTCATTTTCTACCTTTTCAACAATGGAATCTGTTCAGACCAGCCAGAAAACTAGTATAATTGGCCACTACAGTTCCCAGATTCACAGGTAGATGCATTTTATATCCCCAAAATCGCCTGGACATTACATAAAAAAATGTACCAACATGAAATTAATCCACAGTATGGTTGCTGTGAAAAAGGCCTAAATGATAATAGTCATTTTAAATTAATTGTGAATGCTCGTGTTCAGCAAATGGGAGGTCTGCTTCATCCAGCCCAGCCATCTGTTCCCCTGGGCCAGCTTGTGAACAGAGGTATTTTATGAGTCTCTCTGAAGGTGGTAGTTTGCTCTTTGAAGTGGGTGTCACCATTTTCACACATATTAGTCGTGCTTCAGCAAAGGGTGAATTTCATTTGAGTCCCTGCTTTCAGACCCAGCAAGTCTGGAAGACACTAGGCTTTCAACACCTTCAGCAGCACATTTAATTGCAGAGGTCATTGGATGGGGGACGACATCCAAGCTGGAAGTGAGAGTTTTCCTCTAAGGAGTTTTGACCTCAGCCAGAAACAGGTTTTCCATGATGACAAAGTGGCTCTCCAACTGTCACTGGAGTGTTTTTGTAGTTGAAGCATAATATACGTTGCTTTTGTCAACCCACAAAACTTGTTTTGTTTTCCGACATTTGTCTGAGAGCAGAAATATTTTTTCCACTTTGGCTTTTTAAAGATGTTTTTATTTGCACACACTTGTGCAGGACGTTTTTGCTTTTAATGTTTAAAATCCTGTTTTCCATGTAACAGGGATCTTTGATTCCTCCTTCTTTTGTAAATTAAAATGTTGCTTGTCCATTGGTAATGACAGCTAGGCCCCTTTCCACATGGCTCTTTAACTTTACTTGAAAAACAAAAGCAAAAGCCAGGCCGTTTTTGTTTCAGTGTTTAAATGCCTGAAATTCATGTGAAAGGGACTTCAGTTTGGGGCCTTGAAATGCACCTCACAATGTACATGTACATTTGATCGGAATATCTACTTTATCAAGAAAGAAAACCTTTTATCTATACATATGTGGAAACTATTGGCTTTACTGGTAACAGTCGCTAAAATAATTGTTTTCTATCTTTGCACTTGCATTTTTTTTCACAGTACAAAACAACACACACACCCACACTCACAAATAAACACACACACACATCACAAAATACAGGATGTAATGCCCTAACACAGAATCCCCTAAGCCGTCAAACTTTCCCTTTTTCCCCAACTCCTGACCCATTTGCTAAAACTTAAAGGCCAGCAACTCACAAACTGGTGTAACAATATTGCTGTCTCCCCTAAGTACTCAAACTTGTATTTTGCCCCACAGTAAAGAGCATAGATTTGAAAGGTGATTTCATGTCACGTGAGCACATGTTTCCAGTCCTGGGCTTTTGTGTAACATAAGAAAGCATTCTGGGAGTTGAAGCCTTTGTTTCAACTTGATTAACACACCAGAAAACAATGATTTTCAAAACAGAACCCAGTATAGTGTTCAGATGACACAGAGCCCTAAAACATCACTTAACAAAGAAAATTACCATGGTCCCCTGCTATAAAAACATAAATGAATGCAAACTCTTCCCCTTTTCATGTTACACTATTCCTTTGGGCATTTTTTTAGCTTTTGCTGAGTGGCTTGTGGCCTGCTGTCATTTTCCTGAACCATTATATGATTACTATTATGCCAATGCTATTCTATTTTCTCCATATGTTAGTCACACTGGGCTGTCAGGTCCAATAGTTGTTCCTGAAGTTCCATAAGGTTAATTGAATATAAACAAATGCAAACTTTGTACAGGATCTCTTGCTTCTTGTGGTTTCTGCTTTTCTGCTTTAAGGTAATGAGAAAGCAATACAATTAATGACAGTATGTACATGTTTCTGTCCTCTAACTATAGAGCTGTATGCTGGTGTTCTTCATGTATCTGAGTGTGTTTTTGTGTCCTGATTTGGGGATGGCACATTTCCTTTCTGTCTAAAGCTGCTACATCGTGGTGTCTCTAACGATGTTAGTGGTTTGACTTCTCAGGACCTTAGTTAATATTGTCAGTTTAGGTCTCTTAAATTGCAGCCTGAGGCTCCTAGTCCACTCTGGGTATGATTTGTACCACACCTTGTCCAAAGGACTAGCTGAGTGCCTACCTCTCGACATACTTATCAATTATTGGATCACTAGGAACTGGTCTGAAATAATGTGGGCATTCACAATATCTCCTGGCCTTCTTCAGTGTCATGTACCTAATAGAGGGAGAGGAGGGGACAAATGTGCCCATCTCTCTTCATTCCCCCCTCTGGTCAACATGTCAACAACATCCTTATATGACAGTCCTTTTGCTGTGGGCTGCCATATCTTTGTTATTCCTTGAGGCGTCCATAATAGTTTGTGTGGTCATCAAATGACCAGTGCATGTAACAGCATACTCCTTCGGGATTGCACCAAATCCACTTCCATTCATAGAACTTTGGATCATGTGGATTGTCCAATTATATTATTCCTGCTGGAAATAGTTCACACTGTGGGGTCTTTTCTCTCAACTTGTCTTGTTCTGCAACAATCTCACCTTTTGTTACTCCTATGTTTAGATCCATCAGGATCTGCATTTCAATAGCCTCTTCTGCTGTTTTAATGCACATTGCCGTGCAGATCTTGATACCATACACACTGATGCTGTTCCCCGCACGATGGCTCCAGCTAATATGCTCAGTCCATCTGACAGTCATGATGGCATCCATGATCATATATACATTAGCCAGCTCTTGTCCTTCTATGTTCCTTGTGCTTCATCCTCCATCTTCACATGCATCTGACCCAACTGTGCTACTGCATCTGTGAGAGTTGCATTGTCTTCATCATTAGCAGGAATGAATGTGCAACAGGAATTCCCTATCTTTGTGCAAACTCCTCCTTCCATAGCTGTGAGGAGATCCAGAACATATGTATTTTGGAGTGCCGTCAACCTTATTCCTCTGAGCTCTTCTTTTATGGTGTTGAACCCATTCACTGTAGAGTTAATTGTTACCATCAGATCCCAACAAGTGATCTGCAACCACTTGGTATTTGTGTACATCTTTATTCCTGGTATTATTGATGCAAGGATTATTTTTGTCCTGCTAAACAGTCTGTGTTCTGCTGGGATCTCATCCAGTGCTGTTTCTGATGCTTCTGAGAAGTAATTCCACCCTCTTTTCACTCTGCTCAATCCAGCCTGCGTCTCTGTTTTCTCTACCTGGGCTGTTTATGCTATCTTGACTGACATCTTCCTTCGTCCATCTTTGGGAACTCGTCAAGATTCACATCCTTTTTGGGTACCACCAACAAAGGCATGTTGATGTGTACTAATGGGCATACCCCTCACCACTCAGGTTGCAGCTTCTCATACGCCTTTGAACCACATGCTGAGTATTGATCCATTAGCACTGCTGTTCCTGCTCTCATTGATGCAAGTTGTTCAATTGTTTTGCATCCTACATTCTCGCCGACTTTGACATTGCCATTGTTCTGATAGCACAAGGCTGTAATCTTCAGGGGGATTATTGGCATCGGTCCAACTTTGTTCTCCACCCATGTCAGCAACTTTGCGCTTGCATCCCATTCCTTCTGGCATTTGTAATTTTCTTCCTGCACCTTGTTGACTGACAAATGTGCTAATATCAGTGCCTTGCTTCCCACCACTCCATCCTGACATCCATCGTTTGTGTACACTTGTCCATACACTATTATCTGTGGCCTTTCCCTGCATACTATCCCTCATCCTATCTCGTGTACTCTTGTCCAAGGACATGGCAATTCCTTCAGTGTGATAGTCTTTGTCTCTCCTTTCCCAGGTCTGTCCGTTAAGTATTGCAACCCTTCATGCAGCTGCCAGTAATTGTTCTTCATGTCCAATGTCTTTATGCAACTGTCTTCATATGGGAAGGTCCCTTTGGACATCCATCTCAATGTTGCTGTTGTCCATTGGAATCGTCCTTGCATTTGCAGCATCGCAAGATATATCACGCAGTGTGTTCTTGCTGCTGCTATTTCAGTTGCTATGAACATTCTAGAGGCACTCATGGCATAGGGAATTAAAGAGCAGACATAACAACTTTCCCCAGTGGTTTTCTTGCCTACTTTGGCAAATGTTGATTCCACATGTTGTTAGATACTCATGCTGTGTCAGTGAGATACATGTCAACTCCCTTTATGTCTGTGTCCGTACTGCACTAACCTCTCTTTACCTTATCAGCAGTGTCTTCTTGTCCACCTGACATGGTCATCCCTCCTGCTTGGGTCAGTAGAATGTTAGTATTGTGTACAGCGGTAGTGCTAGCAACGACATACAATTGCCAAAATACAAATCTCATCAAGCTACTGAGAATTAATAGACACAACATGATAAGAATGTTCTTCATTGTTTCTTTCATAACCACTTACACTGTGTGATCCTTGTAGTCTGGTGATATAGTTGCCTGCCTGAAATTCGCGAAGAAAAGTGTTACTGTGTTAGTATTTATCAGTACCCTCAAGCCCCATGAACTAAATTGTCACTAATGGTGAAGACAAAGACATCCTCCCAGACCTTTCTTACTGAGGGGTCTCTCAATGTAGGAAGATCTGGGAATTTGCTGTGTTCAAGTTGTGGGTATGCTTGGTCCAAGGATTCAATTCAACAAAAACAAGGAAATATCCTTTAAGTGATAGTGCTCTAAATCGTCTGGGTATCCTCATATAATGCACATACTGGTCAGAGAATGTTTCAGGGAGATGGGTGGAAGGTAGCATCAGGATAACACCCTATACAATCCTTACAACATTTGTGTCAACCTGCGTGTGTGAAAAGAAAAATAATAAACAGACAGTGTTTCATTCATCAATCTGCACAAGTATTCCTGTGGCCGCTTCTGCTGCTTAGGATCATTAAACCATGGGTTGGCCTTGTCTCCCTAACTCGGTAAGGTCTGCACACACTTGTTGTTCATTGAGGTCCTGAAAGTGGCTCTGTCGGTTACTGCTACTCTGTTGTCAGGTGAGGCCACTGCTTTGTAGGGCTTGACATCTTGAAGGTGGTTCCAAACAGACTTCCCTACTAATTTAACAGCTTTGTCTGCTACGGGCTCAACCACATGAGGGGCGGCAAACCTTCCAGCACCTCACAAATGTATGCAGGAGAACAATTTCTTGTGGTGAGTCATCGCTGTCAATGTCTTTGTTTTCTTCTGGGCCCCCCTGGATCCACTGTATCTGGCGAGAGATAAAAGAAGCACTAGAAACCAGAGAAGTGGTGTACTCATACATTTCCTGTCCTAACACATCTACACTATTCTCACAATCTTTCAATGCCCTTGTGGGAGGAGCCAGGGGAAGATCTATGCACTGTCCTGTCACCACCTCGTGGCCCGTTAAATGGTGGGCAGACCCTGGCTTATTGCACAATTCAAACAATGACAAAGGTAAACAATGGAGCCAGTTTTCCTTGGTGCTCCGCTGGGTTTTGGCAATACACTCATTAGGAGTCCATTCAGGTGTTCACACAAATTCCATTTGCTTGTGGGTGATAAGCACAAGCACATTTTTGCTTGATGCCTAGCAGCGTTGTGATGTGCTGAAACAGTTCATTGGCCAAGTGATGGCCATTGTCAGAGCGCAGGACCTCACACACGCCCCATCTTGGGAAAACATCCCGACTAGAAACTTAGCCGCTCTAAGGGCATCAGCATGTGAACAGGGCCCAGCCTCTATCCACCAAGAGAATGGGCAAACAACCACTATCATGTAGCGGTACCCTTGGCAAACTTAAACCATGTCCACGTAGTCCATGTGGAGATGCAGAAATGGGCCTATGGGTCTTGGTATTGTCCCCTCTCACAACTCTCAAAGTATGCCCTGCTTTAAACTGTTGGGAGGTTAAGCAGTTACTTACAAAATCAGCTACATATTCATTCAAATTTGGGCAAAACCATTTTTCTCCAATGTATGCACCAATGACCACCTTCCCTGTTTGTGTTGGATAATGCAATTGTGCTAATGCTGTCTTCAGCAATGCAAGTGGCATGACCATTTTTACTGTGTTTTTTCTGTCACCAAAAGGCATCCGTTAGAGACATTGAGTATCTGCTCTTTATCCATAGATCCTTCTCTTCCTGGGATGCAGTTCCCTGCAGTTCAATAATCTGTGTCTCTGGTGATGTATTGTAGCCTTCCCTCATCACCATGTTCCTTCCTCCTCCCTGAGGTTTTGGTCTCTCCTGCAGTTCCAACAGTTGTCCAAAGTGCGCTGCACACTTTACCTCAAAAGCTGCTGCTTCATTTCCTCTTGAGATAGGGTCTTCCCGTTTTGCGTGGGCCTGGCACTTCACTAGTTCTACCAGACCACAGTTTAATGCAATTGAAACATACATGAATGAATAGAAAGATGCTAATATGCTCCTCCCAACATGATTGCCGTAATAAGCCAAGGTAAAACTAACAAGTGAGGGGAGCACGTGTTGTGACACTAGATGTTCACTACGCACAAACAGACATTTCCGGCGCCTATAGGTCTTTAAGTTTGGGTAGGCAGCCAGGGAAATACATTTTATGGCCATCCCATTTGCGTAGAAAATCCTGTTCTGAAATACCGGCACCGTGGGGTATGCGAAGGAGAATCCGGTAAGCCACATATGAGCTTCTGCTCAGAACAACAATCAGCAGGGATACTGCTGTGTTCCCTTAATGGGTAGGGAAAGAGTGGCTTATTTGGTGCATGATAATCGGGCGGCTGGCATATACTGCACGGCACCCCTGAACCGATTACAGCCATATGACACTATTTCCATGATGGCCACATCTGTGGAATCTTTGATACATTGAATGTTTCACCCCACTGACGAGCCCCTAGTTTTGGGCATCAGTATTGTGACCCGGGTGGATATTTGGGAGACAGCAACTTGTTTTGTTGTCTTCGGTAAATACTTTCTGGGTACATTCTCCATATTTTCCCCTCTTTTCATTTTCACATCAATCATTCTATGTTATTGTGCTTCTTCTAGATGCCACTCATGCAGACTAGACAATGAGACACCATTACACACCCCCGGGAGAGTCTCAGCCGCGAGGGGGCACTGAAGTAATCATTTGGACATGAAGGTAATTCTGTTTTCATACAAATGGACCGTTCTAGAGATGTGATAATTGTCAGCATTTTGTGATCATTTTTAAAAAATGACTTATGTGATTAGCCTGTCATCATGGTTTACCTTGCACCACTGATGAGCCCCTTGTCGAGCATCAGTACAATGACATAGATGAGTGTTTGGGAGGCGACAACCGGTTTTATTGTTCCAAATAACACCATCTTTATAGACTTTCCAACGTATATACACATTACTCATTTTGTATGAGTTGACTCTCTCTAGATTCCATTTGTTTGAGATCTAGACGTCGACATGCTGACACACCTCTTGGGAACTTAAAGGACTTTGCCCACATTAAGCCATGCGATGGTTCTGCACATCAGGATGGATGTCTTTATGCTTCGACTGTCACACCATTATTTACCAGGTATGCCCTAGCAACCAGGCGTCATGTCTCCCTACCTCCATAAATTGGAATTTGTTTAGCCGCACTCTCTGGTGATATGTACCCTGAACATGTGATTAGTCTGTTATATCATGACTTACCAGATATGTCCAGGTATTTTAGAGCCAGGCTTTCCTGCTTCTATGAGATGGCAATTATACAGCCATATTCTTTGGCAACATGCATCCGTAACATGCCAAATATCTTGGCTTTCTGCATTGTCGGTGGATTAGTATTTTCAGTATTGACTAACTGGAGCGCTGGAGGAGGATTTGCTGCCCCCTGAGTATGACAACTTGCATAACCTCCTTCATCAACCCACATCTTTGTTGCTGTTCCACTCTTGAGCGTTGGTTGAGCAGTGAACATTGTGTCATGTAATTGTTGCAAATGTGAGAGACAGAGGTACACACATGGGCCTCTGCAACCCTTTGCAATTTTTTAACATTGGCAAAATAAAAAATGAGCTGATCCATTTTCACTCTTGAAATTAACTGTTTTGACTATATAACTAATGAAAAATGTGAATATATTTGGAGGAGTTAATTGTTCCTTCCATTTTCTTCTTCATCCCTTCTTTCCCTCTTCCCCTCTTCTCCTCTCCCTTATGTTGTTAGTCAAGACATTTACTACGTCAAGTTGGTAGCACACACCAATGTGATCACAAATTATTTTATGTGTCCTGAAGATGGCTTGGGTATGAAACACGGTTAGATTACCGAGCCAAAACTCAAGTAGAAACGGTTTTTACAAGCTACACTGGATTACAAAAGCTGGATAGTCTCTATGAATTATGTGGAGAATTACTGTATCAGAGCAAGACATTTGATACATTCCAGCATTTAAATATCACAGTGCATTCAATGTCAAAACAGCTTGTTGCACTTCAGGTCATTTTTCAAGACCTAATACCTTTACACATTGTCTATTTTGCTCTTTTTGCACTATATGAATGAATAACAGATGAGAATGAGTGCGTTGTTGACTGTATGTGCTGCATTTTTGGTTCCAGGTGGCTGTGTGTGTTCAATAACTGTAGAACTATAGATGTATATATGTATTTTAAATAAATTAATTTTTGTATACATTGTGCTCCCTCTTTTTTCTATGCAAAAATACAATAAAGATTATTGTGATAACAATTGAAGGCTTGTTCCATTGCAAAGAGATCGCTAAATAGAGAACAGTTGTTAAATGCCATGAGAGTTTGTATCAACCTTGAGGTACATACATTTTGTGCAGCTTATCAATTAGCCTTAGACTCTCAGCCCATAAAATAATAGAACAGGCTAGAACATGTTTTTTTGTTTATGTACAATTCTTAGTACAGCCCATAGTTGTTGTAGTCCCCCCATGAATAATTTTTAGAGAATCCAGTTTGAGTGGTCCCACCTTGTCCCCCTGTCTCTTTCACGTGTATACCAATATGGGAGAAACAGATACCCTTAGCTACACAGAAGCCGAGATCCAGGAGGCCATTAGTGGACCATGTATTTTTGATGACATTCCAGATTCCGGCAGTGCAGACCCATTGATAACAGCAGAAGGGCTACTTTGAGCCAAGAAAAAGGGGTTTCGTACTGAACTCCATGGACACCTATTAAAATAATATTTTAAATCTGACACCATTCCATTAGGGCTATGAATACAAATTATGCTAGCAGTATTTTTGGAGGATGAGGAATATTAGGTTTGTTTTAGTCAAATGGCTACTAAATGTAGCCATGATTTAATGCTGCTTACAATCAATACAACTGAAAGACTGCCACAAAACAAAGTACGAGCTAGACACACAGGAAGCAGCTTTTTTAGCCAGTGTTCTCATCACAGAATCAGTAAGGACATTGAACGCTGTTAACAAAGAATGGGAAGCTTTTAACAAATTCAATTTGCTTAAAAAATCCACTAAATTTAAAAGTGACATTGCGGCCTTCTCTCAAGAGAAAGTGTACCCTTACTTAGCTAGTGACCATAAGGCACCCAACTGGAATACACGATTCTATAACAGGCTCCAAAACAAAAAATGCTGGGTGACTTTCTCAGACACTAGCTCTTCGGGCAACGATTCAGGTAATCAATACACCGGTCGAGCTCCTAACATTACTGCTCAGAATTTATTAGGATGCAGGTCCAGCAGAGGAAGAAGTCCACCCAACAGAAGGCTCAGCCCACTAGTAGGCTGTCTACAAACATTCAACACCAGACAACAGGGTTTACCCTGGTAGAAATGGTGGTCTTTATCTAAGCAGCTTCTTACAGATGCTGAAAACAGGATTCTCAAGAAGGGATTCATTTTTGTTCCCACTAGAGACAACTCAGCAAACAACATGGAAATAGAACTCATGAAGTTCTTTAGAATGGTTAGATTGAGGGCTTTCTTTATGAACAAGGAAGACAGGGAAAATCCATCTCTCACAGGGTTTCGATCGAAATCCTAATTCACTGCCGATGCAAATGATATTCCCCCAGAAATAATTACTTTCAAGAACATGAACCTCGGATCCTTGCCTCAAATTACCAGTAAAAGCAATTCACTAGGACAAATACACAATCGCAACAGAGAAGAGAATGCCGCCCTAACGGCCTTATCTTGCAGCAAAGAAATAGTCATTAAACCTACTGATAAGGGATGTGGTATTGTGGTGATGGACAGGGAACAGTACGTTAAAATTGTATGTATTCTAATTGATAGGGGAAATCAGTATTCCAAAACTTCAGTGGATCCCAGATGAGCCAATTAAAACTTTGCAGGAACTTTGTACGCAGGGCACTGAATTAGGGTTTCTGACAGCAGAAGAAGCATGTTTCCTTACACTGAGAGATTCTAGATTGCCCACTATATATGCACTTCCTAAAAATCACAAGAACTGAACTGATCCATGAGGCAGACCTATTTTTTCAATTTTGTGGATTCGTACTGGAACCACGCGGTAAATACATTGAAAAAGTCGTCAATGAGTTGGGAGTAGATACATAATCTTTTCTTAAAGACACCGTGGCTACTATTAACTACTACGAAGGACTAACGTTAGAACATGAGAACTGTTTATTAGTTATGTTAGCTATTACTGCGCCATACACTAATATTCCTCAAAATGAAGCTAGGGTATATATAGAATGCAGGCTAAATAGTCGCCCACTACCACAGGTAATACCTACTGAATTTGTACTAAACCTCTTGCAGATCGCTCTATGCAACAATTTCTTCCAATTCCTAAATGACATATACCTACAGAAACATGGACGCGGCTTTCACTCCTAGTCTGGCCAATATATACATGGCTGATTTTGAGGGGAAATATATCTACAATAACAACCCCTTCAAGAACCATGTTGATCGTGTGAAAAGATACATAGATGACATTTTTTTCATCTGGCAAGGTACAAAAGAACAGTTTGACAAATGTATTATCTTGTTGAATCATTGTAACATCAACCTTGAATTCACCTGTCACGCAGATAACCAAAAGTTGCCTGTTCTGGATTTGTTCATATCTCACCACAAGGGCCATATCTATACTTCATTGTACTGGAAACCGACCGATCAAAACACCTTGTTGGTATATTCCAGTCAGCATCCACACTCTCAAAAAGACAATCTACCATATGGCCAATTTTTACGCCTTCAGCATAATTGCACTACAAAAGTGACTTTGAATACCATGCCAGCATCCTGGGGGCTAGTGCTAAGAGAGCATGTTAGACTCACAAAGAGCACTTGCTGTGTCCGCGAGAAAAGAGATACAAATTGGACCGTATAGCATGCCTGACAATGTTTTCTAAACAAACAGTCCAACTAAAAAAACTCATTAAACAACATTGGAACCTGGTCACCGGTACAGGATGCACGACCAGTCCACCTTTGTATGCTTTAAAATGTGTGTGCAAAAAACATCTGAGATAGCTGCAGAAGCCAGGGATCAGCTTTTCTCAAAATACTCTGCGGGCAGCCTGGAGTCATCAAAAAGAACAAGTGCTGGGTCACTATGCCTGGGGTAATTGCAGCGTCTTCCAATTTACATCCAGACCAACAGTATTTGGCCATGGCAATTTCCACTGGCAATTACGATAATTCACGAACTGTCTTTCCTGAAATGTTATACAGGTTATCAGATGCCCGTGTGAACAGATTTATGTGGGGATGACCACAAAAAATGTAGTCACCCGCATTAACAAACACTGCTCACCTATCAGGACAAAAACTTTAACGGCACCTTTGGTTCAGCACTATGTGGCAGCAAATCATACAGAAGATGATTTACAGTTGGTAGTAATTGACCAACTTAAACAAGACACTGGCGACTATTCAAAGCAAAACAGGATATTGAGGCTGGAACAATGCTGGATACATAGACTAAAGACCCAAGAAGCAGTCCTCAATGAAGAACTACTATGGCCTGTCCTATTACTATAAAATCCCGAATCCATGATGCCTTATTCGGGCAAAATGGAATCTTTGCGATGCCAGAGGACTAAGTGCAGCTCCGGTCACACAAATGTGTAAATTCAAAGTGAACACAAGTTATTTGACTGTATACTGAGATGCCACTCAGCAAAAAGAACATAGTTTTGTCCATTGATCGATTATTATTTTCTCTATGATGCGAGCCGCACAACAGGTCTGGATACAGCAGTTTCCTATGAATTGGGCCCTAATAGCCGGTCACATCAATATTAATTGATTACATTAATGTGCACTCGCAGGCAACTGTCCCACCATGCCATATGGATGGTACAATTTTTACATCCATGTTTATTTCTATAGACTTTAGCCTCATCACGAGTTTGGTGGTATTCTGGTGGATTTTCCGTCAAGTGCTATTTGCGCTAACGCCGCGCTGCCTGGTGGAAAGTACGCCAGATCACGAGTTCACGTGCACGCGCACAGGGACATGGCATTAACGCAAATAGTGCTTGGTGTAAAAATTGGCAAGGAACCCATAAATCTATCGCACTCAGTGCTACCGAGAGCTGCAGTGTTAATAGAGCACTGGAAACGCATCACTGCCGGAATGGGAAATAAAGCGGTGGCCAATTTGGAAATCACAATCCACTGAAAATCACAGCCCCTGCAAGCCATCCACCCTTGTGAACATTGCAAAATGTCTCAGGAACGAACCAGTGGCAAGTCAGCCCTTGACAGGGTTATAAAACCAAAGTTCAATGAGCAGGAGCTATCCATACTGGTGGAACAGGTAGTGGCCCATCAGGAAGGGCTGTATGGTGCACGGCAGCAAAGGAAAACTGGCCAGCGTCGAGCACAGCTATGGAGGGAGATCAGCCAAAGGATGTCTGCGGTGGCCCGCGTGCCCCTGGATGGTGAGGACTGCCTCAAGCGCCTAAATGACTTGCGGGTCCGAGTACATGGCCTACTCTCCCAGCACAGGTGTGCAAGCATGGCGACTGGAGGAGGGCCAGCACCACTACCACCCGAGCTCACCCCCTGGGAGAAGCAGGTGACAACACTCATCGATATGGGTACCATTGAGCGAGTCAGAGGAGCTGAGGCTGGCATTGGTACCGAGGAGGCTGCAGGTGAGACCCCCTAAAATTGCATGAACCTGTGAGTGCCATGCCTCTAGACCCTGAGTGAATGTATGTGCATGCAATGTGCGTGAGGCACCACAGCCACCCATGACTGACCCCTTGTACCACAGTACCATAGCGCCCCCAAGTCCCCTGAGTACGTACACTGCATGAGCACAAGGACCAGGGGATAGACATACATGGCCATGGCACAGCAGCGTGATGTGTGAGTGTGCATGAAACCCCCCCGCAGCAATATGATTTCTGTGGATCCCAAGCAGACATCTGAGGTCAATCCCCAGTAACACGTTGCACCAATCACAACATGGGGAGTCAACACAATACAATAGCGAAGCATGATTGATACTGTGTCCAATCCCACTGTAAGACATGATATGCATGATACACATCTAGGCTACCCTCAACTCATACAACGCCCTATTTACCCCACAGGCAGACAGCGCTCATCACAGGCCGATGATGATGGTGAGGAGGCTACAACATCCAGCCGCCCGACTTACCCGGCAAAGGGGCTGGGCAGAAACAACACGAAGCCCGACACATCCAACATCACCCCACCATAGCCCGCGGGTGCAGCGTCCACAAGGCAACAGGGGACCCTGGATGTTGAGGGAGCCACGAGTGGATCTGAGTCTGATGTGGAACACAAATCAACAGCTGCACGTGACACTGTACTGTTGACCTCACCAAGCCGCAGTATCACACATGAAATAGGCACACCCCAGGGAATCCCAGAGCCAAACACCTGAGCCAGACGTGGATACACCGTCCTATGGTACCCCCGAGGATAGGCACCCCAACCACAGCACCCCCACCCAAGGTGGCAACATGTCCCCCTACAGCCCACCTACTAGGCAGCGCAGAGATGTCAACCCGGTCCCCGGCACACCCAAAGGACCACTCATCATGGGAGCTGTAGTAATGGGGCATTTGGATGTCATTGAAGCGAGACAGATGCAAATTGAGTCCATGTCCATAGTGCACAGCACCCACATCGAGGCCATCAGCCGTGCCATATGGAATGCATCTAAGAGAATGTCCCGTGACAATACACAGACCCGTAAAATGGTGGAGGGATGCACAGTGGCCCTGACAGGTTTCAGGCAGAGGGTACGGGAGTTGTGTGAGGGCCTATCTGCGCATGCAGAGCAGATGAGGGAGTCGAACAATCTGCTCTGCAAGCAGCTGCAGTTTACCAGAGCCATTCCATCCACCTTGACTACACCCATGGAGGGATCTCTGAAGCCTTCACATAGACACTGTTCCATGCGCAATATTAGATGCCGCTCACCAGAGGGTCCCGGACTTGGGAAGCGCCTGCGACCATCGTAGATGGACATGGAACAGTGGTGGCCGGCCTCGGGCACATGCACCTACTTGCACTGTTTTGGGGAGTTCTGAGGGGGGGGGTTGTGTTTTGGGGAGTTCTCAGGGGGGAGAGGGGATTGTGAGCTCGGGAGTTCACTGGGGGAGGGGGGATTGTGTGCTGGGGAGTCCACTGGGCAGAGGGGGCTTGTGTGCTGGGGAAATCACTGGGGGCATAGGGGATTGTGTGCTGGGGAGGTAACTTGGGGGGGGCTTGTGTGCTGGGGAGTTCTGAGGGGGAGGGCAGATTGTGTGCTGGGGAGTTCAATGGGGGAGGGGGGATTGTGTGCGGGTGAATTCACTGGGGCAGGGGGGATTGTGTGCTGGGGAGTTCACTGGGCAGAGGGGGGCTTGTGTGCTGGGAAGTTCTGAGGGGGAGGGGGGATTGTATGCTGGGGAGTTCACTGGGGGAGGGGTGATTGTGTGCTCGGGAATTCACTGGGGGCAGGGGGGATTGTGTTTTGGGAGTTCACTGGGGGAGGGGGATTGTGTGCGGGGGAAATCACTGGGGGCAGGGGGGATTGTGTGCTGGGGAGGTAACTGGGGGAGGGGGGCTTGTGTGCTGGGGAGTTCTGAGAGGGAGGGCGGATTGTGTGCTGGGGAGTTCACTGGGGGAGGGGGGATTGTGTGCTGGGGAATTCACTGGGGCAGGGGGTATTGTGTGCTGGGGAGTTCACTGGGCAGAGGGGGGCTTGTGTGCCGGGAAGTTCTGAGGGGGAGGGGGGATTGTGTGCTGGGGAGTTCAGTTCACTGGGGGGGATTGTGTGCTGGGGAGTTGACTGGGAGAGGGGGGATTGTGTGCTGGGGAGTTGACTGGGGAGGGGGGGATTGTGTGCTTGGAAGTTCACTAGGGAGGTGGGATTGTGTGCTGGGGAGTTGACTGGGGGAGGGGGGATTGTGTGCTGGGGAGTTCACTGAGTAAGGGGGGATTTTGTGCTGGTGAATTGTCTGGGGGAGGGGGATTGTGTGCTGGGGAGTTGACTGGGGGAGGGGGATTGTGTGCTGGGGGGTTAACTGGGGAGGGGGATTGTGTGCTGGGGAGTTGACTGGGGGCGGGGGGCTTGTGTGCTGGGGAGTTGACTGGGGAGGGGGATTGTGTGCTGAGGAGTTGACTGGGGGAGGGGGATTGTGTGCTGAGGAGTTGACTGGGGGAGGGGGGATTGTGTGCTGGGGAGTTCACTGGGGGAGGGGGGTTGTGTGCTGGGGAGTTCACTGGGCAGAGGGGGGCTTGTGTGCTGCTGGAGTTCACTGGGGATAGGGGGATTGTGTGTTGGGGAGTTCACTGGTGGGAGGGGGGATTGTGTGCTGGGGAGTTCACTGGGGGAGGGGGGATTGTGTTTTGGGGAGTTCTCAGGGGGGAGGGGGGATTGTGTGCTGGGGAGTTCACTGGGCAGAGGGGGGCTTGCGTGCTGCTGGAGTTCACTGGGGAGAGGGGGATTGTGTGTTGGGGAGTTCACTGGGGGGGAGGGGGGATTGTGTGCTGGGGAGTTGACTGGCGGAGGGGGGATTGTGTTTTGGGGAGATCTCAGGGGGGAGGGGGGATTGTGTGCTGGGGAGTTCACTGGGGAGGGGGGATTGTGTGCTGGGGAGTTCACTGGAGGGAGAGGGAATTGTGTGCTGGGGAATTCACTGAGGGCACAGGGGATTGTGTGCTGGGGGCTTCACTGGGGGGAGGGGAGATTGTGTGTTGGGGAGTTGACTGGGGAGGGGGATTGTGTTTTGGGGAGTTCACTGGGCAGAGGGGGGCTTGTGTGCTGGGGAGTTCACTGGGGGGAGGGGGGCTTGCATGCTGCTGGAGTTTACTGGGGAGAGGGGGATTGTGTGTTGGGGAGTTCACTGGGGGGAGGGGGGATTGTGTGCTGGGGAGTTGACTGGGGGAGGGGGGATTGTGTTTTGGGGAGATCTCAGGGGGGAGGGGGGATTGTGTGCTGGGGAGTTCACTGGGGGAGGGGGGTTGTGTGCTGAGGAGTTCACTGGGCAGAGGGGGCGTGCGTGCTGCTGGAGTTCACTGGGGAAAGGGGGATTGTGTGTTGGGGAGTTCACTGGGGGAGGGGGGATTGTGTGCTGGGGAGTTGATTGGGGGAGGGGGGATTGTGTTTTGGGGAGTTCTCAGGGGGGAGGGGGGATTGTGTGCCGGGGAGTTCACTGGGGGAGGGGGGATTGTGTGCTGGGGAGTTCACTGGAGGGAGGGGGGCTTGTAGCTGGGGAGTTCACTGGGGGAGGGGGGCTTGTGTGCTGGGGAGTTCACTGGGGGAGGGGGATTGTGTGCTGGGGAGTTCACTGGGGGTAAGGGGGATTGTGGGCTGGGGAGTTCACTGGGGGGAGGGGGGTTGTATGCTGGGGAGTTCACTGGGCAGAGGAGGGCTTGTGTGCTGGGGAGTTCACTGGGGGAGGGGGATTGTGTGCTGGGGAGTTCACTGGGGGGTAAGGGGAATTGTGTGCTTGGGAGTTGACTGGGGGAGGGGGAATTGTGTGCTGGGGAGTTGACTGGGGGAGGGGGATTGTGTGCTGGGGAGTTGACTGGGGCAGGGTGGATTGTGAGCTGGGGAGTTGACTGGGGGAGGGGGATTGTGTGCTGGGGAGTTGACTGGGGGAGGGGGATTGTGTGCTGGGGAGTTGACTGGGGCAGGGGGGATTGTGTGCTGGGGAGTTGACTGCGGGAGGGGGATTGTGTGCTGGGGAGTTGACTGGGGCAGGGTGGATTGTGTGCGGGGAGTTCACTGGGGCAGGGGGGATTCTGTGCTGGGGAGTTAACTGGGGGAGGGGGATTGTGTGCTGGGGAGTTGACTGGAGGATGGGGATTGTGTGCTGGGGAGTTCACTGGAGGAGGGGTGATTGTCAAACATATAATAAATCACATTCAAAATTCATACAAAGCATGGACAGCCATGATTGTGATAAAGTGCTCTTTAATGTTGATGTGATATGTGTAAAATGTACCCATCACCTGTATTTAAAATAATTCTCAATCAAGACATGTCTGGCCAACCTCCCCTCCCTCAGCCCATCCCTGTGTACACGTGCACCAGCTTCTGGCACATCATCTTCTCCACTCCCATCCCCAAGTGGCTGCACATCAGCATAGGGGGGCAGTGGCCCCTCACCACATCCCTGTGTACATGTGCACCAGCTTCTGGCACATCATCTTCTCCACTCCCATCCCCAGGTGGCTGTGCATCAGCATAGGGGGGCAGTGGCCCCTCACCACATCCCTGTGTACATGTGCACCAGCTTCTGGCACATCATCATCTCCACTCCCATCCCAAGGTGGCTGCACATCAGCATCGGGGGGGAGTGGCACATTCCTGCGACAGCAAATGTTGTGCAGCATGACACATGTAAGTACGATTTTACCAACTTTTTCAGGTGCATACATACATCAATTCTGCTACCGTACGGTCTAGGCACCGGAAGCGTTCTTTCAGCAGTCCAAATGCCCTCTCCACGCAGATGCATGTACGTCCATGGGCAATGTTGTATGCCCGCTCAGCTGGAGAGTGTGGATGACTCACAAGGTCATGAGCCATGTGTACTGGGGATATCCAGAATCACCTGCAGGGGAGAGAATGCAGGTATGAGGACATGGTTGGTTCACTGGGTGCACAAGGCTCAGTTATCAGTGACATTGGCAGCTTAATCAAGTTTGTGTTGAAGAGGTCATGCTTTCTCATTGCAATGTTGGCATACACCCTTCACCTTCAGGGACATGCATGATCTGAAGTTGCCATGCAGCTGTGTATCAATGTATATGAGTGCTTATGTGTATCACACTCATGTACTTCATGTGCACTAGTTATCATATGGTCACTTACATTGTGGTGTGTGCTGTGCTAGGGGCAGTATTGAATCAATGGACGACTTACTACTAGAACCACCCCTGTGTCTAAATGTAACAGTACTCCATCCCTTATCACTGGATGAGGGGAGCATTGTATCTACTTGTGCATGCAACATGTTGTTAGCCCATGTGTCATTGGCATTCCCTTCGGCTGCTGTTGCGTTTGCTGATTGGCACAATTATGTACATTTCTCCAGGCATATGATTGGCCAATCAGGGGATGGTGTTTCAGGGATGTACATTGTCGTGCATCAAACTACTTGTGTGTACTGCTTTTGTGGATGTGCCTACTTTTGGGCACCATTGGCATGACTGTCGGGTGGCCAGGGTGGGATATCTCTGCTGTGTCAGGGTGAGAATCAACACTACGACACAGACAGCAGGCTTTGTGGTAGTTGGGTTTACATATGTGACTGCTCCTACATGTCTTTGTCATTCAGACTGGGTGTGTTCTGCTGTGTTGTACATGTACGAGGGTTCTCGTGCGAGGTACAGCATGGGAATGTTGCAGTGCTAGTTCTGCCTATGTCTCCTGCTGGCATGCAGGGATTTCAGTGTGTATGTCCACCCCCATCAAATGTCATTTAACATGCATTTCTACCTACATTTGTACTCACCCAGCATCCATATGTTTTGGCCTTGGTGCCTTTACATGTACGCTGGCAGGGTACTATTGCGCAGGACCATGGAGTCGTGAGTGGATCCTGGATAGCGGGCACAGCAGTGGCTGAAGGTTAGGTGAGGGCTACATGTCATCTGCACATTCATGGAATGGAAATTGTTGCGGTTTATGTAGGCTGCCTTGTGCCCGGGGTGGTACTTGTGCTACATGTGTGCAGACCAGGGCTGTTATGACGTATGGGACTTGGGCAATGGCATGGAACTGGCCCTTCAGCTGGTTCACCTGTGCCTGTGTGTCTGGCAATGCAATGTGCTCATTCACATGGAACAGCAGAACAGCAGTGTATCCATCACCTGTCCCAGCACGGCACTGGAGGTGGACTGGGCTATGCCATGCATCATGGCAACAGTGTGTTGGTAGCTGCCAGTCCCGAGGTATTGTAGCACAGACACAAGCGTCATGAGTGGGGGCACTGCAGTGCTGATAGCTATGCGGTTGCCTATGTCAGCCTGGTATGTGTCCAGCAACTGGGAGATGGTTGCCCTGTCCAGCCCTTACTCGGTCACCAACTGCCCATCAGACAGGGCCAAGGGTGTTGGCCTGACCCTGGGGATGGCTGGCCGCCTTGCTGATGCTGCTCTCCTCGTCCTTCTCCTCATCCCCACCACCCTCTGTAGCTCCAGGCGCAGCAGGCAGATGTCCAGTTCAAGGTTCCCGGTTCCAAATGGCAGCATTGTGTTTGACATTGTGTGTTGTGCATGGGTGGGTCTTTTGTAGGCCTCTGTGTGCATTGTTTACACCCGGGCCCTTTTTTCTGTCTCCTCCCTGCTCCTGATGGTGTTCTGGTGTTGGGGAGCGAGTATTGTGCATGGGTGGGTCTTGTGTAGGCCTCTGTGTGCGTTGTTTACACCTGGGCCCTTTTTTCTGTCTCCTCCATGCTCCTGGGGGTGTTCTGGTGTTGGGGAGGGAGTATTGTGCATGGGTGGGTCTTTTGTAGGCCTCTGTGTGCATTGATTTTATCTGGGCCCTTATTGCTGTCTCCTCCCTGCTCCTGATGGTGTTCTGGTGTTGGGGAGGGTGTGTTGTGCATGGGTGGGTCTTTTGTAGGCCTCTGTGTGCATTGTTTTCACCTGGGCCCTTTTTGCGGCCTCCTTCCTTCTCCTGATGGGTTTCTGGTGTTGGGGTGGGTGTGTTGTGCATGGGTGGGTCTTTGTAGGCCTCTGTGTGCATTGTTTTCACCTGGGCCCTTTTTGCGGCCTCCTCCCTTCTCCTGATGGTTTTCTGGTGTTGGGGAGGGTGTGTTGTGCATGGGTGGGTCTTTGTAGGCCGATGTGTGCATTGTTTTCTCCTGGGCCCTTGTTTCTGTCTCCTCCCTGCTCCTCATGGTGTTCTGGTGTTGGGGAGGGTGTGGTTTGCATGGGTGGGTCTTTTGTAGGCCTCTGTGTGCATTGTTTTTACCTGGGCCCTTTTTGCTGTCTCCTCCCCGCTCCTGATGGTGTTCTGGTGTTGGGGAGGGTGTGTTGTGCATGGGTGGGTCTTTTGTAGGCCTCTGTGCTCATTGTTTTCACCTGGGCCCTTATTGTTGTCTCATGTATTTTTCCTCCAGCTTTTGGACAGGGGTATTTTTGGTGAATTTTCCGCCGGGTTTCTGGCACTGTGAGCACCAACGTCAGACTTGTGATGGCTCTGTATTTGTGTGTTAGGTCGCCGGTGCTTTTACAGCCAGCGCTGTTAACACTGGCTGTGTTACCGCTGGCTGTAATAGCGCCGAAAGAATTGACACTCGTGATCCAGCGGAGCGGTATTGGCGGCACTAATACCGTTTCCACCGGATTTAAGGGTTACAGCCCAACTCGCCCTTTGTCTAAATACATTGCATCACGTTTGCATTGTTAATTCCAAATCAGGTATACATCTACAGTTTGGACCATCGCAACATCAGCCGCCTTTTCAATTAATCTTGGAATTGATTGAGGCTTCCCTTGAGGTTTGTTCTTTATCCCTACAAGAACCCTGGCCCATGTCAGACCCCTGTGTAATCCATTTGAAACATACGAGAATGAATAGAAAGATGCTAACATGCTCCTCCCAACATGGCCGCCATAATAAGCCGAGGTAAAACTAACAAGTCAGGGGTGCACGTGTTGTGACTGTAGACATTCACCACGCACAAACAGACATTTCCAGCACCTAGTGGTCTTTAAGTTTGGTTAGGCAGCCAGGCAAACACGTTTTATGGCCATCCCATTTGCATAGAGAATTCTAATCCAAAATACCGGCAACGTGGGGTATGCAAAGGAGGAATGCGGTAAGCAACATATGAGCTTCTGCTCAGAACAAGGATCAGCTGGGATATAGCTTTGTTGCCTTAACAGAGAGTTTTGCAACATCAGGAAAGAGTGGGACACAAAATGGCGTATTTGGTTCACCTTAATCGGGCCGTCTGGCATATACTGCACAGCTCCCATCAACCGATAACAACATTACAACACTATTTCCATGCTGGCCACGTCTGTGGAATCGTTCATACATCTAATGTTTCGCACCACTGACGAGCCCCTGGTTTTGGGCGTCAGTATTGTGACCCAGATGGATATTTGGGAGACAGCAACCTGCTTTGTTGTCTTCGGTAAATACTGTCTGGGCACATTCTCCATATTTTCTCCTCTTTTCATTTTCACATTAATCATTCTATGTTGGTGTGCTCCTTCAAGATGTCACTCATGCAGGCTAGACACTGAGACGCCATTACACACCCCTGGGAGAGTCTCAGCCATGAGGGGCCACTGCAGTAATCATTTGGACATGAAGGTAATTCCATTTTCTTACAAAAAGGCCATTCGAGACATGTGCTAATTTTCTGCATTTGTGTGAGCATTTGTAAAACATGACTCATGTGATTAGCCTGTCATCATGGTTAACCTTGCACGACTGAGGAGCCATTGTACATGAGTGTTTGGGAGGTGACCAACAGTTTTATTGTTCCCCATAACACCATCTGTATAGACTTTCCAACGTATATTACACATTACTCATTTTGTATGAGTTGACTCTCTGTAGATTCCATTTGTTTGAGATCTAGACGTCGACATGCTGACACACCTCTTGGGAACTTAAAGGACTTTGCCCACATTAAGCCATGCGATGGTTCTGCACATCAGGATGGATGTCTTTATGCTTCGACTGTCACACCATTATTTACCAGGTATGCCCTTGCAACCAGGCGTCATGTCTCCCTACCTCCATAAATTGGAATTTGTTTAGCTGCACTCTCTGGTGATATGTACCCTGAACATGTGATTAGTCTATTATATCATGATTTAGCAGATATGTCTGGGTTTTTTAGAGCCAGGCTTTCCTGCTTCCATGAGTTGGCAAATATACAGGCATTTTCTTTGGCGACATGTACCTTTAACATGCCAAATATCTTGGCTCTCTGCATTGTCAGTGTATAAGTATTTTCAGTATTGACTAACTGGAGTGTTGGAGGAGGATTTTCTGCCCCTTCGGTATGACAACTTACATAAGCTCCTTCATCAACCCGCAACTTTGTTGCTGTTCCACTCTTGAGCATCGTTTGAGCAGTCAACATTGTGCCATGTTGGTTGTTGCAAATGTGTTAAACAGAGGTTCACAGATGGGCCTTGGTGACCCTTTGCAATGTTTTAAAATTGGCAAAACAGAAAATGAGTAGATTCACTTTCACTCTTGACATGAGCTGTCTTGACTCTATAACTAATGACATATTAAAATATTTTCCGAGGAGTTATGAATTGTTCCTTACATTTTCTTCTTCATCACTTCTTTCCCTCTTCTCCTCCTCTCCCCTCCATTATGTTGTTAGTCTAGACATTTACTATGTCAAATTGGTAGCACACACCAATGTGATCACAAATGATTTTATGTGTCCTGAAGATGGCTTGGGTATGAAACGCTTTTAGATTAAAGAGCCGAAACTCGAGTAGATACTGTTTGTACAAGCTCCACTGGACGACAGAAGCTGGATAGCCTACATGAATTATGTGGAGAATTAGTGTATCAGAACAAGACATTTGATACATTCCAGCATTTAAATATGACAGTGCATTTAATGTCAATCTTCAAGACCTATTATGTTTATAAATTGTCTATTTTGCACTTTTTGCACTGTAAAAATCACTAATGTATGGGAATTAGTGTGTGTTTGACTGCATGTGCTGCATTTTGTTCAATTTGAAATAACTGCAGAACTGTAGATTTAGCTATGTATTTTAAATGAATATTTGTTTATACATTGTGCTCCCCCTTTTTTCTCTGTATAAATACAATAAAGATTTTTGTGATAACAATAGAAGGCTTGTTCCATTGCAAAGAGATCGCTAAAGAAAGAACATTGTTAAATGCCATGAGAGTTTGTAATTACCTTGAGGTATATACGTTTTGTGCAACCTGTTTTAGATATGCAATCACTTCAATCAATTTGCCTAATTATAGCGCATGCTGCACTGGGGTCCCATCTGCTCTCCTGAATCCCCCCCTGATTCATCGCGCCAGTGTACGGTTTACCTCACGTAAGCAGAGTCAGAATAAATTGTCACATACTTCTCTACGCTATTTTCTAGTGCTAATATAAGCCACTAGTTCTGCTGCCTGTGCTGAATAATGGGATGGTAGCCATGCACTCACAACAACCTCGCTTGTCTCGTCCTGTTTCAGTCTTACCACTGCAATCGCAGTACATCTGATCCCATCGGTTTGATCAACTGTTGACGAACCGTCAATGTACAGCACATTTCCCAAGTGTGTCTTCCTCCACTTTGCATGCCTCATTGAACATCTCTATGTTCTTTGTGCAGTCTTGTGCATAGTCTCCTGCCTGGAGTACATCAGCCAAGCATAATGCTGGGTTTACAGTCTTGAATCTTAGTATCTTCAGTCCTACATTCGATAGTATCACTTCATAGCCTGATGCTCTCTGTGTGGACAGGGTGCTCTTTGGCTTATGCAGTATCGCAAAGAGGGCGTGTTCCACATAAATAGTCATGGTGCACCCCATTGTCACTGCTGATGGTTTTAGCACTTTGAAGGCTGTAGCTGCCAATGATTGTTCACACAGATAATGTCCACTCATCACTGGGTCAAGTTGTCCACTGTAATAAGCAATTGGCTTATGGCCCATGCTTATCTTCTGTGTCAGTGCCACCTTCATCACTACCCCGTCACTGTATGAAAATAAGAAAAACTCCTTTTTGTAGTCTGGGTCCCTAACACTGGAGCTGTACTTATGGCTTCCTTCAGTTTCTCAAAGGCCACAGTCATCTCTGTGGCCCATATCAGTGTCTTTGTGCCCCTTTGTGCCTCTTTCAGAGCACCTAGTAGTGGTCTTGTAAATGTGTTGTAGTCAAAGAGCCTTTCTCTGCAGTAATTGCACAACCCCAAGAACTGTTGCATTTCCCTTACTGTCGTGTGCTACGGTGTATTGTGTATTGTCTCTGCTCTCTTTGGGGCAATGTGTCGGCCATCCTTAGAAATCATTTGTCCAATATATAGCACCTCCTTCTGACAGTACTGTAGTTTGGCCTTGTCCACCTTTTACACCTTTTCAGATAACACTGTCAGCATGTGCACTGAGTCCTTTCTGCACTGATCTTCTGTCTTGCTGAAAATCAAAATGTCGCCTACATACTGTAAAACTGTACTTTTGGTCTGTATGTTACTTAGATCCATATGTATCACTGTAACGCTCACCTGGTATCCACGGGTACGTCGCTCAGCCTGTTCTGACCTCTTACAACCTCGTACTCTTCCCTGGAAGCTATTCGACTGGAGACTGGGCCTGAAACACAGGATTGGTAGAGTTTAACTCCCTATTGTCTATGTGTGCTTGAACCCCTTCTTCCCCGGGGTCCAACCCTTCCCTTTGATCCACAGCTCACCTTGTTTTCTTGGATAGTGTGCTCTCCCTCCTGCTTTCAGTGCTAGGGCACGTTGGGTTGATGCGGGCTCTTTGCTGCCTAATTACTTCACTGGCAAGAGTCCGACAGGTAAGTATAATGAGTCTTTTGAACAGTTCTCTAACTTCGTTCCTTTCCTTCCTTAGATGATGGCCGGCGTACGGGGATGGCGGCGTGCTGCTGAGATGAGTAGCGCTGAAGGTGAGTGAGAGCGCGATGCATCCCTTTCGTATTTGCATTGAACTGAGTTATTTTTCTGTGTCTTTTAGGTGCCGCGACGTTTTCAGCATGGATGCAGGTTATGAAGAACAAATGCGGTGGGTAAGCGCGGTATGCGGCGCCTCTAGATGTTTCCACGCTAACCTGGAGTGTCTTTTCCCTCTTGCAGATGGATGAGATGTTCCGGAGACAGAGTTCCCCCAGAGCGGCTGGGATTCAGGTAAGCGTTTGAAGCTTGTACAGTATTTAAAAATAAGCGAAGATTTACAGAATGCTTACTAATGCCTTTTTTCTGTTCTTTTCCCTTTTCCTTAGGAAGCGGCGTGCCGGGATGGGAATCACACCACTGAAGATGCCCGCAGAACAGAAGAAGCGATGAATGATGGGCAGAAACGCTGCAAGTTAAGGCTGTTCCTAACGGTGTTCTTGTTCTTGCAGGAGCTGAGCGCAGAAGAAAGATGCAGGCCTACTGGAGACCGATCCGAACACAGTGAGTGTCACGCTGCAGGTGCAGAAAACGCAAAGCATGTTTCTCAGCCTGGGTGTGGCTTAAATAGTCACTGGGTATCCCAGGTGTCTCTGGGCTGAACCACACCCAAAAGACTAGACCGCACATGCAGTTCTGGGAACCGAAATGTGTGGGGGCATCCATCTTGTCCCCATCAATGCACTACAAGTCCATTCCCCAATGTTATCCTATGGGAGTGAGTGAGTCTGGTGCCACAAGCGCCAAGTCTGACTCCAAGAGGGTTTTTGGAGGGATCGAGAGGCCCTTGAGGGCCATTTAGGTGATCGTGGCCTGGCTCCAGCCTGACATCTTTGAGGGCTGGAGACATGTGGGGCAGGAATCATGACAATCACTCTGTTAAAGATGGATTGTGACTAGCAGTACCCTTGTGGCATATGTGTGTGTTTCTACTTCTGGTTTTGGTAAATAAAACTGGTTAGATTTCCTGCATCTGGGTGCAGTGGCATTGAACATTTTAAATCAATGACCATGAAACAGGTAGCTTCCGCTGGAATGCCGCACAAAATTGTTGCCGGGTGTGCTGCTACAGGATACTCTGCTTCTACAGAGTAAGGTTATGGGGTCTCAAATCCTGAATAAAATGCCATTACCCCCCGTTGGCCTTGTGCACAGGGTACACTGCTGTGTTGCACGGAGATTCTGATGGTACCAGAATGCCTCTATCAATGAGGGTGTTAATTGTCTCATAAAATGCCCTCATTTGCTTCCTTGGTTAGGGGATACTGTTTTACTTTTGGCAAAATCGCTCCTGGTTTCAGTTTAATCTTTACCCTATATGTGCTCTTTATGCATCCCACATCATGAGGACTTGCGGTCCATAAACTGTCCGGTGCTTTGGCCATGTCCTCCTCCCAAAATGAGGGTGGCGCCTCCAGCGTCATTGTCATTCTCTGGGGCACCTCTATGTGATGGATCTGTAACCACAATGTTACACTCATTTCGAACACCATCTCCAATTCCGGTCTCTCTTCTCCAAATAGTTCATCTTCTGTCACTGTTGTTAGCCTGCACCCTTCTGCGACTGCAATCATTGCTCTCCAGGCCCTTCCAGTGTCGTCCGTTGCATGTACTGCAATCCAACAACACCTCTATCTCTACGGACACTATCATTTCATCTGGCTCATCCAATGGTGTCCCTGGCCTGAATAGAGATTTGCTTGGTATTCGCCACACCTTCCCTGCAATGCCTGGCATCCATGCCAAGGTAATGTCAGTCCCATATTGAAACATCTCTGAGTCCACTGGCACCCCCCTCTGTACCACGCATCCACAATATGCCTGGATGATCTGTTTTACATTCAACATGTGTATGCCTGGTGTTGAGCACACTATGCCCTTTTCTGTGAATGAAATAGTCATGTATAGTCTGCTCATGATGTCTCGTCCCAGTATATTTGCAGGTGTCTGTCAAGAGCAAAGCAAAGGTAGTGATAAGTTGTAATCTCCTATAGATAATGCGAGATTATGAGTAAAAGGAATCACTTCTCATGCCCCAGAGTGTTCATAGCATTGCTCGACAACTTAAATGTTCCTTCCATAATCCGTGACCTAGTCACCCCAGTGTCAACAAGAAAGTAAAACGTGTTGTCACCTATCGCCACCCCTATCCGAGTTCCTCCTCAGGGCTGGGTGTGATCAACAGGACGGGACACATCACGTTCGTCTGTGGGCTGTGCTATTGGGAGTACATAGATAACTCATTTCCCACCATGGTAACTCCTCCCAGTTGTCAAACTGGTACTGTCACCACTGTGTCCATGTGTGCTAGTGTTTCATTGTCCTGTATTTGTGCTAGCTGTTCTGTATTCCCCCTGATCTGTGGTGCTTGTAAATACTGTGGTAGTGGTGCTGCCATCTGTGTTATCTGTGTCTGTACCTGTGGCTTTGCTGGTGTGTGTGGTTGTGCTTGTGGCATCTGCTGATATGTGCCTTGCATCTGCCCTTGTGGCGGTTGATACTGTACATAATAATTTTATTTTCCCCCATGATAATGCTGCTGGCCCTGCTCTCCAATTCTGTTGTGTCCCTCTAAATTGCATGCCCGTGAAATATGTCCTAGTTGGCCGCAAGTCCAGCAATATGGTGGCTCCCTCCCTTGTTCTGGAACCCCCCGCCCCCTGAAAAAAGTTGGATTTTGGGGATAAGGGCAGCAGATGCAGCAGAACCGAGGGGTTCTGCTGCATCTGCTGCCCTTATCCCCAAAATCCAACTCGAAACCCCACTTCAGTTATGATGCATCTGTGGCCAAAGCCATGCACCCGTTGCAAACCTCCCCTTCCACGGAATCCCTACTATGGGCTGCCCCACCCCATTTTCCATCCTCCCATGAGCGGTGCAAACTGTTGCGGCTGCTGATGCTGCTGCTGTCTCTATGGGGTGGAGCTGGTTATAACCGCCCCTTCCATTGTGTACTTCGATAGATTTCGCTGCACTAGTTTGGCCTCATCTAACTTCCGATCTTTCGCCTTTTGCTTAAACGTTTCCTGCCACAATCTACAATGGTGTACTATTGTCAGCTGTATTTCTGGCCATCCCTTCGCTTCCATCCCCACCCGTTTCTTCAAACTCTTCTGTACTGGCTCTGGTAGTACCTGCACTAAACTATGGTAAAACATTTCTATGGTTTTGTCCCAAGGCTCTCGAGTTTTGAGGTGCCAAAGCTCTTGAATATCCTAAATGTACTGCGCAGGGTCTTCATCATCATTCATTTTGTGTGATGTAATCACCCCAATGTCTGACGTGTCTAGGTATTGTGTCCGTAATGTTTGCCATACTGATGCCCTGCAGTTTGCGACTGGCACCCCATCATGCTCTGTGTTCTTTGCTGTCAGCCCTGGGAACCCCACCCATTTCCATATGTCATCAGTTGCATCTCCTAATATCAATACTAATAGTCTGTGACCAGCCTTCATCTTCTCTGACTGGGCTTTCCAATTCGTCTCTGGTGCACTGTGTTGTGCTAAAAAAACACATGCTAGACCACCTCGGTCTTTGGATGTGGGGGTGCTTGGTGTGAGGGTCCTTTTTTGGAACGAGATGGACCTGTGCGGATAGAGAAAAGAACCTCTCGCGCATGGCTCGCAGGACCACCAGAGACGTTCGCTCAAGGTCCCAGGCCGTCTCATCCCCCGTGGAGAGCATTCCTACCACACGGAGAGGGGAGAGGTATTGAAGTAATGCAAACAATCACCCTATTTTATGTGAATAGCAGTGGGCACACACTATGATGCCCCTCGTCTAGCCCTAATGAATGTGGCTCACCCACCTTGTTTCACAGAAACCGGTCAGCTGTAGAACGACCAGACCTAGTGCAAATCTCTATCCGCATAGGTCCATCTCATTCTGAAAAAGGACCCCCACACGAAGCACCTAGGGGTCCATCTTTCAGGAGAAAAACCTCAAGAGAGGAACCTACCGAAGAATTTTTCTTCCTTGTTTTTGAAAAACGTGCACCTGCCAACACAGAGAAAGCCCATTAAAGTAAATAATACCTTTCATCTGTAAGGCAGCAGATGCATGCAAAGACCGAGGTGTTTTTTTTAGCACAACACAGTGCACCAGAGACGAATTGGAAAGCCCAGTCAGAGGAACTGGCCAATTGAAACCTATTCCCATTCGATAAAACAGTGGTTTTTTTTAGTGTGACTACGATTTTGGGCAACACACAGTTGGAAATCCCACAAACAGTCCTTTTGTTTTGTTCAGCCTTCATCTTCTCCATCTCATAAATCCATTTCCCCTGCTATTGTGCTCAATGAAGGTAACCTACACTTCACATTCTCCTTGACTGTGTGCTTCCATGGCACATACTGATGTCTCACCCCTCCTCTCTCTAATGGAAGCATCTGTGAATATGCCACCCTCTCCTCTAGTGTCCTTCGGTAGAGTTTAATTGGTCAAGACCCTCTCTAATCCTCAATGTCTGTGCATATATCTGCTAGTTCCAATGTGGGTACTCTTCTGTCATCATCACAAGCTCTGGACAATCGTCCGCTCGAAAAAGCTATTGCTGTCTCCCCTCCCACATCTTGGGAGATCCTTTAGTCAATTAACATATATGTTGTGTGTGGTGCACGTTGTTTGTCTGCTATGCTTGCTCCTCTGAATCAACCCCTCCTTGTCCTTGTCTGTGGGTCCTAAATTGCCAAGACACTCACTTGTCTGTCGCCGTGGACTGTGACCGGACATGTTCCCCCCTATCCTCCGTGCTGTGTTCGTCATAATTTTTGGATCCTGTGTCCATGTTACTACAGAAATCATTTGCAAAACTTAGTCTCCTCAATGTCAAGTCTGTGTTAGGTTTCATGCTAAGATCGATCTCTACTAAATTATACTTGCTGTCTCCGGCACAGGCACCTTAGCCTGCTCCACTTCCTTCTGTCACACACCTGCCTCGTGAATTTGTGCTATCTGGCGAGGCTTGTCTGTCCTCCTTGCATTTATTCTTTTCCCTATCCATTGCTGCCCACATCCTCACTACACATATTGCTCATTCGTCTTCCGCCCTGTGCGCACTTTCTCTCTCCAGTCTGTACAACTGCAACTTCCTCTGTTCCCTCTCTGCTAACATGTGTTTTTCTTGCTCTGCTATCTCTCTCTGCCTCTTTACCTTCTCCAGTTCTCTCTCCCTTTTCTTCCTGATCTCTGTTTCCGCTCTCTTCCTTTCCTGCATACCCCTTTCTATACTCTCTTCTTGTTCCCTTTCGAAATGCTCCCTCTCTTCTTCCCTTCTTCACTCCTTTTCTTTCTGCTCCAGTTTTGCCTCCCTGCTTCTCTCTCTGTCCTAAAGCTCCAACCTCATTTCCCTGTCCTTCTCCCTCTGTCCTCCTCTTCCATTAGTTCTGCCCAGTCTGCGGTGTTGTAGGCCCTTTTCAGGCTTTTGATTGCCTCGGTCACCCCTTCCGCTCCTCCAGTTGTCTTCCCTTGAGGTTTTAAGAGTACCTGCGCTGCTATCAATTTGTTTGTACATATGCCCTTGAACTCCTCCTTCATGTGCTGCTGGGCCTCACTGCTCACCACTGCATCACTATTTGGCTGTCCTGAGCCTTTCTGCTTATCCTCTTTAGTGTATGGTGGTGGTTTATATGGCAGATTTGAGTAGCCCTCTGCGGCCCTTAGTGCCCTCATTCAACACATTCCCTGTTCATCGTCTGTATCATCAGATATGCTTGGAGGGGCAGGTGGGAGATGCAGAGGGATGGGTCCCTTGGTCCTTCTCCTCCTGCTGGTTTAGCATCCACTGATGCCTCACAGTGTCCCTCTCTCCCTCCTGAAACATGTGCCACAACTCAAATATGTCCATGCGTTTGGTCAATTTCTTCCCTGTGTAAGCACCCTGTATGTGTGCCAACAGTGATTGCTGCATTTCCTTGGAGAAACTTCCACAAGGTGGCCATAGTTTTGTTAATTTACCTTCTGTACTTTTGGACCATTCTATACAATATTTGCAGATTTTCTCATTATAAGGCAGAAGTGCCTTACGCAAATGCTGAAGGGGAGTAATCCCCCACTGTCACCTTGATACATTTCGATACCTCTTACCTGACCTCAAGTCAAGGGTTTCGATAATCCCCTGTTCAGGGATAAAAGTCACAATGCAATGTTAATACTTTCCAGTCTTTGCGAGCCCCTCCGGCTCCACAACTTATCAGCCGGGCTCCACGCACTGGCCCTCCTTCACAATCATTGCATCCTCAGGCACACATCCACAATCCGACTTCATGCTCCTTCCGTGCACCACCACTGGTTCACCTCGTCTGCCAATTCCAAATTCTCAACACTAGCTCCTCACTGTCTTAAACTCTCGGTGTACTATATGCAAACCTAAAGGTGACGTCATCAAGCTATCAACACAATATAGGTGAATCAAATATCGCGCGCACACAATAATAGCCTGTTACTCCCAAACCCACACAAATCCCACAGCTGTCTTCCTGCTCTCCGGGCAGAGTATACCAATATTCTCTTGTGATCGAACTGCTCCCGTTGCATCGCCTAACGTGTGAAAAGCCTCTCTCCAGGAGACTGAACCAGCCAACTCACCTTCTGCATTCTAGGCTAGCTCCTTTGCTAACCCTAACAGGAATACCATCATCTATGACCTGAGCTAAAATGCCCAACCCAGAGGAATACCTTACTTACACATAACGTTTGTCATCCAATCCTTTAAGTCAATAGTCTAGGTTATTCACCAGAACCTTTTACCTCATAGACCGAACGTGCCCTAAACATAGAAAAGGGACCTCTATCTCTGCTCCTGTCCCTACTCACTACAGCAATACTAAACAATATTATAACACTGCTAAACAATACTTCACCAATACTCAACAATACTAAACAATACTCCACAATACTCAATACCCTCCCTCACACCCACAGTTGCTGTCAGTCTGGATCAATGCTTACGTACCATGCTGTGCTGGCTCTGCTCAGCTGCTGGCTCCCCGTCAAGGCACTCACATCCCTGTCCTGGTCTCCCTGGACAACTCGCTGATCTCGGGCAGGATGATTTCCAAGGGGCTCCTGATGACCTATAAACGGGCACGTGTTTTCCTGTCTCTCTCTCAAAATATGCAAGGGTCCCGCAGCCTCTCAGTTTCAGCAGTGAAGGAGTGAACTTGGTTCTGGGCTGGCACAGCCAACCATCCTCTGGCTACTAACTTGTTGGGGACAAACTCTCAGGTAGGTTTGAGGGCTATTAGGAGTTTGCAAACTCTTAGAAAGCCCAACACCTTTCCCCAAAAGGAATGTAGACCCAGCCAGACAGCAAGTTCAGACTGTGGTCTATTACAGCGAAACCAACAGGGATCAGTACAAGGATAGAATTAATCCGAGGCCACTCAACTTCTCCTGGCTCGCAGGACAGTTTTGTCCTGAAGTGGCGTCATAGTGATATCTCAACCTGGGCCCATCTCCAGAAAACCGATCGGCCCACTGTATTGCTCTTCAGGAGTTTAATAACCTATATAATTCCCTATATGAGATTTTCTACTGGCTCTCGCGTGTCAGGTGGCTGGCCTGGTCCATCCCCAAATTACTATCTCTAAACAATGTTGCAGTGTGAGGGTCTTACCATTGGTTCTTGCCTGTTGCTACCCACCCCTAGGAGCTTGAACTGTGATTGGCTAGAGCTGACCTCCCCAGGCCTAGGATCTGCAATTGTTCTCAACTGTTGGTGTACCTTCTCAAGGTAATAAGTATGACTATGTATCTGTATTGTAACTCATGTGCACCACCTTAGACTATGAAGGTGCTCGTTCATCTCATGCAACACTTCTCTCACATTATCTTTGTTGCAAGCTTCTGTCTGGCGGTGTGAGATTGACTCTATTTCCCAGCTCTGCCTTCTATTCATTGTCTGAGTCGGCTGGGTCACGTGTTCGGAGACCATGATTTGGAGCTTCTACAGCTCTGAATAATAAGGAATTATTTGCATTTATTGCAGCTGGTATTACTGCCATTCAGGAAATGGAATGTTGTTCGTATCTGGTGGCCTTGGCAGAGGGTCTTGTCTGACACGTTTGCTCTCATCCACCCGGAATTCACCTCAGCTCAGCTCTTGCTGAGCGGCTTGTGGCCTGCTGTAATTTTCCTAAACCATTATGTGATTCCAACCATGACATTCTGTATTCTCCATACGTTATTCACACGGGCTCTGTCAGGTCCCATACGTGCTCCTGCAGTTCCATAAGGTTAATTGCATATAAGCATCTGCAAGCATTATTCAGGATCTCTTGCTTCTGGCTGTTTCTGAGTTGCTGCATTAAGCTAATGACAAAGTAATAAAAGCAATGACAGTATGTATTTGTATCTGTCATCCAACTGTGGAAGTGTACGCTCGTGTTCTTTGTGTATTTGATTGTGTGTTTGTGTCCCGATGTGCGGATGGCACGTGTGCTTTCTGTCTAATGCTGCTACCTCTTGGTGTCTCTAACAATGTCAGTAGCATGGCTTCTCTGCATTTCAGTCGATACTGAAAATTGACGTCTCTTTAGTTACAGCCTGAGGCTCCTCGTCGCCTCTGCAGAAGATTTGTACCAGACTTGATCTGTAGGGATGGCTGAGTGGGTACCCATCAACATACTTATCAATTATTGGAGCACTAGGAATTGGTCCGAAATTGTATGGTCGTTCATGATATCTCCTGGCCTTCTTCCATGTCATGTACCTTATAAGAGGAGGACGAGGGGGCGAATTTACCCATCCCTCTTCAGAGTGTAAGCTTAATGGATCTAAAGGGGCTGCCACCTTTCGAATACCTACACTGGAGCTTTAAGAAAAATGTGCATGATAAGCAAATATAAGTTCACTGGACCTGAAGGGGTTGCCCCCTTCCTAATACCTACAGCGAAGCTCCGCGAACTAAGCTTCCAATCCCGGCTACAGTGCGGGACCAAGAAAAGTATCTCCCTATGGTGCATATCAAAAGAAAGAGAAAAATAAACTGGAGGTATTTTCTCACCATCCTCCATCGTCGCCCCCCTCAAATGTCATACCCTGCTTTCCATTATCCTGTCCCAATTTAGCATTCATTGTACCTCCCCAAACATGCAAGATTCGAAAAGGAGGTGTCAGAATGTATGGAGTGGTAGGGGAAGGGTGTACAGCAGACCTCAGGGATGCAGTGGCGAGTAAAATGAGAGAATGAGGGGGTGTAGCAAGGTAGTGTTAGGAGGGACTGAGCAGAACAGAGAAAGTGACAAAGCTTATCCTGTGGTGAAGATATGATATGATATGACATTTATAACGCGCCTATACACAAGTGTTTCAAGGTGCGATGAGGCAAGGGAGAGGGAACAGAGGGAAGACAGACAACGATCCTACTAGGCCGGGTGTCATTCAGATCGTGTAAGAGAGATGGGTAGCGAAAAGAGGAAGAGGCAAAATAGCCTGTGACCAAAAAAACACGATGGGCACGTCAATAGTGGTCCCCATTTGTGAATCGCAATATGTGAAATTTCATAACAAACTGAGAAGTGCACTGGGCATTTTTATTAAGGAAAATGTTGGCAACTCACACATGTTAACTTTAAAGCACACTGGTTATAACTACCAGCCACACAGTTCATTAAATCATCAAACTGGCCCACAGTGGCCCAAACCACTGAGTACAATGATGTGTCAGGCAGCAGCTCAGGGTATTACCAAATGGGAGAGCCAAGCCCGGGGAGAGGGACAGAGAAAGCTAGGGAGAGGAAAAAGAGAGAGAGAGAACAGGTGAGCATCTAGAGGCACAAACTTACAGGAGGCAACAAGGATAAGCGGAGGCGGGGCATAGTGCAGTATGTATCATTAGTGGACATGAAAAGGGAGCGAGGAGAGGGTACAGTACCATAAACAGACTCACCACCTAGAACACAAGGGGCATCATTATAAGGTTGGCGCTCCCAGAATGAAGGGGGCCGGTACAGCTCCGGCCCCCTTCATTCCGGGAGCGTCGATTACAAGCTTCCCATCGCGAGGACCCGGATCGCACACCTGGTAAAACCAGGCGTGCTTTCCGGGTCCCGTGAGGGGAAGAGGGAGGCAATAACGGGCAGATGTAATCTGCCCATTATTACCTCCCTCCCTATTCCCATTGAGCCCTATGGGGGCTCAAACGAGAATGGGGATGGGTTCCTGCAAGGAGGAATTACCGGGTCCTCCTATGTCAGAGTAACCCGGTAAGTCCCCATTGCAGGAACCCGGTAATGGAGCCCGGAACGAAGGCAGCGATGGAGCTAATAGCCCCATGGCTACCTCCATTTTCGTATTGAGGCCCCAGGTGTGGTAGAAAAGGGAAGCAGAATGGAGAGTTATAGCGGTGTGGGAGAATAAAGAGCTAGGAAAAATAGAGAGTTTAATGCATGAAGTACAAAGTTAGATGGGGTAGAGTAAAAGGAAAATAAATCCTATTTCATAGGCGTACAGGAGCACTGAATGTGGTAGGGGGTGGGGGCAACAGGTGAATACATTGTCAGTTCCCCTTTAGTATTTTGGTAGTTCAATTCAAGTTGATGCCTGCATTTTCGTCAGGTGGATAACACATATGAACTTCCTGGCACTAGGGGCTCCTTTTTAATCATGCTTTAGTACTGAAAAAGTAGCACTCCACTTTGTTGGGCCAACTTCAAACTTCACATCAATTGTGATATTACTGTGTAAATGCGGCACACTGGAGGGAGGCTGGAATGTTCATTGTTGCTTTAGTTTGACAACGGGTGTGGCCTCTGTAGCTTTGGCAGGGAGGCAAGGTGGCAACAAAAGTAAACACCCTATTTTCATGCTGCTCTGAGTTCAAGTATTTAATAAGTGAGGCATATGTTTCAGACCCCCAATATTGGGAGTCTCCAGATCACAGAGCTCCATTAAATCTGTACATGCACACCGGGGTTACCTTGGTGCAGCTTCTCCCTGTGCTGCAGTGGAGCTCCTATTTATTAATTGTCTGATGTAGCCGCCATCTGGTCGTGATGGCGTGCTTAAGTCACTAAACAAAACAAAAGGACTGTTTGTGGGATTTCCAACTGTGTGTTGCCCAAAATCGTAGTCACACTAAAAAAAATAAAAAAACACAGTTTTATCGAATGGGAACAGGTTTCAAAGGGCCAGTTTCTCTGACTGGGCTTTCCAATTTGTCTCTGGTGCATTGTGTTGTGCTAAAAAAACACATGCTAGACCACCTCGGTCTTTGCATGCGTCTGCTGCCTTACAGATGAAAGGTATTGTTTACTTTAATGGGTTTTCTCTGTGTTGGCAGGTGCAGGTTTTTCTAAAAACAAGAAGAAAAATTCTTCGGTAGGTTCCTCTCTTGAGGTTTTTCTCCTGAAAGGTGGACCCCTAGGTGCTTGATGTGGGGGTCCTTTTTCGGAACGAGATGGACCTGTGCGGATAGAGATTTGCACTAGGTCTGGTCGTTCTACAGCTGACCGGTTTCTGTGGAGCAAGGTGGGTGAGCCACATTCATCAGGGCTAGACGAGGGGCATCATAGTGTCTGCTATTCACATAAAACAGCGTTGTCTGCATTACTTCAGTACCTCTCCCTGTAGGGATGACAGCAGGGAGGGGTGAGAGATGGAGCAGGGATAAATATCCACTTTTTAACCTCAACTGTAGGTATATTACAAAACACTGCATTGTATTATTAGTATAACAACCAGAAGGGGAAATGGCTTACCCTTTCCGTGTGGTAGGAATGCTCTCCACGGCGGGTGAGATGGCCTGGGACCTAGGGGCCAAATAACAGTCATTACTGTCAAGTTTGATGCACACGTGCATCGGGTCAGGAAAGCGACAATGATACTATTGCGAAACTATCCATTTATACCAAATTGAGTAAATCACACTGTAAAGCTGCACGCTCAGCGCGTTGCAGCTTGAATTTCAGCAAGTACACTACACACAAAATATCCCTTTGTTCACTCGAGGGTCTGCGTGCCTGCCTCTCGACCCCACGTGTGGGGGAGTGACTAGCCGCGGATCGCGTCTGCTCTGGGCGCTTACCTTGAGCGAACGTCTCTGGTGGTCCTGCGAGCCGCGCGCGAGAGGTTTCTTCACCGCGGCCCGCGCCTCCACTCTGTTTTTGTTACCATGGCGCTCCGGGTCGCGTGGTCAAGTAGTCCTGACTCCAAAATGGCTGCCCCGCATGGGGAGGGCGGCAGCCATCATGGGGTCAGGCGCCAGGAAAAGTGAAACAGTGAATTGGAAGCTCGTAAATCCAAATGGTTGTTAGAGGTGTAGGTGTTACAGTTACAGAAAATACATAATTGCAAAAATAATCCACATGCAACAGATAATGCAACAGCACAGTTCATCTCACTACAAAGACTACCCTGGAGCCCAGGGTGAGTGTTGTCACAAGGGGGCCAAATTTTGCCAGCTGGTGGCTTCATTGAGCCCAGACCTATCTGTCTGCAGACGGAAAATCCAAAGTTGTTCGCGTCTGAAAAGTAGGTTGTGTATATTCTCTCCCCTTGTGGGAGTGGCCATTTTCTCAATTATTGTCCATGTAAAGTCTGTCGGGGTGTGCTTCTGTGCCAGGAAATGTTCCACCATGGGTGCTGTGATCTTCTTGGTGTGTATGCATGATCTGTGCTCCGCAAGGCATGTTTTGATCGGGCGTGTTGTCATGCCTACATAGCGCTTGTTGCATTGGCATGTGATGATGTAAATCACGTTACAACTGTTGCAGTTTGTTAGAGTTTTTTGGGTCCACGGGAAGTGCCAGCCTATGTCGATGGAAGTGGATCTCTTGGTATTGGAGCATGCACTGCATGTGCCACATGGAGTGTGGCCAATTGCTTGATTGTGTCCCCAAAGTGTGTTGAGTTTAGGCTCTTTCTCTTTGTAAGAGTGCACAAGTGAATCTCGTAGGTTCTTACTTCTTTTCAAAGCAAACCTTGGGGTGTCTAAGTTTTGAGTGCCGACATTGAGGATGGGCCATAGCTTCAGAACCTCTTTCTTAATCTTGTTGGTCAGTGGCGAGAAACTCAGGACAGCTGTGATCTTGTTGTAGTCAGGCAGTGTGGTACAGACTCTCCGATATCTGAGGAATTGTCTGAAAGGTATGATATGATATGATATGATATGATATGATATGGTATTTGTAACGCGCCTATACACAAGTGTTTCAAGGCGCGACGAGGCAGGGAGGGAGGGAAACAAGGGGAAGACAGACAAACGATCCTACTAGGCCAGGTGTCATTCAGATCGCGCAAGTGCAGAGGTAAGGGGAAAAGGAGAAAGTGCAGGGGGAGGAGGTGGGGGGGAAGTGCAGTACAAGGTAAGTAGCGTAATAAAATAATAAATAATAAATAAAAAGGGCCAGCTGGTGGCAAGTGCGAGGTAAGTGCAGAACAAGTGCTGAGAAGTGCTGGGAAGGGGGGCTGTAGGGATACAGTGACAGTCCCACAGTGCAGGGGGAGCTAGGGAGGCAGTGAAAGTGGAGAGTGGCTGGGCCCTGGACCGAGGTCGCTGAGAGTGGCCCAGATGCAGGTTTAGTGCAGAATTCAGTGGGGAGTTAAGCAGGTTTAGCAGGGGAGAGGGAGAGAGAAGGCAGAAGCGAAGAGGAAGGTTTTGAGGTACTTCCGGAACCGGAGATGGTTCTCCTCAAGTTTCAGGGAGGCAGGAAGGCTGTTCCAGAGGGAGGCCCCTGCTGCGGAGAGAGATCTACCCCCAGCTCGTTGCTTCGAGAAGCGGCTGACCATGAGGGAGTTGGAGACGGATGAGCGAAGGGCTCGTGAAGGAAGATATTTAGGAAGAGAGAGTTGAAGGTATTTAGGCCCCAGGCCCCAGAAGGCCTTGTGGACCATGCAGAGGGTTTTGAACTTAATCCTCGCAGCCACTGGGAGCCAGTGAAGAGATTTCAGTCCTGGAGAGATACAGTCCCTGGGCTTGAGGCCAAGGACAAGTCTCGCAGTTCTGTTCTGGATAAGTTGCAGAGGGCGGAGAGTGGAGGCAGGCAGATTAAGATAGAGGCTGTTACAGTAGTCCAGCCTTGAGAGAACCAGGGCTCGGGAGACAGTGAGCTTCTGGGGGAAGGAGAGGAAGGGAAGAATACCTCTGAGGAGGTGCAGCTGGTAGTGTGACTTCTTAGAGACGTCAGACATATGAGGAGAGAAGGAGAGTGTGGAGTCGAAGATGACCCCGAGGTTTTTAGCCTTGCAGGTAGGGGTGGGAAGGGGGCCAAGGGAGGCCGGCCAGAGAGCTGCAGGGAAGGAGGGAGTGGGTGTGCCGATGAGTAGAATCTCAGTCTTACTGGTGTTAAGGCAGAGGTCATTGGCAGCACACCATTCCTGGATAGCAGACAGACAGTCGGAGATGAGGGAAGGAGAGGAGGAGGCCGAGGGTAGCCTGAAAATGAGCTGGGTATCGTCCGCATAGCACTGGAAGTGGGGGCAGAGAGCGGCGATGCGGTGGGCAAGGAGTGCCAGATACTGGTTGAAAAGCCAGGGAGAGAGGTTGGATCCCTGGGGGACACCACAGGTGGAGAAAAAGATGTCAGAGAGGAAGGAGCCCATTTGGACCTGGGAGGGTCGACCGGAAAGGAAAGAGGTCAGCCATGCCAGAGCCTGACCAGTGATACCCAGGTTATCACGGAGACGGTCGAGCAGGATGGCATGGTTGACAGTGTCAAAGGCAGAGGAGAGATCGAGCAGAATGAGAACACAGGGAGTGTTGGAATCGAGGTTAAGGAGCAGGTCCTCACGGATGTTCAGGAGAGTAGTTTCCGTGCTTCTGGCCGCTCTGAAGCCGGATTGATGGTCATGAAGATTACCAACAGATTCAGCATGGAGGTTAAGCTGGGAGATGGCCAGTTTCTCCAGGAGTTTGCCCAGGAAGGGAGTAATGGAGATTGGGCGATAGTTGGCCGGGCAGGAGGGGTCGGAAGAGGGTTTCTTGAGGAGGGGGTGCACAAGGGAGTGCTTGAGGGGGGATGGGAAGACTCCAGAGGCGAATGAGTGGTTGCAAAAGTCAGCCAGGGCAGGAGCCAGGGAGTCGATGTGGTCCTTGATGGTTTTGGAGGAACAGGGGTGAACCTGTTTAGACGAGGCTTTCATAGATCGGACTTGTCTGGAAACCTCATCAGCAGAAAAAGGTGGAAAAGCAGAGAAGGAGGAGGAGGGGCTGCTGCAAGAGAGCAAGAGCCGGGAAGAGAGGGAGGGAGGAGAGCGGAGGAGAGCGAGGACAGCGAGGACAGGATGTCCTGAGTTTTTGAGATGAAGTGCGAGGCCAGTGCAGTGCAGAGGGCCTGGGAGGGGACAGGAGAGGTAGAGACTGCAGCAGGGTTGGCCAGCTCCTTGCAGATTTTAAAGAGTTCGGCCGAGTTGTTAGATGCCTCAGAGATGCGGGCTTGGATAAGGGCTCTCTTCTTGGTGAGAACGGAGAGCCGGTATTGCCTTTGGGGCAGGCGGCAGGCCAGTTTGTCAGAGGATGAACATGAAGCACGCCATTTCCTCTCTGCCACCCTGCACTTGCGTTTTAGGGTGACGAGATCCGAGTCATACCAGGAGTTACATTTGGCTTTGGGCTTCAGGCGGATTCTCATGACGGGGCAAGGATATCGAGAGTATCAGATATAGAGGAATAGAGCATGGAGAGGGCTGTGTCAGGGTGGGAGTCAGCCGGGGGGGAGGAGGGGGCGAGAAGGTAGCAGCGAAAGCCTCAACTGACACGCGCTTCATGGGCCGGATGACCGAGAAGGTGGGTGGCAGTGAAGAGGGTGGCTTTGTCTGTGGGGTAGGGAGGGAGAGGTGGGAGGATAGGAGAAAGTGATCGCTCCAGGAGAGAGGAGTGGAGAGAGGGAGGGAGAGGGGAAGGTCAGAACAGATCAGAGCATCAAGAGTGTGCCCTGCAGAGTGAGTAGGCCCAGACGGGAGAATAGAGAGTGAGAGAGAGTTGCAGAGTTCGCGAAAGAGACCAGTGGGGGGACAGGAGGCATCGAGGTGGATGTTGAAGTCACCGAGAAAGAGGAGTTGGGTGGTTGAGGACAGGAGTGAGGAGGAGAGGTCAGCCCACTCAGAGAGGAAGGAGGAAATTTGACCAGGTGGCCGATAGATAGTAGCCACGGTAAGGGAATGGCTAGGAGAGAGAGAGAGTCGGCAGACAAGACATTCAAAAGAGGAGTAGGTCTGCGTAGGAATGACAGTGGCAGGAATCCACTCAGGGAAGATAAGGGCAACACCACCCCCTGAACGGTTGGGCCTGGGCACGGAGAGGATCTTGTAGCCGTCAGGTAGGAGTGTGTCGAAGCTGGTGGCAGAGCTGGCAGTGAACCAAGTCTCAGTGAGACCGAGGCCGTCGAGGTCCAGTTCCTCAAGAAGGCGACAGATATCAGAGGAGTGCTTGATGGCAGAGCGAGAATTTAGAGTGGCAATGTGGAGAAGGTTGCCACCCTTGAAAAACTTCCGGGGAGGGGTACAGATCAGAGGTACGCCCTGCGGAGGTGTTAGAGAAGGAGTTGAAGAGGGAGCAAGAGAAGGGGCAGGGAGGGAGGGGAGAGGCAAGGTAGCCGAGGACAGAGGAGGGGGGACAGCGGGAGCGGAGAGGAAGTTGATGAGGCATGGGAAGCGTCTATCAGGTAGGTTTCTTCTCAGGCTTGTGGGGTGGAAACTCTCGTAGGTGAGCAATGAATTTCTGTCTGTCGGTTTGTTGAAAACTGTACTGACAACTGTTTCATTTCTTATCTCGAGTGTGAGATCTAAAAAATGAACGGAATTTGTGCCGTGGATTTATGAAAACTTCAAGAAAGGATTCTGACGGTTGAGCCACTCCATAAACAGTACGAGGTCTGTTTCATCGCCTCTGAAAATCAGTAGCACTTCGTCAATGTATCTTGACCACAATTCAATTTTGGGTAGCCATGGGTTGTCTGAGCTGTAGATCTTCTCTTCTTCGAAGTTGACGACGTTCGGATTGGTGAGACTTGTGGCAAATGTAGCTCCCATTGCCGTCCCAGACACTTGCTCGTAGAAGGTATTGTCATAGAGAAAAAAGTTCTTAGAGCAATTTCATCCAGTTGCATTACCAGTGTGACTGGGGTTTGCATCGGTGGGTCTCTTTCTCGTAGTATCTTCTCTATGACTCTGAGTGTGGCCATTTGAGGGATCTTAGTATACAATGATTCGATAGCTAATGTCACCAGGAGGTTCTGGGAGGAATTAAAAGTCACAACATCCCATCTAACCTTCATAAACAAACACACAACAACATTATGAACAGGTTAACAGATGAATAATATCACCGCCCTCAGCCCCATTACTCCAACACATAATCCCAGAGGATCCCAGGGGGTCTCTATTCAGATCTCTCTAGGGGTATCATGATCCCCGCACTCCTGGCACCTCCATTGTTCCCTGTCTATAGCAACCCTCCACTTGTAGCTGACCTCTGTCCTCTTGAAGATCACTAGGGCACCACCCTTGCTCTGGAGTGATACTTTCTTCAGATCTCACATTCTCACCTCTTACAATCTCTTGGAGGTGTCTGAACCAGCTACAGTTCCTGGTGCATGACTCCAGACCCTTCCTGACAGTGACCATGGAGACTTCTTTGTCGGTAACCGTCCACAGAGCTGTGTCATCGCTCAGACACAGCTTGTGCATTGGATGACAGGTAGGGGCCTGCAGCGCAACTCCCACTTCCATGGGGTAATTGAGCTTAGGGCCCTTTAAGAACATGCATGTAATGGATGGGATCACATAGAATAACTCCAAGTCCAAATTACCAAACCAACTGAGGAAGATGGCAAAGTACTGTTTTATTAACAGTTATCTAAAACAGGGAATTACAACGAACATCAACAGAGGTACGCTCGATTTCTCTCAGCGATCTTTTCACAAAAACAACGTTATATATGAATAAAATGTCATAGGTGACGTCATACTACATAGCAAATAATGAAAAACCTACTGGGGATCGGGATAGGCTTAAGGGGAACATCTAAGTATATCATATATAGGAACTAGGATTGTAATTGGCTGCCCACTGTCAGGTGAACTACATATGCCCACGTCTAAAACAAGTCAACTCCAAAAACAAGGTAAATGCTTTCTTATTGGTTTCTCAAACTATAAGGTCCATCATTATAATTTGTTGGCACGCTTGTGCCATGTCTGGAATATTCTTTCAGTTACCAGCATGTAAACCCAAACACAGGTGCAAGGGGGGGCCTGACTCTACCTCCCCACACAATTAGCCCAAAATCTCTCATTGCCCATGACTTCTGCCATGAAGATAGTGTTTGAACTTGACCTTGCAAAGTATCCTTGTCTCTGAGAAAACACGGGAGTGAGAGCTCTTGTTATGGTGTCCTAGAACTTCAAGTTCAAACTCTATTTTCATCCTTGGCTCACGTGGCAGGAGACCATGATTTGGTCCCTTTTGCAGCTTTCAAATGTCTTAAATGAATTAAACTTGACACTCTTGGCGTTCTTTCTTTGCACCTTAACAAGGGATGATTCATTTTTTGTATGTTTCCTCCTTTTCAGAATAGATAGCGGACCTTGGCTGCTTCAATCTTGACTTCAGGCCAGGCAGCCTCGCCTTGCAGCTTCAAGATTCAACTTATTCTTGCTGCAACATAGTTTTTCCCTTCACTCTTACTAAATTTGTGATACCGATGTCCAGTTCCTATACAATGGCGGCTTCGCCAGCATTCTATTCACTACGTACAGCCAGATTTTACGATGACTTAGTGTACTTGTGTTTCAGCTTCTGTACAATTATTGAACAGTTGATTCTCTGCAGCACTTCGTACACCTGTAATCTTCTTTCTCATATTTAAAAATTCACTTGATTCTTTACTTCGTTAATAGTTTCTGTAGGATCCATAAATCCTTTTCAGCCAGTATACTGAAACATTGTTCATACTTTTTCATGATGTCACAGGCTTGTTTTCTTCGCTCTTTTTCATATTCCTTCAGGGAGTTCCTCCCTCAAATTGTCGTACCTTTGAGGATACATTCAAAATGGTTGTCTCAATGGGCATATTCTTTCGTACATATGTTGCGGTATTCGCACAACTGCTGGTGTCAAACACAGCACAATCTCAGGATTCCAACATATGGGAGATAGGGGGGCGGGGTTTCCTGCAGAGGCATGCAATTGCTCCTCTACATTCCTCGCTCTGGTCGAGTCCTCGACCACCTCCTCAATTGTTTCCACATCCAGGTATTTTCTCTTGAAGAATTGTTTCTTTGGTGTCCATATCTTCATCACCCCCCTCATGATACCTTCTGACTTGACATGTTCATCTACTATTCTGGTCATGTAGTTACATTGTCCATTTGGGGTACAATAGACCCATCGTCCCACATACTTCTTATGATACTTTGGATACAGGAACTTTGTTCCTTCAGGTGCCACGATGCTGGCCTCTATGTATTTCCTGACAGCGTCATCAGCCAGCGCCGTGGTGTTTGTTTCAGGTTTGACATCGATCATGATCTTCATCCCTAGCACCTTCTTTACCGTTTTCTTGCATTGGGCAATCCCTGTGCTGACTATACAGAATCCAAACATCACCAATACCAATATCACTCCAAGGATCTTGAATATGTTTTCCAACCACTGAGGGATCCATGAAAACAAGGAAGCAAACCAACTGTCATCTTCAATATCATCTGTTTCATCTTCCATCTTGATGTGCAGGTCTGTCAACAACGTTATGGCCTCTGTCAAGTTTCCATTTTGTTCATCCTGAGAAGGTATGAATGTGCAACATGATGGCATGATTTTGGCACAAACTCCTCCTTCCATCACTGTGTTCATATCAAGGACATATCTGTTCTGGAGGGTCATCAGTCGTATGGCCCTCAGCTCTTCTTTGATGGTATTCAATCCCTTTATGGTAGCATTCATTGTATGCAGAAGCTCCTATCTAGTGATTTTAAACCACTTGACATTCGCCACTGTTTGGATTCCAGGCATGAATATTGTTGTCAGTATTGTAGCAGTCTTGCTAAACAACCTGTGCTCCTCAGGAATGGTACAATATGCTGTTATCAATTTGGCTGAGAAATAATGTTCTCTTCTTGTCCGTCGGAGAAGTTCAAGTGATCTTCTTTTTCACAAGTGGACATCCACCTTTGGAAATTCTCCAATGTTGAGATTGCTCTGAGGAATCACTAATGCTGGAACATGAATCAGCACCAAGGAACAAACTCCACCCCAATCCTTGGGCAACTTCATATAGGCTCTAGATCCACAAGCCCAATATCGATCCATAGGGATGGCTGTCCCTTCTCCCATCCTGGGAACATCAATTGTAGTTTTGAATTCCTTGGTATATCCTAAGTGATTCTCTCTGTGTCATCAGAAGCATAGTGCTGGATTAACCAATGGGATTACAACTACTGGGCCAGATTCGTCTTCTATCAATGTCAACAGTATGGAGTGCTTGGCCCATGACTTCAGGGATCCATCATTCACTATCTGTACCTCTTGTGTGTAATATGTTTAGAGCAGATGAGCTGCACAGGACATCATTTATTTCTTCCCATCCCTTCCTGGAATTCACTCGTCCATAGATCAATAATTGAGTTTGTTCCCAACATCTAGGTGATACAGCTTTTTCTGTCACATCAGGGCAATTCATCCTCTTCATTTCTTCAATGTTCATCTCATCCTGTCCTGCGGCAGGATACACAAGCATCTTGCTTTTCTATCCAGGCTCCTTTTCCATTTGTAGAGTTTTGATGTAATCATCCTGGTATGGAAACAACCATTTTGATCCCCATTGCAAGTTTTCCCAACTTCCTTGCAACTGTCATCGGGTTGTAAAATGGCTGAGGAACTTTGCATCGTGCTCTGGAACCTCTTTCCCAATGAAAATTCTTACTGTATTCATGGCATAGGGGATGAGAGAGCAGACATAGCAACCCTCATTAAATGCATTTAACCCCACCTTTTTCATGTGTTGGTACCACATGATATTCCCCAGATGAGCTGTATTATCTAGGTATTTATCCCTTCACTATCTTCCTCTGCATCTCTTGTGTGTCTCCCAATATTCATAGAAATCAAAGAGCCTGTCTTTATCTGTTCTCACAGTGGGGAGAACCATAGGAGCTCTTTCTTCAGCAGAAGTACTAAGATGATAGAGACTGTGAAAAATAAGAAATAGAAAGACAACAAGAACAAAGATATATCATGCATAGAAATCTGGGCATCTATTTCTCGGGCCATCCTACTGCTTGCTGAACTTGTTAATCTTTTTTGATTATGCCATTTTCTCCATTAATCATTTTTAATACAATCATCAAATTCCTTTATATTTATAACTGTACAATGTGTTAAATTATAGCAATAAGTAGTCTTCTTATCACTTGACTGTTTCTAGGATCCTGTAAAAAAGTGTGAATATTATTGTCTCTTCTAACAAGAGCAGCGTACGATTGGAATATGAACACACAGACAGCAACCACAAGCAGATGGACATCACTGTCAGTAGGTACAATATGTTTGATCACTTAAATTTTCTCCACAAAATGAATCTGGATACTGGTCTTGTTTCCAATTTCTGTTCAAGAACTGACATTTAGGCATGACTCAGGTGCATTAGTCTCTACTTCAAGCTATTTCTAAAAGTTAATTTCAAAATTCCTGGAATTCTCTGCAAGTCTTTGCACTCCCTGCACAATATAGTTATAAGCAGTGTCTATTGAATTGCAGTTCAAATAAAGTACATGGTAATCACTTGTTGTTTTATCATCCTTCTTCTTGGTCATGGATCGTGTCTGCACACACAGAAATTGTTCTTCTTGTCTTGCTTCTGGATCGGTAACGGTGGGAGAGAATGTCTTGCCTTCATAAATCCCGTGAGGGGAAGAGGGAGGCAATAACGGGGCAGATGTAATCTGCCCATTATTACCTCCCTCCCTATTCCCATTGAGCCCTATGGGGGCTCAAACGGGAATGGGGATGGGTTCCTGCAAGGAGGAATTACCGGGTCCTCCTATGTCAGAGTAACCCGGTAAGTCCCCATTGCAGGAACCCGGTAATGGAGCCCGGAACGAAGGCAGCGATGGAGCTAATAGCCCCATGGCTACCTCCATTTTCGTAATGAGGCCCCAGGTGTGGTAGAAAAGGGAAGCAGAATGGAGAGTTATAGCGGTGTGGGAGAATAAAGAGCTAGGAAAAATAGAGAGTTTAATGCATGAAGTACAAAGTTAGATGGGGTAGAGTAAAAGGAAAATAAATCCTATTTCATAGGCGTACAGGAACACTGAATGTGGTAGGGGGTGGGGGCAACAGGTGAATACATTGTCAGTTCCCCTTTAGTATTTTGGTAGTTCAATTCAAGTTGATGCCTGCATTTTCGTCAGGTGGATAACACATATGAACTTCCTGGCACTAGGGGCTCCTTTTTAATCATGCTTTAGTACTGAAAAAGTAGCACTCCACTTTGTTGGGCCAACTTCAAACTTCACATCAATTGTGATATTACTGTGTAAATGCGGCACACTGGAGGGAGGCTGGAATGTTCATTGTTGCTTTAGTTTGACAACGGGTGTGGCCTCTGTAGCTTTGGCAGGGAGGCAAGGTGGCAACAAAAGTAAACACCATATTTTCATGCTGCTCTGAGTTCAAGTATTTAATAAGTGAGGCATATGTTTCAGACCCCCAATATTGGGAGTCTCCAGATCACAGAGCTCCATTAAATCTGTACATGCACCGGGGTTACCTTGGTGCAGCTTCTCCCTGTGCTGCAGTGGAGCTCCTATTTATTAATTGTCTGATGTAGCCGCCATCTGGTCGTGATGGCGTGCTTAATCACTAAACAAAACAAAAGGACTGTTTGTGGGATTTCCAACTGTGTGTTGCCCAAAATCGTAGTCACACTAAAAAAAATAAAAAAAACACAGTTTTATCGAATGGGAACAGGTTTCAAAGGGCCAGTTTCTCTGACTGGGCTTTCCAATTCGTCTCTGGTGCATTGTGTTGTGCTAAAAAAACACATGCTAGACCACCTCGGTCTTTGCATGCGTCTGCTGCCTTACAGATGAAAGGTATTGTTTACTTTAATGGGTTTTCTCTGTGTTGGCAGGTGCAGGTTTTTCTAAAAACAAGAAGAAAAATTATTCGGTAGGTTCCTCTCTTGAGGTTTTTCTCCTGAAAGGTGGACCCCTAGGTGCTTGATGTGGGGGTCCTTTTTCGGAATGAGATGGACCTGTGCGGATAGAGATTTGCACTAGGTCTGGTCGTTCTACAGCTGACCGGTTTCTGTGGAGCAAGGTGGGTGAGCCACATTCATCAGGGCTAGACGAGGGGCATCATAGTGTCTGCTATTCACATAAAACAGCGTTGTCTGCATTACTTCAGTACCTCTCCCTGTAGGGATGACAGCAGGGAGGGGTGAGAGATGGAGCAGGGATAAATATCCACTTTTTAACCTCAACTGTAGGTATATTACAAAACACTGCATTGTATTATTAGTATAACAACCAGAAGGGGAAATGGCTTACCCTTTCCGTGTGGTAGGAATGCTCTCCACGGCGGGTGAGATGGCCTGGGACCTAGGGGCCAAATAACAGTCATTACTGTCAAGTTTGATGCACACGTGCATCGGGTCAGGAAAGCGACAATGATACTATTGCGAAACTATCCATTTATACCAAATTGAGTAAATCACACTGTAAAGCTGCACGCTCAGCGCGTTGCAGCTTGAATTTCAGCAAGTACACTACACACAAAATATCCCTTTGTTCACTCGAGGGTCTGCGTGCCTGCCTCTCGACCCCACGTGTGGGGGAGTGACTAGCCGCGGATCGCGTCTGCTCTGGGCGCTTACCTTGAGCGAACGTCTCTGGTGGTCCTGCGAGCCGCGCGCGAGAGGTTTCTTCACCGCGGCCCGCGCCTCCACTCTGTTTTTGTTACCATGGCGCTCCGGGTCGCGTGGTCAAGTAGTCCTGACTCCAAAATGGCTGCCCCGCATGGGGAGGGCGGCAGCCATCATGGGGTCAGGCGCCAGGAAAAGTGAAAAAGTGAATTGGAAGCTCGTAAATCCAAATGGATGTTAGACGTGTAGGTGTTAAAGTTACAGAAAATACATAATTGCAAAATTAATCCACATGCAACAGATAATGCAACATCACAGTTCATCTCACTACAAAGACTACCCTGGAGCCCAGGGTGAGTGTTGTCACAAGGGGGCCAAAGTTTGCCAGCTGGTGGCTTCATTGAGCCCAGACCTATCTGTCTGCAGACGGAAAATCCAAAGTTGTTCGCGTCTGAAAAGTAGGTTGTGTATATTCTCTCCCCTTGTGGGAGTGGCCATTTTCTCAATTATTGTCCATGTAAAGTCTGTCGGGGTGTGCTTCTGTGCCAGGAAATGTTCCACCATGGGTGCTGTGATCTTCTTGGTGTGTATGCATGATCTGTGCTCCGCAAGGCATGTTTTGATCGGGCGTGTTGTCATGCCTACATAGCGCTTGTTGCAATGGCATGTGATGATGTAAATCACGTTACAACTGTTGCAGTTTGTTAGAGTTTTTTGGGTCCACGGGAAGTGCCAGCCTATGTCGATGGAAGTGGATCTCTTGGTATTGGAGCATGCACTGCATGTGCCACATGGAGTGTGGCCAATTGCTTGATTGTGTCGCCAAAGTGTGTTGAGTTTAGGCTCTTTCTCTTTGTAAGAGTGCACAAGTGAATCTCGTAGGTTCTTACTTCTTTTCAAAGCAAACCTTGGGGTGTCTAAGTTTTGAGTGCCGACATTGAGGATGGGCCATAGCTTCAGAACCTCTTTCTTAATCTTGTTGGTCAGTGGCGAGAAACTCAGGACAGCTGTGATCTTGTTGTAGTCAGGCAGTGTGGTACAGACTCTCCGATATCTGAGGAATTGTCTGAAAGGTATGATATGATATGATATGATATGGTATTTGTAACGCGCCTATACACAAGTTTTTCAAGGCGCGACGAGGCAGGGAGGGAGGGAAACAAGGGGAAGACAGACAAACGATCCTACTAGGCCAGGTGTCATTCAGATCGCGCAAGTGCAGAGGTAAGGGGAAAAGGAGAAAGTGCAGGGGGAGGAGGTGGGGGGGAAGTGCAGTACAAGGTAAGTAGCGTAATAAAATAATAAATAATAAATAAAAAGGGCCAGCTGGTGGCAAGTGCGAGGTAAGTGCAGAACAAGTGCTGAGAAGTGCTGGGAAGGGGGGCTGTAGGGATACAGTGACAGTCCCACAGTGCAGGGGGAGCTAGGGAGGCAGTGAAAGTGGAGAGTGGCTGGGCCCTGGACCGAGGTCGCTGAGAGTGGCCCAGATGCAGGTTTAGTGCAGAATTCAGTGGGGAGTTAAGCAGGTTTAGCAGGGGAGAGGGAGAGAGAAGGCAGAAGCGAAGAGGAAGGTTTTGAGGTACTTCCGGAACCGGAGATGGTTCTCCTCAAGTTTCAGGGAGGCAGGAAGGCTGTTCCAGAGGGAGGCCCCTGCTGCGGAGAGAGATCTACCCCCAGCTCGTTGCTTCGAGAAGCGGCTGACCATGAGGGAGTTGGAGACGGATGAGCGAAGGGCTCGTGAAGGAAGATATTTAGGAAGAGAGAGTTGAAGGTATTTAGGCCCCAGGCCCCAGAAGGCCTTGTGGACAATGTAGAGGGTTTTGAACTTAATCCTCGCAGCCACTGGGAGCCAGTGAAGAGATTTCAGTCCTGGAGAGATACGGTCCCTGGGCTTGAGGCCAAGGACAAGTCTCGCAGTTCTGTTCTGGATAAGTTGCAGAGGGCGGAGAGTGGAGGCAGGCAGATTAAGATAGAGGCTGTTACAGTAGTCCAGCCTTGAGAGAACCAGGGCTAGGGGGACAGTGAGCTTCTGGGGGAAGGAGAGGAAGGGAAGAATACCTCTGAGGAGGTGCAGCTGGTAGTGTGACTTCTTAGAGACGTCAGACATATGAGGAGAGAAGGAGAGTGTGGAGTCGAAGATGACCCCGAGGTTTTTAGCCTTGCAGGTAGGGGCGGGAAGGGGGCCAAGGGAGGCCGGCCAGAGAGCTGCAGGGAAGGAGGGAGTGGGTGTGCCGATGAGTAGAATCTCAGTCTTACTGGCGTTAAGGCAGAGGTCATTGGCAGCACACCATTCCTGGATAGCAGACAGACAGTCGGAGATGAGGGAAGGAGAGGAGGAGGCCGAGGGTAGCCTGAAAATGAGCTGGGTATCGTCCGCATAGCACTGGAAGTGGGGGCAGAGAGCGGCGATGCGGTGGGCAAGGAGTGCCAGATACTGGTTGAAAAGCCAGGGAGAGAGGTTGGATCCCTGGGGGACACCACAGGTGGAGAAAAAGATGTCAGAGAGGAAGGAGCCCATTTGGACCTGGGAGGGTCGACCGGAAAGGAAAGAGGTCAGCCATGCCAGAGCCTGACCAGTGATACCCAGGTTATCACGGAGACGGTTGAGCAGGATGGCATGGTTGACAGTGTCAAAGGCAGAGGAGAGATCGAGCAGAATGAGAACACAGGGAGTGTTGGAATCGAGGTTAAGGAGCAGGTCCTCACGGATGTTCAGGAGAGTAGTTTCCGTGCTTCTGGCCGCTCTGAAGCCGGATTGATGGTCATGAAGATTACCAACAGATTCAGCATGGAGGTTAAGCTGGGAGATGGCCAGTTTCTCCAGGAGTTTGCCCAGGAAGGGAGTAATGGAGATTGGGCGATAGTTGGCCGGGCAGGAGGGGTCGGAAGAGGGTTTCTTGAGGAGGGGGTGCACAAGGGAGTGCTTGAGGGGGGATGGGAAGACTCCAGAGGCGAATGAGTGGTTGCAAAAGTCAGCCAGGGCAGGAGCCAGGGAGTCGATGTGGTCCTTGATGGTTTTGGAGGAACAGGGGTGAACCTGTTTAGACGAGGCTTTCATAGATCGGACTTGTCTGGAAACCTCATCAGCAGAAAAAGGTGGAAAAGCAGAGATGGAGGGCGGAGGGGCTGCTGCAAGAGAGCAAGAGCCGGGAAGAGAGGGAGGGAGGAGAGCGGAGGAGAGCGAGGACAGGATGTCCTGAGTTTTTGAGATGAAGTGCGAGGCCAGTGCAGTGCAGAGGGCCTGGGAGGGGACAGGAGAGGTAGAGACTGCAGCAGGGTTGGCCAGCTCCTTGCAGATTTTAAAGAGTTCGGCCGAGTTGTTAGATGCCTCAGAGATGCGGGCTTGGATAAGGGCTCTCTTCTTGGTGAGAACGGAGAGCCGGTATTGCCTTTGGACAGGCGGCAGGCCAGTTTGTCAGAGGATGAACATGAAGCACGCCATTTCCTCTCTGCCACCCTGCACTTGCGTTTTAGGGTGACGAGATCCGAGTCATACCAGGAGTTACATTTGGCTTTGGGCTTCAGGCGGATTCTCATGACGGGGGCAAAGATATCGAGAGTATCAGATATAGAGGAATAGAGCATGGAGAGGGCTGTGTCAGGGTGGGAGTCAGCCGGGGGGGGGAGGAGGGGGCGAGAAGGTAGCAGCGAAAGCCTCAACTGACACGCGCTTCATGGGCCGGATGACCGAGAAGGTGGGTGGCAGTGAAGAGGGTGGCTTTGCCTGTGGGGTAGGGAGGGAGAGGTGGGAGGATAGGAGAAAGTGATCACTCCAGGAGAGAGGAGTGGAGAGAGGGAGGGAGAGGGGAAGGTCAGAACAGATCAGAGCATCAAGAGTGTGCCCTGCAGAGTGAGTAGGCCCAGACGGGAGAATAGAGAGTGAGAGAGAGTTGCAGAGTTCGCGAAAGAGACCAGTGGGGGGACAGGAGGCATCGAGGTGGATGTTGAAGTCACCGAGAAAGAGGAGTTGGGTGGTTGAGGACAGGAGTGAGGAGGAGAGGTCAGCCCACTCAGAGAGGAAGGAGGAAATTTGACCAGGTGGCCGATAGATAGTAGCCACGGTAAGGGAATGGCTAGGAGAGAGAGAGAGTCGGCAGACAAGACATTCAAAAGAGGAGTAGGTCTGCGTAGGAATGACAGTGGCAGAAATCCACTCAGGGAAGATAAGGGCAACACCACCCCCTGAACGGTTGGGCCTGGGCACGGAGAGGATCTTGTAGCCGTCAGGTAGGAGTGTGTCGAAGCTGGTGGCAGAGCTGGCAGTGAACCAAGTCTCAGTGAGACCGAGGACGTCGAGGTCCAGTTCCTCAAGAAGGCGACAGATATCAGAGGAGTGCTTGATGGCAGAGCGAGAATTTAGAGTGGCAATGTGGAGAAGGTTGCCACCCTTGAAAAACTTCCGGGGAGGGGTACAGATCAGAGGTACGCCCTGCGGAGGTGTTAGAGAAGGAGTTGAAGAGGGAGCAAGAGAAGGGGCAGGGAGGGAGGGGAGAGGCAAGGTAGCCGAGGACAGAGGAGGGGGGACAGCGGGAGCGGAGAGGAAGTTGATGAGGCATGGGAAGCATCTATCAGGTAGGTTTCTTCTCAGGCTTGTGGGGTGGAAACTCTCGTAGGTGAGCAATGAATTTCTGTCTGTCGGTGTGTTGAAAACTGTACTGACAACTGTTTCATTTCTTATCTCGAGTGTGAGATCTAAAAAATGAACGGAATTTGTGCCGTGGATTTATGAAAACTTCAAGAAAGGATTCTGACGGTTGAGCCACTCCATAAACAGTACGAGGTCTGTTTCATCGCCTCTGAAAATCAGTAGCACTTCGTCAATGTATCTTGACCACAATTCAATTTTGGGTAGCCATGGGTTGTCTGAGCTGTAGATCTTCTCTTCTTCGAAGTTGACGACGTACGGATTGGTGAGACTTGTGGCAAATGTAGCTCCCATTGCCGTCCCAGACACTTGCTCGTAGAAGGTATTGTCATAGAGAAAAAAGTTCTTAGAGCAATTTCATCCAGTTGCATTACCAGTGTGACTGGGGTTTGCATAGGTGGGTCTCTTTCTCGTAGTATCTTCTCTATGACTCTGAGTGTGGCCATTTGAGGGATCTTAGTATACAATGATTCGATAGCTAATGTCACCAGGAGGTTCTGGGAGGAATTAAAAGTCACAACATCCCATCTAACCATCATAAACAAACACACAACAACATTATGAACAGGTTAACAGATGAATAATATCACCGCCCTCAGCCCCATTACTCCAACACATAATCCCAGAGGATCCCAGGGGGTCTCTATTCAGATCTCTCTAGGGGTATCATGATCCCCGCACTCCTGGCACCTCCATTGTTCCCTGTCTATAGCAACCCTCCACTTGTAGCTGACCTCTGTCCTCTTGAAGATCACTAGGGCACCACCCTTGCTCTGTAGTGATACTTTCTTCAGATCTCACATTCTCACCTCTTACAATCTCTTGGAGGTGTCTGAACCAGCTACAGTTCCTGGTGCATGACTCCAGACCCTTCCTGACAGTGACCATGGAGACTTCTTTGTCGGTAACCGTCCACAGAGCTGTGTCATCGGTCAGACACAGCTTGTGCATTGGATGACAGGTAGGGGCCTGCAGCGCAACTCCCACTTCCATGGGGTAATTGAGCTTAGGGCCCTTTAAGAACATGCATGTAATGGATGGGATCACATAGAATAACTCCAAGACCAAATTACCAAACCAACTGAGGAAGATGGCAAAGTACTGTTTTATTAACAGTTATCTAAAACAGGGAATTACAATGAACATCAACAGAGGTACGCTCGATTTCTCTCAGCGATCTTTTCACAAAAACAACGTTATATATGAATAAAATGTCATAGGTGACGTCATACTACATAGCAAATAATGAAAAACCTACTGGGGATCGGGATAGGCTTAAGGGGAACATCTAAGTATATCATATATAGGAACTAGGATTGTAATTGGCTGCCCACTGTCAGGTGAACTACATATGCCCACGTCTAAAACAAGTCAACTCCAAAAACAAGGTAAATGCTTTCTTATTGGTTTCTCAAACTATAAGGTCCATCATTATAATTTGTTGGCACGCTTGTGCCATGTCTGGAATATTCTTTCAGTTACCAGCATGTAAACCCAAACACAGGTGCAAGGGGGGGCCTGACTCTACCTCCCCACACAATTAGCCCAAAATCTCTCATTGCCCATGACTTCTGCCATGAAGATAGTGTTTGAACTTGACCTTGCAAAGTATCCTTGTCTCTGAGAAAACACGGGAGTGAGAGCTCTTGCTATGGTGTCCTAGAACTTCAAGTTCAAACTCTATTTTCATCCTTGGCTCACGTGGCAGGAGACCATGATTTGGTCCCTTTTGCAGCTTTCAAATGTCTTAAATGAATTAAACTTGACACTCTTGGCGTTCTTTCTTTGCACCTTAACAAGGGATGATTCATTTTTTGTATGTTTCCTCCTTTACAGAATAGATAGCGGACCTTGGCTGCTTCAATCTTGACTTCAGGCCAGGCAGCCTCGCCTTGCAGCTTCAAGATTCAACTTATTCTTGCTGCAACATAGTTTTTCCCTTCACTCTTACTAAATTTGTGATACCGATGTCCAGTTCCTATACAATGGCGGCTTCGCCAGCATTCTATTCACTACGTACAGCCAGATTTTACGATGACTTAGTGTACTTGTGTTTCAGCTTCTGTACAATTATTGAACAGTTGATTCTCTGCAGCACTTCGTGCACCTGTAATCTTCTTTCTCATATTTAAAAATTCACTTGATTCTTTACTTCGTTAATAGTTTCTGTAGGATCCATAAATCCTTTTCAGCCAGTATACTGAAACATTGTTCATACTTTTTCATGATGTCACAGGCTTCTTTTCTTCGCTCTTTTTCATATTCCTTCAGGGAGTTCCTCCCTCAAATTGTCGTACCTTTGAGGATACATTCAAAATGGTTGTCTCAATGGGCATATTCTTTCGTACATATGTTGCGGTATTCGCACAACTGCTGGTGTCAAACACAGCACAATCTCAGGATTCCAACATATGGGAGATAGGGGGGCGGGGTTTCCTGCAGAGGCATGCAATTGCTCCTCTACATTCCTCGCTCTGGTCGAGTCCTCGACCACCTCCTCAATTGTTTCCACATCCAGGTATTTTCTCTTGAAGAATTGTTTCTTTGGTGTCCATATCTTCATCACGCCCCTCATGATACCTTCTGACTTGACATGTTCATCTACTCTTCTGGTCATGTAGTTACATTGTCCATTTGGGGTACAATAGACCCATCGTCCCACATACTTCTTATGATACTTTGGATACAGGAACTTTGTTCCTTCAGGTGCCACGATGCTGGCCTCTATGTATTTCCAGACAGCGTCATCAGCCAGCTCCGTGGTGTTTGTTTCAGGTTTGACATCGATCATGATCTTCATCCCTAGCACCTTCTTTGCCGTTTTCTTGCATTGGGCAATCCCTGTGCTGACTATACAGAATCCAAACACCACCAATACCAATATCACTCCAAGGATCTTGAATATGTTTTCCAACCACTGAGGGATCCATGAAAACAAGGAAGCAAACCAACTGTCATCTTCAATATCATCTGTTTCATCTTCCATCTTGATGTGCAGGTCTGTCAACAACGTTATGGCCTCTGTCAAGTTTCCATTTTGTTCATCCTGAGAAGGTATGAATGTGCAACATGATGGCATGATTTTGGCACAAACTCCTCCTTCCATCACTGTGTTCATATCAAGGACATATCTGTTCTGGAGGGTCATCAGTCGTATGGCCCTCAGCTCTTCTTTGATGGTATTCAATCCCTTTATGGTAGCATTCATTGTATGCAGAAGCTCCTATCTAGTGATTTTAAACCACTTGACATTCGCCACTGTTTGGATTCCAGGCATGAATATTGTTGTCAGTATTGTAGCAGTCTTGCTAAACAACCTGTGCTCCTCAGGAATGGTACAATATGCTGTTATCAATTTGGCTGAGAAATAATGTTCTCTTCTTGTCCGTCGGAGAAGTTCAAGTGATCTTCTTTTTCACAAGTGGACATCCACCTTTGGAAATTCTCCAATGTTGAGATTGCTCTGAGGAATCACTAATGCTGGAACATGAATCAGCACCAAGGAACAAACTCCACCCCAATCCTTGGGCAACTTCATATAGGCTCTAGATCCACAAGCCCAATATCGATCCATAGGGATGGCTGTCCCTTCTCCCATCCTGGGAACATCAATTGTAGTTTTGAATTCCTTGGTATATCCTAAGTGATTCTCTCTGTGTCATCAGAAGCATAGTGCTGGATTAACCAATGGGATTACAACTACTGGGCCAGATTCGTCTTCTATCAATGTCAACAGTATGGAGTGCTTGGCCCATGACTTCAGGGATCCATCATTCACTATCTGTACCTCTTGTGTGTAATATGTTTAGAGCAGATGAGCTGCACAGGACATCATTTATTTCTTCCCATCCCTTCCTGGAATTCACTCGTCCATAGATCAATAATTGAGTTTGTTCCCAACATCTAGGTGATACAGCTTTTTCTGTCACATCAGGGCAATTCATCCTCTTCATTTCTTCAATGTTCATCTCATCCTGTCCTGCGGCAGGATACACAAGCATCTTGCTTTTCTATCCAGGCTCCTTTTCCATTTGTAGAGTTTTGATGTAATCATCCTGGTATGGAAACAACCATTTTGATCCCCATTGCAAGTTTTCCCAACTTCCTTGCAACTGTCATCGGGTTGTAAGATGGCTGAGGCACTTTGCATCGTGCTCTGGAACCTCTTTCCCAATGAAAATTCTTACTGTATTCATGGCATAGGGAATGAGAGAGCAGACATAGCAACCCTCATTAAATGCATTTAACCCCACCTTTTTCATGTGTTGGTACCACATGATATTCCCCAGATGAGCTGTATTATCTAGGTATGTATCCCTTCACTATCTTCCTCTGCACCTCTTGTGTGTCTCCCAATATTCATAGAAATCAAAGAGCCTGTCTTTATCTGTTCTCACAGTGGGGAGAACCATAGGAGCTCTTTCTTCAGCAGAAGTACTAAGATGATAGAGACTGTGAAAAATAAGAAATAGAAAGACAACAAGAACAAAGATATATCATGCATAGAAATCTGGGCATCTATTTCTCGGGCCATCCTACTGCTTGCTGAACTTGTTAATCTTTTTTGATTATGCCATTTTCTCCATTAATCATTTTTAATATGATCATCAAATTCCTTTATATTTATAACTGTACAATGTGTTAAATTATAGCAATAAGTAGTCTTCTTATCACTTGACTGTTTCTAGGATCCTGTAAAAAAGTGTGAATATTATTGTCTCTTCTAACAAGAGCAGCGTACGATTGGAATATGAACACAAAGACAGCAACCACAAGCAGATGGACATCACTGTCAGTAGGTACAATATGTTTGATCACTTAAATTTTCTCCACAAAATGAATCTGGATACTGGTCTTGTTTCCAATTTCTGTTCAAGAACTGACATTTAGGCATGACTCAGGTGCATTAGTCTCTACTTCAAGCTATTTCTAAAAGTTAATTTCAAAATTCCTGGAATTCTCTGCAAGTCTTTGCACTCCCTGCACAATATAGTTATAAGCAGTGTCTATTGAATTGCAGTTCAAATAAAGTACATGGTAATCACTTGTTGTTTTATCATCCTTCTTCTTGGTCATGGATCGTGTCTGCACACACAGAAATTGTTCTTCTTGTCTTGCTTCTGGATCGGTAACGGTGGGATAGAATGTCTTGCCTTCATAAATCCCGTGAGGGGAAGAGGGAGGCAATAACGGGGCAGATGTAATCTGCCCATTATTACCTCCCTCTCTATTCCCATTGAGCCCTATGGGGGCTCAAACGGGAATGGGGATGGGTTCCTGCAAGGAGGAATTACCGGGTCCTCCTATGTCAGAGTAACCCGGTAAGTCCCCATTGCAGGAACCCGGTAATGGAGCCCGGAACGAAGGCAGCGATGGAGCTAATAGCCCCATGGCTACCTCCATTTTCGTAATGAGGCCCCAGGTGTGGTAGAAAAGGGAAGCAGAATGGAGAGTTATAGCGGTGTGGGAGAATAAAGAGCTAGGAAAAATAGAGAGTTTAATGCATGAAGTACAAAGTTAGATGGGGTAGAGTAAAAGGAAAATAAATCCTATTTCATAGGCGTACAGGAACACTGAATGTGGTAGGGGGTGGGGGCAACAGGTGAATACATTGTCAGTTCCCCTTTAGTATTTTGGTAGTTCAATTCAAGTTGATGCCTGCATTTTCGTCAGGTGGATAACACATATGAACTTCCTGGCACTAGGGGCTCCTTTTTAATCATGCTTTAGTACTGAAAAAGTAGCACTCCACTTTGTTGGGCCAACTTCAAACTTCACATCAATTGTGATATTACTGTGTAAATGCGGCACACTGGAGGGAGGCTGGAATGTTCATTGTTGCTTTAGTTTGACAACGGGTGTGGCCTCTGTAGCTTTGGCAGGGAGGCAAGGTGGCAACAAAAGTAAACACCATATTTTCATGCTGCTCTGAGTTCAAGTATTTAATAAGTGAGGCATATGTTTCAGACCCCCAATATTGGGAGTCTCCAGATCACAGAGCTCCATTAAATCTGTACATGCACACCGGGGTTACCTTGGTGCAGCTTCTCCCTGTGCTGCAGTGGAGCTCCTATTTATTAATTGTCTGATGTAGCCGCCATCTGGTCGTGATGGCGTGCTTAATCACTAAACAAAACAAAAGGACTGTTTGTGGGATTTCCAACTGTGTGTTGCCCAAAATCGTAGTCACACTAAAAAAAATAAAAAAAACACAGTTTTATCGAATGGGAACAGGTTTCAAAGGGCCAGTTTCTCTGACTGGGCTTTCCAATTCGTCTCTGGTGCATTGTGTTGTGCTAAAAAAACACATGCTAGACCACCTCGGTCTTTGCATGCGTCTGCTGCCTTACAGATGAAAGGTATTGTTTACTTTAATGGGTTTTCTCTGTGTTGGCAGGTGCAGGTTTTTCTAAAAACAAGAAGAAAAATTCTTCGGTAGGTTCCTCTCTTGAGGTTTTTCTCCTGAAAGGTGGACCCCTAGGTGCTTGATGTGGGGGTCCTTTTTCGGAACGAGATGGACCTGTGCGGATAGAGATTTGCACTAGGTCTGGTCGTTCTACAGCTGACCGGTTTCTGTGGAGCAAGGTGGGTGAGCCACATTCATCAGGGCTAGACGAGGGGCATCATAGTGTCTGCTATTCACATAAAACAGCGTTGTCTGCATTACTTCAGTACCTCTCCCTGTAGGGATGACAGCAGGGAGGGGTGAGAGATGGAGCAGGGATAAATATCCACTTTTTAACCTCAACTGTAGGTATATTACAAAACACTGCATTGTATTATTAGTATAACAACCAGAAGGGGAAATGGCTTACCCTTTCCGTGTGGTAGGAATGCTCTCCACGGCGGGTGAGATGGCCTGGGACCTAGGGGCCAAATAACAGTCATTACTGTCAAGTTTGATGCACACGTGCATCGGGTCAGGAAAGCGACAATGATACTATTGCGAAACTATCCATTTATACCAAATTGAGTAAATCACACTGTAAAGCTGCACGCTCAGCGCGTTGCAGCTTGAATTTCAGCAAGTACACTACACACAAAATATCCCTTTGTTCACTCGAGGGTCTGCGTGCCTGCCTCTCGACCCCACGTGTGGGGGAGTGACTAGCCGCGGATCGCGTCTGCTCTGGGCGCTTACCTTGAGCGAACGTCTCTGGTGGTCCTGCGAGCCGCGCGCGAGAGGTTTCTTCACCGCGGCCCGCGCCTCCACTCTGTTTTTGTTACCATGGCGCTCCGGGTCGCGTGGTCAAGTAGTCCTGACTCCAAAATGGCTGCCCCGCATGGGGAGGGCGGCAGCCATCATGGGGTCAGGCGCCAGAAAAAGTGAAAAAGTGAATTGGAAGCTCGTAAATCCAAATGGTTGTTAGAGGTGTAGGTGTTACAGTTACAGAAAATACATAATTGCAAAAATAATCCACATGCAACAGATAATGCAACAGCACAGTTCATCTCACTACAAAGACTACCCTGGAGCCCAGGGTGAGTGTTGTCACAAGGGGGCCAAAGTTTGCCAGCTGGTGGCTTCATTGAGCCCAGACCTATCTGTCTGCAGACGGAAAATCCAAAGTTGTTCGCGTCTGAAAAGTAGGTTGTGTATATTCTCTCCCCTTGTGGGAGTGGCCATTTTCTCAATTATTGTCCATGTAAAGTCTGTCGGGGTGTGCTTCTGTGCCAGGAAATGTTCCACCATGGGTGCTGTGATCTTCTTGGTGTGTATGCATGATCTGTGCTCCGCAAGGCATGTTTTGATCGGGCGTGTTGTCATGCCTACATAGCGCTTGTTGCATTGGCATGTGATGATGTAAATCACGTTACAACTGTTGCAGTTTGTTAGAGTTTTTTGGGTCCACGGGAAGTGCCAGCCTATGTCGATGGAAGTGGATCTCTTGGTATTGGAGCATGCACTGCATGTGCCACATGGAGTGTGGCCAATTGCTTGATTGTGTCCCCAAAGTGTGTTGAGTTTAGGCTCTTTCTCTTTGTAAGAGTGCACAAGTGAATCTCGTAGGTTCTTACTTCTTTTCAAAGCAAACCTTGGGGTGTCTAAGTTTTGAGTGCCGACATTGAGGATGGGCCATAGCTTCAGAACCTCTTTCTTAATCTTGTTGGTCAGTGGCGAGAAACTCAGGACAGCTGTGATCTTGTTGTAGTCAGGCAGTGTGGTACAGACTCTCCGATATCTGAGGAATTGTCTGAAAGGTATGATATGATATGATATGATATGATATGATATGGTATTTGTAACGCGCCTATACACAAGTGTTTCAAGGCGCGACGAGGCAGGGAGGGAGGGAAACAAGGGGAAGACAGACAAACGATCCTACTAGGCCAGGTGTCATTCAGATCGCGCAAGTGCAGAGGTAAGGGGAAAAGGAGAAAGTGCAGGGGGAGGAGGCGGGGGGGAAGTGCAGTACAAGGTAAGTAGCGTAATAAAATAATAAATAATAAATAAAAAGGGCCAGCTGGTGGCAAGTGCGAGGTAAGTGCAGAACAAGTGCTGAGAAGTGCTGGGAAGGGGGGCTGTAGGGATACAGTGACAGTCCCACAGTGCAGGGGGAGCTAGGGAGGCAGTGAAAGTGGAGAGTGGCTGGGCCCTGGACCGAGGTCGCTGAGAGTGGCCCAGATGCAGGTTTAGTGCAGAATTCAGTGGGGAGTTAAGCAGGTTTAGCAGGGGAGAGGGAGAGAGAAGGCAGAAGCGAAGAGGAAGGTTTTGAGGTACTTCCGGAACCGGAGATGGTTCTCCTCAAGTTTCAGGGAGGCAGGAAGGCTATTCCAGAGGGAGGCCCCTGCTGCGGAGAGAGATCTACCCCCAGCTCGTTGCTTCGAGAAGCGGCTGACCATGAGGGAGTTGGAGACGGATGAGCGAAGGGCTCGTGAAGGAAGATATTTAGGAAGAGAGAGTTGAAGGTATTTAGGCCCCAGGCCCCAGAAGGCCTTGTGGACAATGCAGAGGGTTTTGAACTTAATCCTCGCAGCCACTGGGAGCCAGTGAAGAGATTTCAGTCCTGGAGAGATACGGTCCCTGGGCTTGAGGCCAAGGACAGGTCTCGCAGTTCTGTTCTGGATAAGTTGCAGAGGGCGGAGAGTGGAGGCAGGCAGATTAAGATAGAGGCTGTTACAGTAGTCCAGCCTTGAGAGAACCAGGGCTCGGGAGACAGTGAGCTTCTGGGGGAAGGAGAGGAAGGGAAGAATACCTCTGAGGAGGTGCAGCTGGTAGTGTGACTTCTTAGAGACGTCAGACATATGAGGAGAGAAGGAGAGTGTGGAGTCGAAGATGACCCCGAGGTTTTTAGCCTTGCAGGTAGGGGCGGGAAGGGGGCCAAGGGAGGCCGGCCAGAGAGCTGCAGGGAAGGAGGGAGTGGGTGTGCCGATGAGTAGAATCTCAGTCTTACTGGCGTTAAGGCAGAGGTCATTGGCAGCACACCATTCCTGGATAGCAGACAGACAGTCGGAGATGAGGGAAGGAGAGGAGGAGGCCGAGGGTAGCCTGAAAATGAGCTGGGTATCGTCCGCATAGCACTGGAAGTGGGGGCAGAGAGCGGCGATGCGGTGGGCAAGGAGTGCCAGATACTGGTTGAAAAGCTAGGGAGAGAGGTTGGATCCCTGGGGGACACCACAGGTGGAGAAAAAGATGTCAGAGAGGAAGGAGCCCATTTGGACCTGGGAGGGTCGACCGGAAAGGAAAGAGGTCAGCCATGCCAGAGCCTGACCAGTGATACCCAGGTTATCACGGAGACGGTTGAGCAGGATGGCATGGTTGACAGTGTCAAAGGCAGAGGAGAGATCGAGCAGAATGAGAACACAGGGAGTGTTGGAATCGAGGTTAAGGAGCAGGTCCTCATGGATGTTCAGGAGAGTAGTTTCCGTGCTTCTGGCCGCTCTGAAGCCGGATTGATGGTCATGAAGATTACCAACAGATTCAGCATGGAGGTTAAGCTGGGAGATGGCCAGTTTCTCCAGGAGTTTGCCCAGGAAGGGAGTAATGGAGATTGGGCGATAGTTGGCCAGGCAGGAGGGGTCGGAAGAGGGTTTCTTGAGGAGGGGGTGCACAAGGGAGTGCTTGAGGGGGGATGGGAAGACTCCAGAGGCGAATGAGTGGTTGCAAAAGTCAGCCAGGGCAGGAGCCAGGGAGTCGATGTGGTCCTTGATGGTTTTGGAGGAACAGGGGTGAACCTGTTTAGACGAGGCTTTCATAGATCGGACTTGTCTGGAAACCTCATCAGCAGAAAAAGGTGGAAAAGCAGAGAAGGAGGGCGGAGGGGCTGCTGCAAGAGAGCAAGAGCCGGGAAGAGAGGGAGGGAGGAGAGCGGAGGAGAGCGAGGACAGGATGTCCTGAGTTTTTGAGATGAAGTGCGAGGCCAGTGCAGTGCAGAGGGCGTGGGAGGGGACAGGAGAGGTAGAGACTGCAGCAGGGTTGGCCAGCTCCTTGCAGATTTTAAAGAGTTCGGCCGAGTTGTTAGATGCCTCAGAGATGCGGGCTTGGATAAGGGCTCTCTTCTTGGTGAGAACGGAGAGCCGGTATTGCCTTTGGAGCAGGCGGCAGGCCAGTTTGTCAGAGGATGAACATGAAGCACGCCATTTCCTCTCTGCCACCCTGCACTTGCGTTTTAGGGTGACGAGATCCGAGTCATACCAGGAGTTACATTTGGCTTTGGGCTTCAGGCGGATTCTCATGACGGGGGCAAGGATATCGAGAGTATCAGATATAGAGGAATAGAGCATGGAGAGGGCTGTGTCAGGGTGGGAGTCAGCCGGGGGGGGAGGAGGGGGCGAGAAGGTAGCAGCGAAAGCCTCAACTGACACGCGCTTCATGGGCCGGATGACCGAGAAGGTGGGTGGCAGTGAAGAGGGTGGCTTTGCCTGTGGGGTAGGGAGGGAGAGGTGGGAGGATAGGAGAAAGTGATCGCTCCAGGAGAGAGGAGTGGAGAGAGGGAGAGAGAGGGGAAGGTCAGAACAGATCAGAGCATCAAGAGTGTGTCCTGCAGAGTGAGTAGGCCCAGACGGGAGAATAGAGAGTGAGAGAGAGTTGCAGAGATCGCGAAAGAGACCAGTGGGGGGACAGGAGGCATCGAGGTGGATGTTGAAGTCACCGAGAAAGAGGAGTTGGGTGGTTGAGGACAGGAGTGAGGAGGAGAGGTCAGCCCACTCAGAGAGGAAGGAGGAAATTTGACCAGGTGGCCGATAGATAGTAGCCACGGTAAGGGAATGGCTAGGAGAGAGAGAGAGTCGGCAGACAAGACATTCAAAAGAAGAGTAGGTCTGCGTAGGAATGACAGTGGCAGGAATCCACTCAGGGAAGATAAGGGCAACACCACCCCCTGAACGGTTGGGCCTGGGCACGGAGAGGATCTTGTAGCCGTCAGGTAGGAGTGTGTCGAAGCTGGTGGCAGAGCTGGCAGTGAACCAAGTCTCAGTGAGACCGAGGACGTCGAGGTCCAGTTCCTCAAGAAGGCGACAGATATCAGAGGAGTGCTTGATGGCAGAGCGAGAATTTAGAATGGCAATGTGGAGAAGGTTGCCACCCTTGAAAAACTTCTGGGGAGGGGTACAGATCAGAGGTACGCCCTGCGGAGGTGTTAGAGAAGGAGTTGAAGAGGGAGCAAGAGAAGGGGCAGGGAGGGAGGGGAGAGGCAAGGTAGCCGAGGACAGAGGAGGGGGGACAGCGGGAGCGGAGAGGAAGTTGATGAGGCATGGGAAGCGTCTATCAGGTAGGTTTCTTCTCAGGCTTGTGGGGTGGAAACTCTCGTAGGTGAGCAATGAATTTCTGTCTGTCGGTTTGTTGAAAACTGTACTGACAACTGTTTCATTTCTTATCTCGAGTGTGAGATCTAAAAAATGAACGGAATTTGTGCCGTGGATTTATGAAAACTTCAAGAAAGGATTCTGACGGTTGAGCCACTCCATAAACAGTACGAGGTCTGTTTCATCGCCTCTGAAAATCAGTAGCACTTCGTCAATGTATCTTGACCACAATTCAATTTTGGGTAGCCATGGGTTGTCTGAGCTGTAGATCTTCTCTTCTTCGAAGTTGACGACGTACGGATTGGTGAGACTTGTGGCAAATGTAGCTCCCATTGCCGTCCCAGACACTTGCTCGTAGAAGGTATTGTCATAGAGAAAAAAGTTCTTAGAGCAATTTCATCCAGTTGCATTACCAGTGTGACTGGGGTTTGCATAGGTGGGTCTCTTTCTCGTAGTATCTTCTCTATGACTCTGAGTGTGGCCATTTGAGGGATCTTAGTATACAATGATTCGATAGCTAATGTCACCAGGAGGTTCTGGGAGGAATTAAAAGTCACAACATCCCATCTAACCATCATAAACAAACACACAACAACATTATGAACAGGTTAACAGATGAATAATATCACTGCCCTCAGCCCCATTACTCCAACACATAATCCCAGAGGATCCCAGGGGGTCTCTATTCAGATCTCTCTAGGGGTATCATGATCCCCGCACTCCTGGCACCTCCATTGTTCCCTGTCTATAGCAACCCTCCACTTGTAGCTGACCTCTGTCCTCTTGAAGATCACTAGGGCACCACCCTTGCTCTGGAGTGATACTTTCTTCAGATCTCACATTCTCACCTCTTACAATCTCTTGGAGGTGTCTGAACCAGCTACAGTTCCTGGTGCATGACTCCAGACCCTTCCTGACAGTGACCATGGAGACTTCTTTGTCGGTAACCGTCCACAGAGCTGTGTCATCGGTCAGACACAGCTTGTGCATTGGATGACAGGTAGGGGCCTGCAGCGCAACTCCCACTTCCATGGGGTAATTGAGCTTAGGGCCCTTTAAGAACATGCATGTAATGGATGGGATCACATAGAATAACTCCAAGTCCAAATTACCAAACCAACTGAGGAAGATGGCAAAGTACTGTTTTATTAACAGTTATCTAAAACAGGGAATTACAACGAACATCAACAGAGGTACGCTCGATTTCTCTCAGCGATCTTTTCACAAAAACAACGTTATATATGAATAAAATGTCATAGGTGACGTCATACTACATAGCAAATAATGAAAAACCTACTGGGGATCGGGATAGGCTTAAGGGGAACATCTAAGTATATCATATATAGGAACTAGGATTGTAATTGGCTGCCCACTGTCAGGTGAACTACATATGCCCACGTCTAAAACAAGTCAACTCCAAAAACAAGGTAAATGCTTTCTTATTGGTTTCTCAAACTATAAGGTCCATCATTATAATTTGTTGGCACGCTTGTGCCATGTCTGGAATATTCTTTCAGTTACCAGCATGTAAACCCAAACACAGGTGCAAGGGGGGCCTGACTCTACCTCCCCACACAATTAGCCCAAAATCTCTCATTGCCCATGACTTCTGCCATGAAGATAGTGTTTGAACTTGACCTTGCAAAGTATCCTTGTCTCTGAGAAAACACGGGAGTGAGAGCTCTTGCTATGGTGTCCTAGAACTTCAAGTTCAAACTCTATTTTCATCCTTGGCTCACGTGGCAGGAGACCATGATTTGGTCCCTTTTGCAGCTTTCAAATGTCTTAAATGAATTAAACTTGACACTCTTGGCGTTCTTTCTTTGCACCTTAACAAGGGATGATTCATTTTTTGTATGTTTCCTCCTTTTCAGAATAGATAGCGGACCTTGGCTGCTTCAATCTTGACTTCAGGCCAGGCAGCCTCGCCTTGCAGCTTCAAGATTCAACTTATTCTTGCTGCAACATAGTTTTTCCCTTCACTCTTACTAAATTTGTGATACCGATGTCCAGTTCCTATACAATGGCGGCTTCGCCAGCATTCTATTCACTACGTACAGCCAGATTTTACGATGACTTAGTGTACTTGTGTTTCAGCTTCTGTACAATTATTGAACAGTTGATTCTCTGCAGCACTTCGTGCACCTGTAATCTTCTTTCTCATATTTAAAAATTCACTTGATTCTTTACTTCGTTAATAGTTTCTGTAGGATCCATAAATCCTTTTCAGCCAGTATACTGAAACATTGTTCATACTTTTTCATGATGTCACAGGCTTCTTTTCTTCGCTCTTTTTCATATTCCTTCAGGGAGTTCCTCCCTCAAATTGTCGTACCTTTGAGGATACATTCAAAATGGTTGTCTCAATGGGCATATTCTTTCGTACATATGTTGCGGTATTCGCACAACTGCTGGTGTCAAACACAGCACAATCTCAGGATTCCAACATATGGGAGATAGGGGGGCGGGGTTTCCTGCAGAGGCATGCAATTGCTCCTCTACATTCCTCGCTCTGGTCGAGTCCTCGACCACCTCCTCAATTGTTTCCACATCCAGGTATTTTCTCTTGAAGAATTGTTTCTTTGGTGTCCATATCTTCATCACCCCCTCATGATACCTTCTGACTTGACATGTTCATCTACTCTTCTGGTCATGTAGTTACATTGTCCATTTGGGGTACAATAGACCCATCGTCCCACATACTTCTTATGATACTTTGGATACAGGAACTTTGTTCCTTCAGGTGCCACGATGCTGGCCTCTATGTATTTCCTGACAGCGTCATCAGCCAGCTCCGTGGTGTTTGTTTCAGGTTTGACATCGATCATGATCTTCATCCCTAGCACCTTCTTTGCCGTTTTCTTGCATTGGGCAATCCCTGTGCTGACTATACAGAATCCAAACATCACCAATACCAATATCACTCCAAGGATCTTGAATATGTTTTCCAACCACTGAGGGATCCATGAAAACAAGGAAGCAAACCAACTGTCATCTTCAATATCATCTGTTTCATCTTCCATCTTGATGTGCAGGTCTGTCAACAACGTTATGGCCTCTGTCAAGTTTCCATTTTGTTCATCCTAAGAAGGTATGAATGTGCAACATGATGGCATGATTTTGGCGCAAACTCCTCCTTCCATCACTGTGTTCATATCAAGGACATATCTGTTCTGGAGGGTCATCAGTCGTATGGCCCTCAGCTCTTCTTTGATGGTATTCAATCCCTTTATGGTAGCATTCATTGTATGCAGAAGCTCCTATCTAGTGATTTTAAACCACTTGACATTCGCCACTGTTTGGATTCCAGGCATGAATATTGTTGTCAGTATTGTAGCAGTCTTGCTAAACAACCTGTGCTCCTCAGGAATGGTACAATATGCTGTTATCAATTTGGCTGAGAAATAATGTTCTCTTCTTGTCCGTCGGAGAAGTTCAAGTGATCTTCTTTTTCACAAGTGGACATCCACCTTTGGAAATTCTCCAATGTTGAGATTGCTCTGAGGAATCACTAATGCTGGAACATGAATCAGCACCAAGGAACAAACTCCACCCCAATCCTTGGGCAACTTCATATAGGCTCTAGATCCACAAGCCCAATATCGATCCATAGGGATGGCTGTCCCTTCTCCCATCCTGGGAACATCAATTGTAGTTTTGAATTCCTTGGTATATCCTAAGTGATTCTCTCTGTGTCATCAGAAGCATAGTGCTGGATTAACCAATGGGATTACAACTACTGGGCCAGATTTGTCTTCTATCAATGTCAACAGTATGGAGTGCTTGGCCCATGACTTCAGGGATCCATCATTCACTATCTGTACCTCTTGTGTGTAATATGTTTAGAGCAGATGAGCTGCACAGGACATCATTTATTTCTTCCCATCCCTTCCTGGAATTCACTCGTCCATAGATCAATAATTGAGTTTGTTCCCAACATCTAGGTGATACAGCTTTTTCTGTCACATCAGGGCAATTCATCCTCTTCATTTCTTCAATGTTCATCTCATCCTGTCCTGCAGCAGGATACACAAGCATCTTGCTTTTCTATCCAGGCTCCTTTTCCATTTGTAGAGTTTTGATGTAATCATCCTGGTATGGAAACAACCATTTTGATCCCCATTGCAAGTTTTCCCAACTTCCTTGCAACTGTCATCGGGTTGTAAGATGGCTGAGGCACTTTGCATCGTGCTCTGGAACCTCTTTCCCAATGAAAATTCTTACTGTATTCATGGCATAGGGGATGAGAGAGCAGACATAGCAACCCTCATTAAATGCATTTAACCCCACCTTTTTCATGTGTTGGTACCACATGATATTCCCCAGATGAGCTGTATTATCTAGGTATTTATCCCTTCACTATCTTCCTCTGCATCTCTTGTGTGTCTCCCAATATTCATAGAAATCAAAGAGCCTGTCTTTATCTGTTCTCACAGTGGGGAGAACCATAGGAGCTCTTTCTTCAGCAGAAGTACTAAGATGATAGAGACTGTGAAAAATAAGAAATAGAAAGACAACAAGAACAAAGATATATCATGCATAGAAATCTGGGCATCTATTTCTCAGGCCATCCTACTGCTTGCTGAACTTGTTAATCTTTTTTGATTATGCCATTTTCTCCATTAATCATTTTTAATACAATCATCAAATTCCTTTATATTTATAACTGTACAATGTGTTAAATTATAGCAATAAGTAGTCTTCTTATCACTTGACTGTTTCTAGGATCCTGTAAAAAAGTGTGAATATTATTGTCTCTTCTAACAAGAGCAGCATACGATTGGAATATGAACACAAAGACAGCAACCACAAGCAGATGGACATCACTGTCAGTAGGTACAATATGTTTGATCACTTAAATTTTCTCCACAAAATGAATCTGGATACTGGTCTTGTTTCCAATTTCTGTTCAAGAACTGACATTTAGGCATGACTCAGGTGCATTAGTCTCTACTTCAAGCTATTTCTAAAAGTTAATTTCAAAATTCCTGGAATTCTCTGCAAGTCTTTGCACTCCCTGCACAATATAGTTATAAGCAGTGTCTATTGAATTGCAGTTCAAATAAAGTACATGGTAATCACTTGTTGTTTTATCATCCTTCTTCTTGGTCATGGATCGTGTCTGCACACACAGAAATTGTTCTTCTTGTCTTGCTTCTGGATCGGTAACGGTGGGAGAGAATGTCTTGCCTTCATAAATCCCGTGAGGGGAAGAGGGAGGCAATAACGGGGCAGATGTAATCTGCCCATTATTACCTCCCTCCCTATTCCCATTGAGCCCTATGGGGGCTCAAACGGGAATGGGGATGGGTTCCTGCAAGGAGGAATTACCGGGTCCTCCTATGTCAGAGTAACCCGGTAAGTCCCCATTGCAGGAACCCGGTAATGGAGCCCGGAACGAAGGCAGCGATGGAGCTAATAGCCCCATGGCTACCTCAATTTTCGTAATGAGGCCCCAGGTGTGGTAGAAAAGGGAAGCAGAATGGAGAGTTATAGCGGTGTGGGAGAATAAAGAGCTAGGAAAAATAGAGAGTTTAATGCATGAAGTACAAAGTTAGATGGGGTAGAGTAAAAGGAAAATAAATCCTATTTCATAGGCGTACAGGAGCACTGAATGTGGTAGGGGTGGGGGCAACAGGTGAATACATTGTCAGTTCCCCTTTAGTATTTTGGTAGTTCAATTCAAGTTGATGCCTGCATTTTCATCAGGTGGATAACACATATGAACTTCCTGGCACTAGGGGCTCCTTTTTAATCATGCTTTAGTACTGAAAAAGTAGCACTCCACTTTGTTGGGCCAACTTCAAACTTCACATCAATTGTGATATTACTGTGTAAATGCGGCACACTGGAGGGAGGCTGGAATGTTCATTGTTGCTTTAGTTTGACAACGGGTGTGGCCTCTGTAGCTTTGGCAGGGAGGCAAGGTGGCAACAAAAGTAAACACCATATTTTCATGCTGCTCTGAGTTCAAGTATTTAATAAGTGAGGCATATGTTTCAGACCCCCAATATTGGGAGTCTCCAGATCACAGAGCTCCATTAAATCTGTACATGCACACCGGGGTTACCTTGGTGCAGCTTCTCCCTGTGCTGCAGTGGAGCTCCTATTTATTAATTGTCTGATGTAGCCGCCATCTGGTCGTGATGCCGTGCTTAAGTCACTAAACAAAACAAAAGGACTGTTTGTGGGATTTCCAACTGTGTGTTGCCCAAAATCGTAGTCACACTAAAAAAAATAAAAAAAACACAGTTTTATCGAATGGGAACAGGTTTCAAAGGGCCAGTTTCTCTGACTGGGCTTTCCAATTCGTCTCTGGTGCATTGTGTTGTGCTAAAAAAACACATGCTAGACCACCTCGGTCTTTGCATGCGTCTGCTGCCTTACAGATGAAAGGTATTGTTTACTTTAATGGGTTTTCCCTGTGTTGGCAGGTGCAGGTTTTTCTAAAAACAAGAAGAAAAATTCTTCGGTAGGTTCCTCTCTTGAGGTTTTTCTCCTGAAAGGTGGACCCCTAGGTGCTTGATGTGGGGGTCCTTTTTCGGAACGAGATGGACCTGTGCGGATAGAGATTTGCACTAGGTCTGGTCGTTCTACAGCTGACCGGTTTCTGTGGAGCAAGGTGGGTGAGCCACATTCATCAGGGCTAGACGAGGGGCATCATAGTGTGTGCCCACTGCTATTCACATAAAACAGCATTTTCTGCATTACTTCAGTACCTCTCCCTGTAGGGATGACAGCAGGGAGGGGTGAGAGATGGAGCAGGGATAAATATCCACTTTTTAACCTCAACTGTAGGTATATTACAAAACACTGCATTGTATTATTAGTATAACAACCAGAAGGGGAAATGGCTTACCCTTTCCGTGTGGTAGGAATGCTCTCCACGGCGGGTGAGATGGCCTGGGACCTAGGGGCCAAATAACAGTCATTACTGTCAAGTTTGATGCACACGTGCATCGGGTCAGGAAAGCGACAATGATACTATTGCGAAACTATCCATTTATACCAAATTGAGTAAATCACACTGTAAGCTGCACGCTCAGCGCGTTGCAGCTTGAATTTCAGCAAGTACACTACACACAAAATATCCCTTTGTTCACTCGAGGGTCTGCGTGCCTGCCTCTCGACCCCACGTGTGGGGGAGTGACTAGCCGCGGATCGCGTCTGCTCTGGGCGCTTACCTTGAGCGAACGTCTCTGGTGGTCCTGCGAGCCGCGCGCGAGAGGTTTCTTCACCGCGGCCCGCGCCTCCACTCTGTTTTTGTTACCATGGCGCTCCGGGTCGCGTGGTCAAGTAGTCCTGACTCCAAAATGGCTGCCCCGCATGGGGAGGGCGGCAGCCATCATGGGGTCAGGCGCCAGGAAAAGTGAAAAAGTGAATTGGAGGCTCTTAAATCCAAATGGTTGTTAGAGGTGTAGGTGTTACAGTTACAGAAAATACATAATTGCAAAAATACTCCACATGCAACAGATAATGCAACAGCACAGTTCATCTCACTACAAAGACTACCCTGGAGCCCAGGGTGAGTGTTGTCACAAGGGGGCCAAAGTTTGCCAGCTGGTGGCTTCATTGAGCCCAGACCTATCTGTCTGCAGACGGAAAATCCAAAGTTGTTCGCGTCTGAAAAGTAGGTTGTGTATATTCTCTCCCCTTGTGGGAGTGGCCATTTTCTCAATTATTGTCCATGTAAAGTCTGTCGGGGTGTGCTTCTGTGCCAGGAAATGTTCCACCATGGGTGCTGTGATCTTCTTGGTGTGTATGCATGATCTGTGCTCCGCAAGGCATGTTTTGATCGGGCGTGTTGTCATGCCTACATAGCGCTTGTTGCATTGGCATGTGATGATGTAAATCACGTTACAACTGTTGCAGTTTGTTAGAGTTTTTTGGGTCCACGGGAAGTGCCAGCCTATGTCGATGGAAGTGGATCTCTTGGTATTGGAGCATGCACTGCCTGTGCCACATGGAGTGTGGCCAATTGCTTGATTGTGTCCCCAAAGTGTGTTGAGTTTAGGCTCTTTCTCTTTGTAAGAGTGCACAAGTGAATCTCGTAGGTTCTTACTTCTTTTCAAAGCAAACCTTGGGGTGTCTAAGTTTTGAGTGCCGACATTGAGGATGGGCCATAGCTTCAGAACCTCTTTCTTAATCTTGTTGGTCAGTGGCGAGAAACTCAGGACAGCTGTGATCTTGTTGTAGTCAGGCAGTGTGGTACAGACTCTCCGATATCTGAGGAATTGTCTGAAAGGTAGGTTTCTTCTCAGGCTTGTGGGGTGGAAACTCTCGTAGGTGAGCAATGAATTTCTGTCTGTCGGTTTGTTGAAAACTGTACTGACAACTGTTTCATTTCTTATCTCGAGTGTGAGATCTAAAAAAATGAACGGAATTTGTGCTGTGGATTTATGAAAACTTCAAGAAAGGATTCTGACGGTTGAGCCACTCCATAAACAGTACGAGGTCTGTTTCATCGCCTCTGAAAATCAGTAGCACTTCGTCAATGTATCTTGACCACAATTCAATTTTGGGTAGCCATGGGTTGTCTGAGCTGTAGATCTTCTCTTCTTCGAAGTTGACGACGTACGGATTGGTGAGACTTGTGGCAAATGTAGCTCCCATTGCCGTCCCAGACACTTGCTCGTAGAAGGTATTGTCATAGAGAAAAAAGTTCTTAGAGCAATTTCATCCAGTTGCATTACCAGTGTGACTGGGGTTTGCATAGGTGGGTCTCTTTTTTGTAATATCTTCTCTATGACTCTGAGTGTGGCCATTTGAGGGATCTTAGTATACAATGATTCGATAGCTAATGTCACCAGGAGGTTCTGGGAGGAATTAAAAGTCACAACATCCCATCTAACCATCATAAACAAACACACAACAACATTATGAACAGGTTAACAGATGAATAATATCACCGCCCTCAGCCCCATTACTCCAACACATAATCCCAGAGGATCCCAGGGGGTCTCTATTCAGATCTCTCAAGGGGTATCATGATCCCCGCACTCCTGGCACCTCCATTGTTCCCTGTCTATAGCAACCCTCCACTTGTAGCTGACCTCTGTCCTCTTGAAGATCACTAGGGCACCACCCTTGCTCTGGAGTGATACTTTCTTCAGATCTCACATTCTCACCTCTTACAATCTCTTGGAGGTGTCTGAACCAGCTACAGTTCCTGGTGCATGACTCCAGACCCTTCCTGACAGTGACCATGGAGACTTCTTTGTCGGTAACCGTCCACAGAGCTGTGTCATCGGTCAGACACAGCTTGTGCATTGGATGACAGGTAGGGGCCTGCAGCGCAACTCCCACTTCCATGGGGTAATTGAGCTTAGGGCCCTTTAAGAACATGCATGTAATGGATGGGATCACATAAAATAACTCCAAGTCCAAATTACCATACCAACTGAGGAAGATGGCAAAGTACTGTTTTATTAATAGTTATCTAAAACAGGGAATTACAACGAACATCAACAGAGGTACGCTCGATTTCTCTCAGCGATCTTTTCACAAAAACAACGTTATATATGAATAAAATGTCATAGGTGACGTCATACTACATAGCAAATAATGAAAAACCTACTGGGGATCGGGATAGGCTTAAGGGGAACATCTAAGTATATCATATATAGGAACTAGGATTGTAATTGGCTGCTCACTGTCAGGTGAACTACATATGCCCACGTCTAAAACAAGTCAACTCCAAAAACAAGGTAAATGCTTTCTTATTGGTTTCTCAAACTATAAGGTCCATCATTATAATTTGTTGGCACGCTTGTGCCATGTCTGGAATATTCTTTCAGTTACCTGCATGTAAACCCAAACACAGGTGCAAGGGGGGGCCTGACTCTACCTCCCCACACAATTAGCCCAAAATCTCTCATTGCCCATGACTTCTGCCATGAAGATAGTGTTTGAACTTGACCTTGCAAAGTATCCTTGTCTCTGAGAAAACACGGGAGTGAGAGCTCTTGCTATGGTGTCCTAGAACTTCAAGTTCAAACTCTATTTTCATCCTTGGCTCACGTGGCAGGAGACCATGATTTGGTCCCTTTTGCAGCTTTCAAATGTCTTAAATGAATTAAACTTGACACTCTTGGCGTTCTTTCTTTGCACCTTAACAAGGGATGATTCATTTTTTGTATGTTTCCTCCTTTTCAGAATAGATAGCGGACCTTGGCTGCTTCAATCTTGACTTCAGGCCAGGCAGCCTCGCCTTGCAGCTTCAAGATTCAACTTATTCTTGCTGCAACATAGTTTTTCCCTTCACTCTTACTAAATTTGTGATACCGATGTCCAGTTCCTATACAATGGCGGCTTCGCCAGCATTCTATTCACTACGTAAAGCCAGATTTTACGATGACTTAGTGTACTTGTGTTTCAGCTTCTGTACAATTATTGAACAGTTGATTCTCTGCAGCACTTCGTGCACCTGTAATCTTCTTTCTCATATTTAAAAATTCACTTGATTCTTTACTTCGTTAATAGTTTCTGTAGGATCCATAAATCCTTTTCAGCCAGTATACTGAAACATTGTTCATACTTTTTCATGATGTCACAGGCTTCTTTTCTTCGCTCTTTTTCATATTCCTTCAGGGAGTTCCTCCCTCAAATTGTCGTACCTTTGAGGATACATTCAAAATGGTTGTCTCAATGGGCATATTCTTTCGTACATATGTTGCGGTATTCGCACAACTGCTGGTGTCAAACACAGCACAATCTCAGCATTCCAACATATGGGAGATAGGGGGGTGGGGTTTCCTGCAGAGGCATGAAATTGCTCCTCTACATTCCTCGCTCTGGTCGAGTCCTCGACCACCTCCTCAATTGTTTCCACATCCAGGTATTTTCTCTTGAAGAATTGTTTCTTTGGTGTCCATATCTTCATCACCCCCCTCATGATACCTTCTGACTTGACATGTTCATCTACTCTTCTGGTCATGTAGTTACATTGTCCATTTGGGGTACAATAGACCCATCGTCCCACATACTTCTTATGATACTTTGGATACAGGAACTTTGTTCCTTCAGGTGCCACGATGCTGGCCTCTATGTATTTCCTGACAGCGTCATCAGCCAGCTCCGTGGTGTTTGTTTCAGGTTTGACATCGATCATGATCTTCATCCCTAGCACCTTCTTTGCCGTTTTCTTGCATTGGGCAATCACTGTGCTGACTATACAGAATCCAAACATCACCAATACCAATATCACTCCAAAGATCTTGAATATGTTTTCCAACCACTGAAGGATCCATGAAAACAAAGAAGCAAACCAACTGTCATCTTCAATATCATCTGTTTCATCTTCCATCTTGATGTGCAGGTCTGTCAACAACGTTATGGCCTCTGTCAAGTTTCCATTTTGTTCATCCTGAGAAGGTATGAATGTGCAACATGATGGCATGATTTTGGCGCAAACTCCTCCTTCCATCACTGTGTTCATATCAAGGACATATCTGTTCTGGAGGGTCATCAGTCGTATGGCCCTCAGCTCTTCTTTGATGGTATTCAATCCCTTTATGGTAGCATTCATTGTATGCAGAAGTGCCTATCTAGTGATTTTAAACCACTTGACATTCGCCACTGTTTGGATTCCAGGCATGAATATTGTTGTCAGTATTGTAGCAGTCTTGCTAAACAACCTGTGCTCCTCAGGAATGGTACAATATGCTGTTATCAATTTGGCTGAGAAATAATGTTCTCTTCTTGTCCGTCGGAGAAGTTCAAGTGATCTTCTTTTTCACAAGTGGACATCCACCTTTGGAAATTCTCCAATGTTGAGATTGCTCTGAGGAATCACTAATGCTGGAACATGAATCAGCACCAAGGAACAAACTCCACCCCAATCCTTGGGCAACTTCATATAGGCTCTAGATCCACAAGCCCAATATCGATCCATGGGGATGGCTGTCCCTTCTCCCATCCTGGGAACATCAATTGTAGTTTTGAATTCCTTGGTATATCCTAAGTGATTCTCTCTGTGTCATCAGAAGCATAGTGCTGGATTAACCAATGGGATTACAACTACTGGGCCAGATTTGTCTTCTATCAATGTCAACAGTATGGAGTGCTTGGCCCATGACTTCAGGGATCCATCATTCACTATCTGTACCTCTTGTGTGTAATATCTTTAGAGCAGATGAGCTGCACAGGACATCATTTATTTCTTCCCATCCTTCCTGGAATTCACTCGTCCATAGATCAATAATTGAGTTTGTTCCCAACATCTAGGTGATACAGCTTTTTCTGTCACATCAGGGCAATTCATCCTCTTCATTTCTTCAATGTTCATCTCATCCTGTCCTGCGGCAGGATACACAAGCATCTTGCTTTTCTATCCAGGCTCCTTTTCCATTTGTAGAGTTTTGATGTAATCATCCTGGTATGGAAACAACCATTTTGATCCCCATTGCAAGTTTTCCCAACTTCCTTGCAACTGTCATCGGGTTGTAAGATGGCTGAGGCACTTTGCATCGTGCTCTGGAACCTCTTTCCCAATGAAAATTCTTACTGTATTCATGGCATAGGGGATGCGAGAGCAGACATAGCAACCCTCATTAAATGCATTTAACCCCACCTTTTTCATGTGTTGGTACCACATGATATTCCCCAGATGAGCTGTATTATCTAGGTATTTATTCCTTCACTATCTTCCTCTGCATCTCTTGTGTGTCTCCCAATATTCATAGAAATCAAAGAGCATGTCTTTATCTGTTCTCACAGTGGGGAGAACCATAGGAGCTCTTTCTTCAGCAGAAGTACTAAGATGATAGAGACTGTGAAAAATAAGAAATAGAAAGACAACAAGAACAAAGATATATCATGCATAGAAGTCTGGGCATCTATTTCTCGGGCCATCCTACTGCTTGCTGAACTTGGTAATCTTTTTTGATTATGCCATTTTCTCCATTAATCATTTTTAATACAATCATCAAATTCCTTTATATTTATAACTGTACAATGTGTTAAATTATAGCAATAAGTAGTCTTCTTATCACTTGACTGTTTCTAGGATCCTGTAAAAAAGTGTGAATATTATTGTCTCTTCTAACAAGAGCAGCGTACGATTGGAATATGAACACAAAGACAGCAACCACAAGCAGATGGACATCACTGTCAGTAGGTACAATATGTTTGATCACTTAAATTTTCTCCACAAAATGAATCTGGATACTGGTCTTGTTTCCAATTTCTGTTCAAGAACTGACATTTAGGCATGACTCAGGTGCATTAGTCTCTACTTCAAGCTATTTCTAAAAGTTAATTTCAAAATTCCTGGAATTCTCTGCAAGTCTTTGCACTCCCTGCACAATATAGTTATAAGCAGTGTCTATTGAATTGCAGTTCAAATAAAGTACATGGTAATCACTTGTTGTTTTATCATCCTTCTTCTTGGTCATGGATCGTGTCTGCACACACAGAAATTGTTCTTCTTGTCTTGCTTCTGGATCGGTAACGGTGGGAGAGAATGTCTTGCCTTCATAAATCTTCACATCGCTCAAGTGCAACCAACCTCTTCTTCCTTGTATTTTAGCTGCAGACTGGGATACTTATTGGATAATGAAAGGGCCATGGAACTGTGGCTCATTCCACTTCCTGGTAAAACGTTTAATCAAAACTAGATGCCCAGCATATAACTTAAGTGGTGGTAATAGTTCACTTGGATTGGTTACCAAATTATCTTCCACCATGTTCTTAGACAGACCCCCCTGGTGCTTGACTTGATCTGAAATGAAAGAAACATTAGAAGTCATACATGTTAAATAATCATGCATCTCATCACCTTCTTTTTTTGCTATGCTCTGAGAATCACTCTTACTCCTAGATGGAGGTGTAAGAGGCATTCCCATTTGACGCCCTGTCACTAGTTCATGCCGGGTGAGGTGGTGGTCTGATCCTGGCTGATTCCAAATGGCATATAAAGCTAAGGGTAGGCAGTGTAGCCATCCCTTCATCAGCGTCATCATTTTAATCTTGGCAATCCTTTCTTTAAGGAGGCTGTTGCGTCTCTCACATATCCTGTTTGCTTGTGGTTGATAAGCAGAAGAAAACTTGTGTTTAATGTTCAATAAAAGACCTGTTTGTTGGAATAGCTCATTGACAAAATGTGGCCCATTATCGGATATTAGTACCTCACACACACCCCACCTCAGAAAGACTTTGTGCACTAAAAACTTTGCTGCGCAAGTGGCATCAGGGTGTGCGCATGGACCTCCCTTGATCCACCTAGAGAAGGGACACACCACCACTAATAGATACCTATATCCATTACATGTCTACAGCATATCGACATAGTCAATATGTAAATGCTGAAATGTACAATTCGGTGGAGGTATTACTCCTCTAATGATTCTCAGTGTATGCCCAGCAGTAAACTTTTAACGCACGATGCAATTCACCATAAACAGTGCAACGTGTTCCAATAAATTAGGAATGAACCAGTCTTCTGCAATACTAGCAGCAAGACCTTCACTAGTTGCATGCACAGGATAATGTAGCTGTTCGAGTGCAACTTTCAATAAAGTTACTGGCATTACTGGCTTTGTCGTACTGTCCTGTCGCCATAAAGTTTCTGTGGGGGATAAAGATCATCCTCTTAGTTTCCAAGGTTCTTGCTCTTTCTGTGGTGCTCTTCCCTGAATCGCTATTAATTGGGTTATCAGCAGCTTATTAAACCCTTCCTGTGCCAACATGGTTGTAAGTGAATTTTCTTTAATATTCTCAGTATCAAAACTTGACATTCCTGGAGAATATTGAACCCTTGTGTCTTCTACGTCTGCGGCTTCATTCTTGCAAGAGATAAAGTCTGTTTTTTTAGTATGCGCTGCACAGTATGCGCTGCTATGTCTACTGCGAGTTGTAGTGCCTTTATGAGCCTATCCAATAAGGGTGCATGCTCCACTGGAGAGCCATCTGCATGGACGTAGCCCCTCGCTTTCCAATGTGCCAACCCTGCATGTACGGTTCACATCACATAGGCGGAGTCACTGTACACTCTCACTTCCTGTCCTTCTTGTTTCTCGAGTGCAAAAATAAGCACTACTTATTCTGCTGCTTGAGTTGAAAAGTGAGAAGGTAGTCTTGCACTTGCTACTACTTCAATTTCTCCATTTAATCAGTGTCTTACTACTGCAGCGTCTGATTACCTTTCCCCACTAGTCAGATTAATTTTCAAAGAACTCCTCTCCATCTAAAGCATTCTCCTTCACATGGGTAAATCATCATAAAATTCAACATAATTGGCACAGTCATGCACATGATCACCTTCTTCTACTGGCTCAGCTATGAATGTGGCTGGGTTCACAATTTTACATTTTACGATTTTAATCACTGGGTTAGAAATCATTACCTCATAAGCTGAAGCTCTTTGAGATGTCAATGTGCCCTTGGGTTTCTCTAGAATAGCAATTAAAGCATGTTCCACGTAAAGGGTAGCTGGATCTAAAATCCCACTGTAATATGCCAAAGGTTTGTACTCCAATGTGGTTTATTGTGTAAGTACTGCTGTCATTACTGACCCATTGTTATGCTCACCTGGTCTCTGCAGAGGCGTGGCTGCACGGTTGCAGCCCTCCCTGAACTTGAATCACCCCCTTCAGGCCTCTCCCTCAGTAGAAAAGCTGTGAGCAGTGGTACATGGTGATACTGCTCCTGTGAATTATGGACAATAAGCTCTCTGTCCTACTACTTTTGGCAGGGGCGCGTCAAATAGGATCTAGTTCCTTCATTGATCCCTGATAAGGATTAGTCCAGTTCAGCTGCGACTATGCTTCTCCTTATGATTGGTAAATCTTTCTTGAGCTCTTGTGATGCTGTCCGTTCTGTTTAATGTCTTTATATGTTGCTCCTTTTTATGCCTGCAATAATGCCTCTCTTCTGTTTTCTTCCCTTAGATGGAAATGCAGCCTCAATGCAGCTGTGAGATGCAAGACGCAGCCGGATGGAAGATGGATGCTACCGCAATGTTCAACAGCAGGCAAGTGATGGTTTAAGGAAAAACGCAAAGTATGGCAAAGCGCAACCTTAAACTGACTGTTTTTTCAATATCTAACCTTGTCTTCTGTTTTTCCATGCAGGCGCTGCTGTTGATGATGGAGCCCTTTATGCTGTGGTGCCAATATGAAGATGTCAGCATTCCGGAAAGTGTAAAGATGAATACTTGGTTCGCCAAAGAGATGTACAGATAAGAACAGCTTACCCCAGTTGGTAAGTATGCTGGCAGGAAGCAGGATGTCCAGGAAGCAGGATCTTCAAAGTTAAGTTTGACCTCAGGTGACGGTGAGCGTTACGCTGCTTGCAAGTCCAGAATAACGCGAAGCATCTGTCTTGAGGATCGGGGCAGCTTATATAGCTGAGATCGTGGGCACGCCCATTAGGGCCGGTTTACCAGCCACACCCTGCCACTCCTAGAGAGTGAGCATGTGCAAAGGAAATTCATTAGCAGCCACACCCAAGAATACACTTGGGGCTGCTTAATGGATGGAATGTTCAAGGTTAATGCATCTAAAGTGCTATGTCCATTATAAAAGCTTTTTGGTGTTAAATGGATGTTCTTGTTTACTTTTGTTCATTAGCCTGGCGCCAAAGGCGCCAGGACAGTGTTCACCCAGGACTTCTCTGTATGTGACCCCTGCATGCCTGTGCCCATGACTTCATGACCATGACACCCATCTGTGTGTGAAAATAAATACAATTCCTTAACATAATTGGGAATCCCTAAAACTGGGGCTGTACAAAATGCCTTTTTAAATTCTTCATATCCTTCCTCCATTTCTTCAGTCCATTCTAGCTTTGTTTTACCAACTTGCGCTTTCTTTAATGCTTGCAGAATTGGCCTTGTGTGTTTAATGCTCTCAGAACTGGCCTTGTGTACGGGTTATAATCAAACACCCAAGTTCTAACATAATTGCACAAACCCAGAAACGCTTGTATTTGTCTCACTGTATTTGATTTTGTTGTTTCCATGATTACCTCAGATCTCTCAGGTGTCACTTGCTTTCTTTCATACAAAATCAACTGACCTATGTATAACACCTATTCTTGACAATACTGTAACGTTTCTTTGTCCACCTTATAGCACTTATCTGCTAGAATAGTCATTAATCAGATAGAGTCCTGCCTGCACTCATCCTCTGTTTTACTGCAAATCAAAAAATCATCTACATATTATATAACCACACTTTTGAGATAAAAATATTACCTATATCCATCTGTAGAACTCTGTTAAAGATTGATGGGGATTCACAGTACTCTTGATGCAGCCTAGTTTGAATTAGTCTTTTTTGGTGAAACATAAATTAAGTCAAGTCTTGGGAGTCCTTATACAACAGGATCGAGAAAAATGCATTTTTCAAATCAGTCACCATGAAGCATCAAGCTTCTACAGGGATACTACACAATATTGTCGCTGGACTAGGAACTAAAGGAAACTCAGCATCTAAAATATGGATAAGAGGCCTCAAATCCTGGATAAATTTCCACAACCTTCTTTAGATGTATTAATTGTATTACACAATGACTCTGATGGCACCAGAATCCCATGATTTATCAGTGCTGAAATAGTCTGAAATAAACTCTGATCAGCTTCTCATGACATGGGGTAATGTTTTGCTCGCGGTAAAATTGCTCCTGGCTTAAGCTTTATTTTAACCTCCCCTATCCCCTTCAATAAACCTACGTCATAAGGGCCTGTGGTCAATAAGGCAATTGGTACCTTCTCAAGGTCCTCCTGAAAAAATGCTGGTCGCTGCTGTATTATCGCCATTCTTTATGGCACTTCCCTTTTCTCTATCCTTATCCAGTACATAATGCTCATGAAGAACACTACTTCATCATCGCTTCGGTCCTCCCAGAACATATTGTCATCAGTTATGTTAGTCAATCTGCACCCATCCTCAAGAACTATCACTATTCTCTGTGGTCTACCCTTATCGTCTACTCCATCAAGCATTGTCATTTCTGTTCGCACTATAGCTGCTTTCAACTAAATAGGAATAGTTTGTCCACCCTCCTCATCCATAGGTATTGGTGGTCTAAACAGAAAATTGTCAGGTATCCTCCCAATCTTTCCCACCAAGCCAGGTAGCCACATCAGTAAAATGCTCACCCGATATAGAAACATGTCTGGATCTACTGGAAAGCCTCGCAGATCCACTTGCCCTGTGAAGGTCAATATAACTCTCCCATATTAAAATAGTGTATTCCTTGAGTGGAGCACACTATTCCTTGGTCAGTAAATGAAATCATTATGTTAAGTTTCGTCATTAAATCTCTTCCTAAAATGTTAACCGGTTTCTGTCGTGAATATAATAGGAGAATGGACATCTCACATTCTCCTATGGAGACCAGTAATTTATCAGTAAAAGCAACCCAACTCATAGCTCCAGAGAACCATTGAGCATTCATGGCAATACCTGACATTGGATATTTTTCCTCTTAAATACACAAACGAGTTGCTCCAATGTCTACAAGAAAAGAAAAGGATTTGCCTCTTATCATCATATCAACCCTTGGTTCCTCTTGGCGGGTCTGGTGTCACTGATAGTACTGAACACATCAAGTCACCATGTGAGCTGTCCTATTGTGGGTACAAGCTCATCCCCGTCCCTGTGAAAGTATTTCCGCCTACCACAGTGACACCTCCTATTCTAGGTGTCAATGCTTATCCTGTATTTGCATACTGATGTGTCTGCATAGGGTCTTGTTGCAAATGCCATTGTGGTGGATTCATTTGTACTTGTTGCTTCTGTTGCACTTGTTATTCTTGCAGTGCTGCTGTCTGATAATATGTGTGATATTGGACAAACCCCCTCTGATCGGTGTGCTGTATGGTGGAGGCTGAGCTGTCCCCCCTCTGGACAATTGTCCATTTTGTGCATTCCCTTTACACCCATATACATGCACAATATGCCCTGTCATTGCACAATTCCAACATACTGGAGGAACCCTCCGTTTAATCTCTCCCTGGTAAGATCCTCCCTGAGTATTCTGATTCTCATTCTGCGTATTTTGAAACCCACCTTGGTTATTCTGAAATGCACCTCCTCTTCCTCTATTACCCATACCTCTTCCTCATGGTGTAAACCTGTACATTCTTTGGTCCACTGGGTGCAAATTATGTGCCTGCGATGTCCCCATTGCTTTCTGCATTCCCATTCCTTCTCTGCTTGAAAATACCACCCTTTCTATGGCAAATGTGGACAATATTTGCGTAACTAACTTGGCTTGCTCGATCTTCACTTTCACATGTTTCTTCTTGTTTTTTCTCTCGTAATAACCAACAGTGGTGCACTATTGTCAACTGTATCTCAGCCCACAGCTTCGCTTCCATCCCTACTTGTTTTTTCATCTGCCTCTGTACTGGTTCAGGCAACCTCTGGCATAAAATATGGAAAAATACAGCCACTATCTTTTCCCACTGCTCACCAGTTTCAAGCTGCCATTTCTCCTGAATTCCCTGAATGTAAACAATAGGGTCTTCATCTTCCTTCATTTTGCATGTCATAATTGCACCCACATCTGATGTGTCAGAATACTGTACTCTGAGAGCCCTCCAAACAATTGCTCTAAAATTATTAAATGGCGTTCTGTTCTGAGCTGTGTTTTGTGCAGTTATACTTGAATATCCAGCTCTTCTCCAAATGTCGTCAGCTCTCTCCCCAAGATTAGCTTCCAGTAGATATTTATGTCCCCTATGTCCAGCGTATTTCCTCTTGTCATTTTCTCCAATTCGTATATACATTTCCCAGCCCCCAAAGTCAAACTAGGGAGCTTACATTTTAAGTTAGCCTTGTCCATCTGCGGCCATGGAATGTATTGTGGTCTTGTTCCCCCTTTTTCTAACAAGGGAAACTGCATAAACCCTGTCCCATAATTGGATCAAACTATTGGTTTATCCCTGGCAGGAATAATTGTCCCTGTCTGTCTTCTTGTCGGTAATGACCTGAACCTGCTTACATATGGTGGAGACTCTCCCTTCTCACTATGTGATCATCCTTGAGCATGCTTAGGATATGCTATGGGATCTGGTGTTCTATCTTTAGTCTGTTCCAGATCTGACCATCTCACTTTCTTGTTTATTTGCAGACTTCCTTCAGGGGAACATGCTCTCCCTCCCTCTGCCCCAAGACTGAACTCTCTTTCCTCTTCTGACATGCCTAGGCCCCAACTAGTGTGACTACCATCCGCCTCACCCTTGTCTAAATTCAGTCTTCTCAAAGACAATGCCCTGCGATCATCGCTAAACAATATTCCTTCCTCACTTTGTAATTGCGGTACTGGGGATCGATCACTATTCCCTCGAGTTGCATACTCACTATCTTGTCTTAACTGTTGATACACCTTATCAATCCTTTCTCCAAAGCTTTCTGTGTCAAATCTTTCTTTTTCTAGCACTACGCTAGATGCTGCTGGCATTGCTTCCTTTATTGGAAGAATTTCGTCCACTCTGTCCCATTATATTTTTGGGTTCAGCCTCATTTGTTCTTTACGAATGAGACTGGCATTGAAACCTCACATCTCCTTTTTTGTTCTATTTCTTCATCTACTTCCCTTTGCTTTCTCACATCCCTTCTAATTCTTTCTTCCTCTTGCCTTTGTTCTTCTCCTACCCTTACTCCTTGCCTTCTTTCCTCTTGTTTTCTTTGTCTCTGTAATCCTTTGTCCCTCAGTATTTGTGCTTCTTCCTCCTCTCTCTTTCTTTCCTTTCTGTCCCTGTCTTCTATCGCTCTTTGTCTATCTTCATACTTTATCTGTTCTTCTGCCTGTTCATCAATTATCTCTTGTTCTTCATGATATATCTGTTCTCACCATTCCCTGCTTTTGCTTTTCTGCCCATCCTCTTTATATCTCTTCTCTCATTCTTTCTTGTTTGTACTTTTCATCTCTTTGCCTAACGTCCTCGATACTTTTCCCATCTATCTTGAGCAATATATGTCCTCCCATCCTTTCTGCAGAACGGGTGCTAGACTTGCTAGACCCCCCCCCTTCAAACTGAATGCTGATCAACAGTTCCAGTATTGCAAAAAATAAATCAGAATTGTTGTGCTATTTTAGGCCAAAAAGCACATTTGAAGGCCAAAAAGCACATTTGAGGGTGACATATATTAGTTAGGGTCAGAAAGCCTTATGCACTAGAGGGTATCTCAGGGAGTACCTTTATAGCATATAGCATATATAGCATGAATACCAAAAATATAGTCTGAAAACAGAACAGAAACCGAGTTATGACCCAAACTCCCCATTGGTAGTGGCACAGAACATTCAGACAAGAGTAAAAGTCAACTAAAATTCAAAATGGCTGCCAGAAAACAAGATGGTGGTAAGAAAAACCCATTGGGCTGCATTATAAGTTTGGCAGTAGCCTTGCCCGTAAAACCGGCAGGCTGCCGCCAAACCTTTGAATTTTTTTGTCGCCTGGCAATGGGGGATTACAGGACTATTACAAACTTGGCAGACCCTGTATTCCCCCTATTTCCAGGTGCCAGAATGCATTTCTCCCCATTCCCATTTAAGCCCCATAGGGCTCAATGGGAATGGGAGGCCACATGCACCGGCACCATCCGCGAATGGTGCCTGTGCATCCGACATAATATGCTTGTGGGTGCCAGTATGCCTGCCATGTCAGACCTGGCAGGCGCAAATGCACCCGCAAGCAGAACTTGTAGTTCGCCGATACGGTAACAATGGTACCGGCGATCTTAACAGTACCATTGGTAATGTACCGGCAAACTTGTAATGAGGCCCATAGTCATGGAAAGATTATAAAATAATTCTCTAACAACAGTTCATGGATAGTCCACAGCAGCTGGGGCATATATGTATTACTCCTTGGTAGCAAGTCTGACATTGATGAGCCAAGGGAGGCCAGTTACGGTCTGGGAATGTACCAATTAGACAGAACAGATGTTAACTAGAAACAAGTGTGTTGTGTTCATAGGCAGTTCACTGCAGCTGAAGGTTATATTTAGAATGTTTTGGCAGGAAAGCATGGTATAGCCTGCCAAAATGACTCTGAGGGGCTGCCAGACTGCTCCCTTCTAGACATCAAAGGATTTATAATAAAGGTCAGTATGATCTCACACAAATTTAATTAGCCTATATATCCCAGTCAAGCGAGGCCTGCCAAGTTATGTCATGTGGACTTGATGATTGACAGTCAAGCCAACCAACTCTGGAATAAATAAGGACTTGTCATTAATTACAAAGAACTAATCAGTATGTATTGCGTAATAAAATAAAGTATTGCACCAGCTGTAAAAATGTATAAAAAGGAGCTGAATCCAGAGCTCATTGCTACCATTTCTGATGTCTTAATAAAGATGATGTTGAAACTAGCCCAGGCACCTGTCTGCCTCCTTATATTGTCTCCAGTTTCTTCTGCCTGAATCCACAGATGTCTTTGTGCAGAGAGGGCATGTGCCCTCCTCTTCACTTGGTGACCACTTTGAAAGGGACCCTGAATTGAAAACTTTCTTAAAGGGAGAAGAACCCAGAAGCACATACTACCAGGACTAGGAGATGGGCCCTGGTAAGAGTGGAAGGGAAAGTAAATGAATCTGCAGAATGCCCACACTTTGCCGGGAGGAGTCCCTATGACTGATATATATATATATATAGATGGGAGGCTAAGGTAAGTAGGGTGAAAAATTAAAATATGTATGTTTAAGGGGGTTTGTGGTAGTTTAGAAGAGTAAGGGGCATTGGGGGTTTAGTTAATGACAACGAGTGTCAAGTAAGGTATATGGACAAGGAGCGATCCATAAGATAAACCCAGAATCCTACGTCCATGAACATCTAGAAGGAGTTGTTTTAAAATCCAAGTGGATATATATAGGCTACAAACAGATAGATCTGTAGAAAACAATTCACACTCCAATCAGAGTAATTTAAGGGGCAAGCATAGCCACAAGGAGCATTGACAGAGATATATGTTGACGGACGGCCAGTTTGTCTGTGTGTTTATTGTATGTATTTTATGCATAGAGGAGAAAATTAAATGTCGATGAGCATAAATGAGGTGTAAATAATTGAAACAGGTCAAAAGATTGCATTATTTATTCATGGTAGAGGGTGTGTAGCACACAAGAGATAGGCAAGGACTAGTGAAAAAGATAGGTAGGAGTACGCCATTAATAAAGACACTCATATATGTTAGTTTTAAAATGCTATGGAGAAAGAAACAGGCAGACAAAATTAGTTTTTTTGTAGCCAAAAAGTGTAAAGCGCAATTACTTTGAACCTCTGCAGCAGGCAGGCACTGGGTGCCACAGCGTTATTTTTAGTATTTACATAATTAACATCTTAAGAAAGCCAAAAAGCTTTGAACGATATATATCTGCATTTCCCTTCACATAAACGAAGCAGAGATAAACTAGGACAGAAATGACATTTTTTTATTTGACTTTAAAAAAGCTAGGTACGCAGTTGCAAAGGAAAAGCATTTAGGGATTGTAAATCAAGATGAAACACAAATCCGCCATCACATTCCTTTCTTGCAATTAGGAACATTTTTAGACACGCTACGCATATGATAAACACAAGCGTTGACAAGTGGGAAAGTGAGATTTGAGTGTTTGGAGCCGCTCTGAAAGCAACTACGATGCCCCATTCAAGGACTGAGGGATCGGTTGGCAAGGTCCAAAGGATAATTTATGATTGCAGAAAAAAGCAGGATTGGTGCACTTTTGAGTTAATACTGAGATAGCTTGCACAGGAGAAACAGCAACATGTGGTTGTTAAATGGTTTTAGCAAGGATAATTAAGAAATTATTTTGTATTAGCATTTATGTTGACAGATAGGGAGACATTGTATTAAAATAAAATATGAAAAATATTATGAAATACTGATTTAAATTAAGTAGGATTGACACTAGTATATATGTAGGCATGTAAGGAAAGTGTTTAGAAATGTATTGTGTGCAATTTTGAGAAATCTGTTTTTTCTAATACTTGCCTCGAAGTGGCCCAAGGCTATCCAGAACACATATGTAAATTTGGACTTGAACCCAAATGTAGTCAATAAAGTTGTTATTTTTTTAGATCATTAAGTTATAGATGTGTACTGATGATGGTCCATAGTGGGGAAACTCAGTTAGGCTGTGAAATGACTGATATTTATTGAGCAATTGATAGATAAAATGTTATGAAATGTCATTGTTATGACATTAAGTGTATGTATGTTAAAAATCAGATGCTGAGGGAAGCGCTGGCTTCAGAAGTGATGTGATGTGAAGCAATTTAACCCCTGGTTGGTGAAGTCAAGGTGTGTATTTTGAAGAATTGTTGCTTTAGGCTGAAGAGCTACATGGTTGAAACCTCATTTTGAATATATTGCTTTTTTTATTAGTGGTGGCTCCCAGTTGTTGTATTTGAGAAAGCTGGGGGTTCATTGAGATACTCTTTAAGGATTGCATAATCCAATTCCCATTTTTAGGGGGTTGGCTGGTCATTTAATGCAATAATGATGGATGTTTTATATATGAGCACACACTGAGGAGCAACCCTGAAATTGTTGGTTTTGGATTAGGCAAATAGTAGTCCCTTATTGAGAACGGAATGAAGCCTTTTAGAAACAGCATAGATCATGGAACATGCATGGGTCAATTGTGAAAATGAGAAGGAGAAAGGAAAAAATATTATTTTTGTTAAAATGGTCTTCAGTGCGCTATAGGGGGAAAAAGACAGATTGCTAAATGGAAACACAGGAGGGTGCTTTAGGTAACCGGAATGATGAAAATACCGGGAGTTGGGAACAGAGAAACAGCATGGGACAGGTATTGCAATATAATGTAGATGCATGAGGTGCTATGCATGCAAGTATAAGATTTGCACCAAACATTTGGAGCACATTGGAGGGGTGCCAAGGAAGGGAACAATGTTTCCCTGACCATACATTATGTCTCTAAAATATGGAGACATTTGGAGACAAAATTGGAAAAAAATGGTGTCAAGCATCACTAGTTGGAAAAGGTGTCATCGAGATTTAAAATACAACTATGATTATGAATTACAGTAAAAAGTAGGCTAATGTATTAGTGGCTGTTATTGAACTAGGCACAGTTAATAGCTATGAGGGATTACAAGGAAAAATGAGATAAAAACACTTTTTTGAGAAAACATGAGAAATGCATGAAGAGATGCAAACATTTGTATTTAGCAAAAGGAAGCAGGGAGCAATAAGCTAAAACGCTCGCACAGTGCACTGAGACTAAAAGCACACACAGAATGAGTAAAAGGCATGATATATTTAAACAGTTAATTTGAGAGAACATTAGGTTGAAGAAGTATTTTTTGTAGAAGCGCACACCTTGATGTTTTGGCTTCTAAGAATAAGGAAGGCATTATTTAGGGGTCTTTGTAACAGTTATTAAAATGGAAATTTAATTATGAAACAAGTTCAAACGAGCTGAGGCACTCACAGGAAGGAATGAAAGAAGCTTAGGGCAATTATTGGAGAAAGAAATAGAGACAGTTAAGGCTAGAATCTCTGTTATGATATGCTTGCAAAAAGAGAGAGAGTGACATAAAGATATGCATATACACGTGATTTTATGGTAGAATAGGAGATTGATGAACTATAGACAATATATTTTAAAACACACACACACCGGATGCTTTTTATTTTCACATGAGGAACATCAGTTAATGATATCAGGTTTTGTTTACACACGATACAAAAGAAGTTAGATTTTGAAGACCATGAACAAAAAGAAAAAAACAAAGATTTTCTATGTTTATATTCAGGAGCACTAAACCCTTGAAGAGTGCAAGCAGGGGTGGAAGCAGTGGCAGTATTTCACCACAGTTTATGTCAGAGGCACTTGGGAAGGCATGTGGGGGTGGATAGCAAGGTCATGAACAAAGATACAGTTGACTATTGTGCATTTTTTTGCAGGATGCTGAAAGGGGAGTATAATAAGAACAGCTTGCAGAAGCCAAGTTAGTTCAAAAGGAAAGTGTCCAAAATATGCCATAGGAAGGGCAATACTGACAAATGGAGAAAGGGCTGGGAATGTAACAGCAAGCAGGGCATGCATCACAGGTGAATAATCCGTGCTAATTAAATCAAAGAGGGCAAATTAGAAAATCACCTCTTTTCTGCTGGGCATGTGGCATGAAAAGCCACATCGCGCACATGTAAAAGCCAAGGATGTGCACAAGATGGACAATTCTCAAGCGGGGGGACAGTATATCCCCCCAATACATAGCTCATGAGCTAGGGAAGGGTTTAGCCAGGATCAGACAGTGTATCTGACATATGCACTGAGAGTGCTACAAGCAACAACAGCTAGAGCAAGTGTAAAATTGATATACTTCAGGGACAAGTGCAGTGAGCCCCATGTAGATTCAGCAATATGCAAAACAGGACAGTTACTGATGCCCAGAATGGGAGGTGCCATAATGGTAGGAGGAAATCATTTCACAGGAATAGGGGTATGTATCCACCGACAATAGAATAGCTCACACAACGACTTGATGTGCTCAGAATTATTAAGCGATGATAGCTTCTGAGAATATGGCAGTAGGAGGTGAGATATTTTCTCCATTGGTTAATGCTGGCATTGCATGTCTTTGAACAAAGGAGGAAAGGTGTCAAATAGTGGGAATTATCAGAAGTTACAAGTTGAGTCTCTTTTTGAGATGAATCATTAGTCTTTAATAGGAGAGTGTGTTTTGACATATCTTTGTTATATTGGCAACAGGCATCTGCCAATGTTTTGGGAAGGGATTGGATGACAAACCTTAAACTTGATGATTTTATTAAGTTATCAAGGGATAGTGTGTTCCACTTTTGTGGTTTACTATTCGAGCGCAGATGAAATTATATTGGCCTGTGCAGGGCAAGTGGCGCTCTGCAAGATGCTTCTAGTAGAAGCTAGAGCACTTTTGTATTATGAGATGAACATTGTGTTAAACAGGGTTATTTGGCCTAGTGGAGAAAATGGTAAGAACATCTGATGCATTTTTGTTTAAGCTGTGAATATCTATGGTCAAAGAGGGGGGGCAGATCATCCCTCTAGAATTAGAAGCAGCCATGAGTACAAAAGAAAATGGGAATGTTCAAGGGAATGGACAATAAGAGCGGACCATGGAGCACAGTGATGGTTCTGAAGGAAGGTTCTAGGGTGATTGACATCGCTGATAGTGACATTTCTAAATAAGGCTTAACAGATGATGAACAGGTGTTTCTTTAGGAGCATCATGCACTGAAGAGAGAAAAGAGAAAATCTTATAGCATGTGGCACTAAAGTAACGGTGCTCAGTATAATTTAAGAAACGCTAGGAGAGAGTGCCAAGTGTCCTGTGGACCACAGGCCCTCATGACCTAGGTCCAGTAAAATAAATAGAGGAACAAAATAAAAATATATGCATGCAAGGGATTATAACTATGACAAATCTGAATGTTTGTATTATGATTAGACTAATTAGTGAAAGATGAGAATACATAGTTGACCTTAAACCACACAGGAGTAAGAAACTCAAAACTAAAGGTTTGATGATAACATTTTGTTAGCCCAATATAAAATAAAAATAAATAAATAAAAAATGAATGAAGGAATGAATAAATGAATGAATGAAGGATTGAATGTATGAATGATTGGATAGTAAAGCAGCGAGAAGCATACATGAATAAAATATTTGAATTTGGAAAAATAAAGAGCATCATTGAAGTTGCTGGCAATAATTGAAACATGTAGTGTATTTTAATAAAAATGACAATCTGATTAATGAAGGACCAATGGAGATTGGTTGGCCAAGATTGAGTTGATCATGTAAGAGAATTTGGTACAGAACTGATCCCAAAGAACATATAAGAGTAAGTAACAAAAGTGTTATTTTAAATGTACATGTTGATGGTGGTTTATGTTTTACAGATGAAACCTGTTGTCCTTTCTTGAGCACAAATGAATGCCTGCATGGCCTAGCAGAGTATAGTAATATAGTGAGAGAATACATTATATCACAACAGAGGTAGGTGCTACAGGACAAGTAGGGCTAAAAGAGGTAACTACTGGTTCACACTACAGTGTGTGAACACACTGTTGATCATTATTAGGAGTAAGAGGACCCAGGTGGGTACAAGAAAAAAGGCAGTAAGGGATACAGCATTTTCAAATATGTAGCATTTTCCCAAGATAGGTGCAAATAGGTATAAGTATAAAATAGCAGGTATATGAAAGCATGGCTGTCTCTAATGGCAAGGATGCAGAAGACTTTTTTTTTAAATTCTGATGAATAGTAAAATGCCAAAAGGGTGGATTTGGCAGAAGTGAAGGAAATGGTTAGAACAGGCAAACAATCTATTTCTTATATGTCATATTTGTATATATTTAATAGGAACAGTGTTGGGTTTTACTTAAGAGGGGCAGGCTAGATTAGTCTAGGTGATTTGGCAAGCAGTGAGCAGCGCACAGTGAAATGTGTCAATTATGTCTTAACGGAATCAAGGCACAGCACAGATGAGATGACCGTGGGCCTACGTGACCAGAAGGAAGACGTCAAAAGATACAGAGAAGAACGTTCAGTTAAGCAGGAAAAAGCCAAGTACAGGCCTGAGTGTGACACTAATTAATGCAGTATTTATTTTAATGTACACAAACAATCTAGAAAAAGCAAGCCTATAGTTAAATGGGCTGGAAGTGTCAAAAGATATTATTCTATACTCTTTTTGTAGACAGAAGAGAGCAAGGGTCTACATGAGGGAGAAACCTGACCCCCTTGCCATTCCCCAAATGACTTTGCATTTGCCTCTATTTCGGTTTTTTACAGGCAGCAATAACTCACAACAGTGTTATCTTCTTCAGATACGGATGAGCCAAGAAGACAGAAGAGGGAACACAAAAGAAGAATTTCTTTTAAAGTGTTTTTTTTTAAATGTCATGTTGTTTATTTGCCATTTGTTATTATTTGACTACTTGGTCTGAGAATGGTGACCTTAAGGAAAAAGTTGTCCTTTGAAAGGACATTAAGTTTTTGAAAAAAATGAAAGCCGTTAAGACAATAAGGGCAACAGACAGGCACATGTATTTATTGTACAAATCCAGATTATGAGCCAAGTCCCGACAACACCAAACATGTATTTTAAAGATAAGCTAAAAGAAAGAGAGGAGCAGTCTTTTTGGTATATTAGAAAAGAAGAAAAACAAGGTGTAGATTGTTTAGGAGACAGGAATGTTTGAAAGAACCACACAAGTATCGTTTTAAGGGTTGGGTTTGAGGAGGAAGTCCTGATGATAAGGACACATTCAGTTTTATATTACAGATGGACGGAAGAGACGTATACATCCGGAGATTGGCGGCACACGTCCCTGCGAGCAGAGAGAAAAAGATCAAGGGACCCAGCCAGATGCCCAGTTCAAAAATGTTTTCCCGGCAGAGACTCCCCCATCCTTGTGTTCCCTAGCAAAATGCCTCCTCTTGTCGACTTTCTGACACTGTGGCTAGATGAACTAAGAGTCTGAGTACACTGTAAAATAAAAGTCAAATGGACTCCTGGCCTATGTGTTGAAAGGTCCTGGGAGGCGTGCTGCAAAGCTGCCCAAGAAGGACAATTTCCACCGGAAAAAGATGATTCGTGGATGCCAAACAAAGAGAAATCGGGTGTAAAATGTGTCTATGAAAAGATTAATGGAAAAAAGAAGATAAGCACTAAGAGTGTTTGTGGGGAAGACAATAAAAAACAAGCACATGTATATGGGGTGGGAGTAAGGAGAAAGTGTGCAGTAAAAGCCACACATGAAGAATTAATCAAAATGGGCTGGTGGGTTCCCTCAAGGAATACTTTTCTCTCGATTCTCATAGTGGCCGTAATTGCCTGATGTAAATAGTTAGTTTAAAATTGATAGGGTAATAGAGGTGGGATTCATATAAAAGCAAACCAAGGTGTTCTTTAGGAATACATACGTGTTTAGACTAGGAGAATACAATATGCTATTAATGACTGTGTATACATGTTTTATGACACCTCCCACATGTAGATAAAATCGCTGCACTGAAGAAGGTGATTAAAATAGGAATGTATAGGTACACTGAAATATGGGAGAGGGTGGACGTTGGGTGTAGTGGCCATGTATTAAATAGGTGTCTAAATAGAGGCCAGAGCGAGGAGCGTAAAGGGGGTGTTAGACTTGCTAGACTTGCTAGACTCCATCCTCCCTCAAACTGAATGCAGATAACTTGTCAGGCTGATGAGTCGTTCCAGTATTGCAAAAATCAGAATTGTAGCACTTTTTAGGCCAAAAATCACATTTTATGGCAACATATTTTTTTAAGGTCAGAATGCCTTACGGTGGCTATCTCAGGTAGTACATATAAATCATGAATATCAAAATCTAGTCTGAAAACTGAACAGAAAGCAAGTTATGACCCCAACTCCCCATTGGTGGCGACACAGAACATTCAGACTAGAGAAAAAGTCAACTAAAATTCAAAATGGCTGCCGCAAAACAAGATGGTGGGAAGAAAAAACCATAGTCATGCAAAGATAATTAAATAATTCTCTCACAACAGCTCATGGATTTTCCACTGCAGCCGGGGCATATATTTAGAACTCCTTGGCAGCAAGTCTGACATTGATGTGCAGAGGGAGGCCAGTTACGGTATGGGAAAGTACCAATTAAACAGAACAGATGTTAAACTAGCAAAAAGTGTGTTGAGTTCATAGGCAGTTCACTGCAGCTGATGGTTATATTTCAAATTTTTTGGCAGGAAATCATGGTATAGCCTGCCAAAATGACTCTGAGGGGCTGCCAGGACTGCTCCTTTCTAGACATCAAAGGATTTATAATAAAGGTCAGTAGGATCTCACACAAATTCAATTAGCCTATATGTCAGTCAATTGAGGCATGTCAAGTTATGTCACATGGACTTGATGGTTGACAGTCAAGCTAACCAACCCTGGAATAAATAAGGGCTTGTCTTTAAGTATGAAGAACCAATCTGTATGTATTGCGTAATAAAATAAAGTATTGCACCAGCCATAAAAAAACATATAAAAAGGAGCTGAATCCAGAGTTTATTGCTGCCATTTCTGATGTCTTAATAAAGATGATGTTGAAACCAGCCCAGGTACCTGTCTGCCTCCTTACTTTGTCTCCATTCTCTACTGCCTGAATCCACAGATGTATATTTCCAGGGAGGGCATGTGCCCTCCTCTTCAATTTGTTTTGTACGAGCACTGCCTCACCAGCCGTATCTTTTTCTCCTTTCCATCTCTTGATTTCCCTGTCTATTCCTGTTGACAAATTTGACGACTCACTTCTTTGTCTTGCATGACTTTAGAAATATCTTCCTTTCTTTTATTCTCTTCTGGCCCATCGTTGCTACGGAAAGCAGGGGGTTCATATATCTGATTATTATACCCCATTGCTGATCTTAGTTCCGTCAAAGGATACACTCCTATTTCTTCCATAACAACACTCTTTACTTCAGGCAAGGTAAGGTGCTGAGCGTTCAATGCCTTCCTCCTTATGCTGATTAAGCATCCACTCCTCAGGTGGCGGGTTTTCTCTTTCTTCTTGATACATCTCCCAAAGCACTAAAATCAGCAATCTGTTCTCTAATTTCTTCCCTGTGTACGCAACGTGCATGTATGTGGTCATGTGTTGCAATACCGCTCTTGACAATGATCCCCCTTGTGGCCACAACATTAACATTTTATCTGCAGTGCCTTTTACCCATTCTGCACTGTACTGTTTGAGCTTGGGCATATGCATTGGCTGTGTCTTGCATAGGTGCATGAGAGGAGTATCCCCCATAATGACAAGTCTCAATTTGCTGTCAATACTGGATCGTTACATAAACCTTTTTACCTTGACTTAAATCACTTTTTTCAATGTTTTAAAAAAACAAATATAAGCAAGCACCATCAATCGCTGCTCAATCCTTTTGTTTCAATAGCCTATCTATTCTTTTGATTGGCGCAAGTCGTTCTTGCTACACTATCTTTTAATCACTGTTATCTTCTCATTTCTTCACAATCTCCCTCACTCTTTGATATTTTACTTAACAGACAACATTTAGACTAGTCACACATTTATAAAACACTGTGCTCACTTCTTCCCTCGCCTTAACTTTTTTTGTACCCTATACAGGGTTTGAGACATCACCTTAGGTAGTCCTGACAACACGTTTTATATTTCACCCTATCCCCATTGGGATTTGAAATGTCTCCTTCTAGCTTCCTTGAATTAGGAATCTCAGGGCGGTATGCTTATCTGTACAATTATTTCTCGCTACTCAAAGTTATTACAATCCCGTCCCCTTATTTGTCATTCCCGTTAGTTTACTTTCCATTTGTTAATCAACTCGAGGCCTTTGGTATCGACTCCTCTTCCAATCTGACCACTTCACCCTATGCCTGCTGAGCACCTGTGCAAACCGGGCAGGGTTTGCTTCAAAGGGGGCCCTGCCCACCATCTCAGTTTTTCTTGCAAGTTTATTTCTATCAGGCCGCTCTCCACAGGAAACTCTGCAATCTTCCAGCTAATGGAGAAGGATGCCCGATCGTCTGAAAATCTGGAGACAAGCTAGTTTGGATCTTTTTGAACCATCCGCACTGCTGCCATGGGAGCTTAGGCCCCTTTAGAAATGTGCATGTAATGGGTGGGATCACATAGAATAACTCCAAGTCCAAATAACTGAACCAAATTAGGAAGTTGGCAAAGTACTGTTTTATTAACAATTATCTAAAACAGGGAGTTACAACAAACATCAACAGATGTAGGTTCGATTTCTCTCAGCTATTTTTTCACAAAACAAGTTATATTTCAAAAATACATGAGAGGTGACATCTTACTACGTGGCATATAATGAAAAACCGACTGGCGATAAGGCTATGCTTAAGGGGAACATCTAAGTATTTCATATATAGGAACTAGGATTGGAATTGGCTGGCCACTTTCAGGTGGACTACATATGCCTATGTCTAAAACATATCATCTTCAAACTTCAAAAACATTAGGAACACGGTTTCTTATTGGTTTCTCAAACCATAAGGTCCTTCGTTATGTGGACCTGTAAAATTGGTTGGCACATTTGTGTCATGTCTGGAATATTCAGTTCGCTTAGCAGCACGTAAACCCAGACCCAGGTGCAAGGAGCTGGGCCTGACTCTACCTCCCCACCCAATTAGCCCAACATCTTTCATCGCCCATGCTTTCTGCCATGAAGATTGTCTTTGAACATGTCCTTGCAAAGTATCCTTGTCGCTGAGAATACACAGAAGTGATGCCACTTGCTATCGTGTCATAGAACTCTAAGTTCAAACTCTATTTTCATCCTTGGCTCACGAAACAGGTGACAATGATTTGGTCCATTTTGCAGCTTTTAAATGTCTTAAATGAATTAAACTTGAAACTCTTGGCATTCTTTCTTTGCACCTTAACAAAGGATGATTCATCCTTTCTACTTGAGCTGCTTTCCAGAATAGATAGCTGACCATGGCTGCTTCAATCTTGACTTCAGCCCAGACAGCCTCGCCATGCATCTCCACGATTCAACTTATTCTTGCTGCAACATAGTTTTTCTCTTCCCTCTTCATGGGTCCTGGCTTACTAAAATTGTGATACTGATGTCCAGTTTCTATACAATGGCGGCTTTGCCTGCATTCTATTCAGTATGTATAGCCAGCTTCTATGATAACATAGTCTACTTGCTTTTCAAAGTTTATACAGTTATTGAACGGTTGATTCTCTGCAGCACTTCATGTACGTGTAATCTTCATTTTCGTATTCAAAAGTTCACTTGATTCTTTACTTTGTCATTAGTTTCTGTAGGATTCAAACATCCTTTTCAGCCAGTATCCTGAGACGTTGGTCATACTTTTTCATGATGTCACAGGCCTCTTTCCTTTGCTCTTTTTCATATTCCTTCTGAGAGATTGTCCCTTAAATTGTCAGCCCTTCGAGGATACATTCGAATAGGTTGTCTCAATGGGTATCTTCATTCGAACATACGTTACGGTATGACACAACTGCTGGTGTCAAACACGGCATGATCTCAGGCTTCCAACCTATGGGAGGTGGGGGCGCGGGGTTTCCTGCAGAGGCATACAACTGCTCCTCTACATAATCATTCAGCCTCCTCCCCCTCATTGGCTCGCTTCTGTACCTCTCTCATTCTTACAGGATCTGGAATTGGCATATTCCTTGAGACATGCTTGGGAATAAGGGATGTAACTTTGCTTCCTAGGAATACCTTGACTGGTGCGACCGCAGTTGTGGTATTGACCATTGTGCGGTATGCCATTGTGACTGCCTATTCCAGTGTCTGCTCTTTGTCCACAGAAGTGCAGAATGCTTTATTCAGTGTCCTCATAAACTGCTCCACGTCTCCGTTCACCCTCAGCCAGCCGGGAGTGATGAGCCAGTGTAACATGCCATAGAACTGCAGGAACCGTGAATATTCCTCACTCTGGAATGGCAAGCCATGTTCAGACCTCACAAACTCCTGGATCACATGGGCAGCAAACAGCTCTTTGATGTTAGCGATGATCACACCCACCGCCATGGACTCAACCAATGGAACCTATGGGTACCTGGAGAACTCATCCAGCAAGTTCTGTGACTGTAAAATGGTACCAAAGTCTAGGCTGAACGCCCTAAGGAGCACCTTTGCCCGAATGGGGGATGTGATGGGCTTCACCTTAGCTAACATTCTGGCTTCTCTGCACCACGTACACAGACTGAGGGTGTCATTTACCCTTCCTTCTAAGTCCGGTAACAACACCTTTCCATTGAGGCGTGCCTTCGTATTGCTTGCACCATGGTGCCCTACATGACCTAAACCAAGTACCTGCTCCTGCAGCTCCAAGGGGATTACCAGCTGTGAGCCACAGAGAAGTATTCCTTCATTCCCCATAGACAGCTCCCCCTTAACTTTCCAGAGCCCTTTGAGAAAGGGTTGTGCCTCCAGGGTCCGGTGTTGCATCGCGGAAAGGAATGTCTTCGATTGACTCCCTTGCAATTGAGCTATCAGATCTTGAAGTCCCGTATCCTGGTGCATTGCCGCAGCAATATTGGCCAGCGACATAGACTTTGGGACAACCATCCTGTTAATCTTCATTGCCAATGACGTGGTCCTCATGTACCACAGGGTGCCAGGACAGATAGTCCACTGGGTTATCTACCCAGCCCTGAACAGTAGCGTGACAGCATATTTCAGCAGCTGGAGAAACCACCTTTCCAGCTGGAGTGGGTTCTGGGAGTATCGTCAACAACTTGCTGACGTTGGACACCAGCCACCTCTCTCCTTGGCTGTTGACCTGAAGCAGAATGGTGCCCAGCCGTACTGGACTGGTATCCGCAACGAGCGCCGTGAGGTGTGCTGGATCAAAATAAGCCACGGTCGTGGCAGCCACCAATGCTTCCTTTGTGTCAGGGAACACTTCTTGTTCCCCTTGCCCTCATCGCCGATCCTGGTCTCCTAAACCAGTACACGCACACCAGCCGATCCTGGTCTCCTAAATCAGTACACGCACACCAGAGGTTAGCTTTGTGGAGCTTCTTTCCGTGCTGGGGTGCAGCTCCTATTTATTCAATGGATGAACTAGCTGTCACATGACTGTTAGGTCTTGAGGTAATTGTGCGCATGCGTGAGCCTCGTTCTGTCTGTGCATGTGCGTTCTCAATAAAGACGGTCCGTGCGGCAGTTGCCGCCGGGACCCTGGAATGTACGGACGTGTGATTACTGGTATCAGTGTATGCATGCGTGTATGTGCTAGTACAGGGTGACCAGAGGCACGGGTGCGCCCATCACATTGGCGATGAGGCGGGACATGGGGAGAGAAATGCTTGGCACATGCAAATGTGTTGTTATGAGCATTTCCTCTTCGCGTGTGCTACGAACTTCACACGAGTGATGGCGGCCTTCAGTATGTACGGCAGTAGTGGCTCCCGAGGGCGCTCGTGTGCTGCCCAAATACTGAGGGTAAACAATTCCTCAATTTGTGGACACCCTGCAGCCCCCAGTTGGGAGGGCTGCACTTCTGACCTGGGCATACAGGTTTTAGGAGAGAAGCAGCCAAAGGACATCACCACAGTACCTCAGCCCAAGAGTTCAGCCAGGTCTGCGGCCTCTACTACAGATTGAGGTGCCTGTGCAACCTGTGAAGATGGCGGATAGCGACGGAGAAGCTCCTGTGGCAGCAAAAGTGGTGAGAAGGCAGCATGGTTCCTTACAACCCATGCAAGAATTTGATAGATAAGGCCCACTTTCAAAACTGGGCCCAAGATGGCTTCTATGGATCAAAAAACTCGATATGTTCTTCACTTCTACCGGAGAAACCGACGATGATGCGAAAGTAGCAACGCTACTATATTCGGCAGGTACAGAAGTACTGCGTATTTACGAATCCTTCACCTTACCAGCAGCAACCTATGCTGCTGTCAAGACTACACTCTATGATCACTTTATCCCTCTATCCAATGTTGACTTTGTGCGGGGAGAAGCAGCATGAAGACGAGCCGTTAGATTAGTTTTGCGCTCGCCTAAGACAGCTAGCAAGCACGTGCAGATGGGTAGATACAGATGTGATGGTTCGCAATCAACTGATCCAGGGCTGCAGCTCCAGCTAGCTGCAGAGGCAGATCCTGCGGGAGCCGGGCATGACTCTAGCTCAAATATTGGACAATGGAAGGGTGTACGAACTTGCCGAAAGTAGAGGGGAAAAGATGGACGCAGCAGTACGCCCAGGCAAACACGAGGAGGCCTTTGCTGTGGGGAGACAACCTCAATTGAAACCCCTGTGGAACCAAAAGAGGCAGGAAGCGGCATCCACGCAAGGTGGCGTTGCCATCTGCCAGTATTGTGGGTATGACTTGCCACACTCCGAAGACTGTCCAGCAAAAACGAGAGTCTGCGGGAGATGCAACACGCCGAGACACTATGCCAGGATGTGTCGGGCTGCTGCCCCGGTCACCACGCAGAGAGGGCAAGCCAGGTCAGGTGGTGGTTTCAGGAGACAACGCAGTGTCGCCGCACTGGAGCTAGATGCCCAGAGGCTCAACATAGCATCAACATCATCGGCGAACTGCAGGGAGCCAAGATATTTTCTAAGCTGGATCTGAGAGCAGGTTACCACCAGCTTGAACTGCACCCAGACTCGGGGTACATTACCACCTTTACCATGCACTAGGGGCTGTACCAGTTCAAGCGCCTCAGTTTTGGCATATCATCGGCCGCAGAGGTTTTCCAAAATACCATCAGAGGTGCTCTGGCAGGACTAAAGGGCGTTATTAATAAGAGTGATGACATTCTCGTTTTTGCCACATCCCACGCAGAGCACATGAAGTGGCTGGAGGCGACCCTGAAAAGGCTGAGTGACCTAGGCCTCACCCTGCATATGGAGAAATGCGAGTTCTTCAGGGACCGTATTGGGTTCTTTGGGTTTGTTTTCCACACGAGCGGAGTGTCTCCAGACCCGGAAAAGATCAAGGACATCCGAGAGGCAGTGGCACCCCAGTCGCCCACGGAGGTGCGCAGCTTTCTGGGGATGGTGAATTATTGTGGCAGATTCATCAAAGGGCTGGCCTCTCTCTCTGAGCCCCTCCAGGCCCTGACCAAGAATGACGCTGTGTGGATCTGGCACAAGTGTGAACAGGAGGCATTCTTGGTGATCAAGAGCGCACTATCGGACCAAGACACAATGGCGTACTTTGACCCCACTGCAGAGTCCGAGATCGTTGTGGATGCTAGTCCTGTGGGCCTGGGGGCAGTACTCATGCAGGCAGATGCCAGGGGCAAAATGCTACCCATCGCATAAGCGAGTAAGGCCCTTACAGAGAAAGAGAGACGCTAATTGCAGATTGAGAGAGAGGCACTAGCGATCATGTGGGGCTGCAGGCATTTTTGTTTGTACATCCTCGTAAAGCCGGTTACTGTTGTAACCGATCACAAACCTCTCCTGCACATCCTAGCGGGCGTGTCTTTGAAGCCCCCTCTACAGATAGATCAGTGGATGCTCGCTCGCATCGAATATGCCGTCAAATTAGTGTACAGGCCAGGGACGAAAAACCCGACGGATTACCTGTCCCGCCACCCCAATAAGGACCGCACGACCGGCCAAGGGGAGGTGGTGGAGTGCCAAGAATTCATCCACAACATCGTTGAGGGGGCGATGCCGGTAGCCTTAGCCAGAGAGGTGGTGGCAAGGGAGTCATCCAAAGATGAGGTGTTTAAGATCATCCAGGCCGCGATTCGCAGCGGTGAATGGAGAGATGTCCTGCAGAACAACACTAGACAGGAAGACAGAGCCCAGAAGGACTTGCAGTCGCTATGGAAAGTCTATGTCGACCTGTCAATCTCGGATGACAGACTGCTGCTGCGGGGGTGGCAGATAGTCATACCTCAGGCGCTAAGGGCCAGAGTCCTGGAGCTGGCCCATATAGGGCACCAAGGGGTAGCAAAAACAAAGGCAAGACTGCGACCCAAAGTATGGTTCCCCGACCTAGAAGTCCTGGTTGAGTGACACGTGAAGAGGTGCCTGCCGTGTCAAGCTGCATGCCTCCTTGAAAGAACACCACCGATCAACTCCAAGGAAAGGAGTGAAAGGCCGTGGGCACTGTCCATTCCGACTTCGGGTCAACTGGGAGGGGCATGTACTTTTTGGCAGTGGTTGACCAATACTCAAGGTATCCAGAGGTGGAGCTAGTGGACTCACCTGCTGGGGAACACACGATCCTGGCCCTGGAAAAGATGTTTGCCAAGCACGGCTTCCCGGAAATCCTGTGTTCAGATAATGGACCGCCCTTCACCGGAAGCCAGTTTGCGCAATTTATGAAGGAAAAAGGGATCCAGAACAGAAAAGTTTCACCGCTCTGGCCCCGAACTAATGGCGAAGCGGAGAGGCTCATGAGGACTCTCAATAAGTTCTTCCGCATAGCGGCCAATGGTGGAGGAGAACTGAAGAGGAACCTCTTCAAATTTCTCAGGGAGTACAGAACAACCCCCCACCAGTCAACCGGGGTTGCACCAGCCGAGGCACTGTTTGGGCGCTGCCCGAGAGGACTCCTCCCGGAAGTGGAGGGCCATGAGCCGGGGGTCATAGAGTGAGGCAAGAGCGAGAGGCCCACAACGAGAAGGAAAGCGGAAGGAGAGGATTGCAAGACAGGGAAGTAGTCGTGGGAGACTCTGTGCTAGTCCGCAACCGAAGACCCGAAGGGAAGCTGTCACTGCCATACGAACCGCAACCCTGGACCGTCACCCATGTGAAGGGGTCAATGGTAACCGCGGCTAGCGTAAGGGGGACGGTCACCCGAAACAGGTCATTCTTCAAAAAGGTCGACGTCCGGCCCCGAGAGACTTGTTTGATGGAATCGGCATAGCAGGAGGACAACGTTGTGAACCCTGAAGGAGACTCAGAGATGGACCCGCCGCCAGTGGCAGGGACCCCGCCACCTACCCCGAGGAGCGGGAGGCGGTACCCGACGCGGCAGAGTCGCAACCCACCTGTTCTGCTCAAGGGCTACGTCCTGGACTCAGGAGACTGAACACGAGACTGGCACAGGTCAGCAACCCACTGGTGGGCAAGTTAAAGTTGTTGGTTATTGCATTGTTTTGTTTAAAGAAAAAAAGGGATGTTATGTCTTGAGGTAATTGTGCGCATGCGCGAGCCTCGTTCTGGCTGCGCATGCACGTTCGGAATAAAGACGGTCCGTGCGGCAGTTGCCGCCGGGACCCTGGAACGTACGGACGTGTGATTACTGGTGTCAGTGTATGCATGCGTGCATGTGCTAGTACAGGGCGGCCCGAGGCACGGGTGTGCCCATCACACTGACCATGGTGTCTGCTACGTCACAACACCTGGAAGTTAAAATACTTGTTATGATACTAATGTAAATCTGTCCTGTGAGCTCTGCTTATAATCTGTTTGAAAACACAAGTTGTGGGTAACCTCTGTTTGCTCCAGTGTGGCGCCTCTTTGCTGCTGCAGCGGCATCTGCTTGCACCACCCGGCAGGCGAGACTCTGGTGTGACAAGTGCAAGCCCCGCCCAGCCCAATTTCTAGAATGAGTTTGGCTACAGTGCAGCCACAGAAGACCCCAAGCAGCCTCTCTTCGCCCCTGGGTGCACTGGGGAGCAGAAACAGGCACAGTGCACTAGCGCTTATTCTGCCCCCTGCGCGCAAAGGGCTGCAACTGCAGCATGCACATCTGCCATCACACATGCAGATGCTAAGGAACTCGCGCGTGTGAACCGACAGCCCCCGCCTGCCTCCGCGAAGCCAATGTCCCAATCATTACAGGGCTGCGAGGCGCTATCCACCAACCACCAGTGAACGCACGCAGTAAAGTGATCCATCCCCCACAGTGCTGTTGCGTCCACTCCATGCTTTCCAAAGAGCCACAAAATTAGGCCTCGTTTCGACTTGTAATTCGATTCACCACTGGGCGTCAGGGACCCAGAAATGCAAAGTACATGCCTTTACTTCTGCGCCCCCGCCACCCTCTGGCTTCCAGGTAGACATTTCTTCCCTGGGGTAGGCTTGCTTTGAATTGCAAAGAGGGCCGCTGAGAAGAGACTCGTTCTGTTCAATTTACTGTAAGCGACTCTTTTTTTTTCAAGCACTCTTCTGGAGTAGCGGGGGGTTCTCTCCGCATTTACCAGCGCTGCACTTGCGTCTAAATGTGATAGCTAGTATTGTACAATATCTGCCAAGCGTTGTTTTCATAAATGACGCCTCTACATATGGCTGCGTGCTTGGCAGCGGGTACCTACTCCTTTCCTAGTAAATAGTCGATGCTTCTAGGCGCCCCAGTAGGAAACGATGGAGCGGAATACCTTTGTTTTTCGACGTTAATTTCATCGTGTGCACTATGGTCGTGCAGATTTCCTCAATTGCACTTTGACCACATTGTTGTGGGTGTATATGACAATCAGGGCAGTTTCTATCCAACTTGGTGGCCAGGGTGAAACATCATAATGCTCATCCCCCCCCACGCACACCCCCCGCCTCCCAACTGGTACAGGTCACTCCCAAACAACATCTCTGTCCTGCGACAAAACCCCTCTGAAAATATGAATAAGTAATTGCTATATGAATGAAGCTGGTTTCATCACACTGTAATTCAAGTACTTTACAGAAGGATTTTAATGTGAAAACACAGCTATTGCTGCCCAAGTAAATGTTGTTTTTTGTCACCTGCTCTTAGGGAAGGCCTTGCCTGAATGCAGTTTCAAACTGTCCCTATTGACACACTGCGGTTTGACCAGCCTGCTGTGGGTCTGAGGCCCCACTGTTCACTGGCCCTGTGTTGCAGGTGTTCTGTTCGTACCACCTCACTTGTATTTCACAAGGGGCAATGCTAGACTAACCATATGCATTATAGATAGAAGATTATTCCAAGATGGACAGTCTGGTGCACTTTTATTGTACTCTTTCAAAATACCTCTCTGAGAGTGGGAACAGGGACAAATAGCATCAATGAGGATTCCTATATGTTTTCCATTAAATCACAGAGCATTTCAGGACTATAACAGTGATCAGAGTTTTCTACATTTGATAAACATGTCTGTGATAAAAGGATTGTATGTGTGAATCTCTAAATTCATAACCCATGCATGGCTTGGTGCTCACATCACGGTTCACAATACTCACCCTAACATTAAAATGTTACCATGAACCATATATGCTAATTTGGCCAGCTTAAGTTTTTGGATGTGAGTATACAATGGCTTCTACATCAGCCACTCAAATGGGGTACAAGGGCTTTTTTGCTTCTTGTTTCTGAAGAATTTTACATAATGAAAGATTGGGTCTCAGTGTGAGCATGCCCAAACCCAATACAGAAACATTTTAGGGAATTATATCTACAGACAGAACAGGATACCCTACAAGAGACACCCAGTACATAATACACAGAAAGGATACGCAGCAAGTATTGTACCTCTTACAAACTTTAGCCTGACCAGTGATAAACTGATGAAGCGTTTTAAACAAAACCAGCTTCTAATGAATGGTAAAGAGTGTACAGTTCCTCAGCCACTACATTCTCACAATTACGAGGGGCTCAGGGGTTCTTTTGGCAAAAAAGAGCAGGCCCATGCTTTATCTTACTGAGCAGCCATCGTCATCTCTTAATTGAGCAGCCCGGCAGCTAGTGAAAATCATGATGTGGCAGTGTAGAAAGGCTGGTTGGCCTCAGGGATTTACAATTTGAGCAACACCTTAAGATTGCTTTGTGTGTTTAGTGTGTGTTTAAGTGTAGGCACAGTAAGGCCTTCTTGTCAGAGTCACATACACAAAACATTCCAGTGTGCTCTTGTATGGACATTGGGCACATCAGACCAACTCAGGCGTATGCACTGTTACATACGGAGCACCACATAGACGTCAATAACCAACAGGGTGGTGACTTGTGCCGCGCACACATCTTCGCTGCACACATATCACTGCATTGATTTGCCATGGACTACTGTCTGCAGGGTGACACACAATAAACTCTACTTTCCTAATCAAGGTGCCAAGTCACATTCAGGTGCCATCTGGGGTGCGCTCTAGGCAGTGGTTGACTTGTTTAGAAAATAAAAATACCTTTGATGCTAAGTGCATGCATTTAGCCCCTGTACCAGTTTAGCCACTAGTATACTTAAGCAAGAAAATGGGATGCGCCACATGGAACTAAAAAGTAATATGCACAACAACAACAAAAAATGGGTTGGTGCATCAAAGAGACATGAAAATAAAGAAAATAATGTAAAACTTTTCTGTGTGGCACTTTAATTCTCTTTGAAGAATGCATAGTGTTGGTCAGCTGATACTTGTGCTGGCCTGGTGAATACAAATGCCCCATGTTCAGTTCTCAACATGTTAAGCACATACTGTGTAAAAACAATGGCTTGTTAAGTGAGCCCCAATTATAAATTGCTCCACTTGAAAGGTTGTCAGCACAAAGAATGAGTTGCACAGGGTGTGTGTTGCCAAAGCATCTCACACACTGCGTTTAGAATATGCCTTCCTTTGTTTGCATATTCCGAATGCATCGCAGTCATCCACAAGGGGCAGAGAGCAGCAGCCGCACATCCCAGGAGCACCCCCCGGCACAGCAGGCTGCTTGATCTGTTGTGCAGCCAGATCAGAGTCACCTTCATGGGTGGGCCCCTAACTGCGCCACCCCCCACGGCTGAGCTGTTTAGCTCTGCACCCCAGTCCGTCGTCCGCTCTGCCCGGGCCAAGATATGGGGCTGATGTTAATGTAGTGGGTGGGGGTGGTGAGATATAGGGGGGTGTAGGGATGGAAGAGGTAAATCAAAGTCAAATCTAGGAAAAGTGCATATGATTAAAAGGATGTTGAAAAACAAACAAGCAACCAGGTGGAGAATGAAGGTTAGGCTTGAAAAGCCATGGACGGGTGGGGGAGTTGATGCAGAGGGTTGCAGGCAGGGGGTAAAGGCACCCCGTTCTTGATTCATTTGTTGGTGGGTCCGCAGCTACGCTCCGTGGAAGCTACATTGCTGGGAGTTTCACACACTTGTGTCCTTCTCAACTGCACAGTTGAGTCCCCAGATCTGCCTCAGCAATGACCTTGTATTGCTTCTTCTGCAATGAGAGAGGTACCCAAGTGTGTTCTCTATTAATCCCCTCCATCCCCAAATAGCCCCAAAATGGCAATTGATGACGCGACTCCCCCAAGTCCCCATCACTGATACTCCCCGTGTTTATCGGGATTATACATGAGGTGACTCAGAACATGAGTTTCTGTGCTTCTCTCCAGGTGGCCACACCTCTGATTATAGTTACTAACTTCTATATGCAATACATTTACTTGGGATATAATCAGGAGAAAATGGCCACCCTATGAAGAAGCAGTTACTCTATTAGGGGGTGGGGCAATTTTATACACACGCTTAAACAAAACAATGCTCAGTTGTTATGCTAAAATGGTAGCAGGGAGTCTGACAAGGCTGGCTGTGGGGAGCTAACCCTGAAGCAAGAAGACCTCTAGAAGGGCAGTAAGAGAAGGGGCAGAGTAAATACAAGTATTTCATGGCAACCTGATGGAGGACTCTTCGAGCTCCCCAAAAGAAAAAGGAACAGGCCCTTCCATCTCGGACTATGCCCGGATCACCGCAGCACAGGCCTCATCGCTGTGTTTATATCCAACAAATACTGCTAAAACTATTGAAAACACAGCTGGGAATAACCCAAGACATATCTCACAACTTCAGGACAGACCGCCTATATCACGACAGGCCACTACCGCATTAGAAAAGAACTCTATAATGTGGGTCTGATTCATTCAAGAGTGTGCAGAGATCCTGCAAAGCCTGCACTGCGAGAACAACTCGGCATGCAGAAGTTATTCTGCATGCTCCGCGTATTCATGGAATTATTCGTGCAAAGTAACCGTATACGCTAGTCACGGCCGGAACACCTCAGAGGAAAGCAAAAACCTGCCAGAACAGCTACCTTTGCATGCTCCACTGGGCACAAATACATGTACCCTTCAAGCAGTGGGTGGGGTCCCTCGCAAACAGGCCTGCATCTTGGGGACCCTATGCGGCGTCCCCCATAACTGTTACCGGCACCTAACAACGTGCGTACAATTTATCGTAACTCGGGTAAAACCGGGAAAATCTGCGTGCGAACCCCCGTAAACCATTCCTGCACCCCACTACACTGCATACACGCACCCCTAAGTCAGATCGGAACCCCCGGCTGCACACACGCAACTCTTTATCCCACTCCCGATCTTATCTCTGCGCAGTGAATCCTATTCACAAATGTCTGTGTTCTTGCCGTCGTGTGGTGAATAGTATGAGTGCTTTGCGTGGCCATTTCTCCACCGAGAGGTTGCACGCTCGGATCCATGAATACGTATCGCTCTACGCAATAGTGGGTGTGCGATGGACTGCTGCTTGCCGTCCCTCAATAATAATAATAACATGGTGTCTGTGTATATGGTTTGATGCCAGTCTACTCCAGCTTCTAAGTAGTGTAACAGAAGGCGCTATTAGTACTCCATTTCTGATGGTACTTGCTTGATGAACCTTGAAAGCACGAAAGGCTAAATTGGCCCTACTGTGGAATTCCAACCCCACTATGTGCTTGCTCCTCCCATGTCAGAGACCATTGCTTTACCCATGTAGTTAGCCTCACTGGCATGTCAGGCGACCAAACCCATGGAGATGCACTGGAGTAATGCATATATGGTGAGGTGCTTAGAATGTGATTGAGGTCTGATGATTAAATTCAACATTAAGATAGTATTACATGCTGCCTTAGTCCAGAGGTCTTCCCCTATGGGCATATCAGAAGCAGCGGCCCATGCATTTAAGAGTACAGAATATGGAAGAGAGAGGCCACACACATGGGATGCCCCTCTGTGGAGCTGGGATGGGTAGCGAGAGGCGAGAGGCGAGGGATGGGTAGCAAGAGGCGAGAAGCATCGTACACTCTAGCAGGGATGGTAGCTGATGGGCTAAATGTTTGGAAAAAGGGATGGGTATGTTTAATGCATTCTGGGTAATCTGTACACGTAAAGACTGCACACCAGTGTCAAACTGACCCTAAGAACACATGTGTACGGGGCATTGCTTTCTATGTTATCAGTGAGAGATGCTGTGTAAGGATACCTTGAGGTACATGATAATTCGGTGTCACGGATATATGATGCCGGTGAATGAGTATGTATTTATTTTGGGGCTTTACAGAGTAGCACTTCGACTTTAAGGCACATTAGAGTGCTAATACAAGGAGCAGAGTTTGAGTCAGAAAACATTCCCGGGTAGTTTGATCTATCCGATTGCATCACCTGTGTGTTATTCTGCAGCGAGTCATCAGTGTGTCCATCTGTTGAAATCAAGTTCTTTCGAGAATCTTCTCTGAAAATATTTCCCAACTAACATGTCAAATGATTAATATCAACTAGGCAGGCATTGGAATGAAAAAACTGTAAAATAAAAAATATATATGTATATATTAGAACGCATCATGAATTGGGGAAAGTTCACAAAAAACGTGAATGAATTATTTTTGTATAACGTGCTTAATACTGGCGACCAGTCTCTAAGTGGGGATCAGGATTCGAACCTGTGTTGCTCTGTGCTGTCTTGTTTCCAAGTCAAACGTGTGGCCCCAGAGCTATACTCCTCGCCTGCATAAATCTAACAACGTCAACAACGTCAGCATTTCTAAATCAAACAATACCTACAATGTGTACTTAGGAAGTGGCCTCTAGCGCAAGGCATATTCAAGTCCTTGGTGTCCCTCATAGATGCCCCTCATTTCATTGGCCTTCAGTTACATTTCCATGAGGGCAGCTCAGTTTACAGGTTTTATTGAAGCACCTCAGGCATCCCATAGCCTGGGATCCATGATCGAGTTCCTTGTATACGTCTTGTTTGATCAGATGCCAGCCTCTGGCCAGAGAGAAGCAGCAGGTGGCTGAGGACCATATCACACACTAATTTCACAGTAACCAGGTGGAATACATTGAGATAATGCACAGGATGTTCAGGTGTTCAGCCAGCACCTGGATATGTACATGACACAAGATGACAGCTAGTGGGAGGGGCACTAGCACCTTTTAAAGGTAATGTATCTCTGATGTGTGTTTCGTGCTATAATGAAAGCACTTTATCAAGGCTCGTGGATTGAATAACATATAGTTTGTGCACAGAGTAGGCGCCAGCTTGTCAGGTTGCTGAGAGCGTCTGTATGTTGCCTGCTGATGCTAGTTAGGCCACATTACTGTGACAGGTGAGCAGTGAGGAACCTGTCAATGAATGCACCACAGGTACAGTGCCCCAGCAGGCCTTATGTGTGCTAGAGGAATGGTGATCATAGATCCACACCACTAATGTTGGGGTACAGACCCAGTGCCACAATAACTACATGACCCAGAACTGCTGATGTCTGGGTTAAGAGGCCCATGGAGAGCTATGACAGAAGTCAATGTTTGAAGGCCATTGTGAGGAATTCGACCATCCACATGGTGGCTGTGCGCACGCCTGGGATTTTCACATTTTTTAAATTAATCATAATGATGGTAGGCCAACCTCAGGAAAATGTGTGGGGGTAATCCACACACATTTTCCTATGCTCACACCATGACACAAGCATGCACCAGTGTACTATGGGTGGACGCAAATACCACCCTATCACAACTCATCTCTGTATTGTCCATTTTGTTGTTCATCTTTTGTGTGTACCTGAGACCTACGGGCGAGCGGCGCGTTACAAACATTTAAATAAAAATAATAAAAAAATGCAGTCACAGTCCCTCCTGTCGCATTTAGTTGGGCTATGACAGTGTCATGCGGCGCACATGGAAACAGTGGCACCGCTGAATGTTACGGTCGAGTTCCGTTATGTTTTCACTGGACCGTCCTGCTACGGTCTAGTGTTCCACCAAGACGGCTCAGCCTGTATTTACACTGTGACGGAGTGCAGCGCGCTGCATTGCAGCCTTCTCTGTTTTGGGTGAGACGCTGAGTTTCTTCTGAGCCTCTGCTCCTGTGGCTGCCTTCTCTTGCTTGTCAACCTGTTTTCTGCGGCACCTCGCTTGGGTTGCCTTTCTCCGAACTGCTCTCTTGTGTTGCTCTGCTTGTTCGCCTCCCGAGGCTGAGTGGCTTTTGTCCGCCTGCTGTTTTCTTTCCCACGGTTCTTGCATCGTCTCTCTGTCTCTCTCTCTCTCTCTCTCTCGGGTTCACTCCCGGTTATCTGGCTTTCTTTCAGGATCTCGCCCGGCTAGCACTGGATCTCACTCTTCATTCCGACTGCTAACAGCATTCTGGGCATAAGCAGCTACCAGCCTTAGTTTTCCCTGTTATCGCAGAGCTGAATTCCCCTTTGATTCTGAGTGCTGGATTTCCCTGGCGTATCTACAGCATACCGCTCTCTCCTGTTGAATGGGATTTGGTGCCAGTACATTTAACAAGAAGCTGCTGCGTTCTGGTCCAGTGTACTACATCTCGCTACATCCGTAGAGGATAAACTACAGGTTTTTTTGCCACAAGGCTTTTTCCCTGACTGTGGTCGACTCCCTGGGAATCCCTGTTGCTTGGTGTTCAATAGCCCAACAACGTGGCCTCTGGAGGAGCTCGCCCTTACCTCCACAAGTCCAGGAATGACAGAGCAGGAGACAACAAGGGAAAGACTAGAAGAAAGAAGAAGTCAAACACCCCGGATAGCTCTGCTGAAGACCCGGGTGAGGAGGATTGGAGGGAGGAATCATCAGAGGTTGAAAGCTTGCAATGCCCAAGGAACCCCATGGCATCGCTGGAACAATACCAGGAACTGGTAACCACCTTACAGAGGCTGATTGCTAAAGTGCAGTCTCTCCGTTCTGAAAATGTTGTGCTAAGGCAACAGATTGCTGTCCGAGAGGATCATCGAGGAGAACCTCCCCTTTACCTTTTGGGAAGTATGACAGGAATCCAAAGACTCTGAAGCAGTTCCTTGATGCATGTTTAATGTACTTTACTTTCCGTCACAGAGCCTACGAGACAGATCGTACACGTGTGGATTTTCTTGTGTCCAAACTTAGCTGGGAACGCATTGGCTTGGGCAACACTGTTGATCACCCAAGAAGACCTGGCCGTGAATGATTACGCTCAATTCACGCAGCTGTTCAGGTCCCGGTTCAAACGACCTGAAGTACAATCCTCATCCTACGAGGCTATGCTCGATCTCTGACAAAGAACTCATGATGTTAGAGACCTATGTAACTGTTTTTCAAAAACTGGCTGCTAATGCGGGATGGCCGGATTCAGCCCAACAAACACTCTTCCGAAGAGGACTTCATGATGACATCAAGGACGAGCTAGCTCACACTGCAAGACCTTCAACCTTCCCGGAGCTGGTGACTCTCTGCCTACAAATTGAATTCCGTCTCACGGAACGCCGACAGGCGAAGAGAAGAACCCGGCTTGGTCTACAACCCTTAGCTAGTCCATCCTTACCTAATGAAAAGACCGTTGGGACCCAAGCAGAAGAACCCATGAAGATCGGTACGGCTCAGTGTCCCTTGATGGCTGATGAGCCCAAGAGAAGCTGAGACTTCGGGTTATGCATGTACTGCGGTTCCCAGAAGCATCTCTAGAGAAACGGTCCAGAAGTACCCCCTTGTTGGCAGGGAAATGCTACACCCTGAACCTGAACAGGGAGAGGTCCGGGGGTATTCTTCCCAATCCCTGTAACCACATGCTGTAACCGACCTTCGCTGATGACAGCCGACTCATGGTTTTTCAAGTGACATTATCCAAGGAATCTACACCTCCCCTTGAGGTTCTCGCCATGCCCGATTGTGGGGCTGCAGGTGTAAAAGAAAAAGAGAATATCGAGGCTGAGTACCCGAAAAGGAAATACACCAAACGCGGGTTTACAAAGATACACAGATCTTTATTCTATAACTGAACAGTTTTCAAAGGACAAAGCAACAGATAGCTATCAGGCCCTCAGTACATCACAGCGAATACCAGCCCTGTTCGGTGTGAGTAGTGAGTGGGACTGTACATCAGAATATTCGTGCTTTTATACAATTCTTAACATGATGTCCAGCCCATTTGCAGGTTAACCATTTCTCGGGCTAGGGTTTCATGCCAAGTTTGTCTCCAATTTATTCATCTATAGGCATATGGATTATTCTTAATATATCCTCCAATAGGTTACAATAGCAACAGTGTGTTTTTGGATTCAACATTAAGCCATCGTACATATTTTATACAATGTAGTTAAACAAGTGTTCGCATTCAGTGTTTAAACATTGTTGTGCTTAATATATGTTTGCGGATTAGTACCGTTGGCACAGGTAATCCTTGATCTACAGGTCAACGAAGGACAAGGTCTCATTACATGACCCTAACATTTGGCCTACGGGCAGTTTAGGCATTAACTCGTATGCAAAGGTCAAGGCGACCATGTTACAAACAGAAGAACACTGTCCACCATTTTAGAACACAGGGTGACTTTGGAGTGAGAATCAAAATGGCGGATGAACCCAAAATGGCGGCTTAATCGATCTAAGGTCAGAACCTTGCAACATGGATTTCTTCGCAGAGTGACTGGGCTTAGGCCAATACATACAATAAGGAAGGCACTATATGATTTCCCTGTCTAACACAGGGAACTTTATAAATGTCACTTGGGCCTGTGAAAACAATTTGCCTTTGTCAGCCAAGCAACAATCCATCCCAGTCAAAGGAGTGGGCGGGTGTCTGATGACCTCAGGTCCCAAAGTACCAGTGCCAGCCCTGACATCTCAAATTGTTCCAACATCAGGAGGATCTGGTATTCAATGTCATCCGGGCAGCCCATTTCCCAGTCATCCTGGGAATACCTTGGTTGCGCTGTCACAACCCAGCTATAAATTGATCCGCCAATACTTTGCAGTTCCATTCCTTGTACTGCAGGCAGAACTGCCTGCTAGAAGAAGGTGCAACACCTGAGGAAAGAAAGTATGAAAGTCACACTTTCCACTTCGGTCATTAACTCCATACCCGTACATTACCAGGAGTTTGTAGAAGTGTTTGAAGATCGGATACCACTTATCCTAGCCCCTCACCGGACTGAGGATTGGGCTATCGATATACTCCCAGATGCCACCATACCATTCAGAAGGATGTACCCGCTTTCTCTGCCTGAGCGCAAGGCTCTCAAGGAATACTTAGACATAAATCTTCAGCATGGCCTTATCAGAGAGTCCCGGTCGTCGGCCAGAGCTTCTCTGTTCTTCATCCCGAATAAGAAAGAGACCCGAAAACTCAGGCTGTGTATTGACTACCGGGGTCTAAACCAACTTACCATCAAGGATAGATATCCTATGCCCCTGATAAAAGAAGTCCTGGAGGAAGTTGAAGGAGCTACACTCTTTACTAAACGGGACCTCAGAGGAGCCTACCACCCGCACTGCATAAGATCTGGCAATGAGTGGAAAACTGCCTTTCGGACACCTCTCGGGCACTTTGAGTACCAAGTAATGCTGTTTGGTTTAGTGAATCCTCCCGCCATATTCCAACGGTTAATGGACAAGGTTTTTGCAGATCTTTTGTATTCCACCATGGTGGTATACTTATACGATATCCTGGTATTCTCAACATCTCTGGCTGAACATAGGAAACACGTATGCAAGGTACTACTGTGGCTACGGAACCATCATCTCTTTGCCAAACCAGACAAATGCTTTTTTGAAGTACCATCAGTGTTTTATCTGGGGTTCATCTTTTCAAATCAAAGGACGGTATCCAAATGGATCCAGGGAAGATCCAGGCAATCCTACTATGGCAAGCTCCTAGAAACATCAAGGATGGACAACATTTCCTTGGATAATCCAACTTTTACTGATGCTTTATAGCAGGATTCCCTGATCTGGTTCTCCCCACAACTTTGCTCCTAAAGAAGGGCATGCCTTTTAAGTGGACACCAGAAGCGGATAAGGACTTTTGCACACTCAAACAGGCTTTTACCATGGTCCCTATTCTTGTACAGCCTGATCAATCCTTGCCCTTCATATTGGAAGCAGATGCTTCTGGAGATGCGTTAGGTGCTGCGCTCTTAAAAAAGGACTTGGAAGGGCTTGAGCATTACGTGGCCTACTATTCCCGAACACTAACTCCAAGTGAACAGAATTATTCTGTGATCGAGAAAGAGCTGCTGGCTATACGTCAAGCGTGTGAGGAGTGGCGTCACCTTCTCCAAGGAGCTACTCACTGCTTTCTTGTTCGCACTGACCACAGCATCTACGGATATTCCAGCAAATGGAGTGGCGGAATGCCCATCACGCTCGGTGGGCTTATTTATTTTCTCAGTTTGATTTTGACATCTCTTATATGCTTGAAAAGGACAACGTCCTAGCCGATGTCCTGTCCCGTAGTCTTGGGGAAGATATGGTTTAATATCAAGGAACTGAGCCCTTCTTGGCTGGGAAGATGTTATTGGCTGTAGTAAACACTTTTTTGCAAGAAGTTCAAGCCAATACCTCTCATGAAGACATTCCAGGTATACCCTGGTGTCAAATTAAGGAAAAGGAAGGCTTGCACTTCAAAGACAATGCCTTATATCTCCCTACCAAATCCTTCCAGACACAAACACTCTCATGGTTTCACGATCTCCCTATAGCAGAACATAAGGGTCAGAAGGCAACAAAGGAACTCCTCGTTAGACATTTTTGGTGGTCTACAGTGTGCAGCGACATGAAGATGTATGTATCCACAGGTCCCATCTGTGCAACAAGCAAATATCTCACCTCCAGACCTATCAGCCTGCTACAACAGGAAGAACCTCCATCTCATCCATGGATGCACGTATCCACAGACTTCATAGAGGATCTCCCTTGTTCTAAGGGGCACACTGCAATCATGGTAATGATTGACTCATTCAGTAAATTGGCTCATTTCTCCCCATTACACAGTGTTCCTTCTTCTCCTGAAACTGCTGCAGTATTCTTAAGGGACGTTGTTCGCCTACATGGACTCCCAAGTGCCATCATCTCGGATCGCGGTTCTCAATTTACTTCAATGTTCTGGGCCTCTCTATGCCGACAAATGGGTATCCACCGAGCCTTGTCCTCAGGGTACCACCCACAAAGCAATGGACAGACTGAGTGACTTTTTGCTACATTGGAGCAATATCTGCAGTGTTTCTGCAACCAGGAACATGACAACTGGGCCGACTATCTATCCATGGCAGAATTTGCCTACAATAACTCAAAACATACAGCCATGAATACGAGTCCTTTCTTTTGCACCTATGGCTATCATCCTCGTCACATCCTGTTGTCTAGTCATATGCCAACCAAACTACCCAAGAAAAATGGCTGGAAGATCTCAAAGAAACCCACAAGGAAGCCCACGATTCACTGGATGACCGTAAAAAGATTTACGAGGTAGGGGCCGACAAGAGAAGACAACCCAACCTTCTTTGGAAAGAAAGCAATTTGGTCTGGCTGGCAACCAAGTATCTACCTCACTGGGTTAATGCAGGGAAGTTCACTCAAAGATACATTGGACCCTATCACATCACTGCACAAATCCACCCAGTAGCATTTCATCTTAAACTACCATCCAGACTGAAGAGAGTGCATCCAGTATTGCATACCTCTATGCTTAAGGCATACCTGCCTGATGCTTATGACTGAAAAATACCTGCTCTCAGAATTCCCAAACGTCAAGATCTTTATGAGTATGAAGTCTCTCACCTCATCGATTCGAGATACAGGCGAGGCTTCCTGCAGTACTTGGTTCATTGGAAGGGCTACTATGACGCAGAGAGGACTTGGGAACCTAGAAGCCATATTCATGCTCCTCGTCTGATGAGATGCTTCCATCAGCTACATCCAGGTAAACCCGGAGGAGACCTGAGAAAGGAGGGTCAGACTGTCATGCAGCACACATGGAATCAGTGGCGCCACTGGAAGTTACGGTAGAGTTCCTTTACGTTTTTACTAGCCCGTCCTCCTATGATCTAGTGTTCCACCAAGATGACCGCCGCCTGTATTTACACTGTGACGGAGTGTGGCATGCTGTGTTGCAACCTTCTCTGTTTTGCGTGAGACGCTGTGTTTCTTTGGAGCCTCTGCTCCTGTTTCTGCCTTCACTAGCTTGTCAACCTGTCTTCCGCGGTGCCCCACTTTGGTCGTCTTTCTCTGGACTGCTGTCTTGTGTTGCCCTGCTCACTCGCCTCCCGAGGCAGAGCGGCTTTTGTCCGCCTGCTCTTCTCTTTCCTCCGGTTTTTGCACCGCTCTCTGTCTCTCTGGCTCTCTCTCTCTCTCTCTCCCTCTCTCTCTCTCTCTCTCTCTCTCTCCCAGGTTCACTCCTGGTTCTTTGGCTTTCTTTTTGGTTCTCGCTCGGCTAGCACTGGATCTCACTCTTCATTCCAACTGCTAACAGCATTCTGAGCATACCCTACCATCCTCAGTTTTCCATGTTATCTCAGAGCTGAATTCCCCTTTCATTCTGAGTCCAGGATTTCACTCACTTATCTACAGCATATCGCTCTCACCTGTTGAATGGGATTTGGTGCCAGTACATTTAATGAGCTTACCTCCACAAGTCCAGGAAGGACTGAGCAGGAGATGACAAGGGAAAGCCCAGAAGAAAGAAGAAGTCAGACACTGTGGACAGCTCTCCTGTAGACCCAGGTGAGGAGGATTGGAGGGAGCAGTAATCGGAGCTTGAAAACAGCCAGGAGAACACAATGTTATCTCCAGAAAGGGGGATGACCAAACCTTCCCCCTGCCATGGCCACCCTGATTAACTACCAAAGGCTCCATGTATCTGCCCTGCTCTTTTGTTGGGCCCTGCACCTCATGGCAGAAAGTTTCATACTAATAGTGTGAACTTCAAACAGGTCCACATGGGCAGGGGCGTTTCTGGGGGGGGGGGGTTAAGGGGGCTATAGCCCCTGATCTTTTGGTTGTAGCCCCGGATAGAATCTCAGGAGCTACAGCCAAAAGACTAGCTAGCCTCCAGTCCCAACAGTTCCAACATCAGCTTAGCCCCGGGTCTTTTCCAGACCTAGCAACTCCCCTGCACATGGGGACTGGCTGCAGAGGCTAACAAATGAGTGCGGAACCCCAAACAACCTTTCATATGCAACTGTGTCAACCTTAAACCAGCTCCCGCCCTCAGTATCGATGATGGTGAACTCAAGTCTGGGACTGCATGTTTACAGTAGTCCACCCTGCAGGGGGACCCCATCCATAAGGTACGAGAATGTGTTTTGAAGGATCCAGAGAGTCTTGTCTCGCTGCAGCTTCAAGAGAGACCTTCCGCTTTAATCAGAAACCACAGAGAGATCCATTAACCCAGAGAGACTCTTTGATCCACAACAGAAAGGAAGATGGGTGGGACTTAGCATGACATGTTTTCACCCATTTACCTTTCCTTTTGCACAGCACTCTGATTATGACCACATGCATAAAGGAGATTGTTCGTAGGGACTCCAGGATTGATTCATTGAGTTGTACAAATCGCTGTGGCCCACTTGGTTTTAAAAGATTGATAAGCCCCTCTTCTGGATGTTCAGCTGAAGACTTTGCACGGAGTAGCAAAAAGAACTCATCATTGGACACTGGCTGAAGGTACAGTCAACCTTACATCTTCCGACAGGAAAGGAAGGACAGGACCTCCAAAGAGAGAAGAAAGATCCCTCCTGTAAACATCTCACAGGGTACAGAGGGAGATACTGAATCGATAGGACCCTCCACCCACTTCAGCACCGGTACTCAGCCAGCACACAGCGCACCCTGCTAAATAGGAACCAAGGACAAGGCAGATGCCTGCAAAACACCCCGCAGCTTTGGGCTGTCCGCCGAAAAGGATGACACAAGCTCATTGAATAAGCTGGGAGAAGTGCCTTGACGAGCATATACCGACATCCGCCTTAAAGGACATTTTCAAACCAGTCAAGTTCCTCGAGCTGCAACAGAAAGTAATGCTGACCGCTGTCAAGCCACGGTTGCTGAAGACATCTAAGATGTCTCGATCAGTGCTTCAGAATCGCCGATCAGCAATGAGACATTTCCTGACACCGAGCCACAATGTAGGACATCCTGCTGCCATTCATTCAGCTTCGCTCGCCGTACGATCTTGCCGCCTGATACCCTCAGCTGACTACCATCTTGAACTCTGTCACAGAAGCCTGAAAAGTGCCCTGAAGTTGACTCAACCCTGTCAAGCACAAAGAACACCTACAGCACATGTTACATTGTGGTTCTGTCTCCCTGGTCCTTGCCAGAAGGCCCTTAGAGACATTTTAAGACCTATTGCTCCCATTATACTGAACCCAAGTAACCTTAAACTGTTGTGGTTATTAACCATATGGATTACCCTCCTGTCAGTATCCAGAATGCATCCCTTTTCCTTCTTTGAAACGGTCTGTCCTCTGCATTCCTTTACATGCTGGGTTGTATTTCGAAGTGTTGCTAGAACTGTCTATTGCGATATACATGAAGTAGATTCACTGAAAAAAACTTTACTAGGGGGACATTATGGTTAAGTTGCACTAATAAAAACCTTATTGCAAGTAAAACTGAACCCACCCAGAAATTTGCCAGTTCCGGTAAGCTAAGCAACCATAACTCACGCCACCACTGGGCATTGCTAAGACTAACAACCAGGACTTGAAAGATGACATCACAAATGCCATTGATGACATCACTGATGACATCACATGTGTGGTTCACTTGTTTTTCTTTACTGACATGATTAGGCTAGTTTCTTGTTTTGACTGACAATGAGAATTTCCAAAATGTGAAAGGTGCTATATATCTACACGTTAACCTTTTATATGTTCTTAAAGTACTTTCCTTAGAGTTTAATCTGAGCTCATAGTGCACATACTTTTGGCAATAAGCATACCACAAACACACATTGTGCTTTTTTATACGTATTTTTTCTACTAACACAAGTGTGTGGTAAGTTTTCAACTGTTACCTATTTATTCCATGTTTAACATTACTCAAAACTCTCATAAGGTAGCATTTATTATTTTACTGTTGAAATTATCAAAAAATATTGTACTTCTATGTTGCATAGGTTCCTCTACTAACAACAACACTAGAATATAATCATATGTTTTCATGAGTACATTCTTTAATACATTAAGTAGTTCATGATAGTTCTCCCAATCACCCCTAACATCTTGTTTCCAACATGATAAACTCAACCCCCTGTAGGGACTGTTTATTAAAATTCATTTAATATGTGATGTCATCTTTTACATTTTGTGATGTCATTTTTCATGTCCTGGGTGTTAGTCTTAGCAGTGCACACTGATGGTGCGAGTTATGGGCATAACTGGTGAATTTCTGGGCTTTTTTGCTTTTTACCATAATGTCCCTTTAACAACATTTTTTCAGTGAATTTCATAGATTTATATTAGTGCAACTTAACCATAATGTCACTTTAACAACGTTTTCATTCAATTTCATGGTTTTTACCATTGCACACTAATTTCCTGAAACTTACTAATATAATACTTACCCCAATATAGCAACATTTTCCCCTTAAAACTCTGCCATTTCCCACCTTCTAGCACCTTCTAGCATAATTTTTAACACTTCTCTACATTTTTTTCAGATGTCATGTGAACATGCACGCACATGATGACATGTCCACAAACGCGTCCGCACTTTGCAAACTGGTCCATGCTTTGCGAACAGTTCGGAACTGCATTGTCAGCTGATCTAGGAACTTTGAAGTACAAAATGTACTCCTGCACAGCTCCTACCCCTATCCTTACTCATTATCCATTAACAATCTAGCACACAGCACGTGCTTGGAAGAATATTAGCAAAACTGCTATGTATCTTAAAACTGGCCTCAGCTATTGCCACCCCTCCTCCCCAGGAAGCACCACCACCACCAACAACAACTGGAGGACCTACACAACAAAAAAAGCACACCACTTCAAAAGACAATAAAGAGGACCAAGAAGATGAGGTAGAGGAAGTGCCTACCTCTAGCACCCAGAGACAATCATGGTTGTTGCAGTTCTTTACCACTTTTGCGAATGTACCAAAGGCTAAAGCTACCAAAGTGAGCTGCACTGAGTGCAACATTGTACTCAGTCGAGGACTACCTGAACAGTACTCCTACGGGACCACCTCCATGCGCCGCCACACTGAATCTGCGCTTTTCCACAACCTATGCAACTCTCTTTCCCTCTGCATTGTACCCTTTGGTCTGACCCACTCTGCCGGACACACCTTGGATGTTCTCATCTCTTCAGACATCCCCCTCCCTAATACTCTCACTACCCCTCTCTCCTGGACTGACTACATTCTTCTTTCTTCTCACTTAAAGCTTCCTGTCCCCTTAACAAATGCCCACCCAGCACTGCCACCTTCCTTTGTGGTCATTCAACCTATGAAGTGAGTGTCAGTGGCTGCCTTTGCCTCCAATTTCTCTCACCCACCTACTCCAGCGACTGAATCCCATCCTAACACAGCCCTTTCCAACCTTCTCTTGTCCATCTCCAACACTCTGGATATCCTTGCCCCTGTCATGAGGATCCACCTGAGGCCTGACATTAAGTGCAGCTCTTGGTATGACTCTGATCTGATGCTCTGAAATGCAAGTGCAGAGTAGCTGAACAGAAATGGGGAGCTTTGCGTGCACCCTCTGACAAACGAGACTGCTGCCTGCTCCAAAGGCAATACAGACTTTCCATCTTCTCTAAGAAGAGGGTCCATATTCAAGCCCACATCCCTGTGGCCTCTAACAATATGGCAGAACTTTTCAAAATCTGCAAGGATCTGGGCAATCCTACTGTAGTATCTACCTCTTATACACCTACCCAGCCCCTCTGCACGACTCTGGCTTCTCCTTTCACCACTAAAAACCAGAAAATCCTGTCAGCACTCTCCCCCTCTTCTCCTCTCTCTCCATCTACCTCTCTCAGGCTCAGGCAGCCACTTCTTCACTTCTCCCTCTCTTCTGTAACACCTAATGATGTTTCCAGACAAGTCTGATCTATCAAAGTCTCATCCAAACAGGTGACCCCCTTCCCCTGAAGGACCATTAATGACAATATTGGTTCTCTCGCTCTAGCCTTGGACGATTTCTGTAATCACTTCTCTGCCACTGGATCTTTCACCTCTCTTATGAAGCACTCCCTTGTGCACCCCCTACTAAAAAAGCCTTCTGCCGACCCCTTCATTCCGGCAAACTATCACCCGATCGCTATCACTCCTTTCCTGGGAAAACTCCAAGAGGAGTTGGCTGCCTCCCAGCTAACCCTCCATGCTAAATCTGTTGGTTATCTCCATGACCATCAGTCTGGCTTCAGAGCACCCAGAGGCACAGAAACTGCACTATTGAATACCCGTGTAGATCTCCTATCTAATCTTGACTCTAGCTCTCCCTCTGTCCTCATTCTCCTCAAACTTTCCTCTACATTTGACATGGTCAACCACAACACCCTGATTACTCTTCTCCGTGAGACCCTGGGCATCATAGGATCAGGCTCTGGTGTGGCTGACCATCTTCCTTAACTCGCTCGACCTTCCCAGGACCAGTTTGGGTCCTTCCCCTCACTCACCTCTCTTTCCACATGTAGTTTTCCCCTGGGCTTTACCCTCTCCCCTGGGTCTTCAATGTCTACCTGGCTACTTTGGCCCTCCTGATCTCTACCTTTTGCTCTAACTTTTAGTGTTATGCGGATGACACGCAGCTCTTTCAGGCTAACCTCAGCCTCTTCCTCCTCTTTGCTCATCCCTAACTGTTTATCCACTATTCCGGCATGGTGTACCTCTAATGATCTCTGCCTTAATGCCAGTAAGGCTGATATCCTTCTCATTGGGAGCCTTGCGCTTTGCATTTATTCCTTGAAGTAGCATCCTTGATTATAGGCCAATAGACTCTGCTTTATTCCTTACACAAAGCTGTTTTTCCAGTGTCTCCTGATTCTGCAGCCTAGGTCTGTCTCCGAGGCAGCTTAAATGTTTTTAATACAAGTCTGACGTCCATCTTTCCATCATTGCCACTCCAGCCTTGTTATGGTTTCCTCTGCAACAAACGTATATATGTCTCATCTACCTTGTGTTTTCAGCATATATACATTTAGTAAAAGTATTCTGAAATTGCATTGTGAAAACTAGGCCTTTTTCCCCTTTTGCAGGACTCTCAGACTTAGATGTATTTTTCTAGTTGTGTTCAAACATTTGCATTGTAAAAGTATTCTGAAATTGCACTGTGAAACCTATGCCTTTTCCCCCTTTTGCAGGACTCTCAGACTTAGATGTATTTTTTTAGGTGTGTTCAAACAATTGCATTGTAAACATATTCTGAAATTGCATGGCTGTAGCCTGTCCTCAGACCTAGGTGTGTTTTTACCCCAGTATCTTGACTACATTGTTTAAGTACTGCCATTCTGTGATTTACTTCTTACCAAAGCATTCATCTAGCACACTGTCTACCATTGTCTGAGTGCTTGTCATCTTGTCCAATTGTTGACTATTGTCTCGTCTCTACCTGTCTCGTCTGCTTGCTCCCCTCCCTGATTTTTCCCCTTCCTCTTCTCTCCTATCCCCACCTACTCTATGGTGCTCTCTGTCTCTTCTATCTTTTCGAACTGCTTCTCTATCGACTATCCTGATCTCCTCACTAAATCTGGTATGAAGAAGTTTAAAAAGGATATCCTGGTATCCAACCCAAGCCTCCTTATCGCTGACACCTATACCAGCACCTCCTCTAGGCAAACCCTCACCAAAATCCTCTTTGTAGTTCCCTCGCCAGACCTATGAACTCTTCATATGGTCTCTGTGCTTTCTCCTCTCTCTTCCTCTCCCATTAATGGTGGCACCCGGTGGGATGCCCTCCTTACCTCCTTTGAGTCCTCTAAGGTCATCATTAATGTTTACCTGAATGATACTGTCTTGGTACAAGCCCTCAGGCCAATCTTCTCCTCTTTGATAGACGCTTCGCGCTCCTCATCAATTTCCTTCCTTCTCCCGCTGTCCCCTCACTTCCCTCCGTGGCTTCCTTGCCTCCCACTGCTCTCTCCTCCTTGGCTACCTTGCCCTCTCCTCCTTCCTCTTCTGCCCCCCCATGGGCTCCTTCTATACCTCCGCAGGGCATACCTCTGATTTGTGCCCCTCCCCGGAAGTCCTTCAAAGATGGCAATCTTCTCCATATTGCCACTCAGAACTCTGGCTCAGCTGTCAAACATTCCTCTGACATCTGCCGCCTAACGGAAGAACTTGACCTTGATGTCCTCGGTCTCACCGAAGCATGGTTCATGGCCAGCTCTGTCACGAGATTTGACATTCTCCTCCCTAACGGCTACAAGATCCTCTGCACACCCAGATCCAACCGCTCTGGAGGAGGTGTAGCCCTGATCTTCCCTGAGTGGATTCCTGCCTCTGTCACTCCAATGCAGCCCTACTCATCTTTTGAATGCCTCGTCTGCAGGCTCTCTCTCTCTCCTAGACATTCCCTTACCGTGGCTACCATCTATCGTCCGTCTGGTCAGATCTCCTCCTTCCTCTCTGAGTGGGCGAATCTCTCCTCTTACCTCCTGGTCACGACCACTCAACTCCTCCTTCTTTGAGACTTTAACATCCACCTGGATGCCTCCTGTCCTTCCTATGGACCCTTTTGCGACCTCTGCGACTCTCTCTCACTCTCTAACCTCCCCTCTGACACGACTCACTCTGCAGGGCACACTCTGGATGTTCTGATCTCTGCAGACTTTCCCCTTTCTATCCCTCTCACCACTCGTCTCTCCTGGAGTGACCACTTTCTCAGTTCCTCTCAGCTCACCCTCTCCACCCCTTAGGTCAAGCCAGCTCCAGCACTGCCACCTACATTCTCGGTTATCCGACCCATGAAGCATGTGTCAGCTGAGGCTTTTGCCACCACTTTATCTCCCTCTCCTCCTCCTTTGGCTGACTCACACCCTGACACAGACCTCCCCATGCTCCACTCTGCCATCTCTGATACTCTTGATGTTCCTGCCCCTGTCACGAGGATCCACTTAAAGCCCAAAGCCAAGTGCAACTCCTGGTATGACTCAGACCTCGGCACCCTTAAATGCAAGTGCAGAGTGGATGAGAGGTATTGGCGTGCTTCCGGTACATCCTCCGACAAACTGGACTGCTGCCTGCTCCAAAGGCAATACCGGCTCTCTGTCCGCACCAACAAGAGAGGCCACATCCAAGTCCATGTCTCTGCGGCATCCAACAATTCAGCCAAACTCTTTAAAATCTGGAAGGAACTGGCCAATCCTGCTGCAGTCTCTACCTCTCCTGTCCCCTCCCAGGCCCTCTGCACCGCCCTGGCTTCACATTTCATCTTGAAAACCCAGGACATCCTGTCCTCACTCTCTTCCTCTCACCCTGTCCCCTCATCTCCCTACTCTTCCTCTGGCCCTTCTTCAGCCACCTCTCCTCCCTCCTTTTCTTCCTTTCCCCTGTTCTCCCCAGATGAGGTTTCTAGACAAGTCTGATCTATGAAAGTCTTGTCAAAACAAATTCAACCCTGTTCCTCCAAAACCTTCAAGGACCACATTGACACCCTGGCCCCTGCTCTGGCTGACTTCTGCAACCACTCCTTTGCCACTGGTATCATCCCTTCCCCCCTGAAGCACTCCCTTGTGCACCCTCTTCTTAAGAAACCCTCTCAAACCCATCCTTCCAAGCTAACTATTGCCCAATCTCCATCACTCCTTTCCTGGGCAAACTCCTGGAAAAGCTGGCCATCTCCCAGCTCAATCTTCACACTGAATCTGTTGGTTGTCTCCATGACCATCAGTCTGGAGTCAGAGCTGCCAGAAGTACGGTAACTGCTTCCCTGAACATCTGTGCAGACCTGCTCTCCAACCTTGATTCCAACTTCCCCTGTGTCTTCCATTTATGTGATCTCTCCTCTGCCTTTGACACAGTCAACCAAGGCATCCTGCTCAACCGTCTCTGTGATAACCAGGGTATCAACGATCAGGCCCTGGCTTGGCTGACCTCTTTCCTGTCCCATCGACCCTCCCAGGTCCAACTTGGGTCCTTCCTTTCCTCTATCTCACTCTCTACCTGTGGTGTTCCATAGGGGTCTAACCTTTCTCCCTGGCTGGTCAACCAATACCTGCCACTTCTTGCCCATCACATTGCTGCCCTCTGCCCCAACTTTCAGTGCTATGCGGATGACACTCAGCTCATTTTCAGGCTCCCCTCTGCCACTTCTTCTCCATCTCTCATCTCTGACTGTCTGCTTTCCTGGAGTGGTGTGCCACCAATGATCTCTGACTTAATGCCAGTAAGACTGAGATTCTCCTCATTGGCACACCTGCACCCTCCTTTCCTGTCACTCTCTGGCCGGCCTCTCTTGGCCCTCCTCCTGCTCCCACCAGTGAGGCAAAAAACCTTGGGGTCATCTTCGACTCCACACTCTCCTTCTCTCCTCACATCTCTGGCGTCTCTAGGAAATCACACTACCAGCTGCACCTCCTCAGAGGTATTCTTCCTTTCCTCTCCTTCCCTCAGAAGTTCACTGTCTCCAGAGCTCTGGTTCTCTCTAGGCTCGAGTATTGTAACAGCCTCTTTTTAAATCTGCCTGCTTCTACTCTCTGCCCTCTGCAACTCATCCAGAACAGGACTGCGAGACTTGTCTTTGGCCTCCAGCCTAGGGATCATATCTCTCCAGGACTGAAATCTCTGAATTGGCTTCCAGTGGCTGCGACAATTAAGTTCAAAACCCTGTGCAATATCCGCAAGGCCTACTGGGGCCTGAGGCCTCAATACCTTAAACTCTCTCTTCCTAAATATCTTCCTTCTCGAGCTCTTCACTCTTCCTCCTCCAACTCCCTCAGGGTCAGTCGCTCCTCCAAACAATGAGTTGGTGGTAGATCTCTGTCGTCGGCCAGGGCTTCCCTTTGGAAGAGCCTCCCTGGGGGTGCCAGGAGACTTTTCCTTATGTTCTTACATGTGGTATCTTTAGTTGTGGTATTTGATCTTCATTCACATCAATCATTATCATCATCCCAATAGCTTTCTTGGTGGTTTTCTGGCATTGCCTCAAAATTATCCTTATGAGACAGAATCCTAGCAATACCTATACTACTATTGCTCCAAGTAATTTGAAGGCATTTGCCAGCCAGGTTGGAATCCACAAAAAACAAGATGAAAACCAGTCATCTCCTGCTGTCTCATCAGCTTAATCCTCCATCTTCATATGTAGGGTTTTCAGCATAGTTATGGCCTCTGTCAGGGTTCCATTATCCCCATCATGGGAGAGTAAAAAAGTACTGCAATAAGACCCTCCATTGGCACACACACCTCCTTCCAATGCTGTAATTAAGTCTAGGACACACCAGTTCTGGAGGGTCATATGTCTAATGGCCCCCAGTTCTTCTCTGATTGCATTAAATAATTTTATTGTTGTATTGATTGTTTGAAGCAGCTCCCATCTGGAAATCTGTGTCCACGTGTCATTCACAGCAGTTTGAAGTGCTGGCATAAATATAGATATTGTTATCATCACTGTCTTGCTGAATAATGTATGCTCATTCGGATTATAGTTATATGATTCTATTGACTTTGGTGAGAAATAGTTCTCCCTCTTCAGTCAGCGGAGATTGAGCGACCTCTTCCTTCTTTGGTGTTCATCCATTTTTGGAAATTCATCAATACGGCAGCCACTCTAAGGAATCAATTATGCAGGAACATGTATGACCACAAGGGAGCATACTCCTCCCTAATTTTTAGGCAGCTGCATGGAAGCTCCGGATCCACAGGTTCATTATCAATTAATCAGCAGAGCAGTTCCTTCATTCATTCCTGGCTCTTCAAGCACCTGTTTGCATCCTTTATTTTCTCCAACCAGGACCAGGCTTTGATTCTTAAAACATGTTGCATTTTTTAGTGGTATTATAGATACGGGTCCTGCTTCATTGTCAACCCATGTTAGGAGCTTAGAGTACTTGACTGATGACTCTAAAAACATGTCATTCACTATTTGTACTATTCTTACTGGTTCCTTCTTCAATAAGTGTGTGGTGCAAGATAACATTACTTCCTTCCATCCTGTGCTGGTGGCCATTTATCCATACACCAATAGCTGAGGTCTCTCCCAGCATCCTGGTACTCCTGATATTTCCACTATGTATGAACATTCCATCCCCCTCATTTCGACAATCTTTATTCATCCTCCAATCTGGTATGGATGCATACATTTTTTGGATATCCAACCTATTGCTTCCTGCATCCTTTGTGTTTTCACATAAGTATCTTGATATGGAAATGATCGACCTTCGTAGGTTTGCCCATTTTCCTTCAAATTGTCCTCTGGTTGTGCATACTGCCAGATGAGTGAGGCACGTTGCATCATGTGCAGACATCTCTTTTGCAATAACTGTTCTGGCATGCGTTCATGGCACAGGGGATGAGAGAACACATGTAGCAGCTTACATCTGACATTCTCTCTCCCATCTCCTTCATGTGCTGATATCATAGGTTATTTTTTTAAGTGAGCTTAATTATCATGATAAGTATTTATGCCTCATGATCTTCTCCAACATCTCATTTAAGTCAAACGATTAGTTTAGTAAAATTAGGGGAGATGCAGCTCTGGCTTTTGTTAGGGATTATAAAGGATGTGTCATTGTCCCCCACCGTGTCTGCATTTTCAATCATCATGTGTCTGAATGTCATAATAAAAAGGAAGAAAAGATAAATCCTAAAACAAAATGAAATCACAATTACCATTCCCAAAAATAATCTCATTTACTTTTTTGATGGTAGTGGGTCTCTCATATTCTAGAAACATATTTAATTAAATATGTTTTTTTTATTGATATAGCTGATTACAATCATCTTTTCAATATAATGTACACAATTCTAGAACCTTATTTAATTAAATATGTAATTGTGTTATCTTCTGTAACTCAAACGTTTACATCAATAACTGCAAAATAATTGCCACAATAATTCTGAAAATAATGTGATTGTTTTTAGGATTGCCAAAACATATTATAATGTTCACATGTTGTCTTATCAGAGCTGGTTAAGTCTGTAATATGTAGATGAAAACACCACACAAGAGTGTGTGTAATGTTATGATGATGGGTAGTATAGAAGGTGCAATGTATTCCTTGTCCTTTGACTCCGGTGCATTAACGCATTGTTCCTTTTACCTTCCTTCGACCTAAAAGAATTCCAGAATAGCTGCAAATCCATTAATTCCTTATTAGATTTAAGAAATGTTGATCTTTATTCCAACAGTATTTTTTTATTATTCCATAAACTCCTTTTCTTTGCTCTTGGTTGCGGAACTGTCGGCATACGCAGAACTTCTTCTCTTGCTTAACTGTCAGTAGGTGCAGGAGGGGTCGAAGTTTCTCCCTTGTACGGTTTGATGTAATACAGATGTAGCAAAGCTTGTCTTCCTTGTAGTTTAACAGCCATGGGGTAGCTACTTCCACCTCATAGGGTCCCCTCAAAGCAGGGTCTATTCCAGGTGCAGAAAACTTTGCGCACCAGCACCTGGTCCCCTAGATATAGGATTTGCTGTTTCAAAAAGCAGTCTGGGTCAGTTGAATGTCTTTCTTCTTCAACCCTCTTTGACCCCTCCCTCTGGTTCTTGATCTGTTGAGAAATAAAAGAGACACTAGCAGACATAGTTGCCAAATAGTCATGCATCTCTTCACCTAATGTCTTTATTACACCGTGGGCATCCATTTCTATCATAGTTGGAGGAGGAAAGGGTGTTCTCATTTAGTGTATAGTCACCAACACATGAAGAGGTGGGTGGTGATCTGAGCCAGGCTGGTTTCTCATTGCATATAGCGCAAGAAACAAACAGTGTAACATACCTTCTTCAAAGTTATCTTAATCTTTGCTATTCTTTCTTTAAAGAGCCCATTTAATATCTCCAAAATTCTATTTGCCTTTCTGTGATAGGCACAATAGAACTTGTGTTTTATACCTAATAAATGTACTTGCTAAAATAGTTAATTTACAAAATGTGGTCCATTGTCAGACCTCAACACTTCGGACATAGCTCATCTTGTGAACACCTAATGCACAAGGAACTTGGCGGTGCATGTGGCATCAGGGAGCAAACATGGATCTGCTTCAATCCATCTAGAACAGGGACATACCACTACCAGCATGGACCTACAACCATTGCATGTCTGCAACATTTCCACCTAATCTATATGAAGATGCTGAAATGGGCCATTGGGTTTCGGAATTGCTCCTCTCACTGCTCGCAAAGTGTGCCCTGCAGTACATTTCTGGTCCACAATGCAATTCACAATAAATTGTGCCACATGTTCTAGCAAATCTGGTGAAAACCAATCTTTTGCAACTGTAGCAGCAAGATTCTCTCGAGTCATATGCGCAGGGTAGTGAAGCTTCTCCAGTGCTACCCTCAATAATGCTAGATGCATAACTGGCTTTACAGTGCTATCCTGCCCTCAGATTGCCTCAGTGGGGGATAAAGAACACCCCTGTTTTCTCCATAAATATTGCTCCTCTTGTGCAGCTCAACCTTGCATTTCAATTGTCTGAACAATAGACAGCATGTTAAAGCCCTCCTTTACCAACATTCATCATCCTGTCATTTGCTTAATACTTCTTACTTCAAATTAGAGATATTTGGGAAATATGCTGCCTTTTCGGCTTCTAAATTTCAGCTGTATTTCCATGAGAAATCATGTCTGTTCTTTTAGTATGCACTGCCTTTTTTATGACTGCTATAGTAAAGGAGAGCCTTAATGTCTCAATAAGCTCATCCAATAGGGCTGCATGTTGCCTGGTATGCCGTCTGGTTGGAGGAAGCCCAGCCTTTTGCAGCGTGACAAGTAAGCGTGCACAGTTGACATCACAAAGGTGAACCCGAGTACACTGTAACTTCCTCATTCTCGTATCTTTGGAGTGCAGCAATGAGCGCCACTAATTCTGCAGCCAGTGCTGAGCAATGCAAAGGCAAACTCGTGCTTGTAACTACTTCAAATTCACCCTCTTGCTTTATCTTTACTACTGCTGAGCCAGTGTGCCTTTCACCAGTCATTTGATCAATTCTTTAAGAACCATCAATAAAAAGAACTGTGCCCCCTCTGACAGCATTTTCTCTAACACAGGGAATGTCATCATAAAATTCAATGTACGTTGCGCAATCTTGTACATAATCATCCTCCCCTATTGGTGCCGCCATTAATGTTGCTGGGTTCACTATTCTGCATCTAACAATTTTGATTGCAGGTTTCGAGATAATTACCTAGTACCCTGATGTTCTGTGTGTTCAATGTACTTTTGGGTTTCACTAAAATTGCAAATAATGCGTGCTCAGCGAATAATGTTACTGAACACTCCATTGTAATACTTGAAGCCTTTTCAATTGAAAATGCAGAGCATCTAAAGCTTGTTCGCAAGGGTAATGCCCTTTCATAACTGGATCTAAACTTCCACTGTAATAAGTCAATGGTTTGTGTCCATGTCCTAATGTCATTTTCTGTGTGAGAACTTCTGTCATGACTTCTTAATTTGAATGAGAAAATAAGTAAAATTCCTCATGATAGTCTGGTATTCCTAGCACAGGGGCTGTACTAATTGCCTTTTAAATTCCTCAAACCCTTCAGTCATTTCATCTGTCCACATTTTCTTACTTGTGTCTACCTCCGCTTCTTCAAGTCCTTTTAGAAGTGGTCAAATATATGTGCTGTAACAAAATCCCAGGCCCTGCAATAGTTACATAGGCCTAGAAACGGTTGCATTTCCCTCACTGTTTTGGGTTCTGACATCTTCATAATTGCTTCTGCTCTTTCAGGTATCATATTTCTCCCTTCTTGAGAGGTTAACTGTCCTATGTACAGCACCTCTTCCTGACAATATTGTACATTTTCTTTGTCCACTTTGTATCCCTTCTCTGCTAATATGATCATGAATCGCACTGAATCTTCCATTCACCTTTCCCCTGCCTCACTGCACACAAATATGTCATCTGTCTACTGTGTTATTGCACTCTCGAGCTGTACATTGACCAGATCCATCTGAAGGACCCTGTTAAAGATTGATGGGTACTCACAATACCCTTGGGTCAAATGAGTATGTTTCATGAGGATATTTCTACATGAAAAGGAAGTCAAATCTCGTGAGTCCTTAAGGAGGGGAATTGAGAAGAAGGTGTTTTTTAGATCTATGATTGTAAAATATTTAGCCTTAGATGGAGCATTACATAATATCATGGCAGGATTTGGAACCAAAGTAAAATCTGATACAACAATATTGTTTGGGGGGCGAAGATTCAGAATAAATCCCAGCTGCTCCCCAGTTGATTTCTTCACTGGGTACACAGCTGTGTTAAATGAGGACTCAGATGGCACCAATATTCTGTGCTTCATTAAAGCGGAAATGGTCTCAAATATACCTTTGTCTGCTTCTCGGGACATGGGATATTGTTTTGCTCCTGGAAACATTGCTCCTAGTTTAAGCTTGATTGTAACTGTTCCTACTGCTTTCAATAGCCAATATTTTGCCTACCAACTTAGTTAACCACGATAATAAAGCAGTCACTCCATACAAAAATACTTCTGGGTCCAAACGGACTCCTCATAATGCCTTTTGGCTTGTGAAGGCTAATATAAATTTGTTCACATTCATTGCTCCCTCGAGTGGAACACACTATTCCCTCGTCAGTAAAATATATTGGGCCTCATTACGTGTCTGGGGTTAACTCTGCCGGTGCTACCGGTGGGTTGCCACCGGAACCGTAAAAAAATACCGGTGCCTGACTTCCTGATGCCACTGGGCTATTCCAAGGCAGCGGCCGGAAAGTCAGGCTCCGGTAATTTCATTAGTCCCCATTTCCAGAGAGTTCCATAGGACTCTCTGGGATTGGGGACACGGGAGCACCATTGCTAACGGTGCCAGTGCTCCTGGTAAAACTCTGCGGATGGGTGCCGTCCGATCCGGCAGATCTGACCTCTCGGACAGGGATGGCACCCGCCAGCAGAGTTGAAGTGTGCCGGTCCGGAAACAACAGTGCCGATAAGGTTACCGGCATCATTGTTTCCGGACCGGCACACTTAGAATGAGGCCCATTGTCATTTTAAGTTTTGTCATGAAGTCACATCCTAGTATGTTAATTGGTGTCTACCGAGAATACAATAAGGGCAAATACATGTCATGTTCTCCTATAGAGATTGGCAATTTGTATATAAAAGGAACTAAACATATAGCCCCAGAGAATCCCTGCATATTCATTGAAATACCTGACATTGGGTATTTTCCCTCAGAGACACAGGAACAAGTTGCTCCAGTGTCTACAAGGGGCGAAAATGTCTTGCGCCTATTGTTACCATGACCCTTGATTCCTCTTGGGGGTCCGGTATCACTGATAGTACTGAACACATCAGGTTGCTCTGTGGGCTCTCTTCTTGTGGATATAAAGGCATCCCTGTACCTGGAAAAATGTCATTTTACCATGGTAACACTTCCTAGTTTAGGTGCAGGTGTTTGCAGTATTCCTACATTTGTGTTCCATTGTGGTACCATGGCCTGTTGTGTCTGTGCTTTCTGGGTCTGTATCTGTTGGACTTGCATAAGCACTTGAGGCGGGTGCCCTTGTGGTGATTGCGTTTGTAATGGAGCTTGCTGTGGTTGCAGCACACGTGCCCTATTCTGCATGTGATCTTGGACATTATATTCCTGTGGTTCTGTATTATATTGTGCAACATAGCCCACCCCCCTCTTGGAGCTTGCTGCATGTCTCCTCTACTTCTACATGTTCTGGCTATATGTTCTATCAACACGCAAATCTTCCTACTCCCTAAGGGTTCTGAAATCCTCCTCGTCCTCCTGCCCTGGTTCCATTTCCTCTTCCTTTTGGCCAAAAATGATACCCACTCTGATCCATAGAGTATACTACATTACTTTGCTGCTCTGGTCGCATCTCTTGTGTCACAACACCATCATTACTCATCAATACCACTACCTCTATGGCTAGTTTTGACATTTTTTTAAAACTAATTTTGCGTCCTCCTGATTCTAATCTCACCTTTCATTTTGTTCTTCTCTTGTAATAATGGGCAATGGTGCACAATAGTCAATTGTATTTCTGGCCATGGCTTTGCTTCCATCCCTACCTGTTTATTCATCTGCCTTTGCACTGGCTTGGTGAGTCCTTGTGGTAAAGCAATGCCAGCAGTTGCCTCATCTCGAAATGCCATCTCTCTTGAATATCTTGGATAAAGGTAACAAGATCTTCATCCTCAACCATCTGCTCTGCTATTATTAAATGGCTCACCATTGTGTGTTGTGTTTTGTGCAGTTACACCAGCATATCCTGCTTGCTTCCAAATGTACGCCGCTCTCACCTAGGATAGCTGCTAACAGGCCTTTTAAGTCACCTACAGCTAGGGTCATTCATGATGTCATCCGTTCTAACTCATAAATCTATTTTCCTGCACTAGGTCATTTATTTATTTTAAAATTTGTTTATTGGCATTTATAGTTACAATCACTATTCAGATTGACCAACGTGATCAACGAAATTCTGTCTTTGCAAATGAACAACAACATTTACATAACAAAAACATCAAACATTAACTATCTCCGGTCCGAGGGCAAGTGATGGTTGATTGGGTCGCAAGCCGGGCGCCACGGGCGTGGGTTTGGGCTTTCCAAGAATGATAATGATGGGGGGGTCAGGTATCGAGTGTTCTGGTCAACCTTTAAGTCATGTGATAGGGCCAGGGAGATGTTCAGGGGGGCTTATCATCGGAGGAATGGAACAGTTTGGACATGGTGTCTTTCCATGCAGCAAGGGCCATGCTCGACTTGTCTGTGGATCTAGCCACACTGTCCTCCCAAGCTCTTGTTTCGGCAGTCGCCCATCTTTCGAATTCTTTGCGCCATGCTCTATGATTTGGCCCTGCCGGCCGTTTCCATGCCATGGCAATGGTCCTCTTGGCTGTTATGCATAGCAAGTCCATCAGCTTAACCGCATATTTGAGTTTGGCCAATCTGGGGTAGCAGCCTAGGAGGCATTCAGCTGGGGTCCATTTATACCTAGTGACTTCCGCTTCTTCGCAGGTTTTACGACCCTGGCGGAGATCGTGGTGCAATATGCACCATGGAGCACGGCGGAAAGCTGCCAATACTGCCATGGGGGTTGGCGGATTTACCGCCCCATTCCGACCTTGGCGGGGCGGTAAATCCCCAATCCCCATTTTACCCTTGCCCATTCCCATTTTTGCCCCATAGGGTATAATGGGAGTGGGGAAGGCGTTAATTACGCCACCGTAAAATACGGTGGCGTAATTAACAACAAGGTCCCGTAGCGCCATGGATTTCTCCGCCCGGAAAAACCAGGCGGAAAACGGCTCCATGGCGCTACGGGAACTCGTAGTAGGGCGGAAGGGTCCGCCGCGAATACCGCTGGCGTAAACCCACTCCGCCAGGGTCGTAATGAGGGCCTATGTGTTTTGGTGCAGTTCCATAACATGTGGATTAGATCTGCTCCCTCTGTCCCACACCAGGTGCACTGTGTCTGGGCGGTTTTATTGAACTTCGCAATCCTGCTTGGGGTTAAGTATGTGCGGTAAAGTATATTTAATTTGATTAGTCGAAATCTATGGTTTCTAGAGACCTCTTTCAGAAAGGACAACGCTCTACTCCATTCTACCTCGGACAGCTCTTGTCCCATATCTGATTCCCAGCGGATCTTTAGTGCATCACTGCGGGGATTGGGGTTGTCAATGAGAAGACTGTAGATTTGGGATATTGCCCTTCCCCCCTCGCTCAGGCTGTATAGTAGTGTCAGAAAGGGGGTTGCCTCCGGCTCCACTGGCCAGGTGTCCCATTTCGTGCGTGCTATCTTGCGGATCTTTTGGTACCACAGGAATTGGCCAGAGTGAATGCCCTCTCCCTCCTGCAACTCAGTGAAGTCCCTGAATATGCCTTCGGAGTATAGATCGCCCCAAGTATATACACCTTTGTCTTCCCAGAGCCTGATAGGTGAGAAACTTATCGAGTCCCGAGAGTATTGGTACTTCTTGGAAGTATGGTTGCTTCCAGTGCAGTATCATCTCAGTTCTACGTGATATTTTCCTGCCCAGAGTTGCCAGAAAAGGCAGATCGTGTAGCAAAGTCTGTGGGGCCCAGATCAATTCCTTCAGACAAATTGGGGAGATCATGGCCTGTAGCAGGGGGGTCTCTGAAGTAGTCCCGTCTGCTAACCATTTGGTTACATGGCTTAACTGGGCTGCAAGGTAGTACCTCTCGAGGCTCGGTAATTGGATCCCTCCTTGCCTGTGTGGTAGTACTAAGGTAGACAGTGCCACCCTATGTCTGCCCCCTTCCCCATAGAAACTCCTTAAGTATTGTGTCCAGAAGCTGGAAGAAGGGTTTGGTGATATAGAATTGCATATTCTGGAACTTAGTACAGAAACTTATGGACTTGTGCAGTTTGGGTATCGCAGCTCTGGTGTTTTGTGTGTGCATTTGTTCTGGGGTGTGCATTATTTGGATCCCAAGGTAACAGACGGATTCAGTCTCCCATTTTATGCCCACTGAGGGAAGCTCTTCTGCGGTTTTATTTCTCAGGGCTGCTAATGGAAACATGCAGGATTACGTCGTGCTAAATTGTATGCCTGAGACTTTGGCGTAGTTGTCAAGGACCTCTAGTATGGTTGGAACATTGAGGTGGGGCTTGTTGACATATATCAGTACATCGTCTGCATACAGTGAGACAATGTGATCTATCCCGCCCAGCCTGATTCCTGCATCGTAAAATTGCTGCCTGAGGAAGATTGCGATGGGTTCTAGGCCCAGGATATAGAGCATGGGGGAAAGTGGGCAGCCCTGCCTGGTGCCCCTGAGAATATCCCACGCATCCGACACATACTTCCCAGATTTTAGCCTGGCCCTTGGTTCATTATACAGGATCAATACCCATCTGATAAATCGTTGGCCAATTCCAAAACCCTCCAAAACTGCCACCAGCCACTCCCAATAAATGGAATCAAATGCTTTAATTGCATCTAGGGACAGTAATGCAAGTTGTTTTTCGCTCGTATTGGTCTCAGCTATGATGTGTTGAAGCCTGCGTAAGTTTTGGGATGTGTTACGCCCAGGTACAAAACCATTCTGGTCTTCGTGTACTATGTCACATATCACTCTAGATAGTCGCTTAGCCAGTATCTTCGTTAATATTTTAACATCATAGTTAAGCATGGCAAGCGGACGATAGGAGTTGCATTTATCGGAGGGTTTATTAGGTTTGAGCATCGGGACCAATAAGGTTTCCCTCATGCTGTCTGGTAGGATACCGGTTTCGAATGTCTCAGAGAAGACCTGGTGCAATACGGGCGTCAGGGTGGGTTCATATGCCTTGTAGAATTCTGGGGGGAGCCCGTCGCACCCTGGGGTCTTACAAGTGGCGAGAGACCTAATAGCCTCTGTTATGTCTTCAGGTGTGATGTCGGAGTCTAGGGCTTCGGACTGTGTTGGCGACAATTTAGGCAGGCCGATTTCTTCCAGGGTATCTAGTATCTGATCTTGTGGGACTTTGTGTGTGTGGGAGTATAGTTGTGCGTAAAAGCTCTGAAAGGTGTCGTTTATGCTCTGTTGGGTTCTGTGTTCTGTGATTTGTTCATCCTGTAGTGCTGTAGTTGTATGCCTAGGGTGTTCTCTTTTACAGAGCCATGCTAGGAGCCGATCCGGCCTATCGTCCTCTGCATGTGTCCTGCTAGTTCTGACGTTAAAATCGAACTTAGCCAGTCTGTCCCATGCTTTAGAGCAGTCCTCTCTGAGAGAACTTAGTTCCTCCTCCCTCCCGGGTGTGTCGATAGGGGTGGACTCTAGCCGCTGCACGGCCAACTCTTTCTGATTCAGTTCCTCCCGAAGTGTTCTCCTGATGCCCCCTGCCTTTGCAATTGCTTCTCCCCGTATCACCACCTTTAGGGCGTCCCATAGCGTACTTATCTGGTCTACACTGCCTGAATTTTCCACTACATAATTCTCTATGCACCCCTGGAGCTCCTCTCTGAAGGTCAGATCTTTCAGGACCTCGGCGGACATTCTCCACATCGGAATGGGCGGTCTGGGGCTGTTGTATTGCCAGTCTAACAGGAGCGGGGAGTGGTCAGAGATGGTCCTCCCCAGGTACTGCGTACTGCCTATCTGAGGCATATGTTCTCTACTTATGAAAAAATAATCCAACCTCGTGTGAAGTTTGTGTGGGGATGAGTAGTATGAGTATGCCCTTTCACCTGGGTGAAGGTCCCGCCAAGCATCAATCAGATCAAGTTCCTTGGTCATGACATTCAGGGATGAGGTGGCGATGGGGAAGTCATTTGCCGGTGGATAAGACCTATCTAATTCAGGATTGTGGACACAGTTGAAATCGCCTCTCCACAAGAAGAAGCTGTCCCGGTATTGTGACATCTGGGTGCTAAGTACCCTTAGATGGGCTGGGATATTGTTGTTGGGGAAGTATGAGTTTACTATACATATTTCTCTTTGTTCTACAGTTCCCCAAATGATCAGATATCTACCTTCTGGGTCTTTCACCATCTTGTGTAGGAGAAATGGTACCTGGGGGCAGAACCAGATGAACACTCCTCTGGCGAATTATGAGTAAGGGGCTCCGTAGCCTAGTCCCCCCCAGTGTTCTCTGAGCTTCTCGTCGGCTTCAGCGGTGCAGTGAGTCTCTTGTAGGAGGGCGATGTCCACTCTCTTTCTGTATAGGTAGGATTTAATCCTGTTCCTACGGAGGTAGGTGCCCAGGCCTCTTACATTCCAAGTCAGTAGTCTAATGTGCGTAGCCATCTCGGTTTCACAAAACGCTTAGGGAACCCCCTTTTCTAACAGCAGTGCAGATGGCGACATCTGGTGCCGTCGATTCGGCACTGTTTTGCAAGGTCCAGCCCATCTCGGCCCTCAAGCAAGCCCCCCATCGCGCCAGTTGTGTTATTGCCTTCGGAGATTTACCAACTCGAACAACTTCCATCCCATGGAATGGATCAACAGAAAAGAACAACAGTAAACTGCCCCCAGCAGTCGATACAAACACTCGACGCTCGGGGGCCCCCGGGCCTTCCAGTCCTCTCCAGGTCTTCCGGCTCGGGTGGTGTGCAGGCATTTTACCTGCACCACTTCGGTTGGGGTGGGTCTTCGCCAGTTTTGCATGTGGCCCTTCGAGCTCCTGCCCGATTGCATCGCCTTCCTGGTGTGGCAATGCGGTTCATTCCCAGGTTGTAATCATGGTTGATATGTCGTTTAGCTTGTCGTGTGGTCTTTGACCTTGCCCAGGTGTTTATTGCTTCTCGCCGTTCCTTCCGCATCCTCTGCCAGGTTGTTGTGTTCAAGCCATAGATTTGCCGCCTCCGGGGTTTCCAGAAAGATTGCCCTCCCATTGTGAAGCACCTTGTGTCTCGCTGGATATAGCAGCATGTATTTAAGGTTGAGTTTCCTTAGAGTGGCCTTTACTGGTATGAAAGAGTTTCTTGCTCGTTGTACCGCAGGGGTGTAATCGGGGTACATGACTATTCACGCCCCGCCTCTTCTGATCTCGCCGCCTTCCCTCGAGAACCTCAATATGGCCTCCCGATCCCTAAAGTTTAGAATTTTTGCTATTATTGGTCTCGGATGTGATCCGGGGGGGGGGGGGGCGCTTTTGAAGGGATCGGTGAGCTCTCTCCGCGGAAAAACCTTGGGTGAGTTTGCCTGCCCCAATTTCTTGCAGGAACAACGATTCAATGTATTCAGTGGGGTCAGGGCCCTCTGAATCTTCCGGTATCCCTAGTATCCGGACATTGTTGCGGCGGGCTCGGCTTTCCGCATCTTCTGAGCGTGTTTCCAGTCGAGCTACTGTAGATTCCAACTCTTTGACTTTCGCTTTGAGTTCCTGTGTGGTCTCCACGTTGTCCTGCAGGGAGGCTTCCGTGGTGACCATCCTGTCGGTTAGGTTTCGCGCATCTTGTCTCATGAATTGAATGTCCGATTTTATTTCACCAATCTTGTCTTCCATGGATGTTCTCAGAGCTGCTATTGCCTGTAGGATTTGGGAGTCCCGAGGATCTATTGCCTGAGTCTGAAGTTCTTCGGCGGAGCTTGTCTCCTGTGGCATCTGTTGTCTTGGTCTGACTGAGGTGAAGGAATCCATTGTGACGAGTTTGGGTTTTTGTCTTGGAGGCAACATTCTTTTTAAGGAGGGTTTCTGGTGGGATGCTGTGTGACGTCCGCGTAAGGCTCTTGGTCGGCGTGAAGGAACCGCGGAACCCCGTGAGTCGCCCTGTCACCAGGGCTTATGGGTTATTACCGAGGGTAGTCCACCCTCTCGGTGCTGTGCGGTTTTCCCCCATTAGGTGTGCATCATTCGTGCAGGAGGTGGGGGAGTGTTCGCAGGAGTAAAGCCCCTCTTGGCCGTTGGTGCTGGGTGTTTTTTTTTTTTGTGCTGGGGCCAGGCCCTCCTGTTCTATGCGAGTATCTGTCCTCCGGCTGCACTGCGTGGGTAGACCGTGTGATGGGCCCTGCCACGGGGCTCGTAGGGTTGCGTTGTGTTTTTGGCTAGAACCGGGTGTCCTGGGGAACTCCTGTCCCGTAGGGTCGTCTGCACCAGATCGTGTGGTCGCCGCCCGCGGGGCCCGCCGGCATCTGCTAAAGTTTAGTGGTGGTCTGGATTGGCCGGGACAGAGCACCGCGGGCCGAACCGTCCGCCGAGGATGATTTTTCACCAGCCACCGGGTCCCAAGAAGGGGCCTGGTGTCCCCGGAGAGTTTAGTGCACCTCTTCGTGCGGCGCTCCCAGTTCGCCCAGGGGCCTGCAGCAGCCTGGGCCTCCAGCCTCCGCCTCCACCCTCCCCTCCTCACCTCACAGTGGTGGTGCCCACTGGGCGGCAGATGCCCCACGATGAGCTCGGCGCAGGGATGGGGGGCACCGGTGTCCGAGCGCCGACGGCGGCACCGGTGGTCAGCGACTCTTTGCCTCCCCTAGTTGTCTGGCACTCCTCGTGAGCAGGATCAAGGCGTCAAAGCGCTGCGGACCGAATTGTCCGCCGAGGATGAGTGTATCCTGGCGGCGGAGTCCTCCATGAAGGGGCTTGGGGTTTGTGCGTCACACCTCGCGGCACTCACTGTTCACTTAGGGGCCTGCAACGGCTGGGCCCCCAGCCGCTGCCTTCTCCTCCTCGCCTCTCGGCGGCGGGGCGCCCCTGGCGGCAGGCGCCTTGCAGTAGTCTCGACGCCGGGATGGGGGCGCAGATGTCCGAGCACCGACAGTGGCGCGGGTGGTCAGCGACTCTGTACCCACCGGTTGTCGGGCACTCCCCCTCCGCGGGATCAAGACAGTCGCGGCCGCCATCTTGGATTTCCGGGGGCTGAAGCGCGGAGGTCACGTTTTAAGTATTGCCGGCTCCGTTTTTGACAAATTTCACCTTCAAGTGGTGCAGGATCGGATGAGGCAGCTGGGCATATCAATATTTCCGCCCTCGGAACAGATTGGAAACTCTTTCAAGGATCGGTCTCAGGATCGGGGCAGGAGCTCGAGAGAAGTGCGTCCTCACTCCATGGATCTAGGCCACGCCCACACCAAACTAGGTCATTTACATTTAAAATTATCCTTGTCCATTTGTGGCCAGATGTATTGTCGTCATCCTCACCCTTACTCTAATAATGGAAATTGTGAAAATCCTGATCAATAATTATACACACCTATGCTTCATGTCTTCCAGGTGGGGCTAGTCTCGCCCATTTGTCTCTGTCCTGGTAGTGTCCTTAATCAGCTTGCATAAGGCGGGAATACATCCACTGCATTGTGCGACCGTACTTGTGGTCACTCCGTTTATGATGTCGGTTCTGGTGTTTTTTCTTTAGGGCCATCTAAGACTGGCCATTTACCCCTTTCTCTACAATCAAATCTTTTGAAAAACCACATGTGCCTTTGGGTTTTCTTGTTTTCTTCCTTTCTTCATCTGTCATCATTATGCCGCAGCTTGTTTGACTTTCGTCCCATTCCACATCATCAAGATCTAGTCTACTTAAAGACAGCGCTCTATGCTCACCTGTTAATGCGTCACCTGACCCTCCTCCTGTTTCCCTCGATAAAGGTCCTTCAACATCCTCTTGGTTTTTATTCCCATCTTTATCTCTCATTTGCATATATAAATCCCCAATCCTCCTCCCTTTGTTTTCTTCTTCATGTTCATCAGCCCATGTCTGTATTCTTGGTATCCCTTGCAGCTCCCTGAAGGGCTGTAGTGACCCTCTCTCTTCCGCAAATCGTTCTCGTGCTTCGATGGGCACTATACTTCTACAAAATAAATAATCCATCTCATCGTCCTTTAGTAACTTACTTCTGTTCATCTCATCTTCCCTTCTTCTCATCTCTCTTTTCTCTTCTTCCACTTGACTTTTTTTCAACATTCTCTATATTCCTATCACCTCTCGGTTCTTCTCTTCTAGTGTCTCCTTTTCCTTCCTTGCCTCGTATCTATTTGTTCTTCCTTTTGCTTCCTTTCATGTTCTCTTTATTTCCCTGCCCTTCTCTTTCTTCCCTTTCTGGAACCCCATCAATGCCCTTATCATCCAGCTTAAGTAATATCTGTCCTCCCATCCATTCATTCTGTACTATCGTTACTCCCTTAGCCTTATCGTCTTCTTCCCTTTGTCTGCTCGCTTCTTCCTCTATCTCTGTCTGTCTATACTGCCTGTCCTTTCCCTCATCCTGTGTTGGCATATAGTTGCGTTCTCTACTTTTTCTCTCTTGTGCATTATCCTCACTGTTATAAGCTGGGGGCTTGTATGTCGGTAGAAACATACCCCTCTGCTGCTTTTAAACCCTTTAAAGGATAAAATCCTTGTTCCTCAGGATCTGTGCTCTTGTTTTCAGAAGGGTAAATAGGTGTTGTTAAGAGTGGGAAGTGGATCAGAAGACGTTATATTAAGCATCCACTCCTTCTCAGTTGGATACCCTTTCTCGCTCTGATACATTTTCCACAACTCAAAAATGGACACTCTTTTCTGTAACTTCTTCCCCTCGTATGTAGCATGCAAATATGGTGTCATATGTTGCAATACTGTTTATGACAATGAACCCCTTTGAGGCCATGGCATGAGTGTTTTATTAGTCATGCCTCTGATCCACCCCACGTGATATTGTCTTATCTTGGGTGTGCATCTCTGCAGTGTCCTGCATAGGTGTAGAATAGGAGTGTCCCCCATGATGACAAGACAACTTTGACTGTTAATACTTACCAGATCTTTGATTCTTTCATTTATTTGATCAAATATACCACACTGACAAATTTGAACAGGCACCATCAATCACTGCTTATTACCCAAAAATCTATTTTTTAACCACTTTAAAAATCCATGCATTGATGTTCTTTTTGTTCCTTCATTTACACTTTCTATCAATTGTAAGTGTTTTTTTGTTATTGATGTTTTAATAGTCTTTTCTTTATTGTATTATTTTTCTCCTTTGATTTGTTACCCACCTGGCTGACGTCAATCTCTTGATTTAAAAATCTGAGATCACCTTAATATTTTACTATCGTACGACCACTATGTGGCGTTTTAGTTTGTACCCTTGCACCCCTCTTGGAACCAGGAATCGAGATATCTATTTCTCTTCTTTATCATCCCCTAGAATCCTGTTGCATCTACACATTTACTTGCAATACTGTCCCTCCCCATATTTTTGTCACTTTCGATGTTCTAATTACATTCATGGCTCAGCTCGAGTCCCTCGGCATCGACTCTTCCCCAATCAACAAGTTCCCCTTCAGTCTACGGGGCACCTGCGAGACCCGACAGGAATTTTGTTAAAGGGGCACCTGCCGTCCCATTCTTCTGACATGGGTGTATTTGCACGGCGATCTCCACAGGAAGCTCCACTATCTGCTGGCTAATAGCAGAATCAATCAAGAGTCAGAGAGTCTAGAGCTGGGCCTAGGTCATTTAGACCAGAACCATCTTCTGCTACCAACATTTGCTCTTGCATGCTGAAGCATCTCATGTGTTAGATGGAACTACCAATAATGGTCTTGTGCCCAAATAACCGGACAGACTCAAAGAATATGGCAAAGTACTACTTTATTATGAGCATAGAAATAAAGTAGGAACGTCTGGTGAATAACAGGCAGAGATTCACAATCTCACACCAAATGTGATTATACAAAGGTTTTATACCTCAATATGAATAATCTATGATGTCATCCTATGTGGCAAACTAAAACCTATTGAAGGGAGGAGTTGATGTACCTATAGTATATATAAGTGTTCATAACTTCATTGGCTGTCCCTTATCTGGTGGGCACACCTCAAACTACCTCTAATTAGGTATAATACTGATTATAGCAGAGAAATGACAGTGGGCTGGTCTTTCCAACTTTGTATAGCATGTTGTTACATAGACCCTCTGATTGGTTGGCATGCTTTCCCAACCTTAGACTTTTAGCTTGTTAGCAGCACGTAAGCAAAACAAACCTCAGGTCCCGCATGCAACATCAGACTACTCCCAACTTTTCCAATTAGTCAATCATTTCTCATCAGTCAGGCCACAAGCCAAGGCTACTCCATTGTAGTTGACCTTGAATCCTGCTCGCCGTTCTGGGATATTCAAGGGAGTGTAGGCACACTATTATCTTCGTTTGGGCTTAATGAATAGCCCTTGTTTTCAACTTCGAATCACGTGTGAGGAGACCACACATTTGTCCATCTCGACCTTCTATTTACTGCTATTTGTGTGTCATTACCCTTCTTGGCCTCTAGAGACATGGGGGCCGATTCATGGAACAATTGTGTACCGAAAATCTATGTGCAAGCTGGCACAAGCGTGAAAAAGCAAGCGCACGTGCACGCGTGAGATTCAAGGAAGGGCCTGCGCGTGTTGTCCCCTGGATGTGTGCCAAATCTGTGCATGGCGCACACGGGCACACTCGTCATTGCAACATCCCGAACGCCGTGCGCGACGCGCACAGGGAAAGCACACAACGCTGGCGCACACACCAAAAAGGGGGTGGGACACGGGGTGTAACACGTGAATGGGGAACAACGCGTGAAAAAGAAGGTGTAACTGGGGAAGTACTGCAGGGAAATAGACGGAGCGCCCACACGCATGTGAACAACACGTATTCATGGAATCAAATACGGGAAACCCACGCACGCTAAAAGTCGCACAAAGGCGTCAACACGTCCGCCACAGGAAGGCAGGCATAAGCGTCCCCACACACAGTATAAAAGTGCGCGCAAACAAAAAACACGATGAATGCCCCATTTGTCGCAGCACTGATCATGGGACACCGCAGGAGGAGGAGAATAGCCAGGCCCTGCATTTTTTCCCCCCCGGACTAGCCTTTTTGGGATGCCTGACGACCAGGTCTATGGCAGGTATAGGTTTCCACCTCGTACCATCTTAGACCTGGTCAGGGAGTGGGAAGATGACCTTACATCCCCCACCCTGTGCTCCCAAGCATTGAGCCCCTTAGAGAAGGTGCTCAATGTCCTCATTTCTTGGCCACTGGGTCATTTCAGCCGACTACTGCCATAGTGGGGGGGTCTCACAGGCCACGCAGTCACGCTGCCTACACCAGGTGTTGGCAATCATGACTGCGCACCCCTCAGTCCGCAGGCACATATACATGCCCAGAACACCCGCAGAAAGGCAGGGCGTTGTGCAGGACTTTTACAGGGTGGCACACTTCCCCAAAGTGCTCAGTGCCATAGATTGCACCCATGTGGCCCTACGTCCAACTAGGGCCACTGAGCACATCTATCAAAACCGTAAGCACTGGCATTCCATCAATGTGCAGGTCGTATGTGATGCAAAGAGAATCATCACCTCTGTCTATGCAAAGTACCCTGGCTCCACCCATGACAGTTTCATATACAGAATGTCTGCCCTCAGCCGGGTCCTGGAAGCTGGGCAGCATGGCGACACATGGCTCCTAGGTGAGTACAAATGCCCGTGCACATGCATGCATGTCACACACAGACAAATACACAAACCCTAATAATCAGAACCATTATCACCTCTGCAGGGGACAGTGCCTACCCTCTGAGCAACCACATGATGACGCCAATCCGGAACCCCACCACACCACACCAGGTAAGATACAATGCTGCCCATATTGCAACCAGGGGCATAGTGGAGCGCAAATTCGGAGTGCTCAAGTCACGCTTCCACTCCCTTGACTGCTCTGGCGGGCAGCTACTATATGCACCCCCAGTAGTGTTCAGGATCATTGTGACAGCATGTGTCCTGCACAATATTGCAACACGGCAGGGTGTACCGGTGGACATGGTGGTACCCTCACATCCCCAACCACAGACACAGGCGCTGCCCATGGGAGGGGATAGGGCAAGTGGCGAGGCAGCCTGGACCCAGCTTGTGGCCACATTTTTCACCTAAACTCCCACCCCTGTGGAGTGCACACAGGCCTGGCACATACCGGGTGACAATCGATGATGACAAAGAGACAATCAACTGTCACAACCTTACCACCTTGAGAATGTTGCCATGGAAGTGCTACATTGTGTGCATCCCTAGCTACTTAAACCTAACCAATCCTGTGTGACCAAAAGGAACACATGCAAGGTGTGTATCACACCCCCCACAAAACAGGCCATGACAATACCAGGTATGTCACCCAAACCCTCCCAACCCACATCACCCTTGTCTGCCACACCATGACATGGCAAGCAATATCAAAAGCCCAACCACACCATGACATGGCAAGCAATAGCAAAAGCCCAACACATGACCAATAAGATTCGAAGTGACATGTGATAAATGGAAAGTGGCTCGAGACAATGACGCCTGACATGGAATCAGATGAAATGACTGACCAACAACCTCCCACACATACCAAGTCATACACAAATGCTTACCACCAGTCGTAGCATGAACATAACACTGAATGCCTGTTCACATGCACATTGGGCAAGGCAAAATCCCTACTCCTGAACCCGTGTGCTGTGTGTGTCTCCTGCAACACACTGCTCAGCACACAGCACAGTGAGCAGCCATTGTGTTGCAGGTACACCTTGAGCATCACATGAAAAGGATTAATTAAATAAATAACCAATTGACGCATGTACAGGATCCCCAAATGGTCATAGATTATGCGCTGCAGGGACACAGCGGGCCCCAGAAGGCAATCTATGTGCACCTGTGGGCATGGAAGGGTGGTTTTACATGTGGTGGATCATTGTGCATCTGTGTGTGTCAGTAGGGACATGCGCTCAATACATGCATGTGAAATCAAGTGACCCTCAGTGTCCTGTACACATCAGATGTGAACATTGGCCATGTGAACACCCCAGCATGTCAAACCACACCAATCCCCTGACACCTGAAAAGTAAAGACAACACAGGAACAGGCATTGACCAGCAGAACACATCATGTACATAGTACCACACAATTACAATGTCAGAGTGCCCACAATTCTAGCCCAAGCCAACTGTCCAACAACAAAAGTCCTCATTCAAACATCACCATGACCTAGTAAACAACTGTGTCTGGGGTATGTAGCCTTCTTCCTTCAAGTCTACCTGGACACAGGATCACCCTACCCCTTGGTCTCCATATTCCAACGTGTGTGTAAATAAGGTCCAGCCCTCTCAGAGGCAACCTTGACTGGCAAAAATACCAAATCGCAGAGAACTCCAAGGAGCCAAACCCACAAACCTGGGAAAAAGTCTGTAGGCACCAAAAAAACCCTGGAAGAGTCTCCAGTAGATGACTTGAAGTAGCAGTAAATGTCCAAGCACATGTCCAAGCACAATGATAGAACAACCAAGGTAGCACACTTCAACAATGCTCCAACAGGATGGGTAGCATGTTCGTTACATAATATACAATGTGATGCAACAACTGATGGGTAGTGTCACAGCTCCGGTGTCCAGGCACAGGAGTAGCATGAAACAACCACCCCCTCCGTGGTCTGGGCGCATGCATGGTCAAACTTACACAGGCCTCTGATACCCCGGTGGGGAAGGAGGGTCAGGGATATGTTGTTTTGACAGTCATTGGTATTCAGGATAACCGGAAAGAGGGGCAGGAAAGGGGAGTAGGATTGTCAAGCGAAAGTACGGAAAGTACAAAAAACAACTATTCACAATAACGCATACTCAATCAGACAAAACATGTTCATCATGCACATTGTACCAAATGAGTCAAATGCAAGCCAAAGATAGCCTGCGCAATCTCAGGTTCGGTAACAGGAGCAGTTTAATGTTGCAAAGAGAGTGTGAGTTACTAATCTGTGTGTGTCTACAACACACACACATAACACCATTCATGCCCCAAAGTAAGTGACTCCTCCACAAACAAACACTCTTGTCTGCTGCTTTGTACCCATACGTTAGCTGGCCCCCGTGATGGTTCATATACTGTCAATGCAGTAAGGCAGGTGCACATGGGTGCGCGGGAAATGGAAGACCAATGCGCCAAGAATCACACATCATACAATGGTCCCTGGGTGAGCATCTAGATGTGTATAGCGAGGTGCAACTTCAGTACAAGTTGTGTTCTGGCATCCGCAGATTTCTATAGGTAGTGCACATGTCAATTTGCACATGCAAATGATATGCACTGCACACGTATCTGTGCCTTGCTGGGTGTCCCTGTGCGCTGCATCAGTTTATGGTTAGGAACACTACTGCGCTAATAACTCTGCTTCTATGGAGCTGGGGGGACCGGAGGATATATGTGACAGCCCCTGCATGTGCCTCTGACAACTTGGAAAGCAACTTGCCATTTGTCCCCCAACGCATCTTAGCTGTACTGTGTGCTTCAACAGCAATATCTGTCCAAGCTCCCCATCAGTGGGGCTACTTAGCATGCATGTGCAAGTGGCCTGGTGTAAGGTAAGCTGTGATGCTACCCCCTTGTGCTGCTCACCTTGCTTGGAGCTCCTGGAAACAAGTCTGCTTCTGTTGGACGTCTGAGCACAAGGCCTATGGCACTGCTTGCGCACACATGTGCATGTCTGCCCCACCGAACGTGGCCAGCTGTCTGTCGTACTATGCCCCATGTCTGCTGGCAAAGGTGGTCTGGAGGCACATTCTCCTGCAGAAAGGGCACACAAAATATAATTAACGCTGTTAAGTTCCCTGTGTGTGTCTCTTCATGCTGGTTTTGACTGGGCCATGTCAGAGATCTACATCAGAATTCATCCCACCATCAGTGTGACTTTGACAGGCAAAGGGTGCCGGCTACTGTCTACAGCATGAAGTGCATCAAGCACATATACAGGAAAGAAAATAAACATACATCACAATGTATATCAATTAATGGACACATCAATCATGAACCCACCCAAATCTAATACAGACATGCCGTGGATAAAAACCCCACAATCCCCACTAGGGGTGTTAACACAAGTAGTACAGCAGCAGACAGACCACGGATATGACAGTCCAAAGCCCTTATGTAAATGACTGTAACACCGAACCATCCTTGCAAGCCCATGGATAAGGGAAGCAGGAGTGGTCTATGTGAGTCAGGACCCCAAGCTGCAAACACATACACGGGACAAGCTTGAAGGGCCCAGCTGGAACAGACAGTGGATGCTTTCAAAAGCCACAAAGCACCACACTGTCACATGAATGCACAATAGACAAGCAGTTTTAAACTATATTAACTAATTAAACTAACTGTAAAAAACCTACATTGCCTAATTAAACTAACTATCAAAAACAATTTTAACTAACTACACTAAAATGAAAAATCAAAAATGGCCACATACGACCCGGGGGGAGACACCCAGGAGGAGGGAGGTACAGGGTGCACCTCAACACCCACATGCGATGATGTTGAAAAAAAAAAAAAACCTCCATGGGCTCAACGCCTGCACAGCCCGACCTGTGTGGGAGATATCTCGTCATTCGAGTCAGCCTCTTCCTGAAAAGGTAGACGTGGTACAGCAGCCTGATCATGCCTAGGTGCAGCTTGCCCCTCGTCATCAGCAAGTCTGCCGGACAGGTGAGCCTGGTTCTGTGCGGCGATGACATGTAGGTCAGCATGCAGAACCTCCTGTGATACACCTGTTTCCTCTTGCAAGGTAACACGTGTAACACAGAGTTCTTCCTGCGTGGCCTGGCTGGACAACTGATGCACCTCCTGGCTAGCATGTAGCTCAGCCTAGATGGTACGCTCAAGCTGTGCAAACCTCTCCTCTGACCGCTCCCTGTGGGACATCAAGAGCACACCCAGAGTGCATCTGAGGGATTCATACTCAACCCTCAGGGCCTCCATGTGTGCCTCTGCGTGAGCAGCAATTGCTTGACACAAAGACACCATTTCAGCCTGGCGTGCCCTGTCTGAGGCCGCCATGCCCAGCCTGAGCGAGCGTGCCATGGACTGTGCCACCTCTGCTGGAGTTCCACATGCCTAGCAGAGGGTAGCACAGATTGGGCCACACGCTCCATGCTCTCAGCGATGTTATTGATTGCTGCCCCCTGGTGTTCTGAATGGCAACCATGACTTGCTCCCACTCAGTATACCTCTGTGGCCTGCGGCCGCCGCTTTGCTGAGCTTGACACCTGCGGGGCCCAAGGCGCCGACGTTCTTGTTGGGTTGGGTTGGCACGCCCACGGCTGCTGGACTACATTCCCCCATTGATGTGATGCCCCAGGCACATCAGCAACTGGTGTGGAGGGTGACCCTGTGTCCCGATCCACCACAGGTGGAGGTCCCACCACTGTCTGGCCCCTCAGTGCAGGTGTCGCAGACAGAGGAGCGTCCACATCAGAATCATCCACCCTTGACGAATGGACCCGATGCACATCCAACTCGACATTGTCGTCAGAGTGATCATCCGGGCTTGACTCATTCCCAGCCACAGACAAGATGGTCTGTAACACATGTGGGTTCTCGTGGTCTACCACCCCACGACCCCAACTTGTGCCGGGTTGCTGGTGTGATAGCAAACCTGTGTCTGGCATGACAACACCATCCTCTGGCTCCATTGCGTCATCATCTGGAAAGTGGAAAAAAATGTACATTAGTACACATGTCAGAAGCACATAACACACACAGACACATATACATCACACAGACAGCCAACACATGAATCAGACATCTTCCACACAAATGTGAACCGTGCAGGCATGCCAGGTCACTTTGACATAGCATCAGGGAGTTGGCATGTAGAACGGTGTAACACGGCTCTGAAGTGGGTTGCTGCATTGCAGAACATGTGTACGTTATCCACTATCTACATGAACAAGTACATCATGATGTGTATCAATTCACTTGAAGGCAGTGCAAGGGCAAGTTCAGGCATCACGTGCAATGTGCATGCAATGTGTTGCATGGGTACAAGCAAACCACCCCCCATAAGTGAAAATGCAGGGATGCATTGCATGGCAGCGAAAGGGCGACCAGAGACCTGTGCATTGGCAGACAGTGGTGGCTAGCATCAATTGCATCATCTGAGTCAACTGATGACACAGCAGATGATGATGGTACAGAAAGCAGGATACATGATGACCCCTCAGTAGTACAGCCATGTGTGCAGAAGCCGCTACACCAGTCGAACAGAATCAGTGGGCCTGAAACGGGGGGAGGCCTGTGCCCTGCACAAACTGTGACACCCTAAACATGTGTGTGATGCAGGGCTGAGCCAGAGTGGGCATGGAATGGATGATCAAATACAAAGAAATGTAGGTCATCCTGGACATGTACTACAGTCAAGGACACAAAGGGGCATGCATGGAATACACATGGAGCATGAATGGGAACTCATGTCCCTGCGGAGCATCTGCCATCTGCACAGTCCAAGTGAGACACCCTGCATGAAGTGCAGAGGATGTACCCCACTGCATGTGTCTGGCAGGTTGGCTGGTGGAAGTTTGCATCTACACAGGAGTCTTGAATGGACCATTGCAGTACGCCAACATGATGCACACCTGTGCAATGTTGAAATTGGGGTGCAGGGGTGGTGGAGGGGCAAGGGAGCATGCCTACGTGGAGTACCCGCATGCATGCAGAGGACACATGCATGTCAGTCATGCAATGACATAGTCCCTGTGCTGAGAGGAAACACACCCCAGGCTACGTGCAGAAGGGCCTTTATGCTGGAACATTGACTGTAGGGGCAGCTGGGTGACTAGCATGTGAGTAGGGTGCAAGTGTGGTGGAGAGGACAGTCCCCGTCAGCTCTACATGTCCACTATCCTGCACAGCAGGCAAGCATCAGTGAAGCATTGCATGACTTGCACATGAGAACCATGTACACATGACATGCAGTGGCAGTCAAGCACAACACATCACACAAGCAAAACACACATGTCCTTGATGAACAGGCAACAACACTCAATGGACGGGGCATCAAAGTCCTTCATCTCTCCCACTCCTTCGACCATTCCTGTTGGTATGAACTCTGCAACGAGTGACTCGTGCGGAGTGAGTTCTTCATCGTCAGGTGGTGGCCCACTGCCAGTCACAAGAGTCATGTTATAATTAGAGGCACACTTTGCATTAGTGCTGCGTTTGAGGTCATTCCAACACTTTTTGCACTCTTGTGCTGTGTGCACCTCATGGCCGAATGCACTCACATGATCCGCAACTTGCTTCCAGTGGGAATCATGATGGGCAGCCGTATTTTGACAATTCGGTCCCACTAGCATGTCATGGTTGTGTTTCTGCACGTAGTCCAGGAGGAAGTCCAGTTCCTGCTTGCAGAAAGGCTTCTTCCTCGACGTGCCGGAGGCCGTAGCTGTGTCTGGGGTCCCAGCCTCTACTGCAGGTGCAAATTTCCACCTCTTGGACGCTGGTCCGGACCCTGGCTGGCAAATGCCGCCCTGATCAGTATGGGCAGTGGCGCTGGTGGAATGAGCCGAGGGAGTGGCAGGTGGAACATGGAGTGAAGCCCTGACCTGCGCCAGTGGCTGCTGGGTGCCCTGGAATGGACCCTGCGCAGCAACATCCGCTATGCCAGGGTCATTGACCGGGACTGTCCTGGTTGGTAGACTCGCAACCGGGGTGGTCTCTGCTGCATCTGCCCCTGCACTTGCCAACACCCGGCTGGTTGGGGCAGCAGATGACATTACTGCCCCAGGGACACGTGCCTCGGTCAGGGCAGCCCTGCGTGCACCTACGGTGTGCCTCCTCACCTCCTGGAAATCTTCCATGGACTCTTCAAGTGCCAAAGCAGCCTGCGCTGGCAGACCCTGAGCCTGGGTGATGGTGTCCACAGCTGCACCTCCAGCTACCACTATCCTTGGGCCCGTGGCAGTCGATTAAACGGACTGCCGGGTCACAAGGGCGCCAGTGCCAGATGCAAGAACTGCATCTCCCGGAGACGCAGGGGGTGGTGGCATGACTGCCCCAACACGTGGCACAACATTGTGCCGAGCTGGCGCACCCCTGCCTCTTCCCCCTCTGCAGCCTCCCTCGACACCCTGGAATCCCCCTACTCCTTGGTCACCCCGCCCACGTCCCTGACCACACCCGCCACAGGGAGTATGCCCAGCTGAGGCGCCCCTCACCTTTCGTGGCCTCCCAGCCATGGCACAGATGGAGTAGTGCCGCACAGATGTAGTAGTGCCAATGGGAGGTGTACACGCCAATTGTCCTGGGCAATTGGGGTGAAGGGGGTGGGATACAAGATGTTAACAGCACCCCTGCACCTGCAAGGCTGTATGTGACCCCGGTGATTAAGTGACGGGTCACGCAACGCTCAGGCACCCCAAAACTGCTGTAAAACCGTGCACGCAACCCCCGGTAGCCCACGTGTGTGGAATTAACCTCCCGCAGTGCGCGGTTGTACCCAGGGACACGAAAAACACGTACGTGTGGGACACGCAGGCTACTATGAATTTGAAAACGGTACGCGATACACAGTGGGGCCCGCACTGGGAAAAATAGCGTGCGCGACTCACCGTCTGACCAGCGTGATAAAGAAAAACACGCGTAGCCAATACCCCCACCAAAAGAAGAGATACGTCCTTGATCCGCTGAGAAGTAGTGATGGCGCGCAAAACAACACGAAGTAGCAACACACACGTCAGTCTCCACGAAAGGCACGTACAGCGAAATGCTGGCCCCGCTCACCTTTAACCCGTGCTGAGGGAAACACCCACACCAGTAACGTCACAGACACGCTTACACGCTAAGGGCCTTTCCTCGAATTACATGCTGACTTGCAGTTTTTTCACGTGCCAAATCACTCCGTATCAAGTTGGCCACGCGACAACACACGGAAGACCACGCTCCTGCCCAGAAGGCCATTTTCCTGCCTCCCAGAGCCCCCCAGATCCCCGAGCAGCCTCCCACGAGCCATCTGCTGCTGCCTGCTGCCACCGTGCCCTGCCATTTGGTGCCTGCACATCTGCCATCTGCAGGGGTCCAGTTGCAGTGACCACCTCTGCTGGAACAGAAGACTCCCGACTGGTGTTCCATCACTCCAGAGCCCAGCTACAGGACCCAGTTGCTGACACAACACCTACCGGCACCAGTGGCAACCCCCAGCCTGGTGGAGCAAGTCCTGGGGCAGTATGATGCCCTCTTCACACCATTGCGTGCCGACAAGGAAGAACTGAGGAGAATCTAGACGGACATAGTGGGTGCCATCAACGCGGAGGGGGTGGCACCCCGTGACTTGAAACACATCCAGGAGCGCTGGGAGAACTACAAGTCCAGGACCCTCAACAAGGCCCAGCGCCGCTTAGAGGCAGAGGATGCAGTGGGGCGCCAGGGCCAGCTTACCAACCAGCAGATGAGGGTCCTGGAGCGCATTCGCCCAGTGCTTCGCCACCAGATCCTCAGGATGCAGGCCCGTCTGGAGTCGAGCGGTAAGTGGCCATGCATTGCTGTGTGAAACAGGGCATGTTGCAGTGTGCTGGTAGTCAGCTTCTTGCCTGTATGTGTAACACAGGCAAGTATGGATGTGTGTGTCCAGGGACATCATGGTGCTGAATGTGAGACCAGTCATGCGTGAACCACATGGATGGTGCATGTGTTACAATGCAACATGCGGAACAACATGCAGAATGCACACATGAATGCATGCCTGTCTCTGTTGTTTGACAAGGATGGGGTGTGAGAGATGGGTGCTGCTGTCAGGGACATGTATGGTGTACATGTCTATGTGTCTGAGTAGCGTGTGTGTGACTTGTATACGCCATGGATGCATGACACATGTCCGTGACAATGTTCTGATTCACTGATGCAGCCTAGCCATCCTTGTCTCCACTGTGTCTGGGGTGTACGAGGTCCATTGGATGAAACTACGGTGATGTGTGTGCATGTGATCAGTATAACCCATGATGCATGTGAGTTTCAAACCACCATCGTATGTTTCAAGAGTTCATTGGACATGTATGCAAATGTTCTTCGCATGCACCATGCCTGTTTCTGCATGTGTGTTGCCTGCACTGACCCATGTGTTGTGGAGGTACATGATGGAAGTGACGTTTGACAGTGCCACTCATGTGCTATTGCTTCCTGTCTGGGGGACCATTGTACAGTACCCTGATGCTTGTGTTCTATGTCTCCCTCTACACAGCGGCAAGTGAAGAAGAGGGCGGAGACGGCGCTGTGGAGCAAAGCGGCGGGGATGCCTCCACCGGCCAGCGACGCAAGGCCCAGTCACCCTCCCAGGAATTACCATCATCCGAGAGCGAGGGGACTGGTGCTGCGTCTGCCACTACGTCTGAAGCGGAAGGGGTGGGTGAGCCCCCACAGGGGCTTGCACTGGTGGGAGATGGTGTGACGCCATCCGGGTTGGTGGTTTGCACCGAGGAGGAGGAGGCCGCTACTGAGCCACACATGGGGCCTGGTGGGGGTGGTACCACTGGTGCAAGTGGTGCAGTCCAGGGGCAGGGGCAGGAGGCAGCACAGGTTGCCGTGGAGGGGCCTGTGCATGTCACTGTCCCTGACACTGTGACTGCACCACCATGCACCAGCAGGGATGCCCCATCCGAGGCCTGCCGCAGGTAGGGGGGAGGTCCACGTCATCTGACACTCCTCTACCTGCGGATGGGGGGACCCATGACCGTATGGAGACCGTATTGATTGGTGTCGCATTGCGCATGCATGACATTCGTGATGACGTGCATGCTTCCTGGGGGGAGCATGCACGTCATCACGAAGAGCTGCATGCCAACGTGGCCCAGTTGGGAGGGGCCTTGGTCAGTGGTTTTGTACATGTGTCGGGCACTCTGGCGGGCCTCTCCTCCTCTGTGGAGACAATGCGCCAGTCATTCTCCATGCCGTCTTCCGTCAACCAGGGCCCCCTGTGGACATGCCCCAACCAACGCAGCCAGCTTGGTGGAGATCCCATCCCTGCCACAGTTGGGAGTCAGAGGTCCAGCAGGGGTGGACACCCCAGCAACTGGACCCCAGCAGATGGACGATGTGCCGGCATCATCGGGCAGGGCACGTGCACGACGGCGCCGGTGGATTCCATCAGCCTGGATGCCGTCGTGCTGGCAGAGGCAGTTGCGTCAGAGGCAGAGGCAGGCTCAACGTGGGAGGCATCATTGCTCGGGGCCATCAACATCAGAGGGGCAGGCATCGGCCGGAGGGCAGGAGGACTCTGGAATGGGAGTGTCTTCCATGTGGCAGCAGTTAGGCCAGCAGATAGATGCGGAACGGCGGCGGGCGGAGGAGGCACGGCTCACTATGGTCAGGGCAGAGAACTCCATGCGCAGGGTGCTGAGGCGGGCTGAGTGCCTCTAGGGAATTCGCAAGGAGTTGGAGGTGGACATGGCGTTATCCCTGTGAGACCTCAGGGCCAGCGAACAGGCCCGCCTCCAGGACGTTGAACAGGAGTTCGATGATGCCCTGGCCTGGGAAATCAACTAGTGAGCCGTAGGACTTGCCCGCCGCTAATGTATCTAGTTAGTTAGTGTTAGGTTTCATTTATGTTTTTCTTTCATTTGGGGCGCTTGGACTATGCCCCACCTTTTTCTAGATAGTTCTTAATTAGGTAGGGTTTTTTGTAGGTTTCCTTTCAATAGTTGGGCTTATGGACCTTGGATTTGATCTTTGTATATAGTTAAAGACTGCATTTCTCATCATTCTTTTTTTGGTTCACCATGGAGCACTGGATTCTTCTTATTGTTTTTCCTTGGATTTGGTTTGCTGGACGGACACTTTGGACCCATTTTCATTTGGATTTATTTGGATTCTGCTTTAATGATTTATTTTTTCGTTTTTTTGGGACATGCTGCTTTTTCTTTATTATTTCCATTGTTGTGTGATTTGATTTAATCCCCTTGCTTTTGTGTTCAATATTTTTTTTTCATACTTCAGTGCATGGTTTTCTGTCATTGGTTTCATGCATGTCACGATGTAGGTTTTCTCATTCACTTGTACCCATTGTGTGTGTGTGACAGACATGTGTTGATGTGCATACTTGCCATTTGGGTTGTATCATGTAATGGCCATTTCTATGTGGGGTGGATGGAATACTTGGTTGGGTGTTTGGACAGGGGTGGCGTGGGGTGTGATTGGGTGGCCATAAGGCCCATGATTGTGGATCGTGTTGACATGTCAATGGTGGGGGCGTGGGGGTGCAGGGGGACATGAGTCGGGGCCTGCTGGCAGGTGCCCGTCAATGCTGGGAGGGTGGGGGTGCAGGGGGACATGAGTCGGGGCCTGCTGGAAGGTGCCCCTCAATGCTGGGGGTGGGGGTGCAGGGGGACATGAGTCGGGGCCTGCTGGCAGGTGCCCGTCAATGCTGGGGGGGTGGGGGTGCAGGGGGACATGAGTCGGGGCCTGCTGGCAGGTGCCTGTCAATGCTGGGGGCGTGAGGGTACAGGGGGAAATGAGTCAGGGCTCACTAGTGCATGGTGTCATGTGTGCTGGATGTGGGGCATGCCCAGGGTGTATAGACTGCCTGCGGGGCATGGCCAGGGGGTGCCGGGTAGTCCCCTGTGGTGTGTGCTGCCTGCGGGCCATGGCCAGGGTGGATGGTCTGCCTGCGGGGCATGGCCAGGGGTGCAGGGTAGTCCCCTGTGTTGTGTGCTGACTGCGGGCCATGGCCAGGGTGTATGGGCTGCCTCCGGGGCATGGCCAGGGGTGCAGGGTAGTCCCCTGTGGTGTGGGCTGCCTGCAGGTCCTGAGGAGTGGGGAGAGGGCACACCTGTGCGGACCCACACTGCCAATTCACATTTGGTACTCCCCGGGCACCCCAGGAATACACATACCCCGCTCGCCAAGCGAAATCGCATGTAAAACTCCCCGCGCACCCCTCAGAATACACATACCCCTCTTGCGGTAGCGAAATCGCGTGTAAAACTCCATATGCACCCCCAGAATACACATTTCTAGTGCGAGAGGGGTACGTGTATTCTGAGGGGTGCGTGGGGAGTTTTACACGATAATTCACTAGCGCGAGAGGGGTACATGTATTCTGAGGGGTGCGCAGGGAGTTTTACACATGATTTCGCTAGCGCGAGAGGGGTACGTGTATTCTGAGGGGGTGCGTGGGGAGTTTTACATGCGATTTCGCTAGCGCGAGAGGGGTACATGTATTCTGAGGGGTGCGCAGGGAGTTTTACACGCGATTTCGCTAGCGCGAGAGAGGTACGCGTATTCTGTGGGGTGCGCAGGGAGTTTGATACGCGTTTCCGTGGTTGGGGGCTGTATGCTGGTCCACTGGCCTGTGCGCCATGTACGGGATTTGTGCGCTGTTCAAGGCGCACAGGGCGGGGTTGGGGGCGTAACTGGCGCTGCTGCAGGGTCGCTGAGCCACTCTGCGTCACGGCTGGTTCTGGATTTTGAAATCCATGAATACGCTGTGCGCTGAAAGGGTTTGGCACATGCGGCTGCACACTGTGCGCCAGCCGTGTGCCACTTGTGCGCCGATTTCTATGAATTACCCCCTTAGTCACTCCATCTTACATGGGTTTTCTGCATCTTTAATTGTCTAATATTTGGCTCTTGCAGATGTTTTCTCCTTTGCTAAATCTAAGAGAAATATGTCTTACGTGCATGGCTTATCCATTTGACTCCCCTTGAGCCTTGCAATTATTCCTTGAAGTAGCATCCCAGATCCCAGGTCAATAGACTCCTCTTTATTACTCACACAAAGCTGTTTTTTCAGTGTCTCTTGATTCTGCATCCCTGATCTGTCTCGGAGGCAGCTTAAATGGTTTTAATACAAGTCCTACGTCTATCTTTCCATCATGGCCGCTCTAGCCATGTTATGTTTCCTCTGCAACAAGCTCCTAAATGTCTCATCTACCTTGCGGTTCGGTGTATATATATTTATAAATCAGAAGATTACTTTATCTTCTTTGCATATACCATTTATTCATATTCAATTACATGTTTCTCTTGTTACTTCAGTTAAAAATGTATTGTTTGAGTATTTACAAATCATTTCATTGAACCTCAGTATCTTTCCTCTATGACGTCCCTCTGCTCTTGTCAGATTTCACTTATAGCTCTGTGATGTCCAATGGTGTGTGCAGACATCCTTCTACCCTCTCAGTGTGAGGGTACATTTGATACGGTTGTCTCAGTGCATATCATCTCTCATACACTCAATGTGTTATTGGGATGATACCTGGTGTCCCACATAGGGCTTCTCTCCTACCGTTCCAGTATGACAGTGGTGAGAGCCCGGGAGCTAGGGATAACATGTCCACCTGCTCCTCTAGACTCCCTCATGTGTTAAATGGCCTCTGGGTTTCAAGGTGTCTTTATTGCCGGAACCAGCTTTGCCAGTACAAGCAACTGTGGACACCACAGATAGCATGGTATATAACGCGTGTAGAACCAGACCCCTGAGTGACCCTGTGTGACCTGCCAAACTGATAAAGGGGATCTTGGTTAATGCTAGATCTGCTGTTGCCCATTGTCACAATATTTCCTCCATGCTAGAGGACCTCACCCTTGACATTTTGTGCTTAGCTGAAACCTGGTTGATGAATCCTAGGGTCCTGATATTGTGCAGATGCTGCCTTCCCAGGATAGCAATTTGCAGTTGGATAGGGGTGACTTGGCCTTGATTGCTTTATCATTCCTGAATGGCTCTGCTATTCCTTTGAACTATGCTCCATTCAATCTACCTTGTGAACTCTTCTTGGTTAGCTTACAGCTTTCTCCTAATGTTTCTATTGGTGTATCGCTCACCATCTTACTCTGTGGCCAACTTTGTGACTGAAATTTCTCAACTGGCGACAGATTTATCACATATCTATTCCAAAACGTTATCTTATGGGTGACTTTAATTTGTAGTCAAATAATCCTGCCGATCTCTACGCTAGGAACTTACTTGCCCTTCTTGCATATTCTTACCTCCATTCGAGGAATCACCTCCTCACTCACAGTTTAGGGAATATGCTTGATTTTTTTCCTCCTGATATTAGCTGGATAAACACTTTTAAGCCTCTCCCTGGTCCTTGGTCTGATCATGATTTTCTTCCTTGTCTGATCCCTTTAGCGGCCCCACTCCAAGGACCTAGGAAATCTACCCAACTCTGACACCATTGGGGTGGAAACAGCCCAGTCTCCATTGCGAGCCTCCTGTGTCCTTTAACAAAGAAGTGGATTGTGGCTGATAAACAAGACCCCGGCCCTGCGTTGGTGAATGATATGCTTGACACTGCTGATGTGTTAACCACTATGAAATCATCTTTAAGCCGTTCAAAACCTTCGGCCCCTTGGTTTTCTGCTGCACTTGGATCGCTTAAACATGGCTGCCGCTGTGCAAAACACAGATGACACATTGACTTTGCTCCATGCACCAAGCAGAAATATAAACTAGTTCTACCAGAGTATCAATCTGCTATTAAAGCTGCCAAGGCGCATTTTTTGGCAGACCGTATTCTGACTGCCCCCTGTTCTGATCAGGAACTTTTCAGGGTGTCAAGGGGACTGTCGGCTCCTGTGCTGCATTTGGCAGATGCCCTATGTACACAAGGCCAATGTGATCTTATTGGCACTTTTTTTGTTGAAAAGGTTCACATGATTTGGCAGTCCATTGGGGATGGCCGGGTACGCTCCCTGAATTCTTGTTATCCGGCACAATCTATTATGGGGAGCCAATCTTTTTCAGTTGAACCAGTGACCAATAGTATGCTCCTGACCTCCCTTTCTAAGCTCAGGTCAGCATCCCCTATGGACCAGATTCATTTGCATGCTATCCAGGCTCTTCCTGAGGAGGCTACAACATTATTTACAGCAGCCTTACACCATTCGTTTAGACTGGGATGATTCCCATGCATTTGAAACATGCGATTGTTTCCCCGCTGTTGAAAAGGTCCATCGTGATATGATATGATATGGCATTTATAATGCACCTATACACAAGTGTTTCAAGGCGCGACGATTCAAGGAAGGGGGAACAGAGTGACGACAGACAACGATCTTACTAGGCCAGGTGTCATTCAGAGCGCGCAAGTGCATGGGAACTGGGAAGGGGAAAATGCGTGGGGGAGGGGAAAGTGCAGTATATGGGATAATAGAATAAATAAGATAAATAAAAAAATAAAAATACGGCCAGCTGGTGGCAAGTGCAAGGTATGTGCTGACATAAGTGCTGGTTTGGGACTGTAGGGATGCAGGAAAACAGTCCCCAGGTGCGGGGGTTGCCAGAGAAGCAGTGCAGGTGTGCAACTGGCTGGGCCTGGGTCCGATATAAGAGGAGTGGTCAGGTAACCAGTGCAGTTTCAGTTACAGCCAGGAATTCAGCAGGGGAGAGGGGGAGAGAAAGCAGAAGCAAAGAGGAATGTTTTAAGGTGCTTCCGGAACCAGAGATGGTTCTCCTCAAGTTTCAGGGAGGCAGTGAGGCTGTTCCAGAGGGAGGCCCAGCCGAGGAAAGAGATCTACCACCAACTCGTTGCTCTGACCCTTCGTTGGCAGAGAACTATCAGCTCATTACACTCTTCCCTGTCCTTATGAAGTTGATGGAAGCTATTGTTACCCCCCCCCCCAATTTTGCAACTTTCTTGAATCTAACAGCATCCTTCAGCCATTTCAGTTTGGCGTCCGTCCCCGCATGGGTACTGAGTCTGTGATGATCTTTATTATTGATGACATTGTCCTGCTTCAAAACCACGAAGAGGTCGGAGTTTTAATTCTCCTCGACTTCTCAGCAGTTTTCAGGGATTGCTATTGCAGGTTGTCCGCTTCTATGTTTCTCATCCTTTCTGTCTAATCGGTTTCAGGCTGTGTTGTTTCCACTGTTTAAATCTTCACTGGTGGCATTGACATGTCCTGTCCCCCAGAGTTCAGCCTTATATCCCCTTTTGTTGATCTGTGTCTGCACCTGCTGCCAATCGTATTGCAGAACATGAGGATGCATTTTTACACCTATGCAGGGGACACATAGGTCCTTTACTGCGTAAATGCCCCGGGGTCGGGTCATCCTTCCAAGCTGAGGAATTATCTGTCCTCTATTGGGGACTCGATGGCCTTGAACTGGTTAAAACTAAATGGCAATAAAATTGCGGTCCTGGTTGTGGCCTCTACCAGCGCTGGGTCCTCATGTAGTGCTGACTGGTGGCCAGCCTCCTTGGGGCCCTGTCCTAAACCCGTGAAAGCGATTAATACGTTTTGGAGTCAAACTTCTTTCTTGCGGCTCTACAGAAGCCCACATTTATTCTGTGTGCCAGATGGACTTTGTTAAACTGAAAGGACTGAGAACAGTTCTGTCATTGCTTCCCTCTAAGACTCGTGCCACAGTGGTACCTATTCGAACATGGAGTCAGTTGACTACTGGAATGGCATTTATCTTGGGCAGCCAGCAGTCTTGCTCCAGTGTCTGCAGATTTTACAGAATTCAGCAGCTCATCTGGCTCTTGGTCCCCAAGACTTTCTCACTCTTCATTTTTGCTTCGCCAGTTGCACTGGCTTCCGATTGGGAGCCGGAACATGTTTAAATACTGTGTCTGATATGATATGATATATGATATGAACCGTGCCATCAATAATACTGGTGCTGAACATCTGGGCTCAAAGCGTCCATTTTACAAGCCTGCTAGAAGCCTGCGGTCTTCCTCACAGCTTTTGTTTAAAATTCCAAGCTACCGCAGGGCATCTGGAGGGGGGCAGTGTCTCTCAGCTTTGGCTACTACCTTTTGGAACTCGCTTCCAGTCTACCTTCGAACCACTGTTGATCACCTGCAGTTTTGGAAGGATCTGAATACACATCTCCCCTAATCTTTGAAGCTCCCCGACCAGTTCTCCATCCCCTTTCAATGTCGGATAGCGCCTAGATGCCTTTGGGCCATAGTCTGTGCTTTACAAATTTGCATACAATACAATATAGTACTTGGTGGTTTGACCCTCCTACTGCACCTCCTTATCCATGCATACGTCTACAAATAAGCCCCACAGAGCCATGCCTCAACCTTACTAATGACCCTCTACTTTTCCCAGCAATCTGGACAACATTTCAAACAGCTCATCAGACCACAGAGGGCTCCGCCAGCACTCAGCCTGGGTCCACTGGAGAACCATGGCACAACACTATGGCTGTCCTCATCCTAGAAGCCAAGCTAATGACAGCCTAGGAATGCAAGCATGTCAAAAGTGACATGACAGCTAGCTACCTGCTAAACCTGTAGTTGCTCTGTAAATCCTAGGGAGATTTTAAGGAGTCACAAAAGTGTCCCTCCCTAATTTCCCAGATTCTCCTTTAAATGTGGAGTTTGGCGGACATATGGTTCATCATTTGGTAGTGCAGCTGAACACTCAACGGGCACTCAAACTGATAGGCTGGCTTTGCTTACAGCAGAACCTTTCGAAGACATTTCAATACAGAAAGAAATGTCTCAGATTAAATATATTACCATTTATTTACAGAAAAACATCATACAATATCATTTAGCAAACTATATATAATCAAAAGATACATTAGTAAAGCTGTTTGTTTGTTTGTTTATTTATAATGCGCGCCAGACCCGAAGGTAACTGGGCGCAGCAGAAAGAACATGCAAAGCTTACAATGTTACAAAAAACTATACAGTTTACATACTTACAAAATATGTGCAGATAATATTATATTACAGAGAGATAATATACAGTGGTACAGTAGGTTTGCAAGCGATGTTCGAGTTATGTGCATTTGTGGGTGGATTGATAACAATGCGTCTATACAAACCAGTTGGGCTAAGGATATATAGGTGTCTACTAGTTGTTTGAATTGATGTGTTTGATGAGGTTCCTTCTGAAGTGTGAGAGGTTGTGTGGCAAAGCATTCCATTGTTTAGCGGCTGTCACAGGGAAGCTGATGCCGCCAATTTTGGAAAGTTTGAATTTTGGAACTACCAGGCAATTAGAGTTGGCGGTTCTTATGGGTCTGGTGGATGTTCTTCTCTTGATTCTTTCCGTCAAGTAGCTACAGGCAGCGTTGCTAAGGGCTTTGTGAGTCATGGAGATCGTTTTCAGATGGATTTTGTTAACTGAAGAGAGCCGTTTATGTTGGCGTCTAACAGAGGAGATATGCTCCCTTTTATTTATGCCGAGTGCAGCTCTTAGGGCATTATTCTGTAGAATTTGTAATCTGCGGGTAATGGATTTGTTGGCACTACTGTAGAGCGCGTTGCAGTAGTCGAGACGGGAGAGTATTAAGGTTCTTGCCAGGATCATGCTGCTATCATTGGAGAGGAAAGTCTTGCCTGCTCTTATTAATTTGCAGGTGTAGGCTGTGGTTGACCCTAGGGAATTGACCTGTTTAGTAAAAGACATGGCAGAATCAAGGTAGAAGCCGAGAGTTTTTACGTCTCTGGAGACCTTGATGGTATTTCCGTCTATTTTGAACGCGGAGTAATCAGGGCCTAGTTTGTTGATGTTAGTCTGCGTGCACAAAATGATCAGCTCTGTCTTATCATCATTCAGGCAAAGGCCGTGTGATGCCATCCATGCCTGAATGATGAGATACACTCTATTCACTAACTCACTGTCCATGCTGTGATCCCCGTAAAGTGGGAGGAGAATCTGTGTATCATCTGCATAGTTAGTGTAGGTGATACCTAGATGGTCCAAATCATCGAACAGAGGTTTGGTGAAGATGTTGTAGAGTGTTGGAGAGACAAAGGAGCCCTGGGGGACACCACATGTGATGGGTGTTGGGTCAGCTGCTGCCGAAGTGGAGAAAACTCTCATAGTTCTCTCACTCAAAAAGGAATCTTTCCATCTGTTAGCTTGAGTAGAGAAATGGGCAGCAGAGTCAAGATGTTTACAGAGGACCTTGTGGTCCACAAGGTCGAATGCAGCTGAGAGATCAAGTAAGAGGAGGAGTGCAGTCTTTCTTTGATCTCTCAGTTCATCTATTTGGGTCTTTAAATCAATGAGGGCTGTTTCCGTTTCATGAAGTCGACGGAAGCCGGATTGTCTAGCTCTTAGTAGCTTGTGTAGTTTGAGGTGTTTTTGAATCTGTGTATAAGCCACTTTGTCCAGTATCTTCAATAGAAATGGTACTGTGGTAATCGGGCGGTAATTGGTAGGGATAAGAGGGTCAAGAGTCTACTTCTTGAGAAGTTGGAGTACCCAGGATTGTTTTAGATTGGCTGGGATAATGCCTGTGGAAAAGGAGGCATTAATGAGTTTGGAGATGAACATCGATAAATCTCTAGCCGCATCTTTTATTATCTGTGCGGGGCAAGTATCACCCTTACAATTAGAGGGTTTGAGAGAGAGGATGATTTTCTCTACCTCTATTGTGGTAGTTTTAGTGAAGGAGCATGTATTGGTCTTAGTGTTGGTCATATTGTTACGGGTACCATTAGGTGGTGGCTTGGGCAGATTAGGGAGATTTAGTGAATCTTTTTTTGGTTGTATTTTATTTTGGAGGGTGTTTATTTTATTTGCTAGTGCATGCTGGATATCTGTACACCAGGTTTGGTCTTTGGTGCACATGTCCGGTGTGGCAATGGGTGATTCAAGTTCCTTCAATATGGTGAAGAGTTCCTTCATACTCGAGTTAGAGTTGGCAATACGGTCATTATATGAATTCCGTTTTGCTCGGCAGACTTCATTGTTATAATGGCTAGCGATGGAGGTTAGGTTCGCCTTATTCTCATCAGTTGGGTGTAGTTTCCAGATGGATTCACTTTTTCTTTTCTTTAAGCGTAAGGCCTTGAGTTCAGGCGTGAACCATTTGTTTAGATGGGCCTTTGGTTTGCTAGTTCGCAGTTTAGCTGGGGCTATTTTGTCCATAGTATCAAGCATGATTTTATTGTATTCGTCGACTAGTACAATAGGGTCTAGATTTTCGGGCAGTGCATTTATTGTAGGGAGGATGGCAGGGATGATGTTGTCCACTGCCATGTTTTTTTATTTCTAGTTAAACATGGGGGCGCCGTTTGTAGAGCTATGTTCGAGGGTTGGGTGGGTAAGAGGTTAAAGGATACCAGAGAATGGTCGGTCCAAGGTAGTGGCGAGATCGATGAAATGGTGGCTGTGCAATTGGATTTGGTGATCCAGTCTAGTATTCTGCCCTTCTGGCTGTGACTAGTCTTAATCATTTGCCTGTGCAGGATTTGGCCCTCCGTATCTGGTACATGGCACATCTTTTGCACAGGATGTAGGCGACATGAGTTGGGTTGTATCCCGGCAGTCAATCCGCCGGGATACCGCCCAACGCAAATAGGGTTACCACAACTTGGTTTGGTGCTATTACAAATGACAGAAGGATGATTATTAAAAAGCTATTCCTGCAGCTAGGTCCCTAGCGATAGTTAGTGAGCCCTACGTGTCAAGTATCTCCTACAGAGTCAATGCAGTCTATGCCAGCCCTAGTCTGTGCTGGTGTGCCGACTACAAATGAGGTGTAGTGGTCCTGACCCTTTCCTCTCTCATTACTTTCCTGAATTCTACAAATTAATTGCATACATGGTGGTGGTCGGTGTTGGTCTTTAATAGTACTGCCTCCAGTGTGTATGTCTTATTGAAAAAAACGTTTTGACCAAAATGGTCAGACAAGTAATTAAAAAAACTAAAAAGCTAGTTTTCTATTCAACTGTTAGTTGATTAGTTTACAAGTAGCTATGACATTTTTCTTTATACGAGCCCTTTCATTTTTTATATGGGGGGTATCGGAGCCTGGGTTATCAATCCAGAGCTACTTTAGTATGAAAGACTAATCCCGCTGAAACCGGTTGACTCACGGAGAACACGGAACACATACCTCAACACAGACGTCCATTGGAAACACATAAGGAATCAGGACACCTCCTCAGTGTAGAGGGTGAACTCACCCTCCTGCATTGGGCGTGAAGATATTCCTGTATTTGTGGAACCATAATAACCTCATAATCATATACTAATTATCCTAATAATAACACTATATTAACACTAGCAGAAGTACCCATTCTCGGAACGGGTTCTGTAGACAGACATGATCACACTCTCATTAATTGTTAAAAATGAATGATCTTGTAGGTCACTGTTCCACCTCACCCTGGTGTGGTGCCGTTTGTTGCGGTGCATTGCAGATCAAATGTCTCGGATACAGTGCATCCTAATGCCTTGAACTGTGGTTTTCAAGGTCCCTCTTGAGTTTTGTTCCTCATGTCGGGACAGGTTGAGGAACAATATTTTGTGTTTCCCTTCCCGGTGAACATGGATTCGTCAGCTGGAACCCTCTCACAAAAATCCTATAGAAAAGTAATTTCATCTGACGCGCCAAACATTTCTGTTTCCCTTCCTGGTGTGCATGGTCTACAGCATTGTAAATCTTGTTTAGAAACAACATTTTTTGTTTCCCTTCCCAGTGTATATGGTTTATGGCTTTGTTGACAGGCACCATCTTGCAAAACTCTTCCGGAAAAGTCATTTCACCTGATGCAGCAAACATTTGGAAACTTCTGGAATGCTACCTGCCTTCACCTTCGCCTCTCAGGTCCACAAACCCACAAACACATTTTAACTTTTGCTGAAATCCGTGGAAAGGGTGGGGTGTCCAAATGGCATGTAGCCAGTAATGTCCAGAGGGTCCTAACAGAGAAGTATGCCAAGTGTGGTGCAGATTGGTGAAACGGTGTAGAATTGTATAAGGAGCGATACTTCACCACAAACCCACACATCCTGCCACAAACCCACAAACACATTTTGTCTTTTAGATATAATTATAAATAATGTATGACATAAGAATACATATTTTAATATATTGAACACTCACTTCTCTTTGGGCATTCCTTTTATTCTCTGTGATATTATTTTACCATGTATATTAAATGTCCCCTCTGCCCCTAAGCACTAAACCTGTCTATTCCAGCCTTGCTACCAAACAGTGAACACTGCACCCAGCCTCTACCCTAGAGCCTGTCATACAATACTGACACTGATTGCCTGGAGCACACACAAAATACGGATCGGCTACATTGCCTGCACCCAATAGAAGTCTCTGAACTTAGATTGTTACACCATGCAATCGGATTGTTGCATCTTGTGTGAACCCTGATGTGTTTGCATTGCCACCTTGCACTGGCACCAGCTGGTTTCCACTTCTTGTTTCCTCTGTGGGAATTTCCTGCATCTAGTCTGAGCCTCAGAGGGCTTCCACATCCTGAAAGTTCAGACATGTACCCTTCCTTAGCCCCTGAAGTGCCCGCCTTTCTAATTAATACATTCGCAGGGTGGTTGTTATTCATTGGTTAAATGCCCACAGTTCAAATTTTTCATTGGCCGCCACCTCACTGCCATGCTTCAACTTCTTCTCATCTCCTTCCCCTGCATTCATTCTTAGTAATAATAATTCCCTTTGACTTATCTGCTTGAGATCCCATCCGTGCATCTGCTACACCCCATTTTACCTCTGCCTCACTGTGGAAAGCGAAAAGGGACAATTTCAATCTCCTGTTTATTTTTTCTGACGCAGCCATCTTTTTTTGGACAGGTTTTCCTTTAATAAATTGATGTTCACCTGAAAGTTTGTTTTCATCAAAAGAACGTGCATTATTCAAAGCAGGATCAGCCTGGATGCTGTGTTGCAGTGTTAATGGCAATATTTACATCATGGGGGAGTTGAGGGGGGTAGCTTGTAGTGGTGCCACAGCTCTTTGTAATGCCCATTCCAGCTGGCACTTTTACCAGCCAGTGAGGCCCTAAGGCAATTATTGCTGAAGGGGACAGTGGACTTCTTGTCAGCATAAAGGACTTCCACTATGGGATTCTGGCTCTTTATCAAGCCGCCACTGTGCTGCTTGTCCTGTGCTTGGCCTCCACAAGGTTTTGTATCGCAGGAGCTTTGCATGCATATTCTGCAGCAGGAGTTCCCCTGGAGCTTACCTGTGTGGGGCCACGCGGTTCCTCCAGGAACTCGTCTCTATGTTTCCACTTGATTGTGGGTCAATATCACAGGGTTATTCGTAATCAATAGGACATGGGGCTGGGATCGAATTTCAGGGGGAGCATACCTGTCACCTTCCAGATATGTAGGCCTACAACCCCCTTCAACAACCCCATCCATCATACTCAGCAGTGACTGATCATGGGGCTTGCAGGCCAGGGCATCTTCATGTTGGCAGGTGGGCTACTCCTGCTCTACTGAGGCCCTTCTTCCATTCTCATCGATCCGATGTTTGCCCCCCACTCTTCCCTTTATCAAGAACAGAGGCTGAGGGTTTTCCCAACATCCCTTCCGGTGCAAGACGCCTCCACTTTTCCTCGGGCACTGAGAGCAACTCTTCTTCTAGTTAATTTGATTCCAGGAAACAGAGTCTCAGTTCCTGGTTGACAAGTAAGGAGTTGCAATGACTAAATATGTTTTGAATCCTACATTTCAGTCCAGATGAAATGTGTTTGAAAATCCTTGCGGGGATTATGCTGTTTGATGCAGAAAATCACGATACATTTTCCCAAGAATGTTTTATTTGAAAAAAAAAAAAGCTTGAACAATTTGTTATAATGTTGCTGTGTGTTGATTTCATCTGTCGCCTCCAAGATCATGATGGGGCGGGCAGGGCGACGCGCGCCCCTCCAAGACAGCGCGCATCAATAAGCGGCAGTAAATATTGAGAGTTATTCATCGACGATGCTTGACTTCACAGAATATATTGCTTGCAAATGAAAATTAATCAAAATGCCCCATTTTAGCATCGCTGGCAGGTCGTGGAACTTCTAACAAAACCGTTTTGCCTGCATTGAGCCCGCAAGATCTGCTCTGACAGATTAAATTAGGTGCTCAAAGTGCTCCCGGGCATACATTGGAATGTTAATCTTGGCAGAAGCGCGAGTCAAAAGAGAAAATGATACAAGCGTGGCGCCCCCATGGACCTGGAAACATTGTCATTGGCAATATCCTGTTTTTCCACAATGGCACCAGTAACATCTATAAGGTTTGTAGAGATTTACGCAGGATGCTTCCGAAAGCGGATAATGGGAAGGCTTAGTCAACACCTTGCATAGGCCTGGGGTGTCCTTGCCCCAATAATAATTAATGTCTAGGAGATTGGGGGCATCAAGAGTCGTGCATTGGTTTGTTTGGGCTGACAGGTGGCACGTTAGTGGCAACTACAGGCACATTATTGCATTATAGTACCGATGGGAGAAATGGCACATAAGGAGGGACACGCAGCTTGTAGATGTTGGTTGCCCACCCATTGACTACTCATTGCCATGCTAATGCCCATGGCCATTCCCACGCACCTCCTGTCCCTCGTCACCCAAAATACCTCTGCTTTGGAATGAGCTCCCTTTAATCAAGACTTACTGTCAAAGTTTGCGCTCAAAGTGCCTGGTAGTGTTTTCCGAAGGAGTCTTCAGGGAGTTAATGACTTAGGGCCCGATTCATGGAATTCTTTGCACTGCTGAAAAGTGACTTTGCACTGCCGACACAAACCCTGATTCATGGAACTGGGCAAAGTGTATTTTTGCAGTGTAAAGTCAGTGTAAAGTTCATTTTGTATTACAAAAGTGACTTTGCACAGTTTTTTTAAGGTATCAGGTGCGTTCCTGGAGGCAGGGGACTGGTAAGTAGTGGGGCGGTGTCCTGCAGTACCCAGGTCTCTGTATATGTTCCATGTCATAATATGGTGCGACATAACAAGGCTGTTCTTAACATCAGCCTCGAACTCCCAACGCGTATAACATGACATGTCAATGAATGCATTGTGCCTGTTGCAAATATATAAACATATAACATCTGGTTTACATGTTATGCCATGTTAATATTTTGTTTTATACTGCACTAATTCACCAGTGTATTAGTTTCAGGGCCCTTGTGCTCGTCCAAGAGTTGGCGTATTGTGGCCACGTTAGCGGTGTGCGGGCCTCAATATGCCGATGGCAATGGAGCAAAGGTGAGGGGGAAAGATGAGAGGGTGGGATGGGGAGGGGTACATGCTACAACATAAGATGGGAGAGAAGCGACAGGATGGGTGCCTGTCAACATTGCTGGATAGAGCAATTTAAAATGTAGAAAACACGCCATTCATGTTTAAAATTCACGCACATAAAATCCATTACGGCACAGGCGTCCTGTGTGCAGCTTGTGTGTAATTATTTTTCACAAAGGTGATTTGATTTGGCGCTCATCAACACTTTTGAGAACCTGGGTCTTATGCAAATACACTGCGTGTTCTGGAACATGTGCTAAAGTACCAGGCAGCCAACCAGACCATCAATTTCTTCCAAAGTAGACATCCGGGCATCCCTGGGGGACGGACACGTCATAGGCAGCCAGAGCGCAATCAGGTTCATAATGTCTGTGCTAGGTGGTGACTGGTGAACTTTTCAGCTGCACAGAGTTGCCGCGACGGAGGGAACCGAGGGAGTCAACAGTGAGTCAGGGTACTGCGGATGTGTCTCCCCGCAAGACATGTGTTTAAAACCTGGGTTGAAACTATGCATTTTAAAGCTCAGTTGTGGGTGAAATTGGATTTAAAACCCAACCAATCTGCAAGCAGCTCTGCAGAGACATACGAAACATGTCAATCTTTGAGCTGCCAGGCCACCAGCAGTGGGATTCGTCATTTTGCCTTAGCAAATCATGCACGAGCCAATCAGAACATGGTGTGCCAGAAGGAACCACTGGTTGCACAGTAGATACACATCTATGTGGTGCATTACTGGGGCACTGCCTAGTGCAGTTTGTCTCTACCTCACTGGAAAAAAAGCGATCATAACACACTGGGCACTTTCAATTGCACGATCATAAATAACTGGGCCTCAATATGTATCATTTAATGCAGATCTTTCCTGTGGTCGCTAATGCAAGTAAAAAACGGCCTGAACATATGCAATGATCATGCTTAGCTGCAGGCAAGCATTGCGCCACCTGAATCAGCCCGATCTCTATCGTTGCCCCTAGCTTGGCTGAATGCCATTGCCATTGCAGCAGAACAACTCCATGTTCCACTGACTTCCCCAATGCTCCTCGAGTTGCCCCTTGCTTTCCCCATGTGACGCTCATTGTCAGCAGAGCGTCTCCATTGGCCCAGTGTCACTATCAATGCCCAGTTGTGGCCAATGTCCGTCTCATGTCCTCCTGATGCAGCCAATTCACCCCGGAAGTGCTTTGTGTCACTCGCATTGCCTGGTAGTTGCCTTGTCACTGAAGTGCCAAGGACGAGTATGCCTGTCCTTTTTGCATAGACTTGCATAATAGCCTGGCACTTAAGGTGTTAATGCTTCCAAAACCGTCTCATGTTCCCCTTGTTTGACCCATGTCACTACAATTGCTGCCAGTTTTGTCCTATGTCACTCTCTTTTCCCAGCAGTGTTCTGTTGCTCCCTTAGTTTCACCATATGACTTTCACTGCCCCCAGTTTGGCTGAGGTTGATGACACTTCCTATGCCAGGAAACCAACAGTGTTCAGGGCATTATATCGCAGGAAGACATGTGTGAGGTAGACATCATGTTTTTTTTTTTTTTTATGGCAAAGACAAAGACATACCAGGAGACGAGACACCAGTTTTACATGTTAGGACAGCTATCTATCCTTTAATGCACATCATTGTACCTGTGCTAGATAGTAACATTCAGTCAGGACTGTCAGAACATGTAATATAATGGGAATCAGCTGCAATCAGTACCCAGCGAGGGGGGGCGGCAGCCTCCCAGCCAATGATGAGGCTCAGAAAAGGGTCTCTACCACACCGCTAAAGACCCCACTCCGAGCCTCCTCAGAACGGGAGACTGCCACCCTCCTCACCGGTAATCAGGTAAGTGTGCGCCACATGCCCCCTGCACCTGTCGCATCCCCATTCCCCACCCGCATACTCCTTTCCCACATATTTAAGCCCCTCCCCATCCACTCCCCCCTTACCTTGTGCTGTGTTATCCCTAACTGGCACCGGGAACAGTAGTGTTACTGGTGCATCTCCGACTCCCTAATCGTTGCCATGGAACGGTAGTCGGGACTATGAGTAGTTTCCTTCTCCCAGATCCATAGCGGCCATCTTTTTTTGTAGTTTTATCACAAACTGATAAACAGCAAACACACAGTTTCTCAGCTCGTGATAAAAACACTATTTGTACACCGGTACAACGTGCCGGGGTACTAATAGTAATACAAACCTCAGAGGCGGCCATTACGGGTGGGGTAATGACCCTAGGGCTCAAATTAAAGCCCTTGTTTTGCTCTGGCTTCTAACTACTTACCTCACTGCTAATGGCCTCCTCCTCAGGTTATATAGATTAAATATATGGGCAACTGATTTACTGATGCTACACGTATTGCCCCAGTTTTGCCACAAGTCATGCTCAGTTTCTCAGAAGTGTACCATTGCCTCTGACTGTCCCCAAAATACTCTGTTTTCCTGTTGTTGTCCCATGTTCTCTCATTGCTAGCAGTACTCCCTTGTAGCCCAATATCCCTAGCATTGCCCCTGTTGCCCCCATGTCTCTCTACTTGCATATTCATCTTCCCAGTTTCCAGCTGATTTGCCTTGTGTCGCTCTCATTGCTCGCATTTTATACCTCATCAGTGTAATTTCTTCCAGAACAGCTCAGGGTGTTCCCCCTTTCCTCTTCATTGCTTCTAGTTTTGTCCCAGGTGACTATCATTGCCCCCAGGTTGCGCCTGCATCACTTGCCCATGGTCAGCTGAATGACCTATGTCAAACTTAAAGTACCACCTGAGCTCTCAGCTCAGATCCTCTTTCACATACACCACAGACACCCACTCACTCACATACTCACACATGCACACCCATGAACACACATGCACACGCACAAACACACACATTGTGACAAATCAATTTCTGGGGCACCACTGGTCCAGGGATGAATATCGGTCTCTAAACCATCAATGAGCCCCACAGCTCTAGTGCACCAGAAGGGATCTGAACAGATCTGAAACACAAGCAAATTATAAACCTTTTCCAATTTTGTTAACGTGGACAGAACAGCAGGCTTATCTTAGAAAGGTTGTGGATCGTTGGTTAGTTGCAACACAGCAAAAATACAATTATTACCCAAAGATAAAGGAACTGTCCGGTCAAGGTTGTATACAAATATCTACTTTATTATTATTATTACAACAGACAATAGTACACTACAAAATACAACCCACCCTCTACAGCAATGGACAGACAGTTTCAATGAAGGAAAGGGATGCACTCTGGATACTGACAGGAGGGTAGTCCGCATAGTAATTAATCACAATATTTCAAGGATACTTGGGTTCAACACAAAGGGAACAATGGGTCGTAACATATCACTAGGGGCCTTCAGAGAAGGACCAGGGGGACAGAACCACAATGTACCCTGTGCCTGTAGATGTTCTTGGTGCTCGACAGGATTGAGTCAGTTTCAGGAAGCTCAAGACGGGAGACAACTGCGGGTATCAGGCAGCGGCAGTTCAGCGAGTGAGACTGGACAGATGGCTGCAGGCTGTCTGGTGCGGCAGCTCAGGGCCAAGAATCATTGTCTCTGTGCTTGTTGGTGAGTCTGAAGCACTGGTCGTGGAATCTCGGATGACGTTAGTGAATGCGGATTAACAACAGTCTGTGGTGCAATCAGGTACTGCTCAAGGGGCTTGACTGGCTCAAAAATGTCCTTTCAGGCAGATGTCGGTAGATGCGTATCTATCCACTCCTCCTAGATAATCCACTGATCTCATGTCATCCTTTAAGGTGGGCGCCCAAAGCTGAGGAGAGTGTTGCAGGCTGCTAGCTGTCTTTTTCTTGGTTTGGGTCAGAGTCTCTCTCTGGCACTTTCCACCTAGGAAGCTTGCTTGCAGAGCTTAGCAGGACATGCTGTGTGCTGGCTGGGTACCGATTCTGGAGCTGCTGGAGAGTCCTCTGGATTCAGTATCTCCCTCTTTTCCCTGTGAGATGTTTAATGGAGGGATCTTGCTCCCCTCTTCGGATATCCTGGTCACAGGGTTTGGTGTAGGCTAAACCTACTTTAATGAACCAATCATGGGTCCCCACCAACAATCTCCTGTATGCATGAGGCCATAACCGGAGTGCTTTGCAACAGAAAAGGTAAAGGGGTAAAAACATGTAATAATAGGTCCCACCAATCTTCCTGTCTGTTGTGGATCAAAGGGTCTCTCTGGTCATTTAGCTTTCTGTGGCTCCTGATTTAAGTGGTAGGTCTCCCTTGAAGATGCAACGAGACCAGAGTTTGGGTGTTCATCAATCCACATACTCGTACCTTCTGAATGGGCTCTCCCTGCTGGGATGACTACTGTAACACACTGTCCCGACATGATATTTCCCTGTCAATCAATACTGAAGGCAGGAGCTCGCATCAGGTTGACACAGTGCATATGAAAGTATGTTGGGGATTTCCTGTCTCCTATCGTAGCCTCTGCAGCCAGGCCCCATTTCTGCCTATTTGAATCAAACTCTGATTAGTATGCAACACTGCCATCAGCTACACAGCTAATAAACAAAAGGACATGGCAGATCCATGCAGCCATTAGATAATTAGCCTGGCCATGTCAGGGGGAAGGTTTGGTGCTCCCCCTTCTGAGATGACACGTTGTAATTGTGACAAAAAGGCAGGCAGGCTGGAATTGTAACTTAAGACAGTCTTTATTGACTTTTATGATTAAATGGAAATAAAAAGAAAACTGTCCAAACTATAATTAAGAGTCTCTAACAGGAATGCTTCTTCTGTTCCTCCTTATGGCCTGGGTTGGACTCCTCTCACGTGGCTTGTCCTGGATGTAGTAAGGCTGTATCTGTAGCCTCCGGCTCCTAGTCCTCATATGCCCACAGGTGCGCCGCAGCTCCTGCCTTCACGTCTGTCTGTCTCTGCAACAAAACCGAGAGTGATCTGTCAGTCCATTCATCACCTCTGATTTATAAAGGCAGGGCTTAATTAGCCAATCAGCAACGGTTTCACAATGCAGGTTATAAAACCCTCCCCAAGCCCCGCCCCTTTTCTCCTGAGACGTAGCTGATGGACATGGATTCCTGTTTCTTTCCCCATTTCCTTCCACATTCCCGCCGGCTGGGACCCCATAACTCAGGTATGTTTTAGGTGCAGGGGCTCTCAACACTATTAATGTCCTTATGGTTACCCTGTTGTTACTGTCCGTATAAAGCCGTTGTCCTTCGGGCTTCCCGTACCTCCCCGCTCTCCCGGTAACCGGCTCTCATTACACTGCGGTGTGGCAGCCGGCTCGTTGTACCGCGGCGTCTCTTTGGACTTGCTGAAGTTCGGCGTCTCTGCCGCCGTGTCAGTCTTCAGCGTCTCTGCCGCCGCCTCAGCCGTACGGCCAAAAGTCATACCAGCGGAGGCCAGGGATTTATTTAAATGGGGAAAGAGATTTAGTTCTGCGTCACATCCCCACCATACCCCTGGGTTGCCCGTCTCAGTCCTTGCCAGTTCCTTGTTTTGCAGTTCCGAGTCGCGGCCCCACCATACCCCTGGGTTGCCCATCTCCGTTTTTGCCGGTCCTTTATTGGTCCTTGAGATTTCTATAGGTGGCAATACGGGTACCTGGAGCCCATTGTATTCCTCTAGGTCCTTACAGTAATACATGATGTAATCCTGACTGTCATATCCCAACTAAATATGACAGGGGTGACTGCACCTGTAGGCTGTGTCCATCCAGTGTACACAGGTCTATGGTTATGTCATGCCGTGAACATAGGAAAATGTGTGTGGATTAGCCCCACACATATTCCAGGGGTTGATCTTCCATCATTCAATTTCATTTTAAATTTCAAAAAAGCCCAGGTAAGTGCACACCCACCGTGCAGATGGTCGAATTTCTCATGCCGTGAACATAGGAAAATGTGTGTGGATTAGCCCCACACATTTTCCACGGTTGATCTTCCATCATTCAATTTCATTTTAAATTTCAAAAAAGCCCAGGTAAGTGCACACCCACCGTGCAGATGGTCGAATTTCTCACACACACACACTCACACAACCACACACACATCCACATCCCTCTAACACATATGCACATGCACGCACACACCGTGAACATAGGAAAATGTGTGTGGATTGGCCCCACACATTTTCCATGGGTTGATCTTCCATAATTCAATTTCATTTTAAATTTCAAAAAAGCCCAGGTAAGTGCACACCCACCGTGCAGATGGTCGAATTTCTCACACACACACACTCACACAACCACACACACATCCACATCTCTCTAACACATATGCACATGCACGCACACATGCACACGAACACAAAAACATTTGAACAAACATGCACAAACACACACACGCACACACATTTTTTAACATATTTTTAAGCTGTTGGCCACTGGTGCTTTCATTTGAAAATTGAGGGTTGGTATTCCAACCCATTACACAACTTAGATGCTTGCATAGATGGCCAGCAAAGGGTACCACCTCATATTGAATATATATTTAGTATATATTAGTATAAGGCAAGTACAGAGGCTTCCCTGTGATGAAAACATATGACAAAGATGCCAACAATGCAGCAGCCGTGTTCCATGGGGGCGTAACGTTACTGAAATGTGGAACCTTCCATTCACATCAAGCACCGTTTTCATTAATTTGTATGGCAGGAAAAAAGGGCAAATTCAACCCGAAACTGTAACCATCTTCTTAAGCCTGTTTGTCCATGCAACCACTATCTTAAGCCTGCTAGCTATGTAACCGCCTTCTTATGCTCCGGATCCATGAAAACATATTCTTAAGTTATGCCCCCAGATGCCTTAGGGTCAGGTGCACAATACAAATGTAATAATACATAAATAAAGTTGCGTTTCCTCTGCCTCTCTTTCTCTTTGCAATACAAATGCGGTAGGATTTGCGCCTGCGTGCAATTTCATGCTATCGCAAATACTGTGAATCCTTATGGATCCATCTGGCTTTATGCACGAGCACAAATCCCTCTGACTCCACAGGTATCCATTGTTCATGCTACCCTGCAAACATGGCAGACAGCATTTACAATTACAATGAAATTCTGCTGAACAAGCGTGCATGGTAGGCCGAGTGTAATTGCCAATGCTGCCTGTCATGGGAGCAAAGTAGCCAGCGTTTACTAAGTTGCACGGAGAAGTACAAATGTGCACACCTGGACTCCACCATGGAAATGACCAAAATGCGGCAGTGCTGCACCACCTCGGCAAACATGACTCTTTGGAGCAAAATGAGATCCCTCTCTCGCATTTATTACATTTTATTAGAACAAAAATATCACGGAGTGATCAGTTGCTATGGTCAGAAGGAGGACTCTCTGCAGACAGAAGCCAAGCGTCCACTTTTTTGAGTTTAGTGATGCAATTATTTTGCTCGAGCCCAGGCTTGTCCATCTCCAAGCCTTGAGTCCGGAAACATGTCAGATTTTTACCATGACCCTCATTAATATTCATGAGGTAAATTCGCAAGCAATATGCCAATTTAATCTCATGAATATTAATGAGGGCTATCCTGAAAACCCGTCAGGATTCTGGCCCTCGAGGCCTGGAGTTGGACAACCCTGCGAGTCTAGCCGATCTCCGCTGAGGCTCCTCAGCTCAGTCTGGGGTACTCGTTAAGATATCACACCGCACCACCTGTACATTATCCTTGCCCTGCTACTATGCTCATTAGGCCCAATTAAACATCTTATTTTAGTTGATTTGAAATTGAAGGCAGCAGTGGGTATTCATTTAATAGCATTGATTAACACCCTACAGAGCTATGTTATAGATTAGTGACCTATGCCTTTGCTAGAGAACATTGTCTTAGGCATGGATCCTCTAACTTTTGCTGTGGTCTATTATCTCATAATAATGACCTCCAGGTTGTTCATTAATGCTTCATTTGTTCTTTTGTATACAGCTGACAGCAGAGTGCACCTTAGCCTACTGAATAATGACGGAAATGGCAATAAGCTTACACTGCACCCTCCCTCTTTCGCTGTCTCCTTCACTCATATTAAGACCTCCCACTCGTTCTGACTTTCCAGCCTTACACCCACCTACTCGGCTTTGAGTATATGCTCAGCCATGTCCAATGTAGACCAGGCCCGGAAGTGGATGACCATCATTGCAAAAACGTCGCAGAGAAAAGACAAAAACAAATGCATTTGATGTTTCCGTGAAGACATTAAACATTAAATACTATAAAATGAAAATAATCACCCAAAAGAGTCACGGTGGGCCTCATTATGGGTTTGATGGTGCAGGAAAATTGTGAGGAAAATTGCTGGTAATTCCGGCACCAGCAGTTTTCCTGCACCAGCAAAATACACATTTGCCTTAGCTGGATGTGAATCAGGCCCTGACCAGCAAATAAATGCCAGACCGGTGCCAGTAATTCTGGCATTTATTTGCCGGTGGGGGCCACTGATTTACCACCAAGAGCTGGAGGTGAATCAGGCCCTGACCAGCAAATAAATGCCAGACGGTGCCAGTAATTCTGGCATTTATTTGCCGGTGGGGGCCACTGATTTACCACCAAGAGCTGGAGGTGAATCAGGCCCTGACCAGCAAATAAATGCCAGACGGTGCCAGTAATTCTGGCATTTATTTGCCGGTGGGGGCCACTGATTTACCACCAAGAGCTGGAGGTGAATCAGGCCCTGACCAGCAAATAAATGCCAGACGGTGCCAGTAATTCTGGCATTTATTTGCCGGTGGGGGCCACGGCTTTACCACCAAGAGCTGGAGGTGAATCAGGCCCTGACCAGCAAATAAATGCCAGGCCGGTGCTAGTAATTCTGGCATTCATTTGCCGTGGGGGTCACTGATTTACCACCAAGAGCTGGAGGTGAATCAGGCCCACACCAGCAACTAAATGCCGGACTGGTGCCGGTAATCCTGGCATTTATTTGCCAGCGGGGGTCACTAATTTACCACCAAGAGCTGGAGGTGAATCAGGCCCACACCAGCAACTAAATGCCAGACTGGTGACGGTAATCCTGGCATTTATTTGCTGGTGGGGGTCACTGATTTACCACCAAGAGCTGGAGGTGAATCAGGCCCACACCAGCAAATAAATGCTGGACCGGTGCCGGTAATCCTGGCATTTATTTGCCATTGGGGGCATGATTTACCACCAAGAGCTGGAGGTGAATCAGGCCCACACCAGCAAATAAATGCCGGACTGGTGCCGGTAATCCTGGCATTTATTTGCCATTGGGGCATGATTTCCCACCAAGAGCTGGAGGTGAATCAGGCCCACACCAGCAACTAAATGCCGGACTGGTAACGGTAATCTTGGCATTAATTTGCGATTGGGGGCCTGATTTACCGCCAGCAATCCCCTCCTTGGGAGTCCATTGAATGGGAATTTGTCAGGCTTTCCGCCACCTGGAATCAGGCAACGGAATCGGCAGGGCCTGCGCGCAAAGTTGGAAATTACTGCAACTTGTTAATGAGAGGCTTGTTCTTTTTCCCATTTTCTTCAAACGGATATGTTCAAGCTTTTATTGCTGTAATATGCGAAACACACTTTTCTAGTCAAGTGTATTTGGCGTGCATAGACTGTGCAAAATGCCCCAATCGGTGCAATTAGAAAGGTGTAAATTGCACATCTAAATAAAAATGCAGCGCAGGAGGAAGAGACTCTTAGCCCATTCCGAGGCAGTGGTGCAGCAGTGAAGACTACAGCCAGTGTTTGTGCTCAGAGGGCAGCTGCGCTTGGCAACGCCAGTGAGGGTGAGTTGGCCATGGTCCTGTGCTGGAAACCATCGCGACTGTGATATAATAATCAACTTGCTAAGAACGTTTGACCTAATGGACACTCTGGGCCCGAGTCATGGGATTATTTGCATGGTTCAAAGCGACTTTGCACTGCCGACATGGAATTGTGCAAAGGGAATGTTTGCAGTCCAAAGCACGTGCAAAGTCAGTGAGTGCATAGTCATTTGTGCAGTACAAAATGACTTTGCACAGACTTTGCACTGCAAAAATACACTTTGCACCGTTCCATGAATCTGGGTTTGTGTCTGCAGTGCAAAGTCACTTTGAACCGTGCAAATAACCCCATGAATGGGGCGGGCCCGGGTGTCAAAGCACGGGCATCAGAGTGAGCAGCAGACGCCAGCATGCCAGCAACCCATGGGGAACGGTCACAAAGCCTCATCTCCCCAAAGGTTAACCAACAATGACCAGGACAGTAACTCTGAATGTTAGAGGGGCCCAGGGGGAAGGGCATACGCCGGCAGTTGTCCTGAACAGTGTGCTGCAAATCACCTATACATCATTTTGGAAATGTGGAGCTTTGATTGGGGATATTGCGACAGTGTGCAGCAGAGCAAGGTTCTGCGATGGGGGCTATGGGATGATGGTATGAGGATCCTTTGGAGTTGTCAGAGGCTCGGGTTGACTGCTTGGAACTATGTGCAGCTCGGTTTGCAGCGGTGTCACACCAAATATGGAACAATGTCATCTTAAATGTGGAGCTGGGGCTCTGCTTGGAACTGTGTGTTGCTCTGTGTGCATGTGTGTCAGATCAGCTTGGAACTGTGTGGGGCTCTGTGTGCATGTGTGTCAGATCAGCTTGGGGCTGTGTGGGGCTCTGTTTGGAACTGTGTGGGCTCTGCTTGTAGGTATGTCAGATCAGCTTGGAGCTGTGTGGGGCTATCCTTGGAACTGTGTGGGCTCTGTTTGTAGGTGTGTCAGATCAGCTTGGAGCTGTGTGGGTCTCTGCTTGGAACTGTGTAGGCTCTGTGTGCATGTGTGTCAGATCAGCTTGGAACTGTGTGGGGCTCTGTGTGCATGTGTGTCAGATCAGCTTGGGGCTGTGTGGGGCTCTGTTTGGAACTGTGTGGGCTCTGCTTGTAGGTATGTCAAATCAGCTTGGAGCTGTGTGGGGCTATCCTTGGAACTGTGTGGGCTCTGTTTGTAGGTGTGTCAGATCAGCTTGGAGCTGTGTGGGTCTCTGCTTGGAAAAGTGTAGGCTCTGTGTGCATGTGTGTCAGATCAGCTTGGAACTGTGTGGGGCTCTGTGTGAATGTGTGTCAGATCAGCTTGGGGCTGTGTGGGGCTCTGTTTGGAACTGTGTGGGCTCTGCTTGTAGGTATGTCCGATCAGCTTGGAGCTGTGTGGGGCTATCCTTGGAACTGTGTGGGCTCTGTTTGTAGGTGTGTCAGATCAGCTTGGAGCTGTGTGGGTCTCTGCTTGGAACTGTGTAGGCTCTGTGTGCATGTGTGTCAGATCAGCTTGGAACTGTGTGGGGCTCTGTGTGCATGTGTCTCAGATCAGCTTGGGGCTGTGTGGGGCTCTGTTTGGAACTGTGTAGGCTCTGTGTGCATGTGTGTCAGACCAGCTTGGAACTGTGTGGGGCTCTGTTTGGAACTGCGTGGGCTCTGCTTGTAGGTATGTCAGATCAGCTTGGAGCTGTGTGGGGCTATCCTTGGAACTGCGTGGGCTCTGTTTGTAGGTGTGTCTGATCAGCTTGGAGCTGTGTGGGGCTCTGTTTGGAACTGTGTGGGCTCTGCTTGTAGGTGTGTCAGATCAGCTTGGAGCTGTGTGGGGCTATCCTTGGAACTGCGTGGGCTCTGTTTGTAGGTGTGTCAGATCAGCTTGGAACTGTGTGTGGCTCTGTTTGGAACTGTGTGGGCTATGCTTGTAGGTGTGTCAGATCAGATTGGAGCTGTGTGGGGCTATCCTTGGAACTGTGTGGGCTCTGTTTGTAGGTGTGTCAGATCAGCTTGGAGCTGTGTGGGTCCCTGCTTGGAACTGTGTAGGCTCTGTGTGCATGTGTGTCAGATCAGCTTGGAACTGTGTGGGGCTCTGTGTGCATGTGTGTCAGATCAGCTTGGGGCTCTGTTTGGAACTGTGTGGGCTCTGCTTGTAGGTATGTCAGATCAGCTTGGAGCTGTGTGGGGCTATCCTTGGAACTGTGTGGGCTCTGTTTGTAGGTGTGTCAGATCAGCTTGGAGCTGTGTGGGTCTCTGCTTGGAACTGTGTAGGCTCTGTGTGCATGTGTGTCAGATCAGCTTGGAACTGTAACGCTCACCTGATTCCCGTAGAGGCGCCGGTCTTGACTGGGCGTATACCGTATCTTCTAAGGTGATGTGTAACACACGGCTGGCTCTTTGGGCTGGACCCCTGTGCACTGTATGTCTGACTTGAAGGGTAAGGTGTCTGCAGATAGAAAATATGGGATTAATGAACTGGGTTATTGAATGTCTCTCTCTTCTTCCCTTTCTCTTCTCCTGTAGGACCCCAAAGGTTAACGCGCTCACCTTAGGTAAGTGAACGCCGTGCTCTCCATCTGCTTCGGAGCAGGGTGCTGAAACCAGTTTCCTCACTGGATAATGGAAGCAGGCCTCTTGACTTCAGAGGACTGCTGTCCGTCGTTTTCTTCACGCACGGTAAGTTTCGAGTAATTCAAATGTCTTTAAAAGTCTTTAGTAATGTTGTATCTTGTTTTGCAGGGTTCCGGCGATGGCGAAGATGGAGCCCGTGTGATGAATAAAAGCGCCTTGAAGCACGTAAGTAAGCACTTGCTGCCTGCTTCACGGCGCGCTCTAACTGTCTTTTTCCTTTGCAGGTATAAGTTCGGAGTGGCTGCAGGGTGCCCGAATACCCACTGGGTTAGATGTGAAAGGAGTAATGGCTCGTGAGTATTTAAGTTCCCCAAAGTCTTTAAACGCACCTTGTTTTATCTTTCAGATGCGGGATGCAGCGCTGAAGGCCTCCGGAGCGTGCGCAGAATTGGTAAGCTTTTGTCTTTCAGATGCCGGAATGCAGTGCGAGGCGTCGATGACAGCCGATGGATCAGGTAAAAGGAGCGCTGTCACTGAAGACCGTAATGCTAACCTGTTCTTTCTTGTCTTTATAGGTGTTGCTGAAGACTGGATTCAGGATGGAAGCCTTTTTCCTTAGGCCCAGGATCAGATGCAGAAGACACGATGAGCGTTCTGCTGCAGAGGATGCAGAATAACACAAAGCAAGATTCATCCATCGGGTGTGGTTTAAATAGCCTCCTGTAGTGCTTAGGTGTCTCCTTCCACAGCCACGCCTAGGAAAGAAAAGAGTCCCTGCTTTCCAGAAGAGTTCCAGGGTTCTGAACCTAGGGAGTGGCTCCTGCCCCACCCAACAGGAAAAGTAGTCCCGAACAGAAGAGGATCAGAGGCTCAACTGGCAGGTAAGTAAGCAGCATGGTCTGCCGCAGGTAAGTCCACCCAAGCATTATGATCCCGGCGCTTCCAGCGCTGGGACTGGGCACATTTATGAGCCTGCCGCCACCGGCGCCAGGACAGAGTCCAAAAGGTCCCAATTGGGACCGGCTGGCGCTCGGAACCTGGGTTATGGGTCTGCTTCCAAGGGAGTTGGGCAAGTCCTGACCTCTTGGAAGCAGAGATCATGACAGTACCCCCCCTCAAGGCCCCTCCCAAACCGGGCTTCTCCGGGGGTTTTGGTTTGTCAGGAAATGTTCGATGAAATTTTTTGATTAGGCGAGGAGCGTGGACATATTCAGCAGGTTCCCAGGATCTCTCTTGGGGGCCGTAGCCTTTCCAGTCAATTAGGTAAAATAGTTTAGATTTGGAGATCTTGGAGTCCAGAATGCTTTTGACTTCAAACTCGAGTTCTCCATCAACTAGGATAGGTTTTGGAGATGTAGTTAGTCGGGTTTGAGGTTGCACGGGTTTTAATAGAGAGACGTGGAAGACCGGATGAATCTTCATGTGCGGGGGCAAGTCCAACTTGACCGCTACTGGGTTTACTATGGTAGTGATGGAATAGGGACCAAGGTATCTTGGGTTGAATGTACGTGGCCCTTTTAGAGGTAGATATTTGGTAGATAACCAGACTTGATCCCCTACTTGATATTGAGGGGCTTCCTTCCGATGTTGATCTGCTCCTTTCTTGTATTGTTCTTTAGCCCTTTGAAGTGGAGAAACAGCTTCCTTAAAGGCTTGGGTGATTGTAGCATGCAGGTATTCTACTGCTGGTGTTTCAAGATCTTGGAGGGGATCCAACTCCTAGGTTCGAGGGTGACTGCCGTATAAAAGAAAAAACGGGGTTTTCCCAGTTCCCGAATGGACAGAGTTATTGTAGGCATATTCGGCTATCCAAAGTATGTCTTTCCAAGTTTTTTCAGTTTGTTGCAGCATGCAGCGTAAGTACTGTTCCAGAGTTTGATTGGTCCTCTCGGTTTGTCCGTCGGTCTGAGGGTGGTGACTGGTCGATAGTCTCATATCAATTTGAGCCGACCGACAGCAACTTCGCCAAAAATGAGAAATAAATTGACTACCACGATCCGATATTAGAACCGAAGGAAAACCGTGCAGTCGGACGATGTTTTCCAGAAATTCACGGGCCAGAGTTGCTGCTGTTGGCAAGCCTTTGAGCGGAATGAAATGCGCCATCTTGGAGAATAAGTCCACGATTACTAGAATCGTATTGTATCCGGAGCATGGAGGTAGATCGGTGATGAAGTCCATAGAAAGCGTATGCCAAGGGCGAGGTGGGATGTCAATAGGGCGTAAGAGGCCTGCTGGTCTTTCCTTTTGACTCTTGTTTTGGGCGCATACTCCACAGGACATTATAAAGTCTCTGATATCTTTTTTCCAAGACGGCCACCAGAAGTAGCGCTTGATCTTTTCTGAAGTCTTGGTCATACCGGGATGTCCTTCCATTAAAGAATCGTGATAACAAGAGATTACTTTTTTCTGTAAATCTGTGCTGGGCAGGTATAATCGTTCTTGGAAATACAACAAGTTGTCCTTTACTGCAAAGTCCTTTCCCTTTAAAGGCCAATTCTGTATGTCTGCTGGAGTTACAAGTTGCCTGGCTTTATCCTTAACTTCCTCTATGGATTGTGTGGCGATTACACCCAGGATTCTTTGTTCGGGAATGATAGGTACAGGTTTAGGGTTGATCAAGTGTTCTTCCACTCCCATTCGAGAAAGGGCATCGGCTTTAGCGTTTTTTGTACCGGGTCGATAGGTAATTATAAAGTCAAATTCGGCAAAGAATAATGCCCAACGAAGTTGTCTAGAGGATTGGGCTTTTGCAGTTTTCAAATATTGCAGGTTTCGGTGATCCGTAATCACAGTAACGGTGTGTCGGGCCCCCAGCAGATAATGCCGCCAAGCCTTAAAAGCAGACTTGATAGCCAGAAGTTCCTTGTCAGTAATCGTGTAATTGATTTCAGGAGGCGAGAATTTGCGGGACCAAAATGCCACAGGATGCAACTGATTGGTTACCGGGTCCTTTTGTGATAGAACTGCCCCCATGGCAAGGCTTGAAGCATCAGTTTCCACGATGTAGGGGAGTTCGGGGCGAGGGTGTTTTAAGATTGGTGCAGAGATAAATTTAGTCTTCAAATCCTGGAAAGCTTGTTCCGCCTCGGTAGACCATTCAAAACGTTTGTTTTTCTTTAACAAGGCAGTGATGGGCTGGACTATTCGAGAAAATTCGGGGATAAACCTACGGTAAAAGTTAGCGAAGCCTAACATGCTTTGCACACCTTTTACGGAGGATGGTGATGGCCATTTGAGAATTGCATCGACCTTTTTTGAATCCATACGTACTCCGCTAGGTGATAATTTGAATCCCAAGAATTCAACTTCAGTCACGTTGAAAACACATTTTTCCAACTTAGCGAAAAGTTTGTGTTGACGCAATCTTTCGAGGACCATTTTTACGTGTTTCCGACTTTCAGATTCCGATGAAGAATAAACGAGGATGTCGTCAATGTAAACAACAACACACACATCTATGAGCTCTCTGAGGACATCGTTCATAAAATATTGAAAGGCGGCCGGGGCATTGCAAAGTCCAAAGGGCATGACCTGATATTCAAATAGTCCATATTTGGTGCGGAAGGCCGTCTTCCATTCATCGCCCTCCTTTATTCGAACCAAATGGTAGGCTCCTCTAAGGTCCAACTTTGTATATATGCATGCTTTTCTGACCTGGTCCAAGAGTTCAGGGATCAAAGGTAAAGGATATCTATTCTTGACGGTGATCTGGTTCAGGGAGCGATAATCTATACAAGTTCTAAGGTCTCCTTCCTTTTTTGGAACGAAGAACAAAGCTGAAGAAGCAGGGGACTTGGAAGGACGAATAAACCCATTTGCCAGGTATTGATCCAGGTATTGACGAAGGTGAAGGTTCTCAGGCTCAGTGAGGGCATAAATTCTACTACAAGGAGGAGTAGATCCAGGTATCAGGTCTATCTGGCAGTCATAAGACCTATGAGGAGGTAGAGAATTAGCCTGATCCTTCCGGAAAACATCTTGGTATTCTTGGTATTCGGGAGGTAACTGGGGAGTCGTCTCTGAAGAAGTAGCTGCCAGTGCAACACCAGGTGGAGGATGACAAGTAGACACACATTCTGGAAACTGGACCGTTCTTGCTCGCCAATCGATCAGAGGATTGTGTTTCTCTAACCAAGGAATTCCTAGAATAACCTGAAACTGAGGGGCCTTGATCACATCGAACACGAATTTCTCATGGTGTCCATCTTGACTTACGAGCGTCACTTCTTGAGTGGTATGCGTTACTGGTCCGGAGGCTATCTCCGTTCCATCCACCGTAGTAATGACGTCCTTTACAGCCTTGGGACAAAGAGTTAGATTCATCCTCAAAACCATTGCATGATCCACATAATTGCCGATGGCACCGCTGTCGACGTAAGCTTCAATTGCATGTAATCAATCCGGATTATCAGGGCTAATGAGGACCATAGGTATCACGAAATGCGAGGTCACAGAACTGGTTTTCACGCTCGGCAAGAGGACCTCTATTCTTGTCGGGCGAGGTCGTTTCCCTGCTCAGAGTTTGTAACTTTGGTAACTGCAGCTCCTACTGCCTTCTTGGCAGGTTTCACCGGACAGTCTCGAAGAAAGTGCCCTGAGTTTCCGCAATAGAGGCATAATTGCAACTGTTTTCTTCTTTCCCGCTCCTTTTGTGTTAGAGGACCTTTCAGGCCCCCTATTTGCATGGGTTCCCCGGAGTCTACTCCTTTGGAAGGAGTTGGCGGTTTGGAAAATACTCGAGCATCAAACTTGGAACGATCAGCCTTCCTGTTCTGCAGTCTGTGATCTATTTGAACAACTAAATCTATATAGTCCGAACAATCTTGTGGGGGATTCACTACTTGGGCTAACACATCTTTGAGCTCTCCACGTAGACCTCTATAAAACAGCGTAATCCTTTTGTCCTCAGGCCATTGAGTTTCCACTATCAGTCTGTTGAAAGATGCAATATAAGCCAAAAGGTCTTGATTACCTTGTCGCAACGAAAGAAGCTCATTGTCCAAAGCCTGCCCCTGTGAATGTCTTGCGAAAAGTTTTTCCATACTGAGCTGAAAAGCTTGAAAATCATGGAGGACCGGATCATCTTGATTTACTAGAGGGATCGACCAGTCTGCCGCATTACCACCAAGGTACGAAAGCACGAAAGCTACTTTAGCCTGATCAGTTGGAAATGCTGCTGGCCGGCATAAGAAATGCAACCGACACTGATTGATAAATACTGCAAACCTCTTTGGGTCACCAGAAAATCGTTCGGGCGGAGCCAGAGGTACGTTCCCAGGTAGGTTGATCTGCACTGGACTCATAGAGGATGTAGAAGGAAGATTTCCCCCAGATGCGGGTAACGGGGTCTGTCCGGCTTGTGACTGTAGCAATTGCCTAGCGAGATCATCTGTTCGCTCCTTGGAAATAATCAGTTCCCTTTTTAGAGCGTTGGTTTCCTGACGGGCTGCATGCACTTCTGCCCTTAGTTCCCCAAGCAACTGGGCTAGCTGGTCGGTATCCGAGGTTTCCATAGCGCCTGGACGGGAGTTTTGTGGTAGGCTTTGTGTTCTGTAACGCTCACCTGATTCCCGTAGAGGCGCCGGTCTTGACTGGGCGTATACCGTATCTTCTAAGGTGATGTGTAACACACGGCTGGCTCTTTGGGCTGGACCCCTGTGCACTGTATGTCTGACTTGAAGGGTAAGGTGTCTGCAGATAGAAAATATGGGATTAATGAACTGGGTTATTGAATGTCTCTCTCTTCTTCCCTTTCTCTTCTCCTGTAGGACCCCAAAGGTTAACGCGCTCACCTTAGGTAAGTGAACGCCGTGCTCTCCATCTGCTTCGGAGCAGGGTGCTGAAACCAGTTTCCTCACTGGATAATGGAAGCAGGCCTCTTGACTTCAGAGGACTGCTGTCCGTCGTTTTCTTCACGCACGGTAAGTTTCGAGTAATTCAAATGTCTTTAAAAGTCTTTAGTAATGTTGTATCTTGTTTTGCAGGGTTCCGGCGATGGCGAAGATGGAGCCCGTGTGATGAATAAAAGCGCCTTGAAGCACGTAAGTAAGCACTTGCTGCCTGCTTCACGGCGCGCTCTAACTGTCTTTTTCCTTTGCAGGTATAAGTTCGGAGTGGCTGCAGGGTGCCCGAATACCCACTGGGTTAGATGTGAAAGGAGTAATGGCTCGTGAGTATTTAAGTTCCCCAAAGTCTTTAAACGCACCTTGTTTTATCTTTCAGATGCGGGATGCAGCGCTGAAGGCCTCCGGAGCGTGCGCAGAATTGGTAAGCTTTTGTCTTTCAGATGCCGGAATGCAGTGCGAGGCGTCGATGACAGCCGATGGATCAGGTAAAAGGAGCTCTGTCACTGAAGACCGTAATGCTAACCTGTTCTTTCTTGTCTTTATAGGTGTTGCTGAAGACTGGATTCAGGATGGAAGCCTTTTTCCTTAGGCCCAGGATCAGATGCAGAAGACACGATGAGCGTTCTGCTGCAGAGGATGCAGAATAACACAAAGCAAGATTCATCCATCGGGTGTGGTTTAAATAGCCTCCTGTAGTGCTTAGGTGTCTCCTTCCACAGCCACGCCTAGGAAAGAAAAGTCCCTGCTTTCCAGAAGAGTTCCAGGGTTCTGAACCTAGGGAGTGGCTCCTGCCCCACCCAACAGGAAAAGTAGTCCCGAACAGAAGTTCCAGTTGGCAGGTAAGTAAGCAGCATGGTCTGCCGCAGGTAAGTCCACCCAAGCATTATGAGCCCGGCGCTTCCAGCGCTGGGACTGGGCACATTTATGAGCCTGGCGCCACCGGCGCCAGGACAGAGTCCAAAAGGTCCCAATTGGGACCGGCTGGCGCTCGGAACCTGGGTTATGGGTCTGCTTCCAAGGGAGTTGGGCAAGTCCTGACCTCTTGGAAGCAGAGATCATGACAGGAACTGTGTGGGGCTCTGTGTGCATGTGTGTCAGATCAGCTTGGGGCTGTGCGGGGCTCTGTTTGGAACTGTGTAGGCTCTGTGTGCATGTGTGTCAGACCAGCTTGGAACTGTGTGGGGCTCTGTTTGGAACTGCGTGGGCTCTGCTTGTAGGTATGTCAGATCAGCTTGGAGCTGTGTGGAGCTATCCTTGGAGCTGCGTGGGCTCTGTTTGTAGGTGTGTCTGATCAGCTTGGAGCTGTGTGGGGCTCTGTTTGGAACTGTGTGGGCTCTGCTTGTAGGTGTGTCAGATCAGCTTGGAGCTGTGTGGGGCTATCCTTGGAACTGCGTGGGCTCTGTTTGTAGGTGTGTCAGATCAGCTCGGAACTGTGTGGGGCTCTGTTTGGAACTGTGTGGGCTCTGCTTGTAGGTGTGTCAGATCAGCTTGGAGCTGTGTGGGGCTATCCTTGGAACTGTGTGGGCTCTGTGTGCATGAGTGTCAGATCAGCTTGGAGCTGTGTGGGGCTATCCTTGGAACTGTGTGGGCTCTGTTTGTAGGTGTGTCGGATCAGCTTGGAGCTGTGTGGGGCTCTGCTTGAAACTGTGTAGGCTCTGTGTGCATGTGTGTCAGATCAGCTTGGAACTGTGTGGGGCTCTGTGTGCATGTGTGTCAGATCAGCTTGGGGCTGTGTGGGGCTCTGTTTGGAACTGTGTAGGCTCTGTGTGCATGTGTGTCAGATCAGCTTGGAGCTGTATGGGGCTATCCTTGGAACTGTGTGTGCTCTGTTTGTAGGTGTGTCAGATCAGCTTGGAACTGTGTGGGGCTCTGTTTGGAACTGTGTGGGCTCTGCTTGTAGGTGTGTCAGATCAGCTTGGAGATGTGTGGGGCTATCCTTGGAATTGTGTGGGCTCTGTGTGCATGTGTGTCAGATCAGCTTGGAGCTGTGTGTGGCTATCCTTGGAACTGTGTGGGCTCTGTGTGCTTGAGTGTCAGATCAGCTTGGAGCTGTGTGGGGCTATCCTTGGAACTGTGTGGGCTCTGTTTGTAGGTGTGTCAGATCAGCTTGGAGCTGTGTGGGGCTCTGCTGCTTGGAACTGTGTGGGCTCTGCTTGTAGGTGTGACAGATCAGCTTGGAGCTGTGTGGGGCTCTGCTGCTTGGAACTGTGTGGGCTCTGTTTGTAGGTGTGTCACATCAGCTTGGAGCTGTGTGGGGCTCTGCCTGTCACTTTGTTGGGCTCTGTTTGTAGGTGTATGAGGTCATATTTGGAACAATTTCATCTTAAATTTGGAGTTTTGTGGCACTCAGCAGCTGTGTGAGACCCTATTTGAAGCAATGCAATCTTAAACTTGGATCTTGTGGGGGCTCTGTGCGTCCCCTTAATGCGGGTAAAGTATCGTAGGCAGAAGGCACAGTCTGCACTCACATACAGGCACACACACAGGTCTCCACACTATCACTGCTCTGAACGGCCCTTGCCTGTTACTAGTTCTGACTGCTCACACATTCAGTCAATGGCCTCTCGCTTGTCACTCACAGGAAAGACACCAGATTTGCGAACATTAACTACTCACTTGTGCAAACTGGCAGATGATGACAAGTTTCAGTAACTAAACTAAACACATCCAACTTTTTAATAAAATCCTGATATTGCAATAGGCCCTCCTTCGCCAGGTTAAGGGTTTCATCACAATTTCCCCTAATAGCTATTACTGTTCTCCAACCCGGTGCTACTAATGTAATCTTCCGTGTAGGCATGTCAGTGTGGCACCGGCTATGATTGTCCCTGTGGTCTTCAGGTTAGACAGATATCGGCAGAACGAACTTAACTTACTAAGCTATTGCATCACCCTGAAGGCATATTTCCTGTCATCCTAGCATCAGTCATCTTCATTGACCTGGGTACCATGGAAACATAAACACACACGTGCTATAAAACACCAGAGAGTCCCTGCTTATTAATTCCCTTTCACAGCTCCCACACAGGGGTCCTGATAGGTCTTTGCAGTGCGGTCTAGCTCTGCTTGAGCCAATGTTCCATTGCTTTGTGCACTCTGGCCTCGGTAACCCTCATACATAAAATGTGTTGCTGCTCCCAACTGTCCTATACAAATATAGGTGAACAGGTGACACACCAGGCCATGGTTGATAATGCACTTGTGTTGGGAATCACAGGAGTCACCTTCTCGGGGTTAGATGCGGGGACCGCAGGTCCCACCAGCACAGCAAGCACACCTGTATCATTACTTCACCAGGAACTAGATGGGCTGCCTGCAGGGTGCACCTAGCTGCAGTAGGTGCATTAACCCATTTCACTGTTGGCCTATACCCTTCCTCTAAGTCCAGGATGCTGAATATCCCTGAGGCCTTCGTTTGGCCCAAGTTCAGAGGGCATTCTGTTTGACTGGGAAAAACTAATCAGTGGGAGGCGTGAGCCATCTAAAGTTTGAGGAGGGCAGTGAAGTCTTTGCTATCATCTTGGGGGGTATGGGCAGGGCAGCCTTCTGTCCTGTGGCACTTGATGTGCGTTGCTGCCGCCTGTTGATGGGTCCTGAAACTTGAACACTCACTGCTCTCAGAGGGTTGATCATTGGCCGGCTCGTGCTGTAGCGCCCCCTTTTCCATGAAGATCAGACCTGAATTTTGCCCTCAACTTTCGCAATTTGGGAGGGCTTCCCTTCAGCCCTCACAAGGCAGTGGCTGGCTCTGGCTCTAGTGAGGAGCAAAATGCCATCACATTCAGCCCCCTACGCTGTTTACATGTTAAGCCTCAGATTCATCTAGGGCTCTGGTCTTCAAACTGTGGGGCTGCCCCCCCCCCCAGGGATGCCCAAGGGAGGCACAAGGAGGACATAAGGCTCTTCAAATAGAGATTACAGTGATGGTTTGTAGTAGGACATGTAGCGGATATGGCGTCTGGGGGGCTCGGCCGCAATATGTTTACTCAAGAGGGGCTCAGCACAACAAGGTTTGAATACCACTGACCGAGGGGACTTGGTACGCAGGTGAAGGGACTGGCGCCCAACAATCACGTACGCATTACTCCTCTTCACCCACATGGGGGAGGGTTGTGGTCGTTCCTCTACCCACGTGAATGAAAGGCGCGCACTGGCAGTGTGGTCCCGGAAAGGGCTGTCTCCACCAGTGCCCTTCCTCACATTTACACACCTGTTTCACATGTACAGACATATTCTGTGGGGATCTGTGCCTGCACGCAAGATCCACTGCTTTCTTTCTACTGAGCCTTGGCTGCAAATAGGAGGCGCAGTGGAAACGCCTTCTGGAGGGCAAGTATCTATAAGAGGTAGGGTTGGGGCGAAGCAGAACAAGCAGGGAGCACAGCCTCCCTGACATAAACACCCCTCACTGATCTAGAAGCTCTGCGCCTGAAGACCCAACCGCGCGCATGCGCGCCGATAAATCTCCCGTGAGCCCCCAGGCAGCCTGAGTATGAAGACGGATGACTTCTGAGCGCGTGATCATCTCTCCCGCTCCAGCCAAAGGGCAGCCATTCCTCTTCCAGCCCATTAGTGCCAGCTGGGTATGGCGCACCGCGTGACATAGCAGCGCGAGGGGGACGCAAGGACACCTAAATATTGTGTATGCGCTTAATGAAAACGCTGCTAACAATAGCAGAGGACATCATGTGGACCCGTAGTTCCAATTAAGAGGGTTTATTGTGCTGTCCGACACCATTAGATGCTGAAGTGACTTATCTCTGGAAGGGTTGCGGTGGCCGGTGTACAGCGTTGAGCTGCATCTACCGCCCCTCACCCCCATCACACCCGCCTCACCTGCATGGAACACTATCAAAGTCCTTGTCACGCTTCCAAGAGATAACTTGGGCACCATATCAAGCCCATGTGGCCAAGTGGGTAAGTCACCCTCAGTATTCTGCATAAAGGTTGGGGCCACAATTATCTCCTCATGTAGTCTTCTTTCATAAAACTGGGTGCCGTTGCCCCACAATATTTCAAATTAAATTTAAGAGGAAGAAAGTGTTGTTCTCTTAACTCCAGCAGTGTGATGCAAAACTCTCACAGGGCTGGGGAACTCCCTTCACACCCAACTTGCAATGAATCAAATCAAAGAAGGGTTTGTTCATTTTTTTTTTCTTTTTTATCATCACGCAGTCAAAACAATGAGTAACATTAACTTGGAAAAAAGAACACCCATTACTCAAGCACCGAGAGATGACTCTGATTGTCGTAAGCACTGCATTGAAAGGTTTAAGCATGCAGGGTAAAGCACAGAGCACAACACACCCTTCAAAAATGGCTCTTCCTCACTGTTTGGCCAGAATTGCCCTTCTGAATTTTAGGACCAATTTATCATGGACACAGCAAGTAAATGTGCTCGACTATGTGGTGTTGTTTACACACCACTGCATGGTTCAGCCGTAAAGTAATGTTGTTTACCATGCCTACCTGTACACCCGATATACGCTCCCACTCAATGAGGTAAGGCTTTACGGGATTGTGCTCCTACACTAATGTTGTTTACCATGCACACCTGTACACCCGATGTAGCCCCTGCACCATTAGTTGAAGCTTTACCGGTTTGTGCACGTACACCAATGTTGTCTACCATGCCTACTTGCACACCCGATGTAGCCCCCGCACCATTAGGTGAAGCTTTACCGGTTTGTGCACGTACACCAATGTTGTCTACCATGCCTACTTGCACACCCGATGTAGCCCCTGCACCATTAGTTGAAGCTTTACCGGTTTGTGCACGTACACCAATGTTGTCTACCATGCCTACTTGCACACACAATATAGACCCCTGCAGCATTAGGTGATGCTTTACCCGTTTGTGCACCCACACCAATGTTGTCTACCATGCCTACTTGCACACCCGATGTAGCCCCCGCACCATTAGGTGAAGCTTTACCGGTTTGTGCACGTACACCAATGTTGTCTACCATGCCTACTTGCACACCCGATGTAGCCCCCGCACCATTAGGTGAAGCTTTACCGGTTTGTGCACGTACACCAATGTTGTCTACCATGCCTACTTGCACACCCGATGTAGCCCCTGCACCATTAGTTGAAGCTTTACCGGTTTGTGCACGTACACCAATGTTGTCTACCATGCCTACTTGCACACACAATATAGACCCCTGCAGCATTAGGTGATGCTTTACCCGTTTGTGCACCCACACCAATGTTGTCTACCATGCCTACTTGCACACCCGATGTAGCCCCCGCACCATTAGGTGAAGCTTTACCGGTTTGTGCACCCACACCAATGTTGTCTACCATGCCTACTTGCACACCCGATATAGACCTCCGCACCGTGAGGTGAGGCTTTACTGGAATGTGCACTCACGATCTACCCCTATGTTGTAACATTTGTGGTTGGTCCTGCACACTGTGGACTATGCTACTGCACTTGTACTGGTACTAGCGCCTAGATGTCTGAGGGCTTTGCGTGCTGCTCTAAAGGCACACATAAATGGTTCAGCCTTTACTTCAGGAAAAACAGTGTTCATTTATATTTTATTAAAAACGTTTCCTAACTCTTGAATCCTTCCATGAAATATATTTTTTAAAATGTCTGCAGTAAAATTTCGAGCTACAGCAACTCCATGGAAAGTTTCAGAATGCTCATGGAAAATGTAGTTTTGATTGCATTTTGAACAGCTTTTACTTTGGGGTTTTCTCATATTGAAAAATAATAATAATTTTGACCAAAATAACTCAAAATAGGCTCTTCATTTTTCAAGATTTTTGGCAGTTCGAGGTTCAGGATTTTAGACATGTACCTAGATCTTACCGGAAATTGATTCACTGAAAAAAAATGGAAAATGGAGCTGACCAATTTCAAGATAGTCACGTTTTAAAATGTATCCATGTTTCTGATGCTTGTGTAATCTGCTTAGTTCAAGTGCTTTGAATAGGTCCTTTATATGATCTGTACACGTACTTGTAGAAGATGTACATTTCATATATATAAGGCTGCTATCGGTTTGAAAACTCACATCAAACTCCATATTTACTTTAATGTCAGTTTTCATAGGTATGTAAGACGTATTGTAGATGCACATTGCGTACAGATATGAAATATAAAGCAACCATACGCCTCATAAGCTTCGAAAACTCACATTAAAGTTACACCTCCTTTTAATGTGAGCGTTTTTATGTATAGAAGGAATATAAGACATGAGCAGAATAATTGTACATCTTACATACATACAGTCCATGTATGCATAGGAATTGTATATTTCATACATGTTCACTTAAATAAGTATGAAAACTGACATCAAATCCAGGACTGACTTTGATGTCAGTTTTCAAAAGATGTAAATTGTATACATGTACAAACTGTACAACTCTTATATGACTCCTATTTGTATAAAAATTCAAATCAAAGTCAAACCTCACTTTATTGTGAGTCTGCATACGTAGAGTAGGTGTATACCGCAACAACGAAACAAACCACACATAACCTCGCACAACAACACATGACAACTACCGAACAAAAAACCACACCTCCGCTCAGCAAACAGTGTAAACCGAACTGAAGCTGCTGTAAGCGACTTCAATTCAACACTACAGCTAAGTCAATGCCTAGTCTGGGATGCTGAGGAAAACCCTTATTGATATATTTTTATGTCCAGTTCGTTACTCTGGATGACAACCCTTATAATCCCCCCGACCCCGATGAGCCAAGAAGTAGGTTTGTTTTGCAAATTTAAAAGGTTTATTTGAAAATTAAACAATATATATCTATCACACTTTTATAGTAAATTAATATTTGATAGCACACTTGTGAGGATGATAGTTATCAACAATGGATAATGTTAGAGTGTACACTCTTTTTGATGGCTTAGAAGTGATATAGAGAGGATAAAGTAGCTGAGAATGTTTTTATGGCTTCAAGGACAATGCAATGATGAATGAAAATACAGTACAGAAATAAACTTGATATGACTTCAACAAAAGACAATGCAATCACTTTTCTTTGACAATTCATCCCCCCCCTCTATGCAAGGTAAAGAGATGGGAGGAAAGCACACAGTTCTCAGGAATGCAATCAAATATAATTCAGTTCCCCACTAGCAAGCTTAGAGGAAAACAGGTAGAAGTTTTAAACACAGGCAAGATACTTTGATGTAGTTGCAATTAAGTGAAACATATGCTAAAATTGCTTTTAATTCCCTATAGGAGGTTCCGGGCGAGTGAGAGATACTTTAAATTAATTCAGGATCACTTTAGCAATGCTCTATGAATGATTGTCAGGTTGCACACGAATTTCAGCAAGGAAGGCAAGGACAAATATTTTTACACGTGGCTGAAATTAAGCAAAATGTCAAATTGCGGCAAATTTAGTCGCGTGCGTCGAGCGCAAATACGGAGGCACTATAAGGAGTAGGAAGTCGGTTCTAGGCTCGTTGGAAAGCTTAGAACCTTAGCTTTAAGAAAACTCGCTCCTAGCCCAAACGGTTCCGGAGATACGGCCGATTCAGTAAAGGTAGTTTTTCGGATTTTAAATTTTAAAGCTCAGAATGACAGATGACAGTTTTCAGTTTTAAAGATGACAGAATGACACGATTTTCTAAGTTCTAATAGGCTAAAATAGTTTGGATTAGATTATTTTAAACTAAGAGATTGGTTTTGGCACAGTGCTAGCTGGGTACTCACACTAGATTTTGGACAGGAATGCGACTTCATCACCGATCGGGTCAGGATTGGCTGGACTTCTGCTAGCAGTTCTTCACAGCGATCTGGTCTCTGGTTCGCTATGGTTCCGAATACAGCACTGCCTTCTGGATACTGCTACAGGTTCTTGCAAAAGTTCTTGGCAAAGAATTCAAACAGCTCGCCCGTCTGTTGAATAGTTTGGTGGGTTTTGAGGCCTGCTGAAGAGGATTCAGTTTGTGGATTCAGGCCTCTCTGCTACAAATTCTGGAGTTAATTTCTGGTCTCTGGAGATTGGTGGGTTTGTAGTCTGGATCTCTGGATGTGAAGTCTGAAGTCTCCCGGCAAAGCGTCCCGCAAGAAAGTGGAAAGTGAATGTCTTTACCTGGGTTCCAGTGGCTCTTTTTATGTGTTTTGAAAATGGGTGTGTGCCTGGGCCTAGCTAAGCCTGCCCCTCTCACTTATCATTGGCCAAGCTTTCCTCTCTCCCTTGATTGGGGGAAAGAAATGGAGTGTCAGGGTGATGCTGTATGTTTTATGGTCAGAGGAACCTCCCCTTGTCAAATTGCACACAATCTATTTCTGACCCAAATACATATTTATCTATGTACCATTTTTCTAATATTATAGGTCCAGTTAACATATTTTCTGTAGCACCAAACCATCCGATCCCTGTCTTTGTTACATGCCGTGTCCACTTATGACAGAATTCTCCCCTTTTCATTCAGCTAACAACCTCTAAACCTTTCCAGATTTTACACAAATGTGCACCAGGGATATGGGTTTCAGATGATAAAGTGTCAGATTTTTAACATGCATACATTTGGAGTAACAACCTTTTTTTTCGCTACTATCCCCAAGAACATACCACAGGGTCCTAACACCTCTTAAAATGTGCACAGAAAAATCACAAGAATGATAATGTTATTTATATAATTTTGACAAGTCCGCACTATGAATTATCCATCTTTTTAAAATCATGCTCTGGCCCCAAAGGGGTGTGGTTTTCCAAAGCACATGGTGGAATTTCTGGTTTATCCACTTCCCCCAAGCTCAGCTGCTCTCACAGGCGCTGCCCCTCCCAGTTTCTCCCAAGAGGAAGCCATTTTACAACCCCCCGCCCCAATATAACATTTGCCTGAGTCCAGAACAGGGCTTTGTTCAACTTCCTGCAGTCTGCAGGTACCACTCCCCTAATTCAATCAGAGAGGTGTCACCTCCTTTTGGTGGGGGCAGCAGGATGCAGCCAGGCCTGGGAAGAGTTGTTGAGCCAGTTCAACTCCTGCCGGGGGTAGTTGTCAGGCAGAATTCAGCTAAATGTCACTTTAGTTCCCAGTTTTCTACAATCAAATCCAACTTACAATTTTTGCACATGCAGCTAGAATGCTGATTCTAAGTTCATAACTATGAGATTTAAACAATTGCAACCTATGTGACACTCACAAGTAGGTCACTCATTTATTCTAAACATTTCGATTTTAGTGGCTTTAAACCTAAATTCCCTTACACTGCTGACATCCCCAGCTATTTTTTATATATACATTAAATAATTACTTCCTTCAAGTCATTTCAGAAAATAGTTTTACATTGTATCCACCTCTTAGCAAGTCTTTCCTTGGCCTGGTTTGGGTTCATTTGTTCAGTTTTACACAAAAGTCTGGTGGTTTTAAAACGCCAGCTTTCTGATAGTGGTGAGCACCAGTATTGCATCCATTTTTGACATTAAGAAAGTGAATTCCCCACAGTTCTGGGTTGCTTTTGGCAATCAGCATTGCCATTCCCAATGGTTTCAGGCTACTGTGTGTGTAGCCCAAAGGTGGTTTTAGGCAGTGCCCTCCTGTGCTCACAACATAGGCAAAAATGGGTGGCAGCCTATTCTTCATGTTTTCCCTGTGCACTCTCTGGGGAGTTCTGGCCATCATGATGTTTTCAATGCCACTAATGGACAGGTTTATGGTACGGCTTGGATGCATGGGTAAAAACATCCCACACTGCCAACAGCACATCACAGCTCTCTTGCGCTTTTTCCTGCCCAGTCTTACTAACTTACCCTACCCTCATGCTTTTCAGATCCATCAGAGTTCCAGGGGACCATTCCGGTGGTGATAGTGCACAGTATAAATATCCTTTAACATAACATGACATAACATATGAGACATGTGCATTTCATGACACTGTACCAAACACTAATTTGTTACTTATAATTTCTAAGCCATCAACTCAGACACCAAACACTCAAAAGCCTTACATCACACACATTTGCATTACACACACACACACACACACACACACACTTACAACACACATGATACATGCTCATATAACACGCATACCTAGACACACAAACTCTTAAATCATACATTCTAATGACATACACACACACATGACACATGCTCTTACACCACACATGCTGTTATGGCATGCTGCTACCGCACACACACTTAAGATAGCCACACTTATTATACCCCTATGACAAACATACTTATGAGACGCACTTACAACATGCACAGTTTTGCCACATGCAACCACACCGCATGCTCTTATACCACACGCACTTATGCATCTGCTCTTAAAACCTATGCTATTAGAACACGGGCTCAGAATCAATGTACATCTGCTATACCAACTGTACAAGTAGATAAAGATTTACATTTTGTTTACATTACATTTTGTTTTATTGCAGCACAAACCATTTGGTACATGTACTCTACTATACATATGAAAAATTGCATCAAAGTCTGTACTGACATTTAAGTCCTTTTTGATATGTATATGAAAACTATAGAAGATGCAAATCGTAAACATATATGATCTGGAAACATGCATAGTCCTACTAAATGTATAAACTCTCACATCAAATTGCAAGGTCATTTTAATGTGAGTTTTCATAGATATTGGAGTTGAATTTGACATGTGCATTTCATTTGACTTCACACCAAATACTCACGCTATTTATACAGCATATACTTGTCTTAGACACTCACCACTAAACACTCATACACCTTACACAACGCACTCTTATGGCACACGCTCGAATGACGCATACACACACTTATGCCACATAGTCACCTATGTGTAGAAGGGCTAGAATTAATGCACTAAAACAATGGACATATTGTGTATGAAATGTACATCATATTCCTCTAAACTTCTACACATATGAAGGCCACGCCAAAGTCAGGACTAAATTAGATGTAAATTGAATACATGAATAAACTGGAAACCATGTGACTTCTACACCATCCACTCATACACTGACCTACTTAGATGCCAAACACTCATACTAGGTACACTTATAAAACATACACTCATAAACTATATTCCATATTACCAACAAAAAAAAACACTGACATTATTTTTTTTTTTTTAAGTTTGAAAAAAGTTATACATCTAACAAGACTCAGTCCTTACCACTACAAACCGAACCTTGCCACTCATTTCAAGTATTTGTCATCTTACATTAATTACCATGGTTGAGATTGGTGTTAAGATTGGATTTAAGGTGATACGGAATGAGTGCTCAAACTTCAAGTTTCATGGTTGAATTTGTAGTGGTATGAAGTGAGTGTTTGAAGCCATGCATTGTTATTCTCACAAATTGTAGCTTTTCCTTTTTGTTAGATTAATCTAAGACCTTTAAAAAAAAAAATGTTTTATATATATGCATGTTTCTGTGTGTGTGTTGAAATGACCATCTTTGTGAGAAGCATGAATGCATGCATTCCATGGGCTCCACACCAAACCCCTGTAGAACTCCCACAATCCCTCACCATTGACAATTCTGGTTTGAGGTGATAGGAGTTGTTGTCAAAAATATCTGCAGAGACAAAAGCTGCAGCTCCCCACCGAACCTGATCAGCAGTTGTTATGCTAATCAGCCTAATTCCATTGTTCTCCTAGACCTCATTATGTGGCTGAGAAGAGCCCAGTTGCTCACTTAACTCTTGTAGTCTCCCTCCATTGTCATCATTTATTAATTCATGTTATTGTTGACAGAGATGTTTTACTTCCTAGCATGGACTTTTTCAATCCTGTGAGAGAGGGTCAAATCTCAGTTCGCTGGAGACACTTCAGCTAGTGTTATAAAGTCACAATAAAAGTAACCAATTCAAGCTAAGGGCAAGTGCGTACCAGAACGCGACACCCCGGCTGTAAATTGGGGAGCCATATGGGAGCCAACTGGCATGCCAGAAACGGAAGCAACCATGGTCATATGAAGGTGTGAAATAAATCCATTTTACTTCTTAAAAGTTGCTTCTTGAGATGTTAATACCAAAACATGTTTTTGCCAGCCCTACTAGAGACTTCCAGGCTTGGGAATACTGAAGACATGTTCTGCCCTCAACATCTTTATTTCTTCCTCTATTTACAGAAGCAGAAATAAACTTTGCTGACAAAAAGGACGAAATCTTATATTAAAATGAAGGTGGAATGAATAAACACCAAATACTAATTTCTTTTTTAGATGATTTTGTCTAATCGCTCATGTCCTGGTCCATTTAGTAGCCAACTTTTTTTTTTTTTTTTAACGTACATTTTTATTAAAGAAAACCAGGTTTACATGGTGCATTATAGCCGTACAGATTCTCAGTGTAAACATTCCCTCAACCCCCCCACACACTGCCCTCCCCTATCAAACAAACATTGGTGGTTCCTCGCACATCCCTGCAGTGCGCCCAGTGTCTCTCTTCCTTGAATTGGTTACCACAGACGTGGGTTGCTCTCCCAGTCCTTAAGTTCTCATCTGGCCTACTTCTCCTGTGAGATACAGTCTTATTTTCGTGGAGCTCATCTAGCGACGCTTGCCCATAGCTTTCCAATCACACTGATCTTATCCTAATGCATGTCCCATCCCCATTTTTGTATGGCCCGCCCCAAGCCCCCCTGAAAGTGCTCATTTCTTTGTTCACCACTGGCATCAGCCTGTCCATAAGGTACATATCTTTAAGTTTCTTCAACCAATCATTCTTGATTGGAACTGCTGCACTCTCCATTTCTGGACTAACACTACCCTACCCGCCCTGAAAATTGTTTCCCACATTCTGGGGTACCTTTAAATATCTGAGTCTTTCGGTGGAATCCCTGATAACATTTGTAGTGGGTCGAGGGGGAGAGTCCCACCCGTGATTTCAGACATCCACCCCAGTGATACTGGATTTGTGGGCAGTGCCACCACATATGGTCTCTTGAGCCCACCTGGCCAAACCCCTTCAGACACAAAGGGGATGACCCTGCAAACATTCGAGAAATCTCTGTGCCACCCTTGGAATATTTTGAAATTATGTTCCATATCTGTGGTGAATAGTTCCCATGGAAGGCTATTTTGTATATCTTCCCCCACGCCTCCTCTGTGAGTTCCTCACCAGCTAGCTCATTCCAGTGCTATTTAAATCCCTGCCTGTTCTTCTTATCGCTTATATTCATGAACTTGCAGAGTTTGGATACCATCCCCTTCCTTGAGTAAGCTGAGTCTAGTGTTTGCTAAAAAGGAGTGTGCTGCTGCCTCAATTTCTCTTCCCACTTACGATCAGTTAGGATTCCTTTCAGTCACAAGTACTCAAATACGGTTATCTTATCAGCTCCCAGAACCTTTGTCGCTGCCCCGTAATCTAAGAATTTTCCCTCTTGGAATAGTTGTCCCACCCTCTCCAGCCCTCTTTCCGACCATGATTGAGTGTTGTGGAAGCCCCTATCTCCCAATCCTATATTAGGGCCCCCGACTGAGGTCAACAGGCAGGGCCATTTGGACAGGTTCTCTGTGTGTCTTCCTCCCCTCCATAGGGAGCCGAGTACCCCTAGGGTAGGATGATTCTGTAATCTGCTCGGTATCCCTTCATAGGGGGCCCATAGCAACTCCCTCACTTTGGCCGGATGCACCTCAATGTCCTCGAGGTATGTCCAATATGTCCCCAGGTCATCCCGCATATGCTCCACAATCACTCTAAGTTGGGCTGCTTTGTAATAGAGTTGGAAGTCCGGGAGGGCAAAGCCTCCTCCTCCCTGTGCAGGGTAAGGGTAGTCTGCTTGGTCCTTGGAGTTTTATCCTGCCATACATATTTCTGTACGCAGAATCGGAGCTCCTTAAAGAATGTCTCCCCTTAAAGAATGTCTCTGGAAGCTTAGTGGGGAGGGCCAAGAACAGGTATAAAAGCCTCGGAAGGAAATTCATTTTTACTACTGTCATGTGATCATACCAAGACAATGGGCCTCATTACAAGTATGGCACTAAGGCAATAACAGCACCAGTATTGCTACCGGCACTGTTGCTACTGTACCACCATACTAGGAGTTCTGCTCACGGGTGCCTTTGCAGCCACCAGGTCTGACCTCGTGGCCGTACCGGCACCCACGAGCAGAAGCTGATGGTAGCACCGGTACCATTGTTAACGGTACCGGTGCTACCACCCTCCCCATTCCCATTGAGCCCTCTGGGGCTCAAATGGGAAAGGGGAATCATTTTTTTCAGCACCCAGTAAAGGGCGAATACCGGGTCCGGCAAGGTCATAATGACCCGGCAATTGCCTTTTTCCGGACGCCGGAAAAAAATGAATACCAGCGGCAGCCAAGCCTGTACTACAGGCACAGCTACCGGCAGCCTCATAATGAGGCCCAGAATCATCTTACACCATCGGATCAAATCCTCTTTAATGCTTGCCATAAGTGGGTCAGAGATAGCTTTTGCCAGTGACTTTAGGTCTCTGTTTAGTTGCACTCCCAGGAATATGATTGCAAGTTTACAACTTTGACCCCTAGGAGCTGATTCACTGGGTCTACCCCGGGATCGGCTGCCAGAAGCGGCTTCAGCATGGACTTAGTCTTATTAATTTGTAGTCTTGAGAAGGCTCCAAAGTCGTCAATAAGTGTGAATAAGGCCGGGAGTGTGGTTGGAGCGTCTACCAGATATCCCAGGATATAGTTCGCAAACAGGGAGAGTTTAAATTCAACTTCCCACCTTCAAATACCCTTTATTCTCTGGTGGTTTCTTACCGCTATAGCCAGTGGCTCCATAATGAGCGCGTATTATAAGGGGGATAGTGGACAGCCTTGGCTCATACCTCTTTTTAGAGGAGAGGGTCGGTCAGTTCCCCATTGACCTGTACTCTCGCAGTTGGTGCCTTGTACAATGCCTCCACCCATTTCCTCATATTTTCCTCAAATCCCAGTTTCTGTAAGAGGATAGTCATATACCTTCATTCCACCTATCAAAGGCTTTTCCGTATCGAGCAAGAGCAGGCAGGCATTAAGATCAGCCTCTCGTGGATAGTGCATTAGGTTGATCATCTTCCAGATGTTATCCAATCCATGAAGTCCCTTAATAAATAAAAAAAGGTGAAAATACGAAAAATAAAAAAATTAGACCATTTGTCTTTCGACCAAATGGTGTCGACCATTTGTCCTGTCGACCTTCTTTTTTCGACCAAATGACTGGTAACCGGTGGGCATAACCCCCTCCATTCTCTTACCAAACACCTTCACCAGAATCTTGACATCTGTGTTCAATAATGAGATTTGGGGTAGGATGAGCACTTCCTCCGGTCTTTACCCTCTTTCAGGTCAACCACTATGATGGCTCCCATCATTGATTTGTGTAGGATTTCTTCCTTAAGGACAAAATTGAAGACTCTTGCTAGGTATGCGGCTAAGGTGGACCGATACAGCTTGTAGAACTTCACCGAAAACCCATCCTCCCTTGGTGTTGTGCCTCCTTTCATTGCATTAATTGCCTGGACAATTTCGTCCTCCGTCACCGGGGCCTCAAAATCCATGGCAATATCCCTGGTATCCAGGTATGGGGAGCTGTGCCAGGAAGTCCTCTATAAGAGTGTCATCTCTGTTGAATTCTGATTTATACAACTACTCATAATATTGCTTAAAGCCCCCCCCCACAAACCCTCTCATCGGATCTTATGGCTCTAACCATTTTGCTTTTCTGGGTCTCCCTCAATTTCTATGCCAATATCTTATCTGCCCTGTCCCCCTTTTTCATAATATTATTTTTTGAGGAATAGCAGGTTCCTTTCGGTCTTGCACAGCAATAGGTCTTTAAGACGAGCCATATCATGTTCTAAAGCTAGGGCCTGATCCAGGGAGATGGAGCTTCCAGGAGTCCATCCTGGTTGAATTTAAGATTTTTTTTTTCCTGGAGGACTTCCTCTTGGCTTTCCATTTCCCTCCATTTTTTTGTGACCCTATTCCCATTAAAATACCCGAATTGTGGCTTTGAATGCCGCCCATGGGGTGTGTGTTCCCACCTCTCACTTATCATTGATCTCAAAGTATTCTAATATACTGTCAAGTACCTTTTGGGCTATTTCCCTATCCTTCAGAAGGGCATCGTTACATTTCCATCTCCCCTCTGCCTACCTCCCCAACCTCCTCCGACCGTGATCTGTACCAGATCATGGTCCGACCACGGGACTGGGTCAACCCGTATTTCTTTTATGTAACTGTATAAGAAGCTCTCCACTGAGATATACTCGATCCTCGAGAATGTTTTGTGAACTTTCAAGTAATACGTGAATGGTGGGTCCGCCGATTATGTGTTGGGCACTGTATCTAAGTCCAGCTTCAAATTGATCTTGTGGAAGTTCCGTGCTATGGTTTCATCTAGTGGTGGGGCTTGCTGCACCGTCATTCTTTTCCTATTTATAGTGAGGTTCAGGACCATATTGAAATCACCTACCACTATAAGGATGCCACCCACAAACAATCTCAATCTATCCCTAGTCTTCTCCCAAAAGGTAACTTGACCCTCGTTCGGACAATAGATCACTCCTATTGTGAGGGGAGTCTCTTGCAAATCTCCTCTGATGAACAGATATCGGCCTTTCTGGGTCCCAAAACGTTGCTTCCGTCCTAAAGCCTAGATCATAAGCCATAATAATCGCTACTCCTCTCTTTTTTGTTTTGTACGAGGCATGGTTTACCTTCCCATGCCGCCTCCCTGAATGGTTGGCTCCTTCCCCTTCACCCAGTGTGTTTCCTGGAGAAAGAGCAGATCTAGTTTGGCTCGTCTGAATTCTGTAACCAGGAGGGATCTCTTTGTAGGTGTGTTAATTTCCCGGGCATTAAGTGAGCCGATCTCCAAATCGGTTAATGTATCAGCCATTAGGACGCTGGAAAATATCTCCTATCCCGGCCACCTTCTGCATCCCACCAATAGTGTTAGTACCAACTGTCACCCTGTGTCGACCCAAGGCCAGGGCCTACTGTGTGCAAGAAACCACAAACTCTACCCCCCAATACCTCCCAACATCGTTCAACAAGCCTTACCCCAACTTCTCCCCAGTTGCAACTGTAAACATCTCCCCATCCCCTTACCCCCCGAATTCCCCTTGCCCCTTCCAAAGCGCCCAGCCAATTAGTTCGACCATTCTTGGTACTTGACCAGACCACCAGCATGTCTGCTTCCCCCGGGCTATCCTTGTGAGTATCTCTTAGGTTGAGGCCCACCATTTTCCCCCCAAACAAATCTTAGAAGCCCCCCCTCCAACTCCACTTATTGTTATTAATTGGATTTTCTTCCTTTGGAGCGGATAACGGTATGCCCCCCCCCCCCGCTTACTACCAGCAAGGGTGTGTGTTTTCAGCCTTAGCATAAGTGCAGCCCGGCTTGCAGACGTCCAAGCCAGGCTTAACTCATCCATAGATGTGTCAGGGATCATCGTTGTGTGGAGGTGTGTTTAACTTTTCACATTTTCTCGAGTCCAGGATCCGTTTTCTATCCTTCGGTTTCCCTCTCCCGCTTCTCCCTCACACAGCTTCCCTGGTGGGCTGTCTCTGATCGTCTGTAGTATCCACATACTCTTGGATTGCTCCTCTGATGTCCTCTTCCGAAACCAGGAGTAGCCCCATCAGCATCGTAATCCTTTCTCGCGTAGGCATTGTGTCAGAGGGCCACACATCGTTCTCCTGGACAGGGTCAATGCGGAGAGATCCTGGAAGATCATTAGTGTTGCATTATTATATGTTATGGAAGAGGCATTCCTGGCATCCTGCACCCTATGTGCTCTATAAATGGTGGGGTCATTCATTTCTTCATCTCCAAAAAAAGGCAAATCACGTCCTTGACTGCCTGGCATATGTCCCTCTCTGTCTCCCCCTCTAACAGAGGTTGTTCCGCCTCTCTCTGTTTTTGAAATCATCCATTTGTAGCACTTTTACCTTGTCCTTCTTCTCCAGAGCGGACAGTCTGGCGTCGATTTGTGTCTCTAATGTGTGTACTGATGACTGGTTTGCTTCCAGCCCCTGTAGCCGATCTTCCACCTTGTCCACTCTTTGGTCAATCTTATCAAGCTGGTGGTCATTGTCTGCCTGCATCTCGCTGATCTCCTGCAGTATGGCTGCTATGTCTCTCTTTGTGAACATCGAGTCCTCTGCTTGCTCCGCCATTCTGCAGTGGCTCGTACTGTCCCGGCTTCCTGTAATATCCTGGAATCGGAATTCCTGAAGTGTCTCCCTCCAGTTCCTTCACGATTGCCCGGTGGGTTACTGGATTCCTATGTGTGCGGGTGGGCCAATATTCCCGCACCTCTGTGGGGGAGGGGGCTAGTACTGCTCCCACCCCTCTGGTTCCAATGATGCTCCCAGGGGCCGGTGCTGTGTTCAGGTTTCTCCCCCGTGTTTTGTCTGAGGGCTGAGCACCCTGGTAGGATGCAGCACAGGATCAGTCTCCAGGGTTCTGCTTTGGATGTGTGGTCTGTGGGGTGCACACTCATTGTGCACACTCTGCTGCCTCGTCAAGTGCGATACTTGGTGGAAACGTTTACCACATTTACCGCAAGAATATGCTGTATGCTTTCACTCTTGCATGCACGTCCTTGTGAGCAGTCCAATGCAATATTTAGTTGAAACGTTTACAGCATTCAATACATGCTCATGGTCACTCTTTCGTGTGGATTCGGTGGTGTTTTATCAGATATAATGCCGAAATAGTACTCTTCCCGTGTTCTGCGCATGCGTGTGGCTTCTCACCTTTGTGTGTCGCTGTGTGCTCAATCCGCGATTAGCTGTCCCTGATGCTTGTACTGCAGTCCCTGCAGCTATCGGGTTTCTCTCCCCATTAAACCCTGTCTCAAAGCTCCTGAGAGGGGTCAATCTGTGTCTGTGGGCCTCAGCGGTTGTGGGGGCCACTTGGTTCCCTGTGAAGGAGGTAGTCTGTTCTCAGGGGGTGCAGGCTTTCCCAAAGTATTGTCCCCCCTGGATCCTCTGTGGGGAGTGGGACTGGTCTGCTCCTCACGTGTTCCTATGCCCCGGGGGTCTCTGCATTTGCTCCCCCGGACCAGCTCACCGCTTGTACTGCTCTCCGACGTAGCTGGAGGGATGCGCTGTCTCTCCGCCACTGCCCCTGAAATTGCACTTGCCTTGCGCTGCCCCGTGTCTCTCGGGTCGGGCTGCCACTTCTCTATCCCTCACTCCTGGGCTGTCAAACACCTTTTCTCTGCTCAGTGGTGCGTCGGGTGGCCGTGGCTGTGGCTGCCGTTGGGAATCCGCTCCCTTGCTGTAGAGGCGGGTGAGGTTCGGCTTGATGGGTGCCGTCGGTTGGGGTCAGGTTGTTCCATTCAATGTGTCCCTTACTTCTTAGGAGCTCTGCTGGGCTTGGAGCCTGGCCCCAGCAGGCTGTCCCTCTTTCTTCTACCTACTCTTCGTTTTGTTTGCAGGTCCTCGGAGGGCCTCCATGCTCCGGCCCCTCTGTTCAGTGAAATCCCTTTGTGGGCTACTTCAGCCCAGCCCCTTCCCTTCACGCTATTCCAGGGCTGATATCTCAGTGGCGCAGTTGGTTACGCTGTGCTCGCCGGCTTTGCAAAATCTCCCCCGTATCGCTGGGGATAGGGCTGCTAGAGTCCAGTTTTGCCCTGATGAGCCACTTGTGCTCTGGCTCTCCGTGGGGGAGTCAGATCCGTCGAGCGGTGGCCAATAAGGGTGCTCAGACCACTTGTTGTCCCGGTGACATTGGAGCAACGCGAGCAAGCCTTCACATTCCCACCCCCCTGGTCTCTGATCTAGTAACCATCTTTTAACTCTCCAGGGCAAGGTCTCCTTTAATATGAAGAGTCAATCGCTATTTTTTGACTTTTTTCCCAATCAGTTATAGTCATTTATTTGCTTTGATATTTATTTGCTTTGATATATTTTTGAGAACTGTATGACTCCTTCCAGCTATGTCAGAGCAACACATTTTGTTTTAGCTTTTCTTTAATTTGGACCAACAGCATTATTTATCCATATTCCACACCCACGCAAAAGGCAGGAAACACATTTTCAACAATAATAGAAAGGTAGAATTCCCACCAGGAATCCTCAACAACTGCAAGTAGGAGAAAACCCGGAATCAGACCATACCCATCCTCCATCAGCTCCCCACAGAACTTCTCAATCCCAACTCATCAAGACCGCACACAGTGTGAGACCACCACCAACCACTGACCAGACTCTGCCACTCTCAACGCCCCCTACTTTACTCACAGAAAGAAAACTCATTACGAAACCACCACTGAAAGAATCCCAACCCAAGACCAACAAGGCAGACAGCTACAAGGCAGACAGAAACACAGAATAATCAACACAGGAGAATCAAAACCCCTATGACCCCAAATAACCCAGATCAAAGGAAGCCACCTGCAACTGTGAGGCAGTAACCAAATAACCTCAGATCATGGGAAGCCACTCACAACCATGAGATAAGCTGAAATATACAAGAAGACTAGACTATGCTACATCAGAGAATAAGCCGAAGTGAGAGACAACAAAAAAAAAGGATATTTAGAAGGGAAAAACATCAGACTCCTACCCGACAAATTCCAGAATATCATCAGAACACACAGCCACAACCATCACAGGAATAAGAGCCACCATGAAACAAGACAGAAATCACTCTAGCTTACATTCTACCTCGCAACAACCAGATCAACAGATGCCCATACATGACAACAGGACACCGGAACCCCATAGGAAAAAGGTAGAAACAACTGGAAGGATGAGGAGCTGTACCCTGTCTCCATACATCACCAACCCCCAAGAGAACTACCAACACCAGCCTGAATCGGAAGAGGAGCCTGAAATGGCCATGAACTGCATTAGAAACCTAACGGACGATAAGGAGAACCACCAACAAAACCACCCAAAGATGCAAACCAGAACAAATCAATTGACTACAAGGAGAATGCTACACTGCAACCTAATCAATGCCAGATCTATATCCAAACACACAACCGAGATCTACGACCTACTCTGCGACAGGGGAATTGACATCTTATTCATCACAGAAACTTGGCTAGCTGAAAACTACAAAGTCATACTACACAGCTGCATAGCAGATAACTTCATATTCAAATAGGCAAACAGGAAAGGAAAAAGAGGGGGAGGGACTTGCAGTAGCTTACAAAGAACACATGCAGTTTAAAACATCAGAGTCTTTAAACATACAGAACTGCAAGTCCCTCATCCTCCACCATGCAATGGGCACACAATCAAACGTTACATTCATACTAGTGTACAGGCCTCCAACCTACGCTACCACCTTCACAGACATCTTCATAGAAGTAGTCACCAATCTAGCCATCAAACATGATCATATGATCATTCTCAGGGATTTCAACATATGGCCTTAGGAAGAGAACCCCTACTTGCATAAAACCTTAATAAAGCAACTCAAGACCATGAACCTTCGACAGATGGTGAAAGGAGTGACACACGCAGCAGGGCACACCCTGGACGCAATCTTTGCCCTAAAAAACCTGATCATAACAGCACCGCGCATTCAAATACTATGGCGTGACCAACTCGTCATCCCGTTTGTGATCCAAATACAATTAAATTCATCCGAAAAACTACCACCTGCCAATCTGGAAAAGAAACTGGAAAACCATCAAGAACAGTAACCTAGAAGAACTATTAGACACGAAGCCAACAGCCATATCATTGGATGCGACACATAGACGGAAAAGCAAACCTGCTCCTGAAATGGATTGCAGGATCAATAGATGCCATCTTCCTGGAAAAACGCCTCCTCCCTTCAAGAAATCAAGCAGTCGCTCGATGGTGCACCCCCACCTAAAAGCAATGAAAAGAAATAGCCACAAACTGGAACATGATTGGAGGAAAAACCACAACCAGGGCAAAAGAGTAAAATACTGACTACAAATTCGATCATACAAATCTTAATTCTAAAAGCAAAATAGAAGCACTATGACGACTGGATAGGGAAAGCCACAAAAAAAAGAGAGTGATTCAACATCATAAATGAGATGAGAAACCTACCCAGATGCAACAACTCACCAGTACCCTCCCAAAAGCTATGCAACAATCTTGCAGACCACTTAAAGAACAAAATCACCAACATACACTGAGTCATACAAAGCAGACCAATCGACCAAACAATGTACCAGCGACCACCAACCCCGGGACCACAAAACAAAATGTGCTACTTCCAACAGAGGTCAAGAGACAAACTACTAAGTCTGGTTAAAAAAAGAGTAACAGGACAAGTTCTGCAATGGACCCCTGGCCTCCAGACATCTACAAATCCATCCTTACACAGGGGACAGCATTGGAATACTACCTAAACCTCTTCAATCAATCATTTACAACAGGGAGAGTACCAAGAGCATTCAAAACGGCCTACATCGAACTTCTACTCAAGGACACAACAGGCGATGCGCAGGATCTCTCAAACTACAGACCAATCTCAAATATCTGATACCCAGCAAAACTATTAGAAAGCTACATCTATGAACAATTACTGGAGCATGTTGAAAATGACCAACTACTGGACCAGGCACAAGTATAAGTCAGACCCTTGAGAGGAACAGAGACACCACTAGTCTGAATATTAGACAACCTAAAGATGAACTCAGAGGCCAACACCAAATCAACACTGATATTACAGTATCTCTCAGCTGCCTTTGACACAGTCAACCACAATATCCTAATAAAAAGACTGGAAGACATAGGGCTCACTGTCTCAGAACTGCTCTGGATCAAACATTTCCTCTTGGAAAGAACAGAAACAGTTTGGTTAAAATCTTTCAAATCCACACCTCGTCAGACCACCTGCGGAGTACCTCGGAGCTCATCTCGTTATCGCTGCTCTTCAACATTTACATGGCACCGCTAATCAACCTCATCAAAAAACACAGTCTAACATGCTACAACTACGCAGATGATATACACACATCATCTTCAAATACAGTGACATACAAGAAGAGAGTGCACCCTTAATAGAGTGGCTCAAGGAGTTTTACCACTGGATGAACATCAGCTAACTCAAAATTAACCCAGACAAAACTGAAATCATGATTACACCTGAAGACAGAGGAAAGAATCAGCGGACCCCGTGGCCCATAGAACTGGGAAACCCCCCCCCCAACACCATCTGCAGATGTAAAAAACCTTGGAATCCTCATGGACAACGAGTTAACACTTGCACCACAAGTTAATGTGATGATCCAGAAGTGCTTCTTCTACCTGCAAACGATAACAAAACATTCCTACAATTCCTTTCCTTCACACACAAAACACTGGCCATCATATCTCTCATCATGTCCAGGATAGATTACGTTAACAGCATATACTGTAGAATGTCAGACTACCTACTAAGGAAACTGAAACAAATACAAAACATGTCAGCCAGACTTCTCCTTAAAAACAGCAAAAGAGTTCACATAACACCAGCAGTTAGGATGTTACACTAGCTCCCAGTCAAAAGGAATCACTTTCAAAACAATGTGCATAACACACAGACCAATACATGGCCAGGGAGGAGAATTCATATGAAAGCAACTCTCCATCTTCAAACCAATCAGAACGCTGAGATCCTGCAATGAAATCTGCCTAGAACCCAAACCATACACAAAGAAAAAACTGGGTGGATCAGCATTCTCCTACTTAGTCGTGAAACTACGTAACTCCCTTCTCAGGGAAATAGGAAATATGGCGGACCATACACAATTCAGAAAACTCCTTAAAACCTGGCTCTACAGCTCTGAACACAATGATACCGACTGAACAGCACACGCACACCCCGTAACCGGCCAAGCACTGAAACCGAAGGATATAGGGATGGGACTGCAAAGAGAGACCTTCAACAGAGATGCCTCCGTCCCAACCCCTTAAAGAGGGACTATTAAGAAACAGGAGAAGCTGGCAGGCCGACATGATTAGGCCAGGGAAGGAGACTCAAGAGAAACCGGGGAGGGAAAATCAGGTAAGGGAAATTCTCAGTCTAGGCATATCCTCACAGAGGACTGACAAGTGAATAGATGTAAGGCACTAAACCCTCCCGAATGGATAACAGACAATACCCATAGGGTATCGAAGAATACCACTAACTGTTCCCTGCAGAATCCCCAAAGATTAGTGAACTCATCGACTAGCTAGAAATAGGGCCTGTTTTAAAAACAAAAACATTCAGACAGCATTATGAATCCCAGAGAAGCTTGGTAATTAGGACCACAGATGTGACAATCAAGGCAAAACCCAGAAAGGGCAAATAGAATGGAGACAATGATCACATCTGCCACTTGTGATACAGTTAGACAAATTCCATGGGTAGGAAATGTTACAGACTTGGACATTTTCAGGGGATGTGGTAAGGTGTGACACACTTGAATTGACTCCTGGGGTGGGAGGTATGACACACTTGGATGGATTTCAGGGGTGGCAGTTGTGGCACAGCTGGCTGAACTTCGGGGATGGGTGTGTGATGCACTTGGATGGATTTCAGGGGTGGCAGTTATGGTACAGCTGGCTGAACTTCGGGGATGGGAGGTGTGATGCGCTTGGATGGATTTCAGGGGTGGCAGTTGTGGCACAGCTGGCTGAACTTCGGGGATGGGAGGTATGACGCACTTGGATGGATTTCAGGGGTGGCAGTTGTGGCACAGCTGGCTGAACTATCGGGATTGGGAGGTGTGATGCACGTGGATGGATTTCAGGGGTGGCAGTTGTGGCACAGCTGGCTGAACTATCAGGGGTGGCAGTTGTGGCACAGCTGGCTGAACTTCGGGGATGGGAGGTGTGATGCACTTGGATGGATTTCAGGGGTGGTAGTTGTGGCACAGCTGGCTGAACTATCGGGGATGGGAGGTGTGATGCGCTTGGATGGATTTCAGGGGTGGCAGTTGTGGCACAGCTGGCTGAACTTTGGGGATTGGGAGGTGTGATGCGCTTGGATGGATTTCAGGGGTGGCAGTTGTGGCACAGCTGGCTGAACTTCGGGGATGGGAGGTGTGATGCGCTTGGATGGATTTCAGGGGTGGCAGTTGTGGCACAGCTGGCTGAACTTCGGGGATGGGAGGTATGATGCGCTTGGATGGATTTCAGGGGTGGCAGTTGTGGCACAGCTGGCTGAACTTCGGGGATGGGAGGTATGACGCGCTTGGATGGATTTCAGGGGTGGCAGTTGTGGCACAGCTGGCTGAACTTCGGGGATGGGAGGTGTGATGCGCTTGGATGGATTTCAGGGGTGGCAGTTGTGGCACAGCTGGCTGAACTTCGGGGATGGGAGGTATGATGCGCTTGGATGGATTTCAGGGGTGGCAGTTGTGGCACAGCTGGCTGAACTTCGGGGATGGGAGGTATGACGCGCTTGGATGGATTTCAGGGGTGGCAGTTGTGGCACAGCTGGCTGAACTTCGGGGATGGGAGATGTGATGCGCTTGGATGGATTTCAGGGGTGGCAGTTGTGGCACAGCTGGCTGAACTTCGGGGATGGGAGGTATGATGCGCTTGGATGGATTTCAGGGGTGGCAGTTGTGGCACAGCTGGCTGAACTTCGGGGATGGGAGGTGTGATGCGCTTGGATGGATTTCAGGGGTGGCAGTTGTGGCACAGCTGGCTGAACTTCGGGGATGGGAGGTATGACGCACTTGGATGGATTTCAGGGGTGGCAGTTGTGGCACAGCTGGCTGAACTATCGGGATTGGGAGGTGTGATGCACTTGGATGGATTTCAGGGGTGGCAGTTGTGGCACAGCTGGCTGAACTATCAGGGGTGGCAGTTGTGGCACAGCTGGCTGAACTTCGGGGATGGGAGGTGTGATGCACTTGGATGGATTTCAGGGGTGGTAGTTGTGGCACAGCTGGCTGAACTATCGGGGATGGGAGGTGTGACGCACTTGGATGCATTTCAGGGGTGGCAGTTGTGGCACAGCTGGCTGAACTATCGGGGATGGGAGGTGTGATGCGCTTGGATGGATTTCAGGGGTGGCAGTTGTGGCACAGCTGGCTGAAATTCGGGGATGGGAGGTGTGACGCGCTTGGAAGGATTTCAGGGGTGGCAGTTGTGGCACAGCTGGCTGAACTTCGGGGATGGGAGGTGTGACGCACTTGGATGGATTTCAGGGGTGGCAGTTGTGGCACAGCTGTCTGAACTATCGGGGATGGGAGGTGTGATGCTCTTGGATGGATTTTTCATGGAGTGGGGGTGGCATGATTCACTTGGATTGATTCCTGGGGTCTGGGAGTGGAACACCTGGGTAGGTTTTGCAGAGGGGGTGGGGCACAGTTGTATGGATTGCTAGAGTGGGGGATGTGGTGCACCTTGGTGGATTTCAGGGGTGGAAGTTGTGGAACACCTAGATGGATCTCCAGGACTCTCATCAGCAACCAATACTAATAACCTCACCCTCTGCATACACGTCTCAAACCCTGAACTTAAAATAGCCGACCTCTACAGCACCACAGTCTGCACGTACTTGACAACACTGCAACAACACAATATACCACGCATATACCTCGCACAACAGCACACGGTGCCCAACTTCCAAAAATCAGATTCATGCTCAGTGAACAGTGTTTTCGAACTGAAGCTGCCAACAGCACATCACAGCTCTCTTGCTCTTCTCCCGCTCAGTCCTACTAACCACCCACCCTCCCACCTTTCGTTACAGAGGCGCCTGAGCGCCTGGACACCACACAGGTGGCATCGGTGTGCGGTACAAAAACCTTTAACATTAAAATGAACATTCTCCCTCCTGGATGAACAGGGGTCAGAGCAGAGGACCATTGATCACTCTACTCTCGTGACGTTGTTATGTTACTAAGTAGATATAGCCTGCTGATCATGATGAGGAGGCTTCCTAGCACTAGCCCAAAAAAAAAATACACGGTACAATATCTGCCTATCTCGGCTAAGATGAGAAAAATAAGCCTGCAAGCACTTCCCAAAAGAACAACAGTCCATATGGTCAATGGGAAGTTCATCCCACTGGGTAGCCGCCATGAACAGAAATGTTTGGTCATCCATGCGATGCAGCTTTGACGCGAGGAAGGTTTTAGATCTTAGAATTTATTTTGGGCATATTTACAGATTTTGACTTGCCAGAACAGCGGAACTGCTCCGAAACAGACTCTGGGAACAATGTTTAAAGACTTAAGCCTAATCCCGCGTTCTACAGGGAGCCAGTGAAGAGAGCGTCGTAGTGACCGGGTGTGCTCAAAGCGGCGTTTCCTTGCCAACAGCCTAAAGCCGCTGCAGGGAATTTGCTAGACCCATATACATACTGCTGGCATAATTCAAGCTTGATTGGACCAAATTTATGGTGCTTTGAAGATGCTCTGTAAAAGCCAAAAAGGGGAACATTCTTTTCAGAACTTCTAAAGTAAAGAAAACCCTTTCAGTTATGCGCAGATCACAGCTTTCATTGTGAGGTCACCTGTATCAAAGATAATGGGGTGCCTGGCTGCCTGCTAGTTCCTAGCGTTGAAGGTCAAAGATGTGCCTGGCAAGAATCTGGCTTATTACCAACGATGAGTATCTCAAATTTGTTTAAGATACATTTTCAGAAAGTTTGCTTGCATCCAGTTGGGATTTGCCAATGATTGGCAAATGCCTGTATGTCCTGAGGAGTCAGAGCAATGGTGATGATGAAATGCCCCGTGATTGGTGGCTTGGCCCTCTGAAGCTGAGGAAAGAGGAGTGGTCCGCGTCCATTTGGCGAAGGAGTGAGTGTCCTGTTTATATTTCCCTATACGGAACGAAAGGGCATACGTCAAAACAAACAAACATTAGTAAATCATCAAAAAGGCAACACGCATTGGCAATGCCAACAATTTAGGCTTTCGTGTAGGCATGGGAAAGTCACTTTCCAGGTACAAATATAGTGGTATTAACTACCCATTGTAGGTAGCAGTTGCAAAGTCGTACCTTGGCATCAAATAGCAGTGCCTGGCAGACACGTTATGCACAGACCAAAAATGCTGGCTTTGCCAATACTTCTTTTAAACAGCCCTTCAGTGACTTTGCCAAGGCTTCTTTTTAACAGGACTTCAGTGAAGGCACTCAGAGTGCTTATAAACAGAGTGGTTGAAGGCAGGACAGTAAGACATTTTTATTACACCAGTAGTGTGTTTACAACTCCAATTAAGTCATTACCTCTCAGGAGACTGATTTGAATAAACACTGGCAGACATTTTGAATGCAAAGCCTGATGGTAAGGCTTCTCTAAAGCGAAACAACAGCTACAGACTCTGTCTCCCTCCCCCATGTCATTCCTCCCTCTCTGTACTCCAATGCAATAGTTTCGGCGTATAGCAGTTGCAAGCAACACCTAATATTCCAAGTTAAAAATGAGCAGTGGCATACCTCTGCTATCTTGCTCATGAACTAAAGACTGGTTAGGTAGGTATATAGTGACCCTCTGAAATGAGACTGGACCCTAATCTTCAGAGGGCAATCCTCAGACCATCGATTATTTGCCCACTCTGAAGACCTCTCCAAAGCCTTTGGTGCCTGGCTAGGAGCCACGTGAATTTGATTAGGCTATTTATCAAAAAATAATAAATACAGTTGACTTGCACCCTCTAGATATTAAACAAGCATTGATAAAGCCAAGAGTTTTGGCAGCCCATTCCACACCTTCTCCTTTCCATGTGTCTGCTTCAGACCCAGGTCAGGAACCCATGCATGGTCACAGTGTGTAACTCCCTGGACAAGCAGGAGAAGCCTACAGTGGGAATCAGTGCAATGAAATGCAACACTGCTCTGTAGCCCGATCACACACTGCAACATCAGTGGCTAACCAGATGCAAATCCCTCTAGCCTATTCCCACTGGATGCCATATACTCAAACGTGTCTGCCAAAACCATGGAAAGCAGACCAGCACCCAGGAACTGGGTGCTTCCAACATGCACCCTTCATCAAACACAGGTGTCAGACCTGCCTACTATAATGTCACAAAAATAACTTTCTTTGAAATCTGCTACTTGCATATTTGTAAACTATTGTATTCTACTGTACACTATGATGTAAATAACCCTTTTGAAATGTATTACTGAGCCCTACCTACTTTGCATTTCACGTGTCATTTTATACTGTTTGCCACTATGTAACCTTGTAAGCCTTGCATAACCTTTGCTGCGCCCTGTTACCTCCGGGTCTGGTGCGCATTAGAAATTCAATAAACAAACAAATAAACAGACACCCGTGTTATATTCTGACTTGGCCGAGTGCAATGAGGCCACCAAAAGCGACAGAAGGACTTTTTGCAAGAACACTTACATGCTTATGTCATTACATCTGCCAGGCATTTGCCGTTTGCCATACATCAATGACTACGCATTATCCAAATCTCGTGTGTGAGTGCCTAGTTGCTGTCATAGCTGCGTCATAGCGCCTCCCTTCATGTGGAATAGGTACATCCCACACTCCCTCTGCATCACCCTGCACAGCATTCTGCACTGTGTGAATCTTTTTCCAGCTCCCTGCTTTGCATGCACAAGGTTACGCACTGCATGCAGTGTTTTGGATGGAGTACTGAGGCCAGAGAACCTCGCCAGTCCTCTAGCAAATGCATATTTCATTGGTCTTCAAATTGTGGGGATGGCTGCCCTGGGGGGGGGCATAGAATGTCCACGGGGGCGTAAGGCTCTTTAAAAAGGGATAATGGGGCTAGATTTAATAGAACATATAAGCATTTAATAGAACATATAAGACGTTATAGCTTGTGTGGGGGGGGTGGGGGGGGCAGAAACAAAACAATATTTGCACTCAAGGGAGGGCTCAGTATAAAAAAGTTTGAATACCTCTGCATATTTAGAATGCCACGAATTAGCCAAAACTAATAAAAGGCAATTAGCCCCTCAGAATTGTTCGCACAGCAATAATTCTGAATACAAACAGAAACAGAAAGAGTAGAAGCCCCTTTAGGAGTTCACCTAATTGTTGCTAATTGTTGTGACACATTAGAAGCATGAGTTTTGAGGGGTTGTTTGACCAGCATATCGGCCACGATCAGGCTTGGACTGGCCTACAGGGCAATAGGCCCATGATCGAACTGAAAGCGCAAAATACTGGTGGGGGCCAGTTTTTTGGGTCAGATTGTGCCACTTTTTTGGCCAATGTGGGCCAGTTTGATGAGTTACTTCACTATGCAGCTAAGTTTTAGCAAGTCTTGCTGAATAAATATTCTTTAAAATGCACAATTTGCAAAATATTTTATCAAAAAAAGTCCCCCTTATTATTCAACCAGCGTCACAAAAAGAATGAATAGCCATTTGCAACTGTGGCCCACTTTTTCATTGGTGCCCGTGACAATTGTATGGCCCAGTCCGACCCTGACGTCGACCGCGCTTCACGGACTTGCCTGTCCTGCCTCACAGCGGCGCAGGGCGCGTATTAAACCGACAGAGGCAGCCCTGGGTTGAGTGCATTAACAGTGCGCCTGATTCATCATCAAACTGCTAGTGCCCTTTAATTAACTGGGCAAGTCTGCCCCAGGCGGCGCCGGCCCGTCCGCCAATTCCGCAAATTAGAAATCCAAGCACAAACCCAAAATCCCGGGTTTGTCAGCTTCACAGCAGGCAATGCAAATTGAAAATACCAAAAGATTCAGGCAGCTTGAATCGCCCATATTGATGTGTTGTTTTGAAATCATTATTGAAATATTTCTTTAAGATTCTTGATTAAATGCTAATTCTGCCATTTTGTGTGATGCTGAGTTGATGCCCACCCCTTGAGCCTGCTTGGCATATTAATAGTTTACCACGTCGTAGTTACCCTCTTTATTTACGTCTTCCTCATGCCCACCCCTTCTTCGCTTTTGCCCTTCCTCCGGTTTGAAAATTAGTACAAGCAATCTCTTTTGACTCATGAGTCAGAACTGGCAGAAAGCCTTCAACCTTAAATGTGCACCCAGGCTCAGTCCACTGCTTAAGTTAACCAAGCTTTATTAAGTTATGTTTTATTTCGTTTAATTTAATTTGGGGAGAGTTGAAGTAATTCCTGTCATTGTATAAAGCTGTCCCATCTACCACAGGGCTGTTATGTCGATCATGGACTTATGATATTGTGATGAATACGGCCATCCGCATGGTGAGCGTGCGCTCGCCTGCTCTTTTTTAAATTTGTAATAAAATGGAAGGATGGCAGACCAACCTCAGGAAAATGTGTGGGGCCAATCCACACACATTTTCTTATGCTCCCACCATGACAAAAGCATAGACCCGTGTACTCTGGGCTGGACACCGACTACATACACTGTCCGCCCCTGACATAGTTAGTTGGAATGTGACAGCCGAGGACTACACAATGTCATCTCCAGGAAGGGGGAGGACCAACCTTCCCCCTGCCATGGTCAGCCTGAATAACTGACAAAGGCTCCATGGATCTGCCCTGCTCTTTTGTTGGGTCAGCTGGTGGCAGTGATTAACATACTAATAGAGGGTATTCCAGACAGGCCCTCATGGGGCTTGGCTGTCAGAGGTTAACAAAGGAGACAGGAAACCCAACAACCTTTCATATGTAAATGTGTGAACCTGTAACCATCTCCCACCCTCAGTATCAATGACATGTGAACTGTCATGTCTGAGTCTGTTTACAGTAGGCCACCCCTGCCAGGGGAACCTCAGTTATAAGGTATGAGAATGTGGTTTGCAGGAGCAAGAGAGTTTGGTCTCCCTGCAGCTTCAAGAGAGATCTGCCAATTTAATAGGGACCACACATGGAGATCCATTGGCCAGAGAGACTTTTTGATCATAGCAAGACAGGCAGATGGGTGGGACTTAGAAGCACAAGGAAGTGAGCCTAGAGCTCTTTCTGTCGAGAGGAGGTACCCAGCATATTGTTTCTGACACACACAGAAAATTGTTGGTAAGGACCCCAGGATTAGTTCATTAAGGTAGGCTTAGCCTACACCAAACTCTGTGTCACCCACCTGGCTTTAAAAGAGGGCTTGAGCCCTGCATTTGGCAGATCATCGGAAGGCTACACCAGAAGCAGAACAAATAACTAATCATTGGACCCTGGCTGAAGGTACAGTCTGCCTTACATTGTGCGCACATTGAAGGAAGGCCAGGATTTGCAAAGAGGGAAGCAAGATCCCTCCCCTAAATATCTCCCAGGGAACAGAGGGAGATAGAGAACTCAGAGGACCCTCCAGCTGCTACAGAACTGGTACCCATCCAGCACACAGTGTGCCCTGCTAGACTATGCAGCAAACTCCTGGATAGGAAGTGCCACAGGGTCTCTGAACCTAAAACCAAGGACAAGGCAACTGCCTGGAACACACTCAATAGCTGTGGGCCGTCCGCCTTAAAGGACAGCATGAGCCCATTGAAGAAGCTGAGAGAAGTGCCTCGACGAGCATTTACCAATGCCAGCCTTAAAGGACATTTTTCAGCCAGTCGAGTTCCTCGAGCTACAACCGACTGCAACACTGACCGTTGTCAGGCCACAGTCGTTTAAAGAAATCTGAGATGTCTCAACCAGTGCTTCAGAACCGCCAAACAGCACTGAGACGATTCCTGACCCAGAGCCGCCATATAGGCCAGCCTGCAGCTGTTTGTCCAGCTTCGCTCGCTGAACCGTCTTGCCACCCGATAACCGCAGTTGACTCCCGTCTTGAACTCTGTCACAAAAGCCTGTGAAGCGCCCTGAAGCCGACTTTACCCTGTCGAGCACCAAGAACATCTGTAGCTCAAAGTACATTGTGGTTCTGTTCCCCTGGCCCTTCCCAGAAGGCATATAGATACATTTTAAGACCCATTGTATCATTAGTGCTGAAGACAAGAAATGTTAAACTGTTGTGGTTATTAACCATACCAACTACGCTCCTGTCAGTATCCAGAGTGCATCCCTTTTCCTTCTTTGAAACTGTCTGTACTCTGCTTTCCTTTGCAGAGTGGGTTGTGTTTCATAGTGTTGCTAGAACTGTCTGTTGTGATAATAACAAAGTAGATATTTGTATACAACCTTGACTGCACAGTCCCTTTTATCATTGGGTAATAATTGTATTTTTGCTGTGTTGCAACTAAACAACGATCCACGACCTTACAGCGATCAGCCTGCCGTTCCGTCCACGTTACCAAAGTTTGACAAGGAGGTTTATAATGTTCTTGTTATTCCAATCTGTTCAGATCCCTTCAGGTGTAATAGGGGTGTGGGGCTGATTGATGGTTTAGAAACCGATATTCATCCCTGGACCACTGGTGCCCCGGAAGTTGATTCGTCACAAATATAATAGCCATTATCTCTAATACTTGGCTGATTTCAAGAAATATAAACCTGGACGTTTTTGGAAATACTATGCCTTTATTACCATATCAATTAGACATTTTAGCTTTGAAATTGATAGGCCCAAACCACCAATTGATTTAACACATCAGGGACTGCACCACATGAATTTTGCGGGGACCTGCAAAGTTTGCACTTGGCTGGAGCATTTTGCAGCTACATTTGAACCTATTGATTAGTGCAAAATCGAAGTTTTCATTATCTGACAAGTGCCAAAATGTCATTGTGCACCAGTTGCTCACCGTGCATGCCCATAATGGACTACAAGTGGTGTGATCCTGGCCCGTTCTTTGCACTTGAGGCATAACTGTAGATGCATACAGATTGATGGTCCAACAAGGTTGGATAATGCACAGGCACTTGTAGAGTTGGAGGGAGGAACAAGGACTCTTTTCTCATAATGATCCAGTAGGCTCAGGTCAACCATCTAGCCAGGCATGATTGGGTGGTAAGTTCTGTCTTAAAATAATAATTATTATAATTTTTGTTTTATAATGCGCTTAATACCCAGAGGTTTCTATGGGCAGGCCGGGGGATCGAAGCTGTGTTGCTCCACAAGCGCTTTGCCACTGAGCTATCCTTCCCTCAGTTACCCTGATTTGCCAAGGTTTTGACTCAGTTTCATAACCTTGCATTTGCTGGACTACAGCTGGACAATTAGAAGGCAGCAAACACGTCGGATTGCCTTTTAAAGAAACCCATTTCTTGGGACACTGAAGTAAACAATGTTGTTCCCAGCTGCCATGAAAACCTGCTGCCCTTTCTATCAGAAGAGACAGGCCAGAAGTGACCGACCTGTCACACGGGGTGTCCAGGTGGACTCGTCCAATGTACCAGCAAACATCGGCAGCCCCACGACTTAGCAGGCCCTAAAAGCTGTTCTGTTCATCACAGCACAACCAACCTCATCTCTGTGTTATCATGCGCTTTGCCAGGATCCCTCTTCCGTGCTTTTCTGTGTTTCACAGACCCCTAAAGAAAGGCTTAGCCCAACAGCAGGTCTTGGGCTGTCATCCCACAGCACCAGGACCCCAGAGGAATGCGGCCACTGACCTGCCAGGAATATGTTTTGTCCTCCTGCTCTTTTATTTCCCTCCTTTTCTCTGTTCTCCCTCAATTTAGCGCTATATAGGATTTTTGTTGTTGTCATGCAACGCTGTACAAAACATCATACATGAACGTATACATCAATATTGGAGCAATTACAATGGCCCAAACCAGACTTACTCCTTGGCCAGCCTCTGTGTTTCCCTGACCCCCAAACCCTGCTCCCAATCCCCCCAGAACGCACATCACAGTTAGTTTGGTAGATAATACTACTAAAATGATGACACGAGAAATGTCTGTACGCTAATATTTCCCATCAAGCAATCTTCCTACATAGTTGGCAGGAGTCCAAAACTATCTTTTATTCAGAATATCAAAATCAAGATTTCTAATATAATGCATCCCTCATGGTTGCATCACATCTAGATTGTCTCTTGTCTGGCTCATGGCTCATGACTGAACAGTATTTTCCTCTTCCTAATCCTTGCACTTGGGTCTGTATCTGTAACCCTACAGTCCCCCTACCTGCACTTTTGGACACCTGCTGTCTGTACTTACACTTGCATCTGCCACCTGCAGGCCGCACTTCTTGTTATTATTTTGATCCCATGTACAGCACTTCCCCCTCCCCTTTCCCCTGGCACTTTTCCCCTCCCCACTTCCCTGCACTTGCACGATCTCAATGTCACTTGGCCTAGTAAGATTGTTATCTCTGTCCTCCCTCTGTTCCCCCTCCCTTGCTCATCGCACCTTGAAACACTTTTGTATAGATGCGTTACAAATGCCATATCATTTCATAACCAGTCATTCCTATCCAGACCTAAGCAACGTCTTCCCAGATGCATTCTCCTCTCTTTTCATACAGTGAGTTCCCTCGCCAAGCTCTTGCAAAAGACATGATGTATCTAAAACTCTGGCGACCAATCCCCGGGCCCCTTTAGAACAATACAAACCAAAACCTGTTAATGCCGAAAGAAAAAGTGGTTCACCGATTCACCAGCAAACTCCAATTGGTACTACTATACGGCAGAACACTAGATAGGGCTTGGTTTAACCCCTTAACTGTCAGGCTATTATGCAAGTCTATGCAAAAAGGATGAGCACCCTCGTCCATGGCACTTTTAGACCACACAGAATGTAGGATAATTACTGAAGCTATAAGACGATTGGTGAACCAAAGCAGCCTACTACCAAAGAAGGATTGTGGATGCGACAATTCATACAAAGACATATTCTGCTTCTTTGACCAGCTGTCTCCTACCCTCCAAGCCTCGGTCGCACCAGATCCCGCACAATGACAAGGTGGCAACCCAACAACATTTACCAGAAACAAATTGCAAACCTCAGACCCAACACCCCTCAGCACAACTTAACCCCAGTCTGGTTCAATCTCTTAAAAACCCATCCGTGATTTCCCATGGGCTCAACCTCTGAATGTATGGAAGTCCGCTGATCAATCGCAACACCTGAATGTTCACCTGACCTTAGGGATTGGGTACATGGATTCAGAGAATGCGTAAGGATTCGGCAGAAATTTTGATAATCATGTAGGATTCTGGAACTCTGGTGAGAATTTCAATGAGTTAGGATGCAATTATAAGGAACCAGTAACTTCCTGTTTCCTTTGTGAGTTGAGTTTGGCTGCAGGAATGGGTGGCAGGGCTGATCCACAGGACAGTAGGAGGAGTAACTTTCTGTTTCCTTTGTGGGTTGAGTTTGGCAGCAGGAATGGGTGGCAGGGCTGATCCACAGAACAGTAGGAAGAGTAACTTCCTGTTTCCTTTGTGGGCTGAGTTTGGCTGCAGGAATGGGTGGCAGGGCTGATCCACAGGACAGTAGGAAGAGTAACTTCCTGTGTCCTTTGTGGGCTGAGTTTGGCTGCAGGAATGGGTGGCAGGGCGGATCCACAGGACAGTAGGAGGAGTAACTTCCTGTTTCCTTTGTGGGCTGGGTTTGGCTGCAGGAATCGGTGGCAGGACTGATCCACAGGACAGTAGGAGGAGTTGGAGGGATTAGACAGATTATTTGGGGGGAGATTAGGCGACATTTTGCTTTCTTGCCAGCGAGAAGGATTATGAGTTTTGTGTTAACTAAGTCATTTTTTGTTGGGGAAACCTTCATTTCATGTATCTCAGTTTGGGAGTCCATTATGTTTTATGAATACAGTTTATACTGGGGGCCCAGTTTCCTTTGGGAAGCCATTTAATAGGGAAACCTAATGTGTTTGTTTTTAATATGTTAAAGGAAATGGCAGAATGGGAAGATGAAGAGGCAGTGATGTCTGCCACAGAGCACAGCGTGTTTGATGTGGATGCACAGGTGGGTGCAGAACTATTGTCCTCCTACCTCAAATCTGAAAAGGAAGAGGCACAGCTCCTCTGCTTAAGTATGAGGGTAATCTGTCTAGAGCAGATGGAGGTATTTTGTTGGGGCTGGTTGTGGCACTGGCGGTGCTGATGGGTCTGAGAGAGTCTGTGGGCATGGTTGTAATGATGGAAGAGTTAAGGGGCAGGAACAATTGAAGTGAGTCAGTCATGCAGGAGAGAGGGCAGCAGGGAAGGGAGGCAACGGGGCACATTCGGCTGTTGTGGAGGAGGAGAATCAGGTGAGAGGGTAAGGCAGGTGAGAGTGCGATGGAGGAGGAAACTGAGGACATGCCATGTCTCCCGCAACTCACGGGAGTCTCCAGAAGAGGGAAACAAACTCCAGCACTTGCTCTTGCTTAAAATAATTAAAACCCCAATGCAATCATATGGGGAAATTCCTTCCTCCTACTTTCTAGAGGATTTTCTACTTTCTAGAGCACAATCTCCCTTCCAGCTGACAACACAGATGCAATGGAGAGACAATAGCATATTTTGAAGCTGGATTGTGTTGCTCAAATATGCACGCAGCATCTATGTTATAATATGTTATGTTATGTTATTATACTTATATACCAAAGCCCGTGGGTATCCAGGCACCAAGAGAGTAGGTAGTTTGGAGACAGGAGGCAACTGTGGTGAGGAAATTATTCATTGTACTTGAAGAGAGCGGTTTTCAACTGCTTTCTAAATGCCAAGTAGTTCTCAGTTGTGCGCAGCTGTGTGGGTAAAGTATTCCAAGCCTGTGCTCCCTGTACATGGAAAAAACAGCCATATGCACAAACTTGTTTGACACAATGGGGGTAATTCATAGAAATTCGCACAAAAGTGGCGCACGCGTCTGGCGCACAGTGTTCCCGTGCGAATGTCTGTGCCAGCCGCGTGCGCTAAAATCGATTTCCGCGCAAAGCGTATTCATGGATTTTAGCCTCCAAAAGCAGCCGTGGCGCAGAGTGGCACAGCGACCCTGCAGAAGCGCCAGTCACGCCCCCAAGAACGCCCTCGCGCAAGGAAAAGCCATCAAAATCCCCAATCCAATGCAAAGGGCTGCGTCAACCCTGGGCCAGTTTACCGGACTGCCAAACAGCAAACGCCAAGCGGGGAACGTGTATTATGGGTTTAGCAGTAACTTCCACACGCGAAAGGGCCTGTGCGAGTGGGCTACGTGTATAACTGTTGTTCGTGTGAATTTTTACACGCGATTGGCCTGGGTACGTGTATTCCAGGGGTGCGCTGGAAGTTTCACACGCGATCGGGCCTGGGGGAGCGGGGTACGTGTATTTCAGGGGAGCGCAGCAAGTTTTACACGCGATTGGCCTGGGTATGTGTATTTCAGGGGCTTGCGGGTAGTTTCCCACGCGATTGGGCCTGGGGGAGCGGGGTACGTGTATTTCAGGGGTGCACAGGAAGTTTCACACGCAATTGGCCTGGGTACGTGTATTTCAGGGGTGCGTGGGAAGTTTCACACGCTATTGGCCTGGGTACGTGTATTTCAGGGGTGCACAGGAAGTTTCACACGCAATTGGCCTGGGTACGTGTATTTCAGGGGTGCGTGGGAAGTTTCACACGCTATTGGCCTGGGTACGTGTATTTCAGGGGTGCGCGGGTAGTTTCACACGCGATTGGGCCTGGGGCAGCGGGGTACCTGTATTTCAGGGGTGCGCAGGAAGTTTCACACGCGATTGGCCTGGGTACGTGTATTTCAGGGGTGCGCGGGTAGTTTCACACGTGATTGGTCTGGGTACGTGTATTTCAGGGGAGCGTGGGAAGTTTTACACACGATTGGCCTGGGTACGTGTATTTTAGGGGTGTGCGGGAAGTTTTACACGTGAATTGGCAGTGTGGGTCCTCCCAGGTGTCCCCTCTACCCCCTCCATTGCCCCTGCAGGCAGCCCACACCACAGGGGACTACCCTGCACCCCTGGTCATGTCCCGCAGGCAGCCCATCCACCATGGGCATGCCCCTCAGCCAAGCCACATGTCACGTTGCAATATGATCACCAACTCGTGTCTCCCAGCACCCCCACCCCCCAGCAGTCAGGGGAACCTGCCAGCAGGCCCCCACACATGTCCCCCAGCACCCCGACCCCCCAGCAGTCAGGGGCACTTGCCAGCAGGGCCCCCACTTATGTCCCACTCATGTCCCCCAGCACCCCCACCCCCCAGCAGTCAGAGGCACCTGCCAGCAGGCCCCCACTCATGTCCCCCAGCACCCCCACCCCCCAGCAGTCAGGGGCATCTGCCAGCAGGCCCCCACTCATGTCCCCCAACACTCCCACCCCCCAGCAGTCAGGGGCAACTGCCAGCAGGCCCCCACACATGTCCCCCAGCACCCCCTCCCCCCAGCAGTCAGGGGCACCTGCCAGCAGGCCCCCACTCATGTCCCCCAGCAGCCCCACCCCCCAGCAGTCAGGCAGTCAGGGGCACCTGCCAGCAGGCCCCCACTCATGTCCCACACATGTCCCCCAGCACCCCCACCCCCCAGCAGTCAGGGGCGCCTGCCAGCAGGCCCCCACTGATGTCCCCCAGCACCCCCACCCCACAGCAGTCAGGGGCACCTGCCAGCAGGCCCCCACTCATGTCCCCCAGCACCCCCACTCCCCAGCAGTCAGGGGCACCTGCCAGCAGGCCCCCACAAATGACCCCCAGCACCCCCACCCCCCAACAGTCAGGGGCATCTGCCAGCAGGCCCCCACTCATGTCCCACTCATGTCCCCCCCAACATGACAACATGACCCACAATCATGGCCCTCATGTCCACCAAAATCCCACGGCATGCCACCCCTGCCCAAATAACCAACCAAGCATAACATACACCCCACATTGAAATGCCCATTACATGAAACAACCCAAATGGCATGTATGTAAATCAGCACATGTCAGTCTCACACACACACAATGGGTGCCAGTGAATGTGAACACCCACATCGTGACATGCATGAAACCAATGATAGAATACCACACATTGAAGTACGGGAACAAATGTATTGAACAAAGAAAGTGGTGAAAGAAAATCAAATACCAAACAATGGACATAAAGAAAACAATGCAGAATGTCACATAATGATAAAAAAAGGAAATCAGAATCCAAAATATATGAAATCAAAAATGTCTCCAAAGTCTCCTTCCAACAAAGCAAATCCAAACCGAAATGAAAAATGAAAATTCATTGCTTCATGGAAAAATCAAAAAAGAAAAAGCCGACAAATGCACACTCCAACTATTTACAAGGATGAAATCCTGGGTCCATGAGTACAACTGTCCAGAGGAAACCTACAAAAAAGACTACAGAATAAACAACTATATACAAAAATGTGGGGCATAGTCCATGTGCCCCAAAGGGAAGAAAAAAAGAAAGGAAACTTAACACTAATGAACTATATACTATGGCGGCGGGCAAGTCCAACGGCTCACTGGTTGATGTCATGGGCCAGGGCATCATCGAACTCCGCTTCAATGGCTTGGAGGCGGGCATATTCACTGGCCCCGAGGTCTTGCAGGGATAATGAGGTGTCCAGCTCCAACTCCCTGCGAATACCCTTGAGGCACTCAGCCCGCCTCAGCGCCCTGCGCATGGAGTTCTCCGCCATGACCATTGTGAGCTGTTCCTCCTCCGCCCGCCGCCGCTCCGCACCCATCTGCTGGCCCAACCGCTGCCACACGGAAGACACTCCCATTCCAGGGTTCTGCTGCCCTCCGGCCGATGCCTGCCCCTCTGATGTAGATGGCCCCGAGCCATGATGCCTCCCACGTCGAGCCTGCCGCTGCCTCCGACGCAACTGCCTCTGCCAGCACAACGGCATGCAGGCTGATGGAATACACCAACGCCGTCGTGCACATGCCCTGCCCGATGATGCCGGCACATCCTCCATCTGCTGGGGTCCAGTTGCTGGTGTGTCCACCCCTGCTGGACCTCCGACTCACGACTGTGGCAGGGATGGGAGCCCCACCGAGCTGGCTGCGTTGGTCGGGGCAGGTCCACAGGGGGCCCTGGTGGCATCTGGGCCGGAAGGCGGCATGGAGAACGACTGGTGCATAGCCTCCACAGAGGAGGAGAGGGTCGACAGAGTGGCCGACACATGTACGAAACCCCCGACCATGGTTGCTCCAAACTGGGCCACGTTGGCACGCTGCTCTTCGTGATGACGTGCGCGCTCCCCCCGGAAAGCACGCACGTCATCACGAATGTCACGCGTGCGCAACGCAACACCAATCAGGACCTTCTCCATATGGCCAGGGGTCCCCTCGTCCGCAGGTAGAGGAGTGTTAGATGACATGGACATTCCCCCTACCTGCGGACGGGCCTGGGATAGGGCATCCCTGCTGGTGCATGGTGGTGCAGTCACAGTGTCAGGGACAGCGACATGCACAGGCCCCTCCACGGCGACCTGTGCTGCCTCCTGCCCCTGCCCCTGCCCCTGGACTGCACCACTTGCACCAGTGGTACCACCCCCACCAGGCCCCATGTGCAGCTCAGTTGCGGCCTCCTCCTCCTCTGTGGAAACCACCAACCTGGATGGCTCCATACCGTCTTCCGCCGTTGCAAGCCCCTGTGGGGGCTTACCCACCCCTTCCGCTGCAGCCATGGGGGCATCCCTGCCGCTTTGCTCCACAGCGCCGTCTCCGCCCTCTTCTTCACTTGCCGCTGTGTAGAGGGAGACATAGAACACAAGCATCAGGGTACTGTACAATGGTCCCCTAGACTGGAAGCGATGGCAGATGAGTGCACTGTCAAACATCACTTCCATCATGTCCCTCCACAACACATGGGTCAGTGCAGGCAAAACACATTCAGTAACAGGCATGGCGCATGCTAAGGACATTAGCATACATGTCCAAGGGACTCTTGAAACATACAATGTTGGTTTGAAACTCCCATGCATCATGGGTCATGCCTATCACATGCACACACTTCACCGTAGTTTCATCCATCTGGCCTCGTACATCCCAGACACAGTGGATACAAGGATGACTAGGCTGCATCAGTGAATCTGAACATTGTCACAGACATGTGTCATGCATCCATGGCATTCACAAGTCACAGACACGCAGGTCAGACACACAGACATGGACACCACACATGTACATGGCATCAGCACCCATCCTTCACCCCCTCCCATGTCCAGGAACAGAGACTGGCATGCTCTCAGGTGTCCATTCCGCATAGAGCTCCCCATGTTGCATTTAAACACATGCACCAACCATGTGGTTCACACATTACTGGTCTCACATACATGACCATGATGTCCCTGCACACACACATACGTACATGGCCTATGTTACACATACAGGCAAGTATCAGACAACCAGCACACTGCAACGTGCCCTGTCTCACACAGCAATGCTGGGCCACTTACCGCTCAACTCCAGACGGGTCTGCCTCTCAAGGATCTGGGCGTGGAGCGCTGGGCGTACGCGTTCCAGGACCCTCAGCTGGATGGTACTCATGCGGCCCCGGCCCCCCTCCACAAGGCACCGGGCCTTTAAGAGGGTCCTGGACCTCAAGTCCTCCCAGCGCTTCTTGACTTGCTTGATATTGCGGGTTGCCACCCCCTCCGCGTTGATGGCAACCACAAAGTCGTCCCAGATCCTGTCCCGTCCTTCCTTGTTGGCGCGTGATGATCCGAAGAGGGCATCATAATGCCCAAGGACAAGCTCCACCAGGACACCAACTTCCTTCTGACTGAAGCTGGTGGCCCTCTGCACCTCTGGCTGGGGGTCGCCAGTGGTCTCATATGTTGTTTGCCCCGACATGGCGACCCCCGAAGCAGGCGTGGGTGGGCAACTGGGTCCTGGGGCTGGGCTGTGGAGCGATGGTATACCAGTCGGGAGTCTTCTGTTCCAGCAGGGGTGGACACAGCAACTGGACCCCTGCAGATGGCAGATGTGCAGGCACAAAATGGCAGGGCACGATGGCAGCAGGCAGGCAGGCAGCAGCAGATGGCTCGTGGGAGGCTGGTCGGGGCTCTGGGGGACAGTAATTCGGCCTTTTGGGCAGGAGCATGGTCTTCTGTGTGTTTTCGCATGGCCAGCTTGATACGGAGTGATTTGGCACGTGAAATTTTTGCACGTCAGCGTGTAATTCGAGGAATGTCCCTTAGCGCGTAGGCGCGTCAGCACGCATAAGCGATGTCATTGGACCAAAGGCCCTCAGCGTGTAAGCGCGTCTGTGACGTATCGCGCACGGGCCTGTATGTGGTTTTTGTGGGGTGCGGTGCGTGTATTTTCCAGGCGTTGGGGTTCACACGCTATTACTTCACAGCGGGTGGGTGTTGGTTACGTGTTCTTCTACACGCAAGGCAGACGGTGAGTGGTACCCCGCTCGCCAAGGCCCAATTGCGTGTGAAACTTCACGCGCACCCCTGTAATACACGTACCCCGCTCCCCCAGGCCAAATAGTGTGTAGAACTTCCCACGCACCCACGAAATACAAGCAACCGCTATTTTTCACACAGTGGGTGTCCATGTTTGTCGCGTACCCCTTTGCACGTCATTTGTCCTAGAGGCCCACAGTATAGGACATTCTACAAAGCTGTATATACTTGCTTTTTGTGGGCGCACATTTTGGCGCACATTTTTTTCATGCGCAGGGACGCGACCGCCTGTCTTCGTGTGGCGGACGTGTTTAGGCCTGTGCGCATCTTTGCCTGTGCGCTGTTTTGCCCTATTCGATTCCATGAATACGTGTTGTAGGCGAGCGTGTGGGCTTTCTGTGCACTTGCCCCCTGTACTTCCCCCGTGACGCCCACATTTTCACGAGTTGTTCCCCATTCAGCTTGTCACGCCCGGTGTTCCGCCTACTTTTGTTATGTGTGCCGCGCTATGTGCGCTTTCGCTGTGGCCTTAGCACACGGCGTTAGATGAACTGTGCGCCGGCGTGCGCCGCGCACTTTTTCAGCAAACATCCTAGATTTTACTCGCGCACGGACTTCCATGAATAGATGTGCGCTGGTTTCCCTGCGATATGCGCACTTGCACTGCGATTTTCGCTGTTTCACTGCGAATCGCACGTTTTCGCATGCTTACGCCGATATTTTCAGCGCACATTAATTCCATGAATGAATCGCCCTGAATGTGTTTTCAGCAGGAAACCCTTAGCTGATCGCAAATTTCTTTTAGGTTGGTAAATGCTCACCCTATCTTTCAAAGAGGCTGGAGCATTTCCGAAAATACATTTACGGCGTCGGGACAGCAATTTGAACAGGATCCATGTTGCGACCGGTAGCCAGTGCAGTGCAGTTTCTTTTTTGCTACAGATGTTGGTTCAGAATGGTTCATCTGGAATATAATACGAACGGCCGCGTTCTGTATTTTTTGTAGTCCTTCTATGTCGTCCCTGTTTGTGCCTCTCAGCAGGGCGTGGCAGTAGTCCACACGTGGGAGGATTACCGCTCTGACAAGTTTAGTGTGGTTCCCTATGGAGACCAGTGGAGCCACTTGCCTTAGCACCTTAAGGTGGTAATTGGTACTTTTAGTGATAGCTGCTACATGAGAATCACTGCCCAAGCTTTCTTCCAGATAAGTGCCGAGGGTCTTAACTTTGCACACTACCATGATCTAGCTGCCATCGATCCCAAAGCTAGTATACTTATGACTAAGCCATCTCTGGCCTTCCAGGGACCGAACAACATAAGTTCCATCTTTGCCGCGTTCAGGCACCGCAAGTTCATGGACATCCAACACTTGATAGTCTGGTATGCTGAGTCCCGCATCAATTGGTCCGTCTCGTAATCCCCGCTGATCTCCAAGACAAGTTGGAAGTCATCAGCATAGTTGCAGAAGAACAGATCTAGCAACTCCAGGTCTTTACACAAGGGGAGGATGTATATGTTGATAAACAACAAGGGGGAGAGGCAAGCCCCCTGTGGCACTCCACAGGTGAGAATTTCCAATTTGGACGCACTGTCGCCCCAGTGATGAGTGACAACCCTCGAAGAAAGACCTGAGCCAGCTGATTGCCTCCGTAGAGAGATCCCCGGCAGTGGCCATCCTGTCAAGGAGGATTCCGTGATCTAGCAAGTCAAAGGCTGCTGATAAATCCAGTAAGATCAGCAGCACTGACCTGCTACATTACAGCTTTGAAAGCATGTGTGTCTGTAGATCGAGTAAAGCACTTTCAGTGCTGTGGAAGCTCTGGAAACCCGACTGTTTCCCATGCAGGATGCCCGCCCCCACGACATAAGATTGTAGCTGTACAGCGGCAACCTTGTCAATTAGCTTGAGAAAGAACAAGGTGTTTGTGATAGGCCTAAGATTAGCCGCATCCGTTGGTTCCAAGTGGGGTAACTGCAACGCTCTTGATAGACTGTGGAATAATGAAGGTACGAAAAGACGACTTTACTTACCTGCAGAGTAAAGGAACAAAGAGGTCCTTGTGCTCCAGTATGTACTTAGATGGGAGTAATTCTCTTGGGGAATTCGTGGGATGCATTGTTTTTAGAATGTCATGTATCTCTATAATGGGTGTCTTTTGAAATCTAAAACCAATATGTATGTCTGGTTGTATTAGGGTGTCTGGTTCCGGGCATAAGGAGCCTTTTTGTGAACTTGCAGCATCCTTTTTTACTGTGGTCCGATTGTGGTTAGGTGCAGTCACCTGGGGGGATGGAGGTTTTATCAAAGATTCCTTCATTATCTTATTTTGAGCTTTAAGTAAGTTATCAGCGAAGGCTTCCTACACTCTATTGCAGTCTTCGCTTGTGGGTTTGACGGGAGGGCTAGTAGCAGCTGGTTTCTCCCAAGACCTGAAAAGACGAAAAAGCTCCTTCGTTTGATCCCCGGCCAGATTGACTTGATCATTGTAGAAGCTTTTTTTAGTTTCTATGATCTTGGCTTTGTACTGTCTGTCTTTAAGTTTCCAGGCTACCATGTTTTCCGATGAATTGTCTCTTTGCCATGCATGTAGCGCCTGTCTTTTGATCGCTTTAAGTTCTGCTACTGCTTACTGTTTGACACATAGGCCCAGACACATTTAAACATAAGAATGAGGAAGTGAGTCTCACAGGGGTGTATGTGTGACAGTTGTGCACCTTGTCTCCCATGTACCTAAAGCTGTTTCACTTAATGAAAGGGGGCTGCCAGATGACAGATTCCTTACTGGCTGTTGCGGATCCTCAGCTTGTTCCCGCCTTTCCTGTCCCTTCTCTGTAAGTAAATGTTCTTGAAAATATCTCCCAAGCAATATCTTGCACATTGCAATTGTAGTTTCCCAATGTGGCATCCCACTACCCACAGACTGGAATGCAGCCTTTTCCCCCCATAAAGCTGGGATGAATGAGCGATGCAAAAAAAAATGTAATTTTTTCTTTCATGCATTTTATGCATCCATCATGAATAAATATTGATATCAGATGTCGCAACAGTTAGTGTCTAAGTCTGTACTTGAATATTCAGTTGAAATATTGGTAATGTTAAAATCCAACACGTATATCAATGGAAGTAGCTCATTAAGTGACACAGAGGTATCGATCACGTGCTGTGTGGTTTTCTCAAAGGGCAGCAGGACACAGCAGGCATTGCACACGATCTGCCACTGAGCCGGTGTGAAGAAGGCGCCATACAATGTGGCATTATCATTCTAGCTGTAGTCACTTACACTACTACTTCGCTCACACAGGTGGTTGGACATATACAGTGTGACATGGTCAGCTCGGCCATTTCAGCCAGTGTGTGATTGTGTTGAAACTGCAACACTCTCCAAGCATTTGTGGCATTGTATGACTGGAAGGCTATCATGGGCAGGGATGTAATAACTAAAAAAATGTAACACCAAGAGGTGTATAACATGTAGAAACCATGGGACATTGCATTGCATTTGCAATAAGGTAGATTTGGCATTGGAGACTTTGACTGCTGCCACAAAGCCAAAGGCTAGCTTCCAGGAGCTTAGACACTCGGTTACCATAGGCTTAACTGGACCCCAGATCTGTGCAGCTCTGTGCCTCTGGCTTTGCATGCGGGATGCAATTCCTTTGTTGGAAGCATGCATTCTGCTGCCATGACCTCCCTTGCTTGCCAGTGTCACCATTAGAGGAGAAGGAGACTCAGTTCACTCTGCCAGCCATGCAGTCGGTGGTTTTTCCTCTCAACCACATGTATATCAAGAAGTGGGTTGTAATACTCTCCAAACTGTCCAATGTCGTTCCCACCACAAGAAATACTGAATCCATCATCTCAGATATAGCTTTCTGTTGCAGGTAATTCCAGATGGAAATGTACAAGAGGGTATCGCCGCATGTTATTAGCTCTATATAACTTTTGTTTTCTACAAAGGCATAGGCCAGAAAGTATTCTGCCAGCAATGCTGTCTGTTTGCATTCATTGGCCTCTGAATATGGATGCTTATGATGACATCACTGCCTTTGTGCAAATGACCTGCTGAGGCTGGGCTGGTGTTTACTTTTTGTTTTCCTGCCACTGCTGTAGCTTTACTTGCTGCTGGGAATAGGTGATTGTGCAAGTCAGTGGCAGCATGCTGCTGAGTGCTTGCTAGTCCCTACAGGGCTGCATAATCGGACCTCATGCCTTTGCATGATGTTACTTCATACGGCCTAGCGTGGATGAGGTAACCATATTGTCCCCTGGCTTCCCACGGCACACACATGTATGGCACAGAGTCCCTATGACTAGATGCAGCTCATGATGTTGAATGTGGGACACACAGTAGCTCATGAGGTTGAATGAAGTCCACACAGTAGATATTTGTTGTAGATCTACCACAGTGGCATTGGAGTAGGTGCCATTGGAAGTTCAGCAGAAGCAGGTGGGTAACAGGCCTCTCTCCACAGTGTGAAGTGGTTCCTTTGGTATCGCTGGTTTCTGGTCTCTGTGATGGTCTGAGGGGTGTTTGTGTTATTTTATGACAATCTACCACACTGACACTTCAGACTCTCTCACTAGGAGCAGCAAAGAGTGTGTATTCAGGATGCTTTCTTTGTGAAACATCTCTGCACTCTTAATGCTTGTGTGGGGTGTGCCGGTAGGTGCCATTTCAAAGTTTCCTTCCTCCTCCATTATTGCCTCTGCCTCACGGCTGGACCTGGGCTTGGCTCAGTACTAGTGTTCATAAACACACGTCTCAGCCTTCCCTACTGACAAAGGGGGCTGTGGTGAGCATGGTATTCATGATCGTCCTCATCAGATTCATCACCACTATTGCCATAACCGCATTCATAGGCCGAAGGAGTGGAGGATGTGGGAGATGCTATGCAACACATTGAGCATGGCCGATCAGCACTGCTGACCCTGCAACGTCAAACTCTTCTCCAGCGTTCACGCACATCCCCTTCTGAAACACATCCAGTTCATTGCTCCTCTGGTGGCAGAGGGGAGGTTCTCAGCCATTAGTCATGCTCCATGGGTGGAAAGGAACATGCCATACAAAATAACCTCAGTAGACAGAGCTGGACTGTGTGATCTTGCATATGGTCCCAACTTCTGAAGTAGGCTGGAATGATTCGCTAATCAAACAGCGACAGCACACATTCCTCATCTTTCCAGGCAGGTGGTGTGCTGCATCACACACCCAATCACTCTGCCACTAGTGCCCCTGCCTGATCATCAACACCATCCAACAATGTTTCCCAGCCTTTCCCAAACACTTTCTCTCCCCTCAGAATGGTGCAAATGATTGAATTCACATGCAGTGGTGTATGCTTGGGCACATCAAGTGGTCCCAAAGAAAGTCCTCTGCCTTCCGAGCAGGAAGTATGTTGGGCCAAACACACAATCACCCTGTCACTAATTCCGTGGCCCGATCACCAACATCCTGCCAATTTTCCCAGCAGAAAAAGCAAATTCCTTTACCCTTCCGTCTGAGTGGACGGACTAATGAAATAAATTCACGGGTTTGTGTCAGATGCTGCGCTAATCCAGATGAAGGGCTGCGGCCTAACTCTAGGATGAGTCGAAACATTCCCCTCATTGAGTGCTCATATAAGTCAAACACTGCATGGGAAGAGTCTGAACAGCCTCTTTAGTTTACAGTCACTTCATCTCATGGGTCCTGCGTCACCACCAGAGAGAAGTCTCTCCAGCAAGGAGAAACTGGACTTCCACCGTCCTGTCCCACGTAGTCCCTTGGCTCCAAAGTGTTTTCCGGTGTTAAACAATCACTGCCTACATCGGAGAGCAAGTGGAACATGTCTGTTCTCTCACTAACAAGACTTCAAGTCAGTCTAGAATGTTTCACAAGGCCACAAACACCACTCGATCTCCCGAATGGGCACAGCATAAAGATGTCTTCATGGGCGGGCTTGTGAAGGCGCTCGAGAATCATGCAACGGGCTGCCTGTTGTAATGTAAATCACTCTTGTGAGGTATCACTGGCCAGAAGTGCATTCTGATGGAATGTTGATGTATGCATGATAGGCAGCTCAGGAGAATGCTGAGTGAGTGAGTTTGTGACTGTTCTATGTATGTCAGTTGGGGGCCTGAGCTGCGAGTGAGAGAATGGCTGGTGGATCTGTTCATATAATGTGTACCTGTGTCTACCTGATCCTGTGATGTACATACTGCAAGTAACTGGAACCTATACAAATGAATATATGTACAATAAAGCTTCCTGGACTAACCTACATGGCTCCACAGCAGGTCTGTGTTCCTAAAGGTAAAGCCTACCATACAACTTAACATTGGCGACAAGGATATTCAAGAACCCACATTAGGAAGAGTGACAGGAAGAGTGACTGAACAAAAACAAAAAAAAGGAAACCAGTCACACACCACAACACCACCATCTTCTATAGGGGAACATCCTTCACTTTCAACATTGGGTCGAGGAAAACAAGCAGATAATTTTGTAAACTAGAGCCAAACAATTTCCTTTTGTTTTAAAAGAAACTGGGAATGATAAAATAAGAGTTTTTAAATAACCCAAGTAAAAATATCCATGCGTGAGAATGCTACCAGGCAGTGAATCAGTGTATCCGACATCTACTAACATGATCGCCCAATTGAGCCAGTTACAGCAATGTCTGCCAGACATGCCACAGAAAAACCAAAATAAAACATCCCAGCCACATTGCACCAGAATCATTTCCTAGTTTTCCAAAACATGTCCCTATGATAGTGTTTCCGACAAGATACCTTCTTTATAAAAATGAAATACACTAACATGCTCAAGTCAACAATTGCACCACAACAAGTTGTGTGTGAGCACGTGTTTATTCATGATGCTGCACCATACATTATTTCTCCAGCTGGGCCATGTGATGTGTTGCATTATGCAGCCAATTGCCCTGCTACAAAATGTGACTGCTTCATCACCAAACCCCTGGAAACACCACTTCCACTCACGCCCCAGGCATTTTCCCATCCCTCAATGTCAAGATACAAATGACATGAATTCACAGGCTTTTTTCAGCTATTGGGCTACGCCAAGCTGTGCCTGAGCCCACATTCAATAGCTCTCGCCCAGTGCAATATGTGCACGCAAGATAGTGATGGGTCTGGCAGACAAAGTCAAGTCTGTCTCAAACACAATCCAATAGCCCTGGCCAGGTACACCTAGCCAACATGCTGTATGTATTCATTTATTGTGGGTGTTTATCAAACGCATGCCAGCTTCAAGAAGCCTGGAAGGCTGTACAACGATTAGCAGGAGTGCGGTTATGAGGATAGAAGTAACCGGAGGGATGTGTTACATTCAATTTAGCAACCTTTTGGTGAACTGTAGACTTTTTCACCTCCTAATTTCAACCCTAAAACCAATGCCTAAAAGACTTGCCTCAGGTACAATGCTCCAACTTTTGAAGAAGACCAGGGACCCCCCTACCTACTACCTCCAAGAAAGATTCCCAATGACTTCATAAGAGCTTCGAAAGCTGGTCCCTTTTCTGGACAGGCAAATCTGACTGGCCGAACGAGAGCATCCAAATCTCACAAAAGATTCAGAAGTTTAGTCCGTCCCCAATACAGTGGAGCGGTGGATGGTTTGGGGTTCAGGCTAAGTGATTCTTCCAGGCTAACCGACAGATGGGTCCCCACACTTGCCCGTCCAGGGCCTACATTCTCCAACCCTCCAAATTATCCTTAGATGTAACCAGAAAAAGGATAGTGGTTTTCAAATCATCATCACCTATGTTTGACATCTGAAGTGCCTGTGTGGCCAAAATGGACATATGTGCAATAGCAATGTACGTTAGGAACATGATTAACACATTAGTGGGCTGGTGGGCTGGGGCTATGGTCCCCGGATAGTAAAGCGTGTGTGTTGTGAGAATCCCATCTGGAGAAAAAGCTTATTTAGGAGCACCACTCCCCGGCTCTCTCCTCCAGATGAACCAGGACCTGGTGACATGTCATTCCAGAATAGAATGGGATGAGCACTGCCCTTCTCAGTAACACTCCAATCCCCACCAGGAATAAGGGAAAGGTGGGCCAAAAAAAAGAAGCATCCTGGCAGGTACATACATTAACTATTTAGAAAGTCCTCCATCTGTCGGACACACTGGGGCCTTCTTCATTCAAGTGTTATCTTCTTAACCCCATGAATGTTCCTTATGCTTCGTTCTGCAATTAAAGGTCCCTTGTTTCCACTTCGACTCTTTCCAATCTCACTCACCTCCAGATTCACACTCACATCGTTACTGACCTTGTGTAACTACTCAGATGGCTGTTTTCACTTGAGAGACATAAAGGGGCACCCCATTAAATTAATTGAGTTGTGGTTTAATGTACACACATTGACTTACTCGGGATGGCCCTCCAGAAGATTCCATTTACCAATGCTGGTTGCATATCATTCTTGGGTACTTGGTTTGCTCTTTCCCGAAGCCGATTAGGGCTGTCACTGCAAAGAACACTGCAAGAATACCTAATTGCACTCCTTTTAAGGAAACTGCATGATATTAGAAACGAACTGAAACCTATTATCAGCAACTACTTTCCTTGGGAACCCTTCTTGGTCTAATGCTTCCTAAGTGACAACATAACTTCCATTGTAGATACCATCCAAGCTGACTTCCACTCAACCCACATGAAACGGTAGCCAAACACCATCATATTGAGCCACCTAACATGTGGAAGGGACCCATCAAATCCATGGCCATCTTGTCCTGCAGTTCCTATGGCCTCCTCACATGAGCAAGTGGTGTTTCCCACATTATTTTCAATGTACCTCTGTTAGCACAATTAACAACCTTTTCCAACAACCTCATCGTTCTTAGTGTCCATCCGGGGTTGTGCCTTCAATGCATTTGGTGGTTTCTACTGTCCCTGATACCCTAGTGTAAAAGTGTTCAGGGGACTATTAGCAGCCTCCCGATGTACAGGCAAGAGGAACTAGGCCGTGGAAATCCCCAGCACCAAGAACGGAAGACCCAGTCATAGAGCAGCGTTCAAGTCTCTTCATTACGCATTCAAATGACAGGGATTGCAGCATGACCAATGTAACATTCTCCATGCTCACTCTCAGTGTCCAGGCGGTTGTCAGCTGTTTTTGTTTACTAGTGACATCACAAAATGCAGTTAGATCCCAAAAAAACAAACGTGAGATGGGATAGGTTAGTAAGGTGAGCAACATAAACTTTTCTATAGGTGTTAGTGCACCCATTAGATAACCAAATGTGGTGGCTCTTCCTGAGACCCCCATCCAAAAGTATCAAATTTAAAGTTACAGGTTAGCGAAAGTGCAACGTTGTATAAACTCATCAGAGTAGGAGAATAGGGATTGGACATACAGGGTCTTCTCAGCTTTGGAGTCTTGGACAGGTACCAGGCCAAGTGCGATATATACAAAAAGGGCCGGGTATATTCCATATCTGTACAGGGAACCAATTAGACCAAGATTGCCACAAAGGGAAGACTACATTCAATTAAATCCCAATTAAATTGTAATTTATTAATGAAAACTTTAATATTGACTTAGAAAATTGATCAAGGCAACACAATTAATATAATCCACCTGAGTCAATTAATCTTCTCTAAAACGAATCAAATGTTCAGTCCTAAAAAAATAAATACATTTACACATACACACACCTGTTCATCAACTTAGTGAAAATTCCAAATAGTGGCAAACACCTTAAGGCTAATAACACATTAATTTAATTAATCAGAATATAACACATATGTAATACATAAACAATTATCAAACATACGAGTAACAAAGATTCAGCAACACATGATTAACAAATTCAAATCCTCTAGTGAGAATGCTTGTTAACAATTGTGCAGGCCCTTCTTATCAGGCCAAGTGCAACACTCAAGGTAGTGGGAATGACTCCAAAGGTGCTGCATGTTCCCAATAAGTTACCTTCCCGGAAATCCTGTGCCGTGAGACGGAACATGTGTCTTTGAACCTGTGTTACATTTGTATCTCTCTGTATTCAGTCCAGTGGGAGGAGCAATCTCTACCTTGCTCAAATGAATAGGCAGTGTTCACCATGGTCAGGTTATGTAACCACAAAATATCCACTGTCTGTAATTATGAGGATTTTAGCTTGGGCTTCTCGCACGATTTCCGTCCCACGGCTTGTCTGGGAACATTCCTTCCCCCTGTGTCCTTGGCTATCGGTGCACGGTACGTGCGCTGGAAGCCTGCTCTGTCGTCTTCAGCTGGATAAGTCTATAAGCTTTCTCTGTGTCTCAAATTCTCCAAGCCTCTCCCATTCACTGCAATGTGCCTATGTCGTCCATCTTTATTTGCATGGCTGTCCATGTTAGCTGCATTGCGCTTCAGCAAGCTGTCCATATGTATTCTTATGTGTCTTGTTTTTTTCCACTTAGTGAAACATATGTGTGCCTGTCTTCTACCCACGTGGGTCATACGCATATTCTTTGTATCTATCAGCAATAAACTAAAATGTCTGCATAGCTTTGTGCAGGAATGCATATGTGCTTCATGTCTAACGAATCTATGTTATGATGTCATTTGAGACAACATCCCCTCTATGTGGCTGCAGTCAGTCAACCTTCTCTATAGAATGCAGACTTGTCTCCTCTGTGACATCTTCAAGATATGGTCTAAATGGCTGTCTGAGTGAATATTGTCTCTCACACCTATGATACATCACTGATGAAGGGAAGGAGGGGTTCAAGAGCGATGCACATTTTTCGTTCCTATGTCAACTGGGTGAGAGCGGGATAGGTGCTACAAGGGCAACGTTTAGGCCCCTCTCTTCCCTATTTACCCTTCCACCTTCCACAGCTACACCTGGGACACAATCTTGACTTTTCAAAATCTTGTCTCTCACCACTTCAACCCTTCTTTAACTTAAAACCACTTAAACCACTTAAAATCGTGTGTCTTTTAAATTAGTTTAGTCCTCCACAATTCACAATGTAATACCCCTAAATTCACCACCCTTGCTCTCTTCTCCCTCCCACAATGTTTTACAAATGGCATTTTGCACCTTGCCAAACACATTCTCAATATTAGAATACATATCATACCAGAAATTTCGTCAGGCCTAGTACGGTAGTCGCCTGTCTGTTTCCATTTCCTTCCCACTCTCCCCCTCCCTTCAGGCCGAGTAAAATAGTTAATTTCACATCCTGTTCATGGCCTGTAAGAATGTCATTGTTTTTTCCCTTGTTCCCTTCCCTTGCCTTAAAGCACTTTGAAACACATTGGGCCACATTACAAGGAGGGTGGTAAGGGGTTAATGGCATTGGCAAAGGTGCCGGAGCTGTTAACCGTGTACCGCCTTATTACGAGGTCCCCTCACGGGACCCGCTCTGGACGTCTGGTTTTACCATGCGTCCTTTGGGGGTCCCGCGAGGGGACAAGCATGCTAACAACGGGCCCGTCATTAAAAGGCACATTGTTAGCATGCTCCCCATTCCCATTGAGCCCTATGGGGGCTCAAATGGAAATGGGGATGGTCGGGGTACAAGTTCCCTGAATTGGGAAATACTTGGCCCTCCAAAGTTGGAATGACCCGGTATTTCCCCATTCAGGGACCTCGGACCCGGACCTGAGTTTGGAGGCCCATTGTTTATTAGCGCTATATAAATAAACTATCATATCATACCTGACCACTCAGCCAGATCAGGCCAATGTAGCTGAATAGGCTTCAAACTTTGTAATATTCCCCGGTGAAAAAAAACAACTTCAAAAGTACACCCTTATAACCCTAAAATCCACCTGAAGCGGGTGCCCAGCAATGCAACTTGGGCATGTTTATTGGGTCGTGACATGGCCAGCATCTCCTGCTTTACCAGTGAGTAATTGTGTTGCCCTCCTTTGCGGCAGAGAGAGGCAAAACCTACCCCAATTTCTTTAACCACAACCACGTGTGTAAGAACGTCCACAAACTCAACACCACTGGCAATTGCAGCCGTAAATGTCAACCTCATGGTCACAAATGTGCTCAAAGAATGCACATTACATATGTGTCTTTTCAGAATACGAACATCATATTCACAGCTGTGATTCCAACCGGAGCTCAGCCCTTTCTTGCATATCGCCCTCAAATGTTCAGCATTAGTAGCAATGACCTATAAAGATCTAGAGCAAGATTCAGTGAGCAACAACAAACTGAGGTGTTTACCTTATTAACTGGACAGGGTGCATCCCCAGCAGTTCCACAAGGTCCATCTTGGGTTGCACTACTTAGCCGACAGAACATGACATAAACTCTCCCCCTGGCCACCTGCTATCATAAACCTTTCTCTCTGGATAGTCAAAACTGCACTCCTCAAAACAAATTGTATCTCTCTTAGGTTCTCATCATGATTTACCACACTTTGATCATACAAAATAATGCTGTCCTGAAATACCACCATGCATTCCAGATGGTCCAACGTTTTCTGCATTATCCTTGCACTGCCATGACCGAAACCAACCCAAAAGGGGTGCTAAAAACCTGAGCCCCCTGCAGGTCATCTGAATGAAGTTAAATGCCTACATTCTGTGGAATTTCGCGGGTTGCCAAACACACATGAAAGTCCCTGAATACTTTAGCAGCTCCCAGAATACCCAGCACCTCTGATTTGCCTTTATGGAAAACAAATCCACCTAAATGGAAATGTTTAACTCTCTCATATCCACACACATGCATAAACTACCATTGGCTTTATTTCCCAAAACTTTAGGGCCTACCCAATCTGAAATTGCAATATGTTCTAAAACTCCTGACACAGCAACCACTACATGGGTTGCCATGGCTGTGGCCAAAAAAACAAACAAAGCAGAGTTGCACGCTGTAGGAACACAAAAATACAGGTAATACACCAATCCAGCCAAGAGCTCGGACCGTAAAGGACTGAAACTATTGGACTACATACCACCAGTCCCTAACCTATTATAACCAGCCAGAAGCGACACGTACTAGTATTTTCACAACAAGTGACACGCTCCCAGATTGAAAACGCTGCAGTACAAAGGCCTGGCCTCCCCCCTCTGAACTCAGCACAGCCGCAGTAACGGGAAGGTCGTTAAGAGCCAACAAATCCAAGACCCGGATGAAGGCGCTGACATCATCACCCGAAATGTCTATGGTCTAAGGAAAACTATAACACTTTTACCATCCAACTACGTTTCATACTAATAATAGTGGCGTCGACCCACGATTGGTCACGATATACTTTTGATATAATGAATCATGAAGTGACAAAATGAATAATGAATTGTCATTTGCTAAAAATGTTCACTAAAATTGTAACTTGGATTTATCCTCAATGTCTCTTCAATAAGCTGTATTCATGCTGCCCGACACTAGTTTATGTATACAGGCTGTGTTTCCCAGTGTAATGTATTTCAGAAAGATAGAAGTCCAAAGCATATCTACGGAGATGCTATACACCTCTACTGAAATAAGATATACAATACGGCCTCTGTAAGGATCAACATTGTTATGTACTCATTTTAAGCAAAGAAAAAATGACGTTACTCTATGAAGTTAATCAGGGATTGAAACACCTCCAAATTACCAGACTTATAACCATGCAGTGTTGATGCATGTTGATTCAGTCATAGGCAGGACACCATATGTTATAATGTAACTGGATTGCACATAGTCCTTGCCATTAGAGGGGCTACCCTTTCGTTTCCACAGCAACCACTACAGCTTTGCTTTGAGTACATCTTTCGACTTTAGGGTGTACAATTGCTTTTTACATGATCTCGTGCCCAAAATCCCAGGGGTTGCCTGACTTTTTGAAGAACATTTTTGGGGTTTATTTTCTGCATTAATCAAGAACTCATACCGGGATTCACAGCATTGAGGGTCAAGTATTGTATTTAGGTCTTTCTGATTCCATTCCATCAATAAGTGGTTCAAAGTCCTTCATGGGAAACATCTTGTCCCCCCCCCATACTTTCTTTCATTTACATTTTTGTTAAATGTCCTTGGGTGGTACAACCTGTGTGCAATGTACACACCTATTGGATAATCCTATTTTTCGTAGTGATCCGCCGCATACAATGCGAAGTGTGCTTTATTTTCTGACTGAGCTGCATTGGTGCCACGTAAGTAACCTTCCTGGAATGGTGGGTAGGATGTGCACCGAAGCAGTGGATTCTCAGAAGTCAGAACCCCAGATTCACACGTGTGACATTACTTTAAGTGCAGCCACATCCTAGAAGTTACTTTCATCGGTCCTTTGTTCTCGTGTGAAAAACAAATGTCACTAAACCACCATTTTTGTGGAGACCCGAAATGCCAACCTTTCATAAGAATCCAGCACTTGTTCTTATTCCCCTACCCCCTCTGCCAGGTTATATTGAAAGTGGCTCAAACCTCCGCTCAAACCTTATGCAAAAAACACCCTGCTTTGCAAATAAGGGAAGCTGCTCACCCCAGATGCCAAATAATAGTGTTCAAATAAAACGGGAGTTTTTTGTTCTATAACATGGGTGGTAAGACAGACTCCATTAAGAATGGAAGCAGGGGAGTCCTGCTTTCTGCAGCCAAATTGGGGATAAAGATGGAATGGGCAATGAAGAGACGTATTTACCCAACAAAACTGCCAACCATGAACCACTAAAGTCATAAAACGTAATGAAGGGACCGAGCTAACGAGGTCACCCTTCCCTTATCGAGAAAGTTGAAAAAGCGGTTCCATTCAGTCCGCAATATTGCAGGTGGTTTAATGGTAGGGCAACAGGAAAGTCTGGAATGCAACACTGTCAAGAATCATTGGATACCGGAGGCCTGTATTGTGGGATGTTTTTACCCATGCATCCAAGCCCTACCTCAAAAACTGTGCAGTACTGACATGGAAAACATCATGATGGCCAGAGCTTCCCAGAAAATGCCCAGGGAAGTGCATGAAGAATAGGCTGCCACCCATTTTGCCGATGTTATGGGCACAAAAGGGCACTGCCTAAAACCACCATTGGACTACCCACACAGTAGTCTGAAACCATTGGGAATGGCAATGCTGATTGCCAAAAGCAACCTAGAATTGTGGAGAACTCATTTTCTTAAATCCCAAAAATGGTTGCAGTACCAGTACTCACCACTATCAGAAAGCCGGCGTTTTAAAACAGCACCAGATTTTTTTTATATGTGTAAAACTGAATAGATGAACCCAAAGCATGCCAAAGAAAGACTTACTGAGAGGTGGATACAATCTAAAGTTATATTCTGAAGTGACTTGAATGTTCATAACAAGACTGGCTGAGCTCTGCAGGTCTGCAGCAGCCTAACTGAAACTGGATTTAAAAATACCAAAAATCTAAATGTTTAAAAGAAATGAGTGACCTACTTTTGAGTGTCACATAGGTTGCAATTGTTTTAATGTCATAGTTTTAAATTTAGAATCAGCATTCTAGCTGCATATGTAAACAGTGTCTTGACTTAAACTGGGTAACAAAAAGTGACATTTTATCTGAAACCTGGCTTAATGAAACTGAATTCTGCCCACCAGCTACCCCCAACTAGAGTTGAGACTTGCACAACAGCTGTGTTCCCAGGCCGACCTGCATTTTGCTGCTCCCACCAAAAGGGATATGACACTTCTCTGATTGAATTACCTGGGCTCTGCAAATGTTTTATTATGGGGGCCATAAATGGCTTCCTCTTGAACAATGGGCCTTCCAGGGCCCAGGCAGATGGTTTATTGCAGGGGTAATAAAAATGGCTTCCTCTTGGCAGAAACTGGGAGGGGGAGAAACTGGAGACAGAGGCTGAGCTTGAAGAAAGTGGAAAAACTGGTTTCTGTACCATGTGACCTGAAAAGACACACCCCTGTAGCCAGAATATGGTTTTAGAAAAAGATGAATAACTCATAGTACGGACTTGTCATAATTATTTAAATGATACCATAATTCTTGTGATTTTTCTGCCCACATTTTAAGAGGTTTTTAGAACCGGTGGCATGATCTGGAGGCAAGCTAGCAGTTAAGAGGGTATAACTTAAAATGTATGCATGTTAAAAGTCTGACACTTCATCAAGTAATGTCCATACTCCTTGCGCACAAGTGTATAAATTTGGGGTAATGTCCGATATTACGAAATCAGTTAAAAAGTGAAAATGTTGCCATTTCTGAATGCAAGCTCCCAGGAAGAGCAGATTTGGACAGGGTATACCTCCTGTGATATGTGAAGAGTGCATGTCATTTTAAACAAATGTGTACCTGTGCAAATATGTCTTTTGGGTCAAAATATAGATTGTGTGTAATTTGACAGGGGTGGGTTCTCTGTACCATAAACAGACCTCATCATGATGACACTTCATTTCATTCCCCCAATCAAGGGGAAGAGGATGAAGTGGCCAATGACAAGTGGAGAGGGGTAGAGCTTAGTGATGCTGCTCACACACCCACTTTCAAAACACATAAAAGCAGACAGACAGGACAGATAGGGACATTCTATTCCATCTGCTGCGGGACGCTCTGCCGGGAAATTCCATACTTTACCTCCATCAACCTACAGAGAGCCAACATAGAGACTTCAATCTATCCACCTTCAGAGACCAAGACTTTACTTCAGAATTTGTAGCAGAGAGTTCAACTACAAGCTAAATCCCTCTTTAGCAGGCCTGGCATCATTGCCATTATCACAGCCAGGCGAGCTGTTTGAATTCTTTGCAAGAACTCTTGCCCTTTTGCCAGAGAGCAGTGTTGTATCCAGAGAGAGACCAGCTGAACCGGAGACCGCTGTATCCGGTCCCACAGACCTGATCAGAACCAGAGACCCAGACCAGATCAGCAGAGTAGAGCTGACCCAGACGCTGTGCGCAGAGACCGTCCGTGGCGAGTGAAGAAAACCTGACCAGATCCATGGCGAGGCCCATTTATTTCAAAAATATATTGTGAGTACCTAGCAGACTGTGCAGAACCAATCTATTAGTTAAAATAATCTAATGCAAGCTATTTTGACTGGAGTAAAGCTGTCACCTGTCATTTCTAGTTGCAAGCTGCACTTGTCACTTTGAATTTTAACATTCCAAATCCGAAAAACTACCTTTATTTAATCGCTCATATCTCAGTAACCGTTTGTGCCTGGAACTTGGTTTAACTTTCCACTTGCCGCGATTTGCAAATTTCTCAACGTGTGAAAACAGCAGTTTTCTTGCTTTCAGTTGCCAAAAATTCGTTTAACCTGCTAGTTACTCCTAGATCCTTGCTCAAGTGAGCCTGGACTAATATTAACTTGATACCACTCACCCTGAACCTCTAGAGGGAATTAAAAGCATTTTAGCATATTTTTCACTTCATTGCCAGCGCATATAAAAGCATTTTGGGCCTGTGTTGTAAACTTCTGTAGTCTAAGCTGCTGGGGTGAACTGAATTACATTTGATTGCATTTCTGAGAACTGTGTGCTTCCCTTCCATTTCCTTGCATTGCATAAAGGGGGGAGGGGATTGCCAGAGAAAAGTGATTACATGGTTTTGTTGAACGCATATTGAGTATTTTCTGTACTGCATTTTCATTCCACCTTGCATCCATTTGAAACCATAAGGTATTGTTGCTATCTTATCCATCCTATAACCACTCATAATTGATTATAAAGAAGTGTGCTAGTGCCAGACTATCCATTATTGATTACTGCTCAGATTCAGTGTGATATTCAATTATTAAATTATTAAAAAGTGTGATATATATATCTATTGTTTAAATTATCAAATAAACCTTTTAACTTGCAAAACAGAACTACTTCTTGGCTCAGTGGGGTCAGGGGGATTCAAAGAGAGGGGTGTTATATAGGGGTAGTCATCCAGAACGCATGAACTGGACATAAAGATATATCAATAAGGGTTTCCATTCAGTATCCCAGACTAAGCATTGACTTAGCTGTAGTGTTGAATTGAATCCTCTTACAAATTGGGGGCTCGAGCGGGACGTTTGGGTTAGATCTACCACTTGTGCAGATTAATACAGCGTGCCAGCTGACCAGACACACATATCCGGTCGGATCACCACGCTGTGTTACGCTGTAAAGCACTCCTCAAAGGAACGCTCTAAGGAAAAGGTCTGTTTTGCAAAAATAAAATGCAAACTTCTGTAAGTCAGGAAGGAACTCAAATCTCTAGAATGACGACCTTAGTAGACATGAAAATAGCCAGAGAGCACTTCTTACATAAGTTATTTGTGAGAGGTGCGTGGACTCACCAGGACCGCATGGTCTGGTTGCAGGCCATCACGCAACAGGTCACGGAAACAGGGTCAGATATATGGAGAGATCAGGGTCCCTTACATGTGGCCCTGAGTGAACTATACATGGCTCCTAAGGCTAAGGATGAACAAGACAAGATGGTTAGGATAGCGGCATACCTGTACCTATATATGGGAGACATGCAGGATAAATGTACTGAAAGCCAAGATCTGGCGAATAAGCGACAGATGGCGTTAGAGAAGGTCCAATCTGACCTGGTCTCTTCTGAGCAGAGGCTGCAGGGGAGCCAGGAGTCAGAAAATGAGAGTAGACAGCACATCATTAAAATAAAGAGGGATATGGACATCCTGCAACAGGAAAAGGCTGACCAGGATACCAGATTTCTGGCCATGCAGAAGGAGTACCAAGAAGGTTTGGACTCCCTACTGCAGAGCCAGAAAAAGCTGTAGCAACAGTTAGACTTCAATGGGGCATGTGCTGAGCAGGAAGGTGGAGGATGCTCTGGCAAGAAAGGAGCAGGCCAATAGGGACACAGCTCAGGAGGTTACCCTCCTGCAGCAAAGACTGGCCCAGTGCTCCAGGACCAATCAGGAAACGCGGAGAGAGAATGAGGCTCTCTGCCAGCACAATGATAGGCTCCAACAACAGGTAGCAATGCAGGAGAGACTGATAGAGTCTAGTAAGGCCTTAACTGAGGAACTGAAGGCGAAGGCTCTTGCATTGCAACAGGGAGCAGGGGCGGATAGAGACCAGGTTCGCTGGGAAAGGGAAACTCCTGAGCATAACCTCAGGAGCCCTAGTACCAGAGGCCTTTATCTCTCTCAGTCCCTGGACTCTGACACCCCCATTTCCCCTGGTGCACATGAGCACCGGGCCACAGGGATGGCAGATTACTATCCAGCCAGAAGCATGGGGCTCATAGGCCAGTACCACCCAGGAATGGAGGGGCGGGCATCCGGGTATGGGCACCCAAGCACAGTGCAATTTAATGGGGAACCCCAGGAGAGTAGGCCCATTAAGGGCATCCTGAAAACCTCTGTCCAGTTAGGTCAGTGGGGGGGGGTACCCATCAAATCCTGGCAGCAAAGAGGAATCTGAAGACTCCTCTGAGCGGTACAGGACACAGGAAACCAGGTCCCCACATTCTGCCAGCCATTCCCAGGCTCGCAGAATCCGGGAAAACCTGGAAGAACAGACAGGAACCTCTGGGAGCAGTGCCTCTGAGTCAGAGGACGAATGGACGCGGGTTACCCGAACCAAAAAGGCCAATAAGGCAAAAAAGGGCCTTGATTAAGGACCCATTGAAACAGATTAAGGCAAACAGGAGTGTCATCACGCCTTATCATAAGAACGCCAAGTACTCTGTTTGGGAACACTTGGAGCTCTATGAGCAAATGATGGAGACTTTTCATTTGAAGGACAGCCAAAGCTGTATCCAATATGTAAAGTGGACATTCTCCCCAGAATACTCCAGTTTCTTTGCGGGGCTGGAGGACCAAAATCATTTAAGATGGTCCACCTATAAGGCGGCCATCTTGAAACATTTTTCTACTCATAGAAATCCTCAAGAGGCTCGCAAGGCAGCCTACAATTTACAATGTGGGGAGGATCAGGCCCCACAAGAATTTGTGCAGGAGTTAAAGCGTGTTTTTGCGCAGACCACCAGAAGGGTGCGCACAGACAGCAGAGAATTTGTCAATACATTTTTCCATGCCTTGCCCAAATATATAATGACCCAGCTCGTGAGAGATTTTCATGAGAAAAGATCTTTAGACTGGGTCATTGAACAAGCCACCCGCATCTACAAGGTGCAGAAACCGGTGGAAAACACAAACCAGCCTAAAAACCCCAAAACCAACAGCACCCCTGCTGCTGCCAAGGTGGCAGAAGTAAAGGTCACCCCCGTTTTAGATTTGGAGTTGGGGGGGCCTAAAAACCTACCTGCACCTAATAATGCTAGGCCCAGAAGGTCCTCGGGCCAGTCACAGACAGGGAGCCAGGGAGGCAGCCCCACAAATGGGGTCCCTCGCTCTCCTGATTATGTAAGCCCCCGTTACAAGGGAAATCGACCCATCCTGGGTTATGTGTGGACTCCTCCAGCCCAAGGGGGGAGATCCAGCCAAGAACCTAACCCAGGGAACTTTCCTCCTAACTTCCCACCGGAGGGCAGAAATTCTCCGAATCCTGGGCAGAACTTTTTCCCCAGGTATCCACCCAATTTCCAGCCCCAAGATCCTCCACCCTTCTTTCCCCAATTCCCTGAGCCCAGACAACCGAATCCGGGAGAGGGGAGGCCAAGGGTGGAGGGGTATCCAAATCTTCCCAACCAGGGGTACTACCAAAGAAGGGATAGCTACCCTTCCCGGGATCAGCCCAGGGGAGAAAACAGGGCCCCGTATCAGCCTGAGCGGGTTTCCCAGTTAGAGCGCCAGGTTCAAAACATGGCGCGGGATCTGGGTCACATACTGAGGGCTCAGCAGAACCCTCAGATCGGCATGCCGGCGCAGAAGGCACCCAACTCTGGACCTGGTGCTCCAGAACAATGACGGGGGCAGCACCCCGATAACTCACCGGTTCCCAGTGAGGAGGCACAAAGGGAAGGGGGGTGTAAAGCCTTGGAGGAAGCTCCCTTCCTCACTTGTAAACAGCCCCTGGAAACCCAGGAACCGTAAACAAAATCTCATGCCCCCGAAAGTCTGCCTCCTAAGGAGCAGAGGGTGGGTAGGAGAAACAAAAGACCCAAACAGACTCAGTTTGAGGAGGAGGTACAGATCTTCCAATTTGAGGGAGAGGGATCCTCAGAAGATCCTGGGAAAAGGATCTTCTCCTTCAGAGATGGGGGAACTCCTCCCAAGGAAAAATGGGCCCCTAGGGATTCCAATCCAGACTGGGGAGATATGGAGACTCAGCTACCGCCGCCCATCATCTCATCCCAGAACCCACAATACCAAAATCCCCTGGTTCAAACCCATCCTGATGACTGCCTCCAAAAAGGGGGGGGCGGCCCAGAACCGGAGCCCGGGGAACCCACAATGGCTCTGATCTCCAGTTGCCAATTTTTTCTTTCAGATTCCCAAGGCTCTCCACAGAATTCTGCCCAAATTTCTTCTCCTGCAATGTCCAAAACCAGAAAATTAGCCCACCAGTTGTCCAAAAATGTACATTATCTGTGCCCCCTTGAGGAGAAGGAGGGAAGATATTATGCCCCGGTACAAGTACAGGGGCAGGGTACGATTTCAGCGCTGGTGGAAACGGGATCTCAAGCTACCCTTCTGTCCAGAAGGGCCTTTGATGAACTGAATGCAGGAAGGGGAGGGAATTACCAAATTCCTCTCACCTCACTTCCTGGACAACTCCAGAACTTTGACGGGAAGGAAATTCCCGTCGAGGGGACGGCAGACTTGGACATTAAAATTGGGCGACACAAGTTGAAACACCCAATCATAGTTGTGACTCCAGAGGGCACCCCTTGTTTACTAGGGAATGACCTCCTGAGAAGGTTATCACCCCTAATAGATTGCGTAAACAAGGTCATCTGGACCCAGACTAACCGACCAATAAAATTAAAACAGAGTGTCAACCATGTTAGTTTAAACGGCACCTGCCACATGGTTGAACAAAAATCTGACCAAGTAGAATTTCACTTCCAGAATAGCCAAATTCCAGACGTGACAGTAATAGCAGTAGGAAAACAGACTGGTGATGGGGGGTCCTCTCTATTTCTGAAAATCAACCTTCCTTCCAGTTTAAGGTGGTATTCCACACTGGAAGGAAACACCCTGAAATTCTTTACCAATCCACAATCAGAAACTCCCACTCCTATAGTCCAGAAAGATGTGAAATCAGCTCAGAGCCTGGCGGATATTCAGCAAATTGGAGAGCAGTTGTTCATCCCTGTTCAGTTAAATGATGGGAAGGACTCTGTTCTCGCTAGAGTGTGTGTGAACAACGGTAAGAGCTTCAACAGCGAAGCCATGTTCCGCCAACTCCCAAAAGATCCAGCCATTCCCACATTCAAACTGATAGACAAATGGGAAATGGACCTGGAAGCACCCAATTCCAAACATCTCCTGCCAAGCAGGTGTATGCTCAAAATCTCCATTGGCAACAAGAGCATAGTCCACAATTGTTGGGTCGTGCGAGACGTCACTGCCGCTTTTTACTTAGGCAGTGACATTCTCAATCGCTTTGCCATTAGTTTGGACCTAATAAACTTCAAAGCTTGGTCCCGATTAGCGGATAATCCCATGGGCTTTGATGATCCAGAAAAAGCATTTAGGTCAGCTCAATTGCTACCTTATGCAGTTGAAATTCAGATCAAAGAGGAAGTCACCATCCCAGAAAGGACCCGACAATTCTCCCTGGAAGTGAAAGCTAAAAGAGGACAATATTTGCAAAACCCTGATGCTTACATACATCTAAACGCTTCTCTCCAACAGCAAGGGTTGGGGGTAAACCCAACACCATTAGTCAACATAGAACATGACACCATTCCAATAGAGGTGAATAACAGCGACTTAAAGAGTATTACTCTAGCCGCAGGCACCATTATTGGAATGGCGGTTGATGACCGACATTTTTCCATAGATTTAGGTAATGAACTATTAGGGCCAATCCCCAAGGACTGCTTTGACAGTGACAGTGATGACAATACAACAACAGAGAGGATTTTTACCTGGCATGGGGGGAATTTCCTGGTGTACACTTCTTCCCCTTATGGTAAGGAAGATGTGACTTGTGACTTCAGGAGGGATGAGGTGATTTTCCAGGTCCATGAGGGCTGCCTTTCCCACCTGAAGCCTCCAGTCCAAATCAGCACTCTGACCAGGGACTTCTCCACCCAGCTGGAGGAGGCCGCTGAAATAGCCAAACCAGAAGTCTTTCCAGGCTTCAGGCAGATGGTGGAAGAGAGAGTCAACCTAGCTGATGCCTGTGTGACTCTGGAACAAAAGCAAAAGTTGAAACAAGTTTTCTTGGATTTCCAAGATCTCTTTGCGGTAGACTCATATGACTGTGGTCGCACTGACATCCACACAACAACAATCCCCACAGACCCTGCCATGACTCCAGTGTTTGTGAAGCAATATCGCTTGCCTCTCGCATCAATGGAGTCCCTTACTGAAATAATTAAGAACCTTGAGTCCAGGGGAATAATCCGTCCCATCCACAGCACCTTCAATAATCCGGTGCTGGGAATATTGAAGCCAAACGGCCAGTGGAGACTCTGCGCCGACCTCAGGGAGCTCAACAAACGGGTCCATACTTCCCGATGGCCTCTGCCCTACATTGACCAAGGGCTGGCCCAGATCCAGGGGTCACAGGTATTCACTGCAATAGACCTGACCAATGGATACTGGACTGTGCCTGTCAGTAGGGAGGACCAATACAAGCTGGCTTTTACCTTTGGGGGCCAGCAATACAAATGGACCCGGACTCCCTTCAGATACCTCAACTCCGGCAATGAATTCAACATTTTCCTACATAAGGCCATGCCCGACCTGGGTGCGAGGAGTAACCTGGCTTATGTAGATGATGTCCTCATCAAAAGTTTATCTGTGGAGGAACACATAGCGGAGATCCGTTATGTTCTGACGCAGTTGAGGGCCGCCGGAGCAAAACTTTCCTTTCAGAAAGCACAGTGGTGTAGAACCCGTGTTAATTTCTTGGGGCATGAGATTACTCCTCAGGGTCTCTGTCCCCAGGAAAAGAAAGTGGAAGCACTTCAGAAACTGAAAGACCCCACAACTCTGCGGGAACTAAGGAGCCTCCTTGGACTGACTAATTACAGCAGAAAGTTCATTGAGGGCTACGCAGAGATCACCAGACCCCTGATTCATCTCCTGAAGGGGGGGGTCAAGTGGGAATGGGGTCCAGAACAAGCCGAGGCAGTAAAACATCTCAAAAGAAGCCTCTCACAAGCGCCTTGCCTAGCTTACCCTGTCAGAAACAAGGAGTTCTTCCTGGAGACGGGGTTCTCTAATACGTGCTTGACAGCAGTATTATACCAAAAACATGACAAGGTCAATAAAGTAATCTCCTATGCGAGCAAAACTTTATCCTCTGTGGAGGAAAAATTCAACGATTGTGAGAAGGCACTCCTGGCAACGGTGTGGGCATTGAAGAATTACCGCCCGTTTATCCAGGGGGAACACATCATAGTGGAGACTCCACACCAGCCTCTGCAATATCTCCAAAGTGACAGAATCCGGGCCGGAAATGTGAGTAATTCCCGAATTACTTCCTGGATTCTGTCAATGCAAGGCTTTCCTGTGGAGGTCGGATATGGCCAAAACAAGAAGAGTCCCCTCGCGCAAGGTCTGGCTGACTTGCATGATTGTGCCAGAGAAAACTGTCTCGAGGACGAAAGTCTAAAAATAAAGGACAACATGGAGGCATACCTTAATTCCCCCCACAAAGTCTTTGAAGAGGACAAGTGTGAGGGAATGCCCACTGTCTACGTGGATGGATGCTCTTACCATGTTGACAACAACGGGGAGAAAGAACTGGTGGCCGGCGTAGGGAATGCATGGGTGAATGAGTTCCCAGAACCCTCCGCTGGATACAAAATTGGTCCCCGAAGTAGTCAGGTGGCAGAATTGATGGCTGTGCATCAGGCCATCCTCACTGCTGTCCAGCATCAACTCCACGAACTGGTCATAATCACAGATTCGGATTATGTACGGAACGGGTTCGTGGAGCACCTGGTTAATTGGAAAACCAGAGGCATGTTATGTGCTAACAACAAACCCTTGAAACATGGGAAGTTGATCCAAAACATTGATGATCTGGTCACCTCGAATGAGATGACCATCTATTGGAAAAAGATCAAGGGTCATTCCAAAGTAGAGGGACCAGACAAAACTGGAAACGACTTAGCTGTTCAGCTGGCCAAAACCGGGGCCATCCAAGGGGATCTTATTGAGATTGAGTCCCTGTTGGGGGAAATCCATGTCACTGCTATCACTAGGTCCCAGACAAATGCTCACAATGACCTTTCAATTGCACAATGGAGCAAGGAGACCCCTGATGCTGATTTGATTACCGCTCAGAAGGGGGATCCAATAATTGGTAAATTTTACCAGCACATTGAGGACCCTGAGAACTTTCCCCTGACGGATACCAATTACATTGGGAAAGAGGACCTAAGAGTGTTGATGAAATGTCCAAAAATGTTCCGAATCCAAGACGGTTTGCTGGTAAGGAAATCCAAAGCTGGCCACGATCAGTGGGTGGTTCCTACCTCATTCCGAAGCCTGATGTTAAGTCACGCCCATGATGCGGCCACCGCCGGTCATAGGGGGTTTCACACAACATTGGAAATCTTAAGAGAGGTTGCATACTGGCCACACATGGTGCAGGACCTCGACCAATACTTGAAGGGGTGTCTTGTGTGTGCACAATTTCAGCCATCATTCCTCACACACCGTGCGCCTCTCCAAAAGAGGGGGATGACACTGCCATGGTCAGATTTACAAATCGACTTTGTAGGCCCTGTGATTCGCTCTGTTAGGGGGAATAAGTATACATGTTGACTGTGACATGCTTGTTTACCAAGTGGGTGGAATGTCTCCCAGCCCCAAATTGCAAGGCAGAAACCGCAGCTGCCCTGATGATTAACCACATCTTTTCCCGTTTCGGTCTACCTCAAAGGATTGAGTCAGACAGGGGTAGCCACTTCACCAGTGAAGTAATGACAAAGATGTGGGAGATACTGGGGGTCAAAAGGAAGTTGCATATTGCTTACCGGCCAGCTTCTTCTGGGGCAGTAGAGAGATATAACCGAACCATTGTGAGCATATTAAAGAAGTTTGTGGCAGATTCTGGGCCAAGTTGGGATATCCGATTACCTCTGGTCCTAATGGCCATCAGATCTACCCCTTCATCTGCAACCAAAATGTCACCATTCGAGTTGATGACTGGACGCAAGATGGTGCTTCCTCAGAATTTGCTCTACAGGACCCAAGAGCAGACACTGATAAATGCCTCCACAACTCATGAGTATGTGGAGAATTTAAGGAAACACCTTCAACATGCTTTTGCCTATGCTCAGCGGAATCTAGAAATATCAGCTGAGAGGATGAAGACCCACTATGACCTGAAAACTTCCAGGAAGGAATATCAGGTGGGGGACCGGGTCTATCTATACAATTTCCAAAGGAACCAGGCCAAACAGCGAAAATGTTTGCCTACATGGAAGGGACCCTTTGAGATTATAGACAAGATCTCCCCTGTGGCCTACAAGATCCGCATCCCCAAAGGCGGTTTGGCAGAGGGGGAAGACAAGTGGGTCCACATTAACCAGTTGAAGTGTTGCCATCCCAGGCACACTCTGCAACAACTGGAGGAATCCTCTGGAATCTGAAAGGGTACTGTCTCAGATTAATTCAGTTCTAACTTAAAATATCCTACATATAGCCTATCAAATTCTGAGTTTCTCAATGTGGGTGTTTTCGTTTTTGAATGCAAAAAGAAATGTGCATGTTCATATGTTTTGACTATAAATTTATATGCCACCCCACTATATCAATGGTGGGGAAAAAATGTCTATGAATATGAATTTTCTTAAACCCCAAAAATGGTTGCAGTACCAGTACTCACCACTATCAGAAAGCCGGCGTTTTAAAACAGCACCAGATTTTTTTTATATGTGTAAAACTGAATAGATGAACCCAAAGCATGCCAAAGAAAGACTTACTGAGAGGTGGATACAATCTAAAGTTATATTCTGAAGTGACTTGAATGTTCATAACAAGACTGGCTGAGCTCTGCAGGTCTGCAGCAGCCTAACTGAAACTGGATTTAAAAATACCAAAAATCTAAATGTTTAAAAGAAATGAGTGACCTACTTTTGAGTGTCACATAGGTTGCAATTGTTTTAATGTCATAGTTTTAAACTTAGAATCAGCATTCTAGCTGCATATGTAAACATTGTCTTGACTTAAACTGGGTAACAAAAAGTGACATTTTATCTGAAACCTGGCTTAATGAAACTGAATTATGCCCACCAGCTACCCCCGACAGGAGTTGAGACTTGCACAACAGCTGTGTTCCCAGGCCGACCTGCATTTTGCTGCTCCCACCAAAAGGGATATGACACTTCTCTGATTGAATTACCTGGGCTCTGCAGGAAATTGAACAAAGCCCTGTCCTGACTCAGGCAAATGTTTTATTATGGGGCCATAAATGGCTTCCTCTTGAACAATGGGCCTTCCAGGGCCCAGGCAGATGGTTTATTGCAGGGGTAATAAAAATGGCTTCCTCTTGGCAGAAACTGGGAGGGGGAGAAAATGGAGACAGAGGCTGAGCTTGAAGAAAGTGGAAAAACTGGTTTCTGTACCATGTGACCTGAAAAGACACACCCCTGTAGCCAGAATATGGTTTTAGAAAAAGATGAATAACTCATAGTACGGACTTGTCATCATTATTTAAATGATACCATAATTCTTGTGATTTTTCTGCCCACATTTTAAGAGGTTTTTAGAACCGGTGGCATGATCTGGGGGCAAGCTAGCAGTTAAGAGGGTATTACTTAAAATGTATGCATGTTAAAAGTCTGACACTTCATCAAGTAATGTCCATACTCCTTGCGCACATGTGTATAAATTTGGGGTAATGTCCGATATTACGAAATCAGTTAAAAAGTGCAAATGTTGCCATTTCTGAATGCAAGCTCCCAGGAAGAGCAGATTTGGACAGGGTATACCTCCTGTGATATGTGAAGGGTGCATGTAATTTTAAACAAATGTGTACCTGTGCAAATATGTCTTTTGGGTCAAAATATAGATTGTGTGTAATTTGACAGGGGTGGGTTCTCTGTACCATAAACAGACCTCATCATGATGACACTTCATTTCATTCCCCCAATCAAGGGGAAGAGGATGAAGTGGCCAATGACAAGTGGAGAGGGGTAGAGCTTAGTGATGCTGCTCACACACCCACTTTCAAAACACATAAAAGCAGACAGACAGGACAGATAGGGACATTCTATTCCATCTGCTGCGGGACGCTCTGCCGGGAAAATCCATACTTTACCTCCATCAACCTACAGAGAGCCAACATAGAGACTTCAATCTATCCACCTTCAGAGACCAAGACTTTACTTCAGAATGTGTAGCAGAGAGGTCAACTACAAGCTAAATCCCTCTTTAGCAGGCCTTGAATCATTGCCATTATCACAGCCAGGCGAGCTGTTTGAATTCTTTGCAAGAACTCTTGCCCTTTTGCCAGAGAGCAGTGTTGTATCCAGAGAGAGGCCAGCTGAACCGGAGACCGCTGTATCCGGACCCACAGACCTGATCAGAACCAGAGACCCAGACCAGATCAGCAGAGTAGAGCTGACCCAGACGCTGTGCGCAGAGACCGTCCGTGGCGAGTGAAGAAAACCTGACCAGATCCGTGGCGAGGCCCATTTATTTCAAAAATATATTGTGAGTACCTAGCAGACTGTGCAGAACCAATCTCTTAGTTAAAATAATCTAATGCAAGCTATTTTAACTGGAGTAAAGCTGTCACCTGTCATTTCTAGTTGCAAGCTGCACTTGTCACTTTGAATTTTAACATTCCAAATCCGAAAAACTACCTTTATTTAATCGCTCATATCTCCGTAACCATTTGTGCTAGGAACTTGGTTTAACTTTCCTCTGAAAGCTTAGAATCTTAGCTTTCCTACGAACCTAGAACGAAAAACACACTCGCGAATTTGCCACGATTTGCAAATTTCTCAACGTGTGAAAACAGCAGTTTTCTTGCTTTCAGTTGCCAAAAATTTGTTTAACCTGCTAGTTACTCCTAGATCCTTGCTCAAGTGAGCCTGGACTAATATTAACTTGATACCACTCACCCTGAACCTCTAGAGGGAATTAAAAGCATTTTAGCGTATTTTTCACTTCATTGCCAGCACATATAAAAGCATTTTGGGCCTGTGTTGTAAACTTCTGTAGTCTAAGCTGCTGGGGTGAACTGAATTACATTTGATTGCATTTCTGAGAACTGTGTGCTTCCCTTCCATTTCCTTGCATTGCATAAAGGGGGGAGGGGATTGCCAGAGAAAAGTGATTACATTGTTTTGTTGAAAGCATATTGAGTATTTTCTGTACTGCATTTTCATTCCACCTTGCATCCATTTGAAACCATAAGGTATTGTTGCTATCTTATCCATCCTATAACCACTCATCATTGATTATAAAGAAGTGTGCTAGTGCCAGACTATCCATTATTGATTACTGCTCAGATTCAGTGTGATATTCAATTATTAAATTATTATAAAGTGTGATATATATATCTATTGTTTAAATTATCAAATAAACCTTTTAACTTGCAAAACAGAACTACTTCTTGGCTCAGTGGGGTCAGGGGGATTCAAAGAGAGGGGTGTTATATAGGGGTAGTCATCCAGAACGCATGAACTGGACATAAAGATATATCAATAAGGGTTTCCATTCAGTATCCCAGACTAGGCATTGACTTAGCTGTAGTGTTGAATTGAATCCTCTGACAGTATGTGAGCTGAGTCATGTGCGGTCACCGAAGCTTCCCTGGAAGATACTGGCGCTCCACACTAGGCGCCTGCATCAGATGAGTAACTCCATAGAGCTGCCACTCTTTCCTAATGCCACAGCAGGGCCCTCCCGCCATCATGCAGCCTTTACCTCTGCCTGCAGACTGACACCCCGCTGGACATAATGGCCCTGGCTAGAGACAGCATTGCCACGCAAGGCTAACTGGGCAAAACCTTGTGGGTGCTTTACTCTAAGCGAAAGCCCACGGCCGTGGCCTACCAGAAGGGTGCATCTACCCCAAGGGCTCTCCTCTTGCTGGCATGCCATGACATCCTGCCGCTGATACACACCACACAGAGACAGTTCTGCCTTCCGGCCTTTGCAGAACCCAAGGATGCAGGACCTACAAGGAGAGGCATTCTTGACAGCCCAACTGTAGTCCTACTCAATCTGCGAATCTCAGCCAAGAACTGACCCTACGTGCCTGCCTGTGCAAAGTGCCATACTATTCCTGAAGCACAACACATGGTGTCAGCAGCAGGATGCAGGGGACACACTGTCAGCAGCAGGATGCAGGGGACACACTGTCAGCAGCAGGATGCAGGGCACACACTGTCAGCAGCAGGATGCAGGGGACACACTGTCAGCACCAGGATGCAGGGGACACTCTGTCAGCAGCAGGATGCAGGGCACACACTGTCAGCAGCAGGATGCAGGGGACACACTGTCAGCAGCAGGATGCAGGGCACACACTGTCAGCACCGGGCTGCAGGGGACACACTGTCAGCAGCAGGATGCAGGGCACACACTGTCAGCACCAGGATGCAGGGGACACTCTGTCAGCAGCAGGATGCAGGGGACACACTGTCAGCAGCAGGATGCAGGGCACACACTGTCAGCACCGGGCTGCAGGGGACACACTGTCAGCACCGGGATGCAGGGGACACACTGTCAGCAGCAGGATGCAGGGCACACACTGTCAGCACCGGGATGCAGGGGACACACTGTCAGCAGCAGGATGCAGGGCATACACTGTCAGCACCGGGATGCAGGGGACACACTGTCAGCAGCAGGATGCAGGGAACACACTGTGAGCACCGGGATGCAGTGCACACACTGTCAGCAGCAGGATGCAGGGCACACACTGTCAGCAGCAGGATGCAGGGCACACACTGTCAGCAGCAGGATGCAGGGGACACACTGTCAGCAGCAGGATGCAGGGGACACTCTGTCAGCAGCAGGATGCAGGGCACACACTGTCAGAAGCAGGATGCAGGGGACACACTGTCACCACCAGGATGCAGGGGACACACTGTCAGCAGCAGGATGCAGGGGACACACTGTCAGCACCAGGATGCAGGGCACACACTGTGAGCACCGGGATGCAGGGCACACACTGTGAGCACCGGGATGCAGGGGACACACTGTCAGCAGCAGGATGCAGGGCACACACTGTGAGCACCGGGATGCAGTGCACACACTGTCAGCAGCAGGATGCAGGGCACACACTGTCAGCAGCAGGATGCAGGGGACACACTGTCTGCACCAGGATGCAGGGGACACACTGTCAGCAGCGGGATGCAGGGGACACACTGTCACCACCAGGATGCAGGGGACACACTGTCAGCACCAGGATGCAGGGGACATGCTGTCACAGGGGACACACTGTCAGCACCAGGATGCAGGGGACACACTGTCAGCAGCAGGATGCAGGGCACACACTGTCAGCAGCAGGATGCAGGGCACACACTGTCAGCATCATGATGCAGGGGACACACTGTCAGCACCAGGATGCAGGGGACACACTGTCAGCAGCAGGATGCAGGGGACACACTGTCAGCACCGGGATGCAGGGCACACACTGTGAGCACCGGGATGCAGGGAACACACTGTGAGCACCGGGATGCAGTGCACACACTGTCAGCAGCAGGATGCAGGGCACACACTGTCAGCAGCAGGATGCAGGGCACACACTGTCAGCAGCAGGATGCAGGGGACACACTGTCAGCAGCAGGATGCAGGGCACACACTGTCAGAAGCAGGATGCAGGGGACACACTGTCACCACCAGGATGCAGGGGACACACTGTCAGCAGCAGGATGCAGGGGACACACTGTCAGCACCAGGATGCAGGGCACACACTGTGAGCACCGGGATGCAGGGCACACACTGTGAGCACCGGGATGCAGGGGACACACTGTCAGCAGCAGGATGCAGGGCACACACTGTGAGCACCGGGATGCAGTGCACACACTGTCAGCAGCAGGATGCAGGGCACACACTGTCAGCAGCAGGATGCAGGGGACACACTGTCACCACCAGGATGCAGGGGACACACTGTCAGCACCAGGATGCAGGGGACACACTGTCACCACCAGGATGCAGGGGTCACACTGTCAGCACCAGGATGCAGGGGACACACTGTCAGCAGCAGGATGCAGGGCACACACTGTCAGCAGCAGGATGCAGTGCACACACTGTCAGCAGCAGGATGCAGGGGACACACTGTCAGCACCAGGATGCAGGGGACACACTGTCAGCAGCAGGATGCAGGGGACACACTGTCACCACCAGGATGCAGGGGACACACTGTCAGCAGCAGGATGCAGGGGACACACTGTCAGCAGCAGGATGCAGGGGACACACTGTCAGCTTCAGGATGCAGGGAACACACTGTCGGGCTTAGCAGGCAAGGCACAAACTGTCAGCAGCAGGATGCAGGGCACACACTGTCAGGCTTAGCAGGCAAGGCACACACTGTCAGCACCAGGATGCAGGGGACACACTGTCAGCACCAGGATGCAGGGCACACGCTGTCAGGCTTAGCAGGCAAAGCACACACTGTCCGCACCAGGATGCAGGGCACACACTGCCAGGCTTAGCAGGCAAGGCACACACTTTCAGAACCAGGATGCAGGGCACACACTGTCAGGCTTAGCAGGCAAGGCACACACTGTCCACACCAGGATGCAGGCCACACACTGTCAGGCTTAGCAGACAAGGCACACACTGTCCGCACCAGGATGCAGGGGACACACTGTCAGCAGCAGGATGCAGGGCACACGCTGTCAGACTTAGCAGGCAAAGCACACACTGTCCGCACCAGGATGCAGGGCACACACTGCCAGGCTTAGCAGGCAAGGCACACACTGTCAGAACCAGGATGCAGGGCACACACTGTCAGGCTTAGCAGGCAAGGCGCACACTGTCCACACCAGGATGCAGGCCACACACTGTCAGGTTTAGCAGACAAGGCACACACTGTCCGCACCAGGATGCAGGGCACACGCTGCCAGGCTTAGCAGGCAAGGCACACACTGTCAGAACCAGGATGCAGGGCACACACTGCCAGGCTTAGCAGGCAAGGCACACACTGTCAGAACCAGGATGCAGGGCACACACTGTCAGGCTTAGCAGGCAAGGCACACACTGTCCACACCAGGATGCAGGCCACACACTGTCAGGCTTAGCAGGCAAGGCACACACTGTCCACACCAGGATGCAGGCCACACACTGGCAGGCTTAGCAGACAAGGCACACACTGTCCGCACCAGGATGCTTGCAGCATACTGGCAGGCCTAGGTAACACAACTGGACTTCAGTAAGCAGATTTATCCTGATGATACGCAATGTTGCCCATCACTGGACCGACTGTAATCAGACACCCCAAAATTATTGTGAGCTAAAGGCCATTCAGAGCGATATTGAGCGCAGATAAGTTTAGACTGATAAAACCTGGGCCCTCTCTTCCAAGTGAAACCAACTAGTGGGTACATGATCTGGTGAAGTGGCATCCTAGAATTGTATGGGATGCAGTGATAATGCACGCTCTTTACTCAGAAACTCTCAGTGAATCATGGAGTCCTGGCCAATTTCAGACCTGTCACTGGTCACCCTTGTGTGGCCCAGGCCTTGCCATCAGTGGTGATAGTGGAACTCGTATATAACCTGGATCACACACCCTCTGCCAGTCCCTTTTCCTACTGTGAGGCTGTTCCCAGATTGGGTTAGTTCTTCACGTGACCTCACGTGACCTACCTGCAGCCTTTGTTACACTTCAGCACACCATCCTTTTCAGCCTTTTCAGGAATGACATATTTTGTTGAACGTTCATCATTGAATTCGTTCACATCCTTTCTCTTTGGGCGCTCTCATGAGATGAAACGCTTCCCCATCCGTGATCAACCGTGGAGGCCCCCAGGGTTGGCCTCCATCTTTGTCACTATGTGCATATCTGGCACCATATGCTCTAGTTCTAAACACTTTGATGCATGCAGTTGACCGACCTAACACTACATGAAGGCTTGGTGGGCTGAGGATCCATCACGTGGTTTGCAGTAGCCTGCTTCATATTGCGAGCTGCATCGCTGCCAATCACCTGTGCCTCAATACTAGAGAATCAGAGCTCTGCTGTTGAGGGCTACTTGGCCCTTCACATTTTCCTTTACTGTGGCCCCCAGGATTGAGCCCACCCCTAATCATGGACCCAAAGCAAACAGTCTCTGAGTCCCCTTTGAAAATAAATACTTTCCCCTTAATCCCTCGATTTAATTATATTGGGAAATCAGCCTTTCACAGAATCTGAGTGTGATCAGGTGTGATTCCCACACATATCTGCTAGGAATGTGCAATGGCTATGTCCCGACTCCATTACTCCCATGGCATATATACAGGTCGGGCAAGCAAAACCCTACCTATATTACAAAGAGCTCAGATGCGCGCCACTCACACCATATCTGCTTTGAAATGACCAGCTGGCATCCCCGGGACGATGGAGCTCTTCCATGTGATGCTGGATAGGTAATGTTCGCGTTCAAGAGCTTGCCTATGTTCTTTGAAGCAAACCAAGGCCAGGCACAGCGTTGCCTATCCTAACATCGTGCAATCTACAGCCCTCCATGTGCCTAAGGTGGGCTTTTGTGCCATGCAAAATGCAATGCTGATGGGGGTAGACTTCTTGTATTAAGGGTCTTCCTCGCTGCCATTGGTGCCAGCTCGCACGGGGTTCAGCCATGCACTAGCCACCTACATGCTCATCACGGCGTAAGGACCTGCTTTGAGTTCATGGTTTTTCACATCATTGATTTCTCTTGGCACCGAGTGATCACCAAAATACAGAAGGTGTGCTATACAGCACCACTTTCCATGACTTCCTCTGCCCTCCCCACCCACCATAGTGCTTTGAAATAATTATATATGGGTGTGTAGCGCTAAACAATCATACAAAATACAATAACATAGGTGAGGCTGTGCATACATTGTTACATGTGTTTGCTTGCTGAATAGGGACACATGTTCCATGGCGGATCTATATGTTTGACGAAAGGGACACACGTTCCATGCCAGACACATGTATCTGATTAATGTGGTCCACACACTCCCACGTGGAAAGGGCTTGGATGATAAATGGTGCCCTCCACGGCATGTCAGACATATATAGTAGACAATTAGGGGTTACCCATTCCTTGACACAAATATTCCATTCATGAAATAGGATACCCCTTTTATGCCAGATAGCTGTGGGGTACGAAACAGGGTTACCCATTCCATGCCAGATAGTTGTAGGCTTTGAAAGGGGGATATCCATTCCATGCCAGATAGCTGTGGGAGATGAAAAGGGGATGCCCATTCCATGCCAGATAGCTGTTGGGTATGAAACAGGGTTACCCATTCCATGCCAGATAGCTGTTGGGTATGAAACAGGGTTACCCATTCCATGCCAGATAGCTGTTGGGTATGAAAAAGGGTTACCCATTCCATGCCAGATAGCTGTTGGGTATGAAACAGGGTTACCCATTCCATGCCAGATAGCTCTGGGCTATGAAAAGGGGATACTCACCCCATGCCAGATAGCTGTGGGAGATGAAAAGGGGATACCCATTCCATGCCAGGTCGCGGTGGGCTATGAAAAGGGGATATCCATCCCATGCCAGATAGCTGTGGGCTATGACAATGGGATATACATTTCATGGCAGATACAATGGCTCTTTGAAAGAGGGTCTGTACTCCATGCCTGGTAGGTTTGTTTGATGAAAATGGATGTCCCGTCCATGCCAGATATGGTTGGTGCTGCTTCTTCGGGTGGCCAAATGTCGTGGGCGGGTGTGTTTGTGTGTCTGCGCGTCTGCGTGCGGCGTGCGTGCGTGTGCTGTCGTGCATGCGTGCGTGGGACTCTGTTTTGTATGGTGACCTCGCTGTTTTTACCCTCAGCACCTGTCAATGTGTGCCCATCCCAGTCCAGTGCTGGAACTGCAGCCCGGTTCCCTGCCTAGCATCTGCGCCTCTGGCTCAAGCTATTATCATTGTTTCTGTCCATAGCAGGTATGGATCTGCTATTTATAACAGCAGTGGAGATGCTAGCTCAAGGATGTGTTAACCCCTTTCATGCTGGAAGGCTGGGGAGCCTGCCTACGTGGCACGTTCCTTTACTTCTGCTTGGCACATGTTCATTCCTGACAGTGTGTGTGGCGGGGGTCAAGGGGGGCGGCGGAGGGGCTCAGTAAAAATAGATGATGGCGGAGTGAGGACAAAACGCCTCTTCTGCCCTGTGGCGGTGCCGGTGCCTGTTGAATCGTCGTGTTCCGCGCAAACTTTCTGCTCTCGGTGATGAAAGCATCACACGCAGCTCTGCATCGTGACAGCAAAGTGAGCTAGAGGGGATCCAGAAATAGAGAGAAGCAGAGAACAAGAAAAAAGTGGAACTTCTCCGAAACACAGACAGCAGTCACATTGCTCGACTGCCAGCCGAGCCTTATCTGCCGGTTAGTGGCAGTACCTGGCTGATTTGCATATGGATGGACTGCTTTTGCAATGGCGCAGAGGGGCTAAAAAACACTGGCATGGAAGATTGCCCAGAGCACTGCCAGTGGTTCAGATGTATTTAAAACCTTCCACCCATCACTTTTTTGGTTATAGTTTGTCTCCCTATGTGAGAGAGGGTATACCCAGACGTGAGTCCTTTGCTCACTGCACCGTAGGAAACCAAGCTGCACCTCACTGAGGAGGCCCAACAAGGCCGAAACATGTCTGGGGTTGCTCGTGTTTCCTGTAGAGGGGACCTGCCCAACCAGTTTGGGGTGGGCTGCTCTCATTGGTGGCAGTACTTGACGGATTTGCATATGGCTGGACCTCTTTTGCAATGGTACAGGTGGGTTAAAAAACATTAGTGTGCAAGGTTGCCCAGAGCAATGCCAGTGGTTCAGATTTATTCAAAACCTTCCACCCATCACTTTTTTGGTTGTAGTTTGTCTCCCTACGTGAGAGAGGGTATGCCGAGAAGTGGATCCCTTGCTCGCTGCACCATAGGGAACCAAGCTGCACCTCACTGAGGAGGACCAACAAGGCCGAAACATGTCTGGGGTTGCTTGGTTTTCTGTGCAGAGGGGACCTGGCATAGCAGTTCGGGCAGGGCTTTTCCCATTGGTGGCAGTACCTGACTGATTTTCAAATGGCTGGACCCCTTTTGGAATGGCACACACGGGCCAAAAAACAGTGGTGTGTAAGACTGCCCAGAGCGGTGCCAGTGGTTCATATTTATTCAAAATCTTCCACCCATCCCTTTTTTGGTTGTAGTTAATTGACTAGGCCAGGTGAACATTCCCAAAAGTGGTCTGCGAATTGTCCAGGGGTCACCAGTCCAAACATTCGGTGACCTGTGAATATCTGCCACTCATTTTTGAGATACAAACCTTCCCCCATAACCAGACAAAAACATGCCTGTGCACCTCCACCCCACCCCAATGAGCCAAGGCCCTCAGGACCCCAGGAATAGTTTCACATTTGCTCTATTTCCTGGAAATAGAAAGAACATTTATCATGGTGCATTGTCCTTCAGGGGTCTGCCAAGCCCCAAAAGAGTAGTGGGGCATGTTACATGATGGTGTGGGTGACGGCACTAGCCGACCAAACTTTCCAGGCTCTAATTATGCACCTTGGGATGACCTCACATTTCCTGCACTTATCTTTGGTGAAGTTCTAAATGGTTGTGGGACACAAACACTCCCGAAACTCAAGGTATATATTGAATGCCTGAACACATGGGTGTCAAACCCTCTTCAGCCTTGGCAAAGCAGACAGATAAACCCCCACTGACAAAAAGAACAGGTCACATGTAAATTGGTGTTAAAATTGTTTATGTGAGCGTGATTCACAAAAATGTCCACCATCAAATACATCTTCCGTAAGAGGTGCCCACTAACGTGGGAAAATAAGTGGCCCACCTGACCTAACATGCACATTGAGCACACTTCTGCGTATCCCAAAGGCTTCGCGAATCCGCTCATTGCTGCTATAATGATGCATTTTAAAACTGTCTTTTTGAAACTTTCTTTGCCCATTATTATAATTACATTTCTGGTGTCATCTTTGATGTCCTGGGTGTTAGACGTAGCAGTGCACGGTTGTGACACGGGTCATGGTTGCTTAGCTTACCATAACTGGTAAATTTCTGGTTTTATTTTAAATTTACTTTTAAACATAACATCATTTAATAAACAATTTTCACCAAATTTAATAGGTTTTTATTAGTGCAACTTAACCATTACATCCCTTTAACAAAGTTTTTCATTGAGTTCCACAGGTTTTTACCAGTACCTCCTAAAGAACTTCTATATCATTTTAAAAATCATGTTATTAGAAATGTTGATTATCACTGTCCTACATATTTTTTTAGACTATGAATATCTTGTATATTATTCTGTCATCATTTGTTCCGCAGACTATAGGAATGTTCGGAGACCGGTCTTGCTGTGACCTCTATGTTATACTCTCCTGTGAAGGAGAGGAGATTAACTCCTAAACCCCAAATAGTAGAGGCAGACCCCACAGTTGTTAAGAATTGATTCCACAAAGAAATAAAAGGTACTCCTACCTTGTCTTCGGAATAATAGGTTGAAATAGAGAAATTCACCTAACTCCCCCTCTCCCTGCCTAGGTGTCTGGCGTGGAGACAGAGTGCCAGGGAAACCCTTGTGGGGAAATAAAACCTTTAAGGCTGGAGTGTGATGAGAGATCCCTTGAGGTTGCTGCTGGGCTTAGAGAGCGTAAATGGTAAGCAGCTGGAAATGGCTAACTAGTCACTTTGTGTCTGCTGTTTAGTTTTCTGGGAAGGACTGTAGATAGAAAGGCACAGGTTAGAAAGGAGACAAGGATTAAGACTAACTCTAGGGCTAAGGAGCAATTTGAATTGGCAAATACCTGGGAGTGATATCGTTGGATCCCTAAAAGAAAGCAGCGGATGCTGCGAAGCCGCTGAGTAATGGAGGTAGCAGGCAGGGCTTCGAGTGGCTCGATGGACGATCGTCCGAGTGGAGCGGAGTTCTGAGAAGTCCTTTGGAAAGGTTCGTATTATGCAGAACCCAAGTGCATGTTGGGTAAGGTAGTTTGCAGGGATAACGAAGTGTACCGTAAGAAATTGAAGGTCTTGGGTTACTTTTACTCTGAAAGTAAACAGAGGATTTGGTCGGGAATTCTTCAGATCGTGAAGAGCCTTCAGGAGCGTAGCCGCAGAGGACTGTAGCAACGCGCAGCTGTGCAGCCTTCGATTCCAGAAATACTCTTCCCAAACTTGGGGGAGGAGTTACAGACTCATTGGTAATTCTGAAAGCTGAACCGTTACCAGCTGCAACAGATGCCATCTTGGTGGGGCGAAAACACACGCTGGACAGATGACGCGAGCGGCGCCATAGAGACCAGTTCCTGCTACTTTCCATGACAGTATGCCCCCTCTGCCGGGAGGCAAAGCCCGGTTTTCCCAGGTGGTTCCAACAAAAGAGACGGATCAACCTAGGGGTGAGAACCATCGAGGCAGGTTCCCAAGAACGGTCTGCTTGGGAGTACCCCTTCCAGTCCACAAGGTACTGAAGTAATCCTCTCCTGTATCTGGAATCACAGATGCCTGATACCTCATACTTTGGACCAGTATCAGTCATTGCCGGAGGAGGAGACCCCACAGGCGATCCATGGAATGACTCCGAACATCGGGTTTTTAATTGTGACACACAAAATGTTGGATGTATGCGTCTCCATGAAGGGGGTAGTTGCAGTTTGAAGGTGCAGAACCTCTCTTAGCCAAAACAGGAAAAGGGCCAAAATATTTTGGGGATAGTTTGGAAGAAACCAGTCTCATAGGAAGGAACTTGCTAGCTAACCATACTAGATCACCGATCTGGAAGGATGGTACGGGTGTCCGATGTTTATCTGCTTGCTTCTTATTTCTGGACTGAGCCTCCTCTAAGGCCGCACAGGCCTTTTAGTGACCTTTTTGAATGTTGTCCACTAATACATCTATGTCGGGATATGAAGAAGAATGAGGTACTTGAGAAGGAAACACTGAAGGATGGAACCCATAGGTAGAGTAGAAGGGGCTGGGATGAAGTACCAAATGTGCTGCATTGTTGTATGCAAATTCAGCCAATGATAGGAGGTCCTTCCAATTATCTTGGGTGGAGGATATGCAACATTGAAGGTAGCCTTCTAAGGTTTGATTCAGGTGTTCAGTCTTCCCGTTGGCTTGTGGGTGATAGCCTGAACTTAGAGCTCTTGATATTCCCAGAAAGTTACATAGTTGTTTCCAATATTTTGAGGTGTATTGCGGTCCACGATCAGATATGATGATATCAGGCAGACCGTGAAGAGCAAAAATGCGTTCCAAAAATAAGCGTACCATAATTGCTGCCATAGGGACGGAAGGTAACGGAATGAAATGTGCCATTATCATGAGAGAATCAATAGTTACCATGACTGTAGTGCATCCTTCGGATACAGGAAGGTCAACTATAAAGACTGTGGATATAATTTGTCAAGGTCTTGTCGGGAGTGGCATCCGAACTAGTTCACCCAAAGGAGGTTTCCTTGGAGATTTGGACTGGAGGCAAATACGACATGAGCATATGGATTCCTGAACATCTTGCCTAAGGGTCGTCCACAAAAAATGTCTTTGTATCAACTCCTGGGTGTTTGTGGATAATTGATGACCCGCAAATCGAGAGCCATGGCATAGCCTGAGGACTTCCTTCTGCAGTTCGTCATTAGGAATGAACATCTTTTCATTTTTAAATAGAAGACCTTCTTGTCAGATCCTGTCCGGTTATGATATCCGGTTGTGACGACTCCCATTCTAGTGTTCTGGCTGCTACCTTGTTAGGGAAGTCCTGTATAACTGAAACAAATAGAGCTGTGGGAAACAGGGGCTCTGCCTGGAAGGGAGATTTATGCAGAGGGTCTCTGCGGGATAAAGCATTGGTCTTTAAATTTGTATTTCCTGGGACAACAGTGAATATTGTCCTGAACCGAGAGACGAAATGGGCCCATCGAGCTTGCCTACTGTTGCGGGTTTGTGCATACTACAAAGAGCGAAGGTTTTGATGGTCCGTTCTGACTTCTATCGGGTGTGAGGACCCGAGAAGTAGATGACGCCATTCCTCAAAGGCTCTTTTTATTGCTAATAGTTCTTTCTCCAGTACAGTGTCATTTATCTCTGCCGGAAACAGGGTTTTAGTCAAATAAGCGATGGGCCGCTCTGTATTTCGATCATCTGGTTGAAGAAGTAGCGCTCCCAATGCATGAGATGATGCGTCCAATTCCACTATGACCCTACTTTGTTGATCTGGCATAGCAAGAATAGGTGCTTGGGTAAAAAGGGTCTTCAGTTCTTCAAAGGAATTCTGAGATTCTGGAGACCAGTAGAAATGTATTCCCTTCTCCAGAAGGTGTGGCAATGGCTGGGTTAGAGTGGGAAAATGAGGTATGAATCGCATGTAAAAATTTGCTAAACCCAAGAATCTTTGGATTTCCTTAACTGATCTCTGAGAAGGCCATTCCGTGATGGCTGAAGTATTTGCTGGATCCATGGAGATACCTTGATTAGAGAGTATGCATACCAGATAAGTCACTGAAGATTTGAGGAATTCACATTTCTCAATTTTGCAGTATAAATGATTCTGCTGTAGTCGACGGAGTACTTCGCTTACATGAACTATGTTTTCTGCTTTAGTGGAAGAAAAGATCAAGATTTCGGGCCTCATTACGACCCAGGCGGTAAGTTACCGCCTGGGCCGTGACTTTACCACCATGGCGTAAACTACGTTTACGCCATGGTGGTTGGCGGACTTACCGGCCCACTCCGACCTTGGCGGGGCGGTAAGTCCCCAATCCCCATTTACCCTTCCCCATTCCCATTTTTGCCCCATAGGGCATAATGGGAGTGGGGAAGGCGTTAATTACGCCACCGTAAATTACGGTGGCGTAATTAACTCCATGGTCCCTTAGCGCCATGGATTTTAACACCTGCTAAAAGCAGGTGTTAAATCCGCCATGGCGCTAAGGGACCTCGTACTCAGGCGGTAAGGGTCGGCGCTGTTTACGCTGCCGTAAACCCCTTACCGCCTGGGTGGTAATGAGGCCCTTCATCTAGATATACAATGATGTAATGCAGGGCTATATCCGCAAAAAGGTGGTCCATGAAACTCTGGAAGACAGCAGGCGCATTAGATAAACCAAAGGGCATAACCCTGTACTGGTAATGCCCAAAAACTGTTCTAAACACTGTCTCCCATTCATCGCTTGCTTTGATACATACCAAGTGATAGGCGCCTCGCAGGTCTAGTTTGGTGTATACATTGGCTAAGCGGACTGCTTCCAGGATGTCGGGGATAAGAGGCATGGGATATCTATCAGGTATTGTGATTTTATTTAGTCCCTGAAACCAATACAAAAGAGAGGCGGCTGCTGGAGATGTTGATTCAGTAATAAGACCATTCTTTAATTTTGTATTAAGGTAGTCTCTCAGGAATTCTTTTTCTTTGGCAGACAGAATATACATCCTCCCGAATGGGGGAGGACTGTCGGGCACCAGATCTATGGCACAATCGTATCTGCGGTGTGGAGGGAGTTCAGTGAACTCCGTCTGAGAAAACACTGAATGAAACCTATGGTAGTCAGGAGGTAGATTTGATATCTCGTTTACCGCGGTAATCATTGAGGCATTGTTGTTCTTCTGGTGATTGTTCATTTGGCTCAAATTGGCTTTATTCACACACCTGTGAATACATTGCTTTGAACCCAAAAAGAGTGTTCCTGCTGACCAATTGATATACAGGTTGTGGGTCCTCAAGCAAGGGAGCCCCAGGATTACCGGATAGTGGGCCGTCCGGTTAATGTCCAATTCTTGTGCTTCATAATGAAAAGCTATAGACATAATCAGGGAATTGGTGTGGTCCTTTGTAGGTCCTGAAGTTAAGGGGCTACCATCAACACTCTCCACTGGTATGACCAGGGGCTTAGCAGATCTAGGTATTCCATGGTTCCTAGCCCAATTGTTGTCTATAAAGTTACCAGCTGCCCCACTGTCTATCAGTGCTGGTAAGTTTTCCAGGCGTATGTTGTCCCAGGATAAATATACCCCTAAGATTATCATAGAGTGGTCTGGAGACGGAGCTTGAGGGGTGGAAAGAGCACCATAGGGGGAACTAAAAGTAGGCTATGAACCCTGCACCATGGTTCCCTTCACGGCCGGGCACTTGCGTTTCCCGCTTTCCTAGGAGGAGCAATAGGACAATCGCTGACTGTGTGGGTGTTAGCACCACAGTACAAACACAACCATAATGTTTTTCATTTAGACCGTTCTTCTACTGATAAAGGTCCTCAGGCTGTACCTAGATGCATGGGCTCCTCTGTAGATACTGAATTAGGAAGAGTAGGGAAGCTCCCAGGATTTGTTCTAAGACTTCAGCCTTTCCTTCTCTCTCGATGTATTTCCTGTAGTCGATAGTCTAATTGCATGAACAGTGCAATGAATTCGGACATGTTGTGAGGTCTTGGGACTCAGAAAACTTTGTCCTTTAAATCCTCAGAAAGACCCTGTCTGAATATGGTCATCAACGCATTGTCTGCCCAAGCAGTATCTGCTGCATACTGCTTGAATTTTGTAACACAGGATAATATGTCAAGATTTCCTTGTTTGAGATCCATAAGTCGTTCTTGAGAGGCTATGACTATTTCTTCTCTGCTAAACATGCTTTCAATGCTGTTGCAGAAAGCAGAATAGGAGTCTAGAATGGAGTTGTTACTAGTTACTAAAGGGGTAGCCCAAGCGAGGGCTGCACCTGTCATCTGGGAATCATGTGTCTCACTTTGTATCTATCCGTAGGAAAAAAGGCTGTTTTAAATGCAAATTGGATGATACAGGATTCTAGAAATTCCTTAACCATATGAGGGTTATCGTCAAAAAGCCCTGAAGGGAGCGGGCCAGGCGGTACCTCAGCACTGTGTGCAACTCTGCCCGCCTGTTGCCTCAATGCCATATTCTACTGTTTCAGCTGTTGTACTTCTGCTGAGAGCACCTGGACTGCAGCGACCAGCTGCTGTACCTGTTGCTCCATTGCGAATACCAAAGGTCAACAATGTTAGGTCCACCAATGCTGTCTAAGGCGTTGCTATCTGTGACCTCTATATTATACACTTCTGGGAAGGAGAGGAGATTAACTCCTAAACCCCAAATAGTAGAGGCAGACCCCACAGTTGTTAACAATTGATTCCATAAAGAAATAAAAGGTACTCCTACCTTGTCTTTGGAATAATAGGAAGAAATAGAGAAATTCACCTAACTCCCCCTCTCCCTGCCTAGGTGTAATGCCTGGGAGTGATATCATGGGATCCCTAAAAGAAAGCAGCGGATGCTGCGAAGCCGGCGAGTAATGGAGGTAGCAGGCGGGGCTTTGAGTGGCTCGGTGGACGATCGTCCGAGTGGAGCGTAGTTCCAAGAAGTCCTTTAGAAAGGTTTGTATTATGCAGAACCCAAGCGCATGTCAGGTAAGGTAGTTTGCAGGGATTAGGAAGTGTACCATAAGAAATGGAAGGGCTTGGGTGACTTTTACTCTGAAAGTAAACAGAGGACTTGGACGGGAATTCTTCGGATCGTGAAGAGCCGTCAGGAGTGTAGCCACAGAGGATTGTAGCAACGCGCTGCTGTGCAGGCTTTGGTTCCGGAAATACTCTTCCCGAACTGGGCGGAGGATTTATAGACTCGTTGGTACGTCTGAAAGCTGAACCATTACCAGATGCAACAGACGCCATCTTGGTGTGGTGAAAACACACGCTGGAAAGATGACGCCAGCGGCGCCATAGAGACCAGTTTGTACTACTTTCTATGACACTTGCAATGGATGATGCTCAGGGATGTCATGATGTGTCCGGGCGTGTCCGGTGCCGTATGACGCACCTTTAAGTCCACAGACAGCACCTCTGATCGTGGACATCCCTGTGCCGTGGTCAGCGGATGTCATCATGTCATCGCAGACGTCATCACATGACCAAGCCTGTGTGGCGTAATGACGTGTCAGCGATTGGGGTCCGTGCTTTGTTGACATTTTTAAACTACATTTCTGGCTGATCTAGGAAGTTTCAAGTTGAAACCTTATCCTTCCACAGCTCCTAGACCCATTCCTAGTTGATCCCTCAATTTCTACAACTTTCCAAGAACTATTTTTGACTCATTAGTCTACAGATAGTAGGGAAGTGTATGGAGGGTTCCTCTGAAGGCATCCACCCATTACTTTTAGTCTTTCACAATATGGCAGTCCATGAGAGAGGACCTACTTTGAAGACTATTGGCACACCTGCTACTAAATTTCAAAAATGGCATCAGTCATGGCCATCCCTCCTCCCCAGGGGCCACAACCACCACCACCAACACTACCACCACCAGCTGGAGGGCCTGTATAGGGGAACAGGCGTGCTGATGCAGAGGAGGAACAAGAGGACCAGGAAAACAAGATAGAGGAAATGCCTACCTCCAGCACCTTGACAGAATCATGGGTGTGGCAGTTCTTTAAGACCGTACGAGGGGTACCAAAGGCTTGAGCTGCCCATGTTGAATGCATTGATTGTGGAATCATATTCCGACATGAACAGCTTGGGCAGTACTCTTTTGGTACCACCTCCATGTGCCGCCACAACCGCTTAAACCACCTGGGTGCTCTGAGAAAGGATGTTCCTTTCTCAGAGAGTAGCACGCTGCCTTCCTCTACCTCATCTTCCTCAACTGCTCCTGCCACCACACAGGCTACTCCTGTGGGGCAGAGGACCCCACCAGCTGCGTTGCAGGCCATAAAAGAGGTTGTTGATCCATATCTTTCCAGAACAACAGTACTCTGTATATAATGTGACACACCAGTCTGCAGGGGGCAGCAGTTTTGAAGTGCTTTTGAGGCTGTGGTCAAGGAACATAAGAAACACTGCCCCTACCTTAGAATTTAGGCACACCCAACATCTTCCCCTGTCCACCTGCACCTCTGTATCTGTGGTTGGTGACCCGTCCCTCACTTCCCTCCACCACCTTACTTCCTTGCCTCTCCTGGAAAAAAGAAAAAAAGAAAAAAATACTAAATAAAAAAAAACACCCCATAAAAAAGTTTCCTTTTGGAGCCACCTTTCACAGTTAAAAAATAGAACGAAAAAATAATCTTATAGAGTCCATCTGATTTACATTTTTCAGTAAAGTAGTTAGACTCAATAAGATTCTTCAACACTTCCTTTAGCATTTTGCACTATGCTAATGTAAATAATGGACAATTGTATGCTAGAGAAAAAGAAAAAAGGACATAAACATTTTCTGTCCCAAATACTTTTCTCTAGCATACAATAAAGACCATTATGCATGGACCTTCATGACTGTCCGCTGTCTTTGCAGGCCCCTTTCCATGCCAGGCATCCTCAAAAGATCCGGATGGCATGTGGACACCATTGCACAAAGAAGCCCTTCTACCCTTTTTACATTTATGTTTGTAAAACTCCCTGATTGGCTTCTTTCATACAGTCACACATCCACACACCAATCACATCCAAAAACTCTACATGCAACCCTCTCAACTCAGTTCAACACTTCAGATGCACTCTTGAACTCTCAAACTACATGTCTCCTGTAAGTCACAGACTACAGTGACACTCTCCAAGATTTCTATTTGCAGATTCAACAATATCTCCATTTAACAAAACATAGTACAGGTATGCATACAGTGTATATATGCATAGGGGTACTGCCACTTACCCTGTAATAAGCTTCTCAATAAACTTTTTCTCATTTGTAACCACTCTATCAAATGCCAAATATTGCAGCATTGTGCACATGGTCACAATCAGTGGCAGTTATTTAGATGTACTGCCAACATATTAAACTTCCACATACCAACTGCCACTTAACAATGTTCTACACATCTTTTACATCTGCGTTTGCCCTATACAAAAGAATGCACACAGTACTGCTGTAAATGCACATATGCAATTTTTAACTTTCAACAAAATGCTCCAAACGCACAGCATTTTGCATTTAACCCTCCATATAAATGTCATACTTTCATCACATCCCTTATAGTGCCAGCATTCTCCACCTGCTCACATGTAGGAGTATACTGCCAAACCACTACTATAATACACCGTACACTGCTCCATCTACAAACTGCCATTCCATTACCACTAGACCATAGTTTCCATATTCGTTACAAACACTGCAACACATTATAAATACAGCATTCACACTCCTTCTATTTGTATCTAAACATTGTTCTTTATTCAATAGACCACCAATTCATTACTGGCTAACAACACATCCATATCTCATCAACGACTATATCACAATTTAATTTCCTTACTCTTTCATACCCCTACCACTAACAGACATTAACACACACACACACACACACTTCCTCACTCCTCAAAACATCCTAATGCTCCTACTTATTCCGTCACACCACCATTCCCTCACTCCCTAAAACTAATAGTGCTCAACACATTCTATTATCAATACTTGATTACCCTTTCACCATCACATAATATACTTTTTTATACATCACAGTTATTGTTACTACAATACTTCTTGTAAAATCCAATTTAGTTAAAATAAGTGAATGGGTAGCAAACTACTTTAAGCATACCCTTAATAACAAGACACTTCAAACAAACATCCTATCACACTTACACTCACATAATATATCCATGCTACCACACACATGTATTCTGGAACATGTATATTCTTTAAAACTATTTAAATGTCAAAAACTGTATATAAATACAGTAGGAATCTTTTAGTCCACTGTGGATTTTGTTTACCAGTGATTATTTCATGTTAATACAATAACAGTGTACCACATACTAATGTTGTACAAAACATAGGGCCTCATTAGGAGTGTGCCCTCTGGTAACAATGGTGCCAGTAAGCCTACCGGCACCGTTGTTACTGGACCAGCACACTCCGAGTCTGCGGGCTGCTGCTGTCCCACCCACCAGGTTTGACCTGGCGGGCGGAAATGCAGCCGCCCCCAGACTTTCACGGAAGCACAGTGTAGAGGAGGTCCCAGACATGGCCTGCACCCCTTCCTCTCATTTCGAGGTACCAGGAGCGTACCCGCCAAGGTATGTGAAGTATGAAGAGCAAATGAACCTACAAAGAGCTCCACTGGCACTCTGCCCAGTATACATCAGAAGATCCATACCGGTTGAAGCACCCATAACCATAAAACCCTGGTCAGCACGGTACCCCATCAGACAGCCATACCAGCCGCTGATACGAAATGAGGAGTACCTACACACGGTCCACGAAGAGACCCCAAAAGCCTTAATGGAAGGCCAGTGGAAATGACAAAAGGGCCTGAACAGACCCGTGAATGAACAAAAGCAGCTATCGAAGATAACACGCCAGTGCAAGTAACTACGAAATGAATGGAATAGACACAGGGCCTCATTACACGGATGGCGGAGAACCATGGCGCTATTAGCGCCATGGTTCATGCCGGTAAAATACCGGCACCGCCTTGGCGGAAAGGGGAATTACTGCCCCATTCCAAGGTTGGCGGGGCGGTAATTCCCCCTTCCACCATTGCCCTTCCTCATTCCCATTTTTGCCCCATAGGGCATATTGGGAATGGGAAAGGCGCTAATTACGGTACCGCAAATTGCGGTACCGTAATTAGCTACCTGGGTCCCTTTGCGGGTTGGTTTTTAACGCCTGCAAAAAGCAGGCGTTAAATTCCCCAACCCGCAAAGGGACCTCGTAGTAAGTCGGTAAGGATTTACCGGTACCGGTAAAATACCGGTACCGGTAAACCCTTACCGCCATCCGTGTAATGAGGCCCACAGAGAGGAGACAATGTTACAACGTGAGGAAACAGTGCTACGAGACAAGATGGAAGCAACCGTCCTGTTAAACGTGTGTAAATAGGCTTGAAACGCAAGATGCTAAGAAATCGATACTGCTTGCAATGCTTAGTAGAAGATAGAGCGGCAAGCGCCAACCATATATCTACCTCAATAAGGCACATTATACAAGTGCGACTCCATTATGTAAAAGCAGAAATGTACCCAGGCGACCAGAGGCCTGACAGGCCAAGTTTCAAAACCCAGCCAAAGGCAAGAGAAGGAGCGGAATCGAAACTCAACAAAGAGCGGCTCATGCCTAGGAAATCGAGGTCAACCAGAGAAGGGGAGAGCTTCAGCTCACAAGACTCCAACTTCAGAGCATACCAGCAGCCTCATGAAGGTCAAGATAAGGGGGGCCCATGCAGGTGGCTATGCTGACACAGAATTAAATGCACTAAAAGCTGGAAACTAAAGCAGATTCATGGTGAACTAACACGTGACCAGCCAGGCGCAAAGAAGTACCATCGTCTGATGTGATCCAGGACCCGAGGATGCCATAACATTTCTCGATGAGAGACTACAGTTTCGAGGCCATCCTTAGCCAACTAATTGACATGTCGCCCTAAAACACTGATTGATGGAAGGGAGGCAGGGTGAAACTTGGGACACCAGGCAAAGGGGTGTTCATTCTGCATGCTGCTAATTAAAAGTGGAAATGTATGTCTAGGGGTGTAACCTGCCCAATAACAATGGACCAAGTTATCTGGAGTCCTATAGATAGTGTAACCAATAGGACGTCATAATTGTAGTGATGTCTATCACGCATAATGTAGAGGGATGGGCGTAGACGCCCACCCGATAAGAGTTATCCAATCCGCATGCCCTATTATCATATACAGATATAACACCTATACTTAAGTTACCTTTCCTTACCAATTATATTGCATGATGATTTTTTATAGAAATTAGACGTCAGTGATGACGATTTTTGCCTATAAGAATTGCTGTTCGACTGAAGTTCGAGGAAGTCGGAGCGAGACAGGTGATTGCAATGCTGCTGATTTCCATTTTTTTCTCTGTTTGATGTAATTGTCATTAAACGGACTTCCCTTTGCCAACTTACTGAGTCCTCATTATTGAGTCGTGTTGGAGTAAGTGAATCCTGTACCCCCTGTCCTCACATGGTGCAGCTACCTTGTCTTACAAGTTCTGGAGGGTGAGCGCTGACCTATGGGCCCGTCAGCGATTTCCTCTTCCCCAGAACACTTGGTAGCAGAGGATGGTTTCGGCCATCGATTATTGATTATTGATTGATATTGATATAGTTATAAGACACCTTTAGACCGACGGCACGAAGTAATGCTAGGCCTTCGGTAAGATCACAAGTCACAAGAAGTAGAGGAGACTATATATATATATAGGGGGTAATGACTCGAGCATAAGAAATAAAGAGTAGATACCGGGTGGACACCCAAGATAAAACGTAAGGATTACCAGGGGGGCACCTGAGACAAAACGTAAGGATTACCAGGGGGGCACCTGAGACAAAATGTAAGGATTACCAGGGGGGGCACCTGAGAAAAAATCGTAAGGATTTGCCTTATTCCTGCGCTTTAAACAGTGGTCAGAAGGAACGTGAACCCATAGCCCACAGTGGGGGGACAATTTAGGCTACGGTGACGATTAAAGATGGCATCAAAGAGGTTTGTTCACATCCCATGACGGGGTATTGATTAGAAGGCAGGTATATGTATGACCAACTGGTGTCCGTCTAGTCTGTCAAATATCTGTAATATATGTCCTGTTTATGTCAAATGTGAAATAACTGTATTGATGATTGATTGAAATGCATTATGGCTTTACGCGATTCTGCAACTAAGAGGGAATCGCCATTGAATTGATGGGTTTTGAGTAAATTGTTGGCACAAAATCTGGTGGGAAAAGATTGGATTGGAGCTTGCGTATGTGGTGCTCGTTCATACCATTGGAAGGTTAAAGAACTGTGTAAATACTGTAAGTGACGAAATTAAAAATGGAGGAAGTTACCCCGCTTGCACATTTGTGCATGCAACTGCCCAAGCATGCACCTAAACTAAAGAAATACAGCACGGAGTGGTTAAGGGTACCGCCAATAAGATTTTTATGCCATGGCCCCAGAACGGGTCACTTTCTAAGGCTGTTTTACAGCACATGACTACCTTCCTACACGCCACATAGTCGGGCAAGAAGTTAGAGAAACGTCTTGCTGTTCTGGAGTTGTGGAAAATGTTTGAAGAAACGAAGGTGGAAGAAACACCCACAGACTGGATACTAAATGTATGTACAGAGGGGGGTGAGATGCCTACCACTACACGAGCCCCGCCTGAGCCAGTCATTGAAGGAAGCAAGTCAGAGGGTCTTTACCCTCTAAGAGAACTTAAAGAAGCCATGGGGTATAGCAACCCCGCATATGAGTTGCCCACGTACAGTAGTGACGATAATAAGGGAAAGGAACAGGAAAACAATATCGCCTCCGCAGTCTTAAGGGACAAAGAGAGATGCGAAGATGAAGCGAAGATTGGGCACAGAGTTGTGCACCTCCAGATAAGGAGAAAGAAGGAAATAAACATAAAGGAAATGAAGGTAGAGGTAATGAGCTAGCAATCGCGAAAGACGGATGGATGGGAGGTCAAATATTACTGAAGTTAGATGGAAAAGGAAGTGATGATTTGAGGCCAAGGGAGAAGTCTGATGAGACACAAAGGAGGGAGAAGGATAAAGGGATGGAAGAAAGAGATGAAAGGACTAGAAAGAAAGATAGGTTAAGACGAGAACAACTATATCGCAAAGAGCAAGGAATACTGCTCAGTCCCACACAGTACGCAGCCTATAAAAAGTACAAGTAGAACATGTTAAGGTTAGAGGAAGAAAGGAGAGTGCACGAAAGGAAAGTAAAAAAGTGGGAAGATGAGGAAAGTAGAAGGGCAAAAGAATGTAGAAATGAACGGATGAGGGAAGTAGATAAGGCTAGGGAAGAAGCAAAGAAGCGAAAGGAAATAGACGAGGAAATAGAACGTAAGCACAGACAGAGGGCACGGAATCTTGAATATTTGGAGCGGGAAGTGATTAAACCCAATCCTACAGTAGAATGGAAAGACATAGAAGAATTATTTCATGCAAGCGATGCGGTACCAGGTACAAGCGGGACAAATATTGAAGATGACTTCGACACCAGAAGCATCGGGGAAACGATTGATAAAATATACGATGAGATGGGGCTGGAGCAGATATCCGATGGGGGAAGGGAAGATGAGCACTTAGAGAGCACCCAGCTATATGACACTGAGGATGTCAACCGAAGTAGTGGGAGCAGGGGACTGTCCCTAGAAAGGCTGGAGATTGGGCAGAACGAAGAAGATGCTAGGAGTTGTGTAAACTGGGAGTATTCAAAATCTGACTCTGGTGGGGAAATGGAGGATGTGGCACATGAAGAAGGGAGTCAGTGTGAAAAACGGCTCCCAGGGAACCGAGGGGTACGATGGTCAGACGCTAGCGGGTCCGCAAGTAGGGCACCGAAGTCTGCCGTCCAGTCCGGCCGACATGAAGAAACACCCACGGTCAGAGGGGGGCGTCAGCACCTGCCTATGCAGACAAATTAAGGGCATTGCCAGGTAGACGGCAAGGCGGGAATGCCACCCCGGCGACAGACTGAGAGCTATGGGGAAAGAGAAGGAGGACTGTGCATTCCAATTCCTGTTGCTAGAAAAGGGGGGAGCCAGACCACAGTATATTCCATGGCCACATATGGACCGAGAGAACCTTAAAAATAAGCTTCCAATGCTGATATCGGGAGCAGCAAAGTAGATACACGAATTACAGAAAATGACAGGGGTGTCACCTTAGCTATAGGGGACATTAAGGGCCTCCTAATTGCCATACTTGTTGAAAGAGCAGATGATGTATGAAAACGGGTAGGCTATCCTAGGGTAACCCTAACTAACACCTCCCATGACGTAGCACCATTTAATAACTGTAGGGCAGGAGTCTGGAAAGCACTGCAAACGCTATATCCAGACACTTCTGATATGGGGGCTATAATGACTGGAAAAATGAAATAGTCAGAGGACCCGTTGATTTATATCCAGAATTATCAGGACGCGTGAACGCTCGAAACGCATGAGTCTTGGACAAAATCTATCCCTGTATTCTACCACATATTATGCCAAGGGTTGCCTGAACCGGTGCAGAAGCAGCTAAAGAAATTGGTAGGAGTAGAAGCAAAACCATGGGCCGAAATAGAGTTGACAATTGCACACTATTGTAGATTGTTGCACGAAAAGAATTGGAAAATGGAGGCAACTCGTAAGGGCGAGGAGGCGAAGCTGGTGCAAAAGAAGCTCTCGAAGTATGCTCTCGAGGGAGCCATGCTCACCACCCCAGCCGAACCAAGCAAACAACAAGAGACCAACCCATCGCAGAATAATCAGGGTAACGCAGGATTTTACCCAAGAGGAAGGGGTTTTGGAGGAAGAGGATGGCAGAGTAATCAAGGAGGGTTTCGTGGTAACCAGGGAGGCTTTCAGAATAATCAAAATGGCTTTCAGAATGCGCAGATGGGCGGTCCAGCTATGCCAGATGGACAGATGGCCCGACCACCGCCATCGTGTTGGCTGTGTGAAATGACAGGACAGGTGGCGCGCATGTGCAGAAGCCAAGGGAAGTGGAAAAACAATCAAGGGATGGGGGCAGGCATGGTGAATCAGCCTGCCGTCCCGCAACAGGGCAGTGCACAAAATTACAGAGTGAAGCTGCAGGCATCAGGCGTGCAGCAAGGTGCACAGCAAGTGGTTCAACCACCGAACATGGGGAACTTGCCGCAGGGACAACCCCAGCAGGCACCACCGCAAATGTCACAGGGCACTAGCTCCAGAGGGGGAGTTAACCCTGGGGCTGGGGGAAATCAACAAGTATACAGTGGGCCGAACTTATATATGAAATAGGACAGCTCACGGGGGACTCTGATGTGCTCTATCCTATCAGTGACACCAGACCCTAACAGGGAACCAAGGGTGAATGTCACCATAGGGGGGAAAGAATATTCCTTCTTAGTTGACATGGGTGCAATGCGCTCGTGCATACGAGAGTGTAGATTTTCCTGCTATAGATACTCAGAGTTTCATTGGAGCTCAAAGTAGAGTTCCCTTTACAGACACACTCCCAGTCTCAGTGGGAGAGTGCAAAATGAATGTACCCGTATTGTATTCACGTCAGACCCCAGCAAATATTCTGGGCCGAGACCTGATGACTAAATTAAACATGACCATCTCATTTACCGAGAATGGTATAGTGTGCTCCACTCCAGGAATGCATTATTTAAACGTGTGCGAAATTATCAGAGCATACTCAGGAAGTATAGCCTTGAGAGCTGTAACGTTAGAGCCAGAAGTCTTTGCATGTGGCATGCGGGTGCTTATGGCGGGACTGCCAGGCCTCGCAGGCAAAACTATGAGAACCCCTGATGAGTTTCTGTTCAGACCAAGAATACCCATGAACGAAGAGGAGGGGCAAGTATTTCCCTTAATGATACAATCTGCTGCAGTGCGAGGGAAAATGGAATTGGTCGAAGGATTTGATGACGAAGGCAGCCAATGGTGTGCGATTATCGCCATCGAAGAAGGGTATCGAGTGACTGACATCACCGATGACAATCTGTTCGAAGATCACCCTGACCTAGAGGAGACAAGAGTGGAAGTAAGTCTCACATTTTGGGTCAAAATGATCAGACGGGAGGTGCCACAGAGAATGATGCTGGTGCTGGCACGTCCAGAATACTTTGAGGACGACATGGCCCAAGTGCCTGCCGCGGTATGGAGTACAGGGCCCTATGATGTAGGCCTCCTGAAGGGGGCAGGTGAAGTGAAAATTAAACTGAAACCAGGAGCAATTTTACCACGAGCGCGACAATATCCCATGTCCAGAGAGGCAGATGAAGGGATCGCAAAGACAATTTCCGCCATGATGGAGCAGGGCATCCTAGTGACGTCAGAATCACCTTGCAATACAGTGATTTACCCTGTCAAAAAATTAAAGGGAGGGTCCTGGCATTTAATCCAAGATTTACAAGCATTAAACGATATAGTTGAAGCCAAGTTCCCCCTAGTCCCCAATCCATCCAAAATACTGTGTAATATACCCACTGAGGCAAAATATTTCATGGTGATTCATTTGAAAAATGCATTTTTCTCAATTCCACTGCACCGTGACTCTCAGGACCTGACGTCATTCACCTTCAGACACATGCGCCTGAAAAGTACAAGGTTGCCACAGGGGTATTGCGAGTCCCCGTCTATTTTCAACAGTCCTGCAAATGGACCTAGGCAATATTGCGGTGGACAGTGTTGTTTTGCAGTACGTAGATGACATTCTGATCTGCAGCACCACTGAAGAGCAATGCAGGCGCTCTTCAGTGGTGCTAGACTCTGTCCAGCTATTGACTATATTGACTGAAAAGGGATACAAAGTTGATAAGGAAAAGTTGCAGTACTGTCAACAGGAGGTGTTGTACATAGGGCAACTAATCTCTCATGAGGGGAAAAAGGTAACCCCAGAAAGGGCTGAAGCTATCATGAACACGGCCAAGCCACGCACGATAAAACAAATGCAGAGCTTCTTAGGCCTGTGCAATTATGTCAGAGCAGGGGTCTTTGACTACAGCTTGTATACCAAGCCCTTGCTTCAGGCTCTGAAGAAAGCCCAGGCAACAAAAGGAGAAATTGTATGGATTGAGGCAATGGAGAAAGGGTCTGCAAAACTCACGGGGGCAATTTGTAAGGCCCCAGTTCCCGGGATTCCTAATTATGCAGATGGTGATTTTATGATGGCAGTGCTCGCGCAGCGAACCTCGCTGGGGTACAAGCCCCTAGCATATTACAGTGGGACTCTGGACCCGGTTATGAAGGGCCATTTCCCGTGCGGACAAAATCTAGCTGCTGCCGCATTCGCTATCGAAAAAGTATCAGCCATTGTGATGGGGTGCTCCATGACATTATATGTTGAACATTCGCTGTTCGCCATACTAGAGAAGCCAAAGGGCACACTGATATCTAAGAGAGCATCCGCCTATGAGGTGATTATCTCTAATCCATCGATCAAAATAGTTTGATGTAAAACTGTGAATCCGGCTACATTCATAGCTGAGCCAGTCACAGAGGGAGAACCTATACACGACTGTGCAAACTATGAGGAATTCTATGATGAGATCCCCAGGGTAAAGGAAAAAAACCCCTGGCAAGTGGAGAGATCGTCTTTATTGATGGTTCTTCGAGAATCGACGAAGTAGACGGACAAAGGTATAGAGGCGTGGCCATGATAAAACACTTAGCGAATGGAGAGTTTTGAGTAATCATCAGTGCGCGAATACCCTCTCACTATTCTGTGCAAGCTGCAGAACTTCTGGCACTGATACTCGCCATTGAGAATCATGCAGACCAGGAAGTAACTGTGTACAGTGACTCAGCCTATGTGACGTCCACGGTACATGCATGTCTAGCGCGCTGGAAAAGGAGGGGCTATCTCCGAGCAGACGCCATGCCAGTGCAACATGCAGCCTTATTGGACAGGCTGATAAAAGCACTACTGCTCCCAGTGGGCATAGCGGTCGTGAAATGCGCCACTCATACCAAGGGGACGGATTTTGTGTCACGTGGAAATCACGACGCGGACACGGAAGCCAAGCGCATGGCATCCAAAACTGAAACAATCATGGACGTGGAGGTGGCATGTACCGATGAGAGGATGATGGTAGCACGAGCCACACCAGAAGCCTATAGCAATATGGGGCAGACTCAACTAATGCAGCTCCAGGGGGAGGCATCTCAGGAGGAGAACAATTTGTGGAAGCATTGAGGGTGTTCTTTAAACCCCTCTGATGGGTTGTGAAGGCAAGACAGCACTGGTAAATCAGTAATGCCTGTCGCCCTTCTAAAGGTAGCGTTAGAGCAACTGCACTACCCCATCCATATGACAAAAGAAAATCTTGCTGCAATGCTTGCAGAAGATTGGTTCACACCGAATTTAGCATAGCATGTTGCATTTTTCATGCTGAACTGCATAATCTGCCAGCAATTCAACGCTGAGCACACATTAAAAGTAGTGAGAGGGATCATCCCCAGACCAAATGGACCATTCCAGCACTTGCATATCGACTATTTCGATATGATCCAAGTATGCAATGGGTACAGGTGTTTAATTGTGGTGGTGTGCCCATTCTCTAGATGGATAGACGCAGGGCCCTGCACACACCCCGATGCTGCCTGTGCTGCCAAGTTCCTGGTGAAGGAAGTGTTCCCTAGATGGGGTGTGTGCGAGGTAATGAGATCAGACAACGGGGCTCACTTTGTTAACACAGTTTTTGAGCAGATCAGCTTGTTGCTAGGTATAAAGCATATGTTCTCATCGGCGTATCATCCTGAGGGGATCTGGATATGTGAACGGGTCAATGGCTTGCTTAAGGATATCCAAGCTGAAGCTCACACTAAAAAAGGGATGGTTGTCTACCACTGGCATTATATGCACTTCGGAACCAACCAAGATCCGACCATCATCTCACGTCACACAAAATAGTCACTGGCAGAAGGATGAGGACCCCTCTTACCCCCCGATATAGAGCTAGTAGTGATGCCCAGCCGACTAAAGAGGTTCTGGGAATAGAGATTCAAAAGTACCTTGACTGTATGACATCCAGCACCTCTGTCATTACAGGCCAACTGCAGCGACGGCGAAAAGGGGACAGCACAGCACAAAAACACAACAGGAAGTGCTGAAGCAGGCACAGCTCAAATCCTTTGTGCAGCCCTTGTCTTCCCTGGTGATGCAGTATTGGTGAGAAACCACGCAAGAAAAAGGTGGGACGAGCCAAGATTTAATGGCCCCTTTATCGTAGAGGACTGCACCCCGTCTGCCGTCAAGCTCCAGGGCAGAAGAGCATGGATCTTTCTAAATGACATTAAACCCTATGCAGGAGAGGGACCTCCAGCTGCATCCAGCTGCGAAGAATCTACAGACAACGGGGAAGAACATCAGCACGTGCAGACAAGATCCATGACGAGGAAGACGGACACATGATCAGAAAAGACAAAACGAGAGAGCTCATTGTGTAAACTTGGCCTTACACTGAACATTCCATCTAAGCACTGAAAGGAATAAAAACCAATAAAACAAACACCCTGTGCAGGGTAAAGAAGAGAATCACACATCCAAAGCTGCAGTAATGCTACTCATATAAACGTTTAAATCCACACAAAGCATTGGGAAAGCCCTAAGACTTTGATAAGCGGAAAATAAGACATTTCTGAGAACCAAAAACGATATCCTGAAGCAATCAGTATTGAGACTTTGTTCACAAAACATATAGTATCCCCAGTAGAAATATTACAAAGGACGTGCTTTCCTGTTTTTGGCTAGTATTAGAGACATATCCATCACTTGTAGGGAGAGACACCAGCATCCCAGATTTCATTCAAAATCCAGCTAACAGGAAGATGATACGGCAACTACTGATGGTCCTCGCGGAGGATTTTGCCAAAGTGCCAGAGTACTGGGAATAAAGACACAAATGCTTCCACCTCAAGTGATCATCGATGAACTGACATACACCTTGTTTTTCTGAATCATAGAGGAGTGCCCAGGACTTTTAGATACCCTAACCTTTATTAGAGATCCAAAAAACAACGAATTCCTAAACCAAGTGTGGTACAAATTGAATTACGTGGTCGCAATCCAGGCAGCAGGAAAGTGTAAAAACTGTTCACGTCACAAGAAAGGCCTGTGATCTAGAGACCAGAAAATTAGAGCAAATGTCGTTGTCACCAGAAGATAGCAGATACGCATATCAAGTCTTCTTCCAAATCATTGAGAACTTTCCAGAACTAGTGGGTGGACCCAACAATATTGACGTACCCACATTCCTCAGAGACCCAGTAAAGAACGCACAATTATACAAGCTCCTGAGAGCTATCATAACGCAACTGAGAAGCAATTACAGACATCCACTGCTAGGGAGAGCCTTAGAAGGAGGAGATCCACAATAAAACTTTTCGTCATCCTTCCGCAGTGGAGCAGACACTATTCTTCAACTTGTGACCAAGAGACCGAGTGAAGGGAGCGGACACAAGAACGTCACCATCTTATTTTCATTTTTCAGCATTTTTCTAATTTCTTCCTATTTTTTCATATGTTCACTTTTATTTTTACTTTTGTTTTTATTTTTACAACATTTTATTTTTGGGTGATACATGCCAAACAATCTATTCCAGAAAACAGTGGAAGTACTCAAGAGGAGCCAAGTGAACCACTAGAGAGAGAGGGCATAGCAAAACCCCTACAAAGAACAGAAGTAGCCACAAAGGAATCCACAGATAAAACACAAATGCTGATAGACTATTTGTTCCCATTCATAGTCAGAGCAAAGAAACTGCACGAGGAGCTGGAACATAGAACTGCAGGGACTATATCGACAAACACGCCAGCTCGAGCACTGCAAACAAGCACCGGATCTATAACTCAGCCTCATGCAGAGGAAATGATGAGCCAATTGCGGCCAGAAAGCCACGATGAAAACCAACAAGAGGAGAGGAAGAGAAACACAAAACTTTTTCCTACCATAGCGAGGCAGCCTGCTCCACCGAGACACCCAGAGAGGAAAAGCAGCACAGACGCATTTAGAGACATAGGGCCTCATTACACGGATGGCGGTAAGGATTTACTGGTACCGGTAAAATACCGGTACCGGTAAATCCTTACCGCCTTACTACGAGGTCCCTTTGCGGTTTGGGGGATTTAACGCCTGCTTTTTGCAGGCGTTAAAATCCAACCCGCAAAGGGACCTCGGAGCTAATTACGGCACCGCAAAATTGCGATGCCGTAATTAGCGCCTTCCCCATTCCCATAGAGCCCTATGGGGCATAAATGGGAATGGGGAAGGGCAATGGTGGAAGGGGGATTTACCGCCCCTCCAACCTTGGAATGGGGCGGTAAATCCCCTTTCCACCAAGGCGGTGCCGGTATTTTACTGGCATGAGCCATGGCGCTAATAGCGCCATGGCTCACCGCCTACAGTGTAAGGAGGCCCAAAGTCATAGCAAACTACAGAAGAACGCTGAGAATCAAGAGAAGCCCACACGAAGACAACAATGAACTTAATGATTACCTGGACACCACAGCCCATCTTGGAAACAACATATGGTACCAGCACATGAAGGAAGTAGGATGAAGGCAGTCGGAAGGAGAATGCTTTGTCTGTGCTCTCCTACCATACAGCACGGGAAAATCCAAGATCTTCGTGGCTGTAGAAATTGATGTCCCTACAGCACACTGCATGTCACATGTAGCAATGTGCAACACCAGAGGACAATTTATGGGAAGAGACGCCTTGTTGATATGGGCCAACGAAAAGGATTACCCGGATGAAGATGGCTATGTCCAGGACATTAAAAATAGTAACCGAGCACACACCAGAAATCATGTGATCTGGTACGAGAACCCTGGCATCAAAGGAACAGGGATAAGATGGGAAGTTAACCCGAGACTGAACGTTCAAAGGAAGACTGCAGAAGAGGCTCAAATCTGGAAGAACAGAGGCCAAATGCAGATCTGGGGGTCAGTGTTCTCCCCAGAAGGATGTGAGGACGGAGTAGTAATCTGCCGAGCATGGATGGTCCTTGGTGCCTGCAAGGAAGCAATAGAGAATTTGCAGAGGTTATGCAAACCTCTGTGGCCAAAGCTAGTAAAGTTACTAACATGGGTCAAAGATAGAGGGGGACCCCTGCAGATAGTGCCACTGGAGAGCCCAAAACTATGCTTCAGAAACAATGGCACAAGGAAGATGGGAGAGAATCAAAACTGCGGAAGAATCTTTGAAGCCCAGGAATGACACAAGGAAGCGCAGTTATTATGGACCATTACTGGGCGTGTGGATCCAAGGCATACATAAGGCTGCCGAAAAACTGCGGAGGCATATGCACTCTAGTGAACGTCCACGTTCCCGCACTAGTGATCCCTAAGAATGACCTGAAGTTGGACAGTTTCCTGAAAGCAGATGCTCATCTAAGAAGAAGGAGATCTGTGGAACTGGTATCCAGGATGAAGAGGGAACATTACTTTTCTCCCATATCAGAAGCGGCATTCCATGCAATCCCGTACGAACACAGGCTGTTCAGCCTCACCTCAACAGTATTCACAAGACTACTCCTGCCCCACATCCAAGCTGGAGTGAATACTAAATGGTTGCAGATAACCAGATGGAAGTTATTGCAGACCATCAATACCACTATAAAAGGATTCAATGCGATCAAAGAAGAGCTGAGAGCAATCAGACTGATGACCCTCCAAAACAGATATGTGCTTGACATGATCACTGCAATGGATAGAGGTGTTTGTGCATAAATCGGAGAATCATGTTGCACATTTGTACCATCACACGATGAAGAAAACGGAACCCTAACAGAGAACATAAGCATGTTGACAAGCCTGAACAACCAGATGATCGATGAAAGTGATGAAGTGGACGATGACAGCTAGTTTGGAGGCCTATTCTCGTGGGTCCCACAATGGATTGCAGATATATTCAAGTTTCTGGGAGCTCTACTAGCAATGGTATTGCTAGGATTCTATGTTATCAAGATAATCATTACACAGTGCCAGAAAACTGCGAAGAAAACCATAGGGATGAAAATAATGGTTGATGTCGAGCCAGATTGGAAGCCCAGAGACCTGACTGATGAAGAAATAAGAGACTTTGTGAATTCTCGCCAGAGGGAACAAAGTTCACATACCCTAAGAAACGAAGAAGGTATGAGGAAAATGGATCTACTGCAGGCCAAATGGACAATGTCAGCTAATGACATGGAACAAAGACAAACATGTGAAAACAGCAGGGAGTTTGAAGGGAGTGATAAAAATATGGACTCCAAAGGCTCACACATTCACACCATCATGTACCAACACAGAGGACAATGAGCATGACACCGAAGAATCAAAAGAAATTAATGCAAAGGAGGATGCAGAAGTGGTTGATGAACCGACCATAGGGGGGAGTGTAGAGGAGGTCGCAGACATGGCCTGCACCCCTTCCTCTCATTTTGAGGTACCAGGAGCATACTCGCCAAGGTATGTGACGTATGAAGAGCAAATGAACCTACAAAGAGCTGCACGGGGACTCTGCCCAGTATACATCAGAAGATCCATACCGGTTGAAGCACCCATAACCAGACAAACCTGGGCAGCATGGTACCCTATCAGACAGCCATACCAGCCGCTGATACGAAATGAGGAGTACTTACACACAGTCCACAAAGAGACCCCAAAAGCCTCAATGGAAGGCCAGTGGAAATGACACAAGATCCTGTACAGACCCATGAATGAACAAGAGCAGCTATCGAAGATAACACTCCAGTGCGAGTAACTACGAAAATGAATGGAATAGACACAGAGAGGAGACAATGTTACAACGTGAGGAAACAGTACTACGAGACAAGATGGAAGCAAAACATCCTGTTAAACGTGTGTAAATAGGCTTGAAACGCAAGATGCTAAGAAATCGAAACTGCTTGCAATACTTAGTAGAAGATAGAGCGGCAAGCACAAACCATATATCTACCTCAATAAGGCACATTATAGAAGTGCGACTCCATTTTGTAAAAGCAGAAATTCACCCAGGCGGCCAGAGGCCTGACAGGCCAAGTTTCAAAACACAGCCAAAGGCAAGAGAAGGAGCGGAATCAAAACTCAACAAAGAGCGGCTCATGCCTAGGAAGTCGAGGTCAACCAGAGAAGGTGAGGAGAGTGTCAGCACCCAAGATTCCAACTTCAGAGCATACCAGCCAGCCTCATGAAGGTCAAGACAAGGGGGGCCCATGCACGTGGCTAGGCTGACACAGAATTAAATGCACTAAAAGCTGGAAACTGAAGCAGATTCATGGTGAACTAACACGTGACCAGCCAGGCACGAAGAAGTACCATTGCCTGATGTCATCCAGGACCCAAGGATGCCATAACTTTTCCCGATAAGAGACTACAGTTTCGAGGCCATCCTTAGCCAACTAATTGACACATAGCCCTAAAACACTGATTGGTGGAAGGGAGGCAGGGTGAAACTTGGGACACCAGGCACAGGGGTGTCCATTCTGCATGCTGCTAATTAAAAGTGAAAAATGTATGTTTAGGGGTTTAACCTGCCCAATCACAATGGACCAAGTTATCTGGAGTCCTATAGATAGTGTAACCAATAAGACGTTGTAGTTGTAGTGACGTCTATCACGTGTAATGTAGAGGGATGGGCGTAGACGCCCACCCGATAAGAGTTATCCAATCCGCATGCCCTATTATCATATACAGATATAACACCTATACTTAAGTTACCTTTCCAAACCAATTATATTGCATGATGATTTTTTATAGAAATTAGACGTCAGTGATGACGATTTTTGCCTATAAGAATTGCTGTTCGACTGAAGTCCGAGGAAGTCGGAGCGAGACAGGTGATCGCAATGCTGCTGATTTCCAATTGTTTCTCTGTTTGATGTAATTGTCATTAAACACACTTCCCTTTGCCAACTTACTGTGTTGGAGTAAGTGAATCCTGCACCCCATGTCCTCAAATGGTGCAGCTATCTTCTCTTACAAGTTCTGGAGTGTGAGAGCTGACCTATGGGCCCGTCAGCGATTTCCTCTTCCCCAGAACAACCGGCACCGTTGCTAACAGTGCCGGTGCTTCTGTCATCCCCATTCCCATTGAGTCATATGGGACTCAAATGGGAATGGAGATTAACGATTTCCTGGCACCTGACTAGCAGGAACACCAGGGTCATAATTCCCCAGTGTTTCCAGCAAGCCAGGTTTTAAACTATCTTATTTAACACATTAAACAAATTAAACAAATTAAAGAACCAGCGTTCCAGCTTTATCACCATATGCACCTACGTAATAATATCCAGTATTATCCTATTTGTTTTCTTCACGAAGAAACAACTACAGAATCCATAAGCACTACCCTCAATTGAACTGTGATCATAAATACCATATACACTTCAATGATACCATTTCACGATATTAGAAATACTGCATATTCCACCTATAGTACCTATGCTTATTATACACATATTACTATAGTGAGTGAGTGGCCAGCGGCCAGATTCTTATTTATTTACTAGCTTTCCCCAACCACGTGTTGCTGTGGCTCAGTCTGGTTAAATGGAAAAGAAAGAAAAGAGAAAGTGCACATTTGTAATATGTTTAATTTCACAATGCTTGTGGGTAGTTTTTAATGGCTCTGGTGGTTCTCCAAGTTGAGGCAGTTTAATTTTCCCGGCAGCGCAACACATTCCTTTAAATTCTCCATTAAATTTCAGAGCCTTCCAATAAGGACACACTTCAGTCATGGTGCCAATGAGAACATGCCGCTAAAAATATGACCATCAGCTGGGTATTACTGGAATGCAAGGCGACTGTAATCACGTGATTGCTGAGCACGGCGTCGTGTTTGATGATGATCTGCTGTTTCTCGTTCGTTCGAAGCAGATCTGAAGCTGCAGAACGCGATTGCTGTGCTTGCAACCGTGCATCCTAATGTCTGGCTGCATGTCGCTCTGATGCTTCCTCGGCACGTATTTGAGCCAGCGTGTGTTGCTTTTACATCCAACAGATGGCGCTGGTTTGCAGTAAAATGTTTACTATAGAATGTGTTGCTTTTACGTCCAACAGATGGCGCTGTTTTTCAGAAAAAGCATGTTTTTACCTGTCACAGGTGTGACATCTATGTATAGTAGGAATATAAAAACATGTGCCTATTCAAATGCAACTTTGTGTCAATTTTTCAAAGAAATCGGTGAAGAACTTTCATAGATTTAAGATTTTGAACAAACAAACATTTACATTTTTATTTATAGAGATAGATTTATTCTTTATTTGTATAGCGCCTATACACAGAAGAGTGTTTCAAAGCGCTCAAGGAGGGGAGGGGACCAATGGGAAAAAACAACAGTCATTCAGAGCCCTTGGCTTTCTGAATGATACAAGCCTGCAGAGAGCAGGGTAAATCCATACAATAAGTGCAGATAATACATATAACATTGAAGGTAACTCATTCATGTTTGACGAAATAGGGAAAAGGTGGGTGGAGGGAGGCCAGGGGAAAAAGAAATATTACACATAACAGTGGAGGTAACTCTTTCATGTCTGACGACAGCCCTTAGTTTTTCAAAGTGCTTTATACAAATAGGGTAAAGGTGGGTGGGAGGTGGCAGGGAAAAAACTGACAGCTAATACACAGTGCTAAATGACATACAGTTAAATGGTGGCGTGGCATAAGTACATTGGAGGGGGTGGGTGGTTTGAGAGGGGGGAAGAGGAGTGTAGGCAAGGAAGACTATGCTCCAAGTAGTTTTAGCAGTTTTAAGGTATAAGGAAATTGGCAGGTAGTGTGGAAAGGAGATGAGGAAGGTGAGGGGGCGTTGAAACAGAAGGGAGGGACAATACACAAACAAAAAAGGAGGATAGAAGAAAAGAGGAAAGTGCTAGCAGGAAGGATGTGGTAGGGTGGAAGCCGGTCCTTGATGGGTGGGAAGTGGAGGATGAGAAAGGGGGCAGGAAGTAGGGTGACAGAGTAGGGTGAAACACATGAAGCACTGGGAACAGCTAGAATCCAATTATGGCAGAATATGGTGAAACATGTGAAGCAACTGGACACAGCTAGAATCGAATTATGGCAGGATATGGTGAAACACGTTAATCAACTAGGGGCACAACTTGGGGGCACTAAGATCACAATAGCATTAAACCATATAACGTACAATACACCTTCAAGTAACAAGACTCTCGAGACCCCCCCCAATCTCAATGAAGTCTCCGGACAGTAAAAGTGACCGTGGATACAGCAGCACCTGCCAACGTTTTTGTTCACCTATAAACAGAGCACCATATCATATTTTTCCACTATCCTGCCCTTTCCACGCTCTCTTTCGGCCACAAAATAACCCAAAATATATTTTCCATACTTTTTTTCCTCACTGCACTGTCCTCAGACAAGGGCTGTGGTCAGCGTATCCGAAATGGCGACCGTTTTAAAAACCTATGACGCACCTCACATTTTCGAACATCTAATCAGAGTGCACCTTTGATGTCCGCAGACACCAACCCACCCCCTGATTGTCCCACAGGTGTCCATGGACTACTCTGTATCAGGAAGTGAGTCCACAGACCACACCCAGATATCACTATTTTCTTTGTAACTACTTTTTGGCCATAAAAAAAAAAACGACTGGACAAATTTACAACAAATTTGCAAAAGCACACTTTCAGAACCAATCGGCCGCTTCAGGCGCATGTTTGGTGATTATGCATACAGCGGTTTGGGCTGTATGGATCAGCAACATTTTTTTCCATAATGTTTATGAGGATTTTAAAAGTTTGGGACCCCTTATAACTTTGCCCCCCACCAGACAAAACTGCACCAAACTTTCAGAAATCATTCCAAAGTGGGCATATACCTATTCTACAAAGTGTGGTGAGGATTCTTCGAATGATGCCAAAGTTGTACGCCTCTCTAAAAGTGCTCTTTCTGTGAGTTGAGCAGCTAAACCATAACTAGAGGCTCACCCAGAAACCCAGCCCAATCCCAATGACGTCTACGAACAGTGGATTTGACCGCAGACTCAGCAGCACATGCACAGTTTTTTACCTATAAAAATAGCTCCATAATGTGTAGATCCTATAACTGCAGACAACGTTTTAGACCAGTATACAATTCACCCACTAAGCTCCAAAGACACCATTGAAGATGCATTAGAAACATATCAAATGCATCAAGCCAAAAGATCCCTAATGAGCATGTGGGGAAAAAGTATAGAAGCACATTCTTATCCTCTACATATCAAATGCATCAAGCCAAAGGATCCCTAATGAGCATGTGGGGAAAAAGTATAGAAGCACATTCTTTTCCTCTACTCTTTCCTACAAGAAAGGTCCACACAAATTAGTGCATCAGAATATCGCTCTTTACGAATGGATTCTGAAGACCTCAGATTCAGACACAATGTCACCTCCTATTAGAAAGTGAAGTAGAAATTCTATGTTATGGAGTTGCACACACATTAAACACAGTCTCTAATGTGTTAAACACGTCCGCTACCCAACTGCTTCAAAAGATAAAAAACAAAGATGAAGTTTTACTGTCAAGTAGCACAAATCTCTTGGCAAACATGTGTGGTAGAAATGAATACTGGTTTCGATGTCACACTGATGTATGCTGTATGCTAAGGAACCTAGGTCCACCCGCATGATTTGCTTCTTTAAGTTGTGCAGCGTATGCATGGGATGACTTGCATGACTTCTTACGCACTGCAAACCAAAATAAAGTGGGAATAGACATAAAAACACCAGGAGAACTCTGTTCTCTTGACCCTGTCATTGTATCAAGATACTCTCACCATCGCCCCATTGCCATGCTGCACCTCATCTGCAATAAAATGACTCCTCCACTGAGAGAAGTGGAACAATTCTTTTGGAGAAAAGAATATCAATCCAGAGGAGCACCACAAATCCACATGCTTTTGTGGATAAAAGATGCTCCCAAATTTGGCCATGACAGTGATGCAACTATTTTTCAGTTTAATCACAAATACATATACTGTGACATCCATTCAGAAACCACAGATAGTGACCTACATACACAAATCATACACTTCCAAAAATGTAAGTGTGGCAAATACTGCTGACGTAGATATTAGAAACAGGTAATTATTTCCCTAGACCAGTTTGCAAAAAAGGACAAGTAAATAGCTTCATGTCTTCTGTTAGACACAGTGCAAAAGGCAAATCCCATAAAAAGACATACAACATTAAAAGGGATGTAGAATCCAAGTACATCATTGATTACAAAGCAATCATTGCCCTCTTGTGGAATGCAAACATAGACAAACAATACATTGCAATCAATTGCACTGCAGATGCAAGATATGTCTCACCCTATCTCACCAAAGCTGAACAAATAGTGCTAAAGACCTCTGCGATAACATATCATCTGACAAAGCACTATCACAGAAATTGTAGCGCTTCGGTATAAAAACCATACAACTATATATGGCAAATCTCAAACACATTGGCCCTCATTACGAGTCCGGCGGTAACTGTGTCAGTAAAACTGGCAGATAGCCGCCAGACCTGTGAAGATTTACCGGTGCCTGACTTGCCGGAAACACTGGCGCATTACAACCCTGGTGGTCGGGCAAGTCAGGTGATGCTAATTGTAAATCCCCATTCCCATTTGAGTCCCATCGGACTCAATGGGAATGGGGAAGATGGAAGCACTGGTGCTGTGCGTAAGAGTGTCAGTGCTTCCATCAAATGTCAAAGTCTGCTTGTTGGTGCCGTTCCACCCACCAGGGTCAGACCTGGCAGGTGAAAGCGCATCCGCCAGCAGATTCGTTGTTTGTGGTCCGGAAACAATTGTGCCGGTAAGCTTACCAGCACCGTTGTTTCTGGACCGGCAAACTTGTAATGATGGCCATTGTGTGGCTAAACCTTGGTCCTGGTTCATCCCAAAAAAGAGTACTCCTATCAAGATATAGAATCAATAGCTACAAATGATCCCAACAGCCAGGATATTTTAAACAACAATTTAGTTGACACATACTACCCAAACAGAAGTACTGCTTTGGAAAACATGTGCTTATATCTCATAGTCCAAAACTACTCCAACAAAAACAATGCCACACCAGATGAGAGAACTGGCAAATAATCAGTCTCAACTTGTGAAGGAAGCTTAGTAAAACCTACCAAACTCAGCCCATTTAATCATATAACGTTATCATTTAAAGCTCCCCAACATAGAGAACTGTATTACAGGGCCCTACTACAACGTTTTAAACCTTGGAGAAAAGAAGAAGAATTATTAACTGACAATGACTCATTTGAAACTGCATTCAAAGCAAAAGAAAACAGTATAACAAATGTCAATTTCAAACAAAACAAAGAAATGTTGGACAGTGAACACCAACAAGTGGAACACATTGAAGCTCAACTAGATAAAGACACTCCTAAGGGCAGTCAACCTTCCCTCACGGGAAGCCAAGAACCACTTGGAGAACCACTCATTCTAAATGAAGCAGAAATACTCATGACTGAGGTAGAACATAACATGTGTCAATATAAACAATCTGAAGAAGACGTGTTAGTGCGTAAATCACAGCTAAATGATTAACAACTAACAATGTATCTAGAAGTCACTGAATAATTTGAACATGGTATTAAACATGAAACTGAAACATGTTGCTATGAAAATAATAAACCTCTGCTCCTGTATGTAAGTGGTGACGCTGGCTCTGGTAAAACATTCTTAATTAAAATGATCAGCACATTTCTACAAACATTAACAAACAACAACCTTTCAGGGGGTGCTGTTGAGCAGCTGAAAAGATGGCTGCCTAGTGTATCGGCTCTGCAATTTGGCCCGACAAAACTGCTTGTAACTCTACTGAGCTATATGGAGCGCTCAGTGTGAGCAGTGACGCCGGAGGAAGAACTCTGCATTTCCTGTGACATTATGAGCTCGGAGGCAGAGGAGTAGCAAGAGCCAGTGGTTGTCTACTGGTGTGGCAGCGCATGGACCGAGCAGGAGGCCATGCCCTTCTCCTGCGCAGGTCCCGCTGAGAGGAGCAGACATAACCTGAGCTGCATACCTTGCGGCGAATACTGGTGCAGGCGTGGCAAGCTTCAGCTGGGTATCTACTGGAGACCTGGGACCGGGACAGCGGCATCAGATGTACATACTAGCCACAGTGAGGTTTCCCTAAATGGAGGCAGGGGCTGAGCAATGGTCTTTAGTGGGGAGAGTGCCCTTTTGCGGCCCACCAGCTGGGAGTACAAATCTGCATCTACCCATGCTCCATCCTGATGCTGGACCAACACTGATGGGTGTGGTGTGAATATCCAGGACTGCCCCCATGCCACAAGCCAAGCAATGAGTGTGGGTCCTACAGGCCCCTCTCACTCATGAATGTGGACACCAAAATATATGTAAATGCTCTAGCAAATAGGCTTCTCCCATTGATTCCCCATATGATCCACAGTGTCCCAGGTGGATCCATGTCACTCAATATCAGGTGCTTGTTCGACTTGATGGCCAGAATAGATCTGGTGGCAGTGACTGTTGATGCTTAAAAAGTCTTCGATGTGGTCTCCTGGAAATACCTAATGGTGGCGCTCGAAAATATGGGTATTGGCCCAGAGATGCTTTGCTATATCAAGCTGCTTTATACACACCCGTCAGCCAGAGTGTTGACATGTGTTTTGGATCCATTTATACCAGGTAGGGGCACTTGCCAAGGCTGCCCCCTCTCCCTTACGCTTTTCATCCTAATTATTGAACCAATGGGGGACATGATCCTTGCCCGTCATGGACATCGCAGGGTTCACCTCAGTGGGTCACCTGAGATTGTTTCACTATATGCGGATGATGTGTTATTTTATGTAATGGACCCTCAGGCAAACCTAGATCCTATCCTCCAGGATATAATACAGCTGCGTGGCTTTTCTGGGTTCACAATAAAGTACAACAAATCAGAGATGTTCCTGATTCCCAGTGGTACTAAAAAATGGTATGGTATCCTCTTTGGTGGTCCCCAAATGGCATTAAATATCTGGGTGTGAGGGGCTCCAGTGCGAAATCCACTATGCAGAAAGATAACTACCTAGCAGTGGAGGGTTATGCGACGGGCAGACTGACCAGATGGGGGGCACTCCCACTCATAATAGCTGATAAATTGTCCTTGGTATAGATGGTGTTAGTGCCCAAACTTTTATATATATTTGCTAATGTTCCGGTTTGGCCTGGCAAGTCCTTCTTTGCTAGACCTCATGGGCACTGCACACAATTTTTGTGGCACTCGGGAGCGGTCCGTAAAAGGTGGATTGATATGACCCCCCCTTATGATAGTATGATAGGGGGGGGTTATGGCCACACACCTTCAGTTATACTGGGTGGCAGCACAGGCCCAGTTTGCCATCCACTAGTATCAAGAGAAGCTGCAACCCCCCCCCATATTAAACTTGAGCCGCTAGTGGCGAGTAGGTCTGATCTCAGGACACTAATTATGGCTTCCAAATGCAAGAACGATTGCCTATTCAACCGTTTAGATTCCACATTGCTGGCCTGGCACACTATTTCTGCTGTGCATAGTACAGTCCATCCATATTATAAATGTCTCCCATTGTGGAGGGTCCCGGGTTTAAGACCTGCTTGGGACAATGTGGTGGTGGCGCATTGGTATCGCCTGGGTTATATGAGACCTATATATCGTGATCTGAATGACATCTGGCCTAGTACGATTGTTGTCTGTCTTCCCTCTGTTCCCCCTCCCTTTCCTTGTCGCGCCTTGAAACACTTGTGTATAGGCACGTTTTAAATGCCATATCATATCATAAGGCAATGGCTGATCTGTTCCCGGATGGGAAATGTATTTCTCTGTTAACCTGGCGCCAGGCAGGGACATGTTGGCACAGGGGTGGAACTTATGCAGTATTATGGGATACAGGAGGCTGTGATGGCACAATGGGCGGGTTTCCTGACTGAACCCCCTAAAACTGAGAAATTGGTATTATTGCCAACTCCAGTGGCAGTTGGCGGCTACTCTGAACACTATACAAAATGCTATTAAATCAACAACCATCCCCGTACACAGGGGCGAGGAGCAGCTGATGTGATAATGTAGGGATTGAACTATCTAATGCTCAATGGAAGCAAATGTGTGTACATACCAAGAAGGTTTTGTTACATTTCAGATTTAGATATATGCAATATAAAGTGTTGGCCAGACTGTATTATACCCCCATGAAACTCAGCAGAATGTACCAGGCTGTAGAACACTGTTGTCCTAGTTGCTACTGTGCCCAAGCTGACCATATGCACCTGCTGCCCTTCTGGTACTCTGAGTTAGAGACTCTGTCGAAAATTGTGGACATTCCCATGGAACGCTCCCCCTTGGGAGTACTGTAAAACACAAGACTCCATTCTTCTGTAAATACAGGTTGCATGATGGGCAAGAGATGTGTACTGCAGAGGTGGAAGAACGCCATCCCGCACAATAGCAAAGCATGGTTGGTAGGACTCACTGTTGTGGATTGTTGTTTCACACTATGATGTACTTATAGCACTATTGGTGTAGAATGTAATAAAGAGAATGTGGGGAATGTTTAGAGGATTCTGGAATGAAGGGTTACTCAATTGATGTTGGTGACCTATAAAGATGCGGTTGACATATGAATGGCTCCAGAGTATTTAATGATACATTGATACCACTATAACAATGGCGACGAGGGGAAACAAAATAGAAACAAGACAGACATACTGAAACAAAGGAAGACTAAAATACTGAAACAAGAAAAGAGGAAAGGAAAATAGAAAAGAGTGAACAGTATCAAAAAAGGAACAAGGAACGGACGAAATACAGCTTGTGACGGTAAGAAGCACGTATGCTCTAAAGTGACTGAGCTGTGTCAGATTATAAAAAACAAGTATCGTAAGGGAGACGCACATACAATTGATGCTTGCGGCATTGTTTGAAAAGGAAACAAACGTGCTTAAGTGATGCGTGAGCGTAAACCAAGCGTGGAAAGCAAACGTAAAGATACAAGGACATCCTTCACAATGTCATGAGGTGTGTGCTCTTGCAGAAAGAACAGTGGATTTGGAAAAGATAAAAGAAAAATTTCCAAAATTATTCAAGGGTGTCGGAAAACTTAGGGATAGTGTGATAGACTTACATATTGATCCGACAGTTCGCCCTGTTCCTCAACATCCCAGACGGATTGGGTTTCACTTGCAAGCTAAAGTGTCTAAAGAGCTACAACAATTACTAGACAATTACATCTTTGAAAGAGTGGAAGGTGGTCCAACTCCATGGGTGTCTCCATTAGTAGTAGAACCTAAAATGGATGGTCGTCTTCGGTTATGTGTCGACATGAGAATTCCCAACACAGCAATACAGAGAGAGCGACATCCAGGACCTAGTATTGAGGATATGATGATCCATTTGAATAAAGCTACCAGATTTACGAAATTAGATCTTAATCAAGGGTATTATCAGTTGACAATTGATCCGGAATCGAGATCTATAACCACTTTTACGATGCATGATAGTTTGTTTAGGTACAAGAGACTGAGTTTTGGTATCTCTTCTGCAGCAGAAATATTTCAAGAGACAATAAGAAGAGTTATTGCACCAGTGAACAATGCATTTAATTATAGTGTTGATATATTGGTACATGGAATAAATCAGAATCAACATGATGAGGCACTGGAGCAGATATGTAAGATTCTTCAGGATAACTGATTGACACAAAATGGCCCAAAATGTGAAGTGAATAAGAAGAGTTTGAGATTTTTTGGACGCATATTTTCAGAAAAAGGCATCAAGGCGGATCCAGAGAAAGGAAATGCAATTCTGGGGCTGGATTCTCCTAAGGATGTAGCTGAAGTAAGATCGTTTCTAGGAATGACTGGGTTTTGTTCAAGGTATTTGCCCAATTATGCAACAATGACTGCTGCTTTGAGGGAACTATTGAAGAGAGATGCACCATTTCAGTGGAATGAAGAGTGCAGAGAAAGCTTTGAGTTGATAAAGAAGGAATTGGCAAGGGAACGACAATTAGAATATTGAATTCCTGGTTGAGAGACTGAAGTCACGGTGGATGCAAGTCCAGTGAGTCTGGGTGCTATATTAGCGCAAATAGAACCAGGAAGAGACAATGTAAGAAATGTTGTGGTTTATGCAAGTCATGCTTTAAGCTCTGTTGACCAGGCATATTCACAAGCAGAAAGAGAAAGTCTAGCAGCAGTATGGGCTTGTGAAAAGTTTCATCATTTTGTAATTGGAAGACCATTTACTTTAATTACGGATCATCAGGCTCTTCTGTCATTGTTTGGTAATCCTAGGGTTAGAATGCTGCCAAGGATTGAGAGATGGGGAATTCGTCTACAAGAATATGATTATAACATCATTCATAAGCCGGGGAAGGAAGCCAACCCAGCAGATTACTTATGAAGACATCCAAAAGAGGTGGCTGAAAATAAAATGCAAAAGGAAGCAGAAAAATAGCTATCATATTTGTCACTTAACGCATTACTGGTAGCAGTGACTAAGGAGATATTCATGGAGAAAAGTAAGGAGGATCCGACAATTCAACTAGCTGTCAAGATTACCAAAGAAAGTAAATGGAAATCATGGAGTAAGATTCAAGTGGAAGATGGGGTGGACAGAAGAGATCTAGAGAGGATAGTTAGAGTGAGCACTGAATTGCCATCAACTGATCAGGGACTGCTCATGAGAGGTAATTGGTTAGTAGCTCCCAAACATCTCCGGAAAATACTTGTAATGTTAGATCATGAGGGACATTGTGGAGTTGCAAATATAAAAACAAAATCTTAGGAATCAAGTATGGTTTCCTTACATGAATGTCATTGTTCAAGACATTTTACAACACTGTATTGCTTGTCAAGTGACTATGACTGGAAAACAATCTGAACCTCTTAGAGTAGTGCCACTGCCTGATGGTCCCTGGAATAGAGTGGCAGTTGATTTCTTTGGCCCACTTGAAGAAGGAGGCTATCTGCTGGTAGCTGTGGATGAATAGTCACATTTTCCATTGATCAAGCATTTGGTCTCTATTGCTTTTCATCATGTTCCAGAGGTTCTGGAAGAGTTGTTTAGTGTATGGGGTGTTCCAAATGTTGTTAAAACTGATAATGGACTACCATTTCAGAGTCATGAATTCACCAAATTTGCTGCACATCTTGGGTTTAAACATCAAAAGATCACGCCTTTATGGCCAAAAGCTAATGGAATGGCTGAGAGATTTATGGATACTATAAAGAGAACTCAACAGAAAGCAATAGTGGACAATATGTCAATGCCCCAGGCAATATCTCAGATGTTGCGGAGCTATCGGAATTCTCCTCATGAGATGACTGGATATGCACCCTCTAGTTTGATGATTCAATATAAGCCTTAAACTAGACTTCCACAGATGGAAGATTATTTGCCTATGGAGGATGCTGAAATCAGAGAAAGAGACAAGTTAAAAAGGAAAAAGATTAAAGAATGGACTGATGTCAAGAGAAATTCACGTGAGAATAGGGAGATGGGAGATTATGTTCTAGTGAAACAAAAACAGCGTAGAAAGTTGGACTCTAGATATAGGCTTTTGCCATTGAAGATTGTGAAGATCCAGGGTCCCATGGTGAGTACTGTAGGAGAGGAATGTGCGATAACAAGGAATGCTTCATTTTTAGAAGACTATTTCATGATGGTGATGTTGAAAATACAGAAGAAGATGTGACCAAGATGTCTGATGATATGGATTTTCATTTTTTCTGATGATATGTCTATAGATTCTGGTTCTAGTTTGGAACATCCTGTGTTAGTGGAATCAGAGGGTAATGCAAGTCCTGAAGTACATGATATAGCTATAAGAAGTCGGCCTTGTAGAGTGAGTCGATGACCGGCTTGTTTAATTGAGCAGATGTGATGTGATCCTAATCTGTTGTAAGTACAAGTGTACTTGTTATGTTATGGGATGAACTAAGATGATAAGTAAGGGGGGGTTGTTGTGGGTTGGTATTTCATAGTATGATGCACTTATAGCACTGATGGTTGTAGAATGTAATAAAGAGAATGTGAGGAATGTTTAGAGGATTCTGGAATGAAGGGTTACTCACTTGATGGTGACCTATAAAGATACGGTTGACATATGAATGGCTCCAGAGTATTTAATGATAAATTGATACCGCTATAACACTCACCTGGGCTCAAAACTCCTAGGAGTTGTATATAACGTCATTGCCTCCCACCTCCCGTCCTAGCGATGTGTGGGCCAAGTTTAAGACATAGCTGGCCAACCTGCCCCCTACTGTTTAAATGCCCATTGTAAGTGTATATTCTTATGTTGTGCCAGTGAGAAGTGTCTTCTATGTTCATCAGATGCTTCATGGTCTGTATCGGGAAGTGAATTGCTGTGTTTGTATTATCTCACATGGCTAGATGCCGATATAAACCACGGTACACTGTTTATATTGCCAAATAAATAAAGGTTAAAAAAGAAAAACGACCCCCACATTGAGTTCTTTGCATGTGAAGAAGCACCCAGAGGGTTGCGAAATGCGCTGTATAGCATTCTGGGTTGTATCCCAGGTGATCTCATTAAAGCTGGAAACTGCCCTTACAACACAGCTTTTGAAGTTTACTTTTTCTCAGGTCTACGACCGGAAAAGCGATTGAGCACGGCCTCTTGGAGTGCATAACTCGACGTTTCCCTTCAATCTTCGTTTTTTTCTTTTTGATATATATATATATATATATATATATATATATATATATTTCAATTTCTACTGTCAGTGGTCCTTCGACTATTACTAGAAAAGGATCTAGTGTAGGTGAACCTCAGGCTAAACAGAAAAAAGCATGCTGTGCAAGTTTGTTGTAGGTATGAATAAAGCAAACCAAATACTTCCCGGTTGTGAATCACCTAACACAGTACTTCATTGAAAGTACTTCATTGTAGGTACCTCTTTGTAGGGTATTCTTTGTAGGCATGGCACATTTTACTTTCACTTACTTCACATGATGTTCTTTACAATCATTACGACCCAGGCGGAGGCCCCTGGCGCTATTAGCACCATGGTCCATGCCGGTGTCCGCCATTACCACCCCATTCCGAGGTTGGCAGGGCGGTAATTCCCCATGCCGCCATGGCCCTTCCCCATTCCCATTTTTGCCCCATACGTACGGTACAGCAAATTGTGGCACCGTAATTAGCACCAAGGTCCCTTTGCGGATCCCTACTTTAACGGCTGGTAAAACCAGCCGTTAAGGTCGGGTCCTGCAAAGGGACCTCGTAATTAGGCGCTAATAGGTTAACGGCGCTGCAGCCTTTTACAGCGTCGTTAACCCATTAGCGCCTGGATCGTAATGAGGGATATGATTGGCAACCATGGAGCTATTTACTCCATGGAATACCGGCATGGTGAATGGAGTAATTTCCGGTCCATTCCAAGGTTGGATGGACCGGTAATTCCCCATTCACCATAGCCCTTCCCCATCCCCATTTCTGCCCCCATAGGGCTCAATGGGAATGGGGAAGGAGGTAATTACGGCACCGTAAATTACGGTTCCGTAATTTACTCCAAGGTCACTTTGCGGGTCCCGTAATTTACTCCTGCTAAAAGCAGGAGGTAAAGAGGGACCCGCAAAGGGAACTCGGAATACGGAGGTAAGGGATTACCGCCATTGGTGCCCTTACAGGCGCCGGTAATCCCTTACCTCCAACCTCGGAATGACCCCCATTATCTTTTCCCATAATTCTATGCGATTTTAGCAGCACAGAGTAATAAATGGACATTTTTGCACAAGACAGCTTATGTCTGAGGCAAATGTAGATGTAATTGATGAAGGGCCTCTTCCTAGACAAAATGACATAACAGTTCTTAACATCCCCAATACTAAGATAAATCAAGTCAGAGAGCCAGACCTATTTCAATCTGCTGCCAGACATTTTACAATGCAATGAACAAGTGCATGTGGAGATGAGCAGTATTCCAAAAGGCAATTGTTCCAATCGCAACAAGATGATAAAACGTCTAAGCCTTCTATTAGGACAAAGATAAAGATAGGCTTGAGGTTTCATGAAATTGTACAATGTGAATTTCACAAAATGATAGGTCTTAAGACTGCTCAAGTGAGAAAAATGTTCAAGCCAATCCCAAAGGTCCACCTTTTTTCCGAGTGCATTTAGAACTTCCTTGGTGGCGATTGCCCCTCTATGTGTCCAGCCAATGTCTATAAAAAATGTAGTCATGGCTTTCTGTAGGGGTGAAGTGGTATGTTTTTTAATCACTTCCTGATGAATCACAGTCAATAAGGGTTTGGAAGAGCAGTCAATCATCTTAAGATAAAACCCTGCTCTCCTTTTAAGTACCATCGCTTTCAGTGAGGGAAGGCCCAATTCAAGTCTAATCGGGGCCATTGGAAAACCCAGGGTAACCCCAGTATTCTTCGCCAAAAATTGCCCTCCGTCACTTGTAGCCACGCCAGGTCAAATGAGAGAAGCGACTCAAGGCCATAGATGATCATGGGGGCAAACACTTGGATATATAAGTGACGAGTCCCTTAAAGAGTGAAGCCACCCTGCATATTAGTAAAAGAAGAAATTAATGAGGTGACTTGCATTGCCCTGGTAATGCGTCCCTGTCTGCAAAGAAAATAATCGCAGTGGGACTCAATTTCCACTCCTAGATAACAATATGAAGGGGCGTAAAGTATGTGATTTTTATGTACCATCAGGTTCACTCGGGATACTCTTTCCCTAGTAAATCCAAGCACCTTTGTCTTATCTAGGTTAATGGTCAAACCATTAATCCTGGCGTAGTCCCGTAGGGTAGAAGCGGAGCGCCTAAGTCCACCTCTGGTATTATCAAAAACGACCAAATCGTCTGCATATGCTACTACTGCACACAGTGCTGCACCAATTTCTGGAGGGCAATTGTCAACCTCAGCTAATACTGCGGGGATATCATACACGTACATATTGTAAATGAGGGGTGCTGTAACGCATCCCTGCTTTACCCCCCTGTTTTTAATCACCTTTCTGGTCATATTGCCTTCATGATTTAATCTGAGGCAAGCAGAGGTTTTTGGTGCAAAAGTCTCAGGTAGTATAGAAGACCTGTCGGGCATCCCATTGTTTCAAGCTTAGTCCATAGCCTTGCTCGGGGGATGGAATCAAAGGCAGCCTTGAAATCCATATAGAGGGCATAAAGCGGGGGGCTGCCCCGTACTAAGCGCCTGTGGCTAAAGTATATCCATAACCAATAGATTATGTGAGGTGGAAAAATCCCGCCTAAAGCCACATTGAAATCTACAGAGTATTTTGTTCTTTTCTACCCATTTCTGCATCTCATTAAGCAGTAATGAGGCAAAATGTTTACCTGTGATATCAAGCATGGATAGGAGCCTATAGCTGTTAGGGTCTGTACGACTGCTCTTTTTAAAGACAGGAATGAGAATGGCTGTTTGCCAGGATCGGGGAAGTGTCCCCTGTGCTAAAATCTTTTTAAAGAGTAGGGAGAACAGGTTTGCCCAAAATACTGGGTAGTTCTTGATCACTACGTTAGCCAGCCCATTAGGGCCAGGGGCTCTAGAAGACTTAAGGGACTTATTTTTTTCAATGTAGCCTCCACTGAAACGACAAAAGGCGGATGGATGGGGGCCTTCTCCACAGATCTACTTAAAGTCTCCACCTCCCCTGAATTTTGGCCTAATAAGAATTTTACCCATACCTCCTCGCCAATTGGGTTGGCTAATCGGCCTTTGACCTTCTCTCTGTTCTCATTAAGGAGTGACCAAATACTGCAGGAATTTCTAGAGCAGGTTTTCTGTACAAGGCTTTGATATCTGTTATTCCTCTCAGCTATGTTTATGTTCTTAATACTGGCTCCATATCTGTTTTTAGCTTTTCTTACTTTCTCGCAGTAGAGGACTCCAGATACATTCAAGGACTTAAAGCCTCGGATCTCGGTTCTCAGCCCTCTCTTGGCATCCCTAATTTCCCTATTATAAGGGAGTTTAATGCCCCCAGTTCTTGACATATGCCCCATTTTAGCCGTGGCATGTTGACCTGAGAATCCTAAAATCCAATCTTCTATATCATTTACAGTCATAAGATTGAAATCAGAAGAGCCATCTAAAGCAACAGGTTTAAGAGCTTCAGTGGCCGATCTAATGTTCTTCTCAGACCACACTATTCCTGATCCTGTGCAGTTGGTTTGAATGCTACCAATATTCAAAGATGGAGTGGGAGGGATAGGGAGTCGGAGTGTACAAAGTAGCAACGCATGGTCACTCCATTTGTTGGGCGTAACACTCATATCAACAACTCTAGTCTGCATCTCGGGGCACATAAATATATAATCTAAGGTGCTAAACGATGATCCATTAGACCAAGTGTGTTTCCCAGGCCGATCTCCCAGGATCCGGCCATTAATCTTCGTAAGGTCCGAGGAATCAAACAATTGCAGCCAGCCTAGTCCTTCACCCTCCCTCTTTCCATGGGTCATCAGACATCTTGCACTAAGATAAGGATTGGAAGATATAAGTGCCTCATCTATCATATGACAATTAAAGTCCCCCATAACAACCACCGCGACATTGCCAGGTCTTAGCGACCAAGATGACAGTAGGTCCTGTATTGCCTCTTGTAATATATCTCTTGACACCGCTCCTGGGGGGTTATATAGGTTAATTAGGAGAAACCTACCTAATCCACTTTCATCATGGTATTCAACCTCTACCGCCATAAGAAGTTCCTCAGCTTTACTCTGAATTTTTCGAGACATAACTCTATTAACTACCCCCATGAGTAAACCTCCATAAGGGCGACCCTTGTTGCCCCGTTTTGCAAGTGATTAGTGTATAACAAAGCCATCTAGCAGTAAGGGGTCCAGTGACCACGTTTCTTGGAGACAAATGCAGCTATGTTGAGACAATGGGCCTCATTCCGAGTCGGGCGGTAAGGGTTAACGGTCACCGGTAACGAGACCGGTGCCGTTAAACCCTTACCACCCTATTCCGAGTTCCCTTTGCGGGTTGGAACTTAACACCTGCTTTTTGCAGGCGTTAAAAAACCACCCCGCAAAGGGACCTTGGAGCTAATTACGGCACCGTAATTTACGGTGCCGTAATTAGCACCTTCCCCATTCCCATTGAGCCCTATGGGGCAAAAATGGGAATGGGGAAGGGCCATGGTGAATGGGGAATTACCGACCCCGCCAACCTTGGAATGGGGCGGTAATTCCGCCATTCACCATGGCGGAGTCGGAATGATAACGGCGTCAACCAAGGCGCTAATAGCGCCTTGGTTAACGCCCGGGTCGGAATGAGGCCCAATAAGTCTACAGAGCCCTCCGACCTCAGAAGATGGGCAAAGCCTCGGCAGTTCCAAGTAAGTAATGAGAAGCATCAATGGTTCTGTATCATTCGCGGAAGGGATTCCAACAGCGACTTAAGTACTTGCTGTATTTCAACCAAGGCGGGATTATCCCCTCCCCCAGACTTGAGCTCATTGGCCGACGGAACAGGTGTGGCAGTGTCCTCAGATTCAGCACAGGGATCCTTCTCCTGCGGGTCCACGTCAATATCGATGTCAACTGCTCTCAATTCTTCTTTGTATTTTCTAATCAGTTGCGCCGTGGCCAAAAAAGTACAATGTAAGGCAGAGACGTGGGGGTTAGGGCCCTTCAGGGGTTCGATGAACAGAAAATCATCAGATTTTAAGACGCAAAGTTGAGGTATATGATAAAGTCTGGCTATTAACTCAGAACACGCCAGCCAGGGATTTTTGCCACTGGGGTATAGATTCTTAATGAAGCAAATGCGATTCATATTAATATCCTTCGCTATATTCTTCTGGCCAGGCAGTGTGTGTTCAGGTGGTTCTTCCACCGCCACTGTCCCAGAGGTTGCTCAGGATATGTTAGCATACTCGAATTGAGATCTTGCTCTGAGTCTACCAATGAGACTTTATCTAAATCCACATCGATGGACTTCTCTTCAGGTACCAACCAGTCTGTAAGAGGTCCTTTTATCATTGCCGCCCGTGCAGCTGCTCTCGCAAGTCTTTTCCTAGCTTTTTTCGAGCAAGTTTCTGGCAAAGGCCTGGGTCTAGCTGTAGGAGGTCGGGCACTCGTTATAGATATCTTATTTTTAAGTGCCGTCTTTGCCAATCTACGTTGTTTCCGTGAAGGGGGGGCGAAAGGCTTTGATCTGGCTCTTGATCGTCTACCTCCACAGGTGCTTCCTCAGTTTGAGTGTTCCAGTTGGATTCGTAATGCTCCGCAATCACCTCTACCATAGTTTCCTGCTCTTCGGTCCCCTCAGCTATATGTGGGGTGTCAGATAGGTTAACTTCCGCTTCTTCTCGAGGGAGATCCTTCAGATCTAACGCCATAGTGATGGAATTGGTGTTTGCCAGAATACGCCCTGACATTTGCAAAAGTATCTTAAGCGCAAATTGGAGGGCAGCAACCGATGATTGAAGCTCAGCTATCTCAGTTGAGCTTGAGTGTAGACCAATGTTATCCTCCACCTCATTATCCGGCACATCCTCCATCAACGCCATTGCAAGATCCGGGGAGGCAGATAGGCGACCACTGCTTCCCTCAGCATTATACACACCCGGAGGGGTGCTCATGCTACTTTCTTTCAGGGGCGTTATGCCACTGGATACCATCTGGGGAGTTTGTGTCGACATCCCACTCTGTATAGTTAAACAGAGATCTAAGAGGGAATTGTTATCTATGTCATCAAAATTAGTAGTATTTAAAGAAATGCCACCACTTTGCCCCGGGGCTACATATTCCTCGATGATGGTGGAATTTGTTTCAGGGGGAGGATTCACAGGGAGGAACTCAGTGATAGCCCCTTGAGCCACCGGTTTAGCATATTTAGCATTCTTCTTGGGTTTACCCCCTTTCTTGTTGGCCTCCTTGAGTTCCTTTACAGGTTGAGACTTAGTTTTACGCAGATTATAAATCGAGTGGGGTGCTCTTTTCCCCCGCTGCATATCTACGGTGTGACTCACTTTCTGTTAAATGTTTATTTATCCAGATAGAGTAGAGCTACCGAGGCAAATATAGTTATGGGTAATGGGGTTAATAGGGAGAAGTAATTATTCCCAAGTACCACACAAGGGAAATAAGGTGGTATCCCACCGTCTTCTGAGACCCCCGTAATGGCTCTTCTCACCAGACCACCCAGCTCTTGCACACACGGTGCTTACGTTCTACCAGCCCGGATCAAAGGCAGAAGCCAGCAGTCTCCGGGACGTGCTCACTGGTTCCACTTCTCCTCAGAAACAGTTCAGGAACAATGCACCATGCTATGCTGGAATACGCGTCAGAGGGGTCAATCACCTTAACGATTATGACAGGAGAGACCACCTCCTGCTCAAGAAGCCAGACACATGAGCATTACTCTCAACCCCCGACCCAACTCCGGGGCCTCACAGCCAGGGCACTCGCACCCCCTCCTGCGCCCTGCTCGCCTCTTCCTCCTAAGGACAAAGTCCCCAGGGAAGCGGGAGCCAAACACTATACGGTAGGCTTACCTATTGTCTGTAATCCGATACACTGCTCCGCCTATCCATTCTAGCACCAGCCCATCATGGAAAGTCCTCTCCAAGGGGGGCTCCACCGGCAGGTAAATGGTAGGTAGACGGGCAAGCAGAGCAGGCGGATAAGTTGCAGGGAGGCGCCATGCAACGTGAAAGGTGCCGGGAGCCGCCGTTTGGTGTACCGTTCCTCAGATTCCTTGTTTTCCTTGCACCTCTCGTCTTCTCGCGTCTTGCGCATCACTCGCGGCACTCACGGATCTGAGGATCTGAGGAAAGAACCTCACGGACGTGGGTCTGCGTGTCAAGCCGCACCTCTCACCAATGATTCCATCAGAGGCCGCTTCCAACACACACTCCTTTATACAGCTTGAAGGCATATTGTTTTTGAAATTATATGATGTGGCATTTATAATGCGCCTATACGCAAGTGTTGTGGAATTGTTAAGAAGGCATACGAAAGAGGGCACCAATCTTGTCTGATTACATATATTTTTGTCTATTGTGGGAGGGCAACCTCCAGGCACCAGGAAACCTGTGTGGTTGTTTGAGTTGATTATGAAAGCAATTTTTGAATGGAGAAAGGGTGAAAAGCAGATCATGAGGCCGCGGACAAGCCTCTCTGTGGGCCTCATTACGACCCTGGCGGAAATGGAAAAATGATGGCGGAAATGCAATACCGCCATCGAACACCGCTCGTTGCGATTATGACCCGTCACCGTAAAGTACGATGCCATTAGCGACACCGCAGTGAACGGCAACGCTAACTGCACCAAGTACGCGCACGCGCGCCTTGCAAAACCGGAATCACCGCCATGGCGCAACGGTACGCGAATTCTGACCCTAGCGGACATGTACTGAACGCCATCAAGCACGTCGTAAAGTACCATTCCGCCATGGCGAGAAATACGGCATCGTGAACCAACCGTAAATGGCCCACTGAGTGCCTGTACTCCACTCCCTGGCCACATTGCACAACTCCTGGCAGGCGCAATGTACTCACACTATGCAACCAGTGAAATCTACAATTCACCCATGCATGCCAACGTAGAAAAGCATGCAGGGGCTCAAAGCGCCCCGTGAGTGGGCATCCATGTACGGCATGTCACCATAGCCGTACTGATGCAGCACAGGCATGTGAAGGTACAATACATCAAAATGAAAATCAAGAACACATGACACAAAACAACAGTAGTCCCCCATCGCTTGCCACCAGCGCAAGGCAACATCCAAAACAGCATCCTGAGGGGGATTGCACCAGCCCTGTACTCTTGCCAGTAAACAAACCAACCATCAGCAGAAGCATGTACCACACAAGTTGGCAGAGTGACTGAGCAGCCAGGCTCATCCCAAGAGGGGCCGATGGGAGCTGCAGGGCACAGATGGCATCAATACAGAAGCTATTCCAATGGACATGACCCCAGTCCCCCTCCAACAAACGCACGCAAACACAGTCACCTGTGACCAGCCACATTCTGAACATCCCATCATTCCACCAATCGACCTGGCTGACAGGCACCAGTCGGCCAAAAGCCAATCCCCCGCCCCTGAACAGCACATCATGTAAACAGTCACAATGGCAGCCCCTATCCGTGACCATACTGTGCTACGTAGGCAAACGCGGCCAGTACTGTACCACACAACTCAACTCAGAAGGCGGAACACAATGCAGATCATCTCGCAATACATACCGCCACAAATCGAAAATCGCCACATCACCTGCAAAGAACAACGCAACACGACAAATATCGGAATACAATTTAAATGCACATCCAAATGACAAAGGCCCCACAGCAATTTGCAAAATAACACCAAAACAACCATCATCACCGAGGGCTGCATCTGCAATAATTGACCAGCTTCCACTTGTGTGACGCCCTGTACCATCATGGCACACAGGGCCTACATCAACGTTCCAAAAGGCAACATGGAAGCGGCAAGAACCGCAGGTCCGTCCCATGAGGCAGGCACTAGTCGAGCTGAAAGGCCGAAATGTTGCACCTAGCCACCAGTACAGCGTAAGGGCATGTGGCCCATTGGCGATCGTCCCATAAGATCGAAATGGTGCTCCACTGATTCACCCGAAGCTGCAGGAGTCGAGAGTAAAAACCATCTGGAGGAGTGGCGTAGAGATGGCATCTGCAATAGGGCAGGAGATACCTGTCACCCAAAAGAAACACAAATTAACCGATTGCATTACGGGACTCATGATGCATTACAATCTTCATTCAACACACCAATTCCACACCCATATGCATGCTAGCCCACTCCAAAGGAATAAACAGACCCCTAAATCAGTATCGAATCATAACGAAATCAATCGAGGTAAATACACCATTGGCAACGTCGGTTACTGTGCATGCGTCCGTCAAGATAGAACCCATGACATGGGATTAGTAACGTGCCTAGACACAAGTGTATGAAGGCGCGTCGAGACAGGGAGGATCCGACAAGGGCAGATAGACGTAAGTCCCACTATGGCAGCCTTGCATCACATAGCGCAGGGGAAGGGGAGTGATTCAAAAAACCCATGTACATGGCAGACCCTAAACGGAATCATCTGTCCATGCATCCATTCATCATTCCCTCATCCCGCAATGAAAACGCATGAATATTCACTCACATAATATGTGAAACTTCCATCGCGTCTGTGCGTAATGCAGTCTGCAAAAACCACTGTGCTCCTGGCCGGATCTGTAGTGTTGTGAAGCAAGATGGATTTGGGAACGTCCTGCCTTATCGTCCACTACGCTATTGCGCATCCCATTCAATTCATATCATTCATTGCCTGCTCGTTATGGGCCATGTCCCAAGGACATTCTACAATAGAACGTTACATTTCCAGCCAGACCTGTGGGCGTATCCTCGCCGCTACTTCAAAACCAAAAATGCTGGCCTTCGAATTCCTCACTTGCAACATTACGTCGAAAAGGCTTCTGTGAACGCTTGCATTCACAATTACATCAATGTAGTGCGGCTGTGTGTCATAATGCTAACTGGCTGCAATCACAAATGGGACGCCACGCCCGTCGGTGAAGTACGTTACTGTGCTGCATGAGGGTCGGCCATCGATCGAGCCCTACATACCACTGACTCTTCACAGGTATGTAAGCGGCTGCAATCATAGCATGTGTAACAATGGGAGCATAGCATGAAAATCAGTCAAAGTACATCACACTGCCATCGGGATTTGATACATGATTCCAATCCCAAGATGCCATGCGGCCAAATGCAGCCTTACGTGCGGGACGTGCTCGGCCAGAAGGGATTGCATCTGCCACAGATTCATTCAATCAGCACAGGTGGAGGCCATACAGGCCGACAGCACATATATAGCAGACCCAAACCCCTCCCACAACCACTCCCACTCCAAAATGCTACCGGCAGGACTAGCGATGTTGGGCCTGGGGGACCAGATAGCACTGCAAGTGCTACAACTACAAGAAGACGACGAACAACAACAGGTACAACAACCGGGCGCACAGGGGAGACGGAGGAGAAGGAGGAGGAGGAGGGCAAGGCAGGGTCAGCAAGGCCCACAAGCACTGCCACTACCACCACGCAGGCGGCCCGCAATCCCACGCCTCCGAGCCGATCCGTTCAACCTCACTGCTGAGCAGATCCACACCCTCTACCGTTTGGACCGGGACACCATAATCGCCATTGTGGACATGACACATGCTGACCTCGTGAGCATGATAGATAGCCCAACCGCCATCCCACCCCTACTGAAGGTGGTGTCTGCACTCCACTTCCTGGCCACAGGCACCTACCAGCACACAGTGGGACAGTTGCATGGCATTTCACAGCCACTGTTCTCACGGACACTCTTCCAAGTGCACGATGCCCTCCTGAAGCACGCCGACGACCACATCACACTACCACGCACGTACCAGGAGATTACCAACGCAAAAGTGGGATTCCATGCACTTGGCGGCATCCCGGGTTGCATTGGTGCCATCGACTGCACCCATGTTGAATTGGTTGTCCCACATGCCATGGAGGTCCAGTACCGCAACCGGAAACAGTTTCATTCAATCAATGTGCAAATGGTGTGTGACTCCAACAAGATATTTACGCATTGTTGTGCCAGATTTCCAGGATCTACCCATGATTCTATGGTCCTGAGGAACACAAGAATACCACGCTACATGGAGCGACACGCAGGGCACAGATCCTGGCTACTCGGTGAGTCTCATTCCATGCATGACATCGTGGCCCATTTGATGCGTCAATGACCTTGCAGGAGGGGGGGGGGGGCTACTTAGCACTATCATTCCACTGACACCCTTTATTCGTCTCATACAGGTGATGCCGGGTATCCACTGAAGAGATGGCTCCTTACACCAATCCGGAACCCACAGAACGAGCATGAGGAGGACTACAACCATGCCCACTCACGTACCCGTGTGGTCATTGAACAGGCATTCGGCCTACTGAAGGCTCGTTTCCGCAGCCTCAGCAGGTCTGGCGGGGCACTCATGTACAGCCATGAGAAGGTTTCTAAGATGGTCATGGCATGTGTCATGCTGCACAACATGTGCATACGTAGGAATGTGCCCATGCCCCCTGACGCTGTACTGCATGCACCTGAAGATGATGATGATGATGAGGGTGGGGATGTGGAGGCACCTCAAGGAGTCCATGAGGCACAGGATGCACGTGCAATCCGACAGAGCATCATAGATGCATGCTTCTAGCAACCACGCATGGTGCCTATTACACGGAAAGGGGACCTGTGGCACTGTGTGTGTGTAGTACAGGCACATTGTGGACTGTACGCCTATGAAGGCCTCGTACGCAAATATCAATGTCCACACATGTCATTGGATGATAATGAGATGCTGTATTGTTAATGTGATTTGATTTATACACCCTATGGACCCGCCACCCAGTGAAGCCCAACACACCCCCTCCACCCTACTACCTCCCCCCCAACACCAGTGTCCAAATATGCATGCTGTCCGTGGTTGGACGCTATTGCAAGCCCCCTCTACGGGTATCAGGGGCACCCCTGCCCGTGGAGCGCAGGTTCCTGCCAGATCTGCGTTGGGGGCTGCCCTGGACGGAACTTGCCACGGATGATGTCTCTGCCTGCTCGCGTCCATGCATGTCTCTGAGGGTTTGTGAGAGCTCCGAGAGCACACGGCGCACAGCAGCGAGTTCAGCACAAACGTCTTTGGACGTCGCATGCAGTTCCCCCCTCAGGCTCTCGGTGCTTTTCTCCATTTGTGCTCTCAGGCTCTCGGTGCTTTTCTCCATTTGTGCTCTCAGGCTCTCGGTGCTTTTCTCCATTTGTGCTCTCAGGCTCTCACTACTTTTCTCTATTTGTGCCCTGAGTGTCTCGGTGGATGTTTCCATGGCTGCCCTGGAACCCCCGCATTCATTTGCATGGTCCTTGAGTAGCGTGGACACTTCCTGCTGTTGCTCGATCAGCAGGTCGAGGGACTGTTGCCTCTGCTGGGCCATGGACATTTGCGGTGGTGTGACAGGGGGGCTGCTCAACACATGTTGCCTTGGCACAGGACTTGTGGGGGTTGGCCAGTCGTCGTCTTCAGGGTGCCCCTGCGTGGTTTCGTCATGGTGTAGGGGATGGAACATGCAGGGGGATTGGGAAAGGTCATGGATGGTACCTACGTCGCCAGCACTGTTTTCCGTGTCGGAGCATGCTGGCATGACAGCTGTGTCACCTATGGTGCTGCTACCACCAGAGGCAGTGCCATCAGATACGTTCTTTGGGGGGACCTGTGGTGCTGGGGTTGTGGACTTGCTGGCTGCTGGGGTGCCTGTTGCAGTCCCCTCCAGTGTGCTGCCACTTGATTCCTGCTGCTGCCGTGTCTTGATCCTTGCACCTGAGGTGGAGGCTCTTGGGACGTTGGTCCTGGCCCTCTTTGCAGGCGTGCTGGTAGGGGTGTCCTGCAGCTCGTCGTTGGTATCGGACCCTGTGGTGGAGTAAAGAGGGGCGAGCGTTAGTTATGGGTCTGTCGGATTTGGAATGGCAACGTATCAAATGCATTGGGGTGGTACATGAGGCTGATTTGGGACTGGGCCTTGGAGGTGGTCTCATTTTCGTGTGGATTGAGGATGCATTCATTTGGCTGCCTGCAGTTAGGGGGTGCATGCTGCACATGTAGGGGTTGTTTATGGCATCTTGATTGATTTGTTTATTCATTCTGACTTTTAGAGGGCGCTGTCAGGGCAAAGTATGTATTGCACTATGGGGTCACATGGTACTGCACATGTTCGTGGTTTGTGGATTTCGCATTGTTTCTCTTGGCCAACCTACCTGATTCTCCGGATGTCGGCACTCCTTTCTCCATCCCTCCGACTCCCTCTATGCTCTCCATTCCTATGGTGGAGGCGCAGATATCCTCCCAGGGGGTCAACTTGATGGGCGACTCTGAACCCCCCCCCGGTAGCTGTGGCGATGTTCCTGTTCGCAGAAAGTATGCTGCGTACGCGGATCCGCAGGTCGTCCCACCGCTTGCGACATTGCTGTGGCGTGCGGGGTGTTGTCCCCACCGCACTTACGCGCTGTGCCACCAGGGCCCATATGGCCTTCTTGTTGGCAAGGGCCGTCCTGGTCATTTGACTGGAGAAGACGACGGCGGCATTTTCCTGGAGGGTCTCGGTGAGCACGGTCAGTTCCTCTCGGGAGAAGTGTACCTGCCGCTTGCGGTCACACGCTTTCTTGGCTACCTTTCCCATATTTATTTTTTTGACTGGGGTTGCTAACGGGTTGGGATGTGTGTCAGGGTCGGATTTTTAATGGTTGTGTTGGGATTCGGATTTTATAGTTGTGCGGCGTGCTGTTTCCCGTTCCGGCCACATGCTTTTACTTCCGTTTCCGTATATTTACGGTGCCCGTAATTTGCGGTGCCCGCTCGTTACGGTGACCGCTCATTACGGTGACCGCTAAGATGGGTGGCGGTATTGCACCTGGTGCAGCGTACGGCGGCGGTAAGGGCCGTTTTGGGGTCATTTCCGCCATCGCAGCCTTTCGGATTCCGCCATGGCGTAATGCTCGTGCCCGATGGGTCGTAATTAGCCGCACTTTGCTCCTTCGTGCAATGGCGGAAACGCTATTTACGCTGTTGCGGTCCGGTCAGTCACTTTCCGCCAGGGTCGTAATGAGGCCCTGTGTCTCTTCTCTGGGAGGTGTGAGACAGGCATGGAATCAAGAGAGGAAGAGAATCAAAGATGATTAGTTCAATAACCTTTATTTAATAAAGTTCCTGGGATGGTGTAATGCCTACCTGGCACTAACACTAAATGGATGGTTCTCTTAACTGATGTTTCTATGGACCAACAAATCCTCAAAGTCCAAAATAGAAATCTGTCTGTGTCTAACCTATGCTAGCCCTCACTCTTTGACAAACATGTTTTAGGAAGTCTTTCAAATGCAAAGAAGTGATGGTTCATCAAAAATACGAAACCATGATTGGTTTCAGGTGGTCTTTTCGCCAGATGTACGTTGGTCAGCTTCAAAAAAGGTTAAGTTCAATGGAAAAGGAAGGACTGTTCATAAGACCTTCTTCATAGTTGAAAAACAATATCAATGTCTTAAGTGACCTGGGGCTCCATTCCCCAAGCTTCAGTTCCTTCAGAAACCCAAAGTAATCCCTTCCCCAAGCTTAGGCCTCTTCCAAGTTCAAACACAAATACAATTCTTGGGTCTCTCACGGTTCCCTTCCCTAAGCTAAGGCATCTTTCAAGTTCAAGCACAAGTTCAGCTGTTAGGCCTGTTAGGGTTTGCTTCCCCAAGCTTAGGTCCCCATTGAGCTAAAAAGAAAACACAAGTTCACTTTGTCAGGATCTACCTTTTTCTTCATATATAATTCTTTCAAAGAGTTAGCATTAGAGTCTTTCGAAAACGACAGCTTAATTGCTCCACCAAAGTGCAGCCACTCTGAGCTGTAACCTCTCTCTGTTATTTCCTGATTTTAATATTTTCCTTCATGGACTTTCTGCACTCCTTCTTGTTCCACTCTGCTTTCTTGACTTTCTTTCATGTGCCCACTGGCACCTTGCTTTCCTTCTCCTGCACACTTGCACTTCCTTTCCCTCATCATGCCCACTGGCCCCTTCCTTCTTACTTTCCTGTGCACACTTGCACTTTCTTTACATTTCTGTGCCAACCGACAAGTTTTCCATTCTGCTGGGTTGCTTTCACCCTTCTCTCTTGTTTTGGGTTGCTCGCACCCTCTTTAATATAGTCCTTTTACTTTGTGTCTCTTGCATGCTCTGCTTTTTGGCTTTCTCTTTACTTTCGATCTCATCACTTTTCTTTCAATCTGCTTTCTTTACTAGTTTCCTTTTCTTTCCTCTTTTCTGCTCTGTGCCGCATCATGCATTTCCTTTCACCCACCCCGCTTCTCTCTCCCTCTGTCTCTTCCACAAAACTCACCCATTCAGCAGCACTGTGACAAGCAGTCCCTCATGGTTTTGCAGGCCTGATGTGAAGGTCTCACCAGACACCCTTTGGGCCAGCACAGGTTCCAGGGGAACAAGCAATGTTCCAGTCACCAACAGAAGCCTCCAAGGTGCTTCGCTTCGGCTCTGGAGACATGACTACCTAGCCACGCTGCAGCCCCTCAGAAGCCCCAGGCCAGGGTCTCAGCATGCTGCTCTCCTCTGGGCCATCCATCCTGCTGCTCTCTGCTCCTTGGCTTCTCTGATCCAAACAACGCCTCCAGCTTGCTCATTCAGATGTGCAGAACCACACCTTTTGTAGTTGGAAAACCAGTCAAGTGGAGTCAGGTGTGAGTGATAATTAGTGAATGCCTGACTCTGCCTGACTCTATCATTGGGACAGGTTAAGTTCTTCTACAGCCGGTTTCCCTTGCACTCCCCATGTTATTCCTATGGCAGATCTTCACTACTCCAGGCTCCCTCTTCCTCATCCCAGTATGTGTTGGAAATGGGGACGGGGTGATGGTATGGGTTTGGAAATACCCCATGAAAGCTGAGACAAAGGGTTTTGAGTTAGAATGGGAAAAAGGGGAATACCATGTCTCACCCTTGGATGATGTGTATCTTTTTGGAATCTAGCCCCTATATGCCCAACTAGTGATTCATTGTGTATCGCTACTGACCAGGTGACACGTGTTCGAAGTGCTCTCAACAGTTTTATGTTCATCAAAATATAAAGAAGCTTTGAATGGTGCATAATTTGACAGAACTGAGACAGCAGGTCAAACATGAGTACTGGTGTTTGCTAACTGAACACCTTTAATACTGAAGCAGTGGGAAAACTTGAGTACCAGTGTGTGTTAAATGATCAACCTTAGTACTAAAACAGTAGAAATAACAATGTTAAATGCACACCCTTTGTATTAAGACACTGTGCAACATATTATAGAAGTGTATGTTAACTGTATGCCCTTAGTTATAACACAAAGTGCAAAACAGGAATACAATTGTATGTTAAATGTACATCGATAGTAGTGAGTGTGATGCTGGAAATGCATCGGAGGGACAGGACCACCGTATCCTTGTCCTTTACTGACTTTTATTGTGTGTTCTGTCGTATTTTCCGTGCAGGAGTTCATGCGGGACTCCTGGCGGTGCAGCTCTCTCTTTTGGTTTGTTTGGTTTGGTGTACAGACCCATGGGATACCCTTATGGCACCCATGGGTGGGGGTACAAACCTGTGCCCCTAGTGTATGTTTTTGGGCACCTGTGTGTGGCCCACAGAGCAGGGTGTGGGCTGGTGGCAGCTCCATGCTGAATTTGACAGGTGCTCCGAGTATCCTCCATTTTGGAATACCCAGGCCCTGCATTGGAATCAGTTGATTCCTGATAGGAAACAAGATGGCCCATGTGGCCTCTTGCTTTCTATTGCCTGTTACCTTGTTTTCCCAAAGTCCTGGGAAGCCCTGACTCTGTCCCTTCCTACTGACTGGCTGTTGGTTGGAAGTTCCATACATGGTGTTGTTGTGAAGTCCAGGCCAAGACTGGATGGAGCCTTCCCAGTGACTGTATGTTGTGGGTACACCCTGTGGGTGGGACCTGGGTGAATGGAGTGTGTGACGAATATGCATTCTGTGTTGTGGATGCCTGGTATATGGTGTTTAACACAATGACTGAGAAAGCCCTGCCTGAAACTGGTATGAATGCAGTGTGGAGTGTTGAATGGTTGGATACTTGTCCCAATACACATAAATTGTTGTGAGTGTCTGGAGAGAAGTGAATGGCATGAATGCACTATGCACCTGATTGGATGCCTGCCTGCATGAATGCCCTTCTGACCGTTTGGTTGCCTGAGTGTGACCCAGCAGAATGAATGGGAGATCAACTAGTATGTCTGGGGGCCTCTCACTGCTAGAATTTGTGTTCAGAGGCTGAAGAGAAACTGTAGTTGAAACTGAAGCTTAACCTTGAATCCCTACTGGAGGAGAAGTCTTGCTGCTTCACTACTTCGTTGATCTGAAAGCTGCTGTGTCTACAAGGACTGACCCAGAGAGGAAATGGTAAGTCACCCTCTTCCCGAGCTACTAGGGACCATCGTGCACCAGCTGATCTTTGCAAAAGCTCCCTGGTAGACAGGCCTACGACAGGCTGCCGAACGGAGATGGGGACCGCTGCGGAATCACAAAGAGAAGGGCCCGGGCACTGTTGTCCATCACCGTTGATGACCGCCATCACCAACCGGAGCCGCCATGCTCCCTTTGCCTAAGTAACATTTGATCCAAGGACTCTCGCACCTGAACCGTCGACCGTTTTGTCCTGCCGGAGAAAGTCGAGGCTGCCGATGCGCCGAGGAGCATCCGCCGGTGGGTTTCCCGCCACCTGACGACTGTAGAGACGCTGGATGACTTGACGCCTTTGCTGGGCCACAGTTCTTCACAATCTCTTTGCGGTCCTGAAATATCATCATCGAGGTGCCCCGCACACCTCTTCCTTGCAGGACGGCAATGCTCCGTCATTGAGGAGCACCGCTAGGAACGAAGGTGTCACCTCAATGTCGTCATTCAACCCTTTTCCTCGTGGGATCTCGACGATCCATGGCTCCTGCCTTAAAGGGAGCCGCTCAAGAAGGATCCGTCGACGACCCGACGACAAACTCTGCTATTCCAGGTACATTGGGGTTGTAGAACTGTTTTAGAAGGAAATAAGACTTCTAGAACAATATATGGACAGGGCTTGTGATATATCTTTACTTTACAGGTTGCCCAGGTGGGGGGATCTCCACACAGAACTGTGTCTAGTGGGTAGGGGGCCAATATTCTGCCAATTGTTCTAACCAACTGCTTTCCTCCTATGTCTATTGTTGGTTGCCTTTATTAAGTGATCTGTGTGACATTTAACCAGATTATAGTTGATGCACTTTAATGAGATCTGATAATAATTGTGGTACCACTTTAGAACTGTATGTATTTGCCATTATAGATCTGCTGAGCACAAAGTGAGTTATTGTGATAGTGTACATAATCTTGAATATTAATTATATAAAGACTTTGTTTTAACTAACACAGTGGGCCTCATTAGGACCCTGGCGGAGTGGGTTTCCGCCAGCGCTAATCGCGGCGGACCCGTCCGCCGTACTACGAGTTCCCTTAGCGCCATGGAGGTTTTCTCCGCCTGGTTTTACCGGGCGGAGAAAACCATGGCGCTAAGGGACCTCGTTGTTAATTACGCCGCCGTACTTTACGGCGGCGTAATTAACTCCTTCCCCACTCCCATTATACCCTATGGGGCAAGAATGGGAATGGGGAAGGGTAAAATGGGGATTGGGGATTTACCGCTCCGCCAAGGTCGGCATGGGGTGGTAAATCCGCCAACCCCCATGGCGCTATCGGCGGCTTTCCGCCATGCTCCGCGGTGCATTTAGCACCGCGGATTCCGCCAGGGTCGTAATGAGGGCCAGTATGTGGACATTCCTTTGTGGGGGCTTCGGGACTACACTGTACTTAAGAACCAGCCCACATCACCTCCTGAGAAGCTAGGCCTTGATTGCTCGACCACGATACCAATAATAGAGAATCTGGCTGGGGTCCTCTGTTCCTCTCCTCTACCATATAGAGAGCAGAATTACAGACCCCCCTCCAGTCTTTACAGTGAGAAAGGAAAAAAAGTTAAGTGCACATGTTGTCAACTATGCTCCTATAGTACTGAGATAGTGGAAAACACATAAAAAAAGGGTTTGGCAAATGTACACCTTTAGTACTAAGACAATGTGCAAAACATTATACACGTGTATGTTAAATGTATGCCCTTGGTTCTAACACAAAGTGCAAAACAGAAATACAATTGTATGTTAAATGTACATCCATAGTACTGAGAAAGGAAAAAAAGATAAGTGCACATGTTGTCAACTATGCTCCTATAGTCCTGAGACAGTGGAACGAAACATGAAAACAAGTGTTTGTTAAATGTACACCCTTAGTACTAAGACAAAGGACAAAGCAGGAAAACAATTGTTTGTCAAATATACACCCTTAGCAATAAACCAATGTGCAAAACATGAATACAGCTGATTGCTAAATGTACACCCATAGTACTGAGATAGTTCAAAACATGAGTATAGGTGTTTGTTAAAAGTTCATCTGTTGTACTAAGACAAAGGGCAAAACATGCATAGAAGTAAATGCATACCCTTAGTAATGAGACGGTGGGCAACATATGAGCATAGGTGTTCGATAAATGTACAACCTTACAACTTAAAGGCGTAAGGATGGGAGATATACCACTGTTGATAAGGAAGCTGCTCCACCCTTACCTTGTAGTAACTTGCCCGGCCAAACTCAAAACCACCTGCATTTTTAAGGTTTTTTTGAAATTTGATTAACCTGCCAAGCAGTTAATAAGTTTGTGTGTTACATTTGGGTTAAGTTCCTGACAGTTACAGGCTGATGAAAGGTTCACTAAGTAGTGCATTATCAAATAAAATACAACAAAACTCTGCCTGCGAGGAAAATATGTAAAGCGGATTTGGTAGTTTATGTCAGTATGCAAAATAAACTGTTTTGATTGACAAATAAATAGGCATTCTAAAAGCACTTATCCATACCTTTGCAGTATTTGCCTTCTAAGCAGGTCTATTTTTAGCAATTTCTTACATGATTTCATGAATTTTCCATGATTGACTTAATGTATGTACCTCACCCCTATGGCAATTCCTCGCTACATTCTTGCAAGACATGACTGTAATGAACTGTTTGTTTGTTTGTTTGATCTAGCGCAGCCGAGACCCTTAGGTAGTTGGGCGCAAGCATTACAAGGATACTTATCATCTTAGTTGCAGAGCAGTTATATACATACAGAGGGCCTCATTATACGGTATGCGGTATCCAGGGCGCTATTAGCGCCATGGTTGCCGCCGGTATTTTACCGTGTCCGCCTTGGTGGATGGCGGAATACCGGCCTACTCCAAGGTGAGCGGGGCCGGTAATTCCCCATTCACCAAGGCACTTCCCCATTCCCATTTTTGCCCCCATAGGGCTCAATGGGAATGGGGAAGGAGGTAAATACGGTATCGCAAATTGCGGTACTGTAATTTGCACCAAGGTCCCTTTGCGGGCCCGTTCCTTAACGGCTGGTAAAACCAGCCGTTGAGGTCGGGTCCGGCAAAGGGACCTCGTAGTAAGGCGGTAAGGGTTTACCGGTACCGGTGCCCTTACCGGTACCAGTAAACCCTTACCGCATACCGTGTAATGAGGCCCATAGTTATATAGAAGCATAGATATTTATACAATGTTACAATGAGTGATCATATATAGATCATGTTGCATTGAACACTTCAAATATGTCAAAGTGGGCGGCCTTAACAGGAAGAAGGTCATGCATGGTTGCTGCTTGACTGGCTCTGTTGCAACACTTCTGGACTTTCTGACAGAAATAAAAAATAAAAAATTAACATCTTGCCATCGTTTTTCGATCTTCAGCAGTGGAAGACAAGGTTGGTATAGTCATTGAGTTGCTATAAACAGCACAGTAGCACCTTGCCCATTTAGATCTGTAAGGTGCGTGTCAAAGGAGCATCATTGAAACATATGTTTCTCATCCTTTCATTGACATGTGTACATATAGATCCTAATTTGCGAGGAAACGCATTGAAGCCATGGCAGCAAAAATGTTAACTACAAATCGGCTAAAATTCCCTTTCAAGGGAACTGACCTTTATTCAAATGCTGCATGTTGCGACCACGGGTTATTTAAAACTGAATTTCATTTGTTGGGTATAACCTTAGATGCAGGAGTAAGGTTATACCCACAATACTCACTATACAGGACTCTCATATCTAGGTATAGCCTCCATCTCTGTCTACTATATGTTGAAAAGTAATGTATCATGAAACCAAGGCCTCTTCACGACTTTGCAGAACACTCAAATCTAGGTGTGACCTACATCTTTGTCCATTGTATCGTGGAACGGAGTGTATTGTGAGACCAGGAGCTCTCCCCTACCTGGCCTACAGGATTCTCAAAATCTAGGCATTTAGCCATACTGCAAATGTTAGCTGAGAGACATATAACCCACTAACCGAAAAGCTCAAAATGTCTGCATATTCAACTGACTACAAAAAACTCACACAACCACCTCTCGCACAGCAAGCCGCATGCACTTCACTACACTGCAGCAACAAACAACACATGAGCCGCACCAACAGTACACAAGGACTGACATCGATCAGATACTCGCACCAAAGCACAGCACACGGTGTATACCGAACAGAACACCACTCCTCTTACTATCCTACTCTCGCTTCACCCTACTAAACCACCCCGCCTTCTCGTTTACAGATGCGCCTGAGCGCCTGGGAACCAATTCCGTTGGTGACGCTGCGTGGTACAAATACCTTTAACTGTGCTCCTGGGCTGCAGCTCCTTTCAATTAGTCCTGGACTGAAATATCTTCCCTGTTTATCGGATGCACTATACCTGTTCTCCTCTTACCAGCACCCATCTTCTTGAATTGCTGCAGTCATTTAAAATGGCTGATTTCAGTCTCTAACATACCCTTCTTCCTCGAAGTAGTTTTCTAGCAGTAATCGTCTCTTTTCTATGTTTACGATCGAATAGCCTCGCCTTTTCTTAACACCCATCCAGAAGTGTTAGCAACATATCCCAAAACATGGCAGCGCCCCCGCCCTGCTTCTTGCTCTGCCTTACTCAAGTCAGCCGCAGTTTTGACCAATTGCTGTTCAGTTTGGTGGATTTGTGAAGGTAGTTATCTCAAAGTCCATTGGAGCCTTGCGCTTGGTGATGCCCTCGCTGTGTCTGACTTGTTTTATGCTGGTTAATGGCGCCACCACCGATGGCAGATCTAAGCTTAGGTGTTCCCCGGGGAGCGGGCGGGCACCTCAGTTGTCAGGCACATTTTTTTTTTCCAGCACTAAAAATACTCGCATCCCTGACACGGGCCCAGCACTCCTTGATAACTGTAGTAAGAGAGGAACAGTCCAGGGACTCCCTGGGGTCGCAACAACACTTGCAGGTTCTCTGCTCAAAAAATCAACCCCCCCCCCTTGACGTGGTTATGCCCTGACATGCCCGCCTACTCAAAAGATCCCCTGAGAGGTGTTAACCCCACTCTCTCCCCTCCCCCTGGACACCGGTTATGTATTGCTCCATTCCAGACCCACTTCCAGTACAATTAAGAAGAGTGAATACAATAAACTGGGCTTAAGCAACTCAATATGTTTCATGCCCTCAAACGAGGCATTTTCTAGCACGAGCGCTTCGAACGTCCAATCACCCCTGTGTTTCCCCAGAGTGGAATGAACCGCTTATTCGGAAACACTTACAGAATCGCTCAAGAGGGAGTCCATGCGGAAATATCACACTGCAATATTGCCGATATCCTGTAATGAGTTCTCCTTGACTGCAATATCATCCACATTGCGTAATGCGTCCCCATTGCCTCTCTGATAACATCTTGGGGTGAAGTGCCCTCCAGGAAAATGAGAGATGCTTGGAATAGTGAGTCTTTTATACATAACCAGAGAGCGGGGGGAGTCCTGACGGAGCAGCACTGCAAGATACGCGGAGAAAGAAATGGAGAGATGGAGAGTACCGGAAGGCAAGACGAGTATTGAGAGTGAGCAGATGTCAGACACGGAGACTGTAAGCCGCTACAAGAATAGGATAAGCGCCACACTCAGAAGGTAAGAGAACGAGCAGTATGCTGTCTAGAGGGGTCGAGCGTGAAAAACGGAGGTGGAACACCAGGCACAGTGACCAGCGTGGAGCCGGCAGCAGGTACCCTGTGTGGAGTTCTATTCGAGTGGGGTCACCAGAAGATATAATTTGTGGAGGTCTACTTGAGTGGAAAAACCAGCCGATACCCTGTCTAGAGGTCTACTCGAGTGGAGCCAACAGCAGATACCCTGTGTGGATATCTACTCGAGTGGAGCCACCAGAAGATATCCTGTGTGTAGGTCTACTCGAGTGGAGACACCAGCAGATACCCTGTGTGGATATCTACTCGAGTGGAGCCACCAGGCGATATCCTGTGTAGAGGTCTACTCGAGTGGAGCCATCAACAGATATCCTTTGTGGAGTTCTACTCGAGTGTAGCCACCAGAAGATATCGTGTGTGGAGGGCTACTTGAGTTGAGCCACCAGCAGATACCCTGTGTGGAGTTCTACTCGAGTGGAGTCACAAGAAGATATCCTGTGTGGAGGTCTACTCAAGTGGATCCACTAGCAGATACCCTGTGTGGAGGTCTACTCGAGTGGATCCACCAGAAGATATCCTGAGTGGAGGTCTACTCGAGCGGAGCCACCATAAGATATCCTGTGTGGAGGTCTACTCGAGTGAAAAATCAAAGTGTTGGAGAGGCAGAGATTAGTCAGGAACATACTTGTCGAACGCTGAGTGAATCTTTGACACCTGCCATTGTGGAGAACCAACATTATGGAGAAGGCCATGGGACGGAGAAGGAGGTATAAAGCAAAATCCCATACAGCAATTTTTGAAAAAGTAATTGCAAGGAAAAAGCCTGTTGGATGCAACCGGAAGAGTGCCTAGTGCCAAAGGAGAAATGGAATGACCAGTGCTTTAAGTGTGATACGAAATCGATGGAGGATCTGCAAAGGGGGTATGGCCCTAGCCTAAAGGAGGGGTAGGTGAAGTAGGCAAGGCTAGCTGACCCAAACAAAGAATACAACATGAAGCCCTGCAAACATGCACTTTGGGTCACCCGGCATGGTCTCTGCTCCAGCTTTCTGTAAACGATCCCTTTCTGACTCGGGCATATAAGCAATTCAATCAGCGAGTAAATCACCTTCATCTTGTAAATACAATGGCCCTCATTACAACACCGGCAGTAACCAATGGCGCTATTAGCACCATGGTTGCTGCCGGTATTGTAACAAGTCCGCCAATGGTAATTGGGGAAATACCGGCCCATTCCAAGGTTGGCGGGGCGGTAATTCCCCATTTACCATAGGCCCTTCCCCATTCCCATTTTTGCCCCATAGAGCTCAATGGGACTGGGGAAAGCGGTAATTACGGTACCGCAAATTGCGGTACCGTAACTATCTCGAAAGACACTTTGCGGGTCCCTACTTTAACGGCTGGTCCAAACCAGCCGTTAAGGTTGGGAGCCACAAAGGGACCTCGTAATCAGGCGTTAAGGGTTTAACGGCGCCGACACCTTTTATGGTGCCGTTAACCCCTTAACGCCAGGGTCCTAATGAGGGCCAATGACCCAGTCCCATTGTGCTTAATTGTTCTTAAGTGCTCATTTAGGGTTTCAGCCCCCCTGCTGTCTACCTCTCCCATGATAATCTGTAGGTAGTAACTCCCTGCAAGGAAGGGCTCATAGAATGGGGGTGCAATCAGTCTTCTCAAACTAAAGGCTGTGGGCCTCATTACGAGAATTGCGGAATGGGTTAAAGGGCTCCGCTAATGGTGGCGGGCCCGGTAAAACCAGGTGTCCTTACCGGGTCCCGCGAGGGGACCAGGGAGCTAACAACGGGCCGGTCGTAATTGGCCCGTTGTTAGCTCCCGCTCCCATTCCCATTCAGCCCTATGGAGGCTCAAATGGGAATGGGGAAGCTCTGGTCCCGAGATCCCTGAAGGAGGAATTACCGGGCCCTCCATACTCGAAATGGCCCGGTAATTCCCCATTCAGGGAACCCGGACACGGTTTTGGAGGCAGCCATGCCCTTAATAAGGGCATGGCTACCGCCAAACCCGTAATGAGGCCCTGTGTCACTTTAAATGTGCTTATGGTGGCCAAAGGCTGACCTCAAGGTGTTTACTGATCCCTGGCATCTTCGGCCGGCCCTGAAATCACCCCGTAGAGCACCTGTGCGAAAGGGCAGGAGGACAAATAACACCAATGTAACCCAAGTAGTGCTTTGCATAAAACCAAAGAGCATTTTGGGAACTTTAGAACAAACACACGCTTGTATATATGACATGTCTGTGACAGGGATTCAAGCCTGCAACCCTTCTGAGCACGTGATGTACACTGGCCTTTCTGCTTATTTCATTTATGAAAACACCCTTCTAGTAAAGTGACAGTAAACTACGAGCCAACATGTGGAGGGCGTTAACCTTCAGGAGTCAGGTGCTTGTTGTCATGCTTACACAGGCAGACGGCTTTACTGCACATTGCAGTCAGGCTCGCTGGCTGCTACCAGGACTGAGGAAGCCTTGGCTCAGAGTTGGTTTTTAGAGACGACCTCCCTGACTTACTAGAAGCCCTGGCAATGACAGAGACACCATGACTAAACCGGTTAACAGGAGAGAGGGCACTGGCTGCAGCCATGACTGTGCCCAGAGCTAAAGAGGAAATGGAATGGCAGGACTGAAGGTTAGAATCTGACCAGCGTATGTGACAAGAGAATGGTGGCTGACTGCTGATAAGCCTCCGCCTTTCCATCGTTTAATGATTTTACACACGGAATCAATCTGCTTTCTGTCTGTATGTATTTGCATACATGTAGACAGATACATAGAAACATTGCTCTTTCCATACTTTCAATCAAGCACTGCAGGCCAAAGGCTTTGTAGAGTGACAGAATGGAGAGTGTAAATGTTGCCTGAAAAATGTTTTTGCAAGTTTTTCTAATTGCTGACAACCTATTTCTTAAATCAGCAGCAATCGACAGAGCAGTCTCTTGCTCTTATGATAGACATGGAGCTGACATTGTTGTGGAATAACTCAGTTCCATTTTGTTTTTTTGTGTTTCCTTGGCTTGAATACAATTATTAGTTTCATTTGAATAAATGCAGAACAATACTGGTTGTAAATGATCTGTTTATATCACAAATAATAAACATGGATACATACAGACGAAAGTGACAGAAACATAAATACCAGGAAACCAGCACTTCAATATAAGGAGCCCCATTGTCTCTGTGTAATCATTAGATTGCCGGTGTGATATCCCCGTTATGCTGCAATGTCATCCATATTAGAGCCATGCACAAGTGGGCACTTTCAATGTTTACAATTGTGTAAAGTGTCAGCTTCATTTGGCTATTTTCATGAAATTGAAGAGAACGTTAAAAATTAAGGGGCACGGGTGACATACAAATATATGTCTAAAATATAGATGTTAATACATTTGTTAGGAATGTTTTACAATTTGAAACTAATAAAACTGAAATAAAACATAACAACATAAGAAAACTATGAACTATGCATTTAAATAACGGTTACATGAAATGTAAGTAAACACTCAACAAAAACAGAAGACGATCCTTACAATATGTACACAAATTTACAACATGTTTGTATATGTGTATACATGTTTGGTTTAAGCTATTTAAAAGTATAAACACATTCTCCATCTATGATAATTAAGGTGGCATAAAGTGTAAGGATTAAATACAATTATAAACATTAATGTAATGGGAAAATAAATGACATGCGATGTTCTTTTTAGAAATGAATATCAGCTTTCAAACTATTTTAGAATAATGCAAATGTATGGTGGTAGCACTTTATTATTTTTATATATATATATATATATATATATATATATATATATATATATATATATATATATATATATATATATGTATATATATATATTTTGTTAAAAAACATCTGACCATTCCTGAAATGCATACCTTGCAGTTTTCTAAATTTTAATAGCACATGGGCGGGGGAGCCAACCAATCAGGGTGCTTGTAAAGCGGGCTAAAACTGCTAATCTCAGCCCGCATTCCGCACAGCCTGCTGGCTTCACTCGGACCTTTAACTCGGGACCACGGCTAATAACACCTGATCCCGTCTGCCGATCAGGTGTTAACGCGATATTTTGGTAATTTTAATAACCATGCACTTGATATTCATGTGACCTTTTTACAGAGAATGAATACATGTTTATTTCATGGTTTCGTAATAGTTTCTAAAAATAAACTTTAAAAATGTCCTTTATATAATTCTGTAGGCGTCTATGCATTGGGGACTGTGTATGGAACGCACGGGCATCAGGAGAGGCGACAGCCGCCAGCCCATAGTGAGTGATAGATGCTGCAGCCATTTTAATGTAACATCAAAATCTTTGAGCTGACGCAGTGAGAATATATGGTTCATGGCTGTAGATGCATTAATGTTAGTGTTAGGGTTGTGAAAAATGAAGTGAGTACAGACTTCAGTGTCCATTATGTGCTTAGAGATTCAAGCCCGTTTATCACAGACAAATCTGTCAGACATGAAGATCTGTGGTCATTCTCATGTTCCCAAAACATTATTTGATTGTCTACAAAGCCGCCAGAAATGTTCATTGGTGCTATTTGCACCCTCCACATTGCGCTTAGAGTTTATTTTTTTTTAAGAGTGCAATAAGAGTTACCAGCCTGTTCATCTTAGAGTGATCACCTATAATAAAATAATGTATAGGGTTTTACTGGGATTTCAAAATGTACTTAGCTGAGTAACAAGGGTGCAGTGTTCATTTTGTGATTCTGATATATAGTGGAAGCGATCATAAGAAATAAAGAGTAAACTTAAAAAAAGGCAGCTTACAGTATTTGAAAAATACAATATTCTCCTTTTGACAGCTTTTTTTTTTAACATAGAACATGATAATGTTGTATCTCTCAACATGTTCATGCTTCGTGAAAAGGGCCCCATTCAGATTAAAATCAATGATCTGTTTCTCCTGTGAGCACCAGGAAAAGTTTCATTGTGCATGCTGGCCACTGCACGGGTGGTAGTGCTGCAGATCCAACACACGTGTTACAATGGGCACACAACCATATCATTTGGAAAGCAGACACTACCAAGTACAACTGCACTGTCTTTCAAAACCCCCGCAGCAGTGGGGGCTAGCAGCTGCATGGGTTCACCTGCCCCGCACTGAGAATGCGCCTCCAGCGTGATGGTGTCATTCCTGCAGGACACACACAATGACAATAAGTGGCTGCATATTCTAGGCCTGTCCCCACCTCGGGGGAGGCCTCCGAGGCGGTTCATCTCTCCCTGCTCTTACAAGCTATCTGTGACCTTTCCCTGGGCGTGGCTCGGATGGCGCTAGAAAATGTGCACATGGCAGTGGGATTCTCACAAACAGAAAGCGAGACACAGAGAGAGAGAGGCAGAAAGTAAAAGAGAACGCAGAGCGAGTGCAAGAGAAAGAGGAACCAGGGTGAGAAAGAGGAAGAGAGAGAGAGAAGGGGGCAGAAAGTGAAGGAGAAGGCAGACAGCGTCTAAGAGATACAGTACGAGAAAGAGCTGAAGAGAGAAAGGAACCACGGAAATGAGAGAAAGAGAGAGAGAGAGAGAGAGGGTAAAAGAGAACGCAGAGCGAGTGCAAGAGAAAGAGGAACCAGGGGGAGAAAGAGGAAGAGAGAGAGAGAAGGGGGCAGAAAGTGAAGGAGAAGGCAGACAGCGTCTAAGAGATACAGTACGAGCAAGAGCTGGAGAGAGAAAGGAACCAACATATAGCATACTATTTCTAACAGTTCTATAATCCACAATGTACTTTTACAATTTATACGAATGTGTATATATAAAACATGGTTTACTTTTCCATTTTCCTCCTCTCGCGCCTTCTGCCTGAAACGTATGTCTCCTACCCTTGAAATGGGTAGTGAATGCTGTTGCACTGTGCCTTTTTTTTTCTTTTTTTTTTAACTGTATTGTTCCTCTACGTGCTTCTTCTTTGGAAAGCGGGGACACCCCTACGGTCCCCGAATCCCATTATTCCAAACATGGAAAGCGGGGGTCACCCCGAAAACCCCCATTTGATGTAATGGGATGTTTTATTTTTTTCCATGCGCAATGGGCTTTTTTTTTAGCATTCGACATTTTCTTTACGACATTTTCAGCCGCTGCGGTACTCTTCACTTATAGGTTGAAAACATACGTGAACCGGAGTAGACCTGTACACCAGCATGGGAAACTGGAAGGGTACAGCGCTGGGCTAGTCGTCCCCTAGCTACTCTCGATAAATTTGTACATTGGACCTTACCTACCTCACTTTGGACTGTATCAGGAGTTGGGCGGTATCCCGGTGGTAAATCTGCCGGAATGCCGTACAACGCAATCACCATTATCGTAACTTGGTCTGGCAGAATTAGCGCTGGATTACAAGTTGCAGTGGCGGTGTACGTCCCCATTTTATTTTTGTCTATAGGACTCAATGGAGCATTTTTGGCGCAATTTACGCGGCCATAATTGTGCCACATATATGGGCGGACAGTCGGCGCATTCACCTCGAGCTCAGAGCTGGAAGTGAATCTTCTAACTTTCTGCCAAACTCGGGATTGGGCGCGGCGGTAATACAGCGGTAATAGTGTTACCGCCACATTTTTACCACACCGCCCAGATCCTGATGAGGTCCATAGTCACTTCTCATTAAACTCCAACAGAAATAAAATCTCAGACGGAAGATTAGTGACCAAACCTGTTTAAATGTCTTTAGGATGTGTACGCACATCTAAATGGGGCGTGCGGGGTGTGTGGAGGGGGCGGGGGGTGCCGTGGTGATGCTTGGGCATTATCTCCACTGGAATTGTTTTTTTAAATTAATGGCACACATGGTCCAGGGCCTGAGGCATAAGAGAGTGAATCTCTGCACTAGTAGAGCAAAAGTGGTGATTAGTTTATCACCCTCAGGCTGAGCAGAGCCTGTTGGACTTTCCAGATGGTCACTCCTCTCGCGACCTTCCAGACATCCCCTCTCTTCTGGCTTAATGGGTGCAATGGTGACCACACCATTGTGTGTCAAATGTTATGCTATGTTGACTAATACCGTGCAGCATTACCATGAACTTCGGCAGTCGCCAGGGACTCATGTGGCTCTGCAAGAAAGACGACAGGGTGGGTTAGTGAGGGTAAGATAGGTTCAGAATAAAGATAAACTGGTGTCTGTGTGTGTTGGCTTGGAGATGGGTGGGTTAGTGAGGGTAGAATGATAGGATAAGTTCAGAATCTGGAGAAACTGGTGTCTGTGTGTGTTGGCTTGGAGAATGGTGGGTTAGTGATGTGTAGTGATACGATAGGTCCAGAATCAGGAGAAACTGCTGTCTATGTGTGTTGGCTTGGAGATGGGTCGGTTAGTGAGGGTAGAATGATAGGATAGGTCCAAAATCAGGAGAAACTGGCGTCTGTGTGTGTTGGCTTGGAGATGGGTGGGTTAGTGAGGGTAGAATGATAGAATAGTCCCTGAATCAGGAGAAACTGGCATCTGTGCGTGTTGGCTTGGAGATGGGTGGGTTAGTGAGGGTAGAATGATAGGATAGGTCCAGAATCAGGAGAAACTGGTGGCTGTGCGTGTTGGCTTGCAGATGGGTGGGTTAGTGAGGGTAGAATGATAGGATAGGTCCAGAATCAGGAGAAACTAGCATCTGTGTGTGTTGGTTTGGAGATGGGTGGGTTAGTGAGGGTAGAATGATAGGATAGGTCCAGAATCAGGAGAAACTGGTGTCTGTGTGTGTTGGCTTGGAGATGGGTTGATATTGTGCAGTGGCTTGTTGTATCCTTAAGGGTGAGGCCCAATTCCTGGGTTGTTTGTTGTATGTTAATGTATGTTATGTTGGTTGTGTGCTTGTGTGCTTTATGTGTAGATTGGCTGGTATTTAAGGATTCAGTTGTGCGCACTGGCTTGTATCTGTAGGGTAAGGTCAAATGCCTGGAATTGTTAATTGAATGCAAGTGTTACCTATGCTGTGTGTGTGATTGTGTTTTAGTTTGGCTAGCCCACAGTGTGCTTATAGTACTTGTGAGGTGTGGTATACAATCAGTAAACCTCTTCAGCACTGCCACCATTCTCTGCTGCTGTGGACATTGAGGGCTGGGCGTCTGGTGACTGCGAAATTGGAGAACACCACATGAATAGTTGTGCTTCTTTCCATTACTGGAAGAGTGTCTCATAAAGTGCGCTCCACAGCGAGCCTTCCCACTTCACCTTACCAGCCTCGAGCACGGAAAGTGCATTGGGCAGGAGTGAAGAAAAAGTGGTCATGGTACAGGGTGCTACAAATAATGATTAAAAGGATGCCCCACCAAGGAAGAGAAACCGTCACCGAGAAGAGAGAAGCAAAATAAACACGATGATCAGAGGATAAGAGAACAGAGAGAAGAGGAAAGCAGGAGGAGGAAAAAGCTACGCAATGAAAGGAGACATAAGAAGAAGACACAAGGAAAATACAAGGATGAGTAAGAAAAGAAACAACATTAAAAGTAGACAGAAACTAACAGAACATTATATGAACGGAGAGGAAAGTAAAGCTATGAAAAGGAGGAAGACGAAAAGAAGTAAAGAGTGAAGGGGGAGTGAAGTTGAAGGCGAAGGGTGAATAAAAGTAAAAATATGGAGAGGCAGAGGATGCATAATGTTGTGCTACAACCTTCCCAGCTCCCTGTTATAAGCCTGCCATGATGTGTTGTAATACGTCTTCACTGGAGGAACCAGGCCGACTATTAATAAAGACATCAGTTGCCGGTACATGGACTCTAGGCGTGAGTATTGACGAGGTGTAATGTTGGCCAAGGCACACTGATTAAAGTTGGGAGGCAAATGGTAGGTCTTGCAACAGTGTCCATGGCCCTCGGCTATCAGAGGTCACGCCACACCAACAATAACCTAACTCAATATACGAAATAGTTGAGTGATAAGTCTAGGGCTCTGGAAAAGCATCAAGACCTTTCTCTTTACCTCTTCCTTCTCCTCTTCTCTTCCCTGCTAATCATACAGTAGCGTGACTGATGTGCAGGGAATGTATGTATCCTCAGAGCCCTGACCCTCCCACATCTCTCATCCCAGCCACTGTCAATTTACTGCACTTACTTGGCTCACTCTTCCCACGGGAGGTTGCACTTACGTTCTTGTCTTCTTACACTTCACCCCAAGCACTTCTACATGAGCAACACAGCACCTATCCCTGACCCACCTCCCCCCTGCACTTGCACATCCTGAACACTCACAAGGCATAGTAGGTTTGTTTACCCTCCCTAGCATCTCACCATTTGTTTCTACTATTAATGTAATTAGTTATCTTTGTTGTAATTCATTCATTGTCTACCTTCCCCTGTCCCCACCCTGTCACCTTTTGGACACTTTGAAAGAGTTTTGCTAATTGTATAAGCGCCTAACAAATGACCAATAAATAAAAAATAAAAAAAAGGGTTTGAAGGCTATCACTTCCACACACTGGAGATGTTGTGCCTTTGCACACTTGTGCTTCTAATTGCCCGGGAAGACACAGATGAACAAACAGCTTGTTTGAGAAAATACCAAAAGCGTGGGCAAAGTGAACAATTCCTGCAGCGACAAAACTAGAGGTGCAACTGTAGAGAAAATGGGAAGACCATGAAGCAGGTGGCGTTGTACCTACAGAAGAACCTCAAGGAGCATTGCACAGCAAGCTTTTTATTGGGAGTGCTGAGAACAACACCCAAAAGTGTTTAGTCCGTCGACCATGATGACAGGTACAGTTTTACCAGGGAAAAGAGGAAGAAAATAATATAGGAACTGCGTGTGAGGAATCTGTTGTCCTTCATGCCTGAGATTCATTGGGTTCTACTTGTAGGAAGAGAACAATATAGGAACTGCGTGTGAGGAATCTGTTGGCCTTCATGAATGAGATTCATTGGGTTCTACTTGTAGGAAGAGAACAATATAGGAACTGCGTGTGAGGAATCTGTTGGCCTTCATGCCTGAGATTCATTGGGTTCTACTTGTAGGAAGAGAACAATATAGGAACTGCGTGTGAGGAATCTGTTGGCCTTCATGAATGAGATTCATTGGGTTTGTACTCATAGGAAGAGAGCAATATAGGAACTGCGTGTGAGGAATCTGTTGTCCTTCATGCCTGAGATTCATTGGGTTCTACTTGCAGGAAGAGAACAATATAAGAACTGCGTGTGAGGAATCTGTTGGCCTTCATGAATGAGAATCATTGGGTTTGTACTCATAGGAAGAGAGCAATATAAGAACTGCGTGTGAGGAATCTGTTGGCCTTAATGACTTTGATTCATTGGGTTTGTACTCATAGGAAGAGAGCAATATAGGAACTGCGTGTGACAAATCTGTTGGCCTTCATGGCTGAGATTCATTGGGTTCTACTTGTAGGAAGAGAACAACATAGGAACTGCGTGTGAGGAATCTGTTGTCCTTCATGCCTGAGATTCATTGGGTTCTACTCGTACTACGTTCACAAGAGAAGCCTCTATACCCTGGAGAACGGAGGCCTTCAGATTCCCTGCTGCCAAGAAGAGACTACTTCCTGCATCATCCTGCAGTGCAGTCAAAGGTACACATGCGACACCTGTTGAGACTGCAGTTGCCATAGAGAGAGCACTTACTAATGTAAACACGGATGTTCTCCAGTCTGCCTCACAGCAATGCCTAGTGCTGAGGAGATCACCCACGCAGCTGTTCGCACTTTCCAGGCATGCGTCAATTAGGCCTTCCCAGGTCGTTTAGAGAAATGCTTATTTGTCAGAACAATGTCAATCAGACATTGTGTAGGTTAACTGGTAAAAATACAAATGATATTTTTAAATTCCAACAAAATTGAAATGCATTAGTTAACAGCAACAGTGAACTGTGCCACCTCCCCCCCACACAGCACTATCAGAAATTGTGTTGAAAGAAATGTATGTAAATCATAAGCTTCTATCCAGAAATGACCATCCTCACAGAGTCCATGAGCATACAAACACAGAGACATGTCATACACACACATTCACAAATAGACCAACAAACAAACACAGACTAATATGTAGGAAGCAAATGCAGCACAAAGGTTCCGGAATCATGCAATGGCAGATGTTGGCACTTGTGCCATTGCTGAGTTGCTGCTAAGAGGCCGTGGTCATAGGAGGGTTCCTGCCAAACATGACTGCCCCACCATTAATACCAGGGCTTTAAGTGGGACGGGTTTACCCGGGCCAGTTCCTCAGCAGTCTCCAAGGCGTGCTCCAGAGCTGAGGTTCTGCCAGGCTCCCCCCACTGTTCGTGGAGGTGCCGAACCCCACAGTCAGCCCTTTGACACAACAGTGATGATCTCTGTCACATGGAGTAAGGGCTGTCAAAGGGGTCGGCACATCTGATTAAGAAAGAAGGAGAGCGAGGTACACTCAAAGGTGTAATAGGAGAGTGCCGGCATCTCCCTTTGTTTCTCAAACTGAGGTACATTCCTCCACCGGCAGCCCTTTCACCAAGTGGCTCTGTTGGGTGAAAGGGCTGCATGAGATGATTGGTTCACTGTATGCAACTTTATAAGATCTAATCATTGAGGCTTGGGGACACTGAAGGGTGAGTGTGATGGTTGCTGCAATCCTGTATTTGGTGGGTGATGGGCTTGGAAACATCGAGTGCTTGACCCATTCTCAGCGGTGTGAGAGATGGTGAAAGTGGGTCAGTCGACAGGAGAATGTGCCATAGTCTTGGGACGGAGAAGGCCTACCACAAACACCTCTCTGATTCATGCTCTTGTCTGACTACTTGTCGTGTAAATTACATAAGAGATTGTGACTTTCTTCATGAGCATGGTAGGCCAGCTGCTGATGACCGCCAGCCCTGATAACACGTCGAGGTGTGCACTTACTCCAGCATGAAGAAGGGAGATCATGTAATTCCTTCATTGTAGAGGAGACATGTTGTGTTTGTACTTTTCCTCCTGGTTGATAGATCTGTGTGCATGAACCCCTGACGGAATGTTGGTGTGGAATGTTATGGATGAACTGTGTCTGAGTGTTCCACAAAGTCAGTTGGGACCTGAACTTGGATGATGAGGGGGCCGGTGGATGTCTCTCCCTGTTATATACTTGACTTAATTACTCCATTTGTACTTACCTTCTGTGTCAACTTAGTAAAGAAGTTAACCCAAGCTGAACGACTCCCTGTACTCATTGAACCCAAGCATTAGTCCTAACAAGACATGGGCAAATATTGGCTGTAATTTATTAGGGTGGCAGTATTGTGGATGGTTGCTTTTGGTGAAACTGGAGTGGTGTCTCGCAGACTGCGATCACAGCCCCGCATTGATTGCAATTAAGTGTTCTTTCTTTCAAGTAAACCTGAACACATCAGCATGTACTCCTGTGTGAAAACGCAGGAGCGTTTTCGGGAATGTATCTATACAGCCTTTTGCTTATCTATCATTTACTGAAGGGTCCATTTCCATGTAGAACCCCACTACTTGGCATAAGCAGCTGGGGTGGCTACAACAGTGCAAGTCACAGTTCTATCCAAAGATCAGCGTTGCCTTTGAAGAGGTGGGCACGCTCTATCCTGGCAGGGATTAGTTTAATGTAAATTGCATAAGTCTATGGGTGGAGCGCCTTGATGCAGACTCTGAGGCGCCGACTCCATGTTGCAAATATATGCCTTGCAGTGTTGGTGTGGCTTTTGAAGGGTTCCTAGTCAAATTTCCTCGTTGGGAGTAGGATCGATCATTCCGCAATGTCAGAATGCATGCCCTCAAAGGGTTAGCTGCCATGTCTGTATACTGATGTGCTGCCATCTGCCTGCCAGCTAGGGCGGGCGCCATTTCAATGCCATCTGTGATTCGAGTGCTGATTGGCTGTTGAAGGATGCAAATGCTTCCAGTATGATGAAATGAGAGAGGCTGCCCTTATCCAGGATCCTTCCAGCATCAGCAACCTGGATGTTTATTATTTCAGTGACAATTAAAGATCAGTCTGACTTTACGAGGAGCTAATGATCTATAGGGTAGCGTGCAGATCTCCTGCGTTATCACTTTTCCTTTATTGTTATTTCAATTGGTTGATTAATATCGAGTTTCCTTTGGTTTATGTTTGTTGCCATTTAGAACCACTGGTACTTCTCGCCGGGTCCGAAGCGGCTGACTGGACGCCCTTATTTCTCCATGTCTACACACATCCTCATATATGTGTTCATTTGTTTTTATTGTGTTGCCTTTATTTATTTTAACTTCAGCTTCATTTCCTTGTAGCCGACTGGTTCGGCTGGCGGGTGCATGGCCGTCCCGCGACGATCTGGGGTCACGTACCCCGCGGCTGTCTGCTGTTTGTTTCCGATCTGTACCCAAAAAGGGCAGTCTTTCCTCCCTGCCTATTGACAGAAGTTTCTGATTCAGACTTATGGCGATACAATGTGCCGTTATATTTCTAAGGGCTTCCGGATGCACAGCAGACGAGTGCAGAGGAAGCCGGCCTTGTGTGCCGAAGTTGTGCCAAAGTTAAGCCTGACGTCCTGCCTGACGTCCTGTCCGTGTCCCGTACAGTCCTTTTGTGACATGCTCAGACGCTTCGCCTGTTAATCGCCATCTTGGCCTTTGCCTCGTGAGGCGCTGCCGTAGTATGCCCCTGTGAGCACTGGGTTTCCTGTAGGGTTTAATGCTTCCTCCCATTGGGCTCGGCTAGGTCGACTGTCCCCTGTAATTATTTAAAATGTTTTTCATTCAACACACACTCACTGTTTGGACTTTTTACAGGAGCACTCGCCAGAGTTGGTCTGTGTCACCAAAACCCAGCTACATGACTCCTTGGGTTCAGCATTGGCTCAAGGTCTAACCTCCAGCTATAATATGCTTTGGCTTGACAGGGCCGCAGCCCACCCTGGCGGAGGGGCGGCGCTTATATTTTGATCCATTTTTACCTGCACATGTTTACCACTTGCTCAAGTAATAAAAATGGAGCACATGTTGGTTTGTATTTTAATTTTTGCCTCCAAAACGCTGCATTTAGCGATTGTTTATCGCCCTCCTTTGCCTGACTCCTGCTTTGATGTTGCTTTTACGGAATTGGCGGCTAATCTGAAGGTTTGCTTCCCCAATCTAATTGTAGTTGGGGATTTAACTTGAGTCCTAATGACCCCTCTGATCATCAGGCAGCTCGTTTTATTTCCGCTATGCAATGCCTTGATCTCTCCCCATTGGTTACTGAACCCACTCATTACCATGGTAATATGCTTGATCTTGCTTTCCCCCTCCTACCTTAGTGACTCCCTTTCCTGCATTGCGTCTTTTGTGGACTGATCATTTTATTATACCCTTCTCCATCAAAGTCCCTTCCTTCTTGAATACTCCGGCTTCCCTGTGTCTCTCTCGTCGTAGTTGGGTACTATCGATTCCCAGGAAATGTCAGCTCAAATCTCTGATTTATGTGTCTGGACTGCAACTTTAGATCTGGCCCTCCTTTCACAGCCTTTTTTAGCCACTGTCGATCACCTGGCCCCGATTGCCAAGGATGGCATCCCGCCGACGCTGCATACATGGCCTTGCAGAGTTTTTAGTTGCGGCAGGGCCACACAAGGTGTAGAATTGTGCAATGCGAGGAACCAGCTTGACACACAACAGGGAAGTGGAGACCTGGTGTTGTTGTCCCGACTTCCCACACCACGTAAATGCATAGCGTTGGATTGCCTGTATCTGGTTCCAGAAACATCCCAAAGGTGGCAAACAATGGCAGGCTGATGGTTCAGAAGAGTGACAAGCAGGCTGGCAATGAGTCCCAAAAAAGGAAGGCAGGAGCAGACTGGCACAGAGACAGATAGAATGGTTCAAAATATGCAGGGAAGCCCCAGGAATGTGAAAAAAAGAAAGCGGATCCGCATCAGGTCAGGGATCAGAGCCCAACAGGAGGACACAGGAAAAAGGAGGAACAGGCCGGACATGATGAGGTCCAAGTAAACAGAGCCGGCAAGTGTGAAAATGAGAGAGGCACCAACCTAGTTAGCTGCTGGAGCACAAAGAGACACTCTGGTGTTCAGCAATAAGGAGTTAAAATACTTACCAGGCATGGGAGCGAGGCACTTGATGGCTTGTTTGGCATCTTTTGCCAACCAGTACAGATCCTGCCGAACCGTGCATGCATGGAACCTGGAAACTTGGTCAAAATGCATGCGCGGTGAGGAAAACATGAAGGCACCCATCAGGCATGCATTTTGCCGCCCCCGTCAGTAGACACCAAAGTGGATACAGATGCTAGGATGAAAAGCACTGGTAAGTGCATGGGATCAGTGTTTGGGGGTAGGGAGTATAGTGTGAGGTGTAGCAGGGTGAGTGGCGTGTGGCTGGCATTGGTGCATGACACCATTACCCCTCCCAAAAGCCCAGGGGCACTAGGTTTCCAAGGAATCTACCAGTAGAATTTGCACACCAAGCGAGGGGCATGGACAAATGAAGCAGGCTCCCAAGAGTGATAGCATGTTGCATACCCCTCCGAAACCACAAGAAAATGCAAGCAACTGCATTTGTCCCGCGAGCCGCATATTTCACGTACTATGTATTATGAATCTGCGCCACACATGAAAGGACGAGGTGGAGGAGGAACATGCCCATAGGGGTCAGGCAGATAGGTTTTCAAGAGTGAGATGTGAAAAACAAGGTGCGCACGACAAAAAGCGCCACACATGAAAGGACGAGGTGGAGGAGGAACATGTCCATAGGGTTCAGGCAGATAGGTTTTCAAGAGTGAGATGTGAAAAACAGGGTGCGCATGCCAAAAAGGGGGCAACTGGAGATGAAAGGAAACAGGGCTCATAGTGAATGTGGTGTGAAAAGGACCCAGAAAGGTGGGTGCCAGCTTGGTGTGTAAATTGGTGAGAGGCAGATTTTTCATGGCAAGCTAGGTCTTTTCTCATACTTGAAGATCAACCTCACTGGCACTTTATCAGCCTGATGCTTAATAGATTGTTTGGTGTGAGAAAGTGTGGACTCCACCGACCAGTGTTGTTCTTGAATCTGCACCACCATTGTTTCTGCTCTGGGAACTGTACTGTTCACAGGGCAGTTCCATGGTTAATATTGTTTTAGGATGCTGACCATATATACACAAAAAGGGCTGTGTCCGGTAGCAGTACGGGCAGTGTTGTCATATGCCATCTCAGCCATATCTAGTTGTTCAGCCCAGTTGTCTTGCTTGGCATTGGTGAAGCATCATAAAACATGCTCCAAAGTTTGATTTGTGTGTTCGTTCTGGCCATTTGTCTGTGGGTGGTAACCAGATCATAGGGGTGAAGTACTTTTAAATGTTGACAAAATGTCTTCCAGAAACGTGATATATACTGGGACACCCTATCAGAGAAGATCTTCTATGGAAGACTGTGTAGGCCATATATTTCATGCAGGAAGTTCTGTGCCATGAGGGCTGCTGTAGACAGTTCAGTCAGACAAATGAAGTGCAGCCTTTTACTAAAGCTTTCAACCACAACCTTAATGCAGGTATGTCCATTTTACTTAGGTAATTCCACTTTGAAATCCGCAGATATTGTGTGCCAGGGATAGGGAGGTTGTTCCAACAGCTGTAGCAATCCAACGGGTCTTGTTTTACTGTTTACTGGTTTTGGTTTGAGAACACACTGGACAACTCATGATGTACTATTGTATATGTTAAGCCATTTTGTGACACCATAACTGTTTGGCAATTATCTCCAATGTGAGATTTTTACCACAGTGTCCACCCACCCAGGGAGTCATGAAAACGTGCCATTCTAGCAGTACAAAGATCATCAGTTGGCACGTAAATCTTGCCAAAATGGAAGATGGGTCCATTAGAGGTTCTTATACCCAGTGTTCTGACTAGATCAGTGACTGTTGTATCAAGAGCCAGGTATTTGCGTATGCAGAAGTGCTTAGATGGCTCTATTAGACAGTTTGTATGGTTATCACAAGGGGTATCTTCCATACATCTGGATAAAGCATCAGCACTTTTATTATGTGTTCCGGGAATGTATGTGATGCAAAAGTCATAATGTGAAAACAAAAAAGCCCATATGGCCTGTCTTCTAATACGGCATTGCAAGGATCGTAGATATTGTACGTTTTTATCGTCAGTTATAACTTCCACAAAAAAATTGTCTGCCTTGCAGATGATGGTGCCAATCGCTAAACGCCTCCTTAAAGGTCAGCAGTTCTATTCGATTACTGCAATGTTTTCTACACAATTGGTTAGCTTTCTGGAGCAATATACCACTGGATATTGTTGATTGATTTCAGGTGGAAATTGAAGGACGACAGTCCTTATAGCTCCAGGTGAGGCACCCGTCTCCATGATGAAGGCTAGAGTGTCATCAAGATGACACAGAATGGGGTCTGAGCAAAAGTGTTGCTTGAGACGTTTATAAGACTGTTCTGCTTGAGTGTCCCATAGGAATTTATGCTTAGCGCTTAGTAAACGAGTCAAGCTAAAGGTAAGATGGGCAAATCCTGGTATAAACCACCTGTAATAATTGGCAAAACCCCAAAACTGTTGGCTGGGCTTGATGTCCCTGGGGCTCTTCCAGTGATAATTGCTTGGATTGTTTTCAGGTCCATCTGCGTTTCTTCTTGGTTTATTCAGTCCCAAAAAGTCAATCTATGACTGATGAAACTGGCATTTTCTGTCTAAGCATATAAATGATGTTCAATCAAACACGGAAGGACACTGCAAATATAATGTATGTGCTGAACAACTGTAGGGGAGTAAATGAGGATATTGTTCAGATACACCCAGACTACCAACCCGATCAAGTCTGAGAATACATAGTCCATAAAATGTTGGAGGACAGCTGGGGCATTGCACAGGCCGAAGGGCATAACCCAATATTCAAAATGTCCCAATGGTGATTTGGAGGTCGTCTTCCATTTGTCTCCCTCCATGGCCCTGATGAGGTTGTAAGCTCCTCTTAAATCAAGTTTCATGAAAACACGTGCACTTTGCAAAGACTCCATACTGTCACGTATCAAAGGCAACTGGTAGCCATTTCTTCTTGTTATCTGATTTATGTCACAATAGTCCACACATGGCCTGAGGGTACCCTCCTTCTTAGGGACAAAGAGGGCCCCATCCGGAGACGTGAAAAGCATGATGTAGCCCTTATCAAGGCTTGCCTGGAAATATTCCTGTAGGTCTTTCCTTCATGGGGTGTCAAGGAATAGACACGTCCATTGGGTATCCGTTTTTCAGGTAAGAGGTTGATTTCACAGTCCTTCTGCCAATGAAGCAGTAATGATATTGCTTCACGTTCGCCATAAACAACGCCCAAATCCTGTTAGTCGGTGGGTATCATAGAAAGAGAACAAACATGCATGGTTCCATGGGTCATGGGAATTACCGTACTAGACAGAACAGATTCAACAACTGGTTTGGAGCAATCTCGGGTACCCAGGTTTCATTGATTAGATATAAACATGCCTAATGATTAAATATTTGCATTCATATAGAGAGCTTGGTCCATGTTTAGATTCCAAATTAGTTTGAAATTGGAGTGGTCTTGGTAACATGTGTGTTTGGGGTTTCCCCTGTGCTGTTTTACCCCAGTAGGAGTTTCTTTAAAGTCTTTCGATTGAGACTTGAGAGCTTCTGAAAATCGTCTTCTTTCCTTGGAAAGAAGACGATTTTCAGAAGCTCTCAAGTTTGGAATCTAAACATGGACCAAGCTCTCTAGATGAATGCAAATATTTAATCATTAGGCATGTTTATATCTATTCAATGAATTTGAATTGAATTTTCTGTTATAAATCCCTTCTGATGAGCCAATAGATTTGGTGAAACACGTGTAGAGGGCACTACTATTTAAGAACAATTTTTGGAGGATCATTTTTGGAATAAAAAAGCCTCATGATACAACAAACATGATTTTTGGAACATCATTTAACCTATAGTTAGCGTTAACTTCAGGGGCGCTAGAAGGTGACTTGACAATTCTGTTCTTCATAAATTGTGACACACTCGGCAGTCTGAGTGTTACTAGTCACCACCAAGCAGCACCCAAATTACCTTTATCAAAATAAAAACACTGTCAACCAAAGACCAATTTGCTGTCAATTGTATTTGAGACTGCAAATGTATAAACAAAAGCTTCTGTGGCAGAATTTAATACAGGAGACAGCTGCTAGTATCAGGCGACAGGAAGTTCGGTGAGCGAAGCTGGATGGATGGCTGCAGGCTGGACTACACAGTGGCTCAGGGACAGGAATCATTGTCTCAGTGCTGGTCAGTGGTTCTGAAGCAGTGTTCGAGGCGTCTCAGATGGCTTTAAGGACTGTGGCGTAACAACAGTCAGCGACGCAGTCAGTTGCAGCTTAACATGCTCGACTTACTCAAAATTGCCCTTTAAGACAGATGCCAGTAGATGCTTTTTTGAGGCACTTCTCCTAGCTTCTTCACTGGGCTTGCGTCGTCCTTGGAAAGCCTGAAGCTGAGTAGTGTGTTGCAGGCAGCTGTTTTATACTTGGTTTGGTTTGGAGACTCTCAGGCACTTCCCACCTAGGAAGCTTGCTGCAGAGCCTAGAAGGGCACTGTGTGTGCTGGCTGGGTACCAGTTCTGGAGCTGCAGGAGGGTATTCTGGAAACAGTATCTCACTCTGTTACCCGGGAGATGTTTCGCAGAGGGGTCTTGCTTCCCTCTTGGAGGTCCTGGCCTTCCTTCCATGGCAGAAGCTGTAAGGTAGACTGTACCTTCAGCCAGTGTCCAATGATGAGTTCTTCCTTGAAGCCTTCAGATCTGCCAAAAGAGGGGCTCAGCCCTTTTTTAAAGCTAAATGGGCCACAGGGATTGGTGTAGGCTAGGACTACCTTAATGAAACAATCCTGGATCCCCACCAACAATCTCCTGTATGCATGAGGTCATAACCTGAGTGCTTTGCAACAGAAAAGGTAAAGGTTGAAAACATGTAATGTAATAGTAAGTACCACCCATTTCCTGTCTGTTGTGGATCAAAAGGGTCCCTCTGGTTAGTGGAGCTCTCTGTGGTTCCTCATAATAGCGGCAGGTCTCCCTTAAAGCTGTGGCGAGACCAGACTTTCTGACTCCGCCAAACCAAATACTCATACATTATGAATGGGGTCCCCCTCCTGGGATGGCTACTGTAAACACGCAGCCCCAGACATGACATTTAAATGTCTATCAATACTGAGGGCTGCAGCTAGATTCATGTTTACACAGTGCATATGAAACAGTGTTGGGGTTTCCTGCCTCTTTTGTTAGCATCTGCAGCCAGGCCCCATGTGTGCCTGTTTGAATAAAACTACGATTAGTATGTGAATGCTTCCATCAGCTACAGGTATCAACAAAAGGACATGGCGGATCCATGGAGCCTTTGTTAGTTAATTAGACTGGCTATGGCAGGGGTAATGCTTGGTCCTCTTCCTGGAGATGCATTGTGTACTCCACCTGTCAGATCCCAACTAATTATGATAGGGGAACTGCACCTGTAGGCTGTGTTCACCCAGAGTACACAGTTCTATGCATATGTCATGCAGTGAGCATAGGAAAATGTGGGTGGATCAGCCCCACACATTTTCCGGTGGTTGGTCTACCATCTTGCAATTTCATTTAAAATTTCAAAAAGGCCCAGGTGAGCGCACGCCCACTGTGCAGATGGTGCAAATTCCTCCCACCTCCTGCTCAGTACCACCCCTATTGGGACTATCGGGTAGCGGCCTCAAATCCCTGGCCTCTTCAGAAGTGTCTGCCTGTATTGGTGCAGCAACAATACCCTGGGATTTATCACACTTGTCCCTGTATGTATTATTTTTTTTTCTTGTTCTCAGTTTCCCTTTCGCCATGATTGCTTTTTGGTGTAAGTTTCTTTCTACAAATTTACTAACATAACATAAAATAAAGGATTTAGTAGCTGCACTGTACCAATGTTGAGTCCTGCTCTTGGGCATGCCTTGTCCTGACCTTTTTGCTCTCTCTGTCCACACAATATTCGGAGTAATGTGGTAATGTGCCCGAAGCAGGAGTCGGACACAAAGTTGGCGGTTCCATGTCATTTAATCGCGGGATGTTTTTTCGCAGGGTTTTTTACCGTGATTTTTCCCAAACACCCACACCCCATATATATAATTTACTAACCCCCCTAAAAAATGTGATGGGGTTTTTCGAAAATAAATGTGTCTTTTCTTCTGTATTTTCTTCATTGATACTGTGTCGAGGGAGACCAGCCCCAACATCAAGATTCAAATTCTTTCCTGCAGTGGCTTTATCTCCACCACTGGGGAAAAGGAGATCACTTCCAATGTACAGATTACAGTCTCTTTCACTGATAGCATTGTCTCTGCCACCGGGCCTTGGGAGATTACTCCTGGTGTACAGATTGCAGTTTCTTTCACCAGTACCCTTGTCTCTGCCAATGGGCCAATGGAGATTATTCTCGATACACACATTAAAATCTCTTCCACTAGTAGCCTTAACTCTAACACTGGGCCGAGGCACATTACTCCCAATGCACTGGTTGCAGTTTCTTTCGCAGTAGCCGTGCCTCTGCTACTAGAGCTGGGAAAATTACTCCTGATGCACAGTTCACAGTTTTTTAACCCCTCCCCCCTCCCCCCTGTTCCCACCAGGTCACTTGTGCCTTCCTTTACCTTCTTTTGGGCTGCAGCACGCCACTGGTTCTTCATGGGCCTGGGGTCCGTATTGGGGCCGCTTGGCCTCTCTGTTCCGTTTCTGCTGCTCTGCAATGGCTCTGCAGTCTCTGCACAGTGTCAGCGTAGTTGTTGGACCAAACAGTCCACCTCATCGAGGTTACGCAACCATTTCTCCTCTCTAGTCTTATAGTAGGGTCTGCTCCCGCTAGACCCCTGCATGAGTCTCTCAGCTTGGTGCTGGTGTCTTCCGTTCTGCAGTCTTTCCTCAGAGTTTGTTACTCCCGCCTGCTGTCTGCTCCACTCCTGCTGCTGTTCCCAGTTGGACTTGACACTTTGTTAAGTCCATTGTCTCTTTTTATACAATGTTGCCAGTTCCTGCCCAGCCCCAGCGGACTGTGTGAGTCCTTTATCATTTTCAAGGGATTGATCTTCACTCCTTCTCAGGTCCTCCTCGTCTCAGTAAATGAGGATGGTAGCATGTTACAATGTAACATTGTGGCACTATGAAGAGAGTTATAAGACTGTGGTGGGTAGCTTGGAGTTTCAGATGGAAGGGGGTCAGGGAAGCTAACTACAGATTGAACGTCTCTATCCCCAAGAGGGGAATCCTCCCCTGCAAGGTCCTCTTGTATGTTACCACTCCTAGGAGTGGTCTCCCTCCTGGGGAGAAGTGACGTCCTCCAAAGATTCATCACAGGAGTCAATAATTACCTTGGTCAGGTCTTACTTGCTGGTTCTGGACCAACAGCCTGGATTAATAACCCAAATTGAGAAATTGACTATTACCAAGGACTGTGGAGTAATTACCAGCCAATGCCAGCCAATGTCACCCACACCTTAGAGAATTATTTCTATTAGCATTTGGCAAAATTCAGGCTTACTAATGGTTTTCTATTTTTGGGATACAAAATGTTAGGGCACAAAGCTAGTTACCAAAAAGAATGCTTGCCCAATAAAATGGCAACCAAGAGAAAAGATTAATGGGTGATCTGGAACAAGCCCTTTGTTGCTTTCTACGTTGGCCATTGTGCAAAGAAAAAAGGCACAAGTCAAAGAGAGACAGTGGAGAAGCAGGACCGAAATGGCGGGAGACACGTTTTATTTTAAATTTTAAAAGATAATAGAGAGTGTAATAGCAATGCCCACGTTCTGAACTTCTTGGGCCTCATTACAAGTACATAAATCCGGACTTAACGCCGCCAGTATAACCATATTGGCACCGTTTCTGCGTCCACCCAATCATGACCTGCGTACCCAGAAATAGCACCACCTCCAACCGCCACCGCGGAGTTTAGGCTACCGTAAACTCCGCCTGCACGGAAACCCCTCAGTTACCGGCAATACTAAACACTGCGATCATCACAACGAGCGCGGACATGGAAACACCGCCTGAAAAATGGCGTTAAAACCGTGATCACGGTGGCGGTACCGCCGCCACCGCGAACATGACGTTAAACAGTGCCTGCTGACCTGAATCAGGGCACAGGTGCACCAAATCAGCCCAGCTGGACCCAGCAAGCCAGTGGGAGCCTACAAATGGGCCACACCCAGCCCAACACAAAACAGAACCATGCAGGCAGCAGCTCTAGTAGCATTGGGATTGGGCCTACTCAACCAACAGGCAGCACTGCACATGATGGCAGTATTGTTGCAGAGGAGGAGGCGGAGGCGTAGGAGGCGCAGGGAGCAACCAGCTAACCCTGCACCCATGGCAACCCCCATTGTCCAGCCGGCACCACCTCGCAGGCAGCCTGCAATACCACGCATCAGGGCCTCACCCTGGAACCTTACCGCAGGACAGATCCACACACTATACCGGCTGGACCGTCCAACAATCCTTTACATCACCGCCATGATAGAGGACGACATCAGCAGCCACATAGACACCCCCAGCGCCACCCCCCCCTCCTGAAGGTTGTGTCTGTTCTGTATTTCCTTGGCACCGGCACCTATCAACACACAGTTGGTGAGCTGCACGGCCTATCATAACCCTGTTTCTCCAAAATCCTGGTACAGGTACTGGATGCCCTGTTGCGCCATGTGTCGGAACAGAGAGCCCTACCCCATATCCTCCCCGAGGTTATTGCCACCAAGTTGGCCTTCCATGCCATAGCAGGCATGCCAAATTGCATAGGTGCAGTCGACTGCACCCACATTGAGCTGACAGTACCACGTGCAATTGAGATGGTGTTCCGCAATAGGAAACAGTACCACTCACTGAATGTACAGATGGTATGTGATGCCACGCAAGTGATAACACATTGCTGCGCGCGTTTCCCGGGCTCAACCCATGACTCAATGGTACTGCAGAATTCCACATTGCCACGGTACATGGAACGCTATGCTGGACAAAGCACATGGCTATTGGGGGAGTACAGCTGCCAATGCACCGACCCTATGGAAGTGGTGTGTGTGTGTCCAGGGCAATGAGCAATGTGAGTGTGCTGCTCTGACTGCACGTGCATCACCCCCAGGCCATCAACTGAATAGACAGCGGGACCCAAACATCACAAAGCAACACATGACAGGTTACCACAGTGTGCCTGTACACACCCTGCCACATGACCAACACAGCCAATACTATCACTGGCCCATACACCTGGAGCCACTGCAAACACCCACTCACAATATGCAACACTGCCCTCCCAATGCACATGATGCCTGTACATGAGACGTCCTGCATCGACTACTTCATCACGGTGGGCTGACTCTGCCATGTGTGCACATCACAAAAACAAAGAGGTGATGGCTGGAAGGTTTAGAATGAATCTTGACCACTGGCAATGCTCTGGGCAACCCTCCAGACCAGCGTTCTTCGCCTGCCAAGCCATTACAGAAGGGGAAATACCATATGCAAATCAGGCTTTACCCCACCCCAAAAGGGGCAGTCCAGCCTGAACTGCTAGGCCACATCCCTTCTGCACGAGACCACAAGCATCCCCAAACATGTTTCGCCCTTTTTGGGGCTCATCAGTGAGGGGTAGCTTCGGTCTCTAGGCCCAGCAGGCACGGGACCCACGTCTGGGCATACCCATCCCACTCGGGGTGACAAAGCAAAAACAAAGAGGTGATGGCTGGAAGGTTTAGAATGAATCTTGACCACTGGCAATGCTCTGGGCAACCCTCCAGACCACCGTTCTTCGCCTGCCAAGCCATTACAGAAGGGGAAATACCATATGCAAATCAGGCTTTGCCCCACCCTAAAAGGGGCAGTCCAGCCTGAACTGCTAGGCCACATCCCTCCTGCACGAGACCACAAGCATCCCCAAACATGTTTCGCCCTTTTTGGGGCTCATCAGTGAGGAGTAGCTTGGGTCTCTAGGCCCAGCAGGCACGGGACCCACGTCTGGGCATACCCGTCCCACTCGGGGTAACAAAGCAAAAACAAAGAGGTGATGGCTGGAAGGTTTAGAATGAATCTTGACCACTGGCAATGCTCTGGGCAACCCTCCAGACCACCGTTCTTCACCTGCCAAGCCATTACAGAAGGGAAAAGACCATATGCTAATCAGGCTTTGCCCCACCCCAAAGGGGCATTCCAGCCTGAACTGCTAGGCCACATCCCTTCTGCACGAGACCACAAGCATCCCCAAACATGTTTCGCCCTTTTTGGGGCTCATCAGTGAGGAGTAGCTTGGGTCTATAGGCACATGACTGCACAAAGCCATACTCACAAGCCAATGTCACCCGCAGGGCAGAGTACACATGCACACCAATGCGTTGGTCAATGTCCATTTTCCAATGTCCTCTACGATGGCCAAAGAACAGTACCACCCACCGATCCAACCACTGCATGCCACATATGCATGAATGAACAATGACACAAGATTGCACTGCAACTGATGAAGACATGATACCACAAACACTGACATGTCCTCCCATCTACATCCCATGTAGGTGATGCTGGATATGCACTCACGCCATGGCTGATGACGCCTGTACGGAGGCCAAGGAACAGACATGAGGAGGCGTACAACAGGGCACATGTCCGCACACGTGGCATGATTGAGAGGACATTTGGACTACTGAAGGCCCGGTTCCGCTGTTTGAGCAGATCTGGCGGATCACTGCTGTACAGCCCAGTGAAGACGGGTAAAATTACGTTTGTTTGTGCCATGCTGCACAATCTGTGCCTGCGCAGGAACATTCCAATGCCACCAGACGGAGATGATGAAGATGAGGATGGAGACAGAGATGGGGATGGGGATGGGATGGCACAACCTCCTCCTGGGGGTCCACTAGATGGACAACGATCACGGATGCACTGATTCGCATTTACTTTTGAGAGACAGCACATTCACAGCATTGCATGGATATGATGATGCCAATAAATGAAGTGTTGTACTGCCAATGAAATGATGGATGTCCACTCATGTATGTTTTTTTTAAAATAATGATATATTGATGCATTAACAACAGGGAAGGAGGTGCAATGGTTAGGGAAGCTGTACACCCGTGACCACCCACCACCCAAATGTGCCCAACCCCAACCAGGCCCCAATATTCAAACCCCCTAATGGACCTCCCCCACCACCCAAACGTACCCACCCCCAACCAGGCCCCAATATTCAAACCCCCTAATGGACCTCCCCTACTACCCAAACGTACCCACCCCACACACCCTTCTAGTCCACATGTGTCCTGCAGTGCCGGACACACATGCCATCATTTCCGTGTGTGCTTATGTGCTTGTGCATCCTTGCCCGAGAGCCCCGTTAGCCGACTCGAGCGGCTCTGTGGACTGGCAGTGGTGGAGCTGGATGGGGTGGTGGTATTGGATGGCACAGAATCTGGAATAGGTGGCATATGTGCAAGATTTGCCTGATGGCCAATCGACATGGACTCAATCATCCTCGAGGTGTTGTCATTACCCTCCCGCACATGGCGTGCCAGGGTGACTATAGTGCTGGCAAAGTGTCCAATGGACCTTGAGAGGCGACGTACTGATGTGCTGTAGCACTCTCTCTGCAGCCTAGATTCCTCAAGCTGCCTCTCCACCAGCTGGGCGAGGGTAGCCTGCTGCTCCTCCATCCGCTGCATGTGGGAATTTAGCTCTGCCATTGATGGGGTGGGTGACCTCATAGGACTGTGGAGTGTTGTGGGGCTGAACTCCAGCTGATGGAACGATTCCAAGTCATCCAGGGTGGGCACCTCCCCCTGTGGCGCTGTATCAGACTGCACTGCCGGGGCACTGTTGTCACTACATGCTGCCTCCTCTGCACTACATATGCTCTCTGTGGTGGGTTGCATTGGCATGATGGGTGCCCGTGGCACCTGTGTTGCATCAGGCAGCTTGGACATGGTGGAGATGTTGGTGATGGTGGCCGGCACATGTGTTGCAGTTGCTACTGGGGGCAGAGATGCAGAACTGCTGGCAGCATCCTCCTGGGCAGGGGCGCTGGCTTGCACACGTGCAGAAGCTGATTGCCTGGTCTGTTGTGCAGTATCAATGTCACTCGATACGGCTGTGGGGACACAGAGGGCATGCATTTAGTTATGTGGTGGTGCCTGATGGGTGCATCACATGCATCATACAGGTTGATCATTTAATTGTAGCATTTACATGCATCTGCTTGTTGCCGGTAATGCATTGTAGTGATATGGGTCACCATCTGGATCATGATGGGTCCTTTGGCCCAGTCATGCACTGCCTGGGGGGGGGGGTTGTTAATGGGTCCTTTGTGCCACTCCTGGCCTCAATATCATATGGCATTCAAATTTGCACACTTACCAGCATCTGCAGGTGGACTCACTCCTGCCTCAGCATCCCCGATCCCATGGATGCCCTCAAGGTGGAAGACACTGCTCGCAGCACTCCTCCCATGTTTGCAGCCTCAGTGGGGAAGGGGGTCCTCCACCTGTCCCACTGCTGCGTCGGCGGTGTGTGAAGATCAGTTTCTGCACCCTCAGCCTGAGGTCATCCCACCGCTTGTGGCAGTCCTTTACGCTCCTCACAGTCACGCCTACAGCAGTGCACTTGCGTGCTTCTTCCACCCAAACTTCCTTCCTCCGCAGCTGTGTAGCACGCCGTTGATCGGCACTGAACAGCATCTCAGCATGCTCCACACTGTGATCAACCAGAACAGTTAGCTCCGCCTCGCTAAAGCGCTGTTTGCGCTCCCTCTGAGCTGGAATCCTGGCAGACCTGCTGGTGGTCCATTTTGGCTTCTCAAAGTGTGGATTTTGCTTGTGCTGACTCTGGATGGCAATGGATGGTTCTTTATATGATGGCTGCCTCTCTGTTTCCTGTTTTGGGGATCATGGTATTTCCGGTTCTATGTCCGTGGTGACGGTGGCGGAAACAGGTTTTGCGCTACTTGTGGCGCCGCTATGTCCATTTCCGTGGGTTTTTCCATGGCAGCAGTTACACTGTTTCCTCGTCCGTTTGGTGTGCGCGACTGACAGCGCGTAATCGGCCGGTCTTTCTGCAACCTTGCGGATGCGGAAACTTTGTTACTGCCGTCGCAGAATCACCGCAGTCCGGAACAGGGAAGCTGTAATGAGGCCCCTTGTCTGGTGGAGACACACCCTCACCAGCAAACCCATCGAGGAATTTTTTATCAGATTTTGTATGGATGCAATGAGCAAATGAGTGAGCGCGTAAGTCATTAGAATTACAGCAAACTCTTAACTTATGTATGATAGAATATATGCATGCATGCATTGAGAGAGAGAGAGAGAGAGAGAGAGTGTGTGAGAGAGAGAGAGAGAGAGAGAGAGAGAGGTCAGTAGAGTTGGGAGGATAAATGACATAGTGCTGGCATCAAAACGATAGAATAAGACGTTTGAGAAGTTAGTCTTCCCTTGTGTTGATCACATGGACCATCAAACTAGTGAAGATGGGAAAGGTAAGGTTTTCCCGAACTTTTAGATAGTTCCAGACTCAAGAAGAGGGGAGACACAATCAGAAGATTGTCAACAATGATTCAACCACAAATATCGCTGGGTTCTTCTATGAAGCAGACTATGTCCATTGAAGGAGAAATCTGCAGGAGAAGGTCGAGTGAACATCTCTATACGCCAGCATCCAAGAAGAGACTGCAGCTTCACCAAAGTAAGCAGCACAGAGGGAGTGACGAGTGATTTAAATGGCATCCCAGGAAATGGGGTCCAAAGACCGAGAGACAGTCTAAACAATAGAGTGGGAATGGAGGGAATGGCGAAGTGGCAGTCATTGCGGACACATTCTAGTTGTGCTCCATGGGGTCAGCCACACTAATAGCACAGAGCTGCGTCTAAAGAAGAGCTGATGGGGAGGAAATGAGAGCCGGAGCATGAAACAGACTGGTGAGCTAGCCGGCAGGCATCTGGGCATAGAGAAGCAGAGGCACCTTGTGGTGGAGGAGCCATGACATGGGGGCTCTGCGATGTGGCCCGGATGTGAAGAGACTGGGATGCCTCAGGGCCCTCGCGGCCTTACGCAGAGCTCCTCCAGCTGCCACAAGGAGGGAGCATGACTCGCCGCCCCATGCAGAGCCTTTCCCGGAGCGGGACCTCTGCCGGTGTGGAGGGTCGGAGGCTGGGCCTGTGACGGTCAAGCCTGTGGGCTCGCACACACAACCTTGCTCCTGCAGAGGTAAAGGCCTTCCCCTGCACAGCACCAGAAACAAAAATGCATCATCCAGCGAGGAAGAGAAGTAGGGGTGCACCAGATGGACCCATGCTGCAAAGCATGTCCCATCTTCATCTTGGCCACGTGTGGCAGTAAGGTGGCGTGGAAGAAGACCCATGGAACTGGGCGTGAGCCCTGATTCCACCCTGGGATAGACCCCTGATCTTCGTCAGAACCCTCAAGGATTGAGAGCATTGGTTCACATCGAGGGACGAGGGGGGCTGGTCTTGGACTGGTGGAGAGTGTGGGCCTGATGTGCCAGCGGAGATGAGGTGTTCCCCACAGGAGGCTTGTGCGCTGCAAGCCACGACTCACACAGAACACAACAACTAAGGTCCCCGGTCACGCTACCAGGACAACACTGTGCCGCAGAGTGGGTCAGGGCGTCTTACTCCCTGCCACGTTTTGCTGAGAGGGCTACATCAAGGCATTGGAGAGGTGTGGAGGAGTTGAGCCTTGCACAGAGGAAGCCTTCTCACTGCTAACACACTCACGTCCTTCTCCCTATCCAGACGGATATCCAGTGTTGGTACACCGACCCCTTCCATATGTGCCAAGATGGCCAGACAAAATAAAGGTGGCAAATCGGCCGCCATCATCTCCATGATGTGCGTCACAACGAAAAAAGTGAAAAAGCAAGAAATCAGGCCTGAGGCGCAGGTCCATACTCCATCAGCACACAACCCAATATGGACCTTAAAGCCACCAAACATGGCCTGCAGCCCATGCGACAGGAACTGAAAAATGAAAGCCAATCCAGCAGAGCCAAACTATGACAGAAGGCATCGACAATGGACATGCAGGTTCTGGGGCTTGAGGGCAGAGTAGACGACCTGGAAAACTTGACATGTGAGCAATCCTACGACTTAGCAGGGCTCAATACTTGGTTGACGCTCTGGAGGTGGACAACTACCAACTACAGGCCAGGACATAGAGAAAAGGGACAGATGAAACCATATCTGGATAAGGGGCATTTCCAACCATATCCCGGTCTTGGAATTGGAGGATTACATCCAGGGACTTTTGAAAAGCATTCTGATGTTACCCGATGAAGAGCACATCATCCTGGACCGCACTCATAGGGTGTACGTGACCTTCCAAAAATGTAATAACCAGGTCCCAGATGTGCTTACAAGAATACACTTCAACAATGTCAAGGAGTGAAATACGCTATAAGGACATGAACATTCAACTCTTTCAGGACCTCACCCCTGCCACAATGGTGAAGCGACGCACATTCAAGAAGGTGACCTCCTAGCTGAAGGAGAAGAATGGCATATAACGGTGGGGCTTCCACTGCTCGCTCCAGTTTACCTTGGAGGATAAAAGCTGGTCCCTCTCCTCTCCAAATGATGCAGACCCCCTGCTCCACCCGGAGATGGCAGAGGATTGGGGGCCAGAAGGCTCGGACGCCAGATCCTCTCCCTGCGACAGTGGTCCCCGCAAAACAATCGAGACCTGGTTCTTGTCCAAGTACACCAAGAGGCCTCGCCCTCTACGGGGTAAGGGAGCTCCACCTCAAGCTGATCCCCACCCTTGCTGTCTGGCTTATATCTGTTCAATCACTGGCAAACAGGCTGAATGCCGCGACTCTCTTGCAGATACCCATAACGCCTCACATGTGCCGATTTATCTGTTCCCATTAATATATTGTTCTGTCAGTTAATTAGCTGGGCTGGCTCCACTTGTTAAACTTAGTTCACATATAGGGCATACCCAACAAACGCGCCCACATACCGTATCCCTTGTTTAGTGGTTCTGCACTTGGCCAATCAAAACTCAGGCTATACAAGCCAATGTTTCCGCTAACCTTTGCCATAGTTGGGCAAGATCTCACTTTCTTAAATTTTTTGGGCACTAATTTTCACTAGACACAGTTTATACATGCAATACCCCCTCATTCGCACACTACATCCCCCTCGAATGAGGGCGCAACACCACTACCCGCCACTGTCATCACTAGCATTGTCCAGGAACTGAATTACCCAATGAAAAGAAAAGGGGTCCTTCATTGCCTTTGACAATCATCAGACAGCTTAATCTTTTTACAAGGAAAGTACATACTACAATCTGACAAACATCGCCTCAAGCACCTCAGTTTCCCGAAACAATATTTCTTGTCCAAACGTTCTTAAAAAGGGGGCTGCAATTCTCAGGACCAGAGACCTGCCACTTAGGTTTTTTTGCATTCCAAAAGGACACGGGGGGGCTGATTACTCATCTTGAAGAACTTCCTAGGCAACAACCTGGTCCTCCTACCCTCCACATGTGACCCTGACAAGTGCCAAAACACATTCCCCAGGACACTAAGTCCCATCCGATGACATTTTGCCAAAGGTCCCCTCATATTGGCTGTGTACTTTAATATGACACCTAACCCTCAGCTAAATAAATCACAACCATTGGAACAAGCGGGTTTCCGGAATGCCTTAGCCTTAATTCACATCTTCCGTGAAGTGACGGTGGTGAACTCATGAGGGAACTGAATCTGGAGGAGACTGACTCTCACAAGTACACAGGGGTAATTGACGTCTCAAACCCATACTCGCGTCACCAGCTTTAATCCACTGCCTATCAGACGTGGAGATAGGAATCAGGTTCTTGACAGACCACTCACCGGTCATGGCACGACTTGAAACACACTGTTAAGAGCCCAACCCAAACCTCTTTGAAGGGCTTGTAAGGGACTTGGTTATTCAAGCAGAACAAATATGCCACATAGACCATTACTTTGCAACTAACGTAACTCCAACATGCCTTGGAATGCTATATGGGACGCCTCGAAGGCAGTCACAAGGGGCAAATGCATCTCCAGGTCTTCAACATTTGTCATGAACAAGGAAACTGCCAGGCTCCAATTAAGTGATGAGATGAAGAGGCTTCAGAAGGTTCATAAATCCTCAACGCTGTGGGAGGCACAAGCCAAACTGGAGGTGCATTTAGCTGACCCTATAGTGTACACAATCTCACTAACCAATAATACTACACCCAGGCCAATAAATTGAACAGGTTACTAGGAAACAATCTAAAAAGTCTCAAGGCAAGGAATAACATCCCCCGCCTCTCTGACTCAGACGGGGCACTACAGCGTGGAGAAGCAGATACGTGTGAAGTAGCGTATCAATGCTTCTCCTGACTCATGACCAGCCCAACCATAAGCAGAGAAGAACACCAACATTATATACAACAAGCCCATCTACGTTCTATCGCTGTAGAAGAAAGGGACTCGCTAGACCAACCGAGGTAGCAAAAGACGAAGAAGAACCAGCAACACCCTCCCTCGCTCCGAATAAAACTTTGGGCCCGGATGGGCTTCCTACCCAGTATTGCAAGCAATAAAAAGCCACCTGGTGACCCCTTTAACTAACTTTTCAATTCTTTCCTTACCTCTAAGGCAGTGACTTAGACCATGGCAGAATCGCAAACGGTGCTGCTCCCCAAACCTGGGAGACCAGGTACTGACTGCGGTTCATGTTGGTAGATCATTCTCTTAAACACTGATGCTAAAATATTTGGGTAACTCATAGCCAGCAGCATCGCAGGGGTTCTCCCTGTCCTTATTAATACAGACTAGTCAGGATTTATCATCAGTAGGTCCACCCAGCATAACATTCGAAGGGGCCTCAATCTCGTTGACATATGCTGAAGGGATGTTGCATTTCTTCTCCATGCTGGCAAGGCATTTGATTGGTTGGACTAGTGTTTTGTCGAGAAGACCCCCACGGCCTTCAGGTCGGCCTAAATATTAAAACCTGTATGTGGGCTATAACGACAGTCCCTTCACACCAAAATAAGGTTAAATGACCTTGGCATTCAAACAATATATATGACAAAGGGGGAGCAAAAGGGGAGCCCACTGCCTTCTCTCCTATTTCACACTAGCCATGGTCCCCTTTGCGAGCCACATCAGGTAGAACCAAAATATTCTGCGGATCAGGAGTGGAGTCTCTCCCCACAAAATAGCTTACGTCGATAACATTTTCTTTTTCCTAAGAGATACTGAGAGATCCTTACCCCATGCTTTAGGAACTTGAGACATTCAATAAGGTGGAAGACTATACAATCAATTATACTAAGTCATGCGGCCTCAACATTTCAGAAACAATAGACACTATTCGCAGGCTAGAGGAGAGGTTTCCCCTTAGATGGTCGAACACATCGATCGAACACTTGGGAGTCTCACTATCCCCACGACATAAAGATGTTTTCAAATATAATATCCCTCCCCTCATTAAATCTCTCTCCATGGACGTCACTAAATGGCTACCCATAGATATCTCATGGCTGGGTAGGATCTCCTCTGTGAAAATGAACATAATCCCTACGTTCCTATACATGTTTAGTAGCCTCCCCATTCATATTCCTAAACCCTCTCTCCTAAACATTCAGTTACTTGAATCGATTTATACCACGAACAGAACAAAATATTTCACTTTGGGGTGGAAGTGTCCCAAAAACTCCCCGAAGGTCCTTTTCCATTCAACTGCGGTTGGCGGTCTGGGGTTTCGAAAGTGAGAAGATACCTCAAGTCGTCACAAATAGCACAAATCTATAAATGGACAACACACTTTAGGCACACAGGATGCCCACGATTGGAACAATCAGCCGCCAGCTTCTCCCTGCACATGCCCCCTGCCATGAGCAGACGGAACAGGCAGTTAGGAGACCGCCCACGCCAATCTACATTAGCAGCACCATCCTAATGGGATAACGGGCATACGCTTTGCGGCATCAAACCAGGCCTGGGTTCCCTCTCACCTGTACTCGGGAAACCCTCCTTCACACCTGGATTAGAAAAGGGGCTTTCTACCTGTGGTTGGGAGGGGGGCGCATTTGGGAATCCCTCCTTCATACCTGGATTAGAACAGGGGCTTTCTAACTGTGGTTTGGAGGGGGGTGTATTCGGAATCCCGCCTGCACACGTGGATTAGAACAGGGGCTTTCTACCTGTGGTTTGAGGGGGGCAGGCCACCTTTGGGATTGTTACACGCAAGGCCAACCATGCTCCTTCGAAGAATTTAAAACCAAACTCTTCCTTCCTGAAGTTATGATATAGCTCAGATTTGGCACTAGGCCTCACACCCTGGAACCCAGTTGGCTGGTCTAAGGATACGAGGGAAACCACGGCCTTGGAGCTGTTGGTCTGAGACTTAAGGGGAAGGGGAAAATCTTGCAGATCTACTGAGTTTTTGATATATGTGACCTAGAAGGTAAACTTCCATAAATGCTGGTTTGGGAAGGGGAGTTCCAATGAGACATGTTTCCAGACTCATGGTCACGCATCTGGGCCAGGGCACAAAAGAGCTCCAAATGTACTCTCATGAAAGAGAACTCTTACAAGGTCATGATGCACTGGTATTACTCTCTCAATGCCTCCATAAACTCATTCCAGGGCACTCACCATCTTGCTGGAGGGGCTGCGCAACCACGGGTACACTCGAACACATGTGGTGGTTCTGTCCCAACGTGCAATTTTATTGGAAAGAGATCCTATCCAGAATTAGGGTAATTACAGGAGTAGTGGTCCCCATGGACCCGCTCATGCCCAATTTGGGCGATGTTGACCAAGAGGCGACCTACGGGGAGGATTTGTTCCGTGTAACACAACTCCTCAAGGCGCCCTGTTTAACCCTGGCTCACTCATGGAAATCCCCTCAGGGACACATCCTCAACATTTGGTGGCCCAAAATATGGCAACCATGTGTGGCCGAGAAAATCAGGCGACCCATTATAGTTTGTTGCCCAAATTCTCAAGATGATGTCTCCCTTGGGCAGCGTACTGCAATGATACACTGGACATTCCCCAAAACCCACAACTTTGCGTCACCTCACACTATTCTAACCTGTATACTACCAACCAACAGGTGACCAAACTCAACCACCAAGGGGGGGGCGGGAATGACTGAGAAAAGGGATGGTGGGACGGGTATGGTGGCAATTACTGTCTGCGTTTAATATCTATTGGGGGAAATGTCTAAGTGCTTGTTTGAATCCAGATAAGACGCATGTCTCTGTGCCCTTTACACAGTCTTTCTCTAGATCTTCTCAATAACATGCCTGCGGTTACTTTGACTTCCATAAATGACATTTCTTGATCTACTATGTGCTTCTGTCTTTGCTAATGTCAAATTGAAAAATGTTAAATAAAGTTGAGTTAAGAAAAAAAGAGTGGGGATTCATACAAACTGCATATTGGTAAAGTAGTCAAAGTCTCTGGATTGCTATAGGAGAGAAAGAGTCATTGCAATGCATGCTGGGATTTATCATGCAACGAGCAATACAACTGAGAGACCATATACCTGGGAGATTGGAAGAGACCACCATTTCTCGTGGATGTTGGATGGAAGACTGTCCAAGGGAAACCAGAGAAAGAGTCAGCAGGAAAATGGCACTACTATTGGTTCTTGATTACATCAACTGTGCTTAAGTAAAGCAAGGAAGGCCTCTTTGGTGAAATAATAATACAAACTGTTTCTTTAAGAGGCGGTGGGACATAGTTATTTGGGCTAGGTCAACAGGTGTGTGCGTGCTTGTAGTAGGCCATTTCTTACGTTATGTCCTTAAGTGCAGGAGAGATGAGGCACCTAGGATGTGCATTCTATGTTATTACAGAGTTCAGGTGCAGCAGAAGGTCTGGTTTCCAGGTTTCTGGCTTTCGGTCTGCTTGCCTCTATCAGATTCAAGTCTTGAGATGTCATGCAGGCCTTCAGACAGGGTTGTTTTTTTTAATAGGTTTGGATGGAACTTTGCTTGTGATGGTCTTTTGTGTGCGATGCATGCCATTTTGAAGGTGATGTTCGTGGAAGGAGCGGAACTCTCAAAGAGATCTAACGAGATCCTGGACACTTTTGTGGAAATATAAATAATAAAGGACTATCATGGTCTGCTGTTAAGGATCTGTGAATCCAGAGTGGATGTGGTACTAAGAAACAGTATTTTTGGAATTTAAGGATGCTGGCGCAGTGTGCAGAGGGATTGTACCCCAAGACGTACCGCCTGTTGAAGAGCACTATATTGGTACACCAGAAAGGTATTCATGGTGTCTGACCTATTCAGGAGGACAAACTATTTTTGAATTTTTCCTAACAGGAAGGAATTTGGTGAGGATACGCCCTTTGGATTGAGTGAGGATTAGGCAGTGTTAGATAACGCCCTTGGGAGGACCTCTTTGATGCGGTTGAAACATGTGTTGGCGGCGGGACCAGAAAATAACATATGTCAAACCTGAACTTTGTCAGATTCTGCTTAAGTGTATGGGAAATACCAGTAATAGTAAAAGGGAGTGGATCAATGTGTCTAGTGTTTAGTTGGATTCGATGATCTGGGGGGTAGTTGAGTAACCAGTGTATCTCTCTGCTGGTCTGGGGGTGTTGTGGTCATGTTTCCTCAGTCCTCTGATGTGACAGGCAGAGGTCTGCGGGAGGACTTTCAGGGGAGTCAGGGAGTTGATGGTCCTCCAGGGAAAGGGCCACCTCTTGGGCCACGGTTCTGTTGATAAAGGTCATGAATTTGTGAAGGTAACTTGTTGAGTCGGCCTAGGACATGAGCCTCCAGGCTCCGAGATGAATAATGATTAGAGGAGCAAGGATGTAATTCCTGTATAAAGGACTTAAGGTTATAGGAACTGTCCCAGTTGAAGTGTCAGTGAAGGACACAGCAAAGGTCCCTTTGTCTGGGAAATGTCTTGTTCCCCTGGTTACAAGCCTAAAAGCAGGCACAGCATTTAGGCCATGATCTGTTCATCGTAGGGCGCTGGTGAGCAATATCTCTCGATGTCTACCTAAAGGTAAATAGCAAAGCACTATGCATGTGTTTAAAGTTCATATACGCTAACTCAAAATGAACACAAGCGCGATTTGAGAGCAATTTGGCTTGGCCAAGGAAGCTCACTCAGTGATCAAAATAAGACAGCTAAGATAATAGAAGATATTACAATAAGCCAACTTTGAATTCCTCAATACCGCAGACATTCGCCCCTGTATCTGACTGGCAAAAACATGTCTAGACGAATTTTGAAAATGGGGCTACTGAAACAATGATCTGTCGTGTTGGTGAGGGGTTAGAACGGAAATGTCTTCAACTGGGTTTACATTCATCAATCACTCTGAAATAAAGCTCCCAGAAGCTTGTATTCAGGCACGAAATGGCACTAAAAAAACAATACATGCAGCAGCTGTATATTTTGTTGTACACTGTAATATGATACAGATAGTTTGTTTCTGTTGTAATAAAAACAATGGGATGTCGGAAGCGGCTACAACCTTTGGTTGGCAGCGCCGCTTGACTCTCTTGGATGTTGATGGGTCCTTTCCTTAGGAGTCCTTGCTGCCTCGCTGTTTTGGATGGTCGGAGCCGTAGCATTGTTGGGCCTTGGCACCTTTGGCGCTCTTGGTGTCGCTGCTCCGGATCTGGTGAGTTGTGCTGTCCTGACGGTCCCGACGGCTGAGGCTTGGTGCTTCTGCGTCTTTCGCGTTCCTGCTATGTCCTGCCAACGCCGGTGTGTTGGTGACGGTGTGTCATGAAGGAAGATGGAACCATAAGTCAGTACACCTCTTGGTATACACCCGTCATTCCTTTAAGGAGTGCTTTCCTTTATTTAAACATACTCTGTTTCTTCATGATGCACTGGGGCATATACTTTCTGGAAAACTTGAGTGTTACCCTACTCTGTTGGAAGGCCTGACGTTTCTCAGTGCAGTATGCTTGTTACAAGAAGTCATAGTCTAAATAAGTCTTCCAGTAACCTGGCTAATAAGGTGCCTAACACTGTACCTGTAGGGTACAGTGCTTTGACCGCTTCCTCAACACCAGACAGGAATCGTCCGTCCGAGGTCCTGACACTTATTGTGTGCGTAGGAGACAGAGGATCCAGGCGAGGCGAATAGATCCCTCCTCAGATGTTGAGAAGGTCCATGGCCTGGTTTCTGCCATTTATGAAGCAAGCTAGGAATTGGAAATAATAGGCCCGGCTTGTCAGGCAAATAATGGGAAACCTTAGCAGGAACTGGGATTCCCCTTCTATAGCAACATATTCTTTTGGGGGGAAGGTGGAGAAGGTGACTCAAGATTCACTGACACACCTCACTCTACAGCCTCTGTTGGAGTCTGGGGGAACTCACCAGGAGTATCCCCCCAAACCACCCACACATTGGGTGCGAGTTAAGGCTAACATAACCGAGGAGCTCAATTTGTGTAATAGCTTTTCTGGTTTCTGCATATGATATGATATGATATGATATGGTATTTGTAACATGCCTATACACAAGTGTTTCAAGGCGCGACGAGGCGGGGGGAACAAGGGAGGACAGACAACGATCCTACTAGGCCAAGTGTCATTCAGATCGCGCAAGTGCAAGGGTAGAAGGGAAAGGGAAAAGTGCAAGGGGAAAGGGAGATGGGAAAGTGCAGTACAGGGTTAGTAGAATACAAGATAAATAATAAGGGCCAGTTAGTGGCAAGTGCAAGGTAAGTGCCGGGAGGAGGGGCTGTAGGGATACCCAGACAGTCCCGCAGTGCAGGGGTTGCCAGGGAGGCAGTGCAGGGAAGAGTGAGCTAGGCCAAGGACCGAGATCAGTGACTGGGCCAGTTGCAGATTTAGTGCAGGTTCAGTGATTTTAGCAGGGGGGAGGGGGAGAGAAAGCGGAGGCAAAGTGGAAGATTTTGAGGTGCTTCCGGAACCGGAGATGGTTCTCCTCATGTTTCAGGGAGGCAGGAAGGCTGCTCCAGAGGGAGGCCCCTGCTGTGGAGAGAGATCTACCTCCAACTCGTTGCTTGGAGAAGCGGCTGACCGTGAGAGAGTTGGAGGCGGAGGAGCGAAGAGCATATGTGTGGACTTGCTGGATAAATGTGTTGCAAAATACCACCTGGTTAAAATGGATAGTTCCTTCCTAACATATTCACAACCCTCAACAGTGGTACAATATTATCGGGATGAAACAGATCATTTGTGTCAAACAGACTCACAACCCAATACGGTGAGCCAGTCTTTGCAGATCTCTCAGAAGGTAACTGTGTGTCTTGGGCGTGAAGCTACATCTAACCCACGTGCTGTGACACTACCTCCATCGTTGGCAATTAGTGAGTCACCACATATTCTGATCCCAACATCTCCTGCTGCCCTATGTAAATGTTAGTATTGTCACAATCCCCAACCCACCACCTCTAACCCCTCCCCCCTACCTCCCCACCCAGATCAGCTAATGCTAAAAATTAACCCGGCCACTTCACAAAATGTGTGGGTGGGAAAATCTCAAATTCCGGTGATAAGTGATACAACTTCAAAAAGACTCTTCATGGATGGAAGAAACTTTAGGATTGCCAATCTAGAGAAGGCAGTAGGGAAAGCAGTGCCCTGGCTTCCCAAGAGAACAGGGCCGGGGGTTGGTAGAACCTCTGACCTGAAGCTGGAGAACTGGTGTGTCCAGAGGATCAGGGATTGTGTTTTGGTGGGATGTGGGTCCAGTAATTTGCCACTTTTCCTGAGCAGGTTTCAATATCTGCCGAAGGGTTCGTCGAATTTGAGATCGGTGATCTGTTTGAAGGGAGTCACAGGATCTGCTTTGAAATGCTTCGCCTGTAGTGATGGTAGGAAAATCTGTAACTGTTCGCGTTTTTATTGATATTGGTTGGTGTATGTATTGCTCAGGGTTGTTGCTAGCTCTGGAAAAGATCAGGGGCTACGCTAATTTCGGGACTGGCGGGATTCGGGGCTAGCTATAGCCTTTTGGTTGTAGTCCCTGCTTCATGTCTTTGTTCTATGTTTGTTTGCTTTGTTAATTATGTGTTAGCGCTCTGAGGCCTGCAGGCGTGTGGAGCTTTATAACAATTAAAATAAATAAATAAGTATGGTTAAGATACCTTTTGGACACTGGTGGGGTCACCCAGTGAATGCTTTTAAAAAGTAGGGGCACTTAACATTAAATAAAAATGGCTGAAAGCCTGGTCTTATTAGAGAACCACAGAGGTCATCAGAGTGCTTTTTAAGCAGTGCTTCCCTATATAACCATTAGTGCTCTAAATAGAACACAACCTTTAAAAAAAAAAGGAAACAGTAACCTTGCTTTTAACATATAAACAGAAGTCATTGTTCACCGCCCTAAACCAGCAGGAACGAAAACAAAATGCAGACATATTGAGAAAAGAAAATTCTCCTGTTGACACTGCTTCTCGCCTTGAGATGTATTAATTATGGAGTAGGGACTGTAATATGCGGCGAAGGAAATAGCTCCCTCTGCAAGAATTGGATCTTACGAACAAATATGTATTTTAATATTAATCACTGTGCCTTACCAGGCGTGCCACACTGATCGCTCAATTGTTTGCCACGAAAAAAAGATGTGCTTCTAAACAGATACTGCACCAATTCAAGCCAAAGACCAGCATTGACAAAGCCAACAGTCTTGACTTTGAATTTGGAAAATGTGTTCCTGGTGCCAGTTATGGGCATCTTATAAGCAGGTAGTCACAATATTTGGCATTTGTTAGAATTACATGCCCAGGTGCTGACATTACTTTTCCGGGCGTGAGGTTCGTCAAGGAGCAAGGTAATGTAGGAACAAACAGGGATTTTAAGCTCCTCCAAGTTCCTCAGCAATGAAGGAAGCACTTGACTTGCTCTGCCCCATCCCTACCGGCCTTTAAAAGGAATGCATGTACTTGACAGGCTCTTCTCTTACCCTCAAGGCAGGATTCTTGGGCTTGAGAGGAGATGTGGCCCTGGTGACTACACGTGTGATAGTTAACTCAGGTGATCCTGGGACACTGGGAAGCACCTTGATCGCCCTGTATGCAAGCTCCCTTATCTGGCTAAATTGGAATCATGTTGACATTGAATAAATGTCAATGAAAAAGCTTTCGAAATAGTTGGAACCCAAGCAATAGACCCAGGGCTGCTTCGTGTACTCTTTTGCCGAAAGCAATTGTGTGAATGTTGAGCATTCTCTCCTTTGTGTATTCATGAAAATGAGCATGGTACTGCTACATGCTACCATCACAGTCCAGGTAACATACATACATACATACATACACAGGTAACATATATACCCAGAAGTGTTCCACTTGCAATAAAAGAGCTCACAGGGCCATAGAAAAGGCCAGTGAGCTTGGAACACTTCATGCACGTGTGACTGACTCTGCCCCAGCCCTACTAAAGTATCAGAAATACTTGAACAATTTGAAAATGGAACCTTTCATCAAAATATCAAAGGATCCAAAAATAACATTTTTGGGGGAAATATACTTTTGCTCCTAAAGATGTCAGGAGCCCTTACCTCTTGGTCTAGTTATGGTCCAGAGGCGGGGTGATGACTGTGCCCTTTAGTAACCTCGATTGAATCCCAGAGCCACACATTACCACATTATATAGCCTAGGGTACATTCCTGCAATGAAGTTCTCTCATACACCACCTTTGGAAGCACCTAGACAATAATTGCATGGCCGTGAATATACAAATGCATTCAATGTGGTCCATAGAACCCATGCTGCTTCTTACCAATACAAGAGCAGTGCTATATGTCCCATTGCAGTGTGCACTGGGCCAGTGAATATAGCCCATGTTTTACATGTTACTTGTATACTGACCCCCAACTCTCTATGGTTTTTCTCCCAGGGCCTCAGTCGCACAGAGACATTGTGAAGAAAAGTAAAGTAAAAAAAAAAAAAAGACAGTGGATCTCTTTTAAATATTCAGGATGTTTTGGCTTCCGATTACCGCCCCGCGTCCTCCTGCCCGGTTGCTCTTGGTGCTTAAGTTCACAGATCATACATGTGCGCCAATTCAACCTTAATAAGATGTTGTGACTCTTTGGCAATTGCAACAGTCGATTTCCTGACAGTGATGTTAAGGGTGTTTATTTTTCAGTTTGTTCTACCTACAAATAGTTGGCAACAACGCGTCTTTCAGAAAGAGCCATTTAAGGCAGTCATCAAATAGTTTTTTTGCAATCAGTCCAGTTTTTGATTAACTATAGATCTGTAGTGCTTGGCATGTGCCGGAAAATAAGAAGAGCAAAATAAAAGAGGTGATTATTACTAAGAGCAAAGTATTTCATTTGAAAGAACGGGACACCTCGCGGCGACTGTATGACAAATCAACTCCCGGGACACCAGTGTTCCATTGATTATTATCGGTTTCTAAACCATCAATCAGCCCCACAGCTCTAGTACACCAGAAGGGATATGAACAGATTGGAAACACAAGTCATTTATAAACCTTGCCCAATCTTGGTAACGTGGACGGAGCGACAGGCTTATCTCCGCAAGGTCGTGGATCATTGTATAGTTGTAACACAGCGCAAATAAAATTATTATCCAATGATAAAAAGGACTGTCCAGTAAAGGTTGCATAAATATATCTACTTTATTATTATCACAACAGACAGTTCTAGCACACGACAAAATACAACCCATACTTTAAAGGAATGCAGAGGACAGACAGTTTCAAGAAGGGAAAGGGATGCACTCTGGATACTGACAGGAGGGTAGTTGTTAAATGAATTGCAATAGTTCAAGGACACTTGGTTTCGGCACTGAGGGAGTAATGGGTCGTACAATGTCACTAGGGGCCTTCAGAGAAGAACCAGGTGGGATATAACAACAATGTACCTTGTGCTTGTAGAAGTTCTTGTTACTAGACAGCGTCAAGTCGGGTTCAGGGCGTTTTGCAGATTCTGAAACAGAGTTCAAGACGGGAGACAGCTGTGGGTATCAGGTGGCAGGCAGTTCAGCAAGCGAGGCTGGATGGACGGCTGCAGGCTGGCCTACACGGCGGTTCGGGGTCAGGATTTATTTTCTCGGACGGTCTGAGCAACTGCAGGTGACAACAGTCAGGAGTGCAGTCGGTTTTAGCTGTATGGGCTTGACTGTCTAAATAATGTCCTTTAGGGTGGACACTGGTTGATGCTTGTTGCTGCATTCCTCCTAACTTCTTTGCTGGGTACATCTCGTCCATTAAGGTGCATGGCCCAAAGCTGAGGAGTGTGTTGCATGCAAAAGCCTTGTCCGTGGTTTGGTACAGAGACTCTCTGGCCCTTCCCACTTAGGAAGCTTGCTTACAGAGCCTAGCAGGGCATGCTGTGTGCTGGCTGGGTACCGGTTCCGGGAGCTTCTGGAGGGTCCTCTGGATTCAGTATCTACCTCTGTTCTCTGGGAGATGTTTAGGGGAGGGATATTCCTCCCTCTTTAGAAATCCTGGCATTCCTTTCTCTGGTGGAAGCTGTAAGGCAGACAGTATCTTTAACCAGGGTCCAAATGAGTTCTTCTTGTTACTCCTTGCAAAGTCTTCAGATGATCTGCCAAAAGAGGAGCTCAACCCTCTTTTAAAGCCAAATGGGCCCCAGTGATTGGTGTAGGCTAGACCTACCTTAATGAACAAATCCTGGGTCCCCACCAACAATCTTCTGCTATGCGCGAGGTCATAACCAGAGTGCTTTGCAACAGGAAAGGTAAATGGGGTGAAAACATATACTACTAAGTCCCACCCATCTTCCTGTCTGTTGAGCATCAAAGGGTATCTCTGCTTAATTGAGTTCTCTGTCGTTCCTGATTAAAGGCAGGTCTCCCTTGAAGTTGTGGCGAGAACAGACTTTTTGTCTCCATCAAATCACATACTCCTACCCTCTGAATGGGGTCTCCCTGAGGCAGTTGCCTACTGTAAACACATATACCAGACATGACAGCTCACTGTAATTGATACTAAGAGGTGGGAGCTGGCTTCAGGTTGACACGGATGCATATCAAAAGTGTAGGGGTTTTCTGTCTTTTTGAAGCCCTCTGACCAGGCCTCTCGTGGGCATGCTTACATTAACTCTCATCAGTATGCATCACTGCCACCAGCAGGGCCAACAAAGGATAGGGTGGATCCATGGAGTCTTTGTTCTTTAATTAGGCTGGCCATGGCAGGAGGAAGGTTTTGCCCTCCCCCTTTTGAGGTGTCTTGGTGCACTCCTGGGTGTCACATTGGAACTAAATGTGACAGGGACAATTGCACCTGTAGGCTTTTTCCACCCAGAGTACACAGGCCTATGTGCATGTCTTGTGGTGAGCATAGGAAAATGTGTGCAGATTTGTAACGCTCACCTGTAACTCTGCGGGGACGCCCTTGAAGAACTCCCTCAAACTTCAGAGAATAACTATTCCTGTAGATAGGATGACAAGAAAACAACCCTCCTTAATTAGTGTTCCCTAAAAATCTAATTCTAATAAAAACAAGAAGAGAATTAGTTAAACCAACACCAGAAAAAGCTCACCTTAAATTCTTTTTTAGTGAGCTCTCCATCCTGCATTCATACAGCGGCGCATGTCCTGAAGAGATGGTGTTGTGTGGATGCAAGGTAATAATTCTTATAGAATGACAAAGGGCAACTAATGGCAGGGGGAAAAAGACACCCTTAATAGCAATGCCTCATATGAAAATTAACTGTGGAAGAAAAGAACATCAATTCAGGTGGTTCCTAATGAGGAAGCAACTAAAAGGTAAGTAACTGTTAATATCAGGCAGGCAAGGCAAATAAACGGTCACAAGAAACCACTCTGTTCTGAGAAAATCCTCAATACACCAACCTAATAGAAAACAAACTAAAAATGGTTACCAGCTGTGTGTAAAAGTACAGTGTGAAATAAAAGGCCTGCCTCAACAATGAGAGTAATTACAGGGGGAATGGAGCGCTAAAACTCGCAAGCTGAGGCAAATGGAATTGCAGAGTGACACAAAACTACCCCAGTCAATGAATGTAACACTGAAGCGCGGTGCGCTATAACTCGCACTGCTGAGGCAAATGGAAATGCAGTGTGACACGAAACTACCCCAGTCAATGAATCTAACACAGGAGCACGGTGTGCTAACCCGCACAGCTGAGGCAATGGGTAAATGCACAATAAAAGGAAATGAAAGCAAGTCTGTTGTTAATGATTCACTCGCAACAAAGCTCCAACTAAACAATCTGATTAAACATGGGAAAACCCCGAAAAGGTACTTGTGTGAAGAAAATCAGAACTTCTTACGGACCTCTGAGGAGGGGGACACTGGAGATTAAAACTTGGAGATGGGAAGTGGAAAAGGGAACAGAATCTAACGGGCTATAACCAGACTATGGACAGAGGAGAAATAATCAAGGACAGGACTGAAAAAACTATGAAAAAAGGGGGAGGCCGAAGACTCTGACTAGAATTCTGTGGAGACCGTAGTGAGCGTCCATACTGCAAGGCAGTCAGCAACGCGAAGCGCGTGTCTCCTCAGGAAACGAGTACTTGTAACAAAGGTTGCTCAAAGACTAGACCTGCAAGATTAGTTCCTGGTTGGCACCACCAGTCTACCATTAAGGGAACATGAATTTCACAAGTCTTCCTATATGGATCTAATAGGAAACTAGAACCCCTCCCACTAACAGATCGATATTAATCCTTAAGGATCCATTGGCTTAATCAGAGAACTGGCTGGGAATCATGACAAGATTGGCCCCACACATTTTCCATAGGGTGATCTACCATCATTCAATTTCATATACATTTAAAAAAAGCCCAGGTGAGTGCACACCCACCGTGTGGATGGTCGAATTCCTCACAGTCCCATTCCTTCAAACATAAAACTCACTTAAGATGGCCACCATGGATCAGGAAGACAGGGCTCCATGCAGAGCCTCTCTTCCATTTCCAAGAAGGCCAGCATGGAAGACAGGAGGAGGCACCAGCAGTGGTTGCTGACACCGCCACAGCAATAATCAGGTGGGGCTGGCGGAATACAAAATAAGAAGGGAAGATGGTGGGGAAGATGCCATCAGGTTTCTCGAAAAGCTGTATTGGATTGGTAGATTCAGCCCACGGTCTGAGCAACCTGATTGGTTGCTCCCCCGCCCTAGATTCTAATTAATCTTAACCTCTGCAATTGCTCTGGGCAACACTCCTGACCATCGTTCTTTGCCTGCCAAGCTCTTACAAAAGGGGAAACACCAGGCGTTGACCCACCGCAAAAGGGGCAGTCTAGCCCCAAACTGCTTGCTCATATCCCTTCTGTACGAGACCACAAGCATCATCAGACTCGAAAATAAGAATAGCAATGATGTTAAAAGAATTGAGCCATGTCCATGCTTGGACCAGACGTTCCCATCATGCCCTGTACCATTTCAATAGAAATCCACCCAGTTGCATCAAGGGCACTGCTGAAAAGCAACATTAAACAGGTGGAAACAATGAGTAATATCGAAAGCATCACTTGCCACCTTCTAGAAAAGGAACAGCACAAAGCACCTAAATGTGTACATTGATGGCATCAAGAAAGGGATTCAAGTTCCTGACTGACATCATTTACAACCCGAGCTGCATTCCTATCCATAATGTCACCGGAAACCCTTGCTTGGACCCACCATGTTTTAACCTTAACTTTTTCTCATGCTGTCGGCCCTTTCCAACCTCATCCTTGAAAGCCTACCCCTGTCCTGTGTACACCATCAAAGCACGTTGGGGTATTTGCCATCAGCCTTCAACACCCTCTACAGTCCCTCCTTCAGCACAAGTACCTCCGGCCCGCAAGAAAGCCTTTATCATACTCCTCCTCAAGAAACCAAGTATCAACACAAAGTCTTGTAATAGATGCCATCCAAGTGTGAATCCGGCGTGGCAAGAGTGGGGGAGGGGCTGAACTATGTCCCAAGTCCTGTTTTTATGGTGGATATCGAGTTTCCCAATGTGTGGTCAAAGAAGGTAACACCACCTCACGAGCCATCTTCATGGGTTTCCATGCCGCATTCCAACAATTCCTCTGCAGCTCAGAGCAGTGGCAGCTTGTGAATTTGTAAAATTGAGGGTTGTAAAGCTTTTTCCTGAATCGAACCAAGCAATCACACCTAAACTTAACACATTAATGTTTTGGCCAGTCCTTTCCCTCAGAAATGTATTTTACTTAATGGATCCAACCATGCCTTTCACAGTGAAAAATCGGGAAAGAACAGAAAACTTAGACTCTGTTGTGAGTGGCAACACATGAAACACTACAAAAGTACACAGGAACGTTTGTAATAGGTGTTGATGATGGCTGTCCCTATAGCAACAAAAAAAGAAAACACTGTAGGCTGCTCTCAACAATATATGCCATAATTGCCACACTTTAATGCAGCTCCTGCCCAAACCTGATCATGAGTCATGTTCCCCCTTCATGTTTTTTGTGTCCCAAGAAAATAATTAGGCCGGTCTTGAATATATACATGGCAGCATTGCCCCCTGTGAACAACACTCTCATTCTGTTAGTGCCCAAAATAAGGCCTGTCTCAACAATATATGTCCGCTCTGCCCACCGTTCATGCCTGTGCCGGAATGCAATCAATCATGTAGTCTGTATCAATGTATGGCATTGTTTCAGCAAGTTGTGCATCATGCGGCTCTCAAAGGTCTAGAACGGTTAATGTTTTCACAACTGACATTGGAAAACTTGAGATCTCCTTAAACTGGGGCTCTGCAACCTGCTGCTCTCGAGAAATTTTAGTCTATGTTCCCTCACCAATGGTTACGCTAGCAAGGGCTGATGGTAGTTGTAGTCCAAACCATCTAGAGTTCTAAAGATTGCAGACCTCTTAAGCTGTCTAACACATCAAAATACGTTCAAGGCGTGTACACCCTAAGAATAGACTTTGTGACACATCCATGTGCTTGTAGTCATCATTTGACACAGGTATGCATCAAGCACACAACCTGTTCACATCACACAATCATCTTCAACACTTTAGGAAGCCCGAGATGTTTGAGAGAAAGACCTACCCCTGTATTGACTGCCATGCCTGCTGCGAGGGGCCCACCAATGCCAACATTCCAGGGTGTGGGGATCAGGCTAACACTTCAAATAATGGCTTTGCCAATTCATTTATGGTGCAGGTCGATCTGCACTTTCCATAATCCCATGGAAGACTGACTGGCAGTGGGAGCTTCTGTGAGGTGTCCGTGGGCAGTCAGAGCGCAGGCACTGGGCAAATTAATACAAGTTGTGTGCTCTGAATTTGTGCCCCGACCATATACAAACCCTTATTGAAACATGTTAAGCCCAGCAAATATCATTGTGGCTTTATTTTCGACACCCTGAATGGAAAACCACTAGTCCCAGAATGCAAAATAAAGCAAGTTCAAATATTTCCTGTTTCACACCACTGTAATGTTAATGTTTTTAGCATGGTCACCTGGGTACAGCGTTTGTCGCACGCTTCCAGCTTGCTGTTACACATGAGGTTCATAACATTTGACTATCCATATAAAAGGGAACCCATTGTTTTATGTTAAGCTAGTAGATAACATGAGTATACATTAACATTTAAAAGGAGCTTTTTGTGTTACTTAAATTCATTGTCCTGGTAGCAGACACATATGTGGTGAGCAACTGGACTGCTGTGGGTCTTTTACTTGGAAATGTCCCTGAACGCTGCCAATTTAGAAAGGTGCTGCTAACTGAAGGAATGTTTTATGGCAGTGATTGGGGGGGCCATTGTTAAGATGAATTTTGTCATCTGAATTTTGTCCTGCGCGTGAAAGCTGGGAAGGGGATCAGGTCCCTTCTGCAGTGGCCCACATGGGAAGTGGGTGGCTGCAGACATTACATTAAGCTGTTGCCCGCTAACAAGAAATTGTTCTTAACAAAGACAACCGTGAAAACTGCCGCCCAGGACTCGGTAACCAGCGGTCAGGACATTTCTCCCAGCCACAGGGGACCTAGAGGAGGCAGCAGCCGGGGAAAATGTCCCAACGGCTCCAACAATGTCCTAGTTTTCAATCCTATGGAGCCCTGTGGGGTGGCAAGCTGCCCTGCCACCACCCACATCTGCAGTCAGGACGCTGCTGAAGCCACCACACTGCTGCTGTCCCTTGAAAGGGCAACAACGTTATTAAGTGCTGACAGAACAATTGCCGACCTACATCAAGACTTGCCCCTTCCTGTTTCACCGTCAGTGAGGCTTCGTGACCTCAAGAGGTCCGGAAACCACCCTGCTTCACACCAGAAAATAACTACTTAAGACCTTAGCCCTCAGTCCACCGAAACTATGGAGTAAAACATTCTCAAAGACAAGGATACAATTGAATAGGTCAAAGGGGGGATCACCTTTGCACCCTCCTTCGCACCCTGTGGTCAAAACAAATGGATACAGACACTCAATTTTTTGGTACCTTATTTTAGAATTTTATATTAGGTACAATAAAATGCATGAATTAGATTTTTCACCAAATATTTCCTTACACAAACATACAGAGCGTAATTACACAAGCATAACCAGTATTGAAGTCAAATTCTAGTGCATCAAATCAAGAGGTGAACCTCTTATTGCCATGATCTAGTAAACAGCATTATGGTAGGTGTAACTGAACATATTTCAAACAATACACAACAAAACAAAAACAATGTTCTTTCCAATAATAGTGACGCTGCACTGTGAATAAAAAGGTGCGTCTACACCGGGGTGTTTCTGCCATCTGTGTGGGCTAGATGAGCCTCGTGTCTACCACTGCATTCATCAGGACGAAGTCTGTATGTGGGGGAATCGTAGAGTGCTATGTGGAGGAAATTCCACCAGGCACTTGAGTAGGTAACCGTCTCAGGTAAATTATCCCGACAACGTTCCTCTCAAAGGGGGCAGGGAAGAAGCTTTTTTTGGTGCTTGCGTTGACTTACGGTTTCAGGGATAGTCCGTTGTCCAGTAGTATTCCTAGGTTATTTACTACATCAGTGGCTTCCGGTTGCATTCCCATGCCGGCCGGCCAGTACAGTTGTGGGTTCCCTCCACTGAATCCTGTGGGTTAGAGCATTAATTCAGTTTTTGCCGGTTTCAGTTTAACGTTGTTCATTATCATCCAATTGTAGATGTCTGTGAAGCAGTTGTTGCGGCAGGTTTTTGTTCCTGGATTCTGTTTGTTTGATGGATGATGGGAACTCATTATCAATGCTTTGGCATTCTATCGGGCTATGCCCCTCTCCCCTTGGCACGTCAAATGCTATGTGGCCATCCTTCTTCAATCATTTATAATCTTGTTTCAACTAAAGGCCGACAATTGCAACTTTTATTTGCACAGGGAAAGTGCCAGTGCTGACCATGGGTGCCTGTGCAGCTGCCTTTACAGATCCACTCCTGCAGGTCTGTTAACTTCCATTGTCTCAAACACAGTGGAGGAAACAGTAATGTTACTAAGCAGAATCCCAAAATTATTCCACACCACATGTAACTGGCATGCAAGAGCCCCCCCCAACAAAAATCTAGGGTGACCTTTGACACCATACTTTTGTTCCTCCCCCTAATTAACACAAGCAGCCTTCTCCACAAGCTACAGGGAAATCTGACCTTCCTTGGCTTCCAACATAAAGCATAGACAGTCCAAGCCATGGTGCCGCTCAGGTTGGACCTTTTAGTAGCCTAGAGGTAGCAGTGCCAAAAACAGATTTAATCACTCATGTCTGGTCCAAATCAGGGCAGCAAGAATGTACCAGGCTTGAACAGAAGAAAGCACATCACGGCAGGACTAAACATACTCCACTATCCCTTCTTTGGAAAAAGGGTGAATTCAACATTCTCTGTACACAGGCCACCACCAGGTACCTACATACCAACTCAGGCAAAGAGGAAGAGGAAAATCCGGAGTGGCCATGGCCACGATCAACCTTCCTCCGGATCTCACACTCCCGAGGATTCTCCCCCAATTCAGAAAGGTCTTGATGGCCATTCTCTTCTGGAACACCTTCCCATCCTAACATGTACTCCCTGATCTCAACTCCTCCACGACTCTCTCCGACACTCATCCTTCGGGACCTCCATCTTTGGGATGTGACCTTGCTCTGCCTTTAATCTTTTCCCTCTGCTATGAAGAGTGTTCGCCTCCTCCCTCTTCGCTTGTCTTGGAGGATGTCCTGATTTGCACTTCTTCACTCCCAGTCCTCATCAATACCAAGGACAGTCACCCCAGTACCCCATGGCATTTCCCCTGGGGGCTTGTTATCATACCATCGCTTATGTCTGCCTGCTGCCAACATTCCCCCCAAATGGGGATCTAAGGGTTCCCCTAGAACCATGCCCTCGATCACTGGGCCCTGCTCAGCACCTAAGCATGTTCCATGCACCTAGGACATCCTGCCTCTTAGACACTCACGTGGGTAAGACTTCTCCATTGCACGTGCTTCCTCAGTTGTTCAGTCCCAGGAATGTGGGTGATTAGTCAGAAAATGTAAAAAAAACGAATCCCAAAAGACTGAGTTTATTTTTTGCCAGTTGACCGCATATGTATGTGGAGGAAAACCCCCCCACGCACCCTGTTTACCCCTCCATATTTTTTATTAACTTTACCTCCACCCCACATATACATATGCCGTCAAATTGGGCATCGCCTATTCGATCTGTTGAGATTTAGTTTTTTTGCTCTCAATCTTTTTCGGTAATACTCAGTCCCATAAAACTGATTACCCCCGGCTGCATTCAATGGGTTGTCTGACTGTACTTTTATCCATCCCCTTCCCTTCACACCTGCAACCAAAGCACACCCTGAAAGACTCATGAATGTGTTGTCTGCCTGTTCCCTCACCCCTCCTATGCCCCTTCCCTTCACACCTCCAACCAGGAACGCTCCCGGGTGTGCACACCGTGAGGGTCTCTTTCCTGGCAGCTGGCATCCAGGATCCTCTGCTGACATCCCGAGGCCAGTCGTGCAGTTTTATAAATCATCCCACATGTGCTTTTAGTTCATGTTAACTACAGCCTAGGTTGTCGTCACTGCATTTGTCTGGAACGTGCACAGCCAGACCCTTTTGGGGAGAGAATGGGCAGAACGTCTAAAGCAGTACATCATTCACAGTCAGGGTATGGGATGGTGTGTGGTTTACAAAAGCCCTAAAGATCACCCCTCAGACGCCAGAGGCCACTACTTTGTGCGGATCATAACTGCCGAAGAACATGGTACGAAACATGACCAGAGACGGGCTGCCCTTTTGAGGGGTTTATGCGTCTACATCGGTCTTTGAAAAGCAATCGATTTGGGGCAAGGATTGGACCTACCAGGCCCATCTTTGCATGTGACCCAATACAGCTTGCCAAGGCAAAAGGCGAAGTCTGAAGAGCTAGGCATGGGTCAGAGAAAGGGTTGTAGGTTTTAAGGGGTTTGCAACCTTTTGGCTCTTGGGATATTTTGGAATACAACTCCCATCATCCCTCATCTGTTTAGTTAAGAATGAGGGATCATGGGAGTCATAGTCCAAACCATCTAAAGAGCCACTTATACTCTTGGTTTGATGAATAGACTGAACAATCATAGCTGCTGACTGAATCCCTATTAAGAAAAAAAAAAGAAACTCATGATAATACAAAGTAGAAAATAGACCTTGCATATTAGGACTTCAGAGCAATACTACTAGATTAAAGGAAGCGCTACATGTCCCAGGTTCCAAAGTGCTGGTGCCTCAAATGCGAGGAAAGCTCAAGGTGACGCTTCTGATGAGGCGCTTGGTCAGAGCTCTGTCCGAAGATCACTTTCACACGCTGAATCTACTCTTCACTTTAAATAATAGGTCCCCTTATTCTCCTTGTCGTGCAGGGTGGAACCCCCCCTATGGGCATGCAATGAACGGGTCAGGGGGAATCCCACACCCAAAAAACAGAATAGTCCACTGATGTAGCAAAAATATTGTTTTATTCCATAAATGCAGGTAAAACTGGGACAGCAATGGATGTCACAACAATTTCCGATCCTCCCTTAGTTTGGTACAGGCTTGCCACTGGGCTTTAAGCAGATATGACATCACAAACAAAAGATACATTGCACAAACCTAAGGTGGGACCGGATTGGGTGAGTAATCTGGCCATGTCTGATAGGTCCGCCTGGGACCACCTACAAAAAGATATGGGAAAGAATGCAATCAGGGTGCTCTGTGAGTGGTGACTGCAACACTGTCGAGGTGAACGTTAAAGGTGAATCGGGAGTGGCCAGGGATGGCTGTCTCAGCCTTGGCATCCTGGGCGGTTACCAGCACATGAGCAACAATTGAAGGTGATGAGAACGGCCCCAAGGTGCTGCTTGTTCCAATAAGGTTACTATTCTCTGATCCCCTAGGCCGCTAACCAGGACATTTAGTTTGCAACTTCTTACTATATTCTATCTTTTGTCCCAAGAAATGGATGGGAACTAAAGTGTCTGTGTACCCATGTCTGGCTCTAATGAATAGGCATACTCTGCCAGCTGCAAGTCACGTGTTTAGGTACCGCATTTTAGAATTTTCGGTTCACTAATTTAGCCATTTACTATGAGTGTCATTACCTTCCTTGGACTTTAGAGACTTGGCAAGCTACTTTCCTTTCAATGTCAGGTCGGAGTCGGTGGAAATCTGACATCCCAGCAACATTTGTCTCTTTGCTTTTCCTGAGAGAGCTATGCCCATTGTCTGGGCTTGTGTATCATCTGTGCCTATTGAATACTGGTCCAAACCTGCCTTTCCCTGATAACCTTGGTTTACTGTGCACCTGACTGAGCTATTCAGGCTTGGCTGTTTTGCCCGCTCAGCAAGGCAGGGTCTGTCTCTCTGCAGTCCCAGGGCCCCTAGATGTTTCCCATTCACATGTGCCTGCATCCTCCATCTTGGTTTATATGGCCACTCAGTTTAGTTGTGTTCTGCATAAAGCAAGATTATGTGTATTCCTGTGTGTCTTGCGTTGCAGCATATAGAAGAGCGTATATGTTTTATAACCCAGTGGATGTAAATGTGTTTTTCGTACCTAAATGTGATTTGACCTAGTGTTTCTGTATCTTCGTGTTGGTTGCGTATGTGCTTCATGTCTAATTCACCTACGTGTGTTGGCTTCTGTCATGATGTCATTTGTTACTGTCATGATCACAGCTCATTCAATTGCTCTATCACCAGCAGGTTTATAGCCTCAGTGATGTCATCTGTGTAGGCTCTGTAAGGCTGCCTCAGGGATTAACGTATCTCGCATCAGTGATAAAATGGTGGTGAGGAAGTAGATGCCAAAAGCGAGGTACACCAATACTGTCTGTACCGTCAAAACTGGGGAAGAGCTAACGCACTAATAGACACGTTCATCAGCCTCTCTTTGTTCCCCCCTCTGGTCGAGTCATCAACGACCCTTACTGGAGACCCTTGCCCAAAAATACGTTTATTGAGGGTCCATACCATTGCTACCCAGCTCAGGTTATCATGACACTTCACATGTTTGTCCACAGCAGCCCCCACACCCATCTGGCTTGCACCAAACCCAACATCCCACATAATTGCGGGCATCCTAGGGGTAAAAGAATTTTGTACCTGGAGGAAAGAGGGGATTTGGTTTCAGGTGTGACTGCATCACTTCAAACATTTGTGTGTGTTCATTTGTCTTGGTATCCATGTCTACTAATATTTTCATTTCTATCATTTTCTGGATTGTCTTCTGGCATTGTGATTCAGCTATCCTAATGACACAGAATCCAAATAATACTAACACCAGAGCAGCAATGAGTACCTTCGGGCCGTTTGCTATCAAGGAGGGGACCGAGGAAATTATCTACGCCAGCCAATCATCATCATCTGTTCCCAATGAGTTTGTTTCTTCCTCCATTTCAGCATGCAAGTCTGACAGCAACGTTATTGCTTCTGTCAGGGTCCCATTTTGCTCATCGTGGGAAAGGGTGTAAGTACAGCAGGACAGCCTGTTTTTTGTGCGGACGCCGCCATCCATAGATGTAATGAGGTTGAGGAAAGATCGATTTTGATGGGTCATAAGCTTATTGGCTTGGAGCTCTTTATGGCTTTGAACTGCTTTACTGTTGATTTAATTGTCACAGTTCTCAATGCGTAATTTGGAACCACTTGGCATTCATGTTCATCTGTATTCCAGCAACAACAGAGGCAAAGAACATCTCTGTTCTGCTGAGAAGCCTGTGCTCCTCTGGTATTGTGTCAAGTGCCTGTTCTATTTTATTAGAGATGTAGTTTCCTCTCTTCACTTGGTCCAGTTCTAGGGGCCTTTTCTTCCTCTGGTCTGTGTCCATTTTTGGGAATTAATTTATCCTTATATGTTCTGGGGTACTACCAATGCTGGTATGTTCAGTATCACCAGGGAAGATATCCCTCCCCAATTTGGGGCCAGCTGCATGTAAGCTTTGGAACCACAGCCCCAATAGTGGCCCATGAGTACTGCTTTGCCTACTTTAATGCCAGGTGTCTTCGAAATGTGTTTGCATTCACTGTTTTCTCCAACCTTCACTGGACCATCATTCTGGTAACAAAGTGATGTGTTCTTGAGGTATTTTATAGGTAGAGAGCCTGCTTTGTGTTCCACCCATGTAAGCAGTTTTGAATCCTCTGCCCAATCCTTGAGACACTCAACATTTTCTTTCCGCACCACTTCCACTGGAACTGTCAGGAGCGTGTGTTCTTTGTATCCCATCAGCCTTCAACGCATTCTTCTCCTGTGAATACCTGTCCATATACTAGTATTTGGGGTCTCTCCCAGCATCCCAACATTCCCCCCACATCTCTTCTCCTGGTTTTAGGGCATTGCAACTCCTTTTGTGTACTATAGCTTCCTGTCTCATTGGGCCCCCCAGTCTATACTGCATCCGTTTATCTGTGCTCCAATAGTCCTCCACCATTGTCTGCATTCCTGTGTAGCTACCCTCATATGTACATGTCTTTTGGGACATCCATCCTAGTGTGGCCCACTTCCCTTGAAACTGGCCCCTATTGTTTGTTTTATTATTTTTAATGCGCAAGAAAACCCTAAGGTAACAGGGAGCAGCCTTTACATGAATTTGCAAAGCTTAGTTACAACAACTATGATATCTTCAAAGCACAGTAACAGTGGGTAACAGAAATATATACATACATACAAGTAGGCACAGGTGGTTACAGCATGTGCAAATAGGAAGAGCAGGACAAACTTGACGCCAAGGAAGTGATTGAGCCCTATGTTTTCAGCCATAAGACAACCTTGGATCAGAAATTTTGATAGGGCATGTCCATTCTGAGAGTTGGCGGTAAGGAGTTCCACAGTTTAGCTGCTTTCACCAGGAAACCGTTGCCCCCCTATTGTAGAAAGTTTAAAGTTGGGGACAGAAAGGCAATCTTTGTAAGCTGTTCTTGTGGGTCTCAGGGAGGACTGAATTTGTTGATTAAATAGATTGGGGCAGCGTTGTTAAGGGATTTATAAGTAAGTGATGCAGTTTTTAGTTGTGCAAAGCGCCAAGTGCATTAGGCATTGTGCTCTGGTTGCATAGATTTTAGTGGCTATGAAAGTCCTGGAGGCGCTCATCGCATAGGGAATGAGAGAAGAAACCGAGCAGCTCTCCCCTGGAGCCTCTCTGCCCAAACGGTTCATGTTCTGGAACCACATGTTATTGGTGGCTTGGGCCGAATTAGTCATGTAGGCATTTACATGTTCGAAGTTATTGGAGACTCTCCATTTGAGCCTATTTATCTATTGGGTGACACTGCAAGGTTTGGGGTCATTGCTTCAGTTAGTAAGGGAACAGGTGGCACACTGGCATACATTGGTTCAGGTGCATAGTACATTGGTGATTGTCGTAATGCTAGGAGGGTAAAGAGATAGAGACTGCAGAATATAACCACAATTGCCTTAATAGTACAGTTTTGTGTTGCAGGTGTGTATGCTCATTTCTTTGTCTGTACGCTATAATTCTATGTTTAGCAAAGCCGACAGCATTGTGCATCGTCAACCTTTTCTTCTCATTACGCTTTCACACTTACTTCCGAATACCAACATTTCTACAAACAGTATTGGATCAAAATTGCCAGCAAAATATGCTCAGAGATAAATTGCGTCATGGGATTGCTAAGGAAGGGCGCAATGGGCACCTTACTTTTTCTCAGTGCACCTGGTTGCTACATATGTGAGACAGGCATAGATCAAAAGCTGAAAGGGCAACATATGATATGTGTGCTTTAGTGTCGTCAAAGCTGTTCCTGTTCTCCTTTATACTGCAGGTAAAAGTCTTCTCTCAGAAGTGTAGCTCGTGCATGCATGCTGGTGGCTTATGCAAAGAAAGACAGTGGCCCTCATTACAACCCCAGCGCTAAACCATGGTGCTATTAGCACCATGGTTGGTGCCGGTGTTGTAACAAGTTCGCCATGGTGGAATGGGGAAATACCACCCCATTCCAAGGTTGGCGGGGTGGTATTTCCCCATTTCACCATGGCCCTTCCCCATTCCCATTTTCACCCATAGGGCTCAAAGGGACTGGGGAAGGTGCTAAGTATGGTACCGCAAATTGCGGTACCGTAATTAGCACCGAGGTCCCTTTGTGGCACCCTACTTTAACGGTTGGTAAAACCAGCCGTTAAGGTCGGGTCCCGCAAAGGGACCTCGTAATCAGGCGTTAAGGCTTTAACGGCGCCAACCCCTTTCTACGGCGCCGTTAAACCCTTAACCCCATGGTCGTAATGACCCCCAGTGTGCCTGTAGTAATTCACAGTTACTGCTCGTCTACTTCTTGTCATGGACTGCGTCTGAACTCTTTGTTTGTCTTATTCTTTCGCTGCTTCATCTGAGGCATGGGGTGGGGGGGTGTAACTCGTATAGCATTTGAAGGCTCCTATATGGAACCTGGATCCCTTTGATTATTAGTTTAACAGCTGTGGTAGTAGCATTGTCAACAACAAATGGGCCATCAAAGCCTGGCTTGTGACATGTTCTGCTGAAATGTCTTAGTCAGACAGTGTCACCAGGGAGTAAGGGAGGGGGCTTAAGCTGTTCTTGTGTGTTTGATGATTCATGGTCTTCTAGGTTCTTCTTTGAACACCCCTGCCATGCTCAAAGCAGTTGAGAAATAAAAGACACACTTCCCATTAGAGCTGCAAGGTATGTGTGCATTTCAGTTCACAAAACAGCATCAGCATTCTGGGCATCAGTTAGCACTCTACTGGGAGGAGCACCACGTGGCAGGGGTGTCACGGTATTGATTTTTTGACGGTATGATAACCTTCCATTGAAAATACGGTATACCGTGGTTATCGCAGTATAGCACACAAATGCATAAACTTTGACTTGCATTTTATATTGCTAGGAAAATTCACCCAAATGTAGTTTGGTAGTCCAGTTTAACTTTCACATAAAATAGAACCTCTGCAGAAGTTGATATACCTATTACAGACGGACGAGGATCTGCAGAACAATGCAGCGTGCACTAGTACCTATTTCTGATGCACTTTCATTGTCTGTGCCCTGTTCAGTGCTTGTTCAGTGATGTGCTGTGGTGCTTCAACAAAGGTTACCATATAATAAATGGCACATTTTCTCACATTGCTGTGCAGTGAGATCCCTCAATGGGATTACAATAACTGTCTTTTTCAGTCATTCCTAAGGGAGCTGATATGACTTAACCGATCCGTCTTTAAACGTTTTTTGGGAGCCACAGTTTTTACATGCTCTCAAGGGTGTGTCAGTAAATTACAAGCAGCTTTTGTTCATACTACATTCTCCCTTAGGGCTCTGACTGACACCCTATTGGTCTGAGTCCACCAAGCTAAAAGCTACAAAAATAAAGTTATCAGATATTTATTTGTGCATATGTAAACTGTGCAGTACCCCGCTCTCACAAACGTGTACTCTTCTTATCAACAGGCTCTGAACCACCATTGAAACAAAAGTAAGAACTCTCTCTTTGCGAGGTTAAATTCTGGATTTTGGCAATGAGGCGTGTAATTCAATTTCAGGCTCTGGTGATACCACTCTGAATTGGAGCTTTCCTCCTGGCAATCACTCTATCATCTCAAAGGGGGTCAGTGTAGTGAACATGCAGAACAAGAACCATTGGTGCCAACTTTCGACTTTTACTACGGAAACAGTAAATCCCCTTCCCTAAATATAAGCATGAAAGCAAACGAATTGAGGGAGCCTGACGCCTACCCAGTGGCGTCACTAAGGTTGGTGACACCTGGTGCAACATTGATGGTGTCATTCTAGTAGGTGACACCATGAGTTACCGCAACCCTAGTGACGATACTGCAGGTACTTGTTAAATCAGAAACAACGAAACCTGCAGGTTCTGCCTAGTCGTTTCCCCTCCTCCCACATTTCTTTTTTAAATTTCATAGCATTTTCACGTTGCTTCCTAACCTATTGTATGAGGGCCGATGCATCTCATTTGTGTGTATTGTAAAACATCTTTTATTTCAACTGTTTAATGAATTGCTTGAAGAAAAAATGAGCATGTTCTTATTGTAATGCACGCATAGCCATTCACGTGTGTGTGAGCGACAGAATATGTATGCACTGTGTACCGTAAATGTGTATCTGTGCTCAGTGTTAGACACCACCGGAGAACAGCTGTAGGAGGGTGGGAAGTGGGGCTCTTGCTTCCAACCACCTCCCCCTCGTCCCTACGCTGTGCCACTCTAGAATACATTCGCCTAGAAAGATAGCTCAGTGACTTCCATGCCCGCTGCAGAGGCGTGAGTGAAATATGTGCCCAAGAGTTTGGAATCCTATCGGTGCAGACTCTGCCTTTCGTTCTTCAGTGGTCGTTGACATGAGGACCCTTGAGTTGGGTTAGCCGAAGTGAAACAAAACACGTGTTTTAGCACCAAATTACTAGTTTGTGGCGTGTGACTAAATTTCCAATATTATAATCTGGACTGAAAAAGCCCAGCGCTCCACTGCAGAGCTGTAATGTATTGCTTTGGGGAACCCCTTCAGTGCTGCAGCTCTGCCCATAGCATTGAGGAGTGATCATTCTCTGTTTCTCACATCAGTATTAACATGAAAGCCTTACATGGTCGAACAACAGAGAGGCCATGCCATTTGCACAGGATCACACAATGACATGCATGTGCGGAAGGCGGGATCAGGACCCGGATATCATGGATCCACATCTGGTAACAATAACATAACTGCTAAAGCACACCTCTTCCTTATCACCTCTTGCATTATGCATATTTGAATTGTATACAGACTTGCACCCAGCCAGTAAAGAAGGCTCTGGGGGCTTTTCCATCTACCCCGGGCACCAGCGTGAAAGCAGAAAGATACAGTTACTATATTTTAAATGTGCTGGATAATAGTAACTCCTGTTATTGACAGCGCTATAAAGCCACATTCTAATGTGTATGTGCTACGTGAAATACAATTTATTATTGCAAATAAGGCAATTCTCGACCAAGATGAAATGGTCACAATAAAATAACGTGAGACTTTTAATATGAACAACGGCCCCTTTATTTTCCATAAGAAACCACATTATTAAATTCATGTGTGAATGAAATGCTTTCAGTGGACTTTGTACACTTACTTGGAACAGGCTTGTGGTGTCTTTTCCTTCCACCTTTTAGTTAGCAAGTTTAAAATATAATCCTTCTCGGGTCTTGAGCCTTCGGACCTGCCTGCTTCGGGGTCCTGTTGGTACTTGAGAACCGTCCTGCAGGAATCCCAGCCCACTTTCTCCAGTCAGCTTTCACTGGTGAATGGGAGCAGCTGGATAAATGTTTCCTTGAATGGGGGCGGGGGTCAAGTCGTTTGTGGGCTGCTGAAAGTGGATTACAAGCACACAAGGCTTTCATCTTTGTGTTTAGATTTTTGTATAGTGCTTACCCCCAGGCGTCCAAGCACTTTCTGCCTTCGGTTTCAGTGTTCGCTTTGGTTTGTGCCATTTGTCATGAGAGCTGCCAGTGTTATCCCCAGCCTGTGTTGTGAATAACTACTATGTCGATACTAGCACCAGTCGTACCGCTGCTGCCAACTCGGGCACCAGTCCATTCTTCTCCCTCCCAGCCTGGCGAGGTGGATTGATCTATCGAGTGCATAGTGCTATAGCGCCTAACTTTCATTGAGAGAGTCAACACACACCTTGGCCCTCATTACAACCCTGGCGTTAAGGGGTTAACGGCGCCCTAAAAGGTGGCGGCGCCGTTAACCCCTTAACGCCTGTTTACGAGGTCCCTTTGCGGGTTGGAGATTTTAACGCCTGCTTTTTGCAGGCGTTAAAAACCAACCCGCAAAGGGACCTTGGTGCTAAGTACGGTGCCGCAATTTGCGGCACCGTACTTAGCGCCTTCCCCATTCCCATTAAGCCCTATGGGGCAAAAATGGGAATGGGGAAGGGCCATGGCGGCATGGGGAATTACCGCCCGCCAACCTCAGAATGGGGAGGTAATTCCCCATTCCGCCATGGCGGAGTCGGTAAGTTACCGGCATGGACCATGGTGCTATTAGCACCATGGTCCAACGCGAGGGTCGTAATGAGGGCCCTTGCCCTACCAGTCTGGAAAGTTGGAAACCTACAACAAGAGGGCCTTGGGGAATGGTTGCAAGTACAGGGTGCTGCTTTATGTTACTCCTGGAATGGGGCAGTTTATTCCCTTTGTGTCAAAAAGACAGTCTGAATAAAGATATTTTTCTTTCAATTGCAGCCGTTAGATTGGGTTGAGATGGAGGTATTTTCGTTTATTTGGAAATGCTGGGTAATGATAGTCGGTGCTACCTACAACTAGGCTAACCATGATGTGGCGCTTAAGTTACTTGTACATATTGCACCTGGAATTGTTTATAAACTGCATGCACAAGGTGCCATGGGGTTAAATGGTGAATGGGCATAATGTGGTAAAGCGTTAATAAGGGTTAGCCAGCATGCACCCTTTTCTCATGAAAGGAACATGTGATGTGCAAAAATCCTAAGTGAGCAACGCTTAACATGGGAAATGCAGAAAAGTATTGGAGAATAAACCACATATTTATGCAAGGTGCATTTAAATCATTCTTACTGGGTTATTCTGCAGCGTTGCCCTTCTCTGTTCCTGGAGCTGCGCAGCCCAGAAATGAAACTTAGCAGCAGGGTTTGGCACTGGTGAAGTGAAGATAAGAAGCCAGCAATGAAGCCATGGGGAAGTTAATTCTATGATTGAACTAGGAGATCACTTCCCACATGGCGTATTGTTGCTTCTTCATTGCACTGCTGCGGAGCCAGCCCGGAACAGCTTAGCAGCTCCTGCAAGTGTCAGTGTCGGGGACATGGTCCAGGCAGCAGGGATGTTTATCCATTACCATCTACATTGCACACGCCTTGCACAGGGGGCAGGGAGGCAAACATAGCTTGCTACAAAGACCGGAGCACTCCCCTGCTCGTTTTCCAAGTGAGCATTTTTACCATCAGTATTCAATAGACTGCACGTTGTTAGGAGGCAGCCTCTGGGACTTCAGAAACTGCCCATTGCATGCATGCTCTGCTCAGTGAGCCTCTCATGGTGCTGGCTGGTGGTCCGGACCTGTAGCTGTTATCTCAGACAGTTGGGGATGGGTTAAACAGCAGCAAAGTTGCCTGTTTTTGTGTGAATCCTAATACAGAGCCACTGCTTGCCCCACCACTGTCTTCAGCGCAAGTTGTGCTACTGAAGCAGCCCAGGAACACAGCCTCGAAGAGTTGGTGCAAGAAATCCCACTGAACGTGTTTCAGACTTTACTCTGTGTGCAGTCAATTGTGCACCCAACTGCAAAATAGGGTGATGGCTTCACAGCAGGCCCCACGGTAAACCGTTGTAGATCAGGTGACGGTTCTTAGTTGTAAATGAAATGATTCACTGTATTTATACCGGTATACAGGTATACCGTTAAACCCCTAATGTGGATACACTTCTAGTAGGGCTCTCTCCTGTAATTCTATTATCTGGGTAAAAGGTAATGAATTGAAGCCTTCCTTTGCTACAATGTGTTGTGCTTGCACGCGTTTATTGGGTGGGGTGTCGAATTCAATGATTTCTGAAAAATATGCTACTTTTTTGGCCTCTGCATCTTTGGCTTTATTGCCCTGGGAGATTATGTCCTCTCCCCCTCATATGGGCTGCGCACTTCACCACAGCAGTGTGTGCTGGGAACTGGAGAGCGTCTATGAGCCTTCCCAATAGGGGTGTGTGCTGCACAGGTGTGCCGTCAGCATGTAGAATGCCCGCCTTTTCCATCATGACAGTCCTGCATGTACTGTTCACATCACATAGCCAGAGTCAGAATACACTGTGATTTCCTCATCCTCATGTGATTCAAGGGCTACAACAAATGCCACTAACTCTGCTGCTTGTGCCGAAAAATGTGAGGACAGTCTCACACTTGCCACTACCTCAAAAATCCCACTCTGTCTCACCTTCACTACTGCTGCCCCAGTATGTCTTTCCCCAGAAGTCTGGTCCTTTGTCAAGGACCCATCAATAAAGAGTACTTCCACACCTTCTGAGGGCTTTTTCTCTGACGTGGGCTATGTCATCATAATATTCAGTGTATTTGACACAGTTGTGAACATCAACTGGCTCTGCTATGAACGTTGCTAGATTCACTATTATGCATCTCACCACTTTCACTGCTGGGTTTGAGATGAACAATTTACCCAGACGCTCTATGTGTTGTCAATGTGCTGTTGGGTTCCTCCAAGGATGACACAAAGGGCATGCTCCAGATACTGTATAATTTCACAGCCCATTGTAATATGTGCTGACTTCTCCAGTGCAAAGCCAATGCTTGTTCACAAGGGTAATGTCCCATCTTTATTAGATCTAAGAGCCCACTGTAATAAGTCTTATGTGTGAGTATTTCTTTATTTATTTTATTTACTGGATATGTGGAATGTGCCTATACAACAAATGGTGTATTAAGGCCGCACCAGACAAAAATAATGTGAGGGGGACACGGGAGAAAGATAACAATAACAGCCCGACTAGGGCTTGTGACATTCAATTTGTGCAAGTGCAGTAACAAGAAGTGCGAGGGAGGTGGGGAAGTGGCGGTTTGTACAAATTTAGAAGTGCTAAGGTGGGAAGAGAAATGCAGGGTAATGTGGAGGAAGTGCAAATGAAATGGGGGGTTTGAAGGAGGAGGGAAGAGTGTGACAGGGGCTAGGCAAGTGCTAAGGAGATGCCAAGTGGGCAAGTGCCAGGGATTTCAAGAGTGCAGGAGGTGAGAGTCCACATGCTAAGTGTGAGGAAGGGGGTGGACTGGTTGGAGGGTGGCTGGTGCCCTGTAGAATTCAGAAGGCAACCAGGCAGCCAGTCTGGGCGGCAGATGGGGGTGTTAGCAGGGGAGGGAGATGGAAGGAAGAAAAGAGAAAAGAGGAGATTCTGGAACTTAAGGGGATCCGGCTTAAGCCTGAGAGGGGCAGGGAGACCATTTCAGAGATAGGCTCCTGTGGAGGAGAGAGATCTACTCCCCATTCTCTGCTTAGAGAAGCGTTTCATCTGCATAGAGTTGGAGCTAGAAGACTGAATGGCTCTAGCAGGGAGCTATTTAGGGAGAGAAGGTTGGTTGTAGTGGGGTCCCAGGCCACAGAAAGCCTTGTGGAAGATGCAGAAGGTCTTGAACTTGATCCTAGCAGCAACCGGGAGCCAGTGGAGAGATTTTAGGGCTGGAGAGAGGTGGTCCCTGGGTTTGAGGCCAAAGATAAGTCCTGCATTCCTATTTTGTTATTAGTTGAAGTGGGACAAAGGGAGGATAAAGGAAGACTGAGGAAGATGTTGTTGCAGTAGTTCAGCCTAGAGAGGACCAGAGCTTTGGAGACATTGAGTTCCTGGGGGAAGGTGAGGAAAGGGAGAATGCCTCTGAATGGGTGCGGCGGATAGTGAGCCTTCTTTGCAAAGGTTCACGATCTGAGGACAGAAGGAGGAAGAAGAGTCAAATATGACACCAAGTGTTGTTGTCTCAGGGTGAAAGGGAGGAGACCCATAGAGAGCGGCCCGAGGGCAGGGCAGAAGGAGGCAGCTGGGGTCCCTAGGAGAAGGATCTCAGTCTTACTGGCATTAAGGCAGAGGTCATTAGCAGAACGCCATGCATAAATAGCAGTCAGACAGTCAGGGATAAGAGAGGTGGTAGTTGAGGCAGTGGAGGGAAGTTTGAAGAAGAGCTGCTTGTCATATGCATAACACTGGAAGTGAGGAGAGAAGGAGAAGATCATGTGGGCTAGAGGGACAAGGTAGATGTTGAAGAACCACGGTGAGAGGATATAGCCTTGAGGGATGCCACACGTGGAGAGTGTGGTCAGGAAGAGAAAAGAGAACAATTGAACCAGGGAAGGTCAGTCAGAGAGGAATGAGGTCAACCAGTCCAGTGCCAGGCCCATGATGCCAAGGGTGTCACAGAACTGATTTGTCAGGGTGGCATGATTGACCGTGTCGAAGGCAGAGAAAAGATACAGAAGGATAAGAACGGATGGAGAGTTGGAATCATGATTTGAGAGCAAGTTGTCACAGCTGTTCAGAAGAGCAGTTTCTGTGCCTCTGTCTGCTCTGAAGTGAGACTGACGGTTGTGGAGACAACCAAGAGATTCTGTATGCTGGATCAGTTGGGAGATGACCAGCTTCTCCAGGAGTTTGCCCAGGAAGGGGGTAATGGAGATAGGGTGGTAGTTAGACAGACAGGAGCAGTCAGCAGAGGGCTTTTTGAGGAGCGGATGCACAAGTGAGGGCTTGAGGTGTAGCAGGAAGGATACAATGGCAAAGGAGTGATTTTACAAATCAGCCAAGGCTGGCACAAGGGAGGCAATGTTATCCTTGATAGTTCTGGAGGAGCAGGGGAGCACCTTTTTGGATGAGACGTTCATAGAGGGACTTGCCTGGTGACTTCATCCAGTGCTATCGGTAAAAAATGGGAGAATAGGAGGGAAGTGGAAAGGGGGCCAATGGATGCCTGAGAGCTGGGAAGGGAGGAGTGTAGAGGAGAGTAAGGATGGGATGTCCTGAGTTTTGGTTAAGAGGCGGGAGGCCAGTGAAGTATAGAGGGTCAGTGGTGGCAGGGGAGAGGTATAGCCAGCAGTAGGATTGGTGAGTTCCTTGCCAATTCTAAACAGTTTTCCCATGTTCTTAGTGTATCAGAGATGCAGGTTTGGATATGGGCCCTCTTCTTCAAGTGGTTGGAGAGCCTTTATTGCCTTTTGAGCAGGTGGCAGGCCAGTCTGTCAGGGATGTGCCTGAAGCATGCCCCTTCCCCTCAGCAACTCTGCATTTGTATTTCAGAGAGTCTAGGTCGGAGTCATACAGGTTTTGCGTTTGGAAGTAGGGTTCATGTCGATCCTCATGACAAGGGCAAATGATGTTCAGGATATTGGAGACAAAGACGTGTAGATTAGCAACGACAGTGTGCGAGTCAGTGTCAGGAGTGGGAGGGGGTAAGAAACTGACGGCAAAACCTGTAAATGACACTCGTTTCATTGGTCAAATGATGGAGAAGTATACTGGAGGTGTAGGCAGAGGCTTAGCCGGGGGAACTAAGAGATCCAGGTGAGATTGTGGAAATCGATATAATATTGTGACCCCAATCGCATTGTTTAAATGTATGTTGGCCTACGCCAAGCTGTCTAAAGAATACTATGTACATAGGTTCCGCGGCAAGGTCTTGACCTTAATGTATCGTGTAAGCCGCCATCTTGGATCTAGCCGCCATTTTAGGTACTCTTGCAGTGTGGAAGTCACCCCGAATCACAAAATGGAGGCCGAATGACATTTCGAGTAAGACTTCAGCCATGGTGACCTCCGCACACGTGAATGAATAATATGTCCGCAGGGTACTTGTTAGGGTCATGAACTAAGACCCTGTCCTCTCTTTAACCTATGTGTAAATATGTAACCGTATCAGCGGAACTGATCTAATATATGGAAATTGTGTGTTCGACCTGGCTACGAACCCTAGCCATGGTTCCAAGAATGGTTAACTTGCAAGAGGGCTGGCCAATGCAGTACAAAATGTATAAAAACCCAAGCATCCCGATGATCGGTCTCTCCCACTTTCAGTGCGAACCTAACGTTGAAGGTTCGTGTGTAAGTCAGAGGGCCGAATAGCTATTCGCATGTCAATTGACTTTGGTAACTTTGTAACTTTGAAATAAAGCGCTTTGTATGTCCTTTGTAACCTGTGTTGGTGTGTTTCCTTTTGGGCTTCCCGGCCTCATATCAATTTCTCTGTTTCCACAGTTGGCGCCCGAATAGGGACCCTCAAGATTGATGCCGGATCATTGAAGGTTGACGCAGACTATCGAATCGGGATCGGACGGTGTGATTCTGCGGGCCCGACCGATCGAGACGCGATACCTCGGCAGCGCTGCACGATCCGAACCTTGGGCGATAGTCGTGCGGTCTGACACGGCATCTTGACGAGGGTCCAATTCCGAGGCGGGCAGATTTGCCGAAACCACCGAACGCAGGTAAAATTCGTTAGTTGAAGTCCTTTGTAAACCGTACGGTCCTCCTTAGGTTTGGTCAGGTGTAGTCGTGACCCGGCTCTTAATTTAACCCTGACAATTTGAATTTGGCGTATTGTATCTGCAGACACAATTATTGGACCAGGTAACACCAATTCTTTGAGAAATGCCTGGGAAATTGTCTAGCTGCTTTAGGGTTCTGTTCCGCAGCGATCGACAATCTTTGGAATTTAGCCGTCCGGCACCACAGGAGGGGTCGCCGGCGTGTACTATGTACTGTAAGTATGGCATTGGTAGTATTGTATTTAATGACATTTGGCACAGACAGAACAGAAATGCCTCCGAATTTCAGTGGCCAATCAATGGTAGCTTTGAGATCCCCCGTATTGAATACTTAGAGTCGATCTTGCTTAAGAAGAAGGCTAGGCCAGCAGCCTTTGATGTGTTACAAAATTGGAAAAAGGAAGCATTACAGCAGCTTAAAAGTAGGGATAAACATGCACGACGTCATTAAACGAATGCCGAAAAGGCATTGTTGTATGACAAGGAAAAACGATTAGATGAAACCCAGAAGATGGACAGAGCTTTCTCGCTCGGAGTCCAGAAAATGTACCCCTCTAAAGATTTCCATGTTTCCGAGGAGTTTATTGAGAAAATATTAAACGAACGGAGGCCTGATTCTTCAGCGCCACCTCCGTATGCTCCCGTTGTGGGCACCTTGCCCGTTCCTGCTATTGCTCCTATCGCTATTCCTACTCCTCCTGCGCAGCCTACTGCCCCTAGTTCTTTGGTTGTCGCTCCTCTGTCTATTCCGTCTATTACATTACCTCTTTCCCCTGCACCCTTGTTAGGTTCACCTACACCTCCGATTCTGGGGAGTCCCGTGTTCACTAAATCAGATCCCGGTACAGGGCCGAAAATTGTGACTCGTAGTACTGTTCCTGCGGGCAGGAAACAGGAACTATTTGCTTGGGCTAAACATTGCATGGAAAAAGCTGATCAAACTGATGTACTTTCGACATTATCTAATTTGCACGATTTTCCCGAGAAAAACGTTTTTATTGAAGGACTGGGGATTCATTTAGGTGTAATGTGGGGTAGATTGCAGACTTCGGATCTCCCACAAGGGGTGAGAGATCTGAACGCTTTGGCACTCTCGAGGGATACAGAGCAGAAGGTATATGGGCATGTTGATAGGTTGTTTGAGTTTAGAAGGGATTTTGAAAGGTTACAAAACGAGGATGATGAAGACGATAGGATATATGTGCAGAAACGGTTCCTTTCGTGCCGAAGATCAGCACCTGAGGAAGTACGGATTTGTACCAGAGATGCGATTCGGTGGATCTCGGATTCATCGATACCGCCAGATGAGGTATATGACACATATAGTCAATACACGGTAGAGATGCAAAGGAAGGTAATCCAAGTGATGGTACAGCACTTACAGGAGGAATGTATAAGGAAGAAGGTTGGTTGCCCCACAGAGTTATTAGGTATTTGTAAAAGAGCTTTTTCGCCCGACACTTCTACAGCTGCTTTAGCGCTCGATTTGGCCTTATTACTTAGTAAGCGGTCGGAGGTCCCTATATCTCAGTTGCCTATGAGAGAGGTCCCTCTGACCCTTGTCCCAAAAGTAGAAATCCCCGCCAACGCGGCGGCTGGTACTGCCGCGGTGGATATCCCTGCACATTACGTATCACAGTTTGTTCACGTCCCGTTCTCTCGACAGGAAGTGAACACGATTAGACAATCAGTTCCTGATATCAGGAAGAACCCGACAGTATTTTATAAAGAAATAGAATCCGTTTTGCAATCTTCTGTGTTCACCTTAAGTGACATGGATTTATTGTTTCCAGTGCTTTTGCCTGTTGATGTATGGAAACAGGTACGAACAATAGATGATGTGCCGGGGTTAGGGGATACATGGGTAAATCTGACTAGAATAGATGGGGAACGACCAGCTGGTGAGAAACCACCCCAGGTAATACTCACTTTAACCGATAGAATAGTTGCCAAATTAAAAACTATAATTCCGGAAAAAAGGATTATTTGGGACAAGCTTACGGCCTGCGTCCAAGGGAAAACTGAAGGTACTACTGAATTCTTTAATAGATTCGAACAGGTGTTCTCCGACTTCAGTGGACAGGATTTAGGTACAGAGTCGGGGAAGAGGTTGTTTGTGGACAAATTTGTGCGTGGATTGTTGCCCGACATCCAGTCACAAATTATGTCCTCAGAGAGCGCTTGGCAGGCAAAATCTCAGTCAGAGGTCTTGCATATGGCTCAGTATTACGAGAATCGGGTTAATAATGAAAAAGAGAAAATCGAAAAAAGAAGGGGTGACCTAAAGACTAAGGTATTGTTGCAGCAAATTGTCAGAAACCCCAGATGAGGTACGACACAGACTAGAGGTCAGTACATTCCAAGAGGAAATACTCCTCCAAATTCTATAAATATTAATCAGTGTGCTTATTGCCGCCAGGAAGGTCACTGGCGAGCACAGTGCCCTGCCCTCCGTCAGAGGTCAGGAGGCACATTCGGAGGAATGGGTAGGCGACCACGGGGCCGCCCTGGAGCAGGGGGCCCTGATAGGGGTCAGCTTCTACAAGATCCCCAGCAACCTTTTTCACGGGAAAATCAGACTCTGAGTATGGACTCGAGAAATATATTTGATCACCCTTCCGCCGCCTATCTTTCTGAGGAACTTCCCTTTGATGAAGTTCTGCCTTATTAGGATTGCCCGAAGCAGCGTTTGGAACCTTTACCTATTCCCGTTATTCAGAAGGGCCCCTATGTTGAATTATTGGTGGGGAATAGGAAACATCAGTTCTTGATCGACACTGGAGCACAAAAGTGCTCCATCGACCATTCGAGGGTTCCAAACATCCCACTGTCAGGGCAAACAAACGTCTCTATAGGGTTCTCTGGTATACCAACTGTTTGTCCGGTTTCTGCGCCGGTATCCGTTTCTTTGGGTCCTTTTACAGACCAGTGCCCTTTTCTTCTTACTTCAAACTGTGGAGAAAATTTGCTGGGGTTGAATTTGTTGAAGAAACTGAATGCAGTGATTCATTGTTCCCCTGACGGAATAAGATTAACAGTTTCACCACAGCAACCCTTTAACTCCCAATACTTGACCCGACCTCTACCTCCCGAATTTGACATTGTCCCAGAATGTTTGTGGGCAATAGACGACAATGATGTCGGGATATTGCACATCGACCCTGTTAAGATAATATTGAAACATGGGGTTAAGCTACCGCGCATTCCGCAATATAAAATTTCAATTGAAGGTGAGCGCGCTCTGAAATGCATTGTCTCCGATTTTGTACATCGTGGAGTGATCGAAGAGATTACAGGTAGCTTATGTAATAGCCCGATCTTGCCAGTATATAAGAAAGGCGACAATGCAATTCCGTACCGGTTTATAATAGATCTTCGTGCTATTAACCGGGTGGTAGCCCCACAATTTCCAATCGTGCCTGATGTAACAACGATCTTAACAATGATCCCTGCTACGGCTACACACTTTAGTGTCGTAGATTTGAAAAACGCCTTCTTTAGTATTCCGATACATGAGGAGAGCAGGTATTTGTTTGCGTTCACCTTGGGGGGACGCTCGTTTACATTTACAAGGGCACCTCAAGGGTATACTGAAAGTCCTAGTATCTATAGTAGAGCCTTAAAAGAGCAGCTCGACACCCTTGAATTGCCACCTACTTGCACGCTGCTTCAATATGTAGACGATTTGCTCCTGGCTGCAGACTCTGAGAAAGCTTGTAAAGAAGGCACTATATTGTTGCTTGTTCATTTAGCTGAAAATGGTCACAAAGCTTCACTTAAGAAATTTCAATATTGTTGCCAGGAGGTTGCCTATTTAGGCTACCTCCTGTCAAAGGAGGGGAGAAGATTGACACCTGAACGAATAAAACACATTTCTGGCATGTCTGTCCCAAAAACACAGAAGGAAGTCAGAGCCCTGATAGGGATGGCGTCCTACTGTAGACTGTGGATCCCGAACTTTGCCCTAGTGGTAAAACCGATGTTGGCTTTGACGAAGAAGGGCATTTCTCTGCCACTGCCATGGGAATCGGAACATCAACGATCATTTGAGCTTCTCAAAGCCGCGCTGTGTTCAGCACCGGTTCTGGGTACACCAAATTACGATAAGGCCTTTGTGTTGTTTGTGCATGAATGTAATGGATGTGCTTTGTCTGTGTTAACGCAGGAACATGGAGGGAAGAATAGGCCGTGCGGCTATTATTCCTCCGCCCTCGATCCTGTTGCATGCGCTTTGCCGCGATGTCTGCGTGCTGTTGCTGCTGCGTCTGTAAAACAGAGTGAGGGGATGGTCCTAGGCCACGATTTAATTTTGATGGTGCCTCACTCTGTCGATATTCTATTGAATAAAACTCAAACACAACACCTTACTTCTGCCCGGTTGACCAGGTACGAATTAGTTCTATTTGCTCCTCATATCCAAATTAAAAGGTGTTGTGTTCTCAATCCGGCTGAACTTTTGCCTCTCCCGCAAACTACTGCTTGCGGCGATGACGGATCACATGACTGCCTTTATGCCACCGAACAAGAAACAAAGGGCAGAATAGACCTCTCAGATACTCCTTTGGAGAATGCGGAAGGGGAGCTGTTTTGTGATGGCTCCTGTTTTAAACTTCCGAATGGCACATCTACAGCTGCTTATGCAGTTACTACTTTGAACAAGATCGTAGAAACTAAAAGGATTCCGCATAACTCCGCGCAGGCCGCAGAGATTATAGCGTTGACCCGCGCTTGTGAGCTCTCCCAAGGGCATAGAGTTAACATTTATACGGATAGTCAGTACGCCTTTGGGGTGGCTCACAACTTCGGAAAACTGTGGTCGGAAAGAGGGTTTCTGACCTCACACGGGACCAAGATTCAGCATGGTCCCTTAATAGTACAACTACTTTTAGCGCTCTCACTCCCTGAACAACTAGCGATCATGAAATGTGCAGCACATCGCAAGGTCATAGACGATGTGGGCAGAGGAAATGCCTTTGCAGATTCGATAGCTAGACAAACAGCCACAGACCTTAGCACAGACATGTATACCTCGAGGGAAGTGAGAGATGGTTGTATAATAGATGAAGGCATTGGGTCTGTGCGAGATATTCAGACTGATGCCTCTGTTGAAGAATCTAGGAAATGGGCTGAAGGCATGGGGAAATTGGATGACGAAGGGTGTTGGGTGGACGCATCTGACGGGAAATGGTTGCTTCCTGATTCTTATGTATTAGCAATGGTCACGATGGCACACGGTCCAACACATGTGTGTGCCCAGCAAATTGCGAAGATATTACAGCAGGTTTGGGTGAATGATAAAATTTTGGAAACTGCAAAAAGATATGTTCAGAATTGTATGATTTGCCTGCAGCACAATGTGGGTAAAGGGACAGTGACTCCAAAGGGAAGTTTCGGGCCCCCCTCTGTCCCCTTTGAAACCATTCACCTTGATTTTATTGAAATGGAGCGATGTAATAACTTGAAATATGTTCTTGTTATCATTTGTGCTTTTAGCAAATGGGTCGAGGCTTTCCCCGTCAAAGATGCTACCGCCATGACCACCGCAAAGATCTTGGTAAAAAACTATTTTCCTCGATTTGGGCTCCCGAGGATAATCTGGTCGGACAATGGCCCCCACTTCATCGCAGCCGTAATGTTGCAAATATGTGTTGCCTTAGGGATAGAGAAACATTTTCATTCAGCTAGGCACCCTCAAAGTGCGGGGTTGGTAGAAAGACACAACGGTATTTTGAAAAACAAACTTGCAAAAACATGTGCCGACACTAAATTAAAATGGCCAGATGCTTTACCTATTGTGTTGTTAGCTATGCGCACCACACCCCAGACTAGAACTGGGCTCTCTCCATTCGAGGTAGTAATGGGAAGGCCTGCTAATATTTGGGGTCTCCCTAAACCTAAAGCCCTGAGGGATGTGGAGAATGTATTGCTCATAGATTATTGTAATCAATTGACTAAAAATCTGTATTTCATTTACCACCAGGTGAATGCCGCCTTACCTGTACGGTTTACGGGCCCAGGACACGATATATTGCCCGGCAGGTGGGTCCTGGTGAAGGCCTACGAAAGGTCTTCCTGTCTCGCGCCTCGCTGGCGGGGACCCTACCAGGTTTTATTGGTCACCAGGACGGCAGTGTGGGTGGCAGGAAAGAAGAACTGGGTACATGCAACGCATGTGAAGAAGATCCCTCACCCGACGCCACACGTTACAGAAGAAACAGAACCCCTCGCTGATGCTACGATCTCTGATCTCGGAGTAGCAGGCAGCGCTGTGAGTGCGTCGGAGAAGTTCTCTGAGCCTGAGGAGCTCGGGGAGCCGTCCATTCTGTCTCCACACTCTCTTGATCAATCACTTCCGGAAACTCTTGTTTCAAGTTCTGCGACTTCCGTCGCCACCGACGCGACGCTCCCCTCAGGGAGCGACGATACTTTGCTTTTGGATTCAACAAACTTGGGTACCATCAGGTACAACCTTCGACCACGAAAATAGAATCGCCGCACGAGTATCGTGCATCTGGAAGAAAAAGGAGTGATTGAAATACTATTGTCTTTCCTTTTTTTGTAACAAAGAAAAGGAGGGTTCTGTTGGCTAGGGTTGGGAAGGACTAAGAAGTCGCGCGGCCGAAGTGCCGCCAGCAACGAACATTGGGGCCGTCGATCGGGATAACCATGATGCCTGCCGCCTTCACCGCTGCTCCTCGTATTGAACTATTAGATAAGGAGGTGACCAATTCGAACAATGGACAATGTGCCTGGGCCCTGAAAACGTACTGTTGTGTTCTCGTTTTGATTATTGTTAGTTTTGCAACTGCTGCCGTGGGACTTTGGTACTTTGAAGAAATCTATCCTTTGAAGCCTCTGTTACCGACCAAAATTGTACCAACTGTTTTGACTCCCTCTGTACACCTTCACACTCTGTCCCCTAGGGATTCTCGGCATAGACAGAAATATCATAATAACACTCTGATGATAGTGATGAATGCTACGCATGCTATTTTTAATAGGAGTAATTGTTGGATCTGCACTCACTTACCACAATATGGGAACAAGGGACTGGGATGGTATATACATCCCTTACCTCTAACAACTTCCTGCTATGCCTCTCTTAGAGCACTCTTTTTTGGCCGATGGAATGATAGCATCTCAGGGAACTTCGATGGGACTAATTTGAATGAATTTGAAAAACGTGAATTGACTCCCCTGGGATGCTCGCTTTTCGCAAATAGGAGTAGACCTAATATCGCTTCTATTAGGCCGTCTGATAAACTTTCTTTTCCTTTTCAAAATCTAGTTTCTTTCAAGATGGCTCCGATAGGCAATAAGGATGCCATGCCTCCTTCTTATTCTGTAAATCACAGTCCTGATTCTGTCCCTTTCTGTGTACAAAGAAATGGCACTAGGCCAATGGGAGATTTCGAGCCTTGTGTAAATATTGTAAATTTGACTGGGGAAAATAGGCCTTTGTATGTAGGGGGACCCGTTTATTTTGTTTGTGGTAGTTTAGCTTTTCCCTGGTTGCCCAAGGATTGGCAGGGGACCTGTTATTTAGGGATATTGTTACCAGGTGTATTTATAGCCAGTACCTTAGAGGTATCTAAGGCTCGCCCGCGACGGGATAATGATGGAGATACCCCTGGACAAGTGTTCGGGGATATAGCCAAATCAGTAGTCCCCTTCTGGGGACAAATAGCAAATTCAGAAAACATTAGGGGATTAGCGAGGGTGTTGGAGAAAACGATCAACCGGACCACGGACATACTTTACAATATGACCTTAGAGCAAAAGGCAATAAGATTGGTAGCACTTCAAAATCGAATGGCATTAGATGTCATTTTAGCTGAACGAGGTGGAGTATGTAAATTAGTGGGGTCCGCTTGCTGTGTTTTCGTACCAGATTCTTCACCAACAATATTCAAAGCAATTCAGAATTTACACACTCTTAGTTCTGAAGTCCATATCCCTGTAGGAGACTGGAGCCTTAGTACTTGGTTTTGGGATTCTCTACGATCTTGGGGGTGGAAGGTGCTATCTGTTATTTTAGGTATTTTAGGGACTCTGTTATTTCTTTGCTGTTGTTTTCAATGCCTCCCGAGTATATGCGGAATGATAGGGGGATGTTGTGCCCAGGTTATGAGCGCAATAGGGCGTAAAATATACACCCCGAAGACAGCATCTAAAGAATTTATGTTGCAAGAAGTTCTTATGAACAACTTTATGGCTATTGACATTTCAGACAATGATGCGGAACCTATGGATGATAATGCCTTCAAGTATTTTCAAAAGTATTAGGAAATGATGTTTTAGCACTTGGCATAGGCCAAAAGGAGGGTCTGTGGAAATCGATATAATATTGTGACCCCAATCGCATTGTTTAAATGTATGTTGGCCTACGCCAAGCTGTCTAAAGAATACTATGTACATAGGTTCCGCGGCAAGGTCTTGACCTTAATGTATCGTGTAAGCCGCCATCTTGGATCTAGCCGCCATTTTAGGTACTCTTGCAGTGTGGAAGTCACCCCGAATCACAAAATGGAGGCCGAATGACATTTCGAGTAAGACTTCGGCCATGGTGACCTCCGCACACGTGAATGAACAATATGTCCGTAGGCTACTTGTTAGGGTCATGAACTAAGACCCTGTCCTCTCTTTAACCTATGTGTAAATATGTAACCGTATCAGCGGAACTGATCTAATATATGGAAATTGTGTGTTCGACCTGGCTACGAACCCTAGCCATGGTTCCAAGAATGGTTAACTTGCAAGAGGGCTGGCCAATGCAGTACAAAATGTATAAAAACCCAAGCATCCCGATGATCGGTCTCTCCCACTTTCAGTGCGAACCTAACGTTGAAGGTTCGTGTGTAAGTCAGAGGGCCGAATAGCTATTCGCATGTCAATTGACTTTGGTAACTTTGTAACTTTGAAATAAAGCACTTTGTATGTCCTTTGTAACCTGTGTTGGTGTGTTTCCTTTTGGGCTTCCCGGCCTCATATCAATTTCTCTGTTTCCACAAGATGATAGGAGAGCATGGTCAGACCAGGAGAGAGGTGTAGTGAGAGGGTTGGCGATGGGGATGCCTGCTGAGATTAGAGTATACAAGGTGTGAAGGGCTGAGTGTGTCAGACCTCTGGGATGTATTGACCCACTCTGCTATACTATGCGGCATCTCTCTACTATCTATGGTGCAAGAAACAGTAAAATGGCGGCAAAACCCTTGGGCGTGCCAAAACCTCCAAAACCCTGTTTTCAACACACAAAAAGATGACTGCACAACCTGCCACCCATGGCACATGTGTGGTGGAACAGAGCGCACGCTGCAGAAAAAGTGCCAGTGGGCTCCATGACAAGTAAACATAGAGAACAGAGGGAGAAGCAGCGCTTTGCAAGTGAAACTCCAAAATTCGCCAGGAAATGACATTTACTTTGCTGCTGAAACTTCTAAATGCCTCTACAAAACACTGTCCAAGACTCAAAATCTTGCTTGGCGCTAAAATTCATTTAACCTAAGGAAGCACTGTGAATGTTCAAAGTCCTGAAATATTAAGAGCAATACACCTTCTCAGCAAAACTGGATTGCCTGTGAATGACAGTTCCTGTCATAAATCTGTGTGCAGCCACACTGGGCTACCTGTGAATGACAGCCCCTGTCAATTAGGTTCTCCTGATTAAACTTCAAAGTGGTCTAAAACTAAACGTCTGCCGGATTAGCAAATATAAAGGACTGTTGCTGAAAGGAACACAGATTTCAGTTGTTTTTGATCCCACAGGTTAAATCTAAGAATGTAATTTACCTATGTCAGCTAATGCAACAAGTTTGTTTCAGGTTGGATTTCAAGTTAAAAAAAATAAGAATAAACTAGCCTGGCTGGGCCTACCAGAAGTTGAAAAACAGGTTTCCACCCAATGGGAGGGCATTCCTCTCAGCAGATACTCACTGACATATGATAATTGTGGGGTAGGACAGACATTTGTCTGCAGCCAGGGACTGAACAATGGCAGATTCTCCGGGCCAGGAAATGGATGTGTGAAGAGGTCATAAACTTGGCTTGCTGAAGAAAATCCAAGGGGAGGGGGCTGCTCCTTGAGCACCTGAGAGAGACAAAAGGCGGACCATTTGCTGTTAAAGAATATGTAATGAACATCTTTAGAGACTCATAACTTGCTATCAGAAATGGTGAAAAATATAAAAAGGGCAGAGTTGTTAGTCTAGATGTTGGCCCTATATTTCAAAATGAGGTGGAACTGTGTAGCATATTCTGAACAGGAATGGCAATATATGTGATTTTATGGGAATTGTAATTATGCTAGATATTTATAATAATTTAAGCATTTTTGACCAGATTTTGTGTTTTTGCTCAGCCAATTTTAAAGCCATCCTAACAGTTGAAAAGTCAAATCCGTTTTTCTCTTTTGTTTAAAGGGGGGAGGTCGGAGTGATATTCTGTTTGATCTGTGTTATTCCTGAGTTCCTGCTCTCTCCTCACATCTAGTTAAATTGCCTATTGTTGGGTTGAGGGTTGTTGCAGGGTGAACCTCTAACCATAATGCTATCTGTTCCAAACCAACCAAAACATATTCTTTTTTTGCTGCATTCTTTTGTGTTCATTACTTGATTCCCCGTGCATTAAAGAGATTATTCATTGTTCTGTCACCCCATTGGTGATTGTTACCTATAAAAAATATATTGTGCTTTTAAATTCCAAATAATAAAATAAATAATTACCTTTGCAACTTGCCGATTCCTGGTTCAGTGTAACCTGGGGGGTATTTTGAGGAGGGTGTGATATGACTAGTATATCATTCAGAATATTGAACTTTTAGACACAAATAAATAAGGGTTTCATTTGTGCACTACATGCTGGGCGAGACTTCGGTGTGTGCCTGATTGAAATCCCTTACAGACCAGAGGGAAGAATGGTGAGGGAAAGAATGTCACAGAGGCTTCGGGTGAGTCCAGTGGCAGAATCAGGAGAGTTAAGGGAAATCGTGAAGTCTCTGCTCTGAGCAGGAGAAGCATGGAGGTGGAGGCAAGAAGAGAAGAGGCAAGGTCAGACCACTCTGTGTGGAAGAGGGAGACCAGACATGGGGTCCTGTAGATGGCGGCTAGTGTCAATGAAAGGGTTAGAGAGACACCAAGACTGCAGACAAGGCATTCTAAGGAAGATTAGGTCTGAGTGGGAATGATAGTAGTAGGAACCCATTCAGAGAAGATCAAGGCCTTTTCTGTCACTTTGCTGCAATCTGGGTGCCCCTTATCCTGGGACAATAGCATCTTCCTATCAGTGGTCCAAATCATATTTACAACTTCTTTCAAACAGCTCCAACCCTGCCAATCTTTGTCACCTGTCTCTATCATGATCTATAACTGCTTTGTTAGGCTGTCAGGGGCATGGCCCTTCTTCTAAGCCCCACTCAGCACAGGGAAACTCTTTTGTTTAGTTTTTTTTTTTTTTTAATTCTGTACTACGTCATAGGGTGTCACCATCCATGACCTTGGCAAAACCCTGGCCACAGGGATACTTCCTCTGATATCTCTTTCTTTCCCACAATTTGTACAATACCTCCCTTCCCCCTAGATTTGCCAAAATACTACTCTCATACTTACATCCGTTGGTCAGCCGACACCTTCAAATCGCCTCTTCCCACAATCTGCCTCTCCACCTTCTGGTCTACAGGGCATCCCGCAGGGAGCGGGCAGGAATTTCTCCAGGGGGGCTCCGAAGGACGGTATGAGTTCTCACACATGATTAACAATCCGGTCCTCACGGGGGGGAGGAGGGGGCTGCAATGTAGTCCTTCAGGATTGCGGCGGGAAAAACAATTGGTACAATCACAGAGGACAGCATTGAGGGGGGCCACATGTATGCGTGGTAACTCATTTGGAGGGCCATTTTCCTCATTTAATGTGGGATATCACAAGAACCTGAATCGAGGCAAGGAATTTGTGCAGAGGATGCAGGGTACATTTTGTGGAGTGCACTTATCCGAAGCCCGGCTATTTGGGCTTTCTTGGCTGTGTGCTTTTAGAAGAAGAGGCTGCTTTTGACAATAGAGCCTAGATACCTGGCCGAGATTTACAGCTGTGAAGTGATTCCTTCAAGTTGCATATCGTCAATCTACTTTGGTGTTCTGTTGTTTGGTAGTGAGACTGTTGAGGGCAAATTCATTCGCGGTGGGGTTAAGATTAAGGTAAGCTTTTAACATCCAGGTTTAGATGGTGGCTATGCACTCATGGAGGTCTGTGATGTACTGGGGGCTTATTGATAAATGGCTTTGTTGTTGAGATCTTTCAGTAACATTTCAATAGGTTCTATATAGAGTTCAAAGATGTTTGGGGAGACGATGAAACATTGGGAAACCCCAGATGTGGCTGGGAGTTGTTTGGATCTGAACTGGACCACCTGTACAGCTTAGTGTTTGTCGGATAGGTAGAATGAGGGACACTTTTTGACATTACAGCTGAATCGTATCAGTGAGGAGGGTGGAAAGATGTGATGGTCGTAAGAAGACTGGAGGTCTAGTTGGACTAGAAGGCACAAAACACCCAAATCAATGAATTGCAATCATTAACCACAAGGACAGAAGCTCTAATGCCTGTAACAAACACAGGGATCTCCACAAGATTATCACAGAATTTGTGGCCCCCAGTGGACTTCTCCCCCTACACACGTTTCCCAATCCCTCTGCGATGCTCTCTCCGACCACCTCTAAAACATGGTGCTAGAAAGAACCTGCACCACCACCAACACAGGACTGGTATCACTCCCACACCTCTACACCCTGTCCCAAATGAACCCTCCAACCAGCCCACCCCACTTCTATCTTCTCTTCTTTCTCTCCCATCTACAGACCCGAAACCCTTAAATTACTAAGTGACAGCCGTCCATCCGAGTCCCTGAGTGACCCATGCCCTACCTCTATCCTCAAAGAAATGTTCACCTAAACCTGTGAATGCAGCATTGATAGATCCATCCTTAACTCTTCCCTCACCTCAGGAATCTTCCCAGCAGCCTTCAAAACATCTCACGTGAAACCCCTCCTGAAAGTAAACCTCATTTGACCCCCCTCATGCATGCAAACTACAGACCAATTTCTAACACCTGTTTCCTAGCCAAACTGACTGACCGCACAGCCTACTTCCAGTTCAGTACTTCCACAGAAGCCAACCTCCTACTCGACTTCGCTCAATCAAGCTTCAGACCCCTTCATGGAACTGAATCATCCCTAGTCTCCATATGGGATAACCTCGAAAACATTGCAGACACAAAGGGCTGTTCCTCACTCATACTCCTTGACCTCGCGGTGGCCTTCAACACCAACAACCAAAGCATCCCTATTGACAGCCTCCACTCCCTTGGCATCAGGAACACAGCACTAAAGTGGATCTCCTCATTCCTTGCTACCAGACACCAAATCACCCACCTCCTTCTTTTCACTTTGCCCGCCCCATAAGTAACAGAGTCTCCAATGGTGCCTGCCCATCCCCTCTTCTCTTCAACTTTCACTTGAGCCCTCTCCCCGCACTTATCTGCTCACACAACCCTACCTGCTACAACTATACTGGCAACACACAAATCATCTTTAGAATCCCCAAAGCCGTATCAACCCCCACCCAGACCTCACAACCTGCCTCACTGCCATTGATCGTAGGATGACAGTCAACCACATCCTGCGCAATCCTGGAAAAAACAGAGATCATCATCTGAGGAAAGACAGCCCTCTTCCCACAGTCCAGAACTCTGCAGCTAGGCTCCTCCTCACCCTCAGCCCCAGAGAGTGCATCATTCCCGCCTTCTGTATCCTCCACCGGCTGCCAGTCAGACAACGGGACACTTTCAAAGCCCTGTGCATGGTTTGGGTATGTCTGACCGAATTCAAACTGGTTGTGGCAATCTGATTGTAAATCAATTTGGTCGGTGCCCCATTGAAACGCATATGTGGTTTTTCTTTAAGTTTTCTTTCCCCCATCTCCAATTTCAAGGAAGCGGTGGACACCACTGCATTCCCAATACTGCTAAATACCAACCCTGTGTAGCGGGGGATACCCAACCCCTGCTCTCCAGGGTTGGTATGTAGCAATATATGCAACCAAATTGGCCCGAAGGCCAAATAACCCATATCATATTCGACCAAATTGGTCAATCGGTCAGTTTGCCACAGTCAGGTAGGCTAATACCATGTGCGTCACTCACCAAGCCCTACACGAGATGGGCCCAAAATGCCTTCCACAGAAAATCACCCATTACTACCCCAATAGAAGCCTGTGCTCAGACACTGCTCTCCTACTGGTAATCCCCTCCTTCAAATCAAGCAGAATTGGGGGTTCTCCCTTAGAAGCCTGTGCTCAGACACTGCTCTCCTACTGGTAATCCCCTCCTTCAAATCAAGCAGAATTGGAGGTTTTCCCTTTGCCAGCCAAGCTCCCACTATCTGGAATTCTATGCCACTTAGCATCCAACTCATAGAGGACCACCTAGCCTTCCAGATGGCACTCAAGACATGGCTATTCCCCTCTGCACCTTGACTAACCCTGTCCTCCCCTTTGAGCTAGCTATTCAACCCAGGATAACGGCGGCAGGAATTAATTTGCATACAATCACCAAAGGACAGCAAGAATTTGACAAAACTAACCTGATTAACAATACCCAAAAGAAAACAGGAGATAATCCATGCCGCAGGTACAAAACCTAGAAACCACAAACAACAGACGGGTATATGTAGCAACCCATGCTTATGGGAGATGGGCAAAAGCAAGGCTATCCAATGCATTGCACTTAGATTATTTCTCAGGGTAGCCAATGTATTGAATTTAGATGGATTGTGAGGGTAGTCAATGTATGGCATGTATGAGTTTTTGAGGGTAGCTAATTGTACTCCATTTACGTTTATTTCTTACAGTAACCAATGTATTGCACTTTGAGGAATTTTTGCTAGGGTAACCAATGATTTACATCTAGACTCATACCTAAGGCTAGCCAATGCATTAAATCTAGACACATTTTTTAAGGTAACCGGTGTAATGCATATAGATGGATTTTTAGGGTAGCCAACGTATTGCATTTTAGATGAATCCTTGAGCTTAGCCAATGTTTTGAACTAGGTACATTACGGAGCGTTGCAAAGATATTGACCCTAGGGGAATTTTTCGACTGCAGCCACTATATTATACTATGTGTATTTATATAGGAAATGGGTAGATTTTAGCCGTGCTTTGAACTCACACGCTTCTAAATTCAGCTGCATCTACGCAACCAAGAAACGAATCACGGCATGCGGGTACATATCACACTCTGTGCTTATCAAAATCAGCCAAAGGCACTGTTGTCCACCAGCACACATCAGGCACCACTCTAAGACACATTGCGCAATACCTCTGCCATGAGAATGCAGCTATCCCCAGCAATATCCCCAGCAATACATGTGTTCTAGCTGCACACATAATGACTCTTGCACATTCTCCGGCTACCTCTTAGCACCCACCCGTTACATGCACTACTCTAAGACACATTACATAACACACCTGCCATAAGAATGCAGCTATCCCCCAAAATAAAAATGCAGTCTAGCTGCACACATAGGGCCTCATTACGACCCAGGCGGTAAGTTACCGCCTGGGCCGTGACTTTACCACCATGGCGTAAACTACGTTTACGCCATGGTGGTTGGCGGACTTACCACCCCATTCCGACCTTGGCGGGCGGTAAGTCCCCAATCCCCATTTACCCTTCCCCATTCCCATTTTTGCCCCATAGGGCATAATGGGAGTGGGGAAGGCGTTAATTACGCCACCGTAAATTACGGTGGCGTAATTAACTCCATGGTCCCTTAGCGCCATGGATTTTAACACCTGCTAAAAGCAGGTGTTAAATCCGCCATGGCGCTAAGGGACCTCGTACTCAGGCGGTAAGGGTCGGCGCTGTTTACGCTGCCGTAAGCCCCTTACCGCCTGGGTCGTAATGAGGCCCATAGTGTCTCTCCTGCTCATATACTCCCCAAAACACCCCCATCTACCTTTGTATTGGCACAAATGCACACACGCATTCTAAACCTCTCTGATGAATGTCCCATACGTGGACTTCTGTCCTTCGGGGGCGTTCAACCTGCAGCACATTGGGACCGTACCAATGGTGAAAGACGCTGTGCAAATGACAATTACATTACATCACTTGCAGGGTGGCAGTCGCGGGACTGCCATTGAGGCAGAAGCCAGGCTAGGAGTCTCAGACGACTCTGAATTGTTGAGTGTCCCGATGCACGGGAGGCTTGTGATTGATCCATCGGGTAGAGTGCACCATCTCTCAGAACTTGTCTTGAGAGCGTCTGGGAATGTGTCCTCATTGAGCGAAGTGTTCACAATGCACAGAATGCATTGCATGCTGGGCCGGTGAATAGCTGCATAATGGAAGTCAGGTCAGAATCGTCTGTGCCATTCCGTCATCGGCACAAATTCACTGTTCACATTTCCAGAAACACAGCTCTGTTTCTGAAAAAATACACTTGCCTCGCTCATTGCTGTGTGTGCATTTTTTTCACTGTGCACCCGCAGAGGAGACACACACACACACACAGAAATGTGGCACTTCCTTTCTGGAGGAGTGCTGGGGTTGAATTGTACTTGCCCCTATCTCCCCTCACCTCCTAATTCCCGAGTCTGGCCCACCCCTGTCGCCTCAGCCTCTCTCTCTGCCCAGTGAATTGGGCGCCTGTAAGGAGGCATGCGGGGCGGGGCCTCGTGCGCTGAGTTCTTGCCTGGGTGCATTGTACAAGTCCTTCCAATCATGTAAATTAGCAGCAGCTCCTTCCACCTGTCTATAAATATTGCCAGCCGTGGAGGCAGTGTCTAGGAGGTGTCATCCTGACAGATAAACATCGCGGGGAAGACGAGATCTGCCTGTCAAATCGCAAGCCTCCCGCGCCCGCCATTTGCATACGGCACTTAAAGAGGCGCACTAATCAGCGCGCCAGATATTTTTAAGCGGCAGCGTGCATGCGCACTAATTGCCGATTCCTTTTGAGAATACGGCATTCCCCTCCCCCACTCCCATGCTATATCCATCCTGTGGATGTGTGCAAGGCCCACTCTATGCCTCCCACGAGCCCCCATGTGTCTGGCAAGGGTCTGCCGAGGCTGGCTCTCCCTCCAGCGCGTGTGCAGGGTCTCAAGTGCTGCAATAACTTCCCATTCTGCAAAATGAAGCCAGAAAGATGGCTGCCATTATTGTTTATAATACTCAAATAATGGCCTGCTACTTGCACGCACGGATCGTAAGCCTTTTCTGAAAATAGTCCCATACTCTGGACATTGGTCTTGGAGGGCGTTCCCACCACAAGTGCATTGAGGCCATATTAAGGGGAAAAGGTGCTATATAAATGATGACTTCTGCTACTACTTCCGTGGACTTTCAGGCATTAAATAATTCAGTAACATATGACTGACCACATAACCACTCGAAACTGAGCGCTGCACAGCTTATTTTTCCAAGCTAGGATAATACTAGCTAGTGGTTAAAATGCAATATTATGGTCTTACAGACTGAGGGAGGGTTCATTATCACAGGATAATGCCCCACCATCAAGTTAAGGCCTGAGGCACAGCCGGGCTCTAGACATTGCTGACGGGTCATTATCTGAAGCAATAATGACCCCTCCCGCGGTCTGTAAGGCTATTAGCACATAGTGACAGCTTTGGAGTTTTCGTGCAGACATAAAACATTGTACTTTCAGAGTGAGGAAAGTAAACTGAGTTATTAAATTAAATGTGTTTTTTTAGTAGTATTTAAATAATATGGGTGCCTTCAAGTTAAGTATTTTAATCACAACTTGGCTGAACTGGAACAGGTTTAGCACAGGCATGCATTATGTGTCATGCAACTATTCTAGCAGTTACTGCTTATTATTGAATTAAATCAGGATGCGCTTTCCCTAGTGCTTGGAGGAACCATGTAATGGATAAGCTGGGTGATTGTGATGTAACCATTAAACTATTGTTATCAAACCCTGATCGTGCCAAAGCGAAGATCTTCTTAGGCGATTGGGCCTTGAATGAAGAAAGGTGTGTAAAATACAAAGACTTTAATCATTTGTTTTTTCGTTTTTTCGGTACCAAAAAAGTGAGGATTAGGGAATCTTACCTGCTGAAATGTCCATCCCCAAAGATTTGTATGGATTTCTTAATGTTTAGATTGAATATTTGGCCTACACGGGAAATACTGTGTAGAAGGATAACCCTGACGGTTGAACAAAACTACTGTAGTTATTTCAGGGTTCGTTCCCAGAGCGAAACACTACAGCACTTAGTAGTTGAATGTAGAGTGCTGAGGGAGCCTAGAATAAGGTGCTTCGATAGGGTGATTCAATTGCACAATGATATGGAAAGTGATGAAATATGGCAACTAATATTTTCAAATGCCCAAGTGCAAGTCCAAATAGCAGTGGTGCTGTTCCTACAAATGGTGTTACCAAGAGTCAATGTAAGTGAAGCTAATGCAATATGAGGTATTAACATCCACTCCAAGTGTAACTGGATGAGCGCGTCATAGATTTGGTTCATTTTAGTCTGCATTACTGTGTTTTTCTTGTTCACCCTCTGTGTATGTGGGATATTTAATGAATCTGTACCTATCCTAATGTATTGTTTTACCAGAGTGTACATAAGTGATTGGTTTTATTACTTGTGTAAATTATTTGTAGGTTTTAAATGCGTTGTGCAAATGTTTATTGTGCCTTTGTAAATATTTGAAAAGTTACTATATGTAACTAAATAAAATAAAATAAATAAATACATAAATACATAAATGATGTGTCATGTAAAAGTAAAGTGTTTCTCTATAAGAAAGTGAAGCCATTTTGCAATGGTTTTCTATTTCCCTTTCACGAGGTAAATAACATGTTACAGCAAAAAAAGTGTCTTGTTGAAACTAGATCCTGCCTGAAAATTGCATTGTTGTGTGCTGGTCTGCTTCTGAAAACAGAGTGTTTAGAATGCAGTCAAAAGCAGTAGTTATTGACTGCGCTACAAATACTCTGATTGAGAAAACGTTGATAGAAATTCCCATCTGCTAATGTTCATTATTGCATTTCATGTATGGATGGATTACAGCACTTTCTGACATTTTTGAATGTAGGTCTCCCTTTATTAATATGTAAATTGACTATTTCCCAACCCCAAAATGATGGAAAATGAACAGTGAAGCGCTAATGCCATACGTGGAAACCAAAAGCATCAACACAACAAAAAAGCACAGATGCGGGCACTGTTTTGAAACCAGTTTGTGGAGCAAGTGCCCTCCTGTAACATGTTTCTGCTTCCTATAAGTGCTGTTTGAGGGGGGTCACTACTGGAACTGCTCCCTGGTGTCACTTAGCCAGGAGAACCTGAGGATAGCGGATGCACTTACTGCTCTGGGCCAAGAAAGTACCCAGCCTTCTTCCAGAGTCCAGCCTGCTGCTTGGGACCCCAGCTGTTTCCCCAGCCCAGTTTATTTTTCCTTCTTTTTTTGTTGATGATGATCACTATTATTAGTGTTTTTCTTTTCTGGTGTCTTATGTAGCGCCTCTATCACCAGAAGCCTACTTTGTGAGGGCTTCGTCATTGATGATAAATATTATCATCACTATTACCTTTAATGTGGTAGTTGGTTTATCACTTGAGGAAATGGGGGTGGGTGAAGGGCTGATCGGTCCCGACCAGGGTATTGAATCCTGGAGCGATCCTCCCGGCTATGTTCTTTTCATCTTCTGCTGGACTGGTTCTTTTCTCCAGTGTTTATTTAGGGCATGCAAACAATAGTCATGGGCTCCCCTCTGCGAGAACAAACACGGCTAAATGACCTGTTCTTTGGGAGAACCTACTCGAGAGTCCGCAGCCACACTTTAGCTCACTGTACCTTTCACAGAAGGGAAAACTCAATTTGCACATCAGTCTTTGTCCCGCTCACATGGGCAGTCCAGCTACGAAATGCTATGGCAATTCTCCTCTGAACAAGAGTGCCAACAGCAACCCCATACACGTGTTTCAGCTTGTTGGGACTCATCAGTGAGGTGGAGCTGTGCCTCTTTGAGCACAGTGAGCAAAGGGTCCTCGTCTGTATGACCCCGGGAAACTTAGGGTAACTAAACCTAAGTCCCTTAAACAATCAAAAAATAGTCATAGGCGCCCCCTGCAATAACAAACACGGCCCATTGACCTGTTCTTTGGGAAGGTGCCCACTCGAGAGTCCGCAGCCACACGTTAGCTTACTATACCTTCACAGATGGCAAATATCCATTTGCATATCAGTCTTTGTCCCGCCCACTTGGGCAGTCCAGCAACGAAATGCTATGGCAATTCTCTTCTGAACAAGTGTACCAACAGGAACCCCAGAAACGTTTCTTTATGTAGGGAATGGCCTGCCTGTCCAGGAGCTTCCTATAACTCTTCACCTGCGTTTAGATTCTCCTGCGTTCTGACTGCCTGCTTACAATGTCTCCCTCCAGCCGTTTGCAGACAATCTGTTCTGTCTCCATTCTGTTCTCTTCTCAGGGGTCTTACGGACTTATTGATGGGGCGTTATGGGACTGGGCAGGGATTTCTGGAAGCTATCCATTAGTCCAGTGGGTGTATTTTAGGGGGGAGGTTCCCTTTTCTCCTGCAGGCTAAATCGCACTACTTATTTACTCAATGTCGATACTTTCATTGCTTGGCCTTGCTGTGTTTTCGTCACAGAGAGTTTCACAGGTATTTAGTGCATGGTCCAGCATCTCCACCCTCACCTCCAGATTGTGTTTGTTTTGCACATGGATTCCTCTGAGGGTGAGAGGATTTGAGGACAGTGTCTCTTGACAATATCCTGGAGGATCCAGTATCTGCTCCAAGGAGAAGCTTTGCTCAAAGTTTACGCAATACACACTGTATCTCACTTTACCCAACACTTCCGAACGAGTCATGCCAAACACATGGTCTCTTGGTCAGATGGGGCCATGCAGTGATAGAACACCAGTCCCATCTCCACTGATGCTCACTGAGATTTTGGAATCACAGCTTCTTTCACATCAGTTTTCTAGGTGGTGGGTGCTTTTATGCCTCCCCAATTTCGAGCTGGTCCCCCCCACCTCCTGCTTACCATAGGATCATGTGCAAATTCTCAGATGCTAAAAGGCTAAGGCCCCTGGTGTCACCCCGTAGTGACCACGTGAGCGATTAACTAGAATTGCCTTATTTTTGAAGCAGTGCGGCTTGTCTTACGCAGCTCATGTAGCGGAAGGATCTATGCTCTCTCCATACCTTGTTAAGGGGTCAGAAACCATCTACCATGCCCAGTAATAGCAGGCATTCTGGTTTCTGGTGGGGGAAGGGCAACCCTCAAAAAAGACACTGAGACTAGTCTGCATTCAATTATATCTCTATTCTAACTCCTCCCTTTCCATTTCCTGCCATGACACTGTTTTCCTCACACTGGTCCCTTCCTTAACGTTTCCGTGTGTGACATGCAACACCTCCCCCTCACTTTTCTCCTTAGGTCAGCCTCACATTTCTTCACACAATCTATTTGGTCCGCTGACCATCCTGTGCTGTCTCCTTTTGTCCATTGTCTCTAGCTCCCCATCTCTCTTCCTCTGTTCTTGTTCTTCCTGTTCCTTGACGTTCTCTGCTCCGTCTACTGGTTTCCTGGGCTCCTGTCCGTGATTACTATTATTTATCATTTTCTCTTCTGCCTCTTCATGTTCTCATACCTGGTGCCTGAAAAAGAAAGTGCTTATGGTCACGTCTTGACTCTCATTCTGGGTGGTCACTATTCTTCCTTTGACCTCCACAACTCATAAGGGTGTTGCTTCATATCTTGAATCTGTCTTCCTCTGCACCCTATGTCTCACCAATACTTCTCCTACATTGAGTTCCTTCTGTCGGCTCTTCTTTGCAGTCTGTCCATTCCTTGGCTTGTTGTTTCACTCTGTCCTTGGCTTGTTGTTTCACTCTGTCCTTGGCTTGTTGCTTCACTCTGTCCTTGGCTTGTTGTTTCACTCTGTCCTTGGCTTGTTGTTTCACTCTGTCCTTGGCTTGTTGCTTCACTCTGTCCTTGGCTTGTTGTTTCACTCTGTCCTTGGCTTGATGTTTCACTCTGCCCTTGGCTTGTTGTTTCACTCTGTCCTTGGCTTGTTGTTTCACTCTGTCCTTGGCTTGTTGTTTCACTCTGTCCTTGGCTTGTTGTTTCACTCTGTCCTTGGCTTGTTGTTTCACTCTGCTATGCCTTTGCCAAACTTCCAGCTCCTCTGCCTGCTACCATTCTGGGTAAACGTGTCCTTGCTCGGTAGGACACCATGAGCTCAGCCGGTGTTTTTCCTGTTACATCATGATGTTTTTCAGAAGTGAGTTAGCATCCTGCATAAATCTTGTTGAGTGGCCATCCCTTTGATAAGTGCTATTTGAATGGTCTTTTGGATTGACGGCAAACATCTTTCAGCCATGCCATTGTTTGCAGCCACAGGGGTGTGTGTTTCTGATCTATAAATCCCATATATCTTGCAAATGTGTTAAACATGTTCATTGAAAGGAGGGCTATTGTCCGTCTTTACTGTGTGAGTAATGCCCACTCACTGAACACTTTGTCAATGTTATGTTAGTGATTCTTATAAAGCGCACGGTTGCCCGAAGGCATCATGGCGCTAGGAGAGATGGAGACAGCCCCATCACATTCAAAATAGGTACATTTTAACCCGCCTTGTTATCGGTGGGTCCAGCACTTCAATGATACCTGCAATGTGGGCGAACGTAATCGTGTGTGTGTCCGCTTTATTATAGGGAATCTTGAAAATCTGTCAACCATGACTAGCAGATCGCTCATGTTCGTTGGCCTATAGAAGTCCATGGTGATCCTATGCCACGGTCTCACCAGTATGACTGATTCTTGTGGGGGTAAGGGAGGATCCCCCTTTGATGTGCATTGGCAGCAAAGGCACTGTCTCACCATCTCCTCGACCATGTTGTCCACGAATGGGAACCACAAATGTTGTTGTAGCTGCTTTTTTGTGTTCTCAACTCCTCTGGGCCTTTCATGGGCTGTGTGTACTGTTTCCCTTTGTAATAATAATGCTGGGCCAAACAGCCAACATCCTCTTAGCAGCATTTGTTGGTCCACTACTGCTAGTTCCATATCGATGTTTGCTAGCCACTCGACCTCCTTTGGGTGACATTCCAATTGCCTATTATAGTCTCTCCATTGGTTGTTGATGGTCATCTCGATTGACATGGCAATCAATGGGTCTTCTCTTGATGCTTGCATAAACGCTTCTAGTGTGAGTGCTAGTACGAGGGCATTTGCTGTGATGTAATGAATGTATTCTGCATCCCCTTCTCTCAGTCCCTGTTGTCTCTGTACCAGATGGCATGAGATGTAATCAGCCGGGTTCTTCTCACACCGGGCCGGTGTACGATATTGTAATCATACTCTTGCAGTCGGATGCCCCACCTTTCAGTGTGCTGCAACATCTTTGTCTGCAGATTCCCAAAAAAGGATAGTGGGGCATGGTGGTCTGTCACTAATGTTAATTTCTTTCGGATGACAAAATGGTGAAAGTGCTCACATGTCCACACTGCCACTAGAGTTTCTTTCTGTGCTTGGGAATATGAACTCTCCGTATGTGACAGTGCTCTGCTTGCATAGGCAACTTTATGGCTTAGTGGGGATCCTTCAGTGTCCCTATGTGCCAGGATTTCCCATAAACCTAGCGGGCTGGCATTGACAATCATTTCAGTGTTCTTCAGTGGATTGAAGTATGCCAGTTTCAGCCAGTTCATCTGTTACGCGGTCGAAAGTCTGTTGGCACTCCACCAACCATCGGAAAGGCTCATCCATTTTGAGTAAGGATCGTAGTGGTTCTGTTATTGTGACGTAGTTGGGTAGATGCCTCTCCCAGTTTCTTGTCATGCTGAGGAACAGCCTCTACTCCGACACTGTGGTGGGCGTTGTCAGGTCACTGATTGTGTATAACTTTTCAGGGTCAGACCTCATTCCTTCATCCAAGAAGATGTATCCATAGAATCTGAGTTTGCGTTTGTTAATGTTTCACTTGTCAAAGTTCAACATTAGACATGCAGCCTGCAGTGCCTCACAGATGGCCACCAGCTTCTGGTCATGTTTTTCTTGGGATGTGCCATAGACCAGGATGTCATTGTTATAGTTAAAAGTTAATAGATGGGTTGGAGTATCTGTCTGATGGCTTCCTGGAAGATTTTTGCCGCCAAAGAGATTAAGGCATTTGTACCTGAATAGGCCCTCGTGAGCGGAGAACATTGTTCTGGCCATTAATGTAGGGTGAAGTTCCTACTGGTGATAGACCTGGTTTAAATCGAGCTTGGAGAACCTTGTGCCCCTATTCAATTGAACGATCATGTCCTCTACTTTTGGTACTGGGTGGCATTCCCTTTGGATTGACGAGTTGGCCACTCTCATACCTATGCATAGACAAATGCGTCTCCCTTCCTTTGGAACCACCACCAGTGGGGATATCCATGGTCTAGGGCCCACAGTCTTCTTGATGATACCATTCTGTAGTAGTTGATGTAGCCCCTGAGACAGAGCCTGTTGAAGGTGGAACCCAAACCTCTTGTGGTGTTGGGGTACTGGTCGCACCAATTCATCACAGTGCAGCTTCACAACGGTTCCTTTTAGCTTCCCTAATCCTTGAAAAAGTGCAGGGAACATTTGGTGAATGTAATGTTAATGTTATAGGTATTTGTACCACACACTGTCACCACCAGAAGTAGTCCCAGGTGCTCTGGCAGATCTGACAAAGGAGGGGTAGGGGGGTTGGTAGGCTGTAGTGGCAATAGAACAGTGTGAATTGTGATGTCCTGTTGGCAGCTTCAGTTCGTTTTGCACTGTTCGCTGAGCTAGAGTGCGATTTTCGGTCGGTTCCAATTCCCATGTGCTGTTGTGTTGGGTTATGTATTATTTGTCTGTTTTTGCCATGTTGTGAAGTACCTGCGGATTGCTGTGCAGAGAAGTGATCATGTAGGTTTCTGTATGAGAGGATTATGCGGAAAGTTAAGATTTTAGAATTGGGTTAGTTCTATCTAGATATGACACATGCTAAACCTCTCTTATAGCTAAATGTGATGCATGTTAAACTTCACAGTTCTATCTAGATATGACACATGCTAAACCTCTCTTATAGCTAAATGTGATGCATGTTAAACCTCACAGTTCTATCTAGATATGACACATGCTAAACCTCTCTTATAGCTAAATGTGATGCATGTTAAACTTCACAGTTCTATCTAGATATGACACATGCTAAACCTCTCTTATAGCTAAATGTGATGCATGTTAAACTTCACAGTTCTATCTAGATATGACACATGCTAAACCTCTCTTATAGCTAAATGTGATGCATGTTAAACTTCACAGTTCTATCTAGATATGACACATGCTAAACCTCTCTTATAGCTAAATGTGATGCATGTTAAACTTCACAGTTCTATCTAGATATGACACATGCTAAACCTCCTTTATATCTAGATGTGATGCATGCTAAACTTGACATTTGTATCTAGATATGACACATGCTAAACCTCTCTTATAGCTAATTGTGACGCATGCTAAACTTGACATTTGTATCTAGATATGACACATGCTAAACCTCTCTTATAGCTAATTGTGACGCATGCTAAACTTCACATTTGTATCTAGATATAGCGCATGCTAAACCTATGTTATAGCTAAATGTGACGCATGCTAAACTTCAGAGTTCTATCTATATGTGACGCATGCTAATCCTTTGACGTGGGTGTGCACACCATCTAGGATATCACTTGGGTCACATTTGTTGCTCCTATAATGCATCGCATAACTTACGATCCTTGATAGTGGACGTCTATGAACCTTCACACTTTTGCAGTTCTGTAACTGAGCAAACGTCCTCCTATGGGTCTTCCTAGCACATGAATGGTAGTGGTGGTTGAACGTCCCTTGTGTGGTAGGGTGCGCTGGAATTGTACTATGAATGGTAGTGGTGTGCTGGAGCCCCATTGGAATATTCATGCTGTGGAATTAGATAGAGTATTGCTGCCCCCATCTGGAGAAACTCTTGTTACCCCATGATATTGACCATGGCACCTGGTTCAATAAGGGAACAGTGGCTAGTGCCCCCCGTGGCAATAGTCATGTTTGGAGCTTCCTCAGCTTCTTGGGCACCATGCATCAGGTTGACATACTCATCAGTGTACTCGCGATATAGCTCTTGTTGTATTTCTGTGCATTCTGCATATGGATTTGACTCTTGTTTCCCCTCATATTGGTCCACAGACCCCTTTTATGAGAGATTTTGCCCTTTGTATTGGTCTTCTTCATAGTCCGGGACTTGTTCCATTGCTCTGATTGACCTAAATCGCCTTTATGAGTGTGCTGTGACATCCTAACAGAGGCCTCCACATGGCTGTTGAGGGGGGTCTCATAATCGGGAATAACCTGCCCTCTCTGCAGACTGTATGGAAATGTCCCTCTCTGCCACATTTGGAATACACCTGGTTGATCGCTGGACAGGTCCCCGAATGCGGGAATGTGAACCCGCATCTGTAGCAAATCCTCGTGGGCCTGGTGGTTTGACTGGGCTGTTGATTTATCATTACGATTATTATCATTACTATTATTATTATTATTATTATTATTATTATTATTATTGTATTTATTGAGAGCGGACATAGCTTCGAGACACAACTGAGTATTTTACAGAGGGCTACAACAATACAGATACAAAACGGAACACTTACAGAGGGATACAACAGTGCAGATGCATAACATAACTTTTCAGAGGTAACAACAAAACAGATATACTGCAGGGGGAAGGAAACAGAGGGGAACAGAGGAGGGTACCGCTGTACAGGGGGGCAGGGACGAGAGGGGCAGATGGCATTTAACGAATTAGGTGGCACGGGGGAAATGTGATGGCCTAGGTGTTGAGGAGGAGAGACTCCTTGAAGAGGTGGGTCTATAGTTCTTTTCTTAATTGTATGAGCGTGGAGGCAAGTCTCATGCTGATGAGGAGGAGGTTACATAGTCTTGGGTTGTAGCCAGAGAAGGCTTGTACTCTTATCCTTTCCTTTTTGCAACAGTAGAATTGAAGTCTGTCCCCTGGAGATGCTGAGTTTCTCCGTGAGGGAGCTGGGTGTCTTGAGGGCGACTGCCTTACAAATGATACAGCAAGACTTGAAGGTGATTTGTGTGTGCAGTCAGAGCCAGTGAAGGTTGATGAAGGCCAGGGTGATGTGGTCATATCTAGACCCGTATTGAGGCGTGTGGCCGCAGGTAGGACACTTCTCAGGAACACATGGTAGGACAACAGGAGGCCTTTGAGGAGGGCATTGCCCCCATGCAGGTGGGATAGGAACAGTACTTGAACTGTGGGTCTAAAGCTGTCTGAAAAGAGGAGGGGCTTGACTTTCCGCAGGAGGGAGAGCTGATACCAAGTTGTCTGAGTTTTCTTATCTAGTGTGTCTTCAAGGAGAGGTGTTTGTCAATTTGGAACCCAAGGGACTTGGCGCAGGAAGAGAGCTCTGGTTTGAAGTCCTCATGGTTCAGGTATGTATGTCTGTGTGTTTGGTGTTGCTGATGAGGAGTAGGAATTCGGTCTTGGACCGGTTGAGATTCAAGTATGCACTGGACATCCAAGACTGGATCAACGAGAGGCAGGTTTTGAGCCTGTGGATGTCCTTGATGGAGTCGATTTTGATTTATAGCTGTATGGCTACATGTATAGATTCAAGATCACCAGGGAGAGGAAGGAACCCTGCGGCACCCCACAGGTGACGTGAAGCATATGCAATCTAGAGGAGTCCATCTGAACAAACTGCCGGCAGTTGGTGAGATAGCACTTGAACCAGCATAGGACAAGGTTGCTGATCCCCATGTGCCGATGCAGGATGTCCATGAGCGCCTGGTGGTCTACTGTGTCGAGATCGGTTGAGACGTCGAGTAGAACCAGGAGGCAGGAGCGGTCTATGCCAAGGATTTTGAGGGCCTCATCAACCACCTGTATAATTGCAGTCTCCATGCTGCATCTGGGTCTTAACCCAGATTGGTAGGTTTAGGGCGGGAGGGTCCTCTCAGTTTGTTTGGGCACATCGCAAGATGTCTGTCAGTTTCTCTGGAGGACGTGAAGGCAGCCACCGTTTCTTCCTTCTCCAATGTCTTCTTCTTCAGAGCTTCCATGGATGCAGCCTGCATGTCTACTCTTTCATATATGTTGCTAATTTAATGACATCAGCTGTTCTCGGAATGTTGACGAGGTGCATCCTTCTATTTCTGGAAGACGACTTGCTTTTTTATCTGAGATGTTTGGGACCTGGCAGTGTACTAGCTTCTTCTGTCTGAGCCTCGTAATGAATGTGTGAATGGTTTCATGTGGTTGGTGGGAGCACAAATTAAAAACGTATCTCTCATTGTCTCTGTTGGGTTTTAATATACGATTATTGTTTGGTGCATTTACGGTTGTGACATAGGACGTCCTCTCTTCTTCAGGGATCGTGTGTGTGATGCCTTTAATCTCTTTGCCTGCTAAATGTGTGAAAATATCAGTTATGGCCTTCCCCCAAAGCCTGTAGGAAGTCAGGGAAGTCCTCAAGCCATTCCACCCATCAGAGCCATTTATCACGTTGAGGCTGTAGTTGGAACAGTCGCTGAGTGATATATGATTAAATACAAATATGCAGTCCAGTTTGGAACCCTGGCATCACTCCAATCATTGTAAAGTCTCTGCGCGCCTGGAACGGCAGCAATTGTGGAACATAATTTACCCTTATGTTGCATTTCCTTAAAAAAGACACAATGCCGCATTGCTGCCCTCAGCAGTGGGGGCAAATCCACTGTGCGCCGCAAGGCTGACAGCTCCATTGTATGTTAATGTGTGATCACAGCGCATGACCCCGTTTCTATTTTAGGTTTAGGAAGCTATGTCGATGCTTGGCGTCTGATTTTACATTTGGTGGAACAGGGCTTTAAAGTAATGATCAATTTAGTGCATCTCTAAAGAAAACACACAGACAGCATACACACCACACAACAAACATGTAAATATACCAAACCACAAACACACACACACACACACACACACACACACACACCACACAACACACTGTACCCACACACACACATCACACACACAGATACCACACACACCCCACACATACACAGATACCACACACACACACACACACACACACACACATGCCAAAGACACAAATACACCCCATAAACACACATAAAACACACACATACACACACCCAGAGATACCACACACACACCACACATACACAGATACCACACACACAAACACATGCCACACACACAAATACTCCCCACATAAATACACATGCACAGAACACACAAACACCACACTCACACCACTCAAGCACATCACACACACATGCACAGAGTGGTTGACTGAGGTGACCAAAAGAGACCCTGGATTTTCTTTTTTCAAAGTGCCCTTATTTTACACAGAGTGAGCAAACACAACACTTTTCCCATCACAACAACTACACAAAAGAGGCCCAGGGTTAAGCAAAGGAGAAATGTCCAGCCACAAAGTCAAAAATGGGGTATTTGCACTGGAATCTGCTTCTGCCAGGTCTGTGAAATTAGCTTTACTGTTCCGCCACCACCGCAGAAATTTCACCCGGTTTTGTGCGGTTTCTCGTGGAATGTAGTTTTTCTTTTCCATGTTGGTTCCGTGTAGTGAGAGGAGAAACTGTGTCTGGGTCTTTTTTTCAATCCGTGCTAGTTTCGTGCAGCGACACAGGAATATTCACACAGGGTTTCGATGCATGCTAGGTTCGCACTCCAACACGAGATATTAATGTGGATCTATTGCGATCCATGCTAGTTTGCGCTGCTTGGCGATCTGTGCTGGTTTCATGCAGCACCACAGGAAACATTGCATGGTTTTCCCTGATCAGCGGTAGATTTGTGCAGCGACACGAGAAACTTTGCACAGCCTTTTCCCGATTGATACTAGTTTACACTTCGGCATGAGAAATGTTGCACAGATTTTTTTGATCCGCAATATCTTCATGCAGCAGCACAAGAAACTTTTGTCAATGTTTGTTTTGATTTGTCCTATGTTCACACAGCGGTACGAGAAACTTCATGCGACTCTTTTCAACTTGTGCAGAGATTTTGAGAGATGAAATGAGAATTTGTGTGCGGCTCTTTACGGTTTGCGCAGTGGCACAAGACCCTCTGCACTGCTCTTTTCGATACGTCGGAGTGGCAGAACGGCAGATTGGGGCAAAGCAAAATGAAATCGGACAGATTGTGCTTCCACCAGCTGATGGACTGGAATCTAACAATTCCACCCAGCTGTAGTCAGGATGCAGAGTCCCACTGAGAAGTTTCCAGAGGTCCCTGTGGGTCAAACCGCCCATGAATACGTCACATACACAAACATGGACAGACACAAACACACTCATACATATTAACACACACACACACACACACACACACACACACACACACACACACACACACACACACACACACACACACACACACACACACACACACACACACACACACACACACACACACACACACACACACACACACACACACACACACACACACACACACACACACACACACACACACACACACACACACACACACACACACACACACACACACACACACACACACACACACACACACACACACACACACACACACCCCACACTCCTGTGTGGAGCAGAAATCTGAGGTCACACACGTATGGAAAGTAGCACCAAGAGGAATGGTTTCTCTCACACTGCCTCCTGCATTTTGTATTGAGCATGTAAGAAAATAGTTTGAAGTTAAGAACAAAGGCTAAACATATGGAACTATAATCAGCGCAATCTTCTTGGCACATTATGTCCCAGGCCGTTCTTTGGGGCTAGATTGGTGTACAGAGTCCTTTACAGTTATTTGGTTCGCATTACGGAAGTGTTGAACTGTCAGCATTCTAAACATGTGCGACTATTATTGCTTAGTGGTTTCTTCATAGTAGCTGACATGGATTGTGTGTGATTTTAAAACTGGACTAACACAGCATTAAACCTTTCCCAATGTTTTGCTGTCTGTAAGACTCATTTAATACATATCTGTTGCCATCAGGCCTCTCCAGTTGCCCTTTTCATCCAGGCCACTAACTGCATTCTGGTTCCCCGCCCCATGGGTCTTGCCAATCGTTAGTCTCTCCCTACAGTCAGGAGGTGTTATGCCCCTTTAAAACAAGCAGTGCCCAGACCAATATCAGAGAAGCCGTCTTTTGTTCCCACTTTCCTGAATAATGTAAGGCTCATGGTTGCCCTCCCAGGCCTTGCCAAGTTTTTTGTCTATTTGCTAACTATTCAATCCCAAGACCTCGTAGAAAGTGTTTCCATCTTTCATCCATGAGTGTCATCCTAGACATGGGACTCGGAAAGCATTATCAGTTATGGCTGACATTCTTGTCAATGTCAATAAGAGTTCCCAATCAGTGTGATTATGTCGGATATCTGTGGCTATTGATTTGGTGGACCCCTCTCTGTTTATAGCGCGCTTGTCCTCTGGGGCTGGGGTAATGTCAGATATCTCTGCGGCTATTGATTTGGTGGACCCCTCTCTGTTTATAGCGCGCTTGTCCTCTGGGGCTGGGGTAATGTCGGATATCTCTGCGGCTACTGATTTGGTGGACCCCTCTCTGCTTATAGCGCGCTTCTCCTCTGGGGCTGGGATTATGTCGGATATCTCTGCGGCTACTGATTTGGTGGACCCCTCTCTGTTTATAGCGTGCTTGTCCTCTGGGGCTGGGGTAATGTCAGATATCTCTGCGGGTATTGATTTGGTGGACCCCTCTCTGTTTATAGCGCGCTTGTCCTCTGGGGCTGGGGTAATGTCAGATATCTCTGCGGCTACTGATTTGGTGGACCCCTCTCTGCTTATAGCGCGCTTCTCCTCTGGGGCTGGGATTATGTCGGATATCTCTGCAGCTACTGATTTGGTGGACCCCTCTCTGTTTATAGCGCGCTTGTCCTCTGGGGCTGGGGTAATGTCAGATATCTCTGCGCCTATTGATTTGGTGGACCCCTCTCTGCTTATAGCGCGCTTGTCCTCTGGGGCTGGGGTAATGTCAGATATATCTGCGGCTATTGATTTGGTGGACCCCTCTCTGTTTATAGCGCGCTTGTCCTCTGGGGCTGGGGTAATGTCAGATATCTCTGCGGCTATTGATTTGGTGGACCCCTCTCTGCTTTTAGCGCGCTTCTCCTCTGGGGCTGGGATTATGTCCGATATCTCTGCGCCTATTGATTTGGCAGACCCCTCTCTGTTTATAGTGCGCTTGTCCTCTGGGGCTGGGGTAATGTCAGATATATCTGCGGCTATTGATTTGGCGGACCCCTCTCTGTTTATAGCGCGCTTGTCCTCTGGGGCTGGGGTAATGTCAGATATCTCTGCGGCTACTGATTTGGTGGACCCCTCTCTGTTTATAGCGCGCTTGTCCTCTGGGGCTGGGGTAATGTCAGATATCTCTGCGGCTATTGATTTGGTGGACCCCTCTCTGTTTATAGCGCGCTTCTCCTCTGGGGATGGGGTTATGTCAGATATCTCTGCGGCTATTGATTTGGTGGACCCCTCTCTGTTTATAGCGCGCTTGTCCTCTGGGGCTGGGGTAATGTCAGATATCTCTGCGACTATTGATTTGGTGGACCCCTCCCTGTTTATAGCGCGCTTGTCCTCTGGTGCTGGGATTATGTCAGATATCTCTGCGGCTACTGATTTGGTGGACCCGTCTCTATTTATAGCGCGCTTCTCCTCTGGGGCTGGGGTTACATCAGATATCTCTGCGGCTATTGATTTGGCGGACCCCTCCCTTATTATAGCGCACTTGTCCCCTGGGGCTGGAGAAGGATTGAGGAGAGGGAAGGATTGAGGCCATGGTCCTAAAGAGTTGTTGCATAGACATCACTTTCTCTTGATTCCCAAGAAAGTGACCTTTCTGAAAACGAACCCCTTATTTTTTGTTTGCTCAATAAAGACCCCAGAAATACTGAACTTGGCTTTTGACAAATCTTAGGTCCTTTGGCCTGTGAAAGGTTACCCATAAACATGACATTTAAATAATAACCTCTTTTATATACCGACTCGCTATACCTTTATGAAAAGCACATCAGGTCCTGAATTTACTAGTTTGACAAATGATTTATGATGGCAGCATTTCTGGCTATTGAAGACATTGCCATTTGTTATCCCACAATCATGACAACATTCAATTTGGCTGAATTGCAAAATAATAGCATTACCCATTTTAGCACTGTATTATGTCTTCCATTGTGTGTAGTTTAGGATATCAATATTGTGTCATTAGCAATGTTTTCCCTATAATAGATATTTAAATATGTGTTATCTAATACTAGTCAAAGTAAAGACCCAAAACTTTCTACCCTTATACATTTCGCCAAAAGGTCTGAGAGCCTCTATACCAGGAGTTTGCAACCTTTGGTTCTGAAGAAGCTTTGGACCACAACTCCCATCAGCACTAAGCAGAATATTCATTGATGAAGGATAATGGAAGACATAGGGCCCGATTCATATAATTTTTTGAGTGGTTAATATGGACTTTGAGTGCCAAACTGCAAGCAAAATCCTGTTTGTCGATTCATGGAATAGACTGCGCTGGACTTTTTCATACTTTGTGGGGACTTTGCGCATGCTCTGCACCTCTCTGCATGCATTTGATCGCCCTGCACGAGACACTTAGCAGAGCGTGGGCGTGGCCTGCACAGAGGCCAGAGTAGGAGGCGGAACATGGAAAATGGAGAAGAACATGGAAAAATGTTGGCGTAACGAGGGACGGGCCGCAGGCAGTCCAACGCACGCCCACAACTGCGCAGAGCGAAGCATATTCATGAATCTGACTGCAGAAGCTTTCATCGGGGAAAGGGCCACGCAAAACTCTCCATCTAACCGCCACCCGCATGCAGGCATCCATACACTTGCTCATATGAATAACTTCTGCACGGTAAGATCGCATGTTGGATTTAGGGGTGCGTGCACAGAGATGGTGTTCAGAACTAACTTAGGGGTGCCCGTACGCAGGGTAGCGGGCTGTATGAAGGGTTTACGGGTGTTTGCACAGAGATTTTCCATTGTTTTACCAGAGTAATGGAAATTTGCATGCTTGTTGTTGGGATGCGTTAATAGTAACGGGGAACCCTGCGCAGTGTCCATGAGGTGCAGACCTGGTTGTGGGGGACCCCACTCACTGTTTCAGGGGTGCATGTGATCACACCCAAGAAGCACGCAAAGCTAGCTGTATCTGTCTCTTTTTGCTTTGCGTGGTGGTGTGTTAGGGACATTCCGGGAGCGACTTGTATATACGGTCACTTTGCGTGTGCAATCCAGGAATACGTGGAGCATGCACAAAAACTTCTGCATGCAAACTCCCAGGTGTTCTTGGCGTGCCCTTTGTGGGATCTCTGTTCACCTTTCCATGTACAAACCCCTACTGTCAAACAGCTGGTGAGGTACAAGTCACAGACCCCTGCTTCACATCGAGAACAGTTATGGCTAAAAAGCATTCTCTGGGGGGTAGTAACCCCTCAGGACCGTCTCGATTGCTGCATGAGCACTCTGTTTCATACCATTCGAAACATATAGCGTAGATATTGGTCTAGTCCCATCTACAAGGGCAGAATAACACTGAAATGTCAGACCGTTCTCTCAGCAAGAGCACCAACAGCAACCCAGACACAGTCATGTATCATCAGCGAAGTGCAACTTAAGTGCAGTGTCTCTGCAGGCACAGAGGACAGCTGAAGTGCAGCTGAAGTGCAGTGTCTCTGCAGGCACAGAGCACAGCTAAAGTGCAGCTGAAGTGCAGTGTCTCTGCTGGCACAGAGTACAGCTGAAGTGCAGCTGAGGTGCAGTGCCTCTGCGGGCACACAGAGTACAGCTGAAGTGCAGCTGAGGTGCAGTGTCTCTGCAGGCACCAGAGTACAACTGGATTGCAGCTGAGGTGCTGTGTGTAAGCAGGCATAGAGTACAGCTGAAGTGCAGCTGAGGTGCAGTGTCTCTGCAGGCACAGAGGACAGCTGAAGTGCAGCTGAAGTGCAGTGTCTCTGCAGGCACAGAGCACAGCTAAAGTGCAGCTGAAGTGCAGTGTCTCTGCTGGCACAGAGTACAGCTGAAGTGCAGCTGAGGTGCAGGGTCGCTGCAGGCACAGAGTACAGCTAAAGTGCAGCTGAAGTGCAGTGTCTCTGCTGGCACAGAGTACAGCTGAAGTGCAGCTGAGGTGCAGGGTCTCTGCAGGCACAGAGTACAGCGGGTCGATGAATGGATTGACTTTTACTAACTTGCAACCTTCCCCTGTTCTGAAACTGCAACATTGTCCCTTTGAATGTGGACACTTAACCAATTCTTGGCCTTCACATCGATATCCATGTCTGAGCCACTTGCAAATGAGTAACACTTGAGTAGTTACTCCGCAGGGTACGAAATGCTGCCCTCAGATTAGGTAGACTAGAGCGCCTGTATCAGGTTCACCTGGAACACTTTTGTAGCAAAACATCAAGGATACGTCAGTTACATTGTGTGACTCTATTCCATTTGATAGCATGGTTGTTGCGTTGACAATACTTTCATTAACGTGATACCATCATGTTATGTTAGTGGTGTTAAGAGGTCGGGCCGCTGTCAAGGTGCATGGTAAATGGGTGAATACAAAAATAAACATATGTGCCTACCTCCACCCCGACCCCAACACAAAACACCCACCCCTGAACTGCCCAGCAGATGCAACACTGTGCCCTACCGTAGACCTCGCCATAGGCACCAGAGTGCACCCTCTCACCCGATACACCCACCCAGTTATGTAGTACAACCAGATGTCCCGCTAAATCAGTCCTAAGCCATGTTCTTCTTTTAAATCAGCACAGTCATGCAGCCCGGTAGAAACGGCGAAAGAAGTGGATGTGTCCCATGCAGCTCGCCCGCCCCCACCCAGATAAAAAGCTCCCCGCACCCAGGAACAGTTCCAACTCCAAAAACTGAAAGGAAGACAAGGCAGCCATGTGAAATGTCAGAACAAAGGTCGAGGCACCTACTGGTTACTTTAAAAGAAGAATGGTTATCATTTTAGAATCCAAACCTGGCGCAACTTGAAGTTGTGTGTCCACAATGCACAATGCGTCACAGGACTCCTTTGCTGAAGGCATATATTCCTCAAGTAAACATTTCTAGGCTGCATTAATGTGTACATTCTGAAACCCTGTGACTGGCAGTGATGCCAGAGTGTTGTGTCAGTCATTGTTAGGGTGACTTGACTTGACTAGAGGGACCCCCTCTTTGCCCACCCAAGTCCTCTGACTCTTAATGGGGGCTTTCCTGACTCCTCGGCCCGTTCAGGGGCAGATCAAGATGTTGGGTTTCTGAAATGAAGGAATGTGCTCCCATTTTCAGGATGCCCCCTTTCTTATCGGGCGAATTGTCCTTGAGCCTTTGCTTCCTAATCCCATGTGTATGTCCTGAGTACAGGTTCTCTGAATACCACTTGAACTTAACATGTTCATTAGTGGCCCTGTGTCCTTCATGGTCTATCGCATGTTATCTGTTGACAATTTCAAGTCTTGCCAAAGTGTCATTTATAGTCTAACAGCCTCCCAGCTTTCCTTCACTCTCTGTCCTTTCAGAACATCTTACCAGAGGACATTAGACATCAATATCACTAGGCTAAATCTAAACACCAAACCTTGCGTCCAGAGACCCCCCCCCACCTAACCCCCTCCCCTCCACCTAGCCTCCCCCCTCACTTTCAAGGAAACAGACTGGTCCACTTGGGGAATGCCATGATGGGGAGGCGGACACTGAAGCGGAGAGTGAACGCAAGAGCTGAGAGGCATGACCCCAACGCCATTATGTCCCTCCTCTGTTTCCAATAGCTTTTGGTAGCTTTGGCTTTATTGTAAAACTTGAGCAATATAATTCCCAAAGGGCTCTATGCAACTTGTTAAGTGCATAGTATTCAAGTAGTTTTTTGTGGCCATAGATGTGACAGGCCAAACAGCATGGGCGCTTTAGAGTCAGGAGAGACCGAGCAGATCAAGGTCCGAGAGGGCAGCACTTAGGTATAGCCTCTGATATTAGGGAAGCCTGCGCCTCGTAACTGTGAACCCCGAGGCAGGGCTATTTTAGCAGTTCATCCTTCGTAGCTTGATACATCGAGGACCATAATATGGGGTAATGAGACCTTTGATTACAGTGTTTAGAAGTGGAAGGAATCTGGCACAAAGCACTATATGAAGCACTCATTATTAAGGCATTGCTGAGAAAGTAGAGTTGTGCGCGTGGTCTTCAACCATCACATAAACTCCAACTAGACTTCGTACATTAGATTGCTTGAAATACACTTAAGAGCTAAAAAGAAAATATGTGTTTGGGTCAATGTGTAGAGGGCCCAGAATTGCCTACGGACCACTCCATTTTTAAACATTCTTCGCCACCGTGACGGTTCCCAGAATTATAGGTATCCCATACATGCTATAGTATGAGAATGGGCTTGTACCCTCTTTTTTGTTTATGGGGGCCTGTCTCTAGAGGTTTAGCTAAGTGCAAATACAGAAAGAAATTAGTCAAGGCTACCTGTCCCTTTGGCGTCCAGGTAATGTCGGCACAAGCTACAGTATGCTAAGGGATATGCCCATCACCCATATATGATCACACTAACACATTTTCAACACAGTCCAAAAACAAAGTTTACTCTAAAGAACATACTAAAAGCAGAAATATAGATATGGCTGTCATTGTCATTACAAAAATAGTGCTAAATAAGTGACGTTAGTAGCATAAAGCTGTTAATGTGCTGCATGAACATTGGCAGCCATTGTGCTGTGTCAGTTTTAAACTTCCCTCCATTGGTGTTCAGTTTCTAAAGACTAGAATGTGGTGTTGGCTTACCGCTCCTGGCCATCCTCATTACTCCATCCCTCGTCCTCGTCTCAGTGTCCTAAAAGGGGGGGAGGGGGTACATAAGGTAATGTTGTAAAGGGACATGGGTGTCATGAAGGATTACAGCTGAAGGATTAGTTTGATGTTGTACTTTCCTGCCTCTCTGGAGCTGCCTCAGATAGCCACACGCAGGGTCTGAGTCAGGTAGCGTCTGCCTTTCCTGGCCATGTAAGAGAAGCTTCCCTCCAGAGAATCAGTGGTGATGCTGCTAGATTCGTCACACCGGGCGGCAGAGTATGTTTTCCATTTTAAAAAAACAAACAAAAAAACAAGAACAATCAGTGGCTCATTTTCTCTGGTGACTTTTAAAAGGACTACATTGAAAAGAAATATTATTTTCATTGTTTGATTTGCTGTGTGTAGTGATACATCTGCTGTGATGATAACAATATGATTTTTTATTTTTTTATTTTAAGAATCTCTCTTGACCCCTTTTCACTTTTTATAGTTGCAGCAGAGTAGAATCTCATGGGAAAGGGACATGTCCTGGAAGTGGCCAGGAACAAAACACCCATCTCTCCCATGGCCAGGCGTCCTAACAGCCTTGCTGAAGCATGAAGTACACGGGAAAAGCCTGCGTCAGCCTGCACACGCGTGGCGCTGTCCTGAGCACTCAACACTGTCCATATTCACACCCATCGCTACATCGGAACATTGGGTGTGTAACAGTAGAGATCTATATGCCCTTTTATCATGCTCTAGTAGTACTTAATGGCTGTATATGTAATGCAACATGGGATGTTTGGCAAGCCACCCTTTGTACTGGCACCCAGCACTTGTGTACATTTGCCTTGCCCACTCCTGAGAGTCCACGTTGGTGTGCAGATGAGAGCTGCTCAAGTAGACAGCATGAAGCATTCACTCTGGCCCCTCCTGACTCATGTGACAAATTCTGACGATGTGTCCCTTCTCCCCAGAGAGGAGACACCCACTTTGAGGCTAGGGAGGGGAGCCCGCCAAGCAAGATCCTCCCTAGGGGTCTGGGCAAGTGGGACCTCACTGGGAGCGACCTCCCTCTCAGGGACAAGGACTCAAAATCCAGAATGAAACTCCCCCTCCAAGCCGCCTTGTCTGCATTAATGAATACGGAAAAGATGTATATATCTATCAATTTAAGAAGTACAACTAGTTACAAGAAATGGCTGGTCCACTGCTTTGCCTGCATTAATGCTTTCTCCGGTATGGCTAAGTCCTGTTTTGTTACCTAGCTCAGCAATAATGGCTGCTTGGGTGCCTGAGCCGCAACTGACTCATGTTATGTTATGTTATGTTATGTTATTGTAACTTATAAAGAGCACGGTCGCCCTAAAGCATCATGGCGCTCGAAAGGGAGGCTGCTCGAACGAGAAACCGAAGAGAGATCAAAAATTAAAACAGGTAGATTTTCAGAGCTCTTCTAAAACCAAGATGGTCAACAGTGGCTTTCAGTAATGGGGGAAGGCTGTTCCACAATTTGGGAGCGGCAATAGAAAACGCTCTGCCGCCAAGCCTTTCCCGATTAGCTCTAGGAACGGTCAAACAGTTGGAGGTCATGGAGTGAAGGTCCCGACCCGGTATGTATCTACTAAATTTAGACTGTAGAAATTTGGGCCCTGGGCATGGATGGCCCGGTGGACAATGCACAGAGATTTAAAGTGAATTTACTTCTTCACCGGCAGCCAGTGAAGTTTTCGCAACACTGGTGTATTGTGAGCCTAATAGGGGGAGCCAGTGGCTAACCTGGCTGCAAGGTTCTACATATGTTGGAGATGATGGATAAGACCCATTGGTTGTGCCTGGTACAGCGAATTACAATAGTCCAACCGTGAGAGCACTAACGCAGCCACCACGGGAGGACGAAGGGCTTGAGGGATTATAGGCATGACCCTCTTAAGGACCCAGATCTGGTGATGGGTGGACTGCCAGACAGCCGTAACCTGGTTAGCCATAGACAGAGAAGCAGAGAGGATGACCCCTAGGTTCTTTACTTTGCTAACTGGGCCAGGTAAGGTAACTCATGGTTGACTGAGGGCAACTAACTTGCCCTATCATGCCTGCTTCCAGATGCCTATGCCTATAAACACTTCAGAGCCGGGTCGGACTGGGACATGAAATTGTCCCGGGCACCAATGACAAACTGGTCCACAATCATGAGCTCGAATTCATTACTTTTACGGGATAACGTTTTTGAGTATTCCTTAAGGGGCAGGTTTTGGTTAAATGTGATGCAAATAGTGCATTTTATATCATATTTTGTTAATAGCATTGGCCACAATTTGTGCAGTAACTCATCAAACCGACCCACTTTGAGAAAGAAAATCAGGCCCACATTCGAAGGTTGGGACGGCCTTTGGCCATTGCCCTGTGGGCCAGTCCAAGCCTGCTTTAGAGGCGCTTTGAGAGGAGACCAAGTGCCAGGGCTGCAGGTGATATATAGAAAAGGGAACAGGAACATTGAATGAAAATCTTTTGCAGATCTCAAAGCAGCAGAAGTCTGGCCACAGAACCTATCCTGGGACCATTGGTCCACTATGAAATGATTCCCTCATTCTTTTGCAACATTTTTACCACTTTGAGGCAAAGGTTTTTCACATGTTCTAATGCCGCAGCATTTGGACATTTGGGTGGAGTGGCCAGACAGAATCGAGACATCTACTTTTCGAGTTGTATTCCCTGCCCTTAAGAACACACCGCCACAGAACACAGGACACTACCTTCCTTTAGTGTTACCCAGAAGTGCACCTATGGTGGTAGCCACTACCGCGCCTGCCTGAGTAGTTGGACCATGCGGCCTGAGTCTTTCATATTTTTGGATTGATGCTCTCTAAGTAACAAGGAATGTTCAACCCAGTCTGACACCCCCTTTTCACTCCACGAAAAATCTACATTCCCAGAGCCTTGTGGAACAGCCAGATAATATTGCTCGCTGCAATTAATTACATCATCTTGGATACAACTTCTGGGGGTTAACTCCGTGTGCTTTGATGCACACCGGTGACATACTTGCCCGGTTGCAAACTTGGAAGTCGAGGTGCCAGCCAGCGCCCCGGTTTAAACCTGAACTTGCTAAAATATTTCGACAATTAGGAACCCAATTTAACAAATCAAACTGTGTCTAAGATCTTGCCAAGCTAAAGGCATTATTTGATAAGTACAGGAAGGCTATCTTCTTGAGAGAAAAACATGCATGTGTAATAGAATTCAAAAGTGCCTGAGTGAACCCAGGGCTTCTTCAAGTTTTTCAGCTTTTCGGCCAAATCACACATACCACAGCACCACACAGCAGCCGTCTATGGATGTTCACCTCCATGAAAGTGTATAAACACCCAAATAAAGACATTTCTCAATGATGCAGACAACAACATACCTAGTTTCCCCCTTATTAGGTATCAACAACATGTATCATCAGTATAATCTTGACAGCCTTGTGGTTGGAGCATAGAGGCATGGTTTGCAAACACCAGCAAAGTTATGGTGCATGTAGAAAGCATGGAAAATAAACTGCCACCTAAAATGTGAAAGATGCATAATCGATGTGAACCAAGTCACACACACCACAGCGCCAACCGAGTAACCATTGCTGAAAATTGACCTCAAAATCAGAGCCACATCAGCAAGGCATTGTGGGTATGCAAAATACACCAAAGGCAAGCCTTTTTCTCCAGGAAAATGTCTTTGTCTTAACGAGCAGTGTTGCTTTATACAAAGCTTTATAAACTAAAGAAAGACATATGACAAGGGTGCAGGCAAATACATGTGCATACATAAACTTCCGGCAATGGTTACTAGGTGGCACTCTGAAATGTGTTACTTGGCTCGAATGGCTTATTTTACTTTCACATTTTGGGTGCAACGTTTTTTTCAAGCTTTTCTAATCCCACCATTATCAGGAGCAGTCAGCCAAAGACATTGATAGTAATACAATGGTACTGTTTTACTGGGTCCTACCACCAGCCCTGGCTTTAGATTCCAGACACCTCTACCCCTGTAATGTCCTCCCTGATAGGAAACCTGACACCTACTCTCAACCTAGAGGACATGATGCTGGCTCCAGCCACAAGAGAACATTCAAGCACCGTAGACCCAGTGATTACAGACTCTGTTCATCTTTCACTGCCCAAAGGTGTCATTGCTGAGATACTGAATAAATCCGCCCAGACCGTGCTAATATAGAAGCAATCTCCAGAAGCTGCTGGTTCTAAACAACTGTTGACCGATAGCAGGACTTCCACCTCTTACTATGTGTCTCAAGAGGTGCTTTCTTCTCAGCTGCAGAAATGTGCCTACCATCTGGATAGGTGCCAATCTGACTTCTAACCAAGATATGGGTTGAAGAGGGTGATGGTGGCGGTTGAAGGTGTCCTATCTCTCCAACTAATGTGCAATTTCTCATTAGCGCTTGACACAGAGGACCACATATTATTAATTGAACACCTCTGCTTGGTGGCCCACATTTCGGGGGCAGGAGAGGGGGGGGGGGTTCTCTACTAGCTCAGTGTCGCTTCTTTGCCACGAATCAAGAACATAGAGTGAAATCACCTGGAGCCCTGTCCATGCTGAATGTGGAGTTCCTCAGAGGTCAAGTGTGTCCACTCTCTTATTTACCATTCACTGCCATGCACTTTCAGATCTGCATGAAGATACTGACCTCTCATTTCATTTTAACGCCGTGGAAGCATAGAGACATCTGTGCAACGTCAACCCACAAGACCACTTTTCAGACGTCATCAACACATTGTTGATGGTTGGCCTGCACATGGGTTCCAGTAGACCTAACCTTACCATGGCAAGGGGTGAGTTGTTGCCGCTGGGCCATGTGCTCCCCTCTAAACCAGCCGAAGAGAAAACATTTTCATCCAAAACGGTTTGTATCATCTGAGGTCAGAAATCTGGGAGTTCAGTGGTAATATAACTTTAGTCTTGGAACTTGAGCCATTGCTGTCACTTGAGAAGTCATTTCAAACTGCAGCAGCTCAAAGGATCCTTCCATACATCTAATCAGATTTCCATGATGTGATTGTGGGATCTTTTATTAATCCCCCCTAAATGTATTCCTATGCCTTACTTGGACTGACCCTTTCTTATCTAGCTGAGAAATTAATTCCATACATACCTGGTAGTGCCAACTGCCTTAGCTAACTTCTTCATCACTGAAGTTAATAACAATACGTGAGCAAATTCATCTATCTAGCACCCCTTCTGAAAGGAGAGAGGTTGCAACCTCAAATTCTCAACATAGTTGGTCCACATTTCAGATCTTTTCTATTCAAGATGTGGAAGCAGCAATCAGACAACTTAAATCTGCCTCTCCTTCTGATGTGATCCCCCCTGGGGCCATAAATGAAATAGTTCCACATATTTCCACCTGGCTCAGGAAGCAGTTAATGACTGTTGCTGGACAGGCTCTATTCCCTCGGAGCTCAAACAGTCGATAGTCAACCCCCTCTTGAAAAAAACATCTCTGGATCCTTACGTGCCTGCTAATGTCTGTTCCATTTTGCTTCTGCCTTTGTTCATGAGGCTGTTGAAGTCCTTGGTCTCCCCACTTCTCACTTCTTTTCTAGACCATTCTTCCTTTCTGAACCCGTTTCAATCAGGTTTCCATCCTGGTCGAGGCACGGAAAGTGTGCTGGTGTCAGTGCAGTCAGTGCACAACAACCTCTCCTTGCTGGCTGATAAAGGTGTGGTAGGTGCCCTGATCTTGCTGGATCTATCAGCAGCATTCGATTCAGTCAACCATCAGATGCTGCCTGATCACCTTGCACTCAGCAACCTCTCAGATCAGGTTTTGGCTTGGTCTGCCTCTTTTTTAACGGACCGTAGCCAAAAACTGGCGCTCTCCTCATTCCTTTCTCCAGCTTCTTCTTTACCATGTGGGATCCCTAATGGCTCCGCTCTGTCCCCATCACTCTTAACATCTATATTCAGCCTCTTGTACTGATCATCCACTCCCACGGGTTCAGGTGCTACTCCTATGCGGATGATACTCAAATCATCATCCGGCTTGACTCTACTCAGCCGGGCATAGCACCTCACCTTAGGGGTTGCCTCTTAGCAGTGGGTAGATGGATGGGCAACAACTGGCTGAAACTTAATGGGGATAACAGAGAGGTCCTGATGGTGTACTCTCCCCACGGCCCTAACTCTGTTTCTTCCTCTTGTACCCTAGCCTGGTCCACTGCCTTATGGCCTGCAGATTTGGGTCCCTGCCCCTTTCCTGTGCCAGAGGTAAGGAACCTGGGTTTCATGTACTCTTCCTCACTGTCCGTCTGTGCCGAGGTAAGTGCCATCTGCAGGGCTGGGTTTTTCCAACTCAGAGTCCTACACAAAGTCTTACCATTCCTCACAGTCCAGCTGAGGCCCATAGTTACAGCCTTGTTAGTCCTCAGTTGCTTAAACTACTGCAACTCTCTCTTCCTTGCCCAGCCCTATATCTACTCCATCACCTAGAGCTCCTTCAGAAGTATGTAGCCTGAGTCTGTACCAGCACCCCCAATGGCTTTTATATCACCAAATCTCTGCTCACTTAATTGGGCCTCATTACGAGATTGGAGGTAACCATGGTGCTATTAGCGCCATGGCTGCCTCCAAAACCTTACCGACTCTGCCCTGGTGAATGGAGCTATTACCACCCCATTCCAAGGTTGGCGGGGCCGGTAATTCCCCATTCACCAGGGCCCTTCCCCATTCCCATTGAGCCCATTGCGGTACCGTTATTAGCTCTAAAGTCCCTTTGCAGGTCCTGTCCTTAACGCCTGGTAAAACCAGGCGTTCAAGGAGGACCCGCAAAGTGAACTCGTAGTAGGGTGGTAAGGGATTACCGGCACCGGTGCCCTTACAGGTGCCGGTAATCCCTTACTGCCCGACTTGTAATGAGGCCCATTGGGCCTCATTACATGGTAGGCGGTAGCCATGGCGTTATTAGCGTCATGGCTACCCCATAGCTTTGTTGGAGTCCGGGTTCCCGGAATAGGGACTTACCGGTCTATTCCGCCCTTTGCGGGACCGGTAAGTCCCCATTCCGGGAACCATTCCCCATTCCCATTTGTGCCCCCACAGGGCTCAATGGGAAGGCGGAAAGAGCTAATAACGGTACCGCAATTTGCGGTACCATTATTAGCTCTGAGGTCCCTCAGCGGGAACCATCCATAATGCCTGGGCAGACCACACGTTAAGGACGGGACCCGCTGAGGGACCTCGTAGTAGGGCAGTAGGGGATTACCGGCACTGGTGCCCTTACCAGTGCCGGTAATCCCCTACCACCTACCGTGTAATGAAGCCCATTGTCTAAATCAGTCGTCATTGTTCATAGCACCTTCTATAGCACGGGAGCAGAGTTCCGGCAGGAAAATTCCGGCCTTATGTACCAGCTTGTGTGCTTCACTCTAAGGATGCATGTCTCGTGCTGATTCCTCCCTACCACTTTGAGTGGGTAGGGGTGAAGAGGGAAAATCGGGATCAAACTCCTGCCCCTCACTCCGGGCACATCAACAGACAGAAGAGCAGGAAGAATAAGAAGCACACTTATCATTTGAACCAGGCCCCAGCGCACCCATGGGTGACAAATATGCTGAAAGACACCCACTTCACCAACATTGCAACCTACATACTACATTAGCCTCAATGCAGCAATACCACAATCTAGAAAACACAAGAATCCCTGTTTAAAGGCTTGCAGGTGCTCATATGAATTAACCTAATCCAATGGCACAGTGTAAAGCCATGTTTTAGGATAATTACAGCATTTGTCTCACTGAACACCAGCCGCAGTGGGGATTCGTGCTGACTTCAGCAATGCACCTTGCAAACCCAGGAGCAGCCAGGGTCTTAGAGTGAGATAAGATTCCTTTCTTTGAACGACAGTGAACTCTGGCAGACAAGCATTTTTAATTCTTCACAAATACGAGTAAGCCAGAGCAGAACATCCAGAGCCAAGTGTTTATTCCCTGTGAACGAAAGACATTTTCGCAAAGACCCACACATCATTTGAAACATGATTGTAACAAGAATGGCTCAGCTCTGGCCAATGACCGCTGAGGGCCCAGGGGAGAAAAGCCTGTTCCAGCTAAAACTAATGGTAACAAATTCATAATGCAACAATTTTAGAATTAGGTATTGGGGTGGCACAGTTAAACCAGCCCACTGACGCCAAAGTCCTAATGTCCAATGATCAGGCTTCCTATAAGGGCTCCATAGGTAATCTATCACTTAGAAGGCAATCGCAGTATGAGATAGGTTTCTGGGAGCTGGTCCACTTCTGTGATGTCAGCCTGCAGTGTGTTACAAAGCTGGCTTGCAAGCCAGCCCTGGGGGAGACGGTGCCTGGATTTTCGCTGTGCACGAAGCTCTCTGTGTGTTTTCTTTTTGCTGCCCAGAAATAAACGCAGTTTGGAACATGTTGCTGCTTGCTTGGGACTCTGCTGCATTTCTTTGCGCAGAATGGGAGGTGTTGGGGCCTCCCATAGCTGGGACCCCCAGAAGCCCAGGGGGGGGGGACGAACTTCTCCCCAACAAGTTGGTGCCCTCTGTGAGGCTCATTGCTCATTGTAAGGCCCTTGCACAAGACCTGCATTGAACTGCCCGCCTCCCTGCCGCCGACCCAAAGAAGCTGTGGGACCCTCACCTGCACCTGAAGACGACCGGAAAATGCATTTACCGGGTAAAGGCCTCGGGGGCCACTTGGAAATACCCAGTTTAAGGGCAGGTGAGAGCCCTGCAGAAGAAGGTGTCCAGTGAAGCGCCTTGATGGGGAGTCCGGTAGCAGAGCATGTGCCAGTACAACATAGGAAATGTAAGTACAAGTCCAAGATACCAGCAACATGGGCTTTGAGGGGAGGGTGTGATTGTGTGGGGTAACAATGGGCAAATGTTTTAAGTATTAGGAGGTATTGTGAACAGTATGTTGTAGAATTGTTAAATTGTATTGTCTGGATAGGGACTGGAGCTTTTGTGTGCAGGGAGTGTTCGGTCTTTGAGGTAAAAGGTTCTGGCGAATAACAAGGACTATAGACTTGACAGGCTTGGACTGCAGAAGTATGTAAATAGAGGTATACCTGTGAGTAGGGCATTGTAGTCTGGATCATGGATGATGTATTCCCGTAGTGATTGGTTAGCTGGAGCTATCCTAGATTGCGGAAGGTGTTTGACTGGTTAGGTTTCCTGGAGACAGGTGTTTCATCCGTGAGGTGACGCCACGGGTGCAGTTTAAAACAAACACAAGGGAATAAAGAGAATGCCCCACCCTGGGGTGTGGGAAGACAGCTGTGGGGGGAGGTATTGTAAATAGGGTGGTGGGTGATTGTACATTGTCACAAAATTTGGCATATTGGTCTTGATGAGCACGTGAATTGTAGTTGGGACTGGAGCGGTGGTAGTGGTCCTTTCTTGTGGTTATGAGGCTATTGGGTGGGGTAGTGACTCCCCACCTATCGGACAGAGTCTCCCGCTGGTTGGTCTGGATGGCAATGACATGTATGGGGGGTGGCTTTCCTGCAAATTGACGCTGTAGATCAATGAGTAGATGAGGATCCCTACTGGTTGAGTGTTTTAGCTCGATACGTGGATGATGTTTTCCCGCAGGAGGTAGCTATATTGTTCCTGCGTGCGGAAGATAATTGGCTGGTTAAGTTCCTCTGGAGAGGGGGCGTCTCACACGCGAAGTAATTGATTGTTGATTACTCCACTCCAGACGAAGTAGGAAGACAGCTGTGGGGATTGTGGGGTTTTATTTGGGATCTTTGTGGAGTTGTGTGGGATTGTAAGAAATGGGTTATTGTTCTTTGTGTGCACATTTGTATGTTCATTTGTACTGTGTTTTTAGTTGGTGACATCACCTTTAGATTGATGTATAGGGCACAAAGTTTTGATGGTGAGGAGCTAGTGGTGTGGATTTGGAGAGAAAGAAGAGGTGATTCAGAGGTGGTGTGTGGAAGGCACATGCACAAGATTGTGGGGGTGTGCCGGAGAAGGCAATGGTTTGGTGAAGATGGGCTACACATGGAGTGCATGGGCTAAGGTGCAGAGCCAAGAAGGATCATAGAAACTGAAAAAATGTTCAATTATCTTCTAACTTTTGCTCCCTGAACAACAGACGATCGAAATTATCAACTTGAGGTGAGGTAAAAGGTATCACATAATAGAGAAATGACTCCCCTTCAACTGTTATGTAGGTCACAGCCCCATGCCAAGATAAATTAGTAACAATAATAGTGTGCAATGATTAAAAAGTACTGAAGGTAAGTAAATAAGACCATGGCTGCCCGTAGGCGGCTTCTCCAAAGGCGTGCAGCAATTGCTACTGACACACACACACAGCACTTACACAGGAGAGAGGCTGAAAAGCACCTGGCTACAGTTGAACTGTGGTGTATGAAGGAAAGGAAAGGGGTGAGGCGTCAGCAGATGCTGAACCAGCACGAGCAGAGGGAAGAGGGGACTCACCCTTCTGCACCTCCGGGAGTGTAATATTAGATGATACAGATGGTAAGCATGGAATGAATTGCATGAGAGAACTGAAAGCAGCAGAAGGACATTTAAACACCACACACAAAAAATCACAATACACTAAAGAGAACAAACAGGAAGGTGCAGAACAACCTACTAGCAGCAAAGGAGCGAGATAGGGAGGGCTGCAGTCCATGAAAGCAGATTTGAAGGCACAGGTACAGAGGAATAAATAGCAGCACACATATTGTTTCAAAACTAAAGGGAAGATAAAGGGGGAGTTGCAAGGAGGTGTAACCACAGCAATAGAGAGTATGGAGAAGGAGCGCAAAATGCTTGACTGGGCCGAGCAAATGGAGGGAGAAGAGAGAAGGAAGAGGGACCGGGAAATGGAAGTGCAGTGCGAGGAGAGAGGAGGAGTCATCTTGGTGGGGAACAACCCTTTCACAGAGAATGGATTGTCATTATACGCTTAACAGGACATCCCCCAGACAAACTTGATGTGTCTCTCTCTGCCACACACATTCACGCACACTCAATACTGCGGAGGACAATTGCATAGGGGTGGTGATAGGTAACAAAACATTTTCTTTTCTGGGTGACAGTGGGGCGACTAAGCCATGCATTAGGGAAGAGACATTTGTGACATCATGAGCAGAGTGGTTATGACCACCTTATTAACAGACAAAGCCATAACTTGTTAAACACCAAGCATACACATGCTGAAAGTAAGGAAGATTGTTTAGGTATGTTGGGATGCATGGTACAGAGTGGGGTGTGTAAATATAGTGTGTTGAAAGAGAGTAAATTCAGCTACATTATGAGCACACATCTTTCAGCGAGGAGACTGAGCTCATGCATAAACAAACAAAACAGAGCAATTCAATAAGACACACAAGGTGGAGAAAGGTGCACTGGGGGGGGGGGGGATTTCATTCATTGATGGTTTACCACGGGAGGAGAGAACTAGGGTTAAAGGGTGGATGATCCATGTTCCCAACAGACACCGTTTGGCGACACAATAACACAGTGCAAGTAGTAATGCCACTAGCGCTTTTGAACACAGCACTGGCACAAATGCATTAGCCAACACACATAGAGAAAGAGGTCATTGCTGCACGAATTGGAGAATAATGGTTGTATTAAAATTTGGGAGTAGATAATGGGGGAAGAAATATATTGTTTAACTGCAACGGTAATGAAAGTAGTGGAGCAATACAATACTAGACTTAAATGAGTAATTCCCAGAGTAGGTAGGGTTTAACAAGTGCACATGGGGTGGGATACAGAGCATGGGAGTAAATTGTAATGGTTAGGATTGATAGAGAACAAAAACAAAAAGAAAAAAAGAGATAAAAAGAGGGACGGGGGAGGTAGCGAATACTTGGTAACAAATTTCATTAGTAGCAGCTTAAAGTGCCTGCAGTTCACTGCGGGGCACACCCTCAGAAGTTGTGAAAGGAGCCATAGAAGAAAGATTTAAAAACCCTGCAATTCTCTTAACTAAGTAACATGATCCTCTTAATTTAGACACACAACCACCCTATATGACAGATTTACCACCCTGATGCTTCTCTGTTTAGCTTGTCGGCGCCTAATGCCCCCGGGAAAAAGGCGCTCAATATAAATAGCTTAAAGTAAAGTACAGTAAATACAAGACTCAAAGGCCCATTTGTACACCACCACCTAAATGACGTGTATATGATGAAAGTGTGTCATGAGTATCTTCACCTAAATTAAGTGCAGATGATCCAGATGTGTTAAGGATACAGCTACAGGACAGTGGTTGTCTACCCACTTTCCAGGTACATTTCGAATTGTGCAACAAGTTACGGTCAGATCGCCATTGAAAGCCACCAGGTGGTGATAGGATGGTACATAAATTGGCTACTCCCACTAGGACACTGAATAGTGTAAGAGTAGTGCAGAGAGGTTAGGTCAAGAAATAGAAGAATATGTCAATTATCAGGTCTCAAGCGCTTCTTTTTCATTTCTCGCCAGATACAAAGGACCCAGGGCAGGCCTGAAGACAACAGACAACTAAAATTCCAATGGCTACGGACTAGAGTGGGACATTTTGTCCTCCTGACAGACTTTGTTAGATGTGTAAGGTGTCAAGCCCTACAAAGCGTTGGCCACCCTGGCAACGAGGGAGCAACGATCAACAGGGCCAACGCAACAGATTTTCATGAACTGCAAGACAGCACGAGCACTCTCGAGTTAGTGTGCATAGCATGCCAAAACAGGATTCAAATGATATATGTGCACCCGACAGCTGTAACACTTTTTGTTCTTTCTCTTTTCCTCGCACATGCAGGTTCTTGCGTATGTATGCTGTTAGAATTGTGTTTGACATTTCCTTAATGTTATCTCCCATTAGTCACCCTGAGGCCTACTCATTCAACCATTTTGAAGCCTTTTCCCACTCAATTTGCACATTCTGTCAGAAAACTCAGACCCCTTAGAGCACGTTTCCCTGAAGTATATTTCCTAGCTTCCATTGAATACAAAACCCAATCTTTTCCCCAACTTGAATACAGTGCATATACTGATCAAAACACATTGAGAAACCCTCAACGAGAAATGTCCGGGGGGATGTTTCATGTTTGCCCTTAGTGATTGTTTAGTTCGCGGGGCTTGAGGTTACTAACAAGTACTAACATATTAACGCCTTTCTTGCGATTTACAGGCGGGCAACTTTATCATCTCATCAGCTGCAAGGACCCAGCAGCGTAAGTGGTTATGGGCAAGCAAATGAGGACTTTTATCCTCACGATGGGACTGTTAATGATGAACGGAATAATGGAGGGTGGTCATTTAAAAATAATATATAATAGTGAACATTACCGCTGTACCCCCTACTAACATTCCCTAACCCAAGCAGGAAGACTTACGGTGTGAGAGGGTGTGGAAAAGACTGCTGCCAAAGTAAGGAGAGGTAAGGGCAGTGTAACTGCAGACAGAAAGGGATTAAAACATACAAATCACACACATAGCAGAAGTAACCAACAACATCCACACATGTACAAAATTGGTAGGGACACCACCGGGGAGAGCTGCCCTGACTGCTCTTTAATTTCCTATGCCTTGAGAGAATTGATTGCAACAGAAATACATACAGCAAGTATGACGCCCATGTATCACAAAGTGTTCCAAACGTGAAACAGATTTCAAAGGAAGAAAGCAACATTGAGATTGGTGTAAAAAGAAAGAAAAAAAGAGAGGCAATCCCCTATGATAGAAGAGTACATCAAGACACTACCCATGATGAACAACTACTGGCAGCTCATTGAAGAACAACTGTATGTAGCAAAGGGGCCCGAGAGAGAGAGAAGAAACAACTAGAAAATGCACCAGTGAGCAAGCTGCAAGAGAAGAAAAAAAAATGACAACTGCCTAACTGAGTGGGACAAAAGTGTGAAGATGTTGACTTGGGAGAAGAATGAAGAAGGACATATACTCTGAAGGAACCAGCCTTATGTTACCGGCAAAAAAGTGAAAAGAAGTGGACAAACATGCTGGATGCAAGAAGGTTGAGACAAGTAGGGTGATGAGAGCAGGAACATCAGTGCTTATGGACTACTATTGAGCATATGCATCTAAAGCTCAAGAGAAACTACCACCGAATTGGGGAGGCGACTGTTCGTTGGTGAGCTTCAGCATGCCCTTGTTGGTTATGCCCAAGGAAGATGTGAAGCATGACACATTCCCCAAGATGGAAAACAACAGAAGGAAGAGGAAGTGACTAAACAAAGAACCAAAAGCACAAACAACGGAAGAAGAGAAAGAGACAGGGGAGTGAAAAGAGGGGCGAATTACTTCTCGAGCGAGACAGAAGCAACATTGGATGAAGTGCCAGCACACAAAAGACTGTTCAGCAGAAAACACATGTGAACAGAGAAAGACAAGAACTGGCTAGCGTTTCCATGGTCATGGATGCCGTCACGACTGGCTAGTGGATTGAAGTTGATAATGGAAGCACTAGTACCGAGCGCAGCATCATTGTGCAAGATCAAGATCCATTGCAAGATGCGAGAGAACAGCAGAAGAAGAGATCGGAATGCAAATAAGAGACATGGTGAAAGGAAGAGCCGGACTAAGGGAGAAGATAGCGGTGTGCGACATGGTTCCAGCAGTAATACAGGTGGACACTCCCTGTCATCCGAGGAAACACGAAGGGAAGTGAGTGTGGTGGAAGGCAGAAGGAGAACACTCCTACATTTACTGTTCATCGACAATAATGTGAACAATTATGGACACTTCAGAGAATTGACAAAGATAAGCAGACCGGAAGGAGGTGAATGTTGCTCGGTGGTGTGGTCGACAAGTCGACAAGTCGACCAGAGGGGGGGACTGAAGAGGGAAAATCGAGATCAAACTCCTGCCCCTCACTCCAGGCACATCAACAGACAGAACAGCAGGAAGAACAAGGAGCGCACTTATCATTTGAACCAGGCCCCAGCGCACCCATGGGTGACAAATATGCTGAAAGACACCCACTTCACCAACATTGCAACCTACATACTACATTAGCCTCAATGCAGCAATACCAGAATCTAGAAAACACAAGAATCCCTGTTTAAAGGCTTGCAGGTGCTCATATGAATTAACCTGATCTAATGGCACAGTGTAAAGCCATGTTTCAGGAAAATTACAGCCAAGTGCACTTGTCTCACTGAACACCAGCCACAGTGGGGATTCGTGCTGACTTCAGCAATGTGCCTCACAAACCCAGCAGCAGAAAAGGTCTTAGAGTGAGATAAGATTCCTTTCTTTGAACGACAGTGAACTCTGGCAGACAAGCATTTTTAATTCTTCACAAATACGAGTAAGCCAGAGCAGAACATCCAGAGCCCAGTGTTTTTTCCCTGGGAACGAAAGACATTTTCGCAAAGACCCACACATCATTTGAAACATAATTGTAACAAGAATGGCTCAGCTCTGGCCAATGAACGCTGAGGGCCCAGGGGTGAAAAGCCTGTTCCAGCTAAAACTAATGGAAACAAATTCATAATGCAAACATTTTAGAATTAGGTAATGGGGGTGGCGCAGTTAAACCAGCCCACTGACACCAAAGTCCTAATGTCCAATGATCAGGCTTCCTATAAGGGCTCCATAGGTAACCTATCCCTTAGCAGCGAATCGCAAGATGAGATATGTTTCTGGGAGCTGGTCGAATTCTTTGATGTCAGCCTGCAGTGTGTTACAAAGCTGGCTTGCCTGGAGACGGTGCCTGAATTTTCGCTGTGCACGAATCTCCCTGTATGTTTTTTTGCTGCCCAGAAATAAACGCAGTTTGGAACATGTTGCTGCTTGCTTGGGACTCTGCTGCATTTCTTTGGGCAGAATGGGAGGTGTTGGGGCCTCCCATAGCTGGGAACTTCTCCCCAACAGGGGGCTGCTCCTTTTCAGTTGCGGTCACCAAATTGTGGAATTCTGTACCGCTGACTCTACGCACCACAAATAATCTCTTTGCCTTTCAGCGCGCACTCAAAACATACTTGTTCTAACTGTTATGTCGCTCAGTCCCTTAAAATCCTGGACCACTTCCATTTTGTGCCAAGATGATTTGGCGAATGTGCGCTTTATACATATATAGCTAACATAATAAACCTAATATAACATCTGCACTGGAAGTCAGCACCCTTAGCGAGCCCTAATACCAACTGTAAGATGAGGGTCGATGGAAGGTTTGCGGTCAGACTCTGTGGCCCTTATTCACAGAGCATTTTCCAATGGGGTTTTGTCATTATAAAACTCTTCTATGAATTAGGCCCTGTGTTTTCAGCACTCTCCTCCAGTGGACAATTGTGGTATGATGAACCCTTTCATTTTCAGAAGGTAAGTGGACACTTTGCTATTTTGCAAATGAGTCCCCTGTGTCTTCCCAATAGTCTGTCTTGCGTGCAACTCCCCGTTATTTCCCGCACCAAGAATCAATTTCATCACACAAATAATGCAAAGCCCCAATTCCCTTTAAATGAAATCAAACAAGTTTGATATTGTAATTTTTCAATGTCTAATTCATGCTGTCGAACGGAAAATCATATTGTGCCTCCTATACAGTATGAATGTATGTATATTGGCCTAAGCCAAGCCGCTTTGCGAAGAAAATCCGCGTTACAAGGTCTTGACCTTAGATCAGTGTAAGCCACCATTTTAGGTTCACCCGCCATTTTAGATTCTCTCTCTAAAGTCACCCTGTGTTCTAAAATGGTGGACAGTGTCATTTCGAATGTAACATGGCCGTCTTGACCTCTGTGTATAAACTAATATGTAACTTTCCTGCAGGCCACATGTTGGGGTCATGAACTGAGACCTTGTCCTTCGTTGACCTGTGTATAGAGGGTTACCTGCGCCAACAAAGTTAATCCGCGAGCACATGTTAAACATAATATATTCAAATACTGAAATGTGAACACTTCTTTAAACTGCACTGTATGAAGATGTATGAGAAGGCTCAACGAGAAATCCAAAGACACACTGTTGCCATTGTAACTTGTTGGTGAATGTATTAATGGTAAACCCTAAATGTATAGATGCATGAACTCGGCATGAACCCTAGATCCTTGATGTATTAACTTGTAGGTGGGCTGGACGACATGCTTCAACTGTATAAAAGGTGCGACTATTCTAATGTACAGCCCCACTCACTGAGCACACCGAACAGGGCTGGAGTTCGCTCTGTTGTACTGAGTCCCCAATAGCTATAGGTTGCTTTGTCCTTTGAAACTGTTCAGTATAGAATAAAGATCTCTGTATCTTTCTTTGTAACCCGCCTTTGGTGTATTTCCTTTTGGGGTACTCAGCCTCGATATCTTCTTTTTGCTTTCACAATGCTGGGGACTTGCTTGGGCAACATCAGCCAACATTTCCTTTGAATCCTACACCTATTAACCTTTCTAAAGTTTGCCAATTCCGAGTTTATCCAGATAGTTTGTCTAGGACTAGTTCTCTTGTTTGAAATAATGACAAAATATACAGTGTTCCTTTAGAAATTGGTTTCATTTAGAGACAGTTTCTTTATCCGTTTTTAAAATCATCCTTACCCCCTCTGGATTCCATAATTACATTTCTGCATCCATCCACAAATTCTTCTGCACACTCAGGGTGTCAGCGTCAGCGCTGCACAGGTCCACAAAGGCCCCCGCAAGCACCCACGCGCACTTGAGTTGGCGCCTTCAACCTATGCCGTTGGCACCTGCGTGATTCTTTCAAACTGCCAATCCTTGCAATCACACCCACGTGTGCGTGCGCCGAGAAGAGGAATAATTCAGGTTTTATTGCGAGTCACAAACATGTTCTGCAAAATGCATCATTAGCCGCAGAGATAACCTCAGGTGTCAATGCAAATTTGATTTGATGCAAATTAGGCAAGATTCAAATTTACGGTGAATCAGTTTTTTTTTTCTTGCAAATCTGATCATTTGCCTAAAGGGGTCACCTCAGGCAGCGATGAGCACTTTCTTTGATGGAACAAGAAGTGAAGATTCAGCTTTCGTATGCGACTTTAAATATCCTTACATTATATATTTCTATTCATTCAGTCATCATTTCCTTGGACTTGTGTGTGAGGTAGATTTTATGAAAGTGAAACACCACCTGAGCAATTGAGAGATGTTAAGAATCAATTGCATTCTTTGGTCTACTTTTTTATTGTTTTTGCAAAGCGCATATACTGTCAGCGTAAAACTTTAGAGCGCTATGGTGGATCAGGAGCATGGGGGATGGGCAATAGACAATTGGATCTGCGAGAGGGTGGCATATACCACTGGAAGATCAAGAAGGAGTGGATTAGATAATAATAATAATAATACTAATAATAATAATAATAATAATAAAAGAAGAAGAAGAAGAAGAAGCAGAAGAAGAAGAAGAAGAAGAAGACTAATAAGAATAATAGGAATTTGCATTTATATGCTTATTATTACCCAGAGTGTGTTTCCCCGATTAAAGATGCTTTCTGGATCTTGGGATCTTGGCATCATCAAGTTGGAGGCTGAGGGGATGTGAGGAACAGTTTGAACCAGGAGGGTAATGTACAGGACAAAGTGTGTAGGGGCTAAGCCGCCTACTCAGCCCACACTACTTCTAAACCAGCAGTGAACACAATCCTAAAGGTGAAACAGACGCAGTTTAGAATGGACACCTCTTTCGGTCACATGGAGCAAGGGTAGGCTTCCTCTTCAGGAGGCGCTAACAACCTAAAAGAATAAAACATGTGTACAATAATGCAAAATAAAGGAACGCCCACTTAAGGTTCCATACACATATTTGGACACATTACAAGTATGGTGTTAAGTGGTAAAATTGGCAGTAAATCTGTTAGCAGCAACTTTACCACTACGTCAAATTATAAGGTTGGACCTGGAGTGGAGGATTTACCTCCAGAAAAATCCTGGAGGTAAATTCTCCCACTCACTGTCGAAAAATCAGCAGAATCTGCCAAATTACTGTGGCGGAAATTCTGCTGCTGTAATTCCCCCAAAATAAAGCCCCATTGAGTCCAATATACAAAAAAAATGGGAATATCCACCGCAACTTGTAATCCGGCACTAATTCCACTAGACCAAGTGGCAGCAACGATAATTAAATTGTGCTGTATTCTGGCCGATTTACTGCTGGGATACCACCCAACTCATAATGAGGACCATAGACTTTAAAATTAAAGAATACAAATGCAAACTGACTAGAAAACACTATAAAAATCTATGTTAAATAAAGAATGCTGACTTTTGCGGGGGCACTCTCGGTAGATGAGCAGGGTGGGCCAGGCCATCATATTGGGCTATGATGTAAAACTTCAATGTCTTGGACGAAAAGGCAGAGGTGCGGGGGCTAAAAAAAAAGTCACCCTGCACTTGCAATGAGCCTGTCATCAGGCGATGCTTAAGGGACCTGTTGGTTAATGGAGCAGGCTGGGTGGACAGGAATTCAGCAAAGGGACAAGATTCCTAAGGGAGAAAACCAAGACTGAGGCCTATAGTTCTACAGATAGCAAGAGCAGACATCTTTCTTACACAGGAAGCCGTGCTGCAGAGGAGAGCGCTGAGCATGTAGTGTTCTTCGACCAACACTCTTGCAAGATGAAGCAAGTGACAAAGGCTTCCTTTCCAGAGTTTAAAGAAAGACTCTTCCAGATGCTCACGTGCAAATGTGATTCACACAGATTTGATCAGGGCCTTTCGTAGACACTCCATTTTTTGACTTTGTGATTTAGGTGCAAAGTGGCAGCTGCAAATCTGAGATGCTGACGGGTGTGGTAAACCCCCAAAGTGTGCAAGGATGTCAGGGTTGTCAAACCTACAGCGTTGTGCCCGGCACATGAAAAGCGTTAATATGGTGGCGTGATGACAAAGGTTAGACCAGAGGTGTTTAAACTGTGGGACACGCCCACACATGGGGGCGCGCCCGCATTCCCAGTGGGGGGCGGGGTGAGAGACCTCAGCATGAACTGTAAAAGATTGGAGGAAATGGGCAGGGGCAGCTCACATGATCAGGCTGGAGCATGAAACTGTCTCAGCACCAATGAAAAAGCGGCCCACAGTTACAAATCAATATTCATTCCTTTAGTCACAGACTGTTTGAATAGTTCCCAAGGATTAAAATGTAAGCACATTGTGATATTTAAATAATATTTATTCAGCATCATTGGTCAAAATTACTAGCTGCGGAGACCGCTAGGGGGTGTAGAGAGAAAAGGCCGCCTGAACATCGCCACCGCAATCCGGGGGAGGAATGAGATGAATTAGAGCAGAACTCGCCCCCGAAATAGTACAGGCGTGATCCGGAGAGTGTCGTGACTGGTTGTGGAGGGCAGCTGTCAATCTCAACCCCGTAGACGTGGAAGTAAGGCACCAGGAATCGACTGAGGCGCCCCTCCCCCACCAGTTTGTAGTATCTCTGCAGCACAGACACCAGACTCTGATTGAAGAGAGGAATTTGACCCGTAACGGTGGCATGACAGACGGCAGGAGACATATCAAGGATTAAAAGTCCCCCACCAGAAGACCAGTGAAACGGAGAATGGTCCTGACTCGCCCGCAAAATCGAGTGGGGGACGAGCTTGCGCTGACCTGCAGAGTGGGCCAAGCAGAGGGTAACTGCAATGGATCAGCCAGCTTAGGTAGGGGCCAGCCCTTGGACTCCCCGCGCTATCGACCGGGCGCAAGTACTTGACTGAAGCGGTGTGGACGAAGCCAGGGAGCCACCTTCACGCCGAAAACATGCTGGTGGAGAGATTGACCAAAAGAAGCAGAGCGACGAGACCAGCACCCCCGTTCTAAGGAGGCTGCATCAAAAAGGGACCGCACCACACCAGAGCAGTAAGGAGTGAATCGGCCTGGACCCTACCCCCAATCCATTGGAGTGTAACCTGGGGTGACTATGGCTTGTAGCTACCCGCAGCGCATGAGTGGCTGAGCTGGCTGCGCAGTGTAGGGGGTGGCGGTCACCCACTGACGAGCGTAACCGCTGCAGCACTCGGCCCGAAGTGACAGCGGCGAGACAACCTCCTATATATCCCGGAGCCGCTTGTAGATCTGGAGGTGCCGGGTCTAGGGGCTAGAACACAATATAAAGGAGGAACCCACTCCCTGAGTCCCGCACCAGGGGGGGCGAACCTCGCTAACAACACACCTGTGTTCAGGCCCTGAGACCCAGTGGAGGGGAACCAAAGCGTAAGGGCTCCCTCAGGAAAAAAGGACAATAGAATGGCCACCCAGACCCGCGTGATACCGGAGAGGAGAAGAGGGAACGTGCATGGAGCCAGAGCCAAAGTGGGCGCTCCAAGGCTCCAACTGGTGAGACCCAAGTGAACTACACTGCGACGTGAGAGGTGCAGCACGCCAGCAGAATCAGTTGGAAGCATGAAGTAATAAGGTGAGAGCGGACTTTGGCAGCCCCAGCACGCCCCTACACACCAGTATAAAAACAACGAGTGAATGGGTACCACAGCTAAGAGTGGAAAAGGTACTTTGGTGATGAGGTTAGCCACACTTAACGTTAAGGGCCTAAACTCCCCAACTAAGAGATCCCTAGTAGTAAGGGAATTTGACAGAGCGGCCCTAGATGTCCTCTTTATACAAGAGACCAGGCTTAAGGCAGGGGAGGAGAGACCTTTGAGATGTAAGGGAGTGGGACAGAACTTCTGGGCCTCAGTGGACCAGAAAAAAGTGGGGGTAGGCATGATACTCCATAGGATGTTTAAGCTCACAAACCCGGGGATACAATCACTCATGGGAGGAAGGCTCCTTATAGTGAATGGGTGTGGAACAATTTGCAAATCACCTTGGCTGGGTTATATGCGCCCAATCAGGGTCAGCCAACATTCATTAAAGAAGCCCTCGCCACAATCCTGACTAATACTAGGGGCCTACTGGTAATAGGGGGGGACTTTAACGCTTGGGCAGATGCCTACATAGACAGACAGGTCACGAGGGTGATAACTAAAGAAACTGGAGAAGTAGGGAGCAAATTCTGGGCATGTTTAGCAGAAGGAAGCCTGGTAGATATTTGGAGAACAGCCAATCGACCCAAAAAGGGTTACACCTTTCAGTCTAGTGTGCACAGAACATTCACAATAATAGATTACTTGTTGGTAAGCAAGAAACTCAGCCCCAGAATCCTAGATAGTGAAATACGCCCAGTGTGATGGTCTGATCACGATATGGTCCGGGCTACTCTTGACCTGGAGGGGCTGAACGAACACATCTATATGTGGCGCTGTAACGAGTGTATCTGGCGAGATAACTTATACTCACATGAACTGGAAAAGGCTGTCCAGGAATACTTCTGACTAAATGACAATGGGGAAGTGGGGACGGGAACCCTGTGGGAGGCGCGGAAGGCAGTATGGAGGGGAAAAAGCTGAAGAGGCTGAGTAAATGGGATGTCCTGAGGAAGTTAACATTGCTGAAACAAAAATTCTATGAGAAGGGAGACAAAGCTGACAAAATTCTAGCTGCTAGATTGAGAGCGCAAAGATCGGAAAGATGGGTAAATAAGATCCAAACGGAGGAGGCAGAATGTACCCAACCCCAGAAGGCTAGCCACACAATTCACCATCTTCTAGGAAATGTTATACACCACAGAAGGATACTCAGATGAGGAGGCAATGAAAGATTACATCAAGAAAGCAGGGCTAACCCGCCTAACAGCGTCCAAACAAGCCCACCAGGAATCTCCTCAAATTTCCCTGGAAGAAGTGCAATCAGAGATTAAAAAGGTCCCCCCAGGGGGGGGCCTAGTGAGGATGGCTACACTATGGGCTTCTACAAAACCTTTTCAGAAACCTTGGCCCCGCAGCTCTCGGCCCTATTTAATCATATATGTGACACTGGGCATGCCCTTCCCTCCTTCGCACTATCCTACATAACGGTCATCCCAAAGGCAGAGAAAGATCCCACCTCTTGCAAACCCTATCGCCCGATCTCACTCCTCAACACAGACGCCAAAATCTACGCAAGAATCCTGGCCACTCGGATGGAAGACATAATGCCCCACTTGATCCACCTGGATCAAGTAGGATTAATTAAGGGAAGGCAGGGCTCAGATGCCATGCGCAAGACACTAAATATTATTGAGCACTCCTGGACAGAAGAAGGAGACCAAGCACTCCTCAGCGTGGACTCGGAGAAGGCCTTTGACCAAGTCGAGTGGGGCTTCCTCTGAGCCACGCTGGAGATTATGGGCTTTGGAGAACAGTTCATAAGGGGAGTGAGGGCAAACTATGAAAACCCGAAAGCAGAGTGACAGTGAACGACACCCTCTCGGAAGTCTTTGGCATGACCAGGGGTTCCATACAGGGCTGCCCCCTGCCTCCACTTCTTTACGCCCTGTCAATTGAACCCCTGGGCAATGTCATTAGGAGCGATTAATCAATCAAGGGAATTGCGGTGGGAGACAGAGAGTATAAGCTAGCTATTTTTGAAGATGACATATTGCTCTATCTGTCAGACCCAGCTTCAACTCTTCCCCGACTCCTAGACAAAATAAAAGAATTTGGAAAATGGGCAGGCTGAAGGTCAACGCTGAGAAATCCACACTGTTCCCATACAAAAAAGACATCAACCCCGATGTGGAAGAGACATCGGCAGGAGGTATCCCAGTGGTGCTTAACCATCTGAAATACCGAGGGATCAAGATCACACAAATTTTCCACCGCTCCTAGCAGAAATATCAAAAGATCTGAGCAGGTGGAGCAAGCTCACGGTCTCATGGTTGGGCCACCTCATAAAGAGTCATAAAAATGACTGTGCTGCCAAAAATACTGTACTATTACCAAATGCCCCCAATTGCTGTACCACAAGCCTACTTCCAGGAAATCAAGTCGAGGCTTGTTACATTCTTGTGGCAGGTGAAAAAACAGTGGATAGCCTATGGGACCTTGATCCAACCAAAGGATGAGGAAGGAGTGGGGCTTCCAGACCCATACACGTAGTACCGGGTGGCCCAACTTCGGGCGATGGTTCCGCATCTGAGGAATGATTCTCAATGAGAATGTATAACAATAGAGGACCACCAAATGCGCCCCATCACGCTCGGAGAGTGGCTAAGAAATCATTCCCAACAAGTGTGATTAACCACTTTTCGATGGGCTCACTCCTGAAGATATGGTGGTCCAAGAGAGACATGAAGGACGTGACGATGAGACCATCACCGATGAGCTGTATCTGGGCTCCCTCATAAGGGACGATCTCCAAGAACCCGGATGTTACCAATCATGGTATGAAGCGGGCCTAGAAAGCCTGTGCCAAATTAAAAAACTGAATGGATGCTTGCCAATTCAAGATCTGGAAATTGCGCTGGGGATAAGCCCCCTGGACGTCTTCAAATTCCTGCAGCTAAAAGGAGTGCTCAATGCCCCGAAGTGGAGGGAAAAGCTTCAAAGAGAACTAACCCCCTTTGAGAAAATAAGCCCACTCAACCAAAGCACGGATTTCTCTATTATATAAGTCAATAGTAAGAGAGGCAAATAATGGAATCGATCGACTGTGGAAGAAATGGGAGAATGACCTGGGATTCCCTCTGACAGATCAGCTATGGAAGCAAATGCGCAAAGCAGCACAGAAATCCACCATCTCGGCATAATACAAGCTTCATGGAATAAAACTTTTACATAGGTGGCACTACAATCCTATGAAACTGTCAAACATGTTTGAGCAATCGAGCCCACAATGCTGGAGGGGATGTGGATCCCAAGCAGATTATTGGCATATGTGCTGGTCATGCCCCAAAGTCCAGATCTATTGGGAAGAGTTCCTGACATGGATAAGGGGAGTCGAAGGAATCAACAGAGTCAGCGACCCCGACTGGTACTTTTTGGACTGGAGGAGCAGGAAGGTCATTGGTCGTGTGCCCCCCATATGGCCAATTTTCTATTCCTTGCAGCCCGTGTGTGTGTCACATTAAGCTCGAAGGCCAAGGTCCTGCTGACGAAATATGCATGGGCCCGCAAATCAAAAGAGCTCTATGAGATGCAGAACATTACAGGGGCCATACACAACATCTCCCCCAGTAGAGAACTGGAATGGGCCCTTTCCTCAAAGCATACAAATAAGGGCAAGGTAACCCTGATCCTAATGTGACTTGTCAATAGGCTGTTTTTATCCTGTTATCCATCTACTCAAATGGGGGAGGGAAAGTGTGGGAGCGTGGGTTGCGGGGGGAGGGAAGAAGAAGGTTTCATTTATACAGGAAGGAGGGGGGGAAGCAGACTTTGGACATGTTGCAGAGTGGTTTATTCAAATGATACACTGATGTTGAAAGGTTTTGAAAATGTACTATTTTGAAATGCCAAATAAAATTATATTGGAGAAAATAAAATGACTAGCTGCATAGTGAGGTGACTATTAGACTGTACCACATTGCCCAAAAAAGTGGCCCATTTTGACTGGCCCACACTAGCATTTTGTATTTTTGCTACAGACATTGCCCTATAGGACAGATCATACATAATGCGAGGGGGCCTCCACCCAGTGGGCCCCTGACTCATTATAGAGGAGCGAAGGAGCCAGCCCAGTGAACCACTCAGCACTCGCTTAGCTGAGGGAGTGCTCCTGGGCCGGCTGAACTGTCAGAGGGAAACACTGTTTCCCTTTGACAGTTCGGTTCCCCAGCTGCACATGCTCACTGAGCCATACAAGGCTGAGGGCGTTTTGCTTCGCCAGCCTTGCATAGCTCATTGGAAATGCTGGCTTGGCATTGCATGTCTGTATGTGCGAGCGGGAGCTCCTGCGCCTCCTTGCACATACGGACAGAGCAGCCTGGAGCGGGCTGTTTCAGCACCCACGCACAGGCCCCTGCAGAAGGTAAGTTTACGTTAATTTATTTTTTTATTTAAATATGTGTATGGCTGTGTGTATGCTTGTGTTATGAGTGAGCGTATGGTGATGGGTGCTCATGTGAATGATAGAGTGATTGCTGTTGTGAATGTTTGTGTGTGTGTGTTTGTTTTGGTCCATTGAGCTGATTTTGGCCAGTGGGGGCTAGAGGGGAGAAGGAGGGTTGTACAACAAAGGCATTTTAAAAACGCCTAAATGCCTTTGTTGCACAATCTCCCTACCCACCTGCCAAAATCAGCTCTCCTTCTGAGGCGCTGTGGAACCCAGGAGACAGGGATGGTATTTTCTTACTGGATATCTATCATAGCTTCCCATTCAAAAATACCATACTTTCCCCCTTGGCGCCCCGACACCTTGCATACACACATAATCATGTTGATTGTGTTAGGCCCTGTGGGCACAGGGGACAGGTATGGTATCTTTTTACTGGACATCTATGAAAGATGTCCAGTACAAAATACCATACCTGCCCCATGGGCCCCCCAGCACCGATTGCAATTTGTTTGGCTGTTTACCCATTTTTTTTAAAGTATGCTCTACATTGCAACATTCAACCCATTATTTAAAAGAAAAATCATGGGAAAACCCCCCGAACACACCTTGATTGGTTTGGGCTCCCTGGCTGTACTCGGTCCCTATGGTATTTTTGGCAGAAATATTTAGGCCCCTCCACATCAAAAATTCACCAGCCGCCACTGGCCCTGGGACTGTGTTGAAAACAGGTTGGGGAAGCCCATGGACTGTGGTGGGAGCAGAACGGGGCAGGAGCCATGGGATAGTGGTGGGAGCAGGGTGGGCAGAGCACCAGGTCTGTGGTGGGGTGGGGAGAGCACAGGGACTGTGTAGGAGTGGGATAAGGGTGACTGTGATTGGAGCAGGTGGAGGAGCCTAGGGACTATACTGGGAGTAGTGTGCTGTGATGGCACGCACTAGTTCATAGCCATTTGTAAATACTGTCCATTTGACATTTTTGGGGGGGACCGGCCTGGCCAAATTTTGCTCATGGGGGGCCCAGGCCAAAAAGGTTTGAAGAACACTGGATTAGACGGTTCTTTGGAATGGCAACCTTTGGGCGCATGAAAAATGGAGCAACATTTTGCAAGTGAAATTTACAAGGCTGACACGCCTTGTGACCTTTTGAGAAGTTGAGGATGGAACCCCGACAGTAATTCCTGTGGTGAAATTGTACAAAGTGTTTTCCAGAGGTTACAGAGTGAAATATAACATCCATTAGTGAGTAGCAATGAAAGGCAAAGAACGCCGCCTATTTGCCTGCCATTTCACTGGTGATGGGCAGTTGCATCGCTAGGGTAGGGACACGGTGGGTACCTACAAAATCCTGTGCCCCCACCCCTGTAATGCCAGCTCTTCCAGGCAGCCCAGGCCTGCCGTCCTCATGATTTTAGGACCATGAGTCATGAGGATGTTCCTCCTAGGAATTGAAAAATGCAACAATGCATTGCATTTTAGGGAAAAGCAGGAACTAAATGACACAATACGAAGGTATGTTTTTGTTTTTCTTTATTAGAATCTTTATGGAGATTCGAACGTGAGCAGTGCCAATGAAAAGACAGTGCAACATTGCACTTTGCTCGTTTGCGGGGTTGGATTAGTGTTGTTTTATTTTAAAAGACTGCTTAATTTGGGAATGGGTTTTATATCCCAATTCCCAAACAGTCTATTCATTTATTTATTTATTTATTTATTTGTATAGCGCACCTAAACCAAGGGTATCAGGGTGCATTCTTGGGAAAACCGTTGGTTACAATAGGGAAAGACAATACATAGTATGTTTAAGTACAGATAAGTTATATATAAGTGATACATTACGATGCAATAGGTACATAGAGGTCCATAGTATGATGGTTATTACATTGCCATACAGTTTCCTTAGAAACACAACAACAGTAATCCAGCCAAGCCAGTGTGACAACTCACTCTGCTATCTCGCAGGTGCTGGTTTGGTGCAATTCAGTAGTGGAAATGGAAAAAAAAAATGTAAAGGGGAATCCCACAAGGGTGGTTGTGGAGTTCGGAGGAGGGGTGAGAGTTCTGAGGTGGTGAGCTGGCAGTTGAACTCCGCTCAAAATAAATGTTTAAAATAACAGTTTAAAAATGGTGCAATTTCTTTCAGGCTGCTTCTTTCCAAACTCCACACTTTGCATCGATTCCACTGTAAATCACTTCCCATGGCAGTGGTGCACCAAAAATACTGTTGATAATGCAGTGATTTTTAGTACATTTAGGGATCCAAAGACACACTCTACAATAGAAGGCTACCCGGGCAGCTCAGCGGGTTGAGAGAGCGTTGCTAAGCTTCTATATGTTAAAAACCGGTTGTTAATCGTATGACGTTTTGCAAGCATTTATGAAAAAAAACGAAAAAAAACCAAGTGCTGTAAAATGTGTTTTGCCAGGGTGTGGGTGGGCTGCTCGCTTGCATATATTCAGGGCAAAGCCAGGGGTATTTCTGCCCATGTAGTGAAAATCGAATGTTGCCACCGATGAACCCACAGTGTAATGTCCTAATAACTGCTGTCAGCACAACAGAAGTATGTGTTTGTGATTAAGCAGTTTTACACGTATATGACATCAAAGGAAGGGGCACACAAATTACAGCGTATTTATGTGGTAGTCCCACAAAAAAAGAAACACACTTCAAAGAAAACCAGTGAAGTCCAGTTTAAGCAGCATTTTTGGAAATCACTTTTTCTTTCTATGAAAGTGTACAATCCACATTTGTAAAACAAGAGAGGGCCCAGAAGGTAGGTAGCCTGTTATGAACAGTGATGGCCCCCACCCCAACGATAGCCATGGCCCATTGATTCCCGGGGTGTCCCTTTCAGGCCAGAATAAAGAAACAGGCTAGGCAAATGGGACCTGCAAATGCACAAGTAACGGTTAGGGAAAGGAGCACAGATCAGATAACTGAGCCCTCAGCTTCCTTCGGCAAAGCTGGGGGCGCGGTAAAACCTTATAAGGGCTGAGGCAGGCCGGGTCCAAGATCTGGGGAGACATCTGATGCTGTATCTCGTACCTGGCAGGAGCCGGCTAATGAGATGCACACTTGATGCACTTTGAAGCAATTGTGTGCATTTATTACTTCCATCAGATTCTCATCAAGTTACATAGTAAGCAGCCCCAACCTGCCATTTCATCAGTATGCCTTCTTCCTTCAATTCATAATATCTCTCTCGTCAACAACAGTACCCCCCATGTTCCATTCCAGAATGGGATGTGTAATACTGTGAAATCCATGGGCTACAAACATTCAAGTATACAATGGCAGAATAACACATTTGCACATGTTTGTAATTGGAGAAAAATGTATTTACACATGTACACATTTACCTGATAGAACACCGTCCCACTGACGTGCAGTGGTTGGTATATAAAACCCACATTGGGAATGGGTTTTATACAGGGGAGGAATTGGGCTGGAACAAGATGGAACTGCACCCCTGCAAAAATCATTTTGCTGCAGCGCTGCAGACCTAATTGTGACCTATGAAAATGTAAACCTGGCATGTGTCAAGACACCGAGAAGAGCATATGGAGAGCTTCTAAAATGCACTTTTGTTTGTTCTGGATAAACAAGCCATTTAACAATAATAAAAATATAGGTAATAATAGACAATAGCAATTATCACAATTAAGACTTCCAGTTTTCCATTTTACTGATTCTTACACATAAATACAGACGGAAATCAATCCGCTTTCTGTCTGTATTTATTTATAAAAATGAAACAGAAAAACAGGTCTTTCTGTCTGGTTCTCTTTGATGTCACTCATTCATCTCAGGCCAATCACATTGCAGATTGGCAGCATGGAGAGTGTAAATGTTGCATAAAAATAGCATTAAAGTTTTTGAAATTGCTGACAGCACATATCTTAAGGCAGCAGCAATCACAGGAGCAACCGTTGGCTGTTATGGAGAACATGGCGTTTGCATGTCCTTCCTCTTTGGCTGCATGTGTGCTTTAAAACATCAATTGTTAGAATAAATGCAGAAAAATACTGACTGTGAATGATCTTTGTATATGATAAAAAATAAATATGGATTAACACAAAAAACGACCAAAAAATAAATATGTATAAATACTGACAGAAATGGCAACACAATAAACCCCATAAACCTGGAAGCTTTAATCATTATACGAGTTAAAATGACATTTTAAGAATATTTTTCTTTGTGGGTAAATGACAAAAACATGCTCCACTTTTGGTCATGTGCACAAGATAAACATGAATAGTTGAGGTGTGTTTTCTGATGCAAAATCAGGCACGATGGTTGGCAAATAATATTTGGATACCAACGAGGACGGCGGCTGGTTATGGCATTTTGCAATTTCGCATCCTGGCGGGTTCTCAGAACCCTTCTCTTCCGGTTCCTTGCCCTATGTCCCCCTAAGCATCCGTGAATGTTGCGAGGTTCCTGCAGCAAACCACGCTCAAAGCTAATTCATGGACACAGAAGGAGTGAAGTGTTGGGATCTCGCGGGACGCGTAGTCTCGCAAGACTTCGGGAGGAACCCGGAAGAGCTGGGGAAAGAGCACGAGAGCAGCTTTAAGACGGCGCAGAGGACACGAAGCAGGTTGCACTCCCGGCACTCCTCATAAGGGAGGAAAAAAGAGTCTTTTTTGGACATTATACATCACACCACTCCGCACTGTTCATGGCCTGCAGCCCATGGACTCAAGCTGAACCCTTCTACATTTTTTGTACTGCTAATGTTATTGCAGTAATAAAGTTATAAAGTGTAAACTCAGAAGCAATCTCACCATTCATTTACAACATGAAGCATGCTCTCTGTGGGCAAGCCACTGGTTTAACTCAATTTCATACTGAAATCCTCTCCCATCTCCAGCCGGGCTTCCATGGAAAGCAAGATATCTGCTCTTGCTGGTTGCAATGCTGCTTCTAGCCACAGTCGTGTGTGTTCCGTCCCTTTGCAGACGTCTACTTCTCTCTGCCTGCTTCACGACCGACAGGTCCCATAAGGGCGGACTGGTGGAGGCTTGAAGCAAGAGCTCTCCAGAGAGATGTGTCTGCTTGCCACCACAGCACCTTAGTTCCCCATGGTTTTAAGTTTCCTAAAAAACGTGGCCAGGGTATGCCTCTGATTGTTAAATTCCAATATATAACATGCCCATTGATAACCATGACCTTCTCTGCCAGTACCACGTACTATCAACACGAGGGGGGCTCTAACGGCTCTCAAAATGACCAATGGTTATTCATGTGGCACCTCTATACAAGCAGAATTACAGACAGTCCTGGGCCACTTCGCGGGCAGATAGATTTTCTCAGAACTGCTTAGCCCCAAAAGTGACCTCATGTCTCTCCACCTTCTACCCTACTTATTCAATGAGCCCTTGCTGTCACACTGTGCTGGATGTGTTGAAATCATTTTTAGTTTTGGCTATTACGTATCTCTCGCGCTGCCTCTAAGCCAACACTATTGCTTTAGAGTACAGATAGGGAGAAATGGCATATGAGGAGGGACACACAGCTTGCAGGTGTTGTTTGGTTATTTGCCCACCCATTGATTGACCATGGCCTTACTAATCCCTATTGCCATTCCCATGTAGTTTTTGCCCCTCCTGGCCAAAAGACATTCTCATGGATGCTCCTGAGCTGGCTTTAATCAACCCTTACCATTAAATGGGCTGCTTGACGTTCCTGCCATTGTTTATTTAAAGCAGCCTTCTGAGAGTTAATGACTTAATTGGAGTTGTAAAATTGCTACTTGTGTAATAAAAATCTATTGACCAGATCTGCCTTCAGCCAGTCGATTTATAAGCACTCGGTGTGTCCTTCACTAAAGTCCTTTTAATTACAAGCATTGGTAAAGCCAACCATTAAGGCTTCTGTGATTTAGGCATTTGCCAGGTGCTGCTGTTAGATGCCCAGGTACTCACACCATTGTGCACCTGCTACCATCAATGGCCAGTTAATACCACTATGGCAGTGCCTGGCATGTGTCTTTTCCAGGTCTTCACAACAGCCCAAACTGTTGGCATTGCCAATCCATGTTTATCATTCGACTGTAGGACCGCTAGTAAGTATCTTTTCCATTTCTACTGCATGTTGGGCTACACCTGCTGTAAAAAAAAGACAGGTGCCTATTTACAGGGGCTGCAAGTCCACTGAGGATGGAAACTGGCAAATATTGATTTTTCTCTTTCTAGAACTTTTACTTCACTGTCACATGATCTGCCCCTGGCGGAAATGGAAAACCTTTTCCAGCGGAAGCGGCTGCACAGCCTAGAAATAGAAAAGGCATTTTATTTTTCTATTGGTAGTATGGTTTTGTTGTAAAAAGTAACATTTTTCAAATTCGGCCACAGGTCGTGCAAACAATACAAAGATAATGAGAATGGCCCCAATGTGGGGTGGGGGGCCTCCCCCCCCTTTTCAGGGCCTAATCAAACTTGTGTGGCAAAATCACAGGAAAGCTTTGAAAGACAAGGGGCGTGAACCACTCAAAATCCAGGGACTAAATCCGAAATGCATCAGACAAGGAACGATGCCCCTGTCTGCACTGACTACACCAATTTAGAAATGATGGTGTGGAACCTTTCACGTAGAAGGTTTTGTTCCACACCATCATTTATACATTGGTATATTCAGTGCTTTCAGTGTGCCGGTCCTATCGGGCTCTCATGACCGGGACTTTTTGTTTTTGTTCAATATTGAGTACTGTAGGACTTCTCCAAACTGGAGGCACGTACCTGCACTCAGGCATACGGCAGTCGGAAGCAAAATGGAGGCAAGTACCTGCACTCAGGCATACGGCAGTCGGAAGCAAAATGGAGGCACGTACCTGCACTCAGGCATACGGCAGTCGGAAGCAAAATGGAGGCAAGTACCTGCACTCAGGCATACGGCAGGCGGAAGCAAAATGGAGGCACGTACCTGCACTCAGGCATACGGCAGGCGGAAGCAAAATGGAGGCACGTACCTGCACTCAGGCATACGGCAGGCGGAAGCAAAATGGAGGCAAGTACCTGCACTCAGGCATACGGCAGGCGGAAGCAAAATGGAGGCACGTACCTGCACTCAGGCATACGGCAGGCGGAAGCAAAATGGAGGCACGTACCTGCACTCAGGCATACGGCAGGCGGAAGCAAAATGGAGGCACGTACCTGCACTCAGGCATACGGCAGGCGGAAGCAAAATGGAGGCAAGTACCTGCACTCAGGCATACGGCAGGCGGAAGCAAAATGGAGGCACGTACCTGCACTCAGGCATACGGCAGGCGGAAGCAAAATGGAGGCACGTACCTGCACTCAGGCATACGGCAGGCGGAAGCAAAATGGAGGCACGTACCTGCACTCAGGCATACGGCAGGCGGAAGCAAAATGGAGGCACGTACCTGCACTCAGGCATACGGCAGGCGGAAGCAAAATGGAGGCAAGTACCTGCACTCAGGCATACGGCAGGCGGAAGCAAAATGGAGGCACTTGGTTAGATGTAGGGGCACTGCTCCTGCAGCCTGTGCCGCGGGGATCCATGCTCGCTCCTCCTCCTCTCGCCCATCCAATCCCGGCACCATTTCATGACGGCCTCCCTAAAGCCATGAAACGGGAGGCTCCCTGCTCAGACTTCCTGCCGTGTCCCTGTGTCCGTCCCACCCTTTACATTCTTCGGAAAAGCAGTGAATAGCGGTTGCAAAGTAGAAACGCCCAGTTTAACACATCTTCCACATATACCCTGTTTTCTTATTGGCTGCATTCTGAACAACCAATACACTAAATAGGTTTATGGTTTACTCTCCGTTCTGCAGTAAATCCGGCTTCATTTTGATCAGTTGGTTAATGGGAAAGCCAGGCAATAACATTTTTGTCCGTTCCTCTGTTTCTTTCGCTTTGAGTCATGCAGGATCATTACAAGTTGGGTGGTAATACAGCGGTAATTCCATCCGGCAGAATTACTGCCGAAATGTAGACCGCAATGGTAAATCTGCCCCATCTGGTTGAAATACTGTTACTGCAGTACTTTTGTCTCTAGCTGCCGGTGGAAACAGCGTAATCGCCGGAACAGGAAGCATGGCAGTGCCATCTTGAAAAAGCCGTTCCGATGTGAATTCACCACTTCCAGTAGTCATCCAAAGCAACAGGACACAGGAATCATGTCCCAGGACAGATCCAAGGCCAATGTGCCTGAAAACATGCTCCAAAAGCCTAAATTCATTGAGGGAGGGCCACAGGTCCTCACTGATGTGGTGGTAGCCCATGCCGAAGAACTATTTGGCAGCCGCTAGCACAAATAATCAGGCCAGTTTAAGTCAGCCATCTGGACGTCCATCTGCCAGAAGGTGACAGCTCTGGGCACACTCCTCTGGGATGCAGAGACTGCAGAAAAATATTGAATAACCTCATGGTCAGGGTGCGCAGCCTCCTCTCACAACACTGGCAGCAGATGACCAACCCAAGCATGTGTCCCTTAGCTCAGATGGACCCAATGGACAGGGTGCGATGCCACCACATCTCTAAAGGAAACGCCACTCAATGCGTACCCAAGCAGAGCTGGGCTAAGGCAACGGTGCCACATCGGCCCCACTGACACAACAGGGGAAGGTGTGTGCGCACATTGTTCCCCATCACTGCATGCAGGGGTAGGTGGACAACTGTGCATGTAACAATGTACGGTACTATGAATGTACATGGGTGCACATACAACAACGTGCAGCACCCATGTGTGTTTATAAAGGCCAAGTGTCAAAGTGGACAACCAATTGCAAAACATCTAATGTATTATATGTAATCGAGTGCACATGTAAACTAAGATATGTGGGACAAACCTCAAGACCTCTGCACAAAAGAATTGGGGAACACAAATCAAGGATCAGGCGCAAAGTCCACACAGCATCACTAGTGTCACACTTCATGGAGTACCAACTCGGACATGACTCCTTTAAATGGTGGGTAATCGATAGAGTCCTGGACACCTCCAATACCTCTAATGCTTTAAACTTTAAGGAAGCTTCTTGGATCTTCAAATTACAAACCTTGACTAAAGGCCTTTATGAAGTTGCCCCCACTGATCACCATGCCACCATCCTTGTATAATCTGCATTATCTGGTTATCTAGCAGATTTCTCGAGTGACACACAGCGGCCCACAGGATATACATTTTCTTCTTGCCCACTCAATCACAGCCAGTGGTGAGCAGTTTCTCCATCAACAAGCCCCCCAGCACCTATAGAGTAGCCCACCCTTGAATATCGGTACATCAGGCCTTTGCAACATGGCCTCCTGCATCCATCTTGCCCATAAGGATACCACAGTGTGATCCACCTCTTGTCACGGCTGTGCCTCCACTACACACAATACACAAGACTTGGTCCCAATCAGAGGTCCCCGCCCTGACCGTTATGACCAGATGACTATTCACATAACATCAGTCACACACCTAGCCCTATACCGATGACGGGACTCTACTGCGCTGGCTCCTCTACAGGCGTAGCCATCTTGGCAATGATATCCCCAGGGCATCCCTGTATGTATGGCCTCCTGTCTCGACAATAGACATTACCGGCTACACCGCTTCAGGTACCCCGATTTCCCAGCCATCAGGGTTTCCCAACTCTACAACCCCCTCCCTCTGGGAATCCTCCAAGGCATCTGAGTGCTCCTGCCTTTTTTCACGTTTCTCCCTGCTTCCACGGGACACAGGCATGGCAAACTTCACAGCTGCCTCCTCATTTGGCAATATGCGCTGCGTACAGCCAGCAAATTCAAAGCTACCCACTTTGGTACTTTACACATGACCACAACTCACGATTACAACACGGGCGCCCCACCATATGTGCATGCGCGCTCCTGAGCCACACGGTGTTCGCGCATGCGTGCATGGTGCTCTAACAGTACAGCTCCATTTCAGCCAGGCACCTGGACCGACCACACATTGCAGCGAACCTCCGAGCGCCTGACTACATAAATTTGCAAGGTCAGTGCAAACTTTTTGACTTGGAGGCATACACCATCAGCTTCCCCCACTCCCCAGACAGAGCACCATTGTGCTGTTTCAACTTGTTAATTTCGAATCTGCAGTGGCGTTGATTCCTTTCTGAACCGCCCCTCTTTTTGTCATTCGTATTTCTACAGGGCAATGATTTAAGATAGGCCCTGCAGCACACTGTCTCTGTCATCCATGCAGCACAGCGAAACACAAGCAGACCACTCCAAGACTTCTGTTTCTGTTGTCCTGAAAACTAAAAGAATTACCTGGAGCAGAACACCTTTACTGCTTCATCGAAAGGCCAGTGTAAGGGCCTTAAGGGCCTCCAGCCCATCACTTGTTTTTATTTTTCACCCATAAGGTCTTTAACCTTCCCAATGCTTACTTAGCTAAGAAACACCAATGTACCTGTCACTGAGTACACATATGTCCTTTGTCTGTCTTTAGGGAGACCTGCACACTCAAGGCCCCAGAGGAAGGTTGTGACTCACAATAACCGAAACGACAGTGATCCACGTGCAAAATTCCTAGGACCACGACCAAGAATCACACCAAATTTCCTTCACTTCTCCATAGACGTCGACCAGTCTCTCTTGGTCTTGGACCAGTCTTTTCTGGTCATTCCACAAAGCACTTGGCACAGACAGGCTCAACTCTTCAAAGTCTGACTAAGCCCCTCCAGGGAACACTACTAGCGCCAGGCGCCAACAGACTTTACTTTTCAAGCCTCACTGGCCCATAGCATAGAAAGCAGACACAAAATGTGGTACTTTACATAATAAGAACTATGAGGTTGAGATTCATATGAAGTAATATTGTGTTGATCTCTAGTTTCTTTGAATCTATGTATAAGCACATCAAACAGATATGCTATTTGCCTTTTTTTGTATGTGTAATTGACTGCATTTGCATTGTCCACTGTTTTGCACATTGTCACTATTTTATTGGCTGTTATGTTTAAAGAATCATGTTGTTTTTTTAACATTTTTTGAGAAAAAATGAACACAAAGCTACATGAATAGCCAGAATAATAAAAAGGCTTATGTAGACTAATCTCAGAAGGTAGTTGTTTCTTCCCCCAGCGACAAGTATTAGTTACCGCTGTTCAGGTTTTTCAGGAAGGTGTGAATCATGAATGCAAGAAGTTATTGCGGACTTTAATTTGTGAGGACAGGATTACCCTCTGTTTATATATTTACTTTTCAGCCCACTACAGCCTGTCCGATCCAGGGCTGTCCCTCATGTTAGAAGTAAAGTGGAAAACCAGGGCAACACATGGAAAGGCCACATTGGCAGCACAAGGGGCAAAGAGCACCTGCCAATGGGGTGTACACCCTCAGCAGCCATTACAACCACTTTGCTGTGGTCATATGCAAAGGCCTGCAAACAACTATACCCCTCAATCCACATGGGTGGGATGTCCCTCCGCCATGTGGCAGGTGTGACTAGCAACCCAACGTACAAGTATGCACGTTGACTGACAGCATTTCATTCCTCACTCAACAGGGTCGCAGCCAACTCAGGAGAAGGAGGAGGGGTAGGGCCATCAACGTCCCATGACCAGGCCTTCAGGGCTACACCATCAGCCACCATCCCTGCAATGCCCAGCGATGCGAAGGGTAGTTGATAGGGATGGCAGGTGACACTAGGGTCCAGCAGCAGCACCCATGGCAGTGCCAGCATCAGCACTGCACCCATTGGCAGTGATGGGGCCACAGCCACAGGGACTGCACCCTTGGTGCCTGCAACTGCACCCCAAAAGCAAGCCAATGTGGATGTGACAGGAGAGCCTTCTGCTGTCAGGCGTGAGAGAGGCACTGTCTATCCAGTCACCCAACATGCCCATAAAACACTCTTGTCACTTGAGCGGGACAGTCAACATCATGGGCAGCTTGGCCAGGAGACAGAGGGTGACTCAGACATCAGGTCCATTGTGCCACCGTGTTTTAGCCTCAGCCCTCTCTATTGCCCTCAACCCATTCCCCATGCCACACAGGATGATGCACTAATGAGGAGGCTTGGCATGAATGAACAGTGCCAGGTGTGGCTGGGGACACTTGCCGACACGCAGTTCCTACACCTCCAAGCAATCGGGACTGTGTTCAGGGTCTAGGATGCCACATGCAAGATTTTGAGGGCCATGGACTGTGACTGACTGTGAGTGATGTCAGGCGGCTGCAACATCTGCCATCCTGAATGTCTATGGACAGAGGGTACGGGAATTAACAGAAGGCATCTCAGCCTTTGCAGAGGCCATGCAGGCCACCATGCAGGCCACCATGCAACACCTGAGTCTGAGCCTCCCAAAGAGGGCTTGTTGCCCAGCATCTCAAGGTGCTGCTCGGTGTGCATGCTTGTCCTGAAGGGGCTGGGGGATACTAGCGAGTGAAAAAGGCCACACAAGTTACTGGACATAACGGGTGTGTTGGGGATGGTGTTGTGAGTAGCGGGGAGGTGGGCGGAGGGTGTGATTGGGATGGAATTGTGGGGAGAAGGCAGGTGGGAAGTGTGTGTTGGGGATGGTGTTGTGGGGAGCGGGGAGGTAGGGGAGGGTGTGTTGGGGCTGGTGTTGTGGCGAGCGAGGAGTTGGGAAAGGTGTATTGGGGATGGTGTTGTCAGGAGAGGGGAGGTGGAGGAGGGTGTGTTGGGGATGGTGGTGTAGGGATTGGGGTTTTGGGGAGGAGGGAGGTAGGGGGGAGTGTGTGTTGGGTGTCTGCACATTTTCACATTAAACATCTGTACCTGTAGCAATGCCAGGACATTCCTTTTTGTCTACATGTGTTTAATTCTTAATGTGACAATATATACAGTGGTGCATGGCAAGTTGAAAATAATGTGCTAGAAGAAATTGCCTTTGAGTTTCGGAAGAACCATTTATCCAGCATTGACCTCATCCCGGCCACTTCGTGCAACTGCATGAGCCATAGCCAGTGGATCTGCCTATTCAGGGGGTGGCATGTCCATTGCACATATTGTGCAGCATGTCATAGACCAGCAACATTTTGACAACCTTTTCAGGCCTACTCATGAGTGCCCTTCTGGTTTGGTCCATGCAGCAGAAACAGGCCTTCAGAAGGCTGAAGGTCCCCTTAATACAGAGCCTGGTCCTGCTGCGTGCCTCATTGTGGGGCACCTCCTGTGGCATATGTGGCTCCCCCACAGGTGTTATGAGCCACGACAGCTGTTGGTATCCAGAGTCACCTGCAAGGACAACAGTTAACACAATTCCCCTGGATTCTTCTGAGCTTTAAGGCTTTTAGCCCTTTCATCAATATCATAAAGTTCAACTCCTTAAGTTCACAATGTATCAGTTTCTCTGGATATTCAACCCTAAACTTACAAATGATTCAGGTGGCTTCTGTTTAGTGGAGTGTATTCAGTCTAGGCACAGTTGCCGGACCACACGGTCCACCCATTACAGGTCACAAAACCAACAAGCCTGCTGATTGGCTTTTTTTTCGACAGTTGCACCATCACCGCTTCAGCTCAACAGTGGTATTGGGTTTTTATTTTTCCAGGCCTTTTCAACATTTGTTTTGCCATCATTTACTTTTTGTAGTATCATCATTTACTCACAGCTTGCCACTGTTTGAACTTTCAATTTTGTAAAGTTCCTCTTATCCTTATGGCTCTTGCCAATGCTTGCCTTTTGTCCATTTGCACAATTCACAGTTCTTTATATTCTTCACCAATGTTAATTGGTTAATCCCGACTCCCCAAGTCTCCTCCTCCCGGGTGATCCTCCCTCTCATATCCATCCCCTGGCTCAGGATCCAAGAGCGATGGCCTTTCCCTGGACACCTGGGGGAGGATATTGTTGGGAAAGAAGTGAGGATGCCCTCAGATTCCTAACAGCAGGCTGTTGTGCCAATGTGCATATGAGTATTCATACAGCATTGCCATTATGCCCTAGTCCTGTAGGTTGTAGGCTGTCATTTGTGCGGTGACAGGGCAGGTCCTGCATGTACATGGCCGTATCAGGGCATTCATTATTCTGTTGTGCCTATGCACCCTCCCATTGACAATGCTTTTATGTAGTGCAGTAAATTGACATTGTGTGATGGCACTTGCACTCACCCTCTATCCATGTCCATTGGCTTCTGTGCCTCTCCATTTATCCAGGCAGTTTACTGTTGCATAGGACCATGGAATCGTGGGTAGAACCAGGGAAGCAGGCACATCAGTGTGTGATGTAGAGGTATGGATCTTAGGTCCACCGCTTCATGTGCCTGGTGAGACACCAGTGCCACATGGGTGCAGTCCAGGCATGCAGTGACATTTGGCATGTGTGTCACTGCATAAAACTTTGCCTCCAAAAAGCATGCTCCTGTGCTGCGGTAGAATGCAGGGAGATATACTGTGAAACATGACACAGAAAGTCTTCCAGCATCTGTCCAAGCACAATTAAAAATGGTGGCTGCGACATGCCGTGCAGCATTATAATTATAATTGTTTTATAACGTGCTTAATACCGAAGGATGGTTTCTAAATGCGGGATCAGGATTTGAACCTGTTGCGCAGCATTGTCATGCTTCCAAGAAGGGCATGTTGCCCCTGAGCCACCCCCCCCTCACATAGCAACGGAGTGCTGAAAGCTGCCAGTTCCCAAGAATGGCAGGGTGGACTTTAAGTTTAACAGCGAGGGCACAGCTGTCCTGATGTGAATCCTGCTCTCAATGTCCCCCTGGATTATGGTGGGCAGCTCACCTATAGTCTCCCTTTTCAGCCGTTACAGGTTTACCAGCTGGATGTCCAGGGTGAAGGCCTGACCCTGGGTGTGGGCGCTCAGCTTCCATGGCGTCTCCTCCTCCTTCTCCTCCTCCTCCTCCTTCTCTCTGCACCATGTTACCTGTGCTGATGTTTCTGACTCTGTAGGTCAATGGATAGTGTGAGCGGCTGCATGTCCGAGTTCGCAAAGGCTAGTGGCAGCATGGTGTTGTAAAGTGCGTTTGGGGAAGATGTGTGCCTTATGTAGCCCTCTTGAGTGGACTGGGAGCACATGTGGCTTCATTTGTGGCACAGGTCTGCATTTACCTCCACCGGAAAGGTGGCAGTAACTGTGCAGTGATTTTGGAAGCATCACCTCCCAATTTTGGTGGTATTACCACCACATCCAACTTGTGATACGGGTTTAATACAGCTTTTGTGCTATGGGTGGTAATACCGTCAGTGCCAATACCGTTGATGGCAATTCCGCAGACTGTACCTCCTTGGACTGGCCAGAGTGCCAGCCCAGGGAGGGGCAAGTTGGTGCTTCGGAGTGGCAGTCCAGAGGTCCATTGGTGGCAAATATGGACAGGAGCTATTTTGTATCCGCTGGTGGTGCATGAATGTGGAATAGTTGCCCAAGTAGGGGGCAGGCTTGGTTCTCTAGGATGGCAGCCTAGATGTCCATCTGTGGTACAGATGGCTGGAAGAAGTTTAGGATTTTTTAGATGGATGAGAGTAATAGGGTTGCCTTCTGTAGTTAGCTCAATTACGTCTGGTTGGGCACCCCTGTCTTCAGCTGCAGAGTAAGTGTTGGTCTAGTGAAGATTGTTGTTATGAAAGTGAGAGGGGGATGATGTGTTTTGGTATTGTGATGGTGCCCGCTGTTCGTTGTTTTGGTTTTTGTCATTTTAAATGAAGGGAGGTGTGTTGTGTCATGTTTGCTCCCGACATGCTTGCTTGTTTGTTATGTGTCTAAGAGAGGAAGGTGTTTTGTGTCTTGCCTCCTTCCCTGTATGCATTCTGCATGAGAGAAATTATGTCAGTGTGGAATGTTGTGTGAATGAGAAGAATGTGTATGGATATGCAAGGTTTTCAACTAGGCAGTTAATAAGATGTAGCCAGGGTGGTGAAGCCAGTGTGGCTCTCCCATTAGATCTTAGCTCCATGATTACTAATACTTAATGACTTGATGTAACCTGATTTCCTGTAACTTCATAAATTACCTTTGACACCACATGCATCCTCAAGAACCCTCACTCCTGCATTAGAACACACAACATGATCCTGTTGGCTGTGGCATTAACATTACTATGCCACAATAAGAAAACATGTCCAAAATGGCTCCAACGTGGGTCAGTCTAGTCACATAAGAACATGTATCAAGCTTGCTTTATCATAGTAGCCCAGTAAAACAGGTCATGCCACAGTAACAAATGGCTAGACCGGTTGCACCAAAATGGCAGCAAAGCCAGGTAATAACACACATCAAGATAGCTTTGTCCAAAAATGCCAGTAAATCATGCAATGCTAAAGTAAGGAACCATGTCCTTGTTTGGGTGGATGTATACCTCCACCCAACATGTAAGAACACTCATCATGTTGACTTTGCTTTAACACCAGTAAAACATGCAATGCCACCATAAGAACACATATCATATTTTTCTTGCCTCTTATGTGAGTAAAAAATGCCATGCTAAAGAAAGAAAATATCCAGTTTACCTGCCCCATTGTGCTATAAACCCCCACTCCAAACCTTCCTCTGTGTAACATTCATCAAGTTGGCTTTGCCCAAAAATAAGACAATGGGCCTCATTACGAGTCCGGTGGTAGCCGTGCCAAAAGAAAACAGCAGGCTGCCACTGGACCCGAAATACCCTGCCGCCTCTGTGATTGCCGGAATCACCGGGGCATTACAACCCCGGTGACCCGGTAATTACAGAGGCGGAATTCCATAAATCCCCATTCCCATGGAGTCTCGTAGGACTCCATGGAGATGGGGACAATGGAAACACTGATTCCGTCTATGATGGAGCCGGTGTTTCCATTTCCGCCTGCAGGCAGGTGGCGTTACTCCTGCCAGGCCAGGCCTGGCGGGAGTGACACCTCCCGCTTGCAGAACTCGGAATCAGCCGATCCGGAAACAACGGTGGCGGTGGATTTTCTGCCACCGTTGTTTCCGGACCGGCAGGGTCATAATGAGGCCCAATGTCTGTGCTCCAATGCCCCTTGTCTGGGATCCAGCCTTGCACCCACACATTGAAACCCATTCACCCACTAGTTACTCATACACTGGTGGCTGGTGATTATTTTTAATTGGAGGGGTGCAAACATTTTCCACTAATATGCCAGAGCATGCGACCGTAGCGAGGGAGCCCGAACCAACCAAAGGTGTTTTGGAGGAGTTGGGGGGATCACTCTGTCCCCAAGAAATATTTTAGAATAATGGGATCAAATGGTGCATCATACAGCACATGTTATGTGAAAAAGCAGGTAACCATCCAGACACTTTGCAATTGGTTTGTAGCGTAACTCTAATCAGAACATCTAATTCACAAACAGTGCACAGGAGAATTTCCCCAATGCTTTTTTTTGATGCCATTGCCCACAGAATATGCCAGTTTAAAAACACTTTCATGCTGCCTGCGGCCATACAAGACCATGATGGATGCACGTATACATGCCAGTATTACCATATAAGAACATACTCATGTGTGATTTTTGCATTAATGCCAGTAATGATACTATAAGAACATGTGTCCAATCTGGCTTTACCAATATATGGCAGCACCCTCATGTAAAGACATCCTCCCGTTAGCGTTGCCATTCAAAATGCCATGGCACAATAAGAAAACATGTCCAAATTGGCTGCATTAAAATACCAATCTAGCCAAGTAACAACACATATTATGCTTGGTTTATCATAGATGCCCAGTAAAAAAAGATTCATGCCAAAGTAAAAAAATGGGTAGACTGGCTGTCCCAAAATGCCAGTCGAGCTGAGTAATAACAGATATGCCACAGTAAGAAATTACTACACTGGGTGCACCAAAATGCTAGTCAAGCCACTAATAGCACATATCATGCCTGCTTTATCATGGATGACCATTATAATGGCATTTTAGCACACCACTCTGGCACCCCACACATCACCTCTACCTCCCACCCCTCTCATAAATCCCAAAAATCAGCTCCTCAGCCCAGCATTAAACACAGGACCACACACATCCACACACCATTCACACATGCATCCATTCACCATACACTCAGACGCACACACCCAGCCACCCATACATCATACATTCACCCCCATATGTCCGTTCCCCCTCCCACCTCAACCCTAAAATCAGCTCCTCAACCTACCATTAAGCACAAACACACACCCTTTCACACATGTGCCATACACTCAGACACACACACACACACAGCCACACATACACAATACACTCACTCATTCATTCACATACATTACAAAATAAATATATAAACCCCACATGCCCCTCTCTGCCCCAAACCCCCAATACAGATACTCAACCAAGCATTAAACAAAAGCAGACACACATTCACATATGCACCAATTCACTATACACTCATAGACATGCACACCCAGCTACATCATACACTCACATTACATAATATAAACATACACCACCACACATCCTCCCTCCCTCCCACAAGCATGCCCAACCCCAAAACAGCTCGTCGGCCCAGTATTAAACAAAAACACACATTCTCACAGCGGTCACACGTGCGCCTATCCACCATAAACTTACAGAAGTGCACACCTGGCTGGCCACCCATGCATCATACACTCACACTACATAAAATATGTATACACCCCAACACTTCCTCTCTCTCTTCCACACCTTCCCCAACACAGCTTCTCAGCCCAGCATTAAACACAAGCACACACACACACACATTCACTCACCAGTCACACATGCACCTATCCACCATACACTCACAGACATACCCAGCCACCCATTCATCATACACTCAATCACACACATTACAAAACATTCATATTCACACACCCTGGCATGCACGCAGACACAGACATTTTCAAAACAGAAAATGTCCTTACCTTTTCCAGGGAATGTATAGCACCAAGGGACACATCTTCAGCAAGAAGCTGTCAGGCCCTCGGCTCTGTTCTCCACGCAAGACAGGAACAGTTCCCATCAAGTATAAAGCAGAGTAGCCAGAGGCCTCCATCCATGTCCTGGGTGGGGGTCGTGGACTCTGACTTCTAAAAGAAATAATTGCTTTTTGAAGTTAGTCTGACTTCAAAAAGAAATGATTTCCGTTACAATATTTTCCTTCTGTGGTCAGAGTGACTTCTAAAAGCAATTATTGTAAAGAGGGCTCTTGTCTGAGCCCCCTACTTTTGGTTTCTCTCTGCCTCTGCAACCCTTAACCAGGGGATACAGAGGCAGTTCCAGGGGTCGCACAGGAGTTGCCAGGGGTAGCAGTTGAGATCCCTAGCAACCACCAAATGACGTCCCTGGCCCTGCCTAGCACCATTACTTCATTTTTCACTCCATAAGCAGGTGACTTTATCAGTGATATCTGTCATGCCTCAATGATGTCTTTATGCATCATTGCCCTGTAATTTGCACATTTTCTAACCCACTGTCAGGTGCACATACTTGGTGTGGTGCAAACAGTTTATACGCAATGGTTTGGGGGATGAGGAGAGGGTTGTGTCAGATAAATAGAAAGTTCATAGAGAGGGTCACGAAAACCAAGACATGAAGAGTGACACAAAACGAGTGAGGCACACATAGAAAGTCAAATGGAGAGCTACACAAACAGAGAGGGAAACAGAGTGAGATTTATTGAAGTAAGGCTGGTAGGCCTGGCAGGGCCTGAGAGCAGTGTTTGGACACTGTCAGGGTCGTGGGGCATAACGGGATAGGGAAACGCGGGTGAGGACACGCCCACTGCAACCTAGATTGGTGAATACTTGCACTTCATTTATTCAATTTAAAGCACTGGCTATATTGAAAATAGTCAAACATGCTGGGGTTTCCACATGGGTTCACCCAGTGTTCTGACCAGTGCTGTGCCAGAAATGTATTGTGGTTTGCTAAAGACTAGCCGTCATAGCCTGGAAAGTCATATCAACAAAAATCTAAATCCTGGGTACAGTGTGTGTGTCACGCCTTCCCCCTTGACTTGGTGATCACATAACACAAACTCATTGACCCTGATGTCATTACGTGCACGAGAATGACACACCAGCTCATTCTGGATTTAAATAATAAGCTTCCTAAAAAGAGTAGTTGAGAATTAATGGACTCATTCGAGGACAGGTGTTTTTGTTAGTACCCTCTATAGTGCAAGTGTGAGGGTCTCCGATTCAGCAATGGCTATAGGAGTCAAGGCGACAATACGACTGAAGAGACTGGACACGTTGAAGCCACTGTGTAGGTTTCTCGGACACGACCTTGAATGAGCATAAGTGAGTTGGCATAGATAATAGTGGAGCAAAGTTGACTCCAATGAAGCAACTTTTGATATGGTGGTGGACAGAACTCATGCAGAACATTTTTCCCACACCTAAAGCTCATCAAGGAAAATGCTACACCATTAACATCAACACTACTGTGCAAACTTAAATTAAAAAGAATAGAACTCTGACACCAACAATAACGTGTTAATTAAATGCCAACCTTAATGGTACTTCCATGCTATGAACGATGCAAAGAGAAAGTGTTGTGGAAAATGGTGGGATATAATGAAACGAAAAAGGAAAAATAATAACTGTAAATTCTGTATCAATGCTGCGGATTTCCCTGCAAACTAGAAAATAACAATACACATTCCCGTATATTGAAAATGAGAACTAATAATGTAATGGAAGAAGTGATGTTGTGTTGTTAAATGAATACAAATACAATAATGAGGACAATGGCTGACATATTCTATATAGCACATTAGATAGAAGTCCCTGACAAAAGAAAAAAGCTCGACCCTGCTGCTCCCATTGGGCTAGCATTGTGTTGCCAATAGAGAAATTAATTTGGAAAAAAAAAAGGGTGCTGGTATGAGTGGTGCACAGCAAGCACACCTTGGCCTTTGTATCCCACCGAATGCTAAGCAACTAAGCTTTGCTCCCCGCCTGGCACCCTAAGAGATCTTGCTGCATTACCTTGTGAGAAGATTGCATTTAATAAAAACAATTTACAGTTGTAATCCTTGCATGTAGTGTGAATGCAAAATTAAAGTGATTTACATTTGCTTATGGCATACATTGTTGTTGCTCTATTATGGGCATGATATACAGTGGCAATGCTGGCATACATTCTTGAAGCTTCCTAAACGTGATGTTTAGAGGACATGGTAGCCCATATTGTGGGCACATGTTTATGAAAGTGACTTTACAGTAGAACTGTTGATCTATATTGGATTGCAGCATCATGAAACTGATATAGAGCGGCAATGTGGGTATGTATTGTGGGCACGGGATCATGAATGTGATATTCAGTGGCAAAGTTAGCATATGTTGTAGATGTATCTTTATGAACACGATTTACAGAGGCAATGTTGGCATATTGTGTATTAAATATTAATGATTTACAGTGGAAACAGGCATATATGTTGGGCTCAGCATTATGACATGATATGATATTTTATTTGTATCACGCTGATACACAAGTGCTGCAGAGCGCAACAAGGGAAGGGAGGGTAACAAGGGAGGACAGAAACAGCAAACTTACTAGGCCCAGTGCCAGTGAGAATGCACAAGTGCAGGGGAGAGGGATGGTGGAAAAGTGAAAGACAGGGGGGTGGCATGGAAAGTGCAGAGCAAGGGATAAAACACCAACTGGTAGTGCAGCCACCAAGGTGGCAAGTGCAACATTAAAGTTCAGACAAGGGGTGTCTGATAAGTGCAGGTAAGGCGACAGTAGGGTTTCAAATACAGACCAAAGTGCAAGGGTTGCCAGGAGGGAGTGCGGGTGTGTAGCTAGTGTGGGCAGGGACCTGGGCCCAGAAATCGGAGGGTAACCAGATGCCATGTGCCGAAGCAGACAGATCAGCAAGGGAGAGAAAGAGTGAAGGCAGAAGCAAAGAGGAAGGTCTTGAAGTGCTTCTGGAACCAAAGATGGTTCTCCTCAAGTTTCAGAGAGGCAGGGAGGCTGTTCCAGAGGGAGGCCCCAGCCGAGGAAAGAGACCTACCTCCAACGTGAGGGAGTTGAAGGTAGAGGAGTGAAGAGCTTGAATAGGAAGGTATTAGGGAAGGGAGAGTTGAAGGTAATGTGGGCCCAGGCCCCATAAAGCCTTGTGGACAATGCAAAGAATCTTGAATTTAATCCTTGCAGCCACTGGGAGCCAATGAAGAGATTTCATGGCTGGAGAGATACAATCCCAGGGCTTGAGGCCAAGGACAAGTCTAGCAGTGCTGTTCTGGATGAGTTGCAGAGGCAGAGAGTAGAAACAGGCAGATTTAGAAAGAGGCTGTTGCAGTAGTCCAGCCTAGAGAGAACTAGAGCTCTAGAGACAGTGAGCTTCTGTGGGAAGGAGAGGAAAGCAAGAATACCTCTGAGGAGGTGCAGTTGGTAGTTTGACTTCTTAGGGATGTCAGATATGTAAGGAGAAAAGGAGAGTGTGGAGTCGAAGATGACCCCGAGGTTCTTAGCTTCACAGGTGGGAGCAGGAAGAGAGCTAAAGTGGGCCAGCCAGAGAGTGGCAGGAAAGCAGGGTGCAGGTGTGTCGATGTGGAGAATCTCTGTCTTACTTGCATTACGGCAGAGATCACTGGCGGCACACCACTCCTGGATGGCAGACAGTCAGAGATGATGGAGGGAGAAGAGGTGACAGAGGGAAGCCTGAAAACAAGCGGAGTGTCATCCGCATAGCACTGAAAGCTGTAGCAGAGAGCTGCAATGGAGCGAGAGGTGCCATGTATTGGTTGAAAAGCCAGGTAGAGAGGTTAGACCCCTGGTGAACACCACAGGTAGAGAGTGAGATAGAGGAAAGGAAGGACCCAAGTTGGACCTGGTAGGGTCAATCACAGAGAAAAGAGGTCAGCCAGCCCAGGGCCTGATCTTTGATACCCAGGTTATCCAATTGTATATAAGATCAACGTAGGGCCATAAAACATTGTACTGCTATGAAATTGGTGTAACCCTCCACCCCTAGTGTATCCAGTGCTGTGAAGAGTAATGGGAATGGCCTTGCTTTAAAGTAACTTACATTTGTCATATGTGGGCAAATGTACTGTTGGAAAATATAGCAGAGTTTCTCAAGCTACTTTTCACCCACTCTTGTACCTACTACAGTTTGACACCTGAGCAGGCCCGTGGAACTGTTTAACTCCTTCAGCTCCTTTTATGCAACATTTTGAAGCAACTTCTACTGACAGAGTTTTAATGATAATTTACTCCAAACCACCTGTTCGGCAGCTGTGCAATTAGGTGAATGGTTATAGTCCCTGGTACTATTTGCACTTGAGCTCTCAATAGCCAGTCTGCCCTCGCGTGATATGTGACAGTGCTATGCATTGGAAATGCTGGCATATATTGTGGGCACTGTATTTGAAAGTTATTTACAGTGGCAGTGTTGTGTTATGTGTGTTCAAAATTATGATAGTGGTTATAGAGAGGCAATGCTTGAGTATATTATGGGTGCAGCAATAATGAAGGTAATATACAAAGACAGTGATTGTATATATTGAAACAGCTTCAAAAAAGTGATTTAAAGTAAAAAGCAGTACTAATACAAATTATTTATTAAGCACCACCATGCCAGAATCTAGTTTCGAGGCTCTCTACAGTAAACAGATAACACAATTAGACACCAAAAAACACATTAATTACATATCAATAATAAAAACACAAACAACCACACTTCATATAAACCATGATAGATAATCAAAGGTAACATCAGTTCAAGGAACTCATAATAAGTTGCAATGTTGCTTTTAGCAACATTTGAACCCCTCAGGAGAATGACCGATCCGAATAGAGAAGGGCAACCTATTCCATAAGTGGAATGGTGGCAGTGCTTGAATATATCTTGGGTGCAGCTTCATGAAAGTGACTTGCAATGGTAATTGTGCCATATTCAAGGAACAAGACAACCTGATGCATATTTACATAATCATCCAAGAAGGTCTGAACTTTGTAGACTTGGCATGCACACAGACATGGTTACCCTGAGACCCAGACGGTTCCCATGTCTGATTATCCAAATCTGCACTCATATGGGGAAATGCATCTCCACTAGAGTGACAGAATTCACAGCCATGTTATCCTCCCATCCGAGTTCTGAGGCTGTCTCAATAAGTGCATATGCTTCATGATTACAAAAAGGTGTAATGTTTGGGTAAGTGTTGTGAACAATTAAATAATCAACAAGCCCGTGGTGCATTATGTACTTAGTGATTTAAGCACACAACGCTTGTATCACAGGCATATTTGTCAAATAAAAAGATGTGTGGACATTCTAATTTTCCCCAAATGTTCTTTGATTTTATGCAAATCAGTCAAAGTGTCATTAATTCAATGTGTCTCCTACCCCTTTCTCATAGGAGTATCTTGAAATAATTAACTAGGAGTGTATCAGACAGTTGTTCTTTGAACAATAACCTTCCATCAGCCCATAATTGGTATGGTTATTCTAGATTTTGGCCTAATTCGTCCATTCCTGAAGGAGGACACAGACTTAAACTAGTTCCACTTTATGAAAGCAGTCCATGTTTGCACATTTATTTGTGTAGTGATAGACGACCAGTGAAGGAATTGGGCTGGACCAGACAGAGCTGTGCTCCAGCAAACATTGTCTTGCTGGAGTGCCATTGCATGTAGACCTGAAGCCAAAACAACCCCCAGGTTGAAGAAGCGCTCTACCCCTAAATGCTCTGAGTCTCCAGAACGCTGCGCGTGATATGTGCAATGACTTTATAACCCACGTCTGGAAGTGGTCCTTTGGTCAGCAGGACAGCTCCAAAGCTGCATACATGTCTCATGCTTTGCACACATTGTACTGTCAGGGTGACTGTTTTGACAGATGAAATGAGGACCATACCCATTGTGCTTTGCATGCTCTGCAGGAATGCACGTTTGAATTCATATTTAATACATTGGTGGTAATTCTTATGTTCCCAAAATGCATGTTGTTAATGTAAAGCAGCCAGCATCCTATATCCAGGGCACCCACACTATTCAACACCTAGCTCTTCCCCCAGTGATCGAAGTGAGTGGGAATGGGCGCAAGTTATGTTCCACTACTTTCATTTGTTTCTGTTTATCAGCACTTGACACCTGATGTCTGCACTTACCCTGGTACTTGCCACCAGCTGGCCACAAGTTGTATTTATTCTTTGTATTTTACTGTTTATCCTATGAACTGCACCCTCTCCCTTTCCCCTCCACACTTTCCCCCCTCCCCCTCTCCTGCACTTGCACGATCTCAATGTCACCTGGCCTAGTAAGATCGGTGCCTCTGTCCTCCCTTTGTTCCCCCTCCCTTGCCTCGTCGCGCATTGAAACACTTGTTATAAATGCCATATCATATCATACCATTTACCATTCCTCTACTTTTTATGACCATATTCACCATTCTATACTGCGAATGTGTCCATTTATGTCCCTGTGCAAGTGTAAAGCTGCAACACCTTGGCACATGTTGCACTTTGCTTCCAACTACCCTCTCCCCTGCCAAGACCACAGTTCGACTACGTTTTTTCGGTACATGTCTACTGCCATTGTTTACCCCTCAGTGATGCCCACACCACTGATAATCCCCCCCACCCATTCCACCCAACCCCCCAGCTCCCCGCCTGCTACTTCCTCCCCTGCTACTTCCTCCCCTGCGTGCATAGGAGGGACAAGGGTGGGAGTTCCCCCAGTAAATGTTTCTCCATTTCCAGCCCTGTAGCCGACACAATCCTTTGACTTTGCCCGAGTCACTGGTACTCATTTGTTTGACCTCTAACTCTGAGGGCCCGACTCGATTTAGATGCATGTGTAAACTATAAATAGTGCTATTTCTTGTCACAGCAACACTTTCCCAGTTTTACAGAATGTTGTTTTCCTTCGATTTCCACTTCCCAGGCTCCTTTTAATTAGGCGCCATCCTTGCCTGAGGGCACAGTAACGACTCTAGGTACGGAAGCAAGTCAATCACCTGCTTTGCGAGACTATTTTCCTGCGTCATCGCCTTTTAGCATCACTTTATTCCTTCGTAAATGTGCCGCACCCTTTGCGGTGGCGGTGCCGGCACCAAGTGCACAGTACGCCGCACGATGCCCCCCTTCACAGCTTCGCCTTTCTTGGGGTGCCTGGAGGTGTGTCATTCGTATGCTGGGGCGTGTGCCATCTTAGCAGGACACCCAACACTGGGGCATGGCCAGTGGCGTTGCTAGTGGAGGTCTGGGGGGGCAGTGCCTCCCTCTGAAATCCTGTGCCCCCCTACCTAAGGCGATCAGTGACTGTGTTCTCTGTTCGTGGTGATATTTGTGACACTCACTGAGGCAAATGTCTGCAGATCACACGGAAATACTCCCTTTGTCTCAAAGCGAGCAGTGATTAAACAGCTTGCAGCCCCTCCCATCAAAATGCAGCCCTCTATGGTGTGCAGAGCAGCTTGCAGCCCCTCCCATCGGAATGCAGCCCTCCATAGTGTGCAGAGCAGCTTTCAGTCCCTCCCATCGGAATGCAGCCCTCCATAGTGTGCAGAGCAGCTGGCAGCCCCTTCCATCGGAATGCAGCTCTGCATAGTGTGCAGAGCAGCTTGCAGCCCCACCCATCAGAATGCAGCCCTGCACAGCGTGCAGAACATCTTGCATCCCTCCCATCAGAATGCAGCCCTGCATAGTGTGCAGGGAAGCTTGCAGCTCCTCCCATCAGAATGCAGCCCTGCATAGTGTACAGACCAGCTTGCAGCCCTCCCATCAGAATGCAGCCCTGTACAGTGTGCAGAGCAGCTTGCAGCCCTCCCATCAGAATGCAGCCCTCCCATCAGAATGCAGCCCTGCATAGTGTGCAGAGCAGCTTGCAGCCCTCCCATCAGAATGCAGCCCTGCATAGTGTACAGAGCAGCTTGCAGCCCTCCCATCAGAATGCAGCCCTGAACAGTGTGCAGAGCAGCAGCAGCCCCTCCCATCAGAATGCAGCCCTGCACAGTGTTCAGAGCAGCTTGCAGCCCTCCCATCAGAATGCAGCCCTGTACAGTGTGCAGAGCAGCTTGCATCCCTCCCATCGGAATGCAGCCCTGCACAGGGTGCAGAGCAGCTTGCAGCCCCTCCCATATGAATGTAGTCCTCCATAGTGAGCAGAGCAGCTTGCAGCCCCTCCCATCAGAATGCAGCCCTTCACAGTGTGCAGAGCAGCTTGCAGCCCCTCCCATCAGAATGCAACCCTCCACAGTGTGCAGAGCAGCTTGCAGGCCCTCCCATCTGAATGCAGCCCTACACAGTGTGCAGAGCAGCTTGCAGCCCCTCCCATCAAAATGCAGCCCTTTACATTGTGCAGAGCAGCTTGCAGCCCTTCCCATCAGAATGCAGCCCTTCACAGTGTGCAGAGCAGCTTGCAGCCCCTCCCATCAGAATGCAGCCCTGCATAGTGTGCAGAGCAGTTCGCAGCCCCTCCCATCTGAATGCAGCCCTCCATAGTATGCAGAGCAGCGTGCAGCCCCGCCCATCAGAATGCAGCCCTCCGATCAGAATGCAGCCCTTCACAGTGTGCAGAGCAGCTCGCAGCCCCTCCCATCTGAATGCAGCCCTTCACAATGTGCAGAGCAGCTTGCAGCCCTCCCATCTGAATGCAGCCCTCCATAGTGTACAGAGCAGCGTGCAGCCCTCCCATCTGAATGCAGCCCTTCACAGTGTGCAGAGCAGCTTGCAGCCCCTCCCATCAGAATGCAGCCCTCCCATCAGAATGCAGCCCTGCATAGTGTGCAGAGCAGCTTGCAGCCCCTCCCATCAGACTGTAGCTCGGGAAACTGCTAATGATGGGTGATTAGCCACTGAATGCTTTTGTGCCTGCATTCTGATGGGAGGGGAAGTGCAGTGGGGTGTGGGCAGTTGGTGTGTACAAAAGCCTTTCTGCAGGAGTGCCTATGACATCACACTTTCATAGGCGGCCCCCCTACCTTTGTCTGTGCCTCACCCTACTTTTGTCTTTGGCCCCCTCTGCGCCCCTCCTAAATTTGATTCCTGTCGACGCCACTGGGCATGGCAGCCCCCCTCAATTACGCAATATCTATTCAACATATCCTTTCCTCAAAAGCTCAGTTGCATGGATTCCTGTATGATGTCAGCAGTCTCCCAATAGGATGCTTAATCGTGAAGTGGGCGGAGCCTGCAAGGATTCCTTTTGCTTATGGGAATTCAGACCATAATTACCTTTAGCACTTAGGGGTTTTAATAGATAACTTTAAAAGTGTGCATCATTTTTCTAATTTATGAAAAATTGCCCCAAGCATCGGAAGCCTCAGAGGTACTTTGGTAAACTTAGAAGTGTTTCTAGGAGTACTCCTACCACGAAGGTTGCCCTCCTCTTCATGGCATGAAAAGCACCACTGTTCCCGCCACCACTGTTGGAGGGGGACATGACATCTGAAGAAAAGGTGCCCCAGCCAAATGGATAGGGACAAAATGGTATGCCATGAAAGTTGGGGGGCAGGCACCCCTGTACCCCCCCTAAAATTGCTCCCATGAGTTTCCTTTCACCCACCACAGAATGATGGTACTGAGGAGTGGTGGTGCACCTGTTGGCTTTCCAAGCTGCATTTCCGAGCAGCTCAGATCAGGCACCTTAGGCAACCCAGATGGCGCTCTGACCTGTGACCTGTCGCCTTCGCACTCGTCTTAGTTTTACCAGCAGGTCTATCTCGCAGATTGCTGCCTTGCGCTGTTCTTCGCCTGACAATCTGTCAGAGCTACGCTCCCGAAGGAACACTTGTGAGTGGACAATTTTCCGAGCAAAGCCAAAAGTAACAGCTAGAATTGTGTGAGCCAACACGTCTTATTTTATTTTCTAAATCTTTATATCATCAGCCAATAAAGTAACGCAGGGCTCACAGCATCTAACGCCTATCACCTCACAGTATCGGATGCCTATCGCTGTTGCCGTCAGCATGCATTAAATCATGGCTTGGCCCCTGTTTGCACCCGCCATAACCCCTGCATTTGTCCATTTGCCTTTATTGCCAATTAGTCCTTTGCGCAAGTTCTTACGCTGCGCTTTATTTCTTTCCAAGCAATGAATTGGCGTGACATAGTATTTGCAAATGGCAAACTTGGCCGCAGTTTTATTTCCATAACAACAGAATTATTGTACACATTTGTGAACTTCAGTCTGCAAGTGTGGCGCTTGCTCCGTGTCGGATCTCACCTGCTTCCCCCTATACCTTTATATAGTTTCCATAGTAGGCCCCCAACTCACCCGACCCTTTGTACCTGAGCCTATCCTGCCCATGCAGCTGTCCGAGGGTGGGGAGAGCGTTGTTTCTTTTTGCGGGAAGCTGAGCCTAAGTTGTTACCACCAGACGCCCCCGCCGTTAGGCCCCCAGGAGGCGCTGGTCCGGAATACCGAAGACCCATTCCGGTTTCCTTCTGGCTTATCCGAAGTCTATCATTTGTGCTTGGTCACCAAAACACTGCCACGCCACTAGGTGGGTTCCCGCCCACCGTGGATCCCCTTCTTCCTGTCTCCTTTTCACAACTCCAGCAATTTGGTACAAATATTCCAGAAAAAGAGCTCCATTCCCATTGCAGATAGGTGCACCCCATCCTTCAGAAAGTACTTGGGAGTTTTCCCATTGATCAGGCCATGCCTGATTTGCTGAAAGCCTCTGCCCCTGCAGAATTTTGCCACGGCCCCATTCAGGTTTCTCCTTGATTTTTCGACTGCTGACTGGTTCTCGGCCCCCCTCCATTCTGCCCTGGGAATTATTTCTGACCATACAATCTCCATTTCGCCCAACTGTGCTGAGATCTCCTGCAACGAGAGTGTAATGTCCATCAACAAAACCCCCCTCCGCAGGCTGGTCAAATCGTTCTCTCCCAAGTGGATCACCAGCACCCCCGGCTTCTACTGCCTACCCAGCAATTTCCGTAACAGCCCCTGTAGCTTTGCCCATTTCATCCCCGGCACCCCGTGCCACTCAATCCGGAACTCGCCAGCTGTCAGCTCCTCCTGCTGCCGAGTCCAGCTCGCCTTGGCTCTTGAGACGAACGAGTGCTCCACTACCCACACAGTGCACTTCCTCTTTCCTTGTAATGCTGGGAAACGAGAAGTGGAGGGAACGGCATGGTTAACTCACATTTTTTCTGGCCTGATATATCTTTTGTAACACCCCGAAGACCATCTTCCCAACCTCATGATGTCCTCCGCCCCCAAGCCCCTGGCTGCCGCGGAGGTGGCGGCCCCTATTCGAAATGAATGTGTCCCAAACTGGCTCCCCGTTAACCCAATCTTAGCCAGGCCCTGGCCCATCACTTTCTTAAACTGGAAGCGGCTTAATGCAGACCCGTCCCTGTGCAAGAGCCATGATGCCTCTGCCTCTGACCGCTGCCGCTGCTGGAGGAAGTTGGCCACCGCCGCCACTGGGCATACTCTGCTTGTTTGGATGGCCTGCAGCGTTAATGCCGCCCCTTTTCCTTTTTGATCAGTCTTTGACCTTCTCACATAGATGACCACATGGGAGCTGCTCACCTGTACGTCCCTCAACCATAAAAACCCGCTCTCCTTGCCATCTTTCTTCTCTGGCACCAGCTTGCTGACCCTGTGAGCCCCAAAGAATGCCACCGTAAAGGCAGCCGTGAACAGTACCCTCTCTGCCTCGCTGTTACACACAACGTCCAGACATTTAATTAACCCATGTAGTTTTAAAATATCAATTGGCCGCCTCTCATCCGGTTTTGGTACTGTTCGCCTCGCCCAGCCTCTCAAGGCCAGCGTAATGTAGTGTTCCTTGGTGGGGTCCTTCTCCCCTTTAAGTTTGGCGTAATGCGCTATGGCCGCCAAGTGGTATGACACCCATGCTCGGGTACTCCCCGTCCTCCAGCCCCAGCCCACAAAGGCCCGCACCGGGGTTCACCCCCTGATCGCCTGGCAGCACCTCTTCCTGGAATTGCACAAAGCGTTCCCAACATGCCCTGTACCTCTTAGCTGTAGCTGGAGCCAGTGCTGCCTCTACCAAGGAGTTCAGATCACCCCTATCATCCCCCACCACTGATCCTCGAACGGGGCCATTTCCTTCCTTTCTTCGGGGCAGCTTTCCCGGAATCTGTCCCACTGTAAATGAGACAGGGAATTAGCGGCCGTATTTTTTCCACCGGGAATGTGCCGTGCCCTGACTTCAATGTTCAAAGCTAACAAACTTTTGGTGAGTTCCCTGAGTAGCCTTAGCACCCTTAGGTTCCGGGATGACCCGGTGTTGATAATCTGGACCACTGCTAAATTGTCCGACCATAAGGCAACCTTTTTGTTCTCTAGGAGTTCCCCCCACAACTTGAATGCCACTACTATGGTGAATAGCTCCAACAGTGTAATGTCCTTTGTGACACCTTCCCTGTGCCATTCGAGTAGCCATGCCTTGCCACACCATCTGTCCCCCAGGATTGCACCAAAACCCAGGGACCCTGAGGAATCGGTAAAAAGTTTGAGCCTCTGACTGCTTTCCCAGTCAGCCCTCCAGATTGCCACCCCATTTGACTCCGTTAAGAAAGTATCCCACATCCTGAGATCCTCCTTTACCTCAGCACCTAACCGGACATGCTGAGAGGCGTGTTTCAACCCCACTGTTTTCAGTTCCACACTTCTGGCAAACACCCTGCCCAATGGTATCACTCTCCCCGCAAAATTGAGGTTTCCTGCCAGAGACTGCAACTCCTTCAGGGTTGCTTTGCTTTTTCCCAACAGGCCTCGTATCATGACCTGTAGCTTATGTACCTTGTCCTGTGGGAGCCTACACTCGGCTTTTATTGAATCAATCTCAATCCCCAGAAATTTCAAGGTAGTGGCTGGACCCATGGTCTTCCCTGGCGCCAAAGGCACCCCCAAATGTCCCATCATCCCCTGAAATTCATCCATGAGAGCCCTGCATTCCTCTGTCCCTTTTCTACCAATGAAGAGGAAATCATCCAGGTAATGCAAAATTCCCCCCTTCTTTGATTTTTGCCTCACTGTAAATTCCAAGAAGGTGCTGAACACTTCAAAATAGGCGCACGAGATAGCGCAGCCCATTGGAAAACATCTGTCATAATAGTAGTCGTTGCCCACCTTGAAACCCAGCAAATGGTAACTGTCTTTGTGGATTGGCAACAATCGAAATGCTGACTCTTTGTCTGCTTTCCCCAACAGAGCCCCCTCCCCTGCTGCCTTCACCATTTGTACCGCATCGTCCAGCGAGGCGTACTGCACCCTGCACAATTCTTCAGGTATGCCATCATTCACTGACTGACTCGCGGCGAAGGAGAGGTGATGGATCAGGCGGAACTGGCCCTCTTCCTTCTTTGGTACCAACCCTAGTGGCGATACAACCAAATTGTCCATGGGTGGATCAGGGAATGGGCCTGCCACTCTCCCTAGGCTCACTTCCTTTTCCACCTTCCTCTGCACCACCTCTGGTTTCTCCAATGCTGACCGTAGGTTGGCCGTCTCTTTTCGCACCCGGCTACCTGCCCCCATGATCTGAAAACCCCACCTGAACCCTTGCCACAACAACCTTGCATCAACCTTATTGTAATATACATTTAGAAAAGGAGTCACGGCAAGGAGATTAATCGGTGTGGGTAAGTTCCATTTAATCACAATTCTGTCATTCACAATTTCCCCCACAGTGCATTGCTTCGCCGGTACATCAATCGCTATTTGCTTTCTCTTTTGGTTTGCTACTGTCTTTGTGTTAGCCTCGCCTGGGGTGGGTCTGCGGGGACCGGCGCCACCTCCCCTTTGGTGCTTATACCTGCATGCTTTGCCATATGAACAGTACCCCTCTGCAAACCTCCAGCAGTTCTCTTGCTCCCCCTGGTGGGCTGCTGCCCGATACACCCAGGAGGTGGGCCCACGAAAGGACCCCGTCCCCCGCTGCGTGTACCCCCCTCTGCCCCTCCCTGCCGGGACCTCTCCCCTTGTGGCTTGTCCTCTGGCTCCCTGGAGGGTACCACCTTGTCGATGTATCCCCCGACATCCAACTCATCCCACGACATTGCTGGCCATATTTGCATCTTTAGCCTGAAACCCCGGTCACAGTCCAACCACCCATCACTGCCATATTTCTGATATAAGTCATGCACATACTGCTCATAAGCTATCGTTGCTAATGCATCCTGTGGATATCTCTCCAACATCACTGACACGTGCATCCTATATACCTTGAGCCAATTGTTAATGGAGTGCTCCACCGTGGTGCTCTCCCTGTCTCTCTTTTCCTTCGCCTTCTCGGACAGCTCTTTCAGCCCTCCTCCCACAGGAACAATCCCCAATAAGTCGAAGATTTCTATAAATTCTTTCCTCCACTACCTTTCTTTGACTGCCCATGGGATATGCCATACCAAGGAATTCACAGTTGCCCGCATTGGAGCAAACCCTGGCATTTGTCTACCGTACTGAGTCGCCTGCCCGCAGGCTCCCCCTGGTCCAAAGCTGCTCGGGCCTGCTGCTGGACGCTGCGCTGTGCTCTGAACCCCTAACAAGCCAGCCCCATGCCCCAGCGCCCAACCACTCTGGCCCGCTTGCGCACTCCCTGGGGCCACTGGTACCGGCGGTTGTGCCATCCCAGTGGTGTTAGGCGCCCCCAGCCATTGACTCCACCACTCCTGCCCCCTCTGTGCACCCTCTGCGGCGGCCAGCTCAGACTGTTGACTGCCCCCACCAGGTGGACCCACGCTAGGCAGACTGACTGATAAAAATCCCCCGGGTGGGATACCGCTTTTTTGAGGCAACTGATTTATCCCCCCTACAGGGGACCATGCCTAACCCCCGTTTCCACCTAGTGGCCCCCCAAAGCCCTGGGATACCCCTTGCTGAGACAATGCTCCACCACTATTGACCATCCCTTCCATCATACCAGCATTAGTAATTACATTTGGCACTTGCCCATTCTTTCCCCATGCCTGCATGCATTCCATTACCATACCTTTCATCATCTCCAGGGATGTGGTTCCTTTCCCAGCTTCGTCCACCATTCTGGTTGCAGGAGTGCTGGGTGGGCTCACACGGTTCCCTGGAGCCTCAGCAGGAGTAGGACCTGTTAAGGCCACCTCCCTCTGCACCCCCCCCTTCTGTCATGGCCTCTTGGTGCTGCTGGCCTGTTCTTTGTTTGCCTTGGCCTTCGCCGTCAATGTCCTCTTTCTTTTCTTCACCTGCACTTCTTCTTCCTCGTCCTCTTCCACGCTGTGAATCTCCACTTCCACCACCGATGCCTCACTGGCGCTGTCCTGAAACATAAGTGGTGAGCTCTCCACCACCTGGCTGTGTCCGAGCCTTTCCTGGCCCGGTAGGGCTACCAGTGTTGTCATCCAATCTGGCCCATGGGTCGCTGCTGCCACCCAGGCCATCTCCAAAAAGGCTGCCAGCTCCATTGCTTGTGTATTCACTGCTGGGCCAACTGCCCGTTACTTTACCCCTTTGGGAAGCTTGTTGCTGTTCCCCCTGGCTCACTGTCTCTTTGTTGCCCCTTGGCGCCCTTCCGCTGGTTGCCTGCCTGCCACAGGCCTCCTTGTTCGTTTCGCGGCTTTTACCCTCATGCCTGCTGATCCAGAAAATCGGATCTGGCCTCTGGCGTCCAGGCGTCAGGCAAGTCCTGCTTGGTGTGCCATCGCCTGCTTGCTCGCTCCACTGCTTTCCTTGTGGCCTGGTGTGCAGCGCGCTGGTGTGCGGCCTGACCTACGTAAGCCCGCTTGGGGCGCCAGGGTCTCTCGGGTGGGGGGGCACGACTCTGAATATGTGTGCTGCCGCACGCCCGCTTTGCTCGTCCGTCTCCCTTAGGCGGGATCGTGGCAGCAGACGAGTGTGCCGGCACCTGTGGTCCTGGTTCCCCAACAGGCAGATTTCCGCTCAGGCAGTCCGGGCCTCTGTACGGGGCTGCGGCCTCACCCGTACCTGTGCCTCCTTGCCTCCTTTCCTCACTGGCGCTCTCCCTCAGCCGGCTTCCCGGTCGCCGCCCCGTCAGCTTCCGGATTGCAGCCGCAACACCAGATCCAACGAAGTCTTCTCTCACGAAATCCAAACGAAATCCTTCCTTCCTTCCTTCCGCACGGCGAGTCAGCAGGGTCCCACTGCAAGAGCGAGATGTCTCTGCAGTCGGACCCTGCTGATTAGAAAGAGGCTCGCCTCGCCCCTTTCCTTTGTTTTGCCCTTCGCAGGCTTTGGGGTGTTTTGGCGCCGTTCTGCCCCGCACCTTCCCCTTTCCCAGGGGGAGGGGAACAAGATGTCTTGAGGACTCTGCAGCGGTTACCATGCTGCCTCCTCCATTTTCTTCAGATCTTTCCCGTCGTCAGCAGCATTTTATTTACAACGAGCTCAAAGAAAGCCTTTACATAATATCTTGATCCCTGCAGATGGTATAACGGGGAGCAGCTGGGTGGAAGGGTGACTCGCCTCTCAGTGAGAGCTCACACCTTCCGTCAGCACTAAGCGGACTCTCTTTTCCCGCTAAACTAACATTTAATAGTTTGAGGTCACAGCTCAGCTGGCTGGACTATCTTTCCACTGACACTTGTCATAAGTTTGTCCACCAAATTTGTCCCGGTCCCTGTGCAATATACCCCTTTTGAAACCTTGCCCTCCATAAGAGGCTCACTGCCTCCCATGATCTGCTAGATGAGCTTTAGTACACGCCTTTCTGACCATAAGAGCTGGTTTCCCTGAAGGTATGCCTGTATGCAACTAAATACAATAAGGCCCTGGTGCACTGAATTATTTGCCTGTTAAACAGGGATTTGCGTGCCATTCTGCCGGCAAATCCCCATTCATCAATTAGGGATTTGCACGCAGAATGGCGCACAAATCCCCGTTTTACACGCAGATAATTCCATGAATCAGGGCCTAAATACATACAAAGAAAGGGGAAAAAAGGGAGAGGGGCGAGGGCACCTAAGTTACCCAGCACAAGGTATGCCCACCTACCCTACCCTACACCACACACAAGCACTGGCGTAATGAGGGCCCCTGCGGCCCCATGCTGCCCATGCCCAGAGGGGCGGCCCAGTGTGCAGTGGGGTGGCCCTTCAGCAGGGCTTGCAGGGGGGCCCCCACATTTTGTGTTACACCACTGCACACAAGACCTTACATCTGTACACTACTCGATGCCACTATCTGACAAGAGGCATTAATATATATATATATATATATATATATATATATATATATGGTGCATTCAAAAACCACGAGAAAAATGTAATTGAATATTTAAACCACAGACCTGAAACAACCAGGACCCCCTCCGCTATTTCCACAAAACATGTCGAGCTGCAAGCAACCGCTTCCCACGAGTCCTACGTGCATTCCTTCCCGGGTCCCTTGACCAATCCTTAACCACTGGGGGGTCCTCTGGGGGGGATTGGTGTTTGGCTTGCCCACACCAACCCTAAAGAAGTGGAGCAATGAAATGAAGAAAAGCCTTGACCAGTCCCCTAAAGAGAACAGTCTGGCCCGACCCGGAGGCCGCGCGCGTCAACTGTGGCCATGTTTCGGTCTTGTGGTGGTCCAAAGGCACCCCTGTAGCTACACAGCTAATCTCGGCCAATTGATGATGAAGTCTTTCAGTGCGGTGTTAGAATAATGATATGATAGGTTATCTATACGCGCTTAATACCCAGAGGTTTCTAAGCACGGACCCGGGGATCACACCTGTGGTGCTCCGTGTCGTCTTGTTTGTAAGGCGAGCGTGTTGCCCCTGAGCTATCCTCCCGAGCTTGTTTTACGTTTCTCTTGTTATTGTCCACCTGCTTGTACCTTCTCCCGATGATTCTGAGTACTAATTGGTCTCATGAAAGGCCACTGATTGCTCTTTACCCCAACAATGATTCTCAATCCTAATTGGTTACTTGAGACGATAGACCTTGCGCTTTGCTCCAATGCTGGCCAGGTTCTTAAAGTTATTAGGGGGATTTCTTGCTACCTTTAATGGCCGAGATTGCACGGAGGCATCAGTGGGCACTTTCCTCGGACTGGTGCGAGCCTCGCTAAGCAAACGTGTCATTTTGACCAGGAGGCGCTGCTCCCCGCAGATACTCCATGGAGCATTCTGACCCAATTCATTCTTTTGTGGCCGAGGCTGCTGGGATATTTTATTTGAAGGGGACCGCCCCAGCGGGGCCATTAGCGCGTGCCCCGGATCCCCCTCGCCACTCTGGGGAAAGGGTCGTCTTTGAATTCACTAATGGGGACGGTGGTAGTGCGCCCCAGCTCGCCCCCCTAACGCCCCAGGCTCACATCTTGTCAAGTGCCCTCGAGTCTCCAGTCCCCTCTCTCCTGCTTCTCAAAGCCGATTCGCTGCATTTTTAGACAGATTTTCAGACATCAAAGGGCTGAAAAGTGCCACAATCACATCAACTCTCAGTGGAAAGGGACTTTCAGACACAGAGTGTGCATTCAGGCGCTGCTTAATTGCTGATGTGTTCCATCCCTGACCAGGTGTGAATGCATAGTGCTCGCAGACACTCTCTATCAAAGCGTGTCTTTCAATTTATTATGTGGCAAGTACAGCACGCGCTGGCAATGGCAACAGTTTGGGCTTTTTGTGTAGCATGAGAAAGGCACTTGACAAGCACTGCCATAGTGGTATTAACTGGCCATCGATGGTAGCAGGTGCAAAATGGTATGAGTACCTGGGCATCTAATAGCAGTGCCTGGCAAATGCCCCATACGTATACACAAGCCAAAACTGCTGGCTTTGAAATGCTTGTTTTAACAGGACTTCAGCAAAGGACGGGCATGGTGCTAATAAATCGAGTGGCTGAAGGCAGACTTGGTTAAGATATTTCTATTTGACCAGTAGTGTGTTTACAGATCCAATTAATTCAACTCTCAGAAGACTACTTTGAGAAAACACTGGTAAGGACTTTGAGTGCAAAGTTTGATTTTAAGGCTTGAGTAAAGCGAGCTCAAACAGATCCTATGATGGGTGGGATCCCATAGGGCTAAGCATTGCCATTGACAGTTAATGGGTGGGCAAATAATCAAACAACACCCTCAAGCTTTGTCTCCCTCCTCATATGCCTTTTCTCCTATCTGTACTAATGAAATAGTTTTCGCTTGGTTTTGGTTTTTCTGCCACCTAATAGCCCAAACAAAAATGCGTGTGAAGACCACTTAGCTTTATTTAACATGCCATGCTGTGATAGTGTGTCTCTAAAACTATCCTGTGCTTCCTGGCTCGAGAAAGATGGCAGTGGCACCCCACAGACAAGTCCCAAATAAAGCCAAAAACCTTTGTGATGGTTGAACATTCCTGAGAGATATTCCTTTCAGCGTCTTCTAGACTCCATCACCCAAGCTAAAAAATGACTTTTTCCAGTTAAAATGTCTGTAGTGATTTGAGGAAGGGCAGATAGGTAATAAGATTGATACATTTTTGCAGGTGAGATGTGTAACTTGGTGTCGTACATTCGAATCCCGCTGGAACGCGCTTATCCAGACAGATTGGAGTTGATGAATTGAATGCCATTTCATAGATCAGGGGTAATGAGTCAGCAATTCTCCAGATGTTTTGGCCTACATGATCCCTTTCCACCAGTCCTGCTCTAAATGCTCTGGGTTGTAGGTCAAAATATCTAGGAATCTGTGTGAGCTACTAAAATCGGATCCCATAGGGAAAGACCAAATGATAGTCGATGTACAAGAACATGCCTGGATCAAGTACTTTGAAGGACTATAGAAGGAAAGAGACTTGTGCTGACAAAAGAGAAACCAAATAAATAGAAAGAGATGGACCATAACCTGGGAACCAACTGAGATCTTAGAGATAATCTGTAAATTGAATGTCTCAAGAGCCCCTGATCCCGACGGCCTTTCGAATGCCATCCTAAAAAAAAAAACAGAAGCATGGGCTGAGATTTGTACAGAGATTTTCACAATCATAAATCGGACCAACAGCATCCCTGCATCATGGCAACTGGCAACCCTAGTAGCAATCTTTAAACAGGGCAGTACTAAAAAACCATCGAATTACCGCCCTTTGGCCCTGCTCGACCCCTTGGGGAAAATATTTGCAAACGTTCTGCTAAAAAAGCGTAATGACTGGTCCAAGCAAGCCAATCGACAAGCTGTACGACAAACAGAGTTTACAAATTTACAAAACATGTTGGAACAAATGTAAACCTTATAATTATGTACATGCTCAAACATGAAGCTGCTAATTTGAAAATCCAGATATATACTGCCTTTATAGACTTGCATCTTGCATTTGACAAAATCAACCGGAGGAGATTATGGGAGAAGTCAGAGCAATGGGGCTGTCCTGACGACATCCTTGAACCAATAAAACTACTATACTCAAACACCAAGGTCCAAGTTAAGATGACATCTGATGGTGTGGTTACCCAACCCATACCAACCTGGAACGGCCTTAGACAAGGATGCCCACTAGCCGCGGTCCTATACAAACTTTATACTTCGGATTTCGAAACAACTATTTATACCCCGATAATGAACCCTCCAAAACTCAATGCTATCACCATCTCAACCTTAATGTATGCAGATGACATTATTATACTGTCAAAAACGCCATTGGGTTTACAAACTGCCTTGAACAGAATGCAAGACTACATGGACAGAAATGAACTGGCTGCCAATGTCAATAAAACCAAAATCATGACCCTAACAGTGACAAGACAAAGACAGAGGAAACATCCTGTCTTCTATCTCAAGAAGGAAAAACTCGAGCAGGTCTGCATATACAGATACCTGGGTATCTGGGTCGGTCAATACGAAACCAAACTAAGTTGGGCAATACATGTAAAATCTAAAGCCAAATCGTTGTCAAGGCAAGGTGCAATCATGCATATAAAATATGGCAAATTCTCTGTAAAACCCGCAGTCTCGTTCTATAGACAAAAAATAACGGCAATACTATCATTTGGCAGAGAAACCTTAATAAACATCGACCAAACTATTTAGGAGAATATTGAGGCAATATATTGGTGTAAAGTACTAGCACTTCCCCAAGCTACCACCATGTGCAGGATAAGATATGATCTCAGACTGCAGTCGTTGCATTCTATTGTGATGTGGAAATACTATACCGGCACTTGACATCCTGAGAACCACAAACCTACATGCCAACGACAGGGTCTTGATCAAATGGAAAGAAGCTGCCATGAAGATATGCACTGAACAAGAGATAACCAGGGACATGCTGATAAAAAGGCCACAGATTGCCCAAAAAAATATCTTGCAAGAAATGACTGAATTGAAACACAAAACAGGAAGAACCTCTACAAATCAACACAAAAATGTGATGGCAAAGTACAAGCTCTCAACGTACTCCCACACTACCTGAGCCTACTTCCTGACCGAAACATCATAGACACGTTCTTAAGGTTCAGATTGAATGTATTGCATACTCGGGAGATCGTGGAGAAAAGATGTCCCAACAAGGGTATTACAAAATCGTGCAGATTCTGCCAAAAAGAAGAAACAATAGAAACAATTGAACACATTATCATGGAATGTGAAGCACTGAACAATGAACAAATTGCCTTTAGTCAAAAGTACTCCAGTGCCCCGACAGAATTAGAAAAATCTGATTGCCGGTCAAAGTTACTGATTGGAAACAACAGACGCATGGTCACAACCATTGTGCATTTCTGCGGACAACCATATCTGCGGACGGATATGTGGCTGAAGGATGAATTGCACAGAGTTTGACGGAAATCCAGTTCCTTGTTCACTCATGAAACAACTGCCATCCCGATGTTCTCGGACACATGTGTAGACAGAAATGATTGCAATAATGAATGTAAACACAGAAACACAATAATATATTTTTATTATGTAAATTCATATATGTAAGGTTTACGATATAAACCGTAAACATTTAATAAAATAAATAAATAAAAATAAAAATATCTAGAGCCTCCTCAAGCATTTGAAAGAATTAGCCACAGTAATTCTACCAAACGCATTCACCATTACCAAACATGATACAAGATTTACCGCCTCACAACTGGAGCTTAATCCTCCAGATTCTGAGCTGTGGTAATTTCATTTTATGGAGCCCCCCCACACAACTCCATTGAGGAAAGGAAAGATTGTCACTGGTGGTATTTTCACCTGCAATAATTCTTTCAAATTTCTGGCAGACACACCTCCAGCCAAAGGCTGTAGTTATTTCCTCCAAGCCTCCCCCAATCTTAGAACATGGCAATTTGATAAAAAATGATGGTAAATTGGTTACAGTAATTTTTCAACGCTACTGCCTTACTTGTAATGCGGCGTGGATGGGGCGGCAGGTTGCCTAACCACCGAGGAGGGTAACAACAAAACCTATCTTAGCACTTAGACACTCTAGGCAACCATTGTGACACACACACATTCACAAACCAGTCACACATGCACCTATCAACATACACCTACAGACACACACACCCAGCCATCCATACTTCATAGCCTCACATTACATAATATACATACACACCCCACACATGTCCCCTTTTTCTACCACCACTTCCCCCAACACAGAGCCCAGCATTAAACACAAGCACACAAACACACATTCACATACCAGTCAAACGTGCACCCATTTACCATACACTCAAAAACACTACATAATAGTTCAGTGTTATTTAAATATGCATTAGCATCATTGTCATTATTTGTATTGGCATTATTCTTATTACCATTATTACACACCTATTTTAGGCTTATATTTCAACGACAAATGGTGAATAATCAGGGAAGTTACTTTAAGGTTAACAGGACAAAATACTTCCCATTTTAATAACATACAACATTTTTAATTCTCTGAATGCCATAAGTAAAATTATAAAGAAACATACTAAGCTATTATTTAGGCATATTCCAAGTTTTGTCCTCTTTGCCAAAAGATCGTGCCATCCTTCACCTCAAGAGAATGTACACCAAGATGAAGTTAGAACTGATAACTGTACTCTGGGACCCATCGAGAGTCCAAATTCCGAACGGATCGTGTAGTCACGAATGCAATCCACAATTGGTATTTTCATTAATGTATTGTAAATTGAAAGTGCTTTGTCAAGAAGCACTGTGCTGAGTGTAGATTGATGGCTGCAGTAGTCACTGCTCTGTCTCCTTTACAAACCATTACAAAGTCATTGCACAGTAGATAATACATTACACCCAGAATTGAGATTGAACCAGGGACAGAGGACTACACCAGACATTCATGGGGTCTTCATTAGAAGGAGAAGGTGCACTTTGCTTTGTTCCAAAAAAACGACTCTGGAATGTTCTTGTAAGTATTTAAGCTACCATTGTACGAAATGTTCTTTCATTTAAAAGAAGATCCAATCAGTAGAAATGGCTGTCCAGGAGGTTTGAAAACACAACATTGCAAGCAAGGTTTGCAATGAAATGGGTTTAAACAATTTGGCAAGGTGCGTAGGATTACAATTAATGGTGCCTACAGATGCAGTCCTTTATTTTACAGAGAAGATCCATGGCCATTGTAATGTGCACTTAGATTAGCCTGCAATCAACAACAGGCTTGAAAGTAAGCACAGCCATACCAATGCACCACTATTGGGCTTGTGCGTCAAAGGCCTACATGCAGCTTCGCCCAAATTGGGAAGGACTCTGCTCCATGGTGATAATAAGTGAACCAGCAATAGTGGTGCCTCAGAGTGAGGTGCACATTGGTGATTTAACCATGGTGAGTTAAACATCTGCAATAAAAGTGCTCTTACTCTAAATGTACTCGAAGGGAAAGTTTGTTTTTGGCAAAATCAATAGAGGCCTATGACGACATACCAGATGAACACAAATTGTTCAGTAAAACAGCATCGTTCTTTGCCTCCTACCTTGCTCTCAGTTTGCAAACAGCCACATATGCAAAATCGATGCAGATAATCAGATAGGAGTTGCTGCAAACACTAATCTATAAAAGTGTTTATTGCAATCAAGGAAGCGTTGAGAGCAGTGAGACTAATGACCCGTTTAAATAGGCATGTCTTTGATCTGAAAACGGCCATGGAGGGAAGCGTTTGCACTAAAATGGGTCACTCTTTCTGTACATACAGACCAGCAAACAATGAAGAGAATGGGACCTTCACAGAGGCTATAAAAGCCTTACAGAACTGCACACTAAGATGGTGGCAGAGGTGAAAGACATGGAATATGATGACTGGGAGAAATGCTGGTGAGGAGCAGGGTGGTTAGTGGGTTAGTTGGTCTTGGCTTAGGGTGTGTGGTTGTTTTATTTTTGGTTTCAGGAACCGTACTGTCCAATGATTGCTTTGGATCTGGCTATGAGTTGTGGGAAGGGACCATTTTTATGTGTGTCACTGTAAATTGAATAGCCAGGTCTTCAGTTGTTTTCTGATGGTTAGGTGATATTCTGTCATTTATATTTCCTTCATTATCCATAGTTTTTCTGTTGGGTAATGATCTTCCTAACCCCACGATAGTCACGTCAGTCACCAAATCGAAGGCCAAAGAGGCCACCAGATTGGAAACTATCAGAGACTTAGGGCCTGCAGTGCTACCAGAGGGCTTGTGTGAGGGACCAGCATGGCCAGTTGCTCCTGGTCTAGTTCCACATACTGCTGGGCTACCTACTCCTGCTAGAGATGGTCCAGTAGACACCTAGAACCCTACTTTGACAAGACTGGACTCAGTGACTTCAGAGTTGCCTGCCGCAGCACAGGAACCTGAGGTGGAGGAGCAGGTAGTTTCAGACCTGAAGGGCCTGCCCAAGCTGGATGAGTTTGCATAATCTGGGAGCCCATATCAGACTGACTTTGTTAAAGCCCAGAATGAGTGCCCCACTCTGGTGGCCCTGCAGAGGCAGGTGGAGGAGCAGGCTAAGAGTGAGGCTGGACTGTCCAATGTGTACTGGGAGGCTGGACTCCTGTACAGTCAGCCAAACGACTCTGAAGAAGGGGGCACCAGAAGTTTGGTGGATCCTCAATGCCACAGAAAGTTCCTTTTGGATTTGGCTCACCAAATTCCTTTAGCAGGTAACTTGCGAGTGACTAAGACATAGACTGGTTGTCTGTGCACTTTTACTGGCCCCATTTTGCCATAAAAGTAAAGGAATTGGTCTGGTCCAGCCAACTTGTCAAGTTTCTAGCAAGTCAGGCAGTGCCATGAAGGACCCCTTAATTCCACTACCCGTGGTTGGGAGGCCTTTTGAGAGAATAGGCATGGACATCATGGGTCCCTTAGATCCCCAAACCAGCTCAGGGAGTAGATAGATATTGGTGTAAAAGTATATTTTGCATAAATACCGCCTGATAGTAAACAATTGGCCTAGGCACAATCGCATCACACTATAAATTGCATTCAATGAACTTAAAACAGGCTGACTACGTCGACATTTAGAGTTATCCGCCATTTTAATCGCCTCTTGCTTTCTGTCACATGTTTAGGATTGTGTTTTCGGCTGCAACAGAGCTAAATGAACTTTGTACTGTTTCATGATGTCAACGTAGATAAGAATGTTGAAGCTGCTAAGGTGGATTGTTTGTCCTACACTGAGAAACATTGGAGTTAAACAAAAGCCGTATTAATCAGTAATTTAGATACCATCTGTTCCAACAGTGCCTTCTCAGTTCAAACAGCAAAGTAAAATAACAAATAGTTGAACATGCTTTTCTGCCGAAATCTTTGTTTTCTCTCCTTGAAACTAAGCTGACTTTAAACTCAAGAACAAATGATAGACAAATATAAGCTATAAGCAAGCAAAATAAGGAATGTTACCTTTGTGTCTTATGTTTGGAAAACATGTGAAATATTTAAGGAAAAACAACAGACTATTCAAAGATGTTTAAGTTATATGGATAGGCCCTAAACCCTAGGTAAATGTATGACATGAAGAGGGGCTGGACGATGTGTCCGGGATTGTGGAAAAACTGTATAAATGTATGTGTATTTGAAATGTCCAGCACCCTCTCATTTCACTGTGTCTGCTTGCACACATTGCAGGGAGTTGAGAGCCAGACATCTGCCTGTTAATAAATGTAGATGGTACCTTTAGACTCATGATTGGTGTATTCCTATTATGTGGTATTAAGCCTCGGAATTTTTAATCTTTCGTTGGTGGTGGTTCACCACGCCGCTAGTTACCCTGAGACTGTCCCTCTGAGGTGCATCAATCCACTGGTACAACGATCTTTCATCGTCAGGCATTTCAAAGCCTGCAGTTTAAACATGATTGCCCGTTCATCGAATTGTGGGCATGGAGGTGGGAAAGGGCAGATAAGTGGTTGGGGGTTGGGTATAGGAACAAATCGGTGCAGGAGGGAGGAATTGGGGGGGCCCACGCCCCAACAACAAAAAAAAAATGATGAACTGGTAAATATGTTTAAATTGCAGGCTTTGAAATGCCTGATGATTAAATGACAGAGAACCAATCCACTGTGGTGGCAACGTCTCTGATTGGGATATTCTCTCATGTTTTTTTTATCCAAGGAAGTCATTTCTGACAGGGGAACAAACTTCATATCAGCATGTATGAAGGCTGTGTGGGAAGAATGTGGAGTAACCTACCGATTCTCCACAGACTTCCATCCACAAACGGGTTTGTTGAGCGGTTCTACGAGACCCTAAAAGGCATGATAGGTGGCTTGGCAGATCACCTGAGGAGAAAATGGGATAGTCTCATGCAATTCCGACCGTTCGCTTACAGGGAGGTGCCATAGAACAGGGTAGGGTTTAGCCCTTTGGGCTTCTATTTGGTCACCCTGTACGAGGTCCCCTCATTGTAGAGGGAGAGGGCTGGGAGTGCAACCCCTACTCCCCCACTCGAGATATGGTGGACTATGTGTAAAGACTGGAGGGGGGTTATCTGCACTCCTGCCCTCTATATGGCAGAGTAGAAGCAAAGAGCACCGCAGCCGAGGTACTCTATATGGTAGCAATGAAAAAGCAACCAAGGCTTAAGCTGTCAGGAGGTGATGCAGGATGGATCTTAAGTGCAGTGCAGTCCACAAGCCCCCCCCACCCCCCACCTAGGAATGTCCGCACACTATGTTATATGATAACACAGTTCTTTATATAAATATAAGGTTCAATATATATACACAATTAATAACACACTTTGTCTCTGGTAAATCTAATATGGCAAATATATACAATGGGCCTCATTACAAGGTGGGCAGAATGGGTTTAACGGCACAGGTAATGGTGCCGGTAAACCCATTTCGCCCTATTACAAGGTTCCGTGTGGGACCCGCTCAGAACGTCTGGTCAGACCAGACGTCCTTTGCGGGTCCCTCAAGGGGACCAGGGAGCTAATAACGGCCCATTATTAACGGGCCCATTATTAGCTCCATCCCCGTTCCCATTGAGCCTTATGGGGGCTCGAATGGGAATGGGGATGGGTTTTTTGAATGAGGAAATACCGGGTCCTCCAAGGTTGCAATGACCTAGGTAATTCCTCATTCAGGGAACCCGGACCATGGCTACCTCCAAACTCGTAATGAGGCCCAATGTTTATGTGGTACCAATCTTAACTACTGACTTCTTTCAAATGCACCAACTGTGGACAGTTTCTAATGGCATACAAATCAAACAGTAATGTGTATCAGCATAGGACATAGGAAGGAAGACAAGTTAGGTTAAACAATGGCAGAATACTTTGTCAGGCTACAAAGACACAGTTCTGTGTGAGGATCCTCCCTCCTGGGCAAGTTGTAATAAAGTGTATTAACAAGCCCAGTTCAATTATGTTTAAATAGTCTTGTATCCTGGTCAAAAATGTTCCCCTAATCCAATGTACCTGAATTAGCTGAGTTTCTTCGATGGCTCCTCTACAGATTCCTCATGAGTGGACTCCCTTCAAAGCCGGAGCCACGGTCATTGAGATTTTGTGAAGAAAATGTGAACACCGTCGTTGGGACAGCAGATTTGAATTTCATGTTGCTCATCGACGATCGGACATGAACGTCCTGCATAGACGAGGCATGCGGTGCACCTCAATGGCAAAGCCCAGTGCTGCAAAGAGGACTCGGGCGTCGGGTGTTGGCGTTGCTGTCGATGATCCTGATTGGACCATGGCTGGATCTTCACTCGTCAGCGTCTTTGTGGACGTCAGGTGGCAGGAAACCCACCAGTGGATTCTCCTCGGTCGTCGGCGACCTTGACTTTCTCCGGCGGTGATGGCAAGGGATCCCTTGGTTAAAATGTCCGTAGGCAATGGTGGAGTGTTGCAGCTCCAGTCATCGAGCAGCACGGCTTCAAGCTGTCCCCGCTTCTGGGCAATACGACTCACCAGGCTTCTAGCTTCAAATCCTCCAAACCCTGGTCAACAGTGATCATCGACGGCCTTGATGTCATGGCGATTTACTTCAATGTTTCTCGGCGGACCTCGTCTCCCAGTTGACAGCCTTGTGGGACTGACTTCCAAGGTGCCTTGATAAAGATCAGCTTCTGCACGATGTTCCCTCGTAGCTCAGGGAGAGGTCTCCTAAACAGGTCCTCTCTTGGATCAGTCCTTGACAGACACAACAGCTTTCGGATTTTGTCGACAGAGAGCAGCAGCAAACCTTATTTTTCCAGCTGGGCTTCAAGGATAAGCAGCTTCAAGTTTCAACTGCAGCTTCTGAACAATTTTGGTAAGTGAGAGGTCCCCAGATACACACATCTGTCCCTCATGCACACTGTTTAGCCAAGCTCGGTCAGCCAATCAGTCAGAAGGGCATTTCTGCAATCAGGCTCTCATTGCATTCAGGCCATTCACTTCCACCCAGGGACCCATAACAAGGAATGTGGATTGGGGCAAGAACCCAGTCTTTCAGCACACCCCACTGCATTCATGTCAGTTTAGGGCAGGGCTGTCTCATGCTTTGTTTCACACACACAGATATCAGACACCCATAACATGGAATGCATATTTGTCATACACTCCATTCACTCAGGAACCTCCCTAAGGGTGTACCCACAAAATACAGTCACTGGAAAGGCTCCAGCCAGTCTGGCCTGGACTTCCCCACAATACCATATATGGTGCTTCCACCCAACAGCCAGTCAGGGGAAGTGACAGAGTCAGGGCTTCCCTGGACTTTGGAAAAACAAGGTAACGGGTAATAGAAACCTAGAGGCCACAGGGGCCATCTTGTCTCCTATTAGGAATGCACTGATTCCTATGGCAGGGCCTGGGTATCCCAAAATAGGGGATACTCAGAACACTTGTCAAATTCAGCATGGAGCTGCCACCAGCCCATACCCTGCTCTGTGGGCCACACACAGGTGCCCAAAAACATGCACTAGGGGTACAGAGTTGTACACTAACATACCGGTGCCATAAGGGTATGCCAAGGGCCTCTTTTCACCACAACCAAAAAGAAGAATCTGCACCTCCAGGAGTTCTAACTGGACTCATGTGCAGAAAACAACACAGAACACACATGATAAGGGAGTTCAGGACAAGGACATGGAGGCCCTGTACCTCCAATGCATATCCAGCATCACACTATGTACTTGGCCTTCGGTCTAGAATGACAAAGTACATGGAATAGTGTACAAAAAACTAAAGGCCAGTCAGGAGCTAATAAGCACTGGTATGACCATAAGGAAACAGTGACAGTCTATTCCCGAGGCCAGTAGCTGTCGATTATGGAACCTGTCAAACCCAGAGCCTTTCAGGACGAGAGCACCGGGCCTTACATTGTACTTTAAAAGGTCAGTGATGTAAGTTATCTCATTGACGTGCAAGGGCCTAAACAGATGTGCAGGGTCTTTCACGTCAACTGGCTAAAACCACATTATAGCTGGGATTACTTGGACATGGCATTAGTGACAGATGCAGAGACCTATGAGGAGACAGATCCCCTCCTAGGCTTCCTGCACACTGAAGCCACAGATGGGTCAGTTTAAGGTGTTAAACCTGCATCTGACCTGTCAGAAAAGCAACTAACAGACTGTCACCGTTTACTGTGTCAGCTTGTCAGTCTGTTTTCACAGACTCCCCTGGAGACAGTAAGCTAATGAAAAGCTGGATTCTCTGGATGTCTGATAAGGTAAGGGACACCTTCAAGGAGGACGATCCAACATGTTGGCCCTAGGAGTGATAGAGCCTACCCACTGCGAGTTGGCTAGCCCAGTGATACTGGTCCCTAAAAAGACCAGTGGTGGGAAGACTGAAGTCTGCTATTGTGTGGACTACAGGGGGCTCAATTCTGCCATTGAAAACAGATGGTCACTCTATTCCTCGGGCAGATGAGCTCATTGACAAGCTTGGCGCTCCCACATACACAAGTAACGTTGAAGTCACTGCAAGATACTTGCAGGTCGGCCTGACAAACAGAGCAAGGGAGAGGTCTGCATTTTCAACCCCAGAAGGACTTTATCCATTCACTTTGAATTAAATCATGTTCAGCCACACATGGGAGCACCACAAATCCCACATGAAACAAGTGCTACAGGCTCTGCAGAATGCAGGTCTGACTATCAATGCAGGCCACAACGTGTCAGATAGGGCAGGGCACAGTGACTTACATAGGCCACCTGGTTGGTGGATGGAAGAAACAGAGTGTAGGCTATGAAGTATTGGGACATCCACTAACTCAGTCCCCAGTAATTTGAAACAATCATGGGTTCTCCCACTTCTAAAAAAAACAATCTCTAGACCCGGCTATACCCACCAATTACAGACCCATCAATACAGTCCCATTCTTGCTAAAAATCCTAAACAGAGTTGCTTATCTGCAAATTCAGGATTATCTAGAGACAAACCTAGTATTAGGAATACGTCAATCTGGCTTTATACCTGAACATGGAACAAAAACAGCCCTTGTCGACCTCAAAAACCAGATTAATGAACTCAAATATAATGGCAACGCCACCACCCTACTCCTCTTAGACCTCTCAGTAGCCTTCGACTTGGTCGACCAAAAAATCCTCTGCAACCACCTATCATCAACAGCAGCTCATTTCTCCTCCTTTGCTGTCATGTGGATACAATCCTTCCTGGCTAATAGAACCATGAGGGTCTTCTCACCCGTAGTGGCAGCTGACCCCAACCCTATCACATGTGGTGTCCCACAAGGCTCATGCGTTTCGCCCACTTTGTATAATATATTTACAAAGTCACTCTTCGACAAACTGGACCATCTGGGTGTCACCTACACTAATTATGCAGATGACACCCAGATACTCCTCACCCTCTCAGCTAACTTTAATGCTGACGTCATCCGGATTAACAAAATCTTCACCATCATTCAGGCATGGATGGCCACACATGACCCCTCCATGAATGACATGAAAAGTGAACTTCTCCTTGTTGGCTCACCCAATAACCTTTTGAAACTTAGCCCCAACTATAACAGCATCATCATCGATGGAAATACCATCCCCATTGTTAAAAGCGTGAAACGCCTTGGCTTTTATCTTGATGCTAACACCAACCTTTCAAAACAAATTAACATGACTGCCTCAGCCACTGCCTACACAGGTAAGCTGATTAGGGCCTACAGACCTTTCCTGTCCTCTAATAACTGCCTCACACTGGCCAGGGCTCTTATACAATCCAAATTGGATTACTGTAACAGTCTATACCTAGGCGCAAACCAATCCATAATTAATAAACTACAGGTACTCCAAAATATTGCTCTACGAGCGGCATTAAACATTCCCAGGCAAGAGCACATCTCTACCACTAGAAAATCGTGCAAGTGGCTCTCCATACAACAAAAAAATCGATCTAAAAAACATCTGTCTCACATACAAAGCCCTGAACCACCTAGCCCCTCCGTATCTCACTAAGAAATTTACCCTGAAATCTGCTGCCAGAATCACTAGATCCACTAACACCTTGTGCCTAACGGTGCCTAGATTCACCTTAAAAAGAGCTGGAGGATCTAGTTTCACGGTCCTCGCCTCCCAACTTTGGAACACCTTACCATTGAACATCAAATCCATCGATACCTTTCTATCATTCAGAAAACATGTCATTAGATGGCTACTGAATAAAAACTAACACTTACCACCTTTATCTATCTTACGTTCAATGATATTGCCTTATACCTTAAATGTGCTTATTACATACAAACTGTATAAATGTATAACTTGTAAAATGTATATAATGTATCCTGTAACCACTTCCTGTGCATCCTTTTATCTCTGGGTCTGTAGCGCTATATAAATAAATAAAACAAACAAACAAAAAACGTTTATGTCCTTTGGATTGAAGAATGCACTGCCAATTTTCAGAGCATGATCAACCCGGTTTTGTCTGGCCATGGAAAACTTCAGTGTCCCCAACTAAGATGACATTGCTATGTTCAGCCACACATAGGAGGACCACAAATCCCACATGAAACAAGCGCTACAGGCTCTGCAGAATGCAGGTCTGACTATCAAGGCAGGCCACAACGTGTCAGATAGGGCAGGGCACAGTGACTTACATAGGCCACCTGGTTGGTGGATGGAAGAAACAGAGTGCAGGCCATGACGTATTGGGACATCCCCAACACACAGACACAGATGGGAACCTTCCTTGGACTAATTGAGTGCTGACGGTCATTCATCAATGGGTATGGGATTATTGTCATGCTCCTGAATGCTATAACTTCAAAAAAGATGCCTAGAAAGGTGACTTGGACATCTGGCAGCCAAAGCTCCTTTCAGGATCTGATGAATGGATTGTACAGAGCCCCAGTTTTCTAATTGTCACACTGTGGTCAGTAATTCATTAATCAGACAGATGCTAGTGATTTTGGGATTAGAGCAATGTTAGCACAGCTGAAGTTTCAATTTGTGGCCAACATGTTGCCTACATTAGCAGGCGATTAACAAATAGGGAAAGAAACTGGGCATTCATAGAAAAAGAGGCTTACGCTGTTGTTTGGCCTGTGAAGAAGCTGAAACCCTACATGTTTTGGTCTCACTTCACAGTCCAAACAAACCACCAGCCTCTTAGATGGTTAACAACTATGCAAGGGGAGAACCTTAAGCTGTTGCGATGGGCCATATCCCTACAGGGATTAGATATGGACATTCAGCACAGGCCAGTGTCCCAGCATAGGAATGTAGATGGCCTAATCCAATACTCTTGCCTAGATGACAAACCAGACCCCAAGTAAGGTGGTGGTTCACATGTTTAGGTTTGGTGGCATGTGACGAATTTGACCATCTGCATTGTGGGTGTGTGCTCACCTGGTCTTTTTTAACATTTTTAAATAAAAGGATGATGGTAGACCTGCCTCAGTAAAATGTGTGAGGATAATCCCCACACATTTTCCTATGCTCGCAGCACATTAAATGGATAGACCCGTGTACCCTGGTATGGACACAGCCTACAGGTACAGCCCACCCCTCTCACATTTAGTCAGAATATGACAGGAGAGGAGAGATCAATGTCACCACAAGGAGAGGGGAAGCATCCCCCTGCCATGGACATCCTGATTAACTGACAGGTGTTCCATGGAACTGCCCTGTTCCCTTTTATAGCCCTGCAGCTGGTGGCAGCAATTAACATACCAATAGATGATACTTCTGCCTTCAGAGGATAACACAGTAGACAGGAAAACCAGCAAACCGTTAATATGTAAATGTGTCAACCTGAAGCCAGCTCCCACCCCTCAGTATCAATCACAGGGAACTGACAAGTTTGAGTCTATTATTGCAGTAAACCACCCCAGATAGTGGTCCCCATTCGTAAGATACTAGAATGTGGTTTGCAGAGTCTGGTCTATCAGCATCCTCAAGTGAGATCTGCCACTTTAAAAATAACACACAGAGGAAGAACCATTAATCAGATATACACTTTGTTCACAGCAGACAAGAAGGTGGGTGGGACATACTATCACAGGGGAGTGATCCCAGAACTCTTTCTTTTGAGAAAAGGGTTCAGCCATATTGGTTCAAGGACACCTCTTGTTCCTGTAGGACCCCCTTACCATTTCCTGTTGCAAAGCACTCTGGTTATGACCTCACACCTACAGAAAATTGTTGGTAAGGATCCTAGGATTGGTTGATTAAGGTAGGCTCACCCTACACCTATCCCTCTGGCCTACTTGGCTGCAGCCCTCTTTCATGCATATCATATCTGAAGACTTCACTTGAAGCACAAAAACAAACTCATCCATGGACCCTGGCTGTAGGTACAGTTTGCCTTACATCTCCTGCCAGTGAAGGAAGGCCATGAACATCCAAAGAGAGAAGTAAGATCCCTCCCCTTAACCTCTCCCAGGGAACAGAGGGAGAAAAGAACTCAGAAGACCCTGCAGCCACTTCAGAACTTGTGCCCAGTGTGAGAAACCTGAGGGTATTTTCCCAAGCGTACATGAGAATCCTGTATCCAGGTGGCCATGGAAGGGCTGGTGCTCTCAGATCCCAACCCTTGGGACGGATGAACAAATGGGGAAGGATCACCTGGGTAGGGGAACCTGGGGTTGTGCTTGGGGAAATGCCCCAGGTAAGAGGCTGTATTATACTGGGGAAGAAGGAGAGGAGGACGTGATCCCAGAGGCCTTTGTAGGCTGTACTATATCTGTTTTCCTTCCTCCCATTGAATCTCCCTTGCCCAGATCCAACAACCCCTCCGTATATAATAAATCCCCTAGGATCCCAACCCTGGTTGCATCCAGAAACTATCTTCCCAGAATCCCTGTTTTCCTGTGTCCTACCCAAATACTCCCGGTCCATGTCTTTCTGGTTATTATTTTCCGAACTCCCAATCAGCAATGACGAAACACGACTGTTCCCATAATCCCCCTATTCACATCACAAACCCTACAACGTTCACTTTTCTGAGTTAACCAACCAGCCCCTTCCTTATGAAACTTTTTCCCGATTCTACCGCATAGGATACCTAGCAAATCAACCCCCCTAACCCCTCTTCCAACACTAACACTTTCTCACACTGTGACAGAGAATGGACTAAAAATAAATCTGTTTACCTGACATGTCACAACACAACGGGTCAGGCAGAGTTAGGCAATTGCCCAGAATCACACACACCTGATGGCCCTTTCCCTTCCCCATGGGGATAAAAGGTGGAGCATTAGAGCATACAATGAGCAAGGCCGAACGCATGAGAATACAGCTATACCGGACCGGCAGTCCAAACAGAGGAGAAAGGTGGATTGACCTGAAGGATGACGAAGGGGGAACCACCCTTGCCCTTTTTGGCTCAAACCCACGTAGCCTCTGAGAGGGAAATCCTGAGACTGGGAGTTAGAGCTGGCGTGTGGAGGAACAGATGTCAACGGTGCATGGGAGCCTCCAGCATTGATAGCGTTGATAGCAGAGGCGGGGAGGCGTGCTCGCTACCGTGGTACTGTCCTTGACTCCAAAGCAAGACAAACCAATGAGTTCAACACAGCCGGTGAGTCAGAGGAAGCTGATAGAAAACCGACTCGTGTTGAGCCCAAGGTTGCAAGTGGCAACATTAGATGAACCAGGAAATTGGAACAAAGAGGTTGTGTGTGATTGAACTTTTGTGAAAGCCCAGAGAAGGGCCATCTGAGGGGTAGTCAGGCACCACAGGAGTGCTCATTCGATGTACTCTCGCTGGCCCATTTTGTGTTGAAAACTGCAAGTACCAGAAGACCCTAGGAAAGGGAAATGTGAGATGTCAGAGTGGTCCTGCAAAGGTCATGTCAAATCCTTTGTACAATCAAACGTCTCTGACCTATGGCCAAGAGAAAGCTTGGGGAAGGGAACCCTGCTTTCTGATAAGATTGTGAACTGTGAAATAAGGCAAGTTTGAACCTGACAGATGGATGTCGAATGAAAGCTAGGAGAAGGGAGCCCACACTTTATGGTGAAATTGATAAAATCATGAACTGTGTGAAAGATGGCTATGTGAACCCGACAGAGGGATGCCAAGGGGAAAGCTACTGAGAATGAATCCTGCACTGAGATAAAGAAGAGTAAACTGTATATTTGGAAAATGTGAGCCTGGCTGAAGGATGCCTGCAAGTTGGGGTGAAGAGTAATACAACCGGGAAAATTGTAGAAAGTAAACCCGGTCGAGGGTTGTCCACAGTGGTGTTTGTTTAAAAAGGCAGCTAGGCTTCTGAAAGTTACAAACTTTATTTGAAAGGCTGTAGTGAATCCAACAGAAGGAGGCCCACTTTGCAAGGAGAATCTGAGCCAGGCGGAGGGGGATCCTAAGGGCGAAGAGCAATCGCCCAGGTGCAATACCACTAAAGAAACTTCTATTTGTTTGTTGTTTAGAACCAGCAGGCCTTCTAAGGCAAGAGACTTTGAGGATAGAGACTTAGCCCCTGAAGTTTCTGGTATCGTGGAACTTGAACTCTGAGCCTCGTGCTGGAGAGGCCCAGGAGTCTGCTGTGCTCAGGAGTTCCGCCATGTTCGATGCTTGAAATGTGGGGAAGGGAGACCAAGCCATACTATCCTGACATCATTTTGAGAACACGTCTTTCTTTTCTGGTGAACATTATCCCACACTCATTTTGTAACTTAGTAATAAGGATTGGCAATAGATTTGTTTTTCGGTATAGGTCATTTTTATTTAACAAGACGCTACTAGGACTGCCTTATTATTATTTGATGGTCGTAGCTTGTGCCCAATCTTAGCTTTAGGTTTAGATAAGGGATTTTACTAACCCATGCATACCGTCTAATAAAAACCATTGAACTGTAATCACTTGTGTAGGTCTTTACTGTTGCCAACATGAGTTCCTTACACTAGCCAACACACAGCATGCCCTTCTAGACTCTGAAGCAAGCTCCCGGGACAGGGAGTGCGAGATGGTCTCTGAACCTGAAACCAAGGACAAATCGTCTGCCTACAACACACTCCCTAGCTCTGGGTCATCCACCTTAATTCACAACTGAAGACCATCAAAGAGGCAGGGAGCAGTGCAACGACAAGCACCTGACACCCTAGGCCTAAAAGAACATTCTTGAGCCAGTCGAGTTCCTCGATCTGCAATCACCTGCAATGCTGAATGCTGTCAAGCCTCGACCTACCGCTGTCAAGCAGCAGTCGCTGAATGAACCGGAGATGTCTCAACCAGTGCTTAAGAACCAGTTTCAGCAATGAGACAACGATGCTTGACCCCGAATCGCTGTGAAGTCTAGTCTGCAGCCGTTCCCCAAGCTTTGCTCGCTGAACCATCACGCCTGATACCCACTGCTGACTCCTATCTCTAACTCTTTTGCAGAAGCCTGAAAAGTGCCCTGAAGCAGACTCGATGCTGTTGAGCAGAAAGACCAGCTACAGCAGGAGGTAGATTGGGGTTCTGTGCTCCTTGGCCTTCCCAGAAGGCCCCTATGGGCATTTTAAGACCCCCCTTTTTGCTGAAGCCAAGAAGCCATTTAAAAAACTATTGTGGTTATTACCCATATCAACTACCCTCCTGTCAGTATCCAGAGTGCACTCTTTTTCCTTCTTAGAAACAGTTGCTTCTCTGAATTCCTTTACAGGGTAGATTGTATTTAGTATTGCTATTAGATTGTGTTTTGTGATAATAATAAAGTAGATATTTGCATACAACCTTGACTGGACACTCCTTTTAGCATTGGGTAATAATTGTATTTTTCTTGTGTTGTAAATAACCAGCAATCCATGACTTTTAGCAGTTCCATCCATGTTACCAAAAATTTAACAAGGCGGTTTATACATTTAACTTTATGCTTGTTTAATCCAATCTGTTTGCCTCCATTCTGGTGTATTAGGGGTGTGGGGCTGATTGATGGTTCAGAAACCAATATTTACCCCTGGACCACTGAAACCCTGGAATTTGATTCAACACAATAGGCTTCTCAGCGCTGGTGTGATTTGGTCGCTTCTGTTTAGTCTCAGAAGTAGTCTTGCTACAGTATTTTGGATGTGTCCAAGTTTTGTTTGTGAGGCATTCTGGCATTCCATGGTAGAGGCTGTTTGCATAGTGTAGTCTTGGTAATATCAAGGAGATGATTATGAGGGTTTTGTGTGGGTAGTTGAGGTAGGGTAGTATCCCTCTAATTAGTCACCGCAGGTAGAAGCATTTACTTGCTATTGCGTTGACTTGTGGTTCTAGTGTGAGTCCGTTTTTGAGTGTTTTACAGGTTTTTTTAATCACAAAAGATGTCTCTGGTTAGGTTCCCATGCATGGTGTCCAGCTCAGGTGTGTATGTGTTGCGTTGTCCTCTGGGAGGGGGGATCATTATTTCATATTTCGTATAGTTTGAGATTGTTGATTGTAATCCAGGTGTACATGTCCATTAGACATTTGTTGAGGGTGTTGTTTGGGTCTTGGGTTGATGCTATCTTGAAGATAAGTTGGGAATCATCTGTGCAGTTGTAGGTGGTCAGTCCATGGGATTGAATGAGTCTAAATAGGGGGGACATGTAGATGTTGAAGAGGAGTGGAGAGAGACGCGATCCATGTGGTATGCCACATGTGATGCTTTGGGAGTTTTATGTTAATGACAGTATATTCTTTAAGTTTGGTTGACGAGGAAAGATTTCAGCCTTTGTAGTGCAGAATCTTTTATGCCACATTCTTTCAGTCTCTGGATTATTGTTGTGTGTCTGATTGTGTCAAAGCAGCTCGTATGCCTAGTAGTATAAGGGCCGATCGTGTACTGTTGTCTGCATTTATTTTTAGGTTGTTCCATGTAGATAAAAGCGCTGATTCCATTCCTCTTCTCATGGGTCTGAAGGCAATTTAGGAGTGGTGGAGTATTCCATTGCTTTCTAGATGGTTGAGTAGTATTTTGCAGACATGGTTCTCAAGCAGTTTCGCTGGGTAGGGTAGATTCGATAAAGGTCTGTAGTTGGGGTCTTATGTATTTCCTGTTTCATTTTTAGGAGTGGCTTAATGTATTCTGATTTGAAGGTTTTGCCTACTATTCTTGTGTTTAAGCACAGGTGCATTCGTAGCCAGAATTATGATGCTGGTGCTCCATGTTTTAGGATTTTCTAAAGATGCCTGATGGGCATTGGTCACAGGGGTATCCAGCGAGGTTGGTGTCTTTTGTTAGTTTGTTAATGTTTCTTCATGTACAGGTTCAAACTGGTCAAGTATTTTGGTGGATGTTGGTACGCTGGTTTCAGGCGGCTTGAGTTGATGGTCTGTTGAATTGCTTCTATTTTTGTTCTTAGGTGGTTTCTGATGTTGTCACATAGGCATTGTGATGGTACGACACATATGTTGCATGATCTTGAGAATTTGATTTCCTTGATGATTTTGAATAATTCTTTTTGTGGGTCTGTTGCCGATTGGATTCTTGTGGTATTGTATGTTTGTTTTGCTTTTATGACTGCTGATTAGTACATTCAGAGTTGTCATTGGTTTTTGTTTTTGTTCTTGTCTGATTGGGTGCAAGGATTTCGCCATTGTTTTTCCAGTCTTGGGTAATGCAAGGGGTGTTGATGGTTAGGGATGGTAGCTTGGCTCTGATTCTTTTTGGGGTTTTTCCAAAAATGTCTTTGGAGTTTCTGGTTCTGTGTGTAGTGGTGTGCAGTTTGGTGACCTTTTTGGGTCCCCGGTTCATTTGGGTCCTTGCTTATGGGTTGTTTGCGGAGTGATTGTTTTCGGTTGAGGTTGGCTCATAGGGGGAGTGGTAGCAGGATAAGTACTCTGTTTTTTATTATTGTCTTGATCTGTATCCTTACACCGTTTAGTGGTGGTTGGTGGGTATGTTGAGGTGTTGCGAATTCTGATAATTTGTTTCCATTCCACGGGGGTACGATTTGTTTTCTATTTTTGTTTTCCATTCTTGTTTATTTGTCCTTTTTATATCATGGCATGTTTGTGGTCTAGCTGTCTTGGTCTAGGATTTGGGTTTGTCGTATATTCCAGGTGCAGGTACCCTCCTAGGTAGCTTTCTTTCATGGGGTTAGTGGTAGGTCAGTGTGCTGCAATATACATTGGTGTTTGCCTCTCTGTTATTGCAGGTTGTAGCATCGGTTTTGGATTTGGAATTGGATTGCAGTATATTGCGGTATATTCAAGGGGCGGGTGCCCTTCTGGGTCAATTACTTTCCTTCTCTCCGGTTAGATCGGTGTGCTCTGACATGTTCTAGGTCTCCAGTTAAATCAGTGTACTCTTATGCACAGTGGCATCTGCCTCACTGTGGTTGTATTATTGTGCCTCTGTGTTCTCCTGGGTTGGCTAATTTCCTGGTTGTGGGTTAAATTGGTGTGCTCCAATACACAGTGGCAACTCCCATGCTTTGGTTGTTATATTCTGCCTCTGTTTTGGGTTTGAGGTTGTGATATATATATATTCCAGGTGCAGGTGCCCTTCTGCGTTGGTTATTTATTCTAGTTTTTGTGTTAAATCTGTGTGCTCCGATACAAAATGGCATCTGTCGCACCATGGTTGTTGTATTGTGCCTCTGTTTTGGGTTTGGGTTTGTGAAACATTCCAGAGGCAGGTGCCCTCCTGGGCTGGTTACTTTCCTGGTTTGGGGTTAAATCGGTGTGCTCTGACACACAGTAGCGTTTGCCTCGCTGTGGTTGCTGTATCGTGATTCGAGTTTGAAATATATTTGTGATATATTCCAGGGGTCAGAGCCCTCCTGTGTTGGTTACTTTCCTGATCTCTGGTAAAGTTGTTGTGCTTTGACACACAGTGGTGTTTGCCTTGCTGTGGTTGTTGAGTTGTGCCTCTGTTTTGGATTTGGTTTTCTGATGTATTGTGATGTATTCCAGGGTCATGTGCCCGCCTGGGTTAGTTTCTTTCCTAGTTTCTGGTTAGATTGATGTGTTGCAGCCCAGTGATGTCTCTCTCGTTATGGAGTTGCAGTGGTTTGTCTTTTTCCACGGTCTTGTCTTCCGGTTGTATTTTTGTGTTTTGGTTTCGATCCATTGGGTGCTGAGTTGTGCAGCATAATGGGGTTCCCTTTTGTGTGAAACTCCCAGCCGGGCCGATCTATTGTAGGGTAACAGTTGCTTGATTTTTCGTCTTGGTTTTGGGTTCTGGTACCACGAGTGCATGACCTTCTGGGTTGCTTGCTTAAGGTCGGTAGTAGATCAGTGTTCTGTAACCCACAGTGACGTCTGTCTCGCTGTGGTTGTAGGGTTTTGATGGATTGCTTTTCCACCTTTGTCTTGGGTTTGGGCTTGTGGTATATTCCAGGGGCAGGTGCCCTCGTGGGTTTTTTGCTTCCCTGGTGTTGGGTTAAGTTGTTGTTGTGTTGCGACTCACAATGGCGTCTATCATACTGATTCATTCCAATTCTAGTCTGGCTAGATTCAAGGCAGTATTACCTTAATCAACACAGTTCCAGTCTCGCTAAATTCAGAGCAATTCTAGTGTTGTTAGATTCAGCAGCAGTTCTACCTGATTCAGTACAGTTCTATTGTGGCTAAATTTGGTGGTGCGTTATCTAGATCATTCCAGTGGTAAACTTCACATGGCAGCAGGATTCAAAACAGTGACAGACTTCAGAGCGTGGCTAGGTTCAACACAGGGGCAACATTCAAAGGGCAGCAGGATATAAAATAGTTGCGAAATTCAAAGGACAGCTAGATTTAACAAAGAGGCGATCTTCAGAGAACAGCAGTGGCAAACTTCACAGGGCAGCAAGATTCAAAACAGTGGTAAACTTTGAAGGGCAGCAATATTTACATAGTGGCATAATGCAAGAGGCAGCAGGATTTAAAAAAGTGGCAATTTTTCACAGGGTAGCTAGGTTCAACCCCATGGTAAACTTCACAGGTCAACTAAATACAACACAGTGGTAAACTTCAGAGCGCAGCAGGATTTAAAGCACTGGTAAACTTTGCAGGTCTGCTAGATTCAACACAGCGGTAAACTTCAGGGCACAACAGGGTTTAAAATGGTGGCACACTTCACAGCACAGCAGGATTCAACACAGCGGCACGCTTCAGAGTGCTACAGGGTTTAAAGCAATAGCAAAATTCACAAAGCAGCTAGATTCAACACAATGACAAACCCCAGAGGGCAGCTAGATTCAACACAATGGTAAACATCAAATGATAGTAACAACGTAGTGGCAAAATGACAAAGGTACAGCACTGTCTGTGCTCCCATTTCTTACCACCTTAGCTGATTGTTGCTGTAGATGGTACTCAGGGCGAACAAACAAACAGGTGCTGGAGATGGCCTTGGGAGGTGCCCGTTGCTGGCTGCCTGGGCTAGGCTGCCCTGTGACTCAATGCATAGCTCTCAACTCACACGCTTTTGGCGGGTGTCACCCGCCTTGTAAACAGCTCTCTCACCCGCCAAGCCTCCTGCACTCCCATTCGTTTCAATGGGCCTCTCACCCGCCAAAAATAAAATCGGGGCTTTTCACCCGCCTTTGGGACATAAATGGTTGAGAGCTATGTCAATGTTAAGAGTGCTTCCTGGTTTGATGGGCCAATCAGGGGTGGGGTGGGCAGGAGTGTGGCAGGGAGATGGGCTGGGGAAGGAATGGAGGGAGAGGGAGGCCAAGAGAGCAGGGATGATGCAGCAAACAAAAGGGCAAGCCGAAATGGAGGATTGCTGCTGACCCCAGGTAGATTCCAGCCAGGCAAGCTGGAAAGGCCAGGCCAGTTGTGTTCCTGAGCACAAGAAGCACAAAGAACGCTTACAGCCTAGTATTCAGGAGTACAGCTGCTTCCTGGTGCGATGGGCTAATCAGGGATGAGGTGGGTGGGAAAGGGGCGGGAAGATGGGCTTGGGGAAGGAGGGAGAGGGAGGCCAAGGGAGCGTGGATGGCACAGCACACACAAGGACAAGTCAGAATGGAGGCCTGCTGCTGACCCCCAGTGGGTTTGAAGTGGGAGAATGGAAGACCAGGCTCCCGTCCTTCACCTCTCGCGCTTGGCCTAGAGGGTCACGGCCCAGACACCCGCCGCGAGAAGAGTTCGTCCAGTTACCAGACGACCAGGTACCATGGTACAGGAACATACGGATGTGTCCACCTGCCTGCCCAGCAGCCCGCACTGGCCGTGCCGACACCTGCGGCTCGGATCAGCTAGACTAAAAACCACACGTCGTTAGAGATGCCATGACGACCTAGACAACGGGAAGCACATCTGTATAAATATACACACTTAACATTCCCACACCAATCTACACGAAGAATATACTCAGTGCTCTGACGTAGGCGACAGGCATATTCACGGACGTGCATCTTTATTATTTTTACATAGGCTTTCAGAGTACAGAAACGCAAGACGCATCATGAACTCATCTATAACGCTTGCTCATGCTTCCCTTGAAACCCGTTACCACCGTGAGAGGTATAATGGAAACACGATATTGGTCATGGAAATATATGCCACTATAATCTAAAGCACCCATGCACGAAATGGATCACTTATGCACCAGGCCCAAGTAGGCCTCAAGCAAGAGTTCCGTGGACATTAACAAAGCAAAAGTCAGGTTGCTGATCCTGCAGAATGAGCCTGGTGGAGCACCCAGCCAAGGTCGCAATGTTGCAAACCCACATCCAAGAACAAATCATCAAAGGCACGATGTTGCAACCTCGCACTCCGCGTACCAACGTTAGAATCATATCTACAAATTAAACCAGACACACAGTGGAAAAACAATATTAATTGTGCAGAATTCTGCCTCAAACACGGTCCCGCCTCACGTGACCAAGCCGAACCTGACGAGATGCCAAAACCCAGGAGAGACAGGGCGTCTGGGTCCCGCACTACGAGACACAGGCCGGGACACTTGAAAGGCTCCATGGACACCTGCTACAGTGGGAACGGTCAGCTCCCACCTATGAATAAATCCTCACATTGTCTGCATGTACCCATATTGAAACATTGTTGCAAACACGGGTACACCGAGAGCTGGGAACAACGGTGGTCCCAGGCTGGGGAGCTCACGGATGCACCAATCAGAACATGGGGCTCTTATCTCACACGTCATTAACATTAGCCAATCCTCAGGGGTCTTCATGTAACAATTCTTATGTATCTAATTGAAGGGACAACCCAGATATACCACCTGACTACACCTTGACCACTAATATCATTCTCTATATGTGTACTATACTAACCCTACCACTCGAGCAACCAATTATGAGTGGCGGTAGGTTTTTGTTAACTTTTTGAAGTGACGCAAGTAGCGCGTCATATTACAGTAAAAAGGGCCTGCGAGCCCCACGATTGTGTGTGTGTCAGGACGAACGCGTACGCTCCTTGACCCATCCCTGCCGTTTGCATAATAAACAGCAGAAGTTGCCTTGCTCCTTGTGTGTGCCTCATACTCTGTCTCGATCCGAGATATACACGGGAGGAGTTGGGGCCTCCCTGCCCGGAGGTCTGCGGGCGGCCCGGCCGACCCCGGCAGAATTTCCCCCCGACAAGTTGGAGGCACTGCTGAGATCTGTTTAAGATCGACTTTTATTTTTAATTTTTCCAGGCACTCCCGTTGCGAGGAGGCCCGGCGGCGCGGCCCCCTCTGCCGTTGCCCCCTTCTGAGGACTACAGGACCATCGCGGAGCTGCGAGAGGACCGGACAGCGCAATCCGGATATTGGCCCTCGGGAGCCGGTTGAGAAGTATCCCGCCCGCGGTCGGCGAGTGTCCAGACGTGGTCCAGACGAGGGGAGGTGGCGAGCCGCTTGGAGGGGTGCACGCAGTCGAGCGGCCCTGCATCGAGAGAACTTGGTGAGCATGACACGCACAACAAGCAATGCGAAATTGTGAGGGAGGGGGAGGAAGTAAATAAGGGAGGAGGGAGGAATTGTAAAGTGGCGAGGGTTTAGTTGAGTGTTGCTAATGGAATGAATGGTAGCGAAACGAGTGCGAAAGCAGGCGGCTAACGTTACGCGAAAGAGGGGGGCGGGGCACGAAAACATCACGTGCAGCCGCTCGTAACAGTGAGCTAACGTTACGCGAAAGAGGGGGGCGGGGCACGAAAACATCACGTGCAGCCGCTCGTAACAGTGAGCTAACGTTACGCGAAAGAGGAGGGCGGGGCACGAAAACATCACGTGCAGCCGCTCGTAAGACACTGATTGGCCTAAATCGCGACTACGTGTGAGGATGGGTGTGTGGTTTCCTACGATTTGATATTTATTATTGAATGAGTAGATGAGGTTCCCTATTGTTCGAGCAAGAAACTCGATAGGTAGATGACGTTTCCCTGTGGGCGGTGGCTAGTTACGTAGTTGCCCAAAACGGAAGATAATTGGCTGGTTAAGCCCTCCTGTTGAGGGGCGTATCACACGCGAGGCGACGCAGCGTGCGCAGTCCGGTTATAGTATTGATGAGATTACCTTGTTCCAGGAGAGACAGGAAGACAGCTGTAGGGTTAGCGGGGTAGATTACAAGTGTATTTTGAATTTAAAGAACATAACACGAATATACCAGTAGCTCGAAGAAATCGGTGACGTCACCAGTAGGGATTTAATAGGATATCGTGAGCACAAGGAACCTTGGGTTCGAGAGTGGTGGGGAGGAGAAGCATGATAAAGGAGCTGATACGGAGATAAACTATAAACCAGTGGATCGAAAGAAGAAGGGGAAAGGGGCGTGGCTGCGCACGGAGAACGCCGGCCACGGCAAGTGTAAAAGGGGGAGGAGAACGGAGAAACAGGACAACTGTATAAGATCGTCGTAAGGGGTACGCAGCCGCAGGGGGCTGCGTGCGCTTCGGCCGCAGGGGGCCGTAGGGGAAGGAATATAATATAACATCACATTTATTACTATTGCATAATTTGTCAAAGGATTGTCGTAAGTCCCCACACTTGCGGGGCGAGGTAAGCAATACAAGGTTGTATATTGTAAATTGGTAGTAAGGGGAAGGGTAACAAGGGGAGTACAACCATGTCATCCGGGAGAGGGTCATCAGGGAGAGGGTCGGGAGGGTGGGGGAACACCCTCACTACCCCACTACAGCACATATGCACCACACTGCCACCACACAGGGAGAAGTTAATTAAGTACAGCATAGAGTGGACCCAGGGGACAGACAACAAAATGTTAACACCATGGCCGCCTAATGGTAGTTTCGATCCATATGCCCAACACTCACTACTGAACCATCTGCACAATACATACAAGGGGAAGAAGTTGGCAAACCACGTGGAGGTGTTTAACTTATGGAGGATGTTCCAGGGGTCTCGACCAGGACCAAATGGAATGTTCACTATGGGGGAAACACCGGAAGAAAAGGAGATTAAGAAAGAAGGAACGGGTGGGGAAAAGGAGTGCGAAAGCACAAAGAATACGGGGAACGAAAGACAGGGAGGAGAAAAGATTGATAAATCAGACGACATAAAAAAGGAACCGAGCAATGAGATACCCATAACACCGGGAGTGAAAACAGAGGGAGGAGGGTTGTACCCTTTAAGAGAATTAGGAGAAATAGAAGGACGGTTAAGGGCGGCTGAAGGATACTCAAACCCGGCATACAGCCCTCCACCATATGTAGCTCATGGGAAGATACCAATGGGGGAAGGGAGGATTAGAGAAGAGCAGACTGTAGAGATAGGAGAGGATGAGTGGGTAGCTGCACAGATATTGTTGAAATTACGAGGCTCACTAACTGGAGAAGAAAGGGAGGCGGTGAGGAGAACAAACGAGGATAGTGCCAGAGAGAGTGAAATGAGGGGAGAGGAGCTACTACGGCAGAAGGAAGAGATTTTGGAGGAAAGATTAGCAAAACTAAGGGAAGAGCAGAATGAACTGATCAAACAACTTGAGAGGGAGGAAAGAGAGAGAGTGAGGAAAAGGAAAGAAGGTAAGGACGAATTGGAAAGATTAAGGGAACGAAGCGAGGAACAAAAGAGAGAAGCTGAAAGGGTAAAAGCAGCAGCAGATAGGGTATCAAGAGTAGTGCTGAGAGAGAAGAAGAAGGAAGAAGAAGAAAAGGAAAAAGAAATGGAAATATGGAGGAGGAGGATAATATCTGAGACAGCTAAAAAATATGAAGAGGGGAAGGTAATAGAGAGTATAGTAGAAAGAGAAAGGGTGAAATGGGAAAGGAAGAGGGAGGATGAAAGGATATTGGAACAGATGAGCAACGAAGTAATGGAGGAATTAAAAAGGAAAAGAGAGGAAAATAGTAGGGAAATGGAGGAAAGAAGTGAAGAAGGAAGAGAAGGGAGGGGTAAAGAGAGTGAAAGATGGGGAGATGTATATAAAAGTAGGGAGGTAGCAACGACATCAGCACTAGGGGGGACAGTTGGTAACAACGAAAGGGGAGAAAGAGACCTAATAGATTTAAAAACAGTAACAATAAAAGGAAAAAAGGCAGAGTGGGGGGTGGAATTTATAAATGATTTTTGCAGTGAGGAGGAAGAAGGAGTGGAGAAGGATGGAAGAAAGAGTGAAAGGGAAAGCTTAGATAAACTGTACCTCACTAGAACAAACATAGATTCGCCCTGGATAAGTAGAAGAGGGGAGGAGCTGGAGAGAAGTAAGGAGGAAACGAAAAGAATAGAGGAAACACAAACCAATGAAACCACGCCACCCACATCTCCATCACGCCGCCCTCCCACGTCACTACCTACGTGTTCAACCACCGCACGCTCTCTGCACAGAATAAAGCTCGCGCCCTTCATGAACGAACTTACACCGTATGCATGTCGGCTTAGGGACCTCCCTAGTCGCAGGCAAGACAGACAAATAAACATACCCTTATTGAACACAGGAAATGATGAAAGAAGGGGAAAGGAAGAAGAGGGAGGTAGGGGCAGAGGTAGTAAGGAAGAATTTGAAGTAGTAAAAGAAATGGGGGAAGAGGAGGGGTGTGAAGACTCAATATCATGGAGCGTAAAGGGTGACACAAGACAGAATTTAATGCCACTGCTGGAGAGAGGAGGGGTTAGACCACAATATGTACCTTGGAAACATACGGATAAGGAAAATATAAAATGTAGGCTCCCATCACTAAGTGGAGGTGCGGGTAAGTGGATATATGAAATGGAAAAACACACCGCAGGACAGAAACTAGCAGTAGGAGATGTGAAGGGCCTGTTAATATCAATATTAGGGGATAGAGCGGATGACATTTGGAAAAGAGCGGGATTCCATGGGGTAACAATAACAAACACATTGCATGATGGTGCACCATTTGCAAACTGCAGACATGCGCTATGGCAGGCACTGAGAGTGCAGTACCCAGACACCTCAGACATAGGAGCCATTACTTCCCGTAAGATGGGTGAAAATGAGGATCCTGTTGATTATATCCAGGACATTCAAGAGAAGTGGCGCATGGAGACTAGAGAACAATGGGACAAGACACCAGCCATATTTTATCATATACTAGTACAAGGGCTCCCAGAAGGAGTTCAGAAACAGCTAAAGAAAGTAGTAGGAATGGAAGCAAAACCATGGCCAGAAATACAACTGACTATAGTACATCACTGCAGGACATGGCAAGGAAAGATGAAACAAAAGGAGGAGGACAGGAAAACAGAAGAGGCCAAATTAGTACAGAAAAAACTTACTAAATACACAATGGAAGGGGCACTAATAACTACGCCCACACCAATGACCCAAAGCCCAACGCAAGTAGTGGCTGCACAAGATCCAGCTCAAATAGCGCCCCCACAAGGTGTAATACAGCAAGTGCCGCCTCTGCAATTACACACACCGAACATGGGAGGAGGGTACCCAATGCAAGGAACTGGGTATTATAGTTATAACAGAGGGAGAGGAGGGTTTATGAGAGGGAGAGGATATGGATATAATACCCAACAACAGGCTGGGGGACTCAGAAATAACTACTCCACAGGGCAACCCGTATACCAAGACAACGCAGGGAGCTTCCCATGGCAAAACAGGGAACCACCCGTGTGTTGGAGCTGCGGAATATTAGGACACATGTCACGTACATGTAGGGTCAGGCCAGGAACACCAGCATGGAATGAGCAAGCACAACCTAGGACATCACAAGAACAGCAGGGCATACAACAGCAGCAGATGTCACAACAAGGGAGTGGCCAACCACAACAACCACAACAGCAACAAACCTATTCACTGCCACAACAACAAATAACACAGTATCTGCCACCGCCACAACAACAAGTAGCGTTAATACAACCACCACCACAAAATGAACGAACACAATTGGGTGGGGTGACGGTGTTGGGACACAACCCTTACACAGGGAATGGCCAATCATTGTACCCCCAATAGGCCAGCCCACAGACGGCCTTGGTGTGTCCCATCCTGTCAGTAACACCTAATAGTGCGGAGGAGCCACGCATAGAGGTAACGATAGGTGACAAAAAATTATCATTTCTTGTTGACACCGGGGCGACCCGGTCTTGCATAAGGGAAGGTAAATTTAAGATGTCAGGCGAAGCCATGAACACCCAAGGATTTTCTGGGGCTAAAGGGTTGGTTCCATTTACTGATAACGTTCCGTTATCTATTGGAGATTATGATCTGTCAGTTCCACTTTTGTATTATAGTGCCTCGCCAGTAAATATACTGGGGAGGGACATAATGAACAGGTTGAACATGACGATCTCGTTTACAGAGGATGGCATAATTTGCTCTACTCCAGGGATTAACATGCTCGCAGCACGACAGATTTTGCAAGCATACTGTGGACAGACAGCGATTAGGGCGGAGCCAGTAGATGGCGAGATATTTCAATATGGCACTGACATGGCATTTGCATGGATGCCAGGGATAGAAGGGAAAATATGGAGGAGACCAGCAGCCTATCTATTCCGACCAGAAACACCAGCTAATGAACTGGAAGGGAAGGTGTTTGCAGTGGACATTGAGAGCATTATTGCAACAGCTGATTATGTTGCTGTGCACGCCCAAGATAAAGAAGGGAGAGCTTGGAGGGCGGTGATAGCACTAGCAGAAGGGTGTAGGCTGACCCAGGTGTCAGATGAAGAGCTGTTCTCAGAAGAAAAGGAAGAAAATGAAATGGTGTTCATGATGAGCGTAGAAATATGGCTAAGAGTGGCTCACAAACAAGTAGCACAGAAAATTGCAATGGCACTTGAGGCACCCGCAGGCACCCCAGTCCCATTTTTTAAGGAGGATATGTCAAAGGTGCCCAAATCATTATGGACTATTAGCCCTTATGACGTAGGATGCATAAAAAGCATAGGGGGTGTAAGGATAAAGTTGAAAAAGGGTGCCATATTACCAAGAGTGAAACAGTACCCATTGTCAAAAGAGGCAGATGAGGGCATATATGAAACCATAACGGCCCTTATAAACAATGGCATATTGGTCCCCTCAGAATCACCATGTAACACAGCTGTGTACCCGGTGCGCAAGGCTAAAGGGGGGTCTTGGCGCTTCATACAGGACCTCAGACCCTTGAACAACATAGTAGAAGCAGAGTATCCAGTAACAGCAAACCCGGCCACAATATTGTGTGGCATTCCGGCAGAAGCATCACGTTTTACAGTGATTGACCTTAAAAATGCTTTTTTCTCAATACCATTACACCCAGACTCACAAGATTTGACAAGCTTTACTTACCGAAATACAAAGTGGAAACATACCAGATTACCACAGGGGTATTGTGAATCACCCTCAATTTTCAATAGAGTAATACAGATGGATTTGGGTAACGTTGAGGTGGAAAGCACAGTGTTACAGTATGTGGATGACATAATAATTTGTAGTACAAACGAAAGCAAATGTAGAGAGGACTCATTAAAAATGTTGACAATATTGGCTGAGAAGGGGTATAAGGTAGACATGGAAAAGATACAATACTGTCAGGAACAGGTACTTTACATTGGCCAACTGATATCTCAACATGGAAGAAGGATTGCACCACAAAGAGCACAGGCCATCTCAAGCACTCCCGTGCCACAGACTGTGAGAGAACTACAGCAATTTTTGGGGCTGTGCAACTACTGTAGAGCATGGGTATTTGATTACAGCTCATACATAGGACCCCTGCTTGAGGGTTTGAAGGAAGCAAATAAAGGGGAGAAAAAGTTGGGATGGACTATGGAAATGAGGGAGGCATTTGACGAATTAAAAGACGCAATATCAACTGCTCCAGTACTGGCATCCCCAGACTATGAGCGGCGCTTCTTTATTTTCTCACATTGCGACTCAGCAGTGATGAAAGCAGTATTGGCCCAAAAAACTAGCATGGGCTATAAACCAGTAGCATTTTACAGCGGTCACTTAGACCCTATAATGTTAGGCCAATTCTCTTGTGAACAAGGTCTCGCTGCAGCTGCTTTTGCAGTAGAAAAAGCATCAGCAATAACTATGGGGTGTCCAACTACACTATTTGTGGAACATGCACTATTTGCGATATTGAATAAACCTAAGTCCACACTAACAACACAGAGGGCATCAGGTTATGAGATTATTTTGTCTAAAGCTGAACTAGCAATTGTTAGATGTAGCACGGTTAACCCTGCAAGGTTCCTAGCAGAAGTAATTGAAGAAGGAGATTACGCCCACGACTGCACCCAAGTAACTGAACTATACTCATGTACTAGGAAAGTTGAAGAAAACGCACTAGAGGGAGGTGAGCTTTTGTTTATTGATGGGTCATCAACTATTGATCAAGGAGATGGGATTAGAAGGACTGGGGCAGCTGTAGTAAAAATGATGGAGGCGCCGGTGTGTGTGGCTATGAAGTGTGTACAATTACCACAGCATTACTCTGCTCAAGCGGCGGAACTCGTTGCACTAATATTGGCATTAAAGGAAAGTTTTAATAAAAGAGTAACCATATACTCCGACAGTGCATATGTTACATCCACTGTCCACTCAGGGCTATCAAAATGGAGAAGAAGAGGGTTTAGGAGAGCTGATGGCACTCCAGTACAACATGCCCTCTTGTTGGCTGAACTAATTGAAGTAATAAACGATCCCCAAGAACTAGCCCTAGTAAAATGCACCGCACACACCAATGGAGAAGACTATGTATCAAAAGGAAATGCAGCAGCAGACGCACATGCGAAATATGCTGCATATTTTGGTGAGATATGGAACCCCACCGACTCACAGAGAGGGAGAGGGAGGGGAATAGCGAGGGAGATGTTAATAAGAGAAGGGTACACCCATCTCCCAGCCACACAGATTATGGAGCTACAAGCGGCTGCACCAATGGCCGAAAAAGAAGTATGGGTGAAAAGAGGATGCACAATGTCACCAACTGACGCACTATGGCGCCAGGGTGGCACTGGGAAAGTTGTAATACCGTTGGCACTGTTAAATACCGCCCTGAGCCAATTACATCACCCTGCCCATACAGGCAAGGAAATAATTGCAGCACGAATTAGAGAAGATTGGTTTTGTCCCGAGTTAACCTCTCATGTGTCAAATTTTATCAGCAATTGTCTCACATGTCAACAGTTTACGGCCGGTCATACTTTAAAAGTGATAAGAGGTATAATACCCCGGCCAGAAGGACCTTTTCGGCACCTTCACATTGACTATGTTGATATGATCAACATATGTCAAGGTAATAGGTATATGATTGTAGTAGTATGCCCATTTTCTAGGTGGATTGAAGCAGGGCCCTGTTCACACCCTGATGCGTTTAGAGCAGCCAAATTCATAGTAAGGGAGGTCTTCCCCAGATGGGGAGTGTGCGAGGTGTTAAGATCAGACAACGGGCCCCATTTCGCAAACGAAATGTTCCAGCATATCACATCCCTGCTGAACATTAAACACAAATTTGCATGTGCATACCACCCACAGGCTAATGGTGTATGTGAACGCCTAAATGGCTTATTGAAGGAGGCAATTGCTAAAATACAACAAACAACAAAGAAAAGTTGGTTGTATTGCCTCCCGTTAGCATTGTTTGAACTTAGAAACAGGCCAGGGTCCGACCACCACCTCACCCCACACGAAGTGGTTACTGGACGCCAAATGCGCCTTCCCCTAACACCAACGTCAAGGGCATTCACCGACCACGAAAGTTCAGCGAATGTGTTAGGTGATGAAATGTATCAATATGTGTCTTCTTTGATTACTAGTGTCGTGTTTGTGTCTCAACAGCTCGAGCGCATACGGGGCGGGTCCACCAGCAATCAAGAAAAAGACGAAAGTACGGAATTGGGAAAGGAGAACTCCTGCAAACTTGCCAAAGGTGACCACGTACTACTTCGCAATTTCAATAGAAGGTGGCATGAGAAGAGGTTCACTGGCCCCCATCTGGTAGAGGACGTATCAACAAGAGCAGTAAAACTAAAGGATAAGCGTGCCTGGAACCACCTACATGACGTAAAGATCTACAAACTGCAGACCCGCCCCAGCGCCAACGACAGAGCAATTGGAAGAACAGCAACCACATCCCCTACAGCGGAAGAAAGTTCAACCACAGACAACGACCCAATTGTTCCCTCGGAGACAATAACTGACGAAGAAGGGAGTGATCCCCATACTGCCCACCCCATGATCACTCGCTCAAAGAGTAAAAATACTTCCGCCATTTGAGCACAAACCCCCCCCATTGACTGCTAAAGTACAGTTGTAACTAAAACTGAAGGACATGATTGCACTAATACACATGTAAACACGTGAATGTTCTCTTTTTTCTCTCGCACATACAGGAACTGCGTAATATTGTATTGTTAAGAAAACTAATTAACAAATTCAGTGTGCAGGTGTAAATGGTGCTGCCAGACGATAACTACCCAGAAGAATTGTCACACCAATTTGTATACGAAATAAAGAGGCCAACATACTTAAAAAGGAGAAGGGTACGTGTATACTACACAGCCTTCCTCCTGGCCATAGAATATCACATGCCCCACCTCCGCCCATACTTGCCAGTCCTAAGAGACCCATCACTTAGAGTAGCGTGGGAGCAGCTCTTCGCCTGGGCACTGAATGACTACTTGATAGGGAGAGCTTAAAGGTAACAAAACTAACATCTAATAACCAGCACTTTTGAGAATTTTCAGGCGGGCAACTATAACGTCGCAAGAATAAGCTGCCAGGACCGCAGCAAGGTAAGAGCAAAATGCCGGTGAAATTAGCATATGTAATAAAAATAATAGGGATTTTTATGATCACCGGGTTCTTGGCTGCTTCTGTCTGGCAGTACAGCTATGCTATTGATTTTATTGCTGCACCCAAACTTAATATACCCCCGTCCCCTGCTGCAACAGGTGTTACGTCAGGTGGTAATAGTAATTTTGCACCCAAGCAAAATAGAGTTAAACGCAGCACATACTCAGACAATAAAGGTATTGATAATTATGTACAAGACTCAGCACACGTCACAAACAACATATGGTACCAACACATGACCCGCATTGGTAAGCAGACAACTGAGGATAGCTGTTACGTTTGCTCATTAATACCATACGCCATGAGCGCTTCACGAACATTTGTTGCCACAGAAATAGATGAAAAAACAGCACAGTGCGTAATATATTTGGCCCTGTTCCAAACAAAAGGAAGATTTCAAGGAACAGTAGTGCACATGACATGGAAAACACGAGACTCATACCCATATGAAAACAACTTCCTCAAGACCTATCTAAGTTATCACAAGACCAGTTTACATGCTGAAGCATTCAGGTACATAACAAGTGGCCCTGCAAAAGGAGAAACAAAGAAGGTAACACTGCAGTACCTACCATGTGATTGGTACGCCACTGAAGTTCCGGGTAAACAAGGATGCTGGGAAAGGCCGCTACTGACGATAACAGGAAAGGTGTTCCTGGGCAACAGCTGGGAGATAGGAGTGATTGGCAGCAACATGGTAACAAAAGAAACTATCTCAACTATCGAGACACACAATCATCGATGTTGGACGACGTGGATCAAGTATGTACCAATGCTCACATGGGTAGAAGAAGATGAAGACCCGATAACTATACTACCATTGACTGCACCCAAAGTATGCTACCAGCATAAAGGAGAGGTGGACGTAGGATATAACACCAATTGTGCAAACGTGATGGAGTTACCTGAGGGGGGAGCGGGAACAGCAGTAATAATGGACCATTATTGGGCCTGTGGGGAAAAGGCATATCATACATTGCCTCCCCTGTGGAATGGTGTGTGCACAATGGTACACGTCAATGTACCATCACTAGTGGTACCTAAGAAGCATGTCGATGTGGCGAAATTTCCTAAAATGGATGAAGGGGATAAGAGAAGAAAGAGATCTGCACCACTCCAGAAGGAGCAAGGAAACAGGACCAACAGCAATGATACTGTCCTAAACAGGAGAAAAAGACAAGGAGAGCCATTGACAGGAAATTACCTGTGGGGAAGATCGGAAACGGAACTAACATCAATACCGCCAGAACATAGACTATTCAGCAGAGCAGCAATGTTCTTCTCCTCAATAATACATCCGGGACTGCAGGCATACGCAAACGCAAAATGGCTCCAAATAACAAGGTGGGAACTAATGATGACCATCAATTCAACAGTAAATGGGTTCAACGCAATTAAAGAGGAGCTGCGAGCTGTAAGGATGGTTGCACTCCAGAACAGATATGTATTGGACCTCCTCACAGCAATGGAAGGAGGAGTTTGTGCAAAGATAGGACAATCTTGCTGCACGTTCATACCTGCCAACGATGCTGACAATGGTACGCTGACAGAAGCAGTTTCACAATTGGCCCAGATGCACTCCAAAATGATGGACGAAAGTAACGGTGTGAACAAGGATAAGAGCTGGTTTTCACTATTATGGTCATGGATGCCATCTTGGCTGTCAGATGGACTGAAAATAATAGTGGGATGTGCTATTTTGGCTGGAGCTGCCCTGATAATAATTAGGTTTTGGAAGGCCCGGAAGGCACGCACGACTGACGAGTTGCTGGAAATGGTGGGAATGCACCCCTTAATGCCAGCAGATGACGGCCAGCATACAGGTGTGATAATACAAGAAAGGGAGAAGTTGCGCACCCAAATTATCACCAATCATCTAGACCCACCATCAGTGAAGATCGAAAACCCAAGGAACCCCAGGAGCTACATAGGAAGATGGGTATACTGTACTCCTGGAGGGACATGTGAATACATGTATTGGTCATTTGAAGATCATGTAAACCATTATGGACATCTCGGCGGGATAACTAAGATATGGAGGGTAAGAGGAGATAACGAGAAGGATATGTTTGTGGTCGACAAGTCGACCAGAGGGGGGACTGAAGTGGGAGAATGGAAGACCAGGCTCCCGTCCTTCACCTCTCGCGCTTGGCCTAGAGGGTCACGGCCCAGACACCCGCCGCGAGAAGAGTTCGTCCAGTTACCAGACGACCAGGTACCATGGTACAGGAACATACGGATGTGTCCACCTGCCTGCCCAGCAGCCCGCACTGGCCGTGCCGACACCTGCGGCTCGGATCAGCTAGACTAAAAACCACACGTCGTTAGAGATGCCATGACGACCTAGACAACGGGAAGCACATCTGTATAAATATACACACTTAACATTCCCACACCAATCTACACGAAGAATATACTCAGTGCTCTGACGTAGGCGACAGGCATATTCACGGACGTGCATCTTTATTATTTTTACATAGGCTTTCAGAGTACAGAAACGCAAGACGCATCATGAACTCATCTATAACGCTTGCTCATGCTTCCCTTGAAACCCGTTACCACCGTGAGAGGTATAATGGAAACACGATATTGGTCATGGAAATATATGCCACTATAATCTAAAGCACCCATGCACGAAATGGATCACTTATGCACCAGGCCCAAGTAGGCCTCAAGCAAGAGTTCCGTGGACATTAACAAAGCAAAAGTCAGGTTGCTGATCCTGCAGAATGAGCCTGGTGGAGCACCCAGCCAAGGTCGCAATGTTGCAAACCCACATCCAAGAACAAATCATCAAAGGCACGATGTTGCAACCTCGCACTCCGCGTACCAACGTTAGAATCATATCTACAAATTAAACCAGACACACAGTGGAAAAACAATATTAATTGTGCAGAATTCTGCCTCAAACACGGTCCCGCCTCACGTGACCAAGCCGAACCTGACGAGATGCCAAAACCCAGGAGAGACAGGGCGTCTGGGTCCCGCACTACGAGACACAGGCCGGGACACTTGAAAGGCTCCATGGACACCTGCTACAGTGGGAACGGTCAGCTCCCACCTATGAATAAATCCTCACATTGTCTGCATGTACCCATATTGAAACATTGTTGCAAACACGGGTACACCGAGAGCTGGGAACAACGGTGGTCCCAGGCTGGGGAGCTCACGGATGCACCAATCAGAACATGGGGCTCTTATCTCACACGTCATTAACGTTAGTCAATCGTTAGGGGTCTTCATGTAACAATTCTTATGTATCTAATTGAAGGGACAACCCAGATATACCACCTGACTACACCTTGACCACTAATATCATTCTCTATATGTGTACTATACTAACCCTACCACTCGAGCAACCAATTATGAGTGGCGGTAGGTTTTTGTTAACTTTTTGAAGTGACGCAAGTAGCGCGTCATATTACAGTAAAAAGGGCCTGCGAGCCCCACGATTGTGTGTGTGTCAGGACGAACGCGTACGCTCCTTGACCCATCCCTGCCGTTTGCATAATAAACAGCAGAAGTTGCCTTGCTCCTTGTGTGTGCCTCATACTCTGTCTCGATCCGAGATATACACGGGAGGAGTTGGGGCCTCCCTGCCCGGAGGTCTGCGGGCGGCCCGGCCGACCCCGGCAGAATTTCCCCCCGACAGGTTCCAGCCAGGCAAGCTGGAAAGGCCAGGCCAGTTGTGTTCCTGAGCACAAGAAGCACAAAGAACGCTTACCGCCTAGTATTCAGGAGTACAGCTGCTTCCTGGTGCGATGGGCTAATCAGGGATGAGGTGGGTGGGAAAGGGGCGGGAAGATGGGCTTGGGGAAGGAGGGAGAGGGAGGCCAAGGGAGCGTGGATGGCACAGCACACAAAAGGACAAGTCAGAATGGAGGCCTGCTGCTGACCCCCAGTGGGTGCACAAGAAGCACAACGAACGCTTCCCGGGCAGCGTTCAGGAGTCCAGCTGCTTCCTGGTGTGATGGGCCAATCAGGGGTGGGGTGGGCGCTTCGTGGGCCAGGGTGATGGGCTGTGGTGAGGAATGAAAAGAGAGGGAGGCCAAGAGAGCACACATGATGAGTGTTCTTACATCTGTGGGTATGGGGGATATTTGTGCAGCAAGGATGCCACAGTCAGAAAATATGCTTTTCCATGAAAAACATTATTTTTTTTACCGTGGCATGGCATTTTATACTGGTGGTAAGGTCAACGCCAAATTGATTAATTTTCTTACAAATGGGGGGGGGGGGCGTTGGTACAGCAAACATGACACAGTAAAATAACAGGCCTTTGCAGCCAAGACATGTTTCCTAAATGTGGCGTGGAATTTTCTACAGGTGTTAGAGGCAACGCGAACATGATTTCTCTTACATATTAGGATGAGGGGCTATTTGTGCACCAAGCAAATACATGTTTTCTTACTGTGCATGGCATTTTATTTGAGCATTAAGAGCACAGCCAACATGATAAGTCAGTGTGCTTACACACAGGGGAGTGGGTATGTGTGCGGCAAACAAAGACTTGTTTTCTTACTGTGTTGCCATGCCATTTTATACTGGAGTTAAGGGCAAAGCCAACATGAATGTTCTTACATGGCCATACAGACCTGCATTGCTCCAACCCGTCCGGACAGGTGTTTTTAATGTGACATGGAATTTTTAGCTTGCATTAAGGGCAAAGCCAACATGAGTAGAGTTCTGACGTGGCTATAATGACCTACATTGGCACAGCCAGTCTGCCACTTTCTTAATGTGGTATGGTCTTTTTTGTCCGCCTTAAGGGCAAATCCTACTTGTTGAGTGATCTTAGGTGGACGTTTTCGACTGCATTGATGCAGATAATCTGGGCATATTTTCTTACTGTGCCATTGCACTTTATACTGGAATTAACTGCAAAGCCAACAGGAATATTTTCATTTGTGATGATACTGATATATATTCAGGTCAGCATTGACATGTTTTCACATTGTATCATTACACACATTTTGGGAGATACAAAAATGAGTGTGTTCTTATGTGGGAATACTGGTATAAATTGGGGCAGCTAGCATGGACATTCATGGACACAGTCAGCATGAAAATATGTATTATTTATTTCCAATTGGCAGGTTATTGGTATATAGAGGGCACATTGATCATGAAAATAGTCCTGTGCACTGTTTGTGACTTGGCAGTGAAAGGATTTCTTCATGTTTTACCTTACAAAAACGATTGTATACTGTGTGGCTTTTGATCTATGTCTTGGGGTTGAACCACCCCGCCCCCTGGAACTCTACCTTGGGTCTTGCTGCTCTGGGTTGCTGCTGCATATTCATGGCAAATGTTTAGACTCTTCCAATTAAAAAATTCACCAGCAGCCACTGAAGCGGGGTAAATGTTTTAAAGTTCAGAATGGCTCCTTCCATGAAGGAGTCTGTGTAGTATGGTGAACATTGGTGAAACCCACCTACAATTCCATTCCACCAGCAGCTCAAATGTGTACCCATCATGCCATTCTTGTGCAAATTTCGCTTTTTTTCTGAAATTTCACAGATTTTTTCCCCAAAATATTTTGCAACCCACTAAACAATGATATGTATCTAAAAAAAATCTTCAATCATGAAAATAGCTGAAATTTCTTCTTTTTTTACCCAAAACATGTTTATAACCCTCCCCTCTCCCCTTAAATAAAATGAAATTTCAGAATAAAATGCAACATGTCAGGTTCGAGAAGCTCCAAATATGGAAGGCGGCAGACACGTCTATGTAATGTACACAGGTATGTAGCCATGAAAGGTGGCAGTCAAGTTCCTATAATTTATAAAACGACATAGCCATGTTCCTGTAATTTATACAAAGGCAAAACCATGGAAGGTGGCAGACAGGTTCCTGTAATGTATACAAGGACTTAGACATGGAAGCTGGCAGACAAGTTCATGTAATAGTTAGAAGTGAAAAGCCATGGAAGGTGGCTGTGAAGTGCCTGCAGTTACAGGTGGCAGGCATTGTTGTGTAATTTGTACATGGATATAGCCCAGGAAGATGTGAGCAAAGTCCCTCTTGTAAAGATGGTGTGGAAACCCCTGGGCGAAGCAAAAAGGACAAGCCGGGAAACCCTATGCCTAAGAAACGAAAGAGTCCAAAGATTTTGACAAAGACTTGTTTTATTCAAAATCCATATTAGAGGCAGCAATGAAAATCAAACATCTCCAAGTGTGCAAGTCTTAGGCTTGACAATGGGTTATAAACATAAAACACTTCACAACTGATATCACATTACTTTCATTTTAATGCAAATGTATGGGGTATAGGGACTGGTTAGGAAAAACATCTATGTATCGGGTACAAAAGGACTAGTCTTTTCATTGGTCACACTCTATCTGATAGCTCCAACTACGACCACCTACCACATTGATACATTGATACAGTTGAATGCATGCCATCTCTAGACTATTTTATTGGCTGTTGCAACAATTGTTGGAGGTTAGGTATTGGATAGCATTGACTTTCCCAGCCTTGGCAATTTGGTAGGTTATCAGCGCATGAGCATCAATAATAGCCTGTGGGAGCGGCACCAAAGTGCTGCTTTTCCCAATTAGGTTGCCATCGCTGACTCTCTAGGCTGCAAGCCAGGACTTGGCACATCTTGTACCTTTGTCTTGAGAACTCGATGAGAACAATGGCCTCAGCATGTCTGTCCATGAAGCGAGTGAATAGCCATATTCTCTAACTGCAGGTCCCGTGTGTGGAGGCCACATTTTGGATTATTCTGATGAGCATTTACTGGGAGTTTAGCCCTTATTACTGTGGGTCTCTTTACCCTTTCTGACCGCTAGAGACTTGTTCAAGTATTTTTCTTCCCAATGTGAAGCCTCAGTCAATGGGAATCTGGCCTTCCAGCGTTGTTTCCTTGATTAATCTAAGAGGAATGTGTCTTGCGCCTGGGAACTGTTATCATCAGTTCTCTTGGGTGCTGGCACAAACCTTCCCTGTTCATGATTCCCTTGGCACGGGCTGTGCAATTATTGTCTGGGCTGTTGAGGTCTGGCTTTTCTGCTGGCTCAGTGAAACAGGTCCCCCTGTGGCTTCCAGGTTTCTTGATGTCTTACATTCACACCAATGTAGTTGCACAATCCATCGTTTTTAAAGTGGCCACCCATTATTGTTGTGTGTCTGCGTTAAGCAAGCTTTATATGTATTGTTATGCGTCTTCCGTTTCATAGTATACATGGAGCATGTGCTTTCTAGCCTATTGGATGCAAGCATATTCTTCATGTCTAAATGCAGTTTGACCTATTGTTTGTGTAGCATCATGGTGGATGCATATCTGCTTTGTGTCTTATTTAATTATGTATTGTGTATTTATAATGCACCTATACTGTAATTGGTGTTTCAAGGCACAGCAAGACAAAAGAGAGAGGGAACAGGTAAGAAGAAAAGCAAACAGGGTCCTACCAGTCTTTGTGACATTTGGATCATACAAGTGCAGTAATGTGTCTACATGTGTCAGTTCCGTCAGTGATGTCATTTGTTTTCATCATCTTGGTTACAGCAAGTTCACATCTGCCATGGGCTGCACATTCAGCTCCTCTTCAGTCCATCCAGGGTAGGATCAGTAGGGATGCCTTCATGAATAATGCCTATTGCATCTGCAGTATGGCAGAGGGGAAGAGATAGATGTCACAAATGATGGGCACCTTTTCATTTCTATGACATTGAGAGGGGGAGGGGCTGACCTAATGAATGACATATTCATTTGCCTCTCAACATTCCCCCTTCTTGTCGAGTACTAGACCACATTCCTGGGAGGACCTTCCCGTCCCCGCAGGATACCTTGGGGATCAATATCTTTGTCAAACCCCTCAGGTCACCTGCATTTATTATGTGCTCGTCCACACTCCAGGTCATATGGCAGCACTCCCCTTCTGGTTTGCAGCACACCCAACATCCCATGTAATTACAAGTGTCTCTGGGATAAAGACATGTTGTGCGTGGAGCGACAATAGGACTTTGTTACAGGTTCAACAGAGGTAGATTTTCAGTTTGTGTTTGCGTGTCCATTTTAGTGTCCATATCTATCACTATTTTCAACCCCACCATCTTTTGAACTGTCGTCTGGCATTGGCTTACAGCTATTCTTAGGATGCAGAATCCAAATAACACGAACAATTACACAGCTATCAGTAGTTTGAATGAGTTAGCCAGCCAGGAGGAGATCCAGGAGAATAGATAAGAGAGACAATTGTCATCATGCTCCACTTCATTCACTTCCTCTACCATTTTTGTGTGGAGATCTGTTAGCCGCTCTATAGCTTCTGTGAGGGTCGCGTTTTCTTCATCTTGGGCAGGGCCTTATGAACAGCAAGACAAGCCATATTGTGTGCACACACTACTCTCCATGGCTGTGATGAGGTCAAGGGCCCTCATTAGGACCCTGGCGGAGTGGGTTTCCGCCAGCGCTAATCGCGGCGGACCCGTCCGCCGTACTACGAGTTCCCTTAGCGCCATGGAGGTTTTCTCCGCCTGGTTTTACCGGGCGGAGAAAACCATGGCGCTAAGGGACCTCGTTGTTAATTACGCCGCCGTACTTTACGGCGGCGTAATTAACTCCTTCCCCACTCCCATTATACCCTATGGGGCAAGAATGGGAATGGGGAAGGGTAAAATGGGGATTGGGGATTTACCGCTCCGCCAAGGTCGGCATGGGGTGGTAAATCCGCCAACCCCCATGGCGCTATCGGCGGCTTTCCGCCATGCTCCGCGGTGCATTTAGCACCGCGGATTCCGCCAGGGTCGTAATGAGGGCCAAGGACATACCTATTTTGAAGAGTCATGACCCTTACTGTTCTTAGCTCTTCCTTTATGGCATTAATGCCTTTCACTGTTGTGTTATTTGTTTGTAGCAATTCACCACAGGTTGTTTGCAACCACTTGGCATTTGTGGTTGCCTGTATCCCGGGAATGACATAAACAAAGAACATTTCTGTCCTGCTGAACAGTCTATGTTAATGTGGTATGTCAGCAAGTGCTTCTTCCATTTTGTCTGAGATAAAGTTGCTCATACGAGTTTCAGGGATCTTTTCTTTCTTTTGTGCGCATTCATTTTGGTAAACCCACCAATTTGTATCTCCTTCTGGGGTACTACCAAGGCTGGTGTATTTACTAAGACTAAGGAGCATATTCCTCCCCAATTCGGAGGCAATTGCATGTATGCTTTTGACTCACAAGTACAGTAGTAGTCAATGAGCACCACAGTACCCACTTTCATACCAGGTACGTTCGATATGCGCTTGCATCCTTCATTTCTTCCAATGCTTACCAGATTATTATTCGGAATACATAGTGGAGCATTCTTGAGGGGTGTTATGGGTATAGAGCCTGCTTCATTTTCTACCTAGGTGAGCAACTCGGAGTAAGTACTCTGCCCATTTCTTAAGACACCTGTCATTCTCTGTCTGTACCACCTCTACTGGTACTGTCAGGAAACCTTGTTCTTTGCACCACATCATCCCTTCCACCCATCCATTGGAGGTAAACACATGTCCCTATATCAGTAGTTGGGGCCATTCCCAAGACCCAGGAATTCCCCCTTTCTCCCTCTTCCATCTGGGACTTGTGCTGACACCACATATTATTGATCACATGGGCCGAATCAGCCATGTAGGCATTTATATGTTCAAAATCATATCAGCATTTCTCTCGAGTCTTTTCGTGTGTTTAGTGGTGCTAGTGAAAAACGGGGTCATTATTTCATTTAACAGGGGAATAGGGGTCACATTAACATATGTTAGTTCGGGTACATGATATGGGATCACTTTTTGTAATGCCAGGAGGGTAAAAAGATAGAGAAAGCAGAAAGTAAAACATATTGCTACAATCATTCTTGCTGAGGAGTCCATATGCTGCTAAGACACACACACATTGCGTTGTCTGTGTTCTAAAAGCCTATATTTAGCAAAATTGAAAAGATCAATTTTTTGGGGGCTGTTTTATACGTTCAAATCGATTCTCAAACAATGAATTCCTACAAGAAAATTGGTATGATTACAGCCATAAAAATCCTCTCGAATATGAACTGTATCTTGGGATTCACTAATACAGAAATAAGTGGTTCTCTACTTGTCTTGAAAGCACTATAACTTTCCACTATGAACAAAAGAATTGCATATAGTAATAGCTTGAGAGGTAACATTTAGTAGTTATTTTCTTCTTTTTCCTAATATGTGTCCTTACTCTACAGGCATAAAGTTCTTAGAGACGAAAAGTTCATTGGAGCAGACTATTTCTTTATGTGAAGAAAGACAGTGTATTCTTATTTAACTTTCTGCGGGTTGTTGCCTGCTCCTTTTAGTGTATCGCATTTGGGGTCTTGTTACCTCTTCTTCTTCAGCTTTAATGTCTGGGACTGGCGACAGTGGGGTCTCACCTTTGCAAGGTTTGACATTACCGAGGTTGAGCTGCGCTCCCCTGCCTTGGACTTTGACAGCAGTGGGGGTGATTTCTTCGAATACAAAGGGGTCCACAAACCTTGGTTTTTTCCAGGTCCTAACAAAAGCAGAGTTGGTATGTCAAGCTGTTCGTCATCTTCATCATTCTTCTTTGACCTCCACTGCCGGGCTCAAAGCTGTTGAGATTTAAAAGAACCACTTGCTGTCATAGCGCCAGGTACTCATGCATTTCAGATCCGAGGACAGCAGCAGCACCATGGGCCTCAGTTAGTGCTCTAGTGGGAGGAGCAAGAGGTATACGCAAATGGCGTCCTGTCACCAGCTCATGAGGAGTCAGGTGATGGTCTGCGTCGGGCTGATTGCATTATGTTAATAGGGCTAAGGGTAAACAATGGAGCCATCCCTTTTTCAGGGTAATTTTTAATTTGGCTATTCTCACTTTGAGCAGGACATTCAGGTGTTCAAAAATCCAATTTTTCTACGGGTGAATAGCAGAAGAGAATGTATGCTTAATCCCCAGTAGGATCGTGATTTGCTCAAACAATTAATTTACAAAATACAGTTCTTTGTCGGATTGAAGGACTTCACAAACACCCCATCGTGGGAATATCTCTCGTACAAGGATTTGTACAGCACCTGTAGCATCGGGGTGTGTGCATCTAGTATGGGTTGTGCACTTCACCCTGGCAATTGCCGATGAAAGTTGCTGTGCATCTATGAGCCTATCCAATAAGGGTGTGTTCTGCACTGGTATGCCGTCAGTGCGTAGGAAGCCTGACCATTGCCAACATGACAGTCCTGCATGTACTGTTGACGTCACATAGGCGGAGTTGGAATGCATTGTGATTTCCTCATACTCAGACATTTATAGGGCTACAATAAGCACTACTAATTCTGATGCTTGTGCTGAAAAATGTAAGGGCAATATTGCACTCGCCACAACTTCAAAGTTGCCGTTTACTTTCAATGTTACCACTGCAGTCCCAGTGTGTCTCTCCGCTGAATTCTGATCAATTGATGATGAACCATCAATAAAAATGATTTCCCCCACTCTGGGTGCATTTTATCTGACATGGGATAAATCGTCTCAATATTCTGTATATTTGGTGTAGTCATGCATGTGATCTCCTTCCTCCACTGATTCTGCTATGAACTTTATTGGGTTCCCTACCTTGCATCTGACTATTTGGGTTGCTGTGTTTGTAATTATCACTTTGTACCCAGATGCTCTCTGTGTGGTTAATGTGCTTTTGTGTTTTTCAAGAATGGGCATGCTACACGTATAATGTTACTTCACAGCCTACCATGATATTAGCCGACTTCTCAATAACAAAGGCTGCTGCAGCCAATGCTTGTTTGTAGGGATAATGGCCTCTCATCACTCGATCTAGGATCCCACTGTAATAAGCTAATGGTTGTTGCCCCAAAGTAGTCTTCTGCGTGAGCACTGCTGCAATTACTACCCCATTCGAGTGTGAGAACAGATACAAATCTGCACAGCAATTAGGGATCCCTAAAATGGCTGCTCTGCATATTGCTCTTTTTAATTCATCTAAGGCTTCTATCATTTCACATGTCCAGGCTACTTTACTGTCATCTCTCAGTGCTTCTTTAAGTCCCTTTAAAAGTATGTGCTGTAATCAAAGACCCACACCCTACAGAACCTGTAAAGGCCTACCGATTGTTGCATTTCCCTCACTTTTTTTGTTGAGGTGTTTTCGTGATTGCTTCTGCTCTTTCAGGGGTCACTTCCCAGGCCTCTTGGGATATCAGCTGTCCAATGTAAAAGGCATCCTCCTAAAAATACAGTAATTTTGCCCTGTCTAACTTGTATAACTTGTCTGCCAATACCGTCATCAGTTGTACTGAGTCTTTTCTGCTGTGTTCTTCTGTTTCACTGCACACCAGAATGCCATCCAGTAACTGAATTACTATGCTTTCAAGGTGCGCATTTCCTAAATCCATCTGGAGGACACTGTTAAATATCAAATGTGATTCACAGTACCTGTGGGGTAACCTTGTATGTTTCCACTTTATTTCTATACGAAAATGAGAGCAGGTCTTGTAACTCTTCATGGTGGGGGATTGAGAAAAATGCATACTTCAAATCGATCAGTGTGAAATGTTTAGCTTTGGATGGGATGTTGCATAGCATCGTAGCTAGGTTTAGAACTAATGGAAATTATGCATTAACAACATTGCTTAGGGGGCGTAAAATCCTGAACAAATCTCCATGACTCCCACCCTGTTGCTTTTTTCACTGGGTACACAGCCGTATTACACGGGGACTCTGATAGCACGAATGCAGAGATTGTATCAAAAATACCCTTATCTGCTTCTTTGCACATGGGATATTGTTTCACTCTTGGCAATATTGCTCCTGGCTCTAGTTTAATCTTAACGGCACCTACTCCTTTCAGTAAGCCAACGTCATAGGGAGTGCTGTTCCACAAATGCACTCAGTACCTGTGCCAAATCTTCTTGGAGAAATGGCAGTGTCTTTTTTATCAATGGCATTCAGGGTACTTCCCTGTTCTCAATTTTCACCCGATAGGTGAGGATTATGACAAACACCACCTCACCATCTCATTCATCCTCCCAGAACAACTCTTCATCTGTCAAGTCAGTCAGTCTGTGTCCCTCATCTAGGGCAATCACTGCCCGCCATGCTTTTCCTTCATCCTCAGTTCCTTGAATAATCACTCTTTCCTCCCTCACTATTACTGTTTCTAATTCTAGTGGGAACACATGTCGTTCCTCCTTGTCCATGGTTACTTCTGGCCTGAATAGAAACTCTGCCCGTAGCCACAATATGTTGCCCTGTATCCCAGGAAGCCTTTTTAATAGGAGATGCACTCCATATTGACATACTTATGGATCCATTGGCACGCCCCTTTGTGCTTTCTGACCACAAAATGCTAATACAAATTCTCATGCACATGTAGAGAATGCCTGGAGTGGAGCACCCTTTCCCCTGATCAGTAAATGAGATGGTCATGTTGAGTTTACTCATCATGTCCCTTCCCATTATGTTGACTGGTGTCTGGGGGGAGTATAAAAGTGGCATGGACAGATCATTTTCTCCTATAGTAATAGGAACATCATCAGTAAACAGAGCATAGTTTGTAGCCCCAGAAAAACCTTGTGCCTTCATAGCAACCCCAGGCATTGGGTATCTTCCCTGCCTAAACACTGGATCTGGTCGCCCCCATACCTACAAGGATGGAAAACGTCTTATCACCTATGGTCATGCTGACTTGTGGTTCCTCATGTGGGTCGGGTGTAACAGATAGGATTGAACACATCAAGTCGGGCTGTGTGCTGGCCTATTGTGGATATAGGTCCATCTGTGTCCAAGTGAAAGGATTGCCTCCCTCTATGGTCACATTCCCAAATCTGGGTGTAGGTGTCTTTGCTCCTGCACCTGTGTTCCATGTGGCCATCGTTTTCTGTTGCACTGGTATTTGTGGTTGCATCTGTGGTTGCTGCATCTGTTTGAATGCCTATTGTGGTTGTATTGGGGGCTGTTGTGTTTGCATCACTTTGTGTTGTGCTGGTTGCATTTGTGGTGCATGTGTCTGCTACTGTGTGTGATCTTGGGTATAATAGTCAGGTGCCTCTGCATTGTGTGGTGGAGGATAGGTTGTCCCCCCTCTTGGGTTCTGCCAAGGTTTTTGCATCCCTCACCTACATTTGGAATACCCAAGCAATGTGTTAAATTTTCGGACATTTCCAACATTGCTGAGGTGATCCTCCAAATCTGGGCTGTCCCCCGTTAAACCATCCTCCTTGCAGAGCTGGAAATCTAACTCCTCGTCCTCTAGGTAAGCACCCTCTTCCTTGGGGCCAGTAATTGTATTCCCCCTTCCTGCAAAGCTTCCTACATGCCATTGGCTGAACTAGCTGTGTGTCTTATATGACCACTCCCTCTTTCCTTCTCAAAATGGCTCCTTCCATTGAACATTTTAATCATTTTATTTTGGACTAACATTGTTTCTTCTAGCTTTCTTTCCTCAACTTTCTTTCTGGCTTTCTCTTGCAACAACTGACAATGGTGAACTTTAGTAAACTGGATCTCTGGCCATGGCTTTGCTTCCATTCCCACTAGTTTCTTCAATACCCTCTGCACTGGCTCGGGTAATCCCTGACACAATATGTGGTAAAAAAAATAGCTATGGTTTTGTCCCATGGTTCACAAATCTCAAGGTGACAACACTCTTGAATCGCTTAAATGTAAGCAACAGGGTCTTCATCATCATGCATCTTGCGTGTCTTTGCATTCATGTCTGGCATATCAGATATTGTACTTTGAGTGCCCTCCATATGGCTGCCCTGCAATTGTTAAATGGTGCTCCATCATGAGCCGTGTTCTGTGCAGTCACCCCGGTATATCCTGATTGTTTCCAAACGTCATTGGCTTTCTCCCCAATAACAGCAGGGAGCAAGCTTTTTATGCCACCCACTGCTAGCGTCATTCCCGATGTCATTCTTTCTAGCTCAAAAATCCTTTTCCCAGCCCCTGATGTTAACAAGGGCAACTTACAGCTCAAATTATCTTTGTCCATTTGTGGACATGGTATGTATTGCCGCTGTCCTTCCCCCTTTTCTAACAATGGGAATAGCGTTAATTCTGTGTTATGTTCAGGTTCAGTTATGCTTTCCGTTTTTGTGGAGGCACCAGTCGTGCTCACTGTCCTTTGCCCTGGTAATTTTCTCAACCTCTGAGTAAATAGGGTAGACTACGCAATCACTCGTTGAATTATTGGGGAATGACACAGGTTCAGGCTTTTCCCCTTTTGGCTGTTCCACATCGGACCACTTTATCTCTCTCTCTGGACTGAAGCCGGTCTCTTCCTCCTACAATTATCCTCACTTTTTTCATCTTCTCTATCCTAAAAAACGTATCATTTTACTGGGGTTTCCCATACGTTCCATTCAGTGCTTTCTCCAACAAGCTTGGTTCCTCTCTCTGTGGAGATCCAAATCCACTCCTTTTCATTTTATGAATAGAACGACTGTCGCTCCTGCTTCTGTACAGGTTACAAATTCTCCTTCGCATCCCTGCTCCCTCATCTTCCCTCATCTTCATCTGGAGGAGTTTGATTTTTCATTATCTCCTCCATTTCTCTACATCACCTCTTCCAGCTCCTCTCTCTTTCCCGCTCCTTCTCCCTACTTTCCTCCTTCCACAACGCATGTCGGTCAGATAGTGAAGCAAGTGGAGTGCTTATTTTGAAATCTGTGTAGAGCCTGCTGATGCAGGTTTGAATCCCGGCAGGGCCAAACTCAGCCTTTCATCCTTCTGAGGTCAATAAATGATCACCACACACCGTGGGTAATAATAAGCAGCGCTCAGGTGCCTGAGGGTTTGTAGCGCTATATAAATGCTAAATAATAATAATAATGTGCTTCTTAACAAGCCTTTGAACTTCCTTCCAACGCCTCTATTGGCTTTGCTCTCTCTGTCTCTTCTATTTCACTCATTCTCTTCTGCTCTGCTTCCTTTTGTCTTTCCTTTTCCTGATTTTGTTTTCTCAGTTTTTCCCTATCTTCTCTCTTTCTCCTTTTCCACTTTTTCTAGTTCTCATTTCTTTCTGTCATTTCTTTTTCTTTCTTTCCCTTACTTTCGCTTCCTCCGTGATTTCTTCCCATTCTCTTTCTTCCTCCTCTAGCCTCCTTCTCTGCCATGCCTCTTCTCCCTCTCTGTCCTGCTTCTCTTTATCTTCCATTTCTCTGCCTTTAGTGTTGCTCATGTTTTTTTTTTCCTGTATAACTTAAGCACAGGGACGTCATTTCACCAAAATGCCAGGGGTAGCGGAAGTGACATTACATGGCCCTTGACCTCTGATGACATCTCAGGAAGTGAGGTCATTTGACCCCATCCCAAAGAGACATCACAGGAAGCAATGGAACATGACCTTTTACCCCTTGCCAAAACAGGAAGTGGCATCACATAGCATTGTTCCTAATACACTGTGAAAAATATGGTTAAAATATCGCTCTAACGTGATAAACATTTCATACAAGCATGAATCACCATATTTATCAGCAGAAAAAAACATTCTATAGCTGCAACTTTTGAAAAGCAAAATATATATTCCAAAATGGATGCTTATTCTAACATAGCCCGAAATGGATGCTTATTCTACTCTAAATGCTTTTGGGAGTATTTTGTCTGCATTGTGAATTTGAGGTGTTTAAGAGCAGACTAAATTGGTGCCTCACCCCCTGAAGTGGACTTGAAATAAACCTTTTATGAGGATAGCAATTATTGTATAGAATTCCAGAAAGACGCATTATGTGATATTCCTATTCTTTCTTATTTAGAGTCAAGTGTTAGACTTGTGGAACCCACTGTTTTTTTTTTTTTTAAAGAAGCCTGAACAAGAAAGTCAACCACTAGAAACAAAAAGCCACATGACATTGGCCACAGACCAGGAGCTTGATTTTTTTTTTTTTAAAGATTGTTTTATTTCTTTTTTAGGGGTAGCAAGGGAGAACTCAGGGGCCGCAAGTGCGACCCCTGGCAACCCCTAAATGACATCCCTGCTTAAGCACTATTTATCATCCCACCCACTTATTCTGGATAGTCACTGTCCTTCCTTGTCACTCTGTCTCTCTTTCTGTCTTTGTGTCTCTTCCTTCATCTGTTAGCTTCTCCTGCAGTTTGCAGCACTTGTCATACTCATTGTACATGGACAGTGGCTATTTTTTATTTAATTTTGTTCCATGTATTGATATGATATGATATGATATTATATGGCATTTGTAACGCGCCTATACACAAGTGTTTCAAGGCGCATATTCACTGCTATCTGCAGGGGGCACACGTACCGGGTAAGTATAACCTGCTGTTGCTTTTAATTCCTTCAATTGGTAAAAGGCTTTAACCATTTTGCCTGCTGTTTCACAAGCACATTCCACATTATACTTGCAAATTTTGGTTTTATACCGCAGAAGACACTTGCACAGGTGCATAAGGGGAGTGTCTCCCATGATGGCATGTCACGCTCTAGACAGCCGATACTTACCAGACATTAAAACTCTATTATCTCAAGATTTTTCCACTCTACATTCACAATTTTCTCATCAACAATATATTCCTCAATTTCCAGCACTTTTCACCCCTCTTCTCATCCCTCTTCAGCTTCAACAACACCAGTATGGGCGCGCACCACAAACACCGCCCTTTGAGTCCAAACCAAAACCTCCATGTGCTCCTGTGACATAAACAATATTGGCAAAATCACGTTTCACAACTTCAAACCGGCTTTTCGCTCTTGCAATGTTAGCCCACACTGCTGATAAACAAAACTTCTTCTGTCATTTCCCCACATTCTCCTTATCCTACCACTGGTGATAGCACTTGCAACACATATGGGTGCATGCACACAACAGCACAACAAACAAGACCCCCCATGACTGTCTTCCTGTCCTACTCTGACGAGGCATCCTTACTTTTCTTAAAACTGCCCCTCGGGGTGTGGTGCACTCTTCTGTGCCTTTGTCACAGGATAACTCTTATACTCTTTGTTTTTTTAATGTATTATTTTCTTTTTCAATACTTAATACCCCTTCTCTGGGTTCAAGGTGCCTCCTCCCGTAACCCTGCCTACAAGTAAACTCTCATAAATAAACGTTTTACCACTGACCCTCACACTTGTATAAACAAATCCCTAAATGGCACAAGGAAATCCCTCCCACCTTTGTCTAATCGATGCTCTCATACTTATATATGTGGATCGGCTGAAGCCTTTGGTATCGTTCCTCCCTCAATTGGCCACTCCCCCTTCCAGCTTGCAGAGTGTAACATGGGTATCGGGCAGGATTTTCTCCAAATAGGGCTCCAAACGACTGTCTCAGGTAACATGTGATTTTCTGGTGTCCACGGGTCACTCTGTAGTCCTCAGGCTCGCGTTTGGGAAAGACGATAATTCCAAGGGAATTGGCCAAGCATCCTCTGCTACTTCATGTAAAGATGGGGTGTAAACCCCGGGGCAAAGCAGAAAGGACAGGCTGGGAAATCCCATGGCCAATAACGGAAGAGTCCAAATAATTTGACAAAGATTTGATATATGATATGATATTATATGATCGTTTTTTAATTCACACTCCAAATAAAACAGTGGCAGCTATGAACATAAAATCTCCATACGTGTGCCAGTCTTAGGCATGCTAATGCGTTGTAAACATAAAGCACGTCACAACTGATGAACACTACTCTTACCGTTACACAAAGCTACGGGGTAGAGGGTCTGCTTAGGGGAATCGACCATGTACTGGGTCCATAAGAGTTTGTCTTTTCATTGGTCACACTCTATCTGATAGCTCCACCTAATGCCACCTACCACATTGACACAGGTGAATACCTGTCATCTCTGTACTATTTAATTGGCTGGTGCAAAAATTATGGGGTAACATTGTTTGAGGATAGGGATGGGTTAGCATTGACTTTCCCAGCCTTGGCAATTTGGAAGGTTATCAGCACATGAGCATCAATAGTAGCCTGTGGGAGCGACACCAAAGTGCTGCTTTTCCCAATTAGGTTGCCATCGCTGACTCTCTAGGCCCCCAAGCCAGGACTTGGCAAATCTTGTACCTTTGTCTTGAGAACTCGATGAGAACAATGGCCTCAGCATGTCTGTCCATGAAGCGAGTGAATAGACATATTCTCTAACTGCAGGTCACGTGTGTGGAGGCCACGTTTTGGATTATTCTGCTCAGCATTTACTAGGATTGTAGCCCTTATTAGTGTGGGTCTCTTTACCCTTTCTGACCGCTAGAGACTTGTTCAAGCTATTGTCTTGCCAATATTAAGCCTGAGTTAATGGGACTCTGACCTCCCAGTGTTATTTGTTTCCTTGCTTAATCTGAGAGCTTTGTGTCTCATGCCTGGTAGCTGTTATTGTCTGTTCTCTTGGGTGCAGATCCAATCCTTCCCTGTTCACAATTAACCTTGTCAAGGGCTGTGCGATTTTTGTCAAGGCTATTGAATTCTGACTTTTCTGCTGCCTCAGCGAATTGGGTCCACCTGCAGCTTCCAGGTTTCTTGATGTCTCCTCACTCGAACATGGTTGCACCATCCGTCTTCGTTAAAATGGCCACCCGTTCTTATTGAGTTTCTGCGTTGAGCAATCTTTTTAGGTATTTGTATGTGTCTTGCATTTCAGCTTATGCATGAAGCATATGTTTCTATCTTATTACATGGGAGAATATTCTTCATGTCTAAATGCAGTTTGACCTATTGTTCATGTAGCTTCATGGTGGATGCATATGTGCTTCATGTCTCATGCATCTACTTGTGTCCGTTCCAGCAGTCATCTTGGTTACAGCATGTTCATATCTGCCATAGTGTGCAAATTCAGCTCTTTTTCAATGCCCACAGGGTAGGCTTTGGTTGGGCTGACTGAATGAATAGCGCCTCTCGCATCTGCGGTATGGCAGCGGGGAGGAGGCAGATGTCATAAATGATGCACACCTTTCATTTGTTTGACATTGAGACAGGGAGGGGCATATTTAAACAAGCCCCTGTAATGTGTATAAGGGTGCATCCTTGGAAGGTGGTAGACAAGTCCCTGTAATTCATACAAGGATGCAGGCCTGAAAGGTGGTGGACAAGCCCACGTAATCTGTATAAGGACATAGGCATGGAAGATAGCAGGCAAGTTCCTGTACTTTGTATAAGGACATAGGCATGGAAGATGGCAGGCAGGTCCCTGTACTTTGCATAAGGACACAGGCATGGAAGATAGCAGGCAAGTCCCTGCACTTTGTATAAGGACATAGGCGTGGAAGGTGCAGGCAAGTCCCTGTAATTCATACAAGGATGCAGGCCTGGAAGGTGGTGGACAAGCCCACGTAATCTGTATAAGGACATAGGCATGGAAGATAGCAGGCAAGTTCCTGTACTTTGTATAAGGACATAGGCATGGAAGATGGCAGGCAGGTCCCTGTACTTTGCATAAGGACACAGGCATGGAAGATAGCAGGCAAGTCCCTGCACTTTGTATAAGGACATAGGCGTGGAAGGTGCAGGCAAGTCCCTGTAATTCATACAAGGATGCAGGCCTGGAAGGTGGTGGACAAGCCCACGTAATCTGTATAAGGACATAGGCATGGAAGATAGCAGGCAAGTTCCTGTACTTTGTATAAGGACATAGGCATGGAAGGCGCAGGCAAGTCCCTGTACTTTGTAAAAGGACAGAAGTATGGAAGGTGGCAGGCAAGTCCCTGTACTTTGTACAAGGAGAGAGGCGTGGAAGGTTGCAGGCAGGTCCCTGTACTTTGCATAAGGACACAGGCACGGAAGATAGCAGGCAAGTCCCTGCACTTTGTATAAGGACATAGGCGTGGAAGGTGCAGGCAAGTCCCTGTACTTTGTAAAAGGACAGAAGTATGGAAGGTGGCAGGCAAGTCCCTGTACTTTGTATAAGGACATAGGCATGGAAGATGGCAGGCAGGTCCCTGTACTTTGTAAAAGGACAGAAGTATGGAAGGTGGCAGGCAAGTCCCTGTACTTTGTATAAGGAGAGAGGCATGGAAGATGGCAGGCAGGTCCCTGTACTTTGCATAAGGACACAGGCATGGAAGATAGCAGGCAAGTCCCTGCACTTTGTATAAGGACACAGGCGTGGAAGGTGCAGGCAAGTCCCTGTACTTTGTAAAAGGACAGAGGCGTGGAAGGTGGCAGACAAGTCCCTGTAATTCATACAAGGATGCAGGCCTGGAAGGTGGTGGACAAGCCCACGTAATCTGTATAAGGACATAGGCATGGAAGGCGCAGGCAAGTCCCTGTACTTTGTAAAAGGACAGAAGTATGGAAGGTGGCAGGCAAGTCCCTGTACTTTGTATAAGGAGAGAGGCGTGGAAGGTTGCAGGCAAGTCCCTGTACTTTGTATAAGGACATAGGCATGGAAGATGGCAGGCAGGTCCCTGTACTTTGCATAAGGACACAGGCATGGAAGATAGCAGGCAAGTCCCTGCACTTTGTATAAGGACGTAGCCGTGGAAAGCGTCAGAGAAGTTCCTGTAGTGTATGGAAAGGACGTAGCCGTGGAAGGTGGCAGGACGCAGGCCTCTGCGCGCAAGTCATTCAGAGGGCAGGATGGCATTGACTCCCAACACTGCGCCCGCCGCCCGGGTAATTGAATTAATTTCCCTGAGAAGATAAGAGGCTTAACACACTCATAGCACAGTTCTTGCCCGCGTAGCGCCGCTACGGAGTGTAATCTTCAAGGAGCCACCTTCGTAGGCTTCTGAAGGTGACAGCACACATTAATATGTGCAAACGCAAAACAGCGCCATTTCTCAAGCATTAAACTCCGTTTACATTCGGCGACGCGTGCGTCGAAGCAGCTCACTGCGTCCTCTCGTTGACATACGGCGTGCTTCTGATTCCTCACCATGTAAATATATTTCCAGCTTTTCTTACAATAAAACGCACATAAAAATGAAGGCGGGCGCTTAAACTGTTTACCGGGCCGCAGACACACTCCGGCGCTCCGCCTCTGCGGCTCGGCGGGTTGCAGGATCTGAACTAACTCAATAATCGGGGCACTTACCCAATTTGAAAGAGTTCAAGTGGGTTTTTTGATAACTTCGGCTCTATTATATATTCATGCGGCCCCGTCGGAAGGCAGCGCTTTCCCACAGTGCTTTGCAGGCGGGTTGCACTCTGAAAGGGTAACTCGCTTAAGATGGGAGCGCGCGCTGGGAATGACTGAGGCGTCCGTCGGTGGCAGTGGAGGGTTTCTGAGAATGCAGCCTTGGGGCCCCCGGAACAGTCCACCCAAAGGCAACGGCTGCTGCTGGAGATTAGCAGGTGAATCTAATCTGATTCCAGCCAAGGTGGGATACTGTCTAGCACGGCAGATATGAGTTTCCTGAAGGCACTGGCCTAAATGATTTGACACGCTGTAGATACAGCTGCATGCATTCCAAAGGGACCCACCTGCTAGGCTTCTTTACAGAATAATGTATTATTGTCTGTATGGAAAATGTAGGCGCTTGCAGTAATCCAGTAATGCCTACGATGGGTGCCAATATGTTGTTTTTATATATATCGTGTTTATTTATTTATTTTTTTAAATTGAAGCGGAATACAATATAATTGATCATGTCCTTAAACATATTTTCTGTGTTATATATATTCAAATCCTCTGTTGTTCTCTACATTCTTGTAGCCTCAAACACATGTTTCTACAAGATATATATTCCTTTCCTCAACATGTATTTCACCACTTGTGTAGCTCTTCAACAGGGGTTGTCCAACTCCAGGTCCTGCGGGCCAGATCCATGTCGGCTTTTCAGGAAACACCTCATTAATATTCATGAGATGAATCTGCATTCAATGATTCTAAATGCATGCACATTATTGCACATGAATATTAAATAGGGATAACCTGAACCCCCATCAGGTTTCCGGCCCTCGAGCCTGGAATTCGATAAAAGCTAGGGTGACCATATAAAAACAAAAAAAAATAAACGGGACAGGCCATAGACATAGAAATGGGGCTAAAACAAACACTAATACAACTGTAGTCCTATGTCTATGTCTCTGGCCTGTTGCAGGGGCCAGGGAGGAGAAGGGGGGAGGAAATGGGAGCGTGAAAAGCATTCAAGTGCAGGAAGAGTCATGCCGGCCCCGATTTCGGGATTTTGAAATCAGGTCCTGGCAAAAACCGGGATTGTAGCCACCCAACCTTTCAATCCCGGGACAGGGTTTATCAAATAAAAAAAACTCCTGGGATCCCGGGACAGAGGGCAATTTCCCGGGACTGTCACGGGAAAACCGGGACGTCTTGTCACCCTAAGAAAACCATGTGGACGATGTTTACAACTGCGGGGCAATGAGATATACTTGTTCCCAGCTAACATTTAAGCAATTGATGAGAAACAAATAAGCAAGGAAATTGAAAGCACTTCATTAGGAAGATTGTATTGTAAAAGAATACAACAAATAATAAGCTTTTACTGAGGCATTAAGCATTCCTCCTGAAGAGCTGCACAAGTAGCGAAACACGTGTGGAGGATATGCAACTCGTCAGTCTGTCTATTGAGCTGCGAAAATGAGCAGCCACATTATGCAGCCTCTGCCATCTTTAAATCGGATATCCCATTGCACACAAACTAACTCTGCTGGAAGGATTGAGCCGAAAGAGGGCAATTGAGATCACTGTCTGTTTTAGTGAGGAGAAGTCCAGGTGGGCAAAAGGTATGGGAAGTTGGTGAACAAGGCGGACGCCTGCATTAGTGATTAGACTGAGCTACTGTTCCAAAATTGACCTTTGTCCATTAGGATGCTCAGGTGTTCCACTACAGGGCCTGGCCTTGGCCATGGAGCCAGTGTCTCCCATAAGGAAAATGACATTTCTATGCAAGGCAAGCTAGTAAATAATTATTCTCTTTTTTCTAACTTTAATTAAACAAAATACTATTCATCCAATGATTGAGTACATCGATGCAGTCAACAAAATTGTCTTGGATAAGATGAGTGACATTAGATCTGCTTGTAAGTGTGTATGTCATCCACTTAGCTGGACATCTCTAGGCCATAGCGTTTAATTAGTACGGCCAGGTGACGCATATAGAAGTTGAAGAAGACACGGGTAAGCAAGGATTCATGAGGAGCCCTGCACTTGACTGGGACATGTCTGTAAGAAAAAGAGAGTGATTAAGACACGTTGAGACCTTTGGGCCACAATTGATTCCAACCTTTAAGCTGCCTAGGTCACGTTCCCTTCCGGCATTGAGGAGTTCACTTAGGATGTTAAGAGTGAAAGTGTCAAAAGCTGCAGAATGATCTACGAGAACCAATGCTCCAGGCCTATGTTTATCCAATGGTATCTGTCACCTGTGGAGTCCCACAGGGTTCCACCCTCTGCCAAGTGATCTTCAATCTATACATGGAGCCGCTGGGAGCCCTCCTAACCACACAAAACATCTGCATACACCAATACGAGAACAACACAGAGCTATTCCTCAAGATTGACCCCATTCAAGGAAATACATGGGCTCAAAACCTACCTTTTGCTGATCCAATCTTGCATGTCCAGTGCATACTTGAAGCTCAACCACTCCAAGACCGAATTCCTACTCCTCACCAACAACACCAAATACCCAGGCCTGCAGACCCACTATCAACCATGAATTGCGAGGGCTTTATACTCAAGCTCACCTCCTGAACTATGTCCCTCGGGTTCCACATCCACAAAAACCTCTCCTTCAAGACACACAAAACTAAGAAAACTCAGGCAGCCTGGTATCAGCTCTCCATCCTGGGGAAGGTCAAGCCCTTCCTCCCTCCAGACAGCTTTAGATCCATGGTTCAAGCACTGGTCCTAGCCAACCAGGATGGGGCAATGCACTACTGGAAGGCCTCCGATCATCCTCCCTTGTGCCTCTGAGAAGTGTCCCACACATGTCCTACACATGGCCACATGCCTCATGAAAAGTCTTCGCAGATACAACCACGTCACGCCGGCCCTAATTGACCTTCACTGGCTCCCACTGCACTCACAAATCACCTTCAAGTCTTACTGCATCATCTATAAGGCAGTCTCCCACATGTCACCGAACTACCTTTCAGAGAAGCTGGTGTACAGCGCACCTCCAGGACTCAGGTCACAAGCTGACTTGAAATCCGCTGCTGCAAAAAGAAAAGGACCAGAAAACAAGCCATGTCTGCCTACGCCGCAAGACTATGGGACCCCCTCCCCGTCAGCATCAGACTCACCCCCTGCTCCTACATTTCAGAAAATAACTCTAGACCCACCTCTTCAAGGAGTCTCTTCTCCTCAACACCCAGGCCATCATGTTGCCCCTCAGACCTGCTGACTTGCTAGACGCTGCCCGCCCCTCTCCTCCCGCAACCCGGTACAGCAGTACCCCTCCTCTGTGCCCCTCTGTATCCTGCCCCTGACTGTAAATCTGTTCTGCTGTTACCACTGAAAAGCACTCTGTTATGCATCTGTACACTTGTATACCTCTGTACAGTGCTCCGTTATGTATCTGTAATGTTGTTCACCTCTGCAAAGAGCTCTGTTGTATCTTGAAGCTTGGTCCGTGTGCAAAAAATACCCTACTAATCATAATAATCCACTGACCACCCAAAGTTGCCCAGAGCAGCTACAACCACGACTGGTTAAACCTGCATAACTGCAGCTTTTTCCAAAATCCTTGCAGGAGAGTGACACATTGAAATTGGACAGAAATTGTTGGATCAAGGCTTGGATACTTCAACAGTGGGGGGACCGGAGCAGTTTTCTAAGATTCTGGATACCTGATTCTAAAGCCTTGTTACCCACTGAGGTCCTTAGGCTAGCTGCAGATAGATAAAGTAATACATTTTAAATTTGATAACAGGTAAAGAGTTTAGTTTTGATAAGAGGGAGATGATACATTTTTCTCACGAGTTGTATTCTTCATATATTCTAGGAAAAAATGCCTGCATCTCGTATATATGATGTTCCCAGAAGAATCACGTGAAAAAATCATCAGTGGATCCGGAATCCTAGAAAAGACCCCATAGACAGCAGTCTACCCGGTATTATCAGCTTTTCCACGAGGTATTGATTGTGATACATGCTAAGCATCTACCCTTTGGTGTTTCTCTCAAGCCTACAAGATCATGATGGCTTGATAATGATTCTGCCTGTGTGACCCTTTTGCCTCCCAGTTACCCACACCCATCGCTAGTCTCTTCAAGCAAACCACAGCACACTAGGTTCCAGCACCACATGGATCATGAAGCAGCAATTTTGCAAACAGAACATCTCTTGCATTGCAAAGATGGTTGCTGACCATATACCCTGCTCCCTCCAGCTCTCTGCCTCACTGGCGCAACTAAGTTGTAGCCCGGTTCCTTGTGCACAGTTCTAATACCGCCTAGAAATGGCATCTCTTAAAGTAGACCGCAGCGCCCCGATCTCTATCACTGGCTTAAACAATCTCTTGGTGTTCTATAGTAATGAATGACCATCAACCAAAGACGCTTTGATATATATAAAAGTAATATGTAAACAGAAAATCTGATTACCTATCCATTACTGAAATCTGGTCATTGTGTCACTATATACTATCACTGACACACTAATGTAGACTAAAAAATCTTGGAAAATAAATTGCACCCATTAGAAGCAGCGACCTGCCTTTATCATACTGATATTAAATGCCACATTATTGATCTGGACATTTTAATTGCTCTGAGTGCCTGGCTCTGAATGCACATCCAACACAAATAAAGCTGTCCTCACGTTCACTTACTACATCCTTGGTCCCCAGGTTATTGTCGTCCTATAGTGAAGAGGACCAATGTTGCCCAAAGCCAACTCCTCAGAGAACGCCTTTGTGATGGGTCATCTAAATACATGGACAGATTTCCAAAAACTCCCCCAGTGGAAGACTTTCAGGACAATATGGGTGCCAAGTACCAGTGATGTCCAAGGACATGCACAGGACCACCTCTTGCTATGGAAGAGGTCCACATCAGATATCAAGAGCACACCCATCTTCTAAGCAGACTCACCACCTGCTACAATGATACCTCCATGCTCTGCTGGCTGCAGATTTAATAACATTAAAACAAGAAAAGAAAATATCCTCAAATGGGTTTACAAATCTGTTCCAAGCCACCCTAGGAGTTTGCTTGATTCAATCATCCCTGGATCTCTTCTAACCACCATCAGCATCATCAGCAAAGAGACGTTGGTTGCCTTAGCCCCACCCCGTCCAAATGACCAAAATCTTCAATCAAACAAAAACAAGCTGGTTGACGGGGCCTCATTAAAAGAATGAGACAGAAGCCTGAATACATAAGGTCCAATTCTAAACAACTCGAAGACAAAAAAAGAAGTACATTCACCATTTTAGAAACTATAGATATACCCTTATCTAGAACAAGTTTCCTTTTTCCACCAGAGAATTTACCAAGCTGCTAATTCAGGAAGAACTTTTATCAATCTAGAGAACTAACTAGCCCAACCCTGTCACATCAAAGGTACCTACACCAGACCTGGGCAATGATATGGTGACATCTTGATGTCCACAAGTGATAGAATCCACAGCTGTACCCCTGCACCAATCAAACATGACCACAGTCTGCCCGAAGGCACACGTAACCATTGAAGACATTCAGGCTTTGCGTTGGTAGACATTATTCATAGCTGTAAAAAATCCAATCACAACATTGAAAGCCATCATAGACTCTTTTATGACTACACTGGGAACCCACCCCACAATTTGGAGTTATGCATTCTTACCAAGTGGTATCATCACAGCCCCCTTTAAAAAAGCTTCTATTATTCCCCACCTGGAGAAGCAAAGGACCAACCTCTCAATTGCCATAAACAATCAACCAATTTCCTCCCTCCTATTCAAGGTTAAACTGATTAAAGGTCATTCACAGAGCAACTACAGGAATGTACTGAAAGAGAAGGCCACTTCCACCACAATCAATCAGGGTTTTGGCCAGGAAGTATAACTAAATATGACCCTCCTGGACATGAGAGGAGACATAATCCAGAGCCTTGACTCAAACCATCCTCTCAGACATATCCTCCTAAAGCCTTTGGCAGCCTATGGCACGGTTGATCATTATGTCCTGTTATCTACACTTGAGATATCCATGGGCATCTGGGGCACCGCCATGAAAGTGCAATGCTAGTGTATGGGCCGGAGATCATCATTGAATGTCCTTTCAGCCTCTGTGTTTATCTAAGTCCATAGTGTTTAAAGAACCTGATAAAACTGGATTTTAGGGGCTGCAACGTGTGCTGGAGGATGGACAGGTTTGGAACACTTACAGCAGAGTGAGATAGCCCTCTACAGTCAGAAGGCGATGGATAACTTGAAAACTTTCTCTCACTTCTTATTTTGGAATATGATTCTGAGATCATGACTGGTGTTTTTGCATAAAGTGTGTCCAGCTTTGTATTTGCAGCAGGAATTGGTGCTACCAGTCCTGATTTCCTCCACACTTCGGTAGAAGGGGCAAAGAGCATAAGTGTCATGCGCCCTAAATGGAAACTATGGGACTATTGGAGAAACCATTGATTGTTCCATTACTTTTCCTACTGTTTCTTGGGCAGCGGTCTAGTTGTTTTAGGAAATATGGCTGCCGCCGTCTGTATACAGACTCCTTTGGCAGCCACTCAGTGTGTTGCACCTTCAAATTCAGCCTTGTAGGTAACGCTAGTGTTTTCCTTCCTTTGAGCTAACGCTCCGTTGCCTTTTCTACTTTGGTGGATCCTCTCTGTTTATTCAGGCATCCCTTCGCCTGGTTGCTTCCGCTATCCTCCCGTTCACTTGCTCCCTCGTGCAAACGCTTCTGTGCATCTTGGGCTCGCGTATCTGCAAGTTTCCCGACTCTCTTCCCGGCTTGCGTCTATGCGAGAGTTAGCTTTATTTCCTTCATTTGCTTCTGTGCTATTGCTTTACTTACCTCCGTTCAGTAAAACTCTGCTAACCAAAGTAACTCCAACCACCCCTGATCAGAACCTAGATAACATCAAATGTAATTCTCAAACTCTTGATTGACCCTCTCAGTCTGACCATTACCCTCAGGATGATGACTGGTGGTTAAATGTATGTCAATGTTCAATTCTTTGCAAAAAGCTCACCAAAACATCAAAACAAATTGAGACCCACGATCTGAAATAACTTGACTAGGCAAACCATGTAACTTCACCAAATATTGCAGAAATACCTGAGCTAAAGAAGTAGCAGTAGCTGCCCCCTTAATGGGAATAAAATGCCTTGCCTTTGAAAAACATCCACCACCACAATAATAGTGGAACAACCCTTGTCTGGTGGCAAATCTACAATATAATCTACAGAGACTGTATGCCAAGGGAAAGGTGGAATTGGAAGAGGCACCAACAATCCTGCTGCCTTCTGATGGTCTGACTTAGAATGAATACAGATCTCACAGGTTCTCACATAGTTCTCAGTATCTCCCTGCATCTTCTCCCACCAAAACTCCCTCAGCAAAAGATCTAGTGTCTTTTTAACTCCAGGATGTCCTGCCAATGGTGAATCGTGACACTCCTTCAATGCTTCCACACATAACTCCTCAGACGGTAAATACAATCTGGATCCCACAAACAGTAATCCCTCCTTAATTTGACATTCAGGGTCTTCAACAACCCACTTCAAAATCTTGTCTTCAGACTACAACTTCTGTATTGCTTCACAAAAATCCTGAACCTTTTCAATCTTCCAAATCAATAAATGTTCCTCTGACAGCAAAGGTATTAACACGCAGGGCTCACTCTTCACACTTCCACGAATACATCGAGACAAAGCGTCAGCCATACCATTTTGTCTACCTTGCCTGAACAAGATGACAAAATGATATTCCATGAAAAATAATGATCAACGTAACTGTCTCGGGGTCAAGGTCATTGCAGAGCGAAGAAACGTCAAATTCCTGTGATCAGTCAACACAGTGACTCAATGTTTGGCACTTAGCAAATAATGTCTCCACACGGTGAAAGCCGCCTTGATCGTCATCAATTCTTGATCTGAATTTGTGTAATTTTGTTCCGCTAGAGAAAAGCTTTTTGAGAAGAATGCTACTGGATGAAGTTGTCCAGTGACTTGATGACGTTGTGACAACACGGCCCCCATCGCACAGTCTGAAGAAAAAAGGTTGCTCCATATCAGGGTGCAATAAAATTGGACCTGTCACAAACTTCTCTTTCAGGAACTGAAATTCCTTCTTAGCTTCCACACTCCACACAAACTTAAAACCCTTCTTCAATAACTTAGTAATTGGGAAGACAATTTGCATTTTTTTAAAATTAATCTATGATAAAAATTCACAAATCCAATGAAGCTTTGTAAATCCTTCACCATCATGGGTTGTGGCCATTCCTTCACTGCCCACACCTTGGTCGAATCCATCTCAAGTCCTTCTGGAGATAAAACAAACCCCAAAAACACTACCCTGTCCATATGAAATTGGCTTTTTTCTAACTTAGCAAACAATTGATTTTCCCTTAAATTTATCAAAACCTTCCGAACGTGCTCCTCATGCTGACTTAACTCCTTAGAAAAAATCAAGATGTCATCTATATACACTACTACAAAAACATCTAAGAATTCTCGAAGCACCTGATTAATAAAAAAATTGAAAAGCAGCAGCGGTATTACAGAGACCAAATGGCATAACTTGATTTTCGAATAGCCCATACCGGGTTCTAAATGCTCTCTTCCATTTGTCCCCTTCACAAACTCTTACCAGATAATATGCCCCCCCTAAGATCAACTTAGTGAAAATCTTTGCTCCCTGAATTCTGTCAAACATGACTGAGATCAAAGGTAAGGGATATCTATTCTTGATCGTGATCTACTTTAAAGCCCTATCATCAATACATGTCCTCAAAGTTTTATCTTTTTTGGGAACAGAAAATAAGGGTGACGCCACAGGTGATGGTGAATGTCGAATAAACCCCTTGGCAAGATTTTCATCAAGATACGCCTTAAGATGTTCATTTTCCTTTTCTGTCAATGCGTAAATCTTCCCACAAGGAATTGGCGCCCCATCTTCAAGGTCAATCTTACAATCAAATGCACGATGAGGGGGTAATTCATTTGCCACCTGCTTTTCAAACACATCCTTGAATTCCTGATAACAATCTGGTAACACTCCAGTCACAGCTCCAATCAAATATTCCTTAACAGCACTGGCAGCTAAAGCCTCTCGCTGAATTTCAGAAACAACCTCCTGCCCCAGACCCCAATTCTGCATCACCAAGGAACATTGCTCTCTACAAAATCCCAACCAAAATTCTACAGTCCTCCTACCCCAATCAATGGAGGGATTATGTAAGGTTAACCAGGGCATTCCTAAAATAATTTGTAGCTGTGGTGCATCAATTAATTCGAACACAATGTCCTCACCATGCTCCTCCCCAAACTTCATCCTTAAAACACATGTCATCTGTGTAATTAATCTCGATGTCAGCTGTGTCTCATCCACCGCTCTCTCTTGTTCCGGAACCGCCTTTTCCACCACAGGCACTCCCAACTTATTAGCTAACGCAAGATCCATGACATTTCTGGGGCTCCTGAATCAATCGCACATGGACCCACACACCTCAGCTTTTTTTCCCAAAATAAGGATTCATTATTTGAGTTATATGAGGCACCGCTGTCTGGATGGTATTCGCCACCACCTCTCCTTTTCCAGCGGCGAATGGAGGGAATCTTTCCGGAGTGCGTGGACATATTCCTATAAAATGTCTTCCATCGCCGCAATACAGATGCAACTTCTCCCTACACCTTCTGTCCTTTTCCTCCTAGTCAAAGGGCCCTAATCTGACTGTCCACCACCTGCCCCTTTACTTCTTTCTCAGTCAGTTCCAACTTTGGATGTTCACCCCTACTCCAAATTTTGCCGTCAGAAAAATGTCTCCTCTTTTCCAATCTCCTCTCCGCTAACCTTAAATCCAATTGAATGAATAAAGAAATTAAATCTTCACAAACTGTCGGTCTATCTACTATAGTAGCCAACGCATCCATAAGTTCTTCCCGTAAACCACGATAAAAAATTGAAGCCCTCTTCTCCTCTGGCCACCTACTCTCTTGTACTTATGAACTGAACTGAGTTATGTATGCCACCAACTCTCTATTACCCTGACACAACTCCAAAATCTCCCCGTCTACACTCAAGGAGGACGTTCTTCTATCAAACATTTTACTGAAATCCTCTTTAAAACTCTTCCAGTCCTTGAAATCCCTTGCACACCTTTCTACCAATGGCACAGACCAAGCAGACGCCTCCCAGTAAGATGTGAAATTAAAAAATCCACCCTTGCGGTTCCAGTGTGGAAAGCCGCAGGTCTACACAGAGTGAAGTTCACACTGCATTAAGAAACCTTTTAACTTTCTATAATCCCCTAGAAATCTTTCCGGAGGTGCCAAAGAAGTTGAAACCAAAGAAACACCTGGACTCAAATGTATGTCTTTAGCCTCAACAAGCTCAGATGCCTGCCCCTTAATGCCAAACTCAGGATACAAAACTGGTGGTTCCCGCTCTATTGCTTTACCACCCTCTGATGGTCCTGGCAACTCTGATTTATGTACAAAACTACTCAATTCCTCCATCCTTGCTCCCAAAGCGACTGTCTCACACTTGGCAACCTTTAAATCCTCCTTAATCTCCATCAGAATCTTCCCTAAAGCGCCCAAACTTAATTCTGGTTCCGGGTCCATCTCACTCAGGCAGGATTTAGATACGTGGGCCTTTCATTCTGTCAGGTCCAGTAAGAGTCTTCCTGCGGTAGTGATGCTGGCCCACCAGATCCTCCAAGTCTGCCCGCCCTATAGTCTCTTAGCTGAAATAACTACCTAGCGGGCAAACCCAACGGGAAAGGGGAATTGGGATAAAATAACAAACACAGATATTCACAGCACCCACTGCTCCTGCCTTCTTCATGGACTGCATATGCTTCAGTCTGTTTTCGGATTCTCTCCAAGTGATACTGTGAGGATATAAAAGCAATCACAATTAAACTATTACTTACGTCTGTCTCCCAACCCACTCTTACCTTATCTTCTAGCCCTCTGAGACCCTCCATTACCTGCAGCCTATGCTTGTAAGCTGATAGGCTTCCTGTTATCTTCTACTGAAGTTTCTGGCAAGTCTTCACACAACTTGAAAACTGCAGATGCGTTAAAATTTGGTTGGCCTGCAGTTTCTCTTACTCTACTCCCTGACTCTCCAATCAGTCTTTTCTTTAAGTCCTTGAGAGTTCTAGAGAGTCTAGTAATGTTTGGTCAATTTAATGAACTGCCTTGCAAGCTCTCTGCACTGCCAATGTTTTGCTTTAACTGACGTCGAAGTTTTCACAGATGATTTCTGGATTCGTTCAGAATTCTAAAAACTCGCTTCTCACTACCTCCTCCAGGTACAGTTCATTCCCTGTTTGCCTTCTCTTCAAAGAACCGCAGTTAGTACTTAATTCTTACTGTTAAACCTCTGAAACTACTCTGTGAGGCAATCCTGTGAAGAAGAGCTGCAAAAGGAAAACCGTTGTTGAAAAAACCCGACTGAATACGTGGCTCGGCTCATATGCATACATTAGAAGGTCCTTTACTTTAAACCGCCCGGAACGGAAAGGCGCAACGAGCGTTACATAAATAAGAACTTATTTACAAAATGTGAGTAATTTATGTTAGTGTAATTCTGAGTTGAAAGGTTTGTAGATTCAGCTTTGTGCCCGACTGCCAAACCACACGCCTCATTTAAAGGGTTAGCATTAGTCTAACGCGCGCACAACAAAAACACGCGCACTGTAAAAATCACGTGCACCCTTCAGAAACGACAAGCGAGCCTCTATGTTGCTACAAACACCTTGACTCTCATTTACTTCAAAAGTTTTAACTGTTACGAACTTTAATTCGAGTGTGTCCTTGAACTACACGCTTCATGCAATTAAAATGGAACAGTACTATGGATAACTTGTTTTAGTTTTTAGTTTTATAAGTAATCACTGGCACTTATCTTGCTTCATCTGTTCATGACTTCCTTTCTTCATCAGCACACATATTTAATTGAGTTCTTCAACTGCTTCGGGTTCTTAGAGTCTCTCCACTGCAATTTAATCTCTACACTTAAACTTCTTCTACTTTTATTGAAAACTCTGCTGAGCTATAAAACTGCAACCTGCTTCCTTGAATGCTTGAATGAAAGGCAGTTTAGGATTCTCAGTAGAATTCCAAACTACCTCACTGCCAGTCTCCTCCAATCACTGCTGCTGCTGAAAGGCTCCATCTTGCCTTGGGGAAATAGAGGCCTCCCGAAGATTTCATTAAGGGAAAGTTTCTTTGGTTTATCTGTTTCAAGACATAACCCATACAACTACAGCCACCTACAAACCACCACCCCTGTACCTCCTCTAGCTAGAGTGTTTCAGACATGCACTTGTGAATGTACTCCTAAAAGGACGACCTTTACGGTGAATGAATGCCCTTATGTGAAAACCGTATTGTGTACCCTGGAACCCTGACAGTAATACAGTAAGGTACTGGTAGAAAAAAGAAAGGTCCATCGGAGAGAATGAAAAAAGTCAGTTAGGGATACGAGAGATGTAACAGATAGTTAAAGAAAAAAAAAGTAAGACAACTGAAACAACAATATAAGAACTGGGTGATATGTTTCAAGAAAAAAAGAGCACAAGACCAAGGAGAGGGTATGCTCTGGCATTGAAGGGCAAATCCACGAAAGAAACTTGGGAAATTATTAACAACTTAGCGCTTAACCAACAAATCCGACTGAATAACGTAATTCTGGAAACAAAATGGATTGAACACTTTTCCAAAGTGTTTGGTACAAATAACAAAGCCCAGGAAGAAGAAAACTTGCGGGAAGAAATATGCTAGGAAAATAATTTGATAGAAGATGAAAGCTAAAAAAATAATTAAAGTATTAAACAACTCAGCAACTATAGGACCCGATGGACTCTCAAATATTATTTTAAAATGCAATCCAAAAAATGTCTCCCAACCCACTCTTACCTTATCTTCTAGCCCTCTGAGACCCTCCATTACCTGCAGCCTATGCTTGTAAGCTGATAGGCTTCCTGTTATCTTCTACTGAAGTTTCTGGCAAGTCTTCACACAACTTGAAAACTGCAGATGCGTTAAAATTTGGTTGGCCTGCAGTTTCTCTTACTCTACTCCCTGACTCTCCAATCAGTCTTTTCTTTAAGTCCTTGAGAGTTCTAGAGAGTCTAGTAATGTTTGGTCAATTCTTAGAGAAACTCCATGACCACATTGCAGTAACCACAAAATTACCAGTAACCTGGACATTGGGAATAGTAATTCCCATTTATAAAAAAGCTCCCAGAACAGATCCTGTGAATTATAGGCCGATTGCCTTATTAGACGTCCCAGGGAAGATCCTAGCATCTCACTTGCAAGAACAACTATCAACTTGGGCAGAAAAATGTAAGATTGTTGACCCGAGACAAACAGAGTTTGCCAAGTTCACTGGAACAGAGTTGAATCTATTCATACTCTCATTAGTAAAATTAGAAGCAATAAAAGCCATAATAAAGCTATATATTGCATGCATCGACTTAAAATAAGCTTTTGATAGTGTGAATAGAAGAAAACTGTTGGATAAATTGCACAAATGGAATTGCCCGTTAGATTTGTTATCCATGATCATTGCCTTTCACTAAAAAACAAGAATAAAGGTGATGTTGGACAAAGATGAAAATCTAACAAAAGAAATACAATCAAAAAAGGGAGTGAAACAGGGCTGCCCACTTGCGACCACCCTTTTTAAGTTATACATGGCAGACTTACTGGTAATAAGAAAGGATGACAACCTAAATCCACCAATAATAAATAACACCAAAATAACGGCAGTGGTCTACGCAGATGACCTTGTGGTCATTGACCAAACGGAGAATGATCTAAAAAGGAGTTTGAATAATATTCATGAGTATATGGAACAAAATGACCTAACAATCAATAGCAACAAAACAAGGATTCTTGAAATTGGAAAAAAAGAGGGAAAAAACAAAACAGATTCCAATGGAAGCTTGGAGGTAAATGGTTTGAATCAGTAGACTGGATAAAATATCTTGGTGTCCAGTATAACATTGCTTGGTCAGAGATGCTATGGGCAGCCGAATTAGTAAAGAAAGTTTCCTCTCTGGCAGCTCAAGGAGCCATATTACACTCTCGATATGGAAAATTCACAATGATACCTTTAAGGAGTTTCTACCAACAAAAAGTGATAACTTGCCTAACCTATGTTGAAGAAGGAATGTTTAACACAGATCCAGATATCTGGCCAAAACTCGAAGGTACGTTTTGGAAAAAAGTTCTGAAATTACCAAATAACTTGCCGATATCGCTAATAAGATTAGAACTGGGGCAACAGTTGCTTCATTCCATGATAATATGGAAATCCTTGAACTTGTTTAGGAAAATAATGGAAGAAAATCAAGCTCTGCCCTATCATGATGACTGAAGGAAAAGGGTCAATACCATTGAGCGAATGGAGAAAAAAAAAATATGAAACATTTAGAAACATTACATTCCTCAATAGACGTGCTAACATTGAACCCAGACAAAGTGAAAGAAAAATGAGAACGCCTTGACTGAATTAATACACAGGAGGAAAAATAGAAATACAAAAACTCGGTGAATACAGCAAAAGATTATGGAAAATTGAATGAAGTACCAAAATATTTACACCAGTTCCCCAGTAAATTCCACAGAGATCAACTACTTCCAATCAGATTAAACATCTATCAAACAAATGAATATCTGTAGTTTACAGGAAAAAGGGGAACATAAAATGGAGACTGTAGAATGTGTAGAGATAGAAATCACAAAGAGTCAGTAAGACATTTAATGACAGTGCAAAGCACTGATGGAAAGAAAAACAGTTTTTCTCGGGAAATACGCAAAAAGGGAAAGTACGGAATCGGCTGAAGACTGGTGGAGTTTTTTTTAACAGGAAACAAAATAGTTTTAACGTGTGTCGGAATAAACTTTCTAGAAGATCGGATGAGAAAAATAGAGATGGCGGAAACGACTTGATGGAAACATTGATTTATGGTACTGGAAGAAGGAAACATTGGAACTTGAATTTCATTTTTAATAAATATGGCTCTTTTTAATATATTGGATGAGTTGACAAGGGATAGACACTATAAGTATAGTAGTTTTAGCTGTGGAATTGTGTTTAAAGTTTGTATGTAAACTAATTCACAATAAAGAAAATAAAAAAATAAGGCGCAAATGGTTACGCTGAATGTGGCGAATGTTGGTGCTGCTATTCTTATGATTTGGATCTAAATAATATGTGGTGACTGCATCCACTGTTGTCCCAGTTGTTTCTGTTTACTAATCCCAATTACCCAATATATGATATATCCTCATCTGTGAGGTCGGCGTTGGCATGGGTGACTTGGAGGTAAGGCCTACATTACACATGGAAATCACTGTTACACTGGTTCCGTCCCTCATCCCATTACTGAATTCCCACCCTGACCCCAATTGTCTTGCGTCTGGAAATACCTTGGATACTAACCGGAAGTAATGCATAAGGGGTTGACCTGTATACCACAGGAAGGGGAGGAGCCATAGGAGGAAGAGAAAGTAAGAACGCATGTTAAAGAGTACTCTATACTAAGGGGTGAATGGGTGAAGGGACAAGTGATTGGGGATTACTGAATGTGGTATTTCTGCCCACCGAGACAAAATTCCAGGTCAACACCCTAGCATTATTTGGGTGCAGTTGAGAATGAAGAGAGGTTGGCTTAAAGGTTAGACAGCATTTGTTTCCTGGAGTGAAGAAGAGAAGTCAAGAGCAGACCGAGATGGAGGTTTGACTGCAGAGGCAGAAAAAGACTTTTTGTGCATTGTCTTATTCCTGCAATGAGAAATGGCCAGTGTGGGTCGACTGTGAGGGGTGTATGGGCCTTCATGGACAGCGAGTTTGATGGCAATGCAGGGTGGGCTTCTGGGACGTGAAGGTCTTGTAGGTGAGCCAACTTGGACATATGCAGTGGGGGGATGTGGTCATACTCTGGGGTCCTGCCGGGCAGCAGAAATGTTTCATAAAACATCAATCTTTCGTGTTGCTAACATTTCTAGGGAGCCAGCAAATACGCTGCCCATAAGTTAGCTAGGATTTAAAATGAGATATACATACATAAGTTACAGAAACACCATAAGCATGATTACCAAATGGAAATACTGAACCAGTAACAGCTCACATCAAGTAACCATTTACAATAGCTGCAATCAACACAACATAGTGTTGACAATGGATAGTGTAGACAATGGATAGTGAAGACAACGGCTAGTGTAGCCAATTAATAGTGTAGACAATGGGTGGCATAGGCAATGTGTAGTGTAGACAATGAATAGTGTAGACAATGGACAGTGTAGTCAATGGATAGTGTAGACACTGGATAGTGAAGACAATGGCTAGTGTGGCCAATGGGTAGTGTAGACAAAGGGTCCTGCAGACAATGGGTAGTGTAGGCAATGGATAGTGTAGACAATGGCTAGTGAAGACAATGGATAGTGTAGGCAATGGGTAGTGTAGACAATAGATAGTGTAGACAATGGCTAGTGAAGACAATGGGTAGTGTAGACAATCGATAGAGAAGACAATGGCTATTGTGGGCAATGGGTAGTGTAGACAAAGGGTACTGCAGACAATGTGTAGTGTAAGCAATGTATAGTGTAGACAATGGGTAGTGTAGCCCATGGATATTGTAGACTATGGGTACTGTAGACAATGTGTAGTGTAGACAATGAATAGTGTCAACAATGAGTAGTGCAGCCAATGGATAGTGTAGACAATGGGTACTGTAGACAATGGATCATTATGACAACGGGTAGTGTTGTCAACGGTAGTGTAGGCACAACATGGGGGATTTAGTTTAGTGCGATCAGGGGTAACTCAGGCGACCCCGTGAAGAAGGGTGTGGGCTCTCCCAGGGATCTACTTGATTACTAAACCGTTTTTACTGCGACCCCCCAAAGGTTTTTTTTGTTTTATTTCAACCCTTTTTTCACCCCATATGTGTGCAGGGAGAGACCCCCCACATGCCCCCTATATTCACTATATGCTATAGCCATCCCCCCACATATATATGGGGTGAAAATTAGGTGTCTATATATTTTTTTTAAGTCGACATTTTGGGAGAGTCGCAGTTAAAACAGCGCAGTAATTGCACAATCCACTCCGCCAGCATGCGAGAGGAAAGGGAAGACATAAGAGGCGTACCATTAAGCCCGTGAATACACCCCCTGATGCACCCTCAGATCACGAAGAATGCAGTGCGTCTGGTAATTCATTTTGGGTGCATGGAATGAGACCAGGAGCGACCGCTCCTGCCCATCGGCGCTTAAAGCAACCACTTCAGCCAGAGTGGCCCCATTGAGACTCCACCGAGATACCGGTGAACCAACACTGCGTGGGAGCGAAGTATGTCTAGTGCGTACCTGCGCCCCCTCGCCTCTTCACCCCCCAGGGGTAACCCACCTCAAACCATGTGGCTATATTTCCTGCTGAGCAATTAGGCGCATCGTGTAGGGGTCGCCCAATGTACCAGCTGCTACCCCTGCCCTGCTGTTTGGTACACCCAGCAATGCCCTTCAAAGGGCAGTGCGGGAGGGGGCTGGCTTGCAATGAGGGATTTGTGGAGGAAGCATGAGGTAGACCCAGCCGCCACCCCAGTGTCCACCCCTAACTTCAAATGCTCAGACAGTGAATATCACGTGGCACCGGCTTCCATAGTTTAGGACTTTAAGTGATGCGTTGCACATGTCATGCTTGTTCCTTCACCTTATCTGGCCTGGACTGCGTCATTCTTGCTGTCCTTTTATGTGACGTCACGGCGCAATAACGTAGCGGTCCACTTTTTCCCATAGATAGCTATAGGGCCTCATTACGAGGTTGGAGGTAGTCATGGCGCTATTAGTGCCATGACTACCTCCAATACTAATACCCAGTCAGCCCTTGTTCAATGAGGACTTACCAGTCTATTCCGACCTTCGTGGGACCGGTAAGTCCCCATTGAAAAAGCCATTCCCCATTCCCATTTCAGCCCCCATAGGGCTCAATGGGAAGGCGCTAATAACGGTACCGCAAATTGCGGTACCGTTATTAGCTCTGAAGACCCTTAACGGGTCCCGTCCTTAACGCCTGGTAAAACCAGGCATTAAGGAAGGGACCCGCTAAGGGACCTCGGAATAGGGCGCAAAGGGATTACCGGCACCAATGTCCTTAATGTTGCCTGGTATCCCATTGCAGCCACCTCGTAATGAGGCCCATAGTGTCTTCAATTTTATGTTGATGTGTTACTAGAAGGCGATGTGTGCATTGTATCAAATGAGACATCTAACACAATGCTGTGTTCCGGGTGATTTGCACTCAGCGCATAGTCCCCACCTTTCTTTCAGAATATGGATCAAGCTGCACCTTGGGGGCTCTGCGGGGTTCTCCGGAGCAATGCCTTTTGATTTTTAACAGACTGGAAAGCAGGCAATAATATTTTATAATGCTCTTAATACCGGAGACCAATCTCTAAGTGCGAGACCAGGATTCAGTTCCAAGACAAACTCCTTGCACCTGAGCTATCCTCCAAGCCCACTATAACCCACACTATTGATGTGATTAATCATTTCAATTCCATTGACAGGGGACTCTCCAAGGTTTCCAAATGGATATGAGTTCACACAGTCCTGTGTTTCCTTTGCATTCTAGTACGTATAGGGCTGCATCTATGACTGCGAATAGTAGTAACACGCGAACGCTGGAAGGAATATCCACACCTGAGAGGGGACCACTTCCCATCTTTGACATGTACTCCGGCTCTTTAGAGAGAGAGTGAGAGAGAGGGCGTGAGTGTGAGAGTGTGTGTGTGAGAGAGAGATCCTGAAAAACGACCCATTGCTTGCTCAGTTTTCTATAGTGGCGAGGGCTATCCGGGCAAATGAGTTTGCACTTGGTATATGATGCTGGCATGACTGAGTAGGAGCACCCACTTAGCATATGGTGACTTTACCTGCATAATAATGCTTTCATGACAGTACATGGCATATCTATATGACATTGCAACTATTGCATGTGGTGTGGGTCCCCTTAAGTGCCAAGGACGAGTATGCTCATCCTTTTTGCATAGACTTGCATAATAGCCTGGCAGTTAATGGTACATCTCACTTTTTATAATTGATTTTTATCATTGAAGGAACATTTTTTGCAGATGTTCATTTGCCTACACTGCATTCCCCCACATGGGACATGACCTTTCACTGGATCCAGTCCAGGAAAATGTAAACAGGTGAGTGACTCAACATCCCCCCACACATTATTTGCATTTTAAAAAGGCAGAAATCCGAGAAAGGTTCTAGTCCGAGTGGACAGAAACCATTCTAAAGTCATTCATTCCATTACGTCCACCTGGGGGCTGGATCCTGAGAAAATTAATGTTGCACGCGGGGAATGCACTGTTTGCAAATTTACAGCTCCAACAAATAATTTATCATCAATGACAAAAACTGAAATTTCAAGATCATATCACATGCAAAAGTTGCAATGTCATATACATTATCCAATGTCCCTGCGAAAAAAATGATGTAGGGAAGACTACCAGATCTGTTCGAACATTGATCCAGAATTCATACAAAAATCCTCACTGCTGCACCTCTAATACAGCATTTTGAGAATGCAGGACACAGCGCAGAGGATTCACGCTGGTGGGCTGTTGAAAAAGTCAGCTGTGCAGACACCAATAGGACGGAGGGGATGTTGGCAATCAGGAAAGAATTCTAGCTTTGTGTCAGGGGAAGAGTTTCATTACCGGTCTTAATGACGCGGAAGAGTGGGATCAGCCAGGGTGTGTACAAATGAGAGCATTGCAAAATCACAATGTATTGGAAAATAAAAGTTACTCTAGCAATATGAGAATCAATAGTTTCTCTGTACACACTAGAATATTACAATGTGTGGTTTTTGAGATAACTTGAGGTCTTATTGTTCTATATTGTTTAGGGGCGCAGTAAAGGTAAGATTAGCCTTCTAGTAGTTGGGGATATACAGTTAGAGCAGGTAGACGTCCCATTTATATTAGGTGATGAACGCAATTTAGGGGCCGATTCATGGATTTATTTGCGTGTAAAATCAGGGATATGTGCGCCACTCTGCGTGCAAATCTCAGTTTGTCGATTCATGGAATCGATGGCGCAGGATTTTTCCTGAACTTGTGTCAAGTTTGCAAAGACTCAGTACGTCTCTGCAAGTCATAAAGTGCCTTGCGCGATACACCATGCAGAGTGTGGGCGTGGCTTGTGCAGAGTACTGGGAAGGGACGGAACACAGAAAATGGGGAAGATCATGCAAAAAAGTGGGCGTTCCGAGGGAAAGCACGCAGGCAATCCCTCGCACGCCCACAATTGCGCTAAACAACATGTATTCATGGAACCACCCGCGCAGCCTCTTGGCATTGTAATGGCCATGCAAATCTCTCAATCTCTATGCCATCCGAAGGCAGGTATAAGTTCACTTGCATGTAGGAATCGCAGCGCAGAGGTGGGTTTGCATGTCACATATAGAGGTGTGTGTACACAACCGGGGTTCCGATCTAACTTAGGGGTGCGCTTACGCAGTGCAGCAGGTTGCACAAATGATTTACGGGGGGTTTGCACACAGATTTTCTGAGTTTTTACTGAGTTACGATTTTTCATACCCATGTTGTCGAGGTGCTGGCAACAGTTACGGCAGACCCTGCGCAGAGTCGCCGAGATGCAGTCCTACTAGCGGGAGACCGCACACACTGTTTGAAGGGTGCATGTATTTGCGCCCGAGGGAGGAAGCAAAAGTAGCTGTGCAGTGAATTCTATGAATACGCGGGATGCAAATGTTTTATTCTCAGTGCAGTGATAGTATCCGCATGTGGCCCTTGCGGGATTTCTGTGCACATTTCGATGAATCGGGCCCTTAGTCTTTAGTGCAATCCCGACAAGCTATTGCTGGTTACAATGGATCTCGTCACCCTAAAACGCAAGTGCAGGGTGGCAGAGAGGATATGTTGAGCTTCATGTTCATCCTCCAACAAACTGGCCTGCCGCCTGCTCCAAAGGCAATACCGGCTCTCCGTTCTCACCAAGAAGAGAGACCTTATCCAAGCCCGCATCTCTGCGGCATCTAACAATTCGGCTGAACTCTTTAAAATCTGCAAGGAGCTGGCCAACCCTGCTGCAGTCTCTACCTCTCCTGTCCCCTCCCAGGCCCTCTGCACGGCACTGGCCTCTCACTTCATTTCAAAAACTCAGGACATCCTGTCCTCACTCTCCTCCTATCACCTCCCCCCCTCTATTCCCTTCTCTTCCTGTGGCCCTTCTGCAACCACCCCTCCTCCCTCCTTTCCCCTTTTTTCTGCTGACGAGGTTTCCAGACAAGTCCGATCTATGCAAGTCTTGTCAAAACAGGTCCACCCTGTTCCTCCAAAACTATCAAGGACCGCATTGACTCCCTGTCTCCTGCCCTGGCTGACTTCTGCTATCACTCCTTTCCCTCTGGAGTCTTCCATTCCCCCTTAAGCACTCCCTTGTGCACCCTCTTCTTAAGAAACCCTCTTCCGACCCCTCCTGCCCGGCTGACTATCGCCCAATCTCCATCACTCCCTTCCTGGGCAAGCTCCTGGAAAAACTGCCCATCTCCCAGCTTAATCTCCATGCTGAATCTGTTGGTAGTCTTCATGACCATCAGTCTGGCTTCAGAGCTGCCAGAAGCACGGAAACTGCTCTCCTGAACATCCATGAGGACCTGCTCTCGAACCTTGACTCTAACACTCCGTGTGTTCTCATTTTGCTCGATCTCTCTTCTGCCTTTGATACCGTCAACCATGCCATCCTGCTAAACCATCTCTGTGATAACCTGGGTATCACTGGTCAGGCCCTGGCGTGGCTGACCTCTTTCCTCTCCAATCGACCCTCCCAGGTCCAACTGTGGTTCGTCCTCTCTGACATCTTTTTCTCTACCTGTGGTGTCCCCCAGCGATCTAACCTCTCTCCCTGGCTGTTCAACCAGTATCTGGCACTCCTTGCCCACCGCATCACGGCTCTCTGCCCCAACTTTCAGTGCTATGCACATGATACCCAGCTCATTTTCAGGCTACCCTCAGCCTCTTCCTCTCCTTACCTCATCTCTGACTGTCTTTCTGCTATCCAGGAATGGTGTGCCGCCAATGACCTCTGCCTTAATGCCAGTAAGACTGAGATTCTACCAATCGGCACACCCACTCCCTCCTTCCCTGCAGCTCTCTGGCCGGCCTCTCTTGGCCCTCTTCCTGCTCCTATCTGCAAGGCAAAAAACCTTGGGGTCATCTTCGACTCCACACTCGCCTTCTCTCCTCACATATCTGATGTTTCTAAGAAGTCACACTACCAGCTGCACCTCCTCAGAGGTATCCTTCCCTTCCTCTCCTTCCCCCAGAAGCTTGCTGTCTCCAGAGCCCTGGTTCTCTCAAAGCTGGACTACTGTAACAGCCTCTACCTAAATCTGCCTGCCTCTACTCTCCGCCCTCTGCAACTCATCCAGAACAGGACTGCAAGACTTGTCCTTGGCCTCAAGCCCAGGGACTGTATCTCTCCAGGACTGAAATCGCTACACTGGCTCCCAGTGGCTGCAAGGATTAAGTTCAAAACCCTCTGCATTGTCCACAAGGCCTTCTGGGGCCAAAATACCTTCAACTCTCTCTTCCTAAATATCTTCCTTCTCGAGCTCTTTGCTCATCCGCCTCCAACTTCCTCGGGGTCAGCCGCTTCTCCAAGCAACGAGTTGGGGGTAGATCTCTCTCCGCAGCAGGGGCCTCCCTCTGGAACAGCCTTCCTGCCTCCCTAAAACTTGAGGAGAACCATCTCCGGTTCCGGAAGCACCTCAAAACCTTCTTTCTTTGCCTCCGCTTTCTCTCCCCCTCTCCCCTGCTAATTACTGAATCTGCACTGAATCTGCAACTGGGCCACTTACCAATCTCAGTCCTTGGCCCAGCCACTCTCCCCTGCACTGCCTCCCTGGCAACCCATGCACTGTGGGACTGTCTCTGTATCCCTACAACCCTTCCTCCCGGCACTTACCTTGCACTTGCCACTAGCTGGCCCTTATTGTTTATCTTGTTTTACTAACCCTAAATTACACTTTCCTCTCTCCCTTTCCCCCTTGCACTTTTCCCTTCCCCTCTACCCTTGCACTTGCGTGATCTGAATGACACCTGGCCAGATCGTTGTCTGTCTCCCCTTGTTCCCCCCTCCCTGCCTCGTCGCGCCTTGAAACACTTGTGTATAGGCGCGTTACAAATGCCATATCATATCATATCATATCACATGAGAAAATGTGATTATAAAAGTAATCAGCGTGGTCCTATTTACGCAAGGACACAGCCATCTACAAGGAGAGGTAATGACAGCACTTTGGCTGTATGGCTCAACGCCTGAGAAGCGGGAATGAATAGCCAAGATTTCACTCCCTTTATTTCCTTGCAGGAAACCCCTGTGCAAGGGCCAGTAATTTGAAATTCGCCACATTGGATTAAATCTCAACATGAATATGATGATGAATTATACATTCAATTAAATAATGATGTGTAATGAAGACAGCACACGATGTTTTTAATATAATAATTTTTCAGTTTCGTTGTGTAGTATTTCGGTCCTGAGGAAGAGGTAGTATTCATGCCAGGTTGTTTTGAATATGTCGAAACGAGCACTCTTGGAGTTATTCTAATTGAAACAGCCGGCAAACTTACTATAAGAAGCCAGTATTTAGCTGTCTCATCTAGTCGACCATGTTCGAGCACTGTAGAACAGCTGACCGTTTGCACCAGGACGGAGCAAGCTCCCTTCATTAATGCAGCCAATTCTAAGATGTAGGACTTTAGAATGAGGGTCACAATTGTGCTGGAGGGGACATAGTGTGAATCAGAGTAACAAATCATTCCCTGAGTACTGATGCAATTAATAGACTGTATTTATTTTCAAATGTATTAATCGTTGGGTATTTTTGAAAATTGTTTTTTAATATTGAGCACTTATCTATAGCATACTTTTTCTATAATAAACACATCATTTATTATTGTATGTTCCCTCCATTGTAGCAATGTATCCACAGAGTTCCTTTGAACAAGATCAAATTAGAATACTGTGTGTGTGACTTACCCTGTTGGACACTTTTGGTATACATCTATATGCGCTTAAACATTCCATGCACTTTATGCAAAATAACGGCAAGCATAAAGATGACACGGCCATGTGTCGTGTAATGCGATATACTGCATGGGAAAGGAAAGGTTACTTTGCATGTGACGTAGTTGATGTGCTGTAGTGCTTGCTGTAGTGTATATAGTGCTATGGATGTGTGCATATTGATCTGGAATAAATGTGTTACTTCCTGCTCTTTTTTAGTGACTTGCTATTGCAATTGTAATGCTATGTGAGTTCAGTGGCAGAGGGTGCACAGGGGCTGTCAGAAATGTTGCGGCCACAGTTCCCCCGACCTTCTTCAGGCTGCCTTGGAGTGCTGCATTTGCAAGTCTGCATTCGTCGATGCTGAGTAAACGTGGCCCAGTGTTTCCACAATGGGTAGACATTGCAACGTTCTATTAATAGCGCCGTCTGGTCAAATGCATGCATACATGCCACACAATAAAACATACATGTCTATTCAGAATGGTGCCGTCGACCCTCCAACCTTCCGCCCCACATCCCATGATGCAGCACCTTGCCTGTAATACTTTTTGGGGCTAATTTTTTAGTTTCCTGTCAATTACGTGGAGGGGACTGTCATGAATCTGGCTATGTCATTAGTCCTCTCCTTGGGCGAGTCAACTCTCATGGGAGTAGAAAGGACTCGCCAGGTGAGACATGGTGTCCCCCTTTTCCCTTATTCCTGTAATGCCCCAAGCCTACATGGCATATTGTAATGTGGATATATGGATAAAGAGTCTCCAACTATAACTGATAACCTTACTTACACCCCCCTTTACTTAATTATACTGAGACGAGGAAGGGGGTTGGAGTAATAAGGATCATTAGAAGCATGAAGCCAAAGCTGCATTCTAGTGGTTGGAGAAGATTATCAAATGCTGGAACATTCATATATGGCTCACCTGAACAGAGCAAAGGTCTCACCTCTCCTGACGCTAGTTGGGATACCGGAAAGAAAGCAAGCTGCAGACCGCTGCGGAGAAACTGTCGAGAGCGCTGTCCAGGAAAGTCAGGCAGATGGAGGTTAACTGCACTGGTTCAGCAGGCAGCAGCAGCCGACAAATGAGGAAGGAGAAAAGACAGTAACCAAAGAGCCGATGGGATGCGCTCCCATCCAGCGAGCAGGCTGCAGTGAGAACGGTGAGACGTGAGAGACGCTATAGCCACCAACGGAATCCGGTAAGCCCAGAGAAGGAGATTAGGACACGAGGGCGCTACTGGGCAAATGCTGCGTACTGTTAACACCTCATGCGAGTCCAAACAAGGGATATGGAACATTAAGAACTGCTGAGAAAGGGTTTCTGACCTAATGTATGAACATTATAATTAACTGGATGGAAGAGAAAATGATTAATGAGCAGAAGTCTAAATCTGGGATTTGCACCCGAATACTGAATCACCTGAAAATCCCCTGGCAGGAGAGTCAACCAGGCGTTGGAGAAAAGGAGAAACATCCCCCAAATGTGAAAATTTCAAAGAGAAGAAACATACCCCTTTGGAGGGCCAACATTGCCTTGTGTGGAATGGAGAAAGTCTTAAAGTGAAGAATTGTACCCCTTTGGAGTGTGAACATTGTTGAACTGTGAAACTGAAGGAAACTTGGTGAAAGGGTCGTCCCCCTTGAGATTGTGGAGTATACTATAGTGACAGTAAAAAGAAACAGAGAATTCCTAGGGGAAGGGAAGGACCCTTTCTGTTTGGAACTTTGGAAAGAAGCTTTGGGTTTTCAGTTGAAAGTCATCCCCATTTTCACGTTATATTCAGTTTAGTGTCTGAGGGTCAGCTTAGGATTTTGGACACAGGACAGAAAACTCTAGATTTGGACATTCGGATACAGACGTTCTTCAATTTTGTTGAGGCAGAGAGACCCCTCCTAGAGTTAGGCATGGGTAGGATTGCCACAAACCCCTCTTTTATTGTATTAATAAAAGTCATATTGCAGTATCCAAAATCTTACAAGCCATAGGACTGGAACAGGAAATCGGCTTCAGAACTGGCAACGGTATAAAGAGACATTACATTGGCCCGTTTGGAAGGACTAATTGCAAAAGTGTTAAGTTGACAAAACCAATTTTGTGGCTGATTCAAGAAATTATTTGCGCCGAAAAACGGGGATTTGTGCGCCATTCTGCCCGCAAATCCCCATTTGTTAAACAGGGATTCGCGGGCAGAATGGCACACAAATTCCTGTTTTTCGGCACAAATAATTCCATGAATCAGCCCCTTTAACTAATTCAACTGAGGAGGACTCCAAAGGAGTGATCATTGTTAACTTCAAACAGGAAACTAAGGATTGGGGTTTTACAAACAATGTAAAGCAATTATATGCGAATCAATAAAAAAAAGTCTTAAACCAACACCAAAAATGCCACTTGTCTGAGACTTGATCTCTCACAGGACCCATGACATTTGCACCTTGATTTGCACAGGTCCCTCTGTGTGATTTTCAACATGTGGATGTCAAAGTGGAAAAGTGCAGGGGTAAACGGGTTGTCTTCCTGCTTGTACGCTATCCTTTTGCACTTTGCCGTGCAAAATGCGTGAATGCCACCTGCCGTGTACTCATGACAGGCGGTATTTACAATGGATTCCTATGAAATCCACCTTCTTTTTGCTGGTGTAAAAAGCAGGCAGACTCCATAGGAATCCCCAGCCTTTGCACCGGCATACAAATGCATGCTGGCGCAAATGCTGTAGTATTTGCAGGTTGCAAAGGATGGACAGTGTGGAATCGCCCCTCCTCTCTACCTTGCAAATTGTTGAACATGGCCCACGCCATGAATTCAGTATGTACAATTCGTATGCATGACTTTTACACATTGAATTCATGGCACAGCTCAGTGAAAATGAGCCCCACAGTGTTTTAAATATGGGTGGGAGCCCACATTCTGACTTTCCATTGCAGACCATCTGAGGATCAATAACTCGATGCCCTACATGATGCCCTGTCCCAGCCGAGTACTTCCATCTCAGCTGTTCCCCAAGAACCGACCCTTATCCCCAGCACATACATGACTTCGATATCATGTGACTTTCTCTTCCCCCACTTCCCCGCGCTTTAAAGCAATAGTATGCTGCAATGTGAGGAGAACCATCTCCGGTTCCGGAAGCACCTCAAAACCTTCCTCTTTGCTTCTGCTTTCTCTCTCCCTCTCCCCTGCTGAACAGCTAATTAATTGTTCACTGAAACTGCACTGATCCTGCAACTGGACCACTCTTAACGGCCTCGGTCCTGGGCCCAGCCACTCTCCACTTGCACTGATGCCCTGGAACCCCTTTGCACTGCGGGACTATCTCTGTATCCCTACAGTCCCCCCCTTCCCCAGCACTTGCTCTGCACTTACCTCGCACTTGCCACCAGCTGGCCCTATTTATTTATTTATTACTTTACGCCACTTACCTTGTACTGCACTTCCCCCCTCCCCTTCCCCTTGCACTTTTCCCTCTCCCCCACCCCTGCACTTGCGCGATCTGAATGACACCTGGCCTAGTAGGATCGTTGTCTGTCTCCCCTTGTCCCTCCCCTCCCTGCCTCGTCGCGCCTTGAAACACCTGTGTATAGGCGCGTTACAAATACCATATCATATCATATCAATGTAGTCTGTTACAAAGCACCTAAATAAATAAATAAGCTCAGCGTGCTGCTGAGTCGTTTCAGTGTGCCCTGCATTAGTTTATCAGCCTGTTCCTTTTGTAGGAAGGAGTTGTATGTCTCTGCCATTTACCCAATCTCTCGAAGTCCCTTAGCAGCTAAATCGCATTATAGAGCGCTACTGGCCAGCAGTACTGCCGTGATTTATCAGTGGAGGGTAAGATGCGATGGTAGACTTGAATTCAATTCCCGTGCAGGAACCTCCAGCTGTTCTGCACTTTATTTCGCAACCTGGGCTCACTGTTTCTAAACGCATCGCTGGCAATGGTGGTGGCCACGTTCACCTGGCAACTTCTAGAAACCCTGACTCGAACTCTCAGGCAGTATTATGACCTTCCAGGGATGGTCTCTGCATTAGCTGAACAGCTGCCTGCGAGGCCTAACTTGCACTTTCCAATTTTGCAAACAACTTCCGTGTAGCAAGATTGCAGTGAGTGCCTCAGCAGTGTAATGGAAGCAGCACACACCTGTCTGCGGAGGCAGGGTTTAGAGGGGCGGATCTGGCAGTTGACTTACGATAAAAGGAAATGTCCAAAATAATAGTTTAAAGCGGCTCATTTTCTTTCATGCTGCTTCTTTTCCAAACTATATATCAATTCCACTGTAGGCCTTATTCTGCATATCCACTGTACTTTGCATTGTAACCTCTAGCATGGAACCAAACCTACTGTAACCAAGCAAATTGTATCAAGCATCTATATTTGGGCTGCATCCTGTAACCCTCAAGCAAACAATCTTAAATATCCTGCGTGGATGCGGGTGCAGGCCTGAGGCAATGAGGCATGGAAAAGTGCTTCAAAGTAAATACAGTGGCGTAACACATTATCTGGGGCCCCCTAAGGGAGCCATGCTGAGGGCCCCCCTCCCCAACTCGGCAACAAATCACGAGTCGTGCCATACTCTGGGCAGGCCTAAATTACCACGCTTGCGCATTACACACAAACGTGTTGCTGAAGGGGTATGCCACACACTGCACTAGGAGAAAGATATAAATATGTGTTTTAATGCAATATACAAAACTCTTTCTGAGAAAAATTGGCAAAAAAGCCACAGTGTTTGCTATTGTTGTGTAGGGTAACACCAATCCAATACATGCAAGTCACCAACAGGGCACATGAACATTAATTCTTTGCTATTAAAAATACCATGCCACATTGATGCCTAGGGCAAAAGACTACAAGTCATCCCCCGAGCCCTGCACCCAACTCTCCGTCACCTCACCTATGAACGTGCAGATGTTGCTCCCAAATGACACCCCTGTTTCATGTGACAACCCCTTCTCAAGATAAATAAATCATTGCTTTACAAATGAAGCTGGTTTTATTGCACTGCGATTCAAGCACTATTCAGTAGAAAACATGCAAAGCAAAGTACACATCAATGGAGGACCTTGACTCGTCTCTAGCAACGATGTACAGGTACTTTGCCACTGCAGCTGAAGAACACCAACTCCCACATCCCTCTCTCCTCTCTCCAGGGATTGCTCTGGAACACCCCAGCACCCCCATGCAGCAGGTATGGATACCAATGACATAACACAACTTTTGGGGGCCCCCCTGCAAGCCATGCTGAGCCCCCCCCCCCCGACTCTGCAACATATGACAGGTTGTGCCACACTCACTCTGGGCCCACCTAGATTAACATGCTTGCACAATACGCAGGAACGTGCTGCTGCAGGGGTACACCACACACTGCACAGGGAGAAAGACATAAATATGTGCTTTAATGCATAATAAAGCACACTTCTGAGAAAAACTGGTTAAAAGACCAGAGCATTTGCAATTGTTGTGTAGGGTAACACCAATCCAAAAATCCAATACATGCAATGCACCAACAGTGCACAGGAAGATTCATGCTTTAATATAATACTTTGCAATTAAAATGCCATGCCACAATGAAAGCACGTCCAACTGGCTGCACAATGTAGACCAGTCTAGACGCATAATAACATATTACAGTAAAGCATGCCAGGCCACGTTTAGACATACCTAGACTGGTTGCACCAAAATGCCAGGCGAAGCAATGACACCTATCATGGATATTTTATCACAGATGCCCAGAAAAACCTACAATGCTGCAGTAAGAAATGCCTAAACTGGCAGCACCCAATGTCCATGGGGGCCCCTCCCAGGACATGTGTTGGCGGGGCCCCGCCCTCCGCAGAGGATGGGGGGCCGCCTTTACACCAGCACTCCCCCAGGCCAAGTGACAGGAAGAAACTAATCTGCTCCTACCATTGTGATTGTATTTTCTAAATGATTCCCCACGATCAAGACGGGTCCTTCTGTTCTCCTGGACCTCGGAAAGCAAGTGACTAGACAACGATGCACTGTTCACTAATCACAATGGCATAGACACATTTCTCCAAGGTTTGTTGTGTTGTGTTATTGTTGTTACCTGCATAGTGTTCTACATCACTGACAGGTTTTTTCAAAACGCTCATTGTGAAGAAAAGAGAGGTAGAAGGAAGGAGATAGGAGAACGCACTGGAAACGTGACAACATGTCAAGTGAACAGTGGGAGGAGAAATGGCGGGCAAGTGATGGAGAACCAGAGGGCGGGAGACACCCTACTGGTATTATGCCTGCTTGTGTACAGTCGTCCTTCTACTGCCGGTGATCGGGGTGGTAACATAAATCATCACAATCGGAGTCACTGAAATGTAACCACTAACATTATCCTTGCTGAAAAAAAGCCAGTGAATGAGTACTTTTCAAGCAGGACTGCTCTGGCCTGGGCACAGCAGGTGCTCAGACGTGGCAGCCTGGAGCTGGGCACCTGCCAGTGCACATGATAGACTTTATTTTGAAACAATGCTCCCCACTGCTTCAGATGAGGGCGCTTGGGCTAAGCATTCGTCCTCTTTGTGTCGTGTTTCTTTATTCTTTACTGATGGAATTACACAGAAGCAGCGGGGCCCCACCGTTCAAAACTGTTGATTAAATGACTGGTAGTCATTGGAGCATTTTAGATGGTTTCACTACAAGACGACCCAAAGCCCTGCGCCTTCAATGTGACGCTGCCCTTGATCCATCCTCGCTGTGGTCCCTTTAGAATAAGAGCCATTTGGCATAATGCTGGCACCAAGTGCTGTCTCTGTGCACGAAAAACAACCGCGCGTGCTCAGTTGCAAGCAGCAATATTCTCCGACTAAGCACCGACATCCCTTGCCTTGCTACCTTTATATTGAAGTAAAAGCATCAATTACGCTGTAGCAGCACACACACACACACAAACACACACACACACACACACACACACACACAGCGATCAGATTGATACATAGAAAGTTTCAGTGCAAAACAATGAGTTGTTAAGTGAGCCATCACTTATGAAAAGACCCTACTTTAATCCTCTGTCAAGGCAAAGAGCGATCACCAGGGAAGGAAGTACATGTGAATCCCCAGAAGGGCTTATGGCTACTGCTCGGCAGCTGGAGAGGGGTGGGGTGGGGTCTGTTGAGCACCCCAAAGGGTTGGAGGTAACAGCAGCTTAGCCTGGCTGGAACAGGCAGGGAAAAAAGCAACTTGCCTGAAAGCATCACACAAACTGCATTTGAGTGCATACACGAGTTGCAACCTCGTGGAAGGAAATCTTGACTTTTCACGGTGGTGGTTGCTCAGGGGCTGCTGTCTGAGTGGGCTGCATCCTGCACCCCTGCCCAAGCACCCTGAGATCTGCTCCCCAGACAGCCGCCCGCCTCGCCCATCCCAGGAAACGGCCCTGGTCACAGAGGTGACTAGCAACCAAAAGAGGCCCTGGAAATAATATTCACAGTGGCCCCATATTACACGTTTTCAGCAAGCCCAACCCTTTCCCTATGTGGAAATAAAATAGGTAAACCAGTGTACCAAATACAATCCTTATTACACTCCGAGAGAAGCCTTGTAACAAATATTGACCAACCTCGAAGTATCAAAATTGTGCTTCATTAAAAAATTTAAAAAAATGCATTATATAATACATAAATACAGTGGTATGGCAACCCTATAATTAAATTGGAACAATTGTTAAAAAAAATACATCCGTTTTGAACATCAAATGGTACAAAAATGAAAGCTACAATTAGTACAAAGTTGATACACTGTGTGTGTGCTTAACACATTGAAAGTAAAGTCGCTATGACCTGATTGCTTATGGGGTTGGTCATCTGAACCCCAATCTCACACTATGATTCTCTTCGACCAACTTATATAAGTTTCTGTCCTCTGTCGCTCAATGCTGCTGGATATTCATCAGGGGCAGAAATGTGTGTACCTTTAAGTGGCCTGTGATGAATTCCACTGTTCTCCCTAGTATTTTTTCCTGACGATCCCTACAAGGATGGGTACACTATTAAAAACATATATGAACACTTCTGTTTGTTCTTCAGCAGGGATGGCACACATGGGAAGAAAACAAAACTCCAAGAAGTTAGCCAAATAAATAAAGGTGCCAGACTGTAAAACCGTCCATGGAATCTTCAGGTTTAATTAGACATGCAGTCAAACACGGAGAAGAAACACGACAACGCTTTTCGTAGCGCGCTTGCTACTTGATCACATACATTTTGAAGTTTACACAATAATGTTTAAAATACTTGTGGGTCGTCTCTATGGTTTCCTTTTGTCCATTGTGCTTCTTTCATTTTTTGTCCTTAATATTTTTGGTGTGTAAGCCCTTATTGGTTGTTTTTTGCCTAATGTCACTTGAAAGAGGATCGTATACTCGATTTTGCATGCACTCGAACGCAACTGCCATTTTGGAGACGTTTCCATGGCAGAGAAAAAATGAAAAAGTAGAATAAGGCATTTATGTGAATTGAATTGTAGCACCGATACAAATATGAAATTACGCAACGTGATTATGTTTGTAATTGTGCCCATAATGTGTGGCATTTATGGCAGAAAATGACTTTTATACAAAATAACACCCACAATAAAATCCAAATCACTGGAGTAAAAGTATATAGTAAAAATCTTTAAAACAACAACAATTGTACAGTCGGTGTTAAAGGATTTCCATATATAAAGAAGCACCATTGATATTAACCAGTCACAGCTCATTTAAAAAAAGCCGAGTGCTGAAGAAAGTGCACGGTTCATGCTCACTCCAGTTCATTTTGGGCACAGCCAACAGACCCACCGGGATGATGCTGCCAACAGCACATCACTGCTCTCTTGTACTTTCCTTCTCCCTTTTTCAGAGCCGCCAGAGCGCCAGGGGACCGCTCCGGTGGTGATAGTGTGTGGTACAAATATCCTTTAACATTAACATTATGGGGGTAATTCATGGATTATTTGCGCCGAAAAAAACGGGATTTGTGTGCCATTCTGCCCGCAAATCCCTGTTTAACAAATGGGGATTTGCGGGCAGAATGGCGCACAAATCCTGTTTTTTTTTCGGCGCAAATAATCCATGAATTACCCCTTATATGTCACAATAGATTACCAACATAAGGACTTCATCCTATTGGAGCCTACATTGTACGGTGTTATGAGCAAAATGCTGCATATGCCAAAAGCGCCATATGAAAAAATCAGGTGGAGAATGGCATCCAGTGAGCTAACAAATGCTCTGGAGTAAACTGCATAATGCAATTGAACAGTCAATGTTAGAGAATATTTAATAGATAAAGTGTCATCCATTTTGAACAATCATATTGTGTCCCAAAGTGACTAATGCTTGCAATAAAGTCCATAGCGCATACTTCTGCCAACTCATTTTGGGCGTTATAACCAGGCATGTTATAATAGTTTATCAACTTGTAAACATCATATAATTAGAGCCTCCATTTTGTAGCATTATATTATGCATCGTTTGCCAACGGAAGACATTTCATGCACTTTCCTGTGCTCTGGAATAAAGTGCAGAGTGCAATACCTTAACCTAGCCATGTAGTCTAACCTGTTACCCTTGGGGTGTAAGGGGGAAAGTCAGTTTGAGTAACTGACCTTTTTATTTATATATATATATATATTATACATGGAAGCGGTAGCGTCCATGTAGTTATGGTTAAGTTGGTGTTTCCATAGGAAGAGCATTTTTTGGGTGGCTTATAACTTTGCTCCCTCTGGACGAATCCTCACCAAACTTTGCAAAAAAAAGTATATGGCCCATTCTGAATTTGTTTGCAAAGTGTGGAGAGGTTTGGTCCAGGGGGGGCAAAGTTATAGGGGGGGTCCCAAAACTTTTGTTTTTTCCCATAGACATAATGGGATAAAACATTGCGCACGCCTACAGCCCAAACCGCTGGACGGATTTACACCAAATTTGTGGCAGGAGTGGGGGCTTGTTCCCGAAAGCGTGCTTTTGCAAATTTATTGTAAATCCGGCCAGTAGTTTTTTTTTAAAATGACCAAAATGTAAGGCAAAAAAATTAGTGATATCTCCGTTCGCTTCGCGGACGGACTTCCCAGTTCGCTCCGCGGACAGTGCCCTGATTGGCCAGGTGGCTTACGTGATGTCCGCGGACATGCAACGCGTTCGCTGATTGGACGGCGTGGGGTGTGGAGTGCGTCAGATTTTTTGTGGCACCTGTCCGCCATCTTGCATTCTCCGACGACCGCAGACAGCGAGGTGAAACTTGGATTAAAAATTGTATTTAGTGGAGTGTGTTGGTGTGTAAGAGTGTTTGGGGAGGGTGGGGGAGTATGAGATAGGTTCAATGTTCTGTTTTTTTAATGTGCTAGATGCTTTTGTTGTGTTCAATTTTTCTGCGGACAACACGGCTGCTCTGAAATGTTCATAAAAAAACAGAATGTATTCGGTGTCAAGTTGAAAGTGTTCTAAGAAGACTCGTGGGGTCCTGGAATGTTCGCAGGGGGTCCTGGAAGACGTTGCCTGTATGGTTTGTTGTCAAGCTGAAAGTGTTCTAAGAACACTCGCAGTGTCCTGAAATGTTCGTACATAAAGAAAATGGGGGTGTTCTGAGGACGTTGTCGTATTGTTCGCTGGCAATTTGAATGTGTTCTAAGAACACTCGCGGTGTCCTGAAATGTTTGAAAATAAACAAAATGAGTGTGTTCTGAGGACGTTCTCCATATTGTGTGCCTGCTTAGCTGTAACCAATGAGGGAATGGCACAGAGAGTGAAGTGGAAATGGTAGAAGGGCTGTCTAAGAGTTACGCGGTGCGCGGACAGGGCACGCTACATCCAGGTTTTTCCAGCAAATCCAACATGGAAAGAAGACTGTAGGGATCAGCCAATCAGATGTTGAGGTTGTGGCTTTGTGTTCAAAGAGACTGTGTGTAGTGAAGATGGCAGAAGTGGAGAAAGTCAGGGTGTTGGTGGTTGGAGATATGTTTGTGCATGGTTTACAACAGTATGCTCAATGCAGGCATTTTGCAAAGAATTTTGATGTTAAAGGAGTGGAGGTGGTGTGGAGCACTGTGCCTGATTGCAATGTACATGGAATTGTACAAGTTTGTGAAGATATGGGCAGGTTGAACAGTCCCCATGTGGTAGTTTTGCACTATGGTGCTTTCCATTTGGACTATGTCAGTGCCCTACTTTGTTGGCAGATTTGGAACACTTGGTTCAAGCAGTAATGAACATCCTTCCAAATGCCAAAGTATTTTTTTCTGGATTAGTACCTAGGGCAATATGGGACAATAGTTCAGTTTTCTGTCCTCAGCAAAACAATGCTAGGTGTTTAATCAACCGAGACATGTGTGTCTTCATGCTTAGAGCTGGTATGTTGTTCTGTAATAATGAGAATATTGATTCCATTAATGCTGTTTATTTTAAAGTAGATGGCATTTCCTTATCTTCTATGGGAAATGCCATTCTGTTTTGGAATGTAAGGGTTGCTTTGGAGAAGGTTATGTGAAGATTTTAGGAGTAAAGTAAGAAAAATAAAAATAAAATACAAAATAACAGGTGTCTGTCAAGCATCTGCAACCCCCCCCCCCCAAAAAAAAAACAGCTCTTTTCAGAGCCAACCTCAATGGGGAAATGGGGCACACTATTTAAATTTACATTCACCACGCTCAGATTTTCGATATGTCCGCGAACATGGCGGTAGTCCCCGGACATCGAAATCACTAGCTAGGTGTTCAGTATGTTCTATGTTACATGTATATAAAGTCAGGGATACTATGTTTAAGTTGTGCTACTAAAAACATATGACATTCAGTAAAAAAATTTTTTTGTTAAAAGGGATGTTATGGTTAAGTTGTGCTACTAAAAACCTATCAAATTCAGTAAAAAAACTTTGTTAAAGGGACGTTATCGTTCAAAGTAAAACCAAAAAACCCCTGAAATTCGGCAGTTATGGTAAGATAAGCAACCATAACTCGCGCCACCGTGCACTGCTAACACTAACACCCAGGACATCAAAGATGACATCACAAATATCATTGATGACATCACATGTGCATTTACTTTTCATGAAAACTCTGTAGGAGGGATTCTTATAATGTTGACCGAAAAGTGTCAAGGATCATTTGAATACATATCATGAGCTAATTAGTGCATTAAGCAATGCATTGATATAAATAGCATTCTATTATGAAGTTCTATCCAATATACTAAGCAACTCATGCAGAAACTTAGGCAGTGTGCAGTATACATGATGAAGGTGCAATATTCATAATATTGCCATGTAGAATAATGAAATGATAACTGCTTTCTTGTTAGAGTTTTGCATACTGTGAAACATGTAATAAGTAGTTAATAAAAACCCACTTAATGCATAATTACATTATTACAGACAAAACACAAAGAGACAACAACACATACAAATATTAGTATATACAGGGACAGAGAAGTAAGCAAAAAAGCAGAAGTAGTAGCAGAAAGAGTTCATAACCTAACTGATTATCTTTATGCACAGAAAGGTTTGCTCTCTTTCAAGCCTGTGTCTTCCGCTATATATATGTTTCATATGATATGACTTGACCCTAAGTCTACAAATTTAGTACCTTTTCAATTTTTACTTCCTGCCTGTTCTGAAGAAAACTATGTGGCTTAGATATGTCAGTAAAGAAAAAAGGGAGAGCCAGTCATGTGATGTCATCAGTGATGTCATCAATGACATTTGTGATGTCATCTTTGATGTCCTGGGTGTTAGTGTTAGCAGTGCACGGTGGCGCGAGTTATGGTTGCTTAGCTTACCATAACTGCTGAATTTCAGGGGGTTTATCTGAATTGCAGGTAGTACATAATCTGCCATGGGTTGCATTTTGTACAAGTTGCTGAAATGGAATGGATTCACAGTTAGGTATTGATACATACAGGAAGCATTCATTTTGGATTTGCCCCTGTGCTACATGGTTGCAGAGAGTGCATGTATGTTTCCACATGCATGAAATCTGAAAGATTTTATTTATAAGTATGCTTTTGTTTTCCAGTAGTTGGAGTAAGTACATTAGAAATTCTTGTGGATCTTCTTGTGAGTTTATAGTGAATTTGACCATTCCAGTACAGTAGTCCAATTCTTGTCTTATTCCATGAACACTGTAGGTGTTGTCAGTGTTGTTGGTTGCGTTTCTATGAAGGACTAACATTTGCAAACACAATTGGTCTGTATGGTGTAAATGTTGTCAATAATTGGTGGCAATTGGAATAGAATATTTATTGCTACATTTACGTAGCAATTTACACCAGTTATATTTGAACATTTGAAGGGACCTGATAGTTTTGTGTCCAAGTCATTTTTTCTGAGTGTGTGTTGCTTCTTTGAAGAAGTGCTTGAGTTACTTTGAGCAGTAGATTCTTCTTTGGTTGTAGTGATTGATGAAGTATTAGCTTCTTTTACTCTCTTTGGATGATTTGCAGTGAGATCCTGTTGCGTTTCTGTTTGAAGTAGTTTTCTTTTACAATGTTTTGCTTTTTGTGGAACAGGATAGGTTTTTAGATGGGGCTGTACAGTGAACGTAGTCTATTGTGTTCTAGAATGCAAGGAATATCTGCGTTTACTTTACTTGCAGTTGAATTTGTGGGATGATGCACACAATACATGGACAAACGCGGTTTTCAGTCACAAGGAGACTAACTCCTTGAGGCAACACTTTAATGACTGTAATAATTAAAGAAAGACACCAGGGACAAGGTGGTTAATTTCAAATTTCAAATTTCAACCATCTCGTACCGTGAATTTCAATGGGGGAATTAATTGATTTACTTAAAAATATGATAAGGATTTACACAGACACTGAGAGGTTTAGCAAAGGGAATATGCTAACATACACAGGTTAAACACCTATTCTTCTATGGGAAGGTGACTGAATTACATTAGCAAGGTCTCAGTAGGATAGCTCAGGGGAAACATGCTCGCCTTGGAGGCAAAACGACATATTCCTCCAAAACATGCACAAGCATATCTCCAACTACCAACACCCTGGTTTTCTCTACCTCTGCCATATTCACTACACACAGCCTCTTTCAACACAGATTCCTTTTTTGCATCTGTCCTATTAAAACCCCAAACCATAGTCCCATTGAGAGCAATCCCTTTTGCCTACCAATCAATCTGTTATGTGCTTTTTGATCTTGTTCAGTGTTTATATGGTATGCTAGAACAATACAAGATACCCCCTGAGTTTTTGGGTAGTGTTGATGTTGTCCGCTTCCTTCCCCGGACACACGCACAGTCCAGGGACATCAAAATCACTAGTAGGGGGTTCAGTATATTCTATGTTACATGTATATAAAGTAAGGGAATATGACATTCACACTATGTATATCTATAATCAATTAAAAAAAAAAAACTTTGGTAAAGGGAGGTTATGGTTAAATTGCCCTATTAAAACCTATGAAATTCAGTAAAAAAACTTTGTTGAAGGGACATTATGGTTAGGTTGTGCTACTAAAAACCTATGAAATTCAGTGAAAAAAACTTTGTTACAGGGACGTTATGGTTCCAAGTAAAACCGAAAACCCCCTGAAATTCGCCAGTTATGGTAAGCTAAGCAACCATAACTCACGTCACCACCGTGCACTGCTAAGACTAACAACCAGGACATCAAAGATGACATCACAAATGTCATTGATGACATCACTGATGACATCACATACCAGGCTCCCTCTTTTTTCCTTTACAGACATATCTAGACCAGTAATAGTCAGGAGCTAATAATTCAAAAAGTACTATATTTATAGATTTATACTTCAAATATGTTCTTACAGTAATTCACTTAGTGTTCACTCACAGCATATGAAACATATACATAGGGGAAAACACAGATTTAGAAAACAGTATTGTTTTCTGTAAGATTATCAACACTTTCTTATAGTTCTGCATTTTTTCATTACTTTACTTTCCTGGATATACTCATATTTGTATACATTGTATGCACACTACTTTCCTTAGGGTCCAGTCACATTATATGATAGTTATACATAGTGAAGTAGTAGCTTTGAAGCAGAGCAATCATTTCTGGGTATAAAGTTAATCAGTTAGGGTATGAAGATTGGCTGGTAATACTGTTGTTTACTACATTTTCCCTGTATATGCTCATACTTGTATGTGTTGTTGTCTGTTTGTGTTTTATTTTGAATAATGCAATTATGTAGTAATTGGGTTTTATTAGCTAGTTATTAAATGTTGCACAGCAGGCAAAACTGCAACAAAAAGCATTTATCATTTTACTATTCAACATGGTAAGGTTAATAATATTGTACATCCATCATGTATGTTGCACACAATGCCTATGTTTCTACATGAGTAGCTTATTATACTAGAAAGAACCTGATAATAGAATGGTATTCGTATCAATGCATTACTTAATGCACTACGTACCTCATGATATTTATTCCAATATACCTTCATACTTTTTTATCAACATTACTATTAGAATCCCATGTACAGACTTTTCATGAAATGTAAATGTACATGTGTAGTTATTAGAGATGTCATAAATGACATTTGTGATGTCATCTTTGATGTCCTGGGTGTTAGTCTTAGCAGTGCACGGTGGTGGCGCGAGTTATGGTTGCTTAGCTTACCATAACTGGCGAATTTCGGAGGTTTTTCGGTTTTACTTGTAACCATAACGTCCCTTTAACAAGTTTTTTGATGGACTGAACATATATATATATTCAGTCAAAAAAACCTTGTTACAGGGACGTTATGGTTACAAGTAAAACTGAAAAACCTCAGAGATTCGCCAGTTATGGTAAGCTAAGCAACCATAACTCGCGCCACCACCGTGCACTGCTAAGACTAACACCCAGGACATCAAAGAGGACATCACAAATGTCATTGATGACATCACTGATGACATCACATGTCTGGCTCCCTGTTTTTTCCTTTAGTGATATATCTTAGCCAGTAATGCTTAGGAACAAAGAAATCAAAAAGTACTATATTTGTAGACTTATACTTCAGATATGTTGTTACAGTAATTCATTTGGTGTTCACTCATAGCATATGAAACATATATATATAGGTAGAATACACACTTGAAAGATACCAATGCTTTCTGTATATGACGACAATCAGTGAAGTTATCAACACTTTCTTATTCTTCTGCTGGTTTTTTTTTATTACTATACTTTCTCTGGATGTGCTCATATTTGTATTCGCATTACTCTTTTTAGGGTGCAGTCACATCATGTGATAGTTTTTCATAGGGAAGTAGTAGCTTTGAAGCAGAACAATCATTTCTGTGCATAAAAATAATCAGGTAGGTTGTGAATAATTTCTGGTTCTACTGCTGCTTTTTTGCGTACTTCACTTTCCCTGTATAGACTCATATTTGTATGTGTTATTGTGTTTTATTGTTTTGTATGCAATAATGAAATGATATAGGAAGTGGGTTTTATTAGCTACTTATTATATGTTGCACAGTACACAAAACTGTAATAAGAAAGTATTTATCATTTCACTATTCAACAGGGGTAGATTATGAATATTGCACCTCCATCATGTATGCTGCACACAATGCTTATATTTACACATGAGTATCTTATTACACTGTAAAGATCTTCATAATAGAATGCTATTTATATCAATGCATTGACTAATGCACTACATGGCTCAAGACATCTATTCCAATGATCCTTGTGTGATGGAGTTTCCTCCCTAGAGCCCTCCGCCCTTGCTTGCACACTCTCCTCACCTGAGCTGCTGGAGTGGTCGGCTTCTTGCAGACGTCGCCGGGTGAGATAGTCTCTTTGTTTTTTATGGTGCACTTGCTTGTCACGGAGAGAAGCCACAGCGGCCGTTGGAAAACAGCAGCCCTGCGGCTCCCCTTCCAGAACCAAGCCGAAATCAGGGAAAAACCCAATAGGAAAAAACCCTTGATGGAATGTTGACACGTTCCCACGTAGTGTAGACTGGATGCAGTGAAGAGGGTTGACGTAATGGAGCAGCCAGGAGGAAAGTCAAATTTGAGCTTGGGAAGTAATTGCTTCTAGTACGGAGTGAGCGTAGAAGACTTGCAATGGTGTCCAGCGGGACGAAAACAGAAGGAGAGGAGAGAAAGGTAAAATGGCACACGTCCGAGGACCGTGAGCGGGAAACGGAAACAATAGCAGAGCTCGTACAGTGTGTAGCTGAGAAAAAAGGAAAACTACTGACAGATCCCAGAGGTGAAGTCAGGAGTTCACCTGAGGAAACCCGGAACAGGAAGCGTCCGTGTAGAGGGGTTGCAATGCAACACAATGCCGGGGGCGGAGATATAAATACTGCCCACAGCACCACGTTGCACCAATGGAGCCGCGAGCAAGGACACAAAGAAAGGACTAAATCCCCCTTCCTCTGCTTCGCCAGCTCCAACGCGGAAGTATCCGCCAGTCTCGGCTTTGGCCGTAACGGCGGATGACACCTTGACACTTTTTTTGTCAACATTATTATAAGAATCCCTTGTACAGAGTTTTAATGAAAAATAAATGCACATGTGATGTCATCAATGACATTTGTGATGTCATCTTTGATGTCCTGGGTGTTAGTCTTAGCAATGCACGGTGGTGGCTTGAGTTATGGTTGCTGAGTTTACCATAACTGGCGAATTTCAGATGTTTTTCGGTTTTACTTAGAACCATAACGTCCATTTAACAAAGTTTTTTTATTGAATTTCATAGGTTTATAATAGCGCAACTTAACCATAATGTCCCTTTAACAAAGTTCTTTTACTGAATTTCATAGGTTTTAATAGTGCAACTTAACCATAACCTCCCTTTACCAAAGTTTTTTTTGTTTTACTGAATATAGATATACATAGTGTGAATTTCATAGGTGTTTACTAGGATTCCCTTACTTATATACATGTAACACAGAATATACTGAACCCCCTGCTAGTGATTTTGATGTCTGCGGTCTTTGCCTATGTCCGTGGATGAAGCAGTCAAAATCAACACTACCCAGTAGCGCAACTTAACCATAACAATCCTTTAACAATGTTTTTTTACTGAATTTCATAGGTTTTTAGTAATGCAACTTAAACATAAAGTTCCTTTATCAAAGTTTTTTTTTTTACTGAATATACATATACATACCCTGAATTTGATAGATGTTTACTAGGATTCCCTTACTTAATATAAATATAACATGCTGAACCCCCTGCTAGTGATTTTGATGTCTGCGGACAGTGCGTATGTCCGCGGACGGACACGTACAACATCAACAGTACCCAAAAACTCAGGGGGTATCGTAGATTGTTCTATCTTGCCATATAAACACTGAACAAGTTCAAAAAGCAGCACATAAACACATTATATGTGACAATAAATAAGAAGTGCAACCTATTTATGTAACACATCAACCATCCATTTAAATATCATGTGTACTAAAATCGAATATAACAAATCAAAAAAGATATGCTTCCAGCATATTTACCTCACATAAACTGCACAGCTAGGAGCAACAGCAGACCTACACAACAGTAAGAACACAACTTACCAGAAACTAGTAAGTAAACTTCATTTTTCTTATATATTTCTAAACTTTCTGTATAAGGTACACTAACAGTAATATATGTTTTTTTACACAGAAATGTCCAGTACTTTGGAATGGCTTGAAGAAAATGTTCCACGTGAGGAAATGTCTGAAGACAGTGATACTAATGGTAGACACTCTCTATATAAGAAAACGAATAATCATTAGTTTATGTGTACTTAACATATATATATATATATATATATTTTTAACAGACCATACAAACATTCTAAATGATACAGCAAAAGACACATTAGAAAATACTCTACAGCTCATGGAACAAAAAATAAATATGCTTATGGAAAATTTCAATCTTTTGAAACATTTTGTTGAAGACCACATAAAAGAAAAATTAAATATCATTGTCCCACATGCACCTGTTCCCCCTCTCCATGTCTCAGTCAACTATCCCCTAACCCTCACCACCAAGAAAAACGTTATGATGAGACTTCCATCCCTTCATCCCCTCACATCGATCCTCTCCAAACCCCTAATTCCCCTGTATTTGTGTCAGTTTCTGCTTCCCCCTCTCTTTCATAAATGTTATATTTGTATATAATAATAAAATATTATATGTGTTGTTACTTAATTAATTTGTGTCTTATTTCTTTTTAAAAGGCAGTTGGGGTGTTCGCGTACAGCGCGGGTGTCTGGAATGTCCGCAATTAAACAAAATGGGGGTGTCCTGAGGACACTATAACTGTCCGTACTGTCCGCAAGCAAGATGAAACTTTTCTTAGAAGACACTCGGTGTCCGAAATGTCCGCAATTAACCAAAATGGAGGTGTTCTAAGGACACTATACCTGTCCGTACAGTCCGCAAGCAAGATACCAACATCTCTTAAAAAGGAACAAACAACCTTATTGACATTCCGCCTCGCTTTCTCCATTTGTGGACCAAATGAAGAAGAACACAGCCACATTTGTCTCTGCGCAATACGAGAAAAAATTACTTGAGCATTTGGAAACATGTCCATGACCTTCCTGAGTCCTTCTTTCGTTGCAAATTGCAAATAAATTCCAGACACATGTCCTAAACTGTTCCCTCCACAATGAATTATAATTATGTCTGGATGATGCTGTGTCTCCAAAGTAGCACAGAGAGGTACCAAGTCCAGCCACTTCATTACACGCACTCCATGCCAATGCACTTCCACAAAAGGGAATCCAAGATCTGCAGCTACTCCACAGCGTTCTGCATGCACCTCCAACCAATGTATCCATGAGTCTCCCAAAATCCAGATAATCTGTTTTCTGAAACACACAGCCATAGCTATCTGTTCTTCTCTGAGAAAAAATACTTTCTAACAAACTCTCTCCTTGCACAACACACCCAGTAAACTTTATTGAGCAATCCCCTGCTCTACTCATTTTCATTTGCATGTCTCTCCACCCCAAAATCCCTGTATGTAATATGCGATGTCCACGGAATACCGCCATGTCCGCGGACATATCGAAAATCTGAGCGTGGTGAATGTAAATTTAAATAGGGTGCCCCATTTCCCCTTTGAGGTTGGCTCTGAAAAGAGCAATTCTTTTTCTGTTTTTTTTGCAGATGCTTGACAGACACCTGTTATTTTGTATTTTTTTTTCTTTTTTTTTCTTAGTTTACTCCTAAAATCTTCACATAACCTTGTCCAAAGCAACCCTTACATTCCAGAACAGCACGGCATTTCCCATAACAGATAAAGAAATGCAATCTTCTTTAAAATAAACAGCATTACTGGAATCAATATTCTTATTATTACAGAAGAACATACCAGCTCTAAGCATGAAAGCACACATGCATCGGTTGATTGCACACCTAGCAATGTTTTGCTGAGGACAAAAAACAGAAGTATTGTCCCATATTGCCCTAGGCACTAATCCAGAAAAAAATAAGTTTGGCATCTGGAAAGATGTTCATTACTGCTTGTACCAAGTGTTCCAAATCTGCCAACAAAGTAGAGACACTGACATAGCCCAAATGGAAAGCACCACAGTGCAAAACTACTACATGGGGACTGTTCATCCTGCCCATATCTTCACAAACTTGTACAATGCCCTGTGCATTGCAATCAGGCACAGTGCTCCAAACCACCTCTACTACTTTAACATCAAAATGCCTGCATTGAACATACTGCTGTAAACCATGCACAAATATATCTCCAAGCACCAACACCCTGATGTTCTCCACCTCTGCCATCTTCACTACACACAGCCTCTTTCTACACAAGTCCATAACCTCAACACCTGATTGGTTAATCCTTACAGTCCCCTTTCCATGCTGGATTTGTTGGAAAACCCCGGATGTGGCATGCTGTGTCTGCGGACAGCCCTTCTACCCTTTCCACTTCACTCTCTGTACCATCCCCTCATTGGATACAGCTAAGCAGTCACACAACCATCCACCAATCACATCCAAGACCTCTACATCTAACTCCAACATCAAAGTTCAGCACTTCAAATGTACTGTTGATCACTCTGAGTACAAGTGCCATATCATTGGAAAGCACCTACTACAAAACTACTGCAGAAGTCTCCAAGCTTTCTACTTGCAGCTGCATGCATATCTACATGCATGAATACAAACCACAGGTATGCATGTTTTATGCACAGTACATATACAACTCGTTTAAATGCATATAAACAAAGTAACTGCCACTTAACCTGTATAACCTATAAAATGAACTTACTATTATTTTTCCCATCTGCTATAATCAACTGTCACTTCCAAACCATGTATGCTATCTAAATTCTTTTTTTTACACACTCACACAACTATCTAAAAAAATATAATATTAATAATATTAAAAGGTGGGAGAAATAACAGTATAATTGTAGCAAAACACTTGGTAGTGTATTATAAAATGGCACACAGCCAGGATAAGGTCATGCATCTTTATTCACTCACATAGATAGACATTATCATTGCAAAGCTCACAGCTGAAATAACACCACTGCCTGTACATCACATCCTTCTGCGTTATTATCCACACCTTCACAAATGCATACATTCTATGCTTTTCTATAAAGTTTCTGCCATTTACCTTACAAAAATTGCAAACAAATACATCATTATTTCTTCTATCTCCTAACATGCAATAACACAGCCCTAAGAAACCAAGGGCCTCATTACGACTTTGGCGGTAGCCATGCCCTCAATAAGAGCATGGCTGCCACCAAAACCAGGTCCGGGTCCAGGTCCAGGTTCCTTGAATGGGGAATTACCGGGCCATTCCAAGTTTGGAGGGCCCGGTAATTCCTCCTTCAGGGATCCCGGGCCCAGACCTTCCCCATTCCCATTTGAACCCCCATAGGGCTCAATGGGAATGGGTGCAGGGAGCTAACAACGGGCCGATTACGACCGGCCCATTGTTGGCTCCCTGGTCCCCTCATGGGAGCCGGTAAGGACTCCTTACCGGGTCCCGCGAGGGACCTCTTAATCAGGTGGAATGGGTTTAACTGGTCTGCATCCATTAGCGGCACCCGTTAACCCATTCCACCACGGTCGTAATGAGGCCCCAAGTGAGTTTCATATACTTAGTATTCTACTCATTTGCAAAGTATGTTGAACTAACATATTGTAAGTAAAATATACAGGCTGCACATAGTCAAACGAAACTGCATGCACACACTATGTTCAGTTATCAAACAGGAATACTACTACAAAAACATAAAAAACAACATCTACATTAACATTAGTGCCATAAAGACACCAAATTACTAACTTCTTTCTTTTACAATTGCAGTGAAGACCACTCCCCTGAAAAGCAGCAGCATCTGAAGTACAAACAACTCAGAAGAAACCTGCTCATTCCAAACAGAAAAAAGTAAGTACAATACTACCCTAATATTCTTACTGTTACTGAAACAAACTGTGGGGTTGATTCATGGAATTTGTGTGCCAAAAAACAGAGATGTGTGCAAATCCCCATTTGTTAAACAGAGATGTGTGCAAATCCCCATTTGTTAAACAGGGATTTGCAGGCACAATGGTGCATAAATCCTCGGTTTTCGGCACACAAGTGACATAACTCAGCCCCTAGAATGTTAGTATTGCAGAACAAAGAACTGTTTTAATTCTATACCATTAGATTTACTATTAGTGCTTCTCCTCACCACTAGCTTTTTTGTACTGTCATCTGAACCCCAGGATGCTAACACACATATACAAGAATAGACTTTCCAACTAGTTGTAGGTGTCCAATGCACAATGACACACCACCATATACATCCTTAAAATCATACACAGACACTCATGCACACAGCATACATACATTGCAGAACAGCCCAACCCATATCTTCTTTTTTTCAACAGACCCCAAACAATGCCTACCAAAAAGCAAGTCTGTAGAAAGCAACGAAGAAGTAGAGCAAATGAAAATAAAAGAGTCCAAAATAAGCATCCATCTCTAGCCGAATTTGTACAAAAGGTCAAACAAAAGATCTAATAGAGTCATTAAGCGAAAACAAAACAAGCTTCCAGTACAAAAACGTTCCCTCCTCTTTCAAAATGTAAAACGAAACAGAAAGTGATTAACAAGAATTCAGCTACCACTACTGCTAACACTGCTCCTATAAATCTTGATGTAGTGGCAAATAACCATACCAAAAAGTATTTTATAAATAATGTTCCGGCACAGAGTCCTTCAGAATCTTATAAAAACAGGAGAGAAATCATGCACAACCCTTAACACCTACCGTAGAAAATTAATCTTAGAAGCTCTCATAGACAGTGCAATCCTTCTCAAAAAGAATTTATTTATTTTAGTGTTAAACAGAATGAAACCACTTACAAAACTAACTTCTAAATTACAAAAAAGACTTCTCAATAAACGGAATGTCAACAAAAATAACTTCTTAAATATCTGTGGAGGTGAATGGAGTCTCACCATGAGCACAGAACCATATTTCAATGAAGAAGCATACAAACAAAAGCAAACAAACACAATTGCCATCCATAGCAGTGGACGAGGGTATAAAAAGCTAATGATACCATAATGCAACAAGAAATACTGCTTACAAAAATATCCCCAGAAAATTCAGTATCACCTCTCCGTTCGACTGAACCAGAACGTCCAGTCTACAAATGGCCATGCACGTCAAATGTGTAACATTGCCAAAAAATCTTTCAAATCTTTACGCCAGTTCCTCAATCAGTATGTGAAAGGCAAAGACAAAATCAAAATGAAACTACTACAAAATATAGATACTGTCCCGTGTGCAAATACACAGGACTACAAGGACATTCATTAGCCTGCATTTCAGGACCTATTTGCAAAAGCACCTTCCATCATATCAAAATGATATCAACACATCAGTCAACTATAAGAAATCTAGTCTATAAACTGTACTATACTAAAAATCTTGCTTTATCACTAGCCAATTTAAATAACAATCTTCTACATGGTACAGCCAAAGACCTACTCGAAGAGCATGTCCAGAGACAATATTTTGGAAGTGAAAGCCACTTATAAAATGCAATAACTTTACAACAAACTAGCAACATTTGTACAGATGGCAACCTTCTACTACACACATACAAAAAAGAAATACTAAAATTTAAAAGTACATCCGCTGAAGTACAAACCATGTGTGTGTGTTGCCGCAGAACGTTTTATTAAAGTAACACAAAAACCGTAGATGTAACATACAAAATAGAAGACAATGAAGATTCCAAATGGTTTGAATTAGCTCCCTACCTTATAGTGGGTCAGGTTTTCTCTGACCTAATATGCCCACTCGTAGCCTGACACATCTTCTTGCCACTCCTCACTGCTCATACTACGTCCCTGGATGGAAAACCTGACATTCAGCAAACCCTTATGCCAGACCCAAGGTTCTGAAGAATGGGACGCAGTGAGAAGGGGCTAAAGGACTGAAAGGAATGCTGGCTCAGGTCCCGCCCACCCGTAGCAGTCTGAACGAAGTGGTGCCTTAAAGCAGCAGCTGAGCAGACATTTGGAAAGCAAGGCATTGCTGAACCAACGTGTATTTTTTTTGTTTGTTTGAACCCTGCAAGCAAAACCCCAGCAGTAGCAGAGCTGGTAGCCAAAATCACCAGAGCGCTCAGCAGAGAGGCCACAGAAGGAAGGTGACCGGACTGAATTCTTGTTTTTTTTCATTTGAATACAGAAGCAGAAGTTTACGTGATTAAGAAGCCCAGTGAAGGCGGAAAGGAACAACCTTGTTTTGGTTGCTTGTGTGTGCATCTGAGCAAGACCTATTGATGTATTTTTTTTTTCTTTCTTTTGAACCAGAATAAAGAACAATTGCATATACATACTTACTGTCTCCCGCCCACTGATTAACAGCAGCACATTGCAGACAATTCCACTGCAGTTGCACAAGATGTTACAGCCTACTTAACAAAAACAGAAAAAACAGAGCTTCAAAACCTCTGGGATGACCTATCATCGGACAAAACAATGTGTGAGAAATTGTACAGTTTAGGCATAAAAATGCTCTCTCATAGAGAATGTGGCTGCTATGAAGCTGCTGATCCTTTATCCGGTACTGCTTTGTATAGAAAATCTGAAAATATAGTATGGCTAAGTCTTGGTCCTGCTAAATCTAGAAAAAGAGTTCTCAAATCATACGACGACATAGAAACAATAGCCAAAAATGATCCTAACAGCCAAGACATATTGAAAAATAATTTACTGAACACATACTACCTAAACAGAAGTACCACTTTGGAAACCATGTGTCTATTCCACATAGCCCCAAACTTCACATACAAAAATAATATAAAACCCGATGAAAATAAAGGTAGATACAGAGTGACAAATTGTGAAGGCAGCTTAGTGAAACTTACCAAACGAAGCTTAATTAATCATATCAAATTGTCATTAAAAACTCCTCAACATAAAGAACTATATTACATGTCCCTCCTACATCATTTTAAACCATGGAGAAAAGAAGAAGAGTTACTAGATATCTATAACTCCTATGAAGACGCTTTCAAAGTAAATGAAAGCACTATAACCAATGTAAACTTTAGACAGTACAAAACAATGTTGCACAATGAACAGCAACATAAAGAAGAACTCCAGGCCCAACTAGATACGGACACTACCGACAGGAGTCAACCTTCTGTAACAGAAAGCCAAGAACCACTGGGACAACCACTAATAGCAAATGAGACAGAATTGGCTATGACAGAAGTAGAAAACACCATGTCTCACTATGAAGAAGATACAGAAGACTTAACTGTACTTCAATCAAAACTGAACAATGACCAGCGTAACATTTTTCAAGAAGTAACAAAAGAAATTGTGCATTGTGTATAACATGAAAATAAAGAATGTGCCTGCCAAAATTACAAACCTATACTACTATACGTCAGTGTTCAAGTTGGTTAAGACAAAACATTCTTAAACAAAATCATCAGCAAGTTCCTTCAACAATTGACAAACAACAAACTGTCAGCTATTGTAACTGCCCCCACAGGTTTAGCTTCCTACAACATAGGCGGTGTAACTTTACACTGATTACTACTTCTTCCAGTAGAACACCAAAACAAATTAGAATATTACAAACTTTCTGCGTAAGCTGCAATGGAACTACGCAGAGTGTTAAAACAAATTAAAATGCTACTGATAGATGAAGTGAGCATGGTCTCCAACCTAATGTTGGCTTTGATTCACCTCAGATTACAAGAAGTACTCAAAACAAACTACGAAGAGCTCTTTGGAGGAAAACACATTATTGTTTTTGGAGATCTTCTTCAATTGACACCAGTGAAAGGTGAGCCTATTTTTAAAAGCTTAGGATACAAACTCTGCTGTAAAACCGTTGGCAGCATAGGAAATGTTAACCTTTGGCCACATTTCCAATACAGAGAATTAACAGAAAACATGCGCCAGTCTGCAGACCTCACCTACACCAACATTTTAAAAAGGATTAGAGTTGGTGTACTATCTGAAGAAGCACAGGCAATATTAAAAACCCTGCACATCCATGCACTTCATGGCCATAACTCATGTGCTACTGATGTCATGGAACAATTAGCACACAAACATGTCAATTGTATGTCCTTGATGCCAACTCTTGCAAGCTGTTCCAAATTCAATGAAACACTGTTGAAAAAAGAAATGCAACCAATAATTGAAATTTGCTCCACAGACAAACTGTATGTACATGGCATAACACTACCCATGTGTCAACAAGCCACAACAAGACTAAATACCTTAGAAAACTATATCTCCAACAGAGCTGATTTGGAGTAAATATTAAAATTATCTTTAAACTGTAGAGTAATGCTTAAACATAACCTTGATGTGGAGCAAGGACTAGTTAATGGAGCACTTGGTACAGTTGTTGGCTTTCAAACATACCCACATGACAACAACATTCAGTTTGTCAATATTCTCTTTGACAAACTATCAGAAGTAAAAAGGATAGGACGCTCAACAGCTCGATTCCTTCTTTTCAAAGACATGTATGTACGCAGAGAACACTTTTCTCTAACTCTAGCATACGCAGTCACCATTCACAATACACAAGGTCTTACCCTAGATAAAGCATTGAGAGATATTGGGAACACAGTCTTTAAAGAAGGCATGAGCTACGTAGCACTATCTTACGTACACTTGACAGTCTATTTCTAATCAGCTTTGATGCAAGTAAACGCTGATATATCTTGTATTTTAGAATACAATAGACTATGTTCACTATACACCCCCAACTAAAGACCTATGCTGTTCCACAAAAAGCAAAACTTTGTAAAAGAAAACTACTTCAAACACAAATACAACAGGATCTCACTGCAAATCCTCCAAAGAGAGTAAAAGAAGCTAATACTTCATCAATTACTACAACCAAACAAGTATCTACTACTCAAAGTAACTTGGGTACTTCTTCAAAGAAGCAACACACACTCCGAAGAAATAACCTGGAAACAGAACTATCTGGTCCATTCAAATTTTCAAATATAACTGGTGTAAATTGCGACGCAAATGTAGCAATAAATATTCTATTTCAATTGCCACCAATTTTTGACATTTACTTACACAATACAGACCAATTGTGTTTGCAAATGTTAGTCCTTCATAGAAATACAAGCAACATTCCTGACAACACATATTGGGGGTAATTCATAGAATTCAGCGCACAAGTGGCGCACGCGGCTGGCGCACAGTGTGCGCGTGCGAATCCCTGCGCCAGCCACGTGCGCTAAAATTCATTTCCGCGCACAGCATATTCATGGATTCCAGCTACCAAAACCAGCCGTGGCGCACAGTGGCGCAGCGACCCTGCAGCAGCGCCAGTTACGCCCCCAAGAACGCCTCTCGCGCAGGGAAAAGCCATCAAAATCCCCAATCCAGCGCTAAGGGCTGTGCCAACCCTGTACCAGCACGGCAAGCGGGCTACGTGTATCACTGGGGTGCGCGGGAAGTACCTCACGTCATTTCAGCTGGGTACGTGTATTTCAGGGGTGCGCTGGAAGTTCCACACGTGATTCCATCAGGGTACGTGTACATCAGGGGTGCGCGGGAAGTTTCGCACGTGAATTCAGCAGGGTACGTGTATATCAGGGGTGCGCGGGAAGTTCCACATGCGAATGTCCTGGGTACGTGTATTTCGGGGTGCACGGGAATTTTCACACGCGATATCAGCAGGGTACGTGTATTCCAGGGGTGCGCTGGAAGTTCCACACGCGAATGTCCTGGCTACGTGTATCTTGGGGTGCGCGGGAAGTCTCACTCGCGATATCAGCAGGGTACGTGTATATCAGGGGTGCGCGGGAATTTCCGCACGCAAATGTCCTGGGTACGTGTATTTCGGGGTGCGCGTGAAGTTTCACACGCGATATCAGCAGGGTACGTGTATTCCAGGGGTGCGCTGGAAGTTCCAAACGTGAATGTCCTGGCTACGTGTATCTTAGGGTGCGCGGGAAGTTCCACACACGAATGTCCTGGGTACGTGTATTTCGGGGTGCGCGGGAAGTTTCACACGCGATATCAGCAGGGTACGTGTATTCCAGGGGTGCGCTGGAAGTTCCACAAGCGAATGTCCTGGCTACGTGTATCTTGGGGTGCGCGGGAAGTCTCACACGCGATATCAGCAGGGTACGTGTATATCAGGGGTGCGCGGGAAGTTCCACACGCGAATGTCCTGGGTACGTGTATTTCGGGGTGCGCGGGAAGTTTCACATGCGATATCAGCAGGGTACGTGTATATCAAGGGTGCGCGGGAAGTTCCACACGCGAATGTCCTGGGTACTTGTATCTTGGGGTGTGCGGGAAGTTTCACACGCGACATCAGCAGGGTACGTGTATTTCAGGGGTTCCGTGGAGTACCACACGTGAATTGGCCGTGTGGGTCCTCCCAGGTGTTCGCTCCACAATGTCCACGGCCCCTGCAGGCAGCCCACACCACGGGGGACAAGCCTGCACCCTCACTCGTCCCCCTGCACTCCCACCCCCCAGCACTGTGGGGCACCTGCCAGCAGGCCCCCACTCATGTCCAACTCATGTTCCCCTGCACCCCCACCCCCCAGCACTGTGGGGCACCTGCCAGCAGGCCCCCACTCATGTCCAACACATGTCTCCCATCACCCCCACCCCACAGCACTGTGGTGCACCCTCCACCAGGCCCCAACTCATGTTCACCTGCACCCCCACCCCTCAGCACTGTGGTGCACCTTCCACCAGGCCCCAACTCATGTTTCCCTGCACCCCCACCCCCCAGCACTGTGGTGCACCCTCCACCAGGCCCCAACTCATGTTCCCCTGCACCCTCACCCCCCAGCACTGTGGGGCACCCTCCACCAGGCCCCAACTCATGTTCCCCTGCACCCCCACCCCCCAGCACTGTGGGGCACCTGCCAGCAGGCCCCCACTCATGTCCAACTCATGTTCCCCTGCACCCCCACCCCCCAGCACTGTGGGTCACCTGCCAGCAGGCCCCCACTCATGTCCAACTCATGTTCCCCTGCACCCCCACCCCCCAGCACTGTGGGTCACCTGCCAGCAGGCCCCCACTCATGTCCAACTCATGTTCCCCTGCACCCCCACCCCCCAGCACTGTGGTGCACCCTCCACCAGGCCCCAACTCATGTTCCCCTGCACCCCCACCCCCCAGCACTGTGGGGCACCCTCCACCAGGCCCCAACTCATGTTCCCCTGCACCCCCACCCCTCAGCACTCTGGGGCACCCTCCACCAGGCCCCAACTCATGTTCCCCTGCACCCCCACCCCCCAGCACTGTGGGGCACCCTCCACCAGGCCCCAACTCATGTTCCCCAGCCAACATGTCATCACAATCTAGATCCCTGGTCCCTATGGTCAGCCTCCAAATGCAAAACACCCACCCGAGTATTGCATCCACCCACTTAGAAATGGCAATAACATGATAGAACACCAATTGCAAGTTTGGAAACAAACACATGTCCCTCACATACACCCAATGGGTGTCAGTGAATCTCAAAACCCATATCATTATATGCATGAAACCAATGAGATGATACGACACATTGAAGTTTGATCAAAAAATATGTATTAAAGGAAACATAAATCGAATAAAAAATAAACAAACAGAAATGGGAATGTAAAAAAATAAAAAGAAGCATGTCCGTGAAAAAATGCAAAACCAAAAATCATAATCCAAATGAATGGTGTCCAAAGTCACAGTCCACAAAAGAAAATCCAATGGAAAATTATAATTGAAAGCCATTGCTCCATAAAATAAAAAAAGAAAATCCAACAGTGAACTATGTACAGATGAACAAGCCAGGGTCCATGATCCCAACAAAAGAAATTAAACCTATCTAACAACACTACCTAATAAAAAAAAACTATATACAAAAACGTGGCCCATTGTCCAAAAGGTCCAAAAAAAATGCAAAAACAAAGGAAACCTAAAACTAACTACAGAACTATGTACAAGGGCAGCGGGCTAGTCCGACGGCTCACTTTTGGATGTTCCGGGCCAGGGCATCATCGAACTCCTGCTCAATGTCCCGGAGGCGGTCCTCCTCCATGGCCCCGAGGGTCCGCAGGGCCGTCGACGTGTCCCCCTCCAACCCACTACGGATTGCCTCGAGGCACTCGGCCCACCTCAGGGCCCACCGCATGGAGTTCTCCGCCCTGACCATCGTGAGCCATGCCTCTTCCGCCCGCTGCCGCTCCGCATCTATGGCGTGGCCCAACTGCTGCCACACGGAAGACACTTTCTGTCCTGGGTCCTCCTGCCCTCCGGCCGATGCCTGCCCCTCCGATGTCGAAGGCCCCGAGCCTTCATGGCTCCCGCCACGTAGCTGCTGCTGCTGTGCCTCTGCCCGTGCACTGCCTCCTGCTGCCTGCACATCCTCTGCTGGCTGGGGTGCAGTCGTTGATGTGGCCACCCCTGCTGGACGTCCGACTCCCGACTGTGGCAGGGATGCCTCCTCCACCAGCATGGCCGCACCGTCAGAGGCAGCTCCACAGGGCACCCAGGTGACTGATGGGTGGGAAGATGGCACGGAGGACGACTGGCGCATAGGGGGTTCAGTTGAGGAGGGGGTAGCAGCAAGCCCCATCAAACGGAGGAATCCGGCCTGGGTGACCTGTCCCAGTAGGCCGACGCGGTCAACGAGCCATTCGAGATGACGTGCAGTCTCCTCATGAAAAGACTGCAGGTCACCTCGCATGGCCCGTTGACGCAACGCCACACCAGTCAGGACAGGCTCAACCCGGACCCGGATAGCCACGTCCGCAGGCAGAGGAAGGCCAGTTGTCATGAGCTCATCCCCTGCCTGAAAACGGGTCTGGACGTAGGCATCCCTGCTGGTGCAAGATGATGCAGGGACAGTATCAGGGACAGGATTGCACACAGGCACCTCCGCGGCGGCCTGTGCTGCCCCCTGTCCCTGGTCCTGCACTGCACCACTAGCACCAGTGGAATCCCCACCTCCAGACCCCGTCTCTGTTGCTTGCATGGCCTCTTCCTCCACCAAACCCCCCACCAACCTGGATGACTCCATGCCATCTTCCCCCGTTGGGCCCTGTGGGGTCCCAGCTGCCCCTTCTGCTGCCGAGGAGTCCAACTCCAACCTCCGCCTCTTGGACCTCCCCCCGGCAGCTGCGGCCTGGGACGCGGCACAGGACTCCTCACTCCCAGATGAGATCACAACCTGGGAGGGGAGCCGGGCCTTGCGCCTCCGGCTGGCGGTGCGATCCCCGCCGCTGTGCTCACAGCACCTTCTCCGCCCTCTTCATCAGTTGACGCTGCAGACAGGGAGAAATAAAACACAGGCATCAGGGCACTGTACAATGGACACATACACACATGACAGTTGTACATGAGTGGCACTGGCAAACCTCAGACATGCCATCACAATCCCCAACACACATGTCATTTCAACTCGCACACATGAGAAATACCACAGCCATATTGCAACTGCCAGCACCATCCATACACATACAACAGCATGAGCAGGCAAAGCTGAGCCAGACATCACATGCAACACAGGAAGTGCACTACACATGTACACACACCACCACACTTGCATGCATGTGTACACCTCTGCCAACTGTCGCAGTGTTCAGATGGGCATCCATGTGACATCTGCCAATCAGGCTTCCACATCCCACTGTCACATGCATCCATGTTGCATCACTGTTGCACCCTTGTCAAATACACACAAATGCACATGTACACAGTGCTGATACATGCAGCTGAAAAGAACATACATGTGTGACATCACGAACATGTCTACTTACATACACATTCATCCAAACATGTGTGCACACACAACGGCATTTGGCATGCAAGCCTACACACACAAGCACCATCCATGTCTCACACATTACAGCCCTCGCATGTGTTAGCCTCACGGCCCTGTATACCCCCACCCATACTCAACCCCATACAAACAGATGTGCAACCTGCACACTACTGAAACATCAGCACACGCACAGCTCACAATCAGGATGCATGTACACTTAACGCTCGACTCCAGACGGGTCTGCCTCTCAAGGACCTGGACGTGGAGCGCTGGGGATATGCGTTCCAGGACCCTCATCTGATCTTCCGACAAGGGGCCCCGGTGCCCCTTAGCATCCGCTGCCTTCAAGAGGCGCCGGGCCTTGTTCAGGGTCCTGGACCTGAAGTCCTCCCAGCGCTTCTTGACATGTTGGAAGTTGCGGACTGCCACCCCCTCTGCGTTGATGGCAGTCACGATGTCCGTCCAGATCCGAGTCCGCCCTTCCTTGTCAGCGCAGGAACTTCCGAAGAGGGCATCATACTGCCCCAGGACTTGCTCCACCAGGACACCAACTTCCCTGGCACTGAAGCTGGTGCCCCTCTGCCTCTCTGGCCGGTGGTTGTCAGTGGTGCCAGATGTTGCAGTGCCCTACATGACAACCCCAGAGGCAGGAGTGGGTGGGCAACTGGGTCCTGGGGCTGGGCTGTGGAGCGATGGAATCCCAGTCAGGAGTCTTCGGTTCCAGCAGGGGTGGTCACAGCAACAGCACCCCTGGCTGATGTGCAGGCAGCAAATGGCAGGGCACGTGGGCAGCAGGCAGTCAGGCAGCAGCAGATGGCAGGTGGGAGCGTGCTCGGGGCTCTGGGGCGCAGTAATTCGGCCTTCTGGGCAGGAGCGTGGTCTTCCGTGTGCTTACGCGTGGCCAGCTTGATACGGAGTGATTTGGCACGTGAAAATTCTGCACGTCAGCGTGTAATTCGAGGAAAGGCCCTTAACGCGTAAGCGCGTCTGCACGCATACGCAATTTCATTGGACAGAAGGCCCCTCAAGCGCAAGCGCCCCTGTGACGTGACGTGCGCAGGCGTGCATGGGCATTTCAGCGCGCGTGAAAAACTGCACGTCCGCTTTTAATCCGAGGAAAGGGACAATGCGCATAAGTGACGTGACATGCACGGGCGTTTCCCTCAGCACGGGTTAAAGGTGAGCGGGCCCAGCAGTTCGCTGTATGTGCCTTTCATGGAGACCGACGTGTGTTGCTGCTTCCTGTTGTTTCGCGCGCCATCACAACTTCACAGCTATCAAGGACGTATCTCTTCTTTTGGCGGGGATATTGGCTACGCGTGTTTTTCTGCATCGCGCTAGTCAGACGGTGAGTCGCACACGCTCTTTTTCCCACTGCGGGTGCCCCTGTGTATCGCACCCATTTTCGATGTCATAGTAGCCTGCGTGTCCCACGCGTACGCGTTATTCGTGTTACTGGGTGCCACCGCGTACTGCGGGAGGTTGAATCCACGCACGTAGGCTGCAGGGTTGCGTGCACGGTTTTACTGCAGTTTTGGGGTGCCTGGGTGTTGCGTGACCCGTCACTACATCACCGGGGTCGCATACAGCCTTGCAGGTGCAGGGGGGCTGTTAACATCTTGCTTCCCACCCCCTTCACCCCAATTGCCCAGGTCAATTGTGCTGTACACCTCCCATTGGCACCACTCCATCTGTGCCGGCACTACTACATCTGTGCCATGGTTGGGAGGCCACCAAAGGTGAGGGGCGCCTCAGCTGGGCGTCCTCCTCGTGGCGGGCGTGGTCGGGGACGTGGCCGTGGTGACCAGGGAGTAGGGGGACTCCAGGGTGTCCAGGGCGGCCACAGAGGGGGAAGAGGCAGGGGTGCCCCACTTGAGCACAATGTTGTGCCATGTGTCGGTGCAGTCATGCCACCACCCCCTGTGGTTCCGGGGGATGCAGCTTCTGCATCTGGCACTGGCGCCCGTGTGACCTGGCAGTCTGTTCCATCGACTGCCACGGACCCAAGGGTAGTGGTAGCTGCAGGTGCAGCTGTGGACACCGCCACCCAGGCTCAGGGTCTGCCAGCGCAGGCTGCGTTGGCACTTGAGGAGCCCTTGGTAGATCTCCAACAGGCCAGGAGGGAAACCATAGGGGCAGGCCAGGCTGCTCAGACCAAGACACGTGTCCCTGGGGCAGTCATGTCATCTGCTGCCCCGAACAGACGGGTGTTGGCAAGTGCAGGGGCAGATGCACCCAACAACACACTGGTTGTGAGTCTGCCAACCAGGACTGTTGCGGTCAATGACCCTGCCACAGCTGATGTTGTTGCGCAGGGTCCATTAGAGGGCACCCAGCTGCCACTGACACAAGTCAGGCCTTTGGTCGTCCCTCCACCTGCCACTCCCTTGGCTCAATCCACCAAACCCACTGGCCATACTGGTCAGGGCGGCATTAGCCAGCCAGGGTCTGCGCCACAGTCCAAGAGGAGGAAGGTTGCACCTGCAGCACAGGCTGGGACCCCACACACAGCCACGACCTCCTACACGTCGAGGAAGAACCCTTTCTGCAAGCAGGAACTGGACTTCCTCGTGGACTACGTGCGGGGCCACAGCCGTGACATGCTAGTGGGTGCCAATAGTCAGACTACGACTGCCCAACGTGACACCCACTGGAAGCATGTTGCGGAACATGTCAGTTCATTCGGCCATGAGGTGCGCACGGCGCAAGAGTGCAAAAAGCGTTGGAATGACATCAAACGCATCACTAAGGCTAAGCGTGCCTCTAATTACAACTTGACTCTGGTGACTGGCGGTGGGCCTGCACCAGAGGAGGAAGTGCTCACTCCGCATGAGGCACTCGTTGCAGAGTTCATACCACCTGAATTGGTTCGAAGGAGTGGGAGAGATGCTGGACTTTGATGCCCAGTCCAGTGAGTGTTGATGCGTGTTTGTTGAGGACGTGTGTGTTTCACTTGTGGGATGTGTTGTGCATGATTGCCACTACATGTGACGTGTACATGGTTCTGATGTGTAAGTAATGCAATGCTTCCGTGATGCATGTCTCCTCTGCCTGCATGAGGGGACTCCATGTAGGCATGCTCCCTTGCCCCTCCTCCGCCACTCTGCACTCCAGTTCCACCTTTGCACTGGTCTGCTTCAATCTTGCAAATGTGTATTTTCTTGTTCATGCGTCCTGTGTAGATGCTAACTTCCAGCATAGAATCTGCCAGACATATACCGTGTGGTACAGCCTTAGTATGTGATGCAAGGTATCTCACTTGTACTGTGCATAGGTCAGATGTCCCGCAGGGACATGAGTGCCCATTCATGCTCCATGTGCATTGCACGCATGCCCCTATGCGTCCTTGACTGGATGATCACTGTAATACAAGTCCTTGGTTACATGCATTGCCTGCCATCTCATCAGCCTTCCATGTCAACTGTGGCTCAGTCCTGCGTTGCACACATTTTAGGGTCTGACAATCTGTGTGGCTCACAGGCCTCAGCCTGTTCAATGGCCAATGACTCTGTCCAAATGTTGTTGTGTCTTCTTCACACATGGGCGGCATCCGGAGTTTTCATCATGTGTCCTGCGTACTGTCCCAGCATCATTTGCAGTGTTGTCACTTGAATCACATTAAGCTGTTGATGCCAGTCAACACTGCCTGTCAATACACAGGTGTATGGTCAGCCTTTTGATACCATGCTAGGCATCCCTGCTTTGGTACTGGTGTGGAGGGGTGCTTGGCTTCTAGATATGGTACACATTGAATGCACAATGCACGTGATGTCTGAATTTGACATTGCACTGCCTTCACATTTCCTGGCACACAGCATGGAGTCCTTGTACATGTAGGTAGTGAGTGGCGTACACATTTTCTGCACTGCATAGACCCACTTCCATGGAAACTGCCACCTTTCAACAGGTCTGATCACAGAGGCAATTCAAAGTTGACCCAGCATGCATGCCAGGTTATATTTTGTGTGTCACATGCCTGCCTGATGCGTTTGCTGTCGGTGTGTGTGTGTGTTGTGTGCTCCTGACATGTGTAGTGACCTTTTTTCTCTCTATTTTTCAGGTGATGACGCAATGGAGGCGGAGGATGGTGTTGTCATGCCAGACACAGGGTTGTTACCACTACATCAACCCGGCACTAGTGGGGGTCGTGGTGTGGTAGGCCACGAAAACCCCCAAGTGCTACAGTCCATCTTGTCTCTGGCTGCCTATGAGTCCAGCCTTGATGACGACTCTGACGTCCATGTTGAGTTGGATGAGCATCAAGTCCATGTGTCAGGGGTGAGTGATTCTGATGTGGACACTCCTCTGTCTGCGACACCTGCACTGAGGGATCAGACAGTCTTGGTTCCTCCGCCCATGGTGGATCGGGACGCAGGGTCACCCTCCACACCAGTCACTGATGTGCCTGGGACATCACGTCGACAGGGGCATGTAGTCGTGCAGCCGCGGGCGGTGCCAACACAGCGAGGACCCCCGGTCCTTGGGTCCCGCAGGGGTCAAGCCCGGCAACGCGGTCGCCACGCGCAACCGCAGTATACTGAGTGGGAGCAAGACATGACTGCCAATTCAGAACGGCAGGGGGCAGCAATGGAGAACATCGCTGAGAGCATGGAGCGTGCTGCCCGATCTGTGCTCCCCCCTGCTAGGCACGTACTTCTCCAGCAGCAGGCGGCACGGTCCACGGGCCGCTCGCTCAGGCTGGGCATGGCGGCCTCAGACAGGGCACGCCAGGCTGAAATGTCGTCTCTGCGTCAAGCAATTGCTTCTCACGCAGAGGCGCACATGGATGCCCTGAGGGAGGAGTATGCTTCCCTCAAATCCACTCTGGGTGTCCTTATGATGTCCCAGAGGCAGCGGGCAGAGGAGAGGTTTGCACAGCTTGAGCGTACCATCTCGGCTGAGCTACAGGCTTGCCGGGAGGTGCAGCGGTTGTGCAGCCAGGCCTTGCAGGAGGAACTCCGTGTTACACGTGCTACCTTGCAAGAGGAAGCACGTGTATCACGTGAGGTTCTGCATGCAGACCTACGTCACATCGCCACACAGAACCAGGCTCACCCGTCCGGCAGACTTGCTGCCGATGAGGGGCAAGCTGCGGCTAAGCGTGGCCAGGCTACTGTGCCACGTCCTCCTTTCCAGGATGAGCCAGACTCGGACGACCATCTATCTCCCACATAGGTCGGGCTGTGCAGGCGTTGAGCCCATGGAGGTTTTTTTTTTGGCTCAGCATCATCGCATGTGGATGTTGAGCAGCACCCTGTACCCCCCCCTCCTGGGTGCCTCCCCTCCCCCCGGGTAGTATGTGGCCATTTTTGATTTTTCTTTTAGTTTAGTTAGTTAAGTTTCTGTTTGATAGTTAGTTTAATTAGGTAATGTAGCTTTTCCATAGTTAGTGTAATTAGTTAATATAGTTTAAAATTGCTTGTCTATTGTGCTTTCATGTGACGGTGTGGTGCTTTGTGGCTTTTGAAGGCATCCACTGTCTGTTCCAGCTGGGCCCTTCAGGCTTGTCTTGTGTATGTGTTTTGATGCTTGGGGTCCTTGACTCACATATGCCACACCTGCCTGCCTTATCCATGGGCTCGCAAGGATGGTTCGGTGTCACAACCTTTTACACAAGGGCTTTGGACTGTCATATCTGTGGTATGTCTGGTGCTGTGTGACTTGTGTTTACACCCCTAGTGAGGATGGTTTTGGTGTTATTGACCACTGCTCAGCTTTTGCTAGATGGGGTGTTTCATGTTTCATGATTAATATGTACATTCATTACTATGCATTGTGTAGTATGTTTCTTATCTTTACTGTACACGTGCTTGTTGCAATTCATGCTGTAGATAGTGTTCCACACTTTGGATGTGAAAGACGGACTGATGGTGTGATTTATGATGTGACTCCCTGACATGGTCAAGTAATGAGATGCCTGAAGAGACACACACAGATGACTTTGAAGCATTAATCATGTGTTTCATGCCCTTTCTGCAGGGGGATGAGCCTCCAGAGCACCTTTGCCAGCAGACATGGCCAATTGGACGACGGAATTCTGGACATGTTTGTTGGTGCCCACATGCACATGTGTGCACAAGCAGAGGCACAGGGATTGCAGACCTACATCCTAGAACTGCCGACATGTTCCAAGGAACTCCAGGCAAGGTGAGCAGCACAAGGGGGCCACAACACAGCAAAGCTTGCACCAGGCGAGTTGCACATGCAGGCTTAGTCACAGCACTGAGGGTGAGCTTGGAGGGATATTGGTGTTGAAGCACACAATGCAGCTCAGATGTGTTGGTGGACTGATGGCTGTTGATTGTAAGGTTGTCTGGGACACCTGCCGGGGCACTGGCACATACCCTCCGGTACACCAAGGTCCATCGAGGCACTTGTATCAACCATGTAGCCTTCCGAGACATGGAAAGGGGCAGCTCACAGGGACATACAGCAAGGGACATACTCGGGTGCAGTGCATTTCATTTCCATGTACATTATGATAAATACACAGCCAACTTTGTTTCGGTCATGGTGGTACACAACTTGCTCTGAAGTCATGGCTTGCTATATGGGTATGTCTGCTTACCCAGGGAACATTGCATGTTGTGTGAATTGTGACACATTGGTGTTCCATTTGCCACGCACCCACCGACGGCTGACTTACTGCATTGACTGTGTATGACCCATCACAGGGGGAATGTTATATATGGGTACGATGCATCTACACCAGATTGTCTGTTTGTAGAGTAGTTTGTTGCTATGGGGCATGTTTGGTGGTGTGTTTTGTGTGATTGGCACGTATAGGTTGTTGACTGTGGCTCTCTTTGCAGCATTGCAGTGCTCCTGTAACCGGAACTGAGAGTGTGCAGGCAGGAGGCCAGCACTCAAAACCAGAGCTAAGTGTCTTGGTGTTATTCTTTCAAACTGCTCTGCATAGGCTTGCTGGGGGGTGCACTAATGCATGGATGAATGTGTAATTCAATTTGGTATGTTTTTTTCCCCCTAATCACCCGGAATCCTATGCAATTTTGAACCCTGTTCCCTCAACCCGGTGTTCCTGCTTCCCGTACCTATCCAAGCAACGTTCCCTAACCCTCTTTCCCCGCTGGGGTTGCGGATGCCTGTGTAAGCCCCAAACTTGCAGACGCCAAAACCCTAGGGGGGGTGGCTGGTTCGTGCCACTCCTAAGCCTGGACTACAGAAGGCCATGACAATGATGCCCAAGTTTATTTGGATTGTGTATGTGTTCATGCAGGTAGTACATTTTCGTGCATTCCCTACTTTCATGTGTCATTCCTCCTCCCCTCTCCTGCCACTCATTCCAGTTATCCAGTGTGCCAACACCTGTCCTGACTGCATATCCCTGACCCTCCTTCCCCACCAGGGTCTCGGGGGCCTGTGTGAGTTTGACCTTGCAGGCACCCGGGACACGGTGGGGGTGGTTGTTTCGTGACACTGCCGCGCCTGTACACGGGACCTGTGACAGTACACATCCGTTCATGGTGCATCATTCTATGTTATGTACCACACATGGTTCACATCCTGTTGTGACATTGTTTTACTGTGCTACCTTGGTTGTTGCATCATTGTGGTAGTACTTGGCCTTCGTGAGGTACTGCTACGTCAAGTCATCTACTGGAGGGTGTTCTGGTTCGTTTCTATGCCTTGGATTTAGTGATTTTGGAAATGAGTATGGATTCTGAGGGTGCAGGCACCTTTTTACACACAAGGTGGGAGATGGTGACGAAGGGGAAAGGTGATCCTGTGGCCCGGTGGAATTGAGGGTTGAAGGCTCCATGGCTCAGGTGCAGTTGTTCAGTGGGTCATGGTCATTTGTGAGGGGGGGGGGGGTTGTTGTTGATAGTTGCCTTGCCCTGCAGTGTGATGGGAACCCTGACATTGTAATGGTGGTATCCTATGTACATGTTGTGTTCTGCTGATCAATGCCTGTTCATGTGTTGTGTTTACCTTTAATGTGCGAGGGGATAGTTGTGGTTTGACATGCTGGGGTGTACACATGGTGAATGTTCACATGTGATGTGTAGAGAACACTGATGGTCACTTGATTGCACATGCATATGTTGAGTGCATGTCCTTGCTGACCCACACACTTGCACTCTGATGCACTACATGTACTACCACCCTTGCATATCCACATGTACACTGTTTGCCTTCTGGTGCCCACTGTGTCCCTGCAGCACATGTTCTGTGACCAATTATGGATCCTATACATGCCTAATTTGCTTTTTGATGTGGTCTGTCGCTTAGATGTGATGCTCTGGGTGTGCATCACACACAATGGCTGTTCACTGTGCTGTGCGCTGAGCAGTGTGTTGCAGGAGTAGGACACAGCACAATGAAGCTGCAGTGTTGATTTTTCAATGCACAATGTGCATGTAGACAGGCATTCATTGTTATGTTACGTCTACAACTCTTGTAATGCATTTGGAAATGACTTATTTTGGGTGGGAGGTTGTTGGTCAGTCATTTCATCTGATTCCAGGTCAGGCATCATTGTCTGATGCCACTGTACATTTTGGACATTGCAATGTGTGCCTTATTGTTACTGTGTTGGTGTATGGGTATTGCTTGCCATGTCATGTTGTGGTTTGGGAGGGTTTGAGTGACATAACAGTGATGGCCATGGCCTGTTTTGCAGGTGTGTGTGATTCACACCTTGCATGTCAGGGTCATCCGCTTCTCAAAGCAACTATCTGGGGGTAGATCTCTCTCCGCGGCAGGGCCCTCCCTCTGGAACAGCCTTCCTGCCTCACTGGAACTTGAGGAGAACCATCTCCGGTTCGGAAAGCACCTCAAGTCCTTCCTCTTTGCTTCTGCTTTCTCTCTGCCTCTCCCTTGCAAAATTCTTCACTGGAACTGCACTGGATCTGCGACTGGGCCACTCTCACCGACCTCGGTCCCTGGCCCAGCCACTTTCCACTTGCACTGCCTCCCTGGCAACCCCTGCACTGCAGTACTTTCTCTCTATCTCTACAGCCCCCCCTTCCCAGCACTTGTCTGCACTTACCTTTGCAGTTGCCACCAGCTTGCCTATGTATTTGTTTTTTGGTCTACTTACCCTGTACTGCACTCCCCCCCTCCTCTTCCCCTTGCACTTTTCCCTTCCCCCTACCCCTGCACTTGCACAATCTAAATGACACCTGGCCTAGTAGTACCGTTGTCTGTCTTCCCTTGTTCCCCCCTCCCTGCCTTATCGCACCTTGAGATACTTGTGTATAGGCCATATCATGTCATGTCATATGTGTGCCTTTTGGTCACACAGGATTGCTTGTGTTTAAGTAGCTAGGGATGCAGACAATGTGGCAGTTCCATGGCAACTATCTCAGGGTGGTAGGGTTGTGACAGTTGACTGTCTCTTTGTCATCATCGATTGTCACCTGGTATGTGCCAGGCCTGTGTGCACTCCGCAGGGGTGGGAGTTTAGGTGAAAAATTTGTCCACAAGCTGGGTCCGGGCTTCCTCGCCACGTGCCCTGTCCCCTCCCATGGGCAGCGCCTGTGGTTGGGGATGTGGGGGCACCACCATGTCCACCTGGACGCCCTGCCGTGTTGCAACATTGTGCAGGACACATGCTGCCACAATGATCCTGCACACTACTGGTGGTGCATAGAGTAGCTGCCCGCCAGAGCGGTCAAGGGAGCGGAAACGTGACTTGAGCACTCCAAATGTGCACTCCACTATGGCCCTGGTTGCAATATGGGTGGCGTTGTATCTTACCTGGGGTGGTGTGGTGGGGTTTCGATTTGGCATCATCATGTGGTTGCTCAGAGGGTAGGCACTGTCCCCTGGGGAGGTGTAAATGGTTGTGATTATTGGGGTTTGTTTATTTGTGTGTGTGTGTGTGACATGCATGCATGTGCAAGGGCATTTGTACTCACCTAGGAGCCATGTGTCGCCATGCTGCCCAGCTTCCAGGGCCCAGCTCAGGGCAGACATTCTGTATATCAAACTGTCATAGGTGGAGCCAGGGTAGTTTGCATAGACAGAGGTGATGATTCCCTTTGCATCGCATACCACCTGTACATTGATGGAATGCCAGTGCTTGCGGTTTCGGTAGATGTGCTCAGTGGCCCTAGGTGGACATAGGGCAACATGGGTGCAATCTATGGCACCGAGCACTTTGGGGAAGTGTGCCACCCTGAAAAAATCCAGGACAACGGCCTGCCTTTCTGCGGGTGTTCTGGGCATGTATATGTGCCTGCGGACCGAGGGGCGCGCTGTCATGATTGCCAGTACCTGGTGTAGGCAGCGTGATTGCGTGGCCTGTGAGACCCCCCCCCCCCACTATGGCAGTAGTCCGCTGAAATGACCCATTGTCCTGGATTTTTCCAGGGTGGCCTTAGGCCATGCACCCAAGACTCTAGGCCCTGGCCACAACCACCGTAGCATATCACACTCATAGATCACACCCGTAGAATCAAACATTTTAACTGGCTATATGGGCCACTGTATTGCATTTTTTATTGTTGTTTTAAAAACAACTACTGGACGGATTTTCACCAAATTTACAAAAGCACACTTTTGCGGCCAAGTCGCTGCTCCTGCTGCAAATTTAGTGAAAATTCGTCCAGTGGTTTGGGCTGTAGGCGTGAGCAAAACATTTTCCCCATTTAGTCTATGCGAAAAAAAGACATTTTGGGACCCCCTATAAGAATATGGCTTCTTTGTGGCATTTCACTTGTCATATGAATCAGTGGCTGCCTTTATGGTGAGAGGGTCTCTGTATATGAGCTGTATAGAATCAAAAGTTGCACTGCACTGCCAGGAGGTAGGCTCTTAACCACACCCTCTCGGGCAGCCCACTGCCTGGGCTGGCTCTCCAACTAAGGTCCCCAAGGCAAAGGGCAGTGCACAAAGAAACAGCCTCAGACCGTGTTTGCCCTTTTTCGCCTGAGAAGTCAATAGCCAGCCATCAACCTGCAGCGACTGACAAGATACATGTGGTCTGGGTGGGGAGTACAGCAATCACTGTACTCCAAAAGCCCTGTCTCTCTTATTACTTCACAACATAGCATACCAAAATCAGTCAGCTAGTTAGGAATACCCCTATCACTGCTGTATACCAACCATTCAGTGGTTTTATTTACTGTTGTGTCCCATACTTAGGCATTCTCCCTCTAGCCAGATAGCTCAAATCTAGGTGTTTTCCACTTACTGTTCTTGCAATTTAGACATTCGCACTCTGTCCAGGTGAAGTTTAGCCATGTGCCACACGCAGAAGAATTATGGAGATTAGCATTGCGTCATATCTAGACAGAATTTTGACACTAACCTGCATCATATCTAGACAGAATTGTGAAGACTAGCATTGCGTCACATCTAGACAGAACTGCACAGATTACCATTGTGTCACATCTAGACAACATTCTGAAGGTTAACATTGTGTGATAGCTAGACAATTGTAAAATTAGCTTGTGTCATATCTAGACAGAATTGTAAATGTTGGCCTCCATCACACCTAGAGACAATTGTGAATGTCAGCCTGCACCACACCTAGACAGGATTGTAAAGATTAGCCTCCGTCAAAACTATACAGAATTGTGAAGACTAGCATTGCGTCATATCTAGACAGAACTGTAATACTAGTCTGTGTCACATCTATACGGAATTGTGAAGATTATCTTGTGTTTGGCTACTCACTGTGGCTAGTGTCCAAACGTGGCCATGCCACATAGTTTTTCCCTTGTCCTTTGTCCTGTGAACTGTGAAGATATTCTTGCGTCCCATCTAGATAATATTGTGAAGATAACCTTGTATCACATCTAGATAGAATTGTTTAGATTAGCATGAGTCACGACGAGACAGAATTTTTGGAGATTAGAATCTGTCTCATCTAGATAGAATTTTGTAGATTAGCATGTGTCACATCTAGAAAGAACTGTGAAGATAATCTTGCGTCACATCTAGATAGAACTGTGAAGATAACCTAGCGTCAAATCTAGATAGAATTGTGAAGATAACCTTACGTCACATTAGATAGAATTGTGGAGATTAACATGACTCACATCTAGATAGAATTGTGAAGATAACCTTGCGTCACACCTAGATAGAACTGTGAAGATAATATTGCATGACATCTAGATAGAATTGTGAAGAATAGCATACGTGACATCTAGATAGAATTGTGGAGATTAGCATGACTCACATCTAGATAGAATTTTGGAGATTAGCATGCATCACATCTAGATAGAACTGTGAAGATTAGCATGAGTCACATATAGATAGAATTGGGAAGTATAGCATGTGTGACATCTAGATAGTCATGCTATTAACCAACCCTACTAAAATGCTCACACCTGTGCATGCATCTCTCATACTCAAACCAAGCAAAACCATTCCTCCAAGCACAAAAAACTGCATGCATTTCACTACACTGCAACAACAAAACAAACTACACACCATCTCTCACAGAACTGCACATGGGGGCAACCAAACGAAAAAAGTACACTTAAGCAGAGCAAACCGTGTTAATCGAACTGATGCTACCAACAGCACATCACAGCTCTTTTTCTCTAATCCCGCTCAGTCCTACTGACCCAACCCACCTTCTTCCCCTTTCAGATCCGCTAGAGTGCCAGGGGGCCACTCCGGTGGTGATAGTGCACAGTGTAAATATCCTTTAACTTAACATTACATAACATTGCTATATCCTGCTAGATTCCCGTTCATGCACATGTATCCCATTGCACCCTTTCTGCCCAGGCCCTGAAAATAGATAGAACAAAATGTTAACCAAACAGGTTTCATTTTTCTTGTAAGGAAAACATACCACATGCCCAATTTCATGATACAAAGTCAAGGATCTATATCATCACAAAAATATAACCTCTCCATTTGTCAGTAACTTGCATAGTGTTACATCTTCGAATATAAATAATTTCTTGTGAAAGTATTGTGGCTTTTCATGTTGAAGAAAAATGCATTGTGTTCGGAATTATATAGACATGACAATTCAGGAGATCTTCAAGGCAGATACATGTCTCTGGCTCCGGGTGAACTGGCAATCCATTTAAAGAAGTCCCCACCCAGTGTGAATCTCACTTGGGAAGTACAAGTCCAGCAGGCCGACAGGCTGCTCAGGGACCTGCACAAATTACCGCCTATTGTATGGTTTATCTAAACCAGGCACTAGTCCAACGGCAATCTTTGGCACCCAGGAGGGTTCCTGATACCACGTGGGGAGAGGGAGGTTGGGCTGGCTCATTGCAGACTGTAGGTATCGTGCAAAGATTAGTGCAACTGAGCTGAGGGCCATCACAGCGCTACTGGAAGTGATGGTCCGGTGCCCTAGGGAAGATCTGAGACAATCTTGTCCAACACTGGTCTTGGAGCAGGCTGGGGAGGACTTAACATCCCTGCAGGGTCTGAAGCCTGTCCAGCTAGAATCTGGACGGGAACAGAACCCCGGGGATTCTAGCATTGTGTTGATTCAACCTCCTGTCTTAAGTACTGAGCAGACTGAGCCTGGGGTGTGGCTCCTTTCGTGGAACATTGCTGGGGTAAATAAACATGTAAGTGACAATGATTGGCTTGCCTTTGTTCAGGGCTTTGGGGTTGTTAGCCTTCAGGAGACATGGGCAGTTGATGCTCCACATATACAGGGGTATGCCACATTTGCCATTCCATCACTTAAAGGGGGAAAGGCTGTCCTCGTGGGGGGTTGATTATATGGGTCGTTGTTTCACTTTTCACTTCAGCCAAGATGGCGGAGACAGGTTCATCTGATCTCCTAGAATTACAGCTAAACCTGAGGGAAAATTCTGAATTAGTGTTCTTTAATTTTTCTAATAGGATTATTCTGGGCAGGGGTCCGGAAATGATTACTATGATGGTAGAACGGATCTCTGCCTGGAGGTTGGTTTTGTCTGGTACACTGAAGACCGTGGCTATGGGGACCTCAACCTCCATTTTGAGCCCCTACATGTCCTGATTCATATAATGGATGAGGAGGACAGTCATTGGGGCATGACAGTGCGTACCCTCTTAGATACGAAGGAATGCAGAAGAGGTGGCAATTTTGCATCTGGCAGTTAATTTAGGGCCCTGTAATAGCCGATTCTCTGTGGATGCCCCCACCACAGTTACTTTTGAAAATACACATGGGATGAGTAAGATCGATGACATTCTTGTGAACCTAGAGGGCTGGGTTAGCGTCAAAGCTTTCCAAGTAATTAACAGGAGCGAGAGTGATCATCACCCTTTGGCCATGTTGTCCAGTGAAGATCTATGGGGGCTCCAGTGTAAGGGGTCGGGCAACCCTGATCTGGGGGTAGTCCCCCTGGAAGTTCATGGTCTAGCAGGATGTAATCTAAGATGGGGGAAGCTGGACTTAGAGCAGCTTCTTCCTCTGGTCTATAGTGATATTGTTTCCCTCTTGGAGAAGGTGGCATTGTTGGTTCCTAAGGACGCCAGCTCATTGATACATTTACATGATAGCATAGTGGCTCTTGTTAGGTCCAGGCTTTCGAAGCCGCGCAGAGTTATCTGCAAGCAAACCAGGTCCTTCACCCCCTGTTATGATGAGGAGTGTAGACTGACTAAGGGACGTTCGATTGATGCATCACAATGTAACAAAGGGGGCAAAAGTCTAGAGCTGAGGGCGGTAATGCTCACTTATCGTAAGTTACTAAGGTAGAAAAAAGAGGGCCTGGGACGAGGGCACCTGGGATGCATTGCTTAGTGCTATTAAAAAGGGGGACTTGAGAGATTATTGGGAGCTGATCGGGGCAGGGCCAAAGGTAGGTAGACATCTCTTGCAGTGCACCATCCATGAGCAAGTGTTGGTGGACTATCTTGGTAGCCGTTATGGCGATGGAGGAGTTCAGGACAGTGAGACTCAAACCCAGAGTGGTAGTGGGTGCATTCAGACGGTCGGACCAAATTCGCCACCTTTGATATTAACTCGTGACGAGGTTGGTAGAGCACTGAGATGTCAAAAATGGTTTAAGGTGCTGGGCCCAGACACGGTCCCAATTGATTTCGATGCAAGTGAACCTGATGTATGGGTGTCATATTTGACAAAAATATTGAATGCTGCACTGAACCAGAATGAGGAACCGGATTCATGGACAAAAGCTGGTCCCTATTTATAAGAATGGTTCTAGAGAACAGCTTTGCGATTATTGGCTGATTTCTTTGCTGGACTCGGGAGGTAAAACATTTAACAGGGTCTTACTGTTCCATCTGGAGACCTGTGCAAGGGATAATCAAATAATAGATCATCGTCAACCTGGGTTCTGTGAAGGATTAAGCTCAGTGGAGCAGAGCTTGCGGCTGCATTTAATTATTGATAAATATGCAGTCCTTAGTAAGATCAGTGTCTATGCAGTCTTCGTCGACCTGAGAACTGCATTTGACAAGGTTCCTAAGAAATGCCTATGGGAGATGCTTAGGGTGCTTGGAATCCCAGCGACCCTTTTGAGGGCCATCCAGAGCCTGTACACAGGAAACATGGCAGCTGTGTTGTGGGGAATTGATGGCAGGACTTCGAGCTGGAAAAACATTGAGAAGGGTGTGTGGCAGGGTTGTGATTTGGCCCTCAAGTTATTTTGGATTTTATCAATGCTGTTATCAAAGAGCTGCTGAACTCTCCGACGGATGCTCTGCTTCTTTCAGAAGATAAGATACTAGTCTTGATGTTTGCAGATGACACAATTTTGCTCTCGTTAACACCCGCTGGCATCCGCAGACAATTGGGCATATTTGTTACTTCTTGTAGGAAACATTTCTTGAGATTGAACATATATAAAACGAAAGCAATGGTCTTTAAAGCCAATGCTGGGGGGAAACACAAGGGCCTCAAGCTGTCTCTGGAAGAGGGTGTTATTGAGCAAGTGGCCTTCTATGACTACCTCAGGGTCAAGGTGATGACCTCTTGCAGTTGGTCCATCAGCTTCAGAAGGCAAGGGCTACCCTGGGCAGGTATGGCGGTGCCCTGGCCAAGTTCACAGCTGAACATGGAAGTGGGGCAGTGCGTGTTTCCCTGGAAGCCTATAAGGCCCGAGCTACGGGGCTGGACTGTGGGGGCAGCTATATACCCATGCACTGGCTGTTGTGGAAAGTAGGTACTTGAAGAACGTACTGGGCCTACCTTCCAGTACACCCAATTCGTTAGTACTTCTGGAAACAGGCATGCAGGGGATCGAGTCTGTCTGTTGGCTGCACCCAGTGTTGTACTGGGTGCGCCTGTGGTCCATTCTGAATCTGATTGAATACAGGGAGGCCACAATAGAAGTTCTGTCGCAGCAGTGGGGGCTCATCCTTGAAATGGGTGTCACATGTCAAAGTGCCTCTGGAAGCCCTTGGCCTTGTGGCCTATTGCAGTAAACGTAGATCAATTGTCAAAGAATCAAAAGATGTGGTAAAAAGAGCTGCTTTTGAAAAATTGAAGCATGATGTAGCTATCAAGGCCCTTGGTTCCTCGCTTCTGGCACGCTATCAAACCATCAAATCACAGGCAGGACCCGTGGAATACCATGATTATGTTAATTCCGAAATACAATTAAAGCATTGATTTGGCCATTGCCCATAGCATCTGTATCATGTAAGTGGCGCAACGAAGGTTCTCCTCTGTGCCCCGTATGCAAAAGCGTGGTCGCAGACCGTGAGCACCTTCTTACATTGTGCCCGACTACGCTTAAAAAAACACCATTTAAAGCCACTTTGGCGCCTGTGCGGCTGAAAGACTATTTCAGAAACCATGGCAATTTGCTTTAACTCTGCTGATGTTCCTGCAGTCTGTGTAATGTGCAGGTATTTGCGATTGGCTTGTATTGTAAAAACTAAAATTGTTAATGTGAACCCTGCATGAATGTATTGAAGGATATCTTGGGATGTCTTACGTTTTTGCAATTGCTGGCCATTTTTGCAAACCCGAGGGGAATTTGTCTGATATGGGACCCTAGCTTCCAGGACAGTTCATGTTCCGGATGTTCTATAATTGACAGAGTGATGCATTGGGGTTTGAAAATCACACAGGTGGATGATCAGTTGCAGATAATGAGGGAGGTTGCAAGCTTGCTCTCCCCTAATTTGATGTATGAACCCTCAGTACTACATTTACATCTGCTCCTTTGATTTTAATAAGATATAGGGTGACCACTTTTTTATACTGTTGATAGTTACTTGGGGTGCAGGAACTAATCAGGATTTGTTTGAACAGTTCGTACAACCTCAATTTTGTTGTAATTTTTGTCCTTTTTAGGTTGTTTTATCCAGTTGTAGTGAACATTAATTGATTGTATTTTGGAGTTTTATATGAAATTGTAAGGCTTTTATGACTCGAGTCAAAATACATTTTTAACGAAACGAAACAATGTCCTACGTAGCAAACTACCAGCATTTTCTTCTGCGATGAGACGGTAAACTGTATCCATATTTTAAGAGGTGCTACCTCCAAGTGACTGTATCTGTGATGTTAAGCCCAGATTGCCATTTCTCAGCAGTCTTGATCATGGATAGAGAATATCCTCAATGATAAGAAGAAAGCGCACACTGAGATTGCTGGCACGTGACATCATTCATTGTCAGCACAGGTGACGAGACCCGCAACATTGATGCTCACCTTTGTCCAATGGTTGAAGCATATGAAATGGCAATAATGTTATCAATACTTTTGAGAGTTTTAATCAGTATTCCCATTATTTTGCACACTTTATGATATTGGTGCTTACTGTTAGGTCGGCATTCCACAATCAGGACCCGAGCGGCCATTATTATTAACTCATAGCAGGATATCCTGATTTTGCCTGTAGGCCACTGCCTGCTGACGACTTGTCCTGAAAATGTGCGTTCAACTGAAAATTCAATTTTCTTGACATAATCACAGAATAAATTAGGACAATAGCTGGCCTGGATTTTTATAGTGGGCAAAAATTGTTGTTTTCGTTGATTGGAACTCTTCCTCCTTAAAAGAGAGAACTACTTCAGCAATTACATATTAGAATTCTCATTAGCCACTAATTTGGTGGAAGGACGCATTTCAATTGCATTCCATGTCTTGCTTCTAATTCCACAACTGGGTCTTACTTCAGAATTATTTACATCTCCTCCCTTCATTTTATTTGCACAGAAATCCCAAATTGAATTGAAAGGTGGAACTGTGTGGAAAAGATAACGTTCCGAGAGTAGTGTGAGCACTACTCCACCAGAGTCTGTGCAACGGCCGAGGCTATCCCATTCTATCTTCATTCCCTTAAAATCACCCACACCCCCATCCTCCTCTACCTTCTCTCTCCCCCTAGCCTACTAACCTAGCTCTCTGCGTCTCCATCTCTCCCTCCTCTTCCATACAGCTTTGCTGACTGGCTGCCTGGTGCACCTCAGAGTCTCACAGGTCCCTGGCACCCCCGCCAGTCCTCTTTCAACTTTCCTTAGGGCACTGCACCCCATCCCCCTCGCTGCACTTCTGAAAAAACCCAAGAGAGCTTATCTTTCTGCACTTATCCAATCCTCTACCGACTGGGTGCACTTGGACCCCCCCTCCCTTGACAGTCTTGCACTTGCACGATTTGAATGCATCTCTGCCTGAAGATCGTCTGTCTGTTCTCCCCTGTCTTCACCCCTTAATGTGCACTTGATAAAATCTGCACAATCGTCGTCCACCCTATTTGCTGTATCTCAACTGTTAAATGTATCTTTTTTCAATTACTCTACCTGTGCAGTTATCGTCTCAGAATTTCAAGGGCTCTGCGCGACTGTTATTTTTTTCCCTGTGTTCCCACCCTCCTTTAGCGCTTGAAGCACTGCCTGTGTATAGGCGCTTTATAAATAAAGAATACCATACCAAAAATACCATCTATTCCCCACAAAGTAGTTTCACAATATATCACTCCTACCCGGACTCATGAAAGTTCACCAAACATATGGCTTTGTAGGTTTTCTGTTCCATGTGTTAATACACTGCGGTTTCCTGCCAGAATCATTTTTATTTATTATTTTTCTAACCTAAAACAAGAATCTTTGATAGAAGGATTCTCGGTTTCTGAAATGTTCCTAATTGCAAACAATTGAGTTGTACAATTGATCTCAACTTTATCTAAGTCACAACATCCATTTTGTTAAAATGTGTTTAATGGTGAAAGACCAGTGCATCCTTCTCCATCCATCAATTCCAGTCAGGAGAACAGGTCTATTTATGCCACGTACACATGCTCTCGAGGTACACAGATGCACATTTCCCATTTTCTTGGAACAATGTAGACACAACACCTGATGCTGTTCCTTGCATTTGGAGTTTGAATTCAGATCAACCAAGCACATATTTCTAAAGAATACAGGGCCTTGTTTCCAACCCAATATCATTGGATTTCTCAAATCGGTGGTTTGGAGACCTTAATGGAGCAAAGGCAAGCTGCAAGTGGTCTCCACTGTTGAATCAGATAATTGTATTATAAGTCCTAAAAGGTTCATCATATTTAGGTAAAACGCATTAGGATCCCAATTCTGCCAATTATGGTATTCGCGAGCAAGTCTCCTACATGGGGATCATGGATAGAGCAGTCCTGTGGGACATATGGCATTGGTCGTGGACGTTTTGTGTTGAGTTCTGGAAGCTCAGCTGAAACTCTGTGTCAAATACCCTGTGCCTTACATAGATAAGATTATACAAATATACTCTCCATCTACACACATTCCTTCCCTAGACTAAAAACAAGGTTTCTTGGCAGATGCTTCTTGTTCTAGAGGGCCGAGAGGAGACAGCCCTTCTAGCCCATGCATGGCTCTGTCAGTTCGCCTTCCCACCTGTTGAGTATCACAGAGCATGGCCCACATCTCATAGAGTTAAGGAACACATTTTGCAACCCCTCGGGGAGTATGCAGCAGACTCTCTTGCTGATGATGTCATATGCAGGAATTCCTGAATGTACCACATGCGCCATCTCTATTTGGTGACTGAAAGCATAAGAAGATTAGTTCTCAAAAGCCAACCAGGATAAGTAAAAACGTACCAAGCCCTACGTGAAGTCTTGCAGGTTTAAGGTTTTAAGGGCACTCTGCAACCTCAGAAGGCAAAGCTGGAAGCCATTTTGAAAGTCCCACCACCATGAAGGATCTCTGAGCTTTTCTAAGGCTAGTCACCTGCTACAGGAGTTCTGTCTCGCATTGTTTGGCAATAACTGGACTCCTCAGAGGCCTGCTTAAAGCATTAAAATCAAAAACATGTACATGAACTAAAACAGTGGAGCAGCCCATTGGTCAATTAAATAACCCTCCACCTCTCCCTAGTGTGCCAGATTTTAGTCAAACATTCCCTTTTTAACATGGTGCTTCTTGGATGGGGCTTCGGCCATTTTTTCACATGTAAGTAATGGGTTGGAAGAGCCCATACTGCAGATCAACTGGAAGGTGTTCGCAGGAGAGAACGTCCACGTGGTCCTGGAAATAGGATGCGTAGCCATCAAGTTAGCTGTTGCGCCTCTCAAGGACTGTCTGATAGGCTCCAAATTATTCAAGCTAATCCCTGAATATGATCCTGTTACCTATCTGTCAAGAACAAAGACACCAACACAAGAGTGTTAAGGTTGTTTCTTACACTACAAACTTCAATGTTTATCATAGCCCATAGGGAAGGCAGTTTACAAGACGCTGAGGATCTCATCAGTGACCCACTGTTGATGACTTTTGGTGAACTCTGAATTAAAGGAAGAGTGATATGTGAGAAGTGGCAAAGACCTCAGCCTGGGCCTGGAGGTAGTGGATGTGGTGGTCACAGGGCAGGTGCTGCAAGCTGTGGCATGATGTTGGAATTGGATAAGGTACACAGGACAACCCTGAAACAAACCCACCTTGCCTCCGGTTTATGGCAGAGGACTGCCTTTGGCTCAAAGCCTTAACATCCTAACCCATTAAGGAAAGCTAATTTTAGTGGACGCCTCCACAACAAAATAGACCCTCACTCATGACGCCCTCTGGAAGTAGCCTGGAGGAAGAGGAAGATGGAAAAGTCCTACAAGAACTGAGGAAAATGACTGTGGTGTGTTGATTGACTCAGCTGTGGAGATGCACCAGACGCTACTGATCCACCTCACTTTGCACTGCAGTGAGACTCATTAGCCTCAGGTGATAAACATGAATAAGACATCCTTCACCAAGCCCATACGGGCACATTAATTCCACGCAGCTGCACTCGCGCATGGTTCGAATGGCCCAAGAGGCGCTGCCGGGTATCTGTTAGAACAGTTGGCAGTTTGAGACGTTTGTGGATGTAAGGCATAAGCGAGAAAGATACAGAGGTTGCTGGAGAAGGAGAGAGAATGCAGTGGGGATGGAACAGAGAGAGAGAGGCGGTGAAAGGAGTGACAAGACAGGTGGCTAAACGTAGAAGGAGAGAGGAAGTAGTTGAGTGCACTACCAGAAAGGTCGGAGGAAGATCTTAGTAGAAATTGGGAAGAGGCAGAGAGAGGAGGTGTGCAGATTTTGGAGAAAGGTGGCTGGAGGTGCAATACTATTATACAGACGGTTGGGAGGAGCATCAAAGAGGAAGGGGCAAGGCGACCCAGAAAGGGAGCGGGAAAGAATAGTGAAGAGATAGGGAAAGAGAACTTCAAGGAGGAGGTTGGGAGGAACATCAAAGAGGAAGGGGCAAGGTGACCCAGAAAGGGAGCGGAAAAGAATACTGAATAGATAGGGAAAGAGAACATCAACGAGGGGTTTGGGGGGAACATCAAAGAGGAATGGGCAATGTGTCCCAAAAAGGGAGTGGGAAAGAATACTGAAGAGATAGGGAAAGAGAACATCAACGAGGGGCTTAGGGGGAACATCAAAGAGGAAGGGGCAATGTGTCCCAAAAAGGGAGTGGGAAAGAATACTAAAGAGATAGGGAAAAAGAGAACATCAAAGATGGGGTTGGGGAGAACATCAAAGAGGAAGGGGCAATGTATCCCAAAAAGGGAGTGGGAAAGAATACTAAAGAGATAGGGAAAAAGAGAACATCAAAGATGGGGTTGGGGAGAACATCAAAGAAGAAGGGGCAATGTGTCCAAAAAAGGGAGTGGGAAAGAATACTAAAGAGATAGGGAAAAAGAGAACATCAAAGATGGGGTTGGGGAGAACATCAAAGAGGAAGGGGCAATGTGACTCAGAAAGGGAGTGGGAAAGAATACCCAAGAGATAGGGAAATAGAACATGAAGGAGGAGGTTGAAAGGAACATCAAAGGGGAAGGGGTAAGATGACTCAGAAATGAAGTGGGAAAGCATATTGAAGAGATGGAGAAATAGAACTTCAAGGAGGAGGTTGGGGGAATATCAAAGAGGAAGGGGCAAGGTGGCTCAGAAAGGGAGTGGGAAGAAATACTGAAGCAATAGGGAAAGAGATCATCAAGCAGGAGGTTGGAAGGGACATCAAAGAGGAAGGGGCAAGAGGACTCAGAAAGGGAGTGGGACGAAATACTGAAGCAATAGGGGAAGAGTACATGCAGAGGAGGTTGGAACACCAAAGAGGAAGGGGGAAGGTGATTCAGAAAGGGAGTGGGAAGAAATACTGAAGCAATAGGGAAAGAGATCATCAAGCAGGAGGTTGGAAGGGACATCAAAGAGAAAGGGGCAAGAGGATTCAGAAAGGGAGTGGGAAGAAATACTGAAGCAATAGGGGAAGAGAACATGACGGAGGAGGTTGGGAGGCACATCAAATGAAAGATTGAGGGAAAATTCTGAATTAGTGTTCTTTAATTTTTACAATAGGATTATTCTGGGCAGGGGTCCGGAAATGATTACTATGATGGTAGACCGGATCTCTGCCTGGAGGTTGGTTTTGTCTGGTACACTGAAGACCGTGGCTATGGGGACCTCAACCTCCAGTCTGAGCCCCTACATGCCCTGATTGATATAATGGATGAGGAGGACAGTCATTGGGGCATGACAGTGCCTACCCTCTTAGATAACGAAGGAATGCAGAAGAGGTGGCAATTTTGCATCTGGCAGTTCATTTAGGGGCCTGTAATAGCCGATTCTCTGTGGATGCCCCCCCGCAGTTACTTTTGAAAATACACATGGGATGAGTAAGATCGATGACATTCTTGTGAACCTAGAGGGCTGGGTTAGCGTCAAAGCTTTCCAAGTAATTAACAGGAGTGAGAGTGATCAGCAGCTGGAGGGGATGCAGAGAAGAAGGTCGGAGGTAAAGGCATGAACGATCTGGCTCAGTGGGAAACCAAGAAGGAGCAGCTGGGCCAGAATCTTGGAAAAGGGACCCTATAAAGAATGTAGGTACGAGGATATGGAGAAGCATTGAGGGGGAGGAGGGCAAAGCCAAAGTGTAGAGGATCGGAAAGGGGGTGCTGCCGAGGTCTCATCTAAGATGAGAACATTGTCACCAGTCGAGGAGAAGAGTGTAGGTGGAGTTTTTGCGAACAGAGCTAGGACCCTAGCACACAGAAGTGGTTTAGAATTATAAAACCAAGCTTGTTCACAATTGTAGCTTTACAGTTGCCTGGTGGAAGTTCTAGCGTTATGCACACTGTTACCATAACAGAGCTTCCACTGTCCCATGGGCCTCAAACGCAGGCAGCCAGGCATCCCACATACATGTGGAAAGGTTCTGCCTCCTGCATCCAGGATGAGAAGCAGAGGACCAGAAGCTACAGGAAGAAGAGAAAAGAAAGAAGTGCAAAGGGCACTGAAAACCCTCAGGACTCTGACTGGCTGTACATTGATGAACTTCTCCAGGTAAGGAAACTGGACTGTGATACTAAAGTGTCAGTCTTGTTAAGTCTTTGATGGCATCTTGAAAATGGATGCTGCTGGACCACTGCTATCGTTTATCCATGTTCCACAGCTTAATCACCCCCTCCCTCCCTGCTTAATGGTCGTTTCCAGCATGAAGTTTTGCGTGTGTAATTGTGACAAAATGTAAGGTAAGATGCATTAGATTTTCTTTTTTAAAGATCGATCGATATATGCTAAAAAATACATGCCCTTTCCATTCGGACAATAAGATTCCTGAGAGAACTTCCCTTTTAATTCTCTCCCTTGACTTTGCAGGTTTTGAACACTGCACCTTTGGACACTGGAATGAATAACCCATTACTTTTAGATGGAAATTCTTGTTTTATCTCCAGTACCAGATTCTTAGTTGTGTGCAGTGTGTTTCCTGTGAGAAGAGACATGTAGCATGTTTTCTCTGAAATAGCCTTAACTCCTAGTGCCAGCTTGGTTGGTACTGTACACCCATCGCATTCTGGGCTAAGAAGCGCCCATCAGTCGGAGAAGCCCCACCACCTAAGCTGTAAATCCACCTGCGATACCGCTACACCCATGATACCGCTACACACATGACATGATCAGCCATGACATGCATGTTTCAAGGCCATCTTCTGCCCTTGCAAGATCGCCCCTCCATGATCAGGGGATTAGGAAATAAAGCATTCACCAAACAGCGGGTTGGTGGGCATGAAATGTGCCTAAGGGGATGCAGTGAACAGAAATACAATGCATTTGAGCTCAGTGAGAATGCACCCTGGTAACCGTGATCCTGATTCCCAAGTGCACCCCTCAGTGCACCATTTACATGCACTAAAGGCCAGTGGGGATAGAGATGCAATTATTGGCAAAGTTTCCAGATTGGGGCATGGACCCGAGTGGGTAGAGCATCGCCAGTAATCATGTGACCCATCTGTGTGCACCATCCTGCAAGCGCAGGGGGGTGCCCGGACTGGGGCAAGAGTGCAGACAGCGAGAGAGGGCCACCCAGTGACCCACCTTTAGCTTATACACGCGACACATTCCTCCCCAGTTTCCTGGAAGCACTGCAGGAAGAAGTCTAAGAATCAGTGCCTGTGGGTTAAATTAACCTCAATCTCGATCTGATGACACCTTTAGACAAACGTAGACACTGTAGGGCCGCGGACTGCCACAAGCGGCACCGCAGATGATTTGGCCTGCGACTCCCATGCTCCCTCGCAATTGATTATGCTGGCTGCTGCAGATGGGAGTTGTAGTCCAAAGCATCTGGGGCACCAAAAGTTGCACACTCCCGCTGAAGGCGAACGGCAGCAGATATCAGCGGAAGGAAGGAATGTAATTGAGAGAAAGACACAAACAAACAAAAAAATAATCGTCAGGACCAGCACAGGGAATGTGTGTGTTGCCTTCAGGGGAAGGAGTGTCCAGACTTCTGAATATCCTCTTTTTGAAGTCAGATTTACATGTTCCAGGGCGTGTGTTGGTCCAGTCATCCATTCCTCCAGTGGCCCACCCTCATGAAGGGCACTTGGCAGCACCCCAGCCACTGACTGCCTGACAGGCCCCCATGAGCCATAGAGTGTCACTTCACTGGGACCCTGGGGGAAACCGCTTCATATGCGCTGTAGAACCTGTGCTTGATCACGTGGCCCCCCCCCCCCCCTCCTGGGTGGGACACGGCTTGAGTGCGGGGTGGTGCAAATAGACGGGTCTGGCAGCATTGAAATACTGCAATACGAATACCCTGCTCACCAGGGGGTGAATTAGCAAGGACCACTTCCTCACTTCCTCATTCCTCATTCCTGGTACTTGCCTGCGCACAGAGAGAGCTTCAGCCCCACAGGAACCTCAGAAGAGGGGAGCTATCTTCCCCAGCCGCGAGGGCATGCCCTGTGCGTTGCTTCACCGGTGAGATCTCTACACTAATCTGATCCATGTTTCCAGCCCAGATGGAATAACCTTTTGATGTGAAGGGGGCTATGAATTGTATGCTCCCGGTTTTATATGCATCATTTTTGGGCAGCAATGCATTGTGCGCAATTAGTTGTGTAAGAGAAAGAAACAGTGCATGTGTGACAAATGGGAGTGTTTCAGCTTATTTTCTCGTAGAAAATGCTTTTAACTCTGATCTTAAATATTGTAGAGCATTGAGGTATTATACATTTTTTATGGTATTGCACCAAAATACCTTAAAGAAAATGCTGAATGTGCATTTGTTGCGCATTTGGCATTCAAGAAAATGTCGAAGCCAACAATGCTAAACTAGGTGTGAGGAATTCGACCGTGCGCTCGCCTGGGCTTTTTTGAAATTGTGTAATGAAATGGAATGTTGAGAGCTCATCAACCTCTGGAAAATGTGTCGGGCTAATCCGCACACATTTTCTTATGCTCGCCGCACAACAAACACATAGTCACGTGTACTCTGGGTGGACAAAGCCTACAGGCGCAGTCCTCCTTTCATGTTCAATTGGAATGTGACAGCCACGGGTACATCAAAGCACCTCAAGAAAGGAGAAGGCAAAACCTTCCTCCTGCCATGGTCAGCCTCATTAACTAAGAAGGGCTCCATGGATCAGCCCTATTCCTTGTCTGCCCTACTTGTGGCAGCGCATACTGATGAGCCGTTCATTGAAGCAGGTCAGGCAGCAGAAGTAGCTTCCACCTTTTTTGAAGCTCTTGAACCTTTGACATTAAAAGTAAGAGTGAGAGACTCTGCATAAAAAATAAAAAATAAATGACTGCTGCATGATTTTCCTAGTGGCAAATCAAGAGTTTATTTCCACAAGGAGGTGAGTATTATCCCACCCTTTGCTCCTACCCCTGAATTCCATGATACTATACTCACTTTGCTGACACTGTTGCTTTCAACAATGATTGAATTTGATTTGCACAATATGTGTGTCCCTCCCTCCAAAGAAATCTTGGTGTTCCAGTAACTAAATTTAGGAAAATCCTCATTGGCCAAATCCTCCGAGTTTCATCGGAGAGGCCAAACTGGATCTAGGAATGGCATCTAAAATGCTGTATCCTCTTATTCGGCCCGCCCACTCCTCACCTCTTCATCCCATCCACTTTCTATGCAGCGCTTGCATCTCTTGTCCTAGGCCACTGATCTTGGATCTACTTGGAAAAAAAACATAATCCAGGATATCAGGGAGCAATCCTAGACATATGAAACACACGTCCAACTAGTTTTCAACTGTCCTACTGTCGTGAAATCAAGAGGCCTGGTGTAGAACTTCACTGCACAGGCACAATCTTCAAAGCATTTGTCCTCCGGGCTTAAATCCTACAGCAGCGACTTGCAGCGAGAATCCAATCAGATCCGATTGAGGATGCAGGCCCCGTAAGCGTTGGAGAAGAGGAGATGTTACAGGACTTCTATATAATCTCCTCTTAGATGGGAGCCTGCAGCAAAAGTCAGCAAGAGATTACCAACTGACTGCACTGACCTGCTGTTGGAAGCTGAAGAGCCTCTGATGCCACTGCCAGCCCGGGCCTTACAATCCCGACATGTGTCCGGATTAAGGCAGTTTAGCGGCACTGGCAGGAGCGTTGCCGCGCCTGGCAGGGCTGCGGGGTCCTGATAAGGAGTTTCAGCGGCATGGATGGACTGGGCTGGCACCAGAGAGCCGTCCTCCGCAGACCGGGCTTGTAATGCATGGGAGCACGCGCAGCGTTCTGTTGAGGTCTTTGGCACCCATTTCAAAGCCTCTCTCGCCCCTACCTGCCTCCCAATTTTAGAAGCTTGCGGTATGATTCTATTTAACCCTACAGATTACAGATAGGATAAAAGTGAAACACCCTTGTGGAAAAGGATCTGGCCATTATTCTGCAGACAACTGTTACTACATTGTAAACGATTGGATGAACGGATGAATGAATGAATGAATGAATGAATGAATGAATGAATGAATGAATGAATGAATGAATGAATGAATGACAAAGAAGAAAGCTGGAAAATGGCGAACGAACAAACAACAGATTATAAAAAAAAAATAGATTGTTAGATTGAATGTGTAAAGTTTTATTCGTCTATAAAACTGTATCACATTAAATAAATAAATACATATATAAATAAATAGATAAATAAATAATATATTACAGGGCAGACCATCTCTGTGTTTATTGTTGTGCACATGCATGGTTGTCCTATGTACTCATGTATCTTTTGTATTTGAGGTTTGCCACAGTGGAACTAATCAACGGACAGAGTATAACAGGCAGCACTTTCCAGCAATTGGGAAGATGCAAAAGGGGGACTGAGTACAGTCAGGTATAGAATTCAATAGTAGCGTACACGTGTACCATGCCTTGGGAACGAAAAATGACAGCAACCTACCAACAGGGTTTATTAAGCAGAATCCATCTTCGACGATTCCAGAGAAATGTAAAATAATTTTAAAATGTATTTAGAAACCTACTATTGAAAACTAGACACAACATATTTTAAAGAGTTTTAGAATAGACTCCAAACTGCACAGGGTCCACAGTGGCAGGTGTGTTATTTCACTGTGTAAGAGAGACAGCAGAATCCAGTGTCCCCGTGCCACCTCGCCTGTGCCTGCAGAGGCACACTGTCATGGCTTCACCTGCGCCACCAGCCACCTTCACCTTCCCCTGGTACCCGAGCACTCCAGTGGAATCGCAAGGCTCGTGTCAGGCAGCCAGTACATGTATTGGCCTGTCATTGGCGGGAATCCTCGATGGGAAGGGTCGGTTGTGGCTCACCTGACACGTTGGGGGTCATTCCGAGTCCGGCGTTAAGGGAAAAACGAGGCCGGTAAAGGAATAACGACTTCCTTTACCGTTACGGGCCATTCTGACCCGCCACACCGTTATTTACGCCACCGTAAACTACGATGGCGTAAATAGCGGACCAGTGTCTCGCGCCCGACACACCATCGCGGAAATAACGGGAAGGTGTAAACCATCTCCGATTCCAAGCAAAGCGAACACGGAAATAACAACCTCCACAAGGGCGCAAAGTACCTTACCACCATTGCGTTAATACCGGCATCGCGGGGAAGGTGTTAACAACCCTGATCAGTGTTTGGAAGAGGAACAGGTGCACCCAATCAGCACAGGTGGAGGCAATAGAGTCTGGCACAGCACAAAAGGAGCACACCCACACACCACACCCTCTCCCACACCAAGATGATACCAAATTGTAGCAGCATTCCTGGAGCTGGAGGCCCTGCTTGCAAGGCAGCAACTACGACAACAGCAACAACAGCAACCACAGCAACCACAGCCCCCACCACAGAGGATACACAGGAGGAGAAGGAGGGTGAGACAGGGCCAGCATGCCCTACCGGTGCAGCCACCATTACCATGCCGGCAGCCCCCAATTCCCCGCATCAGAGCCACCCCCTTCAACCTCACACCAGAGCAGATCCACACCCTGTACCGGCTTGACTGGGACACCATAACCACCATAGTGGCCCTGATACATACCGACATAGTGAGCCTCATAGAAATCAGCACTGCCATCCCCCCTGTACTAAAGGTAGTGTCCGTGCTCCACTTCCTTGCCACAGGCACCTACCAGCATACAGTGGGGTACATGCATGGCATTTCACAGCCAATATTTTCCCGGATACTCAACCAAGTGCTGGATGCCCTCTTCAAGCACAGAAGGGACTACATATGCCTCCCCCGGACTCCAGAGGAGATATATGATACCAAAGCTGCCTTCCATGCACTTGCAGGCATGCCAAATTGCATAGGTGCCCTCGACTGCACCCACGTAGAATTGGTGGTTCCTCATGCCATGGAGGTGCCGTATCGCAACCGCAAGCAATACCACTCCATCAACGTCCAGATGGTGTGTAATGCCAGTAAAGCCATCACACAATGCAATGCTCGGTACCCCGGATCAACTCATGACTCCTTGGTCCTGCGGAACTCAACACTACCAGGCTACATGGGCCGACATGTCGGACAACGTACCTGGCTGCTTGGTGAGTAACCGTAATGGGCCATGGCAGTGCATTGGGGCTCTGAGTAGGTTGTCAGCATACCCCACTGTGAAAGTGGGTGGGGGAGATGCATACTCCACGCGGGAGGGAACATGGGGGGGGGCTGCATACTCCACCCGGGAGGGAAAGTGGGGGGGGGGATGCATACTCCACCCGGGAGGGAAAGTGGGGGGGGATGCATACTCCACCCGGGAGGGAAAGTGGGGGGGGATGCATACTCCACCCGGGAGGGAAAGTGGGGGGGGGGATGCATACTCCACCCGGGAGGGAAAGTGGGGGGGGTGCATACTCCACCCGGGAGGGAATGTCAACGCTATTGTACGTTGTGCACCTCACAGAACACTGTGCCCCATGACAAGTGGCACGCCACATTACCACCTAACCACACAGTTGTGAATACGAGCCAACACCTAATGGTACCTGACAAACAGTTACCCTGGCCAAAGACCACGACACATGCACCACACATCGGTGGACCTTACACACCGTAAGGTCATCGTGCACCATGCAGTGCAATAGCACCATGTCGCTGACTCCTGCATCTCAACACAAAGGACAGTCATCCATGGGAGTGCATAGAGGTTAGTCTAACAGGGATCCTACTGCGTGTGACTGGTTCGGCACCTCCATAGGATAGCTGCCAATCACCATGATAGGGATCAGTGCTGAATGAAGGGTATGCTACCAACTACTACCAACACACTCTTACAGCAGGTTTTATGCAAGTCATCAATTAATGCAGTCCAACACTGCTGCATGCATAAACGATGCACGTGCAACAAGACATGAGTGCGCACCATGACCCATCAGGGAGAAGCTACCCCCTCCATCATTCCATTGGCCAGCACACATGGCCGGACCAGTAATGGGTTGACTGTATCCAGGGACATGTGTGCATGGCCACTCATCACCCGCTGCAATGTAAGACTAGCACAGTTCTCCACCATGAATGTACTAACACTTACCTTCATTCCACTCTCATGCAGGTGATGCTGGCTACCCTTTGAAACCGTGGCTCATGACCCCAGTCCACAACCCCCAAAACAGGCACGAGGAGGACTATAATAGATCTCATACCCGTACACGGGTGGTCATAGAGCAGGCCTTCGGCCTTCTGAAGGCACGATTCTGTTGCCTCAGCCGGTCAGGTGGGGCCCTCATCTACAGCCACAAGAAGGTGTCCAAGATCACCATGGGATGTGTAATGCTGCACAACATGTGCATCCGTCGGAACGTGCCACTGCCCCCTGACGTGGGACTGCTACCACCAGATGAGGAGGAGGAGGTGGAGGAAGGAATGGCAGAACAGCAACACGGTGCCGATGCACGGGAGGGACGTTCCGTGCGACAAGCATTGATCGAGCAATATTTCTGAATCACAAGTCAGCTGAGGGGGTGAGGATGACAGGGCATTGGGCACTGGGTGTGGGGATACATGTACTACATGCACTGTGAGACATTAAAAGACACATGCACAATAATGAATGTCCACTCTGTATTGTAGGATAGACCAAACTGTGTATTGTATGATGATGTCCAAACGTGTACAACAGATCCTTCACCCTCACCCCCCTACCCCTCCCCCCCAACTCCGACACACACCCTCAACCCCCTCCCCCTCCCCCCCAACTCCCACACACACCCTCAATCCCCTCACCCTCCCCCCCAACTCCCACACACACCCTCAACCCCCTCACCCTCCCCCTACAACAACCCCACAATGTTCCCATCAGTGCAGCATTGGCCACATGTGTGTGGCTGCACGGTCAATGGGCACTGCCAGAGCCTGGGGCATCCCTTCCATTCCGGCGCATCGTGCGCAGTGACCTACGGACCGGGCTGGTCTGCGTGGAGGAGCTCTGGGAGGGTGGCACCTCCTGCTGGGGCTGTGGTCTGGGGGGTGCTGCCTCCAGGGCATCAGCAATCCTGCCAAGCATCTCACAGATGCGGTTTGTGCTGGTACTGATGTTCTCGCCCAGAGCCTGAAGGTCATTATGAAGCACCGACCCTGATTCCCGGTTGTCCCGGAGAAACTCCTCTATCATGCCCGTGAGGTGCTGGCAGCGCACTGTTTCTGCAGCCGATGTGGGCGATGTGGTCGGCAGGCTTCGTGTTGTTGTGCCTGCAGGACTTTCAGGACTTCCTGCAGGGGGAGTGGGCTCATGACAGACAGGTGTATCCCCTTCGCCTGTGAGCCCTGGGCCGTCACTCGACCCAGGGTCACTATGGGCAACCTGGCTGTACGAGGGAGTGTCTGGGCTCTGTACATAGTCATTGGGCTCCTCCACGTTGTCAATGGTATTTGGTGATGTGCTGCCTGGCACATCGAGGATGCACATGGCAGCATTCTCCCCTGACGCACTCGATTCCTCATGGTGCAGCGTGGGTCATGTGTCCCGCAGAACTGCAGGCATGTCAAGGGCCGCGGATGGGGGTTGTGTACCCTCCATGGGGGTTGCTGGGACAGGTGGTGTGGCATGTGCCTAAATCCTGCTTGCAGGTGTGCGCTGTCCCCTGCCTGTGCCCCGGGAGGTACTTGTCCGGGGGCCTTCCTGGTCCTCACTTTCATGACCGGTGCCTGTGGGGGGCAAGAGAGAGATGGCATGAGCAATGATCTGGGGGTCAGAATTACTTCCAGACAATGGTATTACGATGGGATAGCAGCGTTTTGGTGACATTTGGTGCTGAGTGGGACTGTGATCTTTGCTTGGATGGGAAAAGCATACTGTCGGCAGGGTCACTCATGTTGGCTGAGTACTGTGGTGACTGACATTGACCAGCTTTTTGTGTGGCATGCCCAATATGGGTGTCAGCCTTGCACCTGACATCATCCTGGGTCCCAGTTGTTACGGCATCATTGGAGGGGGGGAGGGGTTTACCCAAACATGATGTGACTGCTTGACCAACCCTTGGCGATGACTTGCATTAGGGATGCATGTACTGTTTACACTCATGGCACTCACCTGCGTCAGCTGATGAAGGACCACCGCAATCCATATCGCCGACACCTTCGATGGCTTCTGTGCCCATCATCTCTACACATGTTTCCTCCCAGGGCATCATTTTTATGGGTGAGGCTGGGCCTCCTCCTGTCTCTAGGGCAAGATTGCGGTTTGCTGAGAGGATGGCCCGCACCCTCAGACGGAGGTCATCCCAGCGTTTGCGGCAATGCGTCGTGCTGCGGGGGGTGTTTCCGACAGCGCTCACCCTCTGCGAGACCAGCTCCCATATCTCCTTCTTCCTGAGGATGGTGGGCCTGCGCATGTCACTGCTGAAAACAATCTCAGCATGGTCATGCAGAGTATCAACGAGTACCTGGAGCTCATCCTGGGAGAATTTCTCCTTCCTGATGCGCGCAGCACCCTTTTTTTAATGCTTTTGGCATGATGCTGGTCTCTGGAGTCTATTTTGCCTATCACAATATGCCCACGAGTCCTGTATGGGGAGGATTGCAATGGATTGTGATTTTAAAGATGGCCGCCATGATGCTTCCCGTTCCTGTTCGATGACGTAATTTCCGTCTACGGTTTTTACCGGTGCCCGTAATTTACGGTCATTGTTAATTACGGGCACCGCTATTTATGCACTACGTGGAGGGCGATGGTGTTAGTTACGTCTCGGTTGTTGTCGGTAAGGGGTTTGACGCGCCCTTTACCGGTATGGCGCTAGGGGGTTTACCGGCATGGCGGAAAGCTTGTGCCCGCGAGGTCGGAATATGGTGCTAATTACGCCCTGCTACCAACGCTAATACGGTATTTCCGCCATGCCGGTAAAGTCAGTAATTTAACGCGAACCTCGGAATGAGGCCTGTTGTCTTTTCTCTCCTGGACCAATAGAAGTCACCAGAGATGCACCTTCCCAGCTCTGATCACGTGGTTCCACGGCCTCTGGTCGGTTCTAGTCTTAGAAACCAGGAGCCTAGTGTTTTGAAATCAGATCCCGAAATAATGGCCTCCTGCTCAAAGATAGTTTTAAGTACCATGTTAATCACACTGTTGAAAATGTTACTGCAGTGGTATGCAAGCCATGCCTCTCAAGAGCTTTTGCACAATGGGTCAAATGATCCACCACCATTGACTATGTTGGCTAGGCCTGATGGGAGTTGTAGTCTAAACATCTGGCAAGCCAAAGGATCGGCCCTGTGTTACACTGTAAATTAGGGCAATCTCTATAATTGGATAATTCCGAAAGATTCCAGCTGTAGCAACTACTAGGTGACTCATCACAAGACATATTCAGATGTCATACATTTGAATGTATGTTGAGCCAGGTCTTCCCAAAAGCAGTCGAATTGCTCAATTGATTTGATCGCAAATCTCTCAGTTATTGTTAATTTCCATGCATAGATTCCAACTCGATTTCCAATTGTTGAACAAAAAGATGTGCAAATTACTTTAACTCTCGGTGCCTCTGGCGATTTTTCTGGCGAAAGAAATGATGAAAACTAGAAGCAAATGAATCGTGGTATTAAGTGGTACTTAAAACAAGCATTGGTAAAGCCAACTGTTTTGGCCTAGATGACACTTTGCCAGACAAAGTCATATGTGTACTACATGGATATAAGATACAACAGCTAGACAATGGTGTGAGTACCAGGCAATATGAGAACGAACCTGGCATATGCCTATCTAATACCTATTAAAACCAGTGAAAACTGTGGGCTTTGGCATTGCTCGTTTTTAACAGGAATCAGTGCTTATAATGGCATAAGGCACACTTGGTTAAGATATTGTTATTTCATCGCTAGCAGATGTATGGCTGCAATGAAGCCCTGAGCTCTCAGTAGACTGCTAAGCAATAACACATGCAGGCCTTTTCATCACGAAGTTTGAAGTCATTGTTTGACAGAGAGAGCTCAAAGAGATCCCGGTGGGGGGTGTTTTGGGTGGCGAAGGGTAGGCAATGGGAAGGAACAGCTGTACGATTAGCATGGCCATGGACAGACAATGGGTTGGTAAATAGAACAACAGCCACAGCATGTGTCTTCCTTGTCACATCCCAACTCCCTCCAAGCTGTACTCCAAAACAATAGTTTGAAATTATAGGTGATGCTTAAGCGCCACCTAATAGCAAAAACTAAACGATTGATGGTTTGCATAATCGCCCTAGAAGCAAAACGATAACGCTTCTTGGGTGCATTTAGATCATACATGTCTGGTGATTTGACATGCAGACAGAATTCTTGTTGAGCTTTGTGTCTTAGCATGTTTCTCCTTTTTATGGACTCATGATATTAATTAGATTGGAGGATACAAAGGTATCAATTGTATTGTTACTTTTGCTGTCCATGGTCCATTCTATGCACCTGCTTGTGTTGGCTTGTGTGGTTGCCCTTATGCTTACCCTAAACCCACAATAAAGACATTACTGCACAATATACCTAGACATGTTTGCTTCGTTTTAGGTCATAGCTTAGAGTTTTAGTATGTAGGACTATGGAACTTTCAACTAAATGTGCACGATTCACTGCATCAGCACCATTCACCCGCCATGCACACTCAATTTCTTAACTGTGTTTTCTGATTGGGATCACTGTTGGTTTGTAAAAGTGTGAGGAATGAGTAAGTGGTTTCACTACTGCTCACCCTTGTACTGATGATCCTAGACACTTCATTTGCCGGAGGACATGAGGTGGCCCGATCACTCATGATCACACAGACTCAGTCACAAAGTCATTCACTCAACTCTGAAGCCAGAATCATGACGACGGAAAAGCCCTACCAAACCTTTTCTGTGACGGACCAATGGTTTTTCAACAAAACTCCACGACTACACAAATCTACCAAGTTACCACTTTCCTTACTTTGCTTCCAGGTCACAACCCACACACGCATATTATACAACAGCTTGAACACGGGTTGTTTCAACACGATATTGAGACCCCCCCCCCTACATCAACATCTAGTCACTGCACAAAAGAGTGGGGTATAGAAGAAGGTATCTTAACGGAAAAAAAATAAAAAAACATATTTTCTCCAGGAAGATGAAGATGGTCACACTCGTGACACCCTAGAAACAGCTCGACAGCTGGTCACATCAATTTTCCCATTTCATGATAGGCAATTGGGACTTGTAGGTGCCGTCAAGGGTTAATGGAAGAGAATTTAGGATAGCATTAGTGACACGTTAGAGAGAGATTCAAGGGCCAAAGTGCTGGCTGGAAGCAGAGTCCATTTTTCTACGCTGGGGAACTGTACACTCCAGAGGACTTAGTTTCGGCGGCCATTAGAGGTAAGAAAACATATTAAGGTTGGGGTGACCAGCTGAAGCAGTGGAGTTATAAAGGCGGGTATCAGGCGAGCAAATAGCTTCAAAAGGACCAATCTTGGAAATAAAAAAAAAAAGAAGTAGCAGAGAGTTAGCCTTTTCATTCAAACATCTAGAGAATTCCACAGGGTTCTGTGGCCGGCGAATCCACACGGCTCGGCTGGCTCTCCGCCAGCTTGGTATTTCAAAGCTCATTACGAAAGCACAGAGCTAGACGCTGAGAATAATTACAATCATTTGTTTGAGAATCAGCACCTACGCTTCATTAGGAATTCCAAAGTGCCTTTTTAAGAAATGTCCACATTTTATTATTAGCGCATACAATTGGCCGCAGCATTTTATTCTAATGATCTGCATATGCTTGCGGGACTGTGTGTGTGGGTGATTGTGTGTGTGTGTTGATTTGAAAATGTTATTTCTCATGCAAAGCAATATTTGGCTGCAATGCTGATTTTCCAGTGCATGCATCTTCAACAGCACCCAACCTGTAGGGGCCAGTGGACTACCCTGAACTGTTCTGGAAAAAAACAGCTCATTACGAGTATGGTGGTGCAGGAAAAAAATGGCAGTAACAGAATGACCACCACTTCATGAGTATGGGCCTGGAGTGAAAATCGGCAAAATTGGCACAAGTATCACGACAGTAATACCACCAGTGGTAACTCCACCAAAAATGACCCCTAGAGTCCAAAGGACTATCATAAAATGGGGATTAACTGCACCATCACCACTTGAAATGTGGCGGTAATTCAGCCGGACTAAGTGGAAGTAGCAGCACTTCTGTTGGGCGATATTCCACTTGGTTTACCGTTGGAATACCGCCCAACTTGTAAAGAGCCCATTTGTGGAGAAGGTTTGGATCCCATTATTCTCACAGGTGCATAGTTCTGAGACTTCCGTTTGTTTTCGCCATCGGGATGGGGGATGGATATTATTGGTCAGGAATGCTCACAATTAAACTTTCCAGGTGGTTTGGTTAGATGAAATGTTGCCATTTCCCTGTTCGGCAAAATGCCACCCATTCCACCCAATTCAGGGCATTAAGGTGTATTACCAACCTGGCATTGCACCCCCGCTGGGCCAAATTGAGGTGATGGTTGACTGTCCCTGTTCTACAGTGCTGCTGGCTCTTGCTCCCCCGCCCCTCATCACAACCTGAAGGCATTGACTGTGGATGAGTGCACACAGCCTACAGTAACAACATGTAAGGGCAGGATGAGCAAGCAGAGGTGGGAGAGCCATGCGGGGCTCGGGCCAGCCCAAGCTTTGTTCCTGACCCTAGCCTAACCCTAGCATCGCGTCAATTGTCCCTGGGGACCGAAAAAAAAGACCCACCCCCACAAGGTCTGCCCGACCTGCTCCTTACGTAGAGTAAAACATAACAAAATGGAAAGGTCACTTTGTCGTCTACTTGGCGTCCCCAGCCTCCCAGCAGGGGTCCATGCTCACCTGAGGGCAGCAGTTGGAGGTATATGCAACCCCCGCCACCATTCTCTCACCTGTGATCTAGAATGTAGGTGATCAGGAGTCACACTGGGACTTACCGGCAGATGCATAGACACCATAGGGCCTGAGGGCAAGCCTCACTCAGAATCTGTAAATGCCCACTCGGCATTGCTGAGTGGGCATTTACAACTGCCACTGTGCAACCTGAGCAGCAAGGTTTGCTCTCCAGGAAATCCGCTCATTGCGCAGATGAGCCGCAGAACGTACCCTGCTGCGTACCTGTCAGGAACCAGGAAGCTATCTCTGCTTCCTGGTGTCTGTCTGCGCAGGAGCCGCAGAACGTACCCTGCTGCGTACCTGTCAGGAACCAGGAAGCTATCTCTGCTTCCTGGTGTCTGTCTGCGCAGGAGCCGCAGAACGTACCCCGCTGCGTACCTGTCAGGAACCAGGAAGCTATCTCTGCTTCCTGGTGTCTGTCTGTGCAGGAGCCGCAGGCCGAGGAGGCAGCAGCATGGCGGCCGGGTCTGGAGGGAAACAGGTAATGGAAGAATACGTGTTTTTGTTTGTGTGTATGCGTGTTTGCAAGGATTGTAGGTAGGTATGAATGTATGTTTGCATGCTTGTGAGGTTGTGTGTAAGTGCACGTGTGTTTGTGTGTACATATGTATGTTTGCAAGGTGGTGTCTGTAAGTGCATTTGTATGAATGAATGCAGTGTGAATGGTGTACATTGGTGCGAGAACGGGTGTGAATGAGAATGCAGTATGAATGTTCTGGGTGCTTGTGTGAATGACAGAGAAACTGTGTGAGGATGTGACTGGTGGATGAATGTGTATAAATGTGCATGAGTTTGTGTGTCTGTATGTGTCTATGTTTATGTGTGTGTTCATGTCTGTGGGTGTATTTGTGTGTATGAGAGGCTGGAGCCTGCGGAGGGTCATTGGATCATGAACAATTTTTAACAGGGAGATGGCAAGATTAACTGGCGTCTGTGGGTGCAACAAAGCCAGATTGAGTGTTATTATTTGAAGGAGAGGTTGGTGTAGGGGGAAGGTACTACGCTATGAAAATGCATTGGAAACTTCTTCTGTACATTGTTGGTGACTTGGCTCTTCTAATGAGTACCCCTTGAACGGTGTGGGCTCCCTAATATATGCTGTCTCGCTTGTGCGCATTTAGAACAAATGCACGTCCCTCTGTAGGCTCCCCTTAGGATGGGCCCTACAACACTAGCTTCAGGCCCCACTTGTTAAACAATCCTGGCCACGCCTCTGCCTACCGGCCTCAAAGAGCTACATTTTCCGACTCCAACTCCGGGACTGCTTTTCTCACCTTGCTAATGAGTTGCAAAAGTCTCAATTATGTCCTGCAAGGGGGGGGGGGGCTTTCAAGTGCACATGAAAGCCTTCTGCTGCCTTCTTCCTGGCACAGATCCACCTTTCTAGCTGTGAGTCCCCCCCACATCCTTTGGCCACCCCGGCAGGGGGACGATGACATCCCCACAGTTTGAGGCCTCCTGGTGTGGTCCAAAGTATGTCTCAGGGCGGGGGGGGGGGGTTGCAAGGCTATTCCAAAAGGGAGTATGGTGACTGCTTTCAATAGAAAATATAAGCCGATGTGGCATCTGTGGGGCCCAGCCGCAACGTATGTGCCCCCGGGTGATGGGAGGTGGGCTTGGAAACAACACTTTTACTCAAGGGGGGGCTTGGCATAAAAACGTTTGAATACCACTCCCAGCTACACTTCTGTGTAGCTCATTTGTTTTTGTTATAAAGGGTTTGCTTTTAGTGATCTTCACACTTTGTCGAGGTCAGGATCTTGTCAGCAATTTTGTTTTTTGCTGCTGTCTTTTTCAGGTTTCTCTGCATTATGGTAACCTTAGTGTTGATCCAGCACAAGGAAAAGAAATGCTAAAACAATATTCGTTTTGCATAACATATGGACTTACATATTTTTCAGGTTTCTCTGTGATCTAAATGTATTAATTAAGGTCTGAAAAGCCAAAACTAGCAACTATGTATTTACATGGCAGAATGCCGCTGTTAATTTGGGCAATTCTAGTGCACCTCTTGTTTTTAATCTGCATTGTGGGACTTGTAGTCCAAGATTTCACCGTAACAATTCAAGGACTATGAATCCCAGAATCCAAAAAGAAAAACATGGACTGAACTACCATCTCCTGATCTCCTGAATGGACTGGACCATTTATCATTTATCCACGGCAGTTCCATGAAAGTTCCCTGCAGGACACTTTGTCCTGAGACCTGTTTTCCCAGTGCCAGTTTTGGAGCTGCAGGGAACGATTTGTTTTCCTCCCCCTGCCCACCTCCTTCTGTGCGAGGAACACCCCGCCCTCGAGGGGCAGCTCATTCCCTCCTCAGAGCCCACGCCCAGCCCACTCCTTACCTCTTGCCGCTCCAGTGGGACCTCCGTCCTCTTCATGCCTCTTCCTGTCATTGCCGGTAATGCAGATGCAGTAATAGTCACAGGCCACTGTTCGAACAGAAGCAGCCTCTTTGGAATTATGCCTTGAGACAGATGGCCACCTGGATCCACTGCTGGTTGCCCTCATGTTTGCCCCTTAGAGCCAGGTCAGACCACTTGGCTTGGCTCTGGCTCGGCTCTACCCATGACATCTGTGGTTCTCCTACCTGTATCCTGGGCAAAACATGCCCAAGCCCCCAGCCCATTCTATCCACCAGTGCTATCCATGCACACTACTTGCAACCTCTGGGTGTGTGCCCTATCCAGCGTGCTTATTGCTGTCCAGTTAAGTGTATGCTTTATGGATAGCCTTCATTCATGCATGCATGCATGCATACATACACCGATACATGCATGCATGCATACACACATTGAGCGCATAGTGTGATGCATTACTACTAGCAGCTACCCTAATGCTGCTGAGGGGAAATGCCTCTAAAATTTAACTTGTTCGATAATTCAATGTGAGAATCTGGCCTGTGGCCCCTAATTATCAAACCCCTCTACAATCACATGTTTGCGCACTGTTCACACATGACACAGTCTTCATATGACAGCAGCTAGTTTTATGGGATTTATTTTATCATTACTGTACTGGGTTGTCTACTTTGGTCCATTTTGGGCATTGGCTGGTGTAATACAATTCTGTTGGCTATACCTGTACCGGAGGGATCCCAAACTGGATCCTCTTACACTTCTCGTTTTTGCAATACTGGTTTTGTGCCAAGACCATTTTTTCCCCCGCACCTAAAAAATTCTAGAAACCGTGAAATCCAATAATGGAAAATGTACCTTGAATCATCAGTGTGCACCGACGAACCCAAGTCGCTCTCGGCTATTCCTGTACCCCCAGAGGTGTTTTGCTACAAACAGCATTATGCCCATCTGTAATGGCAATTTCATTACAGCCGGCGGTAACCGAGAGTTCATACCAGCGGTATTGTTAATGCCCGTTGTGTGATTGTTTCCTAGCTACGTACAGCATTGTAGTATTTGTGGCAAGGTTTTTCATCTTGGGGAAAGTAGGTTGAATTCCTTTTGCCTTGGCCAGCATCCAGTATCCCTTCATGCACGCTCTACGTTGAAAACTATGATGGCCGTCTTAGACTGCTGTTTTTATTGATTGCTTGACATCAAGAGGACTAGTACAACATCTGATCATTAACCCCAAGCATTCCAGACAGAAGGGTCTAGTGCTAGTGAGCAGCCTGCTGGAGACATACAGGCTGGTGGCCCACTGCCACCATGAATCTGTATTCTGTTCACAGGCCAGTACTAGACTAAAGTTCACGCCTTCATGGCGTGGGATCTTATCATCTGTGCTCCATAGGCACCCTGATTGAATGCATGCATGAGGTTCTCTGTAGTGCAGGGCTACTTAAAGATGCATCAAGGCATTGTGCACTTGAGGGGGAATGGTACAGTAATGTGGTGGTATGTGGGAGAGGAGGAGGACATGACAGGGTGACAGATCACCAGTGTATGACATGTTATTTGAAGCGCGTACCCCAATCTTGCGCCAGGAACTTATTTAGCACTAGGTGAAGGCCCCTCTTCATGTTTGTTCCTTCTTGCATTGCACATTTTCCAGCCTTGAAGTCACGGCTTCTTTTGCTGTGCTGGTCACGTGAGATGGAAAGTAAATGTATCTGTATAGTGGGTTTTCAATAAATGATATTAGACCAGGTGTATGGTTTGTGGGTGTTTTTAATTACACGCCATGCGGGTCAGGGGGACTGACTCTGACAGGTTTGCATGGATAAAGGGCAGAGGCTGCTCAGTCTCTGGCTCACGTTGCCCAGGAAACTTGAAAACACATTTCCAACCAGTGCAACTTTCCCTGAGAGTCTCTGTGTTAGCCGCTTCAGTTACCATGCAGGGTTCTGATTTCTCGGGTGATTCTGGGAACTTAGAATTCAATTCCTAGTGGGTCCATCTGGCTTGGTTTAAGGCCTCATCAAACAACCTCCTCCTCAGGCTTAGAGGACATCAGCAATGCAGACAGGCATTCCCAAGACGAAATGTGTATATCTCTCAACATCCTGCTCGACAGGGAGATTTTGCAATGCAAACTCCCATTCCCACAATGGAATGTTTCCTAACTGTATTGTTCCCATTCACAGTCACAGACTCAATACTCAGTGGAATTAGGGAATTCAGATTTCCTCAGTTCAATGTTTTTGACTATATATTGTCCTTACCAGAGCCTCTTCCTTCGAGAGATTTGGAAAAACAGACTTTAGCTCCCATAGTGCAATCTGTCCTTGTTGTATTGTTTTAATAGACAGCCTTTTCATCAGAAAGATTTAGGGACACATATGTCAGTTCCCACAATGCAATGTTTCCTACTCGTATCATTCCTACACATACTCCCTGCATAAGAGATATCTGGGAATACAAACTTCAATTCCCATGATGGAATGGTCCTGCCTGGCTGTATTACGCATAAACACAAAAAGACTTCAAGTCCCACAATGCAATGTACCTTGACCTTTGTTGCCAGGTTTAGGGACTCTTCTGCATGGCTGGCTTACTCTGTCGCCACTTCTTGGTGTCCGGGTTAGGTCTCTTCCTCTTCTCCCTGCTTTCGGCTGACCACCCCTCCTCCTGGATGTTTCTGGTCTGTTATTCCATATATAGCTCCAGCACTTCGCCTCATCCACCTGACAATCCCTCATTAGTTCCTCCCCTACTATGAATATCCACAGAGCCTCGCCTGGGGTCAAATGATGGCAGTGATGGAAGAAAGACTCTTATAGCAGAAGATAGTTTATGCGCTAGAAGGGCAGGTCGCACCGCTCACGTAAGATGGCACCATGGTCAATGGGTTTAAAATATAAGGCGATAATGGGTGATGCGGGGATAGCTCGATCAGTACATTCTTAACTAGTTAATAATGGAGAGAGGCATCTGTTGGATAAAATTTGAATCCACAATATAATAAAGAGGCGCCCCAGTCAATATTAAAATCACTGCTATTAAGTTGAGCCAATGTACCCTTATAATGTGTGGCAGAGCTTTGAATCTTAGATGACAATGCACCATTCAGCTAAGCAGTGGCATAGCACAGGCTTTGGTGGCCCCCCTATGAGCCATGCTGAGGGCCCCCCTACAAGTTTTTTAACAATGCATGGGGCATGCCAAACTCTGGGCCGACCTAAACCACCACCAGGGGTTGACTGGCCTATAGGGAACTCTGGAGATTTCCTGGTAGACTTCTGTACTAGGGGCCTCTTTTGTTTGGTTTTCCAAATGTTCCCATAGGACAAGGGTTGGACTTGACGAAAATGGGCCACTTTGAACATAATTTCCAGGGCCTCTTTTGGTTCCCAGTCCACCTGTGTGTGTGTAATGTACATGATGATCATGCCGCTGCAGGGGCATGCCACACTCCAGGCCGACTTGAAGGAGTGTGTAATGTCCATGATGATCATGCCGCCGCAGGGGCATGCCAATCTCTGGGCCGACATGGACTAGTGTGTAATGTCCATGATGATCATGACGCTGCAGGGCTACGCAATGCGATAGGTGGAAAATGTAAGCATGTTTTTTAATCGAAGCTTAAATGTGTCACCCAGTATAGAAAGAAGGGGCCGGTGCCTCATGCCCAAATATACCAGCCACCACAGGTGTCTGATGAGTTTTAATTCAGGATGTAAATATTTACCACAAGATTGCGACCGGGCATAGAGAGGTAGCCGGAACTAACAAAAACAGGTTTTAGGGGTCGGGGGATTATTCTCCCCAGTCACCTGAGGAAATGTTTTGAATAATGTGTTAAAATGATGCATTATACAGCACACTTTCTGTGAAAATATGGGGAAAAGGACAGTTTGCAATCGGTTTTATTGGGTAACTCATGAAATAATCCAATAGATGCAAGTCACCAAAAGGAGCATTGTATAGGAGCATTGTATAGGAGCATTGTATAGGAGCATTGTATAGGAGCATTTCCCAATGCAGATGCATTCATTTGCCCACTGAATGTGTCAGTATAAACACATTCTGTCTGCTCCAATCTATGCCAGTATTCCCACATAAGACCCTATTCATGTTCCCTTTGTGCATAATGCCAGTAATTGTACTATAAAAAAGTCAAAGCTGGCTCTGCCAATATATGCCAGTACCCCTATGTAAGAACATACTTCTTTTGGACTGGCCGTTCAAAAGTGCCATGCCGCGATTAGAACACATGTCCAAACTGCCTGCAATGTATGCCAGTCTAGACACATAAGAATACTTACCATGCTTGCTTTATCATAGATGCTAAGTAAAAAAAAAGTCATGCCACAGTAAGAAACCGCTTTGCTGGCTGAGCAAAATGCCATTATAGCGATGGAATACCACGCATCTTGCTTCCTCAATCATAGATGCCCAGAAAAGAAAAATGTCACGCCACAGTAAGCAGTGGCTAGACTGGCTGCAGCCAAAAAGCCAGCCTATACACATACTGACGCACATAAAGTTGACTTTGCGCGAAAATGCCAATAAATCATGCCATGTCACTTAAGGAATGTCAAACATGATTCAGTGATAACTGGCCCTCCAGAATCATGCACAAACACACACACACACACACACACACACACACACACACACACACAAACACACCACACGAACAAACACACACAAACACACACACACACACCACACAAACACACACACACACCACACAAACACACACACACACATTCATACTCATTCACCCACCAGTCACTAACTCATACACCTTCTCTCACATCCACTCAGACTGCATTCTCCACACAGGCATGCACCCACCCACCGAGAACATTCAAACACACACTATCACATTCATACTCATTCACTCACCAGTCACTGGCCCATGCCACATACATACATCTGACACGCGTAAAATACAGCTACACATTTATAATTTAAAGCCTTCTTGTTGTTTCCCTCTTAAGCTCCAGTCCGCAGTGTCACTCCAGGCCTCCAGGTCCTCCGCTCCTCTCACAGACATGAACAAGGAAGCCGGCAGAGCTTCCTTGATCCTCTATATGACGGGGCACAAGGAATCCAGGGAAGGAGGAGTATGGGCTGAACGCGGCATGTGAAACGCACCACATGTCATGTTCGGCTCCAATCCCTACTGAGCCAGAGTGCCTCCTTTCCGTGCTGCAAGCCCTGATCCAGCCTTCACCTTCATGGGTGAGGATTGCTCTGGGCCCCCCCAGGACATGGTATGGTGAGCCCCCCGCACCATGGGGTATCTGGGGACCCCTGATACGAGAATGCAGAAAAGATATTACTTGAGCCCAAACACAGAATATCTACCAAGAGAGGACGGAAGGATTTCTCTTTGAGAATCCCCTCCACAGTCTGTACAGTGGACTGTTTGGTCGTTATAATTTCACTGTTGCCATGTAATCACTGTGCTCTTTATTATAATGTGCGGTCCTCTCTATACCTCCCTTCCCCCACGTTGCCCATAACCCACCCCCTGCATCCTTCCCCCTACCTATACAAAAAGGTCCACTATATAAATTGAAATCTCAGCAGACCTCATTATCCTGGTCTGTGTGCTCATTGAGGCGTTGGTGAGGCACTTAGCACTGCTGATTAAAAGAGAGAGACCCGTGCCTATTCCTCTTCCTTTAGGGAGAGGCGCACAGTCTCATGGCATAGGTGAAGAGTTCGCTAAAGTGGAAAGTTGATGTATGTGACTGCACTGATTAAGAAATAACAGAGGGGAGGCGCAGAGGGAGGTGCCGAAGACTTGGGGCCTCATTACAACCCAGGCGGTAAGGGGTTTACGGCAGCGTAAACAGCGCCAACCCTTACCGCCTGATTCCGAGGTCCCTTAGCGCCATGGAGGATTTAACACCTGCTTTTAGCAGGTGTTAAAATCCATGGCGCTAAGGGACCTTGTTGTTATTTACGCCACCGTAATTTACGGTGGCGTAATTAGCGCCTTCCCCACTCCCATTATGCCCTATGGGGCAAAAATGGGAATGGGGAAGGGTAAATGGGGATTGGGGACTTACCGCCCCGCCAACCTCGGAATGGGGCGGTAAATCCGCCAACCACCATGGCGTAAACGTAGTTTACGCCATGGTGGTAAAGGTACGACCCAGGCGGTAACTTACTGCCTGGGTCGTAATGAGGCCCTTGATCACTTACAGGCTGGCAAGTAGATTGCACTTACGCGCTTTTGCACTTAATTGTCTTTTTTTTGTTCTTTAAGAGGTTATTATGCTTCTTCAACACCTGGTGCTCTTGTTCTTCTCATAATATTATTTACTTAATTGTACAATAGTTCAAAATACACTGAACTTTTACAATATTTACAATTACTAAAACTTAACGCAATTCGCACATTTTAACTCAAATATCTCAAATGATACATTTCCAACATGATTTCAAGGGGAGACTAAGGCAGCTTGTTTAAGTGTAAGCAGGCATATTACTCTGACATTACATGAGGACCGGAAATCTACTGTAAGGCAGCCCCTTGCCACCACTGCACCGGAGGGGTCATGTCATCCTTATAGCGCATTTACATGATTCCATGCGCCTATTTGCACTTATAAAGACGCTGAAAGCAAGGATCAGTGGGAAGTGCTGCAGCACTAGGGCGACCTCGTCTTCTGCGATCCGCTGGTGTAGAGCCCGCTGTGTGGAACGTCCACAACGTGGCACTACAGCGACACGGAACGCCCACCCAGCGCCAGATGTAGGCATCGCTCATATTTCCGAAGGAGGCAGCAGCCAATGGATTGCTCTGGTCTGCAGACACCTCATTGTTCTCCAGACACCCCAGTGGTCCAGCCTGGAATGTCCCGCCTCTCTCACAGTGAGTATAGTGAGCTGCAATGGAACATCGGCATTCTCTTCCGTCCCACCTTTTATTACTTCCTGGTGCCAGATTACAGAAACGTTGCACTGGTGCAAGTTGCATGGTATGGCTTGCCCTATTTTTAAAAACACTGGGACATGTTAGAAAACCATTGCATCATGACAAGTGCAATTTGGCATGGTATAACCACCAGGGCAAAAAAGAAAACTTTTTGCATGCATGTTTGCACTGGGGCAATGATTGCCCTGGTGGTTATACCATTCCGGATCAGTACTAGGGAAAACGTTGGCCTGGTGCATAAATGGTGTGATAATGTATACTTTTTGCACTAGGACAATTTCTGCTCTAGTGCTTGAAACATGTCAAACTGCACTTGCCATGGTGCAATGATGTTCCAATATGTCGCAGTTAAAAAGGGAAATCTTTGCCCTAGGCTAATACCGTGGTCCTTTGCACTTGCACCAGTGAAACGTTTCTGTAATCCGGCCATTGGATTTCCCTAACACTAGTGTACATCACTGCCGAATTATTTAATTCCCAATAGTGTCCTCTGCACCATTGACTGAGGGTGGTAGACCTCCAAGTGCTCACATTCAAACCTACATTAAGATCTCCTAAATAATTTAATAAGATTATAATTGGTTATTTATAATGCGCTTAATACCCAGAGGTTTCTAAGCGCGGACCCGGGGATCGAACCTGTGCTGCTCCGCATTGTCTTGCTTCCAAGGCGAGCGCGTTGCCCCTCCCGAGATGGAACAAAGTGAAAGTGAATTCTGCAGAAAGTGTGATTTTCCAACTAGTGTCAGTGGCCACCTCTGGGGTGGGTCTGACCTAATGGGTGAGTCAGCATATCACTGACTTTTATAGAGTGGATACTTGTAAACCTCTTCTGTGCACAGTCAAAGGACAGCACCAGCAGCTGCAAGGCACATTGGCAACCAGCTACAACCATAGTAGCACGACGCCGTAAAAGGCTCACAGGAAACCTTGGTATCTTCCTTCAGCAGGAAGATGATTTAGCAGTATGCAGAAATTGGTTGGCGCCCCAGACCTTATCAGTACCAAGAGATATCAGTCAGAGAAAGTATGATAGTAATAAGTGTAACTGCTAGGTCCAAAACCTTGCCTGACAGGTGTGGGATTTGTTTGCAAACACTAAAGCTTCATGTTAATGCAACATTGGTATTTTAGATTTAGTCACCCCTAATGGCAGTTCACTGCCAATCTATTTTTTGGATCCCTTGTGCTCTGAAATGTGAAGAAACAGATTGCCAGTTATATACATGTTTTAACAGACATACATTTACGAAACAAACTATCCACTGATGGACTAAGAGGTGTAAATGCAAAGACTTGGAAAGGAGTCCATGTCTCAAACAGACACCACCCGGCTTAAGCCACCCCAGCAAAGTCATCTGCCCTAATGAGTGACATAGTCACATGTCATCTCTGTGTGAAGCGGGAAATCTTCAGGTTGGGCTTAACCAATGCCAGTCTCTTGGAGCCTTCACCTAGGGCCATGAACAGGGCAGGAGATTAGTCTTTCTGGACCGAGCAGCCTTCGTTCTTCTAGAGCAGGAAACTGTTGGAGCTGAGGCAGATTAGAAGCTCAGAAAGAGTGAGGAGGAAGGGGTGCTGTTGCGCAGCTGCGAGATGACAGCCTAAATGAGGAGCTCTGCTCCGGGCTTCATTTTCAGATATAAATGAACTTGTCTGGTTCCGATTCTTGCTGTGAAAAGCTGATATTTCAACTACTACTGACCCAGAGCAGAGTCGGTCTCCTTTTCGCACATTCTTGAGGAGGTACTACTGAGGAATCGAGTCTGTGCACATGCCAGCAAAGACTCTCTGGGTGAGCCGTCTCTCACATCCACGCAGGGAGTCCTTATTCCAGAAAAGTAAGAGTAGCTGCGGCCCCTGAGGCCGCAGAGGGGGCGGAGCTACTGGTGTGCCGCCGCACAGGAGTACAATGAGCAGCCGCCCAACACCCCTCACCTGTGGGACGGAACCGATAGCACCATGAAGGGGGTCGGAGGTCTGTTACTGCCCCCGTCCTTGTCCCCTCTTTGGCTCCAAAATTATATGCTGAACGGCCCGGGCTGAGGGCTGCTGAAGTTGTATCTGGCTAGGTTGGCAGTCTGGGGGACACGAACGTCGTGTGTTTGGCCTGATTGTATGACTAGAGTCGCAGCATGCACCCAGTGACGGAGTGCAGGACCTGTGTGCCTGAGCTCAGCCGACTGAGTGGGACTTACAATACTGGTCGTTCCATGTAAGCAGTGGCGGTCCGACAGCCCTAATAGACTGGTGGACGTACACGGTGCCGGTCGACGGACTCCCGCCCATCCGCACCCTACACCATGCACGGCACGGTGGCAGCCCTCGGCGGCTACTACCACTAGGGGAGATCTGCCCCCACCCCTTTGATGTATTGGGACGACAGCAACTCTGTGTGACGTGACTCTGCTGGACCTCTCTGGATCGGCGCACCGTGAGTACACCTGGGACCTGTGCCATGAGGGGGCTCATTGAACCGCTCTTAGGCGTTAACATAGCCTCTTTGTATTCTGTCATTAACAGGGCTGTGGCACTGTGGTTGCACGTGAACCTGGTATAATTGCCACTCTGCAGGTCATTCGAACACGTCATATACCAAATTATCAAGAAGTATAATTGAAGGACTATCCCCACAGTAGACTGCGGCCCTCCTGGACCTTGCAGAGTGTGGCAAGCGGACTGAGACTTCATTCCTTTGGTGCTTGGGTGGCGCAGGAAGCTACGGGCCACAACCCTCTCTAACGTACCGGGTGTCTTCGTCACAGCCCCTTCCGTAAGTCACTTAATACAGTGCTTAACACCTCCGGCTTCTGTGGATACACGTCCTGTACTGACAAATAGGGGCCTCAGTGGCCTATGGGAATTGAACTGGATGGTAGTTGGTAGACACTACCGTAAGAACTGTGTACATGATGCATGACCCGGATTACGTGGGAGGCTACAACCCAATCCCCCTTACAAGTGGTACCCAATGAAAACCTCTGTAGGGAACTCAGTCAAAATAGCTTGATATGGAATACCAGACTGGTGGCCGGTCTCCCCAGAATCACTACAACGATTGCAGCGCCACCAACCTTTATCTACGAGAAGCTGTTCGGCCTGTGGGTTGGGGGTCTGCTTTGCGAGCGGTCTCTGCTGACTTTAACCTCTTCTATGACTACTATTTCACCAAGCATACACGGGGCACATAGGTTGCAGAGGCTTGACGCTATCACTGACCCAATAGCCCTCTCTATTACCCAGAAGGTGGTTGATTGTCACCTGTTGTATTGGTTGAGTGATTAGACTCCAACTCCGGACACAAGGTCTGTGAGCGGAATTGGTGTGGCCCTCTCTCCTGCCTTCCTGAACCCCCGGGCGGGCTACTTTGCTAAACCGTTGTGCAACCATACTTGTTGGATCCCTCTACGCCTGCCCTGTTGTGTCCAGCTCCCGGACCCACAGAACTGAGCTGTCTTGTGGACTAGTACTCTTGCAGCTGACAGCATGATCCCCCATCACAGCGTCTTACCCTGACTACATATGCAGCCTGGTACAGTTATGACTAGGGGATCCAACAAGAAACAGAGCTCTATCAATATGTTCAGAAAATCAACACCTAAACCTTGCGAGATCCAACCGGAGGCCGAGGACCCCCGCCACACCCACTGAACCCACAGATATCCTGAAAATGACAGAATACATGCTTGAAGGGTTCACCACGCTACACACAAAACTGGATAATATGAGCGGGACAATCAGCTTAATCAAGGCCCGGATGGAAAAAACTGATACCCGAGTGACGGAAGTGGAGTACAGGGTCGGCCTTGAGGAAAACATTATCATAACACTTCGATCTGAGGTGACTTCGCTGTCCAAACAAGTGCTACTGATCGGTAAGAAGAACGATCATCTGGAGTCAAGATCCAGATGTAACAACTTGCATATTATTGACATTCCTGAGGAGAAATTCGATGGTCCCATGGAGGAATATGTGGAGCAAATGCTTCTCTCCCTACTTGATAACTCAAAGCTTTCACCACAATTTGATATCTAGCGGGCCCACCGTTCACTGGCCATAAAGCCTAGGCCTGATGCTCCCCCTCACCCCACCATAGCGAGAGTTCTAAAGTACCATGATAGAGACGCTCTGCTGCGCGCGGCCAGGGCCAAAGGAGAACTGCTACTATGCGCCACCAGGATTCATCTATACCTGGATTTCTCAATTGCTATTCAACAGGAACGAAAGACTGTTTTAGCCACTAAGAAACGGCCCTGAGACCTGGGTGTTAAATACTCCATGATGTAGCCAGCAAAATTAAGGATTGAACACTCGGATATGATCTTCTTTTTCACTATTATCCCGGAGGAGGCCTCTAAGTTCACTGTTGAACATTTCCCTGGCAAATAGGTTAAGCCCTTCTCCCTCGACATCCCTTTTGAATCTCTTTACTACACGCATCTGCCACGTGGTATGGGGTGCCATTATAGGGCCTGCCCATCTGATTTCCTCCTATGTCTACGTAATACTAACCCATATCCGTAAAATAGTATGAGGTCCATGCCATGTTTTCTAGAACCCCATACAATGCATCTTTATCAACCTTTGAATTGTGCACCACACCATGTTTTTCTTTATGCCCACGTCGGTTTGTATGCCGTTCTAGGCTAGCACACATTGGAGTTTCACCCTTCTGATTGGGAGGGGGTTGGGGTGGAGGGTGGAGGGGAGGGACACAAGTTTGATAAATTGCTTAGCATGTGACAACAGAGCCGAGTGGTAAAGTACCCTCTTCCTACTTGGCCCATGAATCAACCATTACTGGCCCATCTAGGACTTAATGGGGTTATGGGGACACTGGATCACACATCCTGCTGAAATGAACCTACCGTCTAGATGGGGGATGAGCACATGATCTGTATGAGCTGGAATATCATGGGACTGGGCAACCCGGTCAAAATGCGTAAACTACAACTGTATATTGAAAGACATAAGATCAAGATACTCTTCCTGCAGGAAATTCATGAGCTAGCCAGGGGATGTGATGGGTTTGCTAGGTCATGAGGACCCCAGCGGTACTATACCACCTACTCCTCCCAAAGTTGGGGGTCATGATACTCATACAAAGGTCCCACAGATTCACCCACAATATTTCACACATTGACCCCCTTGGACGATACCTCTTACTGTACAGCTCACTTCTCGAACAGGAAGTGGTTTTACTCAATGTATATGGCCCTAATATTGATGATCCTGATTTTTTTCTCCCACCTTTCTTCACTACTGGCTGGGTTCCCTCTCACCTCAATACTATGGGGTGGGGATTTTAACACTATAGAGGACACTAATTCAGATTGATCAGGCACAAAACCTTGCCAACTCTCCCGAGCTGCTGAAACCATCATAGAAATACAAGTCTTGTTGTGGGTAGTTGATGCATGGAGATTAATTCATCCCAATTCCCGCGCCTTCTCTTTCTGTTCTTCAGTGCACGATTCTCACTCTCGGATTGATAGATGGTTGGTGTCCGATATACTTGTCAGATCCATTGAACAAATGTCCATCCTACCTAGGACCTCCTCAGACCACTCCCCGGTCACAGTCTCACTGCAGTGGGGGGAGAGGAGCAGGGTAACACATGCATGGAGATTGAAACCACACACCGTATTAGATCCGGTATTAGAATCAAAACTGGGAGCCAGCATTGATGACTTCTTTGCGACCAATACTGGGTCAGTAGAGACCCAAGCCATCCCGTGCGAGATGTTCAAGGTCCACATTCGCATAGTGGTCTTGTCGAAAGAAGCAGATATCCTTAGAGTGAACTGTAAAACCATTGGGGAAAGTGAGCTTCTTCTTTCCAAACAAGAATCCCAATATGCCTCATCCCTATCCATTGCCACACTTAGGGATATGTGGGTAGCACTAGTTTCCTTCCAGACCCAGGTGGACCGGGAGCGCCAGTTCTTGGTGGACCCCCAGGCCGCCAGGAGATATGGCGAAGGTGAATGTCCTGGGCGCCTATAAGCCAGATTAATCTGCCAGGAAAGGGGGAACTCCCATATCCCAAGCATCAAACGGGCAGATGGCAGTCTTGCCCATCGGCTCAAGAAATGAACAAGTCCTTTCTCGACAGTATCCCACTTTCAGTTTTGCCTCCAGAGACCAGGGAATCACTAGATCACCCTATAACAAATAATGAGATATCCTTGGCAATAGACTCTCTTTCTTCTGGGAGAGCACACAGGGCAGACAGACTCACCACTGAATTTTATAAATGTTACAAAGGGAGCCTGGTACCCTGGCTGATAGCCGTTTGGGAGGAGGCGTGCTGGTCGGTAGACCCCCCACCTTCACTCAGAGAGGCAGTTATCTCAGTATTGTTGAAACTGCTCAAGCCAGCCACGCAATGTGGCTCTTACCGGCCCATTCTCTCATCAATGGTGACATTAAAATATTTGCTAAAGTACTGGCCCTTCAGCTGGCACCATACATGCCGTTCATCATCCACCCCGACCAATCGGGATTCATACTAGGACACTCCACCGCAATCAACCTACGTCACTTGTTTAACATACTTGCCCGAATAGACCCTGAGACGCAGGCCATGGTTGCCTCACTAGATATGTAAATGGTGTTTTACTCAGTTTCCTGCAGGTTCCTGTGGTTGGTAATGGAGAAGAGTAATTTCCGTCCTCGTTTCCTATCCTGGGTGAAATTATTATATGCATCCCCTGTTGCCAAGGTCCGCACAGAGGATCGATGATGTACATACTGTTTCCGCTAACCGATGCCTTCCTGCCCCCACCCCCGTGACCTCAACGGTTTTACTTGGTCTCAATCAGAGATGAACGCCAACAGCCCTCTCTATATGATCATAACTATGGGAACTACCTCTCTCTCCTAGCCCTGCCGATCACCCTTGCCGGGAGGGTAGGTATTCTCAAGATGGTGGTTCTCTGGCAACTCCTATACAGATTCCTGAACATCCCACTTTGGCCGGGCAGTGAATTCTTTAGAACACTGACTTGGACAATCAACTCGTTCCTTTGGCACTCCTGGGCTGTACGCTTAAAATTTGACACATTGTCCACCCCAATCAAACAGGGAGGGTTTGCTGCCCCTAGTTTTGAGTGATATTGGATTGCCACTCAGGCAGACTTCACAGCACTTTGGTTTGATCCTGATGGTTCCCCTCCTCACGTTAAACTCAAACGCCTAGCGACTGAGAACCTTGATATTCATTCCCTGATTCTCCCCCCGTCCAAGTTGAACCTAAAATCCGTGGACGCTATTGGAGTCACGATGTTAGCATGGAATAAACTGTGGAAACTGGAAGACACCCCCTGTCCATTTAATGGGGGACCTCTCCCTAAGGAACTTCCTGCCCGATTCTCCCACAGTTGATGGCACAATGGTTAGCCTCTGGTCGGAGGCGGACTTTGGCACTATCCGAAATGTTTTTGCTCAGGGCTCCTTCAGTGAATGGCAGGACCATCTGATTCTTTTAGAGGATGCCCCTCTCATTGGTTACAATACGCTGGGTTGCACCGAGCAATTAAGGGAAGGTGGCACGAATTTCCCTCGCTGCCTCCTGATGATATATTACTATCTAAAATTATGAGTGGCACTGCGATGAGAGGGATGGTCGCCATGTTTTACGGTCTTATTCAGGGTAGGATCACTGGATAGGCTCCGGAGGGCCAGGAGCAAAGATTTGGGGGTTGATGTGACCGACCAGTTGTAGGAATCTATGTGCAGATGCACCAAGGAGGTGTCCTTTAACTCTAGGTTCAAATGGATCCAACTAAAAATACTCCATAGATACCACTATACCCCGGTTAGATTACATCATATGCAGGAGACAGACCAGCTGAGTGCCCAAGATGTAATACTGACAATGCTGACTATATCCACATGCTCTGGTCCCGCCCGCACATAACTGCGTTTTGGGAAGAGGTTTGTAAGGCGGTATCCTTGATACTGGACTGCAATATTGCTCCCACACCAATGACCTGTTTATTTCATGAGTTCCCCCGCACCGGCCGCAACCTCAGGAGACTGGTCGATCTCTGCATGCTGCTTGTGGCCCACTGTATATTACTAGTATGGCTGCGCCCTAGGTCCCCTACCTTTGACCAATGGCTTCAAGCTGTCATATGGGCCTCTGATGTAGAGGAGCGCTGGTCTTCCTTACAGCCGACTGGTAGTAGATCGAGGAACACCTGGGCTCCTTTCTGATCCTACCTACATTCCCTGACCGCTGATGATAGTGACGACAGCAACATCTCACTATCTCCGGACCCATGTCCCTGTTGATAATATGACTGCGAATGGCTCAAGTATTGCCAAGTTGATGTAGTGCTTATAAGTTCCTTACCTTGACCCTGAATGGCCATGTTACCTTACTCTGTGATGTCTATGCCATATGTGGATGTATTACTCAATGCCCTTGCTCACTGTTGTGATGTCTAGGATGTTAAATAAAGTTTTTTTTTCAAAGAACGAGTGAGGGGCTTGCTCCCACCATTTTGGATCTCTCAACATGCTTCTTATCTGTCGCCTAGCAACGCCACCTGATACATGACACCTTTGGAATTGCTGAAAAAGAGGAAGGACACTCCGTGAAGGAGATGTCCTAATTGGACACTGGAGGGGAACTTGAAAATCACCAATTAGAGGTAATGTATAAGTGGGCAGGACATGTCCAATCTCTTGGTTTCTTGTTGAAGTGCTCATGTCTCAAATCGTCCTTCCATAGGAGTGAAGACAATAGAATCGAGAAAGCAGAAAGACTGCTATCCCAATCTGCCTGGATTAGAGGGGTTAGACATTGTGAGAATTAAGGAGCTTGCCTAATGCTCAGGCCCAAATACTCAGGACCCTTTCTCAGCTGACCTCCTGCTCCGAAGGACAGAGCCGGCCCTCAGCCAACGTTTCGTAAGGCAAAGTCGTTATAAGATTTACTATTGTCTGTTTAATCTTTAGGATTGAGCTACCATTGAGCCTATTTGCAGTACACGTTTGGCTATACCACATATAATCCTTTGCCCTTCCCATTGTCCTTGTTGTATTGATATACTTTCATTTGTTTTCAGTATTTATCGAGTACAAACCTTCCCTATGGGAAGCAACAGAGAACTGCACATTGGTAGCAGCTACAGGGACTCATTGGACGCTTACAGGAGGTGGAGTTCTTTCAACACAGCTTTTGTTACTGGTGCTCCATGTAGGGTAGCAGCATAGTTAACATTTACAGATAGCAGGACACATCTACAGTGTTGAAAGGTGGGGCGGGGAGAAAATCTGGTGGCTGTATGTTGACTGTGGTCTTCACTTTTGACTAGTTGGAGCTGAGGTGAGGTTTCCCTGTCCAGGTGAGGGGATTTCTGGCCAGTGTGACTGCTGGGCCTTTGTCCCGCCCACCTAGTCCCTAATTGGCTGATGCAGCATCCCCATTCAAAGTGGGACCTATTCCCCTGTTCACCACTTCCAGCAGCCACTTTTGAACAGTTGGCACTGAGGTGAGGTTTCCCTGTCCAGGTCAGGCGATTCTGGCCGTTTTGTAACTTTTTTAGTAGTAAATTGCTTTGTGCATGGCTTTTTTCCACCCTTGTTACTTCTGGGCCTTTGTCTCGCCCCCCCAGTCCCTGATTGGCTGAGGCAGCATCCCCATTCGAATGGGGGACCTAATCCCTAATCCCTGGTGTGCCTCTGCCCGCCTCCCAGACCTCACTCCCAACGTGATTGGCCTATTACTCCCTCATATTGACACCCCTAGGCAGCCCTCTGATTACCGATTCCGCCATGGTGAATGGCGGAATTACCGCCCCATTCCAAGGTTGGCGGGGCGGTAATTCCCCATTCACCATTGGCCCTTCCCCATTCCCATTTTTGCCCCCATAGGGCTCAATGGAAATGGGGAAGGCAGTACTTACGGTACCGCAAATTGCGGTACCGTAAATACCTCCAAGGTCCCTTTGCGGGTCCAATCCTTAACGGCTAGCAAAAACCAGCCGTTAAGGTAGGGACCCACAAAGGGACCTCGTAATTAGGCGGTAAGGGGTTATCGGTGCCGCCACCTTTTACGGCGCCATTAACCCTTTACCGCCTGGGTCGTAATGAAGCCCCAGGACAAGATTGTGAACGTTGGCCTGAGTCGCTTGTAGACAGAATTGCAAATGTTGGCATGTCCCACACTTGGGTGGATCTGTGAACATTGGCCCTTATCGCATCTGGATTGAAATGCAAATGTAAATGTGAACATGCCCCACACATTGCATTGTATCATTGTGTACCCTGCTTTCCTGTTCCCCGTGCTGTTGCTATATATCTGTATCCCCCCTCATGTCACTGTAAGCCCAGCCCGTTGTCTCTATCTGTCCATGTGTCACCCTGTTCCATGCATCCTGTTCACGTGCCTGGTCTCGGGCGCTTTCAAGATAGCCATCATATCACATCACTACGCTTACTATCTACTATACAACATCATTCAACTATAACACAGTTATACCCCTGATTAATTTGGCCTAGATGTTCACATATGAATACGACCCCATGAACACCTCATCACCCTAATAAAATACAGCTAGCCAAGCACATTACGGCCTAGCTGCTCACGTATGCGTCCTTCAGGCCTAACGGAAGCCAGAGCCCACTCTGGGTGTCCACCCACCAGACTGCACACATCCAACGGATATCTTCAGCACCACACCTAATGCTAGGATGCAGCTACCATCCGGCAATTACATCAGCTGCACACATATCCGGTGCACCTGTTAAACCATATTTGCATACTACCGTCGGGTTATGAACATTGGCCTAAGCACATTAGCATTGTACAGAAAACTGTGTCTAAAAATGCCTGAATAGAATTCACTAAAGCTGCCATTTTGATTCTAACCCCTGCTTTCTGTCCTGAAATGGTTAACTGTGTTCTCAGCTGACACTGAGTAGAGTGAACTTTGAGCCTATGTCAACATTAAGGCTGCTGAGAGCAGAATGTTTGTTCAGTGCAAAGAGACTTTGAAATCAAGATGAACTGCCATTCAAAGTGTTATCTGTGTCTACAAGCCTCATCTTCATTCAAACAATGGAACACGATGCAAAGCAACTAAAGCTGTGTGCTTTGGGAGAAACCCTTTGTGCTCATCTCTTGGAACTAGACTTACAACTAGACTTACCCTAAAGCTCAAGAACAAGGAAGAGTCTACATGGCCAAGAAAATCAAAGTTTGTCATCATTGTATTTTGTGTATAAAGGATTGTGTCTTAAACCTGGAAACAACTATGCTGTATCTGTATGTGAACTGGGCATGAACTCTAGCAACTGTGTAACTTGAAGAGGTGCTGGACAATGTAACAGGGCTTGGGGAAGAAAGTATAAATACGGTGAGTTTTCTAATATCCAGTACTCTCTCCCCTCACAGTGTCTGCTGCTACACACTGTGAGGTGCTTGAGAGCCAGATAGCTATCTGCTTTCATATTTTTATCTGTACAGAATAAAAGTAATACTTATAACTTTGACTTCATGACTGGCAGATTTCATCTTTGCTGGAACTAAGCCTCGATACTCCTTGCTGATCTATCAGATGGCGCCCGAATAGGGACCCTCAAGATTGATGTCACCTCGCTGATCAAGGACGCGCTACCGGACCGGGATCAGAGTGTGAAAAGGGGCCCCTTTTTGTATGAGACGCAACACCTCGAAAATACTGCACAATCCAATCCCTGGACTGTGAGCAAGCGGTTCAAGAGGACATCTTGACGAGGGTCCCCATATCGAGGTGTGTATTTTTGCAGAAATTGCCAGCCACATCAATCCTTTGTAATCCGATCGGACCCTTGGTTTCTTTGAAATCAGTTGAGTTGTGCCCCAATTCCTAAGAATCCTGATATTGGTTGCAGTTTTGCACTTGCAAGTACAAACAACGCCAGGTAACACCAGTGATCTGACATGCCTGGGAAATTGTCTTCCTGTTTCAGAGTTTTATTCTGCAGAGATAGACAATATTTGGCACACGGCCAACCAGTGCCACCCGTTTGGTCACCGGCTTGTTTAATGTACTGTAAGCACTGCCTAAATAGTATTGTATTTAATGATATTTTGCACAGACAAACTAGACATGCTCCCGAACTTCAGTGGCCAGTTCATGGTAGTTTTGAAATTGCCCGCATATAGTATTTAGAGTCCATATTGTTGAACAGACAGACTAGGCATGGAGCATGTGATGTAATTAAAGACTGGAGAAAGGAAGATATGCAGCAACTTCAGTAAAGAAAAACATGCACATAGACGCATGTCAAACATCGAAAAGGCATTATTGTATGATCAACAGAAACAGTCAGAATCTATTTGAAGTATGGATAGGGCTTTGCAACTTGGAGTACAGAAAATATATCCAGCTCAGGATTTTCATACCTCAGATGAACTGAGTAATAAGCTATTAAATGAGCATAGAAATGTTGCAACTGCACCTCCTCCTTATATGCCTCCTCCTGCTGTTGCACCTCCTCCTGTTGTTATCCCTGCTCTTCTTGCTGTTGTTCCTCTTCTTCCTGCTGTTGCTCCTCTTCCTGTTGTTATTCCTCCTCCTGCACCTCCACCCTTACCGATAGTTGCTTTTCCCATAATTCCGTCTCCACCACCAGCGGTAGTGTCTCCACTACCCTTGAACAAGATTTGTCTGAACTTTGTTTTCCAAGTGTTTCTGCTCCACTTGTAGTAATTGAAGGGGTGAGTGCTGAGTCAAGAATAGTGACTCGTGGTACAGTATCTAAAGCTAGAAAAAGAGAATAGTATGCATGGGCTAAGAAATATATAAAAGAGGGTGAAGAATCAGCTGTTTTAGTTGCGATTTCTGTCCAAGAAAGTAATCCTGAACAGGCTGTTTTGATAGAGGGGATGGGAACGCAGCTAGCTGATATTTGGAGTGATTTTATGGACATGAATGTCCCACAGGGGTTGAGGGATTGGAATGTCCTTGGCCACTTAAGGGGCACTGCAGAGAAAGTACATGAGCATGTTGAGAAGCTATTTCAGTTTAAAAAGGAGCTAGATCGGTTACAGAATGATGAATTAGATGGTAATAGATTGGAAGCCTCATATGTGCAGAAATTATTTCTTCCTTCATTGAAACCAGTGAGTGAAGAAACACGCATTTGCACAAGAGACGCTCTTAGATGGATTTCGGATGTTTCAATTTCTCCAATTGAAGTGCATGACACGTTTGGTCAGTATGCTCCGGCAATGCAAAGGAAAGTGTTACAGGTGATGGTAGATTATCTACAAGATGAGTTTATGAAGAGAAAGGCTTGTTGTCCCGCAGATTTGATGGTGATTTATAAAAGAACATTTTCTCCCGACACTGCTTTGACTACTTTTTGACTAGATTTAGCTTTGTTGCTTAATACGTGTTCAAAATTGCCTACTTTACAATTGCCAATGAGGGAGATTCCTCCGACATTTGTTCCTAAAGTAGAAATTCCAGCTAATGCCGCAACAGGTGCAGCAGCCACTAGTATTGAAGCACATTATGTCTCACAGTTTGTGCATGTCCCATTTTCTAGAAAGCAAGTGAATACCATTAGACCAACAATTCCAGATATTAGGAAGAATCCAACAGGATTTTATAAAGAAATTGAATCTGTCTTGCATTCATCAGTTTTCACGCTGGATGATATGGATTTGATGTTCCCTGTGATCCTACCTGCTGATTTATGGAAACAGATTTGAACTGTAGGTGATCAGGCAGGGATGGGTGATACATGGGTTAACTTGGTGTGAAAAGATGGGGAAAGGAACGCTGGTGAGAAGCCGCCACAGGTGATATTGATGTTGCCAAACAGAATAGTAGCTAAATTGAAAACTTTGGCTCTAGAAAGAAGAATAGTTTGGGACAAGCTTAAAACTTGCATCCAAGGGAAATCTGAAGGTGCTACTGAATTTTTTAATCAATTTGAACAAGTCTTTTCAGATTTCAGTGGTCAAGACTTAAGTACAGAGTCAGCGAAAAGGCTGTTTGTAGACAAGTTTGTGCACGGATTGTTCCCATGAAATCCAATCACAAATTATGACTTCCAAGAGCAAACGAAATCACAGTCTGAAGTATTACATATGGTTCAGTATTATGAGAATAGGCTTAATACCGAAAAAGAGAAGGTAGAAAAGAAGAAGAGAGACTTGAAAACTAAAGTATTGTTGCAGCAAATAGTTAGAGGAACTAGCGGTGAGAATATGTAGTTTAGAGGTCAATTTATGCCACAGAGTAATGCACAACTGGGTCCTGTACACATGAACCAATGTGCCTATTGTTGTAACGCTCACCTGATTCCCGCAGAGGCGCCGGTCGTGACTGGGCGAATACCGTATCTTCAAAGGTGATGTGTAACACACGGTTGGCTCTTTGGGCTGGACCTCTGTGCACTGTATGTCTGACTCGAAGAGTAAGATGTCTGCAGATAGAAAATATGGGATTAATGAACTGGGTTATTGGGTGTCTCTCTCTTCTTCCCTTTCTCTTCTCCAGTAGAACCCCAAAGGTTAGCGCTCTCACCTTAGGTAAGTGAACGCCGTGCTCTCCATCTGCCTCGGGGCAGGGTGCCGTAACCAGTTTCTTCACTGGATAAGGGTGCAGGCCTCTTGACTTCAGAGGACTGCTGTCCGTCGTTTACTGCACGAACGGTAAATTCCGAGCATTTCAAATGTCTTTAAAAGTCTTTTGTAATGATGTCTCTTGTTTTGCAGGGTTCCGGCGATGGCGGATGACGGGCCGAAGTGAGTTGAGGATGGAACCCGTGTGAGGAATAGAAGCGCCTGGAAGCACGTAAGTAAGCGCTTGTTGCCTGCTTCACGATGCGCACTAACTGTCCTTTTATCTTGCAGGTACAAGTTCGGAGCTGCTGAAGGGTTCCGGAAAACCCACTGGATTCGGCGTGGGAAGGAGTAATGGCACGTGTGTATTAAAGTTACCCAATGTCTTTAAACGCACCTTCTTTTGTCTTTCAGATGCGGGATGCAGCGCCGAAGGCCTCCGGAGCGTGCGCAGAGTTGGTAAGCTTTTGTCTTTCAGATGCCGGAATGCAGTACGAAGACCTCCGGAGCACGCGAAGAGTAGGTAAGCCTTTGTCTTTCAGATGCCGGAATGCAGCGCGAGGCGTTGGTGACAGCCAATGGACCAGGTAAGAGATGCGCTGTCACTGAAGACCGTAGTGCTAACCTGTTCTTTCTTGTCTTTATAGGTGTTGCTGAAGACTGGATTCAGGATGGTAAGCCTTTTTCCCTTAGGCCCAGGATCAGATGCAGAAGACACGATGAGCGTTCTGCTGCAGAGGATGCAGAATAACGCAAAGCAAGATCCATCCATCGGGTGTGGTTTAAATAGCCTCCTGTAGTGCTTAGGTGTCTCCTTCCACAGCCTCGCCTAGAAGAAAAAGAGTTCCTGCTTTCCAGAAGAGTTCCAGTGTTCTGAACCTAGGGAGTGGCTCCTGCCCCACCCAACAGGAAAAGTAGTCCCAAACAGAAGAGGATCAGAGGCTCAGCTGGCAGGTAAGTAAGCAGCATGGTCTGCTGCAGGTGAGTCCACCCAAGCATTATGAGCCCGGCGCTTCCAGCGCTGGGACTGGGCATATTTATGAGCCTGGTGCCACTTGCGCCAGGACAGGGTCCAAAAGGTCCCAATTGGGACTGATTGGCACTCGGAACCTGGGTTATGGGTCTGCTTCCAAGAGAGTTGGGTAAGTCCTGACCTTTTGGAAGCAGAGATCATGACAGCACCCCCCCTCAAGGCCCCTCCCAAACCGGGCTTCTCCGGGGGTTTGGGCTTGTCAGGAAATGTTCGGTGAAATCTTTTGATTAGACGAGGAGCGTGGACATATTCTGCAGGTTCCCAGGATCTTTCTTGGGGGCCGTAGCTTTTCCAGTCAATTAGGTAAAATAGTTTAGATTTGGAGATCTTGGAGTCCAGAATGCTTTTGACTTCAAACTCGAGTTCTCCATCGACTAGGATAGGTTTTGGAGATTTAGTTAGTCGGGTTTGAGGTTACACGGGTTTTAATAGAGAGACGTGGAAGACCGGATGTATCTTCATGGGAGGGGGCAAGTCCAACTTGACCGCTACTGGGTTTACTATGGTAGTGATGGAATAGGGACCAAGGTACCTTGGGTTGAATGTGCGTGGTCCTTTTAGAGGTAGGTATTTGGTGGATAACCAGACTTGATCTCCTACTTGATATTGGGGGGCTTCCTTCCGATGTTGATCTGCTCCTTTCTTGTATTGTTCCTTAGCCCTTTGAAGGTGAGAAACGGCTTCCTTAAAGGCTTGGGTGATTGTAGAATGCAGGTAGTCTACTGCTGGTGTTCCAAGATCTTGGAGTGGATCCAACTCCGAGGTTCGAGGGTGACTGCCGTATAAAAGAAAAAACAGGGTTTTCCCAGTTCCCGAGTGGACAGAGTTATTGTAGGCATATTCGGCTATCCAAAGGATATCTTTCCAAGTTTTTTCAGTTTGTTGCAGCATGCAGCGTAAATACTGTTCCAGAGTTTGATTAGTCCTCTCGGTTTGTCCGTCGGTTTGAGGGTGGTGACTGGTCGATAGTCTCACATCAATTTGAGCCGACCGACAGCAACTTCGCCAAAAATGAGAAATAAATTGACTACCTTGATCCGAAATTAGAACTGAAGGAAAACCGTGCAGTCGGACGATGTTTTCGAGAAATTCTCGGGCCAGAGTTGCTGCTGTTGGCAAGCCTTTGAGTGGAATGAAATGCGCCATCTTGGAGAATAAGTCCACGATTTCTAGGATCGTATTGTATCCGGAGCATGGAGGTAGATCGGTGATGAAGTCCATAGAAAGCGTATTCCAAGGGCGAGGTGGGATGTCAATAGGGCGTAAGAGGCCGGCTGGTTTTTCCTTTTGACTCTTGTTTTGGGTGCATACTCCACAGGACATTATAAAGTCTTTGATATCTTTTTTCCAAGACGGCCACCAGAAGTAGCGCTTGATCTTTTCTGAGGTTTTGGCCATACCGGGATGTCCTTCCATTAAAGAATCGTGATAACAAGAGATTACCTTTTTCTGTAAATCTGTGCTGGGCAGGTATAATCGTTCTTGGAAATACAATAAGTTGTCCTTCACTGCAAAGTCCTTTCCCTGCAGATGCCAATTCTGTATGTCTGCTGGAGTTACAAGTTGCCTGGCTTTATCCTTAACTTCCTCTATGGATTGTGTGGCGATTACACCCAGAATTCTTTGTTCGGGAATGATAGGTACAGGTTTAGGGTTGATCAAGTGTTCTTCCACTCCCATCCGAGAAAGGGCATCAGCTTTACCGTTTTTTGTACCAGGTCGATAGGCAATTATGAAGTCAAACTCGGCAAAGAATAGTGCCCAACAGAGTTGTCAAGAGGATTGGGCTTTTGCGGTTTTCAAATATTGCAGGTTTCGGTGATCCGTAATCACAGTAACGGTGTGTCGGGCCCCCAGAAGATAATGCCGCCAAGCCTTAAAGGCAGACTTGATAGCCAGAAGTTCCTTATCAGTAATCGTGTAATTGATTTCAGGAGGCGAGAATTTGCGGGACCAAAATGCCACGGGATGCAAATGATTGGTTACTGGGTCCTTTTGTGATAGAACTCCCCCCATGGCAAGGCTCGAAGCATCAGTTTCAATGATGTAGGGGAGTTCGGGGCGAGGGTGTTTTAAAATTGGTGCAGAGATAAATTTAGTCTTCAAATTCTGGAAAGCTTGTTCCGCCTCGGTAGACCATTCAAAACGTTTGTTTTTCTTTAACAAGGCGGTGATGGGCTGGACTATTCGGGAGAATTCGGGGATAAACCTGCGGTAAAAGTTAGAGAAGCCTAACATGCTTTGAACACCTTTCACGGAGGATGGTGATGGCCATTTGAGAATTGCATCGACCTTCTTTGAATCCATATGCACTCCGCTAGGTGATAATATGAATCCCAAGAATTCAACTTCAGTTACGTTGAAAACACATTTTTCCAACTTAGCGAAAAGTTTGTGTTGACGCAATCTCTCGAGGACCATTTTCACGTGTTTCCGATGTTCAGATTCCGATGAAGAATAAACGAGGATGTCGTCAATGTAAACAACAACACACACATCTATGAGCTCTCTGAGGACATCGTTCATAAAATATTGAAAGGCGGCCGGGGCATTGCAAAGTCCGAAGGGCATGACCTGATATTCAAATAGCCCATACTTGGTGCGTAAGGCCGTCTTCCATTCATCGCCCTCTTTTACTCGTACCAAGTGGTAAGCTCCTCTAAGATCCAGCTTTGTATATATGCATGCTTTTCTGACTTGGTCCAGGAGTTCAGGGATCAAAGGTAACGGATATCTATTCTTAACGGTGATCTGGTTCACGGCGCGATAATCTATACAAGTTCTAAGGTCTCCTTCTTTTTTTAGAACGAAGAACAAAGCTGAAGAAGCAGGGGACTTGGAAGGACGAATAAACCCATTTGCTAGGTATTGATCCAGGTATTGTCGGAGGTGAAGGTTCTCAGGCTCGGTGAGGGCATAAATTCTACTACAAGGAGGGGTAGATCCAGGTATCAGGTCTATCTGGCAGTCATAAGACCTATGAGGAGGTAGAGAGTTAGCCTGATCCTTCTGGAAAACATCTTGGAATTCTAGGTATTCGGGAGGTAACTGGGGAGTCTCCGAAGAAATTGCTGCCAGTGCAACACCTGGTGGAGGGTGACAAGTAGAGACACATTCTGGAAACTGAACCGTTCTTGCTCGCCAATCGATCTGAGGATTGTGTTTCTCTAACCAAGGTATTCCTAGAATAATCTGGAACTGAGGGGCCTTGATCACATCGAACACGATCTTCTCATGGTGTCGTTCTTGACTTACGAGCGTCACTTCTTGAGTGGTATGCGTTGCTGGTCCGGAGGCTATCTCTGTACCATCCACCGTAGTAATGACGTCCTTTACAGCCTTGGGACAAAGAGTTAGATTCATCCTCAAAACCATTTCATGATCCACATAATTGCTGATGGCACCGCTGTCGACGTAAGCTTCAATCGCATGTAATCGATCCGGATGATCAGGGCTAATGAGGACCATAGGTATCACGAAATGCGAGGTCACGGAACTGGTTTTAACGCTCGGCAAGAGGACCTCTATTCTTGTCGGGCGAGGTTGTTTCCCTGCTCAGAGTTTGTGACCTTGGTAACTGCAGCTCCTACTGCCTTCTTGGCTGGTTTCACCGGACAGTCTCGAAGAAAGTGCCCTGAGTTTCCGCAATAGAGGCATAATTGCAACTGTTTTCTCCTTTCCCGCTCCTTTTGTGTTAGTGGTTCTTTCAGGCCCCCTATTTGCATGGGTTCCCCGGAGTCTACTCCTTTGGAAGGAGTTGGTGGTTTGGAAAATACTCGAGCATCAAACTTGGAACGATCGGCCTTCCTGTTCTGCAGTCTGTGATCTATTTGAACGACGAAGTCTATATAGTCCGAACAGTCTTGCGGGGGATTCACTACTTGGGCTAACACATCTTTGAGCTCTCCACATAGACCTCTGTAAAACAGCCTAATCCTTTTGTCCTCAGGCCATTGAGTTTCCACTATCAGTCTGTTGAAAGACGCAATATAAGCCAAAAGGTCTTGATTACCCTGTCGCAACGAAAGAAGCTCATTGTCCAAGGCCTGCCCCTGTGAATGTCTTGCTAACAGTTTTTCCATACTGAGCTGAAAAGCTTGAAAATCATGGAGAACCGGATCATCTTGATTAACTAGAGGGATCGACCAGTCTGCCGCATTGCCACTAAGGTACGAAAGCACGAAAGCTACTTTAGCTTGATCAGTTGGAAAGGCTGCTGGCCGGCATAAGAAATGCAACCGGCACTGATTAATAAATACTGCAAACCTCTTTGGGTCACCAGAAAATCGTTCGGGCGGAGCCAGAGGTACATTCCCAGGTAGGTTGATCTGCACTGGATTCATAGAGGATGTTGAAGGAAGATTTGCCCCTGATGCGGGTAACGGGGTCTGTCCGGCTTGTGACTGTAGCAATTGTCTAGCGAGATCATCTGTTCGCTCCTTGGAAATAATCAGTTCCCTTCTTAGAGTGTTCGTTTCCTGACGGGCTGCATGCACTTCTGCTCTTAGTTCCCCAAGTAACTTGGCTAGCTGGTCGGTATCCGAGGTTTCCATAGCGCCTGGGCGGGAGTTTTGCGGTAGGCTTTGCGTTCTGTAACGCTCACCTGATTCCCGCAGAGGCGCCGGTCGTGACTGGGCGAATACCGTATCTTCAAAGGTGATGTGTAACACACGGTTGGCTCTTTGGGCTGGACCTCTGTGCACTGTATGTCTGACTCGAAGAGTAAGATGTCTGCAGATAGAAAATATGGGATTAATGAACTGGGTTATTGGGTGTCTCTCTCTTCTTCCCTTTCTCTTCTCCTGTAGAACCCCAAAGGTTAACGCTCTCACCTTAGGTAAGTGAACGCCGTGCTCTCCATCTGCCTCGGGGCAGGGTGCCGTAACCAGTTTCTTCACTGGATAAGGGTGCAGGCCTCTTGACTTCAGAGGACTGCTGTCCGTCGTTTACTGCACGAACGGTAAGTTCCGAGCATTTCAAATGTCTTTAAAAGTCTTTTGTAATGATGTCTCTTGTTTTGCAGGGTTCCGGCGATGGCAGATGACGGGCCGAAGTGAGTTGAGGATGGAACCCGTGTGAGGAATAGAAGCGCCTGGAAGCACGTAAGTAAGCGCTTGTTGCCTGCTTCACGATGCGCACTAACTGTCCTTTTATCTTGCAGGTACAAGTCCGGAGCTGCTGAAGGGTGCCGGAAAACCCACTGGATTCGGCATGGGAAGGAGTAATGGCACGTGAGTATTAAAGTTACCCAATGTCTTTAAACGCACCTTCTTTTGTCTTTCAGATGCGGGATGCATCGCCGAAGGCCTCCAGAGCGTGCGCAGAGTTGGTAAGCTTTTGTCTTTCAGATGCCGGAATGCAGTGCGAAGACCTCCGGAGCATGCGAAGAGTAGGTAAGCCTTTGTCTTTCAGATGCCAGAATGCAGCGCGAGGCGTTGGTGACAGCCAATGGACCAGGTAAGAGATGCGCTGTCACTGAAGACCGTAGTGCTAACCTGTTCTTTCTTGTCTTTATAGGTGTTGCTGAAGACTGGATTCAGGATGGTAAGCCTTTTTCCCTTAGGCCCAGGATCAGATGCAGAAGACACGATGAGCGTTCTGCTGCAGAGGATGCAGAATAACGCAAAGCAAGATCCATCCATCGGGTGTTGTTTAAATAGCCTCCTGTAGTGCTTAGGTGTCTCCTTCCACAGCCTCGCCTAGAAGAAAAAGAGTTCCTGCTTTCCAGAAGAGTTCCAGTGTTCTGAACCTAGGGAGTGGCTCCTGCCCCACCCAACAGGAAAAGTAGTGCCAAACAGAAGAGGATCAGAGGCTCAGCTGGCAGGTAAGTAAGCAGCATGGTCTGCTGCAGGTGAGTCCACCCAAGCATTATGAGCCCGGCGCTTCCAGCGCTGGGACTGGGCATATTTATGAGCCTGGTGCCACTGGCGCCAGGACAGGGTCCAAAAGGTCCCAATTGGGACTGATTGGCACTCGGAACCTGGGTTATGGGTCTGCTTCCAAGGGAGTTGGGTAAGTCCTGACCTTTTGGAAGCAGAGATCATGACAATTGTAGACAGGAAGGCCATTGGCGAGCACAATGCCCAGTCCTTCAGCAAAGATCGAATAGTACTCATGGTGTCTTGGGTAGGTGGTCCAGGGGCCACCCTGGGATAGGGGGTCCTGGTAGAAGTCAGTTCACTCAGAATCAACAGTCATCTTCACAGGATATTAAGCAACATAGTGTCAATAGTGGGAACATTTTTGATATCCCTTTGTTTATTTTTCTGAAGATCTTGCATTTGATGACATACTGTTCCGCTAGGACAGCCCGAAGCAAAGTCTGGAACCTGTACCTATTCCCATCGATCAGAAAGGGGCCTACGTTGAGATGCAGTTGGGGAATAGGAAGCATCTATTTTTGATAGATACAGGAGAACAGAAGTTCCATTTATCATTCACAGGTTCCGGATATTCCTCTGACAGGGCAGAACCACATTTCTTTAGGGTTTTCTGGTACACCAGTAGTTAGTCCAGTCACTAAGCCAGTACCAATTGCACTGGGGCCATTTACTGATTTTTTCTAGTTCTTTTGACAACAAATTGTGGCAAAAATGTATTAGGGTTACATTTGTTGAAATAATTGAATGCTGTAATTTCTTGTTCTCCGGATGGAGTGCATTTAACAATTTCTCCCCAACCAAATTCCGTTCCACGGTTTTTGTCTAGACCTTTACAATCTGAATTAGAAAAGGTTCCTACATGTTTATGGGCAGTAAACGATAATGTTGTTGGCATTTTACAAATTGAACCAGTTAAAATTGTGTTGAAACCAGGTGTTAAGTTACCACATATTCCACAATATAAGATTTTGGTTGAAGGTGAGCAGGCTTTGAAGTGTATTGTTTCTGAATTTGTACACATTGGTGTGATTGAGGAAATTGCAGGGAGTGTGTATAATAGTCCAATTTTACCTGTTTATAAGAAAGGGGATAATGTGATTCTTTTTTGTTTTATTATTGACTTGCGCACTATCAATAAGGTTGTTGCCCCACAGTTTCTGATTGTGCTTGATGTGACTACGATATTGGCAATGATTCCAGCTTCAGCTACTCATTTTAGTGTTGTGGATTTAAAGAATGCCTTCTTAAGTATCCCTGTACATGATACAGTAGATATTTGTTTGCGTTCACCATAGGTGGACACTCGTTTACATTTACTCGTGTGCCACAAGTGTACACTGAGAGCCCAAGTATAGTAGAGCATTGAAGGAACAGCTTGATACACTTGAGTTACCTTCTACTTGCACGTTGTTACAGTATGTAGACGACTTACTTTTATCTGCTGATTCTGAAGTTGCTTGCAAGAAGGGCACCGTGTTGCTGCTTACTCATCTAGCAAAACATGGACATAAGGCTTCACTAAACAAGTTTCAATATTGTCAACAGGAGGGAAGAAGACTGACACCTGAACAGATAAAAAGCATCTCCAGCTTGTCTGTCCCAAATACACAGAAGGAGGTCAGAGCCTTGATAGGTATGGCTTCATACTGTAGACAGTGGATCCCAAACTTTTCATTAATGATAAAACCAATGTTGGCATTGACAAAGAAGGGCATTTCTTTGCCTTTACCGTGGAACATAGACTGCCAGAAAGCTTTTGATCTGCTCAAGGCTGCGTTCTCTTCAGCGTCAGTTTTGGGCACACCAAATTATGAAAAGGCCTTTTTGTTGTATGTGCATGAATGTGAAGGATGCGCTTTGGCTGTGTTAATGCAGGAGCATGTGGAAACGAATCGACTGTGTGGTTAATTTTCCTCCACGCTTTACCCTGTTGCATGCGCTTTGCCAAGATGTTTGAGATAAGTTGCTGCTGCCGCTGCATCTGTAAAACAAAGTGAGGGTTTGGTTCTGGGTCACCCCTTAACTGTGATGGTACCTCACTCTGTAGACATTCTATTAAACAGAACGTAAACACAACATCTCACATTAGCACGATTAACAAGATACGAGCTGATTCTATTTGCACCGCATATCCAAATTAAGAGATGTTGCTCATTAAATCCGACTGAACTATTGCCTCTTCCGCAAGAAATAACTTGCAGTGACATGATGTCACATGACTGCCTCTATAACACAGAGCAAGAAACTAAAGGCAGAATTGATTTAAATGATACACCCTTAAAGAAATCATGAGGGAAGCTGTTTTGTGATGGCTCCTGCTTCAAACTTCCGGATGGTACATCCATTGCTGATTAAACAATCACTACTTTAAGCACGATAGTGGAAACCAAAAGAATTCTGCAAAATTCTGCGCAGGCCACAGAAATTATTTTGTTGACCAGAGCTTGTGAACGTTCTGAAGGGCTTAGTGTGAACATATATACGGACATCCAGTATGCCTTTGCGGTGGTTCACAACTTTGGTCGACTATGGAGAGAGAGAGGTTTCTTGACCTCGCATGGAACTAAAATACAACATGGTACCTTGATTGTTCGGCTAATTTCAGCACTTGCACTTTGTACACAGTTAGCAATAATGAAGTGCGCTGAACACTAGAAAATAACAGATGTTGTGGAAAAGGAAACGCTTTTGATGACAGAATAGACAAACAAACTGCCATTGATTTTCATTCAAAGATGTATGTGTTGGACCCTACAAAAGGGGTAACTAACACTTGTGTGATAGATGAAGGAATTGGTTGCATAAAAGAAATTCAAGCTGATGCTACTCCAGATGAAATTAAACAATGGGCTGAGGGCCCAGAAAGTTTAGACGATGAGGGTTGTTGGATACACACTGAAAAACTAAAATGGATGCTGCGCAATGCTTATGTTGCTGCTATGGTGACAATGGCTCATGGTCCAATTCACATGCGCCAAAAAGATTTGAAAAATGTTAGAACCTGTCTGGGTTAATTTAAATATTCCAAAAACCACTGAACGTCTTGTCCAAAATTGCATGGTATGCCTACAGCATAATATTGGTAAAGGAACTTCAACACCAAGGGGTATTTTTGGTCCCCCCTCCTTGCCTTTTGAAGTCATACATTTTGACTTCATTGAAATGGAGCATTGTCAGAATTATAAATATGTTCTGGTAGTCATCTGTGCTTTTATTAAATGGGTCGAAGCTTTTCCTCTTAGAGATGACACAGCAATGTCAACGGTGAAAGTCATGCTTAAGGAATATTTTCCTAGGTTTGGCTTACCGAGGGTCATATGGTCTGATAATGGCCCACATTGTATCGCTGCTGTCATCCTGCAAGTATGTGCGGGATTACAGATCGATAAACGGTTCCATTCGGCCAGGCATGCTCAGAGTGTCGGACTTGTTGAACGCCATAATGGCGTACTGAAAAATAAGATTGCCAAGATTTGTGCAAATAGCAATTTGAAATGTCCAGACGCCTTACCAATAGCCCTACTTTTGATGCAGACAACTGTACGATCAAAGACAGGGCTCTCTCCCTATAAAATCATAATGGGAAGTCCAGCCAATTTGTGGAAGATCCCAAAACCCAAATTACTGAAAGACGTTGAAAATGTACTTCTTCGACTATTGTGACCAGTTAACTCAGAACTTGTATTTGATTCATCAACTGGTGCGAGAAGCCCTCCCAGTAAAGTACAAGGGTCCAGGGCATTGACTTCGATCTGGTGACTGGGTGCTTGTGAAAGCATTCAAAAGAGCTTCATGTCCGACACCACGCTGGAGAGGACTGCATCAAGTTCTCCTGGCTACATAGACTGCCATCCGAGTGACCGACAAGAAGAACTGGATCCACGCGATACATGCAAAGAAGATTCATTTCCTCTGGCCTATAACGGAGGTGAAGAGAAGGAAGCTGGTGACCCTGATGCTCACAACAATCCTGTTCTAACCGACACCGAGGGTGTCCCGGAAATCCTTCCTGAGTCCGTGGGGCCTGGGGAGATTGTTGCTTCTTCTGCAAGTTCTTTTTCACCATCGAGCAATCTTGATTCTGCTCCCCCATTTTCCTCATTGCCTTCAGGAAACAATGACACTCTGTTTGCAGATCACATTTTACCTGGAGTCTTGAGGTATGATCTGCGACCGAGAAATTAGACTTACAGTACGGTATCGGCTGTACCTACAAGAAGATTATTGTTGAGTCAGTCCCCTGTCATTCCTCTGCTGCATCAAATAAGAGGAAGGGACTGACAAAAGCCACGTGGCCTGAAGCCACGAATGGATGAACTAGAAAATAAAGTCTAACGGAGAGGCTTCTAAATGGACTCTGAGAAACAATGTCTATTCCTAAACTTGTTTGTGCTGAAAAAGATATTGGTCACTTGAGTAATGATGAATCTGCCCATCGAAGGTCATGGTCCCTGAGGACCTTCTGTTTTCTGGTCATAGTAGTAACTTGCTTAATAATTATATTTACACTTGGTTTTTGGTATCTGGACAGAGTGCATCGTCTTGTTATTCTGCTACCCACAGAAAAAAATCCCCACTGTGTCTCTACCCTTTGTGCATCTGCACACTCTTCTTCCTCAAGACTTCCAACATAGACAGGGTTACCACAATAACACTCTCTTAATGGTTATGAACGCTACCCATGCGATTCTGAATAAAACAAAATGCTGGGTGCGTTCACACCTGCCGCAACATGAGGAAAAGGGACTGGGGTGGTATATTCATCCTCTTCCTTTAACCACTGCCTACTATGCCTCACTTAGAGCACTATTCTTTGGTCATTGGAACAATAGTATCACTGGGAATTTTGATGGAACTAATGTCAAGGAATTTGAAACACGAGTCTTAACACCTTTAGGATGTTCTCTCTTTGCGAATAGGAGCAACCTCAATGTTGCTTTTATTAGGTTTTCTGATAGAATTTCTAGACCTTTTCAATCATTGATCTCCTTCAAAATGGCTCCCATAGGCTACCGGAATGCCATGCCTCCTTCTTATACTATCAATCATAGTCGCATTTCTGTTCCTTTATTCATACAAAGAGAAGGTTCTCAGCCAATTGATACATTTGAGGGTTGTACTAGTATTGCAAATATTGCAAATCTAACTAGTGAGGGAAGACCTTTGTATGTAGGAGACCCTGTGTATTTTGTTTGCGGCAATGAGGCATACCCTTGGTTACCCAGAGATTGTCAGGGTACTTGTTACTTAGGTATATTATTGCCAGGAATATATGTTGCTACCATCTTTGAAATCGCTAAAGCTTGTCCAAGGTGGGATGAGAATGGCGATACAACTTCACAAGTCTTGAGAGACATTGCAAAATCCTTTGTGCCATTTCGGTGTCAAATAATGAATTCTGAGGATATAAGAAGACTAGCAAGGCTACTGTAAAAGACCATCAATAGGATCACTGATATTTTGTACCACATGACGCTAGATCAAAAGGCAATTAGGTTAGTAGCCCTTCAAAATAGAATGGTGTTAGACATCGTTCTGGCTGAGCGTGGTGGGGTATGCAAAATGGTGGGATCTGCATGTTGTGTTTTTGTACCCGACTCCTCCCCTACTGTATTCAAGTCAATCCAAAGTTTACATACCTTGAGTGCTCAAGTACATGTCCCAGAGGGAAACTGGAATCTTACTACTTGGCTCTGGGATTTGTTGCGATCATGGGGTTGGAAAATCTTTGCATTCCTTATGATAATCCTTGGTATTTTCCTGTTCTGTTGTTGTTGTGTACAATGTCTCCCTGTCATATGTTCCAAGATAGGAGGATGTTGTGCACAAGCAATGGGGACACTAGGACCTAGGCGAGATGTGCCTGAGAAAGCTACTAATGCCTCAGTAATGCAGAATATTACCATCAAAAAGCTAATGGTGATTGATTTTTTTGAAGAATGTGATTCAGGATGTACGGATATTGATGCATAGTTTTTGAATAATACAAATGTCTGAGTGATGCTCTAGGCTTAGGCCAAAAGGAGGATTTGTTAAACCATATTCGCATACTACCGTCTGGTTATCAGCATTGGCCTAAGCACATTTGCATTGTACAGAAAACTGCGTCTAAAAATGCCCTGGATAGAATTGACTTAAGCCACCATTTTAGAAATGTCCACTGTTTTGATTCTAACCCCTGCTTTCTGTCCTGAAATGGTAAACTGTGATTTCATCTGCCACTGAGTAGAGTGAACTTTGAGCCAATGTCAAAAGTAAGGCTGCTGAGAGCAGAATGTTTGTTCAGTGAAAGAGACCTTGTAATCAAGATGAACTGTCATTGAAAGTGTTACCTGTGTTACGTCTGTTGTCGATTGCTGTCTCCGTTCCTTTTTGGGTTTTTTAGACCTTTTCTCTTACCTTTGTGGATGCTGGTTAGCTTCTGCTGACCGATCGCCATGAATAATCACTTGCCGCACCGCGGGGGCACCCCGTAGTTCCTTTGAACTACGGTTGTTGCCCCCACGCGCGCGTTATTTTAACTCCTTGACTAGGTCTTATGTTGGACACGTACTGCCCTTCTCTTAATGACCATTTGTCATTTAACAGCTGTTATGTGCAGCCCTTTCTCCGGACTGTTTGAGACCGCCCCGTCTCTTTCAGTGTGTCACTCTTGTTTACTGTTACATTACCTTGGAAACGCTGCACTCGTTGGTGCCCACACCAAGATGGACGTCGCTTTTGGTGCTCTCACGCGCATGCGCGGGGTTACCAAGACGACGCTGTAGTTTTGGGAAGCTCAGTTACTTCGCTCGCACTGCAGCGGCGAGATGTTCATTGCGTGTTCGCATTGGAAGGTATGCATTTTTTGTTTCCCTGAAACCAGTTACACGTTGCAATAACCTGGTCCACGTACCTCGCTTGGTTGAGACTTTAGTATTATATTATTGTACTCACTTTTATTATATACCTTGGACTTCACTATACCGCTAAACCTTCCCTGTATGTGTTTCTGCACTTGTGCAGAGTGTTCTAAAGCCTCCAATTCCCCTTGTTCATGCGGTTTACTTGCATTTGTTCGCACGGGCTAATGCCTAACGATTTGTCGTAGTCTGTCATTGTTTACTGTCTGTACTTATATTCTAAATCTCTCTCTCTCTTCACTATGGACTGATTGCCCGTTATTGGTGGGCTTAATAGCTTAAATTTTGTCCTTACCTCCATAGATACCCCAACATACTGTGGTTTTTGGCTATCCTTTGTTTCTTGTCTGGATTACCTGTCTGTTTCCTGGAACTTATATCAGCAAGGTTAGTGACTCTGACTCGTCTCACTATGTTAATTGACTTCATGTAAATCAGAGAGTTTTTATTGAAATATCTTTTTTCTTTCCTACCCCACAGAGACTGTGTTAGAATCTAATGTTTATGAAAATAAAAATAAAGTCTATCCCTTGAAGATGGTTCCATGAACCGAAACGCGTCGGTCTTATTCGGGTCACACCTGAATATGAGACTTCGTTTATGAACTGTTGAATGATCAAATCCATACTTCTAGAGTTTGTTTGCACTGTAACTATTATACAGCTTTACAATTGTGTTACTCCTTACAAGCGTTTTTTTTGGAAACGCTTGTTGCTCTCACCTTTGTTATATTGAATACCTACAAGTGTCCTTTCCATGTGCAAATAGGGAACTCTGATTGTACTACTGTTTGCTTACTAATGTATGACTTGTTGGACTCAGAAGATTAAAATCCATAAGTCAGCTCTAGTGTTTTCGTTCTGATTGTTCTATCGGTTTGACCTCTATGACTGTATATTTTATCCTGAATAATACTGCCAAATGCTCTAAATGACCCTTTCTGTTGCAAATAAGAGAAGTTCACACGTTGTTAACACATCGTAAAATTTACGCCTCTTTTGGCACCAAATGTTTAATGAATTTTAATAGAAATAGAGGGATATCTTTTTCCCTATTTGAGTGCATCTGGGCTTGCTGTGTAGCAATACACAGCTTTAGATTCTTCTGTGTCTACAAGCCTCATTTTCATTCAAACAATGGAATATAATGCAAAGCAACTAAAACCGTGTGCTTTGGGAGAAACTCTTTGTGCTTATCTCTTGGAACTAGACTTACCCTAAAGCTCAAGAACAAGGAAGAGTCTACATGGCCAAGAAAAGCAAAGTTTGTCATCATTGTATTTTGTGTGTAAAGGATTGTGTCTTAAACCTGGAAACAAGAATGCTGTATTTGCTATGCGAACTGGGCATGAACTCTAGCAACTGTGTAACTTGAAGAGGGGCTGGACAATGTAATGAGGCTTGGGGAAGAAAGTATAAATACTGTAAGTTTTGTAATGTCCAGTACTCTCTCCCCTCACAGTGTCTGCTGGTACACATTGCAAGGTGCTTGAGAGCCAGATAGCTATCTGCTTTCATATTTGTATCTGTACAGAATAAAAGTTATACTTATAACTTTAACTTCGTGACTGGTAGATTTCATCTTTGGTGGTACTAAGCCTCTATATTCCTTTCTGATCTATCACACCCACGCACCCTACGACACTGGGCCTCATTCTGACTTTGGCTTCCTCCAAAATCGTTCCGACTCTGGCCTGGTGAATGGAGTAATTACCGGTCCATTCCGAGGTCGGAGGGACCGGTAATTCCCCATTCACCAGGGCCATTCCCCATTCCCATTTGAGCCCCATAGGGCTCAATGAGAAGGGGGAAGGTGGCAATAACGGTACCGTAAATTACGGTACCGTTATTGACCCCGGTGTCCCTTTGCGGGTCACGTTCTTAATGCCTGCTAAAAGAAGACGTTAAGGAAGGACCTGCAAAGGGTACTCGTAGTAGGGCACAAAGGGATTACCGGCACCGGTGTCATTACCGGTGCCCGGTATCCCTTTGCGTCCTACTTGTAATGACCCCCACTATCTCTCTCTATACTGACAAGAACAGCGGTTCCCGAGGGTGTTCAACCTACCAGGGCTTTGAGGTCATACCAATGATATATAGAGCGCTATATAAATTCCAAGTAACATAACATAATACTGGGCTGGGTAGGCACAGGGAATGTGTGCTATGGATGTGAAAACAAACTCCTTGAAAATGAGCGTATTTGTCTATCTTCTAAATTGCAAAGGTTTGGGGGTTATTCTGATGTTGCTACCTATGAGGTTACACAGTCTGGGATACAGGCTGAACATACATGTTTCTTCTGGTCAGAATAGGATGTATTGTAGAAATACATTCATTTGCACTATAATAACCAGAGCATTGCAAACAAATGTTTGCTTTATTATATATTCAGAGATCGTTTAGCATGGAATACATAGTTACAAATACAATCATGTGATGTACTTAATTGTATATACAGTACTGCATTTTAGGGCTTTAGGAACATATTCACAGCACCTAAAACTGGAGAAAACCTGTAGATGCCCAAATCATCTTTTAGATTCTCACCTGGACATGTGATCCCCACAGCTTTCCTCAACGGCACCTCAGGTATGCTCCAGGCACCACCAGATTTGCTCCAGTTTCAGGCTCTGTGTTACAAAGTTGCCGGTCGTGCAGATATGAATTCCTCCGTCCCCAAGTACCACACAGGCAATTAAATGAATACTGCCTGTGCAATCCTTGGAGCCACAGGTGTGGTAGTTCGTCGAGGCTGGAGTCAGGAACTGCCGGAAGGACCCTTTGAGCGCTGTAAGGCAAGGAGGGATTTGTACAGGGCAAAATGCAATTCACAGGGTATCTAGAATAGAAACTAAACGTTCTTACCTATGTGCACTGTATGTGTACTGTGGGTCCACCCAGAAAGGAAGGAGAGTGATTGGACCTGAACTCAGGTTAGGATAGGTTTCCACAACCTCTGGTTGATGACGGTAAGCACTGGGATTTCAAGTGCTTGATCAGGCGAACGCCTAGTGAAAGGCCATAGGCCCAGGTTCCAAAGAATCGTGGTTCGTGGAGAAAATCCGTTAATCAGGCCGTGGTCGAGTAAACTAAGAGTTCCAGAGCTAATCAAGGCAAGTTCAGGGTTAAGAAAACACTCCGTTAGGCAGACCGTTGTCGAGTAACCAAATGTTCCAATAGTGTTCAAAGCAAGTTCAGGGTGTAGAGAAAGCAATCCGTTAAGCAGACCGTTGTCGAGTAATCAAGAGTTCCGATAAAGTTCAAGGCAAGTTCAGGGCGTAGAGAGAGCAATCCGTTAAGCAAAACTGTTGTCAAGTAACCAAAAATTCCTGGTAGATTCAAAGCGTAGCAATGTCCAAGAGAAAGACCAGCTGTGAAGCACTGTGTTGGTGTTTCTGACTGCATTTAAACCATTGGGGAAAGTCACGTGATGTTCAACAAGGAACGTTGAGGCGTGGGGGTCGTCACGTGATACCGATTGCGTTTGGTCTCTTCATGTGATGATGAGGTCCACATGGGCAACGGTGATTGCGGCCAAATGGGAACCTCCAATTGCATTGCCAACGGAGAGAAGGGCGATAGACACCAAGTCTGCCATGGACCCCCCTGACATTACGAGTGCACTGGTGTCGCCTTGTCTGCGCGCCTAGAGGTAAGCCTCGGGGGTTACGTAATGTGGGTGTGTGGAAACATGAGTCTGTGGGAAACATAGGAGTTCGTAAGGTAGAGGACGTGGACGTGGAAGATGTAACAGAGTCCCCCCTCAAAGGCCCACGACCTCGTGGGCAGGAGGGATGGTCCTTATGGAAGCACGCAACAAGAAGCGGAGCCTGGACGTCCCGAGATGGAACCCAAGAGTGCTCCTCCGGACCATAGCCCAACCAGTCCACGAGGTATTGGAGCCGACCTCTGTGCAGACGGGAACCCAAAATGGCACTGACCTCAAAGACATCGGGTGTGGAGACTGAAACAGGAGCAGGAGGAGTATGAACCCAGGTAGGGGCAAGGTATGGTTTAAGGAGGGAAGTATGAAAAACCAGGTGTATACGCCAAGTAGATGGAATAGCAAGGCGCAAGGCAACAGGGTTCAGAACTTTAACAATTCTGTAGGGGCCGACAAAGCGGGGCAGAAGTTTGCGACAGCCCGGGATGTGTAAGTGGCTAGTTGACAACCAAACCTGGTCCCCTACATGATACACAGGTGCTACTGCTCGTTTCCTGTCAGCCTTCTTCTTCATAGCCGTCTGTGCCCCACGGAGATGGATCAAGGTTTGGGCATGAACCTTAGTTAGATCGCGGGCACACGCAGTAGCAGCAGGGGTGGCAGAAGGAATGTCCGGAAGTGGAAGGGTGCGTGGGTGTTGGCCATACATGGAATAGAAAGGAGAAAAGCCGGTGGCCGAGTGTCATGCATTATTGTAGGCGAATTCAGCGAGATGGAGCAGATCGAACCAGAAATCTTGATACTGAAGGGTCAGGCAGTGCAAATATTGTTCTAGAGCCTGATTCACCCTTTCCGTCTGTCCATCACTTTCCGGGTGATAGGCCGAGGAGAAGCGGGCATCAATACCCAGGAGCTTGGTCAGAGAACGCCAAAAACAGGACGTGAATTGTGTTCCACGGTCTGATATGATGACTTGTGGGAGGCCGAAAAGACAAAAGACAGACCTAAAAAACAAACGGGCCAAGGTCGGGGCTGATGGCACACCAGTGCAGGGAATGAAACGGGCCATTTTAGTATAAGAATCAACGATGACCCAGATGGTATCATACCCCTGTCTGCGGGGTAAGTCTGTGATAAGGTCCATAGAGACCGTGTGCCAAGGTTTGGGGGGAACGGGTAGAGGTTGGAGCAAACCCAAAGGGCGTCCCCTGCGTGATTTACATTGGGCACAGATCGCACAGGTGTTTACATAGTTCGCTACATCCCCTCTCATTGACGGCCACCAACACCAGCGTCGTAATAACTCCAAGGTACGTTGTTGCCCTGGATGTCCGTTGATGGCAGCATCATGAGACCAGGCAAGTGCTTGATTGCGTACATCGCTAGTGGGGAGGAATAATTTCCCTTGAATGAATGGCAGTCCCTCCTGGAGTGTAATGTCCCATTCAGTGAGTATGTGCGGGTGTTGGCAGGTCCAATCTTTAATCGTGGTAAGCATGGTTGGGGTCGGTGTACATAGGCAGATGACATGGCCCTTTCCCAATAATGTGTCCGAAAATGTGGAAAGCGATACTCCCCCAGGAGAACGTGAAAGTGCATCAGCTTTACCATGAGCGAGAGCTGGCCTATGCTTTACCGCAAAATCGAATGCGGCGAAGAATAAATGCCAACGCACCTGCCTACTGTTCACACATTTCAGAGAGGCAAGATCCTGCAGGTTTTTATGATCTGTGTACACCACCGTTTGATGCTTTGCCCACATGAGATGGTGACGCCAGGTTTGAAGTGCATCCTTAATGGCTAACAGTTCCTTTTCTGTTACGGTATAATGGGACTCAGCTGTCGAGAATTTCCGTGAATGATAAGCTATAGGATGCAAAAGCCCAGTAGCAGAACAAGGTTGAGAAAGAATAGCGCCTAACGCGAAAGAGGAGGCATCCGCCTCTACAACAAACGGCACCTCCGGATCAGGGTGTTGTAGCACAGGGGCAGAAACAAACCTAGACTTGAGTGCCTCGAAGGCCTCTTGGTGGTCAGGTGTCCAGATAAAGGGGACATGAGGGCTGGTGAGGGCGGTCAGGGGAGAAACGATGGCAGAAAAGCCGGCGATGAATCGCCTGTAAAAGTTGGCAAAACCGAGATACGATTGGAGTTGTTTGAGGTTGACGGGGGTAGGCCACTCCGTGATTGCACATACTTTTGCCTGATTCATGGTCAACCCACCGGGTGTAATGTGAAAACCCAGGAATTCTACTTCTTGAGAATGAAACAAACACTTTTCAGGTTTGGCGAACAAAGTGTTTCTTTTGAGGCGAGAGAGGACTTCTCTTACATGCCCGATATGGTCTTCCAGAGAGGATGAGAAGATCAAGATATCATCTAAATAGACCACCACGAATACATCAAGAATGTCAGATAATACATCATTGATGAAGTGTTGGAATGTGACAGGAGCGTTACAGAGCCCAAAGGGCATCACGGTGTACTCAAACAACCCCTGTCGAGAACAAAAGGCCGTTTTCCACTCGTCCCCCCGCCGCATACGGATCAGATTGTATGCCCCTCTCAGGTTCAACTTGGTAAAGATAGAGGCGGCCGTTAACTTATCTAACAGCATAGAAATGAGTGGAATAGGATACCTGTTTTTTTATGGTGATGGCATTCAACCGTCTATAGTCCACGCACGGGCGTAGATCACCTTCCTTCTTTGGCACAAAGAAAATGGGGCTAGCAGCTGGGGAACAGGAGGGACGGATATGACCTAAACGCAGAGCCTGCTGTATGTAATCCTTCAGGGCTTGTTCCTCGGAAGGTGACAACGAGTAGATCCTCCCCTTTGGTATGGGGGCATCTGGAATGAGATCAATAGGACAATCGTAGGCCCTATGCGGGGGCAAACCCTCCGCGGATGCCTTATCGAAAACCATGTGGAAATCTTGGTATTCAACAGGGATGCTAACCGAGATGGCCCCTACGGTATGTAATGTGGTAACCTCTGCTGTGTCATCAGTGAGTCGGGAGGAGGCCATGGCGCCAAGAATCATGGCAGGAGAAACAAGGGAGTCTGATTCTATCAGGCAAAAATGTTGACATAACTCCGACTCAAACGATACGTGACCTGTTCCCCAATTGATCAAAGGGTTATGTTGCTTCAACCAGGGGATACCTAGAATGATACCGAACTGCGGTGTAGTGATGAGATTGAATGACAGAGTCTCTTTATGTGTGCCTTGTATTACCACCTCAAGAGGGGCAGTTTGATGTCTGATCGGGCCAGAAGTCAGGGACGTGCCATCGACTGCTTGTACGGGCTCAGGATGCTCCTTTTTGATTAGCGGTAGGCAGTGGTCGAAGTGTACGAAAAGAAGTAGTGGAGCTATGTTCCCTACAGGTCTGCACCGCTCCCAGCAAACCCCATCGCCATACCCCCTCCCATGCACAGTATAAACCCCCAAATGCATGCGCCTGCAGTTTAAGGGAATGTTCAGTGCACTGCACTGAAAGTGCAAGTTTCAACTGCTTCCTACACATTTATTTTAAAACAAAACCGTTCCGGAACGGTTTCTTTTTAAAATAATAGTGTAGGAGCTGTAAAAGGTAATTTAAAAAAGTATAGGAGCACCGCTCCCGACCGCTCCCGCTCACTTCGACCACTGGCGGTAGGTTAAGATTATGGGCTAAAGCGATGTCCAGGAAGCAGCCAGTGGCCCCTGAATCGATCACATGATAGACAGTGTGTGTGATTTCCCTGGTTGGTTTTAATAAGGCCTGCACTACTATGGGTCTGATTGGACCAAAGGCGGGTTCAATGGGGGTCAATGAAGGGCTCGCCGGTGCCCCCTCTCTCATGGGCGAGCCTTCTGAAAAAGCGGATTCTTGTTTCTGGGACGTCGAGGGCATTCTTTCACATAGTGCCCGTTGAGTCCGCAATAAAAGCAAGCGTTATCTGTCCTCCGACGTTCCCTTTCAGTTGGTGTTATTGGACTGCGGACCCCGCCTATTTGCATGGGTTCGGGTTCTGGTAGATGGAGGGGCCGGGGAAGAGTGACTAGTAAATGTCGCTTCTGCCTTCCGCTCGGATCTGCGGGCATCTAACTGCAGTGTGAGATCAACGAAATCCGAAAAAACAGAAGGCAGAGCAGGAACCACCGACAGAGCATCCTTCATGGCATTGGACAAGCCCCGGTAGAAAACGATCGCCTTTTTTCCTCTGGCCAAGAAGTTTCTGCGGCCAGTTGGTTAAAACGGGTGATATAGTCTATCAGTGTTTGCCTACCCTGTGCGAGATCAAGTAATTCCAGGTCCCGTGCCTGGGCCTTGTAACGGGTATCGAATACCTTTGCCATTTCTGCGACCAGCAGATCGAAATCGTATAAGGCAGGGTGATCGTTTTCCAACAATGGATTTGCCCAAGTGGCAGCTACCCCGGACAAATGAGACAGAAGGAAGGCGGCCTTAGTGACAGAATCGGGGAAAGCCTGAGGTTTGCATAAGAAGTGTAATTTACACTGATTTATGAAGGTGCGATATTTCCGGGGTTCACCTTGGAAGCGTTCTGGAGCAGCAAGAGGGGGGGTCAATGGGAGCAGCACTGGAGTGGGAACGGGAACGGGGGCTGAAGTCGGGGCAGGCTGGGCAGGAGAGGCAGGACCGGGTTCATCGTCATCACCGGGCAAGGGAAAACGTGTACTCTGGAGGGCATCAAGGCGGTGGTGAATGGCGGTCGTGGCAGTGGCCATATCGGTCCTAAGGGCCTCTAGGGCCTGCATTAACACGGTCACAGGGTCCCCGGCAGAGGGATTCATAGTCTGAACAAACCGGGAAGGCTTCACAGTCTGTTACAAAGTTGCCGGTCGTGCAGATATGAATACCTCCGTCCCCAAGTACCACACAGGCAATTATATGAATACTGCCTGTGTAATCCTTGGAGCCACAGGTGTGGTAGTTCGTCGAGGCTGGAGTCAGGAACTGCCGGAAGGACCCTTTGAGCGCTGTAAGGCAAGGAGAGATTAGTACAGGGCAAAATGCAATTCACAGGGTATCTAGAAATAGAAACTAAACGTTCTTACCTATGTGCACTGTATGTGTACTGTGGGTCCACCCAGAAAGGAAGGAGAGTGATTGGACCTGAACTCAGGTTAGGATAGGTTTCCACAACCTCTGGTTGATGACGGTAAGCACTGGGATTTGAAGTGCTTGATCAGGCGAACGCCTAGTGAAAGGCCATAGGCCCAGGTTCCAAAGAATCGTGGTTCGTGGAGAAAATCCGTTAATCAGGCCATGGCCGAGTAAACCAAGAGTTCCAGAGCTAATCAAGGCAAGTTCAGGGTTCAGAAAACACTCCGTTAGGCAGACCGTTGTCGAGTAACCAAAAGTTCCAATAGTGTTCAAAGCAAGTTCAGGGCGTAGAGAGAGCAATCCGTTAAGCAAAACCGTTGTCAAGTAACCAAAAGTTTCCTGGTAGATTCAAAGCGTAGCAATGTCCAAGAGAAAGACCAGCTGTGAAACACCGTGTCGGTGTTTCTGAATGCATTTAAACCATTGGGGAAAGTCATGTGATGTTCAACAAGGAACGTTGAGGCGTGGGGGTCGTCACGTGACGATCAGGTCCACATGGGCAACGGTGATTGCGGCCAAATGGGAACCTCCAATTGCATTGCCAACGGAGAGAAGGGCGATAGACACCAAGTCTGCCATGGACCCCCCTGACATTACGAGTGCACTGGTGTCGCCTTGTCTGCACGCCTAGAGGTAAGCCTCGGGGGTTACGTAATGTGGGTGTGTGGAAACGTGAGTCTGTGGGAAACATAGGAGTTCGTAAGGTAGAGGACGTGGAAGATGTAACACTCTGAAAACCTGGTGTGTGGGATTGGTTGTAAATCTTAGTTGATCACCAACATCTCCAGATTTGCTCCAGTTTCAGGCTCTGAAAACCTGGTGTGTGGGATCGGGTGTAAATCTTAGTTGATCACCAGCATCTCTAGATTTGCTCCAGTTTCGGGCTCTGAGAATCTGGTGTGTAGGACTGGGTGTAAATCTTAGTTGATCCATCTCCAGATTTGCTCCAGTTTCAGGCTCTGAAAACCTGGTGTGTGATATCGGGTGTAAATCTTAGTTGATCACCAACATCTCTAGATTTTCTCCAGTTTCGGGTTCTGAGAATAAGGTGTGTGGGATTGGGTGTAAATCTTAGTTGCTCACGGGCATCTCCTAATTTGCTCCAGTGCCATTCTTTTTGAATCAGCCCCAGTGGGTCATTTACTAGTCGTAGGGTGACATTGAAGGACCTGACCTCTACGTTATTGAATTACCCTCTTGAAACGTATATTTATTAATCTAACATAATATCCAAATGTGAGTATAGTTAGCTTTTTATCATTTTAAATAGTTTTTGTTGAGGGTGGATTTGCACTCATTACTCGGCTGAGGTTGTTAATGAGGCCCGCCTGGAATGCCTGCACTCATATTTATCGCCACGGCAGACGAGGGGGGGCACCCCATCAGGACATCCCCAGGAGTGATCAGGGCTTGTAATTCGGAGGTGTTACATTGTGCTCAGAAAGCTTTACAGAGCAGCAAACTCATGCTAATTAAATTGCCTGAAGATACCTGTCAAAAGACATGCTTTAATATGTATAAATGCAGACCTAATCTTTGTTCTCATGTTTCGACATATCCAGCCAGATGTCGTGTGTGTGTCCCTTTATGTGGATGTTGAGCTATAAGTGTCCTTGCTGCCTTAAGAGCCTTTGTTTTCCAAAGAGGGGATAAACACCAGCTTTGCAATTGAAGTTTTCTTCACAGCTCATTTTTAGGAGACATAGATCTGATGAAATGGAAAGGTTTTACAATTCCATTTAAAATAAGGAGCTTCAATGGTTAAAGGCAATTAAAGTACCCGATTTAGGTCAATATAGTTATGGAAGGGGTCACATATGCTGTTGCTGGCGTGATTGGCAGCTGGAGTGATGATGGCTGGTGTAATTGACCTCAAGGGTGATTGTTTACTGATGGTGAGATTGACTCCTGAAGAGAGTGCCTGCTTGAGTGATTGCCTCATGAAGAGATTGACTGCTGGTGATATTGTCTGCTGGTAAAATAACTGCTGGTATGATGTTGTGCTTTAATTTCACCAAAATGAGTCGTAAAAGGGGAAACGTTCCCTTGTTTGCCTAGTATGTGGACCACTCCATGTTACCACATTGTATTCGCAGTGTTTGTCTTGCTCCTGTCTGTACCCCTTCCCAGAAGCAGATCAGAATATGCATCAGGAGTTGTTTACTGCATTGGGGATGGGCAGTATTTTACTCATGCAAAAGCTGAAATACTGTGCCTGTTACAGTAAACATGTATCTCATTAACTGTCTTGGCCTAAATTGTACCCCACTAACCCATTGCCCAAAGACTAAAGAACGCAGCACAGCATAGCCGTGCAAGGGTAACACAGGGCGGTGCTACTGTAACTGGAGGTTTCAATTGAAATGCTCTTAAAAAATGCAAAATGACCAAGCAATCCAGTGCACTTAGAGGGGAGCTGTCATTTCTTTGTGGCATAGTAATATCACTTAAATAAGCAACCTCCCTAAAGCCAATCTCCATGGAGACAAGAGCTACAACTTCTCAGATAGCATTTCAATGGGTTCCAAGCCCTGAAGGAGCCTGACTCATGGCAACCACAGAAACATGCTGTAGGCTTGTCTCTGCCATTGCAGTGATCAACTCATCCCTGAACGTGAACGTGAGCGGCATTGCCACATCTGGTTCCATTCATCTATCTAGCATAGGGGCCATCCATCTTTGGCTCTCCAGATGTTTAAGACTTCAACTCCCATCAGGCCTAACCAGCATAGTTAATGGAGGGATAATCAAGGGATAAAATATCTGGCATGCTAGAATGTGTCGACCCCTGGCACAAGCAGCTCAAAGTCCAGATGGTGCCTGAACTGGAGAATTAATGGACTTCTCAAGTAGGGTTTTGCAAACAGATGCATTTCGGAAGTGTGGTGATTCTTCTTGGTGCCTATGCTTCCATGGAGTGTGTTCGACTTACAGGAGCCGCAGACTGTGAGGCGCCTACTGCATGCTGAGCCGCAGCGGGGTGAGCGGAGGCGGATGTTACAGACGAGCAAAGGTGTAAGTAACGAAGGAATATCGATGATGCTTCTTACAGTGCCCCCACTGATTCTAGAGATCAAGAGATTCCTGAAGTGCAACGTTTCAGAAGCATTCCTTTACTTGCCGGGTTGTCTCCCTGCTGTTTCTCTCTGCCCCTTCCCATTCGGGATCCAGCCTCATAATCAAACAAAGTATTTTCTTAGATAGGATGGAAGATCTGGAACTTAGTAAGTGGAGAGGTTTATCGTCATTGCGCACATGAGCATGTTGGTGTAGGGGTTGCTGCTTACGTACGACATATGCATGGGCTTACAGATACCCCAATCAATGATACCTTACCTCACGCAAAACACCTTGAACGTGATGTATCTACTGATGCGAGGGTGAAGACATGCATGAGGTCACAGATACTATCTTAATTGCAAACATGATCATTGATACATATATTGCTTTTGCATTGTAATTATTGAGAAATAAGTTCCATGTTTTCATTGGGCAAACTTCACTCATGGGGTGTCAGAAGTAAGTCACTTCTTTGCAAATCCAGTATCCCCAAGAGCGGTAGATAAAGAATACATCAGAGTTACTCACATTAATCTCTTTATGAATTGATTGTCCCACTCCAGGAGTAAGTCAAGTGTAAGTCAGATGTACTTAGAGTGGTATCAGTATATGTGACCGAATACATTTGGCCAAATGGTACATTTGACCGAATTTGGCCTGTAACATTGGACCGAATATATTTGGTCAAATTGGCTAATACATACCGAGCATGAGGAGCAGGGTTGTGGGGGTGCCTTGCTCCCCATGTTCACTGTGTATTGGCCTGGGGGTCGTGGGGGTGTCCCCCACTTCCTTGATTTGAGAGGCGGGGGACAAAAAAAAGAATAGGACCCTACGGCGTCAGATCTGACCTGAGTTACAGGGACGGATCTGATACCAAAGGGTTGAAGTAGATCAGGTGGCAGGCGACCAGGTAAGTAGGGAAGGCGGGTTGGGGTGGGTGTTGTGGGTGGTGGTGGTGTTTGACCAAATGAAAAGTGACCGCATGCAGGCTGTTTTTCTTCAGTCAGTTTTCCGTGGTCACTTTTCACATGGTCAAACACCCCCAAACCCTTAAAGTACCTTCTTTGTGAATGAAGTATCCCTTTCCAGCAGAAAGCCAAGTGTAATAAAGATTTACTCTTGGAGTAACTTCTTTGTGAATCATATCTCTATCTCAAGGAGTAATTCAAGGGTATGTCACAGTTATTCATATTAATATCTTTATTAATTGAATTCCCCTCATCAGAAGTAAGTCACGTATAAGTAAAAATTACTCATAGTAAAAATGTTTGTTAATATTATAACCCTCTCCCAGAATACATCAACGGTACATCTCATTTACTCAGAGAATTCTGTTTGCTATTCCACGATCCCTCTCCGGGAGTTTATAAAGAAGATATCCCTCTATAAGGGTTATTCAAAGGTAAGTATGAGTTACTCATTTTAACTTCTTTGTGAATAGAACCTCCTTCTCCAGAATCAAGTTAAGGGCATGCAGCATTACTCACAATAATAACATCTCTGTGAATCGAATGACCCTCTTCAGGTTCAGGAGTAAGTCAAAGTTAACTCAGAGTTACTCATAATATTTTCTCTGTGAACTGAATATCCATCTTCGCGAGTAAATCAAGTGAAAGTCAGTGTTACTCATAGACATTTGTAAATTGAATATAACTCTCCAGGAGTAAGTGATGGCTAAGTCGGATTTTCTAATAGTAACTTTGTGAACTGATCATCCCTCTCCAGGAGCAGATTAGCTTAAGTCAAAATATTTATAGTAATGTATTTGCTAGGCCATCCCATTGTCGTTATGCACACTGGTTTGAAATGAATTTGGAGGCCCTTCCTTATGACATAATTTGATCACCATAAGACAAGGAATGCCCATTTCCACAGTAAATGTACTGTTTTGGCCACTATCTGAATACTAACTCTGCTTTCTATTTTTATTGTATTTTTTTGTATTAGATATATCACTTCCCTAACTCAGGGCCGCAGTTGAGACCTCAACAGGATATGTGTATATATATATATATATATATATATATATATATATATATATATATATAAAGGTACATTATGGTTATGTTGGACTAATAAAAAACTATGAAATTCAAAGAAAAAAACTTTGTTAAAGGGACGTTATGGTTTCAAGTAAAATCGAAAAACCCCAGAAATTCGCCAGTTATGGTAAGCTAAACAACCATAACTCGCGCCACCACCGTGCACTGCTAAGACTAACACCCAGGACATCAAAGATGACATCACAAATGTCATTGATGATATTACTGATTACATCACATGTGAAATACATTTTGATGAAAAGTCCCTACAAGGAGATGTGTTTGTATTGTTAGTAACAAAATGTCAGGGGTGATTGGGATACCTATCACGAACTACTTAATCTATTAAAGAATGTACTCATCTAATATCATTGTATTGGAGTGTTGTCGTTAAAACAGAAACCTAATCATATATAAACATAAGCAATGACTGCAGCATTCACCTTAGAAGTACACTATTTATAATCTTGTAATTGTGGATAGTACAATAATGAATGCTACCATATTAGAGGTTTGAGTAATGTTAAACATGCAATAACTAGCTAACAATTCAAGATTTACAGCACTTGTGGTGGTACAAACAATACATATGAAGAACCACAATGCATACAAGTCAGAGGCACATACAGGGAAACTAAAGTAAAGAAGAAAGTAACTGCATCATCAGAAAATGTTAATGACATTAAAGTTTATCTTCATGTATACAAATGAATTGTGTGTTTGAGGCCTGCTCATTTCCCCATGTATGTGCACCCTGAGCTGAGACCAAATCCTAAGGAAAGTACTCAAAGAACCTATGACAAGGTTAATGTCTAGATGCATAGCACCTTTTTCAATTTTATTATTCTGACTGCCAGTAAACAAAACCCCCTGGTCTATATATGTGAATAAACAAAAACAAGTGGCCCAGATATGTGATGTCATCAGTGATGTCATCAATGACATTTGTGATGTCATCTTTGATGTCCTGGGCGTTAGTCTTATCAGTGCACAGTGGTGGCGTGAGTTATGGTTACCATAACTGGCGAATTTCTGGGGTTTTTCGATTTTACTTGAAACCATAACGTCCCTTTAACAAGGTTTTTTCTTTGAATTTCATAGGTTTTTATTAGTCCAACATAACCATAAAGTCCCTTTAACAAAGTTTTGTCAGTGAATTTCAAAGGTTTTTATTAGTCCAACTTAACCATAACGCCCCTTTAACAACGTTTTTTCAGTGAATATCATAGGTTTCTACCAGTTCATGCTATTTTCCTACAACTTACCTATATCATACTTACCCAACATAGCAATGTTTGTGTCCAGTTTACAAAGTGTCACCTTAAAATCCTGCCATTTCCCACCTTCTGGAATCATTTTTAACACTTGCATACACTTTTTGCAACTATTTCAACTAGTTTTGCATCCGTAGACGTCTACGAACATCTGACTATATAGTGGACCTTCCGGACAGTGCCACATGACCATATGCTGGCGCGTGGCATGATGACGTGTCCAAAAACCCGTCCGCACTTCACGATAAGATCTCTGCTTCGCGGACAGTTCAGAACTACATTTTCTACTGATCTAGGAACTTTCAACTTCAAAATTTTCCTCGCACAGCTCCAAAACCTATTCCTACTCATTATCCATAATGAATCTAGTACACAGTACATACTTGTAGCAAAACTGCTATTTATCTTAAAAAGGCATCAGCTAATGCCGTCCCTCCTCCCCGAGAGCCACCACCAATGTTGTAATTAAGGAGCATGAGAAACACTGACCCTACCTTAGAAATAACACACGCGCAACATTTTCCCTTGTCTACCTACCTCTCTATATTAGTGTTTGGTTCCTCTTCCCTCATTTCCCTCCCCACCTTTCGTTCTCCGCTCTCCTGCCAAAAAAAATACATACAAAAACAAAAAAAGCCTCACCTCCCCAGAGATTATTTGATAAGTTTGACAAGTGCAATGTTGTGTTTTTAATATGTTTTTATTGCGATGTCCGCGGACACCGCCCGCTGTCTATGAATCGGAGATGGAGGGCGTTTCCAAAATTCTGATGCACTTCATGCTCTTCACCATCTAATCAGCGAACAAGTTGCATGTCCGCGGACATGATGCAAGACGATTAACCAATCGGTGTCCTGTCCGCGGAGCGAACAGGGAAGTGTGTCCGCGGACTGGACATAGATATCACTAATTATTTATGACCTACTTTTTGGTCATTTAAAATAAAATACTGGACGGATTTTCAGCAAATTTACAAAAGCATGCTTTCGGGACCAAGCCGCTGCTCCTGCTGCAAATTTGGTGAAAATCCGTCCAGCGGTTTGGGCTGTAGGTGTGAGCAAAGTTTTTTCCCCATTCAGTCTATGGGGAAAAAACTAATTTTGGGACCCCCCCTATAACTTTGCCCCCTCTGGACCAAACCTCACCAAATTTTGCAAAACAATTCGGAGTGGGCCATATACTTTTTTTGCAATGTTTGGTGTGGATTTGTCGAGGGGGAGTGAAGTTATAAGCCGCCCAAAAAGCGTTCTTCCTATGGGTTTAGCAACTTAACCATGACTACACGGCCACTACCGTGGCCGTGTAATTAATATATATATATATACATACATATACATACATATACATATATATATATATATATATATATATATATATATATATATATATATGTGTGTGTGTGTATATTTGTTTTTTTTTTGCTGGAGCATGTCGGGGTGGTCAATTGAACTGTACAATGTGTGCGGGCCAGTTGAAGCTTGATTTTAGAAACACTTTATGAAGGAGAGAAGAAAGGTTTCTCAACTTTTATAAGGATATTGATAATGGGAAACTACACAGTTTTCTCCGTACATACACTACAGTACTATGTATCATTGCATGAATATGTAGGTGATGTATTTTGTCCAGAATCACACACTATGTTGGCCCAGCGCCAAAGCCAAGATTATAATATATGCCACCAGGTTCAGAGGTCAGTAACTGACGCTCTACTTCTCACCAATTATTCCTACATTTGCAAAAAAGGGAATGTCATTGTTCTATCGCTTCACCTCCATTTTGTAGTTGTTAATCCATGCAAGCTGGGGCATGTACTGTATAACATCTTTTAATGTCACTTCCCTGGCCTTGTAGAGTAAAAAAGCCATTCTGACATGCCTCCTTGCTGCCGACAGTAGCTCTTCATCGTCGACATGCTTTAGCAGCCATGCAGAAGTACAATGTGGAAAAGAGCGTTGGAATGCAGTGTTGTATTAAGGTACCAGGAGACAAGGGGGCAGAGGGATCCAGAGCTGCGAGGCTACTGTGAAAAAGTTACATCATCCTGGTGAGTCATTTCACTCTCGAGGATATCAGAGTCTGCTGAGACAGAAAGCGGTGACGCCATTTCATGAAGATGGCTGACTTTGATTAACAGCGGGGCGCATTTGCTTTGCCTAACAGTCCCCACGGACTAATCACCAGGCAGGGAATAGCACAGTAGATTAGGAGTGCCCATAATCTTGATCCGTGCAGCTACCGCCTTGTGGACACCATAAATTTCGACTAATCACAAATTGTGGCAAGCCACGATATTTACTGTAAGGTGAGTAACGTGATTGCTGATATACGTGAAGTTCGGATTGTTGGAAGATATGGCAGCAATCGCTTTAATCTTTTAACATTAAACAAACATGATTTATGTTAGTGTACTAGTTTTAGGAATGATTGACAGATGACAGATAAGCACCCAGCTCTAAAACGCAGTGCACCCTAATCAATTTAACCGGAAACCAGAGATTCAATACTCTCGTGTTGCTTGTTTGTGTGTGTTTGCATCAACTGGTCCTTTGAATGTTTGTCCAACTTCACGGTGTATACAGCTGTGTTGATTGACAGGTCTTCTATTTTGTAAATTGTAAAGCTTTTTTGTATGTGTATTGACCTTTTTAGTGAAAACTGCACAGCTCTTTTTATCCCTTCTCTCTCTATAATCCCCCTTTCGTTAGAAATCCGGCATGTATTTTCCCAAATTCCGTTTTTTATTATAACCTATATTGCACACTGATTTACAGTGGCAATGGATGTTTACAGCACTGTGCACTTTATTGAGAATATCTTCTGCTTATACAATTAATGAGTTTATTGACAACCAAGCTATTGCCCGCATATGAGGAATAATGATGGCACTATGCACTTTATAAATTTTTGGTTTTACTTAGAACCAATGTTTACAGCACTATGCACTTTCAATCATCATGTTTCCTCTCTGTTTTCTTATATCTACGGGACAATATGCTTAAAGAAAAGGAGATCTCTAATTGAATTTGAAACAGCAGCTTATTCATTTTATCGTTCATTAAGATGGGGAAATCTAGTTGGTTTGCTAGTAAGCGAGTTAATAAGGTATATTGATACCGAGTACGCAGTATTTCTTGCTTTGACCACTAGTGTCACAATATTTCTGTTAATACCATTAACAAAAACTGCCGGCTTACCAAAAAACTTGTTATCTGGTATTTACATCAAACATAACGAGAATGACTTGAAATACACTTTAAAATGGCCGCCTGCAGTTACACAGGAGAGAATCTATATGGATTGGGGAAAAGTCGAAAGAGAAAAGGGACTAATTGTATTCGGCAAAACCATAGAGTTTGTAACTTTTTTCTCTGATTGTATTTAAACGCTATGCAAATCACTCATTTTATATGTGATCAAGCAACGGGATCGTTGCGAAACGTGTCAGCTCTGTTATGCCCTTAATAAAACTGGATATGGCATAAGTAACCTTGTTGGCCAATGGTGGATTTATTTTGAAGATTATCTTTGACGTCCTGACAGCTTTGAGTGCCGTCCTTGCTGGAAAAGTGGAATTATCTTTTCCTTTCGTTTTGAATATTTTCGCGCCTAGCGACAGGCGCTGGACGAGCACCAGCTGGCCCCACCGAAGCAAAGAAGGAGTACTGTGTCGCGCACGGGCTGCCCGCCTTCGCTCCAGACCAGGAACTGAACCAAGGGAGAAAGCGTGTGCTGCTGCCCCCGGGAGGGACTCGACCAATCGAAGGTAGACCCGGCTTCATCGGAGGGTGAACGGAGACACCAACGTTTTTGGTGAGTGTACTCTCGAGCTACTTACACGCTGCGATATCCCTATCTTTAATGGTCTGTTAGGCGGAAAGTGCGTTTGACTTCACTCGCACATATCACTGCTGCGAGGGTATAACGTCAAAGTCTTCGCATTGAACATATTCAGACCAAGTGTGTCTGAAATTTTCCATCCAGCACCATTCCCATCCAGTATATTGTATGAAAGAGAGATTCCAGAAGGAACATGGCATTGCAACTCGAGAAAGAAAATACACGCTGCGAAGAGGCACAGAATCTATTTAGCGAAGCTCAGCAATTCAAAACAGCAAGCAAAAATACAACAGAAAACAATATAATTGACAAAAATGAAATTAGCCTACTTAAAGAGTTGGAAAAACTACAGAAAAAGGAAGTGAGCAAATGGTGGGAGGAGCATTCTCTTCAGAACTATGTGGATGTTGGGAGGATTCCACGTGGGCTTAGAATCTTAATATCACCCTCCTTTGAGGAACAAGACCCAGAGATGCTCAAGGAATGGGGTGACTCCACTAATATGTGCTCGGGACAGTTCTTAAATATATTGATTAAAATGCCCGAATCGACAGAGACAAGGTGTTAACGAGAATTGAAGAAATTAATGAGCAATTGTCCGCTATTCAACCTAGTGATGAAGGTATAGAAATAACCCTCAAAACTTATGAGGAAGATATACAAGTGCGTAAACAGAGGAAGTTCCTTCGTGACAAAGAAGATTACTCAAGAGGAAGAGTTTACACCTTTGCACGCCGATTCGACAATTTGAGAAAAAATATAGCTAACCAAAGTATTGAGAGCAAAGAAACAACACCAGTCTCGAGTGAAGCAGCAACAACTTCAGATTCAGAAGCATCAACCAGCACCAACGAAAATCCACCCAAGAAAACTAATTTTTTAGAAGAGATGAGGATGCTCGGTCTAGATGGAAGAAAAAAAAACACCAAAAATATGGGCAAAGGACGGGGCAAATCCCAAGGGTCAGGAGGAAGAAGAAAACAAGGAGGGGACAAGAGCACAAGCAGCTCAGAGTCAGAACAAGGTACAAGAACACACTCTGGGAGGAAGAAGACACAATAGAACCCAGCAACTCTGACGGAAGCATCATCAATTTGTCAAAGTACGCACTCAATCAGGATCAAATAAAAGTTCTTCAATATGGATTTAATTTTTGCCCTACAGCAGGTTATGACTACATGGAAACCAGAATAGATTTCTTCAAATACATAAGAAAAATTCGACTGAAGAAATTTTTCATTTTGAATCCACCTAAAATGAAACCCAAATCAAATTCATCTGGTCGTACAGCAGTAGCAATTGAGGACTTTGATGCATTAACTGCTCTGGCGGAATTGGAATTCACGGATTTGTCAACCGATATAGGTATTGACATCACCCCAGAAATGCTAAACATTGAGACTGATTGGCCTATTGAGAGTACTCTAAAAGCCAAATCAAAATTCAACCCCATGTTTCAGCCAGGTGGCAAAATTGAAGCATTTCAGGACCTGGTAATTCACAACCTGAAGAAAGCCAGGTTACATAAAAACAACATGAAGCCAAATTTCTCATTGAAAGAAAGAAAAATTCTTAAAGAACTGCAAGAAATCGACCATGTAATCATAAAAGCCTCAGACAAAGGAAGTAACATTGTAATTCTCGACAGCGAAGACTATGTGAAGGAAGCACAATGCCAACTTGGCGACGAACATTGTTATGAAAAGCTTGAAGATAATCCATTGGAATCCATTAAAACGAAAGTTGAGTGTCTTCTGCACAAATGGCAGGAACTGAATATCCTTCATGATGACGACTGGAAATACCTTTTCCATAAAACCCCCATCATCCCAACAATCTACTTCTTGCCAAAGATACATAAAAACCCTATTTGCCCCCCTGGAAGACCCATTGTCACCCTAAACGGTGCTTCATTAGAAAATATGTCCAAGTACGTTGATCAAACATTACTACCTTTAGTTTTAACGTTACCTTCTTACCGACGTGACACGAAAGACTTCCTCAGTAGAATTGAAGAAATCACCTGGGAAAGAAATGTTATGTTTGCCACACTGGACGTAGTATCATTGTATACGTCAATTCAACATAACGATGGTAAAAAAGCATGTAAATATTTTTTGGATAGCAGATCGCTAAACTATTTGAGCCATGGAGAAATGGTTATGGAAATGGTAGATTTATGCTTGACCAACAACGTATTTCTCTTTGACAACGTTTACTACAACCAATTACGTGATACCGCAATGGGCACAATCTTTGCGCCTTCATATGCAAACCTTACAATGGGATGGTGGGAAAAATTCATTGTCTGGACTGATGTTAATAGTAAATACACAGACCAAGTTGTCCATTGGATATGGTATATTGACAATTTGTTTGTCCTATGGAATGGTGAAGAACAAGACTGGCTAGATTTTGTGTCTATATTGAATGTTAACAACTTAAATCTTAGATTTACTGAGACCCACAGTGTAACGCTCACCTGATTCCCGCAGAGGCGCCGGTCTTGACTGGGTGAATGCCGTATCTTCAAAGGTGATGTGTAACACACGGTTGGCTCTTTGGGCTGGACCTCTGTGCACTGTATGTCTGACTCGAAGAGTAAGATGTCTGCAGATAGAAAATATGGGATTAATGAACTGGGGTTATTGGGTGCCTCTCTCCTCTTCCCTTTCTCTTCTCCTGTAGAACCCCAAAGGTTAACGCCCTCACCTTAGGTAAGTGAACGCCGAGCTCTCCATCTGCCTCGGGGCAGGGTGCCGTAACCAGTTTCTTCACTGGATAAGGGTGCAGGCCTCTTGACCTCAGAGGACTGCTGTCCGTCGTTAACTGCACGAACGGTAAGTTCCGGGCACTTCAGATGTCTTAAAAGTCTTTTGTAATGATATCTCTTGTTTTGCAGGGTTCCGGCGATGGCGGATGGCGGGCTGATGAGAGTGGAGGATCGAACCCGCTTGAGGAATAGAAGAGCCTGGAAGCACGTAAGTAAGCGCTTGTAGCCTGCTTCACGATGCGCACTAACTGTCCCTTTTATCTTGCAGGTACAAGTTCGGAGCTTTAGAGAAGCTGAAGGGTGCTGGAATACCCACTGGATTCGGCGTGGGAAGGAGTAATGGCACGTGAGTAATAAAGTTGCCCAATGTCTTTAAACGCACCTTCTTTTGTCTTTCAGATGCGGGATGCAGCGCCGAAGGCCTCCGGAGCGTGCGAAGAGCTGGTAAGCTTTTGTCTTTCAGATGCCGGAATGCAGTGCGAAGACCTCCGGAGCATGCAAAGAGTAGGTAAGCCTTTGTCTTTCAGAGGCCGGAATGCAGCGCGAGGCGTTGGTGACAGCCGATGGACCAGGTAAGAGATGCGCTGCCACTGAAGACCGTAGTGCTAACCTGTTCTTTCTTTGTCTTTACAGGTGCTGCTGAAGACTGGATTCCAGGATGGTAAGCCTTTGTTCCCTTAGGCCCAGGATCAGAAGCAGAAGACACGATGAGCGTTCTGCTGCAGAGAATGCAGAATAACACAAAGCAAGATTCATCCATCGGGTGTGGTTTAAATAGCCTCCTGTAGTGCTTAGGTGTCTCCTTCCACAGCCACGCCTAGGTAAGAAAAGAGTTCCTGCTTTCCAGAAGAGTTCCAGTGTTCTGAACCTAGGGAGTGGCTCCTGCCCCACCCAACAGGAAAAGTAGTCCCAAACAGAAGAGGATCAGGGGTTCAACTGGCAGGTAAGTAAGCAGCATGGTCTGCTGCAGGTAAGTCCACCCAAGCATTATGAGCCCGGCGCTTCCAGCGCTGGGACTGGGCATCTTTATGAGCCTGGTGCCACTGGCGCCAGGACAGGGTCCAAAAGGTCCCAATTGGGACTGGCTGGCACTCGGAACCGGGGTTATGGGTCTGCTTCCAAGGGAGTCGGGCAAGTCCTGATCTTTTGGAAGGAGAGATCATGACACACAGCCAAGAATCATTAATTTTCTTGGATGTCGTGGTAAAAACGGACAAAAAAGAAATCAGCACTGAACTTCACCGTAAACCCACAAGTTCGGACATGCCATTATTTTCGACAAGCAATCATCCGACTCCGCTCAAATGGAGTATGCCATATGGTGAGTTCATTAGGATTCGACGCAATTGTAGTAAACTGGATTGCTTTGATAGAGAGTGTAAAACCACAGCCCAGAATTTCAGTAAACAAAGATATCCTAAGGCTGTCATTGAAAGAGCTTACATCAAAGCCCAAAATTTAGATCGAGCAGTATTGCTCTCCACTAATCGAATACCTGAACAACCATCTGAAACTGATGATGTAAGACTGATACTCACCTATGGTTCACATGCTAAAATAATAAGGCAAATATTACAAAAACATTGGCATGTCCTGATGAAGCTCTATCTCCTTTCAAGGGGCAACGTGCCAATATAACCTACCGAAAGTCAATTTCCATCAAAGATACATTAGTAACAAGTTTCATGGCACAGAAAAATGCAATGCAAGCGGAACTCACATGGCTGAGTAAGAGAAATACTGGTTTTCTGAAATGCACCAACTGCAAAGCCTGTCAATTTGCCCTTAATAAAATCAGTTATACACATACGATACTGGGACATGATGTTGAAATTAAAACTAAAATCACATGTAACACCGAATTTGTGGTATATGTTTTGGTATGCTCATGCAATCTTTGGTATGTAGGCAGTACCATCGGCAAGCTGAAATTAAGGATCTTGCAGCATATGCGTGCCATAAAGAACGTAGATGCCTCATACCCTGTGGCAGTACATTTTAGAGATCAACACCAGAGCAAGTTGGACAGCTTCAGATTTTTTGATGTGTACCACAATAAACTCAATCCACGTGGTGGTAACCGGGAGCTTGCACTGCGACAGGTGGAAACACGCTGCATTTTAGACTTTCAAACCAAAAAACCAGGAGGACACAACCTGGATGAAGAACTGTATACTTTCCTTGGGACATAGTGCACTTTTCCCATTTGAACTCTGACAAGTTTTTTGTAGCTCATCACTAATGGCAATGGCTTGCTTAATATTTTTGATACCTGAGCTCATTTTAACATTTCCTAATATTTTGTAAATTGTAAAACTTTTTTGTATGTGTATTGACGTTTTTAGTGAAAACTGCACAGCTCTTTTTATCCCTTCTCTCTCTATACTTCCCCTTTTGTTTAAAATCCGGCATGTATTTCCCCAAATTCTGGTTTTTATTATAACCTATATTGCACACTGATTTACAGTGGCAATGGATGTTTACAGCACTATGCACTTTATTGAGAATATCTTCTGCTTGTACAATTAATGAGTTTATTGACAACCAAGCTATTGCCCGCATATGAGGAATAATGATGGCACTATGCATTTTATACATTTTTGGTTTTACTTAGAACCAATCTTTACAGCACTATGCACTTTCAATCATCATGTTTCCTCTCTGTTTTCTTATATCTACGGGACAATATGCTTAAAGAAAAGGAGATCTCTAATTGAATTTGAAACAGCAGCTTATTCATTTTATCGTTCATTAAGATGGAGAAATCTAGTTGGTTTGCTAGTAAGCGAGTTAATAAGGTATATTGATACCGAGTACGCAGTATTTCTTGCTTTGACCACTAGTGTCACAATATTTCCGTTAATACCATTAACAAAAACTGCCGGCTTACCAAAAAACTTGTTATCTGGTATTTACATCAAACATAACGAGAATGACTTGAAATACACTTTAAAATGGCCGCCTGCAGTTACACAGGAGAGAATCTACATGGATTGGGGAAAAGTAGAAAGAGAAAAGGGACTAATTGTATTGTACAAAACCATAGAGTTTGAAACTTTCTTCTCTGATTGTATTTAAACGCTGTGCAAATCACTCATTTTATATGTGATCAAGCAACGGGATCGTTGCGAAACGCGTCAGCTCTGTTATGCCCTTAATAAAACTGGATATGGCATAAGTAACCTTGTTGGCGAATGGTGGATTTATTTTGAAGATTATCTTTGACATCCTGACAGCTTTGAGTGCTTTCCTCGCTGGAAAAGTGGAATTATCTTTTCCTTTTGTTTTGAATATATATATATATATATATATATATATATTTGTTTTTTTTTCCTGGAGCATGTCGGGGTGGTCAATTGAACTGTACAATGTGTGCGGGCCAGTTGAAGCTTGATTTTAGAAACACTTTATGAAGGAGAGAAGAAAGGTTTCTCAACTTTTATAAGGATATTGATAATGGGAAACTACACAGTTTTCTCTGTACTTACACTACAGTACACATAGGTATCATTGCATGAATATGTAGGTGATGTATTTTGTCCAGAATCACACACTATGTTGGCCCAGTGTCAAAGCCAAGATTATAATATATGCCACCAGGTTCAGAGGTCAGTAACTGACGCTCTACTTCTCACCAATTATTCCTACATTTGCAAAAAAGGGAATGTCATTGTTCTATCGCTTCGCCTCAATTTTGTAGTTGTTAATCCATGCAAGCTGGGGCATGTACTATATAACATCTTTTAATGTCACTTCCTTGGCCTTGTAGAGTAAAAAAGCCATTCTGACATGCCTCCTTGCTGCCGACAGTAGCTCTTCATCGTCGACATGCTTTAGCAGCCATGCAGAAGTACAATGTGGAAAAGAGCGTTGGAATGCAGTGGATTAAGGTGCCTGGAGACAAGGGGGCAGAGGGATCCAGAGCTGCGAGGCTACCGTGAAGAAGTCACGTCATCCTGGTGAGTCATTTCAATCTCGAGGATATCAGAGTCTGCTGAGGCAGAAAGCGGGGACGCCATTTCATGAAGATGGCTGACTTTGATTAACAGAGGGGCGCATTTGCTTTGCCTAACAGTCCCCACGGACTAATCACCAGGCAGCGAATAGCACAGTAGATTAGGAGTGGCCATAATGTTGATCCGTGCAGCTACCGCCTTGTGGACACCCTAAATTTCGACTAATCACAAATTGTGGCAAGCCACGATATTCACTGTAAGGTGAGTAACGTGATTGCTGATACACGTGACGTTCTGATTGTTGGAAGATATGGCAGCAATCGCTTTAATCTTTTAACATTAAACAAACATGATTTATGTTAGTGTACTAGTTTTAGGAATGATTGACAGATGACAGATAAGCACCCAGCTCTATAACGCAGGGCACCCTAATCAATTTAACCGGAAACCAGATATTCAATACTCTCGTGTTGCTTGTTTGTGTGTGTTTGCATCAACTGGTCCTTTGAATGTTTGTCCAACCTCACGGTGTATACAGCTGTGTTGATTGACAGGTCTGCTGCATTGACATGGATGGCGGTGTCGAGTTATAGCCGCGTGTATGCCATGACTTTCAAACAGACACACATGTCAGTAGCCAGGCTGTGTTACTTAGATCAAGTACCCCAAGGGTTCTGCGAAGAGTCCACAAAGAAGATTGCTGTGTATCACCACCGGATCCCTTCACTGAAGCCCCCAAGCAAGTGTTATAGGGGTGTCTGTGAAGAAGGAGCACCAGTTAATGATATGGGTGACGGATCAGGGGTGACCTAGAACCCCTAATGATCTGCTCTACCTGAAATTGAGGGATGAGTACAATTTGAAAGTATCACTCCTGTCCACAAATCAATGCACGCCAATGGCCCGTGCTCCTATTGCAGCACCCTCTATTCTTTAAAAAAAACGTGTTTGGCTGTCAAAGGTGCTCTCATCTCTTGCAGGCAACCATGAGTAATCTCACTTCTATGGGGGAGGGAAAAAGCCGGAAGGTGTTCGCCTCGTTAGTTGAGTGCCAAACTCTCGAACACCCCGCTGGGGCACGCGAGAAATAGAGTGCATTCTATCCGTTTGGGCAGCTGGTAATGACTTGGCTGGCTTCCAGTGCACACAATCGATCGGTCCATTTTGAAGCCGCCAGTTAAGTGTCCTCAGTCTGTTGGCGTCTTTGTGTGACGCACAGAGTTCTTGTGGCCGCTTTTCGTCACGTCGATTGGTAACTTAGTTATGTCAATGACCTGCTCTGTGACTGATGTGCCCCGCACACCACCCCCTCCCCCCACACACCACAAGTGGTTGATGCTCGTGGAACCCTTATATCAGCTGGTGCTGGAAGTACCACATGAGAATGAATAATCCAGTCTCTTATGCAAATGGGTAACTCAGTCCCTTCAACAATATCAGCTAGCCCCGGCAGTGCCACGTGCAAAAGGATAACTCAGTCCCTTCAACAATATCAGCTAGCCCCGGCAGTGCCACGTGCAAAAGGATAACTCAGTCCCTTCAACAATATCAGCTAGCCCCGGCAGTGCCACGTGAAAAAGGATAACTCAGTCACATCAACAATATCAGCTAGCCCCGGCAGTGCCACGTGCAAAAGCATAACTCAGTCCCTTCAACAATATCAGCTAGCCCCGGCAGTGCCACGTGCAAAAGGATAACTCAGTCGCATCAACAATATCAGCTAGCCCCGGCAGTGCCATGTGCAAAAGCATAACTCAGTCCCTTCAACAATATCAGCTAGCCCCGGCAGTGCCACGTGCAAAAGGATAACTCTGTCGCATCAACAATATCAGCTAGCCCCGGCAGTGCCACGTGAAAAAGGATAACTCAGTCCCTTCAACAATATCAGCTGCCCTGCGAGTGCCACGCATTAATGAACAACTGAGCTATTTCTCTGATATCAGCTGGCCTGCCACTGCCACTTGCTAACAAATACATCAGTCCCTTCAAAAATATTAGCTAGCCGCACCACTGCCACACGTGAATGAAGAACTAAGTCACTTATTTAATATCAGCTACTCTGCCACATATGAACGAATAACTTAGTCTCTTCATTCGACAATATCGGCTAGACCTGGCAGTGCCACATGCAAATGAAAAACTCAGTCCTTTTGACAGCATTATCTCGCCCTGGCAGTGCCACGTGCAAATGGATAACTCAGTCCCTTTGATAATATCAGCTAGCCCTGCCTGTGCCACGTGTCAATGAAGAACTCAGCTACTTATCTAATTTCAGCTAGCCTGCCACTGCCACAGGTACATGAATAACTCCGTCTCTTCATTCCACAGTATCAGCTAGCCCTGCCAGTGCCACGAGGGAAGCAATACATCAGTCCCTTCAACAATGTGGTCAATGAAGAAATCAGTGACTTCTCTAATGTCAGCTACCCTGCTACTCCCACATGTGAACGAATAACCCAGCCTCTTTGTTCGATACTATCAGATAGCCATGGCAGTGCCATTTGCAAATTAATAACTATTCCCTTGTAAGGATGCAGAAGGATGAGACTGACACACAGGTGATAATTGATACAGACTTTTATTTGTGAAAAAATAAAGACAAGACCCTACCTGACCCTAATTCTAAGAGAGGGTTCCCTGCTTCAGCTTAATACTAAGGATTCTGTCAGGATGTCCGTCTAAAACAGGGGTGCACAACTGATTTTGACAGAGGGCCGAAAGTACCTTACATGATGGCTATAGTGGGCCGAAAAGTAAATGTGGGTGGGGCGGTAGGCGCGGCAGGGCGTGGCATGGCAGGAGGCTTTTTCAACCCTCAATTTTTATTAAACACATGGAAAAAGAATGTGGTTTTGAGGTGTAACAATTTGTATTTGTATTTCAAACTTACATTTTGTACTACACAGTTTCCATTGTTATCATTTATTTCTATTTAGTTATTATAGCTCGTCTGTTTAATTAAATTATATATATTTTTATTGACCCTTGATTGGACATTACGTTATTTTGGACTGCTATACTTTGCTGTTTGGGTCGCCCAAGAGGAGTATGGCCTTAGTTGAGTCAGGTTCCCTCAAAAAAGCAAAGCATGTACATCTCCTAACTGGGCCTGTTTTAGCTTTATTATTGGGTTCACTCTTGGAGTGCGACACTATGCCCCATGGCCCCCACCCCTCAACCGAACACTATGCCCCATGGCCCCTAACCAAACACTATGCCCCATGGCCCCCACCTCCCAACTGAACACTATGCCCCATGGCCCCTAACCAAACACTATGCCCCAAGGCCCCCACTCCCCAACCAAACACTATGCCCCATGGCTCCCACCCCTCAACCAAACCCTATCACCCATGGCTCCTACACCTCAACCAAACACTATGCCCCATGGCCCCCACTCCCAACCAAACACTATGCCCCATGGCTCCCACCCCTCAACCAAACCCTATCACCCATGGCTCCTACACCTCAACCAAACACTATGCCCCATGGCCCCCACTCCCAACCAAACACTATGCCCCATGGCCCCCACCCTTCAACCAAACACCATGCCCCATGACACCCACCCCTCAAGCAAACACCATGCCCAATGGCTCCCACCCCCAACCAAACACTATGCCCCATGGCCCCCACCCCTCAACCAAGCACCATGCCCCATGACACCCACCCCTCAACCAAACACTATGTCCCATGGTACCCACCCCTCAACCAAACACTATGTCCAATGGCCCCCACCCCTAAACCAAACACTATGCCCCATGGCCCCCACTCTTTACCCAAAAGCTCTGCCCCATGGCCCCCACTCCCCAACCAAACACTATGCCCCATGGCCCCCACTCCCCAACCAAACAAACCCCACCCCCATCTCAATATACACTGCATACATACAAATACAAACACCCATACAGACCGACACACCCCCCACCCTCCATCTCAACATACACTGCAGACATGCAAACACCCATACAGACCGACACCCCCATCTCAACATACACTGCAGACATACAAATACAAACACCCATACAGACCCAGACCCGACACCCCCCCAAACCCCGCATCTGATATGATATGATATGGCATTTGTAACGCGCCTATACACAATACCCCAATACCCCAACATTTTGCTTTCAACAATGTGTTTCATTAAGCCTTAGCAGCGGAAGGGGAATCACATGGCATAAGCACTCTCTTGTATGTCTTTCTTCATCCCTATCATCCATCTCTCACTTGCTTCTTCTTAACTCTCCCCATCTCTTTTCTGTATCTCACTTGCTCCCTTTCCCTCTCTCCTCTCACACAGACATTGCTCTGCCGAGGAGGTCAGGGAGCATTTTGCTTGAAGGGCTGGGGTGCGGCTCAGCCACGCCCTGTAAGAAACACTCCAGGAGATTGCTCCCACCTGCCTCTCAGTTCCATCTGCACCCTCATACAGTCCTCCATTTTCTCCCATGAGAGTTCTTCCACCTGTGGCAGGTCTGCTGCGGTTCATGCACACCCTCCCTCTGCTGTGCACAACCACAGCATGACTTCTCCTCCCGGAGTGCCCACAGTTCTTTCAAGTCCCATTTAGGCAGACAATGTAGTCCGTTCAGGGGGGTCCTCATTGAACTGGGAGCCCTTCTCCCTGAGAGGGGTGTCCCTCCCAGTGACGTCCCACTTGCCCAGACCCCTAGGGAAGGTCTTGCAGAGCTGGCTCACCTCCCTAGCCTCACAGGGAGGGGCTCCCCTCTGGGGAGAAGGGACAAATTGTCCAGATTCATCACAGTCCCTCCACACTTTGATGGATTTAATGTCCGGGGTGGCCAGTTTAGGTGTGGGCACTTTGGCAGAAGTCAAAATGGCCCATGACCAGATGCCAACCCGGATATTTTGGTCCTGCCATAAAGATTTGGGAGCAGTGATCACAGTAATGTTTTTCAAGCTTGTTGATTTCAGGCAGAGACAAATCATGGGGGGGCAGGCCCATCCCTGCCAGCGCTTCTCTCTGAGTGTCCAAAAAGGCACTGATTTCTGTTCTTCTTGTCCCACAAAGACATTCCCATTTGTGTGACATGCCCACCTGTGTGCCCGGCCTTGCCACGCCAAACCATGCCCCTTCATGGTGAAGCCAGTGTCTGCGTAAAAAGGACATGGACTGGGACGAGAGGGCAGAAGGCATGAGATGTAGAATGCAAATCCAATCTTGTTTCTCAGGCTGGCTGACAGCAATGGGCCCGGCAATTGAACCCTGAGAGCAAGAATAACCCCATGAAACATGAAATCAATCTCTCACTCACTCACACACGCACTCTCCATATATGCCCCCTCCCGCAGCAAAGCACCCAACCTCAACAACCTCCTACCACCTACCTAGAGCCCCCCCCACTGTAAAATGTGTGGGGATCGAGCTTCATTCGGGGCATGCAGGCATATGTCCATTTGAAGGGGCGTTTCTAGGCTTGGCTAACACACAGCTCCTTCCACCACAGTGTGCTTTTTCTTTGTCCACAGAAGGAGAGAAGAGAAGACTTTATCAGACACTGTAGGGAAAGAATTGAAAAGGTATATGCTCACACTGGAGGTGAGAAAGAGGGGTAGAAAATGAAGTGGAAAACAAAGTTTGCTCATGTTCGTGTCTGGGCTGAAGGCGGGATGCTGGCTTTACAAGACGCTTACAAGGGAGTCAGGCCTTGCAAAAGAAGCTCCTTTTGGATAAGAGCTGGGCGGTCGTGTTGACACCTGTAAAACAAAATAAATGCATGCGGGTAACGTAGCCAAGAAGCTTTTTTTGAAAACAGGTGGGTGACAACTGACTCCCTGGCTTGAGGTAACTAGCGGCTATTAACCTTATCTTTAGCTCCCTTATAATGTATGCCCCCCACTCCCGGGGTGGCTCAGACTGCTTTCTGCTCTAAGAAAAGGAGGGAGGGCATACATTATAATGGAGATAAAGATAGTGTTAATAGCCACTCTAATCAAGGTGCCTCCCTGTCATGAATGCTTGACCCGAGCAAGGGTCCCAGGAAAACTGTTTACGTATGTAATGAAATGCAGCTAAGTGGGCCGTATCTCATTCCAAAAGTAAACAGTCTTGACGGCCGCATTTCGCGGGATGGAGGGCCGCATTTGGCCCGCGGGCAATATGTTGGGCACCCATGGTCTAAAACAAATAGTCCACTGTCGTGTGCCAAAACCTATTTCCGTCCCTTACACTCTAAATTGAACTTACTAAAGTGGCGATCTTCTTGAGCCAGAAGAATGACTCCCTTCTTCTGGATGATTAACTAAAGTTCACTTCCGGGCGATTAACAAGGAAAAGTACTTCAAAAGGATCAAAAGCAAAAGTCGCAAAACCTTTAGTGATTTACCACTCCACCAAAGGTCATGGAAAAAAATGTCTCGTACCTTTCAGTGCCAGGATAAACAACTCCCTTTTCCTGGTCTTTATCGTATAGTTCTCAAAACGCCAGGGGGAATGACTACCTTCCCCCGGTCATTCTTGGGCTTTTCACAATGCCAAGGGAGTGGCTCCCTTCCCTTGGTTTCTCACACAATGATCACAATCACCAGGTGGGGATGATTCCCCTCCCCGGCCTTTTTTAGAATTTCTACAATGGCAAGATCATAAGTCCCTTCTCTTGGCTTCTTCCAAAATATTCATCCACACCAGGGGGAATGACCCCCTTCCTTTGGCTCTCCTCAAGCTCTTTACAATGCCAATAGAATGACTCCCATCTCTTGGCTTCTTTCACAATGTTCATCAACCCAGGAGGAATGTCACCCTTCCCCTGGCTCTTCACAAGGTACACAGTGTTCACAGTATTCACAGCCCACCTGGTTGACTGTCCCGCCAGGTACTGTGACTATGAAGATAACTTCGGAGACAGTTTGTTATTGGGTAAGGGTCCTAGACCCTTCTTGACTCTTAATGCTTTCCAAGGTATTTACCTTGTTCAATATCCTGACAGGTATTTTTGTGACTCCACCTACTCAAGGCAGTCTCTGAAACTTTCACTGGGCCCCAGACCCTGTTTCTCAGACTCCCTGTGCCTCTCAGGCTTCCCCTGACACACTGATATATTTGTGGTTCATGGTTGGGTCTTCTCTGCCCTGTTCAGTTTCCCACATTCTGGCTGGTTTGCAGGCTTCTGGCTGACTGTGGCAGCTCAGCAGCGGCGATGGCTGGCAGCTGCAGTTTCTCGCCACATCGGCATGGCTCTGTGGATTGTTTCCAACTTTTCTATGTTTTTCCAGCTTTCGGACCTGTCTGCTGCTTGCAGACCGATAGAGGTTGCACCTTCAGTGGCTCTCACGTCCTGGTCCGAATCCCTCTCTCCTCTGACACAGCTTCCTCGCTTGCTGCTCCTGGAGGGAGAGATTCCCTTTGCATTTCTTCAGAGAAGGTCGAACATTGTCCCGAGTCCCACCTCAGTTTTCATACTGTACATATGGACTGAAACTTAATTTTTTTCTGTAGGGCGCTCTTCATGGCTCTGCACGTATTTTTCCTCCAAGCAGGAACATATAGACTGGAATGCTGTATTTGGTTCCGCAGGGCGCTCTTCATGACTCTGCACATCTTCTTCATCCCAGCATGAATATTTGCAATATTGGGTTTGCTGGACTCTTCCTCATTCCAGTTTTTGAGGAGACTTCAGACAGGTAGTCTCTACTCTTCCTCGTCTCAGTGGTTCTTACAAGGGTTTGACTACCTAGTCTACACAAGTACATAGAAGTATGGGGAACTAGTGTACTGTGCCCAGGGACTGAGGATGAGGGAGGTTGGGATGTATGGTGAATATGCCGCTTTCTCCCCAAAGAGTGGTCCTTAGTCCAATAAGGGAGATCCCTTTCCATGATATCCTCCCACTGGGTACCAACCCCAGAGGGACTATGAGAATAAAGAAATCAGCTACTTCCCTTATATTAGCTGCCAGTGCCATGCACGAAGGAAGAATGCAGTGACTTCTGTAATATCGGCTAGCCCTGCCAGTGCCATGCACGAAGGAAGAATGCAGTGACTTCTGTAATATCGACTAGCCCTTCCAGTGCCATGCACGAAGGAAGAATGCAGTCACTTCTGTAATATTGGCTAGCCCTGCCCTTGCCATGCATGAAGGAAGAAAGCAGTCCCTTCTGTAATATCGGCTAGCCCTGCCTGTGCCATGCACGAAGGAAGAATGCAGTCACTTCTGTAATATCGACTAGCCCTTCCAGTGCCATGCACGAAGGAAGTATGCAGTCACTTCTGTAATATTGGCTAGCCCTGCCCTTGCCATGCATGAAGGAAGAAAGCAGTCCCTTCTGTAATATCGGCTAGCCCTGCCTGTGCCATGCACGAAGGAAGAATGCAGTGACCTCTGTAATATCGGCTAGCCCTTCCAGTGCCATGCACGAAGGAAGAATGCAGTGACTTCTGTAATATCGGCTAGCCCTTCCAGTGCCATGCACGAAGGAAGAATGCAGTGACTTCTGTAATATCGGCTAGCCCTGCCAGTGCCATGCACGAAGGAAGAATGGAGTGACTTCTGTAATATCGGCTAGCCCTGCCAGTGCCATGCACGAAGGAAGAAAGCAGACGCTTCTGTAATATCGGCTAGCCCTGTCAGTGCCATGCACAAAGGAAGAATGCAGTGACTTCTGTAATATCGGCTAGCCCTGCCTTTGCCATGCACGAAGGAAGAATGCAGTCACTTCTGTACTAATGCAGTCCCTTCTGTAATATCAGCTAGCACTGCCAGTGTCATGCGTGAAGTAAGAAGGAAGAATTTAGTTACTTCTGTAATATTAGCTAACCCTGCCACTAACACGTGCACATTAATAACTCATTTCCTTTCTTCGACAATGTCAGCAAGACCTACAAAAGACACTCGGGAATAAAGAATTCAGGGAATTATTTAAAATCAGCTAGCCCTGCCAGTGCCACCTGTGAATGAAGAACTCAGTAGCTTCGGTAATACCAGCTGCCCCTTCCAGCAGGCCCATTTCTACAGTTGGCAGCAACAGGCCAAGCCGGCAGCCTGTCAATCCTCCTGTGAGACCACAGAGCCATGGACCCGGGACATAAGGGACCCAGGACTTGGACAAAGACAGGGCACAAAACCCCTCCCTGCCCATCTTGATCTCCTGCTTCCCTTAATGCATCCAATGGCTTAGTAAGCTGCTCAGAGGTTTTTAAATAAGTCTCCCGCCTCCCAAATTAGCATCTCTTCATAAGATGAATCATGCTCAGACAGTGTGATAACTTCTGCATAGCACTGGCAGGCCAGAATGGAAGGTTGGGCTTTCACGGTGGATTGAAAGGGGTGTCTTTTTTGTATGCCTTAATCAAAAGGGCCAAGGATAGCCTGCAGGAGTAGGTGGTTCTAGGGGAGGGTCTGGGACCAATGTAAATGGTCAAAGGAAGGCATAATATGAAACGGGGAGGTATAACGCATGGTGTTTTATTAGGGGACTAGGTTCATTCTCCTGTTTGTGGGATGTTTCAGGGCAATCAAATGAGTGACTTCATGTCATGTGAGCCCCACTGTGGTTTCTTTGGAATATCCTTTTTTTCTGTATTGTCGATCCAGTTTAAACAAAATACTTCAGCACCCAGAATGCATTGGCATGTTACATAAGCACCCAGAACTGGAAAGACATGTTCAGGTGACAGACAGGGTGTTGTTATTCCAAACTATGCTCCTCTGTGGGAGGCAAAAACAGTTTGAGTGAGTATGAAAAAAAACACATGTTTATACACATTGGGCCTGATTTACAAAGTGTGTCCCAATGTGAGTGTGCCATTGTAAAATGCTTTTGTAAATCTGTCCCATTATGTTTGTTGCAGCCCTTATGTTTTAGCAAAGGGGTTAGGAGTTGGACAAATGGAAGGTTTGAAGGCTGAAGAGAACGCCCTTACAGGGACTGTTCCTTTCTTGGGAAGTGGGGTGTGTTTGTTTGTGTGTGTGCGTGTAGTAGTATTTACTGTGCAATAATTTATGTGCGGAGGTAGAAAACAATTATTGTAGCAGCAATTAATGAGAACGCCAAACAATATTACATGTGTCTTGTGAAAAGGTTTTCTTTCTTGCTCTGTAGGTTTTGAGATCACATGTCCACGTACACTTAGAATTGCATGTCCAGGATACCATTATTTCATGTTTTGGCAGGGTATGTTCTAACCTCCTATTAGTACCCAGATTTAAGCTCACTAAATCCGGTGGGAGTAGCTTTCCTGTTAAAGCAGCACAATATTGGAATTCCCTCCCCCCTGCCTTAAGGGAAGATCTACCTTTCCTACAATTCAGATCTAGTCTCATTCACTGGCTAAAGATACATGACGTCTGACCCTGCCTCACCTGCAACCTCCTAATATCTATTGTATATATGTGACCTCACTGCTTATTCTTTGTACTTACTGTATATACCTAAGTGCCTTGCCTGTTGTTCATGCATACTGCATTGAAATCGTAGCTGTACTCATTCCTGTCTACTACGTAACATAAGCTTAGCAACCCTCTTTATGCGTTTGCGCCCGAATACCTTTCGGTCTGGTGCGCAATATAAATAATAAAACAAACAAACATATGTTAATATAAAACCTATTACAGGTATTGCAATTAGACAGCAAGGAACTTTCATCATTACCAGGGATCGGATTGCAAAGGTTTTGCACCAGTGCAAGTTCAAAGTTGAACGATTTTAGTTCTAGGGCAAAGTTTGACCTGTTTCTAAAAATACTGCAGACGTCATGGTGCAATGTTTTTTCTAATATGTCCCAGTGTTTTTAGAAATAGGACAAGCTTTGCCCTAGTGCTACTATCATGCACATTTGCACATTCACCATTGCAAGGTTTCTGTAATCTGGCTCCAGGTATTTACACAAATGGTCAGCTTTTGCCATCCGAAAACAGCAACTAGCACAATTTACAAGGTATTACAATACGTTGGCATTGCACTTGCATCATATAATTAAAATGCAGTGATTTCTATAGAGCTTAATGTAGAATGAGCGCTTCCAAGCTCTGTATCAATCAGTGTTATTATTACCCACTGATGGTACTCTATTAATTGGCGTCAGAATGAAGGAGGGCCTAGTCTGTGCCACCTGGATTTCATACTTATTACATGCCATTGTCCCAGTCCCACAACTAGCATGTTGTCCTCTTTTCATGTAACTATTTGCCAGGAGTTAACATTATGTGCCTAGGAGGTCACTCCGTTAGGTAGCTGTTGCCATGAAATGCTTAGGTACTCATGACATTTTATAGCAATTATTATCCTATACCTGCATACTCTACCATGTGCTAGGTTTCCCCCTTTAAATGCTAATGGACTAAAACCATTTGGAAAGTACTGCTATACTTTGTTTAGGGGCCAAGATCATATGGCAACATGACTCTCATGGCCTACCTTCTTGTTTGGTCTTCCCCTATAGCGCTTTGAAGTCATTTCCAGGCATTCTGTATAACTTTACCTTGATATAGCTGGGAGCTGCCTGCCTTTTCACCACTGCCTGACTCTTCCCTTTTATTCCACACCCATCTTCCATTCTTTTGCCGGAGCATTTGGAACGGCCCCTGGGAGCTGTGCTGAGTAACTGAAGAGAACCACTGGCTCTTGCTGCACTTTCATTAGGAGCAGAATTATTAGAAAATAGATCACGTACAGGAATAGACAGTTTTGCAGAAGCCTCATCTAGGAGAGTGACCTTTATTTAGACAACAAACAAAACATCATATAGAAAATGTGTTCCTGTTTAAAATATTGTTTTATAATTTTGTCTACTTGTCTAGTACAAGTAAATAAAATGGTATTTAAATTGCAATATAAAATCCTTCTGGAAAGGGAGTGCGGTGCGGGAACACGTAGAGGAACAATTTGGGGGCTGGGAGGTGTATTCTGTTGGTTCGCACTGAGCGCAATATTGTCCAGAATGTGCCTTGCCTGCCAGTGCAACATGTAAATGAAGAACTCAGCGGGTCCGATAAATAAGCGGGGCAACTATGCAGAATTCTAAGGTACATTAGGTTTTACTATATTGTGTAGCTACATTTCCAAGAAATGTCTCCGGAAATGCAAGCTGTGTTGAAAGCTCATGGAGAAAGAGTCTTCTTTCCCATTTTTTCATGTGAAAGTTGAAACAGACCTATCATGCCAGACTGTTTTTACAACCAAGCAGGTTTCATGAAAAAATGCTAAAGAGAGTATTTGCCAGTCAGAGCCACATCAGCCATTGTAACGTGCATTGGAAAGGAGCATGTCCTTATGAACATCTGCAGACTACATGCATACGCATATGAACACACAGTGAGCCACACACATTCACACACATGCACAAACATACACATTAGGGGTGTACCGAATAGTAGATTTAAGCATTTGGCCGAATACCGAATAGTTGGAGAAGTATTCGTCTGGAGACAAATACAGGGCCAAATAGTTGCCTTTTTGGTAAATAATGTTACATAGACAAGAAACACATATTGAAAATGAAAAACAGACTTTAAAATATCCACATCCAAACTTTTTTGCATTTTTAATCTTTGTTGTCTACAGAAGATGTTTGAATAAACCCTGAATGGAGTATATTATCAGAAAATAAACTGTTAAATACCAGCGCAGTTTGTATTTCTGTGCATTCATATGTGTCACTTGTTGGGCAGAGCCCAAGTAACTAAGACTAGCCAAATAGTATAGTATGCATGTGTGCAATCACTGTGAGAGGAGAATGGGATGTGTCTACTTACACATCAAATTGTTCCTCTTGGGTCAGTCCATCTTTAGACTCCTGACGCCAGCAAGGCACTGAAACACAAAAGGAGAGATTACATCCATTAGGTAAAATACACCAGACAACAATATATAGCGAATGCTGAGTCGTCCATAGTTATCGACTGACCCTACAGGGAAGGGACAGTGCTGATTTTCAGAACTTTAATTGGCGTGTGACTGTTTATTTTACTTATTTGATTTGCTTCACTTGTACATCCATTTGGTCAAATGTTTCTGAATTGTAAACTTGTATTTCCTCGTCTTTATATACACAAATACCACTCTTTTTTAACTCTTGAATGGTGGAAGGAATATCTCTACGACCACAGACTTGGGCATTTTCGTTACAAAAAAGATCGCCATGTTCTTTAGTAACATGTGTTACCTTTACTCTATTCAAAGGGACTCATTTTGGCAACATGAGAAAGTTGGAGGACAGGAATTGTAACCCATGTTTCGAAGATATAAGCACATCTCAGCACATCTCTGCCGCAGGCACACTTCCCACTGAACCATATTACTTGCTTTATAACCTAAGCCTGTAGGTTGAATGCAGTTCTTTGCTGCAGGCACACTACCTCCTGAGCTATTTTACGTAGGCTTTGGAACTTACTCCTATATGTGCAACAGCTATATTAATCCACTTAATATTATTTGGATTGGGAGTTGGTGGGGTTGGAACCTGTAATTGTCAGGCTGCACACACAGGCCATCAGCAAATCCATAAGCTCCAAAAGAAAATACAATTTTAACATAGCCTTCATGAACTACTGTTCCAGCTCGATGGTTTTCAACTACAAAATACAGGGTCGACCAGAGAAACATTCAAAATATTGAGAGTGTTGCTTCAGCTCACTGCTCCCCAGAAAACCACCAGTTTAAAGCCTGTCTGTCCAGCAGGGCATTCAACCCAGAGCGCTTTGGGATCATACCAATGTTAAAAGGCAGTATTTTAAATTAAAAAAAAATGTTTATTAAGTGCATGCTGTTGCATTTTAATTAACCTTATACACAATAAGAAGACTATACATACATATCAAAACAATTAATTACATCATACGTTTAAACATCTAATACATTAGAAATGCACACATTCATTAGAGCACCGTATTTTGTCAAAAATATTTCATGAAAAATTCGAAAAAAAAGAAAGATATTAAAAAATTGGATCTAGCCCTTGACTAGCAGGGTCCAGCAGCTGTGTTGCATAGGAATGCTTCTCACAATATTTCGGCTCTAATACATATGTGATAGGCAGCAGATGACACAAGTGATTCTGCACCAAAGAGCATACTCCAAAACTGGTCTGACCCGTGTGACTTAAATTTGACATACCTTTTTACATAATTCGCACTGAGAGCTGTGCATTGTGTCAATATATGGCAAACTCTTTCCACTTGAAGCTTACATAAATGATAAATCCGCTCCATCATAGGGATGCCCTTCCAAGCTCCGGTGTTTGCAACACTGGCAGAATGTCAGAGCGCAAGTACACAATAGAGCGAATCAAAGCTGGTATGAGCAATTTTACTAAATACTTTGCCAGCGCATTCTCAGAACATCACCTGTTGTGAGTAGGCAGTGTATTTGCGCAGTTCAGCCAGACACGCAAGGGACAGGATACGGACTCATCTTGCTTAAGAACAAAGGCACCTCCTGGTCTGATAAGCAAAGCAAGTCAATAGCCTGACAATGAGAATTTACCAAGTTCGCCATAGCCTCGTATCAAGATCTACGAGAAAAGCTCTTAGGGTGGTCCACCGAATGATGCAGTAATGAGTCAATGACACTCTTCTTGAAGTTAATACTGACCCATAACTTGCATAGCAACATTTTCCACAGGGACATCAACAATTGTAAATCCAATTCTAGTCTGATGGCCTCCATAGGGATTGACCCTGGAGACCTAGCAAAGAGTGCAGACTTGTTGCTTCTTATTTGGGCAGCCGAGAGATGTCTTTCTCAGGCAGTGCTTCTAGTGCGTACATGATTCCTAGGATAATGGAAACTTTATAGGCAATGAACATTGCCTCTATCAAATGGTCTCCACAGTTATCAATAACTTTTCTGATTCTCAGACAATTTTTCCCAGCTTTCGTGTGAATAATGTCTGCTAAGTACATGAAGGAGGGAGAAGCCTTGTTATAGATGCCCAGGTACTTACACATATTGGTTTGTTCCAATCGTGTATCAACCAGATGCCCATTATAGGTAGGACAACCATAGGCCATCTTAACAATGGTCCTAATTTTGGTTTTAGCCGTGTTAATGTGCAAACCATTGGTTTTCGCATAGAGATACAGAGCATTAAGTGGATGCTGTAGACCGACCACAGTCCTGTCCAAGGCGACAGAATCGTCTACATATGTTACACAGGTGATATCCTCACTACCAAAATGGGGCGGATGGTTCCGCGCTGACTTCAATGCCAAATCATAATTGGCCACAAATAAATTGAAAAGCAGGGGTGCTAGGACGCATCCCTGTTTAAGTCTGATATTTGTAGAGAAGGATTGGGATAGGATGCCTTCCTGCGACATTCTAACTCTGACCTTAGTGTCGTTGTACAGCAACTTTATAAAATAGAGCAAGGAAGGGTCTATTCCCACATTTTTTCCGATCATTTAGAACATATAACACTAATGAATGTTGTGCTGTAATCCACATAGCAGAGATACAGTGGAGTTTCCGGATTGTTATGTGTATCTCATATTAATGTGAGGAGAACCCATATTATAGTATTATGAGTGGTGCTAAAACCCTTCCTAAAACCTGTCTGGTGATTGGCTGTGGTCCAGGGTGAGAGAATTTCTAATGGGAGATTAGCCACAATCTTGGCACTGCAATCAAGGATGGCCGATAACCTGTAACAGGCAGGCTGATGACATGAGTCCTGCTTAAATACTAGTATCAGTGTAGATTTTCAGCATAGCCAAGGATTTTACCAGTCTCACATAGTCGGAGAAAGAGCTCTTTTAATAGGGCAGCCCAAAACTGTGGATATTTTTTAAGTATTACATTACAGAATCCATCAGGACCAACAGCCCGGAATGCTTCGGCTTTACTAATTGTACCCACCAGTTCTGACTCTTTGACATAAATCCATACAGAGGAACCGGTCATGGACCTCACCGTACCCCAGTGGCGAGTCGACTTTTTTATCCCAGTGCTGTTCTCGAATGTGAGATGCCCACTCGGCTTCAGTAATCCCACAGACTTCTATGGCCACCAGACCTGCTCTTTGGGAACGCAACAAGTGCCAGAATGTGTTAGAGGTGTGTGTTCTTATCAGTGCATTGATGAACTTCACTCCAGATGAAGCATCCTTACATTGGTAATCACATAACCAGTGCTTATATTGAGTTTTAGCTCTGGCTACTCTTATCCCATAATAACCGACTTCTCTTCATCCTGTGCAACTGTGCGTTTAAGGCTCTCTTCTTTTTTGCAATGCCAATATCAAAAGGCGCCCCCGCTTTGCCTGCATACTTCGGCTGACGAGATGTCTATGCTCATAGGGTCAAAAAGTGCCCATCATGATGTTGAAGTCCCAGTGGCAAGCCTGCATAATTTCACCACAGGTTTTCCCACAGCGCATGAATGAGACATTAAGGCTGTTTGTGTTGGCACTCGACCACAGACGCCTGTCCCCCTGTAAATTCACCACTGTATCATAACTCACACTTTCCTGGACTTGTACTGTGACCGCATTGCATCGCATTTTTAACATTACATGATCACTCATTTCGACGCAACAAGCCTGAAGCTCAGGGAGCAAATCCAGGATTGTCTGTTTGACAAAATACTAGCATGTCCAGACTTGGATGGAATTGTGAATATTAGCATGTCCAGACTTAGATAGAATTGTGAATATTAGCATGTCCACACTTAGATAGAATCGTGATTACTAGCATGTCCAGACTTGGATAGAACTGCGAATGTTAGCATGCTAAAGGTCAGGTAACCCACTAACCAATATAAGCTCAAACTCTCCATACTTATTTCACTCAAAAAATTAACACAACCATCTCTCGCACAACAAGCCGCACGCACTTCACAACACTGAAACACCACATAAACCAGAGCAACAGCACACGCGGACTGACACCGATCCAATACCCGCACCAAAGCTCAGTATCTGGTGTATACCGAGCTGAAGCTGCAAACAGAACACCACTCCTCTCACTATCCTACTCCCTCTTCACCTTACTAAACCATCCCACCTTATCATTTACAGATCTGCCAGAGCGCCTGGGGACCAATTCCGTTGGTGACGGTGCGGGGTACAAATACCTTTAACATTTAACATTTAACATTTAACAAAAATGAAATCAATGCAGCTGCTGTATACACCATTGGACCAAGTCAAATTCGTATCAGACTACTTGATAACTAGGGGAGATAACTCAAATTTAGCAAGTGTCTCCAGCCATTCCTTGCCCCTTTTCACCAACAGAGTTACATGCTCAACCGGGGTAGCATCAGGTAGATCAAGGGAGCAGTCCGCATTAAAGTCACCAGATGAAATTATTCCCCCCTTGCGTGACTGTGCTGTCCACAGTTGAAGGATGTCAGTAATCACATTTATAAATTCAGATGTGTAATTATCCCAAGGCGGATGTTATAGAGTTGTCACCAACACCACCTGAGCCCGAGGGAAACCAGGGTAGCAAAGCAGCAAGACAGTTGGCATGTTCCTTCAGCCCAATAAAAGTGTTTAATGAATATTCACAGTTAGCACCAATAAAGCGACCCCCTTTGGGGTGGCTCGCTTTCGGGGATGAGGATAGGCGAGAAATCACAGAATATCCATCCAGAAACAAAGGTGAGGTTAAAGGGATGGTCTAGTAAACATTTTTATTTAAAAAATAGATAGGCAACATAAAAAAAAAATACTAACATTCTCTTTTTTAAAACTTCCTATGTAAAATTTTGAGCTATTCAAGCTCAAAATTCGCAAAAGCAAGCACATGGACGCATCCATTTTGTGAAATGGAGGCCCTCCTGTGCTGGCTTTTGCTTTTGCGGCACTAATGAAGGAAAAGCCAGCCAGCTGTAGTAAACAAAAGCTACCGCTGGGTGGCTTTCCCTTCATTAGTGCTGTAGGCGGAGGACGGGGACCGGAGACCAGAGCAGGAAAGCTGCAGCTGAATCTCTGTAAGTGCTATTTATTTATTGTTTTTAAAAAAGCACTAGCTGCGGTTTATTTTCTAAGTTTTCCGGGCTGGAGGAGCCCGGAAAACTTAGAAATAAAACCGCAGCTTTAAAAACGTTGTATTTATGTTTGCGGTCGCTTTTGAAGCGACCGCAAACATAAATACAACGTTATTGTGTTGGAAAACGCTGCGGTTTTTCTTTCCAAGCTCGGACAGAAAAACCGCAGCGTTTTCCAACACAACCGCGTTGTTTCGGCCTGAATCTGCTTTTCCATTTGGGGTTCTCGGGCTGGGGAGCCTGAGAGCCCCAAATGGGAAAGCAGATTCAGGCAGAAACAACGCGGTATTGCGGAAAACAACCGCTGGTTAGTTGCTTGGCCAGAGTAGGGGGATGTTCCATGGTGTCCCTCTGGCTTATAACTAAGCGTTGCATCTCTTATTGGTGGTGTGGAAGCATGGAAAACAGACACATCGAAGCCCAGCACAAGCAAAGATTTTGCATGATTGCAGATTCACTCTGCCACTAAAGGAAATGCAAATGAGACCAGTGCTCATTGTGTATAACTATATGCCCTAGGCAACTCAAGCCTTTCAATGTCTTCGGAAGTCATAACACGCAGATCTGGAGTAAGATGTAATAATTCTAAAAGCCAGGAACGGTGTGAGAATCGGCTGCCAGCAGTAGGGCCAATCTCGAGGTTTTTAATATGTTTAGAACCAATATGTTGGATGGAGTCGCAAACAGATGACAAGTGTAGTGTTTCAAGCCGTGATGGCCAAGTGGACCCTTCATAAGTTGAAGCTTCTTTAATCACACCGGAAGGTAAAGGTAACTGACCAGAGTGACCAATAAGAGTATTTAAGAGATCTGTAGCTTCAGTAGGTACAGGCCGGACTTCTACTGTATGCTCCCGTGTCATACCGGGTGCAAATTGGTTATTAGAAACGGTGGTATAACTGGGGGCACGTGTGGGGCCCTGGATGAAAGTGTGATTATATGCATACAAGCACTCACGAACCACAATAGACTGAGGCAGGAGGTTCCAAACTTCTGTGAGAGTACTTGCAGACTGCAGAGATGAAGGACCGCTTACTGAAACTCGCACTGATGCATTAGCCCTGTGTACAGAAGCAGACTAAACTTGAGGCAAAGTTGGCCTAGGTAGAGGCGGCCAAGAAGAAAGCATCCATTTGTCCAAGGGACCTTGTAGCAAGACCTGTCTGGTAGTCCCATCATTTAAATCATTAGAAAAAAGGTATTGCCCTGCTGATACCTTCCTTTTGTAAACAACTTGTTTTCGAGGGGTTCTAGTTGATACGGTTTTTGTAAATGCTACTTGTTTGCCTTGCTGGCTTAAACAGGCAGCTTGGGGGAGTAGACATTGTTCAAAGCTTATTGCTTCTGAAACTTTGAGGAGTTGTTGCCGCGCCGCCACGCGTTCGGAGCAGGTAAGTAGCAGAGTATTTGTATTACACGCCCCGCTGGATGCCTACAAGGTGATCACATGATCAGTAATGCCCAGTGGGTCACATGACGGATTCTGCATGCGTAAAGAAGTGGCGACCTGGCCGCCATGAGTAGGATTAAGGTTCGTGCGGGAGTCAGAGCTGGAAACAATGATGATATCAATAACTAGAGGCACTATATGTTTCACCTCACATTGATCTCTGACACTTTAGTGCAGGAAAGAAGCCAGGCGTCAAGTTTACATGTTATCGTGTTCAATGGGGAGAAAGAACAGAGTGTTTTGGGAGTTGTTAATTAAGGTTGAGACATCCTCTTTGCTTTCGCTTTCAAACTACGAAAGCTCCGACGGAGGCACTAGCATCTCTAAGCCGGAACTTGCCGAGAGATCAGTGGCTAAAATGTCTACTAGTACTGTTAGGAGCCAAAGAGTTGCATTGCAAGCTTGAGCACAATTTGAGGAATGATGCATTATTGTCAATTGAAGGGAACAGAAAGGAGTGCTTTTCGTTAGTTTTTCACTGACATTGTCTTCAATGATCAAATTACCTATCAGATTTGCACCTTGCGCGGAGTTGGCTTCCTTATTTTCGAAATGGCCAGTAATTTTCATTTGGGAGGGGCCCGTCATGGCCTCTTTGTGCTTCTTGTTTGTTCTTGTCAGAGCGATGGTGTCACAAATGTCATGAGGGCTTCATAAGCCATATCCTGATTGTATCGTTCTTTACATTTGTGCAACATTCAAAATGAAGGTTAAGGTAAGTAAGCTCTAACTAGCGCTGGCAAGGCTCTAAGAGGGAATAGCGAAGTAGAGGTAGAGGAGACAGCAACTACAGGCCCTCGATAGCAAGCTCTGCAGTAGCGGGTTAATGCAACACCCCCTCGGCATTGTGATTTCTGGCACTCACCTCGCAGGAATCGATCGCTCGGCGCTGGTTCCCCCTTCCCGCTTCCTGAAGACATTCACCCGAATGCACGTGCGCGTATGTGCACAACCTCCCTCTTTATAGCTCTTCCGGTGATGCTGGTGGGACTTCAGGTAAATCCACCAATCACAGGATAAGATGGCTAAAAATGCACATAATTTGAAAGCTGAAGTACGAGTTAATTCAAAAACAAAAGCATCCAGGTCTGCGTGTCTGCACTCGCTGAAGGCACTCAATGGAAGGCGCTATACAAATGCCCAATTACATAACATAACATGAAGTGCAGGAACTTTGTTTGAACTTTCACACCTCTGCTCTGCCTGTACTCAATGAAAAAAAGTTACAGTAGCATTTGTTTAATGATCCTTTTAACGGGTAAACATGACAGGTGTAAGGAATTTGGACAATCTGAATGGTGACTAAGCACTCGCCTGGGCTTCTTGAAATATTTAATTAAAAAGGTATGATGGTAGACCAACCTCAGGAAAATGTGTGGGGCTTAACTATACACATATTCCTATGCTCACACCATGACAAATGCATAGATTTGTGTACTCTGAGTGGACACATCATAAAGGCACAGTCCACCCTGTCATATTTAGATGGAATGTGATTGCCTGGAGTGCACAATGTCATCTCCAGGAAAGGGGAGGGCCAATCTTCCCCCGCCATGGCCAGCCTGATTAACTAAATGTCCCAATGGATCCACCCTGCTCTTTGGGTAGGCCCTTCAGCTGGTGGTAGCAATTAACCTGCCAATAGATGGCACTTCAAACAGGCTCATGTGGGGCCTGGCTGCAGAGATTAACAAAGAAGACAGCAACCCAACAACCTTTCTCATGTAACTGTGCCAACCTTAAGCTAGCTCCAGCCCTCAGTGTCAATGACAGTGAGCTGTCATGCTAGTACAGTTGTTTACAGTAGACCACTCCATTAGGGGGACCCCATTCGTAACTTCCGAGAATGTGGTTTGCAGTAGCCAGAGAGTCAGGTCTCGCCCCAGTTACAAAGGAGACCTGCTGCTTTGACATGTACCGCACAGGAAGAACCATTAACCACTACGAAATAAAACCCACCCCATAAAGGATAAAACTACAGACAGGAATAAGTGTGGGTCTTAGTGTCACAAGGGAGTGAGCCCAGAGCACTTTCTGCTGAAAGAAGGATTCTGCCATTTTAGTTCTGGGTCACACCTTGTTCTTGTTTTCACCCCTTTATGTTTCCTGTTACAAAGCACTTTGGTTATGACCTCACGCATACAGAAGATAGATGGTTGGTAGGGACCCCATTACTGGTTTCTTAACATAGGCTTAGCCTACACCAATCACTGTGGCCCACTTGGCTTTAACAGAGGTCTGAGCCCCTCTGTTGGCAGATAATCTGAAGACTTCACTTGAAGTAACAAAAGAAGAACTCAAACGTGAACCCTGGCTGAAGGTACAGTCTGCCTTACATCTACCGCCAGTGAAGGGAGGCCAGGATATCCAAAGAGGGAAGCAAGACTCCTCCCCTAAACATCTCTCAGAGAACAGAAGGAGAAACAGAACTCGGAGGACCCTCGAGCCACTCCAGAACTGGTACACAGCTGCAAACAGTGTGCACTGCTAGGCTCTGCAGTAAGCTTCCTGGATAGGAAGGGCCACAAAGTCTCTGAACCTACAACCAAGGACAAGGCAGCTGTCTACAACACACTACTGAGCTTTGGGCCATCCGCCTTAAAGGACAACACAAGCCCATTGATGAATCTGGGAGAAGTGCCTCAACGAGCACCTACCACAGTCTGCCTTATAAGACATGTTCAAGCTAGTCGAGTTCCTAAATCTGCAACTGATGGAAGCGCTGACCGCTGTCAAGCCGCCATCACTTAAAGACATTCAAAAATTTGCGACCAGTGCTTCAGAACCACTGATCAGTACTGAGACGATTCCTGACCCCGAGCCGCTGTGTAGGCCAGCCTGCAGCCATTCGTCCAGCTGCACTCGCTGAACCGTCATGCCGCCTAATACCGTCAATGACTCCCATCTCAAACTCTGTCACAGAAGCCTGGAAAGCACCCTGAAACCAACTTGACCCTGTCGAACTACAAGAACAACTACAGCACAAGGTGCATTGTGGTTCTGTCATCATGGTCCTCCCCGCAGGCCCCTAGAGACATTTTAAGACCCATTGCTCCCTTTGTGCTAAAACCAAGACACCTTAACAAACAGTTGTGGCTATTAACCAAACCCAGGCCTGGACTGGCCCACTGGGACACCGGGAGTTTCCTTGGTGGGCCTGGGCACACAGGGCCTCTTTTCTTGGGGGAAGGCAGTGCCAATTTTGCGAGGCCCGGGGGGCCGGTTTTTTCCTTTGCGGAATTTGCCGTGTATTTGATTAATGCATTTGCATTGTCTCCATCTGCGGAGAGGCCCGGGCTGGGGTGGCGCAGAGTCTGCTTCAGCCTGGCCCGCTCCCAGTGAAATGTATTTAGCTTTGTCTGGTTTATTTCTGTCCTGACTCATCGTTTCCGTGCACGGTGCATCCTGTGGGTGCTCGTGGGGGCCCTGTGCTGGCCTGGGCACATAGCTGTGGCAGTAGGTACGGGAGCACGCCACAGCTGGAGTGTCCCATTGCACTGAAGCCAGTAACGTCTTCCCATTACCTGGGTGTACGGGCGGCATTCCGTGCCTCGGGGTTCCTGTTAGACAGCAGCAGGGGCCAATGCACTTTTCACACTGAGTCTTTTTTTTGGAGTCGCCTCCGCAAACTTGGTCTGCTAGTCTAACCGGCAATTTGCACTAGTTCAGTGCCCTTGCTTCGCGCCCTGTGCCACAGCCTGTCAGTGCTCTTACTGGTGGCTTAAAGTTGCACCTGATGGTGTCAGTTTATTGCTCATCTGTCTTTTGCAGCGGCAGAGTTCAATGCCATTTGCTGAACTCCTCAATCCTTTTTTGGGAACTGGTCGTGTCAGTGCTTTGTCAGCGTCTCGGAAAGCAACAGATGTGTGTCCTTTGGCCCTTTGGGAGCTGCACGTTTCCTAAGCTTACCCCCAGGTGTCAAATCCTAAAAATTAAAGTGGGGGGACTCATCAAAAAAAGAATGGGATGTGACGTAGCCAGAAATTATCATATCAAGGTAAAATATGCACATTTCATTAAATTGGTTTTGCATAACCACCCAAATTGCACAAGAGGAATGGCATTTGCCTTTCATAAAATCAGCACACACACAAAACCAAGAGGGGATATTTTCTTCTAATAGTGTTTTTGAAAACGTTAAAAGGTGTGCATGTTTTAAACTCAAAAAAACAACACAAATGTTTTCCATGGGACTTGCAGTACCGAAATGGGACATTTCACCTTTAGTTGTTTGCTATTCTTCATCAGGTTACATAGTGCAGTGGTGAAGTGTCCGGACTACTCCGGTTTGATCCCTGAGTTTGGCTTAAATTCAAAGAACACATTCAATGTTTCTCATTTTAGCTGGGGGAACTGAGTCCACCCTCTGAATAAAGTGGGGGGACTCCGTCCCCCCGCGTGTACCCTCGACTTGAGCCCTGCTTACCCCGCCCTATTGAGTCTTCTGTGCTGATCCCTAGTGAACATTTGGGAGGCAGGCTTGTGGCACAGTGTATTTTTTTCAAGCCGCTCTGGGACTTTCAGAGGTCAGTATTCTACGCGCATTCCCTGTGGACTTATTCAGAACGCAGGGATCTGTGTTCTTTCGTGAGTCCTCTGACCTACTAGCTACGGAACTGAGCTCCTACAGCATTGTGTGAAATGGCCTGGTTGTCTGTGCTTAGGGACTCCAGTAACATTACATCAATGGATGTGAATCCTGGCCAAGGAGAGGGAATCGCCCCCCTTCCCCGTGGAGACCCTGACCAATATCCTGGATGCTGGGCATACCAACCCTCTTGTCAGGAGGCAAGTAGGTGAGTACAACAAGCTATACGCTTCCACTCAGTCATGACACAGGCTGTATCCACCCATGGCCAAGGTGCGGGAACATGTGCTGGACGCCTTGGGCCCAGCCCCTGGCCTGGACCCTGGTTGGGTGAGCACCCCCCACTCCAGGGTATCCGGAAGGATGCGCCGGCCCCACATACCCTCAGGAGAGGGAGAGTAGAGTCCATGGAGGAGGACGCCTCCCAAGTCATCCTTTTCCCTTCCACAGGTGAGTGGGGGTGCTATAGGGATGTTGGTCCCTGTCAATCCTCCTGCCTGATTGGTTTAGGCCGGTGTTGCTGGTCAGTGGTCCTAAGTGTTTGGTCTTGGTTGGCCTCCCTTACTCGTTAGGTTTCGCGCACCCATTTCTCTGTGAGGCTAGAGAGCAGCCTGATGTGCATTTTTAAAACAAGGTTAATTATAAGTCGCACCAAAAAAGGCTGCTTTAAAAGTATTAGAGCTACCATTTTCTTCCAACATGCTTACTATTGAGCTTTGTTTTAGGAGATTGACTTTATGCAAGTTACATACATGGAATGTTTTTGTCAATCATCAGAGGTATGGAGCTTAGCTTTGAATCGTGTGTTTGTTTGGCAATGGGTGGTTTCGAGAGCGGAGGATAGCCTGGTTGTTCGGTGTGCCTGTCACGAATTCCAAGTTCTTGGGGGAAAATGGCCTCCAGTTTATTCTAACTTCAGATATTTTGTTTCCGCTTTCCTATTTTATGGTTACGTTGCTTGCTTGAATGCAAAGTCATGTCAGTGGGTGGTTTTCATCATTGTGCCGGGGTGTTGAGTGTCTGATAGGCCATTCGTGGAATGTTTGATGTATGGGTTTTAGTTTTTAGGTGCAGGTGCGTTGATAACAAACAAGGCTCAAAACAAACTGTGACGTTTTGAGACCAAGTTATTGGGCCCCAGCATGAGACCCTGCTTGAGATCCTCGCTCCATATAAACTCATACTTAAATTGGACACTGGCTGTTGGGCACTGCAGCCACGCACGGGTGTGCACAGGGACGTCATTTCACCAAAATGCCAGGGGTAGCGGAAGTGACATCACCCGACCCCTGACCCTCTGATGACATCACAGGAAGTGATGTCATTAGACCCCGCCCCAAAGTGATATAGCGGGTAGCGATGGAACATGACATTTCACCCGTTGACAAAACAAGAAGTGGCATCACATAGCATTGTACACTATGAAAAATATAGTTATGATATCACTATATGATGTACATTCATACAAGAATGGATCGCCATATGTATCATTAAGTTCAGTGTTTATTGGCCCGTATTACCAAATGGCTGTGTATGCAAGCAGACGTCCATGACCAAATGATAAGCGTAAGTGCTATATAATAACACATCATTAAGCGCTTTATATAGAAAAAATATACACCCAATATCACCCAACCTGTGTTGGTACTCATTTATCGACCTCAGAAGGATGAACGGCTTAGGCTTAGTGAGGCGTTTAAGAACAGACTAAATCAGTGACTCACCCCCTGAAGTGTGCCTGAAATAAACATTTAATGAGGCCAGCAATTACTGTATAGAATTCCAGAAAGACACATTATTTGGTATTCCTATTCTTTCTTATTTAGGGTCAGTGCTGAAAGTGTTAGAAGAAAAATAAGAACAAGTGCCTCAAGTCTTTTTTTTTAAGGGGCCTGAACAAGAAAGCCAGCCACCCCAGAAGTAAAGAGCCACAGCCCAGGAGCTTGTATTTTTTTTTTTTAGTAGAGGTCGCAAGGGACACCACAGAGGTCGCAAGGGACACCACAGAGGTCGCAGTTGCGACCCCTGGCGACCCCCAAATGACGTCCCTGGGTGTGCACCATCCATATGTTTGTACCCTTTTTGCCAAGCCTCTTATCAACTGGGCAGTACTTCACATATTTTGACTAGAGCAAAATGGCCATTCTTTCCCTCAGCCAGAGGTCACGTGGCAAGGCCTCGGAAATGCTGTAAGTACCTGTAAGTACCTGGTCATATGATGGCAGTGAGCTGGCAGCCTAAAGGACTGGCTCTGCCGGGGATGTTTAATTCTGTGTAGGAATGCAGGGGGCGTTCTTTCCAGCTGGGAAACGTAAGAAGGCACCGTTATATTCATTAATGTTCCCAACTTCCCCCGCCCACATCCTCCCTCCCTCCAAACCTTTTAACATCTCTCCTTGGGAAAATCCAGAGACTCAAATCCTATATGGAAAAAAGAGCTATAGAAAACCCTGTACTTGATGTGCATTGATTGAGGGAGATGCAGGATGGGTGTGCGGGGGGCTTTTTCTCACACACATGACCATATGGAACCAGCAGCAAAGAGGCAAGGAGAGGGCAAGAAACAAGAGCACCAGTTGGCAGCATCCATGTATGTGCGGGTGGGACAACAAAGCTTTAAGCATTGGCAAAGCCAACCGTATTGGCCTGTGTACAGGTATTAGATAGGCATTTGATTAACACTGCTATTGTATGTTCAGGTAGTTGCACTATTTTACAGCTGCTACCATTAATTGCCAGTTAATACCATCACAGCAGTGACTCGTAAATGATTATTCCACTAAAGCCCAAACAATTGGATTCTAATTTAAAAATGACCACCTCATCACTTTTTGTTCCGCATTCATACATACAGTATTTCTTCATGCATTAATGGTCTTTTCCCAGCCATAATCAAGCAGAAGCACTCTGAGGTCTGCAGTCATAGTAAATAGCTACAACGTGGAGGCTTAAGAATTGCTGGGCTGGCAAAACCACCCAAACAGGTTCATGGGACATTTGTTATTTATGTAACCAAACTTCATGAAAGTCACTGCTGTGCCTAACATGTGATGGCAGCAGTAAAATAGTGTGACAAGGCATGGGCATATAAAGCAGTGTGCCTGGCAAATGCCTAATATTTATACATAAGCCAAAACTGTTGGCTTTCCCAGTGCCTGTTTTTAACAGGACTTCAGTGAAGGACACACATAGGGGCTGAAGGCAGACCGGTCTACGACATTTTATTATACCATTAGCAGGTTTACACCTTCAATTAAGTCCTTAACTCTTGAAGGCTGAGAAAACACTGCAAAGTTTGATGGTAAGGCTTGATTAAAGGAAGCTGAAAGAATTCCCATGCAGGTGTTTTGGACGGGGAGGGGCCCCAGAGCCGTAGACCTTGTCACAGAACTGTATGCAAAGTTATGTTATTTTATGAGTTGTGTTGTAATGTAACAGACGCATGAACCCTCCATAAGTAGCATTTTCTGTAATATCAAGAATTGACGCGATTCACGGATGATGTTTTGAGGGCCACTATTTTTGAGACGAGGGGTGGGCCACTTTTTTTGGGTGTCTGGGCCTATTTCTTGTTCCAGTCCGACCTTGGCGACGTTTCAGACCCGCTCTCTGCAGACACTATTGCGTGTTAGAGCTCTCCCATTATTAGGCAGTCTCATGGAGAATCACACTGCGACGGGCAGCTCTGTGTGCCTGCAGCAGGTAGGTGTGTGTCTCTGTTTCTCTTTACCTTCATGCACTGCCTGCTTGCTCATTAATTGCAATCATGTAATTCTCACTCTCCTGCTTCTCGGTTTCTTGTCTGAAACTTCTTTTCCCTTATACGTGTATCCCCCTCTCTCTGTTTTCACCTTCCTCTCCCTTAGTTTCTCTGTTATAGACCTCCATCTATATGTCTGAATGTCTGTATGCATCCGATTTGTCTATTTCTTTCACTAGTTCAGTATCTGCACCTGTGTCTTTATCGACTTAATTGCACACATGTTAGGTCACTGTTACAGTCAGTGTCTTAGCAAAAGACTGTTTCTCGCTATTTTCAGGGTATGACTACTCGATGTCCAGTATGAATGAACATTTCACAAACGTAAGAATAGACGGTGCTGTGTGCATTTGAAAATCACCAAAATTATAGTTTATTTGTAAGGCATGTACTCTTCCTATCTTTAACATGAAGTTTAAAAAAATACAGGAGACCACCAGGGGGCGCGAAGCATGCAGGACGTGTAAGCATCGCGCTCCTGAAAGCACCGCAGGGCCTAGTGGACTTTCCTAGTCCCCAGCCTGGAGTACGAGACTGAGCGAGAGAAGACCTGTCTCCTGATCGGAGGGCCCCACCCTGAGACCCGCCGCAGTGTGGACCGGGGCCCTAGCTATAGAGGGGTCCTGTGAAAGTGCACATGAGCGACACCGGACGCCACCGCCCCCGCGGCCCCATGAAGAGGCCCCACCCCCCCTGTTTTAGAAGCATATTTCGCACAGGTGTGATGGGGGACGCAACGCACCGTGGGGGACCTGCAGTGGGGTGTGTGCAGATGCGGCCCCCATGGACGCGGCCCCCACGGACACAGTGAACCCTACGAGAGCCGAGGACCAAGGAGGACACGGCCTGGGCTTCCCGCCCGCTATCAGCGCAGCGCAACGGGTGCAGCACAGAGGGGTGCCCCCCAATACACCGGGGCCTTGAGCTCGTTCCTGGCCCACACCCAGCGAACGGAGGCCCCTGCGACCAGTATCGGCCCCGTGGACGCCCCAGAAGCGCCTTGGCCTACTCAGCGGAGCCCAGCACAGTGATGGGGAGCAGTTGGAGGTGAGGAGAACATGGGGGGGCAGGGACAATCGAGTGAACGAGTGGACGAGCCACCTGGGGGCAGCCCCCCCAGGGCCTTCTCCTTGGTTGCATGCAGGTACGCCACCCGGTCGGGGCGCGACGACAATAGCACGGGGCTGCCCGAATTCGACAGATCCTACTAGGCCCAGTATCGCCGAGACTCTTCTCAGACCAAAAGGCCTCACCTAGGGCTCAGCGCTACTCACGGATCCACGTGCCCTCACCGTCCGAGTATCCAGTGGCCCGGTCACTGTGGGGGCCCTGGACCGTCGACCCCGACACCGGCCCTCTTAAGGGGTATAGCGGCACCGCCCTGAGGTGCACCAGAAGTCTCGGACCCTGGAGCAACCCCCAGTACCCAGGGCGATCTCATCCCTCCAGCGCTTCCGCTGACCCCTCGTGGCCACGGGTGTGGCCCCCAGGGATGCCATAATCACCATGCCAGCGGGTGGCGATCCCCCTCCCGCAGCACTCACCAAAGAGGATCTCAAGGACATTCTCCAAGAGATTAAGGCAATTCGCATGGACATTCAAGCCTCCATAGTGGATCTCAAGGGGAGGGTGGAGACCCTGGAGGATAAAATGGAAGGCATAAAAATAATCACCCCCAGGCAGTCCTGCTCGACATGAAATACGAGGCTAGGCTAACGGACTTGGAAATGAGAGAGGAGGACATAATTTTGAAGATGGACGATCTTGAAAACAGAGAACTCCGAAACAACCTGCGCATCATGGGTGTGACTCAAGAGAGAGGTGAAACTCCGGCGGACGTGGGGAGGAAGGTCCAGGGCCTGATAAATCAGCTTTTCACTTTGGAGGGCGGCAAGGAAGTCCAGCTGGAAAGAGCGCATCGAGGTGGAGGGGTCACAGGCGGGGGACCGAGGTCCATTGTGGTGTGGTTCCTCCGTTATAGATAGAAACTGGAGGTCTTGGAGAAGGCAAAAAGACTGTGGAGCTTTATCTTTGAAGGCGACACAATTAAGATATTTCAGGACCTATCCTCCCTCACGCTCACCCGCAGAAGAGATTGTTGTCCACTCACCCAGTGGCTCACAAGCCAAGACATTAGATACAGATGGTCCTTCCCCTTCACCCTTTCCTTTGAACGGGCCGGGGTAGACCATCGAGTGATCAGTGGCAAAGAAGCCTCACAAGTACTACAAGTGCTCAAGGGGGACACCCCGGAAGGGGGAAATATGATGGAGACCCAAGAACCAGGCAATACTGTGAGAGAACCGGCGGGTCCCTGGTCCACGAAGAAGAAAACAAAGGGCAGGAGAAAATTCAGGAAACCTAACACGCCGACGTCGGAGGCTGAAGGGGACTATGAGTGTAAAGATAGTTTAACGGAAAAATTAAGTCTGGCTCGTAGGCGACCCCGGCTGGGGACACAGAGCTTTCTAAGAGAACTGCGGTGCAGGAACATGCACACACCCTGGTGGCTTGCCCGTTGGCAGGCGTCTTGGACAAAGGAGGGAGGAGGAAGGGGGAAGGGAGGGGAATTGATGTTCAGGGGCTCGGGACACGATATCCACCGCACTTTAAACGGGCTCAGGGCAGCCCCGACATGACCGGGAAGACAGGATACTTAAGAAGGGAAAGCAATGGCAGTCAATGAAAAAAGGGGCCGGGTCGAGTAACTCAGGGTGGGCTCACTCAACGTCAAGGGGCTCAACTCGCCGACGAAGCGCTCCCTTCTCGGGAGGAAAATGAAAAATGGAAAGGTGGATATCTTGTTTGTTCAAGAAACCAGAACAGTGAGGGGGGAGGAGAGGGCCATTCCAGGATCTCACGTTGGTCAGACCTTTTGGGCATCAGGCCTTGTAAAGAAAGGCGGAGTGGGCATCCTACTCCAAAGGAACCAGAAACTGACGGAGGTGTCGCGGTGGGAGAGGGAGGATGGAAGAGCCTTGGTAGTGTCCGGCAACCTACATAACTCCAGAGTCAGCCTAGCAGTGATATACTGCCCTAACGTGGGCCAGAGGGAATTTGCTGAAGTGGCCCTGGAGGAGGTGATGGCTAAAACTGAAGGACTCTTGATCCTGGGTGGGGACTTCAATGTGTGGGCAGATCGAGAGCTGGACCATAGTGGGAGTTTGGCCACATCAGGCAACAGAGGAGCTGATCCTCATGGCGGGTTGCGGGAATTAATGTGGGAGCAGGGATTGGTAGACATATGGAGGGAGCTGCACCCTGGACACAGGGGATACACCTTCTACTCCCGCAGTCCATGGCACCTGGACCAGGATAGACTACCTTTTCATGGGGAGTCAGCACATGAGCAGAATAGAGGCCTGTGACATCCGCCCGGTCAGCTGGACAGACCACGACATGGTCTGGTCAGATGTCAGCATAGCGGGGCTGAAACCCAGGGAGTCTCTTTGGAAGTGCAATGACTTCCTGTTGAGGGACGCGGTCTTGAAGGAAGAAATGTCTGCCGCAATTAAAGAATTCTTTGAGCTAAATGACACAGGAGAGGTGAGCCGGGATATGGTGTGGGAGGCGGCTAAAGCGACTTGGAGGGGAAGGTTGATCAGCGAAGGGGCATCCAAAAAAAGAACTAGGATCCTCCTGACCCACAGGTTGAGATCTGAAATAATCCACCTAGAAAGCTCGGAGGGGAAGGCGGAGACAGAGAAAGAAAGGGATCTGAGCATAGCGAGGGAGAAGAGACTAGAATTGAGAGAAATGGAGATGGGGAAAATTGTAGCGGGGCTCCAACATCTACGTCAGAAATACTATGAGAAGGGAGACAAGGCTGACACTATGCTGGCAGCAAAATTGCGAGGCCAAAGGGCTGATAGATGGGTGGCAAGAGTGGTTAGCGCTGAAGAGGGGGAAAGATTGGATCCGGAAGGGATAGTCGAGAGTTTCGCTTCTTTCTATGAGAAGCTCTACGGGAGGGAAGGGGAGACAGTGAAGGAAGAGAGAGAGGTTTATCTCAATGGGGTCACCCTCCCCTCCCTCGATCCCTTAGAGGCGTCGGCCCTAGATGCCCCCATAACTGAGGAGGAGGTCCTTAGAGCCATATCGGGACTTAAACTGGGCACGGCCCCGGGGGAGGACGGGTTATCGGCAGGTTTCTATAAGGTTTTTTCAGGCCTCCTGGCGGGGTTCCTTGCAGACCTTTTTTCGAATATTATGAGAACGGGGAGGGCACCCCCTTCCTTTGGCAAAGCGCTGATCACAGTGATTCCGAAGGAGGGGAAAGACCCTGCGGATTGCCGCTCCTACAGACCCATCTCCCTCCTGAATGTAGATGCGAAGCTATGTACCAGGATTATCGCCTCGAGACTGGACAGCTACATGCCGAGGCTAATTCACTCAGATCAGGTGGGTTTCATACAGGGAAGGCAAGGCGCAGATACCCTGCGCAAGACGTTGCACCTGATGAGAGAGGCAGCACCGAAGGGTGGGAACCCCGTCCTGATGTCCATTGATGCTGAGAAGGCTTTCGATTGGGTTGACTAGGGATTCCTTCAGGGGGTACTCGAGAAGCTGGGCTTCGGGCGGGGATTAAACAAGCTGTCAAGGCCCTATATGTGTCACCTACCGCCAGAGTTACAGTCAACGGGCGTCTGTCACGAGTTTTTCATCTCCAGATGGGTACGAGGCAGGGTTGCCCCCTTTCCCCTCTCCTCTTCGCCATGACAATGGAGATTCTGGTGGAGTACCTCAGGGGGGCCTCAATGGTGAGAGGAATTGAGGTGGGCGAACGCACCTTCAAATTAGGCCTCTATGCAGACGACATCCTGCTCCACCTGCGGGACCCGGCAAGGTCGGTCCCAGCCGCTTTGCAGGTGATTCAACAGTTTGGCCACTTCTCCGGGTTCAAGGTAAACGTCAGCAAGTCCATGATCTTTCCCTTCGCACCTGATGCGGATAGAGACCTTGTGGAACTCGTCCCACTGGGCCTCCGAATCTGCTCGGAGGAGATAAAATACTTGGGGATCAACATAGTCCGTCCCGACGGGGATCTAGGCCAGGCAAACTACCCCCCGCTCTTTGACAAACTATTCAGTGACATGGAGGTTTGGGGGAAGGGGCAGATCTCCTAGATGGGAAGAATAAACGCCATAAAAATGAATTTGCTCCCCAGGGTGTTGTACGTCTTCCAAATGCTCCCTGTGGAGGCTCCTGAATCATACCTTAGAGAAGCCAAGAGGCGCATAGTGAAGTTCATATGGCAGGGCCAGAGACATAGGATTGGGTACGAGACTCTCACCCTCCCCAAGGATAGAGGAGGGGTTGCCCTCCCGGACCTTAATGCCTACCATAGAGCAGCCCAATTTAGGGCCCTGGCTCCCCACCTTAGAGAGGACACAAATAAACAATGGGTATACATTGAAAATTTATACCTGCACCCAGTCACGGTGGGGGAATGGCTACGGGTCCCACTGAAAAAGCTCCCCAAAAGAATTAGGGACCGCCCAATACTGGGCACAATGTGGAAAGCACTAGCAGGGAAAGGCTCTAGCGAGAAAGTCACCACATGGCCCTCTCCTCTGAGCCACATCTGGTCAACGCCAGTCCTCGAAGAAATTCTGGGCCACGAACACTATCAGTCATGGTTTGACGCGGGCCTGTGTAGAGTAGGCCAATTGGTAAGGGAAGACACTTTCATAAGTATCCAGGAACTCGAAGCGGCTCTGGGAATCGGCAGGCTCTCCCCGCTCTTATACCTGTGCCTTAAGGGCGTCCTAATGAAACCTAAACTAAAATCATGCTTACAAAGAGGGCTGACCTCGGTTGAAAAAATCTTAGACTCCCACACAGAAATGAAGGGCCTCATCTCCCTCCTTTATAGAGCACTGTTAACCTCCCGCGAGGGAACGACTAAGAGCCTTAGAGGGAAATGGGAGAGGGACTTGGGCTGCACCATCGGGGACGGGATGTGGGGGAGGCTATGTAGCAGGGCATTTAAGACTTCTATCTCATGTCAGTACAAGTCCCACGCCATCAAGCTTCTCCACAGATGGCAGTACGACCCGATCTCCCTCTCTAGGATGTTCCCAGACACTGTCCCGTTGTGTTGGCACGGATGTGGGGAAACAGCCGACTACTGGCATATGTGGTGGTCCTGCAGCAAAGTACAAGTCTATTGGTCTGAAGTGCTCATCTGGCTCGAGGAGGCGGGAGAGGGGGTTTACCCATCAGACCCATTGTTATTGATATTTGGCCAGTGCTACAGGGACGACCACTGGGAGAAACTCCCAGACCTGACACACTTCTTGCTATTGGCAGCCAGAGCTGTACGGGCCAGGACTTGGAAGAGAGCATCCCTCCCCTCGAAGAGGGAATGGGTGTGGTGGCCAAAGACATTTATTTCATGGAGAGACTAACATCAGCAGTACACGGCTCCTGCACGCAGGTTGAGACTGATTGGCTGCAATTTATGGAAGCGTTCGCCAATGTTGAGGACGATACGGGAGCCTAGCTGATGTACCCCACCAGGCCCGAAAACTGGTTGTGGTAGGAGACTCTTTGCACTTCCTCGAGTAAAGTCCATTTATGTTAATTCCTTGTATGCCCGGTTGGAGCTGCCAGAAACGTTTATTCATGGAGATGTGGATCGTGTGCCTCATCGTTAGGGGTCTTGTACGGGAGGGGGGAGGTAGGGTGTAAACAGCAGAGTTTTTCTAATCGAAGTTGGCTCTGGCCGGTGCCCGGTTGCCATTGTTTGTATTAATGCTTTGTTGCCTTGAAAAACCAATAAAATGGAGTTAAAAAAAAATAATAATAATACATTTGGTGATCAGCAACAGCATTTTTTAAATCAGGTGTGTCCTCTCTAAATATCATATTCCAGGTCTTCTAGGCCTATACTTATAATGGGAATAACGAAACTACAGGTTCCAGAATGCACAGCATTTTACTGTGGGTGAAAGATCAGGAGTTGCTCAAGATGGCATGTTGTGATGTAAGCTACATTTTACCAATCTTCTATTGGGGTATAATGCATACACTTTTGGAGTCCTAATGACTTCCTCAAACATTCAAGCGTAAGCATCTGAATACTCACACTACCATTCTGAAATAAGTATTGAAAAGACTGTAGTTCCACAAGACTCCAAAACAGGGTCAGATGTGCTCTCAATTAATGCTAAACATGGCATACCGAAATAGCTCATTCAGACCTTCAGCATGCAGAGGCAGATGAAACGTAGTCATAATAGCAGCTATCATAATAGCGCTTAGAAGCACGAAGAATGTGTCATAAAGCACAATATGAAATAGTAATATTATTGAGCTATACATAAACAAATATGTAAAAATATTTATGAATACGTAGGTATTTACACATTTTGTCGGTATTTTAAATATTTGTTGGTATTTTAATAATTTTCTAAATGATAAAATGGCGCTGTGTGCTTTGTAGTTTTGCAAGGATGCTGATATTCTTTGAAATGAGTTTAATTGTTTTTTTTTTATTTTAAATGAATGTATAACTGGATTTAAACTTTAAACATGCACGATCAAATCCCAACGACATGTCATCATGCACAATCATATACCAAGAACATGTCATCACAGTGCTTTCATTATCCTGCAATCCAGCAGGTGTTTTTCAAAAGGAAAACGTGAGGAAGGAGCAGTGCAAAGCCAGTGTGCAGTGAATGCTTGAAGGAACGGGCAGATCTAGATAAACACAGCACACTCGAGGTCAACGTAGGGTCTGGCAACTCATTCTGGTTTTAGACCACGCAGGTTGGCCTGTTGTCATTCAGATGGTGTAAAAACAATTAATATACAGAAAATGCTTGATCGCGAAACACTCATTTTAATTCTTCCCTGAAATGTATGATGTGATATGATATGATATGGCATTTATAACACACCTATACACAAGTGTATGATGCAAATGGCTCTCACGATGAGTCAGGATTAATTGGCATGAATTCCTCTATTAGACATGTCTTCTGATTTGGAAATATTGTTCTGCACTCAATAAGTGGTAAGCAGTAAGAGCCCCGGATGTGCCGTGCCTTGCATAGGTTTCAGCGTTTATATGTTGGCAATCAGTGCCCACTACCAGTGATGGACTGGCCTACAGGGAACACTGGAGATTTTCTGGTGGGCCTCTTTTGAGTGGGATGAATACAGAATTTCTTACAAATCATTCAGTTCATGTTAATATGGGGCCACTTTGAAAAACATTTCCAGGGCCACTTTTGGTTTCCAGTCCAGCCCTGAGCATACAGACTACCCTCCTGTCAGAATGACTCCCTTCTCCTTGTATACAGGTGGTGTTAAAAAAAGTCTTCTTGTAAACAAATCCTCTGGCTGGTTGTTCCAGCACTTTGTACAGTCAACTATCTGGACCAGGAGAATTACTCCCTTCTCCTGGTACTGGTCTGCACTTTACACTATAGTTCACTAGAAGGCCAGGGGGAATGACTCCCTTACCCTGGCTGGTTGTTCCAGCACTTTGTACAGTCAATTTTCCAGACCAGGAGAATGACTCCCTTCTCATGGTACTGGTCTGCACTTTCCACTATAGTTCACTAGAAGGCCAGGGGGAATGACTCCCTCCCCTTGCCGTCTTTTCAGTTTACTTGAAAGGATCCAATTTTCTCACCAGAAGAATGACTCCCTTCTCCTGGTGTTCGATAGTTCTTTCTCCACTTGGGTTTTGTCTTGACACTATTTCGCTATATCAGCAAATTTTCAAATCCTACTTATATCAGGGTCCCAGAACCTTCTCTGATTATCAGTGGGCTTATCTCTGCCACTGGAATGAGGAGGGCTTCCTCTGATATTTGGCCCCCTACTGTTGGGGTCCCAGACTCTTATCTTGTGGTCAGTGGGCTTATATCTACCACTGGTATGAGGAGTATTTCCTCAGATGCTTGGATCTCTTCTCTTAATGTCCCAGACCCTTCTCTGGTGGTCAGTGGGCTTATCTCCACTATTGGTACAAGGAAGATTTCCTCAGATGCACTCTTCACCCGCTCGGGTCCCCAACCATTGATGGCACTCTGATAGGCCTTATACGTGCGCCAGCATGAATCTGAGACTTCTCTACTCCCCCCATGTCCCTACCTGTCCGCCCATGCTTCCTGTTATCTTCTGGGACTTGATTGCACAGTGTCAGTATCGCCAGGGACTGGGATTGGTTTTCTTCTCCCTTCCTGCAGCTGTCTGCTTCGTTACTGTTTCTGCGGTGGCTTTGCATTTTTAGTTTAGTTTAGATTAAAGCATTTGTAAAGCACAAAACCTTGGACACGTGGGCATTAGGGTGCTGACAAACACAAAAAGCAAATGCTCACAGAGAATGCACCTGACGGACAAAGCCAAAAAAAGGAAGAAAAAAGTTTAAGAAAAGAGCCACGAAGACTTCTACATTACGCTGGTCTCTGACGTCTGAAGGTAGATTGTTCCAGGCTGTAGGCGCAGAGAGGTAAAAATCTCCCCTTTCAGCCCTTCTAGTTCGACTTCTAAGGAGCATTAGAAGTTTCTGGTTACTAGATCTTAATGATCGGCTCTGTACTTTTTCCACTATGAGTTGCTTCAAATAGCTGGACATAGTGCCCTTGTGCAGGAGGGACCCCAGACGGCCCGTAGGACTGGGGTTTTCCCTAACAGCACTTTCAGATGGAATAGCAGCACCCGTGAGATGGATGGGGATGTAGATTAGTACTCAAGCATAAAATCAATAATGACAACTCAATGGTTTGGCAAATGGAGTCCGTTTAATGACAAGTACAAAAAACGGGGAATTATGAATATCAGCAGTTGCTTGATCTTCCTTCTCGCTTCAACTCCGATGAACTTCACAAAAATCACATCCTTTATACAAAGAACTCGTCATCGCTGATGTGAAACGCTAAAAACGTTGCATGCACTTCTATTGGTTATAGGAAGGTAACTTTACTATAGGTACTATATCTGTATATGGTAAAGGGGAGAGGGGATTGGATAGACAATGTCAGGTGGGGCAACTAAGCCCTTCCTTCAAAATGACTACTGTAAAACGTCACTAAAATTACAATGGTTCATTGGTTGCACAGACTATAGGATCCTAGATTACTTGGTACATTGTGATTGGGTTGATACCGTGTCACCTTCTACTTTTCCACTTTGCTTAGCAGCTTGCAGAATGGTCGGCCAGGTGCAGGGTGCCCATCAGCTCAGTACCAGCATTCATCACTGAACCACTGGCCATGTGTCAATTAGTTTCCTATTTGTACGCTTCGATGCTGCCTCTCTGGGGAACTCACATATCTCTGTATGGCTCAAGGCTGCCCGTAGGTGTTAAGGCCCCAACTCTTCTTGCTTGGCAGGTCACGTGTTTTAGGTACAGTGAAATCGGCTCCGTCTCCATGTAATTCGTGCATTTAATTTTAGCTTTCTGTCCGCCAAATGCATTCTGCTGCTTATCTTGACTCCTTTGTCCAAGGTACTCCTCTCTTGGCGTCATAAATTGTATCAGCCTGTGTCAGCTAAGATGACCTTGGTTTCTTTGCACAGGTCTCATGCATCTGAGTTTCGTTTCTGCCTTTGGCTTTCGATTCCTGTGTTTGAGGGCCTTTGCTCCTGGGGCCTCTAGTAACTTGTGGTTGGTTCTGCCTTTTTGCAAAATGGACATATACGTTATATAAAGTTCTCCTTTTGAGGTAGATATGTGTATGTGGCGCTTGCCGCACTATACGTTTCTACTAAGCATAGCAAGCTGCATGATTTCCTCAGCTTTCTTGCATCTCCATGCATATGTACATGTGTAAACTGGTTGCATATCTTCATCGCTCTTATGGCATAAGCTTCTTATACTTGACATTGTCCTTTTAACTTCAACTCAGGATGCCTCTTATCCATGGTGTTCTGTCTCTTTTCGTCATACACAGGTTGTCGTTTTCTTTATCTGTGAGTCAGTCCGAGTTCTTGTGACGTCAACATTCGTCCTCTTTTAGGACTTTTGTGGCTTCTTCAGGCATCACGTTTTGACAATCGTCATCCTGTCTCACTTGTGCTTGGGCCTCCTATACACCCTGAATACACTTAAAAGTAATCGCTAAAAGTTTATAACGCACTCGTGCCTCCACCGGGGGCCAATACGATTCTCTTCTTGCATCCAACACCGGGTCGCTGCGTGAAATCCTCATTAGAACTCTAACAAAATCATTTTGTATTACCTGAGTCTCTTCCTTTCTGTTTTGATCAGACCTTCCAATAGGCTACAGCAATAATCTATTTTAGCTCCGCTGATAGCTCTGGCAATAGTCTCAGCATTTGCCTGAGTAATAAAAGGCCTAAGGTGGGCTAAAAGTTTAATATAGTAGATTGCCGCTGAAACAAGGCTCCCCACATGGGCTCTCATAGTGAGCTGCTGGTCAAAGACAACCCCCAAGGTTTTAACCTTAATCAGGGGGGCTATCTTGACCTCACCCAATTGGAAGCTCTCATATGATGAGCCAGCTTGGTCGACATGGGCTGCGAACCAACAATCACAAGCTCCATCTTGCCCATGTGAAGAGCCAAGTTATTCCCCACCATTCAATTCTCAATGAGGGTGTCTCCTTGCAGTCGCATCACTGTTAGGGGACTGCGTGGTTCACCTCCTCCTGGTGGGCGCACCACTGCATTGCCTGCTTCCCCTTGGGCTCAGTCCTTCCGTCGCAGGACCCGTCACGGACTCCCTCAGCCACTCGGTGTCCTGTGCAAATCCTTCTCTTTGGGTCAAGTGCAAGCTTCGAAACCCCCTGGTTCTCCACCGAGGATAGGCGACGAAGACACCAACTCCTTCTTCTCTTTCACCTTTATGGGGCTTGCTCCACCCAGCTTAACGTTAACACCTGTTGTTAATGGCTTTTTGTTATTTCTCATGCCTCCTGTGAGCCACTTTTTCTCAGTACTAGCACACTCGGTATTCCTCATGTTTTCTGTGCTCTGCGTTGACCTAGTATTTTCTGTATTTGATGTACCCCAGGCACTACAGAAATACATTGGTTTTCTCTCAATAAAGTGGTTTGAAATGAAGAATTGGCCAAGGCATGTGGGTGTGTGATGTTGTACATTTGGTTGTACCCAAGGTTGCCATCCTTATCCCCACAGGTCCTCCCGCATTAAACCTCCCACAGGGGGACTATAGGGTTGTGGTCACACCTCTCTAGTCTCATGGGAAAGGGCTCCCCCATTGGGGAGAATTGACGATATGTGGCGACCGTCACAACACACACACACACGCACATACTCAAATGCAGATCCAAACAAAGGCACTCACATAAGTGCACACAACAGACACACACACACTCTCAAATGCAGATTCAATCCAAGGCATCCACACAAGTGCACAAACCAGGCACGCACACACACACAGTCTCAAGGCAGAGGCATATGATACATGTTTATAAGTGTTCACTAGGGGCATGGATAAAGGCCCACAATTCAGAAGTGCCTGCACCCCAATGCAATCGGGAGGATAGCTCAGGGGCAACGTGTTCGCCTTGGAAACAACACGACACAAACAACTCTGGTTCGATCCCCTGTTCCGTGCTTTGAAGCCTCAGGTATTAAGTGCGTTAGAAATAACACATCATATCATATAAATGCATGCTGTGGGAAAATGCCACCTGTACTAAAGTAACAGTGAACGGTCTCCTATCTGCTGGGGTCTCGCGTGTCTATTTTAAAAATGTGTACACTTTTTAAGTTCAAGCCCCTTCTTGAGCCTTGACTATATGGTGAAGATATCGGGCCTTTCTGGGCAGGCTATTTGAGCAGGTAACCACGCAGAATCTGCATGTTCTATTGCACATTTGTGGTGCATTTCACCATGGCTTTCACAGAGAATTGACACCTAGCTTATGCCCATCATAACAAGAGACGCCACTTCATTACAGATAAAGCTATAGAAATAGAAAAGGGATGAGCTTTTACCCCAAAGAGGTTAATTGGGTCAATGGTAGATGGGGAAAGTGAGTCCTGCTCTCCATCTTGGAGTGAGTATGTTCACCAATCAGGAAAGCCAGATGTGGCGGGATCAGGCGGGCACAGGTAGAGCGGCCTGATGACAGCTCTTATCCTGAACAGCAACGGTGAAACCTAAACACAGCAACTATAACACACTCCATGAAGGTAATCAAATAAATCACAGGCACAGCTTTGATACACAATGTCATATTTTCTGATTGGGTCGCCGCGTTCGTCGCCGGTGGCAACGGAAGCCCAGTTTTTCCTAGGTGCACCTTCTCGTGGCACCATGATTCAATTTCACCTCTGGCCCGTCTCTGATGGAAACCTTTTCCGTTACCAGCAAATACCATGACTCGTGTAAACCCCCTTTCTGTCCTGTTTGCTCCTTACTCGTCTCCCGTCTGCACACCTTGGGAAGCTGCCAGCATTCGACGCTGGGATTTGCCCTCTCCATTGAGATTGGCGCTTTCGTCGGCCATCATAACACTGCCCACGCGATGCAGGAAGTCCAGGTTCTGTTTCCGCTTTTTCATTGTCACCGAGAGGAAGTGGTAGCTTTCTTCATGGCTAGATTAATTGTACGTCTACACACATGTACGGTTGTGGGTAACTTGATCTTCAAATAATTATTGTTTTATCCAAAATATGAGAGCATTTATGGAGCTTGAACAGTGGGATACCCAAATGAAATCTACCTCCAGGCTTTGGGCTTCTGGGATGGAAGTTCAAAGAGTTGCTCTGAAGAAATGCTTCTGGGAGGTGCAAGACCCGCCCACCTGTGAAACCTCGGCAGAAATGAGCAACAGGGCAGTTTAACATTTTTACCACAGACTTCACGACTCACTACACACTCTTACACCACAACTCAACACGCTAGAAAGGTGTGGCTCATGGTATGGGGCGATCAATGCTTTTTTGTTGCATATATCAGTTTCCCAAAGCCAACCCTTTAAGCACTGAGCGTTGTGTAAGGCTAATGGCCCTCACTATAACTCTGGCGGTAGCCGTGCCCTTACTGAGGGCATGGCTGCCGCCGGAGTTGTTTTTGTTCCGGCACCCGCAAATGGGCAATAACCGGGTCATGCCGAGTTTGGCGGACCCGGTAATTGCCCATTCGCCCAATGATGTAATCATGTGTTCTGCTCGCGGGTGCCGGTATTCACGCCTGGTCAGACCAGGCGTGCAGTCCGGCACCCGCGAGCAGAACTCGTAGTGTGGTGGAGGGGTAACAACCGCGCCGGTAGCACTGCCGGCATCATTGTTGCTTTTCCGCCACACTCATAATGAGAGCCAATGTCTTTCCCAATCAAAGGAATACCATCCGCCACCCACTTTATTGAAGTCATGTGTAAAGCGCAGTTGCAAAACAACTTAATCACTCAGAACAAACTAAGCTAATGGCAGAGACACCGACGCAGTCAAATAAGGGGGCCTCACCAGAAGAATGAGGAGCCCTCGACTCATCTACCTCCAACCTTCTGTGAGTGAGCAGGCTCTCAAAGCAGAGATTTGGAGGGAGATCACTTTCCACAGCAGGTGCCTCCCTCCGAAACAGCCTCCCTGCCACTCTCTGTCTTGAGCATGATATTCTTATGTTCTGGAAGTTCCTCAAGACCTCCCTCTTCTCCTCTTCCTTCTCTCTCACCTTGCTATTCTAGCTCTCTGCTCTTCCCTCTCTGCCTCCTTTCCATACAGCTCACTGACTGGCCGCCTGATGTACCCCAGAGTCTCACAGGGCCCAGGCACCCCTGCAAGTCCTTCGGCACTTGCCTCAGGGCCCTGCACCACACCTGCTCCCTGCACTTGCAATAAATGCTGAGAGCTTCTCTCTCTGCATTGCCCCAGTCTCTACCGATTGGGTGCTCTTGGTCCCCTGCCCCTCCCTTGTTGTGCCTGCACTTGCACTGCAGCTCTGCCATAGATCGTTCTGTCCTTCATTGTCTCACCCCTTAATGTGCACTTGAAAAAAACGCAGAATTGCCGTCAGGCCTATTTGTTGTATCTTAAACTGTTAAATGTCCCATATTCACTTAATCTACCTGTGCAGACCGTTATCACTTCAAATTCAAGGGCTCCGAGCAATTTGTTTTTTCCTTGTATTCCCACCCTCCTTGATCGCTTTGAAACACTTGCCTTTGTATAGGTGCTTTGTAAACAATAAATACCAATACCAATACCAATACCAATTAGGGGTGGAACATTCATCAGTGAGATACATCTGGAAATATCACCTTTGAACCCACGGGCAAATAGCGCCTAAAGGACCGCCTCATTATGATGCATTCCAATCATTGCTTGTGAACTGCAACAGAAAACGTTTAACCACCATCACGCATCCTCCCAGCTCTTATTCAACCTCCATCATGCCTCCTCCCAGCTCTTATTCAACCTCCTTCATGCCTCCTCCCAGCTCTTATTCAACCTCCTTCATGCCTCCTCCCAGCTCTTATTCAACCTCCATCATGCATCCCCCCAGCTCTTCTTCAACCTCCATCATACATCCTCCCAGCTCTTATTCAACCTCCATCATGCATCCTCCCAGCTCTTATTCAACCTCCATCATGCCTCCTCCCAGCTCTTATTCAACCTCCATCATGCCTCCCCCCAGCTCTTCTTCAACCGCCATCATACATCCTCCCAGCTCTTATTCAACCTCCATCATGCATCCTCCCAGCTCTTATTCAACCTCCATCATGCCTCCTCCCAGCTCTTATTCAACCTCCATCATGCCTCCCCCCAGCTCTTATTCAACCTCCATCATACATCCTCCCAGCTCTTATTCAACTCCCCACAATCAATCATCCCCCAGCTCTTATTCAACATCAATCATGCATCCTCCCAGCTCTTATTCAACCTTCATCATGCATCCTCCCAGCTCTTATTCAACCTCCATCATGCCTCCTCCCAGCTCTTATTCAACCTCTATCATGCCTCCTCCCAGCTCTTATTCAACATCCATCATGCCTCCTCCCAGCTCTTATTCAACCTCCACCATGCCTCGTCCCAGCGCTTATTCAACCTCCATCATGCCTCCTCCCAGCTCTTATTCAACCTCTACCATGCCTCGTCCCAGCGCTTATTCAACCTCCATCATGCCTCCTCCCAGCTCTTATTCAACCTCCATCATGCATCCTCCCAGCTCTTATTCAACCTCCATCATGCATCCTCCCAGCTCTTATTCAACATCAATCATGCATCCCCCCAGCTCTTATTCAACCTCCATCATGCATCCCCCCAGCTCTTCTTCAACCTCCATCATACATCCTCCCAGCTCTTATTCAACCTCCATCATGCATCCTCCCAGCTCTTATTCAACCTCCATCATGCCTCCTCCCAGCTCTTATTCAACCTCCATCATGCCTCCCCCCAGCTCTTCTTCAACCTCCATCATACATCCTCCCAGCTCTTATTCAACCTCCATCATGCATCCTCCCAGCTCTTATTCAACCTCCATCATGCCTCCTCCCAGCTCTTATTCAACCTCCATCATGCCTCCCCCCAGCTCTTATTCAACCTCCATCATACATCCTCCCAGCTCTTATTCAACTCCCCACAATCAATCATCCCCCAGCTCTTATTCAACATCAATCATGCATCCTCCCAGCTCTTATTCAACCTTCATCATGCATCCTCCCAGCTCTTATTCAACCTCCATCATGCCTCCTCCCAGCTCTTATTCAACCTCCATCATACATCCTCCCAGCTCTTATTCAACCTCCATCATGCATCCTCCCAGCTCTTATTCAACCTTCATCATGCATCCTCCCAGCTCTTATTCAACCTCCATCATGCATCCTCCCAGCTCTTATTCAACCTCATTCATCCATCCTCCCAGCTCTTACACAAGATGTTAATGGTATTATGCACTGAGAAAAGCAAACACCTCTGCTGCCACCAGATCCACACCTCAAAATCAAAATAAAACTAAACAAGAGGACATTCAAATCATGGGAGATGCTCTCCATCACAGAGGTGCTGCGGGAGGCTCTTGAACTGTGTGGGCAGTGTCCATTTGGACCACAGCCCTCAGCAATGCAGATGGAATCGGTCAGAATAACCCGGTGGAAGAGGGCACAAAATCAATGTGCAATGAACACTAGGGCCACAACCCAGAGCGCTGCAGGGAGCTTCAGGAAAACCGCACCAGGAAGCACCTGGAACACTCTAATAAACTGCACTGAATATACACCTTTTCCCCAGAGAACGACCTCCCTTTGGCATCAAAATAACACAGAGATGCTGGCCTCATTATGAGGTTCACAGTATTTCAGCAGTGATTTTGTCGAAAATACTGCAAAATTGGTTACCCTTGCCGCCATTTGATCTTGCACATTGCCTGCAGGATTACAAGCGGCGGTACGGCAGTGTTAGTCGCCATTTTAGGAGTCCTGAGAACTCCATGTGTATTTTGGTGGAATTACTGCAAGTGGTAATTTTGACATGGTAATTCTGCAGGTTTTTGGTGTTAAAGTGCCCAAGTTACCGGAGGAGGTAAATCTTCCACTCCAATGCCAAACTTGGGATTTGGCAGAGAGGTAAAAACAGAAGCAAATCCATGGCCGCCAAAAAAGTGGCCATAACAGAATTGCCAGCACTTTTTTACCTCTCTGACAAACTCGTAATGAGATCTAAATGGTGAAGCCAAGTTTACCAAAAGGGTTTTTACATGCGGTGTCTAATCTGTACGGAGAGAGCCGAGTGAGCCAAGATGGCACTCGGCGTAACTAGAAACACTCATCTATAGTGAATACACGAGTGTGGGGGCCCCTCTAATGAGAACGAGCAAGGAATTTCTGCCACTCAGGAGGGTCTGCAACCATGTTTTAGCTCAATGCACCCTTCAGAGGGCTTTGCATGCCAGTCTAATCTGTAGGGCGCCCCGGATGCAGTGAACTAAAACGTGGTTGTTGACCCTCCTGGGTAGAATACCTTTCATAGAACAGGATATTTGAATCATGTTCTTTCTTAGTAGAGGGGCTCCCACACCTTTTATGGTGGAAACGTGTCTTGTGCTGAACAAAGGCTCCTAACATATCCTTCTGCATTAACTATCACATTAAACGTGGAGTGCGTTCAATCAGGTGTGTATGCTTCTTAAAGGATTCTTTCAATGACATGGATCATAGATATTCAGCCAACCCACCATAGAGAGTTTAGTGGTAGACAATTCATAGGCATACAAAAGAAAGCCCAGAAAATAGATGAGGATAGCTCAGGGGCAATGTGCTCGCCTTGGAAGCAAGACGACACGGGGCAACACAGGTTCGATCCCCGGGTCCGTGCTTAGAAACCTCTGGGTATTACGCGGGTTATAAATAACCAATAACATGAAACATATAACCCCAACAATAAACAGCCACATCACATTTGATGCAGTGATAGCTCACACAACCACTGCCAGTATCCCTTCAGCGGGCCCTGGAAGTGTTCATGTTGATCTCCTTTCATCATCGCACATCTCACATTGGTGCTGAGAGCACACATCCGGCTTGGTAGCATATCAACCGAGCACACATTTGCTTCTTGCATGTTTGTTTCTGCATTTTGCATCTTCCTGCTGTGACGTCATGGCAGAATAATAAGGGACGTACAATCAGGGGATACATTTTCTCTGCCAGGTATATTTTACTCCTTGTGGGTTGTTGAGGGCAGAGGGTAATTGTTGTTCTTCATGGTGTATTTACTCCACTCAGGACTCCATTCTACACCAGGGCACTGCTGCTCTATAAGGGCCAGTGCAGGAGGAGGAATTGGGAGTGGGTGGAGGGCGCACACCATAAAGTTATAGCTGGGTAGCTTTGAACTATGTGGTATATTCCACTTCAGGATGTCCAAGTAACATCATAGACAACTTTGTCTTTTCACTTATTGCCTATCAGAGGTAACTCAGACACCCTGGTGAAATATGTCACTCTAGCTAATAGTTGCCAAATCTATTTTATTTATTTATTTTTACATATATAGCAGTGCAGTAAACCCTCAGGCATTGGGGCCCTAGTTACAGTGAGTGCAAAGTGACCATGCTTCAAAGTAGGATACAGCATACAAGTGGTTACTGAAAAGCATAATCTAGCAGAGCCCAGCCTCTTGGTACGGGGGCTACATCAGGTATACACACAGGCAAAAGGCAAAATCATGCAGGCGTACGGTCTGGCAAATCCCCACCTCATGGTATGTGGGACTACATCAGGTATACACAGGCAGATGGCAAAATCATGTATGCGTATGGTCTGGCAAAGCCCTGCCTCGTGGTATGAGAGGCTATATCAGGTTCTGGCAAAGCCCTACCTCATGGTACAGGGAGCTACACCAGGTATAAACAGGCAAAATCAAGTGGGTGTACAGTCTATAAATCTGTGTATGCAAAGGACCCATCAATATAGTGAGTGCTTCTTCGTATGGTGGATACATTCTCTTGATTATGCCCATCAAAAATGTAATTGTCGATATAGCAGTGGGGGCAACCTGCGACACTCCACCGTTTTTAGGTTATAGGAAATAGTTGGTAGGGACCCCAGGATGTGTTCATTAAGGTAGGCTTAGCCTACACCAATCACTGTGGCCCACCTGGCTTCAAAAGAGGGATAAACCTGTCTTTTGGCAGATCATCTGACGACTTCACTTGATGTAACAAAGAAGAACTCAACCTTGGACACTGGCTGAAGGTACGGTCTGCCTTACAGCTTCCGCCAGTGAACGCAGGACACAACATCCAAAGAGGGAAGCAAGAACCCTCCCCTAAACATCTCACAGGGAACAGAGGGAGATACAGTACTCAGAGGACACTTCAACCACCCCCGCACCAGTACCAAGACAGCACACAGGGTGCCCTGATAGGCTCTGCAGCAAGCTCCCTAGACAAGGGGTGCCAGGAGGTCTCTGAACCTAAAAAAAAGGACAAGGCATCTGCCTGCAACACACTACTCATCTTTGGGACGTCCGCCTTAAAGAACAACACAAGCCCATTGTAGAACCTGGAAGAAATGCCTCGAAAAGCATCTACTGCTGTCGACCTTAAAGGATATTTTTTGAGCCAGACGACTTCCTTGATCTATAACCGACTGCAACACTGACGATTGGCAGGCCGCAGTCACTGAAAGAAAACCGAGATGTCTCCACCAGTGCTTCAAAACTGCCGATCATCACTGAGATGATTGTAGACCCCAAGCAGCTGTGTATGCCAGCCGGCAGCCGTTCGTCCATCGTGCCGCTTGATACCCGCAGTGACTCCTGTCTCAAACTCTGTCACAAAAGCCCACATAGCAACCTAAAGCCGACACAACCCTGACATCTACAGCAAAAGGTACATTGTGGTTCTGTCCCCAGAAGGCCACTAGAGACATATTAAGACTCATTGCTCCCCTTATGCTAAAACCAAGAAATCTTAACAAACTGTTGTGGTTATTAACCATACCTAGCAACCTCCTGTCAGTATCCAGAGTTCATCCCTTTTATTTCTTTGAAACTGTCCCCTGCATTCCTTTACAGGGTGGGATGTATTTCATAGTGTTGTTAGACTGTCTGTTTTGATTAATAAAGTTAATATTTTTTATACAACCCTGACTGTATAGTCCCTTTTATCATTGGGTAATAATTGTATTTTCACTCTGTTGCAAATAACCAACGATCCATAACCTTTTGGCGATAAGCCTGCCGTTCCATCCACATTAACACAATTGGACAAGGAGGTTTATCATTTCCTTGTAATTCCAATATGTTTGGGTCCCTTCTAGTGCACTCGAGGTTTGGACTGACTGATGGTTTAGAAACCAATATTCACCGTTGGACCACTGGTGTCCCGGAAGTTGATTTGTCACAAATTCTTGCAAGCCAGATCCCTTTTCCTATGGCCCAGCTCCTTGCACATGCAACAAACTCTGGGTGTTGAGAATATAGGTGACCCAATAGTAGGGGTGCTTGCGCTCTTCTTTTCATGGTCTATGGCTAAACTAAAGTTTTGGTATTTCCATTCAGTTTTTTGGGGACCTAACTTTGAAAAGGAATGGGTTGGACCTTTGTCATTCCCATCCTTTTAACTTTGTTTTTTGCCCAGAGATTTCTCTTCTGGTTTGGGTGTGCTCACCTGGGTTTTTTTTCTGGATTTGAATGTCACTGTAAAGTGACTTCAATTCAGTACTCCAACTAAGTCAGTGCCTAGTCTGGGATGCCCAATGAAAGCCCTTATTTATATATTTCTATGACAAGTTCATAGATCTGGATGATAAACCCTTGTATAACACCCCTCTCTTTGAATCCCCCTGACCTCACTGAGCCAAGAATTAGGTTTGTTTTGCAAATTAAAAGATTTATTGAAAAATTAAACAAGATATATATCACACTTTTATAATAAATTAATATTTGATAGCACACTTATGAATATGAAAGTGATCAACAATGGATAGTATTACACTAGCACACTTTTTTAATTACTTAGGAGTTGGTATAGGTAGGATAAAGTAGCTGAGAATGCTTTTATGGGTTCAAGGAAATGCAATGATGGAAAAGAATGTAGCATGGAAATAACTGAGATGGTTTCCACAAGAGATCATATGATCACTTTTTCTTTTGACAATCCACTCCCCCCCTATGCAATATAAGGAGATGGAAGGTGAGCACACAATTTTCAGGAATACAATCAAATGCAATACCAATTCAGTTCCCCCCCTAGCAAGCTTAGAGCAACATGGATGATTTTAAAACACAGGCAAAAATACTTAAATGTGATTTGCAAAGAAGTGAAAATACGCTACAAATGATTTTAATTCCATACAGGAGATTCAGGGTAGGTGATAGCTACTTAAGATTGGTTCAGGTCAACACTATCAGTGATTCATGAGGGATCATCAAGTTGAAAACGGATTTCAGCAGTTGCAAGCAAAAGACAGCGATTTTGACAGGTGGAGAAATTTGATTCAAATTGCAATTCACGGCACTTTTTCCGAGTGTGTTGAGCGTGATTACAGAAACGCTGAGGATCTTAGCTTTAAAATGGAAGTTAAATCTCGTTCCTAGCACGTATGGTTAAAAAGATACGGACAATTTTGTGGAGGAAGATTCTCCGAAATAAAGTAAGATTCAAATGACAAATGACACTTTCACAGGTTCGAAACCACAGAATGGATACACGATTTCTATGCAGTTCTAAATAGGTGGAAATGGTTTGAATTAGATTATTTTAAACTAAGAAATTGGTTTGCACAGCTCTGGCTGGATACTCACTCCTAATTTTGGAAGGAATGGGCCTCGTCACAGATCTGGTCAACAGGTTTAGCTGCGGTTCTCTCTGTTCTGCTGGTCTGGATCTCTGTTTCTGGCAAAATTTCTGGCACTGCACAGCGGTCTGGTCTGGTCTCTGGTTTTGGCAAAAGTTCTTGGCACGGGGTTCTAGCCAGAATCACACAGCTCGCCCGGCTGTTGAATAGTTTGGTTAGGTTGCTGGATTCTGAAGCCTCTGAAGGATTCAGCTTGTAGACTAGGCCTCTCTGCTACAAGTTCTGAAGTCTGGATTCTAAGTTCTGGTTTCTGGAGTATGGTTTTCTAAGTTCTGGTCTCTGAATATTGTCTGATTTGAAGTCATCCGGCAAAGTGCTTTGCAAGAAAGCGGAAAGAGCAGTCCCTACCTGGGTTTCAGTGGGTCTTTTTATGTCTTTTGAAAGTGGGTGGGAAGGCTGACTTTCTATGCCCAACCCTCTGAGGATCCTGATAGGCTATAGGATTCTCTGTCGCCTGACTGGGCAACAGAGTTTTGAATCATCCGGCAACCTTTTTATGCTATACAGAAAGAACACTCCCCTTGTCACTTTGCACACAAATCTATTTTTGACTTAAATGCATATGTATCTATGTATAATTTTTCTAATCTTATATGTCCAGTTAACATATTTTCTGTAGCACCAAACCATCTTATCCCTGTCTTTGTAAGATGTCGTGTCCACCTCTGACAGAATTCTGCCCTTTTCATCCAGAACACAACCTCTAAACCTTTCCAGAATTTACACAAATGTGCGCAAGGAATATGGCCATCAGATGATGAAGTGTCAGATATTTAACATACATACATATGGAGTAATGCCCTATTTTCTGCTACTACCCCCCAGAACATACCACAAAGTCCTAACACCTCTTAAAATGTGCACAGAAAAATCACAGGAATCATGATATTATTGATAGAATTTTGACAATTGTGTACTATGAATTATCCATCTTTCTAAAATTATGCTCTGGCCCAGATGGGTGTGGTTTAGGTCCCAAAGCACATGGAGGAATTTTTGTCTGTCCCCGCCTCCAAGCTCGGCTGGCTCACAGAGGCAGTGCCCCTCCAATTTCCTTCCGGGAGGAAGCCATTTACGACCCCCTGATTTAGCATTTGCCTGAGCCAAGGCAAGTTCATTGTTCTGTTTCCTGTAGTCTCAGGTACCCCTCCCCTAATTCAATCAGAGAGGTGTAATCTCCTTTTGGTGGGGGCAGGAGAAGACAGGCCAGACCTGTGAATGCAGTTGCTGGGCAAGTTTCAACTCTTGTCAGGGGTAGTTGTCGGGCAAAATTCAATCTGTTTAAGCCAGGCTTCAGCCAAATGTCACTTTTGTTCCAGTTTTTCTTCATTCAAATCAAACTCAAAAGTAGGTCACTCATTTATTTTAAACATTTCGATTTTAGTGGCTTTAAGTCCAATTTCACTTAAGCTGTTGGCATCCACATCTCAGCCAGTTTTGTTATGAACATTATTTTAGACTCTTCATCTTTCCAGATTTGGTATGCACACAAGACTTTCTACCAGACGTCTGCTGGTGTTCAGTAAGATTTTTGAATATCTTGCAATGTTTGAAACAGGCATTTTGAGCTTGCATTCAGAGAAACAAAGGTGATTTTAAAGCTCTTTTTGAGCCAACAGGCACTGCTGTTTTTCCTTTGGCACCACGTTTCACTCATGGCGCTTCTGGCCCATCACGCTCGCACTGGTGGGTGGCAGGTCAGGCGACCATTTTGGTGTGCACAAAAACTGTGTGGTTTTCCTGGATTCTGGCGCCAATGTGGGCTTTTCGGCCATCTTGGATTTTCTAAGCCCACAGCACCAAATGGTGCAGGATAATAACTTGAACGTGGGTCGATACACCTGACAAGCCCCCCCGCCTGACTGCACTTTGATTTCGAGTCGAGGGGGAGTCGGGTGCAAAGGATGTTTTGACCCACGCACTGGGATGTCCGCATCATCTTCTTCCAATTCCGCAGATGGCAAAGTTCAGCATCTTTTCCTCCATCAGGGTGGATCGATCGGTTCTCCTCGCCAGTCCTGATGGGAGTATTGGGCAGTACCCCGGTCCCCTCGGATCTTTGCCCCCGGTCCCCGAGTCGTCCTCCTTGGTCAGTCTCCATGGTTTCATCTCTCCTAGGATGACAAAGCAAAAGCGGCAGAAACATATTCGTAGACATTTCCCCACCACTATTAATGGTGGGGTGAATATATACATAGGCTACATGTGGGATATTTTAGGGTAGGAACTTTATTACTCTGGAGCGTCCCCATCTGGGATTGCAGAGGACTCCTCCAGTTGCTGCAGAGTGTGCCTGGGATGGCAAAACGTTAGCTGATTTATATGGACCCACTTGTCTTCCCCTTCCACCAAACTACCCTTGGGGATGCAATTCTTGTAGGCGACTGGGGAGATCTTGTCTACAATTTCAAAAGGTCCCTTCCATGTAGGCAGAAATGTCCGCTGTTTGGCCTGGTTCCTCTGGAAATTGTATAGATAGACCCGGTCTCCCACATTGTATTCTTTCATAGTAGTCCTCAAATCATAATGAGTCTTCATACTATCGGCTGATCTTTCTAGGTTTCGCTGAGCATAGGCAAAAACATGTTGGAGGTGTTTCCTTAAATTTTCAACATACTCATGCATTGTGGAGGCATTGATCAAGTTTTGCTCTTGGGTCCTGTAAAGCAAATGCTGGGGAAGCACCATTGTGCGTCCAGTCATCAGCTCAAACGGTGACATTTTAGTTGCAGATGAAGGGGTAGATCTGATGGCCATTAGGACCAGAGGTAATCGGATATCCCAACTTGGCCCAGAATCTGCCACAAACTTTTTTAAGATGCTCACAGTGGTTCGGTTGTAACGTTCTACTGCACCAGAAGAGGCTGGCCGGTAAGCAATGTGTAGCTTCCTTTTAACCCCCAGTATCTCCCACATCTTTGTCATTACTTCGCTGGTGAAATGGCTGCCTCTGTCTGACTCAATCCTTTGGGGTAGACCAAAATGGGAAAAGATGTGGTTGATCATCAGGGCAGCTGCTGTTTCTGCCTTGCAGTTTGGGGCTGGGAGACATTCCACCCATTTTGTAAATAAGCATGTCACCGTCAACATGTACTTATTTCCCCTAGAGGAGCGAATCACGGGGCCTATGAAGTCGACTTGCAAATCTGACCATGGCAGTGTCATCCCCCTCTTTTGGAGAGGCGCACGGTGTGAGGGATGTTGGCTGAAATTGTGCACACACAAGACACCCCTTCAAGTATTGGTCGAGATCCTGCCCCATGTGTGGCCAGTAAGCAACCTCTCTTAAGATCTCAAGTGTTGTATGAAACCCCCTATGACCGGCGGTGGCCGCATCATGGGCGTGACTTAACATCAGGCTTTGGAATGAGGTAGGGACCATCCACTGATCATGGCCAGCTTGGGATTTCCTTACCAACAAACCGTCTTGGATTCGAAAACATTTTTGGACATTTCATCAACACTCTAAGGTCCTCTTTCCCAATGTAATCAGTGTCCGTCAGGGAAAGTTCTCAGGGTCCTCAATGTGTTGGTAAAACTTACCATTAAATGGATCCCCCTTCTGAGCCGTAATCAAATCAGCATCTTGGGTCTCCTTACTCCATTGTGCAGTTGAAAGATCATTGTGAGCATTTGTCTGGGACCTAGTGATAGCAGTGACCTGGATTTCCCCCAACAGGGACTCAATCTCTATTAGATCCCCTTGGATGGCCCCGGTTTTGGCCACCTGATCAGCTAAGACATTTCCAGTTTTGTCTGGTCCCTCTACTTTGGAATGACCCTTGATTTTCTTCCAGTAGATGGTCATCCTATCACGGTGACCAGATCATCAATGTTTTGAATTAACTTCTCATGTTTCAAGGGTTTGTTATTAGCACATAACATGCCTCTGGTTTTCCAATTAACCAGGTGCTCCACGAACCCGTTCCGTACATAATCTGAATCTGTGATTATGACCAGTTCGTGGAGTTGATGTTGGACAGCAGTGAGGATGGCCTGATGCTCAGCCATCAACTCTGCCACCTGACTACTTCGGGGACCAATTTTGTACCCAGTGGAGGGTTCTGGGGAGTCATTCACCCATGCATTCCCTACGCCGGCCACCAGTTCATTTTCCCCGTTGTTATCAACATGGTAAGAGCATCGATCCACATATACAGTGGGCATTCCCTCACACTTGTCTTCTTCAAAGACTTTGTGTGGGGAATTAAGGTATGCCTCCATGTTGTCCTTGATCTTTAGACTTTCGTCCTCGAGACAGTTTTCTCTGGCACAATCATGCAAGTCAGCCAGACCTTGTGCGAGGGGACTCTTCTTGTTTTGGCCATATCTGACCTCCACAGGAAAGCCTTGCATTGACAGAATCCAGGAAGTAATTCGTGAATTACTCACATTTCCGGCCCGGATTCTGTCACTTTGGAGATATTGCAGAGGCTGGTGTGGCGTCTCCACTATGATGTGTTCCCCCTGGATAAACGGGCGGTAATTCTTCAATGCCCACACTGTTGCCAGGAGTGCCTTCTCACAATCGTTTAATATTTCCTCCACAGAGGATAAAGTTTTGCTCGCATAGGAGATTACTTTATTGACCTTGTCATGCTTTTGATATGATACTGCAGTCAAGCATGTATTAGAGAACCCTGTCTCCAAGAAAAACTCCTTGTTTCTGACAGGGTAAGCTAGGCAGGGCGCTTGTGAGAGGCTTCTTTTGAGCCGTCTTACTGCCTCGGATTGTTCTGGACCCCATTCCCACTTGACCCCCCCTTCAAGATATGAATCAGGTGTCTGGTGATCTCTGCGTAGTCCTCAATGAACTTTCTGCTGTAATTAGTCAGTCCAAGGAGGCTCCTTAGTTCCCGCAGAGTTGTGGGGTCTTTCAGTTTCTGAAGTGCTACCACTTTCTTTTCCTGGGGACAGAAACGCTGAGGAGCAATCTCATGCCCCAAGAAATTACCACAGGTTCTACACTACTGTGCTTTCTGAAACAAATGTTTTGCTCCGGCGGCCCTCAGCTGTGTCAGAACATAACGGATCTCCGCTATGTGTTCCTCCACAGATGGACCTCAGATGAGGACATCATCTACATAAGCCAGGTTACCCCTCACACCCAGGTCGGGCATGGCCTTATGTAGGAAAATGTTGAATTCATTGCCGGAGTTGAGGTATCCAAAGGGAGTCCAGGTCCATGTGTATTGCTGGCCCCCAAAGGTAAAAGCCAATTTGTATTGGTCCTCCCTACTGACAGGCACGGTCCAGTATCCGTTGGTCAGGTCTATTGCTGTGAATACCTGTGACCCATGGATCTGGGCAAGCCCTTGGTCAATGTAGGGAAGAGGCCATCAGGAAGTATGGACCCATTTGTTGAGCTCCTTAAGGTCGGCGCAGAGTCTCCACTGGCCGTTTGGCTTCAATATTCCCAGCACCGGATTATTGAAGGTGCTGTGTACTGGATGGATTATTCCCCAGGACTCAAGGTTCTTAATTATTTCAGTAAGGCACTCCATGGATGCGAGAGGCAAGCGATATTGCTTCACAAACACTGGAGTCATGCCAGGGTCAGTGGGAATTGTTGTTGTGTGGATGTCGGTGCGACCATAGTCATATGAGTCTACCGCAAAGAGATCTTGAAAGTCAAAGAAACTTGTTTCAACTTTTGCTTCTGTTCCAGAGTCACATAGGCATCAGCTAGGTTGACTCTCTCTTCCACCATCTGTCTGAGGCCTGGAAAGACTTCTGGTTTTGCTATCTCACTGTCCTCCTCCAGCTGGGTGGAAAAGTCCCTGGTCAGAGGGCTTATTTGGACTGGAGGCTTCAGGTGGGAAAGGCAGCCCTCATGGACCTGGAAAATCACCTCATCCCTTCTGAAGTCACAAGTCACATCTTCCTTCCCATAAGGGCAGGAAGTGTACACCAGGAAGTTCCCCCCATGCCAGCTAAAGATCCTGTCTGGTGTTGTATTGTCATCACTGTCACGGTCGAAACAGTCCTTGGGGATTGGTCCTAACAGTTCATTTCCTAAATCAATGGAGAAATGTCAGTCATCAACGGCCATTCCAATAATGGTGCCTGCGGCTAGAGTAATACTCTTTAAGTCGCTGTTATCCACCTCTATTGGAATGGTGTCATGTTCTATGTTGACTAATGGTGTTGGGTTTACCCCTAACCCTTGCTTTTGGAGAAAAGCATTTAGATGAATATAAGCAACAGGGTTTTCAATTTTTGTCCTCTTTTAACTTTCACTTCCAGGGAGAATTGTCGGGTCCTTTCTGGGATGGTGACTTCCTCTTTAATCTGAATTTCAACTGCATAAGGTAGCAATTGAGCCAACCTAAATGCTTTTTCTGGATCATCAAAGCCCATGGGATTATCCGCTAATCGGGACCAAGCTTTGAAATTTATTAGGTCCAAACTAATGGCAAAGCGATTGAGAATATCACTGCCTAAGTAAAAGGCGGCAGTGACGTCTCACACGATCCAATCATTATGGACTATGCTCTTGTTGCCAATGGAGATTTTGAGCATACACCTGATTGGCAGGAGATGTTTGGAATTGGGTGTTTCCAGATCCATTCCCCATTTGTCTATCAGTTTAAATGTGGGAATGGCTGGATCTTTTGGAAGTTGGCGGAACATGGCTTCGCTGATGAAGCTCTTACCGTTGTTCACACACACTCGGGCGAGAACAGAGTCCGTCCCATCATTTAATTGAACAGGGATGAACAGCTGCTCTCCAATTTGCTGAATATCAACCAGGCTCTGAGCTGATTTCACATCTTTCTGGACTATTGGAGTGGGAGTGTCTGATTGTGGATTAGTAAAGAATTTCAGGGTGTTTCCTTCCAGTGTGGAATACCACCTTAAACTGGAAGGAAGGTTGATTTTCAGAAATAGAGAGGACCCTCCATCACCAATCTGTTGTCCTACTGCTATTACTGTCACGTCTGGAATTTGGTTGTCCTGGAAGTGAAATTCTACTTGGTCAGATTTTTGTGCAACCATGTGGCATGTGCCGTTTAAACTAACATGGTTGACACTCTGTTTTAATTTTATTGGTCGGCTAGTCTGGGTCCAGAGGACCTTGTTTACGCAATCTATTAGGGGTGACAACCTTCTCAGGAGGTCCTTCCCTAGTAAACAAGGGATGCCCTCTGGAGTCACTACTATGACTGGGTGTTTCACTTTGTGTCACCCAATTTTAATGTCCAAATCTGCAGTCCCCTCGATGGGCATTTCCTTCCCGTCAAAGTTCCTAAATTGTCCAGGAAGAGAGGTGAGAGGAATACGGTAATTCTCCCCCCTTCCTGCATTTAGTTCATCAAAGGCCCTTCTGGACAGAAGAGTAGCTTGGGATCCAGTGTCCACCATTGCCAAAATTGTACCCTGCCCCTGCACTTGTACCGGGGCATAGTATCTTCCCTCCTTCTCCTCAAGGGGGCACAGATAATGCACATTTTCGGACAACTGGTGGGCTAATTTTTTAGTTTTGGACATTGCGAGAGAAGAGATCTGGGTAGAATTCTGTGGAGAGTCATGGGAATCTGCAAGAAAAAGTTGGCAACTGGAAATCAGAGCCGTTGTGGGTTCCCCTGGTTCCGGCTCTGGGCCACCCCCCCCCCCCTTTTTGGAGGCAGTCACCAGGATGGGTTTGAACCAGGGGATTTTGATGCTGTTGGTTCTGGGATGAGATGATGGGCGGCGCTAGCTCAGTCCCCACATCTACCCAGTCTGGATTTGGATCCCTTGGGACCCATTTTTCTTTGGGAGGAGTTCCCCCATCTCTGAAGGAGAAGACCCTTTTCCCAGGATCCTCTGAGGATCCCTCTCCCTCAAATTGGAAGATCTGTACCTCCTCCACACACTGGGTCTTTTTGGGTTATTTGTATCTCCTTCCTCCTGTCTGCTCCTTGGGTGGCAGACTCTCAGGGGCAGGAGATTTTGTTTCCGGTTCCTGGGTTTCCAGGGGCTGTTTACAAGTGGGGAAGGAAGCTTCCTCCAAGGCTTTACACCCCCTTCCCCTTGTGCCTCCTCCCTGGGAACCAGTAGGTTATCGGGGTGCTGCCACCCTTAATTGTTCTAGAGCACCAGGCCGGGAGTTTGGGGCATTCTGCGCCGGCATGCTCATCTGAGGGTTCTGTTGAGCCCTCAGCATGTGACCAAGATCCCGTGCCATATTTTGGAGATGGCGCTCTAACTGTGAAACCCGCTCCTGGCTGATACGAGGTTCTGTTTTCTCCCTCGGCTGATCCCGGGAAGGGTAGCTATCCCTTCTCTGGTAATACCCCGGGTTGGGAAGATTCGGGTACCCCTCCACCCTTAGCCTCCCCTCTCCCGGATTAGGTTGTCTGGGCTTAGGGAATTGGGGAAAGAAGGATGGATGATTTTGGGGCTGGAAATTGGGTGGATATCTGGGAAAAAAGTTCTGCCCAGGCTGAGAATTATTCGATGCAGGCAGGTTTTTAGGCCCTCCCATCTCCAAATCTAAAATGGGGGCAACCTTTACCTCTGCCACCTTGGCAGCAGCAGGGTTCTGGTCGGTTTGGGACTTTTCTGGGTGTTATTTTTATTTTCTATGGGCTTCTGCACCTCATAGATTCGGGTGGCCTGTTCAATGACCCAGTCTAGTGATCTTTTCTCGTGAAAATCTCTAGCTGGGTCATGATGTATTTAGGCAAAGCATGGAAAAACGTATTTACAAACTCCTTACTGTTCGTGCGCACGCTTCTGGTAGTCTGCGCAAAGGCACGCTTCAATTCCTGCACAAATTCTTGTGGGGCCTGATCCTCCCCACATTGCAAATTGTAGGCTGCCTTGCGAGCCTCTTGGGGATTCCGGTGAACAGAAAAATGTTTCAAGATGGCCGCCCTATATGTGGACCATCTTGAATGGTTTTGGTCCTCCAGCCCCGCAAAGAAACTTGAGTATTCTGGGGAGAATGTCCATTTTACATACTGAATGCAGCTACTGCTGTCCTTCAAATGGAAAGTCTCCATCATTTGCTCGTAAAGCTCCAAGTGTTCCCAAACAGAATACTTGGCATTCTTGTGATAAGGGGTGATGACACTCCTTATTGCCTTAATCTGTTTTAAGGGGTCCTTAAGCAAGGCCCTTTTTGCCTTATTGGCCTTTTTGGTTCAGGTAACCCTGGTCCATTCATCCTCTGACTTAGAAGCACTGCACCCAGAGGTGCCCGTCTGATCTTCCAGGTTTTCCCAGATTCTGCAATCCTGGGAATGGCTGGCAGAATGTGGGGACCTGGTCTCCTGTGTCCTGTGACGCTCAGAGGAGTCTTCATATCCCACCTTGCTGCCAGGATTTGATGGGTACCCCCCGACACTGACCTAACTGGGCAGGGGTTTTCAAGATGCCCTTAGTGGGCCTACTCTCCTGGGGTTCCCCACTAAATTGCACTGTACTTAGGTGCCCATACCCGGATGCCCGCCCATCCATTCCTGGGTGGTACTGGCCTATGAGCCCCATACTTTTGGCTTCATAGTAATCTGCCATCCCTGTGGCCCTGTGCTCATGTGCGCCAGGGGACATGGGGTGGCAGAGTCCAGGGACTGGGAGAGGTGAAGGCCTCTGGTACTAGGGCTCCTGAGGTTATGCTCAGGTGTTTCCCTTTCCCAGCGAACCTCATCTCTATCAGCCCCTGCTCCCTGTTGCCATGCAAGAGCCTGTGCTTTCAATTCCTAAGTCAAGGCCTTACTAGACTCTATCAGTCTCTCCTGCATGGCTACCTGTTGCTGGAGCCTATCATTGTGCTGACAGAGAGCCTCATTTTCTCTCTGTGCCTCCTGGTTGGTCCTGGAATACTGGGCCAGTCTTTGCTGCAGGAGGGTTCCCTCCTGAGTCCCATCCCTATTGGCCTGTTCCTTTCTTGCCAGAGCATCTTCCACCCTCCTGGTGTGTTCCAACAAGTTTTGATGCTCTTTTTGGAGGTCACCCAGTCCCTGGAGGGCCAGGTGATTTTCTTCCATTTTTCTTTTTAAGTGGCAGACTTCGTGGCCTAAGGTGTCCCTTTTCTGACTAAGAGTCTGCATCTGTGCTGCCAAGTCATCCCTCTGCCTTTGAAAGGCACCAGCTTTCTGGTGCTCCTCCTCAAATTCTGTTTGGGTATCCAGGTCTTTCAGAATCAGTTTGTTGCTCTCTGCCTTCTCCCTATCTAGGTGGCTTTTCAGGGTGACTACCGGCTCTGCGCATGCCCTACAAAAGTCCAGTTGTTGCTCCAGCTTTTTCTGACTCTGCAGTAGGGCGTCGAAACCTTCTTGGTACTCCTTCTGCAAGGCCAGAAATCTGGTATCCTGGTCAGACTTTTCCTGTTGCAGGATACCCATATCCTCTTTTATTTTATTGATATACTGCCTACTATCATTTTCTGACTCCTGGCTCCTCTGCAGCCTCTGCTCGGAAGAGACCAGGTCAGATTGGGCCTTCTCTAATGTCATCTGTTGCCTATTTGCCAGATCTTGGCCTTCAGCACATTTGTCCTGTATGGCTCCCATATATAAATACAAATATGCCGCTATCCTAACAATCTTGTTGTGCTCATCTTTGGCCTTATGGGCCATGTATAGTTCGCTCAGGGCCACGTGTAAGGGACCCTGATCTTTCCAGATGTCTAACCCAGTCGCATTGACCTGTTGTGTGATCGCCTGCAGCCACACATTCTGGTCCTGTTCAGACCATTCACCGCTCACAAACAGTTTATGTAAGAGGTGCTCTCTAGCTATCTTCATATCTACCAATGTCGTCATTCTGGAAATTAATTTCCTTCCTGACTTACAGAAGTTTATATTTTATTTTGTGAAACAGACCGTCGCCTTAGAGCGTCTTTCTTTTGAGGGGTGATTTTACAGTGTAACACAGCATGGTGATCCAACAGGATTTATGTATCCTGTCAGTTTGCACACTGTATTAAGCTGCACAAGTGGTACATCTAATCCAGACTTCCCGGCTCGAGCCCCCACTCTGTAAAGTGACTTAAATTCAATACTGCAACTAAGTCAGTGCCTAGTCTGGGATGCTCAATGAAAGCCCTTATTTATATATTTTTATGACAAGTTCATAGATCTGGATGATAAACCATTGCATAACACCCCTCTCTTTGAATCCCCCTGACCTCACTGAGCCAAGAATTAGGTTTGTTTTGCAAATTAAAAGATTTATTGAAAAATTAAACAAGATATATATCACACTTTTATAATAAATTAAAATATGATAGCACACTTATGAATATGACAGTGATCAACAATGGATAATATTACACTAGCACACTTTTTTAATTACTTAGGAGTTGGTATAGAGAGGATAAAGTAGCTGAGAATGCTTTTATGGGTTCAAGGAAATGCAATGATGGAAAAGAATGCAGCACGGAAATACCTGAGATGGTTTCCACAAGAGATCATATGATCAATTTTTCTTTTGACAATTCACTCCCCCCCTATGCAATATAAGGAGATGGAAGGTGAGCACACAATTTTCAGGAATACAATCAAATGCAATACCAATTCAGTTCCCCCCTAGCAAACTTAGAGCAACAGGGATGATTTTAAAACACAGGCAAAAATACATAAATGAGATTTGCAAAGAAGTGAAAATACGCTAAAAATAATTTTAATTCCCTATAGGAGATTCAGGGTAGGTGATAGCTACTTAAGATTGGTTCAGGTCAACACTATCAGTGATTCATGAGGGATTATCAGGTTGAAAACGGATTTCAGCATTTGCAAGCAAAAGACAGCGATTTTTACAGGTGGAGAAATTTGATTTAAATTGCAATTCGCTGCACTTTTTCCGAGTGCGTCGAGCATGATTACAGAAAAGCTGAGGATTTTAGCTTTAAAATGGAAGTTAAATCTCGTTCCTAGCATGTATGGTTCAAAAGATACAGACGATTTTGTGGAGGTAGATTCTCAGAAATAAAGTAAGATTCAAATGACAAATGACACTTTCACAGGTTCGAAACCACAGAATGGACACACGATTTCTATGCAGTTCTAAATAGGTGGAAATGGTTTGAATTAGATTATTTTAAACTAAGAGATTTGTTTGCACAGCTCTGGCTGGATACTCACTCCTAATTTTGGAAGGAATGGGCCTCGTCAGAGATCTGGTCAACAGGTTTAGCTGCGGTTCTCTCTGCTCTGCTGGTCTGGATCTCTGGTTCTGGCAAACGTTCTGGCACTGCACAGCGGTCTGGTCTCTGGTTTTGGCAATAGTTCTGGCACTGCACAGCGGTCTGGTCTGTTCTCTGGTTTTGGCAAAAGTTCTTGGCACAGGGTTCTAGCCGGAATCACACAGCTCGCCCGGCTGTTGAATAGTTTGGTTAGGTTGCTGGATTCTGAGGCCTCTGAAGGATTCAGCTTGTGGACTAGGCCTCTCTGCTACAAGTTCTGAAGTCTGGATTCTAAGTTCTGGTTCTGGAGTTTGGTTTTCTAAATTCTGGTCTCTGAATATTGTCTGGATTTGAAGTCGTCCGGCAAAGTGCTTCACAAGAAAGTGGAAAGAGCAGTCCCTACCTGGGTTTCAGTGGGTCTTTTTATGTCTTTTGAAAGTGGGTGGGAAGGCTGACTTTCTATGCCCAACCCTCTGAGGATCCTGATAGGCTATAAGATTCTCTGCCGCCTGACTGGGGAACAGAGTTGTGAGTCATCCGGCATCCTTTTTATGCCATACAGAAAGAACACTCCCCTTGTCACTTTGCACACAAATCTATTTTTGACTTAAATGCATATTTATCTATGTACAATTTTTCTAATATTATATGTCCAGTTAACATATTTTCTGTAGCACCAAACCATCCGATCCCTGTCTTTGTAAGATGTCGTGTCCACCTCTGACAGAATTCTGCCCTTTTCATCCAGAACACAACCTCTAAACTTTTCCAGAATTTACACAAATGTGTGCAAGGAATATTGCCATCAGATGATGAAGTGTCAGATTTTTAACATACATACATTTGGAGTAATACCCTATTTTCCGCTACTACCCCCCAGAACATACCACAGAGTCCTAACATCTCTTAAAATGTGCACAAAAAAATCACAGGAATCATGATATTATTGATATAATTTTGACAATTATGTACTATGAATTATCCATCTTTCTAAAATTATGCTCTGGCCCAGATGGGTGTGGTTTAGGTCCCAAAGCACATGGAGGAATTTTTGTCTGTCCCCGCCTCCAAGCTCGGCTGGCTCACAGAGGCAGTGCCCCTCCCATTTCCTTCCGGGAGGAATCCATTTACAACCCCCTGAATTAGCATTTGCCTGAGCCAAGGCAAGTTCATTGTTCTGTTTCCTGTAGTCTCAGGTACCCCTCCCCTAATTCAATCAGAGAGGTGTAATCTCCTTTTGGTGGGGGCAGGAGAAGACAGGCCAGGCCTGTGAATGCAGTTGCTGGGCAAGTTTCAACTCCTGTCGGGGGTAGTTGCCGTGCAAAATTCAATCTGTTTAAGCCAGGCTTCAGCCAAATGTCTCTTTTGTTTCAGTTTTTCTTCATTCAAATCAAACTTACAAGTTTGACACATGCAGCTAGAATGCTGATTCTAAGTTCAAAACCAAGACATTTAAACGGTTGCAACCTATGTGACACTCAAAAGTAGGTTACTCATTTATTTTAAACATTTCGATTTTAGTGGCTTTAAGTCCAATTTCACTTAAGCTGCTGACATCCACAGCTCAGCCAGTTTTGTTGTGAACGTTATTTTAGGCTCTTCATCTTTCCAGATTTGGTGTGCACACAAGACTTCATTCTACTAGACGTCTGCTGGTGTTCAGTAAGATTTTTGAATATCTTGCAATGTTTGAAATAGGCATTTTGAGCTTGCATTCAGAGAACCAAAGGTGATTTTAAAGCTCTTTTTGAGCTAACAGGCACTACTGTTTTTCCTTTGGCACCACATTTCACTCATGGTGCTTCTGGCCCATCACGCTCGCACTGGTGGGTGGCAGGTCAGGCGACCATTTTGGTGTGCGCAAAAAGTGCACTGTTTTCCTGGATTCTGGCGCCAATGTGGGCTTTTCGGCCATCTTGGATTTTCTAGGCCCACAGCACCAAATGTTGCAGCATAATAACTTGAACGTGGGTCGATACACCTGACATCACAAACCTGTCGGCAGCCTTTGAAAGCTCCCTAGGGTCTGTAATACTCTTGTCCACAAGATGCTGGGTTAGGTCAACCTCACAATTCTTCCATACATGCTCATATGCAATCAAATTTGACATCCCTTTAAATGTGTTAACTTTGTTACCAAACAGTGTGTGAACGCTTTAAATGTCTGCCCACTTTTCTTTCCGAGCTCTCTGAAGCTCTTGGGATACTGATCTGGGGTTTTACAGTATTTCCAGAGGAGGGCCACGTTCATGCTCTCGTAAAACGGGCCTTTCCTGAGGAGTGAACTGAAGAATTGCATCAGTCCCTGTACCTCATCAGGGCTACACCCCACACTACCTCTTCCACCTCCTGTAGCTGAAAAGCCAGCTCAAGCGCTTCAAACCAGTCAAATAAATCCTTCCCCACTTTGTAATCCTGAAATAAGTCTTTGGGGATGTGCCGCCGGGGCTTAAGCTCAACATTCTGGCTTGAGCCACTTCTGCTGCTTTTGCTAGAGGTGGATCTGTTGGCCTCCTTTTTATCTTTGAGCACCAGCTTGCGCAGCTCTATGGGGACATTGTACGATATTTCTGTTCCTCAAGTGCTAGTCTCCTCTCCTCTAGCAGGGGATTTCTAGCCTCTACCTCGTTAACAGCCGGAACAATTACTGGGACACTTAGAGGCCTTGTCAAGGTCTAGGACCTGTGGGATGCCGCAGTAGCCCAAGAACTTACTGACACTATAGAGTGTTGAGAAACCACGCTCGGCCCCCGGTGGGATGGTTAGCAAGAAACACTGTTCATGCTGTTTTCCTTGTCATCTTCCACTACATCTTCTGGAAGGTCTTCTTCATTTGGGTGAAGAGGGTCTAAGCCATCCCCTGGTGTCTTCTCCCCAACCGCCCTACCTTCTGTCCAAGCTTGGAGTCTGGACAGCAACTAATGTTTATTAACCTTTGTGCTGTGGGGAAGTCCCCTCTCTTGACATAGGATGCACAGGACATCCTTAGTCGTGCCTTTCACAGTCTCTATGTCAAGATACATGATTATTACAAATAGACAATAACAGTGTCTAAACGTAGCCTGCAACAGTACTTTTATTGTTGGGTGGCAAAGCTGTGCGCAAGGCTGCAACTAGATCCAAATGCCTGCCGCCAATGTGATGAATCAACTTCCGTGCCACCACTGGTCCAAGAATGAATATTGGTTTCTAAATCATCAATCAGCCCCAGACCTCTAGTACACCAGAAGGGAACAAACAGATTGGAAACACAAGCAAATTATAAACCTCCTTGTCCAATGTTGGTAACATGGACGGAATGGCAGGCTTATCTTCACAAGGTCATGAAAGGTTGGTTAGTTGCAACACAGCAAAAATACAATTACTACCCAATGACAAAAAGGGACTGTCCAGTCAAGGTTATATAAAAAAACTACTTTGCTATTATCACAACTGACAGTACTAGCACACTATGAAATACAACCCACCCTGTAAAGGATTGCAGATGACAGACAGTTTTAAAGAAAGAAAAAAGGATGCACTCTAGATACTGAAAGGAGGGTAGTCTGTAGAGTAATTAATCACAATAGTTCAAGGATACTTGGTTACAACACCAACAGAGCAATGGGTCGTAAAATGTGACTAGAAGCCTTCAGAGAAGGGCCAGGGAGACAGAACCACAATGAACCTTGTGCTATAAAAGTTCTTGGTCCTCGACAGGGTCGAGTCAGTTTGAGAATGCTTTGCAGCTTTTGTGACAGAGTTCAAGATGGGGTATCAGGCAGCTGGCGGCAGGCAGTTCGGCGAGCGAGGCTGGATGGATATCTACAGGCTGGCCTACTTTGCAGCTGGGGTCAGGAATCGCTGTCTCATTGATTTTTGGCAGTTCTGATGCACTGGCCGAGACATCTAGGGTGGCTTCATCGACTGTGCTATAACAACAGTGAGCGGTGCAGTCAGTTGAAGCTTGGGGGGCTCGACTGGCTAAAAAATGACCTTTAATCCAGACATCGGTAAATGCTTGTCGATGCACTTCTCCTCACTTCTTCACTGGGCTTGTGTTGTCCTATAAGGTGCACCTCCCAAAGATGAGGAGAATGCTGCAGGCAGCTGCCTTGTCCTTGGTTTGGTTCAGAGACTCTCTGGCGCTTACCACCTAGGATGCATGCTGCAGAGCCTAGCAGGGCACGCTGTGTGCTGGCTGGGTACCAGTTCTGGAGCTGCTGGAGGGTCCTATGGATTCAGTATCTCCCTCAGTTCCCTGGGGGATGTTTAGGGGAGGGATCATGCTTTCCTCATGGAGGTCCCAGCATTCCTTCACTAATGGAAGATTTAAGAAAGACTCTACCTTCAGCCAGGGACCAATGCTTGTTACTCCTTGCAATGTCTTCAAATGATCTGCCAAAAGAGGGGCTCAGCCCTCTTTTAAAGCCAAATGTGCCATAGTGATTGGTGTCAGCTAAGCCTAACTTAATAAACCAATCTTGGGTCCCCACCAACAATGTCCTGTATGCATGAGGTCATAACTAGAGTGCTTTGCAACAGAAAAGGTAAAGGGGTGAAAAATTGTAATAGTAATTCCCACCCATATTCCTGTCTGTTGTGGATCAAAGGGTTCCTCTGCTTATTGGAGCTCTCTGTAGTTCCCGATTAAAGCTTTCCAGTGCCATCAATCCACATACTCGAACCTTCTGAATGGTGTCCCACTGTGGGGATTTCTACATTAATACATGCAGACTCAGACATGACATTTCACTGTCAATCAATACTAAGGGCAGAAGCTGGCTTCTGGTTGACACAGTGCATACAAAAGGTTGTTGGGGGTTTCCTGTCTCCTTTCATAAACTCTGCAGCCAGTCCCCACGTGGGCCTGTTTGAAGTACACTCTATTAGTATGATAATTATGTTAATTGATGCCAGCAGCTACAGAGCTGCACAAAAGAACGGGCGGATCTATGGAGCATGTGTTAGTTAATTAGGCTGGTTATGGCAGGGTGAAGGTTTGGCCCTCCCCTTTCTGAGATGACACGGTGTACTCCTCGCTGTAATTTACCAACTAAATATGACAGAGGGGACTGTGCCTGTAGGCTGTGTCCACCTCGAGTACAGTGGTCTATGCATATGTAATGCAAACATGATAAAATGTGTGCAGATTAGCCCCACACATTTTCCGGAGGTTGATCAACCATCATTCAATTTCATTTAAAATTTCAAAAAAGCCCAGGTGAGCCCACACCCAACATGCGAATGGTCAAATTCCTCACAGTCGCATTCTGCCATCAGCCTTTGGGGAGCAATAACTCTGCAGTCATCGAAGTACAATAAAGATATGTTCACAGTTATAGACAGTGGGAAAAAATCAAACTTAATCAAGGTTTATGGATGTTATTTGAACTTTGCACATGATGCACAAACGACACCTTTGATGCTTGTTTGATCTAATGCATTTATTTGCTAGTATCAGACTTCTTTCACTATATACACGAGGGCCATGTTCTCGGGCATAGGGACAAGAAAATAAGCAGAGGCTGTAACCTATGAACCATGACTTCTCACTGGATCGATACATATATCCAGATTATCAGACCTACTGAGGACGAATCTAATTTTTCATGGAGTATCTCATATGCTTACAGACTGCAGGTAACTTGAAAACATTCGCCTCTGTTCCCCTTCTTACAGGTGCTGATGAGAGGTCTTCTTCTGCCAAACCTTGAGTGAATGATGGATGCTGGAAAGGTGAGCTCTGCCATTGGCCAAGAACATGCAACCCGGAAGTAGCTCTAGAGATGAAATCCTTCCACGGGTATCAGTTGACCTCCACAGGCTGCTGCTGCAGCACTTTCTGGGATGCAGAGGAATCAGGGTGGCCGTGCTCCAAAGACACTCGACTGCCTGGGAGGGAGATGTGGGATATGGGATAGGCTGGGAGGACAGCTCAGGGGAGGGTGGTCCCCTTGGGAAGAAAACACTACAGTGGAACATGGATTTGATCAATGGCACTTAGAAGTGGGAGGTGTCCAGCGCGAAGCACAATGACACTGACTAATGCTAATAATAAGATGTAGGCAGCACTCGCTGCCAACTCGATGCCTTTAGGCGCTAAAGGGTGTTTTTATTGATCACAGAACATTAGCACAACGATATCCGTGAAACACAGGGAGTTTGAGTCAAAACGGAAATCCCACTGCTTTGCAGCGTTAGCAAGCAGCAGACAACAGAAATTCACAAGCCTTGAAGAGACCAAACCAGTGAAAGCCTGAAATACGTTCATGAGCTGTAACCACAGGACACAGCGAATGCGCAAACTCAGTATCTGCGTCACCTCCGTGCACACAGAACATCTTACAAACTACATGGGAAATAGATTCCCAGTATCTCGCAGTCTTTGCGGCAATGGGAAGAGGTTCCGGAACTCATCTGGCAGCTCGCCAGTGTCGCCACACCATGTCATGTTATGGTTGGTTGTGGTATGTTGGTTATGTTATGTCCCTGGGATGTATACCATGCACCCCTGCCGCTTGCATGGTCCCCAGGCACTCTGGTGGCTCTGAGAGAGAGTATAATGTGTTGGGTGACTGGGAGAAAGGCAACATGCGAGCTTGCTTTGCTGCTATGCTTATGTAAGCAGTTCCGACGTCCCCATGTACTGAATGCAGGTATGTTTCTAGGTGGTCCATGGCAAGCGCAAATAGCCTGGGTGGGCAAGCCCCCAGGGCCACCTAGTAACTGTGAGCTGTGAGCCCCCCCCCACCTTTCCAAGGTAACAAAGACATCACTTGACAATCAATAGTGATGGGGATATTCATTTGCCTGGCTCCTTGTGCTGTTTAGAAAGCGACCCAGCAAACAATCCCAGTCCCCAAGGCCACCGAGTAACTGTGGGCCCCCCCCCCACCTTTCCATGGTAACAGAGACACCACTTGACAATCAATAGTGATGGGGATATTCATTTGCCTGGCTCCTTGGGCTGCTTTAGAAAGCGACCCAGCAAACAATCCCAGTCCCCAAGGCCACCGAGTAACTGTGGGCTCCCCCCCCCCACCTTTCCATGGTAACAGAGACACCACTTGACAATCAATAGTGATGGGGATATTCATTTGCCTGGCTCCTTGGGCTGCTTTAGAAAGCGACCCAGCAAACAATCCCAGTCCCCAAGGCCACCGAGTAACTGTGGGCTCCCCCCCCCCACCTTTCCATGGTAACAGAGACACCACTTGACAATCAATAGTGATGGGGATATTCATTTGCCTGGCTCCTTGGGCTGCTTTAGAAAGCGACCCAGCAAACAACCTTGCAGATTCGCAGCTAGTGAGGGAGCACTGATATCCGGCCCCCCATGAAGATCTTCCAGACACAAAGCAGCGGCTACTGCTTCTTAAGGCATGTCGCTTAGTTAAAAATGATGGTAAGTTGTAGGGACTGTTGGGGGTTTGTCCTGACCCCCAATCGCGATGTCCGTAAGCCACCCAGCGAGTACAAACACACACACACACGTCCGTACTGCTCGAGCTTCCCGGTCGCACTGACGTGGCCGTGAATGCCCCGTTTATTTATACTGCACGTGGGGGCGCGCAACGTCATGCCGCCGCGTGCGCGTCTCTTCGAGGGGCAGTGCCACAGGGACTAGCTCCAGCCTCAGTGATTATAAGACAGGTTGGTTTCTTCTTTCAACTCCAAATATTCACTGCGTAGCCAGGTGTTGCTTCTGTAAGTGGCTCATCATTCAGGCACAAGTCACCCATGGGTTTGTACCTGGAAAAGCAAATGCTCTCCAGTGAGTTACGGTGACCACCTATAAAAGGCAAAGTGTGGGAACCCTGAAAAAGCCCATCTTCAGGGGGTGTCTGAAGCCTCCCCGCGTAGCAGCGTCCTCACAGATATTTGTTTTTTTGATTCCATTTATTTATTAACTTTGTTTACCATTAATTATTTAACACGCATTGTTTCATTATTTTAGCTTATGAAAGAAAATTAGAAAATAAAAGCACAATATGATTTTGCCTTTTCTAGCCATCCCCCTGACCATGTTATCTTAAATGGTGACTCGCTGCTAAAAGCCAGGGCTCACTGATGTATCATTAACATGTTAGGAATAATGAGAAGGACCACCATCTGGTGAGGGTCACATAGCTCAAGCTTGTTTTGATTTGTAATGTCTAATGATGTGGATGCTGCATATCTGAAAGGGTGGTCTGCTAATTGAGACCCCCTTTTCTAAAGCTCCATGCCAAAAGCACAGCAAACACATGCAGCCACCTACGCCAGTCTACTGACACCTACAGCACCTGCTCTACAGTGACATGGGACCCTACCCTTTCAAAGGTCACATGTCCCTTTTAGACTACTGCTGCAATGTTACCCAAAGTCACTGCAAACAGAGGCTGCATTTGACTTCTGCACCCCTGCTTCAAATCTTTCTGGTGGCATAGTAAACTCTAAGAATATGCCATACCTGTGGTTTTGTACAGTGACTGATAGTGCACACAATTATTTATGCCACATAAAATTGGTTTCAAATTTGAACTCTGTGAGGCAAGGGGGTTATGGAAAGGCCATTTCGGTTCATGGCTATCGTGCCTGTCTCGCCTTCGGCAAATGAGACAGTATTCAGGATGCTCGCCTCATTTTATCATCTGGGGAAAAAGGTAACAACTACCCTCAAGCCTGGTAGCTTTTACCGTCAGATCTCCTGGGAACCATACTTCAAAGAGGCACACACATAACAAAGGCTCAACTCACATCCAGTTGTATTCCAAAGGCCTTTGAAGCCATAGGTTTGAGAAGGGGGAAGGTTAGCGTAGCAGAAAGGGCAGAGGGAACTTGAGGGTGTTTTCACCATTTTGTTTCCCTGTGAGGCTCACTTTCCTTACTGCCCCCTTTACTTACTACAGAACAGAATCAGTCTGGATATGATACAAGAACGCAAAGGGCATATCTCACAGGTGATGCAAGAAGGCAAATGTCATGTGTCACTGTGACAGGGATTGTACCCTTTACAGCAGGTTTGCTGTGGTCCAATCCCATATGCCCTTTAACCTTTTCAAAAGAGTGGGCCCCACTTCTTCCTGGACACTTTTGCACTTTCTACAAGCAAGACAAGAACAATTTGCTGGATTCTGTTGGGAGTTCTGTCCATTCCAAAGTTCTCTGCCAGAGGTGGAGACATGTTCTTCCAAGAAAGAGAAATGGCCTGTCCCTTATCCATCACCAGTGGACATTGGAGGGGACTGCTGTTTGGACCAAGTCCCGCCCCTCTGCTAGCTGCACTGAAACCATACCCTTTACTGGAGGTAATAGACCCCTGTAGGCTCCAGCCAACCTCCCTCCCCTTTTTCTTGAGCCCCTTGAAGTGAGACTCACATCATCTGTAGATGAGCCATCCTCAAACTGAGTGACCTGTGTTCTAAGACTTTGATCCTGGCAGGACATGCAGTGCTGCCTTTGACACTCGCGATGGACCTCGAACCGTTGCTTACATCCATCATCACGGTTCGAAGTAACATTGCACCAGCCACAATCATTGCTACTTTGGCTCGAACTACAATACACACTGCTATGAAAACCTCTGAAAAATTCTTGTTTGAGAACACATTGAACCCTGAGGGCCTTCACTTTGAACCTAAACTTGGACCACTGGAAGCATCGCACAATTTGCTGACTTGACCCAGTGGTACCCATCGTCTTGAAGCAGCACAACCGTTGAACGAACCTTGGTGGACTCTTCGAACAGCAGTGTCATGATGCTGCATCTCACTGAATAGAGCTCTGCTTCGAACATGAATCGATCCCAACCGGTCAGCTGGAGCAATGTGACTCGTTGCACTCTAACCTGGTTCAACCAACAAGAACAACGCTGAGGAGCTCACTTTGACGCAGTTGAAGCACCCAAGAACAAAATAAGGTACTATTGAGAGGCCCAGACCTCCTTGTCCATTTGCTGGGCCATAATGACTGATAAGCCACCCGTGAGCACCTTTTCCAAAGACATATCATTGTAAAGTGACATTGTTGCAATGTATTGCTTCCTCGCCCTTGCTCCAGTACCAGAGGGATATCCCCTATATGTTTAGCATTGTTTGTGTTCTCTCCATAGGGGTTGTTGTTTAGTGTTTTTCTAGATACTTGATTGCATATTGGTTTCTTATGCAATTAAAATACATAAGCCGGCCCTCAGCCCACATTATCACAAAGCCGAAGGCGGTATATCGCTTGACTGTGCCCCCTTCCCTTCATGACTGTGATTACTGCTGGTTTTATAGAAGTGTGAGGGCAGTCTAGCCACTACTCAGAGCCCTTTTAAATTTGGAGTTACAGCAGGCTGTCACCCTTGGCCGCTCACTGGCAATTGGAACACCAGCTGGATGATATTGCTGATTTGCGCTTTATTGGTCTGATGAAGGCTCATAAGGGGAAAAGGGGTGGCAACCTTCAGCTGAATCTACGCCAAATGGAGGCAAAGCTTATTTGTCTATTACATTGTACCACACGGGGTCTAAACACAGACCACGAGATGTCTGTATTTCTATAATAATTTTGATAAAGGAGTCACAATGGATCTTATGTTTTTCAAACAGTACTTTGAGTCGCACTTTGCTGGAGCCACTCCATCATGCTCGTGGGCACTAGCACCCTTTAATTTTAACTTATTCGATTCCCATCTAAATACTTGATATGTCTTACCATTGCAATAGGCAGTTCCTTTGGTCCTCCATCTTTTACTATTAATGTGATTTGACTTTGTCTTTCATATTCTGATATTGATTCTAACCGCTATTTAAAGGTATTAGCCTTTCACTAATGTTCTTCTTTGTATTCTTCCAATATGATGATTCTGTCGGCTTAGCTTTAATTTTACGCCCAATTTAGTTGTTTATTTACAACTTACGTCATCAAGGCGACGTCAAATGCGTATTACGCTACGGACGTCACCGCTGTGACGTCAGCTGCTTCTCTTTTACATCTTTTTTACTTTTTTATCATTATTGGGGTACCAGCCGCCTATCATTAGTTTTCTCTGTACTTTCCCAGCATGACGGCTTAGTTTTAAGTTAATTTTCAATTTAATTGTTTGTTTACAACTGATGTCAGTCACGCGACGCCAGATGCGTGCGACGCAACCTACGTCACCGCTGTGACGTCGGTTGCCTTTCCCTTATTTCTCTCTAAACTTTTGCTTGGACGGCTGTTTTGGGGATTTCCTCTGTAATTGTGAACGCTCGATCTAGCGAGTAAGTTTGACTTTTGCTGCTCAGTATTAGGTAGGTTACGGCCATTACGGCTTGGACTTGACATCAGCGTGATACTTACAACGCTCTGCTCTTTGTGGGATTTCCCATCACTGATTTTTTCGATACATTTCATTTGCTTGTGCCTTGAAAACGACCAGCGTGTCGAAACACGTGTCGGCTGTTCCTGCGACAATTAAAGCATCAACTGTACTACTAGTCTTCCTTATTTATAAAGTGTTTAGCGCATCTCCACCTCAACTACCATTTTGTATACGATTTTCAGTACCAGCCAGGGTGGACTGGTTGGCGCAGGTGGTAATGCAGCTTACACTTTCAATTCCTTAAGGTCAATTGAGCTATTAAGATAATCAGTGAACACCAGCGCACAGGCCTTTATGCGTAAATCCACATTTTCTGTTCTAAGCTTGGCTAATAAGCTAGTCCCAGAGTGGTGTCTGGGCCAATGGCACGGGTACGGGAGGTGCTAGGACCAATGGGAGTGGTCCTCGCCGTTCCGCGAATGGACGACGGTCTCGGTGGAGGAATGATACTACTGGAACTGCTAATGATGCTGGGACATGTAGTGCTTGGTCTAGTGGAGGCGCTGAGGAGCCCAAAAGGTGATCTTGGTGACGGACGGGACCTAGTGAGAGACGCTATGAAGCACGGGACATGTGGTGCACAGCGAGAGTCAATAATGTTGGATACATATCAAGTGCTAGACACAGCATGTGGCCACAGTTCTATTCAGTGATTAAAAACGGTCCAAATGGGTTCATACAGTTTAGTGACATGCATATACTCAGTTCAAACATCTACCCTCTGGGTAAAATTTCTAGGGTCCATCGAGTAAAATATGGCATTATTGTGTGTAGTGGGTGTGGTTTAGACCAAAAAATGTTTCCACTCTACGGTTATGTTGAGGCCGTGGCGGACTGTGTCTAGTCTGTGGACCCACTTTTGTTCCAGTTTTGTGAGCGCCAGGTCTATGTTGCCTCCGCGTTTCTTTGGCTGTAGTTGTTGCAGCACAGTCCAGGTGAATTGTTCATGCGTATGGCCTTTTTTGTTGAAGTGCTCAACCAGGGGTTTATCCTGTACTTTGTTCTTAATGCAGGATCTATGCTCGTTAATCCTTTGTTTAACAGGTCTGATGGTCTTTCCGATGTATATCATGTCACATGGGCATTTGATGACGTAGATGACACATCTACTTTCGCAGTTTGTGTGGTTCGTCATGTTCCATGTAAAATCTTTGTAGGTGAAAGTCTTGCTGTTGGTCGTGTGGCGGCAAGCCACACAGTGTCCGCAGCTGTAGTGTCCCACGACTAGTGGCAGGTTCCATAATGTCGGTGGTGTTTTAGATGTTTCCAAAAAAGTATGGACCAAAGTGTCCCTTAGATTTTTGTTCTTTCTGAACGCGAATAGTAGTTTCTTTGCTAGACTCCCTTCATTTTTGATGAGGTGCCAGTGTTTCCTGATGGTGGTTTTTATGAGGTTGCTTATCTGGTTAAAAGTTGTGACGCAGACAGTCCTGTCTACAGGATCCTTGGTTTTGGTGGTGAGACAGATGGAACGGTCTGTGTTTGCTGCTCTTTTTTTAGCCATTTTTATAGATTTTTTCGGATAGCCTCTTAGTCCTAGGCGAGTTTGTAGTTGTTTGGCATGTACGTTGAATTTTTCTTTTTCCGTGCAATTTTTACGGATGCGCAGGAATTGTCCGTACAGGAGATTGTACTTCAGGCCCTGTGGATGATAGCTCGAGAAATGGAGGAGACTGTTTCTATCCGTTGGTTTACGAAATAATTCAGTTTTGAGTAGGTTCCCAGAATGGTAGATGTTATTGTTATTTTGCATTTATATAGTGCCTTATATACCATTGGTATGGTATGAAGGCGCTCGTAGGTTGAACGCCCCTGGGAACCGAAGTTCAGGTCAGTAGAGAGAGTAGAGAGAGTTCAAAGGTGCGTGTGCGCACCAGGTATGTGTGCAGCTGGTGCGGAATTCGTGTGGTAGCTGCTTCTTAGCGGTAGATGTGGTGGTTGAGAGATCAGGAGTATGTGTTCGCTCTGGCAGGATTTATCCATACCGAGTGTGGCTGCGTTAGGCCTGAGGAGAACGCCTGGCTGGGGGGTGTGAAACCCGCAGTGTTTACTTAGAGTGATGGGGAGTGAGTGGTAGATGTTGATATGAGAACAGTAATACCGAATGGTGTCATAGTATCTCTGTGTTCTAGTTGAGTGGTGGTGTAAAGAAGAGAGTAAGCGTGGGGTGTGGTATGATATATGCCCTTTCAAATGTTCCCTGCATTCCAAAGCATATTATGTATGTCACGCAATTCTATGCAATCAGGTCCGTTCTATGCATTTTATTCACTTCGGGCGTTCAGGATTGTCCTACACATTCCTGTCTGCTCGACACACTCAGGCACTCTAGTCCGCCTTGCGTTCTGTAGTCTATCCCTCATTCTCCAGTGTGCCCTACGTATGCTCTCATGTATTTCATACGCATGCACTACTGTCTTCTCCACGCATGCACTCCGGTCTACCCCGCGCATGTACTCCTGTCTGCCTACGCACTCATCCGCTCTGTATACTCTTCCACTCAGTATACTCATCCGTTCTGTACGCTTATCTGCACTGTATACTCATCCGTTCTTTACGCTCATCCGTACTACACACTCATCCGGTCCACATATTCATCTGCTCAACATGCTGCTCGTCCACTCTTCGTACTACTCAACCGCTCTACGTACTACTCATCCACTCTACGTACTACTCATCCGCTCTACGAAGTCATCTGTTCAACACGCTCATCCGCTCCACACATTCATCCGCTCCAAACACTCATCCTTTCCATACATTCATCCGCTCCACACATTCGTCCGCTCTACGTACTTGTCTTCACTACGTACTCGTCCGTTCCACACACTTATCCGCTCAACGCGTTTATCCGCTCCACATACTCATCCGCACCACATACTTGTCCACTCTACGTACTTGTCCGCTCTACGTACTTGTCCGCTCTACGTACTCATCCGCTCTACGTATTTATCCGCTCCACATACTTATCCGTTCCCCACACTCATCCGCTGTCCACTGCCATCCGCTGTCCACTGCCATCCGCTCTCCACACTTATCCGCTCCCTACGCTCATCAGCTCTCCATATTCATCCACTCTCCACACTCATCTGTTCCCCCCACACAGCCGCTCTCCACAACTGAGCCGCTCTCCAGAACTCAGTCGCTCTCCACAACTCAGTCGCTCTCCACAACTCAGTCGCTCTCCACACTCAGTCGCTCTCCACACTCAGCTGTTCCCCACACTCACCCGCTCTCCACACTCCATACTTATCCGCTCCCTAACACTCATACGCTCCCTACACTCAGCTGTTCCCCACACTCATCCGCTCCCCACAGCCATCCGCTCTCCACACTTGTCCGCTCCCTACGCTCATCCACTCTCTACACTCATCCGCTCCCCCATTCATGCGTTCCCCCATTCAGCCGCTCTCCACACGCAGTCGTTCTCCACACTCAGTCATTTTCCACACTCAGCTGCTCCCCGCACTCAGCTGCTCCCTACACTCACCCACTCACTCACCCATGTGGAGGTCTAGGAAATGTATGGACTGGAAATCCCACTCTATGGTGAACTTGATGTGGGTGTTTTGAAGATTGAGCCACTGGTGGAAATCCAGGAGTGATTCATTGTTGCCTTCCCATATGACAAGGACATCGTCAATGTATCTGCGCCATACCTTAATATTGGCTCTGTAGGGGTTGTTGTCTCGGTAGATGTGCTCGTCTTCATACTGGGCCATACACAGGTTGGCCACATCTGGAGCAAAAGTGGCACCCATGCTGACACCTTTTATCTGTTGTTGTCCAAATAGGAAGACGTTCTCGGCCATGGCTATGTGGATGCATTCCAAGATGAAGTTGGTTGGGGTAGTATTCACATCTCTCCTTCTTTCGAGGCAAGTTGCGAGAGCTTGTAATCCTTCTCGCTGCGGGATGGAGGTGTATAACGCCTCCACATCCATGGTGACTAGGATGGAGTTGGTGGTCAGAGTGACAGTGTCTAAGATCTTGATGGTCTCTGTACTATCCTTGATGTATGATTGCATTTTGCTCACAAAGGGTTTCAAAAAATGATACGTGTATAATGACAAGGGTTCCAGTAATAAGTCGCAGGCTGAGACAATAGGTCTGCCACGTGGTTTGGTAGCGTGTTTGTGTATTTTAGGCAGAATGTAGAAAGCTGGAGTCTGGGGGTGCATTTTATTGAGGAAAGTGCGTTCTTCGGTGCAGATCCAGCCCTCATCCTCAGCGTGTTTGGTGAGATTGCTGATTTCTTCTAGTAGACATTGCGTGGGGTCCCTGTTCCGTTTTTTGTATGACGTGGTGTCATCTAGGAGGCGCTGGCATTCTTTGTTATAGTCTTCAGTGTTCATAATGACGATGCCTCCGCCTTTGTCGGCTGGTTTTACGGTTATGTTTTTATCCGAGTTCAGGTTTTTGAGAGATTGTCTTTCATCTTTGTTTAGGTTATCTTGATAATAGTTCTTCTGTTCCAGTCCGTTTTTGATGGTTTTCATGACTATCTTTTCAAAAGTTTCGAACTCCCCTGGAATAGTGTGGGGAGGAGGATTAAAGTTTGATTTGGGTTTTAGGCCCGTCACGTTCTCTGATGTTTCTGTGGGTTCTTGGTCAATGGTGTCTTCTGAGTTCTGTTTCTCAGGTAGGTACATTTCAAAAACGTATTTCAATCTCAGGGTCTGAAAAAATCTTCTGAGTTCGGCCTCAGTTTGGAACGGGTCTGCCCTTGTGACTGGCACAAAGGATAGTCCTCTTTCTAGGAGGCTCTGTTCAGGTGGAGTCAGTGTTCTGGTGGATAGATTAAAAATGGGGATGGAGTCTAAGGTTGGTTCGAGTACCATTGGCGTGTCCTCATGTACTGGCCCGTTTGTTGTGGGCATCTCTTCGGTCTGCCCCGTTGTCCCCCGCTCTGAAAAAAGGATGGGGGGTTGGTGGTCCTACCCCTCTGTTGCTGTTTGATGTACTTGAGGGGCTTCCACTGGAGGATCCTGAGCTTCCGGAGAAATTGACGACACGGTTGCGTCTGTTATAGTTTGTTGTTGCTGTTGTAGGTCGCTGTAGTATGTCTCTTTGAGATACGGGTATGTTGTTTCTTCAGCATAGTTGGAGAGATCTTTTCTGAATTTTTGTACTTTGTGATCCACTGTGATTTGTTTAAATTTCACTATTTCCTCTTCAAGTTTTTCTAGTTTCTTTTTTGCGTCCTGTATGGTCGTGTCTTCCGCAAATTTTTTCTCCAGAGCGGTCAAGTCCTCTCCTTGTTTTTTGCACTCCTCTTGGGCAGTGTTGATAATCAGAATAATCCAGTGTCGGCTGCATTTGTTTCCAACCCCACTGAAGTGTATCTTAAACTTGGCGTTATCCGTGAAAACTCGGGGGATATTTTTCACCTGAAGTCCTTCTGGTATTAATCCGGCCTTTAGGTATTCAAGCATGAAAGTTCCATGCATCTCTGTGCGGATTAGTTTTTTCCTCTTCTGATGTATGATGTCCAATTCATCTCTGTTTGCACCTTTTGCAATAGCCCTGCCTTCTGCTCCTAGGGCGGAGGTCGTGCCAAGTAACTGTCGAAAGTATTCATCCGAGTAGGACACAACTTTAACTTTGTCCATATTGTCGGAGAGTAGGGATAGGATATACACTCTCAGGGAATGGATAGCCCTACAACCTCGGGGTTGTGCTACAACAAGTAAAAATAAGGGCGCCTGGCAGAGTCCTGATATACCCAGGGGGGCACATATATAACTCCCACTCCCATTGGTCCTAGCACCTCCCATACCCGTGCCATTGGACTAGCTTATTAGCCAAGCTGGTTGCATATGTATGTTACAGCTACCATTACAGCAACAGATCCCCCGACGACGCACGTTGCTCTCATGGCTCGCGGTAAGTCCCAAAATCCAGCTTTCACGCCTCCAGAGGCAGTGCCCTCTACACTGATCCGTTTACTCACTCACGGGGAGTCTACGATAGCGGAACCACCTCCTTCCCCGTTTGGACCCATGTTACCATTTTGTGTATGAAATGCACAGCAACCACATGTTGCTTTTCGGACTTTCCTGTGCATTGTGATCCATCAGAGGAACACAGACGCACCATTAGTTTGGACGCACTTTTCAACATAGGCACTACTTTTGCGCTATTTTTAAACCAACTTGTCCTCACACAATGGGTCGGTAATACCCTCCACGCCCTAGATCACTTAAGGCAATAGTTGACACCACGTTGCCCACACGCCCTGGAGCATTCATGCACGTATGGCATCCACCACGTCCAACAGTGTTCACTAGACCAGGGACACCCTCACCCTAGTTCTAGACGCTTGTACCGCCGCTTCATACTCAAGTCCATCTTTGGTTTTTTACAGACGAGGGACCTTTTTAGGCCCTCCTCTAGCCGACAGGATCCTGACCAAATCGATACCTCAGGAACCCACGGCTCCCCCTAGTGCATTCTCGCACCTATCATCCAGCACTTACCCTTGGATGGTTCTGTACAGCATCACCACTGCTACCACAGCAGCAGGTAAACTGTCCTTCGATATGGCAATACAAGGCCTCAATTATGAAACACTAAATAACACAATTAGACCCTGAGATCCTTACAAATCCTTCTCTATTCACAGACAAAACAGACTACACCACATTTGGTGCTCATCCTGAAGAATGCCAATACCATCCAGGCAACAATTCTGCCTTCCTGGCCGAAACACACCTGTGTCGATCCCCAGTGACACAACTGCAAATACCCTTTTTCGTGTATGTCTTGTAGATTATGTTGTGTACACCCCGTGTTTATGATACCCTGGACCACCCTATGTCCCGGGTGCACTACTGTATAAGTACATGTTCTTCTAACTGTTGTATACCACTGTGCCTTTAGATGGAACTCTGTACCTCAACACAAAAGAGGTAAATACTCAATCTGTATTTCCACCAAACTCAATCAATATCGAAAGCTATGTAAACTAATTGAACAATAACACTTGTGGTTTTCTGAAATAAACTCTTCTGTTCAGAACCATAGCCTGCTGATTTGTAGGATCTCACATCCTGATTATTTTTGATTATTATATATTTGCCCCCCTGGGTATATCAGGACTCCGCCAGGCACCCTTATTTTTACTTGATTTATTTGAACAGAAATAAAGCTCAAACAATTCAAAACTATTTAATTCATTGAGTTTAAAGGTATGGTTATTTTGGTGTGTCCCACACCGTTTGGCATACCTACACCAAAACGGGCAGAGAAATACTCCATTTGAGCAAACGTTTTGCACAATGACACCAGTGAATTCCGACACAAAACCCAACTGATGGGAGTGGATGCAAGGGCTTATTTCATTGATTTATTGAACATTTGTATGGTGCCTATACACAAGTGTTTCCAGGAGCCAGAAGGCAAGATGGGGGGGGGGCATTGGAACCATAAGGGAAGAACAACACAAATGGTTATAATGGCCTTGTGACAATCCTACTGTGCAGGTGCATGACAAAAGGTAAGTGTTGAGGAAGAAAAGAAGGAGTAGGCCGAAAGGATAAAGCCAGAGGTGGAGGGTGAGATGGAGGAAAGAACAAGTCCCATTTTCACTTGATATTGTCTGTTAGAAAGGAAGGAGGTCAGCTACGCCAGTGCCATATGGCAGTTTATGAGTATGGAGTGGCTGACTTTGTCAAAGGTAGAAGAAAGATTGAGGAGGATCAGAATAGAGGGAGTATTTGAGTCCAGATTACAGAGTAGGTCTTCACAGGTGTTCAGGAGAGCAGTTTCTGTGCCTCTGGATGCCCTGAAATTAGACGGGTGGGCACGGAGGTTGCCAGCCACTTCATTGTGCAGGGTCAGTTCGGGGATGACTAGCTTCTCCATGAGCTTACCCAAAAAAGGGGTGATAGAGATAGGGTGATAAGGTCAGCAGACCGTTTCTTAGGAGATAGTGCAAAAGAGAGTGCTTAAGGGGTTGTGGGAAGGAGCCAATGGCAAATGAGTGATTGCAGAGGTCAGCCAAGTCTGGGGCGAGAGAGGCAATGTTGTTCTTGATGGTTCTGGAGGAACTGGAGATTCCCTGTTTAGAGGAGACTTTCATAGAGCGGACAACTCTAGAGATCACATCTGATACAATGGGAGAGAAGGAGGAGAGTTTGGGGGGCAGGGGCCAAGGGAGGCATGAGAATGGGGGTGGGGGGACAGAGTGGACAGGATTTCTGGAGTTTTGGAGGAGAAGTCAGTGGCCAGAGCAGAGCAGCGGGCCTGGGAGTGAGGCGGAGAGGAGGAGACTGCAGTAGGATTGGCAAATTCCTTGCATATTTTAAAGAGTTCAGCCATGTTATTGGTGACTCCAGAGATGTGGGATCGGACATGAGCCCTCTTCTTAGAGCAGATGGCGAGATAATATTGACTTGGGAGTAGGCGACAGGCTAGTTTGTCAGAGGATGAGCTAGATGCCAGGCACATCCGTTATGTAGCTTTGCACTTGCGTTTCTAAGCTTCCAAGTCAGAGTCATAGCAAGAGTTTGATTTGGAGGCAGGCTTCATACGGATCCTCATGATGGGGGCGAAGATGGCCAAGGTGTTAGAGATAGAGAGATGGGGTTTAGCTAGAACAGAGTCAAAAGCAGAGTCAAACGAAGGGGGAGGAGGAGGGATGAAGGAAGAGGCAAATGAAGCGACTGACACACGCTTCAGCAGTCGAATGATGGATAAGGAGACTGGCAGTGCAGGAGGAGGCATCATCAGGGGAAAGGGGAGGTCAAGGTGGGAAGGGAGGAGAGAGTGGTCAAACCAGGAGAGAGGGGTAGTACGAGGGTTGCAGAGGGGGATGTTTATTGAGATGAGAGCATCTAAGGTGTGTCCAGCAGAGTGGGTAGGGCTGGAGGGAAGGATAGTGAGGGAAAGAGTGTTGCAGAGGTTGCAAAAGAGAACAGCAACCACATCTGGTGGGTCAACATAGATTTTAAAGTCCCCAAGGAGGATACATTTAGGGAACAGGCAAGAAGAGAGGATGACAGGTCAACCCATTCTGAGAGGAAAAGGGAGGTCGGTCTGGGGGGGCTTGTAAATGGTACAAGAGTAGGAGAGATGGTAGGAGAGACAGAAAGCCTGCAGACTAGGCTTTCAAAGGATGAGTAGGTTTGAGTGGAGATGATGTTGGCAGGAACCCACTCAGGGAAGAACAGAGCAACTCTACCACCAGGCTCGGAGGCCTGGGATTGGACAGGATATTGTAGCCATCAGGGAGAAGACAGTCAAAAGTAGTGATGGAGCTGGCCTTGAACTAGGTATCCATGAGAGCAAGGACATAAATATCAAGGTCTTCAAGGAGGTGACCGATATCAGAGGAGTGTTTGATAGCAGAGCAAGAATCGAGCGTAGCTTAGTGAAGATGGTTACCACATTTAATTGCTTTACGAGGAGGGTTCAGGGGTGGGGTGTCACCACTGGGGGGAGAGGAAGGATGAAGGAAGGAGGGGTGGCAGATGGCAGGAGAGAGGGGGAAAGTTGAAGAGAGATGGAAGACCCCTGTCAAGAAGTAGGAGGTTGCACAGAGAGCCCTGGGTCCTGATAGTGCCATTGTGATAGACACTGATGGTGCATTTGGATGATGCAAAGTGAGCCAAGAGCACTTTCCATCTGGTGCCACCAGTAATGGGTGAGTAGGAGAAAGTGGGTGTGGGGAATTCGACCATCCACAGAGGAAGAGCCTTTTTTAATTGTTTAAAAGAATGAATGATGGGGCCATTCCTATGCACATTGTACGCGCTCACCGCACAGCAGATAATTAGTCATGTACTCTGGGAGGACACAGCTTACCAGCGCCGGCCTCCCCTATCATGTGCAGCTGGCAACTGACAGCCGTGGGTACATCATAAGCCTTTGGCCATGGGCAGCCTGATTACAATGTCAAGGCCCCATGGATTTGCATCTTCATTGTGAAACCTTGCTGGTGCCGTTGAATACTGCAAAAAATGTTAATTAGCAGGCCTCAGGTAAGGCCTGGGTGCAGGAATTGACAATCAAGAGGAGGTGCCAACACCTCTTTGTAATGCAAGTGTCAAATTGGTACTAACACCCCTCCTTGGTATGAAAGGGCAGTGAATGTCATGTCTGGAACCACTCCTTTCAGAGCAGGGAAGTATGTGAATTATAGGAGACGAAAGTCTGCCTGCAACCCCCTACTTCAAAGAAGGCCCATGTTATGATCAATCGCTGCACAGGGCTCAGTTAATTAGGGAGACACTTCGATGTACAGCAGTCAGGAAGATCAGTGGGACTTAGAAGTATACGATTGTATGTAGAGACCCAGCATTGACTCCCTTAAGTTAAGCTTGGCCTAAAGCAATCTGTTGGCCCGTTTGGCTTTAAAATAGAGCTGCGCCCCTCACTAATCAGATCATCTGAAAACTTTGCAAGGAGTAAGAAGGACTCATTTGGACCTGAGCTCAAGGTACAGTCTACCTTACATCTTCCCCAGTGAAGGAAGGCCAGGAATTCCAAGAGGGAAGCAAGATCCCTCCACTTAACATCTCCCAGGGAATAGATGGAGATACCGCACTCAGAGGACCCATCCAGCAGCTGTAGAACCGGTACCCACCTAGCACACAGCATGCCCTGCTAGGTTCTGACAGCAAGCTTCCTAGGTGGGAAGTGCCAGAGAGTCTCTGGAAAAAGGACAAGACCGTTGCCTGCTAACATCCTGCTGAGCTTTGGGCCATCCGCCGTGAAAGGACATGAGCCAATGCGAAGAAGCAAAGAGGACTTCTACACAAGCATCATCCAGCGTCCATCCTTTTAAGGACAATTTCGAGACAGTTGAGTCCTCGAGCTGCATCCGGCTGACATGCTGACTGTTGTCACGCCGCAGTCGCTAGAGCCGTCCGAGATGCCTTGACCAGCATTCCAGATCAGTCAATAAGCACAGAGGCAACGATTCTGGGCCCTGAGCCGCTGTGCAGGACAGCCCGCAGACTTCTGTCTAGCCTCTCCTACTGAACTTCCTGCCACCTGGTACCTGCAGATGTCTGCCACCACTAATTCTGTCTCATGGGCTGCAAAGCACCCTGGAACCGCCTCGATGCTGTCGAACACCTATAACTTCTTCAGCACCAGGTACATTGTGGTTCTGCCCCCATGGTCCTTCTCTGCAGGCCCCTAGAGACAGTTACGACCCTTTGCCCCTTTGGTGTTGAAACCAAATAACCTTGAACATTAAGACTGATTACTTTACCAACTACCCTTCTGTCAGTATCCAGAGTGCATCCCTTTCCTTTGTGAAACTGTTGGTCTTCTGTGTTCCTTTACAGTGTGGACTGTAACTGTAGTGTGCTAGAACTGTCTATTGTAGTAACAATAAAGTAGATATTTGTGTACAACCTTGACTGGCCCATCCTATTTAGCATTAATATGATATGATAGGTTATTTATAACACGCTTAATACCCAGAGGTTTCTAAGCGCGGACGTATCTGCATTGCTCCGTGTCGTTTTGCTTCCAAGGTGAACAAGCTGCCGCTGAGCTATCCTCCCGAGAAAATTGACCTCATTACGAGTCCGGCGGTAACCGAGGTGGTAAAACCACCTTGTTACCGCCGGACTCGTATTACCATTCCGCCTCCGTGACTCCCGGAAAAACCAGGGCATTACGACCCTGGTGTCCCAGGAATTCCGGAGGCAGAATTCGGTAAATCCCCATTCCCATTGAGTCCGATAGGACTCAATGGGAATGTGGAAGTGGAAACACCGGCACCATCTCGTGATGGTGCTGGTGTTTCCACGTCCACCAGACCTGGCGGGAACATCACCTCCCGCCTGCAGGAGTCGGGATCGGGCGGTCTGGAATTAACAGTGGCGGCGGGTTTACCGCCACTGTTATTTCCTGACCGCCCGACCTGTAATGAGGCCCAATATTGGGTAACAATTGTATTTTTGCTGTGTTGCAACTAACCAATGATCCACGATCATGCGGAAATAAGCCTGCTGTTCCATCCACATTACCAAAATTGGACAAAGCGGTCTTATAATTTACTTGTATTCCAATCTGTTTGGATCCCTTCTGGTGTACTAGAGGTGTGATGTTGATTGATGGATTAGAAACCGATATTCATCCCTGCACCACTGGTGCCCGGAAGTTGATTTGTCGCAGGGGGAGGACAGAAACCATATGGGGAGTCCATAAGTCAGAAGAGGGAACTGCAAAGGAAATGTCAGTGAAGGTCTGTTTGGAGCAAGCATTGATGTAGGTGTTTCTTCCTTCCAGATCTGTGAGAGAGGGAGGATAGGTGACGGAGAAGCAATTAGATATCAGGTTGATATCAGGATTGGAAGAAGGGCTGTGCAATTTATTTCTATAATGGCCACCGTCTAGCTTGTGCACTACCATGAGAGTGGGCCTATTGAGTAGGGTCACATCTACACACAGTGTAGAAGGTTATGGGGAGTTTATCCTACTCACTATGGATCCACAATGCTTTTGGGCTGTGAGGGGAAACACTCTGCTCTACCTAACCCCTGAGAAACGTTTGCAATACCTTGAGTGATTTTGGCTCCACCAAATTTAGAACTGAGGTGGGAACTGTTGGAATAATTGAAGTGCAAAGTGTCTTTGTGGGGGAGGGGGAGGAGTAGTGGAACATTGGAATATGTGTATTCATTACATACTAGATTTGCATGAACTGCAAACTCAGCTTACATGAGTAGGGGTTTCGGGGACATATTCAATGGTTACAGGGGACCCAGGCCACATGATAGAGCCTCCACACCATTTAGGGTAGCGAGAACCAGTTAACATGTACAGTTAGTGGAGAAAACGTAACAGTGATGAAAGGTGACGTGATGAGACAGGGGTGGGCATTAGGAGGATGTCGGGGATGTGTGAGCTGGGCCGAGGGTTACTCTACTGGATGTGAAGAAGGTTCTCTTTGCAAAGGACGGTCTTTATCACTTGGAATGACGAAACAATCACTACTTTACCTTCTGAGGTAATACTCTACGACTCCTCTAAATGAAGCACTCCAACTAACTTGTTTTTATGCATTTGGTGCGTCCAAATTAGTGCTCATTTTGCTTCTTTGCCTCCATTATTTGTCCAATTTATTTCTTGCCAACCAAGTTTCTTTCCTTTTTTAAATGCTTATTTTTATAATCTTTTCTGTGTTGCGTAGTGATCTCTTTGCGCTTGATTCTGGTGTTCAGAAACACTCCCATGCAGCCTGCACCTCCTGATGACGTTCAGTAACTGGACCTCATCTCTCTTGGTCGGAGTATGGGGTTGGTTCTCCCTTCACATCCGCTTCTGCCCATACCTCAAAGTACACTGGTCCTAAACGTGTAATGGTGCTTGCATGGACAATCAAGCATGGTTTTGATGACCTTATGCCAAAAAAGATTCAAATAAAATATTAGTCAGATAATTGGCTCTGTGCTTCTCAGCCCAATACCAGATCTGAATCTGGTGATCAGTTTCCTCGATGCTCTACAGAAGCTGATCCTGGACCTCTCCATCTCATCCAAGTCTTTTGGATCCATCTGCTGAATTGAATGGCTCGGTTTAGGCAATGGATATAGTCAGTCATAAAAACAGAAACCTCATCAATGCTGATTTTTCCATTAGTTTGGTCAGTGAACACAGCGTTGCTGCCTCAACTACCTTCATCACCAACATGGAGACCCTAGGAACAGATCATAGGTCACGAGGCCCGCACACATCAAAGGTCACATGCTGATTCTACCACTTTCAGCCTCCACTTTTTCATGCTGCAACTACTTCTGCATTCCTTTCTCCTCTAACCACTCCCCTACTTCGTACTGTTCGTCCCTTTCCTCCTTCCTCACCATCAGACTTCCAAAGAAAATCCCTTCTGAACCCTTATCACCCATTTAAACTGATTGCACCCTACTCGCCCCACTCCAGCCCCTCTCACCTATGGGAGGGCCTCAACCACATGTTTCCCAAAGAGTGGACACAATGTCCCATTGCATAAAATGGGATTCTCCATGAAAATAACAAGGAACTGCAGAAGTCCCAATATTAGCCATGCAACGTCGATTGAAAAGAAGCCAACTCATCCAGCCCGCTGTCAGTGTGGTGCATCTCTTTCATCTCAGAGGCCAAAAATACAAAAAGAAAAAGGCCTGTGTCATCTGTACCATATGCATGGTCCCCATGACTTCCTCAAAGTGCTCTTTGTTATGGAGAATTCTCATAAATGTGCTAATTTCCTTTACCTTTTGAGACCCCCAGCAACTTTGCTGGATTTCTAGGACTTACATTTTTACCTGGCAAGAGGGTGAGCCTTTTTCCCCACTATTTCATGTATTTTGATGTGCGTTTTACTTTTGTGTTCTTTGGATATGGAGTTTTAGACAGCTCCATAAGCATCATCTTGTTATTGTTTGTCACACAGCACCCTCAGGCAGTGGCAAAGGGATTTCCATAGACTTTCCAAGGCTTAGATACCTTCTCTGGGACTGACTACTGTCTCCCAGTGAATGTAAAGTTAAATTAAATTTGCTAGTCTTTTTAAATTGCTAGACCCAGCACACACTGCCTTATAACAGATACACTCATGTAGCCCTCAAAAGCTACCCTTTCCTCTCAGAATGGCTGGTGGCAGTGGTATTATCATGATTTCCCTGACCGTTTAAACACTCCGGTAGCTGAAATCCACCGGAGCCATATTTTTCAAGATGGCGTCTGAGCCCCCTCTGTAAAAACAGGTTCTGATCAACTTATTTTTGGAAAGGTCCTTCTAGTGTTTGTCTTTGCACGCCAAACCAGGTTTGGTCCCTTTGTTTGTTCGCCTTTGGCGGGCTTCTGTACTGAAGCCCCCCTCTGGCGTCTGAGTGTCTGGGGTGGACAGAATGTGAGGGAGGTGGCCGAAACTCCCTGTGCTTAGTCTCCTAGGAGACCTGAATGCACTCTGGCATGATTGGCTGGCTGACTGTCTGGCAAGGACAGCCACACTGCTGGGTGAGTGACAGCTAGGCTAGAATGAATGGGAGAAAACTGTTTAAAGGACAAAGAGGAGCAGAAAGTGCACACAATCAAATTCGGGAAAGCGATAGTTTTAAGTCTATTTAGAAAAACAAGCAGAGAAAACTTCTGGGTGCGGGCGAGGAAACACGGCCCTGGCACAGAGCCACCTTAATATACAAACACAGAGAAAAGAGGATCCAAAACGGAACCCTCCCGTCCCCTGCACACTTTTGTATTCCATCAACAGGACGGTTAAGTATTAATTCAAGTAGAATTTTAAAGGCTAGATAGAATCATTCAGTTATTCAGCAAATTCAGACATTATTAAAATGTAGTCCATAATTCATATAAAAAACGCATATAATAGAGAAGGTTCAATTCAATAGGAGTGGCTGATGCGTTTCGAGATGAAAATTCTCTTCTTCATGAGCCAAAAATCATACATTTGAACTAAAAATAAAGAGTGCAAACGAGAGATAAGCAAGGATTGTCAGATTTGTGTAGCCATATAGTAAGTACAACAGAAAACAAATGTCACACACGTAGTGACACAATTACATTTCATTGTTACTGTGTTTGCATACATATATCCAAAGCCTCTAGGTAACCAATCTAAAATGATCTCTATGGAAAGTATCGTGGAAAGTTTGCCAAAAAAGTACGCCAAATTTGGTTTAGATAGCAGTAAAAAAATAATTGAAAAAGTCAAAGAAAGATAACTCAAAGAAATGCACTGACCATAACCAAGCGGTCCCTTAGTGCATCTGCGTTTAATGTTTCATTTAAATAAAGGGAAGTACAATTGTGCACTGAGTCCAGTTTGAAAAGGATCACACAGCCAACCAGGCAGGGTTTCTTCAGTTCAAAAAATCAGCGCCCTACAAGTGACGGTAAAGGCAATGTAATCCGTGTAGTTAAGATAGAGCAGCAAGTATGTCGCCAGAAAAATAGAAAAATTATGGGCCTCATTACACGGATGGCGGAGGACCATGGCGCTATTAGCGCCATGGTTCATGCCGGTAAAATACCGGCACCGCCTTGGCGGAAAGGGGAATTACCGCCCCATTCCAAGGTTAGCGGGGCGGTAATTCCCCCTTCCACCATTGCCCTTCCCCATTCCCATTTTTGCCCCATAGGGCATAATGGGAATGGGGAAGGCGCTAATTGCGGTACCGCAAATTGCGGTACCGTAATTAGCTCCTTGGGTCCCTTTGCGGGTTGGTTTTTAACGCCTGCAAAAAGCAGGCGTTAAATCCCCCAACCCGCAAAGGGACCTCGTAGTAAGGCGGTAAGGATTTACCGGTACCGGTATTTTACCGGTACCGGTAAATCCTTACCGACATTCCGTGTAATGAGGCCCTATGACTCACCATAATGGTATAGAAGCCAACCTACATGGGGTAGAGATCTCAAGGCTGTAAGTGACCGAAAGGGATATGGTCAAAAAACATCATGCTAAAATTCAGCGTGATGTAAAGAGAGCGGTTAAGGTAGAAACAGCATGTATATGAAAAAAGGCTTACTGTTGAAAAAAGATCCCCGCGGCGAACAAGGAAACAGCATCGAAGATCCGCTCCCGTCACACCGTGGATAAGAAATGCAAAGTGCGCATCAAAGTAAAAAGTACTAATGGGGGCAGGTCTCAAAGTGTCTGATAGAGACTGTTGTCAGGAGCGTAAGACCCTCGTTTACAATGCCAATCGCTTGCTCAGTTCAGAGTCCATAGAAATAGACGATGGACTTCCATGTAGGGTAGTCATGTGCATATCGCATTGAATGGTGTGTAAAATATGGCATCCATATTGGAACCTTCAATCCTCACCTTAATCAACTTGAAGACACGGTATAATGAGGCACAGTGACTGTGCGGGCAACGGAGATGAGCATGTAAAACCGTAGGGATCCAGTAAAATGAAGGAGATCATTTTGTTTAGTACTCAGTGGCTTTAGATCTACAAAATGTAGAGATATAAAAATACAATATAAAGAAAACGTACATTGTAGGTTATAAATATGTATCTCACGTGGTGTTAAATAGTCATATGGAGAGTAGCATATTACTTTCATATTGGGTCAGAATGAATCCAAACTTATGCAGTTTCTAGTATGGATACAGTTTCTAGATAGGCGTAATGGTGATTTCAAAGCCACTCAAATGGGTTTGGCACATTGCTAATAGACAGTATTCTAGTCCAGCATATTCATCAATATCGATGTTCAGTGTAGGTCCTATTTACATTGGTAAATAAATACCCGCTTTGTGATTACTTAAATATGGTTCACATGACTTACAACAATGTCGTATCTCTCTGGATTGGTTCCTAGCAGGGCCAAGATACATACAAACCATATCAATCTTAATTCTAGTAATGTTGTACAATACATATCAGTTTACACAATTCACATGAAGGTAGATATATTACTGGTGATGGTGCTTATTGAACAGATGAGCTAAAAGAGATTTAGAGATTTGGGAGAAACTCAAGTGATTGCTTTCAATGGGACTGGGGAAGGCGCTAATTACGGCACCGTAAATTACGGTGCCGTAATTAGCTCAAAGGTCCCTTTGCGGGTTGGTTTTTTAACGCCTGCTAAAAGCAGGCATTAAAGTGCCAACCGCAAAGGGACCTTGTAATCAGGCGTTAAGGGTTTAAAGGCGCCGACACCTTTTACGGCACCGTTAACCCCTTAACGCCTGGGTTGTAATGAGGGCACCTGTCTGTACTGAAGAAAATTTTGAGTCTAAGTTTCCTCAATAGTCTGTGAAAACAAACTTTCTCCTTGAAAAGTGTAATATTACTTGTCGGTACAAATGATAATCTGCAATTTAGTATATCCAATTGGCCACTGGTCAGATTTTTGCTTGACATATTGACTACCAGATTTTCAATCATTTGCTTTTTCTTTTGTTTAGGCCTTTTCCCTCTCCTCGTTCTTCTCTTGGTTTGTCCCTTTTTCCTAAAAAATCACCAGTAGTGCCTTGGCTAGTGGATGTTGGTGGAACCACTGGGCTGGTGGGAGTAGAATCTCGGGATTCAGCGTTATCAATATTCTTGTCAGTGGGTCGGCGTCTCTCCTCAGGTTGTATTGGGTCCCCGATGCTGCTACTGCTGCTGTCGCTGCCAGAATTGGTTGTGTTAGGATGGTTGGGTTTACGTTGCTGATTGTGGTAATATTCTTGCCATGTGTATACGATTTTGTTGAGATAATCAAAAGTGTCTCTTTTGGATTTCCAAAGTTTGCGTTGTTCTATTTCTTGTTTGTACCCAGTCAGTTTAGAGTTGACGTCTGTTAAAAGTTCAGAGAGTTCCTCAGATTTTTTGAACTCACTCAATTGGGTTTTTAGGGTAGTTATTTCTGTGTTAATAGATGTTAAATATTTCGAAAGTTCTTCAATTGTCAGAAGTGCTGGGTCAAGGAAACACTTGTTTAGAATTTGGGCCAATTTTTCAACAAATAGTTTACTTTCACTGCATATAGTTGGGAGTAGGTATACCCTTAATCTTCGAGGTATTTTCTGGGATTTATAATACCCTACCAATGTGGTGGCATGTAGTTTTTGAGCAATTTCTCTTTGAATAAGTTTCTCCAACTGAAATATTAGTTTCTCTGGATTAGCTCTACACTGTAGAGATTTCTCTGTGTCCTTAATTAGGGACAATATGCGTTTGGCTTCAGACGTGCCAAAAGCAAGTGTAGTGGCTCGTTTGTCTGTAAGATCATTATTACGTGAAAAAGACATACTCATCAAAATATAAATAAAAGGGTGCAACCTTCAATTTGTGCCACACTGGTGGTTTGGGCCAGTGAAAAAAAAAATAGGACAAAGAGGAGCAGAAAGTGTACACACTCAAATTCGGGACAGCAATAGTTTTAAGTCTATTTAGAAAAACAAGGAGAGAAAACCTCTGGGTGTGGGGGAGGAAATGCAGCCCTGGCACACCTTAATATACAAACACAGAGAAAATAGGATCCAAAACGGAACCCTCCCGTCCCCTGCACACCTTTGTATTCCATCAACAGGATGGTTAAGTATTAATTCAAGTAGAATTTTAAAGGTTAGATAGAATCATTCAGTTATTCAGCAAATTCAGACATTATTAAAATGTAGTCCATAATTCGTGTAAAAAAAAAAAAGAATTATTCCAAAACACATATAGCAGAGAAGGTTCACTTCAATAGGGATGGCTGACGCATTTCGAGATGAAAATTCTCTTCTTCATGAGCCAGCAATCGTACATTTGAACTAAAAACAGAGTGCAAAAGAGACATAAGCAAGAATTGTCAGATATGTGTAGCTATATAGCAAGTACAACAGAAAAAACACGTCACACTCGTAGTGACACAATTACATTTCATTGTTATAGTGTGTGCATACATATATCCAAAGCCACTAGGTAACCAATCTAAAATGATCTCTATAGAAATTATTGTGGAAAGTTTGCCAAAAAAGTACACCAAATTCGGGTTAGATAGCAGTAAAAAAATCATTGAAAAAGTCAAAGAAAGATAATTCAAAGAAATGCACTTACCATGACCAAGCAGTCCCTTGGTGCATCTGCGTTTAATGATTCATTAAAATAAAGGAAAGTACAATTGTGCACTGAGTCCAGTGTGAAAAGGATCACACAGCCAACCAGGCAGGGTTTCTTCAGTTCAACAAATCAGCGCCCTACAAGTGACGTTAAAGGAAATGTAATCCGTGTAGGTAAGATAGAGCAGCAAGTATGTAGCCAGAAAAATAGAAAAATAATGACTCACCATAATGGTATAGAAGCCAACCTACATGGGTTGGAGCCCAGGAATATGAGAAAGTAGTGGCGTGCTGCCTAGGATGCAGATCTGGCTGAGGTAAAGTGACAAGATCTCGAGGCTGTAAGTGACCGAAAGGGATATGGTCAAAAAACATCATGCTAAAATTCAGCGTGATGTAAAGAGAGCGGTTTATGTAGAAACAGCGTGTATATGAAAAAAGGCTTACTCTTGAAAAAAGATTCCCGCGGCGAAAAAGGAAACAGCATCGAAGATCTGCTCCCGTCGCACCGTGGATAAGAAATGCAGAGTGCACATCAAAGTAAAAAGTACTAATGGGGGCAGGTCTCAAAGTGTCTGATGGAGACTGTTGCTAGGAGATGGACGCTACGTCAGGAGCGTAAGACTCTCGTTGACAATGCCAATCACTTGCTCAGTTCAGAGTCCATAGAAATAGAAGACGGACTTCCACGCAGGGTAGTCATGGCTATATCACATTAAATGGTGTGTAAACTATGGCATCCATATTGGAACCTTCAATCCTCACCTTAATCAACTTGAAGACACAGTATAATGAGGCACAGTGACTGTGCGGGCAACGGAGATAAGTATGTAAAACCGTAGGGATCCAGTATAATGAAGAAGATCCTTTTGTTTAGTACTCAGCGGCTTTAGATTTACAAAATATAGAGATATAAAAATACAATATAGAGAAAACGTACATTGTAGGTTATAGATATGTATCTCACGTGGTGTTAAATAGTCATGTGCAGAGTAGCATATTACTTTCATATTGGGTCAGAATGAATCCAAAGTTATGCTGTTTCTAGTATGGATATAGTTTCTAGCTAGGCGTAATGGTGATTTCAAAGCCACTCAATGGGGTCGGCACATTGCTAATAGACAGTATTCTAGTCCAACATATTCATCAATATCGATGTTCAGTGTAGGTCCTATTTACATTGGTAAATAAATACCCGCTTTGTGATTGCTTAAATAAGGTTCACATGACTTACAACAATGTTGTATCTCTCTGGATTGTTTCCTAGCATGGCCAAGATACATACAAACGATATCAATCCTGATTCTAGTAATGTTGTACAATACATATCAGTTTACACAATTCACATGAAGGTAGATATATTACTGGTGATGATGCTTATTGAACAGATGAGCTAAAAGAGGTTTAGAGATTTGGGAGAAACTCAAGTGATTGCTCAAGCCACTTCAGATAGAGCATTTTAGTGATAGGATTGCTTGCTAGTCACCACCTCTATATGTTTTTTTAACCACCTCTAAAACCTGGCATTTTACATGGGCCACTGTGTGGTTGTTTTCCATACAGTGTCTTGAAAGTGGTGACTTCATATTTTTACACCTGATGTTTGATTTATGCTCAGTGAGCCTTTCTTTAACAGATCTTGTAGTCTGACTCACGTAAAGTTTGCCACATGGGCGTTTAATAGCATTAACCACGCCTGTAGAAAACTGTTTAAAAGCAGGTCTCTGGAACTTGGAAGGCAGACTAGACCACTGGAACAAAGGAACCGAAGACGAGCTGAAGGAAGATGACTGCTGCAACTCCTGGACCGTTGGCTTGCCCAGTCAAGCCCTTCTGCAAGCCCGAATTGCCTGAAACTCCCTCAACAGAGAAGCCCATTCAAGGATGACTTCTTCGCATGAGCGGGTGGGAACAACCAACTCGCAAGCCAGCTGGAAACCATCTCTATACTGGTTGATTATTTTTCAGCGTGCTGTTCAAAAGCGGATAGCCAGTGAAAGGGATGTGTGGGATATTTTTACCCATGCCAATGCAACCCACTACACCCCTTTGCCAAAGGGAGAAAGAATCTGCCAAAAATTGAGACGCTAACCTCTGTGCGCGCCAAGTCTGCAAAACTGTGCATGGTTCATAAATAACAAAAGCCTGCACACCCCTGCCACACACAGGCAAAGTTGATGTCAAAACAGAACTCCCTGCAGAAGAATGCCAGTGGGTGCTGTTACCTGTCACATGAAGCAAGGCCACACAAGTGGGCTAAAATCTGAAAATGCCTTTACAATACAGTTTTCCCAATCAAATGCAACCTCCAAAGTGCTGTTTTGGCGCTAATTTCAGACATCTTCCAGGTGAACTATTCAAATGAAAAGTGTGCTGGAACCACTGATCATTTAGTGCAGTCAGAGAAAACCGGGCCTCACTGCTTGACAGTTGCATACGAAAATTAGATCTCAAACACAGTTTATAGGTATGTTTTTTTCCTGAAGAAATTGCACAATTCGCCTATTTAAAGCATGTTTGTGAAGGGCTTAATTCTTTTAAATGTCCAAATCCCTTATAAACTGTTCTTATTTGTATATGTGTTAAAGAAAAGATTTTATTGTGAATTTAAATCAACCCAGTATTGCAGTTAAGTCACTGCTTAATTCTTATAGACAGTGGCCAGCCTGGGAAAGTTTGACACTTCAGTTTGACACTCCCCTGCTACAGGAAGGCTGATGGATGATGGAGATTTTCGCATATGGAGCACAATAGACTTCATTAGACTTTCGTCTTTTGACTGAGCCAAGAACAAAGGACAGGCTGAGCATTGACCTCTGCTGGGGAGGGGCAGAATACTTCCCTCTACATCCCACCCTGATCAAAGGAATGTGACAGCTGCTGCGTGTGAAGGGGAAATTACAAAGGAGAACTTTGATGTTTAAATCTTTATTTGTGATTAAGCTTGAAACTCTTTAACTGCACATCCTGAAGGAGGATACATCTAAAAATTGGTGAATGTTAACCTAATTTTAGGCTTTTGCTTTCAAGACATTGATGAACCCTATACCACCTAAGGAGCCAACGTTACAGGAAAACTCTAATTGGAGCAGAACTATTCATTTTGCAGGCCTAAGATTGTATATTGATGCTCCAATGATAATCGCCCAGAGATGTACTGAATTAGAAATTATTAGTCCAAACTGATATGATTAAAATTGATAAAATTCCTTAGAATGACAAAGACAGCTCTCACTGAGATGGGGATTCAATGTGAAATTAACCCACCAAATATGCAATGTATGTGTCCAATGTTCTTAGGGAACATAATTTAGAAAATGTACATTTGTGCAAAAGTTAAGTTTTGGTCAAAAGCAATGTGGGAGTTTCTAAATCCCATCATAAAGATGACAGCTCTGTTCTAACTGCCAACCAGAACAAGACAAGTGCCTGTGGCCACTCACAGCCATCGGGGTGTGTTTTGAAATTCTGCCCACACCATAAACCTTTGTGATGTCACTTGGTAACATAAATATAGGAGCTTCACCACACATAGACACACTGGTTCTTGAACACATCCAGATTTCCACGCTGTAAAGATATTGGTTGGGGGTGCCTGTACTTCCGCTCTCTATATGGTAGAGGAGAGGCACAGAGGACCCCAGCCAAGATTCTCAATTGGTAGCAATGGACAAGCAATCAAGGCCTAGCTTCTCGGGAGGTGATGCAGGCTGGTTCTTAAGTACAGTGTATTCCCCACGTACCCACAAAGGAATGTCCACACACTGTATTACTGAAAACACAGTCTTTATATAATTAATATTCAAAGGTATGTACACGATCACAATAACGCACTTTGTACTCGGAAGTCAACAATGATAAATATATACAATTCTAAAGTGGTACCACCAATGTTATCAAATCTCATTAAAGTGCATCAACTGTACGGTCAAAATGGCACACAGATCAATAACGAGGAAACCAGCAATAGAGATAGGAAGGAACGCAAGATGGTTGAAACAATAGGCAGATTTCTGACCCCTACCACTAGGCATAGTTCTGTGTGGAGATCCCCCCACCTGGGCAACCTGTAAATAAAGATATATAGCACAAGCCCAGTCCATATATTGTTCAATAGTCTTATTTCCTCCTATTAAGGTTTTACCCCCCCAATGTACCTGGTGGAGTAGAGTTCTTCGAAGACGCGTCGAAGGATCCTTCTTGAGTGACTCCTTTTAAAGCAGGAGCCACGGATCGTCGAGAGGCGTCGAGGAACTCGGCGTTCGGTGTCGGGGAATCGACGGCCCTTCTTGAGAGCCCTCCCTTTAAGGCAGGTGTCACGGGTCGTCGAACATCCGACGGAGAACAGGTTGAACTACGGCGGTGAAGTGACAGCTTCGTAGCTAGCGGTGCTTGTCGACTGCGGAGCGTTGACGTCCTGCAAGGAAGAGGCATGCGGGGCACCTCAGTGACAATAGTTCTGGACTGCAAAGAGAGGATGAAGAACTGTGGCCTAGCAAGGGCGTTGAGTCGTCGCGCCTCTGTGGTCTTTCAGATGGCGGGAAACCGACCGGTGGATGCTCCTCGGCGCGTCGACGATCTGGCCTTCTCCAGCGGGATAAAGCGGGCGGTGATGCAGACGAGAGCATCTGATGATCAAAGGAAGTTCTTAGGCAAACAGGAGCACGGCGGCTCCGGTCGGCGACGGCGGTCGTCGACAGTGGCGGACAACAGTCCGGGTGCTTCTCTTAGGGATTCTGCGGCAGTCCCCGTCTCCGGTCGGCAGCCTGTCATAGGCCTGTCAACCAGGGAGCGTTGGCAAAGAGCAACTGTGCACGATAGTCCCTCGTAGCTCGGGAAGAGGCTGCCTTACCAGGTCCTCTCTGGGTCAGTCCTTGGAGACACAGCAGCTTTCAGATTGTGAAGGAGAGCAACAGCAATTCTTCTCTTCCAGCAGGGCTTCAAGGTCAAGCTTCAGTTACTCCAGTTACTCGTCGTAGTGGACTTCAGCTTCTGAACAATTTCCAGTGGTGAGAGGCCCCAAGATATACTTCTAACTCCCATCAACACTGCTAGGTCACACTCAGCAGCCAATCATCCAGAAGGTCATCCATGCAGTCAGTCAGCCAATCAGGCACGCAGTGCATTCAGGCCATCCTCCTCCCGCTCAGACACTCGCATCAAGGAATGTGGATTGGGACAAGTACCCAGCCATTCAACACTACACACTGCATTCAGGCCAGTTTCGGGCAGGGCTGTCTCAGGCTTTGTCTCTCATACCAAAAACCAGACAACCACAATAAGAAGTGCATATTGGTCACACACTCCATTCACCCAGGTCCCACCCACAGGAGGTACCCACAACATACAGTCACTGGGAAGGCTCCAGCTAGTCTGGCCGGGCCTTCACAACAGCACCATATATGGCATTTACACCCAACAGCCAGTCAGGAGGAAGGGACACAGTCAGGGCTTCCCAGGACTTTGGGAAAACAAGGTAATAGGTAATAGAAAGCAAGAGGCGACAGGGTCCATTTTGTTTTCCATCCGGAATCAACTGATCCCAACGGCAGGGCTGAGATATCCCAAAATGGAGGATACTCTGCGCACCTGTCAAATTCAGCATGGAGCTGCCACAAGCCCATACCCTGCTCTGCGGGCCACCCACAGGTGCCCACAAACATACACTAGGGGCACAGGGTTGTACCCCCCACCCATGGGTGCCATAAGGGTATCCCACGGGTCCATTCACCAAACCAAAAGAGAGAGAGCTGCACCGCCAGGAGTCCCTCATGAACTCCTGCATGGAAAACATGACAGAACATACGATAAAAAGCAGTAAAGGATAAGGATACGGAGGCCCTGTCCCTTCGATGCGTTTCCAGCATCACACGAGCCACGCTTTGTTCCTGACTTCTTCATCCTATCCAGAACTCTTCATCTTGAAGCTGACTCCACATTTCCTTGCAGAATTCAGACTTTAGCATTGCTGAACTCTTTCTAGCTAGACCCAATCTCAACCATCCCAAACTTATGGGGATTTAATTCTGATTCAGACTGGCTTACTACCATTAAGGCTTGCATACTGAAACCTGCATCCTGCTATCTACCGTGTCCAGTGACTAGAAGGGCCTATACAAATCCAGTTGAGGTGCCGTCCAAAATTGACCAGAATCGCACGGCTGATCCAATCCTGCCAGAGGTGCCCTGCTGCCGGTAGACCTGACCCGATCCAATGACCAGAACTTTGACGGTCCAATTTTAATCACACGGGACTGTAAGTATTAATAGGAAGAACAGTGACCCATAGTATATTTGCATTGTCTTATCCCAATCTCAACCCATCCCATCTTTAATATCAGAACCCTAGTATTGTCAGAACCATTCTTGCGCTGATTTTTCTCATCTGATTTGCAAAACCATAAGTCATTTGTGATTTTGAGCAACTAAAGTAAATCCCAGAAAGAAATAGAATATCCACTATGTGAAGGGTTACGGTGGCCATGTAACTGTGTGGATTCCCGGGTAGCATCTCTCTTTTCATAGTCAAAAATATAGTGTAATCAAACCAATCTGTCATTGTTTAAACCGAATTTCTGTTTTCATTTTCGTGCCTATTTTGCAAAAACGCCTCCACCTAAAACCTCTACAACTTCTTCAATTTTATAGATAAAAACACAATTTCAACTCTCACTGATACCTAAGACCATTGGCTACATCCTCGACACAATTATTCCAAAGATCAAATTTTGCCGCAAATTTGCAGTTTTCAAATGTTTACAGGTGTTTTTTTCCCATTCAAAGTGTTTCTTCAATCCCTTCCTGATCTAAAATGTGTACTGTTGTTTATATTGTAGCTCCTGTGTATTAGGACCTGTTTAGTGTTGCTTTCCTAAAAATGTTTATCCATTTAAGCATTTTTGCACCCTTTTGCATTACTTCAAAAAGCCATTTTCACCTGTTAGTTTAAAAGTGTAAATTTCCAAAAACGGGTTTCTCTATCGTTTGGGGAAGGAAGATTGTATTTAAACTCTAGACATTGCCTTTCATTCCTGAATACCTGCTGAATACTGATATCTGTGTAGGATTGCTCATTTGTACCTTAAGTATTTTGCAGGGGGAAATATGAACCTAAACGTTATCTGTTCACAAACCAAAACTGTTCTTTTTACTGTGTTTTCTATTCTACATTGCTTTACTTATTTTGAATGGTATTGTCACAGCTTGGTGATTGCTGGCCCATATATATATATATATATATATATATATATATATATATATATATATATATATATATATATATATATTATATATATGTATATATACAAATGTATGTGTGATTTGAATTTAAAATAAATAAATACATCTTTTCCTTTACAAACAATATTTTGAGATGGGTGTGATATGTGATATGAGAGGTATATCATTCAGAATATTGAATTTATAGACACATAATAAATAAGTATTTCATTGCACACTACATGCTAGACAAGACCCGGGTGTGTGCCTGATTGAAATCCTCAACACATACCAGTTTGTGGACTTTAAGGCACTCACACCTTAAACCGACATTTTGCCAAGCTTGTGGACCCGTTCACATGCAGTGCCGGAATCTCCCGACGTCCGACATTTTGTCCCCACGATGAGACCCAGGAACAGCGAGATCTGCAGGAACTGCCAGTAACAACTGCCTCAGCTACAAAGATACTGTGCAAACACGGTTGAGAAATCCTCTCTGCCGCAGTGAAAGTTTGTGAAACTTTCCCAACTTTGGAGTCTTGTTCGCTCCTAATCCGACCTATAACTCTTTTTCGTGCAAACTACTTCTAAGAACATTATCAAAGACTTAACCGTTTACTATCAAAACTGTGCTATCCTATCCAAGACACTGATCAATTGACTTTTCCCAGGCCTATTGAATTGATCTGCCTCTTGTAGTGAACTGTAACTGTTTGCCCTGTCTAAGAAAGTAATTGTGTTTGATTCTTATAATCTTGCTTTTTACTCCCTTTTGAAAGTTACTGAAGTGCAATTTTGCTACCACTTCAGGGGAGCCTAACTTGTTCAGAAACATATCGGTTTAGTACGGTAGTGTATTATAGTGTGATATTGAGCTGCTTATTACTACTGGAATGTTTTATAACTAACTGTGTAAATAAATTAATATTGTTTTACCAAGAAACCTTAAGCAAGTGTTTGTTTGAACCATTGTGATTGCAAGTGCTTTGTGTAACACCTTGTACTGCTCACATCCCTCTTGAGATAAGCCTGGCTGCTCAGCCTTGATTTTGCTTACACCTGTATTCTTAATTGTGTGTAGTGTTCCCACAGGGTACTGCATGTAATTCTGCCTAACACTCTTCAAAGGTGTATGTGAGATGACCAGTCCCCAAACTCTGCACCCCCAACATCGTTATCCATGTGGAAAAGATGTTCTAAATTCTTCATTGACAATGTTGACACCATTCACCACTACATATCCTCTTTCAACTCACCATTCTCCACTACATAACCTCTATCAACTCACCATTAACCACTGCATAGCCTCTGCCAACTCACCATTCACCACAACATAACCTCTGCCAACTCAACATTCTCCACTACATAGCCTCTACCAACTCATCATTCACCACTACATAGCCTCTGCCAACTCACCATTCTCCCACCCACCACTTGTGCCCACTCCTTACACCCCTCTCATTCGTTTACTTCCCATACTTCACCCACATCTCCAGCCATGATCTCCTCTCCATACTATCCACAATCACAACTTCAAAGTCCTCCTTGAACCCTTCTGCTGATTCTCTCCTCACATAACACAACGGTCCATTAATAAGTCGTATTCGTCCTCTCACCAACTCTCATCAACACTTCAGTCACCTTTGCAACTATCCCTTCTGAATGGATAGCCCGCATCCCTCCTCAAAAGCCCTATTTGGACTGATCCATCCCCAAAAATACAGGCTCCAGACTCCTGCCTTACGTGTACTTCAATGCCCTAGATGATAAGCAGAGTGGCACCCAACCCCTAATAGGACCAGGTTCTGACATCACTTTATTAATAGATCACCTCAGGGAGATTGGGGGTGCTGGCACCGATAGTGCAACTGGTGCCCCGATCCACCCCGACCATCCGTCACTCACCAAAACCTTGGATCCCTTATCTTAGGCATCAGGATACAAGCTTCTGATCTATTCTGATCTATCACCTGCTCGCAACAGGTACCAGCACCCCTTGTTCATCTCACATCTTTGATCTTTGGCTTCACATTCCATTCCGATGGTGAGGGCACTCAGATCAATATGAGGCTGAAGATATGCGCTGCCACGGCAGACAATCACCACTGATGTGTGTCAGCCCTTCTCCAATGTATGCACAGCAAATGGCGGAAACTTAATATCAAGAAAATGGAGATCCTCTTCATCATCTATCACCGATACCTGTGTCCTCACGCCATCCTGCATTCATCCCTCACACCCTGCCCGTACTCATGAACAGTCAGAAACTGGGGCCTCCCTACTTATGCCAAACTCTCACTATCCTCCCAAATCTTCATTGCCCGCTTCTTTCACCAAAACTCTCTTAATGGAGTTGTCAGATACCAAATGCTTCCCCACAGAGTCATAGGCCCTCATTACGACCCTGGCGGAGTGGGTCTACGCCAGCGGTATTCGCGGCGGACCCGTCCGCCCTACTACGAGTTCCCGTAGCGCCATGGAGCGTTTTCCGCCTGGTTTTTCCGGGCGGAGAAATCCATGGCGCTACGGGACCTTGTTGTTAATTACGCCACCGTATTTTACGGTGGCGTAATTAACGCCTTCCCCACTCCCATTATACCCTATGGGGCAAAAATGGGAATGGGGAAGGGTAAAATGGGGAATGGGGATTTACCGCCCCGCCAAGGTCGGAATGGGGTGGTAAATCCGCCAACCCCCATGGCGCTATCGGCAGCTTTCCGCCGTGCTCCATGGTGCATATTGCACCGCGATTTCCGCCAGGGTCGTAATGAGGGCCATAGTAGACAATTCTCTAATCGCTTCCAAAATGGACCATGGAAGCTGAGCTGAACTTGGCCCTCCCTCTTGGCTCGTTTACAGAGCCCTTAGAGAGCAGCAGGTAGCCACTCCTCTCCTGATATCCCACAAGACAGATGCACATATCACTCCAGCGCCATTATCTCTCCACAGGCTCCACCTGATCCGAAACATGTCACCTTTAAATCCATGTGCATCATGTCTTCAACAAGACTGGTTCCGTGTCTGCTCAATGGAATTGAATCAATGCCGCCCATCCGCAACTCTGCAATCATTGTCCAGATTCATTCTCAGCATGCCTAAAACCAAGAGAACCGAGAGAAAACATCCAGGTGGAGAAGCTTTCGTCCCATTTGCATGAAGACTCCTTCTCTATGGATCAAGATCTCTTCAGATCACCCGTCCTTCCCGGTCAGATAGCGTATCCTGCCAACGTCAGATCTCCTACGCTTTCGCCAAGCCCTAAATACCTGTACATCAAAACATATTCTACAGTGCACTTTGCTCCCACAATTGAGTATCATCAGTGCAAAGACCTTACGACCCAGGCGTTGGACCATGGTGCTAATAGCACCATGGTCCATGCTGATAACTTACCGAATCCTCCATGGCGGAATGGGGAATTACCGCCCCATTCCGAGGTTGGCGGGGCGGTAATTCCCCATGCCGCCATGGCCCTTCTTCATTCCCATTTTTGCCCCATAGGGCTCAATGGGACTGGGGAAGGCGCTAATTACGGCACAGTAAATTACAGTGCCGTAATTAGCTCCTAGGTCTCTTTGCAGGTTGGTTTTTTAACGCCTGGTAAAAGCAGGCGTTAAAGTGCCACCCGCAAAGGGACCTCGTACTCGGGCGTTAAGGGTTTAACGGCGCTGCCACCTTTTACGGCGCCGTTAACCCCTTAACGCCTGGGTTGTAATGAGGGCCATTACCTTGGAGGTGAACGCAAGCATTGGTGGTGAATGTTGCATTCTACAAAGCCTAAAAATGTGTTAAACAGGGATGGGATCTGGGTTGGTAAAGTTGCCACCAAGGCAAAGCATGTCTGGGTATGTTTCCTAGAGCATCTGCCCTCTCCTTTACATGTATGATCACATGCATTTGCATATGGCTGGTCCCTTCTTGAATGGAACAGACAAGATACAAAAAAAAAATACAATGGAACAGCGTTCAAGGCAATAGCGTTTAAAAAATGTTCAGCTTTCACAATTCCGTCCATCGGTTCTTGTCTCCTGTTTGGAGACAGTCCAAGGGCGGTCCACCCAAATAATCTGATTTTTAAATACGGATTCCAGGATGGAAAGACGTGAGAGGTTACGTGTGCCTGCACTGGAGGAGCGCAGGGATGGGGAACTTATTTGCACACAATGCTGCAATGTGTATCCATCAACATCCTGCATTAGAAAAGGTTGTATTCAGTTTAGCCACACATTCTTACTATAGGAGAATTCAAAGCAGCACATTAGAGTTTTATTAGGCAGCAAAGATATACTGTAACAAAATATGGCCCTGGTGCGGTCGCGGCACTTATCACTTAATGAATCAGAGCGTGGCAGCGATGGCGCGGCTCCCGTTTAATTCTGCTTTATTATCCCATAATAGTATAACAATTGCAGTCATTAGCAATACCGCGAGACCTTGCTGCAGATGCGGGGGAGGGGGGCTGCAATGCATACAGCCAAAGCTGGCAATATGGAAGAGTCGGGGCTTCTTTAGGTATACCATTGGTTTATTGATCTGTTGAATTGATGACGCTGAGGGTTGCCATAACAGACTGCACACCTGTTTGAAACATCACATGGGGCTCGCAGGCAGAGTCCCAGAAAACAACATGTTATACTGTAATGCCGAAACTGGGCCAAACAGCTGGAAACATCAGTTCAATGATGTTATTAATATCATTGCTAAAGTACCAGTTATACGAGAACGGGTGTTTCTCTGAAACCCTGAGCTCTACCACATTGTAATATTTCAAGCAGAAATCTATAGTCTGATCGGTATTGGTTGACTTAATCCCGTAAAGCGGATTCCTTTAACAATTAATCTGCAGTGGATTCAGCCTGGCACACATGAAATGAAAAAGCATTATGGAGAGATAGGTGCCTCGAAAAGACTGGAAGGCTGGGGCCGAGTCAGTCACGTATTGTCAGGTTTTCGTCATGGGTGTCACTTTAGCGGCACCTAGTGGTGGAAATAAACTATTGGTATGGTTAATGTCAGACAGCGTATGAGAATGAGTGCACTTCTGCCGCGGGGAGGGGCCATTGGTCCCTCTTTTGAATCTTTCGAGCTGTGTGTTTTCCCGAAAGCTGAACGCCCGTCCCTGATTCTCTAAATGTTGTTTGTTGGTGCAATTGTTGAGATACATCAGTGCATCCTCTTCGCTGCCCCCCAACAAAGTTGCGCCCTAATCACAAAAGCAGTCATTTATACATGAAGGTGTCTTTTCCCCTTTCTATACTCAAATACACAATGAAGGGGGTGTTCCTGTGCATTGCACAGTGCATCGCCAATTCACAGTCAGACCTTTTCTGACATGTGCTGTCAGCAGGAAAGCACCAGCGTCAACCATTGCTGTCCCACTTGCATTTCTATCCGCCAAACAGAGCTAGAAATCCCGGCCTCTTTCCTTAAACATTTCACAAAGACCAGCCCCTTAAGGGCCTATCTCAGCGGAATGCGCTCCCGGGTGAGAGATGCCACCCACAGGTGCTGCATGGTGTTCCCAACAATAATACATGCATGGCGACGGGACAGAGCATAATTTGCACTCATGCACAGCCCCTTGAAAATGGATGGGGACTTGTGCATTTCCATAAATTGGAATATCTAAAAAAAAAAGCACATCCTGTGTGCTATTTTTAGATACTCACATTTTTGACAATGGGGCGCCTTTGCGCCTTGGTTGCAGCGCCTCGGCTACCAATATATTGGAAAGTGCCCTAGATATCTCAGGTGTAAGAGTGTCAGTGTGCGCTCTACGTATTTGTGTTTGTTGTTAGTGTCTGTTTTGTCCTACGTACTCTAATGATTGCTACCACGTGTAATGGTGTGGACATGATTTTCTTTAGTCATGTGCAAAGATTATTTTTTTGTTTAACTGAATCCTATTCACAACTGCTGGCATCCTGATGGAGCAATGAAAGTAACCTGTTGGCCCTCCTACAGGTTTCTTCAACACTAGCCAGCATACTTAATGGTGAGGGATCATGGGAGTTGTAGTCCATAACATCTGGAGAGCCAAAGGTTGGAGACCCTTGGTGTAGGGACTGGAAATGTCATCAGTTAATTTGGTGCATATGTAGAGGCGTGGCAGGGGCTCTATAGCAGTCACCCCAATGACCAGCAGACACCCCCAGGCTCATCAAAATCTCCCCGCCACAAGAACGTAAGACTCAGCCTTAGGGCAAAGTTTATTGTCTTTACCATTTAACAAAATAACAGGCATCACACTAGAAAAACATACATTTTCCAGAGCTCTCATCTTCTGTGCGTTAGTCAGTTCTGTCCCTAAAACTATTGGGTGTTCACATTAGTCAGTTTAGCAGAACCATATACACATTCTATAAGGGGTAGTGCTACTAATGGGTAGCCATGTTTGGTGGTTCCTCCTAAAACCACCCCTACATATGATGAAAACACTGTTACAGGGTCATGAGGAGACTATTGGCTCCTGCAACATATTATTTCTTCATGTGAAAGGTAACCCAGACTGAGTGCACCTTTTCCAGGCAATGAGAATGAACACGGAGAGGCTGTGTGTTCCCTAATTTTGTCATCTCTGATCACCTAAGCCTGGGAGAGTGCATTCAGTTGGTAGTTCATGAGCAACACTTGTATCTTTCCACCCCTGGTTCGATGGCAACAGCTTTTCTCCATTTACCTTGATTTAATGGGCATTTTCTTGCTGTACTAGGCGACATGTGTTGTGACCAGGAAATGGAGCTCTCCTGCTTGTAATTATGAGTGTTGCAGCCTGAATTTCTTGACGGTGGCTCATTGTTTTGATAACCGGTAACTTTACATCTCCACTTGTCCTTGTCTGAGGTGCATCGTTTCGGCTTGCCTCTGGCTGCAGTGACCTAGTCAGCCCTTCCATGCATTCGAAGTCTGTCTCCCCTTCCTCCTTCACTTCAATACGCCTATAGCTTCCACATTCGTCCTTATGACTTTCCATGTTAGTAGCAATCAAGCATGTGCAAGTTAGGTATACCTATACTCGGCATCTTGCAGTCAGCTTTGGCAAAGTATATGAATATATATCAAAATACATATGTGTGTCCATCATCTACCTGCATGGGTATTAAGCATGTTTTTCATGTCTATATGCAGCAAGCTAATGCATGTGCATGTAAATTCATGAATGAATGGCTATGCATTCTGGCTATGTCTAAGTGCGGCTACGTGGTGATGTCAGTGACAACGTCATAGATTTCTCGATTTTCGGCCAGTTGACTTGCTCTATTCATGACGTCTTCATCCCCACCATATAATTGATTGTGTATGGTTTGAATGGCAGTCTGAGAGTTTAACATTTCTCACATCTGCAATACATTCATGATGGCGAGCTTAGAGCCCTTTGGATAGCGCGCATGCAGTGGATGGGAATACAGAATAACTCTGACACCAAATAATCAAACCAACTCAAGAAGATGACAAAGTTTGCTGTTTTAATATCATTTGTCGAAAACATGGAGTTAAAACGGACAACAACGGACATTAGCTTGATTTCTCAGTTAATTTCACATAAAAACGCATTCTATTACTGAAAATTCATCATACGTGATGTCATACTACGTGGTAAATAAGAAAAACCTGCGAGGGGTTGTGATAGGCTCAAGCAGAACATCTAAGTATACTTTCTAGTATAGTGGTGGGATGGTGATTGGACATCTACTGGTAGGTGGACAATTTATGCATACCACTTAAACATGTAATCATTAACACTATTAAGTACACAATATATCATTGGCTTTCAAACTATAAGGCCCTTCATTATATGGCCCTCTATAATTGGTTGGCATGCTCGTGCCATGTCTGGAAATTTGGCTCACTTAGCAGCACGTAAGCTCAAACCCAGGTGCCATAAGGTGGACTTGACTTTACCTTGCCACCCAATTAGCACAACGTCACTCATCACCCATGCCTTCTGCCATGAAGATTGTCTTTTAACTTAGCCTTGCAGAGTATTCTTGTCTCTGGGAATTCAAGGGAGTGCGAACACGCACTATCACTGTTCTATAACTCCATTCTCAACTCTATTTTCATCCTTGGCTCACGTGACAGGAGAGAACAATTTGGTCTATTTTGTAGCATTTAAATGCCTTAATAGAATAAAACTTGACACACTTGGTGTTCTTTCTTTGCACCTTAACAAGGGATGATTCAGCTTCTCACGTTCACCACCATTGAGAATAGATAACCAGCCTTGGCTTGTTTCAGTTTTGGTTCCAGGCTAGTCAGCCTCACCAGTCATAGCCATAATCTCAGCTAATTCTTGCTGCGACACAGCTCTCAGCCTTCCCTCTCCACGGGTCCAGGCATACTAAATTAATGACATTGGGCCTCATTACGACCCAGGCGGTAAGTTACCGCCTGGGTCATACCCTTACCACCATGGTGTAAACTATGTTTACACCATGGTGGATGGCGGATTTACCGCCCCATTCCAAGGTGAGTGGGGCGGTAAATCCCCATTTCCCATTTTACCCTTCCCCATTCCCATTTTTGCCCCATAGGGCATAATGGGAGTGGGGAAGGCGCTAATTACGCCACCGTAAATTACGGTGGCGTAATTAGCACCATGGTCCCTTAGCGCCATGGATTTTAACGCCTGCAAAAAGCAGGTGTTAAAATCATCATGGCGCTAAGGGACCTTGTAATCAGGCGTTAAGGGTCGGCGCCATTTACGGCGCCGTTAACCCCTTAACGTCTGACTCATAATGAGGCCCATTGATGTCCAGCTTCTATACAATGGTGGCTTTGCATACAGTCTATTCACTACTTGTAGCCATCTTCTAAGATCACTTAGTCTACTTGTGTTACTGCTTCTGTACAGTTATTGAACGGACTGCATTTTCTGCATTGCGTCAAACATGTGCAATCTTCTCTTTGCATACAAAATGTTTTCTCGATTCTTAACTTCGTCATAAGTTTCTATAAGGTCCATATATTTTCTTCAGCCAGTCTTATTAGGGTGTCACGGTCATCTTTCGTGATGTCATCAGCTCCTCTTTCATTCTTTTTCAAATTCATTCAGGAAGTTCCACCCTCAGATTGTCAACTCTTCAAAATACATATGGTAGGGTTTTCTCTGTGGGTATCCTCTTTTGAATATTCGCTGTTGTATAGTCACAACTGCTGGTGTCAAGCATGGCACAATTTCAGTCTTCCAACATACAGGCGGTAGGGGGGGTGGGATTTCCTGCAGAGACATGTTACTGCTCCTCTACAGTGGTGATGAATGGCCAAAGAGCGAAGTGCATCTGTAGTTTCTCTGTCTTCGGGCTGAGCGTCACATGGGGGTCATACGGGCCAAACTTTGACCTCCATCTTCAATCCCCCTCTGGTCGATGAGATGACCACACTACCTACATGACTCTTTTTGTTTACGTGTAACTTTGGGAGTAAAACCTTTGTTATCCCTCCGAGATATCCATGCTACTTCGCATGGTCGTCCAAACTCCATATCGGGTAATTACAGTCTCCACCAGGGTAGCACCAAACTCATTTCCCCCAATAGTCTCTCGTGATGTCATCAGCTCCTCTTTCATTCTTTTTCATATTCCTTCAGGAAGTTCCTCCCTCAGATTGTCAACTCAGTTATTCCAATGGGACTGGTGTCAAAAAATAAATAGATGTAATTCTTACCAGGACTTCTATAACACTGATTTCCAGCCCAAAAAATATGGTGTCCCGGGGAGGTACAATAACACATCCCCACTGAATAGAATGTATGCGCATTCGATTCAACTTATGGTTGACAAAAGATGTCCTAGCCAGAAGGAACATCATTGTACAAAATGACAACACATGTAGGTTTTGTCTCTCTTTAACCCAGAGAGAAAACTTAAAACACATTCTGGTTGAGTGTCACACTTTACGTGAATTGACAAAGACATATTTGATGCATTCTTTGAAAGAATATAGACATGTTGATTCTGATTATTCATGGTTGTTGATTCACAGCGGGCATTTAACAAGTGTTCGAATCGGAGCAATAGGCTTTTTGTACGCTGCAAAACTAAATAAAGATATGAGTGTAACCTAAATCATATGCGTAGAAAATGATTGATAACAGCCGTTTTTGGTATACAAAAGTAAAGTGGTATGCTTGTTTTTCTTTTTTTCTTTTTCCATTTTACCATTTATGAGCCTTGATTATTGGAACAGTGTAATTGGAGTTTGTGAAAGTGTTAGAAATAATTATGAGTCTGTGTATGTTTTTGGTTTTCATTTTTGTACTGCATTGAATGTTTATGTTGTTTTAAACTGTTTCATAATCCCATTTTGTTGTTAATATCTCTATAAAAATATTGTATAGTTAAAATTTCAGCTAAAACAATACAAAAAAGAATGTCAGTTGCTACAAATGTTCTGAACACACTCATGGCATAGGGGATGAGAGAACAGACAAGACTGCTCTTTCCAGTGGTTTCCTTCCCTATCATGGCCATGTATCTGTACGGCATGGTGTTGGAAATATGTGCCAAATCAGATAGATATGAATTTACCTGGCTGAACTCCATGTCTGCACTGCATCTAATTCTCTTTACTTACTAAGAGCAATGTTTATTGCCTTATTGCCTGCCCAGATATGGCTTCCGAACAGCATGGATATGGGTTACATTAGAAGGGGTCAGAACTGTGTATGTGAAAATAAAATTCTTCATAATACAAGGAGGCTAACCTGGTAGAGACAGCAAAAGGCACAAAATGTTGTCTCAACATTTATAATTATGGTTCCTATTTTGTGAGTATTGGGTGTTCTCTTGTGTTGCTCCAAAGGTCTGTAAAACCTGCCTGAAAAGCCTAAAAAAGCATAAGTATGATGTTAGTATGCGTTAGGTTAAACTCTGCATCTACAATATTGTGCAAGTGCTGCATAAAGCAATTGTTTCCACACTATACGGATTCTCGAATCACTGAGGAGTGCAAAATACAGGGAACTCTGTTGGTCAACTCTGGGTAGGTCTGAGCTACATAAAGCAAAGCGGCATGGAAAAACAATTGAGGAGGAATCATCCACTTGGTTTCCAATTCTATCACAAATCTAATTAAGTACTCTTGAAACGACATAGGTCGGTTGGGAATCATGTATATAGGACAGTCTGTACTTTCTCGATGAATACCTAATGTAAAGAAGATATTGTCCCTAACCTAGGTGTACGTATTGTCCTTCCATAAATATTTGGTCCTGGACTGGGTTAGCCGAGGTTGTGGTGCATTGATTTGTATTGTTCTTCTTGCATCAAATTGTCTTCGTTCTAGTGGGAGACGGCCTCACCTTGCAAGGGCTTAACGTTTCCAATGTAGTTCCAGACCTTCTTGCCACTTAATTTTACTGCACGATCTGTGGCTTGTTCAATGACGTACGGCCCCTCAATTCTGGGTTTATACCAGGGCCTTACAAAACTATGCAATAAAACAGTGTCCCCTGGGTAAAGTAGTGGCAGCTTCTCGTTCACTTATGGAGTGTTGTCTTCCTCAATGTTCTTTGGCCTCTCCCGCCATGCCTACAGATGGCAGGAAATAAAAGAGGCACTAGCTATCAAAGAAGCAACATAGTCATGCATTTCATTTCCAAATACATCAGAGGTGGCATGGGCAGCTCTCAATGCCCTAGTGAGAGGAGTCAGTGGGAGTTGCATGCATTGTCCAGTTACCACCTAGTGGGATGATGAGTGGTGGTTGGATCCAGGCGGATTGTGCAATGCGAACAGGGCAAAGGGCAAACAACGGAAACATCCCTTTTAGGGTGGCTTTTATTTTTGCAGTTTTATCTTTGTGCAGGCCATTGAGGTGCTCACAGGTCCCATTCAATTGCAGGTGATAGGTAGAGGAGAGTTTGTGTGTTATCCACAATAAAGTCGTGATTAGCTCAAATGTTTCATTTTCAAAGTGAGATCCATTTTCAGACCGGAGGACCTCACACCCTCCCCATTGTGGTAACACCACTCTAATGAGGAATTCTGCTGCTCTGAGAGCTTTGGGGTGTGAGCAGGGACTGGCTTTGATCCACAGGGAAAATGGGCATACAACCACTATCATGTAGCAGTAGCCCTACCATATTTGGATCATGTTGATGTAGTCTATGTGGAGGTATTGGAATGGCCCGATTGGGCGGAGTATGTCTCCTCTCACTACACATAAGTATGACTAGCAGTGCATTTTTTACAGGTGACACAATTTTCCATGAATGCGTCTATGTGTACCACCATATTTGGACAGAACCACTCTTCCGCAATTTGTACGGCAAGTACTTCCTTACCCAGATGAGTTGGATAGTGCAATTGCAGGAACGCAATCTGCAATAGTGCTGTTGGAATTACTAGCTTGCCTGTGCTCCCCTGTCAATACAAAGTGTCTGTGGGGAATATTGAACATTCCCTTTTAACCCATAGCTCTTTCTCCTCCAGCAGTTCCTTCCTGAAGGTCCATTATCTGTGTGGCTGGCAAGGTATTATAACCTTCCTTTAAAATCATATTGCACACACATATAGATGTGTTTGATGTTCTATCAAAGTCAGTTATTTCAGGAAAATATGCTGCACGCCTTGCTTCTGTGTCGGCAGCTTCATTGGCCGGGAGATTAGGTCCTCCCACCTTGTGTGGGCTTGGCACTTCATGGCCACTATTGCTGCTGGGAGTTGTAGCGCATCGATGAGCCTGCCCAATAGGGGCACATGCTGCACTGGTGTACCACCGGCAGGTCAAAAGCACCTCCTCTGCCATTGTGACAGCCCAGAGTGTACTTTAGATGTCACATACGCCATATCGGAATACACTGTGACTTCCTGGTCCCTGCACCCATTATGAGAGCTATCAATTCTGATGCTTGTGCTGAAAAAAGTGAAGGAGATATCACGTTTGCTATTATTTTGGTTGTCCTGTCTGGCTTCATTCTCACTTCTGCCGTCCTTCAATGTTTTTCCCCATTCTCTGGTCTATCATCAAAGACATGTTAATAGAAACCACTTCTCTCCACTCAAGTTCCTTCTCCCACAACTTGGGAATGTTGTCATACTGTTCCATGTACTTAATACAGTCATGAACATAGTCTCCCACTTCCCCGGTTCAGCAAGGAATGTCATGGGTTTAAACTCATGCAAATCCCCACCTTTTTTGCTGGATTTGAGATAATTACCTTGTATCCAGGAGATCTCTGCATAGTAATGGGCTCTTGGGCCTTTCAAGGATTGCAAAGAGGATTTGAGCCACATGAAACGCGATGCTGCACCCCATCATAACACTCTCTGACTTTTATACTGTGAATGTGGCAGCAGCCAGAGCTTGTTCGCATGGGTAATGTCCTCCCATCAGTGGATCTAATTGTCCACTATAGTATGCTAATGGCTTGTGCCCTACAGTAGTCTTCTGTGTGAGTACTGCAGTCATCACCACGTCATTGGAGTGTGAGAACAAATAGAATTCATCATGGTAGTCTAGGATACCTAATAATGGAGCTGTGCATATTGCTTTCTTCAGCTCCTCAAATGTTTCTGCCACATAATGTGTCCATACCAACTTGCTGTCCCCCCTCTGTGCCTCTCTATTACCAGTTAGCAAGGGTCTCATGTGTGTGCTACAATTAAACACACAGGCCCTGCAATAATTACAGTGGCCCTATAACTGCTTCTTTTCTATCACTGTCTTTGGCATCAGTGTTCTTCAGATGGCCTCCCCCTTTCTGAAGTCACTTTTCGTCCTTCCTGTGATATCAATTGCCCAATATATTTCACTTCCTTCTGGCAATATTGTAATTTCACCTTGTCTACCTTGTAACACTTCTCTGGCAGTACTGTCAGCAAGTATACTGAGTCATTTTGCCACTGTTCCTCTGACTTGCTACAAGTCAAAATGTTGTCTACTTATTGTATGACGGTGCTCCCCATCCATATGTTTCCAAGATCCATTTGGAGGACCCTATTAAAGATGGAAGGTGACTGAGAGTACCCCTGTGGGAGTCTTGTGTGTTTCCACTTCTGGTTTCTATGTAGAAATAAGGTCAAGTCCTGTGATTCTTCATGGAACGGTATAGAGAAGAAGGCATTCTTCAAGTGTGTTACTGTGAAGAGTGTAGCTTCTATTGGGATACTACACGGAATTGTGGCTGGATTAGGAACTAACAGAAATTCTGCTTTAACAATTTATTTCAAGGGATAGAAACCGTGAATGAAATGCTATGACCCTCCGGTTGCCTTTTTTACTGCGTACATTGTGGTGTTACTCTGTGATTCTGAGGGTACCAGAATGCCTTGCTTTACTAACGCGGCGATTGAATCATAAATACCCTCCTTGACTTTCTTTGATAGAGAGTACTGTCTCGTCCTCAGTAGAATAGTCCCTGATTTAAACTTTTTCTTGACTGCCCCTATCCCTTTTAGCAAACAAATATCATAGGGACCACTGGTCCATAAGATACTGGGTACTTGCCCCCAGACTTCCTTGAGAAATGTTGGTGGTGCTTTTTGCAAAATAGCCATTCCCTGTTGAATTTCCCTATAATGTATTCTCACCCAAGGTGTAATTCTTATTACAAACACCATCTCATGATCCGATCGACGGTCTTGAAACAGTTCCTCATCTGTCAGTCACTCAAGCTGTATCCCTCCTCTACTGCATCCACCATCCTCCATCATTGTCCTGTGTCATCAGTCCCATGCAACACTATTCTCTTGTCCTTCACTATAACTGCCTTGAGTTCTACTGGGATCACCTTCCCTTCTTTTTCTTTTTTTTTAAACATACTTTATTATAATTTTAACATGAATGACAGAAAAAAGAACAAATGGTACTTAAAAACAAAAAAAACTATCAAAAATCCAAACAGGAATCATACAAGAAGCACCATATTCACAAAGAATTAAGAGGGGAAAAGGGTAGACAGAAACAATGGGTGAGAGAGAAGCAGGTGGATAATTGATAGAGAGAAAAAAAGGAGAAGAGAAAAAAACAAAAACAATTAAGGAGACAAGGGGAGGGGGTAGATGGGAGATTAGGGAACATAAGGGATTTCAAACATATAAGTCATTAAATGCATTCCAAATTTCAAGATAATTGTCCATTCCTTTCACCTGTTGATAATTAATTTTCTCTCTGTTTGACAGAATAGTCAGATCTTTTAGGCAGACATCAATCTTTAGACAAGTATCACTTTTTCAATACCTCAAAACCAGTTTTTTCACTCTCAAAAGGGCTCTATAATTCCAGTAAGATTGATCAGTCAAATGTTGGAGACGCAGTGGAAATAACCCTAACACACACATACATGGGGAGCAAAGAAGCAACCAATCCAATAGCAATTCCATGTGTTGCAAGACCTCCTCACAAAAGCTCACCACCTTTGCACAGGACCAAAAAATATGTAAATAGTTGCCAACCTCTTTCTTAAAAATTCCAACACTTATCCATTTGTATCAGCTTACATTGCTTCATCCTTGTAGGTGCCCAATAGATGCCATGATTAACTCTCCGTTGAGTGAACCACAGAATCAAGTCAACCTTATACCTAGAGGGTCCCACGGAGATACGACTCCAGTCCCTATCTGAGATTTCAGATCTCATTTCCAGTGACCAATTGGGCCTACCATGCTCAGAAGGAACACTACCACACATTTGTGTCAGCAGTTTATAAATGAACAAGGCCGAAAGTGAGGAGTCCCTGGACAGGTGGATTAACGGAGGAATATGATGCATTAAAGCATTTGAAGGCGCTAAAGCATTCACAACCGCTTCACAAACAATTTGATATTGAGCAGCCCCAGAGGATCACGGCTTATATTTGAATTTAAGAAAATCAAATGAGAGCATAGACGCACCATCATATATTTGCCACAGGAGCCAGATGCCAGCGGAACGCTATGTAGAGCATGAAAGAGGGCGATTATTAAAGTGGAGCTCTGAGTGCCACCAAATTGAGGAGGCAGGGTTCAGTAAGTAACTAACACCTGAATCAAAGCAACACTTTTTCCAATCCCTTGAGATATGTCTGATGAACGGGGTGGATTTAGCTAGTGGCATTCTTTTGTCCATGCTGAGCAGACACTCTAAAGGGGTTAAACAAAACTAAACTCTTCTCTATGCATACCCAATTGGGGGATCCCACCTCATCCCCTCTCATCCAAAAATGTAATGTTCGTAATGAGAATGATCTGTGGTAAGAGACAATGTCGGGGAAACCAAACCCACCCACGTGCACCGGCTTCATAAGTACATCCATGGGAATCCTAGCTTTTTCACCCTGCCCCACAAGAAATTACTTAGAACTCTGTTTATGTCATGAACCAAATCTCCCATTAGGGGAAGAGGCAACATACTGAAAACATAGAGAAGCTTCGTTTGTAGGGTCATCTTAATAACGGTTATCTTTCCCCACAGTGTAAGTTTCTAATTTTTCCATTTTAAACATTTTGAATACCCAGATAACGTAATTCCTTATCCAACGAGCTTCTTCGCCCGACCTCAAAGGGACCTCTGTGACGTGAACTCGATATGGGAAAGACTAGAATTTTGGACACATTAATTTTATATTCCGAAAGTGCAACAAAATCTGTCAAGACCGAGATTAATTCCTTGAAGTAAGATGCAGAGTCTGACATCAAAACAAGAAGGTCATCAACGTAAAGAAGAACTTTGGAAGGGCCATCACCCGCTAGGATTCCCCTGATATCTGCATTCTCTCTAATTGCTATTGCCAAGGGTTCAATGAAAAGGGCAAACAGAGGGGGAAACCAGGGGTATCCCTGCCTAGTTCCCCGACAAATTAGAAATCTGTTTGACAGGCATCCATTCACTGAAACTCTATCTGAAGCATCTTTATAAAGGGCAGCAAATAATTTAAAAAAACACAGACCACAATTTATTTTAGTTAATACCTGTCACAGATAAGCCCAATTGGCCCTATCAAACACTTTTTCTGCAACAATGCTGACAGCTGCATTGGCTTTTAAGGAATCACATTTCAAGGAAATAAAATCACAAAGTTCCCTTAAATTGTCATAGCTATTTCTCCCCACAATGAATCCTGTCTGATTTTGATGAATTAATTTCAGGAGCATGGGGCTGATCCTAACTGCAAATATTTTTGCCAAGAGTTTAATGCAAATATTCAAAAGGGAAATTGGCCTATAATTGGCCTTCCTTTTCACCTAAGCGAATCTCTGGTCCAAATAAGAACTCATTGAGTATTCGTAACAGTCTGTCATGTATCCCTGGGAGCCACGCTATCTGCACTTCCTCCCCATATTGAAACAGCTCGAGGTTTGCTGGAACCCCCCTCTGTACCGTCTGCCTGCAATATGCCTGGATGAATTCCCTCACATTCATGTAATGGATTCCTGGTGTTGAGCAGACTATCCATTGGTCTGTGAATTAAATGGTCATGTTAAGTCAGCTCATCATGCCCCTACCCAGCATTTCCGGGTTGTGTTCTCCTACAGAAAGTGGAAGCTTGTCAGTAAAAGCAACCAAGTCCATATCCCCAGAGTTTCCCTGTGCATTCATAGCAATGCATGGCATTGGATATCTTCCCTCCCTAATACAGGATTGAGCCCCCCCATATCTACGAGAAAGCAAAAAGGTCTTGTCACCTGTTGTCACCCCTACACGTGGTTACTCAGCTGGATTGGTGTAAGGGATAGGATTGAACACATCACGTCTGTCTGTGGGCTGTCCTGTAGTAGGTATAATTACATCCTCATCCCAGTGAATGTATTGCATCCTACAACAGTCACTCCCCCTAGTTTGCACACGGGAGTCAGGATCATGGACTCTGCATGTGTCGTGGTTATGATGTCCTGCTGTGCTGGTGCCTGCTGTGCTGGATGTGATGGCTGCAGGTACCCCTGTGTCTGTGATGAATGTGTCATGGGCTGATATGGCTGCATTTGCATATCCTGTGTGTGCATCTGTTACGGAGCTTATGTCTGTGCTTGTCTGTGATCCTGGGCATAATAGTGAGTCTGCTCTGTCTGATGTTTGGGTTGGTGCTGCATTACCCCGTTCTGATGCATCCCACCCCTGTTCCTTAACACTCGAGATATGTGATACTTTCTTCTGCACTACTTTGCTTCTTCCTGTTTTCTCTCCTCACACTTCTTTCTCTCATTCTCCTGCATTAGCCTACAATAGTGCAGTATGGTTAGCTGAATTTCTGACCATGGCTTAGCCTCCATCCCCACCAGCTTCCTCAGCTACTTTTGCACATGCATGGGAAACCGATGACATAATATGTGGTAAAATAACCAAACTGTTTTGTCCCACATCTCTCTCATCTCGAGATGCTAGTGCTCTTGAATCTCTTGAATATATTGAAGTAGGTCTTTCTTCTCAGTGCATTTTGCGTTCCATAATCACGCTTACATCCTAGGTATTACACCCTTATGGGTGCTCAGCAGTTATTGAATGGCGCGCCATTGTGTACCATGTTTTGTGTTGTCATTCCGGGGTACCGTGCTCTTCTCCACGGATTGTCTGCTACCTCCGCAAGTATGGCTGAAGGTAAACTTTTCATATCACCCACTGCTAATGTCATCCATGCTGTCAATCTTTCAAGCTCATAAATTAATTTCCCAGCCCCAACAGTCAATGATGGTAGCTTACATCTTAAAGTGACCTTATCTGTTTGCTGACATGCAATATACTGAGGCCACCCACCACCAAAATCCAATAGTGTGAATGTTTCTGTCTCATTCCTCCATTCTGTCTCCCCTTGTCTTTAATGGCGATGAATGCCCTTGCCATCTCTGTCTGTTTCTGTCCTGGCAGGGACCTGAGCCTCTGTGCATACAGCGTAATATCATCTGCACTGTACAATCTGCCCCTGGAACGCATTAGCCACCCTTTGATTTCTTCCTCTCCTCTTTCTATGTCTTCTTCACCTCCCCACACTGTATCTCTATCAGGCCTTGCTTCCCGAGAGTGGCAATGAGGCCTCCCCCATATGTCATCATCGCTTCAACGTCGATCCTCGTCTGAACCAATTGTTCCAATACTTCCGCCACTGTCCAATACTTATTCAATCTCATCCTCGAATATAAGTCTCCTTGACACGAGTCCTCCTGCTGATTTCCCTTGAATTGATCTCCCTTCGATGAGGGCCCCATGGTACTCCTAGCTGCCTGTGGGGCTGCCGTGCTCTTTCTCCTACTCCTGCAAAGTTCCCCTCATCCTCATCATCTAAATGTGTTAAGTCTGTCTTAATCTCCACCGCATTTGAAGAGCGTCTCCCTCTGCTTTAATTTCTGTCCCGCTCATGTCTCAGCCTCTCCTCTTCCCTGCATCGGTGCTCTTGAACGAGGCGCTCGACTTCTAACCTCCTTTTCTCTTTCTTTATTTGCAATTGCCTTTCCCACGCTTCTTCTGATTTCCTCCTTGCTATCTCCTCCATCTATCTGTCTTCTCTTCTCTTTTTCTTATCTCTCTTGCTTCTGCTTGCTCTTTCACTTTTCACAACCTCTCGCTTTCCTCTTTCTCTTCCCTTTGCCTTCTATGTACTTCCTCCATTATCTCCGCCCATTCTTTAGCTTCCTGCTCTGTGTCTTTAAGACTTGGTACTTCCTTCCCCGCCTGCCCTGTCTCACTTGGTGCTTTTCCATCCAATTTGACCAACATCTGTCCACCGACCCATTAATTTGGAACTATCGATTATTGGCCCACACTAAGCCTTGTCTTACACTGATCATTCTCCTTTAGCTTCGCTTGCAGCTCATTACGGTCCTTACATTTGCTGCTGATATCCTGCGCTCTTTCTCTGCTTGCTTTGCGCCACTAAGTGTATCCTCGCCACTATACACTGGAGGTGAAAAAGTGGGATTGGTGTATCCCGCCTCTGCCTTCAACTCCTTTATGGGGTCAAATCCCTTACTTTCTGCTACTGGACCCACGTCCTCGGCTTGAGGAGTGGGAGGGAAGCTGATGGCAGTTTGCCTTCCATATCACATTGACTCAGCATCCAATGCTATAGGATCGAGTCCCCTTCCACATCCTGAAACATTTTCATACATCTAGAATGGTCAATCACTTACTTGATTTGTTACCCTTATAGGCTGCACGTAAATAAGTGGTCCTATGTTGCTGCACACATTCGGGCCTTTTGGGCCATGGCTTTTCCAACTTGCCTTTGGTATCGCAAGTCCATTCTGCGCCAAACTTGTTTATTTTGTCTTGATACCGCAGGAGGGACTTGCAAACGTGTTAAAGGGGTGTATCCCTCATTTTGTCACTTTATGTCAATACTTACTTGACCTCAAATCAGGATTTCGACACCTCCAATTTACCTTACAATTGTGCAATTCACAAACGTAAAACTGTCTCTCAAATCCCATTTCTCCAAATCATAACAGTACAACAAATCTTTTCCTAATCCTCTCAAGTTCACTGCCATCAACACGGGCATGCTCCATGCACCATCGCACTGTGGTCCTCCGCCCTGAAGACTGAAATCCAACTCCACTCGTGTGCTTCTCAAGCTCTGCCCCCAATGGCACATAACTGGTCCTTAAACTCAGTCAACAATCTAACAACTGAAATCCACAACATGTGGTACACCTCAAGTCCTATTAAACAACCTCGCAAGTGATGCCACCAACACCCTAGAGGAAAAGCCTCAATGGCGGACCCTTCAACATATATGAGTGCTATTAATCACAAAAACACAATGACAAGCATGACGTAACACAAGGCCATCTTCCTGCCTTACTAACAGGGTAAACCATTAAATCATATGGTCCCTCTTCTATAGCATCGCCATATAGGAATACATCTCTAAGAGATCATCTCGGAAACCACTTTCTGTTATATAAGCTAGCTTCTTCCGCTAACACCCATATATAGGTAACCATACATAATCGTCCATAAACCACGCTGAATTGTCTAACTCACCGGGAAACCATTTTTCTCTTCTTTTTTTCTTTTCTTTTTCAAATATTTCATTGGCAAACTAAGCTGACTGTTTAAGCTAACCGCCCTAAACTGACAGCCTAAAGAACGGGCAATCCTTACACAAAATAGAGAACCACAAAATACACCATCAAGCAGAAAATGTCCTTTCCCCCACATTTGCCATATATCGGAGTCTATACTTATGCTATGTGGTTTGGTGAGGCCCCTCTGACATGACTTTCCCGCAGCCTGCCACTCTGCTGTCCAGTCTGCTAGGCATCCCACGAGAAGCGGGCAGGAATTCCCTTCAAAAGCAGCTCCTATTGACCTCTTCTCTCTTTCCCAATGTGGAGATTTAGGCATCGGTTTCCATGGGTCACTGCGCAGCCCATCGAGCATGCAGCGGGATGAGGTGCTTCAATGCATAAAAGTTTTACCAACCATCCTCTGCTACCACTTGTAGAGGAACGGCAGGGGCTCTATTGCAGCCACCCCAATTACCAACAAAGACGCACTCAGGCCCATCAAAAAGTCCCTGCCACAGGAATGGAAGACTCAGCCATGGGGCAAAGTTTACTGTCTTTATTGTCTAAAAAAATGACAGGGATCACACTAGAAAAAACATACATTCTCCAGAGCTCTCATCTTCTGAGTGTGTGTCAGGTGGTTGGATCCAGGAGTGACGTCACAAAACCTCCATCCCCAAAAGATATTGGGCGTTCACATTGTTCAGTTTAGGTGAACCATATACACATTCTATAAGGGTTTGTTCTATTATTGGGTAGCCTTATCTGGTAGTTCCTCCTAAGACCACCTCTACATATAACAAATAGACTGTTGCAGGGTAGTGGGGTGACTATTGGCTCCTGCAACATATTGTTTCTTCACGTGAAAGGTGATTCTGGATTGGACAAAATGTGTCCTCCCAGCCCTGGGACCCTGGATGGCTACCCGGCTTAGTGCACCTTTTCAAGGCGATGAGAATGAACATGGAGGTGCAGGTGCTGTGTGTTCCCTAATGTTGCCATCTCTGATCATCTAAGCCTGGGAGAGTGCATTCAGTTGGTAGTTCGTGAGCAACACTTGTATCTTTCCACCTCTGGTTCGATGGGAACAGCTTTTCTCCATTTACCTTGATTTAATGGGCATGTTCTTGCTCTACTAGGTTACATGTGTTGAGACCAGAAAATGGAGCTCTCCTGCTTGTAATTATGAGCATTGCAGCCTGAATATCTTGCTGGTGGCTCATTGTTTTGGTAACCGGTAACTTTACATCTCCACTTGTCCTTGGCTGAGGTGCATCGTTTTTGGTTTGCCTCTGGCTGCAGTGATCTTGTGAGCCCTTCCATGCATTCGAAGTCTGTCTCCCCTTCCTCCTCAACTTCAATACGCCTATAGCTTCCACATTCGTCCTTATGACTTTCCATGTTAGTAGCAATCAAACATGTGCTAGCTAGGTATACGTATAATTGGCGTCTTGCGGTTCAGCTTTGGCAAAGGATAGAAATATACATAGAAATATGTATGGGTGTCCGTCATCTACCTGTGTGGGTCATAGGCATGTCTATATGCAGCAAGCTAATGCATGTTTGTGTAACTTCATGAATGGATGGCTATGTTCTTCATGTCTAAGTGCTGCTACATCATGATGTCTGTGATGACATCATTGATTTCTTGATTTGCAGTATATCGACTTGTTCGGTTGATGACATCTCCTTCCCCTCCATATCATTGATTGGGTATGGCTTCAATGGCTGTCGGAGAGAGTAACGTTTCTCACATCAACACATCTGCGACACATTGATGATGGTGATGTAGGGCCTAAGCTTGAAGTGCATCTGTTGTTTCCGAGAGTTGTATGGGGTCATGAGGGCCATACTTGGACCTCCGTATTCACATAGTGCAATTCTTGTTTTTTTTTTGCTCTTTTGTGCTTTACTGAATGTCATTGGAGACTGCCCCCTGAAGGTAAGTTGTCCTAATGCAGCCTTACAACTTGACACACTCTGCTGCAGTCTCGGTTAAACCCCTACTTAGGAAACAGGACTAATACATTGTCTAGCTCAAGGCCAACCCACACTGGAAATTGAAATCAACATTTCTCTCACAGTCACACGGTTACACTAGACAATGAAAGAAATACAGTTTCTACAGTAACGAGAAACCACTCACATTGGAAATACAAAGACAAAATCTACTGTCACAGGGGAGCCAAGCGCAAGGAATAGCGAAAAACTGTTTCTTGCAGAAACCTGCCATGAAAATATTTTGTTTTCTATGTCCTTTACGGATGCTCCCCTGAACCCGACTAGACATAGAAGAAAGGCTAATTCTAACACAGGCCCCACCCACAATAGACATTTTCTCAACAACCCAAGAAATTCAATAATTTAGAAATCGTAAGAATTACTTGAAACTCCTATCATAAACAAGGTCAATTTTAGCTCATCGTGATAAACATTTTGGATTCTTCTGGCCAATGAGAGTGGGTAAGTGCTTCCAGGGTTCCATCTGGCACTTTCAGGAGCACTTCATGCACTTCCAGGAGAGAATTATCCCTCCCAGAACTGAATGGCCATTAGTCATTAATGCAAGTTACCGCTCTTTTCCAAGCAACACTTTTTGGCTTAGCTTTATGGTGAAGTGGTCTTCACCTAGCAAATAGGGGAGTTCAGAAAGGTATGCCAACACACACACACAGACACACATACACCCACCTATAAGTAGCACCACACACAGTACCTGGGTACTTTCATACTGGATCTATCAGCACAGCAGCAATGCTATCTTGCTTTTTTCCATGTCTCCACTAACCTAAGCCATCCCTTCTCATTTTCATCTGCTATAGTGCTTGGAAACCATGCAACCGGGAGCGGGGAGCAGTATAAATCCCACTAACACAACAGAACGACCAGAGAAAAAGACCCAAAAAGGGAAAACTCTCTGATGAACCTTTGCAATACTACCTTTAAGAATCCAAACAGTTTGAGGAGGTGCAGTGCAGGCGCTAGACAGCTAATCGATGACAAATATGCTCTGTTTTTTTCTGTTTCGTGCCACAATGTTAATGACTTGCATTTTAAGATTCATGTAATCAAACATACATGTTAACATTACTGTTGTTTCACAGATATAGACATGTAGAGGTTTATGGAGTAAAGGTGTAGAGATCTGGCAGAATACGGGGTGGTGAATAACAGGGTATATTGCGGGATCCTCCCCATGTATGACAATTTGGAATGGTGTTCATTATCCTGACCTACTTTGATGCGCATGAAGGTCAGGATAATGAGGGTGGGGACAGCCACCAACATCCCACAGAGGAGCAGGCTATCAAGAGAAGGAATATTGACAGATATTTAAGGTTGCTGGCAGGAGAGATGATCTCCCAGGAGGACACAGCCCCAAAAAAGACAGAAGAAGAACGACTTTGTAGCCAGAGAGACAAAAAAGAGCCAGCAGAGAGGAACAGGCAAGACATACACAATTTCACAAAGGGGAAACAGCTATGGAGCAAGGCACTGATACAAACATAGGGTGACCAGATTTTCAAAAGCAAAAAACTGGGAAACCCACTCACATAGAAGTAGGACTACAATCTTACTGTGGTCACCGACACAGACGTAGGACTAGATATCGGTAGTAGCTATAAACACAAAAGAGGGACTACGCACATAGGACTAATGGCAGCACTGACCAACAAGAATGAGTTTCGGGTCCGGCCACAACAGATTATTCCTGTCAAATGCTGGATTCATGTAGTGATGCCTGTGAAACCACTATGTGGCACTGTTTTGTGTTTTTAGAGTGAATGCTTGGGGATCCACCACAGGGATTGTCTATATTGTGGTAGAGCAGAACTGTGGGCTTGGGTTATTGCCAAATTAACAATATTTCGATGTGAAATTAAACCAAGCATTTTCACAATAAATACTGATTGCCTGTACACACTTTATTGAATGGCACAAAATTAATATACCCTATAGGCGTATGGCCACCTTTATTGTGTGAAATTATTTCACTCAACAAGGTTTTTAGTGATCAAAAGAACTATGCCTTTATTGCAAAGATGGAAAAAAACTGTGAAGATTAAATGCAAGAGATAATGCTCCCCTCTCCCCAAAAACGGATGTATATGTTTTATTTCTACTTAGAGTACTTTTCAGATGATTACATTTTGTGTAGCACCATTTTGTCCTTCTGTAGTCTACTATGAAACTCAGAGCAGCTCAGGCTGAAATTCACCATAGTAACCAACAGGGATGTCAAAGTTTCAATGTCCCTTAGGTTTCTTTCATCTGTCCATGTATTGTTCATTATGGAAAATGCCGGGCAAACACAACGCAAAGTGAACCATTATGCTCAAGGTTTTTATTGTTTATTTATTGTAATGTTCTACTTTGAAAAATAGGAGAAAAACTCGACCCACCATTCATCTGCAGGCTTTTTCTGCTCATTGATCTGAGCAAGTCTGCAAGCTGTGTAATTCTGTACAGAGCTCATCTCATCAGAAAGCTCTGTGTTATCCAGTTTGAATCTTCCCGATGTAGACTGCACACATTGTAGGGAGCCCTCTGCATCTTCCCAAACAGGGACACTGTTTAAGAGGACCCACAGAAAGGTTTTCAGCTCTGAGAAATGTGCCCCATGCTTCAAGGTAGTTCACACAGCAGGCATGAAATGAATACACATATTCATTGAATTGGGCTTCCATTAGTTGCTCTTGTTCACAGAGGGCGTTTAGGAGGCCTTTCACTTTATTGCTCAAAGCACATGCATCACGCCGCCCTATCATTTTTTTCTTTCAGTCTCCTCCGCCTTTGGCCAACATCAATAGCATTTGAATGTTGCTTTTCTAAAACCTTAATTGTATCATTAAAAATGACGAGCTGGGTTTGCAGAAAACAGAGCCACACTTCACCAAAAGGGTTCTCCAAAAACCTGATCATTGCTGTAGGGGCTTTTTCTTGTGAGAAAAAGTAAGACTTCACGGCCAGCTACAGTTGCAGCACCCTTTCAAGAGCTGGCAATAGGGACAGCCAGCACTGGTACCACGGAGGCTCCGATATCCGATCTCCACAAACTCACAAATTCCTTCAATTGTTCTGTTCTAGCAGAATAGATGTGGAAGTATGTATACATTTTCAAGATAAAGGATTGCAGGTCCAAGGGGAGCCCATCAGCAGCCGTTTCCACTGGATTATGTACAATGTGTGCTGCACACCCCACACCAATTCGTTTATTTTCAGGGCTTGCCGTCTTCTTACTTACAATAAACATTGTTTTTCCCAGCTCTTGCTTTTCCACCAAAGTCTGTGTTTGTGTTATCCACACAAAAGGCAATTACCTTTTGCCTTAGATTAAATCTCTCCATATTCATTGAATTGAAGCAGTTCCCCAAATAATATTAAGGAGGTTTCTGCAGGGACTGAGGTGAACTCTAAAATCTTAACTTTCACCCCCTCAAGGACCTGGAAATACCATAGTATAATTGGGATGAGCTTCACCTCTATTCTGTTCGAAGCATCAACCAAAACTGATAGACAGGTAACGTTACTCAAATCAAGCTTGAGATCCTCCATAGCTAAAGGCGCCAGAACTTTGGATAGTAATGCTTATACTTTTGTGCGGGCACAGGTAAACTTTACATCATACAGTTTCCTTATCGATGAGGATGTACATCCATTGATCTAAAGCTGTACTTGTGCTTTGCGAGGTGATCGGCAAAAGTACCCTCAGCAACAACCCTACTGAAATCTGTGTCCCCCGGAACAGCCTTCCTAAAAAACAGTGTGATATTTCTGCTGCTCGCTGTAGATAACCCAAATGTGTGCTTCTTGGTTTTCATGTGTTCCTTAGTATCCGCTTTTCCACTTTGGCTAATAGAGAAAGAGCACGTGCAGTGCTTGCACTACACCTGACTGTCACTCCTGGCAACCTTACTCAGGAAAGGGAATGACTTCTGCATCTCCGCAGTGGTGCTACATTTCCTCTTGGGCATCTTTGGTAGCTAAAAAGTAATGTAAGGCATCATCAGCACCATCATCTTTATTTCGGAGATGCATAAAAACAATCCACAAAAAACAGTACAAAATACCAAAATACATACCAATAATTACACAATAATGTAAGTCGTCTTTATATGGTGAGCTTTGTTTCATGCAACAGCAAAAAATAGTAGTGTGCTGACTGAACCACAGTGGTAGTAGTATACCTGAAGGCTCATTAAATCCCCAAATGTGTTTGTGACTTATACAGGTGCAAGGAAGGGCACGTCATTGGCATTTGAATGAAAAGAAAAGAGTGGAGAGTGGTGCCTGAATTGCAGGAGGGAACTGGGCAGCCATTTGCAGGCAACCACACAGAGAAGTGGAACTGAAACAAAACATTTCCAGAAGCAAACGGGAAAAAAAAAACACTAGTATTCATTCTTATGCAGTGGCTTCCGGTGTTCTATTTGGAATATATTTGTTCAAACAAGTTGGAAGGCAAGACCTATTCCAAATAGTAGACAGAGAACCATGTTACAAAGGTAAGCTAGGAATGTATTGAGAATTAAAAGCACAAAACTATTGGGCCATCAATTGGCCCTTATACTGAACTCCATGGTAGGAAGCTCCATGCAATGCAAGATAACCTCTGAACCTACTGAAATAGCAATATCTGTTGATCATAGATAATGGATGCAAGTTACCTGCTGGAATGGCCTACAAAGGTCCACTTCCTTGAGAGGGCAATAAATACAGTATCGCCTCCCAAGCTAGGACTATCCCTTCCGCCTGACCTACTCCTCCCTCCCCCCAACCCTCCCCTTGGCCCTTCTTGTTATTTCACTTGCACGATCCAAATGACTCAAGGCCTAGTAGAACCATTATTGCTTTTTCACCTGTCCCCCTCCCTTTTATTGGCTTGTGGCGCGTTGAAACACCATTTGTTGTATAGGCGCTTTAGAAATAATCAATAAACACACAAATAAAATTGTTTTAAAAATACTCTGTACTCAAGTCAATGTTTGTCAGTCGATTTGCTTTCACAACCACCATTGCCAAGTAACAAACAACACATTCCCCATTTGAACAACGCCGCTCAGTATCAAGATAATCAAATTACATTTCAAAGCATAATACCCTGTTTCAAACTACACGGTATTGGGAATGACAGGACTGCCCTGGTTAACGTTTAGCTCAAAAGTTATAAAACTACTTCTGCTTCAAGAATATTATGTTATACTAAAAGCTCTTTAAGGCAACTGCTAGTGTGGAATCTCAAAATGAATATCACATTTCATCTCCTTACCTATTGGGTATATCAGGACGATGTGGTGCTGCTGCAGCAGAGATGAGGGCCACAAAAAGAGACAGATGCACTGCAGTCAGGGAGCAGGTCCATGAGGAGAATGCTTCGTCGGTGTCGATTGTTCACCTGGTGGAGTCCAGACTCAAAGAGATGGATGCACTGCAGGCATGGAGCAGGTCCACAAGGAGAATGCTACGTCTGGTGTCGATTGTTCACCTGGTGGAGTCCAGACTCAAAGAGATGGATGCACTGCAGTCAGGGAGCAAGTCCATGAGGAGAATGCTTCGTCGGTGTCGATTGTTCACCTGGTGGAGTCCAGACTCAAAGAGATGGATGCACTGCAGGCATGGAGCAGGTCCACAAGGAGAATGCTACGTCTGGTGTCGATTGTTCACCTGGTGGAGTCCAGACTCAAAGAGATGGATGCACTGCAGTCAGGGAGCAAGTCCATGAGGAGAATGCTTCGTCCGGTGTCGATTGTTCACCTGGTGGAGTCCAGACTCAAAGAGATGGATGCACTGCAGGCATGGAGCAGGTCCACGAGGAGAATGCTACGTCTGGTGTCGATTGTTCACCTGGTGGAGTCCAGACTCAAAGAGATGGATGCACTGCAGTCAGGGAGCAAGTCCATGAGGAGAATGCTTCGTCCGGTGTCGATTGTTCACCTGGTGGAGTCCAGACTCAAAGAGATGGATGCACTGCAGGCATGGAGCAGGTCCACAAGGAGAATGCTACGTCTGGTGTCGATTGTTCACCTGGTGGAGTCCAGACTCAAAGAGATGGATGCACTGCAGTCAGGGAGCAAGTCCACGAGGAGAATGCTTCGTCCGGTGTCGATTGTTCACCTGGTGAAGTCCAGACTCAAAGAGATGGATGCACTGCAGGCAAGGAGCAGGTCCACAAAGAGAATGCTTCGTCCGGTGTCCATTGTTAAGCTGGTGGAGTCCGGACTCAAATAGATGGACGCACTTCAGGCAGCGAGCAGGTCCACGAGGAGAATGATTCTTCCGGTGTTGATTTTTCAGCTGGTGAAGTCCAGACTCAAAGATCGGCATCAGCGCAGGCGGGGCAGAGGGGCAGCAGCTTATTTCCAGAAAAAGTCGCATAGAGAAAAGAATGCTGTTAGACGAAGTTGCAGCTTTAAGGTAAGGTGGTCCCATAACTCCCCCAGCTCTGTCGCACCTCCTGCATCGTCACAAGCAGGAAATATGCAGGTGCTGGAGGGCCTTTGTTTCCAGCTTGGACGGGGAGCAGGGAAAATGAAACTATGAGCCTGCGCACTGCTTACAAGAGCAGTGCGCAGGCTCATTCAGCAGTGGCGGGCCAAAAACCGGGACACCAGACACCCAGCCATCCAATCCTGCGATGGGGTTTGTTAAAATAAAAATCTCTTGGGACCCCGGGATGTGGGGGACAAGGGGGACTGGGGGTGTGGGAGGTTCGGGGGGGGGGGCGTGATTTCCCGGGACTGTCTTAGGAAAACCAGGGAGTCTGGTCACGCTATGCAAAATAGCAGTGAATGTTCCAACACATTGCAATACTCTAAAGGTCCTGCTTTTCTGGGGTGAGACTGCTCTGCTTCTCATAATCACCCGGAGGTGTTCGCCCTAATATCCTAATGGGCTGAAATGACCTGGTTGGCAATCAGGACTCAAGTTGAGGGTACACGCGGGTGGACAGAGTCCACTCACTTTTTTCAGCGGGTGGACTCAGCCCTCCCCAGCTAAAATGAGAAACATTGAATGTCCCCTTAGAATTTATGAATGAAAGACAACCTCAGGAATCGGACCGAACCACAGTTGTCAGGTTTGCTGGCCGGATGCTTCACCACTTTACTATACAACCTGATGAAAAAGAACAAACAACTAAAGGTGAAATGTTCCATTTGAGTACTGAAAAAGGTTCTTGGAGTTTAAAACATGCACACCTTTCAACGTTTTCAAAAACACAATTAGAAGAAAATATCCTCTCTTGGTTCTGTGTGTGTGTTGATTTTAAGAAAGGCAAATGCCATTTGTCCTGTGCAATTTGGGTGGTTATGCAGAGCCAATTTAATGAAATGTGAATATTTCACCTTGATATGCTAATTTCTGGCGACGTCACATGTCATTGCGTTTGTTGATGAGTCCCCCCCCCACTTTAATTTGTAGTAGTTGACTCCTGTTCACAATGGACATGGGCAGCCATCTGGGGATGGTCTAATTGCTCTTGAGTAGCGGGGTATTTAGGTAGTCATGTGTTTTTTCACCCTCCTCCATATGCAACTTCGCGGTTTTCCTTATGGAGACTCCCAGAATGGCTATCAATAGTTTGCAGTGGAGAGAGCCCTGCACCAAAGGGCGTGCATTCGATGCCCCAGAAACGGCCACGCTGAAGAGACTGTGGATACGTCATGACAATAAGGCACTGCTGCTCCATGTAATGAAAGCGCTCTCGTGTGGAATTATTTTTTTTTTATGTGAGTATTTGCTCATTTAATTATTTTCATCGCTTTCTTTTAAAAAAATAAATCAGACTCAAGTGACAACTTTATTCTTGAAATGTACATTTATTAACAGTTTTGCAAACTGTTCAAGTACACAATTCTAACAAATCAATTATTTTCAAGAAAATCATCAAGCAAGAGGGAAACAAGTCTTTTAGAGTCTAGGTAATTACATATATAGACATGATTTGTAGAAATTACAGGCTGTTATTTTCATCGCTTTCATAATGAGTGGGATATTAGAAACGTGAGAAAAGCTACAATGATATTTATGATCAACAGTATTCATAATATTATTATCAGGGCGTGCTCTGTGTTGAGGTGTACCAGTGATTGGTCTATCCTTATTCGACACTACTGAAAAGGAACACACCTGAGCAGCGTGTTTTTGGGGTCACTAAAGCACTGTATGTCCTCATTATCACACAGGCCACTGATGGAAATGTGCAGCCCTGGGTGTCTGCTTCCTGAATAGTGACAGGGTAACAATCTTCACAGGATTAATGTAGATATTGCAACTAACTGAATACTACCTGTGCAACCCTGAGGAGCGACGGATGGAAGGTTTTGAATAAATCATAACCACTGGCATTGTGCAGACCTACAAGCCATATGTGTTCAACGCTAATTTCCTCAATGAAGGGGAGTTCATTTAAATCAGACTCATGGCAACCCTGAAGTTGCCAAGGAACATTGCCAATTTAAGACGCGGCAGAGAGGCAGATATTAACTGAGCCGGCATGAATAACACGCGCCCTTTATGCCTTCAGCCTCGACTTATGCACATAGTGATGAAGATATAAATCATGACAGTATCGGCTGAAAACTTAATGAAACCCACAGAAACATGGGCCTGGACATAGCAGCGCCAGAGGCCTATTCATATACAGTCATTTGGCCGACAGGAGTTTTTTCGATGGAATTTGTATCGAAAAAACGAATCGAAAAGGGATAAAAGTGGTAGGTAGGCAGTTGGGTAGGGTTTATTTAAAATACAGGGAAGAGAGGCTTGGGGAGGGAAAACCACCAAAAAGAGAAAAGAAAATTGATGAGTTTTTTCGGTCATTTTTTCGTAAAAAAATATATTGAAATAAAAACGTTGGCAAATGGACATCGAACCGCCTGTTCATATATTGAAGGTGCTCTTTGTTAATATACTTTCCTAAAACATGCAGTTCTCCGGCCTCCTGCACTGCCTGGAAGCAGCTCCTGCTTCTTCATACGGTGCACGGGAATGCTTTTTCCAAGGGATGGTATCTCCACTCGAAACTTGATGCAATAAAATGGAAAACGCAGCCTTCGTTTTTAATTAAGGCTCCGGCGTTATCAGCGCAGAGACGACGAGACAGACTGTGTGGATGAATTAACATTTCATTAGCTTTCCGCAAAACCATTGAAGAGTGCCCATCAAGCGTGCAAGCTCAGATTTCCTGTACACGAATATCAGCAACAGCTGTTTCAATTGTTTCCCGGAGGCTGATAAGCAGGCCCTGCTCGCGGAGGCGGCCACATGTCGCCTCCCTTAAAGGCACGCGCCTCCTTCCTGGGTGCAATCGCAATCCACTGTCTGCCAGAAGGCTCTGGCGGGAGTCTACAGCTGTGAGGGGAGAGACCCGCCAGTACCCCTCCCACCCCATCTTTACACTGCACACTGCACACACCGGCCAGCCAAACACATGCTAGAGCGGCCGCGGGACCAGAGTGCCATGCACCACCACGAGCAAGCACATGTGGCAGCTGCATGCTACCAAGTACCGAAAGCACGTGAGACGCCGGCACTACTAAACCCAAGCACAAACAAGACACCTTTCATTGAAATCAGCACATGTGATGGTATAGTTACCACTAAAAGCATGGAAGCGACTTGAAGACAGCGCAGGCTCTCTATCAGGCATGCCGAAGGGAGTAGAGAATACGCCTCCAAATGGCGGAGCGCACACCTCAGCGAAGCGCGTGTGGTTTCACGAGATGGAGGCCGCCTGCAGAGAGTGTGCACTCATTCTGGATTATTGGTCTTCGTCAAAGGGACTTTGGAAGCCTCGGAACCTGCTGTGGTTGGCTGATCATATTGAAAGGGAGAGCAAGGATTGCCACTTTACCATGGAAGAGAAGTCATAGAAGGCAGCATACTGCACTAGTGTAGTGTTTTCATACAGACCATCATGCTCCACTCGTGTGGCGGTGCAGTGATCACCACTGCACTAGTGTAGTGTTTTCATACAGACCATCATGCCCCACTCGTGTGGCGGTGCAGTGATCACCACTGCACTAGTGTAGTGTTTTCATACAGACCATCATGCCCCACTCGTGTGGCGGTGCAGTGATCACCACTGCACTAGTGTGGTGTTTTTCATACAGACCATCATGCCCCACTCGTGTGGCGGTGCAGTGATCACCACTGCACTAGTGTGGTGTTTTTCATACAGACCATCATGCCCCACTCGTGTGGCGGTGCAGTGATCACCACTGCACTAGTGTGGTGTTTTTCATACAGACCATCATGCCCCTCTCGTGTGGCGGTGCAGTGATCACCACTGCACTAGTGTGGTGTTTTTCATACAGACCATCATGCCCCTCTCGTGTGGCGGTGCAGTGATCACCACTGCACTAGTGTGGTGTTTTTCATACAGACCATCATGCCCCTCTCGTGTGGCGGTGCAGTGATCACCACTGCACTAGTGTGGTGTTTTTCATACAGACCATCATGCCCCACTCGTGTGGCGGTGCAGTGATCACCACTGCACTAGTGTAGTGTTTTCATACAGACCATCATGCCCCACTCTTGTGGTGGTGCTGTGATAACCACTGATCTGGTGTAGGGAAGTCATATGGACCCTCGTGTCCCACTATTGCCACAGTGCTGGGATCACCACTGTACTAGTGTAGTGAAGTCATACAGACCATCATGTCCCACTCTTGCAGCTGAGCTGGCTTCCCCACTGTTTTAGTGTAGTGAAGTCATGTGAACCGTCATGTTCCATTATTGCTGAAGTACATGGATAACCACTGTTTTAGAGTAGAGATGTTGTGTGGCCCATCATGTCCCACCATTGCCACAGTGCCGGGATTACCACTGTTCCAGGGCAGTGAAGTCATATAGTCTATTGTATCCCGATCTTGCAGCTGAGATGGGTTCCTCGCTGTTTTAGTGTAGTGAAGTCATGTGAGCCATCATGTTCTACTATTGCTGAAGTACACGGATAAGCACTATTTTAGTGTAGTGAAGTCACTTGAGCCATCATGTTCCATGATTGCTGAGGTACATGGATAACCACTATTCTAGTGTAGTGAGACATGTGTCTTCTTCTTTCTGCAGTCCAGGAATCACTTCTGTTCTAGTGCAGTAGGTTGACGGATCTCACTTGCCTCTCTCCAACCTGCTCGGCCTTAATCTTTCCACCTTACCCTGCCCGCTTGCAGGCCCAACACAGAAGTGTGGTGGCCTCTGCCTCTTTAGCAGCCCACTTGTCTTTGAGCTACACCCAAAACAACCTACACCTATTCCAACTACTCACCACACTGCAACTCACTCTGTACCTCTCCCCGGCGAAGCCTTACGCCCAGGGGGAATTCATTAGCAAATAACCAACAGGAGTACAATGCTTGGGGTTTCCCTCTGGCAACAGAGACCTGACTGCCCCAACCCACCTCAATTAGAAGCGTCCGAGCACTGATGCGGCCGGATCTTCCAAACTGAATGCATCAACACAACAGGTTTCACATCTTACCTCTCACTCTCACACCCACCAACTCCCACCCTTTCCTCTCGTTTATAGTACCTAGTGCCAAGAGGTAGAACCTGTGCTACTCAAGACCCGCTTGCGTTACATGACCTGGCTTTACAAACGCCCCTCTGCCCCCTAGGCCACCCAGGAGCAGGCCAGCACAGTGGCAGGGTACTTACAAACTGCCTGTATTCACACAGCTTCACTGCGTGCTCCCACTCTTCTCACTATCCTCACCCACCCACATTGGTGGAGACAGTGTAGAGTATGTGAATGGCAGCAGTGCATGGGTTAAGTCCTCTCAATATAACTCAACATCGGAATTGAGTAAGGTTGCAGCACCTACGGTGTATCTGCCATTACTCACACACCTAGATTCTGAAGGAGGCTGCTGCCCCCAGCTTTCTGGCTCCGAGCTGCTCAGTGTCAAATCAAATTGCAAGTAGACTGCAGTCAGACAGGGCTGTACAGGGTGCAGATCAATTGATTAGAAGTGACTCACACAAGTTCCATCCGCGTGCAATTGTACCGAATGTTGCTTTGTTTTCCTTTTAGAACAACCTTTGTGTATGATCAACCACTTACACGTGCTTCGATGTTGTGTCACAGCTTCATCAAGAGGTAAGATTTGCAGCGTGGGCGCACATGCTGTATTTTTGTAAAACACCGTATTGTGATGATAATTCAAGCCCACCAGTGGCATTTTCCCCCTCGTGAAGCTGTGGCAAAACAGTGAAACATGTGTAAAGGTCGACCGAGCATAAAAGATGCTTTAAGGATGAAAAATAATAGGACACTGTGAGCAATTGCAGGCTCATGGCACTTGTGCGACTCACTAGAACAAATATTGAGTATCTATGCACCGGCCATCGCTCGCTGACATTACGGTGCGCATTCACTTCACTATCAGGGTTCTACCAACTCAGCCTCTCTAGATGATTTGAAGTACAACTCCCATCAGCCTTAGCCAGCATAGTCAATGATGAGGGATCATGGGAGTCGTAGTCTGCAACATTTGGATAGCCACAGGTTGCAGATCCCTGCTGTAATATGGTGGTGGGTTGAAGGCGGCATGCAGGAAGAATCTCAACTACACGTTATTCTACTCCTTCCGCAAAGCTCTGCGACTTTCGATGCTTACATGAAGGCAAATAAGTGCTTCAAATTCATCAAAATTCTAAAAATATTGGTGCTGGCAATCCTTGGCATGTACATCCCAGTACCAGCAACCTATTGTGTATGATGCGTGATCATTTTTTATCATTGGCAAAACAGGTTTTCCTTCGCTTCCCCAGTGCCCTGTGCATGCCCATGGCGTGCCTATAATATCCAAGTGGTTGTGCTCAAGGTTTGGTCCCCTTGTCCAAAGTCATCACCTCATGGTACCTATATGACCATGGGACCCTAGGACCATGTGTTGGGTGTTTGGCTGCATTTTCACTCAATGGGTCTCATAACACGTTCGGCGGTGTGGCACACAGGTGCGGTAAATCCTTTACTGCCACTTTTTTTGTTGTTGTTGCAGTAATGTAACTACTGCCATTTTTACCAGACAAATACATTCAGAGCTTGGAGGCAAAGTGGAGGAGTCACCTCCAGCAACACGCTGGAGAGGTGTCCTGCACTTTACCTCCAAAAATCAGCAGGTTTACCCCATGGCATTACTGCTTACCGCTTAGAGTAAACCTGCCAAAAATCCCCATGAGGGCTGTGGACTCAAAAAAGGGGGATTTGCACATTTACCATCAATTGATGGACCTGGTCGCAGTGAGGACCAATATTTCCAGGTTTTTGAGGCTAAGCCATGTATAACTTTGAGTTAGTAATACCTTTTTCCTTCTTGTGATGTTTTTTTTTCATCTTGTCTTGTTCAGTTAAAGATGTTGGGGATGAAGGCTGTGCTACACAATGGCTGTGAAACGTATTCTCAGTATGTTCTTTGATGAGAACTAAAGCCCCAGCCAGCCTCATCACCAAGGATTACAATGTCACATATATGAGCAGTGTGTTTATTTCTCATAAAACACACAACATTGCATATTCCGTGAAGTGTCCTCTCCGAAGGTGAACTGGGGTCGATCTGACGATTTTGTGCACATGTTTGAACAACCCACTTCCTTCCTCCCCAGTTGCTGTGGTTTTAAATACTGAGGCACCTGATTCTGGATTTCAGAACCAAGATTTTCTGGATATTATTGGAGGAAGTTGCACATGATAGCCGACTCATTCTATTATCCTTCGAGACTCACCAACTGAGTAACATTGATGTGTCTAAAACAAGCAGCTGTTACTAAAGCGCCCAGAAGTGGGAGGAAACCAGCACGAAGCCCTCTATAAAACCTTGACATTATTTCTGCGGAAGTGATGTTTGTTTGTTTGTTTGTTTATTTGATATAGCGCGGAACCAAACCCGCAAGGGTAGCTGGGCGCAGAGCAGTACAAGGTTACTTGAAGACTTAGTTACAGGAAGCATACAGTTTATGCAGTTCACAATTAAAGCAGAAGTAGGTATACAAAGAGCAGAAAAAAAGGAACAAAAATAAAAAATATAAAATAAAATACAGATCAGTCTAATTGACCAGATGTCATTCATCTGGTTACAGGTGTCGTTTGTCATGCAGATGTCATTACAGTTGTCTAGTATCTATGTGGTGGGAGGTCATACTAAGTGTCATTGGTGCGAATCCAAGTGAGGACTTTTCGCCTGAAGCCGAGGTAGGGTTGGTCCATTCTAAGATCCAGAGGGAGTTTGTTCCATGTTTGCGCAGCTATGACGGGGAAACTAGAGCCGCCAGCTGTACACTTTTTGTATCTAGGCATCACTAAGGTGAATGCGTTGGTCAATCTGGTAGGACGGTTTGAGGTTCTCTTGTGGATTCTGTTTGCCAGGTAGGGAGGGGCTATGTTGTTAAGACATTTGGATGTAAGGGAAAGTATTTTGAGGGCGATCCTGTCTTTGATTTTTAGCCAGTGGATATTTTTCCTAAAGGCGGAGATGTGAGCTCTGTTAGGAATATTTAAAGCTACTCTGATAGCGTTGTTTTGGAGAGTTTGTAGTTTGTCTAGGATATACATGTTGGAACCTGCATAGAGGGCATTGCAATAATCTAGCTTAGATATGATGAGGGCATTGGCTAATGTAATGCAGCTAGTTTCAGTTAGAAATGGTCTGCATGCTCGGATCAATTTGCAAGTATATGCAGTGGAAGATGCTAGAGAGTTCGTTTGTTTTTTGAAGGTAAGCGCTGAGTCAAGATAAACCCCAAGGGTCTTGACGGCAGGCATCACTTTAATGACGTTATTGTCAATGTTGAATGAGGCATAGTTGGGGTCAAGTTTTTTGATGGTCAATGCTGAGCCAAGGATCAGTAGCTCAGTCTTGTCGTCGTTCAGGCAGAGGCCGTGTGATGCCATCCAAGCCTGAATGAGGAGATATATCTTATTTACTAAGGCTGTGTCTTCCAAGAAGTTACCTGAAAGGGGGATTAGAATCTGAGTGTCGTCTGCATAGTTAGTGTAGACAACACCTAGTCTGTCCAACTTGTCAAACAAGGGTTTAGTAAAGATGTTGTACATCTTCGGAGAAACACATGATCCTTGGGGAACACCGCATGAGACTTGTATGGGGTCAGCGGCTGCTAAGGGGGAGAAGACTCTCATTGTCCGGTTTGCAAGGAAGGATTGTACCCAGGTTATGGTATTACTTGAGAAATGTGCGGCCGAGCTTAGGTGATTGCATAAAACTACATGATCTACCAAGTCGAATGCCGCAGATAGGTCAAGGAGGAGTAGCATCGCTGTTTTACCCTTGTCCTTCAACTCGTCAATTTGTGTCTTAAGGTCAATCAGAGCTGTTTCAGTACCATGAAGGGGGCGGAAGCCAGATTGCCGTGTGCCTAGTAAATTGTTGGTTTCTAGGTAGTCCTGAATTTGCAGGTATGCTACTCTGTCAATGATTTTAAGAAGGAATGGGACGGTAGTGATGGGTCTATAGTTAGTTGGTATTGCAGGGTCAAGAGTTTGTTTTTTTAGCAAGGGAAGTACCCAGGATTGTTTGAGGTTATTGGGTACTAGATTAGACTTAAAGGATGCATTGATAAGTTTTGAAATGAAGGGTGCTAGGTCTCCAGCTGCATCTTTTATTATTTGGGCCGGGCAGTTGTCTCCTTTGCAATTGGAAGGCTTTAGAGATAGTATCATTTTTTCTGTCTCTAGTGTAGATACTTTTCTAAAGCTGAATGGGTGAGGGGTGTTAGCTTGGTTAAGGAGGGGCTGAGGTTGTGGTATAGATTCTGTTTGCGACGGCAAGGAGGCTTTTTTGTTAGCAATTTTAATTTGGAGCCGGCTAATTTTATCCGCCAGGGCATTTTGTATGTTGGTGCACCAAGGCTTATTTTTAGGAGTATTGTCTGGAGGGGTTATGGGTGATTCCATTTCGCGGAGGATGGAGAATAGCTCCTTGGTGTCTGATTTGGCTTTGGAGATTCTGTCATTAAAGGTGTTTTTTTTGGTTTTTATAATTTCCTTTTTATACTGTTTGGTAATGGTAGCTAATTTCGTTTTGTTCTCCTCAGTAGGTGAGTGTTGCCAGATAGACTGCAACTTTCTTTTTTGGATTCTATGGTCTTTCAGGTGTGGCGTGAACCAATTATTAAGGTGACAAAGTTGTTTACTTTTGCGTAGCTTGGTGGGGGCAATCAAGTCAAGTGCCTTATTCATTGTACTGTTGAAGGCTTCCACCAACGACGAAGGGTCTGTGATGTTATCTAGATTATTGAGAGTAGGGAGGAGATGGGGTAGGAGTAGTTCTGCTGTGATGTCTTTTTTACTTCTCGTAGGGAGTGGCGGGGCCATGAGTATGGGTTTAGGTCGGATAAGGTCTAGTGAGGCGTTGAATACAATTAAGTAATGGTCAGTCCAGGATTGTGGTATTATATTGGTAATGGTAATGTTACAGTTTCGATCGGCAACCCAGTCTAGGGTCCTGCCTTTGGTGTGAGTAGGGGAGGATACTTTTTGAGTTAGGGCGTAGTCATTCAGAAGTGAGGCGACAGATAGGGCATGTTTGTCATTGCCATCATTAAAGCCCAGGTTAGTGTCTCCCAATAGTAGTATTTGAGCGTAGTCTTTGGTATTGTTAGTTACGATACTAGTTAGGTCATCTTCAAAGGTTCCTAATGGTCCAGGTGGTCTGTAGATGACATGCATGGTCAGAGTCCGGTTACAAGAGAGGTGCATTTTGGCAGTAAGGAGTTCACAAGATGGGAATATCAGGGTAGTGGCTAATTTAATAGGTAAGGTAGATTTGTGAATGATAGCTAGGCCGCCCCCTTTAGAGTTGGGTCTATCCACTCTTAGTAGTTGGTAGCCGTTAGGTATAGCTAGCATGATGGCAGGTCCAGCCGCCTCGTGGAGCCAGGTTTCGGTTATGACTAGAAGGTCTACATTTTCATTGGTTAGAATGTCCGAGATCTCAGTAGCATGGGCTACCATGGATCTTGCATTAATCAGAGATCCAGTTATAGATAAGGTACTATTTGGTTGAGTCAAGGGAGGTTGTTTATTTTTGGTATAGGCATCTCTTTGTGACAGTGGCTGTTCGGTAGTTATAGGAGCGGGATGTAGCGTGGTAGATTGTGGGTTTTGTGAACGTTTATTTGCTAGGTCAATGTAACCTCTGTGATTGTAGTAGGAGGATGGTTCATGGAGACAGGATAGTCTTGCCCTCAATCTCATGTTTCTGTCCTTGGCCGGGTATGAGGCCATGGATGCAAGTGCCATGGTGGTAAGGAGGATCAGGGCAGAATGTAAGAGTTGGTGACGGGTGATTATCATTATGATTAAGGGCAGGGAGGACCGAGCACAGATTAGGGCATAAGTCGGGTAGGTCTAAATACGACCATAGGGCATAACACAGGTTAAGGCTCAGTTCAGGCAGGTCTAAATACGACCGTAGGGCATAACACAGGTTAAGGCTCAGTTCAGGCAGGTCTAAATACGACCGTAGGGCATAACACAGGTTAAGGCTCAGTTCAGGCAGGTCTAAATACGACCGTAGGGCATAACACAGGTTAAGGCTCAGTTCAGGCAGGTCTAAATACGACCATAGGGCATAACACAGATTAATGCACAGTTCAGGCAGGTCTAAATACGACCATAGGGCATAACACAGGTTAAGGCACAAATCGGGCAGGTCTAAATACGACCATAGGGCATAACACAGATTAATGCACAGTTCAGGCTGGTCTAAATACGACCATAGGGCATAAAACAGGTTAAGGCACAAATCGGGCAGGTCTAAATACGACCATAGGGCATAACACAGATTAATGCACAGTTCAGGCAGGTCTAAATACGACCATAGGGCATAACACAGGTTAAGGCACAAATCGGGCAGGTCTAAATACGACCATAGGGCATAACACAGATTAATGCACAGTTCAGGCAGGTCTAAATACGACCATAGGGCATAACACAGGTTAAGGCACAAATCGGGCAGGTATAATAGTAGTCCTAGTACAGTACATAGTAAGTGTGGCAGTGTTTGAGTCCAAAGTGATACTAATTGTCTGAGTTGGGTGGCGCCAAGGTTTGGGTAGGACGCTTAAGCCAGCAGAGACGTGAGGCAAAGGTGGTGATTGGGTTTGACTCGTAACAGATGGCACAGGAGTTAGCTGCACATTAAAGTTTCTGGAAGCGTTCAAATGGCAAGTAAACTACAAATGCCTTCATTAAGTTAGCGAGGCCGAGATGCGATACGAGCGACTCAGAGAAAGTATAGCGTAGATGGCTGGGTGTAGGAGACACTTACCCAGATGATTGAGGCAATGTGGTAGGAATAGGGAAGCGTTTCGGGCCCCTGGCTCCTCCGGCTCACGACAGGCTCGGACAGGTCCTGCTCCTTTGTGTGTGCTCCTTCGTGGGCTGGTCCGGCGTTCGCCTTCCGGCGCCCGATTGGCTGCTATGAGGGAGTATAGGCCAATGGGTGATCCGGCCAGGATCAGGAAGCAAGGCAGGTCAGGCAGCTGCACGGCAAAGCCCGGCGGCCATTTTCCATTGGGGCAACCTCGTGTGTGGCAATGGTAGCTCGGAGTAGATGCTCAGCTGGAATCTTTGGGGCATTTTCTGGCCACGAAAATGATTTAGCATGCCTAGGTGTCACATGCAGAGAATTGTAGGGCGATTTTTTTAATTTTCAAAAAAACGCAAATTTGGGCGCAAGGTATGGCATAGGTGCCACAAAGCCTACCTTGCGCTGGAACTGGAATCCCCAGCTCTATTCCGAAGCGGGGTCACTGCTCCTGCAGTGAAGGAGCTCCTGCTCCATAGGAAGGGGTCGACTGGTATTCGTGATATTCGTGATATTCGTTAAGATTCATAAAAAAACAAGCGAGGTGGTTTCACTTAAAAGACTCTAAGGATACACAATGAACATAGTACATATTAGTGATCCTGCCTGACCAACCACCACAGCTCTTTATTCTGGGCTCGACCAGTCATCTACACTAATAGACGGCCCACAGAGCAATGGCCACTATTGAATGCTTTGCTTTCTTTCTATAATATTGGGTATTAGGCATTGTTTCTTTCATGTGCATTCACCAGGATAGCCCTATATACAAGGTTCTTAGGGTGCAGGACCAGGGCGGGCTACCCGTCTTGCAGGCTTTTCACTCAGTGGGGTGTGTTAGGCAGAATACACCAATCCCTGCCTCAGTGACAGGGGCTTCTCATGGCTCTTAGTTTAGGGGGTGAGAACCTCTGACTGTGGAAGGTTCCATCGACACCGTCTGTTCTCCAAGGATTTTTCAATTGTTGGAGGAGTTTCTGCACTCTATCCTGGATTCCACAATTAAACTGAGCCCTAAAAAAAGGCACGTCTCTGTTCCCCCATTTCCATAAAAAGGACAATCCGAACCTCAGGCCTATTGCCTCGTTATTGCATGGAGGCTGCGATTCCAGACCAGCCCGTGTCCCATGTAGACATGAGGCAGTCTGTGATATGAAAGTGCATGTGTATGATATGATATGATATGCTATGATATGGCATTTGTAACGCGCCTATACACAAGTGTTTCAAGGCGCGACGAGGCAGGGAGGGGGGAACAGAGGGGAGATAGACAACATTCCTACTAGGGCCAGGTGTCATTCAGATCGCGCAAGTGCATGGGTCGAGGGGAAGGGAAAAGTGCAAGGGGGAAGGGAGAGGGGAAGTGCAGTACAGGGCTAGTAGAATACAAGATAAATAAGGGCCAGCTGGTGGCAAGTGCAAGGTAAGTGCAGACAAATGCAGGGAAGGGGGGCTGCAGGGATACAGAGACAGTCCCGCAGTGCAGGGGTTGCAAGGGAGGCAGTGGAGGGGAGAGTGGCTGGGCCAAGGACCGAGATTGGTGAGTGGCCCAGTTGCAGATTCAGTGCAGGTTCAGTGGTTTAGCAGGGGAGAGGGGGAGAGAAAGCAGAAGCAAAGAGGAAGGTTTTGAGGTGCTTCCGGAACGGAGATGGTTCTCCTCAAGTTTCAGGGAGGCAGGAAGGCTGTTCCAGAGGGAGGCCCCTGCTGCGGAGAGAGATCTACCCCCAGCTCGTTGCTTGGAGAAGCGGCTGACCCTGAGGGAGTTGTAGGTAGATGAGTGAAGAGCTCGAGAAGGAAGATATTTAGGAAGAGAGAGTTGAAGGTAATTTGGCCCCAGGGCTCAGAAGGCCGTGGGCAATGCAGAGGGTTTTGAACTTAATCCTTGCAGCCACTGGGAGCCAGTGTAGCGATTTCAGTCCTGGAGAGATACAGTCCGTGGGCTTGAGGCCAAGGACAAGTCTCGCAGTCCTGTTCTGGATGAGTTGCAGAGGGCGGAGAGTAGAGGCAGGCAGATTTAGATAGAGGCTGTTACAGTAGTCCAGCTTCGAGAGAACCGGGGCTCTGGAGACAGTGAGCTTCTGGGGGGAAGGAGAGGAAAGGAAGGATACCACTGAGGAGGTGCAGCTGGTAATGTGACTTCTTAGAGACGTCAGATATGTGAGGAGAGAAGGAGAGAAGGAGAGTGTGGAGTCGAAGATGACCCTGAGGTTTTTTGCCTTGCAGGTAGGAGCAGGAAGAGGGCCAAGAGAGGCTGGCCAGAGAGCTGCAGGGAAGGAGGGAGTGGATGTGCCGATGAGTAGAATCTCAGTCTTACTGGCATTAAGGCAGAGGTCATTAGCGGCACACCACTCCTGGATAGCAGACAGACAGTCAGAGATGAGGGAAGGAGAAGAGGAGGCCGAGGGTAGCCTGAAAATGAGCTGGGTATCATCCGCATAGCAATGAAAGTTGTGGCAGAGAGCGGCGATGCGGTGGGCAAGGAGTGCCAGGTACTGGTTGAACAGCCAGGGAGAGAGGCTGGATACCTGGGGGACACCACAGGTAGAGAAAACAATGTCAGAGAGGAAGGACCCCAGTTGGACCTGGGAGGGTCGATTGGAGAGGAAAGAGGTCAGCCACGCCAGAGCCTGACCAGTGATGCCCAAGTTATCACAGAGACGGTTGAGCAGGATGACGTGGTTGACAGTATCAAATGAAGAAGAGAGATCGACCAAAATGAGAACACACAGAGTGTTAGAGTCAAGGTTCGAGAGCAGGTCCTCACGGATGTTCAGGAGAGCAGTTTCCGTGTTTCTGGCATCTCTGAAGCCAGACTGATGGTCATGAAGACTACTAACAGATTCAGCATGGAGATTAAGCTGGGAGATAGCCAGTTTCTCCTGGAGCTTGCCCAGGAAGGGAGTGATGGAGATTTGGCGATAGTTATCCGGGCAGAAGGGGTCGGAAGAGGGTTTCTTAAGAAGAGGGTGCACAAGGGAGTGCTTTAGGGGGGATGGGAAGACTCCAAAGGTGAAGTAGTGATTGCAGAAGTCAGCCAGGGCAGGTGCCAGGGAGTCGATGTGGTCCTTGATAGTTTTGGAGGAACAGGGGTGGACCTGTTTTGACGAGACTTTCATAGATCGGACTTGTCTGGATATCTTGTCAGCAGAAAAAAGGGGAAAGGCAGAGAAGGAGGGAGGAGGGGTGGCTGCAGAAGGGCCAGAAGAAGAGCAGGGAATAGAGGGGGGGAGGTGATAGGAGGAGAGTGAGGACAAGATGCCCTGAGTTTTTGAAATGAAGTGAGAATCCAGTGCCATGCAGAGGGCCTGGGAAGGGACAGGAGAGGTAGAGACTGAAGCAGGGTTGGCCAGCTCCTTGCAGATTTTAAAAGAGTTTGGCTGAATTGTTAGATGCTGCAGAGATGCATGCTTGGATAAGGGATCTCTTCTTGGTGAGAACGGAGAGCTGGTATTGCCTTTGGAGCAGGCGGCAGGCCAGTTTGTCAGAGAATGAACATGAAGCACGCCATTTCCTCTCTGCCACCCTGCACTTGCGTTTTAGGGTGACGAGATCCGAGTCATACCAGGACTTACATTTGGTTTTGGGCTTCAGGTGGATTCTCATGACAGGAGCAAGGATATCAAGAGTATCAGATATAGCAGAGTGGAGAGTGGAGAGGGCTGTGTCAGGGTGGGAGTCAGCTGAAGGGGGAGGCGGGGGGCAGTAAGGTGGCGGCGAAAGCTTCAACTGACACGCGCTTCATGGGTCGGATGACCGAGAAGGAGGGTGGCAGTGATGAAGGTGGCTTTGCCTGAGGGGTAGGGAAGGTGAGGTGGGCGGATAGGAGAAAGTGATCACTCCAGGAGAGAGGAGTGGAGAGAGGGACAGAGAGGGGAAGGTCAGAAGAGATCAGAGCATCAAGAGTGTATGTTTGTCACATGCAGTAGGCACGTGTTCCCTGCGATAGGTGGTCAAAGAGGGTACAAGACCCAGAACGGAGGTGCACTTTTCCCTATTGGCCTGCACTTTAGAGTGGCGGGAGCTTGTCTGCACAATGAGGCAGCACTTTAACAAGTCCATAGGCCAAAACCATCCTAATTGGGGATTGTATTACATTGAAGGATCATTCGGTCCAATAGCTATTGCTTACAGTCATTAGGTTGGCGCAGATGCCTGGTGTACCCTTCACATGTACCCTTCACATGTACCCTTCACATGGATGAAGCACCAGGCTGGGGGGCGGTATCCTAGGTGATAGCAGTGGGAGGAGCAGAGGAGGGGACTGCAGTGTCCTGACAGACGTGCTTTGCTCTTACAGGGTCAGGCCATCACTGCTGAACCATGAGCGGAGACGGCCATATGTCCATCTCTTTAAAAATGGGGGGTTTGGAGGTTTTCCAGAGGTGGGGGCTCCTTGCAGGGACTGAGTTTCCCCAGCCATCTTGGGTTAGCAGTGGGAACTTCGACATCCAAGAAGAGGAAGTCATGGTTCAGCGCGGTGAAAAGAGGGTGACCGCTATCTATGGGTACAATTGAATTAGTTACTGTCCTGGCTCCGAGAATGAGCAGAGGTTTTTTAGGTGCCTTCTGGTGGATCACTTACTTGTAACATTCCTGAATTCTGATTATTGAGGAAAATATTGACCGCATGAGCTGAGAATGAGACCTTATGTTCCTGGCTTGTAAGGACAATATCCTGAAATTGCTGGCACTGAATCGGTGAATCGCCCTCCTTTGCCTTACACTGTTGCTAGAGCTGGAAAAGGCAGCGTCCCAGCTTTTCCCAGCTCTGAGGGCTGGGGGACATTCAGGATGAGGAGGGATCCGGGATTACCCACGAGGCTGCCAGACGACCTAACTCCTGGGCTGGCACTAAGAAGTTCACTGCAGGAGAAGAATGCCCTGGGAGCATTTATGTACATTTCAGATGCCAAGGCATTCCCAGAGGCTGTGATTCTGGAACATCACCAGCTGAAAGAATTGCACGCTATGAGAATCAGGAGATAATATGGAGACTTGGCGGGCCATTCTTGGTTGATTGGCATACTGGAAATAATGTTGGAACTTCCAGGATCAGAAGACTGTAAGCTTTGTGATATGGAATCCAACACAGGGGAGGCATAACCTGGCCACCCCGCTCCCTTTCCTGATTTGGGACTTTTTCATGCAGGTTTCTAATTTTGGAAAGTCTGGGAGAAATGTGGAGACCAAGTCTAACCTTGTGGAACCCTAACCCACCCTTCACAGGACTTTTAAACTTCTTCTGAACTTTTTGGACTTATCAATTTTTTCTCTTTTTCATTTTCATTTTCACTATTTCAGCAATGCAACAACACACACCAATGAACCCGCCAAATTAGATGACACCCTTCCGAAGAACAGCATACCTCTCTGGAGCGTTGACCCTGGAAGCCTTAGAACCGTTGTGAGGTCCATCATAGAGCCAGATACTGTATTAGATATCAGAGTCAGAATCATCATGGATTAGAGCTCAGATTCCAAATCATCCTGGATTAGAGCTCAGATTCAGAATCATCCTGGATTAGAGCTCAGATTCAGAATCATCTAGTACAGGATCTTCAGCCAGAGATATAGTTTAGGACTTTGACCTCACAATCCCATTTCTGGAGTGCAGCATCACCCATCTAACTTTCCAGGACTCTGTTCCTATTCATTTTTATCTTTGAGTCATCCTGAAAGGACCGATGTGACCGTACATTACGTTTGAGCGATTGTAAAATTAATTGCAATGATTACATCTGTCAACATAAAAACTGAAACAATGCATGATAATCAAGCCTTTAGTAAATGTGGCCTCAAGCCATGTGTGTACAGTGCTGCATGATGTGTTCTGGTGTGATTCAATACCGTTCTACATGCTTGGTTGCGTTTTTTTGATGTAATTGTAATTGTTTATTTGTACAGAGCTTATGTACAAGTAACGTGCTTCAAAGCGCTTCAAGGCAGGAAGGTAGCAAGGGAATACTGTAGTCATTATAGGGCCTTGAAGTTTCCAAAAGGATCTAACATGAAAGTAACTAGCGTACTAAGCATGACAGCATTACTCCTAGTGCAAGGGCATGAAGTGTAACAGGCGTAACCAGATTTATTTGGGAGGGGAGACAAAGGGGGGACAATATAGACTTATTAGGCCTAGTAAATTCAGGTCATGCAAGTGTACAGATAGAAGTGCAATGGAAGGGTGGAGGGGGAACAAGAGCGCCCAGTCCAGCAGGGCCCTAGGTTAAGTGCAGAGCAGCTCCCTTTCCCATGTAACGTATGCTGAAAGTGCCGCAGGGGTTACCCCTCTCATGGAGCGAATACTGAAAGTGCAATAGTGCTGAGCATGGTGCAGAGGCCCTGAGCCAAGTGCAAAGACTGGCAGCGGAGACTGGGACCTGTGGGGCTCTGGAGGTTAGCCTAGTGACCAGTCAGTAGCACTGAAAAGAGTTAGGTGAGAGATGGAGGAGTGTAACTGCAGAGAAAGAGAGAGAGGGTTAGCAAGGGAGAGGGAGAGAGAAGTTGAAAGAGAAGAGGAAGGTCTTGAGGGGTTTCCGAAACTTAAGGAGTTGCGGCCCAAGGCAGAGAGAGGCAGGGAGGCAGCTCCAGGACGAGGCACCAGCCGAGGAGAGAGATCTGCCCCCAAATCTCTGCTTGGAAAAACAGCTCACACAAAAAGAGTTGGAGGAGGCTGAGCGCAGGGCTCTAAAAGCAGAGTATTTAGGAATAGAGTGTCATAGATTGTGCATTATAGTGCATTATTTGTGCATTATAACATGGTCATGAGTGATCAGAGATCACATGTTGTCTTATGTCATGGTACTGCTCTGTTTGTTATGTTATGTAATGTTGCTTTATGATATGTTTTGACCACAGTAGGCGGGAAGACTGAAGTGATGGCTTGTGCTGCAGAGCACCAAGAATTTTGCATTTGCAGAGCAGCCATGAAAGAGAGGCCAGCGTGTTTCACCCAGTGGAGCTTCCTTAGGGCCACAATGTGTGACGAAATCCTAAGACCTAAGTGGTGGGTGATGAGAGAATGGAGATCCAATAGGCATTGCACGACATCTATACACAACAGGCTCTGCAGTGTAAACAGAGAGCCATTTCCAAAGCCTGGGTCAATCGCAGCCTTTTCATGACTTTCATGAAAATAGCCATTCGTATTCATGACCGCAATGTTACCTCCCTTGTGCTATTCCATGATGGTCATTTTATTATCGGACTTGGTGCCATAAAGCTTCTGTGTGGCATGCGTTGGGACCCCTTTCCTGCCCTTCATTACACCTCCTTTGACCTGGAGTTGAGACACCTCCTGGTTTTCCAACTCGTTCACTGTGTAATGCATGGATTCATAATCCAGGCAGTGAGTGGTTAACTTTCTGAGTTATAGGAAGCATCAGAGAATGGGAGGCTCAGCAGCTTGAGTGAAACAACCAACCAAAGTTATGCAGCTTGGATCTTGCGCAATAGATCAAACCTGGTCATTTCATCGAGAAAGTTCCCAAGGCACCAAGTCAAGGAGGTCTTCCTTATGTTGGAAGTGTCGCCTGCAGGTGCCGGCTCTCAGCTATGCTATGTGCAGTGGTACACATGTGTGAAACAGCGATGACAGCTTTTATTTATAAACACATATGTATTATTACCATCAATACTGCAAGTACTACTGCTTGTACTACTACTAGCTCCACTACAAGCACGACTACTACTTTTACTGGCAGTAATACTAATTTGAAACCTAATACTACTGCTTCTCCCTCTCTTATTAGTACTATTATTGCGGCTGATAGTACTACTTATAGTAATAATAACACTCATTATTCTACTACTACTATTACTACGAATGTTGTACTTCTACTAGTACTTCCACCACTATTTTTACTTCTATCACTACTACTATTAATTATATTATACCTACTGCTAATAATATTACTAAATGTACTGCTATTACTACTTCTATTACTACTTCAACCACTACTTTCCCTACAACTACCACCGCTTCTACTATTATTACTTCTACTCCTGCCACTACTGCTGCTATTAATAATAATATTGATTCAACAAATGATACTGCTACTGCTATTACTACAACTCGAATGGCTCGTATTTGTATTATTATTATTGTTTCTCCTTCTACTACAACTACTACTGGTGTCACTATTACTACTACAACTACTTCTGCTACTATTACTTCTACTGCTAGTACTGCTTTGTCTTCTGCTACCCCTACTGCCACTACTAATAATGCTAATAGTATGTCTTCTACGACTACTACTACTACTGCTACCACTATTACTATGACCATTACTATTACAAGTACTACTACTGTGCTGCACTTACTACTACCCATACTACTATTATAATTACTATTACTACTAATTTTACTAATTCTACTAGTAATGCAAGGAAATGGACAGTCCAAGTGATGTCTCCTCTTCTCCCCTTCCCTCCCAGGCCCTCTGAACTGCACTTGCCTCCCACTTTTTCACCAAAACTCAGGACATCCTGTCCTCACTCTCTTCTACCCCCCTCTTCTCTTGCCTCTATGGGCCCCTACCACTATCTCCTCCTTCCCTCCCATTGCACTGGATGAGGGCTCTAGAACAATCTGTTCTATGAAAGTCTCCTCCAATCAGGTGCCCCGCTGCCCCCCAGAACTATCAAAGACAACATCTCCTCTCTTGGCCCTTCCTTGGCTGACCTCTGTAACCACTCCTCTGACACTGGCTCTTTTCCACAACCCCTCACCACTCTCTTTTGCACCTTCCCATAAAAAAGCCATCTGCGAGCCATTCATGCATGACCAACTATCACTCAATCGCGATCACCCTTTTCTTGGGCAAACTCAAGTTGGTCAACCCCCAATTGACCCACACCACTAAATCAGCTGGCTGCCTCCACGACCACCAGTCTGGCTTCAGAGCATCTAGCGGCACAGGAACTGCTCTCCTGAACACCCGTGAAGACCTGCTCTCAAACCTGTACTATAATTCTCCCTTTCTTCTTCCTTTGACACGATCAAACATGCCATCCTTATAAATTGTCTTTGTGATACCCCAGGCATCACGGACCAGGAACTGGCGTGGCTGACCTCCTTCCTTTCAAACTGACCCTCGCAAGTGCAACTGAGCCGTTTCCTTTTCTCCACCTCACTCTCTACCTGTGGCGTCCCTCAGGGCTCTATCCTATCACAGTGGCTCTTCAACATCTACCTGGCCCCCAGGGACCACCTGATCACCACCTTCTCTCCTCACTTCCAGTGTTATGCTGATGACACGCAGCTTTCCTCTAAGCTTCCCTCCTCTTCCTCCTCTTCTTCCTCTCTCATACCTGACTGCCTGACTGCTATTCACGCATGGTGCTCTGCTCATGATCTCTGCCTTAATGCCAGCAAGACCAAGATCCTTCTCATTTGGACGTCTGCTCCCTGCTTCCCTCCTACTCTATGGCCACCCTCCTTGGATCCACACCCTTACCCCCTTGTGAGGTTATGAACCTTGGGGTCATCTTCGACTCTTCTGTCTCCTTCTCCCCACACATCACGGCCCTTGCCAAGAAGTCCCATTTTCAGCTCCACCTCCTCAGAGACATTCTCCCTTTCCTCGCCTTCCCTCAGAAGCTCAGTGTCTCCAGAGCTCTGGTTCTCTCTAGGCTGGACTATTGCAACAGCCACTTACTCAACCGGTCTCTTTATGTGTAGCTCCCCTCAGCACTTGCTCAGCCCCTGCACCCCCTACTCCTGCATTTCGCACCCTCCCCCACTTCTCCCTCCCCAGCCCTGCCCGCACCTCCCCCTCCCTGCCACCACCTCCTCCCTCCCTTTCTCTTTTTGTTTCTTCACTTGCACGGTAAGAATGCCACAGGGCCTAGTACGACTGTTACTGTTAGTTTTTTCCTTATACCCACCGCCCCTTTTTTTGTCTTGTGGCTCCTGGAAACACTTGTGTGTAGGTGCCATCCGAATGCCCAATAAAATAAATAATGCTGTAACTAATTCTAGTACTGATACTGCAGCTGTTACTACGTCTATTCCAATGACTACTGCTACTACTAATACTACTAGAGATTCTATTACTACTACTATTACTTCTGCTGCTACTATTGCTTCTATTACTATTATTAATACTACTAGTATGTTTAACAACAGCTATTACTACTACAACTATAATCATGTATATTACTGCCACTGCTGCTGGTGCTACTATCACTAATGATACATAGACTACTACTACTGCCACTACTATTCTTAATCTAATTACACTGTGTATTGTGCTACTATTACTACTAATACTATTATTACTACTACTACTACTACTCATAATAATGGTAATTATAATAATAATTACTGTCCTGATTATTGACTAGAGGAGCTGATCAAAGTCATAAGGCTTTCATTTGAGGGACATAGGAACCCCATAAATAAGTCAGTCGCCGGTTGGGGAAGCGCCTGATTAAAGGTTAATGAATGAAGTCTTGTTGATTGCCAAGTGCTGAACATCGCTCTTACATCTTCTCATGATCAATGCTTCCAGGTCATCAGATCCGGGCGCGTGCAGATCTTTCAGTTTTGTTGGCGACATGATCAAATTTGCCTGATCCGCGCGCACCTGCAGAATGAAATTCTTCAGTTGTGCGCCCTCTTTCAAGTGCTCCGCTGGCGCCACCAGTATACGTCCTCGCTCTCCATCCATTATGCATCAGTTTCCTCGTCGCTTTGACAAATCTCAAACACGGCCCGTGGCCGGCGAGCCAGACTATAAAGGAGAAAGCCATGTTCTTTTCATGACCTGGAGATGTGCACAGAGACACTGCATGCGTTTGTTGCACAGAATCTGGGCTCCTATCCATTACTTAAGCCTCAGTACTCTCCAGCACTGCACAATGGGGACTTACATTTCTAGATCAGCTCTCCAACATTCATTGAGCTAAGACTTTAACGAAAAGGCGCAGGTGGTCTTCCTGAAATAGTATTTTATCTGGTGGGGGATTAAGAACACATGCCATGTCGAAGAAATGTAATCAGTGTTCAGCTAAAATGTTCACAGCTATGGCTAGATTCTAGCATGCGATTTAAAGTGCCACATCGCTCTTACCATTAACAGTTATTCTGTCGGACATCAAACACCATCTATTCTCCATACCACAATCATTGTCAAGAAACACTATACTTGTCACGACCTTTAATCATGCTGCAGAGACATTACACTGTAGTGCATGGTGCGGCATCTGGGCTGGGCTTCCAACCCCACCATTCTACGTGGTTCTCTCTCTCGGAGTGCCTGGCGCGGCAACAGCTGGGAAGCTCCGGACGGTTTCTCTGCCGGTTCCACTCCAGTGTGCACATCTGCAGCAACCTGGTTCTCCATCCGCTTCAAAGAACGCATGCCCCGAGAGTTGCGGGTGTGCACTGGTGTGTAGATCACTCAGGTGGGCATCACACAAAACAACCAAGGCCGTGCGTGCCGTGCAGCTGCCGTCTTATAGAACACCAATAAATACATTAGAAACTAAATAAAGACATACAGCTCAATAGCTTGGGAGAATTTTTCCTCTGTGGTCAATTGTTTATTTATTTATCTTTTCTGCTTTTATGTAAGGTCGATTTTTAATGTTATACCATGCATCTGTATGTTCGTGAATATTAAAAACTAGAAACAAATAACAATTCTACAACATTCTGCAATTACATAATCATGTCGTTATTTCTGCACAGAGAATTGAAGAGTCTTTTGCAGAAAGTTCTGCGGTATATTATGGGTTCTCTAATCGGGCAGAACATCAGCCACCCTGTCCATTAGATTTTCACAGTATAGAACCAGACCTGTTGCCACAATATTGGCAACTTGGCTGCGTGGAATGAACTCTGTTCTGTGAACTCGCTCCATGGCTTGGCTTGTGATAACGTATATTTATGTCTGCATGACATTGAAAAGGCTGTAGTTCGAAGTCCCTCTATCGCTAGTGTAATTTCATAATGATGGGTTACTTATAAGGCCCTTCCCTAGTCAAAAAGGAAGATCATCCTGGAATCATTCTGGAGTTATCCGATGACTCCATTCTAGAGTCATCCATGGAGAGTTTAGGAAGATCATCCCAAGTCTGCGTACAAGCCAAAATATTTAATGAGATGATGACTCTAGAGTTATCACAGAAACTACTCCAGGATGAGTTCGGATTACTTCCAGTGATGATCTTGGATTACTCCAGGATGACTCCATGACAACTTCATGATGAGTGGGGGATTACTCTAGGATGACTCTGACAACTTCAGGATGACTCCATGACAACTTCAGGATGAGTGGGGGATTACTCTAGGATGGCTCTGACAACTTCAGGATGACTCCACGACAACTTCAGGATGAGTTGGGATTACTCCAGGATGACTTCAGGATGAGTTGGGATTACTCGAGGATGACTTCGGAATACCCCAAGACAACTCCAGGATGACTTCATGACAACTTCAGGATGACTCCACGACAACTTAAGGATGAGTTTGTATTACTCCCGGATGACTTCGTATTACGCTAGGATGGCTCCATGACAACTCTAGGATGGGTGGGGATTACTCCAGGATGGTTCCATGATAACTTTAGGATGGGTTCTGAATTGTAAATGATTAATGCAGACTACTCCAGGATGAGTTTTAATGATTTCAAGATGCTTCCAAAAGATTTAGGAAAAGTGGTTGGATTACCCCAGGATGTATCCCTTTTGAGTAACATTGGTGGCATTACTTTACAATGACTCTAGTTAGACTTCTAGATAGTTTACAGGGAAAATAAAATTATATGGAATTTTGCAGGTGTCACTTCATCTTTGCTAGAGCACCCGTTAACTAAGTTCCCTCGATTTAGTGCACACAACTACAAACACCCCCACTTCCCAGGTCACAAACCAACCTGTAAACTCCCTCATTTCAATTCTCACCTCTAGCCAGCATGGCCTCACCCCCAATAAACTCCCACAATTGCAAAGCACTGCACTAAAATACACTCTTCCAGCAGCCTACACAGAATCTGTTAAAGGTCTACCCGCATGACAGACTGCCGCTAGTCACTTCACCCAATATCAATAAGAGCAGCTAACAATTACCCAGTTCATATTATGATTGTAGCAGCTATAAATTGTTGATATTTTAATATAGTATTGCTCTTGTTATAAGATATCTTCAATCAAACATAGGCTCAGAAAGTGTTCAGCATTTTTTTATTCAACAAATTCGGTTTAACAGCATAGCTGTATTCCATAAGAATGAATAGGTTTGAAAAAAAAACAACAAATATCATCGATCCTGCATTTCAAAATGCAGAGTCTTCCTTAGGCCTCTTCTGGCATTGCAAATTTTGGTGGCGAGCTTCCTTATCACCCAGCCGTCCATAGTAGGCCAACTGTTAGCCTTGCAGACAGATCTCAAAGATTCTACAAAAAAAGAAAGGATATATGAACCTAAATGGACATCTGAATAGGCATTGTTAAATTCCTTATTGTAGAATACATACCAGATTAATGTTAAAATGTCAATTTACAAATGCATCACTACATTTAAATGCATTTGTACACAAAGGATGAAACGGGCTTAAAGATAGATTTGAACTGAAAATGAATTATGGTTTTCTGTGGCTGCATTCAGAATTTTATTGTCTTTAGTGTAGCTATATTGATTTATATCAGTTAGAAATAGAAGGCATAAGTGAAAATGGGGAAATAGTCTTTCAAACCCTTTGCTAATTAACTACCTCCCCTTTTGCCCATACCATTCTTACACCCCGATACATATCTACCAACAACGCGCACATATCTTGTACCCACACTCAAACTCCCATCTGCACAACCTCTGCCACCCACCCGGCTACTCGATAACTTCCTCTATGCAGTTGAAGGGGCCAAAAAGTATTAAAAAAAACAAGAAAAAAAAACATGTTAAAAGAAATACAAATTTGAGATACTCTTCTTAAAAAAGGTAGCATATTTGCATTGGGGTAACAGACTACTTCCTTCCAAGAGTTCACTCTTGTTTTCTTTATCCATCCTACTTTCTTTGCAAATGATATATGGCATTTATAATGCGTCTATACACAAGTGTTCGAAATGCGACGAGGCAGGGGAGGGGGAACAGAGGGAAGACAGACAACGATCTTACTAGGCCAGGTGTCATTCAGATCGCACAAGTGCATGGGAAGGGGAAAAGTGCGAGGGGAAGGGAGAGGGGAAAAGTGCAGTACATGGGAGAGGGAGAAAAAGTGCAGTACATGGGATAATAGAATAAATAAGAAAAATAAAGGCGGGATGATGGCAAGTGCAGGGTAAGAGCAGACATAAGTGCTGGTGGGGGACTGTAGGGATACAGAATACAGTTCCCAGGTGCGGGGGTTGCCAGTGCAGGTGTGTAAATGGCGGGGCCTAGGCCCAAGGTCTCAAAGGGTGGCCAGGTAGCCAGTGCAGTTTCAGCCAGGAATTCAGCAGGGGATGGGGGGGGGAGAAAGGTTTTGAGGTGCTTCCGGAACTGGAGATGGTTCTCCTCAAGTTTCAGGGAAGCAGGAAGGCTGTTTCAGGAGGAGGCCCCTGCCGAGGAGAGAGATCTACCACCAACTCGTTGCTTGGAGAAGCGAAAGACCCTGAGGGAGTTGGAGGCGGATGATCAAAGAGCTCGAGAAGGAAGATTTTTGGGAAGAGAAAGTTTAAGGTATTGCGGCCCCAGGCCCAAGAAGGCCTTGTGGACAATGCAGAGGGTGTTCAACTTAATCCTTGCAGCCACCTCGAGCCAGTGCAGAGATTTCAGTCCTGGAGAGATACGATCCCTGGGCTTGAGGCCAAGGACAAGTCTCGCAGTCCTTCTGGATAAATTGCAGAGGGCGGAGAGTAGAGGCAGGCAGACGTGACTCTCAACCTGTTTGACGGATACCTGCAGCAGGTGCATTAACCCACTACACCATGAAAGGAACCCTAAACTGCAGAAAGGAAAAGACGTCTAGCTGTTTGTGAGCCATTTTTCCTGTTTGGCTCATTTATCTCATACAGAATCACAGCTGCTGATACAGTGGCAGGGCTTTTAACGGGATAAGTTTGGGGGCTGCGTCGCCCCTGAAGTTCCCTTCAGGTCAAGCCGAGCACTATGTCAAGAATTGATGTGGTGTTCACGGGCGCCGCATGAGGTTGCTTGCTCCACTCTGGAACAAAGCCCTGACTCGGCTAATGCGTATTATTGGCCAGCAGACTCCATGATTTGACAGACACGGTGAATAGCTCAGTCGGTTGAGCACCTGTGAAAAGAGATTTACGTTCAAACAACTGGCTTGAGCTCGTTTTTAGGATTTCCTTATTCTGAGGTTGATGTTGTGAATGTTATTGAGTTTAGAGACGCCCTCAGCGACACCAATCACTTAAGCGCCGAGAAGCAGGCTAGTTTCTGGTTTGCAAATGTATACACTGGCATGACACGAACATGTGTGTGTTTGTTCAAAAGGGAAGTAACCACGTCCCCCATCTCTGAAACTCCCACCCCTTGCCCCTGGGTGCGTTATTCCTGTCCCCTGGGGGAGGGGGCGCATAGTAGGTATGCTTGCCCTGGTGGAGAATTAAAATAGAAACCGCTCTCACCACCCAGTAGCAGCTTCATGGCTCCTCTCCCTCCTCGGTGGGTGGTCCAGTCCTTCTGTAACACAGGAGGGGGTGTGGGAGGGAAGGAAAAACAGGTCAAGTGGGCGCACATATGAGCAGACCCAGCCTCGCCCCCTCTGCCAATCCAATTCAACCTCACGCCATTATTTTGATCGGCTTTACCTGTTTTGTACATCACAAGGCAAACCTGAGCAAACATGCATATCGCACAGAAACGGTCTTTTCGAAACAAGGCACTAGTTCCAATGTTGGCAGAAAAAGGATCTGAAAGTGATTTGACAAGGATCACACCGAGTTGAAGTGGAGATAGGACTAGACTCGGTCTGCTTGGTCCAGAGCCAGCACGCTGGCAGACTGGCCACTGCACCACTTGCCGCCCGCAAAATACACACCCTGATAGAGGCATCTTGCCAGGTTGAACACATCCTACAGAATGCTGTGTTATTGTGGGCACGAGGATGAGTATCTCGGCAGGGGGCACTGAGTCTGGTGGTCAGGAGGGCATGATAATGGGAAGTCTCCCTGGTTTGGAGCCGTCCCTGCATGCAGGCAGGCACCTTGCCCCCTGACTGCAGGGGCACTTAAGAGCCGCAGCCTGAGAGGGGCAGCTGTCCACGTGCTCTTTAACATTTGAAGAAATTAACACCATCCCCGCTGTCCAGGCTGACACAAATGAAATGCAGCCTTTGAATTTCAGAAGCACCGCTCTGTCCTAGTATACCCGCGCTGCTGGCTAGCACCGGGGCTTCTGCACAGCCCAGAAAACCCCCTCACCAGGCGTGCACCCACCTTGTGTTTGTATTTTACCTTTACTAAGCGCAAAATAGGTGCTGTGTATGTACTTAATAAAGTACGCTGAACCGTGACATCTGTCCATTTTTAAGGCGATCGAGCCTCGGAAAAAGCACTTCTGCCGATAGTATCGAAAACATAATGTCACAAAAGCACAGCATCAACCTGTGTACAGTAATATGGGGATTGGCTAGACTGCTAACAGATTACATCCCTGCGGGTCTTCCGTTTTTTTTTTTTTTATTTCCATTGTGTTTGTGAGCTTCGATCCTCTCAGCCAGTGCAGCGCCATCTTCTCCTCGCTGGGGAAGATCGAGGCCGGTCTGCCTCGTCAATCAAGATAACATATATGCGTCCTGGCACAGAGATCAAAAAGATGCGCGAAAGCAGGGACTCTAAAAGAAACAAACCTAGAAATGCACGCATCATCTGCTTACCTAATTATTCTGGCGTTTGTTTTGCGATTCCCACGCTGGAATCTTGACCTCCGCCATTGCTGCTCGTGTGGTGTGGTGTCCAGTCTCGAGTGTTTCCGGTCAGAAGGAAAAAACAAGCTGCATCTCTTTCTGAAACAAGCCCTAAACAAGCTGACTCCCATCAAAATAATCCAAAAAACGCAAGCACACATAAACAGTGTGGGTGCGTCTCAAAAGAGACAATATCATAAACATAGAGAACACACACACACACACTATGTTACAATAAAAAGAAGGAATTGTAGCTTTTCAGTGGGGATTTAATGTTTCAGCTCCCTCTGGCTGACCATCTATTGTATTGTATTGTTTATTTATATAGCGCCTATACACCGGAAAGTGCTCAAGGAGGGTGGGAACATGGTGAAAAAACAAAAGTCGCTCAGTGCCCTTGAAATTCTGAGACAAGTAAGTGTGTAATATACATTTAACAGTTGGGACACAGCAAATAGGCCTGACGGCGATTCTGCAGTTTTACCAGTGCAATTAAGGGGAGAAGAAAAAAACACGCTTTGTTATGAGCAGCACAGTTAAATGAAATCCTCTTTATTAACCAGCTGCATGCCTCCATCAAACAATGACTAAAAGTAGGTGACCTTATTATCACAAAGGTGATCCCGGCGAGCATGCTTAAGGCAATCGGACCTGGCAAATAACAAGAAGATTAAGATTTATCAATTTGGCATAAAAGAAACCCACTTTTCAAGTTTTGAAATCAAAAAACGACTATTTTTCAGAAAAAAAGAAAGGAATCTCTCCTGAGGAACCACGGCTAAAAGCTGTGGTGAAACACGTGTTGGCAGAATAGAAGTGTTTTCATGTAAACTTAGATGACTGGAATGTATGAAAATAATACATGAAAAATAAAACCATTCATGATTTAAATAACTAAGAGTCTAAAGTATCACATCTGGTGCAGGAGTCGCACAAATCACAAGTGACAACATATGAGGAAAAATATCACAAAGGTTATGTTTGTCAGCTTGCTTTATCATGTGATTTGCATACTTTTTAAGTCATCTCCATCAAAACCCAAACATGTCCACAAACTGCAGATGGGTAGATATGTGGTTAAGTACTTCAATTGCAAGACTGGACTCCAGTCCTGATTTCGCCACTTGCCTAAAGCGTCTTATCATGGGAAAATCATTTAGATCTTGCTGTTTCTAGGCTGACAAAATTTGAGGTACCTGGGAGTGAATTATTTTGGAGGGAACACAGTTCTAAAAAGGCCTCAATCATGGTATTGCTCAAATGTTTCCTTGCCTCCCATATGGTCCTGATATCTCCCTTTCCAGTGCAGGGAACCACACAAGTGAAAATTCTGGGTTCAGACTACTCTCCTCCTGGGCTTCACCAGTGGCTCTCCTGACATACCACACTTGGCATTTAACACGAGCAAATCGATCACCCAGACCCACCACACAACCTCATGGGCCGGGAGGATAGCTCAGAGGCAAAATGCTCTATATACATATATTATGCCACCACCACCAATCTCACCATAGCAGCTCACTTAGGCAACCCAAACACCCTACCTCACCACAGCAGCTGACCCCATTGCCCCAAGTAGCTACCCCAGTAAAATCAGATTTGCCTAACCTCCAGGACCTCCTGGTGGCCCCTCCCACCCCCCATCCTCTGGTTTTTCAAGCACTTCTTGAGGTCTCAAATGTAGGCAGGTTTCAAATGTAGGCAGGTCTGCAGTAACTCACCGACCCGTACTTCCCAACATCACCTTGCATTGCTCTGAACGACCCACTCCACCCACCTTGCCAACAGCAACTCCACCACCCAAGCCATATGCCTCTCAACCTTTCAGAGCCCCAAGGCAGGTGAAAGCAGATGATTTTGTTTTGGACGGGTGAGAGTCCATTGAATTATATGACAGGGACAGGTGAGAGGCTTGGTCACAAGCTTTACCCCTGCCACATTGGGGATTTTGAGGGTGCTGGGTGTCTGCTTTTGACTGGGATGGCAAAGGATTCTCACCCAGGGGTTGCATGCTATGTTAAGGCCTGTGGCTTCTATTTTTGCCCAACATAGTCTCAAGCTTTACCCTTGCCACATTGGGGATTTTGAGGTTGCTGGATGCCTTTTTAAAACAATTTGGATGGCAAAGGATTCTCACCCAGGGGTAGGGGGCATGCTATGTTAAGGCCTGTGGCTTCCATTTTCGCCCAACATAGTCTCAAGCTTTATCTGTGCCACATTGGGGATTTTGAGGGTGCTGGGTGCCTGGTTTTGATTGGGATGGTAAAGGATTCTTACCCAGGAGGTGCATGGTATGTCAAGGCCTGTGGCTTCCATTTTTGCCCAACATAGTCTCAAGCTTTACCCTTGCCACATTGGGGATTTTGAGGGTGCTGGATGCCTTTTTAAAACAATTTGGATGGCAAAGGATTCTCACCCAGGGGTAGGGGGCATGCTATGTTAAGGCCTGTGGCTTCCATTTTCGCCCAACATAGTCTCAAGCTTTATCTGTGCCACATTGGGGATTTTGAGGGTGCTGGGTGCCTGGTTTTGATTGGGATGGTAAAGGATTCTTACCCAGGAGGTGCATGGTATGTCAAGGCCTGTGGCTTCCATTTTTGCCCAACATAGTCTCAAGCTTTACCCTTGCCACATTGGGGATTTTGAGGGTGCTGGAGGCCTGCTTTTGACTGGGATGGCAAAGGACTCTCACCCAGGGGGTGCATGCTATATGTAGGCCTGTGGCTTCCATTTTCGCCCAACATAGTCAAATAGGTGTGCTTAGCAAAGCATTTGAAAATCATTCAGCACAAGGGCAACTAAGCAAAAGCTGACTGACAATCAGTATTAGTCCGCAAATCATCCTACAAACTCTGATGCTCTTAAGAAATCAGTTAGCCATCCCCAAATCATCAAGAACAAACATGTTTCATGGCGATGCTCTTGGAGTAATCAGTAGGCCATCCCAGGATCATCCCCAAATCAACAGGGACATGTTTTTGCTCTTGAAGTAATCGGCAGGTCATCCCAGAATCATCCCCAAATCATCAGGGGCAAACAAGGTGATGCTCTTGAAGTAATCGGCAAGTCATCCCAGAATCATCCCCAAATCATCAGAGGCAAACAAGGTGATGCGCTTTTGAAGTAATCGGCAAGTCATCCTAAAATCATCAGGAACAAAGTTTTCTAAAATACGGATGATCTTGGCATCATCAGCAAGTCATCCTAAGCTCATCTCCAAATCATCACCCACCATTTGGAGACATTTGCTGATGACTTTAACAGCCTGATGACTTCTGATGATGTGGGAATGACTTCTAATGTAGTTCGATGATCATCGGATGACTCCAGGATGGTCTCTAAAGTCATCCTTTTTGACCTGGGTTAATACCTTGAGGTTTCTAAGCGCGTACCCGGGATCGGATCGAACCTGTGTTGCTCCGTGTAGTCTTGCTTCCAAGGCGAGCACGTTGCCCTATGAGCTATCCTCCCGAGAATATGATGTTACTAATGTTATTTGTCTTTTATAATGCATGCATCAACACCAAACAAACGTGCTGTGTCGTGTAAAGGCAAATTCTGACCAGCCCATGGTGGCTGCCAGACTTTGTTCTGTGGGGTGAAAAGGGAATGTGGCCAAGGAGAGTGGTAAAGGGAAAAGTCAGGGACATATTTTATTTTATTCTAATTGTATTGTTTTAAGTGCGGACCTAGCTGGAGTGCAGCACAGCACTGTACAGAGTTGGGTAGCCGACATTTGGGACATAGAAACTTATCAGATGAGTGTGACGTATCAATTTCTGGGACACCAGAGGTGCAGGGATGAATATTGATTTCTAAACCATCAATCAGCCAAACACCTTTAGTACACTTGAAGGGAACCAAACAGATTGGAAGCACAAGCAAACTATAAACCCCCTGTCCAATTTGGGTAACATGGACGGAACAGCAGGCTTATCTCTGCAAGGTCGTGGACCATTGGTAAATTGCAACACAGCGAAAATACAATTACCCAATGAAGAAATGGACTACCTTATGTATTATTATCACAACAGACAGTTCTAGCACACTACAAAATACAACCCACCCTGTCAGGAATGCAGAGGACAGTTTCAAAGAAAGAAAAGGGATGCACTCTGGATACTGAAAGGAAGGTAGCCGGTAAAGTAATTAATCGCAATAGTTCAAGGATACTTGGTTTCAGCACAAAAGTAGTAATGGGTCGTAAAATGTAACAAGGGGTCTCTGAAGAAGGGCCAGTGGGACAGAGCCACAATGTAACTTGTGCTTGTTGAAGTTCTTTGTGCTTGACAGGGTCGAGTCGGTTTCAGGGCGCTTTGCAGCTTCTGTGACAGAGTTCAAGACGTGAGACAGCTGCTGGTGTCAGGCGGCAGGCATTGTGGTGAGCGAGACTGGACGGAAGGCTGCAGGCTGACTTACACAGCGCCTCAGGGTCAGGAATAATTGTCTCAGTGCTGGTTAGTGTGTCTGAAGCATTGGTTGAGGTGTCTCAGACAGAGTGAGCGACTGTGGTGTTCCAACAGTCAGTGGTCCAGTTGGTTGCAGCTTGAAGGACTCGACTGGCTCGGAAATGTCCATTGAGGTGGACTCTGGTTAATGCTTGTCGATGCCCTCCTAGCTTCTTCACTGGGCTTGTGTCGTCCTTTAAGGCAGATGGCTCAAAGCTGAGGAGAGTGTGGCAGGCAATGGCCTTGTCCTTGGTTTGTTTCAGGGACTCTCTGGCACTTCCCACCTAGGGAGCTTGCTTACAGAGCCTAGCAGGGCACACTGTGTGCTGACTGGGTAACGGTTCTGGAACTGGAGGAGGGTCCTCTGGATTCAATATCTCACTCTGTTCCCTGAGAGATGTTTAGGGAAGGGATCTTTCTTTGCTCTTGAAAATCCTGCCTTCCTTCACTGACGGAAGCTGTAAGGCAGATGAGAACTTCAACCAGGGGTCAATGCTGTGTTCTTCTTGTTACTGCTTGTGAAGTCTTCAGATGATCTGCCCAAAAGAAGGGCTCAGCCCTCTATAGCAAAATGGGCCACAGTAATTGGTGTAGGCTAAGCCTACCTTATTGAACCAATCCTGGATCCCAATCAACAATCTGCTTTATGCATCAGGTCATTACCAGAGTGCTTTGCGACAGAAAAGTTAAAGGGGTAACACATGTAATACTAAGTCTCACCCATCTTCCTGTCTTTTGTGGATCAAAGTGTCTCTCTAGTTAACAGAGCTCTCTGTGGTTCCTGATTAAAGCAGCAGGTCTCCCCTGAAGCTGCAGAGAGAACAGATGTTCTGTCTCCATCAATCCAGATATCAGTACCTTCTGAATAGGTCCCCCTGCTGGGGTTGCCTATTGTGAACACATATTCCCAGACATGACAGGTCACTGCCCTTCATACTGAGAGGCGGGAGCTGACTTCATGTTGACACAGTACAAATCAAAGGTTGTTGGGGTTTTCCCGTCTCTTTTCCTAAACACTTCAGCATGGCCCCATCCAGTCCTGTTAGAAGGACACTCTATTAGTATGTTAAATATGTGAATTGCTTTCACCTTCTGCAGTGCTTCTATAAAAGGACAGGGCAGATCCATGGAGCCTTTGACAGTTAATTAGGCTGACCATGGCAGGAGGAAGGTTTTTTGCTTTCACCCTTCTGGGATGCCTTGATGTGCTCTTGGCTTTCATATTTCAACTAAATATGATTATAGGCTGTGTCCACCAAGAGCACATGGGTCTATGTGCATGTTGTGTGGTGAGCGTAGGGAAATGTGTGTGGATTAGCCGCACACATTTTCCGGAGGTTGATTTACCATCATTCAATTTCATTTTACATTTAATAAAAAGTCCAGGGGGCGCACACCCACCGTGCGGATGGTCGAATCCCTCACATGAGAGCATAGTTTTTGGTGTTTTGACAAGAGGAATTTGTAATCAAAAGAAGAGACTCGAGTTTCCTTTTTTGACCATCAGAACCTTCATAGCGGTAATTACTAGTGTGTTGGTGGTATTATGTTAAGTTATGTTTTGGCTGTGCGATGGCCTTGAGGTGTGCTAAAGAGTTCCTGAGAATTGTGGGGGCTATTAACCAGACAATCACCTTGGATCCCCTCTGCTGATGGCCAGATGTGTTTCTTCTAAAGCCAAGCCCGCTGACAGAGGTGTCAGAGCCAGGAATGGGCTGTCTGGAGAATGTGCAGAATGTGTGCTGGGTTGAGGGGTTTGTGGAGGTGAGGCAGAGTTTGCCAAAACGTACACTCCCCCCACCCCCTCCAGGAGTCATACCAGATTGTCATTCAGTGCAGAAGTTAGAACAATTGTTGCTCTTGTATGTTATGGCATTTTGCTTGATATTTCTATAATTCCTACTAACATTATTATGGTCTCGAATCACTGCGAGGTTAAAGCCCTTCGGCGCACTGTAGTCTGAACAAACAGGAACATTAAAAAGCATTATGTTTCAGATGTACAGCATGTAGAATTTACGTGACTGTTCAAATGGTAGCAGATATGACTAATTTAAAGTTGTTATAGTAGCCATTCAACGTTGTGTGCCAGATGCAGAGAAGATTGCTAAGCCAGTTACTGTGGCAGCTGGACCACATTTATTGTGGCACTCAACGTTATGCTGATGGTCGCAGTGCTGAATGGGGAATAGGCTATTATAAATGGTCAACTCCAAGGACAACTGTCTACACTTGTGGGTCCTGCTATACTTTACATGCAGAACACATGCACAAAACATGCACATTTTTTAGATATGTTCAATGCATGTCCAGCTGTCGGTACTATCTGTAACATCGAGATAATGCAGTAGAAATGGTGTATATTTCATATAGTGTTACAATGTTCATCAATGTAGCAGACATATTCTATATTGGAAACAAACATAGAAATACACTGTTGAATGGAGTGCAAAAACAACGTTTTCATTAGTAGTAAACTATAGCCATTAATAGCAAGAACATATGGCTAGCCTGGGCTAACTTTGGAGGCCGAGCTCATTAGACTGTGTGAAATGTGGAGGCACATTTGGGGCAACCAGGTTTGGTAGGAAGAAAATTGCAAGATGTCTGTACTTCTGTATACAGTGACAGTGAGGCACGCTTCTGTCATGCTATAGGCTATGGCACACGTTCTTGAATGTACTACGTTGTATGCCACGATATGTCCAATTTACAGGCATAAGGGGCAGGGCGGGAATCTTACAGGTTGTACGCCAACAATGCTCCCCGAGATCAGAAGTAAGGGACTCTCCAGTCAGCTAGACAGTCAGTCAGCCAATAAGCCAAAGTGGAGAGACTGCACATGCCGTAGAATTGAATGCGCTCCAACATGGACTTGCAGGTAAGAGAGATGGTGTCCTGTGCAGCTTGTACACATGGGTAGCTTTCAATGGAAACATTTGGCAGCTGGTGGATGCCCGAATGGCACATTGGCCATATTTGCAACTCCCAACAGTTCCATGTTGGCCCACCCTCCTTTATGGTACTGCGGCATGCCACCACTAGAGTTATCTTAAAGTGCCTGGGCTTGTCCATTTGAGTGTTATGGTCTTTTTGAAAACGAATTGCTGCACATCTATTTTTCAAAACATACTTTTATGCTATATATGTGGGTGTTTGGGGGAGTGCTAGTTGCTAATTTATTGCTGGTTAAAGCTGCTTGAAGATAAGACACTAAAGCAGAAGAAAACAATGCAACATCAAATAATATAAACATGCTTAATGTGTAGTGAACTGGTAAATAAGCTACTTCCATGAAATGTGAGGGTGTTACATTGGAGGCAAGGTTGTGACATAATGCACAGCAGCCGACAAGGATAACACTCTAGGGGCCTCATTACGACCCTGGCGGAAATCCAAAAACGATGGCGGAAATGCAATACCGCCATCGAATAGCGCTCGGTGCGATTATGACCCGTCACCGTAAAGTACGATGCCATTAGCGACACCGTAGTGAACGCCAACGCTAACTGCACGAAGCACGCGCGCGCGCGCCATGCCAAACCGTAAATACCACCATGGCGCAAGGGTACGCGAATTCCGACCCTAGCGGACATGTACCTAACGCCATCAAGCACGGCGGAAAGCACCATACCGCCATGGTGAGAAGTACGGCATCGCGAATCAACCGTAAACGGCCCCACTGAGTGCCTGTACACCGCTCCCTGCCCACAAAGTACAACTCCCCGTAGGTGCAATGAAGTCACAATGCAACCATTGAAATGTACAAGTCACCCATGCATGGCAACGAACAAAAGAAACACAAGAGGGGCCAATGGGAGCTGCAGGGCACAGATGGCACGAATACAGAAGCCATCCCAATGGACATGACCACAGTCCCCCACCAAGAAACGCACGCAAACACAGGCACCTGTGACCAGCAATATTCCGAAAATCACATCATTCCACCAGTCCACCTGGCTGACCGGCATCTGTTACACAAAACCCAATCCCCCGCCCCTGAGCATGACAACATTCAAACTGTCATATAGGCAGCCCCCATCCCTGACCTCACTGGGCTTCGTAGGCAAACGCGCCCAGCACAGTACCACGCAACTAAACCCCGAAGCTGGAACCCAATGCAGATCTCCTCACAATACATCGCCCCCCAAATAGGCATATGCCACATCACTTGCAAAGAAAAACGCTACACGGGCCAAATCAGAAAAGAAATTTTATGCACATCAAAGTCACCAAGCCCATACAGCCATCAGGCCATGAACTCCAAAACACTGATCACCATTATGGGCTGCATCCGCAAGAAATGACCAGCCACTACCTGTGTGTCGCCCTGTTCCCCCATGGTACACAGAGCCACATTCACGTACGAAAAGGCAACATGGAAGCGCACAGAACCGCAGGGCCGACCCAATGGGGAGGCACTAGTCCAGCTGAAAGGCCGAAATGTTGCTCCGAGCCACCAGTACTGCGTAAGGGCATGTGGGCCATTGGCGATCGTCCCATAAGATCGTAATGCTGCTCCACTGATTAACACGAAGCAGCAGGTGTCGGGAGTAAAACCCATCTGCAGGAGTGGCATACAGATGGCAGTGGCAAAAGGGGAGGAGATACCTGTCAACCAAAAGAAAAGAACAAGAACAGAATGGCCATCAGAACTACATTCGAACAACACACTTCAATGATCACACGAAATCCACAGCCATATGCATGCTAGCCCACTCAAAAGCATCATCACCACCCCAAAACCACTTGCGACTCATAACCATCTATATCGAGGTGCAAACACACCATCACAAACGAGTGTACCTGTGCATGCGTCTGTCAAAACAGAATCCATCAGATGGGAATGTTAACGTGCATGGACACAAGTGTCTGAGGGCGCCTCGAGACAGGGAGGGCTCAACAAGGCCAGATAGACGATGGTCCCACTATGGCAGCCCTGCATCACATAGCGTAGGGGAGGCGGATAGATCCCAAGAAGCCCTGTACATGGCAAACTCTGTATCAAATCACCTGCCCATGCATCCATTCATCATTCCCTCATCCCGGGATCAAAACGCCTGAATAATTACTCACATAACATTAGAAACATCCATTGAGTCTGTGCGTTATGCAGCCTGCTAAATCCACAGTGCCCCAGCCCGTAATTCCAGTGTTGTGAAGTAACATGTATTTGGGAACGGACGGCCTCATCGCCCACGTCGCTATTGCGCATCCCAAACTATTCATATCAATCATTGCTCCCTCGCCATGGGCCCTGTCCCAAGGACATTGAACAATAGAACGTTACATTTGCAGTCAGACCTGTGGGCATCTCCTCGCCGCTAGCTGGAAACCGAAAGCGCCGCCCTTCGAATTCCTCATTTGCAACATCACGTCGAAAAGGCATCTGTGGCCGTTTGAAATCACTAATTATTCCATCGGGTGCGGCTGTGTGTGAAAATGGCAACTGCCTTCACCCACAAATGGGACGCCCCGCCCGTCGTTGCAACTCGGTACAGTGATGCATGAGGGCCCACCGTTACTCGAGTACTACGTTCCACTGACCCTTCACAAGTCTGTTCGCGACTGCACAGATAGTATGGGAAACAATGGGACCACAGCAGAATGAACATATCAACCAATCTTACACGCCCATCGGGTACAAATACATGATTGCAATAGCAAGATACCATTCCCCGAATTGCAGCGTTGTGCGCGGGACGTGCTCGGCCAAAGGGGAGAGCAGTTTGCACAGGTGGAATTAATCACCACAGGTGGAGGCCATACAGCCTGGAAACACATAAATTGCACAGCCAGTCTCCTCCCACAACCACACCGAAATGCTACCGGCAGGACTCGCGATGTTGGCCCTGGGGGACCTGACAGCACTGCAAGTGCTCCGACAAAAAGAGGAAGACGAACACCAACTACAACCGGCCGCACGGAGGAGACGCAGGAGGAGGAGGAGGGCAAGGCAGGGCCAGCAAGGCCCACCAGCACAGCCACTACCACCACGCAGGCAGCCCGCAATACCACGCCTCCGAGCACATCCGTTCAACCTCACTGATGAGCAGATCCACACCCTCTACCGTCTGGACCGGGACACCATAGCCGCCATTGTGGACATGACACAGGCTGACCTTGTCAGCATGATAGATAGCCCAACCGCCATCCCACCCCTACTGAAGGTGGTGTCTGTACTCCACTTCCTGGCCACAGGCACCTACCAGCACACAGTCGGACAGTTGCATGGCATTTCTCAGCCACTGTTCTCACGGACACTATTGCAAGTGCTCGATGCCCTCCTGCAGCACGCAGACGACTACATCTCTCTACCACGCTCGGAGCAGGAAATTACCAACACAAAAGTGCGATTCCATGCATACCGGGTTGCATTGGTGCCATCGACTGCACCCATGTTGAATTGGTCGTCCCACATGCCATGGAGGCCCAGTACCGCAACCGAAAACAATTTCATTCCCTGGATGTACAAATGGTGTGTGACTCCAACAGGATCATTACACATTGTTGTGCCCGATTCCCTGGATCAACCCATGATTCTATGGTCTTGAGGAACTCTACAATACCACGCTACATGGAGCGACACGCAGGGAACAGATCCTGGCTACTCGGTGAGTCTCATTTCATGCACGATGATGTGGGGTATGTGATGCAGCAATGACCTGGCAGGAAGGGGGGGGGTGCGTACGTATCAATGGCATTCCACATCCTACGTTTCTCGTCCACATACAGGTGATGCTGGATATCCACTGAAGAGATGGCTCCTCACACCAGTCCGGAACCCACGGGACCAGCATGAGGAGGACTACAACCATGCCCACTCACGTACCCGTGTAGTCATAGAACAGGCATTCGGCCTACTGAAGGGCCGTTTCCGCTGCCTCAGCAGGTCTGGCGGGGCACTCCTGTACCGCCATGAGAAGGTTGCAAAGATGGTGATGGCATGTGTCATGCTCCACAACATGTGCGTACGTAGAAATGTGCCCATGCCCCCTGACGCAGAACTGCAAGCACCTGATGATGGTCATGATGAGGGTGGGGCTGTGGCAGCACCTCATGGAGTCTGCGAGGCACCGGAGGCCCGTGACATTCGTCAGCATCTCATTGATGTATGCTTCTAGCACTCACGCCTGGTGGCTGATACATGGACACGGGACTCGTGGCACTGCGTGTGTCTGGGACATGCACAATATGGACTGTACGCCTATGATGGCCTAGTACACAAAGATCAATGTCCACACATCTCATTGGTTGATCGTGCACTTTTTATGGCATATGTGATGTCATGTTGAACACCCTATCGACCCGCCACCCAAGTGAGCCCAACACACCCCCTCCACCCTCCTACCTCCCCCCCGAACACCAGTGTCCAAAGATGCTCATTGTCAGTGGGCTGTCGCTATTGCATGCCCCCTCTGCGGGTATCAGGGGCACCCCTGCCTGTGGAGCGCAGGTTCCTTCCAGATCTACGTTGGGGGCTGCCCTGGACGGAACTTGCAACGGATGATGTGTCTGCCTGCTCACGTCCATGCATGTCCCTAAGGGTTTGCGAGAGCTCAGTGAGCACACGGCGCACTGCGGCAAGTTCGGCACATACGTCTTTGGACGTCGCATGCAGTTCCCCCCTCAGGCTCTCGGTGCTTCTCTCAATTTGTGCCCTTAGCGTCTCTGTACCTCTCTCCATTTCTGCCCTAAGTGTCTCAGTTGATGTTTCTATGTCTGCCTTAGTGCCCCCACATTCATCGGCATGGTCCTTGAGGAGTGTGGCCAGTTGCTGCTGTTGTTCGATCAACTGGTCGAGGGGCTGTTGCCTCTGCTGGGCCATGGCCATTTGCGGGGGTGTCACAGAGGGGCTGTTGTCCTCATGTTGCCTTGCCACAGGGCTTGTGGGGGATGGCCAGTCGTCGTCTTGTGGGTGCCCCTGCGTGGTATCCTCATGTTGTACGGGATGGGACAGAAAGGGGGATTGGGACAGGTCATGGATGGATCTGACTTCGACATCCCCGTCTTCTGTGTCGGAGCATGCTGCCATCAATGGGGTGTCACCTATGGTGCTGCTGCCACCAGAGGCAGTGCCTTCTGTGGCATCCATTGGGGGGACCTGTGGTGGTGGTGTTGTGGGCATGCTGGCTGCTGGGGTGCCTGTTGATGTTCCCTCCTCTGTGCTGCCACCTGATTTGTGCTGCTGCCGTGTCTTGATGCGTGCAGCTGAGGTGGAGGGTCTCTGGCCGTTGGTCTTGGCCCTCTTTGCAGGTGTGCTGGTAGGGGTGTCCTGTAGCTCGTCGTTTGGATCGGACCCTGTGGTGGAGTAAAGGAGGGCGAGGGTTATTGATGGGTCTGTGGGAATTGGAATGGCATTGTATCACATGCTTTGGGGTGGTACCTGAGGGTGATTTGGGTCGGGGCCTTGGAGGTGCTTTGATTTGTGTGTGGAGTGAGGGTGCAGTTGTTTGGCAGCCTGCAGTTAGGGTGTGCCTGCTGCACGTGTAGTGCGTGTATTAGGGGTTTTTAATTATTTATGTATTTATTGTGGGTTTTAACGTGCGCTATCAGGCCAATGTGTGTGGACGTTCTCCTGGACATGTGTTTCTGTTGCACTATGTGGACGCATGGTACTTCACATGGATGGACATTGTGGTTTTGGCATTGTTTTATCTGGCCCACCTACCTGGATCTTCGGATGTCTGCACTCCTTTCTCCATCCCTCCGACTCCCTCTATGCTCTCCATTCCGATGGTGGAGGCACAGATTTGTTCCCAGGGGGTCAACTTGATGGGTGATTCAGGACCTTCCCCGGTGGCTGTGGCAATGTTGTGGTTGGCAGAGAGTATGCTGCGGACGCGTATCCGCAGGTCGTCCCATCGCTTGCGGCATTGCTGTGGGGTGCGGGGTGCGGTCCCCACCGCACTTACCCGCTGTGCCACCAGAGCCCATATGGCCTTCTTGTTTGCAAGTGCCGTCCTGGTCATTTGCGTGCAGAAGACGACGGCAGCATTCTCCTGGAGGGTCTCTGTTAGCACGGTGAGTTCCTCACGGGAGAAGTGGACCTGCCGCTTGCGGTCGCACGCTTTCTTCGCTACTTTTCCCATTTTTCTTGGTTTCGCTAGGGTGGTTGACGGGTTGGGGTGTGTTTCAGGGTAGTGATTTTAGTGGTTGTGTGGTTTTAGTGTTTTTATAGGTGTACGCCGGGATGTTTCCCGTTCCGGGCCCATGTTTTATCTTCCGTTTCCGTATATTTCCGGTCACCGTACTTTCCGGTAGGCGCACACTGCGGTGACCGCTAAGAGGGGTGGCGGTATTGCACCTAGGGCGCCGTACGGCGGCGGTGTGGGCCGTTTTGGGGTCATTTCCGCCATCGCGGACTTTGCACTTCCGCCGTGGCGTGGTGCTCGTGCCCGATGGGTCGGAATGGGCCGCACTTTGCTCCTTCGTGCAATGGCGGAAACGCTATTTACGCTGTGGCGCTCCGGTCAGTCGATTTCCGCCAGGGTCGTAATGAGGGCCTAGGTGGGGAATAGTCCATGATAAAACCCACATGCAGAGGCAGCCTGGCACCTTAAGCACAGTCTTTGAGGCCTTAATACAAAGCAATATGGCATTACCAATCGGATGTAAGAAAGCATACCTTAATGTCTTGTAATGTAATATGATGTTGAAGCAATCTATACCAGTATTCCGTAATAAGGGAGTCTTCAATTCATTGCGGTTTTCCTAAATCAACAATCTGATTAGATGAAGGTAGTTCCAACAGAGTTTATGGATAATTGTGCACGTCAGGGTCTGACCGAACATGTCTTTGCTTTCCAAAAACAGCTGCATTAGCAAATTAAGGGAACCAGCATGGGAGCCACTTTTGCTCTGGATTAGGCTAATGTTTATTGTGAGGTGTTTGAAAAAAAGTGTATCTATGAGGACTCCGATCCAATCAGTGAGAATATAATCTTATGTCGTAGATACATTGATGATGTCATTTTGGTGTGGAGAGGGGGCTTTGCTCTACTGAATAGTTTTTTTTTTTCGGGTGACTGAATGATGTAAATGTTCATCATGGTTTAGACGAGGGCATCACACAACACAGAAATTCATTGTTTGGATATTATTATAATGAAACAAGAAAACAAACTGGCAACCTCGTTGTACAGGAAGACATCTGATAGAAATATTCTATTGCACTATAAGAGCTTTCATCTACAACCTATTCAAGAAAACTTCATACATATCAAACATAAAGTAGAAATGAGTTCATGAATCATGTTAATATCTTCCAGGAGAAACTAGAAAACAGGAGATGCCTACGTAAAAGTGTTAAGCAAGCGAAGAAGTGGGCTGCACATCTGAATAGAGAATAATGCCTCAGTAAACAAACACATCCGGAAAGGGAGTCATTAGTGTGCGTAACGACGTTTAGCCCGCTGAGTAATCAATTGAGGTGCCCAATTAGAAAAATTCCATGTTCTACAGATCCAAAGTAGCAAAACTTTGAAACCGTTATTTGCATTCAAACGCATTGCGAACCTGAGACAATCATTGGTTGACACACAACATGTAAAACAAAAACAGAAAATGACTCAGACCATTGGCTCTTTGATGGGGCTGCCTGCCATTAAAGGGCACTTTGAATGGGGCACTGCACAGTGCGTGCTTTACGAGGAATCTCAAAACTATTCATTTGAATGGAAGAGATTGGGTATTGAGGCAGTTCACACATTGCAAAAATCGCAAAGTAATATAGGGCGATCAGTGTCCCTGTAATTTAATTTATGTGGGCATAACAAAAGAACAGGTGAGGCAAAGAATATGTGAGCACAGATCATGTATTAAGAACAGGGTGCAAGATGAACAACCGGTGGGATATTGTGCACAACAACAACATTCGATTCAAGAATTTTTTTTTTTGGTTGGAAATACAGTCTGTAACTCCTGATCAGAGAGATGTTGATATGGATGCAATCTTGTGTAAAAAAAAAAAAAAGAACAAAGGTGGATTCGAAATTTAGACACAGTGGATTGAGGTCTCAATGAGTCGATTGAGTGGATTACCATTTCATTTATTGGTTGAGGTTTTGCATCCATTGTGTTGAGTGGCTGTATGTGTTTGTGACGTATAAGCCAGTTTATGAGCGAGCATGATATTATTGATTAGAGAGAGGCTTGATATTATTGCCACTGGTTGCCATTAATGCACAATAATAAACCAATTTGGTTGTGTTCAGTGTGTGTTAGGTGAAGAAAGTAAACATTGTAGCTCAACCCCCAAGAGGGCAAGCAATATATATCCGAGCCTTCTTCATAATAGTTACGGTCTAGTCGTTCAGGTCTGATGGACGTGTACGTCGTCATGCTATGCATCATACACATAGTGTCATGTTTGCTCTGCCAAATATGAGCACAAACACAGATTCACAGCAAGCTCTGAGCACGGTACTTGTTAGTGATTTTGATAGCAAAACAACACGGGAAAACGAGTGCAAGTGAAAATCCCACCTGCAGAGAAGAATGGGCAGACATGTAACTTAGGATTCATTTGATAGGTATTAAATTAGTAGTAATGGCATGTTATGTTGATTTATACCATGCACTGCTACCACACAAAGGCTGTCACCAGGTGCAATGCAAAGTCGGACGCGATTTAAAAGGGATGGTTTCTAAAAATGTAATTTAAATTGGTCAGACACATGCATACATCGTGAGATAACTTCTCTATCTCATTATGCAGAAAAGCACAGCACTACCAATACATGTGTTGAATGCCATTTTCTGGTTGCGATATGACCATCCAACAGATTATGAAAATAAGCAAAGGGCAGGTCTAAGAAAACACACTGAGTGAAGTGAGAGAGGATGATTTGTGGGTGTGATGTGAGTTATGTTAGGGGGTGCTTTTTCAATATATAACCATGAACATTACAGAGGGTTTGTGTGTTTTTATAACAGACACCCAAGCTGCGTGGCTGTCAATTTAGAAGGGGGACATTTATTGAAGTTGAAAGTGTGTTTGTCCTGATGAAGGCTATTGTTGTGCAATAAGGGCATATTATCTTGTTTGTGCACCCTTCCAAGACTGAAGCACACTGTGTAGACAGAAGATGATGTTGTTACTAATGGCATTTGGTGTTATTTTGGGTCAAGCAGGACCTTGAAGGGAAAGATGCGACTGGGTTTCGTTCCTGTACCAATTAACAGGCTGATTCATGGAATCAATGTGCGCCAATAATTTCGGCGCAAGCGTGCGAAAACGTGCGATTCGCAGTGAAAGAGCGAAAATCTCAGGGAAACCATTGCACATCTATTCATGGAAGTCCGTGCGTGAGTATAATCAGGGATGTGCGCTGAAAAAAGTGTGCGGAGCACGCCGGCGCACAGGTCATCTAAGAGCGTGCGCCAAGGCCACAGCGAAAGCGCACATAGCGCGGCGCACATAACAAAAGTAGGCGGAACATGGGGCGGAACACTCAGAATGGGGAACAACTCGTGAAAATGTGGGCGTCACGGGAGAAGTACAGGAGGCAAGTGCGTGGAACGCCCACACGCTCGCCTAGAACACGTATTCATGGAATCGAATAGGGCAAATCAAAGCACGGGCAAAGACGCGCACTGACCCCAACCCGTCTGCCACAGGAAGGCAGGCGGTAGCGTCCCTCCGCAGGAAAAAAAGTGCGCCAAAATGTGCTAATAAACAGCTCTGATGAATGTCCCATATTGTGGCCCACTAGGACAAATGACGTGCAAAGGTGTACGCGACAAACAACGACACCCGCTGTGTGAAAAATCAGCTTGTGCGTGTATTTTGTGTGTGCGCGTGAAGTTTCACACGCGACCGTGCCTGGGGGAGAGGGATGCGTGTATTCCAGGGGTTTGTGGGAAGTTTCAAACGCGATAGGCCCTGTGCGAGTGGGGTGTGTGTATTCCTGGGGTTCGCATGAAGTTTCACACGCATTTGGGGCTGGCCGAGCGGGGTACGTGTACTTCAGGGGCTCGCGGGAAGTTTCACACACGATTGGTCCTGGGCGAGCGGGGTACGTGTACTTCAGGGGCTCGCGTTAAGTTTCACATGCGATTGGTCCTGGCCGAGGGAGGTACGTGTATCACTGTGGTGGGCGTGGAAGTACAGGAGGCAAATGCGTGCAACGCCCACACGCACACGCAAAAAAAGTCACGCTAATCCGGAAACAGGTACGCAAGCAGGAAGCAGGCGTACGTCGACCCATGCAGCATAAAAGTGCGCGCAAACCACAAACAAGCTCAGACGCCAGGATGAATATACCGTTCCTAGCAGAAGTGGCCGTGGGATACCGCAGGAGGAGGATAGCCAGAGCCAGAATTTTTACACCCAGAACCAGCCTTTTTGGGATGCCTGATGACCGCGTTTATGGGAGGTATAGGTTTCCACCTCACATAATACTCGACCTGGTCAGTGAGTGGGAGGATGACCTCACATCACCCACCCTCTGCTCCCAAGCACTGAGCCCCCTGGTGAAGTCAATGTACTGCACTTCTTGGCCACTGGATCATTTCAGCGGACAAGTGCCATAGTTGGGGGCGTCTCACAAGCCACGCAGTCACGCTGCCTACACCAGGTCTTGGCCATCATGACTGCACACCCATCAGTACGCAGGCACATATACCTGCCCAGAACACCTGCAGAAAGGCAGGCTGTCGTCCAGGATTTCTACGGGGTGGCACACTTCCCCAAAGTGCTAGGTGCCATTGACTGCACCCATGTGGCACTACGTCCCCCCAGGGCAACTGAGCACATCTATAGAAACCGCAAGCACTGGCATTCCATCAACGTCCAGGTAGTATGTGATGCCAAGGGAATCATCAGCTCAGTATATGCCAACTATCCAGGGTCCACCCATGACAGTTTCATTTACAGAATGTCAACCCTAAACCGGGACCTAGAAGCTGGTCGGCATGGCGATACATGGCTGGTTGGTGAGTATAAATGCCACTGCACATGCATGCATATCAGATATTGAGTAATGTCACAACCCCACTAATGATCCCCATCACCACCTCCCCAGGGGACAGTGCCTACCCTATGAGCACCCACATGATGACGCCAATTCGGAACCCCACCACGCCACCCCAGGTAAGATACAACACAGCCCATATTGCAACCCGGGGCATAGTGGAGCGCACATTCGGAGTGCTCAAGTCACGCTTTCGCTCCCTTGACCGCTCTGGTGGGCAGCTGCTATACGCTCCCCCAGTAGTGTGCAGGATCATAGTGGCAGCATGTGTCCTGCACAACGTTGCAACACGCAGGGGCCTGCCGGTGGACATGGTGGTGCCCCCACATCCCCAACCACATGCACGCCCGCAGCGCATGGGAGGGGAAAGGGCATGGGATGAGGCAGCCTGTACGCAGCTGGTGGCTAATTACTTCACCTAAAATCACACCCCAGTGGAGTGCACACAGCCCTGACACATACCAGCTGACTATCAATGATGATGATTCAACTGACAGTCAACTGTCACAACCATACCAGCCTGAGATTGTTCGCCTGGTAGTGTTCCAATGTGTGCATCCCTACCTACACAAACACCACCAATGCTGTGTCATCAAAAGACACACTTCTATGCTGCTAAAATCATTACCCCCTTGCAAGATACAACATGACAACAGTGCCATGTCACCCAACACCTCCCCAGCACCGCCCCCAACACACCATGGCATGTCATGCTATGTGAGAGCAAACAAAGGAATCCCCAAAACATGACACAAGTGTCACAAAGTACAGTGTCCCGATGGGAAAATGGCCACACACAATGTGCTCCCATTAATGTAGAACTGACAACACACATTACCAAAGACTTACCACAATACAATGTAGATAGCCACCCCAAACATAGCATTCACATGACAGTACAAAGTAAAAGGATACGTAGACTTACAACCTGGTGATGCTAGCACATCGACCACCCCCAACTGTACAGTGTTGGTGCCACGCAAATCTGGAAGTGCACTGCTTACAACATGAACTCCATCTCCAAAGTAGACGGCCTTGTGAAGACATGTGGAATGAACCTGCAAATTAGGAGGGAGACATGGATGCACAAGCACACATCAATACACCATGCAGTGTACAATACTACAACAATATGCACTTGGAATGCATATACAGTATTGACTATAGACTGCCCACACATGTCATGGTAGTCCAACGTCACTGTGTAAGATACTGTCACTTGGGCACACCCTTTGCAAGCCCATGGTAACGGGAAGCAGGAGGGTGTGTGTCTCATGAACCCAAGCATCTAACCCAAACTCAGGACAAGCCTGCATGTGCCCAGCCGCAATACAGTGGATGCCCACGGGAGCCACACAAGGCAACACACTGTAACAAAAAAGCAAAAATCAAAAATCAAAAACCAAAATCCAAAAATCAAAAATGGCCATGTGGGAGGCAGAGGGGTGGGGGAGGCCACCCAGGAGGTCCGAGGACAAGGTGCACACCAACAGCCACCTGTGTGGATGTTGCGAGAAAAAAAAACACCTCCATGGGCTCATGGCCTGCATGGCTACGCTAATGTGAGAGATTCTGAATCGCTGTGCTCGCTCTCATCACCCTGCGCTGCTGCCGCCACAGGAGGTGGTGGTGCTATGGGAGGCAGCCCACGCAAAGCCCTAGTCTGGTCCTCCATGGCAGCAAGCATGCGGGTGTGGAAGGTCTCGTTCTGGTGGATTATGGTGCGGAGATCCCCATGCACCACCTGACGTGATGCCTGGACCTCCTCCCGAGTTGCCTGCATCTTTGCTGAGAGTGTACGTGTGACACGCTCCAGCAGCTGTTCTGTCCTTGTGACAGTGGAAGCCTCAAGCTCCACAAGAGTCTACCTGAGGTGACAGACTTCTACCCTCAGGGCTTCCCTCTGGCCTTGGGACTCTAAAGAAATGGCTTCCTGCAGAGTGTCCAGGGCCGCCCGTCTGTCCATGTTGGACGCCAACATGTCGTCCCTGAGTGATTGGCAAATGGAGTCTGTTGCCTGCTGTAGTTGCTCCATCTGCCTCTCTGGGGGGACAATGGAAGTGGCCACCCTCTCCATAGCTTGAGCCATCATCTCAGATGCTGCTGCTTGTTGGTTTGCCATACCGTATATGTATCTCTCCCATGCGGTATTACCTGGTAGCGTACGGCCACCGCGTTGACGGGCTCCACACCTGTCTGGGGCAAGGCGAACTGTGCCTTGCTGTGCCAGCACTGCCTGAGGCTGCAGGACTGCATTCCCCCTCTGATCTGCTGGCCCAGGAACAGGATCAGATGTTGCGGAGTGTGGCCCTGCATCCATAACCACCACAGGCGCACCTACCAACACTGACATCCCCATAGTGGGCTGTACCCCTGGTGCAGGTGGGTCGGACAGAACAGAATCCCTCCCAGAAACACCTACCTGCGAAGCCACATAGGTCTCATCATCCGAATCAACACCCGAAAAGAGGTCTGGTGAGGTGCACCCAGAGACACCCCTGGAGAGAACGGTCTGCAGCAAGAGTGGGTTCTCACCCACCACCACACCCCATCCCCCACTGGTGCCTGGTCGTGCCTGAGATCCCTCCTGGGTCTGCACCATCTCCTCACCCTCAACATCATCAAGTGCGTCATCCCCTGCAGAAGCATGAAAGACAAAAAATGGAAACAGGCATTAGCACCATGGCACACAATTAGGCCTCACGAGGTACAGAACCAGTACTTGATTGACACATGTCCCACATGACTATAACTCTCCCATGCATGCACTGTCACTGAGTTTGAAGGGGAGGAAAATGTCACACACTGATGACACCAAGATGGAAGAGCAACACATTAGCTGCATGCTGGCTAGCAGAGCCATAACACATTGGCCTGTGATTGGCATGTCCAATCCACATACATGACCATGCCATCACACAGATGGCATGTACCATAGGCATGTCACATATCGTTTGACAATAGGGCTCAGATATGCGTAGTGAAAGTGGAGGGTTTGAAAGAATCAGCCTGAATGAACAATGAGAAATACGGAACAATGTTGTAGCAAGATGCCACTTCAAGGGCAACTGGCGTGATGTTGCACAAAAAGTCTGCTGTGGGCAGAGGGATACTGTAATACCGAACTCCAGGGGCGCATAATTTGTTGGATGAAGCACATGGGTGACCCAAACCACTCAGGAACACACACCCTGACCTGGCACTCAATCAGAACCCCTCACACACACAACATACACATGGATGACACACACATGCATGTGCACTCACCGGACAATGCCTCGTAATCTGGGAGATCTCCCACACCTTGGATCTGTTCCTCTGTGACGTAGGTCCCAGCAACAGACTCATGTACAGTGAGTTCAATGTCGTCTTGTGGAGACCCACCTCCAGTCACCAGAGTAGCGGCATGAGTTGAGGCCAGCTTTTTCTTTGCCCTGCGCTTAAGGTCATTCCAGAGCTTGTAGCACTCACCAGCTGTGCTCCTCACTGATCCAAGGGCACTTATGATGTCCGCGACGGTCTGCCAGTGTGCCTGACGTCGGGCAGGTGTGGTCTTGCACCCTGAAGTGATCAACATTTCGCTGTTGTGTGCGGACACATACTGCACAAGTGCATCACGCTCGGCATCATTGAACCTAGGCTTCCTTTGCGTGCAGGACTGCGTAGCCGTGTCTGGGGTATCAGCCTATAGTGGACGAGCACTCTTCCTCTTTTTTTTGGAAGATGGTGGGGATCCTGAGTGGCCTACACCGCTCTGGCCACTAGGGGCAGTAGCACCGGTGGACTGGGTAGTTGGAGTGTGGGAATGCACACTGAGCATGGGACTTGGTGCAGGCATTGGCTGAAGTGTTACGTAGTCAGGGGGAACGTTAGCAAGATGGACTGGGACCAACACTGCCCTGTCTGGGAGAGTCAGAGCTGGAGTGTATGGAGCTGCAGCTGCCCCTGCAGCCTCCCCACCCTGCCTACTCGGGGCAGCAGATGACATAGCTGCCCCTGATCCACGTTGCCTGGTGACACCAACTTGCACCGCCACACGTGTCCTAGACTTGGCGACCCCCGATGTCAGCCTGGGAGTCACCCTCTGCCAGGTCAGGTGCCACAATGGGCTGGTTCAACAAGGACTGATCAGAGATGGTGTCAGCCACGTTTCCCTCAACTATGGGGGGCTGGGGGGGCATGGGTGTCCCTGACTGGTCCTCCACACATGGGGGCCTAGGAGTACCTGCAAATCCCGGCCACGTCCCCTACCGCGCCCACCACGGCTACCTCTTGAGGCTCGGCCACCTTTGCCACCCTTACCGCTTGGTCGCCTCCCAACCATGGCACTGATGTTGTTGTGCGTATGGGAGTTGCAGTAAACTATTGTCCTGGGCAATTGGGTGTCAAAGGGGTAGGGTACTAGATGGAATTCGTACCCTAGTGCTCTAGCAAGGCTGTATGTGACCCCTGGGGAAAGATGACGGGTCACGCAATGCACAGGCACCCCAAAAACAGAATATAACGTGCATGCAACCCCTCGTAGACCACGTGCGTGGAAAAATGAACCCGCACTACGCTGTGGCACCCAGAAACACAAAAATGAACGTACGCGTGGTACACGCAGCCCACAATGACCTTTGAAGGGGTACGCGACACACGGGGCAAGCACATTTCGTAAATATGTGCGTGACTCACCGTCTGCCTGGAAAATGAGCGTGAAAAATATGCGCGTGTGCGCGTTGGCAACACCCCCGCCAAAAGAAGAATTGTACACTGTCTGAGGAGACAGGACAAAAGAAGAAGTGAACACTGTTTGAGGAAACATGCCCAACAGAAAATCAGAAAAAAAGCTGTCAGAGGTAACAGGGAGTACGAACTAGAAACGCTGTGAAGTAAATCGCGTGTGAACCGACAAGAAGTACAGAATTTACCCACTCGATCTCCACGAAAAGCACGTACAAGGAAATGATGTCCAAAACGTGCCTTTTGAACCGGCCCACAGGTCCCAAGTCACTTCCGCGTATACGCGCTAAGGCCCTATCCTCCAAATACACAAGCTAACACTCGGACGTGCAGTTCTTGAATGTGTAACATGCACCCGTGTACAGGGAAACGCCTGCGCACGCACGTCACAGACGCGCTTATGCGCTATGGGCCTTTGGTCCAGTGAAATTGCGTACGCGTGCTGATGCGCTTAGGCGCTAAGGGCCTTTCCTCGAATTACACGCTGACGTGCATGATTTTCACGTGCCAAATCACTCCGTATCAAGCTGGCCATGTTTAAGCACACGGAAGACCACGCTCCTGCCTAGAAGGCCGAATGACTGCCCCCCAGAGCCCCGAGCATGCTCCCACCTGCCATCTGCTGCTGCCTGCCTGCCTGCTGCCCACGTGCCCTTCTATTTGCTGCCTGCACATCAGCCAGGGGTGCAATTGCTGTGATCACCCCTGCTGAAACCGAAGACTCCTGACTGGAGTACCATCTCGCTCCACAGCCCAGCCCCAGGACCCAGTTGCCCACCCACTCCTGCCTCTGCGGTTGCCATGTCGGGCACTACACCATCTGGCACCACTGGCAACCCCCAGCCAGAGAGGCAGAGGGCCACCAGCTTCGCTGCCACCGAAGTTGGTGTCCTGGTGGAGCAAGTCCTGGGGCAGTATGATGCCCTCTACGGAAGTTCTCGCGCCGACAAGGAAGGACGGAGCCGGATCTGGACGGACATCGTGACTGCCATCAACGCGGAGGGGGTGGCAGTCCGCCTATTCCATCATGTCAAGAAGCGCTGGGAGGACTTCAGGTCCAGTACCCTCAGCAAGGCCCGGCGCCTCTTGAAGGCAGCGGATGCTAAGGGGCGCCGGGGCCACCTGTCGAAAGATCAGATGAGGGTCCTGGAATGCATATCCCCAGCGCTCCACGTCCAGGTCCTTGGGAGGCAGACCCGTCTGGAGTCGAGCGGTAAGTGTACATGCATACTGATTGTATTCTGTGCGTGTGGTGGTGTTCCAGTAGTGTGCAGGTTGCACATGTGTTTTTGTTGGGCCATGTATGTACAGGGCCGTGAGGCTGACACATGTGAGGCCTCTCATGTGTGACACATGGATGGTGCATGTGTGTGTGAGTTTGCATGCAAAATGCTGATGTGTGGGCACACATGTATGGATGACTGTGTATGTTAGTTGGGATGGTTGTGGTGTCACACATGGATGTCGGTTCCAGCTGCATGTGTCGGCACCATGTGCATGTGTGTGTATTTGACAAGGGTGCAACAGTGATGCAACATGGATGCCTGGGACACTGATGTGTAGAAGACTGATTGCCAGATGTCACATGGGTGCAAATCTCATTACTGCGACAGTCGTAGGAGGTGTACACATGCATGTGAGTGTGGTGGCGTGTGTGCGTGTCTAGTCCAATCCTTGTGTTTAATGTGATGTCAGGCTTACCTTTGGCTGTTCATGCTGTTGTATGTGTATGGATGGTGCTGGCTGTTGCAATATGGCTGTGGAATAGCTCATGTGTGTGTGTTTAGATGACATGTGTGTCAGGGATTGTGATGCCATGTCTGAAGTTTGACAATGACACTCGTGTGCAACTGTCATGTGTGTATGAGTCCATTGTACAGTGCCCTGATGCCTGTCTCCTATCTCTCCCTGTCTGCAGCGTCAACTGATGAAGAGGGTGGAGAGGGTGCTGTGGGGCACAGCGGCAGGGATCGCACCGCCAGCCGGAGACGCAAGGCCCGGCTCATCTCCCAGGTTGTCATCTCGTCGGGGAGTGAGGAGTCCGGTGCCGTGTCCCAGGTCGCAGCTGTCGAGGGGAGGTCCAAGAGGCGGAGGTCGGAGTTGGACTCCTCGGCAGCAGAAGGGGCAGCTGAGACCCCACAGGGTCTGTTGGAGGAAGATGGCACAGAGTCATCCAGGTTGGCGGGGGGTTTGGTGGAGGAGGAGGCCGTGCAAGGGACAGAGACGGGTTGTGGAGGTGGGTATTCCACTGAGGCTAGTGGTGCAGTGCAGGGCCAGGGACAGGAGGCAGCCCAGGCTGCCGCGGAGGTGCCTGTGTGCAATCCTGTCCCTGATCCTGTCACTGCATCATCTTGCACCAGCAGAGATGCCTACCTCCAGACCCGTTCCCAGGGAGGGGATTGGCTTACACCAACTGGCCTTCCTCTCCCTGTGGATGTGGCTATCCAGCACCAGGTTGAGCCTGTCCTGGGTGGGGTGGCATTGCATCAACGTGCCATGCGAGCTGACCTGCAGTCTTTTCATGAGGAGACTGCTCGTCTTCTCGCATGGCTCGTTGACCGCGTTGACCCACTGGGCCAGCTCACCAGGGCCGGATTCCTCTGTTTTCTGGACCTTGTTCCGACCCCCCCCTCAACTGAACCCCCTATGCCCCAGTCATCCTCCATGCCATCTTCCCACCCATGTATCACCTGGGTACCCTGTGGAGCTGCCTCTGACCCTGCGGCCAGGCTGGTGGAGGACACATCCCTGCCACAGTCGGGAGTCGTACGTCCAGCAGGGGTGGCTACATCAACAACTGCACCACAGCCGGAGGAGGATGTGCAGGCAGCAAGAGCCAGGGCACAGGCAGCGGCACAGCAGCAGCAGCAACAAGGTGGGAGCCATGATAGCTCGGGGCATTCATCATTGGAGGGGAAAGGCTTCGGCCGGAGGGCAGTAGGACCCTGGACGGGAAGTGTCTTCCGTGTAGCAGCGGTTGGGCCATGCCATAGATGCGGAGCGGCAGCGGGCGGAAGAGGCATGGCTCATGATGGTCAGGGCGGAGAACTCCATGCGGAGGGCCCTGAGGCGGGCCAAGTGCGTCGAGGCCATTCGCAGGGACATGGAGATCCGGATGTCATCGTCCATGCAAACCCTCGGGGCCATGGAAGAGGACCGCCTCCAGGACATTGAGCAGGAGTTCGATGATGCCCTGGCCCGGGACATCAACCAGTGAGCCGTTGGACTTGCCCGCTGCCCTTGTAAATAGTTAGTTAGTTAGTGTTAGGTTTCCTTTCGTTTTTTCTTTATTTTGGACCGCTTGAACACTGAACCACATTTTTGTATATAATTATTTTTATTAGGTAGTAGTATTTTGTAGGTTTCATTTATTGAGTTGGGATCATGGACCCTGGATTCTTCGATTGTACATAGTTCTACATTGGATTCATCTTTTTTATATTTTTTTTGTGTTCACATGGAGCAATGGTTTTTACTTTGTTTTAAACCTTGAATTTTATTATTTGGACTGTGACTTTGGACACCATTCCTATTTGGATTTCTTTGGCTTATAATTTCTTGTTTTTCATTATTTACCGGACATGGACCATTTCTTTTGTTATTCCCATTGTTGTGTGTTTGATTTGATTTACGTTCATGTTGTCTTCAATATATGTTTTTTAATACTTCCATTTGTGGTATTATCTCATTTGTTTCATGAATGTCATGATTTGTGTTTTGAGATTCACTAGCACCCATTGTGTGTGTGTGACGGACAGGTGTTCATTTACATACTTGCCATTGGGGTTGTATCATGTAATTGCCTTTTCGATGTGGGTGGATGTAATACTTGGTTGGGTCTTTGTGCTGGGTAGGCTGGCCATGAGGGCCATGATTTCGGATCGTCATGACCTGGGGGCAGGGGTACATGAGTGGGGGCCTGCTGGCAGGTTCCCCGCACTGCTGGGGGGTGGGGGTGCAGGGGGACATGAGTGGGACATGAGTGGGGGCCTGCTGGCAGGTGCCGCTCACTGCTGGGGGGTGGGGGTGCAGGGGGACATGAGTGGGACATGAGTGGGGGCCTGCTGGCAGGTGCCCCGCACTGCTGGCGGTGGGAGTGCAGGGGGACATGAGTGGGACATGAGTGGGGGCCTGCTGGCAGGTGCCCCTCACTGCTGGGGGGTTGGGGTGCAAGGGGACATGAGTGGGACATGGGTGGGGGCCTGCTGGCAGGTGCCCCTAACTGCTGGGGGGTGGGGGTGCAGCGGGACATGAGTGGGACATGAGTGGGGGCCTGCTGGAAGGTGCCCCTGACTGCTGGGGGTGGGGGTGCAGGAGGACATGAATGGGCGACATGTGTGGGGGCCTGCTGGCAGGTGCCCCTAACTGCTGGGGGTGGGGGTGCAGGGGGACATGAATGGGTGCCTGCTGGCAGGTGCCCCTGACTGCTGGGGGTGGGGGTGCTGGGGGACATGAGTGGGACATGAGTGGGGACCTGCTGGCAGGTGCCCCGCACTGCTGGGGGGTGGTGGTGCAGGGGGACATGAGTGGGGGCATGCTGGCAGGTGCCCCACACTGCTGGGGTGTGGGGGTGCAGGGGGACATGAGTTGGTGACCAGTAGTGCAAGGTGACATGTGGCTTTGCTGGGGGGCATGCCCATGGTGGATGGTCTGCCTGCGGGTCATGACCAGGGGTGCAGGGTAGTCCCCTGTGGTGTGGGCTGCCTGCAGGGGCTATGGAGGGGTTAGAGGGAACACCTGGGAGGACCCACACTGCCAATTCACATGTAGGACTCCCCGGCACCCCCGTAATACACGTACCCAGGCCGATCGCGTGTGAAACTTCCCGCACACCCCTGAAATACACGTACCCAGGACAATCGCATGTGAAACTTCCCGCGCACCCCTGAAATACATGTACCCAGCCCATTCGCGTGTGAGACTTCCTGCGCACCCCTGAAATACACGTACCCAACCCATTCGCGAGTGAAACTTTCCGCGCACCCCTGAAATACACGTTCCCAGCCCATTCGCGTGTGAAAATTCCCGCGCACCCCTGAAATACACGTACCAAGGCCAATCGCGTGTGAAACTTCCCGCGCACCCCTGAAATACACGTAACCAGCCCAATCGCGTGTGAAACTACCCGCGCACCCCAGAAATACATGTACCCAGCCCATTCGCGTGTGAAACTTCCTGCGCACCCCTGAAATACACGTGCCCAGCCCATCGGCATGTGAAAATTCCTGCGCACCCCTGAAATACACGTGCCCAGCCCATTCGCGTGTGAAACTTCCCACGCACCCCTGAAATACACGTACCCAGGCCAATCGCGTGTGAAACTTCCTGCGCACCCCTGAAATACACGTAACCAGGCCAATCGCGTGTGAAACTTGCCGCACACCCCTGAAATACATGTACCCAGCCCATTCGCATGTGAAACTTCCTGTGCACCCCTGAAATACACGTACCCAGCCCATTCGCATGTGAAACTTCCCGCGCACCCCTGGAATACACGTACCCAGCCCATTTGCGTGTGAAACTTCACGCGAACCCCAGGAATACACGTACACCACTCGCACAGGGCCTATCGCTTGTGTAACTTCCCACGCACCCCTGAAATACATGTACCCAGCCCATTCGCATGTGAAACTTCCCGTGCACCCCTGAAATACACGTACCCAGCCCATTCGCATGTGAAACTTCCCGCGCACCCCTGGAATACACGTACCCAGCCCATTTGCGTGTGAAACTTCCCGCGAAACCCAGTTATACATGTACCCCACTCGCACAGGCCCTTTCGCGTGTGGAAGTTATTGCGAAACCCGTAATACACGTTCCCGGCTTGGCATTTGCTGTTTAGCAGTCCGGTAAACTGGTTTTGGGTTGGCGCAGACCTTTGCGCTGGATTGGGGATTTTGATGCCTTTTCTTGCGTAAGGTCGTTCTTGGGGTTGTAACGCCACTCTGCGCCACGGCTGGTTTTGGAGGCTAAAATCCATGAATACGCTGTGCGCTGCCACTTTTGTGCGAATTTCCATGAATTACCCTGTAAGTGTTTGTGTTATTAAGATCCATGCAAGAGCATGATCACAGCTGTCCTGGGTGCAAAATATTGCTTGCTGATCCAGTTGGTCCTAACTCTAGAAAAAAGTGTTATATTCTAGACATTGCAAACTGATGCAGATGTACAAATGGGATGACAATGTCTCACTTCCTAACCCCTTGAGCATTGACATTTTTGATAAATGAATTATGTATTATGTTGATGAATGGATTATATGTTGTATTTATTTGTATTTGGATTATATTTTGATTAAATGACTTGTAACTTAAAAAATTCACAAAATATTTTTTTTTAAAGAAAGCTAAAAATATTTTTTAACAAATGTTGTAAACTATATGAAAATCATGATCATGCTTATGACCGCATTTTGTAGGTGATGAATTCTCACGTTTGAGGCTCCTCACGGGCGCTTTAAGATAAATAATAATGATACAGCATGATTCATCATAACGTTCTCACAGAACAAAGAGGCGCATTTTGGTTCATTCAACGGAAACATTTGCAAATACATCTTTCCTACAAGGGGCTTCCAGAAGCCTCCAGGGCGAGCATGTTGACCTTGGTGTGTTTGGCGGTTGAAAGCCACACAACCTTCTGTTTTCACCAATTCTCCAGATAACCTTCTCTACCATTTCTCACGTCACAGGTTCTCCACGTCAGGCGTCCTCCGGGGGACACCTTTGTGAATACGCAATCTTGGTGCAATATATTTTGGGGAAATTGATGCACCTCAAAATGATGGCTTGTGGATACCTGCCATGGGGTTGCTACTGAGTTTGTCCTCCTCTGCAAGACGGCTTCTGGATATAGGACAAGTAAGCATTTTTCAGAAATAAAGATAATCAGCAAAGATTAAAAGAGGAGACTTGTTGGTGTACCCATTATGTAGAGGGAAACCTTTTGAAAAAATATTTTAAAATTAAAATAATACAGGTATTTTTAGGCACAGAAACGGGTGAAATATTGATGGTGAAAGGATACATGAGGCATGAGCACAGTGTCTATAGCACAATCCCTCAAAACTATTTTGATATTTGAAAAATATTTGAAGGAGAATTGTAAAACCAAAAAGCAATGGCGGGAAGGCTTTGAACCATTGGCATTTCCCTAAGCAGCCTTCCATACCACCATTTTTTAAGGCAACCTGGTTGCTTTCAGGGTGCTACAGATCTTCACATCCGTGTCCAACATAACCAAAGGGTAACATGACCCCATTTACGGAGGCTCCTAACCCTGTTTAGGGACTGAAACAGTTTCTAAAACATTCTGAAAACCTCCAACAGCTTACCACCAAGCATCTCGCTAAATGTCTTAACAAATTCTGAAGGGAGACCATCCCATCCTGGAGTCTTAACCTGGGGAGATGCTAAATGATGCCCTCAATTTCCAACAGAAATACTGTACTCTCCCGGGTACGCGCAGACAAGATCGTTGTCTGCAGGTGTTAAATCCGGGGAATCTACTCTTGGAGCCTACCTGCCAGACGTATCTCCATGTCTGTGCTAACATCATGGCTCTCCACAGCCTCCCATCCACTGTGCACTAAATCCTTAGTGCAGTAAGCACACTATCCTTCCCGCACTCAGTGAATTGTATAGCCTTTTTCTGATTTCATAAGAGCTCCCCATGCATTACAACTTTGAAGGCCTCCCATTCCACTCACACATTTCCAGCTGTTCCCCCATTAGCCTCAACGTATTTATCTATGTCTTTGCCCAGTGTGTCTTTGTAGGCCCTGTCCCATAGTCCTGCCACCCTAGATCTCCACAGAGGCACAGTTTCTCTGGTTTCCTGAATCTGGACTGACAACCGGACAGGTGAGTGGTCTGACAACATTCTCCCCATATAATTGATGGCCCCACACATATGCAAATATGCCCTATTTGTGAGAAAAAAACAACAATTGATCCTTGTGTACACAAAATAAGGGCTGGAATACATGAAGCAGTGGCGTTCTTTTGGGTGTTTTACTCTTCACACATCAATCACACCGAAGACACTCATACTGTACCTCAGGGACTGTGACTCTTTGGACCTAACCATGGATGTAGCAGACTAATCCAAATACAGAGTACAGTTAGAGTCACTCCCCCATGGCCAGATAGCCTGTCTCTATTCACTGCATCTATAGAAGCATGAGAAAGAAAGTTGCACTATCCATATTGGGAGCTTAAGAGTTGATGTAGCACACATTCCTGCCCTTCAAGGAGCCATACACAATCACATATTTGCCATCCGTATCCCGATGCACCACTTTTATGGAAAATGGGACAGTGCTCTCTAGCCAAATCAACACCCCCCTTGCATAAGCAGAATGAGATGATCCAAAGGCCAGTCCACCCCACTTCTTAAACAAAGCGCATCCATCAGAGATGAGATGTGTCTCCTGTAGGAGTGCTATGCCAATCCCAGATCTCCTCAGGTAGTCCCTGGCCCTACATCTTTTAACAAAAGCATTCAAGCCACGCAGATTCCACGACATACATCTAAGCCTCTATGCCATTGTGGTGTAGTAACCTTAATCCATGATCCCTCTCAATGGGTCCAAACATTCTGGAGCCATCATCCAGTTGGGGCCAAACCAAGGGCAATCCCAAGAGCACTTTCTTCATGTTATATATAAATGAGTACACACAGCCTACAATTCCAGCCTCCGTCTCCCTTCCAACCCTCCGAACATTATGTTAAATCATAACCAAAGTCATGCAACCACAACTAAACAACATTATTATTGAAGGCAATAGGCCATCCGAGACACAACACCGAAAAGCACACCAGGTACAGTACAGAGGGTTGAGTCAACCCAGACACCATCCAACCAGTAGGCATACAGCACACAACAATCCCGACGTTCACCACTAGTCTACAACTGCCAATGGGCTGTAAGAAGGTCAACTAGTATATAGACCAGGGTTGTGTAACTCTGGGACTCGAGGGCTGGAATCCTGATGGGTTTACAGGATATCCCTCATTAATATCCTTGATGAAAAATGTGCATACATTTAGAATCATTATATGCAAATGTACTCATGAATATTAATGAGGGGCATTCTGAAAACCCGGCTTGGATCCAGCTCTCAAGGCCTGGAGTTGGACAACCCGGATATAGATGTACAAGTCCCAATCGACTCTGCACATCATATATTATCTCCACTGGTAACACAGTGCTTCAGAACTATAAGTAATTGCATGAGACAATCCCAGAGAACATCACCTTCCCCGCCAAGGTTGTCCACAATAATAATTCACAGCCAGTATCTTCGCCATCAGATAGGGATGTCAAGACCATCGTCAAAGCCCAGGAGCCCAATGCCATTTGCCTTGTCATGCGCACCATTCTCATCTGTATCCCCTTTTTCATTCCTGGATCCAGTCTCAGTTACCCTATTCTTGTTGAACGGCCTGGCCCTCTCTGCAGTGGTCCACTAAGCACTGTCAGGCAAATGGGTGTCCAGCCCCTGGTCTTGTGTTGAACAACAAAGAATTTCCTTTGTACGGGTCCTTAAGTGTTTCAGAGAACAAGGGCATGCAACTGATCTTTACATGTCATAAAACAAATTTTCCTCAAATGCTCTGCAAACGGAATGAACCTGTATTGTGTATTCTGGGAAGACCGACAAAGATCTTTTACACACATAAATCTTGCTACCCTTGCGGGTATGTCAAAGTATACATTTCTTGGCCTTGAACTTCAAGATCTTTACGATAATGGCATGAGGAGCAGCACCCGGAGGAGGTTTTCTGATTATGACACAATGGGCCTCATTACGACCCAGGCGGAGGCCCCTGGTGCTACTAGCACCATGGTCCATGCCGGTGTCCGCCATGGCGGGATGGGGAATTACCACCCCATTCCGAGTTTGGCGGGGCGGTAATTCCCCATGCCGCCATGGCCCTTCCCCATTCCCATTTTTGCCCCATAGGGCTCAATGGGAATGGGGAAGGCGCTAAGTACGGTGCCGCAAATTGCGGCACCGTACTTAGCACCAAGGTCCCTTTGCGGGTCCCTACTTTAATGGTTGGTAACACCAGCCATTAAGGTCGGGTCCCGCAAAGGGACCTCGTAATTAGGCGCTAATATGTTAACGGCGCCAAAGCCTTTTACAGCGCCGTTAACCCATTAGCGCCTGGGTTGTAATGAGGCCCAATGGCTTGCTCTACCACAAAGCCTTGAGACAATTTACCAGGACCCACCAATTGTAATAGGAGATTCCCCTCGTAATCCATAACATCCTCACCTTCCTCTCCTTTTGGAAGGCCCACAATATAGACATTATTCCACCTTGCCCTGCCCTCCGCATCCTCAGTTCTACATTACAAAATTCTGGTGTGGTCCTGTAGCCCCCTCACCTGTTTCTGCAGCATAGTGATCACGTCTGGTACCGCCATAATGTTCCTCCCCTGATCATTCACCTTGTCTGAGAGATTACACAGGCCCTGCCTTAAAAGGGACACATCATTCCGCACCTCTCTCATCTTGGTTTTCAGGGATGTTCTCAATGCTGCAAGGGCTTCAACGACTGCCCCATCCAGGCCCTCCTGTTGATTCATGTCTTTAGAGGCCACGGCCAATGAGCTCAATAATGCATGTGAGGATGGTGTCTTCAGCAAGAGGGCATTCTGGGTAAATATGTCCATTTTAGCCTGTTCATGCTGTGAACCCACTTCACCACCAGGCATGGCTGCTCCTTTACAGGGGCCAGGATTCTGTAGATAAAGGCATCTTTCAGGTAGTTCACCAGTTGTCATCCTCTATGAATCAACGGGGAAAACACCCGAGAGCAGAACTTGCGACCCATGACAAAATTCTTGACTTCCACCTTGACATATTGAGCATCACTAAATCATGGCTCCATAGTGTTTCAGGCACTCAGCTACCCTTAGCCATCTACCCCCAACTACACCATCTACAGAGCAGTCCGACTTAACGCCCCTCAAGGTGGTGTCACACTCATTGCCAAAATGTCTCCACATGTCAGACCCATCACCATCCCCCTACCATCCCTGGCTATGAAATGTTGCTGGTTAAACTCAATACAGACCGTGAGTCCACTTATAACCTACTTCTTTTGTACCGGCAGCCAAACTCCATGACCCAGCCAGACATTGACATCCCCCTTCTGATCACCCCAATCTTGAAACCTATGACCAAATGCCTCATTCTGAAGCGATTTCAATCTTAGTGTCAAGGATCCAACTGATCCCAAAGCTACTCTAATGCAAGTATTGGGGGATATGATTGTTCTCCCAACTAATCACTTCCCCCACTCACATCAAAGGGCGCATAATGGATGTGATCCTTACTACCAATGCCACCATCGACATCTCAGCCATTAGCACACTCTTGTGGTCTGACCACATGCTCATTGAATTCAAACTCCCCTCGCTAAAGCCCCCACCATTCCCACACCCACCATTCCCGCACAACCAATGAGCACTACGCTGCTCCGCTACACCCACAATTCCACCCATGAGGTCCTCAAGCCCAATCTCATATCATCAACCTTTCCACTTCTGGTTACCTTACATATAAACAAAAGTTCCCTGAAGCACCCTACTCAGACCTATAAGAAAGCTATTGTCACCCACAAATCCATATCATATGATGATATAATTGCCAAAGCTGGATCTAACATTAAAGAACTCATCTCCATACTAAAAGAACTAGAAAACCCCATCCCCTCATGCACCCCGACACAGGCAGGACAATGTTGGTGTTCCTCCATTCAAACTGCCCTCTCTGACAAAACGGACCTATTATGATGCAGAATCACAGTTAGAAAAGCCTTACTCACTAAAAAAACATCCCCACCTGGTTTATTAGGACCCTCACCAGCTAATACGTCCACCCTGCCTCTGCCCTTTACCATCTCCAAAGTCACACAAGTCAAGGTATTGGAAACCATCATATCCCTAAAATCTTCAATTGTAATGGTGATGACTGCCCAGCATCCATGGTCAAGCGCTGTGCTCCTACGCTAATACCTATTATCAATGACTTTGTGAATGTCTCCTTCCCCTCCAATGTCGTCCCCACTAGCATAAAAGCTGCTGGGGTCACCCCTCTACTTAAGAAACCGTCACTTGATCCCTCCCTCCCCACTAACTATCACCCTGTTACCACGGTCCCCTTCCTACTCAAAATACTTGAAAAGGCTGGCCTATTCCCAAATACAACTATTCTTGAAAGAACACCTGCTGCTAGAACCTAGACAATCGGTTTCCGCCCTAAACATAGCACGGAAACTGACTTACTTAATCTAAAAATACGAATGGACCATATCTGAGACTCTGGGGACCTTGGCATTCTTCTTCAACTCAATCTATCAGCTGCGTTCGACCTACTGGGGCATGACACCCTCTGCCAACACCTTTGCATCCATTTTAACTTCTCACCAGAGGCCACAACCTGGAGAAAATCCTTTCTCGGTGAACGCACCTCAAGACTGTTCATCAGTGACGCTGCCGCCGACCCCATATTCATGAGCCCCCCAAGGCTCCTGACTTTCACCCACCTGCCACGATACCTATACTAAGCCACTATTCCACCTCCTGCACTCCCACAGGATCATCTATACCAATTTGCAGGTGACACACAAATCGTCATCCCCATCCCAATTACCGGGAATCACTCCCGGGACACTGTCATCATGAACGACGTCTACAGAACCATCCAAAACTGGATGGCGACCCAAAACCTTTTCCTCAAAGACAATACAGTGGGGTTGCTCATTGTAGGTGCACCACACCAGCTAAAAAGCCTGGACATCGCCTTCTGCATTGACGCAGCAATATCAGTCCTTAAACAAGTTAAAATGCTGGGCCTGCATTTGGAATCTGAACTGACCATGGCCAAACACATCAAGGCAATGTCCTGAGCCACAGCACTCACCTCAATTCCATTCCCCAAGTAACTGCCTTACCCTCACCAGAGCTCTCATAATAGGTAAAACTGGATTATTTGTTTGTTTGCTTATTTATTTGTATGGCGCACCTTACCCAGGGGCAACAGGGCGCAGGCAAAAGATAAATCGAAGCTTACAATGTTGCAGAAATATACACTTATTGCAATGTTCTCCTCATGGGCACCTCAGCAACCAACCTAGCGAAACTTCAATTGCTACAGAACAAAGCACTGCAGGCTGCCTTGGGCTTATGCAGCTCAGACCATATCTCATCAATCTGAAAAATGGTGCACTGGCTACCTATCAGAGCCTGCATTGACTTTAAAACACAAACTTTGGAACACCATTGTATCTAAAAGAGGCTCCCTTCTACCTCAACAACACCACTGACTTGAAACAGCATGTGCGCTCGCTAAGACCCACCACCAGCATCGCGCTACTCATGCCGAGATACCGCAAAAAGAGAGCAGGAGGCATCAGTTTCTGGGTCACAGCGCCCACCCTCTGGAACTCTCTCCTGCCTCACAACAGAAACAAACAAGCCTACCCAACCTTCCAAAAATGTTTGTTTGATCAATATGAAAAATGTAATAGCTCTATTCCTCCTTATGCCTTCTCTGTACTCAATGCCATGATACCCCCGAGTCTGGGCGTTACATAAATGCAATAAATAAATAAATAAATAAATAAATAAATAAACACACTATACAATCGCCAGAGCAGGTCTGCCATCGCCACAAGGCAAAAGAGCCACAGTCTGTCAATTATGGGAGCGATCCATCATCTGTGGACACCTTTCACCACCCAACTGCACATGCTCGACACAGAAAAGCCAGGCCTGCCCACTCTCCCGTACACCGCGTATGTAGCGTAGCGGGACTCTAGACATTGCTTCACCTTCTGCCGATAGCGTCAATGTCACATGATTCCCCTGTCCTGCAGGTGGTTCTATCCGGCGACCCCCACACCTTTCTGTAAAGCCATTAAGATGTCAGCTCCAGCAGTTCTGGCGGTACCAGCAGGTGTACCATTATGTCCCAGCGGGCTGGCCCTTCGAGATATAACATCGGATTGCTTCGTGGCCATCTTGGATGCTGAAACGCTGTCCGCGGGTTCCGCCACATGTGATGGTCTGTTCTCCCTCACAAGAAGGTCTAACTGCCTGTCCTGCTCTCCAGTGATGCCCTGGGGTTAACGCAACTCCCAACCAACACAAAAAGTTAGTCGGTCACCAGTGTCGGATCAGGCCTCAGAATCAACAGGCCTGTGGGGAGGGGAGCAGACTCACATCCGTGTAGCTCAGTCTACAAGCCACGCCCCCATGGACAAATACTCAATGGTGATTGTATGCCCACACCATCTAAAAATCACACGTGCTTCTCAGGGATGTGTAGGTCAGGCTTGTGTCAGTGGTGTGGTCGCTCCCATCTAATCATGATGTGTTGCTCTCCTCTGTCTAAAATAATGTTTGTGCCGCATAGGTTTGTTGTTCTTCTCCGCCTAAAATATGTGGACCACCTAAACACGTGTGTGTGTGTGTGTGTGCGCGCGCGCGTGCGTGAATGGTTTTGGGTTATCCTCGGCCTAAAAGTAAAAGTGCCTCTCTCTGACTTGTCCCTTTCCTCTGTCTAAAAATCAGATACGTTTCTCTGTGGTTTATTGCCGTCCGCCATTGTGTGCATCTCTCAGTAGTTTGCTGTGTACCCCACGCAATAAAGAAGGGTTGTTGGGGTTTAGGCGTGTGTGGCTGTCTATCTACGTGTCAGTGCTTTGTCATTTTTCCCCACATAACCTAGTCGAAAATCGCAAATTACCTGAATACTTTAGCTTCCTTGTCTCATCTCAGCTTCGTCCTATCGCTCCTGCATTACTTAGAATTGTACAGCTCGGCTGAGCCTCATTTAGCTGAACCTTAAAAAAAGGAAATATTTTGTTTTAGTTTGACGTTTACCTGAATCAGTTCTCCCATACTGATGTAACACAGGGCATTCCTTCTCTAACCTGTGCTCAAGCATGATGATTCACAGCAACGTTCACATGCTCCTCAGGCGATGCTTGACACACTTGGAGAAACAGAGACAATTCAATGATTACATCCAATTGCTCGTGAAAATTGTAAACCATTTGCAAGTCATGGTGTGCAACACTGTTCCATTAGATGAGCCACTTAAGATCTGTGAAAAATGGCTGCTGCCAAATTAGTGCAGAAGGTGAACGAGCGAGAAGTTGAGGTGCTCAGAGGTAGGGAACAGCACAACGTTCATTTGGCTTCCCTCTATTCAAACCATAGGCGGACAGAAACAATAGGTAGGGCCTGGCCTGCTGGGAGTCCAAGCGATCATGAAGCTCAGCACGGGGGCTTTACCACCTGGGGAAGGCCGCGTTTTGAGCCTCCTTAGAAGTGGAAGACCGCCATCTACCCTGCAGGGTTGAAGGTAAGTGCAGCATACACCCCCCCCCCCCAACCATGCCCAATTTCAACCTCACTCAAACCCATCCCCGTCCCATCCCCATAACCTGCAGCTTCCTTGATCTTCACTGGCGCTGGGAACAATACAGTGGCAATGGCTGTCGTGGAAAGGTAGGAGGCACTATGTGTAGTTTGTGTCTCACTTGTCCATGGTGGTCATCTTGTGTTGTAGTATTTTTAGTTGTGAACCCGCAACCATGCCATTTCTGAACTTCGAAAAAACAACTATTTGCATCCTGGAAAAGCATTCAGGATTGGTAGTAGCTATAACTCCCACTATGCTGCGGCATTACCAGGTGTTGTAATGCCCCGGCTTTAACGTTAAGGCCCGGCATTCGCTCGGACATGCAACTCGGGCCCAGAGCTTTACCTGAGACAGTTACAATGTGAATAAATCGAAATTAAATTCCTCTGATAGGTGCTGTGGTTTTGGAAAGGGATTTGTTGCTGTGGTTGTTCGATACATGGGTAACATGGTACTGATCAGACCTTTCATGCGGTCTGGAAAGGGTGTGCATCAGCGCCGTTTCCACTACCTAGCGAATTTGGAGTACAATACTGGATGTGCACTAAAATAGTGAACGTGGCATCTGTACTCTTGCTAAGTAAGAAACATTCAAATGATACCAGCGAAGTACGTTATGACCATTTTAGACTATGGGCCTCATTACACGGATGGCGGTGAGGGATTACCGGTACCGGTACCGGTAATCCTTTACCGCCTTACTACGAAGTCCCTTTGTGGGTCCCTACCTTAAAGGCTGGTTTTACCAGCCGTTAAGTTCGGGACCCGCAAAGGGACTCTGAAGGTAATTACGGTACTGCAATTTGTGGTACCGTAAGTACCGCTTTCCCCATTCCCATTGAGCCCTATGGGGCAAAAATGGGAATAGGGAAGTGCCATGGTGAATGGGGAATTACTGCCACACACCTTGGAATGGGGCGGTAATTACACCATTCACCATGGCGTACTCAGTAAAATACCGACAGCAAACATGGCGCTAATAGCGCCATGGTTACCACCTTCCGTGTAATGAGGACCTATAGTAGAACATTGCAGGGAGCCGTTGAAACCTACTACAAAATCGATAAAAAATATAGATATTCTGAAATTGCTCAATGGAAAATGCACAAAGGCAATGCTATGACGCCCAGAGAATAGGCGCTCAGCTCTTACCTTGAGATGCAAAATGACTAAAGTCTTAAGGATCAAAATGGATCTTTGATCAGCAGGTGTCCGGTCTGCGTAGGTCAGGCCCACATGTGCCAGGCATTACACTGTCAGCCCCCTCGCCCCCAATGTGTCAGGCCCGCCTGTGCCATGCCTGCATCTAGCAGTAATGGCATCGATCAGGCCTGTATGTATAAGGCCCCCATGCGTCAGACCCCCATGTGTCAGGCATGACTGTGTCAGGTGCCACATGTGTAAGGTGTGCCAGTGTCAGGCCCCATGTGTCAGGCGTGCCTGTGGCAGGCCCCCATGCGTCAGGCCTGCCTGTGTCAGGCCCTCCATGTGTCAGGCTTGCCTGTGTCAGGCCCCCCATGTGTCAGGCCCCCATGTGTCAGGTGTGCCTGTGTCAGACGCCCATGTGTCAGGTGTGCCTGTGTCAGGTCCCCCATGTGTCAGATGTGCCTGTGTCATGCCCCCCATGTATCAGGCGTGCCAGTGTCAGGCCCCCACATGTCAGGCTTGCCTGTGTCAGGTCCCACATGTGTCAGGCCTGCCTGTGTCAGGTCCACCATGTGTCAGGCATGCCAGTGTCAGGCCCCTATGTGTGACAGTGTCAGGCCCCACCGTGTCAGGCTTGCCTGTGTCAGATTCCCCCATGTGTCAGGCCTGCCTGTTTCAGGTCCACCATGTGTCAGGCGTGCCTGTGTCAGGCTCCATGTGTCAAGACTGCCAGTGTCATGCCCCTGACGGGTCAGACGTGCCTGTGTCAGGTCCCCCATGTGTCAGGTGTGCCAGTGTCAAGCCCCATGTATCAGGCGTGACAGTGTCAGGCCCCCGTGTGTCAGGCGTGCCAGTGTCAGGCCCCTCCTGTGTCAGGTCTGCCTGTGCCAGGCCCCCATGTGTCAGGCGTGCCAATGTCAGGCCCCCATGTGTCAGGTCTGCCTGGGTCAGGTGTCCCATGTGTCAGGCCTGCCTGTGTCAGGTGTCCCATGTGTCAGGTGTGCCAGTGTCAGGCCCCCACGTGTCAAGCGTGCCAGTGTGAGGCCCCCACGTGTCAGGTGTGCCTGTGTCAGGCCCCACCCTGTGTCAGGTCACTATTTGTGCCATGACTGCCACCAATGCCACCATATGCATAATGTAACTAAGCCTGTTGCAAGTAACAGCGCCACAAAGCCCCTGGGCTGACTGTGCGCTATATAAATGTTAAAAAAAAAAAAAATAACAGGTCCGGCACCGGTCTAGTGCAATGGGGACTTACTGGTGCAGTCCGACCTTTGCGGGACCGGTAAGTCCCCATTGAAAATGCCATTCCCCATTCCCATTTGAGCCCCCTTAGGGCTTAATGGGAATGGGGAGGGAGCAAATAACGGTCTGGCGTATGTCAAGCCCGTTATTTGCGCCCTGGTCCCTTAACAGGTCCCGTCCATAACACCAGGTCAGACCAGGTGTTAAAGGATGGACCTGCTAAGGGACCTTGTAGTAGGGAAGTAAGGGATTACCGGCACCGGTCTCCTTACCGGTGCCCGGTATCCCTTACCGCCCAACTTGGAATGAGGCCCACTGACCTTTCTAAGAAGAGAGCGCACATCTAAGCCCACGTTTCTGCGGTATCTAACAACTCGGCCGAACTTTTCAAAATCAGCAAGGAGATTACAATCCTGCTGCAGTATCTACCGCTCCTATTCCCTCCCAGGCCCTCTGTACGGCCTTGGATTCTCATTTCATCACTAAAATTCAGGACATCCTGTCCATCCTATCTTCCTCTTCTTAGTCCTCCTCCACTCCTGGCCTTCCTGTGGCCACCTCTCCTCCTCCCTTCTCTTCCGTTCCCTTGTTCACCCCTGACAATGTTTCTAGACAAGTCTGATCTATGAAAGTCTCATAAAAACAGATTCATCCCTGTTCTTCCAGAACCATCAAGGACCACATTGACACCCTTGCTCCAGCGTTGGCGTATTTCTGCAATCACTCTTTTGTCACTGGAACCTTATCCTACCGCCTGAAGCACTCCCTTGTGCACAGCTCTTAAAGAAGCCCTCTGATGATTCTTCCTCTCTGGCTAACTATCGCCCGATCTCTATCACTCCGTTCCTGGGCAAACTCTTGGAAAAGCTGCCATCTCCCAGCTTAACCTTCTCACTGATTCTGTTGGTTGTCTCCATGACCATCAGTCTGGCTTCAGAGCAGCCAGAAGCATTGAAACTGCTCTCCTGAACATCTGCAAAGACCTGCTCTCTAACCTTGATTGTAACCTTCCTTCTGTCCTCATTCTCCTTGATCTTTCTTATGCTTTTGATGTGGTCAACCATGCCATCCAGCTCAATCGCCTCTGTGATAACCTGGGTATCACTGATCAGGCCCTGGCCTGGCCGACCTCCTTTCTTACTGACCGACCCTCTCAGGTCCAACTAGGGGCCTTACTCTCTTGTATCTATCTCTCTCTACCTGTGGTGTTCTCCAGGGGTCTAACCTTTCTCCTTGACTGTTCAGGCAATACCTGGCACCTCTTACCCACGACATCACTTCACTCTGCTCCAACTTTCAGTGTTTTGCAGATGGTACCAAGCTCTCTTTGAGGCTACCCGAGGCCCCCTCTACTCCTTCTCTCATTCCAGACTGTCAGTTTGCAATTCAGAAGTGGTTTGCCACCAAGGATCTCTGCCTTAATGCCAGTAAGACGGAGATCCCCCTCATCGGAACACAAACTCCTTCCTTTCCTCTCCCTCTCTGGCTGCCCACTCTGGGCCCTCTTCTTGCTCCTACCTATGAGCCTAAGAACCTTGAGGTCATCTTCAACTCCACCCTCTCCTTCTATTCTCACATCTCTGATGTCTCTAAGAAGTCAAACTATCAGTTGCACCTCCTCAGAGGTATTCCTCATTTTCTCACTTTCCCCCAGAAGCTCACCATCTTCATAGCTCTGGTACTCTGTAGGCTGGACTATTGCAACAGCCTCTTTCTAAATCTTCCTGCCTCTACTCTGCATCCTCTACAACTTATCTGGAACAGGACTGTGAGACGTGTCCTTTTCCTCAAGCCCAGGGATCGTATCTCCCCATCTCTGAAATCTCTCCATTGACGGCAAGGATTAAGTTCAAGACCCTCTGCATTGTCTGCATGACTTTCTGGGGCCTGGGATCGCACTACCTCCAACTCCCTCTTCCTAAACTTCTCCCTTCTCAAGCTCTCTGCTCATCGAACTCAAACTGTCTGAGGGCCAGTCGCTTTTCCAAGCAGAGAGTTTGGGGCAGTGGGGCAGATCTCTTTCTTCATCTGGGGCCTACCCCTGGAACAGCCTCCCCGCCTCTCTCAAACTTGAGCAGAACCATCTCTGGTTCTGGAAGGAACTCAAGACCTTCCTCTTTGCTTCTGCTTTCTCTCTTATTCTCCCTTGCTGATGACTCGTCTGTTCCACACACTGGTCACCTTGCCACCCTCTGAACTTGGGCCCAGGTCCCTGCCTGTCCAGTTGCACCTTGCACTGCCTCTTGGCTCCCCAAACACTAGTGGTCTGCATCTGTAACCCTACAGTCCCCTCTCTCTGCACTTCTGAGCCACCCATTGGTTGCACTTTCTGATACCTGCACTGAGCCACCCGCTGGCTGCACTTTTGATTACCTGCACTTCTGCACCCACCCCTTTGCACTTCTACCCTTCCCTGCATTTGCATGATCTGAATGATACAAGGCGTAGTAAGATCGCTGTTTTGTCCATCCTCTTTATCCCCCTCGTTGTCTTGTTGCTCCTAGAAAACACTTGTGTACAGGCACGTTATGAATGCCATATCATATGATGTCATAACTCAGAAACACACCACACCAGTCTCTGGCTTCTTTCAGTGCAACACTGGCAGCCAGTTAATCGTCCACTACATAGTCCTTCAGATGGGACAGACGAAACCTAGAATCTCGTTGGGGGTACCTCCTACCTGTGCTCCCTCAGGACTCTTCGTCTACCATGGGCCAGGATCTGTTGGCTCCGACGGGCTACACGCTTGACCAGTAGTTTGGTCAGCCTCATTCGGCACGGTGCTTAGGTCCACTGTATTCCTGTCACTTAGCTTCTTGAAAAAGCTAGAATTCCTGTTCACCGTCGTCCTTCCATTGGATTCAGTCCCCATGGACCCTTTTACCACGTCCAATGGCTTTGGGTCATAGGGCAGCAAGATCTTGCCTTCTGGGTGCCAGTTCCGGACCAGCACCTCATCACCCAGGGAAATGTCTAGTGGTTGCAGTTTCCTCTTGATATTCTCGTTCTCATTGCGTATCCTTTGTTCTTGCAACTCCTCTTTGTCAATCACTCCCGGTGCTCTGTCCTCACTGCCTGGCAAAACCCCATGTGGGTACCTTCTGAACAGGGCTTCTGCAGGGGCACCTCCTGTGGAACAGTGTGGAGTGGCACAGTATTCCAGCAGGAACTGATAGAGTGTTTGATGTAGGGATTGCCCCGATCCTTGAGTGATCCTGAACACCTTTTTCTGGGTCTACATTAAAAAACACTCAGCCTCTCCATTCGCTCGGGCCACAATGGAGATATCTTCCTGCGCTTGACTCCCACTCCTTCAAGAAGCTTGCAATGCACTCTCTGGGAAACAGCAAGCCATTGTCGGTGCACACTTCTGCCGGGAATCCATGGGATGCAAAAACCTTCTCCACCACCGGTACAATGTTCTCAAATGAAGTTGATTCCACAAACTCCACCTCCGGATATCTGCTCCATTCAACAATCACCACTCGGAAGTGCACATTTCTCATTACTGATCCAAAATCCATGTGCACCACTTCCCATGGTCCAGCCCCTGGGCATCGCTTCAATCTGGGGGTTCTCTCTGAACAGGTGCTGTAGCCTGACACCACACACAATTCTTCACAAAGTCAACCACCAACAGTTCCAAGTTGGGGAACCACACTTTTATCCTTAAGCGTGATCTTGGCCGACTCCTCATGCCACTGATTAATCAGTGATATTACTTTGGTGACCAGCGCAGATGGCACGACAATCCTTTGACCTCTCAACAGCAGCCCTGATTCCGCAAATGACAGTTCAGTCCTCACTTTCCACAGCTGTTCCAGCTGTGCCTTCCCTTCCTGTATGCATTTGTACAGCCTCATCAGAGCCCACTTCCAATCTCCATTGGTGAGGACCTCATGGAGCAGGCAGAATCATTCGTCTCCAGTAGATCTATCCGCCAGCTCTTGCACGAACATTGAGTTCGGAGTGTTGGACTCTACCAGCAGCCTAACAAATTCCTCGACATCCATCTCTCGATTACCGGACTCCACTTCAGACTTCCTTGTATGTCTGGACAGGTATCCAGCGGCAAAGTTGTACACCACACAGACATTGTATTCCAACAAGGCCAGCATCCAACGCTCAATTCAAGCCGGTGGCCTTGATGATGATCCAGCCATGATTGGTAGCAACGCTTATGGTCGGTCAGAACTGTCACCGGTCTCCACAACACATAGATCCTGAAATGCGTGCACCCACAGTGCACCGCCAATGTCTCACATTCAATCTGGGAATACTGCTGCTCAATATCCATCAAGGCTCTGCTCGCAAACGCCACAAGTTGCATGTCACCATTTGAGTCCTGCTGGATCAGCACCACTCCAAGTCCAAAAGGGCTTTCATCCACCACAATCTCTGATGCTACGGCTGGGTTGAAAAACCCCATAGTGCTATCGATTGTAAGGGCCATCTTGACCACCTCAAACACACTCTGTTCCAATGGACCCCACTGCCATCTGCTTATTTTCTTCGTCAGATTTCGTTGTGGCTCAGACAACGTCGCCAGATACCAGATGAATCACCCACAGTAATTCACCATATTGAGGAAGTGTCTCACCTCTGTAACTGACTCCAGTGGTTTTGCCTCTTTGATGTCCCTCACTTTTGTTGGATCTGGTGACACGCCTCCCTGCTGAAATATAAACCCAAAAAACACAATCTTTTCCTTGAAAATTCACATTTCTCCTTGTGGAGCATGAGTCCCAGCAACCAGATTCTCTCAGATGTCTTTTCTAGGCTCTCCATGTGTTCGGCCTCAGACCTGGCAAAAACAAAAACGTCATCACTGATATTGACAACCCCGTCCAGGTCAGCCAGCACTCCACGTAGAATGTTCTTGAAAAAATCTGTGGCCGATGACACAACAAAACTGAGTCCCTTATATCTGTATAAACCCTTGTGAGTTGTGAAAGTTGTAATGTACCGAGACTCAGGATGCAGGACCACCTGATGATAGCATGCCTTCAGGTCCAATTTTGAAAAAAACCTTGCTCCTTGTAGTTCTACAATGATGTAATCCAGTGTGGGCATGAGCTGCCTTTCCCACTTGATGGCCTTGTTGGACAGGCGCATAGCTACACAGATCCGATCCGACCCGACTCCGGCTGTTTTGGCTTACGCGCCACCACTATCGGTGACACCCACGGGGTCGGCCCCTCTACTGTCTCAATGATGTCCATCTCCACCAGGAATTCTATCTCCTTGTCCACCTGGTCCCTAAGATGAAATGGGACCCCCCTGTGCTTAAAGGACACTGGGTGGATGGATTCATCCATATGCAGTTTCACTGGCTCACCCTCCAGTTTTCCTATGACCACAAACACACCTTGGAACTTCCGGAGCACCTTGTGAATGTCTTCCACGTACACCCCATATGCAAAGCTGACAATATTGAGGGTCTTGGCTGCGGCAAAGCTCAGCAGAGTGTCCTTGCTGACATCAGTGATGAAAAATCTCACCTTGATGGTATTCGGCCCATGACCCTCTCTCGAGATGAATGCCCCTTTCAACGGCAGTGGTTGTTTGCCACCGAAGGTGAAGATTCTCACTTTCGCCAGATTCAGCGGGCCTGGCAATGCCTCATAGTGTTCCAAGGCCATAACACTCACAGATGCCCCAGTGTCTATCAGTACCAGGATCTCACACACATAAACAGACACCGCACATCTCAGCTGCATCTTCTTCTTGCCTTTCAGGTCACTGAGACTGGAGATGAAGAACACGTCTTCCTCAGAGAGTTAGGTGCACGATAATGGGGCCAGAGATAAAACAAGGGTCCTTGGATGGCCAGAATGTCACGAGCGGTGCCCACTGCCCATGTGTGCCCCAGATTATCAAACCGTGGGTCCCACACATATGTGAAGTCTGCTCAGCGCCTGCATCATCTAATACTACAGTTACTCAAGTAACCAGAGCAACCCACCCAGTCTGGATTTGTGTTTTTCTCTGCATTCTGGTCCCAGCAGTTCTGCACTTCTAGTGGCTTAAGCACCCAGTACAGGTGTGAGAGTGCAAAGAAGCAAACAAGGCAGGATGAACCGTTCCCAGCTGACCTGGGGTGGGGGCCGGGGGGTCATGTGTGCTTCACTAACACAGAGTACGTAGGTAGCAATAGGAAAGGGGTGAGCGAGTAGCACTTTGCATATGAGTAGCAGGTCCTGCCTTATAAGAAAGGCAAAGCTACAGGACCCATAATGCAAAGTGACATTGACTGGAAAGGCAGGGCTGGGTGAACTATCAAACGTTTTCCTGGGACCACCAATCAATAGTTGAGGCCATGCTCTCTTCTTACTGTAGCGCTTTTCTGGCTGTGCCACTAAGTGTGAGATATTGCACGGGGATAAGCCCTCAGGCCAAAATCACCCCACACATATCCTCCATGTAGTCCTTCCTTCATAAAGACAACATGTAATGCCAATGTTCTATACGACAGCAAAATGAAGCAAGTACAAAATAAATCAGATCCCATGCCATATGTCACATTTAACATGTGACACGCGTGACTTGTGTTTCTGCATATTTTTGAAACATGTATGTAAATAAGAAAGGGATGTTAGATGACTTATGTGTACAGTAGTAGTTCACCGTCACTAGCATCATGGCACTTTAAATATTGTGGGCGAGGAGTTCCTATTCAATCACACTACTCTTATTTGGCTGCAGAATCCAGACCATAGGGCAGGCCCACAGGGACGTCATTTAGGGGTCGCCAGAGGTCGCATCTGTGACCTATGAGGTCTCCTTTGCTACCGCAAAAAAAAAGAAAATACAAACTTTTTTTTTTTTGTAAAGCACGCTCCTGGGCTGAAAGCACGCTCCTGGGCTGTGGCCAGCACCATGTGGCTCTTTACTTCTGGGGTGGCTGGCTTCCTTCTTCAGGCATATTAAAAAAGAGGAAAAACAAGAACAGGGGTGCCACAAGTCTAACACTTTCATCACTGACCCTAAAGAAGAAAGAATAGGAATACCAAATAAAGTGTCTTTCTGGAATTCTATACAATAATTGCTAGACTCATTATAGGTTTATTTCAGGCACACTTCAGGGGGTGAGTCACTGATTTAGTCTGTTCTTAAACACCTCAACTCAGCCTTTCATCCTTCTGAGGTCGATAAATGATTACCAACACAAGTTGGGTGATAATGGGTGTATATTTTTTTCTATATAAAGCGCTTACGCGTAAGTGCTATATAGTAACACATCATTATCATTTGGCCATGGACATCTGCTTGCATTCACAGTCATTTGGTAATATGGGCCTATACACACTGACATTAACGATACATATGGCGATCCATTCTTGTATGAAATGTACATCACATTATTGTAATATCGTAACCATATTTTTCGTAGTGCACTTAGGAACAATGCTATGTGATGCCACCTCCTGTTTTGTCAAGGGGTGAAAGGTTGTGTTCCATCGCTTCCCGCAATATCACTTTGGGGTGGGGTCAAATGACATCACTTCTTGTGATGTCATCAGAGGCCAAGGGTCATGTGATGTCACTTCCGCTATCCCAAGCATTTTGGTGAAATGACGTCCCTGTAGGCCCAATTGGAGAAATCCCATCACACATACACGCTAAAGTTTCTCTCTAGCATACGGCCATGCCAATGTGTCGCCAGTAGACTGGGCCCCCTTCCTCTGCTTGCCCAGTAGAATGGGGGCTTGGATGTAGTAGGAATGCATGGCCCTTCCAGGGGGGTAGTGCCAGGGTGTGCTCCTCACAATAATCAGGCCCCACGCCTTTATCGCCTCTGCTCACCATTATTATTGGGAATCACTACACATAAGTGTTGTGCTGATAGTGAACGCTTTACAGTGGATGCATTTGCAATCCCAGTACCTTGTAGGATTTCGTTGTAATATTTTGAAGATTCATGGACTATCTGACAATCTTACGTCTTTTGCCTAAAATGCTTGTATAAAGATGTGGTCTATGTTGGCAAGTTGATTTACCATCAGGTTTGGTGTTCTGTGAGTGAGCTTTGTTCAAAAAGGAAAGCCAGTTTAGCTTTTAAAAAGCAAGTATGCAGAAAACTTTGCATGCGGTGTAAAAGGAAAATTGATGGATTGGAATGGGGGCATTCTTCTGCATGAGTTACAAACTGCAGACACAGGAAAACTTGGCAAAAATCACAGCTTCTCCACTAGCAACAACTCTATGATCCTGTGCAAATCATTTTATTTTTTATTTTTTAAATTGTAAAATATAGTTTATTACAAACTTTTTTTACAGGTCACTCCAATATACCAGATTCTCTCACTCCTTCTCATCAACAAACAGAAGAAAAACAGGAATAAGGAAATACAAGCCACACCAGAATTAAGCAGTTAAAAAATAGCCAAATAAGAAATCTTTGTGTACCATTTTGCCTTTTTTTTTTCTTTAAAGGCCAACTCTCGAATCAACTACAAATGAGTATTGTAGGGGTGCACCACATTACAAACATGTAACTGTCAGGGTTTTCATAGAATCGTGTTTCTATGTACATATAGCACAGGGCGCAGCATGGCGTTTGCTACATAAGAAGATTTCGCAGGGAATCGAGGTATTCCTGACCAGTGGGGAACTCAGAGGAAACCTACATGAGCGCAAAGGTGCTGTTAAGACGATCCGCGCTCTGAGAGCTGTGCATTGGTTCCCAATAGTACTTAGTTTGGGGTATTAGGTGTCGCTTGCACCATGCTATAAGCCAAAACTATTGTGTTAGAGTGCCGAAAGGGAGAAATAGCATAGGCGGAGGAACACGGAGACTTTAGGTGCCGCTTGGTTATTTGCCCATCCTTTACACTGCCTGTGGCCGTGCTGATTCCAATGGCCATTCCCACCCAGTTCCTGCCCCTCCCCGCTCAAAACACCTCCTCATAGAAAATCCATGAGCTCGCTTTAACCAAGCCTTACCTTCACACTTTGCACTCTGAAGTGCCTCCCAGTGTTTTCTGAAAAGTCTTCTGAGAGTTAATGGCTTAATTCGAACTTTAAACGTGCCACTGGTGTAATTTAAATGTCTTAACCAGGTCTGCCTTCAAACACTCAATTTATAACCACTACGCATGGCTGTCACTGAAGTCCTTATAAAAACAAGCATTGGCAAAGTCAACAGTTTTGGCTTGTGTATCAGTATTAGGCCTTTGCAAGGAACTGCTATGAGATGCCCAGGTACTCACACCATTTTGCAGCTGCTACCATCGATGGCCAGTTAATACCACTACGGCAATGGCTGGCAAATGCCTTTCCCATGCCTGCACACAAGCTCAACATGTTGGTGTTTGCTGTCTCAGTTTTGCAGTTTCCAACACTGAAGATAAACAGCTGATACTCTGAACTAGTTATAAAGGGTCGAGTCAGCCCTTCTGGGTATGAACATGGAACAATCAGCAGTCACACACCCAGGTTACTGATTAATTTATTGTGTTTTCTGGTCATTTACAAAAAGAGCAGGGTTCCCTCTTTAAAACACTGTGATTACTATTGAGAGACAACTCCTTTTGTTTACTGTCTGAAGACAGACAAGGACAGACTCAGTGGGCTGAATCCAGACGCCTCACTTTCTTTGTGTTTCATGTTTGGATTGAAAGTGCAATGCTTTTGGGAGCTATATGTTTGTAACCATTTAATACAGGGTAGTGGCAGTCATTTCAGGATAGGAGAGTTCTGAGGTTAGGCCTTGCTTGTACAAACAAAATAACATAGAGCTTTTTCCTAACAGTATTTCAAACACATCTATAGTATAACTAAGTTATCCCTTTACATACACCAGACTGAGTTGTCTCTTTTTGGCAGAATCACTTGTGACTCATGGCTCGGTCAAGTCATTTGCAGTGTTTGGTGGTTGGGAGAATGGTAGTTGGGGGAGGGCTTGAGGAGTGCCGGGCAGAATTCTGTGTAGGAGGAATGAAAGCATGTGCTGTGGGTAACACTCATCCTGCAGTAGTAGGGATTACAATGGACGCTTTGAATGCCCTGTAGTCATAGTAAGGAATAGCTTGTGTTCCATTGGCATCTCCCTAATTGACTGTCGTTTCTGGACTCTCTGCACGCTCCCTTTTCTTTGCAAACACTGGGGTGCCTTCTGGGAGATCTAGGGAGCACCCTCGCTCTCTATACTACGGATTAATTTAGGAGGCGCCCACCCCCGGAGATAGGAATGTTTGAATGTATGCAATTGTGATGATATGCTTTGCCATTGATAGACAGTGGTTGCATGCCCCAGTGTCCTGAGAATAAACATGCATACCCTTATTACAAAAACGTTGCACCGGTGCACGCGCAATGTTGCACCTTGTCAGAACCAGGGGAAAACATTTTCTACTGCAACTTTTGGCCCTTCAGATGTTTTTGGCTACAGCTCCCATCAGCCCTGCCAGCTTAGTGGTATGGTGAAGGATCATGGGAGTTGTAGCTCAAAACATTTGAAGAGCGGACGCTAGCGGACCCCTGCCCTAGTGCAAAATATCTTTTCTTTGCATTCATCTTTGCACCAGGAAAAGTGTGCCCTGATGCTAATGCATTCATAAACTGTGACCCATGGAGTGGTGCTCTGTTCAGGGCTCCAGATTGCTTCATGATTGAAAGCTGAGGCATCCAATCAGGAGGGAGGAAACTGCCCATTGTCTGCTGATTTCACTGAACGAAGTGAAACATTGATGAAAACAGGAGCTGTTGAGAGAGGGGCACATAGCACTTGGTGGAGCTGTAGGTAGGAGCAACAGTTTACACTGACAGGCAGAGGCGTACTTAGAAGTGGGACAATGAACGGGGACCTGCTGTGTCTTTCTCACCTTAAAGACAAACAGCCAGGCCTTCACACGCCTCCCACTATCTTTTGTAAATGCCTCAGCAGCAGAACTTTTACTACAGGGAATGATTAGTGAAGGGAAGAGCAGTGACTATTGCAGTGGCACTTTATGCTTAGAATTCTATAAGGGTTTAATAAGCTATTCAAGTGTAATTGTTGGGTGAGTAGAAATAATAGTGGTATGATGGTATGATATAATATGGCATTTATAACGCACCTCTACACAAGTGTTTCAAAGCGCGAGAACAAACTGTAAGCTGTGTGAAAGATTGACCATATCATGCATTGTACTTCACTTTGTGTCTTTAGGAAACTGCAGGCTCTCATTCATTTGCGTCCTGGAACTTGTAGGCTTCATTCACAATGGGGTAAATATAGCTGCAAAATAAGGCGGTCATTTTCCAAGTCCTGAAGCGTGGGAAAAGTGGTGGTAAAAGTGTGTTAAACAATCTGCTGCTTCATAGGAGCCACATTCTCTATGGGAGAGCATTTTTATGCCCAAGCTGTACAATTTCTGAGACAGTGTTTTGTCTGATGACAGGTCATTCCCGAGGTCTTGAAGCTCTGTTTTTTTCTGCTTTGGTTAAGTATGCTGTAAGATATCGTGCAACTGCAGTGGAATTTTCTGCAATGTACTGCACATCTATGTTTGCATTGCATAAGAGGGCAATGATTGCATTGTAATCATTGATATATTTTTCTTTTCTATTCTTTGTATGTAATATGTATTTTTAGGTAATTTACCTTTAACACTATGTCTAACTGAAGACATGAGGTTGTTCACTTGACCTGTATTGTAACTGTTCTAGGGAAACCAAATCGGCATTTGGTGTAGTATTTCCCTTTGTTTTTGTATTTGCGACAACTATATTTGCCACATTTGTGTCTTTGAAATTGTAAAATGTGTGCATGAAGATCACTATTTGTTGCTTCCGATGGAATTTCACAAGTGACATATTTTTCGATAAAATGTAACACAGTGGCATCACTGTCTTGACCAAATTTAGGAGCATCTTTAATCCATGAAAGCATGTGGATATGTGGTGCTCCTCTGGCTTGGTATTCTTTTCTCCAAAAAAAGTGTTGCACTTCTCCAAGGGGAGGAACAGTTTTTTTTACAAATAAAGTGTAGCGTAGCAATGAAGTGATGATGAAAATATCTTGAAACATTAACAGGATCTAGAGAACAAAGTTCTCTTGGTGTTAGTATTTCTATGTTTGTTTTGTTTGTGTTTGATATGCGTAGGAAATCATGTAAATCTTCCCATGCACATTCTGCACAACTTAATGTAACAAACCAAGTGGGTGGGCCAGGGTTTCTTATCATACAGCGTACATCTCCATGACATCGGAACAGTACTCTTTAGTACCACGCATGTTTGCTAATAGATTTGTAATACTTGATTGTAAAACTTCATATTTTTCTTGCACTTTTTGTAATAATTGTGTAGCTGACATATTTCGAAAGTTGGTTCCTGATTTTAATGTGTGTGCAACTCCGTAACATAGAGTTGCTAATTCACTTTCAAAGAGTAGGTGGAATATGTATTCCACATTTTGTCTAAATCTGGAATCTTCAGAATACATCCGTAATGAGCGGTACTCTGATGCTGATATTTGAATAGGTCTATCATAGTACCTTCCTCCTTTGCCAGTAGGAAAGAGTAGAGGAAAAGCACGTGTTCTATACTTTTTTCCCATATGCTGATTGGTGATCCTTTGGTTTGTCTCATTTGGTACATTTCTAGTGCATCTTCTACAGTGTCATTAGAGTGTAATGGATGAATTGTATAATGGTCTAAAGTATTGGATACTGTAGCAGGATCTAGAAGCTCAAATTGACCAGTTTCTGGTGACTCTTGAATTATTTCAGTGGTTTCCTTCAAGTTTTCTTCAATATTCATTTCTTTGTAGTATTCATTATTGTCTTTTAGATATTGCAAGGCTTTTCTAACTTTATTTAAGTCTACCAGTTGTTGCAAACATGTTTTGTCTTTTGTAGGTACACCATTTACTAAGATAATTAAAGATTGTTCCATTGAATGTTGCACTCCCAGAGTGTACACCTTTTGTTTTAGATCTAATGGTAAATACACTACTTTGCCACAAATGCCTTTCACCAATTCAGAGGGAGGTAATTTTGCTGTTTTTGGTTGAAGGCGTATTATTGCTTGAAAGGGGTGCACTGTTTGAATTATGAGGCTCTCATATGAATTGAGTTGTTGTAAGGGTTTTGGTAGTGGGAATAATTCCAAATTATTTGTGATAGCACATGAAGGAGTTTGGTTGTTGTCAAGTTTTATAGTGCAGTAACTACAAAGTATTAAGGGGTCAGTTATTTCGCATTTGTTTTCTGCTATAAGGTATAGAGCTAATTCAAACCATTTAGAATCTTAATTGTCTTCTATTTTGTATGTTAGGTCTACAGTTTTTTTGTTACTTGTATAAAATTTTCTGTGGCAACATACACACACATGGTTTGGAACTTCAGCAGATGTACTTTTAAATGTCAGTATTTCTTTTTTGTATGTGTGTAGTAGAAGGTTGCCATGCATAGAATTGTTGCTAGTCTGTTGTAAAGCTATTGCATTTTGTAAGTGGCTTTCACTTCCAAAATATCTTTTCTGGATATAGTTGATTTCTTCAAGTAGGTCTTTGGCTGTACCATGTAAAAGAATGTTATTTAAATTGGCTAGTGCTAAAGCAGGACTTTTAGCAAAGTACAGTTTATAGACTAGATTTCTTATGGTTGAATGATGTGTTGATATCATTTTGATATGATAGACGGTGGTTTTGCAAATAGGTCCTGAAATGCAGGCTAATGAATGTCCTTGTATTCCTGTGTACTTGCACACTGGACAGGTATCCATATTTTGCAGTAGTTTCATTTTGATTTTGTCTTTGCCTTTCACATACTGATTGAGGAATTGGCGTAAAGACTTGAAAGATTTTTCGGGAATGTTACACATTGACGTGCATGGCCATTTGTATACTAGACCTTCTGGTTCAGTTGAATGGAGAGGTAATTCTAAGTTTTCTGGGGATATTTTTGTAAGAAGTATTTCTTGTTCCATTATGGTATTATTAACATTTTCATAACCTCGTCCACTGCTATGTATGGCCATTGTATTTGTTTGCTTTTGTTTGTATGCTTCTTCATTAAAATATGGTTCTGTGCTTGTGGTGTGATCCACTGACCTCCACAGATATTTAAGAAGTTATTTTTGTTGACATTTTGTTTATTGAGAAGTCTTTTTTGTAATTTAGTAATTCGTTTTGTTATTGGTTTCATTTTGTTTAAACTAAAATAAATAACTTTCTTTTGAGAAGGATTGCACTGTCTATCAAAGCTTCTAAGATTAATTTTCTATGGTAGGTTTTAAGGGTTGTGCATGATTTCTCTCCTGTTTTTATAAGATTTTGAAGGACTATGTGGCGGAACATTTTTGCTAAAATACTTTTTTTGGTATGCTTACTTGGCACTATATCAAGATTTATAGGAACAGTTTTAGCAGTAGTGGTAGCTGAATTCTTGTTAATCGTTTTTTGTTTTGTTTTACATTTTGATAGAGGAGGGAAAGTTTCTGTACTTGAAGCTTTTTTTGTTTCGCTAAATGACTGTATTAGCTGTTTTTTTTTTAACTTCTTGTACAAATTCTGCTAGCGATGGATGCTTATTTTGGACACTTCTATTTTCATTTGCTCTACTTCTGCATTGCCTTCTACAGGCTTGATTTTTGGTAGGCATTCTTTAGGGTCTGTTGAAAATAAATAAAGAAGGTATGGGATGGGGTATTCTGCAATGTATGTGTGCTGTGTGCATGAGTGTTTGAGTATGATGATAAAGATGTATGTGATGGTGTGTGATTGTGCATTGGGCAACTACAACTAGTTGGGATGGGTATTCTTGAATTTATGTGCTACTAAACTGGGGTTCAGATGACAGTAGAAAGTAAGCTATTGGTGAGGAGAAGCACAAATAGTAAATCTAATGGTATAGAATTAAAACAGTTCTTTGTTCTATAATATTAAGATTCTAGGGGCTGAGTTATGCCATTTGTGCTCCGAAAAATGGGGATTTGAGTGCCATTCTGCCTGCAAATCCTTGTTTACCAAATGTGGATTTGTGGACAGAATGGTGCACAATCTCTGTTGTTAGACGCAGAAATACTATGAATGAACCCCACAATGTGTTTGAGTAATAGTAAAAATATTATGGTGGTATTTAACTTACTTTTGTTTGTGGAATGAGCAGGTTTCTTCTGAGTTGGTGTTTGTACTTCAGATTCTGCTGCTGCTTTTCAGGAGAGTGGTCTTCACTGCAATTGTAAAGGAAAGAGATTAGTGATTTTGTGTGTTTATAGCACTGATGTTAATTTAGACATTGATTTTGATGTTTTTGTACAAGTATTCTTGTTTGATATCTGAACATAGTGTGTGCGTGCAATTCCATTTGACTATGTGCAGTCTTTATACTTTACTTTAAATATGTTAGTTCAACATGCTTTGCAATGTGTGTGTAAAAAGAAATTAAATAGCAGATATGTTTGGAAGTGACAGTTGATTATAGCAGATGGGAAAATGACAGTAAGTACATTTTATAGGTTATACAGGTTAAAAGACAGTTAATCTGTTTATATGCATTCATAAGAATTGTACATGTACTATACAGAAAATATGCATACCTGTAGTTTGTGTTCGTGAATATGGATATGCATGCAGTTGCAAGTAGAAATCTTGGAGACTTGTACAGTAGTTCTTGTAGTAGGTGCTTTCCAATGATATGACACTTGTACTCAGAGTGATTAACAGTACGTTTGAAGTGCTGATCTATGATGATGGAGTTAGATGTAGAGGTCTTGGATGTGATTGGTGGATGGTTGTGTGACTGCTTAGCTGTATCCAATGAGGGAATGGTACAGAGAGTGAAGTGGAAATGGTAGAAGGGCTGTCCATGTTACGATATGTCCGCGGACATGGCGGTAGGCCGCGGACATCGCATGTTGCATACAGGGATTTTGGGGTGGGGAGGCATGTAAATGAGAATGAGCAAAGCAAGGGATTGGTCAGTAAAGTTTAGTGGGTTTGTTGTGTCAGGAGAGAGTTTGTCAGATAGTCTTTTTCCTGAGAGAAGAACAGATAGCTATGTCTGTGTGTTTCAGCTAACAGATTGTCTGGATTTTGGGAGACTTGCGGATACATTGGTTGAAGGTGCATGCAGAAAGCTGTGGAGTATTTGTAGATCTTGGATTCCCACATGTGGAAGTGCATTGGCATGGAGTGCGTAGAATGTAGTGGCTGGACTTGCTACCTCTCTGTGCTACTTTGGAGACAGAGCATCATTCAGACATAATGATAATTCATTGTGAAGGGAATAGTTTAGGACATGTGTCTGGAATTTCTTTGCAATTTGCAATGAAAGAAGGACTTGGGAAGGTCATGGACATGTTTCCAAATTCTCAAGGAATTTTTTCTCGGATTGCGCAGAGACAAATGTGGCTGCATTCTTCTTCATTTGGTCCACAAATGGAGAAAGCGAGGCGCAATGTCAATAAGGCTGTTTGTGCCTTTCTAAGAGATGTTGGCATGTCCTCTTTTCACAATGAAAATATTATGTTCCGTAGCACATGCATTTTTCGCAGAGATGGAGTCCATCTTACTTATGCTGGCAATCAGATTTTTCTGAGAAATGTACAAAATGCATTGCAACCTTTTTTTGCAGTAGGTGTTGACCATTTCAAGTTTTTCAAACAGAAACACTACCAAAAGACTCTTTTCAGAGCCACCACTTCCTCCCAGAGAAAAGTGCAATGGTTTTGAAAAGGCAGCACCCCTAAATTTTAGGTGTCCGCAAACTGTCCGTGGACTTCTAAAAAATACACAGGGCCCTGCTCCATTTATTTGGTCACTTCTATTTTTAGACTGTGAAAGGCGGCTCTGAAAAGAGCCTTTTTTTGGCGGGGGATTTTTATTGTTTTATATTTTTTTTGTTTTTTTACACACGACACACTAGGAGAGGAGGGGAAAGGAGGGTAAGGGGGGACACCAACCACAGTGATAAGAAAGGGCAGGTGAAGTGAGGAAGATGTAGGGTGGACCTTACTTAGGTAGTGGGCAGGTCTTCTCGTGCTCTGAGACCGCAGCCTCGAAAGCACTTTGAAGTCTCTCCCCCCTTCAGAGCACTGCGTCGCAGTACATACACAAACTGTGTCGCTCGAAAGGTAAGGGTCATCAGCATTGTGAATGGCCTGTGAGGCAGCTGGAGGGATGCACTCTCCAACAGGAGTGTCCCATGTGGTGAGAGGAGCAGAAACAGAGGATGTAGTAGAGGAACTCAACTTACTACGCACCTTGCAAGGTAGAACCTTTGCGAATGGCCCCACCGTGGAACGACTTTAGGTGTTGCCTCATAGTTGTCGTACCAAAGCTGTACGAACCAGGTCTCCCACGACTGAGCATCATTTTGCACTCATTGCAGGTGACTTTGTTTCGCACGTGCTTTGGGTACCTTACCATGAATGGTAAATAACCGCCACACCCAAGAGTCACGGCGAGTGCTGGTAGTAGGGACTTCCACTACCTCATCCTCTTCATCCTCTTCATCCCCCTCTATAGAGAAGTGTCTACCATTAGTTTCACTAGCTTCAGACATTTCACCATGTGGGAAATTCTCCTCAAGCCATTCCAAAGTATTTGACATTTCTTTGAGGAAAAAAAATATATATTACTTTTATTGTATTTAATATAGACATTTTAGAAATATATATAAAAAAAAAGTTTACTTACTGGATTGTGCTAAATTGTCTTCTCACTGTTCTGTAGATCTGCTGCTGCTCCTAGTTCTGCAGTTTCTGTGAGGTAATTATGTTAGAAGCATACCTTTCTTGTTTTGGAATATTCCATTTTACTATATATGGTGTTTAAATGGATTTTTGATGTGTTAGATATATATATATATAGCCCAAACCGCTTTACGGATTTTCACCAAATTTGCGGCAGGAGCTTGGTCCCGAAAGCGTGCTATTGTAAAATTGGTGCCAATCCATCCAGTAGTTTTCTTTAAAATGACCAAAAAGTATGTCTCAAAAAATTAGTGATATTTATGTCCGCTCCGCGGTCAAACTTCCCTGACAAGATACCGATTGGCTAATCCATAGACGCACAGCATCCCATAGTTAGATTTTAGTGTATGTGCTTTACTGTTTTATATAACAAAAAAATGTTTTATAGTTCTTCTTTTGTTCTTGACTTGATTATTGAAATGAAACCTTGTTTGGTTGGTTTTTTGGATTCAATATTGTTTGGACTGCGTTATTGATACATATCTTATTGTTTATATACTTAGTCTGGTCAGAGCGACTAGGGCCCCCCCACTTGAGTGATTCCCTTCACTCGCTTGGGGCACCACTCACGGCATCCCAGATTAACTCTTAGGTTTCATGCGATTTATTGATTTGCGACCTCCGCGAGAATTCACTATTTGAAACTAGCACTTTAAACAGTATGCACTTTTTTAGACTATTGCAAGATATATTATTGTACACTGTACTAGAGCTCTAGACAATGTGATACTTTTTTAAGACTCTATTTGTAATAAATAAATACAATATTGTAAACCAACTTTTTGTGTTACATATGATGATCTGTGGGGCAGCTACGGGGTTCCTTTTCCTCTGTCTTCATGGTTGAATGATGTCCTTTGAGTGAACTTCTTTTTTCTCTTCCGCTGGCTTGACTTCTATGTATTATTGTTTGTTGCTTCCCTTCAGCCAGCGAAGTAGGGGAAACCCATCTTTTGTTTTGCGCTAATCCATAGCGCCATGTCCGCGGACATGTGACGCATTCACTGATTGGATGTTGAACAGCGTGAACTGCGTCAGATTGTATCGCTGCGCCCGCCATCTTTCATTCGTGTTTTGGTGTACGCGGACATCGCCCCTAACACATACAAAAACAACACAACATTGCACTTGTTAAACATATGAAATACTGTCTCGGTAGGTGAGGGTTAATGAGGCTGGGATGGGATGTGGCAGCAGGAAGTCAAAAAGTGGTGTTTTCTTGTCACCAAAGTCATACGGTAAATTGGAAGTTGCTGCTCAATATAGTGTCCGTTAAGTACAGGCGAAGAATTACTGTGTCTGTACTACAATGTATTTAAAATAATATTGCAGTCAGACTGGTGTCCTAGAGTTTGAAATCTGAGGCAGCCACCTGCACTGTTTGATGGAAAAAGCAGGTCTGCAAGTGTATGGAAGTACCAGTTATCATGAATACATTGAGACATGTTGTTGCAAAGTCAGAATGTATTTGCATTCTGAGTGAAGGTCACTTGCTTTGCTTTTTTGGATGCAAGCTCAGTAGGACCAGGCATCCGACTGAACCCATAAGGGTCAATTGTTTTTTGACCTTGAGCGAAAGGGAAAATTTAGTAAGAATGCAGGGAGTGAAAGTTTGCTAAAAATACCAGTTGATGAGGTTATGTATTCAAAACGTGTGTAAGGCACATGTAATAGCAGTTCAAGAAGATTCTTTGGTGCAAGTACATCAAGTACATTGCTGTCTAAGTTTCACGAAGACAATGGAGTCGGTGAATATGGTACGGGTTTACTTTTGACGACTCTACACCGGAACGAGATTTAATTTTTTATTACCAGAACATTAAATTTGGCAATGTAACTGAAGTACTATCTTTCTGTGTAGTTGTCATTTTTATTTTTTACTTATGGTGAGTGCAGATTCTCAGCGTTTGTAGGCTATCACTAGATTCATCCATGTTCAACGCTAATATTTCTTTAAAATGTCATGTATGACCACATCGATTTGTGTATCAGTTTCCACGTTCTTTTTGTCTTTTTTGAAATCACGAGATTTAATTTTTTATTACCTGAACATTAATTTTGGCAATGTAACTGAAGTACTATCTTTCTGTATAGTTGTCATTTCTTTTTAGTTATGGAGAGTGTAGATTCTCAGCGTTTGTAGGCCTTCACTATATTCACCCATGTTCAACGCTAGCATTTCTTTAAAATGTCATGTATGAACACATCGATTTGTGTATCAGTATCCACGTTCTTTTTGTCTTTTTTGAAATTGTTTGCTAAAGGTTGGGTATTGATACGTATTTTCTGTTATATTTTCCAAACAGCTACATCCTGCCTTACTGTGATTGCCATGGATTCCAGATGCCAAGTGATGGATTTTTGCATGCCAGATGCACGTACTTGTTACCGGCTGCCTAACTGTAACTGTTTTGTGGGACGATTACGCAGGACCCATTTTTCCGTACGCTGCAGTGGCCATTAGGAGTAACATAACATCTTTTATGGTTGTGTAGGCCGAAGTTCATGCCGACATCTTGGAAATCACTGTGCGACCGAAGCGGTTGCTTTATCGAAAACGAATACTTTGTGTATGGGAAAAGAATAACGTGTGCATCACGATTAACATTTTTGATGATGACTGAAGAAACAAAGTTACTATTTGATTAAAAATGGGAATAGTCTGATGGTCCCGGACAGTTTATTGTGAAATAAAAGTACTTTACAAATTCTAAAATGTTAATGTTTTCTTTTGAAAAACAGTTTATTACTTCAGGTGACGTGCTATGTTGTACGTTGCTGTGTGTTAATTTTCTGGTTACGCGTCACAGCACGTAGGTGCTTATGGGCACATTTGGCTACGCTGGAGAGGAACGTCATCCAAAAAAGGTGTAGAATATCATTAAGGTTGGTTATGTGACGAGATGTGGGAGTGTTTTCATATTAGACAAGTGTCGTAATGTAGTTAAAAAACATAGTGGTATACGTTTACTGACCGAGGAGTATGCTGAAGCCATGGGGAGTGGGCAGAATGTCGGGGTCATGGTATAAGATCATGATCTGCACAATGTGGCTACTGGCCATGACCAGATGGGAGAATAGGATTACAGTGGCCATGTCCACCTGGGACTGGCTTTGTGGTAAAGTTGTTCGACTTTAGGATACATTTGAAAGGGAAGAAAAAAGAAAAGTGCTTCTGGTAATATATTAGCAGGGTTTCCTTTTTGCTTTTTGCAGGCTGCCATGGAAAGCGAAGAGGGGTCCTGTATGGAACAACCGCCTTCCCTTTCTATGGTGGCCATCCTGAAAAATAATTTTGTTTTCTAATCCGGGACGCCACAGGCGTCCCGGATTAGGATGAAAAATCCTCTTTTTTAGTAGCACGGGTTACTGCTTTGGAGATCTAGATTGTTAATGGCATTCATCCCCCATTTTTCGGGTGGACGGGGGTAATGATCCAGAGATCGCGTTATGTACTCTCGCTTCAATTGCGCTGATAACTTGGCCTGCTGGCCCTTTATTTACCGTTCCAGTCCCTGGAACGGAGGATGAAAGCTACAATATTCACATTTGCATAACACAAACTGCAAATGGAAATCTTGTAAAATCTTATTGCGTCTATGTACTTTACTGAGAACTATAAAGTAGATGGAGTCTATGCGATTTTTTTTATTTATATTTTTAAACTGTGAAAGCTGGTTCTTAAAGGAACATTTAATTTGTTTACGGGTGGCTTTTTTTTCGGAAGGACAGCTACGAAGGAAAGTTGCGGGTGGAAATGAGCAAAGAGGCAGTAAACAGTAATATGGAGGGGTAGGTGGACGGGGGAAATGTTGTGTGTGTGATATATGTACGGTAGGGACAGTGTTTCTCATGCTCCTTCATTACAGCAGTGGTGGTGTCTCTTGGGGAGGTCGGATGGCCTTAGCTCAGTCGTTTTCAGATAAATAGTACTTTTGGTAAAAGTATGTAGTGTGTACTACATTGTTAATGGCTGAGTACGAATAGGTGTAGGAGCTGTGCAAGGGAAATGTTGAAGTTGCAAGTTCCTACATCAGTAAAACATTTAGTTCCACAAAGTCCACGAGGCATATATCTTATTGTGAAGTATGTACGGATTCTCGGACACGTCACCGTGCTGTGCGCCAGCATATGTTCATGTGGCATTCTCCGGAAGGTGTGCAATGAAGTCAGTTGTCAGTTGTCACAATGGCATTTGTGATGTCATCTTTGATATCCTGGGTGTTAGTCTTAGCAGTGCATCGTGGTGTCGCGAGTTATAGTTGCTTAGCTTACCATAACTGGCGAATTAAAGGATTTTCGGTTTTACTTGGAACCATAACGTCCCTTTAACAAAGTTTTTTTTACTGAATATATATATAATATATATATATATATATATATATATATATATATATATATATTTGTGAAAGAGTTCAAGAAAACTTTATTTTAAATATAAGCATACCTGTACTATGTTTTGTTAGATGCAGATCTTGTTGAATCTGGAAATAGAAATCCTGGGCAGTTGCACAGCAGTTTATGATGTAGATGTCTTTTATTAACAAGACATTTGTACTCTGAGAGTTCAAGTCTACATCTGAAGTTTTGAAGTGAGATGACAGGGTTAGATGTAGAGGTTTTGTATGTGTCATGGCCACTGGTCAAGGGCCACTACCAATACACTCCAAAGAGTCCATGCACACTTTATGGTTAAGGCACGTGCTTCCAGGCCGGGTGTGGCCATTGGAAAGCATTGGAAGGCACGTGCAGAAGTCTGTGGAGCCACAAGGCAGGGTTAAAGGGGAGTGGTTGGGGCCAGACTATTTAAGCCAGCCCCACCCGCATACAGGCGCTTTACATTAGTCTGCTGTGTGCAGCGTAATGCTTACTGCCGTCTGAACCTCTTACCTGTTTCCAGCTCAGCACGCTCCTCATCAGGTTCTGGAACATCACCTTCAGCGCACATCTTACCTGACTCCAGCCATACCATCGCTCAAGCGCAGTTTACCTGATACCAACTCTGCATTTTTAGCCCGCATCTTACCTGACTCCAGCCATACCATCGCTCAAGCGCACCTTACCTGATACCAACTCTGCATCATCAGCGCGCATCTTACCTGACTCTGCAAACCCATTGCCTGCAGCGTGTCGCTTCTTACCTGATTCCCAGAACCATCGGAGTCAGGCCGCATCCTCACCTGCTCCAGCATCCTCACGGATCCATCCATCTGGCAACCGCTGACCGGTCCTCGAATCGCCTCTCTCAATCAGTCGCCACCAGGTCATTCCTGCAAGAGAAAAGGAATGCTCAGGTTAGAAACTGCGTAAACATCTTACGCCTGGCTGCGCAACACATAAGCCTTGCGTGCAACCACAAAACTCTACTTACCTTCGAGTGGGGCCCACTCGATTTCCCTTTGGCACCGGTTGGACCCGCTTCCAACACCGCGACAGTGCGTGACCATTTTAACACCTATTGTGGGAGAGAAAGACATTATAAACATTACGGACAAGAATCATTGGGAAAAGACATTGCAAAGGATACGGACAATAATCATAGTTACAAACACTTACCTACTAGTGGATTGGTCACAGCCAGACTGGGCCACCACGCACATGGACCAGTGAAGTCCTCCACGGCACCCCTGCTGATGAGAAGCATGACGGAGAGCTCATCCTTACAAAACAACAGGTGGGGACCATATGGGAAAATGCATGCTCATCTCACTCTGGAACGAAGTGTCCAAGGGGGATTGCAATTCAACTGCAGCATTTTCACTGCCTCTTACTTTCTCCCAAGGGCTTTGCTATAACCAGAGCAATCCACACTGCAGCAGCTGGGGGCAAAGACTGATCCAGGGGAGCCAAGTGCAGGGAGGGCACCAACCGTGCCCCAACGTCCCTGCAGAGACCAGGTGAGCGTAATAGTATGTGATTGGTGGATGGATGTGTGACTCTTTGAAAGCAGCCAATGAGGGAGTGTTGAGAACATGAGCGTGGGAAGAGTAGAAATGCTGCCCCTGTACTAAGGGGTCTGTGGATACAGCAGTAGTACGTTGAAGGGACATGCCACATCCGGGTCTTTTGACGATGCCTGGCATGGGAAAGGGACTGTGGAGAGTAGCAAATCAGGTTTTCTGGGTGTGGTGTACTGGAAGAGAGGGTAGTCAGAGTTTTGTTTTCAAGAGTTGTCAGAGCGGTGAGAATGGCTATGGCTATGTGTCTGAGAAATCAAACTGTGTGGATTCTGGGGGACTCTTCAATTCAGTCATTGAAGTGCATGCTGTTAACCATGGCATTCTTGGAGGTTTTGAATTGGCAAAAGTTGAGGTTTCCTGGCATGCATTTTGTGGCTTAAACTGGGCAAACTTGCTTTCATTCTGTGAGAGTATGTCTCATTTTAAATGTCCAGACATTGTGATTGTGCATTGTGGAGGTGACAGTTTGGAGGTTTGGACTCCAGTGTTTATGCAAGTTGTGCTGAAGGAATTCTTTAAAAGCCTAATGCAACTGCTTGCCGCTGTTCAACTTATTTTTTGGGAAATAAATCTGAGGTGCACATGGAGATGTACAACAAACGTTTTCAGTTCTCAAATTGGAGAATCAAAGCAGATTGTCAATAAAGGTGTATCTGCTTTTTTATATGCTGCAGGAATGTCATCTTTTGAGAATAATAATATTCATCCTCATGTTGTGAATAATTTTTGCCCAGGTGGAGTTCACTTCACAGATGTAGGAAATGCAATTTTGCTTTACAATAATAGGAATGCATGGAAGAAGCTCCTGTATGGAAATTGTAAAGGAAGATGTAGAGTGTACAGTAGTACTGTACATAAAATCAGAAAATGGAGAAAGAAAATGTTTTTTTTGTTAGCAAACACAAAAAAGGTTATTTTCAGAGCCACCTCTGAAGGTTAAATGACTTACATTGTGTTTAATTTCCCTCTCCACCCTATGCAATTGGACGATCTGTCCATAGACAGTGCAGTAGTCTGCGGATAGTACATGCAACATCTGAGTCTTTTGAGGTTGCCTGGCATGGAAAGGGGACTGCGGAGGCCACGGACAGTCATGATGTCTGCGGACCCTGGGGGGATCAGCCAATCAGGTTTCCTGGGTGTGGTGTACAGGAAGAGAGGGTAGCAGGTGCTTTGTTAGTAGGAGTTGTGAGAGGATTGAAAATGGCCATGGCAATGTCTTTCAGCAGTCAGAGGGTGTGGATGATGTTAGGGGACTCTTGGGTCCACCTGGTGAAAGTATATTCTGAGCATTGTGGAATAGCCAAAAGTTTTGGATTCCCTGAATTGCAAGTGTTCTGGTACGGAGTGCGTGACATGAAGTGGGTGGAACTGCTTCCATTTTGTACAAATATGGTTCAATTGAAGCATCCAGACATAATTATCATTTATTGTGGTGGGAACAATTTGGGGAGCGTGACTGGAATTTCTTTGCAGTTTGCAATGAAGGAGAGATTGGGAAAGCTGAAGGAAATGTTCCCTAATTCCCAAATAATAGTTTTGCACATTGTGCAGAGACAGATGTGGATGTTTTCCAGTTCATTTGGTCTGCAAATGGAAAAAGTGAGGCACAACTTCAATAAAGCTGCGTGTGCTTGTATTTGCCATGTTGGCATGACATTGTTTCATAATGAGAACATTAAATTTGATAGGGCCAGCATTTTTTGACGAGATGGAGTCCATCTAACTGATGTGGGTAATCAGATTTTTATGGAAAACATTCAAACTGCTTTCAAGCAGTTTTTGGGAAAGTGAGAAGAAATTATTAAATCCAGTGAAATGTTTTCTTAGTTTAGTTTGTAAAACTAAAAATGAAAAAAAAATACAAAAGCCAAAAACACAAAAAAGGTTCTTTTAGGAGCAACCTTTTTGGATTCAAAACAATTAAAATGATTTCAATTGTCCCACGTATTTTTGGGATGTTCGCGGGCTAACGCACTGTCTGCAAACTATATGGGCTGCACAGGGACCTTCTATTTTTTAACCGTGAAAGGTGGCTCCTAAGAGAACCTTTTTTTGGTATTTTTTCAATGTATTTTTTCTGGCATTGTGTCTTAATAGAGGCAAGGTACTGGATGGAAGTAAGCAAAGAGGCACCAACCACAGGGACAAAGGGGCAGGTGTAGAGAGGAAGATGTTGGATCAGCCTTAATCAGGTAGGTGGCACTGTTTCTCATGCTTCCTGACCGCACCCTCGAAAACAATTCGAAACTGCTCCCCTCTACAGATTGGTGCTTCACAGTACATGCATAGCACTGTGACCCTCGAAAGGTAATGGTCAACAGCTTTCTGCGCGGCCTGTGAAGCTGTCACTGGGATTCTCTGCCCCAAAGGAGTATCAATGATGGTGAAAGGACAGATGAAGGTGTTGTGGTGGAGGAAGTCAACCTGTCTTACCTGAGAAAGGTATCAGCTTTCTCATAACACTCTGGTGGGTTGATTTGGTGCGATGCCTCATGGAAGTAGTCCCGTATGAATACAAGACAAGTTTCCTGCAACTGAGAACACCTTTGCACTCAGTGTATTGAACCTTGCTTGCACAAGCCTTTGAGACATTTCCAACGGTCATGAAAAATGGCTACACCCAGCACTCGCTTGGAGTACTGGTGACAGGGACTTCTTGCACTTCATCCTCTTCTTCCTCTAGATCCGCCACTTGTGTATCACTGCACCTGTTCCCCTCTCCAGGTCCTGCAGACAATGATGGTGGTGGTAGTGGTGGGGGTGGTTGGGAAGCAGAGATGGACATAGGAGATGTCATTGCAGCAGGTTGTCAGAGATCTTCAAAGCAGGTGTTGTCCAGATTCTCTGTCCTGGACAGCCAGATTTAGAATGAGGAAAAGTAATGGGTGGGTCCCTTTAGAGGAACCATCCGCAGTCATACTGTCCACGGACTAATGAGTCAAAAATAGGCCTTGTAAAGTTGTAAAAAGTTGTGCGAGATCAACAGAAAATGGGTCTGGCAGCTGTGCAAGTGTAATTTAAACACCCCAGATTGGCTGAAAAAGCACTTTTAAACTGTCCGCGGCCTCAGACACTGCTCACGCACACTGCCGTCACACTGCATGGCTGCAGTGACATGATGACCCCCGCGGGGCCGATGTCCATCCCTGGACACCCTCTAGGCGGGAATTGCAGTGTGCATGCAATGGATGTCTGTAGAACAGGCGCAATGTCTGCGGACTAATTTAAAGGCAGACTCATAATGGGAGTTTTAAAAAAGAAGGGAAAATCACACAACAATAAACAAAACATTTGTAGTACAAAAATGTATTTATTCAAGAAAGGGATGGTGTATCGGAATGGGAAACATAAATGGGAGGATTAGGAATGTGTGTACAATAATCATGAGGGGAGGAAGGGAGTGAGGTTTCATCAAATCGTCTTTGATTAAGAAGTTTAGAATTTGATGGGGATGATTGCAGGGGTTACAGGTGCAAGAAGGACTGTGATAGGGAACCTTTTTAATGACATGATGTTTGACATACTGTAAAAATTCCTTAAAATAATTACTTAGTTCATACATTTTTTTAGACAAGTACATGATTTGAGTATTTACAGTTGGGGATAGGACTTCTCTTTCAGATTCTTGGGATTGTGAATGATTGAACTGGGGCATGGTTTCTTCATGAAAACTATGTTGTACTGTACGAGAAATAGAAATTATTATTTTAGTAAAGTGTGGACAAAATACATTATTTGTTCACATTAAAATATCTACTGTGTACCATTGAAGATGCTATCATCACTCATTTCTTCTTTTGGGAAGTTCTCCTCTAACCATTCATGTGTGTTTGCCATTTATGTGAGAAAAAAGGGCTTCTGTCTTATAACACATGTTTAGGAAATGAAAGCTAAGAAAAGAGAAATACATACAATGCACTTACTATTAATCTGTATCCAGAGGTGCATTGAGGAGATTTTATGAAGTGTACAGGTGTGATTTGTGATTGGTGCATTCCATTGCAATGTGTGTTACATAAAGAAAAATCTTATTTTTTTACGTGAGTGTTTCCACAAAAAGGTATATTTGCATGTTGTAAACATAAGTTGTGATTTTAGGTACATCAGTTTTATGGTTGATGGGTACATCTTTTTTGGGTCTCCCCTATGATTCTGAGCCCTGTAAATGTTGCCTGACGTCTGCGCTGTTCCTGAACTCCATAGCTGCCACATTAGGGGTGTGGAGAGTACAATAGAAGGGACTTGTAGCCGATTAAAGGTGCACCAGCAAAAACCTATGAAATTCACTGAAAAACATTGTCAAAGGGACACTATGGTTAATTTGCACTAACCAAAACCCATGAGTTAGTCTTAGCAGTGCACGATGATGGCGCGAGTTGCAGTTGCTTAGCTTACCATAATTGGCGAATTTCTGAGGTGGTTTGCTTTTACTTTGTAACAATAACGTCCCTTTAACAACGTTTTTTCACTGAATTTGATTGGTTTTTATTAGTGCAACTTAACCATAACGTCCCTTTAACATGGCTTTTTCAGTGAATATATGTATATTTATGGATGGAAATATGCAATAAATATATATATCTATTCAGTGAAAAAACTTTGTTAAAACGGACGTTATGGTTAGGTTGCGCTACTAAAAACCTATCAAATTCAGTAAAAAAACTTTGTTAAAGGGACGTTATGGTTCAAAGTAAAACCGAAAAACCCCTGAAATTCGGCAGTTATGGTAAGATAAGCAACCATAACTCGCGCCACCGTGCACTGCTAACACTAACACCCAGGACATTTGTGATGTCATCTTTGATGTCCTGGGTGTTAGTGTTAGCAGTGCATGGTGGCGCGAGTTATGGTTGCTTATCTTACCATAACTGTCAAATTTCAGGGGTTTTTCGGTTTTACTTTGAACCATAACGTCCCTTTAACAAAGTTTTTTACTGAATTTGATAGGTTTTTAGTAGCGCAACTTAACCATAACGTCCCTTTTAACAAAGTTTTTTCACTGAATTTCATAGGTTTTTAGTAGAGCAACTTAACCATAACGTCCCCTTTGACAACGTTTTTTCACTGAATTTCATAGGTTTTTAGTAGCGCAACTTAACCATAACGTCCCTTTAACAAAGTTTTTTTACTGAATTTCATAGGTTTTTTAGTAGCGCAACTTAACCATAACATCCCTTTAACAAAGTTTTTTACTGAATTTCATAGTTCTTTAGTAGCACAATTTAACAATGATAACTTTGACATGTCCATGTAATATGGAACATACTGAACCCTTTCTACTGAATTTGACGGTCCGTGGACATGTTCGGACAACAGTACCAGCACCTAAAAACTCTGGGGGGGGGTATGTGTAATTGTTATATCATAACATAGGAACATTTTACAAATTCACAAAGCAGCACACATACAAAGTATATGTAGTAATACTTAAAAAATGTAACCCATGTATGTAAAACACTAACCATTCATTTAAATACAATATGTTCTAAAATGGAATATACCAAAAGAAGATAAAGTAGCTTCCAACATAATTACCTCACACATATACTCCACAACTAACAGCAAGACCAGACGTATAGACTACTGATTACATATCTTACCAGAAGTAGTAAGTGCACTTCATTTTACTCATATATTTATAAACTTTCTATATTAGAAAAAAACATATCACTTCTTTGTTTTCTCACAGAAATGTGTAGTACTCTAAACTGGCTAGAGGACCATTTCCCACGAGACGAAATGTTACAAGATAGTCCACCTAATGGTACACACTTTACTATATAAACCAATTAATAAATATTATTTTGTATACATTCAACATATAAATTTTTTTGTACAGACCCTACAAAAATTGCAACTTCCAAAGGAAAAGAAGCGGTGGAAAACACTCTTGAACACATTACCCACAAAATGGTTCAACTTATGGCAAATTTTACGGATTTAAAGAACTTTGTGGAAGATCACCTAAAACCACCAACAACATACCATTTTCCCACGTGTACTTGTCCACCATATCCCATTCATTTAACCCCAAACTCTCTCCATGGACCACAACGTTTTGATGAGATTTCCATCCCTTCTTCACCTGATCCCACTTATATTGAAAACCCTAATTCTCCTGTTTTTGTTTCCGTTTCTGCCCCACCTTCTCAGTCATAAATTGTTTATATATGTTAAATAAAGTTACTTTTTTATATTGTGTTGTAATTACTTTCAGTTCTTTGTGGTAAAACCAATTCAGGTGTCCACGGACAGCGCGGTTGTTCGGAAATGTTCGGAAATAAATGAAAATTTAAGTGTCCTGAGGACACTATATCTGTCCGTAATGTTCTCATGCAAGTTGAAAATGTTCTAAGAACACTCGTAGTGTCCTGAAATGTTCGTAAATAAACAAAAATGGAGGTGTCCTTAAAAACACTATGCCTGTTCGTAGTGTTCGCTAGCAAGTTGAAACTGTTCTAAGAACACTCGTGGTGTCCTGAATTGTTCGTAAATAAACGAAAATGGAGGTGTGCTTGAGACGCTATGTCTGTCCGTATTGTGCACAAGTAAATTAAACTGTGCTAAGAACAAACGGCTGTCCGTAACTGTTCGTTTTACGTTTGACACACTTTTAATTAGTTCAGGACCTGAACCCTGTCCGTAGAACATCAACATGCATGCGCAAAACAATGTCTGTACATTGGGTGTCCTGCGGACGGCTGCTACCTTAGCGAACATGCTCATGAAACAATCATGTGACCGCGCCCACGCTGATCGCGTGTTCTGAATGCGGACACTGTTCGTGTCCCCGAACACTTTAAAAGTACATTTACAAGTAATCCACAATATTTATCATTAAAAACTCAACATACCACAAATCCCACACACTAATCCTAAATTTCCACATAGTTTTTGTTACTTTTTTGGTGTTCGATCTGTCTTGCGGAAGGCGCGCATGTCCGTGAACCGTGCACAGACACCCCTATAAAAGACCACGCCCTAGAGCTCATTCTCATTGTGTTTCTGGCTATTCTACAGAGCACAGAGATTTTTGCTGCAACCTGCAGATTTCCATCTTCAACCTGATGGCTTCTGTGGCTCCACTGCTGCCACCTGGTGCTGTATCTGCCTCAGCACCACCCCCACCCCCTCCACCACACCACCTTCCCAAGGGACTGAAGAGGGGAACAGGAGTGAGGATACAGAGGAGGAAGAAGAGGATGACGAGAATGAGGTAGGAAAACCCTACAACCCGCGCTCGGCGTGATTCTTGGGTGTGGCGGTTGTTTACCGTTCATGGGAATGGTCCTAAGGCTCGTGCGAACCGTGTCACCTGCAATGAGTGCAAAATGGTAATCAGTCGCGGGAGGCATGGTTTGTATAGCTTTGGGACTACGACCATGAAGCAATACCTGAACTCATTCCACACTGGGGCCATTAGCAAGGTTGTACCTTGCGAAGAGCGTAGTAGGTTGATTGCCTCTACTTCATCCTCCGTTTCTGATCCGGTCACAACAAGGAACACCTCTGTGGGACAGTGTCTTCCTCAAGCTGCCTCACAGGCCATACAGAATTCTGATGACCCTTACCTTTCGAGGGTCACAGTTGTATGTATGTACTGTTACACAGTACTCTGCAGGGGGAGCGGCTTCGCAGTGCTTTTGAGACTATTGTCTCAGAGCACGAGAAGACCTGCTCATTACCCAAATAAAACCCACTCTACATCTTCCTCTCTCAGCTTGCCCTTTCTTATCCCTGTGGTTGGTGTCCCCCCCTTGCCCTCCTTTCCCTTCCTCTCCTAGTGTGTCGTGTGTAAAAATCCAAAAAAATACAAAATAACAAAAATCAAAAAAAAAAATAAGGCTCTTTTCAGAGCCGCCTTTAACAGTTAAAAAACAGAAGTAAAGATAAATAACGCAGGGACTTTCTATTTCTTGAAAGTCCGCGGAAGGTTCGCGAACATAAAAAAAATTGGGATGCTACCCTATTGTAACCATTGCATTTTTCTCTTGGAGGAAGTGATGGCTCTGAAAAGAGCCTTTGGGAGGTGTTTGTATGTCAAAAATTATAAATACTTAACGCCTACTTCGAAATGCGTGCTGTATTTCTAAAAAAGTTCGCAAAAAATTTTGTACATTTCTCAGAAAAATCTGATTGCCAGCATAGGTAAGATGGACACCATCTCTGCGAAAAATGTTTGTACTACGAAACATAATATTTTCATTGTGAAAAGAGGACATGCCAAAATCTCTTAGGAAGGCACAAACAGCCTTATTGACATTACGCCTTGCTTTCTCCATTTGTGGACCACATGAGAAAGAACGACGCAACATTTGTCTCTGCGCAATCCGTGAAAAAATTACTTTGGAGTTTGGAAACATGTCCATGATCTTCTGAAGTCCTTCGTTCATTGCAAATTGCAAAGAAATTCCAGACACATGTCCTAAACTGTTCCCTCCACAATGAATTACAATTATTTCTGGATGTTCCTCTATCTTCAAAGTTGCACAGAGAGGTAGCAAGTCCAGCCACTTCATTCCACGGACTCCCTGCCAGTGCACTTCCACATGTGGGAATACAAGATCTATAGATACTCCACAGCTTTCTGCATGCACCTTCAACCAATGTATCCACGAGTCTCCCAAAATCCACACAATCTGTTTTTTAAAACACTCAGCCATAGCTATCTTTTCTTCTCTCAGCAAAAGGAATATCTGAGAAAACCTCTCCTAGCACAACACACTCACTAAACTTTACTGACCAATCCCTTGCTACATTCAATCTCATTTGCATGCCTCCCCACCCCAAATTCCCCATATGTAATATGCGGTGTCCTAGAACACCCGCAATGTCCGCAAACATATCGTAACATGGACAGCCCTTCTACCATTTCCACTTCACTCTCTGTGCCATTCCCTCATTGGATGTAGCTAAGAAATCACATGACCATCCACCAATCAAATCCAAGACCTCTACATGTAACTGCATCATCATAGATCAGCACTGCAAACGTACGGTGAATCTCTCGGACTACAAGTCTCATACCATTGGCAAGCACGATCTACGAGAAATACTAGACAAGTCTCCAAGTTTTCTACTTGCAGCTTCGTCCATATCCATATGCATGAACACAAACTACAGGTATGCATATTTTCTATACAGTACATGAACACATTTTCTAAACGACTTTTACCTTGTACAATCTGTAAACTGAATCTACGATCATTTTTTCATTCTCCTAAAATGAACTGTGACTTACAAACCTTTATACCGTTTAATTTCTTCGTACACACACTCACACGCAAATAATGTTAAACTAACATTTTTCAAATAAAATATATAGGGCCTCATTACACGGTGGCGCAGAACCATGGCGCTACTAGCGCCATGGTTCATGCCGGTAAAATACCGGCACCGCCTTGGTGGAAAGGGGAATTACCGCCCCATTCCAAGGTTGGCGGGGCGGTAATTCCCCCTTCCACCATTGCCCTTCCCCATTCCCATTTTTGACCCATTGGGCTCAATGGGAATGGGGAAGGCGCTAATTACGGTACTGCAAATTGCGGTACCGTAATTAGCTCCATGGGTCCCTTTGCAGGTTGGTTTTTAACGCCTGCAAAAAGCAGGCGTTAAATCCCCCAACCCGCAAAGGGACCTCGTAGTAAGGCGGTAAGGATTTACCGGCACCGGTATTTTACCGGTACCGGTAAATCCTTACCGCAATCCGTGTAATGAGGCCCATAGACTATATATGATCAAACAAAATTACATGCACACTCTATCATCAAATCTCAAAGAATAATATTTGTACAAATACATACTTGGTTTTAATTTTTTTAGTTTATATAATTACTTACATTTATATAGGACAAGCAGGCTATGACATTCACTCACTATTACGTGGAAAAGCAGGCTAACACATGGAAGGCGCTGAGCATTTCAATTTAAAAAATCTATGCCTAAATTAAAAACAGTGCTATATACAAACCGAATTACTAATTTCTTTCTTTTACAATTGCAGTGAAGACCATTCTCCTGAAAATAAGCAGCCGAATTTGAATTACAAAGAACAACTAAGAAGCAAACTGCTCATTTTAGAAAAAAAGTAAGTAGATTGTTACCATAATATTTGAATTATTACTCAAACACACTCTAATGTTAATTCATGCTACTTCTGTGCCTAAAAATAGAGATTCTGCACCATTCTGACTAAAAATCCTCCCGTCTTAAACAGTGATTTACTCGCAGAATGGCCCACAAATTCCTATTTTTCGCCACACAAATTACCCAACTCAGCCACTAGAATTTAGATGTTGTAAAAGAAACAACTGTTTTAATTGTATAGCTTTAGATCTACTATTTATACTTCTCCACACCAATGGCTTACTTTTTTCTGTCATCTGACCCCAGTTTATTAACACATTAATTCAAGAATACCCATCCCTAGTAGTTGTACTTCCCAATGCACAATTACACAACATTACATACATCTTTATCATCTCACTCAAACACTCATGCACACAACACACATGCATTGCAGAACACCACAACCCATACCTTCTGTATTTTTTCAACAGACCCTAAAGCATGCCTACCAAAAAGCAACTCTGTAGAAAGGAACGCAGAAGTAGAGCAAATGAAAAGAAAAGTCTCCGACATAAACATCCATCTACAGCAGAATTTGTAAAAAAAAGTTGAGACACAACAGCTAATACAGTCATGTAGTGAAACAGAAGAAGTTTCTAGTACACAAACTTTGCCTCCTCTATCAAAAAGTAAAACAACCCAAAAAACAATTAACAGAAAATCAACTATCACTACAAATAAAACTTCTTCTATAAATCTTGATATAGTACAAAGTAAGCATACCAAGAAAAGTATTTTAGCCAAAATGTTCTGTCACATAGTCCTTCAAAATCTTATAAAAACAGGAGAGAAACCAGGTTCAACACTTCAAACCTATCGTAGGAAAGTAATCTTAGAAGCGTTGAAAAGAAAATTATTTATTTTAGTGTTAAACAGAATTAAACCACTAACAAAACTAATAACTAAATTACAAAAAAGACTTCTCAATAAACAAAATGTCAACAGAAATAACTTCTTAAATATCTGTGGAGGTGAATGGAGTCACACTACGAGCACAGAACCATACTTTAATGAAGAAGCCTACAAACAAAAGCAAACAAATACAATTGCCATACATAGCAGTGGTCGAGGTTATGAAAAAGTTAATAATACCATAATGGAACAAGAAGTACTCCTTACAAAAATATTCCCTGAAAACGTAGATTTACCCCTCCATTCAACTGAATCAGAACATCTAGTGTACAAATGGCCATTCATGTCAATGTGTAACATTCCCAAAAAAATGTTCAAGTCTTTACGCCAATTCCTCAATCAATATGTGAAAAGCAAAGACAAAATCAAGATTAAACTACTGCAAAATATGGATGCTTGTCCAGTACACAAATACACAGGACTACAAGGACATTCATTGGCCTGCATTACAGGACCTACTTGCAAAACACCCTTACATGATATCAAAAGGATATCAACACATCATGCAAGTATTAGAAATCTAGTCTATAAACTGTACTGTGCTAAAAGTCCTGCTTTAGCACTAGTCAATTTAAATAACATTCTTCTACATGGTACAGCAAAAGACCTACTAGAAGAAATCGACTATATCCAGACAAAATATTTTGGAAGTGAAACCCACTTACAACATGAATTAGCTGTAAACCAACTTCGAAACAAATCTGCACATGGCAACCTTTCACTACACACATACAAAAAAGAAATACTAAAATTTGAAAGTACTTCAGCTGAAGTACCAAACCACGTGTGTGTATGTTGCTGCAGAACTTTTTATAAAAGTAACACAAAAACTGTAGACCTATCATACAAAATAGAAGACAATGAAGATTCTAAATGGTTTGAATTAGCTCTCTACCTTATAGCAGAAAACAAATACGAAATAACTGACCCCATAATACTTTGCAGTTACTGCACTACAAAACTTGACAACAACCAAACTCCTTCACGTGCTATCACAAATAAATTGGAATTATATCCACTACCAAAACCCCTTCAACAACTTAATTTATATGAGAGCATCATAATTCAAACAGTGCACCCATTTCAAGCAATAATACGCCTTCAACCAAAAACTGCAAAATTACCTCCCTCTGAATTAATGAAAGGTATTCGTGGAAAAGTAGTGTATTTACCATTAGATCTAAAAGAAAATGTGCACACTCTAGGAGTGCAACGTCCAATGCAGCAATCTTGAATTATCTTGGTAAATGGAGTACCTACAAAAGACAAACAAAATTGGCAACAACTGGTAGATTTACATAAAGTTAGAGAAGCCCTGCAATAACTTAAAGAGAATAATGAATATTACAAATAAATTAATATTGAATACAACTTGAAAGATACAACTGAAATAATTCAAGAGACACAAGAAGCTGGTCAATTTGAGCTCCTAGATCCTGCAACAATATCAAACACTTTAGACCATTATACAATTCATACATTGCACTCTAATGACACCATAGGAGATGCACTGGAAATGTACCAAATGCGTCAAACAAAAGGATCACCCATCAGCATATGGGAAAAAAGTATAGAAGCACGTGCTTTTCCTCTACTCTTTCCTACTGGCAAAGGAGGAAGATACGATGATAGACCTATTCAAATATCAGCATCAGAATATCGCTCATTACGAATGTATTCTGAAGATCCCAGATTTCGACAAAATGTGGAATACATATTCCACCTACTCTTTGAAAGTGAACTAGCAACTTTATGTTACGGAGTTTCACACATATCAAAATCAGGATCACACTTTCAAAATATGACAGCTACACAATTATTACAAAAAGTTCAACAAAAAGATGAGGTTTTACAAGCAAATCTTACAAATCTATTAGCAAATATGCGTGGTACTAAAGAGTACTGGTTTCAACGTCTTGGAGATGTACGTTGTATGATCATAAACCTTGGCCCACCCACTTGGTTTGTTACATTAATTTGTGCAGAATATGCATGGGAAGATTTACATGCTTTCGTACGCATATCAAATGAAAACAAAACAAACATAGATATACTAACACCTGGAGAACTTTGTTCACAGGATCCAGTTAATGTTTCAAGATATTTTCACCATCGCTTCATTTCTATGCTACATTCTATTTGTAATAAAACTGTTCCTCCCCTTGGAGAAGTGCAACACTTCTTTTGGAGTAAAGAATACCAAGCCAGAGGAGCACCACATGTCCACATGCTTTTATGGATTAAAGATGTTCCTAAATTTGGTCAAGACGGTGATGCCACTGTTTAACAGTTTTTTGAAAAATATGTCACTTGTGAAATTCCATCAGAATCCGCAAATAGTGATCTTCATGCAAAAATGTTACAATTCCAAAGACACACATGTGGCAAATATTGTCGTCACAAATACAAAAACAATGGGAAATACTACACCAAATTCCAATTTGGTTTCTCTAGACCAGTTACAAATACAGGTCAAGTGAAAAACCTCATGTCTTCAGTTAGATATAGTGTTAAAGGTAAGTCACCTAAAAATACATATTGCATAAAAAGAAAAGAAGAAGAAAAATATATCAATGATTATAATGCAATCATTGCCCACTTAAGGAATGCAAACATAGATGTGCAGTACATTGCAGACAATTCTACTGCAGTTGCACGATATGTCACAGCATACTTAACCAAATCAGAAAAGACAGAGCTCCAAGACCTCTGGAATGACCTGTCATCAGATAAAACAGTGTCACAGAAATTATACAGCTTGGGCATTAAAATGCTGTCCCATAGAGAATGTGGATCCTATGAAGCAGCTGATCAATTGACTGGTACTGCATTGTATGGTAAATCTGCAAATATAGTATGGCTAAGTCTTGGTCCAGCTAAATCTGGAAAAAGAGTTCTAAAATCATACGAAGATATAGAAACAATAGCCAAACTAGATCCCAACAGCCAAGACATTTTAAAAAACAATTTATTGGACACATACTACCCAAACAGGAGTACCACTTTGGAAACCATGTGTCTATACCACATAGCCCAAAACTACACATATCAAAAATAATATAAAACCTGATGAACAAAACCGTAAATACAAAGTGACAAACTGTGAAGACAGCTTAGTAAAACTCACCAAACCAAATTTAATTAATCATATCAAATTGTCATTAAAGACTCCTCAACATAATGAATTATATTACATGTCCCTGCTACAACTTTTTAAACCATGGAGAAAGGAAGAAGGAATACTAGATAACTATGACTCATATGAAGACACTTTCAAAGCAAATGAAAGCAGTATAACTGATGTAAACTTTGCACAGTACAAAACAATGTTGCACAATGAACAGCAACATGAAGAGGAACTCCAGGCCCAACTAGATAAGGACACTCCTGACAGTAGTCAACCTTCTATCACAGGAAACCAAGAACCACTGGGAGACCCACTAATAACAAATGGGGCAGAAATAGCTATGATAGAAGTAGAAAACACCATGTGTCAGTATGAAGAAAAAGAAGACTTAACTATACTACAATTAAAGCTAAACAATGAGCAACGTAGCATTTTTCAAGAAGTAACAAAAGAAATTGCACATGGTGTACAACATGAAAACAAAGAATGCACCTGTCAAAATTACAAACCTATACTATTGTATGTCAGTGGTGAATCTGGTTCTGGCAAAACATTCCTAATAAAAATCATCAGTAAGTACCTTCAACAATTGACAAACAACAAACTGTCAGATGTTGTCACTACTCCCACAGGTGTAGCTGCCTACAACATAGGTGGTGTCACTTTACACTGATTACTACTCCTGCCAGTAGAACACCAAAACAAATTAGATTATTACAAACTTTCTGCAGAAGCTGCAATGGAACTACGCAGAGTATTGAAACAAATGAAAATGCTACTAATAGATGAATTGAGCATGGTGTCCAACCTAATGTTGGCTTTGATTCACCTCAGATTACAAGAAGTACTCAAAACAAACTATGAAGAGCTCTTTGCAGGAAAACACATTATTGTTTTTGGAGATCTTCTTCAATTGACACCAGTAAAAGGTGAGCCGATTTTTAAAACATTAGGACACAAACTCGGCCGTAAAACTCTTGGCAGCATTGGAAATTTCAACCTTTGGCAACATTTCCAATACAGAGAATTAACAGAAAACATGCGCCAATCTGCAGATCTCACTTATGCCAACATATTAAAAAGTATCAGAGTTGGTATACTTTCTAGAGAAGCAGAAGCAATATTGAAAACCCGGCACATTCATGCACTTTATGGTGATAATGCATGTGCTACAGATGTTATGGAACAATTAGCCCACAAAATTGTCAATTGTATGGCCTTAATGCCAACTCTTGCAAGCTGTTTCAAATTCAATGAAATCATGTTAAGTAAAGAAATGCAACCAACAATGGAAATTAGCGCCACAGACAAACTAGATGTGCATGGAATGTCACTACCCATGTGTGACCAAGCCACAACAAGACTAAATAGTTTAGAAAAATCAATCTCAAACACAGCAGGCTTGGAAAGGATATTAAAATTATCCTTAAATTGCAGAGTAATGCTGAAACGTAACCTTGACGTGGACCAAGGGCTAGTTAATGGAGCACTGGGTACAGTTGTTGGCTTTCAAACATACCCACGTGACAACAAAATTCAGTTTGTCAATATTCTCTTCGACAAACTTTCATAAGCAAAAAGAATAGGATGCTCAACAGCTCGATTCCTTCTCTTCAAAGACATGTATGTACGCAGAGAACAATTTTCTGTAACTCTTGCATACGCAGTCACCATTCATAAATCACAAGGCCTTACCCTAGACAAAGCAATGATAGACATTGGTAACACAGTCTTTAAAGAAGGCATGAGCTACGTAGCACTATCACGCTTACGTACACTTGAGGGTCTATTTCTAATCAACTTTGATGCAAGTCAAATACACGCTGATATTCCTTGCATTTTAGAATACAATAGACTTTGTTCACTATACACTCCCCATCTAAACACATATTCTGTTCCACAAAAAGTAAAACATTATAAAAGAAAAATAAATCAAACAAACAGAAAAGCAACAGGATGTCACTGCAAATCCTCCAAATAGAGTAAAAGAAAGTAATACTTCAACAAGTGCCACAAGCAAAAAAGAATCAATTAGGGAAAGTAAACCAGGTACTTCTTCAAAGAAGGAAGACACACTCCAAAAAAAGCTGTCAGATACAGAACTACCTGGTCCATTTAAACTCTCAAATATAGTTGGTGTAAGTTGCTACGCAAATGTAGCAATGAATATTCTATTTCAATTACCACCAATTGTTGAGAACATTTACTTACACAGTACAGACCCATTGTGTTTGCAAATGTTAGTACTTCACAGAAATGCAGCAAACAATCCTGACAACACGTATAGTGTTTATGGAATAAGACAACAATTGGACTACTGTTCTGGAATGGTGAAATTCACTATAAACTCACAGGAAGATCCACAAGAATTTCTAATGTACTTACTTTTAGTACTGGAAAACAAAAACATACCTATAAATGAAATCTTCCAGATTTCATACATGTGGAAACATACATGCACTCTCTGCAACAATGTTATACAAGAACAAATCCCCAATGAGCGCTTTGTGTATATATGAATACCTAATTGTGAATCCGTTCCATTTCAGCAACTTGTACAAAATGCAAACCACGGTAGATTATGTTCGACCTGCAATTCAGATAATCGCTCCACGTTAGTAATACAAACACATAGTAAATACGTAATACTAATGCTTCTACGTTACAATGCAGATGGTACCAAAAAGAGCTGCAAGCTGACTGGATTCACACATGGTCAAATATCACTTGGTAGGAAAACCTTCACAACAGTAGGTATAATCTACCACACAGGAGCCACAACCAACTCAGGGCACTACACTGCATATAATAAACATAAATGTGGATGGTTTGAATGTAATGATAGTACCATTACTCTAAAGCAGAGATTACCAGCAAATCTTACAAACGCTTATTTAATGTTCTTAAAACCAAAATTTGATAACTAAACTGTACTTAAACCTTAAGTACACTTGTAGTAAAATAAATATAAACTGTCACAATATTCCAAAAGGTATCTAACTGCCCAAAGATGCTACAACAACTAATCAGATAAATTAATAACACTCAAATATAGCAACAAATAGACAGTTAGAATACGCCAATTGGTATCTAACTGTCCCAAACTTTAGAAATATCCAAATAAGAGCAAAAAATAGACAGAATACGCCAATTGGTATCTAACTGTCCCAAAATTTAGAAATATCCAAATAGATAAAGCAATACCACAAAATTATATAAAAAAATAAACAGTTAGAATACGCCTACTGGTATCTAACTGCTCCAAAATTTTACAATATCCAAACAAATGCCTAATATCTTACTGCTCCCAAAAACTGAAACAATCCAATGTATAAAGCATTAGCCGAGAAACAACAAGTAAACACTGAAAACAAACAAACAAATAAACTGAAGCATAACAGAAAAAGGTTTTTTTTTAATCCAACATGGATTTTTTTTCTCCCACAGACCCAATGATTTTAGTAACAAACACAGAAACTGAGCAAATTGCACAGTACTCTGGTTTGTCATCTACTAAATATGAGGGTCAAAAAAAAGAAAAAATTGTGATCGTACAATGTAATAAGTCTTTATAAAATACTAATACTAACATGCTATTTTCTTTTATCACAGAAATGAACAAGAAAAACATGGACTCCCGTTACTAAACCAAATAGTAAGTATAACATGATAAATACAACCATTTCAGCATATCATACCAATACTGGCTTATAACATTGTTCCTTATAAATTTGTTTTTGACCCAAAGTTATAAGTCACTATGAGTGTGATATGCTGCGGTGCTTGTGGCCAGGGCATAAACTCTTGGATGCATGGCATATGAGTGTGATATGCTGTGGTGGTTGTGGCCAGGGCATAGAGTCTTGGGTGCATGGCCAAATGGCCATGCACCCAACATTCTATACCCTGGCCACAACTACTGCAGCATATCACACCCATAGATTCAAGCATTTGAACCATTTTAATGTCCGCGGACACAAGGAGGTTCCTAGAACACATTCAACTTGCCAGAGGACGATACGGACAGCGTCATCAGGACACCCCCATTTAACCTAGCTGTCCGCGGTCGTCCGCAAACGCAAGATGGCGGGCGTCACCAAAAATCTGACGTGCACCACGCCCCACGCTGTCCAATCAGCGAACACGTCGGATGTCCACGGACATCGCGCAAACTGCTCAGCCAATCAGGGCACTGTCCGCGGAGCGTACCGGGAAGTCCGTCCGCGAGCGAACGGAGATATCACTAATTTTTTTGCCTTACATTTTGGTCATTTTAAAAAAAAATACTGGAAACTTGGATTAAAAATTGTATTTAGTGGAGTGTGTTGGTGTGTAAGGGTGTTTGGGGTGGGTGGGGGTGTATGAGATAGGTTCAATGTTCTCTTTTTATTTATGTGCTAGACACTTTTGTTGTGTTCGATTTGTCTGCGGACAAAACGGCTGTTCTGAAATGTTTTATATAAACTAAATGGTGGGGTGTTCTGAGGATGGAGTATGTGTCCGTTTTGTTCGCAAGCAAGCTAAAATTGAGCTAAGAACACTCGCGGTGTCCTTAAATATTCGTGCATAAACAAAATGGGGGTGTCCTGAGGACGCTCTCCGTAATTGTACTCTGGCAAGTTTAATGTGTTCTAAGAACACTCGCGGTGTCCTGAAATGCTCTGATTACTTACCTGTAATCTTCATTACTCCTAGTCCTACTCTTCCTCGTCACAGTACTGATGACCCTCCTCACCCTCCCTGCGGGGAAGGTCCCATGCTCCGGCTTGGTAATATTAAACTGAGTGATGTGGATGTGGGGGAGGAGTTATAGGAATTTAAAGAAATAGAAGAAGGTCCTGTGTCAGAGGCAGGGGCCTCATGAAGTAAGTACTGGGACGAGGAAGAGTGGACGTGGAGGTAATGTTTGCAATTAAACGAAATGGGGGTGTTCTGAGAACGCTGTTCGTATTGTTCGTTGTCAGGTTGAAAGTGTTCTAAGAACCCTCCTTATGTCCGTTGACATTACAATTTCCTATGGGCCTTACCCGACTTTTTGTCCACTAAACAAATGATAAATCAGGCTGCTGTGCGCCGACATTATGTGATAATCCTATCACTTGCCCCATCGACCTGGCTGACCTGCTTTTGCGACACTAAATCATATCCCCCGCCCCTAAGCCTGACATTATCAAAGCATTCATATTCCCCATCTCTCTCCGTGACGTTTCAGGGTGCGTAGCCAAACGCGCCCAGTCGTCTCCAGTCCTAGGCGACTTTACACAAAACCAGGAAAACAACACAGATCATCTCACAACACAGCGCGCCACAATTCGGAATATGAAACTGTGATTTAAAAGCAAACAGCAAGATTGTACATTTCGTAAAGTACTTTTATTTGACATCAAATGTTTAGAGAATATTCAGCGATTTGCATTTGTCTTTGCTGTCGATCCGCGAAAGTTCATCTTGAGTCACGCGATGTTCCTTTGCGGTATACAGGGTGTTGGTTTATGATAAAAGGAGCACTATGGTCGCACTGATAATCGGAAGGCTGTTCCAACAACGAGGCATTAGACCACCATAATGGTTGGTATGTTGCTTCTAGCCGCTAGTACCGCGTAAGGCCCAGTCGTCTCCAGTCCTACGCGACTTTACACAGAACCCGGAAAACAACACAAATCATCTCACAACACAGCGCGCCACAATTCGGAATATGAAACTGTGATTTAAAAGCAAACAGCAAGATTGTACATTTCGTAAAGTACTTTTATTTGACATCAAATGTTTCGAGAATATTCAGCGATTTGCATTTGTCTTTGCTGTCGATCCGCAAAAGTTCATCTTGAGTCACGCACTGCTAAGCCTAACACCCAGGACATAAAAAATGACATCACAAATGTCATTGATGACATCACTGATGACATCACATGTGCATTTACCTTTCATGAAAAGTCTGTACAAGGGATTCTTAGTGTAATGTTAATAAAAAAAGTGTCAAAGATTATTGGAATAAATATCAAGTGCTAATCAGTGAATTAAGCTATGCATTGATATAAATAGCATTCTATTATTAACTTCAATCCAGTATACTAAGGTACTCATGTAGAAACATAGGCATTGTGTGCAGCATACACAATGGAGGTGCAATATTAATAGGCTTGCCATGTTGAATAGTCAAATGATAACTGTTTTCATATTAGAGTTTTGCATACGGTGAAACTTGTGATAAGTAGGTAATAAAACCCACTTACTACATAATTGCATTATTATACACAAATCACAAAGAGACAACACGACATACAAATATGAATATATACAAGGGAATTGAAGTAGGAAAAAGAAACAGCAATAGTAGCAGAAAGTGTTCATAACCTAACTGATTACCTTCATGCAGAGACATGATTGCTCTGTTGCAAAGCTGTTACTTACCCTATCTATATATATCACATGATGTGTCTGGACCCTAAGGAAAATAGTGTGAGTACAACATATAAATATATGAACATATACAGGGAAAGTACAGCAATAAAAAAACATCAAAACTATCAGAAAGTGATGATTAATCTATTGATAATTTTAATGCACAAAAAGGATTGCTGTCTTTCAAGGTTGTGTCTTCCCCTATGTATATGTTTCATATGATATGATTGGACCATAAGGGAATTATTCTAAGATCATACTTGAAGGATAAATCTACGAATATAGTAATTTACAATTTTTAGTTCCTGACTGTTACTGAAGAAAATCATGTGGCCTAGATATGTCAGGAAAGGAAAAATGGGGGAGTCAGACATGTGATGTCATCAGTGATGTCATCAATGACATTTGTGATGTAATCTTTGATGTCCTGGGTGTTAGGCTTAGCAGTGCACGGTGGTGCCGCGAGTTATGGTTGCTTAGCTTACCATAACTGGCGAATTTCAGGGGTTTTTCGGTTTTACTTGGAACCATAACGTCCCTTTAACAAAGTGTTTTCACTGAATTTCAAAGGTTTTAGTTGTGCAACTTAACCATAACGTCCCGTTAACAAAGTTTTTGTTACTGAATATATATATATATATATATATATATATATGAATCAATATCGGCACATAAAGACATAAACAACACAAAATAATGGTTCACACTTGTGTCTTCACATGGTAATAAACTGAGGGAGGAGTTGGCCTGAAGAGCAACGATTTTTTTTGTCACTAGACATCATTTAACAATTAGAAATACTGCATGAATAGTGAAGCCAGGGACACCAAGGTTAGAAGATGTTATCTGTGTGTCATGAAATATCTTGAACTTCAGCTCCCAGCAGCCATCCCTCTCATATTTCCTGGGTAGAGCTGATGGGGGCGCTGCTCCAAAACAATTGTTGAGGGATTTCAGAGATGGGTACCTTTCCTTGCACACCTGTAAATGATAACGATGTGTCATTTATATAGCGCCTTAATCCAAAGCACTGTACAGAGCAAATATTTACACACAAGATCACCCAACCGAAATTGGTACTGATTTATCGACCTCGGAAGGATGAAAAGCTGAGTTGGCCTTGCCGGGATTTGAACCTGCGACCTGCAGATCACGCTCAGATCGCAGCAGCGAGCGCTCAACCCGCTGAGCTATCTTACTTACTTACTATATCTTACTATCTTATCTGAAGTGCCCTGGGGACACTCTAGGGGGCAGCTGATGGACGTGACAGCTGCATTACATGATGGATGCATGTCCCGATTAACTGCTATAAACTGCTGTGCACATAAGACCCTTACTTCAGCTCCTCTAGGCAACACAATGAAGTGATTGGGCTCAAATGCATCTTGCCTACCCAGTAGGCAAATATTAACCACTAAAGGGTTCAGATCCACACCCCTGTAAGAGACAGCTGGCTAGAGGTATTGTATTGCTTATAAAGCGCCTATACACAGTGAAGTGTTTCAAAGTGTGACACAACCTCAAGTCCCGGGCACTTTCCCGGAGGCTAACACATGGCTCCATACATTACCAGCCAGGACCACCAATTCAGTATTACTAAACAACACACGCTGCGCCATCATGCAAAGCATGGTGTCTGGCAGGGCTGGAGAAAGTTGTGAACATATCAGATAGCAAAATCCATTACAAGGAAAGGGAAGCACATTTTTCTATTTCTATTATCGTGTAATTAAAAAGGTGCAATTGTTTGTAGGGAGGAAACTAAACTTTGGTTTTGGGCGTCAGTGTGCTCCAAACACTTGCTCTGTGTTTAGTGATCAGATTTCATACATGGATGGATTACCTAAACCTATCCAGTGTTGTAAAACACACAAACACACACACAACCACACACACCCACACCTGCATTTGCCCTTGGTTACCAAGGTGTGAGGCGAGTTGCCACTCCAAGCATTTTTGGATTTGACCCCATGTTGTCTATGCTTTTGTAAAACTAGTCAAAGGGTAAATAATGGACACGCAAAGCTAATGGAATTCAGAAACCTGGGCCATTTGGACATGTTGCTGGGGGAGGTGGGAGCACACCAAGCTCCCTTGGCTGCTGCTTTTTCAGAGGTAAGCGTTGGAACACTTTCCCAACTAGCACCGTGCGCATGAAGCCAGTGGACGCGTGGATGCGCATGCACACATCCTCATGCATCCTCGTGCACTCAGCTTGTCCAACACCTGACTCGCTGGCAGTGTGGTTACTGCTTAGCAGCATGCCCTGGAGAGAGCAGAGCCGGACCATGCCTTTATCTTCACGCATTTCAGTGATGGCCAAAAGGAAATATCTCAAGCTAAGGTCAGCCTCCAGGCAATTGTCTCGGAGCAAAGGGGGCACAAAGGGTCGGCTAATATCGCAGGAGCCAATGACAAGTGCTGCACTAGACAAGCCAGTGCAGGCACATCCAAATGACAATATCAAACACAATTTAAATCTAATCTTCAAACTCCAAAAACACTCTCTTGACCTGCAGGTTTTTGGTGCCGTAAAACAACAGATGAGATGGTTTTGGAGCACTTGAAGGAAGATGTGCTCCCAATGTCCTCATGGCCCTTGGCACTTCACCATTTCTGGTTGGAGCCACTCTGTATCATTATTATCCCTTTAGGTCAAGGAAGACGCGCCTCATCAGGACTTCAAGATAAATGCATTCCTCGTGACTCCTCCAGGCCGCTTCCAGTGCCGGGATATCTGTGCCTCCTGATCTTTACTGTTACCCCGGAAGTGATTTCTTGTACTTGCTGCAGAAGGGTCATGTACTGGTCATCTTGGGGCATCAGAATGAATTACCCTACACCCCAGAAGTCAGTAGGTCAGTGTATCCCATGCCATAAGGAGAATATGTGGGGGATAGAGGATGGCAGCATCTGGGCTCCGAGCCCTCCATGCAGGACGCCATCTCCACCCGCTGCAACCTGAAAAGAGGTATAGGCAGAGATGATGTCACGTTAAGAGCGGAAAGGCCCAGGAGTAAAGTGCTGCTCTCTGACATGAGGGCCGCCTGCACTTCTTACGTTTGAACCGTACGGGAGGGACCTGTTATCCTTCCGAGTTTGGCAAATCAACAGGCCGATTCATGGAATGAATGTGCGCTGAAAAAACAGCGCACGCGTGAGAAAACGTGTGATTCGCAGTGAAATCGCGAAAATCGCAGTGCAAGTGTGATTATCGCATAGAAAACAGCGCACATCTATTCATGGAAGTCCGTGCACGCGCAAAATGTGGGATGTGCGCTGAAAAAGTGCGCAGCGCACGCTGGCACACAGGTCATCGAACGTCGTGCGATAAGGCCACAGCGAATTCGCACATAGCGCGGCGTACATAACAAAAGTAGGCGTAACACGGGGTGTGACACGCAGAATGGGGAACAACTTGTGAAAATGTGGGCGTCACGGGGGAAGTACAGGAGGCAAGTGCGCGGAACGCCCACACTCTCGCCTACAACACGTATTCATGGAATCGAATAGGGAAAAACAGCGCACGGCCAAAGACGCGCACAGGCCCATACATGTCCGCCACACGAAAGCAGGTGGTAGCGTCCCTGCGCAGGAAAAAAATGTGCGCTAACATAAAGCACCTATATACAGCTCTGATGAATGTCCCATACTGGGCCCTCTTGGACAAATGACGTGCAAAGGGGTATGCGACAAACACAGACACCCGCTGTGTGAATAATCGCGTGTGCGTGTATATCGGGGGTGGCGAGAAGTTCTACACGCGATTGTGCTGGGTGCGTGGATTTCAGAGGTGCGTGAGAAGTTTTACACTCAATTGGGCCTGGGGGAGCGTGTGCGTGTATTTCAGGGGTGCGCGAGAAGTTTTACATGCAAATGGCCTGGGTGCGTGTATTTCAGGGGTCCGCGAGACGTTCCACACGCGATCGGGCCTGGGGGAGCGTGTGCGTGTATTTCAGAGGTGCTTGAGAAGTTTCACACGCGATTGAGCCTGGGGGAGCGTGTGCGTGTATTTCAGGGGTGCGCGAGAAGTTTTACACGCGAATGGCCTGGGTGCGTGTATTTCAGGGCTGCGCGAGAAGTTTCACACGCGATTGGGCCTGGGGGAGCGTGTGCGTGTATTTCAGGGGTGCGCGAGAAGTTCCACACGCGATCGGGCCTGGGGGAGCGTGTGCGTGTATTTCAGAGGTGCGCGAGAAGTTCCACACGCGATCGGGCCTGGGGGAGCGTGTGCGTGTATTTCAGAGGTGCGCGAGAAGTTCCACACGCGATTGGGCCTGGGGGAGCGTGTGCGTGTATTTCAGAGGTGCGCAAGAAGTTTCACACGCGATTGGGCCTGGGGGAGCATGTGCGTGTATTTCAGGGGTGCGCGAGAAGTTTTACACGCGAATGACCTGGGTGCGTGTTTTTCAGGGGTGCGCGAGAAGTTCCACACGCGATTGGCCTGGGTGTATTTCAGAGGTGCGCGAGAAGTTTCACACGCGATTGGCCTGTGCGCGTGTATTTCAGGGGTGCACGAGAAGTTCCACACACGATCGGGCCTGGGGGAGCGCGTGCGTGTATTTCAGAGGTGCGCGAGAAGTTCCACATGCGATTGGCCTGGGCGCGTGTATTTCAGAGGTGCGCGAGAAGTTCTACACACGATTGTGCTGGGTGCGTGGATTTCAGAGGTGCGCGAGAAGTACCACACGCGATCGGGCCTGGGGGAGCGTTTGCGTGTATTTCAGGGGTGCGCGAGAAGTTCCACGCGCGATTGGCCTGGGCGCATGTATTTCAGAGGTGCGCGAGAAGTTTCACACGCGAATGGCCTGTGCGCGTGTATTTCAGGGGTGCGCGAGAAGTTCCACACACGATCGGGCCTGGGGGAGCGTGTGCGTGTATTTCAGAGGTGCGCGAGAAGTTCCACATGCGATTGGCCTGGGCGCGTGTATTTCAGAGGTGCGCGAGAAGTTCCACATGCGATTGGGCCTGGGGGAGCGTGTGCGTGTATTTCAGAGGTGCGCAAGAAGTTTCACACGCGATTGGGCCTGGGGGAGCATGTGCGTGTATTTCAGGGGTGCGTGAGAAGTTTTACACGCGAATGACCTGGGTGCGTGTTTTTCAGGGGTGCGCGAGAAGTTCCACACGCGATTGGCCTGGGCGCATGTATTTCAGAGGTGCGCGAGAAGTTTCACACGCGATTGGCCTGTGCACGTGTATTTCAGGGGTGCGCGAGAAGTTCCACACACGATCGGGCCTGGGGGAGCGTGTGCTTGTATTTCAGAGGTGCGCGAGAAGTTCCACATGCGATTGGCCTGGGCGCGTGTATTTCAGAGGTGCGCGAGAAGTTCTACACACGATTGTGCTGGATGCGTGGATTGCAGAGGTGTGCGAGAAGTACCACACGAGATCGGGCCTGGGGGAGCGTGTGCGTGTATTTCAGAGGTGCGCGAGAAGTTTCACACGCGATTGGGCCTGGGGGAGCGTGTGCGTGTATTTCAGGGGTGCGCGAGAAGTTTTACACGCAAATGGCCTGGGTGCGTGTATTTCAGGGGTGCGTGAGAAGTTTCACACGCGATTGGGCCTGGGGGAGCGTGTGCGTGTATTTCAGGGGTGCACAAGAAGTTTTACACGCGAATGGCCTGGGTGCATGTATTTCAGGGGTGCGCGAGAAGTTCCACACGCGATTGGGCCTGGGGGAGCGTGTGCGTGTATTTCAGAGGTGCGCAAGAAGTTCCACACGCGATCGGGCCTGGGGGAGCGTGTGCGTGTATTTCAGAGGTGCGCGAGAAGTTCCACACGCGATCGGGCCTGGGGGAGCGTGTGCGTTTATTTCAGGGGTGCGCGAGAAGTTTTACACGTGAATGGCCTGGGTGCATGTATTTCAGGGGTGCGCGAGAAGTTCCACACGCGATTGGCCTGGGCGCGTGTATTTCAGAGGTGCGCGAGAAGTTCCACACGCGATTGGCCTGGGCACGTGTATTTCAGAGGTGCGCGAGAAGTTTCACACACGATCGGGCCTGGGGGAGCGTGTGCGTGTATTTCAGGGGTGCGCGAGAAGTTCCACATGCGATTGGCCTGTGTATGCGATTCCATTGGACCAAAGGCCCTGACAGCGCAGGCGCGTCTGTGTCGTGACACGCGCGGGCGTTTCCCTGTACCAGGGGGAATGTTACAAGGCCAAAAACTGCACGTCCGAGTGTCAGATCGCGTAATTGGAGGATAGGGCCTCAGTGCGTATACGCGGAAGTGACGTTGGATGTGTGGTGCGGTTTAAAAGGTACGTGTAGTACGTAATTTCCTTGTACGTGCTTCTCGTGGAGAGCGAGTGGGTGAAATCTGTACTTCTTGTCGGTTCACACGCGATTCACTTCACAGCGTTTCTAGTTCGTACTCCCTGTTACCTCTGTCAGTATTTTTCTGATTTTCTCTTCGACCTGTTTCCTCAAACAGCGTTGACTTCTCCTTTTGTCCTGTCTCCTCAGCAGTGTACAAATCTTCTTTTGGCGGGGGTGTTGTCAACGCGCACACGCGCGTATTTTTCACGCTCTTTTCCCAGGCAGATGGTGAGTCGCGCACGTTTTTACCAACTGTGCTAGCCCCGTGTGTAGCGTACCCCTTCAGAGGTCATTGTAGGATGCATGTGACACGCATACGTTCATTTTTGTGTTTCTGGGTGCCACAGCGTAGTGCGGGTTCCTTTTCCCATGCATGTGGTCTACGAGGGGTAAGTGCACGTCATTTTCTGTTTTAGGGGTGCCTGTGCGTTGCGTGACCCGTCATCTTTCCCCAGGGGTTCCATACAGCCTTGCTAGAGCACTTGGGTACGAATTCCAACTAGTACCCTACCCCTTTGACCCCCAATTGCCCAGGACAATTGTCTACTGCAACTCCCATACGCACAACTCCATCAGTACCATGGCTGGGAGGCGGGCAAGCGGTAAGGGTGATAAAGGTGGCCGAGCCTCAAGAGGTGGGCGTGGTGGGCGCGGTAGGGGACGTGGCCAGGATTTGCAGACTACCCCTAGCCCCCCACATGTGGAGGACCAGTCAGGGACACACATCCCCCCCCATGGTTGAGGGAAACGTGGCTGACACCATCTCTGCTCCGCCCTTGTTGGACCGGCCCGTTGTGGCACCTGACCTAGCACAGGGTGACTCCCAGGCTGACTTCCAGGTCGCCAAGTCTAGGCTACGGGTGGTGGCGCAAGCCAGTGTCACCAGGCCACGTGGTACAGGGGCAGCCATGTCATCTGCTGCCCCGAGTAGGCGGGGTGGGGAGCCTGCAGGGGCAGCTGCAGCTCCGTCCACCCCAGCTCTGACTCTCCCAGCCAGGACAGTGTTGGTCCCGGTACATCAGACTGAGGTTCCCCCTGCCATCATCACACTTCAGCTAATGCCTGCAGAAAGTCATGTGGTCAGTGTGCCATCGCACACTACTACTACACAGTCCACCGGTGCTCCTGCCTCTAGTGTCCAGAGCGGCATAGGGCACTCCGGATCCCCACCACCCACAAAAAGAAAGAGGAAGGGTGCTTGTCCAGTACAGGCTGATGACCCCGACACGGCTACACGGTCCGGCACGCCAAGGAAGCCTAGCTTCAATGATGCCGAACTGGATGCACTTGTGCAGTATGTGTCCGAACATGACGCCGCAATGTTGGTCACTTCAGGGTGTAGGATCACACCTGCTCGACGTCAGGCACACTGGCAGTCCATCGCGGACAGCATAAGTGCCCTTGGGTTTGTGAGGCGCACAGCTGTTGAGTGCTACAAGCGCTGGAACGACCTTAAGCGTAGGGCAAAGAAAAAGCTGGCCTCAAGTCATGCCGCAACTCTGGTGACTGCAGGTGGGTCTCCACAAGAGGACATTGAACTCACTCTACATGAGCATGTTGCTGGGACCTACGTCACAGAGGAGCAGATCCAAGGTGTGGGAGAACTGCCAGATTACAAGGCATTGTCCGGTGAGTGCACATGCAGTGTGTGTGATCCATGTGTATGTTGTTTGTGGGAGGGGTTCTGGTTGAGTGCCAGGTCAGGGTGTGTGTGCCTGAGTGTTTTGGGCCACCCATGTGCTTCATCCAATGCATTTGGCGCACCGGGATTTAGGTATTACAGTATCCCTTCTGCCCACAGTAGGCATTTTGCACTACATCGCGCCAGTTGCCCTTTAAGTGGCATCTTGCAACAGCAATGTTCCGTATTTAGCTGTGTTCATTCAGGCTGATTGTTGAAATTCACCACGTTCTACTGCGCATCACTCTGCCCTATTGTCACATATATGACATTCCTATGGTACATGCCATCTGTGTGATGGCATGTGTCATGTATGTGTATTGGACATGCCACTCCCAAGCCAATGTGTGATGGCACTGCTAGCCAGCATGCAGCTAATGTGTTGCTCTTCCATCTTGGTGTCATCAGTGTCTGACATTTTCCTCCCCTTCCAACTCATGGACAGTGCATGCATGGGAGGGTTATAGTCATGTGGGACATGTGTAAATCAATTACTGGTACTGTAGCTTGTCTGGCCTAATTGCGTGCCATGGTGCTAATGCCTGTTTCCATTTTTTGTCGTTCATGTTTTTGCAGAGGATGACGCACTGATGCTGTTGAGGGTGAGGAGATGGTGCAGACCGAGGAGGGATCTGAAGCACGACCAGGCACCAGTGGGGGACGTGGTTTGGTGGTGGGGGAGAACCCTCTCTTGCTGCAGGCCATACTGTCCAGGGGTGTCCCTGGCTGCACCTCCCCAGAACTCTTTTCAGGTGTTGATTCGGATGAGACATATGTGGATTTGCAGGTATGTGTTCATGGAAGGGATACTGTTCTGCCCGACCCACCTGCACCAGGGGTAGAGCCCACTATGGGGATGTCAGTGTTGGTAGGTGCGCCTGTGGTGGTTACGGATGCAGGGCCACACTCCGCAACATCTGATCCTGTTCCTGGGCCAGCAGATCAGAGGGGAAATGCAGTCCTGCATCCTCAGGCAGTGCCGACACAGCAAGGCGCAGTTCGCCTTGCCCTAGACAGGTGTGGTGCCCGCCAACGCGGTAGCCGTCCGCCACCGGGCAATACCGCATGGGAGCAATCCATATACGGTATGGCCAACCAACAGGCAGCATCATCAGAAATGATTGCTCAAGCCCTGGAGAGGGTGGCCACTTCCATTGTCCCCCCAGAAATGCAGATGGAGCTACTACAGCAGGCAACAGACTCCATTTGCCAATCAGTCAGGGAGGACATTTTGGCGTCCAACAGGGACAGACAGGCGGCCCTGGACAATCTGAGGGAATCAATTTCTCTAGATGCCCAGGGACAGAGGGAAGCCCTGAGGGGAGAGGTCCGGCACCTCAGGCAGACTCTTGTGGACCTTGAGGCTTCCACTGTCACCAGGATGGAACAGCTGCTGGAGCGCGTCACCCGTACGCTCCTCAGCAGAGATGCAGGCAACTCGGGCAGAGGCCCGGGCAACTCGGGCGAGGTCCGGGCAACACGTCGGGTGTTGCATGGGGATCTCCGCAACATATCCCTCCAGAACAAGGCCTTCCACACCCGCATGCTTGCTGCCATGGAGGACCAAACTAGGGCTTTGCGTGGGCTGCCTCCCATAGCACCACCACCTCCTGTGGCAGCAGCAGCAGAGATTGAGGAGAGCGAATCCAGCAGTGAATCTCCCACGATTTAGTAGCCGTGCAGGCCATGAGCCCATGGAGGTGTTTTTTTTTTCCCAACATTCACACAGGTGGCTGTTGGTGGGCACCCTGTCCTCGGATCTCCTGGGTGGCCTCCCCCAGGCCCCCTAGCCCACACATGGCCATTTTTGATTTTTGATGTTTGATTTTTTGTTGCAGTGTGTTGCCTTGTGTGGCTCCCGTGGGCATCCACTGTATTCCGGCTGGGCACATGCAGGCTTGTCCTGAGTTTGGGTTAGATGCTTGGGTTCGTGAGACACACACCCCTCCTGCTTCCCGTTTCCATGGGCTTGCAAAGGGTGTGCCCAAGTGACAGTGAGTTACACAGTGACGTTGGACTCCCACGACATGTGTGGGCAGTCTGTAGTCAATGCTGTGTATACATTCCTAGTGCATATTGTTGTTGTATTGTCCACTGCATGGTGTATTGATGTGTGCTTGTGCATCCATGTCTCCCTCCTAATTTGCAGGTTCATTCCTCATGTCTTCACAAGGCCGTCTACTTTGGAGATGGAGTTCATGTTGTGAGCAGTGGACTTCCAGATGTGCGTGGCAACAACACTGTACAGTTGGAGGTGGTGGATGTGCTGGCATTCTGATGTTGTAAGACTACGTATCCTTTACCTTAGTACTGTCATGTTTATGCTATGTCGATTGTATTGTGGTAAGTATTTGGTCATGTATGTTGTTATTTCTACATTTAGGTGGGCATATTGTGTATGGCCAGTTTCCATTAGGGACACTGTACTTTGTGACACGTGTCATTTTTGGGGGATGACTTTGTTTGCTCTCACATGGCATGTCATGCCATGGTGTGTTGGGTGGCGGTGCTGGGAAGGGGTTGGGTGACATGGCACTGTTGTCATGTTGTATCTTGCAAGGGGGTAATGATTTTAGCAGCATAGAAGTGTGTCTTTTGAACACAGCATTGGTGGTGTTTGTGTAGGTAGGGAAGCACACAATGGAACACTTCCAGATGTACAATCTCAGGCTGGTATGGTTGTGACAGTTGACTGTCCATTGACACATCATAATTGTCAGTTACAATCATCATTGATTGTCAGCTGGTATGTGCCAGGGCTGTGTGCACTCCACAGGGGTGTGATTTTATGTGAAGTAATTAGCCACGAGCTGCGTACGGGCTGCCTCACCCCGTGCCCTTTCCCCTCCCATGCGCAGCGGGCATACATGTGGTTGTGGATGTGGGGGCACCACCATGTCCACGGCCAGGCCCTGGCGTGTTGCAACGTTGTGCAGGACACATGCTGCCACTATGATCCTGCACACTACTGGGGGAGCGTATAACAGCTGCCCGCCAGAACAGTCAAGGGAGCGGAAGCGTGACTTGAGCACTCCGAATGTGCGCTCCACGATGCCCCGGGTTGCAATGTGGGCTGTGTTGTATCTTACCTGGGGTGACGTGGTGGGGTTCCGAATTGTTGTCATCCTGTGGGTGCTGAGAGGGTAGGCACTGTCCCCTGGGGAGGTGGTGATGGGTATCATTAGTGGGGTTGTGACATTACTCAGTATCTGACATGCATGCATGCGCAGTGGCATTTATACTCACCGAGAAGCCATGTATCGCCATGCCGCCCAGCTTCTATGTCCCGGTTTAGGGTAGACATTCTGTAGATGAAACTGTCGTGGGTGGAGCCTGGATAGTTGGCGTATACTGAGGTGATGATTCCCTTGGCATCACATACTACCTGGATGTTGATGGAATGCCAGTGCCTGCGGTTTTGATAGATGTGCTCAGTTGCCCTGGGGGGACGTAGAGCCACATGGGTGCAATCAATGGCACCTAGCACTTTGGGGAATTGTGCCCCCCTGTAGAAATCCTGGGCGACAGCCTGCCTTTCTGCAGGTGTTCTGGGCAGGTATATGTGCCTGCGGACTGATGGGCGTTTTGTGATGATGGCCAAGACCTGGTGTAGGCAGCGTGACTGCATGGCCTGTGACACCCCCCCCCCACTATGGCACTTGTCCGCTAAAATTATCCAGTGGCCAAGAAGTGCAGTACATTGAGGACCTTCTCCAGGGGGCTGAGTGCTTGGGAGCACAGGGTGGTTGATGTGAGGTCATCCGCCCACTCACTGACCAGGTCGAGTATTATGTGAGGTGGAAACCTGTACCTCCCATACACATAGTCATCAGGCATCCCAAAAAGGCTGGTTCTGGGTGTAAAGATTCTGCCCCTGACTATCCTCCTCCTCCTCCTGCGGTATCCCACGGCCACTGCTGCTAGGAACGGTATATTCATCCTGGCGTCTGAGCTTGTTTGTTGTTTGCGTGCACTTTTATGCTGTGCGGGTCGACGTACGCCTACTTCCTGCTGGTGTACCTGTTTCCGGATTGGCCACGTTCGATTCCATGAATACGTGTTGTAGGCGAGCGTGTAAAACTTCCCGTGCACCCCTGGAATACACGTACCCAGCCCAATCGCGTGTGAAACTTCCTGCGCAACCCTGAAATACCCGCACCCAGCCCAATCACGTGTAAAACTTCTCATGCACCCCTGAAATACACACACACGCTCTCCCAGGCCCGATCGCGTGTGGAACTTCTCGCACACCCTGAAATACACGTACCCAGCCCAATCGCGCGTGAAACTTCTCGCGCACCCCTGAAATACCCGCACCCAGCCCAATTGAGTGTAAAACTTCCCTTGCACCCCTGAAGTACACATACCCAGCCCAATCGCGTGTGAAACTTCTCGCGCACCCCTGAAATACACGTACCCAGCCCAATCGCGTGTGGAACTTCTCGCGCACCCCTGAAATACACGTACCCAGCCCAATCGCGTGTGAAACTTCTCGCGCACCCCTGAAATACACGTACCCAGCCCAATTGCGTGTGGAACTTCTCACGCACCCCTGGAATACACGCACACGCTCCCCCAGGCCCGATCGCTTGTGAGACTTCTCGCGCACCCCTGAAATACACGTACCCAGCCCAATTGCGTGTGAAACTTCTCACGCACCCCTGAAATACACGCACACGCTCCCCCAGGCCTGATCGCGTGTGAAACTTCTCGCGCACGCGTGTTCCCGAAACCCGTAATACACGTTCCCCGCTTTGCGTTTGCTGTTTGCCAGTCCAGTGAACTGGTCCAGGGTTGGCGCAGCCCATGGCGATGTTTTTGCGATCTTGATGGCTTTTCCTTGCGCTAAGGCGTTCTTGGGGGCGTAACTGGCGCTGCTGCAGGCTCGCTGCGCCTCTCTGCGCCACGTCTGCTTTTGGAGGCGAGAATCCATGAATACGCTGTGCGCGGAAATTGATTTTATCGCACGCGGCTGGCGCAGACATTCGCAAGGGCACGCTGTGCGCCAGCAGCGTGCGAAACTTTTGTGAGGAATTACATGAATCGGCCTGTATGCACCTTTCATAATAAGAGCATCTGTTTCCATAGTGTTTAGAAGCTGGAGAATGATGGTATGCAGCACTCTACAAGAACACCATATTATCGTTCTGCTTTTGGTGCGGCGGGACGCTTCTTTCTTCTGAGATACTTTCCCGTGTGCTTGCAGCGCCAAGAGGGCCTTAACTACGCAAAGCAGCGCTGTAGAAAGCTTTACAAATGAACACACAATTTTGCAATCCCTACCAGAGGCCCACAATCCTAACATGCACTACATTTCTGTGTTGGATACTTTTAGCTCCAGTGCAAAATGTTCCTAATTAGCAAATCGCAAATCAATATTTAGCCTGCGTCCTTGCAAAATAAGTAATTAGTCCGGGGCACCCAATGTCCTGCCTGCAGCAGAGGCTTGTAGAGCAGGGCGCAGTCACTTGCCTTTCAGTGCATTTTAAGCACATTTCAACGCCAGTTTACATGCCTTTAGAAACAGAACCAGCAATCAGTGAAATCATTAGACAGAAATCAATTATAATTTGCAGTCTTAAAGTTGGCACTAAAGGGAAGGTGTTAGCTCCATCGGAAAGAGGATGCAAGTTCACAAACTCAAAGCTGCAATGAATAATTTAATTTAAAAAAAAAAAACTGAGAACGTGGCTAAACAACCCTAATGGCTTATAATTAATCTCGCGCATACTTCAGGAGGTGCGTGCAATCACCGCACTGTGAGGTGTGTGCAGCTAATGCTGCGCCCCCTTTGAGTAAAAATAGTATTGCCGGCCCCCCACCACCCCCCATGAATAAAATATATTGTTGCCGGGCCCTCCCAGATGCCATATATGCTTACATTTCCTATTCAATTTAGTCACTGTACTCCCTTTTCAAGAGCCTTGCCCCCTCCTGGACCTCACGGGTGACCAACCCCCCAGTTTGAAGATCACTGCTTTAAGGGAACATTTTGCAAAATCTTCATATGAACAGCAAGCGTTGGTCAGAATAAATATCCTTAAGCGGAAAAAAATATGCAGAGGAAAAAAAAAAAATTCAGCAATCATACATCGTAAATAAACACAATAAAACAATCTCAGATAAAGGAATAAAAAACATGATAAAAAGTCTGGCCAAACCCTTTGCGGCCTCCCCAAACCCTGTCCTAATAGCTAGTGACTGTCATTCTCATTGGGCATGGCTGTTATGCGCAGAGGGTGAACAGATTATCAAAACAGAAAGAAACGGTATAGACCAAAGACATAATGATAGAACTACCGCTCTCCACCCTGCCCTTCTTTACCCACCCCAAACAAGCCTTCCAGGACCCCTCTATGGGATCTCTCCGGGGCTTTAAATGGGTTGACGCTTGCCATGGCAGTATCAGAAACATCTTTCTGAGATGGGGTGCTATCAGTTCTCATAAAGTCCCCCGCTAGCCCCAACCGCTGAGGCTGCTAAAAGCCAATGTTTTTTTTTTTTAATATAAAGCCTGAAGCTCTCACTCAAGCGCGAGCGCTTAAGGCTTTATAAAAAAAAGGGGGCTTGTCTTTCTTAATGGTGGTGCCAACCTTCATCAGGCATCCGTTTACCTATGAGAGGCAGTGAGTACCATTGCATCATCTCTGCATATCCTGGTTAAAGGGATGTCTGGCGAGAGGTTGCACCACCACTACTGAGATGCAGCAATCACCCAAGGGTGAACACTTCATTTCTGAGAGGGATGCCTGGCGAGGGTTGGTGCCACCTTTATGGAAGAAAGGGTCTGGGGCCGATCCCCGCAAGAGATGCCTGCATGACCACCCACGCACCCTGCAATATGAGGACAATGACCGCTGCCTCTTACTTAAAGGAATTCCTAGCGAGAGTCAGTGAACACCTATTCTTCCTTAACGGTGGTGCCAACCCTTGGCAGGCATCTCTTTGGCTAAGAAATTTCAGCAGGGATCAGAACCCTCGCATAACCCGTAGATTATATCGGAGTCCTAATGAATTCAGTGGAAGTCGGGATATTGGTGATGATCTCATAGTCCCCCAGACGAGCCTTGATTCCCAGAAAACAGTGATTGCGGTGCATTGTAGGGTGGCCTTGCCCGGGTGTTTGAGGGCGGGTGGTAATGTTCAGCTAAAGTTGCCAGATCATTCGGTGGACCTTCCGATAGGTAGGCCCGCAACCCCCAAAGCCAAACATCACCCCGAGGGAAACTCAGTTGGATTCTGGCGTCCCAGAGATGAACCTAAAACCTCCATCGCATGTCTTTGTAGCTTTGAGGCCCCCAGACCTACTACAATAAGGGTCCCAGGGCTATCCATGGCCTCAAGTCACTTGCCTCAAATCACACATGATCAAGCAGGCACGTTCTGAGCAGGCATTAATAGAGCAGTCTGCCGGTGCACGTGATGTCGCATCGGATACTTTTAGTGACACACAACTGGAGCCTACAGGGCTGTATGGAGAACCAACAATGACGACATTTTTTTTTAAAGAGGCGCTATATTACACGGTGTGGACAATCTGAACACCTGTAGGTAGGGTTTGAGTTTTTTTCGTACAGTAACATTTGGAAAGATTGGTCCAAATTGTGTATTTTAACCCCTTAACTGCTGAGCATTAATCAAGTCTGTGCAAAAAGGACGAGAATACTATACAGTGATTACAAAATAGATAAACATGACAAAAACAATGGCCTAACAACATGTGTTGAGAGGGAGTAACACCATAGTGGATGTTTCATAACAAATTCTTTACAGAAGCGGCCCCAGGTGCAGAGGCCCACTGGGACATCTCCCAATAGGACAGTCCAGCATTGGCTGTTGGGAGCCAGGAGATGTGTGTTGTTTGTTGGCTCACGTTTTAATTGATATAATCACGGGAGCAAAGCCTTAATCCCACCTACCTTTATTTGGATACAAGTGTACGATCCTGGGCACAGCACTCCATCTCTGAGTGGCCCATTTCCCTCATCCTACTAATACTGTGACCAATTTAAAATGCGTAATGCTAGTACCAAACACTGCATAAACAGTGAACTTCTAAATGCAAGTTTGATCTCCCATCTAACCCTCCCAAATGCACATGTACACACACAAAGTACTGCATACAGGAAAACATTTCGCAACAATGACTTTAGGTCTGGTGAGTTCTCATGTAGTCCTTATATAAGTGTGTTGCACCGCATGTGCTGTCCACTATATAGCCTGCATACTAGCACGCGGAGTACTATGTTTACATCACTTGAACCCCCTGGCATTTCCATTAAAAACCTAGTGAATGGTGGCCAGGGCCTGGTGCACACATGTGGACTGTTGTGAAAGTGTTGTGGTGCAGGAAATGGTTTGATTTTATGATCCATGCTGTCTTGCACACACCACTTAAAACGAATGATTCACAGAGCGTTTTCCGATGGGATTGCGCCATTATGCAACGCTCCCGCTTGCCCTTCCGCCTGCTGTGCAGCGAGATGCTCATGCAGGAAAGGTTTAAGGCCCAAACTCACTAAAGCAAATGGCTACGAGATGTTCTTCGAGCAAAGTGCCGGCGACATTTTGCGGCCACTGGCCTTTCCCAGCATGCATCACTATTCTCAGGGAGTACCTGACTGCAGGAGGGAGGGTCGGTCTGCACACGGTATGAGAAGAGTTGTGTATACTGTGGCAGGCAGAGGCAAGCGCCCCGGAATGCATGTGTGGGTCTTCAGCAATCAGACCAGGCAAGGTCAGTGGTATCAAGTGCAGCGCAATCCGACCTGCGCCAGAGCAGTGGTATGAAGTGCAGCGCAATCAGACCTGCGCAAGGGCAGTGGTATCAAGTGCAGCGCAATCCGACCTGCGCCAGAGCAGTGGTATGAAGTGCAGCGCAATCAGACCAGGCAAGGTCAGTGGTATCAAGTGCAGCGCAATCCGACCTGCGCCAGAGCAGTGGTATGGAGTGCAGCGCAATCAGACCTGCGCAAGGGCAGTGGTATGAAGTGCAGCGCAATCAGACCTGCGCCAGAGCAGTGGTATGAAGCGCAGCGCAATCAGACCTGCGCAAGGGCAGTGGTATGAAGTGCAGCGCAATCAGACCTGCGACAGAGCAGTGGTATGAAGCGCAGCGCAATCAGACCTGCGCCAGAGCAGTGGTATGAAGCGCAGCGCAATCAGACCTGCGACAGAGCAGTGGTATGAAGCGCAGCGCAATCAGACCTGCGCCAGAGCAGTGGTATGAAGCGCAGCGCAATCAGACCTGCGACAGAGCAGTGGTATGAAGCGCAGCGCAATCAGACCTGCGACAGAGCAGTGGTATGAAGCGCAGCGCAATCAGGTATGAAGTGCAGGTGGCATTGTTAGGCTGCCACATAGTTCCATGTCTTTTAAACCCTAATTTGTTCATCCTTGAAAGTTTGACGTTTTAATTTTCACTACTAAGTAATTCAGTGCAGTGAATATTCTGCAATGCAATCTGAGTGCCGTAAACCAACCAACCTACCTACTTCCTTCCTTCCTTCCTTCCTTCCTTCCTTCCTTCCTTCCTTCCTTCCTTCCTTCCTTCCTTCCTTCCTTCCTTCCTTCCTTCCTTCCTTCCTTCCTTCCTTCCTTCCTTCCTTCCTTCCTTCCTTCCTTCCTTCCTTCCTTCCTTCCTTCCTTCTTCCTTCCTTCCTTCCTTCCTTCCTTCCTTCCTTCCTTCCTTCCTTCCTTCCTTCCTTCCTTCCTTCCTTCCTTCCTTCCTTCCTTCCTTCCTTCCTTCCTTCCTTCCTTCCTTCCTTCCTTCCTTCCTCCCTTCCTACCTTTATCTCTTCCTTCTTTCCTTCCTTGTTCAGATTTTTTAATGTGTTCTTACTGCCATCTGCTGGAAATGAGGGGTACTGTTGAATGAATGTCGGTTCATATATTATCACATACGCCTAAAAGAGATAATTTGAAAGGGATTCCTTTCGTTATAGGGTACACTACAGTGCAATGCGAAGACACTTCAAACGTGCAAGATGCGGGGAAGGGGATTCGGTGGTGGGAGGGAGGGGGTTAAGATCTTAAGGAGTGCACATGTTTAGGTTAACATGTCAGTGACTATAACACAGGGGTCTGCAACGTTGGGCTCTTAGTTGCGCTGGGCTACAACTCTCATCAGCCTTTGCCAGCATTGTCTGTGATGGGCCATCGTTGGCAAATTAGTCCAGAACACCTGTAGAGCCGCAGATTGCATGCTGCTGCTATAAGGACATGCCATGTAAACTTTGCCATCAAGCACAATCCTCCCCCAACCCTCTCTGACTCCAAACCATGCAGGAATGACCCAGCTGTGATCGTCAGGCTGTGGATGTGTTAAGCCAGGGCCAGTGAACCAGAGTTACACTTGATCCACTTATAACCAATGGTCCCAGGTTTGTTAGTGTGAATACACGTAATATTTCTCTGCAAGCACCAAATGAGTGTTTGCTTTATAACTAAGGGGGTAATTCATAGAATTCGGCGCACAAGTGGCACACGTGGCTGGCGCACAGTGTGCACGTGCGGCAGTCTGCGCCAGCCGCGTGCGCCAAAAACCATTTCAGCGCACAGCGTATACATGGATTTTAACATCCAAAACCAGCCGTGGTGCAGAGTGGCGCAGCGACCCGGCAGCAGCGACAGTTACACCCCCAACTCTGCCCCGTGCATCATGAACAGTGCACAAATCCAGTACATGGCGCAAAGGCCAGTGGACAAGCATACAGCCCCCCAACCACGAAAACGCAAAACCCCAGTGCACCCCTCAGAATACACGTACCCCATTCGCGCTAGTGAAATCGCGTGTAAAACTCCCCGCGCACTCCTCAGAATACACGTACCTCTCTCGCGCTAGCGAAAACACATGTAAAACTCCGCCCTGTGGTGTGGGCAGCCAGTGGGGCATGCACTGGGGTGATGGGCTGCCTGTGGGGAATGTTGAGGGTGGATGGGCTGCATGCGTGTATTTCTGGGGGTGCGCAGGGAGATTCACACGCGATTTCGCTGGTCGAGCGGGGTACGTGTATTCCTAGGGGTGTGTGGGGAGTTTCACACACGATTTCGCTGGTCGAGCGGGGTACGTGTATTCTGAGGGGTGCGCGGGGAGTTTCACACACAATTACGCTGGTTGAGTGTGGTACGTGTATTCCTAGGGGTGTGCGGGGAGTTTCACACGCAATTTCGCTGGTCAAGCGGGATATGTGTACTCCGAGGGGTGCGCAGGGAGTTTCACACACGATTTCGCTGGTCGCGCGGGGTACGTGTATTCTGGGGGGCGGGGAGTTTCACACGCAAATTGGCTGTGTGGGTCCTCCCAGGTGTGCCCTCTCCCCCCTCCACAAGCCCTGCAGGCAGCCCACACCACAGGGGACTACCCTGCACCCCTGGCCATGCCCCGCAGGCAGTCCATCCACCCTGGCCATGCCCTGCAGGTAACCATTCCACCCTGGGCATGCCCGCCAGCCAGCCCACATGTCACCATGCACTAGTGAGCACCAACTCATGTCCCCCTGCACCCCCACCCACCCAGCAGTGACAGGCACCTGCCAGCAGGCCCGACTCATGTCCCCCTGCACCCCCACCCAGCAGTGACGGGCACCTGCCAGCAGGCCCCGACTCATGTCCCCCTGTACCCCCACCCACCCAGCAGTGACGGGCACCTGCCAGCAGTCCCCGACTATTGTCCCCTGCACCCCCACCCAAGCGGTGACGGGCTCCTGCCAGTAGGCCCCGACTCATGACCACCTGCACCCCCACCCACCCAGCAGTGATGGGCACCTGCCAGCAGGCCCCGACTCATGTCCTCCTGCACCCCCACCCACCCAGCAGTGACAGGCACCTGCCAGCAGCCCCGACTATTGTCCCCTGCACCCCCACCCACCCAGCGGTGACAGGCACCTGCCAGCAGGCCCCGACTCATGACCCCCTGCACCCCCACCCACCCAGCAGTGACGGGCACCTGCCAGCAGGCCCGACTCCTGTCCCCCCCAACACGCCATCATGATCCACAATCATGGGCCTTATGGCCACCCAAATCACACTGCACGCCACCCCTGTCCAAAGACCCAACCAAGTATTACATCCTTCCCACATTGAAATGCTCATTACATGGCACAACTCAAATGGCAAGTATGTACATCAACACATGTCCGTCACACACACACAATGGGTGCCAGTGAATGTGAAAACCCACATTGTGACATGCATTAAACCAATGAGAGAATACCACACATTGAAGTATGAAACAAAAATGTACTGAACACAAAATGAAGGGAATTAAATGAAAACACACAATAATGGAAATAAGAAATAAAATGCAGCATATCCCAAAATGAATAAAATACATGAAAGCAGAATCCAAATAAATCCAAATGAAAATGTGCCTATCCAACAAAGCAAATCCAAAGGGAAAGAAATAAGTAAAATCCATTGCTCCATGGTGAAAAAAAAAAATAATGATAATAAATCCACTGTTCAACTATATACAAATAACAAATCCAGGGTCCATGAGCCCAACTATTGAAATGAAACCTACAAAAAAGACTACCTAATAAAGAACTATCTACAAAAAGGTGGGGCAAGTGGCCCAAATGAAAGAAAAACATAAATGAAACCTAACACTAACTAACTATATACAATGGCGGCGGGCAAGTCCTATGGCTCACTTGTCGATTTCCCGGGCCAGAGCATCATCGAACTCCTGTTTTATGTCCTGGAGGCGGGCCTCTTCCATGGCCCCGAGGATTTCGCAGGGATAACGCCATGTCCACCTTCAACTCCCTGCGAATTGCCTCGAGGCACTCAGCCCGCCTCAGCGCCCTGCGCATGGAGTTCTCCGCCCTGACCATAGTGAGCCGCGCCTCTTCTGCCTGCCGCCGCTCTGCATCTATGTGCTGGCCCAACCGCTGCCACACGGAAGACACTCCCAATCCAGGGTCCTCTTGCCTCCTGGCCGATGCCTGCCGCTCTGATGTCCACCTCTGACCTCCACCTCTTGGACCTACCCTCGGCAGCTGCGGCCATGGACGCGGCACCAGACTCCTCACTCCCCGACAAGATGACAACATTGGAGGAGCGCCGGGCCTTGCGTCTCCAGCTGGCAGTGCAATCCCTGCCGCTTTGCTCCACAGCACCGTTTCTGCCCTCTTCGTCAGTTAACGCTGCAGACAGGGAGAGATAGAACACAGGGCACTGTACAATGGTCTGATACACACATGACAGTTGTACATGAGTGGCAGTGTCAAACTTTACACATGGCATCACACTCCTCAGCACACATGTCATTTCAACTCACACACATGAGCAAATAAACAGGAATGTTGCACCAGGCTGCACCATCCATTCACAGACAACATCGTGAGCAGCCAAAGGTGAGCCTGACATCACATGCAACACAGGGAGTGCAGAACACATGAACACATGCCACCAGACAGACATGCATCTGTTCATCTCCACCACCTGTTGCACTGATAACATCACCATCTATGTCACATCTGGCAATCAGCCTCCTACATGTCAGTGTCACATGCATCCATGGTGTATCACAGTTGCATACTTGTCAAATACACACACATGCAAATGTACATAGTGCAGATACATGCAGGTGGAAGCAGCATCCATTTGTGACACCACAGCCATGCCACAGTACATACACAGACATTTAAAAATGTGTGCACCCACACCTGCATTTGGCCAGCATGCTTACCAACACATACACCATCGATGTGTCTCACACGAGAGGACTCACATGCGGCAGGCTCATGTCCCTGTACATACACATCCATACATGGCCCTACAAAGACATATGTGCAACCTGCACACTCCTGCCACACCTCAACATGCACTGCGTCCAATCAGTACGCATGTACACTTACCGCTCGACTCCAGACGGGTCTTCCTCTCAAGGACCTGGAGGTGGAGCGCTGGGCATATATGTTCCAGGACCCTCACCCCTCAGCATCTGCTGCCTTCAAGAGGCACCGGGCCTTGTTGAGGGTCCTGGACCTGAAGTCCTCCCAGCGCTTCCGGACGTGTTGAATGTCGCGGACTGCCACCCCCTCCACATTGATGGCAGTCACAATATCCATCCAGATCCTCTTCCGTCCTTCATTGTCGGTGTGCAAACTTCCAAAGAGGGCATCATACTGCCTCAGGACTTGCTCCATCAGGATACCAACTTCATTGGCACTGAAGTTGGTAGCCCTCTGCCTCTCTGCTGGGGGGGTTGCCACTAGTGCCAGATGGTGTTGTGTCTGACATGGCAACCCCTGAGGCAGGTGTGGGTGGGGAACTGGGTCCTGGGGCTGGGCTGTGGAGCGATGGTATCCCAGTCAGGAGTCTTCTGTTCCAGCAGGGGTGGACACAGCAACTGCACCCCTGCAGATGGCTGACATGCAGGCACCAAACAGCAGGACATGTGGGCAGCAGGCAGGCAGACAGCAGCAGATGGCAGGTGCGAGTGTGCTGGGGGCTCTGGGGGCAGGAAAATGGCCTTCTGGGCAGGAGCATGGTCTTCCATGTGTTGCTGCGTGGCCATCTTGATACGGAGTGATTTGGCACATGAAAAAACTGCACGTCAGTGTGTAATTCGAGGAAAGGTCCTTAGCGCCTAGGTGCGTCTCTGATGTTACGTGCGAGGGCGTTTCCCTGTGACGGATGCATAGTGATCCAGCACGTGAAAAAACAGCACGTCCGTGTGTTAATGTGTGTAATTCGAGGAAAGGCCCTTGGCGCGTAAGCGCGTCTGTGATGTTACGGGCGCAGGTGTTGCCCTATGCATGGGTTAAAGGTGAGCGAGGGCCAGCAAAACACTGTACGTGCTGTCCGTGGAGAGCGACGCGTGTGTTTACTCTGCTGGAAAAACATGCGATTACTTCACAGCGTCTGAATCACGTACTTCTTATTTTGGCAGGGTGTTGCCTATGCGCACAAGCACGTGTGTTTTTTTTTTTTGCACGCAAGGCAGACGGTGATTCGCATGCGCTTTTTTCCCACTGTGGTACTGTCGGGGGGGGAATTCTCCGGGGGTCGCGACCTAGGCCAATCAATATCTATGAGCGGCCGCACGTGATGTTTTCGTGCTCCGCCCCCTCCTTCTTCGTAACTTAGCGGACTGCTCTCGCACTTGTCCAGCTACCATTCACTTCACCGTCAACACTAATATATCAAACCTTCGCCGCGCACCTGTGTAAAACCTCCCACCTCCCATATTCTATTCCTCCCCCCTCCCTCACAATTTCACATTGCTTGTTGGGCGTGGCATACTCACCAAGTTCTCTTGATGCGGGGCCGCTCGACTGCGTGCACCACTCCAAGCGGCTCGCCACCTCCCCTCGTCTGGACCACGTCTGGACACTCGCCAACCGCGGGCGGGATACTTCTCAACTGGCTCCCGAAGGCCAATATCCGATTTGTGTTGTCCGGTCTTCTCGCAGTTCCGCGATGGTCCTGTAGTCCTCAAAAGGGGGCAGCGGCAGAGAGCACTCGGAAAAATAAAATAAAAAGCAGATCTTAAACAGATCTCAGCAGTGCCTCCAACTTGTCAGGGGGGAAATTCTCCCGGGGTCGGCTGGGCCGTCCGCGGACCTCCGGGCAGGTAGGCCCCAACTCCTCCCGCGTATCCCAAAAATGAGTATGAGACACACACAAGAAGCAAGGTTGTTCTGCTGTTTATTGAACAATGGCAGGGATGGGTCTAGGATCGTACGCGTCCGTCCTGACTCTCGAAATTCGTGGGGCTCGCAGGCCCCTTTTTGCCTCAGTATGACGCGCTACTTGCGTCACCTGGGAAAGTTAGCAAAAAAAAACATATCGCCACTCTGAATTGGTTCCTCGAGTGGTAGGGTTAGTATAGCATACGTATAGAGGACGTTGTTAGTGGTTAAGGGTCAGTCAGGTGGTATACTTGGGTTGTCCCTTCTATTAGATACATAAAAATTGTTACACGAAGACCCCTGATGATTGGCTAATGTTAATGGCGTCAGTGATGAGTGCCCCATGTTCTGATTGGTCCACTCGCGAGCCCCCAAGCCTGGGACCATCGTTGTTCCCAGCTCGCGGTGTACCTGTCATTTGCAACAATATGTAACTATGTGTTTGTGCAGACAATGAGTGGATTTGCTCATATGCTTGAGAGCAGACTATTCCCACCGCTGTAGGTGTCCATTGGGTCATTTCATTGTTGCAGCCTGTGTCTCAAACGTGGGACCTAGGCGACTTCTCCCTCCTGGGTCTGGCACCCTGTCAGGTTCGGCTTGGTCACGTGAGGAGAGACCGTGGTTGAGGCAGAATTCTGCACATTTAATGTTGTATTTTCCACTGTGTTTCTGGTTTAGTTTGCAGGTGTGACCTTGGCTTCGGCTTGTGGCATGCGAGTTGCAACATTGCCCCCTTGGCTGTCGGTTCTCGCTGGGCTCATTCTGCAGGGTCAGCAATTGTACTCTTGTTCGTTCAATGTTCGTGGAGGCTCTTGCTTGCGGCCTACTTGGGCCTGGTGCATAGGTGGGGATGTTTAATGCACGGCCCTTTAGGTTACGGTATCATATTGCTTCATATCCAGTATCATGTCTTCGTTGCATTTTTCATCACAATGCATGGGTTAGGAGAAGCGTCTGCAAGCATTTTAGATGAGTGCTTTGTGCGTCTTGCGTTTCTGCATTTTGAAAAACCTATGTGAAAAATAATAAAGATGCGCGTCAGTGGGTGTGTCCGTCACCTACGTCATAGCACTGAATATGTTCTTCTTGTGGATTGGTGTGGGAGTGTCCAATGTGCATGGTTGCACGGGTGTTCTGACCATTGGCCAGGTCGTCATGGCATCTCTAACGATGTGTTTATTTACTGTTGAATGGTTCAGTCAAGTTCATCCATGCCGCAGGTGTCGGCTTGAGTAGGGCAGGCTGGTGGGCACATCCGTATGTTCCTGTACCAGGGTATTTGGTCATCTGGTAGATAGGCAAATGCATCTCGTGGCGGGTTTCTGGGCCGCGATCCTCTAGGCCAGGGGCGCGAGGGGATTGGGGGGAGTCTTTTGTCCCATTCTCCCACTTCAGTCCCCCCTCTGGTCGACTTGTCGACCACAAACATATCTTTTTCCTTATCTCCTCTTACTCTCCATATTTTAGTTACTCCTCCCAGGTGTCCATAGTGGTTGACATGGTCTTCAAATGACCAATACATATACACACAGCTTCCTCCAGGTGTGCAGTATACCCATTTCCCGATGTAGCTCCTCGGGTTTCTTGGGTTTTCGAGCTTCACGGATGGCGGGTCCAGGTGGTTGGTGATGATTTGTTTGCGTAGTTTTTCTCTTTCTTTTATTATTGTGTCTGTGTGCTGGCCATCATCAGTCGGCATCAAGGGGTGCATACCAACCATTTCGATCATTTCGTCTGTAGTGCGTGCTTTCCGGGCTTTCCAAAACCTTATTATGATCAGTGCAGCTCCAGCCAGTATTATACATCCAACTATAATCTTCAGTCCGTCCGACAGCCACAATGGCATCCATGACCATAACATTGAAAACCAGCTGTCATCCTTCTTCACTCCTTTACTTTCTTCCATCATTTTGGAGTGCATCTGGGCCAGTTGTGATACTGCTTCGGTGAGTGTACCATTGTCAGCATCGTTAGCAGCAATAAATGTGCAGCATGATTGTCCTATCTTTGCGCAAACTCCTCCTTCCATTGCTGTAAGGAGATCTAATACGTATCTGTTCTGTAGTGCTACCATCCTCACTGCTCGCAGTTCCTCTTTTATTGAGTTGAATCCATTTACTGTAGAATTAATTGTCATCATCAGCTCCCATCGGGTTATCTGGAGCCATTTTGCGTTTGCGTAAGCTTGTAGTCCCGGATGTATTATTGACGAGAAAAACATTGCTGCTCTGCTGAATAGTCTGTGTTCTGGTGGGATTGAAGTGAGTGCTGTTTCTGACCTTCCCCATAGGTAATTTCCTGTCAGAGGTTCTCCTTGTCTCTTTTTTCTATTCAGGACATTATTGTTGTTGTTGTTTTCGTTGTCTGACCCCCTCTGAGATTGTACAGACCTCTTCTTCCTCTTGTTTACTTCATCCATTTTAGGGAAGTTTGCCATGTTCACATGTTTCTGGGGCACCACTAGTGATGGTACGTTAATGTGTACCATTGTGCATATACCGTTCCACAGAGGGGGCAGTGTGTGGTATGCCTTGTTTCCGCAGGCCCAGTAGTGGTCCATTAATACTGCTGTTCCTGCTCCCCCCTCTGGTAGCTCTAACACGCTGGCACAGTTGGTGTTGTATCCCATGTCCACTTCTCCTCTATGTTGGTAGCATAGCTTAGGCGCAGACAGCGGCAGTATGCTCATTGGGTCTTCATCCTTCTCCATCCACGTCAGCATGGGTACGTACTTGCCCCAAATCGTCCAACATCTGTTATTGTGTTCATCAATAGTGGTAATATTTTCTCTTGTTACCATGTTGCTGCCAACCACTCCTATGTCCCATTTGTTGTCCATGTACACCTTCCCTGTTATTGTTACCAGTGGTCTTTCCCAATATCCTTGTGTACCAGGAACTTCAGTGGCGTACCAGTCACATGGTAGGTATTGTAGTGTTACTTTCTTCGTTTCTTCCTTTTCAGGACCACTTGTCTGGTATCTGAATGCTTCAGCATGCAAACTGCTCTTGTGGTAACTCAAATAAGTCTTGAGGAAGTTATTTTCGTATGGATATGTGTCTCGCGTTTTCCACACCAGTCTCACCACCGTCCCTTGAAATCTCCCTCTCGTTTGGAATAGTGCCAGGTATATTATACATCGTGCTGTCTTTTCATCTATTTCTGTGGCAACGAATGTTCGAGAAGTGCTCATGGCGTATGGGATCAATGAGCAGACATAGCAGCTATCTTCTGTTGTCTGCTTACCTATTTGGGTCATGTGCTGGTACCACATGTTGTCCGAGACGTGTGCTGAATCTGTTATGTAATTATCAATGCCTTTATTATCTGAGTATGTGCTGCGTTTAACTTTATTTCCCTTATGTGGAGGTTTGCTAGTACCACCTGACTTAACACCTGTTGCAGCCGTGGGTGGGGGTACATTAGGTTTGGTGTAGCCAAAATATTGATAGCATAACTTTTCTGCCATACAGAGGCAGCCAAAAAACCAGTGATCATCAAAACCCCTATCATCTTTATTACAAAAGCTAGTCTCACCGGCATTTGCTCTTACCTTGCTGCAGTCTGGCAGCTTATTCTTGCGACGTTAAAGTTGCCTGCCTGAAAATTCTCAATACGCTTGTTATTATTGTTAGTTGTTGTTATCAAGCCCTCCCTATCAAGTAGTCGTTCAGTGCCCAGGCGAAGAGCTGTTCCCACGCCAATCTAAGCGATCTGTCTCTTAGGGCAGGTAAGTGTTGGTGAAGATGGGGCATTGATTGTTCTATGGCCAAGATAAATGCGGTGTAGTAAACACGTATCCTCCTTCTTTTTAGGTACTTTGGCCTTTTTATGTGATATACAAATTGGTGTGATAGGGCTTCAGGGTAATTATCGTCTGAGGGTAGCATCTACTCCTGGTTAATGTACACTGTTTAATATCTTATTTTCTTAGCAATACAATAATACACGGTACCTGCATGTGCGAGAAAGAAAAAGAGAACATACAAGTGTTTACATGTGTATATGTGCAAAAACAATGTCCTTCAATTGGGTGGTGGCTGTAGTGGGTAGGGGGTTTGTGGGCAGAGGGTTTGGGGCTCAACTGGCGGCAGTCTCTTTACTCTTTGATCGTGTGACCATGGGGTGGGCGGTATGGGAATTACCAGTTTCTATTTCAGTACTTGTCTCTGGGTATTCTGGGGGGTGGCAGGGTATGGAGACACTGAGGTCGTCAGCTGTGGTAGACGTCTCTTTCTCCGTAGGTGACGCTGTCGCTGTTCTTCCAATGGCCCTGTCGGTGACGCTAGGGCGGGTCTGGAGTTTGCAGATCTTCACGTCGTGTAGGTGATTCCAAGCACGTTTATCCTGCAACTTTACTGCTCTCGTAGATACCTCCTCTACCAGGTGGGGACCAGTGAAGCGTGGGCTGTTCCACTTTCGATTGAAATTGCGGAGTGGCACGTGGTCACCTTTAGCAATTTTGCACAGTTTTTCCTTTTCCAATTCTTTATCCGCGTCTTCTTGTTGATGACTCTTAGACCCGCCCCGCGTGCACTCGAGCTGTTGAGACACAAACACTACACTAGTAATCAAAGAAGACACATATTGGTACATTTCATCACCAAGAACAGTTGCAGTGTTTTCATAGTCTGTGAATGCTCTTGATGTTGGCGTTAGAGGAAGGCGCATTTGACATCCGGTCACCACCTCGTGAGGAGTGAGGTGGTGGTCGGAGCCTGGTCTATTCCTTAGCTCAAATAGAGCTAGTGGAAGGCAATACAACCAACTCTTCTTTGTCGTTTGCTGTATCTTTGCAATTGCCTCCTTCAATAGGCCATTCAGGCGTTCGCATATACCGTTGGCCTGCATGTGATATGCACACGCAAATTTATGCTTGATGTTCAATAAGGATGTGATGTGCTGGAACATTTCATTAGCGAAATGCGGGCCGTTATCCAACCGCAGTACCTCGCACACTCCCCACCTGGGGAAAACCTCCCTCACTAGAAATTTAGCTGCTCTGAATGCATCTGGATGTGAGCAGGGTCCTGCCTCAATCCACCTGGAGAATGGGCATACCACTACAATCATATACCTATTTCCTTGACATACGTTGATCATATCAACGTAATCAATATGGATGTGCAGGAAGGGTCCCTCTGGCCGGGGTATAGTACCTTTTATCACTTGCAGCGTGCGACCGGCCGTAAACTATTGACATGTGAGACAATTGCTGATAAAATTTGTCACATGGGAATTTAACTCGGGGCAGAACCAATCTTCCCTAATTCGTGCTGCAATAGCTTCCTTGCCTGTATGAGCTGGGTGGTGGAGTTGGCTCAAGGCGGTGTTCAATAGTGCCAATGGCATTACCATCTTTCCAGTGTTACCTTGACGCCATAGTGCGTCAGTTGGTGACATTGTACATCCTCTTTTTACCCATATTTCTTTTTCTGCCATTGGTGCAGCCGCTTGTAACTCCATTATTTGTGTGGCTGGGATATGAGTGTACCCTTCTCTCATCAACATCTCTTTAGCTATCACCCTCCCTCTCCCTCTCTCTGACTCTGGGGGGTTCCATATCTCACCAAAATATGCAGCATACTTCGCATGTGCGTCTGCTGCTGCATTTCCTTTTGAGATATGATCTTCTCCGTTAGTGTGTGCGAGTCATTTGACCAAAGCTAGTTCTTGGGGATCATTTTTACTTCAATTAACTCAGCTAATAAGAGAGCATGTTGCACTGGGGTGCCGTCAGCTCTCCTAAACCCTCTTCTCCTCCATTTTGTCAATCCTGAGTGGACAGTAGACGTGACATATGCGCTATCAGAATATATAGTAACTCTTTTGTCAAAGCTTTCCTTCAACGCCAAGATCAGTGCAACCAATTCTGCTGCTTGAGCAGAGTAATGTTGTGGTAATTGTAAACATTTCACTGCCACACACACCAATTCCTCTGTCATTTTTACAACTGCTGCCCCAGTTCTCCTTATCCCATCACTCTGGTCTATTGTTGATGACCCATCAATGAACAAGAGCTCTCCTCCATTTAGGGCATCCTCTTCAACTTTTCTAGTATATGAGTACATTTCAGTAGTCTGTGTACAATCATGTGCATAGTCGCCTTCCTCAATAGCTTCCGCTATAAACCTTGCAGGATTAACTGTGCTGCATCTAACAATGGATAATTCTGGTCTAGATAAGATGATCTCATAACCTGACGCCCTCTGCGTGGTTAGTGTGGACTTAGGCTTGTTCAATATTGCAAATAGTGCATGTTCCACAAATAGTGTGGTTGGGCACCCCATTGTAATAGATGATGATTTCTCTACCGCGAAGGCAGCTGCGGCGAGACCTTGTTCGCAAGGGAAATGACCTAACATAACAGGATCCAAGTGACCGCTGTAAAATGCTACTGGTTTGTATACCATGCTTGTTTTTTGAGCCAACACTGCTTTCATTACTGCTGAGTCGCAATGTGAAAATATAAAGAATTGTCGTTCATAACCTGGGGTGGCCAGTACCGGAGCAGTTGATATTGCGTCTTTCAGTTCATCAAAGGCCTCTTTCATTTCCCTTGTCCACCCCAATTTTTTCTCCCCTTTGTTAGCTTCTTTTAATGCCTCAAGTAGAGGTCCTATGTATGAGCTGTAATCAAATACCCATGCTCTACAGTAGTTACACAGTCCCAGGAACTGCTGCAGTTCCCTCACTGTTTGTGGCAATGGCGTTTTTGATATAGCCTGTGCTCTTTGTGGTGCAATCTTTCTTCCGTGTTGGGATATCAGCTGACCAATGTATAATACCTGTTCCTGACAGTACTGTAACTTTTCTTTGTCTACCTTGTAACCCTTTTCAGCCAATATTGTCAGCATCTTCAATGAGTCCTCCCTGCATCTTTTTTCGCTTGTGCTGCAAATTATTATGTCGTCAACATATTGCAACACTGTGCTTTCCAATTCAATGTTTCCCAAGTCCATCTGTATTACTCTGTTGAAAATTGAGGGTGACTCGCAGTACCCTTGTGGCAATCTGGTGTGCTTCCATTTTGTGTTTCTGTACGTGAAGCTCGTCAGATCTTGTGAGTCTGGATGCAGGGATATTGAGAAAAAGGCATTTTTGAGGTCAATCACTGTAAATCGTGATGCCTCTGCTGGAATTCCACACAATATTGTGGCCGGGTTTGCTGCTATGGGGTATTCTGCTTCCACTATGTTGTTCAAGGGCCTGAGGTCCTGGATGAAACGCCAAGACCCTCCTTTAGCTTTGCGCACTGGATATACGGCTGTGTTACATGGTGATTCTGATGGTACCAATATGCCATTATTTATAAGGGCCGTTATTGTTTTATATATGCCCTCATCTGCCTCTTTTGATAGTGGGTATTGTTTCACTCTAGGGAGTATTGCACCTTTTTTCAATTTTATTCTTACTCCCCCTATACTTTTTATACATCCCACGTCATAGGGACTAGTAGTCCACAATGACGTTGGAACTTTTGCCATATCCTCCTCAAAAAAAGGAACTGGGGTGGATGTGGGTGCTTCAAGTGCCATTGCAATTTTCTGTGCCACTTTTTTGTATGTCACTCTTAGCCATATATCTACACTCATCATAAATACCATTTCACCCTATTCCTTTTCTTCTGAAAAGAGCTCCTCGTCTGACACCTGGGTGAGCCTGCATCCCTCAGCTAGGGCTATCACTGCCCTCCATGCTCTTCCTTCCCTGTCTTGGGCATGTACTGCGATGTAATCAGCAGTCACTATAATGCTCTCCATGCTCACTGAAATCACCTTTCCTTCTGGTTCATTGGCTGGTGTTTCTGGTCTAAACAAATAGGCTGTCGGCCTCCTCCAGATCTTTCCTTCTATTCCTGGCATCCATGTGAATGCCATGTCTGTTCCGTACTGGAACAGTTCACCATCTACTTGCTCAGCCCTAATCACTGTCTGTCCACAGTATGCTTGCATAATTTGCCGTGCAGTGAGCATGTTTATTCCAGGAGTGGAACAAATTATGCCGTCCTCCGTGAAGGAGATTGTCATATTCAACCTGCTCATTATGTCTCTCCCGAGTATGTTCACTGGTGAGTCCCTTGAATATAAAAGCGGGACGGACATGTCATAATCCCCTATCGATAAGGGGATGTTATCAGTAAAGGGAACCAACCCCCTAGCCCCAGAAAATCCTTGGGTGTTAATGGCCTCACCTGACATCTTAAATTTACCTTCCCTTATGCAAGACCGGGTTGCCCCGGTGTCAAAAAGGAATGATAATTTTTTTGTCACCTATCGTTACCTCTATTCGTGGTTCCTCCGCACTATTAGGTGTTACCGACAGGATGGGACACACCAAGGCCGTCGGTGGGCTGTCCTATTGTGGGTATAATGATTGACCACTTCCGGTGTAAGGGTTGTGTCCCAGGACCATCACCCTTCCCAGTTGTGTTTGCTGTAGCTGTGTATTGGTAGAGGTTATTTTATGGTCTTGAATTTGAGCGGGTTGCTGTACTTGCTGCACTTGAGGTTGTTGTGTCATCGCTAAATGTTGTTGTGGTAGTGAATATGTCTGTGGCTGTTGTTGTGTTACTAGTTGTTGCTGCACATTTCCCGGCAGCAGTGCCTGCTGTTGTTGGTGGCCCTGCTCTTCCCTTGTAGGCCCTCGTTGTCCCTGTTCTCCCCATGCTGGTGTGCCGGGTCTCATTCTACATGTGCGTGACATGTGTCCCAATAATCCACAAATCCAACATACCGGTGGTTCCCTGGTCTGCCATGGGAAACTCCCTGAATTGTCCTGGTATACTGGTTGCCCAGTGGGGTAGAAACTTCTGAATCCTCCCCCTTGCTGTTGTGTGTTATAGCCGTATCCCCTCCCCCTCATCATTCCTCCCCTTCCCCTGTTGTAATTATAATATCCAGCTCCTGATGTTGGGTATCCTCCTCCCATGTTAGTCGTGTATGGTGGGGGTGGTGGCAGCTGTTGTGCTACAATCTGTGGTGATTGTATTTGGGAGGGATCTTGTGCAGCCACTACTTGCGTGGGGTTTTGTGTCATTGTTGTAGGTGTAGTTATTAGTGCACCTTCCATCATGTATTTAGTAAGTTTTTTCTGCACCAGTTTAGCCTCTTCCGCTTTTCTATCCTCTTCCTTTTGTTTAATCTTTTCTTGCCATGTCCTACAATGATGTTGTATTTCTGGCCATGCTTTTGCTTCCATCCCCACTACTTTCTTCAATTGTTTCTGCACTGCTTCTGGGAGCCCTTGTATTAGTATATGATAGAATATCGCTGGTGTTTTGTCCCATTGCTCTCTAGTTTCCATACGCCCCTTCTCTTGAATTTCCTGGATATAATCAACAGGATCTTCGTTCTCACGCATCTTGCGAGAAGTAATCGCTCCTATGTTTGATGTGTCTGGGTATTGTACCCTTAATGCTTGCCATAATGCATGTCTGCAGTTTGCGAATGGCGCCCCGTCGTGTGATGTGTTTGTTATTGTGACCCCGGGGAAGCCTGCTCTCTTCCCGATGTCATCTGCTGCATCCCCCAATATTGATATTAGGAGGCCCTTTACATCTCCTACTGCCAATTTCTGCCCTGCGGTGTGTTTTTCCATTTCATATATCCATTTCCCCGCACCTCCACTTAATGATGGGAGCCTGCACTTTATATTTTCCTTGTCTGCATGCTTCCAAGGGACGTATTGTGGTCTAACCCCTCCCCTCTCCAAAAGTGGCATTAGGTTGTGTCCTGTCTGACCCCCTGGGTTCCCCAGAGTCGAGTCTGTGTACCCCTCCTCTTCTTCCGTGTCGTCTTCATCATCTGATGTGTCCATATTTCCCCTGCTCGTAACTGTTTCTCCTCCATCTCTTCCCCTTCTTTTATCATTTCCTTTATTTAAGGCGGGCGTGTATATTCGTTCTTCCTGCCTGCGTCCAGGGAGATCTCTAAGCCTGCCTGCGTAGGGTGTGTGTTCGTGAGGGGCGGGTGCGGGTGGGCATGTTGCACGGGATGAGTGTGGGGTGGTGGAGTATGTTGGACGGGATGATGAGGGTGTAGCTGCACGTGTCTGCCTTCCCGCCATTCCTTGCTCTTCCCCCTCACTTCCCCCCAGTTCTTCCTTTCTTCTGCAGGCCCATGGTTATTCCGTGTTTGTCCGGGTGATGTACAATTTATCTAAGCTTTCCCTTTCCCTATTTCTTCCTTCCTTCTCCATTCCTTCTTCTTCCTCACTACAAAAGTCATCCAGGAGCGACAACCCCCAATCTGTCTTTTTCCCCCTAATCGTTACTGTTTTTAAGTCTATTAAATCCATTCCTCCCGGTTCTTCTTTACCAATTGCTCCCCTTTGTGCTGATGTTGTTGCTACTTCTGTGTCTCTGCGTACATATCTCCTTACTTCACTCTCCCCTCTCCTATCTTCTCTTTCCCCTTATTTTTTCTCCGCTATCTCTCTACCTATTTTCTCTCTTTTCTTTATTAATTCCTCCATTACTTCACTACTCATCTTTTCCAATATTCATTCCTCTTCTCTCTTCCTTTCCCATTTCTCTCTTTCCCGCTCTAATATGCTTTCTATCATCCTCCCATCTTCGTATTTCTTGGTCGTTTCTGATAGTATTCTCCACTTTCATATTTCCATTTCTTTTTCTTTCTCTTCTTCCTCTCTTTTCTTGTCGCGCTGTGCTGCTCGGGATACCCTTTCTGCTACTGCCTTTACCCTTTCAGCTTCTCTCTTTCGCTCTTCAGTTTCTTCCCTCATTTTTTCCAACTCATTCTTACTTTCTTTCCTTTCCCGTGCGCTCTCTCTTTCCTCTCTCTCAAGCTGCTTGATCAGGGCATTTTGCTCATCCCTTAATTCTGCTAATCGTTCCTCCAAAATCTCTTCTCTTTCTCGTGACAGTTCTTCCTCCTTGTTTTTCCCCCCTTCCCCTTTCATCTCGCTCTTTCTCTCATTATCCTCGTCCATTTTCCTAACTACCTCCTTCTCTTCTCCTGTTAATGAACCTCGTCGTTTTAATAATACCTGCGCAGCTACCCACTCATCATGTCCTATTGCTGCGATTTGTTCTTCGCTAGTCCTCCCCTCCCCTGCGGGCATCTTTGTATAAGTTGGCCCCGCCGTACTTGTCTGCTCCCCTCCCGTGTGGCCACCTGTAGCTGTATATGGTGGTGGGCTGTATGCCGGGTTCGAGTACCCCTCAGCCGCCCTTAATTGTTCTCTCACTATTTCTCGTAGTTCTGTTAAAGGATATAACCCCCCTTCCTCTTTTTGTCACTACCTTTGCTAGGGGCATGTCGTCGCTCTGTTCCTTTTTTATTTCTTTTTCGTTTAGGTTGCTACTCTTTTCTCCTCCCTCTTGTCCTTTCCCCGTGCACTGTGTACCTTCACTCTCTTTTTCCCCATTCTGTTCTTCCTCCTTAATCTTCTTCTCCTCCTTTGTTTCCCCCACATAGAACATTCCGTTTGGTCCTGGTCGGGACCCCTGGAACATTCTCCATAAGTTAAACACCTCCACGTGGTGTGTCAACTTCTTCCCCTTGTATGTGTTATGCAGATGGGTTAATAGTGAGTGTTTGGTATATGGGTCGAAACTGCCATTAGGTGGCCATGGTGTCGTCATTTTGTTGTCCGTCCCCTGTGTCCATTCTATGCTGTACTTAATCAGTTTCTCCCTATGGGGTGACAGTGTTTTACATATGTGCTGTAGCGGGGTAGTGAGGGTGTTCCCCCACCCCCCCGAACCTGTCCCGTATGACATAGTAGCACTGAGTTGTTATCCTCCCTCTATATGGTAGCGGTTATCTTGCTAATAATGTACGCTATACAATTTCAGATGTTTTACCTGGCCCCGTAATTTTGGGGACTTGCGATTGACCGCTAAAAGAAAATAGTAAAATATAGCATTTGCATTTGTATATTCTTTTCTCTCTTTTCTTCCTTCCCCTAACACCGTTACGGCCCCCTACGGCCGAGGCACACATAGCCCCCTGCGGCTGCGTGTCCTGTGTGACGTTCTTATACAGCCGTCCCACTTTATTTCACCCCTCCTCCTCTTTCTTCACTTGTCGTGGCCGGCGTTCTCCGTGCGCCGCCACGTCCCTCTCTTCACCTTGCCCCGATCTAATCGTTACCGTTTATCTCCGTCTCCACTCCCTTACCATTATTCTCTTCCCCACCACTCTCCAAAAAAATGCCTTGTGTTCGAGATATCCTATGAAAGCCCTACTGGTGACGTCACTGACCTCTTCCAAAACTACCGGTAAGTTCTTTACATGTTTTTAAAAGTTTGAAATAAGTTTGCAATCTACCCCCGTTAACCCCACAGCTGTCCACTTGTCACGCCTGGAACAAGGTAATCAACAATATAATCAGACTGCGCATGCTGCGTCGCCTCGGGTGTGATACGCCCCTTGACAGGAGGGCTTAACCAGCCAATTATCTTCCGTATTAGGCAACCAGCCAGCTACCGCCTACAGGGAAACGTCATCTATCTATCGAGTTTTCTGCTCTATCAATAGGGATCCTCATCTACTCATTGATCAATAATCACCAATTCGTAGGAAACCACACACACACACACACCCTTAAAGGTGGTCGCGACCTAGGCCAATCAATGTCTACGAGCGGCTGCACATGATGTTTTCGTGCTCCGCCCCCTCCTTCGTGACGTAGTGGACTGCTCTCGCACTTGTCCAGCTACCATTCACTTCACCGTCAACACTAATATATCAAACCATCGCCGCGCACCTGTGTAAAACCTCCCACCTCCTGTATTCTATTTCTCCCCCCTCCCTCACAATTTCACATTTGCTTGTTGGGCGTGGCATACTCACCAAGTTCTCTTGATGCGGGGCCGCTCGACTGCGTGCACCCCTCCAAGCGGCTCGCCACCTCCCCTCGTCTGGACCACGTCTGGACACTCGCCAACCGCGGGCGGGGTACTTCTCAACCGGCTCCCGAAGGCCAATATCCGGATTGCGCTGTCCGGTCTTCTCGCAGTTCCGCGATGGTCCTGTAGTCCTCAAAAGGGGGCAGCGGCAGAGAGCACTCAGAAAAATAAAATAAAAAGCAGATCTTAAACAGATCTCAGCAGTGCCTCCAACTTGTCAGGGGGGAAATTCTCCCGGGGTCGGCTGGGCCGTCCGCGGACCTCCGGGCAGGGAGGCCCCAACTCCTCCCGCGTATCCCAAAAATGAGTATGAGACACACACAAGAAGCAAGGTGGTTCTGCTGTTTATTGAACAACGGCAGGGATAGGTCTAGGATCGTACGCGTCCGTCTTGACTCTCGAAATTCGTGGAGCTCGCAGGCCCCTTTTTGCCTCAGCATGACGCGCTACTTGCATCACCTGGGAAAGTTAGCAAATAAAAAACTATCGCCACTCTGGATTGGTTCCTCGAGTGGTAGGGTTAGTGTAGCATACGTATAGAGGACGTTGTTAGTGGTTAAGGGTCAGTCAGATGGTATACTTGGGTTGTCCCTTCTATTAGATACATAAAAATTGTTACACGAAGACCCCTGATGATTGGCTAATGTTAATGGCGTCAGTGATGAGTGCCCCATGTTCTGATTGGTCCACTCGCGAGCCCCCCAGCCTGGGACCATCGTTGTTCCCAGCTCCCGGTGTATCTGTCATTTGCAACAATATGTACCTATGTGTTTGTGCAGACAATGAGTGGATTTGCTCATATGCTTGAGAGCAGACTATTCCCACCGCTGTAGGTGTCCATTGGGTCATTTCATTGTTGCAGCCTGTGTCTCAAACGTGGGACCTAGGCGACTTCTCCCTCCTGGGTCTGGCACCCTGTCAGGTTCGGCTTGGTCACGTGAGGAGAAACCGTGGTTGAGGCAGAATTCTGCACATTTAATGTTGTATTTTCCACTGTGTGTCTGGCTTAGTTTGCAGGTGTGACCTTGGCTTCGGCTTGTGGCATGCGAGTTGCAACATTGCCCCCTTGGCTGTCGGTTCTCGCTGGGCTCATTCTGCAGGGTCAGCAATTGTACTCTTGTTCGTTCAATGTTCGTGGAGGCTCTTGCTTGCGGCCTACTTGGGCCTGGTGCATAGGTGGGGATGTTTAATGCACTGCACTTTAGGTTACGGTATCATATTGCTTCATATCCAGTATCATGTCTTCGTTGCATTTTTCATCACAATGCATGGGTTAGGAGAAGCGTCTGCAAGCATTTTAGATGAGTGCTTTGTGCGTCTTGCGTTTCTGCATTTTGAAAAACCTAATCTAATCTAATAAAGATGCGCGTCAGTGGGTGTGTCCGTCACCTACGTCATAGCACTGAATATGTTCTTCGTGTGGATTGGTGTGGGAGTGTCCAGTGTACATGGTTGCACGGGTGTTCTGACCGTTGGCTAGGTCGTCATGGCATCTCTAACGATGTGTTTATTTACTGTTGAATGGTTCAGTCGAGTTCATCCATGCCACAGGTGTCGGCTTGAGCAGGGCAGGCTGGTGGGCAGGCTGGTGGGCACATCCGTATGTTCCTGTACCAGGGTATTTGGTCGTCTGATAGATAGGCAAATTCATCTCGTGGCGGGTGTCTGGGCCGCGATCCTCTAGGCCAGGGGCGCGAGGGGATTGGGGGGAGTCTTTTGTCCCATTCTCCCACTTCAGTACCCCCTGTGCATACGTACCGTTTAGAGGTCATTGTAGCCCGCGTGTTCCACGCGTATATGTTTTTTGTGTTCCTGGGTGCCACACTGTACTGTTGGAGGTAATATTCATGGACGTGGGCTACCAGGGTCGTGTGCACAATTTTTTCTTTTTTTTTTTCTAATTTGCTGAGCATAATCTCATCTTAACTTTTGATTTTTCTTTTTCTTTTTTTTTAATTTCAGAGGGTGCCTAAGCTTTGCGTGAACCATCATTTCCCCCAGGGTTCACAGACAGCCTTGCAGGGGCACTTGGGTACCCATACTATCAAGTACCCTGCCCCCTTCTAGCCAATTGCCTAGGACAATTGTTGAGTGAACCTCCCATAGCCCATTTTCCATCGGTGCAATGGTTGGGAGGCCACCAAAGGCTAAGGGTGGAAAAGTTGGCCATCCTCCAAGGGCTGGATGTGGTCGGGCACGTGGGTGCGGAGACCAGGGAGGACAGGGAGTCCAGGGTGGCCAGATTGGCTACAGGGGTGGAAGAGGCAGGTGTGCCCCTCTGGGACAGGATGCACAGCCATGTGCTGGTTCAGCCATGCCACCACCCCCTGTATTTCCTGGTGATGCAGCTGTTGCATCTCAACCTGGCGCCCATATCACCCAACAGCAATTTACATCTGCTGTCACAGGCCCACTGGTGGTGGTAGCTGCAGGTGCATCTGTGGACACCTCCCACCTCCACCCGGGCTCTGAGTCAGGCAGCGTATGTTTCATTGTGTGAGGAGGATTCCCAGGACGATTTCTACCTTGTCTGAAAGGTGGGCTCATATGCGTCCACTGTGGCTGTGACTGTGGCACACATAGCTGGGGTAGTACTGACATTTGCTGCCCCAAGCAGCCAGTTGGTGGTAACTGCATGTGCAGATGCAGCCAACACTACCCCGGCAGTGACTCAGACCCGAGCAAGACCTTCTGTCCTCATACCAACACCCACTGCATTGGTCCAGTCCACCAGCACCACTGCCCCCACTGAACAGGGCCACATTGACCCCTCAGGGTCAGGACCATTGTCCAAAAGGAGGAAGCGTGCTCCTGCACAAGAGGCTGGGACCCCAGACACATCCCCGGCCTCCGGCACGTCAACCAAGAAGCCTTTCTGCAATAAGGAACTGGACTTCCTTGTGGACTACGTGTCGGAACACCAACGCGATATGCTTGTGGGCCCACAGTGCAATACAACACATCACCAGCTTCTGGTCCACTGGCAGCGTGTTGCGGATGGTGTGACATCCATGGGATTCCAGGTGCGCACAGCTCAGGACTGCTACAAGTGCTTGAATGACCTCAAATGCAGTGCTAAGCAGAAGCATGCCTCCAATTACTCCATGTCTCTGGTGACTGGTGGTGGGCCACCATCAGAGGAGGAAGAACTCACTCAGCATGAGGAGATCACTTCAGAGTTCATCCCGGAGGAACAAATTCGTGGAGTGGGAGAGAGGATGGACTACGATGCATCATCTGGTGAGTATTGATGTGTGCAACTCAATGACAAGTGTGTTTGGCATGTATGACCCGCCCAGCTACGAGTTGCCTCTTACCTATCCTCAATCTCCCTCTCCAGCTGTGTTATTCACCAGGGGTCTCAACTTTCGGCCTCAAATCACAAAGAGAACCTGGCAGCTATTGACTACCGCTTAATCTTTTTTTTTTTTTATACCAGTTCTGGTGCTATGCTGATGACAACCAACTAATTTCCTGGCTGCCCTTGGTCACCTCTTGTACCTCCCTTATTTCAAATAGCCTCATTGCCATTTGCATTTGGTGTACTACCAACAGTCTCTGTCTGATTGCCAGCAAGACTGACATCCTCCTCATTGATGCACCTTTTCCATCCTTTGCAATCAATCTCGGACCAGCCCCACTTGGCCCCCCTCTTGCCTCCACCTGCAAGGCCATGAACCTCTGGGTCACCTTTGACTCAACACATCCCTTTTACACATACATTTGTCATGTATCTTGGAATGGATTAACTCATTGCTCCACCACCTCAAGGGTACTGTGCCCTCCCTAACATTCTGCTGCATTCTCACAGTCTGTCAAGCTCTGTTTCATTCAAGGTTGGGGTACTGTGACAGTCTCATTCAATAATTGACCGGCCTCCATCCTCCACCACTATTCTGGTACAGGACTGCAAGACTACTCCTCGGCCACAAGCCCTGGGATCCCATCATTGCAGCTACGTGACCCCCTAGTGACTGGCTACTAGTGGATGCAAGGATGTTATTTCAGACCCTCTGCATTGTGCACAAGGTTTCTTTGGGTCAGGGTAGGAGATACCTTACACAATCCATCTACCAATTCATCCCCCCTTGAGTCCTTTCATCCTCTACCCCACACTCCCTCAAGCTCAGTCGTGAAATATAATGAATGAGGTAGGAGCAGATCTGTGTGTACAGCTGGGAACTCACTTTCGAAGTGCCAACTGGCCTCATTGAAACTTGAGGGGAGATATATCTGCCTCTGGTAGCACCTCAACACCTTCCTTCTTGCTCCTGCATTAGCCCCTCCTCTACCCAGCTGAACAGTTTCCTCTGTTGGCATTGTTCCCCTGCACAAACTCTGTTCATTGGATCAGGTACCTGCTCACCCTGCCTCCCTGCTGCACTGCCTGCACGCCTCCCATATCAATGGGTCCAGTGCTTGTCCCCATGCAGTCCAGCACTGTTTGTCTGCACTCATCAGATTTGCCCTGTCCAAATCATCTTGCACTTGCCACTTGCTGGCTGCACTACCACTATTTGAATGGACATTCTATCATTGCACTTCATTTGCCTTATTTGGTCTGTTCTGTTTGGCACGTTCCCCTTCTCCCCCTTCCTGGGTCTTCAAACCTTTATCCCTTCTTCATGCACTAGCGTGTTCTGTATGTCACTGTGCCCAGTTTGATAGTTGTTTTGATTTCATTTTCTCCCTTGTTCCCCTCCCTTTGCTTGTTTGTGTCTGATCCACTTGTGTACGTGTGAAATCATGATGGTGCTGTGTGATGTTGACCTGTCATGTATGTCACCATGTCCCTCCCATCACAGTTTTGAAATGCAGTAGAGCAGATGCCTCCTATGACACATGTACTGTGCATAGTTGATTGTAGTAGAGTGCTACACATGAACATGCATGTCACATGCATCATGGTGCGTTTGATTACATTTCTAGCTCTATCTCTCTGTGTGGCAACACATGCTTATGCTAGGTGCTGAATCTTTGTTACCATCTCTCATATTTGGATTGAATATATGCCCTCTAGAAGTTTTATGTGATGCTGGTGATGTGCAACATGCAATACATGTGTTGCATTCACATTGTGCACACATCCCTTACTGCTTTTGGAATGGCCCTGCTTTGCAATGCTACAGGATGCATGTTGTGGTTTGTTTTGCCTGTGGCATGGCTGTTTCATTATATGTCTGTAAATGTTGTGAACTTTATGTGTGTGGTATGTGTACTGACGTGCGTATTCTTGTTTTTCTATTTATGTTGCAAGTGATGATGCACTGGCGGCGGAGGATGAAGATGTCATACCAGACACGGTGGTCAGTTCACATGACCAACCATGCACCAGTGGTGGTCGTGGGGTGGCAGCCCACGAGAACCCACAGGTGCACCAGGCCATTGTGTCCAGAGCTGACTCTGAGCCAGGCTCTGATGTATCCTCTGACCACTACGTTGAGCCGGATCTGCATCATGACGTGTCATTGCCAGTAGGTGATACTGTGTCGGATGGTCTTCTGTCTGTGACACCTGCAGTTGGGGGCCAGGAAGGGTTGGAATGTCCACCTGTGGTGGATATGGGTGCACGGTCACACTCGACACCAGTTGGCCATGTTCCTGGGGCATCAGGTCGACAGAGGGAAGCAGTGCTGCAGCCGCAGGCAGCTCCAACCTATCAAGGACCACGTCTACTTGGGCCCAGCAGGTGTGGTGTCTGGCAACGCGGTGGCCGTGTGGCACCGGGGTCAACTGAGTGGGAGTGTTCCATGATTGCCATAGCACAGCAACGCGGGGGAGCAGTTGAGATGATTTTTCAAGGTATGGAAAGTGTGGCCCATTCCATCCTCCCTTCTGTTAGGCAAATGGTGCTCCATCAGCGGGCTACGCAGTCCACGTGCCGCTCACTCGGGCTGGGCATGAAGGCATATGACAGGGCGTGCCGGGCTGAAATGGCAGCGCTGCGTGAAGCACTTGATGCTCAAGCAGAGGCACACCATGAGGTCCTGAGGGTGGAACAACAAGCCCTCCGATCTACTCTAGCTGGCCTCATGATGGATCAGAGTAGGCAGACAGAATACAGGTTTGAACAGCTTGAAAGAACCATCTCAGCTGAACTCTGTGCAAGCCGGGAGACACTCCGTTTGTCATGTGAGGCCATGCAAGCTTTATTCTGTCTCACACGTCACTCCCTTCAGGAGGAAGCACGTGTGACACGTGAGGTGATGCAAGCTGGCCTCAGTTTCATTGCCCGCCAGGACCTGGCTTACCAAACCCATATAATTGATGATGGTGAGGGGCAAGGCATGGGTAGGCGTGGTGAATCAACTGCACCACCTCCACCTTCTGAACCAGATCCAGAGGGTGACGATGACAACCTATCTCCCATATAGGGTGGGCCGTGCAGGCGCTGTGCCCAGTGAGTTTTTTTTTCACCTCGACATCTACGCATGTGGGTGTAGAGGTGCACCCTGTACCTCCCACCTCCTGGGTGCCCCCTCCACCCCCAGGTCATATATAGCCATTTTAGATATTTTTTTTCCTGCAATTTATGATTTTTTTTTCCAGCATTTTTTAATCTGAATATATTTTTGATTTTTGATCAAAATTGTATGGTTTCTGGTAAGTATGTTATCTTATCATTTTGATTATTCATTTGAATTACTGTTTTGGTTATTTTTTTATTATTTTTGAATTATTTGACTTACTTTAATTTATGTTATGTTTTTTAATATTTTCTTCTTTTTTGTTTGTTTTGCTTTTCTTTAATTTGTTACTCTTTTCATTTTATTTCTTTAATACATTATTTGAATTAATTTGTATTTTCTTTCAAATTCTATTATTTTCTTTTTTCTTTTGTGTATTGTGCGTACAAGTGACAGTGTGGTGCTTTGTGGCATCGGAAGGTATCCACTGTATGTTCCTGTTGGGCCCATTCAGGCTTGTCTTGTGTATGTGTTTTGCTTGGGGTCCTGACACATATGCTACTCCTGCTTCCCTTTTCCATGGGCTCGCAAGGATGGCTTGGTGTAAGAGCATATCACACATGGGCATCGGGCTTCCGTCATATCTGTGGCCAGCCTGCAGTTCTACTTGTGTGTACACCCCTAGTGAGTATTCCAGATGGGTTATCCTATGCATGTCTGCAGTTCACTTTGGTGAGTATTAAGCTGATTGTACATTTCAACATGTTGCTTGAGATGTTTGTTATGTATTGAATGTGTCTGTTGAGGCACTTCCTGCTGTATCTGGTACCATACACCCTTTGTCTGCACACTACACACTGATGGTGGGAGGGGTCCATGTGCTGAGAATGTTGAATTGGGACAGTATTCCCACAGTGATTTTGATATGCCACATGAAGGCTGCACGCTGAGTTACCCCTGTCACCACGCATTTTCACAACCGCTCATTCCTTGCTACCACCACTTTGGCCTTTTCCCAGCCCTGGCTGGTGTTTGGATGTGACATGTGAGTTATGATTATGTTTGTCATTTTAATTATCAGTTTGTGTCCTGTACATGATACTCCCCCCCCCTTTCCACTGTTTGCACTTGGCCCTTGTGACAATCCGGCCAATCAGAATGGTTGAGCCTGCCACCACTATCAAAAGGCCACTAAGGTGCCCCTGCCTAGACCTGTCCACATGCCTTCTCAGTCACTTGAAGACCGCCCTGTCTCCCCTGCCAGTGTCCCTCTGTCTCCCCCCCCTTCATCATCACATCCCCTACTCTCCTTACCGGCAGGTTTCCCTCTGTCCCCTGTGTGTGCTTTCTTTCACCATCTTCCCCATTGGTCATTTTGAGGTTGGTCCCCTCCTCCCTTCTCTCCTCCCTCTCCCTCTCCACCCCCCTTTGGCCACCTCCTTGTACTCTGGCTGTCATTTTCAACAACTAGCCCAATTGCCATTGACCATGGTGATACATAGGCGCTTGTTCTTTGCAGACATTGGCCGTTCTGCCTCAGTCCTTCCACATCCCACCTTCACCATTTTCAGTATTATTTTGACAGTTTATTTGATCATTAGTCCCTCCACCACTGATTACAGGTCACCCCTTCCCTCTTTCCCTTCTTTCTTTCTTCTCCATCTCCCTAGCACTATGTTGAATCTTTGTAGACCTACCATAGTTTGTCACTTGTTGTGTTACACTCTCACCTCTTCCATCCTATTCCGTCACTCCCCTCCTCATGTGACTCCGGCACTGCGACTATTCCCATCAGGCATGGGAATGTTGATGCTAGTTATGTCATCCTACAATCCGTCCCTAGGCTGTCCCTTATTGGTCCTGGCATTTATTATATGTACTTTGCTTTTCAAGTTCATTCTCTCACTGTGGACTGTTTGAAGGACATGCAGGAATGTACTGTTCTTCTCCCTTATTCACACCCTCATTGATGCAGTTTGTGTGTTGTTCATTTCATCGATATTAATGATTCAGTGATGGGTCACTGTCTGCCATTTCCGATGTGGTATACTCTGTACATATGTTCTGCTGGTCAATGGCTGATGCAATGTGTTGATTTGTTTTGACGTGTTAGGTGATTGGTGAGGTTTGAGACACAAGGGGGTCCTTGGTGCTATGTTCATATGTGCAGTGTACGGGACACTGGCATTCACTTCATTTCACAATCATGTATTCTAGACATGTCCATATGGACAAATACACTTAGTCAACACTGCACCCAGAGACATTGCACCCAGATTGCCTTCTCATGCATGCTGTGTCACGACAGTCCATGTTCACTTGCGAGTCATTATTCGTGGACATGCATGGAAGGGTGATATGTGTTTGTATACCTATTTTGAACTGATGCAGAGGTGTTTTCACAAATGCAATGCACACTCACTGTGCTGTGCAGTGTGTGGTGCATGATATGGCCATTTGCTATTGTGCAGTGTGCATTGCAAAAGGTATTCAGACTTTTGGTGCTTAAACGACTGGTGGCATGCATTTGTGGCACCATTTTCTGAGTGTGAGATTTTGTTCACTCCTTTCTTACGATTCCAGCTGACGTATCATTGTCTGGTGACTACTTACATTTCTCACATGGCACTTCATGACTATTGTGTCATGTGTGGTGCATATGGTTGGATGTTTTCACGTTGCATGCCATGGTATGGTGTGGCAGTCAGGGTCGAGGAACTGTTGGGAGGGTAAGGGTGGCATGCCAGTCTTTTCATGCCCTGTTTAGCAATGCCTTGAATGTGTTCCCTTTGGTCACATGGGATTGGTTGTGTTTAAGTATCTAGGGATGCACACAATGTGGCACTTGAATGGACACATTCTCAGGATGGGAAGGTAGTGACAGTTAACTGCCCCTTTCTCATCATCGATTGTGACCTGGTATGTGCCAGGCCTGTGTGCATTCTGCAGGGGTTGGAATTTAGGTGAAAAATAAGGCCACAAGCTGGGTACGGGCTGCCTTGCCACATGCCCTTTCCCCTCCCATGCGCAGCGGCCGTGCGTGTGGTTGGGGATGTGGGGGCACCACCATGTCCACTGGTACACCATGCCGTGTTGCAACGTTGTGCAGGACACATGCTGCCACAATGATCCTGCACACTACTGGGGATGCATATAGTAGCTGCCCGCCAGAGCTGTCAAGGGAGCGAAAGCGTTACTTGAGCACTCCGAATGTGCGCTCCACTATGGCCCTAGTTGCAATATGGGCCGCGTTGTATCTTACCTGGAGTGGTGTGGTGGGGTTCCGTATGGGCGTCATCATGTAGGTGCTCATAGGGTAGGTGCTGTCCCCTGGTAAGGTGGTAATAGTTGTCATTAGTGGGGCATTTGTATTTGTCTGTGTGTGACAAGTATGCATGTGGACAGGCATTTGTATAAACCTAGGAGCCATGTGTGGCCATGCTTCCCAGCTTCCAGGGCCCGGCTCAGGGCCGACATTCTGAATATGAAACTGTCATGGGTAGACACAGGGAAGTTTGCATATACAGAGGTGATGATCCCCTTGGCATCACATACCACCTGCACGTTGATGGAATGCCAGTGCTTGCGGTTTCAATAGATGTGCTCAGTGGCCCTAGGTGGACCTAGGGCCACATGGGTGCAATCTATGTCACCGAGCACTTTGGGGAAGTGTGCCACCCTCTAAAAGTCCAGGACCATGGCCTGCCTTTCTGCGGGTGTTCTGGGCATGTATATGTGCCTGCGGATTTAGGGGCGTGCAGTCATGATTGCCAACACCTGGTGTAGGCAGCGTGACTGCGTGGCCAGTGAGACCCCCCCACTATGGCACTAGTCCGTTGAAATGAACCGGTGGCCAAAAAATGCAGTACATTGAGAACCTTCTACAAGGCGCTCAATGCTTGGGAGCACAGGGTGGGTGATGTGAGTTCATCCACCAACTCCCTGACCAGCTCTAGGATGATATGAGGTGGAAACCTATACCTATCATAGACCTGGTCGTCTGGCATCCCAAAAAGGCTGGTCCTGTGCAAAGAAATGTGGGGCCTGGCTAGTCTCCTCCTCCTGCGGTGTCCCATGATCACTGCTGCGAGAAACGGGACATTCATCATAGCTCTAGATGCTTGTTTGTTGTTTGCGCGCACTTTTATACTGCGCGAGGGCGCTTCCGCCTGCTTTCGTATGGCGGACGTAATTGTGCGTGTGTTTTGACGTGTGCGGGTTTTCCCTATTTGATTCCATGAATACATGTAGGTCGCGTGCGTTTGGGCGTTCCGTGTAGTTCCCAGCGGTACTTCCCCTGTTACGCCCTTATTTTCACACATTGTTCCCCATTCCGCGTGTTCCGCCCCTTGCTCCGCCCCCTTTTTGATGTGTGCGCTGACGTTGTGCACTTTTGCTGTGCTTGTCGCGCATGACGTTCGGGATGTGGAAATGACACATCCCACGGTGTGCGCCACGCGCGGTTTTGGCGCACATCCCAGAAATTATACGCGCAGGTCCTTCCATGAATCGCACGTGTGCGATTCGCACGCATGCGCTGGCTTTTTCACGCTTGCGCCTGCTTGCGCCACTGATTTTGGCGCACATTTATTCCATGAATTACCCCCTAAGTGTCTAATTGCATTCTAGTAATCTTCGCCGCATCACACCTAATCAGACTGCCTGGGTGCTTAGGTGTCCTTCAGTCTTCCAATACCTAAGCATCTAGGAAGGGTGAAGTTGAGGCCTGGTGCACGTGTGGCTTTGCAGTAGCTAAAGTCTGCAAGAGCCATGGTTATCTCTTGGGTAGAGGTTCAGCTCTCCAGATGTTTTAGACTACAACTCCCATGAGCTCTCAACATCGACTAGGCTAGCTAGGATTAAGGTAGATTGTAGACAAACGCATCTGCAGTTCTAGAGTTTTCAGACCCCTGTCTTAAGGACATATGCGTTGTCACGACTAGAGCTTGGTCCCATACCCTCGTCTCAGATTCCACTTGGATAAACCCAATCGCAACACAAGTATTGCAAGGCTCTCTGGGTGGTTCGAGTATTTCAATTAGCGGGTATCTATTGTATAGCACCAACCTATGTGTGCGGCACAACGGAGAGCGGTACAACAAAGCATTATCAACGGCAGGTCAGGTGATTTTTGAGGAAAGCAGCCTACTTTTCCATCCTAAGGTGGATGGGGGAGGGTGAAGCATGTGTATTGGTTTGTACTGCACATTAGGTATGTCATTTCGAAGCGAAATGCTGTATATACGAAGCAGTGTATGAAAGAGGCAGCCCCAGCTTTAGACAAGCCTTTCCTTTCTAGCTCATGTTTCTGTTCGGTGCCTGAATGAAGGGCTCTCTCCTAGGTGAGGCGTCCACAAAAGCTTCTACTGGTGCTCCTGAAATCTCGTTTTTGCTCTCAATGGAAAGAGTAGCAAGAGCCTCTTCCGTTGGACAACAAAGCCCTCAGAGGGCTTTCCAAATACTCAGGCGGAAGAATGGAAGATGGCTGTGAAAGAAAGAGAAAGAGTTAGTTGGTGGTGAAAAGGAATGGTCTGAGAGCATACGCATTTAAAGGGAAACCTGGTATATGTTGAAAGCACCTGATTACAGGATAGCAATAGCTAGAAACTGACATAAGTGCTTAAGTATGCAATGGCATCGCTACTAAATGGGTTATGTAATGTTAACTTCTGGAGAACAGCTGCATGCCAGATGAACAGCTCATGTTGCAACGTGCTGGGACTGGGACAAAGATATGCAACAAGTATGAAACCCTGGTGGCTCCAACTAGGGCATTTTTCATCCTAAGGGCAATGAATCGAGTACCATCAATGGGTAATAATAACACGGATTAAGACAGTCGGATGGCAAAGGCTGACCATCCGTGCAAAAGTCTTCCAATGATGTGAGTTCCTCACTGTCTGATGACAATACCTGTAAAAGGTTTTATATTCCCATATCCTGGCAAAACCTATAACTTGGGCATGCCTTTGTAATGACAACCAAGAGTGTACAAGTGATCTCAATACCTACAGTTGCAAGAAAGAGTACCTGATCACTACACACATGCCAAAAGAGATGGCCTTGTCATTAATTGCTGCTACAATAATTGATTCAACTTTTTCACATACATTATTTTCAGATTAAATGACACACACACACACACACACCCTCCCTCCCCCCTTCTGCCCCCCATCCTCATAAGGGCATTCCCCCCCCCACGTTCAATCCTTCTATTTCCCCAACTCAACTTTGTTAAAGATTAAACAGCAGCAACAACAATAATGTGTACAAATAGTGTTTATTTGTTTCTCCACACTTTCTCAAACAGTGTTTGTCATCTAGTAAAGAGCATTGTTTGGGATGGCGACTCCATGTCACCTGAACATGCGTGTCCAGTCCTGGGCTTTCGTTTAACAGACCAATGCATTCTGGGAGTTGTAGTCCCCCCCTGATTTTCAGTGATATTCGGATGACATTGTGTCACTCATTTGATTTCCCTAAAACATCCCACAAACAAGAAAATGTCCCTAGTACCTTGCTAAATAACATAAATGAATGCCAAGTCCTCCCCACATCATATTATGCCTTCCTTTGGCCATTAACTTTGGTGCCTCGCTCCTGCCCCCACAACCACCTACTCCTGCCAGCTATCTCTGCCACTTTTCAATAAGCGAGCAACAAAAAGACCGCCTTTCAGTCCAACATAAACACTGAACCCTCCATTCTGGCATGGAGTACTATGCAGAAGATATCACACTGTTTAGACAGGATTTCTTTCACAAAGAGACGATAATGTGAGAGGTACTTGGCTTTATAAAGAAGTGTTGGCAATGCCAATAGTTTAGGCTTTTGCGTAGGCATGGGGAAGGCACTTACCAGGCACTGCCATAGTGGTATTAACTGGCCATGTATGGTAGAAGCTGCAAAATGGTTACAAGTACCTGGACATGCAACAACATTGCCTGGCAAATGTCCAATGCTTACACACAAGTGAAAACAGTTGGCTTTGCCAGTGCTCGTTTTTAACAGGACTTCAGTGAAGGACACACATAGTGCTCATACATTAAGTGGCACAAGGTAGACCAAGTTAAGACGTTTTTATTAACCCAGTAGCAGGTTTATAACTCCAATTAAGTCATTGGACCTAATTAAATGTTTTCCTGTATCCCGCTGGTAATTCCAGTGGGATACCAGCAAACAGACCTACCGTTACCAGCGCCCGATATCCCTGAAATTCTGGGATACTACACGTGCTGGCAACAGTGACAATTAGCTATTCCATGGAGTCTCATAAGACTAGATGGGGGGAATTCCCGGAATTACTGGCACCGGCCGTTTTTTTTCTTCCAGTGGGGGCCTGATTCACCTCCAGCTCTTAACTGGAGGTAAATCTCTGAACCCCACTGCAAACTTGTAGTTTGTCAGTCCTGAAATGTGCCGGTAAACATAATTACTGACACATTAATTACAGACCAGCAAACCTATAATGATTCCCATTAACTCTCTGAAAAAACACTGGCAGGCACTTTGAGTGCTAAGTTTGACGGTAGGTAAGGCTTGATTAAAATGAGATCAAATGAGTGCCAGACCAAGTGTGCTCAACCGAATCAGTCATAAACTAAATAAACAAAACTCAAAAAAGGCCTACTAGCCCTTGAACATCCAATAACTAATAACATTAGAGATGTCCACTTGCAACAGTTGCTTTATTGTCCTAACACCCAACATGTGTTTCAACCTATGAGGTCTTCTGCGGGGCTGTGTTAACGTTGAAATGACAACAAACACATTCAACACAAGAAAAAGCAGGTTGATACAGTAAAGCCAAGTCACATAAGATAAAGTAAAAAAAAAAAAGCTTTAAAACAATGTTTTACAAAAGGAGGATAACAAAAGAAGCAGAGAAATGGAAATAAGAGAACACGCAAAAAAGGCAATCAACTAGTTTTAAACTTGTGTCACCATAACTGGTACACTACTCTGTCCAAATATCATACTATATAATAAAAGGTCAGATGTATGGTTGTCCAAACCCATCTTGCCCGCAATGCTTGTTATCATCGCTAGAGGGAGGTGTTGCCTTACGCATACAACAATAATACTTCAAGTCCTCTTGAAGGTAAAATCAATGTGTATAATATTGTTAGTTTATTCTTTACAACCAGAAACAGTCAGTATCACCACAACCAAAATGTAAAGTGACACCTGTGGCACAAAAGAACACACCAGTTTCATAATTCCCACATGGTGATCAACAAAACCCATCCTTGCGATACTGTTATGTTATATTTATATATATATATATATATGGGGCACCACACAGGGCAAGTAAGAGCAAAACATGTTTCCTGTGGAGTTAAATAGATGTCCTCAATAGAAGGTAAAATTTACAGTAATCTGACAAGTTGAAATTGCATCAATGACAACCAAGTTCGAAACAATACTTGTCTCCAATCCGACCGGATTGGGGACAAGTATTGCATCTAACTTGGTTGGGGACTTCTATTGGGGACATCTATTTAACTCCGCAGGAAACATTTATTGCTCTTACTTGCGCTGTGTGGTGCCCCATATATATATATATATATATATATATATATATATATATATATATATATATATATATATGTCTTGAGACTGTTTTTTCTTGCAGCCAGAGTGAGAGGCTCTCCCCCGTTCTGTGAAGAAACACCAGTAACTCAATAGTTTATCAAAAAATGTTCCTCTTTATTTATAGACCATGCACAACACATGACTATTAGTAAAAACCACCTAAAGTGTGTTGCTCCAAAAATGTATGGCCCCAATTGACGCGTTTCGCGGTTACCTCACCGCTTGTTCACAACAAGTGATCCATACAATCAATGCTGTTTAAAAACATCCCATGTGACAGGAAGTTTAACACGGAAAAAGGACTGAGTGGCCAAATGTTTTAAAAATTGGCCATCTTGGAACGTGTTCATTAATTCGCTAGTAGTTGATGTCACATTTACATTTAAAATTTGCATTCGAAAACCCACTATTTAAGTGTTCATGCCATTACACATCGATCATCATGAAAACAGTATAAAGTGCAATGTGCAAACAGTTAATCAAAGTGCCTAGTGCCTTTGGAGCTTACCAACCTCATATAATTGAGTGGGCTCTGCCCATGTGCAAATACCGCAATAATAAAGTGCAAATTGGTATTATTAAAGTGCATCATGCTACTGTTTTTATACATAAAATGCTTAATATATATTTCTTTTTTGTTTTTCTTTTTCCTCCTTTTTTCCCTTTTTTTCTTCTCTCTTTTTTGTCCTGGCCTATCCCCTCATTGAGCTCCTACACAGAGAGCAATTTATCCTGTTGATTTGTTCAATGGTTTGACTCACGTGACCCCTCCTTCTCTCTCATTACTTGTTTAGTTACTTTGTTATTCCGCTATTCCCTCTTCTTGCTAGTTTCTATTTGTGGTATTCTCACCTCTCTCTGCTTCTTTGTTGTTGCCTTGTTAGATTTGCCTCTGTTCATGTCTGTATTTATTTTATCTGTGTTAATTTCTATTATTTTCCCTTAACCCCTTTTTATTTCTAATTTGTTATCTTGGTGACGCTGTGTTACTTACCTCTTTAACTCCTATTATTTCTTTCATCTACCAGTTCTTACTTGTCAAGGAGGTGTTATGAAGACTTCTGCTTAACCAGTTGTTTGCCAAACCTGAGAAGTGCTTCTTTGAGGTGTCAGAAGTAGCTTACTCAGGATTTATCCTTACTCCAGAAGGGATTCTGATGGACCCACTCAAGGTTAAGGCCATCCTAGATTGGAAGACACCTACACAGTTAAGGAGGTTCAAAGATTTTTTCGTCTTGCAAACTTTGATAGATGGTTTATACCTAATTTCTCGAACCTCATATTACCCATCACATCCTTACTTAAGAAGGGAGTACATTTTGAATTTTCAGAGACAGCTCAAGAGGCCTTCCAGAATCTTAAGGTCCTATTCACTACTGCACCTATCTTGATTCAACCGGATCAAACTCTACCTTTCATACTGGAAGCGGATGCTTCTGGAGGGGCTGTAGGGGGAGTACTTCTCCAAGAAAGTAAGGGTGTTGACCATCCCGTGGCATACTTTTCCAGAACTCTAACCATCAGTGAGAGGAATAATTCTGTTTTGGAGAAGGAACTCAAAGCCATTCGCCAGACATGTGAAGAATGGCTACATCTGCTTCAAGGAGCTGCTCACACTTTTTTGGTCAGAACTGACCATCACAATCTGAAGGTTCTTCATCAGATAAAATGCAAGAACTCTCACCATGCGAGATGGGCATATTATTGTTCTCAGTTCGATTTTCATATTACATACGTTCCTGGATCCAAAAACATTGTAGCAGATTCTCTTTCGAGAAGTCTTGGGGAGTGGTCCGGCATCTATACAGGAAATGAACCTATATTTCCTAACCTAAGGGTTGTGAATTCTGTGATTCCATTTATTAGAGAGGTGCAGGAGGCTACTAGAAGACTTCAGAAGGAAGATCTTCCCAAGGACTTGATTGGTCGTAAGGGTTTGCTGTATCATCAGGATGCCCTATATCTATCATCTGCTTCATTACAACAACAGGCTCTGCAATGGTACCATGATATCCCCCTGTCTGGGCATAGAGGACAGAGCGGCACTTTGGAGTTATTATCCAGAAGATTCCGTTGGCCAAACATGCATCAGGATTCTAAGTTGTATGTGAAGACCTGTCCAGTTTGTGCCTCTAGTAAGATTTCCAGGCAGAATCCACTCAGTCTCCTTCAACAGAGTGAATTACCTTCTCGACCGTGGGAACAAATATCAATGGATTTCATTGTGAATCTACCTGTCTCTAATAATTGTACTGCCATCATGGTTACTGTGAACTCATACAGCAAACTGGCCCATTTTACAGCTTTACCCTGTGTTCCATCTGCACCAACCACGGCTAATGTCTTTCTTAAGGAAATAGTTTGGCTGCATGGTATTCCTCACATCATCATTTCTGACTGAGGTGTGCAGTTCACCTCAAAGTTCTGGTCCTCATTGTGTGTACAGATGGGAATCAATAGGGCACTTTCCTTGGGGTACCACCCTCAATCTAATGGACAGACCGAAAGGTAAAATGCCACCCTTGAACAGTATCTCCGTTGCTATTGTTCACTTGAACAAGGTGTCTGGGCTGAATATCTTCGTATGGCTGAATTCTCTTATAATAATACTACTCATTCTGCAATTAAGATGAGCCCTTTTCATTGTACTTATGTTACGATCTTCAACATATTCCACTGAACCATACCTCTTCTACCAACTCACCTACTGTGGATGTTTTGGTAACTTCTCTCCAACAAGTACACAAGGATGCTTTGAAAGCCTTCATTGAGAGTCAGAAAGCTTGTAAAAGACATCTTGATCTACATCAGAATCCCAACCCAGAGTGGAAGGTTGGTTTTCAAGTTTGGTTATCTACAAGATTTTTGCCAAGATGGGTACATCTAGGAAAGTTTTCACCTCATTACATCGGACCTTTTACAATTGTTTCCAAGATTCATCCAGTGGCCTTTAAGCTGAAGTTGCCACTTTCCCTGAGAAGGGTACATACTGTGTTCCATACCTCTCTACTAAAGCATTATGTCAAGGACCCTTTTAAAAGGAACACAAATTCTGTCGTGCAGACCGACAGTCCTGATCCTGATATATATGAGGTGGATCGACTGGTGGATTCTAGATACAAAAGAGGATCCTTACAGTATCTAGTCCATTGGAAGGGCTAATCCAAGGCGGAGAGAACATGGGAACCAGCACACCATATAAAGTATACTTTCTTTATCCTGCAAAGCTAGGTGGAAGAGGTTTGAGATGGGGGTATACTGTCACATTCCACTCTTGGAAGTGCTGGCACAGATGGAGATTGGGTGGTTGTGTTCACTCAAACCGCACATAGCGGTCTAGTGTTCCTCCAATATGGCGGCCGGAGGTATTTAGGACTTTACTTACGGATACGCCTTTGCATTGTATCAGTCTGTAACCCGCTCTGTATTTTTGCTTATTGACATCCCTGCTATCGCTACTTTGTTATTCCGCTATTCCCTCTTCTTGCTATTTTCTATTTGTGCTATTCTCGCCTATCTCGGCTTCTTTGTTGTGGCCTTGTTAGGTTTGCATCTGTTCGTGTCCGTATTTCTTTTATCTGTATTATTTTCTATTCTTTTCCCTTAACCCCTTTTTATTTTTAATTTGTTATCTTGATGACGCTGTGTTACTTACCTCTTTAACTCCTATTATTTCTTTTGTCTATCGGTTCTTACTTCGGTATGCTCCGGTAACCTTTCTCCTTCTGGCATCTTCTAACTCCTCCCACTTCAGTCCGTGCCTTGGTACGTTCCACTTTGAGCTCTTAATTTCTTCTATATGGACTCTGCCTTTTATACGTACTTCAGTATTTTCCTTTCCAGGTAGTTCTGTAACTCCTCCTTCTGTGTCCATACTTCGGTACGCGACTATCTAAACTATTCTTCTGACACTTCTAGTTGGTCTTCTACTCTTGTTGTGGGTTTTTACTCCTTTATCCCTTGCCTGTTTCTTTCATCTTCTTTCTTCTATATTGTGTTTGTTTGGTCTTTTGTGTAGCTTGTAGTTTAAATCCGTGTTTATCCTTTTCTTCCTGTTTTCTATTTTTGCCTTGAGGAGCCGATGCTAAATATATTTTTACGTATTTTTTGGAAGTACTTTCAGTACTCACTGCATCCTGGTACATTAACGTGGATCTATCCTTTTGTAGAATTAAGATGTTCCTCTACTCCTTCCCCAAGGAATAAGAAGTCTTCATATCAACTACCTGAAAACCACAGAGATCTGATCTCCATCTTACCCAGGGTTTTTTCTGCCATTCAAGGCTTTTTCCCTGGAAGTGACAGAGCTTGCTCCTAGGGGTTGCCCTTGGTCCTGTAACCTAACAGGAAAGGTAAACTGTCCCTTCTCCTGGAGTAGCTTGGGTATTCGAAGTTTCACCCCATAATTTTTCATCCTGGGTCTCCCTTCTCCCGGATTCAGGAATCTATTGTCCTTTAAGCGGGGAGAGAGAGGAGGATTATTCTGGAAATTCTAGTTTGGGCGATACCTGTGAAATATGTTCAGGCTGGGAGGTGGAGTATTACTTTTGGAGGGATGTTTCCTGGGTTGTTACTTGCCTGATTGGACCCCCCCTCTTTGTGCCAGGGGAGTATATACATATCCTGTTATGGGTATTGTACCTTTGTATGTCTGGCTTACATATGTGGCAGAGCCAGAAGGGTATTTTTTCTGTTATCCTGCCTGACTCCCGATCAATTGGGCTGGACTTGAGGGTCTTCTCTGCCTTTCATTCTGCTTGTTGGCAGAGGGTGTAGGCCGCTCCATCTCCAAGTCCAATGGAGGGGTATTCATCACCTTCACAGCAGTAGGTGTCTTGGATGGTTTCTGGGTTGTAGGGTTATTTTTACTTTCAGAGGGCTTTTGGACCTCATAGATTCTGGTGGCCTGTTCAATCACCCAATCCAGGGTCCTATGCTCATGAAAGTCTCTCACTAATTGAGTCATTATGTATTTATGGAGTGCATAGAAATATGTAGCTATGAACTCCCTGCTACTGGAATTCTCCCTCCTAGACATCTGGGCAAATGCTCATTTCAAATCCTGCACAAACTCTCTAGGCACTGGGTCTTCCCCAACTGCAGGTTATATGCCACCTTGTGAGCCTCCATTTCAAAATGGCTACCTTATAGGTGGACCATTTGCAGTGATCTTGATCCTCCAGCCCGGCATCGAAACTAGAGTATTTGGGGGAGAATGTCCACTTGACAAAGTCCATGCAGTTCCCATAATTTTTAATTCCAAATGACGTCATAATTTGCTCAAGAAGCTCTAAATGCTCCCATACTAAATGTTTTGCATTCTTGTGGTAGAGAGTCATGAAGCTCTTTGTGGCCTTGATCTGTTGGATTGGGTCTTTTAACAAAGCTTTCTTCTGTTTGGCAGCCTTCCTGTACCACTCACCTTCTGACTAAGAGCATCTTCTGCTTGTAGTCCATACCCTGTCCTCTATTCTCCCCTACCTCTATGAGACTGTGAAAGCCTCCCAAAGTCCCGGGGTCTGGATTCCTCTCTCCTGTGTTGCCATGGCTTATCAGGGTCAGTTCCCCTGTGGTCACTCTCTGGTTCAGGATAGTACTCATCCTCCTCATCCCTCCTTCCAGGTATGCTGGGGAAATCCCCCCCATATCCCTGAATGTGTGGAGGTTTTTAAGATGCTCTTTCTAGGTTGAATCGCTGGTGTTTCTCCTTCTGCAAGGCAGGCAAAGTGGTCCCTTTGTAGTTTCATTTTTTGCCAGTCCAACTCCCTGATTTTTTCCTCATAGTCCTCCTGGTCAGTAGTACTCCCTGCAGTATTTTCGATTTCCCAGGACTCACTGGTCCAGCCGCCTTCCCATCTGTGTAGGAGAGATGAATATTCATCAATATTCGATAAGGACTAGCCTTCTGGCTCAGTTTGACTCGACCTGGGTGAATACAACTACCTCATGTTTCCCTGTTATTGATAATTGGTATGCATGAGGGCAGCTGCCCTCTGGACATACAAAGTAGTGGTTAGTTGGTGTGTGGTCCCTGTTAGAGAGGTCAATGCTCCTTGATCGGAGGGCGCTTTTCCATAGCCTGACTGGTCAGGGTGCCTCAGAACATGTTTGCATCTTTCAATTTTATCTGCCAACCTCTCACACCTGTTTTGTGGTTTTCTCAGCCCCAATATCTTGCTGGGATGCAGAGACCTGAGTTTTTAATTCGGACACAAGTCCTTGATTGGCTTCATGTATGTTACTTTGAGCCATCAATTGATCTTTTAATCCCTTGATTTCTTCGCAATTGGACTCATTTTCGTTTTGAGAGGCCTTCATTGTGTGCACATATTCTGAGTGTTTTTTTTTTTTCAAGAGACTAATCTCTTTATCTTGCAAATTTCTGCACTGTTCTTGTGAGGAATTCCACCATCCGGGGAGTGTGCACTCGCCTGGGCTTTTTTGATTTTTTAATAATGAAATGGAATGATGGGAGACCAACCATTGAGGACTGTGTGTTGCCATTCCACGCACGGTCCATCTGCTTCCCACACAAAATGCATAGTCACATGTAATCTGGAAAGATACATCTTACAGGCGCCATTATTCTTTGTCAAATTCAGCTGGAATATGACAGCTCCCGGTACATCAAAGCGTCTCAAGGAGGCGGAAGGCACACCTTCCTCCAGCATGGGCAGCCTCATTTAAATATCAAAGGCTTCATGGATCTGCATTCCTTTTGTCCTCCAACTGGTGACAGTGAATACTATTGAGAGATAATTGAAGCAAGCCTGAAGGGGCATGGTTTCGGAATAGACAACAGGAAAGGTGGGTCTAACACCCCTTTGGCATGCAATGTGTCAACCTGAAGCTAGTTTCCACCCTTCTCTATGAAAGGCAGGGAAATGCATGTCTGGGTCCACTATTTACCGTAGGCAAACCCCTGCAGAGCTGACCCCTTTCAGGGGGGAGATGTATGTGGTTTGGGGGAGACAAGAAGTCTGCTCCCAGCACAAACTTCAAGGGAACCCTGTGCTTTTATCAAGAGTCACAGAGGGATCAGTTAACGAGAGAGACACTTTGATCTACAACAGGCAGGGAGATGGGTGGGACTTAGGTATATGTTGTCAACCCCTTGTCTGTCCTGTTGCAGAACACTGCTACAGACCTCATGCATAACAGTAGATTGTTGGTGGGGACCCAAATTGGTTAATTAAGGTCGATTTAGCATGCACCAATCATTTGGGCCCATTTGGCTTTAGAAGAGTGATGAACCCCTCACTTAGCAGATCATCTGCAGACTTTGAAAGAAGTAAGAAGAAGGACTCATTTGGATTTGAGCTGAAGGTACAGTCTAGCTTACATCATATGCCAGTGAAGGAAGGCCAGGAGTTCCAAGAGGGAAGCCATATCCCTCCCCTAAACACCTTCAAGGGAACAAAGGGAGATACCAGACTCAGAGGATTCACTCAGCACCTCCAGAACTGGTACCCAGCCAGCACACAGTGTGCCCTGCTAGGTTCTGCCAGCAAGCTTCCTAGGTGGAAAGTGCCGGAGAGTACCTGAACTAAGTACAGGGCCATTGCCTGCAAACACTGTCCTGAGCTTTGGGCCGTCCGCCTTGAAAGGACACAGGCCCTGCGAAGAAGCTAGGAGGAGTGCCACTCAAGCATCATCCAGCGTCCATCTTTTAAGGACATTTTCTAGACAGTCAAGTCCTCAAACCGCATCCAGCTGCACCACTGACTGTTGTCACGCTGCAGTCATCATAGCCATCCGAGACGCCTCGACCAGCATTCCAGGTCCGCCAACCAGCACAGACACAATGAATCTTGGCCCTGCGCTGCCACTCAGGACTGCCTGCAGATGCCCGTACAGTCTTGCTTGCCGATCTGGCTGACGCCTGGTACCCACAGCTGTCTCCCACCACTAACTCTGTCTCAAGTTCTGCAAAGTGTCCTGGAATCACCTCGATGCTGTCGAGCATCATGAGCTTGTTCAGCACCAGGTTCATTGTGATTCTGCCCCCCTGGTCCTTCTAGGAAGGCCCCTAGAGACAGTTATGACCCTTTGCCCCCTTGGTGCTGAAACCATATAACCTTGAACTGTAAGACCAATTACTTTACCAACTACCCTCCTGTCAGTATCCAGAGTACATCCCTTTTCCTTCATGAAACTGTCTGTTCTCTGTGATCCTTTACAGGGTGGTCATATGTGTAGTGTGCCAGAACTGTCTGTTTTAGTAATAATCAAGTAGATACTTTTATAGAATATTGACTGGACAGTCCCTTTTATCGTTGGGTAATAATTGTATTTTCTGTGTTGCAACCAACCAACGATCCATGACCTAGCTGACGTTCCATCCACATTACCAAAAATTGGACAAGGAGGTCTTAGAATTCACTTGTATTTGAATCTGTTTGGATCCCTTCTGGTGAACTAGAGGTGTGGGGTTGATTGATGTTTTAGAAACCGATAGTCATCCCGGGACCACTGGTGCCCCGGAAGTTGATTTGTCACAGTACTGCCTGGAATAGGTCAGCCTCTGCTTACCTCACACACTCTATTAATTCTGCACTTTCTTGCCTCATGCCAGTCAGTTCCTGAGAAATACACTATTATCTTGGTTTAATAGGTCTTTCTCTTTCCTCAGCTGCTTTTTCTATTGTTTCAAGGTGTCCATATCTTGGTGAATCTGTTCAAAATCACCTTGGGACTCAACTCCTCTGATAATTAATTGACTATTCTCCATTTTCAATTGTTTTATTTATAATTGGAAGGCTCTAATGTCCTCTAATAAGACTATATTACAAGCAGCCTGATCATTTAGCTTATGTTGCAGTGTCTCCAGGTGTTCCTTATACTCTTTGTGGTCATCTTGGAGTGCCGAAAACTGCATTTCAGGCTCTGAATTTTCTTGTTGCTGTGTTTTTAGCTCATTTTTGAGTTGTTCATTGATGCTTTCTTGTTTTAACTCTAACATACAGCTCTATTGTGCTTTATTTTGTAGTTGCTTGAGTGCTTGCTGGGCTTCATTGAACACCACAGTATGATTCTGCACACAGGCCTCACTGTTCTGATGTTCATCCACTATCAGCAAACAAAAGTACATATCAGCTGTGAGCTGAACCATTTCAGTCTTGCTCATCTCTAGTGGTTTGTGTCACATAAAAGTATGTTAGAGCTTGATGTAGCAGACCATTATCATGTCAATCAATAGCATTTACAGAGCTAACCCCCTTCATCATTCTGGCTTGCCACATTTCATGTTCTTCCTCCGACCATTCATCTTTAATATATAATGTTTATTGGAGGTGCTTCCTGGCAAAATTGATTTCTATGGTGCTCATTTTGAAATGTTTTCTCCAACCGTATGCACGCTCTCTATGCAGGGGCAAACTCTCACCCCGTTCCTGCTTAGTTTCCACTCACAATGACAAATTAAAATCAATACTGTTCAATCTTATGTTTTCCCTATACACCTCCCTGGAACCCAAGGTTCAAGTCTGAGCAGCACCTTAACAATGCAAACACAACTCTATTGACTGTAATGCAATAACACCAGCATTAACAGATTCAGACCTGTGAAGTTTCCAACCTGTCTAATACCACTCAGCTTCTACCCTCTGCGTCACCAAAAATCCAGGAACCAGGCTGGTGTATAGAAGTAGAAGTATATTTGTATTCAAGTTACACAATTAATAATAGCTACCCCACAATAACGCAAGCCATCAGCTCTGTGGCAGAATAGAGTAATCACAGCACCTGAACATTGTGTTTATGTTAATAGACTGACATGTGTGTCTTAATAGACCTTTAAATACAACAACAAAACAGGTTGATTTTTAAATTAGATCACACAGAGAATTTATCTGCACATTAACACATAGGAAACTTTTTAAAAAAACAACACAATCATTACATTATTTATCAACATGCTCTTTTCTCCCAGAACCCCTTGTACCTCCTCCCCTAGGCATCAGTTATCTATGACACCCTTGGTTTAAAGGCACGTTTTGCAGAGTGGGGGTATATTGGGAATTTTGTTTGGCTTTTTAATTTGAAAGGCAGGGTTTTGTAAAATGGAATCAATGGGACAATTTGTTTTGGGACAGAGCACATTCAAATGGACAACAGGTTTTATGATTTTTGTTCTGGGAACACTAGCATACTCAAATGAAGAGCAGGACAGCAGGCTATTCAATTACATAAAAGACTGGAGTAATTTACTGTGCCGTGGGATGATTTTTGTCAATTTCAGATTTTGACAAAACATCATCCCATGATAAATCACCCTATGGGAATTGATGAAATTATATGTTTAGTTAAATAAGCTGAGGGTATACACACTCTTACCCCCCTCGCACTAATGGAAAACAACCCACTAATGAAAAGGAATGGGTCAAAACAGGCAGATTCTCCTCACACTTCAATTTAAAATGTACATGTGTTTTTTGGAGGGGAATTAGTTGAGTTATATTTGTAGTTCAATATGGCCAGGGTCTGCCCATTTTGCCCCAAGCTCCTCACCCACTATGCAGGAAGGAGATTAAGGCTGGCAGATTCCCTCCACACTTTTGTTGTCATTTGGATCAATCTACTTACATGGGAGACCTTGGTTATTGGCCACTCAGGGAAACAGCAGGGGTCATCTTTGGAAAGCATAGAGATGTAGTCAAAGGCTTCTGTCAAGGATAGTCACCAGCACCCAGTCCTCATCTGGCTCCTAAAATGCCAGGCCCAGTCATATTTTAGGTTTCCCAGTCTCTGTCTCCCATGCAAGGTTAAAGTCCTCTCAATGTAGGCAGCTGTCTCCCTCCAAGATGGTTTTTAGTCAGCTTTTCTCCTGGTCATTTTGGCAGCTCTCCTCACTTCCCCATAGGGAAATTATGAATATGGGAATGCGCCAAGCCCTTTTCCCATGGATCGGATTGGACAATCAAGTTCCTCTTCCCCCAGAAGTCTGGCCTCTGGATTTCGGAGGTCTGGATTATGGATAATGATGGGAGGAGACAAATGCATCTTTTTAACATGACATTTAAAGTTGCATTTTTGGTTCTCAGAAAGTCACAACATGACAACTTTCTGCAATTTACAGATAATCACCCAAAATATATCTTTTTGGATTCAACGATGTCCCCCAGATCTGGGGACACTACTTTGATCACGGCACAACCCTCCTGGGGCAAGCTATCATTTTTTGTGGTTTATTCCTACACCCAAATAGTGAGGAACATCAAACATCATAGAACACACATTAATTTTACTTTCTATCAGCTGACCAAGTTTTGGATTTCGGTCATTTATAGGAGTGTCCCAATCCCATTTCATCTCTAGGTAACATTACACATATTGCATGTTGTTGAGATTTAGATATAACTGATGGGCATGTTGTGATCTTTAATATGAGTACTGGGTGAGCTCCTTGCGATGCATGGTTCTCCTGTTTCTAAGGGAAAATGGATCCAATGTTAATCAAGTTGTAATGGATTAATATAGAAGTCTTCAGTTTCACATTCAGAAAATCCTTGTTGGCTGTTGGTGTAACAGTCTTTGAAGTTCCATTAACATTCTATGTTTACAGATGAGAGGCAGTTTATTGGGGCCATAAAAGTACAAGAGGTCAGGTCTGTAGATGCTGTATTTCTTTCCATTTAACTGAAAGCAGAAGCATTGTACCAGCCAAAGGTCTCAAGAAGTCATAAACAGATAACCCGGTCCATCCCACAGTTCAATGCAGAAGCTGCAAAGCAAATACATGTATAATTCTAAAAGGAAGGGCTTTTTAAATCGAAAAGAGGAGTTGTACATGTAACATGTTACATTGCATTTGGGCCTTCTTTCCATGTGTAAATATATTTCCTTAATCTCACAGTTCAAATGACATGAGTGTTTAATCTGAATTGTCCACACATGGGCCACAGTTTAACACGGGAAACCATTGTCCACTTTAGAACTCCAAGTAGGCCTTTCCGTTTAAATGTCAGTTTATATGCTAGGAAGTAAGTTAGCTTCTGAAGAGGGAAAACCGAGATCAAACCCATGCCCCCTCACCCCAGGCGCATATACAGAAGAACAGCAGGAAGAACAAGGAGCGCACTTATCATTTGAACCAGGCCCCAGCGCACCCATGAGTGACAAATATGCTGAAACACACCCACTTCACCAACAGTGCAACTTCCATGCTACATTAGAATCAATGCTGCAATATCAGAATCTACAAACACAAAAATCCCTGTTTAAAGGCTTGCAAATGCCTATATGAATTAACATGGTCTAATTGCACAGTGTAAAGCCATGTTTCAGGAAAATTACAGCCAAGTTCATTTCTCTCACTGAACACTGGCTGCAGAAGCCTTCAGCAATGTTCCTCGCAAAACCCCCGAGCTGCCAAGGTCGCACATTCAAGATAAGATTGCTTTCTGCAGACAAACAATTTTAATTCTCCACAAATGCGAATAAACCACGGCAACCCAGTGTGTTTTTTTTTCTTTCTGGGAAAGAAAGACATTTTCTCAAGGACTCGCACAACATTTGAAACATAATTGTAACAAGAATGGCTCAGCCCAGCCAATCAGCGCTCAGAGCTCAAGTGCAAACTGCTTGCTTCAGCTAAAAAGTTATGGGAACAAAGTCATAGACTTAGAATTAGGTAATGGGGGCTGGCACAGCTAAACCAACCCACTGACGCAAAAGGCAAACATCCAATTGTCAGGCTCTCTATAAGGGCTACATAGGTAACCTATCACTTAGCAGCCAATAGCAGGAGGAGATAGGTTTCTGGTAACTGATCCAATTCTGTGAGGTCAGCCTGCAGTGTGATTATAAAGCTGGCTTGCAAGCCAGCCCCGGGGGAGACGGCGCCTGAACTCTCGATGTGCACGATGCTCTGCGTGTTTTTTTATTTTTTGCTGCCCAGAAATAAACGCAGTTTGGAACATGCTGCTGCCTGCTTGGGACTCTGTTGCATTTCTGGGGGCCATATGGGAGGTGTTGGGGTCTCCCATAGCTGGTGAGGGTATGGCTGCTGGCCCCCCACTGCCCTGGTGGGGGTCCAGCTTCTCCCCAACAAGTTGGTGCCCTCTGTGAGGCTCATTGCTCATTGTAACATGGGCGAATGAGCACTGCCTGCGCAAGCTCTGCGTTGAACTGAACTCCCTGCCGCCGACTCAAGGAAGCTGTGGGACCCTCGCCTGCACCTGAAGACCACCGGAAAACGCGTAACCGGCTAAAGGCTTCGGGGGCCACTTGGAAATACCCCGCTTGAGGGCAGGTGAGAGCCCTGCAGGAGAAGGGGTCCGGTGAAGCGCCTTGAGGGGGTGTCCAGCAGCAGAGCAAGTGCCAGTGCAGCATAGGAAATGTAAGTCAACCAGCAACATGGGCTTTGAGGGAGGGAACTGTTTAAAGTATTATGATGCATTGTTGATCAGTATGTTGCAGAAATGTTAAGTTATTTTGTTTGGGTAGAAACTGGGGGAGGCATTGTAAATTGGGTGGTGGGTGATTGTACATTGTCGCAAAATTCAGCGCATTGGTGGTGATCGGCACGTGAATTGTAGTTGGGACTGGGGCGGTGGCAGTGGTCCCTTCTTGTGTTTTTGAGCTTATTGGGTGGGGTAGTGACTCCCTACATATAGAACAGGAGTGCCGCGCTGATTGGTCTGGATGGTGATTTCATGTACGGGGTCTGGATTTCCTATGAATTGACGTTATAGATCAATGAGTAGATGAGGTTCCCTGCTAATTGAGCGTTTTAGTTCAGTGAGTGGATGATGTTTCCCCGCAGGAGGTAGCTAGATTGTTCCCGAGTGCGGAAGATAGTTGGCTGGTTAAGGTCCCCTGGTGAGGAGCGCATCACATGTGAGGTGACGCAGTGTGTGCAGTCCAATTATAAGAGTTTTTATTGTGGTTTACCTTGTTCCAGTTGAGACAGGAAGACAGCTGTGGGGATTGTGGGGTTTTATTTTGGGATTTTTGTGGGGTTGGGAGAAATGGGTTATTGTTCTGTGTATGCACATTTGTCTGTTCATTTGCATTGTGTTTTTAGTTTGGTGACGTCACCTTCAGATTGATGCATAGGACACAGAGTTTTGATGGTGAGGAGATAGTGGTGTGGTTTTGGATTTGGAGAATAGGTGACCCAGAGGCGGTGTGTGGAAGACACATGCGCAAGATTGTGGGGGTGTGCCGGAGAAGGCAATGGTTTGGTGAAGATGGGCTGCATGTGGAGTACACTGGCTAAGGTGCGGAGCCAAGAAGGCTCAAAGAAGTTGAAAAATGTTCAATTATCTTCTAACTTTTGCTCCCTGAACAGCGGACTATCGAAATTTTCAAATTGAATAGAGGTAAAATGTATCACACAATACAGAAATGACTCCCCTTCACCAGTTGTGTAGCACACAGCTTCCATGCCGAAATAAGTCAGTAAAACATAGTGTGCAAAGATTCAAAAGTACTGAAGGTAAATTAAAAAAGACCATGGCTGCTCATAGGCGGCTTCTCCAGAAGCGTGCAGCAATCGCTAAGGACACACATACACAGCACTTACACGGGAATAGCTTTAAAAGCACATGGCTACAGTTGAACTGTGTGCACGAAGGAAAGGGAAGATGCGAGGGGTCAGCTCATGCTGAACCAGCACGAGCAGAGGGAAGAGGGGACTCACCCTTCTGAACCTCCGTGAGTGTAATATTTGATGACACAGATGGTAAGCAAGGAATGCATTGCATGAGAGAACTGAAAACAGCAGAAGGACATTTAAACACCACACACACACACACACACAATCACAATACACTAAAGCGAACAAACAGGAAGGTGCAGAACAACCCACTAGCAGCACAGGAGTGAGCAAGGGAGGGCTGCAGTGCATGGAAGCAGATTTGAAGGCACAGGTACAGAGGAATTAAATTTAAAGGGAAGATAACGGGGGAGGTGCAAGGAGTAACGATAGCAACATAGAGAGGGAACTGGAAAGGGAAGAAAGGGATTGGAGGAGGAGAGAAGGACTGAACGAGACAGCACAGCCAAACATGATAGAGGATCAGTAAGGGGTGGTGCAGCATGCATGGGGTTATGGAAGGGAGGAAGGAAGGATAGCGCGCTAGACATTGACTGTGTGCATTGTAGATTGTGGCAAGAGAAGACGGTTAATAAATAAATAAAACGGCAGGGGCAGAGAAAGGCAGATGAGGACAAGTAGGCACAAAATAAATTATTAATGTATGCAGTGGGAGGGGCAGTTAAAAACAGCCTCAACACACACGCACAAGAATCACAATAGCAGTGTCAACAACCACCACAATATGCACCGCCCATGTGGGGAGGATACATGGGGCAGGACGGGATGATTTCAGCAGACACCACAAGCACCAACGCAGGCACTGTCACCACTACATGTACAGACACAACAAATGACAGCACCACTACCGCAGGACTGACAAGAATCACAACACAGGGGCACTGCACGGCAGCCAGCACCCATACAGAACACTGACACAATAGCAATGGTACCGGTTACATGACTGGGTGGGGTCTTCCTGATGGGAAACAAACCTTTCAAAGGACATAGATTGACATTATACCGCTAATAGGACAGCCCAAGACAAACTTGATTTGACTCACTCTGCCACACACACTCATGCTCCACCTCCCCGACAGAGCGGGCGAGACGCGCGCCGACACACACACTCACGCACACTCAATAATGCAGAGGACAATTGCATAGGGGTGGTGATAGGTATCAAAACATTTTCTTTTCTGGGTGACAGTGGGGCGACTAGGCCATGCATTAGGTAAGAGACATTTGTGACATCATGAGCAATGTGGATATGACCACCTTATTAACAGAGAAATCCATAAATTGTTAAACACCAGGCATACACATGTTGAAAGTAAGGAAGATTGTTTAAGCATAATGGGGGTGCACGGTACAAAGGGGCGTGCATAATGATAGCGCATCACAAGAGAGTACATTTAGCCACATTTTGAGCACACATCTTTCAGCGAGGAGACTGGGCTCATGAATACACGAATAACACAGAACAATTAAATGAGACACACAAGGTGGAAGAAGGTGCACTTGAGGGGGGGGGGCTAAATTTCATTGACGGTTCACCACGGGAGGAGAGAAATAGGGGTAAAGGATGGATGATCCATGTTCCCAACAGAATGAATTTGGCGACAAAATAACAGTGCAAGTGGTAATGCCACTAGCGCTTTTGAAAATAGCACTGGTACAAATGCATTAGCCAACACACATAGGGAAAGAGGTCATTGCTGCACGAACTGGAGAATGATGGTTGCATTAAAATTTGAGAGCAGATAATGGGGGGATAAATATATTGTTTAAATGTAACAGTAATTAAAGTAGTGGAGCAATAAAATACTAGACTAAATGAGTAATTAACAGAGTAAGTAGGGTTTAAAAAGTGGACATGGGGTGGGATAGAGAGAATGGGAGTAAATTGTGAGGGTTGGGTTTGAAAGAAAAGAGGAAGTAAATAAATAAATAAATAAATACAAAAGAGGGGGGAGAGACAGGTAGCAAATAATTGGTAGCGAATTTCATTAGTACCAGCTTAAAGTGCCTGCAGTTTTCACTGCGAGGCACGCCCTGAGAAGTTGAGAGAGGAGCCATAGAAAAAAAAAAAAAAGATTTAAAAACCCTGCGATTATCTTAACTAAGTAACATGGTGCACTTAATTTAGAAACACAGCCACCCTATATGACAAATTTACCACCCTGATGTTTCCCTATTTAGCTTGTCAGTGCCTGATGCCCCACGGGACAAAGGCACGCACTATAAATAGCTTACAACAAAAGCACAGTAAATATAAAGATCCAAAGGCCCATTTGTACACTAGCACCTAAATTGCATATATATGATCCAAGTGTGTAATGAGTATCTTCACATAAATTAAGTGCCTACCCATTTTCTGGGTACATTTCGAATTGTGTAACAATTTACAGTCAGACCGCCATTGAACGCCACCAGGTGGTGACAGGATGGTGCATAGGTGTACCATTGGCTCCTCCCACTAGGACACTGAATAGTGTGAGAGTAGTGCAGAGAGGTTAGGTCAAGAAATTGAAGAATATTTAAATTCTCAGGTCTCAAGCGCTTCCATTTAATTTCTCGCCAGATATAAAGGACCCAGGGCAGGCCTGAAGACAACGGACAACCAACACCCAATGGCTATGGACTACAGTGGGACATTTTCCCCTCCTGACAGACTTTGTTAGATGTGTGAGGCGTCAAGCCCTACAAAGCGGTGGCCACCCTGGCAACGAGGGAGCAACGATCAACAGGGCCAACGCAAGAGATTTTCATGAACTGCAAAATAGCACGAACACTCCCGAGTTAGGGAAACATGGCCATCCTATGGTCCAACGCACACTAGCAACTAGAATAGGGACTGACACATGCATTTCCAAAGTTTAATTGAGTTTCATATTACATTTTGTGCACCTACAGCTGTAACACTGTTTTGTTCCTTCTCTTTTCCCCGCACATGCAGGTTGTTGCGTATGTATGCTGTTATAAATGTGTAGGAAATTTCCTTAATGTTATCTTCCATTAGAAACTGTGAGGCCTACTGATTAAAACATCGTGAAGCATTCCCCACTCAATTGCCCACACTACCAAGAACCTCAGACCTCTTAGAGCATGTTTCCCTGAAGTATATTTCCTTGCTTCCATTGAATAAACAGCCCAAGATTTTCCCTACCCATATTGAGAAATTTTGAAAACACGAAATGTCCAGGGGGAGGTTTGATTTTTGCCCTTAGTGATTGTTTAGTTCGCGGAGCTTGAGGTTACTAACAAGTACTAACGTATTAACGCCTTTCTTGCGATTTTCAGGCGGGCAACTTTATCAACTCATCAGCTGGAAGGACCCAGCAGCGTAAGTGGTTATGGGCACGCAAATAAGGACTTTTACATTCACGATGGGACTATTAATGATGAACGAAATAATGGGGGTGGTAATTTGAAAATTATATGTAATAGTGAGCATTACCGCTGTATCCCCTGCTAAGATTCCCTAACCTAAGCAGGAAGAGTTACGGCGTCAGTGGGTGAGGAAAAGCTGCTGCTAAAGTAAGGAGAGTTAAGGGCAGACACAAAGGGAGTAAAACATACACATAACACACATAGCAGAAGTGACCAACAACATGCACACATGTACAAAATTGGTAGGGACACCACTGGAGAGAGCTGTCCTGACTGTTCTTTAACATATGCCGGAAGAGAATTGATTACAACAGAAATTACTACAGCAGAGCACGACGCCCATGTATGCCAAGGTGCGAAGAAGATTGCAAGGGAAGACAGCAACATTGAGATTGATAAAAAAAAAGGGGGGTAATCCCCTATGGAAGATGATTACATAAAGCAGCTAATTGGAGAACAATTGTATGTGAAAAGTGACCAGAGAGAGAAGAAACAACGAGCAAATGCACCAGTGAGCAAGCTGCAAGAGAAAAAAAAAACAAAAGAAAAAAAAAAAAAAATAATAAAAGAAGAAAGAAAAACAAAAAAGAGAGAAGAAAAAATAAAATAAAAGAGACAAAAATATGATAAGTGCCTAACGGAGTGAGACAAAAGAGCGAAGATAGTCACTTGGGTGGAGAATGAAGAAGGACGTATACTGTTAAGGTACCAGTGTTATGTTACCAGCACAACAGTGATAAGAAGTGGACAATCATTCTGGATGCAAGAAGGTTGAGAGAAGTTGCGAGATGAGAGCAGGAACATCACTGCTTATGGACTACTATTGAGCACATGCATCTAAAGATCAAGAGAAACTACCACTGAATTGGGGAGGAGAGTGTTCATTGGTGTGCATCAGCATGCCCTTGTTGGTGATGACCAAGGAAGATGTGAAGAGTGACACATTCACAAAGATGGAAAACAACGGAAGAAGAGAAACAGACATAGGAGTAAAAAGAGGGGGGAATTACTTCTCGAGCGAGACAGAAGAATGATTGGGTGAAGTACCAGCATACTAAAGAATGATCAGCAAAAATTGCATCTGAAAAGAGAAAGCAAAGAACTAGCTAGTGTTTGCATGGTAATGGATGACATCATGACTGCCTGGTTGATTGAAGGTGATAACGGAAGGACTAGTACCGAGCACAGCATCATTGTGCAAGATAGAGATACATTGCAAGATGTAAGAGAACAACAGAAGAAGACATCGGAATGCAAATAAGAGACATGGTGAAAGGAAGAGCCGGACTAAGATAGCAGTGTGCAACATGGTTCCAGCAGTAATAAAGGTGGCCACTCCCTGTGATCAGAGGAAGTATGAAGGGAAGTGAGTGTGGTGGAACACAGAAGGAGAACACTCCTATATGTACTGTTCATCAACAACAATGCAAAAAATTATGGACACTTCAAGGAATTGACAAAGATATGCAGACCGGAAGGAGGTGAATGTTGCTTGGTGGTGTGGTCGACAAAGTCGACCAGAGGGGGGACTGAAGAGGGAAAACCGAGATCAAACCCATGCCCCCTCACCCCAGGTGCATATACAGAAGAACAGCAGGAAGAACAAGGAGCGCACTTATCATTTGAACCAGGCCCCAGCGCACCCATGGGTGACAAATATGCTGAAACACAACCACTTCACCAACAGTGCAACTTCCATGCTACATTAGAATCAATGCTGCAATATCAGAATCTACAAACACAAAAATCCCTGTTTAAAGGCTTGCAAATGCCTATATGAATTAACATGGTCTAATTGCACAGTGTAAAGCCATGTTTCAGGAAAATTAAAGCCAAGTTCATTTCTCTCACTGAACACTGGCTGCAGAAGCCTTCAGCAATGTTCCTCGCAAAACCCCCGAGCTGCCAAGGTCGCACATTCAAGATAAGATTGCTTTCTGCAGACAAACAATTTTAATTCTCCACAAATGCGAATAAACCATGGCAACCCAGTGTGTTTTTTTTTTCTTTCTGGGAAAGAAAGACATTTTCTCAAGGACTCGCACAACATTTGAAACATAATTGTAACAAGAATGGCTCAGCCCAGCCAATCAGCGCTCAGAGCTCAAGTGCAAACTGCTTGCTTCAGCTAAAAAGTTATGGGAACAAAGTCATAATGTAACAAGTTAGAATTAGTTAATGGGGGCTGGCACAGCTAAACCAACCCACTGACGCAAAAGGCTAACATCCAATTGTCAGGCTCTCTATAAGGGCTACATAGGTAACCTATCACTTAGCAGCCAATAGCAGGAGGAGATAGGTTTCTGGGAACTGATCCAATTCTGTGAGGTCAGCCTGCAGTGTGATTATAAAGCTGGCTTGCAAGCCAGCCCCGGGGGAGACGGCGGCTGAACTCTCGATGTGCACGATGCTCTGCGTATTTTTTTCTTTTTTGCTGCCCAGAAATAAACGCAGTTTTTAACATGCTGCTGCCTGCTTGGGACTCTGTTGCATTTCTGGGGGCCATATGGGAGGTGTTGGGGTCTCCCATAGCTGGTGAGGGTATGGCTGCTGGCCCCCCACTGCCCTGGTGGAGGTCCAGCTTCTCCCCAACACTTCACTGTTAGGTATAACTCACAACTTCACTTAGATTTCTAGAACACAGTCTTGTGTTGCATAAAAGTCAGTGTAACATGCTGTTGTTTGTCTTCCTCGGTCAAAATGGGCCTTTTCCCAGTTTACATGCAGTCAGAATCTGCAGCACCACATGTCTTTTTGGAATCCATTGGACATATTTAGCAATATTACAGTTCCAAGGCACACTTTTCTTCCCCTCAGTGCCTTTCCCTTTGGTAAAGTTGAGTGAGGCCCATTGTTTGCATTTTCTAGGCCTCATGTTGGAAAATAAGTGTTTTGGGCCGGGCTGCATGTTTCAATGGGTCTCATCCATCAGCCAGCTTTAATCTTGCAGTAGTGGCATTGCATGGCCTCTCAGTTATATCATTCTGGAGCTGAATTTACACCTCACAATTCAACTAGAAAGGCTGTGCAATCTGTAGCCTTCATTGATGGGGTTATTAATACATTACATTCTATACAGCATTCTAAAGTGAAAAAGAAGAAAACATAAAACCAAATACCAAAAAAGCAAAAATGCAACGTGCACCCTACTTCTGTCTATAGAGTTTACAACAATTCCATGTTATGTTGTTAAATGAAATTTGAAAGCAGTTGGTACATATCCACACTGATATAATTATTGCCCTTGCTATTTCTGCTTGGAAATATTAACATGCATGCTTACATTCCTGTCGGACTCTTACATGTGTAATGGTGCATATAGGTAAAACAAGTTCATAAGAGGTATGGACTTCCCTAAACTATACTTCCATTATCTAGTGAGTTGACAATACCCATGACAGTAGGATGTCTGTCATTCATGTATCCACGTATTCTCAAGGCTATAGCCTACTTCCATGATCTAGACGCATATTATGTACTCAATTTTAGTAACTGCAGCAGTGATCACGCCTTTTCAATGCCTCTGTCCCAGGACACAGAGTCAGGAAGAGTTCATTTTATAGTTGCACAGTCATATACAAGGTGCTTTTGTTATTTCTATTTCTATTTATTTATTGGTAAAGTGCATCTGACCAGTGGGGCAACTGGGCGCTATGACTTACATGTTACACAGGTAAAAACTCTACAGGCAAAAACTATATAAGCATATAAGAGGTTACACATACAAAGAGGATATAATACAGTCTGCCGACATTGGTAATGTATCTATACACAAGATAAACGATACAATTATATACAAATAAGCAGGCACAGGCAGTTGAATAATGTCGTCGATTGTATTTTTTATATTCCGGATCGGTTGTGGTCCTGCTCGGAGAACCAGGCTTTGACCTTACTACAGAATAGCGTAAAGAGCGGCTGCACTGTTAAGGAGATGGGTAAATTATTAAGTTTCTTAGCAGCGAGGACTAGGAAGCTAACTCCGCCTGCACTTTGTTGGTTAAATTGTGGGATCACAACACAGTGCGATTGTGCTGATCTGGTGGGTCTCATTGAATTATGGCGTGAGAAGGTGTCAGATAGATAGACGGGGGTCTGGTTATGGAGGCACTTGTGTGTAAGTGAGAGTGTCTTTAGGTATATTCTCTGCTTAATGTTTAGCCATGTTATGTTTTGGCTGGTTGTGGTGATGTGTTGTTTCCTGGGGATGTTGCAAGCTGATCTGATTGCATTATTTTGCATAACTTGCATTTTGTTCATTTTCTTTTGGGATGTGCCCAGGTATAGCGCATTGCAATAGTCGAGCTTAGATATTACTAATGCTCTATCTACTGATATGCAATTGGTTGTATTCAGATAGGGATGGCAGGCTTTAACAAGCTTGCATGTATAGGCTGTGGAGGATGCTAATGCATTTGTCTATCTCATAAGTGTGAGTGCTGAGTCAATGTATATTCCTAAAGTTTTCACGTCATTAGCTACCTTGATGGTGTTGCCGTCGATGTTGAAGAAGTTGAATAAGGTCCCTAATTTATTCAATTTGGATGGAGAGCCAAGGAGGAGTAATTCGGTTTTGTCGTTGTTAAGACATAAACCATGCTTAGCCATACAGATTTGAATGGTGCTGTAGATATCATTCAGGATTTTGCTATCTACAGTGTAGTCACCAGTGATGGGGATGAGTATCTGGGTATCGTCCGTGTAATTATTGTATGTGACATCCAGAACGTCAACTATATCAAATAGGGGTTTGGTGATACATTGTAGACAGTTGGGGATACACATGATCCTTGAGGGACCCCACAAGTAACTGATATAAGTAGGGCAGAAGGAGAAGGTGCAAAGACCCTCATAGATCTGTTGCTAAGGAAGGATTTAATCCAAATGGTAGCTTGGTTTGAGAAGTGTGCAGCAGATGACAAGTGTTTCCATAGAATTTCAAGATTCACTAAGTCAAATGCAGCTGATAAGTCGAATAGTAGAAGCAGGGTAGATTTCCCCTGATCTTTTAGGATCTGAATTTGTGTCTTTAAGTCAATGAGTGCCATCTCTGTCCCATGTCTAGGTCTGAATCCTGACTGTCTTAGTCCTAACAGATTGTTTGCTTCTAAGTTGTAAGATTGTGTCATTTGGAATTTGTGTCTTTAAGTCAATGAGTGCCATCTCTGTCCCATGTCTAGGTCTGAATCCTGACTGTCTTAGTCCTAACAGATTGTTTGCTTCTAAGTTGTAAGATTGTGTCATTTGGAATTTATGTCTTTAAGTCAATGAGTGCCATCTCTGTCCCATGTCTAGGTCTGAATCCTGACTGTCTTAGTCCTAACAGATTGTTTGCTTCTAAGTTGTAAGATTGTGTCATTTGGAATTTGTGTCTTTAAGTCAATGAGTGCCATCTCTGTCCCATGTCTAGGTCTGAATCCTGACTGTCTTAGTCCTAACAGATTGTTTGCTTCTAAGTTGTAAGATTGTGTCATTTGGAATTTGTGTCTTTAAGTCAATGAGTGCCATCTCTGTCCCATGTCTAGGTCTGAATCCTGACTGTCTTAGTCCTAACAGATTGTTTGCTTCTAAGTTGTAAGATTGTGTCATTTGGAATTTGTGTCTTTAAGTCAATGAGTGCCATCTCTGTCCCATGTCTAGGTCTGAATCCTGACTGTCTTAGTCCTAACAGATTGTTTGCTTCTAAGTTGTAAGATTGTGTCATTTGGAATTTGTGTCTTTAAGTCAATGAGTGCCATCTCTGTCCCATGTCTAGGTCTGAATCCTGACTGTCTTAGTCCTAACAGATTGTTTGCTTCTAAGTTGTAAGATTGTGTCATTTGGAATTTGTGTCTTTAAGTCAATGAGTGCCATCTCTGTCCCATGTCTAGGTCTGAATCCTGACTGTCTTAGTCCTAACAGATTGTTTGCTTCTAAGTTGTAAGATTGTGTCATTTGGAATTTGTGTCTTTAAGTCAATGAGTGCCATCTCTGTCCCATGTCTAGGTCTGAATCCTGACTGTCTTAGTCCTAACAGATTGTTTGCTTCTAAGTTGTAAGATTGTGTCATTTGGAATTTGTGTCTTTAAGTCAATGAGTGCCATCTCTGTCCCATGTCTAGGTCTGAATCCTGACTGTCTTAGTCCTAACAGATTGTTTGCTTCTAAGTTGTGCTGAATCTGGAGGTAGGCTGCACGGTCCGGTATTTTTAGCAGGAACGGAACTGTTGTGATTGGTCTGTAGTTATATGGGTTGTTCGGGTCCAATGAAGGTTTTCTTTTTAACAGTGGGAGTATCCAGGCATCTTTCAGATTGGTGGGAACGGTACTGGAGTCAAAAGATGCATTGATGAGGGAGGTGATGAAAGGGCCGAGTTCATTGGCTGCCTCCTTGATGAGCGAGGCAGGGCATAGATCATCTTGGCAGTTAGATGGTTTACGTTTGAGTATGATCAACTTTACTTCATTAATAGAGAGAGGCATGATGTTAATTGTGGTATATTGGGTAAGTGGGGAGAAGGCAAATCCTATGGGACAGCATTATCAATGAGTTTTTTTTTTGTCTTAATTTTGTTTAATAGCATAGTGATTTTATCTTGGAGAGCGTTCTGTATGCTAGTACACCATAGGTGTCTTTCGTGCAGGTATCCCGTACAGGGGCAGGAGATTCAAGTTCTTTCAATATGTTAAATAGTTCTTTTGTACTGGCTTTAGCTATGCATTCATTAAAGCTGTCTTTTTTAGCTTGGACAATGGCTAACTTGTAATTGAGTGAGGCTGCAGTGAAGTTAACCTTGTTGGAATATATTGGGGAGTTTTTCCAAGCAGTTTCCTGAGAGTCTTGAAGTGGGGCACATACCGTTTATTGATATGAGCGCAGGGTTTAGATTTCTGCATTTTGAGAGGCGTTACAGCTTTGATAGCCTTGAGCATAGTTTCATTGTATGGGTCCACTAGTTCAGGTGGTTCAAAGGGTAGTTTACCCGGATGTGTAATTGGACTTAATAATGGTAATAGATTCTCAACTGTGAGGTTCAGTTTTCTTCTCGTCATCATCGCTGGAGCTTGAGTTTGTGATTTGTGGTGTGCTTTTTTGTCAATGGTAAACGAGATTAGGTGATGGTCAGTCCATGCGCAAGGGGTGTGAGACAGAACATTAATACTGCAATTAAGGTCTGCTAACCAATCTAGCATTCTACCTTTATTGTGAGTAGGGTCATTCATGCGTAGTGTGAACCCTTACTCTGTGATAGTGTGCTTAAGGGCAATTGCTTTAGAATCTTTGGGGTCTTGGAGGCCTAGGTTAAAGTCTCCTAGAATAATGGCTTGAGATTTGCTTTTGGTATAAGCGAACAATAGATCTGATACATCATTTTCAAACTTGGATGATTTCCCAGGGGGGAAAATCCCATAGGAAAATATTTGCGGTCGAATATTTATGGTAGTAACCAGTGCCACCAGCCAGAAACTTTTGAGAGAGGGACTGTACGGTACCCTCTTGAAAATGAACATAAGGGAAAAACTATTAACTCTTCCCTGTACCTCCATAGTAAGATGGGTTGTACCGGTTTAGTTCATAAAAAATGACTAGTAAAGCCAGTGGGGACTTTACATGCCATGGGAGACAGTAGTCAGTCCCAGGGTATGGAGTCTATGTTGGGGGTTGCTACGACACACCTGTGTCACTGCACGGAGGGTGCTGTGTAACACATGTGAATAAAGATGGTTCCTATGGGGGTGAGAAAAACCCCATAGACATTAAACACAAAAATAGCCTAGAACACACATAGCAAAATGTCTAAGAGTGGGAACAAGGGTCTCACTCATAGCAGGAGAAAAAAACAAGCCCTTCAAATCCAGCAAAGCTGCTGGGGGACTCTATAGGTAAGGGAAATTAGCCATAAAAGGAGAATTCTCCCTAACATCAGCAGAAGGGAAATGTTGCTTGTTGATCATTCTTAGATCTAGCTCTGTTTTGTAGATGAAGGCAATCCCTCCTCCCTTGTAGATATTGGCATCTCTGTCAGCACGTAAGATTGTGTCATTGTCTGGTATGGCCAGTGCTAGTGAAGGTCCTGATGTTGGGTTTAGCCATGTTTCTGTAATGGCAATGAAGTCCAGATCGTGGAGCGTGATGTTGTCAGCTATATCCAAGGAATGTGCTTGGAGTGATCTCACATTGATGAGTCCTGTTTTGATTGTATTGTCATTGTTGCTGGGTGCTGGCAACTGAGATTTTTGGGTATTGATGTGTTTCGTGGGTCTTGAGTTGTGATTGTGATTGATATTTAGGTTGGGGGTGTTAGTGATAACTGCGTTGGTGTAGTGTTCTTGTGTCAAGTCTGTTGTTTCTCTGCGACGTGGGGCGAGGGGAGGTCTTGCTGGTTTTGAGGTCAGGTATTATGGAGTCGTATTAAGGCAAGGTTGTAGAAATTTTGAGGGTGGGCTATCGTCCGATCTAGGCAGTCTCATTGTCATAGTAAGGTGTGTGCTGAATGTATTAAGGCTGGGACAGGCGACCATATGTTTGGAGTAACAGAAGAATATACAAATGTATCTAATGATCTGGATAAGGAGTGAGAGCACTAGTTGAACAGGCAACATGGCTAGTGAGAGGTTTTTGCGGCTTGCCCCTCTTGGCACATTTGTAGAAGGCGTCTTAGAGGAGATAATAGAGAGTAACGTGAGCGCTGATGCGCTCTAGTAATGAGCTGCTTAGCTGTGAGATGCTGATCACAGGGAACAGGTTAGGAGACACACGATGGACATGGTAGCAAGGACAGGGTGGTAAGCCAGTAATATGACAAGAAGTTCTGCAGAAAGGGGCCAAAGTTGGGGCAGAGTGAGGTACAAGGCTAATATTGCGAGAGCAGACACATCTGGCAGTGTATTATGTGAACAACAGCAGTTACAGAGCAGTTTGTAATGCACTTTACATAGCAGCCACGGGGCAGTCTATTATATTGTCACTAAAAACAACCAAAGGTTAATTTGTAAAAGCTTGACACTGGGATCAGGCTACTAGTAAATTACGCGGCAGGCGTTAATCATTCATAGCGCAGTGAATTATTCTGGCTGGGTAGCAGGTTGAGAAGTAGATATCATGTCACAGATGATGCTGGAAAGTCTGGGGTAACAATAGGCAGATATTTGATGTAGGGGGTACGCAGTGGTGCCGTAGGCTAGATGCAGCTTTCTATGTGGAGGCGAGGACGAGGCTATATGGGTTAGTAGCTATTTCTCACTATGAGGTCAATGAAAACACACACGCACACCGTGAGTTGAACACAAGTTCCCAAAATAGGGCGCAGTGAGAGCAGCTAAATGCATGTGCAGACATAATCATGAGTACTATAGATGCATCGGGTCAGCTTGCAGCAGGTAGGGTATCCGTATAATTACTAAGCTAGGTGGATATCGCAACTTTGTTATGCCATGGGCAACAGTCGCATCTATTATTTCTAGGGTTTCATGCATTAAGTTCACGGTGCGAGCACAAGGTACCGAGAAAAGCCGGTGAAGGCCACAAGTATCACAATGCTGTCGTAAACGGATATGAGGGAGTATTTTCAAGTGAAACATTACATATGGCGCAGGCCATAGGTCAGAGCGGTGAACAGTAAATAGTGCATTCAGTTGGTCAGCGGTATGGATCATTGCTTATTGAGCGAGTATATAAGTAGTTATATACTATGGCAAAAGAGTGGGCATAACAATATGTTGGTATCAAAGCATATGATCCGTGTAGCGTACATTACACATTTTGGATGGGCGGCTTACCGGTAACGATAGTTTGTTGTTTGATAGGCAATATAGTCAAAACGTGTTTGCTATGATGGTAACAGGCTTACCGGCTTGCAAACAGGATTAGATCCACAGTAGTCAGCATACTGGGTTCGCCAGAGGAAGGTCGGGCAAAGGTTTATGGTTCTGGCAGCTAGAAAGGACTGGACAGGTACAGGACAGGTTATTGTCCTTAGGTCTGTGGGCCGGCTTATGCCTCGCTGGCGTGTGATTGGCTATTAAGTTTAGCTAACAGCCCATCGAATGGCAATAGCCTCGGTAGAAGAGGGGCAAACAGATATGCTCAGCCAAGCATGGTGAGGTCGGCCATCTTAGAATGGGTCAGGGCCTCGTGTTTATCAATGGATTCCAGTGCAGTGCTCCTAGCACTCACTTTGATTCAGATAGTAAATGGAACGCCGACATTTCTGTTGCACGCCAGTATTTATAAAGTCAAGAGTTATCATGCTCAGGGATGGTGTGTCACTGGGTTACAAAAGGCATAACAGGTTAAATTCCTCATTGAGACCATTGGGGAAAACTGTGTCCAATTTGTCAATCCAAAATGCTTCTTGTTGCTCGAGTTTCTTACTAATGGTGGTTCTCAAGTCAGTGACATTCACAACGTCCACAAGTTTGCAAGGATTCCTTCATTCTGAATTCTGAATCCAAGTGATTTCACACTGTTCTGAACAAGAGTGTGCTTGGATGCATTTATGTGCAGGGTACATGTTTGCCTGGGGTTCTGCTTCAGGTTAGCAGTTAACATCCAGACATCTATGACTAAGAAGTAATTGGTCAATTGGAAGATCTCACTGATGTCACTGGCCTTAAAGTAGATCTGGAGGTCCTCAGCAGATTGGTGTATTTGGATGTCAAGGTTGGCCGGAAGTTTCCTAGGGGATTAGAGCTATGACCGGCGAGAAAATGAATACCTCCCTGTGGTACTGCTTGGTGGTTCAGGCAGTGGAAGGCACCCTCCAGTTTTATGTAGGCTAAAAGAAGGGTGGGGATTTATTGAGGCGGTTTGGACTAGCTCGAGGAAGATGAAATAGTGACAATAGACATTTGAAGACAGATTAAAGATACAATCAACACTTCCCTTTCTAAACATCGAATTCAGCTCTTTTTTTATCATGTTTATCAATGGAATACACATAAACCATGAACCCTGCACAATGCACACTGTGGATCTGTGCTATGAATGAGCGAACCATCACAGACATCACTAAGGCCCATGTAAGCAGTGGGAGTTGCAGTCAGCTCACTTGAAGCCGCCTGGATATGAGACTCAACCTTTTTTGAAAGATTATACCGTATCTGCTATAATTGCTAAGAGTGACCACTAGCTCGGCCTGCTTGCTGCATTGCCAGCTTTGTTTTTGCTTATGTACTTAATTTAATTTAGCTTTATTTCATTTTTAAACACATTCTGTATGTATGACTTTATTCAGATGCATTTAATTTGAATGCATCCAACACACAGGTGTGAGTGGTTCAAAACTGGTCCTAAAAGGCTTGAACCACAAGACAGATGTGTCGAACACCGAAAGTCTTTGCTCAAATTCCCTCAAGGGCTAGCTCTGTAGGTGGTATACCTAATTTAAATTAAATGAAAACCTTACGTCAATCATTTCAATCATGGTTATAGTAGAACAATGTCAGGATTGTAACCACTAAAATATGCTACATAATGAAAATGAAAAAATGAAGACGTCGCTAGACTAGATGCAAAGTTATGAAGAGAAGACAGGAGTAGAGTTCTTTCATTTTAGCTAAAACATGGAGGTTGAGCACCAGAAATAATATTGCATTGGAGAACAGAAAAGATGCAGGTGGAATGTGAAGAGGGAAACGCGGCAATGGTATATACGGCGCTATATACGGCGCTACATAAGTGCAAAATAACATAAGATAACATGTGGGTTTTGTTTGGTTAATTACCTACCCATTCACTGTCTTTGGCCATGCTATTCCGAATGGACAGCCCTATCAAGAATTTGCCCATCAATGCCTAAAACACACCCTCTTAGGATTTCGTTTGGAAGTTAATGGCTTAATTGCAGGTTTTAATGCATTACTGGTGTAATTAAAAAAGTATTTTGCAAGTGTGCCTTCAGCCACTTTATGTATAGGCAGTAAGTGTGTCCTTGCATTTGTACCTTGCACTGCAGTCCCATTAACAAAGAAACATTTGCAAACATCTGTATTTTAGACCTGGGTATATGTATTAGATGGGCACTGATATCATATATGCAGGTACACACGCCATTTTAGGGCCAGGTAGTGCCGTTACAGCAGTTTTCTGGCAAATGCCTATCACGTGCCTACACAAAATACCAAACTACTGTTTTTCTCAATGTTTGTTTGAAGCAGCCTTTGGATTGGCGAGACAGGAGGGATGCAGGTGGCTTTCACGGATTCACTACTCATATGTTACCAGTGGTGGAAATGGAAAAAATGTGGTGGGGGATTCCACAACACAAGGGCAGGGGTGGGCAGAAGTTTGGGGGGGCGGTACCCGAGGGGGCGTGGTCTATAGGGAGCAGGGCTCGTAGTGGACTTCCAGCAATGCTGGAATACTTTAAAAAAAAAAAAAAACGACTGGGACGGCAAGCATTGCTTTTACTGCCGGCTTTGGCACTGGTGTGTGTTGAGGGTGACTGGCGCCCCCCGCGCGCTTCGCCGCAAGCCCCGGCCCCAAGAACATGGACCGACACGCCTGTCTTGGTTCGGGCTTCCCGGTCGCTCTGATGCGGCTGGGAACGCCCCGTTTATTTAAACTGCACGCGACGGCGTGCAACGTCACGCCGCCGCGTGCACGCCCGTCATCGGGCAGCGCCACACTCCTCCTTTTTCGGGGAGAACCAACAATCCTCATTAACTCTTCACTGCACACTGTAAAACATTGCAAACGGAAACAAGTCATGATAATAACGGGACAACACAAACAACTCACACAAACTATGTCCCAGGAGCACCCCTTTATTAGCTTCCACCCGGGTCCCCTTAACTATGCTTTCTCACCCTCTGGATCCTCAGCCAATTGTCCCAGCACATAATCGGTGAGGCGAGCCGGTTTCCCTCGCCCAGCCCTCTGGGGGTACCTCCTGCTCGCCTCCGGCACGGGTGATCGGTCCGCCTGCAGACTTTGCATCAGAGACTCCGGCATGCAGGGTGGATCTCCCTCGGGCTCCAGGGCTCCTTCCAGGTCCGGATCAGGAGGTGGGTCAGTCCTGGGGTCTCTGATCTTTTTAAAGAAACTCACATTCCTCGTCACTTCCGATCGTTCATCCGACGCCGTCACCATGGAGCCCCGGACGTCCACGACATCCAGCGGCTCAGGCTCATATGGCAAAGAGAGTTTCCCATGCGGGTGCCAATTGCGAATGAGTACCTCATCGCCCGGCTCCAGCTGTTGGGGGCGAAGCCCCCTCCGCACGTTTTCCTGTTCCGTCCTTGCTTGCCGGTCCATCTCGACCCGTTGATCATCAATGACCGCAGGTTCCCGTTCTCCGACCTCCGGCAATAGCCCTCGCGGGCATCTCCTGAACATTGCTTCTGCCGGGGCCACTCCTGTGGACGCATGTGGCGTGGTGCGGTACAATCTCAAGAACTGGTACAGGGCCCTGTGTAGGGACTGCCCCTGGCCTTGGGCAATTCTAAACGTCTTATTGAGGGTTCTCATCAGGCGTTCTGCCTCCCCATTCGCTCGAGGCCACAGGGGCATGATCTTCCGGTGCACCACCCCGCAGCTCACCATCAGCTCAGCAAATCGTTCACCCTGAAAAGGCGCCCCATTGTCTGAACACAGCGTGTGCGGGAATCCGTGAGCTGCAAACACTTTCTCCACCGCCACCACCACGTGTTCAAACGCCATGGACTCGACGAACTCCACCTCGGGGTAGCGGGAGTACTCATCCACCAGGACCAGGAAGTGGGTGCCCATGGTGGTGGACCCAAAATCGGCATGAACCACCTCCCACGGATGGGTCCCTCTCGGCATTGCCTCGATGACCGGTTCCCGCTGTAGGGGCGACGCTGCTTGACACCAGACACAGGCCGCCACAAACTCGTCCACCTTGCGTTCCAGCTCGGGGAACCACACCTTCATCCGGAGGCGGGCTTTAGTCTTGGCAGCCCCTTGGTGGCCCCGGTGTGCCAGCGCGATCACCTCACCCACCTTGGATTGGGGAACTACAATCCGGTTGCCCCGAAGCAGCAGGCCCGACGTCGAGAAGGACAGTTCCTCACGCACCTTCCACAGTTGTTCAAGAGCCGACCGGGCCTCCTGAGTGCGTCCCGCCAGGGCCTCAAGCGCAGACTTCCAGGAGCCCTGCTGCATGGACTGCCTCAATACTCTGAAGCACTCATCCTGTGCCTCCGCAGCCTCCAGCTCCTGGAGAGGCATGGCATTCGGCGTGGCAGCTTCCACCACGACCTGCACATGCTCCTCCGCTTCCTGCTCACAGACGTCACAAACTCCTTCTCCAGGCGGCCCGTGGTGTCTGGACAGATAGTCAGCCGCGTTGTTTACCCCTGGCCGGTAGACCAGGGTCACCCCATACTCTAGAAGAGCCAGCATCCACCTCTCAATGCGTGCCGGCGGTTTGGATGACGACCCCGCTAGGATCGGCAGCAGCGGTTTGTGGTCGGTGACCACCGTCACCGGGCATCCAAGTACATAGAACCGGAAATGGCGGCATCCCCATAGCACAGCCAGAGCCTCGCGCTCAATCTGCGAGCAGCGTTGTTCGGCGTCTGACAGCGCCTTGCTGGCATATGCGACTGGCCGGACGCCGCCATCACGGTCAATCTGAGTCAGCACTGCCCTCAGGCCGAATGGGCCAGCATCGATGATGATTTACGATGGTAGGGCAGGATCGAAGAATGACATTGTGTCCTCGGCCGTGAGGGCGCCCCTAATGTCATCGAAGGCCGCCTGTTCCAGCGGACCCCAATTCCAGACAGTGTCCTTCCTTGTCAGGGCTCGGAATGGCTCATATCTGGACACCAGGTTCTTGATGAACCGGCCACAGTAAGTGACCATGCCCAAAAAGCTTCGCACCTCCGACACAGATTCCGGTGGTTGGGCCTTCTGTATGTCCAGTACCTTCCTGGGGTCAGGCGACACCCCCCCTTCCTTGAACACAAACCCGAAGAACTCCAGGGAGGGGCGCAGAAATTCGCACTTCTCCTTATAAGTCCCAGCGACTGCAGCCTCTCGAAGGTTTCCGCCAGACGCCTCAGGTGGGCCACCTCGGTCCTCGCGAAGACCAGAATGTCATCGCTTATGTTTAGGACGCCCTCCAGGTCGGCCAGGGCACCCCGAATGATATTCTGGAATACTTCCGCGGCCGAGGACACCCCAAAACTCAATCTCTTGTAGCGATACAGTCCCCGGTGCGTGGTGAAGGTGGTAATGTACCTTGAGTCGGGGTGGAGGACAACCTGATGATATCCGGCCCTGAGGTCTAGCTTCGAGAAGAATCTAGCACCCTGCACCTCCGCAATGATGTCATCCAGTGTCGGTGTGAGGTGCCTCTCTCTCCTGATGGCCCTGTTTCGGATTCTCATGTCTACGCAGATTCTGACTGCGCCCTGTTGTTTGAGTTTCCTTGCCACCACTATGGGGGACACCCAGGGAGTCGGTCCCTCCACCTTCTCGATGATATCTAGATCGACGAGGCTGTCCAGTTCTTTATCTACCTGCTCACGGAGGTGGAAAGGTACTCTCCGATGTTTTAGGGCCACCGGCTGTACCGACTCGTCTATGTGCAGCCGTACCGGCTCTCCAACCATCTGTCCAATCCCCTTGAATAGAGCCTGATGTTTCTCTAGCAAGTCATTAATGTCCTCCAGGTAGACGGAGTATGCGAAGCTTACGATGCCGAGAGCCTCCTCCGCTGCACAACTTGGCAAGGTGTTCTTACTCACTGGCGTCACGTAGAAGCGGGCTGTGATGTGGGAGCCATCGTGTTCCACTTTTGCCACAAAGGCCCCGTCCAGAGGGATGGGCTCCACGCCACCAAACGCAAAGATGCAGGCCTTTGGCGTGACCAGCCTAGGCGGCCGATCCATTGCGTTGTAATGTTCTCGGGCCATGACATTCACCGATGCCCCTGTGTCCACGAGTACAGGGACCGGAGACTGGTTCACCTCAACCACGCATCTGGGTTGTCGTCGATGTCTGCCTCTTAGGAGGTCCACACTTGATACGAAGAAAATGTTCTCTTCATCTTCCTCCTCTGCTTCTTCCGCCTGAGCTTCTTCCTCGCCCTGTTCTACCTGGGCAACATTGGATGGCCGACCCTGGCGAGTGGCGATTGCTCGGCCCTGACCCCTTGGCACCAGCACCAGTAAAGCCGCCCTACACACCCTTGAGAAGTGGTCTGGCAGGCCGCATCGTCCACATGTCTTTCCAGCTGCAGGGCACTCCGCTGGGTGAGGCAGGTCGTATCCACATTTTTGGCAAATCTCTCCTGCCCTCCCAGCTCTGTCCCGTGTGCCACCGCCATACCTCCTAGCACCTCTTCCCCCTCGCCACATCGTGCAGATCTCTTCAGTCTTTATGGGGCGTGACCCGGCCTCCATTCTTGCCGCTCTCGCCTCTGACACCTCGTGGCTCCTTCCCAGCTCAAGGATGCGCTAGAGCGTTATTCCCGGCTCCTTCAGCACTTGGCGCCTGAGCTTGCCCGATGAGCACGCCTGGATGAGCATGGTCCTGATCATGTCCTCCGCATCGCCCCAGGCGCAGGCGAGTGACAGACGCCTCAGGCGCCCGTAGAACGTGTCTAGAGTCTCATCATCCTTTTGCTTGTCAGAGAGCATCACGAATCGCTCATAGTCCGCGTTGGCCAGGGGTAAAAAGTATGCCTGGAGGACGGCCTTTGCATGATCATAAGTTCCATTCCCTTGTGGCAATGATTCGAAAATCTCCTGGACAGAGGGCCCTGCCGAGTACAACATCGTGGCCAGCTTGGTGTCATCATCCACTACTTGCGCAGCCCTGAAATACATGTCCAGGCGGTCCACCCACCTTCTCCATCGGGGCCCCAGGCTGGATGGTGGGGCCGAGCACCCGGAGCAACAGCAGGTTGAAATGGGGGCTGAAGGGCGGGAACCGCCGCCTGACCGTCTCCTGGAGCTACTGGTTGCTGCTTCGGGGGTAGAAAACCCTGTGGGGCCACTGGTGCACGAGGATGAAACTGCGCCGCCACACCGTGTGCTCCGTCCTGGTCTTCGGTGTCACTCATGAGCTTGAGCGCACAGGCACCCCCATGAGGCTGATCGGGGCCGCAACTCAAGTCTTCAGCCCACAGTGACTCTCAGCATGGACCACCCCAGGATGCAGTGAGTCCTGCCATCTCTGCGATGATGAAGAGGATAAAGACAGACGGGTTCACCAGGATGATGATGAAGGGGACGAAAAAGCAGGATGCCTTTCGGTTTTCCAAAAATGAGTAGCAGGATAGTGACTGGATGCAGCAGGCCCAGTCAAGATAGGCCTTCTCCTAGCTTCCACTCGACGTAGTAAAACCAAAATTAAGTTAATGCACCAAACATGCACACCTCCGTGTAGATGTAGCTGTTAGCTACTAAAGCATCCAAAAATTAGGCCTGGGGTCGTTTCAGGGCCCAAACCGGAGCTCCTTGAAGTCCCACAGCCATTGCACAAAATGGCCGCCAGCCGCGTGGGCAAACGCACTACCCGCGGCATGAAACGAAGTCTGTACTTCGACCTCGTTCCGGTGAGAAAAATTGTTCACAATGTCACCGCCTGGCCCGGGTATCGTTATCCCCACTCGTCGCCACTGTTGAGGCTGACTGGCGCCCCCGCGCGCTTCGCCGCAAGCCCTGGCCCCAAGAACATGGACCGACACGCCTGTTTTGGTTCGGGCTTCCCGGCCGGGAACGCCCTGTTTATTTAAACTGCACGCGACAGCGTGCTACGTCACGCCGCCGCGTGCGCGCCCGTCATCGGGCAGCGCCACAGTGTGTAATGCACAATGCTCCCTACACGTACAACTGAAAGGATCAGTTGTACCTGTACGAGCATTGTGCATTACACACCAGTGCCAAAGCTGCAGGAAAAGGCAATGCTGCCGTCGAGGGTACTTTTTTTGTTGTTTTTTTTTTTTAAGTATTCCAGCGCGTTCATGGGCTTGGGCTGCTGACTCTGGGCGGATCCCGAGATCCGGCTCCATATCTGGTGCTCCACCGAGAGCAGGCCCAATGACCAGCACTGCATGTTACAGCACAGTGGTCCTAGTTGGGTAGGAGTGGCTGGGAGGGGGTTGGGGGGCGGGCAGAGGCTGGATGCAGAAAGGCACTTGGGATCAATACTAGAACGTTGTACTCGTTACAGCCATCGAAGGCAAATTGCTTTTCAGTGCACACGGCTCCTTATTTTCTGAAGGGAGAAAGCGGGCCTTTTTTAAACGCACGGCACCAGGAAACGCGTGGCTGGCACCGCTGGGCCTTGGCAGTCATTTTTCATGCCGCTGCCTCGTACGACCCGTGGCTCTTTGGGAATAGAAACAGGGAAATGTGTTTTTAATGGGGTCTGAGAAGGTCTCATTTCAGGTCAGCTCTCAAAAATATCCGGGGAGAGCAAGTGGTTGTGCAGTCCCGGGGAGGACTGCAGTGAAAACATGCCCAGGAGGGGGTCGCCGGGCCTGCTAACCCAATATTCCCGCTTCAAAGGGCTCGCGGTGCACGGGAGCTTCAGCAGAACAGCCGGGGGATGGCGCGACTCCAGCGAGCCTGAAAGCAGCGCGTCTCTCCCCTCTGCTTAGCTCAGGAGCGGCCTAATTACCCGCCTCCATCAAAAGAGTCCCCTGCTGTGGCCCCGTGGCCCCTGTAAACGTCTCTTAATGCCAGTGCGAGGCCACAATGCGTTCCCGTGAACATTAGGACACGCACACTCCCCCTCAGCAGTTAAAGGGTTAATTCCACTCGACCAGTGACATCTGATGTTTTTAATCAAGCAGACAGGTTCTCCGCATCGCATGCCCGCTTCGCTGTTTTTAATTTTGGCTATTAGATGGCACTGTGAGGGCTGCCTATGAGCCAAAACTATTTGCATGGGGAGTGAAGGCAAGAGGGCGATGGGATGCAGAGGGACACACAGCACGTGGGGTGTGTTTTAAGCCACCCACTGGCAGCTCTACGTCGAAATAAACAACTGTGTGCTGTTGTACCTCGTCTTCGCTGTTCTTGTGGCATATCGTTTAGCGTTTAATAGGGGAACGTCCTCCATAACCCCCCACACTCCAGACACCCTGACCCAGCTCACCTTTTTTGCCACACCCATAGACCTCAACAAACATGACAGCTATCACCCACTGACCACCTACAGCCTACCAAGTTCCTGCGGCCATGCTGACTGCCCTTTCCCCCCCAAAACATCCTCACCCCAGACCTCCCTCCAGCCACTGCCCATCGGATTCCCCTTGAGCTGGTGCACTTTCAAGGCATTTCCAATGCTACTTCGGATCAGTGTGTTTAAAGGCCATGGCTTAATTACAGCTGTAAACCAGCTCCTGGGCTTATGAAATGTCTTAACCAGGTGTGCCTTGAGCCACTTGATATATAAGCAGTATGCATGTTCTCGCTTCTGACGTCCCGTAGAAAACAAGCATTGTCAAAGCAAATAGTTTTGACTTGGGTATAGGTTATGTTATGTTGATTTATACCGTGCACTGCTACCATTTGCATGGTCTCCAGGCGCTCACGCGGCTCTTTAAGAAAGTGGGTGGGGCAGTTGGTGGGAGAAGAAGGGATGGGATAGAGGTTGTGCTCTTAAATTGGTGCTTGCAGAACCAGGAGAAACTGGAATCTTTGTGTATTGGCTTTCTAGGTGTGTTTGGGTTATGTGCTCTGGGGTTATTGTATCCGGCAGGCAATGTCCTTGTTTGCAGCAGTTTGTTCTTTTGGCAGATGTGTGGGTTGTATGTTTGGTGATTAGAAAGGCTGGCCCTTTTGGGAGTGTGTGGTATGTGGGAGGTACACTGGAGAGGAGCAAGGAGCAGGGGTGGTTAGTAGTTAGTAGAATGTAGTTGTGTTATTTATTTATTTAGACATTTGTAGGGGCGCACTTAACCCTGGGGCGTCTGGGCGCTTTTTACAGGCAATTGGTGACTGGGCAAAGTATTAGGCAGTTAGAAAGGTTTAGGGAAAACTAATTGAACAAGTGAGTCTTTAGATGTTTCCGGAACAGGCTGTTGGATGTTTCTGCCCTCAATGCGGGGCCGAGCGAGTTCCAGAATTTGGTCGCATAGAGAAGGAAACTGAAGCTGCCACAGTTGGAACACTTGAGCGTCATCAGCGTATTTCGTGTACTTAATGCTGACTGATTCATGGTGGACAACGAGTTGCTTAGTGTATATATTGTAGAGGGTGGGAGAAACGCTGGAGCTTTGGGGTACTCCGCATGTGGATGCAGTGGGTGTTGAGGAGTGGTTGTCAGCAAAGACTAGGTCTGGCCTGCAAGGAAGTAAGCAATCCATTCGGTGGCTGCTCTCGAGAAGCAGGCAGCAAAGGTAAGGTGGTGGCATAGGATGGAGGGGTCAACAAGGTCAAAGGATGCCGATAACTCTAATAACCTTAGGAGGGAGAGGTTGCTGGCATCTCTAGAGTCATCAAGCTAGTTCGTGAGGTCAAGTAGTGCTGTTTCCGTACCATGTCTGGGATGGTAGCCATATTGCTGAGGACTGGGAATGTGGTTATGCTCAAGGTGCTACTGGATTTGAATGTACGCAGCTAGGTCAATGATTTTTAGGAGGAAATTGACAGTGGTGATAGGCCGGTAGTTGGATGGGGTGAGATCCAGGATTCTTTTAGTGAAGTGGGGAGTGAGCAGGAAGCAAAGGGGCCATTGATAAAGGCTGTGATTTGTGGCAGAAGGGGGTCAGTGCAGGTTTCTCCTCAGCATCGAGAGGGTGAGCATATGGTCCTTAAGTAATGTGCATGCAATGGATGGTATCGCAGAGTAATTCTCAGTTCAAATAACCAACTCAGTAAGATAGCAAAGGTACTGTTTTAGTAACAATGATATAAAACTGGGAGTTTACAACGATCATCAACGGACGTTCGCTCGGCCTCTCAATTATTTCTTCACAAAACATAAACTTTATACTAAAAATACATCAGAGGTGACGTCATACCACGTGGCAAATAATGAAAAACCTACAAGGGATTGTCGTTGGTTCAAGGGGAACATCCAACTATACTTTCTATAGGAGCTAGGATTGTAATTGTCTGCCCACTGTCAGGTGGACAATACAAGCATACCTCTAAAACATGTAATCATAAAAATCATTAATTATATGGTTTTCAATTGGTCTTCAAACTATAAGGACCTTTGCTATATGGCCCCCTACAAGTGGTTGCCATGCGTGTGCCATGTCTGGAACCTTCGGTTCACAGCCTTCCCAGTGACTGTATGTTGTGGGTGAATGGAGTGTGTGACGAATATGCATTCTGTGTTATGGGTGTCTAGTATCTAGTATTTGACACAATGACTGAGACAGCCCTGCCCGAGACTGGTATGAATGCACATAGTCCTCTCTCGTCTTCTTCTTCTTGGTGATAGATTGTATCCATCAGCTGTGATTTTTGGATACCGAGGCTTCAGCCTCATTACTCCATCTTCTCGGGTTGAGTATGCAGTCGTGGGTTAGTATTCTTCTTGGTCTGTGTGGTCTTGTCACAGGAGGGCTGGTTTCACAGGGTCCTCGCAGTGATGGGCTGCGGGTAGCGGTCGAAGGGGTTTGCAGTGGTGGCAGTGAGTCTTCTGATCAGAGGGTTCGGGTTCTGATCCAGTTCTTACTCAGCTTTGATAGATGTTGGTCCAACACCTCGATTTCCAAGTCTCTGTGAAGGTCTGCTATCCTTGTGAAGATTGGAACGCCAGACAATATCCACTGGGCCCTGTTCTGGACTATCTGCAGACTCTTCCGGTGTCACTCATAGTAGGTCATCCATGCTGAGGAGGCATACGTCAGGGTAGGTGTGATGATCGCCTTGTAGGCATTGATCTTTGTCCGTAGGGCATGGACTTGGTCTTCAGGAGTGGGTACAGCGCTGCCATCTTACCTGTTGCCTTCTGCTGAGTATTTTAGATATGGCTTCCCTAGTTGAGTTTGCTCTCCATGGTCACACCGAGGTAGCAGCTGCTGTTCTCCCATTTAATGGTCTCCACTTTGAGGATGATGTCCGGGTGCTCCTTGATCTTGTTTCTGGTGAACTGCATTGCAGTTGTCTTGCTGGTTTTGATTTCTATCTGCCAGTCGCTGTACCACGTCGAGATGGTAGCCAATGAAGCTTGCAGGTTCTTCGCCACTTCCTTTTCGCTGAATGACTGGGAAATGACTGCAACATCGTCTGCATACAGCGCCAGGTTGGTCTTGTGGAGGTCTGTCGGGATGTCATTGGTGAAGAGGTTGAACAGGAAGGGTCTGAGGTTCGATCCTTGTGGCACGCATGCTCGGATGTGATGTGATGAGGACATCTCAGACCGCATGGCAACATCGAAGGTGCGGCCTCCCAAGTAGCTTGCAATCGTCTTCACTAGGTAGTTCGGAAATCACAGGCCAATGATCTTGTGCAGCAGTCCCTTGTGCCAGACTCGGCTAAATGCTTTGGCGACATCCAGGAAGATGATTCCTGTGGACTTCTTGATGTTGAATCTGTGGCTGATGGCCTCCACCACTCTCAGCAGATGGTGGGCCATTGCATGCTCCTTTCGAAAGCCAAACTGTTCCTTTGCTAGTAGATTTCTTTCAGAGGCGAAGTTTCTGAGTCGGGCGAGGAGGACCTTCTCCAGGAGCTATGATAATCCAGAGAGCAGGCTGATGGTGCAGTAGTTCCCAGGATCCCTCAGTGGTTTGCCAGCCTTAGGGAAAACGATGACCCTTGCTTCTTTCCAGGAACTCGGAAAGTGGTGGAGCCTAATGCATGCATTGAAGATTTCTGTGAGGTGCTCCATTGATGCTGGCAGGAGGTTTTTGATTGCCAGGTTGGTTATTTTTTCGCTCCCTTGTCCTTACTGTTTGCCAGATTCTCTGCAAGTCCTGCTACCTCAGAGCTTGTGCACTCCTTGATATCTTCTGCTCCCAACAGATTTGGTCTTCTGCAAGATGAGTCTCAACGTCTTCCTCCACTCTGTCTGAAAGCCTACTTACCTTGTTCGGGGTGAACAAAGCCTCAAGTGTCTCGGCAAGGACCTCTGCCTTGTCCTTGTTGCTGCACGCAAGCTGGAATCGTCCCTGGATTGGTAGCTTGGCTCCTTTGCAGTCAGGCAACGAGTCATTCTCCATACTGATTTGTCTGCCACCTTCATCTTGGCTGTTGCGGCCTCCCTCTTCTCTCCACGGTGCTGTCGGATCTCTTCCCGCAGGAGCCTCTTTAATGTGTTGTACTTCTGCTGGAGATCCGGTGTGCAGAACTTCTGCCACTGGTGTCGAGCACGGTTCTAGTCAGCGATTGTTGACTGTTGGATGCCTCATGGTAGGTCCTAAATTGAACATTGGTTTATCTTCTGCTTTGGAATGCTGCTCTTGATTCCCTGCTGGACTGCTGTCATGAAATCTTCCACTGCCTTGTCGATGTCTTCCTTGGTGCTCAGCTGGTTTGGCGTGACCTTGCTGTTCAGCTCTTCTTTGTAGCGGCTCCAACCAGCTTTTCTGAAGTTGTACTTCTCGGTCTGCTGGTAGGGTTCCATCTCATCTCCCACAATGAATGCTACTGGGTTGTGGTCCGAGGTCAGCTCCACCAGTGTGTCCAGCTCCACAGAGTGTATTGCTGAATGGCTGGGTACTTGTCTGAATCCACATCCCGTGTTGTGAGTGTCTGCATGGAGAAGAATGGCCTGAATGCACCTTGCGCCTGATTGGCTGACTGACTGCCCCTAAATACCCTTCTGAGTGATTGGTTGACTGAGTGTGACCCAGCAGAGTGAATTGGAGATCAACAGTATCTCTGGGGTCCTCTCAATGCTAGAAATCGTTCAGAAGCTGAAGCAGAACCTGGCATTGAAACTGACGCTTAATTTTGAAGCCCACTGGAAGAAAAAGAACTGCTGCTGCTGTCCTTTGCTAATATGAAAGCTGCTGTGCCTTCAAAGAACTGATCCAAGAGAGGACCTGGCTAGGAGACCTCTCCCCGAGCTACGAGGGACCTTCATGCACTAGCTGTTCTTTGCCAAGGCTCCCTGGTAGTCCTACGAAAGGCTGCCATCAGGAGAAGGGGACTGCAGAGGAGAATGAAGAGAAGCACCGGACAGCCATCTACCATCGACGACCTCCGTCGCCGACCGGAGCCTCTGTGCTCCATTTGCCTAAGAACATTTGACCCAAGGACTCCCTTGTTCATCACTGCCAACTGCTTTCGTCCTGCCGGAGAGAGTCAAGGTCGTCGACGACCGAGGAGAATCCACCAGTGTGTTTCCTGCCACCCGAAGACCGCAGAGACGCCGGACGACTCAACGCCCTTGCTGGGCCAAAGTTCTCCAGTAACTCTTTGCAGATTGGAACACATGCCGTCGAGGTGCCCCCCACGCCTCAGCTTGCAGGACGTTTTCAACCGATCGTCAACGAGCACCTCAAGAACTGAGGCTGCTGCCGCAATGACAATGTTCACCCTTTTCTTCACCACATGTCAATGACCTGCGGCTCCTGCCTGAAAGGGAGTGCGTTCAAGAAGGGCCTGTCGACGACTCACCAACTCTGTGAAACCAGGTACTTTGGGGCAGTAGAACTTTGATAGAAGGAGATAAGACTCAAATAGACAATACATGGACTGGGCTTGTAGTGCATCTTCCTTTACAGGTTGCCCAGGTGGGGGGATCCTCATACAGAACTGTGTCTAGGTATCAGGGTCAGTATTCTGCAAATTGTCTAACCAACTTGTCTTCCTCCTATGTCTATGGTTGATAACATTTTGCTGTGTTGATTCGTAAGCTATTTGAATTGAGTACAGTTGATGCATTTTAATGGAATCAGAGTAATAGTGGTACCACCTAGAACAATATATATTTGCCATTTTAGAATTGTCGGAGCACAAAGTGTGTTATTGTGATTGTGTATATAACGTGAACCTTATTTATATAAAGAGCTGTGTTTTAACTAGCATAGTGTGTGGACATTCCTTTGTGGGACTATACTGTACTTAAGAACCAGCCTGCCTCACCTCCTGACAAGCTAGGCCTAGATTGCTCGTCCATTGCTACCAACAACAGAGAATCGTGGTTGGACTCCTCTGTGCCTCTCCTCTGCCATATAGAGATCAGGAGTACAGACACCCTCCTCTGGTCTTTACACTGACCTTGACTGCTTCAGTTTTGATACCAGGCCAGACAACCTCACCGTGCAACTCCACATTCTTCAGCTTATTCTTGCTGCAACACAATTCTCTCTTTTTCTCTTCATGGGTCATGAATAACTAAAATTCATGACACCGATGCCCAGCTTCGGTGCAATGGCAGCTTTGCCTGAATTCTTGTCACTACGTATAGCCAGCTTCAATGAGAACTTAATCTACCTTGCGTTACAGCATCTGTACAATTATTGAACGGTTGATTCTCTGAAACACTTAGTGTGCATGCAATGTTCTTTTCGCATATGAAAGTTTGCTTGATTCTTAACTTCATCATTAGCTTCTGTAGGATCCATGCATTCTATTTAGCCAACCTCTCAAAATGTCGCACATGTCTCTTGTTACGTCACTAGCTCCTCTCCTTGCTCTTTTTCATATTCCTTTAGGGAGATCCTCCATCAGATTGTCATCTCTTCAGAGATACATTTCATAGGGTTGCTTCAATAGGTATCTTCTTTCAAATATACCCCGTGGTATTGGCACAACTGCTGATGTCAAAGATGGCACAGTCTCAGACTTCCAACATATAGGAGGTAGGGGGGTGGGATTTCCTGCAGAGGCGTGCAGCTGCTCCTCTACAAGGGTTTGAGGCCCTTTAGGATTTTGACGGTGTATGCTTCAGTGACTGGTTGGAAATTGAAATGGGGGTATGCAGGGAGTGGTTTGGATGGGTAGAGGGGGTGCTGATGGTCGACAGTTTTAGCTGAATTTGGTTTTGTAGATGGGCGATTTTTCCTAGAAAAGCAATTTGGACATTGTTACACCGGTGTCGTCCTTGGTAACAGAGGGTGGGGGAGAGGCTGGTGATTCAAGTTTGCGTTGAGTGGCGAAGAGTTTGCGTGAGTTGGTATCAGCTTTTTCAATAGGAGTGTTGTAGGCAGGAGCCTTAGCGGCTTGGATAGCTTTTTTGTGGTTTGTAGAGAGAGCTGAGTAGTGAGATTTGTTCTCTGCTGGGGTGTGTTTACTCCGAATGGCTTTGATGGTGCGCTTCTTAGAATGCTGTGTGTAGGTTAGGGGCACCAAGGGCTGGTACACTTGGAACATTTGGGAACATGTTCTTTGAGAGGAGTCAGTGGCCCTCATTACGACCCTGGCGGAGAACCATGGTGCAATTTGCACCATGGTCCATGGCGCAAAGCTGCCAACTCCGCCATGGGGGTTGGCGGACTTACCGCCCCCTTCCGACCTTGGCGGGGCGGTAAGTCCCCAATCGCCATTTACCCTTCCCCATTCCCATTTTTGCCCCATAGGGTATAATGGGAGTGGGGAAGGCGTTAATTACGCCACCGTAAATTACGGTGGCGTAATTAACAACAAGTCCCGTAGCGCCATGGATTTTTCCGGCTGCAAAAAGCAGCCGTAAAAATCGCCATGGCGCTACGGGAACTCGTAGTCTGGCGGAAAGGTACGCCATGCATTACGCCGGCGTAAACCCCTTTCCGCCAGGGTCGTAATGAGGGCCAGTGTATTGATGGCTGACATAAGAACAGAGGTGTATTGGTTTACTAAGAGATCTACACTGGAGGTGTTAGGGGAGAGGGAAAAGGTTTTGGAGTAGTGGCTGGAGGCGGTCGCTGGAGAGTTTGCAAGTGTTATGTTATGTTATGTTATGTTATGTTAAATCCATTTATAGAGCATGACTTTCACCCCTAGGCACCATGGCGCTAAGACTAACCGGTGAGGACGTGAGCAAATAATTCAAAGATTACTTAAATAAGAAAGATGTTGGATGCCGCCAAAAAGTCAAATTATCAGTGATTTCATGAAGATTAAAAGGAAGCCTGTTCCATGTTTGAGCTGCCACAATGGGGAAGGCTCGGCCACCTATCCTGACTCGAAAAATTCTAGGCACTGATATCCAAAACTCTAAATCAGAGCGAAGCGGTCGAGCAGGAACATAGCAACAGAAATTAGACTGTAAGTAATCAGTACCTTGATTATTAAAGACACGATGGAGCAGGCATAATGCCTTAAACTCCACTCAACGAGATACCGGGAGCCAATGAACGCTCCGTAGCCCAAGTGAAATATGATCGCGAGCAGAGAACCCAAGTACAGCACGTACTGCTGTATTTTGCAGCACCTGTAATCAATCCAGTAAGAAAGCTGGCTGATGCAGATAAACATCATTACAATAGTACAGAGTATGCAGAATCAGTGAGGCAACCACAGGTGCCCATAGAGGAGTTGAAAGAAACAGCTGCATTTTATGCAAAACTCTGAGTTTAAAGCTGCCTTGTTGGCAAATTGAACTAACCTGTGCCTCCATATATAGGGAGGCTGATATTTTGACCCCCAAGTTCTTCACCACTAGTACTAGTTGAGGAAAAGAACCCAGGGATCAAGGCCAGTGCCAGGTGTCCACAGGGAGACGACAGATGGAAGGCCAACATCAAAACCTCAGTTTTTTCAGCATTACGTATGAGCCAATTCTGGCACATCCACTCTCCAAAAGTCTTCAAACAGTAGTTAAAATTGGCAGCCCCAGAGGGATTGTCCATTCTGAGGGGAACTAAGATCTGCGTGTCATCTACATACATATAGCAGCACAGACCAAATTACTGAATAAGATGGACAAGAAGCTGGACATATATGTTGAAAAGAATGGGTGAGAATACTGACCCCTAAGGGACACCACAATTGAGCATTCAAGAGGGTGATTTAAAGGGACATAAAGAAACGGTTTGTAATCGGTCAGCCAAAAAAGACCCAAACAAGTCCAGCACCATACCCGAAATGCCGGCTACTGACAGCCGATGAAGCAAGATGGCATGATCAATGGTGTTGAAGGCATCTGACGGATCTAATCAAATCAGCACGCCCTCTCCACCCAGATCAGACAACCCTGCAAGGTCATCCATGACTGATACCAAAACCGACTCAGTGCCCCAGCCAGACCTGAAGCCTGGCTGGAATGGGTTGAAAAAAGAGGAGCTTTCCAAGAACGAGCTAAGCATCAGTTCAATTATGGATTTCATGTGCTTCATCAAATGGGAAAGCAAGGGGATGGATCAATAACTAGATGGAAGTAGAGGATCGAGTGAGACCTTTTTTAGGAGCAGGATCACCAAAGCGTGCTTACGGGAAGTAGGAATAGAGCTAGAAAGCAAAGATGGATTAACAGCAGAAACAAGAGGTGCAATGTGAGGTTTAACTTGTTTAACAACCGTAAAGGTAATAGGATCCAAAGGAGAGGATGACTAAAGCTTCAGAGTGGCTTTGATAATATCGTCCGAGTTCACCAAGGTAAAAGCAGACCAAGATGAGAGATTGGTACAAACTGCTTTTTGAGAAGGACTGTTCACATGGAAACTAGGCAGTGATGCCAGTATAGTTTGACAAATAAGATTGATTTTATCCACAGAAAAGTTGCCAAAGAATCACACAAAGATTGAGTAACAGGAGCACTACTGTGAGGAATGGGTGCAGCAGAGAGAGACTTATCTGGGCTGGTTAAGGGCATTTGTAATTTACCCAGAAAAATGAGTGCATTTAGCTTCTACAATGGCAAGTTGATGAATACGAGGCACCTTCTGAAATATATCCCTGGTGGAGACAAAACAGTCAATCTTCCATCTCCTTTCAGCTTGCCTGTGAAGCAGGCGCAGCTCCACCAAGTGTGATGAAAACCATGGCTCAGAAGGACATGCATGGGTTTTGGAAGGCTTTAATTGGTCCAACAGATCTGCAGTGATATTAAAAGCAGATATCAATTGTGACATGTTAGTATTGCCCCCATCACAGAGGGAAATCACCTTCGCTGAAATGATAGTCGGACACATAGCGGCCCAGCTCTGCTTAAGTGCTGGAAGTTGAATAGAGGGGGCAGAAGGAACCGAGAAATTACTAAGAAAAAGTAACACAGAATGATCAGTTCATGGAACCTTATAAGATGTAAACATGGTAATCAGTCCAGATGCTGAAACGGCAAAACCAAGCCTATCACCCTGTATATAAGTGGTGTAAAATCAAGGAAATATCAAGGCTTGGTACCACCAAAAATTGGATCTGCCAGTCACAAAGTTTCAAAGATTTATTCTGCACAGATTCAAATATCAAAGCAGATAGCTATCTGGTTCACAGCACCTCACAACGTGTACCAGAAACAATGTGAGGGGAGTGAGTCCTGGTCATCACAAAACATGCAGTATTTATACACAATCCACGTCATAGCTCAGCCCATCTCCATACTAATAAGTTACAAATGTGGGTTTGTGCCCAGTTCACATAGCAAATACAACAATATTGTCTCTACATACTTCAAGTGTTTTCCAGTCCTCAAAATACAATGGTTACAACTTTGTTCTGTCTGGTCATGTTAGTTATTCAGCTTAGGCTGATCCTAGTTCCAAGAAACAAATGCAATAGCTTTTTGTTAAGGTACACAGTTTATAGTTTGCCTACATTCAGTTCTTATGTTTGAATATAGCCGAGGCTATTGATACAGAAAACACTTTAAATTGGAGTTCACTTTAGCTTCAAGTTTCCTTAAACGTACTGACAAACTTTGTTGCTGTCAGCTGTGTGGATCTTTAGCTTTCCAATGTACACAGGATTCCTTCAGAAACTGGCAGCATCAGTTTGCATTCATTGTATAACACTGTTTGTGGGAAGATGAGGTTTGTAGACATAGATAACACTTTGAATGGGAGTCCGTTCTGACTGCAAGGTCTTGTTTGCACAGGACAAATAGTCTGCTCTGCCAGCCCTGGTGTTGACATAGGCTCAAAGGCCGATTCTGCTTTTGTAGTTGAAAACATAGCTAATTATTTACTGAGGAGTGAGCAGGAGTTTTAGAACCAAAGATGGAGGGCTTTTTCCAAGATGGCGCTTGAAGTCAATTCTAATTCAGAACTTTGCAACGCGGTTTTCCCCATAGAGCAACTAGGCTTAGGCCAATATGAATCAAAAGGAGGCACTAATATGATTTCCGTTTAACAGTGGGACCAGCAATATGCTGCAAATGGTCTAAATCCTTAATTAACTGCAGAAACCTTTCAGTCTTATCAGATGTCATTTTAAAGCAAGAGAGTTAAAATAGCCAAACGTCAACAAATCAGGGTGCCAATGTTTAAGGGAAGCAGCAAGATTCAATACCGAGGAGCAAAGAGCCCCATCCTGATAGGTGGGCAGGTGCATCTAGAGATGATGGGGGACAGCCTGATGGAGAGTCTGGTGGACTGGAACATCGGTTCTTTAGGGGTGGGGTGATGAAGTTAATGATAAGGTGGTCAGACCCTGCACAGCGGGTGTTGGACAGTATTGGAGTGATATGGTGGTGGTCAAGTAGCCCTCCAAAAGTGCATCAAAGGGAATTTGTAGGGTCGAGGATTTGTGAGCAGTATTCTAAGTAGAAGGTGGATGAAGCGAGGGATGCAACATTCTTATTTGGAGGGCCAGAATAACCAAGGTTGAAGTTGCCCAGGGCGATGACTTTAGAGCTGGACTTGAGATTACACATGAGGACTTGAGTGAGGTAATCTTCAAAGGTGGTGGTAGGCCCAGGTGGGTGGTAGGTTATGTGTAGAGTAATGGTGGGTGTAGGCGACTGTGAGAGCTTAACAGTGCACAAATGGCAGTTGGGGGGGTGGAGGGTAAACAGCAGATGGAGAGTGTGTCTTTGTAGATGATGGCAACTCTGCCACCTTTGTGCATGGTTCTATCATTTTGGAGGATAGCATTGTTATTTGATATGGCCATGGAGTGGGCAGGGCCATCTGTGTCATGGAGCCATGTTTCAATGATGGCTAAGATTTCAAGGTTATTGACCGCAATGAGATCAAAGAAGGATGTCAGTTGTATGCGCGATAAGCGGGCATGCATTGATTAAGGCACAATGGAGGTCAGGTTGAGGTGTGGGCAGTGTGTTGAGAAGGGGATGGTTGAGGGCGCCGGAGGGGGGTAGGAGTGTGGTAGGGGCACTCATTGTGGTGATTTGAGAACCTAAGCGGGTGTTGCAAATGATTGTGGAGGGAAGGAAAGAAGGGGAGGGAGTGCATGTGAGGTGCAAACTGAGAGCTGGGTGAGGCGGTCAGAGCTGATGCAGTGCTGTGTGGCTATGGCGGGGTTAGAAGTGTAGGTGAGTGGTGCAGCAGCAGTGGGTGGTGTATGTGGTGGAGGCCAGTTGGGGCTGGACACAGGGCAGTCTATCCAAACTGGGGCTGTGGTGGGTCCAGGTAGTTGTGTGTGACTGGCGGGGAGTAAACACGAGGGAAAGCAGTGAAGACCATTGCCAGAACAGTAGAGAATGCGAGCAGAGGGAGAAAATATGTTGGGCAGATGAGAGGATATAAGGGGTGCAGCTGAGGCAGAGCACACGATTTAGGGGGACACCAACAACCAAATGCCTATATTCTGCTTGGGATCTGGAAGCAGCATGGAGAGGAGGATTGTTTATGGGGTGGTACAAACCTAGACAGGCTAGGCTATGTGTGTGAAGTCCTAGGTCTGGTTACTCTACCCCTTTGAGGTGAGGGTCGGGTGTGGGCCTGAGGGCTGTTGGGAAGGCAGCCTTTCAAACAGGCTGTGTCGGATGGCAGGGGGTGGGTGGGGGGTCACTGCCATGGGTGGTGGTTGATATTAGGTGGAGCTGGAGCTATGTGGTGATCGAGGATGCAGAGGTGGCACTCTGTTTGATGTGTGCATCCTTGTTTCTTTCCACCTGGATGCTGCTGCTGCTGCTGGTTGCTGTTGGGGACCCCGCTTGGTTATAGGATGTTTTGGCAGGGAGGCAGTGAGGCAAGTTGTGGTGGGAGGCTGACGCCACTAGGCCTTTGCAGGACACTGTTGGGTAGAATGGGGGGGTGCCTTCCACACCCATAGAGGCTCAGACATACAGGGCCCTTAAAAGTGGCCCTTGCAGTGGGACAACATTGCCTGCTGGCAAATTGATATGTCGACCCATGTAGGAGCATCCTGCCAATCAGGGATAGCAGCAGAGTAGGTCGGACCACAGCGTAGAGCTGCCTTAGGTCTGGTAGTGTGCAGTGTGTTCATCTTTAAAAGGAAAATTGGATCCTTTGCATCCTTCCAGGATTCATACTGTTCCATGATTTTCTTGGGTCAGAGTATGAGTTGTGGGAGGTGCCGTTTTTTATGCTTGTATCAGTGAATTGATTAGCCAGATTTTTTGTTGTTTTCTGAAGGTTAGTTGATATTCTGTTCTTATTTCCTTCTGTATCGCGTTCCTTAGGTTGGCTATCAAACGGGAAAATGTGATTCCTCCGAATTTCCTTTTCTCATACTGTTCCATTTCAATTTGGAAGTTGTTGCTTTATCTTAAGTTTCTTCCTGGTTGGTAGAGATTGATTTTGGCTTGGGGAAATTCTGCTCCTTGTCTGTGTAGTGATTTGTGAGAGATGCAGAGGGCTCTGAAGTTAATGTTTTTTTTTTTTACTGGAAGCCACTGTAGGCTTCTCTGGGCTGGTGTGATGTCGTCTCTTCTGTTTAGTTGAAGGAGTAGTCTTGCTGCACTATTTTGGAAGTGATGGAGTTTTTTGTGAGACGTTCTGGTATTCCATGGTAGAGGTTGTTTGCGTAATCTTGTCTCGATAATGCCAACAAGATGATTGCAAGAGTTCTGTGTGAAAAGTTTTGGTAAGAGAATGCCCCTCTAACGTATTGCAGGAGGTAGACGCATTACTTTGCTTATTGATTTGACTTGTGGTTCTAGTGAGAGTCCATTGTCCTTGAGTATTCCCAGGTTTTTCATCACAGTGGATGTGTCCGGTTTGGTTCCCATGCACAGGTGTTTGCAAGAGACTGTTATCATATGCTCAGGTACAACACAATTGTCCAAATGTTGCCCTCTTGTGGCCAGGTGGTACCATTATGGTAGTACCTAGCAAATGCCTAGCACAAGCCTAGACACACGCCATATTGCTTGGCTTTGCCACTGTTTGTTGTAACTATAATATATATTACCAATGAAGCCTACACAATGCACACTGAAGGTTGAGTCAGGGTAAATACTCTACGTGTGGACATCTCAAATCTGATTACAATCGAAAAAATGGGACATTAATGTAGCTCAATTTGAACCACCTGTATTTGAAACTTAAAATGATTTGCATGATTATAAATATTCTTCAAATGGTTGCACTAAATAAAAGCGCCACTAGCTTTACCCGGCTTACTGCATAACCGGCTTCCTCCATTTTCACATACATCAAACTATTTTGTTTTAATAATGTTTGCAAATCATATTTAATCGTATTCTATTTGTGTGTCTTTATTCAGATGTGTATTGATTCTGCTGTTTTCCAGCGAGTAGTTAACTATGGTTAGAACCGGTTCTGGCCAGCTTGATCCCCAAACAATGTAAATCGAACACTTTAAGGCTTGGCTCGAATCCTCTCACAAGCTGACAGGACAAGGTGAGGGTGACGGATTGGAACTGATTCAAGACTTTTCTTTCAATCTCTGGAACCCTGATCCGAGGGCATTAATTCCTTTTATCTGTTCCTTGCAGTGCATTCCCGTTAAAAACAATACATGACCATGCCAATACCTTTAGCTCTCGCGAAGGCATTAGATCCACATTTGCCAGGTATGATATGATATGATATGATATGGTATTTGTAACGCGCCTATACACAAGTGTTTCAAGGCGCGACGAGGCAGGGAGGGGGGTACAAGGGGAGACAGAAAACGATCCTACTAGGCCAGGTGTCATTCAGATCGCGCAAGTGCAGGGGTAGGGGAGGGGAAAAGTGCAAGGGGAAGGGGAGGGGGGGAAGTGCAGTACAAGGTAAGAGGCGTACGTAATAAATAAATAAATAGGGCCAGCTGGTGGCAAGTGTGAGGTAAGTGCAGAACAAGTGCTGGGGGAGGGGGGGCTGTGGGGATACAGAGACAGACCCGCAGTGCAAAGGGGTTCCAGGGCATCAGTGCAAGTGGAGAGTGGCAGGGCCCAGGACCGAGGCCGTTTAGAGTGGTCCAATTGCAGGATCAGTGCAGCTTCAGTGAAAATTAATTAGCCGCTCAGCAGGGGAGAGGGAGAGGGAAAGCAGAAGCAAAGAGGAAGGTTTTGAGGTGCTTCCGGAACCGGAGATGGTTCTCCTCAAGTTTCAGGGAGGCAGGAAGGCTGTTCCAGAGGGAGGCCCCTGCCGCGGAGAGAGATCTACCCCCAGCTCGTTGCTTCGAGAAGCGGCTAACCCTGAGGGAGTTGGAGGCGGATGAGCGAAGGGCTCGGGAAGGAAGATATTTGGGAAGAGAGAGTTGAAGGTATTTAGGACCCAGACCCCAGAAGGCCTTGTGGACAATGCAGAGGGTTTTGAACTTTATCCTCGCAGCCACTGGGAGCCAGTGTAGAGATTTCAGTCCTGGAGAGATACGGTCCCTGGACTTGAGGCCAAGGACAAGTCTCGCAGTTCTGTTCTGGATGAGTTGCAGAGGGCAGAGAGTGGAGGCAGGCAGATTAAGATAGAGGCTGTTACAGTAGTCCAGCTTCGAGAGAACCAGGGCTCGGGAGACAGTGAGCTTCTGGGGGAAGGAGAGGAAGGGAAGAATACCTCTGAGGAGGTGCAGCTGGTAGTGTGACCTCTTGGCGACGTCAGAAATATGAGGAGAGAAGGAGAGTGTGGAGTCGAAGATGACCCCAAGGTTTTTTGCCTTGCAGGTAGGAGCAGGGAGGGGGCCAAGGGAGGCAGGCCAGAGAGCTACAGGGAAGGAGGGAGTGGGAGTACCGATGAGTAGAATCTCAGTCTTACTGGCATTTAGGCAGAGGTCATTGGCGGCACACCATTCTTGGATAGCAGACAGACAGTCAGAGATGAGGGAAGGAGAGGGGGAGGCTGAGGGTAGCCTGAAAATGAGCTGGGTATCGTCCGCATAGCACTGGAAATTAGGGCAGAGAGCGGCGATGCGGTGGGCAAGGAGTGCCAGATACTGGTTGAACAGCCAGGGAGAGAGATTAGATCCCTGGGGGACACCACAGGTGGAGAAAAAGATGTCGGAGAGGAAGGACCCCAGTTGGACCTGGGAGGGTCGATTTGAAAGGAAAGAGGTCAACCACGCCAGAGCCTGACCAGTGATACCCAGGTTTTCCCGGAGACGGTTGAGCAGGATGGCATGGTTGACAGTGTCAAAGGCAGAGGAGAGATCGAGCAGAATGAGAACACACGGAGTGTTGGAATCAAGGTTCAAGAGCAGGTCTTCACGGATGTTCAGGAGAGCAGTTTCCGTGCTTCTGGCAGCTCTGAAGCCAGATTGATGGTCATGAAGACTACCAACAGATTCAGCATGGAGGTTAAGCTGGGAGATGGCCAGTTTCTCCAGGAGCTTGCCCAGGAAGGGAGTGATGGAGATAGGGCGATAGTTAGCCGGGCAGGAGGGGTCGGAAGAGGGTTTCTTGAGAAGAGGGTGCACAAGGGAGTGCTTGAGGAGGGAAGGGAAGACTCCAGAGGCGAAGGAGTGGTTGCAAAAGTCAGCCAGGGCAGGAGCCAGGGAGTCGATGTGGTCCTTGATAGTTTTGGAGGAACAGGGGTGAACCTGTTTAGACGAGACTTTCATAGATCGGACTTGTCTGGAAACCTCGTCAGCAGAGAAAGGTGGAAAGGCAGAGAAAGAGGGAGGAGGGGTGACCGCAGAAGGGCCAGAGGAAGGGCCGGGTAGGGAGAGAGGGAGGTGAAAGGAGGAGAGCGAGGACAGGATGTCCTGAGTTTTAGAGATGAAGTGAGAGGCCAGTGCAGTGCAGAGGGCCTGGGAGGGGACAGGAGAGGTAGAGACTGCAACTGGGTTGGCCAGCTCCTTGCAGATTTTAAAGAGTTCGGAGGAGTTGTTTGATGCCGCAGAGATGCGGGCTTGGATAAGGGCTCTCTTCTTGGTGAGAACGGAGAGCCGGTACTGCCTTTGGAGCAGGCGGCAGGCCAGTTTGTCAGAGGATGAACATGAAGCACGCCATTTCCTCTCTGCAACCCTGCACTTGCGTTTTAGGGTGGCGAGATCCGAGTCGTACCAGGAGTTACATTTGGCTTTGGTACTGACAAAACAAGCCCAGCTTCTCATACCATTTGCCAGCTGTTGGCATTTTAGGGCAAGGTAGTACCATGAAGGCCTCTTACATGCCCATACAAATACCAAAACTGTTGGGTTTGCTAATCCTCATAGATGTTGGACTGAAGCCCCCTCCCCCCTCCGCCCCCCACAGAAACTTCCAGCTTACAGGTTCAAATACTGACAGAGCAGTCTCTACCTTTCAACTTTCTGAAGTAGATAAACACGAGCTCTGCTTAGTTTCCATCCAAGCTCATTGCTCTTAGGGTGATGTCTACTAGCTCTCTGTTCAGGGTATGAGAAGACATGCTTCCCTGGGCAAACACGGTCTCCTGCACGCTGCCCCTTACTCACCAAGTGGCATCTGTGGATGGACAGGGAGGGCACATGGGGTGGCATGAGTGTGGTGTAACATAATTCCACTTAGTATACGGCCAGGTCCACACAGATGTTATAAAACATGTGCTCTTAATGCACACGTTGCAGAAACATGGTATGCTGAGTAGCGAGATGATATGAAATGCATTATGTATTTATTTAATTGATTTGGTTTGTAGTAATCCTTTACAATAATCCTTTACAATAATACAAAAGATACATAGTAAATACACAACATTTTTGCATAAAAATCCAGCTAAACATTTTTCACATTAAAATATACAAGTATCAACTATTTAATTAATCAAAAGGTACAAATATCACATATAATACAATTTCAAAACATCACAACAAGCACTGACCATCACGCTAAGAAAGATCTCAAATATTTTTCAGAAAAGCGGTAACACGTAATGTCAAAGATACTGAGTTTGAAATGAATTAGGAAAGCCTTGGACTACCTTTCACACATTAGAAGTTCCAGTCTAGGTGACTTGCTGTTGCCCAAAAAGGTTCTGGCATGAGATGCAAGGGAGTTGAGTACACGGCAGGATGCACCCAACGACTTCACGTTGGATGTGCGTCTGTCATCAGCAGAAACAGCCAGTTAGCAGGTGTTTTTCATTTAGGTCCAGTTCTGTGTCCTATGCAAGCAAGCAAGGGTTCTGGAAGGAGCTGTGCCTGAGTGGCCAACTTCAGCTCAGCTCTGTAGCAAGCAAAGGCCAAAGGCGCTGCTGGTCTTTTGTCTCGTTGTGCTCCGTCTACCCATGGATAGCCACAAGGTCCTCGAGAAGCAACGTTTCTGTGAGCTGGCAGCTTGGCTCTTGGTCAAGGTATGGGAACCCCAGCAAGGCCTTGCTCCCAACAAGGTGTTCCCAAACGCTGGAAGAGGTTTGCAGGTGGAAATGTGCTTGAAAAGATTGAAACTGACTGAGCTTCTTTGCAATGACTCTTCTGATACTTTTCATCTGCATGGTTCAGGATTGCATGGTAAGGGTGTAGACCACTGGGTTTTGTAGAAAACATGGAGCCGAGAGTGGTCCAGCTCCCAATGAAGGGGCGTCATCCATTCAAACGTGTTAGCCACACAACAAGTGGGCACTGCCATATTCAAAGTTTTCCAAGCATCTTTCGGCATTTCACCCATGTGTGGATTCAAGGTAGGTTACAGACACTATTTAAACATCCAGCCATGTCTTCATCTGGCAACTGCAAACCTTTTGTCTATCATATATTACACGACCTGCGCAGTGGCCCTGTAGTTATGGTTAAGTTGCTCAACCCATAGAAAGAGCACTTTTTGGGAGGCTTATAACTCCGCCCCCCCCGGACGAATCCTCACAAAACTTTGCAGAAGAATTATACGACCCTGCCAGATTGATTCTGTGATGTTTGGTGATGATTCGTGCAGGGGAGCTCAAAATGTATGGTTTTTCCCATGGATACAATGGAAAATAAATTTTGCTCACGCCTACAGCCCAAACCGCTGGATGGATTGTCATCAAATTTGCGACAGGAGTGGCGGATTGGTCCCAAAGGCATGCTTTTGTAAATTTGATGTAAATCCGCCCAGTAGTTTTTTTTCTAAAATGGTCTAAAAGTAGGTAAAAAAAATGTGTGATATCTGGGTTCGGTCCGCGGACTCACTTCCTTGTTCGGTCTGCGGACATCCCTGTGATTGGCCCATGGGCGATGTGATGTCTGCGGACATCGAATGCGCCTGCTGATTGGATGGTGAAAAGCGTGAGGTGCATCATATTTTTGGGTAAACGCCCACCATGTTGGATTCGTGGTCATCAGCCGGTGTCCGCGAACATCGCAGTAAAAACATTAAAAAACACAACATACACTTGTCCAACTAATGAAACAATCTCTGGGAGGTGAGGGGTGATGAGGATAGGATGTGATATGGCCCTAAAAAGCCCAAACAATTGGTGTTTTTTTCATCTTCGATGTCCGTGAACGATTAGGAGACATCCATACATATTTTTGCATTACAGGGTTGGTGAAAAGCAGTTTTTGGATAGCGAATAACTTTGGTGCCACTCAATAAAACTGTATGAAATTGTGTGATATCATTCTAGACATGACCTTGATTTTTCAACGTTTGGTGCTGTTTTGCCAAAAGGGAACAAAATTAGAGGGGCTGTCCCAAAATATTTGAAAGGCTTTTAAATTTGGTGTCATTTCACAAATCTTCACAAAAGTTTGCAAAAAGATTTAAGGCCCAGATTTGTATATTTTTGCAAGGCTGGTGAGATTTTGTGAAGAGGGGGTAAAATTAGAGGGAAGGTCTGAACATTATTAGATGGGTTATAACTTTGTTGCTGTCTATGAATGTGCACAAAAGATTTTATAAAGGTTACAGACTGAACCTTGATTTTTTCTGCAAAGTCTGAATGGATTTTGTCAACTGGGTGCTAAGTTATATGACTATTTTATGTAAGTAAATGTTGACACTTTCAAAAAATAAAACACAGATGAATTTGCAGGAAAGTTGTGCAAGGGGCATTGGCAAGGACTTGAAAGCACGGTTTTGCAAATGTGTCCGTGTTTTTTCTTTTTTTTTTAAAGTGTCATAATGTAGGTACAAGGGGGGCGTGGCCAGCACGCATGCTGTAAAGACAGGTTCCCGTGGAGCTCCGTCCGAGATCCTGCTGAAAAGACTTATTAATGCTTAAATAGCCCTGCTACACTCGATCTAACTGCATGATCCAGCAGGGGAACCAACCCCCATCACTCGACCAGACTCCTGATCCAAGTCGCAAAGGAGAACTCGAAAAACGCGGAGCCTAAAGTCGAGCCCCAGGGGAAAGCAAGATGGCGCCGCCCGCCGCGAGATGAGACTGACGCGGCAGCCGACTCGAGGCCCCGTGGAGCCCACAGCAACAACCGACAGACTGGACCAGCTGAGCCGCGGCCCATCTCGGCGCCAAAGGCCGAAAGAGCAGAACGCTGCGAGCCGCGGACCCTAAAAGGCGAGAGCGGACACGACTATCCGGGGCTCGCCACGCGGGGAGACCTTCGGCCCCGCAAGCAGCGTACACCTGCGTATTATTGCACACCGTTGGGGGCGCCGGGCCTGCAACCCGAAGTATCGCCCGAGCTCCAACCCAGGAGCACGTAGCGGAGGCCGAGAGTGAGCACTGAGCCACCCGGATACACCCCCCGGCGAAAGCGACGGTGTGCAGACCTTCTGATTTGGGCCCACGGTGAAACACTGGGCCGCGCCGCAATCCGCGGAATCCGAAGACCATCAACGGAACGGTACCTGCGGAGCTGGCACGATTCAACGTGACCACATCTGAGGGACACACAGCGAGAGGGGAGAGACCCCCTAACACACGGAAGGCCACCCAGCCGAGGCAGGACAACACAAGGGGCCCGCACCGCGAACATTGGGGGTGCTAGCCACAGACGGGCCGCGGAGCATCGCTCGAAGACCCCAACAAGTAACACCGGGACCGTGGCATTAACCGCAGGAGATATCCCAGCACCACATAACCTGCGAGTCGAGAGCAGGAACGGGAGGGACCCAGGGAAGGGGATGTCACCCCCCAAGAGCAAACCGAAACTGGTCACAATGGACTCATTTACGACGGCTAGACCCCAGAGACAACCCCAACAGGACCAGGAACCTGCGGGGGAACCCCCACAGAAGGAAGAAGACCTCAAACACGCACAGGTACTCCAGGCAATATCAGCCCTTCGCACATCGGTGGAGGGGAAGATAGAAGAGGTGAAATCGGACATACAGCTCATGCGTCAAGATGCACGGAATCTCACGGAAAGGGTCAAGACGGCGGAAAGCACACTAAAAGACACGGTGGAGGACACCCAAGAACTGCAGTCGAAAGTACTGGAGCTTGAGCAGAGGGTGGTGAGGCTGGAGGCACGGTCAGAGGAAGCAGAGGGCCGAGCCCGCCGAAATAATGTTCGCATATTAGGGGTTCCCGAAGACATGGAAGGCCCGGACCCGACCGACTTCGTCGAGACGCTACTACTGCAGGAGATAGGCCCAGGGAAGCTCACCCAAGGGTTCTCAGTGGAAAGAGCCCACAGATCACTCCAAAAGCGCCCACCGCCAGGCTCGCACCCACGACCAATCATAGCTAAAATCCTGAATTTTTCGAGACCGTGAAACCATACTACGATACTCAAGAGAAGGAGGAGAAATCAAACAAAACGGCTCAACGATAGTCATTTATCCAGACTACACGCCCACTGTGCAACGAGCAAGGAACTCTTTTATCCCAATAAAGGCGCAATTACGAAAACACAATTTAAAGTATATGCTGCTCTATCCGTCACGCCTCAAGGTCCTCTACAAAGGAAGAGCAACATTCCTGGAGACACCTGCTGCAGCAAGCCTATGGCTGGAACATAACAACCTGGCCGACGGCAAGGAAGATCCAGCGAAATCGGACAAGGGATAACATCACACCCACCAACACAATAAGCAAGGGGAGACCCCCCCGCACAGAGCCAACAAAGCAGTCACTGAGACCCCAGAGACATATCATTAAGCAGATCGCTGTACCGGACGGAAACTCGAAGGACCACACGAACACTGAAAAACGACCCACCCCTACGGAAACTGTGTGGGTAACCCACCTACACACACCCTGATCCGGAAGGCCAGGAACGGCCTGGAAGGCTCGGGACCCCCCGAGCGTTGCAAGTTGGAAGCAACTGCTGGGGACAGTTTAAAGTTACATGGTTTGCTGTTCCCATTCAGAAGAATGGAAGTTACTATTTTTGGTAAGTCTCCGAGATCGATCAGAAGGGGTAGAGGAGCAAGATGGAGGGAAAAGGAAAATCGCCTCTTGTCACACACAGGGGAGGGGCCACCTACGCCTGCATTTAGCACGCGAATACCGGGGAAAAGGGAATTGAACGGACACTATGCCCACTCCAAACCACCATGACTACAACAGCAGTTAAAATAATGACTTGGAATGTGCGAGGTTTGGGGACATACATTCGCAGAAACAGAATTAAGACTTACCTGAATAGAAAAGGGGTGAAGATAGCACTACTACAGGAAACTCACTGCACGGCAGACTCACTAACCAAACTTCAAACGCACTGGGGGGGGCAGGGTTTTTGGTACTACATACTCCAAATACGCCAGGGGAGTATATACCTGGATACACCCACAGCTCCCTTTCCGCCTGAGAAAATCAGTAGTTGACCCAGAGGGTAGATTTGTTATATTATGGGGACATATAGAGCAGACAGAAATATGCATAATCAACTCTTACTTCCCCAACAGCAACATACCGGCTCACCTGGACTCACTATACCCCAAAATTGTGCAACACAGAGATAGCTTACTCCTGTGGGGAGGCGACCTCAACTGTGTATGCGACCCGACAATTGACAGATCCATCCCCCACCCGAAGGGCCCATCGGCAGCGACAACGGCACTGACTACAATGATAGAGAGACTGGACCTAGCAGATGTGTGGCGTGAAATGCACCCAATGCAGAGAGGCTACTCATACTATTCATCCCCCCACAAAATATACACGAGAATAGACCACATCCTCATAGGTAGAGAACACCTGCCACAGATGGAAGGAGCGCAGTATTTGGGAAGAACCATATCTTATCACTCCCCACTAATGGTGACATGGAACCACAGTGGCCCCAGGCCCCCAATCCCCATGTGGAAAATGCCAACAGAAGCACTCAAAGACCCAGGCTTCAGGGAGGAGCTACAAGAATCCATAGACAACTACATAGACAAAAATGTGGGAAGTGTGGAACACAGCAGCACGATATGGGATGCCCTGAAAACAGTAATAAGGGGAGAAATTATTGCTAAGGCCGGGGGAATGAGGAGACAGCTCAGGAAAAAACTAGACCAGCTGGAAAAAGAGATAGAAAGACTAGAGGCAGCCCACGCAGGCAACCAGAACAGGGAAACGGAACTTCGAAAACTCAGGGGAGAAAATGATTCGGCGTGGAATAGGCTGGAGAAGCTCGACCACGTGACAAAAACAAATAGGGCACACATAGAGGCAGACAGACCGGGAAGGCTGCTGGCCTGGTTATGCAGAAGAGAGCACCCTAGACACTCCACCACGGCATCACAAGACGAGGAAGGGAACACACATCACACACAACAGGGCATAAACGACACCTTCAAACAATACTACACAAAACTCTACTCGCATGCAGAACAGGTCCCTCCAGAACAGATCTCAGACACACTTGAAGAGATAGGACTCCATAGGATATCACCCGAGCAGGCCCAAATGCTAGATGCTGAAATCACACTCGACGACATAACAGAATCTATCCGGTCACTGGCAACGTGCAAAACACCCGGCACTGACGGCCTGCCCCCAGAATTCTATAAAGCATATGAACCCTCCCTCACACCCCTACTACATGAGGTATTCCAGGAAGCCTATGAAAGGGGAGAGCTGCCCGAAAACATGAGGGAAACACTGGTGGTTCCGGTCCTTAAACCGGACAAACCTGCGGACCTGTGTGATTCTTACCGCCCACTAGCAATGCTAAATTACGACGCGAAAATACTAACATCAATACTGGCAAAGAGGCTATCCAGAATCATAGAGGACATAATACACAGCGATCAATGTGGCTTCATACCGGGCAGGAACACATCAATGAACCTGCGTAGACTACAACACATTATGACCCAAACCAATGAGGACAGAAGCCCATATGCGCTGATGTCCTTAGACGCCATAAAGGCGTTCGACTCCATCTACTGGGAGTGGCTGGTGGCGGTACTTAGAGAATTTGGATTCGGGCCCGGGTTCATCAGATGGGTACAGATATTGTACACCGGACCAAGGGCTAGAGTGAAATCTGGGAAACACATATCAGAAGCATGGGACATACAGAGAGGGACCAGGCAGGGCTGCCCCCTATCCCCAATGCTATACATACTTGGGCTAGAACCTATAGCGATCTATTTTCGGAAACAGTTTTTCGATGCCGGCATAAGACTGGGGGGGGGTAGATCACATCATTTCACTCTATGCGGACGATGTCCTCATATATGTTAGAGACCCACACCTCAACGTACCAGTTATGCTGGAGGTCTTGGACAACTACTCCAAGGTGTCCGGGATCCAATTCAGGAAGTCTAAATCCTGTCTGTTCCCCCTGGCGGCCTTGCAACATGTTGAGATAGAGACACTCCCAAAGGTAGGGATAAAATGGCAAACCACCAAATTCAGATATCTAGGGATCCAGATACTGCACACCCCCAAGCTGATGCACGAACATAACACGATGATGACGCTACGGGCCCTACGCAAATCCACGATCTTCTGGTCGCGGCTCCCCCTGTCAATGATGGGAAGGGCCTCCATAGTTAAGATGGTTGTCCTACCGCGCTTCCTGTATGGGTTTCAAAATATACAATGCTATATTAAAAAACCCTTCTTCAGACTGCTGGAGACACTGATAAAGGAATTCCTATGGGGAAAGCACAGACATAAAATAGCACTGTCAACATTAACCCTGCCATACACAAGGGGTGGCATTCAGCTCCCTAACTTAGAAAAATACTACCTAGCAGCACAGCTAAGCTTCACGACCAAATGGTTATCAGACGAACCAACTGAGGAAAACTCCCTACTACAGGCCATGAGCCTGCCACACCGCCTGAAAGAATTGGTTTGGATACCACCGAAACTGATGGGAGAAACACCGCACATAGTCAACTTGGGGAGGGAGATCTGGCGCAGGGCGAGGACACTCACCAATACACAGAGGGCCTACTCACCGGAGATCCCACTGCTCGCAGACTTATATACAGTAGCCACAGACCTGAAACAAATCAGATTATGGGAAAGAGAAGGGGTCTACACCTGGGGAGACCTATACGAAGAAGGCACATTCAAGGACTTCGACACGCTGCGAGATAGAGAGGGCATACAATCGGGTCAGTTTCTCTGGTACCAGAGGACCCGTGCCACTGCGCGAAGCAAATGGGAGACATGGCCCGAAGAACCGGACACAGACCCACTACTAACACTGCTATATAACCTGGGGGAGGGTAGTAGACCAATATCCCAAATATACAGGCAACTGAACGACACACCTAATCCCCGAAGCGCGGACATGAAAAGGAAATGGGAAGTGGATATAGGCAGGGAGATGACAGAGGAGGAGTGGAACCGGGCGCTCACGTTCCCCAAGGAGGTGTCGAGAAATCACAGGTTTAGGCAAATACAGATGAACACGCTATACCGAACCTACCTAACACCGCAGCGGATAGCCAAATTTAACAAACAGACACAATCGAACTGCACTTGGTGCAACAAGGAGGAAGCAGACCTAATACACATGATGTGGGAATGCACCAAAACAAAGACACTCTGGGGAAAGGTGAAACAAGCATGCGAGAAAGCAGGCATGACCAAGTATAAATGGACGCCAGAGGAGTGCTTACTGGGAACCTACCCTAGATTGGCCAAGATAAAACACTTAACCAGACTCATGGACATAACATGCATTTTAACCAAACGGTCCATAGCCATGTCCTGGAAAAAAACAGCCGGACCACAATACAAAGCATGGCATGGAGAAATGATAAGATGGCTCCCGGCTGAGACCAAGGCCTGGGAAGAAAGCGTGGCCAGATCAACTGAAGAGTCCAGCGGAGCCTTGGAAGCATGGAAGGAACTCATTGGACATATGCTTCTCCCGTCGGATGACAAGCCCCCCTGAAACAGCGGCTAGCACGGATATGCCTGAGAGATATAAAGGAGGGCTAGAGGAGAGCCACCAAGAGACACCACAGACCTCTGGGAAGCTTACCCCTCACACCCTGTTAACAATATGAATGCTTCCCCACAACACCCCTACCCCTCAGTGAAGTGATGAGCCACACAAGAGGACACCATAAGGAGACGGTTGTTATCGTTAGTTAAAGTTGAAATTAAATCAAATATATCTTGGTTTGCATGAGAATAAGGCACAATATGGAAATATGTAAAAGATTTTATTAAAAATGCCAATAAACAAATTTGTTAAAAAAAAATAAAAAAAAATAATGTAGGTACAAAAAATAGTGATATACCTTTGGTGACTGAGGTATAGCTAGTGGCCAGATTGTCTGAGTCCTGGCTACTGACCACAACCACGTGGGACTGGCAATGATGTTAAAGTGGGCATGGCCACCAGGGACTGTTAATGTAGTGATGTTTTTGAAAAGTGGAATAGGTTTGAAAAGGAAAAGATAATTCTGCTTGTGGTAAAACTTATGTCCATGGCTAAACGTTCTGCACAGGATTGCATCCACAGATCACCTTGACTATTGCTGCATACACTCTGAGATAATGCTAATGAGCAGATAATTACCAGGTGCCCATTTGGTCACTAGGCCACCCCTTGAAATCATGTACCACCATTATTTGTGACAATAGTGGAACAAGATATTGGAATTGGATGACAGACTTATTTCTACAACCTTGCAGCAATGACTGGCCCACAATCCACATGCGTTGAGAAAGACCCTAGAGAGTCGAATCATGAGTCTGCTGACTTCTAACAAAAAATGTATCATCACAAATGGTTTTGAAGACTGCTTCATTACGATAACAGTTACTTATTGAATAACCCAGAGCTGAGGTGTACAGGGGTCACTCTCTTATTCGAAACCTAACACTTGAAGAAGGGAGGGCATCTTCACATAAGAACCCCATCACCTGCAGCAGGGTGATCTGATTAAAGTACTAGATGAAGCGCAGCGGTCTACCCATTCTACCGCCCTGCAATTACTTGATAATCATGCCCTTTGATCTGATTTTTGGGGCATGCAGCATTGCCGACCCTTAGGTTTGAATGGGAAGAAATATTCAGCTTGTGGCTACAGCCTGAAGTGCTGTACTGAATGGCAGTAAACCTGCGTGAGGAGCATACACAAGGACTGGAAAGCATGGTTTTGCAAATCTGTTTTGTGTTTCATTTTTTCAAAGAGCCCAAATGTAAGCACAAAAAAAAGTTATATAAGTTTTGTCCATGGACAATGGGCCTGCCCCTCGTACAGAACAAATGCCTACTCTGATTTACATATTGGGGCATGCAGCATGGCTGAAGCTCTACATTTAAATAGGACAAAAAGAATCTGCTTGCAGCTGCAGTGCCGAGTGCTGGACGGGGTTGCATCAAAGTTGTGCGAGGAGCATCAGCAAGGACCTGAAAGGATGCTTTCGGAAATCTGTCCTGTGTTTTACTTTTTTGAAATTGTCGAAAAGTACAAAAAATATTGATGTAACTTTTCTGCCTTGGACAGATGGCCTGGCCTTCGGCATGGACAAATGTCTACTCTGATTTGGCGATTGGGGTATGTGTTGATGATAACGACTCACATAAGTATGTGTTGCAAAAAATGTGTTTGTTAAAGGAGCTTTATAGTTATTTAATTTGTGTTAAATGAAGGATTATTAACTTATATACAGTGATGTAACATTATGAAACATTTTCACTTATGAAAACATATTCAATTGACAGGAAAAACTTTGTTCAAGTGACGTTACAGTTAAGATGTACCCCTCCCTTGGGACTCCTCTGCCCCAGCAGTTAGCTAGTGGCCTCCCACCATTGCTTCCCTTGGCACCTCCCTCCCGGGCTCCCATGAGCACTTGTCAAACCATACTGTGCCTTTTATTTATGCAGTTCTGTAACTCACAATGCATAGGTGCATTTATAGGAGCACTATGTACAATTTGTTGGTATACGTATGGGAAAAGTAGATGCAAAAGATTTGTAGAACACTAATAAAAACTCATGAAATTCAATGAAAACATGTTGCTAAATGGACGTTATGGTTCAGTTGCACAACTAAAAACCCATGAAATTCAATGAAAAAACATTGTTAAAGAGACATTATTGTTACAATTAAAACTGGAAAACCCCAGAAATTCACCAGTTATTGTAAGCTAAACAACCATAACTCGTGCCACCACCGTGCACTGCTAAGACAAACAGCCAGTACATGAACAATGCCATCACAAATGCCATTGATGACATCACTGATGACATCACGTTAAAATAATTTTGATGACCGGTCCATATAAAGGGTAGTGTTTTTAATGTTGGTAACAAGATGTCAGGGGTGATCGGGAGATCTATCATAAACTACTTCATGTATTAAAGAATGTTCTCATCTAAAGAAAACCTTATATTCAAGTGTTATTTTTAACACAGGGACTTAATCATACATACACATATGCAATGGTTGCAGCATGTACCAAAGAAGTACAATATTTTTAATCTGGTAATTTGCAATAGTAAAATAATAAATGCTACTGTAGGAAAGTTCTGCATAATGGTACACATTGAATAAATAGCTAACAATTTCAAGCTTACGACACACTTGTGTTAGTACAAAAATACATATAAAAACCCAGAATACATGCAAATTAGAGCCCCATACAGGGAAACTAAAGCATGTTTCCCTGTATGTGCTCCTTATGTGTGCTCCCTATTGCATGACCCCCCTCTACGCATCCATGCTGTGCACTGCTGGGCTGTGCGTCCCTCCTCTCTCTTCCGCACCATCCTCCTCCTACTCTCCCTCGTTCCCTCTATGGTGGTCTCCAATTCCCCCATCTTATCGAACTGCTACTCTATCTCCTATCCTATCCCTCTCACTAAGTCTGGTAGGAAGAAGTTCAAGAGGGACATCCTGGTCTCCAACCCAGGCCCAACTATAGCTCATACCTACATCAGTGCTTCATCCAGACAGACTCTCACCAATAGCCTCTTTGTCGTTCCATCACCAGACCCACGGACCCTGCATATGGTCTCGGCTCTCTCTCCTATCTCTTACTCTCTCATTAATGGTGGCACTCAGTGGGAGGCCCTCTTGGCCTCCTTCCATTCTTCCAAGGTCATCATTAATGTCTACCTGAATGGCACTGTCATTATCCAGGGCCCTCAGCCCAATCTCCTCCTGTTTGAGAGGCAACTGCTGCGTCTTATCAACTTCCTTTCTTCTCCTACTACTCCTACTAGCACCTCTATGGCTCCTCTGCCACCCCTCACTTACACCTCTGCCCACTCTTGGGCCCCTCTTTCACTTCAGCTGGGTGTACCTCAAGCCTTTACCCCTCCCTGGAAGTCTTTCAAATGTGGCAACCTGCTCCACGAACCTACTTTCAACTCTTGCTCTGCTGTCAAACACTCCTCTGACATCTATCACCTCCTCGAAGAACTTGACCTGGAAGTCCTCCCTCTCACCAATACATGGTTCACTACCAGCTCTGTCATGAGTTTTGATGCTCTCCTCCATGACGACTACAAGATCCTCTCAGAGCCCAGAACCAACCAACTCGGAGGTGGAGTACCCCTGATCTTTCCTGAGTGGCTCCCTGTGTCTGTCATTCCTACGCAAACCTACTCCTCATTTAAATGCTTGATCTGCAGGCTCACCACCTCTCCTAGCCTCTCTATGACTGTGGCCTTTATCTACAGGCCACCTGGCCAGGTTGCCCTCTTCCTCTTTGAGTGGGCTGACCTCTCCCCGTCACTCCTTGACTCTACCTCTACACTAGTCCTGCTCCGAGACCTCAACATCCACCTGAATGCTTCTAATCCCTCCTCTGGGCTTTTCTGCAACCTCTGAAATGTGCTCTCGCTCTCTCCATTCTGCCTTCTGGTCCGTCACACATGTCCGGACATACTTTGGATGTTCTCATCTCCTTAGACATCCCCCTCTCTAACCCTCTTACTACTACTCTATCATGGTTGGACCACTTTCTACTTTCCTCTCACCTGAAGCTCTCTATCCCTCAGGCAAAGCCCACCCCAGCACTGCCAATTAACTTGACGGTCATTCGGCCCATGAAGCATGTGTCAGTAGATGTCTTTGCCTCTACTTTCTCTGCTCCTCGTACTCCTGTGGCTTATGCACAATCTGACACAGTCCTCTCTAACCTGCATCTTTATATCTCTAACACTCTGGACATCCTTTCACCTATCATGAGAATCCATCTGAAGCCTACCTCCAAATGAGTCCGACCTCGCCACCCTGAAACGCAAGTGAAGGGTGGCTGAGAGGAAGCTGAAGGCTGCGGGTGCATCCTTTGACAAACTGGCCTGCCACCTGTTCCAAAAGCAATACAGACTCTCTGCCCTGTCCAAGACGACATCCCACATTCAAGCCAACGTTGCTGCAGCCTCTAACAACACGTTAGGTGCTCCCCTGCTCCTCCAGAACCATCAAGGACCATGTTGACACCCTCACTCCAGCCTTTGCTGATTTCTGTAATCACTCTTTCACCACTGGAGATTCCCCTCTCTCCTCAAGACTCCCTTGTGCATGTCCTCCTCATGAAGCTATATGCCGATCCTACATGTCTGTCAAACTATCGCTCCATCTCTATCACCCTTTTCCTGGGCAAACTCCTGGAACAGCTGGCCATCTCCTAGCTTACTCTCCACACTGAATTACTTGGTTTTCTCCATTACCATCAGTCTGGCTTAAGAGCTGCCACAAGCACGGATTCTGCTCTCCTGAATGATTCCAGAATTCCATCTGTCCTCATCCTCCTTGATCTTTACTCTGCCTTTACCACAGTCAACCATGCAATCCTGATCAATCGACTCTGTGAGAAACTCTTGGACCACCCCTCCGAGCTCAAATGTGGCTCCTTTCTCTCTGCCACCTCTCTATCCACCTGTTGCGTTCTCCAGGGATCTATTCTCTCACCCTGGTTTTTCATGCCCTACTCGCCCGTTTCTGTACACCCGATCTCCACATTCTCTAACTTTCAGTGTTATGTGGATGACATTCAGCTCTCCATCAGGCTTCCCTCAGCCTCCTCTCCTCCATCGCTCATTTCTGACTGTCTATTCACAATTCAAGATTGGTGCACCTTCAACGATCTCTGCCTTCATTCCATTAAGACAGAGATCCTGCTCATTGGGACCCATGCTCCCGCTTTCCCTCTCTCACTATGGCCCCCCTCTTTGGGCCATCTTCCCTCGCCTTCCTGTGAGGCAAAAACCTTGGTGTCATCTTCGACTCCACTGTCTCTCTCTCCTCACATCTCGGACATCGCCAAGAAGTCCCACCACCAGCTGCAACTCCTCAAAGGTACTCTCTCTAGGCTGGACTACAGCAACAGCCTCTTTCTCAATCTACCTTCCGCTACTCTCTGCCCTTTGCAATTGATCCAGAACAGGACTGCAAGAATTATCCTCAGCTTCAAGCCAAGGGACCGTATCTCTCCAGCCCTGAAATCTCTCCACTGGCCCCCAGTGGCTAGAAGCATCAAGTTCAAGACCCTTTGCATTATCCACAAAGCTTTCTGGGGTCAGGGCAGTGTTCTCTTCCAAAATACCTTCATTCTCTAGCTCTTCACTCAGCCACCTCCAACTCTCTAAGGACCGGGTGCTTCTCCAGGCCGAGAGTGGGGGATACATCTCTCTCCTCTGCAGGTGCATCCCCCTGGAATGGCCTTCATGCCCCTGTCAAAATTGAGCTGGACCACCTGAAGTTCCGTAAGCAGCTCACAACTTTGCTCTTCTCCTCTGCTTTCTCTCTCTCCCTCCCCAGCTGACCTACCTGGCCTACCTTCCTGGTAGACCAACTGGTTGCTTGGCTACCCTCAGAAGTCTCACTGGGTATAAGGTTTTTCTTGATCAGTCACTCCTGCACTGCCTCCGGGTTTACCACACAGTTAGGGGCTGTAACTGTGACCTGAACAGTCCCTTCCCTCCTTGCACTTTCCCAGAGCCTGCGCTGCCCTGGCTGCACTTACTCTGAGCAATGCTGCCCTGTTCCCCTCCCCTCTCCCTGGTACTTTTCTTCCCCCCTTCTCCTTGCACTTCTCATTCTCGCACTTGCACGATCGAATGATACAAGGCCTAGTAAGATCGTTTGAATTGTCTTCCCTCTGTCTTCCTTCCCTTGTCTTGTCGCTCCTAGAAACACTTGTGTACAGGTGCATTATACATGACATATCACATAATATCATATCAAACAACAGCACAAAAAAATGACAATTACATTAGAGTTAATTATCATGTAGACAAATTAATTGTGTGTTTGAGGCCTGCATATTGCTCGTGTATGTGCATTATGAGTTCAAATCAAACTATATAGAAAGTACTTAAAGAAGATATAAGAAGGTTAATGTTTATATATAACACCTTCTCCATTTTTAAAATTCTCATTATCAGTAAAAAGAAAAAGTAGCCTACAGATGTCAGTAAACAAAAAAACAAAAAAAGTGGCCCAGATATGTGATGTTATCAGTGATGTCATCAATGATATTTGTGATGTCATCTTTCATGTACAGGGTGTTAGTCTTAGCAGTGCACGCTGGTGACGCGAGTTATGGTTGCTTAGCTTACCATAACAGGCGAATTTCTGGTGGTTTTCGGTTTTACATGTAACGTCCGTTTAATAAAATGTTTCATTTAATTTCATAGGTTTTTATTAGTGCAGCTTAACCATAACATCCCTTTAACAAAGTTTTTTCATTTCACACAGGGAAAGAGGGTATATTCTGTTCCTCTTAACCCCGTGAGATACATAACCTCACTTGGGAGCATTCCAATGTGTATCACTGTTGAGGTCTTTCATGGGACCTCAATATGCAAATGGTGTTGTATCAGGCAGGGGAAAAAAAAAACTGGGAAAAATATAGAGGCCTTGCAAAGAAGGGCAGCTAAAGACTCTGTGCCACAAAAGTGACAATTCTGTTTTCAGTGTGGTTGATAGGCACAGCTGGTAGCAGTATGTGAGAAGTAAAAGCCAAACTATGGTTGGAAAATGCCATTGGATTATTCTGGGCAACTTTGAAAATAAGTTTATGGGCAACCCAATGTCTTTGTCTAAATGAGTGGCATGTCTGTCTCTAAGCTGAACAAATGGGCAAGTGAATTGTCACATGCCTGTAGGACAGCGGCAGATACGGATGGGCTGCAGAGTCTGCTGGCCCTGTGGCTAGAGTGGGAGATTGGCGTGCAAGAAGCTTGCCTATGCAGTACTTGGGGAGACTCCTCTTACACAATGTAGCTTGCGATTGCGAGATGCCGGGGGCAGGGCCCACTTTATGGGCAGCAGCGCCCTGGGCGAATTGTCGCCCCACCTTACCCTGTGCGCCCCTGGTCAAAAGAGGGCGTGGCCAGGAAGGTTCACCTTTTGTTATTTATTTATTATTTTTTTTTTTTAAACCTCTTTGCTCAGGCGAGGAGGTAATTCTATGAATAGGGTGAATCAGCACCCTATTGTTCCTAAATGCGCTCCGCTGCCTCGGGCGCATTGACTAACAATGAGGTGCCTGCCATGCCTTCTGCCACTGTGCCATCTCGGGGGAGCCTTTGAAAGACTTCCCCGAGCTGGCGTGGTGGAGGGCTAATTGTGCCTTTTGTTGGTGAAGGCGCCCGTGTCAGAGGGGCTCATTTGGTGACAATGGGGTGCTGAGCACCCGATTCTCATTGAATGTGCCCGCCTGCTGCGTCTTCTCCCGCTATGCCAGCTTGGGCGAGTCCTTCAAAGACTCCCCCGAGCTGGTGTGGCGGGGGCTAATTGCGCCCTAGGGGGTGTGGTGCCCATGGCAGTCGCCCGACACGCCCCCCCCAGGCCGGGCCTGACCGGGGGCACTGCCCCTTGTGGGGCAACAAAATGTAGGGTCACTTTGGCAAATAGTATGGAGAATCACACATTTCTCAGGGAATGTGGAATCGGAGGAACTTAGGTTGTGTGTGAAGGCCTCTGAACTTCCACTCGGCCAACCACAAACTTTCACAGCCTTTCGTTTACGGTGTCAGAAGTGGCTTCTGATTACCTGGTGTTCAGCTTGACACGCTTTCAGGACGCCGTTAGGTCCTTTCCTTAGATTTCTTTTGGAAGCAGCACTAGGCATCTGCTCTGGCACTACGAGGACACGGCCAGATTGAGACGAGTGCTTCAGCTGGGCACCCGACCTAGAACACCAGACCCGGCAGGACTCAGCATATAGGTACGGTCTCCACTTGATTGCCTCTCTCCTTCCATTTTCGGGCATTTTTGGCGCTGGCTTTGCTAGCCTTGCCTGGTTATTCCGTCTCCAATAGGGCTCCCCACAAAAGCAACCACCTTTGCAAGAACTGTTGGCAAAACGTAACCTGAAAACAGCTTCTTTAAACATCTTGCTTATGTCCAACCCTGATTGCTCTGCCAGAAATCAGGATCCCTGTGGTGCGCTTCCATCCATGGATTTGTGTTGCCCCGCCCTCTAACAGACAAAGCTGTATTGTTAACAGAACATGAGTCATCGCTTGCAGTACCCTCTCCCCCTTAGCCCCCATTCAATCATTGTTACACCTTCGGGCCCTCTGGTGGTTAAAGGGTCAGAGGTAGCAGCGACCTCGGAGAATAAGGTCTGCGACCGAATTCCCACCCTGCCGGTGTCAAACAGGAAATTATATCGTACCTCTTATTGCAACGAATATATGTATATTGGCCTATGCCAAGCTGCTTATAAGCCAATTGAGAAGGAATCCGTGTTGCAAGGTCCTGACCTTAGAATCAATGTAAACCGCCATTTTAGGTCAATCCGCCATTTTATGTTCTCTCTGTAAAGTCACCCTGTGAGTTAAAATGGTGGACGATGTCATTCCGGAATACAACATGGCCATCTTGAACTCTGTGTGCAATTAATATGTAACTTGCCTGCAGGCCACTTGTTGGGGTCGTGAACTGAGACCTTGTCCTTCGCTGACCTGTGTGTAAAGGATTACTCGTGCAATGAAACTAATCCACGAGCATATGTTATGAACAATGTATCCAAATACTGAACTAAGAACACTTGTTTAACTACATTGTATTAATGTTTGAGAATATCTTTATTAGAAATCCTAAAATACACTGTTACCATGTAGGCTTGTTGGCGAATGTATTAAAGGCAATCCCTATGCATATAGTGGTATGAACTCGGCACAAACCCTAGATCAGTGATGTATTAGAGGAATATTAACCCGAAGTAGGGTTGGACATCATGTTCGCAAATGGGATAAAAGAGCAACGAATTCTAATATACAGCGTCTCTCACTAAGCACACTGAACCACGCTGGAGTTTGTTGTGTTGTACTGAGGGCCGATAGCTATCTGTTACCTTTTTTCTCTGTAACTGTTCAGTATAAAATAAAAAGATCTTTGTATGTTCCTTTGTAACCCGTGTTCGGTGTATTTCCTTTTGGGGTACTCAGCCTCGATATTTTGATTTTGTTTTCACACCGGCTCTATGTTGGGAAGCTGAGAGAATCAGAGAGAGGGGTCAGACTTCCATGAGTGATGCAACCAAGGGTGAGAAGTCTCCAGGACACCTTAGGATCAACAAAGAATCATTGGCCAGGGACATTGGCTTTGAATGATCAGATCTATCAGCCCTCACCATCGCCCTGCACCTGTATAAAAGCACTGTGGATCAAGAAGGAGAGCTTATCTTGAGACTTGAAGAACCAGCCCTTTCAAGGGTGGAAGTGAACATGATATGATATCATATGTTATGGCATTTGTAATGCGCCTATACACAAGTGTTTCAAGGTGCGACGAGGCAAGGGAGGGTAACAATGGGAGGATGGACAACAATCCTACTAGGCCAGGTGTCATTCAGATCACGCAAGTGTGTGGGAAGGGGGGCAGGGACAGTGCAGAACATGGGAATAGGAAATAACAATAAGTAAAGTAACGGCCAGCAAGTGGCAAGTGCAAGGGTAAGTGCATAGGTAAGTGCATACATCAGGTGTCAAGGGCTGGAAGGGGGACTGTAGGGATACAGAAACAGTCCCCAAGTGCGGGGGTTGCAAGGTGGGCAGTGCAGGTGTGATGCTGGAGGTGGAGGGACCTGGGCCCAAGATCAGAGGGTGTCCAGGTAGCCAGTACAGTTCCGGTTGAGGAGAGGAGAAAAAGCAGAAGCAAATAGAAAGGTTTTGAGGTGCTTCCGGAACCGGAAATGGTTCTCCTCAAGTTTAAGGGAGGCAGAGATGCTGTTCCAGATGGAGACACAAGCCGAAGAAAGAGATCTACCACCAACCTGTTGCTTGGCGAAGCGACTGACCCTGAGGGAGTTGGAGGCGATGAGCAAAGAGCTCGAGAAGGGAGATATTTAGGAAGAGAGAGTTGAAGGTATTGAGGCCCCAGGCCCAGAAGGCCTTGTGGATGATGCAGAGGGTTTTAAACTTAATCCTTGCAGCCACTGGGAGCCAGTGCAGATATTTCAGTCCTGAAGAGATACGATCCCTGGGCTTGAGGCCAAGGACAAGTCTCGCAGTCCTGTTCTGGATGAGTTGCAGGGAGGAGAGTAGAAGCAGGCAGATTTAGAAAGAGGCTGTTGCAATAGTCCAGCCTAGAGAGAACCACAGCTCTGGAGACAGTGAGCTTCTGGGGGAAGGAGAGGAAAGGGAGAATACCTCTGAGAAGGTGCAGCTGGTAGTTTGCCTTCTTAGAGACGTCAGAGATGTGAGGAGAGAAGGAGAGTGTGGAATCGAAGATGACCCCAAGGATTTTAGCCATGCAGATGGGAGCAGGAAGATGACCAAGAAAGGCCGGCCAGAGGGCTGCAGGAAAGGAGGGAGCGGGCGTGTTGATGAGGAGAATCTCAGTCTTACTGGCATTAAGGCAGAGGTCATTGGCGGCATACCAGTCCTGGATAGCAAACAGACAGAGATGAGGGAAGGAGAGCAGGAGGCAGAGGGTAGCCTGAAAATGAGCTGGGTGTCATCCGCATAGCACTGAAAGTTGGGTGAGAGAGCAGCAATGCGGTGGGCAAGGAGTGCCAGGTATTGGTTGAACAGCCAGGGAGAGAGGTTAGACCCATGGGGGACACCACAGGTAGAGACAAAGACAGCAGAGAGGAAGGACCCAAGTTGGACCTGGGATGGTCAGTCAGAGAGGAAAGAAGTCAGCCATGCCAGTGCCTGACTAGTGATACCCAGGTTATCACGGAGAGGGTTGAACAGGATGGCCTGGTTGACAGTGTCAAAGGCAGAAGAGAGATCAAGCAGGATGAGGACACAGGGGGTGTTAGAGTCAAGGTTGGAGAGCAGGTCTTCACGGATGTTTAGGAGAGCAGTTTCTGTGCTTTTGGCAGCTCTGAAGCCAGACTGATGGTCATGGAGACAACGAAAAGATTCAGTGTGGAGATAAAGCTGGGAGATGGCCAGTTTCTCCAGGAGCTTGCCCAGGAAGGGCGTAATGGAGATTGGGTGATAGTTAGCTGGGCAGGAGGGGTCGGCAGAGGGTTTCTTAAGAAGAGGGTGCACAAGGGAGTGCTTCATGGGGGATGGGAAGACTCCAGTGGTGAAGGAGTGATTGCAGAAATCAGCCAGGGCAGGAGCCAGGGAGTCGATGTGGTCCTTGATAATTTTGGAGGAACAGGGTTGAACCTGTTTTGACGAGACTTTCATAGATCGGACCCGTCTAGAAACCTCGTCTGCGGAGAACAGGGGAAAGGCAGAGAAGGAGGGAGGAGAGGTGGCTGCATAGGGGCAAGTGGAAGAGCAGGGATTAGGGGGAGGGAGGGGATAGCGCAAGTCAACAATCCAGCAGCCCAAACATCTTCTCGAGATGCGGATCTATTTACAGACCTCCCGACCGAGAAGGTCTCCGAACCCATCAACATCTGGGGGGCTTCACCAGCAGCATTAAGGCTAAATCTAACACTCAATCCTCTACTCTAGGAAAAAACCTGGCAGGTTCTAAAAGTAAAGAATTTCGGATATTTGTGCAAAAAAGGAAGAAGATAAAACTGCAGCCCTATGTGTTTCTAAACACCTATCAAAACCTTTGTACTGTCCACCAAAGTCAAAATCCTCCTGGGGTCTCCAGAAAGGCCAACCTCTCCTGGAAGTTCTTGGTAGAAATGGCTGGGATGGGCTCCATCTTACCCCAGTTTTCACACCGGGCCCTTCAATCTTGTCAGCTGACAAAGCAGAGCTTATTGTAGTCTTGGAGAGTAGAGACAAAGAAGCGGTTGACTTATCTGATCAAGATCTTATGAACTTGTCTGTTTATTCATTGGAGGATGCGACGGCTGACCAGAACTTGTGGCCTTCTCCAGGAAAGCTTTCGTCATCAAAGACCTTGTCTGGTAACATTGCGAAGGCAAACGCAATAGCTGGGACCTCTTCTTCACGGTTCTTGACCTTGGAAGAAAGAAGGCAGATATTTCTTCTAAAACACTACCCACCCGTTGAAAAAGACCACCCTAGAGAAGGTATAAACACTCTAGTGGGTTTAACCAATGACATTGAGGACATCGTAAAAGCTAGGAGCGTGGCTCAAAAAAACCTTGACAGGAACTGCCAGTGCGCCCACTTGGATTGTGCTAGACAGAAGAATGGTACAACAGGGAGTGGGCACACAATACCGATAAATGGTACCCTTTGGCCATAACCAGTAAAAACAGGGTCCGCTTTCAAGGGGAGAGCCACTTAGCCGGTCAATCGCTTGCAAGCAGGGTTGGGTATGGTAAAATCAAACCGTTCAGTGAAATTGGAGAGAATAGTGAATCAGGACGATGCTCTCATAATGAACAGAAAGAGTGTTATAGACCTACTGCTCGGAATTCCAAACCTCTGCCAATTCTTATCTTCTGAACTGAAGATAATTGAATTTGTGGATAATATTTGCATGCACCGTGCTTACTTAATAATACCATCACTGGTGGTCAAGGGAATGCTATTAGAAGCAGCAGAAAGCTGATGGTAGTGATTAAGATAATCCTTAGGATTTGGAAGACGAGGAAGAAACCTAATATTGAAGATCGGTTGGTGGAATTACAGGTTCTATCAAAGTATGATAAGGTCTCAATGAAGAATAAGAGGAAGACTACTTAAGGTCCTGGGGATAATTTGAAGCCCATTATGATTGATATAGTAGTGAGACTGTGAGAGGTGGGTAAGATAGATGTGAGAAAATGTAAGTGTACTCCCACCGCCCCCCTTTTTTTTATTATTATTTTTTCTTTTTTTGATTTTTCTTATTTGTTCATGTTGTCTTTTGTGATGTTTATTGTGGGTTAGTGAGTACATTTGGTAATGCTTTTTTATTTTATGTTTCACATAGAGTGGTTATGGTAATGAAGTATACGATGTTAGATGTTCGGAAACTTTGGTTATTGAATGCTTATTGCAATATTTTATTGGATCTATGTGACGTTGTTATGAATTGCTGAAAATCTAATTAAAAAAAGAAGTAGCAGAAAGCTTTCTAACGCTGGCCTTCAATATTACGTTGGTAAAATAAACAACTGGGGATGTCCCAGTGATGACTGCAGGAAATGGTTCAAAACCTGAGGAGATGCCTATGGGCCGGTGCGCATCATAAATGAATAAAGAATTACAATTACAACAAAGACCATGATACGAGGATGAACGATGCAAAAGAACAGCTTGAGGCGGCAAGGCCGACCAACGAAAATGGGGCTCACTAATTAAAAGTCTATAGATCCCGTGAGATAACAAAGAATGTCGGAAACCCAACACCAACAAGAGTCACCTTCCAAACTGAAAAAGCAAACTTATCGCACCTCTTGGGCCAAGAGATGACAAACTTTACCATCACCATCCAGGACGAAAATGCTTTTTAACCGAAAAGAGATATCTCAGTGCCCTCGTCGAATGTGGCAAATAACTTTGATAGCTATTCATGGTCATGGCTATCATGGGCTCTGGCAGACAAGAAGAGCTCATAGCTGCCCAAAGGGGAAACCAGCAGGCAGCTGGAGATGGCACCATGGAACATGAGAGGTTTTAAACATCTTTCGTCAAAGAGTGACGTCAATTTAGGAGATTACGACCTCCTATGTTTCCAGGTGACCTAGATGATGCAAAAACAATGTTAAGTTGGATTCAACTATTTATAAGCCTGTCTGCAGAGGAGGCGAAGGGAAGACCCGTCTCAGGTCTCTTGACTGCTGTTTGAACAGAGGCAGGCCGAAAACTAACCAAGCTGTTTTTTTCAAACGTGTTTGTGCCAGAAATCATCACTGAGTGGACTCCTTCAATGGTGGAACCATGCCAGGCGAAGGGCGTGTGCCTGGCTAGTGTAAACCTATACTGCAATCTGATGGAAATTACGACCAAAGCCTTTTTGAACCTTGCAGAAAGATTGATTGATGATGCTTATATTCACCATGAAGCCACAAACATCATCCTGTGGTGACCTAAACGCAACTGGTATGTTATGGCTTGGTGCCTCCGTTGGTGATCTTAACCAAACCCCTTCAGCCTCAAGACGATCGGCTTGGAAAACACTAATGGCAGAAAGAGGCATGCACTTTTTTTTTTTTTTTTTAAATTCAAAGTTTATTGAGTTTATACAAGTTGAGCATTCACTTACATTGAGATGAAGAAATTTCAGTGTATAAGTAGAAAGAGCACAAGAGAGAAGTATCATCAACATAAATCCTGTACAGTATTTCCTGAAAAGTGAACAGTATAGTGAACAAGAACAACAACGCCCAGTCGCACCCTTCCCCCTCCCCCCTCCCCCCCCTTCTCTAATATCTCCAAATAAATGGTTGGGAAACCTCCTTGCACAGCGAGACAACACCAGAAAACTTCGAATATGAGTATGATGACCGACCATTACACATAACGCAACTCAGAGAGCCGCCACAACAAAAATCTTCATTTGTTACTATTATTGGCACAAATCACAACAATGTATTGCACACTTTGTCTTTACGGGGCATGCTTGGCTCTAAACTCAGACCAGGCACTTTCAACATTAGTACGATCTCCGCGTAACGTGGCGGTCAGGCAGTCCATTCTGTAGAGATTCTGTGCCACCCCAAGCCATTCGGTTTTACTAGGGAGCTTGGGCCGCTTCCAAACCATGGTGAGGCAAGCTCGCGCAGCCATCAGGAGGCCCTGTACCATCCTAGGCGCTTTTACAACGTCGTCTCCTGTTTCGATCAGACCGAAGAGGACAAACATTGGTTGCTTCACCCTCTCTTCATCATCCAGGTCCCTGATCCAGCTAAGAACCTCCGACCAGTAAGTCTGGACCATGGTACACCCCCACCACATATGCCAGTTGCCAGCCCGCTCCCCACAACCCCTCCAACAGTATGGACTAACACCTTGGTACATTTTGGCGAGCCTGATCGGGTCATACTGCCATCTATACAAAAGTTTTATAGCATGCAATTTGTATTGGCAGGATATTGAGGACTTCGCAGTGCGTCTGCAGATGTGTAGCCACAGCTTTTCGGAGATCTGTCTGCCCATATCCGCCTCCCATCTGCCCTTGAGCACCAAAGAAGGGGAGATATCAGTCTCGATCATGGCCGAATACATAGCACTGATCAGACCACTGGAGCCTGTACATCGATCAAGGATCGCCTCAAAAGGGGTAAGGTCCCTCTGCAGCTGGTCTTTCCATACAGGCCTTGTCATCACCCCTTTGAGTCTCAGATAGAGGAAGACCGAGAGTGCTCCTATGCCAAGCGCTTCCTGGAGCTCTTGTATAGTTACGAAGGTTCCCCCACGCCATAATTGGCCTGCTCTTTCCAGCCCCGCCTGGTACCACGTTTCGTAGCTTCCCGGTTCCGGTATGGCGTCACGGATCCCTGGAGACCAAAGGTGACCCAGGGGGGATGGCCACGTCGTGACTCCAACCATTTTCTTGCCTGGTCTCCAAATAGCCCATAATGTACCTAGGATAGGGTGAGATCTAACACTTTCACGTAACTGGGATCTGGGGACCCATAACCATTCAGGCACAATAAAGGGACGAAGGTGGTAATTATCTAAGGCTATCCACTGGGGTTCCGAGCGTTGCCTAAAGTGTGGGACAAGGACTCTAAGTTGCGCCGCCCTGTAGTATGTTTCCATGTCCGGGAGGCCTACTCCCGCGTTGTCTTTGCGGAGCTGAAGTAAGGGTCTTGGGATTCTGGGTCTTTGGCCCTGCCACAAGAAGGACAAAAACATTTTTCGCACATCTACGAAATATTCCGGGGGCAACCTAACGGGGAGCATCTGGAACAAATATAATATCTTGGGGAGAAAGACCATCTTTATGGCATTTAAACGACCCATCCAGGAGATTGTGAGTTTAGACCACCGTTGGCTGTCTTTCTGTAAGGCAAGTAGCAGTGGGGGGAAGTTAGCACCATATAGGGAATCGAAGTCACGGGTAACATTAACGCCCAAGTAACGGAGGGTGGTGAGGCTGACTTGGACTCCCAACGGGGCAAAGCGTGCGATCTCAGAATCTCTACTCTTATCAATCGGGAGGAGGACTGATTTCTCCGTATTGATTTTTAGGCCGGCCAGCGCGCCGTATTCCTCAATTATTTCAAGCGCAGCTGGGATTGAGGCCAAGGGGTCGGTCAAATGAAGCAAGATGTCATCCGCATATAGCCCCAGTTTGTACTCTCTTTCTCCCACCGTGATGCCCTTGACTCTACCGTCATTTCTTAGTTTCTGCGCCAGCGGTTCAAGGGACATGACGAACAATATCGCCGACAGTGGACAGCCTTGTCTCGTACCTCTTTCAAGGGGGAACCAACGTGAGTATCCCCCATTCACCGCCACCGATGTCGTAGGGGAGGCATACAATGCTCTAATGGCACGGCAGAGTCTGGATCCCAACCCATATGAGACCAATACTCTTTCTAGAAAGTCCCAGGACACCCTATCAAAAGCTTTCTCAGCATCAAGTGATAAGAGCGATGGGTCCCCCTCCATTCCCTGTGCCTCGTATAATAAGTGGAGTGTTTTTCGCATGGTATCTGCGCCCTGCCTGCCTAGAACAAAGCCAACCTGGTCAGAGTGCACCAGTCTAGGGAGATATGTTTCGAGCCGAGCCGCGATGACCCTAGCATACACCTTGGCGTCGATGTTAAGAAGTGAGATGGGCCGATAAGAGCTACAGTGTTTAGGGTCTCGGCCTTCCTTGGGAATTACAGCCAATAGGGCCCGAGAAAAGGACGGAGGGGCCTGCCCAGTGTCAAGAATGTGATTAAACAAGGACGCTAGGAAGGGTGCAAGGAGGGTGGAGAATGCTTTATAGAAACCCGGTGTAAATCCATCTTCCCCCGGGGCCTTCCCTATTTTCAGCCTCTTGATGGCACTTTCCACCTCTTCCCCAGTGACCGGAGCGTCTAGAGATTCGGCCTCCGCGCCCGTGAGGGCGGGGAGACGCGCCCCCACAAGATATGCATCCACGCTCCCTACAGGGGGAGGGGGGTCACACATATATAGGTCCTCATAGAAGTAGGCAAATGCCTCCTGTATGTCCTTCGGGGATGTGACCGTTGTATCTATCAGGGTGCCATCATTCCTCTCAATTTGGTCGACCCATCTCTCCGCTCTCTGCGCACGGAGGCGGGCCGCCAAGAGAGCATCTGCCTTGTCCCCCTTCTCATAGTATTTCTGTTTAAGGTATTGCAAGGTCTGGGCCGTTTTACCAGCAATAAGAATCCTCAATTCTTCTCTAAGTTGCTTAGTTTCAGCAAAGTACTTTGGTCTATCAGCCGGGGTGGTCTGCGCCAGATTCTGTGCCACAGCAAGCTTCTCCCTGATGCCCCTTTCTAATATTGTACGTTCCCTTTTCTTTCGTGCCCCCTCCCCTATAAGGATACCCCTCCAAGTAGCCTTGGCTGCTTCCCATACAGCTACCTTCCCTACTTCCCCAGTATCATTAGTCGGAAAGAATTGCTCAATCTCTATCTCAAAGGTCTCTCTAAAGACCGGGTCGGCCCAGAGGGAGTCATTACACCTCCATTTGGTGTTGCGCGGCGACAGCTCACCCCAGGATATGTCAACTGTGACCATGTCGTGGTCTGACCAAGCGGAGGGGTATATAGTGGCAGCTTGCAGTACACATAGAAGATCGTTAGAGAGAAAGATATAATCGATGCGTGTGAGTGTGTCGTGGGGGAGGGAGTGAAAGGTAAAGCCTTTTTCCGACGGGTGTAGATGTCGCCAGCTGTCTACAAGGCCATAAAGATCAAGGGTAGACTTAATTTCAGCCTCAGTTCGAGTGTTGGGAGGGTCTAAAGCATCAGCCCTGGTCTGTCTGTCAATAGAGCTATCCATCCATATGTTAAAGTCTCCGCCCAGGACCGTGTATCCCTTAGCCATATTGAAGACTTTTTCAGAGATTCTATGGAGAAAGCGATTTTGCCCTTGATTGGGTGCATAGAGTGTGGCCAGAGTAATCGTCGTGCCCCCTATATTGCCCACAACCGTGATCGCCCTCCCCTCATTGTCCGTCCATATGTCAAGGGTTGTCATTCGGAGGCATTTACGAACCAGAATTCCCACCCCTGCCTTTTTGAGTATACCCGAGCTCCAGTAGGTGAGCCCAATATCACGTGATGGGATGGCTTTCTCCTCTCCCTTCCGATATCTCGTTTCTTGAAGGAACAAGATGTCTACATTCGACCTTCTAAATTCCCTGGCCACCATCGACCGTTTTGTGGGAGAGTTCAAGCCTTTGACGTTGAGTGTGCAAATGCGTAATGTGTCCCTACGGGGTGTGAGTGCCATCTTGAGTGTAATTGTTGATCGTGGGCGGCCATTCCCTCTGTGCCATGGCACATTTCCTGTCGGCCATCGCTATGCATGGGTCGTCGTGAAGGGATTGGTTCCCAGAGAATCCCATGGAGACCGACGACCAACTCGTCTGGAGCATATCGTGGGCCTCGGTGTGCGCAAGGTGTGTCTGCGTGTACGTCGTGTCAAAATCAGTGTAAGAAGTGTGTTCCCCAACCACCCCCTCCCCCACCCCCCTCCCCGTCCCCAACACATTCGGCGCCCGATTCGCCCAGGTTGACATCACCCAGCCGAACTCGGACCACCCGTGAAGACCGCAAAACAGGCGGTCCTATCATAATAGGATAATATATATCAGTGAGCCCCCAACTTTTGTGTGCACTTTAACGATAACAATAATTCAGTAACAGAGACATTTACCCTCCCCCAGGAGCTAGCGGAGCAGAGATATTGTGCCTTATCACATTTCTAACATCTGCGAGACATCGAGCTAACAATACCTCACACTTGGAGGAGGCGACCTTTCACAGTCAGTCACATATAGGGAGGTCGACTCGCACATGAGAGTTCGTAACCTCCGTGGTGGAGTAATTTTCCCAGTTTACCTCTAACCAAATAGTATGTCAAAGTACCTCAGGCACCCTGTCAATGTTCCATATCTTGGGAGGTGTTCATTTTTCTGTATTTTCTAGAGCCTGGAATCCTTTTTCGCCGCGAAGCCTTGACTTTCCATTCACCACCAGATGATCCTTGATCCTCATGAGAGGGAGCACCCTCCGGCGCACCCAGCAGATCCGACGTACAGTCAGCAATGTCCTTCTCCGAGACAAGTCTCTTTGTCGAGCCTTCCCATTCGAAAGTGAGGGAAAATGGATACCCCCAGCGATACCTGACGCCCTTGTCTTTCAACATTTTCGTGATCGGAGAGCACTTTTTCCTCATCGCCAACGTGAGGGATGACAAATCCTGAAAAAGTGAAATGACGGAGTTCTCCAAGGACAGCTGTGGGGCGCTTCTGGCCTTGTCCAAGATTCGCGCTCTGTCCGCATAGTTATGGAATCGGGCCAGGACCGATCTCGGGGCCCCCGGTCTACCTCCGGCCCTATGGATGCGGTCAATTTTAGGCGCGTCAATTGAGTCATCGTTGTATAGGAGCTTCAGGATGGCATGTAACGATTGCTTCAGGTCCAGTTCGGTTTCGCCCTCTTTCTCAGGAAGACCAAATATTCGGATATTGTTCCGGCGCTCCCTGTTCTCGAGGTCATCGACCTTAAGGCGCAGTTCATTCTCTCTGTCCGATATATCTGCGATTCGGTGATCCATCTGTGCTTCCAGCACATTCAGAGATGTTTGGTTGTGCTCAACCTGTTCGAGCCTATCGTCCATTTTGTCGATCCTCTGCGTGATCTTGTCTATCCTATTGCCAATATCTGCTCGCATGCCCCTCATTTCGGCGAGCAAATCAGCAACATCCGCCTTGGTCGCGGCGGCCTCGGATCCTGCAGTCGACATTATAGAAATCAAGGAGGGCCCTGGGGATCTGGCAATTGGTGAAAACGTATATTTCGCTAGCCTGGTTTTAGGGTCCATAAAGGGAGGCCTCCAACAGCATTCGGGTCGTGAAGCGACGTTAGCACCCGCCAACGCGGGGGACGTGAAGGACCAAGCCACCAGGGCCTCCTGAGCTTTGCAGGGGGGGTGAGGGGTCCGCCTACCGTGTCGCGGTGGGGGTATCAACCGCCCTTGGCAGAGGTGCGCAGCCGGTTCCACGCGGAGGACCGAGAAGTGCGCCGGATCAAACTCAGAGGGCGGCACTTCCCGCGTATACGCAGGCCCGGGTTGGGAGTTCCGCGGAACTCACGCCGCGCCGAAGGCCTCAAAGCGCCGGCGTTAATTTCACCACGATGCCGCTTCCGATTTTCTCCGGGTTTTCTCTCAGGTGGGGGGGACACCTTCCCACGTCTCTTGGTCAAAAATCAGCTCTGGGGGGGGTCTCGAAGTGGGGGCTCACTGCCACTTTCCGGACCCTGTGTAGAGCGCTCACACGGAGAGGCGACTCATCCGCGCGCCCCCTGGTGGCCGACGGCATGCACTTTTTAAATGGCCGCATGGTGGGTGATATTTCACCATGTATGACCTGGGCAAGAGATGGGAAAAAAGGCTGCCCTTAATTACATCCTAGTCTCAGGAGCTTTCCTTCCTGCAGTCCATTCCTTAAAATAATCGCTACAAACCATAGTGATCACGATCTCTTGGAAATGTCTTGGGAAGCAGAACCCCCAGGACCTGTCCACAAATGGGCACAACTTGTAGAGGACTGTAATGGAGGAAGGAGATTATGTATGCCAAAAACAGCAATCAGGAAGCTTATGAGAAATTATCTCATGACCATCAGGAAGACAACTCATTGGAAGCAGTTTCTAAGGTGGACTGTACCCCTCTTTTGGGGTGTTTTTTCACCAAAAATAAAGGAAGAACCAAAAATCAGTTAACAACATTACATTCTTTCGACACATTGGTGGTGGAAAAAAGAAAAATAATGAGGTGAAACACTGAGCTGGCCAAACAAAGGCCTTAGAGGACATCCTCAAAGCAAAAACAGCTACCCTGGAGTATAAAAACTGGTTATGTGCCCACAGACAAAAACTCTATTAACAGGACTTAGAGACTATGTTAAAAACAGTTTGCGTCAGATGAGCGAGAGTCTTCTGGTCCTTTATAAACATTTGTTCAGAGCATGTAAATCCCAATAATGTCCCAGAAGAAGCCTGGATCTCTCACTTTAGTAAATTATATGAAGGGAAGAGGAATCCAACTATTACAGAGACTTATGAGAAAGCATCTTATTGGGACGTTCCACATGACCTGGACCACATTATGACGAAACTGCAGAAACTGTCAGGCTCCCGTGCTCCTAGGCCAGACGGCCTCACCAATGCAATGTTAAAGGAACATCCGGAGGAATGGGCCTGGTTCCTCAAACTTCTCTTTGAATTAATAACCAACACCCATACCATCCTAGATTCCTGGAGGCAAGCAATAGTGGTTCCAATCTTCAAGAGGGGCGACAGAGAAGACCCTAACAACTATCGCCCAATTGCCCTTCTTGATGTAATCAGTAAGATGTTCGTCTCTCTCTCTCCTCTTGACCCGACTAACAGAATGGTTGGAGAGGGTGTCCCCCTGCCACGTGAACTTTTTTATTTCTTTTTGGCATAGATTGGCTTAACACTCGACACAGTGAGAAGTTATCCTCCTTTCTTTGGTGGGATCCAAATTAGCAGACTCCTCTACGTGGACAACCTCGTCTTAATAGATAAAACACTGGTGGGTCTTCAGCGGCAGCTAGACGAACTAAGGAAATACGTAGAGGAAAATGATCTCCAGATTAACATTGAGAAAACAAAGATCTTGGTGTTAGTAAGAACTTGGAGAAAAAAAATCCAAACATAACATCTTCGCACCTCGACCAAACAAAGATTGAACAGGTGTTAGCATTTAAATATCTGGGAACCATGATCAACAACAGCAATGTCGAATCTCTGATGGTGGATTTCCTCTGAAGTAAGACCAAAGCTCTGGCGAGCCAAATCACCAGAGTAAATATGAAATATGGATGCTTCACATTGGTGCCGGTTTTAGACTTTTCTTAAATGAAAGTTGTTTCAACCCTCACTTAGGGTGCAGAGGCAATTTTGAAAGTCCAGCATGAGCTATGGCTGTAGCTCGGAGGTGCATTTTGGAGAGGAAGGTTTTGGGACTCCCCAGTTAACTTCCTATGTACATTCTGCGAAGATAAGTAGGTACCCTCTCTCTAATGGCAACAGTGGAATGGAAAAGACTGACATTATATGGGAAATGTCTCGAGGTCTTGAGGCCAGTACTCTTTTTCCTTATATACAACGAAATGGGGAAATGCACCAACAGTCCATTGAAGGACTGGGTGGATGCTAACAATCTCAAGTTGAAATATATTAGCTGTACTACGGACCTATTAACTAACCCATACAGAATAAAAACAAAACTGTACGAGCTTGATTGGATCATAACCCTGAAAAAAGCTTCATCATACAAATTATATCGGCAGCCGGATCATCAAGTAAGAAAGTTGGGTACCTTCCCGAAATATCTGGAGAAATTCCCAAACAATTTAGAAACCAATTCCTACAGATTGGGATGAACTTGCTTCCAACTAACAAAGTAATTGCTTTGAAGTCTCCATTCCAGGCAATAAAACAAGCCACTTTCGATTTTGCACAGAGATTAATCGAGTGGAGACCTTGAAGCATCTGCTGATGTTTTAACCCAGGGCTGACCCAGGTTAGAATTCTATATGTTGGATTGTTGATCCTGGCCTTCCCATCATTGTGTCCAGAGGAATGGTGGGGCGCCTTGACAAACGGCGATATGGTCCCTGGTCTCTCGCGTCTGGTCAGTTGTTAACGTTCTGAACAAGGTCCTTGTAACAGACAACCAGCAATGGAATCCTTCGACCTAACGACTCTTGATCTTTCTGTGACATGGTGTATGCAATTGAGACTATATTTGAACCATGTGTGATGGAATCGGTCTTGATGTGCCAAGCACATGCCTCGAAATGGCACCTACCCATTTAACTCCCTCCTGACCTGAAGGTTTGGTCTTGTTTATACGTTCTCAGCTCGGCCCATAATTTTGAAATGAGAACACCACTCCCACCAGGCCATATACAAACAGACTCGTTCTATGGGTGAAATCCTCTCTGTGTGCCTCCTTGGATGTTGGATAGGTTGGATAGTTCCCTGCTGAAGGGATTGTCACGAGCTCTCCTGACACATAGCCAGGCCCCTTTCCACAGCCATGGCCCAATACGACGCAGCCCCTCTGTGTCAATGAGCCTTGGAACGTTCACTGAATGAGGCGTGTGTGCTCTGTCTGCTTTTTTCTATCTCTGTAGAAGCAAGAAACGTTCTCTTAGCATTTGCCTTAAGAGAGAAACACGATGCTCTGCGTGGGTGACGCTTTTCTGTCTCCGCAGCCATGACAGCCGTGGCGTCTCTTTCTGAAACGCGTTTTGCTGCTGCTCTGTCAAAATAAGTTTCCAGAAGTATATATGGTCTAGAGTTGTGGAGAGTGTTGTTCTTTCCTTATTAACTTGTTTGGAAAATTGTAGCCATCAAAAGTGAATAGTAGGGCAAGGGAGAGTGAGGAGGGAATAGAAATACATACTGGTATGTGAGCTTCAAGAAACCGACTAAAGTATAAGAAGTGAAATTTATTTGAGTTGCATGCTGGTACATGTAGTCAACCAACTTAGCCACAGTCTAGAAAGGCTCAAAAAGAAAATAATCACTGGAAACACGGTCTGACAGGCTTGTAAGTCTTAGAAGAAAGAATCGCTGGTATTGCATGTTGGAAAATGTGGTCCAAAGAAAAAGTAACAATTTTGGAAAAATTGAATACTAAAGACTCACTTTAGTTGTAAGCACTGAGAAGTATTGCAGGAGTAAAGAAACGCTTCAATCCTACGTTGAACAAATGTACGTTCAGATTTCTTAACAGGCCACTGAGTTCTGGTAGAGGGAAACAGACATCGGGGCACTCTTTGAGAAAGACTGCCCAAGGTGCCAGACCCTACCTGGGAAGCTAGAAAACTGCCTGAGCAAAACGTGTGGGGCACACGGTGACATGCCCAGCAGAAAGGGAAGGAGAGAACACGGTCATTCCGATGATCTGCGCCGAGAAATGAGTGTAAAGAGAAAAATAATCAGATAAAGGACTGGACCTCGAGGATCTGGGTTCTGTCGTTATACTGTGAGTCTGACCAGAGCCTCAGGAGGCGAGTAGCTCCCACCGGGCAACCACTGCCATCGCACCTGCTTCCAGCCACGTGCCTCTTCTTGCTCAGGTCACCCAACCTGCAAAACTGTGCTGACATTGCTCCAATGTCTCTATCACCTTTTCGGTTTCTCCCATCTTAGACCCAATCACTCGAGGAGATCCGGCTCCCCTCTGTGAGGGGGGGCAGCTGAAATCTGCGGGTGCTGATTGGGGTTGGAGCACCAAGCGGAACCACTTGACTGTAGCGCCATCATCTTTTCAGGTCAACATACAACATATCTGCTATTCTTCTGCCATAACTTACATGGGTGTGGTTGTGGAATGTCCATGAGTAGGCGAAGGAGGGTCCATAAGTGCACGCTTGTGCATCCTCTATACATGTAGTGCTTTATAAAACATGAAATGAAAAAACTAAATAAGCGATACTCTAGGATTTCCACAAAATGCTATCCCCCACCAATCTTAGTCATTTCCGCCACCACCGTAGGTCACACTAGCAGTCCATGCCTTCCACATGGACGAGTATATGCCTTTCCCTGTAGATTCTATAGGATGTTGCCAATGCAGAACACATTAGTTTGGGACAAAGTATAACCAACTTATTGTCCTGTGGTTTGAGGGAGGGCCTGGGAAGATTAGAACTTTTCCGGGAATGTGCCAGAATAGGTTCAGATGTAGCCATTGGGCCCTTTGAGGCAGGGGCTGTTGATTCCAACCTGGAAAGGTCCAGCATCCGTATCTGGACCACACATGCGTCGGAAGTCCAATGTGACAAGTTATACCTTTATCCTACATCCTGTGAACCTGCACTGGAAAAAGGTGACATTTTCTCTTGTTTATCTAGTTTAAGCATAATCACTTCTGCTCATACTAAACATGTAAAGAAAGAAAGTACGTCAGACTCCTCAAGCCAAAATGAAAAGCAAAACATTGTGGGTTGGAGGGGGGCTGATTCATGGAATTATTTGCGCCGAAAAAAGGGGATTTGAGCGCCATTCTGCCCGCAAATCCGTGTTTAACAAATTGGGATTTGCGGGCAGAATGGCGCACAAACCCCAGTGTTTCGGAGCAAATAATTCCATGAATCAGCCCCTGGGTGTCTTGGCTAAAGCATCCTGCATTTTACCAGCATAGAAAAATCAGTGTTGGCTCCTGTTTGGACAATCCACATATGATTGCACTGGTTCCATGATCAGGAATCAGCGACACAGTGGCTGCACTCCCCATGCTCTCCTTAGTGACAGACAGTCTCATGGTCATGTATTTTCTCTTTGCTTTTCATTGTGTTGTTTGGTTTTCGGCAATAGATCTGAAACATTAGGCCATCAGTATCTTCTAAATGATAGAAATCCTGTACTTGATTCAATTAAGTACCCGTCCCAGGGCTGGGGTGCTCCCCCGGCTAAGCCCTCCACTTATAAATAGTCCCAACTCATACTCTGGACTACTCACCCAACCAGTATACACACGTCCCCACTGTCACCCACACCAAACCCTCATTTTCTGATAGTCTGGTAGTGTCCCACTTTTACAGCAGACTCCTACTAGTTACCAGTGGCAGGGTCACAGTAAAACCTGGTTCACCTGTTTTTCTAGTCCTATTGGCTTTCGAATAATTTAGCCGAGGGCATGATCTTTTGGCACCCGACCACCCCAAGCTACCATTCCAGAGGTCATGAGTTTCCCACATTCCAAAGCATCCTCCTACCTGATGTGCAGGGCTGTTACGTGGGAAGTTCATGGAAATCCATGTCACCTCCAGGACTCCTCCCGTAGTCATTAATGTGCGCAGCTTCCTCCATGGAGCTCCAAAATCCCCTCCCACATCTCCGCGAGCAGATCCCAGTGGTCCTCATTTCCAACGGTGCCAGCTGGGTCTTCGTTGCAAGCCAACCTTCGAGTCCCAGATCTGCCCTCTTCCCCCAATGAAGCAGGGTCAGCTTCTTCACCAATGAAACAAGGTCAGACAAGGCCAGCTTCTTCACCAACGAAGCAAGGCCAGCTTCTTCACCAATGAAGCAAGATCAGCTTCTTCACCAATGAAGCAAGAGCAGCTTTGTCACCGATGAAGCAAGAGCAGCCTCTTCACCAATGAAGCAAGAGCAGCTTCTTCACCAATGAAGCAAGGCCAGCTACTTCACCAATGAAGCAAGGCCAGCTTCTTCACCAATGAAACAAGGCCAGCTTCTTCACCAATGAAGCAAGGCCAGCTTCTTCACCAACGAAGCAAGGCCAGCTTCTTCACCAATGAAGCAAGATCAGCTTCTTCACCAATGAAGCAAGAGCAGCTTTGTCACCGATGAAGCAAGAGCAGCCTCTTCACCAATGAAGCAAGAGCAGCTTCTTCACCAATGAAGCAAGGCCAGCTACTTCACCAATGAAGCAAGGCCAGCTTCTTCACCAATGAAACAAGGCCAGCTTCATTACCAATGAAGCAAGGCCAGCTTCTTCACCAATGAAGCAAGGCCAGCTTCTTCACCAATGAAGCAAGGCCAGCTTCTTCACCAATGAAGCAAGGCCAGCTTATTCACCAACTTCTTCACCAATGAAGCAAGGTCAGCTTCTACACCAACTTCTTCACCAATGAAGCAAGGCCAGCTTCTTCACCAATGAAGCAGGATCAGCTTCTTCACCAATGAAGCAAGAGCAGCTTCGTCACCAATGAAGCAAGAGCAGCTTCTTCACCAATGAAGCAAAAGCAGCTTCTTCACCAATGAAGCAAGGCCAGCTACTTCACCAATGAAGCAAGGCCAGCTTCTTCACCAATGAAGCAAGGCCAGCTTTTTCACCAATGAAGCAAGGCCAGCTTCTTCACCAACTTCTTCACCAATGAAGCAAGGTCAGCTTCTACACCAACTTCTTCACCAATGAAGCAAGGTCAGCTTCCACACTAACTTCTTCACCAACGAAGCAAGGCCAGATTCTTTCTCAATGAAGCAAGGCCAGATTCTTCACCAATGAAGCAAGGCCAGCTTCTTCACCAATGAAGCAAGGCCAGATTCTTCACCAATGAAGCAAGGTCAGCTTCTTCACCAGATTCTTCACCAATGAAGCAAGGTCAGCTTCTTCACCAGCTTCTTCACCAATGAAGCAAGGCCAGTTTCTTCACCAACTTCTTCACCAATGAAGCAAGGTCAGTTTTGCAAGGCCAGATTCTTCACCAATGAAGCAGGCCAGCTTATTCACCATTGGGACTGGTCACATGATCCACCTTCAGGAAGCCTTCCTGGGCCTGCACTAATCTGGCAGGTCATTCAACAGAACCAAAGTCATTCCGTGTTCAAGCGTGTGTCCCTAAATCATGTGGGTTCCCTCACAGTTCCCATCTCTCAGAGCATTCATTCTTTCACAGTCCAGAAATATGTGAACAAGGAAGTGCCCCTTTATTTCTTCTGACGCTTCCAATAGCAGCCATCATGGGGAAGACATAGCTTCTTCTTTTTCTCTGGTGGGGAAATGGAGGCAGAAGCTTCCTAACACATGTCTGCATGTGTGTGCTTTTTTTAGGGATGTTTGATGACATGGTTGGCCATTTATCCTCTGAAAGTGTGACAACTAGGCCCGAAGGCACGCAGGATGACACAAGGCTGACCTACACTTTAAAAGTAACTCTGACGGCGTTTCATAAGAGTCTTGTAGATGTGGTCAAGTCTGCATTCAATACACGCCCCACCATGATAGTACCGTAGTCCCATAAGAGGTCAGTGACCCAGCTACTGAAACTCAGGAGGCTGGACCCCAGTCTTCTTCCTAGTCCAACACAGGCCCAGATCTCTGATCTTGAAGTCAATGGGGGTGTCACCACCCCAGATGACAGTTATTGCACCCTTCCTATGGCTTTTTTTAGCAATTTGTCATCATAAATTCTGCTTTCCGCACTACCCAATACTGATGTGTTCCCATAAAGGTTATCACAGAGCCTATTGTTGATTTTGCAGATGCACTCTATTTTGCATGCCATGTCACTGTCAGCGAAGTCAGTGGCAGCTGTCTCTCCCCCCTTACCTCCTAGGACGTGCATCCTTGGCATGTCATCTATGAGTGCTTTAGATTCCATTCCAAGCCACAGTTTTGAATTAATCAGAATTGGGCACATCATTCTCCTCAATTGCAGAGAAAAAACATCACATGGTATCGCTTAATGTCCACAGGACCAAAACCTCCTGGGAATGATCGGATGCATAGTCCTTGGAGAGACAGTGGTGGGTTGTGTTCATCCCAGACAAATCCTTTTTCGCAAGGGTGTCTCGTTTTGGGTACACTGCTAGAAGAACAGTCAAAACATTGTCGAGAACATACAATCTCCTGGGAAAGAGGATTATTTCCATCATATTAATTCTTGCCCAGAGGTGCAACTTGAGAGCTGGACATCTCTCCACACCATCAGCCAAGCTTTGCTGTACAACTTCTGCAGTTCCTGCAAAGTCCCTTCCACATGTATTTTGAAGTCAACCCCTAGGTTTCTCATAAATCCATCAGCAACCATGAAGGACCTTTTGTCGGATCACACTGCCATTCTTGTTTTGATATTTGCTGGACTTTCGAGTTTACCCTGGATCCATAGAGCAAGCCAGGTGTATCTATCATCATCATAACCACTGTGTACCAACGTGTCTGGACCAGTGACCATGGCATCAGTATGGGCAAGCGTCTTGATTACTTCACATCTCTTTAGGTGCACGGTGGACGCCCGGGAAGTCCTCAGTCCAATCAGGAATGGTTCCATCACCTCATCAAACAGCAACTGGGCGAGGTGGTGCTTGTTCATCCTCTTAACCTTAACCCCTTAAGTTCCAAGGACAAGTATGCTCCTTAGATTCAGATGCCCTTACATTGGTGGTCTCACATGTGGCCCTGATCCCTGTCATAGGACTGGCCCAAAGTTCTTGTGTTTCAGTAAAGCGTCCAAGAAATGACAGTGGATGTTTTTCAAGGCCTTGTCGTGTAAATTGATAGGGCAAAATATGCTGGGCTTCTTCTCCCAGCATGCTGAAGGACATTGTCAAGGAACCTTCGTGTGTTAGCGTTCCTTTGCTTAAGAAAGACAGTCTGTTCTTTCCCCACTACACCTATAATCCCTCTACCCAACATTATCATTTAATGTCGTGTGATGATGTTGGCATTCACATTAATCAGGGGGATGAGTTGATAGCTTCCACACTGCCTAGCTCCCTCCCTGGATTGTAGATCACCAAGAGTTAAACTTCCAATGTTGTGACAAATCAACTTTCGGGGCACCTGTGGTACAGGGATGAATATCAGTTTCTAAACCATCCATCAACCCCACACCTCTAGGACACCAGAAGGGATCTGAACAGATTGTAAACACAAGCAAATTATAAACCTCCTCGTCCAGTTTTGTTAATGTGGACAGAACTGCAGTCTTACCTCTGAAAGGTCGAGGATTGTTGGTTAGTTGCGACACAGCGAAAATACAATTATTACCCAATGATAAAAGGGACAGTCCAGTCGAGTTTGTATACAAATATATACTTTATTATTACTACAACAGGCAGTTCTATCACACTACAAATACAACCACCCTGTAAAGGAACACAGAGGACAGACAGTTTCACGAAGGGAAGGGATGCACCCTGGATACTGACAGGAGGTTTTGGTAAAGTAATCAGTCTTACTGTTCAAGGTTATTCGGTTCCAGCACCAAGGGTGCGAAGGGTCTTAACTGTCTTTAGGGGCCTTCTGAGAAGGACCAGGGGGGCAGAACCAAAATGTACCTGGTGCTGAAGAATTTCTTGGTGCTCAACAGCGTCAAAGCACTTCCAGGGCGATTTGCAGCCCTTGAGACGGAGTTAGTGGCAGGAGACAGCTGAGGGTACAAGGCGGCAGGCAGTTCGGCAAGCAAGGCTGGACAGATGTCTACAGGCTGTCTGGCGCAGCAGCTCGGGGTGAAGAATCGTTGTCTCTATGCTGGTTGGCAGATCTGGAATGCTGGTCGAGGCAGCTTAGACGGCTCTTACGACTGTGGTGTTACAACAGTTAGCAGTGCAGCAGTAGGCGGTTTGAGGGCTCGACTGTCTCGACAATATCCTCAAAAGATGGACGCTGGATGATGCTTGTGTGGCACTCCTCCTATCTTCTTCCAGGGAATGTGTCCTTTTAAGGCGGACAGCCCAGAGCTCAGGAGAGGGATTGCAGGCAATGGCCTTGTCCTTTGTTCAAAGACTCTCTGGCACTTTCCAACTAGGAAGCATTCTGGCAGAGCCTAGCAGGGCACACTGTTTGCTGGCTAGGTACCAGTTCTGAAGCTGCTGGACGGGTCCTCTGAGTCCAGTATCTCCCTCTGTTGCCTGGGAGATGTTTAGGGGAGATATCTTGCTTCCCTCTTGGAACTCCTGGCCTTCCTTCACTGACGGAAAATGTAAGGTAGGCTGTATCTTCAGCTCGGGTCCAAATGAGTCCTTCTTCTTACTGCTTTCAAAGTCGGCAGATAATCAGCTAAGTGAGGGGTCAGCCCTCTTTTAAAGCCAAATAAGCCCAGTGATTGGTGCAGGCTAAACCTACCTTAATGAACCAATCCTAGGTTCCCACCAACAATCTTCTGTTATACATGAGGTCAGGACCAGAGTGCTCTGCAACAGGACAGACAAGGGTTGACAACATATACATAAGCCCCACCCATCTTCCTGTCTGTTGTAGATCACATTGTCTCTCTGGTTAACTGAGTCCTCGGTGACACATGATTAAAGTGCAGGTTTCCTTTGATGTATGTGGCTAGAGCACACTTCTTGTCTCCCCCAAGTGACATACTTCTCCCTTCTGAAAGGGCTCTGCTCTGCAGGGACACCTACGGTAACTGCTGGACTCAAACTGGCCATTCACAGCCTTTCATACAGATAGGTGGGATCAAGCTTCAAGTTGACACATTACATACCAAAGGGGCATTAGTCCTGCCTTCCTGTTGTCTCTTCCAGCAACCAAGCCTCTCAGGTTTGCCTCAATTATCTCGTTAGTATGCACTGCCACCAGCCAGAGTAGACAAAATGAATGCAGATCCATGCAGCCTTTGATATTTAAATTAGGCTGCCCATGGCGGGAGGAAGGTGTGCCCTTCTCCTCCTTGAGATGCTTTGATGTACCCGGAGATGTCACATTCCAGCTGAATATGACAGGGGAAGATAGAGCCTGTAGGCTGTGGCTTCCCAGAGTACAAGTGATTATGAGCTTTGTGCGGGAAGCAGATGAAACTTGCACGGAATGGCCTCACGCGTTTCTCGGGGGCTGATCTCCCATCATTCATTTTGATTATTAAATAATCAAAAAAGCCCAGCAGTGCACACTCTCCCCATGCATATCGTCAAATTCCTCAACTGCCCCCAGCCTCAACCTTTCAACCACCACCTTACTGGGGGCCTGGTTCATCATCAAAGTGAATGTCCCGGCTGAGGCCATCTGCATTTCCATGCTGGCAGCCTGGCTTGGGCTGGATGTCCATATCTAATCCCTGTAGGGGTATTGCCCACTGCAAAAGCTTACGGTTCTCCCCTTGAATGGCCATTATGTTATGTTATGTTAATTGCACGTATAACGCTCCAAAGCCCGCAGGCATCCAGGTGCAGAAAGATAAAAGTAGGATGGATGCAGAGCTGGAGTTATTCTATTTGAACAGAATTGTCTTAACCATTGCAGAGGCCGGTGGTCCATCTGGATCGTAAAGTGAGACCCAAAGATGGAGGGTTTCAGCTTCTTTATGGCCCATACGGCTGAATATCCCTCTTTTTCTACATCAGCCCAATTCCTTTCCCTTTTTGTCAACAGCCTGCTAATGTAGGCGACAAGTTGCTCTACCCCTTCATAGTTCCGCTGCGCTAACACTGCTCCAATCCCACAATCACAAGTGTCTGTCTGGATAATGAATTCCTGACCATAGTCTGCCACTTTCAGAACTGGGGCCCTGCACAATCCATCCTTTAAATCCTGAAAGGAGGTTTGACAGGAGGGGGTCATAATGACCTTATTTGCCATCTTTTTGGACTTTCCATCATTCAGGAGCATGGCAATGGTCCCATACCCTCTGATGAATGGCCGTTAGTACCCAGTCAGACCTAGAAAGGTTCTCACCTGCATCTGTGTGGTGGGGATGTGCCACTCTTTCACAGCCTGTACCTTTCCTTTGAGAGATTGTTTCTTACCTCCACCGACCAGGTGGCCCAGGTAAGTCATGGTACCGTGCACTATCTGGCACTTTGTGACCTTGATAGTCAGGCCTGCATCCTGCAGCATCTGAAGCACGTGTTTCAGGTGGGATACATGATCCTCCCAGGTGTGGCTGAACACAGCAATGTCATCTAGATAGGTGGCGCTGAAGTTTTCCAGGCCTGATTGTAGCATCAGTGAGTTTGACGGAAAGAGTAAGTGACCCTTGGTGATAGTAGAGTTCAGCTGGAAAGGTTGAATGGCCCAGCACCATGTAGCGGTGAAAGACTCCATGGTGTCCAGTCATTTGGTCGACTACAAACTGGTCGACTGCAATTTGGTCGACGTCATTTGGTCAAAAACCAAATAGTCGAATGTTTTTTTTTTTTATTTATATATGTGTTTTGTGGGTTTTCGTGTAGAAAAAAAAAAGAAAGAAAAAAGGGGGTTGGGGGGGAACCCCCCCCCCCCAAAAAAAATGGGGTAAAAATAAAAAAATAAAAATTCGACCATTTGGTTTTCGACCAAATTGATTCGACCAGTTGTCCAGTCGACCAATTGTTTTCGACCAAATGACTGGCAACCGACTCCATCCCTGTCCCATGTCTGTTGGGTACTGGTCTTCCTGATCCCAAGATAGTCGCAGCCGCTACCCGGTCAAGGGCCAAAGAGAGCGCCATATTGAACATAATCAGAGCCTTAGGGCCTGGAGTGCTCCCAGAGGGCTTGTTGGAAACACCAGCATGACTGGTAGCTCCTGGTCCAGTTCTGCAGACTGTTGAGTCACCTACTCCTGCCGGAGAGGGGCAAGTAGCCACTGAGGACCCTACTTTGGTAGCAGAGGACTCAGTGACTTCAAAGTTGCCTGGCACAGTGCAGGCACATGAGGTGGAGGTCCAGGTGAGCACAGATCTGAAGTGTCTGCCCAAGCTGGATGTGTTTGCATCGGTTCGGGCCCAGTGAAAAATGACTTCTTCAAATCCCAGAAAGAGTGTCCACTCTGGCGGGTCAGCGGAAGCAGGCTGAGGAACAGGCTATGGGCGAGGCCCCTGGACTGTTCAAATTCAAAGTGTAGTGGGAGGATGGCTCCTGTACAGTGAGCCTAAAAACTCTAAGGGCGAGTGTGAGGGCACCAGAAGGTTGGTGATTTCGCAAAGCCACTGAAAGTTCCTTTTGGATTTGGCTCACCAAATTCCTTTAGTGGGTCACTTGGGAGTGACTAAGACATCAGGCAGGTTGTCTGCACACTTTTACTGCCCGCAGTTCAGTGAAAAAGTTAAGGAATTTGTCCTGTCCTGCCTGAGTTGTCATGCTTATGGCAAGTCAGGTGGTACCACAAAGGCCCGCTTAATTCTACTATCTGTGGTTGGGTGGCCTTTCAAGAGAATAGGTATTGATATTGTGGGTCTTTGGATCCTCAAACCAGCTCAGCGAACAGACACATCTTGGTGGTGGTAGACAACCCCACAATGTACCCTGAGCGCTCCCTCTGAGGAGAATCTAAGCCAACGTGGTTGTGAAGGCTCTGATTGGTATATTCCTCCATGATGGATTCCCCAAGGAAGTAATTTCTGACAGGTGATCAAACTTCATATCCTCGTATTTGAAATCTATATGGGCAGAGTGTGGAGTCACCTACTGGTTCTCTCCATCCTTCCATCCACAAACAAATGGGCTTGTTGAGCGGTTCAACAAGAGACTGAAAGGCATGATAGGTGGCTTGGAAGAGAACCTGAGGAGAAAATGGAACATTCTCCTGCAATGCATTCTGTTTGTCTGAAGTGCCACAGAACACGCTAGGGTTTAGCCCCTTTGAGCTGTTTTTGGAAACCCTGTGCGAGGTCCCCACAGTCTAGTGTAAGAGGAATGGGAGCACAACCTCTCATGCCCTAAGCAAGATGTGGTTGAATATGTGCTTGGACTTCCATCTAGAATGACAAAGAACATGGAACAGTCGACGAAAAACCTAAAGGCCAGTCAGGAACTGATGAAGAACTGGCATGACCAGAAGGCCAAAGTGACAGTCTATTCTCCAGGCTAGTGGGTGTGGATTATGGAGCTTGTCAAACCCAGTGCCCTTCAGTACAAGTGGACTGGGACTTACTGTGTGCTGGAAAAGGTCAGTGAGGTGAATTGTCTCATTGACATGAAAGGACCTAAACCGATGTACATGGTCTTTCACGTCAACTGGCTAAAACCCCATTATAGCCAGAATGACTTGGTCATGGCATTAGTGACTGACTGAGAGACTAAGGAGGAGACTGATCCCCTCCCAGACCTCCTGCACTCTGAAGCCACAGATGGGTCAGTTGAAGGTGTCAACCTTGCAACAGATTAGCCAGAACAGCAACTGCTAGATGGTCACTGTTTACTGGGACAGTTTGCTGGTATGTTTTCTCTGACTCCAGGTCGCGCAGATGAGTGCACCCATGGTGTGGACACTGGAGACAGAAAGCCGGTTGAAGAATAGGATTTTTTCGGATGTCCGATAAGGTCAGGGACAGCTTCAAGGAATATGTTTCCAAGATGTTGTCACTAGGAGTGATAGAACAATCCCACTGCCTCTGGGCTAGCCCAGTGGTACTGGTCCCTAAAAAGATCAGTGGTGTGAACACTAACGTTCACTTATGTGTGGACTACAGGAGGCTCAATTCTGTCATGAAGACAGATGCTCACCCCATTCCTTGGGCAAATGAGCTCATTGGCAACCTTGGCACTGTCAAGTACATGAGTACATTTGACCTCACTGCAGGGTACTAGCAGGTCAACTTGACAGATGCAGAGAGAGAGAGGCCAGCATTCTCGACCCCAGATGGACATTATCAGTTCACGGTGATTCTCTTCGGATTTGAAGAATGCCCCTGCCACCCAGTTCTAAAAGTGCCAGAGTATGGTCAGGAGTTAATTATTCAGACAGGCACCTGTGTTTTGGGATTGAAGCAATGTTAGCATGGCTGAACTCTCAAGGAGTAGAGAAACCTGTTGCATACCTTACCAGTCGATTAACAAAGAGGTTTACGCTGTTGTGTGGGCTGTGAAGAAGCTGAAACCCTTCATCTTTTGGTTGCACTTTACCATCCAGACAGACCACCAGCCTCATCGATTGTTGATTGTCATGAAAGGGGAGAGCCCTAAGCTTTTGCGTTGGGCCATATCCCTACAGGGATTAGATATGAACATCCAACACACACCAGACTTCCAGCATGGAAATGAAGATGGCCTCAGTAAATACTTTCGCCTTGATGATGAACCAGACCATCAGTAGGGTGATGGTTCACATGTTGAGACTGGGGGGCATGTGAGGAATTCGAACATCTGCACTGTGGGTTTGCACTCGCCTGGACATTTTGGTTGATCAACCTCTGGAAAATGTGTGGGGTTAATCTGCACACATTTTCCTATGCTCCCAGCACGATATATGCATAGACTCGTTTACTCTGTGTAGACACACCCTATAGGCACTATTTCCCCTCTCCTTTCCGATCTGACAGTTGGAGCACACAATGCATTGCCAGAAGGGGGAGAGCCAAACCTCCCTCCTGCCATGGCCAGCCTAAGTAACTAACAAAGGCTCCATTAATATGCCCTGTCCTTTTGTTGAGCACTGTAGCTGCTGCAGCATTCACATACTAATCAGAGTTTAATTCAAACAGGCCCCCATGGGGCCTGGCTGCAGAGGTTAACAAAAGAAACAAGAAAACCCAGCGCCTTTCATATGCATTGTGTCAACCCAAAGCCAGCTCCCACCCTCAGTATCAATTGACAGTGAAATGTCATATCTGGTACTGCATGTATTGCAGTAGTAATCCTTGTAGGGGCACCCCATTCAGAAGGTATGAGAATGTAGTTTGGGAGAGTCAGAGAGTCTGCTCTCAATGCAGCTTAAAGGGAATGCTGCCACTTTAATCAGAAACCACAGAGATCGCCATTAATCAGAGAGTCCCTTGGGTCCACAACATACAGGAAGATGGGTGGAACATAGTAGCACATGTTTTCACACCGTTTACCTTTTCCTTTGCAAAGCACTCTGTTATGACCTCACACAAGCAGGAGATTGGGGACCCAGGATGGGTTCATTAAGGTAGGCTTAGCCTACACCAATCCCTGTTGTGCATTTGTCTTTAAAAAAGGGCTGAGCCCCTCTTTTGGAAGATTATCTGCTAAGACATATGAAGGAGAAAAAAGAAGAACTCAGACTTCTCAAGGACTAACGAGAAGCACTCACCATTGGAACCTCGCTGAACGTACAGTCTGCCTTACATTTTCCGCCTGTGAAGGAAGGCCAGGACCTCCAAGAGAGAAGCAAGATCCCTCCCTTAAACATTGCCACCAACACGGAGGGAGATACTGAATCCAGAGGACCCTAAAGCAGCTCCAGAACTTGTACCCAGCCAGCACAGAGTGGGCCTTGCTAGGTTTTGCGGCAAGGTTTCTAGGTGGGAAGTGCCAGAGAGTCTCTGAATGAGACCAAGAACAAAAAAGCTGCCTGAAACACTCTCCTCGGCTTTGGCCTGTCCACCTTAAAAAACGAATGAGCCGAGTGAAAAAGCTAGGAGGAGTGGATCAGCAAACATCTACTGACATCTGTCTTAAAGGACATTTTGGAGCAAGTCGAGCCCCTTGTTATGCAACCGGCTGAACAGCTGACTGTTGTTACGCCACAATCACTAAAGCCATTTGAGATGCCTCGACCAATGCTTTAACACTGCGGGCAGCACTGAGACAAAGATTCCTGACCATGAGCCGCTGTGTAGGCCAGCCTGCAGCTGACTTTCCAGCTTTGCTCACCGAACTGCCTGCCACCTGATACCCGCAGCTGTCTCCTGTCTTGAACTTTGTCGCAGAAGCTGCAAAGCACCCTGAAACAGACTCAACCCAGTTGAGCACCAAGAACTCCTACAGAGGAAGGTTCATTGTGGTTCTGTCCCCCTGGTCCTTCTCTGAAGGCCCCTAGTGAAATTGTATGACCCATTTCTCCATTTGTGTTGAAATCAAGTATCTCTGAACTAGTGTGATTAATTACTTTACAGACTACCCTCCTGTCAGTATCCAGAGGGCATCCCTTTTCCTTCTTTTGAACTGGCTGTCCTCTGCATTCCTTTACAGGGTGGGTTTTATTTTGTAGTGTGCTAGAACTGTCTGTTGTGTTAATAATAATGTAAATATTTTTATACAACCTTGACTGGCAGCCCCTTTTATCATTGGGTAATAAAAGTATTTTCGCTGTGTTGCAACTAAAAAACAATCCACAACATTACAGAGATAAGCGTGCTGTTACGTCCAAAATTGGACAAGGAGGTTTATAATTGACTTGTGAACCATTATAATCCTGTTAATTAAGGTAACATATCGTACGAAGGATGGGATGCAGAATAACTCTTACACCAAATACTAAGACGGAAGTGTCTCATCATACACAACAGATATCAACGTATGTCGCACAAGTTTGTTCAGCGTTTTTCCTAAAAAATTACATTTATATAGCAAAAACTTGTCATACATGATGTCATACTACATGATAAACTATGAAATCCTATGGGAGATTGTGTTTGGCTTAAGGGGAACATCTAAGTATACTTTCTATAAGGGTTGTGTTTGTGATTGGGTCTCTACAGTCAGGTGGACAATTTATACCCACCCCTATTGCAAGCCATCTTCAACAATGTTAGATAGACGGTACATCATTGGCTCTCAAACTACAAGGCCCTTCGTTATATGGCCTTCTGCAATTTATTGGCATGCTTTTGCCCTTCTGGAACATTCGACTCAGTAGCAGCATGTAAGCTGGTACCCCAGGTGTCAGTGGGTGGACTTTCTCCATGTCTCCCCACCCATTTAGCTCAACATCCATCATCCCTCATGCTTTCTGTCATGCAGATTGTCTTTGTACTTGGCCTTGCAAAGGATCCCTTCTCCTGAGAATACATGGGAGTGTGAGCATGTTGTTATCTTTAAGTCTGGTGCTGCATGCCCAGTTTCTATTTCCATCTGACCCATGTGACAGGAGACTGTGCTTCGGCTTCTTTATCGAATGTAATAGTATTAAATGAATGAAACTTGGCACTCACAGAGCTGCTTCCTCACATCTTAACAAGGGATAATTCCTCTTCTCAGGTTCACTGTTCTTCAAGGATATATAACCAGTTATTGGCTGCTCCAGCCCTTGACACCAGGCCAATCAGCCTTCTCGATCCTTCCACGATCTTCAGCTGCTTTCTTGCAGTGACACACTCATAGATATTAATACTTATTTCACTGTGAGTTTAAGCTTACTAAAATTGTGACATCGAATATCCAGACTCTTTATATAGTGATGGCACCGCCTGTAGTCTATTAACTATTGATAGCCAGATTTATGATTACTTAATCTACTTGCGTTGCGGCATCTGTACACATATAAACTGCTTGCATTTTCTGCAGTGCTCTTCACACGTGCAATCTTCAATCTGCATATGTAAGCTCATTTGATTCTTCATTTTGTCATCAGTTTATATATGGACTATAAATCCTCTTCTTCAGCCACTCTTCTCAGTGTGTCATGCTTACTTCTTGTGACATCACTAATCTTCTCTTATTCTCATCTTCATATTCTTTCAGGGATCTCCTCCAAGAGATTGTCATCTCTACGGGGAGGCATCAGATAAAGTTTTCTCAATGGGTAGCTTTTCTCAAAGACTCTTTGCAAGATATGCACAATTACTGCCATTGTGCATGTTGTAATTTCCGGTTTCCAACATATAGGTAAAATGGGGGCGGGACATCCTACAGAGGCATTCAGCTGCTCCTCTACACTTATGTTACCAATCTGTTCGGATCCCTTCTGGTGTACTAGAGGTGAGGGGCTGATTGATGGTTTGGAAACCAATATTCATCCCTGGACCACTAATGCCCCAGTGGTTGATTTGTCACAATTGTGACGTGCATCAGGAGCAGGTGCACAACACCATTAAGCTAAATGGGCTTCAGTCCACCCCTAAAATGTGAGATATGGAGTGGAGCTCACTTAGCTTTTTGTTAGTCACAGAGGGCAGAGAAGCTTTTCCTGAAATTGGCAGCTTTGAAGTTTACTACATTTTCACAAATACAGCAAAACTTTAAAGCTGATTGTTTCAAGAAAGATTTCCCTCAACCACTATGCCTAACATAAATCAAATACACACATCAGCCCCCTCCTCATGGATGCGAGCGATTTGAGGAATTCGACCATCCACATGGTGGGTGTGTGCTCACCTAGGATTTTTTGAAATTTTAAATGAAATTAAATAATGGTAGATCAACCTCTGGAAAATGAGTGGAGCTAATCCACACACATTTTCCTATGCTCACCACACAATTTACACATAGACCTGTGTACTCTGGGTGGACACAGCCTATAGGCGCCATCCCCTGTCATATTTAGTTGAAATATGACAGCCAAGAGTACATCAAGGCATCTCAGAAGGGGGAAGGCCAGACCTTTCTCCTGCCATTGCCAGCCTTGTTAAACCATATTTGCATAATACTGCCTGGTTATGAACATTGGCATAAGCACATTGGCATTGTACAGAAAACCGCGTCTAAATTGCCCCGAATAGAATTGACTTTGCTGCCATTTTAGAATCATCCGCCAACTCTGCTTTCTGTCCTAAAATGGTAGACTGTGATTTCGGCTGCAGCTGAGAAAAGTGAACTTTGAGCTATGTCAACATTAAGTCTGCTGAGAGCAGAATGTTTGTTCTGCCAAAGAAACCTTGTGACTGGAATGAAATGCAATCTAAGTTTTGTCTGTGCCCACAGCCTCATGCTAATTTAAACAAGGGAACAGAATGTAAAACAACTAAAACGGTGTGCTTTGGCTGAGACATATTGTGTTCATTCTTGAAATTGAACTTACTTTAAGCTGGAGAAACAACATCACCATTGAATTTTCATGGACAAGTAAACATGTTAAATAAGTTAAACAATATTGTCATATTTGTCATATGAACTGGGCATGAATCCTTGTATGTAACTTATTAGTGTGGAGAAGGGCTGGACAATGACCATAATGGTATATAACTAAAGCACGCTTTGGGATGTCCAGGTGTCTGCTGATACACACTGTGAGGTGTTGGGAGCCAGATAGCTATCTGTTTTTGCTTTGAATCTGTACAGAAATAAAGATACTTGTATCTTTTGACCCGTGATGGGCGTATTTCATCTTGTCGTACTAAGCCTCGATATTTTGTTGGTCTTTCAGCCTAATTAACTAACAAAGGCCCCATGGATCTGCTGTGTTGTTTTGTTTGTTGCTGGTGGCAGCTTCACATACTAATCAGAGTTAATTCAAGAAGGCCCACTGGAGGCCTGGTCGCAGGATTAACCAAAGACAAGAAACGTCCAACAACCATTGATATGAACTGTGTCTAGCTGAAGTAAGCTCCTGCCTCTCAGTATCAAAGGCAGTGACCTGTCATGTCTGGGACTATGTGTTTACAGTAGGCAACACCCTCATTCAGAAAGTATGAGTATGTGGATTGATGGAGACCAAAAGAATTTTCTTGCCACTGCTTCAAGGGAGACCTGCTGCTTTAATCAGGAACCACAAAGATCTCCATTAACTAGAGAGACCCTTAGATCAACAACAGACAGGAAGATGGGTGGGACTTAGTATTACATCTTTTCACACCTTTACCTTTTTCTGTTGCAGAGCACTCTGGTTATGACCTCATGCATACACAAGATTGTTGTTGGGGACCCAGGATGGGTTCATTAAGGTAGGCTTAGCCAACACCAATGACCGTGGCCCATTCTTGTGGCTTTAAAAGATGGCTGAGCTCCTTGTTTGGGCATATCATCTGAAGACTTTGCAAGGAGTAACAAGAAGAACATATTTGGACCCTGGCTGAAGGTTCAGTCTGTTTTACAGCTTCCGCCAGTGAAGGAAGGCCAGGATTTCCATAGAGCGAAGCAAGATCCCTCCCCTAAACATATCCCAGGGAACAGGAGGAGATACTGAATACAAAGGATCCTCCAGCAGCTTCAGAACCGGTACCAATGCCAGATCACAGTATGCCCGGGAGGATAGGTCAGCGACAATGTGCTCGCCTTGGAAGCAAGACAACATGAAGCAACACAGGTTCGATCCCCGGGTCCTCGCTTAGCGTTATAAATACGCAACTAAGACAAAATAAACAATTACGCATCTAAAAAACAAACAATTCATGTAACAGCGCCTCAATGCCCGCGGGCTGCGTGAGCACTTTAAAAAAAATGCTAAATAAATAAATGCCCTGCTAGGCTCTGCTGGGAGGCTTTCTGGGATGGAAGTGCCAGAGAGTCTCTGAACCAAACCAAGGTCAAGGCTGCTGTCTGCAACAATCTCCTCAGCTTTGGGCCGTGCACCTTATAGGAGAACAGAAGCCCAGTGAAGTAGCTAGGAGAACTGAATCGACAAGCATCCACCGACGCCTGCCTTAAAGGACATTTTCAAGGCAGTCGAGCACCTCGAGCTGTAACCGACTGTGCCACTGACTGTTGTCACGCCGCAGACCCTGATGCCATTCTAGATACCTCGACCAGTGCTTGGGACCCGGCGACCAGCACTGAGACCAAGATTCCTGACCCTGAGCACCATGTGGGCCTGTCTGCAGCCATCTGTCCATCCTCCTTTACCAAGCTGCCTGACGCCTGATACCCGCAGTGGTCTCCCATCTTGAACTCTGTCACAGGAGCTGCAAAGTGGCACTGACTCAACCCATCGAGCACCAAGAACTTCTACAAGCACAAGATTAATTGTGGTTCTGTCCCCCAGGTCTTTCTCAGAAGGCCCCTAGTGACATTTTATGACCCATTGCTCCCTTTATGCTGAAACCATGTATCACTGAACTATTGTGATTAATTACTTTACGGGCCCTCCTCCTGTCAATATCAGTGCATCATGTTTCCTTCTTGAAACGGTCTGTCCTCTGCATTCCTTTACAGGATGGGTTGTATTTTGTAGGGTGCTAGAACTATCTGTTGAATAATAATAAAGTAGATATTTGTATACAACCTTGACTAGACAGTCCCTTTTATCACTGGGTAATAAATGTATTGACGCTGTGTTACAACGAACCAACGGTCCATGAACTTGCAGAGATAAGCCTGCCGTTCTGTCCATGCTACCAAAATTAGACACAGAGGTTTATAATTTGCTTGTGTTTCCAATCAGTTTGGGTCCCTTCTGGTATACTGGTGGTGTGGGGCTGATTGATGGTTTAGAAACCGATATTCATCCCTGGACCCCTGATACCCCAGAAGATGATTTTTGTAAGTGAACATATAACAACATTATATGTTCTTTTTCATTTGAGGGGAAGGTACTGATGTGCGTACTTGCTTTTTGTTAGGCAGAGAGCCTTTTCCGAAACGAGTAGTGCTAAAGGGTGTTGGATGTTAGCTCATTAAGTATGTATGCATGTGTGCAAGGAGTGTGTATGTACTTTATGTGTAATAAGTGAGCGTGTGTGAATGAGTATATGTTGTATGGCAGGCTGGGTGCCCATGTAAATGAGGATATGTATGGTGAATGGATGTTTAAATGGGTCAGTGGATGTGTAATGATGTGTGTGTGTGTGGTTGCCCCACGCCAGACAACCCTTAGGGTAGAACAGAGGGTGTGAAGTCTCCATGTTTGCCCCACCTACTTTCTGAAGTGGCCCCTCCCAGCACCAGTTAGGCCCCCACCCCCGAAATGTAGGTTTTGTGGAGCCCCTGATCAGGTGTGACAATGCTGACAGGCGGGTGCAGTTCAGAAGCACCTGAGTCGTGAGTAATGATCTTCTTCAAAGGGTTTGGGGATATGTTTTGAAATGCAGAGAACCCGAGGTCTGATCCCTTGTAGTGCTTTGTGGAAACTGTGGTTTCATAAAGCATTTCATTTTTAGCACATGCATTCAGATTAATACATTTTTATGCAATTGAAATTGTGATGTGGGTTTGGTACTTGGATGCCAGGGGAGTGATTGAAAGAGTAGGGGAGACAAGAAACAGCTTATTCTCTCAGCAGCCCTTAAGTTGCTGCTTTCAGGCTTAAAAGAGAGAGTTAACTGCTTATAACATTGAAGCTGAACAAGAAAGAAAGAAATACCAGATTACGGTCCAGATTACCTAAACTGTACAAGCCTCGAGCCAGGGACTCTATCCAGTCCAAACCGAGTAACCGTTCCATTACCATTAGCACCTGCGCCAACCTCACATTGGAAAGACCTAAGACCAGCCCACCTAATACTACACCCAAACACAAAACCTACAACACAGCCACCATCCCCACCAAAAACACTGCCGCACTCATAAAAGGCACCGTCATCAACGCACATTCAATAATAGCCCATGCTACAGATATAGCAGACCTCATTCTAGCAGAAGATCTAGATTTCTTAGCCACAACCGAGTCCTGGCTCCACGCAGCCGCAGGACCAGCCCTCTCACTAGCCATCCCCGATTACTACATCATCTTCCGAACGGATAGAACAGAATCTAGAGGCGGTGGCCTGGCCGTAATTGCCAAAACACACCTCAACATTAGACTTGACTCCTCTACCCACCTCCCATCTTGTGAAACACTCACTGCTAAGCTGCCTACTACTAACTCCCAAAAAACATCCATTCACTTACTCTACAGACCTCCCGGACCCTTAGGATCCTTTGAGGAAGACCTTAGCACCATCCTCACCAATAACCTGAAAAACACCTCCCAGTGCCTCCTCCTAGGGGACTTCAACCTAGGCTTTAAAGACCCCAAAGATCACCAGGCTACCCTCATCAATAATACTCTTTCTGAATTAGGCTTTACCCAAAAGTTATCTGGCCCCACCCACAACAAAGGGAGAACCCTCGACTGGGTAGCAGACTACAACTGCGCAGCCTCCATCACGATAACTCCCCTCAATCATGGTCCAACCACCATCTCCTCTCCTTTACCCTCGAAGCCTCGAGCCCCATCACCAACAATGTGCTAGCCTCAGCCATCCCCACGAGAAGTAAAAAAAATATCACAGTGGAAAAACTCTCATCCTCCCTACTCTTAACCAACTCCCTGCTTCCTCCAACCCTCACGACCTTGTAGAAGGCTATAACAAAACTATGCGCACTGCCCTAGACGCCATTGCACCATTAAAACTAAGGAAATGTAAACCGAAAAAGCATCTCAACCACTGGTTCTCCAATCACCTCAAAACCCTTAGATTAGAAAAACGCAAAATGGAACAAGCTTGGAGACATTCTCCCACAGACCACAACAAAATATTGCTCAATAAAATAACGTCCAACTACAAAAAAGAAATCATAGCCGCCAAACAAGAGTCGTACAACCTGAGAATCGCCCAATTCAACTCCAGCACTAAGAGTTGTTTAAGATCATTAAAGAATTGGAAACACCTGTGCTAACCCCAGACACCTGTGTGAAGGACAAACAATGGTGCACCAGTGTACAAAATGCCCTCAACAACAAAGTCACAAGCCTTCACACTAAAATCAAAAATAAGAAAGACTCCTTAGCCAAACCAACCAACCCCACTAACACGACCCCGCGCCCCACGCCCCAACACCCTCTGCCCAACCCCTCCCGCTTTAGCTTCTCCAAAGTCTCCACTCTCGAAGTGGAAAAAATCATTCTCAGCCTAAAACCATCTAACTGTCAGGGTGACCTTTGCCCCCCACAAATTATTAAAGATGCAGCAAGAGACCTCTCGTCATTCATCACAAGACTCATCAACGCCTCCTTCTCCTCAGGCACCGTCCCCAGCAACCTCAAAGAGTCCTGGGTCCTCCCCCTTCTCAAAAAGCCTTCTCTGGACCCCTCCAATCCCACCAACTACAGACCTATTACCACGTCCCCTTCCTGCTCAAGATATTAGACAAGACAGCATACCAACAAATCCAAAAATACCTGGAAGTAAACCATCTCCTTGGTATCCGACAATCAGGCTTCAGACCCCAGCACGGGACAGAAACAGCCCTTATCGACCCCGAAGGCTCAAATTGACACTCTAGAGACAATGGGAAAACGGCTTTACTGCTTCTCCTTGACCTCTCTGCGGCATTTGATCTAGTTGATCACAAAATCTTATGCAATCACCTGGATTCTGCTGCCCACTTTTCCCAAGAAGCCATTGGCTGGATCGAGTCATTCCTCAGCAACAGATCCATGCTTGTCTTCTCCACCACAGTTGCCGCCGACCCCATCCCCATCACATGCGGAGTTCCCCAGGGCTCATGCGTCTCCCCTACACTGTACAACGTGTTCACGAAGCCCCTGTTTGATGATCTAGGTGGTCTGGGTATCACCTACACTAATTATGCCGATGATACCCAGATCCTCATCCCGCTGACGGGAGATTACAACCTTGATTTGGCCTTGGTGAACAGGGTGTACCTCATCATCCAGGCATGGATGGCATCTCACAGTCTATGCCTGAATGATGACAAGACTGAACTCATTATACTTGGTTCCACTGCAAACCTAACCAAATTGGACCACAACTACACCAGCTTCATTAGAGAAAGGAACACGATCAAAGTAGCTAAGGAAGTGAAAACCTTAGGAATATACATTGACTCGTTCCCTCTCCTTCCATAAACAGGTTAGCTCTATGGCATCCTCCACGGCCTACACATGTAAGCTTATAAGAGCAGCCAAACCCTTCTTATCCACCCAGAGCTGCATTACTCTAGCCAGAGCCCTTGTATTATCAAAACTGGACCATTGTAATGCCCTCTATGTAGGAGCTAGCAAACAAGTTACTAACAAAATACAGACTTTACAAAACAACGCTCTCAGAGCAGCGCTCAGCATCCTCAAGAGAGAACACATCTCCAACATTAGGAGAGCCCATAACTGGCTCAACACAACAGATAAAATCCTGCTCAAAGTAGCCTCACTAACACACAAATGCCTCAACAACACTGCCCCCCGCTACTTAGTCGATATAAGTAAACACACCTCCAACAGACCTACTAGAACATCCAACGCTAATCTTCTCACAGTTCCCAGATTCAAACGCACCAAAATGGGTGGCAACAGCTTCCAGGTGAAAGCAGCACAACACAACACTGGAACTCCCTACCACGTTCTCTAAGAACACCCCAAACCTACACACACTTTAGACTCAACTACATATACTGGATAAAGAACAATGACCTCTAATTCCATTCATCCCACCTCACCGCTACCTACCTGTAAATACGTATATTTGTAAATCCATAAACTTTTGCCTTTTTCATGACTGCTTCAATCATCTATTGTATCTACTGCACTGTATCCATAAAACCATTGTAATGACTGTACTGTATTGTAACATGTAACCAAGCTGCGAATAACCTTGCTGCTCCTGCACCCTCATACCCTCGGGTCTGGTGCGCAATACAAATGAATAAACTAAACTAAACTAAACTAGAATAGTCCCATTAGAATGTGTAAAGATGTTAGTTGCCCATAACACGTGAGTTTGCTCCTCCCCCACAGTCTCTGAAGTTAGTGCCGCTCCCAACATTTGAAGGGTTACTCCCCGCCTACATTTTAGCCTAGGTGCACCCCTGGCTGTGCACACCAGCATTTTGTTGTGGAGAGACTTGAGGGAAGTCTTTCCCTAATTTGGCGATGTTCAGGTTTTACTGTGTTTGTGGAGGGATGGGCTGGCCTGTAGAGAACTCCCTGTAGGCCTTGGCAGCCTGAACAAATTTGGTGTGGCATTTTCAAATGTTCTCCTAAGAAAAGGGTAGAGCTTGCTGAAAATGTTTAATATGGGGACACTTTGAACATTATTTCCAGTGCCTCTTTTGGTCCCCAGTCCATCCCTGTGCTTGTGCAGAAAAAATGTACTTGAACAAACACTTTAAAACTTTAAAGCTGCTGCTTTCAAGAAAGGCTTCCATCGCCACTCAGCACATTGTGCTTTACAATGTAGTATTTGATAATTGGTCCCCACACCAGACCCTGGGGTTATAGCAGTGGGGTGGAGCCTCCAAGTTTGCCTGCCCATTTTCTGAAGTTGCCTCTCCCAACTCCAGTTAGCCCCCCCTCTGAAATGTATGTGCCGTTGTTGCGCCCCTAACAACAAATTAATAAATAATGAGAGTAACACATGTTTTGTGAGCCGCTGCTTTTAAAGCTCAGAACCATACTGGCAAGCACCTGTTGGCAAAGCTCCCTGCGTTTCTCGGAAAGTCGCAACACCTCCCTGATGACGTCCAGAGAGAAGACAACACAGCACGGCGTGCCCACAGTCCTGCTGAAAATGCAACAGCCTGGCTGCGTCAGGAGCTTAGCTGCCATGCATATGCAACTCCCATCGAATTACACAGAAGCCTGGGCTTGGTCCCAAACAATCCACCTGTGGTCCAAGGATCCCTTGACAGCTTACTTTAGATTCTGTTTGTTGTCAGCCGTGTGCATGTGGAGGACCTCACTCTGGCAAAGGAATAGCAGTGCTTCTCGCTTTCCTCCTACCTGCCGAGCCTGGGGCCAGATTACAGAAACATTGCACCGGCGCAAGTGCAAAGATTGCACAGTGGGGCCAGATTACAGAAACATTGCACCGGCGCAAGTGCAAAGATTGCACAGTATTAGCACTCCTATTTTAAAAACACTGGGACACATTAAAAAACCATTGCACCTCGACAAGTGCAGATTGGCATATTAAAAGCACCAGGGCTAACATTGCCCTAGTGCTAAAAAGATGTATTTTCACTACATGGTTGCACCGGGCAACGTTTGCCCTAGTGCTAACATGGAATGGTATTAGCTCTAGGGAACACGTTGTCCTGATACAAAAATGCATTAAAAATGCATCTTTTTAGCACTAGGGCAATCTTAGCCCTGGTGCTTTTAATATGCCAAAGGGCACTTGTCGATGTGCAATGTTTTTTTTTTAATGTCCGAGTGTTTTCTAAAAATAAGCCAACGTTTTCCCTAGTGCTAATACCGTGCAAACTTTGCACCTGCACCGGTGCAAAGTTTCTGTAATCTGGTCCCTGGCAGTCATCCGTGAAGGATCTCTGAAAAATCATTGAGCTTTATGCCATCATTTAATTGGACATTTTTGCTCGGGTTGCAAACATTATATATTTTTTTTTCCTTTCCTTCTTACCGAACTAAAAGGTCACAATATTGGGGCATGGATTATGCACAAACATATTCACATCATTATAATTTGTTATTTATAATGCGCTTATTACCCAGATATCGCTAAGTGCAGGCCCAGGGGTCGAACCTGTATTGCTCTACGTCTTCTTTCGTCCAAGGCGAGCGTGTTGCCCCTGAGCTATCCATATTGCGAACGCAGCAGAAACCATGACATCAAAACTCTCTGGGTGGAAAGTTGGCGAGAGGTGAGCGACCAGCCACAAAAGATTATAAACAGACTCTGTGTGGCTGGAACTGTGATGCATATGGAATGTGGCCAGGGCTTATCCAAAGGAACAGCTCAAAGGGTGAAGCGTGCAGAGTCCTGCATATTCATGGGGCTGGTTTAGACACAACCTGCCAAGAGTTTTCTGAGAGAATGCAGCAGGTTTGTGAAGTGTGTGTGCGTGCATGGGGGCGTGCGTGAGTGCCTGTGAGCATGCGTGAGTGTGTGTGATGATGCATGAGTGGGGGCATGCGTGAGTGCCTGCGAGCATGCGTTGAGGCGAGTGTGTGAGTGTGTTCTCGCTTGTGCGTGGGTAGCTTCTGCTCTGCCGTAAGTAGAATATGCATACCCCACTTCTCCTAGCTTGGCACTGGCGATGGCACCCTGTGCCAACCCCCAGGCTCTGCTCCTTCGATAAAGCCTGCTGTTTTTCTCCTTGGAGGACGGCCAGGCAGCGAGAAGATATAGGCTTCAGTTGTTTCACACCAGAGATTCCGTCTGGGATAAAACACGAGTTGCATTTTTGAACTTTTCGAGCTCTGCCACTTAGCGCGCGCCTGCTGTCGAAGTGCAGCGCGCGGCTGCGCGCCAGAGGATGCTGAAAGTGGCAAAGAGATTTGATGGGTTAGAGACGCGGGCCGTTTTGGAATGCATGAGTGTAGGAGGAAATTGACTGAAGCACAAAGCCCAACACACCAAAGCCATGTCCAAATTGCAACAGGACATGGGCACTGAGATTTGTATTTAGTACTACACCCAAGCGGTAGGTCATTGTATGGCACTGTGTGGGCACACAGCAGAAAGGATTGCAGATCCGCTGATTCTTATGAAACACATCTCTAGGAACCCTGTCAGCTGGGGGTTGGCAAAGATGTGTTATTCCTTTAACAAGATGTTAGGGCCATTGTGATTGCGTTACTGTGTGCGTGCCACTGTTTGTGCTTGCATATGTTTAGTTCCAGTGAAACCCTGGTAACACCTTTTCATTACTTCCGTATCATCCTGAATCGTGCTCCAATAATCCGAATGCCTCTTTCCTGCTTGCTCAGAATCAGCGCCTGGGTCTGCATAAGGCAGACGGCCTCAGCCTTTATGCTGACATCCTTATGCACACCGGTCCGGAGAACATGCCGGCAATTCTGGCACCGGCATTATTAAAAGACGGGGAAACAAAAGTTTGCCAGTGGGTCAGTGAACTCCAGGCAGGCTGGACCTGCCGGGAATTCAGGCCCCTACCAGCAAATAAATGCTGGAATCACCTGGCACCGGTAGTACGGGTGCCGGTAAATGTAACAAAACCCTACATGGAAAGGGAACTTACCGGAGTGTCTGCTGCCTGTAATATCTCGGTAATACCGGGATATCGGGTGGCAAAAATGGTAAGGCAGTTTTGCTGGTATGCCGCTGGAATTACCAGCGGAAAGTTCCACTGCCTGACGCAAACCCTAAATTGTTTCTGCAGCCATTGGGAAACTGGCTGTAGCCAGCAAGAATAGATACATGGTGTTTGCCCATCTGTATAACACATGGCTGCACCGAACATAAGCTGGTGTAAAGAGGTGAATAGGAAAGCGGATATAGGGCAAGAGTTGCCTGTGATGAAATAACTGTGGCTATGCAGGAGTACAATGATGAATAGTGGCTAAACCGGCCACTCAGACCCACACGATTACTGAACTAGCAGTGATCTCAGTTCTAAAGGTGGAGAAGGTAGAGCCTAAAAGGTATACGTACTTTACCTCCTTTTTATAATGGAAGCCGAGAGCAAACCTTATCTTCAGGAGGGGTGTGATTTGATAGAGTTTCAACACTGTAGAGGAAGCCACTCAACGCTCAAACCAGAGAAAATACAACCCACTAGGGGAAAAATCCCAGCACACCTCTTGCAAGGAGAACAAGGTTTATTCTCATAAGAAATCAGGAACGCCATAGCAAAGAACTCTGCTGCCACAAAGTGCTCTAACGAAACCAACATGGAGGGCAGCTTATATAAAGGCAAAAAGCGTCACAATGACATGCATTACATAGGGTACAAATCCACAGAGTTGGTTGGTAGGAACACATACATAGACGGCCTGCTCCATATGGGATGCCAGGTCATTGGTCCCAGCTTCTCTTGTCCATCTTCCATGTGGGGCTCTTCTCACGACGTCATCATGTGCTGAGCTTGATAATTGCCAATTAAGAATGAGATACACTGCCTGCCCTATCAGTGGCCTAATGTGCACCTGGTACCGCAGACATGGGCGTAGAAGCTACATTAGAGTTCGCCTCATCCCAGCTCGATATCAGACGCATCAGCGCCATTCCAAGTCTTTCCACCCTTGCCCTTAAATGTGCTACTTTCCCTCCCTGGTGCCTCGCAGCACAAATCACAGGGCCCTCTGCACTCTACTATGATCTGTATAACTCATGGGTGGTCAAACATCTTCATGGTCTGGGGTCTTGGACTGGCTGATGCTCTGGAATGTTAGGGTCTTGGGACAGTGGTATCTGGGCAATATAATTTAGGGTTTCTACTGGGCTGGGTCAGAGGCTCGTACCCTCCTTCTTGTGGGATAACTGCTCACCGGGAGCTCTCGGCCCCCTCATGGCCTTGCAGGGTGTATTCTCGGTTACATGTGCTAATGATCTGAAACTATGAGAGGTTTATGGATCTGTGTGAGTCCAGCCTGTCCCACACTTGCCCCGGCCGTACCCTGCTCCCGCATTCACACACGTATCGCTATGCCCTGTGGAAGGGCCAACTGTCCTGGCTGCAGCACAGCACCAGGCTATGATTAAAAGATGGCTGCTGTTTTCCAAAATCTCGTTTTGTATCGACAGCGATCTACATACACTGATCCAGTGGTGAATCAGCTCCGAGTTAGCTTTGAAGCAAGGATCTTTGTGGATCGAGTCAGCGTTTGAGGTGGTTCAAGTTTAATGATCTCAAGAGATCAAATCAGCAGTTGAGTCGGGTTGAAACAATTTGTCTACTTGGTTTATTTGGCATTCGAGATGGATGAGTGGATGACTTCCAGCAGGTCAAGTTGCCTTTCGAATAGGGTCGATGAGATGCTTGTGTTGCATTTGAGTCGTGTGTAGTGAGTCGTATGTTTGCACATTGTTGAGACGGCAATCGATTGGCAGCAGCAATGCACTTCACTTTGTCGAGTCACCGTCAAATCAGCTCAAAGAAGCATGTAAGCAGTTCAAAGTCCTTAGAGTGCCAAAAGCAGCAATACGTGTCCTGTAGCAACTCAACGTGAGTAAGAGATGTCGAGCAATCTCAGTGGTGCCTAAAGATGTTCAACAGGATTCCAAGCTGCTTCTGATCATCTTGGTTACAGGGATGCACCGTTGAGGGTACTCAAGTGAGCAAGGAGCCCGATTCCCTAGTTATTGTCAGGGAGAAGAGGTTGCCCCTGTCACAGATGACTTTGGAATAGGCTGCATTTTTAACAGAGGGTCAGAGAATCCTTCTTCTTTCTTTGTTTTATTGTCTAAAGTTCTGACCTAGCTCGGTAGCAGTGGAGCATTGTACAGTGTGTGTGGCCAGCATTTGGTTTTAACAATAGTGCAGTTCTGTGAGTTGTATATGTCTGTACTTCAATTGAGATTAGTCCTCCGCCAAATATTTTTGAAAATGTCAAGTTCTCAGAGCCTTGAGGTAATGGAGAATTGTGGGGGCATTCTGAGCTGTCCAAGAGTGTAAGAGTCCAAAGTTGAATCAACTAAGGAGAAGGTTTCTTCTATGTATAACTGCAACATTTTGCAGGGGTCTGGTCCAAAGCAAGCCAGGGGTACACAATGCATCTCCAGAAGGGGGAGGACAACATTTTCACCCTGTCATGGTCAGTCTGATTAACTAACAAAGGATCCAGGGGATCTGTGCTACTCTTTTGTTTGGCCCTGCAGCTGGTGGCAGCGATTTGCATAACAATTAGAGGGTAATTCAAATAGACCCAAATGGAACCTTGCTGCAAGGTTTAACATAGAAGACAGGAAACCTCAACCAACTTTCATAAACAACTGTATCGACTAGAAAGCTCATGCTGGAGGTGTGGAGAATAGCACTGGAAGAACAAACAACAGCAGGACAAATTTGGATCTGTGGACTAGTAGGCCACATTTCCTGCACATGCAGATACAGAGCAGCACATCAAGGGTGGGGTGAGCAAGGGCAACAAACCTCCAAGGGGGACAGAATTTATGAGACAATACGCACCCTCACTGAAAGAGGCATCCTGGTCCCATCAGAATCCCCTTGCAGTAAGACTGTGTACCCTGTCCACAAGGCAAACAGGGGTTGATGGTATTTTATACAAGATTTGAGACCCCTCAACCACCTTGTGGAAGCAGAATACCCAATAGCGGCTAACACAACCACAATATTCTGTGGCATTCCAGCCAAGGCTACAAGGTTCACTGTGATTGACCTAAAAAATGCCTTTTGATCGATACCACTGCACCCAGATTCCCAAGACCTAACAAGCTTCATGTATCCCAATACAAAATGGAAACACACAAGACTGCCCCAAGGGTACCGCGAGTCACCCTCCACTTTCAACAGGGTGATCCAGATGGATCTAGGGAACATCGAGACAGAGAGTACGATCATACAATATGTGGACAACATCCTCATCTGCAGAACCACAGAAGCTGAGTGCAGGAAGGAAGGACTCAGTTAAAATGCTCACTGTATTAGCAGAGAAAGGATAGAAGGTAGACAAGGCAAAAGTGCAATACGGTCAGGAGGAGGTTCTGTACATAGGCCAAATGATATCTCAAAAGGGCAGACACATAGCAGCACAGAGGGCACAGACAATACTAAACACTCCACAACCACAGACAGCACGAGAATTACAACAGTTCCTCAGTCTTTACAACTATTGTAGAGCATGGGTGTTTGACTACAGCACATACACAGGACCATTGCTCGCAGCCCTCAGGGAAGCCCAAAGGGCAGAGATAAATCTGGGGTGTACACGGGAAATTATGGGTACATTCAATGAATTAAAATAAGCATTATCAACAGCGCCAGTCCTGAGTATCCCTGATTATAAAAAGGAGTTTTTTTTTATTTTCTCACACTCTGATGGGGTGGTGATGAAAGCAGTACTGACACATAAAACAAGCATGGGCCACAAACCAATTGCATACTACAGCGGGCAATTAGACCCAGTAATTACAGGGCATTTTCCTTGCGAACAACACTTGGCTGCTGCAGCTTTCACTGTAGCAAAGCATCATCAATAACTATGGTATGTTCCACAACGCTTTATGTAGAGCACGCCCTCTTCGTGATTCGGCACAAACCAAAAAGCACACTGACAACAATGAGAGCAAACGGGTACAAAATGATCCTCTCGCAACCAGAACTAAAAATAGTGAGGTGCAAGAATGTCCACCAGAATATGTCCATGATTGTACAAAAGCTATTGAATACTACTCAGAAACGTGCAAAGTAGAGGAAGATGCACTTGAGGGGGGAGAAATACTGTACATTGATTAGTCAGAAATATGGGACCTCCATGAAAAACAAAAAGAAAGGGGAGGGTCAAGAAAAATGCTAATGAAAGAAGGCTAAAATCATCTACCACAGACACAGGTAATGGAGCTGCAGGCAGAAGCCCCAATGATGGAAAAGAAACTGTGGGTGAAAAGAGGCTGCTCAATGTCCCCCACAGAGACCCTGTGGAGACAAAACAATACGGGGAAGGTAGTTATGCCCCTTGCAAAAATAGAAATAGCATTAACACAACTACACCACCCAGTACACACAGGGAAAGAGGTGATCGTGGCACGCATTGGGGAATTATGGTCTTGCCCAGAATTAAATGCCCATGTATCAAATTTCATCAGTAATTGCCTCACCTGCCAACAGTTTTGCTACCGGTCACACACTTAAGGTGATCAAAGGAGTAAAGCCCCGGCCCGAAGGCCCCTTCCTATACCTCCAAATCGGCTATGTCAATATGATCAACGTATGCCAAGGCTACCACTACATGATTGTGGTGGTTTGCCCCTTTTCAAGGTGGGTCGATGCAGGGCTGTGTTCACATGCAGATGCCTTAGGGGCGGGCACATTTCTGGTTAGAGAGGTATTCCCAAGGTGGGGCGTCTGCAAGGTCGTGCTTTCTGACAATGGCCCCCATTTTGTAAATGAGGAATTCCAGCATATTACAACATTGCAAGGGATCAAGCATACATTTTCGTGTGCGTACCACCTGCAGGCCAATGGACACTGTTAATGCCTTAACAGACTCCTCAAAGAGAGCATAGCAAAGACACAGCAAAGTACTAACAAAAATTGGCTCCACTGCCTACCGCTGGCTCTTTTTGAGTTGTGGAACAAACCCGGGTTGGACCACCACCTCACACCCGACGAGGTGGTGACAGGGCGCCAGATGCATCTCCCTTTAGCTCCACCCACAAGGGCCACCAAAGATTGTGAAGGGGCTGCAGAAGTGTTTGCTAATGAAATGTATGAATATGTTAATTTACTTGTTTCTAGCGCTTCTTTTATCTCTCAACAGATCTGATGGAAACAGGGGAGATCGGAGACTGATATACAACAAACCGACAACACTCAAGAGCCCATAACAGAATGGCCCATTAAAAAGGAGTCCAGATGCTCCTCAGGAATTATCTTAGAAAGTGGAACACGCCCAGATTTACAGGGCCATATGTAGTTGAGGCAGTCGTAGGCAGGGCTGTAAATCTTGAAGGCAAGATGGTTTGGAGTCATGACATCCAGCCCCACCAAACATCGACCTTGCCCCAGCACACCAGTGACAGGGCCAACGCTACAGCAACGACATACACACAGGATAGCAATAGTGCCCCACTCGCAATAACATCAAACACAGATATTCCTATCAACCCAAATGAACAAGAGCATACTCATCACCCCATGACCAGACGCTCACAAGCACTTGATCTCTTTAATTGAATTAATAAACTGAACATCATTTATTAAACGATACAGAATTGCACAAGAGTTACCCACAGGAAAATATATGATGCCCTGATGTAGATATGTTAATATAGCACGCATACACTCATTAGGAATACACTGGGGGTCATTATGAGGTATGAGGTAACCATGCCGCTACTAGCGGCATGGATACCCTCTTCCGGGTCTGGGTTCTTTGAATGGGGAATTACCAGGCCATTCCGACCTTGGAGGGCCCGGTAATTCCTCATTCAAGGACCCATCCCCATTCCCATTTGAGCCCCCATAGGGCTTAATGAGAATGGGTAGGGTGCTAACAAAGGGCCCTGTAATAACGGACCCATTGTTAGCACCCTGATCTGCTCATGGGACCCGCTAAGGGCGCCTGCTAAAACCAGGCGTCCTTAGTGGGTTCCCATGAGCAGACTCGTAATGAGGCGTTAAGGGGTTGACGGCTCTGGCACCTTTACCAGTGCCATTAACCCCTTACCGTCTACCTCGTAATGACCCCCACTGTGTTAACACTGTTTTAGCATATTCTCTTTTTCTCGCACATACAGGGTTCTGCGTCTAAGTAAATGTGTATGAATAAATGTAATAAATAGCTTGAAAAATGGATTCAGATGTTACCCCCCATTGAACACCCTGAAGCACTGTCTCATCAATATATTCATGCACTACGAAGGCCCACACACTCCAGACCAAGGCCACCACACACGTATTATATTGCCTTTCTAGAGTACGTAGCCCAATCGTACCCACAACTCCACGATGCCCTACCCATACTTAGAAATAGATCAATACGAAAAATCTGGGAGGAACTATTTGCATGGGCATTGAATGATTATTTAGTAAATCGGGCTTGAACTACTTACAAATACTATCCTGAGTAATGCTTTTTATTGCAATTTTCAGGCGGGCAACTCTATCAACTCATCAAATGATTGGACAAGGTGGTAAGAAGTGTACATATACTTGCTCATGGCTATGTTAATAAAACTTGTTCTGACAACTGTTTGGCTCATGTTATCCATCGGATTGTTAGCCACTGTCATTTGGCAATTGTATTAATCTCTGCTTGTCTCTCCAACCCCCAATACTAACGTTCCCCCTAACCAAGCTGCAAAGAGTACTGTGTCAGGTGGTATGACCAGCACGGACGGAAAGGTAAGGAGAAGTAAGCGTATTGTTGGTACTGATGTTAATGGGGTTGACACATATCTCACTGGTACGGCTCACATCACAAACAACATGTGGTACAAACACATGTCGAAAATTGGTAAAGACACAACATGGGACAGCTGCTATGTCTGTTCATTGATCCCATATGCTATGAGCGCTTCCAGAACCTTCGTAGCTACAGAAGTACCAGCAACAATGGCGCAATGCCTCCTAAATCTCGCAATGTTCCAGATGCTAGGGAGATTCCAATGGAAGACAGCAACACTCCGGTGGAGATGAAAGGCAACATACCCGTATGAGGATAGCTTCATTAAGCCATTGCTTGTGTTCGACAACTACTGGCAATACACTTAAGTGCTACAATATATAACTGACGGACCAGAGAAAGGAGAAACAAAGGAAGTGACGTTGAACTACCTGGCGTGCAAATGGAATGCCAGGGAAACTGGCAGAGAACCTAGCTGCTGGGAACGTCCCCAGATGTTGGTGTTTGGAAAGGTGTATACTAAAGAAGGATGGGTAGATTGAGTGGTGGGAAGTAAGCCATTGATATTGACAAAAAGCTGCAGTAAACAAGGTGCAGGAAGAAAATGACAAATGCCTCAAGGAGTGGGCCAGAAGTGCAAGCTTGTTGACGTCGCTAGATAAAGAAGACAGACCACTTGCAATCATTCCTCTAACAACACTAACTCTATACTACCAACATGACAGGGATATTGAAGTAGGGACAAACGAAGGATGCAGGTGGATAGAGAAGATCGGAGACATGGGATCAGGAACGGCAGCACTGATGGACCATTATTGGGCATATGAATCAAAAGCATACGATAAACTACCACCTAACTGGGGAGGTATTTGCTCCCTGGCGCTTGTCAACGTACCCTCACTAGCACTGCCCCAGAAACATGTCAAATTAGACAAATTCCCGAAAGTGGATGAAAGCAACAAACGAAGGAAGAGATTGTTATCACCTACTGCACTACCACCATCAGCAAAGTTGCCACATTACGGAGAGTAAAACAACAAAGAAATTAAATATGGGGCAAATCAGAAACTGCACTCGATGAAGTACCACCATCACATTGGCTGTTCAGCAGGACTGCCATGTTCTTCTCTGCAATCATACACCCAGGGTTCCAGACATATGCAAATGCAAAAAGGCTCCAGATAACAGGATAGGAGCTAATCATGACAATAAACTCATCAGTGAAGGGGTTCAATGCTATAAAAGAAGAGCTACAAGCTATACGATTAGTGGCCCTATAGAACAGGTATATCCTGGACGTGCTCACAGCTATGGAAGGTGGAGTATGTGCAAAGATAGGCAGTTTGTGCTGCACGTTCAACCAGCAAACGATGAAGATAACAGGACATTATTAGAAGCGGTGTCCGAATTTGCAAAAATGCACGCTAAAATGGAAGAAGAATCCAAAGGTACAAGAAAAGAGGGAAGCTGGTTCTCATACCTCTGGTCCTGGATGCCATCCTGGCTTGCGGACGGCTTAAAAATACTGGCGGGAGGCCTAATCGTGGGGTTGGCCTCACTGCTTGGGATAAAAGCATGCATGGCAAAATCTAAAAAAACTGCAGAAGAAATGATCGGTTTGAAGCTACTTCTGCCTGCAGAGTATGACCAACACACAGACATAATACGTATGGAACGAGAGAGACTAAGACAACAGCTAATGGAATCAGACATGTATGTGACAAATTGAGGGAATTTGCCCCTTGTCAGCAAGACTGAGCCACACCTGTGAGGATAGGCAGGTTTGCCTGCTTTACAACACCCACCCTAGTGGTTGAGGCAAGGGGGTCCTCACCGGTAGAGACTCCCGCTTTGGGGACAAGTACACATGTTTCCATTAGGAACTCCCTGATGCCCTCCATGTGATGGCCTATAAGAAATTATTTAACACTCCAAATCGGCACAAGTTCCATAGGTATGACGAAGAGAAAAGGGATGAGCGGGAAGACTGGGAAGCTTAAGGGGACAGTTACTCATTATAAAAATGGTAAGACTTTGAAAATCTCATTAATTAAATGCGAATGTGTTAATGTGATAAACAGAAGCATATAATCTACCCAGAGTTATAGAATTGGAGATGCTCGTCCCAGTACAAATGGCGAGACTGTGTAAATTCCATTGGTGAACTTGTACTGTATGAATGTGATAAATAGAAGCACAGAACCTACACAGAGGGAGAGTTATAACACTGGAACATTGCTGCCTTTGGAAAGGGTAAAATAACCATGAGTGTAAGAAGCACAATTTGGAACACAATAGAGGGAGATAATTGGGCACAAAAGACCAGTGTTGTCCCTAGGATAGACTGCATACAAAGACGTTGCTGTGAAGGAAAAGTTTAATCATGACTGGATAGAAACCCAAACTCAAAGGGAATAACACACTACATCAAAACTCTCAGAATCCTGTAGGAATGAGAAAAGGATTATGACCAGAACCAAACAACCATTAATAAAAGGAAACCGAAAGACTATCAATCCCGTCAGGGAGTTACAACAACTAACACAAAGGATCACGAGGAGAGTTGCATACTAACCTGAACAGAGGAAGAAGATATGAAGAGCGCAAAAGCACAACCGACAGGAGAAGGGAGTCATGCATCTAACCTTACTTGATTATAAAGGTGGTAGGGTCAGTTTGGTTAGTTTTAGACGGTGGACTATTTTTTCTTTGGACATTTATCCATGACTCACGAGCACCTTAGATAGTAAAGCAGGCAGGGAAGCCCCATAGTGATAGGGAAAGATAGACATTCATTATTCTGTAATAATAACACATTCCAAATGTCCTCAGAGTGTCTGCGTCCTTCCTCTTATCCTCCACAGCTTGAAGCAAGCCTTCACCAATGTTACAAAGCTGGATTTTTCTCACCCCACATTCCCGCCAAATACTCAGTGGCTCCTCTAGCCAACATTACATCAGAGCAATGCTCACTGCAAGTTTCTGAGCACCGTCTCCATCAGTCTTCTTTGATTGCAGTGTCTACCTTTAGACTGTTGTCATTGTGATGTGTCCATATAACATGGCATTACAGCCCTGGGGAGAGGACTGTAGCAGGTGTTATCATATCTTACCTTCATGCTGTGCCCTCAGCTTTGCCTCGGTCTGATAACTCAGGTGCGGGCAAATAGCTCAAGTTGCAGCTCCGCTTTCTCTCTCTCTCTCTCTCTCTCTCTCTCTTTCTCTCTCTCTCTCTCTCTCTCTCTCTCTCTCTCTCTCTCTCTCTCTCTCTCTCTCTCTCTCTCTCTCTATCTCTCTCTCGGCTGCAATGCTCCATTAATCACCTCCAAACATCAACTAACAAATAAAACCTATGGGAGCACATACAAATAATAGCTTGCTAATATTGAGGGACCTGTGGCAATGGTGGGGGGTGGCATGGGATGTAGGGAAGGCAAACCTTAGGCGTGTACTGATACAGAAAGCATCTGAGGCCTATGGGTATGTGACACAGAATAAAGATGAAAATAAGTAAAATAAAATCAGCAGAAAGGCTGAGATAAAGAAGAAACAAGAAACCCTTCAAGCTCAGGGTAAACTATTGAGCCAGAAATTTGTTAATAGTGAACAGATTGTAATCTCTAGGCTACTAGGAATGTAAAGGCATAAAGGCAAATGGACACTCTTCTGCTTTCCCAGCTCCCGCTGTGAACAGGCCGAGGCAGCTGGCAGATTCGCAGTGGAAACAAAAAGATGACCATATGGTCATTTCAGCCATACACCATGATTCATGAGAGTCAGCATATCAGATGCTGCGCTCACAGCAAGAGAATGTAAGATCTCTTATGGCTTGCACCAATCTTATCTTATCTTATTGGAATTTCTGAAGCGCAACGTTCTCCCAAGAGCATCCTCTGAGGACCCTGATGATACCAAATGTACTTAGTGATTCAAGCAAACAAACCTTGCATCACAAATATATATTTCAACTACAAATATCTGTTGTCATTTCTGTTTTCCTGATATGCCCCTTTTGTTTAAGTAAAACAGCCCGTAGCCTTCATTGCTGCTGTTTGTCCCCTTTTTTTCTCAGAAAGGTATTTTCAAAGAGTACAATTGGATTGTACCAGACTGTCTTTATTGGAATTATAACCTTCTGTCAGAAAACAATGCATAGTGTTTTTGTAGGTTTTCAAAATATGCTCTGCCACCTAACACTACTTTAACATTCTTATTGTGTATATCCTGAAAGTGATCATTAAAAATGTACTTTGTAAAATATTAACAAAGAGCCAGTTTACAATGTTAGTAAAACTAAATATTATAGCAGTATTAATAGCTTATTTTGCAGAAAATGCACACAATTTTCCCCCAAAATGTCCCTCATTCTTGAAAAGGGTGCCGTCCTAATTGATATCTATTGCTTTTACCAGCAGCGAGGCAATTTTTCATTTTGCATCACGGCCATTGGTTCGTAGTATTGATGAATCCATGGATGTATAATAGTATGAACAAACACTAATAATTAACAACAAAATAAAAATAATAACGTAGAGGAGCAGCTGTATGCGTCTGCAGGAAACCCCACCCCCTACATCCCATATGTTGGAAGCCTGAGATTGTGCCATGTTTGACACCAGAAGTTTTGCCAATTTCACAACGTATGTTCGAAAGAAGATACACATTGAGACAACCCTATCGAATGTATCCCCAAAGGGATGACAATTTGAGGGAGGAACTCCCTGAAGCAACATGAGAAGGAGCAAAGAAAAGAAGCCTGTGACGTCATGAAAAGGTATAAATAACGCCTCGGGATACTGGCTGAAAAGGATGTATGGATCCAATAGAAACTGATGACGTAGTGAAGAATCAAGTAGACTAAGTCATCATAGAAGCTGGCTATACGTAGTAAATAGGATGCAGGCAAAACCACGATAGTATAGAAGCTGGAAATTGGCGTCATGAATTTTGTAAGCCAGGACCCATGAAGAGGGAAGAGAAAAAGTATGTTGCAGCAAGAATAAGTTAAATCGTGGAGCTGCATGGAGAGGCTGTCTGACCTGAAGTCAAGATTGAAGCAGCCAAGGTCAGCTATCTATTGTGGAAAGGAGTAAAAGTACAAAGTATGAATCATCCCTTGTTAGGGTGCAACGAAAGAATGTCAAGAGTGCCAAGTTTAATTCATTTAAGACAAGCTGCAACATGGACCAAATTGTGGTCTCCTGTCATGTGAGCCAAGGATGAAAATAGAGTTTGAATTCAGAGTCCTAGAACAACAATAGTGAGTGCCTGCACTCCTGTGTATTCTCAGAGACAAGGATACTTTGCAAGTCCAAGTTCAAAGACAATCTTCATGGCAGAAAGCACGGACGATGAGAGATGTTGGGCTAATTGGGCAGGGAGGTAGAGTCAGACGCCATCTACTTGCACCTAGATCTGGTTTTACGTGCTGCTAAGTGAGCCAAATGTTCCCGACATGGTCCACGCATGCCAACCAATTGTAGAGGCCCATATAATGACCTTATAGCTTGACAAACTAATAAGAATCTGTGTAACTAATGTTGTTGAAGATGACATGATTTAGAGGGAGGACTATGTAGTCCACCTGACAGTGGGCAGCCAAATACAATCCTAGTTCCTACAGATCGTATACTTAGGTGTCTCCTTAAGCCTATCCCAATCACCAGTAGGTTTTTAATTATTTGCCACCTGGTATAAGGTCACCTCTGACGTATTTTTCATATATAACCTCTGTTTTGTGAAAAGATCGCTGAGAGAAATCGAGCGAACGTCCATGGATGTTCATTGTAACTTCCTGTTTTAGATAATTGTTAATAAAACAGTACTTTGCCATCTTCCTGAGTTGGTTCAGAGGATAGCTCAGCAGCAACGTGCTCGCCTTGGAAACACGATGACACAAAGCAACACAAGTTCGATCCCCGGTCCGCGCTTAGAAACCTGTGAGTATTAAGCGTGTTATGAATAAACAACTAAAACATATTCTGGTAACAGCGTCTCGATGCCCCCGGGCTGTGTGAGCACTTTAAATATGCAAAAAAAAAGAAAAAAATGAATTTGCACTTACAGTTATTCGATGTGACGGTCCTAAAGGGCCCTAAGCTCAATAACAAGCAAACCTGAAGACTCTGCAACCTCTTCCTCCGGTTCCTTAAAATAGTCTGTAATGGAAGTTATTAAACTATCGCATTGGGACATGTACATGTTCTTTAAATGATGGTGACACTTAAATCGAATTATCCATTTAGCAGCATCAAAGAGAAATTCTGCAGATCCTGAACAATAGGCTATGGAACTTGAAGGGGATCAAATAAATTCTTTGGGTGAGCATGAAACTAAAGCTTGAATCAAAATGGTAAAATGCACAACCTATTGTGGGAGGTCTCAGACTATCAAATCAGGAACGTCATTATATGACACTAGAGCGATGACAAGAGGAAGATGTTATTTACTCTGTAGCCTAATACCAACTGGCCATACGTGCTCCACAAACATTATCTCATGGAACCGATTGGTCTATCAATAGAATGTGATTCCTAGGACCTGGCAGCGCACAACTTCACATTTGTTATACACACATTTTGATATGGGCCACCTTGTTGTGAGCTCTTCTTTTAAAGGGTGGAACTAAAAATATATCCTAGTGCGTTGACTTGTCTGAGGGTGAATTAATTAAGGTTAAAAAGGAATCACTGTGCTAGGTGTTGTACAACACCAAATGTTCTGCGGTTCTAGTGGCGTGTAAGTTTAGTCATCCATGTTTAACAAGCAGCATATGTTAGCTACCTTGTGTAATCTATAGTAGCCCACGGTGCAACTTTGATCTTACTTGAAATATATGCATTTCCTTAATGGTTTAGACAAGCACAGAGCCCCCCTGTCCACAGATACCTATGGTTTGGTAGTTGTAGAATATATTAATACATGGGGATGTTCCTCTTCTCTTATGGACAAAGTCCTGCACAAAGCTCCTGAATACAGATTCTCAATACCAAAGAGTAAGTGTAGCATAGGTTATGCACTAACCTGACCTCTTTTTTAGAATTGCTCTGGAGCATGCTTTAACATACACACTCCTCCATAGATGAAAACAGTGCTGGATTAAACCCCTAAGGACATACCAATTGGGGATGAATGAAGGCATAGATTGGCACAGACTAGCACTTTTTAAGTTAAAGTGTATTGCTAGTTTGTTCTAAAATGTAACCATTTATTTTCTAGCCCAAGTCATTAAAGACATTTATGAAAAGACTTTAAGCTCATTTTATTTTTGAAAGTGTTTTGTGTGACAAAAACACTTACCCGCTTGCACTTTTTATCTTTGCAATTGATCAACAAAGGAGGTGGCTTAGTCCACACACCCTGCATTTACAAAGTGTTTCCCCTAGAAAAGCAGCTCCTTCACCCCACAACTGAAGACATATGGGCCTCATTATGAGTTTGGAAGGTAGCCATGCCGCTTTTAGCAGCATGGCTACCCCCATACCGTGTACCGGGTCCGGGTCCCGCAAAAGGGGACTTACCAGGCTATTCCGACCTTGGAGGGCCCGGTAAATCCCTTTCGAGGGACCCGGACCCGGTACATCCCCATTCCCATTGAGCCCTTATAGACCCGTTGCAGACCTCATAATAGGGCGGCCCAGATGAATGGTGCTGGTCCCTTACTGGCTCCGTTCATTCCGCGGCCGCCTAGGTCGTAATGAGGCCCTATAGACTCTATCTTTAGGGATAAGATCATTGGAAAAGTTCTAGCCTTCAATGATGCATATTTCCATAGCAAGATGTATAATATATGGATTGGATGAAGACAGAGCTCGCCTAACAGGGAAGCAACAGAGCTCTGTGCATATAGGATACACGGGTTACAAATAACAGGCTCATCAGAGAAGGTGTATTGGTAGTGGAGCAGGGGAGGGGGATGATTAGAGTTGAGTGGAGTGATCAGCCATTGGCAGGATATCCTTTGGACACTGTGGTCTTAAGTTCCCTCCTAAAGAGCAGGATGAATGCGGCCAGTTTTCTCTGCATTGGATAACATGTTTAATAGTCATGGTATGTAACAGGTAAAACCTTGTTCCTGACTGTTCTCCCTCTAGCAGGTCTGTGTGTCCAGGCTGCTGAAGTCATGGCTTTTGGTGGTGTGTCGGCCCCCGGAGATGGTGCGCTTCTCAGCCAGTTAGAGTGGTATTTTGACAGCTTTGTAGATGAGTCAGGCTTTCTTGGAAATGATGTGTGCTTGAAGAGGTAGCCGGTTCAACTCCTTTTGGATGGGTGGGGGGTCGTAACCTGCAATGACATAACCCAGTAGTCCTGTCAAAGTGATTGGTGGAAGCCATTCTTTTATGATCAAGGATAGGCATCCCAAAACACGTGGACCCAGAGGAGTAACAAACCAAGCAACAAAAGGGAGTGGGGTCACGTGAACTACACCACTAGACAGATCAAGCGGTCTAGTGGTGTAGTTCACGGAAGCCATTCTTTTGTCATGCAAATATCATAGTAGCATTGTTTGCGCTTACCAATATGTCTTCTTAAGTGGATGTATTACTGGGACACTCTAGTTATTTTCCCATCTAGCCTCTCTCCCTCATTGTATGCAATTTACAGTTTGGGATATAATGCATTTACTGCAGCGTCTTCATATCTCCCTGGCGTGATATATAACACAAAGCATGTCCTGCTTTTGAAGACAATTGTGAAAGGTGACAACAGTGAGGAATCCAGAGAATGTGTCCCTTTTCCCCAAAGGGGAGTCACTCCCCCCTTGGGACTAGGAAGGTGAGCCTGCTCCTCTGAACACCCCCTAGGGGTCAGGTCAAGCGGGATTCCCCTGGTGGGTGACCAAATCCGGCTTTATGGACAAAGGAAGACCCAAGCAGGGTTTTTAATCCTCCTCCCTCATGTACTGAAACCCAAGTACTTGTTGGTTATATGTGAATTGAGCATGTGCAAGGCCCTTTAAAGGTGGATGGTTTGGTTGCTGGCCTGGGATTGTTGCCATCCTTGCACGCAGCGTGGGACCAGTGGAGTCTTCCACCTCATTCCAAGGAGGAACTTAAAGGTCCTAGGACCGCGACCTATAGAGGGAAGAGAATAAGCCAAAAGGCGAGGAAGCCGGTCTGCGAGACCACGACATGAGAAGGGAACGTCTCCCTCTCAGGAGGAGCCTGGAGGCAGGACCACACAGCCGGCGTGGTTGGTGGAGAAATTGATGAGCCTGCAGAACGCTGCCCAATCCAGGAAGGCAGAGAGCTCAGAGCCGCCATGGCGAACAGAACCGAAGCCATGCCAAAAGAGCGTGTCAGGATCCAGCAGAGAAGACAGCGAGAGCCTGACAGTCCAGGATGGGAAGAGGCGATGCCGGAACCCTGGGAACGAGGACTGGAGCTGAGCAGGAATTGCGGTTCCACTCTGGCTGGAGAGACCACCTCCGCAATGATATCCGCCGCCAGAGAGCAGCTGCATGGCACCGATCGAGGAGCGGGCGGAGGGCAGTGAGGCCACCACATAGCCCACACTGTGCTGAGCTACAAGAGATCCAACAAAGGAGTAAGAAAACCTATAACTGAAGTAAGACCAAGAGGCCAACTAGCCTACGTTGGGCTGAGCAGCAAGCAACCCCATGATACGCTTAGTGAGGATGAGAAGCCATATAGCCCCCACAGGGCTGAGCAACAAGAGATCCTACGATGGGATGAGAAAACTGATACCTAAAACAATGCTGAGACAACATACAGCCCCCTCAGAGCCGCAAGAGACCACAGCAGGGGGTGAGAAAACCCAAATCGAAAGTCAGGCTGAAAAGTCCCATAGACAACGTTGGCTCGACAATGAGAAACTCCCTGAAGGGCTGAGAAAACCGTTCAACGAGAAAGTGTTGAGCCAGGTAGCCCAAACAGGGCTAGGCCACAACATACCCCAAGCGGGGCTAAGAGATATTTACAGCCAAGAGAACACAGGCAAACCCATGATACCAGAGTACATTACCTCCAACGAGGGGAACATTCCCTAGGACATTGTGGAAACTTAGGATTTCAACTAAATGAACTGCCCGACCCAGCAAACTGGCTGGGGGGTAAGGAACATTGTGGCGGGGTCCTTGTGCACCCTCTACCAAGACACAAAAAAAGACTAATAAACTCTTGAAACACAGCAAGAGGCAAAGGGCCCGAGAGAGAACATCCAGAGCTCCTTTGGGTGAGGGTCAGAAAAATAACAGCAGCCAAGCACGAGCGGGAAGTCATCCTTTCCTCAGTTTAGGTCATCATTTCCTTTTGTAATAGTGTTAGGGTCAGAGATAAGTAGTGAACGGGTGTGGACAGAGGTCAGAGTTTTTGTGAGTAGTCCTGGCGTGCACCTGTTTTTTTTTTCTTTTTCTTTGAAGAATAGGGAATTTGTCTTAGCGCTTGGGACAGATGAGGCAATCGTTCCTTTAATAAAATCACTTTAATGGAAACCATGTCATGTGGCACGTCTCCTATCTCTGACTGTCGCACAAGCTTTTTGAGGAGCAGGGAAAATTCACAGATAATATTTACTCTGTTCAGGCATTCACATGATAAATATCAACAAAGTCAATTCCTTTTATGTTTTATTTTTAGAATCAGCTAACCAAGTACTGTCCTGACCAATAGCAAAGTGTGAATTCAGAACTGGAATCAACTATACACCCCAACTTCAAACCCACATTGAATAGGCTACAGGGCCTCCTCTGTGGTGCATTTGCAAGCACAATTAAAATCGCCTTCTGTAGGGACCTCGCTTGACGCGCAATGGCGTAGTCGCGCAAGAAATCCCGCGTGACCCGGCAAGAGCCGGCAAAGCGCGCCAGGAACGAGATTGAAGGCACCAATGCCACAGCGCAGCCGCGCTCCCGGCGCTCCTCTTTATGGGAGAGACTAAAGACTGTTATTGCACTGTATTACTTAGCTGCCCTGCATTGCTTACTTCGTTTGGTTCCTGGACATTTAAAGAACCGTTTTCAGTCTTATCTGCTGATCGTTACTACAGCAAATAAAGTTGTTAAATCCAACTGGCTGACCCACTACATTTATACTACACCTTCAATTTGGAGAATTGGTCAGAGGGGCAGCCTGATGAACCCCATGCTATTGCTTGCGTGAAGTGCAGGGGATGTCTTTTCAAGGTGACCTGTCCCTGCATTAAAGAAACATTGATAACAGGGTAGATGTTTCAATGCTTTGTCCTGTGCATACCCAGCTGTTGATCAATTCTGGGATCAAGTGACCTAGAAGCGCTGGCTTCTTTTCAAAGAAGTTCATGGACTCTCTGTCTCTGTGTAAGACTCAATATTCATAATATTAAAATGTACGGTGTGCACTTTGAGCATGTGTGCGGATAAATGATAGCTTTGCATCAATCCTCACAAATCCAGGGTGCTATTCTTAACATGAATACATTCAAGATCTCCGCTGCGGCCATGACGGTCTACCGCTGTATAAGAATGGCAGCGTCGACGCCGGTCGACATTCGGACAGAGTCGCGAGCCCAAAGGAGTCAGAGCTGTTTCTCCAACAAGAGCCAGAATGACTTGTCATGGGGGTAAGGAAGGCCATTTCCGTCTCTCCTCTTCTTGCAGGAATGTCTTGTCTTGAAACATAAATCTGAGATAGAGCCTACTGTATTTCTGTCAGTCAGGGGTCTGTAACTTGCCACTCTGTAATAGTTTCGGGCTACAACCCCCATCAACCCCACCATTGACTATGCTGACTAGGGCTGATTGGAGTTGTCGTCTAAATCATTTAAAGAGTCCCTGGTGTAGCTGTGTATCTTAAAAACCCTGGATATGTGTGAGCTAATCATCGAATAGTCTGCCTGGCAGATTGCTAAATTGTGAGGAACTCAGCTGCGATTTGGGTGATTTTCAGGAATACAGTGAAAGTGTCTGATTTCGAAACTCGCTAACCTGCTGGAAACCTTGTAATACAGGAACCTGAGATCTTTGGATCTGCAGATTTTTTTGCAGTACGACTCTGATTAGCCCTAAACGGCATAATCCATTGTGAGGGATCATGGGAATTGTAGTCCAAAGGAACTGGCACTGCAAGTTGCAGACCTCTGTTCGTGTGTGGGATAGAAACAGCAGTTATAATGGTGAAATGGGTTAATGGCGTGAAGGGGCTTCTCTAAAAGGCCCCCACCCTCCCCCGCCCCCTGCATATACAGAAATATCTGAGCATCAATGGCTGAAGGCAAATTGACACGGGTGCCATTATGGGCATGAGGGCACATTGCAGAGTTCCTGGGATAAATAATTTGACTCAGGAACGAAGAATGAACAGACACCAGAGGGGCGAGCAGGGCTTCTCTCTGTCCACCAATCTATTCCGTGTCCCTTTAATGCACAGACATTGATTAAAACATACAGTTTATAAGACATTAAAGCACCTAATAAAATATATGAATAGGGTCTGATGGGCACCGATAACAAAATGGCCGTTCCGTTTAGCCAATGAAAACGCCGCCAGTATGACGTCCCTAAAAGTCTCTTCTGCTATGAAAACTATAACTACTTGGCCTGGTTACGATTCCGGTGGTACGATGAAAAGAGCTGGTCATTTCACTACTGCCGCTTTTTTTGGCGGTTTTAGAATTACCGCCACTTTAAACTCGTTGCTGAATTTCGACTTTGGAGGTGAAGTAGGGGATTGATCTTCAGCAAAAAGCTGGAGGTAAATCCTCCAGTTTACCACAGAGCATTTACCAAATGGGATTGCCACTTGTGATAAATAACCCCCTACGCGAGTCAGAAGGCGGGAAGGTGGTGCGGCATGAGGGGGCCAATAGAGGAGGTAAAGCGGTCAGTAACGGACGGGCGGTTATTGTGAGATCCCATCGCTATAAAGAAACAGTGGCAGTGCTGGTGAAAGTGAGGATGGCACCGGATATTGCGTTTGAGAGAGGGACGGTCGGATCCAGGGCTCTCACAAGGGGAGAAGGCAGATCAGTACCCGGCCTCCAAGAGGATCTCCTGAGCGACAAAGGGGCTGTGGGCCGGAAGTGTGTGAAGTTGGGCACCCCATGTCCTTGGAAGAGGCTGAGGCGGAGAGGGGAATGTTTATGTTTGGGGAGTACACAGTGTTGTTAATAGTTGGAGGACAGAAGGTGGATTTTGGGGAGACAACAGGTGGGGCAGGGAAGCGATTTATGCTCAGAGCATGAAGGGCATGTGGCCGCGGTGGTATAGATTCCCTGATTCTGACTTGAGATGACGGCCAGTAATAGAGAGGCCTCCTCTGGAGCAGTAGGGATGTTGTTAGGCACAAGCTTCATTACGAGTTGGGCAGTGTGGGTAAAATGCAGTGGTATTACTGTATACTGCCACATTACTGCACTGCCCAACTATGGGTTTGGCCTAAAGTTGGTGGATTCATCTCCAGCGATGAGCTGGTGGTAAATCTGTCAGCTTTCTGCCAAATTTCAACAGAATTACCGTGGTGGAATTACTGTTGTGGTAATTCTGCCCAAAATATCCCATAGATTCCTATGGACTACAAACATGGGAACTTACAGTGCCACAGCCACTTGTATTCTCGTGGTAATACCGCTGGACCAAATGGCGGCAACGGTAGTACAGTCTGGTGGTATCTGGGCAGATTTACCACCCAGATACGACCAAACTCGTAATGAGCCAATTTTAAAGGATTGAATTCTCCCACAAAGAGGTCACCGATGTTACAGGAGTTCCAAGGGTAGCTCTTGATGTGTTATTTATGCAGGAAACAGGGTTGAAGTAATGCGAGGAGTGCCCAATAAGGGCGTATGAGCTGGGAGACGTGTATTGGGCTTTCAGTGTGGTGAAGAAGGGGGGGTGGGCATTGTGCTCCACAAGCGACTAAGGTTGACTCAAATGAAAGTGTTGAAAATATTAAATGGGCGACTCTTGGTGGTAGAAGGACATTTAGGAGGGGTGCATCTGGTCTTTGCTTGCTTCCATTTACAGTCCAAACCAGGGGCAAATGTATTTAGTGCACAGGCGCAAGAGGCAGTGATGGCGATAGGGCGCGAGTTGGTCCTAATCAGTGGAGATTTTAATGCCTAGGCAGATGAAGCCGTGGATAGGCGCGCACGGCATTACCCGACACATCTAAATGTCATGGGGTGCAGGAATGGGTTTCAATCGAATATATAGAGAGGAATGAGCTGGTGGATGTCTGGAGGTTTAGCAGCACCCTCAGAAGAGAGGATACACTCTATGCTGTACCGCACAACATCTACACGAGGATTGACTACTTGCTGTTAAACACGGAACGTAGGAGTAGAATATGTTCTAGTGAGATAAGGACGGTCGGCTGGACGGACCAGGACATGGTGTGTATGGCAGTTCAGATACAGGAGATGGGTCAGAGAGACTCACAATGGAAATGCAATGATTCTCTATGGAGAGATCAGATATTTGCAGACCTGCTGGAATCGTGAGATCTGGGAATATTTAGAGATGAACGATAGAGGAGAGAATGGGGACGACGTAATTTGGGAGGTAGGGAAAGCCACATGGCGACGTCTGCTTATACGGAAAGGAACAAGGAGGAAATGGGAGAGGAATAGATAGAGACGGATTTTCGCAAGGTTAAAAGTGCCTTGGAGGGGAAAATAGAGGGTTACGGAGGGGGTGACACATTGAAGGTTTGTCAGAAACATATTGAGTTTAAACTGAAATGGAAGGATATACAGCAAGGAAACTGTGCTTTTTAAAGCAGAAATATGAGAAGGGGGATAAAGTGATGCACTTCTTGTGGCACGACTCAGAGTGTGGGGAGCTGAAAGGTGGGTGGAGAGATGGCGAAGGACGGGTGCTTGAAAACCCAGCGGCGTCTCTGAGTGCTTTGCTCAATTCTATGTGAAATTGTACACTGGTGAAATGGGAATAGTGGTATGGCAGTAGACCGGAACCTAAAGGACATTGAGCCTCATTACGAGGTTGGAGGAAGCCTTGCCGGTTCTACCGGCAAGGCTACCTCCAAACTTGCATCCGGGTCCAGCACCCGCGAATGGGCAATTACCGGGCTATTCTGGCCCAGTCGGACCCGGTAATTGACCTTTCGCAGGTGCCGGGCCCGGTACATCCCCATTCCGATTTGAGCCCCGTAGGGCTACAATGGGAATGGGGAGGGTGGTAGCACCGGTACTGTTAATAACAGTACCGGTGCTACCATCATGTTCTGCTCATGGGTTTCGGTATGGCCACCAGGTCAGACCAGGTGGCTGCAAGGGCACCCGCAAGCAGAACTCCTGGGATGGCGTTACGGGAGCAATGGTGCCAGTAGTGATACCGACGCCGTTGTTGCCTCACCGCCATACTTGTTATGAGGCCATTGTAATAAAACGTTTCATTATGAGGAGGCAAGTTACTTAGATGCCTCGATCTCAGCAGAGGAGACATAGAAAGCAATTGAAGGGTTACCAAATGGGACGGCACTCAGGAAAGATGGGTATACAATTGGGTTTTATAAAAGGTTTTCAGGGGCGTTCCTCCCACATCTTGTCATACTTTTTAATAATATTTTGGAGATGGGGATGGAGTCAACATCATTCATTAGAACACTGATATTGGTCATACCAAAAGAAGGTAGAGACCCCGACTTATTTGTATTTAGTTTATTTATAAAGCGCAGCCAGGCCCGGGGGCATAAGGGCGCGTAAATGAGGAGCTAGTTACAAAGGAGCAATTAAATGAGTTACGTTACAGTTACAATTACAGGAAGGTTACAGTTACATAAGTGTGCAATCACAACAATACAGTAAGCCAAGTTCCAAAATAGTTACAGGTAGGAGCTGGCATAGTAAGCAAGTGCATATTCCAAGTGATTGGCCAATGTCCAATAGGTTAAGGTTTAAGCTGTCATGAGTCCATGTTATGGAGCCAACACTTCGTGCTATGTTTGAACCGGTTAAATGACGGTTCTGCACGTAGATGTGGGGGGATGGTGTTCCATAGTTTAGATGCTTGTACCGGGAAGCTAGCTCCACCGGAGTTGTGGAGTTTAAATCTCGGAATGGTTAAGGTGTTAGTTTGGGCTGTTCTGAGAGGTCTCGAGGCGGAGTGTGGTGTGAAATGGTTAGTGAGGTATGCTGGAGCAAGGTTAGCCCTAACTTTGTGTGTGAGGGCAAGCGTTTTCAGGGATATTCTATGCTTGACTGGGAGCCAACGTAGGTTACGTCTGGTCTCAGATATGTGTGCTTTTTTGGGGATGTTAAGGGCAGCTCTGATTGCATTGTTTTGGACTACTTGTAATTTATTGATATTTTTGTAGCTGGTGCCCAAGTAAAGGGCGTTGCAGTAGTCTATTTTGGAGAGGACTAGAGCTCTCGCGAGAGTGATACAGTTGGGTGCGGATATAAATGGTCTACATGCAGTAATAAGCTTGCAGGTGTAAGCAGCAGATGACGCTACTGCGTTAGTTTGTTTAGAGAGGGATAAGGTAGCATCGATGTAAATACCAAGAGTTTTAGTGTTATTAGAGACTGAAATGAGGTTGCCATCTATGGTAAAGGCTTTGAATAAAGGATTGAGATTTTTAAGTTTGGCATGAGTGCCCAGGATGATCAACTCAGTTTTATCGTCATTGAGACACAGGCCATGGTGTGCCATCCATGCTTGTATGACAGAGTAGATTTCGTTGAGGGTTGTGCTGTCTATTCCGTAGTCACCCGTGATAGGAAAGAGTATCTGGGTATCGTCCGTATAGTTGGTATACGTAACACCCAGATAATCTAGGATATCGAAGAGGGGTTTTGTGAATATGTTATAAAGTGTCGGGGACACGCAGGAGCCTTGCGGGACACCACAAGGTACTGGAGCCGGCTCGGCGGAATCTGTGGGAGAGAAGACCCTCATGGTTCTGTTCGCCAGGAAGGAGCCGATCCATGTCGTGGCTGCATCTGAGAAGTGGGCTGCAGATTTCAGGTGTTGACAGAGTGTTTGATGGTTAACCAAATCAAACGCTGCTGACAGGTCAAGCAACAAAAGGAGTGCTAGTTTGCCATGGTCTTTCAAGGTTTGGATCTGGGTAGTGAGGTCAATAAGTGCGGTTTCCGTACCGTGTCTTGGTCGGAAGCCTGATTGCCTGAGCCCTAGGAAATTATTAGCTTCTAGATAATCCTGTATTTGTAGGTAAGCTGCTCTGTCCAGTATTTTTAATAGGAATGGTACCGTCGTTATTGGTCTGTAGTTAGACGGGTTGGCTGGGTCAAGCGTGGGTTTTTTGAGGAGTGGAATGACCCAGGTGTTTTTAAGATTGTCAGGGACTATTCCGGATTTGAAAGAGGCATTTATGAAATTGGTGATGAATGGCGCCAGATCGTGTGCAGCTGCTTTAACAATCGGGGCAGGGCAGGCATCCCCTTGGCAGTTTGAAGGTTTTAGTTTCATGATGATGTTTTCTACTTCCCATGTTGAAAGGGGTGAGAAGCTGAAAGGTTTACAAGTTGTCTGGAAGGTTGGAGGTATGTTAGGAAGTTGTTTGTGGTTGGGGTCAGCAGATAGCAGGGATTTTGTTGAGGTAATTTTGGATTGTAGGCGAGCTATTTTATCTAATAAGGCTTTCTGGATGTTGCTACACCATAGTGCGTCAGTAATACCTTTGTCACTCGGGGCAATAGGTGATTATAATTCTTTGAGTATTTTGAAAAGTTCTTTAGAGTTGGAGTCTGCTTGTGTAATCCTTTTGTTATATGAGTCTTTTTTGGCGAGGAGTATGGCTTCTTTGTAACTAGAGGATACTAGGGTTAGTTCAGCTTTGTTAGGAGCTGTGGGGTATTTTTTCCAAAGTGCCTCAGCGGTTCTTTTGGTTTTACGTAGTTCTCTTAACTGTGGCGTGAACCATGTGTTGAGGTGACGCTGTGGTTTCGGTTTCCGCAGTTTTAGTGGGGCAATGGAATCCAGGGCTTTAAGTATAGCCTGGTTGTAAGTGTCCACTAGAGCTGTTGGGTCTGCATCTGAATCAATATTATTCAGAATAGGGAGTAGTATAGGTAGGAGTTTGTCGGGAGTAATGTCTTTCTTGTTTCGCGTGCGGATGGCACGGGCGATGATAGGCGCTGAGTGAGTGGTGTTAGCTTTGATAGCAAAGATTAGTTTGTGGTGGTCAGACCAGATGCATGGGTCATTAGATAGGAGGTCAATAGAGCAGTTGCTGTGTGAGAGCCAGTCTAGGGTTCTACCTTTGATATGGGTGGGTTCGTGGATAATGTGCGTGTGACCCAGATCAGATAGGGAATTAGCTAAGTCAAGGGCGTTGGTGTCTTTGGGATCGTTGAAACCGAGGTTAAAGTCCCCAAGTAGGATGGTTTGCGAGTTGGGTTTGGTGTTTATAGATGTAAGTGATGCAATGTCCTTAGTGAAAGAGGAGATGGGTCCTGGTGGTCGATAAATGAGGTGCACGGAGGCTGTGTGGTTGGGTGAGAGGGGTAGCTTAATTAACAGGGATTCGGCAGACGGGATTTGCGCACCTTGAATGATTTTGATGTCGAATGTATTTCTATATATGAAGGCAAGTCCGCCTCCCTTTGTTTGAGTGGTGTTTCTGTCAGATCTTATAATAGCATAATCGTTAGGTATTGCGAGGGCCAGAGATGGTCCAGATGCGGCATTCAGACAGGTTTCCGTGACTGCGAGGACATCAAGGTTTTCATAAGTTATGAAGTCAGCAATGTCGAGAGCATGGGCAGGAAGAGACCTGGCATTCACAAGTGCTGCTTTGATGAGTTTATCTTTTTTGAGGTTTTTTTCAGATTTTGGCGGTGGATTATGGGCGAGATTATTGGCGTCAAAGAGGGGAGCAGCGTGATTATGGGCAAGATGCGAGTGTTTCATGGTGCGGGCCCTTAGTCTGGTGTTCCTGCTTAAGATACTAGGGTGGTGAGAATATGGGGAGGTAGGATGACTGGTTCGGATGTTTAGACTAGTATTTCTCTTCAGTGTGTTAGGGTGGAACGAGCCTTTCTAGTTCTGGAGTTCAGTCTGGAATTTCTGATGGTGATAGTACAGGGCTGGTTGGGTGTTGGTTTGGTGGCAAAGTGGCGTATCCAGAGTGCTGGATCGTCCAAGTATAGATTTGCGGGGGTCGTGGTGCTAGGCCTCAGGGAGGAGGTGGTGGGTGCCATACCTGATTTGGTGAAAGTATATTGTTTAGAGTGTATAGGCTGACTAGACCAATAACTACTGTAAGTATACAGTAGATGGATGAGCGTTGATAGGTACCAATACATGATGTTTAAGGTGATGCTGGTACACAGGGTGACAGGGGTGGTCTATTAGCTGACAGAGGCACAACATAAATTGATTGAAATTGATCAATGAGTATCTGTGCCAGGCATCATAACAGGCAACGTGGTCAGTAGGCGACCAGGTGACCAATGCACAACACAATGGTAAATGTGGTCAGATAGGCGACCAAAAGGCACAACACAATGGTAAATGTGGTCAGATAGGCGACCAAAAGGCACAGCACAAGGTAAATGTGGTCAGATAGGCGACCAAAAGGCACAACACAATGGTAAATGTGGTCTGGAGGCGACCAAGAGGCACAACACAATGGTAAATGTGGTCTGAAAGGCGACCAAGAGGCACAACACAATGGTAAATGTGGTCTGATAGGCGACCAAAAGGCACAACACAATGGTCGAGGTGGTTTGTGAGCGACCATAGGTACAGCATAGACCTTGAATGCATAGATTAGTGAAAAGTGGATTGTCCAGTGTTGTAGGTCATCCGACCATCATGGTTCAGGGCGGCATTAGCGAGTGTTTGCTAAGAAAAGATGCGTGGGCAGCAACAGTGTTGGGCACGCTGCACGAGCTGGGTGCACATCATGTGATTTAGGCGTGAGCTAGGACCACCCTAGGAACGAGTTTGCGTCAGGCTAGGATCATCCAACATGTGATGGGCGGATGCGCCATCCGAGTGTTATAAACAGAGGACATAGACACAGGTGGGGCTTTGTATGAGTGCAAGAGTAAGGGCACAAATCTTACCAGAGTGTTCACAAAGCTCTATCCAGTCAAAGCCTGCTTTGCGGAGGCCGGCACGTGCGCATTGTCCTGGAAGCAACAAAGGTTCCTCCAGGTCGCAATATGAGGAGCGAGGCAGTGCCCCGCGCCGTACCGCTAGGTGCGGACAGGGGCAGACAGGAGGGGCCTTTGGCTCACGGGCCTTAGGCAGCTAGGGCCGGCTTCCGCCTCCTGTTGCCAGGCGCTATGGATATGCAGATAAGGGTTGCTAGGCAACCGTGGGGAGCGTCGTGGGTTATGTCAGTCGTATCGCCCAATGTCCCTAATGAACGTTGACGCAGAGATTTACACTAGAACTCTGGAGTCGCGCCTCAAAGTGCTAATGCCATACCTGGTCCACTCGGCTCTATCAAAGGGTGGCAGGGAGCGGAAATGTGATGAAAAACAGTTAATCTAATAGAACTGACAATAGACGGCCAGGAGGAGCCAGTATTGTTTGCTCTTGACTCTGAGAAACCAACTGACAGAGTAGAATGTTTTTTTTAAATTTATTTGCTGTCCTCTGGAAACTGCTATTTGGGGAGAAAATTAGGATAGGGCCATGATATGATATGATGTGGCATTTATAACGCACCTGTACACAAGTGTTTCTAGGTGCGACAAGACAAGGAGGGGGTAACAAAGGGAGGACAAATTAACAATCTTACTAGGTCTTGCGTCATTCAGTTTGCACAAGTGCGAGGAAGAAGGAAGGGGAGAAGTGCCAGAGGGGAATGGAAGGGGGAAGTGCAGTTAACTCACAAGTGCAGCCAGCGGGTAGCACATAATTGCAGAGAGAAGGGACTGTAGGGTTGCAGATATAGGGCCTCATTACGAGTTTGGCGGTAGCCATGGAGCTATTAGCTCCATAGCTGCTGCCAAACCGGCCTCTTTTACTGGGTTCCCAGAATGGGGAATTACCGGGCTATTCGGAGTTCGGAGGGCCTGTAATTCCTCCCTCTGGGAACCCGGGCCCGGACCTTACCCATTCCCATCTGAGCCCCCATAGGTCTCAATGGGAATGGGAGAGGGAGCTAACAACGGGACGATTACGACCGGCCCATTGTTAGCTCCCTCTTCCCCTCGCGGGACCCGGTAAAGACGCCTGGTTTTACCAGGCGTCTTTACCGGGTCCCGCGATTGGACATCGTAATTTCGCTGGACGGGTTCAATGGGTCCGCCTCCATTAGCGGAGCCCGTTAACCCGTTCTCCGAAAGTTGCAATGAGGCCCACAGACACTTAAGGGCTTGGGTGCCCGGAGGCAGTGCGAGGTATAAACGTGGACCCGAGCGTGCATGAAGTGGTCAATGGGAAGACCTCACCTTGCTTTCGTCTGAGTAGGGGGATGAGGCAAGGGTGCCCACTGTCTCCACCGTTGTTCGCCCTTTCAATTGAACCATTGGGCATTAAGATTCGCCATGATCAAGGAGTGAAAGGCATGTTAGTGGCAGATAAGGAGTATAAGATCGGAATGTATGCAGATCTCTTACACCAGTGCAGCCCAGGGGTATTGATTCTGAATGTTCTCCGAATCATAACAGACTGCAGGTGTTTATCAGATTTCAAGGTAAGTTAAAATAAATTGAATTCATGTGCGAGGGGTCTGGAGCGGTCAATTGAAGACCTTCAGTTCTTGAGTGTGCCCATGTGCCGAGATAATATGAGATATTTGGGGTGACAGTTACTGGTGAGTTGGGGGACCCGTGTGTGGCAAATTACCCTGCACTGTTGAGAGTTTTGTATGAAGGGATGGAGACTTGTTTTCAGTGGACGCTTTATTGAATGGGATGTTTAAATGCGGAAAAAAATGACGCTATTACCGAAGATGTTGTACTTGTTCCAGATGCTCTGCCTAGAAATTCCAAGGGAAATGTTCCTGAGTTGAGGTGGAGGATCCTGTTGTTTTTATGGCAAGATCAGAAGCATAGGATGGCATATGCCACTCTTATAATACCACAGGACAAAGGAGGAGTCAGACTACCGGATGTGTTAGATATCATAGAGCTGCTCATTTCCGGGCAATGGTTCCACACTTGAGGAAGGATGAAGATAAGCAGTGGATAAGGTCAGATAATCACTGGTACAGGAATGACCATAGGCTCCACAGAGGGCCATACCACAGAGAGTTCAGAGGCATAAGATCCTAGGGCCCTCATGGAAGCAGTGTGGATGACAAAGGGAGATGCAAGGCATCACCACACGACCGTCTCCACTTAGCCACATTCCGGCCCCGCCGATCCTTGATGACTTTGTGGATTCCTCCCGATTCCAGTTGTGGTTTGAAGCAGGACTGGAAAGAGTAGAGCAAATGCAGAAGAGGGGAGGAATGTGTTGCAATAAGGGAACTGGAGGAGGGCCTACACGTTGGTAAATGATCAGAGGGCATTAACAGACAGAGGGTGTCATTACAAGTTAGGAGGTAGCGGCATGGCTACCCCTTACCGGTTACCAGGTCCATAGCGCTCAACTCACCCGCTTTTGGTGGGTGTCACCCGCCTTGAAAGCAGATGAATCACCCGCCAAGTCCCTCATACGCCCATTCACTTCTATGGGCCTCTCACCAGTCAAAAAGAAAATCAGCTGTTTTCACACGCCTTGCTGACAAAAAAGGTTGAGTGCTCTGCAGGCCTGGGTTCCTCGAATGAGGAATTACCAGGCCATTCCGACCTTGGAGGGCCTGGTAATTCCTCATTCCTCTCTATTGGAAGCTTGGGCCTGTATTGTCTTAAGGTGGAAGAGAGAATTGCTGCCAGGAGACAAAACGTGGCCTTTGCAGGCCAGAGAAATATATAAAATGGAAAACACCCTGGGGTCTTGCATGACATCCGTACATCTAGGGAGATGGAATGGTCCACTTTTTTTGAGTAAATCTGGTAAAGTTGCAAACGATAGACCAAAAGAGCCTTAGTACCATATTTAGCAGACGTGTAGGGTAAAGGGGAGACACTCAGGGTGCGACCGCTGATGCGGGAGAGGATAAACACGACAGGCAAGGGGGAAGTCGATGGTTTGATTTGTAGACCTTGGAGTAGCCTAACTAAAACAACACATAGGAGTATGTTCATTACTGCCGGACGGCCTCCTCCACCCGTTGCCAAGTGTGGGGTGCGGGTAGCTGTAGGGGTTAAGGGAGGAGGTTGGGAGAAAAGGGGACACAATGTTTGCATAGTTTTAATGTCATGTCATGTGAAATATTGTGCACATAATGGCAAGATTTCAATAAAACGAATTTACAAAAACAAAAAGTCCACACGGGGTCCTATTGACTCCCAAAATGGGGATTTATACTGCCATACCCCCACTCCTAATCCTGTGGTTATGCCGTGGGACAGAGTGGGAGTAACAATAAAGGAGTTACCGGCGATTTCCTGCCAAACTCGTAATGAGTTCCATTGTCAATAAGTAATTTTGAGTGGGGAATGAACCCCCAAAGAGAATCCTCACAATGAGCAGATAGAGGACCCAATTTAGTGCTATGTCCTCATTAATGAGTACATCCCACTGGAGGATAGCACTTTGATGTTCAAATATTTATTTTTTTTACAACTTTTAATACGCTTTAAAAAATGAAAAAAGACATTTGGTATCATGCCTGTCTTAAGCTTTAGTAAAGCAATATTTCAACTACATGTAAGGCAGTCATTGCTAGAGAAAAATATTTTATCAGCACTAGAGGGAGGTGAAGATGAACTTTTCGACCCGATAAACATATTATTTCAGAGCACACTATTCATAATTAGCATCAGGGTTGGGTGCCACAGCTAATCAGATTGCTTGGATCACGGGCTACATCTCACAGTCCAAGCCAGCATTCCAAGTATGCTGAAAATTGCTGCCAAGTGCACCGACATCTTGCCACCTGCTCCTGTCCATGCCCAGTCCCGAAGCCACCTACGTCACCTGCTGCTACCCTAACAACCTAACTTCTACTTTTCGGGGCCGCCGTTCCTGGGCTACCATGGAAAAGCAGGAGGAGCTCTGCATGGTGCCCTTCCTCTCATGTCCATGATAACAAGCGCTCAACCCATTCATTGAACTAAAGACATTGGTATCGGCATCCCAGTTCTTAAACCCATGGTGTTAACAGCAATAATACCTATGGTGATAGACTGGATCAGTCAGGCAATGGAACAGGGCCCGTCCCTATAACTTGGGCCAGGCTCTTTACCTGCTGATCCAACCCTCCACTGTGTGTATACTTGCTATCTTGGATTTTGGGACCCTTGAGTGATAATTTTGAGTAATATTCCAGCCCCCAAAACATGAGGCACAAGAGATTGTATGGGTTATAATCAGATTTTTTGTTTAACGCTTTGTATTTTTTTTAACTTAAGTTTTTCTGGTTGTCCTGCTTCTGCTGTTGCCCTACGTGCTAAGAGAGGGTGTTGCCTACCCGACCGAGTGTAAAAACGAACAAGGAATTTCTATCCACTGTGCCTCCATCTCTCTGGAAATGGTTGTTGACAGAGTCGTCCAGCACGCCGAGCTCATCTACCGACTGTCCGAACAGTCCTGCACTATCTTTGTGAGTACCAAAGATGTTTCATATTCTGTTACTATTCTTTTTTTTGACATACCCATTTATTTTACCCTTCAGAATGCTAAGATATCTGTGAACATCATTACAGAACTTAGATGGTGGGGAACTTCAACCAAGGGTTCAACTCAAGCCATTCGTCTTACACCAACCTAAACATTCCAATCAAGTTAATTTGTATTGCTGCATGCCCAGTCTAACATATCTAGCAAAAGTAGTACAGGGATCTGTAACATTTAGATCGGCAGATGTTTTTGACTAAAACTCCTATCTGCCCTGGCCAATGCAGATAGCAGTGGGGGATAATGGGAGTTGTAGCTGAAAACATCTGAAGTGCTGTAGGGTACAGACACCTCTCAGAATATATCAATGACTGTGTTTGTTCAAGAGTTCTTTTTGATCTTATCGGTACTCTGAGGATCCTTCAGATGGCATCACTTCTCCCCAGGGGGGAACCCTCAGAATGAGGCTAGGGAGCTGAGGTTGTTAACCAATAGTCCCCGTAGGGGTGGTAATATGCAGGAGTATCTCATGGAGAGGGAGTCTCCTCTTAGGGATAAGGATGCAATTGGGAGGCACAGCCCGGTAGGCTGATGGTCGAACCTGAACCTTAGGACTCTAAACTCATGACTAGAACCATGTTTTGCTGTGAAACATCAAACTACTCTGACCGTTTAAGTACTGAGATGCAGAAGCTCCCAAGAACACTACAAGCTAGCAGGAAAAACACCAGAGCAGCTGTAGTCAATGGAATGGACGTTACATCAGGGCAGACCCTACTATATCAGGGTGTCAGAAACAAATTAAGGCAGAAGGGTACCAGGAAGGATACCAGTAAGAGTACAAGAGAGAGAATTAGAGAGAGCAGTCAAGGTTGAGCGAGAAAACGAGAATCAGAGGGAGGAATTGAAGCCGAAAGAACACCCAATGGTAAATCCGAGTAGCTTGAGCAAAAGACATGGAGGGTGTGATTCAAAGGAACGCACAAGGCTGTCTCACAGGTCAACAAGGTGTTGGGTGTGGAGAAGGCAGAAACAAAGAAGGGAATAGCTCTCCAGCCTGGAGGCAGAGCCCAAAGGCTATATGACCGCAAGCTGGTAATCGGTGGGTGACAGGCAAGCGAACAAGAGAAGGAGTGGCAAAGCACCCTGGTTGACCAGAAGTACATTATTCTTGAGACACAAGGAAAGTCTTGTACCAGTCAACCGAAAGTTTACCCTACAGAAGGATGGAGGTTGGGTCATGGTGGCATGAGCTGTACTGAGTGGACTGGGTGGTCCAAAAACTGTGCCGAAACCACAAACCTGCATATTATCTAGAGAGGTGGCAGCTGGATGTTCTCTACAGGGAAGGAAGGTTAAGCCCCTGGTTCACTTCCCAACAGCCAGCTGTACAAGGACCAGGAAGCAAACCCCAACAAAATTGGGAGAAGGCGCTTGACTGTCGTCTGAAATCCTACCGACCCGGTGAAGCATCCCGACCCCAATACAGATAACAAGAGTTAACGAAAGTCTGGGAGGGAGTGGACACGCTGTTTAAGAAACTCTTTAGGCATTTCATGAAACTTAAGGCAACAAGGGTGAACAGTGAATAATAGGAACTGAGAACACCTACCTCAGTGGTTGAGAAGATAGTGCGTCTATGAAACCGAGACCCCCAATTCCCTGAAACACCATACAATGGCGTTATCTTATTTACCATGGAAAGTACAGCCAAAGGGGCCTAAAGGAGTTGGCGGCCTGAGAATAGTTAAGGCTCCCCTCCTCTATCCGAACATCGAGTGGCTGGGAACACCTTTGACAAAGGAGAGATGCACTGTACATACCCCAGAATTGTCTATGGCTGGACCATCGAGCCACACCCAAATCATCATCTGTCGATACCACTGTTACTCATTGCTGATTGGTCAACACCAGATACTGCCAAGGGTCATGTCTTTTCAGCCCATGACCTTAACCTTGCCTTCCTCGGAGATAAGAATAAAACCACTAGCATTTTCATTTCCTTCGAGCTTCAAATACCTGGAAAATCGAAATCCTGTTGAGACTGTAAACTAGAAAGAAAGAGATAAATGTGTAAACAAATTTGTGATATAGTTCCCAGTCTAGTTCCACCGGAGTGTGGTGCTGGAGAGTCCACAGGGACTCCTGGGAGCAGCTTCATTGTCCGAGTGGTGCAGATTGAGAATTGTGAAATAAACAGAGAGATTGTGAAAACATCAAAAAGGGAGTAACACATTGTATTAGCAACTGTGAGAGGCATTGGGAAACCAGCTAGGAGAAGATTCATTCTCCTAGCCCCATGTGAAATTCATGCAACCTTTTATTTTTTTTCCGTTGGGTTATGAAGAACCCAGAACTTTTGTGGAACTTTTGTTTTGAACAACCTGAGAGGTGTTCTGACACTTCCATCCAGGAGAAGGGACACATTCTCCTGGATTACGAGTAGTAGCTGGACTTTATGGTGTTTTGTTGCAGTGCCAGGGATAGCAAGGCAGCCTTTGTGTATGGGGATGTGCATTTTTGTTTTTACTATCACATACTTCCTGACAAGCAACCAGGTGTTTTTTTTTTTTTTTTTTATTTAGGTAGGGAAATCCTCTCATAGTTAGGGATAGATAGGTTTGGTTTTCATTTTATTAAATGTCTATAGCAACCACTGGTCCACCACCTGGTCACTCTCTTCACTCCTTGTCGCCACAGTATCCAGTTGTGTACTTTCATGTTTCACTCAAGAGCAGAGTCTTCCTATTAGTCAGAATAATGTGGTACAACATCATCCACCAGCAAGCAAGAATCGCTTTTCTGTATACAAAATTATATCCATTTTCTTTCTGGAACCAGGTAGCAGCCTTCTGTCGGTCACTGCCCTGTCCTCCAAATATGCAACACGTTTGTGAAGCTCACACACCTGTATTCAACATTTGATTGCTGATGTTGCACAGTTAACATTGCAACCTTTCTTAAAGATGCTCACTGCGATTGTTGGAATTATGACCATAGCTAAATACGTGTTTTATTGTTGTAATCACTAAACACTGCCCACATAAATACAAATCCTATGTTTCACTTAAAATGCAGGAAGAACGCCTTGTCCCAAGTGCACGCCTCCAAAAGTATCAGACTTCCTGTTACAACAAAGAGTTGACCATGACAATTCCCAACTCTAAGCCTGAGGTCCATAAACTCTCAGTAAGTATACCGACCTGATGAATATTCATTGGCGTAGCTTTAGGGTGGAAACATATCCAGTTCTCTGCGAATATAGATATTGCTTCAGTATGAAAATATGCCAGATAGGTCTTAATGGGGCTTGCAGCTTAATGTTATTTGTTATTTGTTATTTGTTATTTTGCATTTGTATAGCGCCTTATATACCATTGGTATGGTCAGAAGGCGCTGGTAGGTTGAACGCCCTTGGGAACCGAAGTTCGGGTCAGTGGAAAGATTAGAGAGAGTCCAAAGGTGCGTGTGCGCACCGGTATGTGTGCAGCTGGTGCGGAATTCATGTGGTAGCTGCTTCTTAGCGGTAGGTGTGGTGGTTGAGAGATCAGAGATATGTGTTCGGTCTGGCTGGAATTATCCAGACCGAGTGTGCCGGCGTTAGGCCTGAGGAGAAACGCCTGGCTGGGGGTGTGAGACCAGCCATGTTTACTTAGAGTGATGGGGGGTGAGCGGCAGATGTTGATATGAGAACAGTTATACCGAATGGTGTCATAGTGTCTCTGTGTTCTAGTTGAATGGTGGTGTAAGGAGAGAGTAAGCGTGGGGTGTAATATGCAGTATGCTCTTTCAAAGATTCCTTGCATTCCAAAATAAAATATGCACGTCGCGCAACTCTGAGCGGTCAGGTCCGTTCTATGTGTTTTGGTTCACATCCGCTCTATGCACTATTCACCCATACACTCATTTGTTCCATGCGTTCGTCCGCTCCACAACGTTCGTTCGTTCCATGCACTCGTTCGCTCTCCACACACTCGTTCACTCTCCACACGTTCGTTCGCTCTCCACAAGTTTGTTCGCTCTCCACACATTTGTTCGCTCTCCACACTCGTCCGCTCTCCACACACTCGTCCGCTCTCCGTAGCCTCGTTCGTTCTCTGCACCCTCATTCGCTCTCCGCACCCTCGTTCACTCTCCACACCCTTGTTCGCTCTCCACACCCTCGTTCGTTCTCCACACCCTCGTTCGCTCTCCACACCCTAGTTCGCTCTCCACACCCTCGTTCGCTCTCCGCATGCTCGGCCGCTCTCTGCACACCCGGCCGCTCACCGCACTAATCCGTTCTCCGCACACTCAGCCGTTCTCCGCACACTCAGCCGCTCTCCACTCTCAGCCGCTCTCCACTCTCAGCCGCTCTCCACTCTCAACCGCTTTCCACACTCAGCCGCTCTCCACACTCAGCCGCTCCCACGCTCCTTCGCTCTCCACGCTCCTTCGCTCTCCACGCTCCTTCGCTCTTCATGCTCCTTCGCTCTCCACACTCCTCCGCTCTGCACGGTCTTCTGTTCTGGACGCTCGTCAGCTCTCCACGCTCCTCCCCTCTCTGCACTCAACCTCTCTCTACACTCAACCTCTCTCTACACTCATGTGCTCTCCACATTCATCTGTCTTCCACATTCATTTGCTCTTCATATTCGTCCGCTCTTTACTCTCAACCAACCTCCACACTCATCCGCGCTCCACATTCGTCCGCCAGCAGCGCTCCTCCTCCATGCTCATCTACACTCATCTATATTCATTCGGTCTCCTATTCAGCTCTCTCATCCTCCGCACTCATCCGCCCTCCTCATTCATCTGTTCTCGACACTCATCCGCTCTCGACACTCATCCGCTCTCAAAACTCATCCGCTCTCGACACTCATCCGCTCTCGACACTCATCCGCCCTCGACACTCATCCGCTCTCCACACTCATCCGTTCCCCCCACTCAGTCGCTCCCCCCACCGCTCTGCACACTCAACCGCTCTCCCCACTCACTCGCTCTCCCCACTCACTCGCTCTCTTCACTCAGTCGCTCCCCCCACTCAGTCGTTCCCCCCATTCAATCACTCTCATGCTTCTCTGCTCTCCACGCGCCTCCGCTATCTACGCTCCTTCACTCTGCACGTTCCTCCACTCAGCACGCTCTTCCGTTCTCCACGTGCCTCCGCTCTCTGCACATAGCCGCTCTCCACACTCGACTGCTCTCTACACTCGACGGCTCTCCACACTCTTCCGTCCTCCACATTCATTTGCTCTTCAAATTCATCCGCTCTCCACACTCATCCGCCAATAGTATTCATCCTCTAACACTCATCCACAATTCATCTATACTTATCCACACTCATCCTTACTCATTCGCTCTCCCCACTCATCCGCTCACGTCCTCCACACTCATCCGCTCTCCACAGTCAACCGCTCTCCACGCTTATCGGGTCTCCACGCTCATCCGCTCTCCACGCTCCTCCGCTATCTACACTCAACCGCTCTGTACATTCATGAGCTCTCCACATTCATCCGTCTTCCACATTCATTTGCTCTTCATATTCGTCCGCTCTTTACACCCAACCGTCCTACACACTCAACTGCCCTCCGCACTCATCTGCCTACAGCATTCATCCTCCACACTCATCCACACTCATCTATACTCATCACAGTCATTCGTACTCCCCACTCGTCCAGTCACCAACCGTCCTACACACTCAACTGCCCTCCACACTCATCCGCCAACAGCATTAATTCTCCACACTCATCCACACTCATCTATACTCATCACAGTCATTCGTACTCCCCACTCGTCCAATCACGCCATCCACACTCTTCTGCTCTCCACGCTTGTCCGGTCTCCACGTTCATCCGCTCTCTGCACTTTCTACATTCCCAGTGATTTATTTCTATTGTCCACTTCACTGTTTTAGATCTACATTACTCATTTTATTTCTGTTTGTCATTGTAGGTTACAGTCTGGTTAGTTTAGCTGTACTTTATTTATTTATTTATTTTGTGGTTTGCTGGGTCGGTGTTATTGTGATGATTGATGTTGCTGGTTTGGAACCGGTTGGTTTTAGGGAAAAAGCCAGGTTTTTAGTAGTTTGCGGAATGCCGTTAAGTCCTTAGTTAGGCGGATGTGGGGAGGGAGCGAGTTCCATAGGGTTGGTGCCAGGGCTGAGAATGATGCTCCGTCTAACCTGACTGAGTTTGTCTTGGGAATTACTAGGAGGCCGGCTGAGCTTGATCTAAGGGTGCGAGTGGGGTGATAAGGCATTAACTTTTCTTGAAGATATTGCGGTCCAGTTTTATGTAGTGCTCGATGGGTGAGGCATAAGGTTTTGAAGGCCACTCTACGGGCTACTGGAAGCCAGTGCAGTGTCTTGAGGGCTGGGGATACGTGGTCTCTTGGACCGAGCGCGAGTAGCACTTTGGCCGCCGCGTTTTGTGCTCTTTGGAGTTTATTCAGTTGGTAGGCATGAATTCCGAGGTATAGGGGTTTCCGTAGTCCAGTCTTGATATGACGATTGATTGGACCGCAGAAACTCTGTTGGGAAATGAGAGATATGGAAAGATGTGCCTAAGGTTTTTGAGGTGGTAGTGACAGGACTTTGAGACATTGTTGACTTGGCGCAAGAGTGTTAGGTCGGAGTCAAGAGTGCATCCAAGATTTTTCACTGTGTTGGAGGGTGTCGGTGAGTTGCCCATGGCGGGTGGCCAGGGTAGTGGGTGCGGTAGAAGATCAGAGTTGCCGCAAACCATGATTTCTGTTTTGGATGGGTTTAACAAGAGGTGGCTTTGGGTCATCCAGCGTTCTATGTTCAGGAGGCAGGATGCAATATCAGGTCGGGAGTTGGGTTTTGCGTTCAGGATTTTTAGAATTAGTTAAGTGTCGTCGGCGTAATTGTAACACAGGATGTTGTGTGAACGAATTATTGGTGAGAGAGTGATCAGGTAGAGATTGAACAGGAGGGCGGATAGACATGCTCCTTGTGGGACTCCTGTGTCGACTGGTCGGGCTTGGGAGGTAAAGTCGGAGAGTGTCGTTATTTGGTGCCTGTCTTTGAGGAACGAAGCTATCCATTTAAGGGTGGTTCCACGTATCCCTAGGGAGTGGAGGCGGTCCAGGAGGATTGAGTGGTTGATCGTGTCTAAGGCGGCCGATAGGTCGAGAAGGATTAGTGCGGCGCATCCCGCGGAGTCAGCTGTCATCTTAAGGTCATCCCAGATCGAGGTTAGGGTGGTTTCAGTTCCGTGACGGGTTCTGAATCCTAATTGGGCGGGGTCGAGGAGATTGTTGGCTTCAACAAAGGCATTTAGTTGGGAGTAGGCGGTTCGGTCAATGAGTTTGGCAAGGAACTTGGTGTTTGAGATGGGGCGGTAGTTTTTGGGCTCGAGAGGGTCGAGCGAAGGATTTTTAATTAGAGGTTTGACGTGCACCAATTTGAATGTGTCTGGAAAGATACCGGCGGAAAGGGAGGCATTTATGATAGATCTTGCATGTTCTCCTGCGCAGGTGGAGGCAAAGATTTCTTTTAGGGTTGTGGCTGGGCAGGGGTCCAATGGTGATCCAGATGGTTTGCGGGCGGATAGGAGTTTGAGAAATTGTTCTGGTGATATTGGACTGAAGGATTCGAACGTTGGTTGCGTAGAGGTCGCAGCTGATGGGCTGGCCGGTACAGGCGGAGGATTGCTAGGTGGCTGTAAGAGAGCCAGTTTGTTGGTTAGAGTTTTTGTCCTTTCGATAGCCGTGGAGTAAAAGTGGAGGAAGAGAGAGTCACACAGTGATTGTGACGCGGTCGGGATGGTTGTGTTACAAGCCGGATTGGTGAATTCGGAGATCATTTTGTGAAGTTCTTTGCTTTGGTTTTTGCAGTTTAGGATTCGGGAGTTGTAGTGGGCCTTTTTTGCTTTCCGTATTTCGGCTTTGTACCGATACAGGTGTCGGGCTAAGGAGGTCTTGCTCTCATGGGTTTTCTCTTTCTGACATTTGCGTTCTAGGTATTTGTATTGTTGTTTAGTGGTCTTCAGCTCAGGGGTAAACCATCTGGGGAAAAGGCCACGGCGGGTTGATGGTTTGCATGAGGGGGTGAGCCGCATCAGAGATGCGTTGAGCCATGAATCAAAGGCCTCAGGGGTTAGTTGGTTGTTGAGATAGCAGGTAGGTGGTGGAGACTGGAGGAGTGCCTCGGCTAGGTCCGGGATGATTATTAGTTTCTTCCAGCATTTGCGTATGTTTGGAGGTTCAGATGTGAGTACGGGAAGGGGTTCGGGTGAGTGGATGGTGAACGAGAGAATTAAGTGATCGGACCAGATGACAGGGGTGGGCGGCATTAGATGGGTCAGGGAGTTGGAGCTAAAAATGGCATCAAGGGTGTGTCCTTTATAGTGAGTCGGGCCGTTTATGTGGGGTTGGAGATTAATTGCATCTAAACCGTCAACCAGGGAGTGTGTCATAGGGTTGGTGGGGATGTCGAGCCATATGTTGAAGTCTCCAAGAAGGATGAGGTTGGGATGGTTTAGTTGGAGGGTGGCAATAGAATCGCAAAGGTTGTTTGTGAAGTGTCTATCGTAGCCAGGGGGCCTGTAGATTATTAGGAAGCTGTGTGAGAGCGACAGGGAGAGGGATAGTTTAACAAGGAGAGATTCGCAGGATGGAACGGAGGGTTGGTTGTCGATGATTGAGGCGCGGAAGAGAGATTTGAAGACGAATGCTACCCCCCCCTCCTGGACGGACAGTTCAGTGGGTTGAGGGAGTAGTCAGGCGGAAAGGCTTCATTAGCGATTGGGCCGAAGTCGTCAGAGAACCAGGTTTCAGTGATGAAAACTAGGTCTGGTTTGACTGAGGCGAGGAGATCAAAGATGCAATGTCTGTTTTTTGCCACAGATCGGGCGTTAAATAGGATGCAGTTCACATCGGCAGCCAAGGATGGTCTTGGTGCTGGAGCGGGATGGGGCGGTGGAGGAGCGGGTGGACGGAGGGGGGTAGGGTGGGTGATGATAGATGGGAATAGTGGGCGAGCAGAGAGATTGGCAGGCTTCGGGTGGGATTGGAAGGCTGCGTGTGATAGGATGATCGGGTTTGGGTTGGGGGATTTGAAGGAGGGGTGTTGGCGGTTAGGAGTTTCAGTTGCAGGTGATGTGAAGTCGAGGGAGAGGGGTTTCAGGCAGGGAGAAGCCATGGGGGAAGGAGGAGATTGCGGGATAGAGGTGATGGGTCAAGACAAGGGAGGTGAGGAGTGCTGAGAGATTGAAAGGGACAAGGAATGTTTCCTCTTTAGTTTCTTTGCTGCGACTGGTGTGTGGGAGAGAGTAGGGGGGTCGGAGGAGGAGAGGGATGCAGCTTCGGTTCTTGCTAGGGCTAGGCATGCAGTTTTTAGGGAGGGGAAAGGGTGTGGTCGGGGGGGGTGGCAGGGGTATGAGGGGAGGGTGGGAGGTGGGAGAATGCAGGGTGGGGTGTGCCAGGAATTATAGTGAGGGGAGCGGGTATGGGTAATGCTGGTGGGGTGGGGGTGGGGTTCAGGGGATGAGTGGTCTTGGGGTGAGTGGCTCGCTATCGTGCCCCCCTGGCTTGGTGTTTGGAGAGGGGAAAGGCAGGGAGTGCAAAGGAGGTTGGAGAGATTTGGGAGGGGGGCGGGAGGGCAGGCAGATCGGAGAGTGGGGGTGTCCACGGGGTTCGTTTCTGACTGACTCTTGAGGAATGGGGGGAATTCATGATTGGTGCGAGCTTTTAGGTTGATTTAGGAGGGCTTTCTGATTGTAGTTCTGAGGCGCGGTGGTGGTGACACGCTTTTAGGCACACCTCAAGGTTCAATTGCTTGAAGATGATACTAGACTATTGGTGGTTTTCTAGATAGAATTGTAAACAGAGGTGATTTTAGTTTATTGGGTACACTTCTAAGTTCACCTGTACACAGAGCAGATATTCGGTCAGCCTCTAGATTCAATTTGCTTAGAGGGGGTATTAGATTATTAGTCACAGTTTTAGATTCTATATTACACAGATATACTGTTAGTTATACTGTTGGGATTGAATAGGGCACGGTAGTGGTGGACTTCTTTCAATTCACCTTTATACAAGGAGGGTATTAGGCATGGATCTAAATCCATTGACTGCTAGTGTGGGTGAATTTTAATTGGATATTTTTGATGTAAAATGGTGAGAACTGAACCACAAATATCATGTCATAAAATGTCCTACGGCTGTTCTCTATGAGATCAAAAAGGGAATTTTAACAACAATAATGAATTCGCAAAAGGTGTATTTTTTGGTTTAAAAAAATATAAAAAAATAAAAATAATATTAACGAACAAATTGGTTAAGTAAAAAATAACTGATTAGCATTTGCTAACCTGCACCTGCCCAGGAATACTACTTGTTTTACTTTTTAATGCAACAGCATTCTGATTTCAAACCAATTGTCCAGTCAGCAAAAGAAAAAAAGCAAGAAAAAAACACAAATAACTTTACAACTTTTGCTTATCCAATTTAGGGATGGGTTTGGTTGTTGATGGAAGGCGTCATCTGACTCCAATTTAGTAGACCGCCCAGAACTGCCTGAGTATGAGGTGGGCTGCTGTCGCCCCTGCTGGGGGCAGCTTTGCCCCATCCCATCTCTGACCTTTCCCGGACACTAGCCCCTCTCCACCTTCTCTGAAGCCAGCAGTGGAAACAGCCGCCTATTGGAAGTATGAGGGGCATCCTATTGCAGCAGTAATAAAGCTACCCGTCCGGCATCTTGGTGCTATCGGTAGACCCCTACCTGCCTGGTCTTGGAAACACGAAGGGTTCCCCTCAGCCCACCTGGGTAGATGCAGCTGAGTGGGGTGATCTGTCCCAGGGATCTCACTGGTCAGCAAGAGAATCTGGAGGGGGCGCTTCCCAGCAAGGCTTGAACCGGTGGCCCGCGGCTTGAGGCACCATCTATTGACCGCGAGTAAGCGGAGGGCAGTGCTCATAGGCTGCCTAGCAGAAGCACATCTGTGCTCCAGATGTTTTGGCTAGATTATTTGGCTACGGCTAATGGAGTCAATGTTTGCACAACACTGAGCTAGCCAAAGCTCAAGATGCAACATGACCTGAACACTTAATCAATCTGCTCCCTAACCATTGCAAAGCCCCCCCCCCCGCCCTGTAAATTAATGGTGTTTGAAGCTCCTGTAACTATCCGAAATAAGCATGGCAATTCCAAATGACGACAAGATAGGGCGCAGAGTCAGTCTATTCGTAGATCCTGACTTGTCCATCCCTGTTTCTGTTTTAGGATAAGTGGTTGCTGCACTCTGTCCTGCTGATGGTCCAGTCCTGGATGGAGCCCTTTCTGTATCTCCAAAGCGCCTTGAAGCACAGTGATAACATCCCTGCAGAGCTGCTGGAAAAGATCAAGGGGTTATCTGGAAAACTCTCCAGCTTAGAGCACGGCGTCATGGTTCTGACCAAGAAGGTAAGACGGGGTGTCCTAAGTCCACTCTAACGGATCAGGTCGCCCTTTGGTCCACATTCACTTCACACTTTACAGAGCCAGAAAGTAAGAATCGAGGTGTGGGCTCTTGGAGGGTAAGGGTTGAAATATGAGCATCACAGTCTAGAGTTTTTAATTGACCAGCAGGCCATATCCTCTCGAGGTCTCCATGTTACCCCAATAGCAGTGCTTTCCTCTGGGCCCATCTCTGTTAGCTTTTCTCAGGGTCCCCTTCTGTTGACGAAGAATTAATTAATAACCCCGGCCTCATAATTCATCTTGCATTTGGAAGTGATTCTCCCCTTTTTTATTTCGTTTCGTGGGGTTATTTACAGGTGGTAAACTACTGGGGTTATTTACATGTTGTAAAATACTAGGTTATTTACATATGGTAAAATACTGGGGTTATTTACACGTTGTAAAGTACTGGGTTATTTACATGTTGTAAAAAACTGGGGTTATTTACATGTTTTAAAATACCCGCTATGTCCATGTCATGTGCCACAAAAAGAATTCAGCCAAACATTTCGGCAAAAAAGTCAGCAAAAACAAAACTGTGGAGGAATTAACATAGAACCAACCAGTGGGGGTTCTCGTTATGTGCTGTTATTGTTACCTGATGAATCACTGACGATACGAGTTACAAGTCATGAATGGCCCATCCATGTGCTGGTAAATTGTGCATGGGCGCATGCTTTAAAAGGACATCCACAAATATTCACAACTCTGGTTTGCAAAGGTCTTGTGACCAGCAAACATTGATGATGCAATGAGGGGGGCAGACAACCCACAGGGCGTTGCACCATAATTTAGACATAAAACCAACCCACTCCCCCTCCCACACCCACATCCAGGCATGCTTATCCTGGCATCAGTGCCATTCAGCCAGTCCCAGCTTTTGGCAGGATCCGAGCAGTAAAGATAGAAGAAGGACTACCTCGCATTATCTATAGCATACACCTGCCAGGAGCTAGCAAGTGGCATCGTGCTCTTTCCTGGGCCCTGCTAAGGCCCGAGTAAGTACGTTTTGCAATGGGTGGGAGACGTTTCAATGGAAGAATAAATACTGCACTGCCGTTTGGGGATCCTGGCCTCCACTCACAGGGCTTTTTAAGAAGAAAGAAAAGATACCCCTACTCACCTTCCCGAACTTGGGAAAACGTTGGGGATCTGTCAAACCTCGAATCACCACAAAAATCATGTGACTTGGCGTTCAGCCAGGTTTACGTAAAACACACATCACCTCTTCCTGCATCTACCTAAATCCGTTTTTCGTTTGCCGTAAAATATGTCCCTTCATCAACCTCTCTGTCACTGAACTCATTAGCCATTAACCATACCCATCTATTCTCACATGTTACCATGGTCGGCTGTTCTCTCGCTTTCTATTGGAGTACCACTGCAGCGTGCTCGCTCCTTTTTACCAATCCATGTGAAAGTCAGAAGTCAACGTGGAGGTCATTGCTTCTGCCTCTCCTGTGTGGCTATCTACCACTTTCAAATGCTTATGCCCCCCTTCAAATATAGCATCTTCACCCTATCGCTTTAATAGTTCTGTTATGCTGTGTTTCTTTAGTAGCTTTACAGCTAAGTATCCCCTTTTAATCGTTTCAAACACCATTTGCTAATCTCCATTCACTTTCTGGTCTTTCATATGTACGCTCTTAAATTCTTCCCAAAAACTGAAAATCTAAACATTTGTCTCAAATACTTTCTCGCCTCTAAAGCTGACCCATATCAGCAGTCTCCCTAATGCATTCTTACAGTGGCAATACCAGCATATATTGGAAACAGCCAGCATGAAAATGTGTTCTTTCAGTGGTGTGCAGGCATATATTGGGCACAGCAGCATACACATGTTTTTATAGTGGCAACACTGGCACACATTGGTCACATGCAGCATAACACATTTTGTTTTACTGGGGCGATGCAGGCCTATATTTTTGGCACTAGCAACATGTACATTTATTTTACGGGGCAATTCTGGCATATAACATTGAGCATTGGTAGCATGAAAATGTTGCTGGAATACATTATTGAGACAGGGGATGCTGTTTTTGTTTGCGGACATTTGTCCCATAATTCCCTTGTGTGCTGTTGATGACCTGGTATTTGTTGGGCCTTTAAGTGTTCCGCCACAAACCTGTTTGCAAATTATATGGTTAGCTTTACCCCTTTTCTGGTATTTTAGCTGTATAATCCATGTTTTTAATACAGTAATTAAAATATGTTCTATCGGAGAGAATGTCCCTGAATCCTCAGAAATGGTTGGGGCTCACTCAGAGGAATTTGGAGAAAATATAAAACGTCACCAGTCACTAGCAGAAGCGCCATCACTGATCAACCACTGCGTTTCATTATTTCATCTCCATTTGCTGGGTTTCCCCATCATAATGCTCCTTTGACTTAAGAGCTTTGATTGAGCGCTTTGAAACACGTGCCTGTGTGTAGGCGCTTTATAAATAAACGATACCATACCAGGTACATAAAGACAACCGAAAGCACAACTTAACAAAGCAGGATGTACTGATAATGTTTGGTATGATCTCTCCCCCGCCCAGGTGGTGGACGGCGCCCCCCTCAGAGCCGATTACGATCAAGCACCAAGCCATGTGGATTTTGGGACATGGCCAGGGGACTCCGCCCAACGAAACTACCTGCTCCTGGACTGCTTCCGGAAGGACGCCCACAAGATCGAGACATTCCTCAAACTCCTGAAGTGCAGGTGGACGGACACGCAGAGTTGCAATCAGTCGGACTCATAGCGCTAGACGAGAGACTGCCTCTTGGCATGACAGCTCAGGGCTGGCTGGATTCACTTAGTTACATGCGAGGGGGGCTCGCGAATTGGAAAAAGAAATGATTGTGTACATGTTACTTGTATTTATTTATAAATGTACTGTTGTGCCTGTATGTGAGCTGCTAAAGCAGAAGGAGCTCCTTGTTTCTGATTGGTTGCTTATTTACATCCACAGTTTAATTGAGAAATAAAGCATCCGACACTTGAATTGTGCTCTTGCTAGAATGAAGGCTGGCAAAACAGATCTGAGTGGTTTGCATTTTACTCGTTTCCTCATACAAAAGGTTTACCTGCCTCATATGTACCAGAACATATGCAAATGGCCCCTGAACGTAGGAGGTGTGAGGGGGGATTTGCTGATAATAAGGAAGAGCCTTCTGAAAGTGTATTTGCTGCAAACTTGACCTCTGGTGCAGTGAAAGAACTCTGTGTAAAGTCAGGGTGGACTGGCCTATGGGAACTCTGGAGATTTCCTGGTAGGCCTCTGCACCCTGGGCAGGGGTGGACTGGCCTATGGGGAACTTTGGAGATTTCCCAGTAGGCGTCTGCACCCTGGGCAGGGGTGGACTGGCCTATGGGGAACTCTGGAGATTTCCCGGTAGGCCTCTGCACCCTGGGCAGAGGTGGACTGGCCTATGGGGAACTTTGGAGATTTCCCAGTAGGCGTCTGCACCCTGGGCCTCTTCTGTGTGGTAACCTATTTTATTTTCAAATGTGCTCATAGGAAAAGGGTTAGGCTTGCTGAACATGTTCTGCAAAGTTGGTCTGGTGCGACTCTACAACAAAGAAACCCGGAAGAGCTGAAGCCGAGGATGCTGCAAACAGAGGCTGAAGTGAAACTGTGGAGCGCAGGGGGTTCTCAATGCTGGACTGCGCATGCCCAGTGAAGAAAGGCACATCTAGTAATACATCTTTGCATAATGCTTGACTCGATACTTTGATCATTTGTATGCATATGTCCCAAAGGTAAATTAATCAAGCAACACATGTTTCTTGCACAAAGGTACTTTTTAAAGGCTTAATTAGTTGGGGAAATCAGGCTGTTGAAATGGCGGACTGTGATATATACCCCCTCAGAGCTCTCCGCTAGACATACTTGCTAAAAGTGGTTACTAGCACCTGGTCAGATAACTGGTTATATTAAATAACTTTCTCCCACTCCGAAAAATAGGATGGGTGAATTATGTAATAATGAGTGCACGATTGCAAAAAAAATTAGACCTTGATAAATGAACAGTGACAATGAGATACGCACTGTTTGATACGTTTTCCATTGGGCCAGAGGAATAAAAATCATCAAATCGAGCATTTCTGTAGGTTCCGACACTGGCCAATATCAATTCTCTCGCCTGGAGCGTGTTCACCATTTAGGAAACACTTAACTCTAGTGGTCTCTGCTCAGACATAGGCGCCATGTCTACTCCTTAAGGGCCACAGCAGACTCTCTCTAGATACCTCCACAAAGGCCGGTAAGATAGCTCAGTGGGTTAAGCACTTGCTGCTGTGATTTCCATGATGATATGATAGTTTATTTATGACGCGCTTAATACCCAGAGATTTCTAAGCACGGACCCAGCGATCGAACCCATGTTGCACCACGTCGTCTTGTTTCCAAGGCGAGCACATTGCCCCTGAGCTATCCTCCCTATGTGAGCTGCAGGTTGCAGGTTCAAATCTCAACAATGTGGACTCATACTTTCATCCTTCTGAGGCTGCTAAAATGAGTTGCAATTTCGATTGGGTAATAATAAGTGTGTATTAAAATGTCTATGTAAAGCACATTGTATAAAAGCGCTATATATATAACAAGTAATTATTAATATTATTATTATTATTTTATGCTGCAACACAATGTGCACCTCGAAACACATTGTGTATAGGTGCATTATAAATACCCAGTAAATTAAAAAATAAGGAAACTTAAAAAATGGAATGCATTATCACAAGATACCCCCGCAAAAAGTCACCCTGAAATATCGCTCATGCCAAAACATTCTAACAGGCAGGCAGTTAAACGAATGTTTAGGGGAAATAAACATCTGCAATGCGTGTCATCCTCTCCAAGTCCTATCAATCCAGGCAGATTGTGTTGTTTACAGGTTGCCATGGCCCTAACCGAAAGACAGAGAGTGTATGCTTAGCCTACGAGCCACCGTAGATGTAACATCTCCACTTTAATACAATGAGGACTATCCTCTGAATTCCAACTCATCGCACTCCAATAACAGATACTTACAGCCTGAAGCTCGGCTCATCCTACTCCAATAACAGATAGTTACAGCCTGAATCCCAGCTCATCCCACTCCAATAACAGATACTTACAGCCTGAATCCCAGCTCATCCCACTCCAATAACAGATACTTACAGCCTGAATCCTGGCTCATCCCACTCCAATAACAGATACTTACAGCCTGAATCTCGGCTCATCCTACTCCAATAACAGATACTTACAGCCTGAATCCCAGCTCATCCCACTCCAATAACAGATACTTACAGCCTGAATCCTGGCTCATCCCACTCCAATAACAGATACTTACAGCCTGAATCTCGGCTCATCTTACTCCAATAACAGATACTTACAGTCTGAATCTCGGCTCATCCTACTCCAATAACAGATACTTACAGCCTGAATCCTGGCTCATCCCACTCTTATAACAGATACCTACAGCCTGAATCCCAGAACATCCCTCCCCAATAACAGATACCTACAGCCTGAATCCCAGCACATCCCACCCCAATAACAGCTACCTACAGTCTGAATCCCGGCTCATCCCACTCCAATACCAGATTCTTACAGCCTGAATCCCAGCTCATCGCAGGCCTAGCTGCATTTGTCACCAAGCCTGGAAAAGTAGCCATCACTTCAGGATTGGGGGTATTTGTGGATTACGCATTGCTTTCACTTATGTATTATCGCCGTCCATTGCGCATGCTTCCCCTAACAAAGGCTTCAGAACATGTAAGGAAAGGATTGACACTTGTGTCATAACAGAATACTTTAGGTGGTCTTCAGCAAAGATCCTTGAGAACTTTCATAAGTGGGTTATAACATCCAATGTAAGTTTTCTCTATCAAATTTGAGCTGCTTGTGCAAATGTGGGTAAAGGGCAGGCTCCACAGCTGCTGATGGTGGGCAGAAGTGGTGACCGGCAAGTTAGTGACATTGTGGACCCTGTTGATGAGGAAGAAACCCTATCAGCGTTTCCTATAACTCGTCCCAGGCCATCTGCTGACTACACCTGTGCCCCCACCTTCCTAAGTACCTCCTTGTTGCAGCCCTTAACCTCTCCACAGCTCCAGCATGCTCAAGAGCCTGCAATATTTCTGTTGTAGTTTGCCCCCACTTAATGTCTGCACATTATTTTCCATTCTAAAATCTCTTGTAAGGGCATACTTGTATTCTCCTGTAGAAAAGGAAGGGAGCTAAAGACCCAGTACTCTAAGCAAGACATGTCTAAAGGTCCCATGGAAACTTGGCATGGCCGACAATGCCTCTCTGTCTTAGAGGACCTCCCAGGCAGGTACTTTCAGGTGAGTGAGAGTCAGTGAGAGCAAGCCTCTCATTGGCTCAAGAAGGCACCAGGCTCGGAGGTTCAACTTCTATGCGCACAGTCTCTCTGCCACACAGATTCCTGGTTGGCCAAATGATGTGCCTGTCTCAAGTGTCGCCTAGAGTCTGAGGGAAGCACATCCAGGAATTGATGCCAAAAGCAGGTAAAGCAGGAGGCCAGGCAGATCGAGCATTCCTTCACTGTCCTGGCAAGAAACGCAATGCGCAATGCACTGATAGTTCAGCTTTAGTGGGCCACTGTCTTTTGCAGTTAGATGGAGAGTTACTTCTTCTCTGGTCCATTGGAACTCAAGTGTAGGAATCTAGCACAATGAGGTGTTTGTGATCCCACAATTCCAGCTCTTCCACTGGAAAGGGTTCAACCCTGGCTTGACCTATCAGACTCATCGTTCCCATGAGCTGGTGTGTGCCCCGATTTACCTCTGAGTTTTAAGAGGTTTCACTGTCTGTCATGGTAGTCAGGGGTACCACCCAGAGGTCTGGAATTCAGTAGCACTCATACACCTCATGCCATGATGCTGGGATGAACGGTCTGGCAGAATAGGTCACTTGAATGTAGATTTGTGACATGATGCCAGGATGAATGGTCTGGCAGGAGTGGTCACTTGGATGTAGGGTCATGCCATGATGACCATATGAACGGTCAGACAGGAGTGGTCACTTGGAAGAAGATTCATGCCATGATACTGGGATCAATGGTCTGGCAAGAGAGGTCACTTGAATGAATGGTCATGCCACGATTGTGGTATGAATGGTTGGACAGGAGTGGTCACGTGGATGTAAATCCATGCCATGATGCCAGGATGAACGGGCAGACAGGAGTGGTCACTCGCATGTAGATTCTTTGTACTATTACCGACCATCAACTGCCAACAGTTCAATATAGGCTTCTGATGAAGAGAAACTTTCCTTGGAACACATAAAGCCACGTTATGTTGGACTTGAGAAATGTGTTTTTGCTCGCTATCACATTTATGATTGTTATGTGATTAAAATGCTTGTCATTCTTACACATTCTGTGTTTCTAGAAACATTTTTGTGAATGCATTACACGTTAACTGCTTTTAGAGAATTCAGATATATAACCTTTATGAATCAACATGTATGAATAATTAGCACCTATTTGGCGGATTATACATAGTGTGCAAGGGACGGGAGGGTTCCCACTTTGGATCCTCTTTTTCCTTTCATGTGCATAGTGGGACCTTGTGCCAAGGTCCTTTTTTCCTCCCTTGCAACTTTAGAATTTGAAGCCAGCTTGCCTGGACTTATCTACTATATGTAGCTTATAATATGTGGTCTGCACCGTCTACCTTATCTTCTCTACAGAAGTGGTCACTTGGACACAGTATCATGCTATGATGCTGGGATGAACGATGTGGAAGGAGTGGTCACTTGGATGTAGATTCATGACATTGGGCCGGAATGAACGGTCTTGCATAAGGGGTTGTAAAGGCTGGAGGGGGGGTGTCTGTACTCCAGCTCTCTATATGGCAGAGGAGAGGCAGAGAGGACCCCAGCCAAGATTCTCTATTATTGGTAACGTAGTCGAGCAATCGAGGCGAGCTTCTCAGGAGGTGATGCAGGCTGGTTCTTAAGTACAGTGTAGTCCCCAAGCCCCCACAAAGGAATGTACACACGCCTTATTAGTTAAAACACAGTATATAATTAAAGGTTCAAAGTTATATACACAATCACAATAACTCACTTTGTGCATAGTAAATCTACAATGGCAAATATATTCAGTTCTAAGTAGTACCACAATTATTATTAGATTTCATTAAAGTGCATCCACTGTACTCTGGTTAAATGTCACACAAGTCACTTAATAAAGGTAACCAACAATAGACATAGGAAGGAAAGCAGTTGGTTAGAACAAATGGCAGAATGCTGGCCCCTACCACTAGACACAGTTCTGTGTGGAGATCCCCCCCACCTGGACAACCTGTAAAGATATATCACATGCCCAGTCCATATATTGTTATATGAGTCTTATTTCCTTCTATAATGTTTCTACAACCCCAATGTACCTGGAATAGCAGAGTTCGATGACGAATCGTCGACAAATCCTTCTTGAGTGGATCCCTTTAAATCAGGAGCCATGGATCATCGAGATCCCTCAAACAAAGTGAACTCAGCGTCGAGTTGGCATTTTTGGTCCCATCGGTGCTCGTCGACGACGGAGCGAAGATGTCCTGCAAGGAAGAGGCATGCGGGGCACCTCGAAGGCGATAGTTCAGGGCCGCAAAGAGTTTTTGAAGAACTATGGCCCAGCAAGGGCATTGAGTCGTTCAGCGTCTCTACGGTCGTTGGGCGACAGGAAACCCACCGGCAGATGCTCCACGGCACATCGACGGCGTGGCCTTCTCCGGCAGGAAAAGGCGGGCGGCGATGCGGACGAGTGCGTCCGTGAATCAAAAGTCTTAGGCAAAGGAGCATGCTGCTTCAGTCGTCGATGGCACAGCGTCAAGCAGTTCCCACTTCTGGGCAACACGACTTCGACAGGCCTCCAGCATTTATAGCATATCTGCGAACCCTGGTCGACGACAGTGGGCGGAATGTCCGGTGCTTATCTTCGTTCTCCTCGGCGGCCCCTGTCTCCGGTCGGCAGCCTTTTGAGGGTCTGACTTCCAGGGAGCTTCAGCAATGGTTATCGGTGCTCGATGGTCTCTCGGAGCATGGGAAGTGGGCGCCTAACCAGGTCCTCTCTTGATTAAGTCTCGACGGCTTTCAGCTTTCGGATTTCGGCAAAGGGAGGCAGTAGTGAACCTTCTTCTTCAAGCTCGGCTTTGAGATTCAGCTTCAGTTTCAATGTTAGTTTCAACTCCAACTTCTGAACGATTTCTAGCAGTGAGAGGCCCCCAGATATACTAGTTGATCTCCCATTCATTCTGCTGGGTCACACTCAGGCACACTCAGGCAACCAATCACTCAGAAGGGCATTCAGCAGTCAGTCAGCCAATCAGTCATACAGTGCATTTGGGCCATTCCCCTCCCTCTCAGACACTCACAACAAGGAATGTGTATTGGGACAAGTACCCAGCCATTTAACACTACACACTGCATTCATTCCAGTTTCGGGCAGGGCTGTCTCAGTTATTGTGTCAAACACCAGAAACCAGACATCCACAACAAGAAGTGCATATTGGTCACACAATCCATTCACCCAGGTCCCACCCACAGGGTGTACCCACAGAATACAGTTACTGGAAAGGCTCCAGCCAGTCTGGCCTGGACTTCACAACAACACCATATATGGAACTTCCACACAACAGCTAGTCAGGGGGAAGGGACAGCATCAGGGCTTCCGAGGACTTTGGGAAAACAAGGTAAAGAAGCAATAGAAAGCAAGAGGCCACAGGGGCCATCTTGTTTCCTATCAGGAATCAACTGATTCCAATGGCAGGGCCTGGGTATCCCAAAATGGAGGATCCTCAGGGCACCTGTCAAATTCAGCATGGAGCTGCCACCAGCCCACACCCTGCTCTGTGGGTCACACACAGGTGCCCAAAAACATACACTAGGGGCAAAGGGTAGCACCCCCACCCATGGGTTCCATAAGGGTATCCCATGGGTCTGTACACCAAACCAAAAACAGGAAGAGCTGCACTGCCAGGAGTCCAACATGGACTCCTGGGCAGAAAACAAATCAGAACACAAACAAATAAGGACTACAGGACAAGGACAGGGAGGCCCAGTCCCTCCAATGCATTTCCAGTCTCACCGTGGTCCTTTGGATGTAGATTCATTCATGATGCCGAGATGAAAGGTCTGGCAGGAGTGGTCGCTTGGATGTAGGGTCATGCCATGATGCCAGGATAAATGGTCTGGCAGGAGTGGTCACTTGGATGTAAAGTCATGCCATGATGCCGGGATGAACAGTGAAGCAGGTGTGGTCACGTGGATGCAGGGTCAGCCATGATGGCGGTATGAACAATCTGGCAGTAGTGGTCACTTGGATGTAGATTCATGCCACGATATCTAGATGAACGGTCTGGCAGGAGTGGTCACTTGGATTTATATTCACGCCATGATTTCGGGGTGCACGGCGTGCAGGAGTGGTCACTTGGATGAAGATTCTTGTCATGAAGCCAGGATGAACGGTCTGGCAGGAGTGGTCATTTGGATGCTGCTTCATGCCATGATGCCATGGTGTTGTCTGGCAGGATTGGTCACTTCAATGTAGAGTCATGCCATGATGCCAGAATGAATGTTCTGGCAGGAGTGGTCACTTGGATGTATGGTCATGCCAAGATGGTGTTATGAACGGTCTGGCAGAAGTGGTCATTTGGACGCTGCTTCATGCCATGATGCCGGTGTGTTGTCTGGCAGGAGTGGTCACTTGGATGCAGGGTCATTCCATGATGCTGGAATCAACGGTCCATGAGGAGTGGTTACTTGGAAGTAGATTCATGGCATGATGCCAGGATAAATGGTCTGGCAGGAGTTGTCCTTTTGATGCTTCTTCCTGCCATGATGCCGAGGGGTGTACAGTCTGGCAGGAGTGGTCACTTGGATTTATATTCACGCTATGATTTTGGGGTGCACGGCATGCAGGAGTGATCACTTGGATCTAGATTCTTGTCATGAAGCCAGGATTAACTGGGTGGCAGAAGTGGTCACTGGATGTAGATTCATGATATGGTGCCGTGATGAACGGTCTGAGAGAAGTGGTCATTTGGATGGAGATTTATGCCTTGATGTCGGGATGAACGGTCTGGCAGGAGTGGTCACTTGGATATAGATTCATGCCATGACACCAGGATGAACGGTCTGGCAGGAGAATGGTCACTTGGATGTAAGGTCATGCCATGATGGCGGTATGAATGGTCTGGCAGGAGTGGTCACTTGGATGTAGATTCATACCATGATCCCAGATTAACAGTCTGGCAGGAGTGGTCATTTGGATGCTGCTTCATGCCATGATGCCGGGGTGTTGTCTGGCAGGAATGGTCATTTGGATGTAGATTCATGCCACAATGTCTGGATGAACGGCCTGGCAGGAGTGGCAGGAGTGGCAAACCAAGCCAAATTGGTAAATGATGCTCAAAATGTACATTAGCTTATACATCTGTGGGATATATTTTGGGGTTACACCTAACTTTATGGCATTTTATTATGGTGGTAAACAGTGGTATTTTATGGTGGCAATATCTCTTATGGTAATTCGTTGGGGTGTCTCTTTTTACATTTGTGAGACTAACTTCACAATATTGCCTAACAACTGTTTTCCCAGGGTTACCTCCTATCACAAAATACTAGGCTTGGTACATCTAGGACAACTGTTTAGATTTCTTTGTGGGATCTTATGTACAACGCCACCAATATGCCCTTTTGGCATATCTTTACAATTGTAAACAGTCAAATTGAAATAGCGTGCACTCATTCATCTTCTAGCTAGAGAGCTCACAGCAGATATTTCACTTGGAAACATTATCTCACACTATCTCCCTTTGCTCTTAATATAACATGACCGACTGCCACAAAAATGCACCAGAACACCAAGTAATTTTGTGATGTGTGATTTTATCGTAACAGATAAACTTACCAATTACGCATGTCAACAATTATGCAAAGGACAGATTTTTCAATTTGAGTGTATTACAATGAGCAATGGCACATTTCAAAAATAGAATGAGCTCTGACCAGTCTTACCAATCCGACCTTGAAAGCGAAGAACTGGGAAAGAATTATACTTTGAGAAAAAAAGATAACAAAACTGCAAAGGCATTCATGTAAATTCGAAATTGCGTGCCCGTTAACAATGACAGCATTGCACATGCAATTGCCTATTTCCCTGACTACCTAACTGACAGGCAATCCGCACTGCTCATTTTTGACATAAATTTAGTCTCGGGAGGATAGCTCAGGGGCAACGTGCTCGCCTTGGAAGCAAGACGTCACTAAGCACCACAGGTTCGATCCCTAGGTCAGTGCTTAGAAACCTCTGGGTATTAAGGTGTTATAAATAACCTATCATATCATATTTACCCCAGGGATGGTGATATTTCTGTCTCAGCTGAACATGGGAAATCCCCTCACGGTCGGCCACACATAAGTACTGCTATGGCACCAGGAAGCTTGCCAGCACTGAACTCTGTCCTGCAATTCACAGTCCTTCTCAGCACAGTGTCCCAGGATGTCTGCCTACCAGCTCGTCTCAGTTCAGCATTTGAGGATGTCTGACCCAGCTACACCCACTTGAGTCCTTTTATTACTCCTTCCTGCCACTCAAAGAAAATACCTCCCATCTAGATCCACCCACATCATCCGATGTGCTCGGTGTATTTTCCACATTGAAATAACTACATTGTTGAACAACAAATGTTACATTTCTTCCTTCACTTCCTGACTCCGCAATGGTTCTTTTCAGCAAAGCAGAATTTCACATTTTCATAAACCGGCATTAATCTAGCTTGCACATTTATTTTCCATTGAAACAGTCTTGAGTAAAATAATTACGACTCTTAATCACAATAACAAAGAAACAATATCTTTGAAATGGAATAAAACAAAAAAAAACATTTTTTAAAAATCTTTTGATGACCTTTATCTTGATCTTGTTTTCATTTTTTTATTGGTGATCTGTTTTTTTTTAAATCTCCTAAAATGATTTTTGAATTTTGTTTATGAGAACTTATCTTTTTTAATCTTTAGATCACATTTGAGTCTTTTGATATTTTAATTGGTGATCCAAACATGTTTTAATTGTATTTTTTAAGCAACAATGTAATCATTAACATTTTCAGACAACATACAACAACAGTGTTTTTCAATCAAATATTAAAAAAACAGTAACAATTTAAATAAAATCAGTTCATAAAAAAATAAGGGTTTGTTGTAAAGTAACACAGGAAACTGCCGTTGGCACAACTAGGCCATTCCAGGATTCCATGGGACCACTCCATATCCTTCTGTGCCATCTCCACATCTTTTGGGGTTGTCATCTTCACCCCCTTCTTCGGTCCAGGGGGCTTTCCAGGGGACTTCAATCCAGGGATATCCTCTAGGGTTATCCTCCAGGGTTCCAGCGCTCCAAGAATCTGCCACTGACGAGGAAAACAATTATTGTTCTAGACTAAAATGAAAAGACACAATCGGCCTCATTACAAGGTTGGAGGTAGCCTTGCCGGTAAAACCAACAAGGCCTACAATCTTGCAAGAAAGTCCAGCACTCGCGAATGGGCAATAACTGGGCTATTCTGGCCCCGCCGGACCCGGTAATTGCCCTTTCGCGGGTGCCGGAATCAGGTGATCCCCATTCCCATTTCAGCCCCATAGGGCTGCCTGTAGCACCGGCACCGTTTCTAACAGTCCCGGTGCTACAGAAATGCTGTGCTCGCGGGTGCCTTTGATTCCGCCAGGTCAGACCTGGCTGAATGAAAGGCACCTGCAAGCACAACATTGAGTTTGCCGGTCCGGATGCAAACGGCAAGCTTACCGGTACCGTCGTATCCAGATCGGCAAGCTCGTAATGAGGCCCATTAAGTATCAAGCACAAAAAAACTTTCATTTCCTTTTCCACTGGAGCATCTGAAATCAAATTTGATTATGTACACAAATACAGATTATAGACATATGCCTTGCAACCAAGTCATTCCTTCAATAGGTATGCAATGGATCAGCCCACTACCATCTGGTACTTCCAGATAAAAGCCCCCTAATACGATTGTGCACTAGCAGTTCTTACACGTAATCATCTGCTATGGCAAATCTATATAAATTTCTTTTCTCTGTTAGTTTCAACCAGTTCTAATCTTTTGATCTCATGCTTTGGGTGGAAAGGTTTGATTTCATTAACATGGACAAACTGTTTGACTGTCAATTCACCCTCCTTTTTAGCAATTCTGTAGGCCACAGGTGAAAGCTTATCTGTAATTTTGTATGGCCCTTGTGTTTCCCCTTCCCGAAATTAAATGTATACACCTGGTCTCCAATTTCATATTCCTTCACAGATGTCTTTCTGTCTTCATGTGAACTCATCATGTGTACTCAGTTAACAGACACCCATAATGAAGAAAGAAGCCAACACAAACGTGAATGATTTCTCACTCTGCGTTCAGTTCATTTTATGGACTGATCGTGGGCACAACCCCAATGCACATATGTCCTTACGAGTCCCAGCTTCACTGCTCAGCCCCTCCTCTTCTTACATTCTGTACGGCTCCAAAACCTAGTGACACTCTCCTCATATTGATGAGAAACTTTTGTCTGTGGAAAAAGACCCCATTGCAGTGCCATATGGTGCAGCCCTATGGTCATTTTTATGATCCCAAAATACTGGTTGATTGTATGCAAGGCGGCTAAGAACCCTCATTGATGCTATTTATTCTGCTCCCTGTGTTCGTAGGTGTAGTTGATCAATGTCATCATTTGTTGAAAAGTCACACAATTTTGTCTCTGAACATCAACGTCATTATTGGATAGGGCTATGCTCAGATGAAAACCATGATTCCATTTTGTCTGTGAGCACAAAGAAATAATTGATTTCGTTTTCTGCCCACTGGTTTGTTGTTAGTGCTTCAGAATCTTTGCACTTCTTACAGTATGCCAAAACACTGATCATTTACACAAATTCGAAAAAATAACTTAGGTAACACACTTGTAGACCCTGCATCCTTGGCCTCAGTGTCCTTACAAGGTCAGTCACTGTAGAGTCTCTTAACCTCTCCTTCCTCTGCACTCTATAAGGACAATGGCCCTCATTACAACACCGGCGCTAAACCATGGCGCTATTAGCATCATGGTTGGTGCCCGTATCGTAACGAGTCCGCCAATGTTCAATGGGGAATTACCAACCCATTCCAAGGTTGGCGGGGTGGTAATTCCCCATTGAACATTGGCCCTTCCCCATTCCCATTTTTGCCCCATAGGGATCAATGGGACTGGGGAAGGCGGTAAGTACGGTACCGCAAATTGGAGAGTCCTTTTGCGGGTACCTACTTTAACGGCTGGTCTAGACCAGCCGTTCAGGTCCGGTCCCGCAAAGGGACCTCGTAGTAAGGCGCTAAGTGGTTATCGGTGCCGCAGCCTTTTACAGCGCCGTTAAACACTTAGCGCCAGGGTCCTCATGAGGGCCAATGTGCCCTCAGTGGGATGTAGACGTGCAATGGCACTGCATGTCTCTGATGACCTGGCTCATCCCCACCTCAGCTGATACCCCTGTCACTGTGGCTATCATTCTACTTGTACCCATAACATTCACGGCGCCCCCCCCACACCCCTCTTCGGATGTCTTTGTTTCTCCCACCACACTGCTGTCAGCAACGGCTGGTGGGGCTCTAGTAAATGTGCTCTCGCCCACAGACACAGCTCACCAGGTGCATCCTTAGTTCAGAGCTCATGAGCTGGTCATATGCATGGTGGGGTCCGAAGGCTCGAAGGCTGTTAAGCATCGGCCATGGATTGGGGGACAGGCTCGAATACTTTTTTGATGAACATCAACATGCGCCAGAAGCAATGACTATGGACTTTAGGATGCTAAAGGCCCCTGCCATAGAAACCCACAGAGATGGATCTCCCTTCTGCGACTCCTCTCCTCCCTCCTATCCCCCCCCCCTAAACCCCCCAGGCTAAAGGCTTCTGCTGGCACACTGGGTCCGTCTGCAAATGTAGGCACCTTCCAGTGAAGTTCCTCTTCCAACAAATGTCTCTCCTAATCCTTATGAATATTATTTGAAGGGTCTGTGTCTCTGGTCCAAACTCTTCACCACATGGAAGTGGAGTCATAGGACCAAAACAATGGGAGATCAACGCTCTACTCGCAGCCGTTTCCGGGGAGATCATGGGTGCAGCTCCCTAGAGACGGCTCTACTCTCTTTCACAGGGTCAAAGTGAAGTAACTGCGGGAGCAGAGCAAAGCATGTAGAGAACCTTTAGCTGCACCCCTGCCCTGCACCTGAGAATGGGGGCCTGTCTGCATGTCCCTTTCCCAGATCCCCCCTCCTGAACAGGCTCTGAGGTGCAGTTTTGGAACCCTTCCCTTTCACGTGCTACTAAAGGTCTCAAACCGTCAATTAAGGTCCACGAGGACGTCTTGAGACGGCCTGAACTCACGTGAAGCCAGGTCACAAGAAGGGATATTTTCTGTGCGAATGCACCAGTCATCGAAAGAACCTTGGACTGCAAGCTCATTTAGTACATGTGTTCCCGGTGACCACTCACGCCTCTCTGGCCGGACCGCAGCATGCTCCGTTGGAAGAATTCTGAGTTATATTTAGGTTGACCTCACATGTTATGTGTAGGATATGCAGGAGTACCCTAGGACCTGCTACTCTTGTATGTTTATAACACCCTCTCTTCTATGCGATAACCAGGCTACAATAACCTGTTAGCATTGCTAACACCAACCTATGGTAATCCACAATGACCCAAAGTTATAGCGCCTTGTGACTTCATGGCTAGGTTTCAACTGCAAAAACCAAACAAAAAACACACATATGAATACAAGTAGGGTGCTAGGAAACTGACACAAGTGTGACAGAACATTGGAAATACCAAAGAGGGGTACTGTGAGGCCTTTTGCATTAAAATACCCCCCCTATATGTGGCAAGCAGTTTGTTCTTTGGCAGACTTTCCTGAGTAACCTTATACTTTCATGAACTCCATCTATCGATGCTGATAGAGATGGAGGTACCAGCAGAGATTTGTCTAACATTTCGCCAGCTCTCCACATTCACAGGGGCTGAAAAGGATGATAAGATGAAACTTTGCTGCACACTTTTTTATGTGCATATGTGAAGCTGAAGGTAACATTGCATTTGGAAAATGAACATTTTACCCTCCAACTCCTGGGGTTTATGTGGATTGTCCATGGTAGAAGTGTGAGGAATTTGATCATCCACATGGTCGGTCTGTGCTCGCCTGGGCTTTTTTGAAATTTGAAATAAAATTGAATAATGGTAGATCAACCTCCAGAAAATATAAAATGCTAATCTGCACACATTTTCCTATGCTCACTGCATGAGATACACCTAGACCCTTGTACTCTGGGTGGACATAGCCTATAGACACAGCCCCCCCTGTCATATGTAGTTGGGATCTGACCGTTGGATTACACAATGCATCTCCAGAAGAGGGAGGGCCAAACCTTCCCCCTGCCATGGTCAACCTAATTAACTAACAAAAACTCCATGGATCTGCTGTGTCCTTTTGTTGACCCCTGTAACTGGTAGCAGCATTTGCATACTATTCAGAGTTTCATTCAAACAGGCCCACATGGCGCCTGGCTTCAGAGGCTAACAAAGGAGACAGGAGACCAAGAAACCCTATCATATAAACTGTGTTTACCTGAAGCCAGCTCCTACCTGCAGCATCGATTGACTGTGAAATGTCACGTCTGGGACTGTGTGTTTACAATAGTCATCCCTGCATAGGGACCCCATTCAGAAGGTACGAGTATGTGGTTTGACGGAGCTAGAAAGACTGGTATCATTGCAGCTTCAAGGGAGATCTGCCACTCTATTAAGGAACCACAGAGTGCTCCATTAACCATAGGACCATTTGATCCACAACAGGCAGGAAGATGGGTGGGATTTAGTAGTACATGTTTTACTGCCTTTACCTTTTCTGTTGCAAAGCATTATGGTTATGACCTTACGCATGAATCAGATTGTTGGTGGGGACCCAGGAATGGATGTTTAAGGCAGGCTTAGCCTGCACCAATCCCTGTGATCCATTTGGCTTTAAAAGAGGGCTGAACCTCTCTTTTGGGAGCTCATCTGAAGGCTTCATGAAGGTACAGTCTGCCTTACATCTTCTGCCAGTGAAGGAAGGCCAGGACCTCCAAGAGTGAAGCAAGATTTCTCCCCTAAACATTTCCCAGGGAACAGAGGGCGATACCAAATCCAGAGGACGCTCCAGCAGCTCCAGAATAGGTACCAGATAGCACACAGAGTGCCCTGCTAGGCTCTGCAGCAAGCTTCCTAGGTGGGAAGTACCTGAACCAAACCAAGGACAAGGCAACTGCCTGTGAAACTCTGTAGGATAGCTCAGGGGCAACGTGCTCACCTTGGAAGCAAGACGACATGGAGCACCACAGGTTTGATCCACGGGTCCGCGCTTAGAAATCTCTGTGTATTAAGTGCGTCATAAATAACCTATCATATCTTATCTCCTCCAGCTTAAAGGACTACCCAAGCCCAGTGAAGAAGCTAGGAGGAGTGCATCGACAAGCATCTACTGACATCCACCATCCACCTTAACTGACATGTTGGAGCCCCAACCGACTGCAACGCTGACTGTTATTACACGGCAGTCACTAAAGCTGTCCAAGATGCCTCGACCAGTGCTTCAGAACCACCGACCAGCACTGAGACAATGAATTCTGACACCCAACCAGCCATATAGGCATGCCTCCAGCCGTCCATCCAGCCTTGCTTGCCCAGCTGCCTGCAACATGATACCGCAGCTGTCTCCCATTTTGAACTCTGTCGCAGGAGCTGCAAAGTGCCCTGAAACCGACTCTACACTGTTGAGAACCAAGCACTTCTACAAGCACAAGGTACATTGTAGTTCTGTCCCTCTGGTCCTTCTGCGAAGGCCCCTAGTCACATTTTACAACCCATTGCTCTGTTTATGCTGAAACCAAGTATCCTTGAGCAATTGCATTTAATTACTTTACCAACTACCCTCCTGTCAGTATCCAGAGTGCATCCCTAGCCTTTCTTTTTGTGTTCTTTTAATTGTTCTTTTATAACTCGCTCAATACCAGTGAGTGTTTTCTAAGCACGGAATCGGGATTCAAACCTGTGTTGCGCTGCATTATCTTGCTTCCAAGACAAACGCGTTGCCCAAAAGCTGTCCTTGCTACCTTTTGAAAATGTCTGTCCTCTGCATTCCTTTACAAGGTGGGTTGATTTTTTTTTGTGCTAGAACGGTCTATTGTGATAATAATACATTTGATATTTTTAAACAACCTTGACTGGACACTCCTTTTATCAATGGGTAATAATTGTGTTTTCGATGTGTTGCAACTAACCAATGATCCACAACCATGCAGAGATAAGCCTGCCGTTCCATTCACGTTACCAAAATCGGACAAGAATGTCTTATAATTTACTTGTATTCCAATCTGTTCGGATCCCTTCTGGTGTACTAGAGATGTCCAGTTATTATTATCATTACTATTATCATTATTATTATTATTAGTACGATTAGGGTATATTTTTAGCAGGGATCTAGCTTTGGGAAGCAACAGAGTGCTTTACAATCACAGGGGGGAGAATACAGTTAGGGAGCAGAGAAACAAGGGAGTGGCGAATCTAATAACAAGGTTGGGAGGGCATTAGTGTAGAAATAGAACCCGAGGAGGGGGGCATTACTGGTTAGGAAATGCCCCCAGAGTTTGAGTTATAAGCCTGAGCGTAGCAAGGGCTTTAACATTGGCCTGCAGGCATTATCCTACTGGTAATGCCCTTCTCTGAGGGTTCTGTGGCTATTAGTACTGCTAACAGCAACAGAATGTCAAATGCAGCTTAATCCTCTGTCTGTATCTGCGTTTGTACACAAAGCCGACATGAAATGGCCACTGGCTATCATCAGTCGGAATGAAATGAGAAAACTAGACTTCTCGTTCTATTCCGAGTGGTGACGGCGGGCAGCCATGTTGGATGTACTATAGACGGTATGCAGTGTTTATATCGAATATACACATATATCCAGTACTTTATAACTAAAACATGTATACCGAATGTATTTTTGGGTGGGTAGGGGGTTACATGTTTGGGGGAAGTGTTTGGGGTGGGTTTTGAAGGGTGGTAAAGGGGGGTGCATTCAGTATACAGGTTTTCATTATAAAATACTCCATATATGTATACTTCACAATAACATTTTCAATATAAACACATGGAACCACTAGAGACAACTGATTAGCATGCAATGCTAATCAGTGGTCTCCCAAAAAGAAAAGTATATATCAGATGAAATAAAGCCATGGGCCATTTAACTCCAGGCAGTCCTTGTCAGTAAGGACACAGACACCACTAATTAGCAAACCTTGCTAATCAGTGGTCTCTTAAAGAAAAGAAAACATAATTGAATACACCAGATGAAATAAAAAAACATGAATAAACTTTATTAATATTTAAAAGCAAATGACAGAAACATTCTTTGTAGATGCAGTGCTGAATTTGTAAACAATGACGTAACTTCTTTGCATAAAATGAGTTCATGGTGAAACTGAGAAAATATGAACTGATGAAAGAGGAAAGGTAACTGGGAACAGAAAAGAAAACACTGAGTGGATAGTGCTACACTGGGAAAAATAACAGCACACTGGAAGAAGAATAGAATGTATTGCACTTACGGTGCAAGGATCAGGCCTCACACAATGCTAGGAAACATCACAACAGATGCAGACTAAGAGTAGAAGATTATGGCAATATACAAAACAAGTACAATTGCAGTAGTGGACTAGAGGAGTGTATGATGTATTAATAGGGATACTGTGGAGGGTGATTAAATTGAACATTTCCATGAAATGTGAATGAACAGTTATCTAATTGAGGATTAGTTGAAACATTAGAAAAGGAAGTAGAGTTAGCAGTAGTGAGAAAGTGTAGTGGTGGCTTAATGGAAGGTCGCTCAGTAGTAGGAGAAGGAGAACCGACATGATGTTGGATGGATAACCATTTCTGATGTCCATTTGCAAGAGGCTTCCAATAGCTATCAATAGAGGAGGCACTTCTATGACCAGTGACTGACATGATTTGGCGTGCCTCTAAACCGGCATTGGCTAAAAGTTGGACAGATGTTTCCTGAATAGAAAGATTAGTGCCACTAGTAAGTAGGTTAGCACGTTTGCAAATTTTGAGCATGCAATTGCTAAGAGTTGTCTTTCCCAGAGGACGGCTGGTGCACCAGATATTTTCCATTGTATACTTGTTTGCTTTGAAAGAACAGGCCATGACAAAGAAGCAAGGAGCATCTGTTGGCAGTTTTGAAATATAATACAAAAGAGATTTGACGGGACATTCGGGGTCATTGAGGGCTTCATACATTCGACATCTCAGGTCAATTTGGCGGTGTTCAAACAAAGAGTGATGATTTTTGGTGACTTTGTTGCAGGACATAGTGGCAGATTACATTCATTTTTTATCGAAACAAATCTGAAAAGTATAAGCAGGAAACAGTCATTGACCTTCTCGTCCGCATCGAGCGAAGTGTAGTTGTATGTCAAACCAGACCTTGAATTGCAACGTGTTGAGATTATTTGCATTGAAAACACCACAAGCTTTGAGACGGTGCATATCATTGGGAGAGATATAAGGTTTATGCAAGGATAAGTATTTACCTTCATGGCAGAGACATTTACTAACACTGACAAAGACATTGTTGGCACTCATGAATTGTTCATTAAGCATAATGTTAATCTTGCAGGTTGTTAAGATGGATTTCTGAACTCTGTCCTGGTGGCGCAGAAGTTGAGAAGGCCAACCTAATTACTTGGAACAGGGTAACCTCTGGACGAGCCAGACCAATCAAGGTAGCGATCGCGGCGGTCAAGACTAGGTCTCAAGAGGGGTGAGGGTGACTGAAAGCCCTCAATGAGCACACAAAGCAAGAACACTCACAAACTACTCCAAACAGTTGCTATATTAAAAATATATACACATTTATTTCAAGGCCTTTAAAACAATGACCGTAGCGAGAAAATCACAATATAACGATAGTAAACCAACACATACCATATCAACACAATATATATACAAATACAACAAGTCTCAAGCGTTATATGCACGAAATGTGTAGTCCACCTAAAAGGGAGGGAAAACAGGCAGTGCGCAATAATGCTTAGACCCAGTTCGCCTTCAGCGGCACCTAACTAGATGGAAGTCCGAGCCCTGCGAAGAGTGGAGCCTTGTGCTCAAAGTACCTGCACGCGCTGGTGCCAACGGGCAAAAGGAGAAGCTCTTCGAGGGAAATCAGGCAGTTCAGTTTAGTGCACAAAAGAAGAAGAACAAGTTCTGCGACTCAAGCGCAGCCTCCACAGTGGGCAGAAGCAGAGCGCGAGTACGGAAAAGGGTGCTGTTTGACACAGCGGGGAAAAGCAATGGGCTCCTGCAGGAGGGCGACCAGATCCTAGCTATGCTACTCACCGGTCCCCGATGCAAGCAGACCCAGGCTTCTCCGCGTCAGTTTCAGCAGCTGGCAGGTTCAGAAGAGCAGGGAACGCCTCGTCGTCGTGTTGAGTAAAAAGACGTTGCAATCGAAGAAACCCACACAGTTTGTTACCACAGCAGGGCAACGGAGCGGCCGTGTGTATCTGAGCCAAATGTAAACTACTCACTTCAGACCTGGGAACGCCAAGTGTACGAAGCGTGTGAGAGTGACAAGGACTCTAAATACTACACAACCTGGCGGCGATTACAGAGCAAGACTCCCGTGTAAGCTGGTCAGTCAGCTGGATGGCCCAGAGACGCTTCCGAAGGCTTACTGGCAGGAGATGGTGAAGATGCCGAGAATAGCTGTTCCCGCTATTCCAAGGGTCGAAGTATCAGTACAGGCCTTCTGGTTCGATCAAAGGTGAAAAGGGTTTCACAAGGCGACAGCAGTGCAGAGGAGAAGTCCTTCAGCGGGTCACCACCGATTCCTTGGTCCAGCCTCTTGGTTGCAGGATACTTGGCTCCTGTATTCCTTCGTTCGTGAGAACTCAGGAGATCGACATGGTAGTGGTGTTTCCAGCCCCCTCTTATCCACGGTTCCCTTCGCGCCAAAAAGGAGGGGACCCAATGGGAGATCCGCTCATCAACACTCACACCATTTGTGGACCAATCACGGACCACGGTGGTCCCAGACATTCACACCACCCTAGACTCTCTGGCACCCAGGATGTGTATTGGGACCAGACATCCCAGCCCACATCCTGGAGGCACACACAAGACATGTAGAAGCCCGCGAAAGCATCCGTGTTTCGCGGGAAAGTACATGCCCAAATAAGGAATGCCCCGGGTCGGCTCGACCTGGGGAAGGTGAAGGGAGCAAGTCGGTCAGCGGACAGGACAAAGGAGCCTCGTGGTCTGGCCATTTTGGGAGCCAGGTCACCATTTTGGGTTAAGCGCGAGAAACGCGCTTAGAACGCCAAAAGGAGCTCAAAACACAAGAAACGATCGCTGCCACCATTCCTGTCCCTGAATCACTTGCACCGATCAGATACAATCCTAAACGAGTATCTAGGGCCTGTAGAAGGCTAGAGACCCAAGAGAGCTGTAACTTATCTTACAGTGCCCTCTTGTGTCATGTTGCACGAAAGCCGCAACATGATAAAAGAAACTACGGGAAACAGCGTTCCCCAGTACTGACTGTCCTAAGGGCATGTCAGTTTCCCCGTAAGAAAGGAGCGAAAGCCCAGAGGAGTGCGGCAGAAGGCTGCACTTCTCTGGCAAAGTCAAGAACAAGGTGAAAAACAACAGCAAAAAGTTTAGGGGTTGCCACATGGAAGGTAAATTACCTACAATTACGAAATCTTTCCTAACACAGGTGTATGTAGGGTTGTTCAAGTGACGGTTTATTCCGCAGTGCAGAGAAATTAGAGTTTGTGGTTGATATGCTGCACTGGAAACTGAAAGGTCTTTGGAATAAAAAGGTCATAAATAGGTGCCAAAAGTTGCAAGAGATGCAGTTTTGAAACTTGGGGAGTAGCCCTTCTGAAATAGCCAATCCTTGAAAGGGTCAGTAGCCCACTTAGTGGTGGATTGAGTTTTGATTTCTTGTTTACACAGTTCAATTAGCATGTCTGTGGTTTGTCAGCATGGAATTCAGTTCATTGTATGCTGACAATTGAGTGGAACATGACGGCAGGACTTCATTTTCTCTGGGCTGTCTTCAAGCCACTCTTCTACAGTCTGGTCACCAATAACATTGAAGTACATTTTGGGAGACCCTTGATTTTCAACAGATTGATGAAATGTAGTGGCTGCAGTTGCTGATTTGATGGCCATTATATATTTCGGCACTAGATGAAGTGACTCAGGAATGCTAAACATTTCTCATTTCATAGGTGCTTGTAACTTTCTGAAAGAGTCTTCTTTTGTATCCGGAATATGCACAGAGATGTCGGAGGTGATATGAGAGGCATTGATGAATGAGAGATGGTGCAGCTTTCTAAATTGATAATGCATGGGTTTGCACCATAATGAATTACAGCTGGGCAGATATTAAGATGGAGGACGGGAGCTTGGAAGAAAAGCACCTTGCACACACAATGGATTCCTTAGGTGGCGTGCAAGATGCAGACTGCGCGAGACAAGGAACAACATCTTACTTTTTCAGGCAAGGACCTTTCAAGGGCCAATCATGTCACAGCATTAGACATGATTGTCCCTCGCCGGGGTACTAATCAGCAATGAAACTACAAGTAACCACGGGAGGAAACAGTGGAGATCAGATTTCCTAGTCTCAGGTTAGGTGGGAGTGGACACTGTATAGACCTAGTGGATATAGAAGAGAGATAGCTTGAAGAGGAAGGTCTTCAGTTCCTTCCGGAATTGTACAAGCTAGGGGACGAGTCGGATGTTGATGTGGAGGAGGTTCCAGAGTCTCTGGGCATAGCCACAGCTGACCTGTCTTCTGCTTTCTTTCTTTCCTGCATTGACAGAGTTCAAGTTGCACATGTCCTTACTTCTGGTGGATCGCAGGCTTCTGTAGATGCTGAGTTTTTCATTGAGGTAGCCTGGGGACTTCTGGGTGATAGCCTTGTAGATGATGCAGCAGGATTTGAAGATGATACAGGCTTGCAGCGGGAACCAGTGAAGTTCAATGAGGGTCAGATGAAGTGGTTGAATTTGCAGTGTCCTTTGAGGAGTTGCGCTGCAGCATGCAGTACACATCTCAGGGCAGCCAGTGTTGTTGCTGGAAGGCTTTCCAAAAGGGCATTGCCACCATCCAGGTAGGAGAGGACCAAGGCTTGGACAGCGGATCTGAAGTTGCTTTCTGAGAGGAAGGGCTTGATTTTTCACAGGAGAGAAATTTGGTACCAAGGCATTTCTGTCTTCCTTGCTATGTTCTGTTTGAAGGTGATGTGTCTGGCGATGTTGACCCCAAGGGTTTTTGGGTACAGTAAGGCAGGCATATAAAATCCGTGCCAATAAAACAAATTATGTGTTATTGTCATGGCTTGCATGTAGCATAGAGTGAATGTTTGCTTTGCAAGACATTCAACACTACACACGGAAAGGACAAACAATACTTACAATCCAATATCACACAAAAAACAGCTCTGACATCTCAACCTGCATCTGACTGCTGCCAGGCTGCTAGATGTAGAAAGATTTCAGCCTTCTTTCCTCTGTTAACAGGGTTGAGTCTGGCATTGAAAAAATACATATGAACCAATTAAAACATGTTGTACCATTTCTGATAGGTGCAAAGCCTTCAACAACGAGTGATCGTTACTATGTAAACAGTTATTTTTGCACAAATTAAAAACAGGTCTTTCTCTATTTTAATTCAAATGTAATCGATATTTCGTGGCCATATTAGAAGGTAAAATTCTGATAAATGCACATGTTATGCAGTACACAATACTGACCGCGTAGTGGCAGCAGAGTTCTTTCAGAATGTCAGACGTGTTTTAATATTTCTCTCGGTGTTTCTGAAACCTAAACCAAAGTGCTTGTAACGGGGAAGCTCCCGTGCGCGCCGAAGCGCGTGCCTTGGTAGCACGAGCACGCGCACCATTGCAACTGTGCCCGAATGCCCTCGGTCCTTTTCAGGATGGAATGAGTAGACCCTGGTGCCGCGGGCACAGAGGCTTTATCCTCCCCTCAATGCTCACGCCTTTTAATTTCTGCCTGTTAACCTAAGTGGCGCTAGTGAATACTTTTTTTAAATAAAAAATAAATACAAGAAACTGCGTGGATATGCCATTAAATGATGCGTGATCCTACCGACTGTGGTTAAATGTGAGAATTATGTCGAGTTTTTCCTGAATACAAACTAAGTCTGTGACTGTGCAAATGAAACCTTCACCCCCAGCCGCCCCCCCCCCCCCACAGCCCCTCTCCACAATGCTCATGTTTAATGCTCCTCACATTGAAATCAAGCGGTGGGCGTTGGGGTGTAGTGCCAGTTAAGGGTTCATGTTTAGGGTGGAGGGCTTTCCATTAGGGATATAGTGTGTGGGCAGAAAGGCTGTACTTCCTAACGTTTGCAGCTATCCCCTTCCAACAAGTGACAACTTCTCTCTTGTTTTCACAGATGTAACTCTGTCAGTGTGTGCGTGTGCGTGCGTGCGCGTGCGTGTGCGTGTGTAGTTTTACCCATTACTCATCACTACTCGTTTACTGTATTTTCGGGTGTTTGGGCGTGGGTATGTTTTTACACGCGTGCCCACGATGTGTTTTGATATCTTGTATGTCTGTGAGTGTGTTTCTGTGTGTAGTGTGTGTCTAGAGTGGCGGCTGAAGCCAACTGCGTATTTGTTCATATATTAATAAACGATGGGGTGTCCGTATTTTATAGTGTCTGTTGCTTGGGCTCTTCTTAGCATATTGTATTTGCATGTTGATAAATGTTAGCACGTTTGCGGCTTCCAAGCGTATTCCTCGCCCTCACTTGCATTCCGTGTGCACTGCATGTGTACGGTGACCAGACGTCTCGGTTTTCCCGGCACAGTCCGGGGAAATCACCCTCCGTCCCTGGGGTCCCGAGATTTTTTTTCATTTCACTGTCCAGGGTTTGCATGGTTGGGGTCTGTGGTAATTAAAGTTGTAATTATTTTTTCACAACACTTTCAGAATTTGAAGTTGTAGGTTTGGCTCGAACCCCCAACCTTTCAGGTACAAGCAACACACAACACTTACTGACTGTGCCGCAGAGACTGACGTGGAAATTGCTGTACAGCAAGCCATGTAATAGCAATCAGAGCTAACGCTCGTTTTGAATTAACATGCCACGATTCACAGACAAAACTGCACAAATGAGATCATATACCGTTTATAGAAAGGAGAAGTGCTGGAAATATGGTTGGGTGGTGGTTGTGGGGGCATGTTGGGGGAGGGGCGGTAATTGGTGGGCTGCGATGTGGTAGTCCCTCTTTTATGTTGTTGGGCGTCCCGATTGTTTGTCTTGGAAATCTGGTCACCCTATGCATGTGGCTCATGTCTTTAATGATACATCAAGTCTGCTGTGTATGTGTGCATGCCATATTACTGCTGTGTGTGCATATTCAAGTGTATTGTGTGTGCTTGTTGTTTTGGTGAGGCGCTTGGGGTAGCTCAGGGTCAAAGCAGTGCAACACAGATTTGAATCCCGATCCAGCGCTTAGGAACCAATCTCTGGTTTTAAGCGCGTTATAAATGAACAATTAAAATAATAATACAAATGTATGGGCGTATAGTGTGCACTTATATTCTATGCGTTTTGTATTTGTGCCTTGTGCCCACTCATAGTCTATTGTATGAATGTGTGCATTGTGTTCACTCACATTACTAATGCATTGCATGTGTGTATTGGGCTTAGTTATTTACCAAGCAGAGAGAGAGAGAGAGAGTGAGAGAGAGAGAGAGAGAGAGAGAGAGAGAGAGAGAGAGAGAGAGAGAGAGAGAGAGAGAGAGAGAGAGAGCATCAGATGACAGTGCACGCATATTACCTGTGTGCATTGTATTTTCGTTTATTCCAAGAGTGTTGTATGAGCATATGCCCAGCCATCAGATGCCATTGCAAGCATATATATATATATATATATATATATATATATATATATATATATATATATATATATATATATATATTATTTTAAATTCATTTAGTTTACTAACAAACTTTTCGAGCATTATCGTCATGAATTACATTCAGTTATTTTTCCAATCAACATAATTATTATCACATCTAAAAGCAAAAAAAAGGTCTTTATTTCACGTTGTTTCACTGTATGTTACATTTTCCAAACATTTATAGACCGCGCCATTAGTCGAGCCGTTATCAATGTCCATGTTACTACTATCTTCAATTAAGGCACCTTTAGTCAGCATCTTATCAAAGAAATGAATTCCTGCACACACCAATCCGTAGTCGTGTCCCTCCACCATTCTTCTGCTGTCAACACTTTGCATTTATTGACAAACCTTCCTAGAAATAAAGCCCTTTCTTCGGTTATTCGCTGGCAATATAGTATTCGGTGTTTCACTGTTTCCAGACCTCCACGGGTTAGACAGAACCTGCATTGGCTGTTATTTTCTCTACGCCGTCCTGTTCGATGGAGATATTGTTTGTTGGATAAATGTTCAGTCTTATCCTTAGACGTTTATCGCAATGTAATTTGTTTGGAAACTTTAGCAAATATTTTGGAAGCGTGTTTCTTTGCCAAAGATTTGGTGCCGTGTTTCTCAATGAGGTCACGTGCGATTTTGCTTCCAGGGTATGGATCCAGTCACTTTGTTTCACCATATCTTTCACCTTTTCAGGATTTTCGATTAGCAGCTTTAGTGACGATTTTTGCATTTTTTCTTCCAGTCGTTTAAGGTCCTTGACCCTTTACCATTCCCACTTTGTTGAAGAAAGTTGTATCCCATCGCCGAATGACCTTCTGACAATTTTCACAAGAGGGCCAAAGTTTTCCACAAAACGATTGACCGAAGAGACTGTGTACCAAGCTCTGCACGGAGTGCAACTTTGGGTAGACTTAGTGTAGTTTTCCAAAATGTACCTTCCAAGACTTCCCACACCTTCCACGATAAATGTAATACCGCCTCGCCACCATATGTCAAGGTGGGTATCACTTTGCTCACGCAGAATAATCTCAACGGTTTCAATGAGACTTTGCCGTAGCGAGCATATAGCATGGAACCCTGGAAGGCTAAAAGGGTAGGTTTATCATATAGCTCTTCTTGCCACATCTTTTCAGGCGCAGAGATGTTAAAACATATACCCAAGTAGCATGTTGCGTTTACTGTTTCCAGTTTTTCCTGGCCAATTTTCCATCTGTACGATTTACACCTTTCTCCATGTTTTGCCCTGATGGACATTGTCTGTGTTTTGGTACTGTTTATGACCAAGCTATTTACCTTCATGTAGCCTTGCAAGTGCTGATGGCCGATCTGGGTCTGGTCCATTAGTAGCACGTCATCCGCGTGTGCAATAAATGGGATCTCTATGTTGTTCAGTTTTGGAGGAAAGTGTTTTGTATGTTGAAAAGCCTCAGATAGATCTGCTATATTCATTTTAAACAGTGTGGCTGCTAGGGGGCTCCCCTGTTTGACGCACTTGTTGACATGGATTGCAGCTGATAAAGTTCCTTTTGTATCAAGCCTTACATGAGTTGTTGTGTTTTGATGGAGTGCCACAATGGGCCTCAGGAAGTCTTCTGGGCAGTTCCAGGCACGCAGTTTTTTCCACAATTGTTGGCGGTCTACGCCATCAAAGGCTTGTTTGATGTCAATGAAAGCTATGAAAAGTTTACACTTTGTCCTGATAGTGTCCAATTTTAACAATGATGGTATGAATAGATTTAAATCAGTCCCGATACCCTTTGTGAACCCTGACTGACATGGATCAGTAATTCTTGCGCCATCTGTCCATTGTGTTAGCCGTGTTTGCAAAATGGATGCAAAGATTTTCCCTATCACATCTAATAACGTAATGGGCCTGTAGTTCACTGGATTATCTCTTGCTCCATTTTTAAATATCGGGACTGTTATACTCGACGTCGAAGATGTCAGCAGCGTTCCACATCTCTGAATGTTCTTGAATACTGCTACTATAAAGCTGGTCCAAGCCTCTGGTTCGTTTTTCAGTGATACATTTGAGAGGCCATCCGGTCCTGTAGCTGTGGATTTTTTGTTTGTTTTTTGATCATGCCTTTAAAGTGATCCACATCAACTTCCAGTGTCCATTTCATAAGAGGATGAACAACTTGGCCTGGTGATTCTTTGCAGGTACTTGCAAAAACTTTGTCGTACTGAGCCAACCAGTCTGTCTCAGAAACTCTGCAGCTGAACCGGCTTTGCTGATTCAATGTGGTTTTATTTATCAAAGACCACATTTCTCGTGTGTTTAGGTTAGACATTGCTCTTGTAACTTCTTCCCCTTGTTCTTGTTCACGAGTTATTCTGAAACCGATCATCCAGTTTCTATATTGCTGTTTCCTGGTCTTTAACAGTCACTTTAGTTCTACTTCTGTTGTGTTTTGATGTTTCCTTTGAATGTCTCTCAGATCTTCCCTTAGATACTTCTTCTGCTCCACCACTAAACTGCCTGAATATCTTGATTTTAATAGTGGTAGTTTCATTCCAGTCTTCACCACCTTATGGGACTCCGAAGGGGGTTCATATGAAATGTCCGACCAATGTTTCTTAGTTTCCTCAATATACTTCTCAGTTAACTTTTTAATGTCATTTTTCTTAAGCTTTAATTGATTGCCTCCCTGGTTTAATTCTAGGAGCTGCATACATGGTTCCACGTCAGAGTCACAAGTTACATTCCAGAATATGTTTATTGTGTTATGGTCACAGTCGGATTGAGCTTTGACATCCAACCTCGGTAACTTCTCGAGATGGTTCCTCGAGATCCAAATGTAGTCTAATGTAGATGCATAGTGCCCATTGGACCAGGTCTTTTTGCCTGGGATGTCTCCATCTGTTTGGCCGTTTAACATAAACGTATTCTTAGAATCCATCAATCTTAGCGATTTTATTCGATTTTTGTCAGGTTAACTTTGTCGACATTTTAAGTGGAACACCCTCTGTGTCTAGACATTTCATATTTAAGTCCATGCAGATAAGTACAATTGGGCTACTCTACTGCTTATCGGCCTTGTCAGTTGTCAACAAGATTGTTTCTACAACCTCTCTCGAGTTTGTTTTCACTGCATTCCAGTATACGTTTATGAGTATCAAAGTCAATGGACTGTTATTTGATTCTTCAACAGATTGTAGTGTGGTCCTCAGTATGTATGGTTTTGGGATTCCAATATCTACCACTTTCAGATTACAATCTGTTTTAATCATTGTCAGAAGTTCGGCAAATGGCCTTCCACGGTTGGATTTATCAGTGTTTTGAACCCATCACATACAGTCTTCGCTCTATTGCAGGTTTCATGGAGACAGATAATTTGGGCTCCTTTCATTTGGTCATAATTGTTATTGTACAAGTGATGGAATCCTCTGCAGTTCAGGATATTAAACGTCCTCCTGCCGTTTTTCGAATACCTTGCTGCTAAGCCTTTCTTGGTTTGTTCAACGTTGACGCTAGCCAGCCCCAATCATATGAGCTGTTTGCAATGTTTGTCACTGTTGGTCTGTTTGTGACAATCGTTTTTGCCTTGGACCTGTTTTGAAAGGTTTCGTCCAAAATGACCGAAAATATATGTCCGAGTGCGTGATTTGGCTGAATTTCGGCCGTTCGAAAATTCCGAATGGCTGAAAAGTTCGACCAAATCACTCTTTCGGAGCTGGGGGCTGCGTGGGGTCCCCTGCACCCTTTCTCACTATATTGTGAGCAGGGGTTCAGGGTGTCCCCGCAGCCACACCCCCGCCCCCAATAAAAGGATGCAGGGGCTGTGGGGGCTGCAGGGTACACCCCCACAGCTGTCCTGAAATAAAGGCCTTGGGGGGGTGTCCCGCGCAACACTCGCTCACTATGCTGTGTAGTATATTACTTTCCTTGAGCCTCTATCTCTTCATTCTTCTGCGTTTGTTGAAATATTGGATATATGTCATTGTCTCAACTCTCAGCATCCTGAGGTTGGCATTCTCTTCGCGTGTTGTTCCTTTTCCTCTTTTTTTCTTCGCTCTGACCATTCTGATGTCCTTTCACCGGATTCTTTCTTGGTGTACGCCTCCTTGATAAGGTATTTACAGGCCTTTCTTTTGAGTCCCTGTTGGCTTCCAACGCCATGATCTTTTGTAGGTGTGTCACTCGTTTTCATTTTCCATTTTCCACATTCCTACGTTCATCGTTTTGGTTGACAAGCTCGAGCTCTTTCACCCCTGTTCAGATCTTCGTCGGCCTTTCAGGCTTATGTCTCTTTCCCTGCTTATTCCCATCTCTCTATGGCTGTTTTTTGAGTTTTCTGTGTCTAACTCGTTTTGATGTAACTTTGTTGTTTCTGGTACCACTTCTTTATCCAACTTCTTTGATGAGTCTTTTTCCGTGTCTCCGACTAGGGTATGCATCCCGGATGCCATTTCAAGCATATTACCTGTGCCCATAGTATTTAGGGTGATTCCAAGAGTGTTGTGTGTGCATATGCCGAGCCTTGCATTCCAAGCACATGTGTGTGTGTGTGCGTCTGTGTTTGTTTCTGTGTGGTGTGTTTAAAGGATGGCATTGTGTGTGTGTGCGTCCGATGCATGCATGTGTGTGAGTGCGCATCAGATGCCATTTCAAGCATATTGCCTGTGCCCTGTGTATTTAGGTGGAATTCAAGAGTGTTGTGTGTGCATATGCCCAGCCATGCATTCCAAGCACACTTGTGTGTGTGTGTCTGTGCGTGTGCGTGTGGTGTGTTTCAGGGATGGCATTGTGTGTGTGACCGATGCATGCATGTGTGTGAGTGTTGTCTGGGCATCTGCACATTCCGGGTGTCTTGCTGAGAGTGTCTGTGTGCGTGTTTGGTGAAGCACCTGTCTCATTTTTAGACACGCTAATTTCTATACACACCAGGAGCCAGATTATAGAAACGTTGCACCGGTGCAAATGCACATGTTCTCAGTATTAGCACTGGGGCAACGTTTGCCCTATTGCTAAAACCACCGGGACATTACGGGTGCAATTTCCCATGTCATAGCACCAATGCGTTTTCACTGCATTGTTGCACCAGGGTAACATTTGCCCCAGTGCTAACACAGAATGGTTTTAGCACCAGGGCAAACTTTGCCCTGGTGCTAAAATGTATCTTTTCTGAACTGGAGCAAGTTTTGCCTGGTGGTTATACCACCCCAAACTGCACTTGTCGTGGTGCTATGGTTTTCTAATGTGTTCCAGTATTTTTAGAAATCGGGCAAACTTTGCCCTCGTGTTAATATCGTGCAATGTTGCACTTGCACCAGTGCAAAGTGTCTGTAATCTGGCCCCAGGGGTCTGCTGCAGAGGTGTGAATTAAAGCTGCATTTTGGGGATTTCAAAAAGAAACTATCTTTAGCATGGCCGGTCTACTCATGTATGTGTAGTGACCGATCTGATCATGTATGTGTAGTGACTGGTCCGATCATGGATGTGTAGTGACCCGTCCGATCATGTATGTGCAATGTATGTGCAATCAGGCTTTGCTGCAAGGGTGTTATTTTCACCTCCTTCATTACAGAAATAAACTGATATGTTTCTATATGTATTGCAAACAAATAAAGACTATGTGACGTGAGTACACCTGATCTGGGGATATTCGCCAACAGTTTGGCCATCGGCCACATGGTTCATTAATACTCCCGTATATTAATTAAATGTCATTCATATTTGCAGACCGTGTCTCTTCTGGTCAATTGCACAAGTACTGATGGAGGTGGCAGGACCTCAAGGGTCAGAGAGACATGTGCACCCATTGTGTCCTTAGTTCATGAAGGCCTGCTTGGGAATAATACGGTTTACGTCTGCAATATGTGCTCCTTCTAGTAATCAGCTGTTTCAAGGGTCGCCCACCCAAGGCAATGTGGTGCCGGAAGGGTCACATAATGCCATGCCATGAAGGGTGGTCTTACACAGAACTCAAGCGCTGAGCTTCTCAGCCAAAGAGCCTCCTTTTCAACCCCTGCAACCGCACTGGCTACATCAGGGATTATTTGAAGACCAGTACCATGTGGGGCTGGACTCCCTCTATTACTGGGTGGGGGAGGGGGGTTGTATGCCATTAATCACTCCTTGGAGGCTGATCGCCAGCTGAGCGTTCATTGGCCAAATGCTTTGGGTCTTAAAATCCCACTGGCACTTCCTCCCCCTCCCCCACCTTTTATTGAAATCCTAGACACCTCCTTGAAAATACCCTGACAGCCTTAAAAAGAAGGTTACAGGCAGGCAGCCCTGTAAAAGGCTCTCCCCATTGTTTTAATGCCACGGAGCAGAACCGGCCCTGGCTTATTTCGCAGAATTTACGGCCGCACCTGACGCCTCCCCCACCCCCTCTTGGGTTACCGTTCTTCTGCTCCCCGTTTATCCCCCTGTCCTGCTGGGCCTCGTTTGCACCTTTCTGTGGTCTTTCCTGATTCGTGTGTTTCTGTAGGAGGGAGGCGGGAGGAGGTGTGGGCGAAGGCCAGTGCACAACACCTGGGTGCGGGGGTGCAGACACATGTCGTGTTGAAGTGTCGCGTTTTTAAATGTCTGACCCTGTTGTTCTTTCTATGCTGTTTAAGCAGGGCTCTGATTCCGAGTCAGACAGATTCGCACCTTGGAATTGTTCGTGCATTAATGACCATTACAGCATGGGTAAGTCTGAGGGTCTCTGCATGATGTGAGCTTGCTGCTCCTTGGACGGTACAAATGTTGCAAGCATGCAGATTTAAAATACATTTTAAAAGAATAAAACATACTTTTTCATCGCTTGGAAGAAGGAAAACAAATGGGAAATTACCATTTAAGAAAATGCACAGAAGGGTTGCTTACCACCTTCTGTGCATCACGTCGGGAGGGGAAACAGAATGTGGTTCCTTGCTGCTGTGTATAGACCACAGAGCCACAAGGAGTGCAGACGCCATTTTTTGCATTCGCTCCTAGAGGCCTAAGGCTGTATTTACATACGAGTCTTCCCATGCTCACTGCAGACATGGTTCCCAGAGTCCAGTACCCATAACAGGACTCCAAGCACAGCGTCCCCGCTGCACCACTGCCGACGATTACCTATGCGGACAGCACCACTACCAGTGATCATCCTGATGAAGGCCACCACCGCCACGGGCCCTTACCCAGCCCTGTTTGGCCGAAACACTTCAGTGTCGATGTTTTGTGGCACAACCTTTGTATATATGTGTTGATGGATAGTATTGTGTACACTATTTTGTTGAATACCCACGGGCCTACTAGTGTCCCGGGTCACACTCTGCACAAGTTCTATGTCACTACCTACCTGTATTGTATACTCATGCACCACTGTGGAAATTGTCTCTCGATAATTGAAGAGGTTTATACTCACCTGTATTTCCCTTAAGGAAAAACATCTGTCCATAATTTCGTGCTTATCGAAAGTCCTGTAAATGTTTAATTCGATTTATCTGTACAAAATCGTTTTGAAGGCAAAATAAAATAGCTTCAAAACAAGACAGCTGTCTACGGATCTCCCATCCTGATTTCTAGCATTTTACATACAGGTACCCTCCTGGGCATATCATGACTCCGCCAGGCGCACTTTATTGAATCTAGACCACAGATTATCCAATGAGATTGCTAAATAAACACGCCAAGGCGTATTATTGCTGCCAATTGCCTCATACATAATTGGAGATGTTTACTTCCACATCAAAAATCCTTAAAGAGTGCAACATTTCAATTCTAACAACATCTGTCTTGAATTAATGTTCAGAACCAAGATCACAGTGTGTGTGTTCATGTTGAAAGACCTAAGACAACTCCACGCATTCCTCTTCAATAAACACATAAGTGTGTACATGCACGAATGCACACAGCAACATGTTCTAGGGTGCAGGTGCACACGCAAATTCATACCTGTGCGAACACACACGCATGGGCCTACACACAACACACACGCACATATGCACACACAAACACAACTAGTTTTCATTATGGGGGTTGGGATGTGTACGCGGATACTGGACTGGGTTGAGATGTTTAAGTGATTCATTGCAATAGCTGTTTATGCCATTTGCACATATCTGTGAGAATTGACATAATTACCTTCTATGGTTATAGTGCCATTGTTTTAATGAATTGTTTCTGTTTATTACATATTTTGTAAAAAATGAAAACAGTTGTAATGAGAGACACGTTGTTGTGTGGTTCTGCTGGTTCCAAAGGATTCTTGTGCGAAAGACACATGAAGGGTTTAAGAAACTGTGGCTTTCTTTCCTGCTAATGACAAGACATCTCACAGCCTCTGATAGCCTAGGTGAGGTGTCTGTAACATTCTACACTTCAGAAGTTCTGAACTGCAACTCCCATCAGCCCTAGCCAGCATAGTAGATGGACGGAATCATGGGAGTCATAGTCCCAAGCATCTATGGAGCCAAAGGTCGCAGGTCTCTGGCTTCAGGCTTCCTGTACAAGACTACCAATATGCTGGCTCCTTCCTGGCCCAAGAGCTAGTCGGCAAGAGGTGCTTTGAATAGAGTTGCGGTCGTTTTTCTGAGTATTTGGTATTTTGAATTTGCAAAATACGAAAGACAGCGGTGCGGTCCCAGAGAAGCCCAGCTTTGCATGTGGAGACAGTATAGAGGATGGGAGACTGTCCCAGGCAGTTGCTTTACCAGAGGGATGGGGTACACGATTAGGAGAACCTGAAATGAATAGAACTTTACCATCCATCCACAGGTCAGCTCTTGTTCTCAGTTAATGACCACTGGGCAGACGTCTACTTCATGGGTACAGCAACTGCAGTGATTGGGGTGGGCACACGCTTCCGGAGAGATCAGGCGAGAAGATGATGCAGCCATCAGCCCTCTCCTGCCACAGGGGGTCTACACGGGTAGACTGAGGGTGCGAGACGAGCGGAAGGCTGAATGTCAGAGCTAGACGGAGAGGGACGTTTCACGCCCAGCCATGGGCATCAGTTTTAGAAGTGTTTCAAAAAAAGTACTGGAACTGTGACCCCGGCGGCGGACAGAGTAGGCAGGAAGGGAGCAACATGCCAGACATTTTTCATTGGTTGCAATCATGCTGGCTGGCAGCCAATCGAGTTGAAACAGATTCCAGTTGAGCTGTAACTGCTATTGGGTGGTAAAGTGTGGTTTAACTTCACAAACAACAGTTCCAGCATGGTGATAATGGTTATAAAAAGTAGTGGAATTGTTAATAGCAGAAAATGAAAGTAGTGGAGAGCCGCTCCTGACCGTTACCGCTCACTTGGACCACTGCTCTGCAGAGCTTTGCTCCTGGTGTGTGGAGCCTGGAAACTGGTTTCGAGGCTCTTTACAGCCATCATAGCCCTGAAGCCCCAGGCATCCCCGGTAGCTTACGGCCTGCAGTCTGCAGTAGGCAGCACTGTCTCTCTGTCTGTGCAGTTTGTTCTGGGGTGTTTCACAGCGGGTAGCGGGCAGATGATTCTGCTCTGTACAATGCACACTGTTACACTGCAGCACTGCCTCTGCTCTGTACACTGCACCCTGTTACACTGCAACACTGCCTCTGCCTCCGCTCTGTACACTGCACATTGTTACACTGCAATACTGCCTCCGCTCTGTACACTGCACACTGTTACACTGCAACACTGCCTCTGCCCTCTTGTCTTTGTTGTTCTGCCTTGTGCACTTTACACACCTGTAATTCTGTAATCCTGCTCTGTCCTGCCCCTGTAGTTGACCTGAGGCTCAGCCCTGCCCTGCCCTCCGCAGGTCGTATTGGGTTGACAGGCGTGCTGGTAGGCGGGCAGGCAGCCTAGGGGTGCTGGTAACTAGTTATTACTAGCAATACTGTGGAGATAACTTTGGAGTCAACGGACTGGCACTGCCATACTGCTACTGAGTGCTACAGAGTGCAACTGAGCGCAGGCATTTCACCAATCAGTTTTCCTGATGCCCTCATTCTTGGTCCTTTGAAAAGGACAATGGGTATGGAAAACCACTCCCAATCACGCCCAGAGTCTGTGAACGGACAAGAAGCAATATGCTGTGGTGTATTTCTTACAGGCCTTTCACTTTTGGAACTAGGATTAAGGGAAAGAGGAAATTGTGGGGAGCGTTCTGTTGGAGCGTAATGTGGAAGCGTTACTGGTCAAGCACTTTGGAAGAGTGCTGCATGGTAAAATCAAACTTTGGATTGATACCAGCAGCATTTTTGATGAAATAAAATTGGTTTTCCTCCTATGACTGGGCACAAGTGAACACATTTTACATCTTTATCTGATCCTGGAAACCCACTTTATTTAAAGTATGAACCAATACATCTTACCTTTATGGACCTGCGCACAACCTTTGACACGGTTAATAGGAAAAAGTGGTGGGCTGTGCTTGGGTCTCATGGTTGCCAATGGGGGTAATAGATATCTTGAATAGTTTGCACAAAAATATCCAGGCCTGTGTGAGAAGTGTTTTTTTTTTTTTTGGCGATGTGTAATGGCCCCTGTTTTTTATCTGTACATCAACAGGCTGACGGAGGTATTGAAGCGGGCCAGCACGGACATGTCAAAAATGAATGGGAAGTCAATACCGGTCTTGGCATACGCCGATGACACGGTCCTGATTGCTTACGCCAAGAGCCTTGCAGGACCTTGTGACAGCATACACAGACTTTATGACATCACTAGACCTGAAAGTTAATGCTGCCAATCGGCTGTAATGTTGCGTCACCTGTGTAGGAAGAGCCCGAACTTGGCACCAATGCTTACTAATGGTGTAATAATCCCAAGAGTGCAGCCATTTGATTATCTGGGGATAATACGTCTTACTCCCAATCTGAAACCGGTGGCACATATTGAGAAACAATGGGTCAGGTTTAAGCGAGCTGTCTCACTGGTCAAGGGGCGGGGAAGGTCAATTGTGCCCCTTTTCCTGCGAGGCAGAGGAGTAGATTCTGCACGTTGTACTCTTCTGTCCAGCTTTTAAAGACATCAGAGAAAGAACGCTGGTCCCAACTCTTAAAGGTAGACACTTTGCACAATGTCGACCCGCCTTGTTATATCTTCTAGAGCCTGTAGAGCCTGTGTGTGAGCTGGCCGTTGCTGACAGGCTTTTGCTATTCGGGCATCTGTTTTATCTATTATTTCCATCTGATGGATGTCCCGTCCTCGTCTGGTTTAAAATAATATACAGGGTGTGAAAGTCAAAGAAACTGAATGGGGTGGGGCATATTTTAGCATATTATCCTGCTGCATGGGTATTTATGCACAGGCTTTTAAGAAGGACAACACCGGTCTTAAGACGAAAGGAGAGAATATCACATTTGTCAATTTGTATTTGGATCTAGCTGGAGCACAATGTTCTAAAAACTGCTCTCCAAGATCCTTATCGGACATAGGGGTTGAAACTTAGCATTCATGGAATTTGTACTAATGTTTTTGAGATTCGTATTGTTGAGAATGTTGTATTTATGTTTTTATGCTTTTATGGGGACATTGCTGAAATAAAGTGATTTTGTTGTTGATTGAGGGACTGGGAGGTTGAGCACAAAAACATATATGCAACTTATAAAGTGTGTAGGGATTTACAGTAGCAAACACATCCTTGTTAAGTTTGGCCGAGACCAACAGAATTCAAGAGCCAGCCTATAGAAAGACCTGCGGTCCTTAGTACATATCACGTTTACATCTAAACACCATCCTAGATAAAGGCGCGGGGGGGGGCTCACTTTCTGTAAGCTGCAGACAACTGCAGCTCAATTCATAGCATAACCACCGAATGCAACATAACTTTCATAGAGTATTCCAATGCACTGACTGCAAATTGGGCCAAGAGCAGACAATGTCTGGCAAAGCCTAAGACATGGGAAGATATTGCGAAGGCTAGAGTCTAGTAGGGATGGTTTAGAATTGGCAGAGAAGAAGTGAATTCAATCTGTGCAGCTCTCGCTTACTTGAAGTACGAGCTTTCCTTTTTGCTGTGAAAGGATAACCTCAGGGTTGCAGCTAATGTTTTTTTTTCTTCCCAAGACAGGAAGGTACTTTGTAGCTATCTCTGATGTGACCAGGTAATGCTTCATTTTCTTCAGTTCTGGGATGCTTACATCACTTTTTCTTTAAAACTGGTACTGACTGAGGAGGGGCCAGCAAGAAGGTGTCCAGTCCAATGTTGTGCAACTTTCTCTTTCGGTGTGCTGAGAATTGTAGACAACAGGCATTGCTTTCTGCTCTAGCACCTTGAAGCGTATGTTGTGCTAGATGGAATTACAAATAATGATCTCAGACCATATAATCGGACAGACTCAAGGATTATTTCAAAGTACTACTTTATTCTCAGTTTATAAAGCAGGGAGAACTGACAGACATGGGACTGATGCATGCACACTCGCACAATAGACTGATTAAATAACGGTGTTATACCCCAAATATGCATCAACTATCACACCGTTCTACATGGCAAGTTATAAAACGTATTGAGGGAAGGGATTGGTTAAGGGAACATGGATATGTATAGAACATATACAAATGAATGCGTCATCGGTTGCCCCTTATCTGTAGGACACGCCATGAGCTTCCTCTAAATATGTATAGTATTGATTATAGCAGACTAATCAACAGTGGATTGGTCTTTGCAACACTGTATGTTAGCTTGTCACTCAACCCCATTGATTGGTCAGCATGCTATCCCAATCTTGGACGTGTAGCTCTTCAGCGGCATGTATGTGAAACAAAACGTAGGTGTTTGAATCCCATCAGACTACTCCCTGTTTTCCCAAAAGTCCATCATCTCGCATCGGTCAGCCATTAGCCAAAGTCTTCCCTCTGTAGATGAACTTGTAGCCTGCTCACTGTCCTGGAACATTCAAGGGAGTGTGAGCACACCACTGTCTTCGCCTGAGGCTCTAATGAATAGCCCTTGTTTTCAACTTCTGAGTCACGTGTGAAGAGACCACGAATCTGTCCATTTCAACCTTCTATTTACTACATTTGGGTTCAATTATGCTGGGTGCTGTTATTCCTCTTGGCCTCTAGAGACGGGCTCACTCCATCATGCATAGACTTCATACACTTTTAATTGTCCAATACTTTGGCTGTTGCAGATGTTTTCTTCTTTTTTTAATTTAAGAGACATCTGCCCTTCGTTCATAGCTTATCTTGGTTAGGTCCCCTTATGCCTTGCAATTATTCCATAAAATAGCATCCTTGATCCTAGGCCAACACAGTATTCCTGTTGTTCTGCACAAAGAGCTTTCCTGATTCTGCAACATTGGTCTCTCTCTGAGGTCGCTTGGTTGAATTTGATATGAGCCAGAGTCAATTTTGCTATCATGGCCCTCCTTACCACGTTATATATTCCTCTATAGCAAACCTCTATATGGCTCCTTTCTGCTTTACATTAGTGCATATTTATATTCATTGACCAGTAAGTTACTTCATCTTCTTTGTATGCACGATTACTTTTGCCTCAGGTACATATTTCGCTTAGTGCTTCAGTCACATTATTACTCTTAAGTGTTTTCATGTTGTTTTAGCATTGGTTTTATATCCTCTTCAGGACATCACTCTGCCCTCACCAGATTTCTCTTGAACGTTCCATGACATCCATAGGTGCGTGCTGACATCCTTCCATGCGGCGTCCTTCCACACTTTCAGTGAGAGGGTAAATTCTGTAGGGCTGTCTGAGTGCATAGCGTCGCTCGTACACCCGATGCGGTATAGGAACAATGCAGGGGGTCCCACATATAGCCCTTCTCCTGCTGTTCCAGTCTGATGGAGGTGAGGGGGCTGGAGCTAGGGAAAATGCATCCCCCTGCTCCTCTACAGCTTTGTCTCAGGAAGAGACAGATGGATTTGTAATTTACTATGGTGGTCAGTGATGGGATTAGTGGATAGGTGACCAGAACATGTACTTTGCTCATCAGGTTTTCAACACCTTCGCTTCACACGTCCAGATTTACAAGTAGTATTGAATCTAGTGCAGGTGAATTTAGAAAACAGCATTTAAAGCATTAAAAGCATGTGTAAGTTTAGAAATAGCCAGGACCGTCTGGGAAAGAGCTGTCATCCTTTTCTTATGCTGAGGGACAAATGCCCTGCATGTGACAGCCAAACCCTTAAAGGGTAAAATGTATTTGCCTGACCAATGGGGGTATCCAGGCCAAAATGTTGTTGACACATTTATATTGCCAAACATTATACTTTTTGGAGGCCATTTTATATTGGAGACCAGGCTTCCCTCACAGCAATTGTTTTGGAAAGCCACAATGTCGGCTTAACCAGTTGCTGAATTGTGCGATTGTTGTACTGTCATTGACATAGATTCTCCCCCGAAGCTGCTCTGGATCATCGGTTGAGGAGACACCCTCAAATCTCTCCCAGTGGGGCGAAGAGTGGAGACATGATGCACAGCTGTTTTATCTGCACTTGCTCTTAGAATATTATGGACATAGCTCTCACATGTGTCCAAAAGGATGACAATGCATATTTAAACAAGCATTGGCTACATCAACAGTTTGGGCTTTTGGGTAGGCATGGGAAAGGCACTTGCCAGGAACTGCCATAGTGGTATTAACTGCCAATTGAGGGTAGTAGCTGCAAAATGGGGCGAGTACCTGGGCATCTAATAGCAGTGCCTTGTAAATGCCTAACACTAATAAACAAGCCAAAACTGTTGCTTTGCCATACTTGATTTTACCAGGCCTTCTTTGCAGGATAGGCGTGGTGCTTATAAATCGAACCTGAAGGCAGACCTGGTTAAGACATTTATATTGCACCTGTAGCATGTTTACTGCCCTTAGACTGCTTTGAAAAAGCACTGGCCGGCATTTTGAGTGCAATGTTTGATGGTAAGCCTTGATTAAAGCAAGCTCAGCGAGTTCCCAGGAGGAGGACCTTTGGACAGGGAGGGGTAGAAGCTGGGTGGGAATGGCCATGGGGATTAGCATAGTCATTGGCAGTCAATGGGTGGGCAAATAACCAAACAACATCTACAAGTGTCCCTCCTCATATGACATCTCTCCCTATCTCCCCTCTAACGCCATAGTTGTGGCTTATAGGTGTTGTACGCATTCCTAATAGCCCAAACTAAAAAGGGCAGTGTCAATGAATGTTTGAAGCATCCCTTACACGTCACCCATGGTTTGATTCTTGTGTGAAAACCTGGACGGTGTTGACACAAATACTGTAGGAAATATTTATGATCAAGAAGTGAGTGGTAATGTAGGGCCTGATTAATGGAAAAGTGTGCATTGATCCCGCACATCCTGCGCTCCGACGACGACTCTGCGGGGCCCCATGCGCAAAGTTTCATTTATTAAAACCACATTTCAACCCGACCCGCAAAGAAAACCGAACTGCACAAGGAACGCCCATGACATGCCCCCATGCAAACCAAAAACATAGCCATAGACCAACCATTTGGCAAGCCTGTGTGTCTACCACTGACCCAACACCCAGCACCCCTGCAAACCTGCATGAGGTACCCAATAAGAAATGACTGCACCCCTGCGAACCTGCAAAAGCTCCCCCATAAGTAACGGCTGCACCTCAGCCAATCTGCGCAAAGCACCATGCAAGTAACAGCTGTACACCTGCGAACCTGCTCAATCTCCCCCGTAAGTAAAGGCTGCACCACTGCGATCCTGCGTGAGGCACCACTTAAGTAATGGCTGCACCCCTGCTAACCTGTGCGAGTTCCCCATAAGTAACGGCTGCACTCCACCAAACTGAGGGAGACACCACGTAAGCAATGGCTGCACCCCTGCGAACCTGCCCGAGCTCCCCCAGAAGTAACAGCTGCACCCCAGCCAATCAGCACGAGGCGTCACCTATGTAACGGCTGCACTCCTGCACACCTCTGCAAGCTCCCCATATCATTAATGACTGCACCCCATGCGATCCTGCTAACCCTCCACCCTACTCCCAACACCCCCAAAATGCAGCCAAATACCCCTACTTTACAGCAGCTCCCTCAAGTCCAGACACCATCCACCAGGCCCCCTCACCCCAGACACCACCCCCAGGCAGCTCCCTCAAGCCCAGACACCACTCACCAGAACCCCCTACCTTCAATGCCACCCTCGGGCAGCCCAACAAGACCCCACACCACCCCCAGACCCCCTCACCTCCAATGCCACCCCCAGGCAGCCCAACAGGTCCTCACACCACCCATCAGCCCACCTTGCCTCTCACCCCACCACCAGGCAGCTCCCTCAAGCCCAGACACCACCCACCAGCCCCCCTCAGCTCCAACGCCAGCCCCAGCCAGCCCCATGGGTCCTCACACCACCCACCAGCCCCCCTCACCTCTGACACCACCCCCAGGCAGTTCCCTCAAGCCCAGACACCACCCACCAGCCCTCCTCACCACTGACGCCACCCCAGGCAGCACACAGGTCCTCACACCACCCACCAGCTTCCCTCACCTTTGACACCACCCCCAGGCAGCTCCACAGGTCCTCACATAACCCAACAGTCACACTCACCTCTGACACCACCCCCAGGCAGCTCCCTCAAGCCCAGTCACCACCCATCACCCCCCTCACCTCTGATGCCACCCCCAGGCAGCCCCACATGTCTTCACACCACCCACCACGCCCTCACCTCTGCCGCCACTCCAAGTCAGCCCCACCTGTCCTCACACCACCCACCAGTCCCCCTCACCTCTAACACCATCCCCAGGCAGCCCCACATGTCCTCACACCACTCACCAGCCCTCCTCACGTCTCACACCACCCCCAGGCAGCCCCACATGACCACACACCACCCATCAGTCCCCCTCACCTCTGGCACCACTCCCAGGAAGCCCCACAGGACTTCACACCACCCACCAGCCCCCCTCACCTCTGACACCACCCCAGCCTGGCCCTGCCACATAACCCCCTACCAGTACAATGTTGACCAGCAACTTACCTCAACTCCACTGGCATGCCACCAACATGAAACACACTGGCCACCTACGCCCAAAGACTTAGCAACTGTGGGCACTGATGCAGAATCCATGGGCCTCATTACGAGGCGGGTGGTAAGGGATTACCAGCACTGGTAAGGGCACCTGTGCCGGTAATCCCTTACCGCCCTACTACGAGTTCCCTTTGCGGGTCCTTCCTTAACACCTGGTTTTACCAGGCATTAAGGACGGGACCCGCAAAGGGACTTTAGAGCTAATAATGGTACCGTAATTTGCGGCACCGTATTAGCACCTTCCCCATTCCCATTGAGCCCTATGGGGGCTCAAATGGGAATGGGAAAGGGCCCTGGTGAATGGGGAATTACCAGTCCCGCCAGCCTTGGAATGGGCCGGTAATAGCTCCATTCACCAGGGCGGAGTGGGTAAGGTTTTGGAGGCAGCCATGGCGCTAATAGCCCCATGGCTACCTCGAACCTCGTAATGAGGCCCCATGTCTGTAGCTCATCACAGGACTCTCTGGTACATCAAAACCAGTGGCACAGCAACAGGACATCAGACTACACAGTGAAAGCACCATGTACATGTGACACAGTAAAGCAGTGCAGTGCAATGTGATGTATCATTGTGCCCATGTGCCATTGCAATGGCCTCAAAGTGCCATAGGTGAATGACCTAGGTGGACACAAGTCCCAGACATCACTGATAGGACAGAGTCACATTTAATGTGAGTGCATAGAATCAAGCAACAATCAATGAATGAAGGGACTCGGTTAGGAAAGCATAGCATTCCAAGCCCCTGCAACTAACGCAAGTTGAACAGGCATGTGTCGGAGTGATGCAAAGGAAGTCTGAGAGTGCACGAGGCAAGCAGATGGATGATGTGTACTGCCAGATATTATAAAACTCACATGTGGAGATGAAGCATTCCAGTGGCAGATGTGAATCATGACATGAGAGCATCCACTGGCTGGCTGGTAGCTGATGTATGCAGGCCACGCATTGTGAGGCACACCCATCTGCGCCCCACTACTGCACAATTGATGAATGTATGCCAAACATCCACAGATAGGCCATCAAACCACATGACAGTCACAGAACAAATGCATACCAGAATCAGTAAAGAAAATGCAGAACATGAACAAAGAGACAACATCCACTGTGTGCTTAATAAAGAGAAAGCTTATTATCAGGCTGTCCATCAAATAACCAGAAAAAAATACCTAATTAAAAATAATGCAGGGGGAGACCCCTGTATCCCTCCCACTTCTTCTTGCCTTAACTTATACCCTTACCCCACCCCTCACCTTTTTTAATGAAAACCCACAAAAATTCCTAACAGGTGCGACCAAAAAAATGCGGTCATTTTCTCTTAGGTATTCTCGTATTCGATTTTTGCTTATCTGTATTACGAATATTTACACTACTAAAACCTCTACGTGGTAGTGGGAAATGTCCAAGGGTAAAAATGAACATAAGTCAAAAAAAATGAAAACCACACAATTAACTATATACATAGGCAGCGGACTCAATAGTCTCTCATCACGTCCTAACCTTGGAGGTGGGCCAACGTTCGGTCCTGGATGACTTGCAGGCCTTCCCTCAACCTACTCCTCCTCTGCATCCCTGCAAGCGTCCTCCAGTATGGCTACCCACCTTAGTGTCCTTCATTTGACCACCTCTGTCCTGGTCTTAGCAACCCGTGGCATCCTTGCCCACTGCCTCTCCGCAATCCGCTGCATCCTAAAGTCCATCCGGACTCACACCAATTGCCTAAATCTGTGACACTCCTCCTGCCAGGTGACCGAACTTTGCTGCCTCTCTTTGCACCCGATGTTGTTGGGCCCTGCTGGGCTTTCCTCTGCCCACTCCTATAATGCTGCTGCCTGGCAAAGTGTACCCACGCATATACCCCCCACTGACTGCATGATGCACTATGGGGGGGGATACATTACCAGCATTGAACTGATGTGCCAGTTGTCCCAGAGATGCCTGTTCCTGTGTAATTGCCTGGCAGACACAGTGACCACCCCTTTTGTACTTGCTGGGACTTCCACCTGAGGCAGGGACGTGCTGACCACCAGAATGAGTGGTGTGGGTGAGATTGGAGTAGAGGGGGCCGTGATGGAAACTGGCAATGATGGCCCCCGGAGGATGACTGGGGCACAGAGGAGGCTGTGGAGGATGGGGCAGCTGAATGTGCCAAAGCACAGAGACCACCTGAGAGCAGCGCACATGCCAGCTGGGCCAGGTAGAGGGTCATCGATTTGTGATGCTGTGAGAGGCCTGAACGAATCTCTATCACACATCAATTCTGTCCGCCTTACAATCCCAGCCAGCAGGGCATGCAGCATCTCACGGGTCATCTCTCTGGCCCCAAGGGGGGTCATGGACTTGGATGGAGGCATCCACAATTGTGGTCAATGCTGCATCAGATGGAGCAGGAACAGGAGGTTGGGCAGCTCCCTCCCCAGTGCACTGCACATCCTCCTGTCCCAGGTCCAGGGGTGCTGCCTAAACACCCTACTGGATGCCCCTATCAGACCCCGTGCACTACCTTCATCAGCCTTCTCCTCCACCACCTCTTCCATCTCACTGTATTACTCCAGAGAGCCATCCTCCCTGGATGGCCCTCCATTTCCACACCCACGCCCACAGCCACTGGGGAGTCCCCCACCACAACAACCTCCTGGGACATACACCTAGCAGCTCTGCTTGATGCAACATGCGCTCTCCCAGCCAACTCACCCTGAGATGATGTGGAAATAAGAGTGGCAGGCCGGGGTATTGATATTGATATTGATATTTTATTTATATCGCGCACATACACAAGTCTTTCAGAGCGCGACAAGGCAAGGGAGGGGAACAAGGGAGAAAAAAACAATGATCTTACTCGGCCCAGTGACATTGAGAACGCACGAGTGCATGAGAGAGGGAAAGGGGAAAGTGCATGGGGGGGAGAAATGGAAAGTGCTAAGCAAAGGGATACAGATAATATATAATAAATAAATAATAAAAAGCAACAAACAGTAGTAGTGCAGCCAGCAAGTGGCAAGTGCTAGGTTTAAGGCAACACACAGGGTGTGTCTGATAAGTGCAGAAAGAAGGGGGGACTGCATGGGTGCAGATACAGACCCCAGTGCAAGGGATTGCCAGGATGCAGCGTGGGTGGGTTGCAGGGTGAGCAGGTACCTGGGCCAGAAAGTCAGAGGGTAAACCAAGTGCACAGTTCAGAGACAGAGCAGATCAGCAGGAGCAAGGAGGAGTGAAGGCAGAAGCAAAGAGGAAGGTCTTGGGGTGCTTCCGCAACCGGAGATGGTTCTCCTCAAGTTTCAAAGTGGCAGGGAGGCTGTTCCAGAGGGAGGCCCCAGCCGAAGACAGAGATCTACCCACAGCTTGTTTCTTTGAAAAACAACTGACCCTGAGGGAATTGGAGGTGGCGGAGCGAAGTGCTCGGTAGGGAAAGTATTTACGGAGGGACAGCTGAAGGTATTTTTGACCCAGGCCCCAGAAAGCCTTGTGGACAATGCAGAGGGTTTTGAATTTAATCTAGGCTGCCACTGGGAGCCAATGGAGAGATTTCAGGGCTGGAGAGATACGATCTCAGGGCTTGGAGTCAAGGACAAGTCTTGCAGTCCTGTTCTGGATAACTTGCAAAGGCAGAGAGTAGAAGGAGGTAGATTTAGAAAGAGGCTATTACAATAATCCAACCTAGAGAGAACCAGGGCTCGAGAGACAGTGTGCTCCTGGGGGAAGGAGAGGAAAGGCAGAATACCTCTGAGGAGGTGCAGTAGGAAGTTTGACTTTTTAGAGACATCAGAGATGTGGGCAGAGAAGGAAGGCTTGGAGTCAAAGATGACCCCGAGGTTCTTACTCTCGCAGTTGGGGGTAGGAGGAGGGCCAAGGGAGGCTGGTCATAGAGTGACAGGAAAAGAGGGGGAAGGTGTGCCGATGAGGAGGATCTCCATCTTGCTGGCATTCAGGCAGAGATCGTTGGCGGCAGACCAATCCTGATTGGCAGATAGGCAATCCGAGATGAGAGAAGGAGTGGAGTTGTCAGAGGGAAGCCTGAAAATGAGTAAAGTGTCGTCAGCATAGCATTGAAAAGTGGAGCAGAAAATGGCAATACAGTGGGCAAGAGTTGCCAGGTATTGATTGAAGAGCCAGGGTGAGAGGTTAAACCCTTGGGGAACACCACAGGTAGAAAGGGAGATAGATGAAACGAAGGACCCAAGTTGGACCTGGGAGGGTCGATCAGAGAGGAAAGAGGTCAGCCAGGCCAGAGCCCGATCGGTGATACCCAGGTTGTCACGGAGACAGTTGAGCAGGATGGTATGGGTGACCATGTCGACGGCAGAAGAGAGATCGAGTAGGATGTGGACAAAGGGGATGTAAGAGTCAAGGTTGGAGAGCAGATCTTCACAGATGTTCAGGAGAGCTGTTTCCATGCTTCTGGCAGCTCTAAAGCCAGAATGATGGTTGTGGAGACAACCAACAGAATCAGAGTGAAGGTTAAGCTGTGAGATGGCCAGCACTTCAAGGAGTTTGCCCAGAAAAGGACTGATGGAGATTGGGCGACAGTTAGCCAGGCAAGAAGGTTCAGCTGTGGGTTTCTTGAGAAGTGAGTGCACAAGAGAGTGCCTCAGAGGGGCGGGGAAGGCTCCTCAGGCAAAAGAGAGGTTACAGAAATCAGCCAGGGCAGGAGTGAGGGTGTCAATGTGGTCCTTGATGGTTTTGGAAGAACAGGGAGGAACCTGTTTTGACAAGACTTTCATAGATCGGACTTGTCTAGAGACCTCATCAGGGGAGAAAAGAGGAAAGGATGAGAAAGAGGGTGGGGAGTGACTGTACGAAGGCCAGAGTTCACAGAAGGAGAGGGGAGGAGAGGAGGAGGGGACGAGAGGGTGGTCAGGATGTCCCGGGTTTTAGAGATGAAGTGAGAGGCAAGGGCCATGCAAAGGGCCTGGGAAGCGACAGTAGATGTAGAGAATGCAGCAGGGTTGGCAGATTTTAAAGAGTTTGGCAGAGTTGTTAGGTGCCGCAGGTGGTGGCAAAAGCCTTGCTTTGATCTGGTGGCTCTGTCCCTGCCATTCTACACACGAGCCGCAGCAACTGTGGACAATGGGAGCCAAACACATTATCATCAGTAATGTCATCAATGGATGTGTGGCATACACAACATAAACATAACATGCAGCATGTTTCAACCATGAACTGAAACACACATGAACATGCCCAGGCAAAATGCATTTCATATGCAGCATGAGTATAGTTTGAAGGCTGAATCACAGTCATGACACATGCAAATGTCAACAAAGCACACAGTACAGTGGCCAACAACACATCACCTAAAACAGGCAACACTACCATACAATGACTGATGAACACAAGTATACCATGCAGCCATGGGCATGGGAACAGCACCAGGGCACTTGCCACACAAACACAGTCACCTATGTGCACATGCGACAGCATGACCTGCAAGCAAGCAACATGTACCGGCACACATATCTGGGAACAAATTGCACATGTCAGATGGCCAAGCATGCATATATTTTATGCACACGCAGACACTTGTGTTACAAATGCAGTGGGTTGAGAGGGCACGTCCCTGTCCCGGAGATGTCAATGCATCAACTTGACATACACAGGCATCAATGCACACGTGTCACTCTAGGCAGATATGTCTGCATGGATGCATGGTCAGGTGTGCCACACACAGAGTTATCCATCATGAATGTCACTCACATGTCCACAACATAGCATGTCCGCATCTATCCTGTCCCAACACTTGGTCCATGATCTCACACAGCAAGTGCCCAAGTAATAGTAATTAATGCGCAATCTGCCAATACTCACGCAAATGCCAGAATACCATATATGGCACCACATATGCCCAGCATTGGCATGAGTCAGCAAGCTGCTGCATTTTACACCATACACAAGCTACAAACAGGATGTGCCATTTGCAAACATGCATGACACACATACGCTCTGGAGTATTGGCCCACATGGGCACTCACCAGCAGCTTCCAGACAACTTCTCCAGGCCAGTAGCTGGGAGCGGTGGTCCGTATAGAACCTCTGAAGTACCCACACCTCTACCTGGGTGAACCAGTGTCAGCCTGCATGGTACAACTCCATGGTCAGTGTCCTGCCAAGGTCTGCCATCATCTTGGAATGGCTATGGGTCTTGAAATTGTCCCAACGTTTACGGACCGTGTTCTTGGTGAGGACTGTCACCCCTTTTGTGTTCATGACAGCTGTAATCTCATCCCAGATTTTCAGCCTGGCATCATTGCCCAGCTCGGTAGCTGGGTTGAAGAGCGTATCATAGGCACTCAGGACCCGATCTACTAGGATGCCAACTTCAGTGGAGGTGAAGTTGGCAGTCCACTGTCTCGACATGTAGGTGCTGCATGCCTCATATGATGTAGATGGGGCAGACATGGCACCCCCGATGCAGGTATGGCTTCCAAGTATCTTGGGTAGGTGCTGTGGAGCTGTAGTGATGTTGGCAGGGAGAGGTGGAAGTCCCAAGGACAGAAGAGTTGGTAACAGGACCAACACAAGACTACAGGCAAAAATGTGACAGCTGGCACACCAAGACAGTGCTGGCTGCAGGCAGACACTCACTCTCAAGCAGGCAACAACAGTGTAGGAGTGAGGAAGGCAAAGCAGGGCCGGAGGAGGCAAACACAGCAGTTTGTAGTTAGGAGGAATTGTGGTGTGCATCTTATATTTGCATCATCTGATAGCAGAGTAAAGGCCCTTAACGCAAAAGTTACGTTGTGCGTGAGGCACGCCTACGCATGGTGTGATATAAGGCACGCGACATGCAACACTGGTTGTGCGTGTAAAGGTACGATCCGGATGAGTTTCTCAGACGTATTTGGGTGTGCTATGCAATCCAGTTCCTTCAGGTAACGCGTACTGCATTTTTCTTTTTAGGGGTTTGCCTCTGCTTGTATTCTTCTACTTGTTCCGGCTTACGGTGTGTCATGTATGCCATTTTTGAGTGTCGGGTTCCTCTGCGTATCACGTAGCATTTTCTTCACTACTTGGAAGCTTTCCAGGTATTGCACACCATATTTTTGAGTCCGTAGGCATCTCTGTGTGTCATGTATCACTTTTTTCAATTGTTTGACGCTTTCTGGGTATCACATATGCAGTTGTTGTGTTTTGGGGTGCCTCTGTGTATCGCATACTGTATTTTTGGGATTTTGGGGTGAATAGGAAACTTGCTGGACCACACATCTATGTCGCACATCACGTAGACTGTTTCCTTCCTCATATTGCCCGGACGATAACTTGGTGTGTCTGTGACATGAGTGGAAAGGCCTCAAGTGGGAATGGGAGCAGGTGGGGTTGGGATGTGGTGAGAACACATCTGCCCCAGCCCCAGGGGGTCAGGGATGTGGTGTGGAGATATCTGTCCCAGCCCCATGGAGTCAGGGACATGGTGTGGAGACATCTACCCCAGCCCTATGGTGTCGGGGACATGATGTGGAGACATCCGCCCCAGCCCCAGGGGGTCGGGACGTGGTGTGGAGACATCTGCCCCAGGAGGATGTTGCAGACCCCAGTCCACAGGTGACGAAGCACCTGGGCGCCAACGTGGTCCCAGCCAGACAGGTGCAGCACCAACACCTAAGGCCACTCGGGCCAAGAAGGGATGCCCTTCACAGCACTAACAGGATCCACCCCTAGATATGGCACAGGAGATGGGTCTGCAGAGGAAGAGGAGTTTCACTGATGAGGAGCTCCAGATCTTCATTGACTACCTGACCGATTACTATCATGAGATGTGCCAGTATGTGGGGAGCACCCATACACCTGCACAACGGATGGTGCATTGGCAGTGGGTCATGGACCAGATCAATGCATTAGGTGTGGAAATGTGCACTGCTGCACAGGTTGTGAAGAGGTGGAATGACCTCACACGTAGGACCAACCACAAGCTCAGTGTCAACCCGGCCTCTGCAATGACAGTTGGAGGAGGGCCACCAGAGGAGGAGCAGCTGCCACTGGATGAATTTATCACCCATGAGCAGGTGCAAGGCATGGGAGGCCTGGAGAACTACGAGGACACATCCAGTGACTGGGTTCTATTGTGCATTGTATGTTCTACCAATCATGCATGACTCACCATAAATGTGTAGTGGTACATCTGGCGGCAGTTGTTTAACATCCTTGTGGAATGCATGTTTACTGACGTCTACACTCATGTCACATGGCCTTCATTCTGGGAGTATCCTGTGTGATGGACATGTGTGGCACATGCCAGTGTGACAATACACATCACCTACAGGGTACTCCCCTGTTTCATGGGCAAGACATGACACACCTACACATACTGTTGTCTGCTAGATTCTTGTGGCGTGTCACTCAGCACTTCTCGACAGGTACATACGATATATGTTAAACAATCACATCATTTCATGCTGAATTGCATATTCATTTTGTCACCTGATCCTATGGGATGCCTTCTCATGATGCAAATCAGAGCTGTCTATCATCACGCCCTGTGTTCTGCTCAGTGTGAAGGTGCATCAGTGCCCACAGACCACAGCCCCAAGTTGCAATTACACTTGTATGGTGTAAGGGGTTACGTCATTCACTACATGTTGTACCATAGCTGATGGTGGGTCGTCATGCAAAGGTTACCATCCTTGCAATCAGAAAATGACATGCCTGCAGACAGATCATGTGAAAGTTTATGGGCATCATGAATGGTAATGAGTGTGCCTGTCTGAATACCATTCTATGTATGTGCATGGTAGCTGTTCAAACATTTCAACCAATTTCAAATTGGTAGCACCTGTCTGACATTAAAGGCCTGTATGTGTCCATCAGTTGATACTTGACAGGCACATGCCTTGTCACCACCATCATTGTGTTGTACAGTTGTACGCACATTGGCCTGTCTGTGAACTAGATACATGTATACACCTCCATTCACGTGTCATCTGTCTGATAAGGTGAGGCAGGCATGCCAGCAACATCGCCCACTCAGATGTGGCATGGTGGCACTGTTGCTCCTTGTGTAACGTAATTATTATTTTAGGCAGTGCAGGTTTGCACTACGAGCATGTACGGCCATGAACAATGACCTATCATTGTGGGATTTCGTTCATAGACAGGGACCGATTTGCAAATGAGAACACCTATACTGGGGACATTGCTGTAGAGATTGTATGTTGCACATTATAGGCCTTGTATGACATTAATCACTATGTCCGACAAAGATGTCTCAGGATATGTTGTATGGGCTCCACCTTTACACATACACAGCCTCCCCACTAGTATGAAGGGAGCATAAGCAAAAAGGCAGGGCCATGTTACTGTTATGCGGATGACACGTAGCTCTCATCAAAGCCTCACTCGTCTGCCTCCCCCTCAACCTCACCCTCTCTCATTCATGACTGCCAGTCTGCTATACAGGCATGCTGTTCAGCTAACAATCTCTGCCCCTATGCCATTATGACAGAGAAACTTCTCATTGGGAACCCTGCTACCTCTATCCCTCCCACACTCTGGCCACACTTCATGGTCCCACTCCCCTCATCCTCTTGGGTGTCAATAAACCTTGGTGCCATCTTCAAATCCTTTCTCCATCTCTATTCAGATCACAGACCTTGCCTAGAAAGGCCACTTTCAGCTACACCTTTTCAGAGGCATTTTCCCTTACCCCACCTTCCCCCAGAACATCAATGTCTCCCGAGATTTGGTCCTTTCTAGGCTGGACTACTGCAACAGCCTATTCCTCAATCTGCCAAATTCCCCCTTCGCCCCATTCAACTAATCCATAACAGAACTGCAAGACCTATCCTTGGCTTCAAGCTCAGGGACCTCATCACTCCAGCCCTGTAATATCTCGACTGGCTCCATGTTGCTGAAAGGATCCAGTTCAAGACTGTCTGCATCATCTGCAAGGCTTTCTGGGGCTTGGGTCCACTCTACGCCCAACTCTCTCTCCCTAAATACCTCCCTGTCAGAGCCCTTCAATCATCTAGCTGTGAATCTCTGCAGGTCAGATGCTTTACTAATCAGAGATTGGGGTGGTAGATATCCCTCCTCTGCAGGTGCCTCCTTCTTGAACTGCTTACATTCTGTTCTCAGACTTCAGCCGGATTCTGTTAAGTTCCAGGGGCTTCTCAGGACCTTCTTACTTTTCTCTCTGCCTCCCCTGCTAATGTTCTTGTCTGCCTCTTGACTGGCTGCCTGGTTCCTTCAGAGGCTTACATGGCACCAGGGCCCCCCTACGCAAGTCTACCCTTGCACTTTGCCACCCCTGACAAACCCCCTTACCTGGCACTTGCCCTTCTGGTCCTCTCCCACTGCACTGGCCTGGCAAGGTCAGCACACTTGTTGCCCTTGCATCCCCTACCTCGCACTTGGCTCGTGGACCTTCCATCCCCTGCACGCTCTGTTTTCCCTGTCTCTGTCCAGCTGGCACTCATTTTTTCACTTCTTTCACTGCACTTGCACAATGCAAATGTCACAAGGCCTAGTATGACCACTTTCTTTGTTATCCTCCCTGTTCCCCAACCCTTGTGTCTTGTGGCTCAATACACATCGAGTCTAGGCACATTGTGAATACCCAACAACAATCATGGAATATATGTTTATACTGACAGTGTTGGCATCTGCGTCTCTACTCAGTTCCAGCCTGCAGCCATGGAATAGCATGTTTCGGTGGGTTAATAAGGGTATTTGTTACAGCGGAGTAGCGCTTTTGAGGAGGAATTCGTGATTGATGCATGCAATAGATAGTGTGTCTAGTATGCCACAAACATGGTAGATGCATATGTCAAAGTTCCCAGTCCACTATTTGTATCACTATTAGCTTAGTTCTGGTGCAAGGGATAACAAGTTGTGGGGCCACAGAGGACATGAACAAATATGTTGCTCAACATACACCCATGATGAACAGTAGCAGTTGGCCTTGCTTGTGATGCCAGTAGCCGATGTATGACAGTGGGCCTCATTACAAGGCTGGTGGTAGCTGTGCCTTGTATACAGGCACGGCTGCAGCCGGTATTGATTTTTTTCCAGTGCACATAAATTGGAATTTACCGGGTCATTACGGCCTTGCCAGATCCGGTATTTGCCCATTCCTGGGTGCCGGAAGAAATTCTTCCCCGTTCCCATATGAAATGAAGGCACCCACGAGCAAAACTCAGAGTTTGCCGGTCCGGATACAATGGTACCGGCAAGCTTACCGATACCATTGTATCCGGACCGGCAAGTTTGTAAGGATGCCCAGTGTCACAATGCATATTACTCACTTCTGCAAGGTACGTAGCAGGTGACTCAGACCAACATGGAGACCCCCAAAGGGCGCAGGGACACCTTGTGTCATCATTGATATGACACAGCAGATGGTAACAGTCATATGTGTGGTCAATTACTGGCCAATCACAAGGAGACCAACATTGATTGTGTCAGATAACATTGACATAATGTGTATCACCGAAACGTGGTTACAGGACCCAATTGGACCCACTTGCGCACTGGCGGTACCCACGGGCTACACAATCCACCACACAAATAGAGGAAGTGGGAAAGGGGGCAGGGTAGCCATAGTAACCTGAGACTCGTTGCCAGTATTTACATCTACATTTACCTGTACAGGCTGTGAAATTGTACATCTTAAACACTGTCCCACTGACAATAACTGCATTAACTTCATCCTTATCTATAGACCATCTTCCTTGGAATCTGAGTTCAACGATGAACTCACTATCCTTGCTGACTCACTTACAGGCCTAAATAAATCCACTATCATCCTTGGTGATTTAAACCGGTGGCGTGGAGACCCAAAAGACAAGGAAGCCATCGTCCTTGAAAAAACCTTGGAAAAAATACACTTCAATGTTATGAATCATGATCCTACCATGGCCAACAGCCACTAACTGGACTGGATCATAACCAACAACATTGAGACTAATAACTACGTTACCACTCCTTGTATATGGTCAGACCATTACAAAATAGTTTTTGACCTATATCTACCTTTCCCAGCAAAAAAACAGACTAATAAGCCAAGTAAAGTCTTTTCCAGGAATTTTAAAAATATTGAAAGTGCTGACCTACAACTCTGCGTCAATAGCATTCTGCCCAACATTGACGAAAGTGACTCGTGTGACACTATTATCAAAAAGCAGATGCTTATGTTAATCAACCAGAAAGCACCAAATCGAGAAAAAAATGTTAGGCCCAACCTCAACCACCAAAAATGGTTCACACCTGAACTCACCTCTCTTAAGAAAGAAAAAAAACATAGTGAAGTTGAATGGCAAACAAAACAAACTAAAGAACAGAAAACAAGCTGGAAATCACTAGAAAAATCCTACAAAACCAAGATTAATGAGGCCAAAAAGAAGTATTTTAATAAAATCGAAGCATCCGCTAACTCAGCTAGCAAGCTCTTCGATATTCTCAAATCCATAGAGAAGCCCAAGGCGCTGGCCCCTGCCTTTATACCATCACAATCTGAATGTGAAAATACCCAGGTAGCATTTGCTAACAAAATAACTAAAGCAAGAGAACGCATTGCACTAGCACAAAGAAAAAAACCTCTACGTAGCCTCCCTGCAGAACAACCATCGACAATTGGAAAAGAGAAGTTTCAATTTCAACCTATCTCCTCAGAAGCTATGTTAAAAACATTAGCTTCTATGAAACCATCCTCATGCGCAGAAAACATCCTCCCTACCAAGATCATTTTAGAATATCCTGAAATCTTTGCCCCACTCTTCACTAAAATTGTTAACACCTCTTTCCGCGACCAAGTAGTGCCTAGCAACATAAAAAAGGTCACAATCACACCTCTCGTAAAAAAAACCCACCTTAGACCCTCGAGACCCCAACAATCTTAGACCTATTACAAACTGTAATTTTACTCCCAAAATATTGGATAAAATAGCTACAGCCCAACTCCAAGAGTACGTGGAAAGCCACAAGATCTTACACCCTCACCTATCTGGCTTTAGAGCAGCTCACAGTACCAAGACTGCTATGCCGGACCTACATTCCAAAATGCTGGAAATCATGGACAAGGGTAAGGCAGGCCTACTGGTCTTGTTAGATCTGAGCGCTGCCTTTGACCTGCTAGACCACCAGCTTTTACAGCAAGCACTTGAGAAGATTGCTAATTGTTCGAAAGAGTCAATAAGTTGGCTATCATCCTTCCTGGAAAACAGAATATCCAGACTACACTGGGGTGACAAATTCTCATCAGAGTTCCACATCTTTTGTGGGGTACCACAGGGAGCTAGTCTGTCCCCCCTGCTCTTCAACTTGTATATCCGATTCCTATGTGAGCTACTACAAAAACTCCAGATATTCTTTACCAATTATGCTGATGACACTCAGCTGGTCCTAGAATTAAGTGGGGATCACACTAAAGATAGCATGACACTGAACACTCTATACGAAAACATCAAAGACTGGATGGACAATAAATGGATGTGCCTGAACGGTAATAAGACCGAACTAATGGTCTTCAGCTTCATCCAGGCACGTGCCAAACTCTCTGCTGACTATCAGGCCTTTCAAATTAAAGAAACCCAAATCCCAATAGCAGACAAAGTTAAAACACTAGGCATGACGGCAGAAGCCTCCCTCAACTCAGATGCCCAGGCTATGTACATTAGCAAAAACTGCAACTATTACATCAGGCTTCTTAAAGCTATTAGACTTCTACTGAGCGAGAAAAATTGCGCCACAATAGCAAGAGATACCATCATGTCGCGTTTGGACTACGGCAATGGTCTCCTGGCAGGAGCTAGTAAGCAAAGCATCCAATATCTCTAGCTGGTCCAAAATAATGCGATCAGAATGGTAAAAAAGAAAGCAAGAAGTGAACACATTAGTGAAGCTAGACGGGATCTCCATTGGCTAAGAATAGAGGAGCGCATTCAATTTAAGTCCATGTGCCTTACTCACAAGTGCTTATACGGCAAGTCCAAACTTACCTTCTACCATCCTCCTAGGACATTAAGATCAGAAGCAAGCGAGCTTATGACTCCCCAGAAACATAAGAAGGAACTCCGCATGGACAGAGCTTTCCCCAACCGAGCGGCAGCCAATTGGAACAAACTGCCAAAGTACCTTAGATTGGAGCCAAATCTATTGATGTTCTGCAAAAAACTCAAAACTGAGCTTTTCAAGTAACCCTCTGTCCAGACCTACTAGTAGTAGGTATCCAGTATCTTATATATTTGTTCTGTCTCACCTTCTTAGGCTCCCTCTGAGCCCTGTCTATGTCTATATGCGAGCGCCCCGATGCCTGCGGGCAGTCGGCGCTACACAAATAAATAAATTAAAAAAATAAAATAAAATTGAGAGGGTGTGATTCAGACAGTACACACATCTATGCTGCACACATACCACATTGCTCAGGGTACAAGGAGTGCACTCTGCACAATGACGCAATGGACTGTGCTTTATCAGGGTGCATTACTGCATTAAGGTGACATGTGTCAGTGTTTGTCATGTTGGGTGGATGGAGTGGACGTCAATGGTGATTGAATGCATGTATGCCGTGTTCCAATGCATCCACGGGAGAACTTATCCACGGATGCCACTGTTTGCAATCTCAGGCATGCAGCATCAGCAGTGATGGTGGAAAATGGTAGTACATTCTACATATGTGTCTTGACTGGACATGGCCCTCAATTTCTCTGTTCAAATCAAGGATTTAAATGCCTTAAACAACGACATGAGCCCAGCGAAGAAGATAGGAGGAGTGCCACAACAAGCATCAACCAGCATCCATCTATTAAGGACATTTTGTCACGCTGCAGTCACTAAAGCCACCCGAGATGCCTCGACCAACATTCCAGATCTGCCAACCAGCAGAGAGACAATGATTCTTGACCCTGAGCCACTGTGTATGCCAGCCTGCAGTCATCCCTCCAGCCTTGCTTGCCGAACTGCCTACCAACTGATACCTGCAGCTGTCTCCCGTCTTGAACTCTGTGGCAGGAGCTGCAAAGCATTCTCCAACCGACTCGACTCTGTCAAGCATCAAAATCATCTCAAGCAACAGACACATTGTGGTTCTGTCCCCCTGGTCCTTCTCCCAAGGCCCCTAGTGACATTTACGACACCATGCTCCCTTGGTGATGAAACCAAATAACCTTGAACAGTTAAGAGTGATTGCTTTTCCGACCACCTTCCTGTCAGTATCCAGGGTGCATCCCTTTCCTTCTTGAAACTGTCTGTCCTCTGTGTTGCTTTACAGGATGGGTTGGATTTTGTAGTATGCTAGAACTGTCTGTTGTAATAATAATAAAATAGGTATTGTTATACAACCTTGACTGGACAGTCCCTTTTACCATTGGGTAATAAGATAATTTTTGCTGTGTTGCAATTAACCAATGATCACGACCTTGCAGAGATAAGCCTGCTGTTGCCTCCACGCTACCAAAATTGGACAAGGAGGTTTATAATTTACTTATGTTTCCAATATGTTCTGATCCCTTCTAGTGTACTAGAGGGATGGGGCTGATTGATGGTTTAGAATCCAATATTAATCTCTGGACCACAGCCTTGTCCTTTGTCCAGAGATTCTCTGGCACTTCCCACCTAGGAAGCTTGTTGTCAGAACCTAGCAGGGCACGCTGTGTGCTGGCTGAGTACTGGTTCTGGAACTGCTGGATGTGTCCTATGAGTCCGGTATCTCCCTCTATTCCCTGGGGGATGTTTAGGGGAGGGGATCTTGTGTCCCTCTTGGAACTCCTGGCCTTCCTTCACTGGCGGAAGATTTAAGGTAGACTGGACCTTCAGCTCGGGTCCAAATGAGTCCTGCTTCTTATTCCTTTCAAAGTCTTCAGATGATCTGCTTAGAGAGGGGTTCAGCCTTCTTTTAAAGACAAATGGGCCCCAGCGATTGGTGTAGGCTAAGCCCAACTTAATGAACCAATTCTGGGTCCTCACCAACAATCTTCTGTTATGCATACGGTCAGGACCAGAATGCTCTGCAACAGGGCAGACAAGGGGTAATAACATAAACCTAAGTCCCACCCATCTTCCTGTCTGTTTTAGATCAAAGTATCTCTCTGGTTAACTGAGCCCTCTGTGACTCTTGATTAAAGTACTGGTTTTCACTTGAAGTATGTTCTGGGAGCAGTCTTTTTGTCTCCCCCAAACCAGATACTTCTCCCCTCTAAATGGGGTCAGCTCTGCAGGGTTTTGCCTATGATAAATAGTGGACCCAGACATGCATTTTTCTGCCTTTCATACATATGGGTGGGAACTAGCTTCAAATTGACACATTGCACACCAAAGGGGTGTTAGTCCCGCCTTCCTGTTGTCTCTCTGGAAATCAAGCCCACTGGGCATGCTTGCCTCAATTATCTCTCATTAGTATGCACTGCCATCAGCCGGAGAACAAAGGAATACAGATCCATGGATCCTTTGATATTTTAAATAGGCTGCTCATGGCTGAAGGAAGGTGGGCCTTGCCCCTGCTTGGAATGCGTTGATGTACCCAAGGCTGTCACATTCCATGTGAATACGACAGGGGAAGAGGGCACATGTAGGCTGTGTCTTACCAGAGTAAAGATGACTATGTGTTTGGTGTGGCAAGCAGATGCAATGGGCGCAGAATGGCCACACTCATTTCTCAGAGGTTGGTCTCCCATCATTCATGTTCATCAAAAAATCCAAGGCAAGCACACTCTCCCTGTGCAGATGGTTGAATTCCTCACATGCCCCCCAGCCTCAACATGTGAACCACCACCCTACTGAGCACCTGGTACATCATCAAGGCAAAAGTACCGGCTGAGGCCATCTGCATTTCCATGCTGGGAGCCTGGCTTGTGCTTGTCCATATCTAATCACTGTAGGGATATGGCCCACCGCAAAAGCTTAGGTTTCTCCCCTTGCATGGCCATTAACCACCACAGAGGACTGTGGTCCATCTGGATCATAAAGTGAGACCCAAAGATGTAGGCTTTCAGCTTTTTTATGGCCCAATCAACCGGATATGCCTCTTTTTCTATGACAGCCCAGTCCCTTTCCCTTTTTGTCAACCGCCTCCTTCACAGCAAGAGGTTGTTTCTAACTTCCAATGACCAAGCGGCCTAGGTAAGTCACAGTACCCTGCACTATCTGGCACTTTCTGTCCTTGATAGGCAGGCCTGCATTCTGCAGTGCCTGAAGCAGTTGTTTCAGGTGGGATACATGATCCTCACAAGTGTGTCTGAACACAGCAATGTCATCTAGATCGTTTTCCAGTCCGGACAAAACCTGTATAACCATCCTTTGAAAAGTGGCAGGGAAATTTTTCAATCCAAAGGGCATCACAGTGAACAGATAATGTCCTTCCGGGGTTCAGAATGCCAACCTCTCTTTTGCCACTCTCTGAAGACAACCTACCAATACCGTGCTGTTAGGTCAAAAGTACTCATGGATTTTGCAGCGCCAAGCTTGTCAACAAGCTCATCTGTCCAAGGAATGGGGTGAGAATCTGTCCACACAAAAGTGAACTTCAGGCTTCCCACTACTGGTCTTTTTAGCAACAAGTACCACTGGGCTAGCCCAGGGGCTGTGGGATTGCTTTATTACTCCTAGGGACAACATCTTGAAAACATCCTCCTTGATGGTGTCCCTGACCTTATTGGACATCCAGTGAATTCTACTCTTCACCGGCTTACTGTCTCCAGTGTTCACATCATGTGTGCACCAATCTGCGGGACCGGGAGTCAGCGAAAACAGACCAGCAAACTGTCCCAGAAACCATAGACAGTCTGTCAGTTGCTGTTCTGACAGGTCCGTTGCAAGGTTGACACCTTCAACTGACCCATCTGTGGTTTTAGTGTACAGGAGGTCTGGGAGGGGATCAGTGTCCTCCTCAGTCACTCTGTCAGTCACTAAAGCCATTACCATGTAATCCCAGCTATAATGGGGTTTTAGCCGGTTGATGTAAAAGACCCTACACATCTGTTTAGGTTCTTAAACTTCTATGAGATAATTCACCTCACTGACCTTTTGCAGCACACAGTAAGGCCCATTCGACTTATCCTGTAGGGCACTGGGTTTGACAGGCTCCATAATCCACACCCACTGGCCGGGAGAACAGACTGTCACTGTGGTCTTTAGATCGTGCTAGTGCTTTATCAACTTCTGACTGGCCTTTAGATTCTTTGTTGACTGTTCCATGTACTATGCCATTCTAGACCGAAGGCCGAGTACATAGTCCACCACATCCTGTGATGGGGATGAGGGTTTGCTTTCCCATCCCTCCTTCACTAGACTGAGGGGACCACATACAGATTGTCCAAAACAATAAGCTCAAAGGGGATAAACCCCACTCCAATCTGTGGCACCTCCCTGTAGGCGAACAGAAGGCATGGCCAAAGATATCTAATTTTCTCCTCAGATGCTCTTCCAAGCCACCTATCATGCCTTTCAGGGTCTTGTTGAACCGCTCAACAAGCCCATTGGTTTGTGGATGAAAGGAGGTAAAGAACAAGTAGGTGACTGCACACTTACCACATAGCATTCATATATGCAGATATTAAGTTTTATCAAATGAACCAACCGAGAGCAGCTCAAGGCCTCTGCCCAGTGCCCATCAGAAGTGCAATACCTGTTGTAGTGCCTATAACCAGACAATCATGGGCACCCACTGAGACAACCGTACCAGCACCTAACACGAAATGAAGACTACTTACAGACTGTCCCGAAGAGACCCAAAGAGCCTTAATTGAGGGCAAATTGTGAGGACATAAGAGCCCACAGACGTACAGATGAACATAAACTACGATCGAAAAGATGACACACAAGGCCGAAATGCAAAGAATAACGATGTAATGGACATGTAAGAAGAAACGATGTTGATATATAAGGAAACGTAACCATGAAGTGATATGAAAATATGCAACTAACAAATGCCTGTAATTAGGCTAGGAACGCAAGCAGCCAAGGAAACGGTACTGCTTGCAATGTTAGTAGAAGAATAGAGGGGCAAGAGCCATTTATATATCTACCTCAATGAAGCACACTAGACAAGTGCGACTTCATTTTGTAAAGCAGAATTAAGCCCAGTACGCATAGGGTAAAACAGGCCAAGATTCATGTTCCAGCGAAAGCCAGAATGGAAGAGCGGAATCGAAACTCAGTGAGAAGTGTCTCATGCTTGAGAATTCGAGGTCAACTCCAAGAGGGGAGGAGAGCGGCAGCTTCAAAGAATCGAAACTTCAGAGCATAGCAGCCAGCCAGTGAAGGTGGAGATCAGGAGGCCCCAGGCAGGTGACGAGATTGAGGAACAATTATATACACGAAAAGAAGGAAAATGAAGCAGATTCACGGTGAACAGACACGTGACCAGCCAAGGGAGAAGAGGTGCCAACGTCTGATGTCACCCAGAACCAAAGGATTCTATAACGTTTCCTGATAAGAAGCTACAGTTTCGAGGCCAATCTCAGCCAACTAATTGACACATGGCCCTAAAGTACTGATTGATAGAAGGGAGGCAGGGTGAATCTTGGGGCACTCCGCATCTGGGTGTCCATTCTGCATGCTGCTAATTAAAATGGAGATTTATGCCTAGGGGTGTAACCTACCCAATCACAATGCACCAAATAATCTAGGGTCCTATAGCTTGTAGAACCAATTAGACGTTGTACTTGTAGTGACGTCTATCACGAGTGATGTAGAGGAATGGGCATAGACACCCACCGGATAAGAGTTATCCAATCCTCACCTCTGTTACCATATACAGATATAGCACCTATACTTAAGTTACCTTTTCCGACCAATAGAATGCAAGACAAACTTATGCGTGTTACATGTCAATGATGACGAATTTTGGGTATAACTGTTACGGTTTGAATGAAGATTGTGGGAGTTGAAGTGAGACAGGCGATCGCAACACTGCTGATTTCCATTTGCTTCCCCGTTTTTTGTACTTGTCATTAAACAGACTTCCCTTTGCCAAACCATTGAGTTGTCCTTATTGATTTGTGTTGGAGTAAGAGAATCCTGCACCCCATCCTCCACAAGGTCCAGCTATCTCGTCTTAAAAGTACTTGAGAGTGAGCTGATCCCATGGGCCCGTCAGAGGTTGCTCCGCCCTCCTGTACACTTGGTAGCAGGGGGGATGGTTTGGACCATCAACTATTGATTAATTATTGATAAGACACCTATTGAGCATTGACACGTAGTAACTCTAGGTCTTCGGCAATATCACAAGTCCTTCACCATTTGGCTGAGCAGACTGAGAAGCTTCCCGTGGACAATGATAGTGTAAGTCCATCAAAAACTGCAGTGGATCTGAAGGAACCTACCTTACAGAGCATAACCCTTCTCATTCCTACCGGCAGCCGATCGGACGAGAAGACTGAAGGAGGCGGTAAAGGAGGGGTGGTGATCCCAAAGATCGAGAGAGGACCCATGCGAGCAGTGAGTGAACCAAAAAATTCAACACTTTGGCAAATGTCTTATAGGCATTAGAACAAGTAAGGGAAAGGTAACAGAGGTTGGCGGAAAAAACAAAATAGTTAGAAGTAGAGAAGACTGTATATATATCAGGGGATAATGACTCGAGTATAATTGAGAAAACAGAGTTTACCGGGATAGGCACCCGAGAGAAAACAGAGGTTACCGGGATAGGCACCCGAGAGAAAACAGAGGTTACCGGGATAGACACCCGAGAGAAAAAAGAGGTTTCCGGGATAGACACCCGATAGAAAACAGAGGGGTACCGGGTAGACACCCGAGAGAAAAACAGAGGATACCAGGGAGGACACCTGAGATAAAAGTGAGAGGATTCGCCTTGTTCCTACACTTTAATATAGCGGTCAGAAGAAACGTGAACTCAGAGCCCACTGAATAGGGGACGATTAGGATACGACCACTTTTAAAGACGTGGTTAAGGGGGTTCATTTACACCCCATGTTGGGGTATTGATAGAAGGCAGAGATATATGTGTCCAGCTGGTGTCTGTCTAGTCTGTCAAGTGTCTATTGTATGTGTTCTGTTGTATGTCACATGTAAAGAATTGTGTATCATTGATTGTTTGAAACAAAGTTTTGGGTTTTATGTGATTCCGTAATTGAGAGGGAATCGCACACGGATTGATGTTCTTGAGTAAATTGATGATATAAAATTTTGGTGGGAAAGATTGGTTTGGAGCTTGTGGTATTTGGTGCTCGCTCATATTGTTGAGGCTGGTGAAATTGCATGAAGGTATTGTTGGTAACAGAGTTCAAACATGGAGGAGATTACCCCACTTGCCCACTTATGTAAGCAGTTGCCTAAACATGCACCCAAGCTCAAGAAATATAGCACCGAGTGGGTTAAGGGTACTGCCCAAAAGATGTTTATGTCGTGGCCACGGAACGGGTCCCTATCTAAAGCCGTCTTAAAGCATATGATGACTTATCTACATGCCACATATACGGGTAAAAAACTAAAGAAATGTCTTGCTGTTCTAGAACTTTGGAAAATGCTCGAGCAGCTGAAGGAAGAAGAGCCACCTGCAGACTGGATATTAAACGTATGCACGGAGGGGGGTGAGACACCTACCGCGCTACCAGCCCCGCCCGAGCCAGAGATCGAGGGAAGTAAGTCAGAGGGACTCTACCAACTAAGAGAGCTAAAGGCAGCTACGGGATATAGTAACCTGGCATATGAGTCGCCTACGTACAGTAGTGACGACAATAAAGGGAAGGATCAGGAAATTAATGTTACCTCCACAGTCCCGAGGGACAAGGAGAGACATGATGATGAAACGAAGGATCAGGCACATAGTAGTGCACCTCTCGATAAAGAGCGAGAGGAAAAGAAATGGAAAGGAAGTGAAGACTGAACTGATGAGATAGCATTCACAAAAGATGAATGGATGGGAGGACAGATATTGTTGAAACTCGATAGTAAAGGAAGTGATGATGTGAGACCGAGAGAGAGGTCTGATGAGGCACAGCGAAGGCAAAAGTAAAAGGAAATAAGGGATGAGAGAATAAGAAAGAAAGATAGGCTGAGGCGAGAACAGCTATATCACGAAGAGCAAGAAAAACAGCTTGTCTCAAACAGAAGGCAGCCTATGACCAGCACAGGCAGAATCAGCAAAGTTTGGAAGAAGAGCAAAGAGTATGTGAAAAAAAGATAAAGAGGCGAAAGGATGAGGAAGTTAGAAGGGCAAATGAATGTAGAAATGAAAGGAGAAGGGAAGAAGATGAGACTAGAGAAAAAGCGAGGAAGCGCAAGGAAGTTGACGATGATATTGAACGTAAGCGTAGACAGAGGGCACGCGATCTTGAATATTTGGAGAGGGAAGTAAAAAAAAACAATCCTGTTGTAGAATGGGAAGATATTGAAGAATTCTTTCCTGCGTACGACTCAGTACGAGGCACAAGTGAGAACACCCCACGGTCAGAGGGGGGGTGTCAGCACTTGCTTATGTAGACAGATTGAGGACATTGCCAAGTAGACAGCGATGCTGGAATTTTAACCCGGCGATAGACAGGAGATGCATGGGGAAAGAGAAGGAAGACTGCGCATTCCCATTCCCGCTGCTAGAAAAAGGGGGAGTAAGACCACACTATATTCCATGGCCACACATGGATCGAGAGAACCTGAAAAACAAGCTTCCAATGCTAACATCGGGAGCCGGGAAGTGGATACATGAATTAGAAAAAATGACAGGGGGTGTCACGTTAGCTATAGGGGACATTAAGGGCCTCCTAATCACCATACTTGGTCAAAGGGCAGATGATGTGTGGAAACAGGCAGGGTACACTGGGGTAATCATAATTAACACTACCCATGATGGAGCACCATTTAATAACTGTAGACCAGCAGTGTGGAAATCGCTACAAGTGCTGTACCCAGACACTTCTGATATGGGAGCTATACTGACTCAAAAAATGAAGGAGTCAGAAGATCCATTGATTTATATCCAGAATTTCCAAGACTTGTGGGTGACCGAAACGCAAGAATCTTGGACAATATCTATCCCTGTATTCTACCATATATTGTGCCAAGGGTTACCTGAACCGGTGAGGAAACAGCTCAAGAAGTTGGTACGAGTGGAGGCTAAACCTTGGGCTGAAATACAGTTGACTATTACACATTACTGTAGATTGTTGCAAGAGAAGAATCGGAAAAAAGAAGAAACTTATAAGGGTGAGGAAGCAAAGCTGGTGCAAAAGAAATGATCAAAGTATGCTCTCGATGGAGCCATGCTGGCAAGCCCAGCTGAAATGAATGTACAACAGGTGGCTAACCCGCAACAGAACCAGGGTAACGCGGGATTCTGCCCGAGGGGTAGGGGATTTAGAGGGAGAGGATGGCAAAGTAATCAGGGAGGTTTCCAGAGTAACCAAGGAGGCTTTCAAAATGTACAGATGGGCAATCCAGATATGTCAAATGGACAGATAGCCCGACCACCGCCAGTATGTTGGCCGTGTGGTATGACAGGGCATGTGGCGAGCTCGTGCAGAAGCCAAGGAACGTGGCAAAATGGTCAAGGAATGGGAGCAGGTACAGTGAATCTGCCTGCAATCTCCCAACAGGGCGGTGCACAAAATCACACAGTGCAGCAGCAAGCACCAGGCTTGCAGCAAAGTGCTCAGCAAGGGGTTCAACCCTCGAACATGGGGAACCTGCCAGAAGTGCAATCCCAACAGGCACCACCACAAATGTCTCAGGGCACAAACTCCGGAAAGGGAGGCAAACCTGGGAATGGAGAAAATCCACAAGCGTACAATGGACAGAACTTATATATGAACTAGGACAGCTCACTGGGAACTCTGATGTGCTCTATCCTATCAGTGACACCAGACCCTAACAGGGAACCAAGGGTGAATGTCATCATGGGGGGGAAAGAATATTCCTTCTTAGTTAACACGGGTGCAACTCGCTCGTGCATACGAGAAGGCAAATTGCCCTTGTCCGGCCAGGCCATAGATACTCAGAGTTTTACAGGAGCTCACAGCAGAGTTCCCTTTACAGACAATCTCCTCGTCTCCGTAGGAGAATGTGAGATGAATGTGTCTTTATTGTATTCACGTCAGACCCCAGCAAACATTTTGGGTCGAGACCTAATGACAAAGTTGAATATGACAATCTTGTTCACGGAGGAGGGCATAGTATGCTCCACTATGGAATGCACTATTCAAACGTGCACAAAATGATCAGAGCATACTCCGGATGTATAGCCATAAGAGCTATACCATTAGAACCAGAGGTCTTCCCACATGGCATGTGTGTGCTTATGGTGGGATTGCCAGACCTTGCAGATGAGAACCCCAGACGAGTTTCTATTCAGACCAATACCTATGCATGAAGAAGGGGGACAAGTATTTTCCTTGATGATACATATTATAGCAGTATGAGAGAAAGTAGCATTGGTCAAAGGATACGATGATGAAGGCAGACAATGGTGTGTAATTATCGCCATTGAAGGAGGGTATCGAGTGACTGACGTCACCGATGTCGATCTGTTCAAAGAACACCCTGATTTAGATGAGAAGAGGGTGGAAGTAAGTCTCATATTCTGGGTCAAAATGATCAAACGAGAAGTGCCACAGAGAATGATGAAGGCGCTGATCCGTCCTGCATACTTTGAAGACTATATGGCCTAGGTGCCTGCCTCAGTATGGACTACAGGACTCTATGACATAGTCCTCCTGAAAGGGGTAGGAGAAGTGACAATTAAACTGAAACCAGGAGGAATTTTACCAAGAGCACGACAATATCCAATGTTCAGAGAAGCGGATGAAGGGATCGCGAAGACAATCGCCACCATGATGGACCAAGGCATCCTAGTGACGTCAGAGTCACCCTGTAACACAGTGATCTATCCTGTCAAGAAATCAAAAGGAGAGTCTTGGCGTTTAATCCAAGATTTATTTAAGAGCATTAAACGATATTGTCGAAGCCGAGTTCCCTCTAGTCCCTAATCCATCTACGATCCTGTGTAACATAACGATCGAGGCAAAATATTTCACGGTGATTGACTTGAAAAATGCTTTTTTCTCAATCCCGTTGCACCATGACTCACAAGATCTAACGTCATTTACTTTCAGACAAATGTGTCTGAAAAGCACAAGGTTGCCACAGGGGTATTGTGAATCCCCGTCCATCTTTAACAGAGTCCTTCAAATGGACCTACGCAATATTGCAGTAGACAGTGTTGTTCTGCAGTATGTGGATGACATTCTGATCTGCAGCACCAATGGAGAGCAATGCAGGCACGATTCTATCCAGCTACTGACTATACTGGCTCAGAAAGGATATAAGGTTGACAAGGAAAATCTACAATACTGTCAACAAGAGGTGCTGTACATAGGCCAGCTAATCTCACGTGAAGGGAAAAACGAAACCCCAGAAAGGGCTGAAGCTATCATGAACATGGCTCAGCCACTCACGATAAAGCAAATGCAGAGCTTCTTAGGCCTATGCAATTATGTTAGAGCATGGGTCTTCGATTACAGCTCGTATACCAAGTCCTTGCTCCAGGCCCTAAAGAAGGCCCAGGTGACAAAGGGAAAAATTGAATGGACTGAGACAATGGAAAATGGGTTTACAAACTCAAGAGAGCAATTTGTACGGCTCCAGTTCTCGGGATTCCTAATTATGCAGAGGAATTCTACCTGTTCTCACATACAAATGGCAATGTTATGACAGCACTACTTGCCCAAAGAACCTTGTTGGGGTACAAGCCCCAGGCGTATTACAGTGGGAATCTGGACCCAATAATGAGAGGCCAGTTCCCATGCGAACAAAGCTTAGCTGCCGCGGCGTTTGCCGTAGAGAAGGCGACAACTATTGTAATGGGATGCTCCATGACGTTATACGTCGCGCACTCATTATTTGCCATATTAGAGAAACCAAAGGGTACATTGACATCTCAAAGGGCCTATGCCTATGAGGTGATCATATCTAATCCACTGATCAAAATAGTTTGATGTAAAACAGCAATCCAAGCTACGTTCATAGCTGAGCCACTCACTGAAGGAGAGCCGATACATGACTGTGCGAATTATGAAGAATTCTATGACGAAATCCCCAGGGTGAAAGAGAATGCCCTGGCGGGTGGTGAGATTGTTTTCATTGATGAGTCTTTGAGAATTGACCAAGAAGACAGACAAAGATATACAGGCGTGGCCGTAATAAAACATATAGCAAACGGAGAATTTCAAGTACTCGTCAGTGCACGAATACCATCTCATTATTCAGCACAGGCTGCAGAGCTATAGGCGTTGATACTCGCAATTGAGAATCATGCAGACCAGGAAGTAACGGTGTACAGTGACTCCGCCTACGTGACGTCCACAGTGCACGCAGGACTAGCACGTTGGAAAAGGAGGGTCTACCTCCGAGAGGACGGCACACCAGTGCAACATGCAGCCTTATTGAACAGGCTGATAAAGGCACTACAGCTCCCAGTAGGCATAGCGGTCGTGAAATGCACCACCCACACCAAGAGGACAGATTTCATGTCACTCGGAAACCATGCAGCAGACATGGACGCCAAGCGTATGGCGTCTAAAAATGAGACGATCATGGAAGTAGAAGTGGCATGCACCCAAAAAAGAATGATGGTAGCTCGAGCCACACCAGAGGCCTATAGTAATATGGGGCAGACTCAACTGATTGAGCTTCAAGGGGAGGCACCGCAGGACGAAAAGAACCTGTGGAAGCATTGAGGGTGTTCTTTAAACCCCTCTGACGGATTGCGCTGGCAAAACAGCACTGGTAAACCAGTAATACCTGTAGCCCTACTAAAAATAGCATTGGAACAATTACATTACCCATTTCACATGACAAAAGGAAATTTGCTGCAACGCTCGCAGAAGACTGGTTTATACCGAATTTAGCGTAGCATGTTGCATTCTTTATGGTGAACTGCATAATTTGCCAGCACTTCACTGCTGGGCACACATTAAAAGTAGTGAGAGAAGTCATCCCCCGGCCAAATGGGCCTTTTCATCACTTACATATCGATTATGTTGACATGATTTAAGTGTGTAACGGGTAAAGGTACTTAATTGTAGTGATGTGTCCATTCTCTAGAGATGTATAGAAGCAGGTCCCTGTACACACCCAGACTCAACCTGTGCTGCCAAATTCCTGGTGAGGGAAGTGTTTCCTAGATGGAGGGTGTGTGAGGTGATGGGGTCAGACAATGGTGCTCATTTTGTAAACTCAGTCTTTGAGCAGATTAGCTTGCTGCTTGGTATAAAGCACAGGTTCTCGTCGGTGTATCATCCGGAAGGTAACGGTATTTGTGAGAGGCTCAACGGCTTGTTAATGGAAAGGATAGCCAAGTTGAAGCTTACTCTAGAGAGGGGATGGCTGCACTGTCTGCCACTGGCATTGTATGCTCTTCGGAACCAACCAGGCTCTGTCCATCATCTTATGCTGCACGAGATAGTTATGGGAAGGAGAATGAACACCCCCTTACCCCACGAGATAGAGCTAGATGTGATGCCTAGGCAACCTGAGAGGTCTTGGGAACCGAGCTGCAGGAATACCTGAACTGCATGACATCAAGCCTTACTATCGTTTCAGACCAACTACAGCGACAACAAAAAGGGTGCAGCACAGCACAAAACACAGTAGGAGACGCTGAAACAGATGCAGTTCAAGGTCTATGTGCGCCTCTCATCTTCCCTGGAGATGCCGTGTTGGTGAAAAACCACACGAGAAAAAGGTGGGATGAGCCAAGATTCAACGGTCCTTTTATCGTAGAGTACTGCACTCCGTCAGCCGTTAAAAATGCAGGGCAGGAGAGCATGAGTCTTCCTGAATGACATTAAACCCTATATCGGAGAGATCCCTCTAGCTGCACCCCACCGCAAAGAAATCACAGACAATGGGGAAGAACCTCAGCACGTGCAGACAACATCCATGACGAGGAAGAAGGACGCATGAGCAGCAAAAGCCAAGAAAAGGAACTCCTCTGCAAGTTGTAGATTAAAAAACTGGACATTTCCGCTGAACAAAAGGTGAATAAAGACATAATACGGACACCCTGTGCATCATAGTTGCAGGGTGAAGAAGAGAATTGCACATCTAAGCCACAACACACTGATAATACGAACTTTTGAATCAAGCCATACTTAAGCATTGTTGGAAACCAAGACTCTGGTAGACTGTGAGCAAAGACCTTTCATTTAAGAGCATAAAACAGTGTCCTGAAGTAACCAACACCAAGACTGTGTTTCGCAGAATTTATGGTATCTCCCAGCAGAAATCTCACATGGGATGTACTCACCTACTTCCAGTTAGTGGTAATATCATATCCGTCACTTGTAGGGAGAGTCACCAGTGTCACAGACTTTGTTCAAGATCCTGCCATCAAGAAAGTAATCCAGCAACTACTGACTGCCATCATTGAAGCCTTCGCTTAGTTACCCGAACACAGTGATAAAGACACAAATGCTTCCACCACAGGTGATCATAGATGAACTCCCGTTTACGCTTCTTTTTCGAATCATAGAGGAATGCCCAGGACTCGTCGGGGGAACCACGGACACACTAACCTACATTAGAGACCCAAGAATCACCGAACATTTGAACCAGCTGTGGATCAAGCTCAACTACGTGGTCGCAATCTACCCAGCAGGAAAGTGTAGAGACTGTTCACGTCAAAAGAAAGGGCTGTGATCCAGAACCCAGCAAAGCAGGACAAATGTCCCTATCACCCGAGGACAGCCACCTGGCGAACAATGTCCTGTTCCATCTAGTAACTGACTTTCCAGAAAGGGTGGGGAGACCTGCTGAGGTTGACGTCATCACCTTCATCAGAGATCCAGCTAACATGGGAACGCTCCTCCATGGAATCATGCTCCAGGTGGAACTGTCCAACTTTCAACAAGAGTATCTAAGGAGATTCCAGTGAAACCTTCCGCGAGGGACAGATCGAAACCAAAGCAGCTCTTCATCTTTCCGCCGAGGGACAGATCCAGGAGACAGAGACACTGTCCATCTTTCCGCCGATGGACAGCTTCAGGAGACAGAGACACAGTTCTCCATCTTTCCGCCGAGGGACAGCTCCAGGAGACAGAGACGCAGTTCATCTTTCTGCCGAGGGACAGATCGAGAGAGCAGAGACGAGAACTCCACCGTTTATTTTTATTCTTTATTTTTCTGACTTTGATTTGAATTGATTGCTATTTTTCCATTTTTTACATTGAACAGGACCCAGCATGTCTTCAGGACTGAAGCAAATTCGGGGGGGGGTGGACTAGGAATTGACCTATTTTGAATATGTTCAAAAAATGTGACACACCAAAGGGAATAGTCTAATCTTTTTCCATAGTCTAGCAAGGGAACTGCATCCCGTAACCAGAGACAATTGTCACCCGCAAGAGGGGGGACACTTACGAAGCACAAGACACTTTGTTACAAACTTTCTGAGAGACAATAGTGGAGTAAATGAAAAGGATAGAACTTTAACAATTGATATGATTGAGATCGGGTCGCAGAACAGCAACCTTGTCCTCCCGCAAACAGAGGGGTACCACCGCTTCCCTGGAAGGAAATGCTGTCAACTTTCATACTGCTCGATTATATGTATATACATAGTGGTTATCATTGTTTTCCTATCATTAACAATCAGAACTGCATTCTTTATTGGTGCATGAAGCGTTCCAATGTCATTGCACCCACCAGATAATGTACATATGAAACCCACAAAAGTACCCAGACCCTATATAGTCATACCGGTTCCAAGAAAATCTGATGGTAAAGTGAACAAACTAAAATTCAATGTAATTAGCAGTGATTCATACACACTTGAGGTAACGAATGAAGAGAAAATCTGTAGACAGGGTCAGCACGGAATGAATGAAAAAGTAGCACTGACCACTACACGCACTCACACACTGAATGCACACAAACAAGGGCAAGTGTCAATGGCTACAGAACCTCGAACAAAGACAACAGAGGGTACGAGACTGCCTACCGAACAACCGGTCCCCTGAAAATAATAAAGGTGACCGAAAAGAAGGAAGTCAAAGACCAACTAAAGAAGATATAGCAAAAGCCCTCAAGAAGACAGAAGCGGCTACGAGAGAATTCACTGCAAAGACACAAATGCTGATATATCATTTATTCCTCTTTATAACCAGAGCAAGGAGACTACATGAGGAATTGAAAAACAAGAACCACAGAGACTGCAGTGATAAGCACGCCAGTTCCAACACAAGAAACAAGCACCAGGCCCAAGACACAGCCATATGTTGGGCAGATGGTACACAGGTGGTTGTTGAAGGAGCTCTATGAGAGAATACAAGAAGAGAGGAAAAGAACCTCAAAACCTTCTCCTACCACAGCGATGCAGATAATGAAGCATGCTTCACCAACCAGAATGCCCGAGAGTCCTCCCGTAAGGAAAAGTCACACTGACGCGTTTAGAGATGTAGTTATAGCTAACTACAAAAAGACACTAAGAATCAAGAGAAGCCCATACGAAGATAGCAATGAACTAAACGATTACCTGGACAGCACAGCACATCTAGGAAACAACATTTGGTACCAACACATGAAGGAGGTCGGAAGAAGTAAATTAGAAGGAGAATGCTTTGTCTGTGCACTTCTACCGTACAGCATGGGAAAGTCCAAGATCTTTGTGGCTGTAGAAATCGATGTCCAGACAGCACACTGTATATCGCACGTAGCAATGTGCAAGACCAGAGGCCAGTTCATGGGCAGTGAGGCCTCCCTGAAATGGGCAACTGAAGCAACTGACCCTGATGAGGATGATTATGTTCAAGACATAAAGACAAGAAACAGAGCTCATACTAAGAATCATGTAATCAGATACGAGAACCCTGGAGTAAAAGAGGCTGGAATTAGATGGGAAGTGAATCAGAAGCTTAATGTCCAAGGAAAAACTCCAGAGGAGGCTCAAAGTTGGAAGAACAGAGGCCAAATGCAGATTTGGGGGACAGTGCTTTCACCAGACGGATGGGAGAAAGGAGTGGTGATCTGTAGAGCCTGGATGGTCATTGGTCAATACGAATCTACCATCAACATAGTGCGGAACGGATGCAAGCCATTATGGCCAAAACTTGCAAAACTACTCACATTGGTCAAAGACAGAGGAGGACCCCTGCAGATAGTGCCACTAGAAAACCCCAAATTCTGTTTCGGAAACAATGCACAAGGAAGATGGGAGAGAATCAGAACTGTGGAGGAGTCTTCGACACCAGGAATGGTACATGGAACTGCAGTAATTATGGATCATTACTGGGCATGTGGATCCAAGGCATACACAAGACTGCTGAAAAACTGGGGAGGCATATGCACAATAGTGAATGTCCACGTTCCTGCACTAGTGATCCCAAAAAGTGACCTGAGTATTGACAGTTTCCTGAAAGCAGATGCTCACCTAAGGAAGAGGAGGTCTGTGGAACTGGTATCCCGAATGAAGAGAGAGAATCACTCTTTTGCCAAATCAGAAGAAGCATTCTATGCAATCACATATGAAAACATGCTGTTTAGCCTCATCTCATCAGTATTCACAACAATAATCTTTCCACACATCCAAGTTTTAGAAAATACTAAATGGTTGCAGATAACCAGATGGGAGTTATTGCAGATCATCAATACAACCATTAAAGGATTCAACGCGATCAAAGAAGAACTAAGATCAATCCGATTGATGACTCTCCAGAACAGATATGTACATGACATGATCACAGTGATGGATGGAGGTGTTGGCGCAAAAAAAGGAGAATCATGTTGCACATTTATACCTTCGCATGACGAAGAAAATGAAACCTTAACAGAAGCCATAAGTATGCTGACAAACCTAAAGAACCAGATAATCAACGAAGATGACAAAGTGGATGATGACAGCTGGTTGTAGTGTCTATAACCAGACAACCATGGGCAGCTTGGTACCCACTGAGACAACCGTACCAGCATCTGACACGAAATGAAGACTACTTACAGACTGTCCCTGAAGAGACCCAAAGAGCCTTAATGGAGGGCAAATGGTGACGACATAAGAGCCCAGCAGACGTACAGATAAACATAAATGACGATCGAAAGATGACACACAAGGGCGAAATGCAAAGAATAACGATGTAATGGACGTGTAAGAAGAAACGATGTTGATATATAAGGAAACGTAACCATGAAGTGAGATGAAAATATGCAACTAACAAATGCCTGTAAATAGGCTTGGAACGCAAGAAGCCAAGGAAACGGTACTGCTTGCAGTGCTTAGTAGAAGAATAGAGTGGCAAGCGCCAATTATATATCTACCTCATTGAAGCACATTATACAAGTGCAACTTCATTTTGTAAAGCAGAATTAAGCCCAGGCCGTAAGGGGTAAAACAGGCCAAGATTCAGATTCCAGCCAAAGCCAGAAGGGAAGAGCGGAATTGACACTCAGTGAGAAGTAGCTCATGCTTGGGAATTCGAGGTCAACTCCAAGAGGGGAGGAGAGCGGCAGCTTCGAAGAATCGAAACTTCAGAGCATATCAGCCAGCCAGTGAAGGTCAAGGTAAGGAGGCCCCAGGCAGGTGATGAGGCTTAGGAAGAATTATATACACGAAAAGAAGGAAAATGAAGCAGATTCACAGTGAACAGACACGTGAACAGCCAAGGGCGAAGAGGTACCAACGTCTGATGTCACCCACAACCCGAGGATGCCATAACTTTTCCTGATAAGAAGCTACAGTTTCGAGGCCTTCCTCAGCCAACTAATTGACACATAGCCCCAAAGTACTTATTGATATAAGGGAGGCAGGGTGAATCTTGGGGAACTCGACATCTGGGTGTCCATTCTGCATGCTGCTAATTAAAGTGGAGATTTATGCCTAGGGGTGTAACCTACCCAATCACAATGGACCAAATAATCTAGGGTCCTATAGCTTGTAGAACCAATTAGACGTTGTACTTGTAGTGACGTCTATCACGAGTGATGTAGAGGGATGGGCATAGAAGCCCACCCGATAAGAGTTATCCAATCCTCACCTCTGTTACCATATACAGATATAGCACCTATACTTAAGTTACCTTTTCCGACCAATAGCATTGCATGACAAACTTTTGAGTGTTACATGTCAATGATGACGAATTTTGGGTAACACTGTTACTGTTTGAATGAAGATTGCGGGAGTTGAAGCGAGACAGGTGATCACAACACCGCTGATTTCCATTTGTTTCCCCGTTTTTTGTACTTGTCATTAAACAGACTTCCATTTGCCAAACCATTGAGTTGTCCTTATTTATTTGTGTTGGAGTAAGAGAATCCTGCACCCCATCATCCACAAGGTGCAGCTATCTTGTCTTAAAAGTACTTGAGGGTGAGCTCTGATCCCATGGGCCAGTCAGAGGTTGCTCCGCCATCCTGTACAGTGGTATGGTCCACCACCACCAAGATATATTGGTTCCTTGAGCTGGTTTGAGGATCCAAAGGACCCACAATATTCATACAAATTCTCTCGAGAGATCACCCAACCATGGGTAGTGGAATTAAGGGGGCCTTTGTGGCACCACCTGACTTGCCAGAAGCATGACATGTCGGGCAGGACCGGACACATTCATTAACTTTTACGCCAAACTGTGGTAAGTACAAATGTGCAGGCAACCGATCTGATGTCTTAGTCACCCCCAAGTGACCCACTAAAGGAATTTGGTGAGCCAAAAACAAAAGGAACTTTCTGTGGCATTGGGGAACCAACAGCCTTCTTGTGTCCTCACCCTCATAATCCTTTGGCTCACTGTACGGGATCCATCTTTCCAGTACACTTTGGACAGTCCAGGGCCTGGCACTTAGCCTGCTCCTCCACTTGCTTCTGCAGTCCCACCAGAGTGGGACACTCTTTCTGGGCTGTGTAGAAGTCAGTCTGATCTGGGTTCCCAGATGATGCAAACTCATCCAGCTTGTGCAGACCCTTCAGATCTGCGCCCACCCTGTCCTCCATCTCAAGTTCCTCTGCTGCGCCAGGCAACTCTGAAGTCATGGGGTCCACTGCTACCATAGTAGGGCCCGCTGTGGCTACTATCCCCTCTCCCGCAGTAGTAGGTGACTCAGTAGTCTGTAGAACTAGACTAGGGGCTACCGGCCACACTGGTCCTTCCAACAAGCCCTCTGGAAGCACTCCCAGCCCTAAGGCTTTTAGAGCCTTCAATCTGGTGCTTTCTTTGGCCCTCGATCATGTAGCCACTGCAACTATTTAGGGATCAGGAAGATCATTACCCAACTGACATGGGACAGGGATGGAGTCTTTCACTGCTACACAGTGCTGGGTCATTACACCTCACCAGCTGAACTCTACTATCACCAAATCTACTATCACCTTACTCTTACCATCAAATCCATTTATGCACAACTCAGGCCCATCAATATACAGCCCTGGCTGTAGCCACCGCCGGGTGACAGAGGAGAGACTAGCCATGTTGTCTCGGACTGCAGGAGTTTTCAGTCCATTGATGTACATGTGCTCTAGATAGAGTTGAGTATTATTGGTAACTGTGGTCTCTTCTGGAGATCCGGTACCGTTCCCACTCAGTGTAACCAATCCACATTTGGCCACTCCCTGGCCAAGTGGTAAATCCTCCTCTGAGAGGCCCACACTAATGATGGCCTCCTACATGAGCATGAGTCCAACATTGATTATGGCTTGCTTGGGAAAGCCCTTGCAAGCAAGATCCCCTATCCTATGGCCCAGCTCCTTTCAGACGAAACAACCTTTGGTGTTGAGAACGCAGGTGTGCCAGTGTTAAGAGTGTCTGTGCTTTTATTTTCGGTGTGCACGGCTGAATTAGAGTTTGGGGTTTCCCTTCGCTCTTTTGGGAACCTGACTATGAAGAGGATTGGGTTGGACCTTTGTCCTTCCCATCCTTGTTTACTTTTTTGCCCGCCGATTTCTTTTCCGGTTTGGGTGCGCTCGACTGAGCTTGTTTCTGGACTTAAGTACTCGCAAACCTGTTGGCAGCCTTTGCAAACTCCCTAGGGTCTGTGATAGCCATGTCCACTAGCTGCTGGTGTAGGAAAACCTCACAATCTTTCAACACATGCTCAAATGCAATGAAATTGTACATCTCTTTAAATGTGTCAACTTTGTTTCCAATCACCGACCCACTCAGATATTTCAACGACAAGTGTGTGCACACTTCAAATGTCTGCCCACTTTTCTTTGCAAGCTCTCTGAAGCTCTATAGATACTGTTCTGGGGTTTGACAGTAATTCCTGAGGAGGGCTGCCTTTATGCTCTTATAAACAGGTCTTTCCTCAAGAGTTAACTGAAGAATTGCATCAGTGCCTGGTGTCGGTAAGTGATTCATCAGGCCTCACCCCACAGTACCTCATCCACCTCCTGCAGCTGGAATGCCAGCTCAAGAGCTTCAAACCAGTCGAAAATATCCATCACCACTTTATAAGCCTGTACTAAGTCTTTGGGAATGTGCCATTGGGGCTTATCCCAGGCCCTCTGGTTTGAGCCACTACTGCTGCCTTCGCTAGCGGCGGATCTGTTGGCCTCTTTCTTCTCTTCAAGCACCAGCTTGCACAGTTCTATGGCTGCCCTGTACCACTAAATGACGACATTGACCCACTGTTTCTTTTCCTCTAGCCCTAGTCTGTTCTCCTCAAGCAGAAGCTTTCTAGCCAATACCTCATTAACAGCCAGAAAAATTACTTGGTCCTTAGAGACTGTGCTGAGGTCTGGGACCTGCGGATGCCACAATAGCCCCTGTCCTCACTGACACCCTCGGGTGCTGAGAAAGCACATTGCTCATGCGGTCGTCCTTGTCATTTACCCCCTGCAGAAGGTCTTGTCCGTTCGCGTACACGGGACCTAGCCCGTCCCCTGGGGTCTTCTCTCCAACCGCCCTCGCTTATATGAAAGCTTGGAGGCTGGTCAGCAACTCAGGTTTATTAACCTTAGTGCTGTGGGGAAGTCCCCTCTTTGACATAAGACCTGCAGTACATCCTTGGTCATGCCTTTCATAGTCTTCATGTCAAGCTCCATGACTATTACAATTACCTAGTAGTGAATAAACATTGCCTGCAGCTGTACCTTTATCGTTGGGTGACTAAGCGGTGCGCAAGGCTCAAACTGATGCGACCGCTTGCCCCAATGTGACGAATCAACTTCTGTGGCACCGGTGGTTCAGGGATGAATATCGGTTTCTAAACCATCAATCAACCCCACAACTCTAGTACACCAGAAGGGATCCGAACAGATTGGAATACAAGTGAATTATGAGACCTCCTAGTCCAATTTTGGTAACGTGGACGGAATGACAGGCTTATCTCTGCAAGGTCATAGATCGTTGGTTAGTTGCAACTCAGTGAAAATAAAAATATTACCCAATATGATGTCCAGTCAAGGTTGTATTAAAATGTCTACTTTGTTATTACTACAACAGATAGTTCTAGCACACTTCAAAATACAACCCACACTGTAAAGGAACACAGAAGACAGACAGTTTCACGAAGGAAAGGGATGCACTCTGGATACTGACAGGAGGGTAGTTGGTAAAGCAATCAGTCTACGGTTCAAGGTAATATGGTTTAGCACCACAGGGGCAAAGGGTCGTAACTGTATCTAGGGGCCTTCGGAGAAGGACCAAGGAGGCAGAACCACAATGTACCTGGTGCTGAAAAATTCTTGGTGCTCGACAGTTTTAGGGCAGTTCCAGGGCACTTCACAACCCTTGAGAAAGAGTTAGTGGCGGGAGCCAGCTGCGGGTACCAAGCAGCACGCAATTCGGTAAGCGAGGCTGGACAGACATCTGCAGGCTGTCCGGCATGGCGGCTCAGCACCAAGAATCATTGTCTATGTGCTGGTTGGCGCATCTGGAATGCTGGTCAAGGAGTACCAGATGGCTCGGGCAACTGTTGTATGACAACAGTCAGCGGTGCAGGCGGATGCGGTTTGAGGACTCGACTGTCTCGAAATTGTCCTTAAAAAGATGCAGTGCTTGTGTCCTTTCAAGGTGGACGGCCCAAAGCTCAGGAAGGTGTTAGCAGGCAACAGCCTTGTCCTTTGTCCAGAGACTCTCCAGAACTTCCCAACGAGGAAGCTTGCTGTCAGAACCCAGCAGGGCACACTGTGTGCTGGCAGGGTACCGGTTCTGGAGCTGCTGGACGGATCCTCTGGTATTGCCCTCTTTTCCCTGGGAGATATTTAGGGGAGGGATATTGATTCCCTCTTGGAACTCCTGTCCTTCCTTCACTGGCGGAAGATGTAAGGTAGACTGTACCTTCAGATTGGGTCCAAATGAGTCCTTCTTCTTACTCCTTGCAAAGTCTTCAGATGTTCGGCTTAGTGAGGGGTTCAGCACACTTTTAAAGCCAAATGGGCCCCAGTGATTGGTGTAGGCTAAGCCCACCTTAATGAACCAATCCTGGGTCCCCACCAACAATCTTCTGTTGTGCATGAGGTCAGGACCAGAGTGCTCTGCAACAGGACAGACAAGGGGTGACAACATATACCTAAGTCACACCCATCTTCCTGTCTGTTGTAGATCTAAGTGTCTCTCTGGTTAACTGAGCCCTTTGTAACTCTTGATTAAAGCTCAGGTTTTCCCTTGAAGTATGTTCTGGGAGCAGACTTCCTGTCTCCCCAAACCACTAATGTAAATAGTGGACCCAGAGATGCATTTCACTGCCTTTCATACAGAGGGGTGGGGACTAGCTTCAAGTAGACACATTGCACACCAATTGGCTGTTAGTCCCGCCTTCCTGTTGTCTCTCCAGCAACTAAGCCCACTGGGCAGGCTTTCCTCAATTATCTCTCATTAGTATGCACTGCCACCTGCCAGAGAACAAAGGAATGCAGATCCATGGAGCCTTTGATATTTTAATAAGGCTGCTCATGGCTGGAGGAAGGTGTGCCTTCCCCCTTCTTGGAATGCTTTCATGTACCCAGGGCTGTCACATCCTATGTGAATATGACAGGGAAAGACGGGGCCTGTAGGGTGTGTCTTCCCCGCGTACAGGTGACTATGGGCCTCATCACGAGTTGGGCGGTAACATCGGCGGTATAACCGCTGGTGGCATTAGCCCTACCGCCAAACCCCCCGGCGCTATTAGCGCCGGATCACAGGTTTGGCTGTAATGGAATTCCCCATTCCCCACTGAGCCCATTCGGGAATGCCCCATCTTCCAATGGGCTCAATGGGGAATTGTCAAGCTCTTACCACTGGGGTACTTACCGGGGAGAAATCTGCCCAAGCCCTGATTTGGCGGACCCTTAAATCCAGCGGTAATAGCGTGACCGCCGGATTTAAGGGTTACCGCCAAACCTGTGATGAGGCCCTATGTGTTTGGTGCATGAAGCAGATGAAATGGGTGCGCAATGGCCCCACTCATTTCTCTGAGGTTGGTCTCCCAACATTCATTTTCATTTATCAAAAAATCAAAAAAGCCCAGGCGAGCGCACTCTCCCAGTGTGGATGGTCGAATTCCTCACACTACCGACACAGGCAGTCCAATCTTGGTCCTAATTCCCCTTGTCGGGGTGCTGTCCCAAGACAATTCCGCACACAGAACAGCATTGCTGGCCATTTGGGGGATGGCATGTTCACCACAGACACTGAAAAGTTCAAGGTATTTTCCATATGTTTTACACAACAGGGAGCGTCCTACAGCTTCTACTGCTTCCTCATTTATTGTACTTTTCTTGTCTTTCATAAACATGAGGGTCGAGCCCACAACCCCACGTCTACATTAAACCTCTCTGTTTATTCCAACAGAGATATCTTGACTATACAGAGAGCTGCCCACACCCCAAACAGCCGCCTACAATCTAAGCAAATGCGTACCTTCACAGCCCCTAGCATGTATCAGAACCAATTCTACATTCTACTCCCCCCCCCCAAGGGAAACCACACAAGTTCAGTGGTGTTCATTTAGGAAGAGATGCCTTCTTCACCTCCATTTGTTTATACGCCCATCCCCTTAGAGCCTACACTCTGGGTTTCTTTGTATCTTTAGTAAGTATATCTGTGTGTTCTTTCTCTAGAGCATGGGTGCACAACATACGGCCCGTGGGCCAGTTGCGGCCTGCCATGCTGTTTTTTCCGGCCCGCGAGGAAAAAAGAGTTTCCTAATGGAGGGCGGCCCGCAAGCAGCATTGGCCGCCCTCCATTAGGAAAGTCTTTGTTGTCTTTCGGGCCAGACAAAACATTGGCTGTCATTGGCTCAGCACACACGCACCATGTCACTCCTACAAGCCACGTATTGCGTGTGTGCTGCACCAATGGAGTGCCAATACTACGGCTGGCGCGGCCAGTAAAGCTTGATGCCGGAAGGCATTTCAGCCCCCGTACTACGATTCCACTTACCTCACCAGCGTTCCAGCTTACCTGCCTTCCAGCACGTCTCCGGTAAGTGGTCTGTGTGTTTGTGTTTGTGTGTCAGGTCTGTTCTGCTGTATGTTTGTGTTGTGTATGTTGAGATGGGGTGTGGGGGGTGTGTTGGATGTGTATGAATGTTTGTTTTTGAGTGTTTGTGTTGTGTATGTTGAGATGGGGGGCGTGTCTGATGTGTATGAATGTTTGTTTTTGAGTGTTTGTGTTGTGTATGTTCAGATGGGGGATGGGGGGGCGTGTCGGATGTGTATGATGTTTGTTTTTGAGTGTTTGTGTTGTGTATGTTGAGATGGGGGGTGGGGGGGCGTCGGATGTGTATGAATGTTCGTTTTTGAGTGTTTGTGTTGTGTATGTTGAGATGGGGGGCGTGTCTGATGTGTATGAATGTTTGTTTTTGAGTGTTTGTGTTGTTATGTTGAGATGGGGGCTGTGTCGGATGTGTATGAATGTTTGTTTTTGAGTGTTTGTGTTGTGTATGTTGAGATGGGGGATGGGGGGGCGTGTCGGATGTGTATGATGTTTGTTTTTGAGTGTTTGTGTTGTGTATGTTGAGATGGGGGTGGGGGGGCGTGTCGGATGTGTATGAATGTTTGTTTTTGAGTGTTTGTGTTGTGTATGTTGAGATGGGGTGGGGGGCATGTTGGATGTGTATGAATGTTTGTTTTTGAGTGTTTGTGTTGTGTATGTTGAGATGGGGGATGGGGGGGGCGTGTCGGATGTGTATGATGTTTGTTTTTGAGTGTTTGTGTTGTGTATGTTGAGATGGGGTCGGGGGGCGTGTCGGATGTGTATGAATGTTTGATTTTGAGTGTTTGTGTTGTGTATGTTGAGATGGGGAGTGGGGGGTGTGTCGGATGTGTATGAATGTTTGTTTTTGAGTGTTTGTGTTGTGTATGTTGAGATGGGGTGGGGGGCATGTTGGATGTGTATGAATGTTTGTTTTTGAGTGTTTGTGTTGTGTATGTTGAGATGGGGGATGGGGGGGCGTGTCGGATGTGTATGAATGTTTGTTTTTGAGTGTTTGTGTTGTGTATGTTGAGATGGGGTGGGGGGGGTGTGTCGGATGTGTATGAATGTTTGTTTTTGAGTGTTTGTGTTGTGTATGTTGAGATGGGGGGTGTGTCGGATGTGTATGAATGTTTGTTTTTGAGTGTTTGTGTTGTGTATGTTGAGATGGGGGGCGTGTCTGATGTGTATGAATGTTTGTTTTTGAGTGTTTGTGTTGTGTATGTTGAGATGGGGGGTGGGGGGGGCGTGTCGGATGTGTATGAATGTTTGTTTTTGAGTGTTTGTGTTGTGTATGTTGAGATGGGGTGGGGGGCATGTTGGATGTGTATGAATGTTTGTTTTTGAGTGTTTGTGTTGTGTATGTTGAGATGGGGGATGGGGGGGCGTGTCGGATGTGTATGATGTTTGTTTTTGAGTGTTTGTGTTGTGTATGTTGAGATGGGGTGGGGGGCATGTCGGATGTGTATGAATGTTTGTTTTTGAGTGTTTGTGTTGAGTATGTTGAGATGGGGGTGGGGGGGCGTGTCGGATGTGTATGAATGTTTGTTTTTGAGTGTTTGTGTTGTGTATGTTGAGATGGGGTGGGGGGCATGTTGGATGTGTATGAATGTTTGTTTTTGAGTGTTTGTGTTGTGTATGTTGAGATGGGGGATGGGGGGGCGTGTCGGATGTGTATGAATGTTTGTTTTTGAGTGTTTGTGTTGTGTATGTTGAGATGGGGTGGGGGGGGTGTGTCGGATGTGTATGAATGTTTGTTTTTGAGTGTTTGTGTTGTGTATGTTGAGATGGGGGGCGTGTCTGATGTGTATGAATGTTTGTTTTTGAGTGTTTGTGTTGTGTATGTTGAGATGGGGGGCGTGTCTGATGTGTATGAATGTTTGTTTTTGAGTGTTTGTGTTGTGTATGTTGAGATGGGGGGTGGGGGGGCGTGTCGGATGTGTATGAATGTTTGTTTTTGAGTGTTTGTGTTGTGTATGTTGAGATGGGGTGGGGGGGCGTGTCGGATGTGTATGAATGTTTGTTTTTGAGTGTTTGTGTTGTGTATGTTGAGATGGGGTGGGGGGCGTGTTGGATGTGTATGAATGTTTGTTTTTGAGTGTTTGTGTTGTGTATGTTGAGATGGGGGTGGGGGGCGTGTTGGATGTGTATGAATGTTTGTTTTTGAGTGTTTGTGTTGTGTATGTTGAGATGGGGTGGGGGGGCGTGTTGGATGTGTATGAATGTTTGTTTTTGAGTGTTTGTGTTGTGTATGTTGAGATGGGGTCGGGGGGCGTGTCGGATGTGTATGAATGTTTGATTTTGAGTGTTTGTGTTGTGTATGTTGAGATGGGGGGTGGGGGGGCGTGTCGGATGTGTATGATGTTTGTTTTTGAGTGTTTGTGTTGTGTATGTTGAGATGGGGGTGGGGGGGCGTGTCGGATGTGTATGATGTTTGTTTTTGAGTGTTTGTGTTGTGTATGTTGAGATGGGGGGTGGGGGGGGCGTGTCGGATGTGTATGATGTTTGTTTTTCAGTGTTTGTGTTGTGTATGTTGAGATGTTGGATGGGGGGCGTGTCGGATGTGTATGAATGTTTGTTTTTGAGTGTTTGTGTTGTGTATGTTGAGATGCATGTATGGGAGCATGCTTCAGAGTTTGTGTGCTGAGTTAGGGGGGTTTGGGTCTGTATGGGTGCATGCTTGAGAGTGTGTGTGCTGAGTTGGGGGGTGGGGCGTTCGGGTCTGTATGGGTTTATGGTGTATGCTTGAGAGTGTGAGCTGATTTGGGGGATGGGGGGTTCGGGTCTGTATGGGTGCATGTTTGAGAGTGTGCTGATTTGGGGGATGGGGGTTCGGGTCTGTATGGGTGCATGTTTGAGAGTGTGTGTGCTGAGTTGGGGGGTGGGGGGTTCGGGTCTGTATAGGTGCATGGTGTATGCTTGAGAGTGTGTGCTGAGTTGGGGGGTGGGGGGTTCGGGTCTGTATGGGTGCATGGTATATGCTTGAGAGTGTGTGCTGAGTTGGGGGTGGGGTGTTCGGGTCTGTATGGGTGCATGTTTGAGAGTGTGTGTGCCGAGTTGGAGGTGGGGGGTTCAGGTCTGTATGGGTGCATGTTTGAGAGTGTGCTGATTTGGGGGGTGGGGGTTCGGGTCTGTATGGGTGCATGTTTGAGAGTGTGTGCTGAGTTGGGGGAGTGGGGGGTTCGGGTGTGCATGAATGTTTGTTTTTGTATGTTTGTGTTGTGTATGTTGAGATGCATGTATGGGTGCATGCTTCAGAGTTTGTGTGCTGAGTTGGGGGGTTTGGGTCTGTATGGGTGTATGTTTGAGAGTGTGTGCTGAGTTGGGGGGTGAGGGGTTTGGGTCTGTATGGGTGCATGCTTGAGAGTGTGCTGATTTGGGGGGTTTGGGTCTGTATGGGTGCGGGGGCCATGGGGCATATTGTTTGGTTGGGGGTGAGGGGGCCATGGGGCAAAGTGTTTGGTTGGGGTGAGGGACAGGGGGCATAGTGTTTGGTTGGGGGTGAGGGAGCCATGGGGCATATTGTTTGGTTGGGGGTCAGGGGGCCATGGGGTATAGTGTTTGGTAGGGGGTGGGAGTCAAGGGGCAAAGTGTTTGGTTGGGGGTGAGGGACAGGGGGCACAGTGTTTAGTTGGGGGTGAGGGGGCCATGGGTCATAGTGTTTGGTTGGGGGTGGGAGCCATGGGGCATAGTGTTTGGTTGGGGGTGAGGGAGCCATGGGGCATCGTGTTTGGTTGGGGGTGAGGGGGCCATGGGGCATAGTGTTTGGTTGGGGGTGGGAGCCATGGAGCATAGTGTTTGGTTGGGGGTGAGGGACAGGGGGCATAGTGTTTGCTTGAGGCGTGGGGGCCATGGGGCATAGTGTTTGGTTGTGGGGTGGGAGCCATGGGGCATAGTGTTTGCTTGGGGGGTGAGGGACAGGGGGCATAGTGTTTGGTTGGGAGTGGGAGACATGGGGCATAGTGTTTGGTTGGGGGTGAGGGAGCCATGGGGCATAGTGTTTGGTTGGGGTGAGGGGGCCATGGGGCATAGTGTTTGGTAGGGGGTGGGAGCCATGGGGCAAAGTGTTTGGTTGGGGGTGAGGGACAGGGGGCATAGTGTTTGCTTGAGGCGTGGGGTTCATGGGGCATAGTGTTTGGTTGGGGGGTGAGGGACAGGGGGCATAGTGTTTGGATGTGGGTGGGAGCGATGGGGCATAGTGTTTGGTTGGGGGTGAGGGAGACATGGGGCATTGGGGCATATTGTTTGGTTAGTGGTGAGGGGCCATGGGGCATAGTGTTTGGTTGGGGGTGGGAGCCATGAGGCATAGTGTTTGGTTGGGGTGAGGGACAGGGGGCATAGTGTTCTGCTTTTTGCAGGCGTTAAAAACCATGCCGCAAAGGGATCTTGGTGCTAAGTACGGTGCCGCAATTTGCGGCACCGTACTTAGCGCCTTCCCCATTCCCATTATGCCCTATGGGGCAAAAATGGGAATGGGGAAGGGCCATGGCGGAAGGGGGAATTACCACTCCGCCAACCACGGAATGGGGTGGTAATTCCCCATTCCGCCATGGCGGAGTCAGAGAGTTACCGGCATGGACCATGGTGCTATTAGCACCATGGTCCATCCGCCAGGGTCGTAATGAGGCCCATAGACCCAGGATTGGTCACTTTTTGTCTGCAGCCTGACCTATGTTAGGTAATCGACAAGAACACGTACACATACACAAGGGTGATGTTGCACTATTGTACTATGCTTATTTTTATCTTAAATTGTGACAATGGGCCTCATTACGACCCAGGCGGTAAGTTACCGCCTGGGTCGTACCTTTACCACCATGGCGTAAACTATGTTTACGCCATGGTGGTTGGCGGACTTACCGTCCCATTCCGAGGTGAGTGGGGCGGTAAGTCCCCATTAACCCATTTACCCTTCCCCATTCCCATTTTTGCCCCATAGGGCATAATGGGAGTGGGGAAGGCGTTAATTACGCCACCGTAAATTACGGTGGCGTAATTAACAACAAGGTCCCTTAGCGCCATGGATTTTAACACCTGCTAAAAGCAGGTGTTAAAACCTCCAAGGCGCTAAGGGACGTCGGAATCAGGCGGTAAGGGTCGGCGCTGTTTAGGCCGCCGTAAACCCCTTACCGCCTGGGTCCTAATGAGGCCCAATATGTTTTATGAACTGTTCACTGTATTCATAACAATGCCCATGAATACCGCCTTTGAACAAATTTGTGGTACCCACACATTGTACTGTTCACCATTGTGGTAGTATTGTTTTGTGTTTTTTGTATAATTACTTTAAGTAAAACATATGTAAAATTGCTAAGAATGAAAGAATTAGCATTACAATATTTTACTTTATGTATCTAAAACCAGGAATAAAATCGATGATACAGCGAATTTGAGAAGGCTGTCTCGACAATACATGTTGTAGCTGACTTTATTTGCTTATGACTCCTTGAACCTATAATCAGGCTCGTAATCGGTTCCAGCGGCAGATTAATTCAAGCCACTGCCTCTGAATAATATTACATACACTAATTATGGTATGTTGAACTAATGAGTGCTAGGACTCCCTCTGTTTCGTAAACCACAGACACCAGGCACACAACATTGACCAGGGGTTGTTGTTTTTCCATCGTGAACATGTACCATGCATATTAAACCGGCAGATTTTTTGCAGCATGTTGACAGCTCTCAACACTCCCTGGAATTCCAGGATCATTGGTCCCCATTCAACCCACTCCATGTATAGTCTGCCTTCCCTTGCTCTTGCCTGTTGCCTGCTCCCTTTTGTTGTGTGGCAGAGTCCTTGGCCTCTGTTTTCTAATTCCTTTCTCATGTCTGCTTGTCTCTTTCATGCAGGTTGCCTCAGTGCCCTGCCTTCCAGTGTGACTGCTGCCTCTGTGAACAGTTGCTTTCTACCGCATGCTGTTTTCTATGCAATTGGTCATATTTATGCATCACATCGTCTTGGACTTGACATCATAGACTCCCCTGCCAGTGTTTACTGCACTGTCCCACTGCCTCGTTAATCAGAGAATGCCATATTGTGGCATTGAAAGTTCTTACAGGGTGATACTGGATTTCCAACCTCACAGTGGTCTCTTTTTGGGAGTCCTCTCATTGTCCTACTGACTGTGGCCTGATTAGAATGTTCACAATGTCCCATCACCATAAGAAGAGGTAAGAGTTACATGGTCCTTGACTGAATGGCAGTCTGGGGGTGGGGGACAGGCAGTATAGGTGTTGTGGGTGGGGAAGGTGTCACTCTGTGGGGTGTTCTTATTGCATTGGCGTGAGGTCGGTGGATCGGGCTGCATGGGTGCAGGACACATGGTGATGGGAGTCTGGTGAGTTCATGTTTGCATTTGTTGCATGTCACTAAGGGGGGAACATGTTGCTGTGTCATTGCGTGCACGGATGCGTTGCCTGCCCTGGCATTCTGCAGGGGAAGATGGTTGCTGCGATTGATGGGGACTTTGCTGTTGTATGTGTGTACGGAACACAGCATCAGAGTTGGGTGGTTTCCAGACCTATAGGCGGGGACCTACAGGGATTCCAGGGTCCGGCTGGTGCAGGCTCACAAGGGATAAGGTGTGAGGTGAGATGTGGATCTCTCTTCTGATGCACTTGCATTTTTTAAAATATGCATGACTGTTTAGATTTCACAGAGCACACATAGGGGGTCCAGGGCAGTCCTCACATGTGTTTATTGCTCACTTCCATTTTGTACTATGCCTTCCTACTTGTGGTCTCATGTGTGTAGTTTAGTGTCTACATGCAGAATAGTTGTTGTTTACTCCCACTTACAAGAGTTATCTGGGGACTGTTTGTGCATGTTGTTTTATGTCTAATGGATGCACACAATTTGCCTCTCCCAGAGACACATTCTCAGGGTGCGATTATGGGCACGGAGGATGGGCCCCAATTCACAATTAAATGGCACCTGGGATGTAAACTCACTCTGTGTGCTCCACAGGGGCAGGTTTTTTTTATATAATATGATTGCACCAGCTGTGTGCGTGCAGCCTCTCCACCTGCCCTTTGGCCAACCAAGGGCAAGGGTGGTGCCTGTGGTTTTTGGGCGGTGTCCCAGCTGCATTTCCCCTGGTACACCACGCTGTGTGGTGACATTGTGCAGTACACATGCTACCACTATGATTTTACATATTACTGCTGGTGCATAGAGCAACTCCCACCAGAGTGGTCAAGGGAGCAGAACCGTGACTATAGCACTCCAAATGTGTGCCCCACTATGGCCCGAGTCGCTACATGTGCGGTATTGTATCTCACCTCAGCTGGTGTTGTGGGATTCCGTATTGGTGTCATCATGAATGGTGGCCGCATGTAGGCACTGTCCCCTGAAAACGTGTACATGGTTGTCATTGGCATTTATTGTCAGAGCCTGTTTTTCAGTGTGTCACATGCATGCATGTGCGTGTCAGTTCATACTCACCGATGAGCCATGAATTGCCATGCCAGGGCCGTGTACAGTGGTCACTGGCGGTAGATGTAGCTATCATGTCAGCTGCCTGAAAAATTGGCATACACTTCCATGATGATTCCATTAGTATAACAGACACTACCTGCACATTAATAGAGTGCAAGTGCTTTTGATTCCGGTAGATGTGCTCCGTCTATCGGGGCGGCTGTAGCACAACATGTGTGCAGTCAATTGCATTCCTGGCTCATTGTCTGCCTTTCCGCCAGTGTTCGGGGCAAATGTAAGTGCCTGTACACACATGCACATGCTGCTATGTATGACAATACCTGGTGTAGACTGCAGGATTGTGTGGCCTGCGATATCCCACCAATGGTTGCAATGAAATGGAGTGAAGTCAGCACATTTTCTAGAGGTGCAAGGGCCTGTGAGTAGATGGTGGGTGAAGCTAACTCATCTTCGCACTCCGTGATGAGGTCTAAGATTACATGGGGCAGGAAACTGTACCAAGCATACAAATGGTCATCTGGCATCCCAAACAGCGTAGTACGTTGTGTAAAGATCCGGGACATGGCATCCTCCTCCTCCTGCTGTGTCCGTACATGATGGATCCTACGATTGCTGGGTTCATTGTGGCTATAAACATTAGTTTGATGTGCATTGAATGCTTTATATGCATTGGTTCCTATGCGCATTGAAGTTTACGCCTGTTAACATGTGGCGGATGGATCACAGGGTTTGTGTGTACCTTTTCTCAAAGCGAGGTTGTGCTTTGGGATCCATGAATACGTTTGGATTTACGTGGGAATGGGCGTGCATTTGCTTAGATGTGGACTGTCCCTCAACACGCCCACATTTTGCTTTGTTCTTCCTCATTTTGCATGTTCTCGCCACTATTTTGGACTCCGTGCAGGCCCAATCCAGACTCTGCGAGGAGTCTCACGCAAGTCGCTCAACTGCTCGAAAAGGCATGCAAGACCTGCGCGAAGTCCACTCAAATCTTGGAAAAGTACAGCGCAGTCGATTCCATTAATTGACGAAGGGGGTTTTGCATGCAGATTGACCTGCAAAGTCCCTATTCACTGCTCAGAAAATTCCATGAAATAGGGCCATAGCCTGTTGGAACAGGTTTTCTTCATTTTAGACCATCAGAAAGTGAGCAGTTGACGATACTACCACCATAAGCAGCGCAGCAACCTGGAGTACAATATCTGTGTGCATTAACGTGCCAAATAATCAATTGGGAAATCCAGGTAGGGATGGCTACAGGGCGCGAATATTATGAGGTCCTAATTAACTAACAAACCTTCATTTCTGCGGGAACGATTCAACCCAAATGGAGCTGAGCTCAAAATATTCTAAAAGATTTAAAACCCGACTGGAGCATCTTGAAAAGATAAAGGCACCTTTTGTCTCATCCCAGAGCATATGTTTCTCATCTTTTTCTGGGTTACACTAAATGATTTAATAACGAATTGATTCTAATTACAATTTATTTTAATGTATATGTTCATGTTTTATTAAATATGATATTAGACATGTATTTGTTTTATCAATTCATGTTTCTAATCAATAGGTTTTATTCGAATCCCCCTCACAAGTCAACCCCAGGGGCGCAACTAATCGAAACTAATTCTAAGCATTATATCAGTGCTTTGACTCATGATTTATGATAAGCACTTCAAGGCCCATCCACCCCGAGGTCTGGATTTTGTGGTACACCAGCCCAACGAGCGCTAAAGATGAAATGGCAGTGAATGGCTGGGAACTGCGGAAGTCCAAGGTGAGTGATGGCTACATGACACCCTCCTCCGCAATCCCTGCCAGCACCCTCTCTAAACACCAAGCCAGGGGGGCACGATGGCGTGCCACCCACCCCATGACCACTCATCTCCTGAACCACACCGCCACTCACCCCAATACCTCTCATCCCCAGAACCACACCGCCGACCCGCCTGCACTGCCCATGCCCGCTCCCCTCACTACCACGCCCCACCCTGCAATCACCCACCCCCCGCCTTGCCATCTTACCCCTGCCACCTCCCCCCCGCCCGACTGCACCCTTTCCCCTCCCTAAAAACTGCGCGCCTAGCCCTAGCGAGAACCGAAGCTGCCTCCCTCTCCCCCTCTGACCTCATGGAGTTGTGAATATTGGCCTGCGTCGCATCTAGATGGAATAATGCTAACCATACCACGAGTGAACCACAAAGACTAGCCTGCGCCAAATTTAGACAGAAATGTGACTGTTAGCATGTGCCACACCTAGATGGATTTTCAGAAATGTGATTGTTAGCATGTGCCACACTTGGATGGATTCTCGGGTTTGGCCTGCGCCAAATCTAGACAGAAATATGATCGTTAGCATATGCCACACTTAGATAGATTCTCAAGTTTTATGAATCTTAGCATGTCCACACTTAGATAGAATTATGAATGTTAGCATGCCCACTCTTAGATGGAATTGTGAATACTGGCATGTCCAAACCTAGATAGAATTGTGAATGTTAGCATGTCCACTCTTAGAAAGAATTGTGAGTGTTAGCATGTCCGCGCGTAGATGGAGTTGTGAATGTTAGCATGTCCACACCTAGATAGAATTGTGAATGTCAGCATGTCCACGCTTAGATGGAGTTGTGAATGTTAGCATGTCCACTCTTAGATAGAATTGTGAATGTTAGCATGTCCACCCTTGGATGGAATTGTGAATGTTGACATGTCCACCCTTGGATAGAATTGTGAATGTTAGCATGTCCACACTTAGATGGAGTTGTGAATATTGGCCTACGTCGCATCTAGATGGAATTGTGAATGTTAACATGTGAAAGATGCATTAAGAAAGTGTGCCCTTTAGCCTCTCCATGAATTTAGAAATGTGCCCAATAGCCTCTCTGGTAAACTGAATTTAGAAGTGTACCCAAGATCCTCTGAGACAGTTGCATTTAGAAGTGTGCCCAATAGACACTCTGGAAAGGTGCATCTAGAAGGGTTCCCAATAGACACTCTGTGAAAGTTGCGTTAGTAGTATGTCCAATATCCCCTTAGTGAAATTTAGAAGTGTACCCATAGCCTCTCTGAGAGTTGCATTTAGAAGTGTGCCCAATAGTCTCTCTAGGAAATCGAACTTAGAAGTGTTCCCAACAGCCTCTCTGAAAATTGACCTAATAGTACGCCCAGTAGACTCTCCGTAGAAAATGGAATTTAGAAATGCGCCCAATGGCATCGCTGTGAAGGTTGCATTTAGAAGTGTAACCAATACCCTCTGTGAAAGTTGATTATAGAAGTGTATCCAATAGACGCTCTGTAAAGTTGAATTTAGAAGTGTTCCCAACAGACGCTCTATAAAGTCGAATTTATATGTGTTCCCAATAGCATCGGTGAAAGTTGACTATAGAAATGTATCCTATAGACACTCTGGAAAGTTGCATTTAGAAGTGTGCCCAATAGCCTCTAGTAAACTGAATCTAGAAGTGTTGCCCAATAGCCTCTCTGTGGAAAACTGTATTTAGAAGTGCGCCAAGTACCCTCTCTGGGAAAGTTGCATTTAGAAGTGTGCTCACTGAAAGAGCATATAACCGATCATACCACACCACCATGCTTACTCTCTCCTTACATCACCACTCAACTAGAACACAGAGATACTATGACACCATTCGGTATAACTGTTCTCATACCAACATTCCGCCGCTTACTCCACATCATTCTATGTAATCACTGCTGGTTCCACACCCCCAGCCAGGCGTTTTCCTCAGGCCTAACGCAGCCACATCCGTTCCGGATAAATCCTGCCAGAACGAACACATTCTCCTGATCTCTCAACCACCACACCTACCGCTAAGAAGCAGCTACTACACGAGTCCCGCACGAGCTGCACACATACCCGGTGCTCACACGCACCTTTTGACTCTCCCTACTCTCTCTACTGATCTGAACTTCGGTTCCCAAGGGCGTTCAACCTACAAGCGCCTTCAGACCATACCAATGGTATATAAGGCGCTATATAAGTGCAAAATAACAATAACAATAACATGATATCAGGTGCCCCATAATGGAACTCTTCAGCCAGAATATTGCTACTATTTCCTGATGACATGTAAGTTAACACGAGTGGGAAAAGCTCACCATCTCAGTCAGTCCCAACTGCAAAGCACAATTTTCTATTCAAGTGGCGCATATTTCACAAATCTGCTGCTCCGCCATGTTCCCCGCTTGAGGCTTGAACTGTCATTTCATCACTGAAAATCCTTATAATAGAGCCAACAGATTTGTTTTAAGAGGACATGGGTTAGGCACTTGAACTGTGGTATCCAACTCAGCCCTTTCGGATGAGATAACAATACTTAGAGACGGTTGGAGATGCAGAACATATTAAAACATCAATAATCAAACGGACTCAGGAAGTTGGCATAGTGTGACCGTTTTAATGTCAATTACCTAAAACAGGGAGTTACAACGAACATCAGTGTTTTCGCTCGATCTTCACACTCCATGCAACACATTAAAAAAACATTTTTATGATGAAACCTCGTCATTATTGACGTCTACCTACGTTGTAAACTGCAAAAACCTAATTGGAATGGTGATAGGCTTGCAGGGAACATCTAGGTATACGTTCCATAGGTGTCAGGAAGGTGATTGGGTCTCCAACATCAGGTGCAGCAACTAAGCCCTCCCTTAGTGCAGGTTTCTATGAACGTCATCAAATAAATGATGTCTCATTGGTTATACAAACTATAGGGCTCTTTATTACCTGGCCCTCTACAATTGGTTGGCACCCTTGTACCCCTCTGTAATATTCCCACTACGCACGCAACATGCAGGCTATCATCCAGGTCCTGGTTGGCTGGTCATAACTATAGCTTCCCACCAATTATCCCTGTCATCTCTCATCACCCTTACAGTTTGCCAGTCAATTAAGGCTTTGAACTCAACCTTGGAAATGTTCTCTGTGCTGAACAAGTCTTTCTGTATTTAAAATACTATTAAATGATGAACCTCTGACGTCCTTAATGTTCTCACTTCTCACTTAAGACAGGAGTTCTGTTCTTCCAGACGTTCTGTAACAATTGTGTGCACATTCGGGCCCTAGGTGGCCTTGACTTCTTGGTGTTGAGCCAGCAGACCCTTCTATGATTCACTTCCACGGTCCAGCTTCCAATTTTGAACTGCGACACACTGAAACCTTTCCTTTCACTGGATATAGCTCTGCTAAAGTGTGTTGTGGAATCATCCATAGTCCATACGTATCCTATGCATATACGTTGGCGCATCGCCGCATTCTATTCACTACATACCTAGCCTTTACGAATAGTTTGTCTACTTGCGTTACTGCTACTGTACAATTGTAAAACGACTTAATATCTTCTTAATTATTTCTGTAGCATGAGCATCTCCTCCTTTGTTTCTTTAAAATGCTTATACTCTTTAATTTATTCTCATGTATGTCATCACTGATCCGTATGACGTCACCAGTCTGCTTTCTCACTTGCTTTTCCCACTTCCTCCGGCATTTCATTCAAATGCCCATCATATTGTCGGGTATTCATGTATGGCTTTCTCAATGGAAATCTTACTTCCAGGATTCTCTTTTGTTTGGGTATTTTTACTGGAAATGCGCGTGTCTCTCACTCTGGCTCCCAACATATAGGCAGAATGGGGGTGGAGCTTTGGGTGGGGGTACTCAACCCCACCTCTACACACTTGCCAGGCACTGATACAATGGTCCGACCTGGCCATAAGATGCCTCAGCGGGAACAAAAAGTGATTACCTAGACATGTGATAGCAGAGCCTCACAAATGCCTATCTAATACCTACACACAAGTCACAACTCTGGAGTTTATCAACACTTGTTTTGTTTTTAACTGCCCTTCAGTAAGAGGAACACATATAAATGAGGTGGCTGAAGGCACACTTGGTTAAGCAATTTTTATTACACCAGTTGAGCATTTACAGTTCTGATTAAGCCATTACCTCTCAGTAAACTAGCCAGAAATAACACAGGCAGGTGTAACTTCTTAATAGAGCTAGCTCAAAGAGATCATGTAGTTGGTGGGAATGACTATAAGGTTTAGCACGTGCATGTGCAGACAGTGGGTGGGAACATACCCAAACAACATACACAAGCTGTGTTTCCCTTCTCATGCCATTGCCCTCCTAGCTGTACTCGAATGGAATAGTTTTGACATATAGGTGGTCCTAAACGCCATATAATAGCCAAAACTAAAACAACAATTGTTTGTGGTTTGAATGGTATGAACAAGGACTAATATTGCAATTAAATGACCTGACAATTGACCATGTGTGCCCAGTTAACGTGCCAAGGAGCAAATCGCAACATTTACAGTGTATTTAGTGCCATTTTTGTTCTGTCCTGCCGCCTATACGATAAACAGAAGAAACTCTTCCAAACACAGCATAAAAGTGGATTTTATTTTCTGCCTGAAAGAGTTATTCTTTGAGGACCCGATTCATGGAAATATCTGCAGAAAATAGGGACATTGCGTCAAACCGTGTGCAAAATCCCATTTGTCGATTCATGGAATCGTCTGTGCTGTACTTTGCAGAGACTTTGCGCAGGCTCGGCACATCACTGCGAGATACTGAGTGTCTTGCAGGAGACACTGTGCAGAGCGTGGGTGTGGCTTGTGCTTAGGGCAGGGTAGTGGGCGGTGTGAGGAAGACGACCATTGGCACAGGGAGAGAGTGCTCGTATGGGCTTTTTCATTTTTGTTTATTTAAAAGAATGAATGATGGGAGATCAACGTCAGGAATATATGTGGGGCCATTCCCACACATATTTTCCATGCTCACCGCACAGCAGAAAAATAGTCATGTACTCTGGGAGGACACAGCTAACCAGCGCCGCCCTCCCCTGTCATGTATAGCTGACACCTGACAGTTGTGGGTACATCAAAAGCCTCTGGCTGTGGGCAGCCTGATTAGCATTTCAAGGCCCCATGGATTTGCATCTCCATTGTTACACCTTGCCGGTGGTGGCAAATACTGAAGAACGTGAATTAGCAGGACTCAGGGAAGGCCTGGGTGTAGGAAGTGACAACAGAGACCAGAGACCAACACGTCTTTGTAATGCAATGTGTGTCACGCCCCCGTTAGCGGCCCCCGTTAGCGAAACATCAAAAACTTCAGGTTCCCAGACAGACTAGGTCCCACTTATCTATGCAGGTCTGCCGACGGCGAGTGGGCGACGGCACTTGGCGCTCTCGCAAGGACCTGCGTCCAGTGCGCCCAGTGCGGTCCCCTTTCCTACATTGGCGAATGCCATGGCGGCTTGCCACTGGGCGCCCGAGGCACCGGCGCCACTGGGTTTGTCATGCAATTCGCCACGTGACCAAGAAGGGACCTGGTCGGGGCAGTGAGACGCGGAGCATGCATCACGTGTCAAGGAGCTGCACGTAAAGAAACAATCCACAGTGCACGGAGCATGGTCACGTGACTGAATCATGTGATCACCTTCGTATTCAAAAGAAACATACTGACTCACATTCAGCGCTTCCAGCTGACTTCGTTAGTACTGTTTGGCGTTCTCACGGATTTTGTTGCTCTTGATATTCTCGACCAAGGACTGCTTCCCGGATTCCTCTTCGCCTTCCTTTGGTACTTCTGCATTTGTTCTGGCAACTTACTCGGATTTTTGACCTCGGCCTTCCATTGGAATTGTTATTGGATTTTCCTCTGCATTTGACATTATCTCTTGGTGCTCTGACCTCGGATTGTTTACTGGACTGATTTTCGACTCTCCTGGCTCCGCCTTTGGCTCATGTTTTTTCTCCTGCATCAGGTGTTATTACCACCCAACTAGAGTGCCACTATGTGCAACAACTGTCGCCTACCGCCGTCGACTACTGCAGACCCCTGCCCATTCACCTTATCCTGGGTACCCTGTCACCTGCATTGGGTAAGCCTTCTGTAGTGATATTGTATTGCTCTGATTGGGATTGCTTCCATTGTCTAACCTGGTTGCTTGCCTTACAGTGGTCAGGGGGTCTTTCCGGGGGTTCCTGGTTCCAGGCTGACGGTACTCTACACCTGTGGCCTCAAAGATTGCACGAGCAGTAATATTTCTATTTTGCTCGTGTGGTACTTGGGGACAGAGGTTTCATCATCTACACGACCATCAAGTCCTAACAGACTGTGAAGCCTTCTTTGGTCGTCCAGGTGATGGAACCCTCTGCCGGAGACCCCGTGGTCACGCTAATGCAAGCCGTTACAGCCCTTAGAACAGACATGGCTGCTGCCACAACTGCCATTCACCATCGCCTGGATTCCTTAAAAAGTGCCCGCCATTCACTAATGGCGGACTCCGAGTTTGGAGATCCCACACCCCCAAACCCGGGCCCTTCCATGCCCCCCACACCACCGAGTCCCGTGTTGTTACCTACCCCATTCCCTTTAGCAGCTCCTGAGAAATATTAGGGCGATCCCAGCAAGTATCGTACATTTATCAACCAATGCAAGCTCCACTTTCTCTGTCGACCCCAGGTATTCCACGACTCAACCACTAAAGCAGGCTTTCTGCTTTCCCACCTGACAGGCATAGCAGTCACCTGGGTGAATCCATTCCTGGAAAATGATCACCCGGTTCTCTATGATTGAGTGAGATGGCCAAAGTATTCAATACCAAGTATAAAGCTCAGTCCTGGGATCTGGAATTATTGGATCTAGCTCAAGGTAGGCAAACCCTGATAGAATACATCACATGGTTTAACCAGTTATCCGCAGAAACATCTTGGCCCGAGAATAAAAAAGCAGTAGTATTTTATTGGGGTTTGTGCAGTGCTATGAAGGATGCCCTCTCAGTTGTCCCATCTCTCCCGGCCTCTTATTCTGACCTGGTAGATTCAGCACTTCAGGTAGACGCCCAGAGAACCGAGCGTCGGGCAGAAGCCGGCCTTTCTGTCAATCAATCCCTTTCTTCCCCCTGAAAACACCAGTGAACCCATGCAAATAGGAGGGATACGAAGCCCCATCACCCAGACTGAGCGAGAACGCCGAAGAACAGACAATGCCTGCTTCTATTGCGGTCTCAATGGGCATTATGTCAAAGAGTGTCCTCCTTGCCCAAAGAACAGGAACTCAGGTTTTCAGAAAGCTCGCCCTTGAGAACGGGGTACAAGGTGAGCTTGTTACAGAATTCCTCCGAGAACATTCTGACCTTCGGTCATGTAAGACCAGTCATAGTCCAGACCATATTACACCCTACCAGGGATTGTTCACATTCAGTACACATTGTCATAGATTCAGGGGCTAACGGTTGTTTCATAGACATTACGATGGCCAAGATAATGAATCTTCCATTGATAACCAAACTACACCCCGAACCAGTACAGGCCGTCGATGGCTCCTCCCAAGTTTCCGGTCCGATCAAACAACAGACCACTCCTATGGAGGTGATCATCCAGGGTATCCACAAGGAAACAATGTGCTTCGACTTTATATCAACCCCACAGTTCGGAATTATATTGGGCATTCCATGGTTGAGGAAACATAAACTGGGGTACAGGACAGGTTTTCTTTGAGTCAGAGGTATGTCAGCACTATTGTTTGGTGGATGAGGAGGGCATTACCAACCCTGCGAGACCTCTTGGGGCATTGGATTCTTTAACGTTAGGAGAGGACAGGTCACCCGAGGAGTCACATACTGTGGGAGCCGCTTTATCTGGTGTGCCCTCGGTTTATCATGATTTCCACGTTGTCTTCGATACAGCATCAGCTGAGGGTTTGCCACCTCAGAGGCCGTACGACTACCCCATTGATCTGGTTCCTGAGGCATCGATCCCCAAAGGCCATATCTATTCTCTGTCACCACCAGAAGAAGTAGCTGAGGGAGTACATCCAACACGCCCTACACCTGGGCCATATCAGGCCCTCCTTCTCCCGCATCCAGCCCCATCTTTTTCGTTCCTATGAAGGAGGGGGACCTTCGTCCCTGTGTGGACTAGAGGCGGTTAAACTCAGTCACCATAAAAAAACGCTACCCCATCCCGCTCATCTCGACCCTCTTAGATAAACTAACCCATGCTTCCATCTACACCAAGCTAGATCTCCGGGGGGCATACAACCTGATTTGCATGCGCCGTGGGGACGAGTGGAAAACAGCATTCTGCACTCGCCAGGGATTGTTTGAATATACTGTGATGCCCTTCGGCTTATGTAACACCCCGGCTACCTTTCAGCGTTTTATAAACGATGTGTTTAGTGACATCCTGGACATTTATGTTGTGGTATATTTAGATGATATACTAGTGTTCTCCCCTGCACTTGAGGAACACAGCGTTCACGTCAGGGAAGTGTTATCACGACTCAGAAAGAACGCCCTATTTGCGAAACCTGAGAAGTGTATGTTTCACACAAAAGAGGTTGAAATCCTGGGGTTTTACATCTCACCCAGGGGGTTGGCGATGAACCAGTCGAAAATCTGTGCTATCACGGACTGGCCGGTCCCTGTTACGCTCAAGCAATTGCAGTCCTTTTTAGGGTTTGAGAATTTTTACCGGCGTTTCATTTCCAACTTTTCCTCCATTGTTGCCCCACTAACAGCCTTGACAAGTCCTCTTGTACCCTTTGAATGGTCTACTGACCATCAGGTGGCATTCGATACCCTAAAAACCTCTTTTACCACAGCTCCGGTCCTACAACATCCGGACCCGGAGCTCCCTTTCATCGTGGAGGCAGACGCATCCTCGTTTGCGTTAGGTGCAGTTTTGTCCCTGCCTTGTCCGACCACCGGCCAGCTACATCCGGTGGCTTACCATTCGAGGAAATTCACGCCGACCAATAAACACTACACGGTCACTGAAAAGGAGCTCCTTGCCATAAAAGATGCTTTTCAAGTTTGGAGACACCACCTCCTGGGGGCCAAACACCAGACAGTCGTTTACACCGATCACAAGAACCTGCAGGATCTGGCGTCACTAAAATGTGTTAACAGCAGACAGGTCCGTTGGCATCTCTTCTTTGCAGCTTATGATTTCGTGGTTAAATATAAGCCAGGGGTGGTTCATGGTAAGGCGAACGCCTTGTCCCGTTCACCAGGGGGGGTATCTCTTCCATCCTTTCCAGACACACTGTTAGGCAAAGGACACGTAGCATGTGCTTGCACTCCCTCGCAATCCATGTTATCCGCCATTCGCCAATGGGTATTACACCATCCTCAGGCACTGACTGAGTGGGATCCGGTTTTTCAGGAGGGGTTACCTTTCATACAAGGGAAACTGTTTTTGCCCACTAACGACACCCATAATCAAGCCTTGGATTGGTCCCACAACGCACTCATCAATGGTCAACCAGGGCAGCGACGCACCTTAGATCTGCTGAAACGCTGGTGCTGGTGGCCATCAATGCAACGTGACGTGGAAGCATACGTGAATACCTGCTCAGTATGCGCCCAGTGTAAGACTCGAAGGGGCCGCACACTAGGATTATTACAACCTCTGCCCATACCTCCAAGGCCTTGGCATACGGTCTCGATGGACCTGATCAATGACTTACCTCTAACACAAGGCTACGATACAATTTGGGTTGTAGTAGATTCCTACACCAAGATGGCCCATTTTGTGCACTGTAAAGGTATTCCTACTGCTCCTTCCCTGGCCCGGATATTATTTAGGTCTGTCTTTTGTCTGTTCGGCTTGTCACAAGTTATTGTGTCAGATCGTGGCTCACAATTCACATCTCGTTTTTGGGCGACTCTTACCAAGCTCCTTGGCATCGATGCACGCTTTTCCTCTGCCTACCATCCTGAGAGTGACAGTCAGACTGAGAGGGTCAACCAGGCATTAGAGCAGTACTTGCGTTGTTTATCCCTTCAGTACCAATATACCTGCCTTAACTCGCTTCACCTTGCAGAGTTTGCATACAATAATGCCCTACATTCCTCTACAGGCTTTTCCCCGTTCTACTCCTTTATGGCCAACACCCACGCACTCTACCATTCCCCGATTTTGCCCCCACCAGTACTCCTGCTTCTAACGCTTGTGCCCGTGACCTGACCTCAGTCCATGCCCAGACTCTCATCCATCTCCAAGAAGCCCAGGCTTCCATGAGGACGGCTGCTAACAGGAAGAGGACGGATGCCCCTGCCTATCGTGTGGGTGAATGGGTTTGGTTGTCCACTAGCCATTTGCACATACCGGGTTGCCGTAAATTGCTCCCACGTTTTGTCGGCCCATATCGGGTCTCCAAGGTCCTGAAACCGGTGGCTTTTCGCCTCGCTGTCCCCTTTAGGTGCAGATTGCACCCGGTTTTCCATACCTCGTTACTCAAGCCATGCCCTGATCCAACTCACATTGTCTCTCCTCCTGCTCCTGTTTCTGTAGAGTCCCAAGATGAATTTGAGGTCAGTGCCATCCTGGGTTCACGTCTCTTTAGGAGTCGTTTACAGTACTTAGTAGACTGGCTGGGTTATGGTCCGGAAGACCGATCTTGGGTTCCCTCTTCCGATGTTCATGCTACGCTGTTAGTGGCCCATTTCCATAGGGATCACCCTTCCAGCCCACGGGGTCGTGGGCCTTTGAGGGGGGCTCTGTCACGCCCCCGTTAGCGGCCCCGTTAGCGAAACAACAAACACTTCAGGTTCCCAGACAGACTAGGTCCCACTTACCTATGCAGGTCTGCTGACGGCGAGTGGGCGACGGCACTTGGTGCTCTCAGAAGGACCTGCGTCCAGTGCGTCCAGTGCGGTCCCCTTTCCTACATTGGCAAATGCCATGGCAGATTGCCACCGGGTGCCCGAGGCACCGCCACAACTGTGCTTGTCATGCAATTCACCACGTGACCAAGAAGGGACCTGGTCGGAGCAGTGAGAAGCGGAGCATGCGTCACATGTCAAGGAGCTGCACGTAAAGAAACAATCCACAGTGCACGGAGCATGGTCACGTGACTGAATCATGTGATCACCTTCGTATTCAAAAGAAACATACTGACTCACATTCAGCGCTTCCAGCTGACTTCATTAGTACTGTTTGGCGTTCTCACGGATTTTGTTGCTCTTGATATTCTCGACCACGGACTGCTTCCCGGATTCCTCTTCGCCTTCCTTTGGTACTTCTGCATTTGTTCTGGCAACTGACTCAGATTTTTTACCTCTGCCTTCCATTGGAATTGTTATTGGATTTTCCTCCGCATTTGACATTATCTCTTGGTGCTCTGACCTCGGATTGTTTACTGGACTGATTTTCGACTCTCCTGACTCCGCCTTTGGCTCATGTTTTTTCTCCTGCATCAGTTGTTATTACCACCCAACTAGAGTGCCACTCTGTGTAACAACTGTCGTCTACCGCCGTCGACTACTGCAGACCCCTGCCCATTCACCTTATCCTGGGTACCCTGTCACCTGCATTGGGTAAGTCTTCTGTAGTGATATTGTATTGCTCTGAATGGGATTGCTTCCATTGTCTAACCTGGTTGCTTGCCTTACAGTGGCCAGGGGGGTCTTTCCGGCGTTCCTGGTTCCAGGATGACTGTACTCTACACCTGTGGCCTCAAAGATTGCACGAGCAGTAATATTGCTATTTTGCTCGTGTGGTACTTGGGGACGGAGGTTTCATCATCTACACGACCATCAAGTCCAAACAATGTGTCAACTTGGTACTAACACCCCTCCTCACTATGAAAGGGCAGTGAAGGAGGCCACTGTTGTGATCAAGCGCCAGATAGGGATCAGTCAATGAGGGAGACACTTTGATGTACAGCAGACAGGAAGATGGGTGGGCCTTAGAAGGATATGTTGTCATCCTTTCCCTGTCGGTTGCCAAGTGCTCTGATTCTGACCTGAAGCATTACTGAAGATTGTTGGTGGCGACCAGGATTGGTTCAATAAGGTGGGCTCAGCCTACATCAATCACTGGGGCCCATTTGGCTTTAAAAGAGGGCTGAGCCCCTCACTGACCAGATAATCTGAACACTTTGCAAGGAGTAAGAAGAAGGACTAATTTGGACCCGAGCTGAAGGTACAGTCTACCTTAGATCTTCCGCCAGTGAAGGAAGGTCAGGCGTTCCAAGAGGGAAGCAAGATCCCTCCCCTAAACATCTCCCAGGGAACAGAGGGAGATGCCGGACTCAGATGACCCGTCCAGCAGTTCCAGAACCGGTACCCAGCCAGCACACAGCATGCCCTGCTAGGTTCTGACAGCAAGCTTCCTAGGTGGGAAGTGCTGGAGAGTCTCTGGACAAAGGACAAGGCCGTTGCCTGCTAACACCCTCCTGAGCTTTGGGCTGTCCGCCTTGAAAGGACACGAGCCCTGCAAAGAAGCTAAGAGGAGTGTCACTCAAGCATCATCGAGCGTCCATCTTTTTAAGGACAATTTCGAGACAGTCGAGTCCTCGAACCGCATCCGGCCGCACCGCTGACTGTTATCATGCCGCAGTCACCAGAGGCGTACAAGACGCCTCGACCAGCATTCCAGATCCTCCAACCAGCACAGAGATGATTGATGGCCCCGAGACACCATGCCAGACAGCCTGCAGACCTCCGTCCAGCCTTGCTTGCCGAACTGCCTGCCACATGGTACCCGCAACTGTCTCCTGTCACTAACTCTGTCTCATTGGCTGCGAAGTGCTTAGAAACTGCCTTGACACTGTTGAGCACCGAGAGCTTCTTCAGCACCTTGTGCATTATGGTTCTGCCCCCCTGGTCCTTCTCTGAAGGCCCCTAGACACAGTTGCGACCCTTCTTCCCTTTGGTGTTCGGATCCCTTCTGGTGTACTAGAGGTGTGGGTTTGATTGACTGTTTAGAAACCAATATTTATCCCTTGACCACTGGTGTCCCAGAAGTTGATTTGTCAAAGGCAGAACACAGAAAATTAGGAAGAACACAGGAAAATGTGGGAGTTAGGAGGGACCTCCCGCAGGCAGTCAATCGCGTGCCCACTATTACCTGGAACGATATGTATTCATGGATCCGAGTGTGCAACCTCTTGGCGGGGAAATGACCACGCAAAGCCCTCATACTATCCAACACCCAAAAGCAAGCATACAGGAACTTTTGCATAGGATTCACCACGCAAAGGTAAGATTGGGTGTCAAATTTAGGGGTGCATGTACACAGCCGGGATTCCAATTTGATATATGAAATACGCGTACGCATTGTAGCGGGGTGCAGGAACGGTTTACGGGGGTTCGCAAGTTAGTTTCAGAGTTTTATCCAAGTTACTGTAAATTGTATGCATGTTGTCAGGTTGCTGCTAACATTTACGGGGAAGCCCGCGCAGGTTCCCTGAGATGCAGGCCTGTTTGTGCGGGACCCAGCGCACTGTTTGAAGGTAGCCGTTTTGGCTGTTTTTGCTTTGCGTGGTGGTTTGTCATGGGCGTTCTGGCCACGACTTGCATATACGGTTTGTTTGTTTGTTTGTTTATTTATTTATTTATATGGTGCACCGGACCAGAAGGTATGAGGGCGCAAGCATTACAGATATATTCTCAACTTAGTTGCAGTACTGTACATTATTTACATTATTATACAAGGGTGCAGTGAGTAGAAGCAGTTACAAGGAGAGTAGAAGCAGTTACAAGGAGACGAGTAAAATTACGATAGAGTTACAAGGTTGAAAAGTTTGTATTTGTTACGGGGTGTCGGTTATTGGTCTTTGTTCTTAAGCCACTGGATGTAGTTACGCCTAAATTGGTGGTAGGTTTGAGGTGCTCTGACGCAGGGGGGTAGTGAGTTCCAGTGTTGAGCTGCTTTCACCTGGAAGCTATTGCCACCTATTTTCGTTTGCTTGAATCTGGGAACAGCGAGCAGGTTAGCATTGCTATTTCTGGTGTGTCTGTTGGGCGTGTATCTAGTTATTCTGTCTGTTAGATAGTGGGGAGCTGAGTTGTTAAGGCATTTGTGAGTGAGGGAGGCTACCTTAAGCAGGATTTTGTCCGAAGTAGTGAGCCAGTTGTGAGTTCTCCTAGTATTCGAGATGTGTTCTCTTTTAGGGAAGCTAAGCGCTGCTCTGAGAACATTGTTCTGTAGGATCTGGATTTTATTGGTAACCTGTTTGTTGGCGCCTACATAGAGGGGGTTACAATAGTCCAGTTTAGATAGTATGAGAGCTCTGGCTAGAGTAATGCAACTTTGGGTGGAGAGGATGGGTTTGGCCAAGCGTATAAGCTTGCATGTGTAGGCTGTAGTGGATGCCATGGAGCTGACCTGTTTATGGAAGGAGAGAGTGGAATCGAGGTAGATGCCAAGGGTTTTCACTTCCTTAGCTACCTTTATAGGATTGCCGTCTATGGTGAAGCTGGAGTAGTTGAGGTCCAGTTTGTTTAGGTTCGTGGCTGATCCCAGGATGATGAGTTCGGTCTTATCATCATTCAGGCATAGACTATGGGAGGCCATCCATGCCTGGATGATGAGGTACAGCTTGTTCACCAAGGCCAAATCCGTGTTGTAATCTCCCGTCAACGGGATGAGGATTTGGGTATCATCAGCATAGTTAGTGTAGGTGATACCCAAACCGTCAAGATCATCAAACAGGGGCTTAGTGAACATGGTGTACAGTGTGAGGGAGACACATGACCCCTGAGGGACCCCACATGTGATGGGAATGGGGTCAGTGGAGGCCGTGTTGGAGAAGACGCGCATGGATCTGTTGCTCAGGAATGAGGTAATCCAGCCAATAGCTTCTTGGGAAAAGTGGGCAGCCGAGTCTAAGTGGCTACACAGGATTTTATGATCAACAAGGTCAAAAGCTGCCGAGAGGTCTAGGAGGAGCAGTAATGCAGTTTTCCCATTATATCTCAGAGTGTCAATTTGGGCCTTGAGGTCAATGAGTGCAGTTTCTGTGCCGTGTTGAGGTCTAAATCCTGATTGCCGGACTCCTTGGAGGTAGTTTTGTTAAAGGATTTTTGAATTTGAAGGCAGGCTGTCCTTTCAAGGATTTATAGTAGGTAGGGGACGGTGGTGATGGGTCTGTAGTTAGTGGGTACAGCTGGGTCGAGTGTCGTTTTTTTTAGTAGGGGGAGGACCCAGGATTCTTTGAGGTTGTTGGGGATAGTACCAGAAGAGAAGGAGGCTTTGATGAGTTTGGTGATGAATGGAGATAGGTCTCTGGCTGTGTCTTTGATGATTTGAGGTGGGCATAGGTCGCCTTGGCAGTTAGATGGTTTGAGGCAGAGTATGATTTTTTCCACTTCTAGCGTGGAAACTTTGGAAAAGCTGAAGCGAGTGAGGGGGTTGGGGGGAGGGTGTTGAGGGATGGTGCGTGGGGGTGTTGTTGGGTTTAGAGTTGGATAAAGTCTCTTTCTTGTTGTTGATTTTGATTTGGAGGCCTGCAACTTTATTGGAAAGGGCATTTTGGATGCTGGTGCACCATTGTTTGTCTTTCTTACAGGTGTCTGGGGCCGGAATGGGTGTCTCTAGCTCTTTTAATATGGTGAACAATTCTTTAGTGCTGGATTTGGCATGCAGTAGTCTCAGGTTGTAAGATTCTTGTTTGGCAAGGAGGATTTCTTTTTTATAGGTAGAAACTATTTTGTTGAGGATCAGCTTGTTGCTGTCTGTGGGAGCTTGTCTCCAGATGTGTTCCTTTTTGTGTTTCTCTAATCTGAGGGCTTTTAGGTGGGCCGTGAACCAGGTATTCAGGTGTTTTATCGGCTTGGGTTTTCTCAGCTTTAGTGGTGCCATGGCGTCTAGTGCTAAGCGCATGCTATTGTTGTAACTTTCAACCAGATGGCGGGGGTTGGAGTTGGCAGGGAGTTGGTTCAGTGTGGGTAGAATGAGAGGAATGAGTTTTTCCGCAGTTATATTTTTCTTGCTTCTAGTCGGGATCGCTGTGGCTAGGGAGGTGTTAGCGATTGGGCTGGGCGCTTCAAGTGTGAAGGAGAGGAGGTGGTGGTCTGACCAAGGTTGCGGGGTGATGGCAGTGATGGAGATCGTGCAGTTGTCTGCTATCCAGTCAAGAGTTCTCCCTTTGTTATGAGTGGGGGTAGATACTCTTTGGGTGAAGCCTAGATCTGACAGTGAGTTATTAATGGCGGACGCTTGGGTGTCTTTAGGGTCATTGTAGCCAAGGTTGAAGTCACCTAAGAGGAGGAGGCATTGAAAGGTATTTTTTAAGTTGTTAGAGAGGATGGAGTTAAGGTCTTCCTCAAAGGAGCCTAGGGGCGCTTGGGGTCTGTATAGTAGGTGGATGGTGATGGTTTGGGAGTTAGTGGTGGGGAATTTGGCTGTGAGCAATTCACAGGATGAGTAGTGATCGGTGATGTCAGGTTTAAGGTTGAGGTGGGTCTTGGCGATTATAGCGAGGCCACCGCCTCTAGAATCAGTTCTGTCTGCTCGAAGGATGGAGAAATTCTCAGGGATGGCTAGCGCAAGGGCTGGGCCAGCTGCTGCATGAAGCCAGGTCTCAGAAATGGCTAAGAAGTCTAGTTCTTCCGTTAGGATGAGGTCTGCTATGGCTGTCGCGTGGGCTACTACAGATCTCGCATTGATTAAAGCCCCTCTTATGGGTGTAGTGGCATGTTTACTCGTAGTAGGTGAAGAGGATGATGATCGAGACTTATGTTTGGTCGAAGTATTGGTTTGGGTGTGCTTGGGTAGGATAGTGTGTTTGTTGGAAGGGATAGCCAGGATGTAAGGCTGGGGTCAGTTTGATGGTTTGGTATGGGTACTATCCCTAGCTCTGGGCTCATATATTTTGAGTCTGGCGCGTAATTTGGAGTGTCTAGCAGAGAGGTTGCATGGTGTAGAGAGGTACATGGTGTGTGGTGGGGTTGTAACCATGCTCGTCGGGCCTGGGGGGGGTGGTCTGAGGTGACTAGTTGCCTGGATAAGGTGGAGGATGACTCTCAGCAGTACTGAATATATAGCCGGTAGGTACATTTTGGTATTTTGGTGGCAGGAGGTGTGAACAGTGGGCGTGTGTCTAGTACCAGCTGGTTCCTGAGTTGTTAGGTTCCTGGGGGCTGGGCAGTAGATTTCCGAATCATAGCGGAGTGAGGAATCACCTTGGATTGCATATATTAGGTGTGGCGGGGCTTCAGGTGAGTATGAGAGTCATAAGGTATCTAATGTCGCACTGGATAGTGTTGACTAAGTGGGGCCAGGGTTCACCTAGATTCAGAATCAAGTTCACAGCTGAAACATAGTAGAATGCAATGACTAAGGGGGCAGAGATTCACCTAGATTCAAAAGTCAAGTAGGTTACTTTGCGCAAATAATTCCATGAATACGTGGAGTGCGCAGAATACATTCTGCGTGCTGGCTCATGCAATGTTGCTCTCGGCGCATGGCCTTTGCGGGATTAATGCAGACTTTTCCATGAATCGGGTCTTAAGCAGTTAGGTTGCAAGCTGGCTTTCTAGTTTACGAGCCATGGTCTGGAAATTGACTAAAGAGATTAAGCCACCGCAGCCAAGCAAAGTGGTCGATGCCAGCAGCGCCTCTTTGAAGGTGAGAAGAGATTTTAAGGCTACCAAGCAGTACCCATTGCCAGGAGCACCTCATAAGGCTTTGCTCAGGACCGCTCTGTGATTATTTAGGCAACTAACAGTGAGCCCTTTTTGCTTGTGACCAAAGGACAAGGTGTGCGGTATGTACAGCCTGGAATGTATTTGCTCTTGGAGTTGACCTTGCTTCTTTCGTGTGATCTCTGTCTTATGGTGCTTTCGTTGTATCACTCGCCGGAGAAGGGCGACCGGGCCACACTGCCATGTTTGGGGAAGCATGTACATGTGCTTCCTGACTTGACTTTTCCCTGCCTGTAGATGTTCCCTTCAATCACGAAGTAGCGCCTCCACGCATATCGCCTGTGGCCAGTGTGTACCTATTGTGGGTCCGCGTTTAGCAGTGAATGCCGCCTGCCAATAGCAGCACTCCACACTGCATACGTGTATTGTTTAGCGCCAAAATGCTGCCTTCTGGACGCATCTGTGAGCTGAGTTACAACCAGTGGTAAAAACCAGCCTCATGGCCCCAAGCATCCTTTTCTAAATACAGAGTAGCTCCTGGGTGCAAGAGGGGGCCCTCATTAATGGGCGATGCCCCCAAGCAGGGGGAAAGGAGTTTTACTTCTGGTCCAAGGGACACACATCTCCGCAGAACGCTGATCAGTCTTGCTGCCCCTGGGTGTGAATGGGAGCAGTGACGGGGAAAAGCTTCCGGGTTAGTGCGGTGTGCAGTTCTACCGTCTGATCTGACTTAACGTCTCACAATGTACTGGTGTGCATTCCCTTCCTTTAAATGTGAAACGTATGGCGCTGCCGGATCCCATAAGAAAGGGGCGGCCTTCAGGAAGCCCACATCATTTCTCCCGGGTAATTAAGCCTATTTCCTTTCCTGTCTTATTAAACAATATCCAGTTATATGTCCTTCCTGATATATTTTTCTTCAAGCGACCAGCTCTCTTCTCCCCTACTTACCCAGAAAAACCATGAAAAGTTCAAAATGAGTCTTCGCCCCAGTTCATAAAACATAGTCTTTACCCTTCATTAAAAGTGACACACCTGTCAGAATCACTGAAAGCATATGTTTTGTCTTCCCGCTCTGTTGGAGTCCGGATGTCAGGGGTGATGGGTGTCAGCAAAGTCAGGTTGCACTTCCTGCACCCAGTGCACTCCTGTCTCTGCAGCTTCCCAGGCCACTGACATTGACCCCGGTCGTTTCCTGCTTTCCTCCAATTGCTACAGGGAGTGGGCAATGCCCAAGTCCTCAGCTGCAAGACGAGGACATGGCAGGAAACGCCACGTGGTTGGCTCCAGGGCAGTCCCTTATTATAGTGTTATATACCTGCAAACTTGGAACAAAAACGTGTTCTTTTTGTTTCATCATGTCACTAAAAAGGCTTGAAAATACCTACACCTGAGATGTGAAAGTAAATTAGTACCCGGCGAGGGTGCAATCAGAATGAAAGAGCCATTCTGATTGGCCCTCGCCGAGTCATTAACAGGCCGGGAATCCCTCTGTCGGGATTCCACGGACTTTGTCCACGGCGGGGTGCGTGGCAACCTCTCGGCCAATGAGGATGCTCGAAGCAGGGCCATCCCACCTCCCTGCCTTCCCCACCCCACTTACCTTCTATCCCTTGTCCCCGGTGGAGGACGATGGCAGCCTCCTGCCGTGTGGAGACTCGGAGCGGGGCCATCCCCGCTCCGAGCCTCCACACGGCTGGAGTCTTCTATCTTCCCCCGCCGGGGACCCAGGTATGTTTTTTTTAATTTATTTTGTTTCCCCTTCCCCTCCCTTCCGCCCTCCCAACCGCAAGTACCTTTTTTTTTTTTGGAGCGGACGCACTGGAAACGCTTCTGTTTCCAGAGCGTCCGCTCCTGATGGCTGCCATGGAAAGGGAAAACGGACTCTGTTTCCCCTTTCCATGGCGGCCATTTTCTTTTTTTTTCTCCCGAAACGCCACAGCGTTTTGGGACAAAAAATACGTTTTTAGTGCCACGGTCACGCAGTTTTTGCGGGCCGGGGTACTAATAGCTATATGCCCCTCGCAGCGGGGGCATTACCGACTCTGGCTTGGGCCTATAACTATGGGCCCGGGGCATTACTTAAGTCGGTAATGCCCCTGCCGTGAGAGGCATATTGCTTAATTAAGCCCTTTGAACAAAGTCCCATACAGCACAGCGCCACCTAGTAGCCATAGCTGACAGTTCACCTCCAGTTGAGTCAGAAGGGCAATGCATTGTGGGTTTGCAAATCGGCTTAAATGCCAAGCCTGTTCACCAGGAAAATGTCTTTGTCTACAGGGCAGTGGCATTTTAAACATAGGGTTTTCAACCCAAGACAGACAGTTCTCCAGACAGTAGACAACTACATACCGGTATTCGATGGATGCAGTTTTAAAGTATTGACTGATACAGGACTACAAACGCCATGTACTGGGCAAGTAAAGACAGGGGCAGGGCTACAGGTAGAACAAGGTACTGGAGCAGTACTGCAAATAAAAGTATGCACCAGGGCTGTACTGCAGGTAGAAAAATAATCTGCAATCGGGCTACATGTGAACAAATGTTCTGTGTCAGGACTACGGGAAACGTCATGCACTGGGGCTGGACTGGAGGGAAAGTCATGCCCAGGGGGTGGACTGCAGGGAAAAGCATGCACTGGGGCGGGACTACAGGGAAAGGCATGCACTGGGGCTGGACTACAGGGGAAGTCATGCCCAGGGGCTGGACTACAGGGGAAAGTCATGCCCAGGGGGTGGACTGCAGGGAAAAGCATGCACTGGGGCGGGACTACAGGGAAAGGCATGAACTGGGGCTGAACTACAGGGGAAGTCATGCCCAGGGGCTGGACTACAGGGGAAAGTCATGCCCGGGGGCTGGACTACAGGGGAAGCCATGCCCAGGGGCTGGACTACAGGGGAAAGTCATGCCCAGGGGCTCTACTACAGGGAAAGGCATGCACTGGGGCTGGGCTACAGGGAAAGTCATGCATTTGGCTGCACTACAGGTAAAGACATGCATTTGCGCAGGACTAGAGGGAAAGGCATGCGCTGGGGCTGGACTACAGGTAAAGCATGAATTGCAACTGGACTACAGGAAAAGTCATGCACTGGGCCTGGACTACAGATACATTCATGCCCAGGGGCTGGACTACAGGAAACGTTATGCACTGGGGCTGAACTAAAGGGAAAGTCATGCCATGGGGCTGGACTACAGGGAACGTCATGCCATGGGGCTGGACTACAGTGAAAGTCATGCCCAGGGACTGGACTACAGGGAAAGGCATGCACTGGAGCTGGACTACAGGGAAAGTCATGCACTGGAACTGGACTACAGGGAAAGGCATGCACTGGGGCTGGACTACAGGAACAGTCATGCCCAGGGGCTGGACTACAGGGAAAGTCATTCACTGGGGCTGGGCTACAGGGGAAGCCATGCCCAGGGACTGGACTACAGGGAAAGACATGCACTGGAGCTGGACTACAGGGGAAAGTCATGCACTGGAGCTGGACTACAGGGAAAGTCATGCACTGGAGCTGGACTACAGGGACAGTCATGCCCAGAGGCTGGACTACAGGGAAAATCATGCCCAGAAGCTGGACTACAGGGGAAGTCATGCCCAGAGACTGGACTACAGGGAAAGTCATGCACTGGAGCTGGACTACAGGGGAAGTCATGCACTGGGGCTGGACTAGATGGAAAAGGCATGCCCAGGAGCTGGACTACATGGATAGTCATGCACTAGGGCTGCACTACAGGTAAAGACATGCACGTGCGCAGGACTACAGGGAAAGGCATGCACTGGGGCTGGACTACAGGGAAATTCATGCCCAGGGGCTGGACCACAGGAAAAGTTATGCACTGGGGCTGAACTACAAGTAAGGAAATGCACTTGTTCAGGGCTACAGGGGACGGCATGCACTGTGTGGCAGAACTACAGCTAAAGGTATGAACCTCAGCTAAACTACAGATGAAAACATACACTGAAGATGGACTACAGGGAAAATCATGTACTGGGGCTGGACTAGAGGTAAAGGCATGAATGGCAGCTGGAATACAGAGAAAGGCATGCCGTTGGGCTGGGCGACAGGGAAAGTCATGCACTGGGGCCGGACTACCGGTAAGGGCATGCATTGCAGCTGGACTACAGGGAAAGTCATGCACTGGGGCTGGACTACCGGTATAGTCATGATTTGAAACTGGACTACAAGGAAAGACATGCACTTGTCCATGGCTACAAGGAAAGGCATGAAGCTAAAAGCATGAACCTGGCTGAACTACAGATAAAGACACGCCCTGGGGCTGGACTACAGGTAAAGGCATGCACTGGGGCTGGACTACAGGGAAAGGCATTGATTCCAGCTGGACTACAGGGAAAGGCATGCACTGGGGCAGGACTACAGGGAAATGCATTGATTCCAGCTGGACTACAGGGAAAGGCATGCACTGGGGCAGGACTACAGGGAAAGGCATTGATTCCAGCTTGACTACAGGGAAAGGCGTGCACTGGGGCAGGACTACAGGGAAAGGCATTGATTCCAGCTGGACGACAGGGAAAGGCGTGCACAGACGCGGGACCACAGGAAAAGCACTGGCCGAGGACAACCAATCAAGTCACACTCCTTGGGACCACTACATATAAAACCATGCACTCCGACAGTTGTACATGTCCAGCAGTGTGCGAGCGACATAGGTACGAGTAAAGCCATGCCTAGGAGAGGACAAAACATTAAGGCATGTACTGGTTCAAGACATGTAAATCAACACGTGTGCGAACAGTACGAGTAAAGGGGAGCCTGGAAGTTGGATAACAAGTGAAGCCTTGCACAGGAACAGGACTCGGGTGCAGCTTTACACCGAGCGGGAAACTATTACACATCACATGCTGTGCCCGAGCTACAGCTGACGTGATGCGCTGGGTATCCAGGTCCTCTCTCTTCTAATCCGTGTTCTGTGCCTCCAAAGTGCACAGAGATAGGCCACTGACATAGAAGTAGGACTACGATTTAATCAGTGTCCTGTTGGTGTTTTAGTCTTCCTTTTGAGTTTATCAATGCTGCAACTGCAGTCCTACTTCTATGTCAGTGGCCTGTCCCGTTTTTTTATTTTGTTATTTTGAAAACCTGCTCACCTAACCTGGGTAGGACATGTGTAAAGTATTGCACAGTGGCTGGAAAGGGTGCACAGTCTGTGTGCAGGGCTACACGCAAAGGTATGCACCAGTGCAGCCCCATAAAGGATTTCCAAGAGATCTCTTTCCGTCTCGAATACTCAATCTTCTGTGTTGAGTCCCAGTTGGGACTGTAATTTGTTTCCCTGAAATATCGCATTCCTCTCAATCTGCAGAAAACGAAGAAGTACTTTCTCAGATGTTGGTTTCCTGGGGCATAAGGTCAGTGGAGAAACTTTGCTGAAAATGTTGGGGCGGACATGACAACTGAAGGAGAGGGGTGGGGTAAAGGGAGGGCGGATGGTGGCTCTGAGGGATTGTTTCGGCCAAATTGTTAAAAATAAATTGGTTGAATGCTATGTTTCACTGAATTCGGTCACTACCATTAGATCAAAGCCAGAGATACCGAACATGAAGAGCAGCGGTTGCAGGGGTGGCACCCTCAGCCCATGTTTAGTATTTTTGGCTTCAGCAGTTGCAGGGGTGTCCCCCGCTTCCTCAGCATTGGTGGCAGCGTCAGATCCGACCCGCGTTAAAGGGCTGGATCTGAAGCTGCAGGTTACAGGAGAGGCAGCGGCTGGAGAAAAGGTAATTAGGGAGTTATGTGTTTACTGGCGGCATGAGGGGACATGGGTTTGATTTTCTCTACCGAGGTAAAAATGTATTTGCAGCAAAAATGACTACAATTACTTCTGCCGTGATTTTGTACGTCGGTCAACCAACCTAAATCCCTGAGGGATAACACTAAACTACTACACCACAAGAGTCCATTGCTGACGCTCTGTTATAACTTTCATAAGACTGGTGGCGTATCTTTAAAATTCAACTGGGCCCCCACGCATCTTCAGCCGGCCTAACCATGCACCCAGTGACGCAACATAACATTCACAAACTTAATTCCACTAGAACATAAAAACAATGCATTATTTATCATTCAATTCAGACACAAAAGTCAACACACATATGCTTGCACACACTCCCACTCACACACAAATGCACCCAGCACCCCCGCTGACATACACTGTCTGCACACAACATTTATATGTACATTTATAATAACACATGGAAACAGTGGTGCAATGTCCATTGAGCATACCAGGCTTTATCACCCCCTGATACCTGAAATGTTGGGCTATGTTGACTTGACCTAGCTGAACTATAAAACCATGTCCGAAAGGACCAGATTCACTGGAATGTCAGCAATGTGCCTGATTTTTCCTTTTATTTAAAGGCAGAAGCCATCGGTTAATGCAGTGCAGTGGGTGACCAGGGATACTTGGTATCAATTTCTAAATGCCATATATCTCCACACCTGGGTTCTGCACAGCACCTTATATGTCTACGTGCTGATAGATGTTTTCCACAAGATTCCGACTGATTAAAATTAAGGTATGTTTTCCTGTGTTAAATTGGCTCCAAGCAGCGGAGTACAGAATGGGAGAGTCGCAAGGGGGTGGTCAAGCTGCCCCCCCGTAGCTCTTTTAAGGGCCAGACCGGGGCATTTCTCATTAGGACACCTCTCCCATTCGGCACCTCAAAGAAAGCGCCTATCAGCAAAAGTGTCCCGCTGGCAAGACAATGTGTGCTGAGCAATTCCTCATCAGCACGCTCATTGTCCTGACAGCAGGACACCTTACCCGTTCCGAATGGTAGAGGTGTCCCGCTGCCAGGACAATGTCCCAAGGAACGCCAGGCAGCAGAGGGTCCTCACATTGCTCTGTAACAACAGAGTATTACAATGTGACCCATTAGGCACTGACTGTAGAGAGGGGTGTACTATTAGCAGGGACCTTTGTCCCTTTAGAAATGTGAATGGGAGGGAGTGATCAGAAGTGAGAAGCGTGTATAATGTTCCATGCTTTATGAAATAATGACTATGGCTTTAAAACCTAAGGAGGATTTGTTAGGCTCACAATAATCTGCATGATGCTATTATGATGCTATTGTGACTTTGCATGCAGAATGGGGAGAATGAAACTAAAGCCACACTCCCATTGCTCAACTATTTCTATGACCATGTGTATAGTGTATGGTTTGTTTACTATTAGATAGTTTATTATGTAATGTGGTTTGCTTCTAATGCATTGCTATAAATAATGAAATGTTATATGGATTATATAAATAATAAGCACATGAAATGTAAAGCAAAACCTTAATACATATCTATATCAACTAAGCCTGGAAAGATGTGCACAGTCGCTTAAATTGTCCACATCCCAGTTTCACCATTTAACCAAGTGTGTGATCCTGAGCAAATTATTTAATCACATTGTGCCTTATCTGCAGCTCTGTAAGTGATTCTGATTCACTTCAAAGCTTATGTTAATGTATCATGCTATTATAATGGAAAAGTCTAATGACTATAGAGTTGCTCCAAATATAACAATAGTGCAATTTAGGTATTTTGCACCACAAAGTTATTTGTCGCTTGGCTTATATATAGCAACTTATTCTAAAGTCACTTCCATGGTGCCTCCAAGTATCAAAGACTGATGATGCGCCTTGCAATGTCCTTTTCTGTGAAGTCGCTTCTGTTGGTACAATCCATATGCTAATTAGGATGTTTGCATGCATTTTGCCTCAGAGGGCTTGGACAGAGCTCCCCAACAAACATACACAATTAAACATTATTTTTAAAATATATACCTCTGCTCTGCTTTCAAATGCTGCCCGGGCCACTTCTGACCTATCCTCTTCACACTCACGTGCCATCAGACAGAAACAAGGAAGCTGAATGAGCTTCCTTGTTCCTGTCTGTGTGTCGCACGAACACGAAGCCGGAAAGCGAAGCTCTGTGCCGCTGGCCCCCGGAAGTGCTGCTGCTAGCATGACAGCACAGGCGCCAGGCCCTGCAACACCCAGTTCAGCACCCTGGCTGCTGACTTTGAGCCAGGCCAGCCAGGGTGAGGGACTAACGCAGGGTATCCCAGCCATGAATGTGTTGCAGTGCGGCTGCCAGACATCTTTGCATTATGTAATGAGACAGCGCAAGCCTTGCTGAGCACCACAGCCAGGCTTGCGCTGTCCAATTACACAATTGATGATTGTGGTCCCGCTGCCCTCCCTCCAAAAGATGGGGGTGACAAGAAGACATACCACAGAAGTTGGGGGGGGGCTGTGCCCCCCTATAATTACGCCCATGCATAAGGTTAAGAGAAGAGGACCATTGCTCTATGAATGTCTCATTAAAACAGGTGCTCCCCTGCTCCTCCAGAACTATCAAGGACAACGTTGTCTCCCTTGCTCCAGCCTTGGCCAATTTCTCCTTTGCCACTGGATCCTTCCCCTCACTCCTCAAGGACTCCCTTGTGCACTCTCTCCTCAAAAAGCCTTCTGCCGACCCTTCCTGCCCCGCAAACTTCCACCTTATCTCCATTACCCCCTTCCTGGGCAAACTCTTGGAGAAGTTGGCCATCTGCCAGCTTATCCACCACACTATATCTGTTGGTTGTCTCCACGACCACCCGTGTGGCTTCAGAGCTGCCAGAGCCATGGAAACTGCTCTCCTGAACACCCGTGAAGACCTGCTCTCTAATCTCGATTCCAGCTCTCCTTCAATTCTCATCCTTCTTGACCCACTTTCAGCTGCAGCTTCTCATAGGCATTCTCCCTTTCCTCACCTTCCCCCAGAAACTCAACGTCTCCAGAGCGTTGGTCCTCTCCAACCTGGACTACTGCAACAGCCTCTTCCTCAATCTGCCTAACTCCTACCTTTGCTCCCTTCAACCAGTCCAGAATAGGACTACAAGACTTATCATTGGCCTCAAGTCAGGGACTGTATCCCTCCAGCACTAACATCTCTCTGCTGGCTCTCGGTTGCTGCGAAGATTAAGTTCAAGACCCTCTACATTATCCACAAGGTTTTCTGGGGCTGGGACCCCTCTACATCCATCTCTCTTTCCCTAAATACCTCCCTGTTAGAGCCCTTTGGTGGTCTAGATCTAACTCTCTGCAGGTCAGATGCTTTTCCAAGCAGAGAGTGGGAGGTAGATCTCACTCCTCAGCAGGTGCCTCCCTAAGGAATGGCCTCACTGTCCCTCTCATAGTTGAACCGTATCGCCTGAAGCTCCAGAAGCTTCTGAAGACCTTCCTATTCTCTTCTTCTTTCCGTCCCTTCCTCCCCTGCTAATGTCCCTGCCTGCTTCTTGACTGGCTCCCTGGCTTCCTTCAAAGACTTCAGGCCACCAGGCCCCACCATTTCAGTCTACCCCTGCACTTGATCTCCCAAGACAAACCTGCACTTGCCCTTCTGGGCCCCTCCTCCGCACTTGCCTGGCTGGGCCTGCACCCTTGTACAGGTTCGGACTGGGACAAGAAATAGGCCGGTCACCCAAACCAAAAATGGCCCACCCCTTGCCTCAAAAAAGTGGCACACCCCTCGCCTCATGACCCTTGACCTCTGATGACATCACTGGGAGTGATGTCATTTGACCCCAGCTCAAAGTGACATCCCGGGAAGCGAAGAAGCACAACCTTTTCCCCCTTGACAAAACAGGAAGTAGCATCAAATAGCATTGTTCCCAAGTACACAAAATTACTGTGAATCCAAGAAGACGTCCAAGGCCAAATGAAAAGATGTCATTGTATAGCAATTACGCTTAAGCTCTTTTTTATAGAACAAATATGCATACAATATCACCCAACCTGTGTTGGTACTCATTTATCGACCTAAGAAGGATGAAAGGCTTTTTGAAGAAAAAAATAATTTGAAAAAAAATATATATTGTTTTCCACTTTTTTTTTTTCAAACTGGCCCAGGCATGGCCAGAAACCGGCCCCCACTCCCCAGGGACGATTTTGGCCCGGCCACGGACCGAAAAGCCTAGGGGCCAATCCAACCCTGCCCTTGTAGCTCTTCCAGACCCTTACCTTGCACTTAGCTTGTGGACTTTCCTTCCCCTGCACTCTCTGCTTTCCCCGGGCTCTGTCCACCTGGCCTCCCTTGGCACTGGCTTTTCCTCTTAGGCCTTTCTGCCCTGACCATCCCTTCCCCCTTGCCCCTCTGCCCTGCACTTCTCTTACTGCACTTGCACGTTCCGAATGTCACTAGGCCTAGTTGGATCGTTTTTGTGTTGTCCTCCCTGTACCCCCACTCTCTTTTCTTGTTGCACCTCGGAACACAATGTGTGTAGGCGCATTATAAATACTCAATAAATAAATAAATAAGACAGCACAGGATTGGAACATCCCATGTGCAGAGCACCAAGGGGAATGAGATATACCAATGGCATTGTAGCAGCAGGTCATAGTGTGGAGTTGCTGTGTGTAGGACTAGGCAGAACAGAATTTCATCTATTCACTGAAAATAATTTTGACTGCTGGGGGTCTGAGCTGGAACTCCATTGGAATTCTTCAGTATGGGGGTGTTGTTAACTGTAGTTATAGTTGTCATTTGCATAGCGCCCTTTTACCATTACTATAGTCTCAATGCACTTGTGGTGAGAAGGCCCTCGGGGGACCGCAGTCCAGAGTATGGAAAATTCTCATAGAGGATTATGGATGTCTGCATATAGGGAGTGGATGGGCTGCCAAGGCTCCAGTAGGCAACCCAAGAGATCAGGCATGTGGGTGGGCGCTGAGGAAGGTCACGAGTGTGTGTGAGTGTAAGTGCCCAGTTATGTGTCCAGCTAAACTGGAATGATGTGCTAGGTTGTCACTGTATTCCAATGGCAAAGGTGTTGAGGCAAACCTGGGGAGAGTTGCCTTAAAAACAAGTGTCCAGCTGGACCGACTGCATTCCTTTGCACACCTGTGTTCGGTTTAACAAAAAAACAGTATTGCAATTATATTGGAGCTCTGCCACCTGTGTTTGAATTGTACTTACTGGCATTGACCGCTACGCGGAGAGGGCCAGTAAGGGATTTTTGGAAGCCCATGGGGCCTTTTGCTGTGTTTTATGTTGCACACATGGGGGAATGTTCCGTCTGCGGCCTCTGGGGAGGCAAGGTCATTGAGGAGGTGTGTGTTGCACGTGTGTAGACGCCTTCTATGTGCACAAGGGGTCGATATGTGCGGCTTGTAAGAGCGTGGCTTGCTCATACGTGCGTCTTGCGTGTGTCGGGGTTCAGGAGGTATTGGCTTGAGGTATTATGCCCTCTTGGGTGTAGTGGAAGTATGTCTATATGCCTCTTGACAGTGGGTTGTAAATATGCTGGTGTCCAATAGAAGAGGTTGGGGCGGGAGGTTTTTGAGGCATTTGGGCGTAAATGCAGAACCTTATGCTGGATTATCATGGATCTTCTTAGTGCTTTCTTGGAGGGCTGGCAGCACGCGGCGCTATAGGATGGCGGGCACACGTACCTCTTTTTGTGCAGAGGGGTGAGTTCGTGGATCTTGCGGTGAGTGGGTGGCCTCGGTGGTGGGGAGAATGAGCGTGCAGGGGGATGAGTGCCTGGATCTTGCGGGTGAGTGGGTGGCCTCGGTGATGGGGAGAATGGGCGTGCATGGGGACGAGTGCCTAGATCTTGCGGGTGAGTGGGTGGCCTCCGTGATGGGGAGAATGAGCGTGCATGGGGACGAGTGCCTGGATCTTGCGGGTGAGTGGGTGGCCTCCGTGATGGGGAGAATGAGCGTGCATGGGGATGAGTGCCTGGATCTTGCGGGCCTCCGTGATGGGGAGAATGAGCGTGCAGGGGGATGAGTGTCTGGATCTTGTGGGTGAGTGGGTGGCCTCCGTGATTGGGAGAATGAGTGTGCATGGGGATGAGTGCCTGGATTCTGTGGGCCTCCGTGAGAGGGAGAATTAGCGTTCATGGGGATGAGTGCCTGGATCTTGCGGCCCTCCATGATGGGGAGAATGAGCGTGCAGGGGGATGAGTGCCTGGATCTTGCGGGTGAGTGGGTGGCCTCGGTGATGGGGAGAATGGGCGTGCATGGGGACGAGTGCCTAGATCTTGCGGGTGAGTGGGTGGCCTCCGTGATGGGGAGAATGAGCGTGCATGGGGACGAGTGCCTGGATCTTGCGGGTGAGTGGGTGGCCTCCGTGATGAGGAGAATGAGCGTGCATGGGGATGAGTGCCTGGATCTTGCGGGCCTCCGTGATGGGGAGAATGAGCGTGCAGGGGGATGAGTGTCTGGATCTTGTGGGTGAGTGGGTGGCCTCCGTGATTGGGAGAATGAGTGTGCATGGGGATGAGTGCCTGGATTCTGTGGGCCTCCGTGAGAGGGAGAATTAGCGTGCATGGGGATGAGTGCCTGGATCTTGCGGATGAGTGGGTGGCCTCCGTGATGGGGAGAATGAGCGTGCATGGGGACGAGTGCCTGGATCTTGCGGGTGAGTGGGCGGCCTCCGTGATGGGGAGAATGAGCGTGCATGGGGACGAGTGCCTGGATCTTGCGGGTGAGTGGGTGGCCTCCCTGATGGGGAGAATGAGCGTGCAGGGGGACGAGTGCCTGGATCTTGCGGGTGAGTGGGTGGTCTCTGTGATGGGGAGAATGAGCGTGCATGGGGATGAGTGCCTGGATCTTGCGGGAGAGTGGGTGGCCTCCGTGATGGGGAGAATGGGCGTGCAGGGGGATGAGTGCCTGGATCTTGCGGGTGAGTGGGTGGCCTCCGTGACGGGGAGAATGGGCGTGCAGGGGGATGAGTGCCTGGATCTTGCCGGTGGGTGGGTGGCCTCCGTGATGGAGAGAATGAGCGTGCATGGGGATGAGTGCCTGTATCTTGCGGGTGAGTGGGTGGCCTCCGTGATGGAGATAGAGTGAGTGTCCACGCATGGCTCCTGTTTTCTGCCCTCCTTCAGGCGGCATCGCACAAGCCTTGGGGTTCGGCACAGAAGCCGAAACCTAGAATGGCGGCTCAAGCTTCTGCCTCCTGGGGCTAGGGGTCAGAGGGCAGCCTCAGAGGGCACTGTGTACCCTCCCTCCTCCCTGCTGGGCCCATTTATCTTCGCCTATTCTGGGCCCTACAGTAGCTTCAGGGCAGCTGGGTGACCTCTGAACCCCACCAGCCTTCTGACATTACGGGCTGGAGGGGTCATGTCACAGAAACATGGGGTGGCTTCTAATTCCATGGGCGGGCTGTCTGAGGCAGGAGAAGAGTGTTGGGAAAGCAACACCCCCTTCCCTCAGATGAAGAATGCGAGACGGCTCCTGGTTAATGCTTAACTTATGGCCATTAAAGCGATTAAGACTGTAACTTTGGCGTCTAACAGACACTACATGGAAGCGGCTAACAGACACTGTCTTTGTGCAGTGTCTAACAGACACTGCATGGAAGCGTCTAACAGCCACTGTGTGGAGTGTCTAACAGACACTGTATGGAAGCGTCTAACAGACACTGCATGGAAGCGTCTAACAGACCAGACACTGCATGGAGCGTCTAACAGTGCCTGCATGGCAGCATCTAACAGACACTGCATGGAAGCGTCTAACAGACACTGTATGCAAGCGCCTAACAGACACTACATGGAAGCGTCTAACAGACACTGTATGCAAGCGCCTAACAGACACTACATGGAAGCGTCTAACAGACACGCATGGAAGGGAAATCAGCCAATATTGCTGCGCATTTTTCAATCCCTTTTACACCAAGTACAAAAATACAATGAAAGAATATATATATATTCAGTGAAAAAACTTTGTTAAAGGCACATTATGGTTCAAAGTAAAACCGAAAAAACCCTGAAATTCGGCAGTTATGGTAAGATAAGCAACCATAACTTGCACCACCATGAACTGCTAACACTAACACCCAGGACATCAAAGATGACATCACAAATATCATTGATGACATCACTGATGACATCACATGGCTGGCTCTCCCTTTTTTTCCTTTACTGACATATCTAAGCCACATAGTTTTCTTCAGTAACTGTCAGGAAGTAAAAATTGAAAAGGTACTATATTTGTAGACTTAGGGTCAAGTCATATCATATGAAACATATATATAGCGGAAGACACAGGCTTGAAAGAGAGCAATCCTTTCTGTGCATGAAGATAATCATAGGGTTATCAGCACTTTCTCATAGTTTTATTTTTATTACTCTACCTTCCCTGTATATGCTCATATTTGTATACATTGTACTCACTCTCCTTTCCTTTGGGTGCAGTCACATCATGTGATACACATACATATGGTAAGTAGCAGCTTTGAAACAGAGCAATGGTTTCTCTGCATAAAGACAATCAGTTAGGTTATGAACTCTTTCTGCTACTACTTCTGCTTTTTTGTTTACTTCACTGTCCCTGTATATACTCATATTTGTATGTGTTGTTGTCTCTTTGTGTTTTGTCTGTAATATTTATGTATTAAGTGGGTTTTATTATCTACTTATTACATGTTTCACAGTATGCAAAACTCTAATAAGAAAGCAGTTATCATTTCACTATTCAAAATGGCAAGATTATGAATATGGCACCTTCATCATGTATGCTGCACACACTGCCTGTGTTTCTGCATGAGTAGCTTAGTATACTGGATAGAACTTCATAATAGAATGCTATTTATATCAATGCATTGCTTAATGCACTAATTAGCTCATGATATTTATCCCAATGATCCTTGACAGTTTTTGGTCAGCATTATAAGAATCCCTTGTACAGAGTTTTTATGAAAAGTAAATGCACATGTGATGTCATCAGTGATGTCATCATTGACATTTGTGATGTCATCTTTGATGTCCTGGGTGTTAGTGTTAGCAGTGCACGGTGGCGCGAGTTATGGTTGCTTATCTTACCATAACTGCCAAATTTCAGGGGTTTTTCGGTTTTACTTTGAACCATAACGTCCCTTTAACAATGTTTTTTTCACTGAATTTCATAAGTTTTTAGTAGCGCAACTTAACCATAACGTCCCTTTAACAAAGTTTTTTCACTGAATTTCATAGGTTTTTAGTAGCGCAACTTAACCATAACGTCCCTTTAACAAAGTTTGTTTCACTGAATTTCATAGGTTTTTCGTAGCGCAACTTAACCATAACGTCCCTTTAACAAAGTTTTTTCACTGAATTTCATAGGTTTTTAGTAGCGCAACTTAACCATAACGTCCCTTTAACAAAGTTTGTTCACTGAATTTCATAGGTTTTTCGTAGCGCAACTTAACCATAACGTCCCTTTAACAACGTTTTTTCACTGAATTTCATAGGTTTTTACTAGCACAACTTAACCATAATATCCCTGACTTCATATACATGTAACATAGAACATACTGAACCCCCACGTAGTGATTTTGATGTCCGCGGACTACCGCCATGTCCGCGGACATATCGAGAATCTGAGCGTGGTGAATGTAAATTGAAATATTGTGCCCCATTTCCCCTTTGAAGTTGGCTCTGAAAAGAGACGTTTTTTTGTTTTTTCTTACAGTTGCTTGACAGACACCTGTTATTTTGTATTTTTTTCTTGTTTTTTTTTCTTACTTTACTCCTAAAATCTTCACATAACCTTCTCCAAAGCAACACTTACATTCAAAAATAGAAAGGCATTTCCCGTAAAAGATAAAGAAATGCCATCTTCTTTAAAATTAACAGCATTACTGGCATCAATATTCTCATTATTACAAAAGAACATACCAGATCTAAGCACGAAGGCACACATGCCTCGGTTGATGACACACCTAGCAATGTTTTGCTGAGGACAAAGAACTGAACTATTGTCCCATATTGCCCTAGGTAGTAATCCAGAAAAAATTACTTTCGCATTTGGAAGGATCTTCATTACGGCTTGAACCAAGCGTTCCAAATCAGCCAACAAAGTAGGGGCACTGATGTTGCCCAAATGGAAAGCACCATAGTGCAAAACTACCACATGTGGACTATTCATCGTGGCCATATCCTCACAAACCTGTACAATTCCCTGTAAATTGCAATCAGACACAGTGCTCCACACCACCTCCACTCCTTTCACATCAAAGTTCTTTTCAACATGCCTGCATCGAGCGTACTGTTGTAAACCATGCACAAACATATCTCCAAGCACCAACACCCGACATTCTCTACTTCTGCCATCTTCACCACACACAGTCTCTTTCAACAAAAATCCACAACCTTGACATCTGATTGGCTAATCCGTACAGTCTTCTTTCCATGTTGGATTTGCTGGAAAACCCCGGATGTAGCACGCCCTGTCCACGGACAGCCGCGGTGTCCGCGGACTGCGTAACTCTTCGATACCCCTTCTACCATTTCCACTTTACTCTCTGTGCCATTCCCTCATTGCATACAGCTAAGCAGTCACACAATACGAAGACCGTCCTCAGAACACCCCCATTTTGTTTTTTTTCGAACATTTCAGGACAATTATCATTTCATTATTCAACATATTAACATTACAAATATTATACTTTCATCTTGTACGCTGCACACAATGCTATGTTTCTCCATTAGTAGCTCAATATACTAGATAGAACCCCATAATACAATGCTATTTATATCAATGCATCGTTCAAAGCACTAATTACGGTATGATATTTATTGCAATGATCCTTGACACTTTTTTCGCAATATTATAATAAAAATCCCTAGTACACAAATTTCATGAAAAGTAAATGCACGTGTGATGTCATCAGTGATGTCATCAATGACATTTGCGATGTCATCTTTGATGTCCTGGGTGTTAGTCTTAGCAGTGCACGGTGGTGGCGCGAGTTATGGTTGCTTAGCTTACCATAACTGGTGAATTTCAGGGGTTTTTCGGCTTTACTTGGAACCATAACGTTCCTTAAACAAACTTTTTTTATTAGCACGCAAACAATATACAAAGATGTAGTGTAAACAGCAAGTTCTCACAGATGGCTTTACACAGAATGTTGCAAAGTAAGCATTTATGCTCGTTCACAGTGAAGGTCAGCTGCTTCCATTTTTTTCTCGACGCCCGGAGAGGCCCACGACTCCCAGTATAAGGTTCTATTTTTTTTTTTACCTTGACAGACAGAGATTGTGCTGAAAGACTTCTTTTGAAGAAGTGTAGCAAAAACGTAAGACACGATAAAGATGAAATTTCTGAAACAAAACCACTTTTGTATATTATATCACTTTGAGAAAGATTGTTGGCACACGCGGAATCATATTTTGGGACTGCACTACACTTGGACAATGGAAAATGCAGATTATAATGTAAGTAACCCTTTAGATTATTTTATACCGGAATATAATAACAATAGCGTGGCATTAAAGCCCGGTCAAGTTGTACTTGTTCGTTCAATGTGACATATTGTTTTCTACCGCACACTATCACCGCCAAATTGATCCCCTGTCATTTAGAGGGCTCTGAAAAAGGCAGACGACACAGGGTGAGTTAATAGAAATAATTTAACCGGTCTGTAGCCGGTCAAGCACTCTACTCGCTGTGCCACTTCACTGTAGTCGGTCAAGTGGCACAGCGAGTAGAGCGCTCGCTTTGACATCCGTGCACAGCTTGCTAACGCACGTTTGAATCCCGGCACGGCCAAACTCAGCCTTTCATCCTTCCGTGGTCGATAAATGAGCCCCACACACCGTGGGTAATAATAAGCAGTGATGAGATACCTGACGGTTCTTAGCGCTATATAAATGCGAAAATATTATTATTTTATTATTAACATACTCCGTTGCACTATCTTCGCTAGAAAATAGTTTCATGCCCTAATAAATAAAACAAATATTTTTAATAAAGATCGGCTGGTGAGACTAATTTATGTTTTTTAAAACAGGTATGTTGCCCCATTTTGCCAATGTCACGATTTTCAGACTCCAGCGGATGGATTTTTCAACTGCGAGGTGCAGCTCCATGTAAGCAACTTCATGACCCTCACCATTTTATGGGACAATCACCAAGGACCAATATGCCCTTATGCAGTACTAGCGGCTAGAAGCAACACACCAACCATTATGGTGGTCTAATGCCTCGTTGTTGGACCAACCTTCCGGTTATCAGTGCGACCATTTACTGCTTTTATTATAAACCAACAGCCTATCTACCGCAAAGGAACAGCGCGTGGCTCAAAATAAACTTTTGCTGATCGACAGCAGAGACAATTGCAAATCACTGAATATTCACTAAAGTTTTCATGTGAAATAAATGTACTTTACCAAATGTACAATCCTGCTGTTTACTTTTAAACCACAGTTTCATATTCTGAATTGTGGCGCACTGTGTTCTAAGCTGATCTAACACCCTCTGTACCGCAAAGGAACATCGCGTGGCTCAACATGAACTTTTGCGGATCGACAACAAAGACAAATGCAAATCGCTGAATATTCTCTAAACATTTGATGTCAAATAAATGTACTTTAAAAAATTTACAATCTTGCTGTTTGCTTTTAAATCACAGTTTCATATTCCGAATTGTGGCGCGCTGTGTTGTGACATAATGTGTGTTGTCTTCCGGGTTCTGTGTAAAGTCGCGTAGGACTGGAGACGACTGGGCGCGTTTGATGACGCACCCTGTAACGTCACGGAGAGACGCAAGGAATATGAATGCTTTGATAATATCAGGCTTAGGGGTGGGAGATATGATGTCGCAAAAGCAAGTCAGCCAGGTCAATAGCGCCAGTCATAGGATTATCTCATAATGTCGGCGCACACCAGCCTGATTTATCATTTCTTTAGTGGACAAAAAGTTGGGTGAGGCCCATAGGAAATTGTACTATCAGCGGACAAAAGGAGGGTCCGTAGAACACTTTCAACCTGACAACGAACAATACAAACAACGTTCTCAGAAAACCCCCATTTTGTGTAATTGCAACCATTTTGGGACACCGCGAGTGTTCTTAGAACACATTCAACTTGACAGATTACAAAACGGACAGCGTCCTCAGGACACCCCCAGTTTGTGTATTTACGAACATTTAAATACACCGTAAGTGTTTTTAGCTCAATTTTACCTTCCTTGCGAACAAAAAGGACACATACTCCGTCCTCTGAACACCCCACCATTTAGTTTATTTACAAAATTTTAGAACAGCCGTGTTCTCCGTGGACAAATCGAACACAAAAAAGCGTATAGCACATAAAAAAAAAACATTGAACCTATCTCATACTCCCCCACCCTCCCCAAACACTCTTACACACCAACACACTCCAATAAATACAATTTTTAATTCAAGTTTCACCGCGCTGTCCGCGGTCGACGGCGAATATAAGATGGCGGGCGCCACAGAAAATCTGACGCGCTCCACACCCCACGCCGTCCAATCAGCGAACACGTCGCATGTCCGCGGACATGACGCAAGCCCATGGGCCAATTGGGGTGCTGTCCGCGGAGCGAACAGGGAAGTCCGTCCGCGAAGCGAACACAGATATCAATAATTTTTTTGCCTTACATTTTGGTCATTTTTAAAAAAACTACTGGACGGATTTACACCAAATTTGCAAAAGCACGCTTTCGGGACCAAGCCGCCACTCCTGCCGCAAATTTGGTGTAAATCCGTCCAGAGGTTCGGGCTGTAGCCGTGCACAGTTCTTTCCCATTATGTCTATAGGAAAAAACAAACGTTTTGGGACCCCCCCTATAACTTTGCCTTCCCTGGACCAAACCTCTCCAAACTTTGCAAAAAAATTCAGACTGGGCCATATACTTCTTTCTTTGGTGAGGATTCGTCCAGAGGGAGCAAAGTTATAAGCCACCCAAAAACTGCTCTTCCTATGGAAACACCAACTTAACCATAACTACATGGACGCTACCGCGTCCATGTAATATATATATACATATATATATATATATTTATATATAGATATATATATATTACATGGCCACGGTAGTGGCCATGTAGTTATGGTTAAGTTGCTGTTTCCATAGGAAGAGCACTTTTTGGGTGGCTTATAACTTCGCTCTCCCTAGACGGATCCTCACCAAACTTTGCATAAAAAGTTGTCGGGTCACTCTGAATTTTTTTGCAAAGATTGGTGAGGATTCGTCCAGGGGGGGCAAAGTTATAGGGGGGGTCCCAAAACTTTTTTTTTTTCCCATAGACATAATGGGAAAAAACTTTGCTCACGCCTACAGCCCAAACCGCTGGACGGATTTACACCAAATTAGTGGCATGAGCGGCGGCTTGGTCCCGAAAGCGTGCTTTGCTTTATTTGGTGTAAATCCGTCCAGTAGTTTTTAAAAAAATGACAAAAATGTAAGTGAAACAAATTAGTGATATGTGTTCGCTTCGCGGACACACTTCCCTGTTCGCTCCGTGGACAGGACGGTGATTGGGAAAGCAGCTTGCGTGATGTCCGCGGACATCTGACGTGCTCTCTCATTGGATGCGTGGAAGCGTGCAGTGCGTCTGGCTTCAGAGACGCCCGCCATCTTTGTTCCTCGCATGAGAGGCTTTGTATCCCGCCTGCACAGTAGGTCCCCCACCCCCGCTCATGCCCGTGTCTGTCTCCTGTTCCTCCCACCCCCACTCATGCCCGTGTCTGTCTCCTGTTCCTCCCACGCCCCGCTCATGTCCATATGTCTTTCTCCCTTACGCCCACCCCCCGCTCATGCCCCGCTCGTGCCCCGCTCGTCTCTCCCAACCGCCCACCCCCCGCTCTTGCCCCGTGTGTCTCTCCCCACCCGCCGCCCGCTCATGCCCGTATGTCTCTCCCCACCCACCGCCCACCCCCCGCTCATGCCCGTATGTCTCTCCCCACCCGCCGGCCACCCCCCGCTCATGTCCGTGTGTCTCTCCCCACCCGCCGCCCACCCCCCGCTCAGGTCCGTATGTCTCTCCCCACCCCCGCTCATGTCCGTGTGTCTCTCCCCCTCCTGCCCACCCCCGCTCATGCCCCGTGTGTCTCTCCCCCTCCCCCCCACCCCCCGCTCATGCCCCGTGTGTCCCTCTCCCTCCCGCCCACCCCCCGCTCATGGCCCGTGTGTCTCTCTCTCCTTCCCCCCACCCCCCACTCATGCCCTGTGTGTCTCTCTCCCTCCCCCCCACCCATGCCCCATGTTTCTCTCCCCCTCCCGCCCACCCCCCGCTCATGCCCCGTGTGTCTCTCCCCCTCCCGCCCAACCCCCGCTCATGCCCCGCGTGTCTCTCCCCTTCCCCCACCCCCCACTCATGCCTCGTGTGTCTGTCTCCCTACCCCCCACCCCTGCTCTTGCCCCTTGTGTCTGTCCCCCTCCCCCCACCCCCGCTCATGCCCCGTGTGTCTCTCCCCCTCCCCCCCGCCCCCCGCTCATGCCCCGTGTGTCCCTCTCCCTCCCGCCCACCCCCCGCTCATGGCCCGTGTGTCTCTCTCTCCTTCCCCCCACCCCCCACTCATGCCCCATGTTTCTCCCCCTCCCGCCCACCCCCCGCTCATGCCCCGTGTGTCTTTCCCCCTCCCGCCCAACCCCCGCTCATGCCCCGCGTGTCTCTCCCCTTCCCCCACCCCCCACTCATGCCTCGTGTGTCTGTCTCCCTACCCCCCACCCCCGCTCTTGCCCAGTGTGTCTGTCTCCCTCCCCCCGACCCCCGCTCTTGCCCCGTGTGTCTGTCTCCCTCCCCCCACCCCCGCTCTTGCCCCGTGTGTCTGTCCCCCTCCCCCCACCCCCGCTCTTGCCCCGTGTGTCTTTCCACCTCCCGCCCACCACCGCTCTTGCCCCGTGTGTCTTTCCCCCTCCCGCCCACCCCCGCTCTTGCCCCGTGTGTCTTTCCCCCTCCCGCCCACCCCCGCTCTTGCCCCGTGTGTCTTTCCCCCTCCCGCCCACCCCCCGCTCATGCCCCACGTGTCTTTCCCCCTCCCGCCCACCACCCGCTCATGCCCCGTGTGTCTTTCCCCCTCCCGCCCACCCCCCGCTCATGCCCCGTGTCTCTTTCCCCCTACCCCCCACCCCCGCTCATGCCCCGTGTCTCTTTCGATCCTCCCCCCCACCCCCGCTCTTGCCCCGTGTCTTTCACCCTCCCGCCCACCCCCGCTCTTGCCCCTTGTGTCTTTCACCCTCCCGCCCACCCCGCTCTTGCCCCGTGTCTCTTTCCCCCTCTGGCCCACCCCCGCTTTTTGCCCCGTGTCTCTTTCCTCCTCCCGCCCACCCCCGCTCTTGCCCCGTGTCTCTTTCCCCCTCCTGCCCACCCCCGCTCTTGCCCCGTGTCTCTTTCCCCCTCCCGCCCACACCCGGTCTTGCCCCGTGTCTCTTGCCCACCCCCGCTCTTGCCCTGTGTCTCTTTCCCCCTCCCGCCCACCCCCGCTCTTGCCCCGTGTCTTTCTCCCTCCCGCCCACCCCCCGCTCTTGCCCCGTGTCTTTGACCCTCCCGCCCACCCCCGCTCTTGCCCCGTGTCTTTCACCCTCCCGCCCACCCCCGCTCTTGCCCCGTGTCTTTCTCCCTCCCGCCCACCCCCGCTCTTGCCCCGTGTCTTTCACCCTCCCGCCCACCCCCGCTCTTGCCCCGTGTCTTTCTCTCTCCCACCCACCCCCGCTCTTGCCCTGTGTCTTTCACCCTCCCGCCCACCCCCGCTCTTGCCCCTTGTGTCTTTCGCCCTCCCGCCCACCCCCGCTCTTGCCCCTTGTGTCTTTCACCCTCCCGCCCACCCCCGCTCTTGCCCCTTGTGTCTTGCACCCTCCCGCTCATGCCCCGTGTGTCTCTCTCCCTCCCGCCCACCCCCCGCTCATGCCCCGTGTGTCTCTCTCCCTCCCGCCCTCCCCCCGCTCATGCCCCGTGTGTCTCTCTCCCTCCCGCCCACCCCCCGCACATGCCCCGTGTGTCTCTCTCCCCCCCCACACCCCGCCCGCTCATGCCCCATGTCTATGTCCTGTTCCCCCCACCCCCCGCTCATGCCCCGTGTCTATCTCCTGTTGCCCCCCACCCCTCCCGCTCATGCCCCGTGTCTGTCTCCTGTTCCCCCCACCCGCTCATGCCCCGTGTCTGTCTCCTGTTCCCCCACACGCTCATGCCCCGTGTCTCTCTCTTGTTGCCCCCCACCCACCCGCTCATGCCCCGTGTTTGTCTCCTGTTCTCCCCACCCCCTGCTCATGCCCCGTGTCTTTTTCCTGTTCCTCCCACCCCCGCTCATGCCCCGTGTCTGTCTCCTGTTGCCCCCACCGCCCCGCTCATGCCCAGTGTCTGTTCTCCCCACCCCCCGCTCATGCCCGTGTGTTGTTCCCCCCACCCCCCGCTCATGCCCCGTGTCTGTCTCCTGTTCCCCCCACCCCTCGCTCATGCCCCGTGTCTGTCTCCTGTTGCCTCCCACCCCCCGCTCATGCCCCGTGTCTGTCTCCTGTTGCCCCTCACCCCCCGCTCATGCCCCGTGTCTCTCCTGTTGCCCCCCACCCCCCGCTCATGCCCCGTGTCTGTCTCCTGTTGCCCCCCGCTCATGCCCCGTGTCTGTCTCCTGTTTCCCCTCACCCCCCGCTCATGCCCCGTGTCTGTCTCCTGTTGCCCCCCACCCCCCGCTCATGCCCCGTGTCTGTCTCCTGTTGCCCTCCACCCCCCGCTCCTGCCCCGTGTCTGTCTCTGTTGTTCCCCCCGCCCCCCGCTCATGCTCCGTGTCTCTCGCCTGTTGCCCCCCACCCCGCTCTCACGCCCCATGTCTGTCTCCTGTTCTCCCCACTCCCCGCTCATGCTCCGTGTCTGTCTCCTGTTCCCCCCACCCCCTGCTCATGCCCCGTGTCTGTCTCCTGTTGCCCTCACCCCCCGCTCATGCCCCGTGTCTGTCTCCTGTTGCCCCCCACCCCCTGCTCCTGCCCTGTGTCTCTCTCCTGTTGCCCCCCACCCCCCGCTCATGCCCCATGTCTGTCTCCTGTACCCCCCACCGCCCGCTCATGCCCTGTGTCTGTCTCCTGTTGCCCCCCCTGCTCATGCCCCGTGTCTGTCTCCGGTTCCCCCCACCCGCTCATGCCCCTTGTCTGTCTCCTGTTGCCCCCCACCCCCCGCTCATGCCCCGTGTCTGTCTCCTGTTTCCCCTCACCCCCCGCTCATGCCCCGTGTCTGTCTCCTGTTGCCCCCCACCCCCCGCTCATGCCCTGTGTCTGTCTCCTGTTGCCCTCCACCCCCCGTGTCTGTCTCTGTTGTTCCCCCCGCCCCCCGCTCATGCCCCGTGTCTCTCTCCTGTTGCCCCCCACCCCGATCTCATGCCCCATGTCTGTCTCCTGTTCTCCCCACCCCCCGCTCATGCTCCGTGTCTGTCTCCTGTTCCCCCCCACCCCCTGCTCATGCCCTGTGTCTGTCTCCTGTTGCCCTCACCCCCCGCTCATGCCGCGTGTCTGTCTCCTGTTGCCCCCCACCCCCTGCTCCTGCCCTGTGTCTCTCTCCTGTTGCCCCCCACCCCCTGCTCATGCCCCATGTCTGTCTACTGTACCCCCCACCGCCCGCTCATGCCCTGTGTCTGTCTCCTGTTGCCCCCCCTGCTCATGCCCCGTGTCTGTCTCCGGTTCCCCCACCCGCTCATGCCCCGTGTCTGTCTCCTGTTGCCCCCCACCCCCCTCTCATGCCCCATGTCTGTCTCCTGTTCTCCCCACCCCCCGCTCCTGCTCCATGTCTGTCTCCTGTTCCCCCCACCCCCTGCTCATGCCCCGTGTCTGTCTCCTGTTGCCCTCACCCCCCGCTCATGCCCCGTGTCTGTCTCCTGTTGCCCCCCACCCCCCGCTCCTGCCCTGTGTCTCTCTCCTGTTGCCCCCCACCCCCCGCTCATGCCCGTGTCTGTCTCTTTTGTTCCCCCCACCCCCCGCTCATGCCCTGTGTCTGTCTCCTGTTCCCCCCACCCCCCGCTCATGCCCCGTGTCTCTCTAATGTTGCCCCCCACCCCCTGCTCATGCCCCGTGTCTGTCTCCTATACCCCCCACCCCCGCTCATGCTCGTGTCTGTCTCCTGTACCCCCCCACCCCCCTGCTCATGCCCCATGTCTGTCTCCTGTTGCCCCCCCTGCTCATGCCCCGTGTCTGTCTCCTGTACCCCCCCACCCCCCGTTCATGCCCCATGTCTGTCTCCTGTTGCCCCCCCTGCTCAGGCCCCGTGTCTGTCTCCTGTACCCCCTAACCCCCCGCTCATGCCCTGTGTCTCTCTTCTGTTGCCCCCCACCCCCTGCTCATGCCCCGTGCCTGTCTCCTGTACCCCCTCCCACCCCCCGCTCATGCCCCATGTCTCTCTCCTGTTGCCCCCCACTAACCCGCTCATGCCCCGTGTCTGTCTTCTGTACCCCCCACCCCCCGCTCATGCCCCGTGTCTGTCTCCTGTTCCCCCCACCCCCCGCTCATGCCCCATGTCTGTCTCCTCTTTCTCCCACCCATGCCAAGTGTCTGTCTCCTGTACCCCCCCACTCCGCGCTCATGCCCGTGTCTCTCTCCTGTTGCCCCCCACACCCCCGCTCATGCCCCGTGTCTGTCTCCTGTTGCCCCCCACCCCCTCGCTCATGCCCTGTGTCTGTCTCCTGTTCTCCCCACCCCCCGCTCATGCCCCGTGTCTGTCTCCTGTTCCTCCCACCCCCGCTCATGCCCCGCGTCTGTCTCCTGTTGCCCCCCACCCCCCGCTCATGCCCCGTGTCTGTCTCCTGTTCTCCCCACCCCCCGCTCATGCTCCGTGTCTGTCTCCTGTTCCCCCCACCCCCCGCTCATGCCCCGTGTCTGTCTCCTGTTGCCCCACACCTTCCGCTCATGCCCCATGTCTGTCTCCTGTTGCCCCCCACCCCCTGCTCATGCCCCGTGTCTGTCTCCTGTTGCCCCCCACCCCCCGCTCATGCCCTGTGTCTGTCTCCTGTTGCCCCCCACCCCCTGCTCATGCCCCGTGTCTGTCTCTGTTGTTCCCCCCACACCCGCTCATGCCCCGTGTCTGTCTCCTGTTCCCCCCACCCCCCGCTCATGCCCCGTGTCTCTCTCCTGTTGCCCCCCGCTCATGCCCCGTGTCTGTCTCCTGTACCCCCCCAGACCCGCTCTTGCCCCGTGTGTCTTTCCCCCTCCCGCCCACCCCAGCTCTTGCCCCGTGTGTCTTTCCCCCTCCCGCCCACCCCCGCTCTTGCCCGTGTGTATTTCCCCCTCCCGCCCACCCCCGCTCTTGCCCCGTGTGTCTTTCCCCCTCCCGCCCACCCCCGCTCTTGCCCTGTGTCTCTCCCCCTCCCGCCCACCCCCGCTCTTGCCCCGTGTCTCTCCCCCTACCGCCCACCCCCGCTCTTGGCCCGTGTCTCTTTCCCCCTCCCGCCCACCCCCACTCTTGGCCCGTGTCTCTTTCCCCCTCCCGCCCACCCCCGCTCTTGCCCCGTGTCTCTTTCCCCCTCCTGCCCACCCCCGCTCTTGCCCCGTGTCTCTTTCCCCCTCCCGCCAACCCCCGCTCTTACCCCCTCCCGGCCACCCCCGCTCTTGCCCCATGTCTCTTCCCCCTCCCGCCCACCCCCGCTCTTGCCCCGTGTTTGTCTCCTGTTCTCCCCACCCCCTGCTCATGCCCCGTGTCTTTTTCCTGTTCCTCCCACCCCCCGCTCATGCCCTGTGTCTGTCTCCTGTTGCCCCCACCGCCCCGCTCATGCCCCGTGTCGGTTCTCCCCACCCCCTGCTCATGCCCGTGTCTGTTGTTCCCTCCACCCCCACCCCCCGCTGATGCCCCGTGTCTGTCTCCTGTTCCCCCCACCCCTCGCTCATGCCCCGTGTCTGTCTCCTGTTCCCCCCACCCCCTGCTCATGCCCCGTGTCTGTCTCCTGTTGCCCCTCACCCCCCGCTAATGCCCCGTGTCTCTCCTATTGCCCCCCACCCCCCGCTCATGCCCCGTGTCTGTCTCCTGTTGCCCCCCACCCCTCGCTCATGCCCCGTGTCTGTCTCCTGTTGGCCCCACCCCCCGCTCATGACCCGTGTCTGTCTTCTGTTGCCCCTCACACCCCGCTCATGCCCCATGTCTGTCTCCTGTTGCTCCCCACCCCCCGCTCATGCCTCGTGTCTGTCTCCTGTTGCCCTCCACCCCCCGCTCCTGCCCTGTGTCTGTCTCTGTTGTTCCCCCCACCCCCCGCTCATGCCCCGTGTCTGTCTCCTGTTCCCCCCACCCCCCGCTCATGCCCCGTGTCTCTCTCCTGTTGCCCCCCACCCCCCCCCCGCTCATGCCCCATGTCTGTCTCCGGTTCCCCCACCCGCTCATGTCCCGTGTCTCTCTCCTGTTGCCCCCCACCCCCCGCTCATGCTCCGTGTCTGTCTCCTGTTCCCCCCCACCCCCTGCTCATGCCCCGTGTCTGTCTCCTGTTGCCCTCACCCCCCGCTCATGCCCCGTGTCTGTCTCCTGTTGCCCCCCACCCCCCGCTCCTGCCCTGTGTCTCTCTCCTGTTGCCCCCCACCCCCTGCTCATGCCCCGTGTCTGTCTCCTGTACCCCCCCACACCCCGCTCATGCTCGTGTCTGTCTCCTGTACCCCCCACCCCCCCGCTCATGCCCCATGTCTGTCTCCTGTTGCCCCCCCTGCTCATGCCCCGTGACTGTCTCCTGTTCCCCCCACCCGTTCATGTCCCGTGTCTCTCTCCTGTTGCCCCCCACCCCCCGCTCATGCCCCGTGTCTGTCTCCTGTACCCCCCCATCCCCCCGCTCATGCCCTGTGTCTCTCTTCTGTTGCCCCCCACCCCCTGCTCATGCCCCGTGTCTGTCTCCTGTACCCCCCACCCCCCGCTCATGCCCCATGTCTCTCTCCTGTTGCCCCCCACTACCCCGCTCATGCCCCGTGTCTGTCTTCTGTACCCCCCACCCCCCGCTCATGCCCCGTGTCTGTCTCCTGTTCCCCCCTCCCCCCACTCATGCCCCGTGTCTGTCTCCTCTTGCTCCCACCCATGCCCTGTGTCTGTCTCCTGTTGCCCCCACCCCCTGCTCATGCCACATGTCTGTCTCCTGTTGCCCCACACCCCCCGCTCATGCCCCGTGTCTCCCTCGTGTTCCCCCCACCCCCGCTCATGCCCCGTGTTTCCCTCGTGTTACCCCCCGCCCCCGCTCATGCTCCGTGTCTCCCTCGTGTTCCCCCCACCCCCTGCTCATGCCCCTTGTCTCTCTCCTTTCCTCCCCACCCCCGCTCATGCCCCGTGTTTCCCTCGTGTTACCCCCCGCCCCCTGCTCATGCTCCGTGTCTCCCTCGTGTTCCCCCCACCCCCTGCTCACGCCCCTTGTCTCTCTCCTTTCCTCCCCACCCCCGCTCATGTCCCGTATGTGCCCTGTACCCCCCGCTCATGCCCTGTGTCTCCCTCGTGTTCCTCCCCACCCCCCGCTCATGCCCCGTGTCTGTCTCCTGTTCCTCCCACCCCCGCTCATGCCCCGCCGCGTCTGTCTCCTGTTGCCCCCACCCCCCGCTCATGCCCCGTGTCTGTCTCCTGTTCTCCCCACCCCCCGCTCATGCTCCGTGTCTGTCTCCTGTTGCCCCCCACCCCCTGCTCATGCCCCGTGTCTGTCTCCTGTTGCCCCCGACCCCCCGCTCATGCCCTGTGTCTGTCTCCTGTTGCCCCCCACCCCCTGCTCATGCCCCGTGTCTGTCTCTGTTGTTCCCCCACACCCGCTCATGCCCCGTGTCTGTCTCCTGTTCCCCCCACCCCCGCTCATGCCCCGTGCCTCTCTCCTGTTGCCCCCCACCCCCTGCTCATGCCCCGTGTCTGTCTCCTGTACCCCCCAGACCCGCTCTTGCCCCGTGTGTCTTTCCCCCTCCCGCCCACCCCCGCTCTTGCCCCGTGTGTCTTTCCCCCTCCCGCCCACCCCCGCTCTTGCCCCATGTGTATTTCCCCCTCCCGCCCACCCCCGCTCTTGCCCCGTGTGTCTTTCCCCCTCCTGCCCACCCCTGCTCTTGCCCCATGTGTCTTTCCCCCTCCCGCCCACCCCCGCTCTTGCCCCGTGTGTCTTTCCCCCTCCCGCCCACCCCCGCTCTTGCCCCGTGTGTCTTTCCCCCTCCCGCCCACCCCCGCTCTTGCCCCGTGTGTCTTTCCCCCTCCCGCCCACCCCCGCTCTTGCCCTGTGTCTCTCCCCCCCCGCCCACCCCCGCTCTTGCCCTGTGTCTCTCCCCCTACCGCCCACCCCCGCTCTTGGCCCGTGTCTCTTTCCCCCTCCCGCCCACCCCCGCTCTTGGCCTGTGTCTCTTTCCCCCTCCTGCCCACCCCCGCTCTTGCCCCGTGTCTCTTTCCCCCTCCCGCCCACCCCCGCTCTTGCCCCGTGTCTCTTTCCCCCTCCCGCCAACCCCCGCTCTTGCCCCCTCCCGGTCACCCCCGCTCTTGCCCCATGTCTCTTCCCCCTCCCACCCACCCCCGCTCTTGCCCCGTGTTTGTCTCCTGTTCTCCCCACCCCCTGCTCATGCCCTGTGTCTTTTTCCTGTTCCTCCCACCCCCCGCTCATGCCCCGTGTCTGTCTCCTGTTGCCCCCCACCGCCCCGCTCATGCCCCGTGTCGGTTCTCCCCACCCCCTGCTCATGCCCGTGTCTGTTGTTCCCCCCACCCCCCTGCTGATGCCCCGTGTCTGTCTCCTGTTCCCCCCACCCCTCGCTCATGCCCCGTGTCTGTCTCCTGTTCCCCCCACCCCCTGCTCATGCCCCGTGTCTGTCTCCTGTTGCCCCTCACCCCCCGCTAATGCCCCGTGTCTCTCCTGTTGCCCCCCACCCCCCGCTCATGCCCCGTGTCTGTCTCCTGTCGCCCCCCACCCCCCGCTCATGCCCCGTGTCTGTCTCCTGTTGCCCCCCACCCCCCGCTCATGACCCGTGTCTGTCTTCTGTTGCCCCTCACACCCCGCTCATGCCCCATGTCTGTCTCCTGTTGCCCCCACCCCCCGCTCATGCCCCGTGTCTGTCTCCTGTTGTCCTCCACCCCCCGCTCCTGCCCTGTGTCTGTCTCTGTTGTTCTCCCCACCCCCCGCTCATGCCCCGTGTCTGTCTCCTGTTCCCCCCACCCCCCGCTCATGCCCCGTGTCTCTCTCCTGTTGCCCCCCACCCCCCGCTCATGCCCCATGTCTGTCTCCGGTTCCCCCCACCCGCTCATGTCCCGTGTCTCTCTCCTGTTGCCCCCCACCCCCCGCTCATGCTCCGTGTCTGTCTCCTGTTCCCCCCCACCCCCTGCTCATGCCCCGTGTCTGTCTCCTGTTGCCCTCACCCCCCGCTCATGCCCCGTGTCTGTCTCCTGTTGCCCCCCACCCCCCGCTCCTGCCCTGTGTCTCTCTCCTGTTGCCCCCACCCCCCGCTCATGCTCGTGTCTGTCTCCTGTACCCCCCCACCCCCCCGCTCATGCCCCATGTCTGTCTCCTGTTGCCCCCCCTGCTCATGCCCCGTGACTGTCTCCTGTTCCCCCCACCCGTTCATGTCCCGTGTCTCTCTCCTGTTGCCCCCCACCCCCCGCTCATGCCCCGTGTCTGTCTCCTGTACCCCCCATCCCCCCGCTCATGCCCTGTGTCTCTCTTCTGTTGCCCCCCACCCCTGCTCATGCCCCGTGTCTGTCTCCTGTACCCCCCACCCCCCGCTCATGCCCCATGACTCTCTCCTGTTGCCCCCCACTACCCCGCTCATGCCCCGTGTCTGTCTTCTGTACCCCCCACCCCCCGCTCATGCCCGGTGTCTGTCTCCTGTTCCCCCCACCCCCCGCTCATGCCCCGTGTCTGTCTCCTCTTGCTCCCACCCATGCCCTGTGTCTGTCTCCTGTTGCCCCCACCCCCTGCTCATGCCCCATCTCTGTCTCCTGTTGCCCCCCACCCCCCGCTCATGCCCCGTGTCTCCCTCGTGTTCCCCCCACCCCCGCTCATGCCCCGTGTTTCCCTCGTGTTACCCCCCGCCCCCGCTCATGCTCCGTGTCTCCCTCGTGTTCCCCCCAACCCCTGCTCATGCCCCTTGTCTCTCTCCTTTCCTCCCCACCCCCGCTCATGCCCCGTGTTTCCCTCGTGTTACCCCCCGCCCCCCGCTCATGCTCCGTGTCTCCCTCCTGTTCCCCCCACCCCCTGCTCACGCCCCTTGTCTCTCTCCTTTCCTCCCCACCCCCGCTCATGTCCCGTATGTGCCCTGTACCCCCCGCTCATGCCCTGTGTCTCCCTCGTGTTCCTCCCCACCCCCTGCTCATATCCCGTGTCTCCCTCATGTTCCTCCCCACCCGCTGCTCATGCCCCGTGTCTCTCTCGTGTTCCCCCCACCACCGCTCATGCCCTGTGTTTCCTTCCTTTTCCCCCCCACCCCCTGCTCATGCCCCGTTTGTACCCTGTTCCCTCTCAACCCCCGCTCATGCCCATGTGTCTCCCCTGTGCCCCCCAACCCCGCTCATGCGCCGTTGTGTTCTTTATACACCCCACCTTCCCTTTCCATGGTGGCCATCTTGGTAAAAGATTTTCCTTCCTACACCGAGACGCCGCAGGCGTCCCGGCGTAGGAAGGAAAATCTTTTTGTTTTTTTTACCACCCGTCATTCCCACTTTGAGGACATAAGATGTTAGTGGTCTTCATCTATTGAAAAGGATGTTATGGTACGTTGTACTAATAAAAACCTTTAAAATTTAGTAAACAAAAAATGTTACAGGGACGTTATGGTTAAGTTGCACTAATAAAAACCTATGAAATTCAATGAAAAAACTTTGTTAAAGGGACGTTATGGTTAAGTTGCGCTACTAAAAACCTAGGAAATTCAGTGAAAAAACTTTGTTAAAGGGACGTTATGGTAAAGTTGCGCTACTAAAAACCTATGAAATTCAGTGAAAACATTTTTTCAAAGGAACGTTATGGTTCCAAGTAAAACTGAAAAACCCTTGAAATTCGCCAGTTATGGTAAGCTAAGCAACCATAACTCGCGCCACCACCGTGCACTGCTAAGACTAACACCCAGGACATCAAAGATGACATCACAAATGTCATTGATGACATCACTGATGACATCACATGTCTGGCTCACTCTTTTTTCTTTTGCTGACATATCTAGGCCACATGGTTTTCTTCAGTAACAGTCAGAAACTAAACATTTTATTTTATTTGTAGACGTATCCTTCAAGTAGGTTCTTACAGTAATTCTGTTAGAGTCCAGTCACATCATATGAAACATATACATACGGGAAGACACAAGCTTGAAAGACAGCAATCCTTTTTGTGCATAAAGATAATCACTAGACTTATGAGCACTTTCTGATAGTTCTGTTGTTTTTTTTTTATGGCTGTACTTTCCCTGTGGGTCCAATCACATCAAGTGATACATATACATAGGGTGAATAGCAGCTTTGAAACAAAGCAATCATTTATTTGCATGAAAATAATCAGTTAAGTTATGAATTGTTTCTGCTACTACTTGTGCTTTTTTGCTAACTTCACTTTCCCTGTATATACCCATATTGGTATGTGTTCTTGTGTCTTTGTGTTTTGTCTATAGTAATGTTTTATTAGCTACGTATTACATATTTCACAGTACACAAAAATCTATTAAGAAAACAATTATCATTTCATTATTTAACATATTAACATTACGAATATTATACCTTCATCTTGTACACTGCACACCATGTTATGTTTCTGTATCAGTAGCTTAGTATACTAGATAGAACCCCATAATAGAATGCTATTTATATCAATGCATCGTTCAATGCACTAATTAGGGTATAATATTTATTGCAATGATCCTTGACACTTGTTTCGCAACATTATAATAAGAATCCCTTGTACACATATTTCATGAAAAGTACATACACATGTGATGTCATCAGTGATGTCATCAATGACATTTGTGATGTCATCTTTGATGTCCTGGGTGTTAGTCTTAGCAGTGCACGGTGGTGGCGCGAGTTATGGTTGCTTAGCTTACCATAACTGGCGAATTTCAAGGGTTTTTCGGTTTTACTTGGAACCATAACGTTCCTTTGACAAAGTTTTTTCACTGAATTTCATAGGTTTTTAGTAGCGCAACTTTACCATAACGTCCCTTTAACAAAATTTTTTCACTGAATTTCATAGGTTTTTAGTAGCGCAACTTAACCATAACGTCCCTTTAAAAAAGTTTTTTCATTGAATATATATATATATATATATATATATATATTTTGCACGTGCCCATTTTTGCCATACTGGTAATTTCATTTGCACCAAGGAAAAGTTTCTGAATATGGACCCTTGAGCGCTATTACAGGAACGTTGCAAGTTCATTGATCACGTGGGCAAAAGACATAGCTCCTGAACATGCTTTTCTTTCAGTGCGTTTTTTGCACTAGGACAAAGGACTAAGATCAAGGCAAGCCCTGCCTGCTGCCCAAATGCATGGACTGAATGTGTTTTGCAATGGGACTAATGTTTCTGCAATGCTGTCCCTTGGAATGTACCATTGAAAAACACTCCGTGAATCGGGCCTCTAGTATCTACTGAAACAGAGCAACACGCACAGTGTGATGCAATTATAAAGGGGCATTTGCCCCAATGTTTTGGCATGATTGTTTCAGCTGGGTATATTTATAGTATTTTCGATTGGGGCTAAAGTGCTAAGGGACATTAGACGCATCCATAACTCACATCTGTGTTCATTTTTTTTATTTTTTTTGGGCCCGCAGTCCGTATCTCCAAAGAAGGAGAGGGTAATGAAGGTCTTCTCAGACTCCGGCAACGCAACACCAAGCCCCATCAAATGTGGAGTCCCACAGGGCTCCTGCATAGTCCCCACCCTCCCCTTCACAAGACCTCTTTTCAGGATACTTGACTCCCTGGGCATCTCATATACAAACTATGCAGATGACACAAAGGTTCTCATCCCCCTGTCAGGTGACTACGCCAAGGACCTGGACACACTCAATAGCATCTACGCCACTATTCAATCATGGATGGCTGAGAATTGGCTCTGTTTAAACAGCGATAAGACTGAACTCCTGCTTATCGGCTCCCCATCCACTTTGGGCAAACTTTATACTAAATACCAATCCTTCACAGTGGACAATATCCCCATCAGAGTCTCTCAAACAATCAAAACACTGGGGGTGTACCTCGAGCCCAGCCTCACCATGGACAGACAGGTAAACGCCATCGCCTCATCTGCAGCATACCACTCCAAACTCATCAATGCCATCAGGCCCTTCTTATCACGGCAAAACTGCATCTCAATAGCCAGAGCCCTCATCGGCTCCAGACTCGACTACTGCAATGCCCTGTTCATTGGAACCTCCCAAAAAAACCTTGCCAAACTCCATATTGCCCAAAATAATGCCTCAAGGGCTGCCATAGGCACCTCACGCAAGGAACACATTTCGGGGATCAGGAGGCAGGTACACTGGCTCCCCATCAAGGAAAGGGTCATTTTCAAAACTCTGGCTCTTACACACAGGTGCCTTCATGACCAAGCACCTCCCTATCTGGCACAGAGGATAACTAGACAAACAGTCGCCAGACCCTCAAGGGCAGCCTATACCAACCGCATCACTGTGCCACACATACGGAGAGTGCGTGCAGGAGGCACCAGCTTCCCCACTATGGCGGCTACCCTATGGAACAACCTCCCAGCTCAGATGAGATCAATCAACTCGCACACGGCCTTCCGCAAGGCCTTAGAAACCAAGCTCTTCATCTAAAGAGCCTGCCACTCTAGGTTTGCATTATTACTGTATTCACCATGTACAGGAGACTATATACCTAGACAAGATTAGTAACCAACTGTAACAATCAACCTGTATCATATGTAACCATGCAAATGTGCATAAGCAAATGTATTTAAACTGACCTCTGGGGCCGCTTACTGTAACCCTCAAGCAAGCCTTCTTAAAAACTCCTTATAGCGCCTCGTTGCCTGTTGGGCTGTAGTGCGCTCTACAAATGCTAAAATAATAATAATAATAATAATAATAATAATAATAATAATAATAAGGAATGTGAGTGTGAGGAATTCAGCCATCCACATGGTGGGCGTGCGCTCGCCTGAGCTTTTTGGAAACTGTTAAATAAATGGAATTATGGTAAACTGACCTCAAGAAAATGTGTGGGGCTAATCCACACACACTTTCCTATGCTCACACCATGAGAAAGCATAGACCAGTGTACTCCGGGCAAGACAACACCTACAGGCACTGTGCACTCCTCCCCTGTCATATTTAGTTGGAATGTGACAGTCAGGAGTGCACAATGTCATCCTCAGGAAGGGGGAGGACCAACCTTTCCCCTGCCATGGTGAGCCTGATTTACAGACAAAGGGTCCACGGAACCGCCCCACTCTTTTGTTAGGCCCTGCAGATTGTGGCATCGATTAACATACCAATGGAGGGTACTTCAAACAGGCCCACACAGGGCTTGGCTGCAGAGGGTAACAAAGGAGACAGGAAACCCACCAACCTTTCATTTGTAACTGTGTCAACTGGAAGCCAGCTCCCGCCTCTCTGTTACAGAGGACCTCCGTGATGCCAGAGCCTCAGCAGTCACGTGGCTCAAAGTGACTCGTGAGCTTGGAGCGATTGAAGTTTGGACACTGTGATTGTGAGTAGGTAGACCCGGGGCTCACAGTGCCAATCTAATGAAAGACACAGTCTTCCGAACATGAAGGTAAATACACAACCCGAATAGGACACTGGCCAGTACATATATGACTAATTGTGTACCCACACGTAACGTCCGTAGTAAGTGGAGCAGAGGACATACAGAATACCCACTGGGGGAAGCAAAGATCATTAATCTTTGCGCATATAGAACAAACAGCTCATGTGTGCAAGCAGTACCTAATAGCATCCTTTAATGCACTTACATGGATGTTGTGTAAGAAAAGCTTGCCTGAGAACTACTGTTCACACCCAAATTGCTGTGAACTCGGGATAGCTTATCTTACAAAACATACATGTAAAGTGCATTACACGATGCTATTCGGTACTGCTTGCAATCATGATCTGTTTGTTCTGTATATGATAATTGTTCATTTACACATGTTGATGGATTGTACACACATGTTTGTTTAACATGGGATGTTTTGTTGCTTTCATGCTATTTAAAAGGGCAAGTCATTTTAATGACTGCATAGATTCTGTATGATACACTTTTGTAATTATGTTACTAGCCCACTGTTTCCATAGTGAATGTGTAGGGATCATTGGGTTGTGTTTCCCTCAGTGGGTGTTCTGGCTTGTCCCCAGGACGTCCCGTGTGGGTACACAATTATTCAAATGTGTCCCGGGAAGTGTCATATTCCGATTGTGTATTTACATGAATGTTCAGGAGATCTTGTGATTTGTGAGATTGCAGTCCCTGCCCTCTTGCCCCTTTGCAGGGTGCCCCTGTGCTGTTCGACATTCCTGAGTACCAGCATGCAGCCAGCCTGCCGCATCTGCACGTGCTGCTTCTGGCATGGACCCCGCCGGCCAGTCATGTTCAGCGGCCTTTGCTTATATATTCACCCCTTCACATATGAACAGAGATGTGTCCATTTGAAAGACAATTTAAAGTATTAAACGCAGAAACAAGTGCGTGTGTCCTAACGTGACAGTGTCAACAGCTCCCGCTAGGCCAATGAGCACACGCATGCACAAAACATTGAGGTGCACAAAGGCCCTGTGCACATCCAGTCCGTGGTGACACTAGTTCTGCACGTGTGTTGTGCGATCCTTCGGTTCGACGTGTCATGCGTGATATTCACTGCACGCATACTTATTATGACGATCTATTGCACGTTAGGTACGTGCTTACATGTCATTACACGCGCACTCGGGTAGGATTGGTTACAGCACTACATCATCATTCGGACTATACTGTGGAAGAGGAACAGAGTGACACTCATTGTCCACTGTATTGCATGCATCACTTCACTTCTGCGCAGCTGCAGAACATGCTGCATGTCTGTCATTGAGCACATGGGCCATCGATGCGAACATACACTGATATCATAGGGGCTGTGTGTGGAGGACCAAATCCCGGGTCCTGCTGCACGCCAGCCAGTATTGTCAACACTCTGGCAAGACCCCTTCTCTCATTTCCTAATAAAACGTCTAAGATATGTCTCCCGTAGATCCAACCCCCCAACTCCCACCCGTCGCCCAACCCCATTCCCTGGTTCAGGAAGCATGCAGCATCAAGAGGTCACTCAGTGTGTAGGTTCTGCGTACCAAGATCTATAAGAAGTGCTTTAAGAGAGGTAAAAAGCCCAAAGGGCTAGGGAAGGGGGTGAGGTGGGGGTTGGGGGGGGGGGCCTGTGTAACTGGTGGTCTATGTAACTAGTGCCCTATGTAATTAGTGGCCAATGTAATTAGTGGCTGATGTAACTATTGGCCTATCTAACTCGTGTCCTATGTAACTAGTGGCCTGTGTAACTAGTGGTCTATGTAACTAGTGCCCTATGTAATTAGTGGCCAATGTAAATAGTGGCTGATGTAACTATTGGCCTATCTAACTAGTGCCCTATGTAACTAGTGGCCTATGTAACTATTGGCCTATGTAACTAGTGCCCTATTTAATTAGTGGCCGATGTAAATAGCGGCCTATGCAACTAGAGGCCTGTGTAACTAGTGTCCTATGTAATTAGTGCCCTATGTAACTAGTGGCCTATGCAACTAGTGGCCAATGTAATTACTGGCTGATGTAACTATTGGCCTATCTAATTAGTGTCCTATGTAAGTAGTGGCCTGTGTACCTAGTGGCCTATGTAACTAGTGGCCGATGTAATTAGTGACTGATGCAACCATTGGCCTATCTAACTAGTGGCCTATGTAACTAGTGGCCTGTGTAACTAGTATCCTATGTAATTAGTGGCTGATGTAACTATTGGCCTATCTAACTAGTGGCCTATGTAACTAGTGGCCTGTGTAAATAGTGACTTTTGTAACTAGTGGCCTATGTATATAGTGTCCTATTTAACTAGTGGCCTATGTAACTAGTGGCCTGTGTAACTAGTGGTCGATGTAATTAGTGGGTGATGTAACTATTTACCTATCTAACGAGTGTCCTATGTAACTAATGGCCTATGTAACTAGTGTCCTATTTAATTAGTGGCCTATGTAACTAGTAGCCTGTGTAACTAGTGCCCTATGTAACTACTGGCCTATGTAACTAGTGGCCGATGTAATTGTGGCTGATGTAACTATTGGCCTATCTAACTAGTGTCCTATGTAACTATTGACCTATCTAACTAGTGTCCTATATAACCAGAGGCCTGTGTAACTAGTGTCTTATGTAATTAGTGGCCTATGTAATTAGTGGCCTGTGTAACTAGTGGCCTATGTAACTAGTGGCCGGTGTAATTAGTGGCTGATGTAACTACTGGCCAATCTAACTAGTGTCCTATGTAAACAGTGGCCTGTGTAACTGTGTCCTATGTAACTAGTGGCCTATGTAACTATTTGCCTATGTAACTAGCGGCCTATGTAACTATTGGCCGATGTAATTAGTGGCTGATTTAACTATTGGCCTATCTAACTAGTGTTGTATGTAACTAGTGGCCTGTGTGACTAGTGTCCTATGTAAGTAGTAGCCGATGTAATTAGTGGCTGATGAAACTATTGGCCTCTCTACCTAGAGTCCTATGTAACTATTGGCCTGTGTAACTAGTGTCCTATATAATTAGTGGTCTATGTAACTAGTGGTCTGTGTAACTAGTGGCCTATGTAACTAGTGGCTGATGTAATTAGTGGCTGATGTAACTATTGGCCTATCTAGCTAGTGTCCTATGTAACTAGTGGTCTGTGTAACTAGTGTCCTATGTAATTAGTGTTCTATGTAACTAGTGGCCTGTGTAACTATTGCCCATGTAACCAGTGGCCTATATAACTAGTGGCCTTTGCAATTAGTGTCCTATGTAATTAGTGCCCTATATAACTAATGCCCGATGTAACTAGTGTCCTATCTAACTAGAGGCCTATCTAACTAGTGGCCGATGTAACTAGTGGTCTGTGTAACTAGTGGCGTATGTAACTAGTGGCTGATGTAATTAGTGTCTGATGTACCTATTGGCCTATCTAACTATTGTCCTATGTAAGTAGTGGCCTGTGTAACTAGTGTCCTATGTAATTAGTGTCCTATGTAACTATTGGCCTGTGTAACTACTGTCCCATGTACCTAGTGGCCTATATAACTAGTGGCCTCTGCAACTAATGTCCTATGTAATTAGTGCCCTATATAACTAATGGCCGATGTAACTAGTGTCCTATGTAACTAGTGGCCTATGTAACTAGTGGCTGATGCAACTAGTGGCCTATGTAACTAGTGGCCTATGTAACTTGTGGCCGATGTAACTAGTGTCCTATGTAACTAGTGGCCTATGTAACTAGTGTCCTATGTAACTAGTAGCCTATGTAACTAGTGGCTCATGTAACTAGAGTCCTATGCAACTAGTGTCCTCTGTAACTAGTGTCTAATGTAACTTGTGTCCTATGTAACTAGTGGCCAATGTAATTACTGTCATATGTAACTAGTGGCCTGTGTAACTAGTTTCCTATGTAACTAGTGACCTATGTAAGTAGTGTCTTATGTAACTAGTGGCCTATGTAACTAGTGTCTTATGTAACTAGTGGCCTATGTAACTAGTTGTCTATGTAACTATTGGCCAATTTAACTAGTGTCCTATGTAACTAGTGGCCGATGTAACTAGTGGCCGATGTAACTAGTGGCTGATGTAACTAGTGGCTGATGTAACTAGTGGCCTATGTAACTAGTGCCCTATTTAACTGGTGGCTAATGTAACTAGTGGCCTATTTAACTAGTGCCCTATGTAATTAGTGGCCAATGTAAATAGCAGCCTATGTAACTATTGGCCTATGTAAGTATTGGCATATGTAACTAGTGGCCTATGTAACTAGTGACCGATGTAATTAGTGACTGATGTAATTATTGGCCTATGTAACTAGTGTCCTATGTAACTAGTGGCCTGTGTAGCTAGTGTCCTATGTAACTAGTGGCCGATGGAATTAGTGGCTGATGAAACTATTGGCCTATCTAACTAGTGTCCTATGTAACTATTGGCTTATCTAACTAGTGTCCTATGTAACTAGTGGCCTGTGTAACTAGTGTCCTATGTAACAAGTGGCCTATGTAACTATTTGCCTATGTAACGAGTGGCCTATGTAACTAGTTGCCTATGTAACTAGTGGCCGATGTAATTAGTGGCTGATGTAACTATTGGCCTATCTAACTCGTGTCCTATGTAACTAGTGGCCTGTGTAACTAGTGGTCTATGTAACTAGTGCCCTATGTAATTAGTGGCCAATGTAAATAGTGGCTGATGTAACTATTGGCCTATCTAACTAGTGCCCTATGTAACTAGTGGCCTATGTAACTATTGGCCTATGTAACTAGTGCCCTATTTAATTAGTGGCCGATGTAAATAGCGGCCTATGTAACTAGTGGCCTGTGTAACTAGTGTCCTATGTAATTAGTGCCCTATGTAACTAGTGGCCTATGCAACTAGTGGCCAATGTAATTACTGGCTGATGTAACTATTGGCCTATCTAATTAGTGTCCTATGTAACTATTGGCCTATCTAACTCGTGTCCTATGTAACTAGTGGCCTGTGTACCTAGTGGCCTATGTAACTAGTGGCCGATGTAATTAGTGGCTGATGCAACCATTGGCCTATCTAACTAGTGTCCTATGTAACTAGTGGCCTGTGTAACTGGTATCCTATGTAATTAGTGGCTGATGTAACTATTGGCCTATCTAACTAGTGGCCAATGTAACTAGTGTCCTATGTAACTAGTGTCCTATGTAACTAGTGGCCGATGTAACTAGTGGCCGATGTAACTAGTGGCTGATGTAACTAGTGGCCTATGTAACTAGTGCCCTATTTAACTGGTGGCTAATGTAACTAGTGGCCTGTGTACCTAGTGGCCTATGTAACTAGTGGCCGATGTAATTAGTGGCTGATGCAACCATTGGCCTATCTAACTAGTGTCCTATGTAACTAGTGGCCTGTGTAACTGGTATCCTATGTAATTAGTGGCTGATGCAACCATTGGCCTATCTAACTAGTGTCCTATGTAACTAGTGGCCTGTGTAACTAGTGTCCTATGTAACAAGTGGCCTATGTAACTATTTGCCTATGTAACGAGTGGCCTATGTAACTAGTGGCCTATGTAACTAGTGGCCGATGTAATTAGTGACTGATGTAACTATTGGCCTATCTAACTAGTGTCCTATGTAACTAGTGGCCTGTGTAACTAGTGGTCTATGTAACTAGTGCCCTATGTAATTAGTGGCCAATGTAACTAGTGGCCTATGTAACTATTGGCCTATGTAACTAGTGCCCTATTTAATTAGTGGCCGATGTAAATAGCGGCCTATGTAACTAGTGGCCTGTGTAACTAGTGTCCTATGTAATTAGTGCCCTATGTAACTAGTGGCCTATGCAACTAGTGGCCAATGTAATTACTGGCTGATGTAACTATTGGCCTATCTAATTAGTGTCCTATGTAACTATTGGCCTATCTAATTCGTGTCCTATGTAAGTAGTGGCCTGTGTACCTAGTGGCCTATGTAACTAGTGGCCGATGTAATTAGTGACTGATGCAACCATTGGCCTATCTAACTAGTGTCCTATGTAACTAGTGGCCTGTGTAACTAGTATCCTATGTAATTAGTGGCTGATGTAACTATTGGCCTATCTAACTAGTGGCCTAAGTAACTAGTGGCGTGTGTAAATAGTGACTTTTGTAACTAGTGGCCTATGTATATAGTGTCCTATGTAACTAGTGGCCTATGTAACTAGTGGCCTGTGTAACTAGTGGTCGATGTAATTAGTGGGTGATGTAACTATTTACCTATCTAACAAGTGCCCTATGTAACTAATGTCCTATGTAACTAGTGTCCTATTTAATTAGTGGCCTATGTAACTAGTAGCCTGTGTAACTAGTGCCCTATGTAACTACTGGCCTATGTAACTAGTGGCCGATGTAATTGTGGCTGATGTAACTATTGGCCTATCTAACTAGTGTCCTATGTAACTATTGACCTATCTAACTAGTGTCCTATATAACCAGAGGCCTGTGTAACTAGTGTCTTATGTAATTAGTGGCCTATGTAATTAGTGGCCTGTGTAACTAGTGGCCTATGTAACTAGTGGCCGGTGTAATTAGTGGCTGATGTAACTATTGGCCAATCTAACTAGTGTCCTATGTAAACAGTGGCCTGTGTAACTGTGTCCTATGTAACTAGTGGCCTATGTAACTATTTGCCTATGTAACTAGCGGCCTATGTAACTAGTGGCCGATGTAATTAGTGGCTGATTTAACTATTGGCCTATCTAACTAGTGTTGTATGTAACTAGTGGCCTGTGTGACTAGTGTCCTATGTAACTAGTAGCCGATGTAATTAGTGGCTGATGAAACTATTGGCCTCTCTACCTAGAGTCCTATGTAACTATTGGCCTGTGTAACTAGTGTCCTATATAATTAGTGGTCTAAGTAACTAGTGGTCTGTGTAACTAGTGGCCTATGTAACTAGTGGCTGATGTAATTAGTGGCTGATGTAACTATTGGCCTATCTAGCTAGTGTCCTATGTAACTAGTGGTCTGTGTAACTAGTGTCCTATGCAATTAGTGTTCTATGTAACTAGTGGCCTGTGTAACTATTGCCCATGTAACCAGTGGCCTATATAACTAGTGGCCTTTGCAACTAGTGTCCTATGTAATTAGTGCCCTATATAACTAATGCCCGATGTAACTAGTGTCCTATCTAACTAGAGGCCTATCTAACTAGTGGCCGATGTAACTAGTGGTCTGTGTAACTAGTGGCGTATGTAACTATTGGCCTATCTAATTAGTGTCCTATGTAACTATTGGCCTATCTAACTCGTGTCCTATGTAACTAGTGGCCTGTGTACCTAGTGGCCTATGTAACTAGTGGCCGATGTAATTAGTGGCTGATGCAACCATTGGCCTATCTAACTAGAGTCCTATGTAACTAGTGGTCTGTGTAACTGGTATCCTATGTAATTAGTGGCTGATGTAACTATTGGCCTATCTAACTAGTGGCCTATGTAACTAGTGGCCTGTGTAAATAGCGACTTTTGTAACTAGGGGCCTATGTATATAGTGTCCTATGTAACTAGTGGCCTATGTAACTAGTGGCCTGTGTAACTAGTGGTCGATGTAATTAGTGGGTGATGTAACTATTTACCTATCTAACGAGTGTCCTATGTAACTAATGGCCTGTGTAACTAGTGTCCTATTTAATTAGTGGCCTATGTAACTAGTAGCCTGTGTAACTAGTGCCCTATGTAACTACTGGCTTATGTAACTAGTGGCCGATGTAATTGTGGCTGATGTAACTATTGGCCTATCTAACTAGTGTCCTATGTAACTATTGACCTATCTAACTAGTGTCCTATATAACCAGAGGCCTGTGTAACTAGTGTCTTATGTAATTAGTGGCCTATGTAATTAGTGGCCTGTGTAACTAGTGGCCTATGTAACTAGTGGCCGGTGTAATTAGTGGCTGATATAACTATTGGCCAATCTAACTAGTGTCCTATGTAAACAGTGGCCTGTGTAACTGTGTCCTATGTAACTAGTGGCCTGTGTAACTATTTGCCTATGTAACTAGTGGCCTATGTAACTAGTGGCCGATGTAATAAGTGGCTGATGTAACTATTGGCCTATCTAACTAGTGTTGTATGTAACTAGTGGCCTGTGTGACTAGTGTCCTATGTAACTAGTAGCCAATGTAATTAGTGGCTGATGAAACTATTGGCCTATCTACCTAGAGTCCTATGTAACTATTGGCCTGTGTAACTAGTGTCCTATATAATTAGTGGTCTATGTAACTAGTGGTCTGTGTAACTAGTTGCCCGTGTAACTAGTGGCTGATGTAATTAGTGGCTGATGTAACTATTGGCCTATCTAGCTAGTGTCCTATGTAACTAGTGGCCTGTGTAACTAGTGTCCTATGTAATTAGTGTTCTATGTAACTAGTGGCCTGTGTAACTACTGTCCCATGTAACTAGTGGCCTATATAACTTGTGGCCTTTGCAACTGGTGTCCTATGTAATTAGTGCCCTATATAACTAATGCCCGATGTAACTAGTGTCCTATCTAACTAGAGGCCTATGTAACTAGTGGCCGATGTAACTCGTGGTCTGTGTAACTAGTGGCGTATGTAAATAGTGGCTGATGTAATTAGTGTCTGATGTACCTATTGGCCTATCTAACTATTGTCCTATGTAAGTAGTGGCCTGTGTAACTAGTGTCCTATGTAATTAGTGTCCTATGTAACTATTGGCCTGTGTAACTACTGTCCCATGTAACTAGTGGCCTATATAACTAGTGGCCTCTGCAACTAATGTCCTATGTAATTAGTGCCCTATATAACTAATGGCCGATGTAACTAGTGTCCTATGTAACTAGTGGCCTATGTAACTAGTGGCTGATGCAACTAGTGGCCTATGTAACTAGTGGCCTATGTAACTTGTGGCCGATGTAACTAGTGTCCTATGTAACTAGTGGCCTATGTAACTAGTGTCCTATGTAACTAGTAGCCTATGTAACTAGTGGCTCATGTAACTAGAGTCCTATGCAACTAGTGTCCTCTGTAACTAGTGTCTAATGTAACGTGTGTCCTATGTAACTAGTGGCCAATGTAATTACTGTCATATGTAACTAGTGGCCTGTGTAACTAGTTTCCTATGTAACTAGTGACCTATGTAAGTAGTGTCTTATGTAACTAGTGGCCTATGTAACTAGTGGCTGATGTAACTAGTGTCCTATGTAACTAGTGGCCTATGTAACTAGTGGCCTATGTAACTAGTGTCTTATGTAACTAGTGGCCCATGTAACTAGTTGTCTATGTAACTATTGGCCAATTTAACTAGTGACCTATGTAACTAGTAGACTATGTAACTAGTGTCCTGTGTAACTAGTGTCCTGTGTAACTAGTGTCCTGTGTAACTAGTGCCTATGTAACTAGTGGCCGATGTACCTTGTGTCATATTTAACTAGTGGCCTATGTAACTAGTGGCTGATTTAACTAGTGTCCTATGTAACTAGTGACCTATGTAACTATTGGCCAATGTAAATAGTGGCCTATGTAACTGTTGGCCTATGTAACTAGTGGCCTATGTAACTAGTGGCCTATGTAACTAGTGGCCTATGTAATTAGTGGCTGATGTAACTATTGGCCTATGCAACTAGTTTCCTTGTAACCAGTGGCCGATGTAACTAGTTGCCCATGTACCTAGTAGTCTATGTAACTAGTGTCCTATATAATTAGTGGCTGATGTAATTAGTGGACTATGTAACTAGTGTCCTATGCAACTAGTGGCCGATGTAAGTAGTGGCCTATGTAACTAGTGGCCTATGTAACTAGTTTCCTATGTAATTAGGGGCTGATGTAACTAGTGGTGTATGTGACTAGTGTCCTATGTAACTAGTCTCCTGTTTATATGTAAATAGTGGCCTATGTAACTCCTGCCCTATGTAACCAGTGTCCTATGTAACTAGTCTCCTGTGTATATGTAAATAGTGGCCTATGTAACTCATGCCCTATGTAACTAGTGGCCTATGTAACTAGTGTTCTACAATGCTCAGGTAAGTTTTCGTACGTGGAATCTATGTTTGACAGGGTTTTAAAAATAATGTGATTAATCAGAAATCACAATATTCAAATACAAAAAGAGAAACACATGAAAATATGTCAACATAAGTTCAGCCCCTGAGTTCTTTTCAAGGAAATCCAAGATTATTAAAATGTGTTAATTAACTGTATTGAATCATTCTAATGCAAATACTTTGATAAAATAATATGTTACAAAAATCAAAACATGTATTCTCCATTTTATATTTTCCTTTGAGAGTCTTACGAAACAAACAAGCTAACTCCAAATATGTTAAACTGATGATTTGAGTATAAGCATGGGGTGACAATGACATCTACTGGGGAAACACATTATTGTCACTCACCTTTTTTCATAGTATTATACTTCCGTGAAATCAAGTTATGCCCCTGGCAGAGCCCTGTCTAGGCAGCTATTTTGGACCAGAGTCTATAATGAGGTCGATTCTATAACATATGTGGAGATCAAAATAACCCCTGGTACTGCAAAACCATTTTCCAAATCAAATGTTGGGAAATGCTTCTGTGCACTGATGGTGACATAGCGTCTCCTAGATGTATTCATAGATGACCCCAGAGAATCAGTTGTAAATTGCATGACTTCCCAATAATTATGCAGGCAAATACAGCATTTTAACTGATTATTTAAAAAATGTTTTCAAAATAAACACCCAAATTCCCGCGTTACCTGGGGCTAATTCCCCTACATTAACTTGGGCTCTCTTGCTGTGCTTGAGCTGATTCTTGGAAGATGGTAATCCCCCTGCATTACCTCGGGCTCGCTTGCTGTGCTTAAGATGAATATTGGAAGATGGTAATTCCCCTGCATTACCTAAGGCTCCCATGTTGTGCTTTAGCTAATTCTTGGAAGATGCTAATTCCCCACCATTACCTCAGGCTCTCTTGCTGTGCTTGAGCTGATTCTTGGAAGATGGTAATCCCCCTGCATTACCTCGGGCTCGCTTGCTGTGCTTAAGATGAATATTGGAAGATGGTAATTCCCCTGCATTACCTAAGGCTCCCATGTTGTGCTTTAGCTAATTCTTGGAAGATGCTAATTCCCCACCATTACCTCGGGCTCTCTTGCTCTGCTTGAGCTGATTCTTGGAAAATGGTAATCCCTCCGCATTACCTTGGGCTCTCTTGCTGTGCTTAAGATGAATATTGGAAGATGGTAATTCCCCTGCATTACCCCGGGCTCTCTTGCTGTGCTTGAGCTGATTCTTGGAAGATGCTAATTCCCCTCCATTACCTCAGGCTCTCTTGCTGTGCTTGAGCTGATTCTTGGAAGATGGTAATCCCCCTGCATTACCTCGGGCTCGCTTGCTGTGCTTAAGATGAATATTGGAAGATGGTAATTCCCCTGCATTACCTAAGGCTCCCATGTTGTGCTTTAGCTAATTCTTGGAAGATGCTAATTCCCCACCATTACCTCGGACTCTCTTGCTCTGCTTGAGCTGATTCTTGGAAAATGGTAATCCCTCCGCATTACCTTGGGCTCTCTTGCTGTGCTTAAGATGAATATTGGAAGATGGTAATTCCCCTGCATTACCCCGGGCTCTCTTGCTGTGCTTGAGCTGATTATTGGAAGATGCTAATTCCCCTCCATTACCTCAGGCTTTCTTGCTGTGCTTGAGCTGATTGTTGGAAAATGGTAATTCCCCTTTATTACCTCAGGCTCTCTTGCTATGCTTGAGTTGATTCTTGGAAGATGCTAATTCCCCTGCATTACCTTGGGCTATTTCACTCTGCGTGTGCTGATTCTTGGAGGTTGTTCATTCCCCTGCATTGTCTCAGGCTCTCTTGCTCTGCTTGAGCTGATTCATGGAAGATGTTAATTCCCCTGCATTACCCCGGGATCTCTTGCTGTGCTTGAGCTGATTCTTGAAATATGTTCATTCCCCTGCATTACCTCGGGCTCTCTTGCTGTGCTTGAGCTGATTCTTGGAGATGGTCATTCCCCTGCATTATCCCGGGCTATCTTGCTGTGCTTGAGTTGATTCTTGGAAGATGGTCATTCCCCTGCATTACCCCAGGCTCTCTTGCTGTGCTTGATCTGATTCTTTGAAAATGGTAATTCTCCTGCATTACATCAGGCTCTCTTGCTGTGCTTGAGCTGATTCTTGGAAGATGGTAATTCCCCCGCATTACCTCAGGCTCTCTTGCTTTGCTTTAGCCGAATAATGGAAGATGATAATTCTCCTTCATTACCTCGGGCTCTCTTGCTGTGCTTGAGCTGATTCTTGGAAAATGGCAATCCCCCCGCATTACCTTGGGCTCTCTTGCTGTGCTTAAGATAAATATTGGAAGGTGGTAATTCCCCTGCATTACTTCGGGCTCTCTTGCTGTGCTTGAGCTGATTCTTGGAAAATGGTAATAAATCTGCATTACCTCAGACTCTCTTGCTATGCTTGAGTTGATTATTGGAAGATGGTAATTCCCCTGCATTACCTTGGGCTCTCTTGCTGTGCCTGGGTGGATTCTTGGGAGATGGTAATTCCCCTGCATTACCTCCGGATCTTTTGCTCTGCTTTGGCTGATTCTTGGAGGATGTTCATTCCCCTGCATTACCTCAGGCTCTCCTGCTCTGATTGTGGTGATTCATGGAAGATATTAATTCCCCTGCATTACCCCAGGCTCTCTTGCTGTGCTTGAGTTGATACTTGAAAGATGTTCATTCCCCTGCATTACCTCGGGCTCTCTTGCTGTGCTTGAGCTGATTCTTGGAAGATGCTAATTCCCCAGCATTACCTCGCGCTCTCTTGCTGTGCTTGAGCTGATTCTTGGAAGATGGTAATTCCCCTGCATTACCTCGCACTCTCTTGCTGTGCTTGAGCTGATTCTCGGAAGATGGTAATTCCCCTACATTACCCGGGCTCTCTTGCTGTGCTTGATCTGATTCTCGGAAGATGGTAATTCCCCTGCATTACCCTGGGCTCTCTTGCTGTGCTTGAGCTGATTTGCGGAAGATGTTAATTCCCCTGCATTATCACGGGCTGTCTTGGTGTGCTTGAACTGATTCTCGGAAGATGTTAATTCCCCTGCATTACCACTGGCTCTTTTGCTGTGCTCGAACTGATTCTCGGAAGATGTTAATTCCCCTGCATTACCACTGGCTCTCTTGCTGCGCTTGAGCTGATTCTCGGAAGATGTTAATTCCCATGCATCACCCCGGGCTCTCTTGCTGTGTTGAGGCTGATTCTTGGAAGATGTTCATTCCACTGGACTAGAGATACTCACCTGCTGCCGCTGACCTTGAATTGTTTACAATTCCATTTCCCCCTCATGGGCCACGCAGTGGAATCGGTTGGTGCCACGGAAAGGCACCACCCCTTTGTTTCTATGTTAGGTGTAACATGTAATATTTGAGTTAAAACCTTCTATCTTTCCCTTAGCGCTGACTGCATCACGAAGCTGTGACAGGCAGCATGATCACCAAAATGATTACGCATGAGTTGTGGCCCAGGCCGCCCAAGTATCTCAGGTGCCTAACTATGTTTCATCAAGGTGCTAGAGGGGTTGGGGACCAGCAGGGATTGCAGCGGGCCACCTACTATTCCCTTATGCAACTTCTACCCTGTGTCCTCTTTGTGCCTTCCTTCCCCAGAGACGTTTTTATGGGAGGGCAAAAGGGGCACTTGCCCAGGGCCCCCACCTTGGAGGGGGCCCCACAAGGCTGACTGATCTAAAGAAGTAAGATTACGTTGTTCACCAGACTTAAACAGCACATATCAGGATATTTTATGGCATGGTGCTGAGGCTCTAAACCTATTGCCTGTCTGTTTTGGCAAGAACATTCTGTCTTGATCAATTCATCATGTAATTTTTTCTGTGTCCACTTTGGTATATTGGGAATCATGTTGATGAAGTTTAATAGCCAATTTTGAAATGCATATTGGTATATTAAGTGCAACAATGGTTCAGAAGTTAGCTCAGTGTGTTAAGCACTCATTTCAGTGATATGTGTTCCTATGCAAGATTAGAATAGCACAGTCATGTAAGGCTGGCTGAGCCTTTCCTATGTCTGAAGTTTATAAACCTGCCTGATATGATATTATATGATATGGCATTTGTAACGCGTCTATACACAAGTGTTTCCTGCACGTGTACTTGGTCTTGCAGCACAATAGGTGCTATGATCAGCAATTTACCTGCACCAGATGGGGCTTGCTATAAAAATAAACACGTCAACCTTGTAGTGAAGGTCTAGAAATTGTTTTTTTCAGATGGGGTGTTGTAAAACCTAGGTAATCACCTTCAACGATGATCATAAACTCTTAGTCCACGAGATGAATATGTATCCACATTTGGAACCAAAGCATTCATGCTTGTATCTCGTTCATTACTGTACTGTCTTCTTCGAGGTTTGCCTCCTCGCATGCTGGTGGCATCATTTAGCCCATTACCTTATCTTTCTTCTTATGTAGGCTATATGAGTGGAAGGGGTGGTAGACAGAAGGGAGCGGACAAGATGGTGCAGGACTCAGGCAAGCATATTTTAAAGTCTGATCCTTTGACACAATAAAAGCTTTGCATTTTTTTTTATTCAAAGGTTTTTCTCCACGTTTATAAATGACAATTTCACAAGCAAGTGTTTTGGAAGTATGTAAAGTTTTAAAATACAAAAAACCAATCCAGATTAAATCTTTTAAATCACACTGATTGGTATGCTGGTACTTATGTACTTCTTCTGATGATGGAGAGAATGAAGCTAGAATCATTCTGTGTTAAACCATTCTATAATATTTAGTTTTTAAACATTGTCATGTTTGGTAATGTGATTGGTGTACTTCCAAGTCAGTTTTTATAAAATTAGATTATTTTAGTTCATAGTAAGAACTGGTAATGAAAGTGCTCAAATGCAGAAATTGCAGAGTTGGCACCAATCCCAGATTCACCCCTTAACCAGTGTGTGTAATGCTGGGCATCTAATGTAATCTTCTATTGCCTAGCCTCTCTAAATGGCCAGTCCCTAAACCTTTCAAAGTAGTCAGCCCTTCAGAGTGATTTCCTACTCAGGGTATGATCTTCAAAACAGCCTCACTCGTGGTTTCACTGGCTATAGTGTTGCTTCAAACTATTATAGCGGGCATTGATATATTGCACACCACAGGCATGTATTCCTTTGATCTCAAATGGCCACACTATTTGAAAACCATGTCCCACTTATAATCTGTCTGTCTGGGTACAGACACCTTCCTGGTAGCTTCCAATCTGCAGCCACTATCCATGCTATGGTACGTGTAGCTGTCTCCTTCCTAACAATTGGTCTCCTCTATCCATGCTTGAGCACGTTTGCATTCTGTGAGACAGCAAATGTGAGTTTTCTGTCTATTCTGGGTTACATGTACCATTTACATACAGTCCTGCATTAATACTACAGGCTGCATACCTTCCTGGATTCCATTGATAAAAAGTCTCCTGTATCTATGCTACAACAGAAGTAACCTCTTTCTAGACTGATAATGGCCTTCAAATGGCACTTGTTTATCAGTCTGATTATATCAAGAATGAAGAGGGTAAGGGGACTTAAAGGCAGCAAACATCCTTATTTTTAATGCTGTGAGGCAGCATATCAACCTACGGGTTGATTGTGGTGGTGGCGGGTGGGCAGGGCAGGTATTCTTGATCACTTAATTCCTTTGGTTTGTTGGAAGGGGGTCCCAAAGATGTCATGCCCAGGGCCCAAAAAGTGCTTAAAATGTCCCTGTCTTTCTCCACAGATAATCAATCCTGTTTTTTTCCCGTTACAGTCTAAACATTGTAGATTTGCTTAACTAAAAATGTAATCTAGTGCTTCAAAGAAAGTTTGTAGAGGGGGGGAAACAGGACTGGGTGAGCCAATACCAAGCAGCGCTTCAAGGCAATGACACGTCTTCTGGCCACTCTTGAAGCACGGGGGCTTATATTTCACTCTCTTTGACCTGGTGGTGGGCTCTGTTTATTGTTCTGACTGTTGGGGGTGGGGAGGGCGGCGAGAAGGGGCTGGACCTAGCAAGCATTTCAGAAATCACTGGCTGAGAAGCTGCATTTTTTGGAGCTCTCGTTTCACGCAGGCATGTCTCCCTTTTCTGAAGCCAGCCGGGGTCTGGTTTTGATTTGCAGCCCAGCCAGGCGGACCCCCGGGCGCTCTGTTTCTGGGCAATTTGCATTGATTACTCTGCGAGGGCAGACAGGCAGCCCTCTGTGGCACCAAGCTCCATTTACCTGTCAGGCTCAAACAGCCTGAGTGCACGTGCCGAGTGAGCAGGGTAAACACTGCACGCCACCGTGCATGTGGGCTTCAAATGCACACTCGCACTCCTTCACTGGGTGGGGCTTCATTCCCTAACCTTGCCTCTAGGCAACCTCAATGATACGGCAAGTGGAAACAAGCACTGACCATGCCAACAGTTTAGGCTTTTATGTAGGCATGGGACTGGCATTTCTTCTGTAGCAGTATAAACTGCCCATTGATGGTAGCAGGTACACAATGGCGGGAGTACCTGTGCATCTAACAGTGTCTTTTGGGCAGGGCGGGGTGGGGGGCAAGGAACTGGGTGGGAATATCCATAGGGATTAGCATTGTCATGGGCAATCAATGTATGGGCAAATAACCAAACACTGCAAGCTTTGTGTCCCTTCTCATATGCCATACCTCCCTATCTGTACTCTAATGCAATAGTTTTGGCTTATAGGTAGAGACGTCATTTAGGGTTTTCCAGAGGTCGGATCTGCTACCCCTGGCTTCCCATCTGGTACCCGTAGACCTGTCCTTGCTACCCCAGGGCAACTGGACACAGAGGCAGTGCCAAGAGCAGATATCTGTGTTGCACTGGAAAAAGGCGGTTGTAAATGCAGTTAAACGTGCCGCAGCTTTTTTACCTGGATTCTCGATCTCGCTAGCTGGATAAATAACAGGGATGCAGGAAAAACCACAAAGTCACTGTGACAAATCAACCTTCGGGGCACCAGTGGTCCAGGGATGAATATTAGTTTCTAAACCATCAATCAGTCCACACCTCTAGTACACCAGAAGGGATCCGAACAGATTGATTAGAAGCAGAAGCATAATATAAACCTACTTGTCCAATTTTGGTAACGTGGATGGAACAGCAGGCTTATCTCGGCAAGGTCATGGATCGTTGGCTAGCTGCAACACAGCGAAAATACAATTATTATCCAATCATAAAAGGGACTGTCCAGTCACGGTTGTGTAATATATCTACTTTATTATTATTCAACAGACAGTTCTAGCAGACTACAAAAAACAAACCACCCTGTAAAGGAATGCAGAGGACAGACAGTTTCAAGAAGCAAAAGGGATGCACTCTGGATACTGACAGGAGGGTAGTCAATAGAGTCATTTATCGCAATAGTTCAAGGATACTTGCTTTCAACAAAAAGGGAGAAATGGGTTTGTAAAATGTCACTAGGGGCCTTTGGAGAAGGTTAATGGGGGACAGAACAACAATGTACCTTGTGCTTGTAGAATTTCTTGGTGCTCGACAGGGTCGAGTCAGTTTCAGGGTGGTTTGCTGCTCCTGTGACAGAGTTCAAGATGGTAAATAGCTGTGGGTATCAGGCGGCAGGCAGTTCTGCGAGCAAGGCTGGACGGGCCACTGCAAGCTGGCCTCCACAGCGGCTTAAGGTCAGGAATCGTTGTATCAGTGCTGGTTGGTGGGGCTAAAGCACTGGTTGAAGCGTCTCGGATGGCATGGGCAACTAAGGCATAACAATAGTCAGCGGTGCAGTCGGTTGCAGTTCAAAGGGCTTGACTGGATCGAAAATGTCATTTAAGGCAGAAGCTGCTTGATGCTTGTCGATGCACTCTTCCTAACTTATTTTCCGGGTTTGTGTCATCCTTTAAGGCAGACGGGCCAAAGCTGGGGAAAGTGCTGTTGGGAACTGCCTTGTCCTAGGTTTACTTCAGAGACTCTCCGGCACGTCCCACCTATGAAGCTTGCTGCAAAGCCTAGCAGGGTGTGCTGTTTGCTGGCTGGGTAACGGTTCTGGAGCTGCTGGAATGTCCTTTGGATTTAGTATTTCCCTCTGTTCCCTGAGAGATGTTTAGGGGAGGGTTCTTGCTTCCCTTTTTGGAAATCCTGGCCTTCCTTCACTGGTGGATACTGTAAGGCAGACTGGACCTTCAGCCAGGGTCCAAGGTTGAGTTCTTCTTGTTACTCTTTGTGAATTCTTCAGATGATCTGGACCACAATGATTGGTGTAGGCTAAGCCGACCTTAATGAACCAATCCTGAGTCCCCACCAACAATCTGTCGCGTTTCGAGGGTTCCACGATCAGTCTGAGGAATCACTTGGGTTAGATGCCGCTAAAGTAATTCAGACTTCCTTCCTGAGAGCACAGCTTGCAGGGAAAAGAAACACCTGTCAGGCCAAGGGCTCAGGCAAAAAGGCAGAACGCACAGCGGAGCTAGAGGGAAGAAAACAAACAAAGCAAATATTACATACCGTTTGTTGACAATTCCAGTCCCTCTACCCCCTCCGAGCCACACAAGCTTACCTGTGTATTCTTTTCCTTCAGCGGAATACCTACTTGTGACAATACACAAGAATGGGAGTGCGTGAAGGTCAGGGGAAGTTTTCTTGCTCGAATGAAGGGGGATCATAGACTTCCCTCAATGATGGATTAGTGATGTCCACAGTAGAGTGTCCCCCATTCCAATGAGTGAAAACAAAATCAAATGTTCCAAGAGCAAGTAGGCAAAAGAAAACAGCAGAGCGTCCCACTATCCAAGGAGTGAAGCCAAGTGTCTCAAGATCCAAGGGGGCGGAGTAAATGATGAGCACAGCAAAGCGTCCCAAAAATTCCCACAAGTGATGAACACAGCAAAGCGTCCCAAAAAATCCCACAAGTGATGAGCACAGCAAAGCGTCCCAACAATAACCAAGAAGTGAGGTTTCTCCACTCGGGGAGCGGGTGGCCAGGAGTGATTTGAAGACTACGGGGTTGAAGGGAGCCGGAAACCAGACATGAGAAGCAGAATCCAAAACAAGTCCGAGGTGTATTCCGTGGTCGAGCAGGGGAGTTGATCAAACGAAGGTCTAAGGCAGAACCAAGGAGACGATAACAAGGTCCAAGGTCCAAGGTAAGCATAGAATTCAGGAACCAGAAAGGCAAGGAAAAGGGGAGAAGGAACTTATTCCAAGAGCGTAGCTCGCGTAACGCAATGGTTTAGGAGCACCGGCTTACTGGGGGCGTGGCCAATTATAGGAAGTGAAATGCAATCGAGGCGTGGAACGCACGCAAAAAGAAAGTAAAAAACGTTCCAAAGGTTCCTTGCGGGCATCGTCCTCTTGGGAGATGTAGTTGATTACCGGCGGTGGCGTCGGCGTTGCCGCAAACGCCAAGTTAAACGCCACGGGCTTCTCCCCTGGGCATAAGAATACCCTAAGAAACCGGGGGACGTGACAGTACCCCTCCTCAAAGATGGGCCTCCCCCGGGTCTCGAACCATTAGACCGGAGAAACGCCCGCAAAAGACGCGGAGCGTGAAGATTTGAGGCGGGTTCCCAGGTACGATCTTCGGGGCCATAGCCTTTCCAGTCTACTAGATAATGCCGGGTGCCCCGGATTACTCGAGTATCTAATATGGCCTGAACCTCATATTCCTCTTCCCCCTGAATCGCAATGGGAGCGGGACGATCACCCAAACGTGTACCGGCAACATAAGGCCGTAATAGGGAGACGTGGAACACGGGGTGGATCTTCCAAGCCGAGGGTATGCCCAAACGATAGGCCACTGCGTTGATGCATCGCGTGATGGTATAGGGACCCACGTAGCGGGGATTCAGCTTACGTTTGCCTGGTATGCGAAGGTGCACAGTGGATAGCCAGACCTTGTCCCCCAGGTGATACTCCGGGGCTGTCCTACGATGCCTATCAGCATTTCGTTTCGTGCGATCCTGTGCTTGGTGTAGATGCTGAAGCACAGCGGCACGGATAGATCGTAAGGACTGGGCTGTTGCCTGAGCTGCGGGTACTCGTGCCACCGAAGGAAGGGTGGATGGTAGAACTCGAGGATGTAAACCATACATGGCATAGAAGGGTGAACAACCAGCCGATGCATGGCAGGCATTGTTGTAAGCGAATTCCGCAGCCCCCAATACAGACAGCCAGTCCGATTGATATTGTAGACACAAACATCGGAGATACTGCTCCATTGTGGCATTGAGACGTTCTGTCTGCCCGTCCGTCTGAGGATGGTATGCTGAGGATAGGCGAACGTCAATGCCAAGAAATCGAGTGAGAGCCACCCAAAAACGCGAGGTGAATTGGGATCCACGATCTGAGATAAGGATCAGAGGGAGGCCGAATAGGCGAACCACCTGTTCGAAGAACAACTTGGCCAATGTAGGAGCAGAAGGAACACCATTGCAGGGGACAAAGCGTGCCATCTTGGTGAAGGCATCTACCACCACCAAGATAGTGGTAAACCCCTGGACTGGTGGTAGCTCTACCACAAAATCAAGTGACACAGTGTGCCATGGGCGTGATGGGATGGGCATTTTCTGGAGAAGCCCCACCGGTTTTCCAGGTACCGTTTTGCATTGTGTACAGACGGCACATTTAGATACATAGTCTGCCACATCCCGTTTCATATTGGGCCACCAACACCACCGGAGGAGTAGATCAATTGTCTTAGTTTGTCCTGGATGGGCCGCCAGGCGAGTATCATGGGACCAGTTTAGGGCCTGTAACCGAGTCCGAGCATCAGGGATATATAGACGTTCCTGTACGTAAGGTAATCCCGATATCAATTGTGCTTTTAGCCCTTGAAGTACCTCCCCATGGTCAGCAGCCCAGTGACGGATCCGTTCTAATAAGGAACCGGTTGCAGCACAGACACACATAACCGTGTTGTGTGGCAAAACAGGAAGGACTGCCTCCTCGAAGGGGATATCAACTCCGATACGAGAAAGTGCATCGGCCTTGCCATGCAAGGGGCCCGGTCGATAAGAAACCGTGAAATTGAATTGTGCAAAAAACAAATGCCATCTGATTTGTCTAGAGTTGGTACATTTCACCGTGGATAGAGCTTGTAGGTTACGGTGGTCCGTGTAAACCGTGACAGGGTGTCGACCCCCCAGTAGATGGTGTCTCCACTCCTTAAAAGCAGCTCGAATAGCCAATAGCTCACGTTCCATTATAGTATAATGTTTTTCCGGAGAAGTCAATTTCCTGGAAAAGAAGGCTACTGGGTGTAGTTGCCGAGTCGTGGGGCATTTTTGAGATAAGATCGCCCCAAGGGCAAGGGCAGAGGCATCAGCTTCGATGATGAAAGGTAACAGGGGGTTTGGATGTAGCAAGACCGGAGCCGTAGTGAACGCCTCTTTCAAGGCCTGAAAGGCGTCCTGAGCCTGAATGTCCCAACAAAAGGGAACTGAGGGACTGGTAAGGCGTGTCAATGGGACTACAATGGCTGAAAAGGATGCAATAAAGCGTCTATAAAAGTTAGCAAATCCTAGGAAAGATTGCAAACCCTTAAGCGAAGTAGGAGCAGGCCAATCAAGGACTGCTCGTATCTTTGCATCATGCATATGAACACCCTGAGAGGATATCACGAATCCTAGAAACTCCACAGAGGAAACATGAAAGACACATTTTTCAGCCTTTGCATATAACCCATGTTCCCGAAGACGGAGTAACACCGTCCGGACATGGTTCTCATGTTGTGATAACGTTTCCGAGAATATTAATATATCATCCAGATATATCACAACAAAAACATCCAACAGGTCTCGGAAGATGTCATTGACAAAGTGTTGGAAGGTTGCGGGGGCGTTACATAGACCAAACGGCATTACTAGGTATTCAAAAAGGCCGTATTTGCACTTGAAGGCAGTCTTCCACTCGTCGCCCGCACGCACTCTCACCAGATTGTAGGCCCCCCTTAGATCTAGTTTCGTAAAGAGTTTGGCAGTAGAGAGACGATCCAACAACTCCGAAATGAGGGGTAATGGGTACTGGTTTTTTATTGTCACAGCATTAAGTGCACGATAATCTACACAAGGCCGGAGATCCCCTTCCTTTTTTGGGACAAAAAAAAAATCGGAGAAGCAGCTGGAGAACGGGAAGGTCTTATATGGCCCAATCTCAGAGATTTCTCAACGTACTCCTTTAGGAGTTCTTCCTCAGGCCGTGCCAAAGAATATATCCTTCCGTGGGGGAGAATGGCATTGGGTACCAAATCAATCGGACAGTCATATTCCCGATGTGGCGGCAGTTGTTCAGACAAACCTTTGTCAAACACTTCAATCAGGTCCTGATATGCAGAAGGGATTTCCACCGTCATCCTAGTAGTAGCGTTACAAGTGAGGATACTTGAAATCAGAGCCTTACATGGAGATGGGTGAGATGTCCCGTGAAGTGGAAAGCAGTCCCTCAAACACAGGGGAGAAGAAAAAAGCACTGTTTGCTCCACCCAATCAATGATAGGGTTATGTTTACGCAACCATGGGAGGCCCAAGATGACCCCAAATTGTGGTGTGGAAATGAGATCGAAGGACAGGTATTCTGCATGCCCTTCCGTTGTGCTCATCCGCAAGGGTTGTGTTTGTTTTACAACATGACCCGAAACCAAACAGGAGCCGTCTACTGCATAGACAAGTTCTGGTGACTCCTTAGGGTCTACCGGGATACCATAGGTTGCTGCCAGATGCTCATCCATATAATTACCTGTTGCCCCGGAATCTATCATGACTGGACTAGAAAAGACTTGAGAGTTGGCCAACATAAAAGACATATCTAAATATATGTGCGCGGCAGCTGTTTGAAGGAATGAGCCCTTGGAAGGCTGACCCGTCACGTCGGCTCGATTTAGGGACGGGTCGTGGCGTTTCCCTCCCGCTTAACAGGGCGTTTAGGGCAGACACGAATGAAATGTCCCGTTTGTCCACAATACAGACACAGATTGTTTTGCATTCTTCTCTCCCTCTCTGCTTTTGAGAGGGGACCTTTTACTGCCCCAATTTGCATGGGTTCTACCTCTCCAGAGGTTGGAGAAGATCCTAATTCGGATTTGCCAGGGCGAGGATCAAGGTGACGGCGTTCTCCACGCCTTTGTTGCATCCGAGCATCGACCTGTAATACCAAATCAAGCAATTCAGGAAATACTGAAGGGATAGAAGGGACAACGGACAATGCGTCCTTAAGTTCGTCTGATAACCCCTTATAAAAGACTGCCGCCTTTTTTGATTCAGGCCAAGAGGTTTCTGCGGCCAGCTGATTAAATCGGGCTAAATACGCCAAAAGAGGTTGTTTCCCCTGGGATATTGCCAAAAACTCTAAATCCGAAGCCTGAGCCTTATATCTGGTGTCAAAGACCAGATTCATGGCGACTAGTAGGGCATCGAAATCGTACAAGACCGGGTCATTGGACTCCAACAATGGATTCGCCCAGGCCGCAGCCATACCCCCTAGATGAGAGAGCACAAAAGCTGCTTTTGTTTCAGAATTAGGGAATGCCAAGGGACGGCATAGGAAATGTAAACGACATTGATTGACAAATGTCCTATACGTTTTTGGATCTCCCGTGAAGCGTTCCGGTGGTGCCAATGGAAAAGGACCCGGCAACACCACAGGGGCTAGGGGTGTCGGAGGAACTGGTGGTGGTACAGGAGCGGGAACATCCCCAAACTCCTCATCCACCGGCAAGGGTTGCACAAAGCTTTGCATGACATCCATGCGTTGGTGCAAAGCGGCATGTGCTGCTGCCATGTCTGTGCGTAACGTGGTAAAGGCTTGCATCATAGCAGCCATAGGATCTGCATTAGGATCCATCTCGGACAGACAGGCACCAGTATTAGGCTCCTAAATCTGTCGCGTTTCGAGGGTTCCACGATCAGTCTGAGGAATCACTTGGGTTAGATGCCGCTAAAGTAATTCAGACTTCCTTCCTGAGAGCACAGCTTGCAGGGAAAAGAAACACCTGTCAGGCCAAGGGCTCAGGCAAAAAGGCAGAACGCACAGCGGAGCTAGAGGGAAGAAAACAAACAAAGCAAATATTACATACCGTTTGTTGACAATTCCAGTCCCTCTACCCCCTCCGAGCCCCACAAGCTTACCTGTGTATTCTTTTCCTTCAGCGGAATACCTACTTGTGACAATACACAAGAATGGGAGTGCGTGAAGGTCAGGGGAAGTTTTCTTGCTCGAATGAAGGGGGATCATAGACTTCCCTCAATGATGGATTAGTGATGTCCACAGTAGAGTGTCCCCCATTCCAATGAGTGAAAACAAAATCAAATGTTCCAAGAGCAAGTAGGCAAAAGAAAACAGCAGAGCGTCCCACTATCCAAGGAGTGAAGCCAAGTGTCTCAAGATCCAAGGGGGCGGAGTAAATGATGAGCACAGCAAAGCGTCCCAAAAATTCCCACAAGTGATGAACACAGCAAAGCGTCCCAAAAAATCCCACAAGTGATGAGCACAGCAAAGCGTCCCAACAATAACCAAGAAGTGAGGTTTCTCCACTCGGGGAGCGGGTGGCCAGGAGTGATTTGAAGACTACGGGGTTGAAGGGAGCCGGAAACCAGACATGAGAAGCAGAATTCAAAACAAGTCCGAGGTGTATTCCGTGGTCGAGCAGGGGAGTTGATCAAACGAAGGTCTAAGGCAGAACCAAGGAGACGATAACAAGGTCCAAGGTAAGCATAGAATTCAGGAACCAGAAAGGCAAGGAAAAGGGGAGAAGGAACTTATTCCAAGAGCGTAGCTCGCGTAACGCAATGGTTTAGGAGCACCGGCTTGCTGGGGGCGTGGCCAATTATAGGAAGTGAAATGCAATCGAGGCGTGGAACGCACGCAAAAAGAAAGTAAAAAACGTTCCAAAGGTTCCTTGCGGGCATCGTCCTCTTGGGAGATGTAGTTGATTACCGGCGGTGGCGTCGGCGTTGCCTCAAACGCCAAGTTAAACGCCACGGGCTTCTCCCCTGGGCATAAGAATACCCTAAGAAACCGGGGGACATGACACAATCTCCTGTATACATGAGGTCATAACCAGAGAGCTTTGCAATAGAAAAGGTAAAGGGTTGAAAACATGTAATACTAAGTCCCATCCATCTTCCTGTCTTTGTGGATCAAAGGGTCTCTCTGGTTAATGGAGCTCTCTGTGGTTCCTGATTAAAGCAACAGGTCTCCCTTGAAGCTGTGGTGAGATCAGACTCTCTGGCTCTCCCAAGACACATTCTCATACCTTCTGAATGGGTCCCCCCTGTGGAGATGTCTACTGTAATACATGCAGTCCCAGACATGACATTTCACTGTCAATTGATACTGACGGCGGCAGATGGCTTCAGGGTGACACAGTGCATATGAAAGGTGTGTTGGGGTTTCCTGTCTCCTTTGTTTTAGCCTCTGCAGCTATCCCCCATGTGGGCCTATTTGAAGTGTACTCTATTAGTATGTTAATTGTGTTCATTGCTGCTACCATCTGCAGAGGGTAAACAAACGCTTTGATAGTTAATTAGGCTGGCCATGGAAGGAGGAAGGTGTAACGCTCACCTGATTCCCACGGAGGCGTAGGTCTGGCTTCGAGTGCTGATGCTTCTTCAATGGTGAAGCGCAGGACTCTGAAGATGGACAGGAAGGGCCCCTCTACTCTGGCTTCTCTGGCTTGCAGGAATATTCCCCTGTGCGTGAAAAGGGAGTATTACCTACTGACTGAGTTATGCTCAAGCCTCCCACTCTCCTCCAACCCTCCACAATACCCTTCCACGATTCCCTGTGAAATCTCACCTTAGGGTCAGGAAGGATGAGCTCTACATCCTGCTTCTGATGCAGGGCGCGTTGAAACCCAGTTACTTCACTGGATTGAGGATTGATGGGAGTTCAGGTAAGCTTGACTATTCAGGTAAGGCTCTGTAAAAGTTATGTTGCAAGTTCAAAAGTCCAAGCTTAATAATAATGTTCATGGTCTTTTTCCGCTTGGGGGCCGGGTTCGGAATGCCGGAGATATGGCGCCGACCCGAAGTGAAACGTGCAGTTCTAGTAAATGACAGGTAAGTTCTGGATGAGCGCTCGGGTAATGTCTTTGCATTCGCTCATTCAATGTCTTTGTTTTTTTTCCCCATAGGGGCCGGGGTCCGGAAAATGCCTGGAAGCGGCAAGACCCGAAATGAAATGGGAATGACCCAACAGGTAAGTCTTAGAAGGAAACTGAGCTTTTCCTATTCCCTTCCTTCTCTCACCTTGTTCTTGTCTTTTTCTCTCTAGGCTCTGGGAAGTGGCTGTGGATCCGGATGATCGCTGCTGAAGATAGTGGCGTCCAGGATAGGTGAGTGAAATGCAGCGCTGCAGCGATCGTAGCGAAATGCTTTTAAAAATGATGTCTTCCTTTTCAGGATCGTCGGTGTGATGTCTCTGTGGTGCTGATTTAGCAGGTAAGGTCTTTTGTCTCCCTTTGCAGGTGACCCAGGATACTGACAGGCGTGGCTGAGGTCCAGATGCAGGAGCCGACACGGTGAGCGTCCAGCTGCGAGGAGCAGAACAACGCAAAGCGTGAGTTGCTGATCGGGTGTGGTTTAAATAGCTTTGGAAGAAGTTCCAAGTGTGTATTCTTCCACCGATCAGGTATGTATCCTTCCCCGACCACACCCGGGTGGAAAGTAGTCCCACAGGTAAAGTAGTTCCATTCAGGCCTCAAGAGGGCCTGGATGTGGCAGCATGGTCTGCATCAGGTAAGTGCACATTAAAACACTTGAACACATGTCTAGCTTTATGAGCCTGGCGCCTAAGGCGCCAGGACAGAGGTCCAACATGAGCCTGGCGCCTAAGGCGCCAGGACTGCGTCCAAAGGGCCCCATCTTGGGCCCGCTGGCACTCCCCTGGGGGAAATGATGCCTGCCTCTGGGGTTGCTGGGTCGGATCTGGCTCCTTGGAGGTAGGCATCATGACAGTACCCCCCCCTCAAGGCCCCTCCCAAGGTTCTTTCCTCCGGGGGTTTGGGCTTGTTCGGAATTCTCCGGTGAACCTTTGTACTAATCGAGGTGCGTGGACATGGTTACTAGGCTCCCACGATCTCTCCTGAGGTCCATATCCCTTCCAGTCAACAAGATAGAAGAGTTTCGACTTTACCACCTTGGAGTCTAAAATGTCTTTAACTTCGAATTCTAATTCCCCTTCAATTTGAACTGGATCTGGAGGCTTGGACAATCGGGTTCCTGGTTGTACTGGCTTCAAAAGTGATGCATGAAAAACTGGATGAATACGCATGTTGGACGGTAGATCCAGTTTAAAGGCCACTGGGTTGATTATAGCCTTGATGGGATAAGGTCCTATGAATCTGGGATTGAAGGTTTGCGGGCCCTTGAGGGGTAAATGTTTAGTTGCTAGTCATACCTGGTCTCCTACTTGGTAAGGAGGAGTTTTACTTCAGTGCAAATCAGTGTTTTCTTTATACTTTTTCTTGGCTTGCTGTAAATGAGTTGCAGCTTCTTTGAAGGCTCGGGTTATTGTGGAATGCAGATGATTTACTGCAGGCATTTCCAGGGTCAGAGGTGGATCTAGGTCAGAGGTCCGAGGATGGCGACCATACAAAGTATAAAAAGGGGTTTGTCCGGTTCCAGAATGCACTGAATTGTTGTATGCATATTCTGCGATCCAAAGGATGTCTTTCCAATTTAACTCGGATTGGTGTAACATGCACCGAAGATATTGCTCGAGAGTCTGATTGGTTCTCTCGGTTTGTCCGTCGGTCTGGGGGTGGTGGCTGGTGGATAACCGCACATCTATCTGTGCTAGTTGGCAACACTTCTTCCAAAAATGGGAGATAAATTGACTTCCACGATCCGAGACTAATATCCATGTATGCAAACTATATTCTCCAGGAATTCCTTGGCCAAGGTGGAAGCTGAAGGCAAACCCTTTAAAGGGATAAAGTGGGCCTTTTTGGAGAATAGGTCCACAATTACAAGGATTGTGTTGTAACCAGCACAAGGAGGCAGGTCGGTCATAAAGTCCATTGACAGGGTGTGCCATGGTGCAGGTGGAATATCCAAGGGTTGAAGTAGGCCGGCTGGCCTTTTCTTTTGAGCCTTGTTTTGGGCACAAATTCCGCAAGACAGAACAAAAGACTTTATGTCTTTTCTCCAAGAAGGCCACCAGAAGTGGCGTTTGATTTTTTCCTCCGTTTTAGCGATACCAGGGTGTCCTTCCATTAAAGATTCACGATGATGGGCAAAAACAAGTTCTTGCAATTCTTTACTTGGCAGAAACAACCGCTCATGGAAGTAGGGTAAGTCATCCTTAACGGTGTAATGAGGACCCTTTTGACTCCATTCCAGTAAGGTTGAAGAGTCTAGAAGTTGTTTTACTTGCGTTTGGATGTCCTCAATAGTTTGCAATGAAGTTAAGCCTTAGATTCTTTGCTCAGGTATGATGGGCACAGGTTCTAAGCTCGAATTAGGTTCTTCCATGCCAATCCGGGATAAGGCGTCTGCTTTTCCATTCTTGCAGCCAGGGCGATAGGTAATTACAAAATCAAATTCCGCAAAGAATATAGCCCATCGGAGTTGTCGTGAAGATTGAGCTTTGGCCGTCTTTAAATACTGTAAGTTTCTGTGGTCCGTAATTACGGTGATGGTGTGTCTTGCCCCGAGAAGGTAGTGACGCAAAGCCTTGAAAGCAGATTTAATAGCCAGTAACTCTTTGTCGGTAATTGCGTAGTTGATTTCAGGAGGAGAAGTATTCTTCCACCGATCAGGTATGTATCCTTCCCCGACCACACCCGGGTGGAAAGTAGTCCCACAGGTAAAGTAGTTCCATTCAGGCCTCAAGAGGGCCTGGATGTGGCAGCATGGTCTGCATCGCGAGTCCATTCGGACTCCTTGAGGTGTTAGGATGAATCCGAGAACCTCAACTTCTGTGGTATGAAAAACACATTTTTCGAGCTTTGCAAATAGTCTGTGCTGGCGCAATTTCTCAAGAACTGCCCTAACATGTTTTCTGTGATCGGATTCTGAAGAAGAGTACACCAGGATGTCATCAATATAAACAATGACACAGACATCGATAAGTTCCCGAAGAACATCATTCATAAAGTACTGAATGGCGGCAGGTGCATTGCACAACCCGAAGAGCATCACCTGATATTCGAAAAGCCCAAATTTGGTGTGGAATGCAGTCTTCCTTCGTCGCCTTCTTTTATACGCACCAGGTGATAAGCTCCTCGGAGATCTAACTTGGTGTACACACAAGCGTCTTTTACCTGGTCGATAAGCTCAGGGATCAGGGGCAGAGGATAACGATTCTTAATCGTTATTTGATTTAGGGCGCGATAGTCTATACATGTTCTAAGGTCGCCCTCTTTTTTCGGCACGAAGAACAGAGCTGAGGAGACAGGAGACTTGGACGGGCGAATAAAACCATTGGCTAGGTACTGATCTAAATACTGCCGCAAATGCAGGTTCTCAGGTTCAGTAAGAGCATAAATCCTACTACAAGGTAGTTGAGCATTGGGTACCAGATCGATTTGGCAATCATAAGACCGATGGGGAGGTAACGTGTTAGCCTGTTCTTTCTGAAAAACGTCTTGGAATTCTTGGTATTCTGACGGTAGCTGTACAGGGGTGGAAGTTGCTGAGGCTAGACCCATAGCTGGATTTCTTGGATAACAAGTTTGTTCACAATCAGGAAAACTTATCTTCTTTGCTCGCCAGTCAATTCTGGGATTATGTGTTTCTAACCAAGGAATTCCAAGAATTACTTGAAATTGTGGGGCCCTGATCACATCAAACACGATTGCTTCCCGATGTCCATCCTGACCCACCAGTGTCACTTCAACAGTGGAATGCGTTACAGGCCCGGAGGCTATTTCGGTTCCATCTACTGTAGTAATGACATCTTGGGATACTTTCCGGCGGAGAGGAAGCTTAATCCTGGAAGCCAATTCATGGTCTATGTAATTTCCAATAGCTCCACTGTCGATGTATGCTTTTATAGCATGCAACTGCTGAGGCTGTTTTGGGTCCACGAGCACCATTGGCATGACAAAATGCGAGGTCAAAGAGTTAGTTTTCAAGCTCGGCAAGCGGACCCCTACGCTTGTCGGGCTAGGTCGTTTCCCGAATCAGGTGTCAATAATTCGTTATCAGTAGCTCCAACCACCTTCTTAGGTGGTTTAACTGGACAATTTCGAAGAAAGTGACCGGAAGTTCCGCAATACAGACAAAGTTGCATTTACCGCATTCTCTCTCGTTCTTTCTGCGTTAATGGTCCTTTAACACCACCGATTTGCATAGGTTCGGATACGTCGGTACTCTTGGAGTTAGCGTGGGTTTTGATCGGTACTCGGGTTTCATACTTGAACCGATCTGCTTTTCTATTTTGAGGTCTGTGATCAGGTTGAACCACCAAGTCTATGTACTCTGCGCAGACCTGGGGTGGGTTTACTATCTGAGCTAGAACATCCTTAAGCTCTCCGCGCAGGCCTCAATGAAACAATGTGATCCTTTTGTTTTCTGGCCATCCAGTTTCCACAACCAGTCTGTTAAAGGTGGCAATGTAGGGCAGAAGATCCTGATTACCTTGTCGTAAGGATAGCAGTTCGTTATCAAGGGCCTGTCCTTGAGAGTGTCGAGCGAACAATCTTTCCATGCTGGCCTGGAAGCCCTGAAAATTCTGGAGAATGGGATCATCCTGATTTACCAATGGAATAGACCAATCGGCAGCACTGCCACTGAGGTAAGAAAGTATAAAGGCTACCTTGGTCTGGTCGTTAGGGAAGGCTCCGGGTCTGCATAGAAAGTGTAAACGACATTGGTTCATAAAGACGGCATATTTCTTGGGATCCCCCGCAAAACATTCAGGCGGGGCCAAAGGCATGTGTCCAGGTAGATTAATTTGTACCGGGTTATTCAAACCCATTGATGTGGAAATGTCTCCGGAATTAGGTAAAGGAGTGTGCCCTGCCTGGGCCTGTAATAACCTTTTAGCTAGGTCATCTGTTCTTTCCTTGGATAGGATCAATTCTCTTTTGAGAGCGTTAGTCTCCTGGCGGGCTGAGTGCACCTCTGCCCGTAATTCCCCCAAAAGCTGGGCCAGCTGGTCAGTCTCGGAAGTCTCCATAGCACCCGGGTGGGAAAATGTGGGTAGGCTTCGCGTTCTGTAACGCTCACCTGATTCCCACGGAGGCGCAGGTCTGGCTTCCAGTGCTGATGCTTCTTCAATGGTGAAGCGCAGGACTCTGAAGATGGAAAGGAATTACCCCTCTACTCTGGCTTCTCTGGCTCGCAGGAATATTCCCCTGTGCGTGAAAAGGGAGTATTACCTACTGACTGAGTTATGCTCAAGCCTCCCACTCTCTTCCAACCCTCCACGATACCCTTCCACGATTCCCCATGAAGTCTCACCTTAGGGTCAGGAAGGATGAGCTCTCCATCCTGCTTCTGATGCAGGGGCGCGTTGAAACCCAGTTACTTCACTGGATTGAGGATTGATGGGAGTTCAGGTAAGCTTGACTATTCAGGTAAGGCTCTGTAAAAGTTCTGTTGCAAGTTCAAAAGTCCAAGCTTAATTATAATGTTCATTGTCTTTTTCCCTTTAGGGGCCGGGGTTCGGAATGCCGGAGATATGGCGCCGACCCGAAGTGAAACGTGCAGTTCCAGTAAATGACAGGTAAGTTCTGGATGAGCGCTCGGGTAATGTCTTTGCATTCACTCATTCAATGTCTTTGTCTTTTTTCCCCATGGGGGCCGGGGTCCGTAAAATGCCTGGAAGCGGCAAGACCCGAAATGAAATGGGAATGACCCAACAGGTAAGTCCTAGAAGGAAACTGAGCTTTTCCTATTCCCTTCCTTCTCTCACCTTGTTCTTGTCTTTTTCTCTCTAGGCTCTGGGAAGTGGCTGTGGATCCGGATGATCGCTGCTGAAGATGGTGGAGTCCAGGATAGGTGAGTGAAATTCAGCGCTGCAGCGATCGTAGCGAAATGCTTTTAAAAATGATGTCTTCCTTTTCAGAATCGTCGGTGTGATGTCTCCGTGATGCTGATTTAGCAGGTAAGGTCTTTTGTCTCCCTTTGCAGGTGACCCAGGATACTGACAGGCGTGGCTGAGGTCCAGATGCAGGAGCCGACACGGTGACCGTCCAGCTGCGAGGAGCAGAACAACGCAAAGCATGAGTTGCTGATCGGGTGTGGTTTAAATAGCTTTGGAAGAAGTTCCAAGTGTGTATTCTTCCACCGATCAGGTATGTATCCTTCCCCGACCACACCCGGGTGGAAAGTAGTCCCACAGGTAAAGTAGTTCCATTCAGGCCTCAAGAGGGCCTGGATGTCGCAGCATGGTCTGCATCAGGTAACTGCACATTAAAACACTTGAACACATGTCCAGCTTTATAAGCCTGGCGCCTAAGGCGCCAGGACAGAGGTCCAACATGAGCCTGGCGCCTAAGGCACCAGGACTGCGTCCAAAGGGCCCCAGCTTGGGCCCGCTGGCACTCCCCTGGGGGAAATGATGCCTGCCTCTGGGTTTGCTGGGTCGGACCTGGCTCCTTTCAGGTAGGCATCATGACAGAAGGTTTTAGCTCTCCCCCTTCTGAGATGCATTGTGTAATCCATCTGTCTGATCCCAACTAAACATGACAGGGAGGACAGCGCCTGGAGGCCGTCTCCACCCAGAGTACACAGTTCTTGTCAGAAAGCGTGGGCAAAGAAGGGTAATTGGAATGGTGGGAGCCACTTTATGCACCAGATGTCATGTTTGCCCCCATTGCAGGTGTAATTGGTGCAGGACACAGAAAGGAGAGCCAGGGAAAGGACAAAACAGGAAGAGACTACACTTCCCAGCATGCTCAGTCCCCAAGACTACAGCCCCGGCAGCCCAGGAACCTCTGCTTCAAGAATCAGGCACACGGGGCCTGTCAAGACTGGAGCCGATGTCCAGACTTACGCGCATGCGTGCTGGAACTTCTGCGCATGCGTGAACGCCTCAAACTCGTTTGCGCTCGTACTTTCCTCTAGGATGTATTTCCTCACAAAGCCCATGATATTCCGCTCTGACCAATCACGCACAGCCCTTGTTATTTCTTATCTTACGGGGGACGCTGCAGCTTGGGTTACCCCCATAGTGCAGAAAGATGATGCGGTTCTATACGATTGTAGGGGTTTCCAAAAGGAGCTTGGAAAGATATTCAATCAGAGGGCAGCATCGCTAATCAGGGACCGTGAGTTGCTCACCTTTCGACAAGGTAATAAGGATTTAATCACTTATGTTACAGCCTTTAACAGTCTAGTGGTAGAGGCTGATTGGCCGCTTGAAAAGAGGTTGGCACTCTTTTAACAGGGGCTCCAAGAAGAGTTAAAGGACCTCATAGCTCAGGTTGATCCACAACCAGACACCTGTACTCAAATTATCGATCTAGCCTTACGTTTGGATCACTGTCAGGCTGAAAGAAAGCAAGACAAAAAGAAATGGGACATCAAGCCAGGTCCACTAAGATTCGACTATCATAAACCCGCAATGACCACGGGAAAAGGCGATAAGGTTCCAGACTCTGAGCCCATGCAGATAGGGATGGTTTGAGGACCTATTACCAAGGAAGAGAGAGAAAAACGTTGACGGGAAAAATTATGTATGTACTTTGGTAAGTCAGGACACTTTGTGAAAGAGTGCAAGGCCAAGCCGAAAGGGACTCAGCCACAGGGAAATGCTGGTGCTCGCCAGTGAGAGGGACGGATATGTCAAGCCAAAACACCTGCAACGCCCCTAGACATATGCTAGCTAACATCACACACATACTGGAAACTCACATCACTGTGGCTGGAATCTTACGTACGTCTCGAAAGGATCATTCAGTAACCCTGATGGTGGACTCCGGAGCTACAGGGAATTTTGTGGATAAAGTATACGCACAAAAGTTAGGATTACCCGTGAGCACTAAAAAGAACCATGAAGCGGTATGTTCAATAGATGGATCACCATTGAAATTCGGACCTGTGACGCAGCATACTGGGGAGATGGTTTTGGACATTCAAGGACACTCAGAATGTATACGGTTCGATGTCATAGCCGCCCCTCAGTTTGGGCTGATACTAGGTCTTCCATAGCTCGCCCTCCATAACCCAGCTATCAACTGGACTTGCGGTACGGTACAATTTTCTTCCAGCTTCTGTAACAGACATTGTATCAAAGAAAAAGGACGCACAATCAGAGTCCTGGGGGCTACACAAACAGGAAGCTTGGAAGAGTTGCCTACTGAATATCAGGAATACCAAGACGTCTTTAGCAAATCTGCGGTGGCGACCTTACCCCCTCATCGTTCCTTCGATTTCAAGATTGATTTAGAGCTGGGGCTACGCTGCCGTGTAGCAGGATTTATGCACTAACGGAAGCTGAAAACCAACATCTGAAAGACTACATAGAAACTCATCTGCAAAACGGGTTTATTCGCCATACCACGTCGCCGGTTTCTTCACCGTTGTTGTTCGTGCCAAAGAAAACCAGAGATCTCCGGATGTGGATTGATTACCGCACCATAAACCGTATTACCGTAAAAATCAATATCCTTTACCCCTCATACCCGTGCTGTTGGACCAAGTTCATGGAGCCACCGTCTATACCAAGCTGGACCTTAGAGGGGCCTATCATCTGGTGCGGGTGCGTGAAGGGGATGAATGGAAGACTGCCTTCAGAACGAAGTTTGGACTATACGAATATCAAGTCATGCCATTCGGTCTCTGCAACGCACCAGCTGCCTTTCAACATTTCCTAGATGATGTCCTTCGTGGCTATTTGGATATCTTCGTTATTGTCTACATCAACGACATCCTGATATACTCCCAGAATATGGAAGAACACGTGCAGCATGTAAAATCTGTTTTACAGCGACAGCGAGAACATCACCTGTACGCGAAAATAGAAAAATGTTCATTCCTTTGTACCACGGTGGAGTTTCTTGGATTCATTTTGTCTCCAGAAGGAGTCAAAATGGACGTACACAAGGCCCAAGCCATCCTGGATTGTGAAGCCCCAAGAAATATCAAAGAAGTACAATCTGTATTAGGATTTGCAAACTTCTATAGGAGTTTTATTCAGGGATTTGCTCAAAAGGTGTTAGCCATAACACAGCTCCTCAGGAAAGGAACGCCCTTCGTGTGGGCTGCGTAAGCCGAGAAAAGTTTCAAGCAGTTAAAGGAGGCCTTCACCTCAGCACCAGTCCTCCTGCACCCAGACCCAATGCAACCATTCTGGTGGAGACAGACGCTTCCAGCTATGCATTGGGAGCCATTCTCTCCCAACGAGATCAATCTGGTCAGTTACATCCAGTGGCATACTATTCCAGGAAACTAAATCTAGCAGAACAAAATTACACCATCGCAGATCGTGAGTTGTTAGCCATCGGGGCCTCCTTGCCGAGTGGAGGCATTATCTCTTAGGAGCACGACATAAGGTAACAGTACTAACTGATCACCGGAACCTGCAGTTTTTAAAGTCAGCATGCGCACTCACCCCGCGCCAGTTGCGGTGGGCTATGTACTTTGCAGATTTTGACTTCGTGGTCACATATCGGCCAGGGCAAGAGAACAGGAAAGCCGATATACTATCCAGGTTTCCAGATCCACCAGCCCTCGTCAACACGGAAAATACTCCTATTGTATCACCAGAAAAAATCATAGGGAGTGTGATTAACGCCCTGTTTGAACAAATCTGGAACGGCATGACATCTCAAGACTTGCTACGTTGGGAAGATCCAAAAAAGGAGCGCCAAATACTTGATGGCTTGCCATCCCAAGGATACCTGGGCATACCCGTCCGAGTGGGACGGGTATGCCCAGACGTGGGTCCCGTGCCTGCTGGGCCTAGAGACCCAAGCTACTCCTCACTGATGAGCCCCAACAAGGGTGAAACATGTTTGGGGATGCTTGTGGTCTCGTGCAGAAGGGATGTGACCTAGCAGTTCGGGCTGGACTTCCCCTTTTGGGGTGGGGCCAAGCCTGATTTGCATATGGTCTTTCCCCTTCTGTAATGGCTTGGCAGGCGAAGAACGATGGTCTGGAGGGTTGCCCCGAGCAATGCCAGTGGTTAAGATTCAGTCTAAACCTTCCAGCCATCACCTCTTTGTTTTTGCTTTGTCACCCCGAGTGGGACGGGTATGCCCAGACGTGGGTCCCGTGCCTGCTGGGCCTAGAGACCCAAGCTACTCCTCACTGATGAGCCCCAACAAGGGTGAAACATGTTTGGGGATGCTTGTGGTCTCGTGCAGAAGGGATGTGACCTAGCAGTTCGGGCTGGACTTCCCCTTTTGGGGTGGGGCCAAGCCTGATTTGCATATGGTCTTTCCCCTTCTGTAATGGCTTGGCAGGCGAAGAACGATGGTCTGGAGGGTTGCCCCGAGCAATGCCAGTGGTTAAGATTCAGTCTAAACCTTCCAGCCATCACCTCTTTGTTTTTGCTTTGTCACCCCGAGTGGGACGGGTATGCCCAGACGTGGGTCCCGTGCCTGCTGGGCCTAGAGACCCAAGCTACTCCTCACTGATGAGCCCCAACAAGGGTGAAACATGTTTGGGGATGCTTGTGGTCTCGTGCAGAAGGGATGTGACCTAGCAGTTCGGGCTGGACTTCCCCTTTTGGGGTGGGGCCAAGCCTGATTTGCATATGGTCTTTCCCCTTCTGTAATGGCTTGGCAGGCGAAGAACGATGGTCTGGAGGGTTGCCCCGAGCAATGCCAGTGGTTAAGATTCAGTCTAAACCTTCCAGCCATCACCTCTTTGTTTTTGCTTTGTCACCCCGAGTGGGACGGGTATGCCCAGACGTGGGTCCCGTGCCTGCTGGGCCTAGAGACCCAAGCTACTCCTCACTGATGAGCCCCAACAAGGGTGAAACATGTTTGGGGATGCTTGTGGTCTCGTGCAGAAGGGATGTGACCTAGCAGTTCGGGCTGGACTTCCCCTTTTGGGGTGGGGCCAAGCCTGATTTGCATATGGTCTTTCCCCTTCTGTAATGGCTTGGCAGGCGAAGAACGATGGTCTGGAGGGTTGCCCCGAGCAATGCCAGTGGTTAAGATTCAGTCTAAACCTTCCAGCCATCACCTCTTTGTTTTTGCTTTGTCACCCCGAGTGGGACGGGTATGCCCAGACGTGGGTCCCGTGCCTGCTGGGCCTAGAGACCCAAGCTACTCCTCACTGATGAGCCCCAACAAGGGTGAAACATGTTTGGGGATGCTTGTGGTCTCGTGCAGAAGGGATGTGACCTAGCAGTTCGGGCTGGACTTCCCCTTTTGGGGTGGGGCCAAGCCTGATTTGCATATGGTCTTTCCCCTTCTGTAATGGCTTGGCAGGCGAAGAACGATGGTCTGGAGGGTTGCCCCGAGCAATGCCAGTGGTTAAGATTCAGTCTAAACCTTCCAGCCATCACCTCTTTGTTTTTGCTTTGCCATCCCAAGGAACCACGGTGTACATACCTACTCGCGACCTGCGTACTAAGGTACTGGAATGGTGTCATGATTCCCCGTTGGCCAGGCATCCAGGAGTGAATAAAACTCAAGGCTTCATCAAGCGACACTACTGGTGGCCAAATCTCCACAAGGAAGTCCAGGAGTATATTAAGAATTGTGAAGTGTGCTTCCATAACAAGACAGACCACCAAAAATCAATGGGGCTACTTAGACCTTTACCCACTCCAACACAACCCTGGCATACAATCTCATTGGATTTTGCTGTTGAGTTGCCTCCAGACCAAGGATACACTACAATTTTAGTAGTCAATGACTCTTTTTCCAAGTTAGCTCATTTCGTCCCAATTAAAGGGATACCGACCGCTAGTGAGTTTGAAGACCTCTTTCTGCAACACATAGTCTGTCTGCATGGTATACCGCAACACATTGTTTCTGACAGAGGCTCTCAATTCACATTTAGGTTTTGGTGTCTATTCTGTAAAGAAATAGGCATCGGTTTACAAATGTTCAGTAGTTATCATCCCGAAACTGACTGGCAAACGGAACGATTGAATCAGACTCTTGAACAGTACCTGCAGTGTTTTTCCCATAGTACAGAATGGACTTGGGTTGAGACTCTTTGGTTGGCAGAACTACCATATAACAATTCAAAGCATACCTCCACTAGCTATTCCCCGTTTTACATAACATACGGCTACAATCCACACATTCAGCCCACAGCACATCAGAATTTACTAACTGGTAAAGACTCCAGCAAAAAATATGCAGATAAGAAACGCAGACCCAGCCCAAACTATAAAACGGGTGATAAAGTGTGGCTGTCAACCCGATACTTGCAAATACCGGGGTCACAGAAGTTAAAGCCATGGTTCTTAGGACCGTTTCGTATAATACAAATTGTAAATCCTGTGGCAATGAAACTGCAGTTGCCACAGCATATGAAAGTCCATCCAGTTTTTCATGTGGCTCTTTTAAAACTAGCTGCTCCCCACACACGAATGAAGAGACCACCACCTATTATAGTGAAGGGGCACCCTGAGTATGAAGTTCAAGCTATATTGAATTCACGTATGAGTGGGGGGAATGGCTTCTTTACATGATTGATTGGGTGGGTTTCGGTCCGGAAGACCGATCTTGGGAACCCGCTAACAGTATACATGCTCCTCGGCTCTTGCGCCAGTTCCACTTAAATTATCCCACTAAACCCGGCTCTTCAGGGAGGGGATGTACTGTCAGAAATTGTGGGAAAAGAAGGGTAATTGGAATGGTGGGAGCCACTTTATGCACCAGATTTCATGTTTGCCCCCTTTGCAGGTGTAATTGGTGCAGCACACAGAAAGGAGAGCCAGGGAAAGGACAAAACAGGAAGAGACTACACTTCCCAGCATACTCAGTCCCCAAGACTACAGCCCCGGCAGCCCAGGAACCTCTGCTTTAAGAATCAGGCACACAGGGCCTGACAAGACTGGAGCCAATGCCCAGACATATGCGCATGCGCGATTGACCTTCTGCACATGCGCGAATGCCTCAAACTTGTTCGCGCTCGTACTTTCCTCCGGGCGGACGCTTTGCTGACGATCTCCGGCTGAAGCATCTTACGCGGGGCCAGACCTCGCCTGCACTTTCCAGTTGCGACCCCACAAGACTAAAGATAAGTAATCTAACTCCGAGTCACAGCGATCGGAGCCCGCAGTGCATGAATCAGTGTGAGAGGGACCCCGGTTACCCCGCATGACACTTGGGAGATCAGAGGGAGTTCTCACATGAGGGACACTCGGTGCCAATAACTGCATGTGGCGCAGCACACTCGGCGTGCATTTATGTTAATTTGAAAGTTGTGTGCTTAAGAAGGTGCACGGTAGAACTAACTGTTTCCTTCTTGGCAGGTATTAACGCCGCTTCTGGCGCCCTGAGGCTGCAAGGCCCCGACCTCCGAACATTGCCACTAACCATATAGACATGAACATCCAGAGCTAAGTGTTACCTTTTGTTTATGTGTTATATGTTTGGTGAAACTCTGTGTGCAATGCTATTTTACAGTTATATTAATGCTATGGTGTAGATGTGAATACTGTGTTGCGCTTGTAGGTGCAAACTGTGAAGGGCAACTCAGTGCAGTCTATAACTGGGTGCAGTGCCTTAGACTTTATAGGTGTGAACATTGCATAGTATAAAGTAGCAGGCAAGGGGCAAACTTAGTGCTGATGCCCGACTGTGTGCTGAATCTCAACCATTGTCAGAATGGTATGTAACTGTAAGAGTTTGTAGAAAGACTCTCAGGACAAGAGCCCTGGAGCATGTTTCCCTAAAATACCCCTACATGTCCCTAATCAATCTCCTAACCCTCTACCCGGTGATCCTCTCTTCCCAAAACCTATCCAATCCAAGGACCCTAACCCTCTTTCCCCCGGGGGGTCACAGTGGCCTGTGCTTTGTACAAACCACGTGCCAAGACCACCTAGGGGAGGTAGGTGTTCGTGCTGCTTCTGCATTGAGGACCAACAACAGAACCTGACTGTTCTATGTGTATGTCGTGCAATCAGCATAGTTAAATGTGTGCAGAGTAGTCCCACACATTTTCCAGAGGTTGGTCTACCATCAATCAATTTTATATACAATTTCAAAAAAGCCCAGGTGAGTGCACACCCACCATACGGATGGTCGAATTCCTCACAGCCGCCATCCCTAACAGTCCACTAGTGAAGAATGCCTGAATGGTTGGGTTCAGAGCCAGTGCTGTACCTGCAGCTCATACCCACTACTGTAGCAATGTGAAGGGTATGGGGGCTAGGTGTAGCTAGCTGGGAGTGGGTAAAAGCATCCTGCAGTACTCAGTGACAACACAGCATGAATGCAAATCTCATCAGTGTTTCTCGTTGTCTGCTCAGCACATCCAGTGAGCCAATGGACCTGTCATGAGAGGGGTGTGCCCCAGTGGCTTTTGCCAGCAATCCTGCCTTCACACTGTGTGGCCTAAACCAGATCTGCCAGAACTGCATCACAGGCACGCTGTAGATTGAAGCAAGGTTAGATAATTTACATGAAGTTTCCGTCTGCCATTGAAGTAAACCATGTGTTGTTCCCTCAAGCAAATACATATATATAAATATATATGTGGAAGGATAGATAAAGGGCAGCACACTTACTTTGGGAACAAGAGGATGCAGTGCAGCATGGGTTCAGTTCCTGTTCCAGTGCTTAGAAGCTGGAGGAGTGAGTTGTTAGCCATCGGGGCCTCCTTGCCGAGTGGAGGCATTATCTCTTAGGAGCACGACATACGGTAACAGTACTAACTGATCACCGGAACCTGCAGTTTTTAAAGTCAGCATGCGCACTCACCCCGCGCCAGTTGCGGTGGGCTATGTACTTTGCAGATTTTAACTTCGTGGTCACATATCGGCCAGGGCAAGAGAACAGGAAAGCCGATATACTATCCAGGTTTCCAGATCCACCAGCCCTCGTCAACACGGAAAATACTCCTATTGTATCACCAGAAAAAATCATAGGGAGTGTGATTAACGCCCTGTTTGAACAAATCTGGAACGGCATGACATCTCAAGACTTGCTACGTTGGGAAGATCCAAAAAAGGAGCGCCAAATACTTGATGGCTTGCCATCCCAAGGAACCACGGTGTACATACCTACTCGCGACCTGCGTACTAAGGTACTGGAATGGTGTCATGATTCCCCGTTGGCCAGGCATCCAGGAGTGAATAAAACTCAAGGCTTCATCAAGCGACACTACTGGTGGCCAAATCTCCACAAGGAAGTCCAGGAGTATATTAAGAATTGTGAAGTGTGCTTCCATAACAAGACAGACCACCAAAAATCAATGGGGCTACTTAGACCTTTACCCACTCCAACACAACCCTGGCATACAATCTCATTGGATTTTGCTGTTGAGTTGCCTCCAGACCAAGGATACACTACAATTTTAGTAGTCAATGACTCTTTTTCTAAGTTAGCTCATTTTGTCCCAATTAAAGGGATACCGACCGCTAGTGAGTTTGAAGACCTCTTTCTGCAACACATAGTCTGTTTGCATGGTATACCGCAACACATTGTTTCTGACAGAGGCTCTCAATTCACATTTAGGTTTTGGTGTCTATTCTGTAAAGAAATAGGCATCGGTTTACAAATGTTCAGTAGTTATCATCCCGAAACTGACTGGCAAATGGAACGATTGAATCAGACTCTTGAACAGTACCTGCAGTGTTTTTCCCATAGTACAGAATGGACTTGGGTTGAGACTCTTTGGTTGGCAGAACTACCATATAACAATTCAAAGCATACCTCCACTAGCTATTCCCCGTTTTACATAACATACGGCTACAATCCACACATTCAGCCCACAGCACATCAGAATTTACTAACTGGTAAAGACTCCAACAAAAAATATGCAGATAAGAAACGCAGACCCAGCCCAAACTATAAAACGGGTGATAAAGTGTGGCTGTCAACCCGATACTTGCAAATACCGGGGTCACAGAAGTTAAAGCCATGGTTCTTAGGACCGTTTCGTATAATACAAATTGTAAATCCTGTGGCAATGAAACTGCAGTTGCCACAGCATATGAAAGTCCATCCAGTTTTTCATGTGGCTCTTTTAAAACTAGCTGCTCCCCACACACGAATGAAGAGACCACCACCTATTATAGTGAAGGGGCACCCTGAGTATGAAGTTCGAGCTATATTGAATTCACGTATGAGTGGGGGGGGGAGCTTCTTTACCTGATTGATTGGGTGGGTTTCGGTCCAGAAGACCGATCTTGGGAACCCGCTAACAGTATACATGCTCCTCGGCTCTTGCGCCAGTTCCACTTAAATTATCCCACTAAACCCGGCTCTTCAGGGAGGGGATGTACTGTCAGAAAGTGTGGGAAAAGAAGGGTAATTGGAATGGTGGGAGCCACTTTATGCACCAGATTTCATGTTTGCCCCCATTGCAGGTGTAATTGGTGCAGCACACAGAAAGGAGAGCCAGGGAAAGGACAAAACAGGAAGAGACTACACTTCCCAGCATACTCAGTCCCCAAGACTACAGCCCCGGCAGCCCAGGAACCTCTGCTTTAAGAATCAGGCACACAGGGCCTGTCAAGACTGGAGCCGATGCCCAGACATATGCGCATGCGCGATTGACCTTCTGCACATGCGCGAATGCCTCAAACTTGTTCGCGCTCGTACTTTCCTCCGGGCGGACGCTTTGCTGACGATCTCCGGCTGAAGCATCTTACGCGGGGCCAGACCTCGCCTGCACTTTCCAGTTGCGACCCCACAAGACTAAAGATAAGTAATCTAACTCCGAGTCACAGCGATCGGAGCCCGCAGTGCATGAATCAGTGTGAGAGGGACCCCGGTTACCCCGCATGACACTTGGGAGATCAGAGGGAGTTCTCGCATGAGGGACACTCGGTGCCAATAACTGCATGTGGCGCAGCACACTCGGCGTGCATTTATGTTAATGTGAAAGTTGTGTGCTTAAGAAGGTGCACGGTAGAACTAACTGTTTCCTTCTTGGCAGGTATTAACGCCGCTTCTGGCGCCCTGAGGCTGCAAGGCCCCGACCTCCGAACATTGCCACTAACCATATAGACATGAACATCCAGAGCTAAGTGTTACCTTTTGTTTATGTGTTATATGTTTGGTGAAACTCTGTGTGCAATGCTATTTTACAGTTATATTAATGCTATGGTGTAGATGTGAATACTGTGTTGCGCTTGTAGGTGCAAACTGTGAAGGGCAACTCAGTGCAGTCTATAACTAGGTGCAGTGCCTTAGACTTCATAGGTGTGAACATTGCATAGTATAAAGTAGCAGGCAAGGGGCAAACCTAGTGCTGATGCCCGACTGAGTGCTGAATCTCAACCATTGTCAGAATGGTATGTAACTGTAAGAGTTTGTAGAAAGACTCTCAGGACAAGAGCCCTGGAGCATGTTTCCCTAAAATACCCCTACATGTCCCTAATCAATCTCCTAACCCTCTACCCGGTGATCCTCTCTTCCCAAAACCTATCCAATCCAAGGACCCTAACCCTCTTTCCCCCGGGGGGTCACAGTGGCCTGTGCTTTGTACAAACCACGTGCCAAGACCGCCTAGGGGAGGTAGGTGTTCGTGCTGCTTCTGCATTGAGGACCAACAACAGAACCTGACAGTTCTATGTGTATGTCGTGCAATCAGCATAGTTAAATGTGTGCAGAGTAGTCCCACACATTTTCCAGAGGTTGGTCTACCATCAATCAATTTTATATACAATTTCAAAAAAGCCCAGGTGAGTGCACACCCACCATACGGATGGTCGAATTCCTCACAGCCGCCATCCCTAACAGTCCACTAGTGAAGAATGCCTGAATGGTTGGGTTCAGAGCCAGTGCTGTATCTGCAGCTCATACCCACTACTGTAGCAATGTGAAGGGTATGGGGGCTAGGTGTAGCTAGCTGGGAGTGGGTAAAAGCATCCTGCAGTACTCAGTGACAACACAGCATGAATGCAAATCTCATCAGTGTTTCTCCTTGTCTGCTCAGCACATCCAGTGAGCCAATGGACCTGTCATGAGAGGGGTGTGCCCTAGTGGCTTTTGCCAGCAATCCTGCCTTCACACTGTGTGGCCTAAACCAGATCTGCCAGAACTGCATCACAGGCACGCTGTAGATTGAAGCAAGGTTAAATAATTTACATGAAGTTTCCCTCTGCCTTTGAAGTAAACCATGTGTTGTTCCCTCAAGCAAATACATATATATACATATATATGTGGAAGGATAGATAAAGGGCAGCACACTTACTTTGGGAACAAGAGGATGCAGTGCAGCATGGGTTCAGTTCCTGTTCCAGTGCTTAGAAGCTGGAGGAGAGTGACATTAAGTAAGATATAAAGGACCAAAGAAAATAATAAAATGGGCATTTTATTGGGGTGATGTCATTCAGTGAGCTCCCTCTGCCATTTACATTTTAAAATAAAAAGCCCTGCAATTACTGTGATCTGCAACACATCCTTTCCCTCTACCTCCCATCTAGCAACAAAAACTGTGGGTTACTTACCAAATAAGGAAAACAGAAATGTGATCGCTGGAAGGTTTCAAATCATTCGTAACCACTGGCACGGCTCTGAGAAACCCCACAGACCATCGTTTTACTGGTTGGACTTTTATTGGTCAGTTGCAATTTCCAGTCTGTGGCCAGACACTTGGCAGGCACTGGATGTCTGAGCTTTTGGGTTTAGACCTCTTCAAGATGCTCTTTATGTTTACAATTAAGCCTGAGTGATGTACAATAGTCCAGGTTGTTGTGTTGAACGTCTCTTTGCATTCACAGTAATTTGGTAATATGGGCCTATACACACTGATATTAATGATACATATGGTGATCCATTTTTGTATGAAATGTATTTCATATTACAGTGATATCATAACCATATTTGTTCTTAGTGTACTGAGGAACAATGCTATGTGATGCCACTTCCCATTTTGTCAAGGGGTGAAAGGTCATGGGCCATCACTTCCTGTGATGTCACTTGGGGGTGAGGTCAAATGACATCATCCGCTACCCCTGGCATTCTGGTGAAATTACTTCCCTGCTTATAGTTGGCGCAAACGCCACCTAATAACCCAAACTAAAAAGGAAGAAGCCAACAGGACTGACAGAAGTGCACTTGAATTGAATTGATATTTTATTTACATTGCACTTGAAAACAAGTGTTTCAGAGCATGACAAGGCAAGGGAGGGGAACAGGGGAGAACAAAACAACGATCTCACTAGGCCCAGCAATCTTGCTGCCCCTTATATTTATTGGGGATATGTGTAGGGTGCAGTAGATCACGTGGTAGCCTATAGGCACCTGGTAAGATCTTTGGGATAGAATGCGAAAGAAACAAACACTTGGGCAAATAGCTCAGTTGTCAAAGGTTTGTGTTAATGGGGCTGACTGAGAGTCTCTCAGATTAGGTGGCCATTTCTCTGCTGCAGGAATATATATTTCTGTATCTCATATATATATTATATTCACTAAAAAACACTTTGTTAGAGAGACGTTATGGTTAAGTTGCACTACTAAAAACCTGTGAAATTAACTAAAAAAACTTTATAAACGTGACATATGGTTGAAAGTAAAAATGAAAAAACCCCTGAAATTCGACAGTTATGGTACGCTAAGCAACCATAACTGCCCGCACCACTGTGCACTGCCAACACTACCACCCAATCACTGATGACATCACATGTGCATTTCACAGAAAGTTTTTGTTAAAGGGACGTTATGGTTAAGTTGCATGAATAAAAACCTATGAAATTCAATGAATAAAACGTTGTTAAAGGGACGTTATGGTTACAAGTAAAACTGAAATACCTCAGAAATTTGCCACTTATGCTAAGCTAAGCAGCCATAACTCGCGCCACCATCGTGCACTGCTAAGACTAACACCCAGGACATCAAAGATGACATCACAAATGTCATTGATGACATCACTGATGACATCACATATCTGGCCCACTTCAGTTCACTGAAATATATAGGGCAGGTGGCTTTGTTCCCTGACAGTCAGAATATAAAAATTCAAAAGATGCTGTATAGCTAGAGGTTTACCTTGTCATATGTTCTTAAAGTACTTTCCTTAGGGTTTGGTCTCAGCCCATGGTGCACGTACATGGGGCAAAAGGCAGGCTTCAAACACACAATTAATTTGTATACATGAAGATAAACTTTAATGCTATTAACATTTTCTGATGATGCTATTTCTTTCTTCCTTACTTTAGTTTCCCTGTATATGCCTCTGATTTGTATGCATTGTGGGTCTTCATATGCATTGTTTGTACTAGAACAAGTGTGTAGCAAGTCTTGAATTATTAGCTAGTTATTACATAATTAACATTACACAATCACCCCTGACATCATATAACCAACATTATAAACACAACCCCTTCTAGGGGCTTTTCATCAACATTAATTTCACATGTGATGTCATCAGTGACGTCATCAATGACATGTCATTCATTATGTCCTGGGCGTTAGTCTTAGCAGTGCACGGTGGTGGCCTGAGTTATGGTTGCTTAGCTTGCCCTAACTGGCGAATTTCTGATGTTTTTCGGTTTTAATTGTAACCATAACGTCCCTTTAACAAAGTTTTTTCATTGAATTTCATAGGTTTTTATTAGTGCAACTTAACCATAATGCCCCTTTAACAAAGTCTTTTCAGTGAATTGTATAGGTTTTTATTGGTGCAACGTAACCATAATTTCTCTTTAACAAAGTTTTCTTCAGAGAATTCCATGGGTTTTTACCAGTGCATGCTATTTTCCTACACCATACTAATATCATGCTTACCCCAATATAGCAAAGTTTTTGTCCAATTTACAACTTTTCACCTTAAAACTTTTCCACCTACTAGCATTATTTTTAACACTTCTATACTTGTTCTACTGTTTTTGCTTCCGTCGACGTCTGCAAACGTCTGACGTCATTGGACCTTCCGGACAGTGCCACTTGACCATGTCTTGCGCATGGAATTATGACGTGTCCATGAACACGTTTGCACTTCGCATTTGGGTCCTTGCTTCGAGGACTGTTCGGAACTGCATGTTCTACTAATCTAGGAACTTTCAAGCTCAAAATGTACCCTTGCACAGCTCCTAAACCTATTCCTATTCATTATCCATTAACAATCTAGTACAAAGCACATGCTTGCAAGAATAGTAGCAAAACTGCTATTTATTTTCAAAAATGGCGTCAGCTATTACCATCCCATCTCCCCAAGTGCCACCAACAGCTGGAGGACCCATACAACAAAAAAAGTGCAGTATTTCCAAAAACAATGAGGAGGAGCAAGAAGATGAGGTACAGGAAGTGCCTTCCTCTAGCAACCAGAGAGGATCATGGGTGTGGCAGTTCTTTACTACTATTGGGAATGTACCAAAGGCTAAAGCTACAAAAGTGAAATGCACTGAGTGCAACTCAGTCGCGGACTACCTGGACATTACTCCTACGGTACCACCTCTATGCGTAACTACACCAAATCCAACCACCGCAATGCTCTCAGAAAGATTGTTCCTTTATTAGCAAGTAGTAGACTGTCTTCCTCCACATCATCTTCCTCAACCAATACTGTAACCAAATTGCTTACTTCTGTGGGACACAACATCCCACCAGCTACCTTGCAAGAAATAAAAGAGGCTGTTGATCCATATTTTTAGAAGACAACAGTCCTCTGTATATACTGCAACACACTACTTTGCAGGGGGAAGCAATTTCGACATGCGTTTGAAGCGGTAATCAAGAGCATGAGAAACACTTCCCACTACCTTAGAAATAACACACATGCAAAATATTCCCCTGTCCAGCTGCCCCTCCATATTAGTGCTTTTTGCCTTTTCCCTCATTTCCCTCCTCACCTTACATTCTAACCTCTCTTGCAAACATGATTTTTTTAAAACAACAAAAAAAAGGTTCCTTTCGGAACCACCTTTCACAGTTAAAAATGAGAGCTGAAAAAATCTTATAGTCTGCATCTACTTTACATCTCTCAGTAAAGTACAAACACTCATTACGTTTTTCCAACAGTTCCATTAGCATTTTGTGTTATGCTAATGGGAACAATGTGTTGTTCGTTCCCCATTCCAGGGACCAGAACGGGTGATAACGGCCTGGCAGCCCAAGTTATCGGCCCAAGAGAAATGTGTCTGTGTGTGCCCTGATGCCTGTGGGCTTCGGCACATTATAAATAAATAAATAAATAAATAAATAACAAGGGTTCCAGACCATTATCCTCCATTGCAGCCCCTGCAATGGGGGATAAAGGCCATTAGCACCCCTGGTTCGCAAAGTGGACACCCAGGGTGCTAAAAATAGATTTTTCTTCCTACAGCGGGACGGTTGGCCACCATGGAAAGAGAAGGCGGAGCTCCGTACAGATATCCTCTTCCCTTTCCATGGCAGCCTGCAGAAGACAAAGTCAAAACCCTCTGACCATATTACCGCAAGCACATTATTTTTCCCTTTCAAACTTATCCTACTTTTGAATACCTTTACCAAATAGTCGGCCCAAGGTGAACATGGCCACTTTAACATAATTTTTTATCCCTCTTAGTAATGTCCAGTAGCCAGATTGTCTGTGTCATTTCTATTTTCTATTTTTTTCTATTATTATTTCATTTATATTGCCCTGGTAACTCGTGATTCTCGGGCTGCAGAAACATGAACACAAAGATACAATCATGAGACACGGGACAGGATGAAGAATGCGGCAAGATAAGTGAGGTGAGTCAATTAACTAAAGATATGAGTCTTGACGTGCTTCCGAAAGCTTAGGTAATTCACTTCTTTTCTCATGTTGATAGGCAAATTGTTCCAAAGACCAGCAGTAACTGTCGGGAAAGACTCGCCTAGACCTAACTTACGATTATGATTTGCTACCACCATTTTGTTTTGGTCAGCTGATCCAAGAGAGCGAGTGGGAACATGTGTATGTATTTTTGATTTCACGTACCCAGGAGCTTTTCCATAAATACAACGGTGTGTTATGGTGAGGACTTTAAATTGAATTCTGTTCTCTATTTTAAGCCAACGCAATTCTCTCCTGGCGTTGCTGATGTGGTCGCGTTTGAGTATGCGCTTAATGATCCTGACTGCAGTATTTTGTATAATCTGGTAGGCTTTAATGCATTTGTTGTTTGCTCCTACCAACAGGGCATTTCCGTAATCCAGCCGAGATAGGATTGTTGCCCTAGGCACTGTGGCACAGTTTGTTTGTTTGTTTATTTTATTTAGTATAGCGCTCTAGACCCAGGGGTAAATGGGCGCTTGGGGACAAGTTGCAAAGTTACAGTATACAAGCAGTTATACAATTGTGGCGGAAATGTGCCATATATGGTATGTACAGACAGGTAGTAAGGAGCATTTCAGATTAAGTACAATATATACAACAAGAATTGAGCTTATTCTATCTAAGGGTTTCCTTCTCCTGTAGCCAGCTAATGACTAGTTTTCTGAACAATTGGAAGGATTTGACCAGTTTAATATTCAGTGGCAAGGTGTTCCAAAGTTGAGGGGCGAGGACAGAGAAGCTCGAGCCTCCCGCTCTTTTGGTGGTGAATCTGGGCACGATGAGGCTGAGGGTATTAGATGATCTGGTGACTCTTGTGTTGGGTTTAAGAGTGAGTAGGTGAGGCAAAGGGTTTTTAGGTCAATTTTCTGCTGAATGGATAACCATTTGCAAGATATTCTTGTGTGGGAAATGTGCTCCCTCTTGGGAATATTTAGAGCTGCTCTCAGCGCATTATTTTGGAGGATCTGAAGTTTCTTGATTATAGCTTGGTTGGCACCAAGGTAGAGGCTGTTACAGTAGTCAAGCTTTGATTGTATAATGGCTCTCGCCAGAATGAGGCAACTGTTTGTAGATAGGAACAGTCTACAGGCCCTGATTAATTTTCCTGTGTAGGCGGTGGCTGAGGCAGTCATATTGACTTGTTTGGCGAGGTTGGTATTGGCGTCCAGGTAGAAGCCTAACGTTTTCACGTTCTTCACAACTGGAATGATGTTGCCATCTATGGTGAAGTTTGAGTAATCGGGGCTGAGTTTCTGTAGATTATTGGGGGACCCGACCAGGAGGAGCTCAGTCTTCTCATCATTCAGACAGAGGCCGTGTGTGGCCATCCATGCCTGAATGATGGCGAAGATTTTGTTAATCCTAGTGGCGTCAGTGTTGTAGTTACCAGAGATGGTGAGGAGTATCTGGGTGTCATCTGCGTAGTTGGTGTAGGTGACACCCAGATGGTCCAGTTTATCGAAGAGGGGCTTCGTAAAGATGTTATAGAGGGTGGGGGAGACGCAGGAACCTTGTGGGACACCACAGGTGATGGGGATGGGGTCAGCTGCAGCCACAGAAGAAAAGACCCTCGTGGTTCTGTTGGCTAGGAAGGATTGAATCCACATGACAGCAGGGGGGCGAAGTGGGCAGCAGAAGAGAGGTGGTTGCAAAGTATTTTGTGGTCAACCAAGTCGAAGGCTGCTGAAAGGTCTAGGAGGAGTAGGATAGCTGCTTTGTTTTTTTTCCTTGATGTCATCAATCTGGCTTTTAAGGTCAACAAGGGCAGTTTCTGTTCCATGTTGAGGGCGAAAGCCAGATTGACGTAGGCCTAGCAGTTGATTAGACTCCAAGTAATCCTGGATTTGCAGATAGGCAACTCTGTTGAGGATTTTTAGGAGGAAGGGGACCGTGGTAATAGGCCTGTAATTGGTGGGAATGGCTGGGTCAAGAGACTGTTTTTTTAGGAGAGGGAGAACCCAAGACTGTTTTAGGTTGTTCGGTACAGAATTAGTTGAGAAGGATAGGTTTACTAGTTTGGAGATAAATTGGGCGAGGTCTCGCGCCGCGTCTTTGATTATCTGTGCGGGGCAGCTGTCCCCTTTACAATTTGAAGGTTTAAGTGATGCTATGATTTTTTTAATTTCGGGTATAGGAAACGGTTTAAATGTAAAGCCGGAGGTATTGCTAGTAGGGGTGGGTGTGCTCGGTGTGAAGGCATTGCTGTTTGATAGTTGTAATCTTTTGGATTCGATTTTGTTTTGAAGACCAGTGATTTTGTTAGCTAAGGCATTTTGGATGCTAGTGCACTATGCCTTGTCCTTCACGCAGGTATCGGTTGGAGGATTCAGATTTTCTAATTCCTTCAGGATGGTGAAGAGTTCTTTAGCAGAGGATTGGGCATTGTTTATTCTGACATTATAGGCTTCTTTTTTAGTCCGGATTATCTCCTTCTTGTAGTGGGACGAAATGGTCGTAAGATTAGCTTTGTTATCTGCAGAGGGGTTAGTTTTCCATAGGGTTTCCAACTTGGGTTTCTTTTTTCTAAGAGTTTTAAGTTCCGGTGTGTACCAAGGGTTCAAGTGAGCTATAGGCTTACATTTGCGTTGCTTTAATGGGGCAACGGCATAAATAGTGCTAGTTAGGGCATCATTGTAGGAGTCGACCAGAAGGTTAAGGTCGGCGGTAGCTGTTGTAACAGTTGTCCTCCGATAGATAGGGCATGATGATTTTAAGGAGTCTAAGATAGTACCTGCCGATTTTTTTTGTGTATTACGACTGTGCTTCATCTCCTAATGATGCTTCCATCATTATGCCGAGCGTTTTAACTTCATCAAGGACCTTAATCGGTGTGGTCTGATAATCTGAAAAGAGTTGTATAATGGAGACAGGGAATTTCTGACCTGCTGGGAACCAATGGCAATCAATTCAGTTTTCTTTCCGTTTAAACACATCCAATTCATATCCATCCATTGCTCAATGTTGGAGTAGATGTTAAGTAGATTTTCATTATCCTTCTTGTGATCTCCACAGAGCTCAATCACCAACTGAGTATTGTCTGCGTAGTTCGTAAAGTAGATGTTTAGCTGCTCCAGTACGAGACAGTACAAGCCCGTGAAATCTGAGATACAAATTAAATAGCAGGGGAGACATACTGGATCCCTGGAGATCCCTGGGGAACCCCACAGAGGATTTCTCTTCCTGACAAAATTGTGTCACCCCAGTGGACCTCTGATTTCCTATTTTTTAGAAATGACATTATCCATCCCTTGGCTGCCTTAGAGCAATTAGTTGTTTTACTCAGAGCAACATCAAGGAGGTCATGATCTAGAAGACCAAACGCCACACTGAGATCCAATATGACCAGGAGGCCTGCCTTCCCCTTGTCTATAATACCGAGCATCTTTGTCTGAAGGTCCAGCATCCCTGTCTCGGTACTGTGCGCCGGTCTAATGCCCGACTGTTGGGGATGAAGTGATCCTGCTGTTTCTATATGTGCCTGTAGTTGTTTTGTGACTATCCTATCCATAATTTTCAAAAGAAAGTTACAGTTAGTGATTGTCCTGAGATTACCAGGGTTTCTGGGATACAAACCTGGTTTCTTGACCAATGGAGTAACAGTAACCCTTTTTATGTCTGAAGGGACTATTTGGCCCCTAAAAGGGGAGTTAATAATTTTGGATAGTATAGGCGAAAAAAGATCAGAGTTGTCCAGGATCATTTTTGCTTGAAGAATAATTTCAGTGCAAGAAGTTGGCTTCATATTAGCACGTGTTGTTTTCATCTCCTCTGGCGTAACATTGGAGAAGTTAAAAATGTAACATTGCCAATGGCCTCTTTCCTAGGTAGATTTAAGTTTTTTGGTTTATCTAATTGAAATTTGGTAATTAACTCTCTAATGACCTTATACCATGACCCGGACAATCTGGTCACTGCCCATGGCCACAGGCTATACCTCAGTCACCAAAGGTATATCACTATTTGTTGTACCTACATTATGAAACTTGTCAAAAAATAAAACATGGGCACATTTGCAAAACCATGCTTTAAGGTCCTTGGCAATGCCCCTTACACGCGTTTGCTTGAAATCCACCCATGTTTTATTTTTCAAAAGTGTCAAAATGTATGTACATACAATAGTCATATAACTTAGCCCCCACTTGAGAAAATACATTCAGTCTTTACACACACATTGAAGGTTGGGTCTATAATCTTTCTGAAAACTTTTGTCCACATTCTTCAAAAGGCAACAAAGTCACAAGCCATCTAAAAATGTTGAGACCTACCTCTAATGTAGCCCCTTCTTGAGAAAATCCCACCAAACTTTAGAAAAACATGTATATCTAGATTTAAAAGTGTTTGTCAAATAGCACCACATTTATAAGCCTTTACAATATTTTAAGAACCCCCTCTACATTTGTTTCCTCTTGACAAAACAGCTCCAAACCGTTCAGAAGGAAGTCTAGAATAAAATTCAAAAATTCCATGCAGTTTCATTGTGTGGCGCCAAAGATATAAGCCATCCAAGAACTGCTTTTCGCCAACCCTGTAAGGCACAAATAGGCATAGATGTCCCCGAACATCTGAAGTGTCCACGAACATCACAGGACTGTCCCCGTTTTTTGGCTTCTTATGGCCATATCCCATCCCATCTTCAGCACCCCTCACCTCCCCAGAGATTGTCTGATAAGTTTGACAAGTGCAATGTTGTGTTTTTTAATATGTTTCTACCACGGTGTCCATGGACACCAGCGGATGCCCGCAAATCCAACATGGCGGGCGTTTCGAAAAAATCTGACGCACTTCATGCTTTTCACCATCCAATCAGTGGGTGTGTCTGATGTCTGTGGACATCACAGCACCCTCTAGGACATTCGGATGCCTGTCCGTGGACGGAACAGGGAAATGGATCCGCGGAGCAGACCAGATTTCACTAATTATTTTGGACTTACTCTTTGGTCGTTAAAAAAAAGAAACTGGACGGATTTACACCAAATTTTACAAAAACACGCTTTTGCGACCAAGCCACTGGGCTGTAGGTATGAGCAAACCTTTTTTCCATTATGTCTATGGAAAAAATATATATTTGGGACCCCTCTATAACTTTGCTCCCCCTTGACGAAACCTCACCCAACTTGCAAAAATAATTCAGAGCGGGGCATATGCTTTTCCCTCATAGTTTGGTAAGGATTCGTCCAGGCGGAGCGAAGTTATAAACTACCCAAAACATGCTCTTCCTATGAACTGAGCAACTTAACCATAACTACACGGCTGCTACCGCAGGCTGTGTAATATATACATATATACATATTACACGGCCCGTGGTTAAGTTGCCAAAACCCATAGTAAGACCAATGCTTCGGCAGCTTATAACTTTGCTCTCCCTGGAGGAATCCTCACCAAACTTTGCAAAAATAGTATATGGCCCCATCTGAATAGCTCCAGGGACAAAGTTATACGGGGTCCCAAAACATTTATTTTTTCCATAGACTGAATGGGGAAAAACTTTGCACACAGCTACAGGCCGAACGGCTGGATGGATTTGCACCAAATTTGTGGCAGGAGCGGGGGCTTGGGGCAGAAAGCATGATTTTGCATTTTTGGTGGAAATCCAACCAGTACTTTTGTTCCAAAGAACTGAAATGTACGTCTCAAAAAATGTGTGATATCTGTCTCCGCTCCGCGGACCCATTTCCCTGTTCGCTCCCTGGACAGAAGTCTCATTGGCTTACATTACGCTGTGCTATCGGCAAACTTTGGATGCGGCCGGTGGTTGGCTGGAGGGAAGCGTGCTGCACATCAAGGTTTTTGGGAAATGGTGCCATGGAGTATCAGAGGAGAGTGTTGTGATATGTGTGCCAAGCCCCTACGGCATTGTGTACGTGGGTGGGGCTCTTGCACGTTACAGTGTGCCCACTAAAGCTAGTCATATCTGGCTCTGCTCTGGCGTCCCATTTCCCTGTTTGCTGGGTGTTCAAAAATTTGATTCCACTGCAGTGTGCAGTGACGTGATGTGGGTCATATGTTTTCGATACCTCTGGCATGTTGTATCCGAGGACAGTACGGCGGCGAAAGGACTTGGAAAACATACTTTATGGCATCTGGTGGTGAGAAGAAGGGATGGAAAGGGTGGGGGAGTGAGAAGTGCTTCATCGGATATATCTCATTAGAAGAAGACCGTGGTGTGCCAGCGATATCCGTGCATACTACGCCAATTTGCGGTTAGCTGAACAGGCAAGAACCTTGTGTGGTGATTGCAGGCAGCCTTCGTTAAGGCATGACAGCTCCAGTGGCAATATCTTTCTGTGATGAGTGGTAGCAGGCTGGATTGCAGAGGGGAGTGCATTCCACATGACATGAACATTTCAACATAGTGTGTACTATGGTGTGTGTGTGGTAAGTCTGTAGTCCCTTCGATGCATTGCTGGAGTCATTGCATGGAAAAATATGCCAATTGTTGAAAAAGGTATACCCACTGGTTGCAAGTAGGTGTGACATTGTTAATTTGTGTGTGTGGTTTGGCTGCATTGCACACATTGTTGTTTGCATGGGTGTGGCAATTGTTAGAACATCCTACAGTTGTCAGTGTATGGGTGGAGATGCTGCAGTGTGCAGCCCTGCAGTGTGTCCACTGGGTTCAGTGTTGGAATAGTGTCCATATAGAAGAGGGTACAGTTAAACTGGTTCTTATATGTGCTTCGGTGGTCTGCATTGCGCAGATTAGTAAGTGTTGTCGTTCACTGTGCAGTATTGGTTCTATGCACTTACTAGAGTGTTGGGAGAAGGACCAATGTTGTCAAGAATGTGTTGTTTGGTTGGCAGTAATAGAATGCTTTGTGAATGGAAGTGAGTAGGGGTGCCAACCAGTGTGGTATGTGTGTGGAGTATGGTAATTGGAACATGTTAGCAAGCATCTCTGTATTATGGGACGGAGGTTGGGTAGAAGTGCTGGTGCCTATGTTGCCTTTGTGAATTCTGGAACCTGGCTAAATGTTCGCCTGCATGGCTCTGTTATGTTGTGTTGGGTGCGGCCAAGGCCTAGACTGTTGGGTGCATGGCCAAATGCCATAGGCCATGCACCCAACAGCGTAGCCCTTTTCCACAACCACCACAACACACTGCAGACGTGCAGTTGTAACTCTGCATGTATTTGAAGTTGGTGACTTTTACACAATGGTTGTGGAGGAAATTGTAGACTTGGAAGAACAGCAGAAGTGAGCTGCTATGTATAGATTACTATATGGTGTACATCATTTCAACTGTTACACAATAGGGAACCACATGTGACCTTTTGTGTTTGCTGTGTTTAGACCCCTATAAGACCCTTGCTTTAGGAAGTGTTGTAAGATATTGTGGCATGAAAGGAAGTGCTCACCACCACAAATGTAAAATATGGCCAATGTACACAGGCATATATAAACAAAATGGAGTCTAAGGGCTGTTCCATTCTGTCTTTGCCCAATCATCTGTATCACCATATAGACAGAACCAGTTAATTTATTAAGTTATTCCTGTAGTCGGAATCCCTACAATTAACTAAATATCCCTGTACCGAGTGTCTTGATATCCCTCACAAAGGTTGTGTTGCCCCTTTGGTGCGCTGGTGTTACGCCTGCTTGAGGTGAGGGACTATCAAGAACCTTACCCTATCCCCTCTTACTACTTTCCTACATCTAAACATATGTGCACACTTCTTGGAGGTCGATCATGTGCTTAATTATTATCGCCTCCAGTCTGTGTGTCTTATTGTTCACAAGTACTTGATACGTCTGATCAAGTATTCCTAAAACAAAAACAGCGTTATTCCTTTTTGCTGTCTGTAGTAAAAGATGAAATATCTGAACCGAGCCCACTACTCTGTTATGGTGGGTATCGGAGTTTCGGTCATCACTCCCAAACCACTTAGTTTGTCGACCGGTTTCAGCGGTTGTAACTATATTGGCGCTTTCTTCAGGACATATAATGGCAATCGTACATTACATTTTTTTAAAAAGACAGTTTTGCATTCTTGTCTTGTATAGCCACTTGGTGGATTCTGGAGGATATCTGCGGGTTTCTGACCCCTATACGAAGAACATTTTAAGTTGGCTTTGCTACATCGACGATATCCTTATGTTCTTTGAAGGCGATGCAACAACGCTTGCCAGCTTTGTCTCCTGGCTGAATGATCTAAATCCATTCTTAAATTTTACACATGAAGCCATTAAAAAAGATGTCACCATCCTAGATTTGAAAATCACCAGAAATGGACAAAATATAGAAATTACTGTATATCAGAAAAATACAGATAGAAATTCCCTTCTGGAATACATCAGTTTTCATCAGAGGACATTAAAAGAAAACTTACCGTTCAAACAATTCCTACGCTTTAGAAGAAATTGTACAAGAAGATCTGAATTTGACATACAAGCAGAAAGACTGACAGAAAACCTGAGAGACATGAATTATCCAGAGAAAACTATCAGACAAGCCTGTACAAGGGCGAGGAATATACAGAGGGAGGTTACTCTTATGCAACACAGTAAAAAAAAGTAAGGGCGAAGATGTGATAACAGCTGTGTTCAGCCATTCACCAGTGGTGAATCTACTTAAGAAGGAGATAAGGAGAGCCTGGTATATACTGAATACAGGCAAAATCATTCTGAACACCCCATTGTCTGCAATCAAGAGAAGGAAGAACATCAGGGATGGACTGGTACACACCTACAAGGAAAAGGATAAAATAGTAGATGAGAAATCAAGATTATGGAATACACCAAGAGCTACAGGACACACACCATTTGGAAGCTGCTCAGCCTGCCAATATACCAGACAAACAACATCTATAGATATAGGGTGGCAGACAACATGGGAGCAGAGAACACTTACTAGCTGCAACACCACAAATGTGGTATATCTCATCAACTGCCGGTGTGATACAAGATATATTGGAATGACAAGAAGAGTGGACAAAATACGTATCTGTGAGCACAGGTCTAACATCAGAACCAAACACATCACAGCCCCCTTAGTCGATCACTTTATACATAAAAACCACTCAGAAAATGACATTTGGGAAAAGTAGTGGTGCCTAAGAGAGGTGGGAACATAGCAGCACTACTTTTGAAAAGAGAACAAATGTGGATATATCGACTTAAAAGTCATCAGCAAAGCCTAAACGAGGAGATCTGCTGGAAAACCCTAGCAGTAATGTGACCCTATAAGTAGTTATAACATCCTGAGTGGGAACAGAGTGGTCAGTCAGCCAGGCAGCATTTTAAGCATCCCTTAGAAACAGTGGGCCGTAAATGTGATTAAATCACTATATACGGCATGTATCGCCAAGATTATACATTCTTCACGAGATTAAATGTGCGGCCTGTCTAGGTATCAACACCATTTCAACTGACATTCAAACACCCACCTGAGGTCACCTAAGATACTCAGTTAGAGTTGGAATGATCTGGACCACATCCCCCAGTATTCTATGGGACCGTTGGTAGTCCGCACTATAAAAAGTTTCTTTAACTCTCCTGTGGTGTAGGATTTACAATGGAACGTAGACCATAGATGAGGTATCCTCTGCCATAGGGTGGCAGCAATCCCGACCATATATACACTTAGGTGGGAGCGAGCGGCCACATATCATGTAGGACTACAATTCCCATCAACACTGAGCATATTGTAGGCTGCACTAAATACATTAAAAATCAACAAATTGTACACGGTAAAAAAAGTAAGGGCGAAGATGTGATAACAGCTGTGTTCAGCCATTCACCAGTGGTGAATCTACTTAAGAAGGAGATAAGGAGAGCCTGGTATATACTGAATACAGGCAAAATCATTCTGAACACCCCATTGTCTGCAATCAAGAGAAGGAAGAACATCAGGGATGGACTGGTACACACCTACAAGGAAAAGGATAAAATAGTAGATGAGAAATCAAGATTATGGAATACACCAAGAGCTACAGGACACACACCATTTGGAAGCTGCTCAGCCTGCCAATATACCAGACAAACAACATCTATAGATATAGGGTGGCAGACACCATGGGAGCAGAGAACACTTACTAACTGCAACACCACAAATGTGGTGTATCTCATCAACTGCCGGTGTGATACAAGATATATTGGAATGACAACAAGAGTGGACAAAATACGTATCTGTGAGCACAGGTCTAACATCAGAACCAAACACATCACAGCCCCCTTAGTCGATCACTTTATCGAAATTGGTTTTATCGAATCTTGACTCGGGTGGAAATCCGTAATAAAAGACATACAAGTGGTGGGGAGGTGGGAAAGAGAAGTTAAAAATATCTTTCATGGCATAAAAACCCCCGATCACGTGGCCGGAGCGCATACAAATACCGGCTTTCACAAAAAGGAACCACATTGATGCAGAGCAAAAGCCAGGCAGGAAGGTAAGCCCCCTTAGTTTAAACAGCCCCATTGAGTGAGCAGAATAACTGTAAGAATTTAATCCTCTGCCCTCTGATAAATGACTATGAGGCGCCAGCTATGGGCCTTTCAGCATCCTAGCTAATTTGTTTCACAGCAAAAGTTAAAGACAAGCCATGATGATGTGCGCAAAAAAAATAAAAACATTATTTAAGCAAGTTTATTGGTCCCCATTTAGTCAACATCCCAGACTGGGAGAGGTGGACCAAGCACATAATAAAGGTAAGGCACCGCCATTAAGAAATAGAATATCTGGACACCAGAAGCTGAAGACGCTGTGACCTACATGTAACAGTCTCTAGAGTCAACAAATGCAGAATTATTTGAGTTAAAATGTACAGAGTATGAACATAGAGTAAATGTAAATTATTGGTGCATAGATGCCTGTGAACATACATGAACCTGGGCCTGGAATACATACCAGACTGAAGAGTAGATCAGCCTAAACAGTGATATAACCCACGCAACAGTGGTTTACACATCGACATAAGAAGACAGGTGAGAGATCCCTAAGATTTCTTTGAGTGAAATTTAACACTAATGACTATTGCAATGAGGAGACTCCCCCCTTAGGGCCGTGATAAGGAAGCCACAATGCCCATCAGAAACCCGGACATATCCTCCCGAAATCCACCAAGTGGATATACAAGACAAGAATGCAAAACTGTCTTTTAAAAAAAAAAAAGAAATGTAATGTACGATTGCCATGATATGCCCTGAAGAAAGCGGCAATATAGTTACAAGCGCTGAAACCGGTCGACAAAGAAAGTGGATTGGGAGTGATGACCGAAACCCTGACACCCACCATAACAGAGTAGTGGACTCGCTTCAGATATTTCATCTTTTACTACAGACAGCAAAAAGGAATAACGCTGTTTTTGTTTTTAGGAATACTTGATCGGACGTATCAAGTACTTGTGAACAATAAGACACACATACTGGAGGCGATAATAATAAAGCACATGATCAAACTCCAAGAAGTCTGCAAATATTTTTAGATGTAGGAAAGTATAGCCCCTCACCTCAAACAGGCGTAACACCAGCGCACCGAAGAGGCTGCACAACCTTTGTGAGGGATATCAAAACACTCGGTACAGGGATATTTAGTTAATTGTAGGGATTCAGACTACAGGAATAACTTAATACATGAACTGGTTCTGTCTATATGGTGATACCAATGTACGCAGGTACTTACATACCGTTCAGCCCGCCTGACGAAAGGTTATGCAGCCATGCATGCAAACATGTGACTAGGGTGAAAGCTGGCAAACATGTGACTAGGGTGAAAGCTGGCAGGCTCAATTGCAGATGGGGTGTGAATTGCACATGATATTAGTATTTAAACATAAGGTTTACTATGGCATGTTCTCTGTGGTGAGGGCTTAGCACCTTGGATGCATGGCTGGAGTGGAAAGGGAAGAAGTACTGTCCCTGCTTTACTGGGGTGTGGCCCTCATAGTAGCTGAGAAAACATGCGTGCCAAATCCTACCCCTTTAAGCTTGGTGGGCATAGAAATGGAACTGTGGGAATTAGCCAATCAGGTGTCGAGGGTGTGCCTCACAGGAAGGCGCAGTACTATTTTTCCCCATCAGTCAGTGCAGTGAGGGTGGCAGGCAGTGATGGAGAGGCGCAGAATTCTAATAGTGGATGATACCTTTGTGCAAGATCTGTACATGTATGCTGCACAAAGAAGCATGGCTGCTAATTTTGCGTTGAAAGGAGTGCAGGCTTTCTGGGCCACTGTCTATGAGGGCCGTTTTGGCAGTATGTTTAACCTTTGCAGATATATGGCCTTTGTCGGTACTGTTGATGTTGTTGTACTGCATTATGGAGCTGTACATTTGGGGTACTTGTCATGTGGACGTTTGCATCATCGCCTAAAGAAGTTGTTGAAAGAAGTGATGCAGATTTTTCCCACTGCCAAGGCGGTTTTCTCAAGCATACCACCAAGAGGAGCATGGGACCATGCTGGTGTAATTTGTCCCCAGCCAGAGTTTGGAAGGTATTTCATTAACAGAAGCATGTTTCATTTTATGTCCACTGCTGGGATGTTCTCCACCGACTACGACATCATTATTGAGCGTAATTTGCACTGGTTCCATGCAAATGGCATTTTTTTACCAACATTGGCAATACTGTTTTGTTTTATACTGTGCAAAAAGTATTGAAGACAATCCTGTAACAATGTAAGGAGACAACCAAAAGAGAAACTCAAATAAAGAGCAAAAACAAAAAAAGTTCCTTGTAAGCACGTAAAAAAAAAGAAACAAAATACCTCTTTTCCAAGGGTACAATAAAGACCCAATCCCCTAACTTGTTTCACACTTCTCCCCCAGGCCCCCACCCTCTCCTAGCAAAATAACTCTGTGGATTCTGCAGTAGTTACAGGATTAAACGTGCCATATCCGCCCCTTTTCAGGATGATAGCCATGGAAATTGGACTTTGAAGGAAAATGGATTATTCAATAAGGTTTCTGGTGGTGGTGTGTATGGAAAAACTGTGGCAGAAGGTCACTTTGTACAGAGAAATGAAGAAGACTATGGTGGAATATGGCAAGCTAAGGGGCAGGCATCATGTGTGTATGCATGCACTGTATGTACATGTTTGCAGTTGCTAACATACACTTAGTGTTGCTTTTCTGAGATAATTTTTCATAATTTTGCAGTCAGTGGGGGGGCTGCAGAAATCTTTTTGTGACATGTACAAGGTAATTGGCAAGCATCCTGTTGTTATGCATGCAATGTGTGTATAATATCATATGATGTGATATTGTATGATATTCCATTTATACTGTGCACATACACACGTTTTTGAAGGTGTTCAAAGACAAGGGAGGGGGAACAGAGGGGAGTCAGATACAACAAACCTACTAGGCCAGGTGTCACTCAGATCGCCCAAGTGCATGGGGAGGATAAAGTGCAGTACATTGGAAGAAGAAACAATGACAATAAGTCAAAGTATGGCCCGATAGTGGCAAGTGCAAGGATAAGTGCAGACATCAGGTGGCGGTGGAACTGTTAGGGATACATAAAACAGTCCCCAAATGGGGGGTTTGTCAGAAAAGCAGTGCATGTGTGCGACTAGCAGAGGGAGGTTGCCTGGGCCCAAGATCAACGGGTGGCCAGGTAACCACTGCAGAATCAGTTTCAGCCAGGAAATCAGCAGGGGATAGGGGCAGAAAAAGCAGAGGCAACGAGAAAGGTTTTGCGGTGCTTCCGGACCTGGCAATTGTTCTCGTCACATTTCAGGGCTGCAGGGAGGCTGTTGCAGAGGGAGGCCCTAGTCGAAGAAAGAGATCTACCACCAACTGATTGCTTGCTGATGCAAGTGACCCTGAGGGATTTGGAGGCAGATGAGGGAAGGGCTGGAGCAAAGAGAAATTTAGGAAGTTTGAGTTGCAGGTATTGAAGCCTCAGGGCCCAGAAGGCCCTGTACATAATGCAGACGATTTTGACCTTATTCTTCGCTGCTACAGGGAGCCAATGCAGACATTTCCGTCCTGGAGAGATATGATCCCTGGGCTTGAGGCCAAGCACAAGACATGCAGCCTTCTTCTGGATGGGTTGCAGAGGACAGAGAGTACAAGCAGGCAGATTTAGAACAAGACTATTGTAAATAGTCTAGCCTAGAGTGATCCACAGCTGTGGAGAAAGTGAGCTTTTCGGACATTGCTTTAGGTTGGTAACATACATTCAGTGCTGGTTTTGGTGGCATATTTGTACGATTTATGTAGGAGATGCATTAGTGTGGAAAAACATTTGTAGCATTGTCGGAAGGAAAGAAGAGAGTTCCTATTTCGATATTACAATGGGTGATACAGGTAAATGGAAATGTTGCAAGCATATACAAGTAAAGTGCCACGTGAAAACGTTACAACATTGTGACATCACAGCGCTGGTACTAATAGCAGCCATCTTGGCCACACAAAATGAACCAGCATGGTTATCAGGCCATCTATGCACCTTTAAATCAGCAAAGACTTGCCTTTACAATACCCATTAAGGTAAGACCACATAATGTGAAAACCTAGCAAACCTTAGCATTTATTCAAGCAATAATAAGGTCTTTTCATCTTTATTCGTTTATATTTTTCTGACCTAATAGAACAAGGAATAAGGGAAGACACTGCAGTAAGAGTGACTATACTCTAAAACATCCTATTGGACTAGAGTCAGCACTAAGAGAGTAAAGGTTACCCATATCTAACACGAATGAGCATTCCAAACTAAAATTGTTAGTATCAATTGCCCCTATATTTTATCCTTGAGACACTCAATCAAGTTACAAAATGGTATATGTGCCTCTTCCAACTCTTTCTCTCTCCTCCTTACTTCATTCAATTGAACTTTAACCAACACAAACATTAGAACTTACAAAGTGTATTTATCTTCACAGCTACCACTCTTTCTAAAATACCCTCCTGAGGAACCAGATTACACCGTCTGGAGAAACACGTGTCGAGGGCACCAACACAATTCTCAAATAATGTCTAGCAACAATATATGTGAAGCAACATATATCAAGGGCATAAATATCCATCTCTATTATTTGAACTTTGAAGCAACTTCCTGCTACAACTCAAACATGTGATGTAACATGCATTTGAATACTTAAAGGAAATGTAAATGGATGCAAAGTATATATTTTCAATTTGCAAATAATTGTGCAACTGTGATTCAATCCAAAAACAAAGTGGAGCAACAGTACATTGACAAGTGCAAAAATGTTTGTTTGAAGAGCAACTGTGCATTGACAAGTTAATATCCTTTTTTTTTTTAAATCTGTGAAAATACAAATTTTCAATACCAAGCAGCTTCAAATTTGATTCTGTCCTTTTCACTTTACTTAACTTAAGGGCGCAGAGAATTACCAGGTGTTTTCTATTCTGAACAAGTTCTCATTAACACTGGGCAGCCTCAGTGCCAACACCATTAACTGCAGCGCTTTATACCAACAAAAGCCAAAATAGTAACAAGCATCTAATCTCTTTAACTCGCCAAAGGTTGCCTTTTAGGCTGCACCCTTGCACCAATATCCAATTGACGATAGTATATGGATGAAAAAAACAGTAACGTTTTTAAGAACGTAATGGATGCTCACTGGCAGATACTGTGCGCACAGGCACTTATGAAGGAGTTGTAAACATACTGCAGAAAAAGTTTTCATGCCTCCACTTTGTGGTTATGGGTGCTCATGTGGATGAATGTTGATGCACACATCTTGCATTCTTTTACTGAACTTTCCACTGGACATGCTTTCCAACGACATGACATTTGAAGGCTCAATGTGCAATGGTACATATGCAGTGTTGTACAGAAGTGATAGTCTTAGATGCTAATGTCTTGAATGCCATTGGTGGATGCATGTGTGACTATTTAACCAAACCCAATGAGGTAGAGATGGACATAAATATTGGAAAGTGAGGACGGACTGCTCCTGATTTAATGGGACACAGCCCTCGCATTATTTGGGAAAGCGCACATGCCACATTCTGCGCTTCTCACCATGCTGGCCAATGGAAATGGGACTGTGAGAATTGTCCAATCAGGTGCTCATGGTGTGCGTCACAGGAAAGGGCAGCAATTTTTTTTTCCATTACTCTGTGTAGTGAGGGCGGCAAGCAGAGATGGAGAGACGCACTGTTTTGATAGTCAGTGATGCCTTTGTGGAAGATTTGTTCCAGTATGCCATCGGAAATAGCTTTTATGGCAATTTCGATTTGGAGGGAGTGGAGGTTTTGTGGTGCTCTGGTGATGTGTGCAGTTTCAGCGGTCTGCTTGCAGAATGTTAACGAGTGGCCACTTTTGCAACTGTACATGGTGTGGTTGTGCACTATGGAGTGTTGCGTTTCTCATGTATACCACTGAGAATATTATGGGACTATTCCAATGATTGTTGTCGCCAGCCAGAGGTCAGAAGGGGTCTCATCTACAGAAGCATGTGTGACTTCTTGACTGCTGCTGGGATGTTCTCCTGTGCACGCAAGACAACATTGGTTCTCAATATATACACCTTTTCAAAGCAAATGGCATTTCTTTGTCGAGCAGTGGCAATGATATTTTGTTTTACAATCTACAGGCTGCACTGAAGACCCTATTGTAAGAATGTGATCTGACATACAAAACACACAAATACCTATAAAAAACGCAAAAAAGGTGTTTCTATGGAAGCACCTTTAACAAAAAAACAAAAAAGGCTATATTCAGAGCTTCCACTACTACAAAAGTCCTCTACCCTGGTTGAAATGCCTTCCCCCACTCCTGCGCGCGCACAGCATGAAAAGTCTGCAGACATTGTTATAGTTACAGGGTTGCACGTTTCACATATGCCCCTTTTGTAGATGGAGGCCATAGAAATGGGCCTGTGGAGGCTACAGGATTGGTAAATAAACTTTCTGGGTGTGGTTTGTATGCACAGACTGTGGTACACAGTGTATTTGTTGACAGAAATGCAGAGGGTGCGGCTATGGCTGTGTGTTTCGCGAGCCACAGCATACAGTTATTGGGGGAGTTCTACATACATTGATTGAAAGTGAGTGGAAAACACTGTGCAGTGGCTGCTCATTTTGTATTCTATCATGTGGATGTGTACTGCTATGGAGTACCTACAATGTAGTGACTGATTTTGGTTTGTCTGTGTGAGACTTTGGTGACGAGCGATCATGCCAACATTATTGTTCTTCATTGTAGAGGGGAAATTGCACAACATGTTACACAGGTTTCAGTGCCATTTGTAATGAAGGAGGCCCTTGCCCAGGTCATGCTTCTGATTCTGTTTGACTGCATATAACATTTTATCACATTACGCAGACAACAATGTGGCTGTGCTCTTTTTCATTTGGTCTGCAAATGGGGAAAACGCTGTACATTGTGAAGAAGTCTATTTGTGCCTTTTTATGACATGTGCCAATGGCGTACTTCAAAAATGGGAACATGATGTTTCAAAGCACAAAGAGTTTTTCCCACCAATAATGTTCATCTTACTATTCCAGCCATATCGATTTCTGCACGCCCTATCCAAATTGCCTTGCTGCCCTTCTTGAAAGTACAGGAAGAATTTTTGTAGTAAGTGTTGTGCACTTAAACTCTTCAAAATGCACTGCAACACTTAAAGAAACCTCTTTCTACAGCAAGCCCTTTCTACCTGATTCCACTACAGTGTTTTCCACAGTACCACACCTCCCTTTATTTAGCGCACATTCTGTGGAGCGTATACACTGCACAGTGCCCTGCATCCATTCATTGGCAATTCCATCGTTCAACTCTTAAAGGCGCTTTCTTTATTTAACCTTTTTCCTTTTCCAGTTAATTTCTATTTATTTGGTCTTGTAACACATGCCACAGAAGGAACGGAAGGCAAGGCAGCACCTGCAGGGATAACATAGGGGACATGCAGAGAGAGGGAAATGTTTGGTGGCCTCACCTAAATAGGTGTCAGTCATTGTCATGCTCCCGGACAGACCCTTCCCAAGCGCTTCCAAGTAGCTTCCCCCTGTAGATTAGCATGTCGCAGTAGATGCACAATGCAATGCCCTTTGCAGGCTAAGGGTCTGTAGCGCAGCATATGGTCTGCAAGGATGTTTTAAAGCTCCACTGCCCTACTGGAGTGCCCCTGTTGTTGGCCGCAGCAGATGTGGAAAATGCTGTACATTAAACCACCCTATTGCTTTGTGGGAAAGGTAGTACCCTGCCCCCTGGTCCCTTGTGCTTCCATTCCAGTTCTCGTCACATGTAGTATGGACACTTCATTGTACACCATTAATTGTAGGACTAGCATTCACAGAGATTAATACATTCTGAAATACAAGAATGCTTACAACAACGAGAAACACAGCTTCATTACATGGAACAGGAAGATAATTATTCAGTGAGACCCATGCGGCTACAGTACATTTCTAACCACCCCTGACATTCTTTGCGCTCTGAAGAATCTGCTGTTTGCTTACTTCTCTTTACATGCACTAGTATGTGCGTGACCAAGCCACACCAGCTTTGCCATTTTGCAGACTCACTACAAACTGTCACACTTGCAGTTAAATGTTTTCTTCAACTCTACGAACCACAGGCGAGCCCTTGACACTTTCCGTCACAGTGCTCAGTGCAGAGGCAGTGTGTCTATTTCACGGGTCATGGAAAGGCAAGCAGCACATCAATCAAATGAATGTGACATTTAACAGGTCAACTGTACACTGGAGGTTGCTGTTCCTTGTTTTCCAGTGGGCCTCATACAGCCAGGCATGCTGCAGCCATAAAGTGATAGGTTTGCATAGCAACCCACGTAGTCTTCAGGACTACTTGAAATGTGGTAGCCTACCGTATGAATCTGTAGGGCTGGTGACAACGGCGGTGTTACCAGCACACAGAGGATCCCCTACGTCTGCACATAGCTGTGAAACAGATACATGTGCGCTCTTATTAAAAGTGCATTAGAAGATGCGGCCATTCGGCTAGTAATGGAGTCCTACGGATACCTGCAGTGTGATTGCACATGCGCCGTCCAGGTGCAGACTCTCTAGGTAACATGCATATTGCTTCCCTGCAGTCATCTTGGATAGTAATGTGCGGCACAATGTTAACACAAAAAGAAAAAACACTCACACCCTCACCAACACTTAACATGTACACCTTTAATTTCTAAGACACACTGTCACTATTAGGAAAGGGAAGGGGTATCACAAATCGATACATACACAGGGGAGTTTGGGCTTTCCACAAGTTTGTCATGAGGGCAGCCAAGGAATCAGTGACAAAATGTTGTTAATGGGATGTTATGGTTCAGTTGTGTTACCAAAAACCTATCACCTTTACAGAAAACACTAAGCAATGTTCGGTTACAGTGCACTATTAAGAACCTATGAAATTCACTAACAAAAAACATTGTTAAAGGGAGGTTATGGTTAAGTTGCGCTACTCCAAACCTATCCCTTTTTCTGAAAAAAACGATGCTAAAGGAAGGGTCTGGTTACAGTGCCCAACTAAAAACCTATCAAATTCAGTGAAAAAACATTGGTAAAGGGACATTATGGTTCAGTTGCCCTAAGAACAACCTAGCAACTTCAGTGCAAAAACTTTTGTTATAGGGACGTTACAGTTACTTTTCACTAACAACAACCTATGGTTACAAGTAAAACCGAAAAAACCCAGAAATTCGCCAGTTATGGTAAGTTAAGCAACCATAACTCGCACCACCACTGTGCAATGCTAAGACTAACACCCATGACATCAAAGATGACATCACAAATTTCATTGATGACATCACCGATGCCATCACATGTGCACTTACCTTTCATGAAAAGCCTCCACAAGGGACTGTCAATATAATGTTGGCAGGAAAATATCAGAGGTCTTTGGGAGAACTATCATGAGATACCTAATTCATTACACAATCCATTGCTATAAACACCATTACAGTACAGAGTTCTTTCCAGTATAGGTAACAACTCATGAAGAAACATAGGCATTGTCTGCAGCATGCACCATAGAGGTGCAATAATCAAATTTGTGACATATTGGATAGTAAAATGATGGATGCGCTAGTGTCAGATTTTTGCATACTGTGAAACATGTAATAAGTAGCTAATAACGGCTCACTTAATACATATTTGTACTACTACACACAAAACATAAAGAGACCACAACGCACACAAATAAGCCCGTATACAGGGAAAGTAAAATAGGCAAAAAAATAGCAGTATTACTAGAAAGTGTTCATAACCTAACTGGTTATCTTCATTCACAAAAAATAATTGCTGTGATTCAGGCCCGCCTCCTCCCTTATGTATATGTATCATATGCTGTGACTGACCCCTTAGGAAAGTAGTGTAGGAACATATGAGAAGGGTAAGGTGTACAAACATAGTACCTTTTGAATGTTTACTTCCTGACTGTCAGTAAAGAAAACTACCCACCCTAAATATGTCAGGAAACAAAAACAGAGGGAGCCAGACATGTGATGTCATCAGTGATGTCACTAATGACATTTATGATTTCATGGGTGTTAGTCTTAGCAGTGCACAGTGGTGGCACGAGTTATGTTTGCTTAGCTTATCATAACTGGGAAATTTCTGGGATTTTTCTGTTTTACTTGTAACCATAACGTCCCTTTAACAAAGTTATCCGGGGCAGGGGGCAAAGTTATAGGGGGTCCCATATTTTTATTTTCCATAGAGTGAATGCAGAAAAAATGTGCTCATGCCTACATCCCAAACCGCGGGACGGATTTTCACCAAATTTGCAGCAGGATCTGCACCCTGGTCCCAAAAGCATGCTTTTGTAAATTTGGTGGAAATCCGTCCTGTAGTTGTTTTTTTAAACAACCAAAAAGTAGGTCCAAACACATTAGTGATAACTGGGTATGCTCTGTGGACTCACTTCCCTGTTCGCTCCGCAGACAGGACTCTGATTGGCTAGGAAGGTTCTGTCATGTCCGCAGACAAATAACGTGTTCGCTGATTGGTTCGAGTGAAGCGTGAGGTGCGTCACATTTTCCTGATGTGCCCGCTATGTTGGATCCGTGGATATCCACGGACAGCGTAGCGGTGAACAGACCCGAAATCTAATTTTGGGGAGTGTGTTGGTATGGAAGAGTGGCTGGATAGGGTGGGGGATTTAAAGATGGGCCAAATGCTGTATTTCTTTAGGCAGAAGAAGGCTGTGCTGTGATCGCGGTGTCAGTGGTCACCATGGAAGTCTACGGACATAATAAACACTGTCCAGATTGTTGGGTATTTTACTATGCTATGATGAATTGCTTTTGTGTAGCTAGTAGAGTATTGAGTGAAGAGTGCATGCATTGAAGAGTTTGTGCATTGGCTGTAATTACTGTTTTAATATGTTAAGTGAAGTAGATAGGTCTTGAGGTGTTTGTGTTATGTTTTTGGGTTGTGGTCGGTGGGCAGGTGTTTGCTTGCATGGGCGTGTTGTGCTGCGGTAGTTGTGGCCAGGGGCTAGAGTGTTGGTGCATGGCCGAAGGCCATAGGCCGGGGGCCATGCACCCAAGACTCTAGGCCCTTTCCAAAACCACTTCAGCCTAACACACCCATGCAAGCAAATATTTTGACAGTGGGAAGTGGGTTGCATAGGGTGTATGTTTTCAAGAGTTTTTCCACTGGCTGCCAGTAGTGTAATAGTATTTATAAGAAAGTGGACATGGCGTTTGGTAATTGGTTGGTTGGACTGTGTTCAGAAGTTTGGGTTTATGATATTGTATGGCTGGCTACAACTATCGTAGTATAATACAGGTATGCATTGAATGTTGTGACTCCAATCATTGTATACTTACTGTTTGCATTGCTGAGACTGTATGCAGTTCTTTGCATGGTATGGGAAAATGTATCGAACATTTGTTTTTCTCATTCTCTGTGATAAAAGAAAAGATCACATGTTAGGGTAGGTAGTTTGTAATGAGTTATTGCATAGTTAGCACTTTACAAGTACTATGCTTCAAACCAGTGTACTGTGCAATATGCTCAGTTCCTGTGTTTGTTCGTATAATCATTGGGTATGTTAGAAAGAAAATCCATGCAGGATTTAAAAAAAACATTCTACGTTATGGTACAGTTTTTTTTGGTGGTTGATTTTAGTAGGAGGAATTGAAAAGGTGTATTGATTTTGGTTTGGAAGTGGTGGTACTATTGTTGCAGTTAAATACCAGTTGGCATTTTCTAACTCTTTATTTCTTGTTGCATTTTAGCAGTATTCATTTATCTGTTTGGTTGTTGATCTTTTGTACGTACTGTGGTATTGCTCAATAGTGTTGCAGAATTATGGGGCATTTAGATACGTGTTGGCGTATTCTAACTGTTGATAGTTTTGAAGTTGTTGAGGATATTTTTATCCATAATAAGTGTTGCAGGGTTTCCTCAGAAAAATGTATATTGCAGTATTTGGGTTGTAGTTAGATACCAGTTGGCGAATTCTAACTATTTACAGTTTTTTACTTCTGCACAGTATGTTTTCAAGCATCTTTACTCTTGTTGGTGGATGTATACTTTCACTGTTAGATAGCTGTTGCCTTATTCTATTAGTTTGTGGATTTTAAGGTTATTGAGGACATTTTGTAGACGATCATACTCAGATTAGTGACTACATGTTGGTTTTAAGAATATTAAGTAAGCGTTTACAAGATTTGCTGGTAACCTCTGTTTTAGAGTAATGGAAGTATCATTACATTCGAACCACCCCCATTTCTTTTTGATGTATGCACTATAGTGACCTGCATTGGTTGTGGCTCCAGCGTGGTAGATTATGCCTACTGTTGAGAAGGTTGTCTTGCCAAGTGATACTTGTCCATGTGTGAATCCAGTCAGCTTGCAGTTGTTTTTTGGTACCATCTGCATTGTGACGCAAAAGCATTTTTATTACATATTCACTATGTGACTGTATATTTAAGGTGGAACGATTATCGGAATTGCAAGTAGTACATAATATGCCTTGGTTTGCATTTTGTACAAGCTGCTTAAATGGAATGGATTCACAGTTAGGTATGGATACATACACAAAGCGTTCATTAGGGACTTGCTCCTGTGCCACATGGCTGCAGAGAGTGCATGTATGTTTCCACATGTATGAATTCTGGAAGATTTCATTTATAGGTATGTTTTTGTTTTCCAGTACTTGTAGTAAGTACATTAGACATTCTTGTGGATCTTCCTGTGTATTTATAGTGAATCTCACCATTCCAGCACAGTTGTCCAATTCCTGCCTTATTGCAGAAACACTGTAAGTGTTGTCAGGATTGTTTGTTGCATTTCTGTAAAGGACTAACATTGGCAAACATAATTGATCTGTCCCGTTTAACTAAGTGTTTTCAACAATTGGTGTTAATTGGAATAGAATATTCATTGCTACATTTACATAGCAATGTACACATGTTGTATTGGAACATTTTGAATGGACCAGACAGTTCTGTGTCTGAGTCATTTGATGGAAGTGCATGTTTTTTTTTTTTTTGCAGTTGGTTTTGTTTGTGTAGTTTGGTATGCATTTTCTTTTCAGTAGATCGTTCTTTGGTTGTAATTGATGAAGTACCAGCTGCTTTTAATTTCTATGGTGGTATTGTTGTGAGATCCTTTATAGCAGGCTTGTCCAACCTTTCTGAATGTGGGGCCGAAGCATTAACTTTTTGTCACCCAGTGGGCAGGCGAGCCAAAAGTCAACAACTTCACCCAAAGCAGTATATTAAAAAGCGATATTGTGTGACCTTTGACACAATAGCATCACAGGCAGTGATAGCCATGCAGTCCAAAAGATAGCTTTTGGTGTCATAGGCAGTGATCAAAGGTTAGTTGCTTGTGATTTCTTTCAGTGTCTATGGGCCTCATTACAACCCAGGCGGTAAGTTCCCTCCTTTACCACCATGGTGTAAACTCATTTACACCATGGTGGATGGCGGATTTACCGCCCCATTCCAAGGTGAGTGGGGCGGTAAATCCCCATTCCCCATTTACCCTTCCCCATTCCCATTTTTGCCCCATAGGGTATAATGAGAGCGGGGAAGGCGCTATTTACGGCACCGTAAATTACGGTGCCGTAATTAGCACCAAGGCGGGTTAGCGCCTTGCATTTTAACGCCTGCTAAAAGCAGGCGTTAAAATGGTAATCAGGCGTTAAGGGTTAAACCCTTAACGCCTGGGTTGTAATGAGGCCCTATGTGTTAATATTTTTCGGAAATAGTGGGGGCAACCGAGCGTAGCGAGGGATCTATAAGGTTCTAGGGAGGGTTTGGGGGGTTTCCCCCAATAATTTATTTTCAAATATGGGGTTAAAATGGTGCATTTTACAGCAGAAAAGGTGACCAAAAAGCCTTTAGTTTACAATCAGTTCTAAAGGGGAACATGAAAATTCCATGTCACCAACAGCAGAAAAGAACATTTTACAACACAACCCATTTTAATGATCAATGTGTCCACAGTGTAAGACAGCACTGACAGCACTGTCACTGATGTAACACATTGTCATTCTGGTTGTACCCAAAATATGCCTCTGTAGCAACATGTCTATGCTGGCTGTTCCCAATTTAGGCCAGCATTGTCCTGCACAAAGCATGATTGATGCTGCCTGAGCATGTGCAGTGTGCCCGATACATATGGTAGCTTATCTCTGTAATACACATTACTTCTGTGGTGATGAAAGAAGCATAATTCAATTCAACAGATAAAATGTGGAAAAGCGATCACCCAAAGGTGAACCTAATCGAAGAAACGCAATGTGAGCACAATATTAAAGTGTGCAACCTAGCAGGCCTATTGCACACTTTACCTTTTCTTTCACCAATAAATCGGGGGAGAGCGCAAACGCAGTCCCCCACTACCAGAAATAATGCAGTTGTGTATCCCGCATTTGGGAACATAGCAGGGGTCAGCAAATCCGATGTGCAATGTGTAAGCCTCACCCTGGAGATCTGCCCTTGATCAGATTCTCCCCTGCCAGCTAAGTATGAGTTGCATACAAGAGGGCAGGGGTTGGGTCAGTTCTGGGAAGCCCTGCTAAGCGAGGGTGAGAAGGCAGGCCCTGACCCAGCCCCAACCCCCCACCCCCAGGAAGCTCTGAGTGTCTGCAGAGCTGTCTGTCCCATGTGTAGGGGGAAGCTGCAGCAGGCAGAGCCCAGAAGAAGAGCAGATTGTAGCGCAGTTCCTTTCTCCCATCAGGCCCTGCTCTGCCTGAGATTTGTATAAATAGCAGGATGGCTCGAGCAGGCCTGTTGCAGTCTGCCCACTGGCCTGTCGGCTCCACACGGGCCCATGGCCCTCCTGAGCGGAGCTGCTCAGTGCTGGCCCAATTGACACCATCATAATCATCCTGGACCTCGACGCTCCACCACCCCTGAATCTCAGAGTTCTGCTCAATGACAACGCTGAAGCTTTGACATTTTTGCCATAACCATATGATGTGTTGTGTTAGCCAAGCCTGCACAGCGCCAAAGGCAAGTATTCCCTTGTCCGGGCCCAGAGGTCACTGAGTCTTCCAGTGCCATCCACTTGGCACGACCTATTGTTCCCAGCGTTTTCTACCAGCAAATCAGCACCACTGCCAAACAGAACTGCATCATTGGGGCCCATCGCTGCTGCTCTCCGACTTGACCCCAGTCCAGCGCAAAGGCACCCATGCTTCTGGTCTGATGCTGAAAAGCCTGGCTCAGCTGAGACCCGAAAGACAAGAACTAAGGTATTTTGGGAACATAGTACTATTGCTTTTTGTGTTGCAACTGTATCAGCTCACACCTCTCCTGAAGGGTATAGGCTGTCCTCAGACTCTGCACCCAAAGGAGTGAAAATAAGTTATACCTGTTGGGCTTGCCTGTTTCACTTTTATGATTAGGATCACTGCTGCATGGGTATTAAGCGCGTTAAAAATAACCAAATAACCTATCACATCGGATCATATCATAGATCACAGATCAAGATCATAAGCACCTTCCAGAAACCTTGGCAGGTGGTCCACTGAGGCCCATTTGCACGTTGCAGTGTGTTATTGGGGTACTACTAGGGTAACATATTGTGCTGTACATGTGGTATTCGCCATGCTTGGATACCCCACTGGCCACTTTTATAATATCCAATGTACTTGGTATAATGCATGGACATTTTCATCAATCCGCACTGTGCTTAGAGGTAAACGTAACTGAGCTCCCTCTATTCTTCTTTGTCTCGAGACGAGGAAAAAAAGCATTGCAAAGGTTATGTTTCTCAGCTGATAAAGGTTCATCTTTGGTGACATTCGCAATTCAAAGGTACTATTTTTGGGGCAGACAGGCTGTGTCGCTGCAACCCCTGCTAAACATATGTCCAGAGATGACAAACCTTGAAAGTAACTCTGCACAATGGCCCTCTGAGCAGCGGCCCACGGCTAATCAGGGGTTCAGGAATCTGCTGTGCTGCCCACGCCGAGAGGAACTCCTGCACAGCACCTGTCCACATAATCCTTTGCCCAGGCCAGCACTCTCTTATCCTCACCTCGCCACCTCCTCCCTTCATCTCGGCTCACCTTTTGCCCCTCGGAGCACCATGCAAGAGAGGAACGGGCATCTCTGGGCCGGAGCCCGTTCCTCTCTTGCATGGTGGGTCATACCTGCCTGAAATGGGATATTTAAATGCAAAGCAATTGCTACTATATTAATCCCATTGTTCATAGTTTGTGGGAGTACTGGGCAATTGTATGGACCCACGCTCACTGAAAATGAATGGTATTCGCGAGGTAACCCTCACTATGCCGTGATACAAATTAGTTTCTCCTTCCGCCATCATCAAGTCCCAATATCTTCTTGACGAATGTATTTATTTATGCAATGTTTGTCGGATATCTGACAAACATTGCATAAATAAATAAATTAATGTTTCGTGGCTGAGGACTGTAACTACCTCTGTTGACCCCATGGGGTCACCAGAGAAAGTTACAGTTTTGCACACAGGCACATTTACTCAAACGTTGTCCAACATACGGCCTTGCGGGCCACATAAAATGTCTTGGCGGGCCGCATTGTGGCCCGAGGGCCATATGTTGGACAACCTTGCTGTATAAGTTGAGTCTGCACTAGTTTTCTTTTACAAAGTTTTACTTTTTGAGGAACAGGGTAGGTTTTGAGATGGGATGCGTAGAGTGCATGTAGTCTATTGTACTCTACAATGCAAGGATTATCAGTGTTCAGTTTACTTGCATAAAACTTTACTAGAAATAGTGCTTCAAGTGTACATAGACATGACAATGCTACGTAGCTCATGCCTTCTTTAAACACTGTGCTGCCAATATCTATCAATGCTTGATCTAGGGTAAGTCCTTGTGATTTATGAATGTTGACTGCGTATTCTAGAAATAGAGAAAATTGTTCTCTGTGTACATACATGTCTTTGAAAAGAAGGAATCGGGCTGTTGAGGGTCCTATCCTTTTAACTTCTGAAAGTTTGTCAAAGTGAATATTGACAAACTGAATGTTGTTGTCACGTAGGTATGTTTGAAAGCCAACAAATGTACCAAGTGCTCCATTAACTAGTCCTAGCTCCACATCAAGGTTAAGTTATAGCATTACTCTACAGTTTAAAGACAAGTTAACATTTTCTCTAAACCAGCTTTTTTAGAGATATAGTTTGTTTTCTAGGGTATTTAGTCATGCTGTGGCTTGTTCACACATGGGTAGTGTCATACCATGCATGTCCAGTTTATCTGTGGAGTAAATATGAACTATTGGTTGCATTACTTTTTTCAGCATTGTTTCATTGAATTGTGCAAAGCTTGCTTGCAGTTCACATCTTTGTGTGCTAATTGTTCCATGACATCAGTAGCACATGAGTTATGCCCGTAGGGTATATGGATGTGCCTGGTATGTAATATAGATTGTGCTTCTTTAGATAGTACACCAACTCTAATACTTTTCAAAATGTTGGCGTAGGTGAGGTCTGTAGACTGACGCATGTTTTCAGTTAGTTCTTTGTAATGGAAATGTTGCCAAAGACTTACATTTTCTAAGCTGCCAAGAGTTTTATGGCATAGTTTTTGTCCTGGGGTTTTAAAAATAGGTTCACCTTTCACTGGTGTTAATTGAAGAAGACCTCTGAAAACAATAATGTGTTTTCCTCCAAAGAGTTCTTTGTAGTCCGTTTTGATTATCTCTTGTAATCTGAGGTGAATCAAAGTCAACATTAGGTTGGAGACCATGATCACCTCATCTATTAGGAGCATTTTTATTTGTTTCAAAACTCTTCATAGTTCCATTTCAACGTCTGCTTAAAGTTTATAGTAGTCTAATTTGTTTTGGTTTTCTGCTGGAAGGAGTATTAATGGGTGTAAAGTGGCACCGCCTATGTTGTAGGCAGCCCAACCTGTGGCGGCAGTTATAACAGATGACAGTTTTTTGTTTGTCAATTGTTGGAGGAACTTGCTGATGATTTTTTATTATAATATGTTCCCTTAACCAGCCTGACCACTTACATATAGCCTTATAGGTTAGTAGTCTTGATAGGTACAAATTTTAGTTTCGTGCTGCATACCATGTTGACTTTGTTTAGTTACTTCTAGGTAAATGCTACGTTCTGTATAGTAAGTTGTTTTTCAAAATGTCTTGGCTGTTTGGATAATTGTTGACTATTGTTTCTATGTCTTCTTAGGATTTGAGAACTCTTTTTTTTGGATTTAGCAGGACCAAGGCTTAGCCATACTATGTTTTCAGATTTCCCATACAAGGCAGGTCCGGTTAAACGGTCTGTGGCTTCGTAGCAGCCACATTCTCTATGAGAGCGCATTTTCATGGCAAAGCTGTACAATTTCTGAGACAGTGTTTTGTCAGATGATATGTCATCACAGAGGTCTTTCAGCTCTGTTTTCTCTGATTTGGTTAAGTAGGCTGTGACATATTGTGCAACCGCAGTGGAATTGTCTGCAATGTACTGCACATCTGTATTTGCATTCCAAAGAAGGGTAATGATTGTATTGTAATCATTGATGTACTTTGATCCTTCTATTCTTTTTATGCAGTATGTGTTCTTAGGTGATTTGCCTTTGACACTAGGTCTAACTGAAGACATGAAGTTGTTCACTTCTCCTGTTGCTGAAACTGGTCTAGGGAAACCAAAGCAGCATTTGGTGTATGTCCCTTTGTTTTTATATTTGTGCCGACAATACTTGCCACACTTGTGTCTTTGAAATTGTAAAATGTATGCATGTAGGTCGCTATGTGTGAAGGGATTTCACAAATGACATATTTCTGAATGAACTGCAAAACAGTGGCATCACTGTCCTGACCAAATATAGGAGCATTTTTAATCAACAAAAGCATTTGGATGTGTGGTACTACTCTGGCATGGTGTTTTCTTCTCCAAAAGAAGAGTTGTACTTCTCCGAGGGGAGCAACTGTTTTATTACAAATGAAGTGTAGCATGGCAATAAAGAGATGATGGAAGTATCTTGATACATTTACAGGATCAGGAGAGCAGAGTTCTCCTGGTGTTTTATATCTATATTTCTTTTTTGTTTGTTTGCTATGCGTAAGAAATTGTGCAGGTCTTCCCATGTATACTCTGCACAACTTAATGTCACAACTCATGTGGGTGGGTCAAGGTTTCTTATCATACAGAAAGTCCACTAGTTTCTGCCAAATTTGTTTGCCTTTTGTAGGTACACCATTTACTAGAATAATCAAAGATTGATCTATTGGCCGTTGCACTACCAGAGTGTCTACATTGTCTTTGAGATCTAATGGCAAAAAAACTACTTTGCCACAAATGCCTTTCAGTGATTCAGAGGGAGGTAGTGTTGCTGTTTTTGGTTGAAGGTGTATTATTGCTTGAAAGAGGTGCACTGTTTGAATTATAATGCTCTCATACAAGTTAAGTTGTTGGAGTGGTTTTGGCAGTGGGAATATTTCCAAGTTATTCATTATAGCACGTAAAGTTATTTGGTTGTTGTCATGTTTTGCAGTGCAGTATCTGCAAAGTATTAAGGGGTTAGTAATTTTGGATTTGTTTTATGTTATAAGATAGATAGCTAATGGGAACCACTTGGATTCCCCATTGTCTTCTATTTTGCATATTATGTCTACAGTTTGTGTGTTCTTTTTATAAAAAGTTCTGTGGCAACACACATACACATGGTTTGGTACTTCACCAGATGTGATTTTAAACTTTAGTATTTCTTTATTTTTATGTGTGTAGTAGAAGGTTGACATCTGTAAGGTTGTTGCTACTCTGTTCTAAAGATACTGAATTTTGTAAGTGGGTTTCACTTCCAAAATATTTGCTTTGGATGTGCTCTATTTCTTCGAGTAGTTCTTTGGCTGTACTATGTAGAAGAATGTTATTTAAATGGACCACAGCTAAAGCAGGACTTTTTGCATAGCACAGTTTATGAACAAGATCTCTTACAGTTGAATGGTGTGTTGCCAACATTCTGATGCAGTGGAAGGTGCTTTTGCAAGTAGGTCCAGAAATTGAGGCTAATGAATGTCCTTATAGTCCTCTGTATTTGTGCACTGTATAGGAGTCCATAGTTTGCGATAGTTTTATTTTTAATTTGTCTTTGCCTTTCATACACTGATTGAGGAATTGGCATAAAGATGTGAAAGACTTTTTGCATACATTACACATTGATGTGCACGGCCATTTGTAGACTGGACGTATTGGTTCAGTGTAATTGAGAGTTGATGCTAAGTTTGCTGGGGATATTTTTGTGAGCAGTGTTTCTTGTTCCATGATGGTATTGTTAACCTTTTCATACCCTCATCCGCTGCTCTGTATGGCAATTGGGTTTGTTTGTTTTTGTTTGTATGCTTCATCATTGAAATATGGCTCTGTGCTGGTGGTGTGACTCCACTCAGCTGCACAGATGTTTGCAAAGCTATCTTTGTTGATATTCTGTTTGTTGAGAAGTCCTTGTTGTATTTTAGGAATTTGTTTTGTTAGTTTTGTTAGTGGTTTCAATCTGTTTACAACTAATATATATAATTTCATTGTGAGAAGAATTGCACTATGAGAGCTTCCAGGATTCGTTTTCTGTGGTAGATTTTAAGGGCTGAGCATGATTTGTCCCCTTATTTTATAAGGCTCTGAAGGACTGTGTGGTTGAAACATTTTTGTAAAAAATTGTTTTTGGTATGCTTACTTGTGGCTACATCAGGATCTATAGGTGCAGTGTTAGCACTAGAGGTAGTTGCAGTCTTCTTAGCACATTTCTGTTTAGTTTTACATTTTGAAATATGAATCAAAGTTTCTTTCCTGCAAGCTGTGTTAGTTTGGCTTAGAGACTGTATTAAGTGTTTTCTTTGGCCTTTTTCTATAAATTCTGCTAGAGGTGTATGCCTATTTTGTACACTTTTAGTTTGATTTGCTTTCTGTCCGTGTTGCTTTCTTCGGAGTTGCTTTTTGGTAGGCATTCTTTGGTATCTGTTGGAGAAAAAAAGAAAGTGTGGGTTGGGAGGTTATGCAATGTATGTGTGCAATGTTCATGAGTGTCTGAGCATGAGGGTAGTGTCATGGTCATGAAGTCAGGGGCACAGGAGACCTGGGTGGACATTACCCTGGTGCCTTTGGCGCCAGGCTCATGAACAAAAGTAAAGAACATCCATTTAACACCAAAAGCTTTTATCATGGACATAGCATTTCAGATGCATTAACCTTGAACATTCCATACATTAAGCAGGATGCATTAACCTTGAACATTCCATCCATTAAGCAGCCCCAAGTGTATTCTTGGGTGTGGCTGCTAATGGATTGCCTTGGCATGTGCTCACTCTCTAGGAGTGGCAGGGTGTGGCTGGTAAGCCGGCCCTAATGGGCGTGCCCACGATCTCAGCTATATAAGCTAGCCCGATCCTCAAGACAGACTCTTCACGTTATTCTGCACTTGCAAGCAGCGTAACGCTCACCATTGCCTAAGGTCAGACTTACCTTTGAAGATCCTGCTTCCTGGACATCCTGCTTCCTTCCATCATACTTACCAACTAGGGGAAGCTGTTCTTACCTGTACATCTCTTTGGCGAACCAAGTATTCATCTTTACACTTTCTGGAATGCCGAAATCTTCATCTTGGCACTGCAGCACGACACGCTACCTTGTCGACAGCAGCGCCTGCAAAGAAAAACAGAAGACAAGGTTAGACATCAAAAAAACTGTCAGTTTAAGGTTGCGCTTCGCCATACTTCGTGCTTTTCCTTAAACCATCACTTACCTGCTGTTGAAAATTGCAGTAGTGACCATCTTCCATCCGGCCGCGTCTCACGTCTCACAGCTGTATTGAGCCTGCATTCCCATCTAAGGGAAGAAAACAGAACAGTGACATTAAAGCGAGCATAAATAGGAGCAACATATAAAGACATTAAACAGAAGAAACAGCATCACAAGAGCTCAATAAAGACTTACCAATCATAAGGAGAAGCATAGTTGCAGCTGGACTGGACTAATCCTTATCAGGGATCAGTGAAGGAACTAGATCCCATTCAACGTGCCCCTGCTAAAAGTAGCAGGGCGGAGAGCTTATCTTCTATAATTCACAGGTCAGCTTTATGGGCGTGCGTATGCTCACAGAAACTGTACTGTGGGGTGAAGGGTTCAAGAGGTACAAAAATCACAGATTGGCCCACTCACACACTCTTGTCTCCACGCAGGAACAGTATCACCACGTACCACCGCTCACAGTTTTTCTACTGAGGGTGCGGCCTGGAGCGGGTGATTCAAGTTCAGGGAGGGCTGCAACTGTGCCCCAACGCCTTTGCAGAGACCAGGTGAGCGTAACAGGTAGGCATACATGTGATTGTGGAATGGGCTGTTACTTCAAGTTGGGAAGGCTGTACTCGTATCTGTGTCTTACTTTACTGGTGTTCAGATGGCAATACAAAGTGTGCACCTGCCGAGGTGCAATCAGTAATACTGAATCTAATGCTGTGGGGTTGATACAATTATTTTCCTACAATACAAGAACACTACACTGTTTGAGGTTTGTAAGAACACTACAACAGTATTGCACTTACTTTGTTGGATTCAAGGAATAGGTTTCTTATGGGTTCTGTTTTGTACTTGAGATGCTACTGGCCTTCAGGAGTGTGGTCTTCACTGCAATTGCAAAAGAAGGACATTAGTATATATGTGTGTTAATGGCACAGTAATTTCACTTGAAGAATAGATTAGTTACATTTACAGAAGGTTTTCTTTCTAGGAAGAGGTATTGTATGTGTTAAATTGCACAGCGTTGTGTATGAATGCGGATTTTGGAGCATCAACATCTTTGCTACTGGGTTAGTGGAGTATTTATAAGTGTGTCCTATGAGTTGCACTTTTGAAAGTGTATGTGTTGCTGTTGCACAATTTAGTGAGGAAATATGATTGTAGGAAGTTGTAGCAGGGCGAGATAAAAGCTTGGAAAGATGTACAGATTGAAAAGGAGAATCTGTGTGTGTGTGGAATTCCATTAATTTTTCTGCGCATAGGTGCTTGCTACATGAATGGAGGAAACATTTCAGTTATTTGATTTGTTTATTCGCATTTCTATTAGCACTGTTCTGAATGTACACATGTATTTGTTTGGTTGTGCAAGAATGGCAAGTGGCAGGCACTCTGGTGAAATTCATGCAATGTATATGCTTGCAATGCTTTGGTAAGATACAAGCTGGTTTCCTGTTTTGTGTGCATTCTAGGAATTTCATAATAGTGTGGTAAGGGGGAAGTGCTTGTGAAAATGAAGAAGGACATAAGAGAATAACAGTTTGCACATTACAATGAGTGCTATGGGTAAATGAAAACTTGGGAAGCAGACAGATTTGCAAGTGAACTTGATTATAGGAGATGGGAGAAATTACGGTATCCTTTTATTGCAGATAATGCAGGGTAAGTAGCAGGTACCCTGTTAACATGCATTTATAAAATAATTGCAAAGGCACTGTACACACAATATTCATACCGTAGTTTGTTTTGATGAATGCAGATGTGGATGAATCTGGAAGGAGAAATCTTGGAGAGTTTTACAGTAGTTTTTGCTGTAGGCACATTGCAATCACAGGAGACTTGTACTCAGATTGATGAACAGTACATCTAAAGTGCTGAATTGTGATGACAGAGTTAGATGTAGAGTTCTTGGATGTGATTGGTGCATGGGTGTGTGACTGCTCATGTGTAACCACTGGGGGAGTAGTGCAGAGAGTGATGTGGAAGGGGAAAAATGGCTGCCACTGTGTTACGGGGTCTGCGGACACCGTGGTAGTCCACGGACAGGGCGTGCCACATCCGGGGCTTCTCAGCATGTCTGGCATGGAAAGGGGACTCTGGGGATTAGCCAATCAGGTGTTGAAGTTGTTATTTGTAGGAAGAGAGGCTGTGTGTAGTGAAGATGGCAGATGTGATGAAAGTGATGGTGTTGGTTGTTGGAGATCCATTTGTAAAGGTTTTAGAGAGGTATGCTAAATCTAAAGACAAGGCTGCCAATTTTGGTTTTGAAGGAGTGGAGGGTTTGTGGCCAACTGTGCCTGGCTCCAATATGCAGGCAGTGGTTGGAGTTTGTAAGAGTGTGTCCATGTGGAACAGTCAGATGTAGTGGTACTGCATTGGGGTGCTGTCCATTTGGGATACATCAGTGCTCCTACTTTTTTGAGTGCTCTTGAAAAATTGGTTCAGGGAGTGATGGTGGTTCTTCCAAGTGCCAAGGTTATTTTTTCTGACATGCTACCTAGGGTAGTATGGGACAATTGTAATGTTTTTGTCCCCAGCAAAATGGTGCAAGGTGTTTGGTTAACAAAGACATGTCCGTTTTCTTGTTTAGAGCTGGGATGTTGTCCTGTAATCATGAGAATATTGATTCTATTAATGTACATTATTTCAAAGTAGATGGCATTTCTTTATCCATACTGGCAAATGACAAGTTATTCCAAATTATAAAGAATGCTTTACAGAGGATAATGTAATGAAATCTGGAGGAATAAGTGAAAACAAAGAAAAAAGGCTCTTTTCAGAGCTACCATCAAAGGGGAAATGGAGTACCCTGGTTGCAATTTCTTTCCCCACCCTCACAGATTGCACCATATGTCCACAGACACCGCAGTAGTCTGCGGAGCGCACATGTCACATCCAGGGATTTTGAGGCTGCCAGGCATGGAAATGGGACTGTGCAGGCCAGGGGATTGGTCAATAAGCTTTACTGGGTGTGATGTGTAAGGAGAGACTTTGGCAGAATGTCTGTTTGCTGAGAGTAGAGCAGATGGCTATGGCTGTGTCTTTCAGGAGGCAGAGTGTATGGAGTTTGGACGACTCTTGGATACATTGGTTTGAGGTGCATAGAGTGCTATGGAGTGGCTGTACATCTTGGATTCCCTCGTGTGGATGTGCACTGGCATGGAGCGCGTGGAATGAAGTCGCTGGATTTGGTTCCTCTTTGTGCCACTTTGTTGACACACTATCATCCAGACATTATTATTATTAATTGTGGAGGGAACAGTTTAGGACATAGTACTGGAATCTCCTTACAGTTTGCAATGAAAGAAGGACTTGGGTAAGTCATGGTCATGTTTCCAAACTCCAGAGTAATTCTTTCTCGTATTACACAGAGACAAATGTGGCTGCATTCTTCTTTATTTGGTCCGCAAATGGAGAAAGCGTGGCGCAATGTCAACAAGGCTGTTTGCACTTTTTTGAGCAATGTTGGCATGTCCTCTTTTCACAATGAAAATATTATGTTTCGTAGCACAAACATTTTTTGCAGAGATGGAGTCCATTTTACTGATGCTGGGAATCACATTTTTCTGTGAAATATACAAAATGCATTGCAACCCTTTGTGGAAGTAAAGCAATACCTTTTCCAGTAGTTGTTGACCACTTGAACTTTTTGAAACACAAAAAAAACTACAAAAGGCTCTTTTCAGAGCCACCCTTTCCTCCCAGAGAAGAGTGTAATGGTTTTGATAGCGCAACACCCTAAGAATTTTAAATGTCCATGAACCTCTAAAAATACCCAGTGCCCTGCACCATTTCATTGGCACTTCTATTTTAAACTGTGAAAGGTCGCTCTGAGAAGAGCCTTTTTATTGTGGTTTTTGTTGTTTTGTATTTATTTTGGTTTTTCAGACATGACACATAAGGAAGGGAAGGGAGGGTAAGGGAGGGGAACCAACCACAGGGATAAGAAAGGGCAAGTGGAGAGAGGAAGATTTTGGGCGGGCCTCATTTGGGTAGGTGGCACTCTTTCTCATGCTCCCGGACCGAAGCCTCGAAAGCACTCCGAAATTGTTGCCCCTTGCAGATTACCGCATCACAGTACATAAACAAAACAGTGATCCTCGAAAGGTAAGGGTCTCCTGCATTGCGTAAGGCCTGCGAGGCTGGTTCAGGGATGCCCTGTCCCACAGGAGTCTCTCTTGTGGTGGCAGAAGAAGATTTGAAGGATGTTGTAGAGGAACTCAACCTACTACTTCGTTCAAATGGGATGTCCCTCCGAACTGCCACCTTGTGGTACGACCTAAGGTGTCGCCGCATGGAAGTGGTCCCGTAACTGTACAATCCGAGTTTTTCATGACTGAGCTCCATATGGCACTCAGTGCAGCGCACCTCGTGTGTACGTGCCTTGGATACCCCTCCAACGGTGGTAAAGAGCCTCCACACCCAAGACTCACGCTTGCTGGCAGTAATAAGGACTTACACTACCTCATCCTTGTATTCCTCTTTATCCCTCTCTACATCTCCACACCTGTTCCCCTCTGCAGGCCCTTGGGAAGGTGGTGGTGGTGGAGGGAGTGGGGGTGGTGCCTAAGCAGAAGCAGTAGCAGCAGGAGTAGCCATGGTTGTCATCTGATCTGGAAGGTTTTCCGAAAGTATTTCAGTCCAGCAGGAAAAGCAATGTAAGCCAACAGCAATATGCAGCAATGCTTTGTCTTGGTATCCAAAGACAGAATGAGGAGCAGCTCTGGGGTATGGCCTTTCATAACGGTGCTAGTGTGCGTTCTGCAGACAGCCGTGCTGCCCAGGGACACTTCAAACACCAAAAAGGGCTCAAAAAGTTCCAGAAAGTATCCAGATCAGTAGGGGCATAGTCTCTGACCTCTACAAGGGTGATGTTTCATAGAAAAACATCTTCGATTGCTCGAAAAAAGTGCTTTTTTGATGCCTGGGGGCCTGGAGAATGTCCATGGTCAAGGGCCTACGCTCAGCGTGGGTGCGGTCACATGGTGACGTCGCAGACATGTTCACGAATGGGGCGGCTGTCCATAGGACACCTAATGTGCGGGATCAGTTGTACGCATGCGTATGGGTGTTCTATGGACATGGTTTGGGTCCCCAGACTAATTAAAAGTGCGACACACGTGCAGCAGACAGTGCCGGACAGACGCGATGTTCATAGGGCCTCGAGGGTGAGATGCGCATGCGCACAAGTGCCCAGCAGACAGGGCTAGGGTCTCCAAACTAATTAAAGGTGCGTCACAACTTTGCGGACATCAGGGCAGGGCAGGTGTTCTATGGACACCTGCATTTTAATTGCGGAAAGACCGGACAGGTTAAGTGTCTGTAGGACACCCCCATTTTGATTAATGACAGACATTCCGGACAGACGCCTTGTTCGTAGGACCCCAAAGGAGAAATGCGCATGCGGACAGGTGTCTGTCAGACAGGGCTAGGTTCCACAAACTAATTAAAGGTGTGTCACAACTTTGCGGACATGCGGACAGGTTATGTGTTCTACAGACACCTCCATTTTGATTGCGAACAGTATGAACAGGTTAAGTGTTCGTAGGACACACCTATATTGATTGCAGACATTCCAGACAGTCATGCTGTCCACAGACTCACAAACTGGCTTTAAAAAGAAAAACACAGATACATACAGCAACAGTATACACATCACTTTATTTATATCCAAAAATATACAAATTATGAAAGAGAGGGGGAAGCAGAAATTGAGACATATACAGGGGAATTAGGATTTTCTAGTGGTAGGGTGTTAGGGGAGGAAGAGATTGAGGTCTCATCGTAAAGTTGTTGATGATGGGGAATTTTCGGGGACGGTTGACTGGGACAGGGAGAAAGGGTACAGGTGCACGTGGGCAGTGATATTTAATTTTCTCTATGATATATATTTGTACAAAGTCTTTCAAATCAAGGAAATTGTTTAATAATTTATCCATTTTTTCACTAGATGATTTTCGACAGTGTCAATTTGTTGTCCCATATGTTTTTGGAGTACTACATGATGTACTGTTTCTGTAGCATTGTTGCTATTTTCTTTATGTACTGTTAAAGAAATGAAAATGTGTTAGGTGCATGTGCAATAATATGTATTAATTGGCTTACTTTGGAAACTGCAGTGCGTACCACTAGGATCACTGTCTTCACTCATTTCATCCCAGGGAAAATTGTCTTCAAGCCACTCAAGGGTTCTAGTCATTTCTGTGTAAATAAAGATACATTATTTTTAGTGTACCCTGCTAAAGAAAGTGTATAGCTATAGGAATTAATGTAGTGTACTTACCAGTTTGTTTTTCAGTTTTGCTGTTATTGCTTCTTAGGTGTGCTGTTGATATTTGCTGTGTAGTTTCCGTATAAAGCAGAAGTGAGGTAATTCTGCTGGAGGCAATGGTTATTTTTGTTTTTGGTATGATCCATTATGTTGTACATCCTATAGAACTGCATTGTTGGTTTCTTAAGTATGCACTTTATACTTCTAGTTTATTTGTGTTTGTAATTCATTTATGTGCTGCTCTTTGAACATGTTCAGTATCTCTGTTGTATGCTACAAGAATGTAAGATACCCCCTGAGCTTTTGGACAGTTTGGATGTTACCCAGGTCCACGGACAGTCGCATAGTCCACAGACCCTCTGGCTATTAGCATGGGCTAGGGGGGTCAGTATGTGGTATGGTATATCTGCATAAAGTAAGGGTATCCTGGTAAAAACCAATGAAATTCAGTGAAAAAACGTTGTTAAAGGGATTTTATGGTTAAGTTGTGCTACTAAAAACCTATCAAATTCAGTGAAAAAATGTTGTTAAAGGGACGTTATGGTTACAAGTAAAACCGAAAAAACCCTGAAATTCGCCAGTTATGGTAAACTAAGCAACAATAATTCGTGCCACCACCATGCACTGCTAATACTAATACCCATGACATCAAAGATGACATCACGATTTTCAGGTGTTTTTCGTTTTTACATGTAACCATTACGTCCCTTTAACAACATTTTTTCAATGAATTTGATAGATTTTTAGTAGCACAACTTAACCATAACGTCCCCTTAACAATGTTTTTTTCTCTGAATATATATATACGTATATATATATATATATATATATATATATATATATATATATATATATATATATATATATATATACACACTACAATTGATGGGTTACAGTAATGCACTTGCAGTTTACCTAGGCCCTCATTCCGGGTTTGGTGGTAGTCATGGCGCTATTTGCGCCATGACTACCACCAATAACGCTACTGTGTCCGGATTGGTGCAATGGGGACTTACCGGTCTAGCCCGACCTTGGCGGGACCGGTAAATCCCCATTCACCAAACCATTTCCCAATCCCATTTGAGCCCCCATAGGGCTTATTTGCACCCTGGTTCCTTAACGGGTCCCGTCCATAACACCACGTCAGACCAGGCGTTAAAGTAGGGACCCGCTAAGGGACCTTGTAATAGGGCGGTAAGGGATTACCGGCACCAGTCTCCTTACCGGTTCTCGGTATCCCTTACCGCCCAACTTCGAATGAGGCCCCTAGTGTTTAAATTGCCAAACACCAGTATCCCTAACTCTCGCCTCCTCACCACTGCCATACTGGAACAGCAGGAGAAGGGCCCTATATCAGACCCCAAGTGTTATGCTATACCACATCGAGTGTACGAGAGACGATATGCACTCAGACAACCATATTGTATGAATCCTAGCACTGAAGGAGTAAAAGGATCTCGTGTGGAGGGATGCTAGCACCGACCACTGGATATCATGTAGTGCTGTGTGAAATCTGGCATGGGCAGAGTGATGTCATAAAGAAGCTATCCACAGACATGCTGAAACGATATGAAAATACTGAAGAGCAACGATGTAACTGAAGTGATAAGAGAAGCATGTACGAAACGATAAAGTAATCATATTTACAAAGAAGAATTAAGTATCTTGTTGACCAATAAGTGTAAATACGCAGCAATGCAAGGTGGGTAAGACACATAGAAGCTAAAATAATAATGTGTCAAGGAAGGCCATGATAGGAAAATGGACGCCGGCTCATGCAAAGATTAAATTCTGCTACTTCAGAAACATACCAGGGCTGCAGAGCTAGGAGACGTTGGAAAATTAGCTTAGTGTACAAAATAAAGAGCAGTCTATGTTGGCCTGGGATCAAGAATTCTATTTCAAGGAATAACTGCAAAGCACAAAGGGAAGCAAAGGGACAAGCCATGGAAATGAGACATGTTTCTCTTAGATTAAAGTAGAAGATAACATGTGCAAGAGCCAAGTATTGGACAATTAACAATGAATAATGCTCCTACAAGATAGAGTGAGCACGTCTCTAGAGGCCAAGAGGAGCATTGACAGCCAGCATAATTAAAATTAATAGCAGTAAATAGGAGGTTGAAATTGACATATTTGTGGTCTCTTCACACGTGATCCAGAAGATGATAACAAATGCTGTCCATTAAGCTGCGGGTGAATATAGTGATGTGCTTACACGCCCTTAAATGTCCTCGAACAGAGCACAGGCTACAAATTCAACTACAAACAGGAAACTCTGGCTCATGGCCGGACTGATGAGAGATGATGGACCAATTGGGAAAGTGGGGAGCAATCTGACGTGACTCAAGCATCTGGGTTTCGGTTTCCTTATGTGCTGCTTGTTGAGCCGAAAGTCCAGGTTTGGGTGGGAATGCCAAGCAATCAGTCGGTCTATGGGGCAACCTGCTATAAAATGTTGCATAGACCAATCTGCTGCCATTGTGTCCGCTATGATCAGTATTATACGTATTTAGAGGTAATTTGTGGCGTCTCACAGAGACAGCCAATGAAGTACTAACCCATACGTATTGTATAAGCAGATATGTTCCCCTAACCAATCCCTCCTGTCGATTGGTTTTACAGTTTGCCACGTAGGAGGACTTCATAGATGATGCATATTGGCATATGAAACATCTGTGTAATCAAGTGTGTGTGCGAGTGTGTATGCATCAGTCCGTTGTCTGCCAGTTGACCCCACTTTATTAAATGGAGAATAAAGTGGTACTTTGCCATATTCTTTGAGTGTGTCTGGTTATTTGGCCTGGGATCTTTATTGGTATTCCCATCTGGCATAAGACACGCTTCAAGGTGCTAGAGCACATAATACACGTGTATTTGTGACATGAACAGTTGATGACCAGTACTGTCACACATTTGAACTTTATTCCTGGACTAATCTGCAAACATGGTAATGCTGCTATGAGAAAACTCAGGAACACTGCATGTGGATGTTTTATGAATTAATTGTTGGCTAAAAGTACTGTGAAGCATTAGCATGTAACACCTGCATACGAGAAATTGCCATCACATTTCATTTAGGCATTTTAATGCACTATCACTTTTTTGAGGGGCTACAGGTACTGTTATGCACTTGCACGTTACCTAGTGATCAATTTGTAAACATCAGAAATGCTGCAATAACGAATCCAGGAATTCTGTATACACGTGCGTTTGTGACATTATCAGTTGGTCACTAGTACTAGCGCTCTTGCATTTTATTCTTGTATCAACTTGCAATCATGGTAATGCTGCTGTGATAAATTCAGGAACACTGGATTAATATGGTTTTGTGAATTAATTGCTGGCTAAAAGTGCTGTGATGCGTTAGCACTTTACCTAAGATGGCCGACATGGTAACCAAACCAGTCTGAATAAAACTTTCGGGCGGAATTCAGTAAAAACAGAAAAGGGCTCTAACTAAACACAGCAACCATAAAGATATGTGTTGTTATATTGAGTTGCCTTCCAAGTGAAACACTGTACGTGATCAAGCAGCCGAAGGGCTGTGAAATGCGTTGTACCGTGACTTGGTTGTTTTCTACTTGAATAATGGATTAAACGTTTTTCATTTTCCATTTCTTCATGCATCTGATTATTTGTCAGCAGAGCCGAGGATCTAGCAGCAGTGGTTTCCGGAGTGCAGTCTGGGGGTGCTTTTCTGCACTTGATGACCTTAAAAAAAAATGTATATATATATATATATATATATATATATATAATAGAAGTACACTTTTCTAATCAACAAAAAGTAAAGTGTTCACAGAGTGGCAATAAAAACATGAAGGTACAAACTCTCACTGCACACCACCACAAATACAAGCATGACATTCAAAGCATAACCACTCACTCCATACCACTTCAAATCCAACCTTAACACTCACTTCAAGTGTCAAGTTACCTAGTTGAAATGATTGTAAGGTTTAATTGTAGTGGCATACAGTGAGTGTTTGTACCTTAGCATTGTTATTCCCACTCTTTGTACACTTTACGTTTTGTTAGATTAATCTTAACTATTTGTTGAAAAAAAATGTTCCCCCTATAAATGTAGTGTTTTTGTGGGGAGAATGATATATAGTGTATGAGTGTATGTGTTATAAGTGAATATAGTTTTAATGTTTGCTGCAAGGGTATATTAGCATATGCGTGTATGGCACATGAGCCATACACTTTACATATAGTGCATGTACGCTATAGTTTTCATATCTATAGTTGTCTTTATGTACAAAATGCACATCTAGTACACATACCCATACATTTTGTATAGAAGCTGTGCATTGATTCTCAGCATGTGGCATGACAGTGTGTGATGTAAGAGAATGCAGGGTAAGTTTGTGTGGCGTAAGAGCATGTTGTGTTACAACACGCTACGTAACTGTATTTGTTGTATGTGTTTTAAGTGTGTGTGTGTGGTAAGAGCATGTGTGTAAATAGTGTGTGGTGTGTATGTCTTAAGAGCATGTGTCCTAGAAGTGGGTGCTGCAATACTGCATGGCATATATTTGTGTCATAAGTCTGAGTGTCGTGAATGTGTGCGTTGTAAGAATCTGTGTCATAAGAGCGTGTGTTGTAAGATTGTGTGGTGAAAGGCATACAAGTATTTGCTGTGTAAGCAGTGCTTTAAATACGATTAGAAATCACAGGGGGATATAACACCTTGTAATATAATGTTTGGTTGCAGGGCCGGCTCAGCCTCAAACCAGACATAACGAATTAACCTTTAAAAGAGGTGGGGTCTATCTAATCAAAGTAATTCCCTATCAGACCCTTTCATGCGAGCAATGAAAGGAAATACATTCTACTTTAAAAGAATGTATTAAATGTCATTCATGTGCAGTAAATATATTGACCAAAAATGTAGATACTCACATTTTTAATAGCACATGAAATCAAGATTGGTCAGCATTGCAAACAGCCCCACAGTTCTTTTGAAAGAAATGCAAGATTCCTATGGATTAATTAAGATCATGTTAATGGCAATACTTCAATACAATGTTTTCCCAAAATCCATGAGGGCCTCTGTATCTTAATTCTGTTTGTCTGATATTGCAGTACGGGGACAGAGACCTGAAGGTACCGGGCCAGTACCGGGCTGGTGGTGCCAAATTGGAAATTTCTGCAGAATGAATGCAGTTGTTACTCCACACGCCTTCTTCCCCCTGTTTCGTCATATCAGTCTGTTGTGGCCCCCCAATAATCACACTGAGCCAAGGGGGTGTGTTATTACTGCTTTATTGAGCCACACAGTTACTGCACTGTGGGGTAAACATATACACGCATGTGCATGGTAAGGGCTAGAATGCTGGGACGGCGGGAAACGCTAAGGAGCCCGGAGGTGGGCTCTTAAGAGGAGCGCTAGGGGAGCGGTGTCTCTTGTGCTCAGCCCCTGCTCAGAATGCCGGCTTCTACAGCTGACGTCCTTCGTGCTCCCGTAGTCTCGCGAGGGGTCCGGCTCTCGACTCTCGCGATGCTCAGGTCCGTACACAGTTGCTGCTATGAAATAACAGGGGTTTAAAGTAGAGGCTACACAGGAAGGCCCCTGGCTGCATCCAGCGGGATTCACTGTGTGCAGGGCCTCTTATTCCAAAATGGCAGGGCATTGACTGCAGCTGGAAGAAGCGCAAACGAGGGCCACTCAGTGACACAATGCACTTCTGAGAGCCCTAGGGATGGACAAAGGACACAGCATAGCAACAATTATGAGTGTTAGAATGCAGTGCGTGAGGTTTTTTTTCGAGTTAGTTGACACTAGGCAGCTGTGAGCGTTCCCATTGGCAGTGCCATCTGAGAACCCACGAGTTTACAGTGCCTTCTTCGGGAACCTGTGCGGGGAAGTGTTACGACTGGCAGGCATGCAGAGACTGAGCTCGTGCAGAGGGGCACTGTGTCACAGCAGTTATGACGAACCAGTCAAGAATCCATCAGACCCACCTGAGCTCCCAAAATGGAGGCTGACGGAAAGTGCTGGAGAATAATGACGCTATTGTGCCTTTTATTTGAAACCAGCCAATAATATCCAGTTACTGTGGTTGTGAGGCTGGAGGTAAAACGGGCTGGAATACTGAATAGGGAAAAGCGAAGTCACATATGTGAGCAATTAACAAAGGCCTCATTCAGAAATGTTCTGGTGCTTCCAGCAGCCGAGCCCCCACAGCCAGCATCTGGAGACCGTAATTCATCGGCAGGTTGTGCCATTTACTTACTGATGTGGGTTTTGTGCACTAGGGGTTTCGCCTTACACCTCTAGAGAAATAGCCTGCTCTTGGCTTCGCTCACGAGCACGGTGCCTATGGCTCTCGTGGCCAATGGCTGAAGAGAGGAGGGATTCAGTGGTGTACCGACCCGGGGGCAAGGAGGGCAAGCTGCACCCACACAGGCTCCTTTAAGGGCCTCACTGGGACATTTGTCAGTGGGACATCTCTCCCGTTTGGCACCTCAATGAGGGTGCCCAACGGGAAAGGTGTCCCGCTGGGAGGACAATGTGTGCTGAGGAATTCCTGCTCTGCACGGTCATTGTCCTGGCAGCACCTTACCCTTTCCAGACAGAGAGGTGTCCTGCTGCCAAGACAATGCCCCAAGGAGCTCCGGGCAGCAGAGGGGCTCTCACGTTGCCCTGTGTCAACAGAGCATTTCAATGTGAACCATTGGTACGCAGCGAGAGACGCCCAGTCCATACCCCACGCAGAATCCCTCAAATCTTCATCCCCTGCGGGGGTGGGGGAGTGACAGCCCTGCTGCAAGCCTTCACAGGTCTGGAGGCTGCCATCCGCCCCCGCCCTGGGGATTCAGGTAAGTGTTGTCTTTCTTCGTCCCCCCTCCCCTGCAAATAATCCTCTCTCTGCCCTCCCAACCCCACTTACCTTCTTTTTTCTCCTTTCTTTTTGGGAGCAAACGCGCTGGGAATACTTCTGTCCACAGCTCGCCCGTTCCCGAAGGCTGCCATGGAAAGGGAAAAGGGACTCTGTTTTCCCTTTCCTGGTGGCCATTTTTTTGTTTTCTATTCTGTTCCGAAACACTGCAGTGTTTCGAAACAGAAAAGAATGCCAGTAGTATTTTTGTATTTGTATTTGTTTATTATTTGTATCGCACACCTAACCCTGAGGTAACTGCTTGCTGGAAAAATGTTACATGTTGCAAAGACATAATTACATAACAAGGCATACATGGCGCCCATTGTTGTGAATAGGGTTGTGCTGTCGACTCAGTTCGAGTTGAGTTACGAATTACTGCAAGTTTATGTAACGTGGGAGCTCCGTTGTGTGTTCACGTTTATGGATGTGAAGGCTGTCAGTTTTTGGAGTGCACAGGGGTCTCGAGTCCTTTTTCTGTGTTTGGGCCGGCCTCCCGGAATATGTGCTAGATGGCGGTAGTCCGCCTTTTGTGTCTGTACTAGACGGTAGCACTTATGTAAATACGGCGCTGTTTTCATCCGGGGCCACGGTGATCGGCTACAGACGAGTCAGGTCCCGTACAATTTTAAGGTAAGGTAGAGGCCGTAGGGGACACATTTTGAGAGCTGCTTGGGAGGTACTATATGGCCATTGTGTCTATTGACTTGTCCTGTTCATACTTACCATTGTAGATTCGAGGTAGCGTTGTCAGTATGCTTATTAGCACACAAGCTACTTTGTAAAGCGCTGAGGTTGATCCCATAAGTGAAGACTGGTGTTAGTCTCAAAGTGGAGGTTATATATTTTTTCATCTACATGAAGGTGATGGCAGTCACATTGTGATACACCACGTTGGTGGAAGCTTGTTTGTAGACACTGGTGGATGTAAGATGATGGAGTTTGGAGACACAATAGGCCGTTATTATGTTTGAATGGTGTCATTTGGTTCAGGCACTTGGTGATTCAAGGTGAAGGATTTCATTATTTTTGTCAGGATATAAGGTTGTGCATGTGAGGTGCTTTTTAGTGATTATGTGTTGGACTTGTGTTTCCTGTTATTATTTTATTTGTTGTATTGATCTTGGGTAGGTGGGTGACTTGGAGAACCCATCTACTAAAATAAACTTGACTTGAGAAGTTTGATGCTATTCGATTGGGCAGTGTCAATAGCGCTACTTACAATCACTTGTAGAGGTATATTAGTGTTTGTTCTTACGGGGCAGGCCTCGTTGAGACCTGTACCTGTGTCCTCTGGACATCAATATGGTGTTATCTGGAGGTTTTGGGTTACTATGATCGTGTGGCTCACTGTCTTATATGTCGATGTTGGTTGTTAGCCTTTACAGGTGGCCCTATTTTGGATCGCCCTACCCCCTACTCAGGATTACATGGTGGTGAAAACTGATGTAAAAAGTTTCTCTCCCCTGAAGAAAGTTCTAGCATTCAGAAGCAACAACGAACTGAAACATGTCGGGATATGTTTGTTGTTAATCGACACTTTGTGTAAATGCATAGTGGATTGCAATTGCCATGTGTCTTTGAATTGTGGTATAATGTATCCCATTAGATTGGTGTTATACCTACCATGTGGGTCAAAATTTTGGGTTATATAGTGTGTTTTAAAACAAGTTGTTTTAAAAATGTTTTACTGAATTTGAATATGATAATTAAAATGATATAATCTATAAAATTGTGTTGCACACCAAGTCCATTTTGTCAGGACTAATGGGTATGGGTCATTGCTAAACATCTTCGTTTAGACAGATGAGCAACTTAACAAACTAAAGGTTGTGTACCTCTTCTTTTTTTGTGTACAAATAAAATACATAGGAACTCAGCAGAGAGGTCGACCGGGGTTACAGAGATGTCTGGCCTTCAGGTAAATACAGTTAAGGAAATGAACATCAGAGCACTATCAGAGCAATGAAGTTACGATGCAGATACCCTGGGAGCCAGGGCTTCAGTTGTTAAACTTATCAGCGAGCCAAAGTTTAACGCTGGATTTGAAGGCATTGAAGGAAGGTTCCATTCTAATGGTAGGAGGTAGGGAGTTTCAGTGGTTGGCGGCTTATACAGGTAAGCTGGCTCCACCTGCGGTTTTTAGGTTGAACTTGGGAGCTGAGAGGAGGTGAGTTTGGGAAGATCTGGTGGATTGGGCAGATTGGTGTATAGAGAACTTGTCTGATATTGATATTAGTACCCCGGTCTTGCGGCCCAGGGTACTAATATGAATAAGCCCCTCTCCACGGGGACATTACCGAGTCAAGTAATGCCCGGGGCCTTCGTTAAGTAACTATTGGCCCCTGGGTATTACCTGACTCTGTAATGCCCCCACAGCGAGGGGCTTATTGCTTAATTAGGCACTGATGGGAGGGAGGGGTTCTATTAGCAGGGGCTTGTGTCCCTTTAGAAATGTGCTGGAAGGGAGTGTTCAGCAGTGAGAAGGGTGCATAATGCAGAATGCTGCAGGCTTAAGGAAATAATGACTATGGGTTTACCCAAGGGGAATTTGTTAGGCTCACATTAACCTACATGATGCTATTGTGACTTTGCATGCAGGATGGGGAGAATAAAACTAAAGCCATTATCTTATTACTCAGCATATGTCTATGATGATGTATGTAGTGTAAAGTTAATTATGAAAGGATACTTTATTATGTAATGTGCTTTGCTTGCAGGGCATTGCTATAAATAAGGTATTATTTAAGCACCTTAATAAATATCTATATCAAACTAAACCTGTGAAGATGTGCTCAGTTGCTTAAATTGTCCATATCGCGGTTTCACCATTTAACCACAAAGTGTGTGATCCTGTTGTGAGGAATTCGACCATCCGCGCAGGGAGAGTGCACTCGTCTGGGCTTTTTTGATTTTTTGATAAATGAAAATGAATAATGGGAGACCAACCTCTGAGAAATGAGTGCTTCCCACATCAAACACATAATCACCTGTACTCTGGGAGGACACAGCCTATAGGCCCCGTCTTCTCCTGTCATATTCATATGGAATGTGACAGCCCTCGGTACATCAAAGCATTCCAGGAAGGGGGAATGCACACCTTCCTCCAGCCATGAGCAGCATAATAAAAATATCAAAGGCTCCATGTATCTGCATTACTTTGTTCTCCGACCAGTGGCAGTGCATACTTATGAGAGATGATTGAGGCAAGCCTGCCAAGTGGGCTTGGTTGCCGGAGAGACAACAGGAAGGCAGGACTAACACCCCTTTGGTGTGCAATGTGTCAACTTGAAGCTTATTTCCACCTGTCTGTATGAAAGGCAGTGAAATGCATGTCTGGGTCCACTATTTACTGTAGGCAAACCCCTGCACAGCTGACCCCATTCACAGGGGAGAAGTATGTGGTTTGGGGGTGACAGGAAGTCTGCTCTCACAACACACTTCATGGGAAAACCTGTGCTTTAATCAAGAGTCACAGAGGGCTCAGTTAACCAGACACTTGGATCTATAGCAGACAGAAAGATGGGTGGGACTTTGGTATATGTTGTCACCCCCTTGTTTGTCCTGTTGCAGAGCACTCTGGTCCTGACCCCATGCATAACAGAGGATTGTTGGTGGGGAGCCACGATTGGTTCATTAAGGTAGGCCTAGCGTACACCAATCACTGGGGCCCATTTGGCTTTAAAAGATGGCTGAACCCCTCACTTAGATCATCTGAAGACTTTGCAAGGAGTAAGAAAAAGCCCTCCTTTTGACCTGAGCTGAAGGTACAGTCTACCTTACATCTTTTGCCAGTTAAGGAAGGCCAGGAGTTCCAAGAGGGAAGCAGGATCCCTCCCCTAAACATCTCCCAGGGAACAGAGGGAGATACCAAACTCAAAGGACCCATCCAGCAGCTCTAGAACCGGTACCCAGCCAGCACACAGTGTGTCCTGCTAGGTTCTGACAGCAAGCTTCCTAGGTGGGAACTGCCAGAGAGCCTCTGGACAATGGACAAGGCTTTTGCCTGCTAACACCCTCTTGAGCTTTGGGCCGTCCGCCTTGAAAGGACACAAGCCCTGCGAAGAAGCTAGGAGGAGTGCAACACGAGAATCATCCAGCATCCATCTTTGTAAGCACAATTTCGAGACAGTCGAGTGCTCGAACTGCATCCAGCTACACCGCTGACTGTTGTCACGCCCGGGTTGCCAGAACAATCCGGGACACCTCGACCAGCATTCCAGATACGCGAACCAGCATAGGGAACCAGCACAGAGACAACCATTCTTGGGCCGAGCCACCACGCCACACATCTGCAGACGTCCATCCAGCCTTGCTTTGGCGAACTGCTTGCCGCCTGGTACCCACAGCTGTCTCCAGCCACTAACTCTGTCTCAAGGGCTGCAAAGCGCCCTGGAACTGCCTCAATGCTGTCGAGCACCAAGAACGTCTTCAGCACCAGGTACATTGTGGTTCTGTTCACCTAGTCCTTCTCCGAAAGCCCCTGGAGACAGTTGCGACCCTTTGCCCGTGTGGTGCTGAAACCAGATAACCTTGAACAGTAAGACTGATTGCTTTACCAACTACCTGTCAGTATCTAGAGTGCATCCCTTCCCTTCGTGACTCTGTCTAGCCTATGTGTTCCTTTACAGGGTGGGTTGTGATTGTACTGTTGCTAGAACTGTTTGTTGCAGTAATAATAAAGTAGATATGTTTATGCAACCTTGACTGGACAGTCCCTTTTATCATTGGGTAATTGTATTTTCGCTGTGTGGCAACTAGCCAACGATCCACGACCTTGTAGACATAAGTCTACCGTTCCGTCCACATTACCAAAATTGGACAAGGAGGTCTTATAAATCACTTTTATTCCAATCTGTTTGTATCCCTTCTGGTGTCCTAGAGGTGTGGTGCTAGTTGATAGTTTAGAAACCGATATTCATCCCTGGACCACTGGTGCCCCGGAGGTTGATTTGTCACACCTGGGCAGAGCATTTAATTACACATTGTCTTATCTGCAGCGCTGTAAGTGATTCACTTCAGAGCGTATTTTAGTATATCATGCTGTTATTTAAAAAAAAGCCTGACTGTAGAGTTGCTCCATGTTTAACAGTAGTGCAATTTAGGTATTTTGCACCACAAAGTTATTTGCCACTTGGCTTACATATGGCAACTTGTTCTAACATCACTGTCACGGTGCCTTCAAGTATCAGAGACTGATGACGCTCCTTGCGATGTCCTTTTCTGTGAAGTCACTTCTGTTGGTGCAATCCATATGCAAATTAGGAGGTTTCTGTGTATTTTGCCCCAGAGCGCCTGAGCAGAGCTCTAATAGATGAGTTCCCTTCATCTGTAATTATTCTGCTGTTTTTTTTGTTTTTGTTATGTGTTAAAATGCCATCTGCCACTAATGTTACCAAAAATGTAGATTGGGACGGGGTGGCGGTTTGTGGGAACGAATGATACCATATGGAATTGTGCGCTCTGCATTTTCTCTCCCCCTGCCCTCTCTACTCCCTGCTCATCCTCTGGCCCTTCTTCAGCCACCTCTCCTCCCTCCTTCTCTGCCTTACCTCTGTTCTCCCCAGATGAGGTTTCTAGACAAGTTCAATCTATGAAAGTCTCGTCAAAACAGGTTCGCCCCTGTTCCTCTAAAACCATCAAGGACCACATTGACACCTTGGCCCCTGCCTTGGCTGACTTCTGCAACCACTCCTTTGCCACTGGAGTCTTCCCTTCCCCCCTGAAGCCCTCCCTTGTACACCCTCTCCTTAAGATGCCCTCTGCCGACCCATCATGCCCCGCTAACTATCGCCCAATCTCCATCACTCCTTTCCTGGGCAAACTCTTGGAAAAGCTGGCCATCTCCCAGCCTGATCTTCACACTGAATCTGTCGGTTTTCTTCATGACCATCAGTCTGGCTTCAGGGCAGCCAGTAACACGGAAACTGCGCTCCTCAACATCCGTAAAGACTTGCTGTCCAACCTCGATTCCAACACCCCCTGTGTCCTCATCTTACTTGATCTCTCTTTTGCCTTTGACATGGTCAACCATGCCATCCTGCTCAACCATCTGAGTGACAACCTGGGTATCTCCGATCAGGCCTTGGCTTGGCTGACCTCTTTCCTCTCCGATCGTCCCTCCCTGGTCCAATTTGGGTCCTTTCTCTCCTCTATCTCTATATTTACCTGTGGTGTTCCCCAGGGGGCTAAATTCTCTGTGGCTGTTGAACCAATACCTGGCAATTCTTGCCTACTGCATTGCTGCTCTCTGCCCCACTGTTCAGTGCTATGCGGATGACACTCAACTCATTTAAGGCTCCCTTCCACCACTTCTTCTCTTTCTCTCATCTCTGACTGTCTGTCTGCTATCTAGGAGTGTTGTGCCGTCAATGATCTCTGCCTTTATGCCAGTATAACCGAGTTTCTCCTCATTGGCACCCTGCTCCCTCCTTTCCTGTCACTCTCTGGCTGGCCTCTCTTGGCCCTCTTCATGCTACCACCTGTGAGGCTAAAAACCTCGGGAACATCTTCGACTCCACACTCTCCTTCTCTCCTCGCATCTCTGACGTCTCTATGAAGTCACACTACCAGCTGCACCTCCTCAGAGGTATTCTTCCTTTCTTCACCTTCCCCCAGAAGCTCACTGTCTCCAGAGCTCTGGTTCTCTCTAGGCTGGATTATTGCAACAAACACCCTCTTTCTAAATCTGCCTGCTTCTACTCTCCACCCTCTGCAACTCATCCAGAACAGGACTGAAGATTTGTCCTTGGCCTCAAGCCCAGGGATCGTATATTTCCAGGACTGAAATCTCTGCACTGGCTCCCAGTGGCTGTGAGGATTAAGTTCAAAACCCTCTGCATTGTCCACAAGGCCTTCTAGGGACTGGGGCCTCAATACCTTCAACTCTCTCTTCCCAAATATCTTCCCTCTCGAGCTCTTTGCTCATCCGCCTCCAACTCCCTCAGGGTCAGTCGCTTCGCCAAGCAATTAGTCGGTGGTGGATCTCTTTCTTCGGCTGGGACCTCCCTCTGGAACAGCCTCCCTGCCTCCCTGAAACTTGAGGAGAACCATCTCCCGTTCTAGAAGCACCTCAAAGCCTTCCTCTTTGCTTCTGCTTTTTCTCCTCCTCTCCCCTGCTGAACTCCTGGCTGAAACCAAAACTGCCCTGGTCACCTGGCTACCCTATGATTTCAGGCCCAGGTCCCCTCCCCCGCCAGTTGCACACCTGCACGGCCTCCCTGGCAACCCCAGCACCTGGGGACTGTTTTCTGTATCCATACAGTCCTCTACCAGCACTTGAAACCTGATGTCTGCACTTACTCTTGCCCTTGCCACTAGCTGGCCGCACTTTGTATTTATTGCTTTTATTAATTCTATTTATTTTTACACTCAATCCCATGTACTGCACTGCCCCCTCCCCTTTTCCATTGCACTTTTCCCCCTCCCACTTCCCCTGCACTTGCGCGATCTCAATGTCACCTGGCCTAGTAAGATCGTTGTCTTTGTTCCCTCTGTTCCCCTTCCCTGGCCTCGTCGCGCCTTGAAACACTATAAATGCCATATCATATCATATGCCCACACTTTCCCACTCCTACCTCGCTGACGCTATATCACAAGGGGAGAAAGCGGCAAGACCCTGTCCCTCACAATGCTGCGGCGGCCCGTGGAACCGGCACTAACCCACTTCCTCACTTTCTCCCGACGGTGCTCACCTTCTCAACCCCGGGTAGGGGAGAGCGAGATGCTGCCTCATAGTACGAACGGCCTCATGGGACATCCCTCACAGCATCGGCTTGACTGCCTTCCGTGTTCCATCGCTCCTTCCCTGGCTCTCCCTCACATAGATCCCCTGCCGGTTATATTCCCCACGGGGACCATCCACCGGCATATCTCTGCAGGGGGACTACATTCTGCACTGAGGTGGAATCACCTCACAGACACGCCCGCTCCCCCTGCAGGCGGAGCGTACCATCTCTACTAAGAGCCTTCCTCAAGTTGGGAGCCCAAAAGCAATGAAAAGAATTGCCCTCCAATGTAAACATGAACAACACAGCCCATGACCACACAGAAAACCCTCAAACAATGCGGGTTTGTGCATCTATTGCTGGAATCTGACATCTGTCAAACTCTGTATTGAAAAGGAGAACCCCATTACATTTTCGTGGACGCCTATGTAGAAATAATTGAATGTTGTTATCAAGCTACTTTTGTAGGAGGGGGACAACGATCCTAAAGCCTACATTTCAAACTTTAACACCAGAAAACTCAGGATTGAGTGTTATTTTTCTCACTTGACCAAACTGTGTGATCCTGGGCGATTCCTTTGCAATGAATCCCTGGGGGCCTCATTAAAAGTTTGGCGGTGCCGTGAACAAGTGACCTGGTTGTGGTTTTGACCTTTAAGTGGAGGATATACCTCCATCACGATGCTGGAGGCAAATTTCCCACTTTCAAGCCAAAAATATGCAGATTTACCACGCTGAATTACCACTTAAAGAACATCCAACACAAATCCCCATGGAGTCCAATGGACTCCAAAAAGGGGGGTTTACACTTGTCTTGGCGGTAAACCAGCAGATCTAGTGATGAGGCTCTATACCTTTTCTCCCACTGGCTTCCATATTAAGGGACAGCTAGAAACGCCTCCCTTAAGTATGCACAAAGAGCAAAGAGACTCCCTCAGTCATGCTAACACATCAACATTACAGGATGTGGCCTGGCACGTGCTGTGTAAGACTGCTCGTGGACAGCCACATCCTTGTGGCACCCACTAGAAGTGTGGGTGCAGACGTGGAGCTATGTCTGACCACCTTAAATCTGTAACTAAGAGCCATCTGGCACCTGTATGTAATCTTGAATCTGTGTATCCTCTGTAACAGCGCCTCGATGCCTTATGGGCTGCAGGTGCGCTTAACAAATGCAAATAAATAAAATAAATGAAATGGTTAAGAGACTGCCATGTTGCTGTTGTTGTTATTATTATTAGTAGTAGTAGTAGTAGTAGTAGTAGTATTTTAAATAATAATATTGTGCAACGTTCACACGTCAGGCTGGTTTGCATTTTAGCGCACTCTTGACAATTCCATTTGTGAGCCAGGTTTTTCTCAGGGAAACCCCACCCCACAAAATTAGTATACTAGAATGTGTTTGGCAGCTGGGGAGTTTCTCTGCAGCATGTAGCTGGAATAGGGGGTGTTTCTGGTCCTCGAGCTACACAGGGAATTAATATCAAGCAATATCAATGATATATTTGGGCATGAGGAGTGGTTTTGAAGTTGCTTAGTCTGACAATTGATTGTTTGTGTCAAAAAGTAGTAAGGGAAGAGTTTAACTTGAACCAGGAGACTTTGGGGTCAATCCCAGCTTCCCCACATCAAGAAAAGGTGTGTGATCCTGGGCCGATACTCGTATATCGCTATGCAGCGGTCCATTTATCTGGCAAAAGAGGGAGTGCATAAAAGAGTCGCCACTGTAATAAAAAAAAGTGGTACAGATAGAAATGGAAAAGGGACTGGGCCCCTGAGTTCTAGGCGCTGTTGTCTCGGGGCAGTTCTGTTTGCAGTGACGAGCTATGAGCCCACCCTGTCGCTTATTTGTAGAGAGCAAGGTCTGTAATCGGAACGCAGAGGGTGTGGAACGTGCAAATTCAAGAGTTCCAAACTCTGATAAAAACGCCCTGGTATCATGACACATTACTTACCACAGAATAACTAGTATTCGGCTGCACCCATAGCCCATGCGGCATTCTCAACACCCCCCCCCACCCCTGCTTGCCAGTCAATGCCAAGTTCATATCCTCACAATATCCATACCAGTCTTGGCTCTCGCAACTCTCTCTCTGTCTCTCTCTCTCTCACACTCTCTTCTTCAAAGATGCCCTGACAGTCGCGCGCGCGTAACTCTGGCTCACTGGGACCTCATTCAACGTTATATAAACGCTACATTGCACATAGCAGCACAAGAACATGGGAAACTGAACCTAACAGGAAGCCCCGATACATAACATGCCTACAGCCTTTGGCCCTCTCGCTGTTCTAGACTACTCACAACTCCCAGTAACCCTAGCAGCTATTGACAACGCAGAGGGCTCATGGGAGTCGTAGTCTATAACATCTGGAGGGCCATCTGATGTAGACACCCTATCTCAGTGAGTGAAGTAATTGCTGCTGAGCGCTGCAGTGAACGCACAAGTAACACATACCCAGCCCAGTTGGGTTGTGTCACCTTTTCATCCGTCTGTGGTTGGCAAATTGGGTAATAGATAGTAACACTTGTAACTTACCTCACGATTAAATGGCAAAACACTGGGGTAGCAAACAGAAGAGGGAATTGTTAAAATAAAGATACATTGCCTGCTGCAACGTCGGCACTAGCCAGCAGGTGGAGATATAGTACCACAGACAATGTCCAGTTGCACGCTTTGCAGCACAGTTCCAACCGACCTAGAAACAACGTGTAGAGATGAAAGGCAAGTACACTTAATTATTTAATATGATTTATAGATGTGCCATAACACATTCAAAGGCAAGTTTCCCAAGAGCGAGAACCCGCGTGAAACTGCTGGGAAGGGGGAGGAAACAATATTTCCAGCAATGTGGAATTATATACCTGGGGAGTCCCCCCTAGAGCTCGGTGTTTAAGAGGGATCTATCCACTAAGCTGTTCTTGAGTGTCCCGCAGGCAGAGCTCAGCCCCGGAAATCTCCAAAATGTGCCTTCCACCCTAAGTTAAATGATACGAGTAACAATACTACTCTCGCTCACTAGGTGTCAGCATATTCCATGTTTAGATTCACATCATCAGTTTCAAAGGTTTATAATTACAAGATCGTGCGCTTTCTAAAATAAAAGGAAAGTATATAATACAATGTTTGTTTTTACAACATATTATATTGAGGACAAGTTTTGGAACAATTTAACACAATTAAGGCACTTAAAAAAGCATTAACCTAAGTGTATATGATTTCAATTTTATATTTGAATATCTTCATTTTAGTCAATGTTGTGGCATGCATATTGATTACATTAAACACACCTTTGTAAAAAAAAACTGTTTGCTCTCTTGCATTCCGTGTTAAAAATAAAAATAAAATAAAAAACTCACCTCCACCTGTTAGTGCACCCCTTTATTTACATAGACCAACGTGCTTCCAAGGGTTCTGAGAGCAGGCAAGATATCTCTAAGCCCCCGTCCAAAATCTTGCTTTGCAATGTGTTACGGCTCCATTTATTTCTTATTCGCTTAAAGCGCTGCCTACAGGTCAATAGATCATTAAAGGTTCACCACTGGCAGGTGGACAGCCTGTGCTATGCAACACAATGGTTGTGTGGTCCTGGGATTTGCCCAGCCACCAGATGAGTGCATTTGAATGCTGCTCTTGGTTCTTCCCAAAGAAGGAGGAACTTCGGAGGCATTTGTTGTAAACATTCTGTTTCTTTTTTTAAGTGGTTGCCTCAGGGCTTTAAGTGGGCAGGGGCCTGCCGGGGCCCACCCCCGACTAGCCCCAGCCGGCCGACACCTCAGGCAGACTGTGTAGAGGTTGCACGGTTACACGAACTGCCTGCAGGTGTCAGCACTTTGATTTAGAAAATGGAAAAGGCGGTGCCTTTTCTTTTTTCTAAACCGAAGTACTAACAGCTGCAACAAGCAGAAGGTGTAACCATGCAGTGTGGGCTGCCTGATGTCTATGTACTCGAAACAGGAGGGGGGCTGGACTGCCAAGCTCTCCTTTTGTTTTAAGTAACTAACTAGTCATCACCCAGCATTATGCTTAGTGATGGGCAGTTACTCGAAAACAAAAGGAGAGACTGGGCCCTCCAGCCCTCCTCCTGTTTCAAGTGCACACCTTTCACTCAAGGAGCCCGTGGTTAAAGCGGCTCCTTGAATGAAAGGGCTGCCTGCTGCATGCGAGACAGGGCACACTGGTGTCACACCTTTTGCTGCGCCCAGCCTGTTTTAAAGGAGGAGGTGGGCGCATTAAAGGTAATATGCCAGTGTGCCTTAGCTCCAACTTTTACCAGCTGCCCCCCGCCCTTAACCGAGTGGGGGGCTCTCATTAGGGGGTGTGTCCTTAGGCCACAGCCCCTAACTAGGCCCCCCCCATGATTTCCAATCACACTTAAAGCACTGGTGGTGGGTTTTAATACAAATTGCTAATATGTGTGGATTTAAAAACAGCTGAACCATTAAAACCAACACGAGGCACCTCCGAGCTCATTCAAGGTACCAAGTGGCAGGATATCACCTTTACAAATAAAACAATCAAAGCAGGGATGACATTTCACCAAAATGCCAGGGGTAGCGGAAGTGACATCACATGACATGACCCTTACCCTCTGATGACAACACAGGACATGATGTAATTTGACCCCACCCTAAAGTGACATCACGTGAAGCGATGTAACACAATCTTTCACCCCTTAATAAAACAGGAAGTGGCATCACATAGCATTGTTCCTAAGCACATTATTATAAATATGGTTACAATGTGATGTACATTTCATACAAGAATGAATGACCATATGTATCATTAATAACAGTGTGTATAGGCCCATATTACCCAATTAGAGTGCAAGCAGATGCCCAAGGCCAAATGATAATGATGTGTTATTATATAGCACTTACACGCTTTATATAGAACAAATATACATACAATATCACCCACCCTGTTTTGGTACTCATGTATAGACCTGAGAAGGATGAAACGCTGAGTTGGCCTTTGCCGTGCTTCAAACCTGAAGATCACACATACATTGCAGCAGTGAGCGCTCAACCCACTGTGCTATTTTACCAGCTATAGCTATTTTACTGGCTATAGTAACATGAGAAATTACATGTCTGAATGTTCTCAAAGTCAGAAAGTAAATTACACTCTATATAGGATACCAATAAACTGGTAACTGAGTTTTTAGAGCTGGCCTGTTCATCTGCAGGTCTTGTGCATAGTTGGCCATTTGACAAGCCTGCGTTGATCTACTTTTCAGGCTTCAGAGGTTGGCAAAATACATACAATTGGGAGGGTTCATAATCCTGTATTGAAGAATTTAGAGTACTGCAGGAAAAAACGCACACTCATACGACATTCTGTACTCTGACACTCGTTATCTCATACATGCAAACAAACACCCTGAACAGCATGCCAGGGAGATGGGGAAGATAGACAATTTACAACAAAGCATTCATTGTGGCACAGTGAAGTCAATGGCCTCTTGATGTGCTATGGTCAAACATTTCTACACTGTAAACAAGCTTTCAGGCAAAAGGATTTTGTCAAGTGACCGAGGACACCGAGATGGAATGTCTTGTGACGATCGTAACAGAGACAACAGCAGGAAAAAACATGCTATAACTGCAACTTGGGAAAAGCAAAACACATGTAGTTTTTGTCTACATTGTGAATTTGAGGTGTTAAGAACAGACAATATCAGTGAGTCAGTCCCTGAAGTGTGCCTGAAATAAACCTTTAATGAGTCTAGCAATTATTGTATAGACTTCCAGAAAGACAATTTGTTATTCCTATGCTTTCTTGTTTCGGGTCACTGCTCGAAGTGTTACACTTGTGGAACCCCCTGCTTTTTTGTTTTGTTTGTAATTTTTTTTTTTTAAGAGGCCGCAGCAAGAAAGCCAGCCACTCCAGAAACAAAGGGCCACATGGCACTGGCCACAGCCCAGGAGCTTCAGTTTAAAAAAAAAAAATGTACAAAATGTTTTTTTCTTTTTGCACCTTTTTTAGGGGCAGCAACGGAGACGTCAGGGTCGCACTTGTGACTCCTGGCGACCCCCAAATGAGGTCCCTGAATCAAACGCAGCAGTTGAGTGCATTGGACAAGTGGTGGGCATCCGGCTGGTGACTCCCTTTGGCTTTTTGGGGATTCTTGGATTGTGTGAGGGCACTGAAGGATTGTGGACAAGAGAGCAGGGGCAGCCGATCTGCAGTCCTAGAGCAATGCAGAGAACAGGGGTCGCTGTTTAGTTTTGGCTGATTGGGGGCCTGGCTGACATTGCAAATTGTGGAAATAAGTCTCACATTTTAAATACCTGTCACGTGGCTCCACAATGCCTATTCACAAAACACGACTATTGCCTTTGTCAATGCTTGTTTTACGATACCATTTGCACATAACAGCGGGCACTACTTGCGTTTGATGATACTGGCACTTGAACGCATGATCCCTGCACTTTAATTCACCTTCGTGGTGGACCTTGCGTCTGATGGCTATGTTAGTGACCGTAGAATAAGGCAACTTCTCTTCTAATCATGGTTTCCCCATTTGATTGGCTTGTGTGACCCCATAGAAATCCATGTATGTCTGATCCTTTTCTGCCAAGAAAGGCAGCGCCTCAGCGCCAACCAAACCCCTATAGTGAGCAGAGGATGCAAAGTGGTGCTTTACAATCCCTGCTTAGGCCATGGAGCAGGCAAGGGATCACACGCTTGATGTATTCCAGTATTATTTATTCATAGTAGTGCCCAGGTTTCCTTTGACTCTTGGGACCATATAGGCACTACCTTAATGAGGCAGATGCGACGACGTGTTCCTTCGTTCATCTGCCCCGGTAGCGGGCCGAGATGAGCGACTGTCATCAGCAGCACACACACTGTTGTTCTAGTAATCCCACATGCCATGATGTGGCACGTGGTGAGGCAGGGGTTCTCTGATTTGGTGTTCTGTGCAGTCCTTCTCTTCAACTCTAGGATCCATGGCCACCTCCAGCCATAATCCAGAAGTTCAAGCTCTGCCAAATATCCTCCTAATATTAGGGTTGTTCTTGAAATTCTGGATCTTGCTCATTTTAAGCCCAGAGGAACGCTTTAAAGCACATCATCCCCTTCTGATTGTTTGTCCCAAAATGGTAGAGTTAGTATAATGTGGTGGCCCTTTCAGGGGGTGTTTATAATGGACCCAATTGGACAAATGGCATTTGTTAGCTGGTTGCAATTGTTTATATTTGCGTCTCGACCCTTAACGGAAGATAAGCACAAGTTATTTGCAGATGAAACAAGAGGGCAACGATACCTCAGGATATTGACTTTTCCACAAGCAAGTGGCATGCACCAAATCTACCAGTGCATGGATGATTGACTGCACAGTGAACCCATTCTCAGCGTAGAGCTATCCTAAACAAGCTCCTTCTACCAACACGTGACCACGTGCACACTCACCCAAACCAGACGGGCCTAGCACAACACCTTACACACAGCCAAATTACTGACGTTGTGTTGGGAAAGGATTGACGAGCAGACCACCCGGTCGTGCACCTATTCACTACAAATAAACCATTCATGGAAAATACACATCCTGTGGAATCAGAAAATACAATATTAAGGCTTTTACATCATGCAAAGAGAAATACACCTGTGAAAACATAAAAATTGATATGAGGCTGGGAAGCCCAAAAGAAACACACCAACACAGGTTACAAAGGACATATAAGTGCTTTATTTAAAAGCTACAACAGTTACCAACGTCATTGACAAACGGATAGCTATTCGGCTCTCAGAGTAACGTAACGAACTTCAACGAGGGTTCGATGCATTAGTAGAGAGACCGTACATTGGAATACTTGGGCTTTTATATCCTTTATCCATCCCTTGACCAACCCCCTCGCGGGTTAACCATTCTTGGGACCAGGCCTAGGGTTCCTTGCCAGGTCAATCCTATAATGTATGCACTTTGATCAGTTCCGCTGATACAGTTGTTCATTTACACATAGGTCAGTGAGAGGACATGGTCTCAGTTCGCGACCCCGACAAGTGGCCTGCAGGCATATTAATTATTCGTGTGTGCGGAGGTCACAACGCCCAGAATCTCGCTCAGAATATCATTCAGCCTCCATTTTGATGTTCAGGGTGACTTCCACATTACAAGAGAACCTAAAATGGCGGCTAAATCCAAGATGGCGACTTACATTACTTTTCGTTAAGGTCAAGACCTTGCCGCGGAGTCTATTTACATGATATTTTAGACAACTTGGCGTAGGCCAATACACATTCAATTACTGCGATAGGAGGCATAATATTATTTCAATTCCAACAGACCCTCCTTTTGGCCTATGCCAAGTGCTAATATCATTTCTAATACTTTTGCAAATAACTCCATGTATTGTCATCCATACATCCCAAATCATTGTCTGTAATATCTATAGCCATTAGGTCGTTCATCAGAACCTCTTGTAACACAAACTCTTTGGATGCTGTATCTGGGGCATACATTCTATGCCCTATTGTGCTCACTGCTTGGGCACAACATCCCAATAGCATTCCACATATACCCGGAAGACATTGAAAACAGCAACAAAGGAATAGCAGGATCCCCAAAATAACCAGAATAACAGAAAGCACCTTCCAACCCCAAGATCGTAAAGAATCCCAGAACCAGGTGCTAAGATTCCAATCTCCTACAGGGATATGTACTTCAGAACTAAGAGTATGCAAGTTCTGTATTGCTTTAAAAATTGTTGGCGAGGAATCTGGTACAAAAACACAGCAAGCGGACCCCACCAATTTGCATACTCCACCTCGTTCTGCCAAAATGACATCTAATGCCATCCGATTTTGGAGTGCTACCAATCTTATTGCTTTTTGTTCTAGTGTTATATTGTAGAGTATGTCCGTGGTCCGGTTGATCGTTCTCTCCAGTACCCTTGCTAATCCCCTAATGTTCTCAGAGTTTGTTATTTGTCCCCAAAAGGGCACAACTGACTTTGCTATATCTCCCAATACTTGCCCAGGGGTATCTCCGTTCTTGTCCCGCCGTGGGCGAGCCTTAGAAACCTCTAATGTACTAGCTACGAATACCCCGGGTAACAGGATTCCTAAATAACAGGTTCCCTGCCAATCCTTGGGCAACCAGGGGAATGCTAAACTACCACAAACAAAATAAACAGGCCCCCCTACATACAGAGGCCTGTTTTCTCCAGTCAAATTTACAATGTTCATACAACCTTCAAAATCTCCCATTGGCCGAGTGCCATTTCTTTGTACACAAAAGGGGACCGAGTCCGGGCTATGATATATAGAGTAAGAAGGAGGCACAGCGTCCTTATTGCCTATCGGAGCCATTTTAAAGGAAATTAAAGTTTGAAAAGGAAGAGACAGTTTATCAGATGGCCTAATTGAAGCGACATTAGGTTTACTTATATTTGCAGAAAGCGAGCATCCCAGGGGAGTTAATTCACGTTTCTCGAAATCATTCAAATTAGTTCCATCAAAGTTCCCTGAGATGCTATCATTCCAACGGCCAAAGAATAGTGCTCTAAGAGAGGCATAGCAAGCAGTCGTTAAAGGTAAAGGGTGAATATACCATCCTAGTCCCTTGTTCCCATGTTGCGGTAAATGAGTGCAAATCCAACAATTACTCTTATTAAAAATGGCATGCGTTGCATTCATTACTATCATTAGAGTGTTATTATGATACTTTTGTCTATGTTGGGAGTCTCTAGGGGACTCCCAACATAGAAGGTGTACAGAGGGAGTCAAAGCAGTTGGTACAATCTCGGTCGGTAGTAGATGTAACGCTCACCTGATTCCCACGGAGGCGCAGGTCTGGCTTCGAGTGCTGATGCTTCTTCAATGGTGAAGCGCAGGACTCTGAAGATGGACAGGAAGGGCCCTCTACTCTGGCTTCTCCGGCTTGCAGGAATATTCCCCTGTGCGTGAAAAGGGAGTATTACCTACTGACTGAGTTATGCTTAAGCCTCCCACTCTCTTCCAACCCTCCTTGATACCCTTCCACGATTCCCCGTGAAGTCTCACCTTAGGGTCAGGAAGGATGAGCTCTCCATCCTGCTTCTGATGCAGGGGCGCGTTGAAACCCAGTTACTTCACTGGATTGAGGATTGATGGGAGTTCAGGTAAGCTTGACTATTCAGGTAAGGCTCTGTAAAAGTTCTGTTGCAAGTTCAAAAGTCCAAGCTTAATAATAATGTTCATTGTCTTTTTGCAGCAAGCGCTAATGCTTATGTCTTTTTTCCCCTTAGGGGCCGGGGTTCAGAATGCCGGAGATATGGCGCTGACCCGAAGTGAAACGTGCAGTTCCAATAAATGGCAGGTTAGTTCTGGATGAGCGCTCGGGAACTGTCTTTGCATACGCTCATTCAATGTCTTTGTCTTTTTTCCCCATAGGGGCTGGGGTCCGGAAAAAGCGGCAAGACCCGAAATGAAATGGGAATGACCCAACAGGTAAATCTTATTCCCTTCCTTCTCTCACCTCTTATTCTTGTCTTTTTCTCTAGGCTCTGGGAAGTGGCTGTGTATCCGGATGATCACTGCTGAAGATGGAGGCACCCAGGAAAGGTGAGTGAAATGCGGCGCTGCAGCGATCGTAACGAAATGCTTTTAAACATGATGTCTTCCTTTTCAGGATCGTCGGTGTGATGTCTCCGTGGTGCAGATTTAGCTGGTAAGGTCTCTTGTCTCCCTTTGCAGGTGACCCAGGATGCTGATAGGCGTGGCTGAAGTCCAGATGCAGGAGCTGAGACAGTGAGCGTCCAGCTGCGAGGAGCAGAACAACGCGAAGCGTGAGTTGCTGATCGGGTGTGGTTTAAATAGCTTTGGAAGAAGTTCCAAGTGTGTATCCTTCCTCCGATCAGGTATGTATCCTTCCCCGACCACACCCCGGTGGAAAGTAGTCCCACAGGTAAAGTAGTTCCATTCAGGCCTCAAGAGGGCCTGGATGTGGCAGCATGGTCTGCATCAAGTAAGTGCACAGTAAAACACTTGAACACATGTCTAGCGTTATGAGCCTGGCGCCTAAGGCGCCAGGACAGAGGTCCAACTTGAGCCTGGCGCCTAGGGCGCCATGACTGCGTCCAAAGTGCCCCAGCTTGGGCCCGCTGGCACTCCCCTGGGGGAAATTATGCCTGCCTCTGGGGTTGCTGGGTCGGACCTGGCTCCTTGGAGGTAGGCATCATGACAGTAGAGGTGTTAGAGGATAGATTTCTTCAAAATACCAAAGTCCTACAGGAGTAATTGCAAAAATAACAATTGGTGTTGTCACTTCCTGAGGGAAGCGACGTATCGGAGGCGACGGAAGTCGCAGAACATGAAACAGTGGTTTCCGGAAGTGATTTTTCAAAAGAGTGCAGAGACGAAATGGACTGTTCCCCAAGCTCCACGGGCTCAGAGAAATTCTCCGACGCACTCACAGCGCTGTTTGCAACTCCAAGATCAGGGACTGTAGCATCAGCGAGGGGATCTGCTTCTTCTGTAACGTGTGGCTTTGGGTGAGGAAGTTTCTTGACATGCGTCGCGTGGATCCAGTGTTTCTTCCCAGCCACCCGCACTGCTGTCCGGGTGACCAACAGCACCTGGTAGGGTCCCTTCCAACGAGGAGCGAGACAGGAAGACCTTTCGTAGGCCTTCACTAGGACCCAACTTCCAGGCTGTATATCGTGTCCTGGGCCCGTGAACCGTACAGGTAAAGCTGAAAACATCTGGTGATAAATGAAAAACAGGTTTTTAGTTAACTGGTTACAGTAGTCTACAAGCAATACATTTTCCACTTCTCTCAGGGTTTTAGGTTTTGGGAGACCCCAAATATTAGCAGGTCTCCCCATCACTACCTCAAATGGAGAAAGCCCAGTCTTAGTTTGAGGTGTGGTACGCATAGCCAATAATACAATAGGTAAGGCATCTGGCCATTTCAGTTTGGTATCGGCACATGTTTTTGCAAGCTTATTCTTTAAGATACCATTATGTCTTTCCACCAACCCAGCACTTTGAGGATGTCTAGCTGAGTGAAATCGTTTCTCAATATGTAAGGCTGTGCATATCTGCAAAATTACTGCTGCAACAAAATGAGGACCATTGTCCGACCAAATTACCTTTGGGAGCCCAAATCGAGGAAAGAATTCTTTTACCATAATCTTTGCGGTGGTCATGGCGGTAGCATCTTTAACGGGGAAAGCCTCGACCCATTTACTGAAGGCACAAATAATTACAAGAACATATTTCAGATTGTTACATCGTTCCATCTCAATAAAATCAAAGTGAATGACCTCGAAGGGAACAGAAGGGGGCCCAAAGCTTCCCCTTAGATTTACTGTCCCCTTACCCACATTGTGCTGTAAGTAGATCATGCAATTTCGAACATGATGTTTTGCAGTCTCCGGAATCTTGTTATTCACCCAAACTTGTTCTAACATTTTCGTGATCTGCTGAGCACACACATGTGTAGGACCGTGTGCCATCGTAATCATTGCCAGTACATATGAATCAGGGAGCAACCATTTTCCTTCAGATGTATCCACCCAACACCCATCATCATCTAGTCTCCCCATTCCTTCGGCCCACCTTTTAGATTCTTCTACTGTAGCATTAGTTTGAATATCCCGCACAGACCCAATACCTTCAGCCATTACATAGGCATCTTTTGTTTCCCTTAGCGCATAAATGTCTGTGCTAAGGTCTGTGGCCGTTTGCCTGGCTATCAGGTCCGCAAAGGCGTTCCCTTTTCCCACATCATCTATGACCTTATGATGTGCTGCACATTTCATGATCGCTAACTGCCTAGGGAGCGAGAGTGCCGAGAGCAATTGCACTATCAAGGGGCCATGCTGAATCTAGGCCCCAAGTGAGGTCAGGAACCCTCTTTCCGACCAGAGCCTCCCAAAGTTGTGAGCCACCCCAAAGGCGTACTGGCTATCAGTATATATATTTACTATACGCCCTTCGGAGAGTTCACAAGCTCGGTTCAATGCTATAATCTCTGCGGCCTGCGCGGAGTTATGCAAAATTCTCTTAGTTTCAACAACTTTACTCAATGTAGTAACTGCGTAAGCAGCTGTAGATGTACCATCTGAAAGTTTGAAGCAGGAGCCATCACAAAACAGCTCCCCTTCTGCATTGTCCAAAGGAGTATCTATAAGATCTATCCTTCCCTTTGTTTCTTGTTCAGTGGTATACAGACAGTCATGTAATTCTTCGTCACCGCAAACAGTGTTTTGCGGGAAAGGTAAGAGTTCAGCCGAATTAAGAACACAACACCTCTTAATTTGAATGTGCGGGGCAAACAGAATTAATTCAGACCTTGTTAACCGTGCAGAGGTGAGGTGTTGCATTGGGTTTTGTTCAATAGGATATCTGCAGAGTGAGGTATCATCAAAATCAAATCATGGCCTAGGACCATTCCCTCACTCTGTTTTACAGACGCGGCAGCAGCAGCGACAGCTCGCAAACATCTTGGCAAAGCGCATGCGACAGGATCAAGGGTGGAGGAGTAGTAGCCGCACGGCCTATTCTTCCCTCCGTGTTCCTGTGTTAACACAGCCAAAGCACATCCATCACATTCATGCACAAACAACACAAAGGCCTTGTCATAATTTGGAGTACCCAGAACCGGTGCAGAGCATAACGCGTTTTTGAGAAGCTCAAATGATCGTTGATGTTCCGATTCCCATGGCAGTGGCAGAGAAATGCCCTTCTTCGTCAAAGCCAACATCAGTTCTATCACTAGCGAAACGTTCGGGATCCACAACCTACAGTAAGAAGCCATACCTATTAAGGCTCTGACTTCCTTCTGTGTATTTGGAACAGACATGCCAGAAATGTGTTTTATTCTTTAAGGTGTCAATCTTCTCCCCTCCTTTGACAGGAGGTAGCCTAAATAGGCGACCTCCTGACAACAATATTGACATTTTTTGAGCAGAGCTTTATGACCATTTTTGGCTAGATGAACAAGCAACAGTACAGTGCCTTCTTTACAAGCACTTTCAGAGTCTGCAGCCAAAAGCAAATCATCGACATATTGAAGCAGCGTGCAAGTAGGTGGCAATTCAAGGGTGTCGAGCTGCTCTTTCAAAGCTCTACTATAAATGCTTGGACTTTCAGTATACCCTTGAGGTGCCCTAGTAAATGTAAATGAGCGTCCCCCCAAGGTGAACGCAAACAAATATCTACTTTCCTTATGTATAGGGATGCTAAAGAAATCATTTTTTAAATCCACAACGCTAAAGTGCGTAGCCGTAGCAGGGATCATTGTCAATATCATCGTTACATCAGGCATGATTGGAAATTGTGGGGCGACAACTCTGTTAATAGCACGAAGATCAATTATGAAACGGTATGGGATTGCATTGTCGCCTTTCTTATATACAGGCAAGATCGGACTGTTACACAAACTACCTGTAATCTCCTCGATCACCCCACGATGCACAAAATCGGAGACAATGCATTTCAAAGCACGCTCGCCCTCAACTGATATTTTATACTGCGGAATGCGTGGTAGTTTAACTCCATGTTTCAAAACTATTTTAACAGGCTCAATCTGCAGTACCCCGACATCATTGTCGTCAACCGCCCATAAACATTCCGGAACAATGCTAAACTCAGGAGGTAAAGGTCGAATCAGAAACTGAGAATTAGGAAGTTGCTGTGGTGAAACCGTCAGCCGTACTCCATCAGAGGAACAATGAATTACTGCATTCAATTTCTTTAACAAATTCAACCCCAGCAAATTCTCTCCACAGTTCGAAGTGAGAAGAAAAGGCCAATGGTCAGTGAAGGGACCCAAAGAAACACACACCGGTGAAGAAACCGGACAGACAATTGGTATACCAGAAAACCCTACGGAAACATTTGTTTGCCCTGACAGTGGATTGTTTGGAACCCGAGAATGATCAATGGAGCACTTCTGTGCTCCAGTATCTATCAAAAACTGGTGTTTCCTATTCCCTACTAATAATTCAACGTAGGGGCCTTTCTGATTAACGGGAATAGGTGAAGGTTCCAAACCCTGCTTCGGGCAGTCCTAATGAAATAGAGTATCGTCAGAAGGAAGCTCTTCAGAAAGGTAGGCAGCAGAAGGGTGATCAAATATGTTCCTCGAGTCCACACTCGAGGTCTGATTTTCCCGTGAAAAAGGTTGCTGAGGATCTTGCAAAAACTGACCTCTATCAGGGCCCCCTGCTCCAGGGCGTCCCCTTGGTCGTCTACCCATACTCCCAAACGCACTATTTGACCTTTGTCGAAGGACGGGGCACTGTGCTCGCCAATGACCTTCCTGGCGGCAATAAGCACATTGATTAATATTCACAGGACCCAAAGGAGCATTTCCTTTTGGGACATACTGACCTCTGGTCTGTGTCGTGCCTCCTCTGGGGTTTCTAACAATTTGTTGTAATAATACTTTGGTTTTCAAATCTCCTTTCCTCTTTTCTATTTTCTCCTTCTCATTATTAACACGGTTCTCATAATACTGAGCCATGTGCAAAACCTCATATTGAGATTTTGCCTGCCAAGCGCTCTCAGAGGACATAATTTGTGACTGGATGTCGGGCAACAATCCACGTACAAATTTGTCCACAAATAACCTTTTCCCAGACTCTGTACCCAAATCCTGCCCACTGAAGTCAGAAAATACCTGCTTGAATCTATTAAAGAATTCGGTGGCGCCTCCATTTTTCCCTTCAACACAGGCCGTAAGCTTGTCCCAAGTGATTCTTTTCTCTGGAATTATAGTTTTTAATTTTGCAACAATTCTATTAGGCAAAGTAAGTATTACCTGTGGTGGTTTCTCACCTGCTGGTCTTTCCCCATCAATCCTAATCATATTAGCCCACGTATCTCCCAACCCTGGCACATCATCTATTGTCCGAACCTGCTTCCATACATCTACGGGTAGGAGTACAGGGAATAGCAAGTCAATATCACTTAAGGTGAACACAGAGGACTGCAAGACGGACTCTATCTCTTTGTAAAACCCTGTCGGGTTTTTCCTGATATCGGGAACTGATTGTCTAATAGTGTTCACTTCCTGTCGTGAAAACGGGACATGAACGAATTGTGATACATAATGTGCAGGGATATCCACAGCGGGGGCACCAGTCCCAGCGTTGGCGGGAATCTCAACCTTTGGGACAAAGGTCAGAGGAACCTCTCTCATAGGCAACTGAGATATAGGTACCTCCGGGCTGCTTACTAAGCAACAGAGCCAGGTCGAGCGCTAAGGCAGCCGAAGAAGTGTCGGGCGAAAAAGCCCTTTTACAAATCCCCAACAATTCTATGGGGCAACTAACCTTCTTTCTTACACATTCTTCTTGCAGGTACTGTACCATTACCTGAATTACCTTTCTTTGCATTTCTACTGTATACTGACTATACATGTAATATACTTCATCTGGCGGAATCGATGAATCCGAGATCCATTGAACAGCATCTTTGGCACAAATTCGTACTTCCTCAGGTGCCGATCTATGACACGGAAGGAACCGTTTCTGTACATACATACTATCGTCTTCGTCATCCTCATCTCGTGACTTTTCAAAGTCCTTCCTATACTCAAACAATTTTTCAACATGACCATATACTTTATGCTCTGTATCCCTCGAAAGTGCCAAAGCATTTAGATCTCTCACCCCTTGTGGAAGATCCAAATTTTGTAATCTACCCCACATCACACATAAATGAGTCCCCAAACCTTCGATAAAAATATTTTTCTCGGGAAAACTGTTCAAATTAGATAATGTTGAAAAAACATTAACTTGATCACCTTTCTCCATACAGTGCTTAGCCCATGCAAAAAATTCCTGTTTCTTATCTGCAGAAACAGTACTACGAGTGACAATCTTTGATCCTGCACCTTGATCAACTCCAGTCAATACGGGACCACTCGGGAGCGGAGGTGTAGGTAAATTTAATAAAGTTGCAACTATCGGCGCAGGAGGAAGGGGCGGTGCGATAGGTGGAGGAACAACAACTAGAGGAATAGGAACAATAGGTTGTACAGGGGGAACAGGAATAACAGCAGGAACAACAGCAGGAATGGGCAGAGCGCCAAAGAAAGGATCATACGGAGGTGGTGCAGAAGCACCAGGCCTGCGTTCGTTTAACAATTTTTCAATAAATTCTTCGGAAACATGGAAATCTTTAGAGGGGTAAATTTTCTGGATTCCAAGTGAAAAAGCCCTATCCATATTTTTTAACTGATTCTCAATGTTTTTCTTTATCATATAACAACGCTTTTTCGGCATTTGTTTTATGACGGCGTGCATGTTTATCCCTACTTTTAAGCTGCTGTAACGCTTCTTTTTTCCAATTCTGTAAAACATCAAAGGCTGCAGGTCTAGCCTTCTTTTTTAGCAAGACCGATTCTAGGTATTCAATACGGGAGATCTCAAAACTGCCATTGATTGGCCACTGAAATTCAGAGGCATGTCTGGTCTGTCTGTGCCAAATATCATTAAATACTATACTACCAATGCCATACTTACAGTACATAGTACATGCCGGCGACCCCTCCTGTGGTGCCGGGCGGCTAAATTCCAAAGATTGTCGATCGCTGCGGAACAGAGCCCTAAAGCAGCTAGACAATTTCCCAGGCATTTCACAAAAAATTGGTGTTACCTGGTCAATAATTGTGTCTGCAGATACAATACGCCAAATTCAAATTGTCAGGGTTAAATTAAGAGCCGGGTCACGACTGCACCTGACCAAACCTAAGGAGGACCGTACGGTTTATCAAAGAACTTACCTAACAAATTTTACCTTGTGTTTGGTGGTTTCGACAAATCTACCTGCCTCAAAAATGGACCCTCGTCAAGATGCCGTGTCAGACCACATGACTATCGTCCAAGGATCGGATCGTGCAGCGCTGCCAAGGTATCGCGTCTCGTTCGGTCGGGCCCGCAGAATCACACCGTCCGATCCCGGTTCGATAGTCTGCGTCAACCTTCAATGATCCGGCATCAATCTTGAGGGTCCCTATTCGGGCGCCAACTGTGAAAACATAAAAATTGATATGAGGCTGGGAAGCCCAAAAGAAACACACCAACACAGGTTACAAAGGACATACAAGCACTTTATTTAAAAGCTACAACAGTTACCAAAGTCAATTGACAAACAGATAGCTATTCGGCTCTCAGAGTAACGTAACGAACTTCAACGAGGGTTCGATGCATTAGTAGAGAGACCGTACATTGGAATACTTGGGCTTTTATATCCTTTATCCAGCCCTTGACCAACCCCCTCGCGGGTTAACCATTCTTGGGACCAGGCCTAGGGTTCCTTGCCAGGTCAATCCTATAATGTATGCACTTTGACCAGTTCCGCTGATACAGTTGTTCATTCACACATAGGTCAGTGATAGGACAAGGTCTCAGTTCGCGATCCCGACAAGTGGCCTGCAGGCATATTAATTATTTGTGTGTGCGGAGGTCACAATGGCCAGAATCTCACTCAGAATGTTATTCAGCCTCCAGTTTGATGTTCAGGGTGACTTCCACATTACAAGAGAACCTAAAATGCCGTCTAAATCCAAGATGGCGACTTACATTACTTTTCGTTAAGGTCAAGACCTTGCCGCAGAGTCTATTTACATGATATTTTAGACAACTTGGCGTAGGCCAATACACATTCAATTACTGTGATAGGAGGCATAATATTATTTCAATTCCAACACAGCACACGGGCTTGTAAAGATTCCCAGAATCTTTATTGCAATACTGAACAGTTTACGAAACAAAGTACACAAATAGCTATTTGGCCATCAGTACTTCACAGAGACCACCAGAAGGTTCAATGTGAGCAGTGAACAGGAATTGCTAGCTGGACATCAGCATATTTATACAGTTTCTTCATAACGATGTCCAGCCTCCTACAAGTTAATCATGTACTGGGCTAGGGTTCACGCCAGGTTCATTCCTAATTTAAATATCTTGTGCATGCGGTTTACTTCTTAATACATTTACTAACGAGGACTATTATTCTCTGGGTTTAACTTTACACTCTTTACACATTTGTTTCAATGCAGGTCAAACTAATGTTTCGCATGTCATGTTTAAATAGCGTTATTGTTCTTATATACTTGTAGGTTAACATTGCTGATTCAAGTAATTCCCTGATCCCAAGGTCAACAAAGGACAAGGTCTACATGACCCTAACATGTAGCCTGCAGGCAGGTTGGACATTAACTCGCCTACAGAGGTTGAAGAGGTTAAGTAAGAACAAGAGAACACAGGTCGGCCATTTTAGGCCACAGGGTGACTTTGCACGACTAACTAAAATGGCGGCTTTAACCTAAAATGGAGGCTCGATTAACTTAAGGTTACAACCTTGTGATGCGCAGAGCGACTGGGCATAGGCCAACATATACAATGAGGACGAAACAATATTATATCAGTTTTAACAAACCCTCCTTTTGGCCTATGCCAAGCGCTAAATTACTTCCAATCACTTTACGACTAACTCCACATTTCAACATCTATACACCCCGAATCATTATCAGACATATCTATTGCCATCAGATCAGACACTAGAGTTTCTTTCAACACATACTCCTTGGAAACCTTATCTGGGGCGTATATTTTATGCCCTAATACAATTGTTGCTTGCGCGCAACACCCCCCTTATACCGAACATATACCAGGGAGACACTGTATACAACAACAAAGGAATAGAAAACTACCCAAGATAATCAGCAGGGCCGAAAACAACTTCCATCCCCACGACCGTAGGAGGTCCAAAAACCATGTACTAAGTTCCCAGTTTCCCTCAGGAACATGTACTTCCGAACTAAGAACATGTAGATTTTGGATCGCCCTAAAGATCGTTGGAGAGCAGTCTGGTACGTAAACGCAGCAAGCAGACCGCACTAATTTACATACTCCTCCACACTCTGCCAGAATGACATCCAATGCCATCCAGTTCTGAAGAGCTACTAATCTTATCGCTTTCTGTTCTAACGTCATATTATAGAGTATGTCAGTGGTCCAGTTGATGGTTTTCTCCAGTACTCTCGCTAGTCCCCTGATATCTTCTGAATTCATAATTTGCCCAAAAAATGGCACAAAGGATTTCATGAAGTCTCCCAGAGTTTGCGCTGGAGTATCCCCCTTCACATCTCGTCGTGGACGAGTCTTCAAAATTTCTGCAGTACTGGCAATAAATACCCCAGGTAATAGAATCCCTAAATAGCAGGTTCCTTGCCAATCCCTGGGCTACCATGGAAATGCCACATTACCGCAAACGAAATAGACAGGTTCACCTACATACAGAGGTCTGTTCTCACTAGTCAAATTTGCAACGTTGGCGCATTTCCTAAAATCACCCATTGACCGTGTTCCATTCCTCTGTATGCAGAAGGAAACTGAATCGGGGCTATGATTAACAGAATAAGATGGAGGCGTGGCATCCTTATTGCCTATAGGAGCCATTTTGAAAGAGATCAAAGACTGGGAAGGACGAGACAATCTATCAGAGGGCCTAACAGAAGCAACGTTTGGCTTACTCCTATTTGCAAACAGTGAGCATCCCAGGGGTATCAAAACACGTTTTTCAAAACTATTCAAATTTGTACCATCAAAGTTCCCTGAGATGCTTTCATTCCAACGGCCAAATAATAGTGCTCTAAGAGAAGCATAACAAGCAGTTGTCAAAGGTAATGGATGAATGTACCAACCTAGCCCCTTATCCCCATGTTGCAGTAAATGCGAGCAGATCCCGCAGTTGGTTCTATTAAAAATTGCATGAGTGGCATTCATTGTTAACAAAAGAGTATTATTTTGATAGTTCCGTCTATGCGAAGAATCTCTAGGCGACAAGGTATGCAATTGCACGGAAGGAGTAGGTATAACAGATACATTTTCAACAGGTAAAAAGTCCTCTAGCGGATATGCTTCCTCCAGGTACCATAACCCAAAACCAATAGTTACTACAAACCCAGTTATTATTACTAAAAGGCAACAATACACTTTCAGGGTCCCCTTACACGCTTGATCATTGTCTCTGCTAGTCACATATTTATCTAAAGGTTCAGTGCGAGCGGTAGCGGGTGCAGACATCATAGTCTTCAATCGAAAAACACCAATTGTTTGTTTGCTGCCGACTCCAGTCGCATGTCTTCTCAATGTCTTTCCCACAACCCTTAGCCAACAGAATCCTTTCGTACAGACGGGCCAAAAGACAAGCCCTCAAAATATTTCCTCAATCGCACAGTCAAACCGTGCCATACGTCTATCTTCTTGGACGTAAATTATATTTCACAATTTCCGGTGCAGAAGGGTCAGAAAAAAGTATGTTGTCACTTCCCACTGGAGGTGGCGAGTGATCAGAAATGGGATCAGAAAATGGATGATCCGGAAGTACCACTGTTGGAGAGTGCGGAGACAAGATGGCCGTTTTGTCTGGCCTTACAAACTCTGGAACGGTCTCCGATACTCTCTTGTCGGTTGTTGCTGTTTCGGGCACGCTGGTTACAGCATTCGAAAGGGATTCTGTGTCTTCTGTATCGTATGGCACGGGCTGCGGGATCCATTTGGTGTGTGTTGCATGTATCCAGTTCTTTCGCCCTGCTACCCGCACAGCAGTCTTGGTGACTAGCAGGGCCTGGTAGGGACCCCTCCACCGAGGTGCAAGGCAAGACAACCTTTCAAAAACTTTCGTGAGGATCCAGTCTCCTGGTCGTAGACTGTGACTGGGACCCTCTTACAGTACAGGTAATGCCTCTCGCACCTGGTGATAAATTGAAAATAGATTTTTAGTCAACTGGTTACAGTAATCTGAAAGAAGCACATCCTCTATATCCCGCAATGAGTGACTCTTTGGAATACCCCAAATATTAGCAGGCCTCCCCATTACCACCTCAAAGGGAGAGAGCCCAGTCTTAGTTTGAGGGGTTGTTCTCATCGACAGCAACACGATCGGTAAGGCGTCCGGCCATTTTAACTTGGTGCCAGCACACGTCTTAGCGAGCTTGTTCTTTATAATGCTGTGCCTTTCCACTAATCCGGCACTTTGGGCATGTCTGGCCGAATGGAACTGTTTATCAATCTGAAATCCTTTGCATATTTGTAGGATTACGGCAGCAATAAAGTGTGGCCCATTATCCTACAAGATGACTCTCTTCAGCCCGAACCTAGGAAATAACTCTTTCAACAGAGTTTTTGCGGTGGTTATGGCCGTTGCATCTCTAACAGGGAAGGCCTCAACCCACTTGCTAAATGCACAAATGACAACCAATACATATTTAAGATTGTTACAACGTTCTATCTCAATAAAATCAAAGTGGATGACCTCAAACGGAACAGAAGGTGGAGCAAAACTTCCTCTAGGAGTCGAGGTTCCTTTTCCTACATTGTGCTGCAAGCAGACCATACATCCTTGGACAAAGCGCTCCGCAATTTTGAAAATTTTATCATTGGCCTATACACTATGTAACATTTTAGTCAATTTACGCGCACAGACATGGGTCGGACCATGAGCCATAATGACCATCATTGTAATGTAGGCGTCAGGGAGTAACCATTTTCCTTCAACATTGTCCACCCAACACCCATCACCATCCAATCTCCCTGCACCCTCGACCCATTTCTTGGTCTCCTCTGCAGTAGCATCTGCTTGAATGTCTTTTACAGAAACGATACTTTCACCAAAAGTACAAACATTTACAGTTTCCCTTAAAGCATACATTTCTGAACTAAAATCAGTAGCAGTTTGTTTAGCTATCTGATCAGCGAAAACATTCGCTTTTCCTATATCATCGGTAACCTTTTGATGTGCTGTACATTTTACAATGGCTAACTGAACAGGGAGCTCGAGCGCTGAAAGTAATCGCATATTAAAGTGCCGTGCTGTATTTTTGTGCCATGTGAGGTCAAGAAACCTCGTTCTTTCCAAAGCCTACCGAAGTTGTGAACTACCCCAAAGGCATACTGACTGTCAGTATATATATTTACTGTAAGCCCTTCAGAAGGTTCACAAGCTCGAGTTAATGCAATAATTTCTGCGGCCTGCGCGGAATTATGCATAATTCTTTTGTTTTCCACAATCGTGCTTAAGGTAGTGACGGCATAAGCAGCCGTGGATGTACCATTCGGAAGTTTGAAACAGGAGCCATCACAAAATAGCTCTCCTTGTGGACTATTCAAAGGTGTGTCTTTCAAATCGATTCTACCTTTAGTCTCTTGTTCTGTAGTGTAAAGGCAATCGTGTGATGTTTTGTCACCATCAACAGTATCTTGCGGGACATGTAAAAGTTCAGCCGGATTTCATACACAACACCTATGAATTTGAATGTGGGGAGCAAACAAGATCAATTCGTATCTTGTCAATCGTGCAGAAGTAAGGTGTTGCGTTTGAGTTCTATTTAATGAAATATCTACAGAGTGAGGTACCATTACGGTTAACGCATGACCCAGGACCATTCCCTTGCTCTGTTTTACAGATGCAGCAGCAGCGACAGCTCTCAAACATCTCGGCAAAGCGCATGCAACAGGATCAAGGACGGATGAGAAATAGCAGCACAGCCTATTCTTCCCTCCATGTTCCTGCGTTAACACAGCCAAAGCACATCCATCACATTCATGCACATACAACACAAAGGCCTTTTCATAATTTGGGGTTCCTAAAACCAGTGCCGAACACAGGGCGGTTTTGAGCAAATCAAATGCTGTCTCATGTTCCAAAGTCCCCGGCAATGGCAAAGAAATGCCCTTCTTGGTCAAAGCCAGCATTGGTTTAATCGTTAACGAAAAGTTAGGGATCCACAATCTACAGTAAGAAGCCATACCTATCAGGGCTCTAACTTCCTTCCGCGTATTTGGGACAGACATGCCAGAAATAGTTTTTATTTGTTCAGGTGTCAACCTTCTTCCCTCCTTTGAGAGGAGATAGCCTAAATAGGAGACCTCCTGACAACAATATTGGAATTTTTTGAGTGAAGCTTTGTGGCTATGTTTTGCCAAATGACAAAGCAACAACATGGTGCCATCTTTACAGGCATTCTCTGAATCAGCAGCCAAGAGGAGATCATCTACATACTGTAGTAACGTGCAAGTAGTAGACAACTTGAGAGTATCGAGTTGCTCTTTCAATGCTCTACTATAAATACTTGGACTCTCAGTGTACCCTTGTGGTGCACGAGTGAATGTGAACGATCGTCCACCTAGGGTAAACGCAAACAAATACCTACTATCCTTGTGTATAGGAATACTGAAAAATGCATTTTTGAGGCCAACAACGCTAAAGTGAGTGGCAGAAGCCAGAATCATAGTTAGTATCGTTGTAACATCAGGTACACTCGGAAATTGAGGAGCCACAATTTTGTTAATAGCACGCAAATCAATTATAAACCGAAAAGGAATCGCATTATCACCTTTTTTATATACTCGCAAAATCGGGCTGTTACACAAACTACCTGTAATTTCCTCAATTACTCCACGATGTACAGCATCAGAAACTATACATTTCAAAGCCAGTTCGCCTTCAACTGAGATCTGATATTGTGGGATGCGAGGCAATTTTACTCCATGTTTCAGAATAATTTTAAAAGGTTCAATTTGAAGAATGCCCACATCATTATCATCAATTGCCCATAAGCATTCCGGAATGTTACTGAATTCTGGCGGTAAAGGTAGAGTCAAAAACTGAGAGGTGAGTGATTGCTGAGGTAAATTGTTAAGCGAACTCCGTCCGGGGAGCAATATATTACTGCATTCAATTATTTCAGCAAATTTAACCCCAGCAAATTCTCCCCACAGTTTGTAGTAAGTAGAAATGGACACTGCTCCGTGAAGGGACCCAGTGTTATCGGTACCGGAAAAGAGACTGGACAAACTACAGGTGTGCCTGAAAACCCTACAGAGACATTGGACTGCCCTGACAGGGGAATGTTTGGAACATGAATGGTCAATGGAACACTTTTGTTCTCCCGTATCTATTAAAAATAGATGCTTCCTATTTCCCACCGCCATCTCAACGTAGGGACCTTTCTGATGAACGGGAATAGGCGTTGGTTCCAAATCCTGCTTCGGGCAATCCTAACGAAACAAAATGTCATCAAAAGGAAGCTCTTCAGAGAGGTACGCGGCAGAAGGATGATCAAAAATGTTTCTATTATCGACACTTGAAACTTGTTTATCCTGTGAAGAACGTTGCTGTGATTCTGGTGCAAACTGACCTCTACCAGGGCCCCCTGCACCTGGGCGACCTCTGGATCATCTACCCATGTTCCCAAATGACCTTTTCTGCAAGGTCGGACATTGTGCGCACCAGTGACCTTCCTGTCGACAATAGGCACACTGGTTAATGGTTACCGGCGCCAGGGGCGTTCTTCCCTGTGGAATGTATTGACCTCTAAATTGATTACCCCCTCTAGGGTTTCTAACGATCTGCTGCAATAGTACTTTTGTTATCAGGTCACCCTTTCATTCTCAAGTTTTTCCTTTTCATTATTTACACAATTTTCATAGTACTGAGCCATGTGCAGTACTTCTGATTGAGACTTCGCCTGCCAAGCGCTTTCGGAGGACATAATCTGTAACTGGATGTCGGGCAGCAATCCACGTACAAATTTGTCAACAGCCTTTTCCCTGACTCTGTGCCTAAGTCTTGTCCACTGAAATCTGAAAATACCTGTTTGAACCGATTGAAGAACTCAGTAGCACCCTCAGACTTTCCTTGGACACAGGCCGTAAGCTTGTCCCAAATGATTCTTTTTTCAGGAACTATAGTTTTTAATTTTACAATAATCCTATCAGGCAAAGTTAATATCACTTGAGGCGGTCGCTCGCCAGCTGGTCTTTCTCTGTCGAGCCTAACCATGTTATCCCATGTATCTCCTAACCCAGGTACATCATCTACAGTCCTAATCTGTTTCCATAAATCAACTGGCAGGAGTACGGGAAATAATAAATCAATATCACTTAAGGTGAATACCGATGATTGTAAGACCGACTCTATTTCTTTATAGAACCCGGTCAGATTCTTTCTTACATCGGGAATAGATTGCTTTATGGTGTTCACTTCCTGTCTCGAGAACGGGACATGAACAAACTGCGATACATAATGCGCAGGAATGTCCACAGCGACTATACCTCATGCAGCATCGGCCGCAATCTCAACTTTTGGGACAAATGTCGGAGGCACCTCTCTCATAGGCAACTGAGAAGTAGATAGCTCTGAACGCTTACTAAGCAACGGAGCCAAATCAAGCGCTAAGGCAGTCGAAGAAGTATCAATCGAAAAGGCTCTCTTATAAACACTCAACAATTCTGCGGGACAACAAATCTTTCTTTTTACACACTCATTCTGCAGGTATTCTACCATAACCTGAATCACTTTCTTTTGCATTTCTAACGTATACTGACCATACGTGTCATATACTTCATCTGGAGTTATCGACATATCCGAAATCCACCTTATCGCATCCTTTGTACAAATTCGTGCTTCCTCACCGATCAATTCACAGCGAGGAGAAAACCGTTTCTGTAAGAACATAGTACCTAAACTATCACCATCTACTTCTTCATTCTGTAACTCTTCCAACTCCTTCTTATACATAAAAATACTCTTGACATGCTCATCTACTTTCTCCGCAGTATCTCTAGACAACGCTAAGGTGTTCAAATCCCGTAACCCTTGTAGGAGATCTACATCGTTTAATCTATTCCACATTATGCTCAATTGAATTCCTAACCCTTCAATAAAAACATTATTTTCCGGAATACTTTTCAGATTTTCGAGTGTGGAAAAAACATCAGCTTGTTCACCCTTCTCCATACAATGTTTAGCCCAAGCAATTAATTCATTCTTTTTATCTGGGGACACAGTATTACGAGTCACAACCCTTGACCCCGTTCCCTGGCCTACTACAAGCGATGCAGAATCACTTGGAAGAGGAAGAGTAGGCACATTCTGAATGTCAATAGGTGGGCGCAAGGGGGCAGGCAAAGGAGCAACGGCTGGAAGAACAGCAGGAAGAACAATAGGAAGGACCGGCGGAACTATAGGAGTAGGAATAACGACAGGAAGGGGCAAAGCACCAGGAGGAGGAACGTACGTTGGTGGAGCAGAGGCATCGGGCCTTTGTTCATGCAAAAGTTTATTAATCAATTCATCGGACGTATGATAATCTTTTGAAGGGTACATTTTCTGAATGCCTAATTGAAACGCTCTGTCCGTGTTCCTAACTGATTCCAATTGTTTATTTTGATCATATAACAGCGCCTTTTCGGCATTCGTCATATGTCGACGCATATGTTTCTCTCTACTTTTTTGTTGCTGCAAAGCTTCTGTTTTCCAACTGTGCAATGCGTCAAATGCTGCAGGTCTAGCCTTTTTCTTTACAATACAGACTCTAGATATTCTATACAAGGGATTTCAAAGCTACCGTTGGTTGGCCACAGAAGATTAGAGTTATGCCTGGTCTGTCTGTGCCAAATATCATTAAATGCTATACTACCAAAGCCTTTCTTACAGTACTTAGTACATGCCGGCGACCCCTCCTGTGGTGCGGGATGGCTATGTTCCAAAGATTGTCTGTCGCTGTGGAATAATGCCCTGAAGCAGGCAGACAATTTCCCAGGCATATCAGAATTCTGGTGTTACTTGGTCAAATAATTGTGCTCGCGAGTACAATGCGCCAAATTCAAATTGTCAGGGTTAAATTAAGAATCGGGTCACGATTCACCTGACCAAAGGACTGGGAGGCCCGATCGGATTACTAAGAACAATTCTAAGGACCCACGTGTCTGGTGATTTCGGCAAATTTTACCCACCTCGGTATATGGACCCTCGTCAAGACGTCGTCTCGGGCTACAGCTCACCGTTCAGGGATCGGATCGTGCTGTTCTGTCGAGGAATTTGCTTCTCGTCCAGAGGGGCTGTTTTGCTGGCACCGTCCGATCCCGGTCCGATAGCCGAGCCCACCTTCAACGAGACGAAGTCAATCTTGAGGGTCCCTATTCGGGCGCCATCTGTGGAATCAGAAAATACAATATTAAGGCTTTTACACCATGCAAAGAGAAATACACCAACACGGGCTTGTAAAGATTCCCAGAATCTTTATTGCAATACTGAACAGTTTACGAAACAAAGTACACAAATAGCTATTTGGCCATGAGTACTTCACAGAGACCACCAGAAGGTTCAATGTGAGCAGTGAACAGGAATTGCTAGCTGGACATCAGCATATTTATACAGTTTCTTCATAACGATGTCCAGCCTCCTACAAGTTAATCATGTACTGGGCTAGGGTTCGCGCCAGGTTCATTCCTAATTTACATATCTTGTGCATGTGATTTACTTCTTACTACATTTACTAACAAGCACTATTATTCTCTGGGTTTAACTTTACACTCTTTACACATTTGTTTCAATGCAGGTCAAACTGATGTTTCGCATGTCATGTTTAAATAGCGTTATTGTTCTTACATTGTAGGTTAACATCACTGATTCAAGTAATCCCCTGTTCCCGAGGTCAACAAAGGACAAGGGGCCTCATTACACGGTAGGCGGTAAGGGTTTACCGGTACTGGTATTTTACCGGTACCGGTAAACCCTTACCACCTTACTACGAGGTCCCTTTGCTGGTTTGGGAATTTAACGCCTGTTTTTTGCAGGCGTTAAAAACCAACCTGCAAAGGTACCAGGGAGCTAATTACGGTACCGCAATTTGCAGTACCGTAATTAGCGCCTTCCCCATTCCCATAGAGCCCTGTGGGGCAAAAATGGGAATGGGGAAGGGCAATGGGGGAAGGGGGAATTACCGCGCCACTAACCTTGGAATAGGGCGGTAATTCCCATTTCCACCAAGGCAGTGCCGGTATTTTACCGGCATGGACCAAGGTGCTAAAAGCATCTTGGTCCACCGCCATCCGTGTAATGAGGCCCAAGGTCTACATGACCCTAACATGTAGCCTGCAGGCAGGTTGGACATTAACTCGCCTACAGAGGTTGAAGAGGTTAAGTAAGAACAAGAGAACACAGGTCGGCCATTCTAGGCCACAGGTTGACTTTGCACGACTAACTAAAATGGCGGCTTTAACCTAAAATGGAAGCTCGATTAACTTAAGCTTACGACCTTGCAATGCGGATTTCCTCGCAGAGCGACTGGGCATAGGCCAAAATATACAATGAGGACGAAACGATATTATATCAGTTTTAACAATTCAAGGACTAACACATTCTTGCCCGCCACCACAACCCAACCCACCACAATCCAACCCAACCCACCACAAGCCAACCCAACCAAACCAGCCGTCGGTGGCAAGAGTCCTTGAAAATGGTGAACATTGCACTTCAAAATACCCCATTACATATCTGTTTTGATACTCGACTGTGTTGTGTTGGATGTTATTATTATTATTATCATTATTAATATTATTATTAGGGTATTTATTGAACTCAGGGCCAGCTTTGAGAAGAAATGGAGAGCTTTACAATCTTTGTGGGAATAACAAGGTCAGGGAGCAGAGAAACAAGGGAGTGGGGATCTAACAAGGGGCCAGGGAGGGCAATAGCCAGCAATGGATCTACAAGTGACCAGGGGAGGAAACAGTGGGGATCAGATGACCCAGTCTCAGGAAAGGTGGGGAGTGGATGGTGTATGGACCTACGTGTTAGGGAGGAGCCATTCCTTGAAGAAGAGGGTCTTAAGCTCCTTCCTGAACTAGAGAACCGAGGGGGCGAGTCGGATGTTGATGGCGAGGCAGATCCAGAGTCTTGGGGAGTTGATAGAAACCGTTGTGTTCTTTTTTCTTTCTTTCCTGCACAAGCAGAGTTCAAGTCTGCACATGTCTTTACTTCTCATGGGTTGCAGGCCTCTGGAGATGCTGAGTTTCTTAGTGAGGTAGCTTGGGGAATTCAGGGTGACATACCTGTGGGTGATGCAACAGGACTGGAAGTTGATACAGGCTTGCAGCCTTAGCCAGTGCAGTCCGATGAGGGTTGGGGTGATGTGGTCAAGTTTGCAGAGTCCTTTGATGAGTCATGCTGCAGCAAGTAGGACGCATCTCAGGGGATCCAGGGCAGTTGCCAGAAGGTCTTCCAAAAAGGCAGTGCCACCATTGATGGGATGTTGTCACTAAATGGGTCACCTCTCCAATGCACAGAAGTTTTCTCCATGCACTAACATACAGAGTTTATACAGAGTCTCCTAACCAGTGCAACTGCATTTTAGCTAAAAATGTTCTGCCCATCTCGCTGCTAGTCTTTGCTATTTGATGGTTGCTTAGGCCTAAAAATGGTGTATTAACATACAGGCTGGGGAAAATAATGCACACAGGAATGACAAAAGCATACAAAACAAGTTAAAAGGGAATTATGTTCCTATATTCGCATTCGTGGGTTTCAGTGGCATGATAAGAAACCAGGAGGTCAAAGGTAAAATGGTTTGGATGTGCTGAATTTCGAAATGGAATTCTGGGAGTGAAATACAAATGATCAGCTATATGTGTCTTCATATTATCGATTCTAAATGTGACTTAGCAAGGCTTAAGATAGCTGTGTATCTTTTCAGTTGGAAACATATGTATTTGTCCTTTCCATTTATAAAGCATCAGGGTGTCATTTCAAACAGTCACCATTAACAAAGTAGTTAGCAACAGAGAGCAGAGGCTGTCCTAAGGTAAAGTGCCTTTACGTGTGAGCATTGCTGTATATTATGACGTGCACGGGGTGGTGAAGGTGTAAGAATCGGAGCATTACCCGGGACAGGGAATGGAGGCCATGATAACGTTTCTAGCACTGAGCGTTGGAAGCCATTATTTAAATATACAAATTACGCAGAGTAGTCTTGAGGGCAGAATGTAGGAGAGGGCGGATAGATTGCTAGATTAGTCAGGAGAGTGGGTGGTTTTGGGGGACCACTTCCATTGCCAGCAGTTCGAGATTGACCCTTGTTTTCAAGAATTTCACTGAAGATATAGCTTTGATGGGTAGGGTCAGAGCATTCGAGTGCTCTGGGGAAAGTAGAGAAAGGAAGAGTGTGGGGACTGGTGGACTGTGTGAAATCAATAGGAGAGAGCTCAAGAGAGAGACTACCGTCAGGTGCATTCAGTCAAGTACTGGGGTGCAAGACCACGCTTGGATTTATAGACAAGTGGCAGGAATTTAAAGAGAAATCAGTTTACTAAGGAGAGCCATCAGGGATGTAATTCTGAGGTGGAGTTGGATGTGGGTTAACTTAAAAGGTTTCAATGCACAAAGACGAGGAGGTTATTGACTGGAGAAAAAGAGCAGAGGTGTCCATCGAGATGTAGGTCCATACAGAAGACAATCTTGCCGAACCCAAGAGTAGAGATAAGGGTTTTAATTCAGTGGCGCGTGAGGTGAGGGTGTAGTTTTTCTAATGTTTCGGGGTGAGCTAAGCTGCAGTGACAGTGGCTGTGCTAAACTGCCAGAGATTCAGGGCACTCTCAAAGAAAATCCTGCGGTTGTCAGGCATGGGTAAGGGGATGAGGAAGTGAGGGGGAGAAGGATGGGAGGGGGGAGCGTGGGGTCGGCATTAGAGGCAGGGAGAAAGACGACTATCATCTTTGAAGAGTTTAGCATGGAGCAGCGTAGAGCCTTCAACTGCTGGATGGGGATTAGGGTGCTGTTTATGCATTTGGAGATTGCGGGGGTGGGCGGGAAAGGGGAAGAGCATCTGATTATCGTAAACAAAGGGGTCATAGTTAAAGTCGAAGGAGGATATTCGTTTTCTATGCGATGGATGTTGTGCATGTGGTAAAGAGAAGTGAGACTGTGGCAGAGGTTTGAGGAACACCCACGGCATGGGGGTTCGGGGAAAAGGGGGCGGAGTCCAATAAGATGGAGAACGAGTCAGAGAGATGGGAGTGCACCCAGTTAAGTAATGTCTGCTTGAAGCACATCAGGGAAACATCTGGAGGCGTGAGGGAAGATACTTTGTGCCAAAAGGCTGCTCAAATTCCTAGAACAATGGCAATGGAGGAGAGATCAGAATGGAGCGCAGTGGGAAGAGAAAACAAAACTACACGTGTTTAATACTGAAGGTTGCATTTTTAATACTTTGATATGAATAAGGAAATCAATACATTCAATACGGTATTAAACTATTTGCACATAGTTAAAAAATAATAGTTATTTAATATGCAGTTGATGTTTGAGTTTGTGAGTTAAAAGTATGGCTCGTATCAACACCACAAACAATGCAGATTTATTTGCATGCAATGTGTGTAGCTATTTATATTCCTTTATATATACAGCTTTCATTTAATTTTTAATTTAATTTCATCATTTGTAAAGAGCCTTTCACCATGGGTATGGTCCCAACGCGCTATTGGTGGAAAGCTCTCAGATGGACCGAAGTATGGGAAACAAAGGAGGTGCTAATATACGTGTGTGAATAATGGCCATGAAAGGTCATGAGAACGTGGTTGGAGCCCATGCTCGCCACTCATGTCTAAATTGGCATCGGTATGGGTGGAGAGAGGTCCCCTAGTGAAGTAAACTGGCGGGTGTGTGTAAGAGGATTGCCAATTATGTGTGTAGCTACAGTCTGAATTTATGTTGTGAAACAACTACATTCTTATGGCAGAGGTGCTGTGCAAAGTGTAAATCGAGTTGTATGTGAAAGCAGATGCGTGTAGGAGTGTGGGCGCGCCTTTGGCTAATTCCAAAAGCGTGGAGTGCGTCACAGGACAAAATGCATTGTTTACGGTCAGATGAAAGCCTATAGATGGTACATACGGCCAATTCTGAAACATCTGGGTTGATAAATGATGGTGGGTGCATTCTGCATGCACCCTATTATCATCAATTGACTATATTCATGCCTCCACTTAACCGTAAATGCAGCATTCTGACGACACCTACATTCCATGTGGTGGAGCACTTTCTACAATTGCCTAGAATCCATAATCAATAACCTGGTCGCCCTCATGGACTCAACTACATGGAGCATCATGATCAACAGCACAACCCTTCCAAGTGCTATACAAAGGCTATCACAGCTACAATCTGTGAAATACAATGGCCACACCACAAAATACTCCAAGAGCAGCACCCAGGTCCACCTGCTATATTATTCCAAGAGCAGCACATAGGCCAACCGCACAGGTTTTCTAAGTGTTACATGATGGCTACCCGAGTGGATATTCACAGAGCAAACACCTTGGGTACACGTGTACCTCATCTAAGAGCAGAGGCAATGGCAACCTTTAAAATGATGTGGTTCAACATGTTGGCCACACCCACAAATCCCTCCCGTGTGATGCACTGCCGACCCTCCAAATCCATCTAAGTGCAATACATTGCCCACCCCAAAATCAATCTAAGTGCAATACATTGCCCACCACCAAAATCCAAGTGCAATACATTGCCCACCACCAAAATCCATCTAAGTGCAATACATTGTCCACCCCCAAAATCCAACTAAGTGTGATACATTGCCCGCCCCCAAAATCCAACTAAGTGTGATACATTGCCCGCCCCCAAAATCAACCAAAATGCAATACATTGCCCATCCCCAAAATCCACCTGAGTGCAATACATTGCCCACCACCAAAATCCATCTAAGTGCAATACATTGACCACCCCCAAAATCCAACTAAGTGTGATACATTGCCCGCTCCCAAAATCCAACTAAGTGTGATACATTGCCCACCCGCAAAATCCACCTAAATGCAATACATTGCCCATCCCCAAAATCCACCTGAGTACAATACATTGCCCACTCCCAAAATCCATGTAAGTGCAATACATTACCCACCCCAAAATCCATCTAATTGCAATACATTGCCCACCCCCAAAATCCAGCTAAGTGTGATACATTTCCCACCCCCAAAATACACCTAAATCCAATACATTGCCCATCTCCAAAATCCATCTAAGTGCAATACATTGCCCACCTTCAGTATACTTCCAAGTGTCATGCTCTGCCTACCCTGTGGATCCTTTCGAGTTCAACACATAGGCTAACAGGTGAGTGTACAGCGTAGGCCAACATGGTGCTAGGAGCAAACAGTAGTAATGTAAATGTATTAGGGTTTTACTGGCTCACCGCCTGTACCACCTTACCTGAGTTGTAGCTGCAGAATGATCTCTCTGGCATCCATTGGCGCACAGGGGTGAACAGGGATGGGAGCAACCTTAGAGAGGCGCCCTTTGCCTTCTGACCCTTAGCTCCATGGCTGCCCTATGGAGGTGCCTGAAGTGTGACTGATTCTGGCCACGTGGTGATCGTGGGGCAAATGTGCAAGGCTCTGGGGAGGCTGAGGCGCGGGAGGGAGCGGGATAGGGAAGGAAGGGAGAAAACAGTAATGGAGGAAAGCGCACGTGGGAAACAAGGAATAAGAGAAACAAAATTAAAAAAACAGCAGAGGAGAGAGTAGTGCCTGGGATTCCTTACCAGCTGAGTGCAGATCGAACTCATGCAATCTTCTGTGCATGTGTTGCAGCCAATGTACAGGAGCTGTGTGTTTTCCTTGAGCAGAGCGCCGATTTAACAATGAGGGCTGAGAAAAGCAGATTATTTAGTGTGAATATGCAATACTTCTGCCGTGTTTAGAGAATAACATCACGAGCTAATTAAAAATAAATTATTTTTAAATTCGACATTGGTTGAAATTATTTTTAGTTTGGGCTATTATGTGGCGCTTTACCACCACCTATAGGCCAAAACTACTGCATTAGAGAACAGATAGAAAGGAATGGCATATGAGGAAGGACACAACAAGACTTGTAGGTGTTGCCCACCCATTGACTGTCCGTGGCCGTGCTAAACCCTATAGACATTGCACACAGTTGCTGCTTCTCCCCTCCCACAGCACCACTTCATGGGAAATCTTTGACCTCGTTTTAATCAAGCTCTATAATCACACTTTGCACGTTAACTGCCAGCCAGTGTTTTCTCAAAGCAGTCTTTTGATAGTTAATGACTTAATTGGAGTTGTAAACGTATGACTCATGTAATAAACATATTTTAAGCAGGTCTGCCTTCAGCTACTTGCTTCAAAAGCACTGTGTGTCCTTCACAGAAGTCCTGTTTGAAACAAGCATTGGCAAAGCCGAGAGAGAGAGATATCAATGGACAGTTAATTCCAACGGCAGTGCCTTTCCCATGCCTACACAAATGCCCAAACTGTTGGCATTGCCAATGTGTGTTTAAAACGCGTGAGGTTGCTATCGCGAATTATGGGAAAACATTTCACAGCTATGAGATGTGACATCACTTTCACGGTCTGCTGTAGTAGAAAAGACAGCTTAGTCCGAAGCTCTTTCGTTTACAATTTCATGACTGATACTATTATCTGTGAAACACACGCTCGTGTTTAGAGCTGCAAAGTGTTTCTGTGAGACACGAATAAGACGGATGCCCCGTTACTACAAAGAAGAGTGTTAACGTCCCTGCTTCCATAAACACCAAAATAGAACCCAGAGCACAACCTTGGCATGCTGTAAGGAGACCTGTGCTTGGCTGCAACTTCTTGCAAGTCAAAGACCTTCAGATGCCACAACCCAAAATAGACCCTGGAAGGAAGTCCCCCCAGTCCCCCCAGTCCCCCCCCCGCCCGCCCATCATTAATATTTTTTATTCCGTCAATTTCGTCCTTGAAAGCCTGAAAGCCTGGCCACTCCATCGCATCCCTAATTATTTCCAAGTGCCTGGGCCCTCTTCGCAGACAGAGCTTATCCCGTCCTCGGCGGCAGGGGGTGGGGGAGGGGCGAGGCCCACAGAATCTGCTCCCCAGCAGTCTGGGCAAATGTGCTCCTCGTTTATACTGATCGCATTATGATTACCCAATTTCCTGTAGACTGTTTTATGTCCAAAGCTTCAGGTGAAATACTGCAGATTGGGCCATAAAAGACGTATTACTCCCCCCCTCTTCTTTCCTTAATCGCCTCCCCACGCTGCCATCGCCCACGCGGCACAGCACAGACCAAGGTTGCGGATGGGGGGGGGGGGGCTGAAAGGGCGTGTGGTACAGACATTTACGGAAATAAAAGGAATTTAGGAGAATTATGTCTTTCAATAAATGGAGGTGAGCCACACACTGGGGGTGGGCCTAGGGCACCCCCAATCCCAAGAAAGCGCCCAGTGCAGCTGTGCAGTGCCTGGAAAGCGAGCACGTGCAGTGGGGTTCTATAATGTGCTACAGTGTTGGAATGCTGCTTTAAAGCTCCAAAAGCAAAAACAAGGGAAAAGGGAAAGCGAGAAGTGGGTGGGGGGGTCAGGTGAAAGGACAGCTGATATGTGTTCATTACTGTTCCTTCTCAGACAAACACTTTCGAATAGAGACAATAGTACAAAAAAAAAATAAAAACAGGTTGCAATGATAGATGATGTATCTATCTGTCTATCACTCTATCTATCACTCTATCTATCTATCTATCTATCTATCTATCTATCCATCTATCTATCTGTCTATCACTCTATCTATCACTCTATCTATCACTCTATCTATCACTCTATCTATCTATATATCTATCTATCTATCACTCTATCTATCACTCTATATATCTATCTATCTGTCTGTCTGTCTATCTATCACTCTATCTATCACTCTATCCATCTATATATCTATCTATCACTCTATCTACCACTCTATCCATCTATATATCTATCTGTCTATCACTCTATCTATCACTCTATCTATCACTCTATCTATCTATCTATCTATCTATCTATCTATCTATCTATCTATCTATCTATCTATCTATCTATCTATCTATCACTCTATCACTCTATCTATCTATCTATCTATCTATCTATCTATCCATCTATATATCTATCTGTCTATCACTCTATCTATCACTCTATCTATCACTCTATCTATCTATCTATCTATCTATCTATCTATCTATCTATCTATCTATCTATCTATCTGTCTATCACTCTATCTATCACTCTATCTATCACTCTATCTATCACTCTATCTATCTATATATCTATCTATCTATCACTCTATCTATCACTCTATATATCTATCTATCTGTCTGTCTATCTATCTATCACTCTATCTATCACTCTATCCATCTATATATCTATCTATCTATCACTCTATCTATCACTCTATCCATCTATATATCTATCTGTCTATCACTCTATCTATCACTCTATCTATCACTCTATCTATCACTCTATCTATCTATATATCTATCTATCTATCTATCACTCAATCTATCACTCTATCTATCACTCTATCTATCACTCTATCCATCTATAGATCTATCTATCTATCAATCTATCTATCTATCTATCTATCTATCTATCTATCTATCTATCTATCTATCTATCTATCTATCTATCTATCCATCTATATATCTATCTGTCTATCACTCTATCTATCACTCTATCTATCACTCTATCTATCACTCTATCCATCTATAGATCTATCTATCTATCACTCTATCTATCACTCTATATATCTATCTATCTGTCTGTCTATCTATCTATCACTCTATCTATCACTCTATCCATCTATATATCTATCTATCTATCACTCTATCTATCACTCTATCCATCTATATATCTATCTGTCTATCACTCAATCACTCTATCACTCTATCTATCTATCTATCTATCTATCTATCTATCTATCTATCTATCTATCTATCTATCTATCTATCCATCTATATATCTATCTGTCTGTCTATCACTCTATCTATCACTCTATCTATCACTCTATATATCTATCTGTCTGTCTGTCTGTCTATCTATCTATCTGCCGGTCTGTCTGTCTATCTGTCTAACTGTCTGTCTATCTGTCTGCCCGTCCATCCATCTATCTGCTGGTCTGTCTTTTGGGGAGTCCCTCTCTCTCTCTCTCTCTCTCTCTCTCTTCCTACAAGCGTCTTGATCCAGCCAATCTTGCCACTATCCATGGCAAAAGGCTATATATACCTCAGTCACCAAAGGTATATCATAATGTTTTTGTATCTACATTATGACACTTTTCAAAAAATAAAACATGGACACATTTGCAAAACCATGCTTTCAGGTCCTTGCCAATGCTCCTTGCACGAGTTTGCTGCAAGTCTATTCAAGTTTTATTTTTTAGAAGGTGTCCAAATGCATGTACAAAAAATAGTCATATAACTTAGCCCCCACTTGACAAAATCCATTCGGACTTTGTACAAACATTCAAAGTTGGGTCTATAATCTTTCTGAAAACATGTGTGCAGATTTGTCAAACGGCAACAAAGTTATAAGCCATCTAAAAATGATGAGACCACCGCTAATTTTGCCCCATCTTGACAAAATCCCACCAATCTATTTGGACTTTGTTCAAACATTCAGATTTGGGCTTTAAATCTTTTTGTAAACTTTTGTGCAGATTCGTCAAACGCCACCAAATGTATAACCCTTTCAAATATTTTGGGACCCTCTCGAATTTTTCTCCCTCTTGTCGAAACAGCACCAAACTTTGCATAACCATTCAGGGTCCTTTCTAAAATGAGATTCAAAATTTAATGGCATTTCATTTAGTGGCGACAAAGTTATAAGCCATCCAAAAACTGCTTTTCACTGACCCTGTAATGGACCCTGTAATGCAAAAAAATGCATGGATGTCCCTGGAAATCGCAGAAGAAAAACACCTGATTTTTGGCTTTTTATGGCCATATCCCATCCCATCCTCATCACCCCTCACCTCCCCAGAGATAGTTTCATTTGTTTGACAAGTGCAATGTTGTGTTTTTAATCTGTTTTTAATGCGATGTCCACAGACTACAGGCACTGTTCGCAAATCCAACATGGCATCTGTTTCAAAAGTTTTGACGAACCTTATATTTTTAACCAACCAATCAGTGGGTGCGAACGATGTCTGCGAACGTCACGCTGCTCTCTGAATGATCCAGAGGCATTCATGGACCCCGAATCAGGAAGTAAGTCCACAGACCCTACCAGGATACCACACTTTTTTTTACCTACTTTTTAGCCATTTTTAAGAAAACTTCTGGACGGAATTACACCAAATTTACAAAAGCATGCTTTTGGGACAAAAGTCCAACTCCTAGCGCAAATTTGGGGAAACTCTGTCCAGCGGTTTGGGCTGTAGGCGCGAGCAAAACATGTTTTCCAATGCACCTATGAGGATTTTCATACAATTTGGGACCCACCTATAACTTTGCCCCCCAACCCTAGGCGAAACCACACCAAACTTCACAAAATCATTGTGAGGGGACCATTTACTTGTTTTGCAATGTTTGGTGAGGATTTGTCCAGGGAGAGCAACGTTGTAAGCTGCCCAGAAGATCTCTTTCTATGAGTTGAGAAACTTAAACATAACTAGAGGGCCGCTGCCGCAGGCCCTGTAATATATATATATATATATATATATATATATATATATATATATATATATATATATATATATATATATATAGAGAGAGAGAGAGAGAGAGAGAGAGAGAGAGAGAGAGAGAGAGAGAGAGAGAAAGAGAGAGAGAAAGAAAAGGGGTGAGGGGAGCACTCTGGTTCCAAGCTTGGTGTACCTTCCACAGTACAGTTGATCTTCTCCTCCAAGCGCTTTCATGCCTCTTGCAATCTTCAGGTAGGCAGTCTGTTCAGGTGTTGCTGGTTAGTAGCAATAGTGGCCTCAGGGAATTCTGGTTTCTGTAGTCAATGCGGGTAGCCAGGAACCAACTCAACCTCCAATTACATAGTGTAAATCCCACAGTGGGGAGAGGGGGGAAAACCAACAATTTGGTGCTCCTGAGTAGGGGCATGTGTCACCCCGGTGCTGCCACCTCTGCAGCCCCTATTCAGGAGAGCCAAATTGTTGGTTTTCCCCCTACCCCACTGTACACATATATTGTGATGAAGCAGGAAGAACACCGCGAAACGTGTAAACGCTGCTGAGTTTGGGGCATACACTATGGGAGAGCCACATTTTGTTTGGTTGCTACTGTCTGCTGTGGTGCTGCACATTATTATTTAATTAAAGAGAATGCTGCACTAACGGTCTCCAGAGGATTTGTTTCCATGTGGGGGAGTGCTCCTCATTGACTGTCTAAGAATCAGTCCAGCAAATATATTTATACATATTTATATAAACACGGCCACGGTGTAAAAGCAAAAGGAAATATCGAGGCTGAGTACCACAAAAGAAAATACACCAAACACGGGCTTATAAAGATTCACAGATCTTTATTCTACTGCGCAGTTCCAAAGAAACACATTCATATAGCTATCTGGTCCTCAATACATCACAGTGAGTACCAGCCCTTCAGTGTCTGAAGTGAGAGGTACTGGACATCTGGACATTGACATTTTTATACACTTCAGTAATAACGTCCAGCCCCTCTGCAGGTTAATAATATGTGGTCTAGAGTTTGTGCCAAGTTCACTTATGGCTCATTCAACAATATGCACACAGATTACTTCGGTTTACATTTCAAACAAGTCACGGTGGCAAAAGTGTATTCCAGGAATTAGCAGTAAACCTTAGCACATATCCCTTCACAATGCAGTTCAGCCAGTGTCCACGCTCCACATTTGCATTACATTGTCCTCTATGTATATTCGTGGATGAGGCTTGTTGGTGCAGACAATCCTAAAACCACAAGTCATGTATGGGACAAGGTCTCATTACCCAGTCTAAACATTCGCCCCTCGGACAGTCTAACCATTAACTATGGACAAAGGTCGGGAAGGCTCGGTTACAAGTTGGAGACACAGTCCACCATTTTAGAACACATAATTACAGAGGAACAGAAATCAAATTGGCGGATGATCCTAAAATGGCATCGAAGTCGATCTAAAATCGGAACTTTGCAACGCGTTTTTCTTCGCGGAGCGACTAGGCTTAGGCCAATATATATTAAAAGGAGGCAAAATATGATATCCCGTTTAACAAACCCTCCTCTTGGCCTAAGCCAAGCGCTTAACTACTTCTAGTCACTTTACGAGTAACTCCACGTCTCAATGTCCATTCACCCTCAATCACAATAATCAGAGATATTGATCGCCATAAGGTCAGTAACAGAAATTTCTTTCGACACAAATTTGTTTGTCATTCCTACCGGGGCGCGTACCTTTTGTCCTAATGTTCCCATTGCCTGTGCACAACATCTTCCTAACACTGAACATATAACAGGAAGACATTGTATACAGCAACAAAAAAACAACAGAATACCCAGAATAATCAATAAAACTGAAAGTAGCTTCCATCCCCAAGATAGTAAGAAGTCCCAGAACCAAGTGCTGAAATCCCAGTTTCCCTTGGGAACGTGCGCTTCTGAACTAAGGACGTGCAGATTTTGTATTGCCTTAAAGATGGTTGGGGAGGAATCTGGCACGAAAACACAACAAGCGGACCCCACTAATTTACATACTCCACCACGCTCAGCCAGGATGTTGTCTAATGCCATCCGGTTCTGAAGTGCCACTAACCTTATCGCTTTCTGTTCTAAAGTCATGTTATAGAGTATGTCAGTGGTCCGGATGATGGTCCTCTCCAGTACTCTTGCTAGTCTTCTGATATCCTCAGAGTTTAATATTTGCCCCCAAAAAGGTACAAAGGATTTTGCTACGTCGCCCAGAACTTGTGATGAAGTATCGCCATTCTCATCCCGCCTTGGACGAGCTTTAGAGATTTCTATGGTGCTTGCTATGAATACCCTGGGTAACAGAATTCCTAAATAACAGGTTCCCTGCCAATCCCTAGGTAGCCATGGTAAAGCTTCATTACCGCAAACGAAATAGACAGGTTCGCCTACATACAAAGGTCTGTCCTCACTGGTCAAGTTTGCAACATTGGTGCAGTCCTTGAAATCACCCATTGACTGAGTACCATTCCTCTGTATGCAGAAAGAAACTGAATCAGGGCTGTGGTTAACAGTGTAGGAAGGTGGCATGGCATCCCTATTGCCTATAGGAGCCATCTTGAAAGAGATTGAAGATTGAAAAGGATGAGACAGTCTATCAGAAGGCCTAATAGAAGCAACATTAAGTTTGCTCCTATTCGCAAAAAGTGAGCATCCCAGGGGCGTTAGAACTCATTTCTCAAAATCATTCAAATTCGTTCCATCAAAGTTCCCCGAGATGCTATAGTTCCATCGGCCAAAGAATAGTGCCCTTAAAGAAGTATAACATGCAGTAGTCAAAGGTAAAGGATGAATATACCAGCCCAACCCCTTATCTCCATGTTGCGGTAAATGAGAGCAGACCCAACAATTAGACCTATTAAAAATGGCATGTTTGGCATTCATTATGAGTAGTAGTGTGTTATTGTGGTAACTCTGTCTGTGTTGAGAGTCTCTAGGAGATAGAGTGTGCAGATGCACGAAAGCTGTAGAAACAGAAGGTACATTTTCAGTGGGCAAAAGAGTTTCAAGAGAATGTACTTCTTCCAAATACCAAAATCCTAAGGCAATTACTATTGTGAAGCCGGTCAACATAATTACAAAAAAGTAATACGTTTTAAGAGACCATGCATTCGATTGTCCATTGTTACGATTGGGCACACAGTCACTTATCTGTTCTGTACGAGTGAGAGCGATTTCAGGCATTGTTTCTTCAAACAAAATTCTCCAGAGTTTATTTGCTGGCGATCTCCTGGTCACGCGTTTTCTTAGTCCTTCCCTATCCCTAGCCAACAGATCTCCTTATGTGCAAAAGACAAGGCCAAAAGACAAGCCCTATGATAAATTCCAATTTGGCACAGCTGAACCGTGCAGTAAGTCTAGCTCCGTGGATGCAGATCGTACCCTGTGACTCCTGGTACTGCGTGATCTGCGAACAACGTGTCGTTGCTTCCTGATGGAAGTGGTGGATTTGCAATAGAACCTAACAGTGCTGAAAAAGGATCTGTAGGAGAGTGTGGAGATGAAGCGGCTGTTTTCCCAGGCCCCACGGGCTCAGGGAGAGTCTCCAAAGCACTCTCAACTCTGCTCAATGCTGCATGATCGCTGGTAGCAGAGCAGGTAGGATTATCTGTATCTTCTGTATCGTGTGACAAAGGGAAGGGAATCCTCTTGACATGTGACACGTGGATCCAGTGCTTTCAGCCGGTCACTCGTACGGCAGTCTGTGTGGCCAGTAGGACCTGATGAGGGCCCCTCCAACGCGGTGCGAGACAGGATGCTCTTTCGAATGCTTTTACAAGCACCCAGCTACCAGGCCGAATGCTGTGACCTGGACCCTCGTATTTAACTGGGAGGGCTTCTCACACCTGTTGATAAATCAAATACAGATTTTTAGTTAACCGGTCACAGTAGTCGGAAAGAAGTACATGTTCAATGTCTTGCAAGGCCTTTGGCTTAGGTAAATTCCAAATGTTAGCTGGCCTACCTAGAGCGACCTCAAAAGGGGAGAGCCCAGTCCTAGTCTGTGGGGTTGTTCTCATTGATAATAACACGATCGGTAAGGCGTCCGGCCATTTCAATTTGGTGCCAGCACATGTCTTAGCGAGCTTGTTCTTCAAGATTCCATTGTGTCTCTCTACCAATCCAGCACTTTGAGCATGTCTAGCCGAATGGAACCGTTTATCGATCTGTAATCCCGCACATATCTGCAGAATTACAGCAGCGATAAAATGTGGACCATTGTCCGACCAGATGACCCTTGTCAAACCAAACCTAGGAAAATATTCCTTAAGCATGGTTTTCGCCGTTATCATTGCTGTAGCATCTTTAACAGGAAAGGCTTCAACCCATTTACTAAAGGTGCAGACAACAACTAGGACACATTTAAAGTTATTGCAATGCTCCATTTCAATGAAATCAAAGTGTATGACCTAGAAGGGGACAGAAGGTGGACCAAAACTACCCCTATGTGTCATTGTGTCCTTTCCCATATTATGCTGTAGACAGATCATACAACTCTGAACAAAACGATCAGCAGTTTTTGAGATTTTATCATTCACCCAGACATTATGTAACATTTTGGAAACCTTCCCTGCACATATGTGGGTGAGCCGATGAGCCATTGCGACCATCATTTTAATGTACGCATCTGGCAGTAACCATTTTCCTTCTAACTTGTCCACCCAACAACCGTCATCACCCAACCTTGCCAAACCCTCAGCCCATTTTTAGATTCTTCTATTGTGGCATCGGCTTGAATATTCTTTACAGATTCGATACCCTCATCCATAGTACAAACATTGGTGGCTTCCCTTGCAGTATACATTTCTGAATAGAGATCAGTGGCAGTTTGTTTGGCTATCTGGTCAGCGAAAGCGTTCCCTTTTCCTACATCATTTATGATTTTCTGATGCGCTGTGCATTTCATGATCGCTAACTGAGTGTGGAGTGCAAGCGCTGAGAATAACAGTACTATCAATAGCCATGTTGGATCTTTGATCCATGTGAGGTCAAGAAACCTCGTTCTGCCCAAAGTCTACCGAAGTTTTGATCCACCCCAAAAGCATACTATCAGTATATATATTTACTCTAAGCCCTTCGGAAAGTTCACAAGCTCGAGTCAATGCAATAATTTCTGCGGCCTGCACGAAATTATGTGTGATTCTCTTGGTTTCCACAATCGTGCTTAATGTGGTGATAGCATAAGCAGCCGTGGATGTACCATCCGGAAGTTTGAAACAGGAGCCATCACAAAACAGCTCCCCTTGTGGGTTATTCAAAGGAGTATCTTTCAGGTTGATTCTGTCTTTAGTCTCTTGCTCTGTGGTGTAGAGGCAATCATGTGACGTTTCGTCACTCTAAGCAGTATCTTGCGGGAAATGTAAGAGTTCAGCCGGATTCAATACACAACACCTCTGAATTTTGATATGCGGTGCGAACAAGATCAATTTGTATCTCGTTAATCATGCGGAGGTGAGGTGTTGCATTTGTGTTCTGTTTAATAGAACATCTACAGAGTGAGGCACCATCAGGGTTAAAGCATGGCCTAGAACCATACCCTTGTTCTGTTTTACAGATGCAGCAGCAGCAGTGACAGCTCTCTTGGCAAAGCACATGCAACAGGATCAAGGGTGGAAGAAAAGTAGCCGCATGGCCTATTCTTCCCTCTGTGTTCCTGCGTTAATACAGCCAAAGCACATCCATCACATTCATGCACATAGAACACGAAGGCCTTTTCATAATTTGGTGTGCCCAAAACTGGTGCTGAACACAGTGCAGTCTTGAGCACATCAAATGCTTTCTGGTGTTCCAAGTTCCACGGCAATGGCAAAGAAATGCCCTTCTTTGTCAAAGCCAACATTGGTTTAATCGTTAACGAGAAGTTCAGGATCCACTGCCTATCAAGGCTCTGACTTCCTTCTGTGTATTTAGGACAGGCATGCTAGAAATGATTTTAATCCATTCAGGCGCCAACCTTCTTCCCTCCTTTGACAGGAGATAGCCTAAATAGGCAACCTCCTATCGACAATTTTGAAACTTTTTGAGTGAAGCTTTGTGTCCATGTTTTGCTAGGTGAATAAGCAACAACATGGTGCCCTCCTTACAGGCACTTTCTGAATTAGCAGCTAAAAGTAGATCATCTACGTATTGAAGCAATGTACAAGTGGTAGGCAACTCGAGTGTATCAAGCTGCTCTTTCAAAGCCCTACTATAAATGCTCGGACTTTCCGTGTAACCTTGCTGCGCATGGGTGAATGTAAACGAGCGTCCCCCTAAGGTGAATGTGAACAGGTATCTGCTATCCTTGTGTATAGGAATGCTAAAGAAAGCATTCCTAAGATCTACAACACTAAAGTGAGTAGCAGAAGCCAAAATCATGGTCAGTATTGTCGTCACATCAGGCACAATAGGAAATTGTGGAGCAACAATCTTATTGATAGCATGTAAGTCAATGACAAAACGAAAAGGAATTGCATTATCGCCTTTCTTGTACACAGGCAAGATCAGACTATTGCACAAACTACCTGCAATTTCCTCAATTACCCCACGATGTAGAAAATGCATTTCAAAGCTTGCTCACCATCAACCAAAATCTTATACTGAGGAATACGTGGCAATTTTACTCCATGTTTTAAAATGATCTTAACAGGCTCAATTTGTAAAACACCGACATCATTGTCAACAATTGCCCATAAACACTTCGGAACATCACTAAATTCTGTCAGCAAAGGTCTAGTCAAGAACTGAGAGACAGAAAGTTGCTGTGGTGAAATCGTCAAACGCACTCCATCCGAAGAACAATGAATTACTGCATTTAATTCCTTCAACAAATTCAACCCCAACAAATTCTCTCCACAGTTCGTAGTCAAAAGAAACGGACAGTGGTCCGTAAATGGACCCAATGTAATCAGTACCGGCGAAGAAACCGGACAAACTACTGGTGTACCAGAAAACCCTACATAAACATTGGTTTGCCCTGACAGTGGAATGTTTGGAACCTGTGAATGGTCGATGGAACTCTTCTGTGCTCCTGTATCTATCAAAAATAGATGTTTCCTATTTCCCACTATCATTTCAACGTAGGGACCTTTCTGATTAACGGGAATAGGCATCGGTTCCAAACCCTGCTTCGGGCAATCCTAGCGTAACAGAATGTCATCAAAAGGAAGGTCTTCAGAGAGATATGCAGCAGAAGGATGATCAAAAATTTTTCTGTAATCCACACTCGGAGACTGATTGTTCTGCGAAAAAGGTTGCACATTTTGAGAAAACTGACTTCTACCAGGACCCCCTGCCCCAGGGCAGCCTCTGGATCGTCTACCCATGTTACCAAATGCGTTATTCAACCTCTGCTGAAGGATTTTGCATTGTGCTTGCCAATGACCCTCTTGTCTGCAATAAGCACATTGGTTTGCATGTATAGGACCCAACGGCACATTACCCTGTGGAGCATACTGTCCCCTAAATTGTGAATTACCCCGCCTAGGGCCTCTAACAATTTGTTGCAATAGAACTTTGGTTTTCAGGTCACCCTTTCTCTTTTCAATTCTCTCTTTCTCATTATTGACTCGGTTTTCATAATACTGAGCCATATGCAATACTTCAGACTGAGACTTTGCTTGCCAAGCGCTCTCAGAAGACATAATTTGTGACTGGATGTCAGGCAACAATCCAAGCACACATTTGTCTACAAATAGTCTTTTTCCAGACTCTGTGCTCAAATCTTGTCCACTGAAATCTGAAAACACTTGTTTAAACCGATGAAAGAATTTGGTAGCACCATCAGACTTCCCTTGGACACAAGCAGTAAGTTTGTCGCAAATGATCCTTCTCTCAGGAATTATGGCTTTTAGTTTTGTGACTATTCTATCAGTCAGAGTCAGTATTAGCTATGGTGTTCTCTCGCCGGCTGGTCTTTCTCTATCTTGTCTAACCACATTATCCCATGTGTCCCCTAATACTGGTACATCATCTACAGTCCTAAACTGTTTCCACAAATCAATAGGTAGGAGCACGGGAAATAACAAATCTATATCACTCAAGGTACATACTGATGACTGCAAGACATATTCTATCTCTTTATAGAACCCTGTCGGATTCTTTCTAATGTCAAGAATGGATTGTTTGATGGTGTTCACTTCCTGTCTTGAGAACGGGACATGAACAAACTGCGACACATAATGTGCAGGAATGTCATAGGCAAGTGCACCTGTTCCAGCATCAGCTGGCACTTCGACTTTTGGGACAAACGTCGGAGGAATTTCTCTCAGAGGCAACTGAGAGATAGGAAACTCCGAACGCTTACTGAGCAACAGAGCTAAATCGAGCGCTAAAGCAGCTGAAGGCGTGTCGGACGAAAAAGCTCTCTTATAGATATTCAATAATTCTGCGGGACAACAAATCTTTCTTTTTATACATTCATCCTGCAGGTATTCTACCATTACCTGTATCACTTTCCTCTGCATTTCTGGCGTATACTGACTATACGTGTCATATACTTCTACGGGAGATATCAACATGTCTGAAATCCATCTAATCGCATCCTTTGTGCAAATTTGTGTTTCCTCACTTATCGACCTACAACAAGGAAGGAATTGTTTCTGTATAAAAATAGCATTCAAACTATTACCATCAATTTCTTCATTCGGTAACCTTTCTAACTCCCTTCTATACTCAAAAACCCTCTCGACGTGCTCATATACTTTCTCCACAGTATCTCTTGAATATGCTAAAACATTCAGATACCTCAACCCTTGTGGGAGACCCATATCATCTAGTCTGTTCCACATTACACATAAATGAATTCCCAACTCTTCAATAAAAACATTTTTCTCAGGAAAACTTCCCAGATTAGAGAGTGTGGCAAAAACAGCAGCTTGTTCACCCCTCTCCATGCACTGTTTGGCCCATGCAGTCAAATCGCACTTTCTCTCTTTAGACACAGGGCCTCATCACGACTTGGGCGGTAACGGTAACGCTATTAGCGTGGGCAGTATTAGCCCTACCGCCGAACTCCCCGGCGCTAATAGCGCCGGATCACGAGTTCTGCGGGAATGTCAATCCCCTTTCCCCATTGAGCCCATTCGGAATGCCCCATTCCCCATTGGGCTCAATGGGGAAATTTTGCGCTAATACCGCCGGTGGATTTCCCACCGGCGGTAATAGCGTGAAATTTCAGCGGATTTCCCCCCAGCTCAGAGCTGGGGCAAATCCGCCGAAGTCCTGCTTTGGCGGACCCTTAAATCCGGCAGTAATAGCGCTACCACCGGATTTAAGGGTTACCGCCAAAGTCATGATGAGGCCCACAGTATTACGAGTTACAATCTTTGATTCTGCTCCCTTATCAACTCAAGCGGAACAGAACCACTCGGAAGAGGAAGAGTAGACAAATCTTGTACATTCAGTAACAAAAGTGCTATCGCTAGTGCAGAAAGCAAGTCTGCCAAACCCGTGACAGTAGGCAAAGGCGGAGGTGCAAGTGGAGGAGCAACGATAGGAGGAGGAACAATAGCCAGAGGAAGAGGAACAATAGGAGGAATGATAGGAGGAGCAGGAATTACTGCGGGAGGAAGAATGACAGCAGGAAGAGGTAAAACAGCAGGAATAGGTACATACGGAGGTGGTGCAATGGCACCAGGCCTTTGTAAATTTAGAAGTTTGTCAATTAACTCATCAGATACATGAAAGTCTTTAGACAGATACATTTTCTGAATACCAAGTTGAAAAGCCCTATCCATATTTCTACTCAGACTGTTTATTTTGATCATACAAAAACGCTTTTTTGGCGTTGGACATGTGACAACGCGCATGTTTCTTTCTACTTTTAAGTTGCTGAATAGCTTCTTTCTTTCAATTTTATAATACATCAAATGCTGCATGTCTAGCCTTTTTCTTTAACAATATAGACTCTATTCTATACGAGGAATTTCAAAACTACCATTGGTTGGCCACTGTAGTTCGGAAGCATGTCTAGTTTGTCTGTGCCAAATATCATTAAACACTAAACTACCAATGCCGTGCTTACAGTACATAGTACACGCTGGAGACCCCTCCTGTGGCGCCGGACGGCCAAATTCCAAAGATTGTCTGTCCTTGCGGAATAATGCCCTGAAGCAGGCAGACAATTTCTCAGGCATATCAGATTCCTGGTGTGACCTGGTCAATAATTGTACTTCCAAAAACAATGTGCCAAAACAAATGATCAGGATACTTAAGAATCGGGTCGCGACTCACCTGATCAAAGCACAAAGGAGGTCCGATCAGATTACAAAGGACTACAAAGGACCCACATGGTTGGTGATTTTAGCAAAACTGCCCGCCTCGATATATGGACCCTCGTCAAGATGCCATCTCGGACCGCAGGCTCACCGTCCAGGGATTGGGTTGTGCAGTACTGTTGAGTTATCACTTCTCATCCAAGAAAGGGGCCCCCTTTTTCACCATCCGATCCCGGTTCGATAGCCGCGTCAACCTTCAACGAGATGGCATCAATCTTGAGGGTCCCTATTTGGGCGCCATCTGTAAAAGAAAAAGGAAATATCGAGGCTGAGTACCACACTAGGAAATACACCAAACGCTGGCTTATAAAGATTCACAGATCTTTATTCTACTGCGCAGTTACAAAGAAACACATTCAGATAGCTATCTTGCTCTCAATACATCACAGTGAGTACCAGCCCTTCAGTGTGAGGAGTGAGAGGTACTGGACATCTGAACATTCACATTTTTATACACTTTAGTAATGATGTCCAGCCCCTCTGCAGGGTAATAATCTGTGGTCTAGAGGGTGTGCCAAGTTCCCTTATGGCTCATACAACAATATGCACATGGATTACTTTGGTTTACATTGCAAACAAGTCACAATGGCAAAAGTGTATTCCAGGAATTAGCAGTAAGCTTTAGCACATATCCCTTCACAATGCAGTTCAGCCAGTGTCCACGCTCGACATTTGCATTACATTGTCCTCTATGTATATTCATGGAGGAGGCTTGTTGGTGCAGACAATCCTAAAACCACAAGTCACGTATGGGACAAGGTACTCATTACCCAGTCTAAACATTCGGCCCTCGGACAGTCTAACCATTAACTAGGGACAAAGGTCGGGAAGGCTCGGTTACAAGTTGGAGACATAGTCCATCATTTTAGAACACATAATTACAGATGAACAGAAATCAAAATGGCAGATGATCCTAAAATGGCGGCGAAGTCGATCTAAAATCAGAACTTTGCAACGTGGTTTCCTTCGCAGAGCGACTAGGCTTAGGCCAATATATATTAAATGGAGGCACAATATGATATCCCATTTAACAACGGTAGTGGCTGTGTAGTTATGGTTAAGTTGCTCATCCCATAGGAAGAGCACTTTTTGGGCGGCTTATAACTTCGCTCCCACTGGACAAATGCACACCAAACTTTGCAAAAGAAAGTATATGGTGCACTCTGAATTTTCTCGCAAAGTTTGGTGAGGTTTGGTCCAGGCAGGGAAAAGTTATAGGGGGTGTCCCAAAATGTCTTTTTTTCCCATAGACTGAATGGGGGAAATACTTTGCGCATGCCTACAGCCCAAATGTTGTTCACCAAATTTGTGGCAGGAGCAGCGGCTTGGTCCCGAAAGCGTGCTTTTGTACATTTGGTGAAAATCTGTCCAGTAGTTTTTTTTAAAACGATCAAAAAGTAGGCCTAAAACAATTTGTGATATCTGTGTCCGCTCTGCGGACACACTTCCCTGTTCGCTCCGCAGGCAAGATATCAATTGGCTAATTGGTCACGTCATGTCCGCAGACATGTGACGCGTTCACTGATCACTGATTGGATGGTGAGGAGCATTAATCGCGTCAGATTGTTCCAATGCGCCCGCCATCATGTATCCGTGTTTTGGTGTCTGCGGACATCGCCGCAAAAACATATTAAAAAACACAACATTGCACTTCTTAAATTTATCAAATACTGTCTGGGGAGGTGAGGGTTGATTAGGATGGAATGGGATATGGCAGCAAAAAGCAGAAAACTGGTGTTTTTTTGTCACGAAAGTCATACAGTACATTTGGAGGTGTTCCACAATATAATGTGAATTACAGTACTCATGGCGTCGGTGAGGAAAGTTTTGCAAAGTGAGAATGTATTTAGATTCTGAGTGAAGGTCACCAGCTTTGAATTTTTGGTTGCGAGCTAAGGAAGCCCACGCATGGGACACACAGTATAAGGTTCAAATGTTTTTTGACCTTGAGAGAAAGGGACCATTCCATAAGGAATGCAATGAGAGGAGGTTTGTAATAATGAACATTTGATAAGGTTATGCATTCCAAAAGTGTGTAGTGAACATGTAAATTTAGTTCATGAAGAATCTTTGGTGCGAACGCAGTGAGCGTTACGGTCTGACTTACGCCAAGAGAATGGAAATGGTGAATATAATGTAAGTTTGATTTTGACGATTGTATACCGGAACAAGCATTAACTTATTATTATCTGAAGATTAACTTTGGATTATATTCTATTTGTTTGCTCTGTGTTGCTTATTGCAATGTAAAGCAAGTACTATCTTTGTGTGTAGATGTCTTTTTTACGTGGTTATGGGGAGTGCAGCATCGAGGTGCATGTAGACCATTACTAGGTTCACCCAGGTTCAATGCTAATATTTCATTAAAATGTCATGTATGACCATATCGAATTGTGTATCAGTTTCCACGTTGTTTTCTGTTTGTTGAGATTGTTTGATGTGTGTGCTAATCATTAGTTTAAACTCTATACCGAATTAAAAAGTCAATCGATACATTGTAATAAAGTTTGGCTATTGAGACACATTTTCTGTTATGTTTTTGAACTAGCTACATCCTGCCTTTCTGCGATTGTCATAGATTCCAGAAGTCAACTGATGGCTTCTTCAATCGGCAGCTGCACATAGTTGTTAACGCCTGGATCACAGTGACTGTTGTTTGGGATGATCGGCCAGGGCCCATGTGCCTGTACGCTGTACTAACGGTTAGGAGTAACATAACATCCTTTATGGTGGTCTAGGCCCATGTTGATGTAGAAGCCCTGGAATACACTGTGCGACCCAAGCGGTTCTTTTACCGAAAATTAACACTTTGTGTACGCAAAAAGAACAACGTGTGCCTCACAATAAACATTTTGGATCACGAGCGAAGAAACAAATTTGCAATTTGATTGAATATGGCAATAGTCGTATGTTCTCGGAGCGTTTACTGTGAAATAAAAGTACTTTACAAATTGTACAGTGTTAATGTTTTCTTTTAAAGTACGGTTGAATATTCTGAATCGTGACGTGCTGTGTTGTTAGTGGATGTGTGTTGATTTTTGGGTTCTGCATCACGTGACGTAGGTGATTATGGGCGCGCTTGGCTACGCTGAAGAGGAACGTCTCCGAGAAAGGTGTAGAATATCACTAGGGTTGGTGATGTGAGGGTCAGGGGCGGGGCATATGATTTAGTGACGTCAGGGCAGTTTACTTTAGGCAGATGCAGCAATGGATAAGAATAGCACAAGATGGACATGCCCTGCTGCCAGATTTTGTATGTTTTTAAAAGAGGAAAAGTGAGGTAAGGTGAATTGGAAATGTTTGCGATAGATCAACGTATGTATAAAAATACATGGCCGAACCCTCGGGACAATAATATTTTCTGAGCATTGCACTTGTGAAACTTATGAAATAATGTCTGGGGAGGTGAGGGGTGATGATGATGGGTGGGATATTTCTGACCTGATTTCTAATGAGTTTACAACGTTTGGTGGGACTTTGTGCAGAGCTTAAATGATGATTGTATGTGCTTTCATTTGACAGTTTTGAAAAAATAAAACATGGGTGGATTTCCAGCAAAATTGCATAAGGCGAATTGGCAAGGATCTAAAAGCATGGTTTTGCAAATGTGGCAGTGTTTTCTTATTTGACAAGTGTCATAATGTAGTTAAAAAAATAGCGCTATAGCTTTAGGGACTGAGGGGTAGCCTGTAGCCATGCGCATTGGCCAGATTGACCGGGTCATGAAATAAGGTCATGATCCGGACAATCTGGGTACTGGCCATGACCAGAAGGGACAACACATAGGCCCTCATTACGACCCTGGCGGAAAGGGGAAAACGATGGCGGAAAAGCAATACCGCCATCGCAAAGCGCTCGGTGCGACTATGACCCGTCACCGCAAAGTACGAAGCCATTAGCGACACCGTAGTGAACGCCAACGCTAACTGCACTAAGCACGCGCGCGCGCACCATGCCAAACCGCAAACACCACCATGGTGCAACGGTACGCCAATTCCGACCCTAGCGGACATGTACCTAACGCCATCAGGCATGGCGGAATGGACCATCCCGCCATGGCGAGAAATACGGCATCGTGAACCAACCGTAAATGGCCCACTGAGTGCCTGTACTCCACTCCCTGGCCACATTGCACAACTCCTGGCAGGCGCAATGTACTCACACCATGCAACCAGTGAAATCTACAATTCACCCATGCATGCCAACGTAGAAATGCATGCAGGTGTTCAAAGCGCCCCGTGAGTGGGCATCCATGTACGGCATGTCACCATAGCCGTACTGATGCAGCACAGGCATGTGAAGGTACAAGACATCAAAATGGAAATCAAGAACACATGACACAAAACAACAGTAGTCCCCCATCGCTTGCCACCAGCTCAAGGCAACATCCAAAACAGCATCCTGAGGGGGATTGCACCAGCCCTGTACTCTTGCCAGTAAACAAACCAACCATCAGCAGAAGCATGTACCACACAAGTTGGCAGAGTGACTGAGCAGCCAGGCACATCCCAAGAGGGGCCGATGGGAGCTGCAGGGCACAGATGGCATCAATACAGAAGCTATTCCAATGGACATGACCCCAGTCCCCCTCCAACAAACGCACGCAAACACAGGCACCTGTGACCAGCCACATTCTGAACATCCCATCATACCATCAATCGACCTGGCTGACAGGCACCAGTCGGCCAAAAGCCAATCCCCCGCCCCTGAACAGCACATCATGTAAACAGTCACAATGGCAGCCCCTATCCGTGACCACACTGTGCTACGTAGGCAAAAGCGGCCAGTACTGTACCACACAACTCAACTCAGAAGGCGGAACACAATGCAGATCATCTCGCAATACATACCGCCACAAATCGTAAATCGTCACATCACCTGCAAAGAATAACGCAACACGCCAAATATCGGAATACAATTTAAATGCACATCCAAATGACAAAGGCCTCACAGCAATTTGTAAAATAACACCAAAACATCCATCATCACCGAGGGCTGCATCTGCAATAATTGACCAGCTTCCACTTGTGTGACGCCCTGTACCATCATGGCACACAGGGCCAACATCAACGTTCCAAAAGGCAACATGGAAGCGGCAAGAACCGCAGGTCCGTCCCATGAGGCAGGCACTAGTCCAGCTGAAAGGCCGAAATGTTGCACCTAGCCACCAGAACAGCGTAAGGGCATGTGGCCCATTGGCGATCGTCCCATAAGATCGTAATGGTGCTCCACTGATTCACCCGAAGCTGCAGGTGTCGAGAGTAAAATCCATCTGGAGGAGTGGCGTACAGATGGCATCTGCAATAGGGCAGGAGATACCTGTCACCAAAATGAAACACAAATTAACCGATTGCACTACAGGACACATGATGCATCACTATCTTCATTCAACACACCAAATCCACACCCATATGCATGCTAGCCCACTCCAAAGGAATATACACACCCCTAAATCAGTATCGATACATAACGAAACCAATCGAGGTTAATACACCATTGGCAACGTCGGTTACTGTGCATGCGTCCGTCAAGATAGAACCCATGACATGGGATTAGTAACGTGCCTAGACACAAGTGTATGAAGGCGCGTCGAGACAGGGAGGATCCGACAAGGGCAGATAGACGTAAGTCCCACTATGGCAGCCTTGCATCACATAGCGCAGGGGAAGGGGATTGAATCAAAAAACACATGTACATGGCAGACCCTAAATGGAATCATCTGTCCATGCATCCATTCATCATTCCCTCATCCCGCAATGAAAACGCATGAACATTCACTCACATAATATGTGAAACTTCCATCGCGTCTGTGCGTAATGCAGTCTGCAAAAACCACTGTGCTCCTGGCCGGATCTGTAGTGTCGTGAAGCTAGATGGACTTGGGAACGTCCTGCCTTATCGTCCACTACGCTATTGCGCATCCCATTCAATTCATGTCATTCATTGCTTGCTCGTTATGGGCCCTGTCCCAAGGACATTCAACAATAGAACGTTACATTTCCAGGCAGACCTGTGGGCGTCTCCTCACCGCTACTTCGCAACCAAAAATCCTGGCCTTCGAATTCCTCACTTGCAACATTACGTCGAAAAGGCTTCTGTGAACGCTTGCATTCACAATTACATCAATGTAGTGCGGCTGTGTGTCATAATGCTAACTGGCTGCAATCACAAATGGGACGCCACGCCCGTCGGTGAAGTACGATACTGTGCTGCATGAGGGTCGGCCATCGATCGAGCCCTACATACCACTGACTCTTCACAGGTATGTAAGCGGCTGCAATCATAGCATGTGTAACAATGGGAGCATAGCATGAAAATCAGTCAAAGTACATCACACTGCCATCGGGATTTGATACATGATTCCAATCCCAAGATGCCATGCGGCCAAATGCAGCCTTACGTGCGGGACGTGCTCGGCCAGAAGGGATTGCATCTGCCACAGATTCATTCAATCAGCACAGGTGGAGGCCATACAGGCCGACAGCACATATATAGCAGACCCAAACCCCTCCCACAACCACTCCCACTCCAAAATGCTACCGGCAGGACTAGCGATGTTGGGCCTGGGGCACCAGATAGCACTGCAAGTGCTACAACTACAAGAAGACGACGAACAACAACAGGTACAACAACCGGGCGCACAGGGGAGACGGAGGAGAAGGAGGAGGAGGAGGGCAAGGCAGGGTCAGCAAGGCCCACAAGCACTGCCACTACCAACACGCAGGCGGCCCGCAATCCCACGCCTCCGAGCTGATCCGTTCAACCTCACTGCTGAGCAGATCCACACCCTCTACCGTTTGGACCGGGACACCATAATCGCCATTGTGGACATGACACATGCTGACCTCGTGAGCATGATAGATAGCCCAACCGCCATCCCACCCCTACTGAAGGTGGTGTCTGTACTCCACTTCCTGGCCACAGGCACCTACCAGCACACAGTGGGACAGTTGCATGGCATTTCACAGCCACTGTTCTCACGGACACTCTCCCAAGTGCACGATGCCCTCCTGAAGCACGCCGACGACCACATCACACTACCACGCACGTACCAGGAGATTACCAACGCAAAGGTGGGATTCCATGCACTTGGCGGCATCCCGGGTTGCATTGGTGCCATCGACTGCACCCATGTTGAATTGGTTGTCCCACATGCCATGGAGGTCCAGTACCGCAACCGGAAACAATTTCATTCAATCAATGTGCAAATGGTGTGTGACTCCAACAAGATCTTTACGCATTGTTGTGCCAGATTTCCAGGATCTACCCATGATTCTATGGTCCTGAGGAACACAAGAATACCACGCTACATGGAGCGACACGCAGGGCACAGATCCTGGCTACTCGGTGAGTCTCATTCCATGCATGACATCGTGGCCCATTTGATGCGTCAATGACCTTGCAGGAGGGGGGGGGGGGCTACTTAGCACTATCATTCCACTGACACCCTTTATTCGTCCCATACAGGTGATGCCGGGTATCCACTGAAGAGATGGCTCCTTACACCAATCCGGAACCCACAGAACCAGCATGAGGAGGACTACAACCATGCCCACTCACGTAGCCGTGTGGTCATTGAACAGGCATTCGGCCTACTGAAGGCTCGTTTCCGCAGCCTCAGCAGGTCTGGCGGGGCACTCATGTACAGCCATGAGAGGGTTTCTAAGATGGTCATGGCATGTGTCATGCTGCACAACATGTGCATACGTAGGAATGTGCCCATGCCCCCTGACGCTGTACTGCATGCACCTGAAGATGATGATGATGAGGGTGGGGATGTGGAGGCACCCCAAGGAGTCCATGAGGCACAGGATGCACGTGCAATCCGACAGAGCATCATAGATGCATGCTTCTAGCAACCACGCATGGTGCCTATTACACGGAAAGGGGACCTGTGGCACTGTGTGTGTGTAGTACAGGCACATAGTGGACTGTACGCCTATGAAGGCCTCGTACGCAAATATCAATGTCCACACATGTCATTGGATGATAATGAAGTGCTGTATTGTTAATGTGATTTGATTCATACACCCTATGGACCCGCCACCCAGTGAAGCCCAACACACCCCCTCCACCCTACTTCCTCCCCCCCCAACACCAGTGTCCAAATATGCATGCTGCCCGTGGGTAGACGCTATTGCAAGCCCCCTCTACGGGTATCAGGGGCACCCCTGCCCGTGGAGCGCAGGTTCCTGCCAGATCTGCGTTGGGGGCTGCCCTGGACGGAACTTGCCACGGATGACGTCTCTGCCTGCTCGCGTCCATGCATGTCTCTGAGGGTTTGTGAGAGCTCCGAGAGCACACGGCGCACAGCAGCAAGTTCAGCACAAACGTCTTTGGACGTCGCATTCAGTTCCCCCCTCAGGCTCTCGGTGCTTTTCTCCATTTGTGCTCTCAGGCTCTCGGTGCTTCTCTCCATTTCTCCCCTGAGGCTCTCACTACTTTTCTCTATTTGTGCCCTGAGTGTCTCGGTGGATGTTTCCATGGCTGCCCTGGAACCCCCGCATTCATTCGCATGGTCCTTGAGTAGCGTGGACACTTCCTGCTGTTGCTCGATCAGCAGGTCGAGGGACTGTTGCCTCTGCTGGGCCATGGACATTTGCGGTGGTGTGACAGGGGGGCTGCTCAACACATGTTGCCTTGGCACAGGACTTGTGGGGGTTGGCCAGTCGTCGTCTTCAGGGTGCCCCTGCGTGGTTTCGTCATGGTGTAGGGGATGGGACATGCAGGGGGATTGGGAAAGGTCATGGATGGTACCTACGTCGCCAGCACTGTTTTCCGTGTCGGAGCATGCTGGCATGACAGCTGTGTCACCTATGGTGCTGCTAGCACCAGAGGCAGTGCCATCAGATACGTTCTTTGGGGGGACCTGTGGTGCTGGGGTTGTGGACTTGCTGGCTGCTGGGGTGCCTGTTGCAGTCCCCTCCAGTGTGCTGGCACTTGATTCCTGCTGCTGCCGTGTCTTGATCCTTGCACCTGAGGTGGAGGCTCTTGGGACGTTGGTCCTGGCCCTCTTTGCAGGCGTGCTGGTAGGGGTGTCCTGCAGCTCGTCGTTGGTATCGGACCCTGTGGTGGAGTAAAGAGGGGCGAGCGTTAGTTATGGGTCTGTCGGATTTGGAATGGCAACGTATCAAATGCATTGGGGTGGTACATGAGGCTGATATGGGACTGGGCCTTGGAGGTGGTCTCATTTTCGTGTGGATTGAGGATGCATTCATTTGGCTGCCTGCAGTTAGGGGGTGCATGCTGCACATGTAGGGGTTGTTTATGGCATCTTGATTAGTTTGTTTATTCATTCTGACTTTTAGAGGGCGCTGTCAGGGCAAAGTATGTATTGCACTATGGGGTCACATGGTACTGCACATGTTCGTGGTTTGTGGATTTCGCATTGTTTCTCTTGGCCAACCTACCTGATTCTCCGGATGTCGGCACTCCTTTCTCCATCCCTCCGACTCCCTCTATGCTCTCCATTCCTATGGTGGAGGCGCAGATCTCCTCCCAGGGGGTCAACTTGATGGGCGACTCTGATCCCCCCCCGGTAGCTGTGGCGATGTTCCTGTTCGCAGAAAGTATGCTGCGTACGCGGATCCGCAGGTCGTCCCACCGCTTGCGACATTGCTGTGGCGTGCGGGGTGTTGTCCCCACCGCACTTACGCGCTGTGCCACAAGGGCCCATATGGCCTTCTTGTTGGCAAGGGCCGTCCTGGTCATTTGACTGGAGAAGACGACGGCGGCATTTTCCTGCAGGGTCTCGGTCAGCACGGTCAGTTCCTCTCGGGAGAAGTGGACCTGCCGCTTGCGATCACACGCTTTCTTGGCTACCTTTCCCATATTTATTTTTTTAACTGGGGTTGCTAACGGGTTGGGATGTGTGTCAGGGTCGGATTTTTAATGGTTGTGTTGGGATTCGGATTTTATAGTTGTGCGGCGTGCTGTTTCCCGTTCCGGCCACATGCTTTTACTTCCGTTTCCGTATATTTACGGTGCCCGTAATTTGCGGTGCCCGCTCATTACGGTGCCCGCTCATTACGGTGACCGCTAAGATGGGTGGCGGTATTGCACCTGGTGCAGCGTACGGCGGCGGTAAGGGCCGTTTTGGGGTCATTTCCGCCATCGCAGCCTTTCGGATTCCGCCATGGCGTAATGCTCGTGCCCGATGGGTCGTAATTAGCCGCACTTTGCTCCTTCGTGCAATGGCGGAAACGCTATTTACGCTGTTGCGGTCCGGTCAGTCAATTTCCGCCAGGGTCGTAATGAGGGCCATAGGATTACAGTGGTCATGTCCACCTGGGACTGTCTTTGTGGTAAAGTTATTCGAAATTAGGATAGATTTGAAAGGGAAGAAAAATGTGCTTGTGGTAATATGGTCATAGGGTTCTCTTTTTGCCTTCTGCAGGCTGCCATGGAAAGCGAAGTGGGTCCCTGTATGGAACCCCGCCTTCCCTTTCAATGGTGGCCGTCTTGGAAAAGGATTTTTCATCCTAAACTGGGATGCCACAGGCGTCCCAGTGTAGGACAAAAAAATCCTCTTTTTTAGTACCCCGGGTTCCCGCTTTGGGACCTAGACTGCTAATGGCCTTCATCCCCCATTTCAGGGACTGGAATGGGGGGATAATGGTCCAGAGACCTTGTTATCCACCCTTGCTTCGCTTGGGCTGATAACTTGGGCTGCTGGACCGGTATCCAACTTTCCAGTCCCTGGAACGGAGGATGAACGCCCCAATATTCCCATTAGTATAACACAACATGCAAATGGAAATGTTGGAAAATCTTATTGAGTCTATGTACTTTACTGAGAAATATAAAGTAGATGGAGTCTATGCATTCTGTTTTTTGTTCTATTTTTTAACTGTGAAAGGTGGTTCCTAAAGGAACATTTATTTTGTTTTTGGATGGATTTTTTTGGCAGGAGAGCTTAGAACAAAAGTTGGGGACTTACATGAGGGAAGAGCAACCAAACACTAATACGGAAGGAGTAGGTGGACAAGGGAAAATGTTGCGCGTGTGTTATTTCTAAGTTAGGGGGCACTGTTTCTCATCCTCCTTGATTACAGCAGTAGTGGTGGTTCTTGGGGAGGAGGGATGGCATTAGCTGATGCCATTTTAAGATAAATAGCAGTTTTGCTAAAAGTATGTACTGTGCACTAGATTGTTAATGGATAATGAGTAGGAATAGGTGTTGGAGCTGTGCAAGGGGAATTTTTTAAGTTGGAAGTTCCTAGATCAGTAGAAAATGCAGTTCTGAACTGTCCGCCAAGCAGAGAACTTATCGTGAAGTGCAGACCAGTTCTCAGACACGTCATCATGCCGCACGCCAGCCTATGGTCATGTGGCACTGTCCGGAACGTTCGCTATGAAGTCAGATGTTCTTAGACGTCTATGGATGCAAAACTAGTTGAAATAGCTGCAAGAAGTGTATAGAAGTGTTAAAAATTATTCCAGATGGTGGGAAACGGTAGAGTTTTAAGGTGAAACTTTGGAAATTGGACACAAATATTGCTATATTGGGTAAGTATGATATTAGTAAGTTGCAGTAAAATAGCATGCACTGGTAAAAACCTATGAAATTCAATGAAAAAACTTTCTTAAAGGGACGTTATGGTTAAGTTGCACTAATAAAAACCTTTGAAATTCACTGAAAAACTTTGTTAAAGGGACGTTATGGTTAAGTTGGACTAAAAAAAACCTATGAAATTCAAAGAAAAAACTTTGTTAAACGGATGTTATGGTTCCAAGTAAAACCGAAAACCCCCTGAAATTTGCTAGTTATGGTAAGCTAAGCAACCATAACTCGCGCCACCACCGTGCACTGCTAAGACTGGGGAACAAAAATGTGCTTGTGGTAATATGGTCATAGGGTTCTCTTTTTGCCTTTTGCAGGCTGTCATGGAAAGCTAAGAGGGGCCCTGTATGGAACCCCGCCTTCCCTTTCAATGGTGGCCGTCTTGGAAAAGGATTTTTCGTCCTAATGACTAGTGAGCCTGGCCTTTGTCTGTGGCCACACCACAAGGTTTATTTTGGGCACACTAGCCATGGCCTTTCACTTTGGCCCCTTGACATGTTGCCAACAAGGTTTCGTTCTGGCCTAATCAACATGGCCTTCGGCCATGGCTATTTTCCATATTGAACCATTTGGTTCCTTAAAATAACCCAGTAGCCATAGCCTTCGGTCACACACATTACCACCCATCTAACTGTAGCAGTAAAGTTCTCCTTTTTTTCTTAATCTCATATTTGTAACTCTCTCTTTTAAAAAAAAAATGTTTCCTCATAACTACAGTTATCCATGTACTCCAGATAAATGCAGTTATCTGTAAACAAACGTACACAAATAACCATGTTTATTCTTCAAAAGCACCCAAAATCCCGAATTCTTCCCTGCCCTCCCAGGCACTCACCACGTGCCCCCCTCCTCATGACCTGCTCCTCCGTTCCCCCTAAGTTCTTTTTGCCTCCCTAGTCCTCTCTTATTCCCCCAACACTTCATTCCAGATTTAGTTTTCTATCATAACCTTAATTATCCCGCTGGATAAACCCTTTTATGTGAAAACGTTCGAGCTCTGAACCTAGTCCGCAGCCCTCCTTACCATCTCTGCAATTTTGCATGGAGTCCTCTTTCCCCCTCACCACCTCTAGCCTGATGCCATGTCATCCTTTTTCCTCCTCCAAATGGCATTTTTTCCACTTTTTATTTGCAGGTAACCCTGATTATACCAGTTATAAATGTGGTTATCTCTTACAATGACCAGAAAAAACAAAACAAATGGCAGCTTTTTCATTTCTGGAAAGTCATCTGATGCATTGTGGGACACATCAAGAGGTATCATTTTGGGAGACGGGGGCACTGCTTTCCCCTTCAAATAGTTTGACAACTACTGGATGAAAAAATACCAGAACCCTCATAGAAATGTTATTAGCCTCTCTCAGCCTCTCTGCTGCAAAGCATGACGACAGATGTAAAGGTTAAAAGCTGCAAGGGGCACTCCATTCTCAGACAAATATTTTTAAAACTACTGGATGGATTTACCCCAAACTAGTCAAGGAAATGAAGTCAACACTTTGTGACCAAATTGCTTCTCATTTGGTCCAAATCCTACGTTGTTCATGTTTCAGCTGTTCCAAATTTTTACTTTCTCTCTATTTGAAAACGAATGGGCTTAAGCTGAAAACTGTGTTTTTAACTTTTACGGAAAAAAAATTCTGAAATTGTTCCCAAAAATATCCAGTTTGGGAGCTTGGGCAAGCCTTGAAAAAACCTTGGTTTAGGAAATGTCCTCCAGATATATACAGCACGTCAAAGTTGTTAGCCTCTTTCAGCCTCTTTGCTGCAAAGCGCCAAGACCGATGTTAAGGTTTTAAGGTGCCGTTCTCTGTCGAATATTTTAAAAATGAATCAGCCCCAACCCTCTTGTACACCAGAAGGCATTCAAACAGATAGGAAAAACAAGCAAATTATAAACCTCCTTGTTCAATGTGTTTAACATGGGCAGGACGGTAGGCTTATCTCTGCCAGGTCGTCCATCGTTGGTTAGTTGCAACACAGCGAAAATACAATTACTACCCATTGATAAAAGAGACTGTCCAGTCCAGGTTGTAAAAAAATATCTATTTTATTATTATTCTACAGACAGTTCTAGCACACTACAAAATGCAACCCACCCTGTAAAGGAATGCAGAGGACAGACAGTTTCAAGAAGGTAAAGGGATGCACTCTGGATACTGACAGGAGAGTATATGGTAAATTAATCGCAATAGTTCAAGGACACTTGGTTTCAGCACTAAGGGAGCAATGGGTCATACAATGTCATTACGGACCTTCGGAGAAGGACCAGGGGGACAGAACCACAATGTACCTTGTGGTTGTAGATGTTCTTGGTGCTTGACAGGGTCAAGTTGATTTCACAGCGCTTTGCAGCTCCTGTGACAGAGCTCAAGTAGGGAGACAGCTGCAGGTATCAGGCAGCAGGCAACTCGGCAAGTGAGGCTGGACGGACAGCTACAGGTTGGCCTATGCAGTGGCTTTGGGTCAAGAATCATTTTCTCATTTGTTTTTGGCTGGTCAGAAGCACTGACCAGGCATCTCGGACGATGTTAGTGACTGCAACATGACAACAGTAAGCGGTGCAGTTGTTTGCAGCTTGAGGGCTCGACTTGCTGGAAAATGTCCTCAAGGAGTGCATTGGTAGATGAAAGTTGATGCATTCCTCCTATCTTATTCACTGGGATTGTGTCAGACGGCCCGAAGCTTAGAGGAGAATTACAGGCAGCTGCGGTGTCCATGGTTTGGTGCAGAGACCCTCTGGCACTTCCCACCTGAAAAGAAAGCTTGCTGCAGAGCCTAGCAGGGCACGCTGTTTGCTGGCTGGGTACTGGTTCCGGAATTGCCGGCGGGTTCTCTGGATTCAATATCTCTATCTGTTCCCTGGGAGATGTTTACGGGTGGGACCTTGCTTCCCTCTTGGAGGTTCTGGCTTTCCTTCACTGGCAAAAGATGTAAAGCAGACTGTACCTCCAGCAAGGGTATACAGATGAGTTCTTCCTTCTGCTTCTGGTAAAGCCTTCAGATTATCTGTTAAAAGAGGTGATTGCCCCCTTTTAAAGCCAAATGCATCACAGGGATTGTTATAGGCTAAGCCTACTTTAATGAAACAATCCTGGGTTCCCACAACCATCAACTGAATGCATGAGGTCACAGCCAGAGTGCTCTACAACAGGAAAGTTAAAGGGCTGGAAACATGTAATACTACTTCCCACCCATCTTCCTTTCTGTTGTGGATGAAAGGGTCCTTCAGATTAATAGAGCTCTCTGTGGTTCCTGATTAAAGCGGTAGGCCTCCCTTGAAGCTACGGCAAGACCATACTTTCTGTCTCTGTCAAGCCACATACTCCTACCTTCTGAATGGGGTCCTCCTTCGGGGATGACTACTGTAATCACACAGTCCCAGACATGACATTTCACTGGGCCTCATTACGACCCTGGCGGTAAGGGGTTTACGCCAGCGTTAGCTGCGCCGACCCCTTACCGCCAATTACGAGGTCCCTTAGCGCCATGGAGCTTTTAACACCCGCTTTTAGCGGGTGTTAAAATCCATGGCGCTAAGGGACCATGGAGTTAATTACGCCACCGTAATTTACGGTGGCGTAATTAACGCCTTCCCCACTCCCATTATGCCCTATGGGGCAAAAATGGGAATGGGGAAGGGTAAATGGGGATTGGGGACTTACCGCCCCGCCAAGGTCGGAATGGGGCGGTAAGTCCGCCAACCACCATGGCGTAAACGTAGTTTACGCCATGGTGGTAAAGTGACGGCCCAGGCGGTAACTTACCGCCTGGGTCGTAATGAGGCCCACTGTCAATCAATACTGAGAGTGGGAGCTGGCATCAGGCTGACACAGTTGCATATGAAAGGGTGTTCCTGTCTCCTTTGTTAGCGTCTGTAGCCATGTCTCATGTGGGTCTGTTTGAATTAAACTGTATGTGAATGCTGTCACCAGTTTCAGCGCTCATCAAAACGACAGGGTGGATCCATGGAGCCTTTGTTGGTTAATTGGGCTGGCCGTGGCAGGGGGAAGGTTTAGCCCTCGCTCTTCTGGAGATGCATTGTGAACACCACCTGTCATATCCCAACTAAATATGACAGGGGGGACTGCCCCTGTAAACTGTGTCCACCCAGAGTACACTCTTCTATACGTATGTCATGCAGTGAGCATAGGAAAATGAGTGCGGATTAGCCCCACACATTTTCGGGAGGTTGATCTACCATCATTCAATTTCATTTCAAATTTCAAAAAAGCCCAGGCGAGCGCAACCCACCGTGCGAATGGTCAAATTCCTCAAAATATTGCAGGTATTTATATTTTTTATGGTTTGATTTTGAGACATACAGTGTCATTCTGTGTGTCCTCCAGAAATATCACCATCACAGCAATGGCTCACTGTCCGCAAAGGGGTTGGTGTGAGGGATTTGATTAGCCTCTGTGGGGCTGTTGGGATTCTAACAAGCCTTTTAAGGGACCACGATGCAGGGTCTACAATTAGTTGTGTTATTACTGATTTCTTATCCGTTAATAATGTTTGTGAATAATGTATCAGATTTGTTGGAGCAGCAGCATCAGCCCGTCACTGACCAACATGCAAATCATAAATTGCCTTGCAGAGCTAACTGAAAAAAAGCAGATTATTGGTTGCAATCTGAGTGTCAACCTTTCCAAGAAGGATGGATATGATATGATATGATGTAGCATTTATAACGTGCCTATACACAATTGTTTCAGGATAAGGATAAGGTGAGAGAGGATAAGGTGAGAGAGAACATTGTGTCAATTCTTGGCAAAGGAAACAGTCAAACAATGAAGTTATTTTGTATGTGTAATATCATTGTGAACTGGTTATTTGTAACATTTTACATGGTTCCTTCCGGAAGATCACTTCTAGAACATATTGTAGTATAATAGAAAGGTTACAGTTGTCTTACCCAGAAAAGCATATCAGCAAAACCTAGAATAACCATATTCACTTGTATTGCACTCTTTTGAAATATTGATGTAAGAAAGGGGAAAGAAACAAATAGTATGAATGGTGGTTCATGGCTGCTTTGCATAAAATCAAAGACCATTTCAGGATTAGAAGACAAACGGCAGACCTTTATATTTGATAAATATGTCTCTTACAAAGGTGTGAGTGCAGGAATCACTAAACACATAATATACACTGACCATAGTACTTATGTCATTGCTCACAACATTCACCCTAACATTAAAGTATTTGGAACCATGAGCTATATATATTACATTGGAGTGCCTCATAGTTAGGATTGTTTGGTCTCTCTCTCTCTCTCTCTCTCTCTCTCGCTCTCTCGCTCTCTCGCTCTCTCGCTCTCTCGCTCTCTCGCTCTCTCGCTCGTCTTGCAAACTGTGTTCTCCTGTCTTCTCTGTGTCATTGGTGTACGCACAGTCTTGGGCTTTTATCTCTTCCTATTGCATTTCTCTCTCGTTGCCTCCCTGTCCCCCTCTCTCTCTGTATTTATTTGTCTCTATTTGTGCCCCTCTCACTTTATTGCCCCATCAGCCCATACATAGAGAGCTTGTCTCCCTCTTTCTCTCTCCTCTCTCTCTTTGTTTCTCCCTCTATCTCACTATCTTTCCATTGCTTTCAAATTCTCTCTCTCTCTCTCTCTCTCTCTCTCTTTCTTACCCTTGGCTTTTAATTCTCTCTCTCCCTTGGTTTCTAATAATAGAAAACATTTTTTATAGAATTTCAAACTGTCTTCTTTATACAATGATTAAGAATCTGTAAAATAATAAGCAGACCTGAAAATATGCTTGCAAGAGATATTTGGCGGTCACTCTCCTGTCCAGGGCCCCTTCCAGCCAACGGGCTTACATGTAGAAAAGCAGGCGATTGGCTAGAGAATTTCACTAGAATTTGAGGAGGCAAATCTTTTTTTATCGAAGACATCGCAGTGCCATACCGTCAAAGAGGGTGATACGTCCAGGATCACACGGTTGCCCAGTGGAAAAGCGGAGTGTGAGCCTTGGCGCTTTGGTTTCACTGTTTTGCCTTCAGCGACCCAACCACCACTTCCTCGACTAATACAATAGGCACTTGACAGGTGTTGTAAAATACTTTGCCATGCTGGACTTAGCTGTCCATTATTTACAAGCTTGGGGGCTGGCCCATACCGATTTATGTAGAAGTGTATTAGGAGTGCTGTCATTTGAAGGTGTCTTGTTTGAAGCAGAGCAGGCGTTGTCACCATAAAAGTGCCAATCTCAGAAAGAGACCGGCTGGGCTATCATCTAAAAGCATCTTGGCACGCAAACCTATCAACATGCGTTTTGACTTTGGTTATTGCGTGTGATCAATCTATTGCCAAACAAAGATGAGCACATGTTTCAAGTTGTGCTCTGGTGAGCACACAAACTGCCTGTGCTGCCGTGAATAAAGGACTCGTTGGATGTGTGGTGCTTCATATCACAAGTCAGTGGCCAATACCGGCCAGGCTGCAAGCTCAGAACCTCGGCAGAGCATTGTGCAGCAAAAGCTCGATATGCGTGGCTTATGTTTTTTAAAACGCACACTGACTTCTTTGCACCAGTCAGCCAGGTGGCAGTCTCTCAGGGATGGCGGCCAGGGGCATATGCCCTTTTTGCCTGCCCATCACGATGTACCTGGACGGGGGCATTTTGCTACAGACTTTGGAAGATGTGAGCTGGAGATATGAGCATGTGTCATGCCACAACAAAATGCATATCAAGTCATTTCCGTATGGAGTGTGTGGCACGGGGGGGTGGGGGGGAGTCGTGAGAGTGGGGGCATGGAGACGAAGAGTCGGCTATTCACATATTATAGAAATAAAAGAGCATGCATTAGGCTCAACCAACACGTTCAATGAGTCCAGGGCTTGAAATGGAAGCAGAGAAATGACAGGTACTCACGATCCCAGAGTACCTATTTCCTGCTGACAGGTGGCGGTACTATGCCTTTTAATTAAAAGAAGTACCGGTACTCAGGACCTGCAAGTAATTGCCCATTTAAAGCACTATGTCCATTGCCTGTGTCTATATTATAAACTATGATTTTCCAAACTAGCACAGGGGCCGGCCTGGTAGCACAGTGGCTGGCCCAGTGACACAGTGGCCGGCCATGTGGCACAGTGGCCAGCAGGGTGGCACAGTGGCCAGCTCAGTCGCACAGTGGCCAGCCCGGTGGCACAGTGGCCAGCTCAGTGGCACAGTGGCAAAGCTAGACTTCCCACAGAGAAGCTTTGCAGGCATCCATCAGACTTTGATTGGCAAATCAGACCGAGGTCCAGCACAAGACGGTGAAAGTAATCACCGGTCAGCAATGGTCTTACTTTGAAGAGCTGTGTCATCAGTGGTTTCAAAAAGGCCGACAATTGGAGGAGACATGCATCCTGGGAGCTGTAGTTTCAAGCTGCAAAGAGTGCAGATTTGAAGTATTTGAAAGATGAGAACTGGAAACCCCAGTTGTAGGTCTTTCAGTAGCTGAGGCCAGTGCATTATGAAATCGACAATGCATTTAGTGTGCACCTGCTAAATTACCCCACCTATCAATACCCGCTCCCAACTTCCCATTGGTGAGCCCCCCTCTACTCACATCCATGGATGCTGGCACCCTGCTCACATGTGTCAGTGAACCGTGCCAGGAAATCGAGAGAGAAGAAAGATTAGAGCAGACGGTGCTTTTGGAACTGTGTTGTTTTGATAAAAGAGTTGGTCGCTGCGGATTTTCAAAGCTAAGAAGGACACCGAAAGTGTGTTGGCACCAATAAAGGTAAGAGATTGGGTTGCACCTGCTTACGCCCACCCCCAAATCCCTTGCTTTCAACTCTGTAGCTTCCAGAAGCCCTGCACAGCGCCTCGTTCAAGATGTCATTTCGGCTGTATGATTATATTAAATAAAGTAATTAAGAAGAAACATGCATATTCCACGCCTGCGTCACCCTGGAACACCGCGCTCTGCATCACTGGAGATGCGGGTAACTACCGTCCAATAACCAACGTACCATTTCTTTTCAAAGTCTGGGACAGGACGGCGTTCCAGCAACTTCAGGAACATACTGAAAGCAATGGTTTGCTGGGACATCCTCAGCCGGGATTCATGGCATTTCATCGAACTGAGACTGCACTGACTGGCCTCAGAGTCATTCTTACTAAGATCATAGACAAAGGTTGAGCTGCTCTGCTGATGTTGCTCGGTCTCTCGGAAGCTTTTGACCTCGTGAATCACTCATTACTGCTTAAGAGGCTGCCTGAGCTTACCAACTGCTCATTAAGATCAAATGTTGATAGACTGTCTTTAATTCGTTTTTATTGTGCCTGTATAGAAATTGAATTTAAAATGGAATTGAACTCGGGGAATCTCCGATTGTATGCAGTGAACGCTGCGCTACAGAGACTCCAACTACAGATCCAGGTAGTCTAACTGGGTGTATCTAATAATTCTGACAGGCGCGTCAGCGCTAACGCGTCATGTCAAGCCGGTCTTCGTCGGTCTGCACCAGACACGTTGGAGCGTAGCCAATTTCCTCTTGTTGTATTGCTTGCTTGCTACTCTATTTAGAAGGCATTTGTACTGTAATGTTATAATATATCTTCTAAAACTGCACTGAGTGTTTGGTTTTTAGAGCGTTTATCAGGCTTCCATTGAAACTAGGAAAATTGCCAAGACATGCTATGTCCGAGATCGCAGTTACTCCTCAAAACCATGTTTCCAGCCCCCCTAAAGCATCATCCGTATATTAGCAAAATACATGGACCTAGAGGAAGCCTCATTATCTGGAAATGCATGCCTCCCTCAAAACACTACCATGTGGACACACTAGAGAGATAAGAACTATTGTGTCAGGGAGTGACAGGTCCATGGGATCTGGCTCATTTATGTGTTCATCTCCTGGCATATCTAGCCTTTCCCGGATGGGTGCACATGTAGAACAGACACTGGATGTGGAGAGTGTTGGCACAGATGCTGTTTCGCCAGCTTCCTCATCAGACAGTCTACAGGAATTTTGCTTGCAGACATCGGTGATATTGGATGCTGTTCCTCCTCTTTTGAAATGTGCCTTACTCAACACTAGACCCGTCCTGTTCCATGCAGGTCTTTTCTGCGTCCAAGACCCTCTAGGGCATGGACTGCAGAATTTCAAGCCTCACCTGTCCCGGTGACACGAGGCGTTCCGTAGGGGTCTTGTTTATCCCCCATCCTGTTCAATCTATACACTCGCCCATTATTTCATCTTTTGGATGAGGCAGGCGTGGAATACACTAATTATGCAGATGATATCCAGTTGTTTTTTTGAGTTACCTGGGAATTACGATACTGACTCCTTGGCTATTAATTCCATGAACTTGTTGCTGCAGAACTGGATGGCCTTTAACACTTTGGCTTTAAATGACAGCAAGACAGACCTGTTAATAATTGGGTCAGCTCAACTCTTCAGGAAGCTAGATGAAAGGAATGATCAATTTGGTATTGCAGGTTGCAAGATCCTGATGGTCTCATCTGTTAAGAAGCTAAGAGTTGTCTCGATTCTTATCTCAATACGAAAAGACATATCTCAAACCACAGATCCACCTGCTCACATACTACAAATCTAATCAAGCAGATTAGACCATATCTCTCACCGGCAACCTGGCCTATCTTGCTCGAGTGTTGATTAACACCAACATTGATTTTTGTCATTGCTTCTTGGCCGGTACTTCCAGAACTAATTTATGGTCTCTACCGATCATTCAGAATGGTACCATGAGAGCTGTGAAAGGCCTTAAGAAGATGGTGCATGTCACAGATGCCAGAAGAGCACTTCGTTGGCTCGCTGTGTCACAGATTCGCAGGAAATCTTCAGACTCTAACACGCACATGCCATACATGCAATGCCTCCAGGAATCTTGTAGATTGGTTGCAGGAGGCACCGGTACACGCGGTGCTCAGATGAAGCTGAAGCAGGCACATGTCAAACTCAAGGATTTTTGTGGTACGAATTTTAACCATTGTGCCCTGGAGCTTTGGGTCAATCTTCCACATGCCTTCTGCAATGCCATGAATTTTCCCATCATTATGAAAGCTACAAAAACGAATTTCTTTAATTGAAATGATTGAGTTATTTTGTGATATTCTCATAGACCTGCACCGGGTTCCCTCCTTCCTTTTCTCTTCTGGATCTCCCCTTTGTGTGTCTGTTTTTGTTTTTTTGTGTGCACTGAGGCCGTAGGGCAAGATGCATGTTACAAGTGATGTATTTAAAAAAAGAGTAACAATAAATAAATATGATCAACATCTCATAAAAAAAACATGGTCCTCAGTTCTCCAAAGCCTCCTCCTATTGGCTAGGGTTTGTTGCCCCGTATTACATATTTTCAGCAAACCCAACACTCTTCCTATGAGAACATTTGAAAACATGTGAAAATAAAAGAGGTTACCCCACAAAAGAGGCCCAGGGTGCAGAGGTCTAGCGGGACATCTCCAGAGTCTCCTATGGGCCAGTCCAGCCCTGCACAGGATGCAGAGGTCTAATGGGAAATCTCCAGAGTCTCCTATAGGTCAGTCCAGCCCTGCCCAGGGTGCAGAGGTCTGATGGGAAATCTCCAGAGTCTCCTAGAGGCCAGTCCAGCCCTGCCCAGGGTGCAGAGGTCTAATGAGAAATCTCCAGAGTCTCCTAGAGGCCAGTCCAGCCCTGCCCAGGGTGCAGAGGTCTAATGAGAAATCTCCAGAGTCTCCTAGAGGCCAGTCCAGCCCTGCCCAGGGTGCAGAGGTCTAATGAGAAATCTCCAGAGTCTCCTAGAGGCCAGTCCAGCCCTGCCCAGGGTGCAGAGGTCTAATGAGAAATCTCCAGAGTCTCCTAGAGGCCAGTCCAGCCCTGCCCAGGGTGCAGAGGTCTAATGAGAAATCTCCAGAGTCTCCTAGAGGCCAGTCCAGCCCTGCCCAGGGTGCAGAGGTCTAATGAGAAATCTCCAGAGTCTCCTAGAGGCCAGTCCAGCCCTGCCCAGGGTGCAGAGGTCTAATGAGAAATCTCCAGAGTCTCCTAGAGGCCAGTCCAGCCCTGCCCAGGGTGCAGAGGTCTAATGAGAAATCTCCAGAGTCTCCTAGAGGCCAGTCCAGCCCTGCCCAGGGTGCAGAGGTCTAATGAGAAATCTCCAGAGTCTCCTAGAGGCCAGTCCAGCCCTGCCCAGGGTGCAGAGGTCTAATGAGAAATCTCCAGAGTCTCCTAGAGGCCAGTCCAGCCCTGCCCAGGGTGCAGAGGTCTAATGAGAAATCTCCAGAGTCTCCTAGAGGCCAGTCCAGCCCTGCCCAGGGTGCAGAGGTCTAATGAGAAATCTCCAGAGTTCCTTATAGGCCAGTCCAGCCCTGCCCAGGGTGCAGAGGTCTAATGGGAAATCTCCAGAGTCTCCTAGAGGCCAGTTCAGCCCTGCCCAGGGTGCAGAGGTCTAATGAGAAATCTCCAGAGTCTCCTAGAGGCCAGTCCAGCCCTGCCCAGGGTGCAGAGGTCTAATGAGAAATCTCCAGAGTCTCCTAGAGGCCAGTCCAGCCCTGCCCAGGGTGCAGAGGTCTAATGAGAAATCTCCAGAGTCTCCTAGAGGCCAGTCCAGCCCTGCCCAGGGTGCAGAGGTCTAATGAGAAATCTCCAGAGTCTCCTAGAGGCCAGTCCAGCCCTGCCCAGGGTGCAGAGGTCTAATGAGAAATCTCCAGAGTCTCCTAGAGGCCAGTTCAGCCCTGCCCAGGGTGCAGAGGTCTAATGAGAAATCTCCAGAGTCTCCTAGAGGCCAGTCCAGCCCTGCCCAGGGTGCAGAGGTCTAATGAGAAATCTCCAGAGTCTCCTAGAGGCCAGTCCAGCCCTGCCCAGGGTGCAGAGGTCTAATGAGAAATCTCCAGAGTCTCCTAGAGGCCAGTCCAGCCCTGCCCAGGGTGCAGAGGTCTAATGAGAAATCTCCAGAGTTCCTTATAGGCCAGTCCAGCCCTGCCCAGGGTGCAGAGGTCTAATGGGAAATCTCCAGAGTCTCCTAGAGGCCAGTTCAGCCCTGCCCAGGGTGCAGAGGTCTAATGAGAAATCTCCAGAGTCTCCTAGAGGCCAGTCCAGCCCTGCCCAGGGTGCAGAGGTCTAATGAGAAATCTCCAGAGTCTCCTAGAGGTCAGTCTAGCTCTGCCCATGGTGCAGAGGTCTAGCAGGACATCTCCAGAGTTCCTTATAGGCCAGTCCACCACTGGCAAAGGCGAATGCTTTGAATACCATTAACCTGTCACATAGAGCATAACCCAACTGATCGATGCTCTGGAATGAACTATGAGCACTTTTCGGCCTAAGCAAAGACCAATGGCCCTGATGCTGGTGAGGTCCCTCCTTTGAATGCAGCATTGTGCTCCACCTTCGTTTACTGCCATTATAATTACAGAGGTAATTGCTTCCATCGTCTGCAAAAAAGAAAAGCGATTTCAATTTTTACACGTGTTGTACCCACGTGCTTTCAGTGCGAAGATGTCTGCCTGGATGTTAGCTGTGGCCTGCTAACATGGCCGCCCTCGTAGGGCCATAGGCCCCCTTGTTGCTGTGAACAGCCTGCTCCCGCTCCCATTGGCTAGCCTTGTTTCCTTTAGCCAATCGGATCAACTGGGAGGTGGGAGCCGGCCCATCTGCCCTAAGGCATCCAGATAATTTAGTTTTTCCTGTGCCCATCTGCAAGCCGGAAAGTTTGTATTTTCCTGCAAATTGTCTGGGTCTGATACCGCCCTGTCCTACGCTGCTGTGATAATGCCCGTCTGCCAAATCTACGGACCCCCACCCCCGTGCTATCCCAAGATGCCTCTCACGTCAGCCCATCAGCGTTCCCCGACTCCTCCCATACACACCTGCCATCTCTGCATGCCATAGCCTGACTGTGTGGGTCGTTTTAATGAGATACTCCTTATTTCTAGCTTGCCCTGGGCATGCTTCTTACCAACTGCATACCCGATGGAGCACCCTGTACCACCCACGAGGTGAGGCTTTCCAAAGTCTGCTCCCAAACGTATGTCACTTTTTACCTTCCTGTAACTGCAAGTTTGGATCTAGCACCCCTTGCCATGAGGCGCGTCTTTCCAAAGTATGCTCCCAAACTTTTGTCACTTCTTACCCACCTGTAACTGCATGTTTTAGTGTAGTACGCCTACACCATGATGTGGAGTTCTGCTGTGCATTGTAGTAACTGCATGCTCTGATCTAGCCGCCTTGCAACATGGGGCGTGGCCTGCCAATCTGTGTACCTGGACATTGTTGTTCTTTGTAATTTACAGTAACCAGCTTCTTAAGTTTAAGCGACCAGATGCCCCTGGGTTTGCTGTGCTATATAAATGGCAAAATAAATAAATAATGTCAAAGTAAGACCTACCCTATATGTACAAATGCATGAATATTATCGCTGCACAGTGCACTTCCACGGGTGCTAAGGTTGCGCCCAATGACACTGTAACATCATCTGGAGTGAACCGGTGGACATGCAGTGAGTGCACTCATAACACTGTACGTGCAGGGTACACTCACGTGAACTCGCACACTCAGAAAGATACAATTGTTCCCTACAACCTCACACGTAAAACTTCTTCACCGAAAGTAGTTCACAGTAAGTGCAGAAACACCTTTTCAAGAAGGGTATATGGTTACACCCTCTGCATCCAATGGCGATGGCGCGAGTAGGCAAGTCTGGATCATCACACATAGAAATAGCTTAACAAAAGTCAGTTGAAGTGTGACATATCGTAATATAGAGACAAAAGGTGACTTCCAGGCGCCGCTTTGTGTGTCCCCAGGGGCCCTGTTCTGTGTTTTGCTGGTTTGGCTTAAGCTCTCTACGCCTTTGGGATCCCGGGTTGCCAGTAGGGGGGAGGGGGAGGGTTGAGAGCTAGCTTAGGCATAACTGTGGGCTATTGGGGTCCCAAGAACCTTTAGGAACGTTCCAGAGATGTGTTTGGGAAGGTGTGCGTTCAAGAAATGAGGGCCCTGAGACGGTGGGCAGGTTACTACCATCTCCCACAGAGCCCTTTAACAGGCGCAGCTGCCTTACTGCCCCCTAGCCAGGCAGTCACGTGGTATTGGGGTGTATTAAACTTTTTATCGTATTCGCAGCAGATTTCGGCTGGAAATAGATTAAAGTTGTAGTAAGGTGCCTAGCCTCCTTTTGGAGCTGGGGAGGGAGAGAGGGAGAGTGAGGAACAGTACCGGGTGGTGTGATTTTCTCCCAAAAATGTAGTTTGTAACCAAATATTGGGACTGAACCCAGCAACTTTTCGGGGTGAACCTGCAGACCCCTAACTGGCAGAGCACGTTATGTGCTCCTCAGAGCTCTGCGGCTTACAGTGTGAGATTAATTAACTTTATTTCTCCAGCAGCCCCCACCCCCTTATCTTCCACGCGCTCATTCTCTTCCCTCCAGCAGTTTAGGGTCTGGATGCCCCTGTGGGGGCTCAGTGGGCCACTCCATGGACACGTCTAGGTGCTCTGAAACGACTTCCGGGGTGACCTGCTGCAGTATAAAGGCATGTTTATCAGCAGGACTGAGATCCCCCGCCCCTTGGCCCCTTGCAGCCGGTATGCCCCCACCCCATCACCATACATATTTCTATAGTTCCGGCTGATTTAGCTCTGCCATGATTAGATTGTACAATCTGCATAATTCCATATTTGGATCCATGAATGATGCCTCTTCACCAGAAATATCCTTTACACCCGGAACTATAAAACCAGCATTTCTGCGGCTTCCCGGCCCCTCGTGACTCCTCATCAAAGCGATGCATTCATGTATGCTGTGTGGTCTTCTGTCAATCCCACCGCAGGGCTCACATCCCATAATCCCCTGATTTCCTCCTCTCCCCGGAGCCCGTGGGAGGCCGTGGCGCAGTGGGCCTCCATCTTGGAGTGAGGGGGTTCTGGGTCTGAAGCAGCACAGTCTCACGCCACCACACCTTAGAGCAGTGGTCTTCAAACCTTTTTGGCCTGAGCCCCACGACTCCCCCTTTTTGGCCAGGCCCCCCAAAATGCCAAATGGACAGCAAGTCCAAAGGGCTATGAACTGTCATGTGCCGTCGCCATGCACTGCTCCCTGTATAGTCCCTGGACTCCCCCACCTGCAGGTAAACGGTACCATTACACACGATATTCATTGCAAGCTGAAGAGCAGATCTGATTTTTGAGTCTAGAATCTAGACAAAAAAAATAATACTTTTTTTCCTTCCGAATGTGGGTGTGCGACCCCCTTTAACATAAGGCTGCGGCCCACCAGGGGGTTGTGCCCCACAGTTTGAATACCACTGCCTTAGAGACTATAGGATGTGCGCATGTGCAGTCTAAGCGGCGCTGCTAGAAGCAGTCGCTGCATTCCTGGCTCTGCAACATTGCGTCCTGTTGAGCTTGACCATGGCCACAGCTCAAGTGCTCACCTTGAATCCTGACATGGGCGCCCCTGGTCCACAACCGTCCACGCGTTCTATTGGTGCACAGATTCTGTGTTGTGTACCCATCAGCAGCGCATGCTTTGCTGCCATGACCTTGATGCACCAGCAGTGCAAAGGTCTTTCGTAGACTGAAAACATGTTTCATACAGCAGTGATATGACGTGATAGGTTATTTATAACGCACTTAACTCCCAGAGGTTTCCAAGCGCAGACCCGGTGCCGCTGACCTACGACGCTTCTAGTGCATAGACGCAGTGTATATGGCAAAGACACCAGCTGTGCAAGCTTCTTTCACGGTCTGAAACTATATGTCCTATCAAGCAGTGGTGCAAACTTCTAGTGCATAGACTGAGGGCACGCAGCAATGACACCAGCTGTTCAAGCTTCTTTCATAGTCTGAAACTATATGGCATAGATAGCAGTGGTGCAAGCTTCTAGTGCATAGACTGAGAGCACACGGCAAAGACACAGCTGTGCAAGCTTCTTTCATAGTCTGAAATTATATGGCATAGATAGCAGTGGTGCAAGCTTCTAGTGCATAGGCCACGGGCACACAGCAAAGACACCAGCTGTGCAAGCTTCTTTCATAGTCTGAAACTATATGGCATATCTAGCAGTGGTGCAAGCTTCTAGTGCATAGACTTAATGTATATGGCAAAGACACCAGCTGTGCAAGCTTCTTTCATAATCTGAAACTATATGGCATATCTAGCAGTGGCGCAAGCTTCTAGTGCATAGACTGAGGGCACGCAGCAAAGACACGATATGTGCAAGCTTCTTTCATAATCTGAATCTATATGGCATACAGCAGTGGTGCAAGCTTCTAGTGCATAGACTGAGGACCCACAGCAAAGACACCAGCTGTGCAAGCTTCTTTCATAGTCTGAACCGTAATGGCATAGAGAGCAGTGGTGCAAGCTTCTAGTGCATAGACTGAGGGCACGCAGCAAAGACACAGCTGTGCAAGCTTCTTTCTTAGTCTGAAACTGTATGGCATAGATAGCAGTGGTGCAAGCTTCTAGTGTAGACCACGGGCACACAGCAAAGACACCAGCTGTGCAAGCTTCTTTCATAATCTGAATCTATAAGGCATACATCAGTGGTGCAAGCATCTAGTGCATAGACTGAGGACCCACAGCAAAGACACCAGCTGTGCAAGCTTCTTTCATAGTCTGAACCTTAATGGCATAGAGAGCAGTGGTGCAAGCTTCTAGTGCATAGACTGAGGGCACGCAGCAAAGACACAGCTGTGCAAGCTTCTTTCTTAGTCTGAAACTATATGGCATAGATAGCAGTGGTGCAAGCTTCTAGTGCATAGACCACGGGCATACAGCAAAGACACCAACTGTGCAAGCTTCTTTCGTAGTCTGAAACTATATGTCCTATCTAGCAATGGTGCAAGCTTCTAGTGCATAGACTTAAGGTAGATGTCAAATACACCAGCTGCGGAAGCTTCTGTCATAGTCTGAAACTGTATGGCATATCTATCAGTGGCGCAAGCTTCTAGTGCATAGACTTAAGGTATATGGCAAAGACACCAGCTGTGCAAGCTTCTGTCATAATCTGAATCTATATGGCATAGATGGCAGTGGTGCAAGCTTCTAGTGCATAGACGTAGGGTATTTGGCAAAGACACCAGCTGTGCAAGCTTCTTTCACAGGGCCTCCTTACGACCCTGGCGCTCCCGTGATGAAGGGTGCCGGTATGGGACCGGCACCCTTCATTACGGGATGCCCTATTACAAGGTTCCCTTGCAGGACCAGCTCTGGACGTCTGGTCAGACCAGACATCCTTAGCGGGCCCCGCAAGGTGACCAGGGAGCTAATAACAGGCCCGTTATTAGTTCCCTCTGCATTCCCATTGAGCCCTATGGGGACTCAAATGGGAATGGGGAAAGGTTTTTTCAATGAGGAATTACCGGGTCCTCCAATGTTGGAATGGCCCGGTAATTCCCCATTGAAGGAACCCGGAGCTGGAACCCAGTATGGAGGCAGCCATGCCCTTATTAAGGGCATGGCCGTCTCCATACTCGTAGTGAGGCCCATAGTCTGAATCGATATGGCATATCTAGCAGTGGTGCAAGCTTCAAGTGAATAGAATGAGGGCACACAGCAAAGACACCGGTTGTGCAAGCTTCTTCCATAGCCTGAAACTATATGGGATATCTAGCAGTCGTGCAAGCTTCTAGTGCATAGACTGAGGGCACGCAGAAAAGTCACCAGCTGTGCAAGCTTCTTTCACAGTCTGAAACTATATGGCATATCTAGCAGCTGTGCAACCTTAGGTTGCAGAGACTGAAAGGACATTCTTCTGTTGCTTCTGTTGCACAGAACGAACCACTATGAGACAGGTGCTAGCAGTGGCAGTTTCTTTCAACTCAACAAAGGGAGCAGCAGCACAAGCTTCTTTCATGTACTCAGCCCATACAACTTATTTCATTCATTTTATTGTTCACTTATAACGTGCTTAATACCAGTGAGTGGTTTCTAAGCGCAGGATCAGGATTCAAACCTATGTTGCGACATGTTGTCTAGCTTCAACGACAAACGTGTTGCCCCTGAGCTACCCTCACTCCCCAGGCAGCAACAGCACAAGCTTCTGCCATGTATTGAGCGTAAAAGTCTTAGGCCCGATTCATGGAGTTATTTGTGCTTTAAATAGGGAATTTGCATGCAAAAATGCATGCACGATACCATTTGTCGATTCATGGAATCGACTGTGCACCTCTTTTTTGTACTTTGAGGGGACTTTGAACAGGCTCGGCATGTCTCTGCGAGCAGCCGAGTGCCTTGCATGAAACACCATGCAGAGAGTGGGCATGGCTTGCGCATAGCGAAGGCAAGGGGGCGGAACTCGTAAAATGAGGAAGAACAAGGGAAAATGTGGGCGTTACGAGGGACGGTCCGTAGGCAGTCCATCGCACGCCCATTGCTGCGTGGAATGATACGTATTCATGGATCCGACCACACAACCTCTCGGCAGGCAAAGCCCTCACTCTATCCGCCACCCAAAGGCAGGCGTACAAACACTTGCAAATAGGATTAACCATGCAGAGGTTAAGATCTGGTGTCAGTTTTAGGTGTGCCTGTACGCTGCTGGGGTTTAGATGTAACTTAGGGGTGCACGTACACAGTGTAGTGGGGTTCAGGAGCGGTTTACGGGTGTTAGTACGCAGATTTTCTGAGTTTTACCTGATAAATCATACGCATGTTGTCGGGGTGCCAGTAACAGTTACGGGGGACCCCGCGCAGGGACCCTGAGATGCAGGCCTGCTTGTGGGGGAACCCGCGCACTGTTTTAAGGTTGCACGTATCCGCACCCAGGGAGCATGCAATGGTAGCTGTTTCTGTCTGTTTTGCTTTGAATGGGGGTGTGTCAGGGGCTTTCCATCCGCAAATTGCATATATGGTTACTTTGCGCAAACAATTCCATGAATACGTGGAGCACGCTGAAAAACATCTGTGCGCAGGCTTGCGCAATGTACTTCTCGGCGCGCTGGCTTTGCGGTATCTCTGCACAGTATTCCATGAATCGGGCCCTTAGACAGCAGCAACAAGAGCTTCCTTCATGTACTGGGCCTACAAGACTTAGGCAGCAGCAGCGCAAGCTTATTTCGTATACTGGGTCTTTAAGACTTAGGCAGCAGCAGAATAAGCTTCTTTCATGTACTCAGCCTATACGGCTTAGGCAGCAGCAGTGCAAGCGTCTTTCATGTACTGATCCTACAAGGCTTAGGCAGCAGCAGCGCAAGCGCCTTTCATGTACTATGCCTTTTCGTGTACTGAGCCTAAGCAGTGGTCTAAGGGTACGAAAAGAAGTAGTGGAATTATGTTCCCTGCTGCCTGCCACCGCTCTCCTCCAAACCCATCACCACGCCCCCTCCCATGCAAAATACAAACCCCCAAACACATGAGTCTGCAGTCTAAGGGAACGTTCAGTGCAGTGCACTGAAAGTTGTGGGATGTATTAACCCACTTATGCTGTGCCCTGCGGCATCATCAAAATGGCCGCAAAACACCTATGCGCGTAAAACCTATGAAAATTGCACTCTACAAAGCACAAAAAGATGGCTGCCAAATCCACAATGCATGTTGTCAGTGGTGGAACAGAGACCTCACTCCTGAAACATGTCACTGGGTTTAACAACAAGTAAAAATGGAGACTGCATGAAAAGCAGCGCTGGATGAAAAAATCCGGAATCTTGTTTTTAAATCTTTTCTTGGTTCCTGAAAATGCAGAATGCTGGTCCAAAACACCCACAAACATCCAATCTTCTTGCTGAGTGTCACATTATACTGAATTCAAGAAATCATTGTGAAATTGCAATATCCTGGAAAGCTGAATTGGTCATCAAAACACCCGCAGCACAAGTTTGCCTGCCTGTGGGATCTGTCAAAATCTGGGTGCAGTACCAGCGGCCGCCTGAATGACTGTTTCAAAAGCCTGCATTAAAACTGTAAACTTGTACCATTAAGATCTAATGTCTGAAATCTAAGTAACCTGTTATCAAGAGTAACATAGGTTGTAGCTATTTAAACTTCAAGGTTTAGAGTCTGGAATCAGTGTTCTAGCTACTTGTTTGAAAAGTGCAAGTTTATTTCAATCAAAGAAAAATGTAACAAAATGACATTTAAATTAAGCCTGAATCCAAGCCAAAACCAGTAGAACCACTTACCCCACAGGGCCAGGCACCTTCCTTCTGCTCTCTAGACCAGGAACTCACACCCTTGTGTTGATTAAGAGGGGAGGAGATCTTGGGCTGCTTTGGGGAAGAGCACAATGGACTTCCCCCAAGGCAAGGAGATGCTAATCATGAAGCATCGTAAATGGCCTCTGCCAGAAGTAAGGGGGTGGAGATTGCTTCTGAGCTGCAAGAAGGAGGAGGAGGCGGGGCAAGACAGCCTTTTGTTGATTCACAATGGACGAAAAGCATATAGCTAAAAAGACTGATAGTTTACTGTGTACAATTGTAAAAAAATATGGAAAGCCCGGACTTCTGAACCTAATTTGTGGCTGCACATTTTAAGAGGAGCCAGAAGTCTGTGCTATGTTCTGGGAAGTAACTGTAGAAATTGTGGTTTTATACCAAATGGAATTATGTTAAAAGCATGAAACTTCACACGCTTATGCCCAGATGCAATACGCACAGTTGTACACATTTTTTGACAAACTAGATATCGTGTTCCGGCACAAAAAGGCAGAATTCTGTCAAAAGCCAACAGAAGATCCTATAACAACGGGGATTGGAAGAGCATTTGCTCCACAAAATATGTGATCTAGATATGTTATTGTTATAACGTTTGCAAAATTGTAAATATGTATTATACTAAAAGTAGATTTCATGTTCAAAAGCCAAGGGGAGGATTCTCTGACTCATAAAACCACATCATCATGGTGAAACCCTGTTTTCTCCTCCAATCAAGGGAGAGGGGAGACTCGAGCCTATAGCCAGCCTAGGGGGCGCACTTAGGATAATCCAGCATACACACCCCTTTACCAAATGCATAAATAGAGAAAGCTGAGGACTTAGAAACTCATACAGATTCATCCACCAACCGAGTCCTGACGAAGCATCCTGAAGGAGATCCATCCATATTCCTGGCTCCAGACTACAGAAACTTTGCAAGCAGAAAGGCCCATTCCATTAGTTGAGCCATTTTCAACTAGGCCTTGAATTTCCAGAACTAGAATCCCACCACCAAAGGGGAACATCAATAAAAAACAGCTGGGCTGTGCTGTAACTGCTTTCCTCCCATATAATTATCTGCAGAACCAGGGCAGATTAAACCCTATCCTGTGTCGTGCTGTGCCGTGCTGTGCCAATCCTGTCCAGTCCTGTTGTGTGGTGACCAGAGCGCCTTGCTGATTGCAGACCTCGTCCAGTCCCGTGTGCCCAGCAGTCTGATCCCTGACCAGAATCCCTGACGGTTCCATTCAAACCTATCTAGTGAGTATCCATAGTATAGGACTGTCACTAGCCTATGTACTATCCATAGTCAATCCCTATCTCAAATCCATTCTCTCTTATATCCATAACTGCATTGCTAGAATTATTTTGAATTGCCTGAACTCTCTATCTCATCCCTACTATCTTCCTTCTGTAATAGTATTGTTAAACATAACTTTGCGCTGATATATTTCATCTGAAGAAGGCAAGCTCCTCGGCAGGCAAAAACTTGATACAGGGGCGTCCTGGTCAAGTGCTGTGCTTCCGTGTAGTATTTGCTTCTTCATAGTCTGACCTTAGTGTAAAGAAATCCTGTTTGTCTTTTGAAAGTGCATCCCTGTTTTCCGATTTTGGTGCATATTTTAAAAAAACAGCCTCCACGAAAACGTCCATAACTTCTTCAAATGTTATGCTAATATCTTAAGCTTTCCATAGAACCAAAAACCACATCTCAATTCCTTATAGTTCTCCCGCAATCGTGATTACCGCGCGCGGAACAGTTTGCCGCGAATTTTGTTTTAGGGAATTTCTATAACGTGTAAAACAGCTTTTCATTGAACCTGACCTCAAATTTCAGTTTGCCCATTGCGTATTGGTGTCAAATCATTGCTAATGTTTGTCTTCAACCATATAAAGCGGCTCCCATTAGAATTTAAACAATTTCAGTGATTTAAGCCATGTTTAGGGTTTTACCCAATCCATTCTCAGACAACTTTAAAAACCAGTTTGACAGTTTGCCAATCAACTCTGTTTCTCTCTTGTGTTTGCTGGGGGGAAATTGGGATTGACCTTGTTTTTTAATTCTGCATTCCTGAAACCTCTTTTCTCTCCTCCTATCTCTCTACATTGCATATTGGGGGGTTGAGGGGCGTGCAAGGGGAAAGAGTAACCACATTGATATTTGATTTGAACCCACACCCACAAAAGTATTATTGATGAGCTGCATTGATTTTGATCGTTATTACTCCTTGTGATTAAAGAGATTGCTTAGTGTGACATCACCCCACTGGTGATTATTGAACTCCATTAAAAATAGTGCCATTATATTGTGAATATATAAATAAATATTTTAACTTTGCAAACCAGCCTGATTCCTGGTTCATTGTGACCGTGGGGGGTTCCAAGAGAGGCCTGTGATATAAGTGTTGCATCGTTCAGAATAAAATAACTTTTAGACACAAATAAATAAATAAGGATTTTAGTAGTGCATTACACGCTAAGCATTGACTTAGGTGAAGTGCCAGATTGAAATCACTTACAAAGTGCAAGTTTCAACTTCTTCCTAAACTTTTTTTAAAAAACAAAACCATTCCGGAACGGTTTCTTTTTAAAATAAAAGTATAGGAACAGTAAAACTTGATTTAAAAAAGTAGAGGAGCACCGCTCCCAACCGCTCCCGCCCACTTTGACCACTTATTATACTTAGATAGCAGCAGCAGCACAAGCTTCTTTTGCATAGAGCAAACATACAGAACATACAATCATTGCACAAAATACAAACATGTCCGCCTTCTATTGCTGTAACTGAACGTAAATGTTACATTTTGCAGACAGAATATGCCAACACTAATCTGGGGAGACCCTCGCCCCACTGATGGTGCTCAGATCTCTGGCTCCTCTATTGCCACCAGGGCCACGCACAAGCCTTGTCTATAGTGTTCACACAATATTAACGTGCTCTTTCTTTGTTAACACTAGAAAAGCTGTTTTATTGTTTACACACTCTTTGCCATGCAGCATTTGCATTAATCCCCAATCGAGAAATGGGTGTGTTGATGTCTACCTTAAATATCTCAAATTTGGCCAGCTCGGGTTTCAAAATTTATTTTAGGAAATCAGGACCAGACAATGTCTAAGCTCATGCCAAAAAACTAAAAAACAAAAAACGATTGGGTCTGCATTGTTTCTTCGAAGTTTTTGTGCAGATTTGTAAAATGGTGCCAGCGTTATAAGCCGTACGAAAGGTTTTATTACACTTTCTTTATTTTTTTATTTATTTATGGTATTTGTTACACGCCCAAACCCGCAGGTATCACGGCGTCAGTTACAAGGAATGTTTATCTTGTTACAAAGTTCAAAACCAAACAGCAGAAATTGGTACAGTAGTTCATTTACAACAAAAGCATTATTTGTCCGGGTACTGGTAAATTCTTATCAGCCAGTTATTTACAACAGAGTACAGAAGCCTTGGGAGGCTTAGAGATCATCATGGCGGATGGTGTGGCCAGGGCCGGCCTTAGGGGGGGGCGAGCCGGGCGACCGCCTGGGGCGCCACGCCCCCCAGGGCGCCTTTTGCCCCTATCACGCCAGCTCGGGGGAGTCTTTCAAGGGCTCCCCCGAGCTGGCGTTGTGGGACACGGCGCAGCAGGCGGCCTTTTACTGTAAAAGGTGCCCGCGGCGGTGGGTGCATTTAAATGCACCCCTCCGCTGTGGACACTTTTCACAAGAAAAGGCGCCATTAGCCCCCCACCACGCCAGCTCCGGGGGAGCCTTTCAAGCGCTCCCCCGAGCTGGCTTGGTGGCAGAAGGTGTGTCAGGCGCCTCATTGTCATTGAATGAACCTGCGATGGCGGGCTCATTCAATGACAATGGGGTGCTAACGGCACCTATTTAACCTCCTCGCTGGAGCAAGGAGGTTAAAAAAAAAACCTTTCCCATCCGGGCTCCGCCCCCTTCCGCCCCGCCCCCTGTTAACCAGGGGGGCGCGGTGGGCGCCAGATTGCCCAGGGCGCTGCTGCCCTTAAGGCCGGCCCTGGGTGTGGCTGAGGGTTAGAACTTATTGGAGAGCCAAGACTTGATAAGTTTCTTAAAGCGTTGGGGAGAGAAATGCAATCACAAATACAAGATTGCTATCGCCGAGCCTGCAAAGTGTATATATATATATATATATATATATAAAGAAGAAAATGGGGCATTAATATCACGCTTTATGTGGGAGTCCAGCCTCTGCTGTCTGAGCACTGCCTTGCTTCCACGACCAGCAGGCAGCACCTGCGCTGTCCTCCCAGCGCGTTCCTGTTTCAGCCATTTTGTTAACTCGCTAATTCTAAAGTACGTTCTAGGTTATGATCAGCAACCAGTTTCTAGATGCACTCATTGTGTATAGAGTAGACTCATTCTTTTCAATCGTTTCCAGTCAATATAGGCTGTAAATAACTTCTTTCTGGTCATTTCCTTCTGTCTTTTTTACACTATCTTTCCCCCTGCATTTTCTTTCTTGACTAAGTTGTACGTTCTGGGGAAGACGGATTTTTGGTTAGGTCCTCTGCTCACGTGACTTTCAGGTGGGGACTCTGTTACCGTTACAAGCAGCTGGGAGGGGGCGGTGGACGTGGGCTCTTTCCCAACCGACAGACGCGACCACTCAGACCCAACCTAACTGTTGTGTAGGAAACAGCTGTGAGGAGGACACGCTGCAGGAAGTGGGGCTGTCAGCCCTCATCAATCACCCTGTTGGGAAAACTGTGGGAGCGCGCCGTGGGCCCGCGCAGCGCATGCGCAGGGCAAGAAAGTTTCGCAATTTTAGAAATTCAAGTTTTGAAGCCTGTTAGTATGAGCCTGTCAAACCCCCACCCGCCATCTTCGTTGCGCGCAAAGAAGTATTTAAATCGGAATTGGTGAAAACGCGTTTTCTTTGCCTATTCTGTGTTCCCCACCATACAGACCCTCCAGGATATTGTGGCATGAAGTATTTTGTGTTATAAAAAATATCTTGAACTGCTTACCTAAGCACTTTTTCTTAGCAGTCTTAAAAGCCTCACATTTTCCTTTGCAGTTGGATCGACCGTTCTTGGCTGAAAAAAAGGTTCCTTTTCTTAGCTGTCACATGGTTGTTTTATTGCAGTGCTGGAAATGGGCCATATTCCCTGGGTGCAGCATCTGGTAGAGATTGTTTCCATGGATTCTGAATCTATGAAAACCAAACCCATGTTGTACATGCCTAAGCCAGCATAACATACTGTGCCCACAGTGATCAGCTGTTCCCTGCTCTGGAGATATTCAGAGCTCAAAAACGTTCTTCTCTGGGTTCACTTTTTAAATTTTGCTTTGATTTTAAGACGATTAAAGTGAATTAACCGTACATGCCGGCAGTTATAACAGCCAATAGATGAGCTAGAGTGGCTATTGTCTCTGAAGAAGTGCAAACGGAGGTTGACTTTAAATATGTTTCTCGCTCCAGCAATGCTCATTAACCTATTGTTGGGCGAATGTGATCAGAGAAGAGGCTGATTTAACTCAGTGGGCCTCATTAGGAGTTTGGCAGTACTTTACAAGTTTGGTGTTAATTCCATTACTTCCACTTTATCACCCAAAATTGGTGGATTTACCACGATGGAATTACCGCCCATGCTCAATCTGCAAACATCTACATGGAGTTCTATTGGCTCCAAAAATGGGGGTTAACACCACTTTACTACCACTCATAATCTGGTGGTAATTCCGCCAGGCTGAGCTGCGGCAACAATAAATGAGTTTGGCAATAACTCCATGAAAACATTGTAGAATGACCTACCACCATACATCCAATAGGACCTAAAGACATGCGGCGCAGAGGGAGTTATGGTGGCATAGAGCTTCAAATACTTGCCAGACACGAGCCCGAATGTGCATTTACTTACCACGTCCCACACCCTCTGAAAATGTTTCATTTGGTAGCAACTTCCAGTGCTGCTGTTTCGATGTGTGGACACCAAAATCAGCCAGATGGAGACGGAAAGGGATAGAGAGGGAGAGTGACAGAGAGAGAGAGAGAGAGAGAGAGAGACAGACAGACAGACAGACAGAGAGAGAGATGGAGATAGAGGGAGAGAAAAGGAGAGAGAGAGGAAGAGAGAGAGAGAGAGAGAGAGAGGAAGAAAGAGAGAGAGAGAGAGAGAGAGAGAGAGAGAGAGAGAGAGAGAGAGAGAGAGAGAGAGAGAGAGAGCGAGCGCCTGGGTACCAAGGACAGTTGGAAAAATACAGTAATTATTTCCAGAGTTAGGAAATGATGACGTCCATTGTATCATTGATGTCAAGGGACTCCGAGTGGCCGGAAGCCTCTGTCACATTGCCCTTTCTGAGCTTTCACTCATCCTTACAATATGTCTGCCGCTTTGGGCTCACTGCGCATCTATGCCTCAGCCCCTGCTTTACCTGTGTGAGAGAAGCAGTCGGGCAGTGAATGCGAAGGGAACCAAACGAGAAACCTGGCGATTGTAATGTAACGTAACTGTATTTATTAAGCGCCAAACCAAGGCCCGAAGGCATCTGGGCGCTAACAGCAAACCGGTGAAGCACTTAAATATCATACACTAAAACAAGAATTTTTAAAGAGCTTTTCGGTAGAGCAGATGATAAGGGATCCCTCGCAAATGGTGAGGAAGAGAATCCCACAGTACCGGGACTAGTACAGAAAAGGCACGTCCTCAGGACCTTGATTTACGAAAACACGTAACTGCCAATACAGTTTGGGAAGCTGACCACAGTTGCTGCTAGGGGATATAGCAAATTAGCTTTGCTCGAAGAAAAGCCGGGCCTACGGAGTGCACAGCTTGGTGGACTAAACACAGAACCGTGAACATGATACAGCTGATCACTGGGAGTCAGTGGAGATCAGTCAGCAGCGTAGTTCAACGGGAAAGCCTTTGAAGATTCAGGGTGTAAGGAATTCGACCATCCGCACGGTGGGAGAGCACGCGCCAGGGCTGTTCCAGTTTTTTTTTTTTTAAATTAAATGGAACGATGGTAGACCAACCTCAGGAAAATGTGTGGGGCTAATCCACACACATTTTCCTGTGCTCACACCACGACAAAGCATAGAGATGTGTGCTCTGGGCTGGACAATGCCTACAGGCCTTGTCCGCCCCTGCCATATTTTGATGTACGTTGACAGCCAAGGGGTTCACACTGTCATCTCCAGAAAGTGGGAGGACCAATGTTGCCACTGCCATGGTAAGCCTGACTAAATGGCAAAGGCTCCATGGATCTGCCATTCTCTTTTGTTAGGCCTTGCAGTTGGTGGCAGTGATTATCATACCAACAGTGGGTATTTCTAACAGGCCTACATGGGGCCTGGCTGCAGAGGTTAACAATGGATACCACAAACCCAACAATCTTTCATATGTAACTGTGTCAACCTGAAACCAGATCCTTCCTCTCAGTATCAATGGCACTGAACTGTCATGTCTGGGTTTGTGTTTATAGGGGAGCACCCCGCTAGTGGGACCCCTTTCTTAAGGTGCACGAATGTGGTTTGCAGTCGCCAGAGAGCCTGGTCCCTCAGCAGCGTCAAGGGAGACCTGCTGCTTTAATCAGGAACCACAGACAGCTAAATTAACCAGAGGCACTCTTTGATCACAACAGACAGGAAGATGGGTGGGACTTTAGTATCACAGGGGATGCCCAGGTGCCCAGAGTTCTTTCTGTTGAGAGAAGGGTTCCACAATTTTAGTTCTATGGCACACCTTGTTCCTGTTTTACCCCCTTTACCTTTCCTGTAGCAAAGCAATCTGCTTATGCCTGCACGCATACAGGAAATTGTTGGTAGGGACCCCAGGATTGGCTCATTACGGTAGGCTTAGCCTACACCAATCACTGTTGTCCATTTGGCTTCAAAAGGGGGCTAAGCACATTTTTTGCCAGATCATCTGTCGACTTTGCCAAATGTAACAAAGAAGAACTCAACATTGGACCCTGGCTGAAGGTACAGTCTGCCTGACATCTTCCGCCAGTGAAGGAAGGCCAGGATAACCAAAGAGGGAGGCACAATCCCTCCAAAAAACATCTCCCACAGAACAGAGGGAGATACAGTACTCAGAGGGACCTCCATCTGCTCCAGAACTGGTACCCAGCCATCCCACAGCATGCCCTGCTAGGCTCTGCAGCAAGCTTCCTGGATAGGAAAGGCCAGAAGGTCTCTGAAACTACAACCAAGGACAAGGCACCACACTCTTCAGCTGTGGGCCATCGCCTTAAAGTTCAACACCAGCTCATTAAAGAAGCTGGGAGAAGTGCCTCAAGAATCATCTACCAACGTCCACCTTAAAGGACATTTTTCGAGCCAGTCGAGTGCCTCGAGCTGCAACCGACAGCAATGCTGAACGTTGTCATGCCGTGGTCACTTAAAGACATCTGAGATATCTCGACCAGTGCTCAGAAACAACGATCAGTAGGGAGACAATGATTTCCGACCCCATGCCACTGTGTAGACCAGCCTGCAGCCTTTCGTCTAGCTTCACCCGCTGAACCGTCTTGCTGCATGATACCCGCAGCTGACAATCATCTCAAACTCTGTGACAGCAGACTGCAAAGTGCCCTGAAGCCATTTCGACCCTGTCAAGCACCAAAAACACCTGCAGCAAACGTACCATGTGGTTCAGTCCCCCTAGTCCTTCCCCAAAGGCCCCTATTAACATTTAATGACCCATTGCTCTCTTTGTGTTGAAACCAAGTATCCTTGAACTATTTTGATTAATTACTATACCAACTACCCTCTTGTCAGTACTCAGAGTGCATCACGTTTACTTCTTTGAAACTATCTGTCCTCTGCATTCCTTTAGGATCTAAGTGATTTTTCCATCACGGAAAAGTCTGTGACGGAAAAGTTTGCATGGGAAATCTATGCACCACAAAAGGTTTGTACATTTCCCATGCGAACATACATTTCAAAACCCAACATACCTACACCACCACCCACACCCACAACACACTCCCACCCAAACACTCAACACACCCCCACCCACACTCCCAACATAACCAAACCCTACTTACCTTCTAAGACACCTGATGTCCACGTGGCGCCAGTTCCCTTTCACTTCTATGATTGGGAACCAGTGCCACTGGGTCCCCTTCTTTTTTTTTTTTTCAGGCAGTTGCAGGGGTTTCCCCCACAATCCCTATTGAGCAGGATGTTGCAGGACACCCCCCCAGAAGCCCCTGTTTATTTCTTTATTTCTTTATTTATTATTATAATTTTTTAATCAGGTGTGCTGCGTGGGTGTCCCCCGCGACCCTGCTCACTATACTGTATAGTATGGTGAGCTGGTTGTTGCGGGGCACACCCCCACAGCCCCCGCAGTCTTTTTATTTATGTTTTATCTACCTTAAATGCATACCACCAAAGGTTCGAACCTTTAGTGTTCGAACCTTTGGGGGTATGCACTTTCAGACATTTTGATAGGTTGGACTTTTACATTCGGAAATTTCATCCAATTCTTTCCTTTACAGTGTGGGTTCTATTTCATAGTGTTGTTAGGGCCGTCTGTTGTGATATAAATAAAGTAGATATTTTTGATACAACCTTGACTGGATAGTCCCCTTTATCATTGGGTAATAATTGTTGTTTCTCTGTGTTGCAACTAACCAACGATCCAAGACCTTTCAGAGATAAGCCCGTTGTTCCATCCACATTACCAAAATTGGACAAGGAAGTTTTTAATTTGCTTGTTATTCCAATCTGGTCAGATCCCTTCTGGTGTACTAGAGGTGTGGGGCTGATAGCTGATTTAGAAACCAATATTCACCCTTGAACCACTGGTGCCCTAGAAGTTGATTTGTCACACAGGAAAAGACATGCTGAAGAGTTTTGGAGAGTCTGGAGCCTCTGGACTAGAAATTCTGGCTGCCCAAGGTAAATCCCATTACAATATTCCAGAGAGCCCATGATAGAGGTGGTATCTGGTGAGGAACAACACTGGAATGGCAGAAATGGAAGGATTTCCTCAAAGGTTTCTGCCTGAAGAAATTGGTTCTACTAACGGAAGCAATCTGAGCTTCACGTGAACCTGTCGGGTGGAGCTTTATCCCTTGGCTCTTCACACAAGCACTAGGAGTCAGACAAGGGGCCAAAGAATCTGTCAAGTAATCTGAGTTCCAAAGAGAACAGGGATTTGCAGAGCCAACCACCAGAATCTCAGCTTTCTCCCCGTTTAGCTTCAGCCAGTCTCTCGACATCCATCACCCAATCTCAGTTCAATACTGCTTAAGTTTAGACAGAGGATCCGAGACCAGGGCGCCAAGGTGAAAAACCAGCTGAGTATCATCGGCATGCATATAGAAATTAACGCCATGGGAGGGGTTAAGGTCAGCGGGTTCCCATAAATAAAGATGAAAAAGAGGAGGTGATGAAGACAACACCTGGGGCACCCAGCAAACGATAGGGGATGATGCATAACAGAAAGGAATTAGAGAGACAGCCTGTTTGGATCTGACAAGAAAGAGGAGAACCAGGCTAACAGGGCACCAGACATCCTGGTCCTCTTAAGGTTGGAGAAGAATTGTGTGATCGATGGTGTCAAATGCCACAAAGAGGTCAAGAGACTCAAAACTCTGAGATCTCTGCGTTCCTGAATAGGGCCAGCTTGTCAAAGATAAAAATCATGACTGACTCCATCCTCATTTGTGACGTAAAACCTGCCTGAAATGAATGTAAATGCCCTTCAGTCTAAAGAAACCTAGATAACTGAGGAGTGCGAGGGGAATGGCGTCACTTCCACTCATGTCCCCAGTTCTCAGGGGCTCACATGTATGGGGTGTTGCATGCTGGTGCAGAAGGCTGCATGAACACATCCACCTTTCCCCTTTCGCATGTGTTGTGTCCTGGAGCGTGATCAAAAGCTGTTTTGTTGTGTGTTTTAATGATACAGGACTGGTGACCCCGGTAACGCAGATCAACATATCTGTGGCTGTTGGGATGGGTTTTGCTACAGACAACAGAGGACGTTGTTAACCCATGAAGAACTTCCAGAGACTTTCTATACTATTTGAAAGGAAAGACACATGTTGGGTTGTCCCTAGATTTGTTTTTTTAACAATTGAATATAATAATAGGGTTTTTGTGTATGTAAGAGATTGTGTACAATCAATTTCTACTGTTGAGCACTACTTCGTGTTGAAAATGTTTACATTGTTGTGTGTGTGTGTTTGTTATTTTTCTTCCTTTGTTGTCTAATCAATTATCAATCTTCTTTCTGAGGGATCAAAATCAGCACTGTGATGCACAAGTCACTTCATCTACTTGAAGGGTTATTTTTTGGTTGCCTTGAATAAGAGTTCATATGTATTGTATTGATCGGTTTGTATGTGTACTGCACTGATGCAGTGAATACAATTCATATTTATTTTTATTATAACTGAAATAAGAAATCGATGTTGCCTTCTTAATTGGAACAGTGTCACTGTCTTGTATCATGAACACTGTTTTACACACATGAGCTCGAGGTCGAGTTGTTTAGACGGGATTTGTAAGGTACCAGGTGTTTGAAGATTGTCTTGGAGGCTTCCAGCATCATGTGTGGGTCATCTCCTGTACAGATGAGTAAGGGTCCATAGTGCGCTACTGTTTCTCATAATGTAGTTAGAGTCCATGACAGCCGAATATGACAGATGTTACCAGTCCCTTAACCTTGTTTAGTGCCCTGAGCATTGCCTCAAGCCCTGATGAAGGAGGCAGAATGATTAACACCCTTTACAGCCCACTCACATGGGATCCAATCCTCATAATCCATTCCAATGATATACTATAACCAGCGAGAGAGAGACACGCACACATGCACGCACGCACGCATGCACACACGCACGCATGCACGCACGCACGCACACACACACACGCCCTTTGTAACGAGATAATGAATCCATCAACACATCTGCTGGTGTTGGGAGATCTCTACTACTGGCCTGGGAGTGATATTGATGTGGAAGTCATCTCTCTTGTTAGTGCCCTTTAGGCCATGGGAATTAATCACCAAGTACACTGTCCTTCCCACCAAGATGGTAACATCCTGGATAAGGTACTGGTCCACCATGTAAGCACTTCACCCAGAGAAGTTACACCATGGCCATGGTCAGATAATCACATGATCCTGTTTGAGCTCATTCTGCCATCTAATAACTCCACTGTGTCTCTCCCATCCAAAAGAACAAAAAAGGCCATAAATATAAGAAATATGACTCCCAAATCACTAGAAACATTTGTCCTCCCTGCCTATAGAATTCTCTCGTCATCAGCTTTGGTTGATAATTTAGTTGACCGATACCAGTGAATCATCCAAATGACAGGTAACTCTCTTGCTCCCCTGGGGAGAAAAATAATGAAAAGAGACAACAATACATACACTTGGTTCAAAAGAGACTTGAATTCTTTTAGGAAGGTACAAAAATGGCTAAAGAGCATGCATGGAGAGCAAATCCATGCCAGAACACCATGCTTGATTATAAAAAAAGGTGAGCCATTCATAGTGCCAAGCACCTCAACTATGAATCCAGAACAGGGGCGGATTACCCATTAGGCCAAGTAGGCACCAGCCTTCGGGCCCCTCTCCTGTTAGGGACCCTGTGACAAAGGATCAAAATTAAGCAGTGCAGACAATTAAAACGTATTAGTAGATCATTTGCGAGCGGGCCCAACATTTCAACTGTCTAGGGGCCTCCACAGGGTCTCATCCAGCACTGATCCAGAATCATTGAGGCAGAGTCAAGTTCATGCGAGATTTTCAACATTCTTCCTGAATTCGAATGGGAAGAACTCAAGCCTGGTAACTGAAAAAAGTAACTCCTGGTGTCAAGATATACAGGAGGAATTTTCAAGGAAACTCTTTGCACCTCAACATTAAATTGTGTTTAAAAAATGCAAACTGCTCCAGCCTAGAATCACCTGTCCGCCAAGCAACTGCAGATATTTTAATATCCACAGATGCCCGTCGTTTGGAGGAATCTCCTCTCTTCACTTTTCTTCAAGTGACTAAAATGAAACTTTCCCTATCTTAAAGTGTATGAAAGCCACCTCCTTCCTATTGGATGTATGCCCTAAATGCATTATAAAGGTTTCTGAGGCCCTCTTTCTATGGATTACAAGAATCATCAATGCTTCCTTTGCTGAAGCCTCAGTCCCTGTTGTACTAAAAGAGGCTTGGATAACGCCTCTTTTAAAAAAGGACTCTCTTAACCCTGCTATCCCTGGGAACTACCACCCTACCACTAATTTACCCTTCCAGTTAAAGATCCTGGATGAAGTGCTGTACTCCCAAATACAAGATAAACCCATGAGCTGCTACGGACTCACCAATCAGGCTTTCAGCTTAGATATGGCACCGAAACAACCCACCTGGACCTTAAATTGAACATCGTCGACATCATTGATCAAGGCCATCTTGTTTTGCTGATGCTTATCGACCAATCAGCTGCATTTGACCTTGATGACCATGCTCTGCTCATCAAGGGATTGTCTGATGTCAGTAGTTGTTTGGTGAACACTACAAACTGAATAACATCTTTTTTGGGTCTTCGAAAATGCCAGGGAGGCAGTGGGAGATTTCCAGGGCACCCCAAATCTGTCTACCTGTGGTGTACCCCGAGGATCTAGTCTTTCCCCCATGCTAGCATATATACCATGCCTTTAGAAGTAATTCACCCAACATGTATGAGTATGTAGCTAATATTGATACAAGTGTTATGGTCTATTCTACCACTGGTGACTTTCTTGAGCTTATTTTTCATAGGGTCTTCTGACTTATGATTACCCTGTACCTTGATCACAATGGTCGGTTGTACTTTTCCAGACTTTTATTTATGTGGGTGTGTTCCATTTGTGTCCTGGGAACACTTATCTCGTGCCTTCTCTGTGGCGCTCGGGCCCGCCATAATTTCTTAGTAACCTTGGCTCAGGCTACAAGCTATTCTCTCTTCATTATGTTATTTCAGCATTTTCTATTCTCATGAAGCCTTGAGGCCTTTCATTTACTTAGAAGCATGATGCATCTTCCATTTTAGAAAAGATGACTGTCCATTAGTTTTGCATTTCTATGTTAGTGAGCTATACTCACGTGTCGTTTGTGTTGCATTCAGCTTATATATTGCTTATGTTGCTTATGTTAGTGTGCTCTAGCACCTTGGAGCATCTTTTGTGCTAGACGGAATTACAATAATGGAACTTAGACCAAATAATCGGACAGACCCAAAGAATATGGAAAAGTACTGCTTTATTATGAATTGAATAAAGCACAGTAAACTGGCACACATTGGACTGATGCTTGCACACTCACACAAAAAATGAATTGCATGGAGGTCTTATACCCCAATATGCATCATATATGATATCATTTTATGTGGTAAAATACAAAAGCTATCAAGGGAAGGGATTAGTGAAGGGAACTTATCTACTCATAGAACATGAACTGATTTCGAGGCTATTTGGACAGTGAATGAACTTAGGTAAAGATTAGTTGATGTAGGTATTGATGTATCGTGATAGCTGCATACACATGCAAAGTTGGGATCCAGCCTCTAGATCCCTGAATAGGTAAAAATGTAAATACTTTGCTCCTATTGCGCTTATCTAACAATAACCAATGACATACATAACTCAATGGTTTACAAGATACCACATATATAAACCAACCACTATTATCAATAAACTTTGGACTAATAATTAGTATTTTACTTCATTTTATTTTATGTTTCCAGATGCTGATAACTGTCATACATTAAGTATAACAGAGATTGAGAACACTTATTAGTCGAACTAACGTTGAATGCATGCTTACAAGCTGTAAGGTGAGCACAATTTCATTAATTTTATATACTTAATGTATCCAAGGACTAATGGAATTAACAGCAAATTTAGCCAATCATAGATGAATGTATTCATTATTTTCAGGCAATTGATATCTAACAGAGATATCCATGAGGGAGAGACCTAACGTTGAGACCTATTTAAAGGGACATATTACTATTACATATGCACTGAGATTCACAATGCATGGGAATAGTTACCATTGGCCAATGACAACGGTATAACATACTGGTGCAATTGACACATGTGAATAGGCATGGGTAAGGGTCAGTTACTTTATCTCATAAGATACTTTCATCAAGATACAAATGTTGTACTGTTTATCAATCCAATAAGGGCACTAACAGAGCTTTGGCCACTAATAGTTAACTTATGATATCTGAATACTGACATTAGCAGATGTGTTTATAACTCTTGAATATATTACAACATTTGCTATTTCTTTTCTCTTTCATTTTCATTTTCTATACCCTTCGTTCTCTTCAACACCCTCAATGGTAATATTTTGAAAATTATCTTTACAATGTTATGAATCAATTGTGACATGATCAATCATCCATTAATGATATGTAGAGGAGTTAATTTAATGTAATGCCTTGAAAAAGACCCAAGGTTGAAACACGTGTCGGCAAACATGATTAACTATGTAATGCATCAGGAAAACCTGGCCATTAAGAAATCATTCAAAAGCAAATTTTGCAACTGGAATTAGTAGTGACATAATTGTTAGATAGGAGCCATAACTACAAAGTATTAGCATTTTTACTCATAGAATATATAAGGATTAATGCATCATTGGCTGCCCCTTATCTGTAGGACATGCCTTGAACTACCTCTAAATATGTATAGTAATGATTATAGTGGACATAACAACAGTGGATTGGCTTGATTGTATATTAGGTTGTCCCCAAACCCCACTGACTGGTTGGCATACTATCCCAACCTTGGACTTTTGGCTACTTAGCAGCTCGTATCTGAAACAAAACCTAGGTGTTTCAATCCCATCAGACTACTCCCCATTTTCCGAATGAGTCCATCTACATCATCTATCATCGGTAGGCCATAAGCTAAAGTCTTCCATTTGTAGTTGACCTTATGCCAGCTCACTGTCCTGGAACATTGAAGGGAATGTAGCACACCACTATGTTAGTTTAGGGCTCTAATGAATAACCTTTGTTTTCAACTGCTGAGTCACATGCAGAGAGACCACAAATGTGTCAATTTCAGCCTTCCATTTAGTGCTATTTGATTTAATTGTGCAGGGTGCTGTTGCTCCTCTTGGCCTCTAGAGACTTGCTCACTCTATCTCATGTGAACTTTTTACACTTTTAATTGGTTCCATGTAATAATGTCGCCACAAAAATCTCGCCATGCAAAAATATCGCTGAAAAATGGCCATTTTTTGTGGCGACATTATTGCATGGAACATGCGGGGGACACCCCCGCAACCCCCAAACTATTTTTTTTCTTTTTTTATTTTGTTTACATTTTTTTTTTTTGCCCCTGTCCCCATATATATGGTCACCCATATAATATCGCCGCAACCTTTTCCCGGCGATATTATTTACGGCGACCATATATATGGGGATAATATTACCTGATACCTTTTAATTGACCAGCAGTTTGGCTCTCACAGATGTTTTCGTCTTCTTCCATCTATGAAGAATGTCCCACATTCAGAGCATATCCATGTACTTCCTTTATGCTCTGTGCTTATCCTTTGAAAATAGCATCGTTAACTTGAGGCTAAACTTGACTGATCTTCGGCTCTGCACATGAAAATGTTTTCCTGCGTCTCCTGAACCTTCAGCCTCGGCCAATCTCTAAGGTAGCTTGGTTAAGTACAATTTGAGCCAGAATCCATTTTCCTAATACGGCCATCCTTGCCACGTTATATATTCCTCTATAGCAAGCTTCTATACGTTGTCTTTTTACCTTGTGTTAATGCGTATTTACAGTTATTGGTCAGTTAGTTACTTCATCTTCTTTAGATCCATGATTACTTTAGCTTTAGGTACATGTTACTCTTAATGCTTCAGTTACATCGTTACTTAATAGTTTCCATATCGTTTTAACACAAGTTTGTATATCTTTTTCATAACATCCCTTTGTCTTCATCAGATTTCACCGTAACGTAGGTCCGTGATGTCCACAGGTGAGTTCTGACATCTTGGCAGATGAAATTCTTCCATGTAGTATTCCTCCATGCAATATCTTTACACACTTACAGTGCAAGGGTTCATTCTGTATGGCTGTCTGAGTGTATAACGTCTATCATACACTCGATGTGGTATAGGACCGATGTAGGGGGTCCCATGTATGGCTTTTCTCCGACTGTTTCAATATGACAGTGGCGAGGGGGCGGGAACTGTAAGGATAGTGTCTATGTGGTCCTCTGCATTAGTATTCTTCATGTCTTTATGTTGGCAATGTGAATATGCTTCATGAATAAATGCATATTTGACCTGGTGTGTTTTCTTCATGGTGAGGGAACATGTGCTTCATTTCTAATGGAAGCATATGCATGATTCTACAATCAGTTTTTAGTTATTCTCGCCATCTCCAGCTTACATCATATGCATCCCTTGCTGTACCTGCCTGGGATAAGGGCGGTATGGTTGCCTTAAAGAATAACGTTTCTCATTGTTGCGATATCGAGCCGGGGAGGGGCCATAGTTATGGATGAAGTATTCGTCTGTCTCTCAACAAAGACTGGGGCAGGCAGTTGCATCCCAGGCAAGGTAAAGCCTGATTTTTAAAACTTTCAGAAGATAACACGCTCAGGCTGATCTTACATTAAGGGTTCGAGAATTCCAAAGTGTAAGCACTTGGTACGAGAGTCTCCATCCACCAATACGAAACATGGAGGTTTTAGTAATGTTTCCCTGGAAGAGCATATCCCATGAGAAAAAATGCTCTGTAGTAACTTGCTGGCCAATGGAAAGATAGTTGTATGTGCATACATAGCCTTATACTGCAAGCAGAGTGATTTCAACTGTACACTCAATTTCACAGAACCCAGTGCAACTGGCATAGAGGTGTTTTTTTAATGATCCCAAGGACCTGGCTTGCTCCAGGTTCTGGACCACTTGGAGATTACAGCGTGTGTTATCAGGGAGTCCTAGATAGATTGTGTTACTTGGGAAAATTCTACACTCCTTGAAGAAAGTAGGGAATTTGTCATAATCAAGCAAGAGTTACTGGAGAAATATTTCAAGACCGCCCTTGAACATTTAAGTTTAACAAACTTGTCTTGTGCAAAACATGAAATGTATGACGATATAGACAATACTCCACTTTTCAACCAAGGGGCTTCACAATTTCCACTCAATCAGAATGAGGACACATGCAAGGTGGCCAAAAAACTGTGGAATATTGCTTTTGAGAAGCAATGGTTAACTCACTGGATATTGGTTGTACTGCCATTCATTTCCCAGTGTTTGAGATACATCCAATGTTCACCGTTACTAAGCAGGATTTGCAATGTTTTGCTGTGGGAACTGCTGTCGTCCAAGTTAAGAATGACCTGAATGTCATTTGCATGGTTGAAAAATTAAAATCCACATGGCTGCATCAGGAGTGCACATTTTCACACTGATAGGTTAAACTGCAGTGGTGACAATGCTGAGCCCCGGGGGACACCACAGTGAGGAAGTGTGCCTGTGGATTCATGTGGTCCCAGAGAAATAGTATGAGTTTGACCAATAGGATATGAGCTTAGCCGTTTCAATACCATACCAGAAAGAAAAAAAAACTGTGCTGGTAGCTGATCCCGGAGTTTAATGAGGTCCACCCTATCGAAGGTTTAGACAGATCTCAGAGGACCAGGAAACAGCGTCCACAGCCCGAGCAAGCTGCCACATCTGAGCGCCACTGATGAAGACACAACCTAAGCGTAGCAAATGGCTATCACATGCCCATTATTAAATATTACCGTTTGCATTCCATTGGCCCAGATAACATGTTTTCTATTTAACAGCAGGTGCATATTGCAAAATAAAAAAAAAATTAAAAAAAATCTCATTGTGATATTTGTGTGTTAGTTATACCTGCAATGACTTAGATCAGTGACTAAATTCCAATGACAAATTTGATCCAGGTTTACTAGTGAACTACTGATGGGAAAAAGGGCTATTACCCCTGATTCACAAACATGTGGTGGCTGTGCCCAGTAATGCCCATCTGGCATGGCCTATCAGAGTGCACTTACCTCATACAGAAGATTTCACAAAAAACAATCTGCATAGCTTGATGCCAGCTGGATGTTTTCAACTTCTGAGTCACATGTGAAGAGACCACAAATTTGTCCATTTCAGCCATCCATTTACTGCTATTTGATTTAATTATACATGGTGCTGTTGCTCCTCTTGGCCTCTAGAGTCTTTATCACTCTATCTCATATGAACTTTGTATACGTTTAATTGACCAACAGTTTGGCTCTCAAAGATGTTTTCGTCTTCTTCCCTCCCTAGCCCACACATCGCTTTACCTTTGCACAAATTGTCAATCACTTCCATCACACCTCACAGGCAAAGACAGCTTTTAACGTTGGTGAATGCCTGTTAAGTTATTTATTTTTTGAGGGCGTACATGTTCTTGCTATTCAAAGCCCATCTTTACCTGCACCCCCGAGGGAACGGACACTTCTGCATGTCTGCTACTGCTGCTATTCTGGGACTGACTGCAGAGTCACACATATATGTACCCTTACGCAAGACATACACTTCATTGACAGTGTATTTTGTAGTTTTTTTTGTGGATTGAAAGAACATGCTTTTGTAACTCAGGTTGTAACCTTGTCTTTCCAGATAACAAATAATAAACTTCTACTGCTTCAACTGTCATAATGTCTTGTAAACAGGTGAAACGTTTCTAGTCTTGTGAGGCATTTGGGCATTGCCCCATAGGGGTGCAAGGTCACCTGGCCAGGACCTGGTATCTAGGTCCCGAGGTGTGCCTCATTAAAACGGAAGTGATAATAAAAAGGGCCACTGACCCCTTTAATGGCCCTTCAGTCAGGGCCAAGGGTCCAGGCACACTAGGGGCCTAGACAAGGTTGCTGTGTCACTGTTGCTGGCTGAATCGGCACATACTGCCCTGTCATGTATTAGCTATCACCTTTAGCGCCTGTGCTAAGCAAAAAGCTCGGTAAAGCGCTAACTGGGTATATACAGACCCAAAAACCAACCGGCGCAACAGGTATTTCAATAAAAAACAGTCCGTTTATCCATCACAGAAATGGGAGAAAGGACTGTTTTCTTCTGAAATATTGTTAAATTCTCCCAAAAATAATCCGACAGAGCGTGGCAAGAGAGCAGGCAGGCCACAGAGAGGTGCACGTTCTTATGTATACATGCACACACATGATTTACATGTCTAACTCCTATGCACAAAGCCCTGTCCGGCCAGGCCCCTACACGTCTGAGAGGCCACCTCCACACGCACTCTGGCAGTATGCCTTCAGGGCCCAAGGCGCTTAACCAAGCTCACAGCCTTCCCTCGCTTTAAAGGGCCTGGGACCCTGGACGCTCACCTTGAGTTATAGCGGATCAAGGAGCAATCCTCGCGCTGACATATTGGTGATCTGACTGCGTTCCGAAAGAGAACTACGACCATTCTCTGTGAATGTCTCTTACGTTTGTTCATGTGATGTTGAACTTTGCACTTTAATACCTGCGGGTGCAAAAGTATGAACATCCAACCAAGTCCAAGCCATCCTGTCACTAGCAGTCCTGGTTAGGTTGGTTGGTGGTGTTCTAGCTCGAGACGCCCAATACCTCATTAGAAGAATACACGGGCTCCAGGATCCTGAACCCCGGCTCATTTAACGGACCCCAAGACGCAAACATATTTCACCCATCTTGAACTTTTGGCATTGGCTGCCAGTTCTGCAACACATTTTTTAATGAGGAAATCCCATTGGAAAACGCTTTGTAATCAGACCCATTGAGTTTAAACCGCTTTGCATAGTCCATCACGACTGCCATAAGGTAGGTCCATCTATCGCATTGGGCCGCCTCTCGAAATGCACACCACTGAGAAGACTCCATTTTGCTAATACCTACTAAATAACCACTCCAAGCTTCAGAAAGAGTTGACAAAGTGGCTGGGCACTCTCTGCCATGTCCTCTACCTTGCGGAACAGCCTCCCACTTTCAATACGAAATACGGAAAACCATACGCAAGTCGCAAGGTTTCAAAATCAGGCTTTTTCAGCGATATAGTGCCAAGCAACCTAACATACTGGTGCCTCATAACTCATATCCTTTGTGTAGAAGGGCGAGACAAAGCCATGGTGCAGTAGGAAGAAGCCAAACTGGGGTTAAGGTGATGCAGGAATCTGTCCGCCACTCTTACTGTGAACTGGGAGACACAGAGGGGAGCTTAATCGATCTCCCTCCACCACTCGTAGATACCAGAGATTTATGTGGTGCAAGCAAAGTGCCAGGCATTAGACCGGGGAACCAAAGGTCGAGTAGGCACAGATCAAATGCTGGTGAGAGGCAATGCTGGCAGACAGAGGCTGAAGCAGAGAAGCAGTAGAGGAAATGCTATGGTGGAGTAGCCAGGAAGATGTGAGAAAGACTGAAAACATGGCTACCAAGAAGGTGTGGGAGTGGGCATGGGGGAAGATCAGATCACAGGGGAGGAAAGAGGCAAGAACAAGGAGAAGATGGAACAGGGCAGAAAGCAGAAATCCACCAGGAGACAGAGAGCAAACAAAGCAAAGAGTGTGTGAACACAATAAGAGACGTTCAGACGTGCCAATGTCAGACTGGCTAGTGTCTTATGGATGTGGCGTAGGAACAAGGCTCCAATGGGTGTTGTCCTAGCAATGCTAGAATTCCTCATACTGTGCATGCCCTGTCCGTGCGCACCATCTTGACAAGATGGTGGCGCCCACAGACCGGGAGTGCTGCTGCCATGGAATGCTGATTGAGACATGGGGAAGCATTGCACCATATCCCAGCATGTACTACTATTGTGACAGGAAGTAGGCCTTAAAATGGCGCACAAAAAGTTCCTAATAACCCAACCCAGACTTCAGATGAAGTAGACCAAGTGTGAGGCAACATCCAGCTTAATTATCAGTCAAATAAAGCAGGGACAGCAGACAAGCATTAAAATCTCGCCACTCTTGGCGCATCTATTACAAACAATGATTCAAGTCGTACAACCTCTTCATAAATGACATCATCACATTTGATCAGATAGGTTAGTGCTGGTGGCTACATATACACTCTATGGATCAAACATCAAACTGGTTTCTACTTGTCTGATGGCTGCTCCAGAGACCACCCCTATATTTCTAAAGGTTATATATATTCTAATAAATACGCTTGTCAGGTTACTTTGACATAGGATACGGTCATACTCATGGCAAAATAGCTCCCTTCTCGAGTTTAGTCTTGACTGCTCGCTCCCCTTTTAATAGACCAATGTCATATGGACTGCTGATCCGCTGCGTGCTAGGAACGTGTGCCAAATCCTCTTGGAGGAAGGGCAATATTGTCTTTGCTAATGACATTCTCTGGGAATTTCTATGTTCTCAATTTGTACCCGTGATGTAAGATTGGTGTTAGACCTCACTTGGTCATGTGAGTCTTCATCTGTAAACAATTCCTCATCTATCAGGTCAGTCACTTTTTGTACTCATTCAAGAACTATTACTGTGCACCAATTTATCCCTTCCTGGTCTATTCCATGCAAACTTACTCTGCATTCCCTTACTGTTGCTGCTTATAGCTCAACTGTAATTACCTGGCCCTCCTCCATGTCTGTCAGTACTTCTGATCTGAAAAAGAAACTCTTCGGGTAACCTCAATATTTTGTCTCATATTCTGGGAAGCCATGCCAATAACACCTGTGCCACATAATACTTTTTCCCTATTCTGAATTTCAACAAGGTAGCTCCACATTTTATCATCCACATTTTAACAAAGGTCTGAATGTTAACTAGGGCCAAGGGTGTAAGACTTATATGTGTGACTCAAGGGTATGAGACTCAGGCTGAATGCACAGAACACATTCTAGAAAATAATCATTTTGATCCATGATGCCACAGGTGTGGCTGAGTTGCACTAAATAAACTAACAGGAAACTAACATAATAATTTACCTTATCCATTTAAAATATAACAGATTCTCATACTAACATTCAGTGCAAAACAGTCCATGATATAAACTTGGTGCAGCTTGATGGAAATGCATGGTGGTTTGGAAATGAAATAAACTAAATGTGCAGGCTTAAAGCTGTTCTATGTTTGAATGGGAACATGACAAATCAGAAGTGTGGAATGTGAGATCCGTTCTGCTAAAGACATTGCATCATTTAAACAAATTTCACAGCAGGAAAACAGCACTCAGATGAGGCTATTACATCCGCTCCTAGGTGCTCTGCATATGGTCAGAATACGTGGTTTGAACAAAACATGATTTTGAGAAAAAGGATTGAAGCAGAATGGGCTGGGTATCTCACTCACTCACTGGCAAAGGGAGCAGAAAGACTGGGAGAGAGTTAGTTGCTGTGCAGACTGACTCTCCTGTGTTTGCCGACAATGCTGCAGGCTGACTGTCTTGACGGCTGTCTGACTCTCTCCTGGGTTGGTAGTCATCAGAAGAGCTGCAGTCTCGAGCACCCTTATCTGAGGTTGACCCTGAGCACGGCAAGCAGAAGGGCTGAATAGGGGAATATCGCCAGCTGAATCTAGGTAATTATGCTGTAATTGAAGAGTGTGTTAAAGTGGATGTTTTATACTATGTAGCATAGGGCTAAATAAGTCATTTCATTTTTAGGCACTGCATAATAACATTTTAAACGTGTATGTAAAGCTGTATTATTTTTCTTTCAAGTTTGCTGTGATAATGCCCAGAGTGTCAGAACTGTTATTTGCCAGTTTTGTTGTGAAGCTCAAGGCAATGGCAAACAGAACTCTGGGCATTATCACAAATAGAATGTGGAAAGCCATTGCAGGAAAGACTTTGCTTATGTTTGAATTACAACGTGGGTGCGCATGTCACTTTGTGTAACTTAGTTTCTGGAAGGAATAACAATTCAAAAAGGTAATTTAGTCTCAGTTTAGTTATTCTGCACTCTGTTTTAATGGGTTGCCATGCATAGAGATGCAGAAATTGCAGTAAAAAATATCAGACAAAGTTAGTCACAGTAAAATGTTTTACTCTGAGAGGCTGAATGAATGTTTGTATTTCATTTGCATGGTTAATGCATCCTGGGATGCAAGCCACAAGGGCATAATGTGTGGTATTGTAGATAAGATACCACATAATGGAATGAATTAATTATTCAGAGTGTACTAAGTCCAGTACTTGTTTACTGCTAGTGACTCTGGTAAAATAATGATTAGGCAGCATTGTGAAGTAAGTTTCACCACTAAAAAGAGACCCCAATAAGTTTACCACAATATATTACCGAGAGCTAACATAAATACCACCATACCAAAATACCATGAGATACTAAATATAGCCCAAAAATATTTCTAACAGAACCAATTTTGCTTTCTTAATCTTTCTATCCTTAACTTTCTTTCTGTCTTTCTCATGTTTTAACTGACAATGGTGAACAATAGTCAATTGTATCTCCACCCATGGCTTTCCTTCAATTTCCACAATCTTTCTCAACTGTCTTTGCACTTCTTCAGAAGTCCCTGATCTCAAATATGATTTCAAATATTTTTTTTTGTACCATGATTCTCTAATCTCTTGCCACCATTTTTCTTGACTGTCCTGCATATAAGCAGTCAGATCTTCAGCTGCTCTAATGTTGTGAGCCGTAATTTCATTCATATCTGATCTGTCTTGCTAATGTACCCAGTGCTCTCCATATGTCAGCTCGACAATTGTTAAAAAGTGCCGGACATGGTTAGTGTTCTGTGCTGTCATCCCAGGATAACATTCTTGCTTCCAAATATCATCTGATTGCTCTCCTAATATAGCAGAACGCAGGCTTGTTATGTTGCCTACTGCTAAGGTCATCCCAGCCGTCAATATATCTAATTCATAAATCCATCTGCCTGCCCCTGATTTGAGTGAGTGATGGCAATTTACGAATTAAATTGGTTTTGTCTGGATATATTGTGGTAGTCCTCCCCCTTTCTTCAATAACAGGAATTGTGTAAGCCCTGGTCCCAGTCCTAACATGGCCACACCTTTTCTTTTTCTTCATCACTGTGTCTGTCATGCTAACTTTCTTTTATCCAGGTTTATTCCTTAGTCTATTCACATACAGTGTTCTTTCTTCTAGACTGTGTGAGTGCTTTCAGGCGCTTGGGATAGTCAACGGGTTCTTGCCTCCTCATCGGTCCTTCTACATCTATCTACGCTATCTCTCTCCCTATTTCCATAATTGTGGATGGCACCCTTGCGGCTTCCTCTTCCCTGCCCTCTTCATCTTCATCCTCGAACATTGTATCTTCATTGTCTTTGTCTTCTTCGTCCTCTCTATACTGAAATTCTACTTCCTTCCTCCTCCCTGTCTGAAAGAGTATGCTTTTTAAGAATCTCATCAACTTCCTTTTGGTGCCTCTCCTTCTTATTTCAGCATCTCGTTGTCTCTCTCGCTTCCTTTCTTCCTCTGTTTTCCTTTCTATTTCCCTTTCTGCATCTTTTTGTTTCTGCCTTCTCCTTTCTTCGTTTTGTATTTCCTCCCATTCTCTTTCTGCCTCTTGCTTCTTTTCACTCTCCCTTTTTTCTTCATTGCTTCTTTCTTTCTCACTCTTCTCTCTTTTTCGCTCTCTTTCTCTCTCCTCCTGTGCTCTTTTACTCTTCTCCTTTCTCCTATATTTCTCTAATATCCCTTCCCCTTTTTTAGAATCATCAATGCTCTTTTTATCCAATTTAAGCACGAACTGCCCTTCCACCCATTCATTCAGTACAATTGCTGTATCATTCCTGTTGCCCTGTCTGTCTGTCTCTCTCTCTGAACCTCTTCCTCACTTCTGTGAGCTTCTCTTGTAAGCTGTGGTGCTCATCATAGTCTATGTGTACACGTTGGTTGGTGGTTTTCTCTCAATTTATAATGTCTTCATGGATATGCGCAGGGTGTTCATGTGGGATTAGTATACCCTGCTGTTGCTTTTAATGCTTTTAATGGGTATAACCCTTGTATGGATGAGAACGGATCAGTGCTCTGAGGAGGAGCTGTCAGTGTCATATACCCTTCATTATGCTGATTAAACATCCATTCTTTCATAATTGGCTCTGCCTCCTGTTCCTCAAACATTTTTCATAGTTCCAATGTGTCAGTCTATTCTGTAATTGTTTTCCGTTATATGCAGCATGTAAATATGTGCGCATGTGTTGCAATACTGTCCTCGAATGAGTGCCCTCATGGAGCCGGGGTATAAACATTTTCACTGCAGTGTCTTGCAGCCACTCTGCATTATACTTTGTAATTGTGTCTTTATTTCAGGGCAATGATTTGCACATGTGAATTATCGGAGTGTCTCCTATAATAATAGTACAAAATGTAATTTACCAATAATTGATGAACACAATTGTGATTCTGGCTCACCTTTTCCTCTTCACTCACCCCTCCCCAACAATATTTCCCCACAACTCAATACCTTTGCATCTCTTTCCGAGACCCCGACTTCTGCATCACTCAATCTCTTAGAGTGGCACCACAAACGCCACTCATGCACTGAACAGCCCCACCTTGCTGTTCCTCTCAATCCTTCTGAGTGGCCGCACAAGCACCACTCACTCTGAGGAGCCCCACCTCACTGCATCCACACCGGACCACTCGCATCAGTCCATCCACGCAACCACTTAACGTCCTTCACAAAATATACAAAAATACTTCTATAAGCCTAAACTATCTCACAACACAAGGCTGGCACCCACAATTACTACACAAATAAATACATTACAAGTTTATTTCCAACTCCTGGTGAGGTAACCATCTCTTTTTTATTACTGCTCTATAACAAGGCTTACCACGTGATCTTTTGCAACCCTTGTCGGAAGATACGTTTCTCAGTCTTTTACTTCTTCACAAACCCAAAATATACAAAAAGGCCTTTCTTAATTTTGCCATGCCTATGTCATACTTACATCTACAGATCTGTTGAAGGTTTTTGGTGTCGAGTTTCCCCTATCAGCCTGCTCCCCTCTGCCCTATGGGGTACCCTGTGGGCAAAGGACAAGCCTTCTCTCCAAAGGGGCTCCTGTCGACCTGTCTCTTTTGCACATAATCCTACTCTCCACGTTTTGCCTCTGTAGTCTTCTGGCCATGGCAGGAATCCCTCGACAATCCTATGATACTTAGCCAACCATCCGCTGTACCATCTGTTAAGACAGCCCAAAAAAGTCAGAGGGCCTGGAGTGAATCCAAACTGGACTCAAAGACGAAGTAGACCAAGTGTGAGGAAAAATACAGGGTTAGTATCAGTCAATCAAATAAAGCAGGGGCATCATATAAGCATTAAAATCTCGCCACTCTTGCTGCCTCCATTACAAACAACAATTTAAGTAGTACAACTTCATCATAAATGACGTCATCACATTTGATCAGTTTGTAAAAACCTACTTGAAATGGGGATTGGTAAGTATGATATGATATGATGTTTTATTTATATCGTGCTCATACACAGGTGTTTCAGAGCGTGACCAGGCAAAGGGAGGGGAACAGTGGAGAGAACAAACACTATGATTTTACGAAGTAGGGGTGGCTACATGTCCACTCTGTAGGGCTCAAACACCTCATTGGATGTACTTGTCTGATGACTCCTCCTGATATCACCCCTATATTGATCAAGGATAAACTATGTCTTTTCTATGATGGGTGGTTGGTTGGCATATAACTTGAAGGGCCGGCATAACACCAGGTACACTGATAGGTGGACTTTCAGCTAACCAGCCTTGGAATTGACAGGTCATCATGACCTGAGCCAAACAGGCAGTAGGGGGAGAGAGGTCCACAGATTTCTTTTCTTTCAATTAGAGAAACATACCATCCCTTATGCCAAGGCCACGAGCCAGCATGATCTTTTTGTACTTGCCCATGTTTGACATCTTGTGTCTGTGTGTATGTGTAGGGAGTACAACAGGTGTCATATCTTCATTAATTTGCAATGAATAGACAGTGATCTCCAATTATGGGCCATATGTGATTGGACTGTGCTGGAAATAGATTTATCCATTGAGAATGTTGCTAATATCATTGTAAGTGTCATGTTTTCTGTTGCCACTGGGGACACTCCTGATTTATTTTTCCTGGAGAATTTTGGCTTATAGTTTAACTGCACCAGTCTAACAAGGGTTGGTTGTTCTCTTTATAAACTTTAATTAATCTGGGAGTATACATGCATTTTATTAATTGTAACTTATTCTCCATATAAGAGAAGGAGGATGTAGAAATCCATGATGTGGGCACATTTTACAAATAGATACAAATCTGAAACAACGTGTTTCGTATTAGTCTAAAAGGAAAATCCTGGGGATATGTAAAATTGCCACAAGAGGGCAGCAGTGCCTGCTAAATTCAAAGAATGACCTTTGGGCAATTTCTCGCTAAAGGGGACAGTTGCCTTCTTTAATTAGAGCAAATACTAACCAATGTACTAAGAGCTTGAGCATTGTTTCTAGTAAATGGTGGTGCAGAAACTACCACCACATTCACCGCACCACAATGCTGCGAGTTTGGAAGTAATGTAGGGTGGGGGGCTCTAGCGCTATGCTGGAGGTATTCAACCACACTACCCTAAAAACAGAAGATTTTGCCCTGTATGGATTTAGTGCCTGCGGTAAATCCTCCAAATGCTCATGACTAGCACTACTTGACTCATAATCTGGCAGATATACCACAATACCAGCTGGTGGTAACGGTAAAGCAGTATGGTGGTATTTCATGAGCGTGTACTTGTATAGCTTTCCTGCAGCCACTTGCAATCGAGGCTAATTCTGATCGTGAAGAAAAGACGCGTTATTATGTTTTACATATACTGGGCCAGATTCATGGAATTATTTGCGTGGTAAATGGGGAAATTGCATGCCAAACTGTGTGTGAAATCCCGTATATGGATTCATGGAATGGACTGCACAGCACTTTTTCATACCTTGCAGGGACTTCGTGCAGGCTCGGCACGTCTCTGTGAGCAGCCGAGTGCCATGCATGAGACACCACGCAGAGCGTGGGCGTGGCTTGCGCAGAGGGCAGGGAAGGTGGCTGACCTTGTAAAATGTGGAAGAACAAAGGAAAATGTGGGCGTAACGAGGGTCAGCCCGCCGGCAGTCCATAGCACGCCCACTATTGCACAAAGTTATACGCATTCATGAATCCAACCATGCAACCTATTGGCAGAGAAATAGCCACGCAAAGTCCTCATTCGATCCGCCACCTGAAGGCCGGCGTACAGACATATGCGCATTGGAACCACCGCGCAGAGGTAAGATCGGGTGTCGAATTTATTGGTGCGTGTATGCAGCTGGGGTTCCAAACTAAGTTAGGGGTGTGCGTACACAGTTTAGTGGGGTGCATGAAGGCTTTACAGGGGTTCACAAGCAGATTTTCTGAGTATTAACCGAATTACAATAAATCGTATGCATGTTGTCAGGGTGCCGGAAACAGATGTGGTGGACCCCATGCAGGGTCCCCGACATGCAGGCCTGCTTGTGGGGTCCTCAATGCACTGTTTAAAGAATGCATGTATCCGTGTCCGGGGAGCACGCAAAGGTAGCTGTTGCTGGTTGTTTTTGCTTTGTGTGGGGGGGTGTCGTGGAAGTTGCGGCTGCGACCTGTGTATACAGTTACTTTGCGCGAACAATTCCATAAATGTGCTGAGCACGCAGGGAAATTTCTGTGTGCAGCGTTGCGCAGAGCCATTCTCGTTACGCAGGGTTTGCAGGATCTCTGTGCACTTTTCCATGAATCGGGCCCATTGTGTATAGTCTTTTTGTATTATTTTTATACAGTGTACATGATCATTTGTGTGACTGCATCAATTGCGACACTTTTTCTCAGTTTTATAAGTAAACTTGTACTTTTCTTTCAGCATTTCCAAATGCAGACTTTTCCCTCAGCATGAAAGCTCTTCTTCTCGAAGGGCAACCTTCACTTCATCCCTCGCGCCAGCAGCTTACGCCCTGCGAAGCGAGCCTTCAAATTATCAATAGTGGACGTACAGGGACGATATGCTGAGCACGTATATGGCAATGGTTGAACAAAAGTACAGGCACAATCTTATATGTGACCACCTGGCCAAGACCAAGACAAACCTCAAAGTTCAGGAAGGACACCCGAATCCTTGGGTTCTGTTGATAAAGCATGTTATTTTTTTGTTTTGTTTACTTACTCCCTGTAGCACTTCATGGAAGAAGGGTTGTGAGGTTTGCATCTACATGGCTAAATTCTGGCAAGCCAAAGGTAACTGGGCCAGCTTCCTGCTCCAGCTGAAAAAGGACCATTAGTTCTATGGTGGTGGGGGGGGGGCGGGTATTAAAGGCAGGAGCTTTACTGTAGCCTCTTCTGATCTTTCACTGGATTTCACCAAAGAAATATTTGTTTGTATATGGTCAAGTAGACTAGGTAAGTGTGGCCACCCTGACTGCAGAGCCCAACCAGCCTTTTAGCATGCTATGCAGCAGACCAACTATTAGATGCCCTACACAGGACACCCACCACACTTACCAAGCCTACTTGACCATATAAATTGTCTTGATATAGACCCTTGTGGGGTCGAAACACGTGTTGGCACCTTGAACACTAATAAAAACAGCAATGGGAACCAACCAAAAACATGAGTGATACTTCCTTATTGAGATCTCCCAAAGAACCAAAGTGGTTTACTTAGAATTTCAATAAGAAGGGCCGGTTTCTCCTGATTTCCACTACAACCGTAAGAGGAATTAAAGGCATTCAGGAAATTGATCTTGAGTGAGATGGATAGCAGAGGAAGCAGGAATTTAAATCTCTTAAGGTGAACGAGACATGATTTTGATAATGTGGGAACCTGGTTCTTTTAGACAAGGGGGGTCATTATGAGTGGGTAGTAAGGGATTACCGGCACCGGTAAGGAGAACGGTGCTGGTAATCCCTTACCGCCCAATTTCGAGATCCCTTAGCGGGAACCGTAAGGAACGTGTGGTCTGACCACACGTCCCTTATGGGTCCCGCTAAGGGACCAGGGCCTCCCCATTCCCATTGAGCCCTATGCGGGCTCAATGGGAATGGGGAAAGGTTTGTTCAATGGGGACTTACCAGTCCCTCCAGGGTCGGAATGCACCGGTAAATCCCATTGAACAAATCTGGTGCCGGAGATGGTATTGGAGGCAGCCATGGCGCAAATAGCGCCATGGCTGCCTCCAATCTCGGAATGAGGCCCACGGTCATTATCCAAGAAAACACCTTAGTCTTTGGACATCAGCCAAAGATAATTTAGGCAGACCGATGATTTCCACGGATTAAGTGTGGCATTCACTGCTGGGGTTCTAGTCTTATGGGATTTCTTTCTGATTTTTAAATTCATTTTTATTTTATGTTTAATGCGCTGACCTAGAGAGAAGCAGTGTAGTGCTTTATGCAGTGTGGGTAGCTAGTGTATGGGCTGGCATCTTTTAACAATAGCCAAATCCAGTGAGTCGACGTCTGCTTGTCGGTATGTGTAATAATCTTTGTCTATCCGTTCCTTGATGGATAGTAGACCACCTTTGACCCTTGGCAATGTATATTCCCTACTATCGATACATTCATCAGAGTTTGAGAGTCAGCAGCATAGTTACAAAAGGAAAGTCCTGATTGTGGCAACAGATATCCACCAAAGGACTCAAGGTTTAACCAGGATCAGGGATGTAAACCGCCCCGAGGGACTCAGCACTTCAAGAGTGTTGCCTTTGAAGAAATGGAGCTCAGGTGGCCAACTTGTGAACTATGAGCAAGAAAGGAAAAGAGCCACTCAAGAACTGATCCATGACAGCCGGACTTTCTAATCTGGAGCAGAGGATTTAGTGGCTGACCATGCGGAAGGCTTCCAACGTGTCATGTAGGATCAAGCCCCCGAACCACCTTCATTGACCTAGTCCCTCAGGTGGTCGAAAATTGTCGTAGTTATATGTTTTGAGCTATGAGCAGGTCTAGGGACGAATTGAGCAATAACAGAGCCTAATCAACGAGTATAGCAAAGGGTAGGGGCCTTTCCTGGGTCTGAGCTCTCTGTCTTGATTTAAATTGTTACGTGTAGTATTTCAGAGCTGCAGGGGGAGTGCAATACAGTAACTTAGGCCAATGTTCCAAAAGAACATTCACAAAATCAAGGTGTATTTTCCACTCTCAACCTGCGCCAGCGAGGTAATCCAAAAATAGCACTACACAAATCGATTTGGTTTGCCAAGGTTCATTTGCAATGTGTCAGCCGGCACATGTTTCGACCTGCTGAGTTCTTCCTGAAGAAGACCTTGGTATGTGAAAACACATATCGGGCGACATATTGCAAATAATCGTTGGCAGGTGATATTGTGAATATTAGAGCCTACTCCTCAGCAAATTCGACTGAATTTGGTCTGCCTCCACTTGCTGTTGCTGTCAACAAACAAACATCCATGGTGCTTTCATGGCTGCACTTGCAGCCGGAAGAGTCCTGTGTCGTCATGCAGAAACAAGACCGATTTGCAAATTATCTGTACCCTTGTGTAATGGTATAGCAGGTGAAAAGCGATGGTCTGGAGGGGTGCCCTGAGCAGTCAGACATTTACCATAGCACAGCTAACGAACCAGAGAACCAACTCCCACCTGCGCTACATCTGTCGTAGAGAGGAAAATACATTCAGAAACTCTGAGATTAACTAAATCTATACAACTAACTCTGACTATGACCTTTGCAGGTTTCCGTATATTTTTTGGGACGGCTGAGATAGGAACCACAAATCCAGAGTTTATAAAATCAAGTAAATTGAAACAGCAACATAATTCATAATAGCAGCAATGGCAACGAAATGTGCTTTGATCCTGAGAGCGCGAAAGGGTTGATTTCAACAGACCTGTGCACCTGTGGGTGCAGAGACAAAAGGGCAGTTTGCCCTTGCACCCATTAGTCCGGGGGCCTTGCCTATGAGGAGACATTGGAGCAGGGTGTGGTCTCACGGGATTTTTAGACCGCCCACTCATGTTCATTCAAGTTTTGAGTATATTCATAAATTGGACATGTACATATAAATAGCAATACAAACGATAATATAAAGCATGAGCCATTCTATTTTTGGAAGATCAGTGCTGCTAGGGGTCTTTTTAGACGCTTGCGACCGGGTAGAGGTTAGACCAAGCAAAGGGAAAAAGTTGCACATCTGCTGACTAATGTAACTCTATTTATGGTGCTCTCTGATCTATTCAGACCACTCTTGTTTGCATTAGCACCTGTGGAGATTGAGAAACGTGAATCTGCCCTGTGCACAAGCATTTTATGCAAGAAGAATCACGCTTGTGTATTAGCAGATGCAAAACATGTGGGGGTTTTGTGAACTTGCGTTTGCTTGGAGCACACTTAAAATAACTAAACTCTTTCTCACTCTGGCTGAATGTGTTAACTTATTTACTTCACATCAGAAACACCCTAACAAATAAAGAATAATCAAAGATATTCAAGGATGACAAGTATACGTCTACTTCAGAAATTAATGTCCTCTTTTGAAATTGCAAATGCCATTAAATATCTGAGAGTATGAAACTAAGCACAAGCAGGAAACTAAGCATTGATTGATTGATTGATATTTTATTTCTATCGCGCTCGTACACAAGTGTTTCAGAGTGCGACAAGGCAAGGGAGGGGAACAGGGGAGAACAAAACAGCGATCTTACTAGGCCCAGTGACATTGAGAACTCGCAAGTGCATGGGAGAGGGGGAGGGGAAAGTGCATGGAAGGGGGGAGAGGTGGAAAGTGCGAAGCAGAGGAGAAACAGATAAATAACAATAAATAAATAATAAAGGCAACAAACAGGAATGAGCAGGAATCTAAGCATGGACAGCAAGCTAAGCATGGGGAGCAAACAAAGCATTGGCAGCAAATGAAGCTTGGTCAGCAAACAAAGTATGAGCAGGAAACGAAGCCTGAGCGGGAAATTAAGCATGACCAGGAAACAAAGCATGACCAGCAAACAAAACATGGGCAGGAAACTAAGCATGCACAGTAAGTGAGGCATGAGCAGGAAACAAAGCATGAGTAGGAAACTAGGCATGAGCTGCAAACGAAGCATGAGCAGGAAACAAAGCATGAGAAAAAAACGAAGCATGAACAGGAAACACAGCATGAGCAGGAAACGAAGCATGAGCAGTCAACATAGCATGAGCAGGAAACTAAACATGAGCATGAAAGCAAACATGAGCAGGAAATAAAGCAAGAGCAGAAAACAAAGCATATGTAGGAAACTAAGCATGAGTGGGAAGCTACGAATGCACAGGAAACTAAGCATTATCCATAAACAAAGCATGAGCAGGAAACTCAGCATGAGCAGTAAACGTTAGCATGTGCAGGAAACTAAGCATGAGCAGCAAATGGAGCATGCACCTTAAACAAAGCATGAGCAGGAAACTAAGCATGAGCATGAAACAAAGCATGAGCATGAAATGAAGCATGGGAAGGAAATGTAGTAGGAAACTAAGCATGAGTGGAAACTAAGCATGAGCAGGAAACTTTAGCATGTGCAAAAAACTAAGCATGAACAAACAAATGAAACATGAACAGGAAACGAAGCATGAGCAGGAAACAAAGCATTAGCAAGAAACATAGCATGAGCAGGAAACTAAACATGAGCTAGCTTCCTGAGTGACTGTAACAAGTATGTATAATGTCAGAATCCCATTGCATTATAACAAAATGATGTGTTTAAGTTATTGTATGCATATATTTTAGTGGCTGCTCTAAATCTAATGAAAATAGTTATTGTTTTTTAAGTAAGATTTGGCAAAAAGTCTCTACTTCAATCACAGTTACTTACATAAAATTAGATACCAAGTAAAAGGAAATGTAATGATATATTGAGAGACCACACTTAACATGGGGAGTTCCGCTGCACCCTTACCCTCACTCAAGAGGACCTACAGGACACTCATTCTTTTGGTTCAGCTAGCCCTGTATATGACTCATATCGAGCCACATAGATGTCTCCCCCTGTTCGAACAATGGGCCAAGAACCTGGCCGGGGTATAAAGAGAATATATATGTATTCACCAAACCCAGGCATCAGTTATATGCAGCACACATGGGTTTAAAGACCAGGTCTAAGGTGGGGATAGTTAGGATTTTAGTTTTGGGACAAGAACACCTCTTTTCTTTAGAGACGTCTGAGGCTGACAAAAAAAATAAATGTGCCCAATTACTTTAAATGACTATAATATATCTTCCCACTAGGAGGGAGGGTGGAGGTTTCAAACTTCTCTGAGCTCATCCAGCATCAATACATTTGGGAGTTACTTACATTAATATTCAGTCAAATATGCTATGGGTCTGTCCCCACCAACTATTAAGGGGACATATTAAGGCAGGCAGACCCCCCAAATGCTTACTCTCATTCAGACAATCTACTCACATTGGAAACCTCTGTTTTGAACTCAGTAAAGTCAGAAAGGCTTCTCTTTTGGGCAGCACAGTGGTCAGGTCCAACACTACAGTCCAAGATAGTCACCCGCATCCACCCCTCATTTGGTTCATCTTAATCCTAGGGCCCAGTCAGCTTTTAGGCTTTCCCAGTTTCTGTCTCCCAAGCAAGGTAAAGTCTCCATCAATTTTGAGCCCTCCCCACCCAGGTAATGTCAGGCAGCTGTGTCAGGAGTGTTAGGAAAGATTTCACATGTGCATGTAATTTTCCCTCCATGTGTCAACCCCCAAACATGTTGCTGCTGTTTAGACACCTTTGACTGACTTTGCCAGAGAAGCACAGCCTTCAGCTGCACTCCTCTGGGCTTTCACTCACTTTTTATGGGAAAACTGACATGCCCTTAAGACAGTCAGTACTGGGAGACTTTGTTTCCCTTAGTCCTTTTCTCATGTTGCAACTTTTGTGCAACATGTAACAAGTGTGCAATGTGTCTGACCATACAGCACACTTGGGTTGATAGTCATTTCCAAAGGCCCTAGATACCCTTGCTAGACCTTTTATGAAATGTGCAGATGTGTCATGGACAGGACTGGTGGCAGCTATCGTTTCGCCTTATTTTGAACCCTTTCCTGCCATGTTAACCGCGTTAACCACGTTTGGCACAAATAGATGGCCTGGCTCCAAAATGACCATGGCACGAGGTTCTTTGTCCTGTCGTTTGGCCATCCTGCCCCTTCACCTTCCCCAGGTCGAGTTGACCCAGGTCAGTCCTTATTTGGTCATGCATTTTCCCGCTAATCCCAATGCTTTTGCGGGCTTCTGCATGCCTTGTGTGTGTGCTTCCAGGATGAGGGCTGGGATGCCTGGTCCCAATACACATCCTGGGTGCCAGAGAGTCTGGAGTGTCCTGAATGCTTGAGACCACTGTGGTCTGTGATTGGTCCACGTGTGGAGTGTGTGTTTGTGAGCAGATCTCCCATTGGGTCCTCTCCATTTTGGCGCAAAGGGAACTTTGGATAAGAGGAGGCTGGAAGCACCACTACCAGGTCAATCTCCTGAGTTCTCACTGAACAAAGGATTGGATCCAAGTTTCCTGCAACTACGTAGCTGAGTCGAGGAACCGCTGGTGACCCCCTAAAAGGTTTGGCACCATGCGCCATCTGTCATTCCGTGGAACCCCTCTGCATCTGGTCGTCCTAGAAGATCTGCGAAGATGCTTCAACCCATTGGAATAGTGGGACCAACTCTTCTCGCCACCTTCATCAAAACTCTGCAAGTAAGCTTTGTCGGAAGTGTCCCTGGGCCAACCAGTGGGCTGACCATCTTACACAGAACCTTTGCTCTGTCTCTTCTGTCGTTTTGAGGAGGCCCTCGAAAATTGGTATACTGCTAGCTCTGTGTCCACGGCACCCTCACACCGAATTTCGTACACTTGGCATTCCCATGTATGAAGTGAGACGAGTGTGCCCGGACTGGAGTAAATGCTGTTACCATGTTGCCCTGTTGCGGCAACGTCCTTTGCAAGTCTGCTGCATTTGTGTCTCTCTTGCCCCTGAAGCCTGCTGCAGTGAAACTGGGGCGATTCATTCACCCGGAGCGGAGAAATTGCCAATGTCCCGTTTGGGAAACCTCACTGGAACTCAGGAACTAAAAGGTGCCGAGACGTCCGTTTTGCCGCATTCGAACCTGCAACCGAATTGGACTAACCTGCTGAAGTTTGGGTCTCCTTGAATCAGGGACCGGTGAGTAATCAATACCCCAATCAGTGGCCCTAGCGCAAGAGCCAAATTTTATGCATGAGTGGCCCCTGGGGGCCCCTCTCCTGTCTTCTGCTATTGCGAAATAGCGTCTCCATCCCGAACTCTCGAACTGCCTCTGCCTTCAAATGGAGGTCCTTCTTGAATAGTGGGAATTTATTCTTCATTGCCTTATCCACCTTCCCGAGCTGCTAGAGACGCCTGAAGAGACCCTGTTTTTCCCATTGGAACAATTGCATGCGTTTGCATTACATGTACTATTGAGCACAAGGACCCTCTCTTCTTAGGACTTGGACTGCCTCTTAGGTGAATAACTGATGTTGAACTGGGCCTAAAGATTAACTGCACTGCCTGTTTCCTTCCCCTCTAGGTTGTCGACATATTGCGTGCAGTCATCCCTTTAGACCCCCCTGGTCTTGTGTATATATTGTATTGAGTGTGATGTATTGGTTTACTAAGTGTTACTGTGATTCTTTGCTACGGTCTATGTTACAGAGGCCTTGTAATAAATGTGTCTATATTTTTAATATAACACCTGTCTGGAGTAATTTGTAAGTGTCCTTGCTCTGTATACTCACTGAGGTCCTTCAGTCGCCCTCACCCTTCCTGAGACTTAGTCTTGACCGCCTGCCATAGCTACCCTGATTGGTCTGGCTTGTCCAGAGGTTACCCTGTTCCAAGAAACCAGGTTGGCCTTCTGAACCTCTGCCCCTCCTGGTCAGAGTTCAGAAATCCTTCTTAACAAATTAGTGTACAGCGGTGGGATAGGACTGAAGGTATCCAATGTTGCATACTGGTGAAGGCATTTCAAGTTATCCCTACCAGGACACATAGTGAATTGTTGTAGTCTGTTCCCTTCCCCATAGAGCAAGGATGTTTTACCCTATAAACCACACCTCCAACTATTAAAATTAGAAGGTGCCAGTTTATTGGTTCTGACATTTCATTGCAGGTCTATCCCCATTTCCTCCCCCCAAGGTCCAAATCCTCTCTGCCGATTGGCCCTTGGAGTTCTATGATGGAAGTGATGTGAAAAGGTACACCTACTGTCATTTACATATTTTTTACATGCCATGTTTTGCACTCAAAAGGTCACTACGTGGCAAACATTAGCAATTTATAAATAACCATGATAATACCTAGATATTTATGTTCCCTTAATCAGGACAGGTCTGTGGAACTTATTTTTGTTTCGGCAGGGGTATAGCATGTGCGAGTTATAGATTTCTGCCCTTTGCGCACAAATTATCATAGTTAGGAATGTACCATTTTCTACCCCCATATCTAATTTAATAAGCCACCATCTCCCCAACTTTCAGATTCATAAAATTTTCTGGGAAGCTGGAAACTCATTTACAACTGTAACTTAATTTCTGAAACTCGTACACTGATACAACGGACATCATCATGACAAGCTTGGGACCAACTATCAAATGTCATAAATCCAAATGTGGTAGGTATCACAGTTCAAATGTTACTGGGTAAAATTACATTTCTAATTTAATTCTATGGCCACATAATCAGTATAGGTTAATTGCAGTTTCATTTCTCCCTTTAAGTTGCAGGGAGGACAAGGCATCTGTCCCCATGTTGATGTAAGCATGTGGTAAATTCCTTTGCGTTCTCTTAGGGCTAATGGATGCAGAATAGATTATTTTGTCCTTCTAATCCTAAATCCACCATGTTTCAAATCTGCAGTTTGTGTTTTTAAAGGTGCACCCACCTAGGCTCGACCTGTTGTTGTTCAGGTCCTCATAAATTCCTGTTATACATGAGCCAAGTCCTTCTCTCCAGCTTCAAACCAATGATCTTTCAGGTAAAGAACCAAGCAGATCTGCAATGGGGGATGTCACTTGAGTATACTGCCCAGTAACATACAGTCATGTCTTTCTTGGGCCCATCCAGGGTTTATGGTGCATCTGCAAGAAAATACACTTTTCAATGGTTGCATTTGTTTCTCATGTGAAGCCTTTTATTTCTTTTAATAACTTGCAACTTGTTATCTCTATTCCATGCCATCATTACTGATATGCTAATTTTTGCAAAAGACCATTCATCTACAAGTCTGTATTTAAAGCTGTGAAATGCATACACTTCTGGACATTTCATGTTCAGTATTTGAAAAATCTTGCTTTTCATGTAGAATCATACTTTAAGGGGGTAATTCATAGAATTCGGCACACAAGTGGCGCACGCGGCTGGCGCACAGTGTGCGCGTGCGGCAGTCTGCGCCAGCCGCGTGCGCCAAAACCCATTCCAGCGCACATGGTGTTCATGGATTTTAACATCCATAACCAGCCGTGGCCCAGAGTGGAGCAGCGACCCTGCAGCAGCACCAGTTACGCCCCCAACCCTGCCCCATGCGCTATGAGCAGCGCACAAATCCAGTACATGGCGCAAAGGCCAGTGGACCAGCAAACAGCCCCCCAACCATGAAAACACAAGTAAAACTCCCCGCGGACCCATCAGAATACATACATGCAGCCCATCCACCCTCCCCATGCCCCACAGGCAGCCCATCCCCCCAGTGCATGCCCCACAGGCAGCCCATCACCTAGTGTATGCCCCACAAGCAGCCCACACCACAGGGGGGACAATTCCCACGCGATTTCGGTAACCAGAGAGGGGTACATGTATTCTGAGGAGTGTGCGGGGAGTTTCACATGCAAATCCTGGTTCCATGAGCCCAACAACCCAAATGAAACCTACAAAAAACCATACCTAATAAACAACTATATACAAAAATGTGGGGAATAGTCCATGCACCCCAAATGAAAGAAAAATACAAAGGAAACCTAACTCTAACTAACTATATACAATGGCAACGGGCAAGTCCTACGGCTCACTTGTTGATTTCCCGGGCCAGGGCATCATCAAACTCCCGTTCTACGTCCTGGAGGCAGAACTGTTCCATGACCCAGAGGTTTCGCAGGGTTAACGCCATGTCCACCTCCAACTCCCTGCGAATTTCCTTGAGGCACTCAGCCCGCCTCAGCGCCCTGTGCATGGAGTTCTCCGCCCTGACCATAGTGAGCCGTGCCTCTTCCGCCCACCGCCGCTCCGCATCTATTTGCTGGCCCAACCACTGCCACACGGAAGACACTCCCAATCCAGGGTCCTCCTGCCCTCCGGCCGATGCCTGCCCCTCTGATGTTGATGGCCCGGAGCCATCATCGCACCCACCATGAGCCTTCTGCTGCCGTGCATGTGCCCTGGCTCTTGATGCCTGCACATCCTCCTCCTGCTGGGGTCCAGTTGTTGGGTGACCACCCCTGCTGGAACTCCGACTCCCGACTGTGGCAGGGATGTGTCCTCCACCAGCCTGGCCGCTGGTTCAGAGGCAGCTCCACAGGGTACTGAGGTGATACTTGGGCTGGAAGATGGCACGGAGGACGACTGGCGCATAGGGGGTTCAGTTGAGGAGGGGGTCGGTACAAGGTCCAGCAGATGGAGGAATCCAGCACTGGTGACCCGTCCTAGAATTGAGAGGCAGAAAGTTGCTGTGGTGAAATCATCAAACGCACTCCATCAGAAGAACAATGAATTACCGCATTTAATTCCTTCAACAGATTCAACCCCAACAAATTCTCTCCACAATTCATAGTCAAAAGAAATGGACAGTGGTCCGAAAATGGACCCAAGGTAATCGGTACCAGTGAAGAAACCGGACAGACAACTGGTGTGCCAGAAAACCCTACAGAAACATTGGTTTGACCTGACAGTGGAATGTTTGGAACCCGTGAATGGTCAACGGAACACTTCTGTGACCCTGTGTCTATCAAGAATAGATGTTTCCTATTTCCCACTAACATCTCAACGTAGGGACCTTTCTGATTAACGGGAATAGGCGTTGGTTCCAAACCCTGTTTCGGACAATCCTAGCGAAACATAATGTCGTCAAAAGGAAGTTCTTCAGAGAGGTAAGCAGCAGAAGGATGATCAAAAATGTTTCTATTATCCACACTAGATACCTGATTGTCCTGCAAAAAAGGTTGCTGTGAATTATGCAAAAACTGACCTCTACTAGGACCCCCTACACCTGGGCGACCTCTGGATCGTCTACCCATATTTCCAAATGTGTTATTTGACCACTGCTGGAGGATCGGGCATTGTGCACGCCAATGACCCTCTTGTCTACAATATGCACACTGGTTAATGTTTACAGGACCCAAGGGCACATTTCTGTGTGGAACGCACTGACCTCTAAATTGCGAATTACCCCCTCTAGGGCCTCTAACAATTTGCTGCAATAGAACTTTCGTCTTTAAGTCTCCTTTTCTCTTTTCAACTCTTTCTTTTTTCGTTATTGACATGATTCTCATAGTACTGAGCCATGTGCAATACTTCTGACTGAGACTTCGCTTGCCAAGAGCTCTCGGAGGACATAATTTGCGACTGGATGTCAGGCAGCAATCCACACACAAATTTGTCCACAAATAATCTTTTCCCAGACTCTGTGCCTAAATCTTGTTCACTGAAATCTGAAAATACCTGTTCAAACCGATTAAAGAACTCGGTAGCACCCTCAGACTTCCCTTGGATACAGGCAGTAAGCTTGTCCCAAATAATTCTCTTCTGATGAATTATAGTCTTCAATTCTGTCAGGTAAAGTTAGTATTACCTGAGGTGGTCTTTCGCCAGCTGGCCTTTCTCCATCGAGTCTTACCATGTTAGTCCATGTATCTCCTAGCCCTGGTACATCATCTACAGTTCTAATCTGTTTCCACAAGTCGACAGGCAGGAGTACGGGAAATAACAAATTGATATCACTTAAAGTGAATACCGATGATTGCAAGACTGACTCTATTTCTTTGTAGAACCCTGTCGGATTCTTCCTAATGTCGGGAATAGATTGTCTAATGGTGTTCACTTCCTGTCTCGAGAACGGGACGTGAACAAACTGCAACACATAATGTGCAGGAATATCATAGGCTTGCGCACCCGTTCCGGCATCCGCTGGAACCTCGACTTTTGGGACAAGCGTCGGAGGGACCTCTCTCATAGGCAACTGAGAAGTAGGCAACTCCGAACGCTTACTAAGTGACAGAGCCAAATCGAGCGCTAAAGCAGCTGAAGGAGTGTCAAATGAAAAAGCCCTTTTATAAATATTCAATAATTCTGCGGGATAACAAATCTTTCTTTTTACACACTTATCCTGTAGGTACTCTACCATTACCTGTATCACTTTCCTCTGCATTTCTGGCATATACTGACTGTACGTGTCATATACTTCTACGGGAGTTATCAACATGTCTGAGATCCACCTAATCGAATCTTTCGTACAAATTTGTGTTTCCTCAGTTATCGATTTCCGACAAGGAAGGAACAGTTTCTGTACGAACATAACGTCCAAACTATCACCATCTTCATCATCATACCGTAACCTTTCCAGCTCCCTTCTATACTCAAGAATCCTCGCAACATGCTCTAGCACCTTCTCCGCAGTATCTCTAGAAAATGCTAAAGTATTCAGATCCCTCAACCCTTGTGGGAGATCTATATTATTTAGCCTGTTGCACATTACACATAAATTAATTCCTAATCCTTCAATAAAAACGTTTTTCTCAGGAAGATTGTCTATATTAGAAATTGTTGCGAAAACATTAGCTTGTTCACCCTTCTCCATGCAATGCTTAGCCCACGCAGTTAACTCATGTTTTTTCTCTGGAGAGACAGTATTACGAGTTACAAACCTCGGTCCCGCTCCCTGATCTACTACAAGCAGCGCAGAACCACTTGGAAGAGGGAGAGTAGGCAGGTTTTGAACATCAGAGAACAAAGGTGCTATTACTGGTACAGCAGGCAAAGGTGGAGGAATGGGTGGGGGAGCAACGACAAGAGGAGGAACAACACTTGGAGGGGGAGGAATAGCAGGAGGAACAATAGGGGGAGCAGGAGGAACTATTGGAGGAGGAATAACAGCAGGGAGAGGAACATACAGAGGTCATACAACAACACTTTTTCGGCGTTCGTCATATGGCGGCGCGCAAGCTTTTCTTTACTCTTAAGTTGCTGCAAAGCTTCTTTCTTCCAATTCTGTAATACATTGAATGCTGCAGGTCTAGCCTTTTTCTTCAATAATATAGATTCTAAGTATTAAATACGAGGGATTTCAAAACTACCATTGATTGGCCGCTGAAGTTCGGAAGCATGTCTAGTTTGTGTGTACCAAATATCATTAAATACTATACTACCAATGCCGTGCTTACAGTACATTGTATACGGCGGCGACCCATCCATTGGTGCCGGTCAGCCAAATTTCAAAGATTGTCTGTCCTTTGCGGAATAATGCCCTGAAGCAGGCAGACAATTTCCCAGGCATATCAGAATACTGGTGTTACTTGGTCAATAATTGCACCTGTGAGTGCAATACGCCAAAACAAATTATCAGGATACTTAAGAATCTGGTCATGACTCACCTGATCAAATCCTAAGGAGGTCCGATCGGATTACAAAGTTTTCTAACAAAGATTTCCTCGTGGTTGGTGATTTCAGCAAATCTGCCCGCCTCGATATATGGACCCTTTCAAGATGCCGACTCTGACCACATGCTCACCGTCCAGGGATCGGGTTGTGCAGCGCTGCTGAGGTGTCGCTTCTCATCCAAGAAAGGGGCCCCCTTTACACCGTCCAATCCCGGTCCAATAGTCGTGTCAACCTTCAACGAGCTGGCATCAATCTTGATGGTCCCTATTCGAGCACCATCTGTAAAAGCAAAAACGAGAATTTCGAGGCTGAGTACCACAAAAGGAAATACACCAAACACGGGCTTACAAAGATACACAGATCTTTATTCTACAACTGAACAGTTTTCAAAGGAACAAAGTATCAGATAGCTATCTGGCCCTCAGTGCATCACAGCGAATACCAGCCCTGTCGGTGTGAGAAGTGAGTGGGGCTGTACATCAGAACATTCACTCTTTTATACAATTTGTAACATGATGTCCAGCCCATTTACTGGTTAATCATTCCTAGGGTTAGAGGTTTGTGCCGCGTTCACTTCTAATTTTATTCATCTATATGCATATGGATTATTCCCAGTTTATTTACAAATAAGTCAAAATGGCAACAGTGTATCTTCGGATTTAACATTAAGCCTTTGTACATGTTTTATACAATGTAGTTCAACAAGTGTTCACATTCAGTATTTAAACAACATTGTGCTTAATATATGCTCGCGGATCAGTTTTGTTGGCATAGGTAATCCTTGATCTACAGGTCAACGAAGGACAAGATCTCCTTACATGACCCTAACATTTGGCCTGCGGGCACTTTAGGCATTAACTTCATGTAGAGTTCAAGACAGCCAGGTTACCAACAGAAGAACACTGTCCACCATTTTAGAACACAGGGTGACTTTGGAGTACGAATCAAAATGGCGCATGAAGCTAAAATGGCGGCTAAATCGGTCTAAGGTCAGAACCTTGCAACGCGGATTTCTTCGTAGAGCGTGTGGGCTTAGGCCAATATATACAATAAAGAGGCATGATATAATATCCCGTTCAAGACCCTCAGGGTCAGTACCACCGTCCAAAAGGAGGAAGCATGCTCCTGCACAAGAGGCTGGGACCCCAGACGCGGCTCCGGCATCCGGCACGTCAACGAAGAAGCTTTTCTGCATTCAGGAACTGGACTTCCTTGTGAGCTACGTGTCGGAACACCAATGCGATATGCTTGTGGGCCCACAGTGCCATACAACACATCACCAGCGTTGGGTCCACGGACAGCATGTTACGGATGGTGTGACATCCATGGGATTCCAGGTGCGCACAGCTACAAGCACTGGAATGACCTCAAACGCAGTGCTAAGCAAAAGCGTGCCTCCAATTACAACGTGTCTCCGGTGACTGGTGGCGGGCCACCATCAGAGGAGGATGAACTCACTCAGCATGAGGAGATTGCTTCAGAGTTCATCCCAGAGGAACAAATCTGTGGAGTGGGAGAGAGGATGGACTATGATGCATCATCTGGTGAGTATTGATGTGTGCAACTCAATGACATGTGTGTTTGGCATGTGTGACCCACCCAGCTAAGAGTTGGCTCTTACCTATCTTCAATCTCCCTCTCCACCTGTGTTGTTCACCAGGGGTCTGAACTTTCGGTCTCAAATCACAAAGAGCACCTCGCAGCTCTTAACTACTGCATATCATTAATTTGTACAAGTTCTGGTGCTATTCTGATGACAACATACTAATTTCCTGGCTGCCCTCGGCCACCTCGTGTCCCTCCCTTATTTCAGATAGCCTCATTGCCATTTGATTTTGGTGTACTACCAACGTCTCTGTCTGAATGCCAGCAAGACTGACATCCTCCTCATTGGTGCACCGTTTCCATCCTTTGCAATCAATCTCTGGCCAGCCCCACTTGGCCCTCCTCCTGCCTCCACCTGCAAGGCCATGAACCTCTGGGTCACCTTTGACTCAACACATCTCTTTTACGCACACATTTGTGATGTATCTTGGAATGGATTAACTTATTGCTCCACCACCTCAAGGGTACTGTGCCCTCCCTAACATTCTCCTACATGCTCACAGTCTGTCAAGCTCTGGTTCATTCAAGGTTGGGGTACTGTGACAGTCTTATTTAATAATTGACCGGCCTCCACCCTCCACCACTAACCGGTACAGGACTGCAAGACTTGTCCTTGGCCCCAAGCCCTTGGATCCCATCATTCCAGCTATGTGACCCCTTCACTGGCTCACTGGCTACTAGTGGATGCAATGATGTTACTTCAGGCCCTCTGCATTGTGCACAAGGTTTCTTTGGGACTGGGTATAAAATACCTTCGACAATCCCTCTACCAATTCCTCCCCCTTGAGTCCTTTGCTCCTCTACCCCACACTCCCTCAAGCTCAGTCGTTAATTTAATGAATGAGGTAGGAGCAGATCTGTGTGTACAGCTGGGAGCTCACTTTTGAACTGTCAACTGGCCACGTTGAATCTTGAGGGGAGATATATCTGCTTCTTGTAGCACCTCAACACCTTCCTTCTTGTTCCTGCATTAGCCCCTCTTCTACTCAGCTGAACAGTTTCCTCTGTTGGCACTGTGCCCCTGCACACACTCTGTCCATCGGATCAGGTACCTGCTCACCCTGCCTCCCTGCTGCACTGCCTACAAGCCTCCCATACCAATGGGTCCAGTGCTTGTCCCCATACAGTCCAGCACTCTTTGTCTGCACTCATCAGATTTACCCTGTCCAAATCATCTTGCACTTGCCACTTGCTGGCTGCACTACCACTATTTGAATGGACATTCTATCATTGCACTTCATTTGCCTTCTTTGGTCTGTTCTGTTTGGCACATTCACCTTCTCCCCCTTCCTGGGTCTTCAACCCTTTATCCCTTCTCCATGCATTAGCGTGTTCTGTATGTCACTGTGCCCAGTATGATAGTTGTTTTGAATTCCTTTTCTCCCTTGTTTCCCTCCCGTTGCTTGTTTGCGCTCTCAGCCACTTATGTACATGTGTGCAATCAAAATGTGATGAGATGTCACATCATGTCATACGCATCCTTTGTCCATGGTGCAGTGTGGCTCACTCTAGGTGTGCTGATGGCAGTGGCTCCCCATGCACATATGTGCAGGATCATGTTACATGTGCATTCCATGTATGCCCCTAGGTGTCCTTCACCATCAGCTCATTGTTGTATATTTGCAGGATGATCCAAGTGTCATCTCATTAGGATAGCCATTTCATTCTCACTGTAGGTCTGTGTGTCATCACGCACGTCTTTGAGCTGTGCACATCTGTATCATGGCCATGCCCCCCCCCCAGTTACAGGCCCATGACCACTTTTCAACTGGTGTTGTCTTCAACATGCATGGATGTACTATGGTTGGTTCCTCAACTCTCCTCCATCATGTCCACTTCTCATTGGCTGTAGAGACATTTGACTGACGAAATGCAATAAACGTACACCTACACTGTCTGGCAATGCACAGTTCTGCGTGGAACATGTCATTGCCATGCAGTACCTCCCTGCTATTGGCCATAGGGCGAGTGTTTCACGGAAACCTTGCTACCTGGTGAGCGCCATTTGCACATGATGGCTGCAATTGCCATTAAACTGCCATATTGTTTGAATATTGTCATCACTACGTACATCTTGCTGTTGTAAATTGAGGGGCTACACATGCACTGCAACACACACACCTACTCCTGTGCCAAGTTAAGCCCTTCAACGTGCAATCATGATGGTGCCATGTGATGCTGACCTGACATGTATGTAACCATGTTCCTTCCATCACAGTTTGGAAATGCACTAGCGTAGATGCCTCCTATGACACATGTACTGTGCATAGTTGATTGTAGTTGAGTTCTGCACATGAACATGCATGCTATACGTATCATGGTATGTTTGGTTACATTTCTAGCTGTGTCTATCTGTGTGGTAACACATGCTTATGATAGGTGCCGACTATTTGTTACCATCTCTCATTTTTGAATTGCATGTATGCCCTCTAGAGGTTGTGTGTGATGCAGGTGATGTGCAACATGCAATACATGTGTTGAATTCACATTTGGCACACATCCTTTACTGCTTTTGGAATGGCCCTGCATTGCAATGTTACTGAAATGAAATGGGGTTTCATTTGCCTGTGACATGGCTGTTTCATTATTTGTCTGTCAATTTTGTGAACTGTATGTGTGTGGTATGTGCTACTGATGTGCGTGTTCTTGTTTTTCTGTTTTCTGTTCCAGGTGATGACGCACTGGCAGCAGAGGATGAAGATGTCATAACAGACACAGTGGTCAGTTCAAATGACCAACCAGGCACCAGTGGTAGTCGTGGGGTGGCAGCCCACGAGAACCCACAGGTGCTCCAGGCCATTGTGTCCAGAGCTGCTTCTGAGTCAAGCTCTGATGTATCCTCTGATCACTATGTTGAGCCGGATCTGCGTCATGACGTGTCATCGCTGGTAGGGGATCCTGTGTCGGATGGTCTTCTGTCTGCAACACCTGCAGTAGGGGCCAGGCAGGGTTGGAATGTCCACCTCTGGTGGTTACGGGTGCATGGTCACACTCGACACCAGTTGGCCATGTTCCTGGGGCATCAGGTCAACAGTGGGATGCAGTCCTGCTGCTGCAGGCGGCTCCAACCCAGCAAGGACCACGTCTCCTTGGACCTGCAGGTGTGGTGTCTGGCATCGCAGTGGCTGTGTGCCACCGGGATCAACTGAGTGGGAGCGTTCCATGATTGCCATAGCACCTCAACAGGGAGGATCAGTTGAGATGATTGCTCAATGTATGGAAAGTGTGACCCATTCCATCCTCCCCTCTTTTAGGCAAATGGTGCTCCATCAGCGGGCTACGCAGTCCACGTGCCGCTCACTCAGGCTGGGCATGACAGCGTATGACAGGGCTCGCCGGGCTGAAATGGCGTTGCTGCGTGGAACACTTAATGCTCAAGCAGAGGTACCCCGTGAGGCTCTGAGGGTGGAACAACAAGCCCTCCGATCTACTCTAGCTGACCTCATGATGGATCAGAGTAAGCGGACAGAAGACAGGTTTGACCAGCTTGAAAGAATCATCTCGGCTGAACTCTGTGCAAGCCGGTAGTCATTCCGTTTGTCATGTGAGGCCATGCAAGCAGAACTCCGTCTCACACGTCAAACCCTGCAGCAGGAAGCACGTGTGACACATGAGGTAATGCATGCTGGCCTCAGTCTCATTGTCCGCCAGGACCTGGCTTACCAGACCCCAATACTTGCTGCCGTTGAGGGGCAAGGTGTGGCTAGGTGTGGTGAGTCAACTGCACCACCTCCACCTTCTGATTCAGATCCAGAGGGTGACGATGACAACCTATCTCCCACATAGGTCGGGCCGTGCAGACGCTGAGCCAGTGAGGTTTTTTTTTTGTTTACCTCGACATCTACACATGTGGGTGTAGAGGTGCACCCTGTACCTGCCCCTCCAGGGTGCCCCCTCGCCCCACCCGGGTCATATATGGGCATTTGTTTTTTCCTGCACATGTTTTTTTCTTTTTTCCAGCAGTGTTTAATCTGAAAATATTTATGATTTTTCATGAAATTTGTATGGTTTTTGGTAAGTATGTTATCTTTTCATTTTAATTTTTCATTTGATTACATTTTTCCCTTATTTTGCTCTTATTTTTCAATTATTTCACTTCGCTTTTTATTTGTTATGTTTTTTTTTCAGGTTTTCTTCTATTTTATTGATTTTGCTTTTGTTTCATTAGTTACTCTTTTCATTTTATTTCTTTCAATAGATTATTTGATTTTATTTGTATTTTCTTTACAATTCTATTTTTTTCAATTGTATTTTGTCTATTGTGCATACATGTGACAGTGTGGTGCTTTGCGGCATCGGAAGGAATCCACTGTATGTTCCTGCTGTGTCCATTCAGGCTTGTCTTGTGTATGTGTTTTGCTTGGGGTCCTGACACATATGCTACTCCTGCTTCCCTTTTCCATGGGCTCACAACGATGGCTCGGTGTAACAGCATATCTCACATGGGCTTTGGGCTTCCGTCATATCTGTGGCCAGCCTGCAGTTCTACTTGTGTGTACACCCCTAGTGGGTATTCCAGATGGGTTCTCCAATGCATGTCTGCACTTCACTTTGGTGAGTATTAAGCTGACTGTGCATTTCATCATGTTGCTTGAGATGTTTGTTATGTATTGAATGCGTATGTTGATGCACTTCCTGCTGTTGCTGGTACCATGCACCCTTTGTCTGCATACAACACACTGATGGTGGGAGGGGTCCATGTGATGAGAATGTGGAATTGGGACAGTTTTCCCACAGTGATTTTGATATGCCACATGAAGGCTGCACGCTGAGTTACCCCTGTCACCATGCATTTCAACAACCACACATTCCCTGCTAGCACCACTTTGGACATTTTCCAGCCCTGGCTGGTGTTTGGATGTGATGTCTGAGTTATGACTACATTGTTTGTCATTTTAATTTTCAGTTTGTGTCCTAGACCTGATCCCCCCCTCCCACTGTTTGCACTTATCCCTTGTGACAATCAGGCCTTCCAGGATGCTTGAGCCTGCTACCACTATCAAAAGCCCACTAAGGTGCCCCTGTTTAGACCTGTCCACATGCCTTCTCAGTCATTTGAAGACCCCCCTGTCTCCCCTGCCCCTGTCAGTGTCCCTCTGTCTCCCCCCTTGATCATCATATACCCTACTCTCCTTACCGGCAGGTTTCCCTCTGCCCCCTGTGTGTGTTTTCTTTCACCATCTTCCCCATTGGTCATTTTGAGGTTGGGCCCCTCCTCCCTTCTCTCCTCCCACTCCCTCTCCACCCCCCTTTGGCCTCCTCCTTGTACTCTGGCTGTCATTTTCAACCACTACCCCAATTGCCATTGACCATGGTGATACATAGGCACTTGTTCTTTGCAGACATTTGCCCTTCTGCCTCCGTCCTTCCACGCCCCACCTTCACCATTTTAAGTATTATTTTGACAGTTTATTTGATCATTAGTCCCTCCACCACTGATTACAGGTCATCTCTTACCCCTTTCCCTTCTGTGTTTCTTCTCCGTCTCCCCAGCACTATGTTGATTCTTTGCAGACCTACCATAGTTTGTCACTTGTTTTGTCACTCTCGTCACCTCTTCCATCCTCTTCCGTCACTCCCCTCCTTATGTGACTCCTGCACTGCGACTATTCCCGTCAGGCATAGGTATGTTGATGCTAGTTATGTCATCCTACATTCCCTCCCTAGGCTCTCCCTTATTGGTCCTGGCATTTATAATATGTACTTTGCTTTTCCAGTTCATGCTCACACTGTGGACTGTTTGAAGGACATGAAGGAATGCACTGTTCTTCTTCCTTATTCACTCCCTCATTGATACACTTTGATGAAGTTTGTGTGTTGTTCATTTCATAGATTTCTATGATTCAGTGATGGGTCACTGTCTGCCATTGCCAATGTGGTGTACTCTGCACATGATATGTTCTGCTGGTCAATGGCTGATGCAATGTAGTGATTTATTTTGACGTGTTAGGGGATGAGTGTGATTTGAGACACAGGGGGGATCCTTGGTGCTATGTTCATATGTGCTGTGTACGAAACACTGGCATTCACTTCATTTCACATGCATGTATTCTAGACATGTCCATATGGACGAATACACTTAGGCAACACCGCCCCCAGATACATTGAACTCAGATTGCCTTCTCATGCATGCTGTGTCACGACAATCCATGTTCTCTTCCGAGTCATTATTCGTGTACATGCATGAAAGGGTGATATTTGGTTGTATGCTATTTTTTTGAATGATGCAGAGGGGTTTTCACGAATGCAATGCACACTCACTGTGCAGTGTGCTGTGTTTGATATGGCCATTTGCTATTGTCCAGAGTGCATGGCGAAAGGTATTCAGACTTTTGTTGCTTGAACGACTGGTGGCATGCATTTGTGGCACCGTTTTCAGGGTGTGAGGTTTTGGTCACTCCTTTCTTCCGATTCCATGTGAGGTATAATTGTCTGGTGACTATTTACATTTCTCACATGGCACTGCATGACTATTGTGTCATGTGTTGTGCATATGGTTGGATTTGTTCACGTTGCATGCCATGGTATGGTGTGGCAGTCAGTGTTGAGGAGTGTTGGGGCGGTTTGGGTGGCATGCCAGTCCTTCATGCCCTGTTTAACAAGGGGGGCTGGGGGGGGAAATGCCTTGAATGTGTTCCCTTTGGTCACATGGGATTGGTTGTGTTTACGTATCTAGGGATGCACACAATGTGGCACTTCCGTGGACACATTCTCAGGGTGGTAAGGTAGTGACAATTAACTGTCCCTTTGTCATCATCGATTGTGACCTGGTATGTGCCAGGCCTGTGTGCATTCCGCAGGGGTTGGAGTTTAGGTGAAAAATGTGGCCACAAGCTGGGTACGGGCTGCCTCGCCACATGCCCTTTCCCCTCCCATGCGCAATGGCCGTGCGTGTGGTTGGGGATGTGGGGGCACTACCATGTCCACTGGTACGCCATGCCATGTTGCAATGTTGAGCAGGACACGTGCTGCCACAATGATCCTGCACACTACCGGGGTTGCATATAGGAGCTGGCCACCAGAGCGGTCAAGGGAGCGAAAGCGTGACTTGAGCACTCCGAATGTGCGCTCCACTATGGCCCTGGTTGCAATATGGGCTGCGTTGTATCTTACCTGGGGTGGTGTGGTTCCGTATGGGCGTCATCATGTAGGTGCTCAGAGGGTAGGCGCTGTCCCCTGGTAAGGTGATAATAGTTGTCATTAGTGGGGGTTTTGTATTTGTCTGTGTGTGACATGTATGAATGTGCACAGGCATTTGTACTCACCTAGGAGCCATGTGTTGCCATGCTTCCCAGCTTCCAGGGCCCAGCTCAGGGCAGACATCCTGAATATGAGACTATCATGGGTAAACCCAGGGAAGTTTGCATATATAGAGGTGATGATCCCCTTGGCATCGCATACCACCTGCACATTGATGGAATGCTAGTGCTTGCGATTTCGATAGATGTGCTCTGTGGCCCTAGGTGGACGCAGGGCCACATGGGTGCAATCTATGGCACTGAGCACTTTGGGGAAGTGTGCCACCCTGTAGAAGTTCAGAACCACAGCCTGCCTTTCCGCAGGTGTTCTGGGCATGTATATGTGTCTGCGGACTGAGGGGCGCGCAGTGATGATTGCCAACACCTAGTGTAGGCAGCGTGACTGTGTGGCCTGTGAGACTACCCCCCACTATGGCAGTTGTCCGCTGAAATGACCCAGTGGCCAAAAAATGCAGTACATTGAGCCCCTTCTCCAAGGGGCTCAATGCTTGGGAGCACAAGGTGGGCGATGTGAGGTCATCCTCCCACTCCCTGACCAGCTCTAGGATAAGAGGTTGAAATCTATACCTACGATAAACCTGGTCATCAGGCATCCCAAAAAGGCTGGTCCTGGGCAAAAAAATGCAGGGCATGACTATTCTCCTCCTCCTGCGGTGTCCCACGATCACTGCTTCAAGGAACGGGACATTCATGGTAGCGGTATATGCTTGTTTGATGTTTGCACGCACTTTTATGCTGCGCAAGGGCGCTTCCACCTGCTTTCGTGTGGCGGACGTAATTGTGCGTGTGCGTGTGTTATGACGTGCGCGGGTTTCCCTATTTGATTCCATGAATACGTGTAGTACGCGTGCGTGTGGGCGTTCCGTGTACTTCCCAGCGGTACGTCCCCTGTTATGCCCTTATTTTCACGCGTTGTTCCCCATTCCGCGTGTTCTGCCCCTTGTTCTGCCCCCTTTTTGATGTGTGCGCTGACGTTGTGCGCTTTCGCTGTATGCGTCGCGCACAGCGTTCGGGATGTGTAAATGACGCATGCGCCTGTGTGCGCCAAGTGCGGATTTGGCGCACATCCCGGAAATTACACGCGCAGGTCCTTCCATGAATCGCACATGTGCGATTCGCACGCGTGCGCTGGCTTTTTCACACTTGCGCCTGCTTGCGCCACTGATTTCAGCGCACATTTATTCCATGAATTACCCCCTAAATGTTTCTCTTCATTATGAACTACATGCAAGGCCCTTCTGCATCAGTGTCTTTCCTTTGCTTTGCACCTCCGGTATTTTTCATGTGGCAGCTAAAACTGACAGTCTGTCCTTTTGTCATTCACATCGTGCTTTTTTCCTGTTTTGCATATATTCCTTGTTTCATTGTTAGCACGACACACACTCTGCATTCACTAGGCCCCTTGGCTGTGTGAAGGTTGGGGTCCTGGCATGCCATTTTTCCAGTGTGTCTTTCTGGCATGCCATTTTTCCAGTGTGCCTTTTCCATCAGACTAATGTAATTCACAGTAGATGTCTAACCTGGCTTTTCAGTTCATGTGATTTAGGGGCTGTCATTAAACCCCACAGAAAGAACACACATTTTAGAGTACCAGTGCCAGTGATTCAGCCATTAATCTATTGGTAGGGGTGCCATCTACAGGCAGGTCAGGCCTGCTGGGATATACGTGGCCCCTACCGGCAGACTTGAGTTTTGCCGGACCTGGATAAATGCCAGTGCCAAGATTACCAGCACATAATGAGTCCCATTGACTTGAATTCTGCTTCAAAACATCAAAAAAATGTTTAATCATTCGCTTAAATAATTTGAAACTGCTGTGCACACCAATGGGGGCATTTGAACTGGGCCTTAACATTTGAATTGGTTTGAGCCATTTTGAGCAATAGGAACCTGTAGGTTTGAAGGAGGTGGAATATATTTGAAATTAAATAGACACATGATATAAGATTTCAATGAAAAGCATATTAAAAAAACAGAATTAAAACAAAACGAATTAAGTTAAAAAGACAAAATGCTTGGTGCTGCCAACAGTTCTCTTAGTTACTCACCTGTCAAATAATGCGTGAATCATTCCAGCTGTGTGGTTTCTGAAACTCACTTTTCTTGTTGACGCCCCTCTCATCCTTATTGTTATTTATTCTTTTATCCCATGTATTGCACTGTCACCCTCTCCCCGCACTTTCCTCTTTCCCCCTTCCCAGGCACTTACGCGATCTGAATGAAACCAGAAATGGTCATCTTAAGATAATTGGGCATGTTCAATCCACCTACCACCCAGAGACGTGGCAAGTAAACTCATGCGATCAGGGGATTGGTGGTGAAACCCCACACTCCCGAGGAACTCTTCAGCACAAGCCCCTCCCGTGAATCTATGTCTAATAAGAGTTTATGCCTTTGATCCTTACATAGGATTACGATTTTTTCCAGACACACTGGACCCCAGCATTGAGGGACCCCTTCAGCGCATAGACTGCATTGTGCTTTGACGATTAGCTACAAATTTAATCTACTCAGAAGGGTGAGTCCATGTACTACATTCATTTCCACAACTCTGCGAATATCGTTTATTATATCTTCTCTCACATTTCTAAGCGTTCCACTTTGGCTGTTTAATTTATTTCATTGTAGTTAGCCCTCAGGTGCCCTCCACCTGTAGACAGAGTCCTGTCCTCCTAGTTGTATATCACTGCATACACACGTTTAGTCCCGTACCCCTTCTCTGGTCCCTGAATCAGATTTGATGTCCTTGCAATGGAATGTGCCCTTTTTGTGCTTCTAAAATCACTGGTTTAGTAACTAAATGCTCTCCTAGTTCCTCTTTATTATTTTTCTTTTCAAAATCTTTACAGTGAAACTATTGCATAAAAACAGCAAATGCAAAAGTAAAGTGGTTATTTGAGTAATAAAATCTACAATCCACCACAATGCAGATATACGACTTGGGCGTTACCGCCGGCGGTATTACTGCCGGCGGTATTAGCCCTACCGCCGAACTCCCAGGCACTAATAGCGCCGGATCACGAGTTTGGCGGTAATGTTAATCCCCATTCCCCATTGAGCCCATTCGGGAATGCCCCATTCTCCATTGGGCTAAATGGGGAATTTTTCCGCTCTTACCACCGGCGGATTTACCGCCGGCGGTAATAGCGCAAATTTTCTGCAGATTTCCCCCCACCTCAGAGCTGGGGCGAAATCCGCCGAAGCCCTGATTTGGCGGACCCTTAAATCCGGCGGTAATAGCGTGAGCGCCGGATTTAAGGATTACCGCCAAAGTCGTGATGAGGCCCATAAACTGCTGCTAAGAAATGTCTGGTGACTCAGGAAGCTACGGAGGTGCAAAGATAGGTCAATTTCCAAGAAAGCCAAGACTGAAGACTGCTAAAAAAGGATGAAAAGAGGAACAAGGTCTCTTGGAAACCAAATTATCCACACACTTTAATTTCTAAAGGTATGTTTGAATTCCTGTGTTTTAACTCCCTCTAAACTGTAACGAAGTTCCATTTGGACGGGAAAACGTTGCCAATTCGTGCTTCGGCCACTTCTATATTATAATACCCTAGGAACTATAATCCAGACTGAAAATGGAAATTAAGGAAGGGAAATACATAGTTTTAGACAGGGATGTCATTTCACCAAAATGCCAGGGGTAGCGGAGGTGACATCACACGACCCTTGACCCATGATGACATCACAGGAAGTGATGTCATTTGACCCCACCCCGAAGTGATATCGCGGGAAGCGATGGATCATGACCTTTCTCCCGTTGACAAAACAGGAAGTGGCATCACATAGCATTGTACATTACGAAAAATATGGTTACGAAATCACTATAATGTGATGTACATTTCATACAAGAATGGATCACCATATGTATCGTTAAGATCAGTGTGTATAGGCCCATATTACCAAATTACTGTGAATGCAAGCAGACTTCCATGACCAAATGATAATGATGTGTTATTATATAGCACTTACACTTAAGCGCTTTATAGAGAAAAAACATGTATCCAATATCACCCAACCTGTGTTGGTACCCATTTATTGAACTCCGAAGGATGAAAGGCTAACTTGAGGCCGCAGCCCAGGAGCTTGCATTTAAGTTTTTAGAGGTCGCAAGGGAGACCACAGAGGTCGCAAGGGAGACCTTAGAGGTCGCAGTTGCGACCTCTGGCGACCCCTAAATGACGTCCCTGGTTTTAGATAGAAAATGGTGCAAAAAGTTAGAAAGAGACATTTTAGATAAAGAAAGTAAAAATTAACTAACTTCTTTGTTCCACTTTTTAAAATAAAAAAGCATTTTTTTTCAAATGTATACTTTTGTATTCAAAATGTATTTTTGATTTCTTAATGAGTTAACAGTCCCAGGGACCTCCCACCACAGCACCCCATCTAACCTCATCACCCTGTTATTTGCTCACACTTGTTCTCGCCTTTAAACTACACTTTCAAAAAAGGGAAAAACCTCCATGCCCGTCACGCACCCGTTCAACCCTCTTTTGCCCTCCTCACCAGCACTTCACCATACCAACCCCACAGGAATCAGTAGTTTCTATTTTTTAGCTTTCTTATCTGTTTTTATTAAATGTCAAAGGTGGAATATGTTTGCTTCCTCCATTTCTTCATTTGTTATTTTTAATTGGAATTCTTAATTTTCAGTATTCTTCATTTTGCAGAGGTATTCACGGTGATCTCTTCTGGACAACTAGTCCTCTTAACTCCCGGAACCTCCACAGTTACTATTGACTGGCTGAGAGAAGATTGGAAACCATCGGAAAGAGGAAGTCATGGGAGCAAGCATGTTAGAGCTTGAAGTACATTGCATGACGTCAAAACATAGGGGGTGCCATTGCAAATGGGTCCTCGTCTAGAGAGACAAAGGTTGCAGACCCCTGATTGTACTTAGAAAGGGGATATGTAGTTGTGTCATCTCCTGCTTCACTTTGCCCTGGACCCTGTCTCCCTACCCTTTTAGTTGCAATTACTTACTCAGGTTGCCTCCATGGAATAACATATGTAATATTAGTGCCAGTGCAAGGCGAATGTGCAAAACTGGGCATTCATAGAACTAATGCCAGAAGTCCACTCGTTCATGTGCACCCCCAAGACGGCAGGTACCACCTTTGAGAAAATCAGGGGGAGAAAAGGTGGGAATGTTGCTTGTATTCATTTATTGTTTTGAAGGGGTCCAGCCGCGAGCACAGTTGCCTCCTAGTGTCCAGAGTGGGAGCAGATAGGGATTGGGGGAGGCGGGGAAATAGGGGTCTGGTACTTTGAAGCCTTGGAACTTTCAGGAGCAGGTAACTGCTAGGCAAGGTGTTAGGGGTAAACGCAGTTGGAAGGTGATCCCTCTAAGTGACACCACATTCTTGATTCTCTCAATGAGATGTTGCTATTGACTTGCACCACACACCTTCCACTGCATTCCCTGCACATCTATTCTGGACACTGTGTGCTGTACTGCCCGAGTGATAACCAACACTCAATGGAATTCATGTTTTATTATTTTGTTTAGGGTATTTACTTAATGTTAACTTTGAGAAGAGGCCGCGTGCTGTACGTGGGAGGGGGCGGTACGGGGAGGGCGGGCGGTGTTCTGCCATTCATTACAAGGGAGAACTTGAAGGCAGTAGCACAAATGCTCAAATGAAAAGATGCCATTCGGTATATGCGACTGCGATGCTTGTATTCCTGATACTGACTTGTGCAGGTCTGGGTGGAGGCCAGCTGTCCTCTGCAGGCTTCCTTCCATCCATTCTGACTGGGAGACCTAATGACTGTGCATGAATGACCGTGTGCCCCAATCCTGCATGTAAAATTAAGGGCCTGCACCACAGCAAGCACAGCACTGCACAACTGCAAACCTCCCACATCAGTTCCCCCTCCCACAATGCACAACTGCAAACCTCCCACATCAGTTCCCCCTCCCACAATGCACAACTGCAAACCTCCCACATCAGTTCCTCCTCCCACAATGCACAACTGCAAACCTCCCACATCAGTCCCCCTCCCACAATGCACAACTCCAAACCTCCCAGTTCCCCCCACAATGCACAACTGCAAACTTCCCAGCTCCTCACAATGCACAATTGCAAAAATCCCACCTCAGCCCCCCACAATGCACAACTACAAACCTCCCAGCTCAGCCCCCCCACAATGCACAACTACAAACCTCCGAGCTCAGCACCCCACAATGCATGACTGCAAACTACCCACCTCAGCCCCCCCACAATGCACAACTACAAACCTCCCACCTCAGTCCCCCCTCCCACAATGCACAACTGCAAACCTCCCAGCTCCCCCCACAACGCACAACTACAAACTTCCCACCTCAGTCCACCCTCCACAATGCACAACTGCAAACCTCCCAGCTCCCCCCCACAATGCACAACTGCAAACCTCCCAGCTCCCCTCAATGCACAACTGCGAAAATCCCACCTCAGCCCCCCACAATGCACACTACAAACCTCCCAGCTCAGCTCCCCGACCCCCCACAATGCACAACTACACGCCTCCGAGCTCATCCCCCACAATGCACAACTGCAAACCTCCCACCTCCCTCCCACAATGCACAACTACAAACCTCCCAGCTCAGCCCCCCACAATGCACAACTGCAAACTCCCAGCTCAGCCCCCCCACAATGCACAACTACAAACCTCCCAGCTCAGCCCCCAACAATGCACAACTGCAAACTTCCCACCTCAGCCCCCTCTCCCACAATGCATAACTACAAACCTCCCACCGCAGTCCCCCCTCCCACAATGCACAACTGCAAACCTCCCAGCTCAGTCCCCCACAATGCACAACTGCAAAACTCCCACCTCAGCCCCCCCAATGCACAACTACAAACTTACCAGCTCAGCCCCCCACAATGCACAACTACAAACCTCCCACCTCAGTCTCCCCTCCCACAATGCACAACTGCAAACCTCCCAGCTCCCCCCCCACAATGCACAACTGCAAACCTCCCAATCCCCCCACAATGCACAACTGCAAAAATCCCACCTCAGCCCCCTATAATGCACAACTACAAACCTCCCACCTCAGTCTCCCCTCCCACAATGCAAAACTGAAAACCTCCCAGCTCCCCCCACATAATGTCCAACTGCAAACCTCCCAGCTCCCCACAATGCACAACTATGAAAATCCCACCTCAGCCCCCCTCACAATGCATAACTACAAACCTCCTAGCTCAGCCCCCCCACAATGCACAACTGCAAACCTCCCACCTCCCCCCACAGTGCACAACTACAAACCTCCCCGCTCAGCCCCCCACAATGCACAACTGCAAACCTGCCAGCTCAGCCCCCCCACAATGCAGAACTACAAACCTCTCAGCTCAGCCCCCAACAATGCACAACTGCAAACTTCCCACCTCAGCCCCCTCCCCCACAATGCACAACTACAAACCTCCCACCGCAGTCCCCCCTACCACAATGCACAACTGCAAACCTCCCACCTCCCCCCACAATGCACAACTACAAACCTCCCCGCTCAGCCCCCCACAATGCACAACTGCAAACCTGCCAGCTCAGCCCCCCCACAATGCACAACTACAAACCTCCCAGCTCAGCCCCCAACAATGCACAACTGCAAACTTCCCACCTCAGCCCCCTCCCACACAATGCACAACTACAAACGTCCCACCGCAGTCCCCCTCCCACAATGTACAACTGCAAACCTCCCAGCTCAGTCCCCCACAATGCACAACTGCAAAACTCCCACCTCAGCCCCCACAATGCACAACTACAAACTTCCCAGCTCAGCCCCCCACAATGCACAACTGCAAACCTCCCAGCTGCCCCCACAACGCACAACTGCAAACCTCCTAACTCAACCCCCCACAATGCACAACTGCAAAACTCCCACCTCACCCCCCACACAATGCACAACTGCAAACCTCGCACATCAGTCCCCCCTCCCACTATGCAAAAGTGCAAATCTCCCAGCTCAGCCCCTCCCCCACAATGCACAACTGGAAACCTACCACCTCAGTCTCCCCTCCCACAATGCAAAACTGAAAACCTCCCAGCTCCCCCCACATAATGTCCAACTGCAAACCTCCCAGCTCTCCACAATGCACAACTATGAAAATCCCACCTCAGCCCCCCCCACAATGCATAACTACAAACCTCCTAGCTCAGCCCCCCCACAATGCACAACTGCAAACCTCCCACCTCCCCCCACAGTGCACAACTACAAACCTCCCCGCTCAGCCCCCCACAATGCACAACTGCAAACCTGCCAGCTCAGCCCCCGCACAATGCAGAACTACAAACCTCCCAGCTCAGCCCCCAACAATGCACAACTGCAAACTTCCCACCTCAGCCCCCTCCCCCACAATGCACAACTACAAACCTCCCACCGCAGTCCCCCCTCCCACAATGAACAACTGCAAACCTCCCACCTCCCCCCCACAATGCACAACTACAAACCTCCCCGCTCAGCCCCCCACAATGCACAACTGCAAACCTGCCAGCTCAGCCCCCCCACAATGCACAACTACAAACCTCCCAGCTCAGCCCCCAACAATGCACAACTGCAAACTTCCCACCTCAGCCCCCTCCCACACAATGCAAAACTACAAACGTCCCACCGCAGTCCCCCTCCCACAATGTACAACTGCAAACCTCCCAGCTCAGTCCCCCACAATGCACAACTGCAAAACTCCCACCTCAGCCCCCACAATGCACAACTACAAACTTCCCAGCTCAGCCCCCCACAATGCACAACTGCAAACCTCCCAGCTCCCCCACAACGCACAACTGCAAACCTCCTAACTCAACCCCCCACAATGCACAACTGCAAAACTCCCACCTCACTCCCCCACACAATGCACAACTGCAAACCTCGCACATCAGTCCCCCCTCCCACTATGCAAAAGTGCAAATCTCCCAGCTCAGCCCCTCCCCCACAATGCACAACTGGAAACCTACCACCTCAGCTCCCCCCTCCCCCCCACACAATGCACAACTGCAAATCTCCCACGTCAGTCACCCCTCCACAATGCACAGGTCTCCTTTGGGGAGTTATGCCGTTTGCACCGATAACCAGAAACAAGAAACGGAGTGAGCCTCAACTCGGGTTTTGCCATTTCATTGCTGTTCAGTTTCCACTAGTTGTATTTTGGTAAAGCATAATTTGATTTCTTTTGAATCTGATAGAGCATGGCGTTAACTTCCAAAAGCTGCAGAGCCCTTTACGGCAAAACTTTATCCTAGCAGAATTATATCAAACACACAATGCTTTTTTAGACTTGTGCGTGGTCTGGTTGAGACCATGTGGGTCATTCTGAGTTGTGCGGTAAGGGATACCGGGCACCGTTAAGGAGACCGGTGCTGGTAATCCCTTACCACCCAATTTCGAGGTCCCTTATCGGGAACCGTAAACGACGTGTGGTCTGACCACACGTCCCTTACGGGTCCCGCTAAGGGACCAGGGTGCTAATAACGGGCCTGCTATTCGCGGGCCCATTATTAGTGCCTTCCCCAGTCCCATTGAGCCCTATGGAGGCTCAATTGGGAATGGGGAATGGTTGGTTGAATGGGGACTTACCGGGCCCTCCAGGCTCGCAATGACCCGGTAAATCCCCATTGAACCAGACCGGACCTGGACCCGGTATGGGAGGCAGCCATGGTGCTAAGAGCACCATGGCTACCGCCCAACTCAGAATGACCCCCCCATGTTACACAAACCAGGAGGGGATGTACATGTGGTGGTAGAGACATATAATGGAGTCAGTACTGCATGGTGCACTGAGCATTTCTTTACATCAAGTTTTCATCTCAATACACATTTTACATTGTGGGCCATGGAAGGTGATGTCACTTGCCAATTACTAGTCGATTGAGTTGATCAGTTGCTAAAGTGTGATGAAAACCCTGTCTGGGGGTTCACGTTCAATAACCTGACCCCTGGAGAGCGTGTGCCTTAATGTATTTGTTCATATAGTGATGGGGCGCCGGTGTTTATGAAGATCAAAGGAGATTAACACTCCTGCGTAGCTAGATTGGTGAGTCAACACATGGTAACACACTTCCAGGCTTTCAGAAAGACCAAGGAATACCCAAGGAATTCCAACTGAAATGCATTGTACGCAGTGATGACGTGTGCTCTTTGATAGTGCTTTATGGTGGATTCCTCCTACTTCTAAGTGCTGTAATAAGAGATATGATGATCCAAATTAGGAACTGTTTACTTGTAAACATACAACAGGTGTCTTGAAAACCTAACTGAATTCGACTATTCAATGAGGTGTTTGCATTTCAACTAACATGAGAACATCAAGGAAAGGAGTAACTGTACATGTTCACTACTCTCCACTACCCCCAGCGACCCCCCACTACCCTCCACTTCTTCATCGGACGTCTTGTTAATAAGAAAGGGTTCCAAGTTCTAGGGGGTCAGAACGAGCGCTTGCATATGCATGTTGTTCCACGCCACATGGCACGGTGGTTATATTTTGGTTGCTGACGTGCGAACCGTGCTTGGGTGGTCTTTAAGGACAGAACCTATGTGTTAAAGACCGCCTCAGCCTCTCCAGTTCCTGATAAGCTGCCCTTTGGCCTCACTGTGTAAAGAGAGCTGGGACACAGGAGAATCGGCCAATCAAAACATCGCCTTGTGAAGAAAAGCTACAACTCTGCGCAACTGCGGCCCAGCATCATTTTCCAGCGTATTCCAAGCATTCCGCCCTCGTTGCAGGCGAATACCTCCAACGAGATTATGAGGGCAGAATAACAAGAAAGCCACAGTTCGTTTATAAAAGGGAAACAGAGTTGAAAGAGAAAACTGGCTCAGATTTCTTTCCACGACGTGGTCCCCTGGTTGGGCCGTTTATTGCGTCGTTACGAGGCAGACAGGCAGTCTGGGAGCAGACTGCAGGATACACAGTTTGTTATGAAATGGTTCCAATTCACACCAATTTAATGAGAGAAGTTGTCTGAGGCATTTGCTCTCTGTGTACAAGCTGTGGTGTTTCGTGCACCCTGTCAACAGACGGGAGGGCCTCTGAAAGGCTAACACTAAGGCACGTTCATAAACTACTAATAGCAAAGGTCCAGGGGATACCGCCTGCTAAAAAGCAGCTGATAAGAGGAATACTGCGTCCTCCAAAGCTATTGCTATAGAAACGGTTTCAGAATAAGTTCGAAAAGTGAGAGCGAATACCTTTCCAAGATGGCCGCCTTTAGTGCAAAGTGTTTAATAATGATACAAAAAGAGGTCAGGGCACCCCTCTGCGAGAAATAACTCAGCATGATAGCCTGTTCTGTTGGAATGCACCCATCCAGAGTTCACAGCCACATGTTTTAGCTCACTTTACCTTTCACAAAGGAGGAATATCCATTTGCACATCAGTCTTTGTCCCGCCCACTTGAGCAGTCGAGCACCGAGATGCTATGGCAATCCTCCCCTGAACAAGTGTACAAATAGCAACCCAAGGCACGTGTTCCGGCCTAGTTGGGCCTCATCAGTGTGGTGGAGCTGTGCCTCTCTGGGCACAGTGAGCAAAGGGTCTCCATCCGGATAACCCCAGGTAGCTTAAGGTGACCAACCCCCAGCCCATTTACATACATAAATAGGTCAGGACGCCCCTCTGCACGAAAGAACATGGCATGATAACCTGTTCTGTGGTAATGTACTCACTCAGAGTCCGCAGCCACATGCCTTAGCTCCAGCTCACTGATGAGGCCCGACAAGGCCGATACACGTGTCTGGGTTTGCTGTTGGTACTCTTGTTCAAAGGAGGTTTGCCTGGCATTTCAGTGCTGGACTGCTCAAGTGGGCAGGACAAAGACTGATATGCAAATGGGTATTCCTCCTTTGTGAAAGGTAAAGCGAACTAAAACACGTGGCTGCTATCACATGTGTTTGGCCAGGGCATGGGTTGGGCTGGTCCCTTGCTTGTATTCAGGGCTGAGGTGGGGGTATTTCTGCCCCTGCTGTAAAAATCAAATCAAAAGTTGGCAACCATGAATCCACAGTTTAATTTCCTAATAACTGCTGTCAGCACAACAGAAGCATTTATTTGTGAATAAGCAGTCTGAAAAAAACAGGCTAGGAAAATGGACCCTGCAAACATGCAACTGAGCCTGGCAAAAGGAGCACAGATCAGGTTAGGTCACCAAGCCCCCAGCTTCCCTCGGTTAAGCTGGGGGGCTCGGTAAAGCCTTGCCAGGCCTGAGGCAAGCAGGTCTGAGATCCAGGAGTCTTCTGATGCCAGATCTCGGACTCGGCAAGAGCCGGCTGATTGACCAGCGCTGGAAGTAGGACAAAGGGAGATAACTCGGTTGCCATAAAATGACTCCAGAAGGTGTACAAGAAAAAAACAGCATTATAGCACACTCCTTAACTTTAAGTTTGACAGTTCCATTACCAGACTACATCGCTTTCCTCTGTAATACAGCAGTATGTATCTATAGCACCAGCAAGGCTGGGCAAAGGAGCTATGTATGGATCAATAGTCAGACTGTATAGCAAACGCACAGCTCAACAAGTGCTGGGACCTAAAGAAAATGGCAGCCAGGAATATAAAGTGACGTATCCAGTCTTTTCATCACGTTTTCTTAATCACAGCTTCTTTTCTGCCAATGTCTTTACAGTTGCTTTACTGCAAAAAGCTGGTGGGGAGCAAGGAAATATGGGGCGGGGTAGGTGGGCGAGAGGTTGGTTGTTGGGGGGAAAGCGGGTGTGGGGGGTGTCTTTTCCCGCCTGTTGCATTTAAAAAAACCAGCAAAATATTGGCAGGAAATAAAGCAGCGATGAAACAATATGTCATAAAAATACAATGAAAAGTGACCGACGATGGGGCAACGAGGGAAACAGATTCCAAGATTCAAAAAAATGAATATGCAATTATTAAAGACATTGGGGGCGTATAATGCTTTGCTGAAACTTGGAGCATCTTTGGAGTTGATTTTCATGTCATCCAGAGAGAGGAAACGGCCGATGGAGATACAGAGAGACGTTAGAAATGTGGCCACTTTCAGTTGTGCTGACTGTCATGTCTTGTGTTTCCCTGCCTTGGTCCTGCATGAATGCATGCTTGATAGAATGCCGGGTGGAATGAATGCCTGTGGAATGCTGTGGGGTGAATGCCCCTGGAGGTTCTGTGTATGTCAGTTGAAGAGAGCCTAGCCCAGAGTAAGGGGGCTGGTGGATGTTCTCCCTCTATGTAATTTACCACATGTAATTTACCTATATCTGTTATCCTGAACCTGCACATCACAACTTAAATAAAGGTCTTACCTTCAAAGTGGCTCCTGACTCATGATAAGTCATACATATTGCTCCAGTGAGGCTGGGAGTCTCAAGTTGCGGCAAGCTCCTTTGGGCATGTCCTGTTCCACACACATCTCAGACTGGTCATCACAGATGGAGGCTCCGCCCTGTCCCACTGGCCCTCCAATTCATCATGGTTTGCAATAGTTGATCACTTTCGCATCAACACATATGGTTAGATCGTCTCTTCCTTCAAACACTCTTTGGATCTATCACAAGCCATCACGTGGGACATTTCAGAGAATTCTTTATGACATTTTTAAGAGGGGCAAGATGCCATACCCACCTTCACCCATCCACCCAACTCCCCCGTAGAAATGCTGAAAATTAATGTGGTAAATTGGGCAGATACCAAATCTTTAGAATCTCACTTTTCTGGCATGTTCCGTACTCCGAGATATGAACACACTCTTGAGCCTACCTTTGCACATATTGGTTTTAGGTTGACCTTTGGCGAGAAAGAACCATATATATTCAGGCCACAGTAAGGAGTTTAGCAGGACATACCAGTTGGCAAACAGCGCAGACCAACGTAATTGGCCAAGACTTGGCAAGGGCCTTTAATGAGACCAGCACATCGATACCACATTGGAAGGTTTGCCATTATGGCCATTACCATCCTCAGCATTGCAGACTACTTTGTTTTGTGAGACATGGTCCGTGCAGCGGAGCAGTAGTTTCTCCCAAAAAAACACAACATAGATGGCTGTCTTGGGAACAGCAGAAAGGCACCCCAGAGGAGTGCTATGCTTATTTCCATGCCAGCCATTAAAAGCACTACAAAGATCCAGAGATGATAGTTAGGGTGCTGTGGGGAGGCAGGAGTCAGCAAAGGCCATTTCAGACTTCAGCAGGTGAGCAGGTGGTGGGATGAATGAGGTGGAGTGGTGTGCCGAGGGCCAAACGATGGAGGTAGTGGCTGAGAAGCAGAGCAGCCAATCAAGCTGCTCAAAGCACTGGCATGTATCTGCTAGTAATGCTTGCAATTCGAGTCATCTCATTGGCCGCCCAGCAGAAGCTGGGTGCTACTAAACTAAATATTTAAATCCCCCAAATAATTCTCTGAAGACAATTCTAGCAATGTCTGTAAGGTGTATGTCTAAGTGTGGCATATTGTCCAACACAGCCGATATGGCAACAGCGCTATGGCCCCAAACTATTTCACAAACAATAGTCAGGCTAAAGGGAAATTGAATTTGATCATGTGAATAAATACATTATTTAAATAGATAGATCAAACGGGGAGTTTGTGTATTTTACAGGTGCTTATGACTGCAACTTTCCCCAAAAAGTATTTTGAAAAAGGTTTTACATGCATAATCTGTATATTGTCAATTGCTGTCATGAAATACTTATGAACAATCCATTGTAGGTTACTTCCCCAGCGATCAGCCCAAAAAAACAAAATACAACCCACTATTGAAAACAGCTAGGTGCACCCTTTTTCGAGAAAGAAAAGAGTTTTATTTTGTATACAAAAGAAACATGGCGGCAATGGTATTATATGTCCACTGCCACAGAGCTCTCTCATTCTCCGTACAATACTCAGATTATAAACATAAAAATCATCACATATGACGCACTCGATATCCAGTGTTAATACCCCACCTGCACTGGCTACTGCCTATATACAAGTTAATAGTTACATATAGCCCATTTTCCAAATGGTTCCACTGTCTTCTCGCCCATCTTCATCAGGCGTGGCAGCGTCCTTGTCCATCTTGTGACACTGCAAAGCAATTGGTTACATTCAACTGGTTCCAACCTAACTTCAATCCTAATCCCGTGATAAAGACCCAGTTATCAACAAGAACTCAGAGGTCAACTTCAAGGCCAGTCTGGTCCTGACAAACAAAGCAGCCCTTTTCTCATCCGAGGTACCTTGGCACCCCATTCATGCCCTCCGCACTGTTTGGACATCATTCCTGGCTCTCCCTGGCACGAAGCATAGATCATGTTGTTCTCTGCTTTTCCCTTTATCAGTTGCCCCTCCGAGAGTAAATTTAGTGTCCCACTAATAAATCCAGCACTGAAAAGATTTAGGACCCCTTTTCTTCACATCTGGTACTTCAAATAGAATGGCCATCATTCTGGGGGCGCTAATATTAGTTCATGTTTTGGCACCCCAGGACCTCAGCCTCGTTTCCCAAGAATATGACCTTTGTGCTAGGCCACAGACCCTCGACTGATCAGCTAAACACATTCCTGCCTAATTTTTCAAAGGCCTAGCTTGTGTGGATCAAGGCCTACTCCTAAATGCAACACTACTTTACATTATGATGCCATGTTTATATGTACGTTATGTATCTTGCATAATTGTATTGTGAAATGTACTGTTTCCCCCATGTGATTCCCAGTGCCGACAGTTATTCCCATCCATAATGCACCCCTCCCCCTACACTATCCCGCACCTATTCTCCATGTTTTAATATAGTTTTCTCAATCTGAATCATCTGGGAGGAGCGACAATCTGCACATGCACCCCAACGATATACAATCTGAACTTTTTTTGTCTTAGTTTCAAAGGCACAATAAAAGGTTGATTCCATATTATGGGTTTTCCTTTGAAATAATACATATTGTTTTTAATGACCTGTGTAGTCAGTGGGATGTGTTGACCTAGGCGTTTCACATTTGAATGATCCCTGTTCAGGAGAAGGTGTCCTTAATTCCTTTGTAGAAAGACATTTCTTTTTGGATAACCAGAGAGTGACTTCTCAATCTCTGTAAACATACATTAAAAACCATTCCATCAGTTAAGATACCTTACATCTCTAAATCAATAGCTTTAATAAGGTTTATTTATTACTCACTTTAAATGATCTGGATTGTAAAGTCCAGTAGTGTGCAGTGTCTATATGTGAGCCACAATTGACTCATGAGAACTAGGTGTGTCCATTTAATTTTTAGCTCAAAACATTTTTTACTAAATATTGATGTATTCATTAAATTCACTATGACATAGTTACATTAAAGAAACCTTTGACAGTAACAACTCGATACATAAACAATATCTTTAAGACATTCCAATACGCTAGAGTAAAAAAGGTGGTTAATAGAAATCATCACAAAAGCAACATTCAGAATTTAGCGTATCTAAATATAAAATCAGTCCTTCTAAATCATTAATATATAAAACCAAAGTTGGCATTTTAAATGCAGTTCATAAACATATTCAAATATTTTTCATAATTCTGTAATACTTAAAAGATGTTTTCATAACAAGTGAAGATCTCCCAGGATTGTCCAGATATCAGCTAAAAACATCAAAAGAGCCAACAAGGAGGACATATTGACAGTGCTCATTAGTATAGTCCATACATTATCTGTAATAACGGCTGAAGGAGGGGGCACAAATCTACTAAAGTAAAACAACCTTCTGGGCATAAGAGCAGGACATTTTAAAATTACATGGGGTTGAACACTCAGAGTGGAACTTACATAAGCGTCAAGTAAAATCAGTTATCTGTTAGCCCGCGTAGCAGGCAGTAACGGATTTGATCACACGTCACACTCCCGCCAGGAACTTCTTCCACTGGCACAGAAGCTGGCGGACAATAATAACCGCCTTTTTATTTTTATTTGAACCCTCAATTCTTTCTTGAGAAGGCACCCAACTCCTCTCACACCCACCTTAACAAATACTCCATGTCGCAATGGACCATGAACCAGGCCGGTGTGTAACAATGAAATACTTATTTATTTTTAGAATTCAAATGACAAATCAGATCAAAACAAAATTTAGGGCAGCAGCCACGATGGTGTGGCAATACAAATGCAAAGTCTTTTAATGCAGTTAATTCAACTTTTAACATAAGATACCTACACCTTTAATAGAAATGGAAACAAAATCACTTTTCTTCACAATCACAGATGGTACATAAATTATGCACTCCCCCTGAAACACTTCCCCAAAACACCTTCTGACAAAATTCTGTGTGGATGGAAAGCATGTGGCAAGGAGTCAGAATGAAGAGAGTATTGAAAGTTCAGCCCACCACCCCAGAATGGGAGGCCAGAAATGAAATGAAAACTCTCAAAAAGAGCAAAATGACATACTCGGATTTTACAGGTTACTTATAGATTAGTTTACACTTGAGGTAGGATGGCTAGGACAGAAATGTGTGTGGCTGACTAAAGGACAAGGAAGCTTACAGGCTACTGAGCAGGACACTAAAGCCACGTGAACACAGGTGAGAAAATCGATTTTGGGAAGGAAAACAATTCACAGGAAAACACACACAGCAGGATTTCAATTTCTTATTTCACACAGGCTTTTAAACTGGCAAACAGCTAAGAAAATGGGCTTCGTAGTCACAATCGGAGATTGGTTTTTGAGATGAGAAACAAAGATGCAGAACAGAAAGAATACTGAGGGGAAGGGATGAATCTTTATAGGATGATAGTGTAGGTTTTTATATGGGAAATGGAATCAGTGTTTAAAGAAATGCAAAATACAAGGGCAAATTTGGTTTCGGTTGCACAAGGACAGGTTCTACTGATGCTATATTTGAATGACTATATTCTTAAGCAAAGACACTGTGCGCAAGGGGGTTAATTTCAAATTTTAACCAGATTGCACTACGTACCTCCCTATAGGGGAATTAATTAAGTTATATCAAAATGTTACTATGGACTTGCACAGATAGCTGAAATAATTATAAAAGGAATATGCTAACAGGTATAGACCAACACAGATGCTTCTAAGTAAAGATTAAAGAGAGGATACGGGCAATTTGGGATATGAGCGGGATTTTGATGGGGTTTTAATAGGATTTGAAAAGGATGCAAGGTAACAGAGCGTGAAAAGCAGTGTTTGGTACTGGGTGATGTGATACTTACAAGGTACACTTGAGTTTGGTAATTTGGACAGCCAGCAAGGTCTCTGGACAGTGGGGCCAAGGACCTGGTCATTGGGCAGCAGGGTCAAGAGATCTGGTCACTGGGACAACTGGGTTCTCCTAGATGGGAACAGCTGGGCAAGGTATGGTCACTGTAGACAGCGGGATTGGTCAGCTGGGCAAATGGTCTTGTCACTGGATTCTCCTAAAGGGGATCAGCTGCCTCTCCTCTTTTCTCCCTGAATTATTGGGTATGCCTGGATCTGAATGGGTGGTTCTGCCTGGATCTGGATGGTCCTGCTTGGATGGACTCAGCTGACCCTGGATCTGGTTTTGGAGTCTTGGAAATTTGAATGTTGAATAGTGAATCTCTTGTGTCTCCCTATCTCCTCCTTATATAGCCAGAGTGAGTGACATCATAGAATGTTACAATATGGGGGGGGTACCCAGGCATTAGTCCTATCATAGGAGTCCTATGATAGGCCAGTCTATCGGTCCTCCCACCTCCCTCTGGCCTGATTGCTTTAGGGGAAGTGACCTCATTTTATGTGGGTGCATTTTATGACCCCCCTTTGCTTCACAAGCCAGTCTGAAACGCCAATTCTGTCTGATGTTGCATCGCCATTGGCACAATTTTGCAGTTTTTAGGAGAAACATAACATCTAAAATTATACAAATTGCTAAACAGATGCATACTCGTATTTGCCACAGTTTCCCCAAGTTTAATGTCTGTGCCATTTATGCTTCACCCAGAAATGCATTTTTCCTGCCATTCCATTCCCCAGGTGCCAGAAAGATGCACATGGTCTCATTGTGTTTGTCCAAAAATCACAGAAAATACTAGCATAATATTGTATTCTTGCTTATTTAGGGTGTTGGGCAAAATGTCTTGATGTATAACTGTTTTTAAATCAATGGGCCAGATTAGTCCCTTGTGAGGGCGATCCTTCCACTCCCCCAACCAAATTGTCTCCCCATGGTTCAGCCTGACCAAAGGATTTGCATGACTCCCCTTTGAAGCAATCCAGTGGGTGATGGGAATGAATGTAGAGGAAATCACAACTTTGAGGCAAAACACAGGGCTTGCCCCTTCCTTTGTCCTTTGGAGCAGTTCTGCCTGGTCGTCTGGTAGAACCTGTAATTATAACACTGCCAGTCTCATAAGAACAGAGCACATGCCCTTGCAGCATCAGTTCACTGGTAGGTGCGAAATTAGCCTTTATACAAAACTGGTTTGACAGGAATTCCTGGCCCTCAGCCAGGATGAGTGGTCTTTTAGGGGGAAAAGAGCATAATATACATAGCTTTGCAACCCCTCTACCCACATATACAATTGTGTTTCTGTGCGAGCCACTGCATTATTTCACATTTGGTTTTCAAAATGACATTTTCCTGCTTTTCAAAAGCAGATTTACACGTGTTCTTTTTCTCCCATGGTAATTTCACAAAATGTGGTTTCTGTCGCACACAATTTCCTTTGCATTAACTTTCTGAAAGACTTTTAAAGATATGGTCAGTTTCTGGACACAAATATATGCTGAAAATAGTTTCTTGGTAATTGACACGAGGCAAGAGAGAGAGCCACGCTATATCTTTCCTTTGAAGTAATTTGTGTGGGCTGTTCATTTCAAAAGTAAATCCTAGCTGTGAATACTGAAACAGAATTCTTTTCTCTTCATGGACTTTATTTAAGGTAAACAATGCTGTTCTGGGAGGGATTACCTTATTTTATGGCATTCAAATGAAATACAAATGCAGGGCTTTGTTTTAATGAAGCAACACTCTGTGATGTTGAAAATGAAAGGAGGCTCAATTGCGATGCCGTCTTGAATTCAGGTCATTTTCTTTTGCAGCTTGAGTTTTTAAATGACAGAACAGCAATGCAGAGCCATTCTGAATTTAGGTTATTTTCTCTGGATTCACGCGCAGGAGAACAAAATGCAGCCATTCTTGGGTAAATGCTGAAATGCGGTTTTGTGATGAAGGGAATTTCTGCTAGGGCTGGTAAATGTATCCCACAAGGCTCAGCACCTCTAATAGAGTCGGATAACAATTCAATCAAAATCTTTAAAGTTTCTCACAACATGCTCCAGAAGGGGAGTTAACTATATAAGGTTGGCAGTGTCATCCGTTTCAAACATGAGGCATAATCTTTACGTAGGATGAATTCATCTACGTGAGCTAGAACACCACTGCGGTCCAGAGCACTTAGTCTGATCTTTATGCTGGGCAAAAGCCCCTCACCAGACCACTCAGTCTCATCTAGATATTCTTCACACTCCTTTACAAAGTCAGACAATGGAGGTTTAGATCTTACCGCTGTTGACTACCTCAGCTTACTAAGAATATTTGCTCCGTCCTTATCCACAAATTTAAAATCCAACTTTAATTTGAACAATTTATAATAAAACCACCAGGAATTGAGTCTGAATTCAAGTTGAATGGCTTCAATAGGTATACGAGGAGGAAGGTTTAAAACCCTCTTACACATATTTCTTTCTATCACCCTGAGCCATTTCCAGAGAATCTGTGGCAGTAATTCACAGCCATAAAGTATCAAAGGCGTAGCCTTGGCTTTAAAAAAGGGAATAACTGGCAGCAAAGAATAAAAGCACATCCTCCTATTTATAGTTCTCATCCGCATAACAAAGGCCTATAGTTTTATGATCAGCCTATTTTGAACCAAGCACAAATGCTTTTTGGGTGCAAATAAATAAACCAAATAAATAATTGAGGGACCTGTGAAATTGTTTCCTTACAAATCGACCATGAGTAGCTCTTAAACTTGGTGGATGAATTAAAAATCAAAATACTTGATTTAACCGGGTTAATAAGCAACCTATTTTCAGTCAGGTAACCGAGTGTTAGTCCAGCCTGCCCTGAAGACCTATCGGTGTAACATCCATTAATAGAAGATCATCACTGTAGGATAGCCATCCTACTTCTAAAGTCCCCAGTGATGAGAGGGGGGACGGGGAGGCATGCAAGTATGCAAGGAGCAGGTCCAAAATATACAAATTAAATAAAGGAGGTGCAAATACGCAACCCTCATGAAGTCCGGAAAGTAATGGAACCTTCCTAGAAAGCAACCTTTCTGAGTTAAGTCTTACCTTATAAAAATTACTGAATAATATATTAACATAAGACATATAATAATAACAAGTGTCAAATACTTAAGACTTTAACCTTAGATAGGATATCTATGATTACAATCAATGAAAAATAAATAACTATAAAGACATATTTGTCATGCAAAAATAATATAACATTAAAGTACTAACAAAAGGACAAAATGGGACGGAATTTAAAATCAATGTTTTAATTAATGACCATTATCTATAATGTATATTTGTCTAGAAATGTTTTCCTACTGAAATACAAGGTAAATCTGGAGAGCCAAGACACTCTTTAATAGGAGATCAAAAATCAATATGTTTCTTAGGTTTGGTAGATTTGCATATTAGTGAGTTCACAGAAACCCTCCTTATGAAACAAGTCAGCAGCGAAGTCGAGGAGCAGTTTTTTCTGGCAATATTGCGTGGTTCCTTGTGGCGTGCTTCACTTCATTGCTTGATTACCTGCTTGCACTCTGAAAGAAAATCCATCGGATTTCCATTATTCACTTCTGGGAGCAACGGGTTCTTGACACGTAACGCTCATTCCTGATTCCCATAGAACACCATTTCCAGCATGAAAATGTGCGTAGTGTCGGGAGCCAAGTCGAGGAGCAGTTTTGTAGTTCTGCTGGGCTGCTAGCTGCGATGCGAAGCATTGTGTGAGACTGGAAAAGCTAACTTACATTAGTGAGTGAAAGGCAATTTAATCGGCAAATTGTGGTGATACACAATATTGTATTTTTTTTTTAATCAAACATTTTTTATTGCATTTTCACACACGATTAAGCACTCAATCTACTAATAGGCGTTAGGAAAAAAACACCCCATAACCCCTGCACCTTGAACACAAATAAAAAGGTCACAAAAGCAAAATTGCTAGCAATGCTAGATAACATTTCAAGGACATTTGCATGTTTCACACGCTTTCCAGGGGTGTAGATGTTTGACGAGGCAGTAAACCAGTCAGTGGGAATCTTCCCATTTCTGCCAGATTTTGTGTGCTTTATCAGGGCAACCCCTTGCAGTGTGCACTTGGTGCTCAATTGCAGCACAAATGCTAACTTCCGTAACCCATTGATCATTGCTGGGTGTTGCCTCCGATCCCCATAGCTGTGCAATATTCCACCAAAGTACTGCCAAGGCAGTCGACAGAAACAACTTCTCGTATCGTGACAGATCGCTTTCATCATCCACCCCCAGCAGTAGCTGTTTTGGCTCTCTTAATATCATTTTACCCATGACCCTTGTTAACTCATCAAAACATGCTTGCCAATACTGTTGTATGCTGTCGCATTCCCATAAAATATGGAAGAAGGTACCTTCCTCGCACTTACAATGCAAGCATCGTTAGTCTGAGCTCTTGCCCCACCAGAAGAGTGCCACTCTCAGGTAGTAAGTATGATGTGGGATCTTAAACTGGACGAGCCTAATTCTGGACGCTAAGGCTACCTCCCTAGGGTACATCATAGCAGCGATCCAGTCATCTGGTTGTAACATTCCCACGTCCCGCTCCCATTTGGCTTTCAGGCCAGCTTATTCTTTTGTGGCGAAGGAGGTTGTCGGAATTGAAACAATATTATGCCTCCTATCGCAGCAATTGTATGTGTATTGGCCTACGCCAAGTTGTCTAAAACATCATATGCGAACAAACTCTGCGGCAAGGTCTTGACCTTAGAGAAAGTAATGTAAGTCGCCATCTTGGATTAAGCCGCCATTTTAGGTTCTCTTGTAATGTGGAAGTCACCATGAAGATCAAAATGGAGGCCGAATGACATTCTGAGTAAGATTCTGGCCGTTGTGACCTCCGTACACACGAATAATTAATATGCCTGCAGGCCACTTGTTGGGGTCGCGAACTGAGACCTTGCCTATTGCTGACCTATGTGTAAATGTACAACTATATCAGCGAAACTAATCAAAATGCATATATTATAGGATTGACCTGGCAAGGTACGAATTTGTACCAAAGATGCGATTCGATGGATCTCGGATTCATTGATACCGCCAGATGAAGTATATGACACGTATAGTCAGTATACAGTAGAAATGCAAAGGAAGGTGATTCAGGAAATGGTACAGTACCTGCAGGAACAATGTGTAAGGAAGAAGGTTAGTTGTCCTATAGAGTTATTGGGAATTTGTAAAAGGGCTTTTTCGCCCGACACTTCTTCAACTGCCTTAGCGCTCGACCTGGCTCTGTTGCTTAGTAAGCGGTCGGAGTTATCTATATCTCAGTTGCCTATGAGAGAGGTTCCTCCGACATTTGTCCCAAAGGTTGAGATTCCCGCTAACGCTGGGACTGGTGCACCCGCTGTGGATATCCCTGCACATTATGTATCACAATTTGTTCACGTCCCGTTTTCACGACAGGAAGTGAACACTATTAGACAATCAATTCCCTATATCAGGAAAAACCTGACAGGATTTTACAAAGAGATAGAGTCTGGTTTTGCAGTCCTCTGTGTTCACCTTAAGTGATATTGACTTGCTATTCCCTGTACTCCTACCTGTAGATTTATGGAAGCAGGTTCGGACAATAGACGATGTGCCAGGGCTGGGAGATACGTGGGCTAACATGACAAAGTTTGATGGGGAAAGACCAGCTGGTGAGAAACCACCTCAGGTAATACTTACTTTACATGATAGAATTGTCGCAAAATTAAAAACTATAATTCCAGAGAAAATAATTATTTGGGACAAGCTTACGGCCTGTGTTCCAGGAAAAACTGAAGGTGCCACCGAATTCTTTAATCGATTCGAACAGGTATTCTCTGACTTCAGTGGACAGGACTTGGGTACAGTGTCTGGGAAAAGGTTGTTTGTGGACAAATTTGTACGTGGGTTGTTGCCCGACATCCAGTCACAGATTATGTCCTCTGAGAGCGCTTGGCAGGCGAAATCCCAATCTGAAGTTTTGCACATGGCTCAGTATTATGAGAACCGTGTTAATAATGAAAAGGAGAAAATAGAGAAGAGGAAAGGAGATTTGAAGACTAAAGTATTGTTACAACAAATTGATAGAAATCCCAGAGGAGGTACTTCAGAGATCAGAGGTCAGTATGTCCCAAAAGGAAACGCTCCTTTGGGTCCTGTGAATGTTAATCAATGTGCCTATTGCAGCCAGGAAGGTTATTGGCGAGCACAGTGCCCCGTCCTTCGACAAAGGTCAAACAATGCGTTTGGGAGTATGGGTAGACGACCTAGAGGTCGCCCTGGAGCAGAGGGCCCTGATAGAGGTCAGTTCTCGCAAGATCCTCAGCAACCTTTTACACGGGAAAATCAGACTGAGTGTGGACACGAGAAACATATTTGATCACCCTTCGGCTGCCTACCTTTCTGAAGAGCTTCCTTCCGATGACATTTTATTTCTTTAGGACTGCCCGAAGCAGGGTCTGGAACCTTCACCTATTCCCGTTAATCAGAAAGGTCCCTACGTTGAATTGTTAGTGGGGAATAAGAAACATCAGTTTTTGATAGACACTGGAGCACAGAAGTGCTCCATTGATCATTCCCGGGTTCCAAACATTCCACTGTCAGGGCAAACAAATGTTTCTGTAGGGTTTTCTGGTATACCAATTGTTTGTCTGGTTTCTTCACCGGTGTCTGTTTCTTTGGGTCCCTTTACGGACCATTGTCCCTTCCTTCTGACTTCGAAATGTGGAGAGAATTTGCTGGGGTTTAATCTGTTGAAGAAATTGAATGCAGTAATTCATTGTTTCTCTGATGGAGTACGACTGACGGTTTCACCACAGCAACTTCCCAATTTTCAGTTTTTGGCTCGACCATTGCCTCCTGAGTTTAGTGTTGTTCCAGAATGTTTATGGGCGGTTGACGACAATGATGTCGGGGTGCTACAGATTGAGCCCGTTAAAATAGTTTTGAAACGTGGAGTTAAACTACCACGCATTCCGCAATATAAAATATCAGTTGAGGGCGAGCGTGCTTTGAAGTGCATTGTCTCCGATTTTGTGCATCGAGGGGTGATTGAAGAGATTGCAGGTAGTTTATGTAACAGCCCGATTTTGCCTGTATACAAGAAAGGCGACAATGCAAGCCCATACCGTTTCATAATTGATCTTCGTGCTATTAACAAAGTCGTCGCCCTACGATTTCCAATTGTGCCTGATGTAACAACGATACTAACAATGATCCCTGCCACAGCTACGCATTTTAGTGTTGTGGATCTAAAGAATGCTTTCTTTAGTATTCCTATACACAAGGAGAGTAGATATTTGTTCGCGTTCACCTTGGGGGGGTGTTCATTCACATTTACTCGTGCAACTCAAGGGTATACTGAAAGTCCAAGCATTTATAGTAGAGTTTTGAAAGAGCAGCTCGACACCCATGAATTGCCACCTACTTGTACACTGCTCCAGTATGTCGATGATTTGCTTTTGGCTGAAGATTCTGAGAGTGCTTGTAAAGAAGGCACTGTACTGTTGCTTGTTCATCTAGCTAAAAATGGTCATAAAGCTTCGCTCTAAAAATTCCAATATTGTTGTCAGGAGGTCACCTATTTAGGCTACCTCCTGTCAAAGGAGGGGAGAAGATTGACACCTGAAAGAATAAAACTCATTTCTGGCATGTCTTTCCAAATAGACAGAAGGAAGTCAGAGCCTTAATAGGTATGGCTTCCTACTGTAGGTTGTGGATCCCAAACTTTTCACTAGTGATAAAACCGATGTTGGCTTTGACGAAGAAGGGCATTTCTCTGCCACTGCCATGGAAATCGGAACATCAACGATCATTTGAGCTTGTCAAAACGGCGTTATGCTCTGCACCGGTTCTGGGTACTCCAAATTATGACAAGGCATTTGTGCTGTTTGTGCATGAATGTGATGGATGTGCTTTGGCTGTTTTAACGCAGGAACATGGAGGGAAGAATAGGCCGTGCGGCTACTACTCCTCCGCCCTTGATCCTGTCGCATGCGTTTTGCCGAGATGTTTGCGAGCTGTCGCTGCTGCTGCCGCGTCCGTAAAACAGAGTGAGGGAATAGTCCTAGGCCATGATTTAATTTTGATGGTACCTCACTCTGTAGATGTCCTATTGAATAAGACTCAAACGCAACACCTCACCTCTGCACGGCTGACAAGGTATGAATTAGTGCTGTTTGCCCCTCACATTCAAATTAAGAGGTGTTGTGTTCTTAATCCGGCTGAACTTCTACCTTTCCCGCAAAATACTGTTTGCGGTGACGAAGAATTACATGACTGTCTGTATACCACTGAACAGGAAACAAAGGGCAGGATTGATCTTATAGATACTCCTTTGGATAATGCAGAAGGGGAGCTGTTTTGTGATGGCTCCTGCTTCAAACTTCCAGATGGTACATCTACAGCTGCTTACGCAGTCACTATGTTGAGTACGGTTGTTGAAACTAAGAGAATTTCGCATAACTCTGCGCAGGCCGCAGAGATTATAGCGTTGACCCGAGCTTGTGAACTCTCCGAAGGGCGTATAGTAAACATATATACTGATAGCCAGTACGCCTTTGGGGTGGCTCAGAACTTTGGGAGGCTCTGGTCGGAAAGAGGGTTCCTAACCTCACATGGGACCAAGATTCAGCACGGTCCCCTGATAGTGCAATTGCTCTCGGCACTCTCACTCCCTAGGCAGTCAGCGATCATGAAATGTGCAGCACATCGGAAGGTCATAGATGATGTGGGAAAAGGGAACGCTTTTGCTGACCAGATAGCCAGGCAAACGGCTACAGACCTAAGTGCAGACATGTATGCTCTAAGGGAAACAAAAGATGCCTATGTAATGGATGAGGGTAGTGGGTCTGTGCGAGATATTCAAACTGATGCCACAATAGAAGAGTCTAAAAGGTGGGCCGAAGGAATGGGGAAACTGGATGATGATGGGTGTTGGGTGGATACATCTGAAGGAAAATGGTTGCTCCCTGATTCATGTGTGCTGGCAATGGTTATGATGGCACATGGTCCTACGCATGTGTGTGCTCAGCAGATCACGAAAATGTTAGAACAAGTATGGGTGAATGATAAAATTTCGAAGATTGCACAGCGCCATGTTCAGAATTGTATGATTTGCTTACAGCACAATGTGGGGAAGGGGACAGTAACTCCAAGGGGAAGCTTTGGGCCCCCTTCTCTTCCCTTCGAGGTCATCCACTTTGATTTTATCGAGATGGAATGGTGTAACAATCTAAAATATGTTCTTGTGATTATTTGTGCTTTTAGTAAATGGGTCGAGGCTTTCCCCGTTAAGGATGCTACTGCCAGGACCACTGCAAAGACTATGGTAAAATAATTCTTTCCACGATTTGGGCTTCCAAGGGTAATTTGGTCGGACAATGGTTCCCATTTTGTTGCAGCAGTAATTTTGCAGATCTGCACAGCGTTACACATTGAAAAACGATTTCACTCGGCAAGACATCCTCAAATTGCTGGGTTGGTAGAGAGACATAACGGTGTCTTAAAGAATAAGCTTGCAAAAACATGTGCCGACACCAAATTGAAATGCCCAGATGCCTTGCCTATTGTTTTGTTAGCCATGCCTACCACACCTCAAACTAAGACTGGGCTTTCTCCATTTGAGGTAGTGATGGGGAGACCTGCTAACATTTGGGGTCTTCCAAAGCCTAAAGCATTGAGGGAGGTAGAAAATGTATTGCTTGTAGACTACTGCAACCAGTTGACTAAAAACCTGTATTTCATTTATCATCAGGCTCACTCAGCTTTACCTGTACGGTTCACGGGCCCAGGACACGATATTCAGCCTGGAAGGTGGGTCCTAGTGAAGGCCTACGAAAGCTCTTCCTGTCTCGCTCCTCGCTGGAGGGGACCCTACCAGGTGCTGTTGGTCACTCGGACAGCAGTGTGGGTGGCTGGGAAAAAACACTGGATCCACGCGATGCATGTCAAGAAACTTCCTCACCCGACGCCACATGTTACAGAAGAAGCAGAACCCCTCGCTGATGCTACAATCTCTGATCTTGGAGTAGCAAACAGCGCTGTGAGTGCGTCAGAGAATTTCTCTGAGCCCGTGGAGCTTGGGGAACAGTCCATTTCGTCTCCACACTCTTTGGAAAAGTCACTTCCGGAAAACACTGTTTCACGTTCTGCGACTTCTGTCGCCTCCGATACGTCGCTTCCCTCAGGAAAAGACGTTACCTTCTTTCCGGATCAAACAGTTTTGGGTACCACCAGGTACGACCTTCGACGAAGAAAATAGAACTACGGCACAGGTTTTTCCGTGCATCTGAAAAGAAGAAGTGATTGAAAGTTTTCTCTTGTAAAAGAAAGTTCCTTTCGAACAAAAGGAAAAAAAGAGGGATTCTGCTGGCTAGGGTTGGGAAGGACTAAGAAGTCACGCGACCGTAGTGTCGCCAGCAACGAACATTGGGGTCGTCGATTGAGAAACTACGATGCCTGCCTCCTCCACCGCTGCTCCCCGCACTGGACTTGTAAATAAGGGGGTGACCAACTCGGACAACGAACAATGTGCCTGGGCCCCGAAAACGTATTGCTGCATTTTGTTAATAATAATTGGAATTTGTATAATTACTGCTGTGGGACATTGGTACTTCGAGGAAATTTACCCTCTAAAACCTCTACTGCCAATTGAGATTGTACCTACTGCTTTGACTCCCTCTGTACACCTTCACACTCTGTCACCTAGAGACTCCCAGCATAGACGAAAGTATCATAATAACACTTTAATGATAGTAATGAATTCAACTCATGCCATTTTTAATAAGAGTAATTGCTGGATGTGTACCCACTTACCGCAACATGGGAACAAGGGGCTAGGATGGTATATTCACCGTTTACCTTTAACGACTGCTTGCTATGCCTCTCTTAGAGCACTATTCTTTGGCCGTTGGAATGATAGCATCTCAGGGAACTTTGATGGAACTCATTTAAATGATTTTGAGAAACGTGAATTGACTCCCCTGGGATGCTCGCTTTTTGCAAATAGAAGTAAACCTAATGTTGCTTCTATTAGGCCGTCTGATAAACTATCTCTTCCTTTTCAAACTCTAATTTCCTTTAAAATGGCTCTGATAGGCAATAAGGACGCTGTGCCTCCTTCCTACTCTATTAATAATAGCCCCGATTCAGTCCCCTTTTGTGTACAAAGAAATGGCACTCGGCCAATGGGAGATTTTGAAGGTTGTATAAACATTGTGAATTTGACTGGAGAGAACAGGCCTCTGTATGTAGGGGGGCCTGTTTATTTCGTTTGTGGTAGTTCAGCATTTCCCTGGTTGCCCAAGGATTGGCAGGGAACCTGTTATTTAGGAATCCTGTTACCTGGGGTATTTGTAGCTAGTACATTGGAAGTTTCTAAGGCTCGCCCACGGCGGGACGAAGATGGGGATACCCCTGGGCAAGTATTGGGAGACATAGCAAAATCAGTTGTGCCCTTTTGGGGACAGATAGCAAACTCTGAAAATATTAGGGGACTAGCAAGAGTACTGGAGAGAACCATCAACCGGACCACGGATATACTCTACAATATGACACTAGAACAAAAGACAATAAGATTGGTAGCACTCCAAAATCGGATGGCATTAGATGTCATTCTGGCAGAACGTGGTGGAGTATGCAAATTTGTGGATCCGCTTGCTGTGTTTTCGTACCAGATTCCTCACCGACAATTTTCAAAGCAATACAGAACTTGCACATCCTTAGTTCTGAAGTGCATGTTCCTGTGGGAGATTGGAATATTAGCGCCTGGTTCTAGGATTCTCAGTGATCCTGGGGTTGGAAGGTGCTTTCTGTTATCCTGGTTATTTTGGGAATCCTGCTATTCCTTTGTTGCTGTTTTCAAAGTCTACCTAGTATATGTGCAATGGTAGGGGGATGCTGTGCTCAGGCAGTGAGCACAGTGGGGCACAAAATGTATGCCCAGATACAGCATCTAAAGAGTTTGTGTTACAAGAGGTTCTGATGAATGACCTAATAGCTATAGACATTACAGATAATGATTCAGGATGTATGGACGACAATGCATGGAGTTATTTGCAAAAGTATTAGAAATGATATTAGCACTTGGCATAGGCCAAAAGGAGGGTCTGTCGGAATTGAAACAATATTATGCCTCCTATCGAGCAATTGTATGTGTATTGGCCTACGCCAAGTTGTCTAAAACATCATATGCGAATAAACTCTGCGTCAAGGTCTTGATTTAGAGAAAGTAATGTAAGTCGCCATCTTGGATTAAGCCGCCATTTTAGGTGCTCTTGTAATGTGGAAGTCACCCTGAACATCAAAATGGAGGCCGAATGACATTCTGAGTAAGATTCTGGCCATTGTGACCTCTGTACACACGAATAATTAATATGCCTGCAGGCCACTTGTTGGGGTCGCGAACTGAGACCTTGTCCTATTGCTGACCTATGTGTAAATGTACAACTATATCAGCGAAACTAATCAAAATGCATATATTATAGGATTGACCTGGCAAGGAACCCATAGGCCCGAACCGTAGAATGGTTAACCCGCGAGGGGGTTGGCCAAAGGCTTGACAAACAATATAAAAAGCCCAAGTATTCCAATGTACGGTCTCTCTTACTAATGCATCGAACCTTCGTTGAAGTTCGTTACGTTACTCTGAGAGCCGAATAGCTATCCGTTTGTCAATTGACTTTGGTAACTGTTGTAGCTTTTAAATAAAGAACTTGTATGTTCTTTGTAACCTGTGTTGGTGTGTTTCTTGTGGGCTTCCCGTCCTCATATTATTTTTATGTTTTCACAAGGTGATCGCTTTGTACATGGTTCAGGTGACCCTGTGTTTGATCTGTTCAGAAACTACGTTACGTTCTACCGGGGTGTATGTGGGCATGTTGCTCATGTCCGGGAGGTAGGCTTGCAGTGCATGTTTCATTTGAGTGTAGTAGTACTGTTCTGCGAGTGGGAGAGAGAAATAGGATTGTAGAGTTTTGAATATAACCATCTTGCCCCCTCACACAACATCCCCGATCCTCGCTATCCCATGTGTCACCCAGATGGACAATCTGGGGAGCTTATTTATTTCAGGGAGGTATCTATTGTTCCACAGCAGTTGTACGGGTGTCAGCTTCATGTCCCATCCCATGTATTTGTGTGTCTCCACCCATATTCATGACAGATGTGACAGCATGGATGGGGGGGCACTAGGCGGCACTTTTTTAATAGTGTTTATCACTCTGATATGTGGCAGTGTTGAGTCCTCATGCAGCATGTCATTCACAACTACCAACTGACTGGCCCAGTAGTATGTTTGTAGTCTGGGCAATCCGATGCCTCCCTCCCAGATGGATCTTTGGAGCATGGTAAGTGCTATACGCGGGTGAACACCACACCATAACAGTTTCCAGAGGGCACAATCGATTTTCTAAAATTCATGCCTTGGGATGTGTAGCAGGGCATCTTGTAGAACGCGCAGGAATCGGGGAAGAGCAATCATTTTGAAAAGGGCTGCTCTGCCCAGTAGGGTTAGTGGTAGCGAGACCCAGTGATGAGTGTCCTCCAAGAAGCTCGTTATGATGGGATGCAGATTCACAGGTATGTAGTCTATGAGGCTTTTCATGATCTGTATGCCTAGCTAGCTGAATTGCTTTGTTTCAACACAGTAAGGACAGTTTACTGGTATTATGTTATTCGCCCTCCTATCGGGAATAATATAGATTTGGACCAATTATTCCGTAACCCGCTAAAAGCTCCATACCACTCTAGCAAATGTGTGACTGTGGGACAGAAGTTAACTGGGTCCTTTAAGTAAATTAGCAAGTCATCTGTGTACAGTGAAACCTTGTCCTCCCATACGTTCGACCATCGAAAGCCCTCCCATGACTCTGTCTCCCTCATCAATACAGCAAGGGGTTCTATAGCAATTGCGCAGATCTTGGCTGACAGGGGGCAACCCTGCCTTGTGCCCCTCCCCAGGATGAAGGGGTCCGACAACTAGCAATTGAACCTAATCCTCGCCCTCGGACAACTATAAAGGAAGTTTACCCAGGTCATAAATTGGTGACCAAAACCCATGCGGTGCATTATTTCCCATATAGCCTCCCAGTGCACTGAATAGAAGGCTTTTTCAAAGTCGATGGCAAGCAGTGCCAAAGGACTTCAAAGGGTGCTGCCTCTTTCAAATGCTGAATGTAGTCTGTATAGGTTGATACGGGTAGACCTCTGCGGAATTAAACCGCATTGGTCCGGGTGGATCAGAGATAAAAAATGACCTGTTGCAGTCGGTCAGCTAATACCTTTGCAAGAATTTTTGTTTCGCTATTCATGAAGGAGATGGGCCTGTACGAGCCACAGTTTTCAGGAGGTTTGACTACTTTTGGGCAGTACTATGATAGTGGCCTCTCTATGGTCCGGGGACAGGGAGCTCTGGTCTTGTGCGTTCTGGTACATGCGCAGCAGATGTGGGCGACCTCGCTTGCCCATATCTTCCTCCATAGCTCTACCAAGAAGCCGTTTGTACCCGGAGATTTACCGGATTGGAGTCCTGACATGGATGCTATCACTTCCTCCTCAGTGATCTCCTTCTCCAGTAGGCTTGATACACGATATTGTTGAGTCCTCTGCTAATTTAATGAAGGGGAATTGGGTTAAAGGTGGGTCTTCGTCGCTCCACTGCAGCAAAATTGAAACGTAATGTTAAAACTGCTGTGATCAATCTTCAGTCACCGGACCCGGTTCGGGGAAAAAAAATGATGTACCCCAGTTAAAGCCACTTGAGCCTAACAGAATAACAGGCTATTTTTGTGCCATTTTAGTGGACAAGCAGCTATATTTCCACAAATACATAGGGTAGTCAGATCGGAGTTGCCCCATGAGGCTCCTGTGCATGGATCCACTAACGTTATTAGTAACTCTAAGAGGGGGTAAATCTCTCGTAGCTCCAACTGTAATAACTGATCAAATTGATTTGCTATCGACATCCATTGACAAAAAACCACTCTCTGCTAAATCTCTGCATGAATCTTCATCGAAATTCATTGGGTCCAACAGAGGGGAACAATATCTTACATTCTTCGGCTACTTTTAATAATATTATTGGAGCACAACTGTCAGCAACACCGGATCTTCAGAGATTGCGCTTATCATCCAGCTCATCTTGTCACTATGATAGTGACACAGAGAGTACGGATGGGGACAATGAGGACCACAGATTATGGGTAGATGCCGGTTTTGATGTCTGTTAGAGTGCTGGGGGGTCAAGTGCAGCCTTCCTTGAATGCGATCATAGCCTCTATAGACTTTAGTGCTATGTACTAAAATGCACAAAGAACGGCAGGGAATGAAAACGATGTTGATTAAGATGGTAGATCTGGTCCTGAATTTATATGATCATAATGTGGAACCAAAGGTAATGTGTGTTCCTGTGGATGGTTCTGTGTCTGAGTTATTAGAATGCGTAGAGACTTTGAATATTCAATCAGTTGTTATTGATAACCATTTTTTAGAACCATCCGGCACTGCTATTGTCCTTACGAACCAAGCCCAACCTGCGTCAAGGTTAGAAAATGGAAATTTTGACTATGAGGGATCTTTATTGGGGGAAAGGAGACTGAAGCTTTATCAAAGGACATTTACTCCCAGTCCAAACCTACTAAAGGAAAGAAGACACTAAAGGGTAAAGGAATTGCCTTGCCTTATGCATCAAGGAAGATACTTCCTGACCTGCAACAAAGTGGTAATCCAAATAATCCAATTTTGATGGAGCGTCACAGTAACATGTTTAGCAATGTTCTGTTGATGGAACCAAAGATGACGACCCATAATAGTCAAGGCCAAACCGGTACAACGGTTACTAATGTCCTTTCTGATGGCACAATGCAAAGTAGATGTTCAAGTGTTATGCGCCAGCCGGGGGTCTGGCACATATGGCCGCGTTTTCGCATCGGAGGACGTACGTTGCCATCATATCTTTCAGTGTAGCGGTCTAGTGTTTCTCCACGCACGGCCGTAGGCTTTTAGCCATGCCCCCTTTTGCTGCCGTTGCGTTGCAACTGTTTTGGTCAGCTTCCCTTGCCCTTGCCAACTGTTGTTGCTATACGCTCTTTTTCTTTTCACTCCTTTTTTACTGCTCCCCTTGTTTTTCTTTCCTTTTTCTGATGGGCCTTTCATCTCCTGTTCAGCCCTGCATTTCCCTCTTTTCTCCGTCTCGAATATTTTCTTCCCTCTCGCTCCTGCACGTCTCAATCTCTGCTGTTTCTCTGGCTTACCTTTGCTCGTGTGAGTCTCTCCTTTCCCTCTTCTTTTCCTGTAATCTTCAATGTTCTCTGCTTCCCTTTTCTTTTCCTTCCGGATATTATTGTTTCCTCCAAGTCACCTTCATTTCCCCGCTTTGGTGGTGAATCTTTTGAGTTACTCCTGTCTGCGAGCCATTTGAGAGTTCTGCCGTCTTTTCCACCACAGAGCCTACTGTCCAGACGGATATCACTGGCTGATTGCTTCCTTGGGTTTTTTTCTGCCAGTTTTAGCTTTTTCCCCAAGAACTTTCCCTTCTCGGGAGGGGGTCACCGACAAGGCTCCTTGCTAAGCCTTCGCGGTGGCTTCCATTCGAGGAAGGAGCACACCTCGAACAAGGAAGAAGAGGGATTACCGAGCCAGACGATCTTTGAGCCCTGAGAGTCACGAAGAAGCCCAAACAGGTGAGGAGGAGGAGGAGTGAAACTGGGATATACAAGAACCGCTACAAGCAGAGTCTGACAGATTGCAACGCCAAGACCCTCAACCAGTAGACATGGCTTCTGCTGAACAATTGCAGGAGCTGGTTGCAGCAGTTCACAATCTTTCGGTGGAGATGCAGAACATCAAAGCCAAAAACAATCTCCTAAAGCAAATGATGGTATCAAGAGAACCCCCTAACACGATCTGCCTCCCATGGCATTGTCCTCCAGGAAATTTGAAGGGGCACCAAAGAAGAAGCTAAAGGAGTTTCTAGATGTATGCAGAGTATATTTTCCTTCAGGAAACGCAACTATTCTACGGATCACGCCAAGGTGGGGTTTCTAGTCTCAAATATGTCTGGGAATGCCTTAGCTTGGGTTACTCCGTTAGTGACGGGAGAAGATCCTGTTCTCCAATACTTTGGGGCCTTTATAGAACTATTTAAACACACCTTTGAAAGACCTGAGATAACCCAATCAGCATGTGAAGACATTCTAGACATACAGCAGGGTCAAGCTGATGTTTTGTCCTACATTTCTTCATTTAAAAGATTGGCCACTGAGACGGGGGGGGTCAGAACAGACTCAGTTTGTATTATTCAGACGGGGTTTGCGAGAGGAACTGAAAGATAAGCTGGCTCGAGCACCCCACCCAACAACATTGGCGGACCTTATGTCGGCTACTATCCAAATTCAATTTTGGATGCAGGAAAGACGCCACGAAAGGTGTCGTAATCGACCATTTTTCCTAGGAATCTCTCGCCTCCTCCTCCCATGCCTGTTTCCAAACGGACTGATGAACCTATGCAAATAGGTACTGCTCATCCTTTGCTTACTCCCGAGGAACAAAGGAGAAGGAGAGAACTAGGCCTCGGGGCCTATTGTGGTTAAGACCAACACCGAATCAGGAACTGTCCAGAATTACCAGTCAGACATTCGGAAAATGACAACCCACAGACGTAGAAAGGGCGGGAACCCGAGGGGATGGATATAGTCCCTATGTGTCCATGGCCTCCCTGCCAAAATAACCTCTTATAGAGGGAGCCAGTATATTTCGAAGTTTTGGAAGTCCCTCTGTCAAAACTTAGGTATTGAACGTGCTTTATCCTCAGGGTACCATCCGCAGACCAATGGAAGACTGAGAGGCTGAATGGTACCCTTGAACAATACCTCTGCTGATACATCAACATGCAACAGGATAACTGCGTGTCCTTGTTACCAACAGCGGAATTCTCATATAATAACGCCAAACATTTGGAGACCGGAATGTCACCATTTTTTAGTACCTATGGGTTCCACCCCTGTTCAATTTTTCCAGTGACCGATGTGCAATTGTCTTTACTGGCAGTAGAGGACAGTCTGTCCAATATACAAGAAGCACATGCCACAGCTAAACGCAGTTTAGCAGACAGCCTGCGAACCGCCAAAGCTCATTCTGATAAGCATTGCCAGGAGGTTGCGGACTGGAGAGTGAGCTCCAAGGTTTGGCTTTCCACAAAGTATCTGCCACGATGGGTACATCCCACCAAACTATCCCCACAATTCACAATTCATTGGGCCTTTTTCCATAGCTGCCAAAATTAACCCGGTAGCATTTCGGCTTAAACTCCCTCCTAGCTTGAATCATGTTCATCCGGTTTTCCACTCTTCCTTGTTAAGAGATGCTCAACATTCACGTTCCTCTTGCCCTGTGGCAGTACCTAAGCCCTTGGCTACCAAAGAGGAATATGAGGTTTCTAAGGTTAGGGACTCAGGAATACCTTATACACTGGAAGGGGAATCCCAGCTCTGAGGCTTCTTGGGAGCCTCTGTCTCATTTTTGGGCATCACTTCTTCTTAGACAATTTCATTGTGCCTATACTGGCAAGCCGGGCGGGTGTGCGTAGGGGGGGGGGGAATGCTGTTATGCGCAGGCTGGGGGTCTGGCACATATGGCCGCGTTTCCGCATCGGAGGACGTATGTTGCCATCACGTCTTTAGGTTTAGCGGTCTAGTGTTTCTCCATGCACAGCTGTAGGCTTTTAGCCACGCCCCCCTTTGCTGCTGTTGCGTTGCAAATGTTTTGCTCAGCTTCCCTTCCACTTGCCAACCATTGTTGCTATACGCTCTTTTTCTTTTCACTCCTTTTTTACTGCTCCCCTTGTTTTTCTTGCCTTTTTCCACCGGGCCTTTCATCTCCTGTTCGGCCCTGCATTTCCCTCTTTTCTCCAGCTCGTATATTATCCTCCCTCTCGCTCTGGCACGTCTCTATCTCTGCTGTTTCTCTGGCTTACCTTCGCTCGTGTGAGTCTCCTTTCCCTTTCCATTCCCTGTCATCTTCAGTGTTCTCCGCTTCCCTTTTCTTTTCCTTCCGGATATTATTGTTTCCTCCAAGTTACCTTCATTTCCCCACTTTGGCGGTGAATCTTTTGAGTTACTCCTGTCTGCGAGCCATTTGAGAGTTCTGCCATCTTTTTCACCATGGAGCCTACTGTCTAGACGGATATCACCGTCTGATTGCTTCCTTGGGGTTTTTTGCTGCCAGTTTTGGCTTTTTCCCCAAGAACCTGCCCTTCTCGGGAGGGGGTCACCGACAAGGCTCCTTGCTAAGCCTTCGCGGTGGCTTCCATTCGAGGAAGGAGCACACCTTGAACAAGGAAGGAGAGGGATTACCGAGCCAGACGATCCTTGAACCCTGAGAGTCATGAAGAAGCCCAAACAGGTGAGGAGGAGGGAACCTGAGAAATACAGGAACCGCTACAATCAGAGTCTGACATCAAGGTCCTATGGAAAGATGGCTACATTCTGGTTGTAGTGGCGCACAACAAGAAAATAAATCACTGATCTCTACAATTATTCCTCACATACATAATGCAATTAGCAATGGATTTATAGCACCAGGAACTGGTGATATGATTTGTGGTTTTAAAGGGGATACCAATATAGAAATATGTATGCTAATGTGCCCACTCTGGCCCAAAAGATTGGAAATAGGTCTAGTCAAACTTGTAATGTAGAGGGAACTTATGTCATTATCATCTAGTCCATATATGAATAGAAGTTTTATTATGGATCTTCTACATCGAAAACCAGCACTTAGGAATGTACGTAGAACGGATATAACAAGGATTGCTCTTCCAGCTTGGCTTAGCCCACAAATTGGGCTCTGGTTGAATGTATTTCTCCAGTCATTACAGCCCTTTTTAATCTTTCTTACTACAAACTAAGAAAGATGGGTTTCCAACGTACTGTTTGTCGGAAACTGGGAACTATATTGATTCTGAATTATCTTCTAGTGTACAGCAAACCATGAGTAACTATTTTTGTCATATGGGATTAATAACTCAAATGTCCCAGCAAAAAAAAACAGGGTCCATGCGTCTAGGAACTAAAACAACTCCATGGTGGAAGGATTCCCTTCTTCATTTTAAATCATGCCCTACATGAATCCCTGGAAATCAAGCCCAATTACAATGGGCTTCTTGGAATACGAGGGGATTTAACTCATTTTTAGAAAAACCTCTGGGTCTGAAGATGATAGATTCATATTTCTTTTGCAGGAAACTTGGTTAACTGATAGTTTCATTATTGATGGGTTTAATACTATCTGTACTCCTGCAAAGCAAAATACACGTGGTCGCCCAATGTGAGGCTTGGCTAAAGGGGAAGAATCTTTCCTACATTTTAAACACTTTCTGGTGGGCATATTTTGTTCCTATGTCTCATCGGCAGTTCTATATGACAGGAGTCAGTTACACATAATGGCTCTAATCATACTTGTATATAAACCACCAGGAGAGAAATGAGGAAAGTTGAATGAACCCATTGGTTGATATACTCACCATCCGTTAGAGAGGGTCGTTATTGAAGGTGATTTTAATGACCACATGTTCCCGAATGAGGGAAGTGATGAGATTTTAATCACTAACAATGGACCTAGTTTAAGAGTAGGCCCCATCGCAAATTCTTGAAAACAAACAGATGGAGGTAATATCAAGAAACATATAATCTAGTTTGCCTCAATCGTAAGGCAACATTCCATTCATCTGTAGGCAGCACATGGACCAATGGAACTTCTTCATGTATTGATTATGTGTTTATTAGTCAATAGTTATGGCCATTCTTTAGCCCTATTACATTGGTGCAGCCTAACCTTAGTGATCACTTGGTACTGACGTGGGTATGTTCATTGGGAAATACACAGCTGAGTACAGGCAGAAAAAGTGTCTTAAAGGTCTCCATCAATATTCAGGGAAACTGAATATATTGGTCAGATATAAATGCCGGAAAGCGTAACTATCTCAAAAACAATGGTTTAAAATTGATCTTGAGTGAGTTATCCAGTCACGAGTGGACCGGAACACCACACTGATGCAATCTTTCCATCATTTTAAGTTGTGCAGAATGAACAAGGTGAAGAAGAGGAGTGGGCGTAGCCCATTTGAATATCAGAAAGAAAGAGCTATGGCTGTGAAACACATTGATCTCTCTAACTACTAAATACAAAAACTTGGCTCAACAACATCGAAGCTCGTTGTACAGGGCTAACTGGAGGTGCATGTTCAAATTGCTTCATCCAAATCGTTTGGTCCTTTTCTAGGTCTTATCTGGCAGGTATCTGTGCAAGAATTGAACCCTACTTCTGAGAGATCTTGGTTATTGTATATGGGGCATCTATTCCACGATCCATCACTAATTGAAATTTCCATTCCTGTTTGCCTTGGGATTCAGAGTAGATTATATTGAATTGGTAATTAAGAAACTCAAAACCTCTACGGCCCCCCGATCTGACACCATTCCTAATGTTTTATTTCAAAGTAATTCATCTAAATGAGTGGGGATCTTGGCTGTCTGATTCTGCAAGATATTGTCAACTGGCCAGATTCCTGATAGTTGGAGGGAGTCGATAATGATCCCTGTATACAAAAAGGGCGGTGTTGATGATCCCTCCAACTATCGGCTCCTAGATATGAACGATTGCAGTGCTAAGATTTCTGCAGCATTGTTGTTAAAAAAACATAATATATGGACAGAGACTAGGGGACTCTTACATAAATGGCAAACTGGTTTTCATAGAGGTTATAGTACATCTCATAACAACTGTGAACTACAGTATTTGTTTACTGATACAATTTGTTGTAAGAGTAATCTCTACCTATGTCTGATCAAACTTTTTAGAGCTTTTGACACTGTATTTCACCCCCAAAAACACTGGTACAAGTTATTGCAATGGGATATTGACCCTGTAGTTCTACATTTTGTCAAAGCTTTTTTATAATGATACAGTTGTGTCAATACGGCTGACAAAAGATGGAAGTTTAAAACCAATGTTGGCTGAAAACAGGGGTGCATATTTGCACCCCTGTTGTATAACCTTTATACTTCTGACTTGGATAAGTATTTGGGGGATGTAAGAAATGTTGCACCATGTATTGGTATCCATTTAATACCTTGGCTGGTGGATGCCGATGACACTATTCTCATGGATATTATACTGGTTGGCTTGCAGCGTTCCATGAATGCCCTGGGTACATATGCAAAAATCAATAATCTGTCTGCTAATACATCAAAAACTAAAGTTATGGTAGTAGGCAGTAGAATGAGATGTGATGGTTCATTTGTGCGGAAGCTGAATGATGTTAATCTTGACATTTTAGGTTGCTATACCTACTTGTGCTGCCCTATTAGTATATCACTGACTTTCTCATATTATGGTGACCTTATATCAGCTTGTATACTGAAATGATGGTTATTAATGAAGCGATTTGTGGCAAGTTCACAGGGAATAATATTGAAGGCCTGACAAAGACATACCAAACTAGTATTATTCCGGCATTGACATTTGGTCTGGAACTGTTGCCAGAGGCATATGTGGGTTGGCTAGATAGATTTGAGGGCAAAATAATGACATCTATATTGCAGATGCCCAAAGCCACCCCAATTGAAGCCTTAAATTATGAATTAGGCCTACATTCACTTCGGGCTCAATGGTTACTGAAGAAATGTAAGCTATATTGTGCCTTATCGATTCCATTATCACATGACAATACATTAATGGGTCGGACAGATTCCATATGGACCCCCTAAACACTTTTGAGAGCATTGAAAAATTCAGCTTTGTCCCATTCTGATGATATTAACTTCACAATGGACACTATGCATGAAAGGCCGGATTATATAAGTGCACTTAAAAAGAAGATCTGGGCATGGGATAGAGTTGATTCTATGGAAATGTTACACAGCAAATGGTGCTATTATGAATATACACAACAGGTGTTTGCTACAAAGGGCCTGTGTTCTTACTTGTTGAAGCTATGTAATCCTAAAATGAGGGAATTTATTATCTACCTATGATTAAACATTTTGCCAACATATGAGTATGTGGGAGGATGGTATGGTGTTCCATATCTGGATCGTATATGGAGATATGTCATGCCTCTGCGGAAACAAATAATCTTATTTTAACCCAGTGTCTGCATTAAAAATACAATATCAGAAGGCTTATTCATCAATGGCTGCTAAGCTTGAAAATATGCAGACAGACCAATTTTGGAGTAGCCTATATGGAGCTACCTCATTGGTAATTACTGGGGCAGGCTACTGTGTTTGGAATGAAGCTGTGAAATCATTGTTGGGACACTAGTTGATGGTCGTATGGAAATTGTGCTTATGTTTATACTATTGAATGATTAATTGTGTAGGATATTTTATGTATTATAATGATGAAATAATTATAATGTCTATGTTTGAATGAATTATTATAATTCTACAGTATTGTGCATTGTCTATATGTGATCCCAGATGTACGCACAAGAACTAGGCTTATCCATTGTTTTATTTAGTTAAAAAAGGTTTTACTAAATATTATATTAACATAATACATGTAAAAATAACATGTGTTAAAGACTTATGACTTTATCTTTAGATATGATATATTTTTCATACAATCTATAAAAAATAAATAACTATTAATAAACATGTGTCATATAAAAGTAATATAACACAAAAGGCCAAAATGTACATTAATTCAAAATCAGCATTTTAATTAAAACCTATTGCCTATAATATGTATATGTGTAGAAATGTATTGAAACTGAAAACCGAGATAAATCTGACGAACGAAGACACTCTTTAACATTAGACCAAAAATCAATATGTTTCTTAGGTTTAGTAGATCTGCATATTAATGAGTTCACAGAAACCCTCCTTATGAAACAAGTCCATTCCCAACAAGAATGAGTATTTCATGTTTATATGTCTTTCCCATTGGATATGATGTATTTGATGGGCACATAAATTAAATTATTAAATAATAATTAATTTTGGAGTGTGATGACTTTTCAATATCTTTTAATTGACATATCATTTTACAAGACAGAGTTTCAGAAATTGAAAGATTAGGAAAAAGCTTCTCACAAGAAGTCCTATATAAAAGGACAGTCAAATATTGCATGTTTTAAAGAACCTACTTCACTACTAAAATGTCCATATGTGTCCGAAGGTATGATTTACTTTTAACATTTTAAGTGGTGACGAACAACATTTATGTAATAAAATAAATTCATAAAATCAATTGATCTGATACATTGACCCAGGTAATACTCCACTGTCATTAGGCAACCAAAAACTGTCCAAATCAGATGATGAATTACAGATTTTAAGAACAGTATTCCATTCAACTTGAAGACTATAGAAAACACAATACTGAGTCAGATATAACTTTCTATAAACCTTAGAAACTATGGGATCGGAATGAGAAAATGTGTTCAAAGGTAATTCCATTTCTGAAATGAACAAAATAGGATTACAATTATCAAAGTAATCAACAATTTCATATTTCATAATGTTGCAATTTTAAAATGTATTTATGGCCGCACAAAAGCAACCTGAAGTTGACTAAAAGGAGGAAAAGTGTTATCCATAAATATATCATTTAAATAAAACATACCATCTGCAATCCATACTTTGTGAGCTGTATAGTCTAATTTGTATGTATTTTGAGGAGTATAGCATATATATGTTGTTTTTTGTGTTTAATAGAAACAAAAAAACATCTTGTCATATTCCAACAACATTTCCTTTGTGAACCTAAGCAAAGAAGAAATGTTTCTAATAGAACACATTTCCTTTTTAACTTAGTAAGGAGTGGAAGAAGCATTAACACATTTCTTTTAAGCTAAAGTCATCTGTTGATATAATTATTTCAAGAGATGTAAACCATTAACTTGTTTGTCTAATAATACAAGATGTATGACACATGTTAAAGACTGCAATTACCCCACCTCCTACGTCTTTTGTGATTTAAGTTCAGAGTTTTCTGTCTTGGATCTTTTATTATGCAAAATAAATTTAAGAATCATGGAATCAATAGAATTAAAGTAAAACCTGGGTTATTTAAGAGAAAGCATAATTAACTGTCTAACACTTTTGGGACAATTGCTAATTTAATGACTCCAAAACAACCCCACCAACCCAGAAAATAGGGATGATCCTTTCTCTAGAGAAGACTCACCTGGTTTTAATATCATCACTAAATAAAAGGCCCACAAAAGAAAATGTATGTGCATTTCCAATGATGCAACTATTTATTAAGAGGGGAATACTCAGTGTGACATAACCTGCAAAAAGGCCCTGTCAGGGGAGAGAGGGCCACAACAGTGGAGAACCCACCCTAAACACCCAGTGCCTGTGTGTATGTGGGCAGGCCCCTTTAATCCCCACCTTACATACAATGTTGGCGGCCTCCCCTCCACCGAAGAATGCCAGTGGGGAGGAGCTGCTTTGCAGAGCAGCCAGAGGGAGACGCCGAAACAGTGCAGATGTGGTCTTTACAATGCCATGGGGTGTGGCAAACTGGCCAACACCAGCCGTCCAGCAACCACACAGCAGGGGTGCAATGACCAAGACAACACCAGTCTCTACAAGAGGTGGAACGCACAGCTCCAGCTAACAGTGTCAGCCTCTAGGCCACCAGAGATTGGCTTAGTGACAAAAGGCCTTCAGAGAGGCCAAACTCAGCCACTAAACCAACAGGGATATTTTAGAGACCCGGAAGGACAGCAGGTCCATGGGAGCCAGTGAAGGTTCCATGTCAGATATGCAGCAGGGAGGGCTGGGGCTTACAAGCCCTTATGAAGCCTCTCATTCTCCCCAAAGCATTCCCCTGTCAGGCATCTGGAGACAGGTAAGTATGTTCGATAGAGTACATATCCAATCCAGGAGGGGTGGGATATGTAAGTAAGTGTGTGTGAATGCACGAGTGTGGGTTACTTGGGAGAGGACAGGAGGTGTGGAAGGATGTTTGAGAGACTAGAGGCGGTGAGAGCGACCAGAGTTCAGAAGCTATTGGAGAGAGGGGGCCTCATTCCGAGTACGGCGCTAACCAATGGCGCTATTAACGCCTTGGTTGACGCCGTACCCGGACCGGCAGCGCCTTGGTGGATGGCGGAATTACCGCCCCATTCCAAGGTTGGCGGGGCGGTAATTCCCCATTCACCAAGGCTCTTCCCCATTCCCAAATGAGCCCCCATAGGGCTCAATGGGAATGGGGAAGATGCAAATAACGGTGACCGTTCATTACGGTCACCGTTATTGGCTTGGAGGCCCCTTTGCGCCCTCGACTTTAACATCTGCTCAAAGCAGGCGTTAAGGGCGAGGGCGCAAAGGGAACTCGGAATATGGCGGTAAGGGATTACCGCCACCGGTCTCGTTACCGGTGGCCGCTATCCCTTACCGCCATACTCGGAATGAGGCCCAGGGTGTCTGTGGAGTGCATGTGTGTAAGAGTGGAGAGTGTGAGGAGTAGAGGTGGAGAAGGAGTAGTGGAGTAGTAGTGGCAGTGGTAGTGGTAGTAGTGGAGGTGGTAGTAGTTGTGGTAGTGGGAGAAGGAAGTGGTAGTTGATAGTAGCAGACAGTAATAAGTGTTATTGAGGGGGACTCATAGTAGAGAGAGGGAGAGCAGTGGTTGCAAGAGTTAGTAGATTTAGTAGAGAGAGGGAGTAGCAGTAGAGGAAGAGAAGAGGGATAGGGAGTGGGAAAGAAGAGTAGCTAGTGGTAACTGTAAAGAGAGAGAGATTATCAAGAGAAATAGCAAGAGGCAAGTAAACAGAGTGAGAGGATGGAAGGAAGAGAAGATAACAGCAGAGGTAGACAGGGTAGATGAAGAGGGACAGTTTTAAGTAAGATTGACAGTGAGAACAGGCGTAATAAGAGAAGTAAGATCAAAGGGTGAAGGTGGAGTGGTAGACTGAGAGATTGGAGGGACATTAGTACAGCGGGAGGAGAACATTGGTTGAGATTAGTGTAGAAATGAGTCAGGAAAGAACAGGCATGCAAGACAGAAGAGTAATACAAGGTGAAAGAAGGCACCATCCCTCACTCCCTTAGACTACTAAGCAGGATAGGAAATGGAAAGTGAGATGACCCCAAGGGATATAGTTAGCCCACATCTTAGGGAAGTCATACTTTTCGCCAGAAAGAGTGAAAGACAACATGCTCAGCCCTGATAATTACCTGAAAAATCTTGGTCCAAGCTATTTGTAAAGTACCAATAAACAATCCTGGACTTACTACCAGAGTCAGTGGGGTTGTTTGTGGTGGGCCACCCGTTACATCAGATTATTACCATATATATGTATAACCTGAGACATTTGAATATTAGATAATATCCAAAACAAGTGTCATGGAAGTAACTGAATCAGAAATACCTAGTAGTAAATAATTTACTCAAGCCATGAATCTAATATTAGCATTGTGTAGAGAAATAATCCAAACAACATACTTGGGTAGTCTAGGATTCGAATATTAACATAAATACATAAGAAGTAAGAGGACAACCTTGCTGTGTGACTCTAGATAAGAAAAGGAGGGAGAAAAAGAACCATTACCAAAAAAGCCAACCGATCAGGAGGTGCATAGAGCTGCGAGCATACCTATGAAATCAGAACTAAAATGGTAATGATTTAACACAATAATTATAAATTGCCATGAAACCTTAACAACAGTTTTATCTATATCTATGCTAATAATCCATCAGGAAATATAATGTTATTGCATGAGAAACTACATGACCTAATAACGTAGTATAATCTATGGAAAATCAATTCTTGTTTGTCATTAAATCTACCTGATCAAAATCAATAACTGTATGAAAACAGTGTGATAGACAAGAATCTGGTATTTTTGCAATGATATTTAACTCATGATTAAGAAGTGAAATTGGTCTATAATTAGATATCAAAGTCAAATATGTATCCATTTAGGTATGACTATCAATATCCCAGCCTCTGTCAAAGTACCAGTCAAAACATGTGTGTCTGAAAAGGATTGAAAACATTTGTGCAAATGAGAAAAGGAAGATCACTAAAAGTTTTATAAAATTCCATAGGAATACATCCAGGCCTGAAGATTTGTCAGATTTTAAAGAAGTAATATCCTCTATGATTTCTTTTTGTGATAAAAAGGGGGTAAGATTATTTTTATCATCATTAGATATTTTTGGCAGAATACAAGTTCCTAGAAATAGTTAATGGATTGGTCATTCACAATACTATTATCTATTATTATCTATATATATCTATATATATCTATATATATATATATATATATATATATATATATATATATATATATATTTGAACAATATGTCATGAATTATTGGATAATATCGTTATTAAATAAACTGAATGACCTAAACCTCTTTGAATTGCTGAAATATGAGCTCTACGTCTATTTGTTTTGTAATTACTTTACACAATTCTATCTTATTTCTTGCCATTGAAATAATATGCTTCCTTATCACTAGTAAACATATAACCTGCTTTCTTACTTAATGGCCAATTACATTCAAAGCATCATTTTTGTAAAGCAAATACATTGTATTATCACGTGAAGAGAAAAATAAAGGCTCTACTTGTGCAATTTATTTTTGCAATACAGTAGGTTTTACACTAAGGGGCCGATTCATGGAACAAACGTGCGCCGAAAATCTTCGCGCAAGCATGCGCAAGCATTCATGGAAGTCCCTGCGCGTGTTCACCGCGGGATGTGCGCCAAACCCATGCATGGCGCACAAGTCACTGCAACATCGCGAAAGGCGTGCGCGACACGCACAGTGAAAGCGCACAACCTCAGCGCACACACCAGAAAGTGGGCGGGACATGGGGCGTAACGCGCGGAATGGGGAACAACACGGGAAAATAAGGGCGTAACTGGGGATGTACTGCAGGGAAGCAGACGGAACGCCCACACGCACTCGAACCACACGTATTCATGGAATCGAATAGGGCAAAGCCACGCACAGGCAAAGACACGCACAAGCTGAAACACGGCCGCCACACGAAGGCAGGTGGTAGAGTCCCAGCGCATCAAAAAAGTGGCGCGCGGGAAGTCAAATACGCGATTGAGCGTGGTACGTGGATTTCAGGGGTGCGCGAGAAATTCTACACGCGATTGGCCTGGATACGTGTATTACAGGGGTGCGCGAGAAAATCTACACGCGATTGGTCTGGGTACGTGGATTACAGGGGTGCGCGAGAAATGCTACACGCGATTGGCCTGGGTACGTCTATTACAGGGGTGCGCGAGAAAATGTACACGCGATTGGGCTGGGTACGTGGATTTCAGGGGTGCGCGAGGAATGCTACACGCGATTGGGCTGGGTACGTGTATTACAGGGGTGCGCGAGAAAATCTACATGCGAATGGGCTGGGTACGTGGATTTCAGGGGTGCGCGAGAAATGCTACACGCGATTGGCCTGGGTACGTGTATTACAGGGGTGCGCGAGAAATCCTACACGCGATTGGGCCTGTGCGAGTGGGGCAGTGTATTACGTGGGTGTGCGGGAAGTTGAAGAGGTGAATTGCCAGTGTGGGTCCTCCCAGGTCTCCCCTCTACCCCCTCCACGACCTCTGCAGGCAGCCCACACCACAGGGGACTAGCCTGCACCCCTGGTCATGTCCCGCAGGCAGCCCATCCACCATGGACATGCCCCCCAGCCAAGCCACATGTCCCCCTGCACCCCCACCCCCCAGCACTGTGGGGCACCTGCCAGCAGGCCCCCAACCATGTCCCACTCATGTCCCCCTGCACCCCCACCCCCCAGCAGGCCCCCACTCATGTCCCCCTGCACCCCCACCCCCCAGCAGGCACCCACTCATGTCCCCCTGCACCCCCACCCCCCAGCACTGTGGGGCACCTGCCAGCAGGCCCCCAACCATGTCCCCTTGCACCCCCACCCCCCAGCACTGTGGGGCACCTGCCAGCAGGCCCCCAACCATGTCCCACTCATGTCCCCCTGCACCCCCACCCCCCAGCACTGTGGGGCACCTGCCAGCAGGCCCCCAACCATGTCCCACTCATGTCCCCCTGCACCCCCACCCCCCAGCAGGCCCCCACTCATGTCCCCTTGCACCCCCACCCCCCAGCACTGTGGGGCACCTGCCAGCAGGCCCCCAACCATGTCCCACTCATGTCCCCCTGCACCCCCACCCCCCAGCAGGGCCCCACTCATGTCCCCTTGCACCCCCCCCCCAGCACTGTGGGGCACCTGCCAGCAGGCCCCCAACCATGTCCCACTCATGTCCCCCTGCACCCCCACCCCCCAGCAGGCCCCCACTCATGTCCCCTTGCACCCCCACCCCCCAGCACTGTGGGGCACCTGCCAGCAGGCCCCCAACCATGTCCCACTCATGTCCCCCTGCACCCCCACCCCCCAGCACTGTGGGGCACCTGCCAGCAGGCCCCCAACCATGTCCCACTCATGTCCCCCTGCACCCCCACCCCCCAGCAGGCCCCCACTCATGTCCCCTTGCACCCCCACCCCCCAGCACTGTGGGGCACCTGCCAGCAGGCCCCCAACCATATCCCCTTGCACCCCCACCCCCCAGCAGGCCCCCACTCATGTCCCCCTGCACCCCCACCCCCCAGCAGGCCCCCACTCATGTCCCCTTGCACCCCCACCCCCCAGCACTGTGGGGCACCTGCCAGCAGGCCCCCAACCATGTCCCCTTGCACCCCCACCCCCCAGCAGGCCCCCACTCATGTCCCCCTGCCCCCAGGTCCTGACGAAACGCAATCATGGCAGTAATGGGCAGCATACCCAGCACAAACACCCAGCCAAGGATTGCATCCACCCACATAGTAGATGCAATTACATGATACAACCCCAATGGCAAGTATGTAAATGAACACATGTCTGTCACACACACATACACAATGGGTGCAAGTGAATGTCAAAACCCATATCATGACATGCATGAAACCAATGAGAAAATACCACAAATGTAAGTAATAAATATATGTATTAAAGATGAAAATGAAGTAAAGAAAAAAAACACACAACAATGGGGATGACAAAACTAATGGTCCATGTCCGAGAACTAATAGAAAAAATCAAAAAACAAAGGAATCCAAAAACTAATGTAGTCCAAAGCAAAATAATGGGGGGGAAAAATAAGGAAAAACCATTGCCTCATGGTGAACGGAAATATAAATCCAACAAATGTTTTCCAAACATCAAACTATGTACAAGAAGATCCCAGGGTCCATGAGCCCAACACCATAAATAAAACCTACTACTACTAACCAATGAAAAAAATATATACAGAAAAGTGGCCATTGTCCGAGCGGTCCAAAAAAAACTTAAAAAATAAAGGAAACCTAACACTAACTAACTAAAGAACTATATACAATGGCAGCGGGCAAGTCCTGCGGCTCACTCTGTGATGTTGCCGGCCAGGGCATCATCGAACTCCATGTCGATGTCCCGGAGGCGGGACTCTGTCCTGGCCCCGAGGTCTCGCAGGGACAACCCCGTGTCCACCTCAAACTCCCTGCGAGCTTCCTCGAGGCACTCGGCCCGCCTCAACGCCCGACGCATGGAGAACTCCGCCCTGACCATGGTGAGCCGCTCCTCTTCCACCCGCTGCCGCTCCGCACCTATCCGCTGGACCAACTGCTCCCACACGGAAGACACTGCCATCCCAGGGTTCACCTGCCCTCCGGCCGATGCCTGCCCCTCTGATCTTGATGGCCCCGAGCCATGATGCCTCCCACGTCGAGCCTGCTGCTGCCTCCGACGCCACTGCCTCTGCCAGCACGACGGCATCCAGGATGATGGAATCCACCGATGCCGTTGTGCACGTGCCCTGCCAGATGATGCCGGCACATCCTCCATCTGCAGGGGGACAGTTGCTGGTGTGTCCACCCCTGCTGGACCTTCGACTCCCGACTGTGGCAGGGATGGGGTCCCCACCGAGCTGGCTGCGTTGGTCGGGGCAGGTCCACAGGGGGCCCTGGTGGCATCTGGGCCGGAAGACGGCATGGAGCACGACTGGCGCATAGCCCCCACAGAGGAGGAGAGGGTCGCCAGAAGGCCACACACATGTAGGAAACCCCCGACCATGGCGGCTCCCAAATGGTTCACGTACGCACGGTGCTCTTCGTGATGATGTGCATGCTCCTCCCGGGAAGCATGCACCTCATCACGAATGCCAGCCGTGCGCAACGCGACACCAATCAGGACCCTCTCCACACGGCCAGGGGTCCCCTCGTCCGCAGGTAGAGGAGTGTCAGATGACATGGACATCTCCCCTACCTGCGGACGGGCCTGGGATGGGGCATCCCTGCTGGTGCATGGTGGTGCAGTCACAGTGTCAGGGACAGTGACATGCACAGGCACCTCCACGGCGACCTGTGCTGCCTCCTGCCCCTGGCCCTGGACTGCACCACTTGCACCAGCGGGGATGCCCCCACCAGGCCCCATGTGTGGCTCAGTAGCGGCCTCCTCCCCCTCTGTGGAAACCACCAACCTGGATGTCTCCACGCCGTCTTCCGCCGGTGCAAGCCCCTGTGGGGGCTCACCCACCCCTTCCGCTGCAGCCGTGGCGGCATCCCCGCCGCTCTGCTCCACAGCGCCTTCTCCGCCCTCTTCTTCACTTGCCACTGTGTAGAGGGAGACATAGAACACAAGCATCAGGGTACTGTACAATGGTCCCCTAGACAGGAAGCAACAGCAGATGAGTGGCACTGTCATACATCACTCCCATCATGTCCCCCCACAACACATGGGTCAGTGCAGGCAAAACACATACAGTAACAGGCATGGGTCAGGCCATGGACATTGGCATACATGACCAAGGGACTCATGATTCATACAATGTTGGTTTCAAACTCACATGCATCATGGGTCTTTCCATCACATGCACACACCTCACCGTAGTTCCATCCATCTGGCCTCGTGCACCACAGACGCAGTGGATACAAGGATGACTAGGCTGCATCAGTGAATCTGAACATTGTCACAGACATGTGTCATGCATCCATGGCGGTGACAAGTCACAGACACGCAGGTCAGACACACACACATGGACACCATACGTGTACATGGGACCAGCACCCATCTCTCACCCCCACCCATGTCCAGGAACAGACTGCCATGCTTCCATGTGTCCATTCCGCACAGAGCCCCCCATGTTGCAATAGAACACATCACTGTACTCACATGCCTGACCATGATGTCCCTGCACACACACATACGTACATGGCCTATGTCACACATACAGGCAGGTATCAGACAACCAGCACACTGCAACATGCCCTGTCTCACACAGCAATGCTTGGCCACTTACCGGCCAACTCCAGATGGGTCTGCCTCCGAAGGATCTGGGCGTGGAGCGCTGGGTCTACGCGTTCCAGGACCCTCATCTGGATGTCACTCAGGCGTGCCCGGCCCCCCTCCGCGAGGCGCCGGGCCTTATTGAGGGTCCTGGACCTCAAGTCCTCCCAGCGCTTCTTGATGTGCTTGATGTCGCGGGTTGCCACCCCCTCCGCGTTGATGGCAACCACTACATCGTCCCAGATCCTCTCCCGTCCTTCCTTGTTGGTGCGTGGTCTTCCGAAGAGGGCATCATAATGCCCCAGGACATGCTCCACCAGGACACCAACTTCCTTCTCACTGAAGCTGGTGGCCCTCTGCCTCTCTGGCTGGGGGTCGCCACTGGTCTCAGATGGTGCTTGCCCCGACATGGTGACCCCCGAGGCAGGCGTGGGTGGGCAACTGGGTCCTGGGGCTGGGCTGTGGAGCGATGGTATCCCAGTCGGGAGTCTACTGTTCCAGCAGGGGTGGACACAGCAACTGGACCCCTGCAGATGGCTGATGTGCAGGCACCAAATGGCAGGGCACGGTGGCAGCAGGCAGGCAGGCAGGCAGCAGCAGATGGCACGTGGGAGGCTGCTCGGGGCACTGGGGGGGCAGTGATTCGGCCTTCTGGGCAGGAGCGTGGTCTTCCGTGTGTATTCGCGTGGCCAGCTTGATACGGAGTGATTTGGCACGTGAAAAATCTGCACGTCAGCGTGTAATTCAAGGAAAGGCCCTTAGCGCGTAAGCGCGTCTGCACGCATACGCATTTTCATTGGACCAAAGGCCCTCAGCGCGTGAGCGCGTCTGTGACGTGACGTGCGAGGGTGTATCCCTCATTGCACGTGATGACAGAACACACGTGGATTTCAACCAATCGCGTGTGAAAGTTCACGGCACCCCGGAACACACGTACCCAGGCCAATCGCGTGTAGAATTACTTGCGCACCCCTGTAATACACGTACCCAGCCCAATCGCGTGTAGAATTTCTCGCGCACCCCTGTAATACACGTACCCAGCCCAATTGCGTGTAGAATTTCTCGCGCACCCCTGAAATACACGTACCCTGCTGAAATCGCGTGTGGAACTTCACGCGCACCCCTGAAATACACGCGCCCAGGCTATTCGCGTGTGGAACTTCACGCGCACCCCTGGAATACACGTACCCAGCCCATTCGCGTGTAGATTTTCTCACGCACCCCTGTAATACACGTACCCAGCCCAATCGCGTGTGGAACTACCCGCGCACCCGGAAACACACGCGCCCAGGCTATTCGCATGTGGAACTTCACGCGAACCCCTGAACTACACGTAGCACGCTCCCCCAGGCCCGATCGCGTGAAGAAGTTCACGCGAACCCCTGAAATACACGTTGCCCGCTCCCCCAGGCCCGATAGCGTGAAAAAGTTCACGCGAACCCCTGAAATACACATAGCCCGCTCCCCCAGGCCCGATCGCGTGAAAAAGTTCACGCGAACCCCTGAAATACACGTAGCACGCTCCCCCAGGCCCGATCGCGTGAAAAAGTTCACGCGAACCCCTGAAATACACGTAGCCCGCTCCCCCAGGCCCGATCGCGTGAGTGACTTCACGTGAACCCCTGGAATACACGTAGCCCGCTTGCCGTGCTGGTACAGGGTTAGCGCAGCCCTTTGCGCTGGATTGGGGATTTTGATGGCTTTTCCCTGCGCGGAAGGCGTTCTTGGGGGCGTAACTGGCGCTGCTGCAAGGTCGCTGCGCCACTATGCGCCACGGCTGGTTTTGGTGGCTGGAATCCATGAATACGCTGTGCGCGGAAATGGGTTTTGGCGCACGCGGCTGGCGCAGGGATTCGCACGCGCACACTGTGCGCCAGCCGCGTGCGCCACTTGTGCGCCGAATTCTATGAATTGGCCCCTAAATCTTTCTGTTTTAGTATGCTGTGAGATTGACACCATGGCCTCATTACACGGATGGCGGTGAACCATGGCGCTATTAGCGCCATGGTTCATGCAGGTAAAATACTGGCACCGCCTTGGTGGAAAGGGGAATTACCGCCCTATTCCAAGGTTGGTGGGGCGGTAATTCCCCCTTCCACCATTGCCCTTCCCCATTCCCATTTTTGCCCCATAGGGCATAATGGGGATGGGGAAGGCGCTAATTACGGTACCGCAAATTGCGGTACCGTAATGAGCTCCCTGGTCCCTTTGCGGGTTGGTTTTTAACGCCTGCAAAAAGCAGGCGTTAAATTCCCCAACCCGCAAAGGGACCTCGTAGTAAGGCGGTAAGGATTTACCGGTACCGGTAAAATACCGGTACCGGTAAACCCTTACCGCCATCCGTGTAATGAGGCCCCATGAATAGGAGTTTTAAAAGCACCCCACTGTATAGCAATAGATGGCTCAAAATGCTAAGTATTAGGAAAGTAATGAGAGATATTTTGCATTCATTTTTCATTAGGCAGCAAGAAAGTTTGTATCTCGGTATTCACAGGCCATTGAGATCTTACTCCCTCTTTACCTGATAATGACAACTCTTAAATAATGAGTGCATGACCCGACACATATATAGGTTACATTTTGAAATCTGAAATAAAATAAATCCATTATTTGCTGTAAGAAGATGGTCAATTCTAGGCTAATATTAATATGATGATGAATAGTGGTACACTTTAGTTTTGAGTAGGACATGCTAGTCTCCATGGAACAACTAATTTGTGATTGTTTGATTGATCTTGAAAAATGAAGAAAATCTGAAATGAGCATTGGAGAATCTATCTGCCAGGGCATCATTAATCATATTAACGTTACCTCCAAAGACAGTAGAATTTGAATCAAACAATTGTTATCATTATTTTTAGTTTCTTTAAAATATTGTTCCAGCTCACCACCATAATACTCTTGAAGTGTGTAAACCCTGTTTGAGTTAAGGTCCTTTCAAATCCCATCAAGGGGCAGCAAGACTTTACTTTGCTTATGATGCAGTGACCTTAAAATAGTCTGATGTAAGAAGAGAGATGTGTTGAAGTAAGATCTATATCTTTCGAAAACAGGGTGTTATCAGCTGTTGGACAATAGATATTAATTTGCTTGACATCTTAATTTGTGCATAAACATACCCACCTTGCGCTTCCTAATTATGATCAATAATAGATACATTACGTCTTTCTGTAAATAAGATGGCCACTACATTATTTACTTCTACTGAAGAAGTTGCACGTTTACCTAGCCAGTTCCTAGACAACCCCACTTTTCCTCCATACATGATTTGTTTTTTTTCAAAAAGCAAATATCAGCTTTAGATAGATGCAATATCACTGTTCTTTTAATTTGATGTCCAGACGTTTGACATTAAGAGATGTGATATTAAGTTTGTACATAATAGCCATATTCAAAATTATATGATTTTTTAAATAATTCACTGTACATATTCTGCATTTTTAAAGCCTAAAGGTCCCCAGTACTCTGGACTGATACATATAGCACAAACACATTTACAAAAAAAAACACTACGTCATGATGAATTCCCACCAGACTCCCCAAATTCTGAATCTTTAATCCACCAAGGTAACCCAAGGACACCCCTCAACCACCGCTTCCAGGAACACAAACCACCCCACTAAAAAGATTAAGATGTTGCTCTTAAATAAAATAAACTACAACAAAGAATTATGTCATCCAGGATGATCCATCTTCACAACCTCATTTCTGTCTAAAAAGGCAATGTACTCTTTTGGTACTTGAAGTTAAATGTTGTTTCTGTGGTCATTTAATTACCATGAGATGAAAAAAACATACACATTAGTATTCCATCACGTTCATGCATGGTTTATTTGAAGATTGCAAAGTCTCTCCTATGTTGAACAGTCTATTTGGCAAAATCTTGGAGAAAGAATGTCTTGTTGCCTCCTAGCTAGATGGAAGGTTTTTCCGACAGCCTTTCTAATTCATATCAACCGGTGGTATCTGATTATTTTGAAGGTAACTTGCTGTGGTTTGTCATTATGAAGGGAAATTATAGACGGATATCTATGGGATGTATCTAATACAAATGATTGCAGAACTTTGGAAATGTAATTTTGAGCAGATGTGGGTTCAGTTTCTCAGGGTACTTTCTACAAGCAAAGCCACCTTCTTTATGTGGTAAATGAAAAATTCTCATTGCATATATTGTTTACGATTTTCAAGTTAGGCTGGCAGCATTGGTGTAGCGAGGCACCCCGTAGCCCCCATGATGCGGGGTGCACTCTGCCACATGGTCTGGAAGGGGACCTCCAGCCCTTGTACTTCAAAAAGAAATTGCATCTTTTTGAATTCACTCTACTTCTTAAAGAAATTATTTATGTGCGGAATACATTTCTTTATGAAATATAAGTCCAAGCACCCCCACTACATGACAGGCTTCCATGTCATGGAGTGGGAGGGGGGCTATGACTTTAAAAAGAAAGTATTTGTTTTTTAAGTCACTCTGCTCCATAAAGAAATTATTTACGGACAAAAATCATTTCTTTATGAAGCAGAGTGACTTCAAAAATAAACAATTTCTTTTTTGAAGTATGAGGGTCCTCACTGTGTGGCTGGTGGGCAGGCATTGCTGGAGATGAGCAAATAACATAAGGGAGTGGGGCTTAGACTCTGCAGAGAGCTGTTTCCAGTCGTGCTTCCTCTCTGCTGCTGCAAAACCGTGCACAGAGGCACGGAGGCAATTCGCAGGCAATGGCAGGTTGTTCCGTTTGGAGGATTGTGCTACTCGCTTGGCAGTGGGGTTTTCCTGGGGGTTAACAGTTCCATCTCAACTCTGCCAGCCTTACCTAGAAACCGGTAAGGTGGCAGGCCATTCAGACAGTGAGGTTATGTGCTATCTGCCTTACTTTTACATGTTCATATTTAACACACCAAAAAGCATTTACTTATTTATTTTAGGTATAATGTAACATTTTCCATATATATATATATATATATATATATATCTGTTTACATTACACGGACTGCGGTACCGGCCGTGTAGTTATGGTTAAGTTGCTCAACCCGTAGGAAGAGCACTTTTTGGGCGGCTTATAACTTTGCTCTCCCTGGACAAATCCTCACCACTCTTTTCAGAAAATGTGTATGGCCAGCTCTGAATTTTTTTGCCAAGTTTGGTGAGGTTTTTTCAAGGGGGGCAAAGTTGTAGGGGGTCCCAAAATTGTTTTTTTCCATAGATATAATGGGAAAAATCTTTGCTCACGCCTACAGCCCGAACCGCTGGACGGATTTTCACAAAATGTGCAGCAAGAGCGGCGGCTTGGTCTCTAAAGCGTGCTTTTGTTAATTTGGTGTAAATCCGTCCAGTAGTTTTTTTTTTTTAAAACAATCAAAAAGTAAGCCAAAATAATTTGTGATATCTGTGTTTGGTCCGCGGACACATTTCCCTGTTCGTTCTGCGGACAGCATTCCAATTGGTTTAGCGATTGTGTCATGTCCACGGACAACCCGACACATTTGCCGATTGTCTGGAGGGAAGCGTGAGGAGCGTCATCATTTTGAGAAATGCCTGCCATCTGGTGTCCGTGGATAACCGTGGACAGTGTGGCGGCGAAAGGGCCTTGAAAATATGTTTTTGGGCATTTGGTGGTGGGAAGTAGGGCTAAAAGGGTGGGGGAGTGAAAAGTGGGTGATAAGATGCATTTGCTTAGGTGCAAGATGCCATTGTTGTGTCTGCAGTGTCTGTGGTCACCACAGCAGTCCGCGGACGGTTCCTCGGGCAGATGGTTACTTGAGTGACTGCAAGCAGGCTTTATTAGTGTATGGGAGTGCATTGCAGATGATATGAGGATGTTTGTGTTGTGCTGTGGTGGTTGTATGTATTGGAGAACTAGGTATACAGAAGTGGATAGGGTTTGAAGTATATGCTTTGTATGTTTGTGTTGTGGTAAGTGGGCAGATGTTTGTGTGATGGCTGTATTATACTGCAGTGGTTGTGATCAGGGCCTGGAGTCTTGGGTGCATGGCCATGCACCCAAGACGCCAGGCCCTGACCACAACCACCGTAGTATAATACAGCCATGCAGGCAACATGTTCATGCTGGTATAAGGGTTGGAGAAATATATGTAGAGAATGTATATTTGCTGATGATAAAGACGTTTGACACCAATAATTATATACTTACTGTTTGCAGTGTTGAGGGTCTCTGCTGTTTTGGTTGCATGGTTTGTGGAAATGTATGATACATGTTTCTTTAATTCTCTGTTATAAAAGACAATATAGCATGTTAGGATAGGCACTAAGGTTGTAAGGTTGTACTGCATTACATTGCAGACATTTGTATAGTTTGTTGACCCTCATAGTTAGTATTTCACAAGTGCTATGCTTTAAACAAGTGTACTGTGCAATCTGCTCAGTTCCTGTGTTTTTTCCCATAATCATTGAGTCGGTGGGGTAAATGAAATACATGCAGGATTAAAAAAAAAAACTTCTACGTTTAATTGTTGTTACATTGCATAGTTTGGTTTAATGATATGACCACTATTTATGGGAATAGTTGAGGTGATTTTCATTTTGGAATTGCTATTTGTATGGTTGTCATTAGATACCAGTTGGTGTATTTTAACATTGTATCTGTTTGTCCTTCTTAGCAGTATTTATTTATGTTTTTGGTTGTTGCTGATGTTTTCTAAGTAGTGTGGTATTGCAGAGTACAATTGCTGAATTGTGGGGGCAGTTAGATACCTGTTGGAATATTCTAACTGTTGATAGTTTGGAAGTTGTTGAGGCTTTGTTTGTAGCACTGTGGTTGCTGAAGGTTGCTTTTGGTAGATTGATCACTGGAAGTAATATTGAAGTTCTATGGTTGCAGTTCTTTTGGCAGATTGGTTGCTGGAAGTAATATTTAAGTATTATGGTTGTAGTTAGATACCGGTTGGTGTATTCTAACTGTTTACAGTTTTCCAGTTTTGCAGGGTATGTTTTCAAGCACATTCATTTTTGATGGTACATTTACATTTTCAGTTTGTAGATGCTTATAGTAAATACCTTTCTTTTTAAGTAGTATGTGGGTAGGTTATTCGACTTTTGTAGATTAGTTATTACATTTTGGTTTCAAGAATATTAAGTAGGAATTTGCAAGATTTGCCGGTGATCTTTGTTTCAGAGTAATGGTAGTATCATTGCATTTAAACCATCCACATTTCTTTTTAATGCATGCAGTATAGTGACCTGCACTGGTTGTGGTGCCTGTTTGATAGCTTATGCCTACTGTTGTGAAGATTTTCTTGCCAATGGATACTTGTCCATGTGTGAAGCTAGGAATCTCACAGTTGTTTTTGGTTCCATCTGTATTGATTTGTAAAAGCATTATTATTATGTATTGTTTATGCAATTGTATTTATAAAGTGGAACGATTATCAGAATTGCAGTAGTACATAATATGCCATGGTTTGCATTTTGTACCAGCTGTTGAAATGGAATGGATTCACAGTTAGGTATGGATACACACACAAAGCAATTGTTAGGGACTTGTTCCTGCACTACATGGTTACATAGAGTGCATGTATGTTTCCACTTGTATGAAATCTGGAATATTTCATTTATAGATATGTTTTTGCTTTCCAGTACTTGCAGTAAGTACATTAGAAATTCTTGTGGATCCTCTTGGGTGTTTACAGTGAATCTCACCATTCCTGCACAGTAGTCCAATTCCTAGCTTATTTCAGAAACAGTGTAAGTGTTATCAGGATTGTTTGTTGCATTTCTATGAAGGTGTAGCATTTACAAACACAACCCCTTTGCGCCGCTTAAGTAAATGTTTTAAGGAAATGGTGGCAATTGGAATAGAACATTGATTGCTACATTTGCATAGCAATTTACACCAGGTTTATTGGAAAACTTGAATGGACTAGACAGTTCTGTGTCTGAGTCATTTGATGGAAGTCCATGAGGTTTGTTTGCAGAGGTAGTGGCCTTTGCTTGTGGAGTTGGGTATGCATTTGACTTTTCAGTACATCCTTTTGTGGTTTTGGTAGTTGATGTAGTATGGGCTGATTTCAATTTCTTTGGTGGTACTATTGTGAGATTAGGTATAAGTTGTGCTTGCATGAGATTCCTTTCACAAAGTTTGTGTTTTTGAGGGATAGGGTACATTTCCAGATGGGGTTTTCAGAGTGCATGCAGTCTATTGTACTCTATGATATAAGGAATGTCAGCATTGACTTTACTTGCATCAAAATTGACTAGAAATAGTCCTTCAAGTGTACATAGACATGATAGTGCTACGTAACTCATGCCTTCTTTAAAAACTGTGCTGCCAATGTCAATCAATGCTTGATCTAGGGTTAGACCTTGTGATTTATGAATGGTGACTGCATATGCTAGAGACAGAGCAAACTGCTCTCTCTGTACATACATGTCTTTGAAAAGAAGGAATCGGCCTGTTGAGCGTCCTATCCTTTTTACTTCTGAAGGTTTGTCAAAGTGAACCTTGTCACGTGGGTATGTTTGGAAGCCAACAGCTGTACCCAGTGCTCCATTAGCTAAACCTTGCTCCACATCAAGGTTACGCTTCAGTATCACTCTACAGTTTAAACACAATGTTAACATTTTCTCTAAACCAGATTTGTTAGATATAGAGTTTTCTAAGGTAATTAGTTGTGCTGTGGCTTGTTGATACATAGGTAGTGTCATACCGTGCACGTCCAGTATGTATGGAGTCAATTTGTACCAGTGGTTGCATTTCTTTTTTCAGCATTGTTTAATTGAATTGTGCACAACTTGCAAGAGTTGACATTAAGGACATACATTTTACATGTGTGTGTGCTAATTGTTCCATGACATCAGTAGCACATGTGTTATGGTCATATAGGTCATGGATGCATCTGGTATTCAAAATAGACTGTGGTTCCTTAGACGGTACACCACTGTAAATACTTTTCAAAATGTTTGCATAGGTGAGGTCTGCAGACTGACGGGTGTTTTCTGTTGGTTCGTTGTATTGGACATGTTGCCAGAGATTGACATGTCCTGTGCTGCCTAGTGTTTTACGGCACAGTTTGTGTCCTAAGGTTTAAAACATGGGTTCTCCTTTCACTGGTGTTAATTGAAGAAGATCTCCAAAAACAATAACATGTTTTCCACCACCAAGTTGTTTGTAGTCTGTTTTAAGGACTTCTTTCAATCTGAGGTGAATCAAAACCAACATTAGGTTGGAGACCATGCGCGCCTCATCTATTAGGAACATGTTCTTTTGTTTTAAAACTTTGCATCGCTCCATAGCAGCTTCTGCTGAAAGTCTGTAGTAGTCTAATCTGTTCTGGTGCTCTACTGGAAGGAGTAGCAATTGGTGTAAAGTGACACCACCTATGCTGCAGGCCGCTAAACCTGTGGAGCAGTTACAACAGTTGAAAGCTTGTTGTCTGTTAATTGTTGGAGGAACTTGCTGATGATTTTTATTAAGAATGTTTTGCCTGAACCAACTTGACCACTCGCATAGAGCAGTGTAGGTTTATAGTCTTGACAGTTACAGATTTTATATTTATGTTGTACACCATGTACAATTGCTTCAGTTACTTCTAGGAAAATGCTATGCTGCTCATTGTTTTACTGTGATTTCAGTACAGCAAAGTGTTCTGTAGATTGCTCATACTGACAAATGGTGTTTTCTACTTCTCTCATGGCTAATTCTGCCTCATTTGCTATAAGTGGTTGTCCAATTGGTTCTTGACTTCCTGTTAGAGAAGGTTGACTGCTCTCAGGAGTGTCTTTTTTTATTTGTTCTTGAAATGCTTCCTCTTGTTGGCGTTCATTCTCCAGCATGTGTTTGCACTGTTTAAAATGTATGTCTGTTATGTCTGTTATAGTGCTTTCACTTGCATTGAAAGCATCTTCATAGGAGGCATGGGTATCTAATACATCTTATTCCTTTCTCCATGGTTTAAAATGCTGGAGTAGTGACATGTAGTATAGTTCCTTATGTTGAGGAGTTTTTAAAAATAGCTTTATATGATTAATGAGTTTAACTTTGGTAAATTTAACTAGGCTGCCCTCACAATATTTCACTATGTATTTAACTTTTTTCTCATCTGGTTCAATATTGTTTTTGTATGAGAAGTTTTGGGCTATATGGTATAGGCACATGGTTTCCAAAGCAGTACTTCTGTTTGGGTAGTATGTGTCTAATTAGTTATTTTTCACAATGTTCTGGGTGTTGGGATTGTTTTTGGCTATTGTTTCTATCTCTTGGTATGATTTTAGAACTCTTTTTTTCTGGATGCAGCAAGACGGAGGCTTAGCCAGACTATGTTTTCAGATGTCCCATACAACGCGTTGCCGGTTAAACGGTCTGTAGCTTTGTAGTAGCCACATTCTCTATGGGAGAGCATTTTTATACTGAAGCTGTACAATTTTTGTGCCAGTGTTTTGTCAGAATATATGTCATCCCAGAGGTCTTTCTGCTCTGTTTTCTCTGCTTTGGTTAAGTAGGCCGTGACATATTGTGCAACTGCAGTGGAATTCTCTGCAATGTACTGCACATCTACATTTGCATTCCATAGGAGGGCAATGATTGTATTGTAATCATTGATGTACTTTGATGCTTCAGTTATTTTTATGCAGTATCTGTTCTTAGGTGATTTACCTTTCACACCGTGTCTAAATGAAGACATGACGCTGTTCACTTGTCCTGTTGCTGAAACTGGTCTAGGGAAACCAAAGCAGCATTTGGTGTAATATTTCCCTTTATTTTTATATTTGTGCCGACAATACTTGCTACATTTGTGTCTTTGAATTTGCTAAATTTGGGCATGTAGGTTACTCTGTGAAGTTTCTGAAGGGATTTTGCATGTGACACATTTGTGAATGAAGTCCAAAACAGTGGCATCACTGTCTTGACCATATTTTGGTGCATTTTTAAGAATTTAAGTGATCCGACCGTGGCTGAATTTACCGTGGCCGGAACGTTTGCATGAGAAATGTGCAAACTACAAAAAGTTTGCACCTTTCTCATGCAAACAAACATACATACTCACACCCACACACACACAACATACCCACAAAACACTCATAACACACCCCCACCCACACACACACAACATACCCACAAAACACTCATAACACACCCCCCACCCACACCCTGAGCACACCCCCACCCACACCCCCAACATAAACATACCCTACGGCGCAAGTTCCCTTTCACTTCTGTGATCGGGAACCAGCGCCACAGGGTCCTTTTCTTTTCTTTTCTTTTCTTTTTTTTACAGGGGCTGCGGGGGTTTCCCCCACAACCCCAGCTCACTATACTATAAAGTATAGTGAGTGTGCTGTTGCGGAGGACACCCCCAAGGACCCATTTTTTTTTCTTTTTTTCACGGGTGTGCTGCGGGGATGTCCCCGCAACACCCCGCTCACTCTAGCACACAGTATAGTGAGCAGGATGTTGCGGGGGACACCCCCACAGCCCCTGAAGTCTTTGTTTATACTTACCTGTAATGCTACCACCAAGGTTTGAACTTTTGGTGGTTCAAACCTTTGGTGGTAGCATTTTTCAGACTTTTAGTCCATGCAAACTTTTGGATGCGGTCCGTTCGACCGCATCCCATTTTTTATCCACAAAAGCATGTGGATATGTGGTGCTCTTCTGGCTTGATATTGTTTTCTCCAAAAGAAGTGTTCCACTTCTCAGAGGGGAGGAACTGTTTTATTACACATAAAGTGCAGCATGGCCATAAAGCAATGATGGAAGTACTTTGATATCTTTACTGGATCCAGCAAACAGAGTTCTCCTGGTGTTTTTAGGTCAATACCTGCTTTGTTTTTGTTTGCTTGCATATGAATAGGAAGACGCGCAAGTCTTCCCATGCATACTCTGCGCAACTTAAAGTGACAACCCATGTGGGTGGGCCAAGGTTGTAAAGCATACACCGGACATCTGCGCAATGTCAGAACCAGTACTCTTTTGTTCACGCATGCTTGCCAAGAGATTTGTAATACTGGACTGTAAAACGTAATCTTTCTCTTGAACCTTTTGCCGTAGTTGCATAGCAGACATGTTTTGAAAATTGGAACTTCTTTTTAATGTGTGTGGAACTCCGTAACAAAGAGTTGCTAGTTCACTTCAAACAGGAGGGGGAATATATATTCAACATTTTGTCTGAATCTGGGGTCCTCGCAATACATTTGTAAAGAGTGGTATACTGATGCAGTTATCTGTGTGCACCTTTCTTCGTACTTCTACCTTTTCCAGTAGGAAAAAGTAGAGGAAAGGCTCTTGCTTCTACACTCTTTTCCCATATGCTGATTGGAGATCCTTTAGCATGTTGCATTTGATATGTTTCCAGTGCATCATCTATTGTGTCCTTGGAGTGGGTGAATTGTATAGTGGTCTAAAATATTGGAGGCTGCAATAGGATCTAAAAGTTCGAATTGTCCAGTTTCTGAGTAATGTTGAATTATGTTGGTGGTTTATAGTATTCATTGTTGTCTTTATGATATTTCAGGGCTTCTCTAACTCTGTTTAATTCTATTAGTTGTTGCTAAATTTGCTTTGTCTTTTGTAGGTACACCATTCACTAGGATAATCAAAGATTGATCTATTGACTGTTATACTCCTAGGGTATCTACATTTTCTTTGAGATCTATTGGCAAATACTCTACTTTGCCACAAATTACTTTTAGTAATTTAGAGGTAGGTAACTTTGCTGCTTTTGGTTCGAGGCGTATTGCTTGAAATGGGTGTACTGTTTGGATTATAATGCTCTCATATAAGTTATTACTGATTGCTCATGAATCCATTTCGTTATTGTCCAGTTTTGCTGTGCAGTATGTGCACAGTACTGAGTGGTTGGTAGTTTCATATTTGTTTTCTGCTATAAGGTAGAGAGCTAATTGGAACCATCAGGATTCCTCAGTGTCTTCTATTTTGTGCATTATATCTACAGTTTTGATGCTCTGTCTATAAATAAGTTCTACGGCAACATACACATACTTGGTTTGGTACTTCGGCAGATGTGAGCTTAAACTTTGTTATTTCTTTTTTGTATGTGTGTAATACAAGGTTGACATCGGCAAGTGTGTAGCTGTTCTTTTGTGAAGTAACTGGATTTTGAAAGTGCTCTTTAGTTCCTAAATATTTGCTTTGGATGTGATCTATTTCTTCAAGGAGTTGTTTGGCTGTATCATGTAGCAGAATGCTATTCAAATGGACCAGTGCAAAGACAGGACTTTTTGCATGGTAGAGCTTATGAACAAGATTTCTTACACCAGAATGGTGTGTTGCAAACATTTTGATATGGTGGAAGGTGCTTTTGCAACCAGGTCCAGAAATGCAGGCTAACAAATGTCCTCCTAGTCCTGTGTATTTGCGCATTGGACAGGAATCCATAGTTTGCAGTATTTTCATGTTTACTTTGTCTTTGACTTTTACATATCAATTGGGAAACTGCAGCAAAGATTTGAAAGTTTGTTTGTGCACTTTACACATTGATGTACATGGCCATTTGTAGACAGGGCGTATTGGTTCAGTGGTTTGGAGAGTTGATGCTAAGTTTGTTGGGGTCATTGTTGAAATCAGTGTGTCTTCTTCCATAATCATACTGTCTACCTTTTCATATCCTCGCCCACAGCTATATATGGCAATTTGGTTTGTTTGTTCTTTTTGTATGCCTCTTCATTGAAAAAAAATTCTGTGCTGGTGGTGTGACACCACTCACCTGTACAGATGTTTCCAAAGTTATCTCTGTTGATATTGCATTTGTTTTGAAGTACTTGTTGTAGTTTACTAATTAATTTTGTTAGTGTTTTCATTCTGTTTAGAGTTAATATAAAAATTTTCCTTTTGAGCAGCATTGCACTGTCTGCGATAACTTCCAGGATCAGTTTTCTGTGGTAGGTTTTAAGGGTAGAGGGTGATTTGTTCCCTCTTTTTAAAAGGTTCTGAAGGACTCTGTTGTGGAACATTTTTTGTAAAGTTAATTTTTTGGAATGCTTTCTTGAGGCTACATTAATGTTGGTAGGTGCAGTGTTAGCACTAGTGGTTGTTGAAAGCTTCTTAGAACATTTCATTTTATTTTTACATTTTGAAAGAGGAGTCACAGTTTCTTTTCTGCAAGCGGTTTCAGTTTGGCATAGTGACTGTATTATGTGCTTTTGTTTTAACTTTTTGTACAAATTCTGCTAGAGGAGGATGCCTGTTTTGTGCGTTTTTAGTTTGATGTTCTCTATTTCTGTGTTGCTTTCCACAGAGTTGCTTTTTGGTGAGCATTCTTTGGTGACTGTTGAGGAAAAAAAGAAACTGTGTGTTGGGAGGTTGTGCACTCTATATTTGTGCCCTGTGCATGAGTGTCTGAGTATGATAGTAAGCATACATGTAGAGGTGTTTGATTGTGCAATGGGCTGTTAGTTCAGGTTGGGAAAGTTGTACTTGTATCTGTGTGTTGCTTTGCTGGTGTAGGGATGGGGCACCAACCACAGGGATAGGAAAGGACAGGTGGAGAGAAGAAGATGTTGGGTGGGCTTTACATACTTACTAGGTAGGTGGCAGACTTTCTCATGCTTCTGGACCGTAGCCTTGAAAGCACTTCGAAGTGTCTTTCCCCTGCAGAGTACTGCGTCGCAGTACAAACACAATACAGTGACCCTTGAAAGGCAAGGATCTACTGCATCACGTATGGCCTGTGGGGCTGGTTCAGGGATGCGCTGCCCCACTAGAGTGTCTCTTGTTGTAGCAGGAGAAGATACAGAGCATGTTGTAGAGGAACTCAGCCTACTACTTTGATCGAACGGGACGACACTCCGAACTGCCGCCTTGTGAAATGACCTAAGGTGTCACTGCATGGAAGTAGTCCTGTAGCTATACAGACCCGGTTTGCCACGACTGAGCACCATGTTGCACTCAGTGCAGTGCACCTTGTCTGCACGTGCTTTGGGTACCCTTCCAACGGTGGCAAAGAGCCTCCACACCCAAGACTCACGCGGGACAGCAGTAGTGGGGACATCCACTACCTCATCCTCGTCTTCCTCTTCATCACTCTCTACATCTCCATGCCTGTTCCCCTCTACAGTCCCTTGGGAAGGTGGTGGTGGTGGAGGGGGTAGGGGTGGTAATGAAGCCGAGGCAGCTGCAGAAGTTGAAGCCATGTTTGCCATCTGGGATGTAGCACAGGACAGCACAGCAGGCAGAGGAATGTTCTTCTCCAAATGTGTCACAGCACACACAGCACAGGAGGCAGAGGTCAGCGGCCAATCCAATATAGGATACCAACAATATTAAACAATGCTCTCTCTGGTATCCAAAACCAGAATGAGGAGCAGCTCTAGCTTGTGGCCTTTTATAGGGGTGCAGGAGAGTGCTTCGCAGACATTTGCAGTGTCCACAGACAGTTCAAACACCAAAAAGGGCTAAAAAGTTCCAAGAAGTATCCAGATTGCCAGGGGCATGGTTTGGGACTTGCGCAAGGGTGAAGTTTTACAGTAAAACACCTTGGATTGCTCAGAAAAACACGTTTTAAGTGTCAGGGGGCCCGAACACTGCCCGTAGACAAGGACCCACGCTCGGCGTGGGTGCGTTCACATGATGATGTCACAGACACGTTTGCGGATGGGATGGGTGTCCGTAGGACAGCTACTGCACAGGATCAGTTCTACGCATGCACATAAGTGTTCTACGAACAGGGTTTGTGTCCCCTAACTAATTAAAAGTGCAACACCCGTGTGGTGGACAGTTTGGTACAGGCACGCTGTTCGTAGGACTCCGGAGATGTGATGCGAATGCGCATAGGTGTTCTACGGACAGGGTTTGTGTCCTAGAACTAATAAAATGTGCATCACATTTTTGCGGACCCACAAACAGACTTAGTGTTCTACGGACACTTCCATTTTAATTGCGGACAGCCCGGACAGGAAAGGTGTACGGAGGGCACCCCCATTTTGCCTAATTACAGACATTCTGGACAGGCTTCGTGTTCTACAGACACTTCGATCTTGATTACGGACAGGCCATGCAGGAAAAGTAAAGTAAGCAAAAAAGCAGCAGTGTTACCAGAAAGTTTTCGTAACCTAACTGATTATCTTCATGCACAGATATCATTGCTGTATTTCAGGGCCGCTTCTTCCCCTATGTATATGTATCATATGATGTGACTGAACCCTAAAGAAAGTAGTGTAAGAACATATGAGAAGGGTAAGGTCTACACATAGAGTACCTTTTCAATGTTTAGTTCCTAACTGTCAGTGAAGAAAAATCACCTGCTCTAGATACGTCAGTGAACAAAAAAAAGAAAGAGTCAGACATGTGATATCATCAATGACATTTGTGATGTCATCTTTGATGTCATGGGTGTTAGTCTTAGCAGTGCCCAGTGGTGGCGCAAGCTATGTCTGCTTAGCTTACCATAACTGCCGAATTCCTGTTTTTTTTTATTTTACTTGTAACCATAATGTCCCTTTAACAAAGTGTTTTCATTAATATATATATATATATATATATATATATATATATATATATATATATATATATATATATATATATATATATATATATATATAGCATGCCTTTGTGGTGAAACATTGAAACACAAACAGGTAACCTTTTCACACATTGGGCCTCATCATGAGCTTGGCTGTAGCCGTGCCTGTTTTCCAAACTCGCTACCGGCAATTGCCCATTCGTGGGTGGCTGTATTGCAGGGCTCCCGATCCCCATTCTGCCCCATAGAGCAGAATGGGGGTGGGGAGCATGGATGCACCGGCACCGTTGATAACGGTGACGGTGCAATTACGAGTTATGCTTGCGGGTGCCGCACAACCCGCCAGGTCAGACCTGGAGGGCTGTCAGGCACCAGCCAGCAGAACTCGTAATTCAGTGGTACGGTATGAACGGTGCCAGTGCCTTACTGGCACCGTTAACACCATACCCCCAACATTATAATGAGGCCCATTACCTTTTGTTATGAGTCTTTAAGTCTTGAAAGTACATTTTCAAAATCCACTGGCCTTTTTTTGCCTTCTGCTGAATTGCATTATGTTAATTGTAATGTTGCATTCAAGGTGGGTCAATAATGCCACAGTTGTACACATTTTGGCTAGATTATTTCTATAAGGATTTATGTATTTGTGTGAGTACTTTACTATGGTTTGTGTACTTTCAAATTATCTTTATAAAACAGAGACTTGTTTAAAGACAAACGTGTGGGTGAAAGTGGAAAGGAAGAGGGAGCAAGTGAGTCATGAATATTTGCCCAGGATGTGGCGGGAGACGTCACAGTCTTGTAGAATGGAGGGGTTATTTTCTTTGATTCTGCCCCTGTGCTGATTTTCAGGGCACAAGTGAGGTGACATGTGTGTGGACAGCATCCACCCACCTTTTTGGGAGGATAGATGCAACCCCTGTTGGGTGTTTTTGAGGACAACATAAAAAAAAGGTTTGCTTACTCATGTGTTCAGCTACGAAGATTTCACCCCAGGTTGCCATTTTTCTGATACTTACCCACAAGACCATATAAAAGTGTCACTAAAGCACACGTCTCCTGGAATATTTCATAATCATTTGCTGGGATAAAAAAGTGGACTCCTTGTATACTTTGCCAGCATTTTTATAGCAAATTCTTCTCTCTGGATTATTTTTCCAGGTTGATTACTCCTATCCCTACTCTTCTTCATCCCAGGCACGTCGCCTCATACACAGGTACTGGGATGAGGTAGAGTAACATGGAGGTAATTCCTGGCTTAGTTGCTGTAATTTTCATTACTCCCAGACCCATTTTTCCTTATCCCAGTACTTACGTATGAAGCAAGGTCCCTCATACCTAAGCACTGTGACGAGGAAGAGGGACGTGGAGGTAATTCTGAAACGAGGAGCTGATTCTGGAGGTTGGGGTAGAGGTGGGAGGGAGAGGAGTTGTGTGCGGGGATGAAGTGGAAGGTTGTGCACTAAATCATAATGGCCATCCATGTACAGGCTAAGCAGGCATGATATGTGTTATTGGTGGCTTGACAGGCATTTTGGTGCAGCCAGTCTAGTCATCTCTTACTTTGGCTTGACTTTTTTTTTTAACTGGGCATCTCTGATGAAGCATTCCTGTTAAGTGGAATTACCTGGCAAGACTGGCATTTAGGTGTTGCCAGTCTAGGTATATCTTAATGTGACATGGCATGTTCTACAGTAATATGTTTATTACGTGTCTAGACTGGTCTACAATATGCAGCCAGTTAGACATTCTTTTATTGTGGCATGGCATTTTTAATAGCAAAGCATTATATTAATGAATACATTCATATGCCTGTGCACTGTTGGTGACTTGTATGAATTGGATTTTTGGATTGATTTTACCCTACAAAACAAAAGCATACACTGTGTTTTTTGGTCAGTTTTTTTCTCAGAATGTATGCTGTATAATGCATTGAAACACATACTCATATCTTTATCCTAGTGCAGAGTGTGGCATGCCCCTGCAGCAGCATACTCGTGAGTAATGTGCAAGTGTGTACTCTAGGCTGGCCCAGAGTGAGCACAACCTGTGATTTGTTGCCGTGGTGGTGAGGCCCTCAGCATGGCTCGCAAGAGGGGCCCCCACATTTTATGCTACGCCACTGGCTGGCAGCCCCATGATAACCCTGCACTCCCATTGTGAGGGCTGCCCAAATACTTGTACATGCCCCATGTGGCCAAGTGTCTGTTGTATGACCTCCTCCTGCAGTTCTTCTTGAGGCTTTTGGGCATCTTGACGCCATTCCCTGGCAAGAAGCCTACACGTTCCAGCTCTATGAAGCACCAGGAAAAGGCCTCCATCTAAACCTGCATACCTTCTCATACACCCTGTTGTTTGGATGCTTCCACCCACTGCATCACCCACTAGATACTTGTCATCGTCATCCTTATGACTGGTGGAATATTCATCCTTTCGGGTGCTTGTGACACAGTTCATGTGGCGCTCCTTCCTCTATTGTCTGCCACCCCTATCAAATGATTAGCTGCTACTCCCTCCTCCACCCCGCAGGTGTCGTGTAGAAGGAGGTGCTCCAATATAAGACCCTCTGGCCTCCTGCTATTGCTGATGAGGAAGGGTTAGAGAAGGCCCACTGTGGTTGATTGTAGTGTGAGTACTAGAAATGATGGCTATGAATATGCTGCTGGTTGCAGCTGTGGCAGTGGTGATCTTTGTGATGACTGTGTAGGTAGGCGTTCAGTGAACATGGGTCAGGGATGGAATCTGACACTGGTCTCAGGGCCATTGCTGTCTCTGTAGGGGATTCCACTCCCTGTGCCTCCCATACAGCCCCCAGGCCATACCATTATATTTGTACTCATTGCCACAGTTTCTTGCTGCCCACTCCCTTCCCTTTTTTCTAGGGGTGTACCGAATAGTACATTTAAGTATTCCGCTGAATACTGGATAGTTGGACAAGTATTCGGCCGGGCCGAATACCAAGCCAAATAGTTGCCTTTTTAAATAAATAAAATCATGTAGACAAGAAACACACTTTATACATGAATAACACATGTTAAAATATGTATTTTAAATGTTTATTGCATCTCTTTTCTTTGTTGTCCACCGAAGATGTTTGTGTAAACCATGAAAGGAATGCATTATCAGAAATTAAACTGTCCAATACAGCACAGTTTGTATTTCTGTGCATTCATAGGTGTCCCTTGTTGTTCAAAACCCAAGTAACTAAGACTAACCCAATAGTATACTATGCATGTTTGCAATCACTGTGAGGGAGACTGTGACATGTCTATTTATACATTCAAATGTTCCTTTTGGGCCTGCCCATCGTTAGCCTTCTGGCTCCAGCAAGGCACTGAGACACAAAAGGAGGGATTACATCAGTTTGTACCCTGCTGATTGCTGAAGTGCTGCTGAATGCAAAGCTTTGGTTTGCTAAAGTCATTCTTTTTCCCTGTGGTACTGAGTGGGGATGAGGCTTTTTAAACATTTATTTTCATTAATAGTTTTTTTCTTTCTTTTTTTCGGTGGAGTATGTTTGTGGTGTTTTGGGTATGGTAAAACACCAGACAAAAATATACGGGGACAGCTCTGTCCTCCATAGATTTTTGCTGATCCTATAGAAAGGTACAGTGCTGATTTTCAGAACTTTCATTGGTGTGTGCATGTTTATTTTACCTAATTGTTTCACTTTTTCATCCATTTGGTCCAATGTTTCTAAATTATAAACTTGTATCTCCGTGCCTTTATTACACACATATCCCTTTTTTAACTCTTTTGTTATCTCTCTATTATTGGGAGGAATATATTTGCTCCCAAAGACAGAGCCATTTTAATTGAAAAACATATAGCCACATTCTTTAATAACAAATGTCACTTTTACGCAATTAAAGGGAATCATTTGGCTACATGAGAAAGTTGGAGAGCAGGAATTGTGACCTTTGTTTTGATATTACAAGCACATCTCTCCAGTTGGCACACTTCCCAGTCATTCATCTTAACTGCTTTATAAATGTGGCCTGCAGGCTGAATAAAGTTCTTTGCTGCAGGCACAATACCTCTGTAAAGTGCTCCATTGCTTCTCAAAGCTAGGTGTGCACTCAATAAATACCATAATATTATTATGATAATAATTCTGAGATATTTTACTCAGGGTTTGGAACTTGCTGGAATCTCTCCAACAGCTATAATAATTCACTACATTATATTATTTGAATTGGGAATTGGTTGGATTGAAACCTATAGCTTTCAGATCTCTTATACAGGTCATTAGCTAAATAAGCACCTAAATACAATACCATTTTCCACTAGCAACTTCATAAACTATTGCTCCAGCTCAATGTTTTCCAACTTCGAAATACAGGGGAGACCAGAGATACATTCAAAATCTTGAGAGTTTTGCTTCTGCTCACCCCCTCCCAGCAATACACCAGATGAAATGCTGGCTGTCCAGCACTTGCAGGTCAGGGGCTTTGTTTGCCCTTTCACACCTCTACTCTGCCTGCACTCAATCAAAATGGTGACAGCAGCATTTGTTAAATGATCCTTTTAAAGGATAAATATGACATGTCTGAATGATTGCAGACAGCAAACAAAGCAGTACTTAATTTATTTTGTGGGATAAACTATTCGGCTGTGAGTGATAATTAATGAAGTATTCGACCGAAGCTGAATATATTACAGTTGCAATTCAACCAAATACTTATTTGAAGCCAAACTTCGGTACATCCCTAGTGGACAAGACGGAAAACATTACAAAGGTCATAGAACAAGTTTAGATCTCAATGTCTGTCAAAACCAGCAAGGCAGTGCTGATCGAAAAATCCGCTTCAGGCACAGACCATCCCTAGGTTTAATTTTAGGCTTATCTCCGAAAATGAATTGCACATTATTCTAGCTAAACGTAAACCCTCTAGTTGTAAAGGGGACCTGTTCCCTGCTGTTAGCATTAAGGCTTGCTCAGAGATTCTCATCAGCTCCCTTGCCAAAATTGTAAATGCCTCTTTTTCAGAAGGGCGGGTGCCCACTAGACTGAAGAGTTCCTGGATTACCCCATTACTAAAAAAAACAGGTCAGGGCCCTAAAGTGGCTAATAATTATCACCCTATTTCCAACTCGCCTTTTATATTGAAGATCATGGATCGGGTGGCCTATGAACAATTATTGTGCCACATAAAGATCCTCTCGTCCTAAACAAAGGCCAGTCAGGTTTCAGACCAGGTTTCAGTACCGACTCAGCCCTGTTGGAACTAAAGTCTATTATGATGGCCAACATTAATAACGGAACAACTATGCTGCTGCTGTCCTTGGATTTATCAGCCGCTTTTGATTTAGTGGACCATCCTTTTCTCTTGATCAGAGTCCAGGAGGTGGTCAACTTTAGCGACCAAGTGAGGGACTGGATGCAGACCTTTCTTGCAGTAAGTCTGCGGAGGCAGATCCAGTCCCATTATGCTATGGAGTCCCTCAATGGGCATCTCTCTCTCCAGTTCTCTATAATATTTTCACAACCCCTCCCTTCCACATATTAGAGGAGAAAAAGATATGCGTCTCTCATTATGAGGATGATTCACAATGCCTCATCCGTCTCTCAGGCAGTTCTGAGAAAGACACAAAAATGGTGGTGAAAATCTATAAATGAATACATGAGAGATGAGCACGAGTGGACTTGCGGTGAACCATGAGAAAACGGAGCTTATGATTGTTGACTCCAGGCCCAGACTCATGAAAATTGATGTGAACTATGATTCCTTCAGCATTGCGAATCACGTTATCCCCACCAAAAGGAAAATAAAAATACTGGGAGTGCTTAGTGATCAAGCACTCACCATGACAGCTTAGGTGGCTAGTCTGGTGTTGGATTCAGCCTATTGCATACGGCTGCTCTCACACATCGCCCCTTTCTTTCCCAAAAAGGATGTGAAACAGTAGCTCGAGCCATTATTTAATCAAAAATTGACAAGTGTAGCTCCCTTCTGGTGGGGGTGGGAAAAAGAAAACTCTGTAAACTGCAAGTAGTACAAAATAGTACCACTAGAGCCATTATGGGTATGCAGAAATTTGCACACGTTTCTGAGGTACGCAGAAGTCTACACTGGCTCCCTATTGCCTCCAGAATTGAGTTTAGGTAACTCACTATTACATACCATTCTTTGGGTGGGCTCTACCCTGCATATACAGCTTGCAGACTCAAAAACAAACCTGAAGTTCGGTCTCCCCCCTCCAACAACGCAAAACTGTTACAAATACCAAGAGCTTCCCTTGAGCTGGCAAGAAAGGGGCTTTTTGGGTTACTACACCCACCAAATGGAATGCCTTACCTTCTGAGCTAAGAAACTGCTCTTCTCTAGAAATCTTCAAGAAACAGCCCAAGACCAATCTCTTTGGACAAGATCTAGCTTCCACTCTTCCCTCCAGTTTTCTATTTCCTTGTTGGCGCCCTTATGCCTCCGAGCCACTTTGGTTGCGCCTTATAAATAATTGAATGAAATGCAATCCCTACTTCTTACTCCTCCACCCCCCTAACAGACTCCCTCCTGCCCTACTTGCCTACCTGGATCAGCTGGACTCTTTTTAGGACCCGCCCCCAAGTATTGCATCATGAAACTTTAGAGCCCTCCCCTCATCGATGATTTCTTATCCCACTTACAGCACTAGGTGCAGAACTACTTGTGTAGACTCTCAGATCATTTTTAATGGTAATTACTGTGAGTCATAGGGGGTAATTCATAGAATTCAGTGCACAAGTGGCGCACACGGCTGGCGCACAGTGTGCGCGTGTGAATCCCTGCGCCAGCCACGTGCGCCAAAATACATTTCCGCGCACAGCGTATTCATGGATTCCAGCCACCAAAACCAGCCGTGGCGCACAGTGGCGCAGTGACCCTGCAGCAGCGCCAGTTACGCCCCGAAGAACGCCCCTTGCGCAGGGATCAATATACCCAATCCAGCACAAAGGGCTGCACTAACCCTGTACCAGGACGGCAAGCGGGGAACGTGTATTTCAGGGGTGCACGGAAAGTTCTACACGCGATTCCATCAGGGTACGTGTATATCAGGGGTGCGCTGGAAGTTACACACATGATTCCATCAGGGTACGTGTACATCAGGGGTGCGCGGGAAGTTTCACACGTGAATTCGGCAGGGTACGTGTATTTCAGGGGTGTGCGGGAAGTTCCACACGCGAATGTCCTGGGTATGTGTATTTTGGGGTGCGTGGGAAGTTTCACACGCGATATCAGCAGTGTACTTGTATTTCAGGGGTTCCGTGGAGTACTACACGTGAATTGGCCATGTGGGTCCTCCCAGGTGCTCGCTCCACAACCTCCAAGGCCCCTGCAGGCAGCCCACACCATGGGGGACTACCCGCACCCCCACTCATGTCCCCCAGCACCCCCACCCCCCAGTACTGTGGGGCACCCTCCACCAGGCCCCCAACTCATGTCCCCCTGCACCCCCACCACCCAGCAGTGCAGGGCACCCTCCACCAGGCCCCCACACATATCCCCCTGCACCCACACCCCCCAGCACTGTGGGGCACCCTCCACCAGGCCTCCAACTCATGTCCCCCTGCACCCCTACCCCCCAGCACTGTGGGGCACCCTCCACCAGGCCCCAACTCATGTCCCCCTGCACCCCCACCCCCCAGCACTGTGGGGCACCCTCCACCAGGCCCCAACTTATGTCCTCCTGCACCCCCACACCCCAGCACTGTGGGGCACCTGCCAGCCGGCCCCCACTCATGTCCAACTCATGTCCGCCTGCACCCCCACCCCCCTGCACCCCCACCCCCCAGCACTGTGGGGCACCCTCCACCAGGCCCCCAACTCATGTCCCCCTGCACCCCCACCCCCCAGCACTGTGGGGCACCCTCCACCAGGCCCCAACTCATGTCCCCCTGCACCCCCACCACCCAGCACTGTGGGGCACCCTCCACCAGGCCCCAACTCATGTCCCCCTGCACTCCCACCCCCCAGAACTGTGGGGCACCCTCCACCAGGACCCAACTCATGTCCCCCTGCACCCCCACCCCCCAACACTGTGGGGCACCTGCCAGCAGGCCCCCACTCATGTCCAACTCATGTCCCCCTGAACCCCCACCGCCCAGCACTGTGGGGCACCCTCCACCAGGTCCCAACTCATGTCCCACTGCACCCCCACCCCCAGCACTGTGGGGCACCTGCCAGCAGGCCCCCACTCATGTCCAACTCATGTCCCCCTGCACCCCCACCCCCCAGCACTGTGGGCCACCCTCCACCAGGCCCCAACTCATGTCCCCCTGCACCTCCACCCCCCAGCACTGTGGGGCACACTCCACCAGGCCCCAACTCATGTCCCCCTGCACCCCCACCCCCAGCACTGTGGGGCACCTGCCAGCAGGCCCCCACTCATGCCCAACTCATGTCCCACTGCACCCCCACCCCCCAGCACTGTGGGGCACCCTCCACCAGGACCCCACTCATGTCCAACTCATGTCCCCCTGCACCCCCACCCCCCAGCACTGTGGGGCACCCTCTACCAGGCCCCCAACTCATGTCCCCCTGCACCCCCACCCCCCAGCACTGTGGGGCACCTGCCAGCAGGCCCCGACTCATGTCCAACTCATGTCCCCCTTCACCCCCCACCCCCCAGCTCTGTGGGGCACCCTCCACCAGGCCCCAACTTATGTCCCCCTGCACCCCCACCCCCCAGCACTGTGGGGCACCCTCCACCAGGCCCAAACTCATGTCCCCCTGTACCCCCACACCCCAGCACTGTGGGGCACCTGCCAGCAGGCCCCCACTCATGTCCAACTAATGTCCCCCTGCACCCCCACCCCCCAGCACTGTGGGGAACCCTCCACCACGCCCCCACTCATGTCCAACTCATGTGCCCCTGCACCCCCACCCCCCAGCACTGTGGGGCACCCTCCACCAGGCCCCCAACTCATGTCCCCCTGCACCCCCACCCCCCAGCAGTGCAGGGCACCCTCCACCAGGCCCCCACACATGTCCCCCTGCACCCGCACCCCCAGCACTGTGGGGCACCTGCCAGCAGGCCCCCACTCATGACCAACTCATGTCCCCCTGCACCCCCACCCCCAGCACTGTGGGGCACCCTCCACCAGGCCCCAACTCATGTCCTCCTGCACCCCCACGCCCCAGCACTGTGGGGCACCCTCCACCAGGCCCCAACTCATGTCCCCCTGCACCCTCACCCCCCAGCACTGTGGGGCACCTGCCAGCAGGCTCCCACTCATGTCCAACTCATGTCCCCATGCACCCCCACCCCCCAGCACTGTTGGGCACCCTCCACCAGGCCCCCAACTCATGTCCCCCTGCACCCCCACCCCCCAGCAGTGCAGGGCACCCTCCACCAGGCCCCCACACATGTCCCCCTGCACCCGCACCCCCCAGCACTGTGGGGCACCTGCCAGCAGGCCCCCACTCATGTCCAACTCATGTTCCCCTGCACCCCCACCCCCCAGCACTGTGGGGCACCCTCCACCAGGCCCCAACTCATGTCCCCCTGCACCCCCACCCCCACCACTGTGGGGCACCTGCCAGCAGGCCCCCACTCATGTCCAACTCATGTCCCCCTGCACCCCCACCCCCCAGCACTGTGGGGCACCTGCCAGCAGGCCCCCACTCATGTCCAACTCATGTCCCCCTGCACCCCCATCCCCCAGCACTGTGGGGCACCCTCCACCAGGCCTCCAACTCATGTCCCCCTGCACCCCCACACCCCAGCAGTGCAGGGCACCCTCCACCAGACCCCCACACATGTCCCCCTGCACCCGCACCCCCCAGCACTGTGGGGCACCTGCCAGCAGGCCCCCACTCATGTCCAATTCATGTCCCCCTGCACCCCCACCCCCCAGCACTGTGGGGCACCCTCCACCAGGCCCCAACTCATGTCTCCCTGCACCCCCACCCCCCAGCACTGTGGGGCACCTGCCAGCAGGCCCCCACTCATGTCCAACTCATGTCCACCTGCATCTCCACCCCCCAGCACTGTGGGGCACCCTCCACCAGGCCCCAACTCATGTCCCCCTGCACCCCCACACCCCAGCACTGTGGGGCACCTGCCAGAAGGCCCCCACTCATGTCCAACTCATGTCCCCCTGCACCCCCCAGCACTGTGGGGCACCTGCCAGCATGCCCCCACTCATGTCCCCAGCCAACATGTCATCACAATCTAGATCCCTGGCCCCTATGGTCAGCCTCCAAATGCCAAACACCCACCCGAGTATTGCATCCACCCACTTAGAAATGGCAATAACATGATAGAACCCCAATTGCAAGTTTGGAAATTAACACATGTCCCTCACATACACCCAATGGGTGTCAGTGAATCTCAAAACCCATATCATGATATGCATGAAACCAATGAGATGATACTTCACATTGAAGTTTGAACAAAAAATATGTATTAAAAGAAACATAAATTGAATCAAAAATAAACAAACAAAAATGGGAATTTAAAAAAATAAAAAGCAGCATGTCTGTGAAATAATGCAAAACCACAAATCATAATCCAAAGGAAAGGTGTCCAAAGTCACAGTCCACAAAAGTAAATCCAGTGGAAAATTAAAATTGAAAGCCATTGCTCCATGGGTAAATTGTAAAAGAAAATGAAAATCCAACAGTCAACTATATACAGATAAACAATCCAGGGTCCATGATCCCAACAAAAGAAATGAAATCTATCTAATAACACTACCTAATAAAATAAAAACTATGTACAAAAATGTGGCCCATTGTCCAAAAGGTCGAAAAAAAATGCAAAACCAAAGGAAACCTAACACTAACCACAGAACTATTTACAAGGGCAGCGGGCTAGTCCGACAGCTCACTTCGGGATGTTCCGGGCCAGGGCATCATCGAACTCCTGCTCAATGTCCCGGAGGCGGTCCTCCTCCATGGCCCCGAGGGTCTGCAGGGCCATCGACGTGACCACCTCAAACCCCCTGCGGATTGCCTTGAGGCACTCGGCCCGCCTCAGGGCCCTCCGCATGGAGTTCTCCGCCCTGACCATCGTGAGCCATGCCTCTTCCGCCCACTGCCGCTCCGCATCTATGGCGTGGCCCAACCGCTGCCACAGGGAAGACACTTCCCATCCTGGGTCCTCCTGCCCTCCGGCCGATGCCTGCCCCTCCGATGTTGAAGGCCCCGAGCCATCATGGCTCCCACCACGTTGCTGCTGCTGCTGTGCCTCTGCCCGTGCACTGCCTCCTGCTGCCTGCACATCCTCCGCTGGCTGGGGTGCAGTCGTTGATGTGGCCACCCCTGCTGGACGTCCGACTCCCGACTGTGGCAGGGATGCCTCCTCCACCAGCCTGGCCGCACCGTCAGAGGCAGCTCCACAGGGCACCCACGTGACTGATGGGTGGGAAGATGGCACGGAGGACGACTGGCGCATAGGGGGTTCAGTTGAGGAGGGGGTCGTAGCAAGCCCCATCAAACGGAGGAATCCGGCCTGGGTGACCTGTCCCAGTAGGCCGACGCGGTCAACGAGCCATTCGAGATGACGTGCAGTCTCCTCATGAAAAGACTGCAGGTCACCCCGCATGGCCCGTTGACGCAACGCCACACCAGTCAGGACAGGCTCAACCCGGACCCGGATAGCCACGTCCGCAGGCAGAGGAAGGCCAGTTGTCGTGAGCTCATCCCCTGCCTGAAAACGGGTCTGGACGTAGGCATCCCTTCTGGTGCAAGATGATGCAGGGACAGGATCAGGGACAGGATTTCTCACAGGCACCTCTGCGGCGGCCTGTGCTGCCTCCTGTCCCTTGTCCTGCACTGCACCACTAGCACCAGTGGAATCCCCACCTCCAGACCCCATTTCTGTTGCTTGCATGGCCTCCTCCTCCACCAAAACCCCCACCAACCTGGATGACTCCGTGCCATCTTCCCCCGTTGGGCCCTGTGGGGTCCCAGCTGCCCCTTCTGCTGCCGAAGAGTCCAACTCCAACCTCTGCCTCTTGGACCTCCCCCCGGCAGCTGCGGCCTGGGATGCGGCACCGGAATCCTCACTCCCAGACAAGATCACAACCTGGGAGGGGAGCCGGGCCTTGCGTCTCCGGCTGGCGGTGGGATCCCCGCCGCTGTGCTCCACAGCACCTTCTCCGTCATCTTCATCAGTTGACGCTGCAGACAGGGAGAAATAAATTACAGGCATCAGGGCATTGTACAATGGACACATACACACATGACAGTTGTACATGAGTGGCATTGGCAAACCTCAGACATGCCATCACAATCCCGAACACACATGTCATTTCAACTTGCACACATGAGTCATACCACAGCCATATCGCAACTGCCAGCACCATCCATACACATACAACAGCATGAGCAGGCAATGGTGAGCTAGACATCACATGCAACACAGGGAGTGCACTACACATGTACACACACCACCACACTTGCATGCATGTGTACACCTCTGCCAAGTGTCGCAGTGTTCAGATGGGCATCCATGTCACATCTGCCAATCATGCTTCCACATCCCGCTGTCACATGCATCCATGTTGCATCACTGTTGCACCCTTGTCAAATACACACACATGCACATGTACACAGTGCTGATACATGCAGCTGAAAACAACATACATGCGTGACATCACGAACATGTCTACTTACATACACATTCATCCAAACATGTGTGCCCACACAACTGCATTTGGCATGCAAGCCTACACACACAAGCACCATCCATGTCTCACACATGACAGCCCTCGCATGTGTTAGCCTCACGGCCCTGTACACCCCCACCCATACTCGACCCCATACAAACAGATGTGCAAACTGCACACTACTGAAACATCACCACACGTACAGCTTACAATCAGGATGCATGTACACTTACCGCTCGACTCCAGACGGGTCTGCCTCTCAAGGACCTGGAAGTGGAGTGCTGGGGATATGCGTTCCAGGACCCTCATCTGATCTTCCGACAAGTGGCCCCGGCGCCCCTTAGCATCCGCTGCCTTCAAGAGGTGCCGGGCCTTGTTGAGGGTCCTGGACCTGAAGTCCTCCCAGCGCTTCTTGACATGTTGGAAGTCGCGGAATGCCACCCCCTCCGCATTGATGGCAGTCACAATGTCCGTCCAGATCCGAGTCCGTCCTTCCTTGTCGGCGCGGGAACTTCCGAAGAGGGCATCATACTGCCCCAGGACTTGCTCCACCAGGACACCAACTTCCCTGGCACTGAAGCTGGTGCCCCTCTGCCTCTCTGGCCGGGGGTTGTCAGTGGTGCCAGATGTTGCAGTGCCCGACATGACAACCCCAGAGGCAGGAGTGGGTGGGCAACTGGGTCCTCGGGCTGGGCTGTGGACCGATGGAATCCCAGTCGGGAGTCTTCGGTTCCAGCAGGGGTGGTCACAGCAACAGCACCCCTGGCTGATGTGCAGGCAGCAAATGGCAGGGCACGTGGGCAGCAGGCAGTCAGGCAGCAGCAGATGGCAGGTGGGAGCGTGCTCGGGGCTCTGGGGGGCAGTAATTCGGCCTTCTGGGCAGGAGGGTGGTCTTCCGTGTGCTTACGCATGCCCAGCTTGATACGGAGTGATTTGGCACGTGAAAATTCTGCACGTCAGCGTGTAATTCAAGGAAAGGCCCTTAGCGCGTAAGCGCGTCTGCACGCATACGCAATTTCATTGGACAGAAGGCCTTTCAAGCGCAAGTGCCCCTGTGATGTAACGCGCGCAGGCGTGCATGGGTGTTTCAGCGCGCGTGAAAAACTGCACGTCCGCGTGTAATCCGAGGAAAGGGCCAACGCGCGTAAGGGACGTGATGCGTGCGGGCGTTTCCCTCAGCACGGGTTAAAGGTGAGCGGGGCCAGCAGTTCGCTGTACGTGCCTTTCGTGGAGACCGACGTGTGTTGCTGCTTCCTGTTGTTTCGCGCGCCATCACAACTTCACAGCTATCAAGGACGTATCTCTTCTTTTGGCGGGGGTATTGGCTACGCGTGTTTTTCTGCATCGCGCTAGTCAGGCGGTGAGTCGCACATGCTCTTTTTCCCACTGCGGGTGCCCCTGTGTATCGCACCCATTTTCGATGTCATAGTAGCCTGCGTGTCCCACACGTACGCGTTATTCGTGTTACTGGGTGCCACCGCGTACTGCGGGAGGTTGAATCCACGCACGTAGGCTGCAGGGTTGCGTGCACGGTTTTACTGCAGTTTTGGGGTGCCTGAGCGTTGCGTGACCCGTCACTACATCACCGGGATCACATACAGCCTTGCAGGTGCAGGGGGACTGTTAACATCTTGCTTCCCACCCCCTTCACCCCAATTGCCCAGGTCAATTGTGGTGTACACCTCCCATTGGCACTACTCCATCTGTGCCGGCACTACTACATCTGTGCCATGGTTGGGAGGACACCAAAGGTGAGGGGCGCCTCAGCTGGGCGAACTCCACGTGGCGGGTGTGGTCGGGAACGTGGCCGTGGTGACCAGGGAGTAGGGGGACTCCAGGGTGTCCAGGGCGGCCACAGAGGGGGAAGAGGCAGGGGTGCGCCACTTGAGCACAATGTTGTGCCATGTGTCGGTGCAGTCATGCCACCACCCCCTGTGGTTCCGGGGGATGCAGCTTCTGCATCTGGCACTGGCGCCAGTGTGACCCGGCAGTCCGTTCCATCGACTGCCACGGGCCCAAGGGTAGTGGTAGCTGCAGGTGCAGCTGTGGACACCACCACCCAGGCTCAGGGTCTGCCAGCGCAGGCTGCGTTGGCACTTGAGGAGGCCTTGGTAGATTTCCAACAGGCCAGGAGGGAAACCATAGGGGCAGGCCAAGCTGCTCAGACCAAGACACGTGTCCCTGGGGCAGTTATGTCATCTGCTGCCCCGAATAGCTGGGTGTTGGCAAGTGCAGGGGCAGATGCACCCAACAACACCCCGGTTGTGAGTCTGCCAACCAGGACCGTTGCGGTCAATGTCCCTGCCACAGCTGATGTTGCTGCGCAGGGTCCATTAGAGGGCACCCAACTGCCACTGACACAAGTCAGGCCTTTGGTCGTCCCTCCACCTGCCACTCCCTTGGCTCAATCCACCGAACCCACTGGCCATACTGGTCAGGGCGGCATTAGCCAGCCAGGGTCTGCGCCACAGTCCAAGAGGAGGAAGGTTGCACCTGCAGCACAGGCTGGGACCCCACACACAGCCACGACCTCCTGCATGTCGAGGAAGAAGCCTTTCTGCAAGCAGGAACTGGACTTCCTCGTGGGCTACGTGCAGGGCCACAGCCGTGACATGCTAGTGGGTGCCAATAGTCAGACTACGGCTGCCCAACGTGACACCCACTGGAAGCATGTTGCAGAACATGTCAGTTCATTCGGCCATGAGGTGCGCACGGCGCAAGAGTGCAAAAAGCGTTGGAATGACATCAAACGCAGCACTAAGGCTAAGCTTGCCTCTAATTACAACTTGACTCTGGTGACTGGCGGTGGGCCTGCAACAGAGGAGGAAGAGCTCACTCCGCATGAGGCACTTGTTGCGGAGTTCATACCACCTGAATTGGTCGAAGGAGTGGGAGAGATGCTGGACTTTGATGCCCAGTCCAGTGAGTGTTGATGCGTGTTTGTTGAGGACGTGTGTGTTTCACTTGTGGGATGTGTTGTGCATGATTGCCAATACATGTGACGTGTACATGGTTCTGATGTGTAAGTAATGCAATGCTTCCGTGATGCATGTCTCCTCTGCCTGCATTGGGGACTCCATGTAGGCATGCTCCCTTGCCCCTCCTCCACCACTCTGCAACCCAGTTCCACCTTTGCACTGGTCTGCTTCAATCTTGCCAATGTGTACTTTCCTGTTCATGCATCCTGTGTAGATGCTAACTTCCAGCGTAGAATCTGCCAGAAATATGCCGTGTGGTACAGCCTTAGTACTTGATGCAGGGTATCTCACTTGTACTGTGCATAGGTCAGATGTCCCGCAGGGACACGAGTGCCCATTCATGCTCCATGTGCATTGCACGCATGCCCCTATGTGTCCTTGACTGGATGATCACTGTAATACAAGTCCTTGGTTATATACATTGCATGGCATCTCATCAGCCTTCCCATGTCAACTGTGGCTCAATACTGCGTTGCACACATGTTTAGGGTTTGACAATCTATGTGGCTCACAGGCCTCAGCCTGTTCAATGGCCAATGACTCTGTCCAACTGTTGTTGTGTCTTCTTCACACGTGGGCGGCCTCCAGAGTTTTCATTATGTGTCCTGCTTACTGTCCCATTATCATTTGCAGTGTTGTTACTTGAATCACATTAAGCTGTTGATGCCAGTCAACACTGCCTGTCAATACACAGGTGTATGGTCAGCCTTTTGATACCATGCTAGGCATCCCTGCTTTGGTACTGGGGTGGAGGGGTGCTTGGCTTCTAGATATGGTACACATTGAATGCACAATGCACGTGATGCCTGAATTTGACCTTGCACTGCCTTCACATTTCCTGGCACACACCATGGAGTCCTTATACATGTAGGTAGTGAGTGGCGTACACATTTCCTGCACTGCATAGACCCACTTCCATGGAAACTGCCACCTTTCAACAGGTCTGATCACAGAAGCAATTCAAAGTTGACCCAGCATGCATGCCAGGTTATATGTTGTGTGTCACATGTCTGCCTGATGCGTTTGTTGTCGTTGTGTGTGTGTGTGTTGTGTGCTTCTGACATGTGTAGTGACCTTTTTTCTCTCTATTTTTCAGGTGATGACGCAATGGAGGCGGAGGATGGTGTTGTCATGCCAGACACAGGGTTGTTACCACTACATCAACCCGGCACAATCGGGGGTCATGGGGTGGTAGGCCATGAAAACCCCCAAGTGCTACAGTCCATCTTGTCTCTGGCTGCCTATGAGTCCAGCCTTGATGACGACTCTGACGTCCATGTTGAGTTGGATGAGCATCAAGTCCATGTGTCAGGGGTGAGTGATTCTGATGCGGACACTCCTCTGTCTGCGACACCTGCACTGAGGGATCAGACAGTCTTGGTTCCTCCGCCCGTGGTGGATCGGGACGCAGGGTCACCCTCCACACCAGTTACTGATGTGCCTGGGACATCACGTTGACGGGGGCATGTAGTCGTGCAGCCGCGGGCGGTGCCAACACAGCGAGGACACCCGGTCCTTGGGTCCCGCAGTGGTCAAGCCCGGCAACGCGGTCGCCGCGCGCAACCGCAGTATACTGAGTTGGAGCAAGACATGACTGCCAATTCAGAACGACAGGGGGCAGCAATGGAGAACATTGCTGAGAGCATGGAGCGTGTGGCCCGATCTGTGCTCTCCCCTGCTAGGCAGATGCTTCTCCAGCAGCAGGCGGCACGGTCCACGGCCCGCTTGCTCAGGCTGGGCATGGCGGCCTCAGAGAGGGCACGCCAGGCTGAAATGTCGTCTCTGCGTCAAGCAATTGCTGCTCACGCAGAGGCGCACATGGATGCCCTGAGAGAGGAGCATGCTTCCCTCAAATCCACTCTGGGTGTCCTTATGATGTCCCAGAGGCAGCGGGCAGAGGAGAGGTTTGCACAGCTTGAGCGTACCATCTCGGCTGAGCTACAGGCTTGCCGGGAGGTGCAGCAGTTGTCCAGCCAGGCCTTGCAGGAGGAACTCTGTGTTACACGTGCTACCTTGCAAGAGGAAGCATGTGTATCACGTGAGGTTCTGCATGCAGACCTACGTCACATCGCCACACAGAACCAGACTCACCCATCCGGCAGACTTGCTGTCGACGAGGGGCAAGCTGCGGCTAGGCGCGGCCAGGCTACTGTGCCATGTCCTCCTTTCCAGGATGAGCCAGACTCGGACGACCATCTATCTCCCACATAGGTCGGGCTGTGCAGGCGTTTTTTTTTTGGCTCAGCATCATCGCATGTGGGTGTTGAGCAGCACCCTGTACCTCCCCCCTCCTGGGTGCCTCCCCTCCCCCCGGGTCGTATGTGGCCATTTTTTCTTTTTCTTTTAGTTTAGTTAGTTAAGTTTCTGTTTGATGGTTAGTTTAATTAGGTAATGTAGGTTTTCCATAGTTAGTGTAATTAGTTAATATAGTTTAAAATTGCTTGTCTATTGTGCTTTCATGTGACGGTGCGGTGCTTTGTGGCTTTTGAAGGCATCCACTGTCTGTTCCAGCTGGGCCCTTCAGGCTTGTCTTGTGTATGTGTTTGCTGCTTGGGGTCCTTGACTCACATATGCCACTCCTGCCTCCCTTATCCATGGGCTCGCAAGGATGGTTCGGTGTGACAACCTATTACACAAGGGCTTTGAACTGTCATATCTGTGGCATGTCTGGTGCTGTGTGACTTGTGTTGACACCCCTAGTGGGGATGATTTCAGTGTTATTATCCACTGTTCAGTGTTTGCTAGATGGGGTGTTTCATGATTAATGTGTACATTCATTGCTATGCATTGTGTAGTATGTTTCTTATCTTTACTGTACACGTGCTTGTTGCAATTCATGCCGTAGATAGTGTGTTCCACACTTTGGATGTGAAAGACGGACTGATGGTGTGATTTCTGATGTAAGTCTCTGACATGGTCAAGTAATGAGATGCCTGAAGAGACACACACAGATGACTTTAAAGCAGTAATCATGTGTTTCATGCCCTTTCTGCAGGGGGATGAGCCTCCAGAGCACCTTTTCCAACAAACATGGCCCATTGGACGTCTGAATTCTAGACACGTTTGTTGGTGCCCACATGCACATGTGTGCACATGTGTGCACAAGCAGAGGCACAGGGATTGCAGACCTACATCCTAGAACTGCTGACGTGTTCCAAGGAACTCCAGGCAAGGTGAGCAGCACAGGGGGGCCACAACACAGCAAAGCTTGTACCAGGCGAGTTGCACATGCAGGCTTAGTGACAGCACTGAGGGTGAGCTTGGACGAATATTGGTGTTGAAGCACACAATGCAGCTCAGATGTGTTGGTGGACTGATGGCTGTTGATTGTAAGGTTGTCTGGGACACCTGCAGGGGCAGTGGCACATACCCTCCGGTACACCAAGGTCCATTGAGGCACTTGTATCAACCATGTAGCCTTCCGAGACATGGAACGGGGCAGCTCACAGGGACATACAGCAAGGGACATACTCGGGTGCAGTGCATTTCATTTCCATGTACATTTTGATACATGCACTGCCAACTTTGTTTCGGTCATGGTGGAACACAACTTGTTCTGAAGTCATGCCTTGCTATATGGGTCTGTCTGCTTACCCAGGGAACATTGCATGTTGTGTGAATTGTGACACATTGGTGTTCCATTTGCCACGCACCCACCGGCGGCTGACTTACTGCATCGACTGTGTATGACCCATCTCAGGGGTAATGTTATATATGGGTACACAGCAGCTACACCAGATTGTCTGTTTGTAGAGTAGTTTGTTGCTATGGGGCATGTTTGGTGGTGTGTTTTTGTGTAATGGGCACGTACAGGTTATTGACTGTGGCTCTCTTTGCAGCATTGCTGTGCTCCTGTAACTGGATCTGAGAGTGCGCAGGCAGGAGGCCAGCACTCAAAACCAGAGCTAAGTGTCTTGTTGTTTTTCTTTCAAACTGCTCTGCATAGGCTTGCTGGGGGGTTGCACAAATGCATGGATGAATGTGTAATTCAATTTGGTATGTTTTTTTTTCCCCTAATCACCCGGAGTCCTATCCAATTTTAAACCCTGTACCCTCTGCCCGGTGTTCCTGCTTCCCATACCTATCCAAGCAACGTTCCCTAACCCTCTTTCCCCGCTGGGGTTGCGGATGCCTGTGTAAACCCCAAACTTGCAGGCGCCAAAACCCTAGAGGGGGTGGTTGGTTCGTGCCACTCCTAAGCCTGGACTACAGAAGGCCATGACAATGATGTCCAAGTTTGTTTGGATTGTGTATGTGTTCATGCAGGTAGTACATTTTCGTGCATTCCCTACTTTCGTGTGTCATTCCTCCTCCCCTCTCCTGCCACTCATTCCAGTTATCTAGTGTGCCAACACCTGTCCCGACTGCATATCCCTGACCCTTCTTCCCCACCAGGGTCTCAGAGGCCTGTGTGAGTTTGACCTTGCAGGCACCTGGGACACGGTGGGGGTGGTTGTTTCGTGACACTCCCGCGCCTGTACACGGGACCTGTGACAGTACACATCCGTTCATGGCGCATCATTCTATGTTATGTACCACACATGGTTCACATCCTGTTGTGACATTGTTTTACTGTGCTGCCTTGGTTGTTACATCATTGTGGTAGTACTTGGCCTTTGTGAGGTACTGCTACATCAAGTCATCTACTGGAGGGTTTTCTGGTTCCTTTTTCTGGCTTGGATTTTGTGATTTTGCAAATGAGGGTGGACTCTGAGTGTGCAGGCACCTTTTTACACACAAGGTGGGAGATGGTGACGAAGGGGAAAGGTGATCCTGTGGCCAGGTGGAATTGAGGGTTGAAGGCTCCATGACCCAGGTGCAGTTGTTCAGTGGGTCATGGTCATTTGTGAGGGAGGGGGGGGGATGTTGTTGATAGTTGACTTGCCCTGCAGTGTGATGGGAACCCTGACATTGTGATGGTGGTATCCTATGTACATGTTGTGTTCTGCTGATCAATGCCTGTTCATGTGTTGTGTTTACCTTTCAGGTGTGAGGGAATAGTTGTGGTTTGACATGCTCGGGTATACAAATGGTGAATGTTCACATGTGATGTGTAGAGGACACTGATGGTCACTTGATTGCACATGCATATGTTGAGTGCATGTCCTTACTGACCCACACACTTGCACTCTGATGCACTACATGTACAACCACCCTTGCATATCCACGTGTACAATGTTTGCCTTCTGGTGCCCACTGTGTCCCTGCAGCACATGTTCTGTGACCAATTATGGATCCTGTACATGCCTAATTTGCTTTTTGATGTGGTCTGTCGCTTAGATGTGATGCTCATGGTGTGCATCACACACAATGGCTGTTCACTGTGCTGAGCAGTGTGTTGCAGGAGTTGGACACAGCACACAGAAGCTGCAGTGTTTATTTTGCAATGCACAATGTGCATGTAGACAGGCATTCATTGTTATGTTACGTCTACAACTCTTGTAATGCATTTGGAAATGACTTATTTTGGGTGGGAGGTTGTTGGTCAGTCATTTCATCTGATTCCATGTCAGGCATCATTGTCTGATGCCACTGTACATTTTTGACATGGCAATGTGTACCTTATTGTTACTATGTTGGTGTATGGGTATTGCTTGCCATGTCATGTTGTGGTTTGGGAGGGTTTGTGTGACATAACAGTGATGGCCATGGCCTGTTTTGCAGGTGTGTGTGATTCACACCTTGCATGTCAGGGTCATCCGCTTCTCAAAGCAACTAGCTGGGGGTAGATCTCTCTCGGCGGCAGGGGCCTCCCTCTGGAACAGCCTTCCTGCCTCACTGGAACTTGAGGAGAACCATCTCCAGTTCCAGAAGCACCTCAAGACCTTCCTCTTTGCTTCTGCTTTCTCTCTGCCTCTCCCTTGCAAAATTCTTCACTGGAAATGCACTGGATCTGCAAATGGGCCACTCTCACCGACCTCGGTCCCTGGCCCAGCCACTCTCCACTTGCACTGCCTCCCTGGCAACCCCTGCACTGCGGGACTGTCTCTCTATCCCTACAGCCCCCCCTTCCCAGCACTTGTCTGCACTTACCTTTGTAGTTGCCACCAGCTGGCCTATTTATTTGTTTTTTAGTCTACTTACCCTGTACTGCACTCCCCCCCTCCCCTTCCCCTTGCACTTTTCCCTTCCACCTACCCCTGCACTTGCACAATCTAAATGACACCTGGCCTAGTAGTATCGTTGTCTGTCTTCCCTTGTTCCCCCCTCCCTGCCTCATCGCACCTTGAAATACTTGTGTATAGGCCATATCATGTCATGTCATATGTGTGCCTTTTGGTCACACAGGATAGCTTGTGTTTAAGTAGCTAGGGATGCAGACAATGTGGCACTTCCATGACCTGCCTTTAAGCGGGTGTTCTGGGAATGTATATGTGCCTGCGGACTGAGGGGCGCGCTGTCATGATTGCCAGTAACTGGTGTAGGCAGTGTGACTGCGTGGCCTGTGAGACCCCCCCACTATGGCAGTAGTCCGCTGAAATGACCCAGTGGCCAAAAAATGCAGGACATTGAGCACCTTCTCCAAGGGGCTCAATGCTTGGGAGCAAAGGGTGGGGGATGTAAGGTCATCTTCCCACTCCCTGACCAGGTCTAGGATGTTATGGGGTGGAAACCTATACCTGCCGTAGACCTGGTCGTCAGGCATCCCAAAAAGGCTTGTCCGTGGTGCGAAAATGCGTGCCCTGGCTATTCTCCTCCTCCTGCGGTGTCCCACGATCAGTGCTGCGACAAATGGGGCATTCATCGTAGCTGTATATACGTGTTTGTTGTTTGCGCACACTTTTATACTGTGCGCGGGGACGCTTCCGCCTGCCTTCGTGTGGCGGATGCGTTGACGCCTATGTGCGTCTTTTTCTGTGCGTGGGTTTCCCGTATTCGAATCCATGAATACGGGTTGTTGGCGTGCGTGTGGGCGTTCCATGTAGTTCCCTGCAGTACTTCCCCAGTTACGCCTTCTTTTTCATGCGTTATTCCCCATTCCGCGTGTTACGCCCACTGTTCCGCACACTTTGGTTGTGTGCGCCGTGCTATGTGCGTTTTTGCTGTGCGCGTAGCGCACGCCGTGTGTGCCCGCGTGCGCCATGGCAGGATTGGGCGCACGGACAGCGGGAAACACGCGCAGCGTATTCCTTGCATCGCACGCGTGTGCTGCGTTTCTCACGCTTGCGCCTCCTTGCGCCTGCTTGCGGTGGGATTTTCGGCGCACGTTTGCTCCATAAATCGACCCCATAATGAGGGCCTGAGTTGTTTTGCTCCAGAGTTCATTTTCGAGGTGGAGGAACTCAGTGGGTTGAATAGTGACTGCAGACACGCTTTTGTAGACTGCAGGACCACAGGCGTGAAGGATGGCAGAGCAGCCAGTTAACCATTCATGCTTTGCAATCCCTTGGGTGCTAAAAGAAAATAAATGCCTGCTTGTCGTAGGCGCTATATAAATGACCGCTATTAGTATCACTCGTACCTTCTATATTTTCAATCCCGTTTCTTGGAGCAGTTTTGCCGCTTCCTTTCTCTGACTCCTTATCTTTTTATTAGACTGTGGGGTCCACATTTTGCATTTTCATCTCCCCGGTCCCACGTGGGATACCGGTGTTTGCAGCAGACATGAACCTCGTTTAGAGAACTTTTCTTGCCAAGTTTTGAATTCTACCCTCTCAGGACCCCTACCAGAAGGCCCTGTTCTGCCAACGTGAGAAGGGGTCTTTCGCATGAAAATACACGCACCCCCCCTTTCTTTCATGAGCCTCAACCTGTTTTCAGTTTCTGCAAAGTGACATAATCTGCGAGACAGAGAATTGCAAATAAAAAAAGAAAAAATAATCACCCAGGAGCGACTGACAAGTAATTGCACATCTCGAGTGCCTGGGCCACGTGACCTGGGAATGCACCCCGTCCTGCACAAGTCGGGGGCCACTGAAAATGGAAGCCAGGTGGGAATAACACCGCTGATCCGACAGTCTGATTAGGCCTGCAATTAGGACAAAACCAGCCACAACTTTGAGCAAGCCACAAAGGCGTGGTTCGACTTGTGGACTTAATGCTGGGTAGGTGAGATTGTCAGGTGGAGCCAAAAACTAGAAAATGAAAGATTTAGAAAAAGAGACGTATGATAACGCTTGTTGTGCCTGTATGCTTCAATCAGCCTCTCTAAAAACGATGCCTGTATAAGAAACCATCTGCATATATGCAGGTTTACCAAATTATCGTATATAACGTCTTCAAATCACACAAAATGGAGCTACCCATCTAACTTCTCCTCTCCCTCCATCTTCCCCGACCTCTGTTTTAAGCCGCTGTCTTCATTGGTTAGCCATTTCCCAACGCATTTCTTACAAGAAACTGTTTAGTTTTATAACTGTGACTACATCTTTGAACCACAATATCTTTCAGAATAAATACATGTATTTCCTCATTCGCACTGACTTCGCTCATAGCAGCTGCAGCCTCGTCATGTTCCCTTCTCGTTGCATCACCATAGGAGATCGGCCATTTTCTGTCTTTGAACAGCCTTCCAGTCCATCTCCGATCTTCGCTGTCATTGTTAATGTTTCCTCATCAACCGCATTGCATACTCACAGCTCAATGGTTTGTGGAATCTAACAATCCCCTAGACCCCGCGCAATCAGACCTCCGTCCACGTCACGGAACAACAAACATGCAGACCTCTATCTGGGATTACCTCAAAGTCACGGCAGACTCAGAAGGATTCAAGCACTTACTTTTCTTGACCTCTCTGCAGCGTTTGACACCATTGACCACATAATCCTCCTTGACAGACTGCACTCCTTAAGAATATCAGGCTCAGCACTCATCTAGACCGTCTCACTCCTCACTAATAGACACCAAATCACTCATCTCCCTCCTTTTCTCTCCTCTGCACACCCAGTAAAAACTGGAGTACCCCAAGTTGTCTGCATCTCTCCCCTTCTCTTCAACCTTTACATGACCCTGCTGCCCAGGATCATGCGCTCACACAACCTCACCGGCTATAACTATGTGGATGACACACAAATCATCTTGAGAATTCCTAAATCAACCACTTACCCTCACCCTGACTCAGCAGCATGTCTCACAGACACTGACTGCTGTAAGGTGACTGACCATCTCATTCTGAACGGAGATCATGGTATGCAGCAAAACTACTCTATTTCCCCAACCGACTCCCTGGACACCCTGCGCAGCCTCCCACATCGGACCACCACCACAGTCAAAAACCTTAGCTGCACAATGGACTTGTATCTAACACAGTCTCACAACGTCAACAATGCATCCAAAGCCTGTCATTTCCAACAAATGGCGTGGTAACCCGCTCAATACAGACCCTTTTATAGACTCTAAGGCCAGACGATATCTACTCCCATTTCCTGGAGCCGTTACCCCATAATTGAAACCCGAATCGTAGTAGCACCGATGTACTTGATGGAATGATTCATTACCTTCATCCGCAGGAATACTGTATGCTATGAGTCCTAGAGTTGTCTATTGCCTATAACCTGTAACGATTGTGCTAGACTCATAACCCTAGCACTAATGGCACGCATGAGCTTGATCAAGGCCATGCAATTATGCACGAGGCTATCAGTCCAACAATGCATATGTTTGCTAATCCTACTCATCTGGAAATCCAAGAGCAGACTAGATACTGGGGAGCTGTCGAGCACTAATTTTGTCCAAGAGCAGACTAGATACTGGGGAGCTGTCAAGCACTTATTTTGTCCAAGAGCAGACTAGATACTGGGGAGCTGTCGAGCACTTATTTTGTCCAAGAGCAGACTAGATACTGGGGGGCTGTCGAGCACTTATTTTGCTAATCACACGTATCAGTGAATGTATTTAGAATAACTACCTACCGGGAATCTGTCTAGCAAAACTACCAACCCAAGCACTAATAGCACTCATGAACTTGATCATTGCCCTGAAAATATGCAGTAAGCTATCAGTCCAGGAATTGCCCTCACTTGCTAATCCTACACATCTGGCAATCCCTGAGCAGAACTGTATATGAACACATTTTCTAGCAAATATTCTTTGTTGATCCCAACTATCTGGGAATGTCCTACTAGAACTACCTATCAGGGAATCCATTTAGCAGAACTAGCGACTGAGGACGTCTCTAGCACCTTTACTGTAACAACATGAGTTTTGGACAGTTTTGCCTGTCACCACCTGTCAGTCTTCGCCAAAGCAAGTTGACCCAACAAGACACAGGGAAGACCTTAGCCTAACAGCCCAAACCCAAAGCGGATACCACCCACCCGACAGTTACTGGAAGCTCAACATGAACAAGGTCCCCGTGGAAACCACACAGACACTCAAACACAGCATTATGATAACTCTTTCCTCTGCACCAACAAACAATAGAATGCTGGTTTGATTAATTTGGCTTAACTGCACATATACTTATACACCTCCACGTTCACCTCAACAGTCTTTAGTCTTTAGTCTATACCCCTTGAAATCGGCCTAGCTGCACACATGGTCTCATTCACAACCTCCAGTGCCATCAAAATGCAGATATTGAAATCCATTGGTCATGCTGCACACATTCTACTGATCTCACACAACCACTGTACCATACCTAGCACTAGTATGCTGCTACGCACTACTTCTTCCACACTGGCTGCACACAATCCGGGTGCACCCAAACACGTTTTACTACATTACTCTCTCCCTAGACCTGGACAGCGGTCCCTGAGGGCGTTCAACCCACAATGTTTTGATGGTAAAAGGCACTATACAAATGCCCAATAAGATAACATAACATAACATAACATAACATAACATAACATAACATAACATTTAAAGAATATTTAATTATGAATAAATGAAAAACCATTATGTAAAACAAGATAATCAAAGGCAATTCATGGTGTGGATTTAAATATGTATAAATAACCCATATAAGAGATATAAATGAATATATTAAAAAAGACCAACAAGTTGTCAGGATTCGCACCTGGAAGGTATGGAGTTCCTGGCGTTTCTAGTTCAACTCACCTATAGCCGGTCTAGTCTTCAACTAAGATGGAGGCTCACCCTTTAAATCCAGACCACGCCCACACCCCAGCGCATTGTATCTGTTTTCCCCTACAGTGCCTGCAACGCTGCTGTGCTTCGGTTCAGTGCAATTCCTCTTCGGATACTTTTGCCTTCTTGCTCGCCTTACCTTTGTGCCTTCCGTGTCAGTACATTTCGTAGTGACCGTGATCCTTTCCGTTTCTCCCCTTTCTGACCTTCGTACTTAGTGTCCTCCTTCTTAATTCGATCTATACTTTATTTCCGTTTCCACCCGCCTCTGGGGTTCAGTCTATTCCCTACCTTTCTGTCTCTCCTTTCTTCCGCCTTCGGCTTTTTGTTTCTTCTTAACTACACTCTGGTGGGTTTTAATGGACTACGCAGCTTCCTTTTGTTGCTGTTAATTCCCCTCACGGTCGCTGTGTGACTTTCGTTTTTTACCGTGTCCGCGGTCCTGCTCTCTACGCATCTGGTGATATCGAATTCTCAGGTATGTGGGTTACTTAACACTATTTCTCAAGCTACTACTTTCTTTCCGTTCCGGTATCCTCTACTTACCTTCAGTGGGCCCCGTACACCTTTCCAACTAGACAGAGGTGTTTCCTGATAACTGGCACTGCCTTTCGGTGTGTTACCCAATTCGCTTTCAATTGAGCTCATTGCCAATCCTCCTGCCCTTGAGCTGCCATTTTACCAGGGCTGGAATTCAGAAGTCATCACCCTCTTCTACAGAGTCAATTCAAGAACAAATTCCTGTTTGGACAACCAGTTTTTTATGCCCAAGAGGCTTTTTCCCTGGGATTTGGGGTTTGGCTCCTCGGGGTCCCCCTTAGGCAGGTTCCCCTTCCTGTCAAGGTGGCCTCTGAGGAAGCCAGACCCTACTTACACAATAAGAAGAAGAAGCCAGTCAAGGAACGACTGACAACCGACGACAAGAAGGCTAGGAAAAAGCCTGCTGCGGTTTTCAAGGACAGTCCATCTGAAGGCTCAGGTGAGGAGGAGGTAGCGGAGGAAGGAACCCTATCTGACACAAGTTGAGTGAAATACCTAGCAAGAATTACACCTTGAGCCACACTTGTATGTTGCACAGCACCAAATAGTGTTGTTATCTAATAAAAGTACAAGAACATAAAGTATCCAGCCTAAAATACAAAGAACACACTGCCTACTTGAGTTTCGGCTATACAAGTCCAGAATAAACTTCAGGGCCAAGCCTTCTTCAGGGCAAGCATTGATGTTACCATAGACACATTACATTGTGCTGCACTGCCTACTTTCTGGAGGATGAGCTGACATCTCAGGGGGCCAGTAATTCTCTGCATTCAGAGCCAGTGAGGGTCAGAGAAAACTCTCCGCTTTCAATATGATTGATAATGCACATTAATCAATGCACATTAATCAATGCACATTAATCAAAAACATTGTTGTGTGCAAGAGAAACATATACAAGTAAAACATGTTGCCAAGACGAGCTCATTCTTGATTCTGAGGTGCCCCATCCCTAAAAGAAAAGTCACTTCCTGCATGATGCTGCCAACCTGCATTGCTCCATCCATCAACCACCAAACTCAAATAAAATGTCCTCCACTTGGTCCATGAGAAATTACCACCAATCTACAAGAAGAGTAAATGTAGACTTAATCACCACCTTTGCAGTGCAAATGACTCAACAGGGATTTTTGCAGATGTACTGTAGGTGGTGATTCTACTGTAGAAAATCCACTGATTTGTGGAGGTAAATTGGAGGATTCATCTCCAGATCTACACTGCAGGAAAATCCTCCACTTCACTTCCAAGTGTGTAAGTGCAGGAAATTGGTGGTAATTGAATTACAGCTAATTTACCACCATGTTTCCATAATGTCAAACTTATAATGAGGTCCATTGGCTTCTCACCTTCTGTAGTGTGCACACTGGCCCCTTAGATGTTCACCCCATATATTCTGTAGTGTGTTCACTGGTCCCTTAGCTGGTCACCCTGTGTATTCTGTAGTGTGTTCACTGGTCCCTTAGGTGGTCGCCCCTTTGTTTTCCATAGTGTGTTCCCTGGTCCCTAATATGGTCACCCTGTGTATTCTGTAGAGTGTTCCCTGGTCCCTTATATGTTCACCATGTGTATTATGTAGTGTGTTCCCTGGTCCCTTAGATGGTTACCCTCTTCATTCTGTAGTGTTTTCTCTGGTCCCTTAGGTGGTCACCCTATGTATTCTGCATTGTGTTCCCTGCTCCCTTATATGGTCACCCTATGTAGTCACCCTATGTATACCATAGTGTGCTCCCTTCTCCCTTAGGTGTTTCCCTATGTATTCTGCAGTCTGTTCCCTACTATGTTACGTGTTCAACCTATTTATTCTGCAGTGTTTTCCCTGGTCCCTTAGATGGTCACGCTGTATATTGTGTAGTGTGTTCTCTGTTCCCTTAGGTGGTCACCCTTTGTATTATGTAGTGATTTTCCTGGTCCCTTATGTGGTCATCCTATGTATTCTGTAGTGTGTTCTCTGGTCCCTTGGATGGTGTTATGCTTGAACTAAAATGGCGCTGGTGTGCAGTGCATTCTGGGAGCGCTCGGAGCCATGATGGATATTAACTTCATGCCACAGTGAAAAGCTGCACACATTTTGCTGAGTGTTAGATTCACGGTGCTGAGGAAAACATGCTTTCCAAACCTGGTATGCGGTCAAGGACATTTCTGCTGGGAAAGCTAACTTTGTTATGGTTTGTTACTGTTCTCCGTGGAGCGTGTTTTTAGAGGAGGGAGGCACTCTGCCCCTTGAGGGTGGCTGTCGATTGACCCATCTGGCAACCGACGGCTACTCATCAACTGCGCAAGTGCCATTTCCAGAAGGTTTGAGAACTGCCTCCCCTTTTCGGAGTGTGTATATATACGGAAACCCGGAGGTGGTCAGGTGAGACTTCAGCCGGAGGAGGACGCTTACGTCCGGCACTCCTGTGAGCTGTGGTGCTCTCAGTCTGGCTGTTCCCGGGGTCTTCCAGCCACTTCTGGGCGAGATGAGGAATCCAGTTACGCTCACGGTGATGTATTTCCTTTTGAATTCTTTGCTTCTTCTGTGATTTATGTCTATGTTATCTCTGTGAGTTATTTCTATGTTATCACTGGTTGCTTCTAAACTTGCCAAAGTGCTGATTATCTTCTAAGAGTGTGTGGTTGCGAGTTATTGCGTCTTTCTGCATTCAAAGTATTGGCTCTATAATTGCATTGTTGATTTATTTATGTTTTTCCGTGCACTCTGGGGAGAGCAATACAGATTGTCACCCTGTGTATTATGTAGTGTGTTCCTTGTTCCCTTAGATAGTTAATCTATATATTCTGTAGTATGATCCCTGGTCCCTTAGATGTCCACCCTGTGTATTCGGATGTCTGTTCCCGGGTCCCTTAGAGGGTCACCCTGTGTATTCTGTAGTGTGTTACCTTGTCCCTTAGATGGTCACCATGTATATTCTGGAGAGTATTCCCTGGTCCGTTAGATGTTCCCCTGTGTATTATGTAGTGTGTTCCCTTTTCCCCTAGACAGTCATCCTATGTATTCTGTAGTGTGTTCACTGGTCCCTTAGGTGGCTATCCTTTGTTTTCTGCAGTCTGTTTTCTGGTCACTAATATGGTCACCTTATGTACTCTGTAGTGTGTTCCCTGGTCCCTTAGATAGTCACCCTTTGTATTCTGTAGTGTATTCCATGGCCCCTTATATGGTCACCCTGTGTATTCTGTAGAGTGTTACCAGGTCCCTTAGATGGCCACCCGATGTATTCTGTAGTGTGTTCCCTGATCCCTTAGGTGGTCACACTAAGTATTCTGTGGTGTGTTCTCTGGTCACTTTATCACGATAGTCTGTAATATCTTCTTCTTCGCTGGACAATTCCGGTTCACCCCCTCCCCGACTCCTCACCTTCTACCTTCTTCTTGGATTTCCCTTTCTTGGAGTCTGAAGGTCTCTCCTTTTTTTTGTGAAGATATGGACGTCCCCGGAAGGATGCCACAGTGCCACCATATAAGGGTGTAACGGGGGGAATCCTTCCGGAGTCACCAAGAACGGGGAAAAAGCCAAAGGCACAAAAAACCCCGAAGAGGTCAAATCGAAGGGAATGAGGTTCCGACTCGAGTAGCTGGCGTCTGGTGTGGATGGAGGTTCCAGGAAATAAGGGCGCCACTGAAGGGTGATGCTAACGAAGGTACCAACAAGCAAGAAGGTATAGCAAACAGGTACCACCAAGGGCTAGGCAGAAGCAGTCCGGCAAACAGGCAGAGTTCTGTACACAACGGTAAATGTGGATGCAAGGGTTAGACAAAGGCAATCCGTAGAGCAGACCGGGTCCTGGTACACAGTGAACGGGAAGGCATGGTAGAGCGGAGCAGTGCCGATAACGAGATACCGGCTGGGAAGGGAGAAAACAGGAAAGGGGGAAAAAGAAGAAGTAAAGGGGGAGGAAAGGTAGAGGAAGAGGTGAACTGAAGGCGGCAGAAGGGGCAAGAGAATGATAGTGTTAACGCTGGAAAACAGAGGAAGGTACAAGGAAGGCAAGGGAGCAGAACGCTAAAGCGAGCGGGAGCGAAAGCAACACCACAGGAGAAAACCGGAAACGTTGCAACGCGCTCGCAACCCAGAAGTGGTGGAATACATACTTCCGGTAAAGTGTACGTGCAACAACTAGAGCGATACAGGTAAGAGTGAAGGACGTGGTGGGAACGTTATGGCAGACCAAAGCGCCAGCGGTTCCAAACCCGCCATCCCTGTCTAGATGTAATAGTATGCCCCCTCAGAAGGTGACCTCCCCTAGGTTTCCCAGGATGAAGGAAATGGAATTTATGAACCAAGAGTGGGGCATGTATGTAAGAGGCTGGTTCCCAGGAATGTTCAGACAAGGGTACCCTTTTCACCGCACCAGGTATTCTAACCTACCCCTACGGTACCTTGAATCGCAGATCTGGGCCACTTCGAATTCCTCCTGGATGGAATCTGAAGGCAAGGGGATACTTTTAGGATGACGATCCCAAGTGTTCTCATGAAATGGTTTTAGTTGAGAAGCATGAAAGACAGGGTGTACCCTACTAAGGCCCTTAGGCAGTTTCAATTTAAAGGCCACCTGGTTGATCACCTGCGTGATTCTGTATGGTCCCAAAAACTTAGGGGAGAGTTTGGAGGGGTGAGCCGATCGTGGTAAATATCTAGTGGACAACATCTCCCTAGACCCCACCCGCCACCCAGGCACTGGGCGCCGGTGTTTGTCGGCTTGGGTTTTGGATTGTTCTTGGGCTTCTCTGAGATTCTTTTTTGCCTGCATATGGGTTTCCCGAAGGGTGGCAAAAACGGAATCCACTCTAGGTAAGTTAGAAGGGGAGTCAGAAATGGTTAATAAGGATCGCTGGTGATAGCCATGGGTATAGAAGAAAGGGCTAAACCCGTGAGCAGAGTGGAATGAGTTGTTATAAGAAACTTCTGCTAAAAGAAGAAGGGAGGCCCAATTATCTTGTTGGAGGTTTACAAAACATCGTAAGTATTGCTTGAGGGTACAGTTGAGTCGTTCAGTCTGTCCATTGGATTGAGGGTGGAACCCAGATGTTAAGGCTCCTTCCACTCCTAGTCGACTTCAGAGATCCTTCCAAAACCGGGAAGTATATTGGCTTCCCCGATCGGAGATAATCTTCGTGGGTAACCCATGGAGGCGATAAATGTCCTTGATGAAAACAGCAGCCATATTAGAAGCCGACGGAACCCCCGGTAAATGTGAGAAGTGGGCCATTTTGGTAAAGGAGTCAATTACCACCATAATACAAGTGCATCTCTTAGATTGAGGCAGGTCCACAATGAAATCGGTTGAGATACAATTCCAAGGTTTGTTACGTACTGTTCAGCGTTCCAATAGTCCAATCGGCCTTTGACGTACACTCTTGCTACAAAGACAGACTGGGCAGGACTGGACGTAAACGAGAAGCATCTTTACTCATACCAGTCCAGTAAAAATGTCTTTGTAGATACTCCAGAGTGCCCTTGGTACCTCTGTGTCCAGCCATCATGGAATCGTGACACCACGTCAAGGCCTGTTTACGAAAAGATCATGAGGGTAGGTACAAATTGTCCTTTACAAAATAAAGGCCGTCCCTGATGTTGTATTTAAAGCTTTTGGAATGATTATCAACTTCAAATTGGCCTCCAGAGGCTTCTCTCACCTGTTCCAAGAATGAGGATACCACACAGACTCGCTTGGTAGAGGGAAACATCAGTTCCCGAGAGGTATCCGATTCGGATAGGTAATCCCCTCGACGGGAAAGGGAGTCAGCCACAAGATTGAGATGTCCGGGTATGTAGGTGATGTCGAAATCAAACTGAGCAAAAAAGTGGGCCCAACACGCTTGTCGCGTGTTATAACACTCGAACTGTCTCAGTACTTGCAGGTTTTTGTGGTCTGTACGGATTGTGAATGGATGTTCACCTCCCTGTAATAAATGTCGCCACTCCAGACAGGCAGACTTCATTGCTAAGAGTTCGCTTTCTATAACTGAATAGTTCTTTTGACTAGCATTGAGTGTCTTGAATGATACGAAATAGGGTGTTCCACTCCTTGATGTTCTTGCAATAGGACTGCCCCTATAGCAGACGCGGAGGCATCAGTCTCGACAATGAATGGTTGGCTTTGATCGGGTTGGCGAAGGATGGGGGCAGTACAAAAGGCTTCTTTGAGGCTGAGAAAAATGTCTTCAGCCTCTGTAGACCATTGAAACGGGGCTGAAGATTTCTTAAGCAGGGTGGTAATGGGTACAATCCTTTGAAAAAAATTATGAATGAACTTCCGATAGAAGTTTGCCAAACCCAGAAACCTCTGTATGTCCTTGATATATTTGGGAGAAGGCCACTCTAGAATGGCATCTACTTTACTAGGGTCAATGGCGATGCCTTGGTTGGAAAGAATGAAACACAGATATCGTATGGAAGAGACGGAAAACACACATTTGCTCAGCTTAACCGAGAGATGGTTATCCTTTAACCTCCGGAAAACCTCCTTGACATGCTCTTTGTTTTCTTCAACGGTGTTGGAATATACCAAGATGTCATCTAGATACACAATGGTGGTCTGACACAGTAAGTCGGAAAAGAGACGGTCCATGAATCGCTGGAAGATCGAAGGGGCGTTTACCAACCCAAAGGGCATCACCTGGTATTCATAGACCCCAAACTGTGTCCGGAAAGCTGTCTTCCATTCGTCTCCTTTCTGTATCCGTAACAAGTGGTAGGCATTCCGTAAATCGAGTTTAGTGAAAATAGTGGCCCCCTGAACGGTGTGTATGATTTCAGCTATCAGAGGCATCGGGTAACGATCTTTAATTGTTACTTTATTCAATCCCTATAATCGATACAAGGTCTCAATTCTCGTGTATCTTTCTTAGGGATAAAAAACAAGGAGGCCCCAGCAGGTGATTTCGAGGGCCTGATCAATCCATTGGCCAAGTTACTGTCCAGATACTCTCTCAGGTATCGTCTTTCTTCCAAAGTCAAAGGGAACATCCGACAGAAGGGCACCAGAGCTCCAGGAGTGAGTTTGATACAGCAATATTCAGGTCTGTGAGGAGGGTGCTCTATCAGAGTTTTCTCTGTCACTACTTCCGTGAATTCCTGAAGATGATGCGGAAGACAGTGAACGGTTGTGGGTTCAGTACTACAGGAGGTCTGGACAGTCTCGAATCCTGGTTCAGGTAGACACTCTGCCTTACAAAAAACAGATTGAAAGCTTAATACATTTCTTGACCAGTCAATAGAGGGATTGTGTTTTCCCAGCCAACCTATCTCCAAGATGAGGGGAAAGTGGGCAGCACGAATGATGTCGAATGAGTTCCTCTCCGTATGTTGCTGCACATTGAGAGTCAGTTCCTCCGTAGAATGGGTGATCATTCCAGAGCTTAGAGGTTCTCCATCTACACCTTCTACTTTCTGGTCTTCAGGTTTAGCCACTCGAGGAATACCCATTTGTTCTGCCCATAGGGTATCAATAAAGTTGCCGGCAGCTCCGCAGTCCAGTAAAGCCTGGGAGGTTACTTCAGTGTTCCCCAGTCTTAATGTTACAGTAAGGACCATAAAACAGGAATCTTCTGGGATTTCCGAGGAGGACATGGAGAGAGTAGTATAAGGACTTGGGATAGCCCCTCGGAAGTGAGTCCTAACACTTAACGAGGGCGATCCTTTCCCGACCTTCTTGAAGGAACTTCTGGGCAGTCACGCAACAAATGGGTTGACGTCCCCATAGTACATGCATAGGCAGCCTTCCCTTCATCTCTTCCGCTCCTCCGGGGTGAGTGGGGCTCTGGCAGTTCCAATTTGCATAGGTTCCTCTTTGCTTTGACATTGAAGAGGCGAAGGAGCTAGTGAAGGTGTGTCAAGAGGGGGGGGCCATAGAACTTAGCCTTTTTCTTTTCGGCACGTTGTTCCGACAGCCTGAAGTCGATCCGGAGGGTTGCAGTGATGAGATCTGTGAAGGAGGCTGGTCGAGCGATCCGTGCCAATTCATCTTTAAGATCCTCTCGTAATCCTTGCCGAATAAAAGCGCATATTGAGCCTGTTCCTGCCAACCTGCTTTTGCTGCGATTTGTTTGAAGGTAGTGATGTAGGTCAACAAGTCGGAATTTCCTTGTCGGATGTCCAACAGGTCCTCTGATGCAAGGAACGTGCTTTCTGTGCATAGGAAAGTCTCCTGTAGCAGGGTCTTAAATCGCTGTAATCCTGCAACACAGGATCAGGTTGGTTGACCAGAGGGGTAGCCCAAGCCGGAGCATTACCCATCATGTGGGTTATCATGAATCCAACCTTGGCATGGTCAGAAGCACAGGTTTGAGGACGGAACAAAAAGTGGAGGTTGCAGGCATCTAGAAATTCTTTCACTCTTTAGGGCGAGCTGTCAAACTTGCCCGAAACCAAGGGAAGTGGTGGTAAGTCTGTAGAGGGACGTTCTCTTTCCGTCATTCGCTATTGTAAAGTTGTGTTAGCGGCCTTGAAATTCTGTACTTCGAGGTTCAGGCTTTGGACCGCAGCTACCAATTCCTGTACCTGCTGGGGCGTAGCCATCTCAGGTATTTGTGGGCGTTGCAAACTATCACGATAGTCTGTAATATCTTCTTCTTAGCTGGACAATTCAGGTTCACCCCCCTCCCCCGACTCCTCACCTTCTACCTTCTTCTTGGATTTCCCTTTCTTGGAGTCTGAAGGTCTCTCCTTTTTTTTGTGAAGATATGGACATCCCCGGAAGGATGCCACCGTGCCACCATATAAGGGTGTAACGGGGGAACCCTTCCAGAGTCACCAAGAACGGGGAAAAAGCCAAAGGCACAAAAAACCCCGAAGAGGTCAAATCGAAGGGAATGAGGTTTCCGACTCGAGTAGCTGGCATCTGGTGTGGATGGAGGTTCCAGGAAATGAGGGTGCCACTGAAGGTTGATGCTAACGACGGTACCAACAAGCAAGAAGGTATAGCGAACAGGTACCACCAAGGGCTAGGCAGAGGCAGTCCGGCAAACAGGCAGAGTTCTGTACACAACGGTAAACGTGGATGCAAGGGTTAGACAAAGGCAATCCGTAGAGCAGACCGGGTCCTGGTACACAGTGAACGGGAAGGCAAGGTAGAGCGGAGCAGTGCCGATAACGAGATACCGGCTGGGAAGGGAGAAAAACAGTAAAGAGGGAAAAAGAAGAAGTAAAGAGGGAGGAAAGGTAGAGGAAGAGGAGAACTGAAGGCGGCAGAAGGGGCAAGAGAAGGATAGGGCTAACGGGAGGAAAACAGAGGAAGGTACAAGGAAGGCGAGGGAGCAGAACGCTGAAGCAAGCGAGAGTGAAAGCAACACCACAGGAGAAAACCGGAAACGTGGCAACGCGCTCGCAACCCGGAAGTGGTGGAATACATACTTCCAGTTACGTGTACATGCAAAAACTAGAGCAATACAGGTAAGAGTGAAGAACGTGATGGGAACGTTATGGCAGACCAAAGCGCCAGCGGTTCCAAAACCGCCATCCCTGTCTAGATGTAACACACTTAGATGGTCACCCTGTGTATTCTGTAGTGTGTTCCCTGGTGCCTTATATTGTCACCATTTAAATTCTGTAGTGTGTTCCCTGGTCCCTTAGATGGTCACCCTGTGTATTCTGTAGTTTGTTGCCTGGTCCCTTAGATTTTCACCCTATGTATTATGTAGTGTGTTCCATATACTCTTAATTGGTCACCCTGTGTATTCTGTAGTGTCACACTCACCTGGGTCTCTGCGGGAGCGATGAAGCTTTCTAGACCCCTTCCCTGCTTTCTCAGGACCTCTAGCGTTGGACTGCAGGCCACCTGCCAATAGAGAGGTAAGATGCTTAGCCTGTAGGATTTGGACCAAGAGCCCTCTTTCCCCCACCCCTTGTAGTGTGCCGTGGTTGTGTGCTGTGGTGGTGTGGTGGTAGGAGTAACAAAAAGCACAGGTCTGCCTTTGGGCGTGGCTTATATAGCCAACCACGCCTAGAGGCTAGAGGATGCTGCAAGATTCACTGAAAGGCTGCCAGGGGCCATTTTGGATGTACAGGAAGTGTGGCTGAACCAATCAGACTCCTCTAAGGGGGCCGGGGCCAGTTGTGATGTGTACATTATTGTGAAAGGGTGGAAAGGGAATGATGGATGCCTGCAAGGCATGTCTAGTTTGCCAGGCCCTAACCCATCTTGCCCCTGCCTGCTCCCCAGTATGTATGACAGTCTTCCCCCTCAAGGCCCTTCCTTACGTTATGCTTCCTGCCCCTGGTTTGTTAGGGTTATCTCGGTGGAATTTGCATAGTAATCGAGTGGCATGAACGTTTTCACTGGGTTCCCACAACCTATCTTGAGGTCCATACCCTTTCCAGTCTATCAAATAGTACAGATTTTTCTTCATGATTTTAGAGTCCAGGACACGTTTCACTTCGTATTCAGATTCTTCTCCTTCGACCGCTATTGGTGCCTGAGGAACTTGCACCTGAGTGCCAGGGTGTACAGATTTTAACAATGAGACGTGAAATACCGGGTGTATTCGCATGTTGGATGGTAGTGCCAGTTTCATGGTTCCAGGGTTGATTACTTTTTCGATGGTAAACTGCCCGATGTATTTAGGCTGAAATTTTCTTGGTCCTTTCAGGGCTATATATTTAGATGCCAACCACACGGAATCCGCCATTTGGTAATCCGGGGCTGACCTCCGATGCTGGTCTGCAAACCTCTTTTGTGTACCCTTGCCTGCCTGCAAATGTACGGTTGCTTCTTGTGTTGCTTGAGTTATTCGCTCATGTGAAGTTTTTACTGCAGGCATTTCAATAGCTTCCGGTGGGTCGAACACCAAGGTCCATGGATTTCGGCCATACAGAGTATAAAAGGGGTTCAGCTGTGTAGAAGCATGGGTTGAGTTATTATAGGCATATTCTGCCATCCAGAAGGTTTTGGTCCAAGCTTGAGCGGTCTGATGTAATAGACAGCAAAATACTGCTTGATGGTCTGCTTAGTGCATTATGTCTGGCCATCGGTTTGGGGCTGGTTGACAATCGAATTTCGGCCCCTGCCAGGGCACAAAACTTCTTCCAGAAGTAAGACACAAATTGACTTCCCCTGTCCGAAATGATCACAAAGGAGAATCCGTGTATTCTTACTATGCGCTCTAGGAAGACCTGTGCTAGACCTGTGCTAGTATTCATGCTGAAGGAATTCCTTTTAGTGCTATAAAATGGGACATTTTAGAGAAGAGGTCAACAACCACTAGTATGGTATTTTACTCAGATTTTGGTGGTAGATCTATGAAGTCCATCGAGATGGTATGCCAAGGTGCAGGTGGTATCGCCAAGGGTTGTAATAGACCAGCTGGTTTCTGTCTGGATGTCTTGTATTGAGCACAGACCCCACAGGAGTTCACAAACTCAGCAACATTTTCTCGCCACATCGGCTAATACTTCCTCTTGGAGAGCACGAGTTGGGAGGTACAGACGATCTTGGTGGCCGTTTCGCATAGTAAACTGTTTTCCTTTTTTGCCACAGGCCTGCTTCTCGTCCCTTGATAGGCTGTTGTTTCTGACTGTTTGTTGGAGTGCATCTAGTGACGTGGAAGATCCACCACAATGCCCCAGAATCTTGTGGCCAGGAATGATATCTACCGGGTCAGGGGTAATGTAAGCGTCTTCACCATTGCCAATGTGAGAGAGAGTGTCAGCCTTGCCATTCTCAATTCCGGGCCAGTATTTGATCACAAAGTCATATTCTGACAGGAACAGGGCCCAACGGAGTTGCCAGGATGACTGTGCTTTTGCAGAGCGTAAATATTGTAGATTACAGTGATCAGCTATGATGGTAATAGTGTGTTTGGCACCGAGTAGGTAGTGTCTCCATTCCAACAAGGCGTTGCTGAGATAGGGCGGCCTCCATGGCAATGCTGGAGGCGTCTGTTTCCATGATGTACGGAAGATCTGGTTGTGGGTGTTGTAACACCGGTGCTGAGGTGAACTTGTCTTTCAAGGCTCGAAACGCCTTTTCTGCTGCTGGTGTCTACTCAAATTTTCACTTTTTGCTTAACAAAGAAGTGATTGGATGTACTAGATGTGAAAACCCAGCTATAAACCGTCGATAAAAATTTGCAAAACCGAGAAAGCTTTGGACTCCCTTTACTGATGTTGGTGACGACCAAGTGATGATGGCCTCCACTTTTCTGTTGTCCATCTTAATTCCACACAGTGATAATACAAATCCCAGAAATTCCACTTCGTTGATATGAAATGAGCACTTCTCAAGTTTGGCATATAGGTGGTTTTCCCGTAGTTTCTGAAGCACTGCTCGTACATGTGACACGTGTTCTTGCATATTAGCTGAATAAATAAGGATGTTGTCGATGTATGCGACCGAACACACGTCCAGCAGTTCCCTGAGTACATCATTCATGAAGTGTTGAAATGCTGCTGGAGTGTTGCAAAGTCCGAAGGGCATCACCTGGTACTCAAACAGGTCGTCCCTGGTGCATAAATCGGTCTTCCATTCATCGCCGTCTTTGATGCGTACTAACTGATAGGTGCCACGGAGATTCAATTTCGTGAAGATCTTAGCTCGTCGCACCTGGTCGAGTAGTACTGGAACCAATGGTAACGGGTATCTGTTCTTTATCGTTACTTGGTTGAAAGCCTGGTAGTCGATGCATGTTTGTAGGTCACCTTCTTTCTTGGGTACAAAGAAAAGTGGCGAGGCTGCGGTGGATTTAGAGGGTCTGATGAAACCGTTTGCCAGATATTGGTCTAAGTAAGTCTTCAAATAAGCATTCTCTTATATCGGTCAGGGCGTAAATCTTACTGCAGGGTATCTGCGCTCCGGGTATTAGGTCAATTTGGCAATCATAGACCCTGTGAGGAGACAAGTTGTTGGCTTGCTCTTTGGCAAAAAATCCTGGAATTCTTGATACTCTGTAGGTAATGTTCCTATAATACCCAACCGTGATATCACCCGGAGGGATGCTGGCAATGGATATTCTGATTCCCGGTCCTGACTGTAACAGTGGCTGCACTCCCTGGGGAAGGATAGCGATTGTGCGTGCCAATCTATTAATGGATTGTGTAGTTCCAGCCAGGGTATGCCAAGTATCACTTGGAACTGAGGAGCAGCGATGAGATCAAATGAGATGATTTCTCAATGTCCATCTTGACAGATTAATGTGATCTTAGCGGTGCATTGGGTTACTGGGCCCAAAAGCAATTGGGTTGCATCCACTGCTGTTACATTATCTACGTTCTTTTTTGTGCAGATTGGCAACCCTATCCTGCCCGCGGTCTCTAAATCCATGTAATTCCCGACAGCACTGCTGTCCACAAACGCCTCAAGTAAGTGAATCTTGGTTGGTTGTTGCTGGTATACTAAGACCACCGGAATTGCAAAATGGGAGGTCAAGTGAATCTTTCTTGCGCTCAACAAACTGACCTGTAAGCCTGCCGGCATCGGCGTTTCCCATCCTTTGGTGCTGTCCATGACTCCTACCATCTTTCGTGGAGGCTTTGAGGGGCAATTTCGAAGGAAGTGACCTGATTGACCACAATACAAACATAGTTATTCCTGGCATCTTTGTTTGCATTCTGCCTTTATGAGAGGGCCACAAAGCACCCCCAATTGCATGGGTTCTCGATGCGTGTTGTCGGGTTGAATTCTCCTTAGCTCACACGAAATTGCCCGATATTCAGTACGGGCCCGGTCGTCCTTGCGGTTCTGTAGATGACGGTCTAATTGCATAGCTAAATCTATATAACGAGCACAGCCGTCCAGAGGATTAACTATTTGGGCAAGGACATCCTTTAATTCACCTCCTAAACCCTGGTAAAACAACATGGTGCGTTTTTCTTCCGGCCAGTTTGATTCAGCAATCAGGCAGTTGAAAGTGGCTACATATGCTATAAGTTCATGGTTACCCTGCCGAAGAGACAGTAGCTCCTCATCAAGTGCTTGGCCCTGTGTGCGGCGGGCAAAGAGCTTCTCCAACTCGCATTGGAAACCAGCATAATTTCGTAGCAAGGGGTCATCTCTGATGACCAATGGAACCGACCAATCTGCTGCATGACCCCCCAAATAGGAGAGCACAAAAGCTACTCTCGACTGGTCTGTAGGGAACAGTCCAGGCTTACACAAAAAGTGTAAGCGACACTGATTCATGAAGGTTCCGAGCCTTCTTGGATCTCCTGTGAACCGCTCTGGAGTTGCCAAGTGTTCATTCCCTGGGATGACTATTTATACAGGCATTGCCGATGAAGATGTTGAGCTTGGCCCTTGGGGAACCCCACCCGGAAGAGGGGACAAACCTGCCTGATCTGCAGTAACTGCCTTGCCAAATCCTCGGTCTTGTCTCTTTTTACCACTAACACCCACCTCAATGAGGTGGGTGTTAGTGGTAAAAGCCACATGTACTTCTGCCCACAACTCTCCCAACAACTGTGCTAACTGGTCAACCTCAGAAGTCTCCATCGCTCAGGCAGAGTGTTTCAGAATGGCGTTGTGTTCTGTCACACTCACCTGGGTCTCTGTGGGAGCGATGAAGCCTTCTAGACCCCTTCCCTGCTTTCTCAGGACCTCTAGCGTTGGACTGCAGGCCACCTGACAATAGAGAGGTAAGATGCTTAGCCTGCCTGGATTTGGACCCAGAGCCCTCTTTCCCCCTCCACTTGTAGTGTGCTGTGGTGGTGTGGTGGTAGGAGTTTGGCTCACCTTAGGGATTAATTAGACAAACTCTCCATCCTGAACAAGGCAGGGGCTCTGTGTCTCTGGAAACCATGGATCCGTTGCTCCACCTGACCCTGGGTCTGTTATCACTGTTCTGCCACTCACTGAGTTTCTTCACCCAGCGGATTTCGAGTGTGTTGTTGCAGGTAAGTTTGGATTTCCAGTTGCTTCACTGGATCCGTTACTGTTCTAAGCACGTGGATTGGTATCTGAAGGTAAGTATTTCAGGCAACTCTGAGTGGTCGTGGCATATTCTTAGGTCACTGCGAGTTTTGTATTCTAGTGCACGTGAGAAAAGAGTTGCTGATGCAAGTCTAACCCTCATTCTCTCACCACAGGTTTCTTCTGAAGAGTTCACGGAGTGAGGAAGTTCACGAGACCTCACAATGCTGCTTGGGATTCCACAAGACGTTCAGGCAAGTTGTGCTGAAGCTTTTGTGCACGCTTGCAAGAACGAGCCAGGAGTCAAGTCAATGCGCGAGCACTTACAGGTATTATCTTTTTGTCTTTCCTTTTCTCTTAGGTGCACAGTCCAGGAACGTGAATGCAGAGATTCCTGAGCTGAAAGCAGATCGATTTAGCTGAATTTCAAGGAGTCTCACTCGAGGGCCGGAGTGAGCTGGATCGCGGTGAGGGTGTTGCTTGAAGCTACAGACGCAACATGAAGCTCGGGTCTGCCTTTGGGCGTGGCTTATATAGCCAACCACGCCCATAGGCTAGAACGTGCTGCGAGATTCACCGAAAGCCTGCCAGGGGCCATTTAGGATGTACAGGAAGTGTGGCTGAACCAATCAGACTCCTCTAAGGGGGCAGGGGCCAGTTGTAATGTGTACCTTATTGTGAGAGGGTAGAAAGGGAATGATGGATGCCTGCAAGGCATCTCTAGTTTGCCAGGCCCTAACCCATCTTGCCCCTGCCTTCTCCCCAGTATATATGAAAGTAGTGTGTTCCCTGGTCCCTTAGATGGGCACCCTGTGTATTCTGTAGTTTGTTCACTGGTCCCTTATATAGTCACCCTGTGTATTCTGTAGTGTTTTCCCTGGTCCCTTAAATGGTCACCCTGTGTATTCAGTCGGGTGTTCCTTGGTCCCTTAGATGGTCACCCTGTGTATTCAGTAGGGTGTTCCTTGGTCCGGTAGATGGTCACCCTATGTATTCAGTAGGGTGTTCCTTGGTCCCTTAGATGGTCACCCTGTGTATTATGTAGTGTGTTCCCTGTTCCCTTAGATAGTCATCCTATGTATTTTGTAGTTGGTGCCCTGGTCCCTTAGATGGTCACCCAATGCATTCTGTATTGTCTTCACTGGTCCCCTATGTGGTCACCCTGTGTATTGTGAGGGCATCCTCACATATATTCCGCCTGCGTCCCCTTCTCAGGTGGCCAGGGAAAGACCATTGCTTTTGGATCATGGCCCTGGGGGTGGAGAAGCGAGGGAGGATCACCTGGGTTGAGGATCCTTGGGGATTGGGGATGAGGTGTACTTAGGTGCGACACAGTATCCAGCATTTCCATTTCAGTTGGAACCCTCTATCCCCGAGGCAGCTATGGGGTATTGCTATCCCTGTGCCACTGACCAAGAGCACAACAGGAGATATTACCAACCTAGAAGCACCAATAAGTGGGTGAAGAAGAGAGGGGTTAAGAGTAAGGTAGGTGCGACACGGTATCCCCTTTCCCTTCTGAAAAACAACATAACCCTTTGTATTCTGTGGTGTGTACTGTGCTCCCTTGGGTGTTCCCCCTATGCATTCTGTAGTGTGTTCCCTGGTCTCTGTTCTTTGAGATGGTGACCCTATGTATTGTGTAGTGTATTCCCGGTTCCCTTAGATGTAGTGTTTTCCATGGTCCCTTAGCTGTTCACCATATGTATTCTGTAGTGTGCTCCATACTCCCTTACGTGTTCAACCTATGTATTCTGCAGTGTGTTCCCTGGTACCTTAGTTGGTCACCCTATCTATTGTGTAGTGTGTTCCCTGGTCCCTTCGATTTTCACCCTGTGTATTGTGTTGTGTGTTACCTAGTCCCTTAGGTGGTCACCATATGTATTCTATAGTGCTTTCCCTGGTCCCTTAAGTGGTCATCCTATGTATTCTGTAGTGTGTTCCCTGCTCCCTTAGATGTTCACCCTATGCATTCTGTAGCATTTCCCCTGGTCCCTTAGGTGGTCACTCTATATATTCTGTAGTGTGTTCTCTGCTCCCTTAGATGGTTACCCTATGTATTCTGCAGTGTGTTCTCTAATCCCTTACATGTTAAACCTATGCACTCTGCAGTGTGTTCCCTGGTCCCTTAGATGGTCTCCCTATGTATTGTGTAATGTGTTCCCTGGTCCCTTACATTGCCACCCTGTGTATTGTGTCATGTGTTCCATATTCCCTTAGGTGGTCACCCTATGTGATCTGTAGTGCTTTCCCTGGTCCCTTAGGTGGTCACCCTATGTATTATGCAGTGTGTTCCATGTTGCATTAGATGTTCACCCAATGCATTCTGTAGCGTTTTCCCTGGTCCCTTAGGTGGTCACCCTATATATTCTGTAGCTTGTTCTCTGCTCCCTTAGATGGTTACGCTATGTATTCTGTAGTGCGTTCCTTGGTCCCTTAGATGGTAACTCTGTGTATTCTGCCTCTGCAACCTTCTTTGCATGTTCCTCCTCTATAAAGAACTTTAGCCCACCCTAGGTGATCAGAAAGACTTCTCCTTGCTCACCCCTTCTACACTGCCCAACAAGTTAGATGGAATGTGGCCTCTAATATCAGTTATTCACTGTCCGACTGCTCAGAATGGATGTGTCCTGTTTTCACAGCCACATGTGGCTTTTCAGGATTTATTTGAATAATTTATGCTTATTCAACGCCTTGCAAACCAACTATCCAGGAATGGTGTTAGGGCTAATGGTTACTTATGCAAATTGCCTTTTTGTTACACTAACTGCCCTTATAATTGGGAGGATGTTATAGTGGTTTTAGGGGCAACGTGTGGTGCCCTGCTCTTCCTCTGGTGATGCACCTTCAGGCTGAGTCATCTAGAATTGGACTGTTGTAGATGTGGTTCAGCCACAGTTCCATGCCACAGCACATGAACTTCACATAGATAACACATGGACTACAGCAGAACAAACATGAATGTCCTCTCCTACTCCCACCAGTCAACAATGTTGACTGGCTAGGGCAGGACTCAAATGAGGACTGAGCATTTGTGCATTGCTATGGGATGTGATGTTAGGCACAGGCATTCTAAGCCAGGTTACGCTATGCCAAGGCACACATTTGTACCCCAAAGTTTATAGTCAATTTTCCATGGGCCTCCAATAAGCCTGACCACTTCAGACCTCAGGCACTCCAACTGTAGCGCCACCTAGACTTATTTGTGATCATGATACCATGCAGCTGGACATGTACTAAGAACCAGCAACAAATAACGCCATCCTCAAACCACATCACAAACACAGTAACTGGAGGACAGGTGCCAGTGACAATGTGTCTGCTTATCTGGACAATGTCACTCGCCCAATGTGCTTTAAAATGACCATTTAGGGCTAATGTGACACTATTTCTTACAACTTCCATTGGAGGAAAGACTGCACAAAGACTTTGAAGGTAGCCCCCGACCCCATCATTTAAAGTGTTATCCCCAGCAAAGATCGCTGGAGATGCGAGTCCACACTCCTAAGGCATCTTGAGATAAAAATACTGTAAAAGGACAAAATATGCAGAAAATCAGACACCACCGCCATCTCTACCCTGATGAATTAAAGGTTCAAATCTGACAACACAAAGGCCCAAATCTGACAACCCAGAATCCCAAACCTGACAAAGCAAGGGCCCAAACCTGACAAAGCAAAGGCCCAAACCTGACAACCCAAAGTCCCAAACCTGACAACCCAAAGGCCCAAACCTGACAACCCAGAATCCCAAACCTGACAAAGCAAGGGCCCAAACCTGACAAAGCAAGGGCCCAAACCTGACAAAGCAAAGGCCCAAACCTGACAATGCAACGGCCTAAACCTGACAATTGAACTGGCCAAACCGGACAACCCAAAGGCCCAAATCTGACCTCCCAAAGGTCCAAACATGACATTCCAAAGGCCCATACATGAAAGCTCAAAGGCCCAAACCTGACAACCCAGAGGCCCAAACATGACAACCCAAAGGCCCAAACCTGACAACCTAGAGGCCAAAACCTGACAACCCAAAGGCCTAAACCTGATAACCCAAAGGCCCAAACATGACAACCCAGAGGCCAAAACCTGAAAACCCAGAGGCCAAAACCTTACAACCCAAAGGGCCAAACATGGCAACCCAAAGGCCCAAACATGACAACCCAAAGTCCCAAACCTGACAACACAAAGGCCCAAACATGACAAACCAAAGGCCCAAACCTGACAACCCAGAGGCCACAACCTGACAACCCAGAGGCCCAAACCTGACAAATCAAAGGCCCAAACCTGACAAAGCAAAGGCCCAAACCAGACAATGCCACGGCCCAAACCTGACAACCCAAAGGCCCAAACCTGACAACACAAAGGCCCAAACATGACAACACAGATGCCAGAACCTGACAACCCAAAGGCCGAAACCGGGCAACCCAATGGCCCAAACCTGACATCCCAAAGGCACAAACCTGACAACACAAAGGCCGAAACCTGACAACCCAGATGCCCAAACCTTACAAAGCAAAGGCCCAAACCTAACAACCCAAAGGCACAAACCTGACAACACAAAGGCCAAAACCTGACAACCCAGGGGTTCAAACCTAACAAAGCAAAGGCCCAAACCTGACAATGCAACTGGCCAAACCTGACAACCCAAAGGCCCAAACCTGACAACCTAAAAGTCCCAAACATGAAAATCCATAGGGCCAAACATGACAACCCGGAGGCTCAAACCTGATATCCCAGAGGCCCAAGCCTGACAACCCAAAGGTCGAAACCTGACAACCCAGAGGCCGAAACCTGACAACAAAAAGGCCCAAACTTGACAGCCTAAGGGCCCAAAACTGACAACAGAAAGGCCGAAACCTGACAACCGAAAGGCCCAAACTTGACAACCCCAGGGCCCAAACCTGACAACCCAAAGGCACAAAACTGACAACAGAAAGGCCTAAACATGACAACCCAGAGGCCCAAACCTGACAAGGCAAAGGCTCAAACTTGACAACCCAAGGGCTCAAAACTGACAACACAAAAGCTGAAACCTGGCAACTCATAGGCCCAAAGCTGACAACCCAAAGGCACAAACCTGTCATGGTTTATTACACGGCACATTCCAGCTAGTGAACTCCTTCCCCTACAATGGATGTGGCACACAATAAAAGGCTTTTTATTTTTAATATACTACGGATTTGTCTCGCACCCAACCTCCTAAAAACACCCTGTGTCACAATGGACTAGGAACCAGGCCTGTGTGTATGAATGAAATATGTATTAATTTATTATTTTATGAAAAAGGAAAATCAATCCAGTTCACGCCACCAACGTTGTGGCAACACAAAATGCAATAATCTCTACAAAACAACCATGTTAAGATATACTTTCACAGTTACTTCCTTTTTTTTAATATGGCAGAACAGAGAAAGAACAATTAACCACAAAGTGATAGCAACAACAGTTAAGCACCAACCCCACCCCCGCAATAATGGGCTGCTTACATTAGAGGACCAATCAGGCTTCAAAACAGACTAGCTAGCACAATTAGGAAATTCAATTTGAACACAGACAGCACATGAAAAAGAACATTTTAAAAAAAGGGAATACAATTCAGAATCCGTGATCAGGGTATAGTAGGGGAAGAGATATAAACTAGGGACAACACGTTTTCCAAGGTAAAAAGAATTTCTTTTTTAAAATGAAAAGACAAATCACACTAATTTTGCTGGGGCTTTGAAATGACAGGCAAGCTCTGAGCAAAAAAAATGAAGGAAATGCAATTCTAAATCCACACTCAGAATCAGATAAAGGAAGGTGAACACTCTATGAAAAATGATTTTTAAAGGATGAAAAGAAAGGTTTAGAAAAACGAAAATGGGAATCACCCTAATTTTACTGGGGCTGGAAATGACACACACGCTTTCAACAATGAGAAAGGCACATAGGAAAATCGTTTTTAGTGAAATTGACCGTGACAGCTAACAGGTTGGCTTTGGGCAAAGAGATTACTCACAATGGGAACAACGGTTTGGGTATAATAGGACAGCTGCAAATAGGAATGACACTGGCAAATGAGAATTTGCTTAGCAGGGCATGATTTAGACACAGGAGCAAATTTGGTTTTCAGCTCACAATAGGAATAATTATTTTGAGGCACACGTTAATGACTATGACAATTAAATAAAAACAATAGACAAGGATGGTTGGTTTTGAATTTCAACAATCCTGATCCGTGAAATTCAATGGGGGAATTAATTGATTTATTTACAAAATATTGTTAAGGATTTCAATCAGGCAATACACCCTGTTTTCAGCCTAGTATGCAGTGCACAAATGAAATATGTATTTTACTGTGTCTATAGGTTCAATATTCTGAGTGATATACCACTCATATCACACCCCTTCTCAAAATACCCCCAGGTCACAGTGGACCAGAAATCAGGCTGGTTGGTAAAGGTAATATTTATTTATTTATTTATTTAAAATTCAAATCAAACACAGGTTTTAATATATGGGGTAGCAATCACCAATGTGGTGACAATACCAATACGAAAGTAGGTAATTCACTTTTAGCAACACAGAATATAAAACACAGATAAAAGAATACATTTGGCTTATTTGGAAGGATGGCATTTAAATTAAGATTTCCCCCTGCAAATTTCTCAACTCACAAAGAAGCAATTCAACACAGATGTAAGGGAGTAGCAGGTATTCAGGGATAAAGAACAGTGTACAGGATGTGATTACAACCTTCCCTCCCCAAACAAGAGAGAAAAACGGTTTGGAAATCTTACACTTTTAAAATGACATTCGAAAATGGGTGAGCAAAGCTAAGAAAGGGTGCAAAAGTCCTTAAATCAATATAAATCTATATGGGAGCAGCACTGAAAAGATGCCAGAAAGGGTTGTCATGTTTTATGAGATGACCTGGAAACCTCCCATAGCTATTGGGACCAAAATCTAATTTTCCCACAAATACATATTTATGTAGTTATGCCCTGTAAGAAAATCGGATACATAAATGACATATGTCGTGGGTCACCTTCCAATCCAACTCCCAAGTCAGTGGGACTTGATTTTGTTTTTCTGTTGAATTTTGGCAATTTTGACCATGAAAGGTTTGGTCTAACATTTCCCAATTCTGTACATATAGCCCAATCACCTCTATAATATGTGTACACAATACTATATTTGCAACATTAATCGTTTCTGCACAATTGGTCTTTCTCAATAACTTCTGTTCCTTACGCAGTAAGACATTCCACCAAGTTTTCAAATGGATAGAATACTTTCAGATTTAGATGTATGTACTTTTCACTCTTTTTCTTATTCTTGCTGCCAAGTTAAATGTCTTGAAGTTCAGTAGAAAAATAAGCATTTTAAACCCAAAAGTCACATGTCAGTTTTTTTTCTTTCTTCCCAAGTGTTAGCAAATGACAAATACTTGGAAGTTAAATGAGAGGCCTCTCCCTATAGAGTGGAGCTTCCTGCCCATCTCCTGGAAGGGTGAGTGTCCAAGCCTGCTACTGTCTTCGCCTGGGGCAAAGACGAATGTCTAATGAAGTTCCTTTGTCAAGAGTATGCGAGTCCTCCGAGCAGCAATTAGCCTTTCCTGCCAGCAGTGGAGGTGTCAACCTTTCTCAGGCTAAGAACTGTCAAAGCAGGGTTGTTTTTTTTTTTACTATAGTTGATTATTTCATTTAAACATATAACATTAAACACAATTTATAGGTGGATTTTTAACCTTAGCAATCCTTTGACATTCTTAAATAATTAAGCCTTTACACAAGAACATACTTTAAAAACAGGCGATTTTGCCTTTCATTACTGAAAAAAACACATTAAACTTATTTCTGTAAATCCGATTTTCATCTGCAACAAATACACATTTTAGTCAGCATTAGTTCTTTTAGTGCTGGAGTTGTTTGCAGCCTGGATACATGTATCATGCCTTTGTTTAGAGTTTCTCTCTACACAGCTGATTCTGATACTTGTTGCAAAGTATTAGCCGCATTTCCTGTGAAAAAATGAAAACACAGTCCTTGGTTTGCTTTTCCAAAGATACTGTTGCCAGGAGCTGTCAGTCAATGAGGCCAGTTCCTCTGAGCCGCACTGGATGATCCTGGGCATTTCAGTGCCCTTTTAATCGCAATGATTCAGTAGAAAAGAATGGCTTAGTGCTAAAATAAACACTTTTATGGTTGAAAAGCTGACATTTTAAAGAGGCATTTTGGGTTTACAGCAATGTACTGCTGCTTCTTTCCTTTGCTCCATGTTGAATGTTGCAGAGCCAACTGCCATGCTCCTGCAGTGAAAACTCTGTTTTACCCCACCTGAAATGGGGTTGGCAGGGCGCTGCAGCCGTTTCTGATTATTACAAAATGCAGTTTCAAGATTTTGGCACACACAGGAGTCAGCGCATCCATTTTGGGCTGTTTCCGTTCAACATTTGAGTACAGTGATGCAGTGGAGGACATTGGAATGGGTCAAAATATCCTACAATACAAAGGATAAACACAGTGAAATGATAGGTTTTCCAATGATGATATGCTAACATATACAGGCAAACAAGAGATTCTTCTATGGGGGATGACTGAACTACACAGGCAATTTGGGTTTTTATTGGGGAATATTGGATGCCCTGCTACGGAAATGAAGGGCTCATGCAATTTAGGGCTGGGGTTACTGCTACTTACATAGCAAGCCTTTGTTTAAGATTCAGGGAAGCCAGCTGCATCTTAGGGTACTCTGGAAAGAAAGGGCAAGGGTTTGGTCACTGCACTCTCAAAGATGGTAAGTTTCAGCAGCCTTCTCTTCCTCCATTTCTGTCCCACAGGATTGTGTGTCCTGAGTCCTAATGCAGTCCCCCTTATGTAGCAGCAACTACATCACTAATTTTACAATCTATAGGAAGTACCCTTCAATAACCCCTGCCACCAGGATTGGACAGTTTCTCTCTTTCTCTCCGCCCCCAGTCAGGATTGGTTTAGGGATTTTGGAGTACCATCTGTCTTTTCCCCTTTATTACCACCCTTTGATCTCATTTCAACTTTTTGGCAAAAACTAGTTATGTATTATAACTTCATAATTGTTCTAGCCACTGCCATATAAAACATATATTCTGTTTGAGCAGATCATGGGGAATTAGATAAGCCGACTGTTGAATCCGTACGATGTAGCATGGCCATGTATCACATTTTTGTCATTTTCATAAAACAAAACAACACTTTAATGAAACAACAGTTATGAATATGAAAGTCATCAAGCATATTCCCAATTTAATTTTCCATCTTTTCAACCACTTTTACATTTGTCACATATCCAGATCTGCCAGAAACCTAGTCTAACTAGCCATTACAGTTCCCAGAGTCACAAGTAAATACAATTTATATCCCCAAAACCGCCTGGAAATTACATGAACAATGGCATAACATTGAGATCAATCCTCAGTCTGATGGCTGCACAAAATGTCTAAAACGAAAACAGTCTTTTATCATAATGATGAGTGTTTCTGTCAGCAAATGGGAGGCTGCTTCATCCCCCACAGCCATCTGTCTCATTGTGCTCAGCCTGTGACCAGAGTGTTTTATAAGTCTCTTTGAAGTGGTGTGGGCTCTTTTGAAGGGGGTGCAAGAAGGGCTCACATCTTTTTGTCATGCTCAGCTAGGAATGTTTTTTCCTTAATGTTGCTTGCTTTAACTGCCTTCAGTGCCAGCCAGTCTGGGGAAAAGTGGCCTTTTAACACCTGCAGCAGCAGATTCTATTGCAGGCATCATTACATGGGAGGTGTAACACCCAGCTAGAAGTTGGGAATTTAATTGTGAAGTTTAGAACTCAGCCAGAACAGGTTTTTCCTTCAGTAAGTCTCTCTTCACATGTTTACAGGAGTTTTGAGGGTGAAACATGCTATACATTGGCTTTGGTCACCCCACACATCAGGTTTTGCTTTCCTGACATTTTCCTGTCAGCAGTGATATCTTCTTCCATTGTGGCTTTTAAAACCGGTTTTATTTGCAAACACCTGTGCAGGCCGTTTTTGCTTTTAATGTTTAAAAATCGTGTTTTCCCTGTCACAGGATTCTTTCATTCCTCCTTCTTGGGTGAATTACATTGCTGCTGGTCCATTCATAATGACAGCCAGGACCCTTTCCCCATTCTTTAATTTTACATGAACAAAAAGAAAAAGCCAGGCCATTTTTGTTGCAGTGTTTAAATTCTTGCCACTCATGTAAAATAAAAGCAAAATCCAAGCATTTGTTTTGCAGTGTTTACATTCTTGCCATTCATGTGACACAGAACGCAAAAGCCAGGCCGTTTTTGGTTGCAGTGTTTAAATGCTCCTGTTCAGGTGAAAGGGACTTTTGTTTGGGGCCTTTAAATGCACCCCACAAACCTGACAACACAATGGCTGAAACCTGACAGCCCAACGGCCCAAACCTGACAACCCAAAGGGTCAATCCTGATAACCCAGAGGCAAAAACCTGACAACCGAAAGGGTCAAACCTCACATCCCAATTGCCCACACCGGGCAACTTAGAGGTCCAAATCTGACAACCCAAAGGCCCAATCTTGACAACCCAAAGGCCCAATCTTGACAACCCAAAGGCCCAAACCAGGCCCAAAGGCCAAACACAACCCATAGACTGAAATCTGACAACCCAAAGGATGAAATTTGTCCCAAAGTACGAAACACAACCCAAAGATTGAAACCTGACAACCAAAAGGTCCAAACCTTACAACCCAAAAGCCGAAACCTGACAACTGAATGGTCCAAACATGACAACCGAAACGGACAAACCTGACAACCCAAATGCCCAAACATGACAACCCAAAGGCCCAAACATGGTGGCCCAAAGGTTGAAACACAAACCATAGGCTGAAACCTGACAACCCAAAGGACGAAACATGGCCCAAAGGATGAAACACAAACCAAAGGCCAAAAACCTGACAACTGAAAGACCGAAACCGGACAACCCAAAGGCCGAAACCTGACAACTCAAAGGCACAAACATGACAATCAAAAGGCCAAAACCTGACAACCCAAATGCCCAAACCTGACAACCCAAAGGCCGAAACCTGACAACCCAAAGGCTGAAAACTGACAACACAAAGGCCCAAACATGGAAACTGAAATGCCCAAACCTGACTACCGAAATGCCCAAGCCTGACAACCAATAGGCCAAAAACTAACAACACAAAGGCCGAAACATGACAACACAAAGGCACAAACATTGCAACCCAGATGCTGAAATCTGACAACACAGAGTCCCATTCCTATCAACATTTCAACCACTTGAAAATGAAGTGTTGTTTCAGCATCATTTCCTTGATCACCTTTTGATTTTGTCGAGGGAAGACACATTTATCCATTGGTGTCTCATCTCTGTGTCAATAGTTCTGATAAGAAATCATCACAAGCAACTAAAAGCGTATTTAATTTCTAGCAGCTATGTTACCTTCCTTTTTCCTCTTCTCTCCCTCCCTCTTGTCAAGTCCTCTGCCCGTTCCCTCACTGCCACGCACCTGAGCTCCTAACACATGGCATTCGGAACGTGCCGTAAAGGGGCATGCAGCGCTGTCTGAAACAGCAACAGATCATTATTGTACACATGGCATCTGATTCGCAAAGCACTGCACTGAGGTTAATCAGAAGCATCTCTGACTTTTCCAGCTACCATATACCCTACTTCCATAGTCTAAACCAGAACCAATCCGGAGTAGCCGGGAGCATCTCAGAGATGCCCTGGAGCAAAAACTCTATTTGCACATGAGCATCTCCAGATTTACTCCTAAAAGACAGAAGATGCAAATCTAGGGTGCTCATGGGAGTCCCCTCATTTGCTCCAGTGTAAATATTTGTCAGTCAAGTTCATAAACTCTTTTCTTTAATGACAGGTGGAGTGTGTGTTTATCAATCCTTGGAATAACTAGAACAGGTCACAAGGAGGTGGCAGAAACCCGGCCAATAGGTTAATTCAGTTGTTTGCAAGAAAGTACAGGGCTCGAAAAGTATGAAAGGGATTAGTCAAAATCTAACCTCTGAAGGTGTCCAGGCCATGCATGAGTGACTCACGTGGCCAGTAATTTATTCTAGGCAGCTTTCCGATTACAAATGAAGGGATTTCTTCAAAGTAAGCATCATTACTCCTAGTGCCACGCTTGCTTGTCACAGTATTTATCTTTGACCAGGACCTCTGGTCCCAAACTTCTTTTAGGCCTGCACTGCCCCTTGTGGTAGTGTAATTCCCCACCCCAATTATCCTTCATCCCCATTTACATTCTAAGTATGACCACGGCCCTTCCATTGCATTGTGAGCGTGAGGATGGAAGTAAGCAGCATGATGATGAAGAGTATGACATGGAGCAATGACGATTACCGTTGATTAACCTCATTGTTACTCCACATCCTTCTTCCTCATCCAAGTACTTACCTTTGATGTATGTTAATGTTAATGTTAAAGGACATTTGTACCGCGCACTATCACCACCGTAGTGGTCCCTTGGCGCTCTAGCGGCTCGGAAAATGGAGAGGGGGCGGGTTGGGTTAGTGGGAGGAAGCAGGAAAAATGCAAGAGAGCAGTTATGTGCTGTTGGCGGCCTCAGCCCGGTGGGTCCGTTGGCTGGGCCTGGGGTGTTTGCGGCCGGTAGTCGTCGTGTACTGTTGTGCAAGGCTATGTGTGTTTTGTTTTGTTGTTGCAATTTAGTGAAGTTTGTGCGGTTTGTTGTGCTGTAGGTTTGGTTGTGTTTGGTTTGGAGTTTGAGAGGTGTATGTAGAAAGGGAAGTTGTTAGTAAGGTTGGTTAGTTTGCATCTCTATCCTGAATTGAAGCGCTCGGCTTGCGTAGTCTCCCCTGTTGTGGCTCTGTCCTGATCTGGGTCTGACTGGCCTACAGGTTCCTTACTTCTCTGGCCCCCACCTCTAACATGCTCTCTCATGGCTCCCCTTATCCTCCATTTAGACTCTAGTGGCCAGTGCATCTGCTAATGACAACCTCTCAGGTAGTGGGGGGGATTGTCAATGTCTCGATAATTCCACACCAACGTGGTACCTGGCGGTAATTAAATTACGGTGCGAGCGAAGGAGTTGGTGGGATTGTCTGGGTTAGTTCACTCAGTCTCCATGTGTGCCGCCTGTGTTTGTCTATCCGATGTCACCCGTCCAGCTGCCGTGGGCTTTACTCTCCCCGGTCAGGGATGTCTGTGTCTTTTCAGTTTAGTTATCCTTTTTTACCAGTTTCGTTTTTCAGGTTTAGTCTGTGGTGTTGTAGAGCCAGGTTTTTAGTGATTTCCTGAATTTTAGGTGATCTTCAGTGTTTCTTATTTCCTTTGGGATGTTGTTCCAGGTTTTTGCGGCTAAGTGGTAGAAGGAGGTGCCTCCAAGTTTTTCTTGAGGTATGGTTTGAGTTCCAGGTGGATTTTGTTGCTCGATCGGAGGGGTCTCGTTGGTTTGTAGACTTATTTTCTTTTGTAGGAATTCTGCTCCTTGTCCACTGATTGCCCTGTGCGTTATGCACATTGTTTTGAAGGTGATGCGATGTTTAACTGGGAGCCAGTGTAGGGTTTTTTTTGTATGCCAAAGATGAGAATGACAGGGGCTTAAAACAAACTCCACTGACACATAGTGTGCTTGATGCACAAACGATTACTCTCCTTTATTATTCTAATTGCCCGAGAATCGCTCATCTCAGTGAATCTTGGCTCTCAAGCTACCAATACAAAATTAAGTGGCCGCAAGGTCATCCTCATTCAGCCTGTAGTGTCTAACACATGTATTTGGGGAAGCCCGTGTGACTGCCCTACACATCTCATGTAACGAGACTCCCGGGGTGCCACCGGGAAGCTGTGCTCTACAGCTGCAAAAGCCATCATTGTGATGACATATCAGTCCCAATGGCTATAATGCTGTCTCTGCTTTCAGTGTAGCACTATATAAGACACAGATATTAGTATTATTATTAATATTATTACTTTTACTGACTAGTGTGAAAACCTGTGTACAGGGGCCAAAGTTGTGTTGGACGGAGGTTGCCCATCATTGTTTCTGTTCCATTTCTGTTCTGCAGTGTTTTCTCGATCAGTGATGTTGGCGCAAACATTTTAGTTGCGTTCGCGATTCATTTCCCCTTCAAGGGCTCTTTCTGCATCTGTCATATTTATTCTACGGGCTGCAGAACGTGACAATTGCATGTCCCGTTGGAGAACTGTTTCCCGAGCTGTCATATTGGCCCTATTTTATCGTTCACTTACAGCATTTTTTTTTCTGGTTGACCTGCCCTTTGTTGCTCTGCCATATTTGCCCGATGAATACGTTGAGTCCTATTTCTTCGCCATTTAATGTTTTCTGCATCTTCATGCATTGAAATTATCTTAGGAGGCATGGTGAGGAGTGACATGCTAAAAACAATTGTATTTACAGAAAGCCATCTGTATAAGGGAAAAAGTGATATACGTTGTTATGTTAGATAAATAGTGCTTAATCAAATACATTTTTATTTATACTTTTTTTAATGTATATATTGTATTAGTGTAACATTTCCATTGTCATAAAACATTATTAGTGGGATACAGAAGATGCGGCAGGTTTTCATCAATACAGTAGGACCACTATATATCCTAAGGCAACAGCACCCTCTAGCGGTGACAACAGGCAATGCTACTGCATCGGACACACATACAGGGACAAACATACATCTGGTCTTTTATTATATTGTTAAATTAGATAGATTAGATTAGATATGCCAAAAGCCTTTCTTCCTGGACCTCCTTGCCCAAAACCTACCGGAAAATTGTCTTTGTCCCTGAATAATTCTGTTCTCCTTAAATACGCTTGAGGAGTCATCTAGACAGTACCTCACCACCCCCGCAGGGCAAGCTGGATTTTTAAAGAATATGAGATCCCCCACAAAGGACTTCTGAAATATTGACACAACTTTGGTTAGAAAAGCAGGTTCACGCCTCAGAAAGCGAGGGGGGTTCCTCTCCTACCTATCAGTTGACTCCCCCACAGTTAACCGTCTCAGGTGTTGGGCAGCTAACTGTACTTTTCCAAGGCTTCGTGATAGAGAAATTATAAGAAATCTGAGCAGTGAACATGTTCAAACAACCTCTGTACCAGAACTGGGAAGATTAGAAGTGATCATGACCTGCGAGGGGAGGTTTTATATCTCTGTGTGGGGAGGAGATGGGGATAAAAGAAGTTTTGGAATGGGTTCCTGGGTCAAAGGCAGCTATCTCAACGGTAAGTACTGCGACGAGGAAGAAGGATGCAGAGGTGATGCAGGATTACAAGTTCCAACATTCAACGAAAAAACAGAATTTGGCGACGCATGTAACAGCGCGGTAAAAAAAGACATAAGTCAGACATAGCTTTAAGCTATGGTGCGGCTGTCTGCCCCAGCCAGCTGCTGCCCAGTGGCCCCTTCTTGCTGGCAAACTCCAGCTTCCCCTAATAGAGCAGAGTGCCTCTGCACCCCCTCCCCCCCTGCGCACAGGCAGAGGGGCTTCTTCACCAGGCATAAGTACTCGTGAAACAGAGGCCTGTCCCGCAGACAGCCTATCTGTCAGAGGGAGCCTCGTCAGCAGGATAAAAGAGGGCCGGAAACCCATCACAGACACCCAGCTGGGATCCCCAGCGGCCCATGAACATTACCTGCTGCCAAGGGCCCCGCGCCAGACCTGGAGCTGCTCGGCTTCGCGATAATAGGAAGCAGCTGCTCGGGTCGCTTTTGGGCGTGTTTTGTTGTTGTTGGAGGTAGCGCGGTGGTAAGCAGGGCGGAGGGGTGGCGCGAAGGGTCCCTGTCACATGTTTAAGTTCTTTGACGCTTGGAATCCGTGGACAGGTGGGTCCATGAGGTCCAGCACATGGAAGGAATCGCTGACATTGCGCAACAAGGGATTGCGCGAGGAGGAAAACAAAAAAACACCTTCCCTGTGCATCTCCTGCGAGTTCTTGTTTTATTTTTCGACAAATTGTTGAACTACCTCAAGATGGCGCTCTTTCATTCCAATAATGGTGCTTAAGGTCAGCGCTATCGTATAGGAAGGAGAACGAGTTCCCCCAGAGTATTCAGTCCCCCATTTTGTATTCGCTCCACTTCCAGAAAGACCGAATTGCGGTATGACATTTCAGCCAAATGTTATGTTATGCTATTATTCTTTTATACAGCACATTTACCACTACAGAGCCCGCCAAAGACGTGGTTCCTTGATTGATTTCATTTAAATGGACAATTAGCTCAACACATTGCTCCCACCCACAAAAAATGTACTCTAAGCGCTACTTTACTTAATGGGATAAGCACAAGAGTTGGTCATTCATCACCAATTTGTATGAGACAAAATGTGCAGCAAGACATGACTGTATGGCCAATGCATTTCGGATTAAATCCTTCATCAGAGCCCAGTCTTATCTCAATACTGTTCTGTACAGAGTATACCATAATTGCAATTTACATAACACCATGCAATTTCATTGTAATGTTCAAAAACAGGGTACCCTCATTTGAGAGACACAATAACACACAAGAGAAAACATAAAGAAAACATAAAGAAAAGCACATTGGCATGAACAATATTAGTTGCCTGAAACATAAATGTCTAAAAGTGATCTCTACTCAGTTGCATGCTATGTGCACCACATTCAAGTATGGACTCATTACCTCATGAGCCCTTGCCTGTGTTCTGTTTAGGTTTATTGTGTATAAGTACGCTCCATTGTGATATTCTGCCATTGTTATTGTTCACCCACTGTCAAACGTGTGCTTCCCATGCAGTCCCTTTCAATCAGTGTTCATGTGTTTCTATACATACTCCCATAATTTGGGAGAGTTCATGTATACTTTGCCCATTCAAACTCCTACACGTGTCAGTTACACTAACCTGTGTGCAGGGAACTCTCCTGCTCGAGGGGCGCGCGTTTTGCAGCGTTAGTGAAAATGCTTCTGAAAACAGACGGTACCAAATAGTTTGGATATATTCTTATCATCCATCAATGTCAGGATTACATTTAAATATGTCTGATGAGTTCTATTCTTACCTATTTAGAAGTGTCGCTGCATTTGCAGCTGCTCCTAGTGCGTACTGAACCGCCACAGCATTCGTGTTCATCTTAATGTTTTCAGCGTTGTCATGGCAACGTTGTGTTGCAAAATGGCTGATCGCAACTAGTTGTGACGGCCATCTTGGAAGGGGCAACCCTTCAAAGTCATATGTGTAATATGCGAGCACTTGTGCTCGAGGGAAAATATGATTGCTAGGTGGGATCATTCTAAATTAGATACCTCAAATTAACAAGGGGGGTCCTGGGAGTCCCTCTGCCAGACATTAGTCCTGGTTACGAGAGACTTACCCAGAGTCTTTAGCTCACTATCTTTCACAGAGAAGAAATATCCCAAACATATCAGTCTTTGTCATGCCCTGGGGCAGTCCAGCACCGAAATGCTAGGCAATTCTCCTCTGAACAAGAGTACCAACAGAAACCCCAGACACGTGTTTCAGTCTGGTTGGACCTCATCAGTAGGGTGGATCTGTGCCTCTCTAAGAATAGTGAGCAAGGGGTCCACGTCTGGATTCCCCTAGTAACTTAGGGTGAGACCCAAAGTTACTCAAATATGCAAATTAACAAGGGGGGTCCTGGGAGTCCCTCTGCCAGACATTAGTCCTGGTTACGAGAGACTTACCCAGAGTTTTTAGCTCACTATCTTTCACAGAGAAGAAATATCCCAAACATATCAGTCTTTGTCCTGCCCTGGGGCAGTCCAGCACCGAAATGCTAGGCAATTCTCCTCTGAACAAGAGTACCAACAGAAACCCCAGACACGTGTTTCGGTCTGGTTGGACCTCATCAGTAGGGTGGATCTGTGCCTCTCTAAGAATAGTGAGCAAGGGGTCTACGTCTGGATTCCCCTAGTAACTTAGAGCTGTGCCTCTCTGGAGTTAGAGAGGCACAGCTCCTCCCTACTGATGAGGTCCAACTTTGCTGGACTGCCCCAGGGCAGGACAAAGACTGATATGTTTGGGATATTTCTTCTCTGTGAAAGATAGTGAGCTAAAGACTCTGGGTAAGTCTCTCGTAACCAGGACTAATGTCTGGCAGAGGGACTCCCAGGACCCCCCTTCTTAATTTGCATATTTGAGTAACTTTGGGTCTCACCCTAAGTTACTAGGAGAATCCAGACGTGGACCCCTTGCTCACTATTCTTAGAGAGGCACAGATCCACCCTACTGATGAGGTCCAACCAGACCGAAACACGTTTCTGGGGTTTCTGTTGGTACTCTTGTTCAGAGGAGAATTGCCTAGCATTTCGGTGCTGGACTGCCCCAGGGCAGGACAAAGACTGATATGTTTGGGATATTTCTTCTCTGTGAAAGATAGTGAGCTAAAGACTCTGGGTAAATCTCTCGTAACCTGGACTAATGTCTGGCAGAGGGACTCCCAGGACCCCCTTGTTAATTTGCATATTTGAGTAACTTTGGGTCTCACCATAAGTTACAAGGGGAATCCAGACGTGGACCCCTTGCTCACTATTCTTAGAGAGGCACAGATCCACCCTACTGATGAGGTCCAACCAGACCGAAACACGTGTCTGGGGTTTCTGTTGGTACTCTTGTTCAGAGGAGAATTGCCTAGCATTTCGGTGCTGGACTGCCCCAGGGCAGGACAAAGACTGATATGTTTGGGATATTTCTTCTCTTTGAAAGATAGTGAGTGTTAGGAAAGATTTCGTAATTGTAGGTAATTTTCCTTCCATGTGGCAACCCCTAAACTTTTTGCTGTTGTTTTCACCTTGTTCTTGACTTTGCCAGAGAAGTGCAGCCTTCTGCCGCACTCCTCTGGGCTTTCGCTCTTTTCTTACGGGGAAACTGACATGCCCTTAAGACAGTCAGTACCGGGGAATGCTGTTTCCAGTAGTTTCTTTCATCATGTTGCGGCTTTAGTGCAACATGACACAAGAGGGCACTGTAAGCTAAGTTACAGCTCTCTTGGGCCTCTAGCCTTCTACAGGCCCTAGATACTCTTTTAGGATGGTATTTGATCGGTGCAAGTCATTCAGGGACTGGAATGGTGGCAGCGATCGTTTTGTTTATTTTGAGCTCCTTTTGGCATTCTGAGCACGTTTTTCGCACTGAACCCAAAATGGTGGCCTGGCTCCCAATATGGCCAGACCACGAGGCTCCCTTGTCTTGTCCACTGACCGTCTTGCTCCCTTCACCTTCCCCAGGTCGGGCGACCCGGGGCCTTCCTTATTTGGGCATGTACTTTCCCGCGAAACGTGGTTGCTTTCGCGGGCTTCTACATGTCGTTTGTGTGCCTCCAGGGTGTGGGCTGGGATGTCTGGTCCCAATACACATCGTGGGTGCCAGAGAGTCTAGGGTGGTGTGAATGCCTGGGACCACCGTGGTCCGTGATTGGTCCACGTATGGTATGTGTGTTGATGAGCGGATCTCCCATTGGCTCCCCTCCGTTTTGGCGCGAAGGGAACCGTGGATAAGAGGGGGCTGGAAACACCACTACCATGTCGATCTCCCGAGTTCTCACGAACGAAGGAATACAGGAGCCAAGTATCCTGCAACCAAGAGGCTGGACCGAGGAATCGCTGGTGACCCGCTGAAGGAATCCTCCTTTGCACTGCTGTCGTCCTGTGAAACCCTTTCCTCCTTTGATCGAACCAGAAGGCCTGTACTGGTGCTTCGACCTTTGGAATAGCAGGAACAGCTATTCCCGGCGACTTCATCATCTCCTGCCAAGTAAGCCTTCGGAAGTGTCTCTGGGCCATCCAGTTGACTGACCAGCTTACAAGGGAGTCCTGCTCTGTAACCGCCGCCAGGTTGTGTTGTATTTCGAGTCCTTATCACTCTCCCACGCTTCGTACACTTGGCGTTCCCAAGTCTGAAGGGAGGAGTGTACATTTGGCTCGAATACACACGGCCGCTCCGTTGTCCTGCTGCGGCAACAAACTGTGCCGGTTTCGTCGATTGGGACGTCTTTTTGCTCTACACGACTACGAGGCGTTCCCTGCTCTTCTGAACCTGCCAGCTGCTGAAACTAACGTGGAGAAGCCTGGGTCTGCTTGCTTCGGGGACCGGTGAGTAGTTTAGCTAGGATCTGGTCGCCCTCCTGCAGTAGCCCATAGCTTTTCCCCGCTGTGTAAAAACAGCACCCTTTTGGCCGTACTCGCGCTCTGCTTCTGCCCGCTGTGGAGGCTGCGCTTGAGTTGTGGAACCTGTTCTCCTTCTGCTGTGCACTAACCCGAACTGCCTGACTTCCTCCGAAGAGCTTCTCCTTTTGCCCGTTGGCACAGGTACTTTGAGCACAAGGCTCCACTCTTCGCAGGGCTCGGACTTCCATCTAGTTAGGCGCCTCTGAAGGCGAACTGAGTCTAAAGCGTTATCGCACTGCCCGTTTTCCTTCCCTGGCAGGTGGACTACACATTTCGTGCTTATAACGCTTGCGACTGTCGTATTTGTATATATATTGTGTTGATATGGTATGTGTTGGTTTAATACTGTGATATTGTGATTTTCTCGCTACGGTCATTGTTTTAAAGGCCTTAAAATAAATGTGTATATATTTTTGATATAACAACTGTTTGGAGTAGTTTGTAAGCGCTCTTGCTTTGTGTGCTCATTGCGGGCTTTCAGTCACCCTCACCTCTCTTGAGACCTAGTCTTGACCGCCGCGATCGCTACCTTGATTGGTCTGGCTTGTCCAGAGGTTACCCTGTTCCAAGTAATTAGGTTGGCCTTCTGAACTTCTGCGCCACCAGGACAGAGTTCAGAAATCCGTCTTAACAAATTGGTGTACAGCGGTGGGATACGACTGAAGGTATCCAGTGTTGCGCTCGAACTAAGGCATTTCAGGTTATTCCAACCAGTACACGTAGTGAATTGTTGTAGTATAACTTTAAAAAGGCCATAGTCCTATCAAACAGTATGGAAACAAATACCTTGTTAACTTTAGATGCTTCCAAATCAGAAACATTGAAGAAGATGTGTGCGGAGAGAGGTGTTTCCTCTCAAGGCACTAAATTGGAAATGATCCAAAGAATCGGGGCGTGGCAAGAAGCGCAGCTTGATGCTATAACTTCTGAGGACAGTGCAGAAGGTGGTGGGGCTGCTCTCACTGGTAGAACCGACGGTTCTGCCGCTGCACTGATCCATCGCGACCACGAGGACAGGGAGGATGTGATGTCTAATGTTTTCTCTGCCAGTGCTGATGGGGAGGCTATGCTTGAATTCAAGCAGCAAGAGCTGCGGTTTAGGCAGCAGGAGCTTGAATTCAGCATAGCCAAACTCAAAATCGAACAGGCAGAAAAACAAAAAGACAGGGATCACCAGTTGGAACTGGCCAAGCTTCAGGTTGCAAATGGGTCCAAGGGTCCTGGACATGGGTCTGGGGCCTCCTCTCATCCACGGTTTCCGAAAGATCTGCTCAGTGTGTATGAAGAAAGGAATGACATTATGGACTGGCTGAATGCGTTTGAGTATGCATGCGAGGTTCAAGAAGTTGACAATGCTGATAAGATTACGTGGTTGCTCAGTAGACTGCCCCATTCTGGCTGTAGTGCCATTATGGAAATGTCGAAGGCTGAGCGAGCTGATTTCGCAATGTTAAAGCAAACTCTCATTTTAAAGTTTGGGAAGACTCCGGCCCAATATTTAAAGCGTTTTCGAGAGTATAAGAAAAAGGAAGGTGGTACTTGGGTATCTTATGTCACTGAATCCTTGAAAAACTTAACTGGCTGGGTCGAAGGTTATAAGGTTTCTACCTTCGAAGGCATGATAAATCTTGTCATGCTGGAACACATTTTTGCTTCTTCTTCCCCGGAGCTTAAGCAGCATTTGGCCGATTCGAAGGAGATAGATCCTAAGAAGCTGGCCATTGCAGCAGACTTATGGGTGTCACATCGAGTGTCCCATAAGGACAAAACTCATCCTGGTAAGCAGGGGGAAGGCAAAAAGTCCAAAGATATGGAGGGTGGGGAATCTGCTAAATCTTCTTCCCATAAGGGCCACAAAAAGAAAAACAAGGGTAAGACACAAGAGAACTCACAGGGTAGTGGAGGTCAGCCTCCGAAACAGAACTCTGGTTACAATAAGCCTCCCTACGTAAACAGACCCACTGGGGCTTGTTTTTCTTGTGGAGCAACTGACCATGTGAAGGGGGATCCCCGGTGTAAGGTTAGACCTTTGGGGGTCCACTCCGCTAATCTGGCCTTCTCCTCCTACGAGGAAGAAGAGATTACAGGAGCATCCTTCTCCTCAGACTCGCTTCCCAGCGGGATAGAGGCTGAGGTAGTTTTAGTGTCCCTGGGTTCCTGGGAGCCTAAAGTCGCAGAGGCTTATGCTAGGATTCCGGATAATACCAAGCACTACTTTAAAGACAGTGTGCTGATCAATGGAGTGGATACTCCAGCTCTTAGGGATAGTGGGTGCAGTCGAACTGTAGTGGATTCTACCTTGGTAGACTCAGAGGAAGTTGCCAGAGCTACTCTGATGCCCACTAAGTTGGCTGACGGCCCCCTCCGTATGTTTCCAGTAATACCTGTAGATCTTACTTTAAATGGTACAGCAGTCAGGATTCCAGTGAGCATTCAGAGAAACGTCCCGGGAAAGGTCTTGTTGGGTAATGATCTCAGAGCTTTAGGGCTCGTAGGAGACACTGCCGAAAGACCCTACACACGGTCTCAAGCACGGGCAGCATTGGCCAAGTCCAATACGCCGCCCCAGCCGAAGGGGAAACCCAAGGCGAAAGGAGTCTACAAGTCAAAACGAGGGAAAGAGAATATTCCCCCGAGCTCGCCTACCACTGCGGTGGAGGAAGTTGGTCAATTGCCCGGGCCTGACGAGGAGGTGGCGATGCCTGAAGTATTCGACCCCAACGATCATCCTGAACTAAAAGACTTGTTAGTTGAAGGAGGTCCTGATAGGGACGAATTCAGTAAAGGCCAACGTGAGTGCCCATCTCTGGAAGGCCTAAGGAGACAGGCCTGCTCCCAGCTTGAGGGTGAACCTCCTGGGAAGCATAGGATTTATTGGGAAGGTGGACTCCTGTATAGTGAGCCCACAAAGTCTACAGAAGGAGACCATAGGAGGTTGGTGGTTCCCCTTGCTGTTAGGCCCTTCCTCCTGCAGTTGGCGCATGAAGTCCCCCTTGCTGGTCACCTTGGTATGAAGAGGACCAAGCAAAGGTTATCCATGCACTTCTACTGGCCCAAGATGGGGGTGCAAGTAGAAAGTCACTGCAGGAGTTGTGCCTCCTGCCAGTTGTCTGGTAAGGTTGGCACGACAATCCAAGCTCCGTTGGTACCGCTCCCAGTTGTGGGGGTACCATTTGAAAGGGTAGGGATCGACATCGTTGGTCCCCTTGACCCGCAAACATCCTCGGGCAATAGGTTTATCCTGGTGCTGGTCGACCATGCAACCAGGTATCCTGAGGCCATCCCATTGAAAACTGTAACTGCCAAGTCAGTTGCAGAAGCTTTACTCGGCAGATTTACTAGGGTTGGCTTCCCTAAAGAAGTTGTGTCGGCTCATGGCAGTAACTTTATGTCGAAGTATAGGCAGGCTATGTGGAAAGAATGTGGGGTCACCTACAGGTTCTCTTCTGCATACCGCCCCCAGACCGATGGTCTGGGGGGGCGTTTCAACAGGACGTTAACGAGCATGATTGGGGCTCTGGAGGAGCCCCAGAGAAGAAAATGGGATCTTCTTGTTTCATGCTTACTGTTTGCCTACCGAGAGGTACCACAGGAGGGTGTTGGCTTCAGCCCCTTCGAACTTCTGTTAGGTCATCCCGTACGGGGACCCTTAGCCATCGTCAAAGAGGGATGGGAGATGCCCACTCCCCCTGTTACTACCAATGTAGTTGATTATGTGCTAGGGCTCAGAAAATGGATGGTACTTCTGATGGGCTTGGCTAGTGATAAATTGAAGGCAGGGCAAGCACTGGTGAAACATTGGTACGACCAGAAAGCTTCCCTCATCAACTTTACACCTGGTCAGCAAGTCCTGATCATAAATCCCATAAGGCCTCGAGCTTTACAGGACAAATGGTCAGGCCCTTACACAGTGGTGGAGCCCCTGGGTGAGGTTAACTATTCAGTGGACCTTGGAAAGCCTGGACAGGCTCCAAAAGTGTTTCACGTGAATAGGCTGAAGGCTTTCGTCCCAAGCGGCGAAATCGCAGCACTGCTATTTGCTTCAGACGTTGAGGAAGAGGAGTCTGAACCTCTCCCCGACCTGTTCAAAAGCAGTCCTTCAGAAAGCTCTTTTGAGGGTGTCCGAGTGGCCCCTCACCAAAATGGACAAGGCTCAGTGGTTTACCTTGGACATGAAGTAGGTGGAGGGAGGAGACAGCCTCTATCCAGTAAGGTACCAGCAGTACAAGACTGGCCTACCCCCACTACGCAAACCCAAGTGAGAGCCTTCTTAGGACTCACGGGGTATTACCGCAATTTTGTGGCAGACTATGGCACCATAGCTGCTCCTCTGACTGCCCTCACAACTCCGAAGAAACCCAAGAAGGTAACTTGGACCGACGAGTGTGAGAAGGCCTTCAATGGCTTAAAAGACTCCTTGTGCCAGGCCCCTGTCCTTAGGGCCCCTGATTATCAAAGACCTTTTATCGTGCAGACGGATGCCTCTGACACTGGGATAGGAGCTGTACTATCACAAGTAGATGAGAAGGGTAAGGAACACCCTATCGGTTTTATTAGTCGCCAGCTTAAGGACAGAGAGCTCAGATGGTCCACGGTAGAGAAAGAATGTTTCTCTGTTGTGTGGGCCCTAAGGAAGCTGAGGCCCTACCTCTATGGGACCCACTTCACTGTGCAAACTGACCATAAGCCGTTAAAGTGGCTAATGAACATGAAGGGGGAGAATCCAAAGTTGCTTAGGTGGTCCATAAGTCTAAAAGGCTTCGACTTCACTATTGAGCATAGGCCAGCCAGGTGTCCAACATAGCAATGCTGATGGGTTGTCCAGAATGTTTAACCGACCTGAACAAGAGACTCATCCAGGGGTGGATTAGTTCCCCCTGTCCATAGTCTGGGAGGGGCGAGTGTTAGGAAAGATTTCGTAATTGTAGGTAATTTTCCTTCCATGTGGCAACCCCTAAACTTTTTGCTGTTGTTTTCACCTTGTTCTTGACTTTGCCAGAGAAGTGCAGCCTTCTGCCGCACTCCTCTGGGCTTTCGCTCTTTTCTTACGGGGAAACTGACATGCCCTTAAGACAGTCAGTACCGGGGAACGCTGTTTCCCGTAGTTTCTTTCATCATGTTGCGGCTTTAGTGCAACATGACACAAGAGGGCACTGTAAGCTAAGTTACAGCTCTCTTGGGCCTCTAGCCTTCTACAGGCCCTAGATACTCTTTTAGGATGGTATTTGATCGGTGCAAGTCATTCAGGGACTGGAATGGTGGCAGCGATCGTTTTGTTTATTTTGAGCTCCTTTTGGCGTTCTGAGCACGTTTTTCGCACTGAACCCAAAATGGTGGCCTGGCTCCCAATATGGCCAGACCACGAGGCTCCCTTGTCTTGTCCACTGACCGTCTTGCTCCCTTCACCTTCCCCAGGTCGGGCGACCCGGGGCCTTCCTTATTTGGGCATGTACTTTCCCGCGAAACGTGGTTGCTTTCGCGGGCTTCTACATGTCGTTTGTGTGCCTCCAGGGTGTGGGCTGGGATGTCTGGTCCCAATACACATCCTGGGTGCCAGAGAGTCTAGGGTGGTGTGAATGCCTGGGACCACCGTGGTCCGTGATTGGTCCACGTATGGTATGTGTGTTGATGAGCGGATCTCCCATTGGCTCCCCTCCGTTTTGGCGCGAAGGGAACCGTGGATAAGAGGGGGCTGGAAACCACTACCATGTCGATCTCCCGAGTTCTCACGAACGAAGGAATACAGAAGCCAAGTATCCTGTAACCAAGAGGCTGGACCGAGGAATCGCTGGTGACCCGCTGAAGGAATCCTCCTTTGCACTGCTGTCGTCCTGTGAAACCCTTTCCTCCTTTGATCGAACCAGAAGGCCTGTACTGGTGCTTCGACCTTTGGAATAGCAGGAACAGCTATTCCCGGCGACTTCATCATCTCCTGCCAAGTAAGCCTTCGGAAGTGTCTCTGGGCCATCCAGTTGACTGACCAGCTTACAAGGGAGTCCTGCTCTGTAACCGCCGCCAGGTTGTGTTGTATTTCGAGTCCTTGTCACTCTCCCACGCTTCGTACACTTGGCGTTCCCAAGTCTGAAGGGAGGAGTGTACATTTGGCTCGAATACACACGGCCGCTCCGTTGTCCTGCTGCGGCAACAAACTGTGCCGGTTTCGTCGATTGGGACGTCTTTTTGCTCTACACGACTACGAGGCGTTCCCTGCTCTTCTGAACCTGCCAGCTGCTGAAAGTAACGTGGAGAAGCCTGGGTCTGCTTGCTTCGGGGACCGGTGAGTAGTTTAGCTAGGATCTGGTCGCCCTCCTGCAGTAGCCCATAGCTTTTCCCCGCTGTGTAAAAACAGCACCCTTTTGGCCATACTCGCGCTCTGCTTCTGCCCGCTGTGGAGGCTGCGCTTGAGTTGCGGAACCTGTTCTCCTTCTGCTGTGCACTAACCCCAACTGCCTGACTTCCTCCGAAGAGCTTCTCCTTTTGCCCGTTGGCACCGGCGTGGCAGGTACTTTGAGCACAAGGCTCCACTCTTCGCAGGGCTCGGACTTCCATCTAGTTAGGCGCCTCTGAAGGCAAACTGAGTCTAAAGCGTTATCGCACTGCCTGTTTTCCTTCCCTGGCAGGTGGACTACACATTTCGTGCTTATAACGCTTGCGACTGTCGTATTTGTATATATATTGTGTTGATATGGTATGTGTTGGTTTAATACTGTGATATTGTGATTTTCTCGCTACGGTCATTGTTTTAAAGGCCTTAAAATAAATGTGTATATATTTTTGATATAACAACTGTTTGGAGTAGTTTGTAAGCGCTCTTGCTTTGTGTGCTCATTGCGGGCTTTCAGTCACCCTCACCCCTCTTGAGACCTAGTCTTGACCGCCGCGATCGCTACCTTGATTGGTCTGGCTTGTCCAGAGGTTACCCTGTTCCAAGTAATTAGGTTGGCCTTCTGAACTTCTGCGCCACCAGGACAGAGTTCAGAAATCCGTCTTAACAGTGAGCTAAAGATTCTGGGTAAGTCTCTTGTAACCAGGACTAATGTCTGGCAGAGGGACTCCCAGGACCCCCCTTGTTAATTTGTAAATTAGATACCTCTCCTCCGTTGACAGTGTTTGGTCAGATGTGCGCTATGTTGTAGTTCCACATCCAATGTGTAAAAGGTCTGAATTCCTTAAAAAAAGCCCTTCTCTAAAATCTATGTCTATGGATGTGTATGGGGAAATATCCTAATATAAGTGCATTTGGAGCTGTAAAACCAAAAGCTATAATGGTAATCTATGCTCTAATAAACTCAACATAAGTGCAATTACAAATTGTGCAAACATCAGATAAAAATATTGTATGTGTATGCATCTTCATGTGCATTCCAGTTTGTACTAATGCACCCTTTTGTTATTTGATCAAATTGATGTAAACTCGCTATAGGAACCTATTCAGTTTGTGCAAATATTAGTTTAGGATATCATATATGCATACATATTCATGTGCACTCAAGCTTGTGCTGATACACCCTTTTTCTTTCAACATTTATTTTCTTCAACTGCTTAATGATATGATTCAAGTTAATGAGTTCATAAGAAACAGTTTAAATCAAATTCTTCATTAATTCCACGAGGAGACAAAGTATCAAGTCAATCAATCCAATAGGATTCTCTTTGTTGTCGTCTTTTCTTAATGTCTATTCATGTTTCAGAAGCCTCAATTATTTCCAAGGCCTGAAACTTCAGTTCTGATATGTTATGTTTTTCTCATTAAATGTCTGGCAACTGCTGAGTTGCTATTCTTGTTGCGAATACATGATTTATGATCGTTCATGCGTATTCTTAACTTACAACCTGTTTCACCCACATAGTATAAGCCGCAGGGGCAGCGTATACAATACATGCAGTTCTCTGTATTGCAGGTTGTGTAGTGCTTTAATACAATCTTTTATCCTGTGTAATGATGTAAGACAACTCCACCTTTCACTATATTGTTGCAGTTGCTGCAATTCAAACAAGGATGTGTTCCAGCTTTTTTGTGTCCAATTTTCTTACTCTTTGATTTCTCGTCTCTGGTGCTTACTAGTAAGTCTTTCAGGTTGCTTGACCTGTGGTATGCGAACACTGGTAGGTTAGTAAACAGATGTTTAGTCAATTTGATCAAATATCAAAAGGGTGCATTAGTACAAACTGGAATGCACATGAAGATGCATACACATACAATATTTTTAGCTGATGTTTGCACAATTTGTAATTGCACTTATCATGAGTTTATTAGAGCATAGATTACCATTATAGCTTTTGGTTTTACAGCTCCAAATGCACTTTATATTAGGATATATCCCATACACATCCATAGACATAGATTTTAGAGAAGGGCTTTTTTTAAGGAATTCAGACCTTTTACACATTGGATGTGGAACAACAACATAGCGCACATCTGACGAGAAACCAAAGAGTAAGAAAATTGGACACAAAAAAGCTGGAACACATCCTTGTTTGAATTGCAGCAACTGCAACAATATAGTGAAAGGTGGAGTTGTCTTACATCCTTACACAGGAGAAAAGATTGTATTAAAGCACTACGCAACATGCAATACAGAGAACTGCATTTATTGTATACGCTGCCCCTGCACTATGTGGGTGAAACAGGTTGGAAGTTAAGAATACGCATGAATGGACATAAATCATGTATTCGTAACAAGAATAGCAATTCAGCAGTTGCCAGACATTTTAATGAGAAAAAACATAAAATATCAGAACTGAAGTTTCAGGCCTTGGAAGTAATTGAGGCTTCTGAAACACGAATAGACATTAAGAAAAGACGACAACACAGAGAATCCTATTGGATTGATCGACTTGATACATTGTCACCTCGTGGAATGAATGAAGAATTTGATTTAAACTGATTCTTATGAATTCATTAACTTGAATCATATGATTAAGCAGTTGAAGAAAATAAATGATGAAAGAAAAAGGGTGTATCAGCACAAGCTTGAGTGCACATGAATATGTATGCATATATTATAACAAAAAAATTATATCCTAAACTAATAAATGCACAAACTGAATAGGTTCCTATAGTGAGCTTACATCTATTTGATAAAATGACAAAAGGGTGCATTAGTACAAACTGGAATGCACATGAAGATGCATACACATACAATATTTTTAGCTGATGTTTGCACAATTTGTAATTTTGCTTATTATGCGTTCGTTAGAGCATAGATTACCATTATAGCTTTTGGATTTACAGCTCCAAATGTACTTTATATTAGGATATTTCCCATACACATAGATTTAAGAGAAGGGCTTATTTAAGGAATTCAGACTGCCTTTTACACATTGGATGTGGAACTACAACATAGAGCACACCTGACGCAACATCACAACCAATGGAGTAGAGATATTTAGAGTAGATATTTAATGTAGAATCGACCCTTTTTAGCAAACAACGTTACATCCATATTCTTACAGTGCATTAGATGTGGATTATCAATATAGCGCACATCTGACCAAACACTGTCAATGGAGGAGAGATATCTAATTTAGAATTATCTGTTATGGACTTGATGGTCGTGCAGAGTATAAATACCTCCGTCCCCAAGTACCCCACAGACAACACCAGAAATACTGCCTGTGCGGTCTTTGAGGCCACAGGTGGAAGTCCGTCGAGCCGATTTGGGAACAGCCGGAAGAACCCCTTGAACGCTGTAAAGCAAAAGGTTAGGCAGTTATGCACAGAACAGGAAGGACAACTAAAGACACAGGTAAGTTGGTGCTGCTTACCTATCTGTACAAGAGGTGGCCCAGAGATGTGAGAAAGGGCTGAACCCCGGAGCAGGAGTTGCTGGAGGCTAGGAAGACGGATAGGTAAACACCTAGAGTGGAGGCCGGAGGCCAGGTTACCAAGCAGACAGACGTGATCCGTAGAGTATCCAGAGACGAAGCCGAGGTCAAGTAAACAAGAGGACCAAAGTTCGAACAGGAGGGTGAGGCAGAAGCAGTCCGTGGAGCAAAGCGTGGTTCGGCAACTGAAGATCCAAAAGTTCTGTTAGTAGAAGGGCAATGCGAGGCAGTCCGTGAAACAAAGCGTGGTCGAGGAAAGAAAACAATCCGTAAGTTCAAAAGCGTCACGTGATCCAGGAGGAAAACAGCTGTGAAGCAACGCTCCTTGTTTCCGGAAGTCTTTTATATCATTTCAGGGGTCACGTGATACGTGACACGGGAGCGTTGCTGCGTGAAGGGCAATCACGTGATCCGTGCTGCACGGGTCTCCGTGGGCAACGCTTTGCGTTGTAGCGAGATGTCAATCTCCAGTTCAGTTGCCAAGAACGGGAGGGGCGATAAACGCCGGGTCTGCCATGCAGTGTTCTAACAGGATGGTTGAGGGTCAATGGGTTACGTGGACCCAGGTAAGTGTGTGGGGTAGTGGGAGACGTAACAGAGTCCCCCCTCAAAGGCCCACGACCCCGTGGGCAGGCAGGGCAGTCCCTATGAAAACGGGCAACAAGAAGCGGGGCATGGACATCATTGGAGGAAACCCAAGAGCGGTCCTCGGGACCGTAACCCACCCAGTCGACGAGATATTGAAGGCGACCCCTGTGAAAACGGGAACCCAAGATAGCACTGACCTTGAAAACATCCGGAGAGGACACCGAGACAGAGGGTGGCGGAGCAGTGACACGGGTAGGGGCCAGACAAGGCTTGAGGAGAGAGGTATGAAAAACCGGGTGGACTCGCCAAGAAGGAGGGACAGCAAGGCGGAAGGCCACAGGGTTCAAGATCCCAGTGATTTTATAGGGACCCACAAAACGGGGCAACAGTTTGCGACACCCAGGTATACGCAAGTGTCGGGTTGACAACCACACCCGGTCCCCTACGCGATAAGCAGGGGCCACCGACCGTCTCCGGTCAGCCTTTGATTTCATCAAGGTTTTGGCCTCACGGAGATGGACAAGTGTCTGAGCATGGACGTCCGCAAGGTCGCGAACACAGGCGTTGGCAGCAGGGGTGTCGGAGGAGAGATCCGGAAGCGGAAGGGTGCGCGGATGTTGACCATACATAGAATAGAAAGGAGAGAAACCAGTAGCTGAGTGTCGTGAGTTGTTATAGGCGAATTCAGCGAGGTGGAGCAGATCGTACCAGGAGTCTTGGTATTGAAGGGTCAGGCACCGCAAATATTGTTCCATGGCTTGATTTACCCTCTCAGTCTGCCCATCGCTTTCTGGGTGATAGGCAGAGGAGAAACGAGCATCAATTCCCAGTAGTTTGGTAAGGGCACGCCAGAAACAGGAAGTAAACTGCGACCCGCGGTCCGATATGATGACCTGTGGAAGACCAAAGAGACAAAAGACTGTCCTGAAGAACAGGCGGGCTAGCGTTGGGGCCGAAGGTATGCCGGTGCAGGGAATGAAGCGTGCCATCTTAGTGTAGGAGTCCACGATAACCCAGATGGCATCATAACCTCGTCGGCGTGGCAGATCCGTGACAAGGTCCATGGAGATAGTATGCCACGGTCGGAGGGGTATGGGCAATGGATGGAGTAGGCCTAGGGGGCGTCCTCTACGTGACTTGCATTGGGCACATATCGAACAGGTGTTCACGTAGTTCTCTACATCCCTTCTCATGGACGGCCACCAGCACCACCGGTGTAACAGATCCAGGGTGCGTTGCTGCCCTGGGTGACCGTTTATGGCAGCATTGTGAGACCAGGCCAGCGCTTGGTTGCGCACATCGCATGTGGGAAGGAACAACTTGCCCTGAACAAACGGCAACCCCTCTCGTAGTACAATGTCCCATTCTGTGAGTGTATGCGGATGTTGGGAGACCCATTGTCTAATAGAGGTAAGCAGTGGCTGGGATGGTGTACACAAACAAACAACATGACCCTTCCCCAACAATGTGTCTGGAAATGAAGACAGTGGTTCCCCCCCAGGTGAACGGGATAGGGCATCAGCCTTACCATAAACAAGACCTGGCCTGTGCTTAACCACAAAATCAAAAGCAGCGAAGAACAAATGCCAACGCACTTGTCTGCTGTTCACGCATTTAAGAGAGGCCAGATCCTGTAGATTCTTGTGATCTGTGTATACTATGGTTTGGTGTTTCGCCCCCATGAGGTGGTGACGCCATGATTGGAGGGCGTCCTTGATGGCCAACAGCTCTTTCTCGGTCACTGTATAGTGTGACTCGGCTAAAGTGAACTTCCGTGAGTGATAAGCTACCGGATGCAAACTACCCGTGGTTGGACATGGTTGTGACAGTATGGCACCCAGAGCAAACGAGGAAGCGTCAGCCTCTATTACAAACGCAAGGTCCGGGTCAGGGTGCTGCAATACGGGGGCAGAAACAAATCTGGATTTAAGTGCCTCAAAAGCCTCCTGGTGTACGGAGGACCAGACGAAAGGGACGAGAGGGCTGGTCAGCGCAGTCAGGGGAGATACAATGGAAGAAAAACCGGCAATGAAACGCCGATAAAAATTAGCAAAGCGTGGTTCGGCAACTGAAGATCCAAAAGTTCTGTTAGTAGAAGGGCAATGCGAGGCAGTCCGTGAAACAAAGCGTGGTCGAGGAAAGAAAACAATCCGTAAGTTCAAAAGCGTCACGTGATCCAGGAGGAAAACAGCTGTGAAGCAACGCTCCTTGTTTCCGGAAGTCTTTTATATCATTTCAGGGGTCACGTGATACGTGACACGGGAGCGTTGCTGCGTGAAGGGCAATCACGTGATCCGTGCCGCGCGGGTCTCCGTGGGCAACGCTTTGCGTTGTAGCGAGATGTCAATCTCCAGTTCAGTTGCCAAGAACGGGAGGGGCGATAAACGCCGGGTCTGCCATGCAGTGTTCTAACAGGATGGTTGAGGGTCAATGGGTTACGTGGACCCAGGTAAGTGTGTGGGGTAGTGGGAGACGTAACATTATCCCACCTAGCAATCATATTTTCCCTCGAGCACAACAGTGCTTGCATATTATACATATGATTTGAAGGGTTACCCCTTCCAAGATGGCCGGCACAACTAGTTCCAATTGGCCATTTTGCAACACAATATTGCAATGACAACACTGAAAACATTAAGATGAACACAAATGCCGCAGCGGTTCAGTACGCACCGGGAGCAGCTGCAAATGCTGTGACATTTCTAAATAGGTAAAAATAGAACTCATCTGACATATTTAAATGTAATCCTGACATTAGTTGATGATACAAATATATCCAAACTATTTTGTACCGTCTGTTTTCAGAAGGACTTTCACTAACGCTGTGAAACGTGCGCTCCAGAGCAGGACAGTTCCCTACACACAGGCCAGTGTAACTGACACGGTGTAGGAGCTTGAATGGGCAATGTATACATGAACTCTCACAAATTTTGGGAATATGTATAGAAACACATGAACACTGACTAAAAGGCACTGCATGGTAAGCACACGTTTGACAGCAGGTGAACAATAACAATGGCAGAATATCACACATGGAGCGTACTTATACACAATAAACCTAAATAGAACACAAGCAAGGGCTCATGAGGTAATGAGTCCATGACATACTTGAATGTGGTGCACATAGCATGCAACTGAGTAGAGATCACCTTTTGACATTTATGATTCAGGCAATTAATATTGATCATGCCAATTTGCTTTTCTTTATGTTTGCTTTATGTTTTCTCTTGTGTTTTCTCTTATGTGTTATTGTGTCTCTCAAATGAGGGTACCCTGTTTTTCAACATTACAGTGAAATTGCATGGTGTTATGTAAATTGCAATTATGGTATACTCTGTACAGAACAGTATTGAGATAAGACTGGGCTCTGATGAAGGATTCAATCCGAAATGCATTGGCCATACAGTCATGTTTTGCTGCAAATTTTGTCTCATGTAAATTGGTGATGAAACACCAATGATCTAAAATAACCAAGGAATAAAAATACGTAGTTTTCAAATATCATTCATGGTTTTTCAAGGTATTATTTGGAAATAATTTCAAGAAATAAGTAACCCCTAGTGGGAAACACGGGTGTGCAGCCCACACCGAAGGCTATTGAGCCTAGGTCTCTTTCTTTCTCAGTCATATTTATGTGCCCTGCACGGTGACACTGTATAGTGGGCTGCACCCTACTAGAAACAATCAAGTTTAAGATAAAACGCAACAGTGCGCTATAACAGAGTAATTAAAAACAAGCAGTGCCCTCTCTCCAACCATCTGTCTATAAGAACAAGAGTTGCCATTTTAATTTGAAACCATAATTGCACAAAGGGGCCCCTTCTGCTTCCCCTTCACTGCAGATGTTCACTTTCATGCAATTTAATTTTTTCCACCACGTAGCGGAAAAGTCAAGAATAAAACACTTCGGGCCTCATTACGACCCAGGCGGTAAGGGGTTTACGGCAGCGTAAACAGCGCCGACCCTTACCGCCTGATTCCGAGGTCCCTTAGCGCCATGGAGGATTTAACACCTGCTTTTAGCAGGTGTTAAAATCCATGGCGCTAAGGGACCTTGTTGTTAATTACGCCACCGTAATTTACGGTGGCGTAATTAACGCCTTCCCCACTCCCAATATGCCCTATGGGGCAAAAATGGGAATGGGGAAGGGTAAATGGGGATTGGGGACTTACCGCCCCACCAACCTCGGAATGGGGCGGTAAGTCCGCCAACCACCATGGCGTAAAAGTAGTTTACGCCATGGTGGTAAAGGTACGACCCAGGCGGTAACTTACCGCCTGGGTCGTAATGAGGCCCTTCCTCTTTTCATTGTTTCAATTAGTTTGTCGAAAAGTGTAAAGTTTCTTAAGGAATGCGCCAGTGTTTACTAGTTGGTCATTTCATTAGGATTCCTTAGGAATATCACTGAATTGCCACCAGCAGTGAAATACATTGTCAGAAAGGGCCTCAAAAGGAGGTGCACACGTCAACGTCAAGCCCATCCTGCTCCCCAATTCTGCCTGACAAACTGAATACAATTCCGCAGGTCGGTACACATGACAGTAAATGTACTGCCACATTCCGCCATTTTTGCCAATCCAGGGAGCACGGAAAATGACCCAAAACGGCTGGAAACACCAGGTCCCTTGATAAAAAACGCTGTTTATAAGAACTAGTATTCCCCTTAGGACTGGTGGCTAACATAGACATGCTGGTCCTGGGGGTCCTTACAGTGCTCAGTGGAAGGGGAGCGTCTATTCAACGGAAGGGTAAGGACTATTCAATGGGAGTGGAGGGACTGTTCAATGGGAGAGGAGGGACTACTCAATGGGAGTGGAGGGACTGTTCAATGGGAGCGGAGGGACTATTCAGTGGGAGAGGGGGGACTATTCAATGGGAGGGGATGGACTATTCAATGCGAAGGGAGAGGAGGGACTACTCAATGGGAGGGGATGGACTATTCAATGGGAAGGGAGGGAATATACAATGGAAGGGGAGGGTCTGTTCAATGGGATAGGAGGGACTATTCAATGGGAGAGGGGGGACTATTCAGTGGGAGAGGGGAGACTATTCAATGGGAGGGGATGGACTATTCAATGCGAAGGGAGAGGAGGGACTACTCAATGGGAGGGGATGGACTATTCAATGGGAAGGGAGGGATTATACAATGGGAGGGGAGGGTCTGTTCAATGGGATAGGAGGGACTATTCGGGACTGTTCAATGGGAGTGGAGGGACTACTCAGTGGGAGTGAATGAACTATTCAATTGCAAGGGAGAGGAGGGACTATTCAGTGGGAGGGGGGGCTATTCAATGGGAAGGGATGGACTATTCAATGGGAAGGGACGGGAGGGACTACTCAATGTGAGGGGAGGGACTATTCAATGGGAGAGGAGGGATATTCAATGGGAGAGGAGGGATATTCAATGGGAAGGAAGGGACTATTCAATTGGAGTGGATGGACTATGCTATGGCAATGTGCACTAGCACCTTTGGGCGTATCCTATGCACAGAACGGAATTACCATAATAAACGATCTTGGAGCCAAATAACTGGACAGACTCAAAGAATATGGCAAAGTACTTGTTTATTGTCAGTTCAAATAAAGTAGGGAAATCTGGCAAGCATAACATGTTGCAGCGTACTCACTCTCGGTTACTTTTCCATTATACAAAGACTTTATACCTCAATTTGCATCAGCTATGACATCATCCTATGTGGCAAATAATAAAACCTATCGAGTGGAGGGATTGGTTAAGGAAACACATATACCTATAGTATGTAAACATGTTAACATCATTGTCTGCCTCTTATCTTTTAGGCACGCCTCAAACTACTTCTAAATATGTACAATACAGATTATAGAGAAACAATAACAGCTGATTGGCTATTGCAAGACTGTATACCATGCCATTAATGATTGGTTGGCATACTCTCCTAAACTTAGACATTTGGCTTGTTAGCAGCACATAAACAAAACAATATCCAGGTGCAGGGAACAACGTCAGACCACTGCCCACTTTGTTCAGTTAGCCTACAATCTCTCATCAGTTAGGCCCTAAGCCAAGGCTTTTACTTTGCAGCTGACCTTGCTGGCTGTTCTCTTCTCTGGGACTTTTAAGGGAGTGTAGGTACATCACTATCTTCAGTTGGAGCTTAATGAGCAGGCCTTGTTTTCAAGTCTTGCACCATGTGTTCGTAGGCCACGTATTTGCCCATTTTGACCTTTTATTTACTATTTATTCTATTATATTAGGTGTTATTACTCCTTTCGGCCTCTGGAGACTTAGTTGTTCCATCTCACATGCACTTTCTGTATCATTAATTGTTTAATACTTGGCACTTGCAAATATTTTTGTTTCTGCTTAATCTAAGAGAAATATACCCTTTGTTCATAGCTTATCCATGTTGACTCCCTTTGTACCTTCCAAATATTCATTTGTGTGCCATCCCCAGTCTTGAGCCAAAGAAATGTTCTTTGTTACGTGCACAAAAACTATTTCCTCAACGTCTTTTACCATTGCAGCCTTGGTTTGTCCCTGAGGTAGTTTTAACACAATCCGACGTCCATCTTTTCATCACGGCCGCTTTCCTCACGTTTTAGTTTCTGTTCTACCTTGCGTTTTTGCAGATATACATTCACTACTTGTCTGATTACTTATCTTCTTAGGGTATATGATTTCTTCATCTCTGCATACATGTTTCCCTTGTTTCTTCAGTTACATTATCTTCCTTTAAGTCGCAAATCGTTTCAGTACATCTTAGTATCTTCTCTTCATGATGTCACTTTATTCTGGTCTGATTTCATTTCTAGCTCGTCTATGTCCAATGGTGTGTGCCAATATCCTTCCACCACATTAGTGCGAGGGTACATTCGATATGGTTGTCTAAGTGCATAACGTCTCTCATATCTTCGATATGGGATTGGGATAATACTTGGTGTCATGAGCAGAGTCTATCTGCTATTCTCCCAGTATGACGGAGGTGAGGGGACGGGCACTAGGGATGACGTTATCTGCTTCTGTATATTCCCCCCCAGGGTCGAGTCCTCGTCCACCTCCTCAATTTTCTCCACCTTCTTTTCCTACTGTGGTTTCTTTGGGATCCATATCTTCGTCACCTCCCTTAGGTGATCTGCATTTGTTATGTGTTCTTCCACGCTCCAAGTCATCTCACAGCACTCCCCAGATGGTGGACAGAATACCCAATGTCCTACATATTTCCTATGATCTTTGGGGTAGTAGAACTTTGTTCCTGTGCGTGCCAGGGGACCTCCCGTTATATTTTCATGGTTGGTGCTCTCATTTAGCATATGTTCACCAGTTTCAGCATTTATGTTGATTATTATCTTCATCCCAATCACTTTCTTTGCTGTCTTTTGACATTGTCCAATGATGATTCTCACAATATAGAATCCTAGCATCACCAACACTAGTATTGCTCCTAGTAGTTTGAAAGCATTCGCAATCCAGGTCGGAATCCATGAAAACAGGGACAAGGAACCAGTCATCTGCTTCAGTCTCGTCTACTTCTTCTTCCATTTTCATATGCAAGTTTGACAAAGTCGTTATTGCCTCTGTCAGGGTCCCAATCTCTCTATCATGGCCAGGAATGTAAGTACAGCGAGAAGGCCCGATCTTGGCACAAACGCTACCTTCCATTGCTGTACTCAAATCCAAGGCATAACTGTTCTGGAGGGTCATCAATCGAATGGCCCTAAATTCTTCTCAAATCACATTGAATCATTTTAAAGATGTATTAATTGTCTGTAGCAGTTCCGGTCAGGTGATTTGTAACCACTTGGCATTCACTGCAGCTTGAAGTACTGGCATGACTATGGATGTAAGTACCTTTGCCATCTTGCCAAATAGTTTATATTAATCTGGAATACTGTCATGAGCTTTTATCCATTGGGCTGTGAAAAAGTTCTCTCTTTTCAGCCAAAGAAAGGTGAGTGGCCTCGTCTTTCTCTGGTGTGCGTCCATTTTTGGAAATGTTTCAATCTGAAGATCACTTTGGGGAATTACTAATGCAGGAACATGTATGATCACTATAGAGCATATTGCTATACCCAATGTATGGACAGCTGCATATAAGCTTTTGATCCACAGGCCCAATAGTGGTCCATCAGCACAGCAGTTCCTCAATTCATTCTTTGGACATCAATTATCTGGTTGCATTATTTATTTTTCCAACTTTAGTGAGTCTTCTATTTCGGAAGCATATTGTGGCATTCTCATTTGGTAATATGGATACAGATCCTGCTTCATCCTTGTCAATCATTTTACCTACTAGGCCCATGATTTCAAACATTGGTCATTCACTATTTGCACAATCTTCACTGATGCTGTCATCAACAGATGTGCACTGCAAACTAGCATTCCATCTTCCTATTCTTTGCTACTTTCTACTCGTCCATAAACCAACATCTGAGGTCTTTCCCAACATCCTTGCAATCCTGGTGTTTCCCAATTGTCTGCAGAATTCAACTGTTTTTGTTTAAGTATCCTTATCTGGTCTCCAGACATGCCACCATGTACACCATGTACGTACAAGAACATTCTGCTCACCCATCCTGGATCTTTTTCCATCTTCTGCATTTTTACCTATTCATTTTCATACAGGAATGTCTTTCTTGAGCTAAATCTTAGGATTGCCCATTTCCTTCAAATTGTCCTCTTGTGCATGCTACTAGATGGCTGAGACACTTTGCATCATGCAAAGGTCTCTTGTAATGAATGTTCTGGCTATGCTGATGACATAAAGGATGAGAGAACACACATAGCAGCTCTCATCTGGCGTTCTGCTCCCCACCTCCTTCATGTGCTGATACCACATATTATTTAAATAGGCGGAATTATCAAGATATGAGTTTATATCCTCATTATCTTACACAGCATATCTCTTTGCTCGAAAAATTTGTTCAGAAACATTAGGGAAAACATTGTCTGTACGTTTGCTAGGGATAACCATAGAAGTATCATCACTTAATATTGAACCTGTATTATTAAGAATCAACTGTCGAAAAGCTGTAATAATAAAGAAGAAAAGACAGATCATTGTACAAAATTACAATATAAGCATCAATCCAAATGAACTTATTTGTCTTCTCACTGGCATGTTATTTCTTGTACTCTGGAACATTCTCATTCTCTTTTTTTCTTCATGTATATGCTTAGGTCACTTTTAGGAATTATTCCTTCTTGCAGCAGAAACTGCAGAATAATCACAATAATAATTCTGAAAATAATAGGGTTGTTTTTAGGATTCCCAAGAAACATAAACGCATCCACGTATCATCTTACTAAAGTTGGGTAAGACCAAAGAATATAGTAAAAACAGCAGACAGCAATGTGTGCAATGTTACAGTTATGGGTAACATGAAATGTTAAATGTGTATATTTTGTTGCTTTGTTTCTTGGCACATTGTTCCTTTTTCCTAACTAAAATTGTTCTGGAATTGCTGCAATGTTCAATTCCCTTTGAACTTGGGAATGGTTGAAAAGTTCAGAAATGTTCTTGCTTCCCGGTCATTGGTTGTCAGAGGGGTAGGGGTCTTTTCTGTGTCGAGCTTTCTGTCATTCAGATGCAGCAAGGCTCTTCTATTTTTTAATTTAATTGCTGAAGGTGTGGCCTCTTCTACTAGGTAGAGTGCTTCAAAATGGGGCTCATTTTAAGTGCGCACAAAACATGTGCTAGCTGGTCCCCTGGGTACAAACTATGCTGTTTTAACAATTTACTCAGATTACTGGTTTGGATGTCTACTTTGACCGTTCCCTGCTATGTTTGATCTGTTAAGAAATAAAAGAAACACTAGCGGTCATATTTGTTAAATAATCATGCATCTCATCACCTAAATCCTTTGCTACACTGTGGACATAGTTATGGTTCGAGTGGCTATTCTGATACAATGTTCAGTCACCAACTCATGGAGAGTCAGGTGGTGACCTGAACAAGGCTGGATTCTCAATGCGAACAAAGAAAGGGCAGACAGTGTAGTCACCCCTTTTTCAGAGTTATCTTTAATTTGCCTCTTCTTTCTTTCAGAAATCTGTTTAATCTATCACAGATACAATTAGCCTGTGGGTGATAAGCAGACAAAAATGTGTATTTTATGCCTAATAGAAGGAATATCTGTTCAAATAACTTGTTTACAAAATGCGGACCATTATCAGACCACAGGACTTCACACACACTGCACATAGGAAACACCTCTATCTTGTTTTGTGCGCAGGGTAGTGAAGCTGCTTCAGCGCCTCCTTCAATAATACTAAATGCATAACTGGCTTTCCAGTGCTATCTTTTCTCCATATAGCCTCAGTGGGGAATAAAGAACACCCCTGTTTTTCCACAAATCCTATTCTTCCTGTGGGGCTCGACCATGTACTTCAATTAACTTTACAATGGATCAAATGTTAAAGCCTTCTTTCATCAGCATGCAGCGGCCTGACATTTGCTCAACACTCTCTACCTAAAAAACAGAAACGTTTGGGAAATATGCTGCCTTTTTGGCTTCAATGACTGCGGATTCGATACCACAAGAATTGAAATCTGCCCTTTTAGTATGGGCTGTGCACTTCACGACTGCGATAGCCCATGGAAGGTGTTCAGGTCAAAATGTCGAAAACATTTGGTCGATTGACAAAAATGTCTAAAAAAGAATGTCGAAAAAATTTTTTAATGCTTTATTTTTTTATTTACATGTTTTTTTTTGGTTCCGCAAGTAAAAGAAGGGTTAAAACAGAAAAAAAGGGGGTCGGGGGGAACCCCCCCATTTCAAACGAAAACCAAACAAAAAAAGAAATTAAACATTTTTTTTTCGACATTTTTTTTTCGACATTTTGACTTTCGACAAAATGTTATTCGAAAATGTCACTATAAACCCCTATGGAAGCTTTAATACTTTAATATGTTTATCCAATAGCAGTGCATGTTACATTGGTGAGCCATCTGCGCAGAGGAAACCCCTCCTTTTCCAATGTGACAATCCTGCATATACGGTTGACATCATATGGGCGGAGTCAGAGTACACTGTCACTTCCTCATCCTCAAATCTCTGAAGTGCGGTGATAAGCGCCATTAATTCTGCAGCCTGTGCTGAAAAATGCAAATGCGATCTCAAACTTCTTTTTTAGCTTCACTACTTCTGTCCCAGTATACCTTTCGCCAGTTGTTTGATCAATTTTTGAAGAATCATCAATAAAGAGAACATGCCCCCTTAGAGGGCATTTTCTCTAACATGGGGAATATCATCATAAAACTCAGTATACGCTGTGCAGTCATGTACATAGTCCCCTTTCCCTACAGACTCCGCTAGTAATGTTGCTGGATTCACTATTCTACACTTAACAATTTTGATCACTGGATTCAAAATAATGACCTCATACCCTGATGCTCTTTGTGTAGTCAATGTACTTTTAGGTTTCTCTAAAATGGCAAATAGGAAGTACTCGACAAATAATGTTGTTGAGCAGCCCATTGTTATACTTGAAACTTTGTCAATCGCAAAAGCAGCAGCAGCTAAATCTTGTTCGCAAGTGTAATATCCGTTGATTAAGCGATCTAAAATCCCACTGTAGTAAGCTAATGGTTTGTGTCCATGTCCTAAAGTTGTTTTCTCTGTCAGGACTGCTGTCATTACCTTTCCATTTGCATGTGAAAACAAATACAACTCTTCATTATAATCCTGGATTCGTAGCACAGGGGCTGTGCACATTTCCCTGTTTGATTGTTCAAGCCCCTTGGTCAATTCCTCTGTTCATGTTATGTTAGTCTTGCCCACCTGTGTTTCCTGGAGTCCCTTTAAACGATTTTGAATATATGTACTGTAATCAAAAATCCATTCCCTACATTAATTACATAGGGCTAGAAATTGTTGCATTTCCCTTGTTGTCTCTGGTGCAGGAGTCTTCTGAATTGCCTCTGCTCTTTCAGTCTTCCTACTATTCTTCCGGTATGACAGAGGTGAGGGGGCACACACTAGACATGGCATAATTTGCTTCTCTTTACGAAGGCAGGGGATGGATTATTCAATGGGAGGGGAGGGACTATCAAAGGGAGGGTAGGGACTATTCAATGGGAGGAGAAAGACTATTCAATTGGAAGGGGTGGGGGTGGACTATTCAATCAGAGAGGAGGGACTATTCAATGGGAAGGGAGGGCATGGGCTATTCAGTGGGGAGGGGAGGTACTATTCAATGGGAAGGGAGGAGAGGGATTTTTCAGTGGGAAGGGATAGATTATTCAATGGGAGGGGAGGGCATATTCTATTGGTGGCAAAAGACTATCTGACATTGTAAATACATCTTTTTCATGTTCCTATGTTTCACTGTGTGAGGAATATGACCATCTGATTGGTCGGTGTGCGCTCGCCTGTGTTTTTTGAAATGTTTAATTAAATGGAATTATGGTAGAGCTGTCTCAGGAAAATGTGTGGGACTCATCCACACAAACGTTCCTATGCTCACATGACGACAAGCGCACATTACGCAGCCTTCAGACCTGTCATATTTAGTTGGAATTTGACAGCTAGTAGTGCATCACGTCATGTCCAGGAAGGGGGAGGGCCAGCCTTCCTCCTGCCTTGGCCAGCCTGATCAACTAACAAAGACTCCATTGATCCACCCTGCTCTTTCGTTATGCCCTGCAGCTGGTGGCTGCAATTAACATATCATTAGAGAGTACTTCAAACAGGCCCACATGGGGCGTGGCTGTAGAGGTTAACTAAGGAGACAGGAAAACAAACAACCTTTTATATGTAAGTGTGTCAACCTGAAGCTAGCTCCCGTCCTCAGTATCAATGAGAGTGAGCTATCATGTCTGGGACTGAGTGTTTAAAGTAGGCCAGCCCAGTAGGAGGACCCCTTTTATAAGGTACATGAATGTGGTTTGCAGGAGTCAAAGAGTCTTGTCTCACCAGAGTTTCAAGGGAGACCTGCTGCTTTAGTCAAGAACAACAGAGAGATCCATTAACCAGATAGGAAGATGGGTTGGACTTAGTATCACAAGTTTTCACCCCATCACTTTTCTTGTTCCAAAGCACTCTTGATAGGACCTCACACATACAGGAGATTGGTGGTAGGGACCCTAGGATTAGTTCACTAATGTAGGCTTAGTCTGCACCAAGCACTGTGGCCCACTTGGATTTAAAAGAGTGCTGTAGCCCCTCTTTAAGCAGATAATCTGAAGACATCACTTGAAGTAACAAAGAAGAACTCAACCTTGGACCCTGGCTGAAGGTACAGTCTGCCCTACATCTTCCACTAGTGAAGGAAGGCCAGGAGATCCAAAGAGGGAAACAAGATCCCTCACCTAAACCTCTCCCAGGGAACAGAGGGAGAAAATGAACTCAAAGGACCCTCCAACTGCTCCTGAAACGGTACCCAGCCATCATAAATCGTACCCTTCTAGACTCTGCAGCAATCCTCCTGCATAAGAAGTGCCAGAAGGTCTCTGAACCTACGACCAAGGACAAGGCAGTTGCCTGCAACACACTCCTCAGCTTTGGGCCATCCACCTTAACATACAACACAAGCCCATTGAAGAAGCTGGGAGAAGTGCCTTGACAAGCATCTACTGATGCACCCCTAAAGAGCCAGTTGAATTCCTCGATCTGCAACCGACTGCAATGATGACCGTTGTCAGGCTGCAGTCACCGAAAGAAACCTGAGACGCCCCGAACAGTGCTTCAGAACCGCCAATCAGTGCTGAGACATCGATTCCAGACCCTGAGCCGCCATGTATGCCAGCCAGCCTGAAGCCGTTTGTCCAGCTTCACTTTCCGAACCATTGTGCTGCCTAATACCTGCAGCCACTCCCGTCTTGAGCTCTATCACAGAAGCATGGAAAGTGCCCTGAAGCCGACTCCAACTTGTTGAGCACCGAACATCTAGAGCACAAGGTACATTGTGGTTCTGACCCCTGGTCTTTACCAGAAGGTCCATTGAGACATTTTACAATCCATTGCTCCCTTTGTGCTTAAGAAAAGAAACCTGGGGGGCGCTGTTGAGCAGCCAAGGAAAATGGCTGCTTAGCTCGAGAGCTCCGTCGCAGCCCACCGGAATCCTCCTCGCATCGGCGCTAATCCGCACTCGCAACTGCAGCAATTGCTGCGATTTGAAAGCAGGAGCCGTCCTCGACACCCACCCGAAATCCCGGGCGGAATCGGACCCTGGGAGCCGCGCGGGCCCCGCTGGAGTGGGATCTCCCCCACGGCCTTGCCGCGGCTGTTGCGACCTCCGGCTCGCGTGGCGTCCCGGCGCCTGTCACCTGTGCGCCGCCTTCCGCGCCCATCCGTGGCCTCCCCTGCCGCGGGGACTGATTGCCGAGGCTCCCGTGGAATGCTCCCTGGCTGGGGCTGGCGTGACTGGTCTGCCTGTGCGCAGCGCTCGGGGGCCCCCTGCCCCCCCCACACGGACACCGCCTCCCGGCCTGATCCCTTGGACCCTGCGGGCTTCGCCGCTGCCGGCTGCGGCCTTGTGTGCTCCGCGGCGGGAGCCGCCGGCGACACCGTCCGGGGGGCGCCTTGAGGGACGCTGCCCGCCTCCCCCCGGAATCATCGAGACCACGCCACTAGATGACCGCTGATCCGGACCTGATCCCCTGACGTCTCCTGGGAGGCGGCGGTCTCGCCCACCTACGGGCAGGAAGGTGGGTGCTTGGCGCTACGCGGGGGGCCCCCCCTCTTCGCTCCCTCGGGTGCGGACCCCGCACCATCGGCCTAAGTCGCCCAGGGGGCTGCCCACACCTGGGCTGGGACCTCTGCGGCCCCCCCCCTACCTCACCTTGCTGCTAGAACTGGGCCCACTCCTTTGCCCTAGCCACACACTTCACTACGAGCCACCGCTCCCGGGATCCGACAGCTGGCTGGCTAACCTCACGGCGGCACCGGAGTGCACGTGATCCCACTCATTTGTTGCCGCCGCTCAAGACCACGCCACCTTCCCACCACCATATCCCGCTTTCTCTGCCCAGTCTCCGACTCTACGACTCCTACACCCTGCTACCCCTGACCAGCTACCACCTCCCACGTGTCGCCCCATCCTTGACTCGACCTTGGCCATGTCCAGCAGAGCACGGGGTGCTAATAAAGTGGGCGCTATGGACAAGTTTGCCAAAGCGGCACCCAGGGCAGACCTGGCGTCCTCCTCTGCGGCACAGGAAGATAGCGCGCCCCCCTTGGACCCCCCACACCCGGATCTGACCACCTTGATGGAGTCCATGGCGAAAAACTTCGCATCCTTCCACGAAAAGCTGGACGACATCAATGCTAGTGTGGCCTCCCTACGGACTAAGGTGGACCAACATGGGACCAGGATAACTGAAACGGAGCAGAGGATAGGGGCCAGCGAGGACCATATTCATACTCTCCAAAACACGGTCACTGAGCTAGTCCACGATATGAAACAGGTCAAAGCCAAGAATGATGACTTAGAATCTAGATCCCGGCGGAACAACATACGCATTGTGGGGGTTCCCGAGTCTGCACTTAAAGGGCGCATGGAGGTGGCGGTTGAGCAGCTAATTAGAGATCTCCTTGGCGATCCCGAGTTTTCACCATTCTTTACAGTCGAGAGAGCGCACCGCTCTCTGGCGCCCCGGCCTAAGCCAGGCGACTTCTCCAGACCGATCATCGCAAAGCTACTGAGCTACAAAGACAGGGACCATATACTCCGTCTGGCCAGAGAGAAGGGGGAGCTAAGATTTGAATCACAAATTGTCAGGATCTTTCCGGACTTTTCGGTAGGAATACAAATGGAGAGGCGCCGATTTGGCGGGGTGAAGAGGATGCTCAGAGACAGGAAAATTGAATACTCTATGCTTTTCCCTGCCCGCATGAAATTCATCCACCGCAACAAGAGCTACTTCTTCACGGTCCCTGATGAAGCGGTTAAGTTTATAGAAGCACAGATTCCAATGCCACAACCCCCGGAGGAACCAATTGGTGAGGACTGAGACTATCATCCCTGTGCTCATGGGTGAACCTCTTGTGCCCCTGGCTACTGAGGTCTGCCCGTCTGTGAACTGGTGCTAGCCCTCTCCTGACTTCCTTCTGGCCGGCCTGCCCCGGCCCATGGCCCTGGGTCTAACATTGCATCTCCTCCGGGGGATGCCTGCTCACATCTTGGATCCCCGGCCCCCACAATCCGTGCCTGTGGGCCAGGAGCTGGACCAAATTGTTATACACTGTCCTTATTGGCCAAATATTTTTTCTCTTTGTCCTTGCAATCTCGAACAACATGGTTTATCCTCCTGCTTGTAACCCCCGCCGCACTGGTGGGGAAAAACTGTAAACTGTAACGATGCTTTATCATGCAATGATCGCACAAAGGTGGTCTAGACGGCAGCAGCAGCCCCCACTGCAGCTGCAATGCCGCTTAAGGCGAGGGTTATGTTATCGAGCCCCTGTTGGGCTATGTTTTTGGTGCTGCCGAGTTGGGGATGGCACGCAGGCTGCTTTGTGGGCGGGTGTCGAAGCACTGCTAGTTGTTACTGGGCGGTGAGGGTGGGGGGTGGGACAGTTGGGGTTTACTTTATTCAAAATGGCAGGATGGTCTTGACGGACGCGGCAGGGTGGTGGGTCTACTTCACTCTGGCGCCCCTGGTGGGTGTGGCAGTCAGATCCCGCATTTGGGATGTCCCGTAACTCCCTGCTATGGCCATCAGAGTGCTGACCTGGAATGTACGGGGTCTGACCAACTTTACTAAGTCTCGTAGGATAACGGCGTACGCACAGAGACACGGGATCAAAGTGCTCCTATTGCAGGAAACTCACGCTCAGAAACTCCTGTCATCGAACCTCGCACAGACCTGGGGTCCAAACAGATTCTACACTCAGTATTCCACCCAGTCCAGGGGGGTACTCACTCTTATACACAAGGCTGTTGCGTTCACACTTCACACATCCCACATTGACCCAGAAGGTAGATATGTAATTCTGCACTGCACCTTGGCCGGGGACGAATGCCTGCTCGTGAACTCGTATGCCCCCAATATTGACTCCCCGGAGTTTATAGACACCATATCTGCCATTCTCATGAAATATATCGATATCTCGATCATATGGGGCGGAGACATGAACCTCATACTTGATGCGACCTTGGACAGGACGGCCACTGCCCGTAGACCCATGTCTCGTGCGGCTAAGCGGCTTCAAACTCATATGGGCTCCCTCAACTTGATCGATGCCTGGAGGACACTCCACCCCCGAGAGAGGGACTACACCTTTTACTCTACGGTACACGACAGTTCCTCGAGGATAGATCTATTCCTCCTGTCGGGTGACCGCATGGGCAGGGTTTCGGATGTCAGGATCCTTCCGCGCACGCTCTCCGATCACTCCCCAGTGCTCCTACAGATCCAACTTGGCAGAGCCCCTGAAGCCCGCCCTGCATGGCGCTTCAAACCCGACGCCCTGTCAGATATAGTCTTTAAGGCTGAGATTCTGGCGGACATAGCCTTGTTTTTCGAAAACAACAACGCCTGCGACACGCCCGAGGGGACCAGGTGGGAGGCATTCAAAGTTTATATCAGAGGTATGTGCATTTCCAGGGAGGCGGGGGTCCTCAAGGCCATAAGGCAGGCACTGAGTGACTCTGAAACTAAGCTTAAAAACCTAGAAAGAGATTACGCCTCTACTCCAGCGCCTGCAACCCTAGCGAAGATTAGAACGGAGCTGGAACGGTTTGAGACGCACGCCCTGAGTGAGGTGAGATACCATGCCCGCCCCATTGCGGCCCGAAAGTATGGAGAGGGGGACAGGCCGGGCAGGACCCTTGCTAAACTGGTGCGATCAGAGGGAGGTAGGACCCGGATTGATAGTGTTATCGACGAAAGGGGCGTGAGACACTGGTCGGACCAAGCTATCCTCGACACTTTTACTGGCTTTTACGCCAACCTATACGGACCCCAACCGACACACTCACCCCAGGATTTAGATGACCTACTGGAATCTATTCCTATGACCCTGATCTCCCAAAACACCAAAGAACTCCTTGACGCCCCGTTCTCCCTAGAGGAGATAGTTCGGGCAATCTCAGATCTTCCGAAGGGCAAGGCCCCGGGTCCCGATGGGCTCACAGCTGAGTTCTACCAAGAGCACGTTGCCATACTAGCGCCCATACTCCACGGGGTCTGGACGGAAGCACTACGTACACTCATCCTTCCTCCCTCCCTAAGAGAGGCATTGATCACCGTCCTCCCCAAGCCCGGGAAACCCCCAGACGAATGTAGCTCCTATAGGCCCCTGTCGCTTATTAACACCGACACGAAGATTTTTGCTAAAATAATTGCCAACAGGTTTCTCCCGTCCATGCCCTACTTGGTCCATGCCGACCAAAGCGGATTTGTCCCTGGTCGCTCCACGGCACTCAACATCCGGCGCCTCTTTAATGTCCTGTCCAGAATTGATCCAAATGCCGACGCAGTGGCAGTCACACTAGATGCCCAAAAGCCATTCGACATGGTCTCATGGCAATACCTATGGGCTGTGCTGGAGAAAATGGGGATAGGCCCGAACATGATCTCCTACATAAAGTTGCTATACACAAGGCCATCGGCGAGGGTCCTCATCAACTCCGTCCCCTCCTCCCCCTTCGAACTACACAGAGGCACACGCCAGGGCTGCCCGTTCTCCCCCATCCTCTTTGCGCTGTCCATCGAACCCATGGCTGATCACGTTAGGAACCGCCACACCCGGAAGGGCGTACGCTTGCAGGACTCACCAGAAATCATCTCACTATATGCGGACGACGTACTCCTTTATGTCAGACAGCCCTCCATACACCTTGACCCTATCATTCGCGACATAACCAAAATAGGAACGTACTCGGGCTTTACTATAAATTACTCCAAATCTGAAATCTTCCCCCTAACTAAAACAACTCAGCAACCGTCCTGTGAGTTCCCCCTGCGCTGGTCCCCGGGCGGAATTAAATATCTAGGAGTGCAAGTGTCATTAGCTAAAACATCCTTGTTGGCAGACAACTACGCAGCCACGGCTCAGCTCATCGAATCCAAGCTGCTTAAGTGGCGCAACCTGCTGCTATCCCTGGCGGGCAGACTTTCCCTAATCAAAATGATCGTGGTACCCAAGCTCCTCTACATATTCGCCAACGTGCCGGTATGGCCAGGCAAGCAGTACTTCAAGAACCTCCACACAGCGTTTCCCCAATTTTTATGGCACTCCGGAGCAGTCCGTAAGAAGTGGCTACACATGGCCCTCCCTTATGAAAGAGGGGGCTTCACTGCCCCCGATTTGACTCTATACTGGAATGCTGCACAGGCCCAACATGCCACCCACTGGTACACACACCCAAATCCGCCCCCACACGTCAAATTAGAGAAAATGGCTGGCGATGGCACCCACGCCATGACCTTACTATTACACTATACATACCGCACTGATGCCCCATCGGACCCAGTGGCCACTACGATTAGGGCTTGGAACGATATCCTCCCTTCCACTCGGGAGCAGCGTCCGTATTACAAGTGGCTCCCCCTATGGCGGTTCCCTGGCCTTCCTCCGACACATGATCGACTTCTCTCTCGGCGGTGGGAGGACCTGGGATATCGGGCCCTAACAGATCTTTACCACGATGGCGCATTTATCACTCCCCAAACATGGCGCTCGGGACACCCCAGCTCAGCACTGGACCTGTTGCAGTACTACAGGTTGAGAGCAGCGGTACGGGAGATGTGGCCCTCCTTCCCTGATGAGCCTCCTGACTCCCCTGAACTCCAATATATAGCTAACTCCTCAGGCTGTAGGGGTATAATCTCCTCCCTGTACAAAATGCAGCTGGACAAACTGGGTAACACGACCCCAGACTCACGTCGAGCATGGGCGGAGGAACTGAACACAGAGATCACCGACGCAGTCTGGAGCAAAATGTGTGCACATACGCGCAAAGTCTCACTCAATGCCAGGTTCCGCTGCATGCAATACAAACTTCTCAATAGACTCTACTACACGCCACATAGAGTGGCAAAATTCGCATCCAACTCCACACACACATGCCCGAGATGCAGAGCTCCCGAGGCAGACCACGGTCATATGTTCTGGTCCTGCGCTGCGCTCGACACATTTTGGGGTGAGATCACAGAAGCGCTATCGGAGATAATTGGCTCCCCAGTTGAGTTGACCCCACTAGCCTTGCTGTTCGGTATTTGGACTGGGGAGGACGAGAGGAAAAAGTCGAAATTCTTAAATGTGGGTGCTATTGTTGCCAAAAAATGTATACTGCAATGCTGGAAGCGCCATAACCCCCCATCCTTCAACATGTGGCTGAGGGCCCTCACGTGGGTACAAACGTGTGAAGAGGAGTACATTGGATCCCTGCCCACCCCCTCCCGCCCCAGGAATGTCTGGTCAGAATTTTGCACTTATTTAAATAATAAGGATGGGGTTGAATGGACCTCTACCCCCTCACCTGCCCAACCGGACAAAAAATGAGGCATGCCCCGCCCGAGCCATTCCACAATATCCCCCCTGCTCTTATGTACTGTTGATTCTATCTGTTTTGCAATGCATTTATGTGCTGTCATGATGCTCGCTTGCCTGCATGCTATCCATGCTGTACCTGTTTTGACTTCCTGCCAATAAACAAAAGTTCAAAAAAAAAAAAGAAAAGAAACCTTAACAAACTGTTGTGGTTATTAACCGTACCGACACCCCTCCAGTCAGTATTCAGAATGAATCCCTTTTCCTCCTTTGAAACTGTCCTCTGAATACCTTTACATGGTGGGTTGTCTTTTGTAGTGTTGCTAGAACTATCTGTTGTGATTAATAAAGTCAATATTTGTTACATTTGCACTGGGTTCTGTATCTGTAACCCTACAGCCCCCCTTTTCTGTTTCTGCACTTATTCAGACACACCCTATCTGTTGGCTTATTCCTAGCACTTGCCACTTGCGGGCTGCACTACCAGTGTTTGTTGACATTGTTATTTATTTATTTATTCGTGTTTTTTTACTTTCTTATTTTTTCCACCTATCCCGCCTCCCTTGCACTTACCGCTCTCCCTCTCCCACGCACTTGTGCATTTTCAATGTCACTGGGCCTAGTAAGATCGTTGTTTTTGTTCCACCTTGTTCCCCTATCTTGCCTCGTCACACTCTGCAACACTTGTGTACGAGAGCGATACAAATAAAATATCAATATCAATATCAATAATACAACCTTGACTGGACAGTCCACTTTATCATTGGACCATGATTGTATTTTCGCTCTGTTGCAACTAACCAACGATCCACAACCCTTCGGAGATAAGCCTGCCGTTCCATCCGCGTTACCAAAATTGGACACAGAGTTTTATAATTTGCTTGTTATTCCAATCTGTTCGGATCAATTCTGGTGTACTAGAGGTGTGGGGCTGATTGATAGTTTAGAAACCGATAAACATGCATATACCACAGGTACCCCGGAAGCTGATTTGTCACATATTTTCATGATGGAAAAGGCGCAAAGCTGTCCTACAGCATATATGTGTCTAGATGGAACAGCATATGAACCACAACTGTCACATCTAGTGATGAGAAATACCCACTTTCCCCGATACCGCCTACACTTCTCACAAGTGTTCTCTCCGTGCTCAAGTTTCAATCTTCTCTCCCCATCCACGCCGCCACCTACCCCTCCCCCCCTCTTCAAATTCCCCTTCACGGTTCCCATAACATTCCTTAGCACTGCCTCCTTTTCTCTTCATGCCACCCCGGCATCCCTAACTGAAACACTCAATAGCTACAGCTCTTGCCCACCTGTTGTAGCCCAACAAAGGATATTTGTACCGTGCACTATCACCACCAAAGTGGTCTTGTGGCGCTCTGCACTTGTAGCATCCAAGCATGAGGCAGAATGCATCAGAAGTCACATTTCCCTTATTTCCAATTCACACTTCTTCTCTGTACTCGGAGACGATTTTCACTGCCCGCATCAAAAATACTGTAGAGGAGCAGCTAATTGCCTCTACAGGAAATTTGGCCTCATCCAGCCGTATGTTGGAAGCCTGAGATTGTGCCATGCTTAACATCAGTAGTCGCGACTATTCCATGACGAATATTTGAGAAAAGATATCCACTGAATAAACCCTATCAAATGTATCCTCGAAGAGATGATAATCTGATGAAGGAGCTCCCCGAAGGAGTATGAGAATGAGAGAAAGAGGAGCTGGTGACGTCATGAAAAACCAACGTGAGGCACAGAGAAGACTGGCTGAAGAAGAGAATTCATGGACATTATAGAAACTGATGACAAAAAAAAAAAAGATTGCACATGTGAAGAGCACTGCAGAAAATGCAAAGCGTTCAACAAATGTACAGGTGCGGCAATGCAAGTAGTTCAAGTAATCTTAGGAGCTGGTCATAGTAGTGAATAGATTGCAAGTGGAACCACCATTATATAGAAACTGGACATTGGTGTCACATATTTAGTAAGCTCAAACCCAGGGAGAAGAACCGGGAGCTGTGTCACAGCAAATAATTAGCTGAGACCGTGGATGAGACTGGAAGGGTTGTCTGGCTTGGTATCAAGACTGGAGCAGCCAACACTTGTTATCTATTCTTGAAGGCAGTAACCGTGAGATGCCAAATCATCCCTTGTTAAGAGGCAAAGAAAGAACACCATGCATGCCAAGTTTTATTTCACGTAAGACAATGAAATGCTGGAAAATAGACCAAATCATGGTCTCTTGTCGCATGAGCTGAGGTGAAAGTAGAGTTCGAGCTTGGGGGAACATAACAACGATAGTGTGTGTTCACACTCCCTTATATTCTGAGATGCAAGGATACTTTGCAAGGCCAAGATCAAAGACAATCTTCATGGCAGAAGGCTTGGGTGATGAGAGACAATGGGCTAACTGGATGGGGAGGTAATGTCATGTCCACCTCCTGGCACTTGGGGTCAAGCCTGTGTGCTGCTAGTGAGCCGAATGTTCCAGAAGGGCACGAGCATGCCAACCAATTGTAGAGGGCCATATAACAAAGGGCCTTATAGTTTGAAAGCAAATGATATATCATGTGCTAAATAAATGTGAAGATGACTTGCACTAGGGGTTGGCATGAGTTGTCCACCTGACAGTAGAGATCCAATCACAACCCGACCCCTTATAGAAAGTATACTTAGATGTTCCCCGTGAACAAATCACAACCCCAAGTATGTTTCTCTTATTTGCCATGTAGTATGATATCACGCATGACAAATTTGTACTATATACATGTCATTTTTTACATAATGCACCGAGAGCTTGTGCGACGTCTGTTGATGTCTGTCGTAAATCCCTGTTTTAGACCATTGATATTAAAACAGAAACCTTTCCCATCTTCCTGAGTTGGTTTGATTATTTGGTGTAAGAGTTCATCTGCCTCCCAGCCACTGCATGACACGCTACGCGATAAAGGAACATAAGTTCAATGCACTAGAGGTGTCAGTTAAAACTAGAAGTATTATTTGAAGGCCAGGTGGCTTCTTTAACCAGGAACCCAATAGTCTCTGCGGCAGGGTCCAGGTGCCGCATGTCGTTTTTGAGTTTCTCAGTCAATCTCTCAATGCTGTATCCACAGTGATACAGCCTCTCCCTGAGTCTTTGGAAATGGATGAATTGTTTACTCACTCTTCCTTCCTTCCTTCCTTGATTCCTTCAATCAGTTTTAAGTTGCACTTTGCTTTCTCCATGCTTTTGTCTTCGTAGTAATAGACGTTTGGAAAATGTCTTTAGTATGCACTTAGAATAAGAACCAACCTTGTTTGATATCAGGAGTCCTTTTTTCTTCATTTAAAGACTCTAAAGACTTAGAATAGACATTGTTTTCAGGACAGGTATTACTGTGTTTTGCTTCCAGGATTGTTAGACTTATAACAGACTTTGAATCCCAGCATGCATCCTGTTCTTCGTGTTGAACCTTAATCTGGCCTTGCCTGTACTGTTCTTCCAGCATTTCTGGAACTGAAGTACCTTTCCTTTTATTGCACAGGACTAGATGCCTAACAATGCATGAATTCTCTTAACATTGACATTTGGCCGACCTGGTCTGGAATTTAGTCCCCATCATTTTAAGTCTTCATGTCTATTTTGTTTATGACAAAGGACTACAGGACCCAACATTCCTCAGCTCTCTCACTCTTACTGCCCTGAATGTGTGGAACCAGAATAATCCGTTTGGTTCTCCATGAGTTCCTTTGCTCTCTTTTCTTTTTGGGGCGATGCCGCACTCCTGCCTAGTGCTCCCTATCTCTGCACCTAAGGTTCCTTATTTGGGTTACTTATCATTAGTGTGTGCTTTGTGCTCTGTGGCTTCCTCGTCATTGGCTAACTCACTAATCCTTGTTCCCTCTCCTCAGCTTCTGAAAGAGTTTCTCTGTTAGTGGCTGTCTTTTGCATCACTGCCTTCACCGGATCTGTGCAGCCTCCCTCCCCCCCCGCTCTTTTCTGCATTATTGGCGGCGATGCTGAATCACTCAGGGTTTGGCTGTGTGAGAGGTTTCTCCAGTATCACTGCCTCCTTCTCTGATGTTCTAAGTGTGAGGGAGCAGCTCAGGGTATGAGTCTCACCAGCTTGTATCGAATCTCTCTTGGAGTGATGTTTCCTCCCTCGTTCTTGATCGCGTTTCTCTGCATTCACCATTCAATGCGTTCCAGTTCCTTCAACATGGTCCTGTATTCAATGGCCCACTGCTCCATGGCTCTGATCATGTGGTTAGCAACACAAAAAACAGACTTCCAATGTGGTCAGCACCACTTGCCAGGAACGGGTAGTCCGCCAGAACCCTCCAAACAAGGTGTATGCAACCTTTGGCTCTCCAGATGTTTTGGACTAAAACTCCCATTAGCCTTAGCCAGTTTAATCAATGATGAGGGACCATGGGAGTCATAGTGCGAAGCGTCTGGAGAGCCACAGGTTGCAGACCTTGCTCTAACCCATGCAGGAAGTGAGATATAGGTAAGCACAATGTTTATGTTGGTAAGCAACGGAGCTGCTATACTTAATAAAGCCAGCTGGACCACATTGCTGTAGGACAATGTACATTAGGCAACAGCAGTGGTCAAGGAAGGTAAGAGGAACAGAACTGATAGAAACAGATGCTGGGAGTGCGGGGGCGGGGGGTACTCGCTTCATCTGGAGTGCAAAGGAAATGTCATTATCCAGCTTGACACCCAGATTGTTCATGGAGGAGATTGGTTTGTAATAAGGGCCTAAATATGGTGGCCAGAAATGTTTCGCTAAAACCCTAAGGTCAGTGCCAGCCGGCATCACCTGCGTCTTCTCTCCATTAAGCCTCAGGTTTTTAGAGTTCATCCAACTGGCTACCACCATCAGACAGAGATGGACATTTTGTGGAACATTATACAGGCCCCATCCAACTGCAAGGGAAGCTGGCTGATGTCGCCATCTTGTAGAAGACAAGACAGCAGAGGACAAGGCAAAATAAATGGATAATGCCAGTGAGTGGACCTATGTGAAGATTAAAGAGAAAGATTGAATGAGACAAACCCCAGGGACACCACAAACAAAGTATTGAAATGTACAAATTAACATGGAGTGTGTAAATGATCGTTTCTTGTCAGAGAGGATCAAAGTCAGCCAAGTGATTTGCTCATACACTGAGTGGGGATGGGGAGTGGCAGGGAATTGATGACGTACTGCTCTAATGCAAAGGAGATGCAATTGTACTAAGACATATACAATGCCATACAGTTTAGAAGAAAGGTTCTTCTTAGATCTGAAATGGTCGCCATTGACATGAATATACAGTACCTTGTCCGTAAGACAACTGCTTAGAATTCCATGTTGGGAGCAGAAAGATAACAAGCCAAGCATGTAACCAAACATAGGGCCTGATTCACGGAAGCATTTCATAATGGCTCAAACCCATTGGAAAACGCTCTGTGAATCAGGCACATGGTCTTTATGGAGAATGTCTTCACCCGAAATATAGCTCCACCAACACAAAATCTTACAACAAGCGCTTTGAAGAAACGACTGCCAGATTCCTTGCGAAAGACTCTGAAAAACAGAATGATGGAAAGGTGGCAGACAAAAAAAAGTCTATTCAAAGACAACCAACATTCAAAAGAGCCACGCCCACAACAGGTTATGCTTTCTTTTCACACAGAACTGAGGAATAAAAAGGATTTCATGCAGCCTAAACAAATAAAAACACGGACTCGAAGAAGACGAGGGTCTGAAAGAGCAAGTAACAGAAATAGCCTCAATAACCTTGAAAAGGTCGAAGAGAATAAGAGCAAGGCTTGCCCAACCTATTTGATGCCAACAGAATCAGAACCACTGAACTAGATCCTGTGTTTTTTTTTCAAATCTTGTGATGTGTAATGAACGCCAACATACTATGAGTCACATACAAGAATGACACCTGACAAGAGATGCAAACACATTACTCTATCCGTCATATACTGCAACACAGCACGTCGCGCGGACCCGCTGCACAATGCATGTGGGTAGTGTTATTCGGTAAAGGAAGAACAGGATATAAGGATATTTCTCAGTGATAAAAACCATGATTACAAATATCTTGCCACAGATTACTGGCAACATTAGCAAAAGATAGAAAAAGTACTTTCTGATTAGATGAGTTCTGATTCCAACAAAAGGCGAAAACAGAGAATTAATTTTATGTTACAGAAACTCGTAGGCGATAAGCTGCCTTGAAACAATATTGCTAGGCTTAAATCTTGCGCATATGACCCGATGCATGAACAAACTCCACCTTAAGTAAGTTGAACTTACAATAAAATAGAGATTATGACCTCTTATAAGCAAGAACAATTAGATGGATATAAAAATAAATGCCAAAACCAACCCTACCCTGTTGGTGGTTTCAACCATTTTCATTTTTCTTATTGTGTGTTTTAGTACAACACTGAACTTTTCACACATTAACTTACATAAAAATACATACATTACAATCAATTACAATTCTTAATATGCTAAAAACGTTAAAACTTTAATACTTTTACTTCTAAAAACACATCTTATGATGATATAACAAGTGTAAAAGACACAAAAAACAAGTCCACATGATTCATAGCAAACAAGGCAGTGACGGGAAAATTTGACAGGAGGATTTCAAGACAGGTTGTATATGTTTTACAAAGGAACGGGACGAAAAGGGAGAACGGAAAGAAGACAACCCACTCTACTAAATTAAAACAACATCCAAGAATCCCAATTGCCTAATGGACAAGGAGATTTAATTTGTGTTAAGGATTCTGATCCATAAATCCACTTCCAAAATACTTGGAAGCAGATCCGTTTTTTCCAAGCACATCGAGTGCAGCGCTGGAAACAGTATACACACAGATGTTTTAGTGTTTCATCATCTGGGGCGCAAGGCCTGCAAAGTCTTTCCCTCTTAGGGACCTTACTCCTTTTACCCAAAACATCCATAGTAGGGAACACATTTAGCCTCAGTCTCTACATGTGGAGCCTGAATTCCCTAGACGGATGCTTCCTCAGATATGGGGCTGGAATGTTATAATTCTTCACCGACCAAGTAAAAGCTGTATCCGCACAAATCAAAAGAGCTTTTGCTTTACTTTGTTAGGAATCATGGGTAGTTCATCCATTGACACTTCAAATTTGGAAAGAGTCTGCGTGCACCATGCTCCCCAATCCACCAGCAGCTTGCAAGCTCCCTTTTATCCACAATTCATTCAGGTGTGCAAAAAAGGAGGCGTTAGGTGGAGAAACTATGCCAGCATATAACTGCAACTTTCCCCAGTCGATCACTGTTTGAATTGGCAATTGTCCCAAATCAAAGAGTATTCCTGCTATTGGGACTGAGGCTGGTAGGCGCAACACCCTTCTCCACAACGTAGCCTCTAGTCTTGCCCGGCAGATTCCATCTTTCCGTGTTTGCACCACAAAAACTAATTTCGGTACACTGTTTTGTTTAAACAATGTCAGGACAGGTAGTTATGAATCCCTTAATATAATATGATATGATATGATCATTTATTTATATAGCGCTTATACACAATGTGTTTCAAAGCACTTCAAGGCAAGAGAGGGAACAAGGGAAAATACAACCACATTCTTACAGGCCATGAACAGTAAGGATGTGAAATTAACTATCGTACTCGGCCTGATGACATTTCAGATAGTGCAAGAGCTAAGACATAGATAAGGAAGGGAGGGGGAGAGTGGGAAGGAAATGGCAACAGACAGGCGACTACCATACTAGGCCTGATGACATTTCTGGTAGAGCCGGAGAAAAACAAAAGGTGAGGGAGAGGGGTGCCGAAAGGGAGGGGAGGAACAAAACAAGTGACTATCATACTAGGCCTGACAACATTTCAGATAGTGCTGAAGGGGTGGTGGGGAGGAAAAAAAACAGTAATGGGAGGATGGAGGAAACAAAAGAGGTTGCTATCATATTAGGTCCAGGGGCAATTCTGATGGAGTAAGTGCATAGAAGAAAGTAAGGGGAGGAGATAGGAAAATGGAGAAGGCAAAGGAGGAGAGAAAAGAGAGTAAGCAGTCAAAAAGAGTGGAGAAGCAAGAGTGGAGAGCGAATACAATTGCAAAAGTCAGTAGTAACACATAATGTTGCAAGCCAGGATACAAGAAGAAGATGGGAACAGCATGATTCAGGGCCACCATGAGTACAAGATGCAAAGGATGTCCAGCATGAGAGTTGAGAAAGAGTAACGCACCGTGAATGAATGAAGTCCATAAAAGTCAAATCCATCATTGGCCACAAGACAGTGATGGTGAAGGAAGGCACCAGGTGGGCGGGGCTTGCTAAGTGGTGAAAAAGAGCAGCAGGCAGGAAGGTACCAGGTGGGCGGGGCTTAGGCCAGGTGACCTAGATCCACTTGCACCTGCTCCCCATCTGCAAAGGAAAAGAAGCTGGGGGGCTCCTTAAGTAGGGAAACAGAGCGGCAATCATGAAGGCACCAGGTGGGCGTGGCTTGCTAAGTGGTGAAAAAGAACGGGAAGCAGGAAGGCACCAGGTGGGCGGGGCTTGCTAAGTGGTGAAAAAGAGCGGGAAGCAGGAAGGCACCAGTTGGGAGGGGCTTGCTAAGTGGTGAAAAAGAGCGGCAGGCAGGAAGGCACCAGGTGGGCGGGGCTTAGGCCAGGTGACCTAGATCCACTTGCACCTGCTCCCCATCTGCCTTCCAAACTTGCTGTCAATCCAATCCTTTTACGTTTGCCTGGTCACGCATTAGGTACCAGCCAGGACAGGAGTGGCAAATACAATGATGACTGATGTAATTGCAGACCATTCAGTTAGCTCGCTATTTTTGTGACAACAGGCGAAGTGTATGATGGGACTGGCAATGATAAAATGTACATCCTTTCCCATAGCATAATGAGAGAGGTTCTCAGATATAGAAAAAAACAAAGATGATTGCTTGTATCAAAGATGATAGATACATTATGGCCACCATAGAGAGTCAGGAGTACACGCTGCAAAGCCTAAGGTAACAACCTGTTCATCCATGCCCCCCATTTTGGTAAAGCACCTCGGTCCATACAATGTCCACTCCCCACCATACCTGGGACTGGTGATCTGATACTGTCTGTTTACTCCCCTGGTCACTTGTAGATCCATTGCTAAATATTGTCCAACTCCCCTCCCCTTTTAGATCCAACTCCCTTGTTTCTCTGCTCCTTGACCTTGTTCTTCCCCCTATGATTGTAAAGCTCTCTGTTGCTTCCAGAAGCTCGGCCCACACGCAAGACATACCCAAATAATAATAATAGTAATAATAATAATAATAATAATAATAATAATAATAATAATAATAGCATTCAATAATAAAATCATAGAGATTTAGATAGGTTCAGGAAGAGCAGGATACATAGGGATGAGAACTCTTTTAGAGGATTTTAGCAAACAATGGGATTGGAATTAATGTTATGCTTGCTATCTGAGTGCAAATTTGTTAAACCTTTCTGGATTAATGTATGGATTGTAATCAAGAAAATATTGAATTCACAATGCGACTTTTGCCCGCATGCTCTCTATATTGGTTATGCTTATTCTGTACGTATAATTAATTTGCACAAGAGTAAAGTGAATTTGTTTAACCTCTTCATGTTGACAGCTGTTAAAATGTTAACATCCAATTGGAAAAATGTGGACAAACTTCACCTTAGGATATGGTGGAATGCAATATGTAATATACACAGATTAGAAAAGTCTAAGGCCTATACTCCCTTTTTATTACAAACATATGAGTTGAAATGGAAACCCTTCATATAATTTTTAATAATCGGTACCCCTGATTAGCTAATATATATTTGATGTAATCCATGCACATTGCTCTGTACTCTCTCTTCCCCTCTCTGTTAATCCAACCCTTTCCTTTTGTGTCTGTCTGGTTTGTCCCGTCTTGTTTGTAATGTATGTCCAAATCCCATCTTCCCTATATATCAAAATGCTTTAGGATGATTATCCTTTGCAGAACCATGTTCATGCAGATGCTTCTATGTATTGTCATATTTTGTTTTTCATTGATAAGGCATATGCTCAAATCAGTTAATCTATTCTATCATCATTTTGTTCTATGCCTTGTATGATCTTTGTTAACAATAAACCTTTTAAATCAAAAAAAAAAAAGGAATGAATGTTATTCTTAGAAACATTGGCATGTAACGTAAATGCCTGTAGAAAAAACATAGCAATTGGGCTTCAACTGTTGAAATTAACCTCACAGAAAAGAAATGCAAAGTCATTCCTGTTCAGCTTGTAAATGATGTAGCACTATGTTAATCTTGGTCAATAATTAGGTCGGAACTGACCTAACAATAATATTTGTTTTGTTGTTGTTTAGATAACACTTTTTTCCAAAGCACTGTACCAATAAATTTGTATATACAATTATTAATACCCAACCAAAGTTGGTACTCATTTATCAACATGGGACGGATGAAAGGAGGAGACGGTCTTGACATAATTTGAACCTATGATTTGCAGATAACAAACTGATCTCAGCAGCAAGCACTTAACCCACTGAGTTATCTCAAATGCATGATAGTGGAGATAAGATGTGGTATGCTTTTAACAAACTCTTTAGAGAGTCTTGTATAATACGATAGACAGTAGGCTTTGCAATTTTGAACCAAACAATTTAAATTCGTAAAATAAAATGTAAACTATGAAAGGGATATTTTCCTATGCATCTAAGCATTGCTTTTTATTTGCGGCAATATGTTTACCTCCTGATAAAGCTCATACTAGACAGTGAAACATGTATAGAAGATGGTCTTGCCTAGAACACTCTATGAAAGGATGATCTAAAAATAAAACAAGCATTGGCAATGCTAACAGTTTGGGCATTTGTGTAGGTACTGGAAAGGCACTTGCCAGGCACTGCCGTAATGTTATTAATTTGCCATTGATGGTAGCAGCTGCAAAATGGAGCAAGTACCTTGGAGTCTAATAGCAGTTTCTGGCAAATGTCGAATAAATATACAAAACCCAAAACTGATTTTCTTTTTTAACAGGACTTTGGTGAAGGACAAGCAGAGTGCTTTTAAATAGAGTGGCTGAGCCAGACCTGCTTAGGACTTTTTTATTACTCAAGTAGCGCATTTACAACTCCAATAAAGTCATTTACCCACAGAAGTCTACCATGAAAAAACACTGGCAGTCACTTTGCGTGCAAAGTTTGAGGGTAAGGCTTGAGTAAAGTGAACTCAAAGAGCTCCTACGAGGATGGGTTTTGTGGTGATGGGGCAGGAACTGGATGGGAACAGCCGTAGGGATTAGCATGGCCATGGGCAGTCAATGTGTGGGCAAATAACCAAACAACACCTTCAAGCTGTGTGTCTTCTCCTCCTATGCCATTTCTCCCTATCTGTACTTATGTTGAATCAACTTCCGGGGCACCAGTGGTCCAGGATTAATATCGGTTTCTAAACCATCAATCAACCCCACACCTCTAGTACACCAGCAGGGATCCAAACAGATTGGAATCACAAGCAAATTGTAAACCTGTTTGTCCAATTTTGCTAACATGGACAGAACGGCAGGCTTATCTCTGCAAGGGCGTGGATCGTTGGTTAGTTGCAACACAGCAGAAATACACTTATTACTAAATGATTAAAGGGACTGTCCAGTCAAGGGTGTATAAACATATCTACTTTTTTATTCTCACAATAGAAAGTTCTAGCACACTACAAAATGCAACCTACCCTGTAAAGGAATTTAGAGGACAGACGGTTTCAAAGAAGGAAAAGGGATGCACTCTGGATACTGACAGGAGTCTAGTCAGTTAAGTAATTAATCACAATTGTTCAAAGATACTTGGTTTCAGCACAAATGGAGCAATGGGTCATAAAATGTAACTAGGAGAAGGACCAGGGGGACAGAATCACAATGTAGCTTGTTCTCGTCAAAGTTCTTGTTGCTCGACAGTGTAGAATCGATTTCAGGGCGCCTTGCAGCTTCTGCGACAGAGTTCAAGATGAGAGACAGATGCGGGCATCAGGCGGCAGGCAGTTCGGCAAACAAGGCTAGACGGATGGCTGCAGGCTGGCCTACAGGGCGGCTCGGGTCAGGAATCGTTGTCTCAGTGCTGGTTGGTGGGTCTGAAGCACTGATTGAGGCATCTCGGAGGGCATTATTGACTGCAGCGTAACAACAGTCAGCAGGGCAGTCAGTTGCAGCTCGAGGGGTTCGACTGGTTCAAAAATGTCCTTTAAGGCGGATCTCATGGATGCATGTTGATGCACTCTTCGTAGCTTCTTCACTGGGCTTGTGTCGTCCTTTAAGGCGGACGGTCCAAAGCTGAGGAGAGTGTTGCCTGTAGCGGCCTTGTCCTTTGTGCAGAGACTCTTTGGCACTTCCCACATAGGAAGCTTACTGGCAGAATCTAACAAGGCACACTGTGTACTGGCTGGGTACCGGTTCTGGAGCTGCTGGAGGGTCCTCTGAATTCTGTATCTCTATCTGTTACATGGGAGATGTTTAGGGGAGGAATTGTGCTTCCCTTTTGGAGGTCATATCCTTCCTTCATTGGTGGAAGCTGTAAGGCAGACTGTACTTTCAGCCAGGGTCCAATGCTGAGATCTTCTTGTTACTCCTTGCAAAGTCTTCTGATGATCTGCCCAAAAGAGGGGCTTAACCCTCTTTTAAAGCCAAATGGGCAGCAGCTATTGGTGTAGGCTAGGTTTACCTTACTGAACCAATCCTGGGTCCCCACCAACAATCTCCTGTATGCATGAGGTCATAACCAGAGTGCTTTGCAACAGAAAAGGTAAAGGCGTGACAACAATTAATACTAAGACATACCCATCTACCTGTCTGCTGTGGATCAAAGGGTATCTCTAGTTAATTGAGCTCTCTGTGGTTCGTGATTAAAGTGGCAGGTCTCCCTTGAAGGTGTGTCGAGAACAGACTTTTGGTTGCTGCCAAAACACATACCTGTACCTTCTGAATGGGGTCCCCTGCTGGGATGGCTACTGTAAAGAGCTGTCCCAGACATGACAGGTCACTGCCCTTGATACTGAGAGGCAGGAGCTGGCATCAGTTTGACACAGTGCACATCAAAGGTTGTTGGGGCTTTCCTGTCTTTTGTTAGCCCTGCAACCAGGCCTTCCATGGACTTGTTTCAATTAAACTCTGATTAGTATGCGAAGCTGCCACGAGCAGCTAACAAAGGACAGGGCAGCTCCATGGAGCCTGTGTTAGTTAATCAGGCTGCACATGGCAGGAGGAAGTGTTTGCCCTCCCATTCTGAGATGCCTTGATAGACTCTTGGCTGTAATTTCCTAACTAAATATGACAGGCTGTGTCCACCCAGAGTACACGGGTCTATGTGTTTGTCATGTGGTGAGTATCGGAAAATGTGTGCGATTTAGCCCCACACATTTTCCTGAGGTTGATCTACCATTATTCAATTTAATTTAAAATGTAAAAAAAAAAGCCCAGGCGAACGCACACATACCGTGCGGATGGTCTATTTCCTCACTGTACTCTAATGCAGTAGCTTAGGTCTATAACCTAATAGCACAATCTAGAAAGGAGTATAAAGTACTATGTGCTCATGGAAGTCATGTGGACCCCTACACCAAAATGTTCTCACTACATATCATAGTCGGGATAGGGAGGTTACATTGCTGCATTTTCCATCGAAGGAAAATTAATCAAATTTGTATCATCAAATTTGTTTAATTTTGTTTTGCTGCATATGGGGGGTAGGTTAGGTTAATACAAAAGAGAGAGTGGGTTGGGGGCTGTGGGGGGTCTCCCCCCACATACACTTGCACCAAAATGTCATAAAAGAAAACAACAATTAAATGAATTCTCCTGCGATGAAAAAAACTTGATGGAATCAGAAAGAAGCATCATAGTCTGAATGCACTTTCAGAATCAGCCACCATTGGACCACCCCAATCCCTCTCACGGGGTCCCTTAAAAGCTTTGCATGTCTTTCTCCTCAATGCAAAAGCGGGATCACTAAAGCTTCAGTACAATATCTGTACGCCACCCGGAATTCCCTGGTTCACAAACACATCTTCCTCTGTGTTTCAGTGCCTTCCAAGGTTTCAGCAGGGCACTCCAGCTCAGAAGAGGTTCAAACTGCAGGAATGTAGGTATGTATGCAGCCTGGGTATCACTCAATCTCCGGGATTGGCAAAGGGATTGGCTGATTCCAATTGCAGAGTTACCTGAACGGAGCTAAAACGATTATGTTTTTTATTGGACAATACATATTGTATTGAGGATATATGACTGCCCACCTTTAATCCCACTCAACTAAACTTAGGTTGATGTCATCAATGGGTGTAAAGAAATGCCTGTTGCAAGAACCTCTCTGGTATCATATGTCTATTTCAATTCCTCTTTGACTTTTAAAGACTGAGGAAGTCCACTCACTGAGCATGGAGACCAGAACATGTTATGTGTTGTTGCATTTAGTTATTTCTAGAGCATGAATGGATGTCTATATTTCTCTCTGTGCATGTGTATTTTGTTGGCCACAGTTCGATTTGATGTTAGAGGTGGTAGGAAGTGCTCCAATATTCCCTTCAAAGCCATCTTGTCAAGTGTTTTCCAAATTCTGTTGTTGGCTCAGAGACAAGTTCTGTTTTTGGTTGTGATTTGGTATTCGCCATGGTGAGTTCTAATGTTGGAAGTGAATTGGTATTCCCCATGGTACGTTCCATTTTTTATTGTAAGTTTATATTTACCATAGTAAGCTCTTCTGTTGGCTTTGAGTTGGTATTCACCATGGTAAGTGATGTTGTTGGTTGTGTGAGAAACATGAAGGTGTCTCGCTAACTAGTCCCCGGGGATCTGTCATCCAGGTAACCAGGAAACAGCCATTGCTATTGGATCCAGTTCCTGGGGCGGACCAGTGAGGGAGGATCCCCTGGATGGAGAGTGCTCAGGGAGTGGAAGTGGGACACTGACAAGTGAGATGCGGTATCCCCCTTCTTTCAACACCTTTTCGCCCTCCTACCATGTAGGATATTCCACAACACTGCCCCTCCCTTTTCAGACACAAACACTTTCACACACCACAGACAACAGACTAACACCCGAGCCGTTTACCTAACATGTCCCAATGCAAACGTCAGGCATGGTCAGGCAATTGACCAGAATCACACACACCTGATGGCCCTTTCCCTTCCCCACAAGGATAAAAGGTGGAGCATGAAAACACACTATGAGCAAGGCAGACTGAACGATGAGACAGCTATCCAGGCACATCAGTTCAAGAGGAGGAGAAGACAGTGAAAAATGAGAGAGTGACAAGGAGAGAAGCAACCTTGCCCTTTCCGACCAAGGCCTGTGAAACCTCACTGGAAGACCGCGAACAATAGCCCAAGTGTGCTGCAGTAGATGTCAATGGTACACAAAGCGTGCCTACGCTGATAAGGAGGACAGAGGGAGAAGCCTGCAGCCACGGTACTGGCCTTGACTCCCGAAACGAAGAAAGCTAAGCAGTTCATCACAAACAGTGAATCAAGGGGAGGACCAATAAAGAAATTAAACCGTGTTGAACAAAAGTAGCAAATGGCTGATTGCAGAATGTGCAAAGAACTGTAAATGTAAAAGGGGAAAGCCAGCTGCAGATGAGCCAAGCACCACATGGGTGCTCACTCGAGAAACTCTGGGTGATTGCTCGATTGGTGAAATTACTATTACCAGAAGGCCTTGGGAAAGCCAAGAAGAAGGTCAATGTGGTCATACAGGGGTCTTGTAAAATTCTCTGTACAGTGGAAAGTCTTTGACCGACAGATGATCGTAAAAAAGGGAAGTGACTACCACATCATAAGAAAGTAGAAAGTAGAAGCAATTGTGAGATTGCCAAGAGTGAACATGAATGAGGGATGCAGATGGAAAGAGCCGAAGTCTAACGTCCCAAAGCACAATGTGTTGACAAGAGTGAACCCGGCAGGGGGTTGTCCACATTGAACTGTTTAAATAGTCATTAATAGTGAACCCAATCAAGGGAGGCTGAGAATCAAGAGGGGTCTGAGCCCGGAAGAAGGGGATCCAGGGATGAGCCAATATCACCCTAACTAGTGTATGAAAGGAACATTTTGGTTTGTTATTTTCCGACCCTTGAAGGCAAGAGACTTGTAAGTAAAAAAAGAGACTTGGCCATCGAGGCGTCTGATGAGCTAAGAACGGAACTGTCATCTCGTGCTGGTGGAAGCTCAAGAAGTGTGCTGTGCTCAAGGGTCCCACCTTGTCCCGTGCTCAAAACGTGGGGAAGGAAGACCTTGACTACTGCATCCTGACATATTATTTGTGAACACTTCTTTCTTTCTCATGAATCCTATCCCAAACTCTTTTGTATGTAGTTGTAAGGTTTGGCAATCATTTCTTTTAGTAGAGGGCCATTTTGATTTGACAAGATGCCACATGGACTGTCTTATTTTCATTTGATGGTCGAAGCTTCCTCCCATCTTAGATTTAGGTTTAGATTAGGCATTTATCTCACCCACTTTTACAGTTTAATAAACACCCTTGAACTGTGATCACTTGTGTCTGTCTTTACTGTTGCCACCATGGGTACCTTACAGTTGTGAGTTTATATTCACTATGGTAAATTCTACTGTTGGCTGTGAGTTGGTATTAACCATGGTAAGTTCTATTGTTGGTTGTATGTTGGTATTCAACATGGTAGGTCCTACTGGTGTTTGGGAGTTTATATTCACCCTGCTAAAATCTACTGTTAGTTGTGCGTTGGTATTCACCATGGTAAATTCTACTGTTGGCTGTGGGTTGGTATTCACCATTGTAAGTTCTGCTGTTGGCTGTGGGTTGGTTTTCACCATGATAAGTTCTATTGTTGGTTGCAAGTTTGAATTCACTATGGTAAGTTCTACTGTTGGTTATAAGTTGGTATTCACCATGCTAAGTTGTACTGTTGGTTGTAAATTGGTATACACCATGGTAAGATATATTGTTGGTTGTGAGTTTATATTCATCATAGTAAGTTCTACTTTTGGTTGTGAGTTGGTATTCACTATGGTAAGGTATAATGTTGGTTGTGAATGTATATTCATCATTCAAAGGTCTACTTTTGGTTGTGAGTTAGTATTCACCATGGTGAGTTCTACTGTTGGTTGTAAGTTGGTATCCACCATGTTAAGTTCTACTATTGGTAGTGTGTTGCTGTTCATCGTGGTGCGTGTTATTGTTGGGTGTGAGTAGCTATGGCTATTGGAAAAAAAAACGTTGCAAAGTCATTAGAAAGAGATTGAGCCACCAAGGGCGTATTGATTGGCCAATTTCACATTGTGGGCATTCACTGCTAAAAAGTACTTCTAAGACGTGAACGTTATCATGATTTGAACCTGTGACCTGTCATGCAAACTGTAGCCCTTCAGGATTCCCCAACAGTGATTGATGGATGCCCGGTGAGGGTACAAGAGCTATACGTTGCCATCAGCAATTACTCTTTGAGTTCACTACATCTGTGAGACAATGCAGATAATTCTGAGAGCCCATGCATACCTCTCCTGTGGGATTGTACCTGCCCCCTGCAAAAGGGTTATACTAAAAGTATCATTTTAAGCTGAGAGGCATTATTGAGCCATAAACCTGTGATGAGAGAATCACGCCAACCACCAAGATATGTGTTTAGGGTGTTTTAATTAAGAGAAACATTCTTGGGTACGATGGGAGGCATGTCAACTCTGCCCCCAGTGTGAAAACATCTCGACTCCGGCCTAGCCTGTACCACATTAAAGGACAACATTGCACACAGATGTGCGTTTATAGAAGAAATACTTAGTTACATCTGTCATGGCCAATTGACTGCCAGGGATGTCCTCGTTCAATCGTCAGAGAGTTTTGCTTTCACAATTCCGATGCACATCAGAGGTGAGGGCCCTGTTTTCATTGGAAGGTCAAAGTCGTGTGAACATAAGTAGCCACATTTCAGTGGTTCTAGCAAAGCTGGTGAGATCAGCACAGCAACCGACCTGATCACATGTATCGGATGCCTAGGGCAGGAAGTAAGCAACTACCATCTATAGCGACTTATGCAGCGGGGGAGAGGTAGGTGGGAGGTGTCTGTGTGTGTGTCCAAAGATTTCTGTTCATACTCTCTTTCTAACCCTTGTACTGCTGGTGGTAGTGGCTGGTAACTGTAGTGCAATTGTGCTGGAAAGGTAAAGCCTGTTTTCGCTTTACAGGAAGTTAGCTTGCTTATCACTGCTTTTGAACTTTTGTACACACAGCTAAAGCAAGATTGTATCTTGTGGTTGGGAAGATCTAGGCGTGGGCGAGTAGGTATGAGTTTGGAGATAAAAGAGCGCCCGCCCTATGAAAACCCCTTTTTGCAGATATCGTGTATAAGAAGGAAAACATATTTTCATTGCATTCTCTTCAACGTTTTTTTACGAAAGAAAGGCTGTTTTTTCTACTTAGTAAATGTGAGCCTTTTAGAAGATGTCATGGAAAGTTCACTGCCAGAGTCTTTATGTCAACTCATTTGCAAATGCATATTACTGGAATAAATCGTGCAACATGTGTAGCGCCCACCAACAGGGTACATGTAGAGGAAGACTAGCCTGCAAGCGCCCTCCAGAAATACCAGTCATTGCAATGGCAGAAGCGTTGCAAGCTTGCAAGATGTGTACGCACACGCACACGCACACGCACACGCACACACACACACATTCAGTTTAATGGCCCATGGGGCCTAATTTAGTGCCCTCCAATACCCCCATTTAAATCCCCAAATATCTCCCAGATATACCCCCAGCCTATCAAAAAGTCCTTTATCCGAAACCCACTGCTTTATGTCTCATTCTTGGCCATCTCCAGTACCGTTACCTTGGCAACTGCTGATGCTTTGCCAGATGCTGTGATGGAGCCTAGAGTCCCTTACCTTGTGGGGCCTCCCATTTCTCGCATGGCCAGTGCCTCCCTACCTTGGGCACTGGCACCGAGTGAACTGGATGCTTCCTCCGCCGCCTGGTCCTCTTGCTCCAGCATGTTCCTGAATTTACCTTGTCTCATGTGAGCCATGCCAAGGTACTGGTCCCATCCTCGAGGGAAATGACCTTCGTCCGTAATGCCACGGCCCCACACTCTGTATTGGGGAGATCTGCTGTGCATGATGTGTGCATCTCAATTATTAGTCATAACACTGTCCTGCTAACGCCAAACCCACATATGTGAAAGATTAACTTCGTGGTCGGCTTGGCGTACCCCCAAAATTTGATAAAAATGTATTCAGCACATCTGTACACACAGACTCAAAAGTATGTAAAAATGTACCCTTTGCACTGTGTGTTTTCTACCAAGTGTAGGTCATGCACCCTGACTTTGTCTTTCAACCTTACTTCCAGTAAGCAAGTTACTTTTGTGCCAGCGGTGATCAGTGTGTTGTTTCAACACTCTGCACTCACACACTGCCCGAGGCAGTGATGGCTGGCCTGGTGCATGGTTATAATATCAATAACTTTTACTTAGATTGCATGCCAAGCAGCAATACTTTACCGTTTTAGCACTTTTGCTTTTATCAGGTACTTAAGATCTCATTTCTCTCTTTTTCTTCTCTTTTCTCTTTTACTTTCTTCTTACATCATACAGAGATTTCCAAACCGGAGGCCCAGACAAAGGCGTTCCATTATCCAGCCGAAACGCCACAAGGCCTAGCACTTTTTCGTGCCCCACTGACCTTTATAACTTGATAGGGGGCCCCTCCCCCTGGCGTAGACCGATGGTTTTGGTCCTCTGTATTTGCAATTTAATTGATACCCTGATTTTTTTTTTTCATCCCTCTAAGTACAGATGGGTTTCTTGAGCACCTGGCCTTATTTGTGGACCAACAAATTGAGTTCCCTCTATTCACTCTAATTGTGTTACAGAAAAACTGAACTATTTGTTGATACAACTGCAAGAACCTTGTTTCCTTCCGTTCACTGTGCACAAATATGTTTTTCTGCACCACTAGAAGATACTAACCCACTCGCTGTGTGATTACTGAACATCGAGAGTATCCATTGTGAAATTGTTTTCTCAACAAATTGTATGTATGTCTTATTTTTCTGTTCAATAAATAGGCAGCTATGGTTCATGATGTTGTTGGTTAACATGAAAGAATCAATACATTGAATTTAATTATAATTAAGAATAAGGATTTGTGCCTTCTTCTGTCACATTTGTTGACTTGATAATGCATGTAAAGGATATTGGGCTTACTACTTGAAGCATCACCCTGAAGTCCTCATAATAGAATCATGCAGACACCCCGAGGTGTCTTGAAGTTTATCTGTGGTTGGAGCCCTTTTTGTTCTCCATTGTACTACAGCCCTTTTTCCTTCCACAGTAGGGGCTATCCCTTTCGTAAAAAAGTATCAAGTTACAGTTTTACTGTAGTAGGAATCTATGACTAATTTTCTGACAATTCTGCAAGAAGTGGTCTACCGACCACGCCATTTGAGAGAATTTTGATTTGAGAAATGTAAACTCTTTGGAGCTGCCTTTAGGCCACCCTGCGGTAGCCGCAGAGGGTCCTCTTTGCTAACGGGGACCTGTTTTACCTACCCCTAACATTTATGTCATCCTTTTGCTGCGGGGTTCTTCACCGCCCGTCCTTCTTTACCATGGACCACACACTGAGCTTTTCTGAAGACCAGATCAGTAATATCATACTTGGTCCATCCATGTTTAATATGCAAGGAGCTAATGAACTAATTGCAACTACTTCCTCAGGTGAGGAATTATTGAAACTTAAGAAAAAATGCTTTCGTACCGAAGTACATGGGCACTTTTTATGCGAGTACCTTAGAGCGAGTCCGGTACCATTGGGTTTATTGGTTAGGAACGAACCAGCTTTATTTTTGGATGACCCCGAATATATGCTAGATTTTAGTAAAATCTCTACAAAATGTAACAGAGACTTGATGGCCCTTACTATTACCACCGCAAGAAGAATCCATACACAAATACGGGGGGATTGAAAAAAGAAGAAGACAAATTCTTGAGCAACACTAGCTTGGATAACGCCAGAGAAAAACTAAAAGAGATCAACACCACTATGGACCAGTTTATGTCTGAAACACTAGAAAAATGCATAAAAAATTGGCTAAGGATATAAAAAACTTCAAGTTGGAAACTATATATCCATACCTGAGCCCGGAATACAAAGAAAATAAAGAGAAAGAAAGGATGCAAAACCAGACGGCAGCTTTTAAACAAAAAAGAACGTGGGTCTCATTTAGTGATACATCTAGTTCAGGCACAGGCTCTAGCCAGGGAGATCCTAACAACGCCTACGGCCCACAGATGCCGAATAGGAGCATGCCCTTCCCTCCATTCTCTCAACCACCACCTTTTTTAGGCCATGGGGGGCCCCAAGGACCTTACTGGGTCCCTCAACCCATGCCCATGTTCCAGTACCCACCTTGGAGACCCAACAGAGGACGACGGCGCAATCACCGTTAGGTTCAACTACTTCAGAGGAGATACCAGTGTTTAACCTATCAGACACAACCCTTACCAAGACAGAACTTTCTGTCCTTTTTAAGGGACTATCTTATTTTCCTAGTAACCCCACTGATTGGTTCTTACTGGATAAGGAACTGCAAGGTTTCTTCAGAACCATACGCCTCAAGATACATTTTCAGGACTCTGAATATGATGACCAACCAGAAGATACTGGCCTGCATCCTAAATCTTCATTTACCCCGAATAAAAGTGACATTCCGGATTCAGTAATAACATTTGAAAAATGCATTTGCAAGGAAGTAAGTAAACTACAGAATGATCCTAAACCAATACGCCATAATTTGTTTAATGCAGAACGTAGGGCACTCAAAGAACTTGAAAACAATACTAAGATCGTTATCAAGAGTGCCGATAAAGGAGGGGGAATTGTTGTCCAGAGCACCAGCCAATATAAACTTATGGTGTCAACACTGCTCAATGATGCAACCAACTACAAAAGAATCAAAAAAGATCCCACTGAGGACATCAAAAACATTGTTCAAGAGACAACCAGATACGCTCTTGAACAAGGCTGGATCACGGAAAAAAGAAGAAAAATACCTTAACACCTCGGAGGGCAGAGTTCCAGCCTTTTATGCCCTCCCCAAAATCCACAATAATATAACAAACCCCCCAGGGAGACCCATTGTCTCCGGGTGTGGTTCCATTCTGGAACCGATCTGCAAATTTATAGATCATTTTTTGAAGCCGTTGAGCCAGACCACAAGAACATACCTCAGGGACACGATGTCCACCATCAATAAATTCGAGAACCTGCCTTTCAACAAGATCACAGATGTACTGGTTACCATGGCTATTGCTGCACTCTATTCCAACATTCCACAGGACGCAGCGATAGAATGCATAAGGGACCATCTTACCCACCACTTGACAGACAAACGGGTTCCATTCAATTTCATTACTGAATTCCTGGAACTGGCACTCACCAAAAACTTTTTCACATTTGATGATGACTACTTCATACAGACCAACGGTACGGCCATGGGAGCTGCCTTTGCTCCGAGCTTGGCAGTTATCTTCATGGCAAGTTACGAAGAAAGATATGTGTTTGCACAACAGAACCCATACCTGAGCCATATATCCAATTGGTTCAGGTATATAGATGACATCATCTTTATTTGGCACGGGGCAATGACGACACTTAATGACTTTCATGGATGGCTGAACCAGCAAACTAGGGAAATCCAATTCACTATGAATTGTAGTCTGGAAAGCATTAACTTCCTAGAGCTCAAGATAGAAGTTAATGAAGACAAACTCTCATGTAACTTATTCAGAAAGGAAACAGATCGCAACACCCTACTGCATTACAGTAGTAATCACCACAGCAACCTACGGAACAATTTGCCATATGGACAATTTCTAAGGGTATGACGTAACTGTACGGAAATTGGACAATTCAAAGAACATGCAGCGGAATTAGAACAAAGACTAAGAGCAAGAAGATACCCGAAGAAACTGGTAAGGAATACAAACAAAAGAGCATGATACACCCCTTGCGAATCCCTCCTCACTCCTAAAAACAGGAGCACTGACAAAGACAGAATAATATTTGTTACTACCTTTGGACAGAATACCACCAAAGTCCAGCAGATTATCAAGAAATTTTGGCCAGTAATACAGTTGAGTCTGCCCAACGAAGCACTGCCCAGAATGGCACTCAAACGCGCCAGAAATTTAAAGGAACATTTAACCCATGCCCGTTTAAAGAAAACCACTAGGACAACACTTTGGAACACAAGGGACCTCATGGGCCACTACCCATGTGGTCAGTGTGTAGCATGCAGATTAACCAAGAAGATCAAAACATTTAAGATTGGAAATAAAGATTGGGCACTCCGACACTTTTTGAATTGCAAGACCAATAATGCAATCTACTTGATTGAGTGTCCCTGCGGCTTAAGGTACGTGGGACAGACCCAAAGACCAGTCAACAAAAGGATAAGTGAACACCGCTCACGTATCCACTGTAAAACACCTAATGCCCCATTGGTCTCCCACTTTCTTGAATTCCAATACAGTCCAGATGTTTTCACTTGGTGGGTGATCGACAAGTTGGAGAGCAACACCAACATCAGAAATGCTCTCAAACATAAGGAAGCATGGTGGATTTTTAAGCTCCAGACATTAACCCACGGCCTGAATGAGGCCAAGGTCACTTGGGAATAAAGAGGATCATAGTCTTCCTTGAGGGTATCTGCCCTGCGGAGCACACTTAGCGCCAGCATTGCTATACCTCAGTACTGAATAGTGTATTCATGCACCTACACCATACCATTCCTTATTGACCAACTTATCGGCAGCACAGTGAAGGTAGTTGCCGCCCTCCATTCTACAGACCTCACCACCACCTACATGTGAGCCCTAGGATCTCCTGGGGCTCGCACACGCATTTGTGACACTGATACCCTTGTGCATAGAGGTCCAACGACCAATATAGGAATTGTGCCATACATTATGAGCCTCTCCCACTCGATTGCTCGAGGCTACGCACGTTTGACACCCGCCTTCAATACTCCCGGCATGACATTCGATCATTTGCCCTGCGGCCCGCCGAGATCATTTAACATCACAACACCACCAGTTTGGTCGTCATTTTCCACCAATTGGTGCGATGACATGTCCATGGCTACCCAGGCCATGCCTCATACAACACTGGCGCCCACTTCGATGATATAGCCCCAGAATCATTTCCTGGTTTCCCCTCACGTATTAGTTCTGAATTGTGACAGTGTGGGGCACACTAGCAGTCCCCATGCACGAATTTGCTCCTTCACGGCCCCGTTCATGGCGGCCGTGACTCCAATAGCGTTGCCATAACAACGCTTCAGCCAGCTTGTGCTTTACGCATGAGCGGGACTACTTCATACTAGTCCCCAGCTCATGCGCACCATACCATTTGTTGGTACAGCTTCCTCGCGGCTTTAGGAGAGCTCCGGCCGCATCGGAAAGTAACGGGACATCTCGGAATCACTGAGGCTCTATTCCTCCACAGGTGAGTACCCGTACGAGCTAGTGGCTCTCTCCACTAGCCCCCTTCCTAGAGGCAGTCCTCCCACTCCTCTAATCCGCTTTGTGCTAATCCTGGCACCCTTCTGCTTACTCCCTGTAGCTGTTTACTGTGGTAACAAAGAAGTACTGACTACCCGCACCAGCTTGCAGTACTCCAGCAAGCCCGTACCTCGCCAGTCGACTGGGAATACTCCCATTAATATTCTCCACTAAGGTACAATGACTTGTATTTTTGAACCTAAATACATTGTGATGCACCCCTAACTTTGTCTTTGGTTGCAACACACCAACAGAATGCTACAAACGGCGTTATTTCTACACTTGCATTTTAGATTCTCACCCCTTGAGGTGACTCTTCTTACTGCACCTGGGACAACTAATACCCCCCTGCAGATGCATCCACTATGTGACAGTTGAACTAATTCTGCATGTGGATGCCTGGATTCGAGTGTAAGATAGGATCCCGCCCCGTCGCAACGAGGCCCAGCGGCTCCCACCCACAGGTTGGCCGCTTCGCAGCTCCATTATTTTAACATATCAGACTAGGTCTAACCTTGTTGGTATTATAATATCAATATCTTTTACTCAGATTACATGCCAAGCAGCAATACTTTACCGTTTTAGCACTTTTGCTTTTATCAGGTATTGAGGCCTTACTTAAGATCTAATTTCTCTCTTTTTCTTCTCTTTTCTCTTTTACTTTCTTCTTACATCATACAGAGATTTCCAAACCAGAGGCCCAGATGAAGGCGCTCCATTATCCAGCCGAAACGCCGCAAGGCCTGCACTTTTCGTGCCCCACTGACCTTTACAACTTGATAGGGGACCCCTCCCCCTGGCGTAGACCGATGGTTTTGGTCCTCTGTTTTTGCAATTTAATTGATACCCTGTTTTGTTTCTTCCGTCCCTCTAAGTACAGCTGGGTTTCTTGAGCACCTGGCCTTATTTGTGAATCAACAAATTGATTTCCCTACTATTTGTTGATACAACTGCAAAAATCTTGTTTCCTTCCGTTCACTGTGCACAAATATGTTTTTCTGCACCACTAGTAGATACTAACCCACTCACTGTGTGATTACTGAACAGCGAGAGTATCCATTGTGATATTGTTTTCCCAACAAATTGTATGTATGTCTTATTTTTCTGTTCAATAAATAGGCAGCTATGGTTCATGATGTTTTTGGTTAACATGAAAGAATCAATAAATTGAATTTAATTATAATTAAGAATGAGGGATTTGTTCCTTCTTCTGTCACATTTGTTGACTTGATAATGCATGTAAAGGATATTTGGCTTACTACTTGAAGCACCATCCTGAAGTCCTCATAATAGAATCATGCAGACACCCCAACATTAGGGAGGTGTCTTGAAGTTTATCTGTGGTTGGAGCCCTTTTTGTTCTGCATGGCTATGGTGCAGCAGGCAGAGGTTTCTGTGGTCTGTAGTGTGTTGATATTAGGTCTATACAGTCAGATTTCTTCCTCTAATCAGAGAAAGCTTGGTGTAAGAATATTGGTTTCTCCAGGCCGGGGATTGCAACTTGTGGCTCTGCAGATGTTTTGGACTATAACTCCCATGATCTCTCACCACTGATTAAGCTAGCTAGGGCTGGTGGAAGTTGTAGTAAAGAAAACATCAGGAGAGACAAAGGATCCAGACGGGTGCTCTGGGCGAAATAACTGTTTGCTGAAGTCTTGTGAAACACCTGTGTGCCTATGGGGCTACATAGGATGCTCTGTATGCCCTCCCACGATGGTGGCACCATACCACAGTAAAAATGTTGCCCACGCTTTTTTGAAAGCTGTAACTGCACAGGGAATCCTAGTCTTTCTCATTTCGGTCCAAGCTCACAGATTAGAAAAGGCAGGAGAAACTCAGAGCTTTACTCTTTATTTTTGTTTGAGCACAGTTTGGATCTGGAAGGACAATTACGGACTGGAAAGAATGGGGGCATGAAGGAAACTTGAACTTCAAACCTAGAACTTTATCTCTAAACGTGTAAGAGCAAGAAGAGTCCACGCTGAAGTGACATTTTCTATTGGTATTTTAAAATTGGACCAGTTTACATTTGACACTGGGGCAGCCAGTCTCGCAGTGCAAAGCTGTTCAGCTCATTCGCACACAGTGAACGTTCTTACAAATAATTGCTGTTCCAGTGATACCATATCTCCCTTGCTGACTTCCTGGCTGACGCTGACTTTGCACTGGTTGCCTGGCTGCCGTCTGATCTCGGGCCCAGGGCCCCTCCCCCGCCAGTCGCACTCCTGGACTGCCCTCCTGGCAACCCCTCACTTGGGGACTGTTTTCTGTCTACCTACAGTCCCACTACCAGCACTTGACACCTGTTGTCTGCACTTACCCTTTCACTTGCCACCTGCTGGACGTACTTTACCTATTGTTATTTATTTTCTTATCCCATGTACTGCACTGTCCTCTCCCCCTTCCCACCCTGCACTTCTCCCCCCTCCCGTTCCCCTGCACTTGCATGATCTGAATGACACCTGGCCTAGTAGTATTGTTGCCTGTGTATAGGCGCGTTATAAATGCCATATCATATCATCATATCATATCAAATGCCATATCATATCATATACTGTTCAAAACGTCCATTAACAACTCAAGCTGTATGGAAAACAAGCAAAAAGTGTCACACTTGATGCTTTGAGCGCAAACAAAATGCTGCAGAACCTATTCTAATACTCTGTTCTTTCTATTCTTCTTTTCTTACGTAAACAATCATTTAATATGCAAGAAACTAAACAGAAAATGAATTTCAAGAACTCACGCTCAACCGAAAATGAAACAAAAGTGAAAGTCATGCTGGGAATTGTAGTCTTGGTTCACTTCAATTGGCATGCTCCAATCACACAGCTGTAGGAGGAGCTGTGGATCTTGGGCTGATACAGCTGTGCATAAAGCAGAGCTGGCCTATCAGACAATGCCCCCAAACACAGAGCTGTAGCAGGAGTTGTGGATCTTGGGCTAAAACAGCTGTGCATAAAGCAGAGCTGGCCTATCAGACAATGCCCCCAAGCACACAGCTGTAGCAGGAGCTGTGGATCTTGGGCTGATACAGCTGTGCATAAGGCACAGCTGGCCTATCAGACAATGCTCCAATCACACAGCTGTAGCAGGAGCTGTGGATCTTGGGCTAATACAGGTGTGTATAAAACAGAGCTGGCCTATCAGACAATGCCTCCAAACACACAGCTGTAGCAGGAGCTGTGGATCCTTGGCTAACACAGCTGTGTATAAAGCAGAGCTGGCCTATCAGGCAATGCACGGAAGCACACAGCTGTAGCAGGAGCTTTGGATCCTGGGCTGACACAGCTGTGTATAAAGCAGAGCTGGCCTATCAGACAATGCCTCCAAACACACAGCTGTAGCAGGAGCTCTGGATCCTGGGCTGACACAGCTGTGTATAAAGCAGAGCTGTCCTATCAGGCAATGCCTCCAAGCACACAGCTGTAGCAGGAGCTGTGGATCCTGGGCTGACACAGCTGTGTATAAAGCAGAGCTGGCCTATCAGGCAATGCCCCCATGCACACAGCTGTAGCAGGAGCTGTGGATCCTGGGCTGACACAGCTGTGTATAAAGCAGAGCTGGCCTATCAGGCAATTCCCCGAAGCACTAAGCTGTAGCAGGAGCTGTGGATCTTGGGCTGACACAGCTGTGTATAAAGCAGAGCTGGCCTATCAGGCAATCCCTCCAAGCACACAGCTGTAGCAGGAGCTGTGGATCTTGGGATGATACAGCTGTGTATAAAGCAGAGCTGGCCTATCAGGCAATGCACGGAAGCACACAGCTGTAGCAGGAGCTGTGGATCTTGGGCTGAACACAGCTGTAGCAGGAGCTGTTGATCTTGGGATGATACAGCTGTCTATAAAGCAGAGCGGGCCTATCAGGCAATGCCCCAAAGCACACAAGCCTTTCAGTTAATTTGCACTGTGATGGTGCTTTGCTCTGAACTCGGGCTGAGCTCCCATGGGATGGCTACGTGGTGGCACTTTGACACGTGGCCCTTTTTAACTGCGATGACCTATTCTACACTTCCAGGGAGAATCTGAGTCCCAATGCTAGGATTTAATGAAACTCCTTAGAAATGTAGACTTATCCAGGACTTTCCAAACCAAGATTTTCCAAGAAAATCCTCAGAAGTTCAACCTCATTTTACAAGGGTAGAAGGTTGCCTGTTTTAGTCCCCTTGACCTTTGATTTTTCTCGACCCACAATGTTAAAATGACTATGATTAACCTGGATGCAGGGCGTTTTGGCCAATCCACTTGCCCCATGACCATTGCATTGAGAACATGTGATATCAGGTAGTAATGTCCTCATACATAATGTCTCACAACACAACAACACCGGTGAAACTACCTAGTAATGCCTGATGCTCTCATGCTGCTCATAACGGAGCTAGTATTTCTGCATAGGCAGCTTGGAGCAATCTGCAGCAGTGTTTGTTGACCTTACAGTTTATGGAGAGATCCCAGAAAGTTGGAAGATCAAAGTGAGAAAACTCACAAATTAAGCCCTGATAATGATGAAGTAATACTCCAAAATGCATTGGCTTGGAGGTACATTTTGACTTATGACTTAGGAGTCGGTACTGCCATAAAACAGCCATTCTAACAATTGGTTTAAACTTGGAATAAAGATATATATTTTTTTTTATTTGGTTACTAATTGACTCCCTATAACTTCAAGAGACCACAAAACAATGTGAACACATTGAAAAACAAAGAAAGGACATTGTGAAGAATATTACACAAATGACTAGCTCAGGTTTGAACAGCATGAGAGCATCAGGCATTACTAGGTAGTTTCACTTGTTTTTTGTGTTGTGAGGTTATTACGCATCCTTGTGCCATGGGATCGTCTTAGCGTGATAGCTCCTACGAATATTACCGAATTAAAATAATTCTTGTGATCCGAAAGGAATAATATAGAAAGGATTGTGGTGCCCACTTCTCCCATTCTTTCACCATGCGTAATGTCCCCATAATTAATGTCACTGGGAAAAGCCATTGGCAACATCATATATGGTGACATCGTGTATGGGGACGGGTTGCAGGAATGTCCCCTGCTCCCCTTGTAAAAACGGCGACTTTTCTGTCAGGAGACATTTTTTCGGGGACATTATTACATGGAACCAGAAATGTGAGGATTGCTGTGCATTCAAGTCCTCTGTGCAGACGCGGTGTCCTCAGTGGACTGTTTCCAAGTCATTTCGCCAACTCTATTTCATCCTGCAGTGGTAGCCAGTTGCAAGCTGCATGCAGATGTGTTTGTGTTTTAATGTAAACCTGCTCGTCAGGCAAGAGAAAAGCAAGGAAATATTTGGCTGTTTTTCGATGTGTGGCTGGTATCTAGATGCACCTCTTGAAAGGCCAAACCATATAACATGTACAAGAGGTTATATATATTCAACAAATACAGCAAGCAGGGCCGCATGGAAAATGAAATTGTGAAAAATGTAATAACTAACTCTCGAGTTATGGTTTTAAGATTAAGTCTGCAGACATGCAGGGGTAGAGGGGATTGGTTGTACCAAGGGTATATACTAGTTCTTAATGCTGCCATGCTTTATAAAGTAGGTTACATGGCAGTATGAGCTCCATCCATTGTAGCATCTACATGGACTACCTTGATACCTTTAGTCCGAGGAGCTACGTTTGTGAAAAGAAAAAAGATCTTTGTGGCTGAAACCAATCCAAACGCAGATGCACGTGGTTCAGGTGTGGCTATCATCTTCTGGAGTTTGATAGTTGCTGGGTGGTAAAAAGGGGCCTTTTATCACCTGAAATTAAGGGTTGAAAATCGATTGTCTTGGCTGCTACAAGAACACTCCTAAGATATGTGGCCCACGTCAAAATTCCAACTAGAGTCACCACCAAAAGATGTCAAATGTATCAGTATAATGACTAAGTATGTGCCTTGGTACTACCCACTGGCTCTGCAAGGACATTTGGGGATAATACCCCAGCCTCGGGTCCTTTTAAATCAGTTGTTCCCGGAGGTATATTGGCAGCTACAAAGGTTTTGTGGAACTTGGTCAGGTGCAGGGGAGATCACTTCCGTTGGCCAACATTTTGAAATGATGGTTTGCCCAACCGCCGGGCCCCTACTCTAGGATTCGTGGAACGCGATAAGTTCACTTAGAAATGATGTCTTGTCTGGCTTCTTTTGTCTTGTAGCAGAACCAAAGATATGATCATGGGTTGAATTTGATCATGGCTGGGAGGACAGGACACTCTACCATCTCTGCCTTATTCAACCATAGTCACCTCTTCACCTCTCTGAAATCAGAGTTTAATTAAGTGTGTAGGTCTATTTACAGTAAATGAAAGTCAGAAAGCCACAAGGCCTTCGGCAAACTAATATTGGGCCCAACCAACACACTGCCCAGCAGTAATCTGTCCAGGGTTATGATAGCCCAACCTACAATATATTGTGGATGACTCAGTGCCTCGTTTCAATCGCCACTTTTGTAGCAAAGATCAACTAAGCTTCTAGAACATAAAGTTGTTCTATTGTGAATGCCCATTAGTACCCGGCGTGGTGAATCCACGGGATACTCTTTATGTGGATTGGCTCGTTTCCGAGCCCTACCGCAGTGTAATCCTGTGGACGCACTTGCATGCATCGCGCGGCGGGTACTCTTTTTTTTTTTTTTTTTTTTTTTCTTCCAAGCAACCATTTTTTATGTTTCTTTTTTTCTTCAATGTAAATGAATGGCCGCCATGGAAAGGGAGATGGGACTACGCATACTCCCTTCTCCCTTCCATGGTGGCCATTTTCTTTGTTTACTATGGCCACCATGGAAACAGTAAACGCACTATGTTTTCTGTCCACGGCTGCCATTTTTTTGTAACTTTTTAAAACTTTTTTTTCTCCCGGCTGCGAAACGCAACGCATCTCGCTGTGGGGAGAAAAAAACATGAGTACCCGGTCTAACGGGCAGAGGTACTAATGGCAATAAGCCCCTCAACGGCGGGCCATTAACGCCCACAATACTCTCGGGACTGTAACTATGGGCCCCGGGGCATTACCTTGGGCGGTAATGGCCCGCCGTCTAGGGATTTATTGCCTCAGTATTGTAACATGTCTTGAAATAACCACCAAGTAAGAAGTATGATTACGACTCGCATCAAGAAAACAACAAGGTCAACACAGATACAATCACCCATGTTCGCACTCGATAGAGGCATCAGAGTAGCAAAGTGCATCAGCTCACTGTGTAAACACTGTGAGCTATTATTTGGATACCAGTGTACATGACTTTGTGCTATTACAGCCAATGGTCAAACTTTCAAAAAGGACTCGACAACAAAAATATTGTAGGCCTAAACTATGCTATCCAGCACCAAGAGAGCAACTGGCTCACATAAACTTAAATGTCTTTTCTAAAGGTTCAAATGAAATATATTCAACCTTGTCCACGATTATACTAACATGTTTTTCTACCAATTCTGGGGAAATTAATCAGCATCGTTCAAGTTGACTGTTTTACACCATCGGTGATGTAATGTTCTTTTCCAAAATGGTGCTTTGGTAACACTCTAAGCCCCCTCAATGCCTTCATTAATGACAGGTCATTACAACCTGGGCGCAAAGGGATACCGGGCACCGGTAATGACACTGGTGCCGGTAATCCCTTTGCGGACTATTCCGAGGTCCCTTTGCCGGTCCTCCCTCAATGCCTGGTTTTACCAGGCGTTATGGACGGGACCGCAAAGGTCAATAACGGTACCACAATTTGCGGTACCGTTATTGCCGCCTTCCTATTGAGCCCTATGGGGGCTCAAATGGGAATGGGGAATGGCTCTGGTGAATGGGGACTTACCGGTCCCGCCGACCTGGCATGACCGGTAAGTCCCTATTTCGAGAACCCGGACACAGAATGCAGTAAGGGGGTAGCCATGGTGCTAAAAGCACCATGGCTACCTCCTACCTCGTAATGAGGCCCACTGTGATTAATCAACTTCCGGGTCGTCATTGGTCCAGGGATGAATATTGTTTTCTAAGCCATCAATCAGACCCACACCTCTAGTACACTAGAAGGGATCTGAAAAGATTGGAAACACCAGTCAATTATAAACCTCCTTGTCCAATTTTGGTAAGGGGGACGGAACGGCAGGCTCGTCTCCGCAAGGTTGTGGATTGTTGGTTAGTTGCAACACAGCATCAATACAATTATCACCCAATTATAAAAGGGACTGTTTAGTCAAGGCTGTATAAAAATATCTACTTCATTTTTATTACAACAGACCGTTTTAGCACACTACAAAATAAGACAGCCTGTAAAGGAAGACAAAGGACAGACAGCTCCATGAAAGAAATCAAAAACGAAGAGGTGATGGCTGGAAGGTTTAGAATGAATCTTAACCACTGGCATTGATCTGGGCAACCCTCCAGGTCATCTTTCTTTGACTGCTAAGCCATTACAGAAGGGGAAAGACCATATTCAATTCAGGCTTGACCCCACCCCAAAAGGGGCAGTCCAGCCCGAACTGCTAGGTCACATCCCTTCTGCATGAGACCACAAGCATCCTCAAACATGTTTCGGCCTTGTTGGGCATCATCAGTGAGGAGCCGCTTGGGTCTCTAGGCCCAGCAGGCAAGGGACCCACGTCTGGGCATACCTGTCCCACCCAGGATGACAAAGCAAAAACAATGAGGTGATGACTGGAAGGTTTAGAATGAACCCTAACTACTGGCATTGCTCTGGGCAACCCCACAGACCATCTTTCTTCGCCTGTCAAGCCATTACTGAAGGGGAAAGACCATATGCAAATCAGGCTCGGCCCCACCCCAAAAGGGGCAGTCCAGCCCGAACTGCTAAGTCACATCCCTTCTGCACGAGACCACAAACATCTCCAAACATGTTTCGGCCTTGTTGGGCCTCATCAGTGAGGAGTAGCTTGGGTCTCTAGGCCTAGAAGGCACGGGACTCACTTCTGGGCATACCAGTCCCTCTCGGGGTGACAAAGCAAAAACAAAGAGGTGATGGCTGGAAGGTTTAAAATTAATTTTAACCACTGGCATTGCTCTGGGCAACACTCAAGACCATATTTCTTCATCTGCCAAGCCATTACAGAAAGAGAAAGACCATATGCAAATTAGGCTTAGCTCCACCCCAAAAGGGGCAGTCCAGCCCAAACTGCTAGGTAACATCCCTTCTGCACGAGACCACAAGCATCCCCAAACATGTTTCAGCCCTGTTATATACTGACAGGAGGGTAGTCGGTAAAGCAATTTGTCTTAGCTGTTTAAGGTTATTTGGTTTCAGCACCAAGGGAGCATGGGGTCGTAAATATCACCATGGGCCTTTCGGAGAAGGATCAGGGGAAAAGAACCACAATGTACCTGGTGCTTGAGATGATCTTAATGCTCGATAGTGTCGAGTCTGTTACAGGACACTTTGCAGCTCCTGCGACAGAGTTCAAGACGGACGCCTGCAGGCTGGCCTACACAGCAACTTGGGGTCAAGTATCGTTGTCTCTGTGCTGGTTGGCAGATCTGTAATGCTGGTCGAGTCATCTATGAAGGCTTTTGTGACTTCAGCATGACAACAGTCAGTGATGCAGCTGGTCACGATTCGAGGGCTCGACTGCCTCGAAAATGTCCTTAAAAGATGGACGCTGGTTGGTGCTTCTTGTGGCACTCCTCCTAGCTTCTTCTCAGGGCTTGTGTCGTCCTTTAAGGCAGACAGCCCAAAGCTGAGGCGAGTATTTGCCGGCAACGCCCCCTTGTCCTTTGTTCAGAGACTCTCTTGCACTTCACACCTAGGAAGCTTTCTGGCAGAACCTAGCAGGGCACGCTATGTGCTGGCTGGGTACCTGTACTGGAGCTGCTGGACGAGTCCTCTGAGTCCGGTGTCTCTGTGTTCCCTGGACGATGTTTACGGGAGGTATCTTGCTTCCCTCTTGGAAATCCTGGCCTTCCTTCACTGGCAGAAGATGTAGGCACACTGTACATTCAGCAAGGGTCCATATGAGTCTTTCTTTTTACTCCTTTCAAAGTCGTGGGATGATATGCTAAGTGAGGAGCTCAACCCTCTTTTAAAGCCAAATGAGCCCCAGTGATTTCAGCAGGCTAAGCCTAACTAAGTGAACCAATCCGGGGTTCCTACCAACAATCTTCTGTTATGTATGAAGTCAGGACCAGAGTGCTTTGCAACAGGAAGGATAGGAGGTACAACATGTACTCCTAAATCCCACCCATCTTCCTGTCTGTTGTAGATCAAAGTGTCTCTCTGGTTAAATGAGCTCTATGTGACTCTTGATAAAAGCGCAATTCTCCCTTGAGGTTGGTGACAAGAGCAAACTTCCTGTCTCCCTTAAATCACATATTATTTCCCTCTGAAAGGGGTCCGCCCTGCAGGGGTTGTCTATGGTAAATAGTGGACACAGACATGCCATTCTCTGTTGTTCATACAGAGGGGTGGAAACTACCTTCAAGTTGACACGTTGCATATCCAAGAGGTACCTTCCTCTTGTCCGTTTTGCTAGTAGCAAGCCTGTCACAAGCCTGTTCCAAATAACTCCTATTAGTATGTGTTGCCACCAGCGGTTTATACGATAGGAAGGCAGATCCATAGAGCCTTTGATATTTTAATTAGGCTGTTAATGTCCAGAGGAAGGTGTCGCCTTCCCCCTTCTTGAGATACTTTGATGTACCATGGCTGTCACATTCCAGCTGAACATGACAGGGGAGGATGGCGCTTGTAGGCTGTGTCCTCCCGGAGTACACTCGACTATGCGTTTGTTGTGCTGTGAACAGGGAAAATGTGTGGTCGGAACGGCCTCACACATTTTCTAGGCTGATCTCCCATAGTCAATTTTCATTTTAAAAACCAAAAAAATTGCAGGCGAGTGTACAAACCCAGTTCAGATGGCCGAATTCCTCACAGATACCTAGTGCGACTTCACCTACAGACTGCCACCAAGCTATTGCTTCTTTTACTTGGAAGAGTCAAATCACATGCGCATGGTGGCCATCGGTAGCTTTCTATTTTCAAAGCTGTAGCTATGTGGATCAGCACATTACATGCTGTGGAACATGGCCTCAACACAGACTGTGAGATGGATGTGTTTGTTTAACACACATCCAACGGCATGCATTCTCTGATTTAGCATCCTTCATCCACGACATGAATTTAAAAATCCAGGAATGCAATAGCCTCATTATAACTATTGTGGAATGCGTTTAACAGCGCCGGTAATGGTGCCGGCGCCGTTAAACACATTCCGCAATATTATGAGGTTCCCTCACGGGACCCGATGTGGACGTCTGGTTTATCCAGACGTCCATAGCGGGTCCCGCTTGGGAACCAGGGAGCTAACAAGGGCCCTCTTGTAATGGGCCCATTGTTAGCTCCCACCTCATTCCCATTGAGCCCTATGGGGGATCGAATGGGAATGGGAATTCCATACTCGGAATTGCCCGGTATTTCCCCATTCAGGGAACCCGGACTCCGACACGGTTTTGGAGGCAGCCATGGCGCCAATAGCGCCATGGCTACCTCCAAAGTCGTAATGAGGCCCATAGTATACTAGTGTGAAAGCCTATTTACATGAGCAGAAGTGCGTAAGGAAAGGACAGTAGCACCACTATATATTTCCTAAGGCAACAGCTCCCCTAGCGGTGACAACAGGCAAAGTGGGCAGTCTCTATTGGGCATTACTGCATCGGACATGTGTACATCTGGCATTTTATTATATAGGATTACATTATTTTTTTGCTGGTACGTTGTATTCTTTTTGTGAATTTAATGACAGGAAGTGTCAGCCCATACATCTTTGCTTGCATTGTGGTGTACGCCGCATTTCCACGAAGTATAATGGGCGGTCGTAGTTGATCGTTCACATCATGAGCCCTTTACTATGTTTTATTTCCTCTGGCATATACTAGAACACATATATATTTTTGATGCAGTTGACTCCAAGAACAATGAAGTATTAATGGTGAATTTCTTTAATTAGGCTTAACTAACTGATGTAGACTCTGTTACACATCTAGGGCCTAATTTATAGATTTTTTTATGTTTTGAAAAGTGACTTTGCCCACTTTTCAGCTTGCAAAAACCCCCTACATTGAATAATGGAGTAGTCTTTAACTGCAGTTCTGGGACCTTGCAGGGACTTTGCACAGGTCCGTCACGTCTTTGCGTGCAGTCGGGTGCTCAGCGCGACACTGCACTTACGTGGGTGTGTCAAGGGATGGTCTAAACAAAGAAATCCCATGGCGAGCAATGCCCAAACACAAGCTTATTCATGGATCTGACCATGCATCGTCACATCGGGTGAAGAAGTGTGCAAAGCTTGCGATCCTACCGTCACATGAAAGGACCCGCAAAGTACCAATCACATTGAAATGAACACCCAAAGTTAAGGTGGGATCTAGAATTTTGGGGTCCATGCACACGGTTGGGGTGCCGATTGCAGTTAGGGGTGTTCATATGCAGGTTAGCATGGTGCAGCCTTGATGTATGGGCATTCGCACACGGATTTACCGGGGTCTGGCTCCACTTACAAGAAATGGTACGCATATTGTTGGGGTGCAATTAGGAGTTATGGGGGATCGTAAGCTGTGTCGCCGGGTGCTGTCTTGGTTGCGGGGGGATGGGACCCAGTATTGACGGGGGCATGATGTTGCAAATGAGGACTGCGCAAACGTAGGGGGCGTTCTGTGGTCATTCCACAGGCAAATTGAATATCTTTGCCCCTCTGATTCCATGAATAAGCGGAGCACGCAAAGAAAACTTTGTGCACAGGGATGCACACAGTCAATTTCGGCGTGGGGGTAACTTTGCAGGATTTTTGCATGTTTTCTATAAATCAAGCTCTTAGTCATGTTTCAGTTATCGTCTATGTCTATTGCCAATGTTTATACCACATGTGCTCACTCTCATTTTTGTGAGTATCCTTAAATTAAGTGTTCTGGTAAGAAAGACATTAGCATGTTAAAATAAATTCAGATTAAACCATTGGGTTAGCTGTGTGGTTTACTACTTCATATGTTACAGGTGATGAATTAAGTGTATTAATACACCTTTCGGATGAGTTTAAAGAGGATCACACCTTTCATGACCTGAGATGTGGACCGCGTACCACTCATATAGTGTTCATTATTTCTACAAGCCCTAAAGTGCTCTGCACAGTTGGTTTCACTATGGAAATAAAGTTGGTCATCAACTGAACACAAGTCCTGTCACTCGAATACAATACAAGACTCTCCACAGTTTATCTAATTGTGTATAGTTTGATTTTGAGGTTTACGATGTGTCCTCTGTTGACTTCCTAAGTAAAGCTGAATCTTGTCACCAAGGCACACTGCAAGGCTTACACTGATTGGCTGTTGAGTACACGAGTTCCCGGAATAAACCGTGTTTGTTTTTCTGTTGCTAGCCCTCTCCCTGTGAAGGTGTGTGTTATCTGCACAACACAGGAAGCTTAGCATAGGCGTAGAACTAGGTAGAACCGAAATGAACAAGAGTGCTGAAACCACAAGCAGAGCCGCAAACTGCATCTCCAATGCACGAGAAAGGCAGGCGTCCTGACAAGAATGAGGCAGGAACAGGTCATAGTACGTGTAACATTGTGTAATTCACACAAAACACGGTTAAAATGCAGCAGCGTCCCAGTCTCTTTTTAATTCCGTATTCTTAGAGCTTTTTGTATTTACTCAAAGTGTGTTCTTAGTGCCAATCATGTTCATACATTGGACTACAAAGGGTCCATTGCAAAGGCCTGCAAGGCTTGCACAAGGTTTCAATGTGTTGGGCAAGGAAATGAAACTTGGGATCCTAAGGGCGTCTCTGGTGGGCCAGAGAAAAGCTACCGATAGCCGAGGGCTGCTGCGAACATGCACAGCACAGCTACAGACCACATACAGCTGGAGGCTCCGGCGCCCCCTCCATCGACCATCATGAAGGATGATTCATGGTGTAACAAAATTCACACAGCCATGCTTGACAAACTTGAAATCTTACAATACTAGCTCACCAAAAAGCTCTATCCTGTCTCCTAGATAACTCTCCACACACCCACACACCTGCCACCTCTCCCAACCAAGCCCCCGTGTTCGGCTTCAAGGAGATGACGACTGAACTCGAAGTCGCCACCCTCTAATTGAAAAGTGTACGCCTGCCCAGCTCAGGTCATCAAGGACTGTGCCCCCTCCTTGACCCCACTCATCACTGCCTTCATCAACTCATCTTTTCAGACTGGACATGTTCCATCTGGATTAAACGAAGCCTGGGTGAGACCACTCCTAAAAAAAAAAAAATAATAATAAACACACTCGACCCATCCATCCCAGGTAATTACAGGCCAATCACCACTGTGCCGTTCTTGCTAAATATTTTGGACAAAGCAGCCCACATGCAAGTCCAAAAATGAATTGAGGATAACCACCTCCTTGGTCTCCGGCAATCCGGTTTCCGGCCCAGGCATGGAACAGAATCAGCCTTGCTTGATGTAAAAAAACAAATGGATGACCTAAGAGACACAGGCAAACCTGCGCTCCTCCTGCTCCTTGACCTATCAGCTGCCTTTGATCTGGTGGATCATAAAACCCTATGCCATCACCTCGCTTCCTCAGCCAATTTCTCCCGAGGGCCTGTGCCTGGATAACTTTCTTCCTGCAGGATCGAATGATGAAGGTTTTCTCAGAAACCTCCTGTGCCAACCCCAGTCTCATCAAGTGTGGTGTCCCACAGGGTTCTTGCATAGCTCCCACACTCTACAACCTCTTCACACAACCTCTATTCAGGATCCTTAATGCACTGGGCATCACATACACCAACTATGCTGATGACACTCAGGTGCTGATCCCCCTCTCAGGGGACTACCTTGCTGTCCTTACCCTCAACTCCATCTACTCCACAATCCAAGCTTGGATGGCAGAACATTCCCTATGCATTAACAGTGAGGAGACCAAACTCCTGCGAATTGGCTCCTCGTCCACACTTGTTAAACTGGGTGATCAATATCGCTCCTTCACAGTGGATAACATCCCTATTGCTGTAGCCAAAACCATAAAAACGGTGGGCGTCTACATCGAACCTGATCCATCCATGAATAAACAGGTCAAAGCAGTAGCCTCCACTAATGCCTACCACTCTAAACTTCTCACCGCAGCTAGACCATTCCTTTCCCTACCCAATTGCCTCACCATTGCCAGGGCGATTATAGGGTCAAGGCTTGACTACCGTAATGCACTCCTTGCTGGCACCTCCCAAAAGAACCTGACCAAATTACAACTTGTACAGAATAATGCCTTGAGGGCTGCAACCGGAGTCTCCCATCTCTGAGGTCCGGAGGAAAGTTCACTGGCTTCCTGTGAAGGAAAGAATTACCTTCAAGACACTAGCACTGATGCACAAATATCTTCACGGTCTTGACCCACGTTTTATAGCTCAAAGAATCTCCCTCCACACGTCCTCCAGACCCACCAGAGCTGCTTATACCAACAGAATCACTGTACCTCTCACTCACAGAGTGCGGGCGGGCGGTTCCAGCTTCCTCAACATGGCAGCCACCTACTGGAACTAGGATGATTGAGTCCCACGCATCTTTCAGGAAAGCTATCAAAACGAGACTATTTGTCTGACAACGCATGTGCCTTGTGCTGTCTATGCAATCCTGTAATTATAATACTGCTCTGTTAATCATGCAACTGTAACCTCGCTTTCTGTATCAAGATTTTTATGCTGAGGCTGCATTCGTGTAACCTTGAATCAAGGCTTCTTAAAGTTGTCTCATAGCGCCTCGAAGCCCGCGGGCAGCAGTGCGCTTTACGCATTCAAATAAATAAATAACCACCTTGTGGGATTGTGCAATGTTGCCGACAGACTTTTGTTCTGGGGCTGAAATCATGTGCTGGTTCTGCCTGCAGGGGCTGCAGGCGGAACGTGATTATTGCACACACCCTCTATAGTACGTATGCAAACACATTTGAGTATGGATAGTGTGCAGCATACAGCTTGTATGCATAGTAGTCTACATGTGCAATTAGTATGCAAAGTACATGGTATACATCAACATGTTATGCCTGACTAGCCCCTCTGGGCGGTGGGGGGGGGCTGCTATGAGGGACACTTTGTGGAATCCCCTCTCCACCTTCTACTGCACACTCCTTTGATCTCCGGTGAAGCACCCCCCTCCCTGGTTTCCACAGAATTTAGGAGCCCAAGTTATAGAGCTGCATGTGGGGAGTGGGCTGATACTGTGCCTTAGGATGTCTATGCTGCCTGGGAGGGGCTTGAGGACTGTCGGAGACACTGGGTCCATTTTCTTAGTCAAAGGATGAGGGATTCTGGCCTCTGCCCCTGATAGCCCACTGCCCTACTAGGAAATGGTCCAAGTAGGCCTCACTAGTCACAGCATGTCAGTATGCTCGGGCGGGGCCATAGGGGTTCTCAGTCTACTCTCCTCACCCCCACGCTCCCAGCGCCCACCAAAAGAGAGGGCATGCAGTGCTCTTAATTTCCTGGGGCATTCTTTCTCTCCAACCAAATATCCATACCGTCCAGAATCCTTTGCTGTGCCTGTACATCAGTGAGGCGATTTCCTAAGCAAGCCCCTAAGCAGCTCCACCCTCCAGCTCCCATCTTCCTAATCTAATCTGTAGACTGCGTGAAATCTCTTTTCCCTCCTTGGTGGCCCCAGTGAAACTGCCACAGCAGTCGATGTTGCACTAGTGCGTTCATTGATGCACCAACAGGTTAATTGTTATCCAACAGTATGTTGCTCCATAGTTTCCCCAGACTAAATATTACCACACTAGCTTAGTTTTGCACCGTTAGGATCTCTACTGAAGGCACTGGACTAGTTCTTCGATTGCCAGGTTAACTTCCAGCTGAACGTTCTTCATTGGTTGGCCCCGGTCGCTTGCAGCATTAACTAATGCCCAATGATACATTGTTCCTTCCTTGACTGCATGATTAGAGTCAATGGGGGTCATTACAACCCTGGCGGTAGGGGGTTAATGGGGCCGGTAGAGCTACCGGCCCCATTAACCCCGTACTGCCTCATTATGAGGTCCGCTTGCGGGACCCGCTAAGGACACCTGGTAAAACCAGGCGTCCTTAGCGGGTCCTGCGAGCAGTCCAGCATGCTAACAACGGGCCCGTCATTCACAGGCCCGTTGTTAGCATGCTCCCCATTCCCACTGAGCCCTATGGGGGCTCGAATGGGAATGGGGATGTACCAGGTCCGGGTTCCCTGAATGGAGAAATACCGGCCCCTCCAAGGTCAGAATGGCCCGGTATTTCCCCATTCAGGGAACCCGGACCCAGTACTCGGTATGAGGGTAGCCATGCCGCTAAAAGCAGCATGGCTACCTCCATACTCGGAATGACCTCCACTGTCTGGTCACTGAAATGTACTCTCTAGTGCCCAGTAATACATGTTGCCGGTGTTGTAGGTAGTGGCATTAGAGTCATTTATTCCCTAACACCCTAGATAAACTCTTGCCCTAGCCTGAATCTTGCATTATCGCTACCTCTCAATTCATTATAGTTTACATCATATACATGATTACCCCTCCCCACAACCCCCGCCCTGTAAGTTTTCTGTGGCTCTGTGTAAACTGTTCCACTGTTGTTTGCAATGGACTTTCTTCTTAGTCCACTGCAGTTGTTCACGGTAGCACCTTAGATTATTGCCGTTGTGCCCATTGCCACGGACCAACCAAAGCAGGTATGCTCACCCTGTTTGCCGACGTCCCACTGCTGCTCTGCTCTCTAGACTACATTGTACTGAGTCGCCACACTGTATTTTGCTCAGGTTACTTTGTGCTTTCCAATGTTGAACTAGATTAATTAAGGGCACACAGGCCCCGATTCATGGATTTCTTTGCACGGTTCAAAGTGACTTTGCACTGCTGAAAATTGACTTTGCATGCCACCACAAACACTGATTCATGGAACTGTGCAAAGTGTATTTTTGCTGTGCAAAGTAGGTGAACAGTCATTTTGTACTGCAAAATTGACTTTGTACTGACTTTGCACTGAAAGAAATTCCATGAATCGGGCTCACAGTGCCAATTGTTGCAGCTCTGATTTTGCTCCCGGATCACAATGCTGGCGCCCCCTCAGTCCAGAGGGACTTGCATATCGAATGAAGGGTACCCAAACTATCATTAACCATCAGATCTCCAGCTCTCTCAGGAACTAGGAAAGAAGAAGCAGCAAGGTGGCTCACTCCTAAACTTCACACCCTGAGGAAAACCAACCAGAAACTAGAACAAGGATGGGGAAACACTGCAACCAAGACCGCAACAACACAGAATCCCAACAACAGAGTCATTAAAAGGCAGCTCCCTTAAATGCACTATGCATCAGTACAGCTGATCTACCACAGTGAGAAATGCTCAAAATCTTCAAGAATCGGGCAGCTACTGCCCTTTGTCGTTTTCCAGGGAATTCTCCGTCATAGTGTTCATACTATTTCGAAGTGACTACATAAAAGTCTATAGCACAGTTTGGATGACTACCGGAAGCATACAATTACTACGCCGGGTTTACTGCGGCGGCCGACACAGCCGACTTTATTCTTTCTTTTTAACCCCATTTTTCAGAATATATATGTGGGGGATGGGGTAAAGTAAATCAATAATGTTAGGGGATTAAGGGGGGTTGCAGAGGGTATCCCCCTGTATATATAGTCTGTGAAAAGGGGGTCGAACAAAGAAAGAAGTCAGCATTTTCGGCCGGCGCAGTAAACTGGGTCACAATAATCACATAGATTCACGACAACCTCACTGAGAAAAGTTAAGGCATACAGCGCCCAGAGGCAAGACTTCTCGTTAGACTTGGCAGGAGGGAAGATATTATGCCAGCCCTAAGATCCCTCCCTGGCTACCGGTCAAGAAAACAATGGACTCCAGACTCAGCATCACTCATGGAGTCCCTCAGGGAAATGCAGCTGCGATCAGACAAGGAAGGGTCCCCCATTGCCAACCAAGCTTCTAAAGACCACAAACTATGCAAACAAGCGATACAGCGGGTCAGATTTCTCTAGCCTTGTGTTGAAATTCTGCCACTCCCTCCCATGGGGGGTCTGTCAATTGAGGATCACTTGACTGTCAGTAAAACCTTGAAGACCGGGATTTTCAACACAACGAGCTAGCCTTGCCACCATCCTAGCAGTCGACCACCAACACACCTCAAGAATTCTTCAAACCACCAATTGGGCCCCTTCCTGCACCAGTAACATTTGCATTCTCCCCACGATCAAACACACTATGCGCATACCAGTGCTGCCTGCACATGGCACACCAAAGATTCCCCTATCAGACTACAAACAACACAACACTACACCTGTACAACTAACTTCCATGCCTAATCCCTCGTCGATGGACACGTGGGGCCCCGTCTGGATTTCTGTTCTGTTAATATAATGCACAACTAGCTAGGAAGCAACAGAGTACTGTACAAGTAATTTGGCCTTATCAGGGGTAAGTGGTATGGAGGTTTGGTGGTGTATAGGGGAGGTGCTGCGTGAACACTAGCTATTCACTGTAGAGCTGGGCTGAGGTGCCTCCTGGACTGCAGAAGCAACATGAACAATACAATTGTTCTTTTCCCTATTTCCCTATAATTATAACTGTTCCTTTCCCTACTTAAGCTGCCCTCCAGAATCTTTTCCTTTGCAGTTGGTGAGCAAGTACAAGTGGATCTAGGTCACCTGTACTATGCTCCACCCACCTTCTTAGCCCCGCCTCTTAATTAATGATCTTAACTCTTAGATCAAGGGCGTCTTTCGCTCGGGTGCCCGAAGCGAAGGGCAGATGAGATAAAGAGCAATTCCTGTTTTCTACAGGAGGACCGAGGCCCCGAACCGAGGCTCAGACAACAGGTAAGCATGTGCCAACATGTGTTTGCTCCCTCTGTCCGCAGCGGCCATCCGCAGCGGCCATCCCCACATCATCAGGCAATGCCAACTCTCGTGCTGGGGTGAGGACAGGTGCTCCGTGGCACAGTAAGTTGTGCATTTGTAAAAGTTTTATTCGTGCATCACAGTGCAAGCGTGCCCGCTTCCCCCTCCCTTTGTCCCAGTTGCTTCCTTGTTGTTGGCCCCCCCACCACACTCCCATTGGTTGGTAGACCCTTTAAATCAGCCACCCAAGGCACCCCCTACCGTGGTAGCCCCCTCAGCCAAGGACCAAAGGTTAAGACAGCTCCAGTGGTGTCTGCCTTTGTCCACCGTGGTAGCACGTAGCCCGCAGCCATCGACTTGTTACGACTGATCAGGAAAGTCAAATCTGGGTGTGTTGTATTGTGTGTGCTGAAACACCTGCCTTTTTTCCCCCTTCTGGGAAAGTTGAATCTGGGTGTTTTCACATTCTGGTAACTGTGGCATTGTTGCTGGTTCTTTCCACGCTCCCAGCTAGATCCTCCTGCCCCACAAGGTGTGTCATTTATTGTTGTGAGTTACTTGTTCCCCTCCTGTGTCTTCCTTTGTTGATACCCCAACACCCCTCCTTCTCGTCCCCCTGTGCATTCTGAGTTGTGTGCCAATGGGCTGTGCATCTCTCTCTCTTCTCTCACACCCTTCTCCTCCATCTACCTCCGTTCACACCCCCTATGGTGCGCTCTGTCTCTCCCATCTTCTGTAGCTGCTACTCTATCTCTTACCCTATCCCTCTCACTAAGTCTGGAAGTAAGACGTTCAAGAAGTTCATCCTGGTCTCCACCAAGTCTCCCTATTGCTGATACCTTCACCAGTACCTTCCCCAGACAAATTCTCACTGACAACCTCTTTGTCGTCCCTTCTTCAGACCTATGGACACTTCATATGGTCTTTGTTCTCTCTCTCCTTTCTCCTCCTCTCCCATTAATGGTGGCACTAGGTAGGAGGTCCTATTACCCCCCTTCCACTTCTCCAAGACCATCATTAATGTCTACCTGAATGGCACCATCTTGGTTCAGGGCCCTCAGCCCAATCTCCTCCTTTTTGATGGGTGTTTCCCGCATCTTATTAACTTCCTCTGTCTCCTACTACTCCTTCTGCCACCTCTTTGGCAACCTCATCCTCCCCTGCTGCCCACCCCCGGGCCTTTCTACCACCTCCGCAGGGTGTACCTCGAGCCTGTACCCCTCCACGGAAGTCTTTTCAAATGTGGCAACACTTGTTCTGCTGTCAAACACTCCCCTGATATCTGTCACCTACTCGAAGAACTCAACCTAGATGTCCTTTCTCCCACTGAGACATGGTTTACAGCCAGTTCTGTCACAGGTTTTGATACGCTCCTCCCTGTGGGCTACAAGATCCTCTCCGAACACAGAACCAACTGTCCTGGAAGTGGAGAGGCCCTGATCTTTCCGGGGTGGGCCAAGCCTATGTCATCCCTACACAGGCCTAGTCCTCCTTTGAATGCCTGGTCTGCAGGCTCTCTATCTCTCCTGGCCTCTCTCTAACTTTGGACATCATCTACAGGCCACCTGGCCAGGTCACCCTCTTCCTCTCTGAATGAGCCAACCTTTCCTCTTCTCTCTTTGCATCTACTTCTCAACTTCTCCTCCTCGGAGATCTCAACATCCAGCTAGATGCTGCTAATCCATCCTCTGAGCTTTTTTCCGCAACCTCTGAGACACTCTGTCTCTTTCCATTCTGCCCTCTGGCCTGACTCACTCTTCCAGACATACTCTGGATGTTCTCATCACCTCAGACATCCCCCTCTCTAACCCTCTCACCACTTCTCTTTTGGACTGGCCACTTTCTACTCTCCTCTCATCAAAAACTCTATATCGCTCAGGCAAAGCTCCCCCCAGCATTGCAACATACCTATTTGTTTGTTCGGCCCATGAACTGTGTGTCAGTGTTTGCCTCTACTTTCTCCGCTCCTTCTACTCCTGCAGCTGACTCTAATCTGCATCATTCTATTTTCAACGCCCTCTACATCATTGCTGCTGTCATGAGAATCCAGCTGAAGTTACCTCTAAGTTCAACTCTTGGTATGATTCCGACCTCGCCGTCCTGAAACGCAAGTGCAGGGTGGCTGAGAGGAAGTGGAGAGCTTCGGGCGCATCCTCTGACAAACTGTCCTGCCGCCTGCTCCAAAGGCAATACAGACTCTCTTTCCTGTCCAAGAAGAGAGCACACATTCAAGCCTCTGTCTCTGAGGCCTCTAACAAGTCTACAGGGAACTGGCCAATCCTGCTGCAGTCTCTACCTCTCCTGTTCCCTTCCAGGCCCTCTTTATGGCTCTGGCCTCTCACTTCTCTGCTAAAACTCAGGACATCCTGTCCTCTATCTCCTCTTCCTCTCCTGCTTCCTCTCTCGGCCCCCTTTGGCCATCTCCCCCCTCCTCCAACTTTCTCCTCGTTCTCTCTAACAAGACCTGATGAGGTTTCTAGACAAGTCTGATATATATGAAGGAGTCGTCCAAACAGGTGCTCCCCTGCTCCTCAAGAACCATCAAAAACCATATTGACACCCTCTCTCAAGCCTTGACCGATTACTGTAATCACTCTGTTGGCACTGGAACTTTCCCGTCTCCCCTTAAGCACTCCCTTGTGCACCTCCTCCTCAATAAGCTGTCTGTCGATCCCACCTGCCTGGAAAACAATTGCCCAATCTCCATCACCCCTTTCCTGGCCAAACTCTTGGAAAAGCTGGCCATCTACCAGCTTACTCTCCTCACTGACACTGTTGGTTGTCTCCATGGCCATCCATCTGGCTTTAGAGCTGTCAGAGGCACAGAAACTGCTCTCCTGAACACTTGTTACGGTCTGCTCTCTATCCTTGATTCCAGCTTTTCTTCTATGCTCATCCTCCTTGATCTTTCCTCTGCTTTGGGCATGGTCAACCACGCCATCCTGATCAATCGACTCAATGAGAACCTGGGTATCACAGATCAGGCCCTGGAGTGGCTGACCTCCTTTCTTTTGGACCTCCCTTCACAGATCCAACTTGATCCCTTTCTCTCTGCAACCTCTCTCTCTATCAGAGACATTCCCCTCACCCTGGTTTTCTAACCTGTACTTGGCCCCTTTGGCCCTCCTGATCTCTACCTTCTCCTTTAACTTTCAGTGTAATGCGGTTGACACCCAGCTTTCCTCAGGCTCCCCTCAGCCTCCTCTCCTCTCTTGCTCATTCCTGACTGTCTATCCCCGATTCAGGATTGGTGCACCTCCAATGATCTCTGCCTTAATGCCAGTAAGACAGAGATACTTCTCATTGAGACCCCTTGCCCCTTTTTCTCTCTCTCACTCTGGCGCCACGTTGGGCCCTCTTTGTTCGCCTTTCTGCGAATTAAATAACCTTGGTGTCATCTTCGACTCACTCGCTCTTTCTCTCCTCACATCTCGGATGTTGCCAAGAAGTCCCACTACCAGCTGCACCTCCTCAAAGGGACTCTTCCCTTTCTCACTTTCACCCAGAAGTTCACTGTCTACAGGAACAATCTCCTTTCTGAATGAGCCTTCCTCTACTCTCTGCCCTCTGCAACTAATCCAGAACAGGACTGTAAAACTTATCCTTGGCGTCAAGCCCAGGAACCGTATAGCTCCATCCCTGTAATCTCTCCACTGGCTCCCGGTGGCCACAAGGATCAAATCCAAGACCCTTAGCATTGTCCACAAGGCTTTCTGGGGCCGGGACCAGCTCTACATCCGGCACTCTCTTCCAAAATACCTTCATGCTCAAGTCCTTCGCTCGGCTATCTCCAACTCTCTAAGGGTTAGATGCTTCTCCAGGCAGAGAGTGGCGGGTAGATCTCTCTCTCTTCTGCAGGTGCCTCCCTCTGGAATTACCTCTGCCCCTCTGAAACTTGAACCGGACCAGCTGAAGTTGTGAAAGCAGCTAAAAACGTTCCTCTTCTCCTCTTGCTGCCTCCCTCTCCCTCCCCTGCTGATCTACCTGACCTACCTGTCTGCTGTACTGACTGGCTGCTTGGCTACCCTCAGAATCTCACTGGGTACCAGGCTCTTCTTGATCAGTCACCCTTGCACTGCCTCCAGGCCCACCATACACTTGGGGGCTGTAACTGTAACCCTAGAGTCCCTTGTTCTCTTTGCACTGCCCAGAGCCAGGCTGCCTTTGCTGCAATTACTCTGAGCATTGCTGCTCTGTTTTCCCCTCCCTTCTCACTTGCACGTCCCCCCTCCCTTTCCCCTTGCACTTCTCGTTCTGAAACTTGCATGATCTAAATGAAACAAGACCTAGTAAGATTGTTTGTCTTGTCCTCCCTTTGTCTACCCTCCCTTGTCTTGTTGCACCTAAAAACACTTATGTACAGGCACATTATAAAATACTTATCATATAACGTGCTTCATACCGCAGACCAGTTTCTAAGCACAAGCCCGGGATTCAAAGCATTGTTGTTATGCATTGTCTTCCTTCCAAGACACAAGTGTTGCCCCTGAGCTATCCTCCCGGCCAATATGACAACAGTATTTCTCTTTCGCTACCCATGCATGTACCTATGCAGGATGCTGCTGAACTCACTGCGCCCTGCTACCATGCTTGGCTCTATACCCATGTATGACATGACTTGCTGATTTGCTTGTGATTTGATTTAATGCTGCTAAACTCACTGCGCCCTGCTACCATATTTAGCCCTATACCCATGTATGATACGACTGGCTATGCCTCTCTGCATGATCTCCTGTGTTTCTAGTCCTAAATTCTCAGCCAGTAGACTACTCTCACCCATAGTCACTCACCTCCACCCTCCCGCTTGGTACCTATTACCCACCCTAGTGTTACTCCCGGACTTCAGGAAGAGACCTAGCGCTATAATGTGCTATTCAACTGCAGTTGCTACCCCCTCCGTCCACCATAAAATCAGGTACCTCGTGCACCCTCACGCCGACCACAGCTATACTCCTTGCCCTTAGATTTAACCTACGTGCCCCCGCGTCACCATGTGACCCTGGCGTAAAGTGCCCTCACAAATTACCTAACATTTGTGTCCTACTTGCCACCTACCATGCCCCATACACCCACGACCTACTCAGTCACACTGCAACATCCTAAAAACTTGGTACGCTCCCCTGTTACCACCACCATCGCCTCCACTTCTCTCTCCCACTTTGAATGGATAATTAAATACGCCTCCAGGCCCACACCTAACGTCCCTTGCCCACCTAGCAACAGAAACGCAAGACTGAGATCCAGAAGCACCATGTCACCTGACATCCCGCTCAACACTCCTCCTCTCAACAAAACTCCCATCAGGAATCATTCTAAACGCCACAAACACAAACCTTCCAAAACCAATCACGGCAGAGACACACGTTCGCATGAACTACATGGACCATCGCCCAGCAAGCCAGCTACTGTCACTCCTACAACTAAGATACAGCATCCCAAGCAACAGCCCCTCAAATGTGTGCTCGTAAACGCTAGGTCACTCAATGTGCACGCCCTTGACAATGCGGGATTCATCTTGGCCAACAACCTCGACTTGCTAGCAGTCTCAGAGACCTGGCTACATGCAGCAGCTGGACCCTCCCTTGCCTTGGCAATTCCGGATAACTACATTATCTTGAGGACTAACAGAGAACATGCCTGAGGAGGGGGTGTAGCTCTTATCACTAAAAAAACAACTAAAAGCAAGAGAAAAACCCTCCCACCACCCATTCAATTATGGTGATCTCCTTCCTGTCAAAATGTCCACCTCCTCCACTCTTACCCTACACATCCTCTACCAACCTTGAGGCCCTGTATCCTCGCTAGAAGAAGAGATCAACTCTCTCCTCAGCAACAACGCCAAACCTGGCTCTAAGATCACTCTATTAGGTGACCTTAACCTCGGCCTTGACAACCCTAAAGACAGCAACGCTCTAGCACTAGCTAACTATATGTCAGAACTAGGCTTCCTAAACCGAATTACCAGCCGCTGATTGGATTGCTGATCTTAACTGCGACATCAAGATCCTATCCAATCTACGTGTGCCTGGTCAGACCACCACGTGATCACGTTCAACATTCCGAAATCACCCTCCACACCCCCCACACCCTACCTGGCACCCCCGGCCTTAACAAGAAACAAAAAACACATTACCGGAGATGAGATGCTCCCACTACACTCTCCCATCACCAATTTACAGAACTACACCAACCCGAGCTCTAAAAATGGGTGGACCTGCACAACCACACCCTCACTGAGGCACTAACCAAAGTAGCCCCCTTAAAAATGCACAAAGGGAAACAAGCAGCCCACCTTAACTCTTGGTACACCATCAGCCTTAAAAAGCTCTGGAGCACCAAGAGGGCAGCTGAGGGAGCTTGGAAAAAAAACCTGCCAACCTCCAACAAAGAGAAGTTCGCAATAGCTTCCAACAAGTACAAAAATGCCATCCACCTAACAAAACATGGTAACTACAACAAAAGAATTAGCAACAATAAATCAGGGACCAAAGAACTCTTTTCCATCCTCTGGGGACTAGAAACAACTGTGACTCCAGATGATCACTGTACCAAAGACACTCTGTGGTGTACTAAAATCCAAAAAGCACTTTTGGACAAAATCACCCTCCTCCAAAGTGAAATTGACCTAAAAAGCATAGTCTGATCCTTGAAGACCTACATTTCAACCACTCCAACACAGCATCAAACCTGGCTACCTCATACCAATTCTCACCAGTCTTAATACTAGAAGTCACTAAGATTATTGAAAGTCTTAAACCATCTATATGCTAGGGAGATTCCTGCCCCCCCCCAGCTTGATCAAAGAAATGGCAGCTAATCTTGCACCCTTCATTACGACCTTCATTAACTCCTCATTCGAAAGCAGCACAGTACCAACCAACCTGAAAAATGCTTGGGTCCTCTCTCTCTCAAAGAAACCGGCACTTGACCCTAACATTTCCACCAATCATCGACTCATTACCATGGTACTGTCCCTTCTCAAAATCATGGACAGGGCGGAATACCTCTAAATTCAAACTTATTCGAAAACAACAACCTTCTGGGCCTCTGCCAATCAGGCTTCAGGCCAGGTCATGGCACGGAAACAGCTCTGATCGATCTTAAAACCCAAATGGATGAGCTAAGAGACAATGGGAACATAGCTGTCCTTCTTGTCCTAGATCTCTCAACGGCCTTTGACTTGGTAAACCATAACGTCCGCTGCTCCATTCTACCCCAAGACCCCCACCTGGATTAAATCCTTTCTCTCCAACAGGAACATGAGAGTCTTCTCCACCAAAGCTACTGCCGACCCAGCCCCAGGTCTATGCTGTGTACCACAAGGGTCATGCGTCTTTCCAACTTTGTATAATATCTTTACAAAGGCCTTGTTTGATCACTTAGACAGTTTGGCTATCACCTACACTAATTATGCAGATGATATCCAAATACTTATCCCTCTCGCAGGCTCCTACAACTCAGCTTACATACTCTTGAACAAAATCTACCAAGTCATTCAAGCTTGGGTGGCCATTCATGGTCTCTTCTTGAATGACAACAAAACAGAACTCCTCCTGATTGGCACACAAAACTGTCTAAACAAATTGTCGCCCCAGTTCCAATCCTTCACCATTGATAACAACATCATTCAAGTCGCTAAATCAGTCAAAACACTTGGAATCTATCTAGACTCCAACCTCAAACAAACAAATGATGTTCTAATCTGGCTACTTGGTGGTTCCCTGGATGAGTGGCTTATTAGCCAAAATGGCCTATCTTTCTCTTACATTTCACATTTCAGGCATAAAGGTGTTCTTATGCATTTTAAACCCACTCTAGCATTAATGGTGCTTTCTGAAGTGGCTGCCAGTGTTGTGTGACCACGTGATATTCCAGAGATATTGTGACGTTGGGACTATGCAGCTGTGTCACTGGGTTAAATGCATATTATTTCCATAGATGTTGTCATTTCGTTGTTCTGAGGCCAGTGTCTGTACATGAAGTTGGGAGGGTAGCGGAGTGACTGCCTAATAGTATTTATCCTGGAGCTCAGGCCTGTGTATACGGTGTATACGTGGTGTATACGTCGGTACTTAGGTATTGGGGAATTAGGTACTTGGCCATGCACTGCAGCACTAATAAATGCAGCCTCTTTAAGAGTGTGTTCTAATTCCATTGCAATTACTGCCAAACTCATTTACTGTTACTGCTACTCGGCCCTTCAGAATTGCCACGGGGTTATATATGGTGACGGGACGCCATCTGGGATTTAGCGGAAACACTTCAAGCAATTATTCCACCCATGGTAAGTGCTTCAGTTTTTGGCAAAAAAGCTGAGGGTTTATGTATTTATTTATTTATTTATTTATTTAGGCATTTATATAGCGCACAAAGGCAACTAGGCGCTAGGTTTACCTCCAAATCTTTGCTGTAGGTAAATCCTCCACGTCATTGTGAAGTCTGCATTAGCATTGTGGAGTTCCTGGCCAAATATCTGTGGTAATGGAATTACAGCCACATTTATACCGCCCCAGCACTCTGGTGGAAGCGCATAATGTTTTGTCATGCAGAGGTTGCACACTTGGTTACACCGCATGTATTTACACATGATGTTAGTGGCGTTAGCATTTTCCATGGCATGCTAAAATGCAATGCACGCTTCGTGGTGTGGTGCAATGGGCCTGCACGGTCCAGTGTTCACTAGTTTAGTTTCATGTGTCCTGGGATTGCATTGCAAATCCAGTTATGCAGGGATTTCAGCAACTGGTGATGGCTGGGGGGGTAGGGGGGGTCATGGGTACTTGCAGCACCACTGATTAACCATGTTGTTGGGGCATGCGTGATTGCCTCAGGTGTAAGAGTTTATACCAGGCGGTGTTGCTTGTTTAATAATATAGGTGTGTTAGGTTTGCCGTGTGTCAGAGGCAGCGGAATGTTGGCATGCTGTGTGAAAGTGAGGTGTGGGTATGTCTCTGCACTATGAGCTCTCGTTTGCATTCATGTGTGTGACATTTCTGAGCACATTCCTGGGTATCCTTGAATAACGCGTCCCGGTGTCTCTGAATGGCGAGTGTGCACATGCCACGAGCTAGGTTGAGTGTGGAGGTTCTTTACCACTCTGTGTTGCCTCTACGTGTGTCAGGCCGTGTGCTAGTTCTTCTCCTTGCCGCACAGTTCCTTGTGCATGTTGTGTCTGTGGTGTCCACTCTGCTTCGTTATGGTATTTTAGTTTTGGCTGTTGGTGCTTCCTCTTTGGTGGTCCAGGTGATAAAGTTCTTCGGTTGCTGCTTGTGCACACGCATGTGTCTGTCATGCAGTGGTGTGGAAGTGTATGCGTTCTTGGGTAGCACATACAGAATTAGGTATAAGGTATGTGTTATTCTTGTGCCTTGCATACATGTTTCTCTTTGTGGTGGACAGATTTTGGAAGGTTTTACGTGCATACTACTGGTGCAGTGGCAGAGGTGCTGCTTGGTGGCAGGAGCTGTGGTGCTATGTGTATACTCGAGAGATGTGTGCTTTAGTGCTTATTTGACGTTTACTATTGCATGCGTACTCTCTGTACTTTCCTGGGGCTGTCTGTCTCTTGGTCTTTTTAAATTGTATGTGCTGCTGTAATGTGCGTATCTACGTGTGCATGAATGCTGCTGCATGGAATGCGTGCGGTGTTAAATGAGTGGGTGGAAGTGCAATGTGGCTGTGAGACTTTAATCAGCAGTCTAGGTGTGTGAACTAAAGAGGATGAGCTGGCAGTGAAGGGCTGTGGAGAAGGTGTGCCTTATACGTTTTGAATGGACTTACCTGCAACCGAAGCAAAGCAGCAAAGTATTAACTTACCTATGCAGGTACCTGGCGAGTCAACCATTTTCCTTTAGAAGCTGCAAACCTTTCACTACAATGAGTGAGTGTGTGGACACCACTCACACTTCCGTCCCAGTATGTGATCAGGGCAGGTATATGAATGACGTACTGTGCACGTGCACCTGGAGCGTATCTTTTGCGCGGAACGGAATTACCATAATAAAAGATCTCAGACCCAAATAACCAGCAGACTCAAAGAAAATGGCAAAGTACTACTTTATTGTCAGCTCAAATAAAATATGGAAATCCAGTGGTCATAAAAATGCAGCTCACACACTCTCGTCTAATTTTTGATTACACAAAGACTTTATACTTCAATGTACGTCAGCTATGACGTCATCATATGTGGCAAACAACAGAACATATTAAGCGGAGGGATTGGTTAGGGGAACATATATACCTATAGTATGTGCAAGTGTTAATAGCATCATTGTCTTCCCCTTATCTAGTAGGCACGCCTTGAGCTACCTTTAATTATGTATAATACTGATTATAAAAATACTAACAACAGATCAGCTTTTACAACACTGTATAGCAAGCTGCTCCATAACCACTCATGATTGGTTGGCATCATCTCCCAACCATGGACATTTGGCTCGCTAGCAGCATGTGAAAATGATGAAACCAAGGTGCTGAGAGTGACGTCAGACTACTGCCCACTTTGGTCAATTAATCCATCATCGCTCATCGGTTAGAGCATGAGCCAAGTCTTCTCCTTTGTAGTTGACCTTGCTGACTGTTTTCTTCTCTGGGACTTTTAAGGGAGTCAGAATACACCACAATCTTCATCCGAGGTCTAATGAATAGACCTTGTCTCCTGTCCTTGCATCACGTGTTAGAAGACCACAAATGTGTCCATTTCTTCCTTTTATTTACTGCTATTTGATTTAATTATGCTGGGTCCTATTATAACTCTTGGCCTCTGGAGACTTGGTCGTACCACGTTAGATATGCTTTTTGCATCTTTAATTGCCCAATACTTGGCACGTGCAAATGTTTTCGCTTCTGCTTAATTTAAGAGAAATGTGGCCTTCGTTCTTAGCTTATCCTTGTTGACTCCCTATGTACTTTCCAAGCATGTCCTGCTGTGTCATACTTACTCTTAGTAAACACAGATATTCTTTCTTCTTCGCACAGAGCTATTTCTGCAGCGCTTCCCAGTCCTGCAGCCTCGGTTTGTCTCTGAGGTAGTTTCAACACAATATGACAGCTATCTTATCACCATGGCCGCTCTATACACGTTACAGTTGCTATTGCATCAAGCTTATATACGTCTCATCTACTTTGCGTTTCTGCATCTTCATTGACCTTCATCTCACTCATCTTTTCAACATAGACAAGTTCTTCATCTCTCTTCCCTTGATTACTTTGTTACTTCGATTGCACTTGCTTTCTTTAGGAATCTGCATATCGTTTCTGTGCGTCCTTGTGTCTTCCCTTTATGACATCACTTTATTCATATCAGTTTGCACTTACAGCTCTTTTATGTCCAATTGTGTATGTCGACATCCTTCCACCACTTCAGCGTGAGGGTACATTCGACACGGCTGTCTGAGTGCATACCGGCTCTCATATCTTCGGTGCTGTATTGGGATGATACCTGGCGTCACACACAGTGCTCTCTTGCTGTTCCTCCAGTATGCCGGAGGGGAGGGGGCGGGCACTAGATATGACGTCACCTGATCCTCTACAGTACACTCATGTATTGAGATGTATAGTGTTATTGAAAGCAGGTGCCCATTGGCCAATAAGGTAATACGCAAAGGGCCAGCCCAACCACTACAAGTGGGCAAGTTTACTGTGTCAAGATGGGAAACTTTAAAGGTGGTTTCCAAGTCATTGTATTGATAATATAAATAGCATGCAGGGGCTGTCAGCGTTACCACTAACATGCTGTGTGTTCTCTTGTTTGCACTTTCACACATTTACGAGATGGAGAGGTCAAGCAAAGAGTAAAAGTCAGGAAAAATGGCTCTGGCAGGTGGAAATGTAAACTCTGCCCGAAAGTGCGCTTTGCAGACAGTGGGCCTCATTACGACCCAGGCGGTAAGTTACCGCCTGGGCCGTGACTTTACCACCATGGCGTAAACTACGTTTACGCCATGGTGGTTGGCGGACTTACCGCCCCATTCCGAGGTTGGCGGGGCGGTAAGTCCCCAATCCCCATTTACCCTTCCCCATTCCCATTTTTGCCCCATAGGGCATAATGGGAGTGGGGAAGGCGTTAATTACGCCACCGTAAATTACGGTGGCGTAATTAACTCCATGGTCCCTTAGCGCCATGGATTTTAACACCTGCTAAAAGCAGGTGTTAAATCCGCCATGGCGCTAAGGGACCTCGTACTCAGGCGGTAAGGGTCGGCGCTGTTTACGCCGCCGTAAAACCCTTACCGCCTGAGTCGTAATGAGGCCCAGTGTTTACTAATGGACTCCTATGCAATCTCCCTGGTCTTGACCACGTGCAAAACCAAGCTGGACTCCACAGGAATCCAAGTGTTGTACACATACATGAACATGTCATTGGGGCGCAGAACCAGGTATAAAATGCGGTTCAAGATTATAAACCCCATATACACAAGAGGGGAAACAACATCACACATGTAAGAAATTGCGATGAGTAATTGCTCTAATCCGAGAAAGCATTTTCATTTTAATAATAAGTACTTTCCATAGAGCGCTTGCTGCCACAGTGTGTATGTTTCGCGGCGCTATAAATGACGGCTGTTATTGGTGCTCAATTTGGTCGTGGTTATAAAGTCAGCCACGGCGGCCGCCTCGAGCACCCTGCGCCCTGGTTTTGATGCTTCGGGCAGTTCTTTTTCACACGCTATTCTTGACTGGAGGAGATTCCAGAAGGTCACCAGATCCACGCAGATTTGACAAACGAATAAATGCTTTGGGGGTAAGGATTTCGTCCAAAAAATTGGAAGGGGAAGAGGTCTTTCTCGCCACAAGGAGGAGTATGACCTTAAAAATGCGCACCCCTGAAAGCTTCATAGGGCATACATAATAAGGCTTCTCTCAAACTTCCCGCAGTGTTGTTGATCCCGGTTGTTTCTGAGTGAGAGGTTCTTCAGCAAGTGAGACTGTTACATGTCGCCCGCCCCCTCCCATTGGATGCAGTCTTCCTTAGGTAGACCCCGGGCTCTCCGCAGGACGGGTTGCCGTTTGCTGTTCTTGAGGTTAAGACTGGGAAGTGCACAGGCTGCGAGCAGAAGGTGCATTGCATTTATGCAACACTAGGGGTGCCCTTTCGAACGGAAATGACACACGCAGGAAGTGGTACATTTGAAAGGCAGCCCCAGGCGAGAGTGCCTTTGCAGTATAATGTAATGAGTAGGGGTCTTATGTAGCGCCACGTATGAGTGACCATTGGATGTAGGGGTAGAATGATGAGACATCGGCCTTAATTCACAGAGCGTTTTCCAGTGGGGGTTGCCATTATAAAACCCTACTGTGAATTAGGCCCATAGTGTAGTGTTCAGTTATTGACACAGAAGCCAGCAGTACGTTATGTTATGTTATATTCATTCATATAGTGCACAGCCGCCCGAAGGCGTCATGGCGCTAGTATGTGAAAGAAAGCTTCTTTATTGATATCTAACGGCCCTGCTCTCCCTCCGACATCCACCTCTCCAACCACCTTCCTCGAACTGGACCGACATTTCTCACACTCACCACACACCAAGCATTCCAACACTCACGCACTCAACATTCATCAGGAACACTCACACAGAAGCACAGTGTATAAGACACAACACCCCCCCTTCCTCCAACCTAAAACCAATGAATAATAAAATGTATAAAGATAAAACCAGAATACAACACAGGACAACCGTCCTTGTAAGAGGGTTCCAAAACACACTACAGGGAACCGACTCTTTAATGTCAACTCATGAAATGGTCGTTTGACCAGACCAGAGGCTTCCTCTTTCTTCCTCTGGAAACCCCTTGGCTTGTACTATTGCCATCTTCCTCTAATCTAGATTTGGGAATAGTTTCTTCCACCATGCTGCTTTCCTGCACTGCATCCAAAAACAGCCTGCTACCATTCCACTCCATGTCACCAAAACCCTCAACACCCACAATCGCACCTTCCCATCTCCATCTACTCACACGATCCATGTTCCAAATTGACCCATCCAGCCCCCTGACTGCATTATGCAAGATCTCCTTGACTCTTATAGGCTCGGAATACTTTGATTCCCCCTTCCTCACCAATCTTCCTTTCTTTATCCTAACTAAATCACCAGGCACCACACGTCCCCGCACGGGACGACTAATCACATCTTTCTTCACATCACCATTGTGTTCACTGTTTGCTTTCCTTCCATTCACCCACAAGGGATTCAACACAGTGTTGGGCTCTCTGCCTCTCATTAACACAAACAGGGACTTTCCTGAGTTAGCTCGAACAGACATCCTACTACACCAGGACTTTTCCTCAATCACCCTTTCTACTGACATGTGTCGGACAGCTTGCTCTACAGGCTCAACATCCCAAGCCATTTGGAACAATAATCCACCATGACAATCGTAAATCTATTCTCCCTACCCAGATTACAATATGGGCCAACAATGTAAATTCCAATCTGTTTCCATGGTTCCTATGGTCTACGCATAGTCACTGGTTCCAATTTACTCACTCTACAACTCTTGTGTAAGTTTTGACAAAATCCAACAACATGTCAAAAATCTTTCAACTTTAAGATCTACACCAGGCCACCAATATTTAGACCACACATTCCGCGTTGTGCCTGTTGAACATGGGTGTCCTGATGCAGCCTCTCAAATAATCCTTCTCTAAGACTCTGAGGTGGTATCAACTTATCCCTCCTCACCAATAAATTGTCTTCAATGGAGCACTCATCCCTAACTTCCCAAAACTGGAGTCATCCCTCATTCACTAAAACGTTATGGAGCCAGCCTCTTACTGTATACTTCATGACATTGCACAACACCACATCTCTCTGCAACTTAATCCACTTCTCTCTAGGAATCACAACCAGAACTGCTGCAACAACCTGCCTTTCAACAACGTGCCCCTACCCCTCCAACTTCAGGGGCAACCTTGAAAGGAAATCAGCCACCTTACTCCTATTTCCTGGCACATACTTGACTTCAAAATGGTAGTCCTGTAGCCTCCAGCTCAGCCTCGGAAGTCTGGGCATTGCATTACACATCCCCCGCACTGATAGGACTTCAATGAGATGCTTGTGATTAATACAGACTGTACACATATACCCCCACACATACTTCCTAAAATAGCTTACCACCCAAACACAAGCCAAAGGCTCTCTCTCAATTACTGAGTATCTACACTCTACATCAGTTATTGCTCTGGATGCATGACAGATGATTCTTTCATTTCCGTCCTCCATTACTGTTACCTCTTTGATCGTAGGCGCGCATGCGCGAGCCTCGTTCTGGGCAGCACATGCGCAGATGTAATAAAGACGGTCCGTGCGGCAGTTGCCGCCGGGACCCGAACAGCTACAGATTTGTGTCCGCCTATCTCTTGGTATGCATACATGTGTGTGATTGCGTGGGGTGGTCCGAGGCACGGAGGCACATATCACATTGGCGACAAGGACGGATGCGGAAAGGGGAACATTCTGACATGCGCGGTCGTGTCAATCACGGATCTTCACCCTTAAAGCAACCCGGATCCGACACGAGTGATGGCGGCCATTTAAAATTTCCAATGTGCGTGGCAGTATCGGCCCGCGAGGGTGCTCGTGCACTGCCCACGTGCTAAGGAAGTTTAATTTCCTCCATTTTGGGAAACCCTGTGGTCCTCTGATCCAGAGGACTACAGACGTAGCTGGTGGGAAGATATTTCTTCAAGGTTGGGAGCTGCAAGAGCAATCCAGATCCTCATCCACAGCCAGTGCCAGGTGGCAGGGCTGACGTCCATCACAGCAAGGTGCAGCCTATTCAGCGAGGTATGTCTAATGCCGCGTGGAATCAGGTTTGCGGCCTCCAGAACACAAGGAGGTGCCTGTGCGACCTGTGAAAATGACGGACAGCGACCTTGAAGCACCCACAACCGCAAGATCGGCACAACTTCAACATGGCTCATTACAGCCAATGCAGGAGTTTGATGTATCTGGCCCACCATCGAAACTGGGCCCCAAGTGGCTCCTATGGATCAAGAAATTAGACATGTTTTTTGCGGTGACTGGGGAGACCGACAATGATGCCAAAGTGGCGACACTACTCTATTCGGCAGGTACGGATGTGCTGCGAATCTACGAATCACTGAACCTGCAGGTAGTAATTTATGCGGCTGTCAAAACAGCACTGCACAATCATTTAATTCCCTTATCCAATGTTGACTTTAACAGATTTCTCATGGGCGGGGAGAAACAGCATGATGACGAATCTCTCGACCAATTTTGCGCACGTCTGAGACGGTTAGCAAGCACCTGCAGGTGGGACGACGATGAAGTCATGATTCGTAATCAATTGATCCAAGGGTGCAGCTCCAGCAAACTGCGAAGGCAGATCCTGTGAGAGCCAGGTATGACATTGACACAGATTTTGGACAATGGCAGAGTGTACGAGCTCGCTGAGAGTAGAGGGGCGAAGATGGATGCCGCAGTGCACCCAGGCAAAGTCGAGGAGGCATTTGCAGTAGGGAGACAAGCATCGTCAAAATTCCGCTGGGGCCAGAAACGTCATGAGGCAGCACCTACACACGGTAACCCGGCTGTGTGTCAGTACTGTGGGTATGATTTGCCTCACTCGGAAGACTGTCCGGCGAAAACTAGAGTCTGCGGGAGATGCAACACACCAGGGCATTACGCCAGGATGTGTCGAGCAGCTGCCCCGGTGACAACGCAAAGGGGGCCAGCGAGAGCAAGTGGAGGAGGCTTCAGGAGGCAACGAAGCATTGCCTCGCTGGAGCAGGACACCCAAAGGCTGAAGATGGTGGAAGAAGAAGAAGAGGAGGAACAAATATTCTTGATCTCAAATATAGCCACGGGAACAAAGAAGAGGAGAGAGTCCACATGCGTCGTGGCTATTCAAAGTGCCCCTACGCAAGTACTAATCGACACAGGGGCTTCGGTGTGTGTACTGACCACTGAGCACTATGAAGCCATTCCGGGCCCACCCCCGCTGGACAAGTCCAGAGCTAAAATATTCTAATTTGGGAGTGACACACCCCTGCCGATTCAGGGTATGTTTGTGGCGCTTGTGACCCGTGGGACCAAAACTATCAAAGCCAGATTCTTTGTCACTGATGTCAGCCCGCACTCGCTGCTGAGCTGCGCCACGTCGGAGGCACTGGACATTGTGCACTTCGCGCTGGAGGTGTACTAAGTGGACGTCGATAGGCTCCTGGAAAGGTTCTCCAGCATTTTTCAGGGAGTGGGCAAACTGAAGGCAGCCCCAGTGCGTTTGCACATTAATGACACCATTCGGCCCACAGCGCTAAAACATCGAAGAATACCCTTCCACCTCAGGGCGCAAGTCGAGTAGGAGCTTCAATCCCTCGTCGAGATGGACATCATTGAACGAGTGGAGGGGCCAACTCCCTGGGTCTCGCTCATTGTCGTGGCGCCGAAACCTAAACAGCCTGGAGCCGTCCGCATCTGCGTAGACATGCGACTCCCGAATGCTGCCATCAAACAGGAAAGGCATCTTACGCCCACGCTGGGCGATATTGTGGGGGAGCTACAAGGGACCAAAGTCTTCTCCAAGCTGGACTTGAGGTCAGGGTACCACCAGCTAGAACTTCACCCGGACTCGAGGTATATTATAACTTTCACCACTCATGAGGGCCTCTTCCAGTTCAAACGCCTCAGCTTTGGCGTATCCTACACAGCTGAAGTCTTTCAAAATGCCATGAGAGGTGCGCTGGCTGGCCTGAAGGGCATGCTCAATATGAGCAATGACATCTTAGTGTTCGCAGCGTCCCAGGCCGAACACATGAAGCGGTTTAGTCCACCTTGCAGAGGCTGAAAGTTCTAGGCCTAACCCTGCATCGAGGGAAATGTGAATTCTTCAAGGATCGCATTGGGTTCTTTGGATTAATTTTTCATGCGAGCGGGGTATCGCCAGACCCGGAGAAGATAAAGGACATCCGCGAGGCCGCTGCACCCCAGTCTCCCACAGAAGTGCGCAGTTTTCTGGGGATGGTCAATTACTGTTGCCGATTCATAAGAGGACTGGCGTCCCTATCGGAACCACTCCGGGCTCTGACAAAGAACAATGCCACATGGGTCTGGGAGAAGAAAGAACAGGAAGCATTTTTGGAAATCAAGAGGGCTCTCTCTGACCAGGACACAATGGAATATTTCGACCCCACTGCGGAGTCTGAGATAGTTGTCGATGCCAGCCCGGTGGGGCTAGGAGTGGTGCTCATGCAATCTGACGCCAGGGGCGACATGCGCCCTATTGCCTACGCGAGTAAGGCCCTCGCGGATACTGAAAGGCGTTACTCGCAGATTGAGCGGGAGGCATTGGCGATCTTGTGGGGCTGCCAGCACTTTTGCCTATATATCCTTGGAAAACCGGTGACGGTTGTGATGGACCACAAACCACTGTTACCTATCCTAGCAGTTGTATCTTCGAAGCCTCCGCCTCGGATCGAGCGCTGGATGCTTGCTCTCATCGAGTACGGGGTGAAGTTGATGTACCACCCTGGGAAAAACATTCCAGCAGACTACTTGTCCCGCCACCCAAACTATGAGAGAGGGCAAGGCCCCAGCAAAGTAGTAGAGTGTGAAGAGTTCGTTCACAACATCGTTCAGAGTGCAATGCCGATAGCGCTGTCGAGAGAAGCGGTAGCCGAAGAGTCGACGGCAGACAAAGTGTTCAAGATCATTCAAGCCGCGATACGGAGTGGGGAGTGGAAGGAAGTGATCCAGAACAACACCAGGCGAGAGGACAGGGCCCAGAGAGACCTTTAAGCTCTCTGGAGAGTGCGAGATGAACTCTCGATTTCAGAGGATGGGTTACTAATGTGAGGGCGACGTCATCCCACAAGTGCTGAGAGCCCGGGTCTTGGAACTGGCCCACACCGGCCATCAGGGGGTTGCAAAGACAAAGGTGTGACTGCGACCAAACGTCTGGTTTCCAGACCTTGAAAGCCTGGTAGAACTACAAGTGCGGAGGTGCCTGCCATGTCAAGCAGTGAGCCCGGTGGAAAGAGCGCCACCCATCAACTCCATGGAAAGAAGTGAAAACCCCTGGGGCACAGTCCACGCCGACTTCGGATCAACCGGGAGGGGCATGTACTTTTTGGCTGTGGTCAACGAATGGTCGAGGTTTCCGGAGGTGGAGCTGGTGGACTCAACAGCAAGCGACCACACCATCTTGGCTCTAGACAAGATGTTTGCGACCCATGGTTTTCCAGAAATCCTGTGCTCGGATAACGGTCCGCCGTTCATGGGGAACCAGTTCGCACAATACATGGAAGAGAAGGGAATTCATCATAGAAAAGTATCTTCACTCTGTCCCCATGCTAATGGGGAGGTGGAAAGACTCATGAGAACACTTAACAAAGTCTTTCGAATATCAGCAAACGGCAGAGGAGAACTAAAAAAGAACTTGGCTGAGTTCCTCAGGGAGTACCAAACAACACCCCACCAGTCGACAGGCGTTGCCCCGGCTGAAGCCTTGTTTGGACGCTGCCTGAGAGGGCTTATTCCGGAAGTGGAGGGCCACGAGCCAGGGATAATTGACAACGAAAAGGTCCGACAGGAGAGAGCAGTGAGGAGAGGCCTGCAGGAGAAGGAGGTAGCGGTAGGAGATTCGGTACTGGTGAGAAACCGCCGGCCGGAAGGAAAGCTGTTGCTTCCCTAAGAGCCACAGCTGTGGACCGTCAAACACGTAAAAGGGTCCATGATAACCGCTGCCAGCGAGAGAGGGACAGTCACCCACAAAAAGTCCTTCTTCAAGAAGATAGAAGCCTCGGACCGAGTGGAAGAACCGGAAGAACCTCCTTCACCAGAAGAGAGAGCAGAGACTCCTGAGCCTGGCACCCCAATGGACATGCCGCCACATGATGGGACACCGCTGCCGACCCTGAGGAGTAGCAGCCGGTAACCAGTGCGACTGGGTCGCAAACTACCTGCCCACCTGAAGGACTGCGTCTTGGACTCAGAAGACTGAGTCGACGCCTGAGTCAGGTCAGCGACCCACTTTGGGTCAGTTTACAGTTGTAATGTTAATGTTGGTTTTCTGTGTAAAGAAAAGGAGGGATGTTACGTCTTTGATCGTAGGCGCGCATGTGCAAATGTAATAAAGACGGTCCGTGTGGCAGTTCCCGCCGGGACCCCAACAGTTACAGACGTGTGTCCGCCTATCTCTTGGTATGCATGTGTGTGTGTGATTGCGTGGGGCGGCCCGAGGCACGGAGGCACATATCACAATTACCTGTGATAACACTGCCCCCAGTCCAATACCACTCTCATCCGCAGTCAACTTAGGTTTGTTTCCATTCACAAATCCTCCAAGATTCATAGACTCACACAAACTGTTCTTTATACACTTGACTGATCTCTTGCAATCTGCATCCCATTCGAATTTACTCTCCTTCTTGAGCGATCTCCTCATAGGCTCTGTCAAGCTAGCAAAATCGCTCACAAATGTATCATAAAATTCACACAGTCCTAACAATGACCTGAGCGTCTCCTTATTCTTTTGATCTAGCGCACTCATGATGACTCTCATGGCATCAGCCTTGGATTTAGTACTGTCACCACTGACTACATGGCCCAAATATTCCACATCAGGTTGTTTAAACCTGCATTTACTGTTCTCCACTTTCAAACCCTTCTCACTCATTCTACTCAAGCATATCACACAACCTTCCATTGTACCCCCACACTCCCTTTACAAACACAATGATGTCTTCCTGGTAGAACAAGGTCTCCCTTAACCCTTCAGTACTTTGGTCACAGACCTCTGAAACACAGCAGCAGCAGATGCCAGTCAAAACTGCATTATTTTGTAGCGGTACATGCCGAAAGGGGTGATAAAAGCCATCAGGCTCCTGCAATCTTCTGTGAGGTTGATTTGATGATAGGCGTTAGACACATCCAACCTAGTGAACTGGTCTGCCCCCTCAATGAAGTTCAACATCTATAATATTATGGGCAGCGGATATCTGTCCACGAAAATACTCTTGTTTAAGCCTCTGAGATCTTTGCATATTCTCAACTGTCCATTCTTTTTAACCGTGACAACAATGGGGCTCATCCATTTGGATGATTCAATCTTTTCAATTATCCCTTCATTCTCAAGTCTATTTAATTCTTGCTCCACACTTTCAACCAAGGCAAAAGGAATTGACCTTGCTTTTGTATGTGCAACTGGAACCGCTCCTTGTTTCAAAATAATCTTATGAGCATACTTCTTTAACAGCCCCAACTCCTGATGAAACACATCACCATTATTTTTGTTCAAACCCTTCGTCGTACTTGGGTTGCTGCTCTTCACCAATAACACAGGCTCATCCTCACACAGATCCAATCTTATCCTTAACGCAGCCTGATCTCTCAAGCCGAGAACATTTACTCCCTTTTTTGATAAGTTTACTTTGATCTCCACCTGATAACCTTTGAACTGTACTATACTCTTGATCCAGCCCATGATGTGAATTCTTGATTCTTCAAATTCTCCTCGATTCTTGATGTCAGGTGGACAAACTCTCACACTCCATCCCTGGTACTTTAGTCTTTCCCATTTTCCAGCAGTAATGAAGGTGTATGGAGAGCAACTGTCCACCATAACTGATAACTTCCAATTTTCAATCACTATGTCACATCTCAGACATTTTAATTCTCCTTTTCCTGGTTCAGGTACTCTTCTACATGCCCCTCTTCTGAATCTGAATCTTCTTGTACCAATGACACCTTTTATTTTGTTTCTACAGACCATGGCAAAATGTCCCCTCATCTTACAAATTGCACATGTCTGGTTAAAAGCCAGGTAGTTTTTTCAAATAGGCATAATGTCCTACTTTGCCACACCTGAAGCATCTATGCATATCTCTACCCTCATTTTTTAATCCTGTTCTCCTCATACTTTTCTTACTTTCTCTACAATCTTGATCTCTTGACTTCTAATGTTTTTCACTTGTCTCATCATCCTCTGTGTTGTCTCTCTTTCTTCTTACTACATTCACAAGAGATTGTTCTCCTGACTCTTTCTCTGCTCGGCTCTGATTCCCACCTAGTGCTTGTAAGACGTCCATCTTCTTATTTTTTATCTCTCTGGCACACAAGTGTGTGTGTTCAACTCTTTTCTCCATCGCCACAGCCTCATATAGTGAGGAGTTTACCATCATCCACAACCGATCTTGAACTAGAGGGCCTTTGGTGTGAATGATGATCTGATTTCTAATCAATTAATCTAGTGTGATGCATGCACCAAATTGGCATGTGTGAGCTGGCTTCTTGAGTGCAGAAACATACTCTTCCACTGTCTCATCCTCTTTCTGAGACCTGGTGTAAACATTGTATCTATTGATGGTGATATTCATCTCTGTGGCATAATATTTATCAAATCGACTCAATGCTTGTTCATATTCATCAATGTCACCAGATTCATCAACAGTCAATTCCGGCAACTCTCTGTATATGCAATGACCCTCGAGCCCCAAATCATGCAATAATAGCACTGTCTTATTTTGTGGTGATAAACCTGCCTGTTCAACAGTCTTAATATCATTTTTCCAATACTCTTTCCATTCTGGCCATAATACATTTGGCTGATCGGGATTCGGTAGGAAATTGTCTGTGGATGCACTGTGATGCCTTGCATATTGTGCTGTAATCTTCCTCAAAGAAAATATTTTCCTTTCATGAAAATTATCGGCATTTACTTTTGGCAAAGTATTTGGATATGTACTCCAGGGCACGCTATTGCTTCTCTCCTCTTTTCCTTTTTATACATTTTTTAATTTTTCTTTTTTTAAAAAAAAAAAATCACTGGGAAGAATGCTGATTGCTGTCTGAGCCCTGGGTTTCTCTTATTGCTACACACAATGGCAGCACATTGTACGATATCCAAGGGTGCTTTCCTCTAAACGTGTCCACAATGTCATTATCCTTAATGCTTGCACTGGGGGCCCGGCTACATTTCTTCATGCAAATCAGTGTAGCTGCGTATGCTGCAACTTACCTTTCTTTACTTATCTTTGGCCCTGAGACCCCCAATCCGATACCACTAGTTTCCCATCCTAACCATTCATAACCAAAGGCCCTGCACTCCCTCCGATATCCACATCTCCAACCGCCTTCCTCGAACTCGACCAACATTCCTCACACGCACCACACACCAAATATTCCACCACTCAGGCACTCAACATTCGCCAGGAATCTCACACGGGAACACAGTGTATAAAACACTACACATAGACTGGGGTTAAGTTATTATTTTAAATTAAGATAATCTCTGGTGTAGTACTGCAATGGTTTTGTATTTAAGCCAGCTCAATAATGCAATATCTTGTTATCTTAAAGTCTCACCCTCTGAATCACATAGTCCTCATTTGAATAAGGCAATAAAAAATAAAGGGACCATCCCATGGTGATTGCTCTGAAAAAGGCTGATTTGCACGGAAAGTAAATTAAATGAGCATGTTTTACTCCGATGCGCATACCAGCAAATCAGAAGATAACGTGAGCATCTACATTTACACCTGCTACTTTATACCAGACTGACAAAGTAAAATCGGAACAAGCCTGGCGATGTCTGAGGCATCTCTGTGATGCCTTAGCCACAGCTCTGTGAATCCCAATTGCATATGAGCATCTCACAGAAGCTACAGGCAACTCACACCGGCTCCAGGCATCTCAGATAGTCTCCTATCATCTTGCAAATGATCCAGGAACATCAAATAGGCGGAGGGCATTTCACACAAGCTCAAAGCATCTCACAAAGTGTGACCAATCAACGTTAGGGCCACCAGTGGTCCAGGGATGAATATCGGTTTCTAAACCACCAATCAACCTCACACCTCTAGCACAGCAGAAGTGGCACGAACAGATTGGAAACACAAGAAAATTATAAACCTCCTTGTCCATTTTTGGTAACATGGACGGAACGGCATGCTTATCTCTGCAAGGTTGCAACACAGTGAAAATCCAATTATTACCCAACGATAAAAGGGACTGTCCAGTCAAGGTTTTATACAAATATCTACTTTATTATTATTCAATAGACAGTTCTTGCGCACTACACAATACAACCTTCCTGTAAAGGAATGCGGAGGACAGACAGTTTCAAGAAGAAAAAGGGATGCACTCTGGATAATGAAAGGAGGGTAGTTGGTAAAGTAATTAATCTCAATAGTTCAAGGATACTTGGTTTCAGCACAGGGGGAGTAATGGGTTGTAGATTGTCACTAGGGGCCTTCGGAGAAGGACAAGGGGGACAGAACCACAATGTACCTTGTTCTTGTAGAACTACTTGGTGCTCAAGAGCATCAAGTCGGTTTCAGGGTGCTTTGCAGATTCTGCAACAGAGTTCAAGATGGGAGACAGCTGTGGATATCAGGCGACAGGCAGTTCGGCGAGCGAGGCTGGGTGGACGGCTGCAGGGTGGCCAACATAGCGGCTCTGAGGCAGGGATCCTTGTCTCAGTGCTGGTTGGCAGGTCTGAAGCACATTTTGAGGCTTCTCGGACAGCGTGAGCAACTGTGGCATGACAGTAGTCATTAGTGCAGTTGGTTGCAGCTCGAGCGGCTTGACTGCCTCGAAAATGTCCTTTAAGGTGGACACTGGTTGATGTTTATCGGTGCACTCCTCCTAGTTACTTCACTGGGCTCATTTCTTCCTTTAGGGCGGATAACCGAAATCTGAGGAGTGTTGCACGTAACAGCCTTGTCCTTGGTTTGCTTCAGAGATTCTCTGGCACTTCCCACCTAGGAAGCATGCTTATAGATCTTAGCTGGACACACTGTGTGCTGGCTGGGTACCGGTTCTGGAGCTGCTGCAGGGTCCTCTGGATTCAGTATCTCCCTCTGTTCCCCCTGAGGTGTTTAGGGGAGGGATCTTGTGTCCCTCTCAGAGTTTCTGGCCTTCCTTCACTGGTGGAAGATGTAAGGCAGACTCTACCTTCAGTTAGGGTCCCAATGAGTTCTTCTTGCTACTGCTTGCAAAGTATTCAGATGCTCTACCAAAAGAGGGGCTCAACCCTCTTTTAAAGACAAATGGACCCCAGTAAATGGTGTAGGCTAAACCTACCTTAATGAACCAATCCTGGGTTCCCACCAACAATGTTATGTTATGCGTAAGGTCATAAACAAAGTGCTTTGCAACACAAAAGGTAAAGGGGTGAAAACATGTACTACCAAGTCCCACCCATCTTCCTGTCTGTTTGGATCAAAAGGTCTCTCTGGTTAATTGAGCTATCTGTGGTTCCTGATTAAAGGCAGGTCTCTCTTGAAGTTGTAGCGAGAACAGACTTTCTGTCTCCATCAAATCACATACTCCTACCCTCTGAATGGGCTCCCCGTGTGGGATTTGCCTACTGTATACAAATGTATCATACATGACAGATCACTGCCCTTGATACTGAGGGGCAGGAGCTGGCTTCAGGTTGACACAGTGCACATCAAAGGTTGTTGGGGGGATTTCTGTCTTTTGTTAGCCTCTGCAGCAAGGCCCCATGTGGGCCTGTTTGTGGTATACTCTTAGTCTGCTAGTTACGTGTAATTGCTGCCACCATTTCTGCAGGGCCAACAAAGCATAGGGCGGATCCATGGAGCCTTTGTTATTTATTTAAGCTGGTCATGGCAGGAGGATGGCATTGCCCTCCGCCTTTTCAGATGCCTTGATATACTCCTGGGTGTCAAATTCAAACTAAATGCGACAGGGAGGACTGTGCCTGTAGGCTGTGTCCACTCAGATTACACAGGTCTATGTGTATGTAGTGCAGTGAGCATGGGAAAATGTGTGCAGATTAGCCCCACACATTTTCCAGAGGTTGACCTACCCTCATTCAATTTCATATACCATTTTAAAAAAGCTCAGGTGAGCACACCACCACTGTGTCGATGTTCAGGTTCCTCACACAGAGACTGCAGTCATCTCACAGATGCTCCATTTACCTCGCAGAAGCTGTGGGCATCTCACACAGCCTCCGGGTATCTCGCACAACCTCCAGGTATCTCACACAGGCATCTCAGAGAGGGTACAGGGATGCCACAGAGACTACAGGCATCTCATACAGGCTCTGTGCATCTCACAGATGCTCCAGGGACATCACAAAGCTCCAGGCATCTCACGGATGCTCCAGGGCATCTCACGCTGGCACCAGGCATCTCGCACAGGCCCTGAACATCTCACAAAGGCTGTAGGCATCTCACAGAGGCTGCACACATCTCAGAGATGCTCCAGTCACTTCACATAGGTTCCAGAAGTCTCACAGATGTTCCAGAGACCTCTAACAGGCACCAGGAATCTCACACAAGCTCCAGGCAACTCACACAGGCCCAAACATCTCACAGAGGCTGTGGGCATCATCTCATATAAGCCCCATGCATCTCATACAGTTGCCAATCATCTCGCATAAAAGCCAACAAAAAATGTCCCCACAGGTTACAGTCTATAGATGATACGGTATCTAAATTACCTACACACACCTCATTTTCACTACACAAAAAAGCAAATAAATGAACCACCAAATGATATTAAACCAAGGAGAATGCCAAAGTAAAGGATCACTACTTTCTGGGTGGGCTAATTCGTAATTCCAGGTGGTGTCCAGAATTTTTTTTATTTTATGTGTTCAAAATAACATTTTGTATGTAAATGGTGGCACACTCGATGCCATTAAAAAGAACATATCATTCAGTTTGTTCACTCAACTGCAAATAAATTCTAACTAGAGAATTCAAAAATACTTTTCTTCATTTAATATAAAACATAAAATAGTCTTTTGTACATGAGCCTCAACCGCACCTTACAGGGCAATTAACAATATTCTTTTAAAGTAGGCTCAACTTGAAGTATATTGCATATCACAAAAAATTACCAACATTTGAATAAATCATACATCAATATAACGATTGGATGTCAACAAACAAAACAGGAACATCTGTGAAATCAGAAAAAGCAAAAGTAATAATGAATAAATAAATAAGGGAAGAGAAAAATACTTCCCAATGCATAACAATTTCACTAAGTATCACAAGAGTTCAATTACTCTCCTCCATTGGGGGGTGTTGTTAAATGGCTCAGTTTACACTGACCTTCAAATTATGAAAGTCCAAACCCTACATAATCTCCAACTGTGCCAGAGAGGTGTTCAATTGTTATTCTTTGTGGAGATTGGAGGTAGTTTGCTAGTGTAAATTAATCCATGTATAAGCACTAGCCCATTGTTTCTTACAATTCTGCTCGGGTCATCTCGCATAGGCTCCAGGACATCCGAGGGACCTCACAGAGGCGGCATACATCTCACATGGGTTCCAGGCTACTCACATAGGCACCACACATCTCACAGAGGCTCCTGTCACCTCATATATGTCCCATGCATCTCACAGAGGCTACAAGGATTCCACAGAGGCTGCAGGTATCTCAAAGATGCTCACGTCACTTCCTGTAGGTTCCAGAAATCTTGCAGATGCTCCAGGGACATCACACAGGATCCAGGCATCTCCCACAGGCTCCAGGCGTCTCATACAGGCTCCAAGCATCTCTCATAGACTGCCAGGATACCACAGAGCTCTGCAGGCATCTCAAAGATGCTCCATTCACGTCACATAGGTTCCAGAAATCTCACAGATTTGTATTTATTTGATTATTTATGTTTTACATTTATAGAAGCGCACAAAGCCTGTGGGCTCTAGGCACTGTTACATACGCTGATCTTGAGGGTAGGCTGTTGCTGTGAGAGTGCTTGGGGAGGGAGGTGAAACCAGTAAGTAAACAGAAGAGAGGGGAGCTGGAGCCACAAGCTCTCTTGTGTTTGAATCTTGGTGTACTCAGGCTATGGTTGACAGTGGATCGTAGAGTTCTGCTGGGCACATGTCCCTTTTCCTTCTGGCAGAAGTATGAAGGCGTGTTGTTGGACAGGCATTAGTGGGTTATGGTGAAAAATTTGAAGGAAATGTTTTCTTGGACGAGGAGCTAGTGGGCGGATCTTCTTGCCCCAGAGATATGATGGTGCATGCTCAAAGTAAGGGCGGCACGGAGAGCATGGTTTTGAAAGATTTTAGTTTAGACACGTTTTTCCCAGTGGTGCCACAGAGCAGGGCATTGCAGTAGTCCACTTTAGATAGTACAAAGGCCAGTGTGATTGTTAGGCAGTTTTCAATGGAGAGGTAAGGTTTGCAGGTGGAGATGAGTTTAGTGCATAGGCTGTGGTTGAGGTGACATGGTTGACATGGCGAGTCATGGTGAGAGATGCGTCAAGATAAACTTCCTGTGTTTTTACAGAAGTGACGACCGGGATGGGATGGCCATCGATGTTGAAGTGGCTGAAGGCTGCATCAAGCTTAGCGTGATCGGCGAGTGATCCAAGGAGCAGTAACTCTGTTTTGTCGTCGTTCAGACAGAGGTTATGTGAGGCCATCCAGATTTGGATAGTTTCATGAATGCAGTTTACTTTGGCTGTGCCCTGAGTGCGGCTCACGGACAGGGGAATGAGTATTTACTAAGAAATTAGTATTTGATGCTCCTGGGACCTCACAGATACTGCGTGCATCTCACAGCTGCTACAGGAATCACAGAGAGGCTGCAGGCGTTATCTCATATATGCTCCATTCATCTGACACAGGCTCCATGCATCTTACTTTGTCGCCGGAGCATCTCACAGAGGCTCCAGGTATTTCAAAGAGGCTCCAGGCATCTCACAGAGGCTGTGTGCATCTCCAGATGCTGCGTGCATCTCACAGAGGCTCCAGGCATCTCACAAAGGCTCCAGGCATCTCACAGAGGCTGCGTGCATCTCCAGATGCTGCGTGCATCTCACAGAGGCTCCAGGCATCTCACAGAGGCTGCGTGCATCTCCAGATGCTGCGTGCATCTCACAGAGGCTCCAGGCATCTCATAGAGGCTCCATGCATCTCACAGAGGCTGTGTGCATCTCCACATGCTGCATGCATCTCACAGAGGCTCCAGGCATCTCAGAGAGGCTCCAGGCATGTCACAGATGCTGCGTGCATCTCCAGATGCTGCGTGCATCTCACAGAGGCTCCAAGCATCTCACAGAGGCTCCAGGCATTTCACAGAGGCTCCAGGCATCTCACAGAGGCTGCGTGCATCTCCAGATGCTGCGTGCATCTCACAGAAGCTCCAGGCATCTCACAGAGGCTCCAGGCATTTCACAGAGGCTCCAGGCATCTCACAGAGGCTGCGTGCATCTCACAGAGGCTCCAGGCATCTCACAGAGGCTGTGTGCATCTCCAGATGCTGCATGCATCTCACAGAAGCTCCAGGCATCTCACAGAGGCTCCAGGCATCTCACAGAGGTTGCATCTCATACAGGCTCCATGCATCTCACTTTGTCTCCAGAGCATCTCACAGAGGCTCCGGGCATTTAACTCTCTCACAGAGGCTGCAGGCATTATCTCATACAGGCTCCATTCGTCTCATACAGGCTCCATGCATCTCACTTTGTCTCCAGAGCATCTCACAGAGGCTAGAAGCACCACACTGGTTAACAGTTTGAGAGGCTCACAAGCATTTCCTGGTTTAAGTGAGTGCCAATCTTGAAGTGCCCGCCCTCAAAATACTCAGAGAGATATTATGAACAAGGTGGGAGTGATAAAAACCTGTGGTATTTTAAATGCCACCTATATGCTTTGAATGCAACGGGTATCTAGTGCATGGTGTTCATTGACAGGAGTGCACGGGACAGGTTATTTACCACATGCTTTGCTTTCATTGCACTCCATGATGCAAATATGCCATGCAAACCCCACTCTTAATTAGGTGGTATTTGCCCCCTTAAGTGCCAAGGACGAGTATGCTCATCCTTTTTGCAAAGACTTGCATAATAGCCTGGCAGTGAAGCAAGTGTTGTATGACCTGGCTGGATGATAGCGATTGAAATGCTGGCTGCCGAAGCCGCTATTCATGTCTGCAAAGTAGGAGCATAAGAGGAGCCTAAAGGCCCACCGCCGAGGGCGACAGGTAAAACAGTGGCCATGCTTCCTCAAAATGTGTCCGGCATCAACATTAGATTGGTCAATCCCATCCAATTGAGCCGTTGGGGCCTCCAGGGAAAAGCTACAACCCATCGCCATCAAGAGCTGCTCAAGATACGAAAGAACCGTCCATTCTGGACAGCAAGAGTCAATGGAGGTCCTAGTTGTGTTCCTGCATAATTAGGCGGGGGAAACTGTATGCTTCCACTTGTATGTAAACGGGTCCCCGCCTCTGAATTTTCTTTATTTGCATGGCGGAGTGCAAAAGGGGAGTGTAAAAAGGCAGCGTACGTGCGTATATGCTGCCCATTTGCCCGCTGCCGTACAAATGATTATGCTGCCTGCCATGCATGTATGGCAGGCGGAGTTTAAAGTGGACCCCATATGGCTTCTGCCTGCTTTCTGCTGGAGTAAAGAGCAGTCAGACTCCAAAGGAATCCACGTGATTTGTGCCAGCATGAAAGCCCACACAAGTGCAAATGCTGTAATATGTCTAGGGCGCAGAGGACGGGGATGGTAGAATCATAAGGTACGATCTGCCACTCCTCACCACCATACAAATAAAATAAAATGGGGGGTGACGTGAATGGAAGGCGTACAAGCCTTACACAAGGCTCCAAACAGTGGAGAAAGTTCTGAAGAAGCACGGAGACCCTTTAGGGCGATCGAAACACACAGTGAGAACATATGTAGTAGGGACCAGGTCTTTTTAGTGCAGACTGTCACGTTGAGAGCAGAAAATCACTGTAAGGAAATCCACCTACAATACATATTTTAAAAAAGTAAGAAACTCTTTTAGGAAAATGGGGATACTTTTTTGGGGGGGGACTGGGTTGGGGATAATGTGGAAAAGAGGGCAGTCCCCCTTCATGTGTTTCTGATGTGTTGAATTGAACTAAATTGGAAAATGAAAACATTTCAACTGAACAAAAATTGGCAGTAAAAACACATCGGGCCTCATTATGAATCCGGCAGTAGCCGTGCCGGGCTGCCGCCGGAGTCATATTGTTTCTAGTGTCCGTCAATGGGGACTTACCGGGGCATTTCAGCCCCAGCGGTCCCGGGAATTCCCCATTGCCGGGCACTGGAAAATATTACTCCCCATTCCCATTTGAGTCCTATTGCTGGTGCATCCTTCAATGTCTGCGAGCGGAGCGGGTGCCGTTCCGCCCGCCAGGTCAGACCTGGCAGTGGATGAAAGGTTTCAGGGCCTCATTAGGAGTCTGGCGGTAGCCGTGCCCTTATTAAGGGCACGGCTGCCACCGGTAATGATTTTTTACGGGGCCCATGGAATGGGCAATTACCGGGTCATGCCGACCTTGGCGGGCCCGGTAATTGCCCATTCAATGGGCCCCGTAAAAATTGATCCTCATTCCCATTTGAGCCCCATAGGGCTCAATGGGAATGTGGAGGGAGCTAACAACGGGAACGGGCCCATTAATAACCGGCCCGTTGTTAGCTCCCTGGTCCCCTTGCGGGACCCAGAAAGGACGTCTGGTTTTAGGGAACCTCGTAATAGGGCAGAGTGTGTTTAACAGCACTGGCAACATTACCAGTGCCGTTAAACCCATTCCGCCAGCCTCTTAATGAGGCCCCCAGTGTTTTTAGCTGATAAGGGGCGTTGTTGCGGGAGCTGGCGCTGTCTTTTGGAGATGTGGGCATGAGTGGGCACTGCCCTTTGTGTGGGCCTCTGTTTTTGGTTGGCTAGGGTTGGCGTGGGCACAGCCGTTTTCCTATGAGCAGCATATGTTCTGGACTCCCGTGTCGCTTCCCTTCCTCACTGCATGTGTCCCCTCCAGCACCCAGGCCTGTACACCGCTCTGCATCCCTCTCTCCTCCGGCCCCTGGGAACCAGCTGCGCCGCGTTGCTGAGAATGACCCTGTCATGGCGGCCTCCGGAGTGTTATTGTTAGTGTTACATTACATGCCCGGCTCCCAGGCAGCGCCCTCCTGGGGGTCATAAACAGCAGAGGTCACGCCCTTGTCAATGCTCGGGACGGCCTCCAACCTCCCAAATACTTACAGCAGCGCTGACTGTTTTCGTTTTGATTTTAATTTTTCAATGAGGGTTTGGAATCTTTACAAGAATGCCCCCTGTTCCCCTCCCTCCAGCCCCCATGCTTTTATGAGAGGAACAACATCCAATGCCCGGCTATTAAACTTCTTCTCCGCTGGCAGCGCCTACTTTCCTAACTATCGATCAGAGGACACCAAGCGCTATATTTATATCAGAATACACGAGTATTACCATCAGCTCAGGCACTATCAGGGTGTTATTTGCGCATCATCCGCGTGAGCTGTTTGTTTCCTAAGATAAGGATAGTAGAGTGTGTTTAGTGTACAACCCTCCATAGCAGGCTACACAAATATGACGCCTGAGTTACTTCAAACATTTCTGGGTTCATAGCTGGAAACTAGTTTGCCCATGCCTACTCGTTTTTGAGGCTCATTTATAAATGTGCATACTGGATTTCCCATGGGGACAGAACTCGTATTTACCCTCACAACACGCGACTGGTAAAAGGTGATGCACGATTGGGCCTCATTACGAGGCTGGTAGAATCCGTGCCTGTAGTACGGCTGCTGCCGGTATTCATTTTTTTCCGGCGCCCAGAAAAGGGCAATTCCCGGTCATTATGACCGTCCCGGACCCGGTAATTGCCCTTTTCTGGGTGCCAGAAAGAATTCTTCCCCATTCCTATAACGATACCGATGCTACCATCATGTTCTGCTCGCGGGTGCCAGTATGGCCACTAGGTCAGATCTGGTGGCTGCAAAAGCACCCACGAGCAGAACTCGTAGTTTGCCAGTATGGTAACGACGGTACCAGCAAGCTTACCGGTACTGTTTCTGTACCGGCAAACTCGTAATGAGGCCCACAATCTCGAATTTCCATGGAATCCGGTTTATGGTTTGGAAAAATGTCCCGCCCACACGCAGACTCGGCAGATGCCATCTAAATGCCCCCCCATGCACCTCTGCATAACACCCAGCTGCACCCTGCCCGCTCACGGGGACAGCAATTCGCTCCACATACAAAATCTCTTCCACATGCAATGTTTAGGTATACAGTAACACTGTGGTGCCAATCGATAAGTTATCTGCATGGAAAATAGGGTACTTATGCATGCAACTATGCGCAAATCCTCCTTCGTCAATTCGTGGATACGAATGTGCTGTACTTTCCGTGGATTTTGTGCTGGATCGCCATGTCTGTGTGAGCCGTCGAGGGCCTTGCGCGTGACTTGCATTTATGGCCGGGGGAGCGAGCAAAGGTAGCTGATCTGGCAGTATTTTGCTTTGCGTGTGGGGGTGTTCTGGCCGCGACTTGCGAATACGGTTACTTTGCGTGAACAATTCCATGAATACGCGAGGCACGCATTTTTTCTTCTGCGGGCAGGCTCCCGCCGTGTCTTTCTTGCACGCGGCCCTTGAGCGATTTCTGAACAAAATTCCATGAATGGGCCTCCTTATGTGGTAATCTGGCTTTCCAAAAATGGGGAATAACTAAAGTGTCCTCATGACTTTGAATCATGCTTACCCTTCAAATTACTGAATGTTTACAGTACATGAGATTGGTAATACTGCCAAATTTGCAATGTGGTGCTTAATCATGTAGCGTGCCAGCTTCTCCTTTGACAGCTATACTTTCATACCGAGTGACACTTTGCTACTCCCGTGTGTTGTCTTTTCACTGGTCACTGGGACGCAATGCCTTCTTTTATGCAGTCCTGGCACCCAGGGGAGTTGGTAGGTCTGGAAAAGATCCGGGGCTACGCTAATTTTGGGACAGTCGGAACTGGGAGCTAGCAAGCCTTTTTGGTTGTAACCCCTGAGCTTCTATCCGGGGCTATGACCAAAAGAACCTGGGCTATACCCCCTCACCCCCCCCCCTAACAACGCCTCTGCTGGCACCCCTTGAATATGGTCCACTCTGGCACTACATTCACTTTCATCTGTCAGCACCGCACTTATCCTCAAGGCACTTTCTAAGTGTTCATAACACTGAGCTGTACTCTTTTCCCCTTCACAGTCCCAGCTTCATAGTGTTACGACAGTGAGAAGAAGGATGGTGGAACTGAAATGCATGTATTACCCACAGGGAGTATTCATTTCACAAAGGTAAACTCTTCCTGCCATAGTTACAACACCAAGACAGATCAGTGAACAGCGATAAACTGACTGGGCCCGATTCATGGAAAAGTGCACATTTATCCCGCAAAGGCTGCACACCGAGAACAACGCTGCATGAGCCAGTGCACAGAATGAAAATGCACGCTGCATGCATTCATAGAATGGTTTGCGCAAAGTAACCGTATATGCAAGTCACGGCCGGAACGCCCCAGACACGCCCCATACAAAGTAAAAACAGCCAGAACAGCCACCTTTGCGTACTCCCCCGGGCGCAAATAGATGCTCCATTCTAACAGTGAGTGTGGTCCCCTGCAAGTAGGCCTGCATCTCGGGGACCGTGCACAGGGCCCCCTGTAACTATTACGGGCACCCCGACAACATATGTACGATACTTGGTAAAACTCTGCAAATCTCTGTATGAGCCCCGTAAACCGGTCCTGCATCCCGCTACATTGCCTACGCACACCCCTAAGTCAGATCGGAACCACAGATGCATGCACACACCCCTGAATCGGACACCCAATCTTACCTCTGCATGGTGATTCCTATGCGCAAGTGTCTCTATGCCTGCCTTCGGGTGGTCGATTATATGTTAAATGTTAAATGTTAAAGGTATTTGTACCACGCACCGTCACCAACGGAATTGGTCCCCAGGCGCTCAGGCGGATCTGTAAACGATAAAGGTGGGATGGGTTAGTAAGGTGAAGAAGGGAGAAGGATAGTGAGCTGAGTGGTGTTCTGTTGGCAACTTCAACTCGGTATACACCGGGTGCTGAGCTTTGGTGCGGGTATCGGATCGGAGTCAGTCCGCTTGTGCTGTTGTTCCGGATTATGTGTTGTTGCAGTGTTGTGAAGTGCGTGCGGCTTGTTGTGCGAGAGATGGTTGTGTGAGTTTTTTGAGTGAGATAAGTATGCAGAGTTTGAGCTTATATTGGTTAGTGGGTTACCTGACCTTTACCTTGCTACCATTCACAGTTCTGTCTGAGTGTGGCACTTGCCGGCCCTCACATTCCCATCCAGACGCGGCGCAGGCCAACGCTCAGGACTCCATCCAGGTGTGGTCATGCCAACACTCACACTCCCACCCAGATGCGGCGCAGGCTAGTGTCTGGAGACCCATCCAGGTGTGGGCATGCTAACATTCACACTCCATCCGAGCGCCACATAGGTTGGTGTTCACAACTCTAGGTGTGGCCCATGTTAGCATTCACATTTTTCTAGGTGCGGGCATGTTGTCCTTCAATCGATCCTATCCAGATGCGACGCAGGCCAGCGTCTATCTAGATGCGTCTGCCTGTCTGGATATGTTCGTCCGGTACGTGCGAGTCGGAGAGTAAATTGGGCTTTCGTGTGGGTCTAGGTATGTGGTCAGTCTCTGCAGCCTTCCTTCGTGACTATTTTCCATGATGTCTTATGCTCTGTCGAGTGGTTGGTTCTTTGGTTTGAGTGTTTGTCCAATTTGAGAGTGGTCGAGGTTGGAGTTATTTTTGTCATTGTTTTAGTGTCTGGGCATTCTAGTGCGTCTCCGGTGTGGTTATGCTTTGAAGAGCCATGATTTGAGGAGTTTCCTGAATGCTAGGTGGTTTGTTGTATTCCGTATATTCTTAGGTAGGTCATTCCAGGTTTTAGGTGCCTGGTGAGAGAAAGACGATCCTCCGAGTTTTTTTCTGTTGTAGGGTTTTTGTTCCAGGCTTATGTCGGTGCTTGATCTTAGTGTTCTTGTCGGTTGGTGTAGGCGTAGTTTGTCGCTTAGGAATTCTGCGCATTGTTTGTGTATTGCTCTGTGCGTGATGCACATGGCCTTGAACTTTATTCGCTGTTTCAGTGGTAGCCAGTGTAGTATTTTTAGCGCGGGTGTGGTGTGTTCTCTTCTGGGTAGCTTCTGGAGGAGTCTGGCTGCTGCATTTTGTATCCTTTGCAGTTTTCTTAGAAGTCGTTCGGGCATGCCCAGGTATAGGCTGTTGGCAGAGTCCACTCTGGACAAGATCAGAGCGATGATGGTAAGTGTTTTGTTGGCGAATGACAGGAACGGTAGGATCCTTTTTGCTGCTCGCAGGAGGAAGAAACATTTCTTGATTACCGAGTTTACTTTTGGCTAGAGAGTGAGGTTCTTATCCATCAGGACCCCTAGGATTTTTACAGTTGATGATGGTTCTGGTGTGGTGCCGAGCTCTCTTGGCCAGGGGATGTAGTTGATGTCTCCTCCCTTTTTTGAAACAATCATTATCTTTGTTTTGCCTGGGTTGATTTTGAGATGGTTGAGGTTCATCCAGTTGAATATATCGCAAAGGCAATTCTCTAGTGTGGTGTTTTCTTCTCGGATGTCTTGTATGTTGAAGATTATTTGAGTATCGTCGGCGTAGTTGTAGCATGTGACGCCGTGTTTTTTGATGAGTTTGATTAATATGTACATGTAGATGTTGAATAGAAGCGGGGAGAAGGATGATCCTTGTGGTACTCTGCACGTGGAGACTCTGGGTTTGGATTTACAAGGTTTCATCCATATTGTTTCTGTTCCGTTTGTTAGGAAAGATTTGATCCATAGGAGGGCAGTGTCTGCTATCCCTAGTCCTTCTAATCTCTTTATGAGGATGGTGTCGTTGACAGTGTAGAAGGCTGCAGATAGATCAAGGAGGATCAGGGCGGTGCTGTTGTCTGAGTCTGGGTTTGTTTTTAGGTCGTCCCATATTGAGAGGAGAGCCGATTCTGTTCCTCTCATAGGTCTGAAGCCAACTTGTGCCTGGTCTAGTAGGCAATGCTCTTCTATGAATTCTTGGGTTATTTGGTAGACATACGTTTCTAGCAGTTTGGCTATGTAGGGTATGTTGGAGATGGGTCTGTACTTAGATAAGTCTTCTACGTTTCCTGTTGTGTCTTTGAGGAGTGGCTTGATGTAAGCCGATTTGAAGGCCTGCAGTACTTTACCTGTTGAGATTCAGAGGTTGAGGAGGTTCCTGTGGTATTCCATGGGGGTTCCTTGTTTGAGAATTGTTTTGTATATGTCCGGGGGGCAAGGGTCTTCAGGAGAGCCAGATTTGTTGCTTTGGTTTACCAGTTTGACGAAAGCCTCAACTGATATTTCTGGGAAGTTTTGTAGCTTTTTTGCGTTTTCCTCGTTTGTGTTGGTGGGATTGAGCTGTGAACGCTTGGTCTGTTTTGAATGGTGTGTTGGATGGAGGTTATTTTGTTTTTGAGGTGGTCTCCGAGGTCCTCGCAGAGTTTTGTCGATGGGATTGGCGTGTTGTTGCAGGCCGGTGGGTTTTTTATTTCGTTTATGATTTTGAATAGTTCTTTTTGAGCGTTTGGTGCTCTGAAGATTCGGTTGTCGTAATGTTTCCTCTTCGCTTTTTTGTATTTCCTTTTTATAGGCGCGGATCTGTTGTAGGTGTTTCAGTTTGTTTGCAGTGTTGTTGTTGTTCCTCCATTCAGATTCTAGTTTTCGGTTTTTCCTTTTCATGGCGTTGAGTAGTGGGGTGAACCATTTTGCTGCAGTTTTCTTGCGTGATGGGGTGAAGGGCTTTTCTTTGGCGATGTCGTCAAGGGTTGTTGTGATCCAGGTGTGGAGTAGGGCAACTTTTTTGTCTAGGAAAATTCTGTAGCGGGGAAGGCAGGGAGGGAGGGATATGGAATACGTCGTCGGACCATCCCATCGAAAGAACGTTACCAGGTAAGAGTAACTTGTTCCTCGAGGGGATTGGGTCCTCCGACATATTCCATATCTATGACAGACTCCCAAAGCAGTACCAATGCAAGGCAGTGGGAAAAGAATTTAGAAAACAGAAATGTAGAATGCCCAATCAAATTGCGGAGTAAAGGACCGCCTTGCCAAAGGCCAGATCCTGCTCCCCGGATGGAATCGAGGGAGCAGTGACGTACAAAAGTATGTACCGAAGCACAGGTGGCTGCATCACAGATGTTACGAATAGGAACACCCCTCTGTAGGGCAGTAGAGGCAGCCATACCCCTGGTATAATGGGCCCGCAAGCCGACCGTTGGGTCCTTACCCGTCAAGCGTTAACACAGAAATAGCCAGAATAATCCAGCGAGACAAAGTCTGTTTCGTCACAGCTTGTCCCAAACGCTTTCCAGCGTAACCAATGAAGAGTTGATCATCCACTTTGACCCGGTACATGCGTGAAATATAAAAGCTTAACGCTCTCTAGGATCAAGCCTATGGAGCCTCTCCTCTTCCTTACCAGGATGTGGAGGAGGATAAAACGCCAGAAGAACAACCTTCTGGCCTAAATGAAATTCCGACACCACCTTCGGAAGAAAGGAAGGACGAACTCTAAGGACAACCCTGTCCTTATGAAACACAGTGAAGGGTGGCTTAACTGAAAGTGCCTGTAACTCACTCACTCACTCTGCTAGCGGATGTGACCGCAACCAAAAATACAGTTTTAAGAGTTAACAGTCTCAAAGGGCATGAATGCAAAGGCTCAAAAGGAGCACCCATCAGAAACTTGAGAACAAGGTTCAAATCCCAACCGGGCACCTGGAAAGGTGACGGAGGGAACACATTAGTGAGCCCTTTCAGAAACTGAGAAATTAAAGGAATTTTAAAATAGGAACACTCTTCAGACGAGCCCTTAAATATGGACAGCGCCGCCAGGTAACCTTTAACGGTACCCACTTGCAAGCCCCTGTGGGCCAAAGAAAGCAAAAAAGACAGAACCATGGGAATGTTGCATGCAAAAGTATCCACATTCTGAACCCTGCACCAGTCGCAGAACTTACGCCAACGGCAATGGTACAGGGACTTTTTTGCTGGCCGTCTGGCCGAGAGAAACACCTCCATCACGTCTTCAGGGAGGTCCCTATCCTTATACCTCAACCTTTCAGAAACCAAGCGTGAAGGTTGAGGGATTTGACCTCTGGATAGAGAACCTGACCCCCCCCTCCCGTGAGAGCAGATCGTCTCGGTAGGGAAGACGACGTGGAGGGTAGATGGACAAGTCGAGAAGGTCCGGGTACCACGTCCTCGGGCCCACGCAGGAGCAATGAGGATCATCCGGGAACCGAACTCCGTAACCTCCGCAGTACTTGCGGGATGACGGGGACCGGAGGAAACGCGTACAGCAGTGGGAATGACAACTCCACCACAAATGCGTCTCCTAAGGCTTCTTTTGGAGGAAATTCCCGCGAGCAGAACCTCTCGCACTTGTGGTTGACACTGGAGGCGAAGAGATCCACTTGAGGGGTTCCTCAAAGGGCGAAGATCTCCAGGAGAATCTCCTGAGCCAACTCCCACACGTGAGAGATCACGCTCTGCCTGCTCAGAGCGTCCGCCATCTCGTTTTCGTCTCCGGCCAGATGAGGGGTTTGCGTGGCTATTTCCCCGCCGAGAGGTTGCACGCTTGGATCCATGAATACATATCGTTCCACGCTATAGTGAGTGTGCGGTGGACTGCCTGCGGGCCATCCATTGTAACGGCCGCATTTTCCCTTGTTCTTCCTCATTTTCCATGTTCCACACCCTAACCTGCCCTCTGCGCAAGCCACACCCATGCTCTGCGTGGTGTCTCACACAAGGCACCCAGCCTCTTGCAGTGACATGCTGAGCCTGCGCAAAGTTCATGCTAAGTACAAAAAGATGCTGTGCTTTTAATTCTCTGAATTGACAAATAGGATTTTGCGTGCAGTTTAGCTCCAATAGGCCCAATTTTGTGCCAGATAATTCCATGAATTGGGCTCACAGTGTTGTATATGAATATACTTACTAGTCATGTATGCCTTCTGTGCGTGATGAACGCTCGTGTCAAGAAACATCTAAGGAGCACAGAGACAAAGGTGTGTGATGCGAAAGGAAAAGCCAGATGGGGAAGGAAGAGTGTGGTCGTTAAGGGATGAAGATCGGAGACAAAGCCGCTCATTGCAAGTTCCCCGGTATCCCGCTGGTAATTCCGGCAGGATACCAGGGGACTACCATACTGTCTCTGCTGCCCGATATCCCAGTTTTACCGGGATATTAACGCCGGCGGAGACGCCAGTAAATCCCCATTCCCATGGAGCACAATAGGACTGCATGGGATGGGGATGCCACAATCACCAGTAATACCAGTGCCGGCAGCAATTGTCTGCCGGTAAAGGCCTGAATTACGGCAGGTCAGACCTGCCGGTAGATCACAGCCCCTACCGGCAGATTTGGAGTTTTTTCACTGTAGCACCTTATTTCCAGACAGGCAAACTCATAATGAGCCCCAATATGACTTCAAGATATTTTCACACCAGACAGACCGATCCAGGAAGCCTGCATTCATTCATTTATTTTTGATTATTAAAGTACCAGCCACGAACTCAGTCACTTCATAGCACTCAAAGCGGGAAGAGGGACACATATATGGGAAGGAAGAAGGAAAGTGAGGTCTGAACCTTGGAACCTTCAAGGGGCACGTGGCCAGTATGAGCGTGTTCCAGTGTGTGGGGCTGAGTCAGCATAGGCCCTGTGCATTGCAGAGGAGCCACAATAAGGGTGATTGACAGTGCACTCTGTGGACATCATTACGAGGTCCTCTCGCGGGACCCACTCTGGACGTCTGGTCAGACCAGACGTCCTTTGCGGGTCCTGCGAGGGGACCAGCATGCTACCAACAGGCCCGTCATTAACGGGCCCGTTGTTAGCATGCTCCCCATTCCCATTGAGCCCTATGGGGGCTCAAATGGGAATGGGGATGGTCGGGGGCCGGGTTCCCTGAATGTGGAAATACCGGGCCTTCCAAAGTCGGAATGGCCCGGTATTTCCCCATTCGGGGACCACGGACCCTGAACCGAGTTTGGAGGCAGCCATGTCCTTATTAAGGGCTTGGCTGCCTCCAAACTCATAATATGGCCCAATGTCTCCAATTGGATTTCAGTATTTTGCAGCTGTGTGCATTTGTATCAGTGGATGTTGTGCACCTTTTCCCTTCCATCCTTGAAGTTGTAAACTCTTCTTTCTGTTTATATGTGAGCTTTTTGTTGCCACATTCTCACGAAGCACAACATGACTCCGGAGCGATTGGCCTGCGAGAAGGCGCCAAAGGAAATGATAACATGCATTCTCCACTGTGCTACCCCAAAGAGCGGGCACGCTGGACCTCTGGGGCGCCCCAAAGAGCGGGCACGCTGGACCTCTCAGTCATCCCAAAGAGCGGGCACGCTGGACCTCTGGGGCGCCCCAAAGAGCGGGCACGCTGGACCTCTGGGGCGCCCCAAAGAGCGGGCACGCTGGACCTCTCAGTCATCCCAAAGAGCGGGCACGCTGGACCTCTGGGGCGCCCCAAAGAGCGGGCACGCTGGACCTCTGGGGCACCCCAAAGAGCGGGCACGCTGGACCTCTGGGGCACCCCAAAGAGCGGGCACGCTGGACCTCTCAGTCATCCCAAAGAGCGGGCACGCTGGACCTCTGGGGCGCCCCAAAGAGCGGGCACGCTGGACCTCTCAGTCATCTCAAAGAGCGGGCACGCATGGACCTTTGGGGCACCCCAAAGAGCGGGCACGCTGGACCTCTGGGGCGCCCCAAAGAGCGGGCACGCTGGACCTCTCAGTCATCCCAAAGAGCGGGCACGCTGGACCTCTGGGGCACCCCAAAGAGCGGGCACGCTGGACCTCTCAGTCATCCCAAAGAGCGGGCACGCATGGACCTCTGGGGCGCCCCAAAGAGCGGGCACGCTGGACCTCTCAGTCATCCCAAAGAGCGGGCACGCTGGACCTCTGGGGCACCCAAAAGAGCGGGCACGCTGGACCTCTGGGGCGCCCCAAAGAGCCGGCACGCTGGACCTCTCAGTCATCCCAAAGAGCGGGCACGCATGGACGTCTGGGGCACCCCAAAGAGCGGGCACGCTGGACCTCTGGGGCGCCCCAAAGAGCGGGCACGCTGGACCTCTCAGTCATCCCAAAGAGCGGGCACGCTGGACCTCTGGGGCGCCCCAAAGAGCGGGCACGCTGGACCTCTGGGGCACCCCAAAGAGCGGGCACGCTGGACTTCTCAGTCATCCCAAAGAGCGGGCACGCATGGACCTCTGGGGCACCCCAAAGAGCGGGCACGCTGGACCTCTCAGTCATCCCAAAGAGCGGACACGCATGGACCTCTGGGGCACCCCAAAGAGCGGGCACGCTGGACCTCTGGGGCGCCCCAAAGAGCGGGCACGCTGGACCTCTCAGTCATCCCAAAGAGCGGGCACGCATGGACCTCTGGGGCACCCCAAAGAGCGGGCACGCTGGACCTCTGGGGCGCCCCAAAGAGCGGGCACGCTGGACCTCTGGGGCGCCCCAAAGAGCGGGCACGCTGGACCTCTGGGGCGCCCCAAAGAGCGGGCACGCTGGACCTCTCAGTCATCCCAAAGAGCGGGCACTCATGGACCTCTGGGGCACCCCAAAGAGCGGGCACACTGGACCTCTAAGGCGCCGGCTTTCCGTAATGTCCCCTGGTTCTTATTGTGCACTAAGAATGAAAAGAAACACTTGTGTACAGGCGCGTTATAAATGCCATATCAAATCAAAGTGGAGTCCTGCAGCATAGCAATCGCCTGGCGTGTGGTTGATTGTCATTGCGGACAAGACTGGCATGCATGCCACGGTCCTTAGATTTCATTTCTAAAACCTGACCAGTCTACGATCAGGCCAAAGGGAGGGCCCCCCAGACTTTGTGTTCTGTGCCAGGGGTACATTTTGAGACAGGACCACTTCTTTGGGGAGTTGTCATGTGAAAGAGAATCTTGCAGCAATAAAAACATATTTCACCAAAGAGTGGGCTGAAGCAGAGCTCTGCATTACAAAACTGTCTCCCCTCATTTGCAAGCACATGGATGATGCAAGTTGTCCTATCATATCTAGGCGAGTTGGTGGCACCTTCTGAATAATGAAGCTTGTCTATAGGCGCGTTATAAATAACATATCATATCATATCAAATCATATCAGCACAAGAGCTGAGGGACTATCCTTCAGAATAACAAAAGGTAAGTGTATGGGTTCGTATCCTAGTCAAGTGCGCTATGGTAAATGTAATGGCAAGCTGCGTCACCCCTTCCCAAAGGTCCCACCCATAAAGGCCTTGCGTAGATAATGGTGAGGTGTGGTTGGGATTGGAGTGTCTTGCGCCTCTTGAAATTAGGTAAACTATTTGGTTGACATAGGGATTAATTCAATTTATCCTTGCCAAAATTCTTCCAAAAGACAGGTTATTCTCAAAATAAGTCAGCCGACACGTGTTTCGACCTTAGTCATCCTCAAGGCCATTGTTCAATCAAAAACGAGATATTGACCATGCCTGGCTCATGAGCGACGTTGTGAGTCTATTGTGTCAAATTACATGTGGGTTCCTTGCGATTGTATTGGAGAATAGATTGTGATCAATCTACCATTGTGTATGCACAATGGCTGTTAGTTAATAAATGTGCATGTTCAAATGGATGAGAGGTTCTATCCCCTGAAATCTCTTTGTCAATGTAGACCTTTGTCACCTTGCTGTCTCAGGTCTAAATACCTGTCACGGTTTTATTACACGGCACACTCCAGCCAGGGACTTCTTCCCTGACAATGAATGTGGCGCCCAATAAAGCGCTTCTTATTTTTAATAAACTACAGATTCTTTTTTGAGTAGGCCCCCAACACGTCGCGCACCCAACCTCCACAAACACCCCGTGTCACAATGGACTAGAAACCAAGCCGGCGTGTATCACTAAGATATTTATTAATTTATTATTTAATGAAAAAGGAAAATAGTCAACAAACCGCAGCCACCACAATTGTGGCAACACAAATGCAATATCCTATCTAGAGCGACCAAGTGGAAATGGACCGTTACACTCGCTTTTGTTATAATGACAAACAAGAAAATACAATCAGGTTGAAATGGGCTGTTACCCTCGCTTTTGTTTTAATGACAGAATGGGAAAATACCATCAGGTTGAAAGTCTTAGCACCACAGTTTTACCCCTCCCCCCTGCAACACTTACTCCCAAACATCAATTAAACTTGATTCCCTCGAAGGGAAGGCAGTGGCAAGGAGTAGGAACAGAGAGAGAACATCGGATTTGGGGTAAAGGCCACCACTACAAGCTGGTGACCTAGCAAAGAAAGTGAAAACGCATTTTTGGAACAAAACAGCAGAATGGGGTTTTGATTCTTACTCACAACTCCTAGGGGACAGAATGAAAGGAAATTCAAATTGCTTACACTTTAGGAGATAGGGAATGGTTAGGCAATACTAATCAGCACACCAGGGCAAAATAGGAATGAAATGGGAAAATCGGTTTTGGGAGAAAGCAAATGCAAAGGGTAAATACTGAGGCAAATGGATTTACACGGGGTTTACAATGACAGGCAGTTCAGGGAAGAGGTTTAGCTCACAATTGGAAAATCAGTTTCCAATGACAAGGGCAGAGGCCCATTACAGGTAGACTTCTAGGCAAAAGGGATTGCTCACAATGGAACAACGGTTTGGGTTTTAATAGTCAGGGCTATGCTGATACTCAACTCATTTTCAGGCTTCCCTCGGCCACCTCCTCTCCCTCTCTCATCTCTGATTGCCTAACTGCCATTCAAGACTGGTGTACCGCCAATGATCTCTGTCTGAATGCCAGCAAGATGGAGATCCTATTTCTTGGCACACCTTCACCATCCTTTCGTCTCACTCTCTGGCCAGCCTCCCTTGGCCCGCCTCCTACCCCCACCTGCGAGGCTAAGAACCACATAGTCATTTTTGACTCCACACTTTCCTTCTCCGCCCACATCTGTGAGGTCTCTAATAAGTCAAATTACCTACTGCACCTCCTCAGAGGTACTCTGCCTTTCCTCTCCTTCCCCTAGAAGCTCACTGTCTCCCAAGCTCTGGTTCTCTCTAGGCTGGACTATTGTAACCGCCTCTTTCTAAATCTACCTGCCTCTACTCTCTGCCCTCTGCAACTAATCCAGAACAGGACTGCGAGACTTGTCCTTGGCCTCAAGCCCTGGGATTGTATCTCTCCAGCTCTGAAATCTCTCCACTGGCTCCCAGTCGATGTTAGGATTAAATTCAAAACCCTCTGCATTGTCCACAAGGCTTTCTGGGGCCTGGGTCCAAAATACCTTCAGCTATCCCTCTGCAAATACCTCCCCTCTCGAGCCCTTCACTCATCTACTTCTAACTCCCTCAGGGTCAGTCGTTTTTCAAAGAAACAAGCTGGGGTAGATCTCTGTCTTCAGCTGGGGACTCCCTCTGGAACAGCCTCCCTGCCACTCTAAAACCTGAGGAGAACCATCTCTGGTTCCGGAAGCTTCTCAAGACCTTCCTCTTTGCTTCCGCTTTCGCTCTCTATCTCCCCTGCTGAACTGCTCTCTTGGCACCATGCACCTGGCCACCCTCTTCCTCTGGGCCCAGGTACCTACTCACCCTGCCACCCTCCTGCACTGCCTCCTGGCCACCCCTTGCACTGGTGGACTGTATCTGTGCCCATATAGTTCGCCACAACCTCATTTTCTTCTTTTTTTCTGCACTTATCAGACTTACCCAGTCTGCTGCCTTAAACACAGCACTTTCAGATTGCACTGCCACTGTTTACTGCCTCTACTATCTATTAGTATTATTTATATGTTCTTCTCTGCTCCACACTTTCCACTCTCCCCCTTCCATGCACTTTTACCCTTTCCCTTCCCCATGCACTTGCGTGTTCTCAATGTCACTTGGCCTAGTAAGATCATTTTGTTCCCCCCTGTTCCCCTCCCTTACCTTGTCGCGCTCTGAAACACATGTGTACGCGCGCAATTTAAATAAATTATCATATCATGTCATAATAGGACAGATGCAACTAGGAATTCAATGGGTAAGGCACACAATACACGGACAGATTTGTTTTCAGTTACAAGGAGACTAATTCTTATGAGGCAACACTTTCATGACTATAATAATTAACTACAACACCAGGGAAAATATGGTTGGTTTTGAATGGCAATGATCTTGCACCGTGAATTTCAATGGGGGGATTCATTGATTTACTTTAAAATATACTTAGGATTTACACGGACACTGAGAGGTTTTTCAAAGGAGATACTTCTATGGGAAGGTGACTGAATTACACTGGCAATGTGGGGTTTTCAATGGGGTTTTAAATGGGGGAAATATTGGATGCAATTCTACAAAAATGCAGGGCTTATGCAATTTAGGACTGGGGTTATCTGCTACTTGCAAAGCAAGCCTTGGTTTAGGATTCAGGAAAGCCAGCGGGATCTTAGGACACTCTGGACAGCTAGGGCAAGGGGTCTGGTCACTGCACTCTCAATGATGGTATGGTTCAGCTACCTCCTCTCCGTCCTCCTTCACCTGTCTCCCCAGATCTTTGTCTGTTCCCTGACTTAGTACAACCCCCCTTATATAACACAAATGACATCACTAACTAGTACTCTATAATTACCCCTATCCCTCGGATAGGACACTTTACCATTCCTCTCTCCGTCCCTGGCATGATTGGATCAAGGGAAGAGAGCACCATCTGTCTAATTGCATTTATTACAATTCTTTGTTCTCATGACCACTTTTTGGCAAACACTAGTTATATCTCATAACTTCATAATGACACTAGCCCTGGCCATATGAAATAGATATGCGGTTTTAATGGGTCATAGGGAATTAGGTAAGCCAATCTCCAACTCCGTACCAGGTAGCATGGCCCTTTGGCACTTTTTTGTCATTTTCATAAAATGTTTAACAGTTATGACTCTGCAAATGATCCAGCATGTTCCTAATTTCATCTTCCATCTTGCCATCAACTGTCATATTTGTCACCTGTTCAGATCAGCCAGGAACTAGTCTTAACCAGCCATTTCAGTCCCCAAAGTCCTAGGGAAATGCAATTAGTCTCTTTAAAACCACCTGGAACATACATGCAAAAATCGCATAAAATGAAATTGATTCTTATTCTGATTGCTGTGAAAATGCCTAAAATGAAATCAGTCTTTTAATGTAAATTGAGAGTGTCTTGTTGCACCAGGGTGGGTGGGGGGGTTCACTTCTCCCCCCACAGCCTTCTGTCTTTCTCTGGACTCAGCTGATGACCAGAGATTTTTATGACTCCCTTTGAAGTTACAGTTTGCTCTTTGTAGTGAGTGCAGGAAGGGCTCGCACCTCCTGGTCAAGCTTTAGCCACACTTTGCCTTCTTGGAATTTCCAGGCTCCTGGCAGAGCAGGGTATTATGACACCCCTGCAGCATCACATTTTATTGTGAGATGTCTATAGGATATGTGTGAGATCCAGTGGGAAATGGGGCTGTGTCATCACGAGTCCCTGCCTTCATGCCAGAACAGTTTTTTTCCTGTCGCAAAGGGTCTATTCAAAGGTGACATGAGTTTTGTGGGTTGGACCATAATTTGCATTTGCTTTGGTAACCCCCCCCCCATGCTCCCATCATATTCCCCTGACATTTATCTGTGCAAGCAGTGCCATCTTGTTCCACTTTGTCTTTTTCAAGTCATTTTTCTTTTTGCACGTGTGCAGGCCGTTTATTGCTTTTTATGTTTTTTTATGTTTAAATCCTGTCTTGGAAGTCACAGGATTCTTGGATTTCTCCTTCTTGAGCAAGTTTACATTTGCTGTTGGTCCATTGATAATGATGGGTAGGCCCCCCTTCCACATGGTTCTTTAATTTTTACATGAACACAAAGAAAAACCCAAGCTGTTTCTTTTTTTTTTGTTTGCCGTGTTTAAAGGCCTTCTGTTCATGTGCAAGAGAAAGCAAAAGCTGTTTTTGGGTTGCATTGTATAACTTCTTGTCATTCAGATGAAATAAAAGCAAAACAGAGCCGTTTTTGGTTGCAGTGTGGACATTCTGCTGTTCAGGTGAGGGGGGCTTGCTGTCTAGGGCCTTCTAATGCACCCCACATACCCCCGGCATAATATCATATCATGTCACCACAAGAGCTGAGGGACTGGCCTTCAGAATAAGTCAAATGAGGTATCAGAGAGAATTGCAAACCCTTTGTAGTAAGAATTCTGAGAATCTGTGGCTCACCTGCGTTTGACAAATGGATCATTTTCTTGTTGAAGCTCAATGGTGATGTAAGCTGGAGACTCCTCATATGCTGGCAAAGAAAGTAACTCAGGGCATGACAAAGGCTTAGAACAATTAAGAAGAAAAGAAAGGAGGGTGCAATAGTGATATAAGTCCAGAAAATATCACCGAGGATCAATCTCATGATGCAAATATGATTTAATGATGGCTAACTGTGAATTCTGGGTTCTAGAAAGAGGGGTAAACATACAAGGTTAAAGGAAATAAGAAATTAATATGGGGAGCAAAATAACAATGGGGAAGGAAGGAAGGAAGGAAGGAAGGAAGGAAGGAAGGAAGGAAGGAAGGAAGGAAGGAAGGAAGGAAGGAAGGAAGGAAGGAAGGAAGGAAGGAAGGAAGGAAGGAAGGAAGGAAGGAAGGAAGGAAGGGAGGGAGGGAGGGAGGGAGGGAGGGAGGGAGGAAGGAAGGAAGGAAGGAAGGAAGGAAGGAAGGAAGGAAGGAAGGAAGGAAGGAAGGAAGGAAGGAAGGAAGGAAGGAAGGAAGGAAGGAAGGAAGGAAGGAAGGAAGGAAGGAAGGAAGGAGGGAGGGAGGGAGGGAGGGAAGGAAGGAAGGAGAGTTAACAGTGGAAGGGAAAACTGGGACTGCAGGGGTCTTATGCAAATCCATTGCGCCCTTCCTCCAATTTCCATGGACATGGAATTCCATTGATTGAATGCAATAGGGGTGCAAACAATGAACTCTGAAGAAAGGGTTCCTTTCTCAAGGACACAGCATCATATGTGACAAGATGAGCACTTGATTTCTTTTTTTTAATTTTATTTTTTAATTCAGTGCAATTCAAACAAAAAGAGAATTGCTATTCCAATGAATGTCACAAACCTCGGCAAGGGCAGCATATTAAACCATAGCTACTTGAAGAAATGCCCGAGCTCAGGTAATCCCTAACCGAAGGAATCTGTTATTATATTTAATATCAAATGTATTTACATATATTATTAAATAATATAAACACTTACCCGTCTCGCAGAGGTGGCGCCCAGGTGTTGACAGCAGAACTTGTATAACCTTCGACTGAAACACTATCAAACTGTTTATAGCAGGACTGTTTCTAAGCCTTTGGAATGTTGGCAGATAGGAGACAGGAGAGCATTGGAATGTGATCAGGATCACACAAAGTGAGCAATCAGGGAAGAAAGCAAAGCCTAGAACATGTGAAGACCCCCACTGCCCACCCCCCAGTAACATGTCCTACTAATGACATGAATGGTAATTCTATGTATTTCATTTGTATGAGGTTTTTGCCGGTGTTTAAGGTGCAGTATGTGGACCTTTGGGGAAAGCAGAGGTTCTTTACTCTTTACGGAACGGACAGAGTGAATGGAACGGACAGAGCGCATGAAGCACGAATGTAAATGCTAACCTGCTTCCCAGTTCCCTTTCTGTTGCTTTATATCCGTATCCCCCTCATGTCGCTATAAACCCAGACCTAGGTCTCTATGTGTCCGTATGTCGCTCTGCTCCCTGCCTTCCTGCTCACGTGCCTGGTCTCGGGCACCTTAAATAAACCATCATATCACATCACTACGCTTACTCTCTACTATACACCATCATTCAATTAGAACACACTATAACTACCCCTTACTAACTCGGCCTAGCTGTCCACATACAAACTCGACCCCATGATCACCTCATCACCCTATAAAACGAAGCTAGCGGAGCATATTCCGGCTAATTGCGCACATATGCGTCCTTCAGGCCTAACCCAGCCAGAGCCCAGTCTGGGTGTCTGAGCAGCTACCATCCGGCAATTACATCAGCTGCACACTTATCCAGTGCACCCACGCACCCTACGACAATATCTCTATCTAATGACCAGAACTACAGTTCCCGAGGGCGTTCAACATACCAGCGCTTTGAGATCATACTAATGATATATAGAGCGCTATATAAATGCCAAGTAACATAACATAACATCCACACACCTTCACAAAATAAAATGCCTGGTGAGGCAAATATGTCCATGTAATAATTTCGCTATTGAGGTACTTATCCGCAGGCATGGTGCTTACACGTCAATATAGATTACTTGTGGGGGAGGCTCAGTAGAGGACCTTGAGGGGCTGATTAAAGAAGTCCTAGTCGTGTCTCTTCCTTTTGATTTGCCTGTGTGTGTGCTGCCAGCTTCCCTTCTCAGAAGCACAAGGCATGCGTTCCCTTCAGCAAACACTCTGGTTACCGCTTATATCTATGTTGCTGTTGGATTTTTCGTCTCAGTGAGAATTTCGTCCCACACTGGTCATTTCCCTCTGTGATAGTCATGACGTTTTAATACATATGTAATACATCATAGCCTAGGATTATGTGTGCAGGCGTTGTCCATATTATCTAGAATACGACTTGTGATTTTATCATTAATGCACAGCACAAGAATGTTTGAGAACAAGGAACCATAGACTGACCATCGACAGATACCTTGGTTATTCTGATACTGACACGGATTAACACCCTCAGAGCACAACACACGATTCTAGTGCTCCTTTCTGCCATGTGAAAACAACATAATATTCCTCCTGGATCATGCTTAAGCATTATTACACAGGCGGCGGTGTGGGGGGGGGCATTACTTGGCCAGGTAATGCCCTGCGCCATAGTTACAGGCCTGAGTGAACCAAGGGCCTTAAAAAATCTCTGGGGCATACCAGGCCTGATAATGCCCCTCTGGCCATGCAACATTGCAATTAGTACCCCGGTGCGATCTACTGGGATACTAATAGTATTTTCTCTAGAGTTGTGAAACGGCGTGGAAACTGTTTCGCAACTTGAGAAAAATAAAATGGCCGCCATTGATCAAGGAGAAGAGACAGCAGGTAGTCCCTTCTCCCTTTCCATGGTAGCCAGTCCTGAAAATGAAGGAACTTTGTGGGACGTGGCGTGCATCGGGAGCAGGTAAGTCTGTGTGGGGCTGGTAATGACTCAGCAACGGCCAATGAGTTTGTTTGTTACATGCTCATTGTCGCTCGTCAGATACTAATTTAGAATACTTCCTTTCATGCTCCTTGGCTAAAAATGTTCAGCCATGAACTGTTTCTTTCAGAGGTCATCACCTCCCGCCCTCCCACCCCCACCTCCGCCCCTGTTCAAATTCAAAGGCGCCTTTCAAGAATTGCCCAGAGTGAGGTTGTTGCTTCTTCTGCAATCTATGCGCCACCAGCATTTTACAAAGCTTTGCCTTTAAATACTCTCCTGATAACTAAGTGGGTGTTAAGTATTTTCCAGAACTTGGTGAATTTGCTGGGAATGGAGAGTCCATTAACTTGACAAACACAACATCTCATCACAGCCCCCCTATAAGGTGGGGTTGAAATTAGGCACAATCGTATTATTTTCCTGTAGAACCTGGAGTCACAGTGTCATTCTTAAAGTCATTATGAGCCAGCCCAACCCCAAAGACATTACAATGTCTACAGTGATTCGGAGATGGGGGTGAGAGTGAATAGTCTCCAGAGCCTTGCGGACCAGGGGGCGGGTGAGGTCTGCAGGTCCTGAAATGTGAAGAAGAAAGGTCACACCAGCTTCCAACCATGCCACCTCTCCTCCTATGGGTGCCACCTCTTCTCCTGTAGGTGCTGCCTCTTCTACCAGAGGTGCCGCCTCTTTTCCTGTGGGTGCCGGCTCTTCTCCTGTGGGTGGCGCCTCTTCTCCTGTAGGTGCCGCCTCTTTTCCTGTAGGTTCCGCCTCTTTTCCTTTGGGTGCCGCCTCTTCTCCTGTAGGTTCTGCCTCTTTTCCTGTAGGTGCTGCTACTTCTCCTGTGGGTGCCACCACTTCTCCTGTAGGTGCCGCCTCTTCTCCTTTGGGTGCCGCCTCTTCTCCTTTGGGAGCTGCCTCTTCTCCTGTGGGTGCTGCCTCTTCTCCTGTAGGTGCTGCCTCTTCTCCTGTGGGTGCTGCCTCTTTTCCTGTAGGTTCCGCCTCTTCTCCTTAGGTGCTGCCTCTTCTCCTGTAGGTGCTGCCTCTTCTCCTGTGGGTGTCCCCTCTTCTCCTGTGGGTGCCGCCTCTTCTCCTGTAGGTGCCGCCTCTTCTCCTGTGGGTGTCCCCTCTTCTCCTGTGGGTGTCCCCTCTTCTCCTGGGGGTACAACCTCTTCTACTGTGGGTGTTGCCTCCACTCCTGTGGGTGACTCCTCTTCTCCTGTAGGTGCCGCCTCTTCTCCTTAGGTGCTGCCTCTTCTCCTGTGGATGGCGCCTTTTCTCCTGTAGGTGCTGCCTCTTCTCCTGTGGGTGCTGCCTCTTTACCTGTAGGTTCCGCCTCTTTTCCTTTGGGTGCCGCCTCTTCTCCTGTAGGTGCTGCCTCTTCTCCTGTGAGAGCTGCCTCTTCTCCTTAGGTGCTGCCTCTTCTCCCCTAAGTGCCGCCTCTTCTCCTTAGGTGCTACCTCTTCTCCTGTGGGTGTCCCCCCTTCTCCTGTGGGTGCCGCCTCTTCTCCTGTGGGTGCTGCCTCTTCTCCTGTGGGTGTCCCCTCTTCTCCTGTGGGTGCCGCCTCTTCTCCTGTGGGTGTCCCCTCTTCTCCTGTGGGTGCCGCCTCTTCTCCTTAGGTGCTGCCTCTTCTCCTGTGGGTGTCCCCTCTTCTCCTTAGGTGCTGCCTCTTCTCCTGTGGGTGCCGCCTCTTCTCCTGTGGGTGTCCCCTCTTCTCCTGTGGGTGCCGCCTCTTCTCCTGTGGGTGTCCCCTCTTCTCCTGTGGGTGCCGCCTCTTCTCCTTAGGTGCTGCCTCTTCTCCTGTGGGTGTCCCCTCTTCTCCTTAGGTGCCGCCTCTTCTCCTGTGGGTGTCCCCTCTTCTCCTGTGGGTGCCGCCTCTTCTCCTGTGGGTGCCGCCTCTTCTCCTGTGGGTGCTGCCTCTTCTCCTGTAGGTTCTGCCTCTTCTCCTGTGGGTGTCCCCTCTTCTCCTGTGGGTGTCCCCTCTTCTCCTGTGGGTGCCGCCTCTTCTCCTGTGGGTGCCGCCTCTTCTCCTGTGGGTGCCGCCTCTTCTCCTGTGGGTGTCCCCTCTTCTCCTGTGGATGGCGTCTTTTCTCCTGTGGGTGCTGCCTCTTCTCCTGTGGGTGTCCCCTCTTCTCCTGTAGGTACTGCCTCTTCTCCTGTGGGTGCCGCCTCTTCTCCTGGGGGTACTGCCTCTTCTCCTGTGGGTGCTGCCTCTTCTCCTGTGGGTGTCCCCTCTTCTCCTGTGGATGGCGCCTTTTCTCCTGTAGGTGCTGCCTCTTCTCCTGTGGGTGTCCCCTCTTCTCCTGTGGGTGCCGCCTCTTCTCCTGTAGGTGCTGCCTCTTCTCCTGTGGGTGTCCCCTCTTCTCCTGTGGGTGCCGCCTCTTCTCCTGTAGGTGCTGCCTCTTCTCCTGTGGGTGTCCCCTCTTCTCCTGTGGGTGCCGCCTCTTCTCCTGTAGGTGCCGCCTCTTCTCCTTTGGGTGCCGCCTCTTCTCCTGTGGGTGGCGCCTCTTCTCCTGTAGGTGCCGCCTCTTCTCCTTTGGGTGCCGCCTCTTCTCCTGTGGGTGCCGCCTCTTCTCCTGTGTGTGCCGCCTCTTCTCCTGTAGGTGCTGCCTCTTCTCCTGTGGGTGCTGCCTCTTCTCCTGTGGGTGCCGCCTCTTCTCCTGTAGGTGCTGCCTCTTCTCCTGTGGGTGTCCCCTCTTCTCCTGTGGGTGCCGCCTCTTCTCCTGTGGGTGTACCCTCTTCTCCTGTGGATGGCGTCTTTTCTCCTGTGGGTGCTGCCTCTTCTCCTGTGGGTGTCCCCTCTTCTCCTGTAGGTGCTGCCTCTTCTCCTGTGGGTGCCGCCTCTTCTCCTGGGGGTACTGCCTCTTCTCCTGTGGGTGCTGCCTCTTCTCCTGTGGGTGTCCCCTCTTCTCCTGTGGATGGCGCCTTTTCTCCTGTAGGTGCTGCCTCTTCTCCTGTGGGTGTCCCCTCTTCTCCTGTGGGTGCCGCCTCTTCTCCTGTAGGTGCTGCCTCTTCTCCTGTGGGTGCCCCCTCTTCTCCTGTGGGTGCCGCCTCTTCTCCTGTAGGTGCTGCCTCTTCTCCTGTGGGTGTCCCCTCTTCTCCTGTGGGTGCCGCCTCTTCTACTGTAGGTGCCGCCTCTTCTCCTTTGGGTGCCGCCTCTTCTCCTGTGGGTGGCGCCTCTTCTCCTGTAGGTGCCGCCTCTTCTCCTTTGGGTGCCGCCTCTTCTCCTGTGGGTGCCGCCTCTTCTCCTGTGTGTGCCGCCTCTTCTCCTGTAGGTGCTGCCTCTTCTCCTGTAGGTGCTGCCTCTTCTCCTGTGGGTGCCGCCTCTTCTCCTGTAGGTGCTGCCTCTTCTCCTGTGGGTCCCGCCTCTTCTCCTGTGGGTGGGGCCTCTTCAGAACATCACATACCACATATAATTTAAAAAAAAAAACTATATTTATTAATCACATAAAAACATATTAAACCAGAAATCTGTGCCCATAATTCATATTGGGCTTTCATAATGAAAAAAGCACAATGCAAATTGTAATGCTAATATATTCTATTCAGTACACTAACTGTGTGAGCAGAATCACACAAGAGAATGACGGAGGGGCAGAATTACCGCCGGGTGAAGGGGATCACAAATACGCGGTCATTCATACATTTTGAACAGTCAATGTAGAGTGTCAACTGGCTAAAGTGAAAATAGTGCATTAGAAAGCCGCTGGGGGAAATTCTTAGTACAAAGTGTCACTTCAAAAATGTATTAAATATCATATTCAATCGAGAAAAATTGAATCAAACATATGAGTAAAGTGCATAGAGTCAACTACAAATTCTAGGGACAACAATGGTACATGCCAAAGTTGTCAACCGGTCGATCTTTTAGTCAGTAGTTACGACAAATGTATGCATCTAGTTGAAAATACTGATGCACGTCTTCCTCAGGATGAAGCAGTCTAATCAGACAGGTGCTGACCAATGCTCAGCATACGTGATTCATTCTAGAATAAAAGATGTTCTTGATTTTAAAACCAGCATTTTTCTGTAAATAGGACATGAACAAAAACAAAACAAAAACAATATGTTAAAAGGATGTCCAGAGGGAGCCAAAACTATCAGCACATTCAAGACACAGTTCAGTAAAATAAGTGGTGGAAGGGAGAACGAAACATATATGTACCATGTTCTCAACCAGATTGTGGAACCTCGTCAGATAGCTATTTACACTAGCGAGTAGAAACCACAATGGACAGCCACCAATTATTTAGTCTGTGGAGACAAAACACAGACAAGTAAATTAATTGGGCTTACACAACCCCTAATTCAAGAAAAAAACGTGAGAAATTCGGCTAAAGGCCCAACGGCGCTGGACTGCAATTATTAATAATAATGACCTCACGCGGACATGCAAAGGATATAGATTGCTCACCTGTATGTCTAAACGGGACAGAATCTCAGAATTCCAAGAGACGGTATAATTAGTCCTGTCTTTCATTTAATACAGAAACACTGGTTCCATTCATGGACATTTGTAATTCATCTACTCAATGGACATGTGAGGGAACTGTAAGGAGACATAACGCACAACCAAACAAAATGGTCAGCGTATAAAGGCTAACTGCTGTGCATGTAAATATAGCAGAAAAAGAACGACCAAACTGACTGCCAAAACGCAGCCGCAATGGTGGTTTTTGAAATAACGATCATGAGAGAGAATCAGCTAGACCGCATCAAAACTAGACTTCAGCCAATGGAGCCTACTAGTCAACAGCAAACTAAAATTAGCTGGAGAGGCTGGAGCCCGACGGATGAAACGTATACATAATGCTGTTAGATATTCGGACCCACATCGCTGCTAGTCAATGAGACCATGCCACTATTAAAGTGGTGCATGTCGCAGTGCAGCGGTAGCAAAACCGCAATGTCAACTGTATGGAAAAAATGGTTAGTGTTGCAACTTACCCGAGTGCCATAGCCATGAAACAAACGGCACAGCCTTGCTGCGCGGGCTGTGAGAGTAAAGGACCCACAAGGTCTAACGGATGTAAAAATAGCTGACGTGCAGATGCAAACGTCGCCCACCTGACCTTGTGAGCCAATGTAGGCAACTCTAAAGGGAGTGGCTTTAGTAGCCAAAGTGACCAAACATTAAAGGTCAGCTGACGAGCAAAGCCTGTACATATCCATGCATGCAGAGAGGACGTGCCCTACTAACACATGTAATAAGATGGAAACTAATGATGAGAAAAGAAGGAAAAAGGAAAAGATTGGAGCCACCGGGCGCCCATAATGGTAATATCAAGCACTGCAACATGTAAAGGTGACCGACCAACGATTGTCACAATAGACTGGTGCCATCTAGAACCATGAGTCATCGGTCTTTTGGCGAAATATGAAAAAACAAAAGCCAAACAGAATGTTAATCAAGAACTAAAAGTAATGTTCAGTTGACAGGAAAACCACAAGGGAAATCACATTTGTGGCAAATATGTCACATAACGATGGGGGTGGAATAACTAACCTGTCCTGCACGATTTATCATACAAATCCAGGAGCATGGCCTGCTTCGAAATTGGAATAAGCAGGACAGAACGCCCCATGTAAATAATAATGACTAAGTGGTCCAATCTAAACCAAGACAACTATTCCTCCTGAAGATTAAGGGCCTCATTACACGGACGGCGGTAAGGGTTTACGGTCACTGTTAATGGTACTGGTGACCGTTAACCCTTACTGCCTTACTACGAGGTCCCTTTGCGGGTTGGAGAATTTAACGCCTGCTTTTTGCAGGCGTTAAAAACCAACCCGCAAAGGGACCAGGGAGCTAATTACGGTACTGCAATTTGCGGTGCCGTAATTAGCAGCTTACCCATTCCCAGTATGCCCTATGGGGCAGAAATGGGAATGGGGAAGGGCAATGGGGGAAGGGGGAATTACCGCCCCACCAACCTTGGAATAGGGTGGTAATTCCCCTTTCCACCAAGGCGGTGCCGGTATTTTACCGGCTTGGACCAAGATGCTAATAGCACCTTGGTCCACCGCCGTCCGTGTAATGAGGCCCTAAGTCCCACTTGATAGCTTTGTGTGTTATACATCCACCATTGTTGGCGCTGGGACAGCCTGTTACTGATGGAATGCGAGTCTATACCTTATATATATATATATATATATATATATACATACCTTCAGCGATCCCTCCACAAATACCTCCCCTCTCGAGCTCTTCGATCCTCTACCTCCAACTCCCTCAGGGTCAGTTGTTTTTCAAAGACAGGAGCTGGGGGTAGATCTCTGTCTTCGACTGGGGTCTCCCTCTGGAACAGCCTCCCTGCCACTGTAACACATGAGGAGAACCATCTCTGGTTCCAGAAGCACCTCAAGACCTTCCTCTTTTCTTCTGCCTTCTCTCCCCCGCTGATCTGTTCTCTCGTGGCACCGTGCACCTGGCCACCCTCTGTCCTCCGGACCCAGGTACCTGCTCACCCTGCCACCCTCCTGCACTGCCCCTGGGCCACCCCTTACACTGGGGTCTGTATCTGTACCCATACAGCGCCCCCTTTTTTCTACCTGCACTTATCAAGCCTCCCCTGTCTGCTGCCTTAAACCTAGCACTTGCAAGTTGCTGGCTGCACTACCACTGTTTGTTGCCTTTATTATTTATTTATTGTTATTTATCTGTTTCTCCTCTGCTTCGCACTTTCCACTTCTGCCCCCTTCCATGCACTATTCCCCTCCCCCTCGCACTTGCGTGCTCTCAATGTCACTGGGCCTAGTAAGATCGCTGTTTTGTTCTCCCTTGTTCCCCCTTCCATGCACTTCTCCCTCTCTCCCTCTACCGTGCACTTGCGTGTTCTCCATGTCACTGGGCCTAGTAAGATCGCTGTTTTGTTCTCCCTTGTTCCCCTCCCTTGCCTTGTCGCGCTCTGAAACACTTGTGTACGAGCGCGATAGAAATACAAATATCAATATCAATACCCCTGATTAATTCAAGAGCCCACCATCTTAGTTCATCAACACCTGTGATTGTTTTCAATAAAGTGGGGTACCAACGGTGATGTCAAACTTTTGGGCCTGATCTTGTACTTGTGCTCTGTGATTCTAAGTTTAACCGGCCTAGATGTTTTGCCTATATATGATTGGGAGCATGGACAAATAATAACATATATCAAGTTCTTAGAATTACAGGTTGTATGGTCCTTACGGGTCCAAAGTCTCTTGTTGATGACGGACGTGCTACATGCCGTGCCGTAAATCTAAAAAATATACACAACTACATCATAACATTGTACAGTTAACCCCTCAAGTGGCAGGCTATTATGCAAGTCTATGCAAAAAGGACGAGCATAACTACAATGTAATTAGTTATTTAAATCTAACATGTCATAAAATCTTTGATTAGATCTTCACTCAGTTCTAGTCAGCGTTTATCAGCAAGTCCTCTTCGATGACATAATTAAGTAAACATTTCAAACTTCTATCTTCCACTCTTGATTCAATTTCATTGCAGAATGTGTCAATTTCTAAACATAACAGTTATTTTTCTCTTCGCCCATCCAAGAAGCTCGATTGTGGCTATTGTAACCTAAACGATTACATTTACTGAAATGGAATCCCCTGGTCTTTAAACTTGGCACCGCAACATGATAGGACTCTGTGTTTCCATGGACCTGATTCTCAAACGTTTGCACTGGAGAAAATCAGCGATGCCCGGGAACGTTTCTGATTTTCACCTGCTCCCTCATACCTGATCCACAGGGGCTGAACCTGGAGCATCTCTGAGATGCTCGAGTGAGAATGGGATTCTGAAAGGTTGTCTCAAGGGCACCTCTGATATGTTCCAGTCGCTCCCTATTTTCTCCAGGTTTGGCCTTGGGAATCAGGTACCAGATATCAGAAGCAAAGCGCAGATGCTCCTGGTCCTGTCTGATTTGCTCCAGTTCGGATCTTTGTGAATCCGGCCCTACGTCATCTTCTGTGTGGCATCGATGTAGATTTGCCGGTGCGCATTAGTGAGGCTTTGGATTGAGAGTGTCGCCCTACACTGGCACAGCTTCATGCATGGACATTATCTATATAAGGGAGAAGAAATGGGTTCCATGTCATTTCATTGCAGCATGTTTTTTCGTGGGGTTTTTTACCGCACATTTTTTATCAAAAATCCATCTTATTTTTTTTACATTTATTTTTGGGGGGGTACCCACCAACCCCCCATTCTCTTTCAGTTTATATCTATTACCAAAAACCCACATCCCATATATATAATTTTTTAACCCCCGCCAAAAAATTAGATGTTTTTTTCAATAAATAATTAGCGGTAAAAAACCCTGCGAAAAAACATACCGCGATGAAAGGACGTTGTACCAAGAAATGTACCCAGCAAAGAATAATGATTGATGCACCAGAACTTGAGCTCATGGTGGCGAGAGCACTCCACTCTGCTGTGTGCCAGAAGAAGTGGACCCTACTACACACACACCCCTTTCATCAGTTGCTAGAAGAAAGTAGTGTGGGTGTAGGACCATCCTCTCAGTACCAGTACAAGGAGATGGTTGTATGAGCTCAAGAGGGGCGGGGGGTGGGCAGACCTTACTTCATTGGGTCTTCCTTTTATGCATTTGCATGTCCTAGGTAGTGATTGAAAGCTGTTCTTTCGGGCCCTGGCTCAGCCTGATATTACGAAAAGGGTCGTGTGGATCCTTTGGAAAATGCACCAAATGCACCAAAATGTCGACCTCGTAACTGCGACTACGCAGTCACGGCGACTTTGGTGCATTTCCATTTACCGACCCCCATTACTGCGCCCAAGCAGAGCGGGGGTTGTGGAGGAATGTCCCTTGCTCTCTCTTCTTGGAGACAGTAACGGGAGTCAGGGGTTGCAGGGGATAAGAACGTTTTTTAAAAAGCACCCTGCGGCGTCAGCTCCGACCCATGCAAGTGGGAGGAACCGACTCTGCAGGGAGTCAGCGTGTGCTGCCGTAAAGATAAGTGGGGTGGGTGGGTCAGGTAGGGGAATGCGGGGTGGGGGATGTGGGTAAAGTGATCTATTTGAACACTGCGCCACAATTGGCATCAGCAATTTTCATCGGCACAGTTACGGGCGGCGCAGTGATCACATAGATCCGATCCTTCTCTATCACTTAACGCAGTGGTTATGTTCCTCTACGAGGGTGCGCTAGAGATGGCGTTCCACATTGACATGGAGGTGTGTCCATCAAATAACCTGTTTGCCCTGGCACATGAACCATTACAGACCATGTGCCGATCAAGTGCGCATCCCAGGGGGCAATGCCCAGGTTATCACCCATCTTTCTGAAGTTGAGTGTGGTTGTTCCTGCCCTGTGTACTTGGATGGCACAGAGGGGCATGTTTTAGGATTAAGCAACCACGGTCCCTGCCCCTGATCTTTGCAGGGGGCTTGAGGCCACCTTTGAAGTGGAGACCCCTGCATTCCCCAGGAGTGGGGCCCCTATGCTGCTGTCCCTGATTTATAGAGCCTGGTCCCAGCCTTGACTCCGGGTCAATGTCAGAGCACATTGTGCAGGGCCTTGCATGTCGGCAAGCTATGCCGGGCTCAAACTCATAGAGCCCGCACCTGACCCACAAGCCCCATTTCCTCCCCCTTCCCCTCACCGGGGCTCTCCTCCAATGAGCCCCAAGCAAAAGACCGGCGACATAGAAGTAGGACTACAGTTTTATTTTTTATTTACGCTACTCCTACTTTTAAGGCTGTGGCCTGTTCGGTTTAAAAAAAAAATCTGGTCTCCCGACCACAAGCCCAAGAGGCGCCTGTTACATAATCCGGCCCCTTCAGTCTTGCCCATGTCCACATAAACAGATGCTGTGCGCCGCATTGCGCAATCAGGTTTGCAGGGACTGCTCATTGTGGGAACTTCGCTGCTTCCCATGTGTGTGTGGTGTGTGTGAAGTGCTTTGTGAGTTCAGTCGGCTCACAGTTGAACTCCTGCTTTCTTTTTTTTGGCAGCAGAACTGACGTGGGAGTCGCCCCGCTGAGAGCAAAGGGTCTGGAACGCGCGAATCTATTACGATTTCGGCAGCTAACTTTGGCACTACCTCGTAATGTGGCAGCGTACATAGGGCAACAAAGGAGGCGTGCAAGGGCCCAACAGGGGCCCCGCAATGACACTACTGAAAGCACCCAGAGAACTCCAAGCCACCTTTGACCCCAAGGCTCCATCCAGTGCTTAAGTAACATGCATTAAGTAGTTTTCCTAGGGACACCAGCAAAACGCGCTCTGGGTGCTATGTTCGCCCTAAAACATTTAATGTGGCCATCTCGTTAGAGCAGAAGTGTATGACACCGCCACGTGCCTGAGTCTGCAAAAATCTGTAACACCCGAGTGCATACTGGGAGTTGTAGTCTTGGTTTACTTCAACCTGACCCAATGAAATGAATGTGTTGAAACTGTGATGAAAACCTATTTGTTTACCTCAGGGGGACTTGTAGGCTTTGTCTCGGGTTTGTATTATTCCATAAAATTCGAGCACAGCAGTAGGGCTAGGTAAAGGAGCATGGTCTTGCCTGATACTCTAGCCTTTGCACACCTGATTATGGGACAAGTCATTAAAAGAACACTCACAATGTTTGCAGAGATAGAATGCAGCACATGGTGAACCCATGCACTAGTGCCAGCCTCCACTAAGAGATGGCGCTCATGTGCCTGCATTAGTGCGTCTTTTATGTCAGTGCCCTTTGCTGCCTTCAGTGTCCAGCTTCTCCCTGAAGGGGTGAACCAAGGATTATTAGCCGTGTGTGAACCTGAGAGACACCCCTTCTGCAAACGCCTATGTTGGGATCTGAGGGTTCTCTGATTGCCACAGTGTGGTCAAGGAGGGCAAGGGAAGGGTGGGGAAAAGAGCAAAGGGTGCCCCTGGGGTTGGGAGAGTGGAGTTCCCAACATAAACCACGGAACGAGAAAGTACAAGCCGACAATGGTGGCGCATGAGCTGAGAGCATGCCCGTGAAAGAGATTTGAGGAGGAACAGGGATTGTGAGGGGTGGGAGAGGTTTGGGGACTTCCCCCTCAATATAAAATAAATACATAAATAAACGCACCTCCTGTAAACGTGCATTGAAATAACTCGTAGGTTGCACTAGGGCAATTTCTGCCTCGTGCTTATGCGTGCACATTTGCAGTTGCATTGATGCAAAATGTCTGTCATGAAACCAGATTGCATAATCTGAAAACATGACCCATCAAATAAATTGTCAGAGCCACCCATTAATGGAGTGGTACCCTTTATGTAGAACGCAACATGTGTTGGTGTTAAGCCGTCATACTTCCATGAGGCCAAAGGTCAGCTCCAAAGGTACCTACTTGGTATGATGCTTCTGACACTTTTAGCATGTGCTTGATGTACAATTGTGCAGATGTCATTTGTGCATATACACAATGCATTTGCGTCCCTACCATTTTATGGTAATCCAACCCTTGTTCTCTACCAATCAAAACTTCACCTGATCCCAAACTCATGGCAGTTGGCTGATTGCCAAAACCATGCCTGTAGTTGCACCGAGACTGGACACGTTCAGACATTATTGGGGGCCCTAGGTCAAACTATCTGTGACAGTGGGGTGTGTGACTATATATATATATATATATATATATATATTTGTAAAAAACGGAGGTGTGTTTCACAACTACACAACATTGTCGATCCCTAAGTGGCACTGCATGTGACAGGCCACAGCCACACAGCCACAGAGCAGTTACATCACCCCAGTTGTGAACACGTTAGCTGGACATGTCTCACACACACAGAAACCCTTGTGTTAGAGATGGCTTTCCAAGGAAAAACAAACCGTATGGACCTCTGCGAGGACCGCCTGCTGCTACAAGCAATTCACACAACACATCCCATTCCTGAGATGTGTATGTGTTTTATCAAATAATTATAGCTACGATAAGGAGCATTGTTTCACATTATTTGAGGCAGTATATCATCTCCCAGCTACACCTCTGGCTCACCAGATGTTTTGAACTACACCTCCCAGGATCCCTAAACATTGACTGTGCTGGTTAGGGCTGATGGGAGTTGTAGGCTAATACATCATGGGCTACATTACAGAAGCTTTGCACTGGCGCACGTGCAAAGTTTGCACAGTATGAGCACTAGGGCAAAGTTTGCCCTATTTCTAAAAACACTTGCAAATATTAGAACACCATTGCACCATGACAAGTGCACCTGGCATGTTGTAAGCAGTAGGGCACACATTGCCCTAGTGCAAAAAAGATACATGTTCACTGTATTTTTGCACTGAGGAAAAGTTTGCCCATGTGCTAATATGGAATGGTATTAGCACTAGGGCAAGCTTTTCCCCGGTGCAAATATGCATCAAAAATGTACCTTTTTTGCACTAGGGCAATTTTTGACTTGGTGCTTAGACCATGCCAGACTAGATTTGTCATGGTGCAATGGTTTTCTAATATTTACAAGTGTTTTCAGAAATAGGGTAAACTTTGCCCTAGTGATAATACCGTGCACACTTTGCACTTGCACCAGTGCAAAGGTGTTCTGGCCCCTGGAGAGGCTGGACTGGAGAAGTGGGGGTCGGAATATGTTGGGTCGCTAGCCTCCCTCCAGTTCTGCCGACCTATTTTGCTGTTGCTGAAAGGTGGGTATGAATGCATGCTGTTATTCAGCTCCTAGTCCGGTTTTCTTGTGTCACTTCGCGAGCAAAGGTCTTGGCTTGTGGAGGTCATGCTTTTGCATCACTTCCACCCTTTTGCGCCAGAGCGCGCCCCTGACTCCTGCCTATCTGTAGGCCTCGGTTTCCGGTGGCCCATTGTATTGCATGGAGGAGCCGCACGCGCCCAGTTTCCTCTCTGCAAATGGCTGGACTCGACCTCGCTGATGCCGTCCTTCCTGGTTTTCCTGTTGACGGTCTGTGGCAGGACTGCATCAGGCCACGCGCCCCTCTAGTGAAGTCCTCCGGGTTAGAGTGTTTAGGAAACGGAAGCAACCTTCCAAACTGACAGGGGCAAGAACCAAGAAGGGACCTGGTTCGGTGGACTCGCGATGTTGGGGCGAAAGTGCCTGCAGCAGAGAATGAAATGATGAGATCCCCGGGGTCCAGGCATTTCCCCAGTCTGTAGAGAAGCTCTTGTCGAGCAATGCACGGCTTGGCTGCAGACACAGGTTTCAATCAGCCCCAGGACCAGAAACACGACTATTCAACAAAGTCCTGAATGTAATGTGTGTGAAGGGGCAGGACCGGAAATGCCCATGCATTCATTTCACAGTGGCTTGTGTGGCTTAATATGTTAAAGCAATGCAGCAAAAGCTGCATTGGGAGTCGATACACTGTGTCATGGATGGACTAGGACATTTGATATTATGTTGTGTTATCCAGTTATCCATACTTATGGCAATAATGTAGCCAATGTGTTTGTTCCGTGGGTATGGGATTATCTTCATCTATGTAAGGTGTGTGTGCATTTGTTTGTTTCTGTGTTTGTTTCTGTGTTTGTTTCTGGGTTTGCTTCTGTTTCTGGGTTTGTTTCTTTGTTTGTGTTGTTTTCTGTGTTTGTGTCTGTTTCTGGGTTTGTGTCTGTGTCTGGGTGTGTGTCTGTTTCTGGGTGTGTGTCTGTTTCTGAGTTTGTTTCTGTGTTTTTTTTTCTGTTCCTGTGTTTTTTCTGGGTTTGTGTCTGTTTCTGGGTGTGTGTCTGTTTCTGGGTCTGTTTCTGTTTCTGGGTTTGTTTCTGTGTTTGTGTCTGTTTCTGAGTTTGTGTCTGTTTCTGGGTTTGTGTCTGTGTTAGTGTTTGTTTCTGGGTTTGTGTCTGTTTCTGTGTTGTGTTTGTTTCTGTGTTTGTGTCTGTCTCTGAGATTGTTTCTGTGTTTATGTTTGTTTCTGTTTCTGGGTTTGTTTCTGGGTTTGTGTCTCTTTCCGGGTTTGATTCTATGTTCACTTAAAGCCGATGGTATTGTCCTGTCCATTGGTGTATGTGCCTGGTCTGAATCATCAGGATCCCACTAAACTTGAACGTTTGCTTTCAACTGAGCTTGTTTTTTAGTTTTGCATTGTCCCTTTATTTATTTGCGTCCAGTCTTAATGTTGCTGTTCGACAGGATTTGCCTAAATACTTGGGTTACGTGTTTGTGGCGGTGGTTGGTGGTTCCTCTGCAGGCAGAAAGATTGGCGTTTATTTATTTGCTGGATGCTACCTCATGATAGCTTCAGGCCCCAATCAAGCCACATCCCGGACCTGCACCTGCCTGGAAACACATGGAATTGCATCCAATCCAATCCCAACTCCACAATCATAAGACTCAGGTTTCTTAGACTGGGAAACAATTAGAATCCTAAAAAATAAGTTTGAAGTGACTGTAACACATCCACCAATGGATTGGTGAAATACAGCTATGCATCAACAGCTCTTAAGAGAAATATTATGACTATGGGTTTGGGTAAGAACGAAGAACACCTGGGTGCTGTATCTCTGATAATATAGGTAGTAGAGTTTGCTTCAATTTTAACACAATACATGAGAAATCTTGTCACTTGTTTGTTGGTAAGATAACAGTGATTTAATTACACACTTGAAGCCGACATGTGTTTCCACCCAACATGGGTCTTTTTCAAAGTGTATGTGCTGGAAAGATCACCGTACCGCCAATCTTTGTGCAGAAGCCCACCAGGCCTGCCAGGTTACTCAACCAGAGCCCTTACTCAAGAGCTCAATACCATACCACTACTCTCACGCATATCATCCAGGCCTTGAAAAAGACTCATGTTGGGTGGAAACACATGTCGCTTCAAGTGTGTAATTAAATCACTGTTATATTACCAACAAGTGACAAGAATTCTCATGTGTTGCCTTAACATTGAAGTACCCTATACAACACCTACACTTCCTGCTCCAGAAGAAGGAAATGTGAGTTTGTCTTAATGTACGACAAGCAACTCTGTGATCTTTGGGGAACCCAAAAGGTTGGAGTTTGCTTAATTCTTTACAAGGCCACTGCGATTAGGATGGGAGGACTTGATTCCACCCAGGCATGTGCCAGGGATCCTAGCCCACCCTCGAAGCAGATTGGGGATGCTTGATCTTTATCCAGGGACCTTAGGAGGCCTTCGCGGAAGTCATTCTTCCTGCCTGGTGTGGTGGATGTTGGAGGGTTCCTTGTGTTACTATGGCTAAGGGGAGTTCCTTGTGTTACTATTTTGCTAAGAAAACACACGGCTGTATTTGAATGTGTAGGACCAGAGTACTTTTTTATTATCTGCCTAAAAAGTATTTCAATCGAAACGCTAATGAAGCTTCGTCATTTACGGACACTGCAAGTATAATAAACAGGATGGACCTTCTTCTTCACCATTCCATCTTTGCAGGTAATCTGTTCACCTTACTTTTCAAACAGTTAGATAATCAATCTGGTAGAACATAACACACAACCCACGTATTTCACCAATTGTGTTCAACAGCCTTAACCATCCACTCAAGTGCTTTCAGCCGATGAGGATTGGGGAAGTTTACGAGCGGTTCTTAATATAACTTACTTAATAATGTTGGTGGTGTTTCCAATTTAGATCTGCAGATATTGGTTTTAAATAGATTGCACGATTTGCAGCAATCAGATTCTGGCAAGTTCAAAGGGTGGCTGGAACTCTTTCATTCTGGGACGTCCTTTAGGGGTTGCCAGAGGTCGCAAAGGCGACCTCTGAGGCCTCCCTTGCGACCTCTGTGGTCTCCCTTGCGACCTCTAAAAAACGGGGGGAAAAAATGTATTTATTTTGTTTGTAATTTTTTGTAATGCAATCTTCTGCTCTTTACTTTTGGAGTGGCTGGCTTTCTTGTTCAGGCCCCTTAAAAAAAAGAAGAAACATAAGAACATGAGTGCCACAAGTCTAACTAACACTTTCAGCACTGACCCTAAATAAGAAAGAATAGGAATACCAAATAATGTGTCTTTCTGGAATTCTATACAATAATTGCTAGACTCACTAAGGGGCCGATTCATGGAACAAACGTGCGCCGAAAATCTTGGCGCAAGCATGAAAAAACAGGCGCACGCGCACGCGTGCGATTCATGGAAGTCCCTGCGTGTGTTTTCCTTGGGATGTGCGCCAAACCCGAGCGTGGTGCACAGGGGCGGACACGTCATTGCAACAGCTCAAACGCTGTGCGTGACACGCACAGGGAAAGCGCCCAACGTCCATGCACACACCAAAAAGGGGGCGGGACACGGGGCGTAACACGCGGAATGGGGAACAACGTGTGAAAAAGAAGGCGTAACTGGGGAAGTACTGCTGGGAAGTACACGGAACGCCCACATGCACGCGACCCACACGTATTCATGGAATCGAATAGGGCAAACCCGGGTATGGGCAAAGACACGCACAGGCCTAAACACGTCCGCCACACGAAGGCAGGCGGTAGCGTCCCTGCGCATTACAAAAGTGTGCGCAAATAAAAAGCACATATATACAGCTATGATGAATGTCCCATACTGTGGCCCCCTAGGGTAAATGACATGCACGCAACACACAGGCACCCCATAAAAAGAAGAAAAAGAGACTCACCCCCTGCAGTAGCCCACGTGCATGCAAAAATGACACACATAGTACGGTGTGGCAGCCAGGAGCCCCAAAAAAACTGGCCGTAAAAAAAAGGGGTACGCGACAAACACGACACCCGCTGTGTGAAAAATAGCGTGTGCGTGTATTTCGGGGTGCGCAGGAAGTTTTACACGCGAAAGGGCCCTGTGTGAGTGGGGTACGTGTATTACTGGGGTTCACTGGAAGTTTTACACGCGAAAGGGCCCTGTGCGAGTGGGGTATGTGTATTCCTGGGGTGCGTGGGAAGTTTTACATGCGATTGGCCCTGTGCGAGTGGGGTACGTGTATTCCTGGGGTTTGCGGGAAGTTTCACACGCGATTGGCCCTGAGCGAGTGGGGAACGTGTATTACTGTGGTTCGCGGGAAGTTTTACACGTGAAAGGGCCCTGTGCGAGTGGGGTATGTGTATTCCTGGGGTTCGCGGGAAGTTTTACACACGAAAGGGCCCTGTGCGAGTTGGGTACGTGTATTCCTGGGGTTCGCGGGAAGTTTTACACGCGAAAGGGCCCGGTGCGAGTGGGGTATGTGTATTCCTGGGGTTCGCGGGAAGTTTTACACGCGAAAGGGCCCTGTGCTAGTGGGGTACGTGTATTCCTGGGGTGCGCGGGAATTTTTACACGTGAAAGGGCCCTGTGCGAGTGGGGCACATGTTTTCCTGGGGTTCGCGGGAAGTTTCACACGCGATTGGCCCTGTGCGAGTGGGGTACATGTATTACTGGGGTTTGCGGGAAGTTTCACACGCGATTGGCCCTGTGCGAGTGGGGTACATGTATTACTGGGGTTCGCGGGAAGTTTTACACGCGAAAGGGCCCTGTGAGAGTGGAGTACGTGTATTCCTGGGGTTCGCGAGAAGTTTCACACGTGATTGGCCCTGTGCGAGTGGGGTACGTGTATTACTGGGGTTCGCAGGAAGTTTTACACGCGAAAGGGCCCTGTGCGAGTGGGGTACGTGTTTTCCTGGGGTTCGCGGGAAGTTTTACACACGATTGGCCCTGTGCGAGTGGGGTACGTGTATTACTGGTTTGCGCGGGAAGTTTTACACACGAAAGGGCCCTGTGTGAGTGGGGTACATGTATTACTGGGGTGCGCGGGAAATTTTACACGCGAAAGGGCCCTGTGCGTGTGGGGTACGTGTATTACTGGGGTTTTCGGGAAGTTTTACACGTGAAAGGTGTAAGAAGATTCAATTCAACACTACAGCTAAGTCAATGCCTAGTCTGGGATACTGAATGGAAACCCTTATTGATATATCTTTATGTCCAGTTCATGAGTTCTGGATGACTACCCCTATATAACACCCCTCTCTTAGAATCCCCCTGACCCCACTGAGCCAAGAAGTAGTTCTGTTTTGCAAGTTTAAAAGGTTTATTTGAGAAATAAGACAAAATATAGATACCACGCTTTTATAATAAATTAATAATCGATATCGCCCTTATAAATATAATGTTAATCAACAATGGGTAATCTGACACTAGCACACTTCTTTATAATCAATGAGGAGTTAGTATAGGATGGATCAAGTAGCAAAAATACTTTTATGATTTCAAGGGAAAAGCAATGAGGAATAAAATGCAGTACAGAAATACTTGAGATGATTTTAGCAAAAGATAATATAATCACTTTTTCTATGGCAATTCACCCCCTCCCCTATGCAATGTAAGACATGGAAGTAGATGGAAAGAGGAGCACACAGTTCTCAGGAATGCAATCAAATACAATACGAAATTCAGTTCCCCCCCAGCAAGCTTAGAGAAAACCGGTATGAGTTTTAAAACACAGGCCTAAGTGCTTTGAATGTGGTGGCAATGAAGTGAGAAATATGCTGAAAATGCTTTTAATTCCATTTAGGAGGTTCAGGGTGAGTGAGAGATACTTGGGATGAGTTCAGGCTCACTTTAGCAATAATTCAGAGATGGTGATTAAGAGGCAAACAAATTTTTAGCAAGGAAAGAAATGACTGCTGATGGTTACACGTGGCTGGATGTTTAACCAAATCGCAAATCGTGGTAAAATTCACGAGTGCGTGAATCGTGATTACGGCAAAAGTATAAGGAGTAGCAAGTCGGTTCTAGGTTCGTTGGAAAGCTGAGATTCTAAGCTTTCAGAGGATATAATAATAATAAATATCGTTCCTAGCCCAAACGGTTCCAGAGATACAGACGATTAAATAAAAGTAGATTTTCGGATTTAAAGTAAATCAAATTGACAAGTGACAGCTATGCAGCTTTACAAATGACAGATGACACGATTTCTAGGAGGCTGTTCTACTTAGGTTAAAATAGTTTGGATTAGATTATTTTAACTAAGAGATTGGTTCTGCACAGTTCTGCTAGGTACTCACAATATAAATTTGAAATAGGCCTCGCCAAGGATCTGGTCAGGTTTTGGACTGGACTCCGGTTCTGGTCTCGGCACTTCACAGTGATCTGGGTCAGCTCTCTGGGTCTGCTCACAGCGGTCTGGGTCACTCTGGATCTCTGGTCTGGTCTGTCCGGATACAGCGGTCTCTGCACGGCTCCTGGATCTCTGCACTGGTCCTGGCAAAAGTTCTTGGCAAGGGATTCAAGCAGCTCGCCCGGCTGTGAGTAGCTTGCAATGATTTGAGGCCTGCTGCAGAGAACTCAGCTTGTGGTTTTAGGCCTCTGATTTAGGTTCTAAAGTATAAGTTCTAGGTTCTGGAGTATGTAGCTGGAGTCAGTCTGGAACTGGTATCTTCTGGATGTTGTGTGGTCCGGCAAAACGCTCCGCAGCAACTGGATTTGAATGTCCTCTCTAGCTTCCAGTGGCTCTTTTTATGTCTTTTGAAAGTGGGTGTGTGCGCAGCATCACTAAGCCAGCCCCTCTCTCAACTGATCATTGGTCAAGCTTTTCTCTCTTCCTTGATAGGGGAAAGGAAATGTGAGTCATGGTGATGCTGTTTTATGGCCTGCAGAAAGGACACTCCCCTGTCAAATTGCACACAAATCTATATTTGACCCAAATACATATTCCACAGATACACAGTTGTTTGTCATTGCATACACACACCATGCATTACTGATGGGAGGCACTGTTCCGACCCTGGCGTTTCTAGGAGCTTGGGTAAAGAAATGGCAACTTTTTGCGCTTTTTAGTAGCTTTCCGCATATCGGATTTTTCTCCAAATTTATACAATTGTGTGCAAGGCATGTGGGCATTTAGATAAGGAAGTGTCAGATTTTTACATGCATACATTTAGAGTAACAGCCTCTTTTCCGCTAGTAAACCCCCAGATCATACCACCGGGTCCTAAAACCTCTTAAAATGTGGGCAGAAAAATCACAAGAATTATGGTATCATTTAGATAATTTTGACAAGCCCGCACCATGAGTTATACATCTTTCTTAAATCATATTCTGGCCAACAGGGGTGTGTCTTCCCAGGTCACATGGTGGAGAAACCAGTCTATCCACTTTCTTTAAGCTCAGCCTGTCCTCAGAGGGGGCTGCCCCTCCCCGTTTCTGCCAAGAGGAAGCCACTTTACGACCCCCCCAATAAACCATCTGCCTGAGTCAAGGAAGGGCTTTGTTCAAAAGGAAGCCATTTACGACCCCCCCCAATAAACCATCTGCCTGGGCCCTTTGTTTAGTTTCCTGCAGTCCCCAGGTAATTCAATCAGAGAGTGTGTGACCTCCTTTTGGCAGGGGCAACAGAATGCAGCCAGGCCTGGGAACCTGCGGATCCAGTTTCAACTCCTGTGGGGGTAGATGTCAGGCAGAATTGGAATCTCTTTAAGCCAGTTTTTAGCTACATGTCATTTTGGGTTCCCAGTTTAAATCAAACTTACAATTTTTACACATGCAGCTAGAATGCTGATTCTAAGTTCAAAACTATGACATTTCAACATTGACAAACTATGTGACACTCAAAAGTAGGTCACTCATTTATTGTAAACATTTCGATTTTAGTGTCTTTCAGTTCAGTTTAGCACTCAGCCAGTCTTGTTATCAACATTATTTTGGGCTCTTCATCTTCCCAGATTTTGTAGGCACACAAAACTTCATTCTGCCAGATGTCTGCTGGTGGTCAGTGAGATTTTTGGATGTGTTGCAATGTTTGAAAATAGGCATTTTGAGCTGGCATTCAGAGAAACCAAAGGTAATTTTAAAGCGTTTTTTTTTTTCTAACAGGCGCTGCTGTTTTACCTTTGGCACCAATTCCACTCATGGCACTCTGGCCCATCATGCTCACACTGGTGGGTGGCAAGTTAGGGAACCATTTTGGTGTGTGCACAAACTGCGTGGTTCTCCTGGATTCTGGCGCACATGTGGGCTTTTTGGCCATCTTGGATTTTCTAAGCCCACAGCACCAAATGTTGCAGCATGATAGCTCAAACGTGGGTCAGGACACCCAACAAAGGGCCCTGTGCGAGTGGGGTAAGTGTATTCCTGGGGTTCATGGGAAGTTTCACACGCGATTGGCCCTGTGCGAGTGGGGTACGTGTATTACTGGGGTGCGCGGGAAGTTTCACACGCGATTGGCCCTGTGCGAGAGGGGTATGTGTATTACTGGGGTTCGCGGGAAGTTTTACACACGAAAGGGCCCTGTGCGAGTGGGGTACGTGTATTACTGGGGTGCATGGGAAGTTTTACACGCGAAAGGGCCCTGTGCGAGTGGGGTACGTGTATTACTGGGGTTCGTGGGAAGTTTTACACGCGAAAGGGCCCTGTACGAGTGGGGTACGTGTATTCCTGGGGTTTGCGGGAAGTTTTACACGCGAAAGGGCCCTGTGCGAGTGGGGTACGTGTATTACTGGGGTTCCCGGGTAGTTTCACACGCGATTGGCCCTGGATGAGCGGGATACCACTCACCTTCTGCCTTGTGTGTAGAAGAACGCCTAGCCAACACCCACCCCCTGTGAAGTAATAGCGTGTGAACCCCAACGGCTGGAAAACACACGCCCGCACCCACGAAAAGCACATACAGAGCAATGGAAAGCCACGTGGGATCTTCAACCTGTGCCAGGGCAACACCCGTGCGCGATATGTCACAGACGTGCTTACGCGCTAAGGGCCTTTGGCCCAATGAAATCGTGTACGTGTGCTGACGCGCTTACGCGCTTAGGGCCTTTCCTCGGATTTCACACTGATGTGCACTTTTTTAACGTGCCAATTCACTCCGTATCAAGCTGGCCACGCATACACACACGGAAGACCGCACTCCTGCCCTGAAGGCCATTTTCCTGCCCCCCAGATCCCCGAGCACGCTCCCACCTGCCATCTGCTGCTGCCTGACTGCCTGCTGCCCACATGCCCTGCTATTTGGTGCCTGCACGTCAGCCAGGGTTCCAGTTGCTGTGTCCACCCCTGCTGGAACAGAAGACTCCCGACTGGGATACCATCGCTCCACAGCCCAGCCCCAGGACCCAGTTGCCCACCCATGCCTGCCTCAGGGGTCACCATGTCGGGGCAAACACCATCTGAGACCACTGGCGACCCCCCAGCCAGAGAGGCAGAGGGCCACCAGCTTCAGTGTGAAGGAAGTTGGTGTCCTGGTGGAGCATGTCCTGGGGCATTATGATGCCCTCTTCGGAACATCACGCGCCAACAAGGAAGGACGGGAGAGGATCTGGGATGACGTAGTGGTTGCCATCAACGCAGAGGGGTGGCAACCCGCGACATCAAGCACGTCAAGAAGCGCTGGGAGGACTTCAGGTCCAGGACCCTCCACAAGGCCCGGCGCCTCGCGGAGGGGGGCCGGGTCAGCATGAGTGACATCCAGATGAGGGTCCTGGAACACGTATGCCCAGCGCTCCACACCCAGATCCTTCAGAGGAAGACCCGTCAGGAGTTGAGCGGTAAGTGCCCAAGCATTGGTGTGCGAGACAGGGCATGTTGCAGTGTGCTGGTAGTCTGATACTTGCCTGTATGTGTGACATGGGCCATGTATGGATGTGTGTGTGTGCAGAGACATCATGGTCATGCGTGTGAGACCAGTAATGTGCGAACCACATGGTTGGTGCATGAGTTCCAATGCTACATGGGGAGCTGTATGGCAAATGCACACATGACAGCATGCCAGTGTATGTTCTTGCACATGGTGGGGGGTGTGAGGGATGGGTGCTGCTGTCATGTACATGTATGGTGCACATGTGTGTGTGTCTGAGAAGTGTGTCTGGGACTTCGATACGCCATGGATTCATGACACATGTCCGTGATGATGTGTAGATTCACTCATGCAGTGCGGTCACCGTTGTATGCACTGTGTCTATCCACTGTGTCTGTGGTGTACAAGGCATGATGCATGACCCTCCGGTGATATGTGTGCATGGGATCAGTGTGAACCATGATGCATGTGAGTTTGAAGGCAACATTTTGATTAATAGAGGCCCTTGTACATGGATGCTGATGTTGATTGCAGGCGCCATGCCTGTTCATGCATATGTGTTGCGTGCATTCACCCATGTGTTGTGGAGGGACAGGATGGAAGTGACGTTAGACACTGCCACTCATGTGTTATTTCTTCCTGGCTAGGGGAATATTGTATTGTACCCTGATGCTTGTGTTCTATGTCTCCCTCTACGCAGCGTCAAGTGAAGAAGAGGGCGGAGACGGCTCTGTGGGGCCAAGCGGCGGGGATGCCTCCAATGGGCAGCAACGCAAGGCCCAGCCACCCTCCCAGGACTTGCCATCATCTGGGAGCGAGGGGGCTGGTGCCGCGTCTGCCACTACGGCTGTGGCGGAAGGGCTGGGTGAGCCCCCACAGGGCCTTGCAATGGCGGAAGACGGTACGGAGACATCCAGGTTGGTGGTCTCCACAGAGGAGGAGGAGCCCGCTACTGAGCCGCACATGGGGCCTGGTGGGGGTAGTACCACTGGTGCAAGTGGTGCAGTCCAGGGCCAGGGTCAGGAGGCAGCACAGGTCACCACGGAGGGGCCTGTGCATGTCCCTGTCCTTGACCCTGTGACTGCACCACCATGCACCAGCATGGGAGGCCCCGTCCCAGGCCCGTCCGCAGCTAGGGGAGAGTGCCATGTCATCTGCCTCTCCACTACCTGCGGACGAGGGGTCCCATGAATGTATGGGCTCCGTCCTGATTGGTGTTGCGTTGCGCACGCGTGACATTCGTGATGACGTGCGTTCTTCCTGGGCAGAGAACGCACGCCATCACGAAGAGCAGCGTTGAGACGTGGCACTGTTGGGAGGGGCCCTGGTTGGTGGGTTCCTAGATGTGACGCGCACTCTGGCGGACCGCTCCTCCTCTGTGGAGACTATGTGCCAGTCGTTCTCCCTGCCGTCTTCCGGCCCAGATTCCACCAGGGCCCCCTGTGGACCTAGCCTGACCAAAACAGCCAGCTTTGTGGAGATCCCATCCCTGCCATAGTCGGGAGTCGGCGGTCCAGCAGGGGTGGACACCACAACTGGAGACCAGCTGATGGAGGATGTGCAGGCATCATCGGACAGGGCACATGGACAGCAGTAGCAGTAGCAGCAGGAGCAGGCTCTAGGTGGGAGCAATGATGGCTCAGGGCCATCGACATCAGGGGGGCAGGCATCGGCCAGAGAGCAGGAGGACCCTGGAATGGATGTGTCTTCCATGTGGCTGCGGTTGGGCCAGCGCATAGATGTGGAGCGGCGGTGGGCAGAAGAGGTGCGGTTCACCATGGTCAGGGCGGAGTTCTCCATGCGTCGGTGTAGAGGCGGGCAGAGTGCCTCAGGGCCAGGGCAGAGGCCCGCCTCCGGGACATTGACATGGAGTTCGATGATGCCCTGGCCCGGGACACCACAGAGTGAGCCACAGGACTTGCCCGCCGCCATTGTATATAGTTAGATAGTGTTAGGTTTCCTTTCCTTTTTTTTTTATTTTGGTTGCGCTTGGACAATGCACCACGCTTTTGTATATAGTTTTTTATTAGGTATTATTTTTGGTAGGTTTCATTTCATCAGTTGGGCTCATGGACCCTGGATTGTTCATTTGTACATAGTTCACCATTGGATTATTCTAATTTTTTTATTTTCACCCTGGAGCAATGGATTTCACTTTCTTTTTTCCCTTGGATTTGCTTTGTTGGACTGTGACTTTGGACACCATTTCTTTTGGATTTCTTTGGATTATGATTTCTTGTTTTTTATTCTTTTACGGACATGCAACATTTCTTTTATTTTTCCCATTGTTGTGTGTTTTCTTTTAATTACATTCATGTTGTGTTTAATACATTTTTTTTTCTTCATACTTCGATGTGTGGTATTATCTCATTGGTTTCATGCATGTCATGATATGGGTTTTCACATTCACTTGCACCCATTGTGTGTGTGTGATGGACATGTGTTCATTTACATACTTGCCTTTGGGGTTGTATCATGTAATTGGCTTTTCTATGTGGGTGGATGCAATACTTGGTTGGGTTTTGGGCTGGGGAGGCTGGCCATAAGGGCCATGATTGAGGATCGTCATGACGTGGGGGCAGGGGGACATGAGTGGGACATGAGTGGGGGCTTGCTGGCAGGAGCCCCGCACTGCTGGGGCGTGGGGGTGCAGGGGGACATGAGTGGGGGCCTGCTGGCAGGTGCCCAGCACTGCTGAGGGGTGGGGGTGCAGGAGGACATGGGTGGGACATGAGTGGGGGCCTGCTGGCAGGAGCCCCGCACTGCTGGGGTGTGGGGGTGCAGGGGGACATGAGTGGGGGCCTGCTGGCAGGTGCCCTGCACTGCTGGGGGGTGGGGGTGCAGTGGGACATGAGTGGGGGCCTGCTGGCAGGTGCCCTGCACTGCTGGGGGTTGGGGGTGCAGGGGGACATGAGTGGGACATGAGTGAGGGCCTGCTGGCAGGTGCCCTGCACTGCTGGGGGGTGGGGTGCAGGGGGACATGAGTGGGGGCCTGCTGGCAGGTGCCCTGCACTGCTGGGGGGTGGGGGTGCAGGGGGACATGAGTGGGACATGAGTGGGGGCCTGCTGGCAGGTGCCCTGCACTGCTGAGGGGTGGGGGTGCAGAGGGACATGAGTGGGACATGAGTGAGGGCCTGCTGGCAGGTGCCCTGCACTGCTGGGGGGTGGGGGCGCAGGGGGATATGAGTGGGACATGAGTGGGGGCCTGCTGGCAGGTGCCCCGCACTGCTGGGTGATAGGGGTGTAGGGGGACATGAGTGGGGGCCTGCTGGCAGGTGCCCTGCACTGCTGGAGGGTGGGGGTGCAGGGGGACATGAGTGGGACATGAGTGGGGGCCTGCTGGCAGGTGCCCTGCACTGCTGGGGGGTGGGGGTGCAGGGGGACATGAGTGTGACATGAGTGGGGGCCTGCTGGCAGGTGCCCTGCACTGCTGGGGGTTGGGGGTGCGGGGGGACATGAGTGGGACATGAGTGGGGGCCTGCTGGCAGGTGCCCTGCACTGCTGAGGGGTGGGGGTGCAGAGGGACATGAGTGGGACATGAGTGAGGACCTGCTGGCAGGTGCCCTGCACTGCTGGGGGGTGGGGGCGCAGGGGGCTATGAGTGGGACATGAGTGGGGGCCTGCTGGCAGGTGCCCCACACTGCTGGGGGATAGGGGTGTAGGGGGACATGAGTGGGGGCCTGCTGGCAGGTGCCCTGCACTGCTGGGGGGTGGGGGTGCAGGGGGACATGAGTGGAACATGAGTGGGGGCCTGCTGGCAGGTGCCCCACACTGCTGGGGGAGGGGGTGCAGGTGGATATGAGTGGGACATGAGTGGGGGCCTGCTGGCAGGTTCCCTGCACTTCTGGGGGGTGGGGGTGCAGGGGGACACGAGTGGGACATGAGTGGGGGCCTGCTGCCAGGTGCCCTGCACTACTGGGGGGTGGGGGTGCAGGGGGACATGAGTGGGACATGTGTGAGGGCCTGCTGGCAGGTGCCCTGCACTGCTAGAGGGTGGGAGTGCAGGGGGACATGAGTGGGACATGAGTGGGGGCCTGCTGGCAGGTGCCCCGCACTGCTGGGGGTGGGAGTGCAGGGGGACATGAGTGGGGGCCTGCTGGCAGGTGCCCTGCACTGCTGGGGGGTGGGGGTGCAGGGGGACATGAGTGGGACATGAGTGGGGGCCTGCTGGCAGGTGCCCCACACTGCTGGGGGGAGGGGGTGCAGGGGGATATGAGTGGGACATGAGTGGGGGCCTGCTGGCAGGTGCCCTGCAATGCTGGGGGGTGAGGGTGCAGGGGGACATGAGTGGGGGCCTGCTGGCAGGTGCCCTGCACTGCTGGGGGGTGGGAGTGCAGGTGGACACAAGTGGGACATGAGTGGGGGCCTGCTGGCAGGTGCCCTGCACTACTGGGGGGTGGGGGTGCAGGGGGACATGAGTGGGGGCATGCTGGCAGGTGCCCTGCACTGCTGGGGTGTGGGGGTGCAGGGGGACATGAGTGGGGGCCTGCTGGCAGGTGCCCCGCGCTGCTGGGGGTTGGTGGTGCAGGGGGACATGAGTGGGGGCCTGCTGGTAGGTGCCCTGCACTGCTGGGGGGTGGGGGTGCAGGGGGACATGAGTGGGACATGAGTGGGGGCCTGCTGGCAGGTGCCCCGCACTGCTGGGAGGTGGCGGTGCAGGGGGACATGAGTGGGACATGAGTGGGGGCCTGCTGGCAGGTGCCCCGCACTGCTGGGGGGTGGAGGTGCAGGGGGACATGAGTGGGACATGAGTGGGGGCCAGCTGGCAGGTGCCCTGCACTGCTGGGGGGTGGGGGTGCAGGAGGACATGAGTGGGGGCCTGCTGGCAGGTGCTCTGCACTGCTGGGGGGTGGGAGTACAGGGGGACATGAGTGTGACATGAGTGGGGGCCTGCTGGCAGGTGCCCCGCACTGCTGGGGGGTGGGGGTGCTGGGGGACATGAGTTGGTGATCAGTAGTGCAAGCTGACATGTGGCTTTGCTAGGGGGCATGCCCATGGTGGATAGGCTGCCTGCGGGACATGACCAGGGGTGCAGGGTAGTCCCCTGTGGTGTGGGCTGCCTGCAGGGGCCATGGAGTGTGCAGAGGGATCCCAATCACGTGTGAAACTTCCCGCGCACCCCCGAAATACACGTACCCGGATCCAATCGCATGTGAGACTTCACGCAAACCCCAGTTATACACGTACCCCGCTCGCACAGGGCCAATCGCGTGTGAAACTTCCCGCGCACCCCCGAAATACACGTACCCGGATCCAATCGCGTGTGAGACTTCACGCGAACCCCAGTTATGCTCGTACCCCACTCGCACAGGGCCAATCGTGTGTGAAACTTCCCGCGAACCCCAGTAATACACATACCCCACTCGCACAGGCCCTTTCGCGTGTGAAACTTCCCGCTAACCCCAGTAATGCACGTACCCCACTCGCACAGGGCCAATTGCATGTGAAACTTTCCGCGAACCCCTGAAATACACGTACCCGGATCCAATCGCGTGTGAGACTTCACGAGAACCCCAGTTATACACGTACCCCGCTCACACAGGGCCAATGGCGTGTGAAACTTCCCAGGCACCCCCCGAAATACACGTACCCTGCTCAAATCGCGTGTGAGACTTCACACGAACCCCAGTAATAAACGTACCCCGCTCGCACAGGGCCAATCATGTGTGAAACTTCCCGGGCACCCCCGAAATACATGTACCCAGATCCAATCGCGTGTGAGACTTCACGCAAACCCCAGTAATACACGCACCCCACTCGCACATGGCCAATCACGTGTGAAACTTCCCGCGAACCCCAGTAATACACGTACCCCACTCGCACAGGGCCAATCGCATGTGAAACTTCCTGCGAACCCCAGTAATGCACGTCCCCCACTCGCACAGTCCCTTTCGCGTGTGAAACTTCCCTCGAACCCCAGTAATACACGTACCCCCCTCGCACAGGGTCAATCGCGTGTGAAACTTCCCGCGAACCCCAGTAATACACGTCCCCCACTCGCACAGGCCCTTTCGCGTGTGAAACTTCCCTCGAACCCCAGTAATACATGTACCCCACTCGCACAGGGCCAATCGCGTGTGAAACTTCCCGCGAACCCCAGTAATACACGTACCCCACTCGCACAGGGCCAATCGCATGTGAGACTTCCCGCGAACCCCTGTAATACACGTACCCCACTCGCACAGGCCCTTTCGCGTGTGAAACATCCCACAAACCCCAGTAATACACGTACCCCACTCGAAAAGGGCCAATCGCGTGTGAAACTTCCCGTGAACTCCAGTAATACACGTACCCCACTCGCACAGGGCCAATCGTGTGTGAAACTTCCCGCGAACCCCAGTGATACACGTACCCCACTCGCACAGGCCCTTTTGCATGTGAAACTTACCGCGAACTCCAGTAATACACGTACCCCACTTGCACAGGGCCAATCATGTGTGAAACTTCCCGCGAACCCCAGTAATACGCGTACCCCATTCGCACAGGGCCAATCGCGTGTGAAACTTCCTGCGAACCCAATAATACACATTCCCTACTTGCACAGGGCCTATCGCGTGTGAAACTTCCCGTGAACCCCAGTAATACACGTTCCCCGCTTGCCGTGTGCTGTGTGGTGGCCATGTATACTGGTACAGGATTAGCGCAGCCCTTTGCGCTGGATTGGGGATTTTGATGGCTTTTCCCTGCGCGAGGTGCGTTCTTGGGGGCGTAACTGGTGCTGCTGCAGGGTCGCTGTGCCACTGTGCGCCACGGCTAGTTTTGGTAGCTAAAATCCATGAATACGCTGTGCGCGGAAATGAATTTTAGGGCATGCAGCTGGCACAGAGATTCGCACGCGCACACTGTCCCCCAACCGCGTGCGCCACTTGTGCGCTAAATTCTATGAATTACCCCCTAAAGGTTTATTTCAGGCACACTTCAGGGGATGAGTCACTGATTTAGTCTGTTCTTAAACGCTTCAACTCAGCCTTTCATCCTTTTGAGGTCAATAAATAAGTACCAACACAGGTTGGGTGATATTAGGTGTATATTTTTTCTATATAAAGCATTTAAGCGTAAGTGCTATATAATAAGACATCATTATCATTTGGTCATGGACGTCTGCTTGCATTCACAATAATTTGGTAATATGGCCCTATACACACTGATCTTAACAATACATATGGCGATCCATTCTTGTATGAAATGTACATCACATTATAGTGATAGCGTAACCATATTTTTCATAGTGTGCAATATGTGATGCCACTTCCTGTTTTGTCAATGAGTGAAAGGTCGTGTTCCATCACTTCCCGCGATATCACTTTGGGGTGGGGTCAAATGACATCACTTCCTGTGATGTCATCAGGGGGGTCAAGGGTCATGTGATGTCACTTCCGCTAACCCTGGCATTTTGGTGAAATGACGTCCTTGCTTTCATTCTGATTCAAAAGCTCTCGCCATAATCAAAAGTCTTAATTACATCTCACACGCAGCTGCCATTTGAGAATCCAATGCATTGCATTAAACTGTGAAGGCAGGGGGCCTGAAATTAATCTGAGACAATCTTTTAAACGATGTAACCATATGCTATAAATTGGCAAAGCAATGTCTCCTGTCTATTACGAATGATCTGGAAGACATCCTTTGACCTATGAAATAACATTGACTTTCCCAATTATCCAACAGGTATGCTGGTGTTATGGCACGGTTTCCTTCCCCTGCGCATGCGCCAGTCTATGAGTTGATACCGCCGCCCGCCTGCTGTCAGCCATTCCAGGCTTCCTAGCTCAGTGGTGGCCGTGGCTCACGCATCCAGGCACTGAGCCAGTCATCATTCATCTGGTAACATGGAGAGCAGTACAGTCATTGACCCAGTGCACGCGCCCAAGTGCCACGGCAAAAAGATGGACGAACCCGTGCCAGACAGTGACGTGACCGGAGGCTCCTCTTGCCTGCCAAGGGATTGTTCATGGGACATTGACTCTATCTGAAATGGACTTGAAAAACAAGGTTATGAGAGTCGCCATCCGAATAGTCACCAACCGAAGGTAGGACTATGCAGTGCAAGATGGAATGAGTTCAGACACGTGTCTTCTACTCTTCGGCCATATTGGAGTACTTGACATATATTGCATTACTGTACTTCATAAAACTATGTGCAGTTCAGGTATGTTTTTGTGTGTCTTATTTATTGAGGACATGGTGCACAGAGAAGCACACAGCAATTCAGGTAGACAAACAAGCAGTCAGCAATAACTAATGGGCACGTGACCGGCTGGTGATGGCAGAATAGCCGACCTTGAACTGGGGACACACAGGACAGTCCTACAGATGACTCAAAAGGAGAAGCACTTACATGTGGTAGATTGAACGTATAGAGCTTCTGGGATGAGATGGCGATATTTTGTGAAAGCTCGGTTAACCACTCAAGCTGCTTGCCTTGGAAGCGAGACGACACGAGCACCATACGTTCGATCCCCCGGTCCGTGCTTAAAATCCTGTGGGTATTAAGCGTGCTATAAATAACCTATCATATCATAAGGTCTAGGAGATGGAGATTCAGATGTTTATTTTGAGGAGTGGGAGAAGCACGTTCTAGAGATGGGGAGGGGGTGAAGGATGTATGAGCGGGGGGAGGATGGTATGCGAGATGAGCAGGAATAGCTAGAGAGATGGGTGTGCTAGTGCAAAGGACAAGAGAAGCAGAGTAACAGGAGATAGTCAGGGAATAATAATAATAATAATAATAATAATAATAATAATAATAATAATAATAATAATAATAATAATAATAATAATAATAATACAGGTCTTTTGTATAGTGCTGTATGATCAGTGGTAATGTTTCTGTGCACTTGGTAACAGGAGTTAGTAATTACCATCATTATTACCCACATTGTGGTACTGTGACGAATCAATTCCGTGGCACCAGTGGTCCAGGGATGAGTATCGGTTTCTAAACCATCAATCAGCCCCACACCTCTAGTACACCAGAAGGAATCCGAATAGATGGGAATGCAAGTGAATTATAAACTTCCTTGTCCAATTTTGGTAACGTGGACGGAACAGCAGGCTTATCTCTGCAAGGTCGTGGATCATTTGTTAGTTGCAACACAGTGAAAATACGATTATTACCCAATGATAAAAGGGACTGTCCAATCACGGTTGTATGCAAATATCTACTTTATTATTACTACAACAGATAGTTCTAGCACCCTACAAATATGACTCTCCCTGTAAAGGAACACAAAGGACAGACAGTTTTACAAAGGAAAGGGATGCACTCTGCATACTGACAGGAGGCTAGTTGGTAAAGTAATCAGTCGTACTGTTCAAGGTTACTCGGTTCGAACACCAATGGGGCAGAGGGTTGCAACTGTCTCTAGGGGCCTTCGGAGAAGGACCAGGTGTGTAGAACCACAATGTACCTGGGGCTTAAGAAGTTCTTGATGCTCAACAGCGTCAAAGCAGTTCCAGGGTACTTTGCAGCCCTCGAGAGTTAGTGGCGGGAAACAGCTACAGGTACCTGGCGGCAAGCAGTTCAGCAAGCATGGCAGGATGGATGTCTGTCTGCTGGCTGTCGAGCGTGACGGTTCAGGTTCAAGAATCGCTGTCTCTGTGCTAGTTAGAAGATCTGGATTGCTGCTCAAGGCGGTTTAGATGGTTCTTGCAACTGCGGCGTGACAACAGTCGGTGGTGCAGACGGATGTGGTTCGAGGACTCAACTATCTCGAAAAAATGTCCTTAAAAGATGGACACTGGATGATGCTTGTGTGGCACTCCTCCTAGCTTCTTCACAGGGCTTGAGTCCTTTCAAGGCAAACGGCACAACGCTCAAGAGAGTGATTGCAGGCAACAGCCTTCTCCATTGTCCAGCGACTCTCCGGCACTTCCCAACTAGGAAGCTTGCTGGCAGAACCTAGCAGGGCACACTCTGTGCTGGCTGGGTACCTGTTCTGGAACTGCTGGACAGGTCCTCTGTGTCCGGTATCTCCCTCTGTCCCTTCAGAAATGTTTAGGGGAGGGATCTTGCTTACCTCTTGGAACTCCTGGCCTTCCTTCACTGGCAGAAGATGTAAGGCAGACTGTGCATTCAGCTCAGGTCTAAATGAGTCCTTCTTCGTACTCCTTTCAAAGTCTTCAAATTATCTGCTAAGTGACGGGTTCAGCCCTCTTTTAAAGCCAAAAGGGCCCCAGTGATTGGTGCAAGCTAAACCTACCTTAATGAAACAATCCTGTTTCCCCACCAACAATCTTCTGTTATGCATCAGGTCAGAACCAGGGTGCTCTGCAATAGGACAGACAAGGGGTGACAACATATATCTAAGTCCCACCCATCTTCCTGTCTGTTGTAGAAACACCTGTCTCTCTGGTTAACAGAGCCCTCTGTGACTCTTGATTAAAGCGCAGGCTTCCCTTGAAGTATGTGCCGGGAGCAGACTTCTTGTCTCTCCCAAATCACATCCTTCATCCCATTGAAAGGGGACTGCTCTGCAGGGACACCTGCAGTAACTGCTGGACTGAGACAGGCCATTCACTGCCTTTCATACAGAGGAGTGGGAGTTAGCTTCAATTTGACACATTGCATACCAAAGGGAGGTTAGTCCCGCCTTCCTGGTGTCTCTTCCAGCAACCAAGCCCCTCCTCTAGGCTTGTTTAAATTATCTCTCATTAGTATGCACTGCCAACTGCCGGAGTACAAAAGGAAGGCAGTTCCATGTAGCCTTTGATATTTAACTTTGGCTGCCCATCGCTGGAGGAAGGTATTTGTATTTGTATTTCTTTGAATTTATATAGCGTTTCAATCCAAAACGCTTGACAAGAGGAACAAGCAAGATACAACAAGCATTAAATAACAATTGAATAAACCAGAAAACAGTACAAAAACAATTTAAATTATAGAAGAGGATAGGAGAGTAGAGAGGGACTAAGGTGTGAGAGGAAGTAGGAGGTATGAGCAGTGGTGAGAGCAGATGTAAGAGAGGAAGCAGAGGGTGTAAGGGAGAAGAAAGGAAGAGATGAGGATTAGAAAAGTGCAGGAAGTGGGGTAGGAGGGAGTAGAGTGAAAGGAGAGGGAGAGGTGGAACAGAAGTAGGAAAGGGAGTGGGATGTGTGGGTAGAAGTAGTAGCAAAAGTAAGAGAGGAAGCAAAGGGTTTTAGGGAGGTGAATGGAAGAGATAAGATTTTTGAGAGGTGCAGAAGTTAGGGAAGGTGTGCCTTCCCCCTTCTTGAGATGCTTTGATGTACCCGGGCTGTCACATTCCAGCTGAATATGAAAGGGGAAGGCGGCACCTGTAAGCTGTGTCTTCCCGGAGTGCATGTGACTATGCGTTTTGTACGGTAAGCAGATGGACTGTGTGCGCAATGGCCTCACACAGTCATTGGAGGTTGATCTCCCATCAATCATTTTCATTGATCAAAAAATCAAAAAGCCCATATGAGCCCGTGTGAATGGTCGAATTCCTCACAACAATCCTTCAAGAATCTTTCTATGTTTTCTGGTTATAGATTACTAGCATCACCAATGATAAAACACATACCATAAAAAAGAAACATCATTGGGACTAAAAACATTCTCAACTTTGTTGATGACAGATTGGAAATTGTAAAGTTATACACAGTTTGAGGAATAAAAACAACAGCTTTGAAAGCTACTGGCAGCTTTACATTCCCTGTTACATTTATAAGCGCAGGTTTTCAGCCCTGCTCAAAAAGAGAACAGTACCTGGACTCCTGTGTAACCCCTGCTGATGACTTGAACTGCACTGAACTATTTCAACATCTGTCTCGCCCACTTACCTATGATCACCAGTTACCTATGAAATCAACACAGTGGTATCTGATTGGTTTCCTCTGCACTTCTCTGGCACAGTACAGCAGTCTCACTTCTTTTACACTATAGTTGGCAACTGCCACCTTGCTTGAGTCTTTAATCATGTGCCCAGCCTGCATTGCCAAACCTTGCCCTTTGCAGTATTTTGGCTAAGAATGGCAAAAGTCAGGGTTCAGTGATTTTTGGTACATGCCGTTTGCTGGGTTTCATATATTGGTGCAATGGAAAATGAAGCACATTCTAGGTTTATACAAACAAAGGGCACAAGGCGGTGGGTAAACCACAATGGATACAAGCATTGGCAATGCCAATAGTTTTTCCTTTTGTGTAGGCATGGGAAAAGGATTTGCCACGCTTTGTGAAGTGGTATTAACTTGCCAGAGATGGTAGCGGCTGCAAAATGGTGCGGATACCTGGGCATGTAATAGAAGTGCCTGGCAAAGATCTAATACATATCTGTGTGATCACTTCAGAAAATATGGATTTTTCCCCCCATAATATTTCCCCGGAATTATATGTGGGGGAGACCCCGCGCAGCCCACCCCCCCCATGCTCCCCGTATATTTTGAATACCCATAAACCCCATGCCACAAATAATTGCATTGAAATGTGCATCTCGAAATAAGGTATTTTTGTCTTCAAAATGATCTCATGCTCAGTAATTGACCGATACCCCTCATTCTTAGACACACGCTATAACTGTTGGTTTTGCCAATGCTTGTTTTTAACAGGATATCTGTGAAGGACACGCACAGTGCTTATACATTTAGTGGCTGAAGGCAAATCCGGTTAAGACATTTTTATTACAGAAATAGTGCTTTTACAGCTCAAATGAAGTCATTAACTGCCTTGAAAAGACACTGGCAGGCCCTTTGAGTGCAAAGTTTGATGGTAGGACTTGAGTAAATTGAGCTCAAAGAGTTCTCATGAGGAGGTGTTTTGGGTGTGGAGGGGCAGGAACTCGGTTGGAATTGACATGGGGATTAGCATAACCAAGGGCAGTCAGTGGGTGGGCAAATAACCAAATACCTACAAGCTTTGTGTCCCTCCTCATATGCCATGTCTCCCTATCTGTACGCTGTATGCAGTAGTTTTGATTATAGGTGGCACAAGCACCACCTAATAGCCCACTCTAATACATATCCCTATGATGGATTTAAATTATAGCCAATGGACGTTCACTGCATCTGAACAAATCCATCATGAAGTACTATCTAGAAAGGTTGCTAATGTGTCTCGCATCAGCATTTGCAACGGAGCCCCCTGCAGGTTACCTCAGGGAACAAGGGCAAACATAGTGTGCAAACATTCTGTAAGCAAGAAGTGGCTCAGCTGCAGTGCAGGGGTCAACGGCTTTTGGGAGTCATAGTCCAATATATCTGGTAAGCTGCAGGTTGAAGACCACTGCTATACTATGAGGTTACTGGACATGTATCGGAGAATGAAACCAAACTACCACAAACATAGCCTCAGTACCCATGCACTGCTTGTTCAAGAAGTTAGTTTACAGAGGATCTGGGATGCGTAAGGGGAACAGGAGATGTGGCATGTCCAGGAGTGGGGGGGGGGCAGATTTAGGGTAGAGTAGAGTGATTAGAAAGATGTCCTGTAAAGGAAAGGGTCCTCAGGTCCTTTCTGAAGTGTAGGGTGGTGTGGGCCCGTTTTATCTGTGTTGGTAACTTGTCGCAGAAACAGGAAGCATAGCAAGAAAAGCCCTATTTCCAGGATGGCAATTCTTTTGGCTTCTGGCCACTGCAGATGGCGAGTTTGTCAATCAAGTGGCATGGTGTTTTGGCTGTGTGTGCTTTGTAGGTGATGGAAGCTGTCTTGAACAGGATGCTTTCTTGAAGGGTTAAACAGATGAACCCTCTTGAGGATGTGGTGTTCTGGGGTTACTTGTAATGTCTTGGTCCTGTAATGAGATCTGGGCAGTTACTGGATGGCTTTTGGTGGGTCAAGATCGAATCTGGGATTCTTGCATGTATGGCGTTGTCAGTAAGGGTGGGAAAAAATCCAGCCGACGAAACCGAATTGGTGCAATTTGATAACAATTTTGCTCCACGTGCAGGGTGATTTTCCACCATTTCTGCTGCACATTTGGCCATTTTTTTTTTATTTCTGCGGACATTTCATTTTTTTGCTGTAATTTCATTTTTTGTTCGTGTCTGAAAAACACACAAAAAACACATTTTGGGGGGAAATTAAAATGTAACGAGCAAAACACCCATTTCCTGGCCAACATTTCAATTAAAAAAATGAAATTTCGAAAAAAACAAAATTTCAGCCAGGAAATAGCCCTAGATTGCTCTCCACGGGCAAAATATTGGGCAACATTTGTCAGGAATCCACCAATTCTGCTGCTGGATGGAATTAGCCATTTTCGCCCATCCCTAACTGTCACCATCTAGGTGGGAGATGGCCAGCGCATGGAGAACTGTTCTGAAACTTTGGGCAGAGTTAAAGGCTTGCATTTGTGGAGAAGTGCACTCTGGTACCATGCTGCAAGGGTACTCTTGGTGATGTGTGTTTTGAAAGAGAGGTCACAGATGATAAGGCTTGAGAGAATTTGCGCTGGGCGAGTATTGAAGCATGAATCCATCAGGCTGCAAGCCATTCAGCCAATTCTGCACTTGGGCATGCTTGGTGGGGTTTCCTAGGAGAATAAATGTGCTCTTTGACGCGATGCTGACTTCTGGCAAGGCTCATCATTTGCTAGGGAACTGAATTTCCATGTCTGGGTGAAAAACAAGGACCTCAGTGCCAGTTTGGCAAGCAAAAGCAGTGCGTCTGACAAACACCTCCAGCTGTGTTTGCTCTACCCATGCAGCTCGCCGGACAAACCCGCCACTCTCCGAAATCCACAACATGAGCTTAACCTGCCATTCTGTTGCTGGATTAAATATGCTGAAACTTTGGTGCAGAATAGAGTTCATTTGGCCTGGACATTTGGCAAGGGGCTGGTCAGTGCACATCTGTTTTACAGCAATGACGGGCAATGCAGATGTTTCCTACAATTCTGTGTTCTGAGCTAACCAATGACCCAGGGATCCAAGACTGAGTAGAAGGCACCATGTCGGTCCAGTTGAAATCTGGCAGATAAGTGAACTTTCTGTTTGTTTGTAACATTATTTACACCTGCAAAACACAGCTGGAAACCATTGATCTATTGGGGCCAGCTGGAGTGGTGATTTGTCTTTTTTGTGAAATCCTTTCCCAAAAAGCATTTCTTGTTTGCTATTTTAGGATTGCACAATGGGGGGTGGGGGCTGAAAAATGCAATCCCACGTTGTAGTTTATTGTTAAACTCAACTAAAGCATCAACCATCTCTTCCACGATTAGTATTAGGCTTTGGTAAAAGATGAGAAGTGCAAGCTTAGTATATTCTACCACTTTCTTCCAGACCCATTATTATATATCTAGACCACCAGAGGGTTGGGCACAGATTATCAAGACTTTGCCCCTGCACAAAGACATGTAGGAATTGAATTAGGTAACAATTCAGCTGCTTAGGTCTAGCACCAATCCATAATATCCAAACATGTTTTCACTAGGACAAAAATAAATTAGATTTCTTTATTTATTATGTGCCATGCTTCACTTATGTGTTGGGAAATGGAGACTGTGGTTGTGCATACTCCTGTGCAGGAAAAGACGCATGAAAGGCACACACAGCTCACTCCATTTACCAGAGTGTTCCTCCTCCAAGATGGCAGCCACCTTGGTGCTAGGCGTCCTTCCCAAGATGGCTGACTTTTGACTTGTGTGACGCCAAATGCCTTAATTAACGGCCTCATCACCTGTTTGTTGGCCTAGACCTGTTTGGTCCAGTTGCCTGCTGCTTGTCCTTGCATGGAATTACCTTGCCAGCTGACTATCTGCTCCGCTCCTGAAGTTGGATGCCTTTTGACCATGCTGCCATTTTAGCTACTTGTCCAACTAGAGTTTTCCACCCACCCCGTAGGCCGGGTTTTTTGCTCCTCTCTTTGCCTTCACTTCCTGAAATCCCCTACAAGAAGTGTTCACTTCCTGCTGGCACAGTGGCTTGAGGAGAAGGGAGACCAACTTTCGCCAGGTATGGACAGTATTGCCTCCAGATAAGACCCACACTTTCCAATATATATGCTTTCTAACATGAAAAGAAATGTAGCAGGCTTTTTTCTGTTTATGTTCTGCAGAATAGTACAAAAAACTGTCTGATTCATTTTTACACCAGTGCAAATGTTTTTAGATAATATGCTTTGTGACAAAACCTGTTTGCTCTATTCCACATTATCGAAGCATTTGTTCTACATTAGCACTTTTGCAAATTTTAGGTAATCTGGCCACATAATTTGTTGTAATTTACTAGAAAATTATCTAAGTTATTTAACAGTTTGACCAGAGAAGTTCAATATTAAAAGTAATCTTAGGAGCGACAATTTAATGTATGTAATATCATACTTGCCAACATGATCCATCCCAATCTGTAGGTGCTTATCCAGTCCTGTTTTTTCCTTTGCATTCTGGGATTTGTAGTTCCAATTTCTCAATATAAAACTCGGATTACAAGTATCAGAATGACAAGAAAAAACCAGGACTGGATAAACACCTACAGATTGGAATGGATCATGTTGGCAACTATGTAATATAATGGAAAATAGCCTTACATAGCAACCTTCTGCCAATAGTGTCGGGCTTGCTGTGTATGGCTCTGTATGAAAGTCAAGCTGGGGTGTTAGTAAGATAGCTGGAAAGGCAAAGGCAGAAATACCTGTTGTGTTGCTGGGTGCAGGTCGGAAGTGCCCACTACCGGTATGCTGATGTGCAAACTCTTCCATTTGATGGGTATGGAAGGGTGCCAGTGAACCATGAGGCCAGGCCCTGGTGTGCGAGACATCGAATGAGAGAGTGATATTTATATTATTAAATGGTTGTGATGCCGCAGTCAAAAGAACATTCTGCAGGAACGCATAAGCATTATTTAAAAAAACAGAAAAACTACTAACATTTGGGGGAATACCCCAATGGGAAATAAACAAGTCTCGTGATGAACTTCGTGTGCCTATTGCAGCAGTGGGTACATCTTTGCATGCCTCTAGAGATATCGCACAGCCTCCCAGCACTGGGTGAAACACAAGGAGACTTCGAGGCACATCTCCGTCCATGACCTTAGATTATCCACATTTGCTCTTTGGCGGACCACGGTACAGCGGAGAGTGGCGCATCTATGAAGGCTATAGTGGCCATGCCATTCTTCAAACGGAAAAACACCGGCCGGCAGAGCAGGTCGTGCACTGTTGGGCGGTATGGTTAAAACACAAGAGCGGGTGTGGCTTCCACGCAGCCGTGTTCTTCACCCAGAGGTGTCGCAAGGGGGCTGGGGATGCTATCGCCCCGGGGCTTTTGGTTGTAGCCCTGGATAGAAGCTCAGGGGGTCCAACTGGACAGCCCTGACATTAGCATAGCTCCGGATCTTTTTCAGACCTAGCAACATCCCTGTGACTCCACCTGCTAAGGTTTCTATGTTATATATTCAGGGAGATTTGCATATATTCCATTTCCATAATCAACACGCGTTCACTCACAAGGGAAGGCTAGTGATTACTGGTATATGGACGATATGTAGGAGAGGGCAGGGGGCACAAAGACATTGCTAGCATTAATCACAGCTGCAACCTGTGAACACATTCTAGACCTTAAGTCAAAAGAGACAGAAGGGAAGCTTCTTGACTCCAAGTGAGTGGTTGCCCACCATTAATGAATAGCAGCACATACTGACCTTGGCTTAACCGTGGGCACCATTTATAACCCAGAGTCATTATTTCTGTTGTCTCTATCTTTGGTTCCAGCCAAACTGCCTCATCCAAGGCCTGACTTTGGGATAGGAGATTGTCAAGTATTTCGCAACTGCCTCCTGTACGTCTTGGAATGAGACCGATCTGTGTATTAGCAGCGCACCAGTGACTGGCAGCCGCGCCGCAGATGATGCCGAATGTCTGTACTGCTGGATGATAGACATCAACAAAGCCAACCAATTCCAGGCATCTCTAGAGCTGGCTTTATTTATGTTCTCCAAAATCTTTCCAAGAAAAGAGAGACTAGAGATGAGCCATACATTACCTAGTCATGCACTTTAACCGTCTTTTCATAAACAAGGGGAAGGACCTGGGATTTTTCTAATTGGTGCTAGGACAGTCTTCAACAAAGGTGACCTGTTGACGTACTCCATCAGCCTCTGTAGCGCTTTTCTGAAGGACTCCCTAAGGACATCTGATGTACAGCGACCCAGATTCCAGATGAATGCTAAGAGTTCAGCCATGAACAAAGCTGGAAATGTTAAAGATAGGCACTGCTTAAGTTTTCTCCTATACCGTAAGTGGATATTGACCTATAAGAGCTTGATTTTATACTCAATGAAATAGTAGAATGGCGTTCAGTAGTCCTGCATTGAAGAATCCATTAGGGTCCCAGTGTTGGGATGAATCAGACTGCATGTCATCCTTAAGCCTTCAGCTGAGCAGTTCTTTCGACATTCGCAGCTGGGGATGGTGATCCAACCAATCAGGTGGCTGGAACAGTGGGCGAGAATACACTATCACTGCCTGCTGTTCTAGCCAACCGAGGTCCTTCCCCGGGTGGCATTTTGATATTTCTTCTTTTTGTATGTGGGGAGGCAACAGGGACTGTCTCCCTGTTGCCTCCTCACTCTCCAAATCATTTGATTCCCCTATGCCCCCACTTACCTGCGGTACCGTATCCTTGCACTCGGGTTCCCGAGCTCCTCCCATCTGACCACCGCCATTGAAATAGAAAAGGAACTGCATCCGTTTTTGGATGACGGTGGACATTTTGGATCATGCGATCCATGGCCGCCATTATCTGAAAAGTGACCTTGTCTCTTTTCCATTTCAATGGCTGTGGCCATTTCTTACATTTTTTTTTCTTTGACGGGAGATGGGCTCACGGTGTGCTGATTTCCCATCAGAAGGGAAAAAAAATAAGAAAAATATCTGCACCCCGGTAAATCCCAGGGAGCAAATAGCTTGCACACCCCGGCAGGGGGTGGAGATGGGCTTTACTGGTCCGCAGTCTGAGTGCTACCAAAGCTGGGACTGGCAGGGCGTGAAAGCTATATTCAATCCAAAATGTATGCTGCACAAAGTCAATGTAATACATGTATTTATTATATTGTATTGCTGTTCCTACAGCAGTCTTGCAATGTATCCTTGCATCATATTGACTTTTAGTATAATTCCGGCAGTATTTGGAATGCCAAGATTCACCTCAGAACCAATGCACTGTGGGCGCCACCCGTCCCATGACACATCTGCTTGCATGCCCTTTTAGAGCCATCAGGAATGAACCTGCAACTCTCCTTGTAAAGATATTGCCCTTTCTTTCATAAGTATAATGTTATATTTATATGTTCAAGTAAAGTATTTTTGTAAACTCACTTGGTGTTTTGTGTTTGTAGGTTGTAATGACTAACATGCTTCATGTGTGCCATCAGAGGCATGTTTCTTTCCATGTCTGATTTGGAGTCCTACCACTGGGCCTTAAGTTCCCTCCTCCATTATCTGTATGTCCCTAAGATAAACAAAGCTGTGCCTTTTGCACCAGGAGCCTGGGGATCTTGTTAAGTCCCGGGGACACTCGCCATGACCCTTTTGAAGACATGTTCGCACATGCTTGTTTCTGAGGTAGATGCACTGAAACGTAATTGCTCTCTTGGGAGTGATATCCAGGGTACACGCAGCGCCATTGCGTCCTGTTTTTCTGAATAGAACCTATATCTGCTCAGATAACAGTTAGGCTCGCTGCAGAGAGGGTTGACACACCTCTTAAGGGTGTCCCAACGGGAACCCTTTGCTTACCAACCCAACTCCTCCTCTCGTCCGCTTCCTTTTCCTGTCGACCCGCACATGGCACTCATCTCTAAACTGGTGATCGACACCAAACTCACCAAGGCACTTCCCGTCTCACACATTCACGCCTCGCGGAGCAAAATACTCGCTCTCTACACACTACTGTGCATGCAGGCTCAAGACTCACCGCTGTACCCGCAGCCGCTAAGTTCACGTGACCAACATCTGTATGTGATATTGTATACAGAAGTGGACATGCAGCATTACTCCTTAACTAGGCAAATACTACTCCTTTCTCATTTAACACATACATTTCAAAGGTGACGCCTGTATTTAAAAGAAATATATAAATAAGTGGTTGTGAAGCGTTAGTGCTTTAAGTGGTAGTGTTTTATCCTCTGACTATTGTCCTATGGAAAGAAACAAAAAAGAACATTCTGCATTCATTTTCAAAACGTGTCTAAGCATTCTCCTTGCTCCAGTGCCTTCACGTTGTGAGTGGCGTCCAAGCCCTTGAGCGGAAGTGACATCAGAGGAGGACAGGAAGCGCAGTCTGCAGATCTATCGCAACGGCCAAGGGGAAAATAAGGGGTTGCATTTCCTTTCACTATAGAATAACAGGTTGAGCAAGCATACTTACCTTCTATAATTCTGCCCTGTCATCAGAAGCAGTACCAGAAGTAGGAGTCATAGTACCTTACCCCTGCTGTGATCCTTACTCGTTTTTCTGTTGTAATTGTCTTGTGAGCTCTTTGACGCCCATGGGTGTGAGGGGCAATACAAAAAATCGAATAGATAGACCGATAGATAGTACTGCTGACAATAATAGAACAGATACAACAGTAGTACCACGACTATCAGAAGCAGTGCACTTACTACTGCTGTCAGTAGTGGAGCGCTTAGTAGTGAGAGTATTACTGGTGGTGTTACCAATAACGGTTGTAGTAGTACTCTCCCACATGTAATATTATACTACCTGTATTAGTATTGTTATTACTACAAATAATGAAGTACTGTGCAGATGACATTTTTTTTTCTAGTGATACCTCTAATAGTAGTACTACCAATAGAATTAGCAGAGCTACTAAAAGCATCAGAATGTGCAATTTCACCAGGGGTGCTAGTGCTTCCGGGAGTGGAATCACTGTTAATTCTGCAGTAGTACCACTAGTAGTAGCACTACAGCTAGTAGTATTACTTAGAGTAGTACTGTCATAGTAGCAGGAGTAGTACTTGTTCTGTCAATGGTGGTAGTGATACTACTGGTAGCTACACAGTACTACTACCAATAGCAGAACTGCTAATATTGTAACTGTTGTTGCTATTGGTAGTATTTCAACTACTGCCACCAGTAATAACTCAAGTACTTGTGCTGATACTACTGATACTATTGCTATTACTACTGATGGTGCTAGTAGATCTTCTACTGGTAGGAATAATATTATGCGTTTATTAATTTTAGTAGAAGCATTAGTGTTGTTACTGATGTTAGTCCTGTAACTACTGATGGTAGTCGTTCTACAGTAGTAATACTTTGACTCACAATAGTACTGCTGCTTCTGGTAAGGCAAGTATTGAAGAATAGAGTACACTTGTAGCTTGTAAAAGAACATGAATCATTTTGCTTTGCCTCATTGCTGCTATAATGGATCTACATGTCAAACTCTGATTAATCCTCCCACCCTTCCTCCTCTCCTGTGTCTTCAGTCTGACTCTCTTGTTGATCTGTCCTTCTCTTTGTTCTTCTTCTTGGTTCTTTTTCCTTGGATTCTTTCTTTTTAGTCTTCTTCTCGTGTAAGTAGGGGCGAGCTCTGTCGGAGGCCACGCTACCTAAAGGATAGATACCTGACAGCAGGGCTCCCTGGGAGCTAGCCCCCAGAGTTAGGGAAAAAGCCTCCTGGCTGAAAAAACCCTAGACCTCCTACTCTCAGGTAGGTATAGACTGTCTTTATTCTGGAACTGTGATGACGGAGATACGCTTGAGAGTATTCTTTGCAGAGTTGTAAATATGTCGTTCTTTTGGTTTGAGTAACAGCTCTCCGTTCCACCGTAAGGTATAAAATGTCAAATCCCAATGTCCAAATAAGGAGCAGGAATGAGTACGACAGGCACCGGGAAGCAACAGTGTCGAGAGCGACAGCAAGGCTGACGGCAGCAAGCCGCGTACGGAGAACAGAGAGAGGAAAACGGCTCGAAGCAAGGTGGAAGCTGGGAGCCGTACATGGAGAAAAACAGGAAAGAAATGGGAAGGAAAGAAAGGGAGAACAACCAACAGGGATCTGAGAAGGGAGCGGAAAAAGAGGGGAAATCCAAGGTAAGCGAAGCACAAGGGAGTGAGAAAAATTAGGAGAAGGCAAGGTGAAGAAAAAGGGAACCGCTCACCGAGAGGAGCGAATGTCAGATAGCAAGAAACGGGACCAAGACCCAGGGAGGCAGAGAGAAAGTGAGGGAAAGAAAGGATGAGCAATGCTCGGAGGAGAAAACTCACCAAGTGTAACAACACCCAAGACACAAAGGTGCAACGCACCGAGCTGCTGCAGGTCGCGGTGTATGATGATAGCCGCCATCTTGTTTAGGGACGACTAGACTGCGCAAGCAGCTTACTGCCAGGCAAAACAATGGAACTCTACGTTGCTTCCATGAACTCCAAACTTTCCACAGGCGCCGCATGACATCACACACACACACACGTCACGTTCTCTCTTCCCCTGATGTCACTTCATCTTTAAGGGCTTACAAGCTCCTCACAAAATCAACGCCAACCACAGTAAGAACATTGCTTATACGATTTTAGAAAATAAGACGGAAATGTGTTTTCCTCTCAAGGGAAAACAGGCACATGATAAAACACAAACCTTTGTGAACAACTTATAAAATGTTTGTGAAAACTGTACGCCGCCTTTAAACTTCCGCTTTTTTATTAGTTCTTAGGCGGAACTCGCCCCCCTTTCTCTAATTATACCATGTGCTGTTTATTCATAGCCTTCAGGTGTCCCATTTATTACTCTTATAGTCCTGACCTGATGTGCAAGTCCTTTTAATTTCGCTCTGAACTTTTCATGGAGAGTTTGCCCTCAGATCAGCACTATCATGCAACAAGCATTCAGACCACCCCTCAACTCGACTCGCCCTCACCTGCTGCTATAATCTCGGACACATGTCAAGTGTATTTTATATTTCACCAATTTACAGGCAATGGCACAAAGCAAAAGCATTGTGTAGAAATTGATTGTAGGTAAAAAACAGTCTCTTATTTCGGCATTTGGGGGTAATCTTTCTCTCCTTTGGTTATCAGTGCCCATACCGTTGACTCCTATTTTCCCCAAACTTGATGTACAGTCCTGCTCCGATGGCTCTGCTTTTGTCCCTTATTTTCATCCAGGTGGTAGATACTTTCCGAACATGCTCTCTATGTTGCGTGTATGTGTAAAAGCTACATTCTCCCCTTTCCTCTCTATATCAGAAGTAAACCAACTGCTCCCTAAAGAAACTCTGGGTGCAGCAACCCCACTCCACAGCTCAAGACGACCCAGCGTTGCCCAAGTAGATCTGCTTTGTGTGTTCTTCCTTCTTTGGAGAGTAAGGAGTCTAGTTCTTCATTGCTGGCCTTATTGAATGCATGGCTGTCCTCCTTCTCTCCCACCATTGTCGGATTTCTGTGTTGCCATCTTCACAACATCACGAGTTGGCCGGTATCACGGCTGTAATAGCAACCCAACTGTAATTGTGTTAGTGCCAACCAGTCCGGTGCTATTAGAGCCGGTTCAAGGGTTGAGTGTTAACGGTAAATCCCTATTCCTCATTGAGACCATTCGGCAGGTATACTGCGCCCTACTACAGCCGGCGGTAATTGCTCTGAAAATAGGGCACAAAGTGGGATTTTCACCTCCAGAAAAAGGCTGGAGGTAAAACTGCACATGTAGCGCCCAACTCGTGATCGGGCCAGCCCTTAATTGCGACGGTAATACCGTTACTGCCACATTTAAGGGCTACCACACAACTTATGATGAGGCCCTGAGTGCTTTCCAAAGTCGATAGGAACCCTAATTCTTACCTACCAACAGCTGCTTCTGAAGCTATTTTGGAGTCTGCAGCTGTGCCTTGGGCGTCAGCCTTGCCTTAATCGAAAATAATGCTCCGTACCTCATGTGTCTCTTTGAGGATGGGCGAGAGCAGACTTGGCCCGGCAACGAAAAGGGAACTGAAACATGTCGATGTGAGAAAACGAGAAGGAACTTGACAATTTATGCAGTTTTCTGGCGGTCGATCTTCACCGGGGAGCTCGGTGTTGCTAGGTGTGGGCACATCTGCAAAGATCATTACCGCACTGTCGTAAATAAAAAAGCACAGCTGTCAAAGGCGTGCTTGGGGGAGCCCTGGGGAATTGGGACCATTGCATAAGTCTGCACCCAGCATATATTTGAAGTTCTTAAAATATTAACAATCATTTGATTAGCATTACTACAGGGGAAGGAGCACATTTACCCAGAATTCCATTGGGATCTTTTTTAAAGCGATAGATAAGCTAATGAGAAAATGTACATTATTTGCTTCCAAAAATGACTCTTAGTGCAGCTCTCGGAGTCAAGAGCTTGGTCTGTGGTTGGGTGGGTAGCTGCTGAGTGTGGATTAACCCCTTAGGATCCACTCACTGATCCCTGAATATCGGCTGTCAGTGCAGGGACAGGAGAATTGGCTTTGCACAATTTCATTTGACAAACCTTCAATCAATGTGACCCCTACATTTTGTAGGATCTACATCATAATCACGACGACCTTGGAAGACACACAGAATGGAGAGTCCATGTAATGACATGCCATCGGCTGGGGGGCTGACACCGAGGACATTCCAATAGCCAATAGAACTCAGAGTCACTCTGTGTACTTTAGGTGACAGTGTTTTCAGAACTGCCATAATCTGCTGAGCAGACGCCATTCCTGCAAAACAAAGAACCATAATCCCCAAAGGACTCCCTTTTCAGATTCAGATTACACCAATGTTTCGGCAAATAGTGTAGAGAGTTGGCATATTTGCACTTCTGCAAACAGTGCAGGAGATCCATCATGTACCCTGTTCTTCTATGAGGATTTAGGGACACAGCAAATATATCCCGTTGACAGGTCGCACCAAATCATGCTATGTTATGTAAATTGGGTGCATAGTGCTATACATCACTATTAGGCTGTTTCAAAGCACTGAGAGTTCAGGGAAGAATGAGAGCAGTAAGAGGTGGAACATGAATCAGAAGGAAAGGCAGAACATGGAATGGTGTTGCACAAGCAGAAGCGAAGAGTAAGTGGAGTTGGAGAGGGAAAAGCAGGCACAGCGAAGAGTGAGTGGAGATGGAGGGGGGAAAGCAGGCACAGCGAAAAGTGAGTGGAGATGGAGGGGGAAAAGCAGGCACAGCGAAGAGTGAGTAGAGAGGGAGGGGGGAAAAGCAAGCACAGCGAAGAGTGAGTGGAGATGGAGGGGGAAAAGCAGACACAGCGAAGAGTGAGTGGAGATGGAGGGGGAAAAGTAGACACAGCAAAGAGTGAGTGGAGATGAAGGGGGAAAAGCAGACACAGCGAAGAGTGAGTGGAGATGGAGGGGGAAAAGCAGACACAGCGAAGAGTGAGTGGAGATGGAGGGGTAAAAGCAGACACAGGGAAGAGTGAGTGGAGATGGAGGGGGAAAAGCAGGCACAGCGAAGAGTGAGTGGAGATGGATGGGGAAAAGCAGGCACAGCGAAGAGTGAGTTGAGATGGAGTGGGGAAAGCAGGCACAGCGAAGAGTGAGTGGAGATGGAGGGGGAAAAGCAAGCACAGCGAAGAGTGAGTTGAGATGGAAGGGGGAAAGCAGACACAGCGAAGAGTGAGTGGAGATGGAGGGGGAAAAGCAGGCACAGCGAAGAGTGAGTGGAGATGGATGGGGAAAAGCAGGCACAGCGAAGAGTGAGTTGAGATGGAGGGGGGAAAGCAGGCACAGCGAAGAGTGAGTGGAGATGGAGGGGGAAAAGCAAGTACAGCGAAGAGTGAGTGGAGATGGAGGGGGAAAAGCAGGCACAGCGAAGAGTGAGTGGAGATGGATGGGGAAAAGCAGGCACAGCGAAGAGTGAGTTGAGATGGAGGGGCAAAAGCAGGCACAGCGAAGAGTGAGTGGAGATGGAGGGGGAAAAGCAAACACAGCGAAGAGTGAGTGGAGATGGAGGGGGGAAAGCAGGCACAGCGAAAAGGCGAAAAGTGAGTGGAGATGGAGGGGGAAAAGCAGGCACAGCGAAGAGTGAGTGGAGATGGAGGGGGAAAAGCAGGCATAGCGAAGAGTGAGTAGAGATGGAGGGGGAAAAGCAGACACAGCGAAGAGTGAGTGGAGATGAAGGGGGAAAAGCAGGCACAGCGAAGAGTGAGTGGAGATGGATGGGGAAAAGCTGGCACAGCGAAGAGTGAGTGTAGATGGAGGGGGAAAAGCAGGCACAGCGAAGAGTGAGTGGAGATGGAGGGGGAAAAGCAGGCACAGCGAAGAGTGAGTGGAGATGAAAGGGGAAAAGCAGGCACAGCAAAGAGTGAGTGGAGATGGAGGGGGAAAAGCAGGCTCAGCGAAGAGTGAGTGGAGATGGAGGGGGGAAAGCAGGCACAGCGAAGAGTGAGGGGAGATGGAGGGGGGAAGCAGGCACAGCGAAGAGTGAGTGGAGATGCAGGGGGGAAAGCAGGCACAGCGAAGAGTGAGTGGAGATGGAGGGGGAAAAGCAGGCACAGCAAAGAGTTAGTGGAGATGAAGGGGGAAAAGCAGGCACAGCGAAGAGTGAGTGGAGATGGAGGGAGAAAAGCAGGCACAGCGAAGAGTGAGTGGATTTGAAGGGGGAAAAGCAGGCACAGCGAAGAGTGAGTGGAGATGGATGGGGAAAAGCAGGCACAGCGAAGAGTGAGTGGAGATGGACGGGGAAAGCAGGCACAGTGAAGAGTGAGTGGAGATGCAGGGGGGAAAGCTGGCACAGCAAAGAGTGAGTGGAGATGTAGGGGGGAAAGCAGGCACAGCGAAGAGTGAGTGGAGATGGATGGGGAAAAGCAGGCACTGCGAAGAGTGAATGTAGATGGAGGGGGAAAAGCAAGCACAGCGAAGAGTGAGTGGAGATGAAGGGGGAAAAGCAGGCACAGCCAAGAGTGAGTGGAGATGGATCGGGAAAAGCAGGAACAGCGACGAGTGAGTGGAGATGGAGGGGGGAAAGCAGGCACAGCGAAGAGTGAGTGGAGATGGAGGGGGAAAAGCAGGCACAGCGAAGAGTGAGTGGAGATGGAGGGGGGAAAGCAGGCACAGCAAAGAGTGAGTGGAGATGGAGGGGGAAAAGCAGGCACAGCGAAGAGTGTGTGGAGATGAAGGGGAAACGAAGGCACAGCGAAGAGTGAGTGGAGATGGAGGGGGGAAAGCAGGCACAGCGAAGATTGAGTGTAGATGGAGGGGGAAAAGCAGGCACAGCGAAGAGTGAGTGGAGATGGAGGGGGAAAAGCAGGCACAGCGAAGAGTGAGTGGAGATGGAGGAGGAAAAGCAGGCACAGCGAAGAGTGAGTGGAGATGGAGGGGGAAAAGCAGGCACAGCAAAGAATGCGTGGAGATGAAGGGGGAAAAGCAGGCACAGCGAAGAGTGAGTGGAGATGGATGGGGAAAAGCAGGCACAGCGAAGAGTGAATGTAGATGGAGGGGGAAAAGCATGCACAGCGAAGAGTGAGTGGAGATGGAGGGGGAAAAGCAAGCACAGCGAAGATTGAGTGGAGATGAAGGGGGAAAAGCAGGCACAGCCAAGAGTGAGTGGAGATGGATCGGGAAAAGCAGGAACAGCGAAGAGTGAGTGGAGATGGAGGGGGGAAAGCAGGCACAGCGAAGAGTGAGTGGAGATGGAGGGGGAAAAGCAGGCACAGCGAAGAGTGAGTGGAGATGGAGGGGGGAAAGCAGGCACAGTGAAGAGTGAGTGGAGATGGAGGGGGAAAAGCAGGCACAGCGAAGAGTGAGTGGAGATGAAGGGGAAACGCAGGCACAGCGAAGAGTGAGTGGAGATGGAGGGGGAAAGCAGTCACAGCGAAGATTGAGTGGAGATGGAGGGGGAAAAGCAGGCACAGCAAAGAGTGAGTGGAGATGGAGGGGGAAAAGCAGGCACAGCAAAGAGTGAGTGGAGATGGAGGAGGAAAAGCAGGCACAGCGAAGAGTGAGTGGAGATGGAGGGGGAAAAGCAGGCACAGCGAAGAGTGAGTGGAGATGGAGGGGGGAAAGCAGGCACAGTGAAGAGTGAGTGTAGATGGAGGGGGAAAAGCAGGCACAGCGAAGAGTGAGTGGAGATGGAGTGGGGAAGCAAGCACAGCAAAGAGTGAGTGGAGATGGAGGGGGAAAAGCAGACACAGCGAAGAGTGAGTGGAGATGAAGGGGGAAAAGCAGGCACAGCGAAAAGAGTGAGTGGAGATGGATGGGGAAAAGCAGGCACAGCGAAGAGTGAGTTGAGATGGAGGGGGGAAAGCAGGCACAGCGAAGAGTGAGTGGAGATGGAGGGGGAAAAGCATGCACAGCGAAGAGTGAGTGAAGATGGAGGGGGGTAAGCAAGCACAGCGAAAAGTGAGTGGAGATGGAGGGGGAAAAGCAGGCACAGCGAAGAGTGAGTGGAGATGGAGGGGGAAAAGCAGGCACAGCGAAGAGTGAGTAGAGATGGAGGGGGAAAAGCAGACACAGCGAAGAGTGAATGGAGATGAAGGGGGAAAAGCAGGCACAGCGAAAAGTGAGTGGAGATGGATGGGGAAAAGCAGGCACAGTGATGAGTGAGTGTAGATGGAGGGGGAAAAGCAGGCACAGCGAAGAGTGAGTGGAGATGGAGGGGGAAAAGCAGGCACAGCGAAGAGTGAGTGGAGATGAAAGGGGAAAAGCAGGCACAGCGAAGAGTGAGTGGAGATGGATGGGGAAAAGTAGGCACAGCGAAGAGTGAGTGGAGATGGAGGGGGGAAAGCAGGCACAGCGAAGAGTGAGTGGAGATGGAGGGGGGAAAGCAGGCACAGCGAAGAGTGAGTGGAGATGAAAGGGGAAAAGCAGGCACAGCGAAGAGTGAGTGGAGATGGATGGGGAAAAGCAGGCACAGCGAAGAGTGAGTGGAGATGGAGGGGGGAAAGCAGGCACAGCGAAGAGTGAGTGGAGATGGAGGGGGGAAAGCAGGCACAGCGAAGAGTGAGTGGAGATGGAGGGGGAAAAGCAGGCACAGCGAAGAGTGAGTGGAGATGAATGGGGAAAAGCAGGCACAGCGAAGAGTGAGTGGAGATGGAGGGAGAAAAGCAGGCACAGCGAAGTGTGAGTGGAGATGAAGGATGAAAAGCAGGCACAGCGAAGAGTGAGTGGAGATGGATGGGGAAAAGCAGGCACAGTGAAGAGTGAGTGGAGATGCAGGGGGGAAAGCAGGCACAGCAAAGAGTGAGTGGAGATGGAGGGGGGAAAGCAGGCACAGCGAAGAGTGAGTGGAGATGGATGGGGAAAAGCAGACACAGCGAAGAGTGAGTGGAGATGGATGGGGAAAAGCAGACACAGCAAAGAGTGAGTGGAGATGGAGGGGGAAAAGCAGGCACAGCGAAGAGTGAGTGGAGATGAAGGGGGAAAAGCAGGCACAGCGAAGAGTGAGTGGAGATGGATGGGGAAAAGCAGGCACAGCGAAGAGTGAATGTAGATGGAGGGGGAAAAGCAGGCACAGCGAAGAGTGAGTGGAGATGGAGGGGGAAAAGCAAGCACAGCGAAGAGTGAGTGGAGATGAAGGGCGAAAAGCAGGCACAGCCAAGAGTGAGTGGAGATGGATCGGGAAAAGCAGGAACAGCGACGAGTGAGTGGAGATGGAGGGGGAAAAGCAGGAACAGCGACGAGTGAGTGGAGATGGAGGGGGGAAAGCAGGCACAGCAAAGAGTGAGTGGAGATGGAGGGGAAAAGCAGGCACAGCGAAGAGTGAGTGGAGAGGAAGGGGAAACGCAGGCACAGCGAAGAGTGAGTGGAGATGAAGGGGGAAAAGCAGGCACAGCGAAGAGTGAGTGGAGATGGAGGGAGAAAAGCAGGCACAGCGAAGAGTGAGTGGAGATGAGGGGGGAAAAGCAGGCACAGCGAAGAGTGAGTGGAGATGGATGGGGAAAAGCAGGCACAGTGAAGAGTGAGTGGAGATGCAGGGGGGAAAGCAGGCACAGCAAAGAGTGAGTGGAGATGGAGGGGGGAAAGCAGGCACAGCGAAGAGTGAGTGGAGATGGATGGGGAAAAGCAGACACAGCAAAGAGTGAATGTAGATGGATCGGGAAAAGCAGGAACAGCGACGAGTGAGTGGAGATGGAGGGGGGAAAGCAGGCACAGCGAAGAGTGAGTGGAGATGGAGGGGGGAAAGCAGGCACAGCAAAGAGTGAGTGGAGATGGAGGGGAAAAGCAGGCACAGCGAAGAGTGAGTGGAGAGGAAGGGGAAACGCAGGCACAGCGAAGAGTGAGTGGAGATGAGGGGGGAAAAGCAGGCACAGCGAAGAGTGAGTGGAGATGGAGGGGGAAAAGCAGGCACAGCGAAGAGTGAGTGGAGATGGAGGGGGGAAAGCAGGCACAGCAAAGAGTGAGTGGAGATGGAGGGGAAAAGCAGGCACAGCGAAGAGTGAGTGGAGAGGAAGGGGAAACGCAGGCACAGCGAAGAGTGAGTGGAGATGGAGGGGGGAAAGCAGGCATAGCGAAGATTGAGTGGAGATGGAGGGGGAAAAGCAGGCACAGCGAAGAGTGAGTGGAGATGGAGGGGGAAAAGCAGGCACAGCGAAGAGTGAGTGGAGATGGAGGAGGAAAAGCAGGCACAGCGAAGAGTGAGTGGAGATGGAGGTGGAAAAGCAGGCACAGCGAAGAGTGAGTGGAGATGAAGGGGGAAAAGCAGGCACAGCGAAGAGTGAGTGGAGATGGATGGGGAAAAGCAGGCACAGCGAAGAGTGAATGTAGATTGAGGGGGAAAAGCAGGCACAATGAAGAGTGAGTGGAGATGGAGGGGGAAAAGCAAGCACAGCGAAGAGTGAGTGGAGATGAAGGGGGAAAAGCAGGCACAGCCAAGAGTGAGTGGAGATGGATGGGGAAAAGCAGGAACAGCGAAGAGTGAGTGGAGATGGAGGGGGGAAAGCAGGCATAGCGAAGAGTGAGTGGAGATGGAGGGGGAAAAGCAGGCACAGCGAAGAGTGAGTGGAGATGGAGGGGGGAAAGCATGCACAGTGAAGTGTGAGTGGAGATGAAGGGGAAACGCAGGCAGAGCGAAGAGTGAGTGGAGATGGAGGAGGAAAAGCAGGCACAGCGAAGAGTGAGTGGAGATGGAGGGGGAAAAGCAGGCACAGCAAAGAGTGAGTGGAGATGGAGGGGGAAAAGCAGGCTCAGCGAAGAGTGAAGTTAGATGGAGGGGGAAAAGCAGGCACAGCGAAGAGTGAGTGGAGATGGAGGGGGAAAAGCAGGCACAGCGAAGAGTGAGTGGAGATGAAGGGGGAATAGCAGGCACAGCCAAGAGTGAGTGGAGATGAATGGGGAAAAGCAGGCACAGCGAAGAGTGAGTGGAGATGGAGGGGGAAAAGCAGGCACAGCGAAGAGTGAGTGGAGATCGAGGGGGGAAAGTAGGCACAGCGAAGAGTGAGTGGAGATGGATTGGGAAAAGCAGGCACAGCGAAGAGTGAGTGGAGATGGAGGGGGGAAAGCAGTCACAGTGAAGAGTGAGTGGAGATGAAGGGGAAACGCAGAAACAACGTAGAGTGAGTGGAGATGGAGGGGGGAAAGCAGGCACAGCGAAGATTGAGTGGAGATGGAGGGGGAAAAGCAGGCACAGCAAAGAGTGAGTGGAGATGGAGGGGGAAAAGCAGGCACAGCGAAGAGTGAGTGGAGATGGAGGAGGAAAAGCAGGCACAGCAAAGAGTGAGTGGAGATGGAGGGGAAAAGCAGGCACAGCGAAGAGTGAGTGGAGAGGAAGGGGAAACGCAGGCACAGCGAAGAGTGAGTGGAGATGAAGGGGGAAAAGCAGGCACAGCGAAGAGTGAGTGGAGATGGAGGGAGAAAAGCAGGCACAGCGAAGAGTGAGTGGAGATGAGGGGGGAAAAGCAGGCACAGCGAAGAGTGAGTGGAGATGGATGGGGAAAAGCAGGCACAGTGAAGAGTGAGTGGAGATGCAGGGGGGAAAGCAGGCACAGCAAAGAGTGAGTGGAGATGGAGGGGGGAAAGCAGGCACAGCGAAGAGTGAGTGGAGATGGATGGGGAAAAGCAGACACAGCGAAGAGTGAGTGGAGATGGATGGGGAAAAGCAGACACAGCAAAGAGTGAGTGGAGATGGAGGGGGGAAAAGCAGGCACAGCGAAGAGTGAGTGGAGATGAAGGGGGAAAAGCAGGCACAGCGAAGAGTGAGTGGAGATGGATGGGGAAAAGCAGGCACAGCGAAGAGTGAATGTAGATGGAGGGGGAAAAGCAGGCACAGCGAAGAGTGAGTGGAGATGGAGGGGGAAAAGCAAGCACAGCGAAGAGTGAGTGGAGATGAAGGGCGAAAAGCAGGCACAGCCAAGAGTGAGTGGAGATGGATCGGGAAAAGCAGGAACAGCGACGAGTGAGTGGAGATGGAGGGGGGAAAGCAGGCACAGCGAAGAGTGAGTGGAGATGGAGGGGGGAAAGCAGGCATAGCGAAGATTGAGTGGAGATGGAGGGGGAAAAGCAGGCACAGCGAATAGTGAGTGGAGATGGAGGGGGAAAAGCAGGCACAGCGAAGAGTGAGTGGAGATGGAGGAGGAAAAGCAGGCGCAGCGAAGAGTGAGTGGAGATGGAGGTGGAAAAGCAGGCACAGCGAAGAGTGAGTGGAGATGAAGGGGGAAAAGCAGGCACAGCGAAGAGTGAGTGGAGATGGAGGGAGAAAAGCAGGCACAGCGAAGAGTGAGTGGAGATGAGGGGGGAAAAGCAGGCACAGCGAAGAGTGAGTGGAGATGGATGGGGAAAAGCAGGCACAGTGAAGAGTGAGTGGAGATGCAGGGGGGAAAGCAGGCACAGCAAAGAGTGAGTGGAGATGGAGGGGGGAAAGCAGGCACAGCGAAGAGTGAGTGGAGATGGATGGGGAAAAGCAGACACAGCGAAGAGTGAATGTAGATGGATCGGGAAAAGCAGGAACAGCGACGAGTGAGTGGAGATGGAGGGGGGAAAGCAGGCACAGCGAAGAGTGAGTGGAGATGGAGGGGGAAAAGCAGGCACAGCGAAGAGTGAGTGGAGATGGAGGGGGGAAAGCAGGCACAGCAAAGAGTGAGTGGAGATGGAGGGGAAAAGCAGGCACAGCGAAGAGTGAGTGGAGAGGAAGGGGAAACGCAGGCACAGCGAAGAGTGAGTGGAGATGGAGGGGGGAAAGCAGGCATAGCGAAGATTGAGTGGAGATGGAGGGGGAAAAGCAGGCACAGCGAAGAGAGAGTGGAGATGGAGGTGGAAAAGCAGGCACAGCGAAGAGTGAGTGGAGATGAAGGGGGAAAAGCAGGCACAGCGAAGAGTGAGTGGAGATGGATGGGGAAAAGCAGGCACAGCGAAGAGTGAATGTAGATTGAGGGGGAAAAGCAGGCACAGTGAAGAGTGAGTGGAGATGGAGGGGGAAAAGCAAGCACAGCGAAGAGTGAGTGGAGATGAAGGGGGAAAAGCAGGCACAGCCAAGAGTGAGTGGAGATGGATGGGGAAAAGCAGGAACAGCGAAGAGTGAGTGGAGATGGAGGGGGGAAAGCAGGCATAGCGAAGAGTGAGTGGAGATGGAGGGGGAAAAGCAGGCACAGCGAAGAGTGAGTGGAGATGGAGGGGGGAAAGCATGCACAGTGAAGAGTGAGTGGAGATGAAGGGGAAACGCAGGCAGAGCGAAGAGTGAGTGGAGATGGAGGAGGAAAAGCAGGCACAGCGAAGAGTGAGTGGAGATGGAGGGGGAAAAGCAGGCACAGCAAAGAGTGAGTGGAGATGGAGGGGGAAAAGCAGGCTCAGCGAAGAGTGAAGTTAGATGGAGGGGGAAAAGCAGGCACAGCGAAGAGTGAGTGGAGATGGAGGGGGAAAAGCAGGCACAGCGAAGAGTGAGTGGAGATGAAGGGGGAATAGCAGGCACAGCCAAGAGTGAGTGGAGATGAATGGGGAAAAGCAGGCACAGCGAAGAGTGAGTGGAGATGGAGGGGGAAAAGCAGGCACAGCGAAGAGTGAGTGGAGATGAAGGGGGAAATGCAGGCACAGCGAAGAGTGAGTGGAGATAGATGGCGAAAAGCAGGCACAGCGAAGAGTGAGTGGAGATCGAGGGGGGAAAGTAGGCACAGCGAAGAGTGAGTGGAGATGGATTGGGAAAAGCAGGCACAGCGAAGAGTGAGTGGAGATGGAGGGGGGAAAGCAGTCACAGTGAAGAGTAAGTGGAGATGAAGGGGAAACGCAGAAACAGCGTAGAGTGAGTGGAGATGGAGGGGGGAAAGCAGGCACAGCGAAGATTGAGTGGAGATGGAGGGGGAAAAGCAGGCACAGCAAAGAGTGAGTGGAGATGGAGGGGGAAAAGCAGGCACAGCGAAGAGTGAGTGGAGATGGAGGAGGAAAAGCAGGCACAGCAAAGAGTGAGTGGAGATGGAGGGGAAAAGCAGGCACAGCGAAGAGTGAGTGGAGAGGAAGGGGAAACGCAGGCACAGCGAAGAGTGAGTGGAGATGAAGGGGGAAAAGCAGGCACAGCGAAGAGTGAGTGGAGAGGGAGGGAGAAAAGCAGGCACAGCGAAGAGTGAGTGGAGATGAGGGGGGAAAAGCAGGCACAGCGAAGAGTGAGTGGAGATGGATGGGGAAAAGCAGGCACAGTGAAGAGTGAGTGGAGATGCAGGGGGGAAAGCAGGCACAGCAAAGAGTGAGTGGAGATGGAGGGGGGAAGCAGGCACAGCGAAGAGTGAGTGGAGATGGATGGGGAAAAGCAGACACAGCGAAGAGTGAGTGGAGATGGATGGGGAAAAGCAGACACAGCAAAGAGTGAGTGGAGATGGAGGGGGGAAAAGCAGGCACAGCGAAGAGTGAGTGGAGATGAAGGGGGAAAAGCAGGCACAGCGAAGAGTGAGTGGAGATGGATGGGGAAAAGCAGGCACAGCGAAGAGTGAATGTAGATGGAGGGGGAAAAGCAGGCACAGCGAAGAGTGAGTGGAGATGGAGGGGGAAAAGCAAGCACAGCGAAGAGTGAGTGGAGATGAAGGGCGAAAAGCAGGCACAGCCAAGAGTGAGTGGAGATGGATCGGGAAAAGCAGGAACAGCGACGAGTGAGTGGAGATGGAGGGGGGAAAGCAGGCACAGCGAAGAGTGAGTGGAGATGGAGGGGGGAAAGCAGGCATAGCGAAGATTGAGTGGAGATGGAGGGGGAAAAGCAGGCACAGCGAAGAGTGAGTGGAGAAGGAGGGGGAAAAGCAGGCACAGCGAAGAGTGAGTGGAGATGGAGGAGGAAAAGCAGGCACAGCGAAGAGTGAGTGGAGATGGAGGTGGAAAAGCAGGCACAGCGAAGAGTGAGTGGAGATGAAGGGGGAAAAGCAGGCACAGCGAAGAGTGAGTGGAGATGGATGGGGAAAAGCAGGCACAGCGAAGAGTGAATGTAGATTGAGGGGGAAAAGCAGGCACAGTGAAGAGTGAGTGGAGATGGAGGGGGAAAAGCAAGCACAGCGAAGAGTGAGTGGAGATGAAGGGGGAAAAGCAGGCACAGCCAAGAGTGAGTGGAGATGGATGGGGAAAAGCAGGAACAGCGAAGAGTGAGTGGAGATGGAGGGGGGGAAGCAGGCATAGCGAAGAGTGAGTGGAGATGGAGGGGGAAAAGCAGGCACAGCGAAGAGTGAGTGGAGATGGAGGGGGGAAAGCATGCACAGTGAAGAGTGAGTGGAGATGAAGGGGAAACGCAGGCAGAGCGAAGAGTGAGTGAAGATGGAGGAGGAAAAGCAGGCACAGCGAAGAGTGAGTGGAGATGGAGGGGGAAAAGCAGGCACAGCAAAGAGTGAGTGGAGATGGAGGGGGAAAAGCAGGCTCAGCGAAGAGTGAAGTTAGATGGAGGGGGAAAAGCAGGCACAGCGAAGAGTGAGTGGAGATGGAGGGGGAAAAGCAGGCACAGCGAAGAGTGAGTGGAGATGAAGGGGGAATAGCAGGCACAGCCAAGAGTGAGTGGAGATGAATGGGGAAAAGCAGGCACAGCGAAGAGTGAGTGGAGATGGAGGGGGAAAAGCAGGCACAGCGAAGAGTGAGTGGAGATGAAGGGGGAAACGCAGGCACAGCGAAGAGTGAGTGGAGATAGATGGCGAAAAGCAGGCACAGCGAAGAGTGAGTGGAGATCGAGGGGGGAAAGTAGGCACAGCGAAGAGTGAGTGGAGATGGATTGGGAAAAGCAGGCACAGCGAAGAGTGAGTGGAGATGGAGGGGGGAAAGCAGTCACAGTGAAGAGTGAGTGGAGATGAAGGGGAAACGCAGAAACAGCGTAGAGTGAGTGGAGATGGAGGGGGGAAAGCAGGCACAGCGAAGATTGAGTGGAGATGGAGGGGGAAAAGCAGGCACAGCGAAGAGTGAGTGGAGATGGAGGAGGAAAAGCAGGCACAGCAAAGAGTGAGTGGAGATGGAGGGGGAAAAGCAGGCACAGCGAAGAGTGAGTGGAGATGGAGGAGGAAAAGCAGGCACAGCGAAGAGTGAGTGGAGATGGAGGAGGGAAAGCAGGCACAGTGAAGAGTGAGTGTAGATGGAGGGGGAAAATCAGGCACAGCGAAGAGTGAGTGGAGATGGAGGGGGGAAGCAAGCACAGCGAAGAGTGAGTGGAGATGGAGGGGGAAAAGCAGACACAGCGAAGAGTGAGTGGAGATGAAGGGGGAAAAGCAGGCACAGCGAAGAGTGAGTGGAGATGGATGGGGAAAAGCAGGCACAGCGAAGAGTGAGTTGAGATGGAGGGGTTAAAGCAGGCACAGCGAAGAGTGAGTGGAGATGGTGGGGGAAAAGCAAGCACAGCGAAGAGTGAGTGGAGATGGAGGGGGGAAAGCAGGCACAGCGAAAAGTGAGTGGAGATGGAGGGGGAAAAGCAGGCACAGCGAAGAGTGAGTGGAGATGGAGGGGGAAAAGCAGGCACAGCGAAGAGTGAGTAGAGATGGAGGGGGAAAAGCAGACACGGCGAAGAGTGAATGGAGATGAAGGGGGAAAAGCAGGCACAGCGAAGAGTGAGTGGAGATGGATGGGGAAAAGCAGGCACAGTGAAGAGTGAGTGTAGATGGAGGGGGAAAAGCAGGCACAGCGAAGAGTGAGTGGAGATGGAGGGGGAAAAACAGGCACAGCGAAGAGTGAGTGGAGATGAAAGGGGAAAAGCAGGCACAGCGAAGAGTGAGTGGAGATGGATGGGGAAAAGCAGGCACAGCGAAGAGTGAGTGGAGATGGAGGGGGGAAAGCAGGCACAGCGAAGAGTGAGTGGAGATGGAGGGGGGAAAGCAGGCACAGCGAAGAGTGAGTGGAGATGGAGGGGGGAAAGCAGGCACAGTGAAGAGTGAGTGGAGATGGAGGGGGAAAAGCAGGCACAGCGAAGAGTGAGTGGAGATGAAGGGGGAAAAGCAGGCACAGCGAAGAGTGAGTGGAGATGGAGGGAGAAAAGCAGGCACAGCGAAGAGTGAGTGGAGATGAAAGGGGAAAAGCAGGCAAAGCGAAGAGTGAGTGGAGATGGATGGGGAAAAGCAGGCACAGCGAAGAGTGAGTGGAGATGGACGGGGAAAGCAGGCACAGTGAAGAGTGAGTGGAGATGCAGGGGGGAAAGCAGGTACAGCAAAGAGTGAGTGGAGATGTAGGGGGGAAAGCAGGCACAGCGAAGAGTGAGTGGAGATGGAGGGGGAAAAGCAGGCACAGTGAAGAGTGAGTGGAGATGAAGGGGAAAACGCAGGCACAGCGAAGAGTGAGTGGAGATGGAGGGGGGAAAGCAGGCACAGCGAAGAGTGAGTGGAGATGGATGGGGAAAAGTAGGCACAGCGAAGAGTGAGTGGAGATGGATGGGGAAAAGCAGACACAGCAGAGAGTGAGTGGAGATGGAGGGGGGAAAAGCAGGCACAGCGAAGAGTGAGTGGAGATGAAGGGGGAAAAGCAGGCACAGCGAAGAGTGAGTGGAGATGGATGGGGAAAAGCAGGCACAGCGAAGAGTGAATGTAGATGGAGTGGGAAAAGCAGGCACAGCGAAGAGTGAGTGGAGATGGAGGGGGAAAAGCAAGCACAGCGAAGAGTGAGTGGAGATGAAGGGGGAAAAGCAGGCACAGCCAAGAGTGAGTGGAGATGGATCGGGAAAAGCAGGAACAGCGACGAGTGAGTGGAGATGGAGGGGGGAAAGCAGGCACAGCAAAGAGTGATTGGAGATGGAGGGGGAAAAGCAGGCACAGCGAAGAGTGAGTTGAGATGAAGGGGAAACGCAGGCACAGCGAAGAGTAAGTGGAGATGGATGGGGGAAAGCAGGCACAGCAAAGATTGAGTGGAGATGGAGGGGGAAAAGCAGGCACAGCGAAGAGTGAGTGGAGATGGAGGGGGAAAAGCAGGCACAGCAAAGAGTGAGTGGAGATGGAGGAGGAAAAGCAGGCACAGCGAAGAGTGAGTGGAGATGAACGGGGAAAAGCAGGCACAGCGAAGAGTGAGTGGAGATGGATGGGGAAAAGCAGGCACAGCGAACAGTGAATGTAGATGGAGGGGGAAAAGCAGGCACAGCGAAGAGTGAGTGGAGATGGAGGGGGAAAAGCAAGCACAGCGAAGAGTGAGTGGAGATGAAGGGGGAAAAGCAGGCACAGCGAAGAGTGAGTGGAGATGGATGGGGAAAAGCAGGCACAGCGAAGAGTGAATGTAGATGGAGGGGGAAAAGCAGGCACAGCGAAGAGTGAGTGGAGATGGAGGGGGAAAAGCAAGCACAGCGAAGAGTGAGTGGAGATGAAGGGGGAAAAGCAGGCACAGCCAAGAGTGAGTGGAGATGGATCGGGAAAAGCAGGAACAGCGAAGAGTGAGTGGAGATGGAGGGGGAAAAGCAAGCACAGCGAAGAGTGAGTGGAGATGAAGGGGGAAAAGCAGGCACAGCGAAGAGTGAGTGGAGATGGATCGGGAAAAGCAGGAACAGCGAAGAGTGAGTGGAGATGGAGGGGGAAAAGCAGGCACAGCGAAAAGTGAGTGGAGATGAATGGGGAAAAGCAGGCACAGCGAAGAGTGAGTGGAGATGGAGGGGGAAAGCAGTCACAGTGAAGAGTGAGTGGAGATGAAGGGGAAACGCAGAAACAGCGTAGAGTGAGTGGAGATGGAGGGGGGAAAGCAGGCACAGCGAAGATTGAGTGGAGATGGAGGGGGAAAAGCAGGCACAGCAAAGAGTGAGAGGAGATGGAGGGGGAAAAGCAGGCACAGCGAAGAGTGAGTGGAGATGGAGGAGGAAAAGCAGGCACAGCGAAGAGTGAGTGGAGATGGAGGGGGAAAAGCAGGCACAGCGAAGAGTGAGTGGAGATGGAGGGGGGAAAGCAGGCACAGTGAAGAGTGAGTGTAGATGGAGGGGGAAAATCAGGGACAGCGAAGAGTGAGTGGAGATGGAGGGGGAAGCAAGCACAGCGAAGAGTGAGTGGAGATGGAGGGAGAAAAGCAGGCACAGTGAAGAGTGAGTGGAGATGGAGGGGGAAAAGCAGACACAGCGAAGATTGAGTGGTAATGGAGGAGGAAAAGCAGGCACAGCAAAGAGTGAGTGGAGATGAAGGGGGAAAAGCAGACACAGCAAAGAGTGAGTGGCGATGGAGGGGGAAAAGCAGACACAGTGAAGAGTGAGTGGAGATGGAGGGGGAAAAGCAGACACAGCGAAAAGAGTGAGTGGAGATGGAGGAGGAATCAGACACAGCGAAGAGTGAGTGGAGATGGAGGGGGAACAGCAGAGACAGCGAAGAGTGAGTGGAGATGAAGGGGGAAAAGCAGACACAGCAAAGAGTCAGTGAGAGATGGAGGGGGGAAAACAGGCACAGGAAAGAGTGAGTGGCGATGGAGGGGGGAAAGCAGGCACAGTGAAGAGTGAATTTAGATGGAGGGGGAAAAGCAGGCACAGCGAAGAGTGAGTGGAGATGGAGGGGGAAAAGCAGGCACAGCGAAGAGTGAGTGGAGATGGATCGGGAAAAGCAGGCACAGTGAAGAGTGAATTTAGATGGAGGGGGAAAAGCAGGCACAGCGAAGAGTGAGTGGGGATGGAGTGGGAAAAGCAGACACAGTGAAGAGTGAGTGGAGATGGAGGGGGGAAAGCTGACACAGCGAAGAGTGAGTGGAGATGGAGGGGGAAAAGCAGGCACAGCGAAGAGTGAGTGGAGATGAAGGGGGAAAAGCAGGCACAGCGAAGAGTGAGTGGAGATGGACTGGGGAAAGCAGGCGCAGCGAAGAGTGAGTGGAGATGGAGGGGGAAAAGCAGACACATGTTTCACCCGGATGAAACGTACACACCCTGCAAACATCTTTGCAGCTTATTGTATATAGTAGGGAATGGATCCAACCAAAGTTGCTTCAACATCACGCTAGTCTTTCTGATCTGTAAAAGAAAAGAGTTATTAGTTTACTGTGCCGCCTTTTGCACGAGCAACACACATCAAACACAACCACTGTCAGTATTTCGCCCCATTGTTGTTAAATCTTCTGTAATTTGGTTATGTCTACATGTGCACTAGAACCTGATGGCTCCCTATTATGTCAGCATCAACCATGCTGAATACATGCCTGTATTTGCACAGGAACCAAATATAGATGGGCAGCAGGGCCGCCAGTGAGGAGGAGAGGAAACTGTAGCCAATACCTGTGTCATTTTAATCCTGTTAACAGGTGTCAGAGGGGGTCGGAGCAATGCAATGTTTATGGCTGAATTGCCATGCACTTATTTGCAAATAGCAGGACAGTCATTGCAAAAGGTCGGGGTTCTTGAATTCTAGTTCACATTCATTCATTTCCTTTTGTCCCTGGTATATGCCCCACTTGTTACACCCACATAAAATGGCTCCCCCCTTGTTCTCATCCCTGTGCTCTTGCATTTAGACCAAAGCCTCGACCATCGGCACAAAATACATGCCTTATCGTAAGTCATTTCTAATCGAAATAGACATCCCTTCAGATAAATACAAAATACAAAGTACAAGCAAATATAATGCTTGTAGAAAATAGAAAAAAGTAAAAATGGAGCACATGATATCTTATATTCTGAACTTGCCTCTTTGATTCTGTCTGTTAGGATTTAAACGTGAGCAGAGCTGCCCAGTCAAGTTCAGGGTGAATTGTCATAAAGGCTAAACTCGAGGTGCAAATCGAGGAGGTGGGGGCTGGGGGTTAAATCCACGTGCCATCTGATCGGGTTTATAAACAGGTTATTAACTTATGTATTGACTAGCCTCCGATTTCTGGGGGGACATGGCAGCTCTGCCCCGACATCACCAGAGCTCAGTTGGCAAAGGGATAAACACTTTTTGGGGTGCCACTGTTGATTTTGAGATGCATGATAAACCCTAAAACTAGGAATTTGTCTGATCCCTGAAATGCACAGGCACCCAGCAAGTCCCAGAAGTCCTGCTTTGCCGCGGGAGACTCGTCTGTGGTGTTCTCTTCGAATTTGAAATTTTGCTGCATTTACTGGACTCCGACGCCCGGAAGGCTTTGCTCTTCATTTCAGAGGCGGGACTTATAAAAGGGCTGCTGCGCGCGCCCCGCGCGCGCGCACCCAGCAAGTCCCAGAAGTCCCGCTTTGCCGCGGGAGACTCGTCTGTGGTGTTCTCTTCGAATTGGAATTTTGCTGCACTTACTGGACTCCGACGCCCAGAAGGTGAACTTCCCTAACGAACTATTGTACATAGTAGTTATACAAATATAGTATCACTTTACTGATACTTTTTTCTGCTTTTTTAGGCTTTGCTCCTCATTTCAGAGGCGGGACTTATAAAAGGGCTGCTACGCGCGCACCTAGCAAGTCCCAGAAGTCCCGCTTTGCCGCTTCGCCGCGATCGTCGCGGCGAGTGGCTTTCTTATCCCCTTTTTTTTTAACCTTTTTTCTGTATTAACTTGGCACAATTACGCCTTCTTCACTTTTTCGTCTTTTGGGTTTTTGGTAAAAAATGAAGCGAGGCATTTCTACCTTAAAAACAGGGATGCCCCCTATTACAGCATCCCACTACTCCAATGGTGAAAAGTCACCTGTGGCTAAAAGAAAACCTCACCTGAGTTCCACACCTAGAGCAGGCAATCCAAATATAAAAGGGAAAACAAGAGCCGAAATTCTTCTTGGCATGGATATTCGACCCTTTTGCAGTAATCAAAGCACTGCTTCATCCGTGGAAACTGAACCTGGAAACATCAAATTATCAGCATGTGGTCAGGAAGTCCAAAGTTCCCTTGAGCCACAAAAGGACTCACAAAATGGACTTTCAGCCAGGAATCTTTTGGTGAATGACAAAAACGAAGACATGGTAAAATATGGCCTTATGGCCCCAGAAATCGTTTCCTTTGCAAATGAAAATGTATCTTTGTCTGATAGTATGTTGCTAAAAAATATATTAACTGGCATTGTTGTTCCTTCTACTGTAACGCCAGATAAGCACGCTACTTCCATTAGAAACTCAAATTCAAAAAGTGCAATCTCCGGTGACATGCCGGTAAAAGACCTTCATTCAAACGACACTGCTTTTTCCACGCATACACTCTCTGATAATCTATCCAAATCTCCCATCCTATTTACCAACATCAGTGCTGCGAATTCCGTAGAAAATTTGTCTTTTAGTGCCCCTACCCCGCGCAAAGTAAATTCTCATGGCATTCCTGATTTAGGCCCAACAGAATCACAGAGTGTTCAAACTGGAATAGCTTTGACATCGATGAACACAGCGATTTTGGCTTTAGCCAAACTGTTTGAGGTTCTAGCCACAAAGGCTGATCTACACTCCAACCAACTGAATCAAGTTTTGGCAGACCATCTTACACTTGCCAACAAACTAGAAAGTTTGAGTTTACCTTATGGCCTTTCTAAAATCAGCAGGTCCACAGCTTCTCAGACCTCTCCTTTGTCGACTTCCCCATTAAAAGAATACCATACCATTCCGTACTTTCCTAACCCCATCATAGATCTTATGAGTGCTGGACATAACTCGTCACCAGTTCAGCAAATAAAACCAATGAAACCAATGTATCCCTTATTTGATGGTAAACCAAATTTGTGTGACATCACTAAAGGGGATTTTAAAAAGCCCCCCCCCTGTCAAAAAATCCCAAAACATCAAATCTGTGGCCAAACGCGGTAGGCAAACCAAAGTATTTGTTAAAAATCTATCTATTCCTGCCGCTACTACGATTGCTGCAGCTAAACTAGTTGCAAAAAAAACGAAAAGAGAGGGTTTTGTCAGTGCCTGTGGAGCATAGCCTGCTAAATGATTTAATAAGAGTGGCGACTGACATGTCCAAAAATACACTCTTGACTCAGACAACAAATAATTTGGCACATAAAGCGGATTTGTCTAAGGGCCTTGCAGATAACGATATATGACTAAAAAAATCTAAGAAAAGCTATTGATGATTACATGACATCCAATTCCACTACCAGACAGTTGATCTTTGCTCCGTCTCAGTCTTTGCCCACAAAAGAATCTCTTGTTTTGCCGCCGCAGCATGTGCAAAAATGTCCGCAACATTTCGCAAATGCTGTTGCTCCTCAAGCTATTTTACAGACTTGTCCTGCGCAACATTTGCAAACTGCGCCTCTAAAAGTTATTAATGCGCCTTCACCCCAAAGCACTTCTCAAGTGTCTGTACAGTCCACAGCTATTGGCTCTGTGGCTGAAAATAATACTACCAAAGACATGGAAAAACTGATTTACACGTCCTTGAATAAGTTCTTTGAGAATGCTCCCTTTGTGAAACCTAATTTTGCTATTGTACCTTTGCAAATGCCTAAAGTTGTGCATGCGCCACAAACATCTAAACCTCTGAGTGGCGGCCTTAAACGACCAGCGATTCATGCTCTAACGCTTACTTGTATGCCTGTTCCAGCCAAACAGTATAAGCTTAATCGTGCCTCCATTCTCGCAATCTTTAGCGAAATTCCTGCATTAGATGACATCAGCTCTATAGACATCGAGCTTGTGGAATTTATCAACAAGGGCAATTGCTCATCTGTAAATATCTGGATAAACTCGCGACTTGTGGTAAATTCTATCTGGGCCGTTAAACAACAACTCTCTAATCTGGGTTTTTTGCTTCACACTATGTCAGAGACATTGAACTCGTCTTCAACTCATTCTGAGGTTCCTCCTTGTATTCAAGCATTAAAGAAATCACAGGCTGTGACTTCACATACTTGTTTGTGTGACTCCGAGAGTAATCAATGCTAGCTTCACAATCTTACAATTTGCTCTTTGGTCTTTGTTAGTTGGAATTCAAGAGGACATGCGCATCTGCTAAACAACAATAATGCACAGCTTTTGGGTTGTGATGTCATCATGTTGCAAGAAACTTGGTTTACCACTGTACCATCTTGGAACCACTATAATGTGCTTTTGAATCCAGCTGAAAAGGGTTGCCGGGGGTGTCCCACTTCGGGACTGTTAACTGCGGTTAAGCAATCCTCTTTGCTAAAAATTGAAGCATGGTTCTATCCTAATGCTTTTTTACAAATGTCAAAAATCACAGGCAACAATTTCTCATGTGCTGTGATAAATGTTTATTGGAATCCCCTGGGACTTGCTGATAATGGTTTTCTAATTTCTGTGGCCAAGGCCCTGGACATAGTCTTGCTCGAGGGCTGCACTGATTTTATTTTATTGGCTGGTGATTTAAACTTGCATTGTCTGAGCCCCCCATGTAACTCTGAAAAACTTTGCATACAAAAGTGGACGAGTCTGGTTCAATCTCGTAATTTGTTTATGGTAAATGGAACTTTCCCTCAGGACATACCACCCAGAGCTACTTGGCACCGTGGTCAAAGTCAAGGTATCATTGATTTTATGTATGTAAATGCATGTTTCTTAAATAATATCACAGCATTTGAAATAATTCATACAGAAGCTAGCGACCATAATATTTTAAATATGATGCGCTCCTTAAAATCTGTGACATCAAATCTGGAACCTTCAAATACAATAGATCCCATTAAAGTGAATCCTACAAGGAACAGAGTGAAATGGTCAGAAAAATCACTCATAGCCTTTAGAGATCACTATCAAGCAGAATTGAATAAACGAAAAGGGAGCTCTTTTCCGGGTGATGTTGTTTACCATGACTTAATGCAAGTATTCCAATCAAACTCTTCTCTCCATAAACAGAAACAGACACCTCATCTCCATTTCCCTGATCAGGAATTTGAGTAAAAAAAGCCTCCATGCGAGCAGATAGGAGAGCTGCCCTTAAGCTACCACCAGACAAGCGTGCTCCTGTTTTATCCCAAATCAGAACAAAGTACAGGAATTGGATTAGGGGCAGGAGGGCAAAACTATATCAATCCGATGGTTATTCTATGTTAAAGGCTTTAGCTGCAAAGAATTTGGCTCAATCTTGGACTATTATTACCCAATCTACAGCGGGGCATCAGGTGGCTGTCCAAGCAAATGATGTGTCAGAGTCTATGTGGATCCAGCACTATTCAACTCTATTTGCTGAGCCCCCCCTATTGGAGATTTTACCATTTTAGAGGTCCTACCGGCGTTCCATTTGGTTTTTGATAGAGATGATATAATGTATTTCATAAAACAGGCAAGCAATTCTAGAGCCCCTGGCCCTGATGGCTTGGCTAATACCCATCTGAAACAATTCCCGGACATTTGGGCAGATATTTTGTATCTTCTGTTTGAGTCTATCAATGCCTCACAGAGCATTCCTATATCATGGAAGCAGGCTATTGTCATCCCAATTTATAAGAAGGGGGATCGAGCCAATCCTGCCAGCTATCGGCCCATCTCCCTTCCTGATGTGCCGGGTAAAATTTATTCACGTTTAATTCTTAGAGAATTGAAAAATTGGTCGAAGAAATGCTCAAAAATGGATCCTTTACAATCAGGCTTTGTTTCCGGCCTTGGCACCTTACCTAACATGATTTCACTAAATATGCTTAAGTCCAAATATGCAGCCCGAAAACAATCCTTACATTTTGCCTTTATTGATTTTCGTTCTGCTTTTGACTCTATTAATCGGAATTTGTTATTTCATAAGCTACATTCACTTGGCTGTCCATCTACTTTGTTATCTTTAATCATTCAACTACATTCAGAAACTACTATGCGAGTTCGACTTTCCTTCGAAGGTTCTTTATCAGCGTCTTTCACTACGTTCTTGGGACTCAAACAGGGGTGCATTCTGGCTTCATTCTTATTTAATTTGTTTATTTTTGACATAGGTAACGCTTTTCATCACATCATATCCGATGCGCCTGAATTGGGTCATCAGCGTATGCAATGGTTACTCTTCACTGTTGATCTGGTTTTAATATGGCAAACGCCTAGGGGCCTCCAGAACATGTTATCTGCACTTGCAGAGTATGCTGCGAAAAACCAGTTAATCATAAATTTGGAAAAATCACAAATTATGATATGTAGGTCAAAGGGGAAATTCATGGCCCAAAATGTAGCTTGGAATCTCCAACTGGAACCTTTGCACATAGTTTCTGAATATAAATATTTAGGTTTGTTTATTCAGAATACTATTGGCGATCCCAAACATTTGACCATGTTGCAGTCTAAATTATTATCCTTAGTGTCAAAAGCCAAAATACTGGTTTATAGATATGGCAAATTCACTTTAAAGCACCTATTTATGTTTTATGAACAAAAAGTGATTGCCAGCCTATTATATGGCATTGAATCAAAACTCTATTCAAATGATCAACCATGGGACAAGCTAGAAGCTGCTTTTTGGAAAAAGGTGCTACATTTACCTAATTGTGTGCCCATGCCCATTCTACGTTTTGAATTGGGTATAAATTCACTAGCGAGTAGAATAAAATGGAGAATGTGTGTTTTCTTTCGCTAATGTTTATTGGGTGTGACAAATAATAACATTCTGAGCACTGTTGCTCGTTATTTGATCTCTTCTGATTTAACTTTCCCGACGACATGGCAAATCTTTGTTCTCAAAACTCTTGCGGAAGCCAACATTTCTCTACAGTTCTTACTTGATAGCCCAATAAGTGCCCAAAAAGTTTTTTATCAATGGGCCTGGATTCAAAATTATGAACTCTGCACTAATTATAAAGACTTTGACATCAGAATCTTTGGTAATAGGAAATTGGGTCAAGTGGCGAATTATCTTTTGAAATGGCCCTCAGCAAAAATTAGACAGCAATATTTGCGTATAAGGTTAAACCTATGGCCTACGAGAGAGCAGTTAGTGAGGCGTCAAATTCTTCCCCTTAACTTAAACTATTGTCGATTTTGTGAGCTTCATTTTGTAAGAGAAACCTTGCAACATGTGGTAGTATCGTGTCCAAAATTGAACGACATCAGAAATAAACATTTTTCTAATTTGTTAAAATTGCATATGGTAAGGAATGAAAGTGAGACGTGGAGCATTTTATTAAACAGTCCCAGGTTTGCTGTTATAAAAGCCCTAGTACAATTTCTGGAAAAAAGTTTACCGACTGAAATAACTTGATTATCAGGTAGAACTTAGTCAGTTAAAATGATAAATGTGAAGTCATTTCTAAAATGCTTTTTAGCTGTTTACATCTGTTTTGATTCCCTGGCTGAGTTTCTGCTTTTTTATTTTATTTTTTACCTATTTTACTTATTCTATTTTATCTTTTTTTACATTGCTCCTTTTTCTTGTCTTCAAGTATCCTATGTGAAAATGTAATTGAATGTGAAATGAAAGTGTAATTTAAATTGTTTTTCTTATTTGATGGTTATGTACATGTAATTTTGAAAAGTTGATTGATTTCAGCTGTACCAAAATAAAAAGAAATAAAAAAGAAATGCACAGGCAGACACTTTAGGTATGAGCAATCTGACCCCGAAAAGGCCAGCACCCGCCTTCTTGACAGAATCCAGGGATGGACCACGTGATCTGCTTTTATTGAACAATTAGGCACATCAACATGCACATGGGGTTAGTGCAATTGATCACATCCGGTCACAATGTGAGAGCAAGAAAATATCTTCTTCATTTGATCGGAGAACATGCCCTAGACGGGTGCAAATTATCAATTCACCTTTCAAAATGCTCTAGGGAGGGTTGTGAAATAATAATTTTGCCTCCATCTGTCAATCATTATTCGGAAGTTCCTGGACTTTTAATCCCACCGTGGAAATTCAAAAAGTCAGTGTTTACACAACTACAGATTAGAAGGAATTGATATTCTGGAGCACATTGTATTCTGGTTGTGGTTTTGGCCCCCGTGTCATTGTCACTGTAGATTTTCTTTAGAAAATATATTCTGTAGGCAATATTTCAACAGATCGAATTCAAGAAAAAATGACAAAAACCAGGGCAAAAAATCATACAAACCCTGGTCTTTTCCACCCCCAAACAATCAATGCAATACCTGAATACTAAACCTATGAAATACAAATCTTCATTACTCAAATTCTCCTTTCTTTGACCTAGTCCTTCCTTAAACAATTGAATCCACCATCCGCAAAGCACCGTAACACTAAATCAAATTCCCACAAATACAACCGCAGCACAACCACAACTTCCATGGAGTCATAAAAGCAACAGAGACCCACCCGTGTTACTACCAGAGACCAAAGGAATCAAAGCGGACATGCCTTTCAAGAGGGAGGGGCATAAAGACTGGGACGTGGATTGCTGGGAAGTCATTGGGCATTCCATCCACCACCCCAGTCTTGACTTATATGTCAAAGTGTTTGCTTCAATTCCTAAAATCAGAGCAGACTTCATCAACAAGTGCATGCTTGTACCCCTAAGAAAAAACTCTCAAGAGAGTTTATCCAACTGGGTCATCTGACACGCTCTCGTCGCTCGATTGGGCAAAATGTGTTGATTATCTCACCAGCTCACTTCATTTTTCGGAGTGATCAATGTTTTTCAATTAAAGGTTCCCGTCTTTAGAACAAATTGCCTTCTGAACTCCAGACATCATCTTGCCTGAATCGTTTTCGAAAAAAATGAAAAACCTACTTGTTCCAATAATCTTAAGTGGTTCTGGGAAGTAAACATCTGGGCCTAGGTGCAGGTTGTTGCTCGGTTGCATTGGATGTGCACAATATAAATATAAAATTAAATCAAGTGCCTGCAGCGCTGAAGAAAGAATCAGGAGTAGATCTGTATCTTCGGCTGGGGCCTCCCTCTGGAACAGCCTCCCTGCCACTCTAAAACTTGAGGAGAACCATCTCTGGTTCTGGAAGCACCTCAAGACCTTCCTCTTGGCTTCTGCCTTCGCTCCCCCTCTCCCCTGCTGATCTGCTCTCTCTTGGCACTGTGCACCTGGCCACCCTCTGTCCCCGGAGCCCAGGTACCTGCTCACCCTGCCACCCTCCTGTACTGCCTCCTGGCCACCCCTTGCACTGGGGACTGTATCTGTACCCATACAGTCCCCACTCCCATTTTCTCCTTTTTCTTCACTTATCAGTCTTACTCAGTCTGCTGCCTTAAACACAGCACTTGCCACTTGCTTGGCTGCATTACCACTGTTTATTGCCTCCATTTTCTTTTTAATTTATATTTATTATTTATCTGCTTTGCACTTTCCACTCTCCCCCTTCCATGCACTTTTCCCCCTTTTCCCTTTCCCATGCACTTGTGCGTTCTCAATGCCACTGGGCCTAGTAAGATCGTTTTTGTTGTTCTCCCATGTTCCCCTGTTTGCCTAGTCGCGCTCTGAAACACCTGTGTACGAGCGCGATACAAATAAAATATCATATCATATCATAGCTAGAATGGAAAACACTGAGCTAGGATGAAGAAAAAAGGTCCAGACACTGTTCTACTGTGGATCAATTCCATAGTATGACAATAATCAAATACTAAATTGAGCAACATTCAAAATCAAATTTATGGTATGTCCATGTTTGACTCTCTAGTCTCAAAAAGTATGTCAATAATCGAATAATGAATTGTACAGTAATCAATTGACCTAACCTACTAAAGTGAGCAGCAGTGAAATAGCCATGACTAAAGAGACCTTCAATAGCAGAGCTGAGAAATTCCCAAACTGAGAGAACAAATTCACATGGGCAAAGAAATCCACCAGTAACTCATTGCACAGCACGTCCCAATGTTTCGCCCACCTGGGATTTGTCTAGGTAATTTACAAGGCTTGTTGAGACAGTACCCCAGGGAACCCTGCACATGTTCCTAACAAAGCTAGAAATCATCCAAAGCTAGCCAAGCATTTGGAAATGGGCCACTTAGAGCTGGCTGACCATAATCTCGTGGTAAGGCCTAAAACCACCAAAAGCAGTTCTGAGTCAAGGTCAACAGTTGTACTTCCAGAAAAACAGTGAGGAGCCACTCACCCCGATCGCTTCCAGCAGGAGGTGACCGGACATCCTTACACCTTTTACTAGCTCTCTGAAAAGGGGAGGACAAATGTGCAACTGGTCTTAGGCACTAAGAGATATGGTACACGACTGGACCAGGCTGTGTACTATTGTGGAGAGAAACGTTGCTGCCCACAACTTAGAAAGGGAACTGTCAGGGTATCTCCCAAATGAATGACTGAAAAAGCTCAGAATCGCTGACTTTGGGACTTGGAGAAATCTGGACATTTTCTTCTTAGCAAAAGGGCTCAGTGCCAAATAGAATTAAGGTAAACTTCTTGCTTACCCTAAAAACGGGCACACTGCCCTCTCACTACCAACAGATGTGGTATTCTCCGGCAGAAAGTATAGCCCAAACTATGGCAGGATCTTAACATACACTACCAAGCAATTTAGGGGAGAAAGTGCAAGATAACTGAGTGAAGAAACAGAACAAAGCACCCGCACCTAAAGGCTTTGCTGGAAACTAGGGATGCATACTCGTAAGAAGAGCATCACATGAACTCGGCGACTCTGGGGTGCTACCACCTACAGGAGGCACATTTCTAAGCTCAGAAAGAACCAGATAGAAGAGAAAGGCAATAAATAGCCATCCCCTGAAAAAGAGAATTGGAAAGTGCCGGCTTTTATTTAGAGTCTCACAATATGTGGTTAAGCCATAATGATAGCCCTCAGAATCCGTCCTACCGGACCTAACAGACAGCAGAAATAGTACAACCCGAAATGGAGGAAGGCAGAGGCCTATGTTGAAGAGAAGAAGTCTTATCTCCAATCCCAGACAGGAGAAGAAGGACCCCATGGCAAAAGGGCAGTGGTTCCTTGTAATGATGGAAGGGAGCGGCCAGAGTCTAGACCATCAGGGTCCGATGGGACCAAAAACCATGGGTGCCACATTCCAAGTGAACTGAACCTGCTCGTGTATGGAGGAAGGAACCACTGGTCAGGAGAAAGGGGAAGCAGGAGAGGCACACACCTCAAGCAGAGTAGAAGAACACAGAACTGTCACAAGAAAGGGGAATTTAAAGGTAAAGCTGTAGACCTCACACAGGATAAGGAGATAAAGAACAGGCACACATATGTGAGAAAACCCAAAACACTGCAAGCAGAGATTCGGAGGCTGACAAATGTAGAGAGGTTAAGAAGAGAAGATGAAACTTGTACTGTCGGCAAATGAGGTTACGGGGCTAGGGATGGTGGGACGAGGGATGTGGGGCGCGAAGTGACGTGAGATGAGGAAGGGGAAGACCATGTAAGGAGGGACAGGAATACAGACGTAGAGATCAGAGCTCCATCTCTTCTTTTCCCGCACAGCGTAATGCGCACCATGGCTCCCTGACCCCTGAGGCCCCAGGACTGCAGGCAAGAGCCAATGTTACAAAAATGCATGGCCAAGGGATTCCTAAATACAGGAGCCCGTGGTTGGGGGGCCGCAGGCAAGACTATGCATTTCTAATATCTGGCAGAAACCAGAGATCCAATTCGCCAAAAATGCACAGGAATGCAGCACGGCTCAAGATGCTTGGGAGACGTGGGGAGTGCTTGCCTCAGGAATTATGATGCAAGCAGTTCATGAGCAAAGCAGATCTCCCTAGGTGGGGACAATGGTGTATCACCAATGAAGAAATCAGAGCATCATGAAGACTGTAGCCTGGAAGGTGTCTTCCTGGAGATGTACCTTGCACAGTCTTGGGAGGTAGTGCGTGGTTAAGCAACAGCATCAGTGAAATACGGAACGGAGGGTCTGGTGGTTCCCTCCCCACCCACTGGCCCCCTTACCTCGATATGGTCCTCAATTCATGAGGGCAATCCAGATGAGTGTGAATCACTAGTGCAGGAGTGTTCACAGGATTGACTCTAAAAACAGAGCCGGGTAAACCGTCCCCTCCCCTGTTGGCTCCCCAATCCCTTTTTTCTTTGCTCCCCTCACCATGTATTTCCCCAGTGCTTATAAAGTGCCCCATTGCTTCTCGAAGCTAGGTCTGCACTCAATAAAAACCCTAACAATATATATTTTTAGACATGTAGTAAGCACACCCCTGGAAGCATGGGACTCCCGGTTAGTATGTCCTTCATACTCAATGTGACTAAAACATGACCGTAGAAGGCTCCTAGTGTGTGCCTTGGACCACAGGATGAACTTCTAAAACTTCCATGGGAAATATGACATGGGATGGACGTGATTGGTGAAAGAAAACATGGATGAATTAACATGCCAAACTTCTGGAGCCAAAGAAAGTGTTGCCTTTAAGGCTGAGAACATGCTAAGTGTTGTCGGAATCGGACCTTACCTGCATCAAGGAGGTTGCAAGAGGTAATGGGGACCCTGAAGTCCACTCTGCCCAAGGATGGATGTGAACACCCCTCGACAGACAGAAACCAGGATGAATCAAAGACAGGGTGAAATGCACAAGGTGCAGGAAGAAGAAAAACCTATCCAATGAACAGGCAGAATTTCTCCACACAGTAGGTTCAAGTCATGGAGCAATTGAGAAAGTCCAGACCAGGCTTAGGGTATCTAGGATAGGATTGCTCAGGGATGGTAATATAGAAGTCCAAAAGAAAAAGGAGATACTTATGGAGGACTTAAGCAGTCTAGCCTACAGGGTAAGGAAGTAGGAGCAACACATGGAAGGCAACACAGAAGGAAACAAAGTACACAGTGCAGAACGAAAAAGCGTCCACTCAGTACAACTCCCAGAGCATTGAGACGCACAGATGCACAGCCACAGTCTGGTGATATGTTCCTGCTCCTGAATCAAATGGCTGTGGACATGCAATGCCTGCGTGCGGCAGTGCTGCTGGTGGCCATCTTGGGATTGTCTGAGATGTTGATCTGCATGGCGGCCATCTTGGGATTGTCTGAGATGTTGATCTGCATGGCGGCCATCTTGGTGTTAAGATGGCCTGGGAAGTCCCAAATTACACAGTGGTTCTGGAGCCAGTACAAACCAGAGTCAATAACAGAAACAGATAAAGTGCAAGGCAAAAACCTAGCTTTATTATGATCAAAATAAAGCAGAGACAGCATAAAAGCATAACATTATTGGTGCTTATCAAAAACACGGGTTTATATATTCAACATTTGTCATAACTGACATCATACTATAATCTTAATTACGGGGTATGGGGATTGGTAACTAGATATACATTCTTTACGGGTTACATTTCTGATTGGGTAACGCTTGGCTGATGGCTCCTCCTACAACCACCACTAAATTCATAAAGGTAAAAAGACATAAGCTCTACAGTATGCAATTGGCTGGCACTTTGCTTTATGGGTGGCATAACATTAGACATTCTCATTGGTTGGCTTCTTACTGACCAACCTTGGACAACTGACAGGTCGTCAAGACATGAGCCAGACAGGAATAGGGGGAGAGAGGTCCGCGGACTGCTTTCCTTTCAATTAAAGAAGATACCATACCTCATTTCTAGGCCATGAGCCCAGGTGATCTCTTTGTGTTTGGCCTTGTGTGGCATTTCATGCCTGGGGATACATGTGGGGAGTTATGCAGGTCTCCTATATGTGTTCGTTGCTGACGAATAAACAGTGTCCAAGAATTATGGTTCAAGTGTGATGGCGCCGTATTTGGAATTATTTCACCCTGCATTCATTGGGAATTTAGTTACTATTGATGCAAGTGTTATGTTTATTCTTGCCACTGGGGACACTCTGGAGTTATTCTTCATTGAGTCTTTTGGTTTCTTGTTGTCCTGCACTTGGTTTAAAAAGGCTGGTTGTACTCTTATAAAACCTTAATTAATCTGGCAGTATCCTTTTGCATCCTGAGAATTGCTATCTTGTGCTTTCACTGGAACCTTCAGACCTGCCCTTAATTTGCGTTACCCTGGCTGTGGTTGCCAGCTCCTGCCTGAGCTCTGTACTGATTTGTATTTTTACGATTTCAGCATTTTTGATTTCTCATAAAGCCTTGACGCCTTTTGTTTAATTAGAAGCATATCATGGCTTCCATTTTTTTTTCTCGAAATGTTTGCTGTCCATTACTGTAGTGTTTCTCTGTTAGTGAGCTATATCCGCATGTCATTCATGTTGCATTCAGTTTATGCATTGCTTTTGTTAATATTCTTCATATCCCATGGATGCCATGTTCATATTCTTCATATATAAATGCATATATTACCTAGTGTGCATGTTCTTCATGTTGAGTACACATTTGCTTCATGTCTAATGCATGCACATGTATGGCTGCAATGTTAGTTGTATTACACTTGCCATTTTTAGCTCAGATTGTCCATGTCCTGCTGTACCTTTTCGGCAGTCCTTTTGCATTGCCTTGTTGCAATTCTTATAACACAGAAGGCAAAGAGTACAAGTACTAAAATGGTCACCAGTACCTTGAATGAAATAGCCAACCAGGAGGGTTCCATGAAAACAGGTAATTAAACCAGTTATCATCAGGAATATTGCCTACCTCCTCCACCATTCTTGCGTGTATTTCTGTTAAGGTGGCTATGGTCTATGTGAGGATTCCATTCTCCTCATCATGGGCGGGTGTGTACCTGCAGCAAGAAGGTTACATGTTTGCAAACATGCCCCATTCCATGGCCGTTATCAGCTCAGGAACGCACCTGTTCCTGAGGGCCATGAGTCTTGTTGCTCTCAGCTCTTCCCTTATTGCGTTAAATCCTATCACACTTATATTTAGAGTCTGCATCAGGTAATTTGTAGCCATTGTGCATTTGTATTGGCTTGCAAACCGTGAGTAAAGAAGGATGCAAAGAACATCTCTGTCCTACTGAACAATGTATGCTCATCTGGAATTTTATCATATGCGTCTGCTATTGTTGCCAAATTATAGTCACTTCTTCTTGTGCGCTTACGTGTAAGGGACCTCTTATGTCTTCGTTGTGTGTTCATTTTGGGGAACTTGACCACTTATTTCCACCAGCGTGCATAATCTTCCCCAATTTGGAGTAAGCTGCATGTAGGCCTTAGCACCACAGGCCCAATAGTGGTCCAATAATACAGCGCTGCCTATTTCATACACGGCACATCAAAAATGCATCTGCACCCTTTGTTTTCTCCTACTTTCACTGGCCCAATATTCCTGAAATATAATGCAGCATTCTTCATGGGTATTATGTTAGGGGGTCTGCTTCATCCTCTACCCATGTGAGCAATATGGAATATTCAGTCCATTCTTTGAGACACCCCATCATTCCTTTGGTCCAACCTTCTCAGGTAAATACCTGTCCATATATTTGTAACTGGGGTCTTTGCCAGCACCAAGGTATCTCTTTTCCTGCAGCATGTGTGCACTGTCATAACGTATGATCCGTTATTTTAACCTCTCCTCTATTCGGGCCTTCTAATGTGTATTGCATCACCTTATTATTTCTTCCAGGATCATCCATCATAGCTTTTTCTTTTATCTAGCTATCCTCATGAGGGAACATATGTTTTGTCACCCATCACAAGGTGGCTCATCTTCCTTGGAATGGCCCCCTAATTGTGCAAAGTGCTAAGTGCTATAGGCGGTGTTCTCTATGTACAGGTACTACTGTAGCCATGAATGTCCTGGAGGCGCTCATGGTGTAGGGAATGAGGGAACACATTTAACAGCTCTCATCAGACATTTCTCTACCTACTTTGCCAGTGTGCTGATACCACAAGTTGCTGACGGCATGGGCAGAATCAGCAATATATTTGCTCATTTGTCTGGAGTCATCTAGTACACATTGTTTTCTTTTTTTTAATCTGCGTGCTTATGACAGGGAATTTTCTGGTGTCATTTTGTGTACCATTGTTACTGTGTTTATGATCATGTTTAATGGTCTAGCAGTATTATACATTATTAGTCGTCTTGATGCAATACAAATTGTTATATAGATACTACAAAATGTAAAGAACATCGCTATGATCATTATTGCTACTGTACCTACTTTCTACACATTTCTGTGAGTAAACTCTTTTCAAGGCGCTAAAAGGGAATATCTTATATCATTTAACATATACATTCTTGTATCATGAGAGGTGTTTCTATTGCTCTTTAAAAAATTAAGTGTTCACAAGAAAACCTTGGTAATATTGAGAGGAAATTCCTCTCGAACTCTATATAAGTCTTCAGATTGAATAGTAATATGGTAATGCAAATGTTCTAGGCTAGGCCCCTAAAAAGGGATACGTTCATAAAATAAGCAGGACCAAGAAAAATAAAACTGCTAAAGGGAACATCTGTTATTTTCCTTTTACTGTATAAGTCGTATGTGCTATTTTATTCAAGTGTTGTTGAAAGGATGTTGAACTGATGTCTTTATCTATAGAAAAAATCAATGTGTTCATATTCCTTGTGCTGCTGATTCATTTTCATTCGTGATCTCATTTGCATTCTTCTCACATCTTCCTCACCTTTCTGCTCAATGTTGGTGGACAGGGGGGTCTCTCCCTTGTAGGGTTTGATGTCACTGAGTTGCAACCATGCATGTCTTCCTTGAACTTTCACTGCATACTGTGTAACTGTCTGCACTTTGAATGTTCCCTCGAAGCGGGGCTTGTTCCACAATCATGTAAAATTCCTACACAGGACCTTATCCCATGGAAACAGTACTAGTGCTTTCAGTAGAACTTATGGATCAACTTGTTCATTATCTTCATCAGTCTTCGTTGAACCCCTCTGCTGCACTTGGACCTGTCAAGAAATACATTTTAAGAGATTCCATCATAGCTGTCAAATAATCATGCATTTCTTTCCGATACACAGTGGCAGCATTCTCTGTATTAATGTGAGCTCAAGTGAGAGGAACAAGGGACGTATGCATTCGGTGTCCCATCACCAGCTCATGCGTAATACAAACAGGGCTAAAGGAAGGCAATGGAGCCATCCTTTTTTCAGTGTCTCTTTTATTTGTCCAATTGGCTCCTTTAGGAGGACATTACAGTGCTTGCAAATGCCATTTTCCTCTGGGTGCTCAAACACTCAATTTACAAAGGGTGGTACATTGTCAGATATGAGCACTTTGCACACTCCCCGCATTGGAAGAAAATCATATATGAGAAACTTCACAGCACATTTGGCATCTTGATGTGTGCATGGACCTGCTTCAATTGATTGGGAAAAGGGACAAACAACCACTAGTATTTACAATTTCTGGCATGTCCAACAATTTACAATAAAATTAGCTGTGTGTTCTGTCAAATTCTAAACAAACCAGTCCACCAAAATCAGTACTGCAATACACTTTCCTGATGCACATGCTAGGTAATGCAATTGGTCAAGTGGTACTGTAAGCAGTGCTAGGGGCAAGACTGCTTTCCGGTGCTGTCCTGGCTCCAAATAGCATCCATGGGGTACAATAAGCACCCCCTTCCTTTCCATAACTCTTGCTCTTCTGGTAGTCCCCTTTCCTGTAATTCAGTTATATCTGCTCTGGGTAGCGTATTAAAACTCTCCTTCATCACCATGTTGCGTGCAAATATGTATTTGTTTGGTACAGTCGCAATGTTAGAAAATTTGGGAACATTTGCTGATCGTTTTGCTTCTAGTTCGATGGACTTGTTGCACGAGAAATGGAATCTGCACCTCTGGTGTGTGCTGAGCTATTTACTATGGCAATGGCCAGTGTGAGTTGGAGTGCATCTATGAGAATTATCTCTCATGACAGGATCTAAAATCCCACTGTAGAATGCTAATGGTGTGTGTCCCATGGTAGTTTTCTGTGCGAGGACAGCCATCATCACTACTCCATTTGATTACAAGAATAAAAATAATTATGCATTGTAGGCGGGGATCCCCAACACTGGAGCTGTGCTAATGGCTAGCTTCAATTCATCAATGCATCGATCATCTCACCTGTCCAGGTTACATCACTGTTGTCTTTGTGTGCCTCCTTCCGTCTGTTTAAAAGTGGCCTTACATATGTGCTTTAGTCATAGACCCATGTCCTGCATTAATAGAAAAGGCCTAGAAATGGATGTAAACCTTTCACTGTCTCTGGCTCAGATGTCTTCATGATTGCTTCTGCTCTTTCCAGTGTCACCTTCCTCCCATCCTTTGATATTAGCTGGCCTACATATAGTGTTTCTTCCTGGCAATATTGCATTTTCTCTTTGCCAACTTTGTACCCTTTATCTGCCAATACTGTCATTAGCTTTACTCAGTCTCTTCTGCACTCTACCTCTGTTGTGATGTGGTGTTTGCTGTATCTGCATTAGTGCTTGCTCCGTTTGGGGTGGCATCTCTTGTTTTGTCTGTTGTATCTGTGGGGCGTATGCCTAATACTGCATATGATCTTGAGCATAATATTCAGGTGGCTCTGTGTTATATGGAGGGGAGCATGCTGTCCCCCATCTCAAATCTGCTGCTTGCCGGTTCTGTTGCATCCCTCCCCTGCTTCTGCATATATGTGAAATAGGCCCCATCTTCCCACATGTCCAACATTGCTGTTGCTTTCCCCCAAATCTAGTTTGTCCCCAATTAAACTGCCCTTTTTGTGGCACTTGAAATCCAAACCATCTGCCTCTGGGTGCTAACCTTCGCCCTCATGGAAACTAATTATACTCTCCCCGTCCTGAAAAATGTGAGTTTGCTGCCGTCTGTACCTGCTGTGTCCCAGGTATATTAAAACTTTCCCCTCCGCTTATCAATAGTGCTCCTTCGGCTGAAAATGTTGACAATCTTTTCTGAACTAACTTTGCTTCCTCAATGTTTCTGTTGTCAAATTTCTTTCAGTCTTTCTCTTGTTTTAACCGACAATGGTGAACAATTGTCAGTTGTATCTCCTCCCATGGCTTTGCTTCCATTCCCACAATCATCCTCATTGTCATTGAATTTCCTCAGGAAGTCCCTGACAGAACCTGTCCCTTGGTTCACTAGTTTCTAACCACCATTTTTCCTCAATAGCCTTAACATAAGCAGCCGGCTCTTCATATGCTCTCATTTTATGAGTCATAATTGCGCTCATATCTGACTGATCTGGGAACTGAAACCTAATTACTCAACATACATCTGCTCAACAGTTGTTAAAAGGTGTTCCATCATGGTTAGTATTTTGTGTTGCCACATCAGAATATCCTGCTTGCTCCCAAATATTGTCTGATTGCTCCCCTAACATGGCAGCAAGCAGGCTTTTTTTGTGTCGCCTACTGCTAAGGTCATCTCAGCTGTTTTTCTCTCTAATTCATACATCCACTTACCCACCCCTGATGTAAGTGATGGCAATTTACACATTAAAATATGTGTGTCCATGGGATATATTGCAACAGTCCTCCCCCTTTCTCTAGTAAGGGAAATTGTGTGAACCCAGGGCCCTGTGTGAGTTCAGCTGAACCCTTTGTATATATCACTGTGTCTGTCATTCTAATTATCTTCCATTCTGGTAAATTCCTCAGTCTATTCATGTACAGCATTCTCCCTTCTCAACTGTTTGATCGCATGTTCAGCTGGCTAGGATATTCAACGGGCTCTGGCCTCCTCACTGATTCTTCCAAATCTAATCACGCTGTCTCTCCCCTACTCCCATACTTGTAGAAGGAGCTCATGCGGCCTCCTCCTCTCCGCTTTCCTCTATATCTTCATCTTCTAACATAGTGTTGCCATTGCCATTACCTTCATCGTCTTCTCTGTCTTCAAAATGTAGCCTCCCGAAGGGACTCTTCCTATACGCTCCACTCATCACCTCCTCCAATATATTCCTTCCCCCATCTTGCTGAGACCCTTATCTACTCCCCTATGATACTGGTTTCTTCGTCCTGTTCCTGTGCAGACTGCCAATCCCCTATTGTATGGCCCCTGCATCTCCTTCATCTGGAAGAGTATGTTTTTAAGTAACTCAGCCACTTCCTTGCAGCGTCTCTCTAAGATCCTACCTCTTTCTCCCTTTTCTTGTTTCATGTTTCTCTCTCTGTCTGGGAGTGTACATACCCAAATAATATCATCAACTTCTTTTTGTCGCATTTCCCTTCTTCTTTCCACTTCTGGTATTCTCTCCCTCTCCTTCCTTTCTTCCTCTCTTTTCCATTCTCTTACCATCTCCTCACTTCTTTGTATTTCATTTTTGATTTCTTCTTCGTGTCTCTCTTTTCCCTTTTCTTTTCTGCCTCTTGCTTCCTTTCTATCTCCCATTCTTCTTCATTCTTTCTTTCTCTCTCTCCTCTTTTTTCTCATCTTCCTGGTCCTGGCTTTTTTAACTTCCCTTTCTCTTTCTTTAAAATCATCCATGCCCTTTCCAACCAATTTGAGCATAATATGTCCTCATACTCATTCATTCAATGCATTCACTGTCTCATTCATGTTGCCCTGCCCCTCTCTCTCTGGACTTCCCCTCGGCTTCTGTCAATTGTGCCTGTAAATCACGGCACTCGTCATATTCTACATGTGTGGACACTGGTCTTTGCTTACTTATTTTTACTCCACTTATAATGTCTTCACTACTCTATGTGGGGGTGTGCATCTGTGGGATTAGTGTACCCCGCTGCTTCTTCCAATGCTTGTAATGGATATAATCCCTGTGCTTCCGAAGACAGATCACTGCTCTGGGGCTGAGCAGGAAGAGCCGTGGGTGCTGTGCCCCCTTCGTCATGCTGATTAAGCATCCATTCTTTTACGGGTGGCTCCTCTATCTCTTCCCCTTACATTTTCCACAGTTCCAGAATGGCTAGTCGGTTCTGTAATTGTTTTCCCTTATACATGGCATGTAAATAGGTACACATGTGTTTCAAGACTGTCTTCGAGTGAGTGCCTTCCTGCGGCCAGGGCATAAACATTTTGCCCACCATGTCCCGCACCCACTGTGTGTGGTATTTAATAATGTTTTCCTTATATCGGGGTAATACTTTGCACGGGAGTGTCTCCCATGATAATACTTCACAGTTTAACTTACCAATACTTATGAAATGTTTATTTAAACTCTCACTCAGCAACTTTTACCTCACTTTCACACGATTTCCCAAAACTACTTCTCTTGCACTTAATGATTCTGCGTCTCTCTGAGACCACACCTCCTGCATCATACATTGTTTCAGAGTGCCACCACAAACACCACTCACGCTCCAAAAAACCCACCTCGCTGTTCCCTCCAAACCTTCTGAATGACACCACAACCATTGCTCACGCTCTGAGAAGCCCCACCTTGCTACTTCCACACCAGAATACACTCCTCGGTCCACACCACATGTTAACATCCTTCACAATATATAACAATAAACACAAAACATACACTTTTCAGAAAGCCTAAGCTGCCTTACAACATGAGGCTGGTGGACCTAAAGATCTAGGGCCCTTTAAGACGAGGTAGCACTACTTTGAGATGAATGGGGATGCAGAAGTTACTCAAACATTAATAATCAAACCAACTCAGGAAGGTGGCAAAACTCGGTGCTGTTTTATTTGCATTTGTCTAAAATAGGAAGTTACAACGAACATCAACGGACGTTTGCTCGATTTCTCTCACCGCATCTCATGAAAACACGACTTTTATAATTAAAACTCATCATAAGTGACGTCACACTACGTGGCAAACTACAAAAACCTACATGGGGATGTGATAGGATTACAGGGAACATCTAAGTATGCGTTCCATACTGACGGAGGTAGTGATTGGGTTTCTACTGTCAGGTGGGCAACTAAGCCCATCCCAAGGGCACATCATCTTTTGTGTCCCTCTAATACTCAACTCTTCATTGGTTATACAAACTATAAGGCTCTTTGATACATGGCCCTCTACCATTGGTTTGGCACCTGTGTACCCTTCTGAAATATTCCATATGCTAGCAGCACGCAGGCTACCATACCTGGTGCAGGGAGGGTTGGCCTGGTCATGCCTACCCTCCAATTAGCCACACATCTATCATCACTCTTGCAGTCTGCCAGTCAATTAGGCTTTGAACTTGGCCTTGCAGGGGCTCTCTGTGTCTGAGAAATAAAGGGAGTATCTTCTTGGTTTTGGTGTAGCTCGACACAATTTCTATTTTGATCTGACCATGTGACGGGGAAACCACATTTTCATTCTATTAAATGGTGAACTATTGATGCCTTCAGTGTTTTTCCATTCCATTTCAAACAGAAGTTTGCTTCTTTCTCACGTTCATGTAACTACTGGATGGACACTGAGGCGCACGGTAGCCTCGTCTTCTTAGTGCTGGGCCAGCCAAGCCTTTCTTGAATATCTCTCTCGCCATCAGTAATTTTCCAACTGCGCCACACTGGAAACTCTTTCCAATCACAGGGTTTCAGCCTTGCCTAAAGTGTACTGTGGAATATCCAGGTTCTATACATTCCTATTATACATTGGTGCATCGCCGCAAAACTATTCACTACCTAGCCAGCCTTAGGATTACTTTGTCTGCTTGCGTTACTGCGTCTGTACAATTGTAAACTGATTTACATTTCTTCAGTGTTTCTGTCACACGAGCATCTTCATCTCAAGCCTGAAATGTCGCTCATCTTTACCACCTCCTCTTCAGTGCTTATAGAACGTCTATGTTCTTCTGCCTCGTGCATCTTTTCCAAGTGCATCATCATCTGCTCTGCATGACATCACCAGTATTCGCTTTCACTAATTTTCACACTTCTTCTGGGACTTTGTCCAAAAAGCCATTATTTGTTTCTGAATGCGTATAAGACTTTCTTAATGGATACCTTGTTTCCATGATTTTCGGAGGTACAGGCACCCTTACTGGTACTGCACGTGTTGCAATTTCCGGCTCCCAACATATAGGCATCATGGGGCGGAGCTTTCGGTGGGGGCACTTGACTCCACCTCTACACTGGCACCAGCGATTACTACACAAATAGATACACTATGGCCATCTTCTCAACTACTGATGAGGTATTTGTCTCTTCTTCTTATTACCCCGTAACAAGGTCTACCACGTGATATTTCCCAACCCTTGTCAGAAGCTATCTTGTTTATCATGTATCTCTTTATTTCATCACAATCGGCCAATATCCAAACAATGCTCTCCCCCATTTTTCCAGGCCTATGTCATACTTACATCCATGGATCTGCTGAGGGTCTTCTGCATCGGTCTCCCCTTTCAGCCTCAGGACCCTTCATGTCTCATGGAGTGGCCTGCGGTGACCGGACATGACTTTCTCCAAAGGAGGCTGCTGTGGACCTCTCTTTGTTGTGCACAATCCCATGCTCCACAGGTCGCCTCTGCAGCTTTGAGGACTGGTCAGGGATCTCTCGACACTCTGACGACACCTAGCAAACCATCACCTCTGCTACCATCTGTTAAGATGGCCTAGGAATTCCCAAATTAGACAGAGGTCCTGGAGCAAGTTCGAAACAGGGCTCAATAATGGAAATAGACAAATTGCAAGGCAAACCCAGCATTGTTATCATCAAAATAAAGCAAGGACATAAAATATTTGATGCTCTCGACATGCTTATCAACAACAATGGTTTATATATTCAACAATGTCATAACTGACATCATACTGTAATAATATGTTCCAAAACCCCACGGGGAACGGGACTGGTTAATATTGGTGACTACATATACATTGTATAGGGGTTACATTTCTAATTGGGTAATGCTTGGATGATGGCTCCCCCTGAGACACCTCTAAATTGATCAAGATAAAAAGACATCATCTCTACAATATGTTGTTGGCTGGTACCTCGCATCATGGGCAACGCAACACTAGATGTTTTCATCGGTTGGCTTCTTACTAACCAAACCTAGAGAACTGACAGGTCGTGAAGACATGAGAAACACAGGAGTAGGGGAGAGAGGTCCACAGACTGCTTTCCTTCCAATTAAAGAAGATACCATCCCTCATTTCTAGGCCATGAGCAAGGGTGATGTCTTTGTATTTGGCCTTGTGTAGCGTCTCGTGTCTGGGGATACCTGTGGGGAGTAAAGCTAGTGTCCTATTTGTGTTTGTTGCTGATGAATAGACAGTATTCTTCAATTATGTGTCACGTGTGATAGGAAGGTGTTTTGGAATTTTTGAATCCTTCATTTATTGGGAATTTAATATTGATGCAAGTATCATGTTTTCTCTCTCCACTGGGGACACATTTGAGTTATTCTCCATTGAGTCTTTTGTCTTATTGTTGACCTGCACCTGGTTTACAAAGTCTGGATGTACTCTTAGAAAACCTTAATTAATCTGGGAGCATCCTTTTACATCCTGGGAACTGCTATCTTGTGCTTCCACTGCAACTTTCTGACACTCCCTTTATTCATGGTAACATTGGCTGTAGTTGCCAGCTACTACCCAAGCTATGCATGGATCTGTATTTTTATGATTTCAGCAATTTTATTTCTCATGAAGCATTGAGCCCTTTTGTTTAATTAGAAGCATATTGCGGCTTCGATTTTGGAAAAGATAGCTGTCCTTTACTGTTGCATTTCTATGTTAATGAGCTATATTTGCATGTTGTTCATGTTGCATTCAGCTAATACATTGCTTGAGTTAATATTCTTGGTTATAGGTCAAAGTATTGACTCAAAAGGGTCGAATGAAAAAAGGGTCGAGTCAATTCGACCGAAAAAAAGGATCAAATTTGTTTTTTTTTGTTTTTATTGCCGTGGTCGCCCCCCAAGCCCTGGTTTTTGGCACAAAAACACCTTTTTTTTTACCTAAACTATAGCAAAATATATATATATATATATATATATATATATATATATATATCTTTTTTTTTAAAAAAAAATGTGATCCTTTTGTATTCGGTCGAATGCACTCTCACCTTTGGCATTCGATCCTTTTGATTTAGGTACTTTAACTGGGCACCAATATTCTTCATGTCTTTTTGATGTCATGTTATTATTCTTCATTTACAAATGCATATATTACGTAGTGTGCGTGTTCTTCAGGTTGAGTGCACATTTTCTTCATGTCTAATGCATCTATATGTATGTTTGCAATGTTAGTTTTATTACTCTTGCTATTTTTAGCTCAGATTGTCCATATCCGGGTGTTCCTGCCTAGGATGAGGTTGATATGGTTGCCTTATTGAGTAACATTTCTCACCTGTGCTGTATTGGACCGGGGGAGGGGCAGAAGCTATGATTGACATATTCACCTTCGTCCCAACATTGGGATCGGCTGAGACGTCAACCAGGATGGTGGCCATCTTTGGATTGGCTGAGACATTGCCCCGGATGGCAGCCATCTTGAGAATTGACTGATAAATCACCTAGGATAGCAGTCATTTTGGGATTGGCCTTCTTCCATCGAAATCTGAAGCAAAGAATATATTGTGTATGATATAACCAAGGAACTCCTTGTCGTGTTCTAACATGTGCTCGTGGAGTCTGATGATATGCTAACCCCGATTGCCTGGGTTACTCAGTGAAGCATTGATAGAAGAAAAACTCTGAGTCAAGGACCTATACAAATTAAAGTTCCTTAGAAAACTGTACTCATAGTTTACTGTATGCGGCACAAGCTAATGTTCAATAGCATACACTTTGATGCAGTCCACTTTAACCCCCAACTGGGCTGAGAACAAATTCAATTAACTTGACCGAGGTGCTGCAAAAACTCATTTTTTTCGAGTTTGGCATACAATTTATTGCCTAATAATCACTGAAGAACTGAGCATGCATGCAGTATGGGATGGGCAGATAAGGAGAAAAGACTAGAAAGCTGTCTCAATATACGCGGGCATATTTGTTGATGATATTGTGAAAACTACATTAACAAAGTTCTGGAAATCCCTTGGGCATTGCAAAGCATAAACCGTATTTCCAATTATTCGTACAATCTGTAGAGTGTACAGTACACCGTCTTCCATTCATCTCCGGTATCCACACACAGAACAGGTTATATGTCCTCCCAAGTTCTAACTTTGAGAATATGTTGGCTGTTCAAACCCCCTATGGGAAAACTGATACGTCTGCCTGTGGATATCATGTTTTAATGTTAATGTTGTTTAGAGTCCAGTAGTCTACACACAGCCTTATTTCTTCTCATTCAAGGACAAAAAATAATGGTGAGGTGGCAGGAGTTTTCTAGCAGTGTATAAATCCCATACGAAGACCAGTACTGTGTATGATTATAAACACTCTTTGTCCTGCTCAGCAAGAGCTTAACTTTGCCCACACAGTATCTGAAGATGATCAAGTTGTTCACATGCTGTTGTGAACATTCAGAGGTGCCTCCAAGTTGAGCACTGCAGGCTGCCATATAGCTCACCCACCACCTTACAGGTCTCTGGACTAGGCAAAAAATGTTCTTGTTAACATTTGACAACCTTATTTCAGCGCTTCATTGCTGACAGCCAGCAGTCCCTTAAATATAGTTGATAGTTGACCAGACAGAATATGGCAAAAACAACAAAAACTGTCCCCACAGGAAAGTGGTCTATAGATTATACAGTGTAATAGTTTACTGCAACCTCGCTTATTCCAAAGAAGAAAAAATAAATAAAGAGAATGGATCACTACTGACTGGATGCTGTAGTCACTATCTCAGGTAGTGTCCTATCTTAAGCTGTTTGCTCAACACAACAACACATACATGTTAACTACAGACATACATTTGAGTTAACCATTCTTGACATTTTATCAAATTCATTAGACATAGAACCTGATAATAGAAAAATAATTTCACAGTTTATTGCAAAAAGGGTATCATTTTTTCACAAACTCAGATATAAACATATTTCATAAAAGAACATCATAGTTATACAGAATCCAAGAATGATGATAGGTAACAACAAACAGACATAAACAAGAAGAAAGGCAGCAATCGACATAGAGACTCCCTGAGAGTCAAAATATTCCTACATAGAGATTGCTACCCAGTCACTACTGCAAATATATTTATTTCCAAGAGAAGCATCGAATTCCATCAAAGGGATAATTCATTCATTTGAGGACAATGGGCCTCATTACAAAGTTGGCAGTCCGGTAATAAAGATACCGGTAAGGCATTACCGGCATCGTTTATGGGACCGGCCCATCACGACCCGCAATGCCGGTCCTACCGCCATAGACAAGGAACCGCTGTGGTTGTGCACCACTGTATCGGCATGTGTGCGGGCGCCGTGCCCGTAATACGGGCATGCCGCAAGGAAGAGGACATCACGAGTTACAGGACATGCACATATCGGCATCCAGATGCCAGTGAGAAGGGCCACCATGATGCCGTCAATAATGCATCATGGATCATCCGTTAATAGGAAACTGCTGTGTTTCCAACTGCCATAGGTGCACACAATCAGCACAGGTGGAGGTAATGGAGCCATGCCCTGCACAAAAGGAGCACACCCACATACACCACACCCCTTCCAAGACCAAAATGATACCACTTGCACTCGCCATACTGGAGCTGGAGGACATGTCTGCACTGCTACTCCTTGAGCAGGTAGTACAACAGACAACACAGAGGAGACGCAGGAGGAGAACGAGGGTGAGACCGGCCCAGCAAATCCCACCAGTGCAGGCAGTTGTTCCCTGCAGGCAGCCACCAATTCCACGTATAAGGGCCAATCCATTCAACTTAACCCTAGCACAGATCCACACTCTGTACCGCCTGGACAGGGACACCATCACCTGGAATGAATACATGAAGACTTGGTCAGCCTGATCAACATCTGTACTGCCATCCTTCTATGCTGAAGGTGGCATCTGTGCTCCACTTCCTGGACACAGGCACCTACCAGCACACAGTGGGCCAGCTGCATGGCATCTCGCAACCATGTTTCTCTGGTGTGATAAACCAAGTGCTGGATGCACTCCTAAAGCACGCAAGGGCCTACATATCCCTACCACGGACACCACAGGAGGTGAATGACACCAAAATAGCATTCCATGCACTGGCAGGCATGCCCAATATAATTGTTGCCCTTGACTGCACCCACGTGGATTTGGTAGTCCCACATGCCGTGGAGGTGGTGTACCGCAATCAGAAGCTATTCCATCCCATCAATGTGCAGATGGTGTGTGATGCCAGCAAGATGATAACACATTGCTGTGCCAGATACCCAGGATCCACGCATGATGCTATGGTGCTGCGGAACTCCTCACTACCCCGCTACATGGAAGGAGATGTCGTACTACGTGGCTGGCTGCTGGTTGAGTCTTCCCTCTGGGCCATGGGAGAGTGTTGGGGTGGTGTACATGCATACGCAAGGAGATTGCCCTCTGAGCCATGGGAGAGTGTTGGGGTGGTGTACATGCATACGCAAGGAGATTGCCCTCTGGGCCATGGGAGAGTGTTGGGGTGGTGTAGATGCATACGCAAGGAGATTGCCCTCTGGGCTATGGGAGAGTGTTGGGGTGGTGTAAATGCATTTGCAAGGAAACTGCCCTCTGGGCCACGGGAATGTCCTCAATGGGGTGTCTGGACACTGTCCATGCTGCAAAGACCGTACCCATAATCAACCAAATATGATGCATGACACAGGCAATGGAGTCTCACGCACTCTGGCCCAACAACAATGTGTAAATGTCACACACACAATCAGCACACACCCTTGAACTTGTCCACCGGACATCACCTGACCATGCCCTCAGCACCACAACACACCATCACATGTCAACGAAGCTGAAAATATATGACCGCATTGAAGCGCCTCGCAGCACAAACATCCATGAGTGGGCAGTATTAATTCCACCTCAGGTAATTCTGCTGTCACTGCCCATCCCCGACAGCAACACTCCATAACACCATGGCAACATGTGCAGATGAAAAACAATGGTAGTACACATGCAACAAGGATGCATCAAATTGAACCTATCAAGTAGTGAGCAACACCTACATGGGTGCGATAGGCATGGGAATTGCCCACAGCACATGAGTACCAACATACAAGTCGACATCCTGCGTCATCTAAGGTACTCTATCCAACACTGGCAGACACTACCAACATTCTCATTGTGATGAGTGTGTAGATGTTGAGGGTCACGTGCATGGCGTTTACAATGAACCATATGCATCGTAGTCTGAACGAGCAATATCATGTAGTACATCAGTCTAATGTATCAAACATTGCCCAACATGCATTTGGAGTCATCCCCTGCCACACAGCCCTCACATGTGTGTACATCATGGACCTTGTTGATCCATCTGGGTGGCTGGTGGTTCCAATGTCAAGGCCCATAAGTCGTGTATGTCACCCAAAACCAGCACCATGGATTGGCAAGTAGTGTACAGGGCAGATAGTTGTGCAGATGTGAAGTCAATAGCTGCCATCGACGGAATACTGCATGTGAACATGAACGATGTACAGGATGAGCACAAATGGAAATAGAGCAGTACCCTTACACATACCTTCTTCTTCTCCCATGCAGGTGATGCTGGCTATCCCCTGAAGACGTGGCTCCTTACCCCTGTCAGGAATCCACAGAACAGGCAAGAAGAGGACTTCAATCGTGCCCATACACGCACGCGTATGGTCATTGAGCAGACCTTTGGCCTGTTGAAGGCATGGTTTCGCTGCCTCAGCAGGTCGGGTGGCACCCTCATTTACGGGCCTGAGAAGGTGGGCAATATAATCATGGTATGTGCCATGCTGCACAACATGTGCATCCGGCGGAACGTACCTCTGCCACCTGACATGGACCGGCCACCACCTGGTGAAGTTGAAGAAGAGGAAGGAGTAGATGTTGGATGCGATACACTTGAGGGACGTGCAGTGTGCCAATCGGTCATAGACCAATCATTCTGATGTACTGGGATGCAGAGGGTGCCATGTATGTGGGACTCTGGGCACTGGGTGTGGGGTTATATGGGCACAGTGCACTGTTGAGCAATACATTGACACACACCAATTAAGCTATGTCCACTCATGTGAGGTTTTTTTACACAACAGGTGTATTGAACTGATGGTTTTTACAAGGTGAATGAACCCGCCACCACCACACCCCCTGCACCCTCCCCCCTCTCCCCAACACCCGGACACTCCCCCTTGCACAGCACACCCCCCTTCACCCAACACCCCCCACACACCCCTTCCCCCACCCCCCAACACCACAAGACATCAAGGGCACAACAGGTGTCCGTATGCAGTGCAAGTCAACATGTGCAGGGTGTCCCTGCTACTGTGTACCCCCCTTCGGAGGAGGGGGTTGCATCTCTGAGTGCCACGTGCTGCGCAGGGACCTGTGCACAAGGCTGGTCTGAGTGGAACTTGCTGGCGTGGTAGATGCAGATGATGTAGATGGTTGTTTCCTTGAAGCCGCTGTTTGCCACTGCTCCGTACTGTTTGCAATCCTGGTGTGGATCTGGCCCACAGCAGCGAATCCATCATGGATGCGCTTAGTGTTCCGGTTGATGGCCTTGATAACGGCCGCAGTGGTGTCACGCATTGCATGGCGTGTTGCCTCACCTTCTGTGAGGTATTGTTTCACATATCAGTGCATCTCCTCCTGCCGGCCCTCCATCCTGGACAGACGTCTTTCGAGGTCCGGTATTGCGGTGGTGGAGGTGGATGGTAGGTTTGATGGTGTGTCTGTAGACATTACGGGGCTGTGCTCTATTGGAGACCACTCTCCATGGCTGCCCTGTCCTACAAGATCCTGGTGAGGGGTGCCCTGTGGCTGACCTGGGGACTTGGGGTTTGATCAACATCCTCTGAGTAGAAGACTCCTGCATTAGTGTCGCCATCATGGACCCCTTCCTCATCGCCACTACGGGGTGCCGATGCAGCTGTCTCCCCTATCGAGCTTGTGGAGGTGGACTGTGAGCCCTCATGCTCAGTTTCCACATATGTGGCCTCACCCTGTATGGATTGTGTCTCTAGGGGTGCAGGGGCAGGTGTCTGCTGGTCCTGTGTAGGTGGCTGCTGGGCTGGTTGGACACTGGTGGCTGACTTGCGTGGTACTTGGACCATCCTTGATCCTCTTGACGTGGATGGCCTGGTGCCCCTGGGCCTTTTGGCAGATGTTGTGGCATGTGCAGTTCCATTGTGTTCATCGCAGCCTGCATCTCTTCCTGTGGGGGACAGAGAGAGACAGGGCATCAGTGATGGTGGTGCTTGCATCATGCATGCATGGGTCTTTGTGCAGTTGGTGCATTGTGGTTAGCTGCATGCTTGTTTTTGCGGTGGACTAGACACATGCAAGGTTTGGGGGGGGGGTGTATTGCCATCCCTCAGGTGTTCACATGTTCACCATGGGGACTGCTGTGGGGCCTACGGGCGTGTTGTGTCTTGCGTGCTGTGGGACACGTGCAGTTCATCTGTGTTTTGGCTGTGTATTTAAGTATGGGAGCAGCATGCAGCATGCTTTTTGATGTGACAGTGGTGGGGCCAGCGTCTGGACAGAGATATGTGTATGTGTGTATGATAAGCCATGTATTGGCTTGCATCACTGTCACATTTGTTGGTCAACTGTGATCATTGGCTGTCAGGTGTTAGCAGGGACACTCACATTCATCTGCCGATGATGGAACTCAAAACTCTGCTCCACCGATTCCTTCGATGAACTTGACATCTATTAATGTGCTGCATGTTTCTTCGCACCTCGCCAATTTAATGGGTGAGTGGGCACCGCTGCCTGTTGCTAGCCTCTGGCTCCGATTGGCCGACAGGATATTCCTTACTCTTAGCCGCAGGTCATCCCACCGCTATTTTCCGTCCCTCACAGTGCGTGAAATGGTGCCAACCGCACTAACTTTCCTTGCCACTTCCTCCCAGATCTCCTTCTTCCTGTGTGTCAGCACAGAAGACCACGTCTGCATGCTCCACTAGGGCATCTGCTAGCATGTTGAGCTCCTCGTCCTTGAATCTTGGTTTCCGCAAGCGGGCAGTGCCTTTCTGGGTTGCCTTTGACATTTTCTCCAAGGTGTGTTTGGGGTTTAGCACAGGTCCAGTCTGTGGAGAATGGCAAAGGATTGTGTTTTTAATAATGGCCGCCGGTGCATTTTTCCCGTTCCGGAGCACTAACATTACTTCTGGGTCGGTAATAACGGACCCGTTTATACCACTCCATTAATACCGGTACCACTATTTGGGGGATGTCGATGGTGGAGGTGTTATCTGCTTATTTCACGATGCCGCTATCTGGGAATTTGAGGGTCGTTACCGGCATGCCGGTATGGCCAATGCCGCCATGCAGGTATGCGCGTGCTCACACACTCATAATCAGGTGCTGTTTGCATGATCGAGGCTACAAGGACATGTTATTATCGGCATGCCGGTAGAGACAGATTTTTAGCACCGATCTCGTAATGAGGCCCAATGTGTCACTGGTTATTTTGACTCTAATTCAGTTAGAGAGTCAGGGTCGTCTCACGGCAGCATTAATGTCCAGTTGCTATTGTGGAACTATTTATTTTGTGTGCGTACAATGTCTCACTATTCTTACAACTCTACTAAGGGTCTACGTATTCTGCCTGTCTAGATATATACAGGCATCCCACTCACACCTAGTTGGAAATTCAAGATGGCGTGGTGGAATACGTTTCGGCGTGACGGTCAAAATGGCCACCTTCCTCAGGGCCAAAAGTCAGATATGCAAGAGCAAGACCCCTGGGAGAAAGGAAAAAAGAACAGAAAAGGAAAATGTCACAATGAAAGTGTTGTCGAGAGTGTGTCTCGCTCTCCAGACCTCACCTATCAACCACTGTGAAATCGAAAAGAGAAGGGGGAATTGATAGATAAAAATTATAAGAAAAAAGAACAAGAAAAACACACATCCATAGTGTTGATAAGGGAAAATATGGGGAGAGAAGAATCTCTCAATTGTCAAATGTTACCGGAATATTGATGGATAAGGGCAGAGAACATACCCACATCTGACAACATTGATAAGTGAGCAAGGGCCAAGGATGGCCAGTACAGATCTAATAAAGGGCACATATGCATTACCAGCGTGAATCCTGTTTTAGCCCATGAAAGTCCCGATACTGAAACAAGAGAGGCAAGTAAAGGGACCTGCTGAGTGAATCAAAGGGCCAAAATAGTAAGAAATAAATATAATATAAATCTGTAAATGGAGGCACGCACGCTGTATTAACAAAAGCTATGCATGTGAGGTAGAAGAAGGGCTTCTCCTAATGCTCATTCTCAATGGTAAAGACCTATGTGAGGAAGGCACCACTAGGCCCACTCTCAATAGCTCAGGCGGTTCTAAAGTAAGTAATGGCACCGGGAATGCATACGGAGAGGAGAGCACCATAGGTCCCAGAAGAACAAAAGCGCAACATTACATGCTTGTTCTAGATGTGATCTTTTACTGGCCTATGACTAAAAAAGAAGAAAAGAAAAAACACATTCACCGTTGTCGGACGCAGTGAGGGTAGCTGGAATTTCCAGGAAGTCCACCGTGTGTGGTGGGGATGGAAGACAGCAGGAGTATTTAAATCATACAGCAAGCCAGAGGGACGTATTGCGGTCAAGCAAAAATCAATGATCAGCTGTAATACGAAAACATTAATGTGATACTTTAAGTTCAAGGACGAAGTGTCCACGGCCCGGCCCCAGCAAGTAAGTAAAAGTGTGCAGGGGAAATGTGGCAAGCTGTACCTGGTGTTGTGGGTAAAGGGTTGCTGCTGGCCGTCTTGTTCGCGTGGGTGCTGGATCACTCACACGTGTGCTCAATGGCAAAGGGGCACCGGGAGCAGAGTCGCTGTAAAAGTCAAGGGAACAAGATTAAAACACACGGTCAAGCAGATCTTCTTGGATGTGACCGCATAGAACCCAGCGCTTCTAAGGCACATTCGTCATTTACGTGGTGCACTCGAGCACAGGGCTAGCAGACTGTCTCCTTCCTGTTTACCCAGGTCGCTATGGAAACAGGGGAGTTGTCGGCTAATGAATGAGAGAATCAGCAGACAGAATATGGCTGCATCCGCATGGATATTTGATGTTTGTGTATGTTCTCCTCATACTCAGGGTAATGGGCCCATCAATCCACTTGATGGACACCTTATTGGGCATCTTATGTGTCATGGTCCAATGCACAATAGGCCTCATTAAAGGTTTGTTGGTGCAGGAAAAATGTTGTGGCAATTCTGTTGCTGCCACTTCCTGCACCACCAAACTGAGAATGCATGCTGTATGTGACGGGCATATAAGGAGAAAAGACTAGACACCTGTCTCAATATACGTGGCCATATTTGTTGATGATATTGAGAAAACTAAATTCACAAAGTGCCAGAAATCCTTTGGGCATTGCAAAGCATTAACCGTATTTCCAGGTATTCATACAATCTGTAGAGTGTACAGTACACCTTCCATTCATCTCTGGTAGGCACAGGGAAAAGGTTAGATGTCCTCCCAAGTTCTAACTTTGAGAATATGTTGGCTGAGCAAACCCCTTTTTGAAAAACTGATACGACTGCCTGTGGATATCAGGTTTTAACAGTAATGTTGTTTGCAGTCCAGTAGTCTACGCACAGCCTTAGTTCTCCTCATTCGAGGATAAAGAACAACGGTGAGGTGGCAGGAGTTTTCTAGCGGTGTATACATCCCATACGAAGACCAGTACCGTGTATGATTATAAACACTCATTGTCCTGCTCAGCAAGAGCTTAACTCTGCCCACACAGTATCTGAAGATGATCAAGTTGTTCACATGCTGCTGTGAACATTTGGAAGCGCCTCCAAGTTGATCACTGCAGGCTGCTCCATAGCTCATCCACCACCTTACAGGTCTCTGCAGTAGGCAAAACATGTTCTTGTTAACATGTGACAGCCTTATTTCAGAGCTTCATTGCTGACAGCCAGCAGTCCCTTAAACATAGTTGATAGTTCACCAAACAGAAGATGGCTGCATCTGCATGTACGTTTGGTGCTTGTGTATTTTCTCCTCCTACTCAGGGTAACGGGCCTGTCAGGCAAATTGATGGATGTCTTATTGAGCATCTGGTGTGTCTGGGTCCAATGGCACAAAAGGCCTCATTAAAGGTTTGGCGGTGCAGGAAAAAAGTGGTGTAAATTCTGGTACCGCCACTTTTCCTGCACAGCCAAACTACACGTTTGCCGGTGGGGTTATCTTATTTAACTCCAGCCAAGAGCTGGAGGTAACACAGGTTGCCATCATGAAAAAAACAGCCAGTATTACAGGCAATCCTCGCATTGAGTATTATGAACTCCATGGAATGTGGATTTATCTATCGTTGCTGGCACCTGTAAGAAGCTGGTAATGCAAGCATGTCAGGTGCTGGTAAGGGTAGGTTTGTTTGCTGGTATCCTTTCGGAATTACTGGTGGCATACTGGCAAACTTCTAATGAGGGCCACTGTCTCTGGGTGCTAGTCCTTCACCCCTGCCCTCACCTTCACTGGAAGGCAGAGGTCCTCAAGTGCTCTCCACTATGCCAGAATCAGCTGCAGTGAGCGGTCCATCCCCCGTGCCTGTGATTGTGTCTGCTGGGATGTGTTATCACCATATTGTCACCTTCGAGAGGACGCGTGTAATCATGTATGGCTTGATTGTCCCCTGCACCCACAGAATAGTTGGTATGTGCATGTGTGTGCTTCTGTTTGAAACAAAGAGCAATTGCAAACTCCAGAGCCATACATTCACTCAATCGCTGTTCCGGGGGAGACGCCATGTTTGCATCCTCCATTGTTCTAACCCTTCGTATATTGTTCCCTTCACACAAGTTAAGGCAGACTCTGCAAGATCATTGTGAAAGTGTGCCTTGAACCCTCCTGCCATCTGTCTCAGTTTCTCCCTATTGATCCAGGGCTGCCGTTGGCATGCGGGCATTCACACAGCAATAGTTCATCACACAGCACCCATTAACCATCATGTTCTGAATGTCCATTACTGCAAAGTGAACAGATCTGAAACACACTGTCACAGGGCAAACCAATTAGGCAACATGGAATTGCACGAATGTTGCTGTGGATGCAACAGCGGAACTGTGCTAAGCAGCCACCACCACATCTCTGCTGCCTGTGCATCGTCTTATATGTACGGTATGCGGGGACCACCTGCAGCTTCACATTACTTGATAACCCAAGCAATCCTGTGCCACAACACAGGTAGGTGGAGGGCATTGTCGCCCTGTGCCAGCGCATGAGGTTGCCAATGAGTGCAGCATATGGAACGGGTGTACTTTGGGTCAGTGCTGATCCTGCCTCATGAACAGGTGTCAGGGTGGTCTCTGAGGCTAGACCTCCCATAGTGTCACAGGCATAGGTTATCTGGTCTTCTATCTTGTCTTCGGTGCACCTCTTACTGTCTCCTCAGCAGGTCTTGAGTTCCTTTGGGTCCGATGGGCAACGTGCAGAGCATTAGTTTAGTTTAGTTTAGTTTAGTTTATTATTTGTATAGCGCCGCCTGGCCCTAGGGCATCCAGGCGCTTGCGATGAATACAACAAGAATAATGAATACAACAAGAATAATGCAGCAGAAATGTACAAATCGATTACATATTTACAAATTTACAGTCTTGGTGCATGCTAGTGAGGTAGGGCTAGGCAGTTTCTTTGGATAGAAGCCAAGTTTTGGTGTTGTGTCTAAATCTGTGAAAGGGCGGTTCTGATCTCAGCTCGAGTGGAAGTGAATTCCAAAGTTTGGAGGCAAGCACGGGGAAGCTGGAGCCACCTGCTTTTTGGAGCTTAAATCTTGGGATATTTAAGCAGTGTGTTTGAGCTGATCTGGTAGGGCGCGCTGGGGTGTGGTGCTTGAGGTTGTCGGATAGGTATCTGGGTGCTTGGTTAGCTAGGCATTTGTGTGTGAGTGAGATGGTTTTATATTCAATTCTTTGTGGTATGGATAGCCAATGGCAGGTGCGTCTGGCGTCCGAGATGTGTTCATGTTTGGGTATGTTCAGGGCTGCTCGCAAGGCGTTGTTTTGTATGACTTGTAGTTTGTTGATGTTTTTCTGACTGGTTCCCAAGTATAGCGCATTGCAGTAGTCAACTTTGGAAAGGACTAGCGCTCTGGCTAAGGTGATGCAGTTGGATGGTGAGAGGTAAGGTCTGCTGGCATTGATGAGTTTACAAGTGTAAGCAGTGGCTGATGAGATGGAATTGATCTGTCTTGTCAGTGTGAGGGAGGAGTCGAGGTAGATTCCTAGGGTTTTGACGCTGTTAGAGACGATGATGTTATTGCCGTCTATAGTGAATGCTTGATAGAGTTTGTCGAGTTTATTAAGTCTGGGTTGGGAACCTAGGAGAAGAAGCTCGGTCTTGTCGTCATTAAGGCATAGGCCATGCTTGGCCATCCATTCTTGGATAATGGAATAAATGTTGTTGAGAGCAGTGAGGTCGGTGGAGTAGTCGCCTGTTAAAGGGATCAGTATTTGGGTGTCATCTGCGTAGTTGGTGTAGATGACACCCAAGCGGTCCAGTATGTCAAAGAGGGGTTTCGTGAATACATTGTATAGAGTGGGGGAGACGCAGGAGCCCTGGGGGACACCGCAAGTGACTGGGGCTGGGATGGCAGAGGCTGTGGGTGCGAAGACTCTCATGGATCTGTTGTTAAGGAAGGAATGGATCCATGCGTTGGCGTTATCTGAAAATTTGGCTGCTGAGGATAGATGTTTGCAGAGGATGTCGTGGTTGACCAGGTCGAAGGCGGCCGATAAGTCAAGGAGGAGAAGGAGGGCTAGTTTACCATTGTCTTTAATGTTGTCCATCTGTGTCTTAAGGTCAATCAGGGCGGTCTCAGTGCCATGTTTGGGGCGGAATCCTGATTGTCTGAGTCCTAGTAAGTTATTTTTCTCAAGGTGGTTCTGTATCTGGAGTTAGGCAGCTCTGTCGAGGATTTTTAGTAGGAAGGGTACAGTCGTTATGGGTCTGTAGTTGGTGGGGACATTAGGGTCAAGGGTGGGCTTCTTAAGTAAAGGAAGAACCCAGGAGTCCTTGAGGTTGTTGGGCACTATGTTGGAGGTGAAAGATGCGTTGATGAGGGAGGTGATGAAGGGAGCAAGTTGTTTGGCTGCATCTTTAATGATAGGGGCTGGGCAAGTGTCGCCTTGGCATTTGGACGGTTTAAGAGAGTAGATTATTTCTTCAACCTCTTTAATGGTTATGGTGGAAAACTCAAAGAGGTTATTGTCATCATTTTGGGGGGTGGTGTGGGTGTGTGTAGAGGGGGTGGTGTTATCGGAGAGGGTGAGGCTTTCTTTCTTTGTCAGGATTTTGGCTTGTAGCGTGGCAATTTTGCCTAGGAGTGCTTCCTGGATGTTCGTGCACCAGTGGATGTCTTTGTTGCAAGTGTCTGGAATGGGGGAGGGTGATTCGAGTTCTCTCAGGATATTGAAGAGCTCTTTGGTATTAGATTTGGCGTTGCTGATTCTTTCATTGTACATGTTTTTTTTAGACTGGATGATGGCTGATTTATAGATGTTCGATGCCAGTGCGTAGGATGTCTTATTAATAGTGGATGGTGACTGTTTCCATGCTAATTCAGCTTGTCTTTTGGCTTTGCGGAGTGTTTTTAGTTTGGGGGTGAACCAGGAATTGAGGTGTGCTCGTGGTTTGGCTTTCCGAAGCTTGAGTGGTGCTATGGTGTTTATGGCCTTAAGGATAGTTGTGTTGTATAAATCTACTAATTCAGTAGGGTTGGTCATGGTGGGTGAGAAGTCGATGATGGGTTGGAGTAGCGGGAGGAGTTTCTCTAGTGTGATATTTTTGTTGTTTCTTGTGAGTGTGGGTGGGGCATTGGAGGAGGGCACTGGTGTTTGAGTGCCTTTGTTGATGGTGAAGGTAATAAGGTGGTGATCGGTCCAGGCGCATGGAGTGTTGGAGAGGATGGTAGTGTTGCAATTGAGGTCAGCTATCCAGTCAAGGATGCAGCCTTTTTTGTGTGTGGGTTGTGCGATATGGTGGGTGAGTCCTAATTCTGAGATAGTGTTGGCGATAGTGTGAGCTTTGTCATCTTTCTCATCATTGAGACCTAGATTAAAGTCTCCTAGGATGAGTAGTCGAGAGTTAGGTTTGATATTGTTAGAGAGTAGAAGGGCTATGTCGTCATTAAAGGATAGTATGGGGCCTGGCGGTCTGTAAATGAGGTGGATGGTGATAGTGCTTGTGTGCGTTGTGGATAGTTTGAGGGTGAGTAATTCCGCTGATGTCAGTGATTGGTTTTGTATGTGTCTAATGTTGATGGAACTTTTTGCAATAACGGCTACTCCACCACCTTTAGCTGTTTGTCTGTCTGCACGGTAGATGGTATAGTCATTGGGTATAGCAAGTGATAGAGAGGGGCCAGATGCTGGGTGGAGCCAGGTCTCTGTAATAGCTATGAAGTCGAGATCATTGACGGTAATAATGTCGGCAATGTCTAAGGCATGGGCGACTACAGATCTCGCATTGATGAGTGCACCTTTAATGGTTTCGGTGGTGATGCATGATTTTTTGGTGTGGGTGCGGGGGGAGGGTGCGATCAGGCCGTGTGATATCTGGTCTGTCGGAAGTGTAGGGCGTGTGCAGTGAGGGGCAGATTTGGTTAAGGTTATGTTTTGTTTGTTGCCTAGATTGAGGAAGGATGCGGGTGTGTGTGTTCTGGATCTGAGTCGGGTGAATCTCGATAATCCTGAGCAGGGATAGGATCTGCTGGTAGTGAGGTTCGTGATAGTGGGTTGGCCGATGGGAGTAGTTTGTGATGCTTCTTGGGGGCTGGGGGTGTCTGCTATGCGATGAGAGTCAATGGAGGAGGTAGGCTGGAAGGGGTTGATGTTGGGTAGGAAGGGGGTGGGGCAGGGTATGGGATAATGTCTGGGGCAGGCTAGTCTGCTGAGGCCGTTGGGGTGTAAGCGAAAGTGTGGCCCTGTACAAGGGGTGTCATGGGGACCAGGCAGAATGGGAACATAATGAGGAAGGTCCAGGTTATCATGTCTGAGTTTAGAGGGAACTGACGCACAAAATCGTCAGAGAGAAGCTAGTGCGCAATGTTAGTACACAATGGTGCTGCAGTGAGGGTACTAGCGCAGAGAATCGGAGAAATGCTAGTGCACAGTGCTGATACCCAGTACTAATACACAGTGTACTCTAAGCGACCATAAGGCACTACACAATGTCACAGTAGTCTCTAAGCGACCATAAGGCACTACACAGTGTCACAGTAGTCTCTAAGCGACCATAAGGCACAACACAAGTGGTCACAGTGGTCTCTACGCGACCATAAGGCACTACACAATGTTACAGTGGTCTCTAAGCGACCATAAGGCACTTACACAATGTCACAGTAGTCTCTAAGCGACCATAAGGCACTACACAATGTCACAGTAGTCTCTAAGCGACCATAAGGCACAACACAAGTGGTCACAGTGGTCTCTACGCGACCATAAGGCACTACACAATGTTACAGTGGTCTCTAAGCGACCATAAGGCACTACACAATGTCACAGTACTCTCTAAGCGACCATAAGGCACTACACAATGTCACAGTAGTCTCTGAGCGACCATAAGGCACAACACAAGTGGTCACAGTGGTCTCTAAGCGACCATAAGGCACTACACAATGTTACAGTGGTCTCTAAGCGACCATAAGGCACTTACACAATGTCACAGTAGTCTCTAAGCGACCATAAGGCACTACACAATGTCACAGTAGTCTCTAAGCGACCATAAGGCACAACACAAGTGGTCACAGTGGTTTCTACGCGACCATAAGGCACTACACAATGTTACAGTGGTCTCTAAGCGACCATAAGGCACTACACAATGTCACAGTAGTCTCTAAGCGACCATAAGGCACTACACAATGTCACAGTAGTCTCTGAGCGACCATAAGGCACAACACAAGTGGTCACAGTGGTCTCTAAGCGACCATAAGGCACTACACAATGTGAGCAGTAGTCTGTGTTATACCGTACTGCGAGAACAGGGTTCAGTGAAGGCTTGAAACAGTTCAGGTTGCTGGCTGGAACAGTTGAAAAAAGGTTGCTGTAAGGGGCGGTATGTTTACCCCAGAGGAGATGGGCAGGGGATCTAGCCCTATGCTCGGTGGCGTATACAGGCTAGAGATAGGCACAGTGCACACTGCCTTCGAGGTGGGCCGGTTCGGAACCTGCTGGCTTGTGGTTGGCTCCCAATAGAGGAGAGGGGCCAATCACGATGTTTGCAGGGTTGCGGGGCCGGATGGAGGGCTAAAGATGCGGCGGACAGCCATCTTTAAATGGTGTGGACCTCGGGGCTTCGATTGGTGGCTGGATGCACTTTGAGTGCATTAATGGGGCAGACCCTGGCAGGAAAGGCCGCACTGGGCAACGCTGGAGCAGTGCGGATATTACTAAATAATTTGCCGCGTGTTGCCTTCAAGACGCACGCTCGTGCTGTAGCTAGGGACTCGTGACATACCTGGTGTCAGCAGCTCCAGCAGTAGATGGAAGGAGCTCCTGCTCATGGTGGCTCTGGATTGGTAAGGGCAGAGTTTCTGGCCCCTGGCTCCTGTGGCTCCGAACAGGCACCCAACAGGCCTTAGAATGGCCTTCGAGCTGGCCGCAGGCGTAATCCGCCTGCCGGCGGTTCCAGCTGATGAAATTGAGGCTCAGCCTCGGTTTCACGCCGCGCTGCGCCCGGCATGGGCGAGTCAGGCGCCGTGTGGGGACAGGGTCAGGCAGGCCCTGTCCGAGTTCCCCGCTCGGCGCGTGGTTCCTCTGCTGGGCTGGTGGTGCTGGGGGGGCTCCTGCCCTCGCCCCACGATGAGGAAGGGTGGAGTGGGGGGTTAGCAGGCACCCAACAGGCCTTAGAATGGGGCTCGCAGTGAGTTAAATCCAGAACGCATTACTTACAACGATGGTTGACATGACTTCAAGGGGTTGCACGAGGCTGTCTTCGTGTTGGGACATTCTGCCACGTATTAAGTCCACCTCCTCTTCTGTGATGTTCTATGCCCTGTCTGGACACCCCGGATCCTCCTTGGACTCCATATTACCGCGTCCTGTTTCAGGCAGCACAGGCACAGCATGTTGCACATAGGTGCTGGAAACTACTTTCTGGTTTATTTTTATTTTTTTAAAGTAACTACACATTTGTTTGGCTCATCTGGCGCGATGAGTGCCCTTTTCATGCAACATAATTTGCAAGGTGACATTTGTCCATGTTTTGTGAGCTTAGGTAAGGTACACAGAAAGCATGTGTATTGCGTCAGATGCTTCCTTATTTGCACTGTTTTTGCACTAGTTTTGTGTAATATTTTGCAGTGTCTTGCAGATAATGCACCATGCTTTTCTGTCACTTTTTTGTGAATTCACGTTTCGTAAGATGCATGACAGCCTAAGAACATTGTGCAGCAGCGCATCTCATTGAGATGGGTGTGTTTTTTAGAATCTGCCACTATACCTTCATTCGGGAACTTGCTCTGGATTGGTCATGGGTGGTGGCCATAGGCTTAGGGCCCGATTCATGGAAATGGGTGCAGATATTCTGCAAGGGCCGTGCGCCAAGAAGGACACTGCTTAAGCCTGAGCGCAGAATTAAAAATGCGCTCCCCACATATTCATGGAATTTACAGTGCAAAGTAACCGTAATCGCAAATCACGGCCGGAACGCCCCCGACACGCCCACACGCAAAGCATAAACACCCAGAACAGCTACATTTGCGCTCTCCTCTGAGTGCGAATACACGTACCCTCCAAACAGTGCATGGGGTCCCCGCAAGCAGTCCAGCAGCTCCAGAACCTTGCGCGAGGTCCACCATATTTATCCGGCAACCCGACAACATTCAACATCGTAACTCAATAATTACTGGGGATATCTGCGTGCCAACCCTCATAAACCGTTCCTGCACCCTCCTAAACTGTGTACGCGCACCCGTAAGTTGGATCGGAACCCTTTTTTGAGTACACACACCCCTATGTCTGACATGCAACCCCACCTCCGCGCTGCGATTCCTATGTGCAAGTGTACTTACGTCTGCCTTCGGATGGGGGATAGTAGTAAGGACTTGCATAGCCATTTCCTGGCCAAGAGGTTGCGCGATCAAATCCATGAATACATCTCATGCCGTGCAGTTGTGGGCGTGCAAGGGATGGCCTGCAGGCCATCACACGGCACGCCCATTTTTGAGCAAGTTCTTCCCCATTTTTGGTGTTCCGCGCCCTTCCCAGCCCTCTATGCAAGCCACGCCCACGCTCTGTGAGCAGTCTCGCGCAAGGCCTTCGACGGCTCGCAGAGATGTGCCGAACCTGCGCAAATTCCACGCAAGTACAGGAAAAGTACAGCGCAATCAATTCCATGCATCAACAAACGTGAATTTGCACGCAGTTTGGTGTGCAAGTACCCTATTTCCCACACAAATAATTCCATGAATCGGGCCCTTAATCTGAGAGGCGGCGTGACAATCGCCTCCAAAAGACTCCATAACTTCTAATAAACCGCCAAAATTGCCTGAGGCAATTGACATTGTTTGGGCCTACTACTAGTCAAGTTGCCAGGTTTTGGACACAAAAGCTGTCTGTCACTGAAGGGAGACAGCTAGCTCAGGAGCCCATTCCACCGCCTTTCACAGGAGACAGTCAGACAGTGGGTGGTAGCAGAGGAAGGGAATATGTCTTTCTGGGGTGCTATTAACAAGATCAATAAATCGGCTTCTGCCTGCGGTGGCCTAGATGCAGGGCTCGGGGTTGTTTTCATTCTATGAACAACAAATAGCAAATCTGATTAAAAAGGTGAAACCATTGTTAGTTGTCAAGCGAATATTCTCTGGAGGAATAAATAAGAAAAGTGTAAATCGTTGTATTATTTGTATGTAGCCCATTCATTATTGTAAACAGATTGCGATTTTTCAAGAAACCGCTCATTTTGCTAAAAAAAGGAGCTTTCCCCAGAATAGAAAACATTGTGAAAATCCGGCGACTCTCGAGTAACAAGTGGCACAATTTTTTGGCCACAAGCTCTTAATTCTTTCGGGGACAAATTAAGTTCACATCGCCTAATTTAGGAATCCTTTCAAGAACGTGTTTCGTTTCAAGGAAAGCAGAGATCGGTATAAACCTTGGCCCCTAACGCCACCTGCACTAGTTATGAGGATGGGGAAATAATTGCTTCCCGCCCAGATCACCTGCAGGGATGGGTCCACCGGACAGGGACTGATTCAAACCTTTCTTAAGAATGAGGGCTGCAATCACTTCGACTGGTTTGAACCATATGCTGCAAACACTTTAGCAGCTTGTTCCCCTTTTCTTTTACTTTCCGTTGTTTTTATTTCGGTTTTAATTCTGAAATGACACCTGTGTTTGGATTCTGATCGACGGGTCCTGGATGGAAGGATTTGGTGATTATGGTTAGACTAGTCCGACATGATTCAAACCATAACAACGAGAAATGGGCGTTTTAAGACTTGCTTCCAGTTCCCACTTAAAGGCATCTCTCAGGGGCCTCAAGGGGCTCATGCTGATTTGACCCCCACCCTGGATGAGGCGAGCCATGGTTTGAGTGGCGCCCGCCAAGTCGCCCACCTCTTATCATGTGATGCATTCCTGCATCCAGGGTGAGCCTTCTAAAGGCGCCTACAGTACGCACTTGTCTTGGTCTTCCCACTTGTTTAACCCGGAAGTCTCTGCTTCCTGCCCCTCTAGTCTCCTCCCTGTTACACTTGATGTAACATATATCGCCCTGTCTCCTGCTCTCCATACTAATAAAATATCCTCCCATGGAAAGATGGTGCCCGCGATAAGGAGGCATCCCGTGGCCTCGGGTATCTGAGAACGCCATCTTGTTTGGCTCTACTCCGGAAGAGGAAACGATAGGAGGACGGTTTGACGAGGGTTGTTTAGCTGAAAGCCAAACACAGCCAGCGGGCCTCCGCCAAGTGCCTGGTACCAAAGCACGGCCCTGTGCCAGGACAGCTGAGGTGCCGCTCGCTCTGCACACGGCTGCTCCCTGCTTTCTGTCTGAAGTTAGTCTAGACTCTGGATGCTTGCTCGTGACACAGGCCAGCTGCTGAAACAGCTATTAGCAAAGCCAAGTCGTTTGTATTGTCTGTAGACATTGGGCTTTTATTTGTCTTCTGGGAAGCCATTGCCAGTGAATGCCCTCCGTACTATCATTATTGGCTCTGGGGCTCACATGATTTCTCAGATAACATCACGTGACAGCCAGGCATTGTTTAGATAACATGAAACGGCAGGTATTGCTCAGATTCCATCACGTGACCGGCATTGCTCACATATCATTTCCAGTTAAAGCCCAAGACCTTACTCCATTGTAAGTTTTGTTATCCGAAATCCAGGTGGTTGCACCATTGCCAGGTAAAGGCACCAGATGCCCAGAGTGCCAGTCTGTGAGATTGGGCTATTGTTTCAGTACAGAGATGTGCCACGCGGGGCAGATGTGGTAGGAAGACAGTAGCGTGGTCTTCAGGGCCACAGGGTTCACTACTGTAACTGTAGAGTGGCCCCCATGCCCACAGGAAGGCAGGGGAAGACGGCAAACCTTGACACCTTGTCATGCGGTTGATTGTGAGGTGCTGGTCGTTGATGTTCAGAGGTCACCAGCATAGTGAATATTGTGTGTTTCTGTCTGATGCTGCAAGTCATCACCAGTGGAAGTGGTGATCTGTGTTCACTGATGGGGCCCCCGTTTACACCCATGCATTGGTCACTAGCATAGTGAATATTGTGTGTAGATGTGTCTAATGCTGCGAGTCATCACCAGTGGAATTGGTGATCTGTGTTCACTGATGGGGGGCCCAGTTTACACTCCAGGTCATCACCAGTGGAAGTGGCGATCTGTTTTCACTGATGGGGCCCCCGTTTACACCCATGCATTGGTCACTAGCATAGTGAATATTGTGTGTAGATGTGTCTAATGCTGCGAGTCATCACCAGTGGAATTGGTGATCTGTGTTCACTGATGGGGGGCCCTGTTTACACTCCAGGTCATCACCAGTGGAAGTGGCGATCTGTTTTCACTGATGGGGCCCCCGTTTACACCCATGCATTGGTCACTAGCATAGTGAATATTGTGTGTAGATGTGTCTAATGCTGCGAGTCATCACCAGTGGAATTGGTGATCTGTGTTCACTGATGGGGCCCCCGTTTACACCCATGCATGCAGTCTAGGTGGCTTGGCCCGGAGGAAGACCTGGATAAATTAATTCAGGTTATCTTCACCTACAGTGCCTTGAGACCAAACCAATGGGAATAGGCACTATACACATGACAATTACATTACATTTTCTCTCATTATTGAAACATGCCTGGGGAATAGAATACATGTCCTGTTTTGATAGTAGACATCCTCATTTATCTGAAAATAAGAATATGTATTTGCCGCCATGTTTCCTGTCACTTCACATCTTAATAATGTATTGTACTAGAATGTTCCCGAGTGCTCCAAGGAATGTATTGTAATAATATGAAATAGTCTGTAGTTTATTTGTAGAGTACAAAGTGATGGAAAATGAGAATCGATTTGCTTATGTTTCTTTTAGTTAATTTGTTATGTAGTTCTTTCATCTGTATGTTTTTTTTTTATATATATTGACTACATGACATTTTTTTTAAACAAAATGTAATGTTCACCTTTTGGGAGGAATTCATCTTGTGTCTTCATAAATACATGTTTAATGATAATTGGATAATAGCCTCTGTCGTTGTTCTTGTTATTTGTATTGTGTGATGCATTATTGGGCCCCACTAGTTTAGTATCCGGGTGTAGGTCCCAGCATGATGACGTCACATCAACCTCGCCCCCACACTCCTACAAGTCAGAAAAGAACTCAAGCTCCACCCCTTCAAGAAGTCTCTCGTCCTCAACACCTTGGTCATCACGTCACCCCCACACCACCTGACTTGCTAGACGCCACCTGCCCCTCCCCCCCACCCGGTGTAGCTGTACCCCTCCTCTGTGCCCCTCTTTAACCCACCTTCTGCTTTATGTGTTCTGATGTTACCACTGAAAAGCGCTCTGCTGTGTATCCGTATTATTGTCCACCTTTGTAAAGCACCTTTTGCTTCTCGAAGAGAGGTCTGCGTTCAATAAATACAATAATAATAATAATAATAATAATAATCATAATAATAATAATCATAATATCAATAATTATAATATTAATAATCATAATAATCATAATAATCATAATCATGATAATAATCATAATAATAATCATAATAATAATAATAATAATAATAGTAATAATAATAATATTAATAATTATAATGATAATAATAATAATCATAATAATAATCATAATAATAATCATAATAATATTAATAATTATAATATTAATAATAATAATAATGATCATGATAATATTAATAATCATAATATTAATAATCATAATAATAATCATAATAATAATAATAATAATAATAATAATAATAATAATAATAATAATGAGAATAATCATGATATTAATAATCATGATAATATCTTTCTGAAATCGCATCTAATCAGTCTCAGGAGCGCCTCTGAGCTGAACTTGTGCTGCCACTCGGAACTGGGGAGACCCACTCTTGAAGTGGGAATGTGGAGGCGTCTGCAGTATTGGGGGGGTACGGAATTGTGTGCATTGCTTGATGGTAATAGTGCAATCCCCTGTGCACAGAGTCTCAGAGGCGCAACAGTCCCCTCTCCCCCCCCCCTCTGTGCATATGAAAGGCAGGTGGGGTTTAGAGGAATCAGTCAGAACCAAGGTGTTTTATCGCCTGCATGTGACTGTGTCCGCCCCAGCCCGCCTCGCCTTTTTTGAAGCACTGGCCGAGCTCCCCTGACCCGCACGATAAGCCAGTCCTCTGGAGGGCGCAGTAATTGCAGATGGGACCGGCCATCTGACTTGAAATATTCATGTGAATCCATCAGTTCCGAAGTCTGTGGTCCCCCCTCGCCCCCCCCCCCACTCGGGAAGCCAATAGGTCTTGGGGGATAAGAGAGGGCCGAGCAGTTTAGGGGTGCCCTCTGTGATTCATGCATTTCTAGTGCTGCCGGTGACATCCCTCCCCAGGATCACCCTTCTGCATGCGTTTACCTCCGTGAACAAGCATTGCTCCAACATATCGCCGCGAAGCACCTGCTCTTAAAACGCCCCGTTCCTCTCCGTGCTCCAAGAGCCCGTTGCAGGGAAATCCCACCCAGCGATGAGCGCCAGGGGTGGGCACACAAGCTAAGATCTTACGTTGCCTCGATTGTGTACAAAAGAAAAAAATGAATTGTATGTAAAGGGGGTGCTTGTGGTCCCTCCAACAGCCAACCGTAAAGCCAGCACTTGCACGTCACATGCCCCCCCCCCCCTACGCCCCCACCATAGCCGGCTTTTAGGCTACGTCCAGTCCAAGAGGAAAACCTCCATACTGCCTTAATTCAAAATATACTTTCACCCACCACAGGATAAAAACGACTCGCCCCTTTGCAGAAATAATGGGGATACATATCGCCTTTTGGGGTTATTGGTGTAATTTGACTATGAAGGGGGAAAAACAATATTCTGTTCACTGTTTTTCTAAAAGTGTTTTGCACTGATGATGTAACTGCCACCCCTTATGAGTCCCTCTCTGGATCTGGGGGGGCAGGGCATGGCATGGGGTGTGCTGAGTTACTGAATACGGCCAAGCTTAATGGAAAGTCCCCATTGTGTTGATTAGTGGAAGGCCTTGCGTGTGGCTGACATGAAAGAGATTTCAAGAGCAATGGAGTCTCTGCGGAGTACTACACCATGAACAAAGGTGCGCATTAGAATAATAATATTCAGAAACAATGTATGCACCAGACAGGTATATGTAGCACTTTATCAGGACATTCTGCTCCTGATAAAACATACCTTTTTTTTTCCAAAGAAGAATCGAATTATTTATTTATTTACATTTTACAAACATAACATTGAACAATCATAACATTAAAGTGCACAGAGTCAAGTTACAGAAGTAATATACATGAAAGCAGGAACAGTAGAAACCTATAGAACTAATCCTATCACAAAACCACCCACCCCCTAAAAAAATGTATTCTTTTTGTAAAAATCAACACATTTTCCCCAGATATTATCATAAGAGGTCAGTTTGTTTTTCAGTTTATAGATCATCCTTTCCACCTTTGACAGTTTGTGCATCTCATCAACCCAATCATCCATTAATGGAGCCATCTTAGTTTTCCATCCCTGTAGAACCAGGCGCTTGTCTATTATAGCACCCCTGAACAACCACTTCTTTTGTGCAGAACTCATTTAACTCTGCATCATCTCCCTGTGTCATCGTTTTAAACTCCAGATCAAGACTCACATTCAGTATTGAAACACATGCCTCACACACACCTCTGCCCAAAAACCACCGACTCTTACACAGCTCCACAACATGTGCTCACGGGAGCTGACACCCTGTACACAGCCCCAACATTCATCCGTATTTGACAGACCTCACTGTTTCAATCTTTCTGGAGACCAATAAGCCCGGTTTAGTATTTTAATCTGTCGAGATCTCTCTCCAAGATGCATAGAGCATAAAAGCACTTTCCTGCACATATTGTGCCAAACCTCAGGTGAAATATTAAAATCAATCCTCCTACTCCATTCTTCCCGCAGTCTGTCATTACCATCATAGTTTGCAACAATCATTTTATATAATCTGCTGGCCAATCCACCCTCTCCCTCTTTCGGTTTTGTCAGAAAAATATCCAAATCCAGAGTTTTAGTCCAATCAACACTACCAACCGATTTCTTCACATGCCAGTAGGCAGATGCCGAAAAGCCGCCAATGTCCCACTTCTCTCTCACCTCTTTCGCAGAAAGCCATCCACCATCTTTCCCGAGATCATTAATCCATCTGATTCCGCATAGAAACCATTCAGGCCAAAAAAGCGTTCATCATTGGGGGTCATTACGACCCTGGCAGCCGCGAATGAACGGTGCCGGTAAGGGATCGACACCGTTCATTCTGGGCTGCCAAATTACGAGGTCTGCTTGCGGGTTCCCCTAAGAATTTCCCTGTCACCTCTAGACTTTGAACTCACAGAAACCCCTAATACCTCTAGCATTTACCTCTTAATTATTCTCCTAAATAAAATCTCTTCTGCGAACAGAGTTTGCTCCCAGTGTCCTGGCCCAGAGATCATCCCGTCCATATGCAAGCACTTTAAAACTATTTATACTGCACTAACTCTACACATATAGGGTAGCTCAGCGGGTTGAACGTCTGATGGATGAAACCACACACTGTTTGTGTGGAGCTTCTACTAATTATTACCTACCTCAAGTATAACTTCTTCCATTAGCCATAAGATGACAGAAGGGTGAGTCCAATTTCTATAACCTCCTGCTCAAAAACGAGGTCCATGTAGAAGGTGCTCAGCCCACTCAGCTATCTTACACTGATTGAGCTACTTCAGACCTCCCGCGGATACTTCTAACACTATGACTAACCAGGATAGCTCAGGAGGCAGCTCTGCAAGATCAGGCGCCCCCTCCCTGAATGTGCTCGACTTGCTTCATACAACCGTCATGTCACATGTACACTCGGCTTTCCAAGAAGTAGCACGAGCACAGCTAAGACAATAACCACACATAGCAAAACAACAGGCCATGGCTAAGCATGTGTGTATTTAGGCTACGCCATTCACAAGAGCTCGCCCTCCCCTAAAAAGGGCGGGACTGGTGAAAGCAGGGGCGCTGGGGCGCACTGACATTATTTCCTTTTGTGTGCCCAGCCCCTCCTTTTTAATAAAAGGAGGGGCTGGGCGCACCAAAGGTGTGACACCAGTGCCTCCAGCTCTTAGACACAGCAGGGTACCCTTTCATTCAAGTCGTTAAAGATCATGGGCTCCTTGAGTGAAAGGTCTGTCTGCAGTGTGATGACTCTATACTCTGAAACAGGTGGAAGGCTGGGGTCCTGGCTCTCCTATTATTTCTGAGTAAAGAGTCATCAGGCAGTCTTGATGCCCTTTAGCCATGCAGTTAAAGGGCTTTCATGCTGCCTGATGACTCTTTTATCAGAAACAATACGAGAGCCTGAATCCCCAGCCCTCCACCTGTTTCTGAGTACAGAGTCATTAGGCAGTCCCTGTACCCGAAGCCATGGTTACACGACTGTCTGCAGCTCTCAGTACTTAGGTTTAGAAAAAAAGAAAAGGCTACAATGCCTTTTTTAATTTTTTTTATCTGAAGTGCTGACACCTGCAGGCAGCCCGTGCAACCGCATTTCAAAATGTATTGGACGGTCAATCCCAACTCGGGGGGGTTCCTTCTCCCCAAGCAAGATGGCGCAATAAAGCGCTTTGCAGATTCAACTTTAGTGAGGCCTCCAACCTATATAGTACCATTCAACAAAAACCCTCTTTAACACCAATAAGTTAGCAACCAGGCCGGTGTATAGTAAGAATATACATTTATTTAAGCTTTTACAAAGAATAATAGAACAGTCACCAAAGCATCAGCCACCAACACTGTGGCACTACACAATATCACAATTTCAAATGACTTGCACCAGTAGACTGACCAATATTTCTAATGGACTTTCAGTTACCACAACACACATGTACAATTTGGAGATGGGCAGTCATCACTTTACACCGGATTTCTTGCTTAGTTTGTTACCATGCTCTTTCCTCCAAGCAACCCCCACCATCCAGGCCTCAAGCAGATATGAACCCTTTGGTGTGAAGGCTAGTTACCGGGAGTGGGAGTGCAATGGGAAAATCGTTTTTTTGGCTATTCATTTGAAAGGAAAGCTTTGGGAATGAACTCTCTGGGAAAAATTGATTTTCAACACGCAATCAAGTCAAATGCAAGGCTTGGTGGATTCTGGTTCCAGAATAAATAGGAATAAATTGGAAATTGTGTTTTACACACTCTACATTCACTTGAAGGCATAGTTTTAGGGTTACTTCTTTTTGGGATTAAGGACACAGCCTTCTGTTCAGAAGTTAGGGGTTTCAGAAAAAGAGTCACTCAAGTACTTATTGTTTAAACTTTGTTAGTTTCAAACTCAAACAACACACATCTCGTGATTTCTTTCTTTATGGGAATTCACTGATTTAACCTTAATTACCTTTGCAAAGGGTCTACTCAATTTTACCCCCTGCCCGCAGTGTAAGGTAAAGGATTTAGGTAGGCAGTTCACGACACAATTCGATTTAAATGGATAGGATGTTTTTCTATAGGGGAATGAATAGAGTAATATTTTAATACAATTTGCCAAGGGTCTACCCAGTTCCACCCCCCTACTCGCTATGCAAGATGGAGATTAAGGGTGACAGACTCCCAACACAATTCAATGTAAATGGATGTGATGTTTTTATATAGGGGAATTGATAGAGTTATATTTTTAATAAAATGTGCCACGGGTCTACCAAGTTCCACCCCCTACCAGCTATGCAAGATGGAGATTAAGACTTGCATATCCCCCCACCCCCACTTCTGTCGGCATTTGGATCAATCTATTTACATGGGAGGCCTTGGTTATGGGGCATCCAGGGAAACAAAAGGGCTCCTCTGAGGACAGCACAGATATGGTCAAAGGCTTCACTCGAGGATAGTCCCCACCACCCAGTCCTCCTCTGGCTGCTGAAATTGCAGACCCAGCTAGCTTCTAGATTTCCCCGTCTCAGTCTCCTATGCAAGTTTCAAGGCCTTTCCAGGTAAACAGCTTTGTCTCCTGGCAATGTTTACCCTGATGGCCTTGGTAGCTCTCCTTGCCCCTCTGCTAGTTGTTCTTCGCAAGAGTCCAGAAGTAGACTACATCCAGGAATAGAGTGGAAACACTCCTCTCAGATTGAAAACTGATCTCTTATAGGGCTGATGACACTCACATATTATAATAATTCCCATGATACAGAGTGAGTAGTTCTCTCCCTCCCATCAAAACGCCCACTGCCTGCCGATAGGGCAAGGTGTTGGGAGGTGTGGAAGATGGAGGCTGAGGGAGGAGAAAGATTCATCATCCCAAAATGACAGATGGGTTTACCTTGTCAGTGTTCTTAAACTCTCACAACATGACAGCTACCTTCATTTTTCAGATGACTGCAGGCACGTATATATTTTGGAGTTCTATATTTTATGGCGAGTTGAAAAATACTAATCTTATTTTGGCATGCCTTTCCTTGGAGGAGCTACAATTTTTTTGCGATTCGCTACTGCGCCACACTAGTGAAAACTATGACAACTGCACAATTCACATCTTAATTTCACAATCTAACACTCCACCATTTTTCCAGTTCCTCGTAATTATGAGAATGCCAGAATCATAATTTTGGTTCATAACTCCAATTGCATACATCAAACATAATTCAAATTTACATGGTACCGACAGGCTTCTTATCCCCTTTAATATGAGTCTGGGATGAGCTCAGTGGATCACACAATGCTCTTTGTATTCAGGTGTTAATCAGCCAATGCTTCAAATGTGCCCCTCAGTGTCACAATAGCCCCCACCTTTTCTTAAATTGAATTTCTCTTCTGTCACACGAACAGGACATCTGCCTGGCTCATGTTATTCCACCCTGTCCTTTGTGTCTTCAAAGTTTTTTATTTCTTTATTCTTGAAGTTAATGCACAGTTAATGTGGAGGCCTGACCTTAAAAGTCAGTTCTGTTGGCTAGCTTATCTACAGCCTCCACCATTCTGATCTAATTCTTTACATTTCTGTGGGGGTCATTACAAGGTTGGCAGTAGGGGTTTAACAGGGCAGGTAGAGCTGCCGGCCCTGTTAAACCCTTACCACTGCATTACGAGGTTTGCTCACGGGACCCGGTAAGGGTGCCTGGTTTTACCAGGCACCCTTAGCGGGTCCTGCGAGCAGACCAGGGTGCTAACAACAGGCCCATTATTAACGGGCCCGTTGTTAGCACCCGCCCCATTCCCATTGAGCCCTATGGGGGCTCGAATGGGAATGGAGAGGTACCGGGTCCAGGTTCCTTAAATGAGGAATTACCGGGTTCTCCAAGGTTGGAATGGCCCGGTAATTCTGCATTTAAGGAACCTGGACCCGGTACTCAGTAAGGGGGTAGCCATGCCACTAATAGCAGCATGGCTACCTCCAACCTTGTAATGACCACCTTTGTATTTTAAACTGAAAACCAGACTTGCTTTTCTTGGTGGGCCCAGCCCAAAGGTCTTGAGGTCCAAGTTTCAGAAGCATAGACCTTTCAGTTCCATGGGGGAACAAGCGACATACATAATTCTAACAGAATATCATTTTACATAAATTGAAAAGATGTGCTCAACATGACATTTTGTGTCACATCTGATCCTGCTGTTTAAAACTACAATACAATATTTAAACATATATAAGTTCACTCTTGGTATTATTCACCCATAGCCCACAGTTAGCATAGGAAATGAATGTTCACTTCTCCAACAAGTAGGACTTTCCATTGAAATGTCAGTTTATTTATGGAAAGTAAGTGTCTTTTGCTGAAATGTGGAATATATGAGGGCTCCTGGTTGAGAACCCATTCTGCCCAGGACGGCTAACTGATGATCAAAACAAATGAATGGGTCTGCCTCTCCTATACCGTTGCCTCAATGATCTATTCTTAGTTATCAAGCAAGGCACACCTCGCTGTATTGATTCAGAATTAATGTATTTAGATGTAAAGACCAACTGGTCTATTAGCACACAAAATTATAAAGTTGTCCATTTCGACACATATAACAAAGATTCAGTATTGTCATTACAGGTAGTTTGAGATAAATGCAAACTCAAAAACAAATTCAACATTCTTCAGTGAAAATACAATACAAAGCCTACTATTGTGAGGGTCACAATAGGGGTCAAAAATGGTGATTACATACTTTTTGCAATTATGAGTACAGTGCTTAATTGTGTACACTGTTTGCATTTGTTCACGTTTGTTTTGCTGTAATATATGTAATCACAATTTTTGACCCCTATTGTGACCCTCACAATAGTAGGCTTTGTATTGTTTTCACACTGAAGAATGTTGAATTGGTTTTTGAGTTTGCATTTATCTCAAACTACCTGTAATGACAATACTGCATTTTTGTTATATGTGTCGAAATGGACAACTCTATAATTTTGTGTGCCAATAGACCAGTTGGTCTTTACCTCTAAATATATACATTCTGTATCAATCCAGCGAGGTGTGTCTTTCTCTGGAATGTGTCACTTTTCTTCACTTTTTAAATGTTTCCTCGTTTGTATTTTTAAAATGTACAGCATTTCAAGGTATCTTTTCCCATGGGTACTTATGCAGTTTTGAATCTGTCAAGCCTTTTCCCTGTTTACACAAAGCCAGAATCTTCAGCACTTCATGTCTTTTTGGAATCCATTGGACACAGTTAGCAACATGACAGTTCTAAGGCATACCCACCTTCAGCTGAGTTCCTTTCCATTTTGACACCATGTGTGTTTCTTCTCTAGCCCTTATGTCGGGAGCCAAGTTTTGAACTGGCCTGCATCTTCCCATAGGTATCAACCTCACCCAGCTTCAATCTGATAATAGGGCCTTGTATGGCCTCTCAATCTTTGTCACCCAAGGGCTGTACTTTCACCCCACATTTGCAGCACTTCGGCTACAGAGGCTGACTGAGGTGTCGGCGTGGCTGAGGCTAGGTGGGGTGGGCCCCGGCTCGGAAGAATCTTTCTAGAGACTGCCGGGGCTTGGCCCCAGCAAGCCCCAGGCCACTTAAACCCTGCGCATAAACACCTGTATATGTGTCTAATGGATTGTGATCCTTTGCACAAAGCTGTGGGGTATTGTAGCCATGTGTGAAGTAATATATATGCTTAAGTCAAATGCACTTGTATGGCAATGAAGTTTTGCTTGAGTGTGCAGGGCCCAAGGGGGTGAACTTGAAGTGCTATCGTGATTTAAACAAATGGCGGCCATTCAGAAGAATCTGTACATTTCTGCTCTGCAGGTTTAAACGCCATTCCTTGAATCAGCAGCCGGACCAATGCATTCGCTGCAATGACTTTCCATTTCACAAGATGGCTGCACGTTCATGTGTGGAGACTCGAAAGGTTATGATGGGGGCAGCTGTGCCATGGAAGATTGCATTCAGAGTCTTCTGTTCATTGCATCGTTTATCTCTTCAAACATTAGTTGACATTTATCATTGGAATGTGATGACGTTTTTACTGTGTGTTTTAAGATAATGATAACCAAATGAAAAGGTGCAGTCGATCACTATAATTTCAGGAAAAAAAGGCGTACTGCATAGAACATATTTTAAACGTTTTGCAAGCCGGTATTTGCAAACATGTAACAGTAGTAATACACACAGCAAAGATAGAATCCTGTAAACTGCAATGAATTCAAGTATTTTAAAAACAACTGTTTCTATGAATAATGTTATGTGTCTACAGAGAGTAACTTGCAGGGATGCTTGGGACTGTTCTTGTAATAAGTGTGGGGCAAGTGTTTACAGGTTGCATGTTTGCAAATGCAAGATGCAATAGGCAGCAACACGCGGTAAAGCGATTGGCTCTGCCACTGCTGGTTTCAGACTATCACAAAAGGCACATTTGCCTTCGCTGAACATCTCGACATGGTGGGGTGGTTTCCATGAAATCCTGCCCAAAGTTTGAAATGTGTTCCTACCTCGGTGGATTTACTCCTAATCATTTACATGTTCTTGGGGCTTAAGTTTTAGAAACATTGTAAAACCCAGAGAACACTTGAGCTCTGGGATTAGGATTTAATCAGATACGGCAGTTCTAGATAGCCGCGCGCACAGGCCAACCTTAGCCATTCCATTCGAGAAATGGTAGTCCAATCCCTGTTTTAACTTTGCATTCTGGGACTTGCAGTGCTGGAGCTCCCGTCATAAATCCAAGACTGGAAGTCCGAGGATGTAAATTTAATACAAGGACTGGGCTAGCCTACTCCGGGTGCAAAGACACCGTTCGCATGTATGGCAGCGTACGGTGCTGCAAGCAAAAACATACTGCATGCCAATATCAGCCATTTCATTCAGGAAACATTAGCCCAGTACTGGGTTTAACTTTACGTTCTGAGACTTGTAGTTCTTGATTTATAATAGGAAAATGCAGGTCTACAAAACCTCATATTTCAAAGTTAAACCCCTTACTGGACTAGTATGGAATGAGAAAATGTAGCCCCTTTGTTAGGGACGAGAAAACCAACACGACCCCCTTTCCGGACAGTATAATGCCATCATTACCCATTCCATTCGGGATATGCTAGTCCAGTCCTTGTTTTAAGATTGCATTCTGGGACTTGTAGTCGTTGATTTATAATGGGATTTTTTATGTCTGCAAGCCCCATAATGCAGAGTTATAAACAGTGCTGTTCTAGTGCCTCCAGATGGAATGAGCAAATGTAGCCCCTTTATAAGGAAGTACAAAACCAACATGACCCCTTGGTCAGACATTATTATATGCCAACATTATCCATTCGGGAGATTCTAGCCCAGTCCATGTTTTTAAATTTGCATTCTGGGACTTGTCGTCCTGATGTGCTCTATTATAAATCCAGCACTACAAGTCCCAGAATGCAAACTTCAAACCAAGTCTGCACTAGCATCCCCTGAGTGGAATGGATAATGTGGTCATGTGTGTATTATAAGGGTATTGTGAATTAATAGGATCTCAGGTGTGGAGAGGCCTTGCTGTTGTGATTTAAAAGGAGTCTGTTTGTGCACAAAGAACAGCCTGTTGTGTGTGTCCCCACCCCAACCGTCCTTTCAGATGCAATGGGTAATTCAGTAGATTTCTTTACGGGGCAGTTTGCACCTGGATAAGCATTGGAAAGCGGCGGCACTTTCAAGCACTTCCACAGCCACAGCTGGCCAACATCCCGCCGTGCCCTCCTGGAACCCATGGCAGTAACTGTAAACCGCATGCAGATGGGTAGTAAAGGTTATCGCCCACCTCTGCACACTGCGATGGATGCCAGACTCCTGGGCCAGGGTTCAGGCAGAGCTGCTGACTCGGCATCTGGGACTGGAGAGAGCGGTTTCCTTCTGACTCTCCAAGAAAGAAAAACAAACCTTGCATGGCAGAAAGTGGGTCAAGCCGGGATTCATCAAAGGTTTCTAAAAATAAAAAAAATGAGAGGTAGCGGGAGGGAGGGGGGAGGTGAGGGAGAGGATCGGAGAATGGGCAGAGCGTTGCAGTCACCATCTGGGGAGATCTTGAGGGGAGATTTCAAGTCAAACGGAAACTTTATAAGGTGCAAGCTTCCGTCATCCCACACAGCTGCTTTCAGCAGCAGCCCCCGCAGCCCCCCGCCCCAGCTTTCCCAAAAGCTGCCCTTCCCCTGACCGAAAACCCAGCACACCCTCCACCCTCCGCCTGGAGCCGTCCCAGAGCTGGGTCGAGCTGCCAGGGTCACCTTTCCCTTCATCGAGGCTTTACCTTTTCTTTGGGTGCTCTGCTGTTTCTCTAGTTCATGAGTTAGTGCTATTTACAACAGGGCAGTGTTTAGAGCCAACTGCCTCTATGCGCCGAATACCCTGCAGACGCGCCCCCTTGCTGATGGAGAGTTCCCCTGCTGTTACTCAGTGCTGTATTGAGGCCCCCTAACTGTATCACTGTGCGCACATTGCTTCAGCTCTGGAGTTCCCCTAGCCACCACCCTGATGCATATTATAGCTCACCTTTTCATGTATTGAGCACACAGACTTCAAATCCCAGCATGCATCAGTGGACCTTTGAAAAGCCAGTCCTGGAGTATGTGTTTCCAACTGCTATCTATGCAATATTGTGTTTACTCCATCCGAAAGGAAGATGTTGCAAGTCGTCACAATTTCCCACTCCATTGAACAATTCTTTTCAACTGATGTAGGCAACCGCACGCCTCTGTCTCAAGATTTGCACTGTGTGATGATTGCATGATCATCAAACGCATTCACATATCCCCCCACCCCCTCCCATCTGTGGTTTTGACATAACCCTGCCCTTTAATCCATCCTCTCGCATGATGTTTTACGTGACTGCGGGAACATCACCATGTAACGTAGTGTGGGGGCTTACAAGCCGGTACAGTCTGCAGATGCGGCTAGTGTGAACAAGGCCAGTAAAATGAACACCCATATTCTCACCAGTGACAGCAGAGCACGTCATTTCTGAGCTCCCCTTGTGTTGCCGCCAGTTTACATTCATTTCAGAAGCAAAAAGTAAGTGTAATCCTCCTATTGACTCTGCACATACTTAGCTTAACATTTCATCCTGTCCAGTGGTCATCCATGTGCCCAGCCAGGGGATATGTAGAGGAAGGCAATACCCTGTAGACACTTATATAACATGGCATTGTGCTGGAGATTGTCGGAATGAGAGGGTGGGAGGGCGAAGAAGACTTCTTTTCTAAATGGCAGAAATGCACCTAAGGGCTCTTTTGATCACTGTTCAGATGAGCACATCCGTGGTCCAGAAAACCATCCTTTCCTTGGTACTCTCCAGCACGCTGTCTTGCATTGTCCAGCCAGGTACCTCTGACAACCATGTTGACAAATCATCAACTGCAAAAAGAGGTAGAAACAGAAACGTGTTTACTTTCAGTCCATGTTTGGACTACACGTTGACCTCAGAAAAAGGTCAAGGATACTGACACACGTTTCACACACACACCCTGCTTTCTCAAGGTTATCTCAGTACATAATCACAGCACCTATTGCCCTAGAAAAAGGCTGTTGTCCACACATTCCTCTGCATACACAACAGCAGTGCATGTTCGAGTTTGCAAGTTGTGGGGTATTCTCAGCCCCAGGGTATAAGTGAACTGCACCTGGCTAAGATAGGACCAAGGGTGCAGAAATGTGGAAAGCAAACTGGTAGTTATCAGACAAAAGGCCCGAATTTAACTCTCAACTACCAAACATCAAATATTACTTTCAGAAAAATGAAAATAAAAACAAAGTGTGCCCTGTGTTTGAGTGACAAGGCAAAACACCTGAGGCTTAATTCCCACTACATGTGAGATATGCACTAAAGTGCATATTTGCTAAAACAGAGAGCTGCCATGGAGAAATCTGTGTATTGTAGAGCATTGGATGTAAATGAACACGTAAATATGAAACTCCATTTACAGAAGTAATGTAAAGGCACAATTTTATGAAGGTTGGGACTCTGTTAATCTTAATTTTTCATTTTTTTACATAAGCAGCAGAAGGGAAAATGAACACAAACGTGTGTTGTATTTGATGCAAGATATGGAGGCCCCACGTAAAGAAAGAAATTGCGACATTTGAAATCACTCATTTTCTCTGCATGAGAAGCTGAAGTAAACCTGTGTTTAAGATAGGGAAAACCTTTCCCCACCAGATCACAAAGGTCAAACCCTCCACCTCTCTATTTGGAAACCCCTTTGGAGCTTGGGCATGTGACAGATGTTTATTGGTGTGGGAGCTTGACCACACAGTAAACAAATGGATTTTGAACATTCTAAAATACTCACAATTAAATTCAGTTTGTGGTGGGGTGTGATGCTGGGCTGACTGAAACTTGACAGACCCCAGAGAATGTCACATGAGTCAAGGAGTGGAGTTATACCCTTCTTCTTAAGGAGATAAGGAAGCACATGTGTAGATCCTTAACCTTGAAAACACGTTAAATGGTTTTATTGTAGACTAGGTCAACGAAAGCCAGATGGGCAGGCCACATAGAGGTTATGGAACCAGAAAGACAATTAATTAAGTGAAAAATGATGCATGTAATTAAAAGGGTCTCATAGGATAATGTGGGGAATCATATTTTGCTCATAAACCTGGGAACCATATTAGATACCCTGGTGGTTCATATGTCTTTGGAAATCACATGAAAAGCACTATTCGTTTAACCTTGGGAATCAGAATTAGAAGCTAAAATGTGATTGCGTCTTCCCAGAAAAAGTTACAGATCGGAGAGTCAAGTATATGATATCTTATTGAATCAGATACCTGTCTTTAAAATCTCATGATCGCAGCATTCATTTTCTCCATAGAAAGTGCTAAATTCTGCCATTCGCACATTAAACCAAGTGCCGACGCCAGACCCTGATCATTGCAATCAGCATGATCAGACTCATTTAGAAATATATGGGTTATGACGCTTATTTATAAATTAGAGAACAGTGCCATGTTGAAGATTTTTGAATTCATATCTGAGTTGTTCAGAAATGCAATTTAAGATGGGTGGAGCAAGAACTCCCAGAAATGTGGTTTGGAGACCTGGCAACCAATCAAAATGCAGGAGCTGGACCTTGCTTAGGGGGAAGAGTAATCAATGTGCAAATTTCATTATTAGCCAATGAGCCATTCCATCCTAATTTAGATATTTTAGGGTGTGGTTAGGGGTTTTTAAAACTGGACACCCAGTGGAAAAGAGGATTAAAGGAGCAAATTGGACAGAAAGGGGAGATCAGCAGATCATCAGATGAGAGGATAAGATCTTGAGAGCAAATTAGATGGTCAGACAAGGAGACAACCAGACAAGGATGAGACAAGGAGAAAGATGGAACTAAAATCTGGAGGGTGCCAGGAGAAGGACTGAGGCTAGGGCCACCCATAACCAGAGCCTAGGAGCAGGGCAGAGGCTGGCGGCCATCCATAACTGAGTATGGAGAGTGTGAAGGCATCACAAAGCAAGACACAGACGACAGACTTAAAGTTCAAAATAAGATGGTTTATGAAATCAAATGTCAAGATGGTTAAAGTCCTAACTTGCACTATGCTAAGGTGAGAGCTCCTTACCTGAACGAAACTAAGGAAAGTCTGAGCCAGAAATGTCAACTTAAAAGTCTGTCTGTGTCCAAAAGCAATCCTTGCCATCACAACTAAAGCTAAACAATATGTAGGGATGTCAATAATTAAAGAAATGGTGATCAGCACACATTTCGAAGCCTCTTCCAGCTCCTAGCTTCCTTTTCAGCTTCCCTTCCCCAAGTTCAAGTAAGTTCCTCAAATCCTTGGGGTTTCACTTCCCCAAGTTCAAAGCAATACAGTTCCACACACTCCTCGGAGTTCCCTCCCCAAGCTTAAGGCAACACAGTTCAAAGAAAAAGGATCTTGAGGCTCTGTCCTCGAGACAACATGGCAGTTCATTGAGTCTCAGGGTTTCCTTCCCCAAGACTTCAACGTAGCAATTTATACTGTTCTCAGTCTTACAATGTTTCACACAACTCCAGATCAACTTGATGCTCCTTCTGGATTGCATTAATAGTTTTTTTCAAAGTGCTCCTTCGTTGTTTGTTTCACAATGTCTTTAACTTTCACAATGGAAGGTTCCCTGTTCTAGGCGCAGTTGTTAGACCACACGGTCCACCCATCACAGGTCCCGCAACCAGGAACCTTAGGCTCTTCAACCCACACAGGATCATCTATATCTACCCTGTGTACAGATTCACATTCACTTAGCTTCTTCTTGTCGGCCTATTGGTTTTATATTCAGTTTCACACCTTCCTGGCTTCTCCTGATTATGCTCTTGGCTTTGCCACAGTGTGTCACTCATATTATTCCAGTCTTGGGCCTTGCCACACAGTATTTGTTCACAAAGTTGACTTTGCGTGGGTCTTAGTTTATTCCCCATCTGTTATGCTCTTTTACACTTGCATTCATATTTCATATGTTGCTTTCAAATGGATGCCTTCCCATTTAATTTTCATTAATGTGCAGCTTTACTCTCAAACTTTTCATGCAGTTCAGTATTCAATATCATAAAGTTTTCATTCAGTTCGGTATTCAATATTCATGCTTTTTCCATGATTATTTACTTTGCTGCTTAATTTCCAGTCCACCCATAACTTTGGGTTTGTTCCCTATCTGTGCATGCTTTTCAGCCCCCTCAGAGCGCCCCAGTCACGAGTGAAGCTCCCTCTCACTCACTGGTCTCCAGCTGTCCTGTCGGGTAACTGTGCTGGACTCCTTCTGCTTCATCTGTCTGCTTGCCTTTGCTTGCGAGCCCCGCTGGCACATTTGATGCCTCTCTGGGATTGCTTGCAGCTCCACTATGCGTCTGTGGATAATTGATATTTTCCTTTCTTTTTTCTTGTTTGCAGCTCCAGTTGTGTTTCCCAGGATCAGGATTGCACCTGATGAATTCCAATGGCCCAACTTCTCCTGGGCTTCACATGTCTCTGGCATCTTCTGCCAGCGCCTGGGCATCTCTGCAGGACCCAACACGTCTGCCTCCTCATGAGCATGGTCCTCTGCTGGTGTTTCCCATACAGGCCTCCCTGTTGGTCTCTTTGCTGATATCTTGGTCTCTTCTTATACACCTGCAACCACTTGACAGGTTGCAGGTATGAGCTTTTAATTGAACTTGCCTGACTATAGTGAGAGGAACATGCCAGACCTTCACATTACTCTGCAGTCAGCTTCCTCACCCAATAGAAGAGTGGTGAAAGGAGTTATTGATGTTCACTACTCCTAGTCAACTCTTCCTCGTCTCAGTACTGTCATAGGAAATATATGGGGAAATGAGGGGAGCTGTCTGACAATAGCCCATAAAGTCTTGGGAAGCGTTAGGCTGGTTTTCAATAGGGAAAGGAGGGCATCATGTCTCGCCTGCCTCACCCTTTACACCTCTCTTCTTTACCCTCTTTCTGGTGCTTCTAAAGTGGTAATATCTCTGCGCATTTTCCTGGTCAGTGGGACATGGATAGCAATACCCCATAACTGCCTCTGGGATAGAAGTTTCTTCCTGAAAGGAAAATGCAGAATACCGTGTCTCAGCTGAGGACATTCATTCCCAATCCCCAGGGACCATCCACTCAGGTGATCCTCCCTTGCTTATCCACCACAGGGTTGGGATCCAACAGCAATGGCCTTTCCCTGGCCACCTGAGAAGATGACCCAAGGGAGTAGATGAGAGGACACCCTCAGGTTTCTCACACGCCCTTCCCCTATAAAACTGGCTTCCTGCATAAGGGACTGATGTTGTCAAGTTCATTGGGGGTGGCTCCTGTTGTAACCTTTTCTGAATGGCAGCTCAATCCCATACCAACTTTCTTTGCTCAAAGGTGCCTTCTTGCCAATTATTCAATGGTGAAAACGAGGTCTGGGGGGGGGACTGACTTTGTGTAGTAATGATGGACAATTGGGAAAGTCAGTTCTGCTAATGATTTCTTCCTGTAACCCCTGAATAATGGCAGAAGGGAAGTTGGTGTTTATTCTTTTCACTTGGATAGGTACAGCTGCTTTGGGGTAGATTTCCTGGTCCCTGTGAGCACATATTATTTTCACCAGGGACTCCCCTCTTAACCTTGCAGGCGGTATGAGGTCCGCTCTGACCATGATCCATTTGCTACCGGAATCCACTAGAGCCTGTAGTGGGATTCCATTAACCACAGCTGATTCATAGTTTGACTTAGAAGAGGTTCCACAGAAAAAGTTACTTTGGACTTCAGCTTCTTCATTATATTCTGAAGAGTCCCACTCTTCTCCTACCATACACCCGTTCTACATGGGATCCTCTTTTCTATTCTGTTGGCAATTTCTGGCTCGATGTCTTGGTTATTTACAAGAAAAGCATTTTGGGATTAGGTTTCTTTTTGTTCTCATATCTTCCCTCTTAAGTTCTTCCCTGGTTTTGGGTTCTGTTCTCTTCTCTGTGTTGGTCTTTTACCCTCTATGTGGATCTCGGAACCGATATGGGAAGTCAACCCTCTCTTTAGGGATAAAGGTGGGTTTAGGGGGACCTTTATTTTCTCTTTTTTCCTCGGGTCTATGTAAGGAATGGAAGTATTTATTTGCATCAGACATTTTGGGTGGTCTCAATGGCTAGTGAAAGGGTAGGTTTATCCACTTGCAAAACTGCCCATTGGAGTGAGGGAGGTAAAGAATTAATAAACTGTTCCAGACTTAAAGCTCCTAATACCTCGGCAATGTTTTCCATCTAACCACAGTAACAGAGTTTATTTAACCCTTACTGTCCTAGTTCAATTGGTGTTTCTCCAGGACCTAATTTCAAACTCCTTAACATTTGGCGGTAGAAATTGCTAGTCTGCCCTAGCCTTTGTAGGAGCCCTTCTTTAATATCAGCAACAGAGGTGGTTCCTGGGCTATTCAACAGTTGGTAAAAGGTCTGTTATTTTGCTTTCAAGATGGGACTTAGTAACATATTTTCAGCTGATCCCCCCCCCCATCGAAATTGGCGTGCCAGCCTTTCGAAGTTCAGAAAAGTTCCTTGAATCGTCTCCATCTTATAGGCCTTTTATAGGTCTGCCATACGCCCGGGGGAATAGTGGGCTTTACTTGGGCAGCTATTAGCCTTTCCCACCCTGTTTGTAGTTTTTGCTGAACTTCGATTTGATGGGTAGCTAACCAAGCTAATGTTTTCAATCATGAGGCCATCGTGCCATGGAAGGATAAGGTGTCGACTGAGTCCTCTTCAGATTCGGACAAAGAACAACATTCAGGTTCTTCAGTGGTGTCTGATCTTACTTCCCCTTCCCTTTGAATGGTGGAAGTTGGGTACTCTTTTACTAATTCTATCGGAGACGAAGGAAAAGAGTTCCCCTGTTCTAAACATATGAAACCTAAGGCTCCGGGTTGAATAAAGATCTGGGATTTTCTGACCAATCGAACATTTTATCACTGTGTTTCAAGGGATAGGTAGCCATGGGATGGGTATCAAGAAGGACCTCGGACCTATAGAATAAGTCTCGACACTTAACATGGATGTGTAGCTGTAAAGCAATCGCCCTCTTCAGTGTTGATACTCGATCCTGAACTGTTACAGTAGTGTCCTTCCCTACTGTTTGTTGAATAACAAACCACATACAGGTCCCTCAGATTGTATCAATTGAGCGTATCCCACATGTGACACTGTTTGTGGAGGCGTTATGAAGCAAGAAACAGACCACAGATGTACAGTTCAAAATAAGATAGTTTATTAACTCAAATGTCAGGATGATTGAAGGCCTAACTTGCCCAATGCTAAGGTGGGATTTCCCTGCCTGAAAGAATCTAAGGAAAGTCTGAGTCAGAAAGTTCAACTTAAAAGTCTGTCTGTGTCCAAAACCTATCCTTGCCCTCACAACTAAAGCTAAACAATGTGTAGGGATGTCAATAATAAAAGAAATGTTGATCAACACAAAGTTCAGAGCTTCTTCCAGCTCCTAGCTTCCGCTTCAGCTTCCCTTCTCCAAGTTCAAGAAAGTTCCACACATCTTTGAGGTTTCCTTCTACAAGTTCAAGGCCATACAGTTCCACACAATCCTCAGGGTTCCCTTCCCCAAGTTTAAGGAAACACAGTTAAAAGTAAAAGGGTCTTTAGGCTCCATCGTCAAGCCAGCATGGCAGTTCATCAACTCCCAGGATTCCCTTCCCAAAGTCTTCAATGTAGCAACTTATGTTGTTGTCAGTCTTGTAATGTTTAACACAACCCCAGACCACCTTGACACTCCTTCTGGATTGCTTTAACAGTTAATTTACAGTGTTCCTTCGTGGTTTGTTTCACAATATCTTTAACTTTCACAATGGAAGGTTCCTGGTCTAGGCGCAGTTGTCAGACCCCACGGCCCACCCATCACAGGGCGCGCAACCAGGATCCCTGGGCTCTTTATCCCACACTGGTTCTTCTGTGTCTGCTCCTGTGTGCAGATTCACCTTCACCTAGCTTCTTATTATCAGCTTTATGTGCAAGTCCACATTCTCTTGGCTTCTCCTGCTGAGCCTCTTGGCTTTGCCACAATGTATCACACATTCTATGCCAGTCTTGGGTCTTGTCACATTGTATGTATTCACAAAGTTCACTTTGTGGTGGTCTTACTTTATTTCCTACCTTTCTGTCAGGCTTTTTACACGTGCGTTCGCATTTCATATATTGCTTTCAAATGGGTGCTTTCCCATTACATTTTCATTAGTGCTTAGATTTGCTCTCAAAGTTTTCACTCAGTTCGTTATTCAATATTCATGCTTTTCCCATCATTATTTACTTTGCTGCTTAATGTACAGGCTACCAGTAACGGTGGGTTTGTTCCCTCTCTGTGCATGCTTTTCGGGCTCACCCGGCATTCATTCTGCTTACATCCAGCCCAATAGGAGCGCCCCGGTCTCAAGTGATTCTCCCTCTCACTCACCGTTCATCGGCAGTCCTGTCGGTTAGCTGCACTGGACACCTGCTGCTCCGTTTGCCAGCTTGCCTTTGCTTGCGAGACCTGCTTGCACATTTGATGCCTTTCTGGCATCACCTGCAGCTCTGCTCTGCTTCTGCGGATGCTGTCAGCAGTTTCCTTTCTTTTTCCTTGTTCGCAACTTCATCTGCATTTCCTGGGCCACGGAGGCTCCCTCAACTGAGGATTTCCAATTGCAAACCTTCTCCTGGGCTCCACAGGTCTCAGGGATCTTCTGCCGGCATCCTGGCATATCTGCATCACCCCCCACTGCTGCCTCCTCATGAGCAGGGTCCCCTGATGGCCTCTCCCAAACAGGCCTCCCTGTTGGTCTCTTTGCTGCTTTCTTGGTCTCTTCTTATACACCTGCAACCACTTGACAGGTTGCAGGTGTGAGCTCTTAATTGAACTTGCCTGATTATAGTTAGAGCGGCATGCCTGCCCTTCACAGTACTCTGGAGGCATCTTACTCATCCCAGTACTAGAGTGGAGAATTGAGTTATTGATGTTCACTACTCCTAGTCACCTCTTCCTCTTCTCAGTACTGTCAAAGGAAATGTATGGGGAAATGAGGAGAGCTGTTTGGCAATAGCCCATAAAGGCAGGGGAAGGGTTAGGCAGACTTTCAATATGGAAAGATGGATACCACGCCTTGCCTGTCCTACCCTTGACCATCTCTTCATCCTCTTTCCGGTGCTTCTAGAGTGGTAATATCCGTGGGCATTTTCTGGCCAGTGGGATAGGGCAGCAATACCACATAACTGCCTCTGGAAGAGAAGGGTCTTCATTTAAGGGAAATGAAGAATAACCTGTCTCGCCTGCGGGCATCTCATTCCCATCACCAGGGACCCTCCACCCAGGTGGTCCTCCCTCACTTCTGCACCCCCAGGGTCAGGATCCAAGAGCAATGGCCATTCTCTGGCCACCTGAGAAGAGGACCCACGGGGAGTAGATCTGAAAATGCCCTCAGGTTTCTCACAAGAGGCAGTTCAACCAGATCCCTATGCTTCTGATAAGACTACCCGGAATGCCTGATGACTTTTCCTGCGCACAAACCCCTAGAGATTTAAAATAAGTACATACGTTCAACAGAACAAACCGTTGGTGGGGAGCTCTGTGAGTTCATTTCTCCCCTCTCTCAATGTGGTGGTCTTATAGAAGTAGATCCCTAGCATTTCCTACTAGTTAATAATTTAAATAATTCCCACATAGTCAATAGCCACTGGTGAGATCTTGGGGAAATGCAAAATCTTTAACATCGTTCCAAGTGTGAATAACGATTGAGTTGTTTAAAGTAATCTGGATCACTTATATCCTCCTTTCCAACCCCAAAAATCCCCTAAGGGGAGGAAAGAGCACTTAAAAATGAAATTCCGAATTGTTCAATATTCCTTGAACCCATTCAAGCAGAAGGTGTCCACATGGTAAACTGAATCTCTGGGTCTGTGCTGTGCAGAAAAGCGTCTCCAGGGTTAAGTGAAGTGAAAATAAACTGATTTAAAAGAACACACTCTCTACAGAGAGTGAGCAAGGAACTCTCAATTGAAGGAGGCATTTTCATTGCATATGGGGTAGAGTCTGCTATTAAAAGTTTGTTGTGCTAGAACATTGCTGGAAACGAAAAGTGCAGGGATGTCATACACGAAGAGTGCTGTGCATGTTTATTTCTTTTGCCAAATAAAAAAAGCTACATGTATTTAAATTAAGCCACCTACAAATTACACTAATACATTGTCATGTCATGTTCTAGGGTGCTGTATTGATTATCCATGCATTAAGGGTCTTCTTATGAGTGACACAGTCATATGAAGCATTCTCTAGACCTGTGTTTCTCTTTACAAGTGACCTGGGGGAACTAGAGGTCAGAACTGAAAACTGTGCATGTAGTAGAGTCGTATATGTTCTGTGGCTTTAAAAATGCATTTGTGGTTTTAACTTGGTTGCAATAAGAAATAGTGTAAAAAATATTTGGATTAGGTCTATTAATTGAAGATAAAATAAATATATATTCTTTCAGCACACCGCTCTGGTTCTTGGTTTGTATCCTGTAGAAGGGGTGTAGGGGATGATAGCGGCGTTATATGATTCAAGCCATTGTTCAATTGGTGTGGTGCTCTTGATTGGAGGGGCAGGAGGGGGCGGAGAATGAACTCTCTGCATTCATTGTTGCTGCATAAAGATAATGGGGCCTAATTAACAGCAATACACACGCATGGTATACCACGAGAATGAATTCAACAAAATCTTCGAAAGAACATGCCATAATTCCTCTAGTTCACTGGAGTGGACATGTTTAGTTTAGTTTATTATTTGATAATGCGCTCCAAACCCAGGGGTAGCCGGGCGCAGCAGTTACAAGAATACTTAGGCTTAGGTTCCATACATACAGAGGATACATACAGTAGACACATTATGTGAGATATGAACAGGTATAAATACAAATATACACACGTACAAGCAGTGCAAAATGTAAGTCCCTCTCATTCGTCTGGAGTTGGTAAGGTCAAGAGTAGTTATGCGCAATGATGGGACCGGGTTCAAAGGTTAGTGGTCATTACTCCAGAGCCAACTTTTCAACTTACATCTGAAACTAACGTAGGGGAGATTGGCTCTCAATGCCGTACGGTGTGCGTTCCAGGCGCAGGCCGCTGTAACATGTGACAGAAACACTGGGTAGAAAAATGCATAATTGTTTAAATACTGTGTATGAAAAGACTGTGCATATACAAGGTCAATGTGCAAATATACATTAGAACAAGGACTACAAACACGGGACAATATAAGACGAATGTAAAGAAAAGGAAGTGTGTCGAAATCTAAATGTCCAATACAAATGCATTTACTGACAATCCTTGGTGAAAGGGCAGTGGATAAACTCGCCTTTAAAAGGTGCTGGGGTCACTAATTCTTGAAATAAATGTAAATTAAGAAAAAATATGTCATGCAGAGAGAGAATGTGCACATCTAAGAATTAAGGAGCCTTGTCAAAGCGGGCTCTGGTGTATTGTATCCACCTCTCTTTCATTAAGGATGTCCTCATGGAAGTTGTGAACATGCAGGTGATTGGTAACCTGTGGAATTGAATTTAGAGAGTATAGCAGAATTAGATTATAAATACGCAACTAAGAGACATATTCCTGTAACAGCGCCTCGATGCCCCCGGGCTGTGTGAGCTCTTTAAAAACGCAAATAAATAAATAAATGTTGGTTTGACCTCATTCTACTTTCTAAAGTGACTGCATCTAGATACGTCTTATTTTAGACCGTGTTTAGATAAGAAGGGTTTATCAGATCATCTTCATTTTGCACGTTGTTTCATGTATTTATGATTGTGATTTGTTATCAGTAGATACATATGTATTGGTGATTTTGAGACACTCCTTTTTGTTTAAATATGTCTTATATTGTTTGGTATTTGTTGTCTGTGTTCTAATGTATTTTTGCACATTGACGTTGTATATACACTGTCTTTTCATGGAAATCATTTAAACAAACATATATTGTTCTATTCAGTGTGTCTGTCACATGTCCACTCCAGTGAACTAGAAGGATTATGACATGTTAGTTCCAAGATTTGGTTTAATACATTCTCGTGGAACACCATTCTTGTGTGTTTCTCTGTACAAGTGACCAGGGGTGAAAAGAGATCAGAACTGAGAACTGTACATGTTCTGGGGTCTTATATCTTCTGTGTTCTGTAGCTTTAAAAATGTGTTGATGGTTTTAGCTGGTTTCCAATAAGAAATAGTATTAAAAAAGAGAATGTTTTACGCCACAGAGTGGACTGGCATGCTTAGTGATAATCAGTGTGTAATATTTGGATTTTGTCAATTCATTAAAGGAGGAATACATGTATATTCTTTCTGCAAACCAGCTTGGTTCTTGGTTTCTATGTTGTAGAAGTGGGAGGAATGATAGTGCTGTTATTTGAATCAAGGCAGAGTTAGCCAAGAATCCAAGTCATTATTGAATTTGTGTGGTGCTCTTGATTGGGGGGTGGGGGGGCGTGAACTCCCTGCATTACTTGTTGCCCCATGTTTATATCCTACAAAGTATGGGCCTTGTTAGATGAGTCGACCTTCACATTTGTCACTCACTAATGCAGAGTGTCAGGGTGTGTACATTTTGGACTTTGTTGAGGTTGTTGCGAACTGTATTTTGAAGATTCTTGGTGCCCTCCTTAGTGCTGGTGGCCATGACCCCCTTCACTTGAAGACTCCCTGTGGGATGTATGGCTTCTAGAACCAAAGGTGAACATCCCAGCTTTGTGATGGTTCCGAGACATGGATGCTTCTTTACTTCTCGTGCCACCAGATGGGCTGCCTGAATTGTAATTCTATTAGACAGGAGGTTGTAGAGAAGGGCCCCCTTTTCCAGGGACATTTAGGAAGCGTGGAACACTGAGGCAGCTAAAATAGTTTAAGCAGTTCAATTATAAACTCCCAAGCAATAGAGGCAGAGCAACCATCAGGCTTGTAGCAAAGTGTTCATTAGGTAGGCAGCAGCAGGCATCCATAGGATCGCCAGTAGGTATAGACCCATGCAAACAACAGCCCACCCAACCAGAATTACATATTAAGTATGGATGTGTAGAGGAGGTCCCGAGCAGGACCTGTACCCTGCCCCCCAATTCGAGGTACCAGGAGCGTACTCCCCAAGGTATGTGACATATGAGGAGCAAATGAACCAACAGAGAGCTGCATTGGGACTCTGCCCAGTGTACATCAGAAGAGCCACACCTGTTGAAGCGCCCATAACCAGATAGCCCTGGGCAGCACTGTACCCTATCAGACAGCCTACCAGCCGCTGAGACGAAATGAAGAGTACCTACAGACGGTCCATGAAGAGACCCACAGAGCCTTAATGGATGGCCAGTGGAAATGACACAAGGGCCTGGACAGACTCGCGAATGAACGAAAACGGCTATCGAAGATAGCACGCCATTGCGAGTAGCTATGAAAATAGATGTAATGGACACAGGAAAGAGACAATGTTAAAACGTAAGGAAACGTTGCTATGAGGCAAGATAGGAACAGCCAACTAGTTAATTCATGTAAATAGGCTTGGAATGCAAGAAGCTAAGAAAACAAAACGGCTTGCAATGCTTAGTAGAAGAATAGAGCGGCAAGCGCCAATCAAATCTATCTCAATAAGGCACGCTATACAAGTGCAACTCCATTTTGTAACAGCAGAAGTATGCCCAGGCGGCCAGAGGCCTAACAGGCCAGGTTTCATATCCCAGCCAAAGCCAGGAAGAAGCGCGGAATCGAAACTCAACAAAGAGCAGCTCATGCCTGGGAAATCGAGGTCAACCAGAGAAAGGGAGGAGAGCGTCAGCTAACAGGAATCGAAACTTCAGAGCATACCAGCCTGCCCCGTGAAGGTCAAGATAAGGAAGGCCCATGCAAGTGGCAGGGCCGAAGCATAATTAAATACACTAAAAGCTGGAAACTGAAGCAGATTCATGGTGAACTAACATGTGACCAGCCTGGCGCGGAGAGGTACCACCGCCTGATGTCATCCAGAACCTGAGGATGCCATAACTCTACCTGATAAGAGGCTATAGTTTTGAGGCCATACCCAGCCAACTAATTGACACATAGCCCTAGGATACTGATCGATGGAAGGGAGGCAGGGTGAAACTTGGTGAAACCAGGCCCTTAGGTGTCCACTCTGCATGCTGCTAATTAAAATGGGGATTTATGTCTAGGGGTATAACCTGCCCAATCACAATGGACCATGTAATCTAACGTCCTATAGATAGTAGAACCAATGGGACGTCGTAGTTGTGGTGACGTCTATCACGCGTGATGTAAAGGGTTGGGCGTAGACGCCCACCCGATAAGAGTTATCCAATCCGCATGCTCTGGTACCATATACAGATATAGCATCTATACTTAAGTTACCTTTCCCAACCAATTATATTGCATGACGAATTTGTAGAGTTAGATGTCAGTGATGACGAGTTTTGCCTATAACTATTGCTGTTTGGCTGAAGTTTGAGGAAGTTGGAGCGAGACAGGCGATCGCAACAATGCTGATTTCCAATTGTTTCCATGTTTAATGTACATGTCATTAAACAGACTTCCCTTTGCCAAATTACTGAGTCCTCATTATTGAGTCGTGGTGGAGTAAGTGAATCCTGCACCCCCATCCCTCACATGGTGCAGCTATCTTGTCTTAAAGGTACTCGAGGGTGAGCACTGACCTATGGGCCCGTCAGTGGAAAAAAAATGCCCTTCTGTACACCTGGATGGTTTCGGCCATTAAATATTGATTATATAATTTTAAGACACCTTTAGACCGACGGCATGAAGTAACTCTGGACCTTCGGCAATATCACAAGTCCTTTCGCCATTCCAGCTGAGTAGGCTGAGAAGCTTCCCGTGGACAATGATAGTGTAAGTCCATAAAAATCTGCAGTGGGTCTGAACGAACCCGCCTTTCCAAGCATAACCCTTCTCATTCCCACGGGCAGCCAATCTGATGAATAAGACCGCAAGAGGCTGAAGAGGAAGGGGCGATGATCCCAAAGCTCCAGAGAGGAAAAAGATGGGAGCGGTGAGTAAAACGATAAACTCGTTACTTTGGCAAATGTCTTGTAGGCATTAAAATAAGTAAGGGAAAGGTAACGGAGGGTGGCAGAGATAAAATAAAATAGTCAGAAGTAGAGAAGACTGTATATATTAAGGGGTAATGACTAGAGCGTAAGAGATAAAAATTAAAGAATACCAGGGGGCACCTGAGATAAAAACAAAAGTATTACTGGGGGGACAGCCGAGAGAAACCGAAGGATACCAGGGGGGCACCTGAGATAAAAATGTAAGGATTTGCCTTGTTCCTGCGCTTTAATACAGCAGTCAGAAGTAACGTGAACTCACAGCCCACACGATGAGGGACAACTAGACTACGGTGATGTTTAAAGACGCATCAAAGGAATTTGTTTAAACTCCATGACGGGGTAGTGATTAGAAGGCAGGTATATGTATGACCAGCTGGTGTCCATCTAGTCTGTCAAGTGTGCGTCATATGTGTTCTGTTGCACGTCAAATGTAAAAGAACTGTATCGTTGATTGGTTGAAATGAAATTTGGTTTTACGCGATTCCATAACTCAGAGGGAATCGCCAATGAATTGATGGTCTTGAGTAAATTGATAGTATACATTTTGGTGGGAAAAGAGTGGATTGGAGCTTGCGTATTTGGTGCTTGCTCATACTGTTAGTAGGATAATAAACTGTATAAATATTGCTGGTGACGAAATTAAGAATGAAGGAGGTTACCCCACTTGCGCATCTGTGCAAGCAACTACCTAAGCATGTACCTAAACTAAAAAAGTACAGCACAGAGTGGGTTAAGGGTAGCCCACAAGATGTTTATGCCTTGGCCACAGAATGGGTCCCTATCTAAAGCTGTTTTACAACATATGACGACTTACCTACATGCCACATATACAGGCAAAAAATTTGAGAAACGCCTCGCTGTTCTGGAACTTTGGAAGATGTTCGAACAGACGAAGGAGGAAGAACCACCCGCAGACTGGATATTAAACGTATGCACGGAGGGGGTGAGATGCCTTCCGCACACCAGCCCCGCCTGAGCCAGCCATTGAGGGAAGTAAATCAGAGGAACTCTACCCGCTAAGATTACTCGAGGCAGCCACAGGGTATAGTAATCCCGCATATGAGTCGCCTACATACAGTAGTGACGACAATAAGGGAAAGGAACAGGAAAACAATCTTGCCTCCGCAGTCCCGAGGGACAAGGAGAGACACGAAGATGAAAGGAAGGACCAGGCACCAATTAGTGCACCTCTTGATAAGGAGAGAGAGGGAAAGAAACGAAAGGGAAACAAAGGTAGAACTGATGAGATAACATTTGCAAAAGACGAATGCATGGGAGGACAGATATTGTTGAAACTAGACAGAAAAGGAAGTGATGATGTGAGACCGAGAGAGAGGTCTGATGAGACGCAAAGGAGAGAGAGAGAAAAAGAGATGGAAATAAGGGATGAAAGGATAAGAAGGAAGGATAGTCTGAAGAAGATAGGCAGAAGGCAGCCTATGACCAGTACAAACAGAATAAGCAAAGGTTGGAAGAAGAGCAAACGGTACGTGAGAAGAGAGTGAAGAGAAGAGAAGATGAGGAAATTAGAAGGGCAAAGGAACGTAGAAACGAAAGGATGAGGGAAGTAGACAAGGCTAGAGAAGAAGCGAGGAAGCGCAAGGAAACAGATGAGGAAATAGAACGTTAGCGCAGACAGAGGGCACGAGATCTTGAATATTTGGAGCGGGAAGTTAAAAAACCCAATCCTGTTGTAGAATGGGAAGACATAGAAGAATCTTTTCCTGCAAATTACTCAGTACCAGGTACAAGTGGGACAAATATTGAGGATGACTTTGATACCAGAAGCATCGGGGAAACGATTGATAAAATATACGATGAAATGGAGCTAGAACAGATAGAAGGGACCGAGGGGTATGATGGTCAGATGCCAGCGAGTCCGCAACTAAGACACCGAAGTCTGACGCGCAGTCCGGCCGACATGAAGGAACACCCCACGGCCAGAGGGGGGCGTCAGCGCCTGCCTATGCAGACAGATTAAGGGCATTGCCAGGTAGATGGCAAGGAGGGAATATTGCCCCAGCGGAGGATAAGAGAACCATGGGAAGAGAGAAGGTAGTCTGCGCATTCCAGTTCCTGCTGCTAGAAAAGGGAGGAGCAAGACCACAATATATTCCATGGCCACACATGGACTGAGAGAACCTAAAAAATAAGCTTCCAATGCTGACTTCGGGAGCCGGGAAGTGGATACATGAGTTAGAGAAAATGACGGGGGGGAGTCACCTTAGCTATAGGGGACATTAAGGGCCTCCTAATCGCCATACTTGGTGAAAGAGCAGACAATGTATGGAAAAGGGCAGGCTACCCTAGGGTAACCATAATTAACACCTCCCATGACGGAGCACCATTTAATAATTGTAGAGCAGCAGCAGTGTGGAAAGCGCTACGAACGCTATGACCAGACACTTCCGATATGGGAGCTATAATGACTCGGAAAATGAAAGTCAGAGGATCCGTTGATTTATATCCAGAATTTTCAAGACGCGTGAGTGCTCAAAAGGCATGAGTATTGGACGAAATCTATCCCTGTATTCTACCATATATTGTGCCAAGGGTTGCCTGAACCGGTGCAGAAGCAGCTCAAGAAATTGGTAGGAATAGAAGCTACTGCACACTACTGTAGATTGTTGCAAAAAAAGAACCGAAAAAAGGAGGCAACTCGTAAGGGTGAGGAGGCGAAGCTGGTGCAAAATAAACTTTCAAAGTATGCTCTCGAGGGAGCCATGCTGACAATCCCAGCTGAACCTAGCACACAATCAACAGCTAACCCATCCCAGAATAACCAGGGTAGCATGGGATTCTACCCGAGGGGTAGGGGTTTCGGAGGAAGAGGATGGCAGAGTAATCAGGGAGGGTTTTGAGGTAACCAGGGAGGTTTTCAGAACAACCAAGGTGGATTTCAAAACGTGCAGATGGGCAGTCCAGCTGCATCAGATGGACAGATGGCCGGACCACCGCCAGTGTGTTGGCTGTGCGGAATGACAGGACATGTGGCGCGCATGTGCAGAAGCCAAGGCATGTGGCAAAATGGCCAAGGAATGGGAACAGGCATGATGAATCATCCTGTCATCCCACAACAGGGCAGTGCACAAAATCACACCATGTAGCAGCAAATGTCAGGCTTGCAGCAAGGTGGCACATCGAGTGGTTCAACCCTCGAGCATGGTAAACTTGCCATAGGGACAATCCCAACAGGCACCGCTGCAAATGCCTCAGGGCACTAACTCCGGAGGGGGAGTCAACCCTGGAAATGGGGGAAATCCACAAGTATACAATGGGCCAAACTTATATATGAAATAGGACAGCTCACAGGAGACTCTGATGTGCTCTATCCTATCAGTGACACCAGACCCTAATAGGGAACCTAGGGTGAATGTCGTCATAGGGGGTAAAGAATATTCCTTCTTAGTTGACATGGGTGCAACATGCTCGTGCATACGAGAAGGCAAGTTTTCCTTGTCCGGCGAGGCCATAGACACTCAGAGTTTCACAGGAGTTTCCTTTAGAGACGCGCTCCCAGTCTCTGTAGGAGAGCGCAAAATGAATGTACCCTTATTGTATTCTCGTCAGACCCCAGTAAACACCCTGGGTCGGGACTTGATGACAAAATTGAATATGACAATCTCGTTTGCCGAGAATGGTATAGTGTGCTCCACTCCAGGGAAGCACTATTCAAACGTGTGTGAAATGATCAGAGCATACTCAGGACGTATAGCCATGAGAGCTATACCATTAGAGCCAGAAGTCTTCACATATAGAGTGGGGGGCTCATGGCAGGATTTCCAGGCCTCGCTGATAGAACTTTGAGAACCCATGATGAGTTCCTATTCAGACCCAGAAGACTGATGCATGAAGAAGAGGGACAAGTATTTCCCTTAATGATACAATCTGCCACAGTGCGGGGGAAAGTGCTATTGGTTGAAGGATGCGATGACGAAGGTAGACAATGGTGTGCGGTTATCGCCATCGAAGAAGGGTATCGAGTGACTGAAGTCACCGATGACGATCTGTTCGAAGAACACCATGACCCAGAAGAGACAAGGGTGAAAATGAGTTTCATATTTTGGGTCAAAATGATCAAACGAGCGGTGCCACAGAGAATGATGTTGGCACTGATACGTCCAGAATGCTTTGAAGATGACATGGCCCAGGTACCTGTCACAGTTTGGACTACAGGGCCCTATGACGTAGACCTCCTTAAGGGGACAGGTGAGGTGAAAATTAAATTTAAACCAGGAGCAATTTTACCAAGAGCGCGACAATATCACATGTCTAGAGAAGCAGATGAAGGGGTCGCGAAAAAATTTCTGCCATGATGGAGCAGGGCATCCTAGTGACGTCAGAATTGCCTTGTAACACAGTGATTTACCCTGTCAAGAAATCGAAGATTTAAGAGCATTAAACAATATTGTTGAAGCCGAGTTCCCTGTAGTCCCAAATCCATCTAAAATCCTATGTAACATACCCACTGAGGCAAAATATTTCACAGTGATTGACTTGAAAAATGCATTTTTCCCAATCCTGTTGCACCGCGACTCACAAAACCTGACGTTTACCTTCAGACAAATGCGCCTGAAAAGCATGAGGTTGCCACAGGGGTATTGTGAGTCTCCATCCATTTTCAACAGAGTCCTGCAGATGGAGTTAAGCAATATTGCAGTAGACAGTGTCCTTTTGCAGTATGTTGATGACATTCTGATCTGCAGCGTCACTGAGGAACAATGCAGGCGCGACTCTGGCTATCTTGGCAGAGAAGGGATATAAAGTTGATAAGGAAAAGTTACAATACTCTCAACAAGAGGTGCTGTACATAGGCCAGCTGATCTCAAATGAAGGGAAAAAGGTAATGCTAAGCCGCTCAAGATAAAACAAATGCAAAGCTTCTTAGGCTTGTGCAATTATGTCAGAGCATGGGTCTTCGACTTCAGCTCCTATACCAAGCCCTTGCTTCAGGCCCTAAAAAAGGCCCAGGTGACAAAGGAAAAGATTGAATGTACTGAGGCAATGGAGAAGGGGTTTGCAGAACTCAAGGGGGCGATTTGTAAGGCCCCAGTTCTCAGGATTCCCAATTATGCAGAGGAAATCTACCTGTTCTCACATACCGATGGCAATTTTATGACGGCGGTACTCGCTCAGCGAACCTCGCTCGGGTATAAGCCCCTAGCGTATCGTAGTGGGAGTCTGGACCCGGTCATGAGAGGCTACTTCCCATGCGAACAAAATCTTGCTGCCGCTGCATTCACCATCAAGAAGACATCATCCATTGTAATGGGGTGCTCCATGACATTGTACGTCGAGCACTCGATATTCGCCATACTAGAGAAGCCAAAGGGCACACTGACATCTCAGAGAGCATCTGCATATGAGGTGATTATCTGTAACCCATCAATCAAAATAGTTTGATGTAAAACAGTAAACCCAGCTACGTTCATAGCTGAGCCAGTCACAGAGGGAGAACCTGTACATGACTGTGCGAATTATGAGGAATTCTATGATGAAATCCCCAGGGTAAAGGAAAATGCCCTGATAGGTGGTGAGATTGTGTTCATTGACGGTTCATCGAGAATTGATCAAGAGGATGGACAAAGATACACAGGCGTGGCTGTGGTAAAACACCTAGCGAATGGAGAGTTTCAGGTACTCGTCAGTGCGAATACCATCTCACTATTCTGCGCAAGCTGCAGAACTATTGGCGCTAATACTCGCCATTGAGAATCATGCAGACCAGGAAGTGACGGTGTACAGTGACTCCGCCTATGTGACATCTACCGTGCATGCAGGTCTAGAATGCTGGAAAAGGAGGGGCTACCTCCGAGCGGATGGCAAGCCAGTGCAACATGCAGCCTTGTTGGACAAGCTGATAAAGGCACTACAGCTCCCTGTGGGCACAGCCATCGTTAAGTGCGCCGCCCACACCAAGGGGACAGACTTTGGGTCACGTGGAAATCATGAAGCGGACACAGAAGCCAAGCGCATGGCATCCAAGAATGAAACAATCATGGATGTGGAGGTGGCACGTACCCATGAGCGTATGATGGTAGCACAAGCCACACCTGAGGCCTATAGCAACATGGGAGAGACTCAGCTAATGGAACTCCAAGGGGAGGCACCTCAGGAGGAGAAGAATTTATGGAAGCATCAAGGGTGTTCCTTAAACCCCTCTGACGGATTGTGGGGGCAAGACTGCACTGGTAAACCAGTAACTCCTATCGCCCTACTGAAGGTAGCATTGGAGCAATTGCACTATCCTATACATATGACAAAAGAAAATCTCGCTGAAATGCTTGCAGAAGACTGGTTTACACCAAATTTAGCCTAGCATGTTGCTTTCTTCATGGTGAACTGCATTATCTAAATTAACAAGGGGGGTCCTGGTAGTCCCTCTGCCAGACATTAGTCCTGGTTGCGAGAGAGTTACCCATAGTCTTTAGCTCACTATCTTTCACAGAGAAGAAATATCCTAAACATATCAGTATTTGTCCTGCCCTGGGGCAGTCCAGCACCGAAATGCTAGGCAATTCTCCTCTGAACAAGAGTACCAACAGCATCCCCAGACACGTGTTTCGGTCTGGTTGGACATTATCAGTAGGGAGGAGCTGTGCCTCTCTAAGAATAGTGAGCAAGGGGTCCACGTCTGGATTCCCCTAGTAACTTTGGGTGAGACCCAAAGTTACTTGCATATGCAAATTAACAAGGGGGGTCCTGGGAGTCCCTCTGCCAGACATTAGTCCTGGTTGCGAGAGACTTACCCAGAGTCATTAGCTCACTATCTTTCACAGAGAAGAAATATCCTAAACATATCAGTATTTGTCCTGCCCTGGGGCAATCCAGCACCGAAATGCTAGGCAATTCTCCTCTGAACAAGAGTACCAACAGCATCCCCAGAAACGTGTTTCGGTCTGGTTGGACCTCATCAGTAGGGAGGAGCTGTGCCTCTCTTAGAATAGTGAGCAAGGGGTCCACGTCTGGATTCCCCTAGTAACTTAGGGTGAGACCCAAAGTTACTTGCATATGCAAATTAACAAGGGGGGTCCTGGGAGTCCCTCTGCCAGACATTAGTCATGGTTGCGAGAGACTTACCCAGAGTCTTTAGCTCACTATCTTTCACAGAGAAGAAATATCCTAAACATATCAGTATTTGTCCTGCCCTGGGGCAGTCCAGCACCGAAATGCTAGGCAATTCTCCTCTGAACAAGAGTACCAACAGCATCCCCAGACACGTGTTTCGGTCTGGTTGGACCTCATCAGTAGGGAGGAGCTATGCCTCTCTAAGAATAGTGAGCAAGGGGTCCACGTCTGGATTCCCCTAGTAACTTAGGGTGAGACCCAAAGTTACTTGCATATGCAAATTAACAAGGGGGGTCCTGGGAGTCCCTCTGCCAGACATTAGTCCTGGTTGCGAGAGACTTACCCAGAGTCTTTAGCTCACTATCTTTCACAGAGAAGAAATATCCTAAACATATCAGTATTTGTCCTGCCCTGGGGCAGTCCAGCACCGAAATGCTAGGCAATTCTCCTCTGAACAAGAGTACCAGACACCGCACAAAGTTTATGTGCACCTCTCGTCTTCTCTAGTGATGCAGTGCTTATAAGGAACTTTACAAGGAAGAACAGGGATGAGGGACGATTCAATGGCTCTTTCATCGTGGAGGACTGCACTCCTTCAGCCTTCAAAGTCCAGGGCAGAAGGGCATGGCTCTTCCTGAATGACATTAAACCTTATATAGGAGAGAGCCCTCCAGCTGCATCCTACTGCGAAGAAACCACAGACAACGGGGAAGAACCTCAGCATGTGCAGACAACATCTATGGCGAGGAAGAAGGACGCATGAGCAGCAAAATCTGGGCAAAGGAACTCTGTTTAAGATTGTGGCATTCAAAACTAGACAGTTTCTTAAGAAAAGAAAAAAGAGAAAGGTGATTAAGAACAAAAATATGAACACTCTTTGCACCACAGTTGCAGGGTAAAGAGAAGTGCATCTAAAGCCACAACAATGTTGATAACATGAACTTTTGAATCAAATTACCCAAGCAGTGTGAAAAACTAAGACTCTGATAGACTACAGACAAGACTTTGCTGAGAGTGTAACACAGTATTCTGAAACAACCAACGACAAGTCTCTGTTCACAGAATGTATGGTAGCTCCCAGCAGAAATCTCACATGGGATGTGCTCACCTACTTCCAGCTGGTGGTAATATCATATCCGTCGCTCATAGGGCGGGAAAACAAGTGTCACAGACTTTATCCGAGAACCTGGCAACAAGAAAATAATCTCCCAACTGCTGACTGTCATCGCGGAAGCCTTTGCCGAGCAGCCCGAGCACAGTGAAAAGGACAGAAATGCTTCCACCACCAGCAGACATTGAAGAGCTCATATTCACTTTGTTCTTTCGAATAATTGAGAAAGGCCCGGGACTCGTCGGGAGAACAACTGATACACACACATTCATCAGAGATCCAAGAAATATTGAACGATTAAACCAGCTGTGGACTAAACTAAATTACCTGTTGGCGATCCACACAACAGGGACGTGAAGAGACTGTTCGAATCAAAAGAAAAGATTGTGACCAGGACCCAGCCAAACAGGACAAATGTCCCTATCACCCGTGGACACCCAGCTGGCGCAGAACATTTTGTTCAGACTAGTCACAGACTATCCGGAAATGGTGGGGAGGCCTGTAGATGTTGACGTCATCACCTTCCTTTGAGATCCAGCCAATACACCACACACGGGCACACTCCTTCACGGCATAATGCTCCAGGTGGAGCTATCTAACTTCCAGCAAAAATACCTAAGAAGGTTCCAGTGAGACTTTCCACCGTGGGACAGATCGAAGGAACAGAGAGACAGCTCTTCAATTTTCCGCCGTGGGACAGACCGAGAGAAAGAGACATAGGGCCTCATTACGACCCAGGCGCTCGACCATGGTGCTAGTAGCACCATGGTCCATGCCGGTCTCCGGCATGGTGGATGGCGGAATTACGGCCCCATCACAAGGTTGGCGGGGGCGGTAATTCCCCATTCACCATTTGCCCTTCCCCATTCCTATTTTGCCCCATAGGGCATAATGGGAATGGGGAAGGCGCTAATTACGGCACCGTAAATTACGGTTGACGTAATTAGCTCCAAGGTCCCTTAGTGGGTTGGAATTTAACTCCTGAAAAAAAGCAGGCGTTAAAGCCTCCAACCCACTAAGGGACCTTGTAATCAGGCGCTAATGGTTTAAGGGCGCCGACGCTCTTTACGGCGCCGTTAAACCATTAGCGCCAGGGTCGTAATGAGGCCCATAGTGCCTTATTTTCCGCCGAGGGACAGATCGAGAAGAACAGAAACGAGAACTCCACCATCTTATTTTTCTTTTTGCTTTTTCTATTTTTTCTTATTTTTTCTTATTTTCCATGTTTACTTTTATTTTTATGTTTGCTTTCATTTTTACGACATTTTATTTTTGTGTGATTTTTAGCAGTTCCATCTTTTCATTCCTTCGCAAAGAACAGGTTCCAGCATGTCCTCAGGACCAAAGCAAATTCGAGGTGTGCACTGGGACTTTACCTACTATAGATATGCATAATGAATGTGATGTACCAAAGTTGCTAGCCTAACCCTTTTCCATAGTCTAGCAAAAGGAACTGTGCTGCATACCCAGAGATTACCATCATCACCCGCAAAAGGGGGGACACTTGGAAAGCACTCGTCACTTTAGAATTAATGAACTCTTGCTACGAGATCAGAGCAAGAATAGAAATAAATAACTGACTATGGACTTGTTTGAAATGGGGGCCCAGAACAGTAACTTAGTTTTACCAACAGCAGAGGGGTGCCCCCGCTTCCCTGGAAGGAAATGCTGCCAGCTATCCTACAAGTCTATAATGTGTATATGCTTAGTAATTATCATTGTGTTGTTATCTTTGACTATTCGAACTGCATATTTTTTTTGGTGCAAAAAGTGTCCCAATTTCAGTGCACCCACCAGATGATGAACGCCTGGGTCCCACGAAAACACCCAGGCCATATATAGTTATCCCAGACCCAAGGAAAACTGATGGTAAAGTTAACGAACTAAAATTAAATGTAATTAGCAGTGATTCATACACGCTTGAGGTAATGAATGAAGAAACAGGCTGGAGACAGGGTCAGCACAGAATGAATGAAAATATAGCACTGACCACTCCACGCACACACTGAATGCACACGAAAAGGGGCAAGTGTCATTGGCAACAGGGCCTCAAACAAGGACAACAGAGAAGGAGAAACTACCTACCGAACGACCAGCCACAGAGAATAGTGGAAGCAACCAAGAAGAACCAAGTGAGAAACCAAACAGAGAGGGCATAGCAAAATCCCTCAAAAGAACAGAAGTAGCCACAAAGGAACTCACAGAGAAAACACAAATGCTGATAGATTATTTGTATCCATTCATAGTCAGAGCAAAGAAACTGCACGAGGAGCTGAAAAATAGAACTACAGAGACTATAACAGCAAGGTCGACGGCTCCGGCACTAGGAACAAGCACCAGGCCCACTACGCAGCCACGCGTTGGGGAATTGGTGAGCCAATGGTGGTTAGCGAACATCTGTGAAAAATCACAACGGGAAGGGAAAAAAATGCAAAACCTCCTCCTACCACAGTGTTGCAGACCAGGAAACCTGCCCCATAGCAAACTACAGAAAAACGCTAAGAATCAGGAGAAGCCCGCATGAAGATAACAATGAACTCAACGATTACCTGGACAGTGCAGCCCATCTTGGAAATAACATATGGTATCAGCACATGAAGGAAGTATGACAAAGGCAATCAGAAGGAGAATGCTTCGTCTGTGCACTCCTACCGTACAGCATGGGAAAATCCAAGATCTTTGTGGCTGTAGAAATTGATGCCCCTACCGCACACTGCTTGTCACACGTAGCAATGTGCAACACCAGAGGACAATTTATGGGGCGATATGCCTCATTGATATGGGCCACTGAAAATGATTACCCAGATGAAGATGGCTACGTCCAGGACATTAAAACAAGAAACAGGGCGCACACCAGGAATCGCATGATCAGATACGAGAATCCTGACGTCAAAGGATCAGGAACACGATGGGTAATAAACCCGAGACTGAACGTTCAAGGAAAAACTGCAGAAGAGGCACAAATCTGGAAGAACATAGGCCAAATGCAGATTTGGGGAACAGTGGTTTCCCCAAATGGATGGGAAGAAGGAGTAGTAAACTGCCAAGCTTGGATGGTCCTTGAAGCCTGCCAAGAAGCAATAGAGAATTTGCAGAGGTTATGCAAACCTCTATGGCCGAAATTGGTAAAACTGCTGACACGGGTCAAAGACAGAGGAGGACCCCTTCAAATAGTACCATTGGAAAGCCTGAAACTATGCGTCAGAAGTAACGGCATGAGGAAGATGGGAGAAAATGTAAACTGGGGATTAATCTTTGAAGCCCCAGGAATGACACAAGGAACCACAGTTATTATGGACCATTACTGGGCGTGTGGATCCAAGGCATATATAAGACTACCAAAGAACTGGGGAGGCATATGCACACTGGTGAACGTCCACGTTCCTGCACTAGTGATCCCAAAAAATGACCTGAATTTGGACAGTTTCCCCGACGGCAGATGCTCATCTGAGAAAAAGGAGATCTGTGGAACTGATATCCAAGATGAAGAGAGATAATTACTTTTCTGCCAAATCAGAAGAGGCATTCCATGCAATCCCACACGAACACAGGCTGTTCAGCCTCACCTCAACAGTATTCACAACACTACTCATGCCGCACATACAAGTTGGAGTAAATGCCAAGTGGTTGCAGATAACCAGATGGGAGTTATTGCAGACCATCAACTCTACCATAGAAAGGATTTAACGTGATCAAAGAGGAACTGAGAGCAATCAGACTAATGACCCTGCAGAACAGATATGTGCTTGACATGATCACAGTGATGGATGGAGGTGTTTGCGCAAAAATCGGAGAATCGTGTTGCACATTTATACCATCGCACGATGAAGAAAACGGAACTCTAACAGAAGCCATAGGTATGCTGACCAACCAAAAGAACCAGATGATCGATGAAAGTGATGAGGTGGACGATGACAGCTGGTTTGGAGACCTGTTCTCATGGGTCCCTCAATGGATGGTGCATATATTCAAGTTTCTGGGAGCCCTACTAGCAATGTTACTGCTAGGATTCTGTGTTATTAAAATAATCATCACACAGTGCCAGAAAACAGCGAAGAAAGCCATTGGAATGAAAATAATGGTCGATGTCGAGCCAGGATGGAAGCCCAGGGACCTGACTGATGAAGAAATAAGAGACTTTGTGAAGGGCAGTGAATTTGCACCAGAAGGAACAAAATGCATTTATCCCAGGAAACAAAGAAAGTATGAAGGAAAATGGATCTATTGCAGCCCAAATGGACAATGCCAGCTGATGACATGGAATAAAGATGAACATGTAAAAACCGCAGGAAGTTTGAAGGGTGTGATAGAAATATGGACTCCAAAGATGCAGAACATTTGCACCATCATGTACAAACATGTACGATTAACAGGACACTGAAGAAACTAAGAAAATAAATACAAAAGAAATAACAGAAGTGGTCGATGAACCGACCAGAAGGGGGAGTGTAGAGGAGGTCCCGAGCAGGACCTGTACCCCTGCCCCCCCATTCGAGGTACCAGGAGCGTACTCCCCAAGGTATGTGACATATGAGGAGCAAATGAACCAACAGAGAGCTGCACTGGGACTCTGCCCAGTGTACATCAGAAGAGAAATACCTGTTGAAGCGCCCATAACCAGACAGCCCTGGGCAGCACGGTACCCTATCAGAGAGCCGTACCAGCCGCTGAGACGAAATAAAGAGTACCTACAGACGGTCCATGAAGAGACCCAAAGAGCCTTAATGGATGGCCAGTGGAAATGACACAAGGGCCTGGACAGATTTGCGAATGAACAAAAACGGCTATCGAAGATAGCACGCCAGTGCGAGTAGCTATGAAAATAGAAGTAATGGACACAGGAAAGAGACAATGTTAAAACGTAAGGAAACGTTGCTATGAGGCAAGATAGGAGCAGCCAACTAGTTAATTCATGTAAATAGGCTTGGAACGCAAGAAGCTAAGAAAACGATACAGCTTGCAATGCTTAGTAGAAGAATCGAGCGGCAAGCGCCAATCATATCTACCTCAAAAAGGCACGCTATACAAGTGCGACTCCATTTTGTAAAAGCAGAAGTATGCCTAGGCGACCAGAGGCCTAACAGGCCAGGTTTCATATCCCAGCCAAAGCCAGGAAGAAGCGCGGAATCGAAACTCAACAAAGAGCAGCTCATGCCTGGGAAATCGAGGTCAACCAGAGAAAGGGAGGAGAGCGTCAGCTAACAGGAATTGAAACTTCAGAGCATACCAGCCTGCCCCGTGAAGGTCAAGATAAGGGAGGCCCATGCAGGTGGCACGGCCGAAGCAGAATTAAATACACTAAAAGCTGGAAACTGAAGCAGATTCATGGTGAACTAACACGTGACCAGCCAGGCGTGAAGAGGTACCACCGCCTGATGTCATCAGGAACCCGAGAATGCCATAACTTTTCCTGTAAGAGGCTACAGTTTCAAGGCCATACCCAGCCAACTAATTGACACATAGCCCTAAGATACTGATCGATGGAAGGGAGGCAGGGTGAATCTTGGGACACCAAGCACCTGGGTGTCCATTCTGCATGCTGCTAATTAAAATGGGGATTTATGTCTAGGGGTGTAACCTGCCCAATCACAATGGACCATGTAATCTAATGTCCTATAGATAGTAGAACCAATGGGACATCGTAGTTGTAGTGACGTCTATCCCGCGTGATGTAAAGGGTTGGGCGTAGACGCCCACCCGATAAGAGTTATCCAATCCGCATGCTCTGGTACCATATACAGATATAGCACCTATACTTAAGTTACCTTTCCTAACAAATTATATTGCATGACAAATTTGTAGAGTTAGATGTCAGTGATGACGAGTTTTGCCTATAACTATTGCTGTTTGGCTGCAGTTCGAGGAAGTTGGAGCGAGACAGGTGATCGCAACAATGCTGATTTCCAATTGTTTCCCTGTTTAATGTACATGTCATTAAACAGACTTCCCTTTGCCAAATTACTGAGTCCTCATTATTGAGTCGTGTTGGAGTAAGTGAATCCTGCACCCCCATCACTCACATGGTGCAGCTATCTTGTCTTAAAGGTACTCGAGGGTGAGCACTGACCTATTGGCCCGTCAGTGGAAAAAAAAACGCCCTTCTGTACAGATGGCATGGAGTTAATGCAACTGCACCATAGCTGCAGGGTAGGCAAGAGTATCTGGCTGCTCTGGCATGGGGAAGGTGCAGCTGGAAGATGTCAAAAGAACCAGCAGCAGGACAAACTGGTGGAAGGTGTTAATTAAAGGAAGTTAGCAAAACACTGCAAAACAGGTTGATAAGGTAGCTCACAAAGCCTTTCCAGGACAAGGCCGCGGTGTTGTGCAATGCAGGTATGCAGGAGATGCTGCCCGATGACACGTAGCACACAACACAACATTCCACGCTCCCGAGCCTTTAAGAACCGAGGATCGGACCCTCTGTGGCAAAGCCCTTGCAGGACAAGTCTGTAGTGTTATGCGACGCAGGTGTTTGGTGGCGATGGGGAAATGGTGCAGATTGCGAGCACAGAACATTTCTCCCTCCATCTGCGTCTGTAAAGTAAGAAGGTGCGGGGAGGGAGAGTATCAACTCCCTGACCTTGCATGTCTGCCCCATTCCCTCTGCCCCTTGCGCATCCCCCTTGCAAGTCCCTGCTTTCCCCACCTGCATGCCTGCCCCTTCACCCTTCCCCATGTGCGCTCCCTAGCAACATAGACCCGACTCCCCCACCTGTGCATCCATCCCCTCTCCCATTCCCAGCTTGTGTTTCTTCGCAACGTAGGCCGTCTTGTGCACCACATGTGTCCCCACGCAACTGTCCCCTCTGTCCCTGGCTTTGCACGCCACGTGGGATGCCTTTGCAACTTAGCCCCACCTCCCCCCATCTTGTGCATCACGTGCATTCCCACTCAACTTGTCCGTGCTCCCCCGGCCTAGCACATCGTACTAGCATTGCTCCCCACACAACTTGCTCCCGCTCCCCCTTCCTAGTGCGCCCCTTTCTGCGTCGTTCCCCACATTACTTGTCCCTCGTCCCCCGGCCTTGTGAATCCTTCCCAGGGTTTGCTGCCCATGCAACCTAGGCCCGCTGCCCTCCTCTCCTTCCTCTTTAGGCTCCCCTGGGCCATGACCAGTCTATTTTTTCCACGCCCTATCGTACTGTGACTGTTGTACTGTCAATCCCTCAATTGTGCATAATACGTCTTGTGACTCCCTCTTTGTTTGCCCCTCTTGTGCATCCCTCCTTGTTTGTCCCTAGCGTGTGACCCTCCACCCCCTCCTGTCTGGGCTTGCCCCTCACTCTCCAACCCGCACCGTCTATGGTGCTCTGTGTCTCTGCTATCTTCTCTAACTGCTATTCCTTTGACTAGCCTATCCCTCTCACTAAGGGCCTAATTCAAAGAAACATTTAATAATGGCAAAACCCCATGGGAATACACTCTGTGAATTAGGCCCTAGGTCTGGTAGGAAGAAGCTCAAAAGGATTATCCTGGTCTCCAACCCAGGCCTCCCTATCGCTGATACCTACACCAGCGCTTCCTCCAGACTAACCCTCACCAACATCCGCTGCTTTGTCATTCCCACTCCAGGCCTATGGACCTCCCTTATGGTCTCTGTTCTCTCTCCTTTTTTCCTCGTCTCCCATTGATGGTGACACCCGGTGGGAGACCCTCCTGGTCCCTTTCTTCCACTCCTCCAAGACCATCATAAATGTCTACTTAAGTGGCACCATCTTGGTCCAGGGCCCTCAGGCCAATCTCGGCCTTTTCGATAAACGCTTCCTGCATCTTATCAACTTCCTTCCTTCTCCTGCTACTCCTACCTACTCCTATCTGGTTCCTCCACAACCTTCCTCCTCCACCACATCTCTGGCACACTCTTTTGCTTCTCTGGCTCGTCTTCCGCCTCCTTCCTCTGCCACCTCTCTGGTACCCTCCACTGCTCCTCTGGTCACTTTGCCTTCTCCTTCCTCGGCCACCACTCCAGCACCCTCTTATTGCTCTCAGACTACCATGCCATCTCCTCATTCCTCCTCGTCCCACTCTCTAGCACCTCTAACACTTCCCCAAGGTGTACTGCATGCCTGTACCCCTCCACGGAATTCTTGCAAAGGTGGCAATCTGTTCCACTCCGCTACTCTCGATCCGCTGTCAAGTGCACCTCGGACATCTGCCATCTCCTCGAAAAGCTTGATTGTGATGTATTCGGTCTCACCGAGACTTGGTTCATGCCCGGCTCAGTCACAAGTTTTGACACTCTCCTCCAAGATGGCTATAACTGCCTCTCCGAACCCAGAACCAACCGTCCTGGAGGTGGAGTAGCCCTGATCTTCTCAGAGTGGATCCCTGCTTCTGTCATTCCTATTCAGGCCTACTCCTCCTTTGAATGCCTCGTCTGCAGGCTCTCTAGCTCTCCTGGCCTCTCTCTCACTGTTGGCACAATCTACATGCCGCCTGGGCAGGTCAGCCACTTCCTCTCTCAGTGGGCTGACCTCTCCTCCCTCCCACCTTGCCTCTACCTCTCAACTTCTCCTCCTCAGAGAACTCAACATCCACTTGTGTGCTTCTAGCCCCTCCTCAGGGCTCTTTCGCAACCTCTGCGACTCTCTCTCTCTCTCTATTCTTCCCTCTGGCCCGACTCACTCTGCAGGGCACACCCTGGATGTTCTGATCTCATCAGATATCCCATCTCCAACCCTCTCACCAGTTCTCTCTCTTGTACTGACCATTTTCTTCTCTCCTCTCACCTATCGCTCTCTGCCCCTCAGGTTCAGCCGACCACAGCACTGCCAACCACCTTCTCGGTCATCCGGCCCATGAAGCGTGTGTCTGTGGAGGCTTTTGCCACTGCTTTCTCTCCTCCACCTACCCCTGTGGTAGACTTAAACTCGGACACAGCCGTTTGCATCCTTCATCTCCCAAATCTAATACTCTGGATGTCCTTGCCCCTGTCATGAGGATCCGATTGAAGCCTGCACCCAAGTGCAACTCTTGGTAAGACTACAACCTCGCCTCCCATAAGCGCAAGTGTAGGGTGATTGAGAGGAAGGGGAGGGCATCAGGATCATCCTCTGACAAACTGGCCTGTCGCCTGCTCCAAAGGCAATACAACTCTCTGTCCTTGCTCAGAAGAAAGCCAACACCCAATCCTGAGTCTCTGAGGTCTCTAACAACTTTGTTGAACTTTAAGGAGCTTGCTGATCCTGCTGCAGCCTCCGCCTCTCCTGTTTCCTCTTAGGCCCTTTGCACCGCTCTGGCATCTCATTGCACCACTAAAACTCTGGACATCCTGTCCACTATTTCCTTTTCCTCTACCTCCTCTTCCTCCACCACACTAGGCTCTTCTCCGGGCCGTATCTCCTCTTCCTTTCTCCTCCTTCTCCCTGTTCACTACCGAAGATGTTTCTAGACAAATCTGATCTATGAAAGTCTTGTCAAAGCAGGAACTCTCCTGCTCCTCCAGAACCACTGAGGACCATGTCGACGCCCTAGCTCCAGTCTTGGCTGATTTCTGCAATCACTCTTTTGCAACTGGAACCTTCCCCTCCCCCCTTAAGCACTCCCCTGTGCACCGCCTCCTTAAGAAGTCCTCTGCCTATCCTTCCTCTCCGGCAAACTACCACTTGATCTCCATCACTCCCTTCCTGGGCAAACTCCTGGAGAAGCTGACCATCTCCCAGCTTAACCTTCACACTGAATATGTTGTTTATCTCCATGATTACTAGTCTGGCTTCAGAGCAGGCAGAAGCACAGAAACTGCTCTTCTGAACACCTGGGAAGACTTGCTCTCTAATCTACACTCTAACCTTCCTTCAAGCCTCATTCTCCTTGATATATCCTCTGCCTTTGACACAGTCAACCACACCATCCTGCTCAAATGTCTCTGTGGCAACTTAGGTATCACTTGTCAGGCCCTAGCCTGGTTGAACACTTTTCTCTCCGATCGACCCTCCAGGTCCAACTTTGGTCCTTACTCTCTTCTATCTCTCTCTCTCTACATCTGCTGTTCCGCATGGTTCTAGCTTCTCTCCCTGGCTCTTTAACCACTTCCTGGCACCTCTGGCCCACTGCACCTCTACCTTCTGTTCTAACTTTCAGTGTTATGCAGATGACACTCAGCTCTCCTTCAGACTTACGTCAGCCTCCTCTGCTCCTTCTTTCATACCTGACTATCAGTCTGCAATTCAGGAATAGTGTGCCCCCATTGATCTCTGCCTTAATGCCAGGAAGGCGAGATCCTCCTCATTGGAACACCTGGACCATCCTTCTCTCTCTCACTCTGTCCCCCACCCTGGGCCCTCTACCTGCACCTTCCTGTGAGGCTAAGAACCTTGGTGTCATCTTCAACTCCACCCTCTACTTCTCTTCTCACATCACTGAAGTCTCTAAGAAGTCACACTAAAAGCTGCACTTCCTCAGAGGTATTCTTCATTTTCTCACTTTCCCCCAGAGGCTCACCATCTCCAGGGACCTGGTTCTCTGTAGACTGGACTACTGCAGCAGCCTCTTTCTAAATCTGCCTGCCTCTATTCTTTGCCCTTCACAACTAATCCAGAACAGGACTGCAAGAGGTTTCCTTCGCCTCAAGCCTATGGATCATATCTCTCCAGCTCTAAAATCTCGGATCATACCTCTCCAGCTGTAAAATCTCTCCACTGGCTCCCTGTGGCTGCAAGGATCAAGTTCAAGACCCTCTGCATTGTCCTCAAGGCTTTCCGGGCCGGAGACCACACTACATCCACCTTTCACTTCCTAAGCATCTTCCTTCCCGTGCCCTCTGCTCATCCACCTCCAACAGGGTCAGACGCTTTTCCAGGCAGAGAGTGAGGGGTAGATCACTGTCCTCAGCTGCGCCTCCCTCTGGAACAGATTCCCTGCCTCTCTCAAACTTGAGCAAGATCACCCAAGGTTCCAGATGCAACTCAAGACCCTCCTTTTCACTTCTGCTTTTTCTCACCCTTGCTGATGCACTCGTCTGCTGCACATACTGATTACCTGGCCACCCACTGAACTTACAGGACCAGGCTCCCGCACAACCCGTTGCCCTCGCACTGCCTCCGGGACTCCATCCTTTTAGGGACTGTATCTGCAACCCTACAGTCCCTTGAGTCCCTACACATATGAGCCACCTCCATGGCAGCACTATGCATTCCGTTGCACTCTCCCTTCCCCCTGCACCCTCTGGCACTTCTACCCTTCGCTTCCCTGCGCACTTGTGCAATCTGAATGACACAAGGCCTAGTAAGATCACTGTCTTGTTCTCCTTCTGTCTTCCCTTCCTTGTCTTGTCGCGCCTAGAAAAACATGTGTACAGGCGCGTTGTAAATGACTTATCAAATCATATTATATCATAATCATTTCCTATATATGTGTGTTGCAACCTTTATATTTGAATCTAAGTGTAGCCAACTATGGTTCTTTCATTCTCTCTCTCCTGTGCGTGCTTAGGAACTATAACCACAAATTCCAGAAAGTTTCTCTCTCTCTCCTTCAAAGTGCACATCAAAAAGAAAAGACCAACAGCCTGGCACCTGCTCTCAGATCTTGAAAAATTCAAGCCCTTCATTCTTTGAAATTCAGAAGCTTTGTTCAAGCACGTGTGGGACAACACCCTCCGTTAACTGTTCAAGACACAATCCTGGTCATGCACAAAGCTGTCCAACAAGATACTCACATCTCCATCCAAATGCTCCTTCCCCTAGTAGCTTCCCAAGCATTTGAGGACTTCCTCTTCTCGTTCCTTGAAAAGATTGAAGTCATAAAATTAACCATTTCAAATTTGTCAAGATCCTCGGATCCTTCTATCCCCGACCGGTTGAATAATGCCCTTCTCTCGACTTTCACCCCTCAGACAATCAGAGCTTGTGCTGATGGTTAAGAACATGAAAGCATCATCTGAAGAGGTTGAGGCCTGTCTCGCCAACCCTATGAAGAATGGCATTCTCAACCTAGAACCAGTCTTCACAGTCTCAGTGAACAGCTCCTTGGAAACTGACATCTTTCACCAGACTCAAAAATAGAGTTATATTACACCTCTCTGAAAGAAGGACAACACTGACCCAAATATCCAAGGGACGAACTTCTTGAATGCCAGCACACCTTCAATAGGCAAACTCATAGAAAATGTGCAACCTCTCAACTATTCCATTTCACTCAGGCACCTCAACACTGACACAATTACCAGTCTAGCTTCAGACAAGCCAGATGCACTGAAACAGCACTGTTTCCATGACGGATAAGATGGTGAGGACACATGATCCCAACTCTCCTCCTGGTGTCATTGTTCTTGGCCTGTGTGTGGCATTTCAGAATGTTAACCATAAGATCACATCTCTCGATGCCTGGGGGCATTCTTTGGCATCTTTAGTTTTCCTCTTCCTCTGATCTGAACCTTCCCACCCGAGATGGAAAGTCAAGTTAGGCCAGGCCTGTCTTCTCAAAGCCCAAGACTCAAACACATTGAGCTGCAAGAATGCCCCATCTTGTCCCAGCGGCTCTTCAAGGCCCACCCGAAACCTCTCGCTGACCTCATGTCCCCTCTCAGCAGCATCTCTCAATCCTGTGCAGACTAAAGTGAGATCACCTTTGTTCTTTGAGGATTTGAATCAGCTCCATATGTAAAAAGATATCCCCTTGCCGGGATGCAATGAAGAAAGAGATTGTTTACTTTGGCAGAGACATGCCCTAACGTTTCCTTCTCTTGTGTCTTCTGCTAAAACCACGAGAAACATATTCAACAACCGTGTTCCCTTTGCCACTCAGTTACACAACCTCACAAAGAAGTCCCACTGCAACCTCCATGTCATAAAGCACGTTCTCCCACAAAACATGTTCCAAAGAGGTCAGGTGACCCAGCAATGGTTCCCTCAAACCTCCTCTACTGCAAGAGTCTCCTTTTGGACCTCCATTCCACGCTTACTCAATAACTACATGCAGTCCAGGAAAACATTGACAGGTTCATTATTGACCTAAAATCCAAGAACCACCTCACATCAGATCTACTCGCCCCGCACTGTCTCCCCGTCAGTGCGCAAATAGACCTCAAAGTGCTCTGCCTTATCAACAGAGCCTTCCTAACCACTGGCCACTTTATCTCCACCAGAAGGTAAAGAAATACTCAACTTCCAGAAAACAGAAAACGTTAGAAGGTATTGAATGGCGAAATACCAACATCACCAAAAAAGGCTTTGGCAATGGGCGGTAAAACCCATGGCAGTTAAAAGGTAAATATCTTCTGGCTTTAAATCATGGGTTGGTTACGGGACACAGACATTGACGGGCCGGCTCCTGGGTGCAGCTGCATCCACCCTCTGGAATTATCTTTCTGTTCCCATAGGATGCAAGGAGAATCACCTCCACTTCTGGAATCGACTGAAGATGCTCCTCTTCTGGAAAAAGCCTTGGGTCTGGAATCTTGAGTTTCCCTGGACTTGCCACACCATAAGACTGTAACCTTTCATGTAAAACCTTCATTACGTGTGGACACTGACGTCAGATCCAACCCCCCAACTCACTCTATGGCATGTCGACCCAACAAAATGCCCACTAAAGACCTTTCAGCCATTTGTTTTAAAATTATGATGTCACTTCTTTAGAACTTAAGCGTACTCCAAAATGTCATCTTTAAAATGTTGCCTTCTTTAAGGCCTGTTATGGAACAAACACACTTTTATGCTTTAAAAATTAAATCTTTTTAGTTTCTTGATTTATACGTTTTAACATAAAACACAACTCATTTATACACTTTTCTGCTTCTAGAAAAAATGTATGGCTGTTTCCATCAGAAAGTTATCCATTTTGCAACGTATTTTTCGCTTCTTCCAATCTTCTTGATCTCGCTGTGGAAGTATTACTCCACCATAGACACTTATTGGGACTTTTCCTGCCAAGACCCATTCAAAATGCCTTGCTCCACGGCAAAGGTCTACATTTGGGTCTTTCCAACTCTAAGGATGTTTTTTATAATAACAATCCCCACACAAAAGCTCTTTCAGGGGCACACAGGGTTTTGCTTTGGCAATCCAATGCCAAGAGTCATTGCCTTGGCTCCTTGCACACACGAAAGGTTGAGTACAGTGACCTTAAATCGAAGAACAGTGATATGATTGGAGCGCCTCATCAGAAGGAATGTAATTTGAATGTCAAATGCACCTCTACATTCCAAGTCCAGCATTCTCATTAAGTCACATTGTGGACTTCTTGCATTCTAAAAGAAATAGAAAAGAACAATAAAAAAAGTGAACATTAGTGGAGCGCGAACTACAGAAGAAGATAACACCAAAATGAGCATATTACCAAAAGGGGTGGTCTTTCATTCTAAAATGATGCATGTAAAACACCAGATGAGTTCTTTCTCATTGATGTACTCCATGGACCCTCTAAGAGGACGATTCTGGAAATAGACCTTGGGGTTTCTTAGTGTGTGAGGCCCAGTCCCGTCACCCAGAAAGGGGAAGCAGCCTAACCCCCTGTTAGGAACTCAAGGGCCACCAACCACTCAAGTCATTTCATTCTATTCCTTCTTCAGTGTTTAAGAAACCTAGCCAGATGTTCCAACGATCATTTGGCCACTTACTGGACCGTTGAAATAAAAATAAAATGTGCAGAATTCATAAGCAGCTCTTCCTTTATCAGGGGCATGTGTTTTGCACAGCTGTGCAACATCTGTACATGTTATACTCTGCTAACAGATACAGCACGTGTCTAAAAGGCTTGAACTGATCTACTCGGCTCTGAGGTTCATGAAAGATGACTTCTCACCTCCCTGCTTGGGCATATTCTATCCTCTGACCGAATTTTCTAGATGAACCTCTGTTGTTAGTCACAGAACACCTGAGGGGTGGTGGTGGGGTGTGTTTGGGGCATGGGGGTACTGATGTACCTGACTTCTAAAGTATGATTTTCACCAGTGAGCATATTAACGCAATGTACACGGTCTAATTTCCAGGACAACCTTTTTCTTTCTTTTAACTCTAATGGAATTAGAACCTTCGCAATCAGGAAGATTTCGGGCCTGACTCATGGAACGTTTTCCTATGGGATTGCACCATTATAAAACACTTCCATGAATCAGGCCCATTAATATGTTTTCAGAATTTTCTGGAAAGGTCTCGCTTGTCCATTGTAGCGGGTGTGGTTCGTGGCCAGATGTATTTTTTGTATGCACAGTTTTGCCGCCCATTACTATTCACTTCTACCACATGAAGACCACCAGAAAGCGGTGACGCAGGAGGCCCACAGGCTTCTGATTTTCACAGGTCAAGCTTCGAAGCACTATCTTAAGTTTCGAGTGCTTACTCATCACTCTGATGTGTGTAGAAAAGCGTAAAAGCACGCAGAAACCTCCTTGGGCATTTTCTTACAACCACCCGTCAGTCACATACTTGTGGCGTAGGAATGATCCAGAGAATACGCGGAAAGGGAACATTTGTGCGTACACCTTTTTGGCTCGGACATACATGCAGTCTAAAAAACCAAATGGACTGGTCATGTCTGGTCAATAGCCAACAGCATGACCAACCGAGCCGCAAGTAGTTAATCGATAATCCAGGTGTTGGCATCACTATGCATGCAGACACTGTCAAAATGACCAAACATTCCTCCTGAAATTAGCATCACCTAAAACTAGGTGCAATTAGAGCGGGGAGCATGATGGCAGCCAGAGGCGTTGCTAGGGGGGAGCTATAGCCAGTGGTGTCGCCAGGAATCAAATTTAGGAGGGGCACAGAGGGGGCCACAGACAAAAATAGGCGGAAGGCGCTAATAAAAGGGCAATGTGTGACATCAGAAGCACTCCTCCAGAGAATCTTTTGTGCACGCCTACTACTACACCCCTTTTGTGCACCTCCCCTCCCATCAGAATGTAGGCACTAAACCATTAAGTCACTAATGACCCATCATTAGAGGTTTCATGCGCTACTTTCTGGTTGGAGGGGCTGCTTTTGGCTGCTGGGTGACTTAACACCTCTTCATTGATGTGCGGCAGCATTGATGCGGCCCTGTGTGTGAGTTTGCTGTGCTGGTGGACACAGCACTGCAGGCAGTGCAGAGAAGGTAGCACATCTAAGGAAGGGTGGGCACAAGGAGGGACCTAGGATTTCCAAGGAGGGGCTTGGGCCTCAACCCACCACTAGCGACGTCACTAGTTATAGCGCCGGGTCTTTTGATTGTAACCCAGGATAGAAGCTCAGGGGCTACAACCAAAAGGCTTGCTTGCCCGAGTCCCAATAGTGCCAACATTAGTGTAGCCCCAGATCTTTTCCAGAACCAGCAACACCCCTAATGGCAGCCCAACAACAACAAAAGTCTCTGAAAATACCCCACAAATTTAGCATCACTTCAAACCTGCCACTATCCACATGTGGGGGAGCATGATGGTGGTACAATTATGATTAGAACAAAGTCAAAACAGCTACTGAAATTAGCACCACCAAAAAACTGGGACTCATCTGAGATACACTGCCACATTCCCAAATAAGCCACAACAAACAACAAATAACCATTGCACTATGGCACGTTATTATACTTGTTGCAACTGTTCTGCTGGCTACGCAGACGGCAACCCCATCAGCCAGCCCAGAAAGCACCCCGTTACCATCACCAGCCTGCCTGGCATCTACCTCGGCTGTTTCCCAGCATGCAGCACGGGAGCAACATCAGCATTGGAGGATAATGGAAAGGGGCCAAAGGAACAGGGTTGCTCCTAATGTGGATGACCATACCAACTTGCAACATATTGGCTGGATGTGCCGACACTTCACTGTATCTGGAGGGAAACCCAACATGGCCAAGGCCATCACTGAGGTGTTGTTAGAGCAGGAACTCCACTGCTGAGTCTGCTTTCTATGTTGCTTGTCTGTGCAAGTGGCTTATACCAGTGCACTAGGGCCCTCGCACATGGCCCTAGCCATGGATGTTTCTTCAAAATCCTAACCCTGGCCCTATAGACCAAGCTTGCCACATAGACCAATGCATTGCTTTTCCCAAGGACCCAGCTCCCCGAAATGCAATGAAAGTCAAATTCTCTGAGGTTGCATGCTTTCCCAAAGTGAAAACATCCACGCCGTGTTCTGGCTGCATGCATGTGGCCCGTGTACCACCCACGGCTAGAGGGCAGATCTTCTGAAACACATGCATGCAGCACAAAAGCAATTGCAAATGATCTGTGATGCACAACTGGGCTTCACCTATGGACATACAGGCTTCCCAAGGTCAGCACACAATAGTTTGTGCCTGCCAACCAGCTGTACGAAAGACACACCACTCCTGGTGCATATCAGTATGAAATCCTCACAACTGATTCCGCAGATGACGGTGCGCCATCAGTCCTGTGCCATCACGCATCGTGGTGAATAGAAAACACAGAGATGTTCCCTGAATTAGGTGCGGGATCAGGACTGAAGGCAGAAAGATTCCCTACTCTGATCCAGTGACTCAAGGTGAGAATTGAATGCTTCAAAACCTTATGCTTCCACCAAAGCGAACACATAAATGCCCAGCCTTCCAAAATAACTTAGTGTTAGATAGATAAGGACGAACCACCCATCTGCATGCAGAGAATACAGCACATGGTCCTGTGAAGAGGATGGAGAAGCACAGAAATTAAGGGGAACAATCTTCTGGTCCAAGAAGAAAGCAGAACAGGTCCTGGCCTCAGTACAATTCCCATTGGAAGATTGCTCAAATATGGAGAACGACAAGGCATAGCATCGAGGATCCCCAGAAGACTAATAGCAAAGTTGGGCACCGTAAACAGAGTCTTGACTGATGCCTAATCTAATCCAACCTCTTCCAAAGGAGCCAATACGCCTCCAGAAGGGCCTTCAAAGCTAACCTGGAATCCCAGGAGGGGATCAAAAACTATCATAGAGGGCTAAGAAGAATTGAACACCTCATTATCTTAGAACTAAATCTTCTAGCACTTTGCGATCCCCCCTAGGGACGTCATAAGACTTGTATAGCTTCCACTGGAACTTCACTTTCTTTTCTGCAAACCCTCCAGTAGAAAAATGTAACATTCTAAAGACATCACACTGCAAAGGAGAAAGGCATTCCGATGAACACAACTAATTAAATGGATTCCAGGGGTGCATACATGCGGTGTTTGTAGAAGACCTGCTTGGTATCTGAGGAACCCTGGCCAGCTCTGAAGACAGTCCTCGTTGCTTCTGGCATTTCTGTTCAACAGTCAGAGTGGCGGCATCTGTTTGGATATCAAAGGAGATCTTGGAAGAGAGAGAGAAACCTGCAAAATTACACCCCATGTTGATGATAGTTCCTGAAGGAGAGTAATCAAGGCCTCATGGCCCAGGAAGGGTCTATTAAAATGTATTCTATTCTTTCCTCACTGGCTTTGAATGCAACTCGTGCAATTAGTCGAAATGGAGAGAGGACAGAGAACAGGGCTTTTAGCCAAGATGGGGACAGAGCACCCAGTTGCTTTGGGACCTAGGACCACACTACATCCAACTCTCTCTTCCTAAACACTTTCCTTATCAAGTCCTCCACTCAACCACCTCCAACTCCCTGAGGGTCAGACACTTCTCCAAGCTAAGAGTGGGGGTCAGATCTCTCTCCTTGGCTGGTGCCTCCCTTCGGAACAGCCTCCCTGCCTCTCTCAAACTTGAATAGGACAACCTCAGGTTCCGGAAGCAACTCCAGACCTTCCCTTTCGCTTCTGCTTTCTCTCTCTCTCTCCCCTGCTGATTTCTTGTCTGCTGCACTAATTGGTTACCTGGCCTACCTCTGAACCTTATGGCGGCCAGGCTCCTTCATGACCTGTAGCCCCACACACTGCCTCCGGGCCTACCGTGCACTAGGGACTTTATCTGTAACCCAATGCCCCATGCCTCCTTGCACTTACTTAGAATCAACCACCCCGGTGGCACTTACTTGAGCTTTGCTTATTGCACTCTCCCTTTCCCTCCCCATGGCACTTCTCCTCTCCCTTCGCCCTGCACTTGCACAATCTGAATGACGCAAGTCCTAGTAAGATCGTTTGTTTTGTCCACCCCTTTTAATTCCCTTGTCTTGTTGCAACTAGAAACACTTGTGTACAGGCGGGTTATAAACACATTATCATATCATATGCCCCAAGCTCCAAATGCTTTGAGTAGAATCTGGGACAAAACCTATTGAGGTTGGGAACTAATAAGTGAATCTGTGGGAATATGCAACCTATAAAGACAGCAAATGGAACAGGCTCACATAGACTGAAGAAGAAAACACCCTGCTGAGTATATCTGCTTCCTGATCCAACACCCCCTGGATATTGAATGCTGATGAGGAAAGGATATTGTCCTCTATTAAGGTGACATTAAGAAGAGACATATATAGCGACTGATAATTTGCACATGCCTATGCCACTTTATTGTCTTCCCTGACAAGAACTGGAGCTCCCCCGTTACTGTCACTACACCCAGGAGTATTATACAAACTCCTTCAACTGGAGAACTTCTTCTGGACCGTGATCTGTGCACCTACTGATGTCTCCACATTTTGCCCCAACCTTTCAAACTGGCATTTGCTCGAAACACATTAGGCTTGATTCTCAGAATTATTTGCGCAGTGAAAAGTGAGTTTGGACACATTTCAGTGCTAAAAACTCCTTACCGCGATTCATGGAACGGACCTTGCGTGCATTTCTGGGACTTTGCGTTGGTCCGTCACAACTTTGCGTGCAGTCGAGCACTGTGCGTGACACTCCACGCAAAGTGTGGGACAGGCCTACGCAAAGAAATAAATAGGGGTTTGGACATGTATATTCCCCATTCTCCCAGCAAAATGAAGAAGAATGTGGGAGTGTTGAGGGACGTGCCATGTGGTGAAATTGCATGCCCAGTGAAGCGCAAACCTCACCGAATTCATGGAATCCAATGCGCAACTTAACGTCAGGAAAAGTGACACGCAAACCTTGTGGCATCACCGCCACATGATAGGAGGTGCAGATGGGCATAGGATCCAACACGCAAAGGTAAGGTTCACTTAACAGTTTTACTGCGATGACACGTAGTTGAGATGCCGCTTGGAGTTACGGGTGATCATATGCAGAATAGTGGAGTGCAGGTGAATTATGGGGGTTTGCACACAGGTTTACCGGCCACTGCCTTGAGTTATGCAAAAAGTTGCGCAGATCATCAGGGTGCAGTTTTTGGTTATGGGCGTTCATACACAGTGTCACTGGGGTGCTGCCTTGGTTAGGGGGGATGGGCCGCAGTATTGCCGTGGTGCTTGATGTGTGGATACGGTAGGTGCAAAGGTTGGTATATGTCACTGGTTTTGGTTTAGATGGGAGCATGTCATGGGCATTCCGGGTGTTACTTGCACCTGGGTTACTTTGCAGTTAGAATTCCATGAATACGCAGAACATGCAAAACATACTTTTGCGTGCATGTAGGCGCAAAGTGCATTGCATGGACTTTGTGCTTTTTCTATGAATCGAGCCCATTATTGTTTTTAGGATACACATAAAATTCCCTGCCCAAAACAATTCTGGCATCAACCACTACTCAGGACAAGTCTGTATGGTTTTGGAGGCTGTAATCGGAGCTGAGATCTTCTTCTCACCGGGGTCCCACGCTAACAGCAGATGAGTCACAAATGTTTTGAAATTAAATTAAGTCCAGTGAACCCACAATGCAATCACTGACATGCCCTTTTGAACTCTGAGGGATTCTATGTGTAGGCCTGAAGATGTTAAAGCGAGGCTGTAACTACTGTTGTCCCTTCAAGGCCCTTACTAGTTAAGATTAATGGTACTGACTAAAGTGGAAGCTGTCTGCTATGAAATACACCTACTACGTTTGGTGGGACTGCTTAATATTCATGAATAATCCCAGTTTAGGAAGTAATTGACACACACAAGCCATTTTCTGCATGGTTTTGTCCAAAGTTGATGCGAGAATCAATAATTGATATATATATTACACAGCCTTCGGTAGCGACCGCGTAGTTATGTTTAAGTTGCTCAACTCATAAAAAGAGCACTTTTTTGGGTTGCTTATAACTTCAACCCCCTGGACGAATCCTCACCAAACTTTGCAAAAAAAAGTATTTGCCTCCCTCTGAATGATTTTGTGAAGTTTGGTGCAGTTTCGTCCAGGGGTGAGAAAAGTAATTGGGGGTCCCAACATTTTTAAAATCCTCATAGATACAATGGAAAACATGTTTTGCTTGCACCTACAGCCTAAACCGCTGGATGCATTTTCACCAAATTTGCACAAGGAGCAGCGGATTGGTGCCAAAAGCGTGTTTTTGCAAATGTGGTGTAAATCTGTCCAGTAGAAGAATAAAATGAGTGATATCTGGGTGCGGTCCGCAGACTCATTTCCTGATTCAGAGTCTGCAGATACACCCTGGACCAATCAGAGAGCAGCGTGAGGTTCGCAGACATCATATGCACCTGCTGATTGGATGTTCAAAAATGTGAGGTGCGTCATAACTTTTGAAAGGTCACCATATTGGATCCAGAGACAGCAGCTGTTGTTGGTAGATAGTGTGGTGAGGATAAAGTCTGGAAAACATATTTTGGGTTATTTTGTGGCCAAAAGAAGGCCTGGAAAGGGCGGTGCAGTGGGAAAAGTTGATAGGGAGCTGTTTTTATAGGTAAATACAAGCAGTGCAGGTGCCACTGAGTCTGTGGACAATGCAGTAGTCCGCAGATCTACAGGTGCTATCTGGGTCTTTTAAGGATGCCTGGCATAGAAAGAGTACATCAGGGGACTAGCCAATCAGGTTTTGTGGGTTTGGAGGTGTGGTTTGGTTTTTGCAGGAATACAGGGTAGGAAGTGTTGTCTTTGTTGTCTGTAGCGAAGATGGCTATGGAAATGGCTATGAAGAAGCAGAGTGTGCAGATGGTGGAACATTCTTGGATCCATTCATTAAAGGAATATCGTGGCATGTCTGCTACTATTGGATTGGACGAAGTGGAAGTTCTGTGATATGCAGTTTGTGGGTTAAACTGGGTAACCTTATTACCATTCTGTGAGAGGATGGCTCCCTTTAAATGTCCAGATATTATTGTCGTGCATCATGCAGGCAACAGTTTGGGCGATGTGACTGCAGGATCTTTGCAGTTTGCCATGAACGATATGTTCCGAAGCCTAATGGAGCTGTTTCCAGTTGCGAAGATGATATTCTTCTGAAATCAATCGAAGACAAATAAGGAGACGCCCAAACTTGTTTTGTCCTGAAATGGAAGAAGGTAGAAAGCATGTCAATAAAGGTGTACGTGCTTTTTTTATATGCTTTCGGAGTGGCATCTTTTGTCAACAAAAATATCAAGTTGGATGATGTAAATCATTTTCGAGGAGATGGAGTGCATTTGACTGTCCGGGTAGGGAATCAGATTTTCCTTTTGAATATCCAAAATGCACCGAAGCAATTTTTGTGAACTTGTGAAATATGTTGTGAAGTCTTTTTTTTAGTAGTTGCAATAAATAAAAAAACAAAACAGAAAGAAAATTAGAAGCAGTTTTTGTGAAAGTTAGAAAAAAGAAATAAGTTCACTTTTTTAAATTCATTATATAAAAAAAAACAAAAATTGCAAAAAAAGTTCTTTTAAGGGCCCCAATCCTGATATTTTCAAGGTGGCTGCGGACTATCGTACTGTCCGCAGACATTACTTGCTGCAAAAAGTCCTGTGATCTTGTTTTTCACTTGTATTGTTTAACTAGTAAAGATGGCTCCTAATGGAACCTTTTTTTGTGTGTTTCTGACTTTTATATTTTTTGGGGATTTTATTTTTTTGTAGTAGAGGTGAGGAGGTAAGGTGGCAGGAGAGAAGGGAGGGAAGGGGTACCAGTCAGAAATATGGAGGGGCAGGTGGACATGGGAAGATGTTGGGCGGGCCTTAAATCTAAGGAAGGGGGCAGTGTTTCTCGTGCTTCTTAACCGAAGCCTCGATAGCATTCCAAAACTGCTCCCCACTGTAGATGGAGTGTTGCAGTACATGCAGAGATTTGTAACCCTTGAAAAGTAATGATCTACAGCCTCCTGTATGGCCTGCGAGGCAGCCGACGGGATCCTCTGCCCCACAGGAGTAATCTGTGTGGTGGCAGGAGCAGTTGAGAAAGATGGGGTAGAAAACGTTAACCTGCTTCTTCCTGAGAAAGGAACAGCTTTCCTCGGAGCACCCGGGTGGGTGGATATGGTGTGGCGGGGCATGGAGGTGGTCCCAAAGGAGTATTGCCCATGCTGTTTGTGACTGAGTATGACCCCACACTCAATCCATTCAACACGGGCAGCACAAGCCTTTGGGACCCCCTGTATGGTCTAAAGAACTGCCACACCCATGACTGTCTCTGGGCGCTGGAGGTAGGTACATCCTTCTTTGCACCACTTATAGAAAAGAAACTTTTTGGGCAGCTTATAACTTTGGTACGTTTGATGAATGGTCGCCAAACTTTGCAGAGAGGTACACACTGATTGGAAGTTTCAAAACGTGAGGTGGGTCATCATTTCTGACACGGACCTATTGGATGGGCGGATCCTGGCCTATGCCTGTGGACAGCGCGGTGAGGAAAAGAAGTCTGGAAAATACATTTGGGTTATTTTGTGGATGAAAGAGGGCATCGAAAGGGTGGGGGAGTGGTAAAAAGTTGAGATAGAGCTCCTTTTAAAGGTGAAAATAAGGTGTTGGTGCTAGCATGTGTGTAGTGCATTTTTCTGTCTGTGGATATTATTTATTATTGTGATTGGGGGGGTTATGGGTGAGTCTTGTTATTTGAAGGTGTATTTTACATACTTCTTATATGGTTTAATTCTATTGTGGTAGTTGTGGCGAGTGGCTTGATACTTAGGGGCATGGCCCTAGGCCGTGCACCCAGAAATCTGGCCACTGGCCACATATACTATAGTAATATGTGTATAGTTATTATGGGAACTATTAGGGGAGTATACCGTATTAGTAATATTCTGGAATTATATAATTGAAGTGCATATGGCTTTTATGATTGTAGTATAATTGAGGATAGTACTCCTCAATCTCTCCTCTACCTTTGACACAGTCAACCATTCTATCCTTATTAAACAGCTGCATGATATCTTTGGCATCACAGACCGGGCACTGGACTGGCTGACCTCTTTCCTCCCTTACCACCCTTCCCAGCTGCAACTGGGCCGTTTCTCCTCCACCAGCTCACTCTCTACCTGCAGCATGTCCCAGAGTTCTATCCTATCACTGTGGCTCTTCAATATGTGTATTGTCTCCTTGGCTCACCTGATCTCCTTCTGTCCTCATTTCCAGTGTTATGCAGATGACACACAGATTTCCTTGAAACTCCCCTCTACTACTTTCTCCTCTCCCTCTCTCATCACAATTGTCTGACCGCCATCCAGACATGATGTGCGGCTAACAATCTCTGTGTCAAAGCCAGTAAGACGAGATCCTTCTTATTGGGACGCCTGTCCCTGTTTCCCTCCTACCCTCTGGCTGCCCTCCTTGGACCCTCTACCCTCACCAACCCAAGACTTTGGGGTAATCTTTGACTCCTCTCGTTCCTTTACTCCTCACATCTCAGATTCTTTCAAGAAGGGTCACTTTCAGTTTCACCTCCTTACAGATATTCTACATGTCCTCACCTTCCCACAGAAGTCCAACGTCTCCAGAGCCCTGGTCTTCTCTAAGCTGTACTGCTGCAACAGCATATATATGTATAGTGAAGAAATGTTGTTAAAGGGACATTATGGTTAAGTTGCACTAGTAAAAACTTATGAAATTCAATGGAAATACGTTGTTACAGGGATGTTATAGTTACAGGTAAAACCGAAAAACCCAGAAATTCAACAGTTCTGGTAAGCTAAGCAACCAGAACTTGTGCTACCATTGTGATTGTATCCGCAATCACAATGGAGGCATCCGTACCATGCCAGTATAAACCGCATGTTTACACCTTGTGAACCACCTATAACTAGGTGTGGGAGCGGACATGTGTCTGTACCACAAGTACGCACATACGTATCACTTCCTCTATCTCCTGGTAACACCACCCCTGTCCAGCATATGCAATGAAACTTGTGATGAATTTTAAGTAGTTCGAGGTGCCCTCACACGTCCTACAGGTAGCTGTAGAGATAAATATCACACCTACTATGCCCTAGAAACACCCAGCGTGTCCAAAATGGTTAGCGCATGTGTGTCACACTATTAATCAGTGCAGAGATCCCAACAGTGTGCATAGGACACCTATGCACATGCGCACAAAGTAATCTGCCCAAAACGCGTCCTGTGGACAGCCGTCCCAATCGAGAACATGCGCCACATCACCTAGGGAACTACACCCACACAGCCCGTGGGCCTTTACGTCACGGACATGATACGGACCATCGAACAGTGGAAAAGTGCAATGTTCTGTGATCTCCTGAGTGTTATTGGGAAATTACATGCTTACAAACTCCCCACATGTTCCATTGCACATGTATGTGTTTGGTTCCACGATGTAGGTGTCTTTGCCAGTTGCAAGGTCTCGCCAGCAGCCCTACAAAAATCACACCCCAGAACTGCTTCGCATTCTGTTTCTAGCTTTTCAGAACAGAGTAGCGGCCCACATAGCTTTGAACTCCAAAGCAGTTTGGAACAATTTCTGCTATGCTACATTACCTTTGCAAGTGATAGCAACCATGTCAGCCTGGCTCACAACGCACAGTAATGGAGAGAGGTATTAACGCCCCTTCCTGTGAACCACACCCTCATTACCAATAATTCCCACTATCCCATTCCCGTGGGCAGCATACTGACACCGTATGTGGCACGTGAGCTTCCCCAAGTACCACGAGGGCCGTGCCCCAGTAAAGCAGTAACAGCCCTTCTTCCTTTTCCACTATCTACTTTCCAGCATACCCACATTCAGTACTGATAAATAGTCACACACGCATCCACCAATCACAGTAAAGAGCTCTCCATGTAACACTATCAGTTCTGAACAACATTCCTCTGCGTAGACACCACCCCAGACATTTTATTGCACCATCCCTTAGCCTCCACAGTCCCATTTCCATGCTGTCCATCCTCAAAAGCCCCGGATGTGGCTTTCATGCTGTATGCAGGCATGGGGATAATACATTGCATCATGGGTAGGGGATTTCGTCTTCAGTGGTGGCTCTGAAAAGAACCTTTTTTTCTTTTTTTTTTCTAGAGAAACATTTGTATTTTCGTTTTTATAGGATTTTCTGTTTGCTTCTCCTCCTCACTTTCTTACAGTAAACTTTTCAACGCCTCCTGTATCTGGCCAAACAAAAGAGCATCACCAATGCTATACAAAGAAATGCCATTTGCATGGAAACATACCGCATTTCGAAAATGAATGCTGTCATTGTTGCAGAAGAACATCCCACGAGCTGACAAAAAAATCACACATGCTTCTGTTGATGAGACCCCTTGCAGCCTCTGTTAGGATAGCCCCATACTCTTCTTGGAGGTATGGCAGAGAAAACGACCTGAGTAGTGGGAAAAAGCCTCTTCACTGCCTTCATCAACCTCTTCAGTTGATGGAACAAACGTGAATAAGCCATGTAACCCAAATGCATGCCACCACAATGCACGGCGACGATGTGCACTGTAGCGAAACTATAGCGAAACTATAGCAAAACTGGCCACTTGTCTGCAAAGGTCAAGCATAACGCCAAAACTGCAGACATGAACAGCGCACCACAATGCGCCCACTCCTTCCAAACCGAAATCGCCATCAACATGTCTTTTATTTTATGAATGTATAAAATGCACAGCGTCCCTGGGACATCCTTCCTGGGCATACTTGTGCAGATCTACCACAAAGGCATGACCCAAAATCAATACAGTGCGTCTGCATTGAACACTATCATTTCTGCACAGCACTCCATATGTACCGTTACACACTCACAGTACACGTCTCGTGTGCTTTCAAACCACCTCCAGTTAAAAGTTTACCAAAAGTATCCACACGTTCAGCCTCCAGATTCATCCAGAGCGGCACCCACCACCTCTAAGTACAAGTAGCAATATTTATTTTCCTCCCAGCACTCCAGTAAGTGTAAAGAACCAATACTTCAAAGTGCAGTACAGTAGTCAGTAATCTGCGCAATGCACACTTCCCAAGCACATAAAATATCCAGTTCACCCCTATCCACTTCTGTACACACAGTATTTCAACACAGCACTCAGTGGACACACTGCAGGAGTGTTCACGCTATAAGCTCCAGCCATGGACTAAACACTGTAGGATGTGCTAACAATCACCACACCCATGGAACCAACAATGTATCAATGCTCACAAATCACACACAGAACACAACAATGGCAAACCTACTTGCAAGCAGGTCACATAGCTGTCGGTGCCAACTTTCACCCTGGCCACATGTTTGCATGCATGGCTGCATGACGCTGCGTTGGGTGTGGTGAATGGTATGTGGGTGGCTGTGTACATTGTCCACATTTGAAATGTGTGTTGCTGAGTACTTACTTTCATGGTGCAATATCTTAAAACACTTCCTACAGCAAGGGTGTAATAGGGGGCACACCATAGCAAAAGCAAATGCTCACATGTGGCTCCCAATGTGCAACATGTTGAATGACCTACACCATATGGTAATGTACGCATAGCACCTCACTTCGGGCGTTCTACCAAGTCTAAAACGTCCTCCACAACCATTCTTTAAATGTCACCACCATCGGAGAGATGCAGAGTTAAACCTGCATGGCTGCATTATGTGGTGGTGGCTATCGTCAAGGCCTAGGCTCTTGGGTGCATGGTCTACAGCCTTTGGCCATGCACCTAAGAGTGTAGGCCTTGCCCACACCCACCACAAAATAATAGAGCCATGATTGCGAACATGTGGCCATGTACCACAATCCACAAACGTACCATAGGAAGGGTGTTATAAAGGGCAAACCATAGCAAACATAAATGGTCACATGTGGCTCCCTAATGTGCAACATATGCTATAACCTACACCATATGGTCATTTGTGCATATCTGCTCACTTCTGCTGTTCTACCACGTCTAAAATGTCCTCCATCCATTATTTGAAGGTCACCACCCTCAGAGAGATGCAGAGGTAACACTGCATGGCTGCATTATGTTGTGGCTGTGGTGAAGGCCTAGGCACTTGGGTGCATGGCCTAAAGCCTATGGCCTTTTGCCATGCACCCAGCAGTATAGGCCGTGCCCACACCCAGCACAACATAACAGAGCCATGCAGGCGAACATGTGGCCAGGTACCACAATCCACAAATGTAACATAGGCACTGACACTTCTACCCAACCCCTGCACCATATTACAGCGATGCATGCACACATGTAACAGTTAGCAGAATCCACAAACATACCACAACATACCACAGGGTCCGCACCCCTGCCCACTTCTATTCACATAGCATTGTATTACTGCCAACCTTACCACACAATCTTCACAACAGTGGCCCTGCTCCCAGCACTCTAATAGGTGCACAAAACCAATACTTAATTGGACAGTAAAGAAGCCAATAAAATATGCAGTTCAACCCTATCCACTTCTATGCACACACTACTTCAACACTGCACCCAGTGGACACACTGCAGGACTGTTCACTCCATCAGCTGCAGCCATGGACTACACACTGTAGGATGTGCTATCAATCTGCACACCCATGGAACCAACAGTGTATGCACTGTTGACAAACCACACACACAAGGCAACAATGTGAAACCTACTTGCAACCAGGGCGCATAGTTGTCGGTGCAAGGCCTCCAAGCATTCATTGAAGGGCCTACAGCCTTACCGCATGCAACACACCATAGTACACTGTATGTTAAAATGTTCATGTCATGTGCAATGCACTCCCGTTCTGCCATTGATCTGCCATCAATCACCACGCAAGGTAGTCGCCTGCTGAGGTACCCGCGAATTGGTGCAACACGCACGGATACTGCGGGCATACCACCGTCTTCCACCTAATGAGATATATCAGATGAACCACTAGTTACTCCTCCACCTTTTCCATCCCTTCTTTCCATCACCACATGGCGTAAAATATGTTTTCCAGGCCCTTCCGGTGCCGCGATGTCCTCCGATGCACCATGGCGGCGTTTCCCAAAATTGTTATTGCACAGCACGCTTCCCTCCACCCAACCACCGGCTGCATCCTATGTTTGAGGACATCACGGCATACTGCAAGCCAATGAGACTTTAGTCCACGGAGCGAGGGAAATGGGTCCGCGGAGCCAGATATCACTAATTTTCTTAGATGTACATTTCAGTTCTTTGCAACAAAAGTACTAGTCGGATTTCCACCAAAAACACAAAAGCACACTTTCGGAACCAAGACCCCACTCCTGCCGCAAATTTGGTTTAAATCCGTCCAGCCATTCAGCCTGTAGGCGTGCGCACATTTCGTGCCCATTCAGTCTATGGGGAGAAAGTTATAAGCCATCTAAAAAGTGGTCTTCCTATGGGTTTATGCAACTTAACCATAACTATACAATATATATATTAGCGGACGTTTAGTTGCTAAACCCATAGGAAGAGCACTTTTTGGGAGGCTTATAACTTCGCTCCACCTGGACAAATCCTCACCATACTTTGCAAACAAAAGTATATGTCCCGCTATGAATTTTATTGGCAGGTTTGGTGACGTTTTGTCAAGGGGGGGAAAAGTTATAGGCGGGTCCCAACATTTCTTTTTTCCATAGCCTGAATGGAAAAAACTTTGCTCAGGCCTACAGCCCCAACCGCTGGATGGATTTTCACCAATTTAGAAGCAGGAGCGGCGGCTTGGTCCTGAAAGTGTGATTTTGTAAATTTGGTGAAAATACGTCCAGTAGTTTTTTTTAAAACAGGCAAAATGTAGGTCAAACAAATTTGTGATATCTGGCTCCACTACGCAGACTTAGTTCCTGGTTCGGTCCGCGGACAGGCATACAATTAGTTTAGAGGGTGACTTGACGTCCGCGGACATCGGCGGCGCCCCCTCATTCGATGGTGAAAAGCATGAAGTGCGTCCGATTTTTGGAAGCGCCCACCATGTTGAATTTGCAGACATCGACTGCTGTCTGCGGACATCGCGGTAAAAACATATAAAAACACAACATTGCACTTGTCAAACTTATCAAACAATCTCTGGGGAGGTGAATGGTGAAGAGGATGGGATGGGATATGGCCATAAGAAGCCAGAAAATTGGTGTTTTTCACCCCCAAATTCTTTGAACAGTCCAGATGTTCGGGGCAGTCCTGTGAAGTTCGCGGACACTTCAGATATTCGGGGACATCTGTGCCTATTTCTGCATTACAGGGTTGGTGAAAGGTAGGTCTTGGATGTCTTATAACTTTGGTGCCACTCAATGAATCGTGCATACATTTTGGATTGTTATTCTAGACTTAATTCTGTATTGTTTTGGAAAGAGTGGAACTGTTTTGTCAAGAGGGAACAAATTTAGAAAGGGCAGTCGCACAATATTGTAAAGGCTTATAAATGTGGTGTCATTTGACAAATCTACATAAACGTTTGAAAAAAGATTTTAGATCTAGATATAAATGTTTTTTTTAAATGTTTGGTGGGATTTTAAAAGTCAGATGGGGCTAAATTAGAGGGGGTGTTTCAACAATTTTAGATGGTTTATAACTTTGTTGTCGTTTGACGGATGTGGACACAAGTTTTCAGAAAGATTTTAGACCTAACCTTCAATGTTTGTGTAAAGTCTGATGCATTTGTCAAGTGGGGGCTAAGTTATATGACTATTGTACGCACATACATTTTTACACTTTTGAACAAATAAAACATGTGCTCATTTCAAGCAAACTCGTGTAACGAGCATTGGCAAGGACCTTAAAGAATGGTTTTGCAAATGTGCCCATGTTTTATTTTTTGACACCTGCCATAATGTAGGTACAAAAAATAGTGATATACCTTTGGTTACTGAGGTATAGCCAGTGCCCATAGGCAGTGGCAAGATTGTCTAGGTCATGGTATAAGGTCATGTCCTGGACAATCCGCATGACCGCAAGGGACAAAAAAATGTGGTTAAAGTGGCCATGTACACCTTGAAACGGCTATGTAGTAAAGTTATTCCAAAGTGGGATAGGTTTGAAAGGGAAAATAAATGTGCTTGTGGCAATATGGTCATAGGGTCCTGTGTTTGCCTTCTGCTGGCTGCCATGGAAAGGGAAGAGGGGCTTTAAACGGAGCTCCGCCATCCCTTTCCATGGTGGCCATCTTGGAAAAGGATTTTCCTTCCTACAGCGGGACTCCGAAGGCATCTCGCTGTATGAAGAAAAATCTATTTTTTAGCACCTCGGTTCCCGCTTTGGGAACCAGGGGTGCTAATGGCCTTTATCACCCATTATGGGGGCTGCAATGGAGGATAATGATCTTGAGCCCTTGTTATTTTTATTATTTATTTATAACACGCTGAAGCCTGCAGGCATCAGGGCCCACACAGACACACTTCGCATGGGCCAATAACTTGGGCTGCCGTCCCGTTATCCCCCAGTCCAGTCCCTGGAACGGGTGATGAACGCCACATTATTTCCATTAGCATAACACAAAATGCTAATAGAAATGTTGGAAACATGTATTGAGTCTATGTACTTTACTGAGAAATGAAAAGTAGATGGCGTCTATAAGATTTTTTGTTTAGTTCTATTTTATAACTGTGAAAGGTGGTTCCTAAAGGAACCTTTCTTTTGTTGTTTTTTTAAAAAGAGTTTTTTCAGGAGAGGTTAGAACGTAAGGTGAGGAGGTAAATTAGGGAAGAGGCACCAAGCACTAATATGGAGGGGCAGGTGGACAGGGCAAGATGTTGCACATGTGTTACTTCTAAGGCAGTGGGCAGTGTTTCTCATGCTCCTTGATTACAGCTTCAAATGCACTTTGAAATTGCTACCCCCTGCAGAGTCGTGTGTTGCAATATATACAGAGGACTGTTGTCTTCCAAAGATATGGATCAACGGCCGCTTTTATTTCTTGCAAGGCAGCTAGTGGGATTTTGTGTCCCACAGAAGTAGGCTGTGTGGTTACAGTATTGGTTGAGGAAGATGATGTGGAGAAAGACAGCCTACTACTTGCTAAGAAAGGAACAATCTTTCTGGGAGCTTTGCAGTAGTTTGATTTGGTGTGGCGGTACATGGAGGTGGTCCCGTAGGAGTAATGTCCAGGTAGTCTGCGACTAAGTACAAAGTTCACTAGTGCATTTCACTTTTGTAGCTTTAGCCTTTGGTACATTCCCAACAGTGCTAAAGAACAGCCCCACCCATGATCCTCTCTGGTTGCTAGAGGTAGGCACTTCCTCTACCTCATCTTCTTGGTCGTCTTCATTGTCTTTGGAAATACTGCACTTTTTTCGTTGTGTCGGTCCTCCAGCTGGTGGTGGTGGTGGTGGCTCTTGGGGAGGAGGGATGGCAATAGCTGATGCCATTTTTTTTTAGATAATTAGCAGTTTTGCTTCTATTGTTCCAAGTGTGTGCTTTGTAATAGATTGTGAATGAATAATGAGTAAGAATAGGTTTAGGAGCTGTACAGGGGTACATTTTGAGCTTGAAAGTTCCTAGATCGGTAGAAAATGCAGTTCCGTACTATCCTCGAAGCAAGGACCCGAACGCGAAGCGCAAACACGTTCATGGACACGTGATCATGCCGCCACGCGCAAGCCATGGTCACGTGGCACTGTCCGGAAGGTCCGCAATGACGTCAGATGTTCGCAGGCGTCGGCAGAAGCAAAAACAGTGGATAAAGTATAGAAGTGTTAAAAATGATGCTACATGGTGGGAAATGGCAGAGTTTTAAGGTGAAACTTTGTACATTTGACAAAAATGATGCTATATTGGGGTAAGTATGATATTAGTAAGTTGTATGAAAATAACATGCACTGGTAAAAACCCTTGAAATTATCTGAAAAAAAGAATGGTTAGAGATGCTATGGTTAAGTTGCACCAATAAAAACCTATACACTTCAATGAAAAATGGTTGTTAAAGAGACGATATGGTTAAGTTGCACTAATAAAAACCTATGAAATTCAATGAAGGAACTTTGTTAAAGGGATGTTATGGTTAAGTTGCACTAATAAAAACCTATGTAATTCAATGAAAAACATTGTTAAAGGGATGTTATGGTTACAAGTAAACCCGAAAAACCTCAGAAATGTGCCAGTTATGGTAATCTAAGCAACCATAACTGACGCCACCACCATGCATTGCTAAGTGTAACACCCAGGACATCAAAGATGACATCACAAATGTCAATGATGGCATCACTGATAACATCACATGTGAAATTCATTTTGATGAAAAGTCCCAACAAGGGGTTGTGTTTATAATGTTGGTGACAGGATGTCAGGGGTGATTGTGTAATGTTAAGCATGTGATAACTAGCTCACAATTCAAGACTTACTGCACACTTCTGCTAGTATAAACAATACATATGAAGACCCACAATGCATATAAATCAGAGGCACATACAGGGAAACTAAAGTAAGGAAGAAAGAAACAGCATCATCAGAAAATGTTAATAGCATTAAAGTTCATCTTCATGTATACACATGAACTGTGTGTTTGATGCCTGCCTATTGCCCCATGTACGTGCACCATGGGCTGAGACCAAACCCTAAGGAAAGTACTTTAAGAACAAAGGACAAGGTTAACATCTAGATATACAGCACCTTTTGAATTTTAATATTCTGACTGTCAGTGAACAAAACCACCTGGCCTAGACATGTCAGTGAACAAAAACAAGTGGGCCAGACATGTGATGTCATCAGTTATGTCATCAATGATATTTGCGATGTCATCTTTGATGTCCTGGGTGTTAGTCTTAGCAGTGCACGTGGTGGTGTGAGTTATGGTTGCTTAGCTTACCATAACTAGCGAATTTCAGGGGTTTTTACAATTTTATTTGTAACCATAACGTCCCTTTAACACATTTTTTCATTGAATTTAATAGGTTTTTATTAGTGCAACTTAATCATAACGTCCCTTTAAGAAAGTTTTTTCATTGAAAAAATATATATATATATATATCCATTAGGCTGAAGACGGCCCCAGAATTGTCACCAAGGTGGTGGCTCCAGTGGCAGTAATGTTGTGTCGGGAGGGAATTTGTCTACTTTGTCAGCCTAATGGAGAAGATGGTATTTTAGAAAAGTTCCTTAATGCAGTGTTCAAGATAATGCTGTTTTTACCTGCTGTGATGAATTGCGAGACCTCATCCTGCTGAATCTCTCTTTTCTGCTCTTTAGCAGCTGACATCATGAGCAAAGCGCGGGTTGAAGAAATAGAAGATGTCTGGAAGAGGAGCATGGAGTAGTTGGAGAGACTATGCTGAAGAGTGTGCATGCAAAACAGCGACCCCTGCTGGAAGGTCACTGGAAGGAAACTACTGGGGAAGAGGAAGGGCCGAGATGCCCAGGGTTTCACAGACTTCTGTGGCGCTGAGAGCATCAGAGGCTGAAGAGTGACCCATAGACTCCAAGCCATCAAGGGCACCAAGTCCGCAATGAATTAGCAAAGGCGGCAACATATGCTACATTCCCCTGGTATAAGTGTTGTTCAGTTTTGTGCAAAAAATGGGATATTGTCTTTGAAGAATTAAGAGGTGGCCAGATCACAAGGCAATATTTGATTAGAAAGCCCAAAGGCGGGAATGTGATCTGGTGATAAACAATATGAATAATCTAGCCTCTCTTGCACACCTGAAGAGGGCGGGTCACATTTATTGTGAGAATTTTTTGCTGCGTGTTATTCGCTCCCCAGTGCAAAAACGCCTCATTGCAATGACGTGCCTCAATCTTCTGCCAGCGAGGGCTGGGATGACATGGATGTTCAATACAAAGCTCTGTACTTGCCGAAGGAATTGGGGCAGATGAGGATCTAACTCATGTTTTATTTACATGCCGAAAGTTTCTAGATCTCAGACGTGCATGCCTAAGGACCCATTTCAGGGCTAATAATATTAGGCATGTTGATGACCAGTTTATTATTGACTTCTTTAAATATATTAATGAGGTTTTTAAACGCATGGAAAGAACATTTTATGTTTGATCAAATCTTGTTCATTTTAACAGCTTAGTTTCTGTATTATGAACTGTATGACTTTCACTTGAAGCTGCCTTGACTCTCTTTTAAAAATATTTTATTTTTTGAATTGTATTCTCATATTTTGATGTAAATGGTGAAAACCGAATTTAGTATTTATCTCTCACAATTAATTTTGTAAACACTATCCTAATCCACAAAGGTGGGAAGGAGATTGCAAACATTCTCATGTTAAATCAGGAAAAGAGAGAGAGGTAGAGAGAAAAGCTATTCACCAAACTCTTCAGACACAGAAAAGGAGAGAGTCGCTGCAAAGTCAAAGGGTGCACTATACTTTTACTGGCATGGAACATTAACTGGGTGATGTCTGGTTAGTAGGACTCACCCCCAGAAACAGAACTATCCACATCGTTTATAAAATCAAAATAAAAAAGCCCCTACTAAACAGCCCTACCAGTTGGCCATTCTGTCACAGGCCCGTTGATCGTCAATATCTGGACCCAGGCTCGATGGAAAACCTGGAGACTGCCTCCCACTGGTAGATCTTTCAAACTGAGGGAGTTTGCACTCCCCATCCAAGTGGGAACTGCAGACCTTATGAGGCACAGTTGATGGTTAAGGATGAGGCTTTCGCCAATGTTCAGACATAGGATGCATTTGCGTTTCTGGGGGACTTCTTTGTTTCGATGATGGAGCGAGTTGCTGTTCTAGTTAGAATTCATCCTCCAATCAAAATGAAGGTAGACAGGATCAGCCAATCACACAGGAATGGGTGCAGGGAAATGTCATCCACGTATAGGAGGCCTGTCACTAGCAATACCCCCTTTGTAAGTATCCAGAGAACTGTTCTCAGGCAAAATGGTTATCAGAGTTTGAAAATGATTTCATTGTACAGTTAAGCAGAGGTACGTCTGGTGTGCCGCCCTGATTGGAATGTGTTCATATACATCCTGAGGTATGTTACCATCATGTGTAGCCCTGTGCACATGACATGAGGGAGATTGCATTTGGCAGCCACTACATTTTGGAATTCACTTGCACTACTGGTATCCATTTATTTTACATTTTTCAGGTACAACACCCCTCTGAACCCTTAGGTTGACTTATTAACCAGGATTAGTGTTGCGCGAAAGCCCCTACCCTATTCCCGCAGACTGGAAAAGGTATTATAGCATTTTTAACAGCATGTCCAGGATATCCTGGAGGGGCCATTTTCTGTATTGGACCCTCACAGACTTTGAGGCTGATTCATGGAATTTGTGCACTGAAAAACGGGGATTTGTGCGCCATTCTGCCCGCAAATCCCCATTTGTTAAACAGGGATTTGCGGGCAGAAAGGCGCACAAATCCACGATTTTTGGCGGACAAATTCCAGCCCCTTTGTGTTGAAATCACTGTGGGTGTGGGAGGATTTGAGGACAATTCTATTTTTTGTCCCTTTTGAATGATAAGGCAGGCTGAAAAATCCAGCTCCAAACTGCCAAATTGATCCACATCACATGAAATGTAAGAAGACAACCTCTTAAAGTGGGGAAGTGCCGTTGTTGGTTCTCCAGATGTCTTAGACTACAATGCCCATCAGCCCTAGCCAGCATAGTCAATGGTGAGGGATCCCGCAGGTCGTAGTCCAATGCATCTGGAGGGAGAAAGATATTGAGCCCCATTACGGGTCCGGCGGTAAGCGTGCCGGTACTACCGGTGGGTTGTCGCCGGGCCGTAAATATTTACTGGTGCCTGACTTTTCGGTAACACTGGGGGATTACAACCCTGGCGGTCCAGAAAATCAGGCGCCTGTAAATTGTAATTCCCCATTCCCATAGAGTATGAATGGTGTTAATGAAATGGTGCCGGTGCTTCTGTGACGGTCTGCTTACTGTGGCCGCTGTGCCCGGCAGTGTCAGACCGGTTGGGCACGGTGGCCCCAGCAGGCAGACCTGCAATATTCCGGTCCGGAAAATAACGGTGCCAGTAAGCTTACCACCACCATTGTTTCTGGACCGTCAGGCTCAGAATGACCCCCATTGTGTTTGTCTTCATGACTTTTATCTGCATTCCATTTCATATATAAACATATAGTAGAATAATTGATTGGAGCCAAGTCAAATATGCCACAGCGCCACCTACTAACCATGGTTGGAAGCTTGCCCCCAGTTCAGAGACACATCAGGAAGACATTGTGGGTTTAAAAATAATTCCAAAAGCAAGCCTTTTGCTTCTGAAAAAGGTCTTTGTCATACAGGGCAGTGCTACTTTATCGTCGACTCAAGACAGACATTTCTCAAGGCTGTCAGGACAACTTCATGCTGGTGTCAGCCTTGTATGGGATAATCAATGCAGTTTAGCCATTGCACATTTCAGGTGAAAATGTTTTTATTTCAAGCCTTTTCAAACCCCCAATAACTTTGCTGGTGTTTGCTAAACATGCCCCAATGCCCCAATGCCCCAACCATAAAATGGTCAGACCATATAAAACACACTGATGAACCCTAATACGGGTGAAATCAGGGCAGGTGTAAAAGGATGAGTAGGGATAGTGTTTGAGTTGCCTCGCGCGTGGACCGGGGTGTTGCTTGGTCTGGAAATGATCAGAGGCTAAGCTAATGTTGGGACGTGTGGGATTCGGGGCTAGCTAGCATTTTGGTTGTTGTCCCTGAGCTTCTATCAGGGCTACAACCAAAAGACCCGGGGCTGTAGCCCCCTCTGCCCCCCTCCCCCCAACGCCTCTGCTCGTGGAACTAAATGGATTGGACCATTTGGGGGGGGAAAAGACCCACCTACGTGTTTCAATCAGTTCAAATGGATTTGAATTTAAATAAAAGCATAATATCAAAATTAAATTTAAAAAAGAGAAAAAAGAATAAAATAATTTTGTGAAATCAGAAAACACTGCTCAAAATGTGGCGCTAGTTTGAGCACATGAAGGTCTGCAGGTTTTGGGAGTTCATAGACACAACCCATTGAGTTAATAGGAGAATACACACTCCAATGTAAATCACACTTCAGGAAGGTACGGCAACAGAGCCCAGGGTGTAAAAGCACTTGTCAATGACCTGGCACAGAGTCAGGGGGGGACTGGGAACCACAAGAGGCCCTGTAAATAATGTTCAAAATGGCCCCATATTACACATTTTCAGCAAGTCCAAACCTTTTACTAGGGGAACATTTGGAGTGCCACACAAAAGAGGCCTAGGGTGCAGAGGCCTACCAGGAAATCTTCTGAGTTCCCCATAGGCCAGTCCACCCCTGCCCAGGGTGCAGAGCCCTACCGGGAAATCTTCTGAGCTCCCCATAGGCCAGTCCACCCCTGCCCAGGGTGCAGAGCCCTACCGGGAAATCTTCTGAGCTCCCCATAGGCCAGTCCAGCCCTGCCCAGGGTGCAGAGCCTAGGGTGCAGAGCCCTACCGGGAAATCTTCTGAGCTCCCCATAGGCCAGTCCAGCCCTGCACGGATTGCATCAGCGATACCACTGCACTATGTCTGCACCCAAATCCCCTTCAGTGCACGTTCTGCTGTGCGCCCTTAAATGCGTGTATTCTTGCGCTCAGAATAAACGCAAGACAGTCGGTGAAAAGGCTGGCAATCGTTTAAGAATCGCAGAGTTTGGAAGAATTCGAGAATATTCTGGGAGCGCTGATCCGGGAAACCTCTAAGCCAGCACGCGCAGGGCAGTAGCGTGGAAGCGGTCATTGGTGCAGCCGCATCAATTATATCCCTTTGAGTGCCAGCCCGTGTTGAAGGCCATGAAATCAGAGCTCAGAAGCCTCGGCTGTGATGGGCCACACATGTTCTGCATCAGGTGGGAACACATCACCAGGTCATCGGGAGGGGCCGGTGATGGACTCTTGGCCGATTGGAACCACCTGCGGCCTTTGATGTGAATGCGCTTTGGGCAGGTCCTTCAAGGCTGGCGAAGAAGGATGTACAGCACCCCTGGATAATTTACGGTGGGGACCAGTGCTCGGTCCTGGAATTAGTGCACACACGAGAGAAGAAGGCAGTGCCCCTCTCGCCCCCTGACCTTACAAGTGCCTCCTGCGAGACGTGTAAATATGCACCATACTCCAGCACGTGACACTAACTAGAGATGCCTTTATCTCGCGAGCACGGGCGTTGTGCTTTCTAATCACTATTCTCTCTGTTTTTATTTGGTTGGATTGTGTGTGCACAGAATACTGTAATTATTGAAAGTGTGCCTCTTCTGATTATTCATTAGTTTAGCGCTAGCTTGCTTTGCAGGCCGGCTTTATTTCAATCCTCACTCTGCCGTAACCCAGGCAAACTACAATTCCCAAAAGCGCCATGATCTATTTAATTAATTGTCAGGTGCGTTTTAGCTGGTTTGTGCTGGTTCATGTCTGGGTCGTTACAGGGCGTCGGATAACTCTAAGCGAGCATTCAGTCAGTTACTGTTTTTTGCTTTGTTTTTTTCCTATATACCCCCTTACACACTTGTGTTTATTTGGACCTTCCAATACCCAACATGCCATCTTTGGGTTCAGGTCTTACCCTCCGAGCCAGTAGGACTCCTGCGACCTTAGATCGTCATCCTGCCATGGTCCTTGCACCATGTTACCATGAATGCACACATGCAAATCCTCTGTGGCCTTCCCCAAATACATCGAATGATTCAGACTCCATTGTGGTCACTACTATGCGGCCGATCTTGCAAAGTCAGGCTGTAAAGAAACCTGATGCCCTTCTCTTACCACACACCATGGAGGGTAAGCTTCTTTTAAGACTGATTTCATTTGATTTGATTTATATCTGTAAACGCGCACAAGGATGAACTAAATCAGATAAAGATGCAGATGATCTTAGGATGTTATAGCAAAAATAGAGAACATTGATCAGAAATGGTCAGTTTACTAGGGAGAGCCTGTGACAAATCAACTTCCTGGGCACCAGTGGTCCAGGGATGAATATTAGTTTCTAAACATCAATCAGCCCCACACCTCTAGTGCACCAGAATGTATCCAAACAGATTGGAAACATAAGCAAATTATAAACCTCCTTGTCCAATTTTGGTAACGTGGACGGAACAGCAGGCTTATCTCTGCAAAGTCGTGGATCGTTGATTAGTTGCAACACAGCTAAAATACAATTATTACCCAATGATAAAAGGGACTGTCCAGTCAAGGTTGTATACAAATATCTGATTTAATTATTATTCAACAGACAGTTCTAGCACATTACAAAATACAACCCACCCTGTAAAGCAATGCACAGGACAGACAGTTTCAAGAAGGAAAAGGGATTCACTCTGGATTCTGACAGGAGGGTAGTTGGTAAAGTAATTCTCAGTAGTTCAAGGAAAGTAATCTCAATAGTTCAAGGATACTTGGTTTCAGCACAAAGGGCGCAATGGGTCATTCAATGTCGCTAGGGGCCTTCGGAGAAGGATCAGAGGGACAGAACCACAATGTACCTTGTGCTTGTAGAAGTTATTGGTGCTCAACAGCTGCGGGTATCAGGTGGCAAGCAGTTCGGTGAACGAGGCTGGATGGACGGCTGCAGGCTGGCCTACGCGGTGGATTGGATCAGGAATCGTCTCAGTACTGGTTGGCGGATCAGAAGCACTGGTCGAGGCATCTGAGACGACGTTAGTGAATGTGGCATAGACTGTGGTGGGATAACAGTCAGTGGTGCAGTTGGTTGCAGCTTGAGGGGCTCGACTGGCTCAGAATTGTCCTTTAAGGTGGATGCTGGTTGATGCTTGTCGATGCACTCCTCCTAGCTTTGTCACTGGGCTTGTGTCGTCCTTTAAGGCAGACGGCCCAAAGCTGAAGAGAATTTTGCAGACAACAGCCTTGTCCTTGGTTTGGTTTAGAGACTCTCTGGCACTTCCTATCTAGGAAGCTTGTTTGCAGAGCCCAGCAGGACACGCTGTGTGCTGGATGGGTATCAGTTATGTCGCTGCGGCTGGCTCCTCTGGATTCAGTATCTCCCTCTGTTCCCTGGGAGATGTTTTGGGGAGAGATCTTGCTTCCCACTTTGGAAATTCTGACCTTCCTTCACAGGCAGAAGCTGTAAGGCAGACTGTACCTTTAGCCAGGGTCTAAATGAGTTCTTGTGTTACTCCTTGCAAAGTCTTCAGATGATCTGCCAAAAGATGGGCTCGACCCTCTTTTAAAGCCAAATGGTCTGCAGTGATTGGTGTAGGCTAAGCCTACCTTAATGAACCAATCCTGAGTCCCAACCTACAATCTCCTGTATGCATGATGCCATAACCAGAGTGCTTTGCAACAGAACAAGGTGAAGGGGTGAAAACATGTAATATTAAGTCCCACCCGTCTTCCTTTCTGTTGTGGATCAAAGGGTCTCTCTGGTTAATTGAGCTCTCTTTGGTTCCTGATTAAAGCAGCAGGTTTCCCTTGAAGATTTGGCAAGACCAGACTTTCTGTCTCCATCAAATCATATACGTCTACCCTCTGAATGGGCTTTCCCTGCAGGGGTTGCCTACTATAAACACACGTACCACTGTCATTGATACTGAGGGGCAGGGGCTGGCTTCAGGTTGACACAGTGCATACCAAATGTTGTTGGGGGTTTCCTGTCTTGTGTTAGTCCTGCAACCAGTCCTCTTGTGGGAGAGAATTAGTATGGGTAGTTGCAGCAGCAGCGCCATCAAATGGCAGGGTAGATCAGTGGAGACTTTGTCATTTAATCAGGCTGGCCATGGCAGGAGGACTGTTTTGCACTCCCCCATTTGAGATGCCTTGATGTACTTCTGGCTGTCACATTTCAACTAAATGTGACAGGGGGTGGTGCCTGTAGGCTGTATCCACCCAGAGTACACGGGTCTATGTGTTTGTCGTGCAGTGAGCATAGGAAAATGTGTGCGGATTAGCCCCACATATTTTCCGATGTTGATCTACCATCATTCAATGTCATATAAAATGTCAAAAAAGACCAAGTTAGTGCACTCCCACCATGCTGATGGTCAAATTCCTCCCATAGCCATATACCAGAAAACAAGTCTTGAGGTTATCATTAATATCTAGTCATTTACATTTTGCCACCTTCTTGCCAGCAGCGGGCAGCTGAATCAGATCCTTTTTGGCAGACTGCATAGCTAGTTTTTGTTTTTTATGATGACAAAAGGAAGATGGCTTTGTGGTGACTTTGCAGAGTGCCCGTCTCCCACATTGTTTAACAGCATCACCAAGCCCCTTTTTGAACTGGTCTAGAGTTTACAGGAAGGTCAAACCCCTGCACTAACTCTTCATTCCGATCAGTGATTCGGTACTTTCCTGCTGCCCTCTGCAAGGTTTGCTTGGGAAAAAAACTGTGATGCTCCCAACAGTAATTGTATACTGGTGGGTGGGCAAACGTTGTTAGTAGTGGCACTGTATTGTGTTGCTAACTATGCTTGTAGAAGGATGTCAGGGACACCTTTTTATTGTTACACATATTCAATTTTTATTAATTGATTATTGTAACAATGGTCCTGGCACGGGGTGTGCTAGGTGCATGAGAGAAAAGTCAACACGTGTTTCGACCGTAATCCCTGCCACCGGGCGTCCGAATCACCGCACAACAACGCAACAGTGGCTACCCCGCAAGACCCTACACGGGCCCAGTAATTCTCTAATCCTCAGGCCACTGCCACCCCTAAGAAGGACCCCTAACCAATTATCCTATGCCTTGCCAAAGACTTTGGTCGAAACACATGTTGACTTTTGTCTCATGCACCAAGCACACCCCGTACCAGGACCATTGTTGCATAGCTTCACTTCCGAAAGTTAAGACCTTAAGTATTGTTCTTGACCAACAACTGAACATGAAGGCGCACGTTAGCAGCCTTGTTTCTCCTTCCTCCCACTATTTGGAATGGTTGGTACAGCTAAGACCTTTTCTGTCCTGCAACAATTGGGCCACCATTGCCCGAGCTATGATTGCTGCAAAACTGGACTATTGCTCCAGCCTCTTGCAAGGTGTGGGCAAAGGAGAAATTGTCTGGTTACAGACAGTGCAAAACAATGCAGTTCTGGTAGTGGAAGACTCACGCAGGAGAGAGCCTATCTCCATGGCCAGGACGGCTCTGCATTGGTTATCTATATCCTGCAGAATCGCCTGCCTCTTGTTGTGTATTACACACACGTGCTTTTGTTGTCAAACGGGAATTTATATCGTACCTCCTATTGCAACGAATATGTGTATATTGGCCTACACAAGCTGCTTGTAAGCCAGTTGCGAAGAGATCCGTGTTGCAAGGTCCTGACCTTAGAATCAATGTTAGCCGCCATTTTAGGTCAATCCGCCATTTTAGGTTCTCTCTGTAAAGTCACCCTGTGAGTTAAAATGGTGGACAATGTCATTCCGAAATACAATATGGCCGTCTTGACCTCTGTGTGTAATTAATATGTAACTTGCCTGCAGGCCACTTGTTGGGGTCGTGAACTGAGACCTTGTCCTTCACTTACCTGTGTGTAAAGGATTACTCGTGCAATGAAACTAATCCACGAGCATATGTTAAGAACAATGTATCCAAATAAGAACTAAGAACACTTGTTTAACTACATTGTATTAATGTTTGAGAAGACCTTTATGAGAAATCCTAAAATACACTGTTACCGTGTAGGCTTGTTGGTGAATGTATTAAAGGAAATCCCTATGCATATAGTGGTATGAACTCGGCAGGAACCCTAGATCAGTAATGTATTAGAGGAATATTAACCCGAAGTAGGGTTGGACATCATGTTCGCAAATGGTATAAACAGCAACAAATTCTAATGTACAGCGTCTCTCACTAAGCACACTGAACCATGCTGGAGTTCGTTGTGTTGTACTGAGGGCCGATAGCTACCTGCTACTTTTCTTGGAAAACTGTCCAGTGTAAAATAAAGATCTTTGTATGTTCCTTTGTAACCCGTGTTCGGTGTAATTCCTTTTGGCGTACTCAGCCTCGATATTTTGATTTTGTTTTCACAGTTGGCGCCCGAATAGGGACCCTCAAGATTGATGCGGGATTTTCGAAGGTTGACGCATGCTATCCGACCGGGATCGGACGGTGTGACAAAATAAGGGGCCCCTTCTGAATGAGACGCGACACCTCAGCAGCGCTGCACGACCCCATCCCTGGACGATTAGCTTGTGGTCCGAGACGGCATCTTTGCCGAAATCACCAAACACGAGGTAAGATTAGTTAGGTAAGATTTTTTTTAATCCGATCGGACCTCCTTAGGACTAATCAGGTGAGTCGTGACCCGATTCTTAAATATCCTGATAATTTGATTTTGGCGTATTGTATCTGCAGACACAATTATTGACCAGGTAACACTAATAATTTGATATGCCTGGGAAATTGTCCACCTGCTTCAGGGCGTTGTTCCGCAGTGAAAGACAATCTTTGGAATTTAGCCATCCAGCACCACAGGAGGGATCGCCGGCGTGTACTATGTACTGTAAGCATGGCATTGGAAGTATAGTGTTTAATGATATTTGGCACAGACAGACCAGACATGCCTCCAAACTTCAGTGGCCAACCAATGGTAGTTTTGAAATCCCTCGTATTGAGTATTTAGAGTCGATTCTATTAAAGAAAAAGGCTAGACCTGCAGCATTTGATGTTTTGCAGAATTGGAAAAAAGAAGCATTGCAGCAATTTAAAGTAGAGAAAAACATGCGCGCTGTCATAAAACGAACGCCAAAAAAGCATTATTGTATGACCAAGATAAACATTCTGAGTCGACTAGAACTATGGATAGGGCTTTCTCACTAGGAATTCAGAAAATGTATCCTTCTAAAGACCTTCATGTTTCTGACAAATTTATAGACAAATTGCGCCACCTCTGTATGTTCCTCTTCCTGCTGCTTTGCCTCTTCCTGTTGTTCCTGCTCCTCCTAATGTTCCTCTTCCACTCGTTACTGTTCCTCCACCTATTCCTCCACCCCTTCTTATTGCACCAGTAACAGTACCTCCATTGAATTTGCCTGCTCCCCTTATTCCAAGTGGTCTTGTGCCGCTTGTAGCCGATGTGGGTGCGGGGTCAAGGGTTGTCACCTGCAATACTGTACCGCCAGAGAAGAAACGGGATTTGATTGCATGGGCTAAGCATTGTATGGAGAGAGATGATCAAGCTAATGTTTTTGACACACTTTTTAATATGGATAATTTTCCTGAGAATGTTTTTATTGAAGGTTTAGGGATTCATTTATGTGTAATGTGGCGCAAATTAAATAATACACATCTCCTGCAAGGGTTAAGGGATCTAAACACTTTAGCGTTTTCAAGAGAGACTGTGGAGAAAGTTAATGAGCATGTCGAGAGGTTATTTGAGTATAGAAAGGAGTTGGAAAGTTTACAGAATGAGGATGACGAGGGGGAAAGTATGTATGTACAGAAACGTTTCCTTCCTTGTCGAAAATCGATATCTGAAAAAGCACAAATTTGTACGAAAGACACTCTTAGATGGATTTCAGATATGTCGATAACTCCAGTTGAGGTATATGACACATACAGTCAGTATATGCCAGATATGCAGAGGAAAGTGATACAGGTAATGATAGAGTCCCTACAGGATAATTGTGTAAAGAGAAAAATGAGTTGTCCCACAGAGTTATTGAGTATTTATAAGCAAGCTTTTTCACTTGACACTTCTTCGACTGCTTTAGCACTCGACTTAGCTCTGTTGCTTAGTAAGCATTCGAGTTGCCTACTTCTCAGTTGCCTATGAGAGAAGTTCCTCCGGCATTTGTCCCGAAGGTTGAGATTGCGGCCGATGCTGCGGCGGGTATAGTCGCTGTGGACATTCCTGCACATTATGTATCGCAGTTTGTTCATGTCCCGTTCTCAAGACAGGAAGTGAATACTATTAGACAATCTATTCCTGATATTAGGAAAAATCCGACAGAATTCTATAAGGAAACACAGTCCGTCTTGAAGTCCTCAGTTTTCACCCTAGGTGATATTGATTTGTTATTTCCTGTACTCCTGCCCATAAAATTATGGAAACAAGTTAGGACCATAGACGACGTACCAGGGTTGGGAGATACATTGGCGAATATGACTAGATTCGATGGAGAAAGGCCAGCTGGTGAAAGACCGCCCCAGGTGATACTAACTTTGCATGATAGAATTATTGCAAAATTGAAAACCATAATTCCAGAGAAAATAATTATTTGGGACAAACATACGGCCTGTGTCCAAGGGAAGTCTGAGGGTGCTACCGAGTTCTTTAATCGGTTTGAACAGGTATTCTCGGATTTCAGCGGGCAAGACTTAGGCACAGAGTCTGGGAAAAGATTATTTGTGGACAAATTTGTGCGTGTATTGCTGCCCGACCTCCAGTCACAAATTATGTCTTCTGAGAGCGCTTGGCAGGTGACGTCCCAATCAGAAGTACTACACATGGCTCAGTACTACGAGAATCGTGTCAACAATGAAAAAGATAGAGTTGAAAAACGAAAAGGTGATTTAAAGACTAAAGTATTATTACAGCAAATTGTTAGAGGCCCCAGAGGGGGTAGTTCCAGATTAGAGGTCAGTATGTTCCGCAAGGGAATGTGCCCTTGGGTCCTGTGAACATTAACCAGTGTGCCTATTGTCGACAAGAGGGTCATTGGCGTGCACAATGCCCCGTCCTTCGACAGAGGTTAAATAACTTATTTGGGAATATGGGTAGACGATCCAGAGGTCGCCTGGGTGTAGGGGGCCCTGGTAGAGGTCAGTTTGCACAAGATCCTCAGCAACCTTTCTCACAGGATAATCAGACTCCGAGTGTGGATACTAGGAACATATTTGATCATCCTTCTGCTGCATATCTATCTGAAGAACTTCCTTTTGATGACATTCTGTTTCGCTAGGATTGCCCGAGGCAGGGTTTGGAACCTACACCTATTCCCGTCAATCAGAAAGGTCCCTACATTGAAATGGTAGTGGGAAATAGGAAACATCAGTTTTTGATAGATACTGGAGCACAGAAGTGTTCCATTGATCATTCTCGGGTTCCAAACATTCCACTGTCAGGGCAAACCAATGTTTCTGTAGATTTTTCTGGCACACCAGTTGTTTGTCCAGTTTCTTCACCGGTACCTATTTCTTTGGGTCCCTTTACAGACCACTGTCCATTTCTGTTAACTTCGAATTGTGAAGAGAATTTACTGGGGTTGAATCTATTGAAAGAATTGAATGCCGTAATTCATTGTTCTTCTGACTGAGTGTGTTTAACGATTTCACCACAGCAACTTTCTGTCTCGCAATTCTTGACTAGACCTTTGCCACCAGAATTCATTGTTGTACCAGAGAGTTTATGGGAAATTGACGACAATGAGGTCAGTGTTTTACAGATTGAGCCTGTTAAGATAGTCTTGAAACATGGAATTGAGCTGCCACGCATTCCCCAGAATAAGATTTCAGTTGAGGGCGAGCGAGCGTTGAAATGCATTGTTTCTGATTTTGTGCATCGCGGGGTGATTGAGGAAATTTCAGGAAGTTTGTGCAATAGTCCGATTTTACCCGTGTACAAGAAAGGCAATAATGCGATTCCATTCCGTTTCATAATTGATTTACGTGCCATTAATAAAGTCGTCGCTCCGCAATTTCCAATTGTGCCTGATGTGACAACAATATTGACCATGATTCCAGCTACAGCTACTTACTTTAGTGTTGTGGACCTCAAGAATGCTTTCTTTAGTATTCCAATACACAAGGATAGTAGATACTTGTTCGCGTTCACCTTAGGGGGACGCTCGTTCACATTTACTCGTGCACCTCAAGGTTACCCAGAGAGTCCTAGCATCTACAGTAGGGCTTTGAAAGAACAGCTTGATACTCTTGAATTGCCCTCTGCTTGTACATTGCTTCAGTATGTTGATGACTTGCTTTTAGCTGCAGACTGTGAAAGTGCCTGCAAGGAGGGCAGTGTGTTGTTGCTCATTCAACTGGCTAACCATGGTCACAAAGCTTTGCTTAAAAAGTTTTCAATATTTGCCAGGAGGTTGCCCGTCAAAGGAGGGAAGAAGATTGACACCTGAAAGAATAAAACACATTTCTGGCATGTCTGTCCCAAATACACAGAAGAAAGTTAGAGCCTTGATAGGTATGGCTTCTTACTGTAGGTTGTGGATCCCAAATTTCTCACTAAGAACCCAGGTCATCACGCATAAGTGCCTGTCACGCACCGCCCCTCACTACCTCTCAGACAAATTCGCTAGACATTGCTCCACTAGACCCACCAGAACCCCTTACCTGCACCAACTAAAGATCCCCAACTATAACCTAAAAACTGCAGGAGGTTCAAGCTTCCCAGTGCTTGCAGCACAATGCTGGAATACCCTCCCTCTTGCAATTAGATCGGAAGCCGCATTCTGGCCATTCAGAGCCCTGGTGCAATCATGGTTGCTAGCCTAAACATCCAATCTCTCAATGACACGTTCGGCCAGCCACCGTTCGCCACCATGTAGTAATGTTCACCCTGGCTTTATTTGACTCAGGACTCAGGACCACCCTGTAAACCGGTCCTCACTCTCCACTGTAACTATCTTATACCCTGCTCTCTGTATACTCTATTCTTGTATATAACTACTCCGAGCCTGGACTAATGTATGCTCTTACTGGTGTAATAAGGTGTAACAATATGTAACTTTGCTGTGCACATGATTATGCGCCCAGCTACCTGAGGGTTTGGACGCGCTTTATAACTAAACAAACTAAACTAAACTAAAAAAACTAAACTGGTGATCACACCGATGTTGGCTTTGACAAAGTAGGGCATATCTTCGCCATTGCCGTTGAATGCGGAACACCAGCAATCGTTTGATTTGCTCAAGACTGCATAATGCTCGGCACCAGTTTTGGGCACACCAAACTATGAAAAGGCCTTTGTGTTGTTTGTGCATGAATGTGATGGATGTGCTTTGGCTGTATTAACGCAGGAACATGGAGGGAAGAATAGGCCGTGCGGTTACTTTTCTTCCGCCCTTGATCCTGTAGCATGCGCTTTGCCAAGATGTTCGTGAGCTGTCGCTGCTGCGTCTGTAAAACAAAGTGAGGGAATGGTCCTAGGCCATGATCTAACCCTGATGGTGCCTCACTCTGTAGATGTTCTACTGAACCGAACCCAAACGCAACACCTCACTTCCGCACGGTTGACAAGCTATGAATTGATCTTGTTTGCTCCTCACATCCAAATTAAGAGGTGTTGTGTTCTTAATCCGGCTGAGCTCCTACCTTTTCCGCAAGGTATTGCTTGCGGTGATGAAGAGTCACATGACTGACTGTATACTACCGAACAAGAGACAAAGGGTAGAATTGATTTGAAAGACACTCCTTTGAATAATCCGCAAGGAGAGCTGTTTTGTGATGGCTCCTGCTTCAAATTTCTGGATGGTACATCCACAGCTGCTTATGCAATCACCACATTAAGCACGGTTGTGGAAACCAAGAGAATCACAAATAACTCCGCGCAGGCCGCAGAGATTATAGCATTGATCCGAGCTTGTGAACTTTCCGAATGGCTGACAGTAAACATATATACTGATAGTCAGTATGCCTTTGGGGTGTTTCACAACTTTGGGAGACTTTGGTCAGAGAAAGGGTTCTTAACTTCAATGGCACCAAAATCAAACATGGCTCCCTAATAGTACAACTGCTCTCAGCGCTTGCACTCCCTACTCAGTTAGCCATCATAAAATGTGCAGCACATTGAAAGATGACAGATGACATAGGAAAGGGAATGCTTTCGCTGATCAGATAGCTAGACAAACTGCTACCGATCTCTTTACGGAGATGTATGTTTCAAGGGAGACTGTAAATGCCCATGCAATGGACGAGGGTGTTGGGTCTGTACAGGATATCTAAGCCGATGCCACGTTAGAAAAATCCAAGAGGTGGGCTGAAGGCTTGGGGAAACTCGATGATGATGGGTGTTGGGTAGACATAGTTGAAGGGAAATGGCTACTCCCTGACACTTATGTAATAATGATGGTCATCATGGCCCATGGTCCTACGCATATATGTGCCCAGAGAGCTAAGAAAATGTTAGAGAAAGTTTGGGCAAATGACAAAATTTCAAAAATTGCCCAGCGCTATGTTGAGGACTGCATGTTTTGCCTACAACTTAATGTGGGAAAGGGGACAGCAACTCCAAGGGGAAGTTTTGGGCCACCCTCTGTCCCCTTCGAAGTAATCCATTTCGACTTTATTGAAATGGAACGGTGCAACAATATGAAGTACGTATTAGTGGTCATCTGTGCTTTTAATAAATGGGTTGAGGCTTTCCCTGTCAAAGATGCTACAGCCATGACTACTGTGAAAACCATATTAAAAGAATACTTCCCGCGGTTCGGGCTACCAAGAGTCATCTGGTCGGACAATGGTCCACATTTTGTCGCTACTGTAATTTTGCAGATATGTGCGGCATTGCAGATCGACGAACGGTTCCACTCAGCCAGACACGCTCAGAGCGCCAGGCTAGTAGAAAGACACAATGGTATTATCAAGAACAAGCTTGCTAAGACATGTGCTGGCACTATATTAAAATGGCCGGACGCCTTACTGATCGTGTTATTAGCCATGCGTACAACCCCTCAAACTAAGACTGGGCTCTCTCCATTTGAGGTGGTAATGGGGAGACCGGCCAATATCTGGAACCTTCCTAAATGTAGATCTTTGAGAAATGTTGAAAATGTATTACTTTCACATTATTGCAGCCTGTATTTGATTTATCACCAGGTGTGAGAGGCTTTACCTGTGCGATACGAGGGCCCGGGCCACAGCAGAAGGCCTGGGAGCTGGGTGCTCATCAAGGCATTTGAGCACTCTTCCTGCCTTGCACCTCGCTGGTGGGGCTCATTCCAGGTCCTGTTGGTCACACAGACGGCGGTGCGGTTTTCTGGCAGAAAGAACTGGATCCACGTGTCACACATCAAGAAACTTCCTCACCCAGTGCCACACGATACAGAAGAAACAGAACCCCTTGCTAACGCTGCAACCAACGATCCCAAAGCAGTAGATAGCGCTGAGAGTGTATCGGAGAATCTTTCTGAGCCCCTGAGGCATGGGAAACCTGCCATTTTCTCTCCACACTCTCCAAAAGTTTTGCTTCCGGAAACTGCTGTTTCAAATTCGGCATCTTCACTTGTTTCTGATATGTTGCTTACAATGGGAAGTGACGACATATTGTTTCCGGATCAATCAGTACCGGGAAAAGTAAGGTACAATCTGCGTGCAAGAAAATAGACTTACGGCACGGTTTTGGTGTGCATTTGATAGACTTACGGCACGGTTTGGCTGTGCATTCGGAGAAGGAAAGGATCATCGAGGGGTTGTTTTTGCCCAAATTTGAGAAAGGGCATTCTGTTGGCTAAGGTTGTGGAAGGACTAAGATGTCGCGCGGCCGGGAGGTTGCCAGCAACGAACATTGGGGGTTTCCGTTTGAAGACTACAATGCCTGTCACCACTACCGCTCGTATGCGACTTGTAAATGATTGTGTGATCAACCGGGATAATGGACAAAGTACATGGGCCCCAAAAATGTATTGCTGTGTTCTAATAATAATATTTGGTTTTAAAATAGTCACTGTCTAAGGCTTATGGTACCTCGAGGAAACTCATTCTTTAGATTCCTTGTTACCGACTGAAAATGTACCTACTGTTCCTACTCCCTTCGTACATTTGCATACTCTGTCCCCTAGGGATTTACAGCATAGACAAAGGTACCACAATAATACTCTGCTACTTATCATGAATGCTACGAATGCCATTTTTAATAAGTCCAACTGTTGGGTCTGCTCACATTTACCGCAACACGGGAATAAGGGGCTAGGTTGGTATATTCATCCGTTACCTTTAACAACTGCTTGTTATGCTTCTCTTAGAGCACTGTTCTTTGGCCGTTGGAAAAATAGCATCTCGGGGAACTTTGATGGTACTCATTTGAATAGCTTTGAGAAACATGTTCTGACTCCCCAGGGATGCTTGCTTTTCGCACATAGGAGTAAGCTTAACGTTGCTTCTATTAGGCCTTCTGACAGACTGTCTCGTCCTTTCCAATCTTTGATTTCCTTCAAGATGGCTCCGATAGGCAATAAGGATGCCATGCCTCCTTCTTACACTGTTAACCATAGCCCCGATTCAGTTTCTTTCTGCATACAGAGGAATGATACTCAGTCAATGGGAGATTTTAGAGGTTGTGCAAACGTTGCAAATTTGACGAGGGAAGACAGACCTTTGTATGTAGGCAAACCTGTCTACTTTGTTTGCGGTAATGTAGCATTTCCATGGTTGCCTAGGGATTGGCAGGGAACCTGTTATTTAGGGATCCTGTTACCTGGGGTATTTATAGCTAGTACTGTAGAGGTTTCAAAGGCTCATCCACGGCGGGACGAGAATGGTAACACTCCAGCACAGGTCTTGGGAGATGTAGCAAAATCATTTGTGCCGTTTTAGGGACAGATGGCGAATTCCGAATATATCAGAAGACTAGCGAGAGTACTGGAGAGAACCATCAACCGGACCACGGACATACTCTATAATATGACATTAGAACAGAAAGCAATAAGACTAGTAGCACTTCAGAACCGGATGGCATTAGATGTCTTTCTGGCTGAATGTGGTGGAGTGTGTAAATGAGTGGGGTCCGCTTGCTGTGTTTTCGTGCCAGATTCCTCCTCAACTATCTTCAAGTCAATACAGAATCTGCACGTCCTTAGTTTAGAAGTGCATGTTCCCGTGGGAAACTGGAATCTTAGTGCTTGGTTCTGGGACTTCTTGCAATCTTGGGTTTGGAAGGTACTTTCGTTCTTACTGATCATTTTGGGAATTATGTTGTTCCTTTGTTGTTGTAACCAGTGTCTACCTAGTATATGTTCGAAGCTAGGAGGATGTTGCGCACAAGGGATAGGTACGATAGGACATAAAGTGTATGCCTGGATAAAACCTCCAAGGAATATGTGTTAAAGGAAATTTTAGCACATGATCTGATGGCAATAGATATTTCTGACAGCGATTCAGGGTGCATGGACGATGATGCATGGAGTTATTTGCAAGGAGATCAGAAGTAGTTTAGCACTTGGCATAGGCCAAAAGGAGGGTTTCTCAAACGGGAAATTATATCGTACTTCCTATTGCAACAAATATGTGTATATTGGCCTACGCCAAGCTGCTTGTAAGCCACTTACGAAGAAATCCGTGTTGCAAGGTCCTGACCTTAGAATCAATGTAAGCCGCCATTTTAGGTCAATCTGCCATTTTAGGTTCTCTCTGTAAAGTCACCCTGTGAGTTAAAATGGTGAACGATGTCATTCCGAAATACAACATGGCTGTCTTGACCTCTGTGTGTAATTAATATCTAACATGCCTGCAGGCCACTTGTTGGGGTCGTGAACTGAGACCTTGTCCTTCGTTGACCTGTGTGTAAAGGATTACTCGTGCCAATGAAACTAATCCACGAGCATATGTTAAGAACAATGTATCCAAATACTGAACTAAGAACACTTGTTTAACTACATTGTATTAATGTTTGAGAAGACCTTTATGAGAAATCCTAAAATACACTGTTACCATGTAGGCTTGTTGGCGAATGTATTAAAGGAAATCCCTATGCATATAGTGGTATGAACTCGGCATGAACCCTAGATCAGTAATGTATTAGAGGAATATTAACCCGAAGTAGGGTTGGACATCATGTTCGCAAATGGTATAAAAGAGCAACAAATTCTAATGTGCAGTGTCTCTCACTAAGCACACTGAACCACGCTGGAGTTTTTGTGTTGTACTGAGGGCCGATAGCTATCTGTTACTTTTCTTTGAAAACTGTTCAGTATAAAATAAAAATCTTTGTATGTTCCTTTGTAACCCGTGTTCGGTGTATTTCCTTTTGGGGTACTCAGCCTCGATATTTTGATTTTGTTTTCACATTATGGCAGAAGTCTTCTGTACCTACCTAGCAGACTCTCCTGGCAGCCTGCACAGAGGGTTTTGAGGTCCAATAAATCCTTCCTTCTCCGGGTCCTTTGCCCATGCGGGTGCGAGAAGCTGGCATGCGCTTTCTCCAGATCTGAGATCTTGTCGATCGTTTGCCAGCTTTAAACATGGATTAAAGACAGCTCTGATATATTGCCCTTTTGTCTACTCTGAATCCCCTGGACGACTTGCCTGCTAGTTTCTCTGTTTTTTTGTTGTTTGTTATGGTAGCGCTACTATGCCTACAGGCCTTGTCTTCAGCGCTAAACAAATTTTAAAAAAGGAAGAAAATGGGCAAACAGCCTTTACATAAGATTAAACCCTCTCCAAGGAAAACGGATTTGCATCTATAATGATTGGTAGGCTTCGAACCTAACTTAAAACAAGGCTCCAGGAGCTTAGACTACCATTCAGCTTCACCCAATTCCAAAGTTCTGCTTTCACTGCGTTCATTTAATGCACTTATTTGCTTTTCTTCCAATGTTGGGATGCTTTTGTCCATGAAATTGATCCAACATGGGTCAGACCAATAGGCACCTATGATTCGTATTGGTTCAAATGCTGTGAAACACAAACTAAGTGAATTTGGAACTTAAGTCTTGCCCTTAGTACTCAGTGTGATTGGAGTTCCACGTTTTGAAATTATTCCAACGAGATGTGAAATGTTTCAAAGCATTATTTAAGTTGAACACATCCACCCTTCCCCTCTTTGATGATAAATTCAACTTACTATGAGAATACAGATGTTGATTCAATGTACTGTCAATAAAGATAAGGAGAATATGTATTTAGGCATATATGCATGTACTTATGTACTAGCGCATTCATGTAGTACTTAGGCAGCCTATGCAGGTTCACATAAAAAAGAATTAGGGTGACCTCTGGATAGTTTGCTGGGATGAAGAGGGGTGATCATGCAACACACTGGACTCCAACTCCTTTTACAATTATTTATCTGGGTGGGGTCTTCTTGGCTGTGTGTCTATTGCATTTAATATGTTAAAGAGATCAGTGCTGATGCATTAAGCTCTTTTGAGAGTGCACATGAAATTGTGCCAAAATAACTGATTGCATATGTGCAAATTGCAACGGATTCACAACAGGGGTATTATAAGCAATTACGCTTGCAATGTGTGTGCACAGATTGCGCCCTGTGTGTGCATGGGCACATGTGAGGAGGCGGGAAGGTGATTGGCTTCCTGATAAATTCGCTTTGACGGAGTTGCGATCATGGACAGGTGAATTAGGGGTACACCTTCAAACCTGCAGTCACTATATCCGCTGTATACACATCACCCATCCCCCAATACTTGACAACTCTTTCGCCCGAATGTATGTCATTTCACTTTTGTTACTTTTCTTCTTTCATGGACTTAATCCTGTGATTTGCTCTTTCTTTGTGAATCCGGGTTTCCATTTCAGCCGCAATTTGCGGCAGGTGCAAATTGCTCACTGTTCTCAATGGATTATTTGTGAAGCAGTGCGCAGCGCAGCATGCGCGCACGTGCGCAAGTGCACATTATAGTGCACTCAGTAGTTGATGCTTTGAGAATCATCTGACCTGCGGTACATCGTGCAATCCCTGGGTGCATTGCCATAGCGCTGCTCCCAATGGAGATGGCACTGTGGAGAGAGATGCAGTGCCCAGTCCAGGGTCTGGTGAGGGGGGCACGACAACACGGAGTGCGAGCGGTGAAAGTGGGCATGAGGTGAGCGGGGAAGGGTGCTATCGGGGAAATGGTGGGCGAGCAGATGTTGAACTTGCAGTAGGACAGAAGGTGGTGTAAGGTAGGGCAGAGGGAGGGATAGAAGTGGCGTGGGGTCGCAGACATCTGGAATGAAGACTCAATGGGGGTTCTGAAAGAAGGGACACGGGAGGTAGGATTTGAACGGGGGTCGTCAAGCATAAGGAAGGCAAGGGCATTTTGGCGAGGGGATAAGGGGTAAGGCAGAGGGCGTGGGGGGAGGGTCCGGGAAAGGCGGTGGTAGTGGGACGTGTGGACTGTGCGGTGCATAGCGCCATGTGGTCCCCACTTGGCCACCTTTGAGCGCTGCGTGTTGTTATAAGCAAACATGCGGATAAGGGGAACACAGAGTCCCAGTGTGTACGTCAGGCATGGCAGTGCTTCGGTGCATTTAGCAATAGCATGCACACTGGCGTAACCCCGACACTCATGCAACCCCCGTGGCCTTTAGTGCAGCTGCTGGAGCGCCTGGACACGTGATTGGTCCCCAGCTTTACCCTGGCTATCCTTCTCCTCTTAGGACAGCAGGTCGGTGCAGATGGGGCGTGCAGGAGACACGCTGCACATGCTGACAGAGGGTGATGGGGCGTGGCCTGGGGGAGGAAAGGGGAGTCTACATGAAACACCGCAGGCCTGCTTCCATTAAAGGCCCGGACTCTCTTCCGTCCTCTGTAAAATGTTATCACGGGGGAGTTTGGAGTGAGTGGATTGGAGCCGCGGGAGCCCAAAGGGAGGCCCATTGATCTCACTCCATTTGGCACAAGTGCATTTTGTGGAGGCAGGGGGCGGGATGGGAGGGAGGGGTACCCATCTGGTTTGGATCCTGTCTGGCAGAAGCCGCTATAAAGGGTCGGCCCAGCCTCAAATATAACTGGATTTCAGACATCAAAGGGATGGGGGCAGCCTGGCGAGCCCATAGGCGCTGTGGGGGCGCCCCCTCAGTGGGATTCCGGCCTGAGCCCCTCTCCTTTGAACCTGACAGGTCACCTGAGGGTGCAGATTGAGCACGGTGGATGGTTTTCTTTGTCCCCCCCAAATTCAATCATCGTCCGTCCACGCCCCCTCTCCCCTTCCCACGGGGCCGTATGTGCAGACACCTGATGGATGCTATTTTGAAACGCCCGTCAGGGAGCACGGAGACACCCTCCCCATCACTCATTTCACTGAGCCAAGAAAAATCTGGAAGCGTGCCCCCTCACCCCCATCAAATCCTGTCTCATTTCACTGCCGTCTACCGGATGTGAACCCTGCGCACGGGCCAACTTCTGTACCTTTAAACATGTCCTGCGGTTCAAGTGGATTTTACTTGGGGTATTTAAGTAGCTCACACCTGGCACTGCAGGGCATCGAGGCACTTTCCATAGCGCAATGAAAGCGGGTTACAGCACAAGCTGTGCAGTGCGCAGATGCAGAGAGCACGGGGTTACAGTGGATGGGATGGGGGCGCCCACACTGGGTGGGTGGGGTGGGCAGAATCATAGTCTAGGGGTTGAGGCAATGGTCTGCGGCTGATGCTTAGGAGTGCGGGCCAAGAATGGTCACTCCTCTACTAAACGTTGATTATTACCCTGGCACGGTGCTGGGTGGGGTGGGGTGGGGGTTCTGGGGTGGGGGGGAGTGGGAGTTCCCGAGTCTGGGGATCTGGGGTCTCATCCGCCAATGAAAGGTTTTATCACATATCTCTTGTTAAACCGGCCGTGTGTCTTGTCCTCGGCACAGCAGGGCCAGTGTAGACGTGGAAGAAAGAATGGGGGCATCTTAGTGGGTTGTGCGGCTGCTGCAGTGAATTGGGATTACTTTGTTTCTGTTGCAGAATTATAGAATGTGTGTGATGTTGCCCTGGGAGGCATCTCACTTCCTGGTGTGTGCAGCGACAATGGCCAATAGTCTTATTAATGTGAGGCGCCCCTTGCACACCGGCCCCAGAGACTCCTGCCAATTGGATGGTTCTTGCGGATTATCCAATTCTAGCAACCTGATTGGTCAGACCAAAAGTGAACTTCCAGTGCCGGCAGATACCTTTCCAATCTCGGACATATTTATACCTTTTCTTGTCCAGGCGGCACAGCTGTTGTGCCCACGACCCGGGGAGCACCCCCGCTAGCTATGGACGTGCTCTCTCTCATCGCAAGCGATGAGGGCAGGGTGACCACATCTCACAGAAACCACCTGTGTTTAATAGCCAGGTGTATACTGGGTGTAATTTGGGCTCAAACAGCTGATGCCAATGGTTTGTTAGATGCAAGCTCATGATTGGGAATGTGGTTCCCCCAGCCTCAGAGTAGAGGGGGACGGGGGGGGGGGCGGAAGAGGGGGGGGTACATGAACGAGACTGTTCTGCGTAGTTCCACCTCACATCTTATGTCAAAATAAAGAGTATGCTAATATCAACCTCAAAATACAGCCTTGCGACACATTTCTATTAAATACATGGAAACTGCTGCAAAAAGGTCTCTATATTAATGAAATTATTATTATATGTGAAATACATCGTCCTCTGTCTCTTGCCTCGAACCCCCACCCCCGTCGCACCCCCAAGAACCCTCCCACATCTTAGATCCTGAGCGTGCTGACTTTGTGCTGACGTAAACTCAGAAGCACTCGCTTTATTCTGGTCCCTTTCGTTCTCCTCTCACTATCATGGCCTGCCATGTGCTGCCTTTCACCTGACTGAATACAGTTTGTAAAGCCCCCCTCGCTCTCTCATAGACTCGCATGGCTTGATCGAGGCCTTCTTGGCCTGCGTTTCCCCCATGTTTCCCCCAGAGTCACCCCCTGGGCGAACCTTTCTGTGCCAAGGTGCACTGCAATGCTATGTGTGTGTTTTCCCTTCTGCACGTGGTCTGCATTGTAGAGCCGGGCAGGTGGTGGCCTCTACAGACGAGACTGGTGTCCTGGTTCTTCCGCTCAGGGTGGCAGCCTGGGTCCCATCCGGTTGGTGTCAGGGGTCCCTGCTCGAATTTGAGACTGTTCCCATCCATCTACCTGTCAGTATCACAGTCACAGAGCCAGCTGCAGGGGGCGAAGCCTCTGTCCCCTGCCTGTCACTTGACAAAGCGCCAAGAGACACCTGCATTATCAAAACAGGAGCTGTCGAGGGCAAATCCCTGATGCCAACCGGAAGGAGGCGAGATAAGAGGCCAGATGCCTGTCACTCGAGGGGGAACTCTGCACCAACCCTGTTCTCGCTTCAGAAGTAAACAAGCATTGGCAAAGCCAATATTTGGCCTTTTCTTCAGGATGATATGCTCTCCTTTTTAATATCATTTGGAACGATACAGCTGGTATATACTGCAATTTTCTACAAATGATGATTCAAATTAAATGAAAAAGAAAGTTTGTAACAGTCTTAACCTCGTCTTTACAAAACAAAACAATAATAGCATGTTACTACTAGAATGCATCAGGTCAATGCAAAAGAAAACCAAGAGTCATGGGGGCAGATACGTTGCCTATTGCAGGGCTGTGCGCTGGGGTGATGCAGTGCTGGGATGCCAAGCAGCTGCGGGGGCACTGCTCGTAGACATGCATTATTCCAGAAGGTGCATGGACAACGCTGCAGTAAACACATTACCTTTCAGAGAAATACTTTTGCAGATCTTGTTTTCCTTCTAATTAACCTAAATGTGGCAATAATCTAGATAAGGAACGGCTGAATTGAATCAATTGGCTTTTTAGCTTCCATGTAATTGTATTTTTCAGGGTGAAATGAATGTTTTAAATCATGAACATGTGACAACATTTTAGATAACACATGTAATGTTGGTACTCACCATGGGACTGACTTATAAGTACCGCTCCAATGCCAGACAAAGTGGTGGTAGTCACAAACGCAGGATGATCAGGTGGCCAGACAGTGGAGGCACTACTGACCCACACATCCTCATCAGACAGTGTCTGATTGACACATATCATTCACTGCTGGGGGCAGTGCACTGGACTTAAGGACTCATGTTTTGATGCACTACCGGTTCCCTCATTACCAATGAATGTCTCTTACAATCCTAAATGAACTCAGAGGGTCACCAAAGCTTTCACGCATCTGACTGGACTCATAGAATGCAAACTAAAAAAATAACTCAGAGGAAACATGTACTCGCCCTTCCACATGAAACACTGCACTACATGCATTTTAGTTGTGTGTAGCGTTAAATCCTTGTCCGCGAGCCTGTTCTCGGTGGCAGCAGCTCAGTGATTGCCATGAAACAGGCCCTCGGGTCTATCATTGAGAATGGAGTTTGGTTTGCTCTCTGCTTGGTGTATTTCTGGGGTGTCCTCAAGAAATAACCCAGAGGATCAGCGTTTATAATGCAGTGTGTGCCCGGTTGGGGAGACAGTGCGGCCATCTTGGAACAGGCCTGTGGAATGATGTCTCATTGGCAGACATGGTGACCCAGCCTGAGCCAGTCGGATTGTTTTGCAAGCATACATGCCACTTCCTTAGCTATCTTCTTTCTAACTTGCAGAGTCATTTGGATTGTTCTCTCATTACTGATTTGGTGATAGTGGTGTCTTTGTTCTGGGATGCAAATGCCTCAATGAGTTTAAGTATCTATATTTTCATTCATTAATTCAACAGTGAGTTCTTATATTGTCCTTCCAGCTATGTAACTGCCATCCCTAAGTATTACAGGGGTGGTGTACCAGGAGGAGGTGGTTGTGTGTTTGTTGAATTGCAGGTCGATGCATCAATGAGTGCTTCCTATTTTCCACAAGCCTATGTGTTGCCAGTGAGACCACCCTTCACGGGTAACTGTCTTGTACCAACCTCCTTCTCTTCGCTCAACGCATGCTTGATTATACATGCATGTGGGGGGTCTCGCAACTTGTGGATCGGGTGTTGGTGAGGAGCACGTAGGGCGTCGTCAATGTTGGGCCTGTAGTTGGCCAGTAATTTAGACTGGTGCATGCAAGTCATTCATATAAAAGCGGAGAGTGGGTGTGAATTGCAAGTCCTTGGCATGGTTGAACCCACTACTGGGTAGGACCTTTATGGAGGGACTAGTCTTAGACGTGGTGTGTGAAGGGGGCTGGCACTTCTCTTAGATCGGAAGTAGAAGTGTCAAGACCAGTGTGCATCTGGTCTGTGAATTAGCTGCAGTAACACAGGTTTCCGGACTGCTTAAACCCCTTCCGTTTCCATGTTAGGTGGGATCTGACGCCTTAGATTCACGCAGTGCACTTGTGTTTCCCAAAGGCTACAGGTCTGCAACCTTTGCTCCCCAGATCTTTTGTACTGCAACCTCCATCAACCTCAGCCAGCATAGTCAATGGTGTGGACTGATAGGAGTTGTAGTCCAAAACATCTGGAGAAGCACAGGTTGCAGAGTCAGACCCCTGTCATATGCCCAAATGGATTCTGTTCTTTGTTTCTGAGAAAGAGCCCTGTGAAACGGTATTCTCTAATTGTTTCTTAAAAGGGACATAACTGCATTGGGGGAGGGGGAGGAGCAGTGGTCCAGATAAGATTTGCAAGTGGGAGTATTGTACTCCCTATTTTTTAAAGTTTAAAATGATTTTTAGGGAGTAAAAATGTAAGTCCGATTCCCAGTGGGAGTATTTTATAAGCGAGTAAAAATATGTTTTACCTGGAAAACGAAAATGTTTTTGTAAAAAATGTTGTGCAACTAATAACTGATGCACATTAAAAGAAACAGGTTTACTTCTTCCAATCAGGCAGTCGTAATAGTGGTACTATGTGCACTACTGGTGCTAACATGTCTATGGAGCTATGTTGGCGAACTCAGGGGCACAAGGTTCTATGCGTCAGTTTCCCATTTTTTTTGTTAGGAGTATTTTTACTCCCTATTTTTAATTTTTGGGAGCATTGTCTATTTTTAGGGAGTCAAAGTGGCCTATACACCCCTTATCAGTGGGAGAGAACGGTGTTGGGAGTGATATCCTGTTTAATGCCTCTTTTATCATTCTGAATACTATGGTGGTTGTCGTCAACACGACGGTCAGACGATAGATGGTCAGACGTTGCATGGGCTGTACTCTGCACATATGTGCAATACTTGGTAAATGAGGCTATCTTCAGAGCAAGGTGGTAGTATTAGGGTATTGAGGATGTACCTGACCCGTTGCTCTACCTGGCAGCTGAGGATATCTTCTAAACAAGCTGGCAGTATATGGGTATTGAGGATGTACCTTGCCTGTTGCTCTTCCTGGCAGCTGAGGATATCGTCCGAACAAGGTGGCAGTATATGGGTATTGAGGATGTACCTTGCCTGTTGCTCTTCCTGGCAGCTGAGGATATCGTCCGAACAAGGTGGCAGTATATGGGTATTGAGGATGTACCTTGCCCGTTGCTCTACCTGGCAGCTGAGGATATCTTCCGAACAAGGTGGCAGTATATGGGTATTGAGGATGTACCTTGCCCGTTGCTCTACCTGGCAGCTGAGTATATCGTCCGAACAAGGTGGCAGTATATGGGTATTGAGGATGTACCTTGCCCGTTCCTCTACCTGGCAGCTGAGGATATCGTCCGAACAAGGTGGCAGTATATGGTATTGAGGATGTACCTTGCCCGTTCCTCTACCTGGCAGCTGAGGATATCTTCCGAACAAGGTGGCAGTATATGGGTATTGAGGATGTACCTTGCCTGTTGCTCTACCTGGCAGCTGAGGATATCTTCTGAACAAGGTGGCAGTATATGGGTATTAGGGATGTACCTTGACTGTTTCCCTACCTGACAGCTGAGGCCATCTTCCGAACAAGGTGGCAGTATATGGGTATTGGGGATGTACCCTGCCCGTTGCTCTACCTGGCAGCTGAGGATATCGTCCGAACAAGGTGGCAGTATATGGGTATTGAGGATGTACCTTGCCCGTTCCTCTACCTGGCAGCTGAGGATATCGTCCGAACAAGGTGGCAGTATATGGGTATTGAGGATGTATCTTGCCCGTTGCTCTACCTGGCAGCTGAGGATATCTTCCGAACAAGGTGGCAGTATATGGGTATTAGGGATGTACCTTGACTGTTTCTCTACCTGACAGCTGAGGCCATCTTCCGAACAAGGTGGCAGTATATGGGTATTGGGGATGTACCTTGCTCGTTGCTCTACCTGGCAGATGAGGATATCTTCCGAACAAGGTGGCAGTATATGGGTATTGAGGAGGTACCTTGCATATTGCCCTAGTTGGCTCCTCACGCTATAATGGCATGGGATAGCAGTATTGGGCTTTATGTAGCTGCAATGTGCAGGTTGGATCACGTTGAGCCTCAAAGCTTGTATTTAGATAATATAGTCAATTAGACTTTTTTATGATTACACAATATTAAAACATCAATAATATCATGGTATTGTATGCAAATCATGACCGTTCCCCTGGCCGCGAAACCAATACAAGTGAACGCTTTATTTCGCTATGGAAGGAGACCGGCATTGCGACTGGTCACGATTGAAATAAGACCAGCAGCCTCGGCAGTATGCTCCATTTTATAGTCACAAATCTTGCGGCCCACGGAAGCGTCATTTGACACCATTTTTGTAACGTTCTGTGTTTTTTTCCCCACAATGGCAGGTAGTTGGCTGTATAGAGGGCACCAATTGACCTTGTTATATGAACTCCCAGGTATTTAATACTGTCAGGTCAGATCTGAATCCGGGAGTTAATCAAGCATTGGGCAAATTGTGTGGGACCTTCCGACAAAGAGAGAGACATTGTTTTATTCAGATTAATCTGAAAACCAGACATGACACCATATTCTGTTATTGCCGAAGCAAGAGCCGATACAGAGGTGTCCGGGTGTGTGATATATGTTAAGATGTTATGATATGATGTGATATGGCATTTATAATGCGTCTATAGACAAGTGTTGCATCTGCAAACAGGGCAAGATTGTATTTTCCACCTAACTTTTGCAAATATTTCTATGTCCTTCCTCTCACGAATGGTCCGAGCGAAAGGTTCTAAGTCCAGGGCAAAGGGTAACGGTGAAAGTGGGCAGCCCTGCCGAGTTCCACGACTTCCGATACTGGTGATGCCACCCCATTTCCCAGCACTCTTGCCATTGTATTTGTATAAAGTGCTTGGGCACCTGTGATCCATTTCGGTCCCAGGCCTGCCTCCTGATTAACGGAAAATATAAAAGTCCATTCCACCCTGTCGAATGCTTTTTCAGCACCAATTGAAATCAGCGTAGGATAGACATCATTTCCGTTTCCACTAGCCATCAGGTACAACGTTTCTCTAACATTATCTGCTCCTTGTCTTTCTTTTATGGAACAAACCTGATCCCTATGTGCAAGCTTGGGCAGGACTTTACTTAGTCTCTCTGCAAGTATGCTTGCATACATCTAAGCATCTTTGTTGATCAAGGACATATGGGGCGCTAGGAGCCACATTCCATTTTATCTCTACCACCTTTTGGGAGGACTATTATTCTAGCTTCTGTCAATGTTTCTGGAGATCTGCTTGTATTGAGGGTGTTGTTGAAAAGCATTGGCAAGAAGGAAGCAAGTGCTCCACTGTATACCTTGTAAGAAGCCGACGTGTAGCCGTCTTGCACCGGTGCAGACCCTGCTATTTGCCTTGATAGTACTTCACTTACTATAGGAGTATTTAGCAGTGCACTTTCATCCACTATTAGCGTGTGAGGCGTGCGCTTTGCTAGGTATGCTGCAATGCTGTTGTCATCACATGCATGTTCAGTGGTGTAAAGCATTGCATAGAATCGGGCAAATTACCTGGAAATATATAAGGGATTAATCAATGTGTCGCCCCAAACACTATCTATTTTATATACTGCTCTTTCTGCTCTCTGGCCTTTCAGTGCTGCCACCAGTAGAGTGTGGGCTTTTTCTCCTTTTTCCAAAAATGTCTGTTTCAAATAATGGTGCTGAGCCAAGGCCCTCCCCCTCCAAATATCATAACGTCCTTTCCTCGGCTGCTTGACCTCAGCTGACAAGTCTTCTTGCAAATCGTATTCCTCCAACAAGGGGGCTTCTTTTGCTGTAATATCAACGTTTCAAATCCATTTCTTGATCTCTTTTTAGCTGTTTTCTCTGTGATCAGCACGACCTCGAATGGTTACTTTGACAGTGTCCGGGGCTGTGTTAAGAGCGACCTCTCCTGTGTGGTTTCCTCAGGAAGAAATATTTGATCTTTGTGCAAATTGTTTCCTTAAACACGGCATTCTTATGAAGCATAGCATTACATATCCATCTTTTATCAAGCAGTGTATGGGTTCCCAGATTTAACCTTAACCCACACACGTCATGATCTGACCATCCCACTACGCTACTATTTGCTTCTGTGATTGCATCTTCCTGAGCTACATCTATCAGGATATAGTCGATACGTGAATATGTCAGATGTGGTGGTGAGTAAAAAGTGAACGCCTTGCACCATGGATGTGTAGTCCTCCATGTATCTATTAAGTAAAAGTCATGCAAAAGAGAGGGCACATTGTCTCTGTGTGGCACAGCTGGGGGAAGTGCTCCAGCTCGTAAAGAGCCCCGGTCTAACATTGGTTCCAGCGTCGTATCGAGATCCCCTCCACAATCGAGCAATCCCTTTTTCCATGTCTCTAGGAATGTGAAAATGTCTTTGCAGAACGGAAGCTGCTTCTGCTTGGGTGTGTATATCGAGCATGACGTGACCGCAACTGACCCTACTTCCCCATGTATTATTAGCTATCGGCCATTTGTCACACTACATAACCTGAGAATAGGTATTACCTACACAGTCCCACACCCGATGGTTCCGACGCACCTACCAATCGAAACAATACTCACTATGATATAGCTGGATTAGCGCAGCACCAACAAAGCGATTTGGCCCACGAGGAACCAGCAACAACCTAACCCACAGATATACAACTCTAACAGAACCATAAATATCTGAACCAGGATACAGACCCCACTAACCCAACCCTCAATCCTCTGCATACTTAACCCACACAAAGCTACACAACCATCTCTCTCCCAGCAATCCGCACGCACTTTACCACACCGCATCCACAACACATAATCATCACCCACAGCACTCGAGGCCTCGCCCGATCCGATACCAGCACCAAAGTCCAGCACTCAGTGTATACCGAGCTGAAGCTGCCAACAGCACACCACTTCTCCCACTCTCCTTCTCCCCTTCTCCCGACTAACCTAACTGCCCTTCTTGTTTACAGATCCGCCAGAGCGCCTGGGGATCAATTCCGTTGGTGACGGTGTGCTATACAAGTACCTTTAACATAACATAACATTTGCACTTTTATAAATGTGGGTGATCTCTCGACCCATTGATGCTGGGTATAACATTCCCACTCCAGCTTTCTTTGCAGGGCCGGAAACCCAAATGGCTAGAGATTGCAACATGTTCAGTTGTGTGTGTAGCCCATTCAGAGTGTAGACCATGATGACTAGATAATCCGCGTACCTTGGCTACTGAATAACCCCTTCCCCAATCTTTAGGGGACACGCCCTCTCAGTGATCAGGGCAGCAGATAAACCACAAAGGTACAAGTTGAACAGGGTAGGTGCCAATATACAACTCTGCTTCAAACCCGTACCTGTTTGCACCCAATTAGCGGTCAGACCAGATTGATTTAATCGAACCCTGACTCTTGTATTTGTGTGAAGAACAATAAGCTTAGATAAGAGCTCCTTCAGAATCTTCCAATTCTGCAATTTAGCCCCTAATGCATTCCTCACTACTTTATGGAAAGCAGAGCTAAATTCAGTGAACGCAGCATAATGGGCTGCCTACCGATTCTCCATGCAGACCGAATAATGGTGGCTAAAATTAATAGATTGTCAAGAGTACTGCGGCTTTTACTAAAGCCGGTTTGATTAAAGGGCACAGCATGGCCAGTATATGCCATAATTATTTGGTTTATCGCGTGGGCCCTTTTTAAAAACGAACACAAGAGTGCTATCAGTCCACGGAGTAGATAGTCGTCCAGCTTGGCAGATCATGCAAAATAACCCGTGCAAGGCCTCGGCCCAGAGTGAGGGGTTCATTTCTAAGGGATAGGTGCAAATTCCGTGAGGTCCAGGACCCCGTGATGATTTCATATTTTTTATTTATATCTGCACATTGTTTGAGCTGATATCCCCGTTCATGTTTAACTAAATGAATACGAGTATTACCATACTCGGTGGATCCAATAGTGCTTTTTATGTGGGTAACCCTGTCCTCCTGAGAATACCCCACTAATTAGAGGTCGAGTAGACTCAGTGCTAGTCATAAGGGACCAGAAAGCTGCGTGATCTCTGGACTTGGCAGTGGTCGCCAAGGAGTGTCAAAGTGCCTGGTCAATTTAGCGGAAGAACCTTCAGAGACATTTTTGACTCAGTGCTCTTCTTCAACGGATTTTAAAAGTGATTTCAGAGGCAGGCAAGTTCTTGCGTGCGTTCATAAGTATGTCATGTCTAAGATGTTTCTTTTCGCTCTATGAATGTTTTTGTCGAACCTTCGTGTGTGATTAAGATTGGAAACAAGGTTAAACCCTATCGTGTGGTCCTGAATAGTAACTGCGGATTTAGATAACTGAACTATAATAGATTCGTAGTTATTAACTAAGTCCACTCCCCCATGCTCACAGTCATTCAATCAAATCCAGTGTTATTGATTCTGTTTAGTGCACCCAAACCATGTAGTGCGGCAATGTTAGCCTTATGAAGATTACTCGCCTTCCAACTGATGCGCTTCTTGGTGGTGTTGATTGCAATATGGCCAGCGCTATAATGGTATTGTTTGTGTTTGTCCAGGTGTAAGACCGTATAGAGCGGGTAGTGGTCACTTCCATCTCTAGTTAGCTCAGTTATTTCCGCTATTAGGGGGAATGATGCAGCATGCACAAATACATAGTCGATAATAGGAGCACTTTTGCCTGTGACTCTGGTGTAACCGCCAAGACAATCGCCTGGACATTACCTAATTAGCATAGTGAAGCCATATAGATAAAAAAAGGTTGACCCATTGCCCCACCCTTTGATCATTACGTTGTCCAGAGGGTTCTGACCTTACTCCATCTCATCAATGTAAATCGTGGTCAGGTGGAATTCTGGCATTGAAATCCCCACATGCCAGTATCTGTGTGTGGTTACGTAGCTCCAACCAAGTTCCCGCACTCTTGAGTGTGTTGTTATAGTTGTACCTGTATGGCGGAGCATATACATTAATGACTGGCAGTGCCCTTGAAGAGCACCTCATAATTACCCAACTTAATATTCCTGCCAACACATCATCTGAGCTAGAGTCAATAGCCTTGATGGCAATACAATCACAGACACTGATATGAATCCTGAACAGGGTGGGGTGTGACCCTGTGTCACCCGATTGCTGCCATCGGTCCTCTCGAGACAGAGGCCCCCTAGACTAAATGGTTCTTATATAACTAGGAGCCCTATTCAGAAGCTCCACTGCACCACTCATCACGTTGTCTCGCAATTACCACACACCTTGAAAAAGACCCCTGTCCCGTCGAAACACATGTTGGCTGAACTCTACAAGTAAAATAATCACGCTATAAAACAATAAGAATCTTCTGCCAATTTCTACGTACTTAGTAAAGATAACCGACTGTAATTACGCAACCGACCTGGAGCAAGTGTGACAGGTTCACACGCCACCCTGCTCTAACCAATTTCTGAGATGGAAGAGCACCATCTCACATGAACCTAGTCATCGGCAGCAAGATCCCCCATACTGTCTTATGGTCAGCGCTTTGACCCTACATTCTAGTGTTCTGTCATCCTCCAAACTGACAATAAGCCCCCCTTATGCCTACCTTTAGAGCCCTTACTTGGGGGGAGTTCTTGGGAGAGTATAACACCCTTAGGTGGTTATAACTTCCTATATGAGATCATAGGGATGAGGAGGAAGGTGGGAAGGGAAGGGATGGGTAGAGGATAGGTGGGGAGCGGTAGGGAAGGAGTCAGGGGGGATTGATGAGGAAGGGCTTACATTCAGTGTTTGATATGAGGTCATCGGGTGTAGGGGAAGGAGGTGAAGGGATGGGTAGGGATAGGGGGAGCGGTAGGGAACGAGAGACTGGCGGGGGTGGAGAAGAAAGGCTTTCAGGGAGGTGCGGAAAGATGGGTAGGAGGGGGAGGAGCGGAGAGAGGGGTAGGGAGTTCCGGTGGAGGGGGTCCAGGAGTTGGAAAGAGCGGAAACGTGAGGAGGCACAAGGGGCTGGGGGTACATTGAGAAGATGTAGTCAGCTGAGTGGAGAGAGTGGGAGGGAGAGTAGAATGAGAGGAGGGAGGAGAGATACGGGGGGCTTGGTCATGGAGAGATTTATAGACTAGGCAGAGGAATTGAAATTTCAATTGTGAGAGGAATGGGAGCCAGCTGAGTGGTACCTGTGGTATACCAGACAGCTGGTACCATACCAGTGGCATACCACTGTTCCACATGGTATGCCACTGTGGAACAGCTGAAGAATATCTGAGCCGTTCAAGAGCCGTTGATTAGACAGACAAAAAAGCCGTTGGATTTTTAGAGCGTATTTTGTTCTATCCTGTCTCGAATTTAGGTAATCGTGTTAACTTGAGCGTCCTAGTTTCACATGCATCATTGCTCCCAGTCCTAGACGAGCAATTGTGAAGTTGGGAATTATTCTTGAGTTGCTGTTGCTTAGTTATACAGGTTTCAGCTTCTTCCTGTACATACGAATCATCCAAGGTGTTCTACCGCCAGCTTCAGAGATACCAATCGTCATGATTTGCTGTCTCCAAGATTCAAGAGAAGGGGAATCTGACAGGTCCTGCATGGGGTTCCGCCGGTAGTTCCCAATGTCTGTCATAGGTCATTTCTTCATCATTTGCCGGAACTGCAGGTTTTTTAATAGAACTAGAGACCGTCGGGCACAGGTTAGTAGACTGAAGTCTCTCCTTTTATTTTTCCCTATTCTGCCATCATTTTGACCGGAAGTCTTCTCATCCAGATACTCCTGCTTCCTTAGTACGCAGTGTACTTGGCTGTAGGTGGGTCATGTCATGTCCCTGTTCTTTTTGTTCACTTCTTAGGCTTTTTCGATTTAGTTAAAATTAATAAGTTACTCCTTTTCTCACCTTTTATTGGGGATAATTTTCAAAGGTATTTCATTTTGGGAATGCAATAGGTTTTCATGTATAGCCTTAGTTTTTATTCTTAATGTTACTCCCATTTGAGGTAGCCATTACGCCTACAGGTTGATTATTTATGATTGATATATAAAGGTTCTCCATTTCAAGACTGGAAGTGTTCATATTACAGTCATGCGTACCTTGGGCGTCTTTTCTAACCATATTCCTAGCCATGGAGGTTGCAACGGCCATGGGAAGAAGATCAGCCACTTTAATGACTGAGGTAGCAATGGAGGTTGCAATGGCCGTGGGAAGAAGATCAGCCACTTCAATGACTGAGGTAGCCATGGAGGTTGCAATGGCCATGGGAAGAAGATCAGCCGCTTCAATGACTAAGGTGGCCTGGCGCTTGCAATGGGCGTGGGAAGTAGATCAGCCACTTCAATGTCTGAGGTAGCCTTGGAGATTGCAACGGCTGTGGGAAGAAGATCAGCCACTTCAATGACTGAGGTAGCCTTGGAGGTTGCAATGGCCGTGGGAAGAAGATCAGGCACTTCAATGACTGAGGTAGCCTTGAAGCTTGCAATGGGCGTGGGAAGAAGATCAGCCACTTCAATGACTGAGGTAGCCTTGGAGCTTGCAATGGGCGTGGGAAGAAGATCAGCCACTTCAATGACTGAGGTAGCCTTGCAGGTTGCAATGACCGTGGGAAGAAGATCAGCCAATTCAATGACTGAGGTAGCCTTGGAGCTTGCAATGAGCGTGGGAAGAAGATCAGCCACTTCAATGACTGAGGTAGCCTTGGAGGTTGCAATGACCGTGGGAAGAAGATCAGCCACTACAACGACTGAGGTAGCCTCGGCGGTTGCCATGGCCATGAGAAGAAGATCAGCCACTTCAATCACTGAGGTAGCCTTGGAGTTTGCAATGGGCGTGGGAAGAAGATCAGGCACTTCAATGACTGAGGTAGCCTTGGAGCTTGCAATGGGCGTGGGAAGAAGATCAGCCACTACAACGACTGATGCAGCCTTGGAGCTTGCAATGGGCATGGGAAGAAGATCAGCCACTTCAATGACTGAGGTAGCCTTGGAGGTTGCAATGACGTGGGAAGAAGATCAGCCACTTCAATGACTGAGGTATTTAGATCACGTGCCACATTCGTCTGTGGTTTGGAGAGCGGCAACCGCTCCATAGTAGTGTGAGCAAGTTAGTATGAGTAACAGCACTATGTTGTAACTCCTTACAAGTGGTTATTACCTGTGTTGTTAATAGTCGATCACGTGCTTGCATTTGCGTGGTAGAGGATAGCCTCTTGCGTTCCTGGGATTCCATCCTCGAGGTGTTCGAGGTAGTAAGCAAAGTAGATGGACCATGTCCATGCAGGGACTCTTCGTCATTAAGGGTAGAATTCGACGGAAATAGTAAAGTACTGAGTAACTAGTAATTCACTGATGTCTTTCAATGTCACTAAGTAATGCCAATTTCCCGGGGCAATATGGAAGATAGGGTATGATATGATAGGTTATTTATAAGGCGCTTAATACTCAGATGACAAGGAGCACCACAGTATCGATCCCCGGGTCCGTGCTTAGAAAGCTCTGGGCATTAAGCGCGTTATAAATAACCTATCATATCATATCATTTCTCACAGGCAGAACCCCAAATACGAGCGCATTGGGCATGTGCCATACTGTGCACTCTGCTGGTGGTTTAGTGATATACACGGGGCGTGTTGGCATTGGGCATTTCTTGCTTTACCAGCTCCCGCCTCCTTTTTAGTGGGCGAACCATTCCACGGCGATAAATGCCAGCAACCTGTCCTCTCTCCGCCTCCTCCCACTGCCCATCCGCGCACACTGAGGGCTTCTGTTCTGCCTCTGCTTTCACTTCTGCCCCAACCTCCCCTTTCACCCCCTCTCCTCCAGTAGGTCAGGGCCTACTGCCCCCTCCTCCCATCCCATCCCCTGTTGCTTCTCGGGTCACTGACTGCAGCTTTTCGCATCACCGCAGCCCACTCGTGCCCCCCTGCCCTGCCTGCAGCCTCCCCAGCTGGAGGAGAGCTCTCTGGTCATCTCAGCCGCCAGGCAGCCCTCTCGGGCCGCAGCTGAACTCCGGGGGTCCACGCTTCAGCCCCCGAAACAGTGACTAATGCTCCGAGAGGGGGCCCAGTCAGCTGCGCTCTATTGCTATCTATACGCCTATCAGGGAATTCCGGGCCACCCGCTTACACACCGTGTGATCTTGTGAATGAAGGTCTTCTTCCTCTTCCCTTTCCTCTTCCTCTTCTTTCTTCTTCCTTTTGTTCCTTTTCCTTTTCTTCCTTTTCTTTTTCTTCCTCTTTTTTCTTTTTTTCTTTTTCTTTTTCTTGTTCTTTCAAAGAGCTGTAATAAGGTGCGTTGTTATTATGTAAATCACTTGTACTCAACTGATCAACCATGAAAGTTTGAAGGTCTATGTTGTGCGGTGAATGCTCTCAGTCAACGAACACACAACAGACATGTAACAAAGAAAGCTTGCTGGTGTATGTTGGATGCTGTGCATGCTATGCTGGCTCTGTCTGTGCTGGATGTTTGCTTTGTTGCTGGCCATGCAGTGCCTAGCCTGTGTGTGCAAAAACACGCACTGCTGCTGTCCGGCCTATACCTGTTCCCTGTGTGCTGGACGCTTGCACCGCAACTGCCCATGGCATGGCTCTTCTGTGTGTGTTGGAAGTGTGCACTGCTGCTGCCTAGGATTGGTCACCACTCGACTGCAGGGAGACCCACACGTGGGCACATCTGAGGAAACACATTTCCCCAGTTGTGCAAACATTTCCCTTTCTGTTTGCACTATCACCACTATGTGAACTTTGTATTTGTTTTTGTTTACAATGATGTTTATGTTATGATCTTGTCTCTGCTTGGCAAGCAGGAATATTCAAATGCGGGACTTTGCATTTCTGTTTGTCTAATATGTTGTGTACTGTACCTGCAAGACTCAAGCTCTGACAACAAATATTGGTTTGCATTACCTTCATGTCCTACAACCAGTACTGAAAAAGAAAACTAAGAAATTGAGCCAAAAGCCTAGCCAATTTAATAAGGCTATTCTCCAGTTGAATCCGCTACAGCCTACTTCATTGGTATGTGTAGCCCTGCTCTCCTCTTCTTTTGACCTCAGACTGCAGGGTGGCTTTGCATGGCAATTTCTCTACGCCAACCTAAATAGGAAGTCATACAAAACTAGAAGTATGAACAATTCATTACTGGCAGCTCCCCCTCTCTTGTTACACCCCGCTGCCTACACCACACCTGTTCTGTGGGTGATGGGAGCTTGCACTGCTGCTGCCCATGGTGCCCATGCCCAACTGGCCATGGCCAAAAAACAATGATATAACAAAACCTTTGAAATTCACTGAAAAAAAAAACTTAATTATGGTGCAGTTAAGTTGCACAGTTTGAACCCAACAAAACGCTTGAAATTCAGCAGATGCGGGAGGTCATGAGCAGCTTAACTCAGCGTGTTCCCAAGGAAAAAGCCCATGAGCACACCCATATCATAAGAGAAGGGATTCACAATGACATACCAAATGGCATTATCATGGACATGGCACTTTGGGGAACATCAACAGAAGCGCGTCGAGTTAAGATGGCCGTGAATTCCCACATCCGCTGAATTTCAAGGGTTTCATTTTGTTAAATCTGCACAACTTAACTGCACCTTAACTAAGGTTTTTTCAGTGAATTTCAGGGCCTGTGGTAGCGCCCGTGTAGTTATGGTTAAGTTGCTCAACCCATAGGAATAGCACTTATTGGGTGACTTATAACTTTGTTCCCCCTGGACAAATCCTCACCAAACTTTGCAAAAAAAACCTATATGGCCCCCTCGGATTGATTTGGTGAGGTTTCATCTAGGGGGGGTTAAGTTATAAGGGGGGACCCAAAATGCATGGTTTTCCTCATAGACGCGATGAAAATAAAGCTCACGCCTACAGCCCAAACCGCTGGACGGATATTTACCAAATGTGAGGCAGGAGCGGCGGCATGGTCGTGAAAGTGTGCTTTTGTACATTTGGTGTAAATCGGTCCAGTTTAAAAAGGCCAAAAAAAAAAAGGTAAAACAAAATTAGTGACAACTGGATTTGGTCCGTGGACTCACTTCACTATTCGCTCTGCGGACATCCTCCTGGACTCTACACCTCAGACCAGGCCAACTCCATCGCTGCCACCCATCTTCTCGGTCATCTGACCCATGAAGTGGGTGTCAGTTGAGGCTTTTGCCGCCACTTTCTCACTCCCCTCTCCCCCTTTGTCTGACTCGCACCCTGGCACAGCCCTCTCCATGCTCCACTCTGCTATATCTGATACTCTTGATGTTCTTGCCCCTGTCATGAGGATCCGCCTGAAGCCCAAAGCCAAGTGGAACTCCTGGTATGACTCATACCTTGTCACCCTTAAATGCAAGTGTAGGGTGGCTGAGAGGAAATGGCGTGCTTCATGTTCATCCTCTGACAAACTGGCCTGCCGCCTACTCCAAAGACAATACTGTCTCTCCGTCCGCACCAAGAAGAGAGCTCACATACAAGCCTGTGTCTCTCTGGCATCTATCAATTTGGCTGAACTCTTTTAAAATCTGCAAGGGACTGGCCAATCCTGCCATAGTCTCTACCTCCCCTGTCCCCTCCCAGGCCCTCTCCATGGCACTGGCCTCTCATTTTGTCACTAAAACTCAGGACATCCTGTCCTCACTCTCCTCCTCTCACCTTCCTCCCTGCTCTTCCTCTGGCCCTTCCTCAGCCACCTCTTCTCCCTCTCTAATCTCTGACTGCCTGTCCGCCATCTAGGAGTGGTGTGCCACCAATGATCTCTGCCTTAAAGCCAGTAAGACCGAGATTCTCCTCATCTGTACACCCGCTCCCTCCTTTCCTGTCACTCTCTGGCCGGCCTCTCTTGGCCCTCTTCCTGCTCTCACCTGTGAGGCAAAAAACCTCAGGGCCATCTTAAACTCCACCCTCTCCTTCTCTCTTCACATCACAGACGTCTCTAAGAAGTCACACTACCAGGTGCACCTCCTCAGAGGTATTCTTCCTTTCTTCTCCTTCCTCCAGAAGCTCACTGTCTCTAGAGCCCCACTTCTCTCTAGGCTGGACTACTGCAACAGCCTCTTTCTAAATCTGCCTGCTTCTACTCTCCACCCTCTGCAACTCATCCAGGACAGGACTGCAAGACTTGTCCTTGGCCTCAAGCCAGGGATCGTATATTTCCAGGACTGAAATCTCTGCACTGGCTCCCAGTGGCTGCGAGGATTAAGTACAAAACCCTCTGCATTGTCCACAAGGCCTTCTGGGCTTGGGGCCTCAATACCTTCAACTCTCTCTTCCTAAATATCTCCCTTCTCGAGCTCTTCGCTCATCTGCCTTCAACTCCCTCAGGGTCAGTCGCGTCTCTAAGCAACAAGTTTAGTAGTTCCCACTCTGAATGCACTACCAGCCACAGCTGACTTCAACCTGTTGGTCAATACCTACAATGATTCCATGTCCAAAGCTATTGGCAGCATCGCCCCTCTAAAAATGCGAAAAGGGAAACCGAAAGCTCACCTGAACTCTTGGTACACCCCTGAGCTCAAACTACTCAGACAACAAAAAAGTAAACTTGAAACACTGTGGAAAACAGCTCCCTCACTAGAAAATAGAACCAATCTCACTAATATCACCACTCTCTACAAAAATGAGATTATATGTGCTAAAAAAGAATCTTTCAACTCCAGGATAACTCAGGCAGGCTCTAGCACAAGAGAGCTATTCAACATTCTAAAGGGATTAGAAAACCCTAATCCTCCCACAGATATCTGTACTAAGGATAAACCCTGGTGCACAGGTATCCAGAATGCCCTCACCAACAAAATTACGGGACTCCAAACTAAAATTGAAAATAAACGACAAAAACTCACCCATGTTACAACTCCTAGTCCAACCTTACACTCCCCCATTGCCAATAACTCAGGCTTCACCTTCAAAAAGATAACTATACCAGAAGTAAAAAAAAAATATAGCCTCCTTGAAACCATCGAACTGTAAGGGGGACAGCTGCCCTGCTCAAGTCATAAAAGACACAGCTAGGGATCTTTCCCCTTTCATTACCAAACTGATAAACCTATCATTCACTAGCAATGCAGTCCCAAGCAATTTGAAACAATCCTGGGTTCTACCATTGTTAAAAAAAACAACACTCGACCCGTCTATACCTACCAATTATAGACCTATCACCACCGTGCCATTCTTACTAAAAATTATTGATAGAGTGACCTACATACAAATTTTAGATTACCTTGAAACAAACCAATTACTGGGAGTTCGTCAGTCTGGCTTTCGTCCTCAACATGGAACATAAACGGCCCTTGTTGATCTCAAGAGCCAGATTGACAAACTCAAAGATAAAGGTAAGGCTGCCACCCTTCTTCTCCTAGACCTCTCTGCTGCCTTTGACTTGGTGGACCATAAAATCCTTTCCAATCACCTGTCATCGGCAGCACATTTCTCCCACTCTGCGGTCACATGGATCCAATCCTTCCTCGATAACAGGACCATGTGCGTCTTCTCACCGCTAGCAGCGGCCAATCCGATTCCCATCACCTGCGGTATCCCACAAGGCTCTTGTGTTTCGCCTACTTTGTATAATATATTTACAAAGCCTTTATTCGACAAGTTGGACCATCTGGGTGTCACCTACACCAAATACGGAGATGACACCCAGATACTCCTAACTTTATCCCGTAACTACAACTCGGACGTCAGCCGGATCAATGAAGTTTTCTCCATCATTCAGGCATGGATGGCCACACATGGCCTCTGCCTGAATGATGACAAGACTGAATTGTTCCTTGTCGGCTCCCCTAACACTATCCTGAAGCTTAGCCCCAGCTACACCAGTCTCATTATTGATGGAAACACTATTCCTATCGCAAAAAAGTGTAAAAACCCTTGGTTTCTATCTAGACACCAACACCAACCTTTCCAAACAAATCAACATGACCGCCTCAGCTACTGCTTACACAGGTAAGCTGATCAGGGCCTGTAGACCACTGCTATCCTCCAGCAACTGCCTCACCTTAGCCAGAGCACTTATACAGTCTAAACCGGACTACTGCAACGGCTTATATGTAGGTGCAAATAAATCTGTAATCAACAAACTACAGGTCCTCCAAAACACTGCACTCTGAGCTGCTCTTAATATTCCTAGGAGAGAACACATCTCGCCCACTAGAATATCATGTAAATGGCTTTCCATCCAACAAAAAATTGATCTAAAAACTATCTGCCTCACCTAGAAAGCCCTTAATCACCTTGCCCCGCCTTATCTAACCAATAAATTCACCTTAAAACCTGCTACCAGAATCAGTAGATCCACCAACACATTACACCTGATGGTGCCCAAATACACCCTTAAAAGAGCCCGTGGAACCAGCTTCCCGGTTCTAGCCGCCCAACTCTGGAACACTATTCCACTGAACATTAAATCCCTCTCCACCTTTCAACCTTTCAGAACCCAGATCATCACCTGGCTACTAAATAAATAATTTAGGGATCTACACTAGCACTCACTCACCACCCCACCTTCATCTGCCGCTACTAGCTAATACAGCTCCTGTCTCTCTGTGTACCTGTTATTTAATTGCTCAACGCCTTTATCATACTGTTTTCTTGCTATCTGCACCTATTGTATTTTTGTAAACTGTATAAATTCTTGCACATTATTTCTGTAATTGTATATATGATGCACAACTGCTCCAATGTATTACCTGTAACCATATCCTTGAGCGCCCATATACCCCTGGGTCTGGAGCGCTATACAAATAAATAAACAAACAAACAAACAAACTAGTTGGTGGGAGATCTCTTTCCTACGCGTGGGTCTCCCTCTGGAACAGCATCCCTGAAACTTGAGGAGAATCATCTCCAGTTCCGGAAGCACCTCTTTGCTTCTGCTTTTTCTCCTCCTCTGCCCTGCTGATTTCCTAGCTGAAACTGCACTGGTTACCTGGCTACCCTTTGAATTCAGTGCCCATCCCCCCTGCCAGTCGCACACCTGCACTGCCTTCCTGGCAACCCCTGCACCTGGGGACTGTTTTCTGTATCCCTACTGTCCCACTACCAGCACTTGACTCCTGATGCCTGCACTTACCCCTGCACTTGCCACCTGCTGGCCTTACTTTTACTTACTGTTATTTATTCTATTTTTCCCATGTACTGCACTGTCCCCTCCCCCCTTCCCCTGCACTTGCACAATCTGAATGACACCTGGCCAAGTAGGAGTAACTAGTTGTGAACGGGCACCACCACATTTTTTATATAATTCTTTAAATTAGTCCAAACTCAATAAGATTTCGAGAGGGTTGCAAACCCGCTGGAGAGGTGGCTCCGTGAAAGGGCACGCTAAGTAAAGCAAGGGTAGAGACCAAGGACGTGAAGCCAGCAGTGAGGGCTGCACTCCCAAAACACCACTTGGTGGTGAGTCGATTTTTTGTAAGTTCCTCAAAAGTAATAAGAGTTCGAATGCTCTTTTTCCAGGTTTTGAAAAAAAATAAATATATATATATATATTTATACACTTTCAGGTGCTTAGCAGCTATACATTTTTGTCAGTGCAGATGCATTGGGTGAGCTCCTAATGGCCTATGCATTTCAGAATCTAAAGCCTTTGTCAGGGCCAGCTCATTAGATATTCTCATGTGATCCGATTAAACAAATCAACCGGATCTGGATATGTGTTGAAAACAATTACGAGCCGCGGTGAAGCCGCCGGGCAAAAGTTAGTCAAAGAAACAGGTTGCTGGACGCGATGTGGCTCTAGCAACAGTGTGCGATGTATCCTCGAAGGACATGTAGGATCGTTGTCTGTCTTCCCTCTGTTCCCCCTCCCTTGTCTTGTCGCGCCTTGAATCACTTGTGTATAGGCATGTTATAAATGCCATATCATATCATAATGCCAGGCTCGATGTCCGCAGACATCGGACGTGCCCACTGATTGGATGGTGAAAAAAGTGAGCAGCATCAGATATTTTGAAACAATCGCCATATTGGATTCGAGAACACCACCCGTAGTCTGCTGACATTGCGGTAAAAACATATAAAAAACAAAACATTGCAGTTGTCAAACTAATGAAACAATCGCGCCTTGAAACTCTTGTGTATAGGCGTGTTATAAATGCCATATCATATCATATCATATCAATCACTGGGGAGCAGAGGGGTGATGAGGATGGAATGCGATGTGGCCACAAAAAGCCAAAGAACGGGTGGTTTTCCACCTTTGAAGTTCGCAAACTTTTCGGGAGAGCCCAGTAATGTTCAAACATCCCAGCATCCATCCATATTTTTGCATTACAGGGTTGGTGAAAAGCAGTTTTTGGATGTCATATAACTTTGGCACCACTGAATGCAACTATGAAATTATGTGATATTATTCTAGACATGACCTTGAATTGTTCTAATGGTGCTGTTTTGCCAAGAGGTAACAGAATTAGAGGGGGTGGGGGGGTATTTGAAAGGCTTATACATTTGGTGCCATTCCACGAGTCTGCACAAAACATTGCAAAAAGATTGAAGGCTCAGATGTGAATGTTTTTGTAAAGTTTGGTGGGATTTTGTGAAGAGGGGGGCACAATTAGAGGGAGGATTGAACCTTTTTAGATGGCTTATAACTTTGGTGCTGTTTGACGAATGTGTACAAAATATTTTAGAACGTTTATAGACCCAACCTTCAATGTTTGTGCAAAGTCTGAATGGATTTTGTCAAGTGGGAGCTAAGTTATATGACTGTTTTATGTACGTAAATGTTGACACTTTTAAAAAAATAAAACATGGACATATTTGAAGAAAAGTCGTGCAAGGAGCATTGGCAAGGTCCTGAAAGCATGGTTTAAAATGTGTCTGTGTTTTATTTCTTGAAAAGAGTCATAGTGTAGGTAATAAAAATAGTGATATAGTTTTGGTGACTGAGGTATAGCCGGTGATTATGGGCAGTGGCCAGATTGTATGTGTTCTGGACTGTGGCCATGGGCAGTGGCTTGATTGTCTCAGTTAATCTGGCTGCTGGCCATGACCACAAGGGACTGGCAATGGGGTTAAAGTGTGCATGGCCACCAGGGAATGGCTATGTGGTGACGTTTTTCAAAATCGGGATAAGTTTGAATGGGAATTATTTTTTTGCCCGAGCCAGAAATTCTGCCCGTGGCTGCAGCTTGAAGTGCTGTACAGGATTGCATCAACAGATCGCTGTGACAACTGCCGCATACACTCCCTTAAAATGCTCGTTAACAAATCATTTACTGAGGACGTCTAACCAGGTCCCCACGTGGTTACCAGGCTACCCATTTAAATCATTCACCACTTTTATTTGCGACCAAACCTGGAAAAGATATTGGGATTGCATGCCAGACTCATTTCCACAACCTCACAGCAATGACTTCACCACAATCCACACGCCTTGAGAAAGACCCTAGAGGGTCGAAACACATGTCGGATGACTGCTCACAATAAATAAAGCACCAACAATGTTTTTTAAGACTGCTTTATTATGACAACACCGATGCTTGAGAAGAGACTCAGCTCTTGCGAGGCAGGATTTATCCGATGAACGGGCAACTAACAAATTGCAAATTTGACTAATTTGCAAACCGATTAGCCCTGATTGAAAAAGGCGAGTCTGTCGCCGAAACACGTGTCTTCATAAGGGCACCCTGAATATATTTCTTCCTTCTACAATCACTGTGTGTGGAGTCTTATTGAACTTTGGCGCTGCGTTTTAGGTGGAGAAGGGGTGCCTAGCCCCTATATGTTGCATATTATACCGGAGTAGGGGGATTGTCTCCGTTACTCCACTGGGCAGCTGACACCCATTCTCTAGCGCAGGACACTCATGGTTGATACCACAAGACCCCCCAATGTACATAGCTTGTTATGACAATAGTTACTTATTGAATAACTCAGGTCTGAGGTGAACAGGGCTCACTCTCCTATTCGAAACCTAACACTTGAAGAAGGAAGGTCACCTTCACAAAGTATTCCCATCACCTGCAGTAGGGTGATCTGTTTAAAGTACTTCATGAAGCACAGTGATCTACCCATTCTACCACCCAGCAATTACTTGATAATTGTGTACTTTGATTTGATTTTTGGGGCATGAATGGGAAATAAATATTTGCTTGCGGCTACAGCCTGAAATGCTGTACAGAATAACAACAAAGCTGCGTGTGCAGCATCAGTAAGGACCTGAAAGCATGCTTTTGCAAATCTGTTTTGTGTTTTACTTTTCCAAAGTGTCCAAATGTAAGCACAACAAGTAGTGATATATGTTTGGTGCATGGACAATGGGCCTAGCCCTTGACAAGGATGAATGCCTACACTGATTTACTTATTGGGGCGTGCGGCATGGCCGAAGATCTAGGTTTAAATGGGAGAAAAATAAATCTGCTTGCAGCTGTAGCCCGGAGTGCTGGACAGGATTGCAGCAAACTTGCCTGAGGAGCATCAGTAAGAACCTGAAAGGATGCTTTTGCAAATCTGTGCTGTGTATTAAAAATAGTGATATAGCTTTTCTGCTGTGGGCAGTGGACCTGGCCCTCGTCAAGAACAAATGTCTACTCTTAGCCTATTGGGGAATGCGGCATGGCGGAAGCCCATGCCCCATGGATGATGGAGACTGGCCATGGAAGCCATGAGCATTGGCCATCGGTTACATTACGAGGGTGTAGTGGACACTGAACTAGGATGCTGGGTAGGTGCAGTGGATAATATAATGGGGGTAGTTTGGTGGGGCTGGGGTCATGGCCGAGCCTCATGCCCTAGGCAATTGAACAAAGACTTGCATCCCCAGCATGCACTGTTGATAATGATACACAGAAGTATGCGTTGCAAGAAATATGTTTGTTAAAGGAGGTATATAGTTGTTTAATATATGTTAAAAGAGGAATTATTAATAACGTATATATAGTGATGTAACATTATGAAAGATTTTCACTTATAAAAACATATTCAATTGTCAGAAAAAACGTTGTTAAAGGGAAGTTACGGTTAAGCTGTACCCCACCTTTGGGACTCCTGTGCCCCGGCAGTTACCTAGTGGCCTCCCTCATTGGCATCCCTTGGCACTTCCCTCCTGGGCTCCCATGAGCACTTGTCCATCCATACTGTTCATTTTATTTATGCACTTCTGTCACTGCACAATGCATATCTGCATTTATAGGAGCACTATGTACAGTTTTGTGGTTTAAGTTTGGAAAATGTGGATGCAAGAGATCTGTAGAACATTGCTAAGTGGCAGTTGGTGGGTGGAAGTTTAATATGGTGGTAGGCTATATGTAGAGTTTGTTTAAGGGATTGGTGGATACATGTGTGAATGGTTTAAAGCAGACAATGAGGGAGTGTTACAAACATAACAGTAAAACGAGTAGAAGGGTTGTCTTGTGGGATGGTGTGCATGGGCAATCCGGGTTTTCTAATAAGGCATGGGCTCGCCAGGGGAATGCAGAGACTGTGGATATTTATAAACAGCAATGGATCATGGTTTCTATTGTATACTAGAGAGAAGAATTTCGGACAGAAAATAGTTCCTGTGCTTTTTTTCTTTTTATCTAGGATACAATTGTCCTTTCTTTCCATTAGCATAGTAGGCAATGCTAATGGGAATGTTGGAGAATCTTATTGAATTTGAATACTTCACTGAAAAATGTAAAGTAGATGGAGTCTGTAAGCTTTTTTTTGTGTGAAAGGTGGTTCCTAAAGAAATCTTTTTTAAATATATTTTTTATTTTTTATTTTTATTGCAGGAGAGGCCAGAAAGTAAGTTAGGGAGGGAAATGAGGGAAGGGGCTCCAAGCACAAATATGGAGGGGTAGGTGGACAGGGGAACATGTAGCGTGTGTTTTACATTTAAGGTTGGATGCATTGTTTCTCAAGCTCCTTGACTACAGGTTCAAAAGCACTTTGAAATTGTTACCCCTTGCAGAGTGGGGTGTTGCAGTATATACAGAGTACGGTTGTCTTTGAAAGATATGGATCAACAGCCTCTTTTATTGCTTGCAAGGTGGCTGGTGGAATTTTGTGTTCTGCAGAAATAGGCTGTGTGGTTACAGGATTGGTTGAGTAAGATGAGGAAGACAGCCTACTACTTCCTAAGAAAGAAACAGCCTTTCTGAGAGCATTGCAGTGGTTGTATTTGGTGTGGCGGCGCATGGAAGTGGTCCCGTAGGAGTACTAACCAGGTATTCCGCGACTGAGTACAGTGTTGCACTCAGTCCATTTCACTTTGGTAGCTTTAAAAAAATGTGATGAATTAATGTTGTTAAAGGGACGTCATGGTTACAAGTAAAACCGAAAACCCTCAGAAATTCACCAGTTATGGTAACCTAAGCAACCAGAACTCATGCCACCACCGTGCACTGCTAAGACTAACACCCAGGATATCAAAGATGACATCACAAAAGTCATTGATGACACCACTGATTACATCACATGTTAAATTAATTTTAATAAACTGTCCCTAAAAGGGGTTGTGTTTATAATGTTGGTAACAAGATGTTAGGGGTGATTGGGAGACCTATCATGAACTACTTAATGTATTATATAATGTAATCATGTAAACAAATCATTATATTCTAGTGTTGTTGTTAGTAGAGGAACATAATCATACCTACATACAGACAGTGGCTGCAGCATGCATCATAGAATTACAATATTATTAATCTGGTAATTTCCGATAGTAAAATAATAAATGTTACCTTATGAGAGTTTTGAGAAATGTTAAACATGGAATAAATAGTTGGCAATTGAAAACATATCACACACTTGTGTTAGTAGAACAAATGCCTATATAACCCCACAATGCACACAAATTAGAGGCACATACAGGGAAACTAAAGTAAGGAAGAAAGAAAGAACAGCACCAAAAAATGACAATAACATTAGAGTTAATCATCACATACACAAATTAATTGTGTGTTTGTGACGTGCTTATTGTCCCATGTATGTGCACTATGAGCTCGGATTAAAGTATAAGGAAAGTACTTTAAATAACATATACATGGGTAATGTGTAGCTATATACAGCCTCATTACGAGTTTGGCAATAAGTGGTAAAGTTACTCTGGTACCGCCAACTCTACCACTATGCCAAATTACGGGTTTGGGCATGGAGTGGAGGATTTGCCTCAAGGAAAATCCTGGAGGTTAATCCCCCAAATCACAGCCGAAAAGAATTGCTGGAACCAAGGCCATGGCTAGTGCACCCCAAAGAAAGCTACTGGTGCAACATGTACAGTGGCCTAAAACCATGACTAGTGGTCCTGAAAGAAACCTCGTGTTTTAAAATACACAGTGGGCACTGCCAAAGCTGTGCTCTCTGGACAGAGCTGAACGCCCTGGCTAGTGAGCCCCAAAGAAACCTATAGGTGGGACATGTACAGTGACCACGGCCGAAGTTCATGGCTACTAGGCCCTAAAGAAACCTTGTGACGTATCAACTTCCGGAGCATCAGTGGTCAGTGGTGAATATCAGTTTCTAAACCATCAATCAGCCCCACGCCTCTAGTACACCAGAGGGATCCAAACAGATTGGAATAACAAGCAAATTATAATCCTCCTTTTCGGTAATGTGGACGGAACGGCAAGCTTTTCTCCAAAGGTCGAGGTTCATTGGTTAGTTGCAACACAGTGAGAATACAATTATTACCCATTGAACAAAAGCGACTGTCCAGTCAACGTTGTATTAAAAATATTTACTTTATTTATATCACAACAGACAGTTCTAACAACACTACGAAATACAACCCACCCTGTAAAGGAATGCAGACGACAGACAGTATCAAAGAAGGAAAAGGGATGCACTCTGAATACTGAAAGGAGGGGAGTCAGTATGGTTAATAACCACCATAGATTGTTAAGGTTTCTTGGCTTCAGCACAAAAGGAGAAATGGGTCTTAAGATGTCTCTAGGGGCCTTCTGGGAGGACCAGGGGGACAGAGAACCACAATGTACCTTGTCTGTTTTTTACATCTATTTTTTTATTGTTATTTGGTAACAAGTAAGCTTTAACAAACACAGAAAAATAAAATACATACAATAATCCACTTAAAATAAACATTAAGAGAAATTAAATAGAGCAAAGATTGCAAAATCATGCTAAAGGAACATAGTGCAAATGTCCATTATGTCGATGTACCTTGTGCTGCAGGTGTTCTTGGTGCTTGACAGGGTCGAGTCGGATTCAAGGCATTTTGCAGGCTTCTGTGACAAAGTTTGAGATGGGAGTGGCTGCGGGTACCAGGTAGCACAAAGGTTCGGCGAGCAAAGCTGGACAAACGGTTGCAGGCTGGCCGACACGGCGGCTCAGAGTCAAGGTATTGGTGTATGTGTTGATCGGCAGTTCTGAGGTACTGGTCGAGGTGTCTCAGATATCTTTAAGCAAGAGCCACATGATAAGGGTCAGCGTTGCCACCGTCGGTTGCATTTCGAGGAACTCAACTGGCTCGAAAATGTCCTTCAAGACGCACGGTGGTAAATACTCATCGAGTCACTTCTTCTGGCTTCTTCAATGGGCTTGTGTCATCCTTTAAGGCAGATGACCCAAAGCTGAGGAGTGTTTGCAGGCCACTGCCTTGTCTTTGGTTGTAGGTTCAGAGACCTTCTGGCACTCCCTAGCCAGGAAGCTTGCTGCAGAGCCTAGAAGGACATGCTGTGTGCTGGCTGGGTACCGGTTGTGGGGCAACTGGAGGGTCCTCTGAGTTCTGTATCTCCCTCTGTTCGCTGGGAGATGTTTAAGGGAGGGATCTTACTTCCCTCTTTGGTTATCCTCGCCTTCTTTCACTGGCGGAAGGTGCAAGGCAGACTGTACCTTCAGCCAGTGTCCAAGGGTGAGTACTTCTTTGTTACATCTGTTGAAGCCTTCAGATGATCTGCCAAAAGAGGGCTCAGCCCTCTTTTAAAGCCAAATGGGCCACAGTGATTGGTGTAGGCTAAGCCTACATTAGTGAACCAATCCTGGGTTCCCTGCCAACAATCTGTTGTATGCATGAGGTCATAACCAGAGTGCTTTGCAACAGGAAAGGTAAAAGGGTGAATACAGGAGCAAGATGTGCCTCAGAATTTAAATGGCAGAAAGATCTCTGGGCTCACTCGCTTGTGCTACCACCCATATTCCTGTATTTTGTGTTCAAAGAGTCTCTCTGGTTAATGGTCCTGCCTGCAGGGTCCCTGTTAGCATGTTTCCTTTGAAGCTCCGGCAAGACCAGACTCTCTGGCTCCTGCCAAATACGTTCTTGAACCTTATGAACAGTGTCCCCCTAGCGGGGAGGCCTACTGTAAACAACAGACCCAGACATGACATTCCACTGTCATTGATATTGAGGGTGGGACCTGGCTTCAAGTTGACATAGTTACATATGAAAGGATGTTGGGCTTCCTTTCTCCTTTGTTAACCTTTGCAGCCATGCCTCATGTGGGCCTTTTTGAAGTACCCTCTATTGGTATGGTAATCACTGCCACCACCTGCAAGGCCTAACAAAACAAACAGGGTGGTTCCATGGAGCCTTTGTCAGTTAATCACGCTGACCATTGCCGGGGGACAGCTGATCCTTGCCCTTCCTGGAGATGACATTGTGTATTCCTAGCTGTCACATTCCAACTAAATATGACAAGGGTGGATTGCGCCTGTAGGCTGTGTCCATGCCAGAATACATGTGTCTATGCTTTTGTCATGGTGTGAGCATACGAACATTTGTGTGGATTATCCCCATACATTTTGGTGAGGTTGATCTAACATCATTCAATTTAATGAAACATTTAAAAAAAGCCCAGGCGAGCGCACACCCACCATGCGGACAGTCGAATAACTCGCAAACCTATTGGTGCAACATGTAGAGTTCGGCCGAGGCCACTGGCCAGGGCCTAAGGCCATGGCTAATGGGCCCCAAGAAACCTATATGTGGAACATGTATCGTGGAAAGGGCTGAGGTCCAGAGTTAGTGGGCCCCAAGAAAACCTATATGTTTTATATTATGTTAGGCGTATTTGTAAAGCGCACGTTCACTTAAAAGGTATCTTGGCACGAGGAAACGCAACAGAGAGGCTCGGCCAGGCAGTATTTTCAAAATAGCAGGGTTTTATGCTGATGACAAAACTGCAAATGATTCACAGTATGTCTCAGACCAGTAGGGAGATAATTCCAAAGCCTACTTAAAGCACTGAGAAAGCTCACCCCCCACCCCACCCTCTGGCGGCATAATCTAGGGACCACGAGTAGACCCCAATTACTGGAGCAAAGTTCTCTCGCTGGTATGAAAGGAGCAAATTTCTCCTGCAAAAAGACAGCACCCACCTGATAGTGGGGCCAGTGGACTAAACAAAGAGATGAAAAGATTTTATTTTTTTTATCACCGGCAGCCAGTGCAAAGATCTCAAGACCGGACTGATGTGGGAGCCATAGGGGTCGCCGTAGCCACGCTAGCCACATGATTCTGTACCAGCTGAAGACGATGGACCAAGCCAGCGGGCTGGGCTAGATACAGAGCATTGCAATAATCTCAAGTGAGGCAGTTACCACAGGATGCATGTGCACAGGCAGAAAAGGCAGAACCTTACAAAGGACCTTCAATAAGAAGTGTCCTGTCTTAGTTACTACTCACCTGATGGCCCATAGAAAGAGAAGGAGAGAAACAGTCGCCAACATGTTTCACAACTGTCACTGGAGTAGGGAAAACACCCAGTGAATCAGGCCAGAAAGAAGGAGCAAGTATATGGAACATGTACAGTGGCCATGGCCAAAGGCCATGGCTAGTGACCCTTTATAAAACTATGGTATACCAAAACCCTTGAAATTCACTGAAAATCTTTAGTTAAGGGCAGTGGCGTGTCCAAGCTCATATAAATGGGAGGGATGGGGGGAGGGGCAAGTGGGGCACTGACTTATTCAGGGGTGACATGAAGTATGAGCGCACACACACATAATGATCATAGTTTAGGATAATGGTGTGGCACATGGGGTGCCCAATCAGATTCCATGGGTAGTACGTGCCACCCCAGGCCACTCTCTGGACACGTCACTGGTTAAGGGACAGTTAAGGTGATCAGATGTAAAGCAACAAAATCCTTGAAATTCAGCAGAAATGGGAAGTGATGATCATCTTAACTCGGCATCCCCCATGTTGCAAAGCCCATGAGCACAAATCCTTAACAGAAAAGATTCTCAATGACAGACAAAATTAGAGGCCGGAAAGATGGCTCAGTGGGTCGAGCGCTCCCTGCTGCAATCTGTGTGTGATCTGCAGTTTGCAGGTCTGAATTCTGGCAAGGCCAATTCAGCCTTTCTTCTGTCCGAGGTTGATAAATGAGTACCAACTCCGGTTGGGTGATATTGTATTTATATGTGTTCTATGTAAAGTGCTTAGGCATAAGCGCTATATAAATAACACATCATTAGATCCTACGGATCATCAATGGGGGATGCTGAGGAAAGGCACCCGCTTGCAGATTTTGACGGCAGCACCGGCATAATGGTGCTGGTGCTACCGTCTTCCCCATTCCCATTGAGTCCTATGGGACTCAAATGGGAATGGGGAGTAACGTTTTCCACAAAAACTGCACAACTCTGGCGCAGTGTTACAAACTTGGCGACTTTCTTCCTATATTTAGCGAGAAAGGCCAGCCCCCTAGCGACTTTCTATTAAAAAAGCATCTAGTGAGAAATCTAGCTACTTTTTTCGATTGTTTGGAGACTTGCGTCATTTATGCAAGTTTCCAAACCAATAGAAAAAAGTGTTGTCATATGCCAGTTTTCTAAAAGGAGTAATGCAAAAACACACCATGAACCTAAAAGGGAGGTGTTAACTGTTAATGATAATAATGTGTGCATGTGTTTCAGCAACGAGTGTTCTTCCGCCAAGGTGTTAAGTTGACAGTGCGGCAGGTAGCTTGAAGGCAGAGAAGAAGACACAGGGGTGTGGTTAAGGGGATGGACCGAAATGAAATAGTTAAAAGGAGAGGGGCCACAGTAAAAGCGAAAATCGTAGGGGGCAAGAGTAGGCAATTATGTAAATTAGGCAATGATGTCATTTAGCTACTTCTGGTGACTTTTAGGGCAGCCAATAGCAACTTTCCTCACTGAGGAGTTGGCAACACTGCTCGGCGGCAGCCTGCCGTTTTTACCAGCATGGCTACCGCCGGAGTTGTAATGCCCTATGTGTGTTATCTCTGTGCTCAAAGCTCACAGGGGTGCTGTCCACACAATACTATACGATGGGCCTCATTACACGGTAGGAGGTAACCATGCTGCTATTAGCGGCATGGCTACACCCTTACCGCATACCGGGTCCGGGTAGGCGTATGGGACTTACCGGGTCATTTCAACCTTGGAGGACTCGGTAAGTACCCATTCTGAAAACCATTTCCCATTCGAGCCCCCACAGGGCTCAATGGGAATGGGGAAGGAGCTAATAACGGTACCGTTATTAGCTCTGAAGTCCCTTAGCGGGTCCCATCCTTAACGCCTGGTCAGAGCAGGCGTTAAGGACGGGACCCGCTGAGGGACCTCGTAGTAGGGCGCTAAGGGATTACGGGCACCGGTGCCATTATCGGTAATCCTTTAGCGCCTACCGTGTAATGAGGCCCTATGTGTGTTGAAAGCTTGCATTGCAGGTGTGTGTGTGTGTGTGTGTGTGTGTGTGTGTGTGTGTGTGTGTGTGTACCCCCAGGCTGGACGGAGGGAGGGGCAGCGTATCCTGCTAATGCCCGCGCGGTAGGCTTCTGTGCGATATATCTGCTGTTCCTACTCTCAGAATAAAAGGAGGGATGATATCATTCGTATTATGTTAGGTGCTTCCGTGAATAGTAAATTCAGGAATAAAGCTCCTCAATCCAGTTATCTAGACATGCAGCACTATGTGAGCAGCCAAGCACCCAGGGCTCTTTAAGGAAACGTGGAACTTTCTGGAGGAGTGAAGGAAGCCCTGGCACAAGGAAGCCATTGCAGAGCAGGCGCCTGGCAGGGTGGCCTTCTAACGGCACCTGGCACACCCAAGAGTTAGAAATGCACATGACTCGCGACTGCCAAACGTGTGCCATGCAGGGGGAGAGCAAACTGATCATGGCTACTACATGCCCCATTGGCCCGTAGGACCTCGTGCTGTTTCAATCAGAACACGCCATGCCACGCCCATGCCATACTAAGGATGAGAGATGGCTCTGCCTGTGTCCAAAAACGAATATTATTGTTCTTTCCCTGTGTATACAGAGAACACATAATCATTTCTAGGTGAGTAATACACGTTGTGGCAGTTGTTTCCACACGACAGTTCACACCTGCCCACGTCTGACTTGAAACCGCCTTGCGTTTCCAGGTAGCCCTCTCTCTGTAGGCCACCCTTGCCGAAGTCATCGGAAGAGCAGCCCAGCTGGCCCTGCCCGCTCGAGCCGATGCTCTTACCCTTCCGATGGCTGCCTGAAACCGCACAGTTGCAGATCGGTGGCTGTGTGTGGGGAGTGGCGGGCGGGCTGAATGCAAGCTTAGTCACAGCCATGCCAGGACTTTATTTAACTGCTCATCGGCTATGACTTCACTTAGAATTGTATGTGTTCTGTATTATTAAACCGGGATAGACTGGGACCCTCTAGATAACCATGACTTCTGCGTTTGTTATGGTATTTTATACAGCGCTAACATGCTGATGCTTCCAAGCACTTTAATGCGCTGCTACTTGCTGCAGTACCAGAAACAGGCACAGTTGTGACTGGGGTGGTAAAGAGACCCTCTGAGCTAATATAATGGCACATAGGGCACCAAAAAGGGACCCTGACAAGGGTAAATACCAGCATTGGTGGGCCACCACTATTTGGCGGGGAGGAGGGGTGTAGACTCCTGGGTTTGGAGGTGCACACCAGGGTGTATAAAGAGGAATCCTAGCTGCCTACGCGTTGATGCACTCTATGGTGTGTTCACCAGGCACCTGGAGTCTTCTGAGGCCAATGCAGCCTCTGGGATTGCTGGGCGCCATTTTGAAAAATCTCTAGAGTTTCCACAAAAAACTCAGTCCACTGTTGCTTGCAGAATGACACTCCAGGTGTGTGGGGTGAAATCACCCCTAGATGCCATAAATTAAAGGCCAGAGTCAGTGGGGACTGGCCCCTAACTGAAAGGCCTGCGCAAAAACAGTGTGGAAATGAGGCCCTGTACTTTCAAAGCAAAAATTAGTGAAATTGGGCCTCAAAACATTGAGATGCATTAAAATGCCAATTGCCTGGCATAAGGGAAAGACATGTGGCAAGGTTTGCAAAGTTATTGGAGAGCTAAAGTAACATTCTCAGAAACAGCAGGGCCCTGAATATACTAAAGATGTGTCTCAAGCCTTTGCAGCAATATGAAGCATTTTACTGTGAAAGAAACAAATGCATGAATATTCGTTTTTCCCTTTAAACTAAAATATGCTTGGTTAAATGTTTGCAAGACTTTCAAAATATGAACTTGATTTCTGTCATACTGGGATGCTGAACTGGGTTTAAACTGCTGCAGTAAAACAAAGGCCTTTAACAGCTAAAACTAACAAAATGACATTTTGTTTTGCCTTCCAAGTGACAATCAGCAAAGAAAAATGTTCACCAAAGCCACTAAAAGTGTTGTTATGAGGTCTTGCATAACAGCTGTATGTAACGGATAACTTTGTGCAATAACACTTCTACATGATTAAAATTATGTGCATTTCAAGAGCTTATTCAAAGGCAAAATGTGAGCTAAAAAAGGCAATTTCAGTTGAGGAGGAAAGGCTTTGGGCTGCTTGCGATTTCCTCACATGTGGAACTAAATTCCCCCTTTAGGTTGTCCTGGAGACCAAGAGAGGCCTATAAACTTCAAATATGAGTGCTTCCCTTACAAATAAGACCTAAATACTTGTAGAGATCAAATTTGTGGTATAGACAAGATAAAGACAGTTGTGCTCTCCAGTTTTATGACCCCAGGCCCCACAGGCAGCAATAAAACTTGCCTTAGTTGGCCATTAGCTCTTGGAATGGGCAAGGTAATCTCAACATAGGACCCCTCTTGACGTCACAGCCAGAAACAGGGGCTTGCAAGGGTGGGTGCCTGGGCCAATGAGTGGTTTAACTGTCCATTGTTTAAAATGGGAGAAATAGTTTTCATTGTGTAAAATAAAAAAAATATTTACCCCACAATAGTCCTTTTGAGATTTCTGGAAAGGCATCAGCTAAACCCCCCTGGGGATCCCAAAACAATATGTGTAAGGTAAACACAACTGAATGTATTCAGGAAAAGGTGATAGGGGCCTTATTGTGTTTACCAGTGATGCAAAAATGAGATATAACATGTAAAATATGATTCATATGCCACCCATCCAGGGACACATTTGTCACTGCTATAATTCTGGAGTAAATGAAGAAAAACTGTAGCTCTGCACAGGAATCGAGAAACAAAGTGGTGCGTAAAGCACAGAGAATTGATTACCCCTCACTACTGCGACCTTAGGGATAGTAGAGATTGAGCGATTATCTTCACACACACATTAACACATCCATACTAATGTTACCCAAGTAAACATTACAGTGAGACTTCTTAGTGCAGAAAGGCATATTCAACAACCCAAGTAAGAAAAAATATGTATATCACTTTAATAATAAATGTTAAAAACAGAATATATTCATACATTAGTGCATCATCGACATGATTTGGCCAAAACCCAGATTTCACACTTGAGAAAATGTCCAATCTGGGTTTTGGCCGAAACATGTCGACACTTCACATCTCTAATAACGTCTAAACACAGTCGCGATATTTGAAAGTTTTTCATGTGAAAGAAGGATTCATTAATTTTCCGCTTTTTTATTGTTCAGACAGATGTTTATTGTGTTTTTCTTCTGATGCACTGATGTATGAATATATTCTGTTTTTAACATTTATTATTAAAGTAATATACATATTTTTTCTTACTTGAGTTGTTGAATATGCCTTTCTGCACTAAGAAGTCTCAGTGTAATGTTACTTTGGTAACATTAGTATGGATGTGTTAATGTACGTGTGAAGATAATCGCTCAATCGCTACTATCCCTAAGGTCGCAGTAGTGAGGGGTAATCAATTCTCTGTGCTTTACGCACCACTTTGTTTCTCGACCACAGTCCCCCTTGAGAATTGTTTCCCCGAAAACAAAAAATTGGGATTTTGCCCTTTCCTTGTATTCCTGCTCTGCACATGAATGACATACAAACTCCTGACTAGTGTCATTTTACTCACCGAAAAATACAGTGTTAGAAAATGCATTCATATGTTTCAACATATGGTGATTAAGGGCACTTGTCATGCAGTAAGATTTTGATGTCCCTGAACCAGACCAAGCACCCTGTCATATAAAGATGATGGAGTGGTCTCCTCCCCTGGTGTCCCAAAGCACTCCCACATTTTCCAGACCTATCAGCACCCAGATGGGAGGGGACTATTGAACATTAACCAATCCCTTCTGCTGGAACGATGACATATTATTGATGTAATTTGCCCTATAAATAAGTAACTGTGTCTTAGTTCAGGACTCTTTCCACCAACCCCTGAGATGATCCACTGCCGGAATCTGAAGCAACATCCCAGCACTGGCAGGGAGGCCTAATATTTCAGAGGAGCCAGGAGACTCAGTTGCTGACTTGGGACCCTTGGAGGAAAGAGGGAATCCTTAACTGATCCCATAGGTTGTCCCGGCAGTGGTGCTCTGGCGCTCTCTGATGTCTAGCACAGACTTCTGCTGTGAGTAGCAATACCCCAAGCCATAGATTGTGTATGCCCTATATCCTTTCAGCATTGCCTTAGAGATTTTCCTATTGAAAATCCCCTCCCCATTTGCCTGCATTTCAGCCATTGCCCCATGGAAGAATCCCCATTTGTGTAAACCCTTAGTGTATTTTTCTAAGTATATCAATTAAATTCCCCATTTATTTCACAGGATTTGTATTGTTGGAAATCGAAACCAACCATCTTTCCCAGTGTATTGTGACTTGGTATTGTCATAAAGTATAATGTGTGGCCCAAAAGAATTAATCCCCTTGTGATATTAGAAACAAATGTGTCCCTGTGTTTAAATTGTGCACTGCTAAACACATTTCCATCTGCAGCTGTATTTTCCCCTTGCATCTATCATCCCAACCCAAAACCGTTTTTCCTCTGTTACCCCATTTCCTAGAGCTTGCCTGTCAGTTTAAGCATCAGTAAAAACAAATTCCATTTGCATTTTCCTTTTCATTGAAATTGTGCTCAACATCCCAAAAACCAAGTTTCCCTTTATGTCCCTTTTTCCCCATTGTGAGGTCAAAACGAATGTTCATTTGCCTTTTCTTTCCCATTTACCATGTGTTGAATATCCTAAAATCGATTTCCCTCTTCTGTGCTGATTAGTATTCTGTAAAGCCTGGCCTATCTTTTAAGTATCAGCAGTACAAATCCCCTTCTGTTCTTTCCCACAGTAGTTGTGATAAATAATGAAAAACCCATTCTTCCATTGTGCGCTAAAAACAAATGTTCCCGTTCTTTGCTCCCCATATTGTTTCTGTGAAAAACATCCCAAATCTGATTTTTCCCTTGTGTTCCCACTCCTTTCCACCACCTTCCATCCAAAACTGATAAGCCTATTGGAGGTTTGGGTGGGTGAGGGTTGCTAGGACTCAAGCCTCATTTTGTGTGCATGCACTTTAGTTTGTTTGCATTCATTTTCTTGGTGTTTTTTGAACTGTGCTCTTGAACTGTGCTTTGATGATGGTGAAAGCAGTAAAAGTAAATGATTGTACTGTATTTTTTGAGTTATCTCAGTTTGCTGCTTGACCAAAACAGATATTTGTCTTTGTATTGCCATACCATTGGTGGCTGATGTAAGCTGTTAATTCTAATTTGACATTAAATAATAAATTAATAAATATCTTATTGATACACACCGGCCTGGTTCCTCGTCCATTGTGACACAGGGTGTTTGTGGAGGTTGGGTGCGCGACGTGTTGGGGGCCTTTTCAAAATGATCCACAGTATAAAAAATCACTTACTCATTGTAAGTGAAGGAAATCCCTGGCCTGCGGGTGCCATGTAATAAATTGTGACAGGTGCTGAGGGAAAAGAACAGCACTCAGAGCTCGGATTCTGGTAAGTGCAAACTGGGGATGGCGAGCTTCTTATGTTCAGCTGTCCCGCTGTGGAGAAGAGTTTGCAAACATCTTCACTCTGCTCCAATCAAGGCCTTCCTAGGTATTCCTTGACCCTTGGTTGCTTGACAACTTCCTACACCCAAACTGTATTCTATCTGCTGCTTAATGTAGATTAAGTGGAGCGAAATGTGACCGGCATCCAGAATGGCTGTGGAGAACAGAGCACAGTTTCTGCTCCACACTTGCCAACATTCCTTCACTTTTGGCATTTGCTAAATTTTGACCAATTCAATATTGTTTGCTACACTGCTCTCTTTTTAAGGAAAATAAGCTATCACAACATACTTCAACACTTAGAAGGGAATGGGCAGAAATTCCTGTGGCACGTGGGTGCCAAGAATCCCTATATGTAAATTGTTTGTTTTCACAAGATTAAGGTACATGTACACATCTAAAAACCAACGCTTGCCATTTGTGCACATGCTCGTGTTTCATGGTAACCAGGCTTTATCAAGGCTAGTATAATTATTGTTCTGCTCTTTAGTACAGAATTCAAACCAATAATTCAAATAAATTGCAACATTGTTGTGATGATGCAGATGAATATGTCATTACCACTTTCTGCCCCACCACCACCGCAGTACCGTACAGGTCAGAGACATTACAGATTTAGACAAGCCTTACCAGCTATGAACCTTGGGGTGGTCGACGATATGAGTTAAACTGATCTCCATGAAACAATATGCTGAACTAAAGTGAATGTACATGCATACTGCCATAAAGGGTTAGTTAGATTGTGTGACACAAGGACTAAAAGTAGTTTGTAGAATGCACACATAGTGTGCAGTATCAATAGTACAACACAGTTTAAAAGGACAGGAGGTTCCTGTGTATCAAGAAAGGGACTCACTATACCGATAGGGCAGTTGGATTATAGATAGATAAGATGCTGAATACGCAACAGGGGCATCAGCATATGGCAGACGTACAAGATGAATAGACGTGGCTGTAGGTCGCAAATGTGATAAAAGCAGCGTAGCCATTTTCCTAACCCAGAAGCTCTGGCAGGTTTCAGAATTAGCAAGGCCTCAGAGCCCAAGGGGCTGAATTTATAAAAACACACATATTTCATGCAGAACCCAGACAGTAGCTCACAGCCTGAGCCAAGGTCAGGAACAATGAAGGAAGTGATAGATAAACGGAACACAGGCACGAGATAATGATTCCCAGGACAGGAATCAGTAAACTCCCAAGTTAATCAATTTTAATAAAAACACAACACCCATTGATGTACAGGTGCGCAAGATCAGTAAAGACAAAATACTTTTTGTACACTAATTGACTAATGCCCCAAGTGGCCACATAGAACAGCATGTACCTCAGAATTAGCAAAAACCTTAATAAATAGAAGGAAATCCACTCTCAAACATGGTACCCTACCGTGTGATCCATACATGTAGAACACTGTCTATTCATCACAAGCCAAACACAGATAAGCCACCTGCAGAACTCCCTTATTACATGCACAGACACCAGATGGTACTCAAGGCCAAGTACAAATGAAAGGAGAGTCCTCGTCTTTTCGGGATGACCATGAGTAGTCCATAATTGGAATTATGGCAAACTACAGTATTGTCTTCCCCCACGTATGTCCCGCTCATATCTTGCATCAAGTTGTCCAAGGTTGGTGCGCTAAATGCCAACCAATAGAATTTCCCTGTGCCACACAGCCTATGATGGATAATGTCTACCAATTAGCTGTCCCTGTAATGATGTATTAGCAACAGTATCTGTAATGAGATGGATCCAGGTGGAGCCATCAGATAGATATAGACCAATAGAGTAAGTAACCCCCTATGCATCCTAAATGTCATTTGAGCCATTAACCAACCCTTATTGCCTGTAGGTTTTGTAGACTGATATTGTAATGTGATGTCATCGTTGACACAGGTTTGGTAGAAAATGTGCTTGTTATTGTTGAAAATGTTGAGAGCTGGGGGCGTGGCCTGGTGCCTGCACTGAGTGCTCCTCCGGTGTAATGGAGACCTGTTCTTCTCTAGCGGAGATGACGATGACCTGAGGAGATAAACTTACAGCAGGGGAGTACTGAACCCCTGCTGCTCTCCTTGGCAAAGTCACAGCCCTGGCAATGGCTGCCTGACCGAACGAGACTAGCGCTGCCTTGATGGTGGTGGAGGTGCTGATCTGGGGCTCCTGGAGTGGTGCTGGTCTGGGCGGGGCCTTGCCCCTGCTCCGTAGCTGCTGCCATCCATTTGCTGCCTGGCCTGGTAGGCGGTCACTGACACCTGGAAGAAACTCCGGACCTGACACCACCTTGCTCCTGCTTGTTAAGACCTGATCCACCAGCCACATACATCGTGTGAGGTCCCTGTGTGACCCATAGGGGGCTGTCGGCTGTTGACGCCCAGCGGTGCATCCTGCAGGGACCGGCAGAAACTCCCTGCCATGTGTGGCCTGCTGAGTGCACCTCCTCTGCCAGCATCAGGGGGCTGAAGTTGGAGCTGGTCTGCCTGCGGTGTGGGTGTTCATGCCAAACTCCTAAACCCTGCCTGAAGGAGCAGGTGATCCTGTGGCCACTTTGCTCTGTTGCTGTCCCTGCTGGGCCTCTGGGCCCCTCCACGTAATCCAGCTGAGGCTGAATTCCTCTTCAACACCGGTAACGGCATTGGGGAACAAGAATGGAAGGAGTGAGCACGCTTGGGTCAGATCTGTTCAGTAAGTGGCATCTGTGGTATGGAAAGATCATTTGCTTGCCCAGTGAACTGAGAGGGAGCAGCCTTTGGAACACCTCAGCAGCCCCACTGTCCACCACTCACCCCTACTGGCAATCTTGGTGGGTGTCCTGGTTGGTGTCTTGACACCAGTGCTCCTGGCCTGAGCGGGTTTTGAGCACAGAGGAGTCGGGCTGGCTGGTCTTCCGATGGAATGACTCAAGATCCTTCTAGGAGGCAGTGGTGGGCTCATGAACATGGCCAAAGCTAGGAGCCCCAAATCAAGGGACATTGCCTCCCTTCTGCATATACAAGACCAGGCCAATAAAGAGATGACCACGGTGGTACAAGTCCTGACAACAGATCCCACTCACCCATCTCTCAGTGGGCCATGAAGAATGATCCACAGCAATCGATGGAGGAGATGAAGGGGCAACTCCAATTCAACCTCTCAGAAATGTCTACAAAGATCTCTTCAATGGACAAACGCATCAATACATTGGAGAAACATGTGGGGGAGATAGCAGACACTCTTTTTGAGCAATTTTACAAGATTAGTGAAAGGGCCCAACAGATTGTGTCCTTTGAAGGCAAAGTCAATCAGCTTGAAACCAAGCACGAAGACTCTGAAAACTGTTCCTGACAGAACAGCATAAGTTTATGGGGGATCCCAGTGGTAGTCCCTGATGCCGATATAGAGGATTTTGTTTTGGTCCTTTTCCGTAAGATCCTCGGGGTCTCGCAGGAGGTACCGATTGACCTCAACAGAACACACAAAGTCCACCTAGCTGGCCCACCATGTCTTGGTTTGGTCTGTGATGTTCTCACCTGGGTCAAATTTTTTAAATTAAAGGAACAAATTCTGACTCAAACCAGGTCCCTCAATGGAATCCTGTTCTGAGGCTCAGATTTAGCCCTCTAACAAAATGTGCTGGGAGCCACTCTCCTGAAGCGTAAATTACCTAGGCCCCTCATGAAACAGCTTTGGGAGCAGAATGTTCGCTACCGCTGGGTGTTCCATACAGCTCTGCACTTCTCATACATTATTTGAACCTGGGTTGTCATCACCATGAAGGAGGCAGAATCACTTCTTGTCCCCAACCAGGGGGTGTCGTCTTCCACAACAGAACATTAGGCAGACCAGCAGGAGAGGGCTGGTGCCGGGATAGACCCCTGGACTAGAGTGGGGCAGTCCAAAAAAAACAAGAAAATTCTGCCCTTCCAAGAGGACCCTCCGTCACATAATGCCTATGATGTCACGGGAGCTTTCCATGAAAGTTCAATTAATCGCTATGATTTGTCGAGTGTTTTAATTTTCCTATATGCAGTCTGCCGTTGGTTGGAGGGTTGGTCGACATTTGGACAAGTTGGGACTCAATGCTAAGAACAATCGTTTTTTTTTTCAAATATCGGCAAAGTTCAGTCAATTTCCATGAATTTTTCAAATATTTCAGTTCGCCTAATCGCAGTTTACACCAAATTGTCATGCTGGTTGAAATTCAACCTTGTTGGGGCTCAATGTTGGCGAAAATGGTTTTACCATCTGAGCTTATAATGATAATGATGTGTTATTTATATAGCGCCTTAATCCAAAGCGCTTTACATAGCACATATTTATGTACAATATTACCCAACCGAAATTGGTACTCATTTATCGACCTGGATGAAAAGCTGAGTTGGCCTTGCCAGGATTCGAACCTGCAACCTGCAAATCATGCTCAGAGTGCAGCAGTGAGCACTCAACCCGCTGAGCTATCTTACCAGTATGCCACATGGAATGTACATCTGTTACTGGATGGGATTACACCAGAATAATTATGAGTCCAAATAACTAGACAAACTCAAGAAGATGGCAAGTTGCTGTTTTATTAGCAATGATCTAAAACAGGGAGTTTATAACGAACATCAATGAACGTACGCTCATTCTCAGCAATGTCCACAAGAAATTCTATGATATACTTCTTTATGCGTCAGACTGACGTCCGACTATATGACAATAGTAATAAACCCATCAAAGGTTGGGATTGGTCAAGGGACATAGCTAGATATACAATCATATAGGAGCTAAGTTTGTTATTGGCTGTCCGATATCAGGTGGACAACTTATGCCTACTTCTTCACACATGTAATTTAAGAATAAAATCTGTTACAATGTGTTTCATTGATTTCTTAAGCTATAAGGTCCTTCGTTATACAGACTGATACAATTGGTTTGGCAAGTTTGTGCCATGTCTGGAAAATTTGGTTCAGTTAGCAGAATGTAAGCCACGACTCAAGTGCAAGTAGATAGGACATTAGGCTGCCCTACCACTCAATTAGCCCAGCATCTCTCATCACCCATGCCTTCTGCCTTAAAATTCTCTTTGTATTTTGCCTTGCAGTTATTCTTGTCCTGGGAATGCAACGGGAGTGAGGACACTCACTATCGTGTCTGGAACTCCAAGTTCGAGCCCTATTTCCAGCCTTGACTCACGTGACAAGAGACAATGATTCTGTTCCTTCTGCAAGCTTTTAAATGTTTTAAATTAATGAAGACTTGGCATCCTCTGTGTTCTTTCTTGCACCTTAATGTGAGAAGACTCATCCTCCACACACACGTTCTTCTTCAGCGTAGATAGCTGACCTCCACTTCTCAGTTCTTGACTTCAGGCCAGACAGCCTCTCCACGTAGTTCCAATAACCTGCTATTCTACTGTGACACAGCTTTCAATGTTCTCTTCATGCATTTTTGACTTATTATTTCATGATACCAAATGCCCAGTTTCTATACAATAGTTGGATCTGCCTGCATTCTACTTCCTACTTATGGCTAGATTATATGATGATTTGATCTATCTTGCGTTTCAGCGTCTGTACATTCTTCATACTTCTAATTTCTCTAGCACTTTTATGGTGCAATCTTCTTCTTTTACACTTTAAGGTTCACTTGATTCTTTACCTCGTTATTTCTCCTCCAGAATGCATACATCATGTTAATTCTTTATTTCAGGATGTCGTACACTCTTTCTTATGATGTCATTAATCCATTTTCTTAGCTTTTTCTCAAATTCCTTCAGGGAGTTTTTCCTGTAGGCTGTCATCAACTCAAAGGTACATTCAATATGGTTGTCTTAATGGATATTAATTTGTATATATTTGCTGCGGTATTGGTATAAAAGCTGGTGTTAGACTGGGCACAGTCTCATGGCTCCAATACAGAGGAGGTAAGAGCTTAGGATCTCCTGTGGATATATACGTCTGCTCCTCTACATTCTCCCCTCTGGTCGAGTTCTCGACCACCTCCTCCTGTTTTCCTGCTTCTTTGAAACTTATCTTGAAGAAGGGTTTCTTAGGTATTCATATCTTTGTCACCCCCCTCAGGGTGCCCGCATTTTTTATGTGTCGGTCCACACTCCAGGTCATGTAATTACATTCTCCACTTTGGGTACAGAAGACCCAACGTTCGACATAATTCTTATGATCTCTTGGATACAGGAATTATGTTTGTTTAGGTGCCACAATACTTGCTTTTATGGAGTCTCTAATGGCACTTTCAGTCTGCCCGTTGTCCTCTGTTTCATCCTTCACATCAAGCATGATCTTCATTCCCACAGCCTTTTTTGCTGTTTTCTGGTATTGTCCAATAATTATCCTTGTAACACAGAATATGAACATTATCATTACCAATATTGCTTCAAAGAACTTGAATATATTCGCCATCCAGTCGGGGATCCATGAAAACAGGTATGAGAACCAATCGTCATCTCCAATAGCCTCTGTCTCCTCTTCCATTTTCGTATGCACTTCTGTCAACATGGTTATAGCATCCATCAGCATTCCATTCTCACCATCATAAAATGGTGTAAATGTACAGCAAGAAGGCCTGACCTTGGCACAAACACCTCCTTCCATTGCTGTAATCATATCAAGGATATACCGGCTCTGGTGGGTCATCAACCTTACGGCCCTCAATTCTTCCTTTATGGTGTTAAATCCTTTTAAATTGGCATTGATTGTCTGTAACAGCTCCCACCTGGTAATCTGCAGCCATTTGGCATTCACTACTGTTTGGAACCCAGGCATGAAAATAGATGTCATTATCATAGTAGTCTTGCTGAACAACGTGTGTTCATCAGGAATGTCTTCATAAACCCTTATTGATTTTGATGAGAACTAATTCTTCCTCTTCATCTGCCAGAGTTCAAGTGATATTCTTTTTCTCAAGTGCTCATCCACCTTTGGAAATCCCTCAATTTTCAGGTTGCTCTGGGGAATCACCAAGGCTGGAACAAGGATGAGCGCAATAGACCACTCCTCTCCAGTTCCTAGGCAACCTCATTCATGCACTGGATCCACAGGCCCAATATCGATCCATTAGGACAGTACGAGAAACCTGAAGTTGTCTCCCGGGCTAGTCCCCGGGGATCTGTCATCCAGGTGGCCAGGATGCGGCCATCGCTATTGGATCCAGTTCCTGGGGGTGGACCAGTAAAGGAGGATCACCTGGATGGAAGGTCCTTGTGGAGTGGGAGTGGGGCACTGATGGGTGAGATGCAGTATCCCACTTCTTTCAACATCTTTTCCCCATCCTACCACATAGGATATTGCAAAACACTGCCCCCCATCCCGAACAAACACTTTTGCACAACATGAAGGACGACAGACTAACGCCAGAGTCATTTATCTGACATGTCCCAATACAAGGGTCAGGTAAAGTCAGGCAATTTACCAGAAACAATCAAACCTAACTGCCCTTTCCCTGCCCCACAGGGATAAAAGGTGGAGCACAAGAGCACAGAGAGAGCAAGGCAGACTGTACGACATGTGAGCTAACTCAGCATGGCAGTTCAAGAGGAGGAGAAAGACGGCGCAGACTGAGAAGGTGACAAGGAGAGAAGCAAACTTTCTCTTTCTGACCAAGTCCCATGAAACCTCAGCAGAAGGAATCATAAGTCCACGAACAATAGCCAGCGTGTGTTGCAGCAGATGTCTATGGTACACAAGACACTTCTCCGCTGATAACTAATCTGGGGAAGAACGCTTGTCTCTGTGGTACCAGCCTTTACTCGAAGAGAAAGAAAGGAAAGAGGTCCATCACAGCTGGTGAGTCGAGGGGAGTGTTGAGAAGAAACTGAACTGTGTTGAAGGACAAATAGCCAATGGCTAATCTGAAGTTTTCGGAAGGTGAAAGAGATTATTGATAGGAAAAGGGGAAAACCAGCAACAGAGGTGTTCAGCACCACATGCATGCTCAGGCAGGAAATTCTGGGTGATTGCCCAATGGTAAACACTACCGTAACCAGAAGGCCTTGGGGAAAAAGCAAAGAGAAGTCACAGTGGTCATACAGGGGTCCTGTAAAATCCTCTGTACCATCAAAAGTCTTTGACCGACAGATGATTGTGAAGTCAAGGGGAATTAATCCTGCATGGTGAAACCAGTATATGAACTGTGTATCGTAAAGGTTTGTAAAAGTGAACACAGCTAAGGGATGCTAATGAGAATGGGCAAAGTCTAAAGTCCATAGTAAATTGTGTATCGTAAAGGTTGGCAATGGTGTACACGCAGAGAGATTCTAACAAAAGGGTACGGACCCTGAAGTCCCTGTGAACAGTGTGCTGACAGGAGTGAACTCGACCAAGGGGTGTCCACAATCAGCTGTCTGCAAAAGTCGGCAAGAGTGAACACGCTAGAGGGATGCTGACAAAAAGGGGCAACGCCTGAAGAACTGTTTAAAAAGACATTAAGACTGGTGTAATCAAGAAGTATTGCAAGAGAAGGGGAAGGGAAGTATCCACCTTGTCATTTGGGGTCCGACCCAGCCGAGGGGGACGCAGGGGTGAAGCCATCACCCAAAGCAATCGTGGAACACAACTTTGTGTTTGTTTGTTAAGAATATCAGGTCCTCAAAGGCAAGAAACTTTTTTTGAAAAGAGACTTAACCATCATATAACTCGATAGCTGATGCAGAATTGTCAGCTCGTGCTGGTAAAGCTTAAGTGTGTGCTATGCTCCAAGGTTTCACCTTGTCCTGTGCTGAGAAACGTGGGCAAGGGAGAACCCTGGCAATCACATGCTGACTTATTATTTGGAACACTTCTTTCTTTATTGAAACCCTATTCCACACTCTTTCTGTAATTAGTTGTAAGGAATTGGCAATAGGTTTTTTTGACACAACACCACAAGGACTGCCTTATTTTTCATTTGATGGTCGACACTTGATCCCATCTTAGATTTAGGTTTAGCTTAGGCATTTTCCCACCCTGCATTTACAGTTTAATAAACCCCCTGGAACTGTGATCACTTGTGTCTGTCTTTACTGTTGCCTCCATGAGTTCCTTACAAAAGTAGTCCCTCACTTCATTCCTGGGATATCAATTATTTTCTTGGGCCCTTTATTTTCTCCAACTTTACCATTGCTTCGAAAGCACATTGTCAGATTAATCTATGGAAATACAGCCATTGGTCCTGATTCATCGTCCATCAAAGTCAGCAGTTTTGAGTTCTTGGCCCATGATTTTAAGCACTCATCATTCACTTTCTGCACCTCGTACAGTGTTTTTTTCCTTCCTTAGTAGATGAGATGCACAGGTCATCATCCCATCTTCCCTTCCTTTGGTCGTAATCACTCGTCCATAGATGAACAGCTGTGAGTGCTTCCAACATCCAGGCATTCCAATTTTTTCAGTTTTGTCAGAGCAGAGCAATTCATCATCTTCACTTCTTAAATTCTCACTTTGTCTTGTTCCACGGAAGGATACACAAGCATCTTTTCTGTCCATCGAGAATCTTTTTCCATTTGTGTTGTCTCGATATAATCATCCTGGTAGGGGAATGACTGCCTCGATCGCCATCACACGGTTGCCCAGCTCCTTTGGAACGGTCCTCTGGTATTACATGCTGCTAGATGGCTGAGTCACTTTGCATCATGTGCCGGCATCTATTTTGAAATGAATGTTCTTACAGTACTCATGGCAAAGGGGGTGAGAGAGAAGACATAGCTCTCATCAGATGCTCCCTTCCCCGCCCTTTTCATATGTTTGTATCACATATTATTCCCCAAGTGAGCTGATTGGAAGATCAGTATTTAGCCCCTGTTTTGCTTCTTCCGCATCCCTCCTTTATCGTCTGACATGCCAAAACATGTGAAAATAATTATCATCATATGTACTTGTACTGGGAAAGATCGCAGGTGTCGTGTTTTCATTTAAACCATCAGAATGAGAAAGACTTCGGAATGTGAGATGTAAAGACAATGCGCATGCATATGTATATCAGGCATAAAAGTCTAGAAGAACATTTTGTGTGCCATGCCATTTCTCTTTGCATTGCTAGCCTTCCTGCAACTGCATTTTCTTCCTACTGAATATGTTTAATACATTTACTCTAATCCCATTCGCAGTTGCACAATCTGCTCAATTATTGCAATTAAAAGCCTTGTTATGGGCCATTCTTTGGATTGTGGAGAAAAGTTAGTATATCAACATCTCTTCTGATGAGGGTAGGAGATGACTGGAGTATAAACACAAAAAATGTTACCACAACCATATGTGTGTCTCTTTCAGTTGTTGTCAAATGTTATTCTTAAAATAAATATGCTCCCAAAAGTGAATCTCAGTATTGAGCTCTATTCCAATTAAAAAAAAAAAAAAAAAAATTGGCGCTTGGGCATGGTGCCGATATGCCTTTTACTTTTTTAAATAATCTCTAAAAAGTATGTTTAAACTCTGGAATTCTCTCCAAGTCCATGCGCTTTCTGCTAATAATTTTAAGGTGTGTCTAATGAATTCCATTCCAAAAGAAATGTGTTTAATCACACATTGTTGTATCATCCTTCTTCCTGGTCATCGAACGAGTGTGCTTATACAGCAATTCTTCTTCTTGTCTTGCTTCCCAGTCAGCAGGTACTAGAGGGAGGGTCTCGCCTGTGTAGATCTTTAAGTCACCCAACTGAAACCAAGCTTTTCTTCAAGCCACTATAACTGCAGTAGGGCAAACTTCCTCTACTGGAAAGTACATTAAACCTTGGCTCATGCCATCTATGGGTGGCATTTTTGATAAGCACTTGATCTACAACATACAAATTTGGTGGCAATAATTCCCTTGGATCAGTTACTGGGCCATCCTTTTCCGTGTTTCTCAACCTCTCCCCCCGATGCTTGACTTGATAAATAAGAAATGAAAGAAACACTGGTAGTCATACATGTCAAATAATCATGCATCTCATCACCTATAGTCTGAGCTAAACTCTGGGTATCACTCCTGACTCTAGATGGGGGCGTAAGGGGCATCCTCATGTGGCGCCCTGTTACTAGTTCATGGGGATAAGGTGATGATGTGACCCTGGCTGATTTTGAAGGGCATACACAGCTAGGGGTAGGCAATATAGCCATCCCTTTTTCAAAGTTAACCTGAGTTTTGCTATTCTCTCCTTAAGGGTGCTGTTGAGCCGCTCACATATCCCATTTGCATGCGAGTGATAAGCCAAAGAAATGGTATGCTTTATACTAAATAGACACCCTATGTGTTCAAACAGCTAATTGTTATGTTATGTTATGTTATTTTGCATTCATATAGCGCCTTATATACCATTGGTATGGTCTGAAGGCGCTGGTAGGTTGAACGCCCTTGGGAACCAAATTCAGATCAGTAGAGAGAGTAGAGGGAGTCAAAAGGTGCGTGTGAGCACCGGGTATGTGTGCAGCTCATGCGGTATTCGTGTGATAGCTGCTTCCTAGCTGTAGGTGAGGTGGTTGAGAGATCAGGAGTATGTGTTCGCTCCGGCAGGGTTTATCCAAACCGGATGTGGCTGCATTAGGCCTGAGAAGAATGCCTGGCTGGGGGTGTGTAACCAGCAGTGTTTACTTAGAATGATGTGGAGTGAGCGGCGGATGTTGGTATGAGAACAGTTATACCAAATGGTGTCATGGTATCTCTGTGTTCTAGTCGAGTGGTGATGTAAAGGAGAGAGTAAGCGTGGTGGTGAGATATGATGATTAATATGCTTTTTTTGAACGTTCTCTGCATTCCAAACCATACTATATACGTATATATACGCAATTCTATGCACTCATTTGCTCCAGGTACTAATCCGCTGTATGCCCTCATACGTATTATGCACTCACCCTTCAATGTTCTCGCCCCCTCAACGCACTCACCCCCTCTACGCACTCACCCCCTCTACACACTCACCCCCTCTACGCACTCACGCCCTCTCCGCACTCACCCCGCTCTACACACTCGTCCATTCTACGCACTCGTCCACTCTACGCACTCGTCCACTCTACACACTCGTCCGCTCTATGCACTCGTCCGCTCTATACACTTGTCCGCTCTATAAACTCATCTGCTCTATACATTCATCCGTTCTATGCATTCATTCATTCTATACATTCATCTTCTCCAGCGATCTATATATTCTCTGCACATCCGAATTCATCAGCTATCCACACTCATGCGCATTCGGTATAACTGTTTCTTCTCTTGCGGACATCTGCAGATACGACCTGGAGCTGTCACATGCTCTACATACTCATCCGCTCCACATATTCATCTGCTCTACACACTCATCCATTCGAGATGTTCATCCATTCTATACACTTATCCAATTTACTTATTCATTCGATTTCCACACTCATTTGAACTATGTAGTTATCTGTTCTTCCATTCATGCATTCTTCCACTCAGCGCGTTCGTCAGTTCCACCTGCTTCATCAATTCTAATTAGCTCATCTGTGCCATTCATTTTGTTCGCTCCTTATGCATTCCGTCGATTTCAGCAGTTTAACTCTCCTTACTGTTTGCGTATGATTTATTTTATTGGCCCTTTTACTGCTTTGATCTACTTTATTCGTTTAGTTCTGTTTGTCCTTCTAGTTTACATCAGGGGTTATTAGCTGTCAATTTCCTCGGATCAGGTAGTTTGTTGGATTGGTGTCATTGAGTTGTTGTTAGACTGTTTGGTTAGTATGGTACGGTTGGTTTTATGGGAAGAGCCAGGTTTTCAGCAGTTTGCGAAAGATGTTAGGTCCTCAGTTAGGCAGTTGTGGGGTGGGAGTGAATTCCATAGCGTGGGGGAACAGGCTGAGAATGATGATCCGCCTAATCTGACAGAGTTTGTCTTCGGTATGACTAGGAGGCCGGCTGCGCTCGATCTTAGGGTTCGTGGGGAGTTGTAGGGTTTTAGTTTGTCTTGAAGATATTGAGGTCTGGTTTTATGCAATGCTCTATGGGAGATGCATAAGGTTTTGAAGGTCACCCTTCGGGCTACTGGGAGCCAGTGTAGCGTCTTAAGGGCCAGGGAGACGTGGTCTCTCGGGCCAAGCGCAAGTAGCAATTTGGCTGCCGCATTTTGTGCTCTTTGGAGTTTATTCAGTTGGTACGCATGGACTCCGAGGTATAGGGGGTTTGCGTAGTCCAGTCTTGATATAACGATTGATTGGACCGCAGAGAGTCTGTTGGGAAAGGAAAGATACAGAAAGATGCGCCTATGGGTTTTAAGGTGGTAGTGGCAGGACTTTGAGACGTTGTTGACTTGGCGAGAGAGTGTTAGGTCAGAGTCCAGGGTGCATCCAAGATTTTTCACTGACTTGGCGGCGGTCGGTGAGTTGCCCATGGCGGGTGGCCACGGTAGTGGGTGCCTAAGAAGTTCTGTGTTGCCACATATCATGATTTCCGATTTACAGGGGTTTAACAGGAGGTGGCTTTGGGTCATCCAGAGTTCTATGTCAAGGAGGCATGAGGCCAGGTCAGGATGGGAGTTGGGTTTTGAGTTAAGGAGTTTTAGAATTAGTTGGGTGTCATCGGCGTAGTTGTAGCACAGGATGTTGTGTGAGTGAATTATTGGTGGGAGGGTGATCAGGTAGATATTGAACAGGAGGGCAGATAGGAATGCTCCTTGTGGGACTCCCGTGTTGACTGGTCGGGCTTGGGAGGTATAGCTGGAGAGTATCGTTATTTGGTACCTATCTTTGAGGAAAGAGGCTATCCATTTAAGAGTGGTTCCACGAATTCCTAGGGAGTGGAGGCGGTCTAGGAGGATTGAGTGATTGATCATGTCAAAGGCAGTGGATAGGTCGAGAAGGATTAGAGCGGCGCATCCCGCGGAGTCGGCCGTCATTTTAAGGTCGTCCCAGATCGAGGTTAGGGTGGTTTCAGCTCCGTGACGTGCTCTGAAACCTGATTGGGTGGGGTCTAGGAGATTGTTGGCCTCGACAAAGGCATTTAGTTGGGAGTAGGCGGTTCGGTCAATGAGTTTGGCAAGGAACCTGGTGTTTGAGATGGGGCGGTAGTTTTTGGGCTCGAGAGGGTCGAGCGAAGGTTTTTTAATTAGAGGTTTGATGTGAACCGTTTTGAATGCGTCGGGAAAGATACCAGAGGAAAGGGAGACATGTATGATAGATCTTGCATGTTCTCCTGCGCAGGTGGATGCGAACATTTCTTTAATAGTTGTGGCTGGTCAAGGGTCCAGCGGCGATCCAGATGGTTTGCGGGCAGAAAGAAGTTTGAGAAATTGCTCCGGTGATATTGGACTAAAGGATTCGAACGTTGGTTGCGTGGAGGATGCAGCTGATGGGCTGGCTTGTATGGGGGGAGCATTGCCTGGTGGATGTAAGAGAGCTAGTTTGGTGGTTAGAGTTTTTGTCCTTTCGATAGCCGTGGTGTAAAAGTGGAGGGAGAGTGAGTCGCACAGTGATTATGTCGGGGTCGGGACGGTCGTGGTTCAAGCTGGATTGGTGAATTCGGAGATGATTTTGTGGAGTTCTTTGCTTGGGTTTTTGCAGTTTAGGATTCGGGTATTGTAGTGGGCTTTTTTTGCTTTCCGGATTTCGGCCTTGTTCTGGTACAGGTGTCAGGCCAAGGTGGCCCTGCTCTCCTGGGTTTTGTCTTTCTGCCATTTGCGTTATAGATTTTGTATTGTTGTTTAGTGGTCTTTAACTCAGGAGTGAACCATCTGGGAAAGAGGCCACGGCGGGTTGATGGTTTGCAAGGGGATGTGAGCCGCATCAGAGATGCGTTGAGCCATGAATCAAAGGCCTCAGGGGTTAGTTGGTTGTTGAGACGGCAGGTAGGTGCTGGAGACTGTAGGAGAGCCTCAGCTAGGTCCGGGGCGATTAGTAGTTTTTCCAGCATTTGCGTAGATTCGGAGGGTCAGATACGAGTACGGGAAAGGGGTCGGGTGAGCTAATGGTGAACGAGAGAATGAAGTGATGGGACCAGATGATAGGGGTGGGGGGCTTTAAATGAATGAGGCTGTTGGAGCTAAAAATGGCAACAAGAGTGTGTCCTTTATAGTGAGTTGGGCCGTTTATGTGGGGTTGGAGATTAATTGCATCTAAACCATCAACCAGGGAGTGTGTCATAGGGTTGGTGGGAATGTCGAGCCATATGTTGAAGTCTCCAAGAAGGTGAGGTTGGGATGGTTTAGTTGGAGGGTGGCAATAGAGTCGCAGAGGTTGTTTGCGAATAGTCTATTGTAGCCAGGGGGCCTGTAGATTATTAGGAAGCTGTGTGAGAGCGACGGGGAGAGGGATAGTTTAAGGAGAAGATATTCGCAAGATGGAATGGAGGGTTGGTTGTCGATGATTGAGGCGTGGAAGAGAGACTTGAAGAGGAATGCTACCCCCCTCCTCTGGACGGACGGTTCAGTGAAATGAGGGAGTAGTCAGGGGGAAAGGGTTCATTAGCGATTGGGGCGAAGTCGGCAGAGAACCAGGTTTCAGTGATGAAAACTAGGTCTGGTTTGATAGAGGCGAGAAGATCATAGATGCAGTGTCTGTTTGTTGCTATGGATCGGGCGTTAAATAGGATGCAGTTCTCATCGGCAGGCGAGGTTGGTCTCGGTGCTGGAGTGGGAGGGGGCGGTGGCGGAGAGAGTGGAGGGAGAGGGGTAGGGTGGGTGATGCTAGATGGGAATAGTGGGCGAGCAGAAAATTTGGCAGGCTTCGGGCGGGGCTGGGTAGCTGCGTGTGATAAGATGATCGGGTTTGGTTTGGGGATTTGAAGGGGGGGTGTGGGTGGTTAGGAGTTTCAGTTGCAGTTGATGAGAAATAGAGGGAGAGGGGTTTCAGGAAGGGTGAAGCCACGGGGGAAGGAGGTGATTGCGGGAATGAGGTGGTGGATCGAGACAGGGGAGGCAAAGAGTGCTGAGAGATTGAGGGGGACCAGGTACATTTCCTCTTTAGTTTCTTTGTTGCGATAGGTGTGTGAGAGAGGGTAGGGGGTTTGGAGGGGGAGAGGTAAGCCGCTTCGGTTCTTGCTAGGGCTAGGCGTGAAGTTTTTATGGAGGGGAAAGGGTGCGGTCGGGGGGGAGGTGGCAGGGGTTTGAGGGCAAGGCGGGGGGTGGGTGATTGCAGGCACGGGGTGTGCCAGGTATGATAGTGAGGGGCGCGGGTATGGTCAACGTTGGCTGGTCGGTGGTGGGGTTCAGTGGTGGAGTGGTCTTAGGGTGATTGGCTCGCCATCGTGCCCCCCTGGCTTGGTGTTTGGAGAGGGGAATGGCAGGGAGTGCGAAGAAGGGTGGAGTGGTTTGGGAAGGGGGATGCAAGGGAATGCAGATCGGAGATTGGGGGTGGTCCACGGGGGTCGTTTCCGACAGACTCTGGTGCAGTGGGGGCACTCATGTTTGGTGCGAGCTTTTAGGTGGATTTAGGAGGGCTTTCTGATTGTGTCACGCTTTTAGGCACACTTCCAGGTTCAAATTGCTCAGAGACGATACTGGACTATTTGGTGCGTTTTTAGATTCTATTGTAGACAGAGATGATATTAGTCTTTTAGGTACTCTTAGATACACTTCTAAGTTCGCCTGTATGCAGAGAAGATATTGGGTCTACCTCTAGATTCAATTTGAATAGAGGGGGTATTCGTTTATTAGTCACCGTTTTAGATGCTACATTACACAGCTATACTGTTAGTTATACTAATAAGATTAATTAGGGCACGCTAGTAGGTGCACTTCTTTCAATTCAACTTTATACAGGGAGGATATTAGGCATGAATCTAAATCAACTTTGTACAGAGAGGTTATTAGGGAGATTAGTCGGTTCGGCCTGGCATGGTATTATACTGTTAGGATATTGGGCAGACTTCTAAATGCAATTTTCCACAGAATGGCTATTGGGCACACTTTCAGAATTCACAGAGAGGCTAATGGGCACACTTCTAATACAATTTTCACAGACAGGCCATTGGGCACATTTCTAAATTCAACTTACCAGTTGGGACACGCTAGAAGGTGCACTTCTTTCAATTCAGCTTTATAGAGGGAGGGTATTAGGCATGAATCTAAATCAGCTTTGTACAGAGAGGTTATTAGGGAGATAAGTCGGCTCTGCTCGGCCTGGTATTATACTATTAGGATGTTGGGCAGACTTCTAAATGTAATTGATAAAGTGTGGCCCATTATCAGACCTCAATACTTTGCACACGCCCCATCTTGGAAATACTTCATGCACTAGGAACTTCGCTGCGCAGATGGCATCGGGGTGTGTACAAGAACAGGCTTTGATCCATCGAGAAAAGGACACACCATCACTAATAGATGCCTATAGCCATTACATATCTGCAGCATATCGACATAGTAAATATGTAAATGCTGAAACAGGCCATTTGGGTGGGGTATTACTCCTCTGATGGTTCTTAGTGTATGCCCAGCTGTAAACTTCTGAAACACGAGGCAATTCACAATAAAATGTGCAACGTGTTCCAATAAATTGGGAACAAACCAGTTCTCTGCAATGGTGGCAGCAAGACTTTCACTGGTTATATGCGTGGGGTAATGCAGCTGCTCAAGTCCTACTTTCAGTAATGCTGCTGGCATCACTGGCTTTCCAGTGCTTTCCTGTCTCTGGAGATGATGAACACCCCCTACGTCTCCATAGCTCCTGCTGTTCTTGTGCGGCTCTACCCTGTATCTCTATTAGTTGTGTAATTGACAGCATATTAAATCCCTCTCGTACCAGCATGCTTCTACTCAATACTTCTTTAACATTTTCAGTTTCGAAACTGAAAGTTCTGAGGAATACACACCCTTTTTGCTTCTTAGTCTGCAGCTTCATTTCCATGAGAGATAAAGTCTGTTCCTTCAGTATGCGCTGCGCATTTTACGACCACTATGGCTACTGGGAGTTGAAGTGCCTTAATAAGCCTGTCCAATAAAGACGCATGTTGCACTGGAGTGCTGTCTGCATGGAGATAACCCCTCCTTTTCCATCATGACAGCCCTGCATGCACGGTTTACATCAAATAGGTGGAGTCACTGTACACCATCACTTCCTGACTCTTGTGCTTCACGAGTGCAAAAATAAGCGCTACCAATTTTGCTGCCAGTGCTGAAAAATAGGGCAGTAGTCTTGCACTCACCACTACCTCAAACTCACCATTTATTTTATGTCTTGCAACTGCAGTCCCTGAATGCCTCACTGCACTAGTTTGGTCGATTTTTGAAGAACCATAAAGAGAATCTCCCCTCCCGCTAAAGCATTTTCTTTCAAACGGGGTAAATCATCATAAAATTCAACATAATTAGCGCACTTGTGCACATGATCACCTTCTTCTACTGGTTCAGCTACAAACATGGCTGGGTTCACTATGTTAAAACTCACAATTTTAATCGCCGGATTGGAAATCATTACTTAATTTTTTTTTTAAACACTTTTTTATTATTTTTGTTAACAACACACCAAACATCACAAACATTGTGGACATTCACATATGAACTTTGCATCATTATGTTCACTCGTTGTGCATCACCGTCCTCCCACCTCCCGCCCCCTTAACTTGAGCCCCTGCTTCAATGCCACTAGCTTGCATATCTCTGTGCTTGCCTTCCTCATTAGTCCCCCTCTTGTCCTCTTCACTAAGATCAGCCTGGGGGGTCCCACCATTGTGGCTACCAGTTGGCTCCACACAATCAGGGGTCTTACTTCTTCATCCCCTCCTCTTCTGATTGCTTCATACCGAGCTGCCGTTTCTGCATCTGCCCACTTCAGGAGGTCAGACCACCACGTCTCTATTCTGGGCCGTTGGGCTGCCTTCCAGCCCATCACGATTCTCCATTTGGCCAGGATGTAGGCCAGATCTTTCATCTTACTAATGTGCTTCAGGTTGCGTGGTCTGGCAAAACCCCCAAGCATGCATGCCCAAACTGACTCCACCTCCAATGTGATCCCTTTTTCAGCTAGGCGTAGCTTAACCTCTGTCCAGAATCTACCCACCTCAGAGCAAGCCCAAAACATGTGTATTAACCCAGCTTCCACATCCCCGCACTGTGGGCATTTTTGAATTGCTGAGCTTCCAAATCTGGCAATCTTGCTAGGGGTCATATATTCCCCATGAGTGACTTATAACTGGATCTGCTGTAGCCTTACGTTACAGGACACCTTCTTGTGATACCTTTGAACCCTATCCCATTGTCCATCCAGCATAGGGTCGCCCACCTCCTCCTCCCAGTCTTGCCTCAGTTGGAGCACCTGCTTACCCACCCTAGTCATCAATAGTTCGTATATGCGGGATATTTCGTGCCCACCCTCCGATATATCATACATTGTCTCAATGACCATATCAGGTTGCTCCTCTAGCACTACCGCAGGCCACCTTTCCCGCATCCGTTTAATGATTCTTGTATAAGTAATATATTGGCCTTTGTGCACCCCGGTATCCTCCATTAGTCTCTGGAAGTCTAGTGCCTCCCCCTCTTGCCATACATCTCCGAGGGTCACAAGGCCCATCGGTTCCCAGTGTCTGCGGATCCCTTTTACTATTTGCAAGTCCTCCCCACATACCGCCACTACCGGCACCTGCAGGGAGCATGGGGTCGGGGTTCCCCTACCTGCCATGCTTTTTTCCATATTTCTCAGCCCATTTTCAACAGTATCGCCCTTCCATGCAGTTTTGATTTAGGCAACCATACCACCTCTCTCAGAAAAAAGGGGGTGGTGTCCTTGCACAATAGCCTGGCTTCAGCTGTCTCTACTTCGGACAACCACCTGGCCACATACTGGAGCTGTCCCTCCAGATAGTATAACTCGAAATTCGGTAGGTTTATACCCCCCTGTCACACGGGTGTTGTAACTTCCAGAGGGCCACCATATTCCTGGAGTTCTGCCATATAAAGGAAATCATTACTTCATACTCAGATGCTCTCCATGTTGTCAATGTACCTTTGGGTTTCTCTAAAATGGCAAATAAGGTTTTCTCCAAATACAGCGTCATTGCACAGCCCATGCTAGTACTTGTATCTTCTTAATCACAAATGTGGCAGGAGCCAAAGATTGTTCAGATGGAAAATGTCCTCTCATGTCTGGATCTAACATCCCTCTGTAATACACCAAAGGTTTAGACCCTAGTGTTGTCCTTTGTGTGAGCACTGCTGTCATTACTGACTCATTAGTGTGCAAACATAAAAATAACATCTTCACTATAATTGGGGATTCCCAAAACTGGAGCAGTACACATTGCTCTTTTTAATTGCTCAAATCCTTGCTCCATTTCTTCAGTCCATTATATCTTTTCCTTACCAACTTGAGCTTTCTTAAGTGTTTGCACAAGAGGTTTTGTGTACGTACTGTAGTCAAACACCCAGGCCCTGCAATAATTGCATAAACCCAGAAATTGCTGCATGTATTTGGCTTTGGTGTCTTCATGATAGCATCAGCTCTCTCAGGAGTCACTTTCTTTCCTTCATGTGAAATTAACTGGCCTACCTATAACACATCTTCCTGGCTGTATTGTAATTTCTCCTTAATTACCTTGTATCCTTTGTTTGCCAACATAGTCATTAACTGAACAGAGTCCTGCCTACATTCATCCTCTGTTCCACGTCAGATTAAGATATCATCTATGCACTGAATTACTGCACTCTTGAGCTCAATGTTTCCTAAATCCATCTGTAGGACCCTATTAAAGATCAACAGGGACTCAAAGTACCCTTGGGGCAATCGAGTGTGTTTTAGTTTATTTTGTCTGAAAGTAAAGGAAGTAAGGTCTTGTGAGTCTTTGTGCAATGGGATCGAGATAAATGCATTTTTCAAATGGATCACTGTGAACTACTTAGCTTCAACTCAGATACTACACAATATTGTTGCAGGATTCAGAACTAATTGAAACTCTGCTTCTACAATCTGATTAAGAGGGCTCAAGTTGTGGATAAATATCTATGACCCCCCTTTTAGATTTATCAGGTACACCACAGTATTGCACAGAGACTGTGATGGCGCTAAAATTCCCTGTTTCATCAACGCTGAAATAGTCTTAAATATGCCTTCAACAGCTTCTCGAGACATCAGGTACTTTTTTGTTCAGGGTAAATTGGCTCCTGGCTTGAGTTTTAAAATGACATCCTCCATTCCCTTCAATGGGCCTACTTCATATGGGCCCGTAGTCCAAAGGACGCTTCGCACCTTTCTATGTCTTCTTGAAAGAACACTGGTCTTTGCCGCATCAGTGCCATTCGCTGTGGGACTTCAATTTTCTCATTCTTTATCCAGTATGTAATTCTTATAAAAAACACTACCTCATCGTCTATACGTTCATCTCTGAACATATCTTCATCTGTCATATCAGTCAATCTGTAGCCCTCGTCCAGAGTGATCACTGCCCTCCATGCTCTGCCTTAGTCATTTACTCCTTCGAGCATTGCTATTTCTCCTTGTACTATAGCTGTTTCCAGTGCTATAGGAATAGTCTGCCCTTCTTCCTCATCCATAGGTACTGTGTCCTAAATAAAAATTCATCAGGTAGCCTCACAATTTTCCCTACTAATCCAGGTAGCCATGTTAATAAAATGCTCACCCCAGACCTGAAGACTTCCGGATGCACCAGAACTCCTTATGGAACCACTTGTCCTGTAACTGCTTGTATAAACTCTCTTACATGTAAATAGTGTATTCCTGGAATGAAGCACACTATTCCCTGATTAGTGAATGAAATTGTCATGTTAAGTTTTTTCATCAAATCTCTACCCAGAATGTTAACTGGCGTTTGTTGCGAGTATAACAGGGGGACAGACATGTCACATTCCCCTATAGAAATTGGTAATTTATCAGTAAAAGGAACTAAATTCATAGCTCCATAGAACCCATAAGCATTCATCGCAATACCTGACATTGGGTATTTTCCCTCCCTTATTCAAGAGCGAGTCGCCCCAGTGTCTACAAGAAAAGAAAAAGATTTGCCTCCTTTCATCAGCTCGACCTTTGGTTCATCTTGGGGGGTCTGGTGTTACTGATAGTGCTGAATACATCATGTCACCCAATGGGCTGTCCTATTGGGGGTACACATTCAACCCTATCCCTGTAAAAGGGTTCCCTCCTACCACAGTGACACCCCCTATCCTTGGTGTATTTGTCCTGTGTTCTAATTCTGTTGTTTCTGCATAGGCACTTGTTGCGAGTGTCCTTGTGGTGGGTGAATTTGCACTGACCCCTGCTGCTGTGCGTGTGGCACCATTGTCTGATAGGATGTGTGATCCTGGGCATAAGCCTCTTGTGTTTGTGTGCTGAATGGTGGTGTATGACTTGTCCCCCCTCTTAAATTGTGTCCATTCTGTTGCATGCTTCCTCAGCTTCTACATACAGGTGAAATACGCCCTGTTATCCCACAATTCCAACACACTCGTGGTGGCCCTCTGGCAACCCCACCATTATACACTCCCTGAGTATTCTGACTTCCGCCCGGGGCATTTGGAAATCCACCTCCTCTTCCTCTAAATCCTCCGGAACCCCTTCCTCATGGCCAAAACCCAAACCCACTTTGATCCGCTGGGTGCATTTTATTGACCTGAGATGCACCTGTTACTTATTGTGTTCCTACTCCTTCTCCACTTGTCAATACTGCCCCTCCTATAGCACATTTTGACAATTTCTTCAGAACTAATTTGGCTTCTTCAACCTTTCTGTTCTCATCTTTTTTTCTGTACTCCTCTTGTAATAATCGGCAATAATACATGATAGTCAACTGAATCTCACCCCATGGCTTCACTTCCCTTCCTACTTGTTTTTTCATTTGTCTCTGTACTTTTTCTGGCAATCCCTGACATAAAATATGATAGCATAGTGTTAGGCAGAATTATAAGCAGTACCCTTTGGGAACACTACACACAATAAAAACTACAAGTGACAGTACAATTTCACCTTTGGTACAAGCCTGTACTACACAGTTATAGTGGTAGCAGTAGCGGAGCAGCCAGACTTATCTCAAGAGTAAGTGAGCAGTACAAGGAGTTACACAAAGGGACAGCAATTACTATGGTTCAGGCAAACACTGACTCAAGGTTTCGAAGTAAAAGAATATATATTTATTTACTCAATAGTTTTATAACATTTCACTAGTCTAAGCAAGTCAAAAATCACAATCATAAATACACCACACCACTTCCCTTAAATTCCAAACAAGTTAAGCTCACAAAATGAAGTGGGAGCAAAATGGCACTCCAGTAATTTAAAAGGGGGAGAAAGACAAAGTTATTAGACATTAGGCAACACCAACAGGTAAGTAATCAGAGCAAGTGAACTAGAGAGACTAAAAGGTTAAAATCAGATAGAAAAGGCTTAGGGCCAAAGTCAATGGGTCAAAAGTCTTTGGCTCGAGATAATAGGTTCAATGTAGTTCGCGGTAAGGTTTGTGGCACAGATTCCGGACGAGGTTGGTTGGTAGAAAAGTTAGTTCAAAGAGAAGAGAAGGACAAGCCCTCGGATTGGAGAATGATTTCAAACACTTTCACCGCAGCTGACCGAAATGGACAACCAGATTTACACAGTACCTGTAACTGAGGCTGACATTCCTGGTGGATCCTGCAGGCTCACGGTTCCTGAAGCGATGGCTGGACTGATCAGAAGTAGGAAGACTGCAGGGTCCTGCGCCACCCAGGGAAGAAACCAGCAGCAGAGCAAAACAACGAAACAACGAATAAAAGGTGCGCTCCTTAAAACCCAAGCAGGGTCCGACCTTCCTGGCTATCCGGCCCACTGTAGCTCTGTATAGCGAATTCGGCCAGAGGAGGGGTCCTGGCTTGCAGTTTGGGCAAACTGGTTTGTCCCACCAGCTCAAGGGAAGAAGATTCCTGGAGGATCTTCTCTGTCGTCGGATTTGGAGATTCGGACCTGCAGCAGGGCTTCACCGGGCGGTTCAGTCGTGGTAGGGGTCCTCTTCCTCCAGTTCCTCATTGGTTCTTTCATTCCAGTGGTGACTCTGCTCTTCCAGTCCCTGAGACCTGCTTTTTATGCAGTTTTCCCCCATTCATACAACCTGGCTGTCAATCACACAGCAGGGTAGCTGGCCAGGCAAGGCCAGTCCCCTTACCCAATCAGACCACAGTTTGACTTGGGTTACTAAGGCAATGCATGGCAGGGGTACGAAGATCCCTCCCTCACATCCTGCCTACCTAGACTATCAGGCGCCTTAAGGAGGGCTTCTGTGCAGAAGCCCGCGAAAAGACAGCGAACAAAGGAATCATCCCGGTTGGCGCACAGAGTAAAACATGAGAAAGACTTTAACAAAAAGAAATGGTGACTAAACCCAACCAAAGCCAAAATAAAATGTATTTGGTCAAGCGGCATTATGTTCGAGGCTACTATGATAGCCTGGAACAATACCACATTTATATAAGATAATCGTGGTAGAAAAGTTAGGGTAGTTACCAATGCCACCAGCCAAGTCTTAGTGTTAAGGGAGCGAAACAAGGCTCCAAGAGGCACAGACAAAAAGGGATAAGAGCTAATCCTTTTGAATACTCCATGTAAGATGAGGTTTACTAGGTCTGTGGTTTTAAGTGACTATATAAAGTTAAAGGCAACTTTACATGTTTCTGCGGGACAGGAGTCAACTCCAGAAAAATGGAGTCAGTGGGAAGTCTCAAAGACAACCCTGTGTCACTGCACTGAAGGTGCTGTGTAACACACACAGAAAGTGGTGGACATGGCGTAGGTGAGGCTCCAGTGCCCAAGCTCACACAAACAGTGAAAATATACACATCAAAACACATGTAAGAGTGGAAAAAGGTTCACACTCTTACCAGGTGGAAATAAATAAATCCTGGAAATCCAGCAAAGCTGCTGGGGGACTCTTTAGGTAAGGGAAATCAGCCATTTATGAGAATTCTCCCTAACACTCACCCCCACCAGACTAAGGGACAGGAGGATTTAATCCACTCCTGAATTAATCTCTACCGGTTAAAAACATCCTAGAGAGACCATTAGCATTTTGGTGGTGACATCCTGCTATGTGCTCAATGGTAAAATCAAACCCTTTCAGGCAGATTGACCATCCCTATATTGGAGGCATCTGTCTGCACAATGAAGGGTTGTGATAATCAGGAGCTCTTAGGACTGAAGCTTGACAAAGGGCTTTATTCAGGTTTTCAAAGGCTTGAGTGCACTCCTCAATCCATCTAACCATTTTAGGACATTTTGGAGAGGAGATCACATTCAAGGGAGAAGCTATGGTTCCATAGTTCTCAATGAAATTCCTGTAGTACCCAGTGAGGCCTAGGAAAGCTCTCACTTGGGACTGAGTAGTAGGGGTGGCCCAGTTTTGCAGAGCTTGTACTTTGCTAGGCAATGGCCTTATCTCACCTCCTCCTACCTCATGACCAAGGTAGACTACTTTAATCTATCCAATTTGACATTTGCTTGCCTTTATGGTTAGATGGGCCTGCACAAGAGCCTGCAAAACATATCCCAGGTGATCAATATGTTCTTTCCATGTAGGGCTGAAGACTGTATGTCATTCACGTTTGCCATGCCGAAGTCCTCCATCCCATTCAGAACTTGATTAACCATCCTTTGAAATGTAGCAGGTGCATTCTTTAGTCCAAAAGGTATTACTTTAAACTGGTAGAGGCCTGCTGGGGTAGAAAATGCAGTTTTCTCCTTGGCATGGTCTCTCAGTGATATTTGCCAATAGCCTGAGTTTAGGTCAAATGTGCTGAGGTACTTGGCTGAACCAAGTCTATCCACCAGTTCATCTGTCCTTGGCAAACGATGGGCATCAGTCTTAGTGGTTGCATTTAGAGCTCTATAGTCCACACAGAATCTCAACTCCTTGGATCCTGCCTTTGGTACTAGAACAACTGGACTAGACCATGGACTTGTAGAGAGCTCTATAACCCTGAGATCAAGCATCTTGTTGACCTCTCCTTTCATGTGGGATCTCACGTGTTCTGATATTCTGTACACCCTGCTTTTGACAGCTAAACAGTCACCAGTGAGGCTATCATGCTGGCCCCAAGGGGTCAAGCCTGGTGATAGTGAAAACAGGGAGTCAAACTGATTCAACAGAACTTTGCACTCCTCATGTTGTTCAGAAGTCAGCTGAGAAGAGAGATTAACTCCTTCTATTTGTTCATCTAAACGTTGGCCTCTGAGGAGGTCAGGTAGATGTTCACTCTCCTCTTCCTCTTGTCTTGAGCTGAAGCTATAAGCAAAGCTCCCACCTCTGGTCTTGAAACATTAGCCTTTAAACGGTTGGTGTGAAAGACTCTGGGAGCCTCCTTAGGTCTGCCAAAGTCCATCATATAGTTCATCTCTCCAAGTTTACCCACAACCTTGAAGGGTCCTATCCATTTGTCCTGCAAGGCCATCTGCCTTGTGGGAACCATAACTAGTACAAGCTGGTCTTGAGAGAACTCAACCATGTTGGCCGTCTGGTCATGCCAATGTTTGACAAGAGCCTGACCTGCTTTCAAGTTATCACTTGCTTCTGCCATCATGTGTGACATTCTCCTTCGGAGATCTATCACATTGTCAGTCACTCTGACAGGCTTGGGGGAAGAAGAACTCTCCAACCCCTCCTTGATCAGGGCCAATGGACCTCTGACTGGATGGCCATAGAGAACTTCAAAAGGACTGTATCCAACTCCCTCCTGAGGGACTTCTCTATATGCAAAAAGAAGGCATGACAGTAGAAGGTCCCACTTTTTCTTAAGGGTTTCCTCTAAAGCACCTATCATGCTCTTCATAGTATGATTATACCTCTCTACCAGTCCATTTGTCTGTGGATGGTAGGCTGTAGAGAACTTGTAAGTAACACCACAGTTTTCCCACATGGCTTGCATGTAGCGGGACATAAAGTTGGATCCCTGTTGGATATTACTTCCTTAGGAAACCCTACTCTGGTAAAAATACCAAGTAGAGGCTTAGCCACAGCCTGAGCCGTAACAGTTCTCATAGGTATGGCTTCTGGGTACCTTGTAGCATGGTCTACTACAACCAGGATAAACCTGTTCCCTGAAGATGTGGGAGGGTCAAGGGGACCAACAATGTCAATGCCCACCCTCTCAAAAGGAACTCCCACCACTGGGAAAGCACCAGGGGGCCAAATTCTTGGCTCCATTCTTGCCAGAGGTTTGGCAAATGTGACAGCTCCTACAGAATTGGTCAACTACTGAAACCATTTTAGACCAGTAGAACTAGAGAGAGAGCCTTTCCTTGGTCTTCTTGAAACTCAAGTGATCAGCCAAAGGTATCTCATGGGCTAACTGTAGGAATGGAGTCTGTTAGCAAGGGGTACTACAAGTTTTTTGCAGTCCCCAGGGGTAGACTCAGTCGGTTCACTGTAGAAGAGGCCATCTTCCCAGCTTAACCTGTGCTTTCCAACATCTTGCCCATCAAGTTTGTTAGCAGCCTGTTGTCGAAGACCTTCAAGAGTAGGACACTCTCCCTGTCCTTTGCTAAAGTCTGCCCTGTTGGGTCCACCTTCTGACAGTAAAGACTGCAGCTCAGGATATTCAACAGGGTCAAGATATCCAACTAAGACAGTGTCTTCCTCTATATTTGACTCTTCAGATATTGGTTCAACCACACGAGGTTGCACCTCGCACTCTGCCTCAGCAGCTGGAGTGGTCACAGAGTGACCTTGGACAATCTTGGTGAGGTCCTTGTTGGTAGTACAGGGGTGCTGTCTGACTTTTTCCTGGAGGTCTTGGGTTTCCCCTTCGCCTCATTCTTTCTAGAAATAGCAGTAAGCAACTCCTGTGGAGTGGGAGTGATATTTTCTTACATCATCTCCTCTGGAGAGCCTCTCAAGGTTCTCTCCCTTGCATATCTTGTGAGCTCCTGTTTCCTTTTACTGGGAGGCCTGGGGGTGCTTGACACAACTCCAAGACTTTTAAGGTCATTACCCAACAGGACTCTCCCAGGTACTTCACTCGGCACACTAACAGGTATCTTGACAGTCATATCATTACACTGGAGGAGAGCTGGTAACTGGGGAAGCATTTGCACAGGGCCTCCAGCTAACTTGGTGAGGTGTGTGGGTGCCTTAACAACATCCACCACCTTGAAAATTGATTTGTCCACCACAGTTATGCTGGCTCCAGTGTCTCTGATGGCAGGGGTTTCCTGGCCATTCACAAGAACACTATCTTTATAATACTCTTTAGTATTATCCGGGATGGAATTATAGACATCTTAATTCTGTTGTTCCCTCAAGCCCATGGACACTAAAGAAACACTAGCTGAGACTCTCATGGGTTCTTCAGCCAGTAGGTGAATGTTTCCACTTGCCATAGGTACTTCTTCCTCTGGGGAGAAGGCTAAGGAGACAGTGTGGACCACTGAAGGTTTACCCTTACATCTGGGATCCTCTTTCACATGGTCAGTTGACCCACACATGGGGATTTGTTCTGACCTCCATCTGGTTTGGGTCCAGATAGTGCACTAGCCTGATTTGGTTTACCCTCATGTTACTGTTTGTGGTCCTCTTTTGGATTGGAGGTATTATAATTCTCTTTGTTGTCTTTCTCACACACCCAGGTAGCTCAAGGGGTACCATCATGCTTTTTGAGGGTCCTAAACATTTTACGGTTCTGGGAAGGGGTCTTCCCAGATCTAGCAATTAAAGCTAGCTTCACACACTCATAATCCATCCTATCCACCTCCCCCAACTCCATTACATCATCAGATGCAACAAGGGGCAGCCTAGAGAAGAGCCAGGGAAGCAATTGATTCCCTGTGAGACCTTAAATACCATGGATATATTCAAACATTGCCAACCAATTCAAAATATTAAGCTTAACCCCATGCATACCATACACTTTCTTTAGGCATACAGGGTCTCTTAGGACTGGAAGACCTACAAGACTCTGGGAGAGAAGCGTTTTCAAGAGACAAACTTTTCATTTCAAGTTCATGATTCAACTCAATTTCTCTGAGTTTCAGTTCTTGATGTTTTTGTTTAGTTTGAGCATGTAACCGTTTGAATTCCAGTTCAAGCCTCATTTTCTCTAGAGCAATGAATTCAGGACTGACTGTAGGACCTGTGGGGGTCCCAGTGGACAAGGGTTGAGGTTGCCGTGCAGGCAAGGGAGCAGAGAGACCTACATTAGGAGGCACATCTACCTCTTCCAACTCATCATTATCAGACATAGCATCATCCTCAATACTTTCCACATTTGCTAAGGAGTCAGGCATTTCAGACCCTCTCCCTAGACTTGGGTTCTTTAATAACTTTTCAACTAATTCAATCTTTTTGCCTTTTGCAGAGAGTTTCCTTTCTTTACAAATGTTTCTTAAATAATCAGCAGTGTAACTCAGGGGGGTCTCCTGGCTGTGGCTTTCCATACCAAACATGATTAATTTTGTTTTTTAATTATATTAGCCTTGTGGTTAGTTGATCCAAGGTAATAGCAGCACTCCAAGTGTAACCACTACACTTTTATCCTCAACGCTGCACACCAGCGTTAGGCAGAATTATATGCAGTACCCTTTGGGAACACTACACACAATTAAGAATACAAGTGACGGTACAATTTCACCTTTGGTACAGGCCTGTACTAAACAGTTATAGTGGTAGCAGTAGCGGAGCAGCCAGACTTATCTCAAGAGTAAGTGAGCAGTACAAGGAGTTACAAAAAGGGACAGTAATTACTATGGTTCAGGCAAACACTGACTCAAGGTTTCTAAGTAAAAGAATATATATTTATTTACTCAACAGTTGTATAACATTTCACTAGTCTAAGCAAGTCAAAAATCACAATCATAAATACACCACACCACTTTCCTTAAATTCCAGGCAAGTTAAGCTCACAAAATGAAGTGGGAGCAAAATGGCACTCCAGTAATTTAAAAGGGATGGAAAGACAAAGTTATTAGAAATTAGGCAACACCAACAGGTAGGTAATCAGAGCAAGTGAACTAGAGCGACTACAAGGTTAAAATCAGATAGAAGTCCTCAGTCCCCGACCAAAATCTTGCAGGATACATAGGAGACCTCTTTCAAATTCTCCTCCCGCATCTAGATAAATCCCAACTGCTGCTGGATCGGACTCACAGACTCCGTCCGCGACGAGGAGTAGACTCCGACCAGCCCCCAGATGTCATAACGAGAGTACACTATTTCTCCACTAAAGAAGCTATCTCCGCCATCAGTCGGTCCGGAGATGAACTCTCCTTTCAAGGTCACCCTCTCCAAATTTATCAGGATCTCTCCCTCTCAACCCTACAGAAAAGAAGGGCTCTTCGACCTTTAACCCTCTTCCTCCAAGAGCGTAAAGTCAAATACAGATGGCTTTTTCCCACAGCCCTGCAATTTTCGTATAATGGCTCCCTCCGGAGAATATCCCACTTAGAAGATGCCGCTAAAATCATGCAGATATCCTCCCCCCCCTGAAGGAACCACCTCCCCAGACTTGGAAGCCTCGGGAAGCCCTATGTCAGCCCTCCCTCCCCAACCCAGACGTCCTCCATGGTCCAAGGCCTCCCGAAACAGGAGAAGATAACCCGAGTCCGAGCGGCCCTGGATGTCCCCCGCACCTCCGGCGTCCCGGACGCCCAACGCCCTTTCAGCTAAATTCAGAAATAGTAACTCCGGCCCAACACAATCCCACGCTCGCCCAGCGCGGCGGGCTTCCTCCACGGCCTATGCCCCCTCTCCAAGATCCGCTCCACCTTAGAGCCCTTGGATGCAAACGTTATTTTGCCAGACACAATTGGCCCGGTTGGCCTGGGGTGGGGTTACACCCACAATGTTTCCCACCCCGCTAGTTAAAAAGTTGGCCTCCCGTTGGGGGCCTCGGTTAAAACTGCAAGTGCGGTACAGTTCACCTCTCCACCCTCTTCACGATGGCAGCCAATGAACAACCTGGTGTCCCCCCTCCATCCCCTACGCAAGGAACCCCTGGCTCCCCGATCCCGGAACACCAGACGCTGAGATGCCTTTCCTGGAACGTTAACGGTCTCAACTCCCCCCCCAAGCGCAAATCGATTCTCCAGAAGCTACAAGATGAGGAGGCCGATGTGGTGTTCCTCCAAGAGACTCATCTCCTCCCGGCGGACTTTGGCCGGCTTCGATCCAGCAGATATCCACACCAGTTCTTCGCCTCGGGGAACTCCAAAAAGGGGGGCACAGCGATTATGTTCCGGAAAGACCTGCGCCCCCAGATCTTGGACTCCATGATGTGCCCGGAGGGCCGCTTCGTGGCCATCAAGTGCCTCCTGCTGGGGGACCTCTACACCTTGGTATCGGCATACGCACCCAACTCGGGACAGGCAACCTTCTATGACTCCTTGGGCTCCTCCCTCTCAAGCTTTGTGGAAGGCCAGACAATAATCGGTGGGGACTTCAATGGGGTCCCAGACCCCACTAAGGACAAATCTAACCCCCCTGCCCTTGGCGAGTTCGGTCAGGCCCTCAGTCTGCTGCGGCTCTTCAGAACCTTGGAGGTGGTGGATACATGGCGGGTGCTTCACCCCACCGAGAAAGACTACTCCTTCTTTTCGGGCGTACACCGAACTTTCTCCAGAATCGACCTCCTTCTGGCTTCCCCTCAAACTCTCGCCCTCGCTAATGAGGTGTCGATAGGCCAGCAAATTCTATCGGACCATGCCCCAATAATAATGGAACTGAGCATTCAGAACACCCACGCCAAGGCAACACGCAGATGGGCGCTCTACGACCCAATCCTCAATGATATGTCAATCAGAGACAACATAACCACCACCATCAAGAACTTCTTTGAGGAGAACCTAGCCGCGGACACCTCCCTGGCCAATAACTGGGATGCAATGAAAGCTGTAATTCGGGGAACCTTAATAGCCCAAGGCGTGGCATACCATCGAAACCGGAAACAAATCCGTCTATCCCTGGAGGAGGACCTGCGAGCAGCTGAGGAAGCCCAGAAGAAGAGTGGCTGGTCCCCCAGAACACAGAGAGCGCTCCGCTCGGCCAGGAAGAAACTAGAGGCCCACTATGCAGAACACACTGCGCAACTCCTGGCGAAGACCAGACAATTCTACTATGCCAAAAGCAACAAGGCCAACAAGCTGCTGGTGGCCAAGCTAGCTAAAACAAGACGGACCAACACTATTGTAGGGCTCAAGGACTCACAAGGGGTGATACACCACTCTGAACAGACGAAACTACAACTAGCCTCAGACCACCTAATCCAGGTCATGACAGCGCCTCCCCGAGATCGGTCAAAGCAGGAGGCATACCTGCGGAACGCAGCCTTGACGCGTCTCCCAGACTCCACACGGGAGCAGTTGGAAGCCCCAATAACAGCTGAAGAAGTCGACGAAGCCATCAAGGCCCTCAAATCACGGGCCCCAGGCCCAGACGGATTCCCCCCGAGGTTCTATAAGATTTTTAAGCTCCAGCTCATCCCTCACATAGTGGCCCTGTTCAACTCTTTCAAGGTCTCGGGATCCGTGACCGCCACAATGCAGGAGTCGGTGACGGTTCTCCTTCCTAAGCCGGGGAGAGACCCGAGAGATCCGGCGTCATACAGACCCATCGCCCTACTGAATATCGACGCCAACCTGTACTCGAAGATTTTAGCTAACCGCCTGGCACTTATCCTCCCGGATATAATCCACCCCGACCAAACAGGCTTCATTCTTCACCGAGCGGCAGGGGACAACATCCGGCGGACTCTGAACCTAGTGAACATCGCCCACCGCAACTCCCAAGGCCTTGCCCTAATGGCCCTGGACGCAACCAAAGCCTTCGACAGAGTCGATTGGTCCTATCTTGAATGCACTCTGGAAGCATTTGGGTTCGGCCCCACAGCCCGAGCCATGATCCTGGCGAACTATAAGCAGCCTCGAACCATCCTCAGGATCAATGGCGCCCACTCAGCCCCGATACCTCTGTCTTGTGGGACGAGACAGGGCTGCCCGCTGTCTCCCCTACTCTTCGCCCTCACAATGGAGCCCTTCGCCCAGAAGATCAGGCGCAATGAGTCCATTAAGGGTCTTCAGGTGGGCTCTTCCCACCACAAGATCGCTCTCTACGCGGACGATGTTCTATTGACACTCACTGAAGCCAACACCTCAGCGAAACACGCTCTGGCCGAAATAAAGGAATTGGGGGAGGTCACCGGCTTCACTGTCAACTTCACCAAATCAGTGGCTTTAGGAGTCGGCCTCCGCCCAGAGGACAGGGAGGCGTTAACGGCTCTGTGCCCGATCGAATGGCGGGACCACTCGATCCCCTACCTAGGAGTTCTCATCCCAGCGAACCCAAAGGAGACCTATCAGGCGAACTTTCCCAAACTGATCAAGGAGCTGGAGGGGGACTTGAAACGCTGGACCACGCAGGAGATCTCATTAATGGGCCGGATCACGGCCGTCAAGATGAACCTGCTTCCTAGGTTCCTCTATGCCTGCTCATCTCTATCGGTGCCCTTCCCAGCCCAGGCCCTCCACGACTTACAGAGGAAGATATCCAAATTCATATGGAAAGGCAAGAAGGCCAGGATCCCCCACAAAACCCTGATTGGCAACGCCAGGCTAGGAGGCCTGGGGGTCCCGGACCTGCAGGCCTATAGGACAGCGGCACAACTGTCACATCTACACGCCTGGCAGACGAGCACAGCCCGCCCCAGATGGGTGGAACTGGAGCAGGCCCAGCTTCCGCTTCCCCTCCGGTTCCTCCCCCACATCCAACCCTCCCTCAGGGCACGCTGGAAGGACATCCTACTAACAACGAAGCAGACCCTAAGCTCCTGGGATTGGGCTCTAAAGCAGAAGGGAATCCCGAGGGGCCGAAGCCCCCTTTCACCGATCTTTCACAACCCCGACTTCTCCCCGGGATCTCTCCCTCGCAACTTCCAGAATTGGATAGACGGAGGCCTGGAAACCCTGGGGCAGATGTACTCCGAAAACAGACCCCGGACCTTCGAGCGGTGCAAGGAGACTTTTCAGCTTCAAGAAAGGGACAGATTCACATACTGCCAGCTCCGCCACTGGTGTTCGCACCCTCAGACCCTCCAGGCGGCAACTCGCCCCCCGACTCCATTGGAGCTAACTCTTGCGGACCTGCCGGCTAGAGGAAGAATCTCAGCTATATATAGACGTTTCCTGGGGGACTTCTTGGCGACAAAAACTCGATCCATGGCTCAGTGGGAGGCGGACCTAGGCCATCCGATCGATGACCAAGCTTGGGTAGACATATGGTCCCGCACCCACTCTTCCTCCACCTGTGTCACTAACAAGGAATGTGCATATAAACTCACCCTACGCTGGTACTACCCCCCTCTCAGACTCCACCACATGAATCCACAAGTGGACCCCGCCTGCTGGAGAGGCTGCAGTCAACCAGGCTCCTACTTTCACATGTGGTGGACATGCCCCAAGATCCAGCAATTTTGGGCCAGGTGTCTCTCCACCATCGAACAAATCACCGGCTCCGCCCTCCCACTGGACCCTGAGACAATTCTGCTGGGGATCCCGGTCCCCGGAATCTACCCCCGCTCCGGCAACAGGGCTAAGCTCCTCACACAGTGCCTCCTGGCGGGCAAGACGGTTCTGGCCCGCTTCTGGAAGTCGCGGGACGGCCCCTGCCTGGCCCACTGGTGGGGAAAATTGTGGGACATCTTAATAGCGGAAAAGGTTACCGCTGCGAGAGCGGGGTCTCTGCACCGCTTCCAGAATGTGTGGGCCCCAGTGCTGGACTATGATCAGCGATATCCCGCAATGACGTTCAAGCCAATCAATGCCCGCTGGGCCCTGAGAGACAAGGAGAATACGCATCAAGCGGGGGAGATAAACTGAATCTCTGGCCCGGGAAAACCGGAATGAGGGGGGGGAAAGGGACTCAAAACTAGAATCTTTTCTTTGCAATGTTATACTGCCACTCGATACTGTTTGTAACCTTTACTGCCTTGCTATAAATAAACATATTTAAAAAAAAAAATCAGATAGAAAAGGCTTAGGGCCAAAGTCAATGGGTCAAAAGTCTTTTGCTCAAGATAATAGGTTCAATGTAGTTTGCGGTAATGTTAGTGGCCCAGATTCCGGACGAGGTTGGCTGGTAGAAACGTTAGTTCAAAGAGAAGAGAAGGAGAATCCCTCTGTTTGGGGAAATATTTCAAACACTTTCACCACAGCTGACCGAAACGGACAACCGGATTTACACAGTACCTTAAAACGGAGAGGGAGCTGTAGCTGAGGCGGATGTTCCTGGTGGATCCTGCAGGCTCACGGTTTCTGAAGCAACTGTCGGACTGATCAGAAGTAGGAAGAATGGAGGGTCCTGCACCACCCAGGCAAGAAACTAGCAGCAGAGCAAAACAACGAATAAAAGGTGCGCTCCTTAAAACCCAAGCAGGGTCCGACCTTCCTGGCTATCCGGCCCACTGTAGCTCTGTACAGCGAATTCGACCAGATGAGGGGTCCTGGCTTGCAGTTTGGGCAAACTGGTTGGTCCCACCAGCTCAAGGGAAGAATATTCCTGGAGGATCTTCCCTGTCATCGGATTTGGAGATTCGGACCTGCAGCAGGGCTTCACCGGGCGGTTCAGTCGTGGTAGGGGTCCTATTCTTCCAGTTCCTCATTGGTTCTTTCGTTCCAGTGGTGACTCTGCTCTTCCAGTCCCTGAGACCTGTTTTTTATGCAGTTTCCCCCCATTCATACAGCCTGGCTATCAATCACACAGCAGGGTGGCTGGCCTGGCAAGACCAGTCCCCTTAGCCAATCAGACAAGAGTGCGACTTGGGTTACTAAGTCAACCCATGCAAGGGGTCTGAAGATCCCTTCCCCACATCATGCCTACCTAGACTATCAGGCGCCTTAAGGAGGGCTTCTGTGGAGAAGCCCGCGAAAAGACAGCGAACAAAGGAATCATCCCCCGTTTGGCGCACAGAGTAAAACACAAGAAAGACTTTAACAAAAAGAAATGGCGACTAAACCCAACCGGAGCTAAAATAAAATGTATTTGGTCAAACGGGTTTATGTTCGAGGCTACTATGATAGCCTGGAACAATACCACGTTTATATGAGATAATCGTGGTAGAAATGTTAGGTTAGTTACCACTGCCACCAGCCAAGTCTTAAGGGAGCAAAACAAGGCTCCAAGACGCACAGACAAAAAGAGGTAAGAGCTAACCTTTTCCAAAACTCCATATAAGATGGGGTGTACTGGGTCTGTGGTTTTAAGTGACTTTATAAAGTTAATGGCAACTTTACATGTTTCTGGGGGACAGGAGTCAGCCCCAGAAAAATGGAGACAGTGGGAAGTGTCAAAGACAACCCTGTGTCACTGCACTAACAGTTATGTGTAACACACACAAAAAGTGGTGCACATGGAGTAGGTGAGGCTCCAGTGCCCAAGATCACACAAACAGTGAAAATACACACAGAAAGACACATGTAAGAGTGTGGAAAAGGTTCACACTCTTACCAGGAGGAAAAAAATAAATCCTGGAATTCCAGCAAAGCTGCTGAAGGACTCAGTAGGTAAGGGAAATCAGCCATTTATGAGAATTCTCCCTAACACTGCTTAGTGCCACTGTTTTTCCCCAAAGCTCACACGCCTCAAGCTGCCATTTTTCTTGAAAATCCTGAATGTAAGCAATAGGGTCTTCAACTTCTTTTATTTTTATGTGTCATAATTGCCCCCATAGCTGATGTATCAGGATACTGGACCCTGAGAGCCCTTCAAACATCTGCCCTACAATTGTTCAATGACGCTCCATCATGTGAGTTGTTTTGTGCTGTCACACACCTGCATATCCCACTCATCTCCAAATTTTGTCAGTTCTCTCTCCAAGAATGGCTGCCAATAGTCCTTTTATGTCCCTTATGGCCAACCTATTTCCCCCTGTCATTGTCTCCAATTTGTACATCCTCTTCCCAGCCTCCGAAATCAAACTAGGTAACTTTCATTTTATGTTAGCCTTATCCATCTGAAGATATGGAATATATTGCGGTCTCCCCTCCCCTTCTCTAGCAAGAGGTACTGTGAGAACTCCATCCCATAACTGGATCCCATTATTTGTTTATTTAATGCAGGGGTAATCGTCCCTATTAACCTTTGTGCTGGTTACGCCCTTAAACTACTCACATAAGGTGGAGATTCTCCTCTCTCACTACACAATCATCTTTGGGAAGTTCGGGATATGATGTAGGATCTGGTGTTCTTTCCTCAGGGTGTTCCAATTAGGTTTTGACTTCCCAAGAGGGAGCATGTACCTCACCTCTTATCTCACAACCTGACTCCCTTCCTTTGTCTGACATTGCTCTTCCCCAACTGGTGTGACTATCATTCTCCTCTTCCCTGTCTAAATGTGATCTACTCAAGGACAATGCTCTGTGTTCATCACTAAACATGTTTTCCTCCTCATCCCGTGGTTTTGGTGTCCAGGATCGTCTGCTGTTCCCCTGAGTCCCATATTGGCTGTTTTGTCTCATTTGCTGATATATTTGATCGATCTTCTCTCCAATACTTTCTGCATCATATCTTTCCTCTTCTTGTGCTACTTTAGGTATTTCTTGATTCATTTCTCTTATTGGGAAAACATTGGTAACTGTTTTCCCGTTAGACCGGTATTTGGTTGCTTGGTCTTATTCGTTCTTTAATAATGAGACTGGTGTCAAGATCTCGCCGCCTTCCATTCTGTTTTATTTATTCTTCCACTTGCTTTTGCTTCCTCGTATCCCTTCTCGCCCTCTCTTCTTCTTGCTTTTGTGGTTCCCTTCTTATTTCTTATATTTGTTATTTTTCCCTTCGTAGTTTTTATCTGTGATCTTTTTTCCTTCACTCTTTGTGCTTCTTCTTCTTCCCTCTTCCTTTCTCTCCTATCTCCTATATTCTATTCCTTTCTTCCGATTGTCATATTTTCTTTGTTCCTCTGCATGCTTTTCATCTTTCTCTTGTTCTTCTCTGTATATCTTTTCCCGTCGTTCCCTACTTTTCCTTCCTTTTTCATCTTCCCTCAACTAGTTTTCTTGTTGCCTATCCTTCTTTTCTTGCTTGTCTTTGTCTTCCTTTTGCCTAACTTCCTCGATACTTTTTCCATCTAACTTGAGTAATATTTGTCCTTCCATCCATTCGTTTTGGACAAGTGTTACCTCATCAGCACTATCTTTTTCTCCTATCCATCTCTTAATTTCTCTGACTACATTTGTTGATATATTCGATCTCTCGCCTCGTTCATCTCTAGCCGGTATGAACTTCCACCCGTCTTCCTTCTTTTTGCCCTCTTCTGGACTTCATCGCTAATATAAGCAGGGGGTGCATAAATCTTGATACATTTTCTAAAGTTCTAAAACTGCCAGTCTTTTTTCTAATTTCGTTCCTGTGTACGCAGTGTCCACATATGTGGCCATATGTTGTATGCGATGGCATGAACATTTTATCAGCTGTTCCCTTTTTCCCATTCTGCACTGTACTGTTTGAGCTGAGGCACATGACGTGGAAATGTTTTACAAAGGTGCATAAGAGGAGTGTCCTCCATAATGACAAGCCACAATTAACTGTCGATACTTACCACATTATTACCTTGTTATTTTTAATAAATCTCTACTTATCTCAAAGCTTACTGCTTAACTCTAATCCCAAAAACAATAAATATGAGCAAACACCATCAATCACTGTTCAATACTCTTTTGTCTCAACAACCTATCTGTATTCGGGCTGGCGCCAATCATTTACTACACTTTTTAACTCAAACCAACTTCACTTCCAACTTGTACAATTGCATCTTTTCAGCACTTCATACATCAAATAATATGCACAATAATAACACAATACACATTAACAACCCCTGTGATCACCTTCTCTGTTCCCTATAATGATTTATAGTAAGAGGTATTCTTTCTTCACCTCCAATTATATAACCCTGTACAGCGTTTAAGACGTCACCTGACATGTGTATTCTCTCTCATAATATTCTGACTGAAATTTGAGACGTCTTCTTCTATCTCCCTTGAAATAGGATTAACTAGGTGTTCATTTATCCACACAAAATGTCCCGTTAGCCACTTATTTTCACAAAATATCAGAATCCTGCCCCTTTATAATACCATTTCCCTTAGTCTACTTACATCCGTTTAATCAACTCGAGGTCTTCGGTATTTACTCCTCCTCCAAACTGACCACTTCACCTTCTGTTCGTGCAGCGCCCGTGGAAACGGAGCAGGGATTTCTTCAAAGAGGGACCTGCCCACTGTCTCAATTCTTCTTGCAAGTTTATTTCTATCGGCCGCTCTCCACAGGAAATGTCACAATCTTCCAGCTAATGGCAGAGGATGCCTGATTGTCTGAAACTCTGAAGTGAAACTAGTTTAGATATGAAACCATTTGCACCGCTACCAGATGCGTTTATGGCCCTTGAGACGTGCATCTGGTACTGGATGGGATTACACAAGAATAATTATGAGTCCAAATAACTGGACAAACTCAAGAAGATGACATGTTGCTGTTTTATTAGCAATTATTTAAAACAGGGAGTTTACAATGAACATCAACGGACGTACGGTCATTTTCAGCAATTTCCACAAAAAATACAATTATATACTTCTTTATGCATCAGACTGACATCATACTACATGGTAATAGTGAAACACCTGTCAAAGGTTGTAATTGGTTCAGGACACATCTAGATATATAATCATATATGAGCTAAGTTTGTTATTGGCCGTCTGATATCAGGCGGGCAAAATATGCCTACCTCTTCATACGTGTCATTTAAGAAAAAAATCAGTTACACTGTGTTTTTTTGGTTTCTTATGCTATAAGGTCCTTTGTTATACAGACTAATACAATTGGTTTGGCACATGTGTGGCATGTCTCGAACATTTGTTTCAATTAGCAGCACGTACGCCAAGTCCCAGGTGCAAGTATATAGGACATGAGGCTGCCCTACCACCCTATTAGCCCAACATCTCCCTTCACTGATGCCTTCTGCCATCAAATTCTTTGTATTTGACCTTGTAGTTTATTTTTGTCCTGGGAATGCAATGGGAGTGAGGGCACTCTCTATCGGGTCTGGAACTCCAGGTTCGCAGCCTAGTTCCAGCCTTGAATCACTTGACAGGAGACCATGATTCTTTTCATTCTGCAAACTTTAAATGTTTTAAATGAATTAAGACTTGGCATCTCCTGTGTTGTTTCTTGCACCTTAACTTCAGAAGATTCATCCTCCGCACACATCCTCTCGACTGCTCGGTTCTTGACTTCAGGCCATACATCCTCCCAACGCAGCTCCAACAACCTGCTATTCTACTGCGACACAGCCTTCCATTTTCTCTCCATGAGTCTTTGGCTTATTATTTCATGATACCAATGCCCACTTTTTATTCAATGGCGGCTCCGCCTGCGCTCTATTTTCTACTTATAGCTAGCTTATATGATGGCTTAATCTATCTTGCGTTTCAGCAGCTGTACATTCTTCATACTTCTAATTTCTGTAGCACGTTTTACTATGTAATCTTCTTTTACACTTTAAGGTTCACTTGATTGTTTACCTCGTCATTTCTCCTCCAGAATCCATACATCATGTTAATTAATTATTTCAGGACATTGTACACTCTTTATTATGTCATCATCAGTCCATTTTCAAAGCCCTTTCTCATATTCCTTCAGGGAGTTCCTCCTGTAGGCTGTCATAAACTCAAGGGTACATTCGATATGGTCATCTTAATGGATACCGTGTTCCATAAACTCGCTGCAGTATTATTGCAACAGTTGGTATTAGACAGGGCACAGTCTTATGGCTCCAATACAGGGGAGGTCGGGGTGTGGGATCTCCTGCGGATATGTACATCTGCTCCTCTACATATATTTATTTTGGCGTTGGGGGGTGGAAGGTCTGGTTGGGGTGGAAATTTTGGGTGGAGAATATCAAGCACTACTTTATAAGGTTTTCATTAGGAAAGGGATCAATGGTCAGGCTTCAAGATTGAGCCATAAAAGGAGTGATGTTAGGGGTTGATGGTCCAGAACAAGAGCGTACACTCTGTATTCTCCCGTGGAATGTACAGGGGTTAAACTCACCTGTCAAACACAAATGGATATGGGGCAAATTGGTTGATCTCTCGTGGTCAGTTATCTTTTTACAAGAAACCCATCTACTTCAGAAGGATGGGATGAGATTTGGGCATAAGAATTACTCGCCCGCTTACTTTGCCACAAGTGCGGCCAAACAATGGGGTGTTGCACCTTCTTCGCCAAGTTCGCACTTGTCAGGAAAACGAGCACCCTCAAAGACCCCAATGAGGGCATTGTTATGGGGAATCTAGTAATGTTTGTCTCAGTCTATGCCCCCAACAAGGGTCAGGACCTCTTTCTACAGGATCTTCTTTGGAAATCGGTTACTTTTACAGAGGGTTCCCTATTTACTGGGGGAGATTTTAATCTGGCTCCTGATCCACAGGTGGATAACACTCTTCCAGTCACTGGTGAGGATTATACGAACTCTCTCGCTTTGATTAAGGTGCTTCGTGAGTTATATCTGATCGACACATAGAGGCTGAGAAACCCGACTGGGAGGGACATCATTCATTACCCGCATGTGCACAAACGTTATTCATGGATAGAGATCCTCTTGGTTTCCTCTTCATTTGTTCCTGCGGTCTGAGAGGCCACTATTCATATCTTGGCCCTCTCGACCCATGCTGCGGTTTCCCAAGCCTTCTGCATGGATGGCCTTCCCCCTCCACGTAAGAAGCCCTGGAAGCTCTATAGCCCCATCCTTAGGGACCCAGTGATCCAGGGGAAGCTTCATTCCACTATAACTGAATACTTGAATAGGAACCTGCCTGGGAGGGGTCTCCCTTGCCATTGTTAGGGATGCTCTGTAGGTTGTGGTAAGGGGTGTAGATATGAGTCTCACATCTTCCTATTCCAAGGCCAGGATACGCATGTGGGTGCAGTTGGAAGAAGAGGTTAGAGCGAAGGAAATGGCTCACAGACTCCAGGATTCCTTAAAGCTTGGCGCAAGCTCAAAATTGACAGAGACCAATGAACTGCCCACCGGGAAGAGAGAACCTCTCAGGCTCCCCTTAAGGTCAAACAGTATTATTTTACCAGGGGGAATAAGGCCAATAACATCCTTGCTAATAAGTTGGCTAGGAGCAAAATTCTGAACAATATTCACACATTACATAATGGTCAAGGTGTTTCCCTATGGGCGGACCAGGACAAATTGGCATGGGTCCACGAATATCACAAGACATCCACAGCAGCTGCCCCCACAGAGGGTGCTGCAATTCAAACCTACCCACACTGTGTAGCCTTCCCACCCCTGCAGCCTGAGAACATTTAGCAACTTGGGCAGCCTATTCAATTGGCAGAAGTGATATGTGCCATCAAAATGCTTAAAAATACCACCCCGGGTCACAATGGGCACCTCTGATTTGTATAAGTCATATTGCGATATCTTGCCCCCCCCATCTGAGCTAACCTTTCAATTCCTTTGCTGATTTAGGAACCAACACACTATAGAGCAGCAGCTGCATGCCTGTATAGGAAACCCTGCCCCCTACCTCCCGTATGTTGGAGACCTGATATTGTGCCGGATTTGACACCAGCAATTGTGCCAATACCGCAGCATGTGTTCGAAAGAAGATTCCCACTGAGACAACCGTATCAAATGTATCCCCAAAGTGATAACAACCTGAGGGAAGAACTCCCTGACGGAATATGAGAAGGTGCAAAGAAAAGAAGGTAGTGACGTCACATGAGACATACAACGTCCCGAGACACTGGCTGAAGAGGATGTATGGATCCTACAAAAATTAATGATGAAGTAAAGGCTCAAGTGAACTGCTGCAGAGAATCAACAGTTGAATAATTGTACAGACGCTGAAACACAAGTAGACTAAGTCATCATAGAAGCTGGATATAAATAGTGAATAGAATGCAGGCGAAGCCGCCATTGTATAGAAGCTGGACATCGGTATCATAAATTTTGTAAGCCAGGACCCTTGAAGAAGGGAGTGAAAACTATGTTGCAGCAAGAATAAGCTGAATCGTGGAGCTGCATGGCGAGGTTGTCTGGCCTGAAGTCAAGACTGAAGCAGCCAAGGTCAGCTATCTATTCTGGAAAGGAGCAAAGGATGAATCATCCCTTGTTAAGGTGCAAAGAAAGAACACCAAGAGTGCCAAGTTTAATTCATTTAAGACATTTAAAACCTGCAAAATGGACCAAATCGTGGTCTCCTGTCACATGAGCCAAGGATGAAAATAGAATTTGAACTTGCAGTCCTAGAACAGGATAACGAGTGCCCTCAATCCTGTTTATTCTGAGGACAAGGATACTTTTGCAAGGCCAAGTTAAAAGACAATCTTCATGGCAGAAGGCTTGGGCAATGAGAGATGCTGGGCTAATTGGGTGGGGAGGTAGTGTCCTGCCCTATCTCCTTGCACCTGGGTCTGGGCTTACGTGCTGCTAAGTGAACTGAATGTTCCAGACTGGCACAAGCGTGCCAACCAGTTTTAGTAATCCATATAACGAAGGACCTTATAGTTTGCAAACCAATGAGAAACCGTGTATCTAATGTTTCTGAAGATGACATGTTTTAGAGGTAGGCATATATTGTCCACCTGAAAGTGAGGAGCCAATGACACTCCTAGATTCTATAGATAATATACTTAGATGTTCCCTTAAGCTAATCCCGACCTTCAGTAGGTTTTCCATTATTTGCCACATGCTATGACATCCCTTCTGATGTATTTTTTTATATATAACCTCTGTTTTTTTAAAAGATCGCTGAGAGAAATCGAGCGTACGTCCATTGATGTTCATTGTAACTTCCTGTTTTAGATAATTGTTAATAAAACAGTACTTTGCCATCTTCCTGAGTTGGTTTGATTATTTGGACTCTGAGTTATTCTGTGTGATCCCATCTATTACATGCACGTTCCTAAAGGACCCTAAATTCAACACATGCTAGAAACCTCCACTATCTTGATTTGTGGCCGAAGAGGCTCCTAAGGCATTCAACCGCCTGGACTGGTCTTACTTAACAGGAGGCTCCTAAGGCATTCAGCCGCCTGGACTGGTCTTACTTAACAGGAGGCTCCTAAGGCATTCAGCCGCCTGGACTGGTCTTACTTAACAGGAGGCTCCTAAGGCATTCAGCCGCCTGGACTGGTCTTACTTAACAGGAGGCTCCTAAGGCATTCAGCCGCCTGGACTGGTCTTACTTAACAGGAGGCTCCTAAGGCATTCAGCCGCCTGGACTGGTCTTACTTAACAGGAGGCTCCTAAGGCATTCAGCCGCCTGGACTGGTCTTACTTAACAGGAGGCTCCTAAGGCATTCAGCCGCCTGGACTGGTCTTACTTAACAGTGGTTCTCCAGAGCTCAGGCCTGGGTCCACGGTTCCAGCGTTCTCTTTTGGCGATTTATTCGATGCCATCCACATGGATGATTGTCAACGGGATTGCAACCCCCGCAATTCCATTTGGTAGAGTGATTCGACAAGGGTGCCCATTGTCCCCTCTCCTTTTCCACATCTCAATTGAGCCCCTGGCTGTACAAGGCCGAAATGCCTGGAGCCTTGTTGTGCCTCATCAGTAAGGAGTAGCGTGCATCTCTTGGGAGTGCCTGACGTTTATCGATGTTATGTGGCCTTCCTACTCTCCCATGTGCTCACGTGAATGCAGGACAGGGAAGCCACAGTCGGGGTGCAGATGGAGCAATCAGTATCCTGCGAGACATTGACTGAGAATCGGAGTGGCACACAAGGCACGCGCTTAGAGGCTGGATCACAGGGACGAGGCGATGGGGTGCTCTCTCAGGCCTAGGTGTGCTGTCTCTTACCATCAATAACCCTGAGTTTCCTCCAGACCATTTTCTGCCTGGATTCGGGGGCGTGGGTGTTATTCGAAGTGGGTTCTCTGCTCACCTTTGAGGAATGCAAACAGTTTGGTTTGTCAGAGGGAGAGAGGTTTAGGTATACACAGCTTAACCACTGGGTGAGCCACACGATGACCCAACAGTGGTGCACAAGGGACCTGAATGAGCTCGGGCAATGGGCTCTGGCAGGGGCTTCCAAGGGGAGGATATCGGGAATGTATATTTTGCTTGACTGCTATGACCTCACAGAAGGACTGTCATGTATGGGTTGCTGAGAGCATGATTTGGAGACCCCACTAACCGAGGAATCCTGGCAAAGAATTTGAGAGCAGAATCACAAGACGTCCAGATGTACCACTTGTAAAGAATGTCAACTAAAGCTGCGTTACAGATGGTATCACTCCCCGACAGACTTCACCAGTTCCAACCTACATAGGAGGGAGGGACATACTTGCCCTAAAGCACAGACCTACTGGAAAGATGTCTTATCACTTATTAAGGCCATGCTGAAAGTAGCTCTCCCTCTGAATGCATTAATTGTTCTGTTGGGTGATACGGGCGACGGAATATATCCCACGACGGGCAATGCCTCTAGACTAATCACTCACCTGTTATTGGTGGCCAAGAATTCCCTGGCCACAATTGGAAGTCCCGGGAGGGCACTATCATTGCTATGGGGTGGGGGAACCTTTGGGAAATCTTGGCATGAGAGATAAGCACAGCCCTGCTGGTGGGGGAATACCCAACATATGTAGCAACCTGGCTTCCCTTCATTAACTATGTTCAAGGTGCCTATTATGGGAGTCCCAAACCAACATTACATAAGCATTTAGCTCTACTGCGACCCACCAGGGCGGACCTGACTAGAGGATGTGACCTGTACGGGAGGGTCTCGCGGACTCCTTCTGAACTGTGTTTTTTCCTTGACTCGCCCTGTGTGTACACTGTCATTGCCTGTATATATTTACGATGTGCTGACTTGTTTCCAGCCTTCAAAAACCTAAATAACGTTTGTTAAAAAAAAAAGAATATGTTGGGAGCTATGAGAACGAGGTGCGTGTTTGCTGTCCCAGCTATGATTCATTTTGTTTGAATAAAGCTGGGTTTTGACATGCACCTGAGTCCTCCGCCGTGGACTATTATTGTGACTACTTGTGTGATCTTCGGTGCACCTTTGCATTGTACATAGTTATGTTATGTTATGTTTTTGGAATTTGTTGAGCACATTCAGCTAGGTATCATGGCGCTAGTGTACCAGAAAGCTGAAGAGAAGTGGGTTTTAGGAGAGCAAAAACTGGATCAAGAAAAGAGAGGAGGATCGCAACAAAAAAGCAAAAAACATGAAAACGCCACTGTCAAATGTATTTAAAGACTTGGACGGAACCTGTGTGCTGTCTAAGGTCCAAAGAAACAGACAGACATAAAGACAACACACCACAACTCTGCCTGTAGTTGCTTTGGCAGCGTGTGCCATAGTCACATACAGAGTAGACAGCCCTGGGGAAGGCTTTCAGGCTCACACTGTATTTCTATTGGCTGAACATTATTACAGGACTCCCAACATAGACCATGTGGCGACCGGTGGAAATAATATTAAACGTCGAATAGATTCAATGGTTATAAACGTGTTGTTCCACGTGACCGTCTTTTCAGGGGGTAACCTTTTTTTCCGTTTAAATAGTGACTGTTTCATTCACTTTGTCACTATATTTTATTTATTTATTTATTTATTTATTTATTCTAATCACCATAGGGCTACGAGTACCCCTAAAATGTGAACGCCGTTCTTCCACTAGGGACCCCCGGCCATTTTCTGGCGCTGGGTGACAGTGCCCGCGCGCTTCTGTCCCTCCACCCCAAACATCCATCACCCCCCTGCGCTTTTCTGACGGAAAACAAAGCCCTCGTTTCAGTGTCTGTCGGCGGCCCGACGACTGCTTATCCCCTGACCACGAGGTCACTCGTGCTGGCCGCTTGCTCCCCCGCGGTGACCCCTGACCCCTGTCAAGCCTTGGTAACTGGTTGGGAGATCCCCATCTGCTGAAGGCGTTATGTTTTCCAGTGTTTATCGTGTTCGGGCCGGGCAAGGAACAGGGAAACTAAGGGGCAGCACTTGAGGTGTTTGACTGGTGCCTTAGCAGCCGAGGTTGCTTGCTCTTGTTTGCACGATATAGTGCCTCGTGGCTGGTGGGACTCGTTTAGACTGCGATTAAATGGAAGGGCTCCGGAGACGCAAACATAGGCCATGGTGGGATAGGGCACGAATATAATGTGCTCATAGCCCAGGCACTCTTAGGACACTTCTGTGGTGACTGTCACGGTAAGAAAACAAATGTGCGCACGTATGCGTACATGTATGTGTCCGTGTTTGTGTGTGTGGGTGGGTCTATACACAGGGCAGGGTAGAATGAAGAAGCTCGTATAGGCATCATTCTACAAACCCTAGACCCAGCACATAGAGTACCCAGAAACAAACAAAATGGCTGACCCTAACCACACAGATGCCGTTTTGCTCATTTTCAAGGGGCCTAGATGCTTCGTCTTTGTGCTGCATGTGTGTAGGGGTGGGATACAGGAAATATGACAAGCCGATTCTACAAACATAGACTAGCTTACATAGTAGGCCAGGCATTTACAAAATGGCTGATCCTAGCCTGACAGATGCCATTGTGCTCAATGTTCGGGGACTTGCAAGCTTCTTCTTTGTGTTGCAAATCCCTGTTGAGATTTCTCAGCTGGCTTCGCACGAGACCGAGGAAGGTCAATGTACCATTGCTTTTGTGGTCACAGAGGGAACGCAGAGCAGCGGCTCCGTTCAGGAGCAAGTTTGGGGTGCCTATGCTGCCTTCTCTGACATTTTCCCTCAGACATCTTACCAACTTGTGTAAGAGCACGATTTCAGTCAACACCGCACATACTTCAGAGAGACAACCGGACAGCTTCTCCCCTTCCTCTCTTCTGTAGTGTAAGCGGCTGTTAATGGGTGAGGCAGTGCCTTACCTGGCACCAGGACACCCACTGCAGGGAACAGCCCACGCTGGGTGCATCCCAAAGCAGCTCCCACACCCGCTAACGTTGGAAGGACAGCCTTTAATATCTGGGTGAATAGAGAATAAAGAATGCTTCATTTTTTCTCCTAGTTCCATCATTTAGCTGTGGAAAAAGTAAGGTGTCCCCCAGGGGCCCTTAGACAGCAAGGGGTCCGAGAGACTGCATACGCAAGATTGCAGTTTTATAGGAAGGTCCATCGTGCCTTCTTTCTGCTCCTCCCCTCTCTACTCTCCTTTTGTGTCGTCCCGTTAATCTTCGTCCTTGTGTCTTTTTTCGTGCCCTGATGCTTGCGAGCTTCGGCGCGTTACAAATAAATAAATAAAAATAAAAAAATGCCATCTCCCACAAAACGAATGTCTGTCTCTGCCAAAAAATATCCTCTTCACTATTCCGCTGCATGTGTGTAGGGTTGGAATACAGGAAATATGACAAGCCGATTCTACAAACATAGACTAGCTTACATAGTAGGCCAGGCATTTACAAAATGGCTGATCCTAGCCTGACATAAGAAATAAGAATTGGGAACATTCTTATTTTCCCATAATGCTCTTTGCTTCATGCAAATCGCCAGAATTGGGTTCCTTGAAGAATTGCTGTATTGCATGACCTACCCTGGGGCCATGCCCCTCGGAGCAACCCCTTGGCCCGCCCCCTCTCCCCACGGCCCCGCCCTCCAAGGATGAGAGGGTTCCCCCAGTAATTGTGTTCCATTTCCAGCACTGCATCATCGCCAGAGGAAGGAACAGACGCTTGGATGGAGAGCGAGACCCAAAGAGTGTGTGTTCACATAGCACAATTTCAATGCGCCAGAGACTGAGGCTTTGTTTTTAAGTGTGCTTGGAGTTTGTGGGATGGATGTTTGTAAAGCCGTATGCAGAATCTGAGGAAGAGTATATTGAGACCAGTCCCTGCACCCCTGTTTGGCCTTTTCTACCTGCCCAGGTACTGAGTGGCATCTATGCAGGCAGTGTCATGGCCTATATTGTCACCCCAGCTGCAGGGGCCTGCCAGCCATCAGCCACTGACACAACATCCTTGCATTATTGTTTCAGGAGATGGAAGCCTGCCCAAACTGCTCCCAGTATGCAAGGGCACTGCGCTTTTCCTGGATTTGGGCTGTCTACACTTCAGTCAAATCTGAACAGCCATATCTGTTGGGACCTTCAATTGGACAATAGCAACTCTCAGTTTGCCGTCCGTTTCTGCCTTTGCAGGAGCAGGGAACTCCAACACTTAACGTGGTGCGCCGCCAGGCTTAGCAGCGGGATACTGAGGGTTCCCGTTCAGAACGGAAAGGGCATGTTGAAACCCAGCCAGCATATTCACGTAACTTTGGGTATATTCCACGTCACTGGCCCCTGGGGCCACCTGCCTATGTTTAATTTCCATGGTAAGAAGCTCACTGCTTCCCGTCAAATCTGATTTCTGATCCATTGTACGTTCTTTCGTGATCAAAAGAGCATGATCCCCCTGGGTATGTATAAATAAATAAATAAATAAATATATATAAACCGGCTGAATCTGACTTAGCTAACTCCAAGAGGACAGCAAGTCCCCGCTGGGCACTTAATACTGGAGGAGGTGTCTACATGTATGTTCGGGAATTGCATAGTGCAAAGCTAGCACGCAACAGACGACAGCACATAACCAGTAGACTACAGGGGGGGGGGCAAGGGAAGCGGCCCTATTGGGGTCAACAGACTTTGCCCTCCATCCCAATTTATGAAGTTTTCCGAATTAAGTGTCAATTGACTTTTTTTCCACACACACGGTTGGTGCCCCCGTTATCAGGGGGAAGTGGGCATTTTCAGTGGACTGGCCATGTGGGCCCCGCATTCCCCAGGACGTTATCTCGGTAACAAGAGCAGTTTGGAAAACATTAATCCATCCGGCACGGGCGGTAATGGCCCCAGAGGGAGGCATAGATCTTGGAAAGGCTCACAGGGGAGGGCGGGGGCGGCATCAGCGTAGCCCGTCCGCCCAGCGGCAGTCTCTGTGGGAGCATTTACAGGACTTGGAAACTCTGGTTATTTTGTTTCCAGTGGAAGGAGAACGTTATGAAATGCAGTGATGATTTTAATAGCATATCTGCTTGGCGGCAAATGTTGAATTGATGGGAGGGATGAAGAACCTTCCACAGTACAGTGAGTCATATGACCAGGATCACACATGGCGTCGGTTAAGGAATGTCTCTTACCGTTAAAGGTCCACATCGTGCCCCCACCACATATAGCGCTCTTGCTGTAGCTGCAAGATGACATCTTTAGGAGCCCTTGGAGGGGTGGGGGGGGCGTCTGTTGGCTCTCCCAATCCAATCCCGCTTGAGGTGATACACGTCCCCTTGCCAGCTGGCATGGAATCTCCACTGCTCAGGGTTGGGGCACGTGGGGCTTCACCTCTACGTCTTGAAGGGCGTGTCTTCTGGCATCATTAAAAGTCCAGCTCGAACTGCCTGGAGTAAAGTCCAGTCATTGAAAGTTATGTGAAGGGCCAAGCGTTTTCAGAGGTGCGGCCTGAAAGTGCCCGAGCAGAAGGACCCCCGCGGTTGAGGCCGTGTTGGGGCACCCCCCTGGCCAGGTCGAGGCAGCAGAATTAGGCATACTTTACAGCAGAACATTATTTCTAGAACGGCTGGGCTTCACCCCAAAGGCAGCCAAGATGATATATATAGCGCTGCGACTTGCACCCACTGGAACGAAAATGAAAAAAATGCTAATGTGCGTGGGCCCCAATCTAGAGAAAGTATACACATCATGTTTGGCTAGAGGGCACCAAGTGAACTTTGGGATTTGGAGGGGGTATAGCGACTGAGTTTACAACATAAAGCTTTTCTGTAATTTCGGCTATATCTGTGAACAGCCGACATCTCAAAGCAAACTGCATCACAGAAACAGTGTGTGGTGTGGGGGAAAGGGAGGCGAGGAGGCCATCTGGAGGATGTGGGGGGCTGGCACATATGATGGGGGCACTTAGTGAGGGTCTGGGGGGGCAAGAAATAATGTTTTTTTCCTGCCCGGTTTTCAGATATTTCAGGCTATCGTAAACTACAGCTAACCATGACTATTATCTGTAGTTTATACATAAAATGACGACAGATGGCCGAGGTTCTCTGTAGTTCTGTACCCGCAGCTATAGAACGTTTTTTTAAAAGAAAAAACATATTTTGGCAGGTACATTGACAAAAGGGTGAAAAATCAGTGACATGTTAGGCATCCAGGACTCCCTCATGTCAGGCAGTAACCAGGACTGACTCTGCTCAGCTTCAAAGCAAGGTAACTGCTGGCCCCCTCCGGCCATGTTGCCTGATAAATGATCACATGTTAAAAGACCACTTGGACCAATGTTCCCTGAGGGGACTGGCCCCTACTTTCCTTTGAAGCTAAGCAGGGCCGGGCCTGGTAACTGCATGGTTGGGAGAGTCCTCAGTTCCAGATGGCCTGTCTATTCTTGGTTTTAAATATCTCATATCACACTAAAAAATCACACGGCATCCACATTATTTTTTTAAAAAGTGTGCTAATGTAATTCCTTGAAAGTATTGCACTTTGAGAGCATGTGTTTGCCTTTTGCTGAATTGCATTGTGGTATTTGTAGTTTCCCAGTCATGATGGGGTGGCTAATACCACAATTGTACACTTTTTGTCTAACATAGTCTGATAATGATTTATTTATTTGAATGACAATATGGTATGTGTACTGTTCAAATTAACTTAATAAAGCAAAGTAATGTTGAAAGCCAGACAGGTGGGTGAGGAGGGGACATGAGAGGGCAAGTAGGTCATGAGTATTTGCCCATGATGTAGCAACAGAGTTTGCAGTCCTGGACACTGGTGGAGAGTTGCCCTGATTGTGGCTGATTTTCAGGGCACAAGTAATGGGAAAAATGGAAGGGGGGCAGTGAAACTGTTTCCATAGGAGGGACGGAACTGTTGGCAAGCTTGCTCAAGTCTTTGGCTACCAGGATTTTACTTAGGTTGTCATTTTCCCAGTGCTGACACTTACTTACAATACCACAAGTACTTGTTTCATATTGGGATTGTGTTTCCCAGGGAACATTTTATGGCAGTTTGCTGAGTTTAAAAGGGAGCCCTTTTAATACTTTGCCAGCATTAATTGGAACATTTCCTCCCTCGGGTCATTTTTCTGGTTTTCATTACCTTTTTAAAAAGTCCAATGCTGTTTTGTCTTGCACACTTTCTTCTAAGGGCAAGGTCAACTGAACTGCGTGTGTATATTGCACTTTAAGGTATACGTTCACTCCTTTGCATATATTCAGGGATCCAGCTTTGCATTTGCAAACCTACTGTGGAGCCAGCTATCCTGTGTGCATGCTGGCAGCATCTCAGAAGCACCCAGAAGTGACGTGTCATGTAGATGTGTAATCTAAGAGGCACCTGACATTGTTCTGTGATTGGTTTGAATGTGTTCGTCCAGCAACAATCCATGCACTGCATATTCCAAGGCTGCCCTTGCAATATAAACCGGTCTAATTTCCAGCACGCTGAGGCTCGCACCAGCATGTTCACCATGTCCACCGCTAGGCCAGCCCACAACAAAAGGTTGTTGTCTATGTTTTTTAATAGGAAATAATAAAAATACCGTTTTTATTGGATCCCACGCATGCTTCACATGGAATTTCTGGACATGGAATGATTTATGAATATTAAAAGGTGAACTGAATGGTTCCATGCGGGTCCCGTGAGCATGTCTGGGGCTAACTTTTACGAGGTTCGCTAAACCGATACAAATCCCACAACATCCAATTACACCCCTTCCGGGAGGAATCCGACAGCAGTTCATGTTTCATAGTGGAATCATATCCCAGAACCAATGGCTTTCATTCGAGGTAAAATGTGCAAACATTTAGAATTAACATTAAAAAAAAACAGTTCTGCCCAGAACATGCGGTTTGCATGGAACCATACCTATGCAAGGAGACATGTCTTGTGATAAGAGTGAGACGCCGTGTACAATTTAAACTTTCAGGTGTGGAGGAAGGATGAAAAGCAGTAGTAGGGAGGTTATGATTTGGCCAAGGTCACACAATGTGTTTGCGTGGAGCAGGGGCGTTGCTAGGGGGGGGGGCTAAGGGGGCTATAGCCCCTGATCTTTTCCAGACCTAGCAACTCCCCTGGCGTGGAGACACAATGATTAGAATTCCACAAAACGCAGTAGTAATTTCCCAGTAAAGTTGCATTCTATAATTCTGCACACACGCACGCACGCACACACACACACACAGCCCCCACCCACACAGACACACACTCACTGCCGTGTGCAGTAACATTGATTTGACACAGAAGAACGGTGCACTTATGCTCCTATGATTCAATATGACCCTTTGCACTTACCTTCCTATATAACACACATAGCCCTGTGCATGTGGCACTTCTATAACACACATTGCAATCTTATATCATGTGTAAAAACAGAAATATGCAATGCAGCTATTAAAACAGCCCTCACCCCCAAAAAGTGAAATCTCTACATATTGTGCACTCCTGTGCGAGAGCTTCAGTCTTTATTTAAAAAAAAGCCCTGGCTACTATCAGTCTCGCTGTGTCTTCCTTCATGGTGGCACCAGCCCTCGCCAGGCATCCCTTTAACTAAGAGATGCAGGTTGATTGCTGCAGGGATCATCACCCTCGCACCGTGGGGTGTTAGGAAATGATCCATGAATCTGTTTGTTAAAGGGATGCCTGACTGGAGTTAGCGCCACACCTTTTTCCCCTTTAGAGCTAAGAGTGTCTATGTTTGTACTGAATTCCCATACAAAATCATTGTAGCCTCAACCCACTCCAGCAGTTAAGTTTATTGGTGGTGTTAACCCTCGCCAGGCATCCTTTTAGGTAAGAAATGCTGCAGGGATTATCACCTTCACACCCCGGGTTCAAGTCTGATGATCTCTGCAAAGTGATGCCTTGTGGAGGTGGCAGCACTTAACCTAAGCCTCTGGTCACTGGTTAGGCCCCTTTGAGACCACACCCCTAGAGAGCACCACCCTCCACCCCCCCCCTTCGATTTCGGATGCCAGTTAAAGCACTTAGACCCGTTATCTGAATGTTCTCAAATGTGATATAAGAGTCGCTCTCCTCCGCCTTTGACTTCGTTTACTATTACACTCTAAGGGAATAGAACAAGGGGGGGGGGCTGGGGGCCAGGGAGAAGTGTGGGGGGTTGAAAACAGAAGAGTTAGGCAACTCTGCTCATACTTACTCAGATCATCGTAATGGACAGGGGCTGGCCTGGTTACACCCTGCCTCCCCGCAGGCCTCCCACGTTATCTTCGTTCACAAAATCTTTCCTGTGACGAGGAGGAAACTCGGGAGTCCGAGGCTTGGAGTCTGGCAGAGGGCCCAGGAGCAAGGTCATTCTGTGCAGCGGGAACACGGACCTTCCCAGGGTGAAACCGAAGGCCGTGCTCCGTGTTTCCTGCAGGCTCAGGGACGCAGGCGTCTTCCTTGCTACCCCTCTGGCCTCCATTGCTACCCTTAAAAAAAAAATAAAACGTGTTTATTGAGGCTCCAGGGCTGTCGCCAGAAGCATGTGGCTCTTTGTTTCTACAGTGGCTGGTTTCTGATAGCTATTGTGGGTAAGATAGCTCACAGGTTTGAGCGCTTGCAGCTGCACTGTGTGTTTGATCTGCAGGTTGCAGGTTCGACTCCCAGCAAGGTCAACTCAGCTTTTCATCCTGCTGAAGTTGATAAATGAGTACCAACACAGGTTGGATGCTATTGTATGGATATTTGTTTGTATGGTATATATGTATGAAGCACTTGAGCGTAAGTGCTATATAATCCCACATCATTATCATTTGGCCTTGGACATCTGCTTGCATTCACAGCAATTTGGAAATATGGGCCTATACACACTGATATTAATGATACATATGGTAATCTATTCCTGTATGAAATATATATCACTTTATAGGGACATCATAACCATATGTTTCGTATTGTGCTTAGAAACAATGCTATCTGGTGCCAGTTCCTGTTTTGTCAGGGGGTGAAAGGCTGTGTTCCATCGCTTTCCGTGATGTCACTTCAGGGTGGGGTCAAATGACATGACTTCCTGAGATGTCATCTGAGGTCAAGTGTCAGGGCGGTCTCACTTCCGCTACCCCTGGTATTTTGGTCAAATGACGTCCCTGATCCAAGTCCTGTGATACCCCCCCCCCTAAGATTATGCAGGCGGAAACGTCACCTTCTGACTCCTCATCTGAGTGCTTCATACATCTCTGTGTTCATTTATTTTCGCAGAAAGTCAATCTTTCCTGCTCCAAAATGGTCCTATTGAGAAACAGAAGACACGCAGAGTCAAGATCGTGTTGATATGGACGCGGTTGGAAGGTGGAGAGTAAAGCGGCTACATGTGATGAGGGATATTTCTGTGTTCGTAGCGCTATTCCTTGGGGCCTTCCCATTCACAATACATATACGATTCCTGCAAGGAGCTCCGAAGAACGTGTGAGAAACGAGTGGGATTCTGGGGACAACAATAAGAGCGTGATAAGAACTTATGTCCCCAAAAATACTTATTAAATTCTTATTAAATCGTGTAAATTTGAAGAAGGATTTATGTACAAATCTTTAAAAAGTCTGGCAAGATCCTGATAAGAAATCAATAAGAAATGGTTAAATGGGTTACGATATGTTATGATATGGCATTTATAACGCGCCTATACACAAGTGTTTCAAGGCGCGGCGAGGCAAGGGAGGGGGAACAGAGGAAAGCCAGGGACAACAATCTTACTAGGCCAGGGTCAAATTGAGATCACACAAGTGCAGGGGAGGAGGAAGGGGAAGTGCAGTACATAGGATAAACAGTAAATAAATAAATACAAATAATAAATAAGAAGTGGCCCCAGCTGGTGGCAGCTGCAAGCGTAAGTGCAGACATCAGGTGTCAAGTGTTGGCAAGAGGCTGTAGGGATACAGAAACATCCCTAGAGTGCAAGGATGTCCAGAGGGGCAGTGCAGGTGTGCAACTGGCAGGGAGGGGACCTAGGCCAGAGAACAGAGGGTAGCCAGGTGACCAGTCCAGTTTCAATTTCAGCCAGGAGTCCAGCAGGGGAGAGGGGGAGAGAAAGCAGAGGCAAAGAGGAAGGTATTGAGGTGCTTCCACAACCGGTGATGGTTCTCCTCAATTTTCAGAGAGGCAGGGAGGCTGTTCCAGAGGGAGGCCCCAGCCAAAGAAAGAGATCTACCACCAACTCGTTGCTTGGAGAAGCGACTGACCCCGAGGAAGTTGGAGGCGGATGAGTGAAGAGCTTGAGAAGGAAGATATTTAGGAAGAGAGAGTTGAAGGTATTGCGGCCTCAGGCCCCAGAAGGCTTTGTGGACAATGCAGAGGGTTTTGAACTTAATCCTCGCAGCCACTGGGAGCCAGTGCAGAGATTTCAGTCCTCGCGAGATATGATCCCTGGGCTTGAGGCCAAAGACAAGTCTCGCAGTCCTGTTTTGGTTGAATTGCAGAGGGCGGAGAGTAGAGGCAGGCAGATTTAGAAAGAGGCTGTTGCAGTAGTCCAACCTAGAGAGAACCAAAGCTCCGGAGACAGTTAGCTTCTGGGCGAAGGAGAGGAAAGGAAGAATACCTCTGAGGAGGTGCAGCTGGTAGTGTGACTTCTTAGAGACGTCAGAGATGTGAGGAGAGAAGGAGAGTGTGGATTCGAAGATGGCCCGAGGTTTTTAGCCTCACAGGTGGGAGCAGGAAGAGGGCCAAGAGAGTTCCGGTTACAGAGTGACAGGAAAGGAGGGAGTGGGTGTGACGATGAGGAGAATCTCAGTCTTACTGCCATTAAGGCATAGATCATTGGCGGCACACCTCTCCTGGATAGCAGGCAGACAGTCAGAGATGAGAGAAGGAGAAGAGGTGGCTTAAGGGAGCCTGGAAATTAGCTGACTGTCATCCGCATAGCACTAAAAGTTGGGACAGAGAGCGGCAATGCCGTGGGCAAGAAGTGCCAGGTATTGCTTGAACAGCCAGGGAGAGAGGTTAGACCCCTGGGGAACACCACAGGTAGAGATAGAGATAGAAGAGAGGAAGGACCCAAGTTGGACCTGAGAGGGTCGATTGGAGAGGAAAGAAGTCAGCCAAGCCAGGGCTTGATCGGTGATAACCAGGTTATCACAGAGACGGTTGGGCAGGATGGCATGGTTGACTGTGTCAAAGGCAGAAGACAGATCAAGTAGGATGAGGACAAAGGGGGTGTTTGAATCAAGGTTGGTGATCAGGTCTTACGTGCTTCTGGCAGCTCTGAAGCCAGACTGATGGACATGGAGACAACCAAAAGATTCAGTGTGAGGATTAAGCTGGGAGATGGCCAGCTTTTCCAGTAGTTTTGCCCAGGAAAGGATTGATGGAGATCGGCGATAGTTAGCCGGGCAGAACGGGTCGGCAGAGGGTTTCTTAAGAAGAGGGTGCACAAGGGAGTGCTTCAGGGGGGAAGGGAAGAAGGAGTGGTTGCATAAGTTAGTCAGAGCAGGTTGCCAATGCGGTCCTTGATGGTTTTGGAGGAACAGGGGTGAACATGTTTTGACAAGACTTTTATAGATCAGACTTGTCTAGAAACCTTGTCTGGGGAGAACAGGGGAAAGGCAGAGAAGGAGGGAGGAGAGGAGGCTGAAGAAGGGCCAGAGGACGAGCAGAGAGTAGAAGGAAGAGGGTGAGAGGAAGAGAGAGAGGACAGGATATCCTGAGTTTTAGAAATGAAATGAGAAGCCAGAGCTGTGCAGAGGGCCTGTGAGGGGGACAGGAGAGGTAGAGACTGCAGTAGGATTTGCCAGTTCCTTGCAGATTTTAAAGAGTTTGGCCGAGTTGTTAGATGCCACAAAGATGCAGGCTTGAATGTGAGCTCTCTTCTTTGTGCGGACTGAGAGCCGGTATTGCCTTTGGAGCAGGAGGCAGGCCAGTTTGTCAGAGGATGTACCGGAAGCATGTCATTTCCTCTCAGCCACCCTGCACTTGCATTTGAGGGTGACGAGGTCTGAGTCGTACCAGGATTTGCACTTGCTTTGGGCTTTAAGTGGATCCTCATGACAGGGGCAAGAACATAAAGAGTTCCAGATATAGTAGAGTGGAGCATGAAAAGGGCTGTGTCAGGGTGTGAGTCAGCCAAAGGGGGAGAGGGGTGAGAAAGTGGCAGCGAAAGCCTCAACTGACACACACTTCATAGGTCGGATAATCAAAAAGGTGGTGGCAGTGCTGGAGGTAGCTTGGCCTGAGGGGTAGAGAGGGTGAGCTTGCAGGAAAGGAGAAAGTGATCACTCCAGGAGAGAGGAGAGGTGAGAGGGATAGAAAGGGGAAGATCTGAAGTGATCAGAACATCCAGAGTGTGCCCTGCAGGGTAAGTCGGGCCAGAGGGGAGAATAGCGAGTGAGAGAGAGTCACAGAGGTCGCGAAAGAGTCCAGAGGAAGGACAGGAAGCATCCAGGTGGATGTTAAAGTCTCCAAGAAGGAGTTGAGCGGTCGAGACTAGGAGGGAAGAGGAGAGGTCCACCGACTCGGAGAGGAAGAAGGAGTTCTGACCAGGTGGCCAATAGATGGTAGCCACAGTAATGAAATGGCCAGGAGAGAGAGAAAGCCTGCAGACAAGGAATTCAAACGAGGAGTAGGCCTGCGTAGGAATGACAGAGGCAGGGATCCACTCAGAGAAGATCAGTGCTACACCCCCTCCGGAACGGTTTGATCTGGGCGCGGAGAGGATCTTGTATCCATCAGGGAGGAGAGTGTCAAAGCTTGTGACAGAGCTGGCCATGAACCATGTCTCAGTGAGACCAAGGACATCAAGGTCAAGTTCTTCCAGGAGACAGCAGATGTCAGAGGAGTGTTTGACAGCAAAGCGAGAGTTGAGAGCCGCGATATGGAGAAGGTTGCCATCCTTGAAAGACTTCTGGGGAGGGGTACAAATTAGAGGTACACCCTGTGGAGGTATAGAAGAAGCCCGGGGGGGGGGCAGAAGAGGAAGGAGAAGAGGGCAAGGTAGCCAAGGAGGAGACAGTAGGGGGAGGCAAGGAAGCTGTGGAGGGAAGAGAGGGGACAGCAGGAGAGGAAAGGAAATTGATGAGGCTCGGGAAGCGTCTATCAAAGAGGAGAAGGTTGGCCTGAGGGCCTTAGACCAAGACAATACCATTCAAGTAAACATTAATGATGACCTTAGAGAAAGGGAAGGGGTCCAGGAGGGCCTCCCACCGGGTGCCACCATTAGTGGAAGAGGAAGGAAAAGTGTCGGCGAGGGTCTGTCTGGAGGAAGCACTTGTATAGGTGTCAGCAATAGGGAGGCCTGGGTTGGAGACCAGGATGTCCTTTTTAAACTTCTTCCTACCAGATTTAGTGAGGAGTGCAGGATAGTTGATAGAGGAGCAGTTAGAAAAGATAGAAACAGAGAGCACTATAGAGTAGGTAGGGAGAGGAGAGAAGAAGAAGAAGGGGGAGGGGGCGGGGGTGGGGAAAACACTAGGAAAGGACACAGGGAGGGGAGCAAGCAGACCAGACAGAGAGAGACGAGACAATAGTAGACATTTGGACAGAACAACAGGAGCTCAGATAATGGTAGAAAAGTTTGCTAGATGAATGCTTTGCTAAGAAGGCAAAAACCACAGAACAGCACTATTTTCACAATGTAATTATAAATACTTTCACAATGCAATTTTAAATACTTTCACAATCCAATTTAGATACCGGAGAAAACAGACCTAAGTCTGAGAGTCCTGTATAGTGGGAAAAAGGCCTAGGTTTCACAATGCATTTATAAATACTTTCACAATGCCATTTTAAATACTTGAATGCAATTTAAATACTGGAGAAAACACACCTAAGTTTGAGAGTCCTGTATAGTGGGGAAAAGGACTTGGTTTCACAATGCAATTATAAATACTTTCACAATGCAATTTAAACACCGGAGAAAGCAAGAAAAATGCACCTAAGTCTGTGAAGCTAAAATCGTGGTTGGCTCTAGGTGTGGAAGTAACCGTGCTAAGTAACCGTGCTAAACTCTATTGTCTTTTGAGCATACTAGTAGGATTCATAGGTCGCAAGATCACAGGAGCTGTCGGGGTTTATCCAGCACCCCAATTGTTGAGTAGGAAGGAAGAGTGTTCTCCTGGCTATCTTGCTTTTAGTGTTTCCAGGAAACACTAAAAGCAAGATATTCAGGAGAACACTCTTCCTTCTTAAGTCTGTAAAGCTGCTATGTGGCCGGGTTCAGAGGGTAGAGTGAAGGCTCTATGCCTGACCTGGGCCACTCCTACCTTACTTAGTCGCTGCTGGTTGGCGCCTGGCAATTGGCTTCCCCTGCGGACACCTGCAGACACTAGCTGGAGCCGGCATCTGGGGAGCCGCCCTTTGCCTTGGGGCCCTTAGCCGCAGGGGCTGCTGGGCAGAAGGCTGCCCTGGAAAGGTCATCTAAGAGGGTCTATCAAGCCAATCAGGGGAGGGCCTGGCAGGGAGGAGGGAGGCAGTGGATGCGAGGACACCGGGAGGGAGAGAGAGACACACACGGCGTAGAGGGCCCAACTAAAAATCCGCACAGATGGAGCGGGCCAGAAGAATTAGAGGCACCAGGCAGCACCTATCTTGCAGGCTGCTTGTTTTCTCGATGGTGCTAGAGGGGCGCTTGAGCTGTAGAAAGTAGACCTTGGCTATTGTAAAGGTGGTCAATGAGGTGATGGGGACCTCTATGTTGAAAGAGTTTCCATTTTGGGGGCAGGGTGCTTAGAAGACAATTGCCGGTATCGAGCCAATGGACATCAGATTTTAAGAGGGTCCTGGGGATAGTCAGGTCGTATGTTTCGTGGTGTGAGCGAGAAAGTGGGGTGGACGGTGGTTTAGGAAATCTACACAAGTGTGGATAACAAAGTGGAAGTAAAAAGCAGGGTGATTTTACACTGCGGGGCGCATGAAAGCTGCCAACACCCCTTACTTTTTATCCTTATTCCGCATCTCGATGGACAACGTCACTATACAACACCGGCACCCCATTGCTTTGTTCATTCTGATGGTACACAGTAGCCGGGTGATGCATACAATGACTGGCCTTATGAATCTTGCATCATCTTATATGTGTTAGCAGATGACTAGGCCTGTCCACTAAATAAACCTGCCTTTCCTATCTCAACAGCAGAGTGCAACTCAAACAGTTCTTTCTAGCATTCAACTCTAACACTCATTATCTTCCTTAATCCCAAATCCCGGCTCCTTCTACAGCTAATTGGTTTACCTTTCCATCTGTTAGCACCCCTATACTACACACATAGGGCCTCATTAGGACCCTGGCGGAGAGGGTTTTACGCCAGCGTAGTGCATGGCGTACCTCTCCGCCATACTACGAGTTCCCGTAGCGCCATGGCGGCCTTTTCCGCCTGGTTTTACCAGGCGGAGAAAACCATGGCGCTACGGGACCTCGTTGTTAATTACGCCGCCGTACTTTACGGCGGCGTAATTAACTCCTTCCCCACTCCCATTATACCCTATGGGGCGAAAATGGGAATGGGGAAGGGCAGAATGGGGATTGGGGATTTACCGCCCCGCCAAGGTCGGAATGGGGCGGTAAATCCGCCAACCCCCATGGCGCTATCGACGGCTTTCCGCCGTGCTTCGCGGTGCATTTAGCACCGCGAAATCCGCCTGGGTCGTAATGAGGCCCATAGACCACTCCGCACAACGCTTCAATGGAGCAATGCCCGCGTCCAAATATTCAGCATCTTGTTTAGATTTAGATTCTATTAGATTAGATTTAGATATAGATCCTATTGAGATTCTTCCATGCTGCTGACATCGGTGCTCCCAAGTGTAATATTACAGTAAGAAAGTAACCCGGATTGTCTGATTTTGTTTTGTAGGCCATGTCAGACATGTTAGGGATAGAGTTCCTGTTGTGTTGACAGACACTCATTTGCACATAACCTGACATGCATGTTTTCACTGTACCGACTGCCAGAAACAGCATTCCATTAGTACCACAATGAGCTTCAGGAACATTTGAAACAATCATTCAAACTCTGTGTCATCAAAGCTAAAACCTCCACCTCCTCAAAACGGTGCAAAGTTCATTTGAGTAGTATGACGGCACGATGATACTGTGTTACTGGCTAGAGTTGCCAATGCTTCATTGGCGATGTTGCCAGGATTAATGTTCCTGGCATGTACATCAATTTCCTCTCCGGAACATCAGTCAGTCTTGTCTGAGCAAGAACCACCCTACTCTCTTCTAGGATACATAGCTCTTCTAGTTTATACCACCCTTCAAAGTTCGTGAAAGGTCAGGACTGCCCTCCCAGGTGCGGGTTGGTGGTAAGCTATCTACACTTGCAGAAGTTTCTCCCCACACTTTGCTGGTAGAATGACATTGGGCCATCCCCTTTCCTTGCTCACTCCATCACCTCGTTCTTCCTTAGTCATAAGCGTTTCATGTTCATTAATGGTAGGGACCTTTTGCATAAGTTGCTCTGTCCTTGGGGAAGATTCAAGGTATGTTTCATGAGACATACTTGCTTCATCTCTTTGAGCTCTGGCAGCAGAGACTCTGTCAACAACCCACTGCAGTCCGATGGGATCCACTTTAACAAAGCATGAAAACCACACTAAAGGTTCTATGAACGCTAGCTCCTCTGCGTTAAACACTATCATATCCTGTGAAAAAACACATTCTTACACTATTAGTTTGTTGCATAATGTTCTTGGAACACTGGCAATCATGGCAATCATGTGGTGATTGGTCGAGATCATACATGGAGTCATCCCCTGTGGTCTAAAGACCATCACCAGCTGAGGCAGGGGGAAGGTCTCTACTTCCTACTATCTTCTGAAATTGAACCTTGGTCCCTGAGGAGGGCACTCTGAGACACCCAGGGATTATCACTTGAGAGGAAGATATATCATAGGCCAAGGGAGGCCTCATGAGGTCTCAAACAGAGCTTGTTGCGTGTGTTCATAGTGTGGTTCTTTTCTCTTTATGTGCAGAAAGTTAGGATTGCCAGGTGGCTCCATGTAAGGGGGGCACCCTACTCCAGTCCCGGGCCTTACCTTTCGACCTTCATTTTATTTAAGTCCCTTTTATTCAGTCGTGACCCAACACTACAACTCCCAGCAGGCAACTGATGAAGAAACACATCTCAGTACTGGGTCATCATGCCCCTGCTGAGGTAAAGACACCAGTTCATTGATCCTGGGCCCAACAGAGTGGAGTCAACAACTAGAGTTGGATAAAGCTAGTATGAGCAAGGGTAGCGCGGACATTGTCGTTCTGTGATGCTGTGAGTGCAAACATTGTGTCCTGGTTTGCACTTTTAATTCCTTTCCACTTTAATTAATTCAATGCATAGTTCCCCCCTAAATTCCCAACCTTGGTCATGTCATCAGGCAAGATCTTGTCTGAGGGACATGTGGTTGATGTTAGGTCATGTCTTTATCATTTGGGGCGTACACAAGAGAGTCGAATTAAGATCCAGTGTCTAGTGCTGTCTGGCATTTGAAGCAAATGCACTACGGTAGCCCCCAATTACACCAGTGACCACTTGATGTCCATTCATAAAGGGTTGCTTAGTATGGATTAATTCCAATAGAAGTATTGTGTGTTTTAGTTATATAATCCTGTGTCTCCTTGTTTCAGACGGACCTGTCCTAGTCATGCTTGTGTATAGATCCACTAACTATCCTTCCGACAGAGGCACGTGCCTCGCGTCATGCCTACTGCCCCCTTGCACGTGAGTATTGCAGCCACGGTTGCTTCACCAGTCCTTACTATTCACCAATTCCTCTGATATGCAGTGATGCGTTGTTCGCTTGCTGACTGTTGTCATGAAATGGAATGCCGCAAGATCCTGAAGGCTGGGTAGATGATCCAATCCATCATCGTTGCCTAAATATATGGGCTTTGGAGGTAGGCGTGGCTCTTAATCAAGGAAACCAGGCTGTCTGATTTTCAAAGTGAGATCAATAGCTCTGGTTTGTGGACATGGCCACAGCATGTGAGTCAGATGGGCGATAAAGACTTTGGATTTCTCTTAGATGCCCGTTCTAGCTCCTGTCATCTTATGGGGCTCGGAGTACAGTCGGCATTGAGTGAAGAGCTCCTTTAATTGAAGGTTGGAAGATGTACTCTCCTCCTGTGATGAATCAACTTCCAGGGAGCCAGTGGTCCAGGGATGATCACCCCACACCTCTAGTACACCAGAAGGGATCAGTACATATTGGATTAACAAGCAAATTAGAAGACCTCCTTGTCCAATTTTGGTAACATGGACGGAACAGCAGGCTTATCTCTGCAAGGTTGAGGATTGTTGGTTAGTTGCAGTACAGCGAAAATACAATTATTACCCAATGATAAAAGGGACAGTCCAGTCTAGTTTGTATAAAAATATCTACTTTTTTATTACTACAACAGAAAGTTCTAGCACACAACAATTACAACCCATACTGTAAAGAAACAGAGAGGACAGACAGTTTCACAAAGGAAAGAGATGTACTCTGGATAACGGACAGGAGGGTAGTTAGTAAAGTAATCCGTCTTATTGTTTAAGGTTATTTAGTTTCAACACCAAAGGGGCAAAGAGTGGTAACTGTCTCTAGCGGCCTTCGGACCGGGGGGCAGAATGACAATGTACCTGATGATGAAGAAGTTCTTGGTACTTGACAGCGTCGATGTGGTTGCAGGGCACTTCGCAGCCCTTGAGACACAGTTTGTGGCGTGAAACAGCTGTGGGTACCAGGCGGCAGGCGGCTCTGCAAGAGAGGCTGGACGGATTTCTACAGGCTGTCTGGCGTTGCAGCTGGGGGCCAAGAATCGTTCTCTCTGTGCTGATTGGTGAATCTGGAATGCTGGTCGAGGCGTCTGGGATGGCTCTTGTCACTATGGCGTGACAACAGTCAGCATTGCAGCTGGATGCAGTTGAAGGACTCAACTGTCTCAAAATTGTCCTTACAAAGATGGACGCTGGATGATGCTTGAGTGGCACTCCTCTTAGCTTCTTCGCAGAGCTTGTGTCCTTTCAAGGCGGACGGCCCAAAGCTCAGGAGGGTGTTAGCAGGCAACAGCCTTGTCCTTTGTCCAGAGACTCTCCAGCACTTCCACCTAGGATTCTTGCTATCAACCCTAGCAGGGCACGCTGTGCGCTGGCTGGGTACCAGTTCTGGAGCTGCTCATTGAGTCCTCTGACTCTGGTATCTCCCTCTGTTCCCTGGGAGATGTTTAGGGGAGGGATCTTGCTACCCTCTTGGCACTCCTGGCCTTCCTTCACTGGCAGAAGATGTAAGGTAGATTGCAACTTCAGCTTGAGTCCAAATGAGTCCTTCTTCTTACTCCTCTAAAGTCTTCAGATGATCTGCTTAAGTGAGGGGTTCAGCCCTCTTTTAATGCCAAATCAGCCCCAGTGATTGGTGTGGGCTAAGTCTACCTTAGAGAACCAATCCTGGGTCCCCACCAACAATCTTCTTTTATGCATGAGGTCAAGACCAGAGTGATATGCAACAGGACAGACAAGGGGGTGACAACATATACCTAAGTCAGAGCCATCTCCCTGTCTGTTGTAGATCAAAGTGTCTCTGGTTAACTGAGCCCTCTGTGACTCTTGATTAAAGCACATGTTCTGGGAGCAGATTTCCTGTCTCCCCCAAACCACATACTTCTCCCCTCTGAAAGGGGTCAGCTCTGCAGGGGTTTGCCTATGGTAAATAATGGACCCAGACATGCATTTCACTGCCTTTCATATGGAAGGGGTGGGAACTAGATTTAAGTTGACACATTGCATACCAAAGGGGTGTTAGTCCCGCCTTCCTAGTGTCTCTGCAGCAACCAAGCCCACTCGGCAGGCTTGCCTCAATTATCTCTCATTAGAATGCACTGCCACCAGCCAGAGAAGAACGGCATGCAGATCCATGGAGTGTTTGATATTTTAATTAGGCCGCTCATGGCTCGGTGAAGGTGTGCCTTCCCCCTTTTTGGACTGCTTTGGTGTACCCAGGGCTGTCACATTCTATATGAATATGACAGGGGAAGACCGCACCTGTAGGCTGTGTCCTCCCAGAGTACAGGTGACTATGTGTTTGATGTAGGAAGCAGATGAAAGGGTTGCGGAATGGCCACACTAATTTCTTTGTTGGTTGGTCTCCCATCTTTCATTTTCATTCATCAAAAAATCAAAAAAACAGGCGAGCGCACACTCCCTGTGCGGATGGTCGAATTCCTCACACCTCCCATTGATAACACGTGACCCGGCGTGTCTCTGTAGGTCCCACTCAGCTCCCAATCCTCCTAGATTCTCTTCCTGCCCATTGACAATGTGCACACTGTCAATGAAAGCAGTCCATGAACTCTATGTTAATGTTAATGTCAAAGGACATTTATACTGCACACTATCACCACTGGAGTGGTCCTCTGGCGCTCTGGTGGATCTGAAGTCTAAGAGGGTAGAGAGGGTTAGTAGGGTGTAGCGGGATTAAGGTAGATCGAGATTAGTGATGTCATGTTGGCAGTTTCAGTTCAGTTAATACCGTTCACTGAGCATCGGTGTGGTTTACGGATCAGTAGACTCCCATGTGTTGTTGTGTGAAACTATGTGTTAGTTCTTTCGTTGTTGCAGTGTAGTGACGTGTGTGTGGTTTGCTGTGCAAAAAAGTGGTTGTGTTTGTTTAGGGTGTGAAAGCTGTAAGCAGAGAGTCAAAGTTTTTAAGCATATGGGTTAATGGGGTTACTTTGTTGTTTCAGGCATCTGTGTTGGGTGTCTCTGACCTTGCTGTCTTCTGGAACATTCCTTTGGCAGTTCATTCGTCTGGTTCTGCGCAAGGCGGAGGCATGTCTCTGTGACTGTCTAGCAATCTGTGGGTGGGAAGGTGGTGAGGGCCCCCCATCCCCAGGGTTCAGATTGATAAGGTTGTGGGTTGCTCCCTGGTCGTCAGTGGGGTCTGCCTGCCCTTGCCTCCCTGAGCTCCCAGGGCGTGGTCTCCTCCCTCCGAATCTTCAGATCCCCCTGTTCTGTTGGGGGCTAGTTAATGATTAATGCTCCTTTGTCTCCAGCTTCGGTCCCTGTCCCCTGGGCTTTACCTAGCAGAGAGGTTTGGCTTGGGAGAGGCTTGGGAGAGGGTGAATCTTTGGTTTTCTCCCTCACCCGCTACTTCTTGACACGTGTGTTTGTTACTGGCATGTTCTATTTCCATTCTATTTCCGGTTCTGATGTGAAAAGCCAGGTGTTGAGCAGTTTACTGAATTTTAGGTGATCCTTTATATTGTGTATTTCTTTCAGACGTGTGTTCCAGGTTTTTGCTGCCAGCTGAAAGAATGAGGATCCCCCAAGTTTTCTTTCTTGTGTATGGTTTTGTTTCCAAGAGGATGTCGTTGCTTGATCCGAGTGTTCTTGTCAGTTGGTAAATGGTTATTTTCTTTTGTAGGACTTCTGCTCCTTGGCCGATGCACAGGAGTGTCCGTGAGACACCATTTCCATTACCCGTATTCAGCGACGATGGATTTGGTGAACCCATCCTTGCTGAAAATGAGTAAATCCTTGTGCCGCTGAGTTCACCGTACCGCACATTGGACGATGACAGTGCCAAGAGCGAATCACGGTGCAGTGTTCACTCAGATTGCCTGCGACTGATTTTCGAGTCTGCAGTACTTGTGAACCACTTGGAGATCGGATTAGAGTACCAAGATCTGTGTTTTATCCAACCGCATGTCGAATTAAATCAAAGTCGGATGTACAAACCTCTTGACAACTTGCAAATGGAAGTCTATTAAAAAGACACTTCAGCTGAACCGAAGAATGAGTGATTTAACTACATCTGACAAAGTTGAGCAGACAGTCAAGCTGTGGAACCTTTTAAAACGGGAAAGAGAGTCATCATCTTTTTCTTCTGCTATGTCAAGTCTCCCCTGAAGAAGTTCTTATCAATAGTGTAATGATGATGTCAGAACGAAACATGTTGGGCATATAAACTCTGTACCATCAACAGTGTTTTGAATTGTTGCATTTTTTTTGCAGTGTTAGAACTTAATGGTTTTCCCATTAGGATTTAAAGAATTGGCACAATTGGAATGTTGGCGATTTATTCTTGAGATACCTGACCGCAGAATTCAATTTGTTCTTTTAAATTTAAAACCAATGGATTGATTTTCTTAACAAAATCGGGCTTTAAAATTGTTTATGAATTATTAGACTTGTGTGTTATATCAGGAACTGATGTCTTAATGAATTTATCACACTTGTACCTTTTTTAGATTGAATTTTTTGAGCTACTGTTTAATGCTTTTTTAGCTTTATATTGTCTATTTGACCTAATACATTTGAAATACATTTTCTATTATTAAGTGTTTTGTTGCATGCTTATGAGCTATTGTCAAATGTTTACGTGCAAAGACTTGCATTGTCCTCGACTCTAAGGTTCGGCTCCACACCGGCATCTGGGATTCTCTTAGTTTAGAAACTTACGTAAGCAGTAATATGGGGATGAATCCCAGAGCCGTTAAACTTTCCCCATCGTCGTCTACCGTATTGTACGCGTAAATCCTCACCAAAACCTGTGCTCCCGGAAAGACAATGGGGCGCAGCAACAAAGCCAGAGTTCAGAATGGCCACTATGGTTTCTGGAAAGCATTGAGGGGTAGTTGGTATCACCATCGATCTCAGGTTACTCCACCTTTGAGCTCCATATATGGTGCCACTGTTGTTAATCCCATGGAACAGCTCAGCAGCGCTCAGCTGCGCCACTCCCGTTTCCAGAAACGTACCACAGAGCAGTAGCTGCTGCCAACGCTTCCTCTTTCTCTGAATTACGGAACTTCTTCCCATAAACAATAACCTTCACGTTGCAGTTTACATTGGCACTGGCTCACACCCCCTTGCATCAGCAGCGCCGATGGGCAATATCGTCTGCAATTGTCTTCTTGGCAGGATAGAGGCAGCTTTGGTCACATAAGCACCCCCCCCCCTTGCTGAGTATTTGTATTCATTTATTTGTATTTACTTGAAGAACGGGCATATCAATTTCATTCAGAAATGACTTACAATAACATATGACAGATGGCAGAAGCATTCCCATGATGGGTGCCTGTACAATAGCACATAGAGGAGAACAAGTGGTGATCCAGTGTATGAGACTGTAAATATATACATATATATATATATACAGAGAGAGAGAGAGAGAGAGAGAGAGAGAGAGAGAGGGAGAGAGAGAGAGAAAGAGAGAGAGAGATAAAGAGAGAGAGATAAAAACAGGTAACTTAGAAACATACAAAAGGACATTACTGAGCATCACTGGAGGCAGTGCTGAGATTCGGAAGGGAGGATGAGGGAGAGGGCAGGGGCTACTCCCTCTTTTTTAAGTACATCAAGTTTAAGCCAAGCTTTGAAGAGATTCACAGTTAATCTGGTTTTGATTGTTATTGGCAGTGGGCTCCACTTGAGCAGGGTAAGGACAAAGGGTGGAAGCGAGGAGGCACAGGGAGTGGGATCTAAATACCTTCCATCGTAACAAGCAAACGTACGGAAATCGAATGGACTAATCCTGAGTCAGGACTATATGTTGTAAATTCATTTGCATAAAGACGTGCTTAAAATCTTCTTCCTGTGGTGTCAGGACAGATGTACGTCACTGCCTGCATATAATCAATATCAGATGGTGGAAAACAAGAACGTTTACTATTTGAGAATTTCTGCAGTCTTCAAAGATTCCAAGCGTTTCGGTCATTGCAAAGTAGGACAGGCCTTCACCAGGAGGTCCAGTTCATTCGAATTGGTTAGGGATCGGGAAACACCTCCCATAAGCCAGGAGTGGGGCGACCACCCTCATCATTCTCCCTGCACATGTAATAGTATTTCCCAGATGCATAAACACACAAAGTATGTTTTTTAAGTGATAATTACATTCAGAGACTGCCAGTATTAGCACTTATGTTATGTTGATGTATACCGTGCACCGCTACCATGGACGGGCAGTCTCCAGGCTGAGTCAGCTTAATGCAATTTCCACTTTCACAAAACGGAGGCGGAAAGGAAAACAGAGGCCAAATCGCCTTTACTCTCTGTTATGAGAAACATGTAAATGTCACCTGCAATGTATGCTTTGCAGACTGCATTCGCGGTGTATTGTTATGGTGTTAAATGCAATGCAGCTTTCTTAGAAATGCATTTGCTTTACATCGCATGAAAAGCTCATGACGTCATAACAGTAGGTGATTTTGCAGGGGGAGGAGAATTAAGGTGGACGAATCAAAGTTCCCCTCCCATCTCCTACTCAGCCTGCAAAAGACCTTTCCAATTCCCCAGAGAAGAAGTGCGAGACATACACCCCCCAGGTCTTGGTTTTCTGCCTTCTTTCCAATTCCCCAGAGAAGAAGTGCGAGACATACACCCCCCAGGTCTTGGTTTTCTGCCTTCTTTCCAATTCCCCAGAGAAGAAGTGCGAGACATACACCCCCCAGGTCTTGGTTTTCTGCCTTCTTTCCAATTCCCCAGAGAAGAAGTGCGAGACATACACCCCCCAGGTCTTGGTTTTCTGCCTTCTTTCCAATTCCCCAGAGAAGAAGTGCGAGACATACACCCCCCAGGTCTTGGTTTTCTGCCTTCTTTCCAATTCCCCAGAGAAGAAGTGCGAGACATACACCCCCCAGGTCTTGGTTTTCTGCCTTCTTTCCAATTCCCCAGAGAAGAAGTGCGAGACATACAGCCCCCAGGTCTTGGTTTTCTGCCTTCTTTCCAATTCCCCAGAGAAGAAGTGCGAGACATACAGCCCTCAGGTCTTGGTTTTCTGCCTTCTTTCCAATTCCCCAGAGAAGAAGTGCGAGACATACACCCCCCAGGTCTTGGTTTTCTGCCTTCTTTCCAATTCCCCAGAGAAGAAGTGCGAGACATACACCCCCCAGGTCTTGGTTTTCTGCCTTCTTTCCAATTCCCCAGAGAAGAAGTGCGAGACATACACCCCCCAGGTCTTGGTTTTCTGCCTTCTTTCCAATTCCCCAGAGAAGAAGTGCGAGACATACACCCCCCAGGTCTTGGTTTTCTGCCTTCTTTCCAATTCCCCAGAGAAGAAGTGCGAGACATACACCCCCCAGGTCTTGGTTTTCTGCCTTCTTTCCAATTCCCCAGAGAAGAAGTGCGAGACATACACCCCCCAGGTCTTGGTTTTCTGCCTTCTTTCCAATTCCCCAGAGAAGAAGTGCGAGACATACAGCCCCCAGGTCTTGGTTTTCTGCCTTCTTTCCAATTCCCCAGAGAAGAAGTGCGAGACATACAGCCCTCAGGTCTTGGTTTTCTGCCTTCTTTCCAATTCCCCAGAGAAGAAGTGCGAGACATACACCCCCCAGGTCTTGGTTTTCTGCCTTCTTTCCAATTCCCCAGAGAAGAAGTGCGAGACATACAGCCCTCAGGTCTTGGTTTTCTGCCTTCTTTCCAATTCCCCAGAGAAGAAGTGCGAGACATACACCCCCCAGGTCTTGGTTTTCTACCTTCTTTCCCTGCTCTCTGTGGATGAGAAATGAATGACCTCCTTAGTTGCATTTGATGATAGATTCCTTGTGTGATAAAGTGTGTGATCTTGTACAGTCTTTACCAAATGATCCTGGCTCACACTCATATACTCGCCACTCCTTTACAGTTACTCCTGCGTCCCTCACCTCTGCATCTTTCCATCCAGAAATGAACGAGTATCAGTTTTGCCTGGGTAAGAAGGTTTGGACATTAAAAAAATGCAAATGTAAAATGCTTTGGCGAAAGCCCTGCATGAATAACGTATTAGTATTTAACTGCTAGCTCTCATCTGTGGCCCAGCAAGGACACCCCAAGCAAGGGTGATTGATTTTGGCAGTACCCCAAAATTACACCAGGCACTGTCAAGACAGGTCTTCCTGGCATAGAAGCGGACCGTGGCAAATATCATTAGTAGGAATCTGCCCTCCTGGTGCTTTGCAGAGTACCACTGCAGCTTGGCAAGACTCAAGCAATGCACTCGATTGGGGCAGTGCCTACATCACAGCCACTGCTGTGCACCGGTGGAGAGACCCGCATTTGGTCACATAAGGGCAGTGGACACCCATCCAGTGCATTGCATAACGGCCTTCCATGCATCCAAAGTCCTTTCCTCCGGAATAAAAATGGCTACTCTGAGGGCACTTATGGAGTCCTCCTCTTCCACCTTTTCCGCACTCTACTGGCATTCACGAATCCAGTAACACCGGAGGGCCCCTCTCCTCTGGGACGGCCGGTGACAAGAACCCAGCAAGTAGCCATAATTCTTATCCTGACCCATAAGCACTCCCCTCTCCTCTCCAGAGCAGGCCGGCAACTCTCTCTCCGGTGCCTGACTTAAAGGATGCAGGGCTGGGAAGTGCTTTAAGTGGGCCAGGGCCAGCCGGGAGCAGGCCCCAGCAATTTCCAAAAAGTGGGGCTGAGCCGGACCCCGGCGGGGCACCCCAGTCCCACCACACCACGGCGGGACACATTGTGCTGCCACAGCCGGGACGGGAGATGCGTCTGCCATTTTAGAGTCAGGCAAGCTGACAGAAGTGCCAGCCAGCCACAGCAACACTGTGGCTGCTGGCACTTCTGTCAGTCAGTGTAACTTCCTCCTCTGACCATTCGCACAAGGGGTCACAGGAGGAAGTTAGTGTCCTTTTGCTTCCCCCTCCCCAGGTCACCGAGGCGTCTTTGACCCTCGTCGCACCTGGGAACTCAGTGCCATATTTCTGTTTTTATAAAAGATGGCTTCAAAAGTACACAATTCAAGCCATCTTTTATAAAGCTTTTCCAATGGACAAATACTCCTCAAACTTTGTCCGTCGTCAAAGCTTTATAAAAGATGGATTGAAGTGTGTGCTTTTCAAGCCATATTTTATAAACATAGAATGTTTCAAAATATGGCTTGAAAAGTACGCAAACCATAAGGTATGCACCCAAATGTATAAATGCTATATATCTGTGTGCGTACCTCACTATGGTGTGTGTACTTTTCAAGCCATCTTTTATAAACATAGAAATCTGTAACATAGTTCTGTGTTTATAAAAGATGGCTTGCATAGTACACAAACCATAATAAGGTAGACATACAAATATATAAATGCTCACATAAATTGTTTCTTTAGTTTCCACTCGTTCGGCGCGTGTGCTGATTTGAAAATAGAGGTATCCTCTATTATTTACAACTCTGAGGCATAAAGAAATTGAGGTCCACAATGGTCATTAGTTTCATTTTATGGGTTCATTCAATTGAATTGTTCAATTGATGGCGTATCAAGTGGTGCCGACATGTGTTTCGACCTTACAGGTTTTTTTCAAGGCTACCAATATGGTAACGGAATACATGAACATGGAAAGATTGGTAAAATTGGGGCTGTGCATAGTGCATGGTGAGTAAGATAACCCAGTGTGACGTATGTGAAAACAAGATAATGCATTGGACAGGCTGTCATTATTTAACCATTGGAGTTGTGTATTGGGAACATCCAAGTTAGGTGACATTGTGTTAAAGTTGACATTTGAGTTGTTGCATTTTTTGCCATTTAGAAAGTTAAAGTAAATTCGACATACATTTGGTTATAATTTTGACATATACACACACATGTTGCATAATAAATAAAAAAATTGAAACACGGTTTTTGAGTGGGGGAGAGAAGGAAGTTGATAAGAGACTATTAGTATTGTCCTCAGAATGTTAGGGTCAGTTGGAGAGAGCTATATCAGTAGGCAAGCTCACCTGATGAGTACACGGCATAGGTATGCCATGGTCTATGCTGGTGCATTGGTGTTTGGTCCTTCCAGTTGGGCCTGCATTACTGGTGGATGTGGGGCTTAGTCCCCCCTTGTCTTGTTAAAGTTGCTGAGCTAAGCACCTAGGTGGTCAAGGATAAGATGTTGGTGAAGTTCCATGCTAAAACCAGTTGGTGCCGTTATAGTTGGTGCAGTGCAGTGAAAGTGGGCCGTGTCCTTAATCATACTAATTGCATGGCGCATAGTGCCTGCTGGGGTGAGCATATCTCCACGGTTGGATTCGAGTGAATAGGGATGGGTGGGTACCCTTGCAATGAACGGTTGGTGCCGTATAGTTGGTCCAGTGCATTGGATGTGGGACGTATTTCTTGATCATGCTAAATGCTTTTCACATAGTGCCTGCTGGGAGGCCCTTGGATATAACTCCACGGTTGGATTCGAGTTAATAAGGATGGTCGGTACCCTTACATGGCGCTGAAGACTGGTGCCCTGATTCTAGAACCCGTTGTAGAGGTATAAGTGGCATAGTGGTAGTAGCAGATGGTGCTGCGGGAGGTGTTTACTCAGGGGTGACTCAGACAAGATGGAGACTGCTGTGTGGCGGTTGGACGGAATGAGGGCTCAGGTGCCCGGTGACCCTTCTCTCAGTGGTGGCGGAGGAGGAGAGAAGGGTCAGGTGCCGTGTGCTTGGAGCCTCTGTGAAGAGGAGGTCCAAACTGGGCTTTAAAAGAGTGCAGAGGTGGGTGGATTGACCAGTGGTGGTGGCGTGTAGTGGGGGGATGGGGTGCCCAATGGTGATTGAGTGTAGTAGGAGCTGGGGTGCCCAGTGCCCCGACTCCCAAGGGGGCCATTCGGAGGACGGGAGCATGGTCTGGGGCCCCGTGTTCTCGGAAGGTGTGTCCAAATTGTTTCCCTTGGTGCGGTTCAACTAGCTGTGGGGGTACCGGGTGCTGACTGAGGACAGTCAGAGGATCGTGTGTCCGAGCGGCCATCACACTTGGCTTACATTGGGTTGAGGGGAGGAACGGACATGGGCTGGTCATGTCGAGGGTGTGTGCCAGACACCAGTTTGGAACGATGTATTAATTTATAAGTGCGGCGGTAGCGCGGTCTCAGGGAGACACCTACCTCTTACTGTGGTTGTTTCTCTGCCTTCGGATCCAGATACAGAGGCCGGAATAAAAATGGCTACTCTGAGGACACTTATGGAGTCCTCCTCTTCCACCTTTTATGCACACTACTGGCATTCTCGAATCCTGTAAGGCAGGAGGGCCCCACTACTCTGGGACGACAAGTGACAAGAAACCCAGCAAGTAGCCATAATTCTTATCCTGAGCCATAAACACTCCCCTCTCCTCTCCAGAGCAGGCCGGCAACTCTCTCTGCGGTGCGTGACTTAAAGGATGCAGGGCTGGGAAGTGCCTTAAGTGGGCCAGGGCCAGCCGGGACCAGCCCCAACAGTTTCCAAAAGGTGGGGCTGAGCCGGACCCGCCGGGGCCCCTCAGAACCACCACACCACGGCGGGACACATTATGCTGCCACAGCCGGGACGGGAGATGCGTCCGACATTTTAGAGTTAAGCAAGCTGACAGAAGTGCCAGCCAGCCACAGCAACACTGTCCTCCTGTGACCCTTCACACAAGGGGTCACAGGAGGAAGTTAGTGTCCTTTTGCTTCCCCCTCCCCAGATCACCGAGGCGTCTTTGACCCTCGTCGCACCTGGGGACTCAGTGCCATATTTCTGTGTTTATAAAAGATGGCTTGCATAGTACACAAACCATAATAAGGTGCACATTCAAATATATAAATGCTCACATACATTTATATATTTGCTTGTGTACCTTACTCTGGTTTGTGTACTTTTCAGGCCACACCCATACTGAAAACCACACCCCCAAATCACCCCCCCCCAGATTTCTTACCTCACTTAAAGCCTTGGGGCTTGGGGTTCAAGAGCACAGTGGCTGCTGGCAGCCTTTGAATGACAGCTCACTGTGCTCTCACTCTGAAGAGGCCAGGATAAAAGGGGACCTGTAAAGTGCACTTAGAACAAGTCCACAATTCCCAGCTGTCTTTGTGGCCTCACCAGTGCTCAAAATGGCTGTCAGCGGAAGTGTCTGCCCTATTAGGTAAATGAAGCAAATGTAATGTTCAAGCACTGGTAAAGGAGCCAGAATCTATCACTTAGGCCTGCAGGCGATGAGAACAACAAAGACAGGCTTTCAGCTCCAAGATAGCTTCTGTGGCCATCACTATGTCTTGTGTGAGGTCACAATTTGGCACAGTGTTGTTGGGCTGCTTCCCTGGCATGCCAGAGGTTGTCTGGGGGTCCGTCTGACTCCCAGGGACCCAACACCGTTCCCCACAATGAATGGAGGACTCAGCCAATGGCAAATTAGAACTGAGGTTTATTGCAAAAACAAACAGTGATCAAACGAAACAATCGTGATTCTCTAATAGATCTCAACTTTACAATGCGTGCTCCCCAGTTTTGTTGTGACATTGCATCATCACCTCCACAAAAACCGGTACTGATTGGGTGTTGAGAGTAATAATCCTTATAGACGTACCCTATAGAGGTTATCCTACTTAACCTTGCATGTCAGGTGGCTGGCCTGCCCCATCCACAAGAAACTATCTATTACATTGTTGCAGAGTAGTGGGCTTACCATTGGTTCTTGCCCCTTGCCATCCACCCCTGATTTTCTATTTCGTGATTGGCTGGAGCCGATCTCTCCTGGCCTGGGACGAGATGCAGTTCTCAGCTCTCTGTGCACCTCTTCAAGATGATGTGAAACGTCTATGTGTCTGTATTGCATTTGGTAGTGTACCACCTTTGCCTATGAGAGTGCATCTCCACGTTCCAACATTTGTTTCACTCCTCATCTGGGTCGCAGGGATTGGCTCTCCTTTCCCACCACAAGTGAATGCCCATTGTCTAGTTTGGCTGTATCACATGCTATAGACAACAAAATCTTGGGCCTGCATCCATGAGGATTTATTACATTTTTCTGCAGCTGGTGCCATGTCATCTAGAGTTTGGAATGTGACCATTTATCTCTGACCTTGGCTGTGAGCCTGCTTTGCTCTCCGTGCAGCCCGAGTCCACTCCTCTTGTCTTGCGCTCTGTGGCTTGAGGCCTGCTGTAATTTTCCTTAGACTTACAATATGATTTCTACATGCTCGTGTTATGCTAAATAACCTATTAGTTAGTCACACATGGTCCTACCAGGCTCTGTATAAACTCCTGTATTTCCATAGCGTTATTTGACATAAGCATCTGGAAGCTTGCTCATGATCTCTTGCAGCCCTGCGTTTCTGTGTTACTGCATTTGGCTAATGAGAAAAATAATACAGCTTTGACAGTGTGTATATGTATCTGTCCTCTAGCTATAAAACTGTGTAAGCATGTTCTTCGTGTTTGTAAATGCGTGTTTGTGTAATACAGTGCAGGGATGCAAGTGTGCTTCATGACATATGCTGCTATGTCGTGGTGTCACTGATGACATCAGCACAATGGTTGAATAGTGCTTAATCAAGACTGTCCATTAAGGTATTCCCATCAACAATCTCTGTTGTGTCCCCTATACCTGTAAATATAGGTATTGGATTAGGTCTCAATGGCTGACTGAGTGGGTACTTCTCTGGTTATGTGTCAACCAGTGGTGCACTTGGTGTTCTTCTGAAATATGATGGGTGACTTCGAGGATTCCTGGTTCTCCATCCTGTCATGTTTATGGGGGTGAGGAGGGGGCATTCCTGGCATAATCGTCAAAATTCCAGGTCATAAACCTGCCTTGCACTATCCTTCTGGGTTGCACCATATCCATTTTCCTCCATAATTCTTGTTCTCATATGGATTATCTAACTGTCGGAATAGTGGACTCCCTTATTCTTGTTGTGAACTTGTCTCTTTCTTCCACTATCTTGTCCTTTTTCACCTCCTACGTTCACATCCATCATCACCTTCATCTGTATAGATTTCCCAGTTGTTTTGCGACATTGAGTGATGCTTACCTTTATCAACCATAGTCCCACTAGTACCAATATTAGTGCACTAAGTTATACTTTCAGTCCGTCTTCCAGCCATGAAGGCATCCATGACCAGAGGTACGCTATCCAGCTTTGGTGTTTTCCAGTCCCCTTGGCTTCTTCCTCCATTTTCGCATGCATCTTGGACAATTGTGTCACTGCTTCTGTCAGTGTGCCATTTTCTCTGTCATTGTTAGGTACGAACATGCAACAGGAACTCCCAACTTTTGCACAAACTCCTCCTTCCATTGCTGTGAGAAGGTCCAGAACATATCTATTCTGGAGAACCATCAACCTTACTGCTCGGAGCTCTTCTTTTATTGTGTTGAAGCCATTCACCATAGAGTTTGTCAACATCAATTCCCACCTGTTAATATGCAGCCATTTTGCATTTGCATATGTCTGTACTGCTGGAACCATTGATGTGAAAAACGTTTCTGTCCTGCTGAACAACCTATGTTCAGGTGGCACACCATCTAGGGATGCTTCTGACTCTGATGAGAAATAATTGTCTCTTTCCACTCTACTCACTTCCACTGACCGTTTCTCTCTTCCTTTTTCTCCCACTCTCACTGACCTTTTCTTTCTCATGTTAGTGTCCATCTTCTGGAAGTCATCAAGCTTTATATCCTTCTGGGGCACTACTAGTGATGGCATATTGATGTGTACCAAAAAGCAAACTCCTCCCCAGTTGGGTGGCAGCTTCTCGTATACCTTGGACCCACATGCCCGGTAATGGTCCATCAGTACTGCAGTGCCTATCTTCATAGCTGGATGCTTTTCTGTATACCAACATTCTATGTTATCTTCAACTTTTACTTCTCCCTCATTCTTGTAGCACAATGCTGGTTTCTTCAAAGGTATTAAAGGCATTGGTTGAGCTTCATTGTCTACCCAAGTGAGCAGTTTGGCACTTGTATCCCATTCCTTCAGGCACTTGTCATTCTCTCCTTGCACTGTATTCACTGGTGATTGTACTAGGGTGTGTGCTTTGCGTCCTACTACTCAATCTTTCCATCCCTCTTCTGTGTATACCTTCCCATACACAAGCATTTCCCAGAATCCTGGTTCTCCTATTTCTTTCACGCCCCTCTTCGGGAAGCTCCTTTATTGTTTTCGTCTTAGTGTCACCTTTCTGCGGCTCGTCAGTTACATATTGTATAGCTTGGACTGACTGCCAAGAATTGTTCATTATGTCAAGGGTCTTTATGTAACTGTCTTCATAGGGGAATGTTATTTAAGACATCCATCTCAATGTTGCTGTCTTCCCTTGGAATTTTCCTCAAGTTCTAACCATGGATAGGTACATGAGGCACTGTGCTCTTGCTGCTGGTATTTCAGTTGCTATGAATGTTCTGGGAGCACTCATAGTGTAGGGGATTAATGAGCAGACATAACAACTCTTCCCGTTGGTTTCCTTACCTACTTTGGTCATGTGTTTATGTCACATGTTATTAGACACTCATGCTGTGTCAGTGAGAAAAAGGTCCACGCCGCTCATGTGTGTCAGCACTGCACTTACCTCTCCTTAGCGTGCTTTCAGTGCTCAATCGTCCACCTGACATGGTCGTTCCATCTGCTGGTGTTGGGGTAATGTTAGTAGAGGATACAGCGGTTTCACTAGACACACGCGATATTCGCCAAAAGATGAATGCAAAGACCCCACTTGGGAATAAGGGAAACAACAAAATAAGCATATTTTTTATTATTTCACCCATAACATGTGCTGCTGGATCCTTGTGCAGCTTGAACATATCCGTTTCTCGCCTGAAATGCGCAAAAATCATGCGTTAATGTATAAGAGTTGTGTTCGTTTTAAGCCCGGTGATCATGTAATCGCTCACTGCAAAGACAAATAGCTGTTCCCACACAGTTCTAATTCTAGTGTCTTGAAGTACAGCGAGAACTGATGGGTTTCCTCATTCAAGTTGTGGGTAAGCTTGGGCCAATATGCTAGGAAAATGTGGTAACATATACCAGGAGGACATGCTTGAAATCCGTTGTACCTTCTAATAAAGTGGACAAATTGTCCCGAAAAAGTATCAACTTGTAAATCATTGGGCAACATGAACAATTTTCCAAATCACAGTCGCACTTTCTCGAAGAATGTGTGTAGAGAATAAAATAATAGACAGTGTATCCTCAGTCTGGGTGTGTAGGAAGTCCTTTCCCTAACCCAAAGTAACCGTTGGGTGTCTTCCGCTCGTTTAAGTTCTGAATTATCTTGTTGCTCCTCTTGCTGGTGATCATTGGCCCTGTTGATCTCGTTGCCAGGTGAGGTCACAGCTTTGACTGTATAAGGGCCGGTGAATCTGGGTGCGCCCCAACGACAGACAAAATTTCACAGGAGGACTTGGTCACCAGGAAAAACAGGTGTTTCCTTTAACAAGTCCTCTGGGCCATTCACACTGCTGTTTTCTCTGTTAGCTTCAGAGCCTCCCTGGTGTCGTATCTGGTGAGAGATAAAAGAGGCATAAGCAATCAAGAAAGTAACATAATCGTACACCTGGCCTAAAACAGTCACACAGCTCTCTGCATCTTTTAGTGCCTTAGTGGGAGGAGCCAGGGGATGTTGCATGCCCGTCCTGTCACCACCTCGTGTGGGGTTAAATGATGGTCAGACCCGGGCTTTTTGCGCAATGCAAATAGTACTAAGGGTAAGCAGTGGAGCCAATATTTGTTGGTACTCTTTTTCGTTTTTGCAATGATTTCCTTCAGAAGGCCATTGAGACACTCACACATCCTGTTTGCTTGCAGGTGATGAGCACAGGAAGATTTGTGTTGAATGTCCAGCAATGTTCTGATGTGCTTTAACATTTCATAGGTAAATTGAGGGCCATTGTCCGACTGCAGGACCTGACATACGCCCATCGCGGGAACACTTCCTGAACTATAGCTTTCGCTGCCATGAGGGCATCAGGATGGGAACAGGGGCCTGCCTCAATCCACATAGAGAATGGGTATAAAACCACTATCATGTAGCTGTATCCTTGGCAGACTTGGATCATGTCAACATAGTCGACGTGGAGGCGTTGAAATGGATAAGCTGGGTGAGGTATCCTTTCACAACTCTCAATATATGTCCTGCAGTAAACTGTTTGCAAATTAGGCAGTTGATCATAAATTCAGCCACGTGTTCAGTCAAATTAGGACAGAACCATCTTCCTCCAATATGGGTAGCAAGCGCCTCCTCCCATGGATGTGTTGGATAATGTAACTGTGCCAGTGGCATGACCACTTTCCCTATGTTATTCTGCCACCATAGTGCGTCTGTTGGATTTTAGTATCTTTGTGTTTGCACAGCCATGGGCATGTGATGAGACCTGAATTTCTAGGAGCTCTCCCAAGTAGGTGGCGCACTTTGCTTCCATGTCTGCTGTTTCATTTCCCCTTGAAACAGGTTCCTCCCCTTGCGTCTGTGCTTGGTATTTTACTATGGATATTTGCTCAGGGTAATGTATAACTTCTACCTTGCTTCCCAATAGAAGTGCATGCTGTAATGGTGATGCATCAGCCCTCTTGAATCCCCTTCACATCCATTGTGACAGTCCTGAGTGTACTATGGATGTCACATACGCTGAATCTGAGTAAATTGTCACCTCCTTTTTTCTGCTGTGACCAATGCCCACATTAAGGCCACTAATTCTGCTGCCTGTGCTGAATAATGTGATGGCAATTGTGCACTGACCGCTACCTCACTGGTTCCATCCTCTCTTAGCCTTACCACTGCCGTTCCTGTATGTCTGGCCCCATCCGGCTGGTCAATTGTTGATGAACCATCAATGTAAAGCATGTCTCCCCCTCAAGTGCATCCTGCTGTACCTTGAGGTTGTCACTGATTCATGTATGTTTTCGGTATAGTCCTGTGCATGGTCACCTTCCTGTAAGATGTCGGTGAGAAAAGTCACCAGGTTAACCAGTCTGTACCTCACTACCTTAAGTGATGGATTTCATAGTAACACCTGGTACTCTGATGCTCTCTGTGTTGTCAGTTTGCTCTTTGGTTTCTCCAGTATTACAAAGAGGGCATGCTCCACATAAAGAGTGGTGCTGCACCCCATGGTAATACCTACTGATTTGTCCACTGCAAATATGGCAGCAGCCAAAGCTTGTTGGAAAGGATAGTGTCCTCTCAATACTAGGTCGAGCTTCCCACTGTAGTATGGTAGTGGCTTATGCCCCAAACCTGCCATCTGTGTCAGAACTGCCATCATCAATACCCCATCGGAGTGTGAGAACAAAAATAATTCCCTTTTGTAGTGTGGGATCCCTAGCACTGGAGTTGTCCATTGTCAATTCCTTCAGGTCATCAAATTCCTCAGTAATTTCTGTTCTCCATCGTATTATCTTGGGTCCCTTTTGTGCTTCCTTCAGAGAACTCAGTAGATGCCTAGTGTAGGTGCTGTAGTCAAAGACCCATGCCCTGCAGTAATTGCATAACCCCAAGAATTGCTGCATTTCTCTCTCTGTCATGGGTTTTGTTGTCCTGTGTTTTGCCTCTGACCTTTCTGGAGTCACCTATCGGCCATTTTGCGATATCATCTGTCCTATTTATAGCATTTCTTTCTGACAGTACTGTAGTTTGACTATGTCCAACTCGTATCCCTTGTAAGCTAACTCTGTCAGCATATGTACTGAGTCATTTCTACACTTTTCTTCTGTTGTGCTGCAAATCAAAATGTTGTCTACGTACTGTATAAAATAATGGAAAACTGGGAGGGTCATCAAATCCTGCGCTCAAACCCTTTGAGTTATAAAGTCCAAAGAAAAGGTATTGATGCCAAGATCATTAATGAGATAAGAGTTCAAAAGTTGCAGAAATTCTTTTTAATATGTGGAACAGCCGATATGTGTTTCGACCCCTGGTCGTTTTCAAGGCTGTAATCCATATAAAAATTATATTGAATTTTTTTTACAGAGAGATGAAAATATGCAGTTATTTTAAAACATGTGTGAGTTGTACATAAATACATATGTTTACATGTGAGTCCAAAGGTTACATGAACACAATATAAAAGGTTTGAAAAGACATACCAAGTTTGAGTCACACCATTGACACAAGTTACGTCAGGTGGGTTCGGAGTGGGGGTAAGAGAAAAATTACAAATCCGTATTGAGTAATCATGAATATAGAGTCCCCTTAATGATATTCATAAATAACTTGCATTAACAGATTCTCATTTTCTTATATAGTGATGTGATCACCTAATGAAAAACCGGGGTGCCAAAGAGAGTGAAGCCATTCAATCTTGTACTTATATAATACGGTTGGTCTATCAGCATGAACTCAGTGTTTAGTTCCTAAAGAACCACAGCTCTTATGTGAACTTATTCTTAAACGCATTAATTATATTTTAGTGCTTACCAGCAATTGATTCAAAAAGGTCGAAGATTATTGTTGTCGAAAAATTACTTAACTGGAACCATTATCAAAGAGATGAAAAGCTGATGTTCGTCAATTAAGTAGGTCTTCTGTTTTTAAGGTCTGGGTTAATGTACTGTATAACCTTGCTCTCCATCTGTACATTGCCTTGGTCCATCTGGAAGACACTATTGAATATGGAGGGTGACTCGCAATACCCTGGAGGAAGTCTTGTATGTTTCCACTTCTTGTTTCTATATATAAAGGAAGTCACATCTTTGGGGCCTGGGTTTAGTGGTATGGAGAAGATGGTATTCTTCAAGTCTATGACCGTGAAACAGGCAGCTTCTGCTGGAATGCTGCACAAAATTGTCGCAGGATTTGGAACCATAGGATATACTCTTCTACAATATGATTAAGAGGGTGCAAGTCCTGTATAAAATTCTATGACCCCCCCTTTTTGCTTTCTTGAATGGCTACCAGCAGTGTTGCATGGTGATTCTGATGGTTCCATGATGCCTTGCTTCACTATTGATGCAATTGTATCATAAATGCCATTGCCTCTGGGTATTGCTTTACTCATGTAAAATTGCTCCTGGCTTCACTTTTATCCTCACCTCTCCCACTCCCTTCAAAAGTCGCACATCATAGTGTCAAGTGGTCCATAGGATGCTGGGCATCTTGGCCATATCCTCCTGGCAGAAGGACGGTGGTGCCTTCAGTGCCATTGCCATCTTCTGTGGTACCTCTCTGTAATCTATCTTTATCCAACATGTCACACTCATTTTGAAAACCATCTCATGGTCTGATTTGTTGTATCTGAAAAGTTCTTCTGTAACTGTGGTTAATCTATACCCTTCAGCTACGGTGATCACTGCTCGCCATTATCGTCCCAGGTTGTCCATCCCGTGTACTGCTATCCACTCGTCTCCCACAATCACTGCCTCAAACTCTAGTGGCACTATTGTCCCTTCTGCCTCATTCATTGCTATCTCTGGTCTGAACAAATATTAATTTGAAGTGTGCCACATCTTCCCTTGAATCCCTGGGAGCCATGTATTGCAATCTCAGTCCCATATTGGAACAGCTCCCGTCCACTGGCACCCCCCCGTACCTTTCATCCACAATATGCTTGAATGATTTCCCTTACATTGAGAAAATGTATCCTTGGTATGGAGCACACTATTCCCTTGTCTGTGAATGAAATCGTCATCTTAAGTCTGCTCATAATGTCTCTCCCTAGTATGTGTCTGTCGGGAGTAAAGTAAAGGCAAAGACAAATCGTGTTCCCCTATAAAAAGGGAGATATTGTCTGTCAAAGGAACCACTTCCATAGCCCCAGAGCATCCTTGAATATTCATGTCATCACCTGACACCCTATAGCTTCCCTCTCGGATGCAGGACTTAGTCACCCCCATGTCTACTGGAAAGGAAAAAGTCTTGTCAACTATCGACACCCCTATGCGTGGATCCTCTGCAGGGTTGGGTGTAATTGATGGGATGGAACACATCAAGTACATCTGTGGGCTGTTCTATTGAGGGTATAAGGATATACCATTCCCAGAAAATTGATTATTCCACAACATGGTGACCCCTCCCAGGCTCCAAATGGGGGTTGTTGATATGGAATCTATGCATGTCGTTGTCCCGTTGTTTGGCTGTATGCTATTCTGTATCTGTGGTATCCCGTCACATAATATCTTCAACTTCGGGAATTGATTCTAATTACTAATGAATATCACTCTCAATTTCTTAATATGTTCTATTACATTGAATAGAGGTTTAATTGTACTCATTACTTTGTACTTCTGTGTTTTTCTGTGATTCAACCAGTATTCCAGTGATACATAACTGGCTTTTTGTCAATATTGTAATTGCTTTTCATTTATGTTCTTTCCTTGATGTACCAATTTCAATTTTCTTAGATTGTTTCAAAGCTCTCATACCCAATTGATAAATGGGAAATGATGTTCGTTTTCTTGATTACACATGTCTTTCCACGTTGGTTTTTACTATATGTACTTAATTTTTTATGATATTAAATATTTCTTTTCTTTTTTTACATCAATCTCTGTAAATATCTGTTTATTCTTTAGGAGTGTTCTAATATGTATTTTTGCATGCAAATTGATAACCATTAAGGTTATGTGGGTTTAGACCAGGTGCAATATTTCTAATTCATTTACACTTCACACTGGCTAACCCCTAAACATACCAGTACCTTTGTTTTGTTGAGATTATAGACCTTGCCCCCCACTGGTACGTTACCCCCCCGGGGCAGACCACTGTGGCTACAGAGTAGCCCTAATTCTGTATATATATTCTGTATCTGTGGTGCCTGCTGTGTGTTACCTCGAGTCTTGGATAGTTGCAAATACTGTGGTATGGGTGCTTGCATCTGTGGTATGTGTGTCATGTTCTGGTGTGTCTGTGGATGTGCGCTCTGTGTTGGTCCTTGCTGTTGCCATGCTTGGTGCTGTGTGTAAAACTCATCCTGTTCCCCTTGATATGCTGGCTGCGTCCCCCTCGCCCTCTTGAAACATACTCCATAACTTGAATATTGTGTTGCGGCTAGCTAGTCCTTAATGGTACCCTGTAAGTGTACCAGTAGTGATTGCTGCACTTCCTTGGAGAAACTTCTGCATGGTGGCCATGGTTTGGTTAATTGACCCTCTGTGCTTATAGTCTATTTCATGCTATATTTACAAATCTTATCCTTATAAGGTGGGAGGGTCTTACACAGGTGTTGTAGGAGCGTGTCACCCCCACACTTTCATTGATACATTGCTTTTGCTCTTACTTGACATCAAATCGAGGATTGCAATATTCCGCTGTTAGGGAAAAAAAAACACAGTGTAATGAAAATGATTTCTATTTACTCCAAGCCTCTCTGGCATCACAACCACCTGTCAGGCGTATTCTGTGCAGCGCCCCTCTATAAATCTCTACCTTCTCAGGAACAGCCACAAATCTTGCACATGCACCTTTTGCGTACCACCACTGGATAACCTTGTCTGCCATTCTAAAGCTTCCCCATACTGATTCCTCACCACCTTGTGTTCTCCAAGTCCTATGCACAAACATACGAGTACTTGACCAAATCACTAACAACGGTAGTGCTACAAATCACTTACAGCGTGCAGAATGCTAGAACCCTGTTGCCCCAAAAAGTACACACAACCCCAACTCAAACCTCACAGCTGTCTTCCTGTCTCCTAGCAGAGTATACTAATATTTTCTTGTGTTTGATCGGTACTTAGTATCGCCTTGTAAGCAACGGCCTCCTCAAGACTTATCCAGTCAAATCACCTTCCGCAATCTAGGTCAATTCCCTTGCTAAACCTTACGGGCATACTGTCATCTATGACCCGAGCTAAAATGCCCAACCCACAGGAAATCCACTATCTACATAACTTCTGTCATCTGTGCGCTCGAGTCAATAGTCTAGGTTGTACACCAGAACCTTTTACCTCGAAGCCGAATGTGCTCTAATCACACAAAAGAACATCTAGCTCCGCTCCTGTCCCTACTAAACTTGAAAATGCTAGACAATGCTTGAAAATACTTTATAATACTCAACAATGCTCAATACCACCCTCACACCCCCAGTTGCTGTGTGACTGTGTCAATACTTACACTCCATGGTCTGCTGACGCTGCTCGGCTGCTGTGTCCCCCCAATGCTGACACTTTGCTCTTATCGTCTGCTGGACTCCTCGCAGACCACGGGCAGGATATTTCCCAGGCTGGCTCCTGAGGGCCTTTTACGGAGGGTCAGCTTCCCCTGCTGTCTTGAAAACCCATGAGGCATCCCGCAGCATCAGGCCCTGTGGCGGGAGAGTCGGCTTTGTGCCGGGCTAACATAGCCCAACCATCGACTCTGCTACCAACTTGTTGGGATGGTTCCTGGGTAAGCCAGAGGTCGTCTGGGGGTCCGTCCCACTCCCAATGGCCCAACAACTTTCCCCAGAATAAACAGAGGACTCAGCCAACTGCAAGTTAGAACTGCACTTCATTACAAAAACCAACAGGGATCATACAAGCAATCAAGATTCTCCAGTACATCTGAACTTTACAATGCTTGCTGCCCAGTTTTGTTGTTACATTGCGTCATCACTTGGGCCCTTCCCAAAAACCTATCCCCGGTACCCTGTTAATCCTTATAGACGTACCCTATAAAGGTTATTCTACTGGTCCTTGCAGGTCAGGTGGATGGCCTGACCCATCCCCAAGAAATGATCTATTACATTGTTTCAGAGTAGTGTTTTTACCATTGGTTCTTGCCCCTTGCCACCCCCCCCTGATTTTCTATTTCGTGATTGGCAGGAGCCAATCTCTTCAGACCTGGGACGAGATGCAGTTCTCAGCTCTCTGTGTACCTCTTCAAGGTGATGTGAAATGTCTATGTGTCTGTATTGTATCTGGTACTGTACCACCTTTGCATATGAGAGTGTGTCCACGTTGGAACACTTGTTTAACTCCTCATCTGGGTCGCTGGGATCATCTCTCCTTTCGCACCACAAGTGAGTGCACATGTTCTAGTTCGGCTGCATCACGTGCTTATAGATCACAAAATCGAGATCTTGGGCCTGCATCCATGAGGATTTATTCAATTTTTCTGCCGCTGGTCCCTTGTCATCTAGAGTTTGGAATGTGACCATTTATCTCTGACTTTGGATGTGAGCCTGCTTTGTCCTCTATGAAGCCTGAGTCAGCTCCTCTTGTCTCGTGTTCTGTGGCTTGAGGCCTTCTGTAATTTTCCTTAGACTTATAATATGATTTCTACAAGTTTGTGTTATGCTAACTAAGCTATAAGTCACATATGGTGCTACCAGGGTCTGTGTATACTCTTGTAGTTCCATAGGGTTATTTGCCATAAGCATCTCCAAGCTTGCTCAGGATCTCTTGTAGCCTTGTGGTTCTGCATTACTGTATTTGGCTAATGAGAGAAATAGTAAACCTTTGACAGTATGCATTTGTATCCGTCCTCTAGCTATAAAATTGTGTAAGCATGTTCTGCGTGCATGTAAATGTGTAATGCGGTACAGGGCTGCGAGTGAACTTCATGACATACGCTGCTATGTCATGGTGTCTCTAATGACGTCAGCACAATGGTTGCTTAGTGCTGAATTGAGACTGTCTCGATTAAGGGTGTTCCCATCCACAATCTCTGTTGTGTCCCCTATACATGTAAAGATATGTACTGGATTAGGTCTGAATGGCTGACTGAAGGGGTACATTTCTGTGTATGTGTCAGCCAGTTGTTCTCTTGGTGTTTGTCCGAAATATGATGGGTGACTTAGAGCATTTCTGGTTCTCCGTCCTGGCGTGTTCCTGGGGGTGAGGGGCATTCCTGGGACCCTCTCTTTAGTGTAGTGACAACTAAGTATCTTACCATTACTATGACACAATCGACCCGATTTCTCTGTAGCTCTGGTGTAACTAAGGAAACCACAGCAAACGTAGAAACTAAAGAGGTATAATCTGGGCAGCTTCTTTTTAATCAGCAGTACCCGCCTGTCACCCCAGCAGTGTCATGAGATTGGAAACCTGAGGGCCTGGGTCATAAGTGCAGAAATCAGAAGAGAAAAACTACCCCATACATATAACAGGCCTGCTCTCAAGTAGTCTGAGGTTCTGCAGAGAGAGTCAGTGTGATGTCTGTGTGCCATGTGACTAAGTGCTTGTGTGCATACATTCGAATGAGGTGTGTGTGTCTGTGTGTGTGTGTCCGTCCATGTGTGTGTGTGTGTGTGTGTGGGGGGGTGTCCGTCCGTGTGTGTGTCCGTCGCATGTCAGTGGTTGTGTGTGTCCGTCCATGTCAGTGTGCGTGTGGGTCTGTGCAGGGAGGGCTGGGTTTCGGGAGGGGCACCCATGTCTGAATTGTGTGGGCGGCATAGGGGACTTTGCGGGACACGGAAGTCCCAAAGGAGACACCTGGTGGTGGAGCACGTTGTGAGTTAGTGTACTTTCTAGCTCTCTGATTTCCCGACTCTTCTACTTTCTCGCTCTCCTTGACATTGTTTCCTTTTCACACCACAGACCACAGTCTGGGGTCCACCCTGGACCCATGCCACAAATCAAGGGGTCCTTATTTGCATCTAGATGGACAAGGCTCATTGCTTTAATACTGCCACAGTGGTGAATTGCACAGTACAGAATACACATGACTTAACATAACTTTATTTGAGCATAAGTGTAGTTATATGTACATAATAGAATGCACCACAGTGTGTGTGTACATGGGAGCACATGTGCAGTATATATGCTTATGTGTACCGTATGCATATCCCCCAGTAAATCATTAGCATGTGTGCATAGCATGTGCCTATGTGTATAGCATTCCTGCGTGTCCCATTCTGGAGGCAGTACGTGTGCATTATTCAGTGTATACTGTGTATTCTTAAGTGAACAGCACCAATGCACCCATCCTGTGTTGGATGCTTATGCATGAGAGTGCCGTATCTGTCCTAGCGGGTAGACTATGTGTACGCCCCCAGGCCAGGCGTGCTACACCATGCACCACCACCAACCCACCCCCTCAAATTGTGAATTGTTACTGTCATGAGTGGACAAAATGCAGATGAAAAGCAGCGCCCATGGCTGCCAGCCAGAACCTTTCCGAGGGCCTCCTAATTAACCCATTGCTTGTGTTATCTGCAGTTCCGGTATCTATGTGTGAATGTTCAGGCACTTGACACTGTGATGGAACATTTCCAAAGGAAAGACCCAGACACCTCCAGTTAACGAGCAAGTCTGTGCCTGCTTCCAACACACCATAAAGTAGCACAGTAAAGCTCCCTAGTAAAGATGAGTTTGTATCAATGAGGTCTATTTGCTTGACGTGGAAATAGTCTAAGTTGTCAATAGTCCTTAACATGCTGGAAGCTTGCAACAAGCCATCTGTATACGCAGGTGACCTCCCTGCACAACAGTGTGTGTTTAAACGTGCAGAAAATGCAGTGGCGTGAAACCGGAGCTGTTTCAAGCACATGTTATTTTGCATTCTGGGACTTGTAATTTTGCATTCGGAATGGATACAATGTATTATTTTGGCTCCTTCTGTAAGGATTTGCGTAGTGCCAGGTTTCTTTGCTATGAGATTATGTATTTTCAAGTAAACTCTGTAAAACAGTATTATTGTAATCCTTGAAAACCAAAACTTAAATGTGCGTTGCAAGTAGAGCTTGGGTTTATGGAGAAGTACTCACATTGTAGATTGAGTTCAAATCTCGGCTTCACTGCTTAAATAAAGTGTATGCTCCTGGGTAAATAATGTGACATCACTGTGTCTTACTTACAAACACTGGAGCCCTTAGACGTTTTTAATTTCGCACTATTTGATATGGGGCAGATTTAAATATGTTCAGGCCCTTTTTGCTCTCCTGTTAAGCCCCCTACACCATCACCCAGTACTGCATTACTGTTGCACTGGTTGTCGCTCACTGACTTGATTTGACAGTTCACTATATACTCTCACCTGCCAGTCAGTCCATCAGAGATTCTAGTGCTGTGGGCAGACTACACACGAAGTGCCATTCATGCCCTCCTCTTTTATTGCCAATCACCAACGTTGCTTTGGCTAACCAGAGTACTGCCTCGCTGGGGAATGAGTGGCCCTCTTTCCTATGCCCAGTTTTAATATGCCATGGAGTCCCGTACAGCTCCCTTGCCGTTGCCATGGTTTCTTGCAGCTTCTGTGTCTGCAAGAGGTGGGGCAGGGAAGTAATGCAAGAGCAGAGAGAGCTTGGCAAGGTTATTTTATTGAACTGTTGATTTCAGTAGATTCACGGTACAACCTGTGAATCTACCTCTGAGTACCGCTACCGCGAAACATGAGGACGATCACCGCCAGCTCATCCTGACCCAGAAGGTAACCGGGAACAGTGGGCTCCGAAGAGTACACCATCGACACCAGACAATCACCAATACCAACCACCCCTAGTGGTAGGAGCGGTGAGTGTCACGCTCTACTTTACACCAACGCACAATAGAGCGCAGCTATACCCCTTGATCAATTTCGACCTAGCTGCACACATACAAACATTTCTCCATGAACATCTCAACAACCTGTTAGAACTCAGTTAAACCCCACTAAAAAATCAGCCTAGCTGCACACATGAACATCCTGCACAGGCCTAATGCTGCAAGAGTCTCGGAGACCAACCACCTGACTGCACACATATGACTGATCTCTCAATACCACCGCACTTAGTGTTAGGATGCAGCCAGCATCACGCAAATCACGCTAGCTGCACACATATTGAGTGCACCCAAGCACACTTTACTACTCTACTCTCTCGACTGACCTGGACTACGGTTCCCATGGGAGTTCAACCTACAACCCTTTGTGATCATACCAATGATATATAGGGTGTTATATACATGCCAAATGACAATAACAATAACAACATTTGCAGATCTGAAAGATAGAGTTCTCCACAGTGTGAAACTTTAGGAAATGTTGTAATTTGTCTGTAGCAGTGTTTAATGTGATCTCCATGTTGCTAATGCTTATTGTTTGTGTGGTTGTCTGTGGAGTCTGTCAGGATAGTGTTTAAGGAGTCTGGAGAGTTTACATCAAGTCAGTGGTGGGCTAGTGTGGTGTTTAGGGAAATACAATGCACACATGTGTCTGAATGTGGTGTAAATTCCATTGTGTAACCTATGTTGCTTTTGTGCTGGAATTGTGTGTCGAGATGCGTTGTTGGATAGGATAGGAGATATAATGATTTGGAGGTGGTTGGTGTTTCTATAACCTACAGACCATCCGAAAACAACTGGGCTCCACCTCTTTTCACTTTGGAAACATTTATTTATATTCATGCAAAACATTCCATCTCTAGTCTGTATGCCTTGTATTGCCATATTATGTGACACTATGTCATGGCACAGATTCAGGACTCATTGTTTCTTGTGTGGCCGGGGACGCACGTCTCACTGCCCACTGACTCCTCAAAGAGACAACATGTTTAGACATGGCATTGTGGTACAATGCAGCTGGACATGCACTACAGACTTGCAGGCGACAAAGCAAACCACAGCATGATCATACTGGCAGGGACCATCAGACGTGTGTCTTTACTATGTTTTTGGGCAATGACAGTCCCTCAAAGTATTATAAATTACACTGTGTTCTGCTAATTGACACAAGTTCTGGCTTCAGAGCTGCCAGAAGCACGGCAAGTATTCTCCTGAACATCAATGAAGACATGCTCTCCAACCTCGACTCTAACATTTCATCTGTCCTCATCTTACTTGATCTCTCCTCTGCCTTTGACACAGTCAACCATACCACCCTGCTCAATCGCCTCTGTGACAACCTGGGCATCACTTTACCAAAAAGTGAAAAAGGGGTTTTAAATCTTGCAGAACGTTTGCCAAAAATATAATTTAATGATATTTAACAGACTTCCATTGGATGGCTGAGAGGAAGGCAAAGTCAAAACAACAAAAAAGCAGACATGTTTAAAATTGTGAATTTTTTTAATTAGTATCAAAAAGCTAAAGGTTAATAATCTGAATATTCTGCCCATAATCCATGTAGGGCTTCTGCAGTAAATACAAAACATACCACAGTATAAACATATGGTACAATCTCTACCAATCACGGAATGGCTGAAGAACAGAACTCGCTCCATGTGAAGGGAATTCACGGGGAAAGAGGTTGTGTCTCTCTAGATCAAGTATTATAGAAACATACAGGTAAAGAACGTTTCAGTCAAATTCATTTTTTTTTTTAAAATGAATTCATGATGCAACAAAACTGAAATACATCTAATGAATCAACCAAAATGCATTGAATCTAAAAAACTTGGTCTAGAATCAAATAAAGAGCATTGAGTCGTTAAAGTATATTGAATCTAGAAAGCATTGAGACTAGAATCAATTGGGGTGCATTTAGTCAACTACAAGTTGAGCGGACATCGTGGAAAAACGCCAAAATGTCACCCAAAAGCATCTTATAATTAGTAGTTTCGACGTTTGGAAAAATGTAGTCTACAATGACTGATAAACGTCTTCCTCAGGACAAAGCACTCAAATGAAAAGACCATAAAATATCACATTCAAATCAGTGATAGCTGGTACTGAGATTTCACGACTTGTTCTCGAGTGGCTCTATTCTCCAGTCAGCAATTCTGTGATGAAATAAAGACAAGAATTCTGTCGAAAAATAAGAAAATATTCAAAAACAATATGTTAAAAATGGCTCTGGCCAAGCCAACCTCTCAGAACAACCAAACTGAAATTCAATACGATATATAATAAAGAGGAGAGCAATATATACCATGGTCTGAACCCAAATGGAAGGACTTGGCAAAAAAATCCTTCCCATGTCGAGTTCGGTCCCAAAGACAGACATAAGTAAATTGATCTGTGGAGACAAAAAGGACAAAAGGAACTGGGATGAATACAATCCCTAGTTCAAAAAAATGAGATAAACAGCAGACGCCCACTGGGCTAAAGAAACTAAAATCCGAATGAATATGGAAGCAAGGATGCTCACCTGTCAGCAAGAGCAAGAATCAAAGGTGTTTGCATGTGTCAATAGTCAGAAATGGCCATGGAAGGCCATGAACGCAATGGAGTCGTGAGATGTTCCAGTCCACTACATAGTAAGCAGTAAGTCGTAGAAAAAGTCAATAGACGAAAACTGCAGGGAAACATGAAGTGTCGTCAAAAAGATGTCAGTAAATAGAATCTTAGCAGTAGCAGACTTTAAAATAAATCAAGTAAGAATTCACATATACATATGGGTTTAAATTGACTTCCAATGCAGGCATATAGAAAATGGCAGTAATGCCGTCATATAGAGATGTCCAAATGGCCAGACAAAATGATAAAATTGCGTCCGGCAAGGAGGCAAACCAACAAATTCAATGTTGAAATCCGAACGTGACGGAAATATAGCAATGGTAAGGCACCGAAATGGATGTGGCGTCATGTATTTGCATTAACGCTCATGTTGCAGCCTCAATGATCTAAATAATTGGCCATGCAAATCAAATAGGGTAAAGATTCAGAAACGATGCCTGAATCTAGCGCAGAGGGGAACCAAGGTTAAATAAACAGAAGTAGTGAAATAATAAAACCAACCTTGTTAGTTTTCGGATGCCTGGCATCGTAGTAACATATGTCAATGATTCGACCTGGTCATTTTGAAAAACCTGCGGTCTTGAAGCTACGTAAATGTTGCGGGTCAGGACAGATGACGTGCGGATGTGAAAAAGTAGCATGTGACTTCTGGCTAATGGCAAGCCGTTCCCAACTAAGAAAGTCGGTCGTGGGAGTCGTAAATAGATGAATGCCCGCCTACCTTCATCCTAGGCCATATAAAACATGGAAAAAGGACAAACGCGTCTGGCCCAAAACAGGAAGCCAGAATAGCCCATTGTAATTATAATGCAGTGCTCAACATAGCTGCAAGAAATGGACAAAGTGGCTAACAAGTGGAAGATCCATGAGGACGTGCTCTCCAATCTCGACTCTAACATTCCCTCTGTCCTCATCTTACTTGATCTCTCTTCTGCGTTTGACATGGTCAACCATACTCAATCATCTCTGTGACAACCTAGGTATCACTGATCAGGGTCTGGCTGACCTCTTTTCTCTCTGATTGACCCTCCCAGGTACAACTTGTGTCCTTTCTATCTTCTATCTCCCTCTCCACTTGCGGGGTCCCCCTGGGGTCTAACCTCTCGCCCTGGCTTTTCAACCAATACAGGGCAACTCTCGGCTACTACATCTCCATTTTCTGCTCAAATTTCCAGTGCTATGCTGATGACACCCAACTCATTTTCAGGCTTCCTTCAGCCTTCTCCTCTCCTTCCCTCATCTCTGATTGCCTAAGAGCCATTAAAAATTGGTGTGCTGCCAACGATCTATGTCTAAATGCCAACAAGACTGAGATCCTCCTTATTTGTGCACCATCTCCATCCTTTCTTCTCACTCTTTGGCCAGCCTTCCTTGGTCGTCCTCCTACCCCCACCTGTGTGGCCAAGAACCTCAGGGTTATCTTTGACTCTACATTTTCCTTCTCTGTACACATCTCTGATGTCTCCAAAAAGTCAAACTTTTTATTGTACCTCCTTAAAAGTACTCTACCTTTCCTCTCCTCTCCTTCCCTCAAAAGCTCACTGTTTCCCAAGCTCTGGTTCACTCCAGACTGGATTACTGTAACAGCCTCTTTCTAAGTCTTTCTGCCTCCACTCTGCGCCCTTTACAACTAATCCAGAACAGGACTGCAAGACTTGTCCTTGGCCTCAAGCCCTGGGATCCTATCTCTCCAGCCCTTCATTGGCTCCCAGTGGATGCAAGGATTACATTTTAAAAGCCTCTGCATTGTCCACAAGGCTTTCTGGGGCCTGGGTCCAAAATACCTTCAACTATCCCTCCGTAAATACCTCCCCTCTCGAACCCTTTGCTCCTCTAATTCTTACTCCCTCAGAGTTAGTCGTTTTGCAAAGAAACGAGCTGGGGGTAGAGCTCTGTCTTCTGCTGGTACCTCCCTTTGGAACAGCCTCCCGGCCACCCTGAAACTTGAGGAAACAATATCCGGCTCCAGAAGCATCTCAAGACCTTCCTCTTTGCCTCTGCCTTTGCCCCCCTTCTCCCCTGTTGATCTGTTTCTTCTCTGGGCATCATGCACCTGGCCACCCTCTGTCATTCGGCCCCAGGTACTTGCTCACCCTGCCACCCTCCTGCACTAGGGTTCTGTATCTGTACCCGTACAGTCCCCCTCCCACTTTTCTTCTGCACTTATCAGATATACCTTAACTGACCAACTTTCACCTGTCACTTGCTGGCTGCACTACCGTTTATTTATTTATTTTATTTAACATTTATTCTGTTTTTCTCTCCTCTGCTCTGCACTTTACACTCCTCCTCTTACATGCACTTTCCCCCTTTTCCTTTTTCCATGCACTTGCCCTTTATTAGATGTCACTGGGCCTAGTAAGATCGCTGTTTTATTTTTTGTTCTCCCTTGTTCCCCTCCCTTTTTGCCTGGTCGCGCTCTGAAACACTTGTGTACGAGCGCCATATAAATAAAATATCATTTCATTTAATTTCTTATGTATTTCATAATTAAGACTTCCAGTTTTACGTTTTTACTGATTTTTACACATAAATACAGACAGAAAACAATTTAATTATTTAATATTTATGTACTTATAAAGCGCCGAAAGCCCGCAGGCATCGGGCGCTCACATTAAACTGGATACTACAGAAAGACAAAACACCCTATACTGGTAAGAACTCCCTGCTCGTGAAGACTCATTATTTACTTGAACATATGAGTTTCTAGGCTCCTTTTAAAGGCCATGTGATTGTGCTCAAGTCTAAGGGCAAAAGGGAGATTATTCCATTCCCTTGCTGCCAGAACGGGGAAAACCCCGCCCAGCCCTGTTACTCGTCTGTGTGTTGACATTGAGATCCTGCCCAAAGCCTTTGATCTCAAGGCTCGGTTGGGGCGGTATTGTGTGATTTTTCTCTTTAGATATTCAGGTGCAGTGCCTTAGAGACACATGTGTACCAGAGTCAAGGATCTGAAGTGAATCCGGTCTTCAATCTTTAGCCAGTGCAGTGCAATCCTGTCCTTTGAAATGTGTTCACTCTTGGATGTCCCTGTTATTATTCTAATAGCATTGTTCTCTATAACCTGCCATTTCTCCAAGCAGTTCTTACTGGCTCCAAGCATGAGTGTTGCCATAATCCAAGCGGGACAGGATAATGGCTTGTGCGATAATTGCAGTGTTTTTCTCGCTCAGGAAAGGCCGAAGAGCTGTAAGAAGGCAGAGATGGTAAGAACCGCTTTTATACAAATGGTGCACCTGGGCGTCAGCACCCAGCGATGCTTCGATGACGATTCCAAGGGTTTTTACCAGCCCTGACACCTGTATGTGGGTGTCCTTGATGACAAAGGATTCATATGCGAGCCCTAGTTTTGCTCGTGCTTGATGGGTGCCAAAGATTATCAGATCGGTCTTCTTGCTGTTAAGGCTCATCCAGTTACTCATCATCCATTCCTCAATGATGTTATACAGCGATGCAATTTTAGTGCTGTCTTTCTGGCAGTCACCATCTAACTCCACCACTAACTGGGTGTCATCGGTGTAATGTGTGAAAAACGCTCCGATTCCTTTCAGCACCTCACACAAACATCTCATATGCCGGTTGAAGAGGAGTGGGGATAGACTTGCCCCCTGCTGGACTCAGTACTTTATGAGGGCTGCTATGGAGAATGTTCCCCCCAATGAACCTTGGCCTCTCTGTCAGCCATGAATGATGACAGCCAAACTGCTGCCTTTAAGCAGTTTTCTACTTTTTCTAGGACCTGTTTCAGCAATTTATGGTCTACCAGATCAAATGTCATGCTAAGATCTAGCATGAGCTTCACTGTATTGCCTTTATCCACCAGACCGAGCATGTGCATCCGCAGATCCAACATAGCGGTTTCCGTGCTATGTGCAGCAAGAAAGCCCGATTGTTGGTCATGCAGGATTTGATTCTCTTCCACACGCTTCTGAAGTTGAACACGGGGAACTTGCATCCCATTACGAACTGCAACTTCCTGTTGAAGGTGCTGGACATAAACGTAGCGTTTATGTCCAGCACCTTCAACAGGAAGTTGCAGTTCGTAATGGGACGCAAGTTCCCCGTGTCTTTAGGATCAAGCTCTGGCTTTTTTATGAGGGGCGTGATGGGCACTCCTTTGATGCTTTGAGGCACAGAGCCTTCTCGAAAGGAAGCGTTAGCTATTTTGGGTGGTACTGGTACAAAGATTTCCTTATTCTCCAGCATTATCCTGGGGGGAGTTGTGTTCTCAGCACATGAGGTTGGCTTAATTGCTGCTGAAACCTTTGTCTTCACTTCCTCAGAGATAAGTTGGAAATTAAATTTCTCACCCTGTGGCTGGGGATGTTCCTCATCTATATTGTTCATCTCACTGTTGTAGGTTTCTCTGTCTGTTGTTATGGTTTCTCTGGCCTTCAGAGCAAATGCCTTTTGCACCCTCTCAAAGTCTTCCTAGGTGGGGACAACGGGGCGGGAGGGGGGGGTGACAGAACCTGTGGTTTGTCAAATGATTTTAATATGTCAAATAATTTGCTGGTGGAATTGGATGCTGAGGTGATTTGTTTGTTATAACTGTTTTTCTTGGCTTCCCTGATTTCGTCTTTATAACGTTTGTCCGTGGCCTTCCACGGATCTTTATTTGCCTGGGTGGGGTGTTTAAGCCGCCTGCTCTCCAAACCTCTTTTTTCTTTCTTAATTTTAGCTTGCTCGCTATGGAACCTTTTCTGGTGGTTGCTGTTCTTTCTCACCATCTTCTTTTATCGGAGCCAGTTGTTTCACTAGCTCTTGTGTCACTGTGGAATATTTCAGTAGCAGGGTTTCACAGGTGTCCCCCTCCTTGATGCTCTCTAATTTCTTATTCATGCACTGCTCCAATTGTGCAGGCCTCAAGTTCTTAAAGTTCCTACTTCGTACTTTTCCTTGGCTATTGTATGCTTTCTTACGAGGGTGATTCATTTCTACTTCAAAAACGATTATGAAATGGTCAGACCAGATGCATGGGGAGGTTTCCACTGCCTGAACGTCCAGATGTTGTGCTATTACCCAGTCTAACTGATTGCCCTTATCTGTTGTGGGTTCCTGATTGATGACCCTAAAGTTGATATTTTTGCAGCATTTTTTCTAGATAGAGGGCGTCCTTGTCTGTTGGGTTCCCTCACCATCTATTGAAGTCACCTACAAGCAGTGTTTCAGTATTGGGGGACCTCAAATTATTTAGCTGCAGAGAATTAATTTGTGAACTCTGAGCTTAGTGAGGGGGGTCTGTATACAACTATAATGTTGATGCAGTCGTTGGTTGTGGGGGTGAATTTCAAGTGAATTATCTCACAGCCTACACAAGTAGTGACTGCTGGGAACAGGTGTATGAGGTCCCGTGCAATCACTGCCACCTCTCCTCCTACCCCTGTTGCTCTGTTCATGTTATGTATTGGGTACTCGTCTGGTACTGCCGTAACACTTACAGGACCGATTGGGTCTTGCAACCAGGGGGGTAATTCATGGAATAAATGTGCACCGAAATTTGTGTCACAAGCTGGCGCAACCGTGAAAAAGCTGGTGCATGCGTGCGATTCATAGAAGGCCCTGCATGTGTTTTTTCCGGGATGTGCGCCAAATCTGAGCTTACCTTAGACGTCACTGCGACTTTCCAATCGTGTGTGCCACAGGAATGTGGAAAGCGCACAACTTCTTGCGCACACACATAAAAAGGGAGCGGAACACGGGGAATGGGGAACAAGGCGTGAAAATGTAGGCGTAACATGGGAAGTACCGCTGGGAAACACACGCAACGCCCACATGCTAGTGAACAACACGTATTCATGGAATCAAATAGGGAAAACATGTGCACGTCAAAACACACGCACACGCACAATTACGTCCGCCACACGAAAGCAGGTGGAAGCACCCCGCGCAGCATAAAAGTGCGTGCAAACAACAAACAAGCATATACAGCTATGATGAATGTCCCATTACTCGCAGCAGTGATCGTGGGACACCGCAGGAGGAGGAGAATGGCAAGGCCCCGCATTTCTTTGACCAGGACCAGCCTTTTTGGGATGCCTGATGACCAGGTCTATGGCAGGTATCGGTTTCCACCTCATATCATCCTAGAGCTAGTCAGGGAGTGGGAGGATCAACTCACATCACCCACCCTGTGCTCCCATGCATTAAGCCCCTTGGAGAAGGTGCTCAATGTACTGCATTTTTTGGCCACTGGGTCATTTCAACAGACAACTGCCATAGTGGGGGGCGTCTCACAGCCCACGACGTCACGTTGCCAACACCAGGTGTTGGCAATCATCACTGCACCCCCCTCAGTCCGCAGGCACATATACATGCCCAGAACACCTGCAGAAAGGCAGGCCGGGGTTCTGGACTTCTACACTTCTACAGGGTGGCACACTTCCCCAAAGTGCTTGGTGCCATAGATTGGACCCATGTGGCCCTACGTCCACTCCACCTAGGGTCACTGAGCACATCTATCGAAACCGCAAGCACTGGCATTCCATTAACGTGCAGGTGGTATGTGATGCCAAGGGAATCATCACCTCTGTCTATGCAAACTATCCTGGGTCTAAATATTATAGTTTCATATTCAGAATGTCCTCCCTGAGCCGGGACCTGGAAGCTGGGAAGCATGGCGACACATGGCTTATAGGTGAGTACAAATGCCGGTGCACATGCATGCATTTCACACACAGACAAATACACAAGCCCAACTAATGACAACCATTATCACCTTAACAGGGGACAGTGCCTACCCTCTGGGCTCCTACATGATGACGCCAATATGGAACCCCAGCACACCACCCCAGGTAGGATACAACGCAGCCCATATTGCAACCAGGGCCATAGTGGAGTGCACATTCGGAGTGCTCAAGTCACGCTTCTGCTCCCTTGACTGCTCTGGTGGACAGCTACTATATGCACCCCCAGTAGTGTGCAGGATCATTGTGGCAGCATGTGTCCGCCACAACGTTGCAACATGGCATGGCGTACGGGTGGACATTATGGTGCCCCCACATCCCCAAGCACACACACGGCCGCTGCGCATGGGAGGGGAAAGGGCATGTGGTGAGGTAGCCCGTACCCAGCTTGTGGCCACATTTTTCACCTAAACTCCAACCCCTGCGGAGGGCACACATGCCTGGCACATACCAGGTCACAATCGAAAATGAGAAAGGGACAGTCACTGTCACAACCTTACCACCCTGAGAATGTGTCCAGGGAAGTGCCACATTGTGTGCATCCCTAGCTACTTAAACACTGCTATTACCATGTGACCAAAGGGAACACATGCAAGGTGCATATCCCCACCCCAGCAAAAACAGGTCATGAAAGTACTGGTATGCCACCCGAATCCTTCCAACCCCCATAACCCCCGTCTGCCATACCATACCATTGTATGCAACGGCAAAACATCAAACCATATGCACAACACATGACACAATAGTCATGAAGTGCCACGTGAGAAATGTAAATAGGCAGCAGACAATCACACCTGACATGGAATCTGAAGAAATGACTGACCAAAACCTCACACCCTGAAAACGGTGACACAAATGCATGCCACCAGTGGTGCATGCAACAAAGGTCAGAATACCTGTTGGCATGCACATTGGACAATCGGAAATTGCCATATCAAACACTGTGAGCTGCGTGTGTGTTCCCTGCAACACCCCGCTCACTGGACAGCACAGTGAGTGTGCATTGCATTGGGGAAACCCCTTCAGCATCATTTAAAACAAGTGCAATCAACAAAATAGTACCCTGTCAGGCACGTACACGATCAATGACTCGGAAGTGAACATGGATTGTCGGGACACAGCATGCCTGAGAAGGCAATCTGGGTGCACGTGTGTGTATGGTGTCAACGTAGCTGATGTGGGGGGGGTGTTGCCTAAGTGTTCGTGTCAGTAGGGACATGCATTGAATACATGAATGTGAAAAGAAGGGAGCCTCATTGTCCTGTACACAGCACATGTGAAAATTGTACTCAAGGACCCCCTGTGTGTTAAACCACACCCATCCCCTGACACCTCAAAATAAAGCACAACATAGCATCAGCCATTGACCAGCAGAACATATCATGTACAGAGTACCCCACATCGACAATGGCAGACAGTGACCCATCACTGATTCATTGAAAATCCTTATAGGACCTACACACAAAGTTCATCAAAGTGCCTCAATGAGGGATGGAACAAGGGAGAAGAACAGTACAGTCCTACAAGCCCTTCAAACAGTCCACAATGTGAAAATGAACTATCAAATCAAAGTACATATTACAAGTGCCTAGAACAATAAGGGAGAGTCTAGGGAGGGAATGTGGGAAAACAAAACTAGCATCAACATTGCTATGCCTGACGTCAATAGTTGCAGTACAGGAGTCACACGAGGAGGGGAGTGATGGAAGAGGAGGGAAGAGGTGAAGAGAGTAACAAAAGAAGTGACAAACTGTGGAAGGTCAACAACGAATCAAGATAGTGCTGGGGAGGGGAGAAGAAAGACAGAAGGGAAAGGTGGAAGAGACGACCTGTAATCAGTGGTGGAGGGACCAATGATAAAAGTAAGTGCCAAAATAATACTAAAAAAGGTGAAGCTGGGGGGCGGATGGACGGAGGCAGAAGGCGAAATGTCAGCAAAGAACAAGCGGCTACGTATCACCATGCCTGATGGCAATTGGGTTAGTGGTGGAAAATGACAGACAGAGGACAAGGAGGAGGGGAAAGGGTGGTGGAGAGGGAGAGGGAGGAGAGAAGGGAGGAGGGGGGCCAAGGTCAAAATGCATCAAGGGGGAGATGAGGAAACAAAGCACACACAGGGGCAGAGGGAAAGAAGACAGTTCTCAAGAGGAGGGGATGTGATGGTGTAGGGGGGGAGACAGAGGGAGACTGCCGGAGGCAGGGGAGATAGGGGGACAATCAAGGACCCAGAAGGCTGGTGGACAGGGCTAGACAGGGCCTCCATTGTGGGCTTTTGGTAGTGGTGGCAGGCTCCAGCCTCCTGGTTGGCCGAGTTGTTACAAGGGCCAAGTGTAACCAATGGGAGGAGGGAGCAGGTCCAGGACACAAACATAACAGTCAAGTCAAAAGCAATGCGGCCATACTTTAAATGGCACATAAAAACACCAGCCAGGGCTGAAAGATGGCCAAAGTGGTGCAAGCAAGGAATGGGTGGTCGTTGAAATGCATGGTGACATGGATAACTCAGCGTGCAGCCTTCATGTGGCATATCAAAATCACTGTGGGGAAAGTGTCCCAATTCAACATTGTCAGCACACAGGCCCCTCCCACCATCGGTGTGTGTTACACAGCCAAAGTGTGCATGGTACCACCTACAGCAGGAAGTGCATGAACATAGACTGTCAATGCATAAAAAATATAAGCACAACAATGAAATGCACAGTCAACATAATACTCACCAAAGTGAAGTGCAGACATGTATTGGAGAAGCGATTTGGAATACCCACTAGGGGTGTACACACAAGTAGGACTGCATGCTGGTCACAGATATGACGGAAGCCCAATGCCCCTGTGTGAGATGCTGTTACACCGAGCCATCCTTGCAAGCCCATGGAAAGGGGAAGCAGGAGTAGCATATGTGTCAGGACCCCAAGCAAAACACATACACAAGACAAGCCTGAATGGGCCCAGCCGGAACACATAGTGGATGCCTTCAAATGACACAAAGCACCACACTGTCACATGAATGCACAATAGACAAAAGAAAATTCAATAAATAAAACATCAGCAGAAAATAAAAATCAATTAAATCATTGTTTGCTGGAAAAAAATAAAAATAATCAGTAAATAAAAAATTTCCCACAAAGTATAATGTTTTAAAAAGAAAAGTAATAAAAAAAGCATAAAAACCAGGAAAAAATAATGTAAACAAACATTTGTAAGAAAAAAAATAAATAATATATTTACCAAAAAACAAAAAAATTGTAGGAAAAAACAATTAATTGCAGGCAAAAAAAATAATTGCCATATATGATGCAGGGGTTTGGGGGGGCAACCAGGAGGGGGGAGGTACAGGGTGCACCTCAACACCCACATGTGTAGATGTTGAGATTAAAAAAAAAACTCACTGGGCTCAGCGCCTGCATGGCCTGACCTATGTGGGAGATAGGTTGTGATTGTCACCCTCTGGATGGAAATCAGAAGGTGGACGTGGCTCAGTTGCCTCACCACGCCTAGCCACGCCTTGCCCCTCAACAGCAGCAAGCATGCGGTTCTGGTAAGCCAGGTCCTGCATGGCAATGAGACGTAGGTCAGCATGCATTACCTCATGTGTCACACATGCTTCCTCCTGCAAGGGCTGACATGTAAGACGGAGTTCTGCCTGCATGGCCTCACATCACAAACAAAGCGACTCCCGGCTTGCATGGAGTTCAGCTGTGATGGTTCTTTCAAGCTGCACCATCCTGTCTTCTGCCCGCCTACTCTTGTCCATCCAGAGCACAGCCAGAGTAGATCGGAGGGATTGGTGTTCCACCATCAGGGCTTCACGGTGTGCCTCTGCTTGAGCATCAAATGCTTGACGCATAGTCACCATTTCAGCCCGGCACGCCCTGTCAGATGCCGCCATGCCCAGACTGAGTGAGCGGCACATGGACTGCGTAGCCCGCTGCTGGAGCACCACCTGCCTTACAGAGGGGAGGATGGAATGGGTCACACTTTCCATACCTTGAGCAATCATCTCAACTGCTCCCCCCGTTGTTGTGCTATGGCAATCATGGCATGCTCCCACTCAGTTGAACCCGGTGGCACACGGCCACCGCGTCACACCTGCTGAGCTCAAGGAGGCGTGGTCCTTGCTGGGTTGGTGCCGCCCGCGGCTGCAGGACTGCATCCCTCCATCGACCTGATGCCCCAGGAACATGACAAACTGGTGTTGAGTGTGACCGTGCACCAGTAACCACCACAGGCGGACATTCCAACCCTGCCTGGCCCCCTACTGCAGGTGTCGCGGACAGAAGATCATCCAACACAGGATCACTTACCGGCGACAACACGTCATGATGCAGATCCGGCTCAACATAGCGGTCAGAGGATACATCAGAGCCTGACTCAGAGTCAGCTCTGGACACGATGGCCTGGAGCACCAGTGGGTTCTCGTGGGCTGCCACCAAACGACAACCACTGGTACCTGGTTGGTCATGTGAACTGACACAGTGTCTGGGATGACATCTTCATCCTCTGCCACCAGTGCGTCATCACCTGTAACATAAAGAAAAGAAACAAGGACACACATGTCATTAGCACATATCACACACATACAGTTCACAACATTGACAGCCAACTAATGAAACAGCCATGTCACAGGCAACTTAAACCCCAACATGCACCCAGTGGCATTAATAATGCAAGGGTATCCCAAAAGCAGAAAAGGATGTGTGCAAAATGTGAAGGCAACACATGTATTGCATGTTGCACATCACCTGCATCACACACAACCTCTATCAGGCACATATCCAAAGCAGAAATGAGATATGGCAACCAAGAGATGGCACCTAGCACAAGCATGGGGGAACACACAAAGAGCCACAGCTAGAAATCAAACCAAACACACCATGACACATATAACATGCATGTTCATGTGCAGTACTCAACTACCATCAACTTTGCAGAGTACATGTGTCACAGGAGGCACCTACGCTAGTGCCTTTCTATACAGTGAAAGCAGGGACATGGGTACGTACATGTCAGGTTACCATCACACAGCAGCATTGTGTTTGCATGTTGAAGGGCTGAACTTGGCACATGAGTGGGTGTGTGCGGTGCAGTACATGTGTAGCCCCTCAACTTCCAACATCAACATGTACGTAGTGATGACAATCTCCAAACAGGATGGCAGTGTAAGGGCAATTGTAGCCATCATGTGCAAATGACATGCACCATGTAGCATGGATACTGTGAAACACCCACCCTCTGGGCAATAGCAGGGAGGCACTGCATGGCAATGAAAGGTTCCCCACAGAACTGGGCATTGCCAGACAGTGTTGGCATGCGTCTATTGCATTTTGTCATTCATATGTCACTACAGCCGATGAGAAGTGGACATGAAGGAGGAAAGATGAGGAACCATCAATAGTACACCCATGCATGTAGAAGAGACAACTCCAGTTGAAAAGAGGCAGTGGACCTGTAACAGGGGGAGCCATGTGCATGATACAGATGTGGACAGCCTAAAGTCATGCGTGATGACACACAGACCTACAGTGAGCATGGCATGGCTGTCCAAATGAGATGACACTTGGATCATCCTGGACACATACTGCAATGAGCAGGTGGTCAAGGACACCAAGGGGCATACTTGGAATGCACATGGAACCTGATTGTGCACACATGTGCACGGGGAGCCACTGCCATCAGCACAGTCAGAGTGAGACACACTGCACCAAGGACAAAGGATGTATATGACATGATATGACATCTTATCAAGATTGCATTCGTACACAAGTGGCTCAGAGTGCAAACAAGCAAAGGGAGGGTAACAAGGGAGAAAAGGAATTCAAAACAACTATCATACTGGGCACAGTGACATTGAGAATACGCAAGTGCATGCAGAAGGGATACAGGGTTGAAGACCATGGAAGGGGGAGAAGGGGAACGTGCCAAACAGAGAAGATCAAAGAAGGAAAATGAAGTCCAATGATAGAATAGCCATTCAAAAGGTGGTATTGCAGCCAGCAAGTGACAAGTGCAAGATCATTTGGATAGGGCAAATCTGATGAGTGCAGAGGAAGAGTGGGGGACTGTATGGGTACATGCACAGGATCCATTGCAATTGGAGGCCTGGGAGCAGTGCAGCAGGGAGGCAGGGTGAGCAGGGACCTGGGCCCGAAGGACAGAGTGTGTGCAGGGGCACAGTGCCAACAGAGGAAACTGTTCAGCTGGGGAGAAGAGGGGCTAATGCAGGAGCAAATAGGAAGGTCTTGAGGTGCTTCTGGAAGCAGAGATGTTTCTCCTCAAGTTTCAACGTGGCCATTTGGCTTTGCCAAAGGGAGCTCCCAGCCGTACACACAGATCTACCCCCATTTTATGTATTCAATTTGCGACTGACCTGGAGCGAGTGTGAGATAGTGGAGCAAACAACTCAAGAGGGGAGGAATTGGCAGCGGGATTGTTGAAGGTATTTTGGACGCAGTCCCAGAAAATCCTTGTGCACAATGCAGAGGGTCTGAAGTATCATCCTTGCATCCACTGGTAGCCAATGAAGGGATTACAGAGCTGGAAAGATGGGGTCCCAGGGCTTGAGGCCAAGGACAAGTGTTGCAGTCCTGTACTAGATTAGTGGTAGAGGGCGTAGTGTGGAGGCAGGTTGAATATTGAAAGAGCCTGTCACAGTACTCCAACCTTGATTAAACCAGAGCTTGAGAGACTGTGAGCATGTAGGTGAACGATAGGAAAGGCACAGTACCCCTGAGGAGGTGAAGCAAGAAGTTAATCTATCTCAAGATACATCAGAAATGTGTGTGGAAAAGTATTGTGTGGAGTCAAAGGTGACCCCGAGATTGTTGGCCTTGCAGGCGGAGGTATGAGGAGGGCCAAGTGGGGCTGGCCAGAGAGTGAGGGGAAAGGATGGCGAAGGTGTACCGATGAGGAGGATATCAGTCTTGCTGGCATTTAGACAGAGATCGTTGGCAGTACACCAATTGCAAATGGCAATGAGGCCATCAGAAATAAGGGAGGGAGAGGAGGTGGCCAAGGGCAGCCTGGAAATGAGTTGGTTGTCATCATCATAGCACTGGAAGTCGTAGCAGAAAATTAAAATGCAGTAGGCGAGGGCTGCCAGGTGCTGTTTGTAAAGTCAGGCCGAGAGGTCAGACCCCTGGTGAACAACACAGGTAGAGAGGGAGATTGAAGAAAGGAAGGAGCCAAGTTGTAGCTGGGAGGGTCACACATGCCAAACACGCATGCCATTGAGTAACACGCATCAATACTCACCAGACGATGCATCATAATCCATACTCTCTCCCACTCCACGGATTTGCTGATGAACTCTGAAGCGATCTCCTCATGCTGAGTGAGTTCATGCTCCTCTGGTGGTGGCCCACCACCAGTCACCAAAGACATGGAATGATTGGAGTCACACTTTTGTTTTGTACTGCATCAGAGGTCATTCCAACGCTTGTAGCAGTCCTGTGCCATGCTCACCTGGAATCCCATGGCTGTCACACCATCTGCAACATGCTGCCAGTGGACCCAACGCTGGTGATGGGTTGTATGGCACTGTAGACCCACAAGCATATCGCGTTGGTGTTCCGAAACGTAGTCCACAAGGAAGTCCAGTTCCTGCTTGCCGAAAGGCTTCTTCCTTGACGTGCCGTAGGCCGGAGCCATGTCTGGGGTCCCAGCCTCTTGCGCAGGAGCACGCTTCCTCCTTTTGGCCGGTGGTACTGACCCTGAGTGGCCAGTGTGGCCCTGATCAGTGGGGACAGTGGCGCTGGTAGACTGGACCAAGGCAGTGGGAGTTGGTATGATGACAGACGGTCTGGCTTGGGTCTGACTCACTGCTAGGGTGGTGTTGGCTGCATCTGCACATGCTGTTACCACCACCTGGCTGCTTGGGGCAGCAGATGTCATAACTGCTCCAGATATATGTGCCCCAGTCACAGCTACACTGGACCCACATGACCCGCACCTCCGTACAAGATGGAAATCGTCCTGGGAGTCCTTGTCACGCAACGCAACATGCAGTGCCTGACCCAGAGCCCAGGTGGTGGTGCCCACAGCTGCACCTGCAGCTACCACCACCGGTGGGCCTGTGGCAGCAGATTTAAGTTGGTTTTGGGTCATATGGGCGCCAGGTTGTGATGCAACAGCTGCATCAGCAGGCGCCACAGGGGGTGGTGGCATGTCTGCACCAGCACGTGGCTGGGCATCCTGCCCCAGTGGGGCACCACTGCCTCTTCCCCCTCTAGAGCCACCCTGGCCACCCTTGACTCCCTGTCCTCCCTGATCTCCGCGCCCACGTGCCCGACCACACCCAGTCCTGGGAGGACGCCCAACTTTGCCACCCTTAGCCTTTGGTGGCCTCCCAACCATGGCACAGATGGAAAACAGACGGTGGCAGGTGCATTCAACAATTGTCCTGGGCAATAGGCTTGAAGGGGGCAGGGTACTGGATGGAATAGGTACCCCAGTGCTCCTGCAAGGCTGTCTGTGACCCCGGGGGAAAAATGATGGTCACGCAACGCTCCGGCATCCACAAAAATGAAAAAAAAAAAGTTTCAAAAATTGGCAAAATATAAAAACAAGAAATTGTAATTTTGCAAAATAAAAATGTGAATGCGACCCCGGTAGCCCACATGCATGGATTTAACCTCCATCAGTACAGTGTGGCACCCAGTGACACAAAGAACACATATACGCGTGGAACATGCGGGCTAGTATTACCTCAAAAACGGTACGCAATGCACAGGGGGAACCACAGTGGGAAAATAGCATGCGTGACTCACCGCCTGCCTTGCATGGAAAAAAAAAGAAAAACACACGCGCTTGTGTGCGTAGGCAGTACCCCGCCAAAAGAAGAGGCAAGAACTTCAAATGCTGTGAAGTAATCACGTGTGATTCCAGAAGAGTAAACACAAGCGTCGGACATCACGAACAGCACGTACAGTGGACTGCTGGCCCGCGCTCACCTTTAACTCGTGCTGAAGGCAACGCCCACACACGTAACGTCACTGGCGCGCTTACGTGCTAAGGGCCTTTCCTCGAATTACACGCATTCACACACGGACGTGCTGTTTTTGCACGTGCGGATGCACCCGTGCGGAGGGAAATGCCTGCGCGTGTTACGTCACATACGCGCTAAGGGCCTTTCCGCGAATTACACGCTGATGTGCTGTTTTTTCAAGTGCAAAATCACTCTGCATCAAGCTGGCCACACGACAACACACGGAAGACCACACTCCTGCCCAGACAGCCATTTTCCTGCCTCCCAGAGCCCCGAGCTGACTCCCACCAGCCATCTGCTGCTGCCTGCCTGCTGGCCACATGCCCTGCTATTTGGTGTCTGCACGTCAGCCATCGGCAGGGCCCAGTTGCTGTGACCACCCCTGCTGGAACAGAAGATTCCCTACTGCAGTTCCATTGCTCCACAGCTCAGCACCAGGACCCAGTTGTCCACCCACACCTGCCTCAGGGGTTGCCATGTCGGCATAAACACCATCAGAGACCACTGGCAATTCCCAGCCAGAGAGGCAGAGGGCTGCCAGCTTCACAGCAGGAGAGGTTGGCATCCTGGTGGAGCAAGTCCTGGTGCATTATGATACCCTCTTCGGAAGAACATGCGCCGACAAGGATGGATGGAGAAGGATCTGGATGGACATCCTGGTTGCCATCAACGCGGAGGGGGTGGCAACCCGCGACCTACCACACGTCCATAAGCGCTGGGAGGACTTAAGGTCCAGGACCCTCAGGAAGGCCCGGTGCCTCTTGGACGCAGCGGATGCAGTGGGGTGCCGGGTCTGCCTTACCAACAACCAGATGAGGGTCCTGGAACACATATGCCCAGCGCTTCACCTCCAGGTCCTTGTGAGGCAAACCTGTCCAGAGTCGAGCGGTAAGTGTCCATGTGTACTGATTGGACGCAGTGCATGTTGAGGTGTGGCAGGAGTGTGCAGCATGGACATATGTCTGGAAAGGCCAATGTATGGATGTGTATGTACAGGGACATGAGCCTGCCGCACATTATTCCAGTCATGTGTGACGCACATCAGTGGTGTATGTGTTCCAAAGCATGATGCACAAATGCATGTGGAGACGCACACATGTTAGCATTTCTGTGTATGTACTATGCCATGGTTGGGGTGTGACACATGGATGCTGGTTCTACCTTCATGTGTGTGCACGGTGTACGTGTACATGTGCGTGTGTGTGTTTTTGAAATGTGTGTGACTGTGATACGCCATGGATGCATCTGACACAGACATGTACTGAGCCGATTGGTAGATGTGACAAAGTTGCCGGTGATTGCACTGTGACAGGTGGTGGAGATGTACAGATGCATAACTGTCTGGTGGTATGTGTGCCTGTGTTTGGCACTCCCCATGTTTCTTGTGACGTCAGGCTGACCTTTGGATGTTCATGGTGTTGTGTGTGTATGGATGCTGCTGCCTGTTGCACCATTTCTGTTAATTTGTGCATGCGTGTGGGTTCAAATGATATGTGTGTTGGGGAGTGTGATGCCATCTGTGAAGTTTGACACTCCCACTCATGTGCAATTGTCATATGTGTATACAACCATTTTACAGTGCCCTGATGCCTGTGTTCTGTCTCTCCCTGTCTGCAGCTTTGACTGATGGAGAGGGCGGAGAAGGTGCTGTGGAGCACATCGGCAGGGATCCCACCACCAGCCAGAGATGCAGGGCCCAGCTCCCAGGTAGTCATCTCTTCGCGGAGTGAGGAGTCTGGTGCCGCGACCATGGCTGCAGCTGCTGACGGAAGGTCCAAGAGGCGGCGTCTGGAGGTGGACTCCTCGGCAGCAGTAGGGGCAGATGAGCACCCACAGGGGCCTATGGAGGAAGATGGCACAGAGTCATCCAGGTTGGTGGGGGATTTGGTTGAGGAGGAGGCCACAGAAGGTCCACGCACAGGGCCTGGGGGAGGAGATGCCACTGGTGCTAGTGGTGCAGTCCAGGGGCAGGGACAGGAGTCAGCACAGGCCGCCGCAGAGTTGCCTGTGTGTAATCCTGTCCCCGATCCCGTGACTGCATCATCCGGCACCAGCGGGGATGCCTCGTCCAGACCCATTTTCAAGGAGGGGATGCAAATACAACAACGGGCCTTCCTCTCCCTGCGGACATTAAAATCCATGACTGGATTGAGCCTGTCCAAGCTGGGGTGGCGTTGCATCAACGTTGGATTCGGGATGATGTGCAAGATTCTCGTCTGGACAATGCACGTCATTTTGAATCCCTCTTTGACTGCGTCGACCTACTAGGACAGGCCGTCGGCACTGGGTTCATCCGTGTGCTGGAACTTCTTGCGACCCCCTCCTCAACTGAACCCCCTATGCAACAGTCGTCCTCCGTGACATCTTCCTGCCCAAGTATCACCTGGGCCCCCTGTGGAGCTGTCCCTGAGCCAGCGGCCAGGCTGGTGGAGGACACATCCCTGCCACAGTCGGGAGTCGGAGGTCCAGGAGGGGTGGCCACCCCACCAACTGGACCACAGCAAGAGGAGGACGTGCAGTCATCAACAGGCAGGGCACATGCACGGCAGCAGCAGGCTCAGGGTGGGAGCGATCGTGGCTCGGGGCCATCAACATCACAGGGGCAGGCATCGGCCCTTGGGCAGGAGGACCCAGGATTGGGAGTGTCTTCCGTGTGGCAGCGGTTGGGCCAGCAGATAGATGTGGAGCGGCGTCGGGCGGAGAGGGCACGGCTCACTATGGTCAGGGTGGAGAACTCCATGCACAGGGCATTGAGGAGGGCTGAGTGCCTCGAAGCAACTCGTAGGGAGTTGGAGGAGGCCATAGCTGCATCCCTGCAAGACCTCGAGGCCAGGGAAGAGGCCTGCCTCCGGAACATCGACGTGGAGTTAGTTGATGCCCTGGCCCGGAACATCAAAGAGTGAGCAGTTGGACTAGCCGCTGCCTTTGTACATAGTTCTTTAGGCTTAGGTTTCATTTATTTTACTTTTTTTTTGGGAGTTGATGGACTTTGCTCCACTTTATGTACATAGTTTTTTTTATAGGATTTTTGGCAGGTTTCCTTTTGTTTGGGGATCATGGACCCTTCGGAACTGCAGTGTAAATAGTTCCAGACTTGTACATACTTTTGTTATTTCGACATCCCATGGATCAATGGTTTTTTGTGCTTTTGCTTTTTATTGACTTTATATGGACTATGGCGATGGACCACTTTTCAGTTTTCATGTCGTGGATTTTAGTTTTTCATTGGATTTTACTATTTTTTGGGTATTGTTTTCATTATTTCTTAATTTGCAAGTGTGATTTTCATTATGTATTGGTAAAACTAGAAGGCCTTTTCTGGAGGAAACTACTGATGCTTCCGCAGTCAACACAGAAGGCTTCTATATGCAGAGAAATCAATGTGCTATCATGAAGGGGGAGAGTGGACGTGAACACCTTGATGTTCCACAGGAAAATAAGGCTCTCCACTCAAAAGATCTTCAAGATAATCCGAGAAGAGCTAAACACATGTTCAAAATAAAATCCTCTCTCCGTGGGATCAAAGAAACTCGCTGCTCCTTGAAGAAATAGGAAGCTCTTGGGAGGAATTGGATTCCAACCCAAACAAAACATCAAAAAAATTCAAAGAAATTGACTGGATCGAAACCCTAGAAGATGCCTCTAAAAATAAATTAACTCTTGACTTACCAACCAACCATCAAAAACAAAACAAGCCCGTGAGCTACCTGCTAAAAGGCCAGAGCAAACAAATCAGAAACACATGCTTAAGGGCAAGGCTGAACCTCCTAAACACCAAAGAAATACTGTCAAGCAGAGGCATTGCCACAAACAAAACTTGCAGATTTTGCAACACAATGTATACTGTTGAAACCCTGAGGCATCTCTTATTGTCCTGCCCAGGAATGACCACAAAGAGAATGGTCCACCTGGGTCACCTGCTCAAAAACAGAAGGTGCATGTCCTGATGTCAGGAGGATGTGCATGGAAGAAGAACACTGGTGGAACATCCTGATGTCAGGAGAAGGTGCATGGAAGAAGAACACTGGTGGAACATTCTGATGTCAGGAGGATGTGCATGGAAGAAGAACACTGGTGGAACATCCTGATGTCAGGAGAAGGTGCATGGAAGAAGAACACTGGTGGAACATCCTGATGTCAGGAGGAGGTGCATGGAAGAAGAACACTGGTCGAACATCCTGATGTCAGGAGGAGGTGCATGGAAGAAGAACACTGGTGGAACATCCTGATGTCAGGAGAAGGTGCGTGGAAGAAGAACACTGGTGGAACATCCTGATGTCAGGAGGAGGTGCATGGAAGAAGAACACTGGTGGAACATCCTGATGACAGGAGGAGGTGCATGGAAGAAGAACACTGGTGGAACATCCTTATGTCAGGAGGAGGTGCATGGAAGAAGAACACTGGTGGAACATCCTGATGTCAGGAGGAGGTGCATGGAAGAAGAACACTGGTGGAACATCCTGATGTCAGGAGGAGGTGCATGGAAGAAGAACACTGGTGGAACATCCTAATTTCAGGAGGAGGTGCATGGAAGAAGAACACTGGTGGAACATCCTGATGTCAGGAGGAGGTGCATGGAAGAAGAACACTGGTGGAACATCCTGATGTCAGGAGGCGGTGCATGGAAGAGGAACACTGGTTGAACATCCTGATGTCAGGAGGAGGTGCATGGAAGAAGAACACTGGTGGAACATCCTGATGTCAGGAGGAGACACTAAAGTAGTCATCGCGGTTGGCCAGTTCCTTCAGAACATAAACTTAACCACTGGAGAAATGAAAGTAAAATGAAGTAAAACCACGACTAAGAAACAACCACATAAAGAAAAGTGACTCTGCTTTTTTTTTTTAAACTGCTAAAAACAGTTAAATCAAATAAAAGAAAAACAATAATATACATTTTATTATGTTTTTTAATACATTTCATATATCTTCATTATTGGTGTTGTGTACTCTCATTGGTTTTGTGCATGTCTCAATGAGCATTGCCTCAGTCATGTGTTGCCACTGTGTGGCTCTCTTGTATATTTATGCATGGCCATGCTGGTTCTTTTAAGATTCTCATGGCATGGGTAATTTCGGAGTGGGTGCAGTGGATGGTAGCCTGCATGTACTGGGGGGCGGAGGGGATTTGGGTTGGCATTAGGGCCGTGGGTCTGTTTTGTTATGACATGGTGTTTGGTGGGCCATGTGTCGGGGCCTGCTGGCAGGTGCCCGTCAATGGGGGGGCGGGTTGGTAAGGGGGGCATGAGTCGGGGCCTACTGGAAGGTGCCCGTCAATGGGGGTGGGGAGGTGGGGGACATGAGTCGGGCCGGCTGGCAGGTGGCCGTCAATGGGGGGGGCATGAGTCGGGGCCTGCTGGCAGGTGCCCGTCAATGGGGAGTGGGTGGGGTGGGGGGGTCATGAGTCGGGGCCTGCTGGCAGGTGCCCATCAATGGGGGGGCATGAGTCGGAACCTGCTGGAAGATGCCCTTTCAATGGGGGGGTGGGAGTGGGGGACATGAGTTGGGCCTCCCAAGTGCATGTTGACATGTGGGCTGCCTGTGGGGCATGCCCAGGGGTGAACGGCTGCCTGCAGGGCATGACCAGGGGTGATGGGCTGCCTGCAGAGCATGGCCAGGGGTGAAGGGCTGCCTGCCTTTAATAAGGACTATGACATACTCATCACATTGGATGTTGAATCGTTATATTCGAATATCCCACAAGGTGATTCCCTGGGGATTATGAAGAGATTTCTCCAAACCAGAACAGATATTATTTCTGTACCTAGTGAGTTCCTGGAAGAACTATTAGAAATTGCTCTCTCTAGGAACTTTTTCAGATTCAAAAACACATATTACATGCAAATAAAGGGGACTGCAATGGGGGCATCTTTTGCCCCAAATTATGCTACCCTATATATGTGGGATTTTGAAGACTCTAATATTCTCAAAGAGTCCAATCCATTTAAACCGGCTCTAAAACTCTACAAAAGGTACATCGACGACATACTGATTATTTGGGACGGTTCAAAAGGTGACTACAATATGTTTTTCACTTGGATTAATAATCTTAATCCAAATTTGAAATTCACGATCCAGACAAGCAACAAAGAGATTGCCTTCTTGGATTTATTAATAAAAGTGGACGATAAGAGATTGGTTGTGGACCTGTACAGAAAGGACTCTGATAGGAATACAATATTGCACCATCAGAGCTTTCACTCTCAATCTCTGAAATCAAATATTCCCTATGGGCAGTTTCTTAGAGCTCGTAGGAACTGTACTAAAGTAGAAGATTTCATCAAGCAAGCCTCTATTATAGAAGATAGACTATTAGAAAGAGGATACCCTAAACAACTTCTCAGACGCTGTAAAAAACGAGCACGTTACCAACATAGAGAACTACTTTTGGAAAAAAATGTTGTACAAGAAAGAAAGTTGAAAGATGATCAAATAGTGTGTGCGCTCACATTTAATTCGCAGCACAACCAGATCAAGAAAATTATCTCTAGCCACTGGCATTTGCTCCAACTAAATATGCAGAAATTACCCAAACCAATTTATGCATTCAAAAAGGGCAAGAACATCAAAAACTGGGTTTCGAAAGCAGATAGGAACCATCTACAAGACACACAACCCACTATTTCTATGACTTGGGGCATGTCCCCTATTGTTGGCCATTTCCCATGTGGTAACTGTTGCAACTGTGCTAGCACTTCAGCCACCTCCATTGTTAATATCCATGGGAGGGGCTGGAAACTTAGGCAACACACCACTTGCCTCAGTACTAATGTGATTTATGCTATTATTTGCCCTTGTAAGAAGGCATATATAGGAAAGACCACCAGAGCGGCAAATTACGAATAGGCGAACATCGTTCGAAGATTAGAACCAAACAACTCAATGCCCCTTTGAGCACACACTTTTTGGAACTAAAACACAGCCCAGAAGATCTGCAATGGTGGGCTGTAGAAAGAGTATGTGGCACAGATAAGGCTAATGTGGCTACACGTCTTGCGCAAAGAGAACAGTGGTGGATATACCATACTAATAGCCTCACTGTAGGCCTGAATCAACAGGAGGAATGGAGTTAAGAAGGATTTTTTTGAAAATAATTTTATTTAAAATAAAGTTATTTGGATTTCATTCCTCCTTGTATTACCAGTACGATGTCTGGTCTTCTAATTTTAAAACTTCAAAACTGAGTGTAACTTTTAGATCCTGGTGACAACGCACAGTTTATTTCATTTTTACACACATTATGTGTTTTGAAGAACACCTATATTCGGGCTACAAGAAGTATACAAAATGAGGACACTTGACATTCTTTTTCTTCTTTTGCACACAGATTTGCCATTTATCTGTAAAAATTTGGCACCAGATCACTTATACGGCGGTAGAACACGCGAGCGTTAGAAACAACCCTCCTTCGGTAGGTGCATATATGGCGTTGGTCCTTTTTCTGTGTCTGTGACCCGGGGACACACAATAATGGTCCTTTGTTTGTACCTATGCCCCTAACATCCTTGACATAAAAGAGGGACCAGCGCTTTCCGCTTGGTCTCCTCAGTCTGCTGGGACTCTCCGTGGGCGACGGTCACTCTGCGTGAGGTAAGCGCTTTTTCAGAAATTTGCTTTGAACCTTCTTTTTTGAAATATGTTTTGAAATTAGCTTTGAACTTCCTCTTTTTCTTTTTCTCTATTATCAACCACATATTGGAGTGCTTCCCCATACAGCCTTAGCGTGACATGTACTATTTGTCATGTAACATTGGCGTAAAACTTTTCATTTCGCTTCTTTTTTAGAAGCAGTGCTGCATGCAGAGTAGAAACTGCTTGACAGAAGGGATATTACAGCGACCTCATTTAATCTTCGAATTGCTTGCACAGAAGACATTTGGAAGTGTTACGCCCCATATATTGAGTAAGAAGGGTGGTCTTCTCTCTTGTTTTCCAATTGGTTTCCAATTGAAGAGCACACATTGGATTGCATTTCTCTACAGCCTCAGCGTAGCATTGATATGTTTGATTTCGTTTTTCGCGTTTAGAAGCTGCGTTGCTTGCAGAGTAGGAACTGCGACACAGTGGGGACGTTACGGCGATCACAGTTTTCTGTCTATCCCTCTTTCATTTCTACGAAGTCGGCCTCGATAAGAGACAGACGGTGCCGACATTTCATCTATACAAAGTCAAGGAGAGTTATCCCTTTTTTGAGGTAATTTTGCTGGCATACCTTTTGTGGTGCTCATTTGCCTTATATCAAATACTCTTAAAGTAGGATTGTAATACAGTGGTGAGAGAAGTACTGTTCTTTTGTTGTTTGGCGTTTCAGGGATGTTTGATGTTTACAAATTTCCTAGAGTGTACTTTATAACGAGGACTACCTGTATTTGACCCAGCATCTCTAATATAGAGGAGAAGCTGGTCAAGACAAGACCAGTTTACCATCCGGTGTATGGTTTTCAGGTATTACTTTAGTTGATTGTTGAATGGAATTCCAAATGGAGACATGGGGGGAGCGGGGTGTTAAACTAGGGAAAATATATTGACACGAAATTATAGTGTCCCATCAATGTGAAATGATTTTCTCTTTCCTGATGCATTAAATTCTCTATCCTTTTGTAGAGAAAGGGAGGTATGTGAGGCCTTTTGAGATATGCATTGCCCCTTAGTGGGCAACATTTAAATGAATTGGAGTTAACCCTCTCCATTTAGTCAAATTTTGGGTTGGTTTCAGAGTATGACTTAATTTGTCCTCTCCCCATATTTGGACTATTGGTATTCACAGAGAGCAACTGAGTGAATTAAGGTTTTTTTAATATCCAATTTTAATTGTACTATTGTTTTTTCTTCTTAGAAATGTTGTTAGGTTCATCCCTATCCTGATGAAGACATAGATAACTATCCAAGTCGAAACTATGTATTAAGAAGCCTATTTGACTAAGAAGACTTATTTATCTTGGCATCAACAGTCTGGGCACTAATAGTCGATAACTTTTGTCTGGAATGAACCATTATCATTGAACACTGGAAGTGTTGTTGACATTTCCATTACACAGAATTTGTATCTGTTTGCTTTTGATCCCATTAATTGTTTTTTTAGAAAGCGTAATTTTTATCCTAACAATGGAACAGTTGTTGCACTTTCTTCACATTTCCCTTTAGAAAATGTAAATGTACTATTTTTAGAGCTGTATTGAGCTGTATTAGTATGAATGAATGTATGAATGTCTGTTATATAGGATGTGTTTTACAAAATGAATTAATTAAAGACTTTTTTACAATCTATAACAAAATAAAATGAATTTTTGATGTAATACCCTTTGCCTTGTTCTTCAGTTGCTCTCGTGTTTCCGGCACCACCACCTGTTTCATATAGCCCTTCACCCCTAGCCATGCCCCGCAGACAGCCCTTAAACCCTGGGCATGCTCCGCAGGCAGCCCACACCACAGGGGGGACTTTTTCCACGTGATTTCACTGGCGCTAGCAGGGTACGCGTATTCCGAGGGGTGCGCAGGGAGTTTTCCATGTGATTTTGCTGGCGCGAGCAGGGTACGAGTATTCCGAGGGGTGCGCAGGGAGTTTTACATGCGATTTCGCTGGCACGAGCGGGGTATGCATAATCCGAGGGGTGCTCGGGGTGTTTTCCATGCGATTTCACTGGCGCGAGCGGTGTACGAGTAATCTAAGTGGTGTGCAGTGTGTTTTCCACGGGATTTTGCTGGCACGAGCGGAGTATGCCTAATCCGAGGGGTGTGCGTGGTGTTTTCCACGTGATTTCGCTGGTGCTAGCAGGGTATGCGTATTCCGAGTCGTCCGCGGGGAGTTTTACACGCGATTTCGCTGGCGCGAGCAGTGTACGCGTATTCCGAGGGGTGCGCAGGGTGTTTTCCACACGATTTCTCTGGCGCATGAAGGCTGTGTGGCGTCTTTTGGCACGTTTTCATGGTTGGGGGCTATATGCTGGTCCACTGGCCTTTGCGCCATGTACAAGATTTCTGCAATGTTTTTGGCGCATGGGGTGGGGTTGGGGGCGTAACTGGCGCAGATGCAGGGTCGCTGCACCACTCTGCGCCACGGCTGATTATGGATGTTAGTATCCATGAATACGCTGTGCGTCAAAATGGGCTTTGGCGCACACGGCTGGCGCAGACTGGCGCACGCTCCTTCTGTGCGCCAGCCGCGTGCGCCACTTCTGCGCTGAATTCTATGAATTACCCCCATGATGTCTAATTCCTCCTCAATTATAAGATTGTGAACATTTTGAGCGTGTTTGCATACTGAGCGAGTGTTCAAAAGACAGGCTTTCCAGGCTGTCGAGTCTTTCCGCCTTGTATTAGTGATATCCTGTGCTGTAGAGTTTTTTTTTATCAGGTCTTTTTTAATTTTCTTCCTGCTGTTTAATAGTTCTATGCTATTCACCCTTGCTTGAGGGTGTGTGTGTAGCAGGGTCAGGGCTTTAAGTGGGGTAAGAAATCGAGGGGGGGGCCTCATTTGGGGGCGTGGCTTGTGGGAGGGGAATGGCCTAAAAAGTACACAAATCGTAGGGTATACACACAAATATATATAAATGTTATATATTTGTGTGTGTACCTTTCTATGGTTTGTGTACTATGCAAGCCATCTTTTCTAAACATAGAAATATGTAACATATTTCTACGTTTATAAAAGATGGCTTGCAAAGTACACAAACCATAGTAAGGTGCACACACAAATATATAACATTTACATATATGTGTGTGCATACCCTACGGTTTGCCTAGATTTCAGGCCATCTTTTTTAAACATTTCAGGTTTATAAAAGATGGCTTTGAAAGTACACAATTCAAGCCATCTTTTATAAAGCTTTGACTAGGGACAAAATTGTCCGTCGGCAAAGCTTTATAAAAGATGGCTTGAAATGTATACTTTCAAAGCCATCTTTTATAAACCTCGAAATATGTCGAGGAATCCCCAGGTTTGCCGAGGGTTAAAGACGCCTTGGCGACCTGGGGAAACAAAGGGATAGTAACTCCCTCTGGTGAACTCCCGCGCGAGGGGTCACCAGAAGCAGTTACTATGACTGATGGAAGTGGCAGCTAGTCACAGCGTCGCTGCAGTTGGCTGCTACTTCTGTCAGCTTGCCTGACTTCATTGCAGGCGCATATCCCGTCGCGGCTGCGGCCGCGACGGGTTAATGCATCCCGCAAATGTTGCGGTAGGACGGGGGCGCCGGCAGGGCCCCGGCTCAGTCCCACTTTTTGGAGACTGCCGGGGCCTGGCCCCGGCAGGCCCAGGCCCAGTTTAAGCACTGAGCAGGGTGCCTAGTCTGGACTCCTCTGTAGCTTTTTGCGCAGTAGCTTGAACCAGCTCAATGCTATAAGTGTCCTGTCGCCTATCCGATGTAACGTTCTCCCTCATTTTACCTCTAGACTGCATTTGCCTCGGACAGAGAGTCGAAGAGTCCTGGAGCGGCTAGAACACTGCGGACGGCAAGGACCGACTTGACTATGAAGAACTGGCGCTGAAACACCTGACATTTTGTTTTATGCCAAGCCGGGACTTCTCGTACTTGTGGTTCCTGGCGGGGACCTGTTGGATTCAACAGCGCTGTCCTAGGTGGTTTGAAGTATGTTATCAAATGCACACCGGCCCTATAAGTCAAGAAAAGCTAATGGGATACTTTCTGCACACTAGGACAAATTAAAGGGTCCAAACGCAGCAATTACTGAACACGGCTGTTTTAAAAAAAATATCACATTTTGTATCTACGTGCTAATGGGAACGTGGTTCCAACCTACTTCAGTTCAAACTAGTTGTCAGCGTAAGCAGGTACAATATTTCCTTGCACAAACCAAACAAACCTGTTCCAAGTATAATACAATTTACTGTGTATTCACAGTTTCAATAATACAGGTAAAGGGTATTTGCAACACAAGAGAGTTGGTTGCAACAGATTAAATCAAAACACAATCAAGTCTCTCACTCGCAAAGCGTCTGCGGTGCCTAGCAACCGCACTACCTTACCAGGCAGCCAATTCCAGGCAATCTGACTTCTGTCTGTATTTATTTATAAAAATGGAAAAACAGCTCTTTCTCTGTGGTTCTGTATGATGTCACTCATACATCGCAGGCCAATCACATTGCAGATTGGCAGCATGGAGAGTGTAAAAGTTGCATACAAATAGCATTAACGTTTGCTTCTATCTTAAGGCAGCAGCAGTCATAGGGGCCACTGTTTGTTGTTATGGAAAAAATGGAGCTAGCATTTCTTTCCTATATGGCTGCAGGTCTGCTTTTAATAAATGCATGTTTTATTAGAATAAATGCAGAAAAATACTGGTTGCAAATTATCTTTCTATATGACAAAAAATAAATATGGATAAATACAGACGGAAATGGCAGAAAAATGAATACCATGAAACCGGGAGCCCTATTCATAATACAGGATACCACAGACCTATTAAGGAGTCAACGACTTACCTTTTGAGGTTGTGTTCATCACGACGACACATAATCCAAAAGAAAACCCCCCTGACGTTCCTATAATTTGACTTATATTTTTGATAAGGGTGGGAGTAGCTTGTTGGGAAGCAAGGGTAGCAACTAGTCTTAATTTAAAGGCTGCAGAAATGATAGCTTGGCACTTAGGCGCTTTGTTTTAGCTAGAGATAAGACAAGCTCTTTTGCACGAAATAACGTTTATAGTTGGAATAATGTATTCGTTCTGTATTTTGACTGTGTAGTAATGATTTATTTCAATTGTCCATGTTAGGTTTCAAATATCTGTATGATATTGAATTTTTGTTCTCTCTGTATAACTTTCTCTTTATGTGGCGAGGTCTCCTGTGATAGTGAATTCCAACACCCGGTCTTTCTTTTAAATGTTAAGTAGCCAGCCAGGCCAACATTTGAATTGTTAGTCACCCCACCACATCTCCGCATTTACGCCCCTTTCCCAGTCCATGTGCAGCCTGTGCACGCCCTAGCGCCAGTGTGCAGCATGTGCACGCCCCAGAGTCAGTGTGCAGCATGTGCACGCCTCAGAGCCAGTGTGCAGCATGGGCACGCCTCAGAGCCAGTGTGCAGCATGTGCACGACTCAGAGCCAGTGTGCAGCATGCACGCCTCAGAGCCAGTGTGCAGCATGAGCACGTCTCAGACCCAGTGTGCAGCATGTGCACGCCTCAGAGCCAGTGTGCAGCATGTGCACACCTCAGAGCCATTGTGCAGCATGTGCACGCCTCAGAGCAAGTGTGCAGCATGGGCACGTCTCAGAGCCAGTGTGCAGCATGGGCACGCCTCAGAGTCAGTGTGCAGCTTGGGCACGCCTCAGAGCCAGTGTGCAGCATGGGCACGCCTCAGAGCCATTGTGCAGCATGTGCACGCCTCAGAGCCAGTGTGCAGCATGGGCACATCTCAGAGCCAGTGTGCAGCATGTGCACGCCCCAGGCCAGTGTGCAGCATGTGAATGCCTCAGTGCCAGTGTGCAAAATGTGCACGCCTCAGAGGCAGTGAGCAGCATGTGCATGCCCCAGTGCCAGTGTTCAGCATGTGCACGTCTCAGAGCCAGTGTGCAGCATGTGCACGCCCCAGCGCCAGTGTGCAACATGTGCGTGCCTCAGAGGCAGTGTGCAGCATTTGCGTGCCCCAGAGCCAGTGTGCAACATGTGCGTGCCCCAGAGCCAGTGTGCAGCATGTGCACGCCCCAGAGTCAATGTGCAGCATGTGCGCACCCCAGCACCAGTGTGCAACATGTGCATGCCTCAGAGCCAGTGTGCAGCATGTGCACGCCTCAGAGCAAGTGTGCAGCATGTGCACTTCTCAGAGCCAGTGTGCAGCATGGGCACGCCTCAGAGCCAGTGTGTAGCATGTGCACGCCCCAGGCCAGTGTGCAGCATGTGAATGCCTCAGTGCCAGTGTGCAAAATGTGCACGCCTCAGAGGCAGTGTGCAGCATGTGCACGCCCCAGACCCAGTGTGCAACATCTGCATGCCTCAGAGGCATTGTGTAGCATGTGCACGCCTCAGAGCCAGTGTGCAGCATGTGCACGCCTCAGAGCCAGTGTGTAGCATGTGCACGCCCCAGCACCAGTGTTCAGCATGTGCACGCCCCAGTGCCAGTGTGCAGCTTGTGCACGCCTCAGAGGCAGTGTGTAGCATGTGCACGACTCAGAGCAAGGGTGCAGCATGTGCACGTCTCAGAGCCAGTGTGTAGCATGTGCATGCCTCATAGCCAGTGTGCAGCATGTGCACGCCTCAGAGCAAGTGTGCAGCATGTGCACGTCTCAGAGCCATGTGTGCAGCATGTGCACGCCCCAGAGCCAGTGTGCAACATGTGCGTGCCTCAGAGGCAGTGTGCAGCATTTGCGCGCCCCAGAGCCAGTGTGCAGCATCTGCACGACCCAGCGTCAATGTGCAGCATGTGCGCAACCCAGTGCCAGTGTGCAGCATGTGAACGCCCCAGAGTCAGTGTGCAGCATGTGCTTGCCTCAGAGCCAGTGTGCAGCATGTGTACGCCCCAGAGCCAGTGTGCAGCATGTGCACGTCTCAGAGCTGGTGTGCAGCATCTGCACGCCTCAGAGTCAGTGTGCAGCATGGGCACAACCCAGGCCAGTGTGTAGCATGTGTTTGATGCTGGAAATGCATCGGAGGGACAGGGCCTCCGTATCTTTGTCCTTTACTGCTTTTTATCATGTGTTCTGTCGTGTTTTCCACGCAGGAGTTCACATGGGACTCCTGGCAATGCAGCTCTCTACTGGTTTGGTGAACGGACCCATGGGATACTCTTATGGCACCCATGGGTGTGGGTACAACCCTGTGCCCTAGTGTATGTTTTTGGGCACCTGTGGGTGGCCCGCAGAGCAGGGTATGGGCTGGTGGCAGCTCCATGCTGAATTTGCCAGGTGCGCAGAGTATCCTCCATTTTGGGATACCCCGGCCCTGCTATTGGGATCCGTTGATTCCTGATGGAAAACAAGATGGCCCGGTGGCCTCTTGCTTTCTATTACCCATTACTTTGTTTTCCCAAAGTCCTGGGAAGCCCTGACTCTGTCGCTTCCCCCTGACTGGCTGTTGGGTGGAAATGCCATATATGGTGTTGTTGTGAAGGCCCTGCCAGACTAGCTGGAGCCTTCCCGGTGATGTATGTTGTGGGTACCTCCTGTGGGTGGGACCTGGCTGAATACCTCGTGTGCCTGATTGGCTGCCTGCCTGCATGAATGCCCTTAGTCTTGATTGGATGCTTGAGTGTGACCCAGCGGAATGAATGGGAGATCAACAGTATATCTGGGGACCTCTCACTGCTAGGAATCGTGTTCAGAAGCTGAAGTCCACTACGACGAGTAACTGTATTAACTGACACTTGACCTTGAAGCCCTGCTGGATGAGAAGAATTGCTGTTGCTCTCCTTCACAATCTGAAAGCTGCTGTGCCTCCAAGGACTGACCCAGAGAGGACCTGGTAAGGCGCACTCTTCCCGAGCTACGAGGGACCATCGTGCACAGCTGATCTTTGCCAACGCTCCCTGGGAGACAGACCTTCGACAGGCTGCCGACCCGATACGGGGACTGCTGCGGAACTCCAAGGAGAAGCACTCGGACTGTTGTCCGCCACTGTCGACGACCGCCATCGCCGACCAGAGCCACCGTGCTCCGTTTGCCTAAGAACTTCCATTGATCATCGGACGCTCTCGTCTGCATCGTCACCCGCTTGTCTCCCTCTGGAGAAGGCCTGACCGTCGACGTGCCTAGGAGCATCCACCGGTGGGTTTCCAGCCACATAAGGACCACAGAGACGCCGACGACTCGACACCCTTGCTGGGCCACTGTTCTTCATCATCTCTTTGCGGTCCAGAACTATCGTCACCGAGGTGCCCCGCACGCCTCTTCCTTGCAGGACGCCAACGCTCTGTCGTCGACGAGCACCGCTAGGAACGAAGCTGCCACTTCCCTGCCGTAGTTCACCCTGTTCACCGTCAGACGTTCGACGACCCGCGACTCCCGCCTTACAGGGAGGGCACTCAAGAAGGGCCGTCGATTCCTCGACACCGAACGCCAAGTTTCCCGACACCTCTGGACGATCCGTGGCTCCCGCCTGAAAGGGAGGCACTCAAGAAGGATCGGTCGACGCATCGTCGGAGAACTCTATTCCATCAGGTACATTGGGGGGGGTAAAACCTTAATAGGAGGAAGTGAGACTATTGAACATATGGACTGGGCTTGTGCGATATATCTTTATTTACAGGTTGCCCAGGTGGGGGGATCTCCACACAGAATTGTGCCTAGTGGTAGGGGTCAGTATTCTGTCTATTGTTTTAACCATCTTACGTTCCTGCCTATCTCTATTGCTGGTTTCCTCGTTATTGATCTGTGTGACATTTTAACCGTACAGTTGATGCACTTTAATAAGATTTGATAACATTGGTGGTACCACTTTAGAATTGTATATATTTATCATTATTGACTTCCGAGTACAAAGTGCGTTATTGTGATCGTGTACATACCTTTGAATATTAATTATATAAAGACTGTGTTTTCAGTAATACAGTGTTTGGACATTCCTTTGTGGGGTTCGGGGACTACACTGTACTTAAGAAACAGCCCACGTCACCTCCTAAGAAGCTAGGCCTTGATTGTTCGTCCATTGCTACCTTATAGAGAATCTTGGCTGGGGTCCGCTGTGCCTCTCCTCTACCACATAGAGAGCGAAAGTACAGACACCGCCTACCAGTCTTTACAATGTGCACGCCCCAGGTCAGTGTGCAGAATGTGCATGCCTCAGTGCCAGTGGGCAAAATGTGCACGCCTCAGAGCCAGTGTGCAACATGTGCACACCACAGGGCCAGTCTGTAGCATGGGCACGCCCCAGCGCCAGTGTGCAACATGTGCATGCCTCAGAGCCAGTGTTCAGCATGTGCACACCCCAGAGTCAGTGTGCAGCATGTGCACACCACGGAGCAAGTGTGCTGCATGTGCACGTCTCAGAGCCAGTGGGTAGCATGTGCATGCCTCAGAGCAAGTGTGCAGCATGTGCACGTCTCAGAGCCAGTGTGTAGCATGTGCACGCCTAAGAGCCAGTGTGCAGCATGTGCACGCCTCAGAGCAAGTGTGCAGCATTTGCACCTCTCAGAGCTGGTGTGCAGCATCTGCACGCCTCAGAGTCAGTGTGCAGCATGGGCACGCCCCAGGCCAGTGTGTAGCATGTGTGTGATGCTGGAAATGCATCGGAGGGACAAGGCCTCCGTATCCTTGTCCTTTACTGCTTTTTATCATGTGTTCTGTAGTGTTTTCCGCGCAGGAGTTCACGTGGGACTCCTGGAGGTGCAGCTCTCTTTTGGTTTGGTGAACGGACCCATGGGATACTCTTATGGCACCCATGGGTGGGGGTACAACCCTGTGCCCCTAGTGTATGTTTTTGGGCACCTGTGGGTGGCCCGCAGAGCAGGGTATGGGCTGGTGGCAGCTCCATGCTGAATTTGACAGGTGCGCGGAGTATCCCCCATTTTCGGATACCCCAGCCCTGCCATTGGGATCCGTTGATTCCTGATGGAAAACAAGATGGCCCCGGTGGCCTCTAGCTATCTATTACCCATTACCTTGTTTTCCCAAAGTCCTGGGAAGCCCTGACTCTGTCGCTTCCCCCTGACTGACTGTTGGGTGGACATGCCATATATGGTGTTGTTGTGAAGGCCCTGCCAGACTAGCTGGAGCCTTCCCGGTGATGTATGTTGTGGGTACCTCCTGTGGGTGGGACCTGGCTGAATACCTCGTGTGCCTGATTGGCTGCCTGCCTGCATGAATGCCCGTAGTTTTGATTGGATGCTTGAGTGTGACCCAGCGGAATGAATGGGAGATCAACAGTATATCTGGGGACCTCTCACTGCTAGGAATCGTGTTCAGAAGCTGAAGTCCACTACAAAGAGTAACTGGATTAACTGACGCTTGACCTTGAAGCCCTGCTGGACGAGAAGAATTGCTGTTGCTCTCCTTCACAATCTGAAAGCTGCTGTGCCTCCAAGGACTGACCCAGAGAGGACCTGGTAAGGCGCCCTCTTCCCGAGCTACGAGGGACCATCGTGCACAGCTGATCTTTGCCAACGCTCCCTGGGAGACAGACCTTCGACAGGCTGCCGACCCGATACGGGGACTGCTGCGGAACTCCAAGGAGAAGCACTCGGAGTGTTTTCCGCCACTGTCGACGACCGCCATCGCCAACCAGAGCCACCGTGCTCCCGTTTGCCTAAGAACTTCCATTGATCATCGGACGCTCTCGTCTGCATCGTCACCCGCTTGTCTCCCGCTGGAGAAGGCCTGACCGTCGACGCGCCGAGGAGTATCCACCGGTGGGTTTCCCGCCACCTAAGGACCACAGAGATGTCGACGACTCGACGCCCTTGCTGGGCCACAGTTCTTCATCATCTCTTTGCGGTCCAGAACTATCGTCACAGAGGTGCCCCGCACGCCTCTTCCTTGCAGGACGACAACGCTCTGTCGTCGACGAGCAGCGCTAGGAACGAAGCTGCCACTTCCCTGCCGTAGTTCACCCTGTTCACCGTCAGACATTCGACAACCCGTGACTCCCGCCTGAAAGGGAGGACACTCAAGAAGGGCCGTCGATTCCCCGACACCGAACGCCAAGTTCCCCGACACCTCTGTACGATCCGTGGCTCCCGCCTGAGAGGGAGGCACTCAAGAAGGATCGGTCGACGCATCGTCGGAGAACTCTACTCCACCAGTTACATTGGGGGGGTAAAACCTTAATAGGAGGAAGTGAGACTATTGAATATATGCACTGGGCTTGTGCGATATATCTTTATTTACAGGTTGCCCAGGTGGGGGGATCTCCACACAGAACTGTGCCTAGTGGTAGGGGTCAGTATTCTGTCTATTGTTTTAACCCTCTTAATTTCCTGCCTATCTCTATTGCTGGTTTCCTCGTTATTGATCTGTGTGACATTTTAACCGTACAGTTGATGCACTTTAATGAGATTTGATAACATTGGTGGTACCACTTTAGAATTGTATATATTTATCATTATTGACTTCCGAGTACAAAGTGCGTTATTGTGATCGTGTACATACCTTTGAATATTAATTATATAAAGACTGTGTTTTCAGTAATACAGTGTGTGGACATTCCTTTGTGGGGGTTCGGGGACTACACTGTACTTAAGAACCAGCCCGCGTCACCTCCTGAGAAACCAGGCCTTGATTGCTCGTCCATTGCTACCGTAATAGAGAATCTTGGCTGGGGTCTGCTGTGCCTCTCCTCTACCATATAGAGAGCGGAAGTACAAACACCCCCTACCAGTCTTTACAATGTGCACGCCCCAGGCCAGTGTGCAGCATGTGCACGCCTCAGTGCCAGTGGGCAAAATGTGCACGCCTCAGAGCCAGTGTGCAACAAGTGCACACCACAGGGCCAGTCTGTAATATGGGCACGCCCCAGCGCCAGTGTGCAACATGTGCATGCCTCAGAGCCAGTGTTCAGCATGTGCATGCCCCAGAGTCAGTGTGCAGCATGTGCACACCACGGAGCAAGTGTGCTGCATGTGCACGTCTCAGAGCCAGTGTGTAGCATGTGCACGGCTCAGAGCAAGTGTGCAGCCTGTGCACGTCTCAGAGCCAGTGTGTAGCATGTGCACGCCTAAGAGCCAGTGTGCAGCATGTGCACGCCTCAGTGCCAGTGGGCAAAATGTGCACGCCTCAGAGCCAGTGTGCAACATGTGCACACCACAGGGCCAGTCTGTAGCATGGGCACGCCCCAGCGCCACTGTGCAACATGTGCATGCCTCAGAGCCAGTGTTCAGCATGTGCACGCCCCAGAGTCAGTGCGCAGCATGTGCACACCACGGAGCAAGTATGCTGCATGTGCACGTCTCAGAGCCAGTGTGTAGCATGTGCACACCCCAGGCCAGTGTGCAGCATGTGCATGCCTCAGTGCCAGTGGGCAAAATGTGCACGCCTCAGAGCCAGTGTGCAACATGTGCACACCACAGGGCCAGTCTGTAGCATGGGCACGCCCCAGCGCCAGTGTGCAACATGTGCATGCCTCAGAGCCAGTGTTCAGCATTTGCACGCCCCAGAGTCAGTGTGCAGCATGTGCACACCACGAGTCGAGTGTGCTGCATGTGCACGTCTCAGAGCCAGTGTGTAGCATGTGCACGCCTCAGAGCAAGTGTGCAGCATGTGCACGTCTCAGAGCCAGTGTGTAGCATGTGCACGCCTAAGAGCCAGTGTGCAGCATGTGCACGCCTCAGTGCCAGTGGGCAAAATGTGCACGCCTCAGAGCCAGTGTGCAACATGTGCACACCACAGGGCCAGTCTGTAGCATGGGCACGCCCCAGCGCCAGTGTGCAACATGTGCATGCCTCAGGGCCAGTGTGCAGCATATGCACGCCCCAGAGTCAGTGTGCAGTATGTGCACGCCACGGAGCAAGTGTGCTGCATTTGCACGCCCCAGAGTCAGTGTGCAGCATGTGCACACCACGAGTCGAGTGTGCTGCATGTGCACGTCTCAGAGCCAGTGTGTAGCATGTGCACGCCTCAGAGCAAGTGTGCAGCATGTGCACGTCTCAGAGCCAGTGTGTAGCATGTGCACGCCTAAGAGCCAGTGTGCAGCATGTGCACGCCTCAGTGCCAGTGGGCAAAATGTGCACGCCTCAGAGCCAGTGTGCAACATGTGCACACCACAGGGCCAGTCTGTAGCATGGGCACGCCCCAGCGCCAGTGTGCAACATGTGCATGCCTCAGGGCCAGTGTGCAGCATATGCACGCCCCAGAGTCAGTGTGCAGTATGTGCACGCCACGGAGCAAGTGTGCTGCATGTGCACGTCTCAGAGCCAGTGTGCAGCATGTGCACTTCTCAGAGCCAGTGTGCAGCATGGGCACGCCACAGGCCAGTGTGTAGCATGTGCACGCCCCAGGCCAGTGTGCAGCATGTGCACGCCTCAGAGCAAGTTTGCAGCATGTGCACGTCTCAGAGCCAGTGTGCAGCATGTGCACGCCTCAGAGCCAGTGTGCAGCATGTGCACGCCTCAGAGCCAGTGTGCAGCATGTGCACGCCTCAGAGCCAGTGTTCAGCATGTGCACGCCTCAGAGCCAGTGTGCAGCATGTGCACGTCTCAGAGCCAGTGTGCAGCATGTGCACGCCTCAGAGCCAGTGTGTAGCATGTGCACGCCTCAGAGCCAGTGTGCAGCATGTGCACGTCTCAGAGCCAGTGTGTATCATGTGCACGTCTCAGAGCCAGAGTGTATCATGTGCACGCCTCAGAGCCAGTTGCAGCATGTGCACGCCCTGGAGCCAGTGCGCAGCATGTGCACACCACGGAGCAAGTGTGCTGCATGTGCACGTCTCAGAGCCAGTGTGTAGCATGTGCACGCCCCAGAGTCAGTGCGCAGCATGTGCACACCACGGAGCAAGTGTGCTGCATGTGCACGTCTCAGAGCCAGTGTGTAGCATGTGCACATCCCAGGCCAGTGTGCAGCATGTGCACGACTCAGAGCCAGTGTGCAGCATGCACGCCTCAGAGCCAGTGTGCAGCATGAGCACGTCTCAGACCCAGTGTGCAGCATGTGCACGCCTCAGAGCCAGTGTGCAGCATGTGCACACCTCAGAGCCATTGTGCAGCATGTGCACGCCTCAGAGCAAGTGTGCAGCATGGGCACGTCTCAGAGCCAGTGTGCAGCATGGGCACGCCTCAGAGTCAGTGTGCAGCTTGGGCACGCCTCAGAGCCAGTGTGCAGCATGGGCACGCCTCAGAGCCATTGTGCAGCATGTGCACGCCTCAGAGCCAGTGTGCAGCATGGGCACATCTCAGAGCCAGTGTGCAGCATGTGCACGCCCCAGGCCAGTGTGCAGCATGTGAATGCCTCAGTGCCAGTGTGCAAAATGTGCACGCCTCAGAGGCAGTGAGCAGCATGTGCATGCCCCAGTGCCAGTGTTCAGCATGTGCACGTCTCAGAGCCAGTGTGCAGCATGTGCACGCCCCAGCGCCAGTGTGCAACATGTGCGTGCCTCAGAGGCAGTGTGCAGCATTTGCGTGCCCCAGAGCCAGTGTGCAACATGTGCGTGCCCCAGAGCCAGTGTGCAGCATGTGCACGCCCCAGAGTCAATGTGCAGCATGTGCGCACCCCAGCACCAGTGTGCAACATGTGCATGCCTCAGAGCCAGTGTGCAGCATGTGCACGCCTCAGAGCAAGTGTGCAGCATGTGCACTTCTCAGAGCCAGTGTGCAGCATGGGCACGCCTCAGAGCCAGTGTGTAGCATGTGCACGCCCCAGGCCAGTGTGCAGCATGTGAATGCCTCAGTGCCAGTGTGCAAAATGTGCACGCCTCAGAGGCAGTGTGCAGCATGTGCACGCCCCAGACCCAGTGTGCAACATCTGCATGCCTCAGAGGCATTGTGTAGCATGTGCACGCCTCAGAGCCAGTGTGCAGCATGTGCACGCCTCAGAGCCAGTGTGTAGCATGTGCACGCCCCAGCACCAGTGTTCAGCATGTGCACGCCCCAGTGCCAGTGTGCAGCATGTGCACGCCTCAGAGGCAGTGTGTAGCATGTGCACGACTCAGAGCAAGTGTGCAGCATGTGCACGTCTCAGAGCCAGTGTGTAGCATGTGCATGCCTCATAGCCAGTGTGCAGCATGTGCACGCCTCAGAGCAAGTGTGCAGCATGTGCACGTCTCAGAGCCATGTGTGCAGCATGTGCACGCCCCAGCGCCAGTGTGCAACATGTGCGTGCCTCAGAGGCAGTGTGCAGCATTTGCGCGCCCCAGAGCCAGTGTGCAGCATCTGCACGACCCAGCGTCAATGTGCAGCATGTGCGCAACCCAGTGCCAGTGTGCAGCATGTGAACGCCCCAGAGTCAGTGTGCAGCATGTGCTTGCCTCAGAGCCAGTGTGCAGCATGTGTACGCCCCAGAGCCAGTGTGCAGCATGTGCACGTCTCAGAGCTGGTGTGCAGCATCTGCACGCCTCAGAGTCAGTGTGCAGCATGGGCACACCCCAGGCCAGTGTGTAGCATGTGTTTGATGCTGGAAATGCATCGGAGGGACAGGGCCTCCGTATCTTTGTCCTTTACTGCTTTTTATCATGTGTTCTGTCGTGTTTTCCGCGCAGGAGTTCACATGGGACTCCTGGCAATGCAGCTCTCTACTGGTTTGGTGAACGGACCCATGGGATACTCTTATGGCACCCATGGGTGTGGGTACAACCCTGTGCCCTAGTGTATGTTTTTGGGCACCTGTGGGTGGCCCGCAGAGCAGGGTATGGGCTGGTGGCAGCTCCATGCTGAATTTGCCAGGTGCGCAGAGTATCCTCCATTTTGGGATACCCCGGCCCTGCTATTGGGATCCGTTGATTCCTGATGGAAAACAAGATGGCCCGGTGGCCTCTTGCTTTCTATTACCCATTACTTTGTTTTCCCAAAGTCCTGGGAAGCCCTGACTCTGTCGCTTCCCCCTGACTGGCTGTTGGGTGGAAATGCCATATATGGTGTTGTTGTGAAGGCCCTGCCAGACTAGCTGGAGCCTTCCCGGTGATGTATGTTGTGGGTACCTCCTGTGGGTGGGACCTGGCTGAATACCTCGTGTGCCTGATTGGCTGCCTGCCTGCATGAATGCCCTTAGTCTTGATTGGATGCTTGAGTGTGACCCAGCGGAATGAATGGGAGATCAACAGTATATCTGGGGACCTCTCACTGCTAGGAATCGTGTTCAGAAGCTGAAGTCCACTACGACGAGTAACTGTATTAACTGACACTTGACCTTGAAGCCCTGCTGGATGAGAAGAATTGCTGTTGCTCTCCTTCACAATCTGAAAGCTGCTGTGCCTCCAAGGACTGACCCAGAGAGGACCTGGTAAGGCGCACTCTTCCCGAGCTACGAGGGACCATCGTGCACAGCTGATCTTTGCCAACGCTCCCTGGGAGACAGACCTTCGACAGGCTGCCGACCCGATACGGGGACTGCTGCGGAACTCCAAGGAGAAGCACTCGGACTGTTGTCCGCCACTGTCGACGACCGCCATCGCCGACCAGAGCCACCGTGCTCCGTTTGCCTAAGAACTTCCATTGATCATCGGACGCTCTCGTCTGCATCGTCACCCGCTTGTCTCCCTCTGGAGAAGGCCTGACCGTCGACGTGCCTAGGAGCATCCACCGGTGGGTTTCCAGCCACATAAGGACCACAGAGACGCCGACGACTCAACACCCTTGCTGGGCCACTGTTCTTCATCATCTCTTTGCGGTCCAGAACTATCGTCACCGAGGTGCCCCGCACGCCTCTTCCTTGCAGGACGCCAACGCTCTGTCGTCGACGAGCACCGCTAGGAACGAAGCTGCCACTTCCCTGCCGTAGTTCACCCTGTTCACCGTCAGACGTTCGACGACCCGCGACTCCCGCCTTAAAGGGAGGGCACTCAAGAAGGGCCGTCGATTCCTCGACACCGAACGCCAAGTTTCCCGACACCTCTGGACGATCCGTGGCTCCCGCCTGAAAGGGAGGCACTCAAGAAGGATCGGTCGACGCATCGTCGGAGAACTCTATTCCATCAGGTACATTGGGGGGGGGGGTAAAACCTTAATAGGAGGAAGTGAGACTATTGAACATATGGACTGGGCTTGTGCGATATATCTTTATTTACAGGTTGCCCAGGTGGGGGGATCTCCACACAGAATTGTGCCTAGTGGTAGGGGTCAGTATTCTGTCTATTGTTTTAACCATCTTACGTTCCTGCCTATCTCTATTGCTGGTTTCCTCGTTATTGATCTGTGTGACATTTTAACCGTACAGTTGATGCACTTTAATAAGATTTGATAACATTGGTGGTACCACTTTAGAATTGTATATATTTATCATTATTGACTTCCGAGTACAAAGTGCGTTATTGTGATCGTGTACATACCTTTGAATATTAATTATATAAAGACTGTGTTTTCAGTAATACAGTGTTTGGACATTCCTTTGTGGGGTTCGGGGACTACACTGTACTTAAGAAACAGCCCACGTCACCTCCTAAGAAGCTAGGCCTTGATTGCTCGTCCATTGCTACCTTATAGAGAGTCTTGGCTGGGGTCCGCTGTGCCTCTCCTCTACCACATAGAGAGCGAAAGTACAGACACCGCCTACCAGTCTTTACAATGTGCACGCCCCAGGTCAGTGTGCAGAATGTGCATGCCTCAGTGCCAGTGGGCAAAATGTGCACGCCTCAGAGCCAGTGTGCAACATGTGCACACCACAGGGCCAGTCTGTAGCATGGGCACGCCCCAGCGCCAGTGTGCAACATGTGCATGCCTCAGAGCCAGTGTTCAGCATGTGCACACCCCAGAGTCAGTGTGCAGCATGTGCACACCACGGAGCAAGTGTGCTGCATGTGCACGTCTCAGAGCCAGTGGGTAGCATGTGCACGCCTCAGAGCAAGTGTGCAGCATGTGCACGTCTCAGAGCCAGTGTGTAGCATGTGCACGCCTAAGAGCCAGTGTGCAGCATGTGCACGCCTCAGAGCAAGTGTGCAGCATGTGCACCTCTCAGAGCTGGTGTGCAGCATCTGCACGCCTCAGAGTCAGTGTGCAGCATGGGCACGCCCCAGGCCAGTGTGTAGCATGTGTGTGATGCTGGAAATGCATCGGAGGGACAAGGCCTCCGTATCCTTGTCCTTTACTGCTTTTTATCATGTGTTCTGTAGTGTTTTCCGCGCAGGAGTTCACGTGGGACTCCTGGAGGTGCAGCTCTCTTTTGGTTTGGTGAACGGACCCATGGGATACTCTTATGGCACCCATGGGTGGGGGTACAACCCTGTGCCCCTAGTGTATGTTTTTGGGCAACTGTGGGTGTCCCGCAGAGCAGGGTATGGGCTGGTGGCAGCTCCATGCTGAATTTGACAGGTGCGCGGAGTATCCCCCATTTTCGGATACCCCAGCCCTGCCATTGGGATCCGTTGATTCCTGATGGAAAACAAGATGGCCCCAGTGGCCTCTTGCTTTCTATTACCCATTACCTTGTTTTCCCAAAGTCCTGGGAAGCCCTGACTCTGTCGCTTCCCCCTGACTGACTGTTGGGTGGACATGCCATATATGGTGTTGTTGTGAAGGCCCTGCCAGACTAGCTGGAGCCTTCCCGGTGATGTATGTTGTGGGTACCTCCTGTGGGTGGGACCTGGCTGAATACCTCGTGTGCCTGATTGGCTGCCTGCCTGCATGAATGCCCGTAGTTTTGATTGGATGCTTGAGTGTGACCCAGCGGAATGAATGGGAGATCAACAGTATATCTGGGGACCTCTCACTGCTAGGAATCGTGTTCAGAAGCTGAAGTCCACTACAAAGAGTAACTGGATTAACTGACGCTTGACCTTGAAGCCCTGCTGGACGAGAAGAATTGCTGTTGCTCTCCTTCACAATCTGAAAGCTGCTGTGCCTCCAAGGACTGACCCAGAGAGGACCTGGTAAGGCGCCCTCTTCCCGAGCTACGAGGGACCATCGTGCACAGCTGATCTTTGCCAACGCTCCCTGGGAGACAGACCTTCGACAGGCTGCCGACCCGATACGGGGACTGCTGCGGAACTCCAAGGAGAAGCACTCGGAGTGTTTTCCGCCACTGTCGACGACCGCCATCGCCAACCAGAGCCACCGTGCTCCCGTTTGCCTAAGAACTTCCATTGATCATCGGACGCTCTCGTCTGCATCGTCACCCGCTTGTCTCCCGCTGGAGAAGGCCTGACCGTCGACGCGCCGAGGAGAATCCACCGGTGGGTTTCCCCCCACCTAAGGACCACAGAGATGCCGACGACTCGACGCCCTTGCTGGGCCACAGTTCTTCATCATCTCTTTGCGGTCCAGAACTATCGTCACAGAGGTGCCCCGCACGCCTCTTCCTTGCAGGACGACAACGCTCTGTCGTCGACGAGCAGCGCTAGGAACGAAGCTGCCACTTCCCTGCCGTAGTTCACCCTGTTCACCGTCAGACATTCGACAACCCGTGACTCCCGCCTGAAAGGGAGGGCACTCAAGAAGGGCCGTCGATTCCCCGACACCGAACGCCAAGTTCCCCGACACCTCTGTACGATCCGTGGCTCCCGCCTGAGAGGGAGGCACTCAAGAAGGATCGGTCGACGCATCGTCGGAGAACTCTACTCCACCAGTTACATTGGGGGGGTAAAACCTTAATAGGAGGAAGTGAGACTATTGAATATATGCACTGGGCTTGTGCGATATATCTTTATTTACAGGTTGCCCAGGTGGGGGGATCTCCACACAGAACTGTGCCTAGTGGTAGGGGTCAGTATTCTGTCTATTGTTTTAACCCTCTTAATTTCCTGCCTATCTCTATTGCTGGTTTCCTCGTTATTGATCTGTGTGACATTTTAACCGTACAGTTGATGCACTTTAATGAGATTTGATAACATTGGTGGTACCACTTTAGAATTGTATATATTTATCATTATTGACTTCCGAGTACAAAGTGCGTTATTGTGATCGTGTACATACCTTTGAATATTAATTATATAAAGACTGTGTTTTCAGTAATACAGTGTGTGGACATTCCTTTGTGGGGGCTCGGGGACTACACTGTACTTAAGAACCAGCCCGCGTCACCTCCTGAGAAACCAGGCCTTGATTGCTCGTCCATTGCTACCGTAATAGAGAATCTTGGCTGGGGTCTGCTGTGCCTCTCCTCTACCATATAGAGAGCGGAAGTACAAACACCCCCTACCAGTCTTTACAATGTGCACGCCCCAGGCCAGTGTGCAGCATGTGCACGCCTCAGTGCCAGTGGGCAAAATGTGCACGCCTCAGAGCCAGTGTGCAACAAGTGCACACCACAGGGCCAGTCTGTAATATGGGCACGCCCCAGCGCCAGTGTGCAACATGTGCATGCCTCAGAGACAGTGTTCAGCATGTGCACGCCCCAGAGTCAGTGTGCAGCATGTGCACACCACGGAGCAAGTGTGCTGCATGTGCACGTCTCAGAGCCAGTGTGTAGCATGTGCACGGCTCAGAGCAAGTGTGCAGCCTGTGCACGTCTCAGAGCCAGTGTGTAGCATGTGCACGCCTAAGAGCCAGTGTGCAGCATGTGCACGCCTCAGTGCCAGTGGGCAAAATGTGCACGCCTCAGAGCCAGTGTGCAACATGTGCACACCACAGGGCCAGTCTGTAGCATGGGCACGCCCCAGCGCCACTGTGCAACATGTGCATGCCTCAGAGCCAGTGTTCAGCATGTGCACGCCCCAGAGTCAGTGCGCAGCATGTGCACACCACGGAGCAAGTGTGCTGCATGTGCACGTCTCAGAGCCAGTGTGTAGCATGTGCACACCCCAGGCCAGTGTGCAGCATGTGCATGCCTCAGTGCCAGTGGGCAAAATGTGCACGCCTCAGAGCCAGTGTGCAACATGTGCACACCACAGGGCCAGTCTGTAGCATGGGCACGCCCCAGCGCCAGTGTGCAACATGTGCATGCCTCAGAGCCAGTGTTCAGCATTTGCACGCCCCAGAGTCAGTGTGCAGCATGTGCACACCACGAGTCAAGTGTGCTGCATGTGCACGTCTCAGAGCCAGTGTGTAGCATGTGCACGCCTCAGAGCAAGTGTGCAGCATGTGCACGTCTCAGAGCCAGTGTGTAGCATGTGCACGCCTAAGAGCCAGTGTGCAGCATGTGCACGCCTCAGTGCCAGTGGGCAAAATGTGCACGCCTCAGAGCCAGTGTGCAACATGTGCACACCACAGGGCCAGTCTGTAGCATGGGCACGCCCCAGCGCCAGTGTGCAACATGTGCATGCCTCAGGGCCAGTGTGCAGCATGTGCACGCCCCAGAGTCAGTGTGCAGTATGTGCACGCCACGGAGCAAGTGTGCTGCATGTGCACGTCTCAGAGCCAGTGTGCAGCATGTGCACTTCTCAGAGCCAGTGTGCAGCATGGGCACGCCCCAGGCCAGTGTGTAGCATGTGCACGCCCCAGGCCAGTGTGCAGCATGTGCACGCCTCAGAGCAAGTTTGCAGCATGTGCACGTCTCAGAGCCAGTGTGCAGCATGTGCACGCCTCAGAGCCAGTGTGCAGCATGTGCACGCCTCAGAGCCAGTGTGCAGCATGTGCACGCCTCAGAGCCAGTGTTCAGCATGTGCACGCCTCAGAGCCAGTGTGCAGCATGTGCACGTCTCAGAGCCAGTGTGCAGCATGTGCACGCCTCAGAGCCAGTGTGTAGCATGTGCACGCCTCAGAGCCAGTGTGCAGCATGTGCACGTCTCAGAGCCAGTGTGTATCATGTGCACGTCTCAGAGCCAGAGTGTATCATGTGCACGCCTCAGAGCCAGTTGCAGCATGTGCACGCCCTGGAGCCAGTGCGCAGCATGTGCACACCACGGAGCAAGTGTGCTGCATGTGCACGTCTCAGAGCCAGTGTGTAGCATGTGCACGCCCCAGAGTCAGTGCGCAGCATGTGCACACCACGGAGCAAGTGTGCTGCATGTGCACGTCTCAGAGCCAGTGTGTAGCATGTGCACATCCCAGGCCAGTGTGCAGCATGTGCATGCCTCAGTGCCAGTGGGCAAAATGTGCACGCCTCAGAGCCAGTGTGCAACATGTGCACACCACAGGGCCAGTCTGTAGCATGGGCACGCCCCAGCGCCAGTGTGCAACATGTGCATGCCTCAGAGCCAGTGTTCAGCATGTGCACGCCCCAGAGTCAGTGTGCAGCATGTGCACACCACGAGTCAAGTGTGCTGCATGTGCACGTCTCAGAGCCAGTGTGTAGCATGTGCACGCCTCAGAGCAAGTGTGCAGCATGTGCACGTCTCAGAGCCAGTGTGTAGCATGTGCACGCCTAAGAGCCAGTGTGCAGCATGTGCACGCCTCAGTGCCAGTGGGCAAAATGTGCACGCCTCAGAGCCAGTGTGCAACATGTGCACACCACAGGGCCAGTCTGTAGCATGGGCACGCCCCAGCGCCAGTGTGCAACATGTGCATGCCTCAGGGCCAGTGTGCAGCATGTGCACGCCCCAGAGTCAGTGTGCAGTATGTGCACGCTACGGAGCAAGTGTGCTGCATGTGCACGTCTCAGAGCCAGTGTGCAGCATGTGCACTTCTCAGAGCCAGTGTGCAGCATGGGCACGCCCCAGGCCAGTGTGTAGCATGTGCACGCCCCAGGCCAGTGTGCAGCATGTGCACGCCTCTGAGCAAGTTTGCAGTATGTGCACGTCTCAGAGCCAGTGTGCAGCATGTGCACGCCTCAGAGCCAGTGTGCAGCATGTGCACGCCTCAGAGCCAGTGTGCAGCATGTGCACGCCTCAGAGCCAGTGTTCAGCATGTGTACACCTCAGAGCAAGTTTGCAGCATGTGCACGTCTCAGAGCCAGTGTGCAGCATGTGCACGCCTCAGAGCCAGTGTGCAGCATGTGCACGCCTCAGAGCCAGTGTGCAGCATGTGCACGTCTCAGAGCCAGTGTGTAGCATGTGCACGTCTCAGAGCCAGAGTGTAGCATGTGCACGCCTCAGAGCCAGTGTGCAACATGTGCACGCCTCAGTGCCAGTGGGCAAAATGTGCACGCCTCAGAGCCAGTGTGCAACATGTGCACACCACAGGGCCAGTCTGTAGCATGGGCACGCCCCAGCGCCAGTGTGCAACATGTGCATGCCTCAGAGCCAGTGTTCAGCATGTGCACGCCCCAGAGTCAGTGCGCAGCATGTGCACACCACGGAGCAAGTGTGCTGCATGTGCACGTCTCAGAGCCAGTGTGTAGCATGTGCACACCCCAGGCCAGTGTGCAGCATGTGCATGCCTCAGTGCCAGTGGGCAAAATGTGCACGCCTCAGAGCCAGTGTGCAACATGTGCACACCACAGGGCCAGTCTGTAGCATGGGCACGCCCCAGCGCCAGTGTGCAACATGTGCATGCCTCAGAGCCAGTGTTCAGCATGTGCACGCCCCAGAGTCAGTGTGCAGCATGTGCACACCACGAGTCAAGTGTGCTGCATGTGCACGTCTCAGAGCCAGTGTGTAGCATGTGCACGCCTCAGAGCAAGTGTGCAGCATGTGCACGTCTCAGAGCCAGTGTGTAGCATGTGCACGCCTAAGAGCCAGTGTGCAGCATGTGCACGCCTCAGTGCCAGTGGGCAAAATGTGCACGCCTCAGAGCCAGTGTGCAACATGTGCACACCACAGGGCCAGTCTGTAGCATGGGCACGCCCCAGCGCCAGTGTGCAACATGTGCATGCCTCAGGGCCAGTGTGCAGCATGTGCACGCCCCAGAGTCAGTGTGCAGTATGTGCACGCTACGGAGCAAGTGTGCTGCATGTGCACGTCTCAGAGCCAGTGTGCAGCATGTGCACTTCTCAGAGCCAGTGTGCCGCATGGGAACGCCCCAGGCCAGTGTGTAGCATGTGCACGCCCCAGGCCAGTGTGCAGCATGTGCACGCCTCAGAGCAAGTTTGCAGCATGTGCACGTCTCAGAGCCAGTGTGCAGCATGTGCACGCCTCAGAGCCAGTGTGCAGCATGTGCACGCCTCAGAGCCAGTGTGCAGCATGTGCACGCCTCAGAGCCAGTGTTCAGCATGTGTACACCTCAGAGCAAGTTTGCAGCATGTGCACGTCTCAGAGCCAGTGTGCAGCATGTGCACGCCTCAGAGCCACTGTGCAGCATGTGCACGCCTCAGAGCCAGTGTGCAGCATGTGCACGTCTCAGAGCCAGTGTGTAGCATGTGCACGTCTCAGAGCCAGAGTGTAGCATGTGCACGCCTCAGAGCCAGTGTGCAACATGTGCACGCCCCAGAGCCAGTGTGCAGCATGTGCACGCCCCGGAGCACGTGTGCAGCATGTGCACGCCCCCGAGCACGTGGGCGTGAGAATGTTGGCTGCTGCATATATGAAAGGCTCGCCGGCTGCCTACGTGCAGCTCATCTCTGCTTCCCATTACTGCTGATTGATGCCAGGGACTCTACTCGTGCAGTGTGCATGCTGCTAGGAAGAAAGGGAATTAGGCGCACCAGCCTTAAGTCAAATCTTTAAACATGTGGGCGGGGGTCTGGGGGTCATATTTGTTAGGCGAGCTTGTGAGGGCGACTCCCTGGGAGGGTGGGATACACACGCCGCTTAGCAGTAAACCCCCAAGCCTCGGCGGCTGCCGGGGCATCTTCTTTCCAGCAGCAGGCCGCCTCGATTGCATCCCTTCCTTGGGAGAAGGTGGCGAGTCAGCCAGGATCTGGGAAAGGCGACCCCGAGGCAGGACTGTGTCTCATAAAGGCCCATCCCTCGCTCTGCGCGGGAGTCAAGTCTTATCGTCATGGCAGCGACCCCGAAGATGAGACAGACAATGTAATTTACTGCCAGGCTGCACATAGCAAGCAAGGCAGCTGCCTTCACTTTGCTTGTCCTTATATTTTCCTTTGCCCCCCTTTTCCCCGAATATGTTTATCCCTCTCGCCTCCTTGTGCTTCCTTTATGGCACAGGCCTATCCCTCCCTGTCTCAACATCCTTCACATGTGTATCCATCTCTCTTTTGCTTCCCACCCTTCCCTTACATCTCCACCCTTTGCCTTCTCCCTGTCCTTCTCTTAGTCCTCATCCTTCCATTTCTCCCCGTCCTTTCCTTGTGTAACCCCCTTCCACTGCCCGGTATGTTGTCTTCAACCTATGCCTCCTCGTCAATGCAAGGAACCTTTCATATGAAGCATTCCGTTTGTCCTCTTCCATTGCACGCTTTATTTCTGTCTGTATGAGTGCCCAGAATACTTACCAGTAACCTTCATTGGACCAATGCCTTCCCTTTCTTGTATTTGCTAGTTTGGGGCTCACCACCTTCAAGACAGGCGCTCTGTTGTATTAATATATACAAAAAGGTGTCCCTAGTTGTGTGGCTCCTCCCATTATGCAGGATAAAATGGCTGTTCCCTTTAAACTCCTCCATAGCCGGGACAAGTTATGCAACCTCATCCTCTAGGCGGCGGGCGGGCGAGGTACAGGACCGAGACAAGGTTGGGAAGGACTCACCCTAAGGGGAACCTCTTGTAAGTAATTTGGGCATCACCCCTTAACCCTCTCTTACCTCCTGGTTTCAGGAGCTAGAAGCCATGAAGCTTCTGGGGCATAACATAGACAGCACACCATGTTGTGCTATTGAAGTGAAAGGAGTAATGAAAGAGGGTGACACATTAGACACAGACTGCTTTGACCACTGCAGACCATACAGAAGATTCAGAGAGGCAAACCTTCTAGTGAGGACAATTCCCAGGAACCACATGTGTTTCAGCCCTTCAAATGCCCACCCTGAAGGCCCCTTCTGAAATGACCCATGGAGCTGCCATCCCCCAATTACCTTGGCTTGAATCCCTAAGTGAATTGGCAATTCGTAGGCCAGACCAATGGCAGAACAAATCCATGGACTCTGGTAATGGGTGATGGTTTGCTACCACTTTACCATGACACAACCAGCAGACATGTAGAATTTTGCTTACAAAATGCTGCGGCCCTGTTCAAATAAATTCTTACAGACCTGCCCACATCCACCGGATGGTGGGGGTTTGCTCCCCCCTCCACTTCTTACCAAAAACAGAGATGGAAGAACAAGTTCCTTTTCAATTGAAATTCTGAGAGGACCTTGGATCTGGAAGTAGGATATTGCCTGATGGACAACCTACCAGTGAGAGATCTTAGAAAAGGTTTAGCGTTGAGCAGGGCAACCCGTTCCCCACTTCTTCTCTAAGAGGTCATATCTCTGTGTGGATCCAAACCGCGGACCCTCAAACCACTCAAGCTAAAAGCAAATTCCAGGTGGGAAGGGGGATATGATCTTAGTGTTTCATCTGAAAACTTGGAGATTGTGTCATTTCAATAGGCACAATACCTTCTCGGGTCTCTCTAGATATGCAAACCGATTCCAGTTGGCACCTAAGGGTAAAAAAAAGAAGAACTAAAAGGAACCCAAGTCTAAGGAAATGCAATATAGCCAGGAGATCACAGTGGATCCCAAAAAGATCCTTTTTTAATGCGCCAATTGTTGAAATTATTGCAATGTCTGCCACAAGATTTAAAGTTGAGACTTAACAAGACTACTACCCTGCCAAGGCTTCTTCAATTGAGGTGGCCTTCTGTTACAGGCCCCCTTTGATGCTCCGCCTCTACGCCATCAATCTAAATTGACTAAAAGTTCAGAGTGATAGAACTGGCTATCTCCGCAGGGGGTAGCAGGCAGCATAAAAGACAGACAGCTCGTTCAGGACATCTGAAGGAGGAGTGAGAACCAATTTAGGAGATACCAAGATCACTGCACCTTCTCATCCCTTCTTTTTGTCAGGAATGTTAACGGCACATGAGACCATCTGGCCACTCTAAAGACAAGGCATCTGTGCCCCTGGCCTGAAAGTCCATGGTCCAGGTACAATACATATCAAGGAAACTTTTGTCTATGAAGCAAAAAGGGTTAGACAGGCCTCCTGAAGTCATTGCAAATTAGATTGAATTATTGGGATATCAGAGAAAGAACATACAATGCAGCAAAAACTGGATTAGCAAATCAGCCTCAATACTCACCACTACAAGGATGTATATCACGTGAATGGTTTTCAATCTTTGTTCAATCCAGTCATTAAATCCAGAGTCTCTATCCAGCAGGTGGATTCTGTGTCTACCTGTCTGTTGATATACATTTTGCTAGTCTGGTGAGTTAATGGAAATGGCCCCTGATTTTATGTGGGTTTTCACAAGCCACTTCTGACTGATCTAATCTGGTTGCTACCAGATATTCCTTCCAATGGATGGATGAGGTGGGATCCAACTGTCTTGTTGTTTCTTCCTCCGAGACACGGTAATGCCCTAACAGCATTTTTCATCTGCCGAACTACATCTTCCAGTATAACTTGACGGAACCTGATAAAACCCAAGACCCAGAGAAATCTGCACATGTGGACAGGGAACTGGTTTTGCAAACCCGGGGAATTTCTAAGCTCCAAAAAAACACATTTGGAAGCTTAACAGCAGGCAAGTGTGTGAACCTTGTCTTAAAGCATAGACTGATGAAGCACCCAATGTGGGAAAAACATCGTAACAGAGAGGCTGTGGACCACTGTAAATTCAATATCCACATTGTCAAAAAAACCAAGATGGTGCTGCACCATTGACATATTCAAACCAGCATGAGGGCCAAAAGCAGATCTATGCTATTGGCCCTAATGGGATTAAGACATCATCTATTCTGAGCCATAATTGAGGAGAGGATAACATGAGGTTATAGTGTCTATAAAGCAATTATCTAATCAGCTCACAGAATTCAACCCTCAATGAGAAAACACCCATCAGGGGCACAAATATTGACCAGGCCCCACAGAAGGGGGATACAAGAGTGGAGCACACTGTGCTTTAGCACCTTGAAGCATCTATTGTGCTAGATAGAATTACCAATACATGTCTCTGACCAAGTAACCGGACAGAATCATAAAATCTGGCAAAGTACAACTTTATTCTCAGGTTTATGAAGCAGGGTCAACTGGCAAACATCAGACAGATACTTACACAGAGGTCTTATACCCCAATATGCGTCATCTATGATGTCATCCTACATGGCAAACCATAAAAAACTATTAGCGGTAGGGATTGGATTAGGGGTACATGTCTGCTTATAGAAAATGTACGGGTTATCTTTAAGACAACCCTCAAACTACCTCTAAATACATATAATACTGATTATAGCAAACAAAATGGCAGTGGAATGGTCTATGCAACATTGTATAACAGGTGGCCCCATAGACCCACTGATTGGTTGGCATTCTCACCCAACCTTGGATGTACGACTCCGCTAGCAGCACATAAGGAAACCAAAACCCAGGAGCTCGGATCACATCAGATTACGCCCTACTTTCCCAATTAGTCCATCATCTCTCATCAGACCTGCCATGAGCCTTGTAGCCTGTTCTCAGTTCTAGGACATTCAAGGGGGTACATCACAATCTTCATTTGAGGATTAATTAATAGCCCTTGTTTTCGACTTCTGAGTCAGATGTGAATAAACCATGAATGTGTCCATTTCAACCTCTTATTTACTGATAACTGATTTAATTATACTTTGTGTCATTTCTCCTCTTGGCCTCTAGAGACTTGGTCACTCTACCTTGTATAGACTTCACATACTTTTAATTGTCCTCTACTTGGCAAATGTGTTCTTCTCTTTTAATCAGGGAAATATGTCTTATGTCCATGACTCATCGTCTGCCTCCCTTTGGGCTTTACAGCTATTCCTCAAAAAATAGCATCTTTGATCCCAATCCAACATTGACTCCTCTTTGTTTTGCACACAAAGCTGTTCTTATAGAGTCTCCTGACTCTGCAACCCTGATTGGCTTCTGATGTAGTTGAATTGAATATTTACATGAGCCGTCGTCTATTTTCCAACAGTTGCAGTTCTTGCCACGTTTTATATTCCTCTATAGCAAGCTTCTATGTATCTGTTCTACTTTGCGTTACTGCATATTTAAACGTATTAGTCAGCCAGTTACTTTGTCGTCTTTTGCATTCATGATTACTTTATCGTTTTGTACGTGTTTCTCTTAACGCTGCAGTTACATTGTCACTCTTAAGTATTTTCAAAATGGTTCACCATGGCTTTGTACATCTTCTCCATGACATCTCTCTGTCCTTGTCAGATTTCACTCAGTGCTTCATGATGTCCAAAGGTGGGTGTTGATATCCTTCTATATGGTATCCTTCCACACTTTCAATGCAAGGGTACATTCGATATGGTAGTCTGAGTGCATATAATCTCTAATAAACTCAATGAGGTATAGGCATAACACATGGAGTCTCCACAGGGCCCTTCTCCTGCTCTTCCAGTATGACAGCGGTGAGGGGGCGGGAGTTAGGGAAAATGCATCCGCCTTCTCCTCTACATTATGGTAGAGACAAAGACACTTCTGGAGGAGGCAGACCTGCCTATCCACACACTCATGATAAAGGAGGACCAGATCAAGTGGACTGAGAGATTGTGGAAGAAGGTGACGATGCCCCTCGATAAACTGTAGGAAGTCTGGTCACAAACTATCCATATCTTAAGCCCCGGGAGATGGAAAGTATCCAGGGAGATTGCTACCTTATTTCCTTCACTACAGGGAGCTGGACTGTTGAAGACAATGTCCAGCCACTAGTGGCTGTAAAGGTGCAAGGGGAAGCTCATGGCCAGAGGATTGGTGAAAGACGGCTTCCTGAAAAGGACTCTGATGTAGAAGAGGAGAAATATAAATCACCAGGAGTTGCTGAGGTCCAAGGACCTTGAGGGACCCATTTTGAAGCTGAAAAGTCGACTAGTCTGTCTGTTTGTGCATTTGTGTTGAATTAAGTTGTGAAAGAGCGACACAAACAGTTGTGAAATAATTAAGATAAAAAGTCAAGGAGTTATATTGTCTATCTAGGGAATTGGTTGGTACCAATCTAGAGATAGAAAGTGGGTTTGAGCGGTGATTGTTGTAGCGTGCTCACATTACTTGTTTTTGGTGAAGGCATTTTTTAAATAAAATCTGGTAAGTATTGACAGCCAATTGAGACTCGTCTGATGCATTTATGTAAGACATTGCCAAAACACATGCCCAAGCTCAAACAGTATAGTGTGGAATGGGTGAAAGGCAGGTCAGATAAGATGTTCATGCCATGGCCACAAGGAGGATCGCTGTCAAAAGTGGTATAACAACACATGACCACATGCCTGCACGCTGTGTACAGGGTAAGACACTAGAGACAAGGTCAGCGATTCTAGAGCTCTGGAAAATGTACCAGGAAGAGAGGGAAGATCCGCCCCCTGAGGAGTGGATGCTCAGTCAGCGGAAGGAGGAAGGTGTCAAGCCTTGGTCTCCCCTTGCCTCTCCTGAAGTGAAGGGCATTGACATGGAAGACGTAGGCTTGTATCTGTTTAATGAACTGAAGGTAGCGGCAGGGTATAGTAATCTGATATACGAACTGTCCGCATATAGCAGTGATGATACTCCAGAGGAGAGTAAGAGAAAATAACTGATCTTTAATATCCTACAAGATAAAGAAGAGAAAAGTAAGCGAGCAAATGTATCGACAGAAATGCAACAAGAGATCAAAAGATGGAAAGGAGAGAAAGATAAAGCTGACTAGGTAAAGCTTGTGCAGAACGAATGGATGGAAGGACAGATATTACTCAAGCTAGATGGGAAAAGCTTTGAGGAAGTAAGTCAAAGAGAAAATCCACAGGTGGTGGATCAGGACAAACATGATAGAAAAGACAGGGAACGAGAATAAAGATTGAAAGAAGACAAGCATAAGAGAAAGAGCAAGGAGCGACGAGAACAGATGTATCAGTAAGAGCAAGAGAAAAAGCAAGAATGGGCAGAGGAGCAAAGGAAATATGACAACAGGCAAAGAGCAATGGAAGATAAGGATAGAAGAGAAAGGAAGAGAGAAGAGGAGGAACTGCAGAAATTAAGCGACAAAAGAATACAGAGACGAAGAGAAGATGAAGAAAGGAGAGCAGAAGCAAGGAGAGAAGAGATAAGACAAGAGTAGGCGAGAATCAGAAGGGAGGCAAGAAAACAAAAAGAATTAGATGAAGAATTAGAATTAAAAAGGAGACAACGGGAGTTTGAAATTAACCGCATTCAAAAGGAGCTAATGGAACTGAGTCCAACAATACGATGGGACAGAATAGAAAAGTTTCTTCCGATGAAGGAGGCAATGCTAGGGGCTTCTAGAGTAGCATTAAACAAAGAGAATTTTGATATAGGAAGCATTGGAAACAGAATCGATAAGGCCTATCAAGAATTAAAGAAAGTAGCAAAAAGGGAAGCCAAGGAAAGGGAGACCAATCCCTAGTATCTCAATTACGAGACAAAGGAGAAAATCTGTTCAGCCTCGAACACAGAGCCTTGTCCTTAAGTAGATTGAACCTAGATCAGGGTGAACGGGACGAGAGACACACTAGTTGCGGACTAGACAGTTCAGATGAGGAAAGAGAATCCTTCCGTGGGGAAGAGGGAGGAGGCGCATGTGCTCCGGAGGCAAGCCTGCAGACGGACAACGAAGTAAGATGGTCGGATCTGGAACAACCTAAGGACAGGAAGCCAGATCCCATACCATATCCAGAATATCCCAGCGGACGATCATATAGTGAGAAGCGAAACTCACCGCCTTATGTGAGCAAGTTAAGATTGTTACAAGGGAGGAGGCGGTCAGGGACTTTGTCCCTGACATTGATAGGCAGACAATGGGAGCTGATTGGGGGTTACGGTTCACACAGTTACTTATTGGAAAAAGGAGGAGCAAGACCACAGTATATTCCATGGCCGCAGATGGATAAGAATAATTTAAGATGCAAACTCCTGAGTTTGACATCGGTTGCGAGAAAATGGTTTTACGAATTAGAAAAAATGAGAGGAAGAACTACGTTGGCCATTGGAGACTTTAAGGGTCTTTTGGCAGCCATTTTTGGAGAAAGAGCTGATGACATATGGAGGAGAGCAGGCTATTCAAGTATGACAGCACAGAACACAGCGCACAATGGAGTGTTGTTAAATAATTGTAGTGCAGACGTGTGGAGGGCTCTCAGGGTGCAGTATCCCGACACATCAGATATGAGTGCGATTATGACACAAAAATGAAATAAGATGAAGACCTTATTGCTTACATTCAGGACATTCAAGAGTGTTGGACTCTTGAAACGAAAGAGCCGTGAAAAAAAACTATGGTGTTATTTTACCACATTTTATGTTAAGGTTTGCCTGAGCCAGCTCAGAGACAAATTAAGAAATTGGTGGGAATGGAAGCCAAACCATGGGCTGAGATACAGCTGACGATAGTGCATCACTGTCGGCTATTGCAGGAGAAAAACAAGAAGAAAGATGAAGCTATGAAGACTGAGGAAGCTAAATTAGTTCAGAAGAAATGTTCTAATTATGCCATAGAAGGGGCGGTATTGAGAAGTGGAGAAGGGCTTGGAATGCAGCAAGTGGTGGGGTGGATTTCAAGACAATCAAGGTGGGTTTCAAAATGTATAAAATGAGAATCAGAATGTGCAAGGAGGGTTTAACCAAGGGGGGCTAGTCAGACGGTCTCCCCCCGTATGTTCAAATTGTGTAATGACAGGGCACATTGCGTGCTCATGTGGGAGCCAAGGAAATATACAGAATGGCCAATGCTCAAGAGGGGGGACAGCTTATCCTCCACCATATAACACACAACCTGGGGAAGGGTTTGCCCAGAATCAGACAGAGTATCAGACACAACCGCCTCAAATGCAATAGACCCAGCAACCACAGCAAGTTTAAATGAATCTGCCACAAAGGCAGTCTTAACACCCATCCCATGCAGAAACAACAGTATACAAACAGAGGGCAAATTCTGACACCTAGAATAGGAGGTGCCACTGTAGTGGGATGGAATCATTTCACAGGTACAGGGGTGTGTATATACTCACAATAGGACAGCTCACAGGGTGACTTGATGTGTTCAGTATTATCTGTGACACCAGACCCCTAAGTGGAACCAAGGGTCGATGTGACAATAGGAGGAAAATCTTTTTCTTTTTTTTAGTAGACACTGGGCTACTTGTTCGTGTATACAAGAGGTAAAATATCCAATGTCGGAATTGCTATGAATGCTCAAGGGTTCTCTCTGAATCACCAGTCTCTATAGGAAAATGTGACATGTCTGTTCCATTGTTGTATTCACAACAGACATCGGTTAACATTTTGGGAAGGGATTTGATGATGAAACTTAACATGACAATTTAATTTACTGATGAAGGGATGGTGGGTTCCACTCCTGGAATACACTATTTAAATGTGGGCGAGTTTATACTGGCATTCACAGGGCAAGAGGCTCTGCGAGGCATTCCAGTTGAGCCAGAGACTTTCCTTTATAGAGTGAGCATTCTATTAACCGGTCAAGTGGCACAGTGAGTAGAGCGCTCGCTTTGACACCCGTGCAGAGCCTGCTAATGCAGGTTCGAATCCCGGCATGGCCAAACTCAGCCTTTCATCCTTTATAAATGAGCACCACACACCGTGGGTAATAATAAGCAGCACTCAGATACCTGAGGGTTCGTAGCACTATATAAATGCCAAATTATTATTATTATTATTAACATGGTTACCTGGCTTAGTGGGAAAGACTGTGAGAATACCTGAAAAATGTGTGTTCATACCACAGATACCCATGGACAAAGAGGGGGAACAGACTACCCTTATAGAACTAGTAGCAGCCATAGTATGAAGGGAAATGGCAATGCTCAACGGAATGGATGATGAGGGTTGACCGTGAAGGACGGTGATAGCTATCAAAGAAGGGGATAGGCCAGGGCCGTCACAAGGGGAATCTAAGGGGGGCAATCTGCCCCGGACCTCGTTCTTTGGAGGGGCCTCGCGGCATTCCCTTAACCAGAGTGGAAGGCAGCACAGTTCACCCGTGTTCTTCATTGACACGGGGGATGGTGCTGCCTGACTCTCGGCAGGGCCCTCTGCCCTGCAAAATGCTTTTTTGTTTGAACTGAGAAATAATGAGAGACGGCGGGGCTCAGAAGTGAGCTCCGCCGCCTCTCATTACTGTGCTGGCAGCTCAGGCACACTGAACGACAGGGGAGAAGGCCTCTCCTGTCATGTTCACGATGCCAAGACAAGCAACATGAACATGCTGACTGACAGGAGAGGTCTCCTCTACTGTCAGGCATTGTGTCTAGGAGCTGGAGAGGAGGGAGGGCCATCCGGTCCTCCAGTGTGGCTGCGCGTGCTTGAATGAAGAAAGGTGCATGGAGGTAAGGTGCTTTGTTTTAAATTAAGTGTGTGTATGTGTGTATTTAAATTAACTGTGTATGTGTGTGTGTGTGTGTTGCTGTCAATGATGTGTTTATTTGTATGCATGTGTGCATGCAAGGAGTTGTGTGACTGGTGGGTGAATGCATAGGTGAACATATTATATATATGTGCCAGCCCCCACACCTAAATGTACTGGCCCAGGGGGACACTACATTTAGGGATGGGGGGATGCTGGGTTACTTTATGGAGTTAAGTGTTTTGTTTTCAGATTAAATGTGTGTTTGTGTGTGTATATATGTGTATTTAAATTAACTGCGTATGTATGTGCGCATATATGTAGGTGACAATGATGTGTTTGTTTTTATGTATGCTGCAGGCAAGGAGTTGTGAGACTGGTGGATGAAAGTGTTGTATGTGCCAGTCCCCACCCCTAAATTAAGGGGTGGGGGCTGTTGGGTTGCTTTACCCAGGATGCATGGAACCATGGATCAAGGGTAAATCAAACATAAGGGTAGAGCTAGGGACAGTGTTAGGGCCTTTCAGATTTTTCAGTTGAAAGGGTCTTCGGGGGACCACAGCAAATGCCCCCATGTTGCCAGTCATTAGTCTTGTCTCTTAACTATATATTACTTTTTATATTCTTTTTATTCTGGGGCTTGAAATGAGCGCTTTCTAATGCTCATTTTACAAGCTGCGATTGATGAAGCCCTTCCGGCTGTCACTTCCCTGGGGTACACATAAGTATTATCACCTTGTTGCCTTTTGACACGGGTTCCTGCACATCAGCCACTTGCTGATAAAGGAGGATTTAAAGAATTTCAGTGGGCATTTGTTGTTTCAGCTCCCTGCTAGCTGGCTGTCTCGCTGGGCCTTTCAGCTCTTTCAGTTGAAAGTGATTTTCGGGGACACCAGCAAATGCCCCAATGTTGCCAGTCATCAGTCTTGTAACACAGCAATATATTCCTCTTTATATATCGCTTTCGTTCTGGGGCTTAAAATGAGCGTTTTGAAATGCTCGTCTTACAGCTACTTTCGCTGGAGCCTTTTCAGCTGTCACATCCCACGGGATATACAGAAATGTTATCACCTCATTGCCTTTTTACACCGGTTCCTCCAGATCAGCCAACTTCTGACAAAAGCGATTTAAAGAATTTCAGTGGGCATTTAGTGTTTCAGCTCCCTGCTGGCTGGCCGTCTTGTGATAACCAGCGGCTATTAACTCCTGGCTGTATTTCTTTGTCTCTATATAATGTATGCACCACCCAACAGGTGCCTCAGTCTGTTTTCTGCTCTAAGCAATTGGGAGCCCCCAACCGTTATGTTGAAATGGACCCCAGGTCATCTTCAGCCAGGCCTAGGTAAAGAAAACATAAGTGTTAAATGGTGGCTAGACAGCCCAACATTGAATGTTGGTCCGTCTAGCCAGTAATAACGCATATGGGGCACAGCCAGTCTGGATATACTTTTCGTGGCATGGTATTTTATACTGGCTGTGAGTCCTTATATGGTAATACTGGCATATCTTGGTACAGCCTGCATGGACATGTATGGGAACAGCCAACATGAAAACATTTCATACTGACACATGTTGTGGGCAAAGGCGGCATGAACTGCAATGGAAAATGCTCCTGTGCACGGTTCGTGATTTACATCTAGGGTTTTTCAATGTGCTACCATACAAAACCAATTGCAAACTGTATGGCTTTTTAACCTAATTTTTCAAGAAAATGCTGTAAAATTCTCCATTTTCATTTGTTTCGAAACAATTTTAGTGGGCGATACCATCTCAAGCACCCCTTGTTTTGTTTGTGCTCCCTCACTGTGCTCTGTCAATCCCCCATAATTGGTGCAAACAGTTAGGCCTCTCCAGTTAAAAAATGTATCAGCCGCCACTGAAGATCATCTACCTGTCACTATGTATGATGCGCACACAGGGGCAGGACGCTTCCTGAAGCTGGCGTCACGCACCACACGTCGTCACGCCATCTTATATATATATATATTTACACAGGCCACGGTAGTGGCAATGTAGTTATGGTTAAGTTGCTGTTTCCATAGGAAGAGCACTTTTTGGGCGGCTTATAACTTTGCTCTCCCTGGACGGATCCTCACCAGACTTTGCAAAAAAAGTATTTGGGTCACTCCGAATTGCTTTGCAAAGTTTGGTGAGGATTTGTCCAGGGGGGGCAAAGTTATAGGGGGGACCCAAAAGTTTTTTTTTCCCATAGACTGAATGGGAAAAGAATTTTGCTCGCGTCTACAGCCCAAACCGCTGGATGTATTTTCACCAAATTTGGACCAGGAGCAGCGGCTTGGTCCCGAAAGCGTGCTTTTGCAAATTTGGTGAAAATCCGTCCAGTAGTTTTTTTTAAAAGACCAAAAAGTAGGTAAAAAAAAATGTGTGATATCTGAGTTCAGTCCGCGGACACACTTCCCTGTTCGCTGCGCGGACAGTGTACTGATTGGCCAATCGGCTTGCGTGATGTTCGCGGACATGCAACGTGTTCACTGATTGGACGGCGTGGAGCGTGAAACGCGTCAGATTTTTGGTAGCGCCCGCCATCTTGGATTCGCGGTCGTTCGCGGACAGCGCGGTGAAACTTTGTTCAAAATTTGTATTTAGTAGAGTGTGTTGGTGTGTAGGAGTGTTTGGGGAGGGTGGGAGTGTATGAGATAGGATGAAAGTTGTGTTTTTTATGTTTTAGACGTTCTTTTTGTGTTCGATTTGTCTGCGGACATCACGGGTGTTCTCAAATGTTCTAAATAAACTGAATGGGGGGTGTTCTGAGGACTCAATATGTGTCCGTTTTGTTCGCAAGCAAACTGAAACTGTTCTAAGAACACTCGCAGTGTCCTGAAATGTTCGCAAATAAACAAAATGGGGGTGTCCTGAGGACGCTGTCCGTATTGTTCGTTGTCAAGTTGAATATGTTCTAAGAACACTCGCGGTGTCCTGAATTGTTTGCAAATACACAAAATGGGGGTGTTCTGAAGACGTTGTCGAACACTCGCTGTGTCCTGAAATGTTCGCAAATATGAATGGGGGTTGTGGCTGACAAGTTGAATGTGTTCTAAGAACACTCGCAGTGTCCTGAAATGTGCGCAAATAAACTAAATGGGGGTGTCCTGAGGACGCTGTCCGTATTGTTCTCTGTCAAGTTGAATGTGTTCTAAGAACACTTGCGGTATCCTGAAATGTTCGCAAATAAACAAGATGGTGGTGTTCTGAAGACGCTTCTAAGAACACTCGCTGTGTCTGGGGAATGTTGGTAGGGTGTGTCCTGAAGACGCTGTCCGTATTGTTCTCTGTCAAGTTGAATGTGTTCTAAGAACATTCGCGGTGTCCTGAAATGTTCGCAAATAAACAAAATGGGGGTGTTCTGAAGATGTTTCTAAGAACACTCCCGGTGTCCTGGAATGTTCGTAGGGGGTGTCCTGAAGGCGTAGTCCGTATTGTTCCCTGGCAAGTTGAATGTGTTCTAACAACACTCGCAGTGTCCTGAAATGTCCGCAAATAAACAAAATGGGGGTGTCCTGAGGACGCTGTCCGTATTGTTCTCTGTCAAGTTGAATGTGTTCTTAGAACACTCGCGGTGTCCTGAAATGTTCGCAGTTAAACAAAATGGGGGTGTCCTGAGGACGCTGTCCGTATTGTTCTCTGTCAAGTTGAATGTGTTCTAAGAACACTCGCGGTGTCCTGAAATGTTCGCAAATAAACAAGATGGTGGTGTTCTGTAGACGCTTTTAAGAACACTCGCCGTGTCCGGGGAATGTTCGTAGGGGGTGTCCTGAAGACGCTGTCCATATTGTTCTCTGTCAAGTTGAATGTGTTCTAAGAACACTCGCGGTGTCCTGAAATGTTCGCAAATAAACAAGATGGTGGTGTTCTGTAGACGCTTTTAAGAACACTCGCCGTGTCCGGGGAATGTTCGTAGGGGGTGTCCTGAAGACGCTGTCCATATTGTTCTCTGTCAAGTTGAATGTGTTCTAAGAACACTCGCGGTGTCCTGAAATGTTCGCAAATAAACAAAATGGGGGTGTTCTGAAGACGTTTCTAAGAACACTCCCGGTGTCCTGGAATGTTCGTAGGGGGTGTCCTGAAGGCGTAGTCCGTATTGTTCGCTGGCAAGTTGAATGTGTTCTAAGAACACTCTCAGTGTCCTGAAATGTTTGCAAATAAACAAAATGGGGGTGTCCTGAGGACGCTGTCCGTTTTGTTCTCTGTCAAGTTGAATGCGTTCTTAGAACACTCATGGTGTCCTGAAATGTTCGCAAATAAACTAAATGGGGGTGTTCTGAGGACACTGTCCGTATTGTTTGTTGTCAAGTTGAATGTGTTATAAGAACACTGGCGGTGTCCTGAAATGTTCGCAAATAAACAAGATGGTGGTGTTCTGAAGACGCTTCTAAGAACACTCGCGGTGTCCGGGGAATGTTCGTAGGGAGTGTCCTGAGGACGCTGTCGTATTGTTCTCTGTCAAGTTGAATGTGTTCTAAGAACACTCGCGGTGTCCTGAAATGTTCTAAATAAACTGAATGGGGGGTGTTCTGAGGACTCAATATGTGTCTGTTTTGTTCGCAAGCAAACTGAAACTGTTCTAAGAACACTTGCAATGTCCTGAAATGTTCGCAAATAAACAAAATGGGGGTGTCCTGAGGATGCTGTCCCTATTGTTCGTTGTCAAGTTGAATATGTTCTATGAACACTCGCAGTGTCCTGAATTGTTCGCAAATACACAAAATGGGGGTGTTCTGAAGACGTTGTCGAACACTCGCTGTGTCCTGAAATGTTCGCAAATATGAATGGGGGCTGTGGCTGACAAGTTGAATGTGTTCTAAGAACACTCGCGGTGTCCTGAAATGTTCGCAAATAAACAAAATGGGGGTGTCCTGAGGACGCTGTCGGTATTGTTCTCTGTCAAGTTGAATGTGTTATAAGAACACTCGCGGTATCCTGAAATGTTCGCAAATAAACAAGATGGTGGTGTTCTGAAGACGCTTCTAAGAACACTTGCGGTGTCCAAGGAATGTTCGTAGGGGGTGTCCTGATGACGCTGTCCGTATTGTTCTCTTTCAAGTTGAATGTGTTCTAAGAACACTCGCGGTGTCCTGAAATTTTCGCAAATAAACAAAATGGGGGTGTTCTGAAGACGTTTCTAAGAACACTCCCGGTATCCTGGAATGTTCGTAGGGGATGTCCTGAAGGCGTAGTCCGTATTGTTCGCTGGCAAGTGGAATGTGTTCTAAGAACACTCGCAGTGTCCTGAAATGTTCGCAAATAAACAAAATGGGGGTGTCCTGAGGACGCTGTCCGTATTGTTCTCTGTCAAGTTGAATGTGTTCTTAGAACACTCGCGGTGTCCTGAAATGTTTGCAAATAAACAAAATGGGGGTGTCCTGAGGACGCTGTCCGTATTGTTCTCTGTCAAGTTGAATGTGTTCTAAGAACACTTGCGGTGTCCTGAAATGTTCGCAAATAAACAAGATGGTGGTGTTCTGAAGACGCTTCTAAGAACACTCGCGGTGTCCGGGGAATGTTCGTAGGGGGTGTCCTGAAGACGCTGTCCGTATTGTTCTCTGTCAAGTTGAATGTGTTCTAAGAACACTCGCAGTGTCCTGAAACGTTCGCAAATAAACAAAATGGAGGTGTCCTGAGGACGCTGTCCGTTTTGTTCTCTGTCAAGTTGAATGTGTTCTTAGAACACTCATGGTGTCCTGAAATGTTCGCAAATAAACTAAATGGGGGTGTTCTGAGGACACTGTCCGTATTGTTCGTTGTCAAGTTGAATGTGTTCTAAGAACACTGGCGGTGTCCTGAAATGTTCGCAAAAAAACAAGATGGTGGTGTTCTGAAGACGCTTCTAAGAACACTCGAGGTGTCCGGGGAATGTTCGTAGGGGGTGTCCTGAGGATGCTGTCCCTATTGTTCGTTGTCAAGTTGAATATGTTCTAAGAACACTCGCGGTGTCCTGAATTGTTCGCAAATACACAAAATGGGGGTGTTCTGAAGACGTTGTCGAACACTCGCTGTGTCCTGAAATGTTCGCAAATATGAATGGGGGCTGTGGCTGACAAGTTGAATGTGTTCTAAAAACACTTGCGGTGTCCTGAAATGTTCGCAAATAAACAAGATGGTGGTGTTCTGAAGACGCTTCTAAGAACACTTGCGGTGTTCAAGGAATGTTCGTAGGGGGTGTCCTGATGACGCTGTCCGTATTGTTCTCTTTCAAGTTGAATGTGTTCTAAGAACACTCGCAGTGTCCTGCAATTTTTGCAAATAAACAAAATGGGGGTTTTCTGAAGACGTTTCTAAGAACACTCCCGGTGTCCTGGAACGTTCGTAGGGGGTGTCCTGAAGGCGTAGTCCGTATTGTTCGCTGGCAAGTGGAATGTGTTCTAAGAACACTCGCAGTGTCCTGAAATGTTCACAAATAAACAAAATGGGGGTGTCCTGAGGACGCTGTCCGTATTGTTCTCTGTCAAGTTGAATGTGTTCTTAGAACACTCGCGGTGTCCTGAAATGTTTGCAAATAAACAAAATGGGGGTGTCCTGAGGACGCTGTCCGTACTGTTCTCTGTCAAGTTGAATGTGTTCTAAGAACACTTGCGGTGTCCTGAAATGTTCGCAAATAAACAAGATGGTGGTGTTCTGAAGACGCTTCTAAGAACACTCGCGGTGTCCGGGGAATGTTCGTAGGGGGTGTCCTGAGGACGCTGTTCGTATTGTTCTCTGTCAAGTTGAATGTGTTCTAAGAACACTCGCCGTGTCCTGAAATGTTTGCAAATAAACAAAATGGGGGTGTTCTGAAGACGTTTCTAAGAACACTTGCGGTGTCCTGGAATGTTCGTAGGGGGTGTCCTGAAGGCGTATTCCGTATTGTTCGCTGGCAAGTTGAATGTGTTCTAAGCACACTCGCAGTGTCCTGAAATGTACGCAAATAAACAAAATGGGACACTGTCCGTATTGTTCGTTGTCAAGTTGAAAGTGTTCTAAGAACTATCGCGTTATTCTGAAATGTTCGTAGGGTGTGTCCTGAAAACGCTGTCCGTATTGTTCGCTGGCAAGTTGAAAGTGTTCTAAGAACACTCATAATGTCCGCGGACATTGAAAGTTTGCATAGACCATAGTTGAAATGTTTGACTCTATGGATGTGATATGCTGCGGTGGTTGTTGCCAGGGCATAGAGTCCTGGGTGCATGGCCATTTGGCCATGCACCCAAGACTGTATACACTGGCAACAACCACTGCAGCATATCACATTCATATTTGCTTATAACTTTGGATGAAAAACAAATGTATAAGGAACAAAGGTATTAGATACTATGGATGTGATATGCTGCTATGGTTCTCCTTATTATTGTATACTTACTGTTTGGTCTAGTAACGGGAGTCCATGTTTTTCTTGTTCATTTCTGTGATAAAAGAAAATAGCATGTTAGTATTAGTATTTTGTAATGACTTATTACATTGTATAATCAATATACTTTTTTTTTTGGACCCTCATATTTAGTAGATTACAAATCAGAGTACTGTGCAATTTGCTCAGTTTCTGTATTTGTTGCTAAAATCATTGGGTCTGTGGGAGTAAAAAAAAATCCATGTTGGATTAAAAAAAACCTGCGAATAGCCCCAGAGTGAAATGACCTCAGGTGTCGCTTCATAGTAGTGGTCCCAAAGCTGTACTTACCGTGCTTCCCGCGACTGAGTATCATTTTGCACTCATTGCAGGTAACACGGTTTGCACGAGCCTTAGGAACATTACCATGAATGGTAAATAACCGCCACACCCAAAACTCACGCCTAGTGCGGGTAGTAGGGTTTTCCTCTACCTCATTCTCATCATCTGCTTCTTCCTCCTCCGCATCCTCACTCCTGTTCCCCTCTTCAGGCCCTTGGGGAGGTGGTGGTGGTGGAGGGGGTGGGGGTAGTGCTGAAGCAGGTGCAGCACCAGGTGGCAGTTCTGCAGCCAGAGATGCCATCTCAATGGTGTAATCAGCAAGTTGCTGGAGAAATAGCTGTGCTCTGAAGAATAGCCAGAAACACAATGAGAATAAGCTCTAGGGCGTGGTCTTTTATAGGGGTGCTTGTGCGCGGTTCGCAGACATGCGCGCTGTCCGCGGACAGATCAAACACAACAAAAGTTTGAAAAGTATCAAAAGGTATGTAGAGGATTACTATGTGTGACTTGTGCCATGGTGGGATTTTATTGAAAAATATTATGGATTAATTGAAAATGTACTTTCCGCCTTCAGAACACGCGATGAGCATGGGCACGGTCATATGATCCGTTCGCGAACAAGTCCGCGAAGGAAGCGCATGTCCGCAGGACACCAAATGCAGGGAGATTGGCTAGCGCATGCGCGTTGATGTTCTACGGACACTGTTCGGGTCCTGAACTAATTAAAATTGCGTCACACGTGAAACAAACATTTCAGGACACTGCATGTGTTCTTAGAACAGTTTAAATTTGCTAGCGAACAGTAAGCACAGATATAGTGTTCTTCAGGACACGTTCAATTTCGTATATGTACGAACATTTCAGGACACCAATTGTGTTCTTAGAACATTTTCATCTTGCTAGCGAACAGTACGGACAGGTATAGTGTTCTTTAAGACACCTCCATTTTCGTTTAATTATGAACAATTCAGGACACCGCATGTGTTCTTAGAACAGGTGGAACTTGCTAGCGAACACTACGGACAGATATAGTGTTCTTTAGGACACTTTAATTTTTTTTTTTACGAACATTTCAGGACACCGCGTGTGTTCTTAGAATAGTTTCATCTTGCTAGTGAACAGTACGCACAGGTATAGTGTTCTTCAGGACACCTCCATTTTTGTTTATTTACGAACATGTCAGAACACCTGCACTGTCCGGGGACTACTACATTGTTTTTTTTTAAAAAAAAACTATTTACAACACAATATAAAAATTAAACTTTATTTAACATATATTAATAATTTATGACAGAGAAGGTGAGGCAGAAACAAAAACAGGAGAATTAGGGGTTTCATCATGATTGTTATTAGGTGAAGAAGGGATGGAAGTCTCATCAAAACGTTTTGGGTTATGGAGAGGGTTTGGGGATAATTGACCGGGATATGGTGAGGAGGGACAAGTACATGTGGGGCAATGGTACAAGGTTTTTGGTTTAAAATGATCTTCCACAAAAGTTTTCAAATTATTAAAATTAGTCAACAATATATCAATTTTTTCTTCTATACTGTGAAAAGTGTTATCCATAACAGGCTTTTCTGAAGTATTTTCTATTTTGGTATGCTCTGTACAAAAATATATATATATATATATATATATATATATATATATATATATATATATATATATATATATATATATATATATATATATATATATATATGTTAAATGTATACAAAATAATAATAATTAAATGGTTTATATTATAAAGTGTTTACCATTAGTTTCACTATCTTGTGACATTTCTTCATGTGGGAAATGTTCCTCTAGCCATTCCAGAGTACTAGACATTTCTGTGAGAGAAAAAAAAAATAATTTATTTTTTTATCTAATACAGAAAGTTTATAAATATATGAATAAAATTAAGTACACTTACTATTTCAGGTAAGATATGTCCTATGTACTCAGTGGGTCTGCTCTTGTTCTCAGTTCTGTTGTGTTTGTGAGGTAATTATGTTGGAAGACAATTTATTTTCTTGTGGTATATTCCATTTTAGAACATAGTGCATTTAAATGAATGGTTAGTGTGTTGTATATATTGGTTACATTTCTTATGTATTAGTACATATAATGTGTTTGTGTGCTTTTTTTTTGAATTTGTTAAATGTTCCTATGTTATGATATAACAATCAAACATACCCCCACCAGAGTTTTTTTAGGTAGTGGTACTGTTCTTCTAACATGTCCGCGAACATTAAATGAGTTTGCGGACATCAAGTAAAGTAGAAGAGATTCAGTCAGTTCCATATGATATGTATATAAAGTGAAAGTCATTACTGTTAAATTGCACTACTAAAAACCTACGAAATTCAATGAAAACACTTTGTTAAAGGGACGTTATGGTTAAGTTGCGCTACTAAAAACCTATGAAATTCAGTGAAAAAACTTTGTTAAAGGAACGTTATGGTTCCAAGTAAAACCGAAAAACCCTTGAAATTCGCCAGTTATGGTAAGCTAAGCAACCATAACTCGCGCCACCACCGTGCACTGCTAAGACTAACACCCAGGACATCAAAGATGACATCACAAATGTCACTGATGACATCACATGTGTATTCATGAAATATGTGTACAAGGGATTCTTATTATAATGTTGCGAAAAAAGTGTCATGGATCATTGCAATAAATATCATACCCTAATTAGTGCATTGAACGATACATTTATATAAATAGCATTCTATTATGGGGTTCTATCTAGTATACTAAGCTACTCATGCAGAAACATAGCATTGTGTGCAGCGTACAAGATGAAGGTATGATATTCGTAATGTTAATATGTTGAATAATGAAATGATAATTGTTTTCTTAATAGATTTTTGTGTACTGTGAAATATGTAATAAGTAGCTAATAAAACCCATGTATTACATAATTGCTTTACTATAGACAAAACACAAAGAGACAAGAACACATACCAATATGGGTATATACAGGGAAAGTGAAGTTAGCAAAAAAGCACAAGTAGTAGCAGAAACAATTCATAACCTAACTGATTATGTTCATGCAAATAAATGATTGCTGTTTCAAAGCTGCTATTTATCCTATGTATATGTATCACTTGATGTGATTGGACCCTAAGGAAAGTAGTGTGAGTACAATGTATACAAATATGACCATATACAGGGAAAGTACAGCCATAAAAAAACAACAGAACTATCAGAAAGTGCTGATAAGGCTATTGATTATCTTTATGCACACAAAGGATTGCTGTCTTTCAAGTTTGTGTCTTCCCCTATGTATATGTTTCATATGATGTGACTGGACTCTAAGGGAATTACTGTAAGAACCTACTTGAAGGATATGTCTACAAATAAAATACAATTTTTCATTTCTGACTGTTACTGAAGAAAACCATGTGGCCTAGATATGTCGGCAAAACAAAAAAGAGTGAGCCAGACATGTGATGTCATCAGTGATGTCATCAATGACATTTGTGATGTCATCTTTGAAGTCCTGGGTGTTAGTCTTAGCAGTGCACAGTGGTGGCACGAGTTATGGTTGCTTAGCTTACCATAACTGGCGAATTTCAAGGGTTTTTCAGTTTTACTTGGAACCATAACGTCCCTTTAACAAAGTTTTTTCACTGAATATATATATATATATATATATATATATGCATATGACAAAATTGTTAGTTTGGAGTGAACTAGTACAGAAACATAACTTTGCTGTAGTTTATTTGCTGTCATAATAATGAACCATATTTGGGTTCCTCCACACAAACAAGGGGAGATTTCTCGCATCTCCATTTTGTGGCGGCACCATTACTGGCCCAGTGCAAAAAATTATAAGGGGGCCTCACCAAACATTTTGCCCCGGGCCTCACCACACCATGTGACAGCCCTGGGATAGGCTGACTGACATAACTGACGATAACATGTTTAGAGATGACCCAACAGACAATGAAGTGGTGTTCTTTATGAGCATCACATACTGGATAAGGATATAGAAAAGGGAAGTCCCACAGATAATGGCAATAATGTGGCAATTTACAACATTTTTTTAAGAAGACTTGGACAAGGTGCCAAGCATCCTTTGGACCATAGGCCCCTATGATGTAGGTTTATTAAAGGTTATAGAGGAAGTTAAAGTAAATTGAAACCAGGGGCATTTTTATCTCAAGAAAGACAGTACCCCATGTCTCGAGAGGCAGATGAGGATATATTCAAGACCATTTCAGCACTGATGGAACAAGATACTTTGGTAACATCAGAATCCTCGTGCAACACCTCAATGTATCCTGTGAAGAAATCAAAGGGAGAGTCCTGCAGATTCATACAGGACATGAGACCGATTAACCAGATTGTAGAGGCAGCGTTTCCTTTAGTTCCTAACCCGGCGATAATACTATGCAGTATCCCAATGGAAGCTCGATATTTCCCGGTGATTGATTTGAAAAATGTGTCTTTTCTCAATCCCGGTGCACAAGGACTCATAAGACTTGACTTCATTTACATTCTGCCAGAATCATCTGAAACACACTTGTTTGCCCCAAGCGTACTGTGAGTCTCCATCTATCTTTAATAGAGTCCTCGAGATGGACCTAGGCAATATTGATTTGAAAAGTGCAGTGATACAGTACATATATAACATATTAATTTGTAGCACTAGAGAATATGCGTGCAGACAAGACTCGATTCAGCTAATGACTATTGTAGCAGACGAGGAATATAAGGTAGACAAGGAAAAATTGCAGTTTTGCCAAGAAGAGGTGTTATACATAGGACAATTGATCTCACATGAGGGAAAAAAGGTGACACCTGAAAGGGCTAAGGCAATTATGAAAACTGCAAAACCGCAAAACCGCACACGGTAATATAGATGCAATCGTTTTAGTGACTTTTTAACTATGTTAGACCCTAGGTGTTTGATTACAGTTAATTCACAATACCCTTTTGCAGGCTTTAAAAAAGACACAGGTAGAAAGTCACAATGGTGTGGACTGACGAAATGGAGGAAGGATTTGAAGAATTGAAAAAAGCTATTTGTACAGCTCCTGTTTTAGGGCTTCCCAATTATGCTGAGGATTTCTTCTTATTTTCGCACACAAATGGGACAGTCATGACTGCAGTACTTACATAGAGGACCACATTGGGGTACAAGCCTCTAGCATATTACAGTGCGATTTTAGACCCAGTTATGAAAGGGCACTTCCCTTGCAAACAGTCATTGGCACCCGCCGCGTACGCAATTGAGAAATCTACAAGCATTGTGATGGGCTGCTCTATGACTCTCTTTATGGAGCATGCTCTGTTTGCCATTTTAGAGAACCCCAAAGGTACTCTCAGAGAGCTTCTGCTTATGAAGTAATGATTTTGAACCTAACAATCAAAATTGTCAGATGTAAAATAGTGAATCCTGCCACGTGTATAGCTGAGCCAGTGACAGAGTGTGACCACGTGCAGGATTGTGCATATTATATTGAATTTCATGATGATATACCGCCCATAAAGGAGAAAGCATTGCCAAAGGGGAAATTCTTTTTATTGATGGTTCTTCGAAAAAATGTATCAAACTAGCGGAGAAAGACATTCTAGCACACCTGTACTGAGGCATAGAGAAAATGGTGAGTGTTACCATGTGCAAGACTACCATCTCACTTTTCGGTGCAGGCAGCAGAATTGGTAGTGCTCATTGTCGCACTTGAGAATTATGAAGGGCAGAAAGGGACTGTGTACAGTGACTCCGCCTATGTGACGTCAACCGTATACGCTGTGCTAACACATTGGAAAAGGGGGGGATGCCTCCATGTGGATGGCACTCCAGTGCAACACGCATCCTTATTGGACAGACTTATTAAGGCATTACAACACCCAGTAATGATAGCAGTCGTTAAATGCGCCGCTCACACTAAGCAAACCGACTTCATTTCTTGCAGGAATGAAGCCGCAGAAGTAGAAGCCAAAAGTGTAACATATTCTCCCGATATTTCATGTTTTGATACTCCAAATGTTAAAGAGAAAGTAGTCTCGCTTATGGTGGTGCAAGAAGGGTTTAATACATTACTGATGACCCAATTAATGGCGGTACAAGGGACTCCACGACTGGAAGAGCAGGAATGATGGTAGTGAAGAGTGTGCTCTGTATCCCCCACAGAAGCATTATGTTGACAGGGCAGCACTGGAATGCCAGTGATGCCAGTAGCAGTATTAAAGCTCACGCTAGAACAGCTGCATTAGCCAGTGCATGTAACTAGGGAAAGTATTTCTGCAACAATTGCGGTAGACTGGTTTATTCAAACCTTTTAGAACACTTTGCATTTTATGGAGTAAACTGCATCGCATGTCAAAAGTTTACAGCTTGGCATACACTAAGAACATTTAGAGAAGTAATTCCTCGACCGAATGGTCCTTTTCAGCATTTACATATCGACTATGTTGATATGCTGCAGGTGTGTAGTCGATACAGGTATCTGATAGTGGTGGTGTGTCCCTTTTCCTGGTGGATTGAAGCAGGTATGTCTAGACACCCTGATGCCACTTGCATAGTGAAGGTTCTAGTGTGCAAAGTCTTTCCAAAATGGAGTGTGTGTGAAGTGCTGAGATCCCATAATGGGCCACATTTTGTCAATTAAGTATTTGAACAGATAGGGCTTCTATTAAATATTAAGCGTAAGCTTTCTTTTGATTATCACCTGCAAGCAAATGGTTATGTGAAAGACTCAACGGCCTCCTTAAAGAAAGGATTGCCAAGATCAAGCTAACTTTGAAAAAGGGGTGGCTATACTGCCTGCCCTCAGCTCTACATGCCCTAATGAAACTGCATGGTTCAGATCATCACCTCACCCCCCCATAAGAAGGCAAATGAGAACGCCTCTCACATTACATTGAGGAGTAGAAGTGATGCCCAGTCTACAGCAAAAATGTTAGGAAATGAATTAAAGGAATATTTGACATGTATGACGTCTAGCATCTCTCTCATTTCAGATCAACTCAAGTGCCAGGGCATCGGTCTCAGACACAGATGGAAACCATTGAGCAACTGGATCAATTGAACTATACCGGCACCTAAATCATTTGTCGGAGATGCTGTATTAATAAGAAACTTTACCAAAAACTGGCATGAGCCACGATTTAACTGCCCCTTTTGTGTTGTAAATGTCACTCCCTCAGAAGTAAAAGTCCAAGGCAGATGAGCTTGGCTTCACTTGAACGATGTAAAATTGTACACCGGCAAGACCGCACCACCCCCAACTGTCAATTTAGAAGCAAGACAAGAAGAAGAATTTCAGCATGTGCAGACTCGATCGATGACGAGGAAGAAGGACGATGAAGCTACTAATAAAAAAATGCAGATCTGCATTTGGACTGTGACTCGCCTTTGTCACTCCTTATAGATATTATAGTAGGAATGCATCTCGAGCCGAGACTCAGAGGAATCTTTGAAAATGTTCTTTAGAACATGATTGATGTGTCACATATATGCCTAATCTAGAATATGAATTTGATAACTGGAAATGAGAGCAATACCCTGACTCGTTTCTCACTGAGTATCTATTTGTTTGAATCGATGGTCCTGACAAACGGAGATGCTCACAGACTTGTTCTTGCTCTTTTTGCATTTATCCTTCAAGCTTATCCTGTTCTTGTTAGAAGAGACGTTGATGTTCACACCTTTTTACAGGATCCTAACAATGGCCCTGTAATCAGAAGACTGCTTGTAGCCATAGTAGAAGACATACTGCAGCTGCCAGATTCATTGCAGTTGCCGGAGTAAACGTGTTTTTCCTTAACAATTGAAGTAACAATGAGGAATGATGAAGGTGGTACGATTTTAGTGAATGATCCAGCCCAAGAAATTCCAGCATGGCATAAGTGGTGAGGATTAATATGTTGGTTCATGATAAACATATGCACAATCATGCTTTGGGTCCTTCTGTTTCTTCTGATTTGCCTTTTCTATCTCATTGATCCAAATAAAGCAGATGTCCCTTTAATCCTCCCCACTCCAGGAACTGCTGTTGGTTTTCCCATTACAGATGAGCCAAAACTCCTTGTATTTTCTTCCTGTACTAAAGCTGCTTTAGAGTTGTTTCCATGGGCTGCAACCTTTCTGTTAGGAAGACACACGAGAAGCGTGAAGGATGATAATGAGGGAATAAATACATAACTGGATAATGCAGCACACTTGGGTAATAATATGTGATATAAGCTCATGAAAAAGATGGGAGAGAGAACATCTAAGTAGGGTTGCTACGTGTGTTCCCTCATACCTTATGCTTTAGAAACCTCCAGAATATTCATAGTCACAGAAGTATCATTGAAAAAAGCTCATTTCCTGACACACCTTACACTTTGCCTGTCAAGAGGACAGTTCCAAGGCAGAATAGCATCCATAGTGTGGATGAACAAAGTGAAATCTCAAAGGGGAGATTATTATGTGCAAGATTTAAAGACAAGAGAGAAGCCAGAAACTAGGCATCAAATAATAAAATATGAACAGCCTGGAAAGAGCAGAGCAGGAATTGGGGTTGAAGAAAACAAGATGCTGAATTGACAAGGCAAGAATGAAGAAGAGATACGGATATGTTGGGAAAGAGGACAACTACACATAAAAGGAAAAGTGCTTACTCACGAAAGATGGGTTGATGGACTGGGTGTGTGTAAAGCAGCAGCATTGACTGGACAATGGGAAGCAGTTGTGGAAAATGCAGAAAAGGAATGCAAAGACCAATGGATGAAGATTACAAAAGTGTTGACATGGGTTGACTATCAGGGAGGACCATTGCAGATACTACCTCTGAAGGACACATCCTAATGTTTCAGAAATAATGGTACGAGGAAGGTTGAAGAGAATCGCAAATGTGGCTGAATTTTTGATGTACCATGTATGAGGGACAGAACAGCCGTCTTAATGGAGCATTACTGGGCTTGTGGGACCAGAGCCTATATGAAGCGGCCCAAGGAATGGGGAGGAACGTGTTCCTTAGTGCTTGTCCATGTTCCAGCATCAGTGATTCCTCAGAGTGGCCTGAACATTGCTGAATTTCCAAAATTGGATTCCCATTTGAGAAGGATAAGAATGCTCGAATTCCTCAATCGAACAAAGAGGTAGAACTATTTCTCAGCGAAATCAATAGAAGCCTTTGATGCTATTCCATATGAGCACAGATTGTTCAGCAAGACTGCTTCAGTATTCACAGTTATTTTTATGCCTGGGATCCAGATGATGGTGAATGCAAAGTGGTTACAAATCACTCACTGGGAGCTTCTGCAGACAATCAACACCACCATAAAAGGATTCAATGCTATCAAGGAAGAGTTGAGGGCCATACGACTAATGATCCTCCAGAACAGATATGTTCCAGACACAATTACAGCGATGGAAGGACGAGTTTGCACTAAATTCAGACCATGGTGTTATACATTCATACCTTCTCACAATGACAAGAATGGGACCTTGACAGGGCCGTAATTTGCTGATAAATCTGGACAACACGATGGAAGACGAGACAGAAGATGTTGCAGAAGACAGTTGGTTTGCATCTACCTTCTCATGGGTTCCACAGTGGATGGTGAACATCTTCAAGCTTCTTGGAGCAATATTAGTGATGGTCATGTTTGGATTCTGTATGATCAGGATAATAATTGCAAAGTGCAAGAAGACAGCCAAGAAAGAAGTGGGAATGAGAATCATGATTGATGTTGAATCAGGATTTGAACTCAAAGAATTGACTGATGAAGAAATCAGAGAATACATAAAACCCAGTATCTTAGCACCTGAGAGAATAAAGTTCCTGTATCCAAAGAACCACAATAAGTATGTTTGACAATGGGTCTATTGCAGCCGAAATGGACAATGCAATTACATGACCTGGGGTGTAGATGAGCATGTCAAAGCAGCCAGTTCAGTGAAAGGAGCAATGAAGATCTGGACTCCAAAGAAGCACTTCTTCAAGAAAAGGCCCCAGGATATGGAGACTACTGAAGGTGTGGTCGATGAATCAACCAGAGGGGTGAATGTAGAGGAGCAGCTGAATGCCTCTGCAGGAAGTCCGGCCCCCTTTCTGCCTGTATGTTGGAAGACTGAAACTGCACCATGCTTGACACTAGTAGTTGTGACCATACCACGACAAGTGTTTGAGAAAAGGTACCCATTAAGAAAACCCCATCTGATGTATCCCTGTAGAGATAACAATCTCTTGGAAGAGATCCATGAAGGAATATGAAGACAAACGAGAAGCTGGTGATGTCACAAGAAGTGAGGATGACGCACTAAGAAGAGTGGCTGAAGAAGAGAATGTATGGACCTTACAGAAACTGATGATGAAATAAGGAATAGAGTGAACATACTTATGCAGAAATGAAGATTGCACGTGTGAGAAGCACCGCAGACAAAACAAGCCGTTTAGTAACTGCACAGATGCAGTAACACAAGTAGACCATGTAATCATAGAGGCTAGCTATCCATAGTGAATAGACTGCAGGCGGTGCTGCCATTTTATAAGTGTCCGGACATCGGTGCAACATATTTTAGTATGTTCAGACCCATGGAGAAAGAAGGATTGAGCGCTGTGTTTGTCGCAGCAAAGAATTAGCTGGAGATCGCAGACTTAAAGGGTAAAGCTGTTTGGCCTGGTATCAAAGCTGAAGCAGCCAAGAATTGGTTATCTCTCCATGAAGAACAGAAACCGTGAGACGCTGAATCATCTTGTGTTAAGGTGCAAAGACGGAATACCGCGAGTGTCAAGTTTATTAATTCAAGACAATTAAATGCTAGAACACAGGCCAAAATACGCTCTCCTTTCACGTGAGCCAAGGACGGAAATAGTAGTTTGACATACAGACCAGAACTGTGATATGCATGTGCCTGTACTGCTTTTTATTCCCAAGAGAAGAGAATCTACTGCAAGGCGAAGTTCAAAGACAGTCTGCATGGCAGAAGTCATGGGCGATGAGAGAGATGGGGCTAATTGGGTGGGAAGTAAAAGTCATGTCCACCTCCCGGCACCTGAGAATGAGTTTACGTGGTGCTAAGGAGCCAAATGCTCCAGACATGGCACAAGCGTTCCAACCAATTGTAGAGGGCAATATAACGAAGGGCCTATAGTTTAAGAACCAATAGTATTTTGTGTACTTAATAAGTATTGAAGATGACTTGCACTAGGGATGGGCATAATTTGTCCTTATTTGCCACATAGTATGATGTCACTTATGACAAATATTTAGTACTTAAGTGTATTTTTATGTGATTTGCGCTGAGAGCTCGAGCAAACTTCTGTTGATGTCCATTGTAACTCCCTGTTTTAGACAATTGATAATAAAACTATCAGATTAGACTTTTGCCAACTTCCTGAGTTGGACTTATTATTTGATGTAAGAGTTATTCTGCATCCCATCCATGCATGACATGTTACTGATTAAGGACCTTATGTTCAGTATGCTTTCCCTAAGTATCTCAACCACTGAAGTCTTATCAAGGTCCCTCCATTCTGGCATAATGCTATTCCTTATGCTTTTCAAGGTCTCTCCATTCTTGCATAAAGATATTCCTTTTTCTTTTCAAGGTCTCTCCATTCTGGCATAATTATATTCCTTATGCTTTTCAAGGTCTCTCCATGCTGGCATCATAATATTCCTTATGCTTGTACAGGAGCAGGTGGATATGTCATCCCTAGCTCCCACGCCATCACCTCCATCATAATGAAACAGCAGGAGAAGAGCCTTACTTGGGACACTAGGTATCATCCCAATGCCACACTGAGTGTCTGAGAGACAATGTGCACTCAGACAACTGTATCAAATGCACCCTCATACTGAAAGTGTGGAAGGATGGCGGCATACACCATTGGACATCATAGAAAACTGACGAGTGAAATCTGACAAGGGCACCAAGACACACTGACAAGATATGAAAATACTTAAGAATAAAAATGTAACTGAAGTAATAACAGAACCATGTAATCAAATATAAATAAATCCTACATGCAAAGACGATAAAGTAACCTGCTGACTAATAGCTGTACTCATGCAGAAACGCAAGATAGTTGAGACATATAGAAGCGTGCTGCAGAGGAAAACATAACATGGTCAAAACGGCCATGATGGAAAGATGGACGCGTGACCATGTTAAAACCAATCAAGCTACCTCTGAGACAGAACAGGCCTGCATTGTCAGGAGACGCTGGAAAAACAGCTTAATGTTAAGAATAAAGAAGTGTCTATTGGCCTGAGACACATCAAGAAATAATTGCAAGGCACAAGGGGAGTCACATGTACGTAAGAAATATTTCTCTTAGATTAAGCAAAGAGGAAAACATCTGCAAGGGCCAAGTACTGGACAATTACAAGTGCAGAAAGCCTATGCAAGGTGGAGTTACCAAGTCTCTAGAAGCCGAGAGGACTAATGACACGACACAGTACAATTTAATCAAATAGCAGTAAATAGAAGGTTGAAATAGACACATTTGTGGTCTCCTCAAACGTGATTCAGAAGTCAAAAACAAGGGCTATTCATTAAGCTTTGTGAAGATAATGGTGTACCTACAGTGCCTTAAAAGTCCCAGAATAAAGAACAGGCTGCATGGTCAACTATGAAGGAGAAGCCTTGGCTTAGGGTGGACCGAGTGGACCGATGAGAGATGATGGACTAAATGGGAAAGTGGGGAGAAGTCTGATGTTACTCTAGGCACTTAGATTTCATTTTGCTTACATGCTGCTAACGAGCCAAATGTCCAATGGGACAGTTGGGAAAGTATGCCAACCAATCAGATGGTTTATGCGACAACATGCTATGCAATGTTGCAAAGACCAACCTGCTGCCCTTTTTCCACTATAATCAGTATTATACGTATTCAGAGGTGGTTCGAGGCATGCCTAACTGATACGGAGTAGCCAATCATGTCACTAACACTTATACATATTATAGGTATATATGCTCCCTTAACCAATCCATCCCTTAAATAGGTTTTACAGTTTGCCACATAGAATGACATCGTAGCTGACATACATTGAGGTATAAAACCGTTGTATAATCAAGATTGAGTGTGTGGACTACGGCTTGTTGATCACCAGATTGCCCTTCTGTATTTTATGCTGATAATAAAGTAGTACTGTGCCATTTTTTTGGAGTCAGTCTGGTTATTTGGGTCAAAGATCACTTTAGGTAATTCCATCTGGCACAGGAGACACTTTAAGCTGCTAGAGATACGGGTCTCTCCATTAGGGCAGAATGATATTCCTTATGCTTTTCAAGATCCCTCCATGACGGCAGAATGATATTCATTTTGCTTTTCAAGTTCTCTCCTTTCTGGCATAATGATATTCCTCTTGCTTTCCAGGGTCTTCCCATAAGGGAAGAATGATATTCCTTGTGCTTTTCAGGGTCTCTCCATTAGGGAAGAATGATATTCCTTGTGCTTTTCAGGGTCTCTGCATAAGGGCAGATTGATATTCCTTATGCTTTTCAAAGTCCTCCATTAGGGAAGAATGATATTCCTTGTGCTTTTCAGGGTCTCTCCATTCATACAGAATGATATTCCTTATGCTTTATAGCAAAGGAACCCCAGTTTAAGGTTGGGGTAAACATCTGTTGTATGTATAAACATCAGCCGATGTATGGATTGGCGTAATAAATGACCTTGTTTGGCAAACATTTACCGTCTGCATGAAGTTTGACTTTTTGTTGTGTGTATCCGCCGTCAGACCCTCAGAGTCGCATCCTGTTGGATGAGACATTTGTGCAATGTTGCTTTCACTTTTCCCACAATACCTTCAAGGCTGATAGAACAATGGTATGCATGAAATCAGCGACAGCGGGAGCGAGAACAGGAGTAGGAAATGGAACGGGCACTGTCAGCAGCCCCGAGCTGGTGTAGACCCAAGGGCAGGAGAAGGTGCCAAAGTGGGCACTCGTCCAGGCAATGGTATAAGGACCCTCACAGTGTTAGTAGGTTCAGGGTCTACAATGGTCATCGTAGGAGATCTTGACCTGTGGTTCCCAATATGTTTGTGCCACCTCTGGGCCTATCCCTACATCTTAAATGGGAGATTAAAACAGAGTGAGATTGTATCCTGTGAGTGGGTTTCCAGTCCATTTGAACGAATACTGGAACTCACACGGTCAAATGATCTTGCAGTCTTGACTCAGACTTCCTCGTGCTCCTGACTACCATACCACCATCTTGGTGAGACATTAGACCAGCGATTCAGTCCTTGTATGGCACAACTTCCAGGTCGCTGCTGTGTCACTTCCTGTTTGCTGCAGCGTCTAGTCACTCATCACCTCTCCATGTTGGCTCCAGCTTTGACTTTCTGCACTTGAGAGGGGCACTACTTCATTGAGCAAAATTGCACCTGCATAGCGGGGCATGGTATTTACTGGCATTTACTAGAAGCCGAAGCTCCTAGAGCCTTAGAGGTTTCCATTTGAAGAAAGAAAGAAAGAAAGAAAGAAAGAAAGAAAGAAAGAAAGAAAGAAAGAAAGAAAGAAAGAAAGAAAGAAAGAAAGAAAGAAAGAAAGAAAGAAAGAAAGAAAGAAAGAAAGAAAGCAACAGAGGGCCTGTCTTGGGGTTGGGTCACCTCAAACCAATACGGACTGGGATGAGAGAAAGGGGGCAATGGTTAATGTCTATTCTGTACTGCCCATTCAGTACCTCCTGTAGTCCAGGGCAGTGGCTCCAGTCAGCAAGAAGAACAAGCTGCAGCAGGAGCCATTGCTCAGTACAGCCAGTGAAGGGTAGGACAGGGGGCTACGTTGTTTCTGCATGGTGGATGGGGGGCACTCAATTCTAATGCCACCCATCCGCACCTCCTCCACTAGCTTCCAATGCCAATGTGGGATTAGGAACTCAACAATCCAGGAGTGAATCTGCTCAATTCTAAAACATCTCAGAGAGGCACTAAAAGTGTGAGAGCTTTGTGGGGGGTCCCCCATGGGTCTCAGCATGACCTGTGACATGTGGGCAAGGTCACAAGGAACCCCTCACCCACACCTGGGATGGGGCCACGAAAGTATCCTCTCTGGTGGGGTCTACACACGAGTCTCTTCATCCTGGCAGAGGTCTATCAGGCCGTCCAATGGATGACTCAGTGGCAATAGCCAGAAGGGAGCTAAAGCAGGGCACATGGCTCTGTTCCTCCCTATTCAGACGCCATGGGATCAGCTTATGCAATTCCCCTCCTCCCCTTGGGAAGATGTGCCATCTTTAGAGGAAGAAGGCCCATCAGCTGCCTTCACTATTGGAAACTCTGGTTCCTTACTCTTTATCTTGGCTCGTACCTTCTGGCGATTGGCTGAGATCCTTTCTACTTGGCCAACGTGCTTAGAGTTGATTGAGATTGTAAAAGCCCTGTCATGGTGATGCTGTGGCTTTTAGGCACTGGGGACATTTTCCCATGAGTTAGACTAGTACAGACAAGATGTGTATTGATGCCAGTCTAGGGACAGGAAGGACCCTGGTCAATCTTTCGGCACAAGGAATCCCAGTCTTATCTGTCTTGCTGAGAAAACCCCTGCCCTTCCTGAATGGCTCTTCATATTTTGTTGGGAATAGCAACAGAACGCGAGTTGTCAGATTGAAATCTCTGTGTGGTCCAAGTTCTAGGTGGTATGAAGAAGTCCACTCCCTCTCACTACATCCAGTGTCTGGCCTGTGAAGACTTACAGGCTAGTCAAGCAGGTAACCTCCTCTTCCTCTTTCACTCGTCCCCCTTCCGGGGAACAGAGGTGCCATTATTAGAGACTGTGGAAACTTCAGACCTCACTTCTGATCCCGGCTTGCCGCTTCATCAGATTGTGTGATCTTGGTCAGATCAGTATGTGTGCATGTACACCAGATTGCTTGTCTGCATAATGGGGGCATTTTAAAACAACGTCTGACCCCAGCCTTGAGAGCTAAATCACTTGGCCATTTAGATCCTCATCTGTCTGTTGCCATTATCTCAAACTCCCTCTCTGACCCCTTTATTTGGTTTCTTCTGTTCAATAATAACGGCATGTGTGTTGTTTTCCTTTGTGTGTGCAGTTTTCTTAATGCCCAATTACAGCTTATCTTCTGTTTATCTATCTTGGAAGGGTGAAGCCTGAGTCAAACATGCCAGAAGCGCTGACTACATCTCTAAGCAAATACTTTTGCCAGAGTTCATTCCCCCCATGTTAGAAACCGCAGTCACATAATGCAAGTCAGCCCTTGCACTGGAATGTTCGAGGCGGTGCAGCCAACCGTCTTTTCCCCCCGGGTTCCCTCGAGGGCTCACTGTAGCAGAACTCTGCCACCCAGAAGAACACTCTCAGAACGCTCACTGAGGGCAAGGAAATGTAGCGCCTCTGCCAGGGGAGTATACATCATTGCAAGAGTGGGGGTGCCAAACGGTCAAAAAGTCCTGCTACTTCCCCCCAAATGTAGTTCACACAATTCCATATGGTCTCATTCGCACCCACAAACTGCCCACCTCTGCCCCAATCTACCTCTTGGGTAACATTAGTGGCAGATGTCATTTTAACACATAACAAACAAAAAAACTGCAAATCATTACAGATGCAGGGAACTCATCTATTAGAGCCCTGTCCAGGCGCTCTGGGGCAAAATGCATGCAACCCTCCTAATTATTATATGGATTACACCAACAGAAGTGACTTCACAGAAAAGGACATCACATTAGTCTTTGATACTTGGAGGCACCATGGTAGTGACTTCTGAATACGTTGCTGTAAATAAGCCAAGTGGCAAATAACTGTGTGGTTCAAAATACCTACATTGCACGATTGTTATTTATGGAGCAACTCTATAGACAGTCTTTTTTAAAATAACAACATGATATATTAACATACGCTCTGAAGTAAAACACTTACAGAGTAAAACACTTACAGAGCTGCAGTTCTGCCCAGGATCACACACTTTGGTTAAATGGTGGAACTGGGATGTGGACAATCTAAGCAACTGAGCACATCTTCCCAGGTTTAGTTGATATAGATATTTATTAAAGTTTCTCTTTGCATTACATGTGCTTAAATAATACTTTATTTGTAGCAATGCCTTGGAAGCAAAGCACATTACATAATAAACTAGCCTTTCATAATTAGCTTTACATTATATACATCCTCATAGAAATATGTTGAGCAGAAGAGTATGGCTTTAGTTGTATTTTCCCCATCCTGCATGCAAAGTCACAATAGCATCATGCAGATTAATGTGAGCCTAACAAATCCCCCTTGGGTAAAACCATAGTAATTATTTCATTTGGGTATTAAGCATGCATTATGGAAGAAGAAAAAACAAAAATAAATAAATAAAGCATCCAACATTATGCACCCTTTCCTTCTCACTGCTGATCACTCCCTTTCATGCACATGTTTAAAGGGACAAAAGTTCCTGCTAATAGTTCCCCCTCCCATCAGTGCCTGATGGCTAACATTGAAATACTTTGTTGACACAGAGCAACGTGAGAGCCCCTCGGCTGCTGCCTGCATGGAGCTCCTTGGGACATTGTCCAGGCAGCAGGACCCCTGTCCCGTTCAGAAAGGGTAAGGTGCTGCCGGACAATGTGCCTGCTGAGCAGGAATTGCTCAGCACACATTGTCCTCCTCATTGAGGTGCCGCCAAACGGGGAGGTGTCCCACTGATAAAAGTCCCCCGTTCAGGCTCTCAAAAAGTCTCTGGAGGGCAGCTTGCCACCACTGCCCCTCCAGCCCCTGCTCGGTACGCCACTGGCCTCTGCCCACACTTTCCAGGCACCAGTTGGCAACTCATGAAGCAGCTCAGATTACCCACTGGGCACTGATTTTCCACTGACTAAGAAATAGTGCTTGTTTATTCTTCGGTAAGGAGTCAGGCTTACAAAATGGTGTTCCCAGTAGCAACCGGTGAGTAACGCGCTAGCAGCTCTGGACTAGGCCAAGCTGCATTGCTGAATAATTCCTTTCTAAATTTACGACCGAACGGTCATGTTCTAACCAATCATGGCAGGGGTCATGCATCTGACTTTAAAGCTGGCCATGCAGTGGTTTCAAAGGCCCAATGTCATTGTGAGCAGCTTCACCCAGTCCTAAGAGTTGAGCCATCAACCCTTTGCATCCTGGGACTTGTAGTTTTCTGTTTGTCTTGTAAAGATGGGTCTAGGTGTCTCAGCCTGTAAAGTGCTATTTGCTTAACCTTCTCGGCCAAATAAGGGTGATTCTAATATCATGGATCTATCTGATTACCTGCTCCCCTGGGTCCTTGTGAAGTAAGATAGTGTCCTGGGAGGCACACACTGCCAGGATTCAGCGTGGACTTATTCCCACACTAAAAGGTATTATGAAACATGTGCAGTTATATTAAAACACTGGTTTCCCCTCGTACATTCAGGTTACTTGTATAATAATAATTTAGCATGTATATAGCACTACGAACCCTCAGGCATCTGAGCGCTGCTTATCATTACCCATGGCTGTGGTGCTCATTTATCGACCTCCGGAAGGATGAAAGGCTGAGTTTGTCAGGGCCGGGATTCGAACCTGCATCAGCAGGCTCTGCACGGATGTCACTCTGCTGTGCTATCGGACCAGCATGCAGTTTCCACATCTATGCAGGTCCTGTTAAGCCGAAAGCCCCAGGGAAAGGTCAATGCTCACTGTTATGGACTCGGAAGACACCATTTTATCTGGAAACCCCCTGAGGGACTTCATGTGGCTTCACCCACGGGTATCTAAAATCTAAATCTTTCCCCAAATGTTCCAGGGCTGAGGTTGGAATAGTGAATGAGCTCTTCCTGGAATGTTTAGTAGGGATGGACTAACATACCTCCTCTGTTATTCATTTACTTTTCGGTCTTCAGTTTTACAAACAGTGTAAAGGTTGGCAGTGATATTCCTCTGGGGGTTCTACGTCTCCAGGGGCACAAGTCAGAGACCACTAAGGCATTGTGTGGAAGCCTAATATGCCAAAACCGTAGTCGCGGTGGATAAAAGCTGGTTTTGCCCCTACCCCTGGGTCTTCATCCCTATTAGTAGCTTGGTGAAACTGGAGGTGCCACCTTTTATCTTTGTGTGCACCAAAATGCTGTGCAGCTGCCCCGGTGTTGCTACGGCTGAAACAAGATCTGGGGCTAGGCTATTGTCAGGGCTGTCGGGATTCGGGGCTAGCTGGCCTTTTAGTTGCAGGCCCTGAGCTTCTATCCGGGGCTACAACCAAAAGACCTGGGACTATAGCCCTCTATGTCCCCCCTCTAGAAACTCCTCTGACAGCTGGCAAGAGGACATGAAACCTGAGGTTCAAACAAGCAGTGATATCACATTCAAAGATGGCGGCCATAATATGCACATGCAGTAGCCACGGTGGAAAGAAGGTTGTCTTAACTTTTTAATGTTATGGTCTAACAGTGCAGAAGACTTAACACCTGAGGGAGGTAGGTGGGTGTGGCTATCAAGTGTGGCTAAAAAGGGAGGAAGGGGCACAAGAGGCCCCGTGAAGATGTCATTTACCAAGATCCTTGAAATGCAAACTACTTCAAGAACTATTAAGAGCAAGTCAAAGATCCTGATTGGCCGCTGAGGATCCAGTGTTTGACCCCAGGTGACAAAGGTCAGTATTAATGCATTTTTTCCAAGCGCTGCCTGGCTTCTCGCACTATTGGAATCTCGCAGGGCATACGCCCGCTTCTCCTACATTATTGTTTCACTCCCTTGCATGGCCTCATGATTACGGCAGCTGTACCCTGTTTCAGCAACAGCACCATTTAGGTGTAATGAAATACATTGGCGCAAAACAGAACCTTTAAAAACAAAGCATCCCGTGTATCTGAGCACATTTTATGCAGCATAAGCGACATGCAGCACACATAGAGGGCCCTGCACAGAAAGCCCACCCCCACACGCACTTTCGGCCGAAGTACCTGTCAACCATTTCCCGAAATTCCGCTTATAAATCACATCACTTGAACCGTCCTAAAAGGTGCACCATCCTTTAACGTCCTTCCTCGCTACCAGAAAGCTAGCCAATAACACATACACCAAGGATGCGCTTTTCATTTGCATTAGCTAGAGAAATGCACAGGTGAAGGTATTCAATAACGCGACCTAGACATTGCATACATGTGTACCAGGAACCCGTTTCCTCCTCTAATGTAGTATTACATGTCTCACACATTCCACAGTTACACACACACACGTGAACATGCATCACTTTGAACTGTACACAACCAAAGACAAACACTTCTATCCATGTTTGGAGGACAAAAACACCGGTGTGGAAGTAGTGTTTCATGCCTCCGAACTCATGCTTTAAAACATGATTTGGATGTGCACCGACCATTGACTTTAGTAAGTATTCTACTGGACCCCGTCTGAAAAAAGGCTATTTTGCTCCTGCCGAACACTTTGTATTCTGGATTGAAAGCAGGGCAATCAAACAGAGAGGCACACGCGGAATGCATTAAACCTCGCCGGACTTCATCCCTGGTTACATTTCAGACTAAAGTGCATACATTTGTGAATTTGAGAGGGGCGAGCAAGGTTTGTTCCGATGGCAAATGCCTATATGGAAGCTTTAAGAATTCAGCACTGGTGATGGCCACCAATAGGCCAGGGGTGGTCAGTTATATGCCACAGTAACATGACCCGCACTGAAGAGGCCCCTCACAGGAACCCATTTTGCCAGGGGCAAGGGGGGGCAGAGAGATAGGTGTGTCTCTGAGACATAGTTAGGTTTCCTCTGCAGGACAGTCTGCCATGGGGCTACAGAGAGATCAGTGTTTGTATGGGACATAGAGAGGGTTGCTCTGCAGGCCAGTCTGCCAGAGGTGGGGGTGACAGAGAGATAGGTGTGTCTGGGACATAGTCAGGTGTCCTCTGCAGGCCGGTCTGCCAGAGGTGAGGGGGCAGAGAGATAGGTGTGTGCCTGGGACATAGAGAGGGTTGCTTTGCATGCCAGTCTGCCAGAGGTGAGGGGGGGCAGATAGAGATAGTCTCTGAGACATAGTTAGGTGTCCGCTGCAGGCCAGTCTGCCAGAGGGGGCGCAGAGAGATTGGTGTTTGTATGGGGAAAAGAGAGATTTCCTCTGCAGGCCAATCTGCCAGAGGGGCTAAACTGAGATAGATGTTTGTATGGGACATAGAGAGTTGTGCTCTGTTGGTGAACTTAGTAGGAGCGGTGGGATTCTTGGAAGTCAGAAGACTCCCAACGAATGTGCTGCCCCTTCTAGATCAGTAGGACTGGGGACCATTCCAAAACATGTCAGACAGGGAAAGAGTTGGACAACCTTTCTCAACCCATATTGGCATCTTGGGGGAACTTACCTATTGGGAAATCTCTTGAATAGTATGTTAGGCCAGTCTGCCCCAACAGGAACAGCGTTAGAGATGAGAGTCCCTTTCTGAGTGGGCAGAGAGAGATAGAGGGCACTGTATCTGCTCTGGGCTGTAGGCTTGAATAGTGAGAGACAGAGAAAAATCCACAGCACGTTGCACCTTGTAGTGTGGCAGGAAAAGGGGGGTTAGTACATGTGCATTGTGATTTGGTGGAAGTGAGCGAGTGCCCAACAGCCAAGTGCCTTCTTCCAGCTTGTGCTGTTTGGACAGATTCAGTCACATGTCAGGTTTTCCTACACGTGTTTACCCCTATCCCTCCCTATCATCCTTTGTGGAAGAATCCGCCCATTTGCTTGGCCTATGAGAGGGAAGGGGATTGAAATCGCTTATACATGGTATTTTGAGCGGCTAGGAATATTCGAAACTCAGTTTCCACCTAAGCTACCTTGCAACTCGAAAGAGATTTTGATGTATGTAATTTGCATTGTTGACATTCCCAATATTGATTTTGTTCATAGCAACCTAGCACTTGGCATTCGCGAAGCTTGCTACTTTGAGCAACACTGGTTTGACAGATGCAACAGCTTTCCATATATTTGAACCCTGCTTGTTTATTAATCTGCTCTTTTCTGGTTTGTAGGCATTTGAACCTGTAGGCCCTTTAAGCGAGGTAGAACTATATGGGATGGATGGGGATGCAGATTTTACCCTTACCCCAATTATAAGACTGACTCAGGAAGCTGACAAAAGTTCGCTGTTTTAATTGCAATTGTCTAAAACAGGGAGTTACAACGGACATCAACAGATGTTGCACAAGCATTCTCAATGTTTCACATGAAAAAACACATATTTATAACAAAAATTAGTCATCAGTGACATCATACTACGTGGCAAAATAAGAAAACCTACTTGGAGTTGTGATAGGATTATGGGAAACATCTAAGTATACTTTCTATGGGGGTTAGGATTATGATTGGATCCCTAGAGTAAGGTGGACAACTATGCCCTCTCCTAGTGCAAGCCATCTTCGCCGTCATAAAATACACAACTTTTCATTGATTTCAAACTATAGGGCTATTTACTACGTGGCCCTCTATAATTGGTTGGCACACGTCTACCCTTCTGGAATATTCCACTCGCTATCAGCACGCAAGCTGGTACCCCAGGTGCTTGTGGGTGGACTTGACCATGCCTCCCCACCCAATTAGTCCATCATCCATCATCACTCCTGCTGTCTGGCATTCTAGTTGTCTTTGAACTCGGCCTTGAAAGTATCACTACGGCTGAGAAGAGAAGGGAGTGTGACCATGGTCTTATCTTCAAGCCTCCGCATAGCTTGCCCAAAGCCTATTTTAATCTAGACCATGTGACAGGAGACCGTGTTTGAGCTCTTTTGTTCATATTTAACACTATTAAATGAAGAAAACCTGGCACTTCTAGTGTTTTTCCTTTACAGCTCAATAGGAGCTCTATTTGCTTTTCACGTTCATTGCATCTTCTTGAATAGATAACCAGTTTCTTGGCTACCCAGACCCTTGACACTGGGCCAGACAAGACTTGTCAATTCTTTCTTCATTGGCAGCTGTTTTCTTCTACTGCGCCACATTTTCAGCCTTTCTGTTCATGGGATCCTAGTTTGCTAAAACACGACCTGGAACATCCAGATTCTATATACATATATATATATATATTGTCGGCATCGCCTGCAGTCTATTCACTACGTATAGCCAGCCTTCATGATTACTTAGTCTACTTGCGTTTCAGCATCTGTACAATTATAAAATGGCTTGCATTTTCTTCAGTGCTCTTCGCACGTGCAATCTTCATTCCCACACATGAAATGTTACTCGACTCTTCACTTTGTCATCAGATTCTATAGGGTATATGTACTTTCTTTTGCGGCATATCTTCTAGGTCCGTCATTTCTACTTCATTTTTCGTCACCAGTCTCTTGCCTTTGTCAATTCACACTTCTTCAAGAACCTCTTTTAAGAGACTGTCATTTCTCTATGGGTAACATAACAGAGGGCTTTCTTAATGGATACCTTGCTTCAAAGATCCTTCATGGTATAGGTCCCATTATCGGCGTTGTGCATGTTGCAATTTCTGACTTCCAACATATAGGCAAAATGGGGGCGGGACTTCCGGTAGAGGCATTTGGCTCCTCCTCTACATGTTCATTACAGGTGTTATGTTGATTATAATAAAATAAATAAAACATGAGAAGAAACTTAAAATAGTATTTTTTGAAAGTCTGTTTTTAAACAAATTAGTAATTAAATAAAACTATTCAGTTTTATAATTGGCTTTGGCCGAAAACTTTACAGACTATCCCATATTCAGCTGAATGCTAAATATGATATTCAGTACAACCCTATCTTGAACTGACCCTGGCATGCAATGGGCATAAGAGAATGTGTTTTTTTTTCTGCTCATTTGAAAACACCTGCCATTTGTTAATTTGGGATTCACTTTAGAATGCAGAGAAACTCACCCTTTCTTGAATAGATGTGCAAAGGGGGTGTATATGATGCACACCTTCCAATGCTTTTGTGGATGCTGTGACCTTTTTTGGAACCAGAGTACTGTGGCAAACCAGAAGAAGGAGTCAGACTAAGTAATATCGTATTCACAGGGTGTTTATTCAAAATAAAAATAAAATGCCTATCTAAACCTACAGCTATGAGGGGACTTCCCTGCCTAATAAACTGAAAGTAAGGGGGCTCATCAAAGTACAAAAGAAATAATCCTTAGTCCAAAGCCTATTAGCTAACTGGCCCTACCACTTAGGAAACATCTAACAACAGGGAGACCGGAGTAATGGCCTCAGTCCTTGGCTTCTGCCTGGCCCAATCACTTGGACTCCTTTTCCAAGAAGAAGGTTTTAAATGTTAATCAATTTCTCATAGAGCAGCCCTCAGCCTCTCTGCCAATTCCCAATGCCGCGTTTTTATGCCTTTGCATATACTTCATACAGTTTCCTTTTCCTCATGAAAGACAAGGTTTTCTTAACACAACTCCACCATTTCTCGCTTGGTGCTTGACAGTGTCCTTGTCTCTTGTTTTTAAACACTGGAACCCTCCAGGTTCTCTCTCCGTCCAGTTTTGTTCACTATCTTTCTGTTTCCCGGACTCCCCAAATTTCCTATGGCCTTCTGACATATGCCCATTCAGGTTTTCCTGGCTCCCGTAACACTTGTGGCTTCTCCAGCTTTGAGTGTCAATGTCTTTCAGTTCCCTGGGGCTCCCCAAAGCCCTCTGGCCCTCTCAGAGAATTGCCTTAACAGGGCCCTGGCAGAGCATCTGCCGTTTGGGTTTTCTTTGCTCCTGTAACCCATATGGCTTTCCCAGCCTCTTGTATCATTGTTCACCCCTCTCAATGGTGTCACCTCCACTGGGGCGTTCACTTCCCTTCGACTGCTCGGCAACTAATGCACTTCTGGAGTTTGGGGACCCGATCACTTTGCTGCTGTTATGTCTCGGCGTTGGATAATGGGCTCCAGGCCCACAACAGCTTCGGTAGGGTCGCGCTACCAGGCGAGACAGTTGCTTTACCGTCTCCTTCTCTCTCCCAACCTTGGCTTCTCAGTCAGTCAGGACCCCCACCATCATGCATCACGCTAGCAATTTGCTTGCTCTCCACGCTACTGCCGGCTCCACAGACTAGCGTGGCTCCGTCCCTCCAACGTCTTCCCTTCAGAGAGTCGCCTCTGTGTAGGATTCTTTCTCCTCCATTCAAGGCTCCTGTCTTTTTTGTATGTCATTGCAAACAAAAGGGGTGTGGCACTCCTCTTTAACTGTGGAGTTCCGGCAGTATCCAGCATTACCTGAAGCCAAAGAGATATAAGAAATGTCACTATTTGGTGAATCCCAAACAGGGTTAACAACAGTCTTTCAGATTCCCATGTACGCAGACAATGTCCTCTGGACTGGGAGGGCCTTACTGGAATGGAGTCCTTGTCCCCAAGAGAGGAGTCAAACCCATTGAGGTCCCACTTGCCCATACCCCTAGGTAGGGTCGTGCTGAGCGGGCTCACCTCCCAAGCCTCAAAGGGGGAGGCTCCCCCGTGGGGAGAAGGGGAGAATTGCTGAGATTACTCACAGCACAAAACACATTGCCTCATATCAATGAGTGCTTACGTTCCACTTTGCCAAGGACATAGATGGCATCAGGATAGTGTATGTATGAGATCCCGAAATGGTGCACGGTGGCAAGGAAGCGCTGCACCGCTACTGCACAATCTCCCCACTGGAATCCGCTCAGCTGACCTGTTGCACAGCATCTTTTCCATTCACTGGGTCCACAATCTCACATATTTGACTCAACATTCTGTTAAAATGTCATTCCGGTGCAGCATGTGTAATAAATCCCAGTGAGTAGTGGGAGGAGGTGGTGTCGGGGCTGGTGGGAGATCTGGAACAGTTTGCCTCCAAGTTAGTCCCACTTTTTAGTCCATTTGACTTTGCAGCCGGAAAAGATGGCTGTGAGTGGCGAATAATCGGAATTCCTGCATTCATTTCTTGGAAGGTCACCAGTGTTGAAATCCTCACTCCCTTTTTATGACAGTCTTGAACAGAAACATTTGTCGAGTTGGGACTAGTTACAACACCGCGTGCTGTTTAATCTCTCTAGTATTTCTAGAAAGGAATGCGTACCCCTTTCGCAGACACAGGCCCTCAGCGCCCTCCCAAGAAAGTAAACAAATACCTTTAGTGCAGTGATACCTTTTTAGGCTGATCCATCCTTTGAGTAAAAATATTGTTGGGGGGTCGGGGTCGCCAGGTGACATAGCTTCTTATGTTTTCTATTGAAAGCAGTCACCATACTCCCTTTTTGAAGAGGCTTTCGTCCCTCCTGTCCATCCTTTGGCCCCTCTAGGGAGGCCAGCTCCACAGTTTGAAGGCCGCTGCTTAGTGTAAAAGCAGTGGTGTCCACAAACTTCCCGTACAAATAATTCATACTCCACTGAGCTGCCTCCATCCCAGCTGCTCCTTGGACGGCAGCGCTGTACACTAGCTGGAGTCCGGTGAGCCTTTGGCGGTACTAAATGTCTTTAACACATGGATGTCATTATTGGTCTCCACTGAGCCGTTCAGAATGCTCGGAATGCAGTCAATAACAACAGTTATTGACCGCAATCCGATCTTTCTGATTTGCAAGGCAGACAGGGAAATATCTATTTGCCTGCATTAAATAAACAGAAACACAATTTCCCAGCAGGATTTCGCTCATCAATGCATTCCCTCTCCACAAGTATATTATTTGCATCTTCAAAATGACAGAAAATAAACCTTTTAATGCAACAAAGAGAAACTTAAAAAATAGAAAAAAATGTTCAGTGGAGAAATGTTTAGCATTTACATTGCAGCCAATGCGTGCTCATGTCAGAACCGGTCCAGGTCAACCAATCGTGATATGAAAATGCTTTCCTCTTAAAAAAACAATCTTCTTGTTAAAATACAACAACATAAACTGTATTTATTTTACTAAAATGTGTACTTTATTTACTTTTCTCACTAATAAATTAGGTTTTTTACTTTATCATCCCAAATCCAAAACCTATATTTCTATCAACACAATGTACTGAAACCCTTGTGGAGCTCAAGAAGGGCAATTATCGCTTGGGATAATGACCCTTCGCCCAAATTATGGCCCTCATCTTTTCCATAGGCCATAACTTTGCAGCAGATCGTTATCACGGGTCTATAACCCACGTTTATTTCCATGTGGGGGAGGAAAATGGAAGCAACCCGAAGGTTGTTTAAGTCCAGATCATGGGACCATTGGCTATGTCTGTAGAGCTGTGGATTCTGATGCTATGCAGAGGAGGGAAGAACTCCACTGCAACCGGTTCCTTTTAAGCGCAGGGGCCAGGGTATGTCTATCTACATCGTGCATGCTTGGGCACAAAAGGTGTGTAGACAGCCCCAGCTCAGGTTGGCAATCAGCAAGCATGCAGGTGTGGAAGCCCAGTGGGATGCTATCGTAGACCGCCCACACCACGCGCAGCGTCTTGGAGTCCATTTCACTCAGCAATTAGGTTTTTTTCTGGAAAGAAAACAAGCTTTTATTTTGTATTGTTTATACAGGTCAGCACTGGGAACTGTGAAGCTCCATCAGAGGTCCCTGAAAGATGGCAATTTCTTCGACACAGGGAATCTTTTACTGCACAAGGTCAACAGATGTTGCTCAGAAAGACGCCTGGAGCCGTGCCACTACTTCAGAGGCCCCACGGGATCTTGCGAAATCGGGGCATGGTGGAATTAGGACACAGCCTTGTTCCACGATAGAAGGGACACTTTTCCTTGGAGATCGAGGCAAAGGAGAATATTTTGCCATTCTCAGCATTCGGTTTTAATCATCATCACCAATGAATAACATTAAAAATAAACATTTCTTTTCTCCTCTAGGAACATAGGGGTAACGTGATCTCTGCGTCCATTTGCTTAAAAGATGTGCAGCTTTGTTGGGGTTTACTTCCGCACAGTTCGCAGATGTGTGTGCAAATAACACACTCGCCATTCAATCCCAACACATCTGGGACCATCCTTCGTTTAACTGTGCAAGCCTTTCTCATACTCTGTCTGCCACTCAGTGTGCTCTCTCCCCGTCTATCAGTCTCTGTCAGTGTCAATCTCAGTCAGTCTATTTCACTCTCCTCCTCTATCAGTGCAAGTTTTAGGGTTCTCCCACTCATTGTAAGTGTAGTCTCCGTGCCATGTTCTGTTCCTGTTAATATCAGTCACTCCCACAGTAAGTGTTAGTTTCCCTCAGTATCAGTCTCTGTCAATGACAGTCTCTTTGTGTCAATCTTTCAGTGTTATTCACTGTCAGTGCTAGTCAGTGTCAGTGTTTATCTCTGTGATTCTAGATCAGCATGGTGTCAGTCTGTCATTCTCTGTCAGTGTCAGCCTCTGACATCGTTTTCATCATTGTATCTACCAGTGTCATTTAGGCCCTGTGCATGTAATTATTCCCCCTTTAAGACTGTCAATCTCCCTGGCAATGCCATGCTCTGTCAAACTCTGCCGGCGTCAATCTATGTCAGTGCCAATCAGTCGATATCAGTCTCAGCCTCTTGCAGTGCCAGTCGCTCCCATTGTCAGTGTCAGTCTCTCTGTTGGCCTCTGTCACTGTCGGTCACACTCGGAATGCATGTCAGTCATTCTGAGTCAGCCAGCATCGGTCTCTATGATTCTCGCCCTCTCTATATGGTCAGTGTATCTGTCTTGTCTCTAGCAATGTCAGTCTCCCTTAATCTATCTCTGGCAGTACCTTTGTAACTCTGTCTCCCACTCTGCCATTCTCCCCTTCTTTTCCCATGTGTGTTTATCAATATCAAGTATAACGTCTTATTAATATTAATGTTATTCTATGTTTTGTTCCTTATTAGGTTATTAGGATAATGGTACTTATTTATGTTTTGTATTGATCTTTATTATTAATTTTGATCAATATTGTTTCGTATTTTTTGTTATTCCTAAATAGGATTCTTGTTGTATTTTATATTTCTATGTTTAACCTTGATAATTACTTTTGATTAATGTAAATTTCAATGTGTGATCTTATATGTTGTGCCAATAGTGTTCTTTTATTGTTGCTCTATTGATTTTGTTCATTATTAATTGTATTTGTTATTAGCTTTGCTATTTAATTATATATTACAGTTATTAGGAATACTATTTTATGTCTTAATTATTGATATGGTTGATCTATTTCTTTGCGTGGACCACTAGGTCTGCAGGGCCTACCTTCGCCTCATGGTATTGGAAAAAGTAACACGTTGTCTTCTCTCACTTGTTATGTCACTGCTATTGAGAGACGCCATTGCTGGGGTCTTCATGGTCTCCAGGCCCTGTGACCGGTCTGAAAGAGTTAGGTGGGCTTGTTGAGTGCGGGGGATGCAAGATAGCTTTGCTGTTGTGGTGATGCGAGCAGAACAGAAGTACAGTGAGCCCCGTATGTGGGCGAGTCTCTATGTGTTCTGTGTCAGGAGCATCACAGCGTTTGTCCCCGGAGAGGAAACCTTGTGTTCCCGCAGTACTAGGGCGCAGTGGCCAGGACTTGGTATCTGAGTTGGTTGTTGATGTGATATCTGTTGTTTGCCATCTGCTAAGAGGGTTAATAAGTAGCCACGTGAGGGACTTGGTTGGATTGTGTGCAATGTTTTTGAGCGTGGAAGTGAGTATTTAGTGGGCATGGTTAGCATAGGCTGAGGTGAGACATTAGAGAGTGGATGCGGTTGCATTGCCCCAATTGAGTACATGGCCATGTGCCAGCCACATTGTGGGGTGATATCTATAATATAGGACCTAGTTTGTTGGCCACTTTTGAAAGTAGAGAAGATATTAGGCAGTATGTGCTGCAGTGCCAGAGCAAGGATTGACTTCTGTAAGTAAAACGGGAGCAAAAAGTCACTTTGGGGCAGGATTACATTGGGGTGAAGAGGAGCCAGAATGGCTGTTTGGCAATGGTTCACCTCATCAGACTGTACTGTTGGCTCCCGTCCAAGTTGCTGGTCAGGGCAGAATCTGGAAGGGCCTCTGGTTGCATCATGGTGCTATCGCAACTTCCCGAAGCCAAGGCGATTGCGGATTATACAGATTCCAGTTAGCAGAGTCTTGTAGAGTTTGGTCGCCAGGCTTGAGAAGGCTGACTCACGGTGTTGCTGTCTGGTGTACCGTGTGATCTCTAGTAGCACATCATCGCTGGATCTCAGCATCCTCTGTAGGTTGCAATGGATGTTCTCTGGTAGCAAATCATCTCTGGATCTCAGCATCCCCCGTAGGTTGCAATGGATGCTCTCTGGTAGAGCATCATCGCTGGATCTCAGGATCCTCAGTAGGTTGCAATGGAGGCTCTCTGGTAGCACATCACCACTGGATCTCAGCATCCTCTGTAGGTTGCAATGGAGGCTCCCTGGTAGCACATCACCACTGGATCTCAGCATCCTCTGTAGGTTGCATTGGAGGCTCTCTGGTAGAGCATCATCGCTGGATCTCAGGATCCTCTGTAGGTTGCAATGGATGCTCTCTGGTAGCACATCACCGCTGGATCTCAGAATCCTCTGTAGGTTGCAATGGAGGCTCTCTGGTAGAGCATCATCGCTGGATCTCAGAAATCTCTGTAGGTTGCAATGGATTCTCTCTGGTAGCACATCCCCACTGGATCTCAGAATCCTCTGTAGGTTGCAATGGATGCTCTCTGGTAGCACATCACCTCTGGATCTCAGCATCCTCTGTAGGTTGCAATGGAGGCTCTCTGGTAGAGCATCATCGCTGGATCTCAGCATCCTCTGTAGGTTGCAATGGAGGCTCTCTGGTAGAGCATCACCACTGGATCTCAGCATCCTCTGTAGGTTGCAATGGATGCTCTCTGGTAGCACATCACCGCTGGATCTCAGGATCCTCTGTAGGTTGCAATGGATGCTCTATGGTAGCCCATCATCGCTGGATCTCAGCATCCTCTGTAGGTTGCAATGGAGGCTCTCTGGTAGCACATCACCGCTGGATCTCAGAATCCTCTGTAGGTTGCAATGGATGCTATTTTCTTGGCTGAAGTATTTTCTTGTTTGACCAGTCGCCATTAGAGTGCTCTGAACACCAGTGTTATGTGTTCCCTCCTGTTGAGTCCGAGTAGTAGTCTTGCTGCCCTCTGTCTTATTTTCCTTCATGAGCTCCTTGACAGGTGAAGTGGAGAGGGAAAAAATGCACACAGGAAACTGTGAGCCTTGATATTGTTGTTGGCATAGTTGCTTCTTAATCAATCCAGCGACATGACAGATGGTTTTGTTTGTGTGAGAAGGAGTATGGCATTAGCCTCCTGACTAAGAAACAAGGGTAGAATTATTCCCTCATGAAGGTTTGCTTTACTTTGCGGTTTGAGGGTAAGCCATTCTCCGTATGGATCCCAAGGCTTGTGATCATTGTTGAGGTTTTTAAGCATGTTCCTATTACCATAGCCCTGAGTGCTGGTGGTTCTGGTCCAGCATCGGGAGAAGTTATCATGATTTCTGCCTTGTCCAATTTAGGTTTTAATTTTTTGTGTTCTCGTTACTGGTCATTTTGAAAATGATTTGTGCATCGTCTGTGTTGTTGTGGAAGTTGAAACCAAGTGTCTAATGAGCCTCACACGTGGGGCCATGTATACATTGAAACATAAGATGATAGACTCAATCCTGAAGGGGCAATTGTGTTATTTTGTGGATGTTGGATCTGGAAGGAGGAAGGCGGTCATTTCATGTGTTGTGAAGATGGGCATTTTTTCAGTTTCCCTTTTAATGATCCGAGCTGTGTGCTGTTGAATACTGCTGAGATATATAATACTACAAGGGCTGTGGTGATATTAGCATCTGCAACGAATTTAAGGTCATTCCAAATAGATTTGAGAGTAGAGTCTTTTTGACTGTATAGGACGTTGTTGGCCTCCATGTGTGTTCCTGGAGTTCCATTATGTGCATAGCTTACTAGCAATGTAGCTATCTACAGTGCATTGGAGATTGGTCTGTAGTTAATGGGGTTGTCAACATTTTAAGTGGTGTTTTCTAGGACTGCTTTAACGTAGGTTGCCTCAAACTAGCATTGTCCATTTCCCTTTTCCGGAGAATTGGCCATAAGCTTGCAGAAATACAGCGTTGGAATTTCTTTAGTAAAGATGTCTTTATGGATGTCTTGGTTGACTGGAACGTGGTTGTTATTTGGTTGCTACTGGTAAGATCAGGAAGTTGATTATGTTGTCGGGGCTAGGGACAGTGGCTGTCGTCTCATGGGATTTTCCTAATGTCGGCGAGTCTGCAGCTTTTTCTAGCTTGGAACCAGTTTTGGATGAGATTGTTCTAGCTGCAATTTGTAGACATAGATCATCATCACCTTCTTACCTGATCCCTCTGTCTCTTCTTCAATCTCTTCCAACTGATTCTGTTGTGCTCTTCACTGTCGATCTTCTCCATTCCTTTACGAGCAATGTGATTGTAGCTTCACTGAAACATGCAATGGTGAAGCCACTCTTCAAGAAGCCAGAACTGGATCCTCTGTCTCCGGCCAGTTACCGTCCTATCTCTCTTTTGCCTGCTATTAAGAAATTGATGGAAACTATTGTTTCCCACCAACTTTTCAGGTTTCTTGAAGAAAATGGGAGCTTGCATCCATTTGAATCTGGGTTCAGGCCACTTACGGGGATGGAATTGGTAATTATATCAATGTTGGGGGACCTTGCCCTACTTCAGGAACACCGAGAGGTCAGACTTTTGATTCTCCTGGACCTCTCTGTGGCATTTGATACCATCGATCCCAAGATTCTTTTGCAGTGACTGGAACAAGCAGGTTTGTCGGGTACAGTGTTGGCTTGATTTTCTTCTTTCTTGTTGGATCAAATGCAGACTGTTTAACCGCCTTGTGTGGTGTTCCACAAGGTTCATCTCTATTCATGTTACTTTTTAATTCATATTTGCAGCAGCTGGCTGACCTCATTGCCTCATCTGGCGTTTTTTTTTTCAATACGCCAACGACACACAGTTCATTTTTAGGCTTCACTTTCCGGCAACAGAACCTGCCACTAAGCTTAAATCCTGCCCATCGGAGATTGGCCAGTGGATGACTCAAAATTGGTTGAGGCTAAAGGTGAGAAAGCTGAGATTCTGGTAGTCGGTCTGCTGAATGCTCATTCTTTCTGGTACTCTGATTTCTAGCCGAATCCTTGGGATCCTGTCCAGTCCTTAGACCCTCTGTTAAATGTGTAAGGGTGAAGCTTCTCGCCTCTGGTTCTAGAGAAGGGCCGATTGCAGTGATCTGTAATGCAGTTTTTTTTTTTTTACTGAGACTTCTGAAGAAAGTGCTCCTGTTTGTCCCCATGCAGCTCCAGGCAACAGTAGTCACAGCCTCTATAATGGGAGTGTTATGCAAATTCGGCAGCACATTTGGCATTGTATGCTCCGAGATGGTCTTCTGCATCGCTTTTATTGGCCAGGCTTCATTGGCTTCCGGTGAGAAGTTGCATACAGTTTAGGGCACTGTACATTGCACACAAAGCTTTTTCTCTCACCGAACTGACTTTTCTTCAGTTGAAATGTACTTGTTACAGGAATCTTCACCCCTATGCGCGCTGCCTCTGCTAATTTGCTGCAAGGCCATGCCTTAGTAAAAACCAAGCAGGGGGGGCGCTCCTTCTCGGTTTTGGCTTCTACACTGTGGAAATCACTGCCTGTATATTTGCGGAAGGTTCCGGATCACCCGTGTTTTTGGAAGGCTCTGAAGACCGTCTTGTTTTGAGGAGGTTTTCTGGCCCTTCTGGCGCTTTCCTGCATCTGGATGTCTAGCGCCCAGATGCCTTTTTGCCCTTGGTTGTGCTTAATACATTCTTTTACATTACATTACAATGGGTAGAGTATCATTTTTCTTTGACAATCTGTGCCGCGTCTATGGCCTGTTGGATTTTTGTTTAACTTACTTTAAAAGTGATTGGGGAGATCTTCACCCAGTTCCTGGGTCTGTGGGGGTGTTTCCTACAGTAGGGAGAGTTTCTCAGATTGGTGAGATCTTCAGCAAGTTCCTGGGTCTGTGGGGGTGTTTCCTACAGTAGGGAGAGTTTCTCAGATTGGTGAGATCTTCACCAAGTTCCTGGGTCTGTGGGGGTGTTTCCTACAGTAGGGAGAGTTTCTCAGATTGGTGAGATCTTCACCCAGTTCCTGGGTCTGTGGGGGTGTTTCCTACAGTAGGGAGAGTTTCTCAGATTGGTGAGATCTTCACCCAGTTCCTGGGTCTGTGGGGGTATTTCCTACAGTAGGGAGAGTTTCTCAGGTTGGTGAGATCTTCACCCAGTTCCTGGGTCTGTGGGGGTGTTTCCTACAACAGGTAGAGTTTCTCAGATTGGTAAGATCCTCGCCCAGTTCCTGGGTGTGTGGGGGAGTTTTCCTACAGTAAGGAGAGTTTCTCAGGTGTTTGATAATAGTGAACAAGCCTTCCTGTTTATGAGTTGCCATTCAGGGGAGTTTTTTGAAATGTGGCTCCTTGCTCTTTATTATGGCTGATATATAGTGTCTGAAATGTCGCTAATGTAATTGAAATGATTGATTAATTGATTAAAAATCTTTATATAGTGCCCCAAAACCAGGACAGATCTGCAGGCACTGGACATCAAACTGCCAGCAGAAGTAAAGATCCATCATCTGTTTTCTAAAAACGGTGCATTACCAAAGGTTTGAATCTGAGTTGGAAAATGGTTTCAAGTCTTGTCGGCCTAATCTTCAAGCGAACGTCGTCCTATGGAGAAACGTTCGAAGTGTGGACCACAAAGGAGTACATGCGAGGAGCTTCTCGCTGAGCGCATAGGGGTGCGCTGGACAAGACGGTCGCTCAAAGTCAAGTGGGACAGATTATGAAACATTTAAAGGCGAGATAAGCCAATTTCAGTTCTACACTGACCAAGGTATAGGGATCATGCTGGGAGGCTGGAGGTTGGGAGACTGGAATTCAGAAAGTTGGGAGAATTGAAACCAGAGTTCACCAGGGCTTACAACAACTGTTGGCACAGGAAAAGCAACACTTTCTTTAGTTGATTTAGTGGAAAGTGCTACTACCACTGATTCGAGAAGTGGTTTTAAGTGCATGGGCCACTAGAGATTAAAGGTAGGGAAAGAATGGTCAGAGGAAGAACTTGAATGGTCTGGAGGTGCTTCCTTTGCCCTCTGCCGAGTAAGATGATCTTAGTCTTAGACCCTCTCAGTTACAGATGCTCTTCTCCAGTTTAGCTTTTGAAAATATCTCAAACCTGGCACTTTCCATAGGTTTTGGTTGAACAATTTCATCAGCCATAGCTAGCATAGACAACACTGAATGGTCATGTGAGTTGTAGACAGGTTGGCTACCAAGAGGTCAACGATCTGGCAGGGGTTGAAGGCTGATGCCTTTCTCAGAAATCTGCAAACACGCCTGGGTATCAGCTGCATAGATATGATATGATAGGTTATTTATAACGCGCTTAATACCCAGAGGTTTCTAAGCGCGAACCCGGGGATCTAACCCGTGGTGCTCCGTGTCGTCTTGCTTCCAAGGCAAGCACGTTGCCCCTGAGCTATCCCCTGAGCTATCCTCCCAAGACAGAGGACTGTTTCACTACATGGAGAAGTGTGTATGTTTGTTTATTAATTTGTAGGGCACACCAAACCCTTAGTTAACTGGGTGCAGCAGAATACAAAGGATACTTATAGCTAAATTACATAATAAAAGACAGGTAGGGTAGGGTACAAACATACATTGTGAAATCAGGTGGTCAAGTGAGGTTCATATATACATAATTACAGAGTCAGAGTATAATACAAAGAGGAGATAGGTACAGCGGTACCAGCAGATGCAAGTTCCGAGGCTGGTGTAAATAGGTTAGTCATAATTGTCGGTGGATCGTAACCGGTTAAGGGTATTGCGTCTGAAGCTGTAGTAGGACTGATCTGTTCTAAGATCAAGTGGGAGTGCATTCCAATGCTGGGCAGCTTTAACCGGAAAACTGTTACCACCTGTTTTTTTTTTAACCTGAATCTAGGTATTTGTAAGAAATTGAAGTTAGCTGCTCTAGAGGGGCGGGTTGATGTTCTTCTGACTATTCTTTCCAGGGTGGGGCTGAATTGTTTAGACATTTGAAAGTTAATGAGACTGTTTTGAGGAGGTTCCTATCGCTAATTTTAAGCCAGTGATGGTCTCTTCTTGTATTTGATACATGTTCTCTGGTTGGTAAATTGAAGGGCGTTCTAAGGGCATTATTTTGCAGTGTCTGGGTTTTGTTTGTGATGTATTTATTGACTCCTAGATATAGGGCATTGCAATAGTCACGTTTAGATAATATTAGGGCATTAGCTAAGGTAATACAACTAGCTTGTGTTAGGAATGGCCTACATGATCTAATAAGTTTACAGGTATAGGCGGTGGATGAAGCCAGGAGGTTTACCTGCTTTCTCAATGTTAAGGTAGAGTCAAGGTAGAAGCCTAGCGTCTTCACTTCTTTGGCTACTGTAATTATGTTGCCATCGATGTTGAAGGCAGCGTAATTAGTGTCACTTTTTTTAGATTGGTGGCGGAGCCAAGAATCACGATATCTATCTTATTGTCATTCAGTCAGAGGCCATGAATTGCCATCCATGCCTGAATGATGATGTATATTTCATTTACCAAGGCCGTATCAGTGACGGAAATTGCCCGAAAGGGGAATGAGGATCTGGGTGTCATCTGCGTAGTTCATGTAGGTGACACCAGTCTGTCCGATTTGTCAAATAGGGGCTTGGTAAATATATTATACATAGTTGGCGAGACACAAGAGCCTTGTGGGACGCCACATGTTGTCTGGATTGGGTCTGCTGATGCCGAAGTAGAGTTCTTGCAGATGAAACCATGGAATAGATTTCTACGTTAAAGAGAACCAGAGAAAGGGGGAAACCAGATAGACATAAGAGGTAACCTCGGAAGGAAAAAGTTGTGAATCCTCCCATTTTGACTTTCTGTCAACTGTCTGTTAAAAAAGAGTGATTCCACTTGTATCAGTCGGATGAGTTGTGGTTACCATGTCAAGCATGACGAATTGAGTATAACTAAAAAAAATAGTGTTGCCACAGCCAACCGCTGCTAAGGTATCATCCCCAGTTCCACGTGCTGGGGACCAACAGACGGAACACTGGAGAGTCATAGCTGTTAGTCCAGATAAAGCTGCAAGGGGACACTCCTACCGTCGCCATTCATTTAGAGATGGGGGCTGGGGATCGATCTGAAATTGTCTGATGTTAGTGGGGGCAAAGAGGGTTTCCTAAGTGTCTCTCGGTGTAAATGGCAGTACACCACATCATGTAGGCTGTGCAATGTGGCATTGCTACAAGGGTAAGAAAAATATCTGCCCTCGAAGAGCAACTTTGCCCCACCAGCTGCCAAGGCATCTAAAGAAAGATTACCAATTGCACAGTATTCTATCTGCCCCCACTCATTAAAAACATGTTCTTGCCTATAAATATATTATTTTGTAAATATTAATCTGCAGAGATCGGCAGGTGATTGTAGCAAAACTACCCCCAGCTAAGCACTCAACCCAGGGGACTGCGACGTGCAGCTCTCCAGATGTGTTAGGCTATGACTCCCATGATCCCTTATCATTGGCTATGTTGGCTAGAGCTGGTTGCATGTATAGTCTAAAACATCTGGAGAGACAAAGTTTCAGACCTAGTCAGGTGGACTGTCAGTGGGCTAAGCACTTGATGCAGTCATTGTTTTTCAACTTGCTGGTCACAGGCTGAAATCCCAGGGGACTGGCTCCATCTTTCCAAAACGGATAAATCAAGTACTCCTAAGATCTGGTATTCACCGTACTACAAAATGGTGACATTTTGAAAGAGCAGAAATGTATCACGTGCCATCTTTATTGTCTAACAAGTTCTCAATACAAAGCATTTGCCAAGATACTTACTAAACACTGCCTGCCTGACTCAATTTAGAAAGGGATTTTCACCACGCCATTCTCTAGATTTCACTCAACCCAGTCTTCTAATTGGCCGTATAATCAGGCTGGCAGCAAATGCCTGTGTGCCCAAGCTTGTTTCCTGTTACAGTAGAAAATAACTCTTGTTTGACCCCCGTAGCCAAGAACTGATGGCTCGGCGCCAACGAATGAAGCTGGAGGAGTCTGTTTTCCCTTTTTTGCGATAATATGTCCTGAGCCACAGAATCGTGGCCCCTTCAACGTGGTGAAGCCTGAAGAGGAACCGTGTGCAGGAAGTTCCCTACTCTTATGGACTCCTTGCATGGAGGAGTGATGACGTCATAGGAGCAGTGAGGCTCGTGAGTGAAGGAGACCCCAGAACCAGATGGTGGACAGAGGAGGCAGGGTAAGGCCTGGGGCAGCCAATCAGCAAGAAGGCGTGCGGATGGTGTCATAATCTAGCAGCCAACAGGAGACTGCCATCTGAGAAAAAGAAAGGTACCTGGGAATCTCGGACATGGAGACTATGCTGACCAATGGCGCGTTCCAAAGAACGTGGGAGAGAGAAGGGCAATCCAGACAGGGCGTGGAGGAACATGGTGACTGGCACCCAAGGACCAGAAGGGAGTTGAGGGAAAGAGAGATGGCAAGGAAGAGACCGGCACAAGATGTAAGAGTGGAATCCGGGGCCAGACAAAAAAAGAATGGGGAGTAATAATCCATTCTGATGCACACTGGGAAATGAAGTCCAAAGAGCTAGCAATAAGTTAATAGAGGGGGAGGAGTCATTTCATGTGCACGCTGGTATGTGTAGTCTAAACTCTTGAAAAATTAAAAATGTTGCATGCTGGGAAGTGTGATCCAAAGACAGTTGCAGATTAAGAAAGACTGAACGTGTGCAGAGAATTTGAGGTGCACTATTGGGGGTGGGGTCCAAAGACCCCGATGCTATTGAAGGAAGATTGAAGGGGTGCAGTGTAATTTGGCTTGCATGCTGAAATGTGTGATCCAAAGAACCAGCAACCACCCACGAAAAAATGAGAGTGGAGAGCCATTTCAGTTGCAAAATTGGATTTGTGGTCAGAAGACTATATAGGGCTGGGTGAAATTGTCAAATTCTGTTGCAGAAGCGAAATCTCAAAGTTTTTAATCCGTTTCGGAAAAAAATGTCCATTTCGCCACCCATGTGTATCGAGAAGAGTGGCATGACGTTTCTCGTGTCATCTCGCGACCCGAAACGAGCCGTGCACATTTTTCATTCCACTGCGTGAACCTAGCACGAGTTGAACAGACTGGCACAAAGTCTCTATTGCCTCTGTGTGAACCTAGCACGAGTTGAACAGACTGGCACAAAGTCTCTATTGCCTCTGTGTGACCCTAGCACGAGTTGAACAGACTGGCACAAAGTCTCTATTGCCTCTGCGTGAACCTAGCACGATTTGAACAGACTGGCACAAAGTCTCTATTGCCTCTGCGTGAACCTAGCACGAGTTGAACAGACTGGCACAACGTCTCTATTGCCTCTGCGTGAACCTAGCACGAGTTGAACAGACTGGCACAAGTCTCTATTGCCTCTGCGTGAACCTAGCACGAATTGAACAGACTGGCACAAAGTCTCTGAGTTGAACAGACTGGCACAAAGTCTCTATTGCCTCTGTGTGAACCTAGTACGAATCAAAAGCAGTGGCACAACATTTCTTGTGCCTCTGTGCAAAATTAGCACGAATTGAACAACAAAGCTCTGTGAAGTTCCATAGCACAAACCAAACAAAAAGCTGCATGAAGTTCCTTGCACCGCTGCGCGAACCTAGCATTAATCGAAAAGAGCGACACAACTGTTTCTTGTGGCGCTCTGTGAACCTACTATGAATCGAACAATAAAGCAGTATGACGTTTCTTGTGCCGCTGTGCGAACCTAGTATGGTTAGAAAAAAACGTGCAAAGCTCATTGTGCCGCTGTACAATTCTATCACAATTTGAATGCATGAAACTAGCATGGATTGTGGAAAAGGGTGCATCGTTTCTCGTGCCTTTGCGTGAAACTACCAAGGATCGAAAAAGATCCACATGAAGTTTCGTGTGCCACTGCACAAAACTAGTACGGATTGAAAAAAGACCTGCACAAAGTTTCTCATGTCACAAACCTAGCTTGGATTGATAAAAGACCTGTGCAAATCGATCATGAATCGAAAAACCACCCAAAGTTGCTCGTGCCTCTGGACGAAACTTGCACAGATCGAAAAAGAAAAGACCTGTGTGAAGTTTCTCTTAGCACAACACGATACTAACATGGAAGCGAAACACCACCACTGTGCGAAATTGCACAAAACTGGGCAAAATTTCACTGGTGGTGGAAAAGTACTGCTGATTTCACAGATCGGGCCGAAACGGAATCCAGTTCGGATTCCAAAATATTCACTACGTGGATGAAAGTTTTGCTCGACCCAACATATGACCGTTCAAGATAGACTGAATACATGTAGAGTTGTTTCAGTTGCGTTATCGGAATTGTGGTCCAGGTAGCACTGGAAGAGTGAAGAGTCCTTTGAAGTGCACTCTGGGGAGTGTGGTCCAAATACCCAACTACCAACCAAGGAAAACTGAGAGTTTAGTGTAATTTGACTGGCATACTGGAAGATGTGGGCCAAAGATCTAGAGAAAGACCCCTAAAGACTAAGCGAGTGAAGAGTCATTTGAGTGGTATCCTGAGAGTTGTGTTCTAGCAACCCAATAACATTATTTGATAGAACGCAAGAGAGAGCAAGTTATATGAGTGTAACACTTTGGCAAGCGATGCAAAACCCAGCTGCTCTGTTCAAGTGGCAACATAATCAACGTGTCATTTGTGTCTGGCTACAATGAGGGAGACCGACAGGGAGCACAGGACCCCTTCGGTCATTCGGGAGGGACTGCAAAAGAAAGGTCGGAAGAGAAGGCAACGGAAGCCCTCCAAAGGTAGGATCCATGTGGTGTATTGAAGTTAAGACAGTAAACATTCTTTAGGTCAGATAACAATACCAAAAACACATAATGTATGCTTAAGAAATTGACCGACATCTTCAGATAGGAAAATTGTCACCACACCCAAAACTATGTTTGATCACGCATATTCAGGAAAGACTATACATGTCACTATCACCATGAAGCAAGTTGCCAACCTAAGACCACTTCCTTCCTCAAACCGTTTCAAAACTGCCTGATAGCCCTGGCTCTCTATAGAAGCAAATATTGCAGGCCTGCTTTAATTTGCACCAACCTCAATGCCCTACCATTTGTGAAAAATGACCCGGCCAGACGGATCTCCGTCATTGCCACGCTTGTTCCTTGGGACAGCAAATTCTCATGCATCGCCAAACCATTGTCTCCCAAACAATGAACACATTTAAATTGAACTCAACCTGACCAACATGTCTGCTAGGATAACACTCCCAAGGACGGAGGTGATTCTCTCCGGAAGGGGCCTCATTACGAGTTTGGAGGCAATAAGGGCATGGCTGCCTCCAAACTCGTGTCCGGGTCTGGGTTCCCTGAATGGGGAAATACCGGGCTATTCTGACTTTGGAGGGCCCGGTATTTCCCCATTCAGGGAACCCGGACCCGGACGATCCCCATTCCCATTTCAGAGCCCACAGGGCTCAATGGGAATGGGGAGCATGCTAACAATGGGCCCATTAATGACGGGCCCGTTGTTAGCATGCTAGTTCCCTCGCGGGACCCGCAAAGCACGTCTGGTCTGACTAGACATCCAGAGCGGGTCCCGCGAAGGAACCTCGTAATAGGGTGGAATGGATGTAACGGTGCTGGCACCATTACAGCCACCGTTAAGCCCATTCCACCAGGGTCATAATAAAGCCCAGGGACCCAATGTGGCGGCCATCGTGTTGTCCAAGAATTCACTCGGCCATCATTACACGGGCCTACAAACCTATCCCCAGATTATACCGCCAGCCTATACCTGATGCGATATTGACGGCACCTATCCTTGAAGGGCCAGTGGTCATGCAGATCCTCTGCTCAGTCTTTACCCCACAAAGTTCTTTCCCTTCTCTCTTGGCCAGTAACACTCCATAAAAGTGCTCCATTAAAGCAAATATCCCAGTTTGCTGAAGCCTGCATCAAAGAAGTTCCTGTGTAACATTCTGATTTGAGTTGTTACCATTTTGCACTCTGAAGAATCAATGTGTCTTCTGACAAATTGATATATATTTGTTAAATGATCGAATCTGAGGAGAGGGACGCGATTAACAGATTGGACAGAACTCGACATGTTGTGTTGTCAACCTTTTTTGAGAAAAGGAAAATGGTTGATATACTGATAATTTCCAACGAAACACTAACCTCCCACGATCCCAAATTACAACGCATGCATGTATTCACTTTTCATATAGTGCTTGTATGACTATGGTAGATTTCAAGGCGCTACTGAGCATGGTCAAAGAGAGCGAAATGCTGGAGTTTAGAGGAGATGCTGAGGTTGGAAAATAATTGAAAGTGAAAAGAAACATCGTGTGAACACGAGTAACAACCCAAGGGAGCAGACTGATCACTTTGGGATGGAAATAAAATGAATTTCCACCAAGTACCTGCGCCAAACAGTGTCGACACAACCCATTTACTTTACAGGGTTTTACAAAACACCAACCATGGATGATGGACTGAGTTCATCACAGAGCAGTAGGCGGTTGACTCTACAAAGCAGGGTCGACGCCGGGCTGGGCGCGCGCCCAAGTCCAATGGAATACGGTCTTTTATAGAAACACTTGATTGCTTTTGGCGGAAAATGTAATATTTTGGTGTCCAGGACCTCACAGGGCGGAAAGATCAGAGAGACCGCTTCGCTTAGCTGGATTAGACTTTTTTGGCAACACCTAGTCGGCTCAAAAAAAAATAAAAAAATACTGAAATGTATCCAACTCTAAAAATAAACTTTCTTTGACATGTAATAATATTTGCCCAGAGTTTAGGAAAATTGCATTTGCCTCATGCCCACCCGAAAATGGTGTCATGTGATAACTCAACACATGTTATTGCACATACTATGGTCGGCTGTTGATTCTCTTTGGCGGGTCCCTCATTGACCAGCATATCACCAGACTTGAGGAACTGCTGTAAATTAACTCCAAACTGATAATGCAGAACTCGAACTCCAGGTGTGCAAGGGAGGAATGGAAGTGCTCCAGCCGCCTATAGAATATGTCAAAAGCTTTCAGGTGAGTCAACACGCCATGAAAAAAAGAGTCCCCGCTTATCAGGCGAGTCTCCTCCGAGGGTTGGGAAATAGCTTTTCTTCTTAAAAAGGACAAGTTAACATTCATATTCAACTCCTCGTCCCAGGAACAAAATGTCTTTCAATGCTTCTGATTCTGCTGTTTAATTTGCTATGGACTGAATCACACACAGAGGAAACACACCAGGGGGTTGGAGTCGTGTTTGGCTGCTTACGGTTGTTCGGTGCAGAAGCTTTTTAAATATAAAAAAGGAAATAAATAATTTACTTATCAGCTATCTCTTCTGAAAACCGTGTACATGAGAATTCTGAGAAATTGCGATAGAGTGAGATGTCTCTGTGGTAATTATGGGCCAATCACTAGAGTCCCTGAGTCGTAAGTGAACATCAAGCTTCTTCCCTTGTGATCAGCAGATAGCTCGCTCCAGTGCCTCCTCCTGTTATAAAACTGATCCGACTTCCTGTCGTGCTAATCTGGACTTCCTTTATTGGCATTCATGGCACAAGGCAACCTCTGAGGACGGGGATAAGGTCCACCACACTTCAAGCAGGAATCCAGTCTCTAAGTGCAGGACTGGGTATCGAACCCATGCTGCTCTGCATTATCATGTGGGACAGGGTATCGAACCCATGCAGCTCTGCATTATCATGTGGGAACAGTATCGAACCCATGCTGCTCTGCATTATCATGTGGGATTGAGTATCGAACCCATGCTGCTCTGCATTATCATGTGGGACTGAGTATCGAACCCATGCTGCTCTGCATTATCATGTGGGACAGGGTATCGAACCCATGCAGCTCTGCATTATCATGTGGGAACAGTATCGAACCCATGCTGCTCGGCATTATCATGTGGGACTGAGGGCCTCATTACACGGTAGGTGATAACCTTGCCGCCGGTATTTTACTGTGTCCGCCTTGGTGGATGGCGGAATTACCGCCCTACTCCAAAGTGAGCGGGGGTGGTAATTCCCCATTCACCAAGGCTCTTCTCCATTCCCATTTTTGCCCCCATAGGGCATAATGGGAATGGGGAAGGTTCTAATTACGGTACCGCAAATTGCGATACCGTAATTAGCTCTGAGGTCCCTTTGCGGCACCCAACTTTAACAGCTGGTAAAACCAGCCGTTAAACTCGGGTCCCGCAAAGGGATTTCGTAGTAAGGCGGTAGGGGTTTACCGGTACCGGTGCCCTTACCGGTACCGGTAAACCCCTACCACCGACCGTGTAATGAGGCCATGAGTATTGAACCCATGCTGCTCTGCATTATCATGTGGGACCGAGATCGAACCCATGCTGCTCTGCATTGTCATGTGGGAACAAGTATCAAACCCATGCTCCTCGGCATTCTCATGTGGATATGAGTATCGAACCCATGCTGCTGTGCATTATCGTGTGGGACTGAGTATCGAACCCATGCTGCTCTGCATTATCATGTGGGAACGAGTATCGAACCCATGCTGCTCTGCATTATCATGTGGGAACAGTATCGAACCCATGCTGCTCTGCATTATCATGTGGGAACAAGTATCAAACCCATGCTGCTCTGCATTATCATGTGGGAACAGTATCAAACCCATGCAGCTCTGCATTATCAGGTGGGACCGAGATCGAACCCATGCTGCTCTGCATTATCATGTGGGACCGAGATCGAACCCATGCTGCTCTGCATTATCATGTGGGACCGGGTATCGAACCCATGTTGCTCTGCATTATCATGTGGGACCGGGTACCGAACCCATGCTGCTCGGCATTATCATGTGGATATGAGTATCGAACCCATGCTGCTCTGCATTATCATGTGGGACCGGGTATCGAACCCATGCTGCTCTGCATTATCATGTGGGACCGGGTATCAAACCCATGCTGCTCTGCATTATCATGTGGGACTGAGTATCGAACCCATGCTGCTCTGCATTATCATGTGGGACTGAGTATCGAACCCATGCTGCTCTGCATTATCATGTGGGAACAGTATCGAACCCATGCTGCTCTGCATTATCATGTGGGAACAGTATCGAACCCATGCAGCTCTGCATTATCATGTGGGACCGAGATCGAACCCATGCTGCTCTGCATTATCATGTGGGACCGGGTATCGAACCCATGCTGCTCTGCATTATCATGTGGGACCGGGTAGCGAACCCATGCTGCTCTGCATTATCATGTGGGAACAGTATCGAACCCATGCTGCTCTGCATTATCATGTGGGAACAGTATCGAACCCATGCAGCTCTGCATTATCATGTGGGACCGAGATCGAACCCATGCTCCTCTGCATTCTCATGTGGATATGAGTATCGAACCCATGCTGCTCTGCATTATCATGTGGGACTGAGTATCGAACCCATGCTGCTCTGCATTATCATGTGGGACTGAGTATCAAACCCATGCTGCTCTGCATTATCATGTGGGAACAGTATCGAACCCATGCTACTCTGCATTATCATGTGGGAACAGTATCGAACCCATGCAGCTCTGCATTATCATGTGGGACCGAGATCGAACCCATGCTCCTCTGCATTCTCATGTGGATATGAGTATCGAACCCATGCTGCTCTGCATTATCATGTGGGACTGAGTATCGAACCCATGCTGCTCTGCATTATCATGTGGGACTGAGTATCGAACCCATGCTGCTCTGCATTATCATGTGGGACCGAGATCGAACCCATGCTGCTTTGCATTATCATGTGGGAACAAGTATCAAACCCATGCTGCTCTGCATTATCATGTGGGACCGGGTATCGAACCCATGCTGCTCTGCATTATCATGTGGGACCGGGTATCGAACCCATGCTGCTCGGCATTCTCATGTGGATATGAGTATCAAACCCATGCTGCTCTGCATTATCATTTGGGACTGAGTATCGAACCCATGCTGCTCTGCATTATCATGTGGGAACAAGTATCAAACCCATGCTGCTCTGCATTATCATGTGGGAACAGTATCGAACCCAGGCTGCTCTGCATTATCATGTGGGACCGAGATCGAACCCATGCTGCTCTGCATTATCATGTGGGAACGAGTATCGAACCCATGCTGCTCTGCATTATCATGTGGGACAGGGTATCAAACCCATGCTGCTCTGCATTATCATGTGGGACCGGGTATCGAACCCATGCTGCTCTGCATTATCATGTGGGACCTTGTATCGAACCCATGCTGCTCGGCATTCTCATGTGGATATGAGTATCGAACCCATGCTGCTCTGCATTATCATGTGGGACCGGGTATCAAACCCATGCTGCTCGGCATTCTCATGTGGATATGAGTATCGAACCCATGCTGCTCTGCATTATCATGTGGGACTGAGTATTGAACCCATGATGCTCTGCATTATCATGTGGGAACAAGTATCAAACCCATGCTGCTCTGCATTATCATGTGGGAACAGTATCGAACCCATGCTGCTCTGCATTATCATGTGGGACCGAGATCGAACCCATGCTGCTCTGCATTATTATGTGGGAACGAGTATCGAACCCATACTGCTCTGCATTATCATGTGGGACCAGGTATCAAACCCATGCTGCTCTGCATTATCATGTGGGACTGAGTATCGAACCCAAGCTCCTCTGCATTCTCATGTGGATATGAGTATCGAACCCATGCTCCTCTGCATTATCATGTGGGACTGAGTATCGAACCCATGCTGCTCTGCATTATCATGTGGGACCCTGTATCCAACCCATGCTACACTGTATTATCTTGTGGTACCGGGTATCACACCCATTTTGTTCTGCATTGTCATGTTCCCAAGATGAGTGCGTTCCCCGGAAGGGATGGGTCTTGGAAGGGATAGGGGGGGCGGGTGGGTGTGGGGGACGGGTGAAGAAAACATTACGTGATGTTTCCAAACCATTTTTTATACTCTATTCCGAGTTCGGGAAATACACCTTTTGAAAAAAAGAAAATAATTCGGGGACTGTCCCAGAGCATCCACAGAACAATAAAAGACGTTTTGCCACACCATGAAACCGCTGACGGCATGGTAGCGGCCACAGCCGTGGAGACCCGCTTTTATGTGTTTCCCTCTCATGTAGCTCCCCTAGTGCCTTGAGCCCAGCCACAATATTATCCGCCACCAATAACCAAGGCGAAAGGTGGCCTGTCACTAACTCTGAGTCAGCAAGCCTGAGCAGGCATGCCACCATGGAAAGCAGAGAAGAAACATAACAATGGCCTCAGGTGTGTGGTGAGACAGAATTGACAGTGTGACACATTGGATCTGCTCTGCAGGAGTACAAGGAGGAGTAGGGGTAAAATGGCCAACTCAGCGCCCACACTTGTACAAACCAAAACCCAACACAATCATAAAGGTAAAACAGGGACTGTTAAGAGATATACTTAATTTGTCTTTTTTGGTAACGTGGGCTGAGGGCAGGCTATACTCTTAAGAAGGGTGTGAAGGTAAACCAGTACTGACCCAAAAAACACAGTATAAAATAAAGCGAATGTCCAATCAAGGTTCTATGAAAATGTATATACTTTAATTAAACACACCGCAGTAATAGAACGACCACAAAGTACATTGCACAAACCCAACCCAAAGGAAGGACAGAGAAGATGCGACAGACTGAGGAAAGTAGCAATCTGAGCACAGTTCTACAAGCATGTAAGTAAGTTAGTAGCCACTAAAGGATATGTTGTTGATGAAAACAGGTGGGATTGTGACCTAACCAATCTCTAGACCCAAGTGGACTCAGGGGATAATTGAGAGTCAACAGTACTTATATTCAGTTCTTGGTAAATTGACAGTCAAACCAGGTGGTGAAAGTTAATGCCAGCGATTCAAGCTCAGTTTGAGCAATTTGCATCGTATAGGCCCAAGTGGCAGGTGTTGAGAAGGGGTGAATGCAGTCATGGCGGTCCCAGGATCACTTTGCAGTTGGACCAGGCCGAGGCAGGCTTCAGCCACCAGGAGGGGCCGATGAGTAATGATCCAGCAGTACAAATCAGTGGGCGATGCTTGTCGAAGTGGTGATATTTGGGGGTGCCGATGTGCAGGTCGATGTGGCGGCAGTTCTAGATCTAGCTGGGTTGAGGTGTGGCTGTAATACCTGGTTAGAGATTGTGTGCGACTCACCAGTGATTCAGGTTGGGGTCCCCTCATTGATCAGTCGATTCAGGCCTAGCAAGTGACAGGCTTGGCTAGGGTAAGATGCAGCATTGAGCCAGTTCAAAGTGCAAGCAATAGTTTGAATTGGTGGAGGAGTGCAAAAGCCAGTGAAGGCATCTTCCCTCTTGTTCAAGGTGCAATGAACTCGGAGCAACCAGTTTGGAGTTATAGGACAGGGAGCTTCAGCTGGGCTTGCCTTCCAGCTGCTCGAGAACAGGATGTTTCTGTTCAAAGTCTGCTCTCCCAGCTCAGGAGATTTTGGTTCAGAGTGATCGGTCCTGGTTCACAGAAATGTACACTCCTGGTGTGCTCTGGGAGTGGGTAGGTGGAAATCTTCCTTCTGCCTTGAACAACTTCTTCTTTACCTCAGGCTGATGGCTTTGGAGAGTACAACTCCCCCAAAAGACGTCCAGTGAGATCTTTGAGAGCTAATCTGCGGATCTTGCGAGGATCTGAGAGGATCTGGAGAATCTGAAGAAGGTGTGAGGACACCTTCTTTTAAAGGGAAAAGCCCCCAGGTGATTGGCCTAATGCTACCCTGCCTTAGTGGTCCAACCCCTGCTCTCAAACAGAATGGACTTTACCCATCTGATGTCACACCCAAGGTACTTTGCTCCAGAGAATGTGGAGGGGATAGGAAAGAGAATGAGAGGCAGAGAGAAACAAGATTGTGAAAGTCTCTCTCAATTGACCAGATCACTCCTGCCTATTATATCCACACCATTCCCTTCTCTCTAAGAACAGAGGCCTTAGAGATATGGCGCCCTGGTCTGGGGCTACTCCTGTTGAATGGGTGTGATCCTGTGATGCCCGGGATGAGGACGACTGAGGCTGGCTCCAGCAGAGGGTGTTACCTTCCCTCAAAAGGAGATCAAAGAAGAGGCCCGATCCTCCAGGTTCTTGTCCTGACATTTGACAGTCTCCACCTGGCTGACCAGAATAGGCTTCACCTCCCACAGCAGAGCTGACTCACAGGAGCTGAAATGTTTGCGATATCAAACGGGTGTGGCGGCAAGGATAATAAGTAGGGCCATGCACTATATCTAAACTCTGGCATAGCTTTATTTTAGAGTTTACCCTGCCACCATCATGGGTTACTTATGATCATTGTGGTTTTGGTACAGCGGGGCATATCTTTAATGCTGCCCCTGCGCGGCAGACACTTGGTTGCTGCTGCAGCTGTCGATTGGGCTTCTTGTGACCTTTGAACCAGTTCTGTGCAGAGTAGGTGCTGTGGATCAGGCTACTGATGCAGCAGAGTACAAGTACACTTTGCTTTTGGCATGGAGTGGATGGAAAGGGGTATCTGGTTGGCAGAATGCTCTTTTGAAGATGGAATTACCTGTATCATTTTATGTATCCATAAAAATAAAAAAACAGGGCTTTGGACCCTTGCCAGATGGCAATTCCTCACAGGCAGGCTACACAGTGACGGGTGATGTAAGGCAGTCTGACAATAGGACACACAACCTGTGTTGGAAAACTCTTGCTTCACTTTTCCAAAGAGGAATTTGAAAATCAGAATGGGAATGTTGTTGCAACTTCAGTTTTCTGGGCTGTGGTGGAAAATATCACAATGCATGTAGGGCATTTTTGATTTTTCACATAACATACGGGAACTCAAGTAAACCGTTTCATGTACCAACACACTCCAACCACTCTCTATGAGCCATGGTACCTGCAATTGATTTCTCAGGGCACACACCTGCATTTAAGCTGTCACCTCTCATGACACCTGTGCGCACATCCACGCTACACTTGTGACTCCTGATTCTACACTCACCCTACTAAAGCAAAAAGGAAAAAGGATATGTTGGCCGCCAACCCTGGTCTCATCGCTAATACCTATACCAGCGCCTCTTCCAGACAGACCCTCACCGACATCCTCTTTGTTGTTCCTTCGCTGGATCTATGGACCCCCCATATGATCTTTGTGCTTTGTCCTGTCTCCTCCTCTTCCATTAATGGTGGCACTCGCTGGGATGTCCTCATGGCTTCTTTCGACTCCTCCAGATTCATCCTTAATGTCTAGCTAAATGGCATTATCATGGTCCAAGGTCATCAGGCCAATCTCCTCCTCTTCGATAGGCGTTTCCCTCGCCTCATCAACTTCCTCTCATCTCCTGCTGTCCCCTCCTCCCCTGCCCCCCTTGGCTACCTTGCCCTCTCTCTCTCCTCCTCCTCCTCTGCCCCTCCTAGGGCTCTTTCTCCTCCGCAGGGCGTACCTCTGATTTGTACCCCTCCCCGGAAGGTCTTTGAGGCTGGCATCCTTCTTCATCTTGACACTCTCAACTCTCGCTCTGCAGTCAAACACTCCTCTGACATCTGCCACCTCCTTGAAGAACTGGACCTTGATGTCCCCGGTGTTACGGAGACATGGTTCACGGCTAACGCTGTCACAAGCTTTGACACTCTACTCCCTGAGGGCTACAAGATCCTCTCCGCACCCAGATCCACTCGACCTGGAGGGGGCGTAGCCCTGATCTTTCCTGAGTGGATTCCTGCCACTATCATCCCCACTCAGACTTACTCCTCTTTTGAATGCCTTGTCTGCAGGCTCACAATCTCTCCTAGCCACTCTCTTACTGTTGGTACTCTCCACTGGCCCCCCGGGCAAATCACCTCTTTTCTCTCTGAGTGGGCCGTCCTCTCCTCCTCCCTCCTGGCCTCAACCACTCAACTCCTCCTCCTTGGTGACCTCAACATTCACCTCGATTCTCCCTGTCCTTCATCTCCGCTCTTTCGCAACCTTTGTGATTCCCTCTCCCACTCTATCCTCCCCTCTGGCCCGATGCACTCTGCAGGACACACACTTGATGTCTTGATGTGCCCTGGCCTCCCCCTCTCTATTCTTCTGACCACTCCTCTCTCCTGGAGTGACCACTGCCTTCTCTCATCCCACCTCTCACTCTCTTCCCCAAGCCAACCACACCCCAACACTGCCACTTACTTTCTCGGACATCCGACCTATGAAGCGTGTGCCAGCTGAGCCTTTTGCTGCCACCTTCTCTCCCCTTCCTCCTCCTCTGGCTGACTCACACCCCGACACAACCCTGTCCTTTCTCTACTCTTCTATTTCTGATACTCTTGATGCTCTTGCCCCTGTCATGAGGATCTGCTTGAAGTCCAAAGCCAAGTGCAATTCCTGGTATGGCCCTGACCTAGCTACACTTAAACGTAAGTGCAGGGCGGCTGAGAGGAAATGGAGGTCTTCTTGCTCATACTCTGACAAACTGGCCTGTCGCCTTCTCCAAAGGCAATACCGACTCTCTGCCCACACTAAGTAGAGAGCCCACATTCAAGCCTGTGTCTCTGCGGCATCCAACAACTGGGCCGAACTCTTTAAAATCTGCAAGGAGCTTGCAAACCTTGCCGCAGTCTCCACCCCTCCTCTTGCCTCCCAGGTTCTGTGCAATGCCTTTGCCTCACACTTTATCTCTAAAACCCAGGACATCCTGTCCTCACTCTGCTCCCCTCCCCCTCCTATTCCCTCCCAGTCTGTGCTTGCTGACCCCTCTTTAACCACCCCCCACCGTCCTTCTCTTCCTTTCCTATTTTCTCCCCTGACGAGGTCGCTAGACAAGTCCGATCTATGAAAGCCTCGTCAAAACAGTTTCATCCCTGTTCCTCCAAAACCATCCAGGTCCACATTGACACCCTCGCCCCGGCCCTCGCTGATTTTTGGAACAACTCCTTTGCCTCAGGATACTTCCCCTCCCCACGAAGCACTCCCTTCTGCATCCTCTTTTCAAGAAACCCACAGCTGATCCTCCCTGTCTGGCTAACTATCGCCCAATTTCCACTACCCCCTTTCTGGGCAAACTCCTGGAAAAGCTGGCAATTTCTCAGCTTAACTTTCATTCAGATTCTGTTTGTTGTCTCCATGACCACCAGTCTGACTTCAGAGCGTCCAGAAGCATGGAAACTGCTCTCCTCAATATCCGTGAAGATCTGCTCTCCAACCTGGACTCTAACATTCCCTCTTTCCTCATCCTTCTTGATCTCTCTTCTGCCTTCGACACGTTCAACTACACCATTCTGCTCAACCGTCTGCGTGATAACCTGGGTATCACTGATCAGGCGCTGGTCTGACTTACCTCTTTCCTCTCTGATCGAACCTCCCAGGTCCAACTGGGGTCCTTCCTATCATCTATCTTCCTCTCCACCTGTGGGGTTCCCCAGGGGTCTAACCTCTCAACCTGGCTTTTCAACCAAAACCTGCCAACTCTTGCTCACTGCATTGCCATTTTCTGCTCAAATGTCCAGTGCTACACTGATGACACTCAACTTATTTTCCAGCTGCCCTCTGCCACCTCCTCTCCCTCTCTCATCTCTGATTGCCTAACTGCCATTCAGGATTGGTGTGCCGCCATTGATCTTTGTCTGAATGCCAGCAAGACGGAGATCCTCCTCATCAGCACACCATCTCCATTCTTTTCCCTCACTCTATGGCCGGCCTCCCTTGGCACTCCTCCTACCCCTACCTGCGTGGCTAAGAACCCTGGGGTCATCTTTGACTCCACACTTTCCTTCTCGGCCCATATCTCTGAGGTCTCTAAAAGGTCAAACTTCCTACTGCACCTCCTCAGAGGTACTCTGCCTTTCCTCTCCTTCCCTCAGAAGCACACTGTCTCAAAAGCTCTGGTTCACTCTAGGTTGGACTATTGTAACAGCCTCTTTCTAAATCTACTTGCCTCTACTCTCCGCCCTCTACAGCTAGCTTATCCAAAACAGGACTGTTAGACTTGTCCTTGGCCTCAAGGCCTGGGATTGTAGCTCTCCAGGTCTGAAATCTCTCCATTGGCTACCAGTGGATGTGAGGATTAAATTCAAAACCCTCTGCATTGTCCGCAAGGCTTTCTGGGGCCTGGGTCCAAAATACTTTCAGCTATCCCTGCGCAAATACCTCCCCTCTCGAGCTCTTCGCTCCTCTACCTCTAACTCCCCCCGGCTCAATCGTTTTTCAAAGAAACAAGCTGGGGGTAGATCTTTATCTTCAGCTGGGGCCTCTCTCTGGAACAGCCTCCCTGCCACTCTAAAACTTGAGTCGAACCATCTCCAGTTCCGGATGCACCTCAAGACCTTCCTCTTTTCTTCTGCCTTTGCTCCCCTTTTCCCCTGCTGATCTGCTCTTTCTTGGCACTGTGCACCTGGCCACCCTCTGTCTCTGGGCCCAGGTACCTGCCCACCCTGCCAACTTCCTGCACTGCCTCCTGGCCACCCCTTGCACTGGGGACTGTATATGTACCTATACAGCCCGCCCCCCAATTTTTCTTCTTTTCTGCACTTATCAGACTTACCCTTTCTGCAATCTTAAACACGACACTTGCCATTTGCTGGCAGCACTACCACTGTTTATTGCCTCCATTTTCTATTTATTTTAATTTATTTTATGTGTCTGCGCTCCTCTGCTCCACACTTTCCACTCTCCCCCTTCCATGCACTTTTCCCCTTTTCTCTTTCCCATGCACTTGCGTGTTCTCAATGTTACTGGGCCTACTAACATCATTTTTTTATGTTGTGCTGTTTTTTCCCTTGTTCCCTTCCCTTGCCTAGTCGCGCTCTGAAACACTTGTGTACGAGCGCGATACAAATAAAATATCATATCATATCATGAATTGTACTTGAATCCTGGCTCCGGGTATCTTGGATCCTGGATCCTGGTATTTGAAATGCTGGCTCCTGGTTGTCTGGTATCTGGAATGCTGAGCTCCAAGCATCTTGAATCCTGCCTCTGGGTATCATGAACCCCGGCACCTCCTGGTATGGTATGTTTTGTGGTATTTGTATAGGGTCTGCTGCCATTGGTATGGCTTTGAAGCGCTGTGAAGTTGAATGCCTTTTCGGAAAACTGTAGTCTGTGTTGAAAGTAATGAAGGAGTGGCAAAATGTGTGTGTGTGTTTACAGCCAGATAGAAGGTAAGCAGAGAGGGGCTAGGTTTCCACAACTGTCTGTCATAAAAGGAGTGAGGACTGTGCTGTGTCAAATTGTCAGAGAGTCAAAGAGTCAAATGTATTGATATCTTGAATCTTGTCTCCTGTCATCTTGAATCCTGTCTCCTGGCATCTTAAATCCTGGCTCCTGGTCTTCTGTGGTTTTGTGAATCCTTAATCCTGTTCTTCTGGTATCTTAGATAATGTATCATAGTTGTCTGGGAATTCCTAAACACTTGATCCTGGTCTTTTGGTATCTTTAATCCTAGCTCCTGGACTTCTGTATCTTAAATCCTGCCTCCTTGTACCTTGAATCCTGGATCCTGGTTTCTTGACTGCTGTCTTTTTGTCTTCTATGAATTATTTAATCCTTGATACTGGTCTTCTGATATATTGAATCCCGGCTCTTTGTTTCTTGAATGGTGTTTCCTGGCCTTCTAGGAATTCTTGAATCCTTGGTCCTGGTCTTCTAGAATCTTCAATCCTGGCATCCTGGTCGTCTTTGGATTTGTGAATCCTTGGTCCTGGTCATCTGATATCTTCAATAATGGCTCCTAGTTGTCTTGATGAGAATTTCTAAATCGTTGATCCTGGTCTTCGGGGTATCTTTAATCCTGGCTCTTGGACTTCTGCTATCTTAAATCCTGGTTCCTGGTATCTTGAATGTTGGCTCCTGGAATCGTGAATGTTGGTTCCTGGTATCGTGTATGCTGTTACCTGGTCTTCTATGAATTCTTGAATCCTTGATCCTGGTCTTCTGGTATCTTGAATCTTGGCTCCTGATCTTCTGTTATCTTAAATCCTGGTATCCTTAATCCTGGCTCTTGTAATTCTGTTATCTTAAATCCTGACCCCTGGTATCGTGAATCTTGGTTCCTGGTATCTTTCATGCTGTTTCCTGGTCTTCTATGATTTCTTGAATCCTTTGTCCTGGTTTTCTGGTATCTTGAATCATGGCTCCTGGTCTTCTGTAGATTCTTGAATCTGTGATCCTGGTGTTATTGTACCTTGATTCCTTACTGATGGAATCTTGAATACCGCCTGCTAGTATCTTGAATACTAGATCCTGGAATCGTGAATCTTCGTTCCTGGTATTTGTATGCTGTTTCCTGGTCCTCTATGAATTCTTGAATCCTTGGTCCTGGTGTTCTGGTATCTTGAATCTCGTCTCCTGGTCTTCTGTGGATTCTTGAATCTGTGATTCTGGTGTTATTGTAACTTGAATCCTTATTGATGGAATCTTGAATGCCGGCTGCTGGTATCTTGAATCCTAGCTCCTGGTCTTCTAAGAATTCTTGAACACTTGATCCTGGTCTTCTGGTATCTTGAATCCTGGCTCCTGGTCTACTGTGGATTCTTGAATCCTTGATAATGTTCTTCTCTCGTAAATCAGGCCTCCTAGATTTCTGGGAATTCATTAAGTCTCCTTCTGGGCTTGCAGAATTTCTATTTGTTGGGCTCTTGATTCACTAGGACTTCTTGCTCCTACTTGCTTCCTGCTGGCTTTACTGATTTAATGCTGCTTCATGTATGCTACACCAGGTGCTATCTTCCCAGCTTTGGTGACTCTCTTATCCAGCATTTGAGCATCTTGTGGGCAGGGGCACCTTGGTTTCAGATGTTGCTCTTAGGGTGAGACAGGATGTCAAATACATGACATGGTCAGAGGCACAGACTGTTTCTACACGTTTCTACAAGTAAGCAGGCTCTTCAGGGATGCACGGCACTATCCAATCCAGCTGGTCTCCAAACACTTGATTGTTATTCAGACGGTCTTTTGTTTTACAGAGCTTTTCAGCCAAAGACCCATGCACACACAGTGCTCCATCTATGCTGTGCACAATTCACCCCTTGCATCTAAAACAATGGCCTATTACTGGAGAGCTCTCTTGTGACTGAGTAATTTCTCTCATTGACAGAATTAACTCCCAATTTTGAAAATAGTAAAAGTAAGAAATCCTTTTTTAAAATGTCCTTTTTGAAGTTCTGTGTTTGCTTCATTGATTCAACCGTGCTCTCATTTGACCCCTTGTTCTCATTCCTTCTTGAAACCTACTGGGTTGAATGGTCGAGATAAGTGTGGAACATAGAGGAAAGTACTTTCCGCCAATGCAGTTCACTTGTTCTTTGATATTCCTGTTTTGTGGACAGTATGGGGCTTTTCTTGACTTGCAGTCGCCATGGGTTTTCCCTCTTTTGTTCCAGCTGATATTACGGCTGCTACTAATGGAATGAAATCGGCCTCTCTGCTGGATTCCATTCCATTTTTATTTTTATTATGAAACAGGTTATACCAAACCTTGTTTCCCTGCCTGCCCAGGTGGTTACCACTCTTTCACCTCTGCTTCTATCGCATCTTCTTTAAAGCCTGCACTGGTGATTCCAATCTTTAAAAAAACCTAGTTTGCATCCTACTCTCCCTGTGAATGCTCACCCCATTTCCCTTTCCGTTTCTAAGGACACTTTTAGAATCATTTGCCCCTCCTCTGCCCCGTACCTTTTTGGAGGAGTCCTCTTTCTGTGGCCCTTTTCTATCTGACACTGAAACGGTGCTTGTCTCTGTGGTTGATCTTTTAGCTCAGATTCTGTGCTTTGGTTCCACAGTACAGAGCTTCCTTGCCAGCACCTGATTGTAGTTTATATCTGTTCATTGCTATTTAGGTTACTTTTTTTTAGCAAGAAAGGAGATTTTTTGGAGAAAAAAAAAACATCTAAAATATTAGCATAGTTCATCACAGACCACTAGCGTTGGATGATCCCAGTCACGTTACATGAGTCCAATTGGCACCCCACTTGTACATCTGCCATGACTTCCATGGCACTCCTCTGTAGCTTTCCATTTGCTCATAGAGTAGGTCAAGGTGGCATCAGTGATACTATTATAAAGATTTACTTGCGACCTGCAGAGCACACACAGATCACAGCAGCAAGTGTTCAACCTGCTGATCTATCTTACTGGCCGGTGACCCCTGAATCTGACGTCTCAGCTACACTACTGCTGCACAATATGAGCATAGTCAAACTGTAGGCCAAAAAAGTAAACTTTGTTTGCAAGTCTACTGAATGATAGCTAATGGTGCCATTCCCCCCCCTCCGCCCCCACCACTGACATGTGCATAAATCAGCCTTTTTGGAATGTCTGAGGCAGATGGTGGTAAAACCTAACATTTGATTGCTCAATGTATTGCTTTTGATGCCAAATGGGGTTTACAGATCTTCAAAAACTGAGGGCCCGATTCATGAATTCTTTTGCACTGTTCAAAGTGACTTTGCACTGCTGAAAGGTGAATTTGCACTGCCGCCACAATCCCTGATTCATGGAACTGTGCAATCATTACTTTGTCCTGACTTTGCCCTGACTTTGCACTGCAAGTCACTTTCTTTTGCATGAACACATATTCGAAAATAATAGGAACAAAGGAATGACTCCTCACTGGCATTATTCATCTAGGAAGTGCAGATGGTGTTGTACAATATTGCAACTCCTGATTAGGCCTGGGTGAATTTGTTTCGCGATAACTCTAACCGCGCGAGTTTCTGGCGGGGAGAGGTCCGGAAAACTTGTGATCTTTCCTGGAGATTTCTCTGGAAAAGTTTGAAGTTTACATAGGAGTCAATAGGGCCCTGCAAGAGATTAGGGACTGCTTCAATCACTCCCATGTACTTATAACATGTCCCACTGCACTACTGGGGCCCTGCAGGCCAGTCCAGGCGTGTGGTGTGTGTATATGTTCTGTTAACAGCGGCCTGTGCTGGAAATAGAAGAAAACACATTGTTCACTTTCTTGGGGCGGCTGTGGGGGAGGAACGTTTGAAGTGCACTGGCTGAGGGGGTACATAGTAGCGCTTTGGGGGCGAGATGACTGGTGGTATCTGACATGTTTCCCAAAAGCTACCCATGAATACAGGCAGGACACCACAAAAAAATGTAATGAGTGACCCAGAGAATATTGTGGATCATTCTTAGGGTGTCGGGATGGCGGGCTCATCTAGAATGTTAGCCAACGCACGAGTTGACAGTCCAAGAAGCCCTCTGAGTTCCTGTGGCGTCCATCATACGTGTGATGGATTCTGCAGGGCAGCGATGACCTCCTGAGTGGAACCGCAGTCTGAAGCCATTCCAGGGAGCCAGGCTGCGCCTGAGGATGAAGATGCAGGCGATTGGCCAATTCAGCAAGGAAAATCATCTCAGAAGACTCCTGCCCTGCACTAATGACACACCTGTCACTGCTGCTGTCATGCTAATTAGCAAAGCTCATTGAGAATTTGTGTAGGCGTGTTTGGTTGCATAAACATCAATTCTGCAAAGTCATGCTCCATCATTTGTAAATATATGTACGCAGTCCAAGAAATATATGCTTACAAGGGAAACGATTTAACACATATTAAATTACCAATGACGTATTTTTTTTGCAGAGCACAACTTTCTTCATTGGTGAACGGGCCGCTGCATTTTCCGGCCGTTGAAGTTGTTCTACTGGGAACAGTGATCCAGAGAAATGTGATATGCAGAGTCCAGAATGTACTGGACCAGTCCAATAGTAGCTTGGTTCCTGTGGCATTGCTGGAAGTATGGACATTGTGTTATTTTGCATCATTTGTAGGTTGCACAATTCTAGATCCACTACCCTGTGTTGCAAGGCTCTAGCAAAAGCTCTTGATGATTTACCGATAATGATAATTAATTTAATGCCCAGGCTTTTTACGGAATTGGTGAGCCTAGGACAGTATCCTACTGATGAGGGCCAACAAGAGCTCGAATCTATTTTTGATGGATGTGAGATCGGAATTGCAGTTTTGGTGGGACTCAGCTTAACCGAGTGGGCTCACACCCATTTGTCCAGAGCAGAAAAGCCGTTTTTGAAGAATTCCCTTCAATTACCCACGTCACTTCCAGGTGGGATGTGCAGTGGTATCTCTGTAACAGCAGCCTAGCTAAAACATGAGATGTTATGGGGTCAAATCAGGCCAGCCAATGGTCGAGCACATATTAAAGATACCACAGGGCCTATCTTCTGATCCGAGCAAGAGGATTACTACGTTTTTTTCTGCACGCTTACTAAGAAGGCCTCATGACTTCAATGCTCTCGAGATTGAACTTTCAGAAAAGGTAGCTTGCCTGGAGTCCAAACCCACTGAGAGCACCATTAACACGATCTCGATTGGCAAGGATCAAGTGCTATGCGCTTCATCTTTACCTCTCCCGTCGCTATTGGATACGAATATGCAATTATTTCCGCACAATATAGGAGAGGTTGTGGCTGAAGCCATTGATACGTGTATGGATGGTGCGCCTGGTCACCTGAACAAAGATGGCGTGAATTGCTTGTAAATGAATAGTGCAGATGAGGCGCTATCTGGAATAAGGCGGCTGCTCTCAGACTAGAGTCATCTGCACTAATTCATAGTGCTCCACTGCAATTCCCAGACATTGCTATGGGTCATCGCATCAGTGCTGAGGAGGGTCGACAGGCTGAATCTTAGGCAAGAAGTAGGCGGGAGAGCGCCTTGTCAGTCGCTACTCATTCTGCATTGGAACAATTATTGACAGGAATTATCCACAAATGCGAGGCCATTGAATCTGCTCTGAAACATCAGGGTATTTTGTTAGACACTATTTCTCATAAAACTATTGGTGATGGGGGTAGCAGTTGGAGTGACCATAAGAGTATTGTTTTAGACCTATTGAATGTAAAAACTATGCAGGTTACTACAATAGAAGCATTGGATGCACCCATCGATGGACACATTGAAAGCAATGTTTCTACCAGTCGGAGCCACGAGTGGGCGATTATCGATGATGTCGGTGATCTAATATTGAATAATAGCATAGAGGAGGATAATGGTTGCAGTGTTGCTGACAATATAAGATGTGACACCAACTCCTGTGTGGTGCAGAGCAAATCCAAGGGCCTTCCCGTAGCTGCCCCCAAGCTTTGGAATTCCCCACCAAACCGCATCAGGAACGTACCCTCTCACCAGTCCTTTAAGAGGCTGATCAAGAGCTGGCTATTCGATAAATACAAGTAGGCCGCTACCAACACTACTACACCCCCCCCTTTCTCCTTGCCCACTATTCTGTGCATGAATTTGTGATTGTTCCTAATTGTAATTTGACTTTTTGCTGCAACATAATCTGTAACCAACTAAGTTTCTAAGTAATCTTCGCCGTGATACCACCGGTCTGGGCGTATAACAAATACTATATATAAAAGTAAAATAAACAAAGGGCAAAAAAAAACATTTAAACAGAAAAGCAATTGTCAGGATTAATGTACAACAAACCAAAAAACTAAAATAGACGGCCACTCATTCCGGAAGCTTCTGCTGTTGGTCTTAGCACTGATGACCATGGCTGCTGCAATGTATTGCCCTCTATCTCCAACGGTAAGAACACAGGTAATAGCAGCCCTCCTTAAATCTCGAGAAACGGGCAGTACACCTAAAAAGAAGAGTGGCAGTAAGACCGGGGATATTAGAACTTTTATACATGATCAATGCAATCAGGAGAATACACATTGTACTCAAGCAGGAATATCAGGTTAGAGTGGATTAGTTGAGCCTGAATGTTTGGAAAATGCTGCACTGGAGCGTCTTGCTCTACTGTTCGGTGAGAAGGAATCATCAACTGGTAGAAAGGCTGTGGCTGCATTCACACAAACAGATTGTGAGTCGATGTGTCCCAGAGAGAGCTCAATGTGCCCCTTGGTTGGGATTGGAAAGATGATGAGCAGAGACACAGAGCTCACTGAGCTGAGAATATTATTTGCATCATTCCATGAGAAGGGTAACCTCTCTGCACTTAACCCAGTGCCCTGCTGGACTGAGCACACTTGTTCCCTTCCCCCTCCCTTTCACCTGCTGTCGGCGCACTTACATTACCTAGAATGCACTAGACCCAGTTCGCTAGGCCTAGTATGATCGTTTTTTTTTGTTTCTGTATGTTCTTCTCCTCCCCCTCACTCTTAGTCATGCACTTGCACTATTGGAAATGTCGTTGCCCTAGTACGGTAGTTCAAGTATTGTATGCTCTTCTCGCTCTCCTCCCCCCCTTTCCTGCCTCCCCTCTTGTCTTGCACTTGCGCTAGTAGTAATGCCGTCAGGCCTAGTTTGCTAGACATTTTTTCTAGAACATGCGGAAACTTCAAGGCCTAAGAATGACTCTGTATTCCCTTGTTCCCTTCCCGCCTTGAAACGCTTTGAAACACTTCACTTGCGTATAAGCGCTTTACAAATAAACAATAAAAATTACATTTACATCTACATTTGGGTCTCATGCCCCCATGAATAGAGGCAATTTATTAAATATATTGGCCCTCATTACAAGTCAGGCATTAAGGGTTTAACGGCGCCGTCGGCGCCGTTAACCCTTAACGCCTGATTCACACTTTAACGCCTGCTTTTTGCAGGCGTTAAAGTCCAAGGCGCTAAGCGACCTTGGTGCTAATTACGGCACCGTAATTTACGGTGCCGTAATTAGCGTCTTCCCCATCCCCATTACACCCTATGGGGCAAAATGGGAATGGGGAAGGGCAAATAGTGAATGGGGAATTACTGCCCCCGCCAACCTTGTGATGGGGGCGGTAATTCCGCCATCCACCATGGCGGAGACCGGCATGGACCATGGTGCTAATAGCACCATGGTCCAACGCCAGCCTCGTAATGAGGGCCATTGTATTGTATAATACCTCTACGGGTTATCACCATTGAAGATATGCTACTCAAATATTTGCATATGAGAATATTGCACTTGTCCTGTGATAAACTAAATCAGAATTAAATGCGGTTTCTACAAGTCAAATAAACATTGTGGTATTATAGTCAACCAATAATTTATTGAGTGCGTCCAGTCGACACGTATTTCAATCAAAGGCCGTTTTCCAGTCTTTAAAATGCTCTTCTGACAAGTTAACAGAACATTTTTTACTTCTAATACATATTTGTCACCATCCGTAAAACATTTGAATTTGTCAAATTTTGTTTGTAACAAAAAACAATAATTCACCAAAAGTGATGAAAAATTCCCAACAGATTTCCACAATTGTTATACAAAGACCATACAACATACATCAATATATCCAAAAAGTAATTCCAAGACATATATTCAAATAAAACAAGACAAGTTTGAAACACAAGAAAACATAAAAGAAACATTTAAAAATAAAGAAAAGAGATAAAAGAAATTATAATTAGTCAAATGTTGACATAATGCAACATATGCTTTTGTCCGTAGGTGCCATCACCAAACTTCTGACATAATTTATGTTTTGCTTACTGCACATTTTCATTTTACATTAATTACTGGACTGAGAGGAGTTGTGCACCCACATCACCTCATGAATCAAGCACAAGCTTGTGAGACAAATTGGTGTTAATGTCCTCCAATTATCTCTAAATCGTGTTAATCTGTGAGTTGCCTTTCCACATAACTGAAATTGATTATTACATTTTTTAACTATATACTATGGAATTAGTTTCACTCTACCTCATTCTCCTTTTTCCCATAGACCCAATGAAGTTGTAAAGCATTAATGCTATCTCTGTTATAAAGTGAAATATAGAGCATTGTGATTCTCCTACTAATAGTATATTTTCTCTATGTCAGTGTAATGAGAATTCAAATTGCTCCTCACCCCTAACTCTTCTGGGGTAATCCCACCTGAAGTTTGGTAGCATTCATCAATTGCACCTCAAAAATGAATTAGCTTCTCAGTTGTTTCGTATCTGAAAAGAGTATTCATTGTTCTTTGTTAATGTATGCTACTTTAAGCAAATGATCATTAAATGTCGCATTATATATCACCAGTGGAGCAAAGATGTTGCTTACCTATTAGCGGTTCAAATCCGTTCTAAAATCCTTTTTAAAAAATGAGGATGTCCGGTCAGGAATCATCCTTTCTTGGCACGCCACATGTATCAATCGCACAGCCGCCATTTTGAACGTTTATTACATAGCGGTGGCGATTGTCACACGTATTCGGCACCTGATGTAATCACTGTCAGCATTTGAATATAATGTGTGTGTGCATTTAAATGCACAGATTATCTAGTTTTCTTGCATTAAATGATTAAAAAAGTTAAATCCTGCAGTTGGTCATGTATTTAGGTTCTTCATTAACATTGAATACTTTATATATTTAGGTTTCTAATGACAGCAAAACATTATTTTCTCTCTCTATGGGTGAGAGATGTATGTATTTACACTTTATAATATAAAACATTTTAGTAGGTTTATCATTCAGAGACATGGGCAGAGTCTATGCAAAACAGATTTTGCAGCTATCTGGATCCATAACAAATTTAAGTATCCAATGTATACATACCCAAGCACACATACAATCCTAGGTAGCTGCAAAACATTATACCAGTGAAGATATACTGTTGGTTGATCAAGATGACTGCAGAGGAAAGAATTGTTCAAATGTTGTTTTTTATACTATTGAACTCCTTGACTTTGTTTTTTCACATGCTGAGGAACTGTTTAATAAAGGGTATGTCTGTGAAATTGTGACCATTCCAAAAATTAAGAACAATAGAAGTGATGAGACTTTAAGGAATAGTACTCGGGCCAATGAACTCTGCACACATTTCACTGGAGAAATAGCCTCCAATGGTGCAAGTGATAAGTTGGTAAACCCCGGGGAGTTCATTGCTAGCTGTACACCAGAGGTTGATAAAATAGGGGGTTATTGGCAATGGCTCCCCAAAGCTTTCAAAGTTCATTTTAATAAAAGTTCCCGATACAGGGATTTGGCTCCGCTCATGGAACACCAGGTGACATATGCACTATTTTGAAGAAGGGGGTCTACTGGATTATATTGACATATGTGGAATAATAATGCTACAGGAAACATGGTGTACAGTGAACCTTGCAATAGATGGTTTTGTTACCATAACTGAACCTGTGATCCAGGGATCCAAAGTGAGGCCTAGAGGTGGACGTCTTATCCCTGCTAAAAACAACTGGCACATTCGCAACATCAGTGTTGATTGCAAATATGTTCTTGCGGGTCTGATCACTGGCATACATCTGGGAGTCAAAGGGATATTGGTCATGAACATATATGATCCACCAACCAAGGCAGCCCATATAGATATTCTCAGAATTGTGGAAGGAATGGCGGCAGGCACAGTTAATCCAATCATTATAGGTGGGGACTTCAACACCAGAATACAATCTGATACTGACATATGTGGAGGTAATTCCGATTCCGGCCCGATAATATCTGACCGACTTAATAAAAAGGGATTATCTTGGGGTCATCTTTTATACAATCATGATTTTGTGCGATTGAATGTCTATTGCAAAGGTGATTCATATTGTGGATTCACTAGAGTTGATGGCCGTAGTGCATCCATGATCGATTATACATTTGTAAACAGGGCTGCACTACCATTTGTGATCGACATGGTCATCACTGTCCATCATGAAAGTGATCATTTTCCTTCATGTGTACTACTCGACATAAAGACAACAAACAATGCATATCATGCTAACGGCCTAATAACTTCTAATAATGCTGAAATCGTGTAAGATGGAGTGTGCCCAAATTACAAATGGCAAATGAGATAGCAGATGTGGTATTAACAAAATGTATAGATGATAATAAGATTTTGGGAATGGATAATGCTACCTGTATGGTTATATGTGAAAGTATCATGCAGGTGGTTAGCGAGTATATATACATTTCCGGTGCGCAAAAGGAATACAATGGATTTGTTATGCAATGTCAGCTCATCACGTATTTATCATTTCGATGCTATGTTTAAGGGAATAAAAGGCACTTAGAACTAACATTAAGACTTTGGTTAACAATTTTGGAACTGGTGCACCTAGATCTGATAATATTCAACTTAGGTTCTCTATAAAAAAGTTTAAAAATGCATACAATTTATGAGTATGTTTTCATACTAAGCAAACACATAGGGAAACATGGCTTACTCTGACATGTTGTGACAAAAGTGGAAACACAGAGGGGTTCTGGAAGGCAATTAGGGGCACTATCACCACTAACTTCCTTCGTGGTGGGGACTCCAGTGATGAATGGGAGGCATAAACTGGTAACAAGATAGGGAAAATTACTGTGGATACCCCCTATATTATGACTTGTGAGCACGCATGGGATGGTACTCCCTCGAGAGTGGATGTCGAGAATATTCTTAGTAAGTTGAATTGCTCATGAGCTGCAGGCCTCGACGGCAGATGTAATGCCCTTGTAAGATCTAATCCTGAACTTTGCGCTAATACACTTTCTGATTTAATGATATGTATCAGTAAGACCAATACAATCCCGAGTTCTTGGCTAGAAAGTAATATTGTGCCAATTTATAAAAAAAAGGCAGTAGAAGCTCACCGGGCAATTACAGGAAGTGGCCGTGCTCGACATACCATCTAAGATATTCACAAACGTCTTATTGAAGAAGCTTATCACCTGGATTGATGATAACCATATTCTCCAACCCAATCAAACTGGGTTTAGAAAAGGTTACTCAACTATCCATAATATAATAACCCTAACATCTTTGGTCGACCATTCCTGGTATGTATGATGGAAGACGGTATACATGGCTTACATAGATATTAGTGCAGCCTTTGATACTATATTGCGGGATGGCCTGTGGCACACGTTAGATGCATTAGGTATATTTAAGGGCCTGCGGAAGATGATTATAAAACTATCTGATACAATACTAAGAGTAAGGTTGGATATTGAGGGCCGTTTGTCTAATTGGTACTGTACATGCAGTGGTGTAAAACAAGGCTGCACTCTCGCCCCCATTCTTTTTAATTTGTACTTGACAGATCTCCAGCAAACACTTGACGTGCTGTTGCTTTTGCAATTAAGTGTGGTGAGATCAGCGTGTCCTGGTTAGTATACAGTGACGACATCGTAATTATGGATTTTACCCCACATGGTTTACAATTAAAGCTGGATGCAGTGGGAACCTATGCTATTTTAAACGGCTTGAAAATCAACATTGATACAACAAAGATTATGGAATTCAAGCATTGTAAAAACAGAACGCATAAATAGCACCAGAATATAAATGGGGAGTCTGTTGAAGCAGTATCTCTATACAAATAACTTGTGGTGGTTATAGATGACCATCTAACATGGCAGGGACATGGGCTGTTCTTGAGAATACGATTAATCAGCAGGCGGGTGCTGGTAATAATGGAGGATTCTCCGTCTCATCATTACTGATGGTCTATATGGCCAAAATTAGATCGCTGCCGGTATACAATGTTGAGGTGTGGGGAAATAAATATACTCATAAAATAAATTAATTAGAAAGAAAAACACTGAAATGGAAACTGAGACTCCCAAAGACCACAGCATGTGAATATATTCTGCTAGAATGTGGTATAGCCTGGGTCGAAATTACATTTAGTTTAAAGTGCCTATTGCTGCATAGGAAATTGATATAGCTGACACTGGAAGCAATAATGCATAAGATATACAAGTATTAGGTGAATAGAGAAATTCCTATGCGTAATAGTCATTTTAAGATGATTAATAGTAACATAGTTCATTGGACTGATGGTTTAGCTGCCGATATCATGCAAGCTCCAACTGGTTTGGTTTGGTTTGTTTATTTGTATAGCGCAGCCAAACCCTGGGGTAACTGGGCGCTTTATCCTTAGGAACAACATAGGATACAACAAGTTGCACATGTGCAGATACAGTCAATTATGATACAGTACAATAAATAGCATGTGGGACCAGGTTACAGAGAGGTCCGTGATAAAAAGGCATAAGACAGTTCTATAAAGGACCGGGTTACAAATTGGTCTGCAGCTGTGGAAAGGAATGATATAACCAGATGTGACAATAAGCTGAGAGCAGGTAGCCATCTATTGTTGAGTAGTGAGCAGCTCCATCACCTTGGCTCTAAAGGACCAGAACGAAGTGTTGCTTCTAATTACCATGGGGAGTGCGTTCCAGCATTTCACTGCTAACACAGGGAAGCTTGCTCCTCCTGCCCTTTTCAAGTTAAACTTTGGGATGTTGAGTTGGTGCAGATATGGGGATCTAGTAGGTATGGACGAGTTTTGTCTAGTAGATTTGTCTGATAAGTAACGGGGGGCTGTCAGAGAGAGGCATTTGTGTGTGATGACGAGTGAGCGTAGTTTGATTCTCTCACGGATAGGGAGCCAGTGAATCTCCTTTCTGATGGTGGTGATGTGGGCCTTGCAGGGGAGCTTGAGAGCGCACCTGAGGGAGTTGTTTTGAAGAATCTGTAGTCTATTCAAATTGAGGTTGTTGGAGCCAAGTAAAAGTGTGTTGCAATCGTCAAATTTGGACAATATCAGGGCCCTGGCCAGTGTAAGGCAGTTGTTTGTAGATAGGAAAGGTTTACAGGCATTAATACGTTTATTAGTATAGGCCGTGGAAGAGATAGTTACGTTAATTTGTGTTTTGAGCGAGAGTGTGGAATCGAGATACACACCCAGCGTTTTGACTTCCTCTGAAACTTTTATGATGTTACCATCAATGGTAAAGGGCTGGTACCTAGGGTCGAGTTTGTTGAGACGGGCCTGGGAACCGACGATGAGTAGTTCCGTCTTGTCATCGTTTAAGCAGAGACTGTGGGTAGCCATCCATGCTTGGATTTCAAGGTAGTTTTCATTTAGTTTTGCAAAATTGTCCTCATAACTCCCTGTGAGCGTGATGAGGAACTGGTTATCGTCAGCATATAATTTGTGTATGTGATACCCAAGTTATAAATACCAGATAAAGAAGACTCTAAAGGCTGCAGATAGAGAACAAGCGTGGGTTTATCTGGGCACGAGGACATATTGTAAAGAGTACATGGAGTACATGGATAGGCAGGGGCAGCGACCACATTATTCATGTTCCTATCCAAATGGAAGAATCGCAAGAAAGTATATGTTGGTTAAGTTTAAGTGTGTGGCATGTGCTGGTTAGATGGGGATAACATTTTATAAACTTGTAGGCATTTATTTATAAATGTGAGTGTCTAGTATTGTTTAGAAGACAACATTTAATAAGATATAGAAACAATGTTTTTAGTTTTTCTATTCAGGAATTGTGGGATTGTTTCATGAGTGGTGATGGTCTTAATGTTATGTATTATGTTGCCAACTTCTATAATTATTCATTGGAAATTTGGAATATTCTTGTTACAAATGTTGGGTTGTATTGATGCTTTGGTCATTTTTTAATTGGAATCAATGTTTTTGTACAAAGTCTATATTTGAGTACATGTACAATAAAAACATTTAAAAAATAAAGATTAGAGGTGACAGTGCTGCTCCCTGAGGAACACTGCAAACCAAACCTATCGGGGTCACATGAGAAAAGAGGCACGCAGACTCTCTGCCAGCAATCACTTAAGAAGGGTCAATCCAGCCTGACATAGTTCATTGAACCCCTAGCTTGGTTAGTCTAGCGATTAAACAAGGGCAGCGATGGTGTCAAAAGATTCAGAATCCAGCATCCCGGGAAACCCCACTCCAGCTTTGTGTGTTATCAATCTCTGTTCATCCAAAATGGCAGTCATACCAACTTGGCATAGGACTGGTTGGAAAATACCTTGGCATGGAGCAAATTATTGATTTGCACAAGTACCTGGAGTTGTGCCATTATCTGGCACAGTTGTCCAACTCCAGGCCTCGAATGTTGGATCCATGCTAGGTTTTCAGGATGCCCCTCATTAATATTCATGAGATAAATTTGCATGGAATGGTTCTAAGTGTATGCACATTTTCCCCCATACATATTAACCTGTCAGGAACCTGGCCCTCGAGGCCTGGAGCAGCGGCTTGGCTGGTTGGTGAGGTAAGATAGAGGATGGTAGTTGTTCATGTTATCATGGCCAAGGTACATCTTTTTCAATAAAGCAGTGAGTACATATCTTTTTAGTTCAAGAGGGACTACTAGACCCTCACATACTGACAACATTCATAGCAACAGGTGCCAACTGTGCCACTGGTAACAAAGGACCTGAAATAGCTGGCAGGAAATCTAGAAGCAGCAAGTTTCAATTCTCTCTACATGCAATAAGAGAAAGACGGCTCCATCGGCGACGAGTTGGAAAGCATCGAGGCAATTAATAATGATATTTTGTTGCAAACCGGGGATTGCTGTTCCTAGATCACACTTACTTTCATAATTGTTAGCATTAATTTCATCTTACATTTTGAGAATATTGTGCCTAAAAAAGTCAAATTAGTACAAAAAGCTAAGCTGGGTGTGGTAGAAAAGTTGATTGCTGTTGGGTTTTTAAAATTGCTTCTCAGGTTTTCTGCTTGTCTGCTGCCTGTTTGATCTCTGAAGAGTAAAATGTTCTCTTGGCGGGGAGCACCATGGCCATGTACCGAGCGATGGATTGACACATGTCCCCCATTTACTTTCTAAGTTGCCTTTGGCTTGTGTTCATTCAGAACTAAACCAGGCACCAGAGTGGCCATTATCTTCTGTCCAGGTGTTAAAATCTGCTAGAACGGTTGGCTGTATGTGATATAATCATTTGAAAAAATATTGAGGGTGACTCAAATATATCTTTAAAGGCACTAAACACCCTCCCCGCATATTTTAGTGCTGGTGCAATTATACAAACACACTCCAGTCCTAGAACATTTGGGGAAAGTGTTAACGGTTAATGAGACATTTTAAAAACATTGTTTCACACGAGAGGACGGATTTTATGGGTTTGATGGAGGAATTTACAGGCATGTACACTGTTTTTAAAAATGTGGGTAAGACCACCTTAGTCCAGGGCACATCCTCCTTTAGATTCCCTGTTACAGGTTTTTTTTTAAGACTGTTTATTTATTTGTGAATTTATTTATTTATAAAAATTGCAGGGAAAGAAATACAGTTTGGGTCAGGATACAATGTTGTTGTGTCATAGAATGATGGTGTCGGGTCATACAATAAATAGGAACCTCAAAAGCTTCACCCGTAACTATTTTAAAATTATTCTAGAATTTCTTGGATTTGAACATGTCATTTCAGGGTGAAACGATGTTGGGTAATTCTGTGTTAAAGCTATAATGGGGGCTATTGCTTCCAGGCTCTCAAGGATTAGCACTATTCAATTTTTGCCTGAGGCGGGGAATTTCCAAAATGGAGGATGGCTAAAAGGAAACCAAGTAAGCGAATAGCTTTCCCTCTGAGTTTGACTGGAAGGTCCCCATAGTGAGGGCAATTTCTCAGTGGTGTAAGGAAAGTTATTACTGGTTCCTGTACCTGGTACGGAGGCAGCAGTGACTCCTTTGCACAGACGGGCACAGACAGTCTTGCCTTTGGCACACCGTTGCCATGCCCGCAGCGCAGGTCTTCTGTGTGGCTAGCTCAGACCTTGTGTACTGTGTGCCATCTTCAGATGCCATGTGCCTCCATCCCTGGCAACACAATAACAATCTACGCTGTCCCTGAAGTAAAACTCTATTTAAATCACAACAAATCAGTAAAATACTAAAAAGTTCAAAGGATCTCACAAAGATAATAATAATAGAAAGAATAAACAATTGGAGGCAAGCTCGTCCACGTAATCCCTGCAGACCTGGCTGGCACAGCCCTCTCCTATAATCTGTGGCTCCTGTATAACTGAGAGTGAAGACAGACTGCCGTCTGTGGCGAACCAGAAGCAAGGCTCGTACCAGAGGATATAGTTCAACTTGTCTTTATTTAAATAAAAAGGAAAACACATTACTTGCATTATTATTAAAAATAATTCCCTTCCCAAGAAAACTAAAGACTAAGGTGTCCGTCAGAATGTTCAAGTAACTAAAAGTCAGTCCTGTGCCCAGACCTGTCCCACTAACTGGCCCTACCAATAAAGAAAAACAAACAAAAATGAAGGAAAGGGCTTTCCCCCTGGGGTTCATCAACCATACTTTGCTGCCCCCATCTTCTCTCAGTTACTCTCATCAAAAAGGCACAAAGACATTTAGTTCCAGATTCTTGCATTTACCAAAGTCTCCATTGCTTGTGTCCAACGGGGCACCTGACTTATGTTCCAACCATTGCTTAAGATGAGGTGCACCTCACACCCTTGGCACTCCTCACTCTGAGGTGGTGGGGATGTTTCCCTTTTCGATTCATTCTTCTTGTTTCCTTGGTTTTCAATGTTATTATCTTTGATTGTGTCTCTCTGGACGGTATCCCGTTGCTTTATCAACAGTAATTATTTTCTGGTCATTTACTGCAAAGCAATTACTTCGAAATGACACCGACAAATATGGGTATTTATGTGTTAAAGGGTAAAATCGGGGTGGGGAGGGTTTTGAGTAGGGGTAGTAATGAAGGGGTGGGCATGGGGCAAACCCCAAAATAAATATTAACACATTTGATGTAAAACATCAAAATAATTACTTTGTAGTAAATTACCGTAATTTCTGTTGATGAAATGACATGGAACCAACTGGACACCTAGGTCTTCTCGTAGGCTCTTTATGGGTTCACTAATCTCTAGACTTCCTTCATTGCTTTCTTCAGTGTTTGCATTCCTCTCTCCTGCCTGGACTCATCAAACTCTGCCTCTTGCCCTTTTCTGGTGTTAACGTGTTCCGTATCAATCTGAACTCGTTGGTCCTTAATCAGAATGTTCCCTGGCTCCTTAACCAGTACCCAACTCTGGAGCACATGGATGAGTAGTGTCTAAACCAAAAAACCCAGCCTCACACTACATCTAATCCAGCATGGATTCCACTCATTAGAAAGGTGCAACAGGCACAGTCCAAAAGGCATATCTCCTTTTTGTGACACAAGGGGTTCATAGTTTTGGTCAAAAACATTTATTAAAGTAAAAGGGGTTGAGGAAATGCCTCTCTGTGCCTGCCCGAGAGGAGTTTCCTCTACCTAAAACCAAAACCAAGGGACTGTCAGTGGTCAGAATGTCCAAAACAAAACGTCCTGTGTTCAAAGTTCTATTCCGACCCTCACATTCTAGCAAAGTAATTCTTAAGTGGAAAGGGAAAATGTCTCTGGCCTTGGGTGATGTATACATGTTCACAAAGAAAATGCGTAAATCCAACATAACAAGTTCCAAAGGATAGAGCTCCTTCCTCCAGAGGGTGATTCCCTTCCAATGGATTACTTTTTTCACTCTAGTTTCCTTTCTGGAATATTGCTCCCTTGAGCATCAATGTGGCTGGCGCACAAAACAACTTGACTCTAGCACTTTGTCATGTTAGGATACCTGGTGTACTCTCCAGGATTTTCTAAAACAGATTTGCAATAGTCTGATACTGTCTTCTACCAAGGGTTTCTTATGGGTGCTCTGCGCATACTTCCAACATTGATAAGTCTCTTACTTGCTCTTTTCTTGGCTTTATATCCACCTGCTACGCTATTCTGCCAGGACTCCTTTTGCATGTTTATTGCATAAACACATATGATTGTGAGTCTTTTGTTCTATTTATTTTATCACGTTTACACCAATGTATTCGTTCAGCGGCCGTTCTGTTCATTAATGGTTTTTGGCATGTCTGTCAATACGCCCCAGTGTCACATCTTCCCTTCTGTGGACTCACTGGTTCTTCTTGGCATATTTTGAGTCTCTCATGGTTAACCACAAGCAAGTGTTCTGCTTCCTGCTCACTGCTTCTGCTCCCTGGCCTCTCTGCTCTTCGCGGCTCCTGCTATTTTGTCCGTTGTCTTAACCAGCTCCGGTGAGATGAAAGCGACTTCTGGACACCGGCACATGCCCAGAAGTATTCTCTCGGCTTCTGGCGTCCCTGAAGCATGTTCCTCTTCACAGTCCACTTTACATCTCTTCCTCCAAAAGCCAGTTGGCTTCACAGAACACTTTCTGGTCCCTCAATCTCGTGGTTGTTCCCAAGAGATGCAGTCTTCTCCCGCCAGCAGCTCTCCTTGGTCAGTTGCTTCAGCTGTCTAAATTTCCCCGCTGTAGGTAAATGCTTATAACAATTAGAGCGCGGATTGTGCTCTTGGGCTTGGGTAATCTGTATTACTCAATTCCTCTTCCTCGTCTCAGTATTCTCAGGTTTGTGGTAATGGAAGTCATTGCTGGGTAAATTGCATTTGAAGTATGGGAACACTTTTTTAGTGGTTTTCAAAGCCAAGTTGGTTTTTGATGGTTTGTAAATAGATCCGATGAAAAGATTTATAAAAATATTCTTCTTCAGTGGATGAGGGGAGATATAGCAAAACGCCATTAAGGCATTAGGTATGGGCAGGATATCCTCAGTAGGAAAACAGAGATACCATATCTCATCAGATGATTCCATGACACCCCCCCGGAGGTTGTGTCCCCCCATGTGATCCTCCTTCATATAGCCACCCCTTGGGTAAGGATCAGATAGTGGCTGCCGTCCCCTGGCCATATGAAAGATGGTTACCGCCGTGGAAGAAGTGATAACACCATTGAACTCATCACTTTTGCCTCATCTGGTAACATGAGCAGAGGGCAGGCTATACCGTTCAGGTGTGGGGGCAGTGGGGGGTGAGCTGGTATAGATGCAACACAAACACAACAGTACAGTGGTGCCAAAATAAATGAATGCCCAACCAAGATTTTGGAAAAAGAGGAATTTTAATGAAGCTCACAATGTACACAAACAATGAAAAACTAATGACTGACACATGTAAAGGGAGCACAGGGAGTGCAGCATTGGAGTAATGGGGCAATTAATTTAAGATGCAACAGTCCACGTTTATGAAGATGTATTGAAAATGGTAGAGAAATGGTCTTAAAGGGCCATGGGGTCTTTTAGGTTAAATACCTTCCATTCTTGTCAACAGTATGGATCCAAGCTTTTCGCCATCAAACCAGCAGTATGAGCATGTTCTGTGCAGAACCGGGATGAGTAAGGGAGCAGCAGCAACAGCTTCAAATGATGCAGTGCAGTTTAGCAGTAAGGATGGCTTGCAGGCCGGAGATGGGCTTTGTGGAGTTGGTGGTGCAGTGAAGCAGAGACTGGCCTTGAGCGGCGAGCGGGCTCCGCTGGCTCAACATGGCATCTGTTTACCGCAGTGTCAACAGATTGGTTTTAGAAGATGCTGATGACCAGGTTGCAGTGTCCAAATGGGAACGCCAAGAGACTTGGTGGGTCTCAGATGCAGAGATGGAAAAGTTTCAGCTGCATCAGAGATGCGAGGCAGATGAGTGGTAAGATCAGTGATCACTCCAGCCGATTTTCCTTGCAGGATCGTGGATCACATCAAAGCTGTCCAAACCAGCTTTAAGAAAGTGTGGATGTGCAAGGAGAGCAAGGATTCACTCCTGTGTTTCTTTGTTTTTTGGGAAACCCAGTCCAGGTTCTTTGGGGCAGGTGAGTCCTTTCTTTCCACAGAATCACTCCAGGGTTCCTTCACCTCCAGTGAGCAGGATCCTGGTTCCAGTGCCTAGGGAATAGGGGGACCATGGACCACAGTATTGTCAACCGACATGTGCTCATGAATTTGGCAGGCAGAAGAATTTTACTCTTGGCTGAAGCCGTCTGTTTTCACCTCGATGGTAGAGGATTTTACAAAGGACTATATCCCCAACAGAGTTCCAGAGGAATCCTTCTTGTCTTGAAGTCTAAAGATGAATCAACTAAGGATGGGGTCTCCCCTGCTTATAAAGGCCAACTACTACAGCGGATTGGTCCAAAGCAACCCTTTTGTCAGTGGTGCAATCCATGCTGATGTAACAAGTGTCCTTCGCCTTCTGATGTAATCGAAAGAGAGCTTTGCAGGAAATAGAGAAGTTTAAGGAACCCAAGCAATATACAAGATGGTGGAACCCCTCTCAGGAATAAACCTTCTGCTTGGCTATTCTAACTCCACTGTTTGCCTTTTCCTGCCTACTTCAAAAAGACTTCAGTGACCAGTCCCTTGCTGTGAAATGGCCATTGTCATTTGAGGACTATGTTTGAAGCACTGGTTCCCAGGGACCTCGCTAGGACGGTTTATGTGCGCTACAGGAAGTTGTTCAACTTGCTCAGGGGAACAAAGGGACAGCTTCCTGGGCAGTTTCCTACATTGGCCTTGTGTGTAATGCCAGTGCTGACTGCTGACACATCAGCCCTATCAGCAATGAATTTCCTATTGAAGTTGACAATGTGAAATCCAAACATTTTGGCCGTATAATTGTGTAACTTTATCATCCATCATGTCATAAGAAGACATGGCTTTCATTTACAGTTTGCCATGCCACTAAGTGGCTGGGGTATACGATTAGTTTGTTTTTAACCAGAGGTGCAGACATTTAAAAAGTCACTTATGTCAGTTGAAACTTTGTGTTTCAGCAGCTTTTCAGGAGTACACATAAAACCTTTGACTCTGACCTGCTGCCTCTGCAGGTCAGTTTCTTTAGCTGTCAGGAGATGGCCTCAGCAAAGGCACATGAGTGCACTATGAGTTTGGCATGGAACATTATGAAAGATGAGTCTGCTTAGTAGGACTCCCTTTCACAAGCAGAATTACCCAGATCATTTTATTAATAAAAATCAAAAAGGCTCAGGCTGAGTTGCCCTCAACAGATGCCATTCTGAGGGAGGGGCATTGGAACAGTATCGGAGCAGAGGTGCAAGCAACCCCCAATGGCCCTGTGGATGGAAGAAGGAGGCTCTCAGACATGGGCGTAATTTTAGGGGGGGACAGGGGTGTTTGCCCGCCCCCCCCCCCCAACTTTCATGGCACACCATTTTGTCCCCATTCATTTGGCTGGGGCACCTTTTCTTCAGATGTCATGTCCCCCCCCAACCTTTTCAGCAAAGTTACTCCACTGCTTCCAGAGCCGCATACCCACAATATTATCCCTCAAAGAAGCAGGGTTGCATATTCCCTTTCACACTCAGATTTGCTTTCCTGAATAAAAAAAAAATAAACTCCCACAAATGTATTCTCTTTCTCCCTCTCTCCCCTATTCCCTCCCTAAAAGACACACACACACAGACACACATGCATCCAGACACATCCAGATGTCGTGGACTGCCTACGAGGACTCCAGTGGCTCTGAGAAGGGGAGGGTGGGAAAGCTTGCCGGCATGAGTCCCTCTGTGGAGCTCAGCTGGCTGGAGTCTGAGGCCTTTGGCTGCCAGAGAGGCTTGGCCGGGGCAGGGTTACAAACCAAAGTCACTGAGAAAAGTCAGGCATTGCGGCGTAAAGCGTCCCGGGGCGGTCCACCATGCTATGATACTGACTATGACGTGTCTTGGGGTGGCTCACTACTGTGCGGGAATCTCTGTGACTTCCCCTTTTTCCCACAGAATTTGAGGACCCATTCATCTGCTTCACGCACAGGTGGGAGGAGCTTGGCCTGGCGCCATCTTCCATTGGCTCAGAGGAATGCCGGCTCCCTGGAATACTACATGTATGACGAGCTTGAGTCTTTCTTGGAAACGTTTCTTGCAGCGAAAAAAAAGAGTCGGGTACTTACCTTCAAGGCGTCTGGGAAATCGTATCGCGACTTTTTCAAGCATTATTGGTTTTAATGAGGCGGGGGCTGATAATTGCCTGCAGTCCCGTTTAACTGGCTGCAGATGTTGGCAGGGCCAGGGAAAGGCGATTTCTGCTCAGTGCTGATGTGAGTCTTGCGCGCAGGAGGTTCCCAGCCCTATAAGCAGGGGGTCTGAGTGCTTTGCATGTTAACCTATCCTTGGCGGTCTAATACGTTCTTAACGTATGTTTACTCAAAGTTGAACACCAGCTGGGGGTGAGTCGGATACATTGGGCGAAATCCAAGCTGCCACATTAAACATATCCTGTCTGACTTTTTAGTAATGGTTTTAAAATAAAGAATCGACATGTTTTAAAATAGATTCATTCAACAATTTATATTCTTAAATGCAGTGTACAGTATACTCGTGTAATACACAGTTCAACCCTGACAGAGGAGGACACATTATTAAAGAAACCCGGGGAGAGCTGTTGACTTGCACCACTTGGCAGACAACTAAACAGAAAGGCAGGGAGGGGTCCCTGCCTTCCAGACAAGGGGAACCCATACTAGACACACTGAAAAAGGAATCTGGAACAGCAAGTCGAAACAGAAATGTAATATGAAATACAAAATAATGTAATCAATGCATTCATTCCAAAAGAATTCATTGGAACAACATGCATGGATCATGAACAAATCCCCAACACGCCACATTCGAATATCACACTGCACCATTCCACATATATCCGTAGATACATCCAAAACTTCTTAACACCTACAGAAGTGCATACCTTTCTGCACAGAATTCCCACAGAAGAAAACAATTAGAAATCCTCCCACACAAAAACACAGTAGTTAAGGGGAGAGATGGTTATTGAGCTGTTATTACCATCTTCAGGCTACTGGCAACGCACCCAACCGGTTTCGACATCATTATTAATTAAAGCATGGCTTCATCAGGGGAACAATATTTCCTAAAGAAAATCCATATTTCATATATCAGGGAATCATCCTGATCGAACATGTACATTTGAGTGCCGAAAACTATTTTAATAACCCATCATACTCACAAATCAATGTAGGCCACACTATTCAAAAAGGGCCTAAATATAAACAGGAAAGCGTATACAGAATTAGTGAGCCCGAATAATAAGGCGTAACACAACACAAGCAACCTCACAACACAAAGCTATACTTGCCAAACAGTAACTGGAAAGGGGGCGGTGGCGGCAGTGACACCGAAAGAATCCAGCAAATATTACCGGGGAACTGGATGATACAAAATGATGCAAAAGCCCAACCCTGTCAATGATTATGCAATAAAGTGACCCCTAAATAGGGTATACATAACACACCATGGGCCCATGATCATAAACAGGAGGTATTGCTAGGGAACCATGACCCATTGCCAACGGTTGTGCCAGGGGTACCACACAGAAACCCCACAGGTCCAAGGAATACTAGGGGGCTGAGACCATGCGGAGAAACAATCTACATCTAAAACGCGTGTTTACCCATCGGTTTCATTCAAGGTGAGAAAGCCGAGATGTAAATCAAACAGTGGGCAATGAAGTCCAAAATATAGTAGTAATTGCAAGTGGGTTGTCAGGTTTAGTAGGGGCTGCGCGCCTATTTGCATGGAGTCATGAAAACCACGTGGTTAAAGCTAAGATCTAGCGCGATCAGGGTTTGAGCCCACAACAACGGGCTAACATAAGCAACACATTCCGTGAATAGCCATCCCCACAGACACAAGCTGCTTATGAGATAGTGAAATAGTGCAGTTTGATTTGAAAGATTTGAAAATGATTCAGATTTAATTCAACACAGTTTGTTCAAAATGAAAATTCAAAGAAAAAAGAAGCCAAAGAAAGTGTGTCTGTAAGACAGCATAATAGTTCAGTTGTGTGTTGCTTAGTATGCTGGCATCCTGCCTAGTATGCAAAGGCGTTAGCATACATTACACCAAAAAAAGATGTCTTTGCAAAAAAGAGCCTGACAAAATGAAATTATTTGTAGTGCATAAAAAGCACAACATCAGTTACAGAAAATATCGTGGCATGTGGTTTGCTGTAGTTAGATTTGCCAACTGCATGGACATCAGTTTCACCCCCACTAGGGGCTTTCTCAAGGCAAAATGGTCCAATCCCTTTATACTATTCAGAATATGCACAAGAGTAGTCGAGGTATGGGGAACACATCCAATAAAATAAAAACACACAACAATAACCAATAAAACCAGTATTACATTGAAAACAATCGAAAAAACACCAAGTAAAATATTTAAGGCTTGCTGATCATGTCCCAATCATGGTACTAGACACACACAGTCAGGTGACCCTGCACATTGTGCTCTCTTCAGACAGTGTTGCATCATCCTTTTCGGAAAACCGCTCAGAGTTAACCTGTTCGTTAAAATTGCTGCTTGTTTGTTAAAATTCTGCAATGTGGTACAGCTCTGCCGTGAATGCATGGACATTCTGTAACAGACTATGGCATGAAGCATTTGCAACAAGCAAAATTTCACTAAGAATAGTTACCATGCAATGTTTAAGCTCATTATTGTCCCCAGATTAATCATTCTACTAAAAAAGTAAATCTCAGTGCTTCCTGTGAGTAGCTTGTTCTTTTCTCATCTTGTCTTACTTCCATTTTGCTGTTTATTACAAATGCCTATGCTCTTGTTTTTAATTTAATTTAGTATCATGTATTGTTTTGAGTCTGTAAAGTATTATGGTGTGTTGTATCTTACACATTTTGTTGTGATATTTTTATTCTTTATTGTCTCTTCCTGATGTGATCTGGAATCTTAATGTATTATGTAAAAATTAGTTTTGAAAGGTTCATTTAATTTAACCAACCAAAATAAAAAAAAGTGAAAAAAAAGTAACAGACTTTTGGGGGACTGGCTAGAAAAATGCAGAGTCATGTTACGTTCAATAGTTTTACGAAAAGGTTCTGTCTCCAAGTATCCCTCGTTGTGAAAAATCATAAGATCAAGAAACGGGACAGACAGAGTGGAGTATTTACATGTGAAATGTAAATCAGAGTCCAGGTGTGCAGCCGCATAAGTAAATGAAGCAGACTTTCAACTGTATCATTCCAAATAAAGAAAATATTGTCAAAGGAATGATGGTGCATTGGAAGGGCATTGCATAAGGGGTTCTCAATATTCAAAATGTGTGTTTCTTCAAAAAGTCTATGTGCAAAATTGCCAGGTCAGGAGCAAAGATGCAGCCCATGGCCGTCCCCTTGCATTGAAAAAACAGATCATCTTTAAACATAAAAAAGCTGTCCTTCAAAACCAACTCAGAACAAGCTAATTGAAGCTCAGTAGACACATTGTGGGGAGTTGGAGGTTGGTTGTGCATTATTCAAAAGCTTCAATGTCCATCGTGACCAAAAGATGTGTCACATGACAAAAGGAAGTATGTTTGACAAGATTGATAGCTGCAGAGTGTCAAGCAAGAAATTCGGAGTGGCGATGGCGAGGGACTCAATGCAAAAATCCACATACTTGGATAGAGGTTCCAAGATGGACCCACAACTGGACACTATATGGCATCCAGGAGTGGGGGTTGTGGAATGTCTATGCACTTTTGGGAAGATATAGAATAGGGGATTTCTACCTTCAGATGTATTAACAAATTCTTATTCTTTCTGGGACAAATACCCTTCCTGTACACCAGTGTCACTCATTTCTTTAATCTTCATTTGTATTTTAATCTTCATTTGTACCTCATTGGAAGGATTGTAATGAATCTTGTTGTAATGGCCTGGCACTGTGAGGAGCCTGTCAATGTCCTGATCATATTTTTCTGCATAAAGTAGGATAATACTGTCCCCTTTGTCTGCCCCTTTAATGGCTATAGCGGAATCTTTGGCCAAGGATTCAATCACCTGAATTTCAGAAAGCAGCATATTCAACCTACAGCCATTTGGCAGACACACCTAGACGCTCTGAAACATCTACGGTGGTGAATTGGCACAGTGGAAAAGCAGATTAAGATAACAAATCATAGCCTATAGCAATCACAGTGCATACTTAAAAGAATAAAGTAGACGCCAAGCCCGGACGCAAAGATACAACAAATAATGAGCAGTGCTAAACTGCAGTTTATCAAAAATATACATTGTTGTAATAAGGCATGGCTGTGGACATGGGTTCAACAAGTACAGGCTCTAATAACAAACATAACCCCTTACTATGATCATGCACAGTATACGCAACTGAAATTGATATCGTTCATTAATTTCATGCACAGTGCACCCTGGAGAATCCAGGAATGGAACATAAGATACTCACTGATAACATTCACAATATCTGTTGTTGAAATGCAGAGTACCTACTGTTGAAATGCCAGGACTAGCTAGAGACGAGTTGAATAACTGATGGTAGAATACTAGGTTTCCATTGGGTAAAGGCTGCCCCCTGATAGCAAAAATGTCAACATCCCATTGGTGGAAGACAATTTGCCCAATGGTGGCATAAAATGGATAGACAACGCTTATTATGTGCACAGTCACCAAAAAGACAGCTTCAAGCCACATGACTTAAACCGTAAAATGACTAACTAAAAAATGAGACAGCCAACAACTAGCATCCCCTAAATGTCCAGCCAATCATAAATCAGCATGCAAAGAAGCAGAAGGTCCAACAATGCCACTGGCTAGCCTAGTTCAAATGTATCCTCTGACATGTTTTAGATACTCCTCGAAGGACAAACGCTGACATAATAGAAAGGAATGAATATACATCTCAGTGTGCAAGAGAGCGGCTCAAGATGAGTGCTCAGCAGATTTCGTGCAATCCCTTATTTGCCTGTATGCTAACCAAGGCCAGCCAGAGGCATCCCCAGGGAAACTTTTGCACACCTTAAAGTAGTGTAGGCCATGCTCAAGACTTAACTGCCCCTCAATGAAAGTATCCGATTTCCAGAAAGAGAAAGAAATAATAAGAAGAAACTCCAGACATGATGACATGTACACATAGTGCAAAAAAACAACATAGAGTAATGCTTAAATCATGCAAAATCGGGACACATGTGCTTTAGGTGAGAAGCATTCAACTGAAACATCTTAATCACACAGTAATAGTTACTAGTACTGACTGTATAGGGCCAGGATTACGAGGCCGACAACTGTTGGGTTCATTCTTAACATGAGCCATTTTATTAAACTAAAAAGGATGGATGAACGCCTCACTATCCGTACCCTAAAACACACTTTCCTGCCTAGCATAAACTACCAAAAGATCTAATAAACACATCATATCCCTAACACTACTACATAAACACAAGAGGACATAAATGGAATTCAACAAAATATCAGGCAACATACATTTCAAGAGTACCCCTTCTTCAAGTTCAAAACAGTTCCACAAAAAACAACTCCTGAGGCTTCCTTCCCCAAGTTTCACACAGTTCCAATAGGCCCTGGGGTTCCCTTCCCCAAGTTCCATGCATTTCCAATAGGCCTCAGAGTTCTCGTCTCCAAGTTCACCACAGTTCATCAGGTTTCAGAAACAATATGAACTCAAATCATTAGTCATTCAGATTTTCCAATAATTCACTTGATTTTCCTTATTTCTTCGGTTTCATTAATTTCAACAATTGTGACCAAACACAAATGTCTTGCTTCCCTTGGTCTTTCTCAAGTGGGGATCTCTCGGTCTAGCCACATTTGTCGGACCACAAGGTCCACCCATTACAGGTCACGCAACCGATAACTCTTGGCACTTGGTGATATTTCTATATTCCTTTGATTTTTGCCAAATCAGGATTTATCTTTCCCTGTGCCCCAAGTTGAGTCTTTGAGATGGGTCTACACACAGCTCCTTGCTGCCAGCAAGGATAAGATTTCAATTGATCCATTAATAGATCAGCCAGGATGGTTTATTCATGGCTCAACAAAATATAATACAGCAATTCAAAACATAAACCAGGATGGGTCCAAAATGTCACAGCAACAAAGGTTCACAGTTCCATGTTCAAACTTCACAAATAACTGTCTATTTGTTTGCATTGTCAAACCGATTCCAAAAGACCCTTGCCCTGGCCCCCTCCCATGCCAGGACTGTTCTCCTAGCTCTATTAACGGTGGAAGCAATGTATTTTCTGCTTCATAGAGCACTTTTCATTGAGGACATCAACCTCCTCTTGGCTTTGACACTGGTTGTTCATCAGACTCCTCTGAACATCCCACATATGCCACATACAATACTTTCAAAATCTTCTTTAAGCCAGATTATCACATCTTCCTGGCCTTGCAAATGCAGTTTACCTTTCCACCCTTTTGGCTTTACCAATGCCTGTACAATACCCCTTCCCTTTCTTTCCTTTATCTTCACTTCATACAGCTTTGTATACACTGATTAACTCTATTGTGATTGGGAAAGGTCACTCGAAAGGGATTTGTTTTTTCCTTTCACTTTAATGTATTTATTTATTTATTTTACATTTCTAAGGCGCTTATACATCAGGAAATTGCATTTCAAAGCGTCCAGAGGGCAAACAGGGAGGGAACATGGGAACAAAGGCAAATAGAATAAAACTGATGAACAAGAAAAGGGTGGTACTACTAGTCCTTGTGAGCATTTGGAGCGTGCAACTGCAGACAGAGAGAATGGACAAGGGCAGGGGGTAAGTGCTAGGAGTTCCACAGAGGGAAGTGCCAGGGGGTAATTTGCAAGCAGCATTTAAGTGCCTGGCAGAGATCACTTGGTACAGAGTGATCATCTGCCAAAACAATAAGTGCAGGCATGTGAGACAACAAGGGCTAGTGGATGCCCAGAGGTAAGTGCTGGGAGAGGGCAGAAGGCTGAGGGTGAGAAGGCTGGGGGGTAAGGCCAGGACTCAGGAGGAAACATAAGGGCCCAGGCCACCAATCTCAGCGGCTGTGGGTTTTAGCACAGGCGGGAGAAGTGGAAGGAGGAGGTGAAGAGGAAAGCCTTGAGGAGCTTTGAATATTTGAGGAGATCCAGCTCAAGATGGAGAGGCTGTTCTAGAGGAGGGAGCCAGCCGAGGAAAGAGATGGGCCACTAGCTCACTGCTTAGAGAAGCGCCTGACATGCAGAGAGTTGGAGCTGGAGGAGCGTAAAGATCTGGAGGGAGAGTTTTTAGTGAGAGCAGGTTGTAGATAGTGTGGTCCCCAGGCCCCAGACAGCCTTATGGATGATGCAGAGGGATTTGAACTTGATCCTTGCAGCAGTCGAAAGGCAGTGGAGAGATTTTAGTGCAGGGGAGATACAGTCCCTGGGCTTGAGGCCAAGCATAAGTCTTTCAGCCCCATTCTGGATAAACTGGAGGGGGCAGATAAGGAAAGAGGGTAAATTAAGGAAGATGATGTTGCAGTAGTCCAGCCTAGAGACTACCAGAGCTTTGGAGACTTTGAGTTTCTGTGGAAAAGTGAAGAAAGGAGGATAACTCTAAGGAGGTGGAGTTGAAAATGGGCCTTCTTGGCAAGGTCCATGATGTAAGGAAGGACAGAGAGAGTGCAGTCCAAGATGACTGCAGAACGGGGAGAGCCATAGAGGGTGGCCAGAGTGAAGGGAGGAAAGAGAGAGCAGGAGTCCCAATAGGAAGGATCTCAGTCTTGCTGCCATTGAGGCAAAAATCATTAGTGGCACACCAGGATTGGATAGCAGACATGGAGTCAGGAATGGTAGTGGGAGTAACGAGAGGATCAGAGGGAAGTTTGAAGAAGAGTCGGGTGTCATCTGTATAACACTAGAAGTGAGGGAAGTAAGTGGAAATAAGGTGAGCAGAGCGAGATAGACGTTAAAGAGCCAGGGTGAGAGGTTAGAGCCTTGGGGAATGCCACAGGTGTCAATAGAGGTGAGAGAGGAGAAAAAGCCCAGAATAACCTGGGAGGGGCAGTCAGTGTGGAAGGAGGTCAGCCAGTCCAGTGCCCACTTCGAGATACCGAGGGTATCATGGAGCCATTTTATGAGGATGAAGTGGTTGACCGTATCAAATACAGAGGAGAGATCAAGTGAATGAGAACAGCGGGAGAGTTAGAGTCAAGAGATGTAAGCAGTTCTTCACAGGTGTTCAGAACAGCAGTTGCCGTGACTCTGGATTCTCAGAATCCAGATTGATGGTCATGTAGGCAATCAACAAGCTCAGTATGCTGGGTCAATTGGCTGAAGACCAGCTTCTCCAAGAGTTTCCCAAGGAAGGGAGTGATAGATATGGGGTGGTAGTTTGCCAGACACAAGTGGACGGCAGAAAGCTTTTTCAGGAGGGGGCAGAGAAGAGAATGCTTGAGTGAGGAGGGGAAAGACCCAGCAGCAAGAGAGTGATTGCAGAAATCCGCAAGTTCAGGGGCAATGTAGCGGACGTTGTTCTTAAAAGGTCTGGAAGAACAGGGGGAGACCTGTTTGGAGGAGACCTTCATAGAGCCGACAAAACTAATGACCTCATCCTATGAGATAGGAGAGAAGGAGGAGAGAAAGGCTGAGGCTGGATGGAAGACCAGAGGTACCAGGGGGATGGGAGGAGGTGAGAGAGAAGGGGAGGAAGAAAGAGTGTCCAGGATATCCTGAGTTTTGGTAGTGAAGTGAGTGGCCAATGCAGTGCAGAGGGCCTGAGAGCGAAGAGAAGAGATGGAGACTGCAAAAGGAGTGGCTAGTTTCTTGCAGATGTTAAAGAGTTCAGCCATGTTGTTGGATGCTCCCTAGACACGAGCCTGGTTGTGGGCCTTCTTCTTGGAGAGAATGGAGAGACGATATTGCCTTTGAGGAGGCGATGGGCCAGTTTGTCAGAGGATGAGCTTGAGGTCTGTCACGTCCATTCTACACCTCTACATTTGCACTTCAGCGCTGCTATATCAGAGTCGTACCAAGTGTTATGCTTGGTGGCATGTTTCAGGTGGACTTGGGCAAGAATATCGAGTGTGTTGGTGATGGCGAGATGGAGGTTGCTGAGGGCATTGTCAGAGGTAGAGTCTGCAGTGGGATGAGGGGGGATGAAGGTGGTTTCGACGGCAGCAGCTGACACTCATTTCTTCAGGCATAAGTCTGTGAATGGGGTTGACAGAGCATGGGGAGGTGTGGTCGGAGGGCCATGAGGACCGAGTTGTGAGGAGAGGAGGGAGTGGTCTGACACGGAGACTGGGGTGGCGAGTGTCTGGTGAGCAAAAGATCAGTGCTGATAAAGGCATGAAGAGTGTGTCCAGCCGAGTGGGTAGGACCAGAGGAGAGAATGGAGAGGGAGAGCAAGGTGCAGAGGTCACAGAAGAGAGTGGACGCAGTAATTTAGGAGTCAAGGTGGATGTTGAAGTCACCCAGTAGAAGGAGTTTAGCGGAAGATGTCAGAAGAAATCAGCCCATTCTGAGAGGAAAGGTTGATAGGGCCGGCCAGGTGGCCTATAGATAGTAGCAATGGTCATAGAGGAGGTAGGAGAGATGACCAACTTGCAAACCAGGTGGCTCTGGCTGGGTGGTTATGAGGGACGAAGGGGTCCACTCAGGGAAGATCAGGTTAATTAGTTGAACAGTGGCCTGCAACTTTGTTTCCACTCACATATAATATTGACTGTTTCAGATTCCTTTGACAATGCTGTTACAAATGTATCTTTAACTAATGGTGGTCACGTGTGGAACAGGCCAGGTTTTTAACAATTCTGAAACTCACTGGTGCTTCAATTGGGCTCCATCACACAGGCGACGTCATCAGCCACCGACTTCAATCAGGGTCTTGCTCCCTGCTCCCTGCTACTTCACTGCCATGGAAAGGCTTTACGCTGCCCTTCAGGTACTCTGGAGTTCCTGCAATGCCCAGACGGGACAAGCACACTTCACTGGGATAATGGAAATGCTGTACAGACACTGTAGATTGGAGCTCCTGTTCCGGTGCCAATCACGAGATACAGCCTCAACTGCTTCGGTTTCAGCGTCTCGACACACCCTGCATCAAACAGTGGTTTTCTGCCGCTCCTAAAAGCACATTGCCTCGTCTTCTGATCAGTCTCAGCTGCTGCCTGGCTTTCACTGACCAACTTTAAAGCCCCCTATTCCTTTCAGGTGTGAATAATCATGACCAATTACCTGCATGCTGTTATCATATGGCTCTTCAGCCCTCTTCCTCGTCCAAGTACTTATAGGATTCTGGGACTTCAAGTCCAAATCAGAAAATATGGGTTTTCTTCTAATTTTAGATGTTAAAACTCCCATTAAGATGTTAGGGTTGTTTGGAAAGGTTTTCTCCACAACTCCTGGATTCCCCGACCAAGGGTTTTGTGCAAATCGGGTCAAATTTGTCACATGACTCAACCGTTTGGTTTAATTGCTATTTCTTTGAGCATTTGATTATAACATGCCATTAGCATTGAAACAGATATGTTTAAGCATCTCCCTTTCCAGGAAACCTTGCACAGGTTTTCAATTAGCAAAGAAAACCATCATGCTCTTCTGAAATAAAATTAAGGCAACACCGGAAATAGGATTTAAAATCTCTACAGCTCATCAGAGGGGTATAGCTCAGTCCAGGCATGAGTAGGAAACCCCCAAGTACTAGTGTGTGATGCATACATTATGGCAATCTCTCTCTCAATAAGAACCTCTGAGAGGGCGGGTATTATGCATTCATCAAGCACTTAAATCACCTGTGAGATGGAGCAATTCTCCTTGTACATAGTGGAACCCAGGAATTAGTAATTTTTGCTTGTGCAGCCAACCCAGTTCTCCCCTCGCACACCGTACCTTATAGCAATTTAGCGGAAGGCACGGCTTCAATCCACACACCCTGCACACACATACAACACAAACACTATTGCACAACACCTCTGCCATAAGAAATAAGCTACTTTTAACGACAGAAATGTGAACTGTAGCTTCCCACATAAGTCTCTATCGTCTTACACATAATCCCCACCTTTTGACCATAGTATTCCTCCACCGCGCCAATATACGCTCCATTTAGACATGGGTGAACACTAGGCCCTTAGCCATCCTCCCATAATTGTAATGGCTGAAATGCACAGAAGCATAATTGCACCTCCCAATCTTTTGGACTCTGGTCACTCTGAAGACATTCAACCAAAAGTGCATTTGGACCATAATGATGGTGAAAGGCGGTTTAACAAATGACAAAATTAATGAATGAATAAACGAAAACAGCAAGGCGGACTAGTGGGTGTATTTCTCTTTTAGGTGCAGAGAATCAAAATGAAGCACATCTGTCTTGTTAGTGGCACTTTATTTTAACCTCTCAAGTGGATATATTTTGGAAGGATTTCATAGGAAGGATAGCTCAGGGGCAACGCATTTGTCTTTGGAGCAAGACAACGAGGTGCAACACAGGTTTGAATCCCGATCCCGTGCTTAGAAACTGCTCGCTGGTATTAAGCATGTTCTAAATTAACAATAGAATAAATAACTAAAGCCTTCAAGTACTAAACTAGTAATATGCCACCCACGCTTATGTGATGTTCTGGGTGCGGTTTTTCATACATATAGCAGCAGCCATTCTAATGAAGTGTAATACACCTGTGAGTACCACATCTGCGCTGTGACCAGTTCCTTTTTCAGTGGTGTGAAAGGGATCCACTTTGAACTATGACACCGCCATGGGGCCAGCAGAGGACTCAGATCATGTAAACATTCTCAATAGATGTATTTGGGTTGCACACATCACCCTCAGTGTAGGGGCACACCAACATCTGAAGTCCCCCTCTGCCCTTTTAGGAATGTTTTCCTTTGTCCTTCCCTGTACCCTACTTCCAACACCCCCATGTATAATGTGAGACACATCTTTCTAGGCTTTGTTTTTGTCTCGCTTGGCTGGTACTGGAATCATCGGGAAGTTGTGTTGGTCCTCCTGGACTTGTACCTCACCTGGAATGAGCACCTCCGGTTTCCGTGGATCTTTGGATAGCTCCCAGGCATCCAAGTTTTGAAGTTGTGAGGACCTTAGGGGTTCCCAGGCTTCCTACTAAGTTTGGAATGCACTGTCCCAAAACAATCCCATCCCTATGCCAAGGGTTGTGTTAGGGCTCTGGCTCTTCGAGGTTTCCTTTCTCCTCTGACCGTCTGTTTTGTCTGTCCTTCTCTTCTGCCTCTACAGCCATCCCCGTATCTTGGTTCTCTTCTTTTGTCACTTCCTCTCCTACCCTTCCTCACCTCAACCTCCTTGCTGCTTCACCACACTCTAATCTTCCCTCTTCGTTTCCCCTCTTCACTTTCACACTTCTCTGTTTCCCCCTCCTCCTGTCCTCACTCTACCCTTTCACATCCTCTACTATGTTGTGTCTTCTGCCCAACAGATATACTCTCTCTCCCACCTGTTCTGTTCCTTGACCTCCACTCAGTTATTTCTTTCTTCCACTACCTCCCTCTCGTCTCTCCTATCTGGTCTGCACTTCACACTCTCCTGTCCACCTCCTCCACACCTCTTTATTGACCCCACCTCCTCCACTTCTCTCATTCATGTTCCCACATTCTTATGGCACAGCCACAATCTACTCTTCACCTTCATGCCTTGACTCTTAGCACACACTTCCCCATTGCAGTATCTCTCTTTTGGATATGTGTGGTTGTGATGAATTGCCACCTGGCAAGGTGTGAAAGCCCTGGCTTTTTTTATTTGTACTAAGTTAGACAATGATGCAAGTAATTCCATCGCTGAAAGGGAAATCTGCTAATCAGATTCCCCTTCCATAAGCTCCACGCCAAAAGCATAGTGTGAGCTTGTGACCTGCTGGATCAGTATCGTGATTCGCAGCACCCGATTGACATCCAAGTCTCTACAGTGCAGGGGCTGCATTTAAAAAATGCACCCTTGATCCCAAAATCCTATAGTTATGGGTTTATCTCCTGGTGGCAGAATACTCTTTAAACATAAGCCATACCTGAGTTACGACATGGTGGATGGTATTCATATAAATATTACAGAAACATCCAATTTGATTTTGCATATGTGTCGGCGCTGTGGGCCCAGTTCAGCTACTGAAGGAGTATGTGCATTTCTCCCAGACAAGGCCCATCCCCGTCCCTGTCCACTGACAGGACAGTTGCTTGGGGGGTTGCTTCTATTTGTAAGGTCAGGTAATACCCTTTGACCATGACAGCATCTCTACAGGATTCTGACCTGGGAATAGAAACCACAAGGCACACCAATTCACAGAGAGCCAGGTCTCACACCAAGGGGCTGCATTTCTAAAGGCCATTGATCCTATGAGAAGGGAAGGGGGTGGGGGGTTAGTGTAGCCAGAGATGGGTCTGTACAGTTGTGGGAGGGTTCTGCCATCTTGATTCTCTCTGCCTCTCAGTTTTTCCTGTCCCCTGCAGGGATTGGACCTCTAAAGCAGTCTATGTTTGTTCCAATCACCTGGGGAATTTTGCCTCTAAAAGAAGGTGTCTCCCACCATTTATTTGAATCATCTTGGAATTCATCTTGAAGAATCTTTGGATTCTCACTTGAGAACATTTCACTGGACCTGACAGAGAGAGCAGTCCTCTCTAAACTCCTCCATTCATGAGGAAAGGCAGGTGTTCCAAGGAAAAGACCAGATCTGTCCCCAAACCATCCCCAGGTACCATTGGGGGTAAAATCTGCTGCTGGACCATATGCCTCCCTCTCTGTTGCCTAGGAACTCGCCATGTTGCAGGTTACCTGAAGGTGTGTGCCAGCCTTCCCCAGGTTTGGTTGCCCAAGAAAGGGACTGACATTGACCCTTGAGACCCTGAATTGGGACTCACAGTAGCTGGAAGCCAGAACAGCCGAGCCCCATGTTGTCAATGTTGACCTGTCCGAGCCATGACTCAAGAGCAATTGATGCCTACCGATCTGGCAGGGCCCTTTGATCCTGCCCTTTGGTGTCCATTGTTCTCTGTACAGCCATCCACCATTCGACTCCGATTGCTGCTGCACCAGCAAAAGTGCATTGTTGCCTCGGTTCAAACCATGACGTACTGATGCCTTGTCTTTCTCGAGCCACCGTCCAGAATGCCAGCTTCTTCATCACAACACCTGTGAGTCTATCGACCCCACTCTGGTATTCCCCGAACAGTGACTTTCGAGCCTCTGCATAGAATCCACTCTCCTGTGACCTCGGGCTCAATCTAGGGACTGTCCAAACCGCACAGCGCGAGTAGATGACTTAAGACCACAGCCACCTTCCGTTCGACCCTGACTCTACGCTAGCTTGCCGCTTGTCCATCATGACTGCTGAATCCTCAACCAAAGCCAGCACCATGATCAGCACCAATAAGTCTGATTCGCTGCTGCTGAACCACCAAGACATGCAAAGAAGGTATCATTGACTGCTAACTGCTCCCTTGGTCCACCATTGGACCCTATAGACTGTTTAGGCCACTTTGAAACCTTTTTGCTGAAAAAGTCTATGTTCTTTCAAGAACATTGTTACTTTTGCTTTCCTTTCACCCCTGTTTCATTACCAGAGTGCTGCATCTAATATCTTTGCTTATTCTGTGCTCTTTCCTCAGGGTAGGGTTTTGTGTAGTGTTTTTCTAGTTTGTTGTTATTGTATATGGCATGCCTGATTAAAGTATATATATGTATAAAATCTTGATTGGACATTACCTTTTTTTTGGACTGTTGCACTATTACTGTTTGTGTTGCTACTGAATTACAGTCACACCCTTATTGAGAGTATGGCCTTCCCTCGGCCGACGTTACCACAAAAGGTGATGGAAGTATATCTCTTTATCTCCTAACTGTGCCTTTTTTACTTCTGTGATTGTGTTGGCTCTTGGATTGTAGAGATGTGAGGGCTGCGGGTGAGAAGATGGGAGTTCGCCTCTACTCATCCTTGTACACTTGCAGGATAGAGGTAAATTTGTCACATTACACTATGATCCCGTCTGCCTTGGCTCTCTTCAGGGTTTGGGCCTGAGAATATGGCCGCATAAGTGGGATGAGTATCGGTTTCTAAACCATCAATCAGCCCCACACCTCTAGTGCACCAGAAGGCATCCAAACAGATTGGAAATGCAAGCAAATGACAAACCTCCTTGTCCAATGTTGGTAACATGTATGGAAGAGCAGGCTTATTTCAAAAAGGTCATCGATGGTTGGTTAGTTGGTATACAGCGAAAATACAGTTATTACCCAATGTAAAAGGGACTGTCCAGTCAAGGTTGTATCATAAATATCTACTTTATTTATATCACTACAGACAGTTCTAGCAACACTACTAAAGACAACCCACCCTGTAAAGCAGTGGTCTTCAAACTGTGGGGGGCACAAGGCTCTTCTAAAAGGGAGTACAGTGACTGTGCGGTGACTGTTTCATAGGCAATATAAGCAGACATGGCTTCTAGGGGGCCCAGCAACAATATTCTTTTCAAAGGAGGGGCTCAACAACAGCATTTGTACTAAAGGGATGGTTGGGTATTAAAGCATTTGAATACCACTGCTGTAAAGGAATGCAGAGGACATACAGTTTCAACGAAGGAAAAGGGATGCACTCTGGATACTGACCGGAGGGTAGTCGGTATGGTTAATAGCCACCATAGTTTAAGATTTCTTGGCTTCAGCACACAGGGAGCAATGGGTCTTAATATGTCTGTAGGGGCCTTCTGGGAAGGACCAGGAGTACATAATTACAATGTACCTTGTGCTGTAGGTGTTCTTGTTGCTCAACAGGGTTGAGTCTGCTTCAGGGCACGTTGAAGGTTTCTGTGACAGAGTTCGAGATGGGAGACAGCTGCATGTATCAGGCGGCAGGCAGTTCGGCGAGCGAGGCAGGATGGACGACTGCATGCTGGCCTACATGGTGACTCTAAGTCAGGAATCATTGCTTCAGTGCTGGTTGGTGTTTCTGAAGCACTGGTGGAGTCATCTCGGATGCCTTTAAGCGACAGCGGCTTGACAACGGTCAGCATTGCCGTCGGTTGCAGATCGCGGATCTCTACTGGTTCAAAAATGTCCTTTAAGTCAGACAGCGGTAGATGCTTGTCGAGGCACTTCTCACAGCTTCTTCACTGGGCTCATGTCATCCTTTAAGGTGGACGGCCCAAAGCTCGGGAGTGTGTTGCAGGCAGCTGTCTTGTCCTTGGATTCAGGTTCAGAGACATTCTGGCACTTCCTATCCAGAAATCTTGCTGAAGAGCCTAGCAGGGCACGCTACGTGCTTGCTTGGTACCGGTTCTGGAGTGGCTGGAAGGTCCTCTGAGTTCTTTTCTGCCTCTTTTCCCTGGGAGAAGTTTGGCGAGGGATCTTGATTACCTTTTTGGATATTGTAAGTGATTTCAATCCGGCACACACCCAAGCGTGTAATACACAACTGAAATCCTTATTTATTTTTGTCTAAAAGTTATTTTATTCTGAACGATGTACCACTCATTTCACGCCCCTCTCCTGGAACCCCCCGGTCACACTGAACCAGGAATCAGGCTGGTTTGCAAAGTTAAAATATTTATTTATGTATTTACAATGTAATCACACTATGTTTTTATGGGTACACAATAATCACCAATGGGATGATGTAACAGTGAATAATCTATTTAATACACAAGGAGTAATAATGAGCAAAACAATTCAGCATATAAATAATGCTTTTGTGTGTGTGTGTGTGTGTGTGTGTGTGTGTGTGTGTGTGTGTGTGTAGATCAAATAGCACTGTGGTTAAAGGTTCCCTCTGCACACCCCTCAGCCCCCCAATAGGCAATGTAAAGAGATAGGGGGAGAGAGCAGGTATTCAGGAATGGCAGAATTCAAGCAAAACAACAATTTGAAATCTTAATATTAAGGTCTGGAGTAATCATAAACTGTTTTACACGTGTAATAATTTCCCTCAAACGAAATTACCAGGCAAACTTTTCTCTGTGCTATAATTGCGATAACGGGATACCTGTAGGGATTTGTGGAACGGTTTTAGATTCCATTTGAAGCTGTCGATGTTAGCTACAAGTGGAAGTTGAAATTCTGTTTCTAGCACAAAAACTGAGGAAGTTATGGACGTTTTAGTGGAGGTTGTTTTTTCGGGATAGGTGCAAGAATGGGGAAACCGGGAATGTGCTTTTAAAATGACAAATGGGATTTCTAACACGGGAGGATGACTATGAATAAAACAAATCCCCACAAGAACACAGCCACGTGATCAGGGCGACTGCCTGCCCGGGACTCACCTTCTTCAGATGAGAAAAGATCAACACAAAGATAGTTTTAGCAATACTAGCACAGGAGGAAGATGGGAGGGATAGGATAGAGAGTTTAGACAATTCAAAAATACTCCTAACAATGCAGGTCCTGAAGACAAGATAGGATGGGTTTACGATAGGGATTAACTAGACAAGGTACATATGCTAGTGACACAGTACTATCTATAGATACACACTAGATATGTTTTTAAATGGAAGCGTCAGGATTCTGGTCAGGGATTCTGGTCAGCACAGACTACTGGGCACATTGGATTCGGCAGCATCCAGGCGCGCTTCACACCACACGGCACAGGACTGGATCTGATCTGCAATGCACAATGGTCACAGCAGGGCACAGGACTGGATTGGATCTGCCCTTTTTGGTTTGATGAGAATTATTTAATAAGAGAAACAGGAGAGCGCAGCCCGGCTGTATTTTAGTTCCCCTCAGGTTTGTTGGGTTGGTTCTGGTTCTGGAAATTGAGGCCTAGCTGAAAGTGGTTCAGCTATGCAATGGGTTCTGCTTTGCCAAGTTTCTGGAGTCTGGAGCAAGGAAGATGGCAAGTTCTGCAGCAGGGTGCTCCGCCAGCATTCAGATAGTGGGAGAATCTGTCTGTCTTTTTTCTGCCCTCTGTTGTCTCTATTTATCTTATGATAAAGGGTGTGTGTGTGCTGGTTTGGGCCTAAGCTCGCACCTTTGACAAGGATTGGTCAGAATCTCCTCTCTGCCTTGATAGGAGGAGAAAAACAGGGCGTCACCTTTATGGTGTGGGTTTATGAGGCTTAGAGTTCACCCCTAGCCTCTTGAACACAAAATCTACTTTTGACACAATACATATTTACACGTAAGTAACCTCTAAAACAACCACATATATAGATCACATACTGTATATAGCAGTTATTCCTCCAAACCCCATAGCTGTGGGATCTTGTGTCTGCTTTTCCCAGAATTTTGGCCTTTTCATCAGGCACACAATGTCCTATTTATCATCAAATTTCTACAAGTGTGCGCATATAACATGGGCATAAGTGTATAAAGTTTCATACTTCTAGCAGAAATACATTTGGTGTAAAATAACATTTTCTGCTGTTTCCTTCCAAATGTCACATGATTTTGCTGCCTCTTTAAATGTGCAGCCAACATTTAGATATACAATTCTGTTACTTTTGTGTTTTTGACAATTGTAAGTGGCAAGTTATATGTATTTAAACAAATTGTTCTTTGTGAATGTCCAGCCACAGATGGCTGTTTGTATCCACCTCCTTCTGTCTCCCTTATGTTCAGGAGCAGTCTCCTCCCAGTTCTCGTGGCAGAGGCCATTTTACGACGGTCCTCACACTTAGCCTTTCCTGCTTTGCAGCTGTTCATTGATTCCTTCCCCACTGCAGACCAGGTTCTTCCCACACCCTATAATTATAACTTAGGTGTGATTTCCTGGTGGAGGGAGCTGGAGGGGGAGGCCTTGCCTCTGTGAGGAAAGCTGTTATTCCAGTTTGGTAGCTTTAGCCACCTTATTATAATTGTTAATTCTGTTGCGTTTTTCCTTAGCTTAAAACAAACATGTGATTTCAAATCACAACTAAATACTTCTTCAAGATTTTAAACCATGGAATCAAAACAATTAGACAATGGGTTACTCTCAATAACAGGCCTCTTAGCTTGCAAACATTTGATTTTAGTTTATACATGTTTAAAGTTTTAATCCTGCAGGCCCCCGACAGCTGTCATTCAGGCGGCCGAGGGTACTGTTCCCAGATTTTGACACATCCAGAGACAGGCCACTTTTGCTGTGGAAATCCCTTGATACTTTCAGCTTTTCAGGACCTTGTAAGTTCACAATGGTTTCTTATACTAAGTGAATTGTAGCACCCAGTAAGAATTTTGGATGTTTGAGCGTGTTTTGTACCGACATTCTGCTGTTTCAGCAACAAAGAAAAAAGGATTTAAAGCAGGATTTTGGGGTTTCCTTCAGCAAAGCACTGCTTTTCCTTCTGTACCCCATCTTCACATGTTGTGGAGCCCAGTGACATGTTTCAGGAGTGAGATCTCTGTTCCACCACTCACAACATGCAAGGCAGATTGGGCAGCCATCTTTTTGTGCTTTGCAAAGCGCGATTTCCAGAGATTTTGGCACGCACAAGGGTTTGCTGCCCTTTTGATATTTCTGGCACCATCAGAATACAGTGATGCTGCATGGCGGATCAAAAGTGGGTTAAGACATCCCACAATATCCTGGCCTTCTTTCACTGGCGGAAGATGTAAGGCAGATTATACCTTCAGCCAGGGTCCGAGGTTGAGTTCTTCTTTCTTACTTCTTGTGAAACCTTCAAATTCCTCCCAAAGATGGTCTTGGGCCTCTATTAAAGGTGAGTGGGCCGCAGTGAGTGGTGTAATCTAAGTCTACCTTAATGAACCAATCATGGGTTCCCTGCCAGCAATCTCCTGTATGCTTGAGGTCATAACCAGAGTGCTTTGCAATATGAAAGGTAGAGGGGTGAAAACGGCAACAAGGTGTGCCCCAGAACCTAAAATGGCGAAACACTTCTCTCAACAAAAAGAGCTCTAGGTTCACTCCCCTGTGCTACCAAGTCCCACCAATCTTCCTGTCTGTTGTGTTCAAAGAGTCTCTCCAGTTAATGGTTCCCACTATGTGGTCTCTGTTAAAGTGGCAGGTCTCCCTTGAAGCTGCCTGCGGTGAGACCAGACCCTCTGGCTCCTGCAAACCACATTATCATACCTTATGAATGGGGTAACCCTAGCAGGTTGGCCCTCTGTAAACAACATACCCAGACAAGACAGTTCACTGCCCTTGATACTAAAACGCAGGAACTGGCTTCAGGTTGACACAGTTGCATATGAAAGGCTGTAGGGTTTCTTGACTCCTTTGTTATCCTCTGAAGCCAGGCCCTGTGTGGGCTTGTTTGAAATACCCCCTGTTGATATGTTAATGGCTGCCACCAGCTGCAGGGCCTAATAGAAGAGCAGGGTTGGTCCATGGAGTATTTGTTAGTTTATCAGGCTGACACGCTCTGTCAGTCCTCTAGCACGCCTAGACGAAGGTTGGCAGGGGGAAGGTTGGTCCTCCCCCCATTCTGGAGATGACATTGTGCACCCCCTCGGCTGTCACATCCCAACAAAGTATGTCTGGGGCGGACGGTGCCTGTATGCGGTGTCCAACCCGGAGAACACAGGTCTATGCTTTTGTCATGTTGTGAGCATAGAAAAATGTGTGTGGATGAGCCCCACACATTTTCTGAAGTTGGTGTACCATCCTTCCATTTAATTAACAATTTCAAAAGCCCAATCGAGAGCACACCCACCGTGCGGATGGGCGAATTCCTCACAATAAGTGAAAACGGTTGTGTGGCTAATGCAAGGGTATTTTGTGATTAGGTGAAACCTCAACAACTGAGTGATTACCCAGCAGTTGTGTGTTGCAGGTGGCCAGTCCAGTGGTTCCTCCCAGTGAAGACTCAAATCTTTATCCACCATCTTGGATTCATTCTGCTCACTGCCATGGCCTGGCAGCTATTTTCCTCATTTTGCACATGGTCTCCTGTGTGAGTGAGTTTAGGGGTGATGAGTTTCTCCTTTGTTACAGCAGACCGATGCATTGCAGTCAGCATTGGTGTTTGTCGATTGGGGTGACCCTACACATGGAGGTAGAGATGTTGTGGGAGGTTGGGGGCCTGGGAGATCCTCTTTGTATCACCTCCGGAGGCCTGCATTACAGAATGGGCCCTGCACCAAGGCTAAAGGGTCACTCCACCCCTATCCTTCTACCTGCAGCATGAGACTTTGTCAGAGCTCTTTGCGAGACAGAATAGTTCTTCCCATTGGGTTTTTCCCTTTTCACAGTCTCAGTTCCACGGCTAGATCAGGGTAGACCACTCTGGTCTGTTTTCCATTTATGTTGTTAGAATACAAAGTCTGTTTTCTATTTCTTGATGTGGTGAAGAGCTGTGTAAATCTTCTGATTTCCGGTTCCGGTGTATTCTATTGTTTTCATTTAACACAGCAGAGGCAATACTCTTTGATCCGTTATGTGTGATCTGTTTCTGACCCTGAAATAAAGTGTCCAATCAGCTTCCTTAGGAAGCGATGGGTGTCCTCCAGGCACCGCCTGGGATGGCTGACCATATGGCCTTGCTTAGTCATTGTGATTGCTCTCATGGCTGTTATGAGGCTCTGCTCGTCTAGGCGTGTTAGAGGACTGACAGAGTGTGTGTGGTGGCATTGGTAACATAAACCTGTTGTGCACCAGTGTAGGGATGGCATGCACACCAACCTGAAAGCCACATGTATGCCAACTGTGCCAAACTATATTTATGGTCAAAAGCCTGAAGGCACCATAGGGATGTGACAGGGGTACCTTATCCCAAACAACTCTACAAGGTTTTGAAGATGGACAAGCAAGTTATGAACCATAAAGAACAGAAGTCACAGCCACTGATCATCACCCAGTGCCAGCTTGTAAGCTACTGTCATAACCAAAGACTCCAAAGTAACCTTTCATGTGTGTGCACTCAGCCTGTGGAATCAGAAAATACAATATTAAGGCTTTTACACCATGCAAAGAGAAGTACACCAACACAGGCTTGTAAAGATTCCCAGAATCTTTATTGCAACACTGAACAGTTTACAAAACAAAGTACACAAATAGCTGTTGGCCGTCAGTACTTCACAGAGACCACCAGCAGGCTCAATGTGAGCAGTGAACAGGAATTGCTAGCTGGACATCAGCATATTTATACAGTTTCTTCGTAACGATGTCCAGCCTCCTACAAGTTAATCTTGTACTGGGCTAGGGTTCGCGCCAGGTTCATTCCTAATTTACATATCTTGTGCATGTGGTTTACTTCTTAATACATTTACTAACAAGTACTATTATTCTCTGGATGTGATTTTACACTCTTTACACATTTGCTTCAGTGCAGGTCAAACAGATGTTTTGCATATCATGTTTAAATAGCATTATTGTTCTTGTATACTTGTAGGTTAACATCGCTGATTCAAGTAATCCCCTGATCCCTAGGTCAAGAAAGGACAAGATCTACATGACCCCAACATATAGCCTGCAGGCAGGTTGGACATTAACTCGCCTACAGAGGTTGAAGAGGTTAAAGTGAAAACAGGAGGACACAGGTCGGCCATTTTAGGCCACAGGGTGACTTTGCACGATAAACCAAAATGGCGGTCTAACCTAAAATGGATTTGTTGTTGACCAGCAAATCGCGCTCACTCCAAAAGCTACATCGAAATAGACAATGTCAATCAAGTCCTCAAAGGTAATCCTTAAATAAATATATAGATGTAGTTTATTGAATCCTCCAATCAGCCGACACATGTTTCGACAGATGTGTCGTTATCAAGGCTATTGTATTTGTCCTCTCAAAATTTTGTTGATTCGGCAAAAAGGCGAAATTCTTTGAATCAGTTGCATCAATGCAGATTTCTGTAGTGTTCCTAGTCAAGGGGTAAATCCCTGAAGTGTTCGGTGCGCGGGCAGCAAAAAAACCTAAAATGGAGGCTTGATTAACTTAAGGTCACGACCTTGCAATACGGATTTCCTCGCAAAGCGACTGGGCATAGGCCAACATATACAATGAAGACGAAACAATATTATATCAGTTTCGACAAGCCCACATCTTCGCAATCATCGCCCATCCAATGTTAAATGAGTGTTCACCAGGCATTCATTCAAGGCAAGTTGAACATCACCATTAGTCCCATTGAACTGGTCAAACAAGCTGAGTGCTCAGAGTTGAGCACTTTCACTAAACAAACCCTTAATTTGTAAAATTGAGGACTTGTTGAAAATGTAAATGACTTCCTACATGTGTCCTGGTGTTATATGGTGAGGGCAGATGAGTCCAGATTGAGCACTTCCAAGGATTGCATGGAGGTGAGCTGTCTATTTTGTATGTGAAAATCTCACCAGTGCTCACTTCCTGTTCAGTTCAGCAGTAGTGTAGAGCTCATGGTTGGGCGCTCTATTGATTGTTTGGTGGGGGGGGCTGTGGGTCGTAAGCACCGCCCCCTCTGAAACAACAGGCAATTATTTGTCTTTCTCTAATGATGCTATAATTTCAGGTATCTGACATTTGTGAGCTCTGTTAATATCCGCTGTTACTCTTCCCAAATAAATGATGGCCAATGCATACACCTAGGAAGGATGAAGGGCTGAGTCGGCCTTGCCACGGGTTTGAACCACAGATCTCTGAGGAGAGGCTGTATATTTCTGTCAGTCCAGGCAGAACATTAGATGAGTTTTCCTGTAAGGAAAGGATGCTCTCTTCTTAACCCTGCTAGAGGTAAAGGAGGTCGCAGGCTGGATGAGAAGCAAGGCTGCTAGAGTCTTCCCGCCCCAAATCCTTCGGCCGCAGCCAGTAGAATCTAGCCGCTGGCCCAGCAGCCCTCCCCACAGAGGCCTTAATAATGTACACACAGGAGATCACACTCGGAGGTGAGTGTTTGTGGAACGGGGAAGGATAGCTGACCGCTGCCTCCCAGGACAACCTCACTGTGGCACAAGTTCATCAGTCACTCGCCAAATGGAGGCATTGTTTGCTAAAGTTAAGCAGCGTCACATGCTAATGTACGCAACATTCACCCGTAGTGTACACTTTCCGGCGAATAATCACACAGCCTGTGAAACACAGATCTGCGCCCAGACTCCAGGCCTTTCCTGCAGTGACGCTGTTTAACCAAAGTTATGAGAGCAGCGGAAGTGACATTAAATAAGCTTCGACCCCTGAGTGACACAGGCACTGGGTTAGTGACTGTTTTCAGGCTGCACCACGTCACTAATCTTATTGATGAATGTGATTAAGCCCCATTAAAACCTGCAAAAGGCAGATTTGTTTAAGCACAGGGTGTTCAAAGTAGTTCACAGTGATTCTATGCAGCAACATCAGACACAGACGACTATGCGGCACGTGTTCCGAGTTGCTGTGCCAGAAATTGACATGCAACTTCTGGGCGCGCACATGGGTGATGCTGCCGAGTCACAGCCTCTGCTCCATTGTCATTTCTCTCTTAAAGTCCCGCCCTCAGGGGACATATGCCTCACTATGCAGTTGCTGGTCCAGTAACAACGGTACCGGTATGCTTGCCGGTACTGTTGTTACCAGACCGGAAATCTCCTAGTTGTGCCTTTCATTCCGCCAGGTCTGCCCTGGCGGAATGAAAGGTACCCGCGAGTACAGCAAGCCTGTAGCACCGAGACCGTTAGGAACGGTGCCGGTGCTACAGGCATCCCCATTCCCATTGAGCCCTATGGGGCTGAAATGGGAATGGGGATGTATCGGCTCCGGCAACCGCGAAAGGGCAATTACCTGGTCCGGTGGGGCCGGAACACCCCGGTAATTGTTCATTAGCGGGTGCTGGATTTTCATGCTGGTATGGAGGTAAAACCGGCAAGGCTACCTCCAACCTCCTAATGAAACCCTTTCGTCCCCTGAGAGGACAATTAGAAGAAAAAGACAAAATGAACAGTTGTTTAAATGTGATTTGTGGACACGAATGTTCTTTGCATGTATGGCAGAGGACAAAATCCCAGTGGTCAGTATATACCCAATGCACTGTAAGCCCCCCTGGTGGCCTTGCACGTCTTTACAAGTGCCTGCTTCAGCCCACGAGGTTGAGAACATAGTTCTCCCTAGAAAAATAATAAAACATAACCCTGTGCACCCCAAAATAGAAGAGGTAGAGTAGGTCCTGGGTAGGGAAAGCAAAGTGAACATTTGTACGATTAGTGATTAGGCCCGCGTGTTCTTCATTTGCACTTGTACAATTACCTAGTTAATCTGGATCCCACTAACCTTTTAGAACACAGAACAAAACTAAAAATAAATGCAGTACCAGCTGAGCTTTTTGGGCTGGTGCTCTCAACTATGCAATTTGACCACTCCACCCTATCGAGCGCCTAAACACCATGCCCGCTTACAGAATCTACTGGATCTCATCATTCACTTCTCCGGGGGAGCTTGACTGGTGAGGTGATGTCCATCAGTTGTGGTAGATTTCACTATTAGGAAACACAGTCACTGAAACCTTTCCCACTCCCTCCTGTAATGGTTTCCGATCACTGCTCAGGACATAGCCCTTCTTTCCTGGAATCCAGAAATGACAACAGACCGGCCTATAAGAACGTCTGAATAATTTCAAAATGCCGGAGCATCAGGGATATCGACCACCGGGAGTCGACGGTATATAGCAGTCTATCTAGAATACTTCCGGTCTTCAATATAATAGATTGATTCAGCACCTTGCCCCGTCCAGTCTGGGACAGGCATGATGCCACTCTACTCCATTGCAGGGATGGTGACGCAATGTCCATCTTGGCCCGAGACACTTTCAAGGCCGTCATTGTTTGAGCAGAGTGTCCGCACTCAAACATATGTATCTGTGTCACTAAAGGCAGACAGCCCTCCTAGTTGAGACAGCTCATTGCCGAATTGTCTCTCAATGCAGCCGCTCTCATATCCTCCACCCACCCCCCCCCCAGCAAGCTATGTGACCCCAGGGGACAAGGAGATGACATAAAATGGTGCCATTGTGGCTGATCACATTACAACAAAGGTCCCTTTCAAGACAGATTTGATTAGTGGGCATCTGGCTGAAAATATTCAGCACTGGATCTGCAGATGGATGGACGCCACGAGTTGGATATAGTCTGCAGGCGGCCTGTTGGCTTCCAAATATAGAGGAATGAATGGAAGCCGGTTGTTGTCTGTAGAGACGTTTAGTATATAGAAATAGGTCAAAAGGAACGACGCGAGCACATACCACGAGGCCCGCAATAGTTTGCAAAGAAGGAGGTTTAGAGGAACATGTGACATCATTTGAATGTGCGGCTGCTTATGTTTTGTGTGTGTTTGCCTGTGTTATGCACTCTGCTTCACACAATTGCTTCCACAGGTTCAGCAGAGTGTTTAGGACTCGACTACTTTTAAATCCAGGGCGGCGCTAGAACACAAAGGCTGTGAGCCCATCCGGGAATGTGTGGAAACCACTTGTGTAGGTCTGGTCCCCTGGGAGGTTCTTTCACATGCCAGAAGCCCTGTATTTGAACCTCCCTGTCTCCTGGCTTGCCAGTATGGTGGCTGGCTGCGTTGTTCTTTTTGAGCAGGAGGGTTTGCCTTTGATATGAGAGAAGGATGTTTTTGTCCTGGCATTTGAAAGTAAGGTGCAGGATTTTTGAGTAGATTTTGGCCTGCACAGTTGCCAGTTGATGTTTCGCAATTGGCTGGTGTCCTATTCACATGTTGTCAGTCTGAACAGAACGTCTGTGTCATTTTTTTGACTTTTTGCAGTATTTGTATTTGGTAGCGAATGAGCGACCGCAGTGTGGCATTGCAGTAATGCAGTAGTAAATTGACAGGAGTGCCTGCTACCATTGTGTGGTTATCCTGTGGGATGAAGGAAATCATTTATTTTAGCTATTTTATTTCGAAAAAAAAGTGCTTTAACTCTCTGTCCAACCTGTGAATTCACGCTGAGGTCCATGTCCCAAAAAAAACCTGGATTCTTATTTTACATTTCATGGGAACACTTTTTCTAAAGAATGTGGGTTGAGGGCCCAAGATGGCAATTTCGTTCAGATGTTTGAGGGCCCTTACACTAGGATTTGCATTTTGGATCCATGGAGTGCTTCCCGAACGCTCAGTTACCCCAAGACCTTTAGTTCTCTTGGAACACAGCCATTGGTGTCCTGTGTCATGCAGGTATATTGGGGTGCCATCTGTGTATCAGTGGAATTGTAGCTTTTGGGTGCAGAGTAGATCCATCTAGTACTTAATGTTGATGTTGAACAGAAGTGCAGAGAAGTTGTCTGGAAGGGGACAGCTCCACAATCCACAGAAGCTGGGTTTGAGGAGAGGTCTCCTGGACTAAGGCTCTGTTCATGGTCCGACAGACAGGACTTGAACCATCTAAGCATGTGGTGCACATCCGAGCCACTTGCTGTAGCCGGTGAAGAATGGTGTTGTGATAGAAAGTATCGAAAGCGATAGACAAAATGACCATGGAAATCAAGCTGCATGATCCCAATCAAGCTGCGTGATCCAGCGCGTGATGCGTCCACTAGGCTTAGTAGGGCATCAAATCATGAGAAGGGGTGAGGTTTTTGTTCTGCGCTTGAAGCAGGTACCTGATTTCCATTTTCAGGGATTTTGTTTGCTTCTATATGTTCCTGAAGTTGTGATAGGTCTTCAGTGATCTCTGAGGGAGATCGGTTTCATTGTTGCAACCTGGCCAGTGGCCATGGCTGAGGAACAGTGTCTCGGGAGGAAAGCTCAGGGGCAATGTTCTCGCCTTGGAAGCAAGACGACACGAAGCACCACAGGTTCGATCCCCGGGTCTGCAATTAGAAACCTCTGGTTATTAAGCGCATTATAAATAACCTATCATGTCACATCATATCATTACGTTATTTGGTTGGGCGTCTAAACCTTGCAAACAAAAGACCGACTTTGTAGGAGACAGCCGTGAAGGCTTCACACTGCACGGCCAGTCTTTTGCCTAGCCCTTACTTTGCCCTTTCTTTTGCAGAGGGTTTTGCCACTCCACACCCCTCTCCTGCTGCCACCTGCCCCCACTACTTACCTCAACCTCCCCGAAGAACAGACGTAGCCGGTCAGATAGCCCAGCGAGTAGAGCGCTCGCTTTGACATCTGTGCGGAGCCTGCTGATGAATCGAATCCCGGCCCTGCCAAACTCAGCCTTTCATCCTTCCGAGGTCGATAAATGAGCAGCACACAACGTGGGAAGTAAGCAGCACTCAGATGCCCGAGGGTTCGTAGCGCTACATAAATAGCAAACAAAAAAAAAAACATGAACTATTTCTTCACAATGAGACACATCCTTCTGTACAACGTTTATTCGGGGACACAGTCTAGAGACCAGATTGTGGTTATTTCTTGATGAAGGCAAAAGGAGACACTGCCAAAGGCCTTTGCTAGGGAGCCACAGTCTTTTGTCCTAGTTGTTTTAAAGTGAATATTGGCCACGCCCCCTCCAAGGCACAATAGAACGCCCTAAACAAACGTGGCTGCTGTTTAAGGTGAACGTTCAGTGCAGTGCACTAAAGTGCAAGTTGCATCTCCTTCCTAGACTTGTATTTTAAAACGAAACCATCCCAGAACGTTTTTTTTTTTAAAGTAAATTATAGGTACAGTGAGACCTAAATTAAAAAAAATAATAAATAGAGGAACACGGCTCCCAACCGCTCCCGTCCGCTTAGACCACTATATAAAATAAAAAATAAAAAATAAAAATTGAAATTCAAAGAAAGAAACTTTTGCTAAAACAGTGTTAAGATAACTACAAAGTCATGGTAATGAGATTTGGCGGGTGCGTGACATGATGGCACCCTTAACTCAGAGTCTCCTCCTCTTTTGCATAGTTCATGATCACACACGTGAGATCACAGCAGCGCTCAAGAGTGAGACAGAAAATGGTGCTGAGTGTGACTAGGAGTTACGATTTTCAGCACCTCCTGCACCTGATTAAATTCATGGGTTTCGTGGCGACGATTTGGGTATCGAGTCTTTGCATCAAATGCCTTACCATAGAAAAAACGCATTAACAAAAAGCATTGAATGCATTTTTTTCAATGGTAAAGGGTTTATTTTAATTATAATCGTTTTTTGAGGTTAAACAAAGGAGGATGGGGGACCTCCCCATTTAAAAAAAATGAAAAAGAAAATGCATTCAATGTTTTTTTTAATGCTTTTTTTCTATGGTAAGGCATTCCATGCTTTGGCATTCGATGCAATGACTATAAACCACGATTTGGATTATCTCTGTCTTAACTTTTTTCACTTGTTTTACAGAAAACAAAAACACACGTGCGCGCGTCTACCTTCCTCCAGGTGAGCAATTGCTCAATTCACTTTCCTTGGCATGTTGGTGGGTATAACTAAGAACCGACTCAGGCCTTTCTCTGACTTCCTCAGGTGCTGTCCCCAGTGTGGCCTGCTGTGGATTTTGGCCACCAGGATGAGGCACGTTGAGTAAGAAATGGCAGAGAATTCCACTAAAACTTGAATGCAACATCCTCAACTGCACCCACGGGGCTGCTCATGCCCGTGTTAAGGGGGGCGTGGCAGGGTCCATCCCAGGATGTTGGTCTATGGAAGATGACAGACTATTCATCCCTGGGGCTCGCTGTGGAGCTGGACCCAGGAATGGGAATAAAGGACCAGATTCTGTTCATGAAAACACAACATGTTGTGATTTAGGGAGGTGTTCAAACGGGGTGAAGAACAGCGATTAGTGTTGGCTGATCTCACAAATGTGATATATACATGTTCTAAATGACTGACCGACTGAGAGAAAAAATGAAAAACAATACACGGGCCACCTTCCTTTGCCTGTTCAGCCTGACCAGCAACCACTCCCCCCACCGCCCTTGACGCCTTGGTCCCTCCTACTTCGTCCCTTACTTGGGTCACCGGACCACTACTTTTGCTTGTACCTCTGCCCAGTAATTGGAAGAGAGGGGCACCGTATACAAGTAATAGTGAGAACGGGGCATCTTCAGACGGCCACAGTCTCTGCCCTGAGCACTGCCAGTGCTTCAGAAGGGCATCAGACAAGGACAATGGCACATGTGTGTGAAACTGGCGGCCAGACAGGGAAAAAAATGGGACGCAACGCCAGAAGCAGCAGCAGCAAAGGCTCTGGGGTCCCCAGAGAGATGGACACTCGAAGAAGTAGCAAAGTTGCTGTTGGACCAGCATCAGAGGTTTCCCTGCAGCGGGCGGGGGACATAAAGAGAGACGCACAAGACGTGGAAAGAGCTGACTGACTATAACGGGAGCAGGGCAGCACTCCCATTCCCTTGCCAACTCAAGCAGCGTTGGCACCGATAGATGCCAGAGACTGAGATGACAAAGAAAAGTGGCTGGGAAAAGCCAGCTTGATGCCCTCATTGATGCTGGGTGGTTCCGCTGTGTCAGGAAGACCACAGGTCTGGGCATGGGTCTTGCTGGTTAGGCGGTACACTTCTGTGGGCACAGGGCAGCTACATTGCTACAACATGCTGCAAGTATTTGCCAATAGGCACTGACCTCATATAGAAAATACAGAAGTTACAGACATTATGCATGAAACTTTCTGAACTCTTTCAGCACTTTCAAGGCCTTGAGCTGTGAGGAGACCTGGTGGCACACTATGCAGCAGGGGCAGTGTCCTGTAAAGGCACCCTGGCCACACTCATGGATCCACATAAACCGAAAGCCCATTCCTGACCAATGTTCAAAGACAGCCCCATCTCACAAAACCTCTTCTCCAGTTTGCATTTTGTTTTCGTTTGCATGTAAGTGTATTTCAGCATGTTGCAATGCGATTGTCATTAGAAAGCTGCATACACAGCAGTGTGGGGTACATTGGTAGAGACTATGGTCCATGGTATTTCTCTGAAAAGTTGAAAATATAAGATTACAAATGGGAGGAGTACATAAAGTTGCATGCTGTTTGAAACAATGACTACAAGTAGGTGATCCTATCATGCACCTTTTTACTGTTGTTATGTTATGTTATTATGATTTATACCATGCACTGCTACCATTTTCATTCTCTGTGTTTATTTCAGTAAAAAAATAACAGTTATAAAAGCCACATGAGATGTATTTAGGCTCAAACTCCTTTGCATGACCAGAAACTGCTGGCTTACCTTAATCATGGGGAAAATAATGCTAAAAGCATGCTTATTTTGCTCAACATGTAAGTATGATGTGTATATGGTAACGTTGGTTTAGAATGTGAGTTGTGCATTTTTCAAGTCATCTTTACACAATGGAGTATTATTTTCAGCCTGTTTGTTTTACAGGTTTTACAATTCAAGACCCTCTGCATCATCCGCAAGGCTTTCTGGGGCCTGGGACCGGTACAACGTTCATTCATGGCCCATTTTGTTTTCGTGGCACTTTTTGCCAAACATGTTTTGCAGGAAAAAAACATCAAGAAATATGGGGGAGTACATAAGGGGTAGGGTCGGGTGGTGTATATGGAATAAATAATAGGGGGAGGGAGATTGTGGGGGGACCCCCCAAATAAAAAATAGAACATTTGATTATAATTTTTCAGCAAAAAAAGCCAGGAGATGAATGAACATCGAACCCTCCAAATTTCCCCCTAAATACTCCCCTGCTAGAGCCTTCCCCTCCCCTAACTCCAACTCTTTGATTGTCAAACACTTCTCCAAGCAGAGAGTGGGGGACTGGTCTCGCCCTTGGAACAGCCTCCCTGCCCCTCTCTGGCTTGAGCCGGACCTCCTTAAGTTGCAGAAACTGCTCAAAACGCTGACTCTCTCTACCTCTTTCCCTCTTTCCCTCTTTCCCTCTTTCCCTCTTTCCCTCTTTCCCTCTTTCCCTTGCTTGTGAATTATCCCACTGCTGCTGATACTGGTGGCTTGATGGTTGGTTAGTTGAAACACAGCGGAAATACATTTTTTAACCAATGAAAAAAGGGACTGTCTAGTCAAGGTTGTATCAAAAATATCTACTTTATTTATAACACAACAGACAGTTCTAGCAACAAAACGAAATACAACCCACCCTGTAAAGGAATGGATAGGGCAGACAGTTTCAAAGATGGAAAAGGGGTGCACTCTACTGACATGAGGGTACTTGGTATGGTTAATAACCACAACAGTTTAAGGTTACTTGGCTTCAGCACGAAGGGAGCAATGGTTTTTACTATTTCTCACGGGGTATTCCGGGAAGGACCAGGGGGACAGAACCACAATGTACCTTGTGCTGTAGGTGTTCTTGGTGCTCGACATGGTCGAGTCAGCTTCAGGGCGCTTTGCAGGCTTCTGTGATGAGTTCAAGACCAGAGTCAGCTAAGGGTATCAGACGACAAGATGGTTCGGTGAGCAAGCTGGACGAACGGCTGCAGGCTGGCCTAAACAGCGGCTCCAGGTCAGGAATTGTTGTCTCAGAGCCGATCGGTGGTCAAGACACCTCGGTTGTTTTTAAGCAACTGCAGCTTGCAACGGTCAGTGTTGCAGTTGGTTGCAGCTCTAGGAACTCGATTGGCTTTAAAATGTCCATTTAGGTGGACGGCTGTAGACGTGTTTCACAACACTTCTCCAAGCTTCTTCACTTGACTTGTGTCGTCTTTTAAGACAGACAACTCAAAGCTGAGAAGTTTGTTAAAGGCAGCTGCCCTGACCTTGGTTTGGGTTCAGAGACCTTCTGGCGCTTCCTACCTAGTCAGCTTGCTGCAGACTCTAGCAGGGCATGCAGTGTCCTCTCTGGGTACTGTTTCTGGAGTGGGTAGAGGGTCCCCCAGATTCAGTATCTGTTTCCTCGGAGATGTTTAGGGGAGGGATCTTGCTTCCCTCTTTGGAGATCCTGGCCTTCCTTCACTGGCGGAAGCTGTAAGGCAGACTGTACCTTCAACCAGGGTCCAATGATGAGTTAGTCTTTCTTACTTCAAATGATCTGCCAAAAGAGGGGCTCAACAGGAAAGGTAAAGGGGTGAAAACATGTCATACTAAATCCCACCCATCTTCCTGTATTTTCTGGATCAAAGTGTCTCTCTGGTTAATTAATCTCTCTGTGGTTCCTAATCAAAGCAGCAGGTGTCCCTTGGGCCAAAGACACACTCTATCACCTGCAATCCACCTTCTTGTACCTTATGAAAGGGGTCAAAATGCAGGGTGTGGAGCTGGCTTCAGGTTGACAGAGTTGCATATGAAAGGTTGTTGGGGTTTCCTTTGTTAATCTCTGCAGCGAGTCCCCAGGTGGGCTTGTTTGAATTACTCTCAATTGCTATGCAAATCGCCGCCACCAGATGCAGGGTCCAACAAAAGAGCAGGGCAGATCCATGGAGCCTTTGTTAGTTAATCATGCTAGCCATGGCAGGTGGAAGCTTGGTCCTTTCCCTTTCTGGAGATGATATGGTGTACTCCTGTCTGTCATAACCCAATAAATATGACAGGGCGGATTGTGCTTGTAGGCTGTGCCCACCCAGAGAACACAGGTCTATGCTTTTGTCATGGTATGAGCATAGGAAAATGTGTGTGGATTAGCCCTACACATTTTCCTGAGGTTGGTCTAACATAATTTCATTTATTTAAAATGTTTTAAAAGGCCAGGACAGCGCACATCCACCATGCGGATGGGCAAATTCTTCACACTGCAATTATCTGCCTTTGTGCCCATGGCCTTGAAGGGTGCAATAATCACTGATAGATTCAAAGAAAGGGAGTTTCCAACCTCATGAGGTCGCTGAGAGTACATATAGATTTAGAGCAAGTTGAAACAAGGCAGTACGTACCCCAGAGGCGTTGCTAGGGGGTGGGGCGGCTGAAGGGGTTACAGCCCCAGGTCTTTTGATTGTAGCCCTGGAGAGAAGTTCACAGTCTCCAACCAAAAGGCCAGCTAGCCCTGAGTCACGACAATCCCGACATTAACGTAGTCCAGGATCGTTTGCAGACCTAGGAACACCCCTGCTTGAAGACATGCCAGGGCCATGGATCGGCTCTGGCTCCTCCACCTCTGACCAATAGGGGGATATCTTGATCCTGCGGTTTGGTGCGTGTCTATTGGCACGCACTTGGTGCAGACCCAGCACATCTTTTCAACTGGTGGCTACTCAGTAGAGTGCTGCACATTTCCCAGAAGAATCGGTCCAGTCCCGCACTGGAATGCATCGCTAGAGCGGAACTCCTTTCATCCCTTCCTGCACCTTCATAAATACCTAGAGCACAAAGGGAAAGGGAATCCCACCCTCAGAGGTAACATTGTTGCAGCGTGTATTTTCTCAGGTGTCGCTGGAGGAAAACCCCCGCCGGTGCAAGGGAGCTGAGAGAAAGTGAATGCACAGAAGAGAGAAACTGACCAGCCAGAGACGATCGCAGTGTTATCCTGAACTTTGCAGGCCTTTCAAGAGAAAGGGGAAACCCCCCAGGGACGGCTCTGTTACTCTCTTATCCTGCTGGCTCTCGGTTATCAAAAGACAGGCTGTGGTGAAATGTGGAGGAGGCATAAATGAATAAGCAGAACCGTGTCCTTTATAGTGGTGCTGGACTGACTGCATCCAGAAGAATTGACTTGCTTAGCAGCATGTGCCATCGTCTTTCTTTGCATTATTGTTAATGTGTGAACGTGTGTTTACATTGTGTATTTATGCATATCTTGTATGTGTGTTTCTTTTAGTAGAGGTTGTGATTGTGTTTCTTTTGCAGTCACTTTATATAAAGTGCCTATCGTGTGTAAGTAATGAAATGATAATTCATGATTTTACTGCATATGTTCTAATAATGCTGTAGGGTTACATTGTAAAGTTATACCCTATTTACTGATGTTATTGTGAATCTCGGGAGGATAGCTCAGGGGCAACGTGCCTTGGAAGCAAGACGACGCGGAGCAACACAGGTTGGATCCCCGGGTCCGCGCTTAGAGAACTCTGGGTATTAAGCGCATCATAAATAACCTATCATATCATTTATTTATGCAACATTTGTTAGGGTGACTCAAGGTCCAACAATGATGAATGTAGTGTTAACACTGGTTGATGCTTGGAAGCTTTGCATTCCCAATGCAAAGCACTAATTTGGGGGATCAGCGTTCAGCTGCATAGCGGTGAGACTTTGTAACCCGCTCCCAAAGGAAATACAAACAACAGGAGATCTCCTAAAAATCAAGAAACTGGAAAAAACCTGGCTCTTTAACTCACCAAGCGGAAGAGGGGGACACCAGAAACAGCCAAGTGAGCACAATTAGAAACTCTGAAACTGGATCACCCAGAGAAATCAAACACTCAACCCCAAACACCAGAGAATAAGCTTAACCCAACACACAGAAAAAGACTCAGATGACTGTCAACCAACCCTACTAGACACTCTCTAATAGTCTGCATAACCACCCTTAAACCCTGAAGAAACCAGACCCATGCTTCTGCTGCAGAAACAAAAACACTGCAAACTACAAACACTCTACTGACTCTCCACAACACCCAATGTGCACATACGCCACCCACGTACAACCATGCATCAAACACCACACAACGCTTATCAACTAAAAGTAAACCAACACACAGTGACCCGTTTTCTGGACTGAAGCTACCAACAGCACATCAAAGCTCTCTTGTGTTATTCCCTCTCAATCCCACTAAGTACCTAATCCATACCGACCCCCTTCCTTTCCAGATCTGCCTGGGCACCTGGAGACCATGAGAATGGCAGCAGAGTGCAGCATAAATAACCAAAGAGAACATATGATAGGCTGCCCTTTTTGTAGCTAGTAACAAGACATACATTGATTTCCTTATTTTTAGGGGTGTATGGCACACATTGCCTGTACATTATGTTCACAGGAGGCATATCAAGATTAAAATTACATGCACACCATTTCAATTTTTTCATACTGTTTCATTGGTTTGCATATGTTTTGTGAATGTCCAGAGTATGTGTGGCGCATATGAGGTTCGACATTTGGTGATGTATAAACATTAGTATTTTTAACTATTATAAGCAATGACGACATGTGATGGATTATATTTGATGTTGTTGTGTTTGTGAGTGGGTGGAATGTTGTAAACAAATTTGACACTCTCTTAGCTGTCGGTGTGAAGTGTCATTTTGTACCCCGGATCAAGTTTTGAATGTTTCTTCTGAAGAAAACGTAATATATGCCAGACAGAAATATCTGTACAAAAGCCGGGACATACTTGTCTTAGTTCAGGCTAGTTGTGACATCACAAATGACCTATAATAAGAAAATGACATCACACCCTCTTTGCAATCAGTTATTACGCTTTGATGTGACATCCCAATGATTCTGGTCAGAGATAGCAGAGAGAATGTCAGATGTCACTGCAGCACTTACAGCTGTGAAAAGAGTTTCAGATTACTTGCTTACAGACTAGTTTTCTGTGACACATTGCATCCGGTAATTGACAATGAACTGTTTATGGTAGAATGTTTACTTTGTGCACTGCTGCAATTTAACTCATGTGAACAAGAATCTACAGCTTATTACTTACTTTAAAGCACAAAATGAACTTGTTTTTCAATACATTTTGTCAAAATGCTTGCACTATTTTCCTGCAGCACATTGGGAGCTGCATGTTTTCTTTTTCAAATCCAAACAGATTCCATGTTGAATACATGGATCAGCAAGATTGCTTACATTATATTGAGCAGGAATTCCACTGTTTGGCCATGTATTATAAGGAATAAAATTCCCCCTTTTATACATAAAAAAGGAAATTGCAAGTCATCTTAGAGTTCAGCGGCCTTATAAAGGAACCCAGCATTTGCCCTCATTCCTCTGTTTGCTCACGAAACTCCTCAGTGACTTGTAATAGCCTCATTTATGTATTTATTCATGTATCGAATATTTGTATGGTGCCTATACAACAAATGGCGTTTCAAGGAACCACAGGGCAAAAATGAGGGGAAACAATGGAGAAAGATAACAATAACAATCCCACTAGGCCTTGTCACATTCGGATCGTGCAAGTGCAGTAACAAGAAGTGCGAGAGAGGGGGTGGTGCCGATCTGCGTGAATGCAAAGTGCTAGGGGGAAAGGTAAGTGCAGGGTAAGAGGAGAGAGTGCAAGTTAAAGGGGGGATGGAGGAGTTGGGCAACAAGGGCTAGGTGAGTGCTAAGGGGAGGCCTGGTGGGCAACCCAGGCATTGCATGGCCTGCAGGGGGTTAGGGTCCACATGCTAAGTGCTAGGAAGGGGGTGGACTGGGTGGTGTGGCCTGGTGCCCTGTAGAACTCAGGGGGGAACCAAACAGCCAGTCACTGCGGCAGACGGGATGGTGGAGACAGAAGGAAGAAGAGAAAAGGAGGGTCTTGAGGGGCTTCCAGAATTTAAGGAGATCAAGGTCAAGCCAGAAAGGGGCAGGGAGACCATTCCATAGGGAGGATCCTACAAAAGAGAGAAATCTACGCCCACGCTGTGCTTAGAGAAGGGTCTGATATTCAGAGCATTGAAGCTAGAAGACTGAAGGGCTCTAGAAGGGAGTTATTTAGGGAGAGAGGGTTGGATGTAGCGGGCCCCAGAACACCTTATGGATGGTGCAGAGGGTCTTCAACTTGATCCTAGCAACATCCGGGAGCCAGTGGGGGGATTTAAGGCCTGGAGAGATGCGGTCCCTGGGCATCAGGCCAAGAATAAGTCTTGCAGTCCTGTTCTGGATTAGTTGAAGAGGGTGAAGGGAGGAGAGAGGCCGGTCGAGGAAGATGATGTTGTAGTAGTCCAGCCTAGAGCAAACTAGGGCTCTGGAGACATTGAGTTTCTGAGAAAAGGTGAGGAAAGGAAGAATGCCTCTGAGGAGGGGAAGCTGAAAGTGGGCCTTCTTGGCAAGGCCTGTGATATGAGGAGCGAAGGAGAGAGAGGAGTCAAAGATGACACCAAGGTTTTTTTGCTTCACAGGACAGTGAGGGGAGGAGACCCACAGAGGGCAGCCAGAGGGCAGGAGGGAAGGAGGGAGCTGGAGTCCCAATGAGAAGGATCTCAGTCTTACTGGCATTAAGGCACACCATGCCTGAATAGCAGTCAGTCAGGGATGAGAGAGGAGGCAGTGGAGGACAGCTTGAAGCAGAACTGCATGTTATCTGCAGTACACTGTATGAGAGGAGAGAAGGAGGAGATCAGGTGGGCCAGAGGGTCAAGGTAGATGCTGAAGGGCCACAGAGAGAGAATAGATCCTTGAGGGATGCCACAGGTAGAAAGTGTGGTAGGGGAGAGAAAAGGGCTGAGTTGGTAACTGAGAGAGGGGGAGTTGGCTCCAAGGGTGTCTTGTGATCAGGCAATGGATGACATGATCAGTACATATGATGTTTTGTTTTATATTTCAATACACTATAGGAATGTGCCTTGAATCTTTTGAAATTGTGCAATAGGTAATATGCATGGCGTCTTTCAGTCTGTTGATTGATATTCTGTTCATATGAGATTCATGCCCTATCGAAGTGCACATTTGTAAATGTAATGTATATACACTTGATTATGTTTGAGTATGATGCGCGCTAGAAATAGGCTGGTTTGAGGTTTCTCTATCTTTAGGTAATGGATACATTTGTGTTTTTTTAATGTGTTTTGAAACACAAATTTTGTCCTTCAATTAATTTGTAAGGTGATGCATGCCGGAAGTCAGCATGTATATTGCTAACAGTGTGGTTGCCGGAATGCAATGGCGCATAGTGTGATATTAGTGCTGTTTTGCGCAAGTATTTCAAAAATAAATCACAATGTTGATATTTAAAACAAGCAAAATTGTATGATGGAGACTGCTAATGTTTGCCCTTAAATATGTGCAAGGTGGGGTGCAAAGATGAATAGTAAAATATGGAAAAATCACCTTTACTCTTTGGTTTTATCCTCAGTTTTGCAAAAAGTAAGTCTCCTTGCGAATATCGTTTAACTAAGAAATACCTGCGGGATCTAGCTGCTCACTCTAGCTGCTCCCTCTAGCTACTCCCTCTAGCCACTCCCTCGTAACTGCTCCCTCGAGGCACATTCTATAGGAATCCATGTGTTTTACTCCTGCATTAAGATCCGACGCTATCATCAATGGAAGTGCTCACGCATATCCGAGAAGGATAGCATGGCAGAGATGGTAACTCTGCTCTGCGCCTTTTCCATTGCTTCGTGTCCACATGAACATGGAGTGCAGTAGTACATAGAGTCAATCGAGCTGCACAACTTGCTTTTACGGCTCCATTTCCCACAACGACCAGAGGAAAATGTACTCTAATCCAGACCCTCCAGGATATTGCTGCATGCAATGTAATATTTTGCGGCATCAAAATGCAAAGTTTGCTGCACAAAACTGCATTCATTGCTGCATTTTTGTGGCACATTTTTTATTGAGCCGAGGGTTAAGATTAACAGGTTGCATGAACGAGGCAGTTTGTAAGGCTACAAGAGAGCCAAGTTGTCATTATTTTCACCCTGTGTATCAATGTAATAGGAAGAGTCCCAGATGTCCCTGGCTTCACAGAACAGTTTTGTTTTGCTCTTCTTTTTTACTTGAATATGCAAGCCTATTTAATAATATTTACTTTATTGCTTGTTATTAGTTCCAATGTGAAAATATTCTTCCTCTATGTTCTACAATTCGACAAGCACCCACATACCCCACACACCAACATCTCTCACACTCACCAATTCCCCATTATAATTTACACCCCAAGCTTCTCACTCTGCCAGTTATGTGCATACTCACACTGTCTGTGTCACGGCCAAGTTACAATTCGCACTGGCCAGTCCTTACCACACTCACATCTATGTTTCTCACACCTTGTGTTCTCCAGTTACTCCTGGAGTCTACAGTCCTTCATTCTTTCTCGCTCCTGATGCATCTTGCATTCTTTCTCCCATTTTATCACACTCTTCCCCCATCCTTGTTCCCAATCTGCAGCTTGGTGCCTCTTTCTGGCCAACTGCTTCCTCTGCTTTCTGACCCAGCGATCTCCATCTAGCCCTTAGCTCCCTTTGTTTTCTGACCCACTGCCCCACCTCTGGCCTTCCGCTCCCTCTCTACTCTCTTGCCCACTGCTTCCCCCTCTGGTCCACTGCTCTCCCTCTGCTTTCCTGCCCATCACTCCTCGTCTAGCCCCTTGTCCCCCCCTCTCTCCTTGGCCCCTCATAATGTGACTATTTAAAAATAAATATATGTAAAATGTCCTCCAAAATAATAGGACAAATACAAATAGGGGTGAGGATGTGCTGTTTTTAGATGCTACATTTTTCTCCTGACAGCATCCAAGTCGTTGATGAGAGTGCATTTCACTGAGGTGCGTCCTTAAAGGGTCTGTCACTGTAAAATGTGATCCCAAAAAAATCCTTTCTATCCCTTTTTGAGGCATAGAAATGCAAGTGACAAGATTGGATTGGTTGCAAGAACTATAAACACTGCACCATTAAGGTAACTGATAGGATTTTGGGAGCTGCTGTGCATGGATGAGGACCCACATCCTAAAGCCTTTCAATACATATTAATAAAAGAATATCCCTGCATACAAGCGCTTTCCCAAAATGAAATTAAAACACACACTGAGTGAACAGGTTTGTATTTCCAATATCATACAAAGACATATTGTTTTGAAAATTGTGAGTTAGTAGCATTGTGTACGTAATCTGAATAAACAATTCTTACAAAAAAACAGATTTTGTTACAAAACTGAGTTATGAAATCATAAACTGCATGGCCATCAGTTTCGCCTCCCGGGCTTTGTCAAGGCATTTCTAATGATGCTTGTTAAACTAAATATAAGAATGCATGCAAGGAAAGGGGCATTGCAAAGGAAGGGCAATAAAGAGGGAAAGATCAATCCAACAGTAGACCAATACTGGGCACTGGAGCACGAATAAACCATTATGAAGTACAGCTTTGGCCAATTGGAAATATGTAACATACCGTAGGAGACGATAATACCAACAATTGCATGGAGAGAAAAAAACACAAATAACAATTGTTTAGTATATTGTATTGGAACAAAGGGAACATCAAGGTAACTTAACTTCATAATAACCTTGTATAGGTCGAAATAGTGCTCTGGGCATACTTTACAAATATTTTAAGGATATATAGATTATGTAAGAAATGTGAGGAAATTAACTACCATTATTTTCTTTGTACATAAACCAGTGTTTATGGCAAAAGCACCTTGTACATGTAGCTCAGTTTTTATTTGTAACCTACAAAAGACATAGGCCCTCATTACGACCCTGGCGGAGTGGGTTTACGCCAGCGTTATTCGCGGCGGACCCGTCCGCCCTACTACGACTTTCCGTAGCGCCATGGAACGTTTTCCACCTGGTTTTTCCGGGCGGAGAAATCCATGGCGCTACGGGACCTTGATGTTAATTACGCCACCGTATTTTACGGTGGCGCAATTAACGCCTTCCCCACTCCCATTATACCCTATGGGGCAAAAATGGGAATGGGGAAGGGTAAAATGGGGAATGGGGATTTACCGCCCCGCCAAGGTCGGCATGGTGCGGAAAATCCGCCAACCTCCATGGCGCTATCGGCAGCTTTCCGCCGTGCTCCGCAGTGCATTTAGCACCGCGATTTCCGCCAGGGTCGTAATGAGGGCCATACTCCTATTACTATATATTAATAGATAGACACTGAGCTAATGTGTCAGTATGGAATACCAGCATGTTATAATGCCTATCTAGTGACCCCTACTTAGCTTGCATACAGCGAGTTCAGATCCCGAGTTAGTCCCTGCAAATTTGAGGTTGTGGCCCTTTTGTTTTTTCTTTATATAGATTTAAATACGGTCACATGACTGAATTTGGGGTATCCCTACATATTATCCCCACCAAAAATATTGCTGTACATATGGTCGCCTGTCTCGCCATAGGCGATATTTTTGGGGGGATAATTTGTGGGAGCGGGGACTGCGGGGGTGACCCCCACACATTTAAAAATAATGCAGGGGTAGCAGGGGTATCTCCCGCAGGGTCCATGGCTCAATATCGCCGCAAAAATATGCCAATATTTTTGTATCGCAATATTTCTGCAGGGATATTAACACATGGAACCGAATTTGGCTCATTAAGCTTCCACAAATTGCACAAAAGCACCACACACCTTAATATATGGATATTGCTATATAGGGTTCATTGTCAAGTTAATCCAATTGTAGAAGAGCAGTTACATGCCTCTGCAGGAAGTTCCGCCCCCTACCTCCTATATGTTGTAAGCCTGAGATTGTGCCACGCTTGACACCAGCAGTGGTGACCATACCACAGCAAGTATTTGAAAGAAGGAACCCTCTGAGAAATCCCTATCAAATGTATCCCCGACGAGACGACGGTCTGCGGGAGGAACCCCCCGAAGGAATATGAAAAAGAGCAAAAGATGAGCTGGTGTCATCGTGAAAGACAATATGATGCCCTGAGAATATTGGCTTAAGAGAATCCATGGATCTTATAGAAACTGATCAAGAAGTTAGGAATTGAGTAAAATTTCAAATGCGAAAAGAAGATTTCACAAGTGTGATGTACTGCAGAACATGCAAGCCGTTCAATAACTATACAAATGCTGTAACGCAAGTAGACTAATTGATCATAGAAGCTGGATATACGTAGTGAATAGACTGCAGGCGAAGGCCCGCAATTGTATAGAAACTGGATAACGGTGTCATGAATTTTAGTAAGCCCCGACCCATGGAGAGGAAAGGCTGAGAACTGTGTCGCAGCAAGAATAAGTTGAGATTGTGGAAATTAATGGCAAGGCTGTCTGGCCTGGTGTCAAAGCTGAAGCAGCCAAGGCCGGTTAACTATTCTTGAAGGCGGTGAATGTGAGAAGCGGAATCATCCTTTGTTAAGGTGCAAAGAAAGAACAACAAGCATGCCACGTTTTATTCATTTAAGACATTTAAACGCTGCAAAATGGACCAAATTGTGGTCTCCTGTCACATGAGCCAAGGATGGAAATAGAGCTGAGCATGGAGTTCTAGAACAGCGATAGTGCATGCTCTCATTCCCTTATATTCCCAGAGACAAGAATACTCTGCAGGGCCAAGTTCAAAGACAATCTTCATGGCAGAAAGCAGGGGTGAATAGAGATGATGGACTAATTGGGTGGGGAGGTAAAGGTAGTCCACCTCCTGGCACCTGGGTCTGAGCTTACGTGCTGCTAGTGAACTGAGTGTTCCAGACATGGCACGAGCGTGTCAACCAATTATAGAGGGCTGTAATTGTTAGACTCTCTGGTGGGTCCCTGTCTCAGTTCTTTTCTAGAAGATTCCTCTTTTTTTTGATCCTCCTCAATTTGGATTTTGAACTGACCATGACACTGAGGGAGTCCAAGTGTCGGCTATGGATGATGTGATGCATCTGCAGGACCAGGGCAACGTGGGAGGGTTCATTCTGTGGCCTCTCAGGTGCCGTTTTGGCCTGGTTTTAATTGTTTCTTTCAGACTGGACTCAATCTCTTTTCCTTCCGCTCTTTTGTTCCACTCCTGTTTCCCTTCTTTGTGGTGTTCCCCAAGGGTCTGCCATCTCCACTGTTTTGTTTAACATCTAACATTCAACCTCTGACCAAGCTCATCCACTCTCCTGGTTTTGTGTTGCTCCTACGCAGATGACATTCAAATCATTGTGTGCCTTGATCTCTCTCTCAGGATGAGACTGTGTTCAGGTTTAGGACCTGTTTGGGGGCTGTGGGGAACTGGATGAGCAATAATTGGTTCAAGCTCAATGGCGACAAGACTGAGGTGTTGGTGGTCGCCCCCCCCCCCCTCATATTTCTCTGTTAACTCCCTTTTTCTGGCTCCCCTCTCTTACACATTTCTATTCCTGTGGCAGCTGTGAGTGACCTAGAGGTTAAAATCTCGGCCTCTCTTTCTGTTGAAAACCAGATTAAGGCTGTTTGTCAGAAGGGCTACTTCCAGTTGAAATCTTACATAAAGTCCTCCCTTTTGTACCAGTTGTGTTTAGAGAACCGCAGTTGGCTTCTCTGGTTCCATCACCACTGGATTACAGTAATTCTCTTCATCTGGCTCAACCTGCTTACCTAATTCAGCATTTACAGGTCCTGCAGAATTCAGCAGGGAGAATTGCCACAGGGACATCTCGGCGTGCCCATAATTACGCCTGTTTTGCGCCGCCATCACTGGCTTCCAGTGGCCAAACGTGTTCAATTTAAATCATTGTGTTTGGTGCACCCTGCTTTGCATGGCACTGGGGCAGAGTATCTTCAGGCAAACCTTTGCCCGTATGCTCCGACCTGCTCTCTTCGCTCCACCAGTGCTTGCTTGATTGTTGTTCCCGGTTAAAATACTCTCGTATGGGGGTAGAGCGTGTTCGATTGCAGCAGCTGGGGTATGGAATGCCCTTCCTCTGTCACTCCGCTCTATGGTCAATTATTTATCTTTTAGGTGTTCTCTTAAAACACATTTTTTTTAAAACCTTTGCTTACATGCCTTCCTCTTTTTCTCCTTTATTGCTGCTTAGCGCCAAGATGTCTCTGGGCGGATATTGCGCTACATACATTTTCATAACATAATGTATCAGAGCGGAGTACACTCTGGGAGGGTTGGGGGGTGAAAAGAGAATAATAACTCACAATGGTTTACCCAATATCAATCAGAGAGGAGAGCACTACAAGGGGGTGAAAGCGAGAATAGTAACCCGCAAGGAGTTACCCAATATCGATCACAGAGGAGAACACTACAAGGGGGTGAAAGCGAGAATAGTAACCCACAAGGAGTTACCCAATATCGATCACAGAGGAGAACACTACAAGGGGGTGAAAGCGAGAATAGTAACCCACAAGGAGTTACCCAATATCGATCACAGAGGAGAACACTACAAGCGGGTGAAAGCGAGAATAGTAACCCGCAAGGAGTTACCCAATATCGATCACAGAGGAGAACACTACAAGGGGGTGAAAGCGAGAATAGTAACCCGCAAGGAGTTACCCAATATCGATCACAGAGGAGAACACTACAAGGGGGTGAAAGCGAGAATAGTAACCCGCAAGGAGTTACCCAATATCGATCACAGAGGAGAACACTACAAGGGGGTGAAAGCGAGAATAGTAACCCACAAGGAGTTACCCAATATCGATCACAGAGGAGAACACTACAAGGGGGTGAAAGCGAGAATAGTAACCCACAAGGAGTTACCCAATTTTGATCAGAGAGGAGAACACTATAAGGGGGTGAAAGTGAGAATAATAACTCATAAGGAGTTACCCAATATCGACCAGAGAGGACAACACTCTGAGGGAGTGAATCTGAGAATAATAACCCACAAAGGGTTACCAAACATCCACCAGACAGAACACTCAAGGGGTTGAAAGAGAGAGCGACAACCCATCAAATTTTACCACAATTATGAGATAGAGAGAAGATGGACCTAGGCTACAGGTCCGACAGAGCCAAATTGCAGAACTAAGACGAGAACTAATTATCTTGAATGAGACTTTCTTTTAAAGGAGACAGGAGTCTCCTCAGGTGGAGGAAACCAAGAGACTACACATATTGAATTGGACAAGCAGGCCCTCCGCCTGAAACCATAGCGAGGAGCCAGAGACAGTGTTGGACTTCACAAGCAGGCGAAGGCCAGGGAGGGAGACACTCTGGGATGGGGTCAAGAACCAACCATCACAAGCCATGAAGTGGGTTTAGGGACACTTCTAAAGACCAGCTTTGGCTTTTCCTTTATAGAGTCTGTGACAAGCACCTTAATAAAGAACCTTCAGCATAGCAATAGGGTTAGGAGAGGAATTTCTTCCTTAATTTAATAGAGTAAATCAGTTGGAACTGTGTCCTGTTGTCCGTCTTCCGAGTCTGAACTACCACATTAGTCAATCGAAATGGTCAAAGTTTGTAACCTATAGCAATGTATTACATTATTTGTCTCTTTTCTTTAATGCATTCTGAAATAAATGATAGTTTATACCTTGTACGTTCTGTTACTGCCAATAGAGCTTGGCACCCCTTTGTTTGTGTTTCATGTCTCTCTACCTCTCTTGAAAGGCAGATCAAAGGTTCTGTGACCCCTCTGTAAGTGTCCTCCTGGTCATTAGTTCTAGTGTGGTGCCCTGGAGCCAAGGGGATGAGACCCTTTGAAGATGGAGGACGTGATGTGTAGAGGAGGCAGAGGTGAGACATTGTCTGCAGAGGTGAGACATTGTCTGCAGAGGTGAGACATTGGGTGCAGAGGTGAGACAGTGTCTGCAGAGGTGAGACATTGGGTGCAGAGGTGAGACAGTGTCTGCAGAGGTGAAACATTGGCTGCAGAGGTGGTGAGGCATTGGGTGCAGAGGTGAGACATTGGGTGCAGAGGTGAGGCATTGGGTGCAGAGGTGAGACATTGTCTGCAGAGGTGATACATTGGGTGCAGAGGTGAGACATTGTCTGCAGAGGTGTGACATTGGGTGTAGAGGTGAGACATTGTCTGCAGAGGTGAGACATTGGGTGCAGAGGTGAGACATTGTCTAAAGAGGTGAGACAGTGGGTGCAGAGGTGAGACATTGTCTGCAGATGTGAGACATTGGGAGCTGAGGTGAGGCATTGGGTGCAGGGGTGAGACATTGGGTGCAGAGGTGAGGCATTGGTTGCAGAGGTGAGACATTGTCTGCAGAGGTGATGCATTCGGTGCAGAGGTGAGACATTGGGTGCAGAGGTGAGACATTGGGTGCAGAGGCTCACTGATCTCATGATAGATCTGAGACGTTGCGCGTGGGTGTTGTGTTGTATGAATCCATTTTGACATACATCTGGCAGGCGTTTCGCCCATTTCAGCCTCCACACTGCTCAGTTACCCCTGCCACTTGACATCCCAGCACCATAGACTCCATGCAGCTACACTGGAGGCTCCACAACAAGCCTGCACCAACAACCAATTCCTGGAAATACGGCCAGTTCCTCACTCTTACTTGCACAGCACAGAATCATCATTTATCTTGCCCCAGCCAAAATGTCCTGTCGTAAGGACCAGTCCCTATTGCAGAAGGAATCTGTGAGACTTGCGGTCTCCCAGGTGAATGCACTATAAATGCCAATTGAGAGAGGCTACTTCGTTCACCAAACTCTTCTTTCGCATTTTAATTTTAAAGGGTTTAGGTTTTGTAGCTGAAATACATTGTTCCTAGGCTTTTGTTTATAGCTACTTCTTCCTGGACTCGGAGTGCCTTACATCTTTTCATGTGTATCAAACTTTGACTGGTAATTTCTGCATCAGCTAGGACATCAGGCAGATCATCTACTGAGCTAGGCCTGCGCTACCATCATGTGAGCCCAAGAATATGGAGCGTCTCTTTCCTGCAGCAACAGGTTGTATGTTGTGTTCTAGCACCCTGTCTACTTGCCACAGCTGAGATCATGGGCCTCATTACGAGTCCGGCGTTAACCGAGGCGGTAAAACCGCCTGGTTAACGCCGGACTCGTATTACCATTCCGCCTCCGTGATTCCCGGAATTACCGGGGCATCACAACCCCGGTTTACCGGGAATCACGGAGGCGGAATGGTGTAAATCCCCATTCCCATTGAGTCCTATGGGACTCAATGGGAATCGGGATCATGGAAACACCGGCAGCATCTTGTAATGCTGCCGGTGTTTCCTCGTCCGCCTGCAGGCGGGCGGTGTTAAACCCGCCAGGTCAGACCTGGCGGGAACATCACCTCCCGCCTGCAGGGGTCGGGATCAGGCGGTCCGGAAACAACGGTGGCGGCGGGTTTACCGCCACCGTTATTTCCGGACCGCCACGGTCGTAATGATGTTTATTTCCCCTGGCCCACAAAACCTCGACTTCTCTGGGATTACTGCACACAGCACAACACAACACACACAGACATTGAACTTTGCACAACTCTCCTCCTGTTGCTTCTTGCCAACAGACTGGACCTTTGTTCCCACCTCCAATAATCTGTTCTCCATATCTGTGCAAATACTATGAAAGACACAAGTGCTATGTATCAGCATCTCTCTCTCTCTCTCTCACACACACACACACATACGCTGTCATACAGACACACATGCAGTCGCACACCAGCATTCATTGTCATACAGTCACACACAGCGCCTTGAGCCACCTATCAGTCTGCTGAGGTCCCTCCTACATATGTTCCTGTTATAGTTGCAACGATCAGCTATACTTTTGTTTTGGATATTAGATAGCTCTTTAGCACCACCTAGAAGCCAACACTATTGCATTAGAGCACAGATAGGCTGAAATGGCATTGAGGAGGGACACACAACCTGTAGGTGTTATTTGCCCACCCATTGACTGCCCATGGCATACTTATCCAATGGCCATTCCCACCGACTTACTTGCCCTCCCCACCCCATGAACATCTTGGTATGTGTGCAGCGTCATGAACACGCTATACAGTGACATTGCTGGTACATAGCGTGAACACAGCATAGTGCACATGATACAATGTTAACGTTGGCATATATTGTGGACACAGACATCATGAAAGTCTTAAATGTTCCTGTGTGCCGCTGGGAAGCCGAGTCCATGGCATTCACTCCTGTGTTAGCCCAGAGAAAGGTTTATAAACTGAGTGGCGTTTTACCCACATTTTCACACAAGTTGTGATGTACAATGTTCCATTAAAAGGTTTTCTCCTGGGAAAGACCTTCCTCTTAACCCGCCTGCGTTACTCAAGGCTCACTAGCTGTGCTCAGTCGCCCTAGTTAGTGTTTGATGTCAAATCTCCTCTATTGAACATATTCACCTTCCATCTCTGACCATTAACTGCTTACAATGCTGGTGCCCCCTGGGGAGCCAACCGCGCCCTACCCCCAGCATCAAAAGCAACCTCGATTACTGCCCCATTCCGAAATCTGCATATGCAAAAAAGGGGGGGGGGTGAATAGTGAAGAGTATGGACAGGCAATATAAACGGGCACAAACTCTCAGAGGATAACGAGTCTCAAAAACGTTAAAATATCCCATTCTCCTTTCCCCCGGGGTTACAACTTCCCTCGGATTCAACATGGTGTATTCTTGTTGGAAAATTTGCACTGGTAATTTTCACACAATTTTAAAATCCTGTGATCACATGAATAAAAAAAAAATAGGTAACAATTTAATGTATGGGTGCGTGTTTTCACTTCCAAGGCAATCCTTTAACCAGTTATCACCTCTGAAAAGAATGGCATCCCATGTTTCTCTGTCAAAATTATTATCTTATTAAATATGGTGATAAGAACACTGCTTCCCCTAATGTGACTTGGTAGAAATAAATGTGCAACGGCACTATATTTTTAAAAAGAAATGTTCATTCTATAAACAAGTTGTAAGACAGAAGCAGTGAATTATGAAAGGCAATAAACATCACACGCTAATTCACACACGTTTAAGGCAATGAAGCACTTTTTAATCTCACAAAAGTAAAAAATACAATATGAAATAAGGTTACAGTATTTATTATATTTATTTATAAAAACAACTTTGCAGGAAAAATGATGGGCCAGCATCAGGTATGATTTTCACTGAAAATGGAACTTTTCAGAGACAATTTCCTCTTTGTATACAACAGAAAACATGCAAATGATGGGTGCTACATCTGAAAGCTACACCTGTGTAGAAGCACCAGCTTTATATAGACATTTGTGATTGTTTTTCACTAATAAAAAACACATTTGAACTCTTCAAAAATATATGTACATATATATAAATTATATGAAAGCACATCTTGAAAAAAGACATTCTTGACCAACAGAATAGATCATTTTGTTTCAGTTCAAACACGTTAGCTGCAAAACATTGAAACTTGTCTCAGACTGAGGCACTGTGGTCCTAGAAAAACATACAATATCTTTCCTTGTTTACAATATAATATTGTCTTGAAACCTCTTTTGAATGTCCACAGAATGTGGGTCGCTATCTCACTGTGAAGACAGTAATAGATTTGGTAGGAGGGCCCATCTAGTCATTGCAATCTTGACCCTAAAAGCATGACTTGATCAAACAAATCTAATGAAAAGTCATCAAACAAAAGTAAAACCTTGAGGCGATGTTTCACAATTCGGTATCAACCATGCAGAATTTCCTGAGATGGTGCAACTCTGTCAAGTCACTTAATAGAACGTTTTTTTAATATTATCTCGGATCCTGAACCTTCAGTTTAAGAAAGGGTTTGCTAGTGAAAAGTCAGCCAGATGGTGATAGTCATCAAAAGTCAGAATAGTGCTTCTGGGCTCAGCACTAAGGTGGTGAACAAGATCATTTCATTGGATGTTTGTTATAAAATGAAAAATATATCAAGTCAGCCTCTGTCTCGTGACAAGGTTAGTTGTGATTGATGGACACATCTGTCCCATGATGGCTTCCTTTGCATTACTCGACTTCTTCTAACTATTTCACAATTCCCCCAGCTGTCTGCCTACACACAGTTTGTTCACGAAAATTATACCTTTTTCATTGTACTTTTTTTAGTGGCAAGCTGGACGTTGTGAATTTCTTTGTGCCTCGACAACAGCCTTGCACTTCCATTGCACAATGGAACTACTCCGCAGCACTTCTATTGAGGATGCGATAAAAACAAACAGACCTACTGTGTGGCCTATTTAGAAACCTCTGATGTATTTATCTATTAAAGAAAGTATTGTTAATAACGAAGGGTTTTCAGTTCTGGTACAAATGTTTGGCACTCTTCTGAGTAATCTACCACGTTACATGTAGGAGGGAGATATTCAATGAAGTCTTTTTTTATTTCTAAAGTACAATTAACTGAAACAGTTAGAAAGCACATCCCGACACTTCAATAGTGCATCACAAACATATGAACAAACACATACACTTAGCTTCAAGCCATGTATTAACACAACTCGAAAACCTACACGGAACTGTTGTTAAGGGCTGACATAATATTTATCGAGTGTAACCGAAGGACACAATATCGATAACATGACACTATGTTGTGCTTTCCTATTCAGACAGAGTGCTTAGAATCTGGTTTAACTTTACATTTAAAAGGTAAATAACATAGGCGTCCATATTGACAGTATTTGGCTATTACAATACTCCAGGAATGCCAGGGTTGTCCCTGTGACTATTTAAAACATGAAGTGGTTCATTCATAAAATGCACAGCCCTAACTTAACGAGCACTAGGACACATGTCTACTTTTTTGCTTTGTCAGTGCTGCTGTCCAGTTTTCTTGGGACAATGCAATTTGTTTGATATCTTGAAGTGAATCTAATATTATGCTGAAAATAATTTTCAAAATGTAGTTATTTAACACTTTCTTTAGATGATCTGGTTACATTCTCAAATTGTCAACAAAGAATGACTGCTATAAAATACTTTCTTACTATTCTAACCAATAATTGTACCCAATAGAATCTTCTGCTGCCAATAGAGTGTTATTGGCGATCCATGGTAAATACACATTTATTCCACAAAGCCCTATATTTTTAGTGTTGACTTTGCAGTTTAATCGAACAGTCAAAAAACGTTCAAATGTGTTGCCTTTTTTTTCCATGTTATCATTTATTTTTCACACTAGTTTACATTTTGCACATGCACTAGAAATTCATTAATCAGGGCTTGATGGTGCAATGTAAAATATTGAGAGAAATGGCACAAAGTGCCACTATCACAAATGATCTCAAATGTATATTGTACAAATTGTCCTTATCGGCCAGCTACCATTTTAATAGATTAGTCTTAAATAGACACCAACCATTCAAACATCATTTGCCACGATGCACACGATGTACATGTGACTATAATGCATGTGAAAGGACTATTGGGAAACGCCATAGTTTCAAGAAACATTCACTTGTAGGAAATTTATCTTAAACTGGATCAAAGGTTCATGAGAGCCTTATACTCAACTAATATGATGAAGTCTAACATCACATACTTAATACAGATCATTCCTTCCACAGCCCACCTGTATGACTGGCTCAAGTGCAAAACGCCCGCGTTGAGAACCGGAGGATGCTGTTTGTCATTAGTTAAATATCTGGTAAGGTACACTCTGACCTTTAGCCCCCACCAACAATTGAATACTACATGATGGGTAATAATTATGGCAATGCGTCACGTCTATGTCCAAGCTCCTTGTAACTGGATGCAGGATGAAAGTAGTGCAATATAAAACAGCATTATCGTCATTACTATTATGTGCACACTGCAGGAGAAAAACCATACATCCTGTCATTACACTACTTAGGCATGGAGGAAAACGTCCAGCTGTGTCTTTCTACTGCATTGTCCATCCATAGGATGTATTCTCCAACAGTATCTTCTGAATGATATATATATTTATACCAAGAACTTTGAACATGTTAATTGTCAACCAGCAATTCTCCAGGTGCATCAAGCAATGGCCACTCATCTTTCGAGAGTCCTTCCTGTGCAATGATTTCATTTTACTCGTTTGCACTTCTTCTGTCTCTATCATTTAGAACACCGCCAAGGAAGCACAGCTCCAGGCAATAATGAACATCATTTCTTAAAGGATAGAGATTTGGGGAAGATAGAATGTCAAGGAATTCTGAACTGTCTTAAAGATCAAATTTAATCTGTTGAATGGAAATCTAAGCCCTGAACAGTGAAAGATATCCATTGCCATTGACTTTTATAATTTCTCTTTCTGATCCTGAAAGTATGCTTGAAGGACTATGAATCCAAATTAAGAGAATATCCCTCCAAAAACTACTTTGGTGAATGGAGCCGGGCCCATTAATATTACCTTCAGTAATACATTAAATATATCATATGTGATAGAAAACTCAGATTCTGGTGTCTTCGCGAAACTACTTCTATTTGCCCGATTAAACATACTTCACTTTCCTGAGTATCTGTTACTTAGAGGTCAATGGTTCATTTTACAAGCACAGTTTAAAAAAAAAAGTTTCCAACAAATGTTCCATCCCCAAAATAGATCATGAGGTTGAAATTGTTGTTAACGTTATTCAAAATTATTTTGAGCATCAAAGAGAGAGTCATAGTGATTAATTACAGGGTGGCATGCATTTCTTGTGTTGTATTGCTTTATTTAATAGAACATGTACAACTCTTTCTCTGTAATGTAGGATATGATCTAACCAAGTCGTAACAGGTCTTTTACTCGAAGAATCCAGTCACTACACACACAGGCACATACACCAGACACTACTCATGTGCGCCGCAGCTCTACCAAAGTTCTTTCTTCTGCTTGTGCCTGTCAATTTATAATGGTTTTCCGGCAGCTAACTTTGTCCACATGTAGGACAGAATCCAGGTTCACCAGACTGAGATTCCCACGATCTAACCATTGACTGTTAACCTAGACTTCATCTTTCCATCGGTGCTGGGTCCTACCCAAGCCTTGACGCTATGTCCCTCTACCGCTTTCTTTCACTCTGACCTTTCTATATCCTTATTCCTGAACTCCAACCAGAAGCTACCTCTAAAATGAGAAAGCAGCATCACCCACCCTTTCCACCTGTGACTAAGTAAATCGTCTATTCGTGATGCCTTAGGGAGGACATCAAGCACCCAGGAAATACAGAATTGTTGGCCTATTCTTTCCCATCTCTATGATGATGCTAATTGCACAAGGCAACATGATTTCACTAGTATGATGAAGGGGTTTCCCCTAGTAGAGATTTGTTAATCACAGAACTCTGAACCTTTTAATCCATACCAGTATGTCTCTGAATCTGTATTTGAAAATGCCTCCCAAAATGGTATTTGTCTCAAATATCCAATTGCACACGGTGTCTCATGCCTACTCTGTCTCTTAACGGATGTACATGTTACGGAACTGATCTTAATCCTTCCCAATACCCATCTGAGGAGTCAGCAAAAAAGGGAGTTGAATGAAACAGCTAACCACTACTGAGTGATGGAAGAAGAGTTCTTCCTGTTGCTTTCATCCGGTTACATCCTCCCTGTCACCAGGACGTTCTGGCTTTTAATGCACACGAAGAACACAGAGGCTGTTCTACCAAAGAGGTGGGGGTGGAATTTGTCAAACCTTTGTTCAGCATAGCTTTAGAATGGCCAATGTACTTAGCCCATTCTTGTAGGGTCTGACACCCTTTATGACACTGCTCTAGGAAACAACCTAACCCCAAAAAGCCTGCGAATGCGTACATCACTGATACCCAGTCTTCATACCCTTATATTGGGTAAAAAGCCAGGACTCCACAAGGCTTCGGAGAGCACTTACCGCGGGAGAAATATGTTTGGTGAAAGAACTAAAAACACAATTGACATGATACACCTAGTATCCTATCTATTTCAATAATGCAATGTTGAACTAACTAGTCAAAATTTGCACTGCGTTGATTTGGTATCTTTGCTTGAACTCTATGAGGTATAAAATATTGCGAATCGGGCACAGTGGCTACTCATTGGCATGTATGGCTTTCATGGACCAAGCAACTCTGGAATGAGATTCCGGCCAGTCATAACCCAGTGATTCATGAATCGAGCCGATCAGTATTGCTGCGGCAGTAGATGGGAAACAGTACATCCCTAAACCCTCTTCCGGATTTCTCCACCCACCACTGACCGGGATCTGCAGAGATCGGACGGACAATGCGGTCACAGGGATAGAGTCAAGGTGTAGGTACCGGGTGAAGCTTCCTCAAAGAATAGTCAAGCAAACTAATACTCTTAACCAGCAACCTCATCACCAGGAGCTGCCATCTTCAAAATCCCGGCCTACCTGAGACTTTCGCTTATTCGGGCAATCCAAAAGGCACAGATATGCGAGAATAATGACCTTCAACCAATATCGAGTGGACCAGCCAGTTCACTGATTTCATGAGTTCCTGCTTTACCAATGACCTGGTCTTGTCAGCGTGGACAGAGAGTGTGAAGATACTTGCAGCCATGTTATTCAGCTTGCCCAGCAAGGATGGAAGACAGATTGGCAGGAGAGGTAAAGGGAGCAATGGCCGTATGCAGAAGGGAATGAAGGACATTGGCAAGAGGGACTAAGAGATGCAGGATCTTTGTAGAGGCCTTCTTTTTGGATAGATCAGTGGGGGGCGGGGGCGATGCAGATACCCGTTTAGCTCCTGTCTTACTGCACCCCACTATGTAGTTTTCTGTAGCGAAAGAGTGTTGACAACGCAGAGCCTGGTTAGAATAAGAGCCCTGCAGATCTATAAGACCAGCTGTAAAGTTACTCTGAGTAACCACAACAAAGGACAGCTGATAAAACCATGCATTTTGCTGAAAGTGGCGGCAGCAAAAAGTACTATCAAAATGTGTCCGAAGCTAAAACTATGTGTTCTGCTGTCTGTCAACAATATTCCAACACAGAAACCCAACATTCATAAACGGAACCTCTAAGAGCTATTGAAGAAAGCAGGCTTTGCAATTGAAATCTAAATAACAGTTCTGCATTTTACCTCAAATGAATACAAACTTTCTTAATTTATTTCCGGTCACCACTCTCAGACAATTGTTCATATAAATCATAAGGTGCTGTGTTGTACAACACAGTGCCCTTTGAATCAATCTTTTCAATACAATATTAATGTAATGGACTTATCTTTTCGTGAGCTATATATACTCTGTGAAATTAACAGCGACGCTTCGTTGCAAAGGGATGGTGATATCCGTCACTGGTGCTCTATATCCGGTCATAAAGTTACACTTGCAGACATTTGAGATATCGACCAGCTGGGTCGGCTGTTCTAATCCAGTCCCAGCTATGGCCATCCATTGAGCATGTTTTCATCACTTTTTCCTTGGCGAGACATAAGGTTCCTCTCCCTTTGTATCCTCCAAAAGGTTTGAGCTGTTTCAAATCACTCTGAAAGACAATATTGTGTCAATGCGATTCCGAAACTAACCATCCGATTTACCTGGATCGATAAGAATACATTAAATTGATGTTGCCGTCACTTTGTTATTGTTTTTATTTGTTGAATATAGTTTTCCAGTGCATTTTTCTTCTTTAAAGTCACTTTTTAGCTTCCCTTCCTGCTTCTATTCCTAGTTCAGATAAAACATCTGAAATGACTTAACATTTGGATTGGAAACTTTGCACTCATAGCCGTAAATCACGCACCGGCAGAGTCTCAAACCCTCTGCCTTTGCGGGTTAAACGCCAATATCAGTAACATCAATTTGGCTAAGATTTGGTGGCCAACAATCTATGATAGTTTCACAGACGTTCTAGTCAACTTGTCCATATAAATGGCCAATGTATACGTGACCACTACCACTGACCACTACTTTTATAAGTCAGAATCTATCATTTGGTCACTTAGATTAATTTCTGTTTACAAAAACAAATTCACAATTAAGACCTAAGTAGTCGAAGGCCATGGTCACTTTACTCAGAAGGTTGACTTGCTGGATGGAAAATTGGAAGAACGGTCCTGGATGCTTAGACCTGTGAAGGTCAAGAGAGCTATGGGCAGCGCCAGTCACATACCAGGCTGAAATGTTCTTGTGACTTTGCGCGTCAGCATCTAAGGTGAACGGGAATTCACGTTATTTACCCGTAGGCCATCCCGCCTCCTACTGAGGGCCTTTCAGAATCAGACGTAAGTTAAACATTTAGAATTAACATTGAAACCTTAAAATGGGACTGGAATGATACAAACCTCATCTCCCATTTGGAATGGAAGTAAATTGGCAGGATTAATTCCAATTGGCACGGCTTCGGCAAAGAAAAGGTAATTCGCCATCAAGGATATAACACTGTTCATTGTGTTTAAATAAAACATTTAATTTTGAAAAAAAACTATACAAAAATACTGTCCAGTACATCCTCCAAAAAGTGAGGATTTAAAGAAATATGCATTTTGGTGCCAGCAGAGCATGTTCGATGCATCCTATGTACTTTCAGCCTTAACTTTCACATTTCTCTTTTTGTTTTGGAAACATAAGAGTTTTACCCAGAGGACCTTGGGTTAGATTGCGAAAGGCTTTTTTTTTTTTTTTTTTTACAGTTATAACTGATATTTCACAGGGCTTTGTTGCATCAGTCCAGAAGTAGGACAATAATTCCACCTGGACCTTTTTTCCCTGACAGTATAAAAATAATGACAATTTAAAAAAAAAAACAGAAATGGAAAATCACAAAAATATATAAAGAATGGAAAATACTGACACGTAATATTGCATTTCTGAGACAATCCTACTGCTAAGGACAACAAAATACAGGGAAATACTGGCAGCAAAATATATAACAATGAGACACCCCAAAAAAAGGTTTTGGTCACGCAATCCAAGTCCATCCTTTGGTATGTTTTCTCCGTAAAAAAAAAAAAATCTTCAGAGGCAGTGTCAAAGTATTTGTTCTTGCAGTGTCTGCTCTCTCACTCATTGCCGGGGCATTCAGCATCCTCCCGCAATATACTCTGTGCCCCCCTCCCAACTTCCTCCTTCGCTGTCAGTGCATTGTGCTAAAGTAAGGCCATACCCGACAGCAATGGATTTTTTTAAAAACATTTTTTTTGTTTCTCAAAAATGCTGGCAGGCGTTGTGGTTGCTATGAAGATCTCCACCGATCGGTCCTATTCGTCGGTGTCCGGCTGCACATCCAGCATGGCGTGCAGCTCTTCCGGCACGTATCCCAGCAGGCTTTGGAGGTCGCAAACAAAACGGTACACGTAGCGCTTTCCGGCCGTCTTGTGGATGATGTTTTTGTCGTAATAGTACCGCAAGCCCCGGCTCAGCTTCTCGTAGTTCATTTTTGGCTTGTTTTTCCTTTTCCCCCAGCGCCTCGCCACCTGAAAGAGAGGAACAGGGTGATTAGCAGCAGGTCCAGTAAAAAAAAGAAAAAATACATATATGCATATGGTGGCCCTCTCAAAATCTTTAATGATTCCCCCTGGAGATCTGTCTTGATCTTTCTAGATCCGTTTTGATCTTACAATCTCACAGTCTCTCCCAAGCCATTTTTTTTTAATTTTATTACTGCGCTCTCGCATGTGCAGAGATTTCATGAAATGTTTGTTATCTGAGTCCCTTATAACCGAAAGTTAGCATAAGCAGTGATCACCTGTTAAAGAAATGTGTTAGCAATTTTCCAATGAGGAGAAAAACAAAAAAGTTGGAGAAGGAGAATTGGTCCTGATGAAGGTTTCCAGGAATGCAGATTCTAATGTCTGCAGTCCACAGTTCAGGGTCCACAACCGTTGGCTCTCCAGATGGTTTGGACAACAACTCCCAAGAGCCCTACCCAGCATTGTCAATATTGTGGGGACAGGGAGCCATGGTGAAGAACACCCAGACTGCCCTCGTTAAAGCTCACACAGTATAGCACCGTCCAATGAAACTATTGGAAGAAAGAGACCATGATCGCCATTAGCATGGGCTAATTGTGATCAGGAGAAGGTAAATATGACTACGAACACTAGTGAACAGCTCGGTGCACACTGCAGACAGACAGGCTGTGGTGTTGGGCGGTGAGGAGAGCCAGAGGATGCATGTGGTGAACATAGCCGTAAACTAGACTGAAAAGAGCCAGGGGCACAGGGCCAGAATGGGTGGGAAGTGAAGGGGCCATGGAGGAAAGGAGTGGGAGAAGGCAGGATGCACCTTGGACCAAAATGCAAGAAAGGATGGGAAAGACGGTGCCATAGCATGTAGGACAGGGGGACAACCCAGCAGACGAACGGTCAGTGTGACCGTGGCGGAAGGAAGTTCAGCCAGCAGGAGCGGGTTCAGAATGTGGGCAGGGCACCAGCAGCTCATGGTATTCGAATTTATTTGAATTAAGAACTTTTGACAAAGCGCTGAACATGAGAATACAAACTGTACACAAATGTAAGGTAATGATGATAAATTAATCAAGCAGAACATAGGAAAGATACAGAGTCAACTTTTAGTGAGGAGATGAGATGTATGTCATGTTTGAAAAACATGGAGAAAATGATGAACACATTGATAGGGGAGGAGAGCACCACGTTTTGGGGCCAGAGAAGAAAAAGTATGGAAACAGGATGGGTCAGAGGAGTTGAGGACCCTGGCTAAGAATTGATTTTGGGAACAACAGAAGGGAGTGAATAAAGATATTAAATAGCGGGACCTAGCAACAACAATAGCGGGAAAGAATTTGAGTGTCAAAAGTAGAAGTAGCAGAGAGGAGAAAGGGAGAGATAGATGTATGCAGAGGAAGTGATAATAATATACAGATGGTGAAAATGTAGACAGAACAAAGAAGATTAGACTGGAAGACCAATGAGAATAGCAGAACAGAAATCAATCAGAGAAAGAATGAAAAATAAGAGAGGTAATACGATGCTAAGTGGCGTGCAATGACCAGAAACGGTGAGCGCGACAAACAGTAAATGGAAAGAAACAACAGGCACGGGCAGTGGTAGAGACATGTAGGGCGGAGGAAATTGAAGGATGAAATATCTAGATGACAAGCAGAAGTAGCGAAGTGGGGGGAATGGTGTGCGTAGAGTATTAGCTGGGAAAAAGAGGGCTTCTATTTTGGAGGGATTGAGGTGAAGAACATGCGAGGACATCCAGGGCTGAACAGTGGAGAGACAATTGGAAACATTGGAATGGAGTGAATCAGGGAATGACGAAATGGGAAACAGAATTTGAGCATCGTCAGCATAGAAATGGCATGACAGGTTACAGGAAGTTATTAGAGTAGAAAGAGGAATGGTATAGAGAGAGAGAATAAAAGAGGTCAGCATACAGAGCCTTGAGGGATGTCACAGAGAAGAAGGTGTGGCAGACATGTATGTCCAAACCAAGAAATGGAGTAACCACGGCTAGAAAGATAGGAGTGGAGCTACATAAGAATTGAGTCACAGAAACCAAGTGAGTTAAGTGAAGAGAGAAGAGTAGGATGGTCCATGGGGCCAAAGGGGGAGTATAGATTTGGAGTGGCGGGCAGAGGATTGGAGAAGGGAAGAAGGACAGTCTTGGTAGGATAAGAGGAACGATACCCAGACTGAGGTGGAAATAGAAGAGAGTGTAGATTCAAATATGAACAAACCTGGGAATACCCTGCACACTCATGTTACTTAGAGAGAAATGGCAGAAGAGAAATGGGCAGAAGTTTGCAGGGAGGGTTCAAGAGAAGTCTTTCTCAGCATAGGAATAGCCACTGCCCGGTTAAAGCAAGACGGGGAGCATGCGCTAGATATGAACATACTAGTAAGACAGGCGAGGGAGGGGATAAGATGAGGGTAGGCTTAGGGATGAGGGAAGGTGGGAGAGGGTGAAGCGGGGAGGCATTAGGAAGAGCATGAGTTAGGAGGGCAGGGGTTTGAGGGTCAGGAAGTGGAGGAAAGGAAGGCAGTGTATAATAATAAGAAGAAGGGTATTGACGGCTATAATGCCTGCATCCCGAGCCATCTGACTGGCGCAGCTGCACCCCAGGATTGCTAATCATTCTAAATCCTTGCTTGGGAATGCCACACTCTGGTCTTGGAGTGCCTCAGAGCAGACCTTCAGTTCTCAGGCAGTGGATTCAAATCTTCACTGCAATAAACAGTAAATGGAACCACTAACTCCGCCCCCATGTTCATGGTTATCCTTTGCATCTAATATTCACTTGGATTTGGTCTCCTAATTCTCGCCGGCAGCAGTATCATCACTGGGTGTTCCACTAGGTAGGCCATCTATGCAGTCTAGATCCATGGCTCCCCGCACGCCCCCACTCATCAACCAATGAGCACCCCAATAACCTCTCCCAAAGAACTGGCCCCATCAACCTGCACCCATACCATGGAGACAACCGACCCAAGAACTCATGGGATTCTGACAACACATAAACCATGCAACCTGAAATATACATTTATCACGTTGTCTGACACAAATGATTGTACATGTTGTAGCTTTTAAGGAACTCTGCTCGCTAAACACATTTCTCAAAGAGGATCAAATGAAAGTCAAATGAGTATAGAGGGAAGAGCTTACCTCATCGGGGTCGGAGAGTTTGAACTCCCAGCCGTCGCCTGTCCAGCTGATGAAGGACTGGCAGGACTTGTCCGTAAGCAACTCGAGCAGAAACTGCCACAGCTGAATGGGTCCACTACCTGAGAAGGTAAAAAGGAGGCACAAGGTCACTAACGGGGCAGCCGGATGCCGCAAACTCAGCAGTGTCTTACAGACCACCTTTAGGAACCCATCTACCTCACCCGGCAAGGCAAGGAAACTGCACTAAAAGAGCCTTCAAGCCCACCTCGGAACCTGGGGTGAAGACGCTGCGCAAGAAGCAAGACCCACCACCCCTCTGTGAGTGCAAGGGCAGGAGAGCACCCCTGGAGTGCGCCCCTGTCCTTACAGAAACACTTATTATATAGAGGTCAGTAGCATATGCAATGCCAGATACATAGGACGTGGCCCTGCCCGCTATACAGTATAAGGGTCAGTGTGTTTTATGCAATTTGGTCCCAGGTGGCACAGCACACAGACTCTTCCGATCTGCCGCATCTTGGAGCACGTGGCTCAGAGTACAATGGCTCAGGGCACTTACCAGGAGAATCAACAATCGGTATTAAATAAATAATGATCTGCTTTCATGTTTAGACTCGCAGCACGATAACAGACACTCTGACCCCAATGCGAGTGTAATTAGCACTAAGGCAAAAATTGCCCCAGTGAAAAAAACATTCAATTCAGTTTTGCACAAAGAGAAAGAACTAGGAACAGGGTAAGCATTGCACTGGTGCAAAATGCATCAACATGTTTTTGCACTAAATAAATGTTTTCCCTAGTGTTAACTGTGCTTGCAACGGTGCAAGGTTTGTGCAATTACACCCTAGGATGGGACAAACACGGTAAGGGTTAAACAATGCATTGAAAGGATATGATTTTTGTACTAGGGCAATTTTTGCACTAGTGCTAATGGCACTCTGATATGATATGATATGTCATGTATAATGCGCCAATACACAAGTGTTTACAGGCAAGACAAGGGAGGGAAGACAGAGGGAGGACAAGACCAACGATCTTACTAGGCCTTGTGTCATTCAGATCTTGCAAGTGCGATAGTGCAATGTGCAGGGGGGAAGGGAGAGGGGGATGTGCCAGGGAGAGGGCAGTGGGAAGTGCAATCAGGGCAGCATTGCTCTGAGTAAGTGCATGGAGGCAGGGGACTGTAGGGGCTACCGTTACAGCCCCTAAATGCGCAGCAGGCCTAGAGGCAGTGCAAGGGAGACTGATCATGGAGGAGCCTGGTACCCAGTGAGACTTTGAGGGTAGCCAAGCAACCAGTAGGTACTGCAGATAGGCAGGTCAGCAGAGGAGGGAGAGAGTGAAAGCAGAGGACAACGGGAAGGTCTTGAGCTGCTTCCGGAACTTCAGGTGGTCTGGCTCAAATTTGAGAGGGGCAGGAAGGTCATTCCAGAGGGAGGCACCTGCAGAGGAGAGAGAGATATGCCCCCCACCCCCTCTCTGCCTGGAGAAGCATCTAACCCTTAGAGAGTTGGAGGTAGCTGAGCGAAGTGCTCAGGAAGGAAGGTATTTTGGAAGAGAGCATTGGATGTAGAGTGGGCCGAGGGTCTTGATGCAGAGGGTCGTGAACTTGATCCTTGCAGCCACCGGGAGCCAATGGAGAGATTTCAGGGCTGGAGAGATACGATCCCTGGGCTTGAGGCCAAGGATAATTGTAATCCTCTGCCTCTGGTCTACAGAGAAAGATGGGTGCATTGAGGGGTGCGCACGGACAGCAAAAAAGGAGTGAAATAAAAAGGTGACGTCAATAATGCAGACAGAAGGAGGAAGGAAGCTACTGTCCTCCCAAGGAACAGTCATGGGGTGCAGCAAGAGACAACTCAGAATGGCTTCCATGTTTTTATCAGTTCTTTATGGGTGCACGTGAGCTGCAGAAAGGCGGGCGCATGGTGGCTCATGATGCCAGTACATATGGGGGAGAGAGAAGGCAGTCCTAGCCATGTTTAGGGCATGCACAAGTGGAATGGAGTTTTGCTCTGTCCAGGGTTTGGACAGGGGGACTTTGCCCGCTCAAGGTTTAGAGTAGGCAGGGGTGGTCCTTGCCCTCTCCAGGGTTTGGAGATGGGCAAGAATTAGGGCAGGTGGAGGCGGTCCTTGCCCTCTCCAGGGTTTGGACAGGTGGAGGCGGTCCTTGCCCTCTCCAGGGTTTGGACAGGTGGAGGCGGTCCTCTCCCTCTGCAGGGTTTGGATGGCAGAGATGGTCCTTGCCCTCTCCAGGGTTTGGACAGGTGGAGGCGGACCTGGCCAGTTCCAGGGTTTGGATGGCAGAGGTGGTCCTTGCCTTCTCCAGGGTTTGGACAGGTGGAGGCGGTCCTCTTCCTCTGCGGGGTTTGGATGGCAGAGGTGGTCCTTGTCCTCTCCAGGGTTTGGGCAGGTGGAGGCGGACCTGGCCCTCTCCAGGGTTTGGATGGCAGAGGTGGTCCTTGCCCTCTCCAGGGTTTGGATGGCAGAGGTGGTCCTTGCCCTCTCCAGGGTTTGGAAAGGGGGGAACGATTAGGGCAGGTGAAGGTAGTCCTTGCCCTCTCCAGGGTTTGGAAAGGGGCAAGAATTAGGGAAGGTGGAGGCGGTCCTTGCCCCTCCAGGGTATGGACAAGTGGAGGCTGCCTTGCCCTCTCCAGGGTTTGGAAAGGGCGGAAGAATTAGGGGAGGTGAGGGCGGTCCTTGCCCTCTCCAGATTTAGAGCTGGCGGCGGCAATAATTGTGCTTTGCAGGGCATGGCGGTAGCAGAAAATGTCCAGCTAGGTTTGCATCAAAGAGAAGCGTGTGGCCTGGGCACATAGCAGAGTGCCAAGGGAGGCTCTTGCTATTGACCTTTTGATGAAATGTCGACAATAAGGCCAGCTTGTGTTGTGTGGAGCATGCAGGCCTGTGAAGGTGGATGCACGTGCACATTTCGCTCCACAAGCCTCCCTCTGCTCAGGCTGAAGCGGGCCGCAATGGACTTCCCAGCCTCTGGAAAGTCTAGCTCGGAGGCCAACGAGTTCCTTGCGCCTCACGTTCCCCACTGCCTTGAAGAGCTGCCAGCTGGCACCAGGCGGCCCAGCCTGGCTCTTTCATGTTGTTTCTATGCTGGTGGCACGGCATGTCAGTTGGCAGAGCAGGCTCCTTGGCCCCAGAGGTATTCCTTGCGCAACGCCATGCCGCTGGCAGCATATTGGGCATCGTCGGCCCGGTCCACCACACGCGCCAAGCAGGCGAAGCGTTGGCATCATGGCGGCACGGGCTCCTGGCTGCATTTGAGTTTGTGCCAGTGATGACATCGTGGGTCAGCAGAACTCATCTTTTTTGACAGTTACATGGACTTCCATTTTAAGAGTGGGTGTGGGATAAACGTCCCTGCTTTTTCACCACATGCCAGACTCTTCTCACTGGTGAATGCTAGAGCTTGGCACCCCATGTTAAAATGTGTGCTCCCCGATGTTGGTCGTGCCACTTTATCTGCCAATATATTGACTAATACGAAAGTCAGGAGTGAGCTCAGAGTTCGGGGCCCAGCTACAGAAAATAACACTGCAGATACTTTTTAGTTTTGGCCATTAGGCACCTATAAGCCAGAACGATTGCATTGGAGCACAGATAGGGAGACATGGTATATGAGAAGGGACACACAGCTTGTAGGTGTCTGCTTATTTACCAACTCCTTGACTGCCCATGGCCATGCAAATACCTATTGCCATTCACATCCAGTTTCTGCCCCTCCCCGCCCAAAAGACATCCTCCTAGGACAATGGCCTACACATTTTTTTGGGCCTGGGCCCCCCGAGCAAAATATGGGCAGGCCAGGCCCCCCGAAAAATGCCAAATGGACAGTAAGTACAAATGGCTATGAACTATTGCGCGCCGTCACCGCACCCTACTGCCAGTATAGTCCCTGGGCCCCTCACCTGCTCCCATCACAGTCTCTGGACAACCTCATCCGACTGCTAGCCCAGTCCCTGTGCTCTCCCCCCAACACCACAGACCCTGGTCTCTCCCCACCCTGCTCCCACCACTATCCCATGGCTCCCGCCCATCCTGCTACCACCACAGTCCCTAGGTTCCCACACCCTGCTGCCAGCACAGTCCCAGGACTAGTGGGGGCTGGTTAATTTGTTGAGTTGAGGGGCATAAATATTTCCACCAGTTATACCATAGCGACCAAGCGCAGCAAGGAAGTCCAATCCAATCAAGAGGGATTTGGTGGGTTTCCCCCCTCCTTGAATTTTTTTAAATAATGGGTTCAAATATTGCATTTTAGAGCATACTTTTACAAAATTGGCAAAAAGCCTAACAGTTGGCACATGGGCCAGGCATGATATCTTTACTGGACCTCTTTGATAGATGTCCAGTAAAAAGATACCATCCCTGTCCTCTGCCCCCCCCCCACAGTGCCTAACACAATCCACATGATCAGGTGTGTATGGAAGGTGCTGGGGAGCCAAGGGGGAAAGCATGGTATTTTTGACTGGACATCTATGATGGATATCCAGTAAAGAAATACCATCCCTGTCCTCTGGGCTCCACAGCGCCTCAGAAGGAGAGTTGATTTTGGCAGGTGGGTAGTAAAATGCCTTTGTTGTACAACCTGCCCGACCCCCTCTACACCCATTCACCAAAATCAGCTCAACTAACCAAAACAAACACACACACACATTCACACAGCAATCACTCTATCATTAACACGAGCACCCATCACCATACACTCACTCATAACACAAGCATACACGCATCCATACACATATTTAAATAACAAATAAATGGCTGAAACGCCCCACGCGCAGCTGCTTTGTCCATATCTCTGAGGAGGCGCATAATCTCCCCCTCGTACATACAGACATGCAGTGCCCCAGCCAGCATTTCCAATGAGCTATGCAAGGCTGGCGCACCCCACAGATTGAAGACTGTAAGAAGCCGACCATCAAACTTTGCACTCAAAGGGCCTGCCCGTCTTTTTTCAAAGCTGAGAGCTAATTACCTAAATGGAGCAGTAAACACATTACTGGATAGTAAAGATGTCTGAACCAGGTCTATCTTCAGTCACTCCATTTATAAGCACTATGCATGTCATTCACTGAAGTCCTGCTAAAAACCAGCATTGGCAAAGCCCACAGGTTTGGCTTGTGTGTAATTAGCCATTTGCCAGGCACTGCCATTAGATGCCCAGGTATTCGCACCATTGTGTAGCTGCTACCATCGATGGCCAGTTAATACCACTCCGGCAGTGCCTGGCAAGTGCCATTTACATTCAAACACAATAGCCCAAACCACTGGCAATGCTTGCTTTTTATGCCAACTGGAAAAAGCCCCCACTGCGACTTCAGGTTGTTGCTGCAGGACCCTTCTTTCATGTAATTTCAGAAAATGGCGAATGCCTACAATAAAGAGATCATGAATTGATAGTCTGCGGAAGGCCTCCCATTCACCAGCCCGCCCCCAATCCTTCCCTCCATAACATGTACATTCTGCCTGTAAGCTTCTGTAGCCTAACTCCCAAAGATGTAACTGTACCTTTAAGATTAGCTGACCCAGGCCTGCCCCCTATTCATCCCAGTTCATGTTCTACCCCCACACCCTACTTATAATCCTCTATATACAGCGCTTTGTTGCTCCCCGGTCAGATTTGTGTTTCCCATATCCCGCACATGCAGCATGCTATCCCAATTCTATCCATATTAGTGCAGCCACCTAATAGGGTAAAGCCTTCGCTTTTTAGCTGGGAGTGCCCCACATAAAACCCAATACTTGCAAACTCACTAATGTACCGCTCCGTGTACACATTTGCACCAGTCATAATGGTGGAAAGCTAGGCAGAAAGGTCCTTGGCTAATGGATGTCTGGATGTGTGCAATCAAACCTCACCTATGTCGGAGGCCTTTTTAGGGGAGTAGTGAGGTCGGATATGTAATCCATGCTACAAGTAGGGGTGTGCAAAATGTTCGCCCGCGATGCAAATGTGCAGAATCCGGACTAGAATCCGCTCCACACATTCTGCAAAATCAGCATTACAGTTCTGCCACCATTGAAATTTCATCCAAATGGGTTGCGGATGAGTTGGACTGTTTGCGCATCCTCTCTTTGCGGATGAGTTGTGTTGTTTGCGGGTCCTCTCTTTGCTAATGGGTTGGACTGTTTGCGGGTCATCTCTTTGCTGACTGCTGGCAGGTCTTCTCTTTGTGAATGGGTTTGACTGTTTGTGAGTCCTCTCTTTGCAGACGACTTGTGTGTTTGTGGATCCTTTCTTTGAGGATGGGTTGGACTGTTTGCAGGTCATCTCTTTGAAGACTGTTTGAAGGGCCTCACTTTGCAGACGAGTTGGACTGTTTGCAAGTCTTCTTTTTGCGGAAGAGTTGTGTTTGCGGGACCTTTCTTTGTGGACAAGTTGTGTTGTTTACAGGTCCTCTCTTTGTGGGCATATTGGACTGTTTACAGGTTCTCTCCTTGCAGATTGTTTGCAGGTCCTCTCATTGCAGATGAGTTGGACTGTTTGCTGCTCCTCTTTTTGCAGACGAGTTGGATTGTTTGCAAGTCCTGTCTTTGCGGACGAGTTGTGTTGTTTGCGGGTCCTCTCTTTGCAGACGAGTTGAACTATTTGTGAGTCCTCTCTTTGGGGACGAGTTGGACTGTTTGCGATTCCTCTCTTTGGGGAGGAGTTGGACTGTTTGCGAGTCCTCTCTTTGCGGAAGAGTTGGATTGTTTGTAGCTCCTCTCCTTGCAGACTGTTTGCAGGACCTCTCTTTGCAGACGAGTTGGATTGTTTGCACGTCCTGTCTTTGCGGACGAGTTGTGTTGTTTGCGGGTCCTCTCTTTGCGGACATGTTGAACTGTTTGCGGGTCCTCTCTTTGCGGATGAGTTGTGTTGTTTGTTTGTCCTCTCTTTGTGGATGAGTTAGATTTCTTGTGGGTCCCCTCGTTGCTGATGGGTTGGACTGTTTGCAGGTCCTTTCTTTGCAGATGGGTTGGACTATTTGCGGGTCCTCTATTTGCAGACTGTTTGCGGGTCCTCTCTTTGCAGACGAGATGGACAGTTTGTGGGTCCTCTCTTTGCAGATGAGTTGGATTGTTTGCGGGTCCTCTCTTTGCAGACAAGTTGGACTATTTGTGAGTCCTCTCTTTGCGGACGACTGGTGTTGTTTGCAGGTCCTCTGTTTGTGGATGAGTTGTGTTGATTGCGGGTCCTCTCTTTGCGGATGGGTTGGACTGTTTGCGGGTCCTCTCTTTGCAGACTGTTTGCAAGTCCTCTTTTTGCGGAAGAGTTGGGGTGTTTGTGGCTCCTCTCCTTGCAGACTGTTTGCGGGTCCGCTCTTTGCGGACGAGTTGGATTGTTTGCAAGTCCTGTCTTTGCGGACATGTTGTGTTTTTTGCAGGTCCTCCCTTTACGGATGAGTTGAACTGTTTGCGAGTCCTCTCTTTGCGGAAGAGTTGGATTGTTTGTGGCACCTCTCCTTGCAGACTGTTTGCGGGTCCTCTCTTTGCAGATGAGTTGGATTGTTTGCAAGTCCTGTCTTTGCGGACATGTTGCGTTTTTTGCAGGTCCTCTCTTTACGGATGAGTTGTGTTGTTTGTTTGTCCTCTCTTTGTGGATGAGTTAGATTTCTTGTGGGTCCCCTCGTTGCTGATGGGTTGGACTGTTTGCAGGTCCTTTCTTTGCGGATGGTTTGGACTATTTGCGGGTCCTCTCTTTGCAGACTGTTTGCGGGTCCTCTCTTTGCAGACGAGTTGGACAGTTTGTGGGTCCTCTCTTTGCAGATGAGTTGGATTGTTTGCGGGTCCTCTCTTTGCAGACAAAGTTGGACTATTTGTAAGTCCTCTCTTTGCGGACGACTTGTGTTGTTTGCAGGTCCTCTGTTTGTGGATGAGTTGTGTTGTTTGCGGGTCCTCTCTTTGCGGATGGGTTGGACTGTTTGCGGGTCCTCTCTTTGCAGACTGTTTGCAAGTCCTCTTTTTGCGGAAGAGTTGGGGTGTTTGTGGCTCCTCTCCTTGCAGACTGTTTGCGGGTCCGCTCTTTGCGGACGAGTTGGATTGTTTGCAAGTCCTGTCTTTGCGGACATGTTGTGTTTTTTGCAGGTCCTCTCTTTACGGACGGGTGGAACTGTTTACGGGTCCTCTCTTTGCGGATGAGTTGGACTGTTTGCGAGTCCTCTCTTTGCGGACGAGTTGGATTGTTTGCAGGTCCTGTCTTTGCGGACGAGTTGTGTTGTTTGCAGGTCCTCTCTTTGGGGAGGAGTTGGACTGTTTGTGGGTCCTCTCTTTGCGGATGGGTTGGACTGTTTGCGGGTCCTCTCTTTGCAGACTGTTTGCAAGTCCTCTCTTTGCGGAAGAGTTGGGGTGTTTGTGGCTCCTCTTCTTGCAGACTGTTTGCGGGTCCTCTCTTTGCAGATGAGTTGGATTGTTTGCAAGTCCTGTCTTTGCGGACATGTGTTTTTTGCAGGTCCTCTCTTTACGGGCGAGTTGAACTGTTTGCGAGTCCTCTCTTTGCGGAAGAGTTGGATTGTTTGTGGCACCTCTCCTTGCAGACTGTTTGCAGGTCCTCTCTTTGCAGATGAGTTGGATTGTTTGCAAGTCCTGTCTTTGCGGCCATGTTGTGTTGTTTGCGGGTCCTCTCTTTACGGACGGGTGGAACTGTTTACGGGCCCTCTCTTTGCGGACGAGTTGGACTGTTTGCGAGTCCTCTCTTTGCGGACGAGTTGGATTGTTTGCAGGTCCTGTCTTTGCGGACGAGTTGTGTTGTTTGCGGGTCCTCTCTTTGCGGACGAGTTAGACTTTTTGCGGGTCCCCTCCTTGGATAACAGAGTAAGAAACTGCAGGGATACGGATCGGACGTTCTCTGGGGGAGAGACTTATAATGGCCCACATTTATAGCAACACATAGAAGGCGATTATGGGAACTGCAGAAGACTCCCTCTTGGTCAATAATAACACATGGGAAGTCCTACTCGGCGAACATCCATGTACAGAAAGCTTGAAAGCCATCGGCTGCCCGGAGGAGTCAATTGGTTCCATGTTGAGTAGTTTTTCCTAGAAGGGCAGCCTTCCCACACTCCACCACGCGTGACGCACAGAGAGAACCACATGAAAGGTTCCGGCCACTTTACAGGCGCATACCTTCTGCAGCAGGAAAATGCAGCGCGAGCCCCCGTCGTGCCAGCAACCGTGGGGGTCTCTGCATCGCCTGGGCCGTTGCCAGCAGTGCCTGAACGCAGGCAAGCGGCGCAGGGAGACTCATAATATCCCTGGACTGGAGTCCTGTGGGTGTGGGGGGGGGGCATGACTCAGCAGTGGCGTGTATGTGGGAGGGGTCGTTTTCGTACAACTGGCGATGTGAAGCAGTGCTTACTACAAAGGGGGAGGGGGTGAAAAATATATATTGCAAGTTATTTCAGATCAAAATTAACATCCTGTTCAGCAACCAAATACAAACTTAACTTTCAATGGACAAATTAACAACCAATCAAAAAAGATGGCCCTACCCAAAATAGTGTTCATTATTGGACGGAGGGCCCGCGGGAAAAGGCAAAGACAGAGGAAGGCCCCTGGGTTCCACACTGAAACAGAAGCGCGCTGCCTAGAGGAGCCTGGGGGTTCCTTTTGCATCCACCTGATACGAACAGCGATGAATTTGGCGAGGCATCCAAGTGCCCCATGGTCCCCTCCCCGATGATGCTGCAGAGCACGAGGCACTAGAGTGCTCTCAGGGACTGCCCAGTCTCCTCGCCACTTATTAGATAGAGTCGACAACTACTACACGCGTCATGCTGCAGACACGTGTTATCCCAGGGGGCAGAGAGCACGTTCTGCAGTCCCACCCCTAGAGCTGCACTTGGGATAATTACTTGAAAGCAAAGACAGCAGCCATTTCTACTTCACTCCAGATGTGTTGGACCACAACTCCCATCATCCCTAGCCAGCAGAGTCAAAGGTGAGGGAGTCATAGGCCATTCCCTCTGGAGAGACGTTGGTTGTGGACCCCTGCTGGGGGGGCTTCTGTCAGCAATAAAAGCCGCAAGTCCGCAACTCACCAGCCTTTGCAATGGGTAATCAGTGAGCTATGTTCAAATATATGTCCTGTGTCAGACGAATTCCTGTGAAACTATACCCATTATGGGGGTTTAATACATGTGAAAGTGGTCATTCCAAAAGCCCCCTCCCCGTTTATTGACAGTTTGTGTGTGCGTTTAGTTCGTTCCTAGAGCTGAAAATCCAGACTGCCTTCCGTTAATCAGAGTTATTCTTCCTTCCTGAAGGCATCCTTGGGTGTTCGTGGTGTTGGCTATTACATGCTCTGGACGGTGCAGGGGATGTCCAGCCACAGCCACGCCACCGGGCATCTGTGGGGCATCCGGTCATGTAGTGGGGAAAGGGTGTCCTTATTGCCCAGGATACGGGTGCTCACATTCTCAACATCCTATAGTTGCGACTCTTATGCTCACATTAGTAACATGAAAGCCTGCGGTGTTTATATATCTCACACCTAATACCTTGCCTGAGTTCAGTTTCTAACCGTGGATCCAGGATTTGAACCCGTTTCTCTGCATGGTCTTGCTTGCAAGACAAGCATGTTGCCCCTGTGCTATCCTCCATCCAGGCCGCTCTGCTCACCTTCTCAACATCCTATGGTTGAAAGGCTGCTCTGCTTACATTCTCAAAAGCCCTTAGTTGAAAGGCTGTCATCCATGTCAGATTGTTGAGTACTTATACAGTGATCATGTGACCCCCAAGATTGTTCATAAATACAGCCTTGCAATCTCCCTTAGCATTCAGGAAGGAGAGCACGAACCTTGATATCTCTTCATCGTGTTGCTGGGGTGGTTTGCACGTCCCAGAAAGGGGGCGCTGGGAGTATTGTGTCATGCACACACCTCCATCGTCACATGCTTGAAATGTTATGGGATGTATATGTATAACATTCACAGTTTCCGTCTGCATGAACCCCGCCGCTCGGGTACAGGGACAGGAGAGATGCACGTACAGACATTGACGGGAGTGTTTCTTAGCCCCGACACGGCCCGTGAAACGTGCACGCGTTTGCACTCTCTCGATTCTGACACCAAATGAAATAGGATACAATTATGTGTACAGGAGAAGACACTTTGATGAATTGGTGAAGCTGGGAATAGAACCAGGGTCTGCAGGAGCTATTATCTAGAATTTAGCTAGTAGAGCAGAACTATTCCTCCGATAGCAAGCGTTTCGAGTATCTGCGTGCACATACGTGCATTTCAGGTCCTGGTGCTCGTTTAAACTGCACTGTTTCGCTACCATACACGTCATCGACACGCTACTTATAGCCAGCACCAAACCCTCAACCTTCTGAAAAGGTAGTTTTCAAAACTCTGGGATTGCTGTAGTCAGAATAAAAGGAGCTCCCCTTTCATTGTAAATGTCAGTCCACAAAGCGAGCTATGTAGATGGAAGCAGCGAGGATGTTAGATGTAGGGTATGCCGAAGCAGCCCCTGCAGTGTCAGGCAGATGAGCGGTCCCATCGGTGGGGTGGGCCGGCGAGGGGAGTGGGGGGGGGGGGGGGTCTAGGGGCCCAGGGCAACACACGCTCGGGAAATGAAGGGGGCTCTTGTTAACTGGTCCCCAGGGCCCAGACAATGACCTCACTCACATTAAAGCGCAGAGATAAAGACAGCTCCTCCCCGGGCCGGAATGCCAGAGTCACAAGCTGCTTTTGTCAGGGCCCGCATCTGCCGGGGGGGGGGGGGGGGGGTCATCTGCCCGGGTTTTATAGTGCGGGGAATGTAGCATGAATCCTGTCCATTTCCAGGCATAGAGGAGATTTAGGGGTGCTTAGCGGAAAGCTAAAATATGGGGCGCAAACTCCCGAAGGTTTGACAGACCGCCGCTGGGGCATATGCACCCCTCACGCCCAGAGCACAGGCCATCGTCCCACGGGCGTAAGGGGCAAGGGGGCAGCCAGGGAGTCCGGCCAGCCAAGAATAGGGCCAGTCAGCGGGGGTCACATGCTATATCCGACTCACAATGGGCACCCTGTCTGGCACTGCCAGCCATGGGATTCCTCCAGCGAGGGCACCGCGAGCGTCACATGTTTGGAATGCAGTCGCACCAGGGGAAAGCACTGCATTCGGGCCGCATCCCCCAAACTATGCAGAGAGGGATGAGGGCTGGGTATTCAGAGCTCAGCTGAGCCCGGGGGCTCAGGGCTGCCCGCAGAGACTGGCCGGCCCATGCCAGCCAACAGCCCCATAACAAGCACCCCTTGTCTTCCTCGTATATGCATCATTTATAAAGCACCCTGCTGATTAATGCTGCATGACCGCCACCCGGGCCCTGACGTAGGTCAGCGGCCATGAATGAGGTCTAGCATGCACGTGGCAGTGCACGTGCCACTCTGACCGCAGCATGCACATGCCCTCGCACACCATACCGTGCACGTGGCAGCGTAAAAGCCCTCACACACAGAGGCATGCAGGTGGCAGTGCACGTGACCTCGCACACCGGAGCATGCAAGTGGCAGTGCAAGTGCCCTCGCACACCGTAGCATGCACGTGGCAGTGCCCTCACACACCATAGCATGCAAGTGGCAGTGCAAGTGCCCTCGCACACCGTAGCATGCACGTGGCAGTGCCCTCACACACCATAGCATGCACATAGCAGTGCCCTCACACACCATAGCAGGCACGTGGCAGTGCAAGTGACCTCGCACACCGTAGCATGCATGTGCCCTCACACACCATAGCGTTAATGTGACAGTGCACGAGGTAGCCCTCGCACACAATAGCATGCACCGGGCAGCTTAAGAGCCCTCCTACACACAGAAGCATGCAGGTGGCAGTGCACGTGACATCACACACCGTAGCATGCGTAGGAGGCGTGATAATAATACCAGGGGAAGGGATTCATTCTCCCGGTACCCGACTAGGAGGCGTGATAATAATACCAGGGGAAGGGATTCATTCTCCCGGTACCCGACTAGGAGGCGTGATAATAATACCAGGGGAAGGGATTCATTCTCCCGGTACCCGACTAGGAGGCGTGATGATAATACCTGGGGAAGGGAGTCATTCTCCTGGTTCAGACGCAGGAGTTAAATTAAACATGCAAGGGGAAGGGAGACATTCCCCTTGGCCTTGTTGTGAACTGTACCAAGTAATACCAGGAGAAGGGAGGCCTTCCCTTTGTCCCAGGCTGAAAGTTGGGCTAGAGTCACCAGGGGAAGGGGGTAATTTCCTTTGTCCCAGGCTGAAATTTGGGGCTCGAGACACCAGGGGAAGGGAGTCATTCCCCAGGCCTTTCTGCTGTGAAAGAACATTCTTTTGGACATTGTTCAAGAAGCAGGAGAAGCGAGCCATACTCCTGAAGAAGAAACGTTCTGTTAGTTATCTTTTGGTTGTAGTGTTAGGGTTAGAGTAGGATTTTGATTCAGGATGGCAGAACTTTAATTTGACGGATATTCTGACAGACCCTTTAGTATGTGTTTCAAGAAAGGGAAACCCCTTTTAGAGAAAGGGACAGTTAGGCTTTCAATATAAAAAATAAAAGTTTATAACCAAAATCATGCCACCTTTGTGACAGCTTCCTTCTTTGACACCCTTACATAAACTGTAATTACCCTTACACAAAAGCATTACCACATGTGGTAATAACACATCCCACTGGGGTCCAATGTGACTAGGAAAGAAGGAACAATGTTAGGATTTGTAATCATAAACAAAGATGCAATCACACCGAACAAAGGGCAATGCTTAATCTAAAGCAGCAACAGTGCAACCAGAGACCAGGCATGCTGAATAAATGACATCCAGCAAGGATGGAATAACACGCAGCAAAGATGGAATCACAGCCAGCAAAGATGGAATCACGCCTGGTATACATAGAATGATGCCCAGCAAAGATGGAAACACACCCAGCAAAGATGGAATCACGCCCGGTATACATGGAATCATGCCCATCAAAGACGGAATCACACCCAGCAAAGAAAAAATGACACCCAGCAACGATGGAATCACACCTGGTATACATGGAATGATGCCCAGCAAAGATGGAATCACAGCCAGCAAAGATGGAATCACGCCCGGTATACATGGAACCATGCCCATCAAAGACGGAATCACACCCAGCAAAGAAAAAATGACACCCAGCAACGATGGAATCACACCTGGTATACATGGAATGATGCCCAGCAAAGATGGAATCACACCCACCAAAGATGGAATCACAGTCAGCACTGGCAACAGTTAAGCCAAAGCACCAACAGTGCAACCAGTGACCAGGCGTACTGAATAAAGGACATCCAGCAAGGATGGAATAACACACAGAAAAGATGGTATCACAGCCAGCAAAGATGGAATCACGCCCGGTATACATGGAACCACGCCCAGCAAGGATGGAATCACACCCAGTAAAGGTGGAATCACATTCAGCACTGGTAACGGTTAATCCAAAGCACCAACAGTGCAACCAGAGACCAGGGCTTTTGAATCAATCACGCCCAGCAAAAGATGGAATCATGCACATCAAAAGATGGAATCACACTTGGTATACATGGAATGATGCCCAGCAAAGACGGAATCACACCCAGCAAAGATGGAATCACAGTCAGCACTGGCAATGGTTAATCCAAAGCACCTACAGTGCAACCAGAGATCAGGCGTACTCAATCACGCCCAACAAAGATGGAAGCACAGCCAGCAAAGATGGAATCACACCCGCTATACATGGAATCACGCCGAACAAAGACGGAATCACACCCAGCACAGATGGAATCACAGCCAGAAAGATGGAATCACACCCAAACAAAGGTTGAATCACAGCCAGAAAAGATGGAATCACAGCCAGAAAAGATGGAATCACACCCAAACAAAGATTGAATCACAGCCAGAAAAGATGGAATCACACCGAAACGAAGATGGAATCACAGCCGGAAAAGATGGAATCACGCCCAGCAAAGATGGAGTCACACACAACAAAGATGGAATCACACCGAAACAAAGATGGAATCACACCCAGAAAACATGAAATCACGCCCAGCAAAAATGGAATCACATCAAGTGCTGGCATTGGTTAATCCAAAGAAGCAACAGTGCAATCAGAAATCATGGTGCCAGATAAATCATGCACAGCAAAAATGAAAGCACACCCAGCACTCCTGGAATCTTGTCAATCATTCCAAAATGTTAATCCAAAGCAGCAACAGGGTACCCATTACGCCACCACTGCTAAGAGAGAACCGACAAACAAGCCTTCTCTTGTCAAGCACCCAACCCTCTGGACCTCGATCCAGACAATTGGCTCGGAAAGCCCTGACAAGTCCCCAGTTTCACAAATCTCTCAAAATGCGGCTTTTTAACAACACTGGACCAATGAGCTAGGTCTCAAATGCTGGCTACTCACACCCTGCACAGCGCTCTGCTGCTCTCGAGCTAGGTCCCAAATGCTGGCTACTCACACCCTGCACAGCGCTCCGCTGCTCTTGAGCTAGGTCTCAAATGCTGGCTACTCAAAACCTGCACAGCGCTCTGCTGCTCTCGAGCTAGGTCCCAAATGCTGGCTACTCACACCCTGCACAGCGCTCCGCTGCTCTCGAGCTAGGTCCCAAATGCTGGCTACTCGCACCCTGCACAGCGCTCCGCTGCTCTCGAGCTACGTTAGTGCTTTAAACAATAAAATATATATGTTTTATAAATCCAAAGCAGCAAGAGTGCAGCCACATACATCATGGGTGCTGAATAATTCCTGTCTGGCATATTTTAAGCTGGCTTCTATGGGCTACATCCAGCACTCAGACTCCTGACCGCCACTGATGGAGTCGCATCACTAACCGGTGGGAGTCACATTGCACGCTGAAGGTCTCCCATTAAGTACAGAAAGAAGGACTTCTCACATCAATGTATGGAGAGGCCCATATCTACGGCCGAGTAATTCACAACCAGTCCTGCGCTCGCGGAGTCTGATGGGATTGTAGCCTGCACCCACGAGATGCCCACACTGCGCCAAGAGAATTCACATCCTACGTAGGGGAACTCACGGAAAGCCTGAGGGGCCTGCATCTGTTACTTGCACTGATGGACTAATCAACGAGCACCGAAGCACTCTGATGCACCACAGGATGTGACGTCGTACTGTCCGAGATTCACTCACGCTCCAGACCAACACAGATGCAATCACATCCGGCACTGGTGCCAGTGCAATACCACAACAGAATGAGACACGGGCACTTATGGAATTGCATGTGGCAGGGGTCAAGTCAAAAAAGTGGGGGGCTTCATTACATACCAATTGAATGTGGTGTCACCAGAAAAAAGAGGGGGGAGGGGCTCCGTCCACCGGCATGTACCGCTGACTTGAGCCCTGTGTGGCACATGCACCTCTGACACTTGTCACTGGTGGAATAGCATGCCGTAGAGATGGAGCCATGCAAAAGACATGATCCGGGATGGATTCTCATCCAGGACGGGCACTGATGAGATCACATCCAGCCAAGACTTGCATTGATGGGAGATCACAGCCAGCACCAATCGATTCCCGAGCAGCCCTACTGATGACCGAGTCAAGCCCCAACACTGGCTCCATGGCACCCAGCAGAGATGATGGATACATAGCCCCGATGGCATCTGAACCGGTACTGATGACGGTTCATCCGTCCGTGCTACCGCACTGATGGAATCGCTCAACGGTGGCCCGCCAGGATCATTTGAGGGGCACTGGATAGGCCAATGCGTTGCTTTTGCCACACATTGAAGCGGTCACTTGTAATAATGGGGTTTTGTCAGAACATCACAGAGCAAACACATCCTGGATACATGGGAAGCCACACGGGCCAGGGCTCTTTTTAAGTTTCATTTTTTTTAAGTAGATCTGCAATTCTGTGCATAAATGCACAACCAGCTCAGGTTTCTAGTGCCGCTGTTCCTGGAACCCTTCAGCCCCCAGGCTCTGCTTCTGCACACAGTCCCCATCGGAACATCGCTCACGTGCTTATAACATAGCCACTCTGTGCTAGTCCAGGGGCTCCCCAAGATCAACACAAACAGACACACCCCTGCGGATAAGGGCAGAGGATACACGTGTGATGGAAACGGCGCAGGCACCCGTGCACCCGCCATAGCTTTGTCACAAACTGGCCTAACAAGAATGCAGGAGATTTAAAAGTTTGGGGTGTCACTGTCAGAATGAGGACGGATGATGACACGGGCGGGGTATTCCAGGGGCAGTGTCAGGCCGTCGGGCACTGGCAAGCACGCCCAGGACAGTTCCACCTTTTCCGTGAAACCCCCTCGATGAAAAGCACACGTTACGTTCCAGAAACAACCATAGCACGTGGGCAACTTTGTTCTCAAGCGTCAAAGACACTATTGGCTCAAATGAAGCGGCCCCTAGTTCGCCTGCGCTGCCTCGTCAATGCCCAGCACACACAAAGATGCCTGAATGAATGATTAAACCAAAGCTATAGCCCAGTGGTGACGTGGCACCACTGCGACCACACGCACCCCTGCCAGTGCACCTCAAACCTGCTATGCAGCAGCCACTGCAATTCCACATCTAGGACCACTGACCAGCTGCCACGGCCCTTCAAAACATTGCTACTCCTCAACTTGGAACAAACACACACGCGCGTGCATGTGAGTGCACACGCAAAACATGCTTCGGTTACAGCCAAGCGCTGCAACACAATTGCTGGGATCCAGAGCGCAGATCGGACAAAGAACCTCAGCCGTGATATGAAGCCCCCCAAAACTGCGCAATGGCTGGGGACCTGCATGCCCAATGGGCATCACTCCTAGCCCCAGAACCCCCGTATCAGCCACCTCTCTGAAGCCATGGCAACGCTTTCAGTGGGCATACCACGCTTCTAAGAGGACCACTCCCAAGGATATCAGCCTCCTTTCCCCTGAGGACCCTTGCAATGGATTGGGGAAGGATCTCCTTCCTCCTGCTTTCAAGCTACAGATGCTTATGGTCCCGCCAAGATCCCTCTCCATGTGCGCAAACACTACAGGCGCTTCTCCGGCTTCTTGGAGTCTCGGGTGCCTGCCAAGCCCCGCCCTCAGCAGGATTTCAATTTCAATCCATCCTTCTTTCCAACCCTGAAGGACATTATAAGTCCCACCATGTTCTGGGCGGTAGTCTCCAGCAGGCTACTCCTTCTCAGTGCTACCAACACACCAACTCTTTAGAAGCCGTCCCATCTACCAGACCTTTGGCCACCGCAGGCCTTCTTTTTTACTGAGATACTGGATTTAAGCGCCGCAAGGACGTCCATGATTGGGTGGGCCCTTCCATCTTTCAGCTGAGGTCCGGGGATTAGCTACTATTCTGTAGGCTGATCTCCCTTGCATGGGAATCCTTTTCTCCTACTTGCGTATATCATTTCTTGTGTGTCAGTAATCAGGTCACTGCAAGCCCGGAGCTGAAAAGCATGGCCCACCATCTTTGAACCAGGCAGATCTAAAATGGCGGCCTGGCGACCCCATGCTCCTACTCTCTGCACTGCGGATGCCTGAATTCCCACTATGTTAATGTCATTGCACTTCACGCCTACCAGGGGTTCACTCTGCAAGGCTTGAGCATGGCTGCACTTTCCTGTGCTCCACTTTGTGACCCAGGGCCTCCTAAAGTGTACGCATAGGGTTTACCCACTCCAGCGACGGGTAGGCTATGAGAATACAAACTGAGTGGGGCTTCCCCATACACCACGTCCAGGGGTTCCACCGCATTGCGGGTGGCTTCCTCTGGCCCCCCCAAGTCTTCCTCCATAACCCCATCAGATGTGAATTTCGCAGACTTCAGATCTGATCTACAGCACCCACTTGCTTTTCCCTGCTGGGACCCCATGCAATTCCTTGCTAATGCACCCCAATTCCAGCCTTCAGCTGCAATGCACCTCAAGTCTGTCCACTGGCACTCTGTACCCTGCTCACTCCCCCACCCCTCGCCCCCACACCCACACCGATCCGCATGCTTTTAATATTTTGACACAGGGAACAATTTGAATGTAGGGGTGAAAGACTTCATGTAAAGTTTAAGCAATTTAGTCACCGGTGGGCAGCCATGCCTGACACTGCTACTCTCATATCTGGCAGATGGCAATACTCAGACCGCCATACACGCAGAGAAACAACGCCCTCGTGCAAATGGCTCGTCATGCATACACTGCACCCTTTCACAGGTGTGTCCCTGCTTGAAGTAGCAAGAAAGGAGATATTCAAGACACTTAATAGTAGGTGGTATTAAAACTAGGTCTGTGCGAAAGAAGATTTCCCAAACTATGTGAAATTGTGAGCTAAGGGCTGGATTCATGGAAATGTGTGCAGAAATCGCGCAGGACTGCGCGCCGAGAAGGACACTGCGCGAGCAATCATGCAGAATGAAACATGCGCACTTTGAATATTCATGGGATTTACTGGGCAAAGTAAAGTAATCGCAAGTCGCCCCCGAAACGCCCACACGCAAAACATAAACAGGCAGAATAGCTACCTTTGCGTGTACTTGAGTATCTCGGAGATGTTCCATGTGTCTCCGTATTTGCTCCAGATTTAGGCTGTGTTGATCAGGTGCCAATCATATGCCCCCAAGCATCTCTCAAATCTTTGAGAATCAGGCCCTGTGTCTTTTCCACTTATAGGGCCTCTTTACGGGTGCGGCGGTAACCTTGCCGGTGCTACCGTGGAGTTGCCGCTGGACCTGTAAAAAAATGACCGCGCCTGACTTCCCAATGCCACCGGCTATTCCAAGTCTGGTGCTCAGGAAGTCCGACGCCAGCAATTTTGTTAATCTCCATTCCCATAGAGTCCCGCAGGGGGTGGGGACACGGAAGGACCGGCACTGTTAATGGCGCCGGTGCTTCCGTGGTGGCTTTGCCTGCTGTGACCACAGTGCCCATTAGGGTCAGACCTGTCACGCACAGTGCCTCCGGCAGGCAAACCTGTAATTTGCCGGTCCAGAAACAAGGGTGCCGGTGAGTTTACCGGCACCCTTATTTCTGGACCGGCAAACTTGGCATGAAACCCATGGTCTTGCAAGCTAACCTTTTCGCTGACATTATTTGAATTTATTTGGCCAGAGTTGTAATTGAAAAATATCCTCATACATTTCTAAAATGTATGACTTCGCCCAATTCCAGGGATGGAATATTCAGTTTTCTTGCACCCGTTATGAACATTGATGGTATTGATCTTAACCCGGGTTGTGTAACTCCAGCCCTCGAGGGTGGGAATCCTGAAGGGTTTTCAGGATATCCCTCACTAATATTCATGAGGAAACAGTGGAATACATTTAGAATCATTGTATGCAAATTTATATCAATTATCAATGAAGGGTTATCCTGAAAACCCACTAGGACTCCGGCCTTCGAGGGCTGCAGATTGACAACCCTGATACAGAGTCTTGAAATGAGAAACAGCTGACGGTGGTTTGAATGGGAGGAAATCTGCAAGATTTCAGGCTATTAATCGTCCTCTACAGAAAAAATTAACCCTGAGAAATCGCAACCGGTGATTTAAATACTCCATTACCTTACAACAACAAAAACGGCATGCAGCAACTTGGGGCAGAATCAGAACTACAGCAAAATCAAAAAGATTGATGAAAGGTATATGTCCGAAATTGGTCCCAATGTATTTATGTTATTGTGCACTTGTTAGGCGCTTATACAACAAGTAAATTGTGTTTCAATGTGCCCACATGGCCATAAGGAGGGAACATGGGATTGAAGCAATATAAACACTGGGGGGATACGGATAAAGACGGACCTACTAGGACTAGTGGATATCCAGAGCGTGCAAGCACAGCAAGGAAGAGGGAGGATGGAGTTGGGGGGTAAGTGCCAATTATTTGAAGCTTTCTATGGAATCGAGAGGGGAATATGTACAAGTTGTGCCGAAAGATTATCCGAGCAAGGGACAGGCTCGGACTGGCCTATAGAGCAATGCCTGAACCAAAAACAAAAGCTATCGTGGGCCCTTTTTTTGGTCAAAGCGGGCCACTTTTTTGGCCCATGTGGGCCGGTTTGATAAGTTACTTCACCATGCGGCTAGTCGTTTTCACCAGTGTTACTGAATTAATGTACTTTAAAATGCACAATTGTGCATCACATTTCATCCAAAACCTCCTCCTTGGGTCCTAGTCAGACTGTCTGTCCCAAAAGGAACAAATTTCCATTTGCAACTGTGGGCCGCTTTTTCATTGGTGCCCAAGACAATTTTATGCCCCAGTCCGACCGTGGCAAGGGACTCTGCATTCAAAGTTGAAGAGCCAGTAAAGGACTATACATAATTCCCACTACAGACTCTGATTGCAGCAGGGCAAGAGCCACCAACATGTCCTAATTAGCGCCGTCATTATGCAATGTATCCATGGTCAATTAAAGGTGTTCACCTTTTATTCTATCAAGATGCTTTTTGTGCAAGAGGCCTCACAAAACCAGGAATGCACGTCTCAAACGTATTAACGCAGCCAGAGGAACCTTGTGAAATGGTCACGTGTTTCTCATTCTCTCCCTGGCCATAGAGAGGCACGCTCCGGGGGTCATTTTTAATAAATTGGAAATTATATACAGGGGCCATCAACATTTGCACTTAGGTGGTGTTTGGTCTCCACCCTGACCCCTCAAGCAATTTCAACACTCACAAAGTGGAGTGTAATTGTGAAGAGTACATCAAGGTGAAAGCGCCATCACTCTTCTCTTCACTCGCTTCTGTGTTAGCGATAAAACACTGCATACAAATTACGCTTTGCATGCAGTGTTTTCTAATGTTTCCATTGCAACCTGCATGCTGTTTACCAGGTGAGAATGCATTCCTTAGGAATCCTTTGCTTTCACGCATGCATGAAAAAGTCATGCAGGAGTAAAACTGGGTGCTCTTCCAGGACACGAAGAGGTCGCCTCTCCACTTTGCTACCCTCCTACGCCTCGGAAAATCGCGAACAGAAGATAGAGCGCAAAACGAAAATATAAAGGCATTAACGCTGGATTTTATGGACCACTCCGTGCAAAATGACCCCTTCCGAATCTAAATGACCCAAATCCACGAGGCAGGTAGGACATATCGTCCCAATAGAGGCTCTGTGTACCAGAATGCAAGACTGAAAGGCACTGGTGGGTGTAGCACGCAAGAGCGTTTCCTCTGAAAGATGCGTCCAGCGTGGCCGCGACTCTCTGGTGAACAGCAGAGTCACATCAGCCCAGTTTTCTTTCTCATTGCCTCGCTCGCACCTGTCCAATGCGCACCCCTCCCCCCACAATGCTGCACGTTTATTTATTTATTGTTTGCTTGTTAGGCGGTTATACAGGAAGTAAATACTGTTTCAAAGCTAAGGCGCACTTTCATATTTGCAAGCGCCGGAGCTAAAGAAGGAGAAAGAAAAGGCTTGCCGCTCAAGAGTCTCCTGTGAAGGGGTAACCCAAAGGAAATTCTGAACACGGGGTCAAACCACACACACACACATCGTCGGCCCCTATAAGCCATTTCCTGGACAATGCTACAAGAGCAACAGTGGCCTTTTAAGACGAGTATGCTTGTTCTTTTTGCATAGCCTTGCATAATAGCCTGGCAGTTAAGGGGTTAAGCGGGAGTGGGCGGAGCCTCCAATGATTTCTTATGGGAATTCCGGACGAACATACATGCCCTTATGATATGATAGGTTATTTATAACGCGCTTAATACCCAGACGTTTCTAAGTGCAGATCCGGGGATCGAACCTGCGTTGCTCCGTGTCGTCTTGCTTCCAAGGCGCGCATTTTGCCCCTGTGCTATCCTTCCGAGACTCTTATCACTTAAGGGGTTAAGAATACTATGGAACATTGAGCTCTAAGCCTTGCAGGCGTTATGTTCTGGCTGCGTCAAGACAGAAGGCGCGGCTGAATTTTTGGCAATAAAAAAGAAGAGCACAATGTGGCTGGTCTAAGGGTGCTGACATTAATGATCGCTTATGGAATGACTACCATCACAAACAAGAAAATATGCAGCCAGAGAAAGAACATATACCACCGATCCACCTTACTTCATACGCTTCCATAACCGGGAAGACGGGAGGTTGTCCGTGCAGTGGGATTGAGATACCTTGCCTGCAAGGGAGGATATGCAACATGCTTTTAGAGGTCCTGACATCGGGGGCGCAATCCGGCTCTAGTTTTATTTTCATTCAGAGAAGAAATGTTTGGAGAAAGCGTGAAGTGACTAAATAATCGATAAGACCTTCAGCCAATGTATCAGCGAGTTCTGGGGAATGGAAATGGAAAGTCGGGCTGGCTTTGCCATCAGCATCTGGAGATATCGCTCCCAGAGGAGCATGGCCTAATGCTGGAGAGTTCAGGTTCCACAGCTCTCCTCTTACTTCTACTCAGACATCAGCAAAGCTTCTCCTGGTGGACAGACACATGCAGAGGTTTGCAATATGCAAGATCTGCTCAGACATCACCACGCCTTCTCCTTGTGGACAGACACATGCACAGGTTTGCAATATGCAAGTTCTGCTCAGACATCACCACAACTTCCCCTTGTGGACAGACACATGCACAGGTTTGCAAAATGCAAGATCTGCTCAGACATCAACACAGCTTCTCCTAGTGGACAGGCACATGGGGAGGTAGTCAATACCTTGGGAGGTCTCGGGAGGATAGCTCACAGACAACGCACTCATCTTGGAAGCAAGACAACGCAAAGCAACACAAGTTCGATCCCTGGGTCTGTGCTTAGAAACCTCTGGGTATTGTGCACATTATAAATAACCCATTACAAAAAATTTACAATTGCAATATGCAAGGTCTGTTCAGACATCACCACAGCTTCTCCTGGTGGACAGACACAAGGTCTGTTAAGACAGACACAGACTCCAATGGCCAGACACATGCTGAGGTTTGCGAAATGCAAGGTCTGTCAGACATCACCACAGCTTCTCCTGTTGGACAGACACATGGGGAGCTATGCAATATGCAATATCTACTCAGTCATCATCAAAGCTTCTCCTGGTGGACAGACACATGCACAGGTTTGCAATATGCAAGGTCTGTTCAGACATCCCCACAGCTTATCCGATGGACAGACACATTGGGAGCTTTGCAATATGCAAGGTCTGCTCAGACATCACCACACCTTCTTCTGGAGGACAGACACATGGGGAGCTTTGCAATATGCAAGGTCTGCTCAGACATCCCCACAGCTTATCCGATGAACACACACATGGGGAGCTTTGCAAAATGCACGGTCTGCATTGTCCTGCGACCTTCTATGTCCTCAAATGTCGTCCACCTCTTCACACGTCAATCATGCTCCGTTCACTTGTCTGACCCTACTGCACCCGATCCTATGAAGCCAAGCACTTTACATGTTTAATTGTTTTCAAACTGGTTCACTGCACTTCCTGTAACTCTCTACGCACACCCATGACCCTACAAAGAAACATGTTCCGCAACTTTCTTCTCCTTAAATCTGTATAGAATGGTTTTTGGTAAAAATGATTAATTGACCATTGTATAGCCCTATAAATTGCGCCCCTTTGTTTTTTTTTTTTCTCCACTTTTCACTTAATATTGCTTCTCTCTTTTATACTAAGTTCATGCCACTTTTCATGTTAGCCGGGATAAGCTCCTGTGATGAAAGCGTTTTTAATAAAACCTAAAATGGAGTCATTCATTTTACACTTTGGCAGCCAATTCTGAATGGAGAATTCACACTGAACACAAACGGGTTTGAGACACAAAAAAACGAATAAAAAAAGGGATCAAAACTGAAAGCCAAGTTTAAAGATCGGGATTAGAAGAAAGTAGGCCAGCACCTTACACTACAAAGAATTCATCGGAATCCTTATAATTTTTAATTTTATCGCTGTGTCATTATGACCAGTCTTCTCGAGGTGCCCAATTTTACCAGATCCTGTCTGTGTTCCCTAAAACTGTGTCTATGGAGCCAATAAAGCACTCACAGAAGAATTGTTAAATTATGCATTATGCATTGGCCCTCCAACAACAGCAGACTAACGTCATCATCACTTCAGATAACTCTGGAGGAGGTCACAGGCGTGGGCGAGGCAGCGGAATATACATGACCACAAATGCAAGGCGCGAGTGACATGCACACAGACATTCACATGCCAAGAAGTTCAGCCGTGTGGTTCCTGCGGTTACGAGATAGTGACCATCTTGACTAGCAGGTGTCCTAATTATATGCCCAGGAGAGAAGTGTTGCAAATGATGGCGGCGGGGCAAGGGGCGGAATTAGAAGAAATGTTCCCTCCTGCAATAACAGAGAAGCATTGACATCTTGCAAGTCAATGGTAGAGCTGCTCTTCTGGAGAATTTAGTCTGTGAACCAAATTAAATAGGTACATTGACAAAATAGTAAACCGGAAGATATTCAGCACAGTAACTTTTCAGTTTATGTTTGGAATACCATGCAGTCTGAAATTCAGCTTCCATGTTAATAGTCGAGTGATATTTTTTAATACAGTGTTCCTTGTTGGCCTATTACCAGAGACAGTCCGTGGAGCTGATTTTACTGCAGAAATGTAGATTTCTTACGAGCACTAACTTTCAAAATTCTATACAGCTTTTAGAAATCACCCGCAGGTTTTGAAATGTTTGGACATTTCTGAGAGCTTTTCCCTCTGTAACTAGTGAATTCCAGACTCTGCAGATGTAGGAACACATATTTCTGCAGATTTTCACAGTCTTCTGAGATTTGGACTGCCTCTGTCTATTGCACTTCCCAATATGCTTTATTCGTCATAGGGAGCAGAGGCATAGGCCAAGGCTGAAATGTGAACAATTATCACACACTCTGCGGACAGAGAAACAGGATGCGAATTCTGGATTTCAAATTCCAAAAAGGGTGATTTAGGAGAAAGCAAGACTTCCTACACAGTGATGAGAAGCATCCTTCAGAAGGATAGTATTGTTCCATGGCAGAAATCAATGGCAGAGTTAGCAGGTTAAGCTGAGAATGGCAAACTCCTCCTAAATGGCTGCCATCTTTATTGTTTCTCAATGAAGGGGCAGAGGTAGAGCCTAATCCTCAAAGCATTCCTTTAAAAAATCAATCAATAGTCTAAGCAAGTTTATGAGTGCAGGCAACACATTGGTAGTGTGCACATTTACACTAAGAATAACTGTGCTATTACACAACATCATCAAAAACAAACTGTACATTAAGTGACAAGGTATAGTCTATGAGCCAAATGCAACATCATCATTGACAAGTCCAAATATAATGTTAGTGTCCAGTTTCTCTATAGTAGGACCCGTGGCGAACCCAATATCTACTTGTCAACAGCAAATCTAGCCTTATAAACCAAGGATTAAGAAAGATCAATCGGTGGAAATCAGTTTTTGGAATGTTGGTTCGCACATTCCTATACAAACCAAATCATGCGTCATGTCAAATCCATCAAGGACAATCATGGAGAACAATTACATGGCTTGGTTTTATCATCAATTGTATTAGTCAACAAAACTGTTGCGGACTATGGTTACGTGAAAACAAAAACATCCCAAACCTGCTGAAGAGTCCAATGCACAATTCATAACAATAATCATGGCCTTTTCTTGATACAAAAATATACTGATTTTGACTTAAGAATCCACAATTTTAACTATTCTTGGTGCTTGAATAAAAAGTGGTATCGTTAACCAATAAAGCAGCACTCTCATAACCTCGGAAGTGGAAAAAGGCTTAGTGGGTCTGGTAGAAATGAATCTGGTGACCAACAGTTGCTGAAGAAGGCACTCAACCCACTAATACTTGGCAGGAATAACGAATGGCCTGAAGTGGAGGCCATGGGCACCCAAACCCACCTGCACATGTTTCAGGTATCACCAACATGGTACTAATTAGAAACTGAAATTCATGCACTCCACCCTCAGAGTGCTTCAGCCATTGGCAGAGGGGATGTTACTGTTGAGTCAGAAGAAGACTTATCAATAGGAATATTGAGACTCATTGGAACGGCACTCGCACGGACATGCTACAGGTCTGCACAAAATGTATCATGCAAAGAATATGAAAGATAAAACAGAGTTTTTTTGTCGTTCTCTCTGCACATTATAAATGAAACAGGAACAAAAAACTTTTATCGCAGGCGACAATAAAATGACTCAATAAACCCAAATCAATAATCTTGAACCAAAAGCTTCCTTCTCACTAACACATTCCCCTTTCGCTCACCAGTTTGCTTCTCAAGTCTGCATCAGGATCCACCTAAAACACCTACACAATCCCCCTTTGCATAGGGCAGAGAGATATCAACAAAGAAACTGCGCCCCTCTCTAGAAGTATCTGGGCCTCCTCACCCCACATGCAGCTAACTAGGTCCTCACAGAGCCGAAATCCACTGAATGACAATGAGCACACCAAGGTGTCTCGGAAATCCACCTAGATTCACACCGCCGCACAGGACTCTGGTACTACCGTTTGCATGCAGCAACACCGCAGGCTTCACTTCTGCCATTCCTCTCTATCCCAGTTCCCATCTATCCCTAATCTTCCCCTGTAGGGCCGAGTGCGGCACCAGACATGGCCACTTTACATTGCATCCCGTAAGACTGAGCCTCGAAAAGGCCGGTTCCATGGAATAATGTCCCCTGACAAAAAAGTTGTTTTTTTCAGAGACATTATTACATTAAACATGGGGGCGACACCCCTGTTTTGTTTTTTTTAACAATGCGAGCAGAGGACATCCCCGCAACCCGTCCCCATACATAAGGTTGTCAATGGCTTTTCCCGGCGACATTATGTATGGGGACATTATTACCCATTAGGGCTGGGCAGAGTGCGCCGGTAGAGCCAGGCGCGTGACTGACTGCCGCACTGGCTCTACCGCACTGCATGGTAATCTTTTTCTGGTTCGTTTTCAGAGAGCCATCGCCAGTAGCAGCCCTTGGCAGTTTTTGAGATGGTACCGGAAACGGAAGAGCGCCTCTCCTCGCCTCCCCATCTTCACACGCACCTATGTCGCTCGTGCTATCAGCATCTCTCATCTCGACCTCATTCGCCGAGTTGCCATGGGGACCCGCGAGAATCAGGCAAGCAGGTTATCTCTGCGGTCGTAGCCGAGCACGGGGCCACACACATGAAAACCATGATCTCTGCTCCACTTTTCGAACTGTACTTGCTCATTCCCCCCACTAAGCACAGAAGAGAGCACCGCCATTGCTAGGCGCCCACCTACAGCGCCAGCTGTACACGTAAGAATATGCCCATGGCTGAGGTCATGGGCAGAACGTTCGAAGCCAGGGAGCAGCACAACAGCTCTGCAAATGCTTCTCAATACAGACCCATTTCATCACTAACATACTGCTAAACTAGAAGCAAAGGCCAAGCTCTGACGATGTCTGCCCGCTGTCAGGAGAGGAATGCCACGCGCCACTGTTCATGTACCGTGCTCTACACGTGCACTACTCCACTGCTTTCAGCAATGGCCACACAAACCACGGCTGTGCGGCTGTGCAGGTTGCACTTACTCCTTACCACTCTCACCCCACGCAGAGCAAGCCTGGGGAACCCCATGTCTCACCTAGTGCTGCCCAACACCACACTAATGGGTTACTGTCCCAACAGCTGTTATTCAAATAAACATGCCTTCAACTTCCACCAACCTTGCCCCCACGTCCACTGCGCATGGCTCAAAACATGGACACCAAACACAGGTCACGTTTGGTCTCATCATGTTTCCAGGGCGACCCTTTGAGGACTGGTGCTCCACACCCACAGCGCATGGCTCAAACCATGGACACCAAACACAGGTCACGTCTGGTCTCATCATGTTTCCAGGGCGACCCTTTGAGGACTGGTGTTCCACACCCACTGCGCATGGCTCAAACCATGGACACCAAACACAGGTCACGTCTGGTCGCATCATGTTTCCAGGGCGACCCTTTGAGGACTGGTGTTCCACACCCACTGCGCATGGCTCAAACCATGGACACCAAACACAGGTCACGTCTGGTCGCATCATGTTTCCAGGGCGACCCGTTGAGGACCGGTGTTCCACACCCACAGCGCATGGCTCAAACCATGGACACCAAACACAGGTCACGCCTGGTCGCATCATGTTTCCAGGGCGACCCGTTGAGGACCGGAGTTCCACACCCACTGCGCATGGCTCAAACCATGTACACCAAACACAGGTCACGCCTGGTCGCATCATGTTTCCAGGGCGACCCGTTGAGGACCGGTGTTCCACACCCACTGCGCATGGCTCAAACCATGGACACCAAACACAGGTCACGCCTGGTCGCATCATGTTTCCAGGGCGACCCGTTGAGGACCGGAGTTCCACACCCATAGACAAGATAACAACACGAAAAACCCCATGCTACCTGACAGTACAAACACAGCACAACATCTGGACATCTTTTTATTTTAATGCTTCCTTCCTGCAGATGTTTTGTTCAGTTTTGATCCTGCCTGTGTCGCTGTGAACTGAGCAGCGGAGCAGGAGTGCTGTGCTCAGTGTGCTGTATAGGTGCACCTGCTCCTTCCGGCACCCTCAACCACAGCACGTACAATAGCAACGAGGACCCACACGCAGATGTGTCAACGCCCTGCCGCTACTGCAAGGCTCAGGGCTCTCCGTGCAAGCGAGTGACACGCAGGACCTACATACCACGCCCGTGAGTGACACACACACTGTAAATGTCAGTAACATACAAGGCATGACAGTGACCTACATATGGTGCATGCGATTGCGACACATTGTGTCTGTAAGAGAGACAAGCATGAGGCCTGTGACACACAACATTGTGCCTATAAGAGACAGAACACATGACACACCGAGTGCATGTGTATGGCTCAAGACGAGGATTCACAGGGGTGGACGGAGGCCCCCACTTTCTTCAGGCACCCCCCACTTTTTTTTTTTCAGAGGGCACCTTGATATGCTATATTTTTGTTTACGCCGCATTCGATTGGTATGTTAATGAGTCCCCCCACTTTTTTTAGGACTTGACCCCTGCAAATAAGTGACAGAGAGTGACACACATACAAGCCTTCGAGTGATACACATACATACAGTAACAGCCAGGTGGCGACATGCAGTGCTGTGTGTCACATATCTAGGATTGCTTGTGTTTCTGTGCAGAGGGGACCTGGCCTAGCAGTTCGGGCAGGGCTGTTCCCATTGGTGGTGGCAGTAGCTGACTGATTTACATATGGCTGGACCCTTTTTGCAAAGACGCAGTCGTGCTAAAAAACGGTGCTGTGGAAGGTTGCCCAGAGCAATGCCAGTGGTTCAGATTAATTTGAAACCTTCCGCACATCACTTTTTTGGTTTTGGTGAGTAACGCCCAGACAGCCCCTGCATGGCCAATACATGTAGCACATGAATTACACAGAGGAAATGTGAGTGAGACACTTACGTGAGTGTTAATGGTATAACGAGCACTCAATCACTCATCCCCAGGCAGCAAAGCATGGGCCCCCCTGTGAACGCTGGCTCCAAAATGCTTCCAGAATCAGATTAAAGATGGAAGGATGGCGGCCTTCAAAAGCTACCGGAATTACCCGCTTATGCCCCCCTTTCTCTCTCGCTGGAATATGGGGCCACGTCCCGTTCCCACCAGAGTCTCGGAAGAGGGATTTCAGTTTCAGCATCCAACGAAGCATTAGAGGGCACGTTTCTGATTGATCGGGGCAGGAATTCTCAACACTTGCATCCCCTCACAGCTGCCACCATGCTCCACACTTAGGCCACTCATCACGCCCACCTGTCCGCAGCTCCACCAGCCTAGAACGTTCCCACGACTCTCCGCGTACTCCTTGCCCACCCCAGCCCTAGATTGCTTCCACACAGACATGTCCTGTTTCATGTTATGTTATTAGGCTTTTATGCTGCACCCGATTATTATTATTAATAATAATAATAATAATATTAATATGTTATTTATACATCGTTTTACATAAAGATAAACAGCGGAGCGCTTTACACAGGTATACAGCAGCACAGATGCATAACAGAGCTCTTTACAGAGGTAACAACAGAACAGATATACAGCAGAGGGTAGGATGCAGGGGAGGGGTACAGCTGTATGGGGTGGTGGGGAGCAGATGGGTAGGCGGCGTCTAGCGAGTAAGGTGGTGCGAGAGGCGACATGATGACCGAGGTGTTGAGCAGTTGAGACTCCTTGAAGAGGTGGTTCTTGAGTTGTTTTCTGAATTTTAGGAGTGTGGGGGTGAATCTGATGCTGACGAGGCGGAGGTTCCAAAGTCTTGGGGAGTAGGCAGACATGGCTTGTTTTCTGGTCCTTTTCTTTTTTGCAGCAGTGGATTTCAAGTTAGCAAGAGACCTGGCTCCTTGTGGTACGCTGTCCACCAGAGATGCTGAGTTTCTCTGCAAGGTAGTTGGGTGACATGCGGGAGACTGCCTTATAGATGACGCAGCAAGACTTGAAGGTGATTTGTGAGTGCAGTGGGTGCCAGTGAAGGTGAATGAGGGCCAGGGTGATGTGGTTTTGTCTGCGTAGACCCTTGATGAGGCATGCAGCCGTGTGTAGGATACTTCTCAGGGGCACAAGGGAGGACAAAATCGCTACTTTAGCAGTATCAAAGTGCATTGGCTTGACCATGGAGTGGTGCACTGTGCTCCTGCAAAGGGTATTAAGAGGAAAGAAAATGGGTGAGGGGGAGCGACTCACGTTCGGTTACAGTAACCACGCTTTGACTCCCCTCCGACAAACTTTCATATGGCACCCACTTTCCCCCACTCCTACATTTTCCAACCAGGCACCGCTTTTACAGCTCCTATCATGCCTCCCACTGCTATATCTCACCCTCTGCTCTCATCCCTACAGCTCACAACCTATGCAGACTTCTACGCCAACCCTAATCAAGCATCTGCTGCACCTACTCAACCATGCGAGGCTCTCACGCTACTCCCACCACTACAGTTTCCAAATAGAGTTCCCACCCAGTTTCCACCTATAGCTCCTACCCAGCTCCTAACTATGCACCTTGCATCCTTGTGCCAGTATAGCTTGGATTCTGCTCCTACAACCCTTACCTGCCGCCAGCAAATCTCCCACCCTTCACTCATTCCTAGGCATCCAAAAGGCGGGGAACTTCTAAAACTCTGACCCAAATGTGGTTTCTACTCTCACTACATCAGGCTCCCACCCTGTACACACCTACCAGCCACAATAGCTCTCACCTCTACTGCACATACCAGCCCCATAATCCCTCCTGTCCTGCTCCCACTGTTCAGCTGCCTTCCTTTCCCAGTGCCGGCCACTATCGTCCCAATGCAACCTTTGAGTTCCAGCCTTGCCCCACTATCCTGAGGACCACCTTGCTTTGCTTCCACAGTTCCCTCCGAACCCCCTGCGTATAGATGCCCCCTCTGTTCACCATTCTCAAACTCACACCCTGACCAACCGTGCACAATCTCTTCTCATTCTGGGGGTGCAGTTGTCCGGACACTCGTTTGGCATGGTGACCCATGAGACGGAGCCTCACACCGCCACCAGATCACTGTGGCCACTTTATGCGGCATTTACATCTTCAAACCAGAAGCACCGACTCTACATTTTAGAACCTGGTTCTGCCAGACAAAGTAGCTTTTCCTCTCTGGGATTAGGTTTGTCTATTCTGAGCTTGTGTCTTCCGGCTGAGTTACAGCTCCGGAGCAGTACACTTCAAACACGCAATAGTATAGGGGTATGTGTGATGATAGAGCCGAAGTGAAGAATGATTCATTACGATCTGAGTGGGACAAGGGTTGTGTGGTTTGCGTGCTAGCTGAGTGTGCTGCAGCATCGGCGCAGTGTAGTCGTTATTGAGAAGTGCAGAGTTGGGTGAGTCAATTGAGGATCAGGCCGGCCTGGGCCAAACAGCTGGCTGCAGCTGAACTCGTTAAATACATTTGACAAAAAGTGAGCCCAAGTACATTTTTCCCCGAGCAGAGGTTCAAAACTATCCCGCAGGCTATATACTGTGTTCAAGTTCTCTGTGCTATCCTGCTGGCACAGTTTTAATTGAAGTCATGGCAATTAGCACCCATAAGCCAATCAGGTTTCTTGGATCACGGGCTGGAACTGCTAATCTCAACCCACGTTCCATTGAGCCTGAAGGCTGCTTTCGCCACCCTGCATTGCCATCTTCCCCCCAAGCTCCCTTATCTTTTATATTTCCATTCCTGTCACCCCACTTATCTCTTTTCTTTGGTGGTGGACCCTCCATAGCCACCGCTGCGCTGCTGTTGCCACTCTGTGGCCGCCATGGAAATTGAACAGGGGCGACGTATGCATGGTGGCCAACTTGAGACAGTATTTTCATTCAATAAACGGGACACGTCTGGCTTGCCGTACATTGACTGAAAATACAATTTTCTTAGCACCCCAGGTTTTCAGATTGGAAACCCAGGGTGCTAATAGCATTAAGCACCCGTTCTGTTGACGTCCAAGGGCCCTCGTTAACCGCCCTCACTTCGCTTAGCCCTTTAACTCAGGCCCGGGCCGTTAACACCCACCCCTGCCCTTGCAACAGGTGCTTAACGCTATATTTTTTTGCTTGGCACATTAATGATACTCTAAACCCACAAATATTTAAAAAAATTCTCTATCACACTCAAATGTTATCAAACTAGTTCTAAATGTGGACTGGTCGCACAGGTTTTCTGCACAGAATGAACACATTTCCCATACAGTATGTGACATCATGTCACAACACAGTGGCTAGCCTAAATGGTGAAACCCATCAACGATGATTAATCAGCAATAATAATAATAATATTTAATAATAATAATTTTGCTTTTATATAGCACTATGAACCCTCAGGTATCTGAGCGCGGCTTATTATTACCCACGGTGTGTGGTGCTCATTTATCAACCTCGGAAGGATGAAAGGCTTAGTTTGGCCCTGCCGGGATTCCAACCTGCATCACCAGGCTCTGCACAGATGACAAAGCGAGCGCTCTACTCGCTGTTCCAACGGACTGGCTATGTGTAACATCAGAGGCCCCAACTGTTCTAGGTTCATAAACATTGGAATTTTGCAATCATTGATGTATGATGGGTGAGGGCAGGAGGTATGGAGTAGGCAGGGTGACGGGTAGGAGGGTTGCATTGAGTGGGGTGGCGTATTGCCATGGAGGTGGTTTTGGTGGGGGTTATGGAGTGAAGGAGAGGCAGAAATACATGTAGGGGCTTTGAATAGAGGGGAAGGTGGCTGAAGGAGCAGCAGTGTGGGGGGGTTGGGTTGTGTCAGGGGGCTAGGGAAGGGGAGGACTGGACTGGTGCAAGGAATGGCTTACATATAGTGGTGTTGGTAGGTCTGGAAAACATCTGGGGCTACACTAATGTCAGGACTGTTGGGACTCGGGGCTAGCTAGCCTTTTGGCTGCAGCCCATGAGCTTCTGTAGGGCTACAACCAATAGCCCCGGGGCTATAGCCCCTCCCCCACAGCGATGCCTCTATGAAATGTTCAGCTATCAGTGTGAGTGCAAACGGCTCTTCAGCCCTCGTTGCCCTCATATCTGGATGAGAGGACGGGTGCCTATGATTGACAGGTTACCCGACATCACTTTCCCAGGAAATTCAGCAGGATATCCCTCCAATGGAAGTCTTGCAAAAACTCTTGTAACATGAAAAGTTGTCATTAGCAACACATTTGAATTCAATGCACCTTACTTTGCACAATGGTTTTGCTGTCTTCCATTTTCAATGGGAACAATTAAAATCCAATCATACCTTTTATGCCTAACATATTTGTATACACGATACATATTTGCCAAGATCATTTATTATTTGATTTGAGAACTTTTCAAGTCATCTCTATTAAAGAGAGTGTTATTGAAAGACAAACATTAATCAATGTCTACCAGCCAAAACTGAGAAGAATGGAGTTCAACAATCTAAATTGTAGATGGTGTGATCCAGGGCAAATCATTTTCATCTCACTAGAAGCAGAAGCAATTCAGTCCATAGTGTACGCTATTAAAAAAGACTTACCCATAGTCTGCTAGAATATAGTGCTTGTTTATGCACGATAATAACAATGGTAGAGGTAGAGACTATTTTGTATTGCACAGCACACACCTATTTCGCTTGGCTTACCTGCAGCAGCCTCTAGCAATGTAAATGTCATCAAAGACTGATGTCACTTCCTGTGACAGTGTTCTGTGGTGTCACTTACAGTGATATGATATGATAGGTGATTTATAACATGCTTAATACCCATTGGTTTCTAAGCGCGGACCCGGGGATCGAACCCATGTTGCTTCGTGTCATCTTGCTTCCAAGGCGAGCACGTTGCAGCTGAGCTATCCTCCTGATGCCAACACATGCAAGTTAGGGGTCCCATACTTCCTTTGCCACACCAGGCCCTTTGTGCAAGTTTGTTTCTTTTCATTGCTGGTGCCAGTTAATGGATTGCGTTGGAGGGGGGGGGTGTTGGGTCACCATTCAGAGGGTCTTAGTTTAGAATATTTTCACATCTGTTCTTTAAAGGCTTGCTCATATTTAAATCGAATAGTCAAACCAAGTCACTGACCCTGCTCTGGCTCAGCCCTACTCATGAATTCTCTTGCTATCCTTGTGGGGTTTAAAGACAGCCCCAGCATGACACAAAGAAAGGCCAGGATAGGCCTCCAATTTAAAATACATTGTTTCCAATGGCAAGACACACTGGTGAATGAAAAGCCTGCCGTAAAAATTCAAATATTGCTAAATGTGCTTAGCAAATCCAAATACTGGTATTCCTGGAGTTGACACAAGGAAGATGTGAAAATGGAAAAGGCACAATACTGGCTCAGAGACAAAAAGCATTTTTCATTGGAAATGCCACACATCAAAATGCTGTGCATCATGAAACATTAACAGCACAAACTGGGCCTTGCAGGCAAAATCAAAGCCATGTTTGAATTCTTCATGTTGTGTGAATAAGGCAGACTTTTCAACATAGAACCTGACATCATTTTAAATAAAAATGCCCACTGTGAATGATCAAAGTCTACAGCAGCCCTTCACTTTCAGTTTTGCCACAATAAGAACAATATGGCTGCGTAAAGCAAGAAAGAAATGCCCTGATGCAAAAGTGACTGACCAATAACAGAACGATGAACGTTGTTTAAATATTTAAAATGCTGCACTGGGAAAATAATACAATATTCAAGAAGGTTATTTTTGTTTTTAAATGCCACATGTACATCTCTTATGAACCCTAGACAAACAAATGCCTCTAGTTGTTGGGCAGAATTCTCAATTGCCTTCCCCACTGCAGGTCTGTCTGGCTCTGTATCTGGAAGGGTGATCTCTTTGAGGCTATAGCAGAAGACGTTTATGGGGTGGTTGCTAGGCAGCCAGATTAACAAAGAGCCAGCCCCGGTTGGGTACAGTCGTGAAAAATACAAACTATTAGATCTGAATTGTGGACAACTCAAGATTACAAGTACAACATGCAAATGCCAGCATGGCCTCATGATGTCAGATGTCAGAGATGACCCATCTCCTTCAGGATAAGAATCTCTTCAGCCCATCAGCTCTCAAAGAACAAAAGGCTTATGCTGACCCCAGTCTTAAATCAGCATTCTTCCCAGAGAATTCAGATGCTCTGGACCACATGGTTTCAAGGAAATGGAGAAATGAAACTCCTTAAAGCAATGTATAAATATATGGGTACAAATGTCATTGTATTCAATACATTTGAGACCATGATACTTACAGGGTTGTGATAGATGTCATTTAAAGCCAATTTCCAGGTGATGGTGTTAATGTGACTTTTATTCCAATCCGATTACGGGAATTTTAGTTACATTGAAAAATGTGTTTCTAGCCTCCCCAAAAATGTTAGAAATCTGAACGTTGGGGAGCTAATGGCTTACTAAATTAGCTCTATTCCCAACTATGCTCATTTTTACAAAAACTGTGAAAAACCAATAGCGCACCAATTCAATAAGTAGCCGAATAAGCTCCACCTATCCGTCCTGAGTAGGGGGACATTAATATCTATAAATTATGGCACTTATTGGTAAATTACAAAGTTTTGCCATGTAGGGACGTTTTGAGTGAAAAAGCTGACGGATAAAATAATGTAACTTCAGTGGATTTATCTCTTCCCTTCATTTTGAATAATTTAAATGTCACCACCCCAGCCAGAACCTGTCTGTAGACAGCAGACAGACTTTGGCTGTGGAGAGATAGTAAATAACCAACCATGTGTGTGAGATAATAAGCTGGCAGCCTCTAATAGAAATAATTTTGTGAGGAGGAGTACATAAAGTGGATGCCCTAGGAGAAACGGACAGACAGACAAGGAGACGGAGAAAAATCTGCCTAATACCATCTTGGAGCAAGTGCTGCTAAACACCTTTATGATCTGCCTTTAATCCACCGGGGTGAATCCTGAGACGGCTGCCTGACCTTATTTGGGTGCAGAGGCCTGCAAATTGAGCGGCCTTAAACTTTGTATGGGAGAGAGAGAAAATGGGAAAGCCAACAGCGCACTGGACCCTGATTCTTAAGCAGAGACATATGAGGGATAGATGCTGGGACTGTCTTTGACAGCAGCCTGTGACCAGGCCCAAGACGTTCCCCCAGAGGAGCCTGGCTGTCATTCCTGAGCGCTTCAAAACAGAGGTCCAATGTAAGTAGAATTGATCCATTTAACACTAAGTGTGTGGGGGGATATGCCTGTCTTAATATCTTCCCTTCATAGTGGGGGTGGGAGGTCAAATTGTGTAGTCCATTAGCATATTTGACAGAATATTAATTTAATTAACTCCCAAAAAGATGGACGCAGGGAGGAGTTTGGTAAGGGTTTGAAACTTCCACCCTCTTTCCAAGCGGAAGTTATGTTACTGTCACGTAAAGTAATTATGTGCCTTTATTTTTCCTGTCCACCCCAGATTTATCTAATGAACAGAGGGTGTCCTTGCCACAAAACAAAATGTAAAATTGACACCATTCCCAAACCTTGCCTTTAAAACAGAAAGGTGTTGGTCCCAAAGCGAAATTCCCAATTGATGCCACTTCCCAAAACCCTGCCTTTCAACAAAAGGTGTTGCTGTCTTAAAACGAAAATCTCAATTGCAAAACATACACTCCTTCCTGTGAGTGTGTAAGTGACCCTGATATCAGAATGATTTTGGTACTGCCTTTGGGGCGCAGAAAGAAAAGTGTATTAAATAAAAAAGTATCTTCAACGCCTGTGTGTTTTCAAAACTGCAAGACTTTACAAGTGTGCAAAGAAACCCAAGTACCTAACACTGCACGTGTAATGCACAACTTGTTTTACAATCGAAACTGTGCTTTCTTTCAATCTAATTCTATCAAGAATTATTTGACTGTTTATTATAAAAAGAAAATGCATGTCGTGTTGAAGCTTTGTTTTGTGTCACAGAGAAGGTGGCATGTACAATAATTGAAAGATTTACTGAACATGCAATTTAAATAAATATATATTCTCTCTGTATCCTGGCCTGATTCTTGGCACAGGGGCTGGGATCTACGTTGCTCTATATGAGTCATAGATGGGGTGTATTTAATCCCAACAAATAACTCATCTATTGTGAGCCATCTTAATTTTTGGGCGGTGGGGAACTCCCTATGTTGAGGTGGTCCCCCTCATATATTGTTACAGCCCACCTCTACATGTGCAGTGGGAACATCTAAGGAAGGTGTCACAGGGAAAAGCCTGGTGGCACAGGGTTATGGTGTCCTTGTTAGATGATGGTGTTTCAATGAGGTCAATGTTGGTATGTATGGTGTGGCACAGTGTTAGGAGCTTCAGGACGTCAGCGGCCTTGCATCCGGGGACCCAGCTTAAAACCTGGGGGATGCTTAGGCTCCCCTTGCTGACTTCTGCCATCTGAACCATTCCTGCTCCGGCAAGGGAGCATGGTATGGCCTCTTAAAGTACTTGGGAGTAGACAGGAGGACCTATCTGAGAACTATATAAAGCAACCAAACTAAGAACAATCAGGTGGCTGTGGTTTAACAGTGGCAACGCAAGCATACACAACAGACTTCACAAGTCAAGATGGCAAGGCTGCAGGGGATGCAGATCTAGGTCTCGTTTACAATGAAACCACAATGTGTCAATGACTCTCTATATCTAAACAGGGAAGAAAAAGCACAGTTCTCCTTTCTGGACAACATTGGTTGAATAGAACAATCCATTGATCAACAGAGCATAGCAACCTATTAACCACTTTTGAGCCTTGCAGCCCCTTCAGAAGCTTTGAGATGTGCTCACGTGACCCTTACCTGTGTATCCAGCCAGCGCTGCCGCAGGGATGACAGGCTTGTCCTTGTTCAGGTCAGCCCGGTCTCGAACATAGTCTTTGAAAGTACCTTTGGGCTTGTGGTTGGAAAGGGATGCTGGGTAATCTTCAGAGTCAAAGCTGTCATAGGAGGGGACGCGCTGGAGACTGTTGAAGGACGATTGGCTGCCCCAGGACTGCGTCAAGCGGTCGCAGCTATCGTAGCTCTCCGTGCTCTCGAAGGAGTCCTGCCCGCCTAGCTTCCCTGGTGGCACAAAGAGAAGTTGGTTAAGTGACAGCTGGCATAATTTCATATTATTTGATTCAGACTTCTAGGCCGTCTCACAGACCCCGTGCCTCGTTAGCCACCAGACTTCCCTTCTCCTTTCCCCGCTCTTTTACACGCCCCCTTCAGCCTTTTCATCCTTCTTAAAATTGTCGCTTTAATTTAAAAATGTATGAACACATTTTTTAAGTCTTTCATTTGTAAAGTCCATAGTATTTCTTATAAACGATGCCCTGCTTCCCAGATATGATAAAGGCATTCTTTTGTTGTGTTCTGGTTTGCTCAGTGACCTGAATATAGGCTTCTGTTCATGTTTTGATGAAGTCACCCCAATCGCTTCCCCTTGACTACACTATTTTCTTACATGCACATATCCTATTCTTTCCACAGGCATCCCCGAAGTCTTACTGTCCCCAATTTTACAAATGCCCCATTTACTCTGTGATTGACTTCTGCTGGATTCAGGAACATTTCTGCTAGAATTGCTACACCCTGTTCAGCATTAGAGTCCCCACCCTCACTGCTTATTCTGCCCATCTCCGCTCAGCATTAAAGTCCCCACAGTGGACTGCTGTGCCAATCCCTGCGCCCTCACTGCTTATTCTGCCCATCTCCGCTCAGCATTAAAGTCCACACAGTGGACTGCTGTGCCAATCCCTGCGCCCTCACTGCTTATTCTGCCCATCTCCGCTCAGCATTAAAGTCCACACAGTGGACTGCTGTGCCAATCCCTGCGCCCTCACTGCTTATTCTGCCCATCTCCGCTCAGCATTAAAGTCCACACAGTGGACTGCTGTGCCAATCCCTGCGCCCTCACTGCTTATTCTGCCCATGTTTGCTCAGCATTAAAGTCCCCACAGTGCACTGCTGTGCCAATGCCTGCGCCCTCCCTGCTTATTCTGCCCATCTCCGCTCAGCATTAAAGTCCACACAGTGGACTGCTGTGCCAATCACTTCGCCCTCACTGCTTATTCTGCCCATGTTTGCTCAGCATTAAAGTCCACACAGTGGACTGCTGTGCCAATGCCTGCGCCCTCACTGCTTATTCTGCCCATCTCCGCTCAGCATTAAAGTCCACACAGTGGACTGCTGTTCCAATCACTTCGCCCTCACTGCTTATTCTGCCCATGTTTGCTCAGCATTAAAGTCCACACGGTGGACTGCTGTGCCAATGCCTGCGCCCTCACTGCTTATTCTGCCCATCTCCACTCAGCATTAAAGTCCCCTCAGTGGACTGCTGTGCCAATGCCTGCGCCCTCACTGCTTATTCTGCCCATCTCCACTCAGCATTAATGTCCCCTCAGTGGACTGCTGTGCCAATGCCTGCGCCCTCACTGCTTATTCTGACCATCTCCGCTCAGCATTAATGTCCCCACAGTGGACTGCTGTGCCAATCCCTGCGCCGTCACTGCTTATTCTGCCCATCTCCGCTCAGCATTAAAGTCTGCACAGTGGACTGCTGTGCCAATCCCTGTGCCCTCAATGCTTATTCTGCCCATCTTTACTCAGCATTAAAGTCCATAGAGTGGACTGCTGTGTCAATCCCTGCGCCCTCACTGCCTATTCTGCCCATCTCCGCTCAGCATTGTGCCAATCACATCGCCCTCACTGCTTATTCTGACCATCTTTGCTAAGCATTACAGTCCCCACAGTGGAATGATGTGCCAATCCCTGTGCCCTCACTGCTTATTCTGCCCATCTCCGCTCAGCATTAAAGTCCGTACAGTGGACTGTTGTGACAATCACTTCGCCCTCACTGCTTATTCTGCCCATCTTTGCTCAGCATTAAAGTCCCCACAGTGGACTGCTGTGCCAATCACTTCGCCCTCACTGCTCATTCTGCCCATCTTTCCTCAGCATTAAAGTCCCACATTGGACTGATGTGCCAATCCCTGCGCCCTCACCGCTTATTCTGCCCATCTCCTTTCAACATTAAAGTCCGCACAGTGGACTGCTGTGCCAATCACTTTGCCCTCACTGCTTATTCTGCCCATCATTGCTCAGCATCGAAGTCCACAGAGTGGACTGCTGTGCCAATCCCTTCGCCCTCACCTTTATTCTGCCCATCTTTGCTCAGCATTAAAGTCCCACAGTGGGCTGCTGTGCCAATCCCTGTGCCCTCACCGCTTATTCTGCCCATCTCCGCTCAGCATTAAAGTCCGCACAGTGGACTGCTGTGCCAATCCCTGTGCCCTCACTGCTTATTCTGCCCATCTTTGCTCAGCATTAAAGTCTGCACAGTGTACTACTGTGCCAATCAGTCGCCCTTACTGCTTATTTTGCCCATCTTTGCTCAGCATTAAAGTCCCCACAGTGGACTGCTGTGCCAATCCCTGCGCCCTCACTGCTTATTCTGCCCATCTCCGCATGGCATTAAAGTCCCCACAGTGGACTGCTGTGCCAATCCCTGTGCCCTCACTGCTTATTCTGCCCATCTCCGCATGGCATTAAAGACCCCACAGTGGACTGCTGTGCCAATCCCTGCACCCTCACTGCTTATTTTGCCCATCTTTGCTCAGCTTTAAAGTCCCCAAAGTGGAATGCTGTGCCAATCCCTGCGCCTCAGCAATTATTCTGCCCATCTTTGCTCAGCATTAAAATCCCCACAGTGGACTGCTGTTCCAATCCCTGCGCCCTCACCGCTTATTCTGGCCATTTCCGCTCAGCATTAAAGTCCGCACAGTGGACTGCTGTGCCAATCACTTCGCCCTCACTGTTTATTCTGCCCATCTTTGCTCAGCATTAAAGTCCCTACAGTGGACTGCTGTGCCAATCCCTGTGCCCTCACTGCTTATTCTGCCCATCTCCGCTCAGCATTAAATTCCCCACAGTGGACTGCTGTGCCAAACCCTGCGCCCTCACCACTTATTCTGCCCATCTTTGCTCAGCATTAACGTCTGCACAGTGGACTGCTGTGCCAATCACTTCCCCCTCACTGCTTATTCTGCCCATCTTTGCTCATAATTAAAGTCCCCACAGTGCACTGCTGTGCCAATTCCTGTGCCCTCACTGCTTATTCTGCCTATCTCCGCTCAGCATTAAAGTCCCCACAGTGGACTGCTCTGCCAAACCCTGCGCCCTCGCCGCTTATTTTGCCCATCTTTGCTCAGCATTAAAGTCCCCACAGTGGACTATTGTGCCAATCACTTCACCCTCACTGCTTATTCTGCCCATCTTTGCCCAGCATTAAAGTCCCCACAGTGGACTGCTGTGTGAATCACTTCGTCCTCACTGCCTATTCTGCCCATATTTGCTCAGCATTAAAGTCCCCACAGTGGACTGCGGTGCCAATCCCTGCGCCCTCAATGCTTATTCTGGCCATCTTTGCTCAGTATTAAAGTCCCCACAGTGGACTGCTGTGCCACTCCCTGCGCCCTCACTGCCTATTCTGCCCATCTCCGCAAAACGCCTTGACCTCTGCCATCTGTGCTTTGTAAGGCGTCTGTATTTTGTCCAATCTTTGCCTTATCTGCACCGAGTCTTGCACTCCTCGCTTCTTGAATATGTTAGTGTATTATTATTTCCACTTTTGAGGAAGTAATTCGTGGCCCGGGCTGATCTCTCTTAATTCCCATTCATGCTCCTTCAGTCGCCGCCAGCTCTGCAGATCACCCTCGTGCCCTGTGCCCATTCCATTGTCCCCCCAGTTCCCATCCAACATATAGTGCAACATAAACCTTCCAACCAGAGGCAGCAGTGCCAGGACATCCCTTATGAAAAGTTGCACCCACCCAAGTCTGGGAGCAGGAGATGCAGGCCTACGGGTTGGCAGGCCAATGTTTCTATTTGTGAACACGTTTGCGGTTCTTGTGAACACGCTAAATGCCCAGTTTAAGCAACATTAAAAACAAGTATTGGCAAAGCCGACATTCGGCTTTAGTGTAGGCACAGAATAGACCGTTTCAAGGCACTGGCACATTGACACCAATCGCCCATACAAGGCAACAGCTGGCAAATGATGCTAGCAGGTGGGCATATGATGGCAGCGCCTGGTAAATGTCTATCTAATGCTTAAAAGAGAGACACGCGTGTTGACTAAGCAATCAGTGTTTGCAACAGGCCTTCAGCAGACGGAGCACATACGGGGAAAGAGAAATGACATATAAATCAAGCGGCTGATTCCTTTAAAGACGTTTTTATCACATTAGGTGAGGTTCACAGCTGCACGCGCGCCATTACCTGCCAGACGGCTGCTCCTAATAACTTTTGGCATCCGACTGCAGGTACAGAGACAGCTCAAAGCTATTCCAGGGTTCAGGTGTTTTGGGTGGGGAGGGGCATAGTGAGTCGGAATGAGCATTGACATGGGTGCAAAATTGTGGGTAAATAAGCAGACCATGCCTGCAGGCAATGGTGTCCCTGCTGCTCACAGCCAATCTCTCCACCATCTTCACTTCAATTGCCAATAGTTGGCGTAGGGGCAATGCTTACAGTGCAACATGGGATATTGCCATTTAATAGTTGGTCTTTAACATTGAGAAGCAGAAATGGAGAACTGTAGAGTGAATTAACCAGATAGAGCAGATATACAGAAAAGTAGGCTCATGGTGTACTTTTGAGGTGTAGAGTGAGCAAGCTTAGTTCAATGAAGCCCCCTTTTTTAATCTGGCACCCATAGCAAGTCACACAACAAGTTTCACAAACCTCGGCTTATGCGCCCCACACACATGTTGTCCTGTGACACCACCTCCTGCTTGATTGTGAAGTAGTCTGTCTGGAGGGAGTCTGTCTGCAGGGGGTCGCGCATGAGGAGGGACGGGTAATCGCTCTCGTACTTTAGGGTGAGGAGTTCTTCCGAGCTGATTGGGTGCAGGGTCTGGTAGGACTCTGTGATGAAGCTTGGCTCAGAGAACTCTGAGGGCGGCACACACTGGGCATGCTCGATGCCATAACCTGCGGACGAAAGAGTCGGAGTACGGTTAATCTGCTGCAAAGACCAGGTCAACTGTGGATGCAATTGCGGGAATCGCTCTTAATTGATTCCAAAGGTGTTGACGTCTCTCTCTCTCTCACACACTTTTAACCTCCTTAGCACCATTCATAAGATAGAGTTCTCATGTTCATCTTCCCACACATCAAGTCCTAGTCAACTCAACATAAAACGTTCCCCAGGATTGGCTCTCTGCTCAATTACCCACCATTTCAAACATTCACAGCACCCTTCAGGTGGCCCGAAGATATTAAGGTGGGGGACTGGATACACCTGCTGATGGATGACAGGATTGGATGGTTTGGGTGAAAGAACAAAGTTTGCATCCTGGCTTCAGAATTAGTTGGACAGGACATTCACTTCCTGTGTTGGCCACAGCAGGTGTCATGAAAAGACAGACTTCCTAAATGTTTAACCAATGCAGTAATTGATGATGACTTGAAATGACATTGCTTCACTTCTCATCAACAGTTTATCAAAGACCAGAGTACCACAATGCACCTAGTTGCCCAACTATATTCTCAAATTAAAGAATATTGCTGTGGTTGGTGCCTTTAACAGTGGTCATGGGGATACCCTACCATCAGTTATCAGGTAAGGGTGTGGAGAGGTTTCAATTAACACAGCCAAAGTATTTGTGCTCACTGATTGAAAAAGTGTAAACATCTCAATCCTCAGGTGATCAAACGGTTTAAGAGGAGGTAGGTTGTTGCCAAGGGAACAGCTGTCCGCTACCCTGGTGGGAGCCCATCACAGAAGAAAGAGCAGTGTCTTGCAAGCTGTAGATCTGAAGTTGAGTTTCCTCCTCCAGTACTGCGATATGGAAACTGAATGTTACAGTATGTTTTTTGCACTCTGTGTCTGGTCTTTTACTTCAATAACCTGATGCATGCTGGTTCTAGGAGTACAACTGAGTGGGACCATCAATCCAAGTGCCAAACCGTGCTCTGGACAGAACATACGAGACCGGGACGGGGGCATGTATTCATTGGGGAACAGTAAGGTCACACACAGTAGGTATGAGAGCAAGACTGTCAACACTACTGAAATGTATCTGGCACATTGGGTCCGAGGAGGAAGGTGTTCTTTTAAATGTATTTTTGCAGAATTTGTGTGGGAGGAAAGATGGAGTAGGATGCTTCCTGGATTACAGAAACTGCAGGAGGGAGATTGTTGGGCATTTGCCAATCCAGAACACGTCAATAAAAATATATGGTTAACATTGACGAATAAACAAATGTATGATATCATCATTTAATTAAAGGAATGGATGAATGCAACAATCACTGGCATCCAAGCAACACAAGAGTCCCCCCGCGCCCCCAGGAACCCCCTGCCCACACTTTTCTCCTCTAGCATCCAGACTGGCATGAAAACTGAAAACCTGGAAAGAGACCTTCTCTTGCTATGCCCCAGCCTACTGGAGCACCATCCCGGTGGCAATCAGGACAGTGCCAGTGCTCCTGCAGTGAAGAAAGGAAATCACAACCTAGCCCTTTGGGAATTACCTAGGGGTCGCTTAGGACCTACTACTCCCAAGTATAAACCACCCTGAATTATATGATATCCTGGTTACTGTCACACGTGTCTTACCCCTGCATTGACCTTTGTTAACCGCAAATCTCTTGTAAATCACCCTGTTGCTTCCCAGATAGGTTCTGTGATGAATCTCGGGGTTCAGTCACTCTCCACAGGGGCAGCCTTTCCCTGTGAGGCTAGGGAGGTGAGCCCGCTACACAATACCCTCCCTAGGGGAATAGGCAAGTGGGATCTCATCGGGTGAGACTCCCACCTTCGGGACAAGGAATCCCATTACCGTCAGCAACTCAATACCCAATCCCACTTTCAACCTGAAATAATAATATCTGTTGAGAGAGACTATGAACAATCATTGGCTGTTTGCTGGTGTCATGTGGAAACCTTCGTAAAGCCTGAAGAAAATTACTGAGCTGGTACTGCGACGAAGAAAACCACTGAAGTAATAACAAACAGAAGACACAGAAGAAGGACTTCTACGATACGCCGGGGAAGTCCCAGCGCAGCGTCATAAGTATGTGAGGAGCGAGAGCAAGTGAGAAAGAGACCGGGGAGTCTCAAATCAACTGCAGAAGTAATGCTGAAAGACACGGGGAAACGCTGATTCCCGAGCTTGGAGGAAGCTACAGTGGGCAGGTGCACGAGCCGCCCTGGGCGAGAAGCAGGCTAGCGAGAGCCTAAAAACTGGAGTCCAGTCCAAGGAAGGACTTAAGAGGAAGAAGAAGTGGTGGCCGGACTGGGCGGATGGAGAAATCCCTTGCCCAAGACAAGACCACTTGTGCAGAAGCACGCTGCAATGTGCCGAGAGGGGAAGGCGAACCGAGTAGAAGAGCCACCCTGACAAAAAGGAAAGAAAAGACATAGGAGAACAACAAACCACCGGTGACAAAGCCCTATTATAAGGAAGGTAATGGGGAGAGTGGAAGACTTAGTGAGAGAGACGAATATAATAATTGGTGTACTCCCAATTGTCTCTGTGAGAGAAATGAATATAACAATTGGTGCACTTATACTCGTCCCAGTGAGAAGGCAGTTGAGGAAAATAGAGTGACGGATCACTAGGGAACAAATACTCGTACCAGTGAGAGAACAACTGACAAAAATAGGGAGATACACTTCCGGGTAAATCATACTAGCCCCAGTAAGACGCAGAGGGATACAAAGAGTCACCAATATCACTGGCAAATTCATACTCATCCCAGTAAAGTGGTAAACAGAATACAAACCATTACTGGGGAGTCCTTACTCGAACCAGTAATCAACAAGAGTAGAAGAAGAGTAGAATGTATAAACAAGTGCTGACAAAGTCTAAAGAGAATGAAAATTCGAATGAGAAGAATCTAATTGATACTAATCAAGAAAAAGTTTGGACATTGAAAGACAAAATACTCTATAAATTGTGTGAGAAGCCGAGAGCAGAGAAACCACAAGTAACAAGACAAGATCAAATCTATAACATATCAAGAGGTCAGGACAAGCAAGAGAATGAAAAAGGGAAAGACCCATTGAATGAATTGTACCACTTGATCAGAGACATTACCAAGAACTATTTAAGAATACAGTATTGAAGACAGTTGCTGAAAAAGCAGCCCACTGGAGAAGGGAGTAATTCTCCTGTGCCTTCTTTGGGTTGGTTGAGTGGGAGGGCCAGATTAGCTCAGTTTTTGGACTGACTTATTTTTGACTCACGGGTGACTGACGTGCACCCTATTTTGTTTTGTTGGGTAGTGAAATCCGTAAATTAGGGACAGTTAGGCATTTTCACCTTTTATATAAATAAACAGAAGTCACAAATCACAATATAATAATAATTAGGCTTTTATATAGCGCTACAAACCCTCAGGTATCTGAGCGCTGCTTATTATTACCCACGGTGTGTGGTGCTCATTTATCGACCTCGGAAGGATGAAAGGCTGAGTTTGGCCCCGCCGGGATTCGAACCTGCGTTAACAGGCTCTGCACGGGTGTCAAAGCGGGCGCTCTACTCGCTGTGCCACTTGACCGGCCACTTGAATATCGAGCCTGTCTCCCTTCTTCTGACCCGCCACAGTTTGTACACATACACGATTGAAAAACATGAATGGCAGGGAGTGCCAGTAGAGGCCTGGTGTGTATTGAAAGTAATGCTATGCGAGAAAGATGTCATACTGTGCAAAATGTCCTCTGGAGAGGTCTCGGAGCACTGAAAGCTTGTCTCGAAGTTGGCATATTGTGTCCCCTCCCTAATGAGCCAGTCCTTCATTTACGCAAGGAAAAACACTTCTAAGAGAAGGAGGAAGGTGCCGGTGCCACATGTAGAGGGAAAGGATGGTGCATATGGTAAAGGTTATGTTATGCAGTGACTTGGGTACACGCATAACCAGTTACGGCAGCCTATCTTGTAGACAGACTACACAGAGGAACGTCCATCAGACCCACGAGAGCCAGCAACACAAACTGCCTCACTGTACCAAGATTCCAACTCACCAAGATTGGCGGCAATAGCTTTCCCGTGAAAGCATCCAAACTATGGAACTCCTTGCCACACCAGTTTACAGCAGATCAACCGTACTTAAAATGTAGAAGTAATTACATTAACATGTTCAACTTAACTGACCACTAGCTTGTGCCGTTGCACTAGCCCCACCTAGGCTGCCTTAGACTATCCTTTCCATCATACTGTAACCTTGATTTCGTGCCCACTTATCCCTCCTGTTTATAGCCTGCTTTAACCTGTATATTTGTATATATGTCTCACTGCAAACATACCTGTAACTATATAGGTCTCATTGTAAGCATACCTGTAACTATATAGGTCTCAATGTAAGCATACCTGTAACTATATAGGTCTCATTGTAACCATACCTGTAACTATGTAATCTTTGCATCTTCTTACTGCTGTGCCCTGTTACCCCGGGGTTTGGTGCGCATTAGAAATAAATAAACAAACAGCAAACTATACAGCAGAATTGAAGAAGAGTAGTTAGATTCTAATACGCGTGGAATTGAATTTACTGTTTATGTCCAGAAGTAATATGTAATTAAGGACAAGTTGTGTTTTACAGGGCAATGGCTTGAGATGTGCTCAAGCCGACACTTGAAGTGTGGTGCAGGGTTGTTAAAGCCAAGATTGCCTTTAAATGTTTCCCATGGGGGCAAACTGCATAGTCACACTGGGATGACAGAGCTAGGGAACGAGTGGGACCTAGTTAAGAAGAGACTGTGTACTAAGTGTACGTGGTGGAGAACGAAGGGAAGGAGGGTTGTGTTCAAGCTTTTTCCTCAATGTGATGAAGAGCCGGGGAATCTTAAGGTAAGACAGGGAATGGGAGAATCTGAGGGTGGAAGGTAAAAGCAGTGTGAACGAGGAATCAGCTATGTGCATGAATTGATGGATCCATCGCGATGCCAGTGATTGGATGACGATGATGGTCAAAGGAAACTCATAGGAGAGCACACAGAATGAAATAAAGGATGCATTTGTTTGATCGATTGATTGCGGGAATGGATAGGTTCAACCGCAAACACATGGGAAAGGGATGGTAACTCAGATATGAATAAAGGTGTGCAACTGTTATTGGCCCGAACACAGACAATCAGAAAAAAGAGAGATGCAACGGAGTGTAAATGGATACAGGGATTTCCGACATGATCCAAGGAAAGCAATGTATGATGGGATAGTAACGGAGGATTCCCCATGGGTCAATTTCAGGGATTTGGTGGGTATATCCATTAAATAAGTGGGTGGAGGTGAGGAAGGAATCCATTGGATACATAATAAAAGGGTCTTTTCATGAAGTGAAATAAAAGAATGGATGGATGGACAAGTTGGGTGGGTGGATGAGTTGGGTGGGTCGTGTGGGTGCATGGATAAATGGATGGATCGGTTGGGATGGTTGGGTGGATGATGATGGATGGGTTGGGTGGATGCATGAATGTGTTGGGTGGATGGATGGGCTGGGTGGGTGATTGGATGGGTAGACAAGTTGGGTGGGTGCATGGATGAATGGGTTGGGTGGGTGAATGTATTGTTTGGATGGATGGATGGATGGATGGATTGATGGATGGATGGATGGGTTAGGTGGGTGCATGGATGGATTGATGGATGAGATGGGCGGGTGCATGGGTGGATGGGTTGCGTGGGTGCAAGGATGAATGGGCTGGGTGGGTGCAAGGATGGGTAGACGAGTTGGGTGGGTGCATGGATGAATGGGTAGGGTGGGTGAATGTATGGTTTGGATGGATGGATGGATGGATGGATGGATGGATGGATGGATGGGTTAGGTGGGTGCATGGATGGATTGATGGATGAGATGGGTGGGTGCATGGGTGGATGGGTTGGGTGGGTGCAAGGATGAATGGGCTGGGTGGGTGCAAGGATGGGTAGACGAGTTGGGTGGGTGCATGGATGAATGGGTTGGGTGGGTGAATGTATGGTTTCGATGGATGGATGGATGGGTTAGGTGGGTGCATGGATGGATTGATGGATGAGATGGGTGGGTGCATGGATGGATTGATGGATGAGATGGGTGGGTGCATGGGTGGATGGGTTGGGTGGGTGCATCGATGAGTTGGGTGGATGTATATAGATGGATGAGTTGGGTGGGTGCAAGAATAAATGGGCTGGGTGGGTGCAAGGATGGGTAGACGAGTTGGGTGGGTACATGGATGAATGGATTGGGTGGGTGGATGGGTTGGTTGGATGAATGGATGGGTTGGGTGGGTGCATGGATAAGTTAGGTGGGTGTATGGATGGATGAGATGGGTGGGTGCAAGGATAGATGGATGGGTTGGGTGGGTGCATGGACCAATGAGTTCGGTGTGTATATGGATGGATGGGCGAGTTGGGTGGGTGCATGGATGAATGGACGAGTTGGGTGGATGCATGGTTGGGTTTGGTGGGTGGAAGAAAATCAACAAAATAATAGATCAAATAAATAAAACACTTTAATCATAAACATTTTTTTAAAAATAAGACCATATAAAATCCAGGATGGCTGTGGAAATGGTAAATCTTACTGCAGCGGACAGAGAGATGAAAGCCATAGGACTTGCATGAAATTCAGGAATTGCAAACTTACTGATGAAGTAGTCCGAGGTATATCTGGATTCTGGGTATGCGGCATTTGCACCGTTGATCAAGTAAGGCTTTACATCTTCTATGTGGGGGGAGAGAACGAAACAATCAGAAATACTCATCTTCTTAACATGTTCAGGACAATTGAACAGGATTCATGTACAGCACGGACGGGGCCATCGCTCATCAGCACAAGGCACACTATGGAAACAATGGACTTTTCTTCAGAAGGCCTAGACCAGACCAGCTGAAATGTTGGGTCCCTTTTTCAGAAACACACAGCAGATGCACTTAGAAGCACTTACCGTCGACACTGAGTGACTGCACTTGTAATGCCGCAAATTGGCCTTTGCTGTAGAGAATGGGTGGTAAATGTCTTTGGGAAACAGAGAAAGACATCAACACACCTTGCCCTGTGTCACCTGGTGCACTATAGAGACGCGTAGGGTCGCCTGCTGTCATGAGTTTGAATTATTTGGGTGTAAAACGAGGATTTGTGCGCCATTCTGCCCGCAAATCCCTGTTTTACACGCAAATAATTCTATGAATCAGGACCACTCTGTTTATCTCAGCCCTGAAGGCCCCAGTACAGATCCTTGAGGTTCTCTGGGTCACCTGGTGAGAGCGTGTTGAGAGAGGGTTGGAACTCACACAAAACTCTCCTTGCTACCCGCAGAAGAGACCGGTCCCCTTGCCAGGCGTAGCTTGCCGACACATGTTCAGAAATGGGCAGATATGCGTTGGAATGTTAAGAATTCACTGATAAGGAAATGATCTCTGCGATAGAGGGAGTGCGTATAATGTGGGCACCACCAGCAGACCCCGCACACTCCCGCACGTGGAGGCTTTGCTGCTGCCTTCCAATCCTATGCCCGCACAATGCCAAGAAAGAATGCTATATGGATTAGGCACTAGGACATAAGGCAGACTTCACACAGATTAATGGTACAAGTTGCCTAAGAATATACGAATTAATTGGTTGTTTAAATAAACGTGTGCCTTTCTGTCTTGCATTGGACCTGCAGCACTGCATGTCAACACCACACAAGTGGTTTTAGTCCAGTTTGTGGGTTCCTGCAGCCTCCACTTCTCTCCTTTCCCTGGGCAAGGGGGGTCATTATAAGAACGTGAGTTTGGACAGTGTAAGGGCGGGGGTCAGCACTTTAGAGGGTGTTCAGCTTGTTTATAAGTGATCAGCTTGTCTGCAGATCTGTGAACTGAAGCACAGGGCGATGATGCCAGTTGCCAACAAAACAATGTGGTGAGGTCGCTGAGTCATTATGAAAAGTCTGGTCGCGCGGATCTTGCGCAAGCTCGACCACATCTCATCACTAGCTGCAAAAAAAGGTAGGGGGAGGGATGTGCTGATAGAAGTGTCTCTTCCAAATGGTACTTTTACCTACATGGACACAGGAATCCATGATGGGGGAGTCCTATATGGTCAAGCTGCTTAGATCCCTAATGCTGGTTGGCCATGAATGGATATCGAAGAGTGCTGTGTACCATGTGTCTTCTGAATGTATCATTTAAATGCCCCCCACCCACTGCCCCTGCAGGGGGCATACAAGGAGCCATTGCAGAGGCCATGTACATATCCCAGGGATTTTTTGGTATCTAAACTGACTTAAAGAGGTTTTCTGAACATGCCCAATTTCTCAAGAAAAAAGGACAAACCAAGATGGCTGTCACCGCAGGAAATTCTGATAAGCATTGTCAATGCCAACAGTTTGGGTTTTGTGTAGGCATGGTAAACACAATTTCCAGGCACTGCAATAGTGGGATTAACTGGCTATTGTTGGTAGCAAGTGCAAAATGGTGGGAGTAGTGAGCATCTAATAGCCGTGTCCGTCAAATGCTGAATACTTATACAAATGCCCAAACTGATGGCTTTGCCAATGTTTGTTTTTAACAAGACTTCCGTAAAGGACAAGCATAGTGCTTATAAATAGAGTGGCTGAAGCCAGATCTGGTTAAGACATATTCATCACACCAGCAGTGTTTATAACTCCAATTAATTAACTCTCAGAAGACTGTTTTGAGAAAACACTGGTAGGAACTTCTAGTGCAAAGTTTCATGGTGAGGCTAGATTAAAGCAAGCTGAAAGAGTTCCCATGATGGGGTGTTTTGGGGTGGGAGGGGCAGGAAATGGGTGGGAATGCCATAGGGATTAGCATGGCCATGGCCAGTGAATGGGTGGGCAAATAACCAAACAGCACTTGCAAGCTGTGTGCCCCTCCTCATATGCCATTTCTCATTAGCTATACTCTAATGCAATAGGTTTGGTTTATAGGTGGCGCACCCAAACTAAAAAGGGACCAAGTCCGTTTTCTTTTTTTTTTGGCGATGGAGCAGACAGGCAGGGAGCACAGCAGCTGGAAAAAAGAAGCCCTTCGACCTGCTAGCAAGTTGGATGGGAGTAGCAAGAGTTGTGTCGGGCGGTGCAGGAAGTCATTGGGGCAGGCGCGGAGGTGGAAAAAACAGGTGAAACATGGGGGAGGGGCATCATTGGTGGCTTGGAGAATGCAGGTGGTCACTGACAGATGTGAATGTGGGCAAACTGATTACAACACTCTTGACCAGTCAATGCCACATAGATTATGGTGAAACTCCATGGGGTGCACTGGGGTAGAAAGTTTCTGTGTACCTTTAGGGCAGCCAGGTTCATTATACACGTAATCTCTTCTCAATGACTTACCTTTTTATTTTCTCTGTTCTATAGCACTTGTGACAAGGGAAACTCCTTGGACTCTAAAAGTGCCCTCAACCTGTTCCGTTAGCCTACCGGGCCTTCCATGGCATGGCTTCTGACTTTTGCATGCCCACTTGGTGCTTTGGGTTCCGGACTCGAAGTGCAGGATGGGGTCATGAGTAGAACAGGGTGTAAGTAGAACAGGGGGGGGGCATGGTTGCCTTTCGGTGACTTGAGGCAGATTGGAGAGATGCTTCCATGTGGTTAAGTGTCTATGCGTTGACAAATGTTGGATGATGGGTTTGTGACAAAGCAATATCCCCAGTTGTTTGTGTTGGGTGGTGGGTATGTTACAGAGCGATGTCCCCAGTTGTTTGTGTTGGGTGGTGGGTATGTTACAGGGCGATGTCCCCAGTTGTTTGTGTTGGGTGGTGGGTATGTTACAGAGCGATGTCCCCAGTTGTTTGTGTTGGGTGGTGGGTATGTTACAGAGCGATGTCCCCAGTTGTTTGTGTTGGGTGGTGGGTATGTTACAGAGCGGTGTCCCCAGTTGTTTGTGTTGGGTGGTGGGTATGTTACAGAGCGATGTCCCCAGTTGTTTGTGTTGGGTGATGGGTATGTTACAGAGTAAAGTCCCCAGTTGTTTGCCCTGAAACACAATCTGCGAACATGTGATGTTGTGAGCCATTCACTGCCCGGAAACACAATCTGTGAACATGTGATGCTGTGTGGCCTATTCCCTGCCCTGAAACACAATCTGCGAACATGTGATGCTGTGTGGCCCATTCCCTGCCCTGAAACACAATCTGCGAACATGTGATGTTGTGAGCCATTCCCTGCCCTGAAACAAAATCCATACCATTGCTCTAGAAGTGGCCGAAACAGGTTTGAAACCAAGAGAGAAAGCCTAGGCCTGTCAATAGCCTATTGGGTAGCACTTGGTTGGACATGAGTTTGGAAAGTGTGTAGGGGACTTGGGGGGCATCACTCATTTACCTTTCTGCAGGATTTCAAGGTGTTCCCAAAGAATGTCTCCCACGAAGTCCGGCGCCAGCTCCAGGAAGCACTCCTTGCCCAGTGCGCAGAGGGACGCGCCGCTCATGCGAAACTTCTGGAAGTCCACGCCTTTCAACGTGAACTCATTGACCGCCCACATCACCCAGTCCCTGACGTGGGTGTCCGTCCACTCGCGGGGGTCTGAGCGATGCCAAGGGGAAGAAGATATTGGCAACGGTTATTACAGCTTTCAGGAAAGCTGAGGCTCTTTTGCTAAAACGAACACAGCAATTCTTAGACGGGGGCAGATTGGAACATTCAGCAGGGGGAACGGGGTCCACATGCAGCTTGGACCCCATCCTCAGACCGTGAAGGGCACCAGGTATAGCCAAGAGTGGTAGAAAGGTAGTGCACAGGCAGGGCATGCTGGCACAGGCTGAGCCTAAGCACCTCTCAGCTTCCTGGAAGTGGCCATGCGGAAGCATGGGGGCGCTCTGCAGCCCCAGCAAGGTTCTGCCCCTCCGCCCCCCCCCCACCACCCAGCCCGCACAGCACGCCTGCTCCCCAGGAGCTCTGAAAGTGAACCCACGATCACACGGCGCTGCTTGCAATGGCGGACCCATGTTTCCTGACAGTCTCCATCACTGTTTAAATGTCAATCCTGATGTCTACTGAGGCCCATTGGCCATTAGTGCAAGAGATGGGCCACTGCCACTCAACTCTATGTAAACAGGGGGTGGGGGGAGGACGGAGATGTGCAGACTGCCAGATCAGGGAAAGAAAGGCTTAAAAGGAAACGATGCGGAATGGCTACATAGTCAGAGAATGTGCATGCCTTGCTTTACATTTTCAAAAATGTGCTGCCAGTTATCATACAGCAAAATGGTGTTTCAAGGTGCATCAAGACAAGGGGTGGAGGGAAGAGGACGCAAATACAAAACAAACATGTTCTTAAAAGGTATTGACATATTCAGACTGTGCAAGAGCTGAGGGCAGGAGAGGACGTGCAGAGGGGGTGAAGGGGGAACGATACAACCAGAAATATAAAATAATACTAATAATTACAAAGGTATACACATCAAGGGGTTTTACACATCAAGGGCCTCGTTGCAAAAATAGTGCACCGATGCAAGAGCAGTATTGCAGAATAGCAGCTTGGGGGCACAAATCCATCCTACAACAAATAGGTGTTCTTTAAAGGCACCAACACTCTGTTCATAATAGTGCTACTAGTGTGCCATTAATTCTGGGGTTTCTAGTGCTAATACCGTGCAAAATAGCATGTGCACTTTGCAAAGTTTCTGAAACGAATCCCCATGGCAACCTTGAGCACTTCTCGGCAGTTTCATCAGCACGTTCTACTGTCTCATAATGCCCATTAGCACATGCAGATCGTTATTGACCTCCTCTCGGCCAATCAAGTGTAGTTAACAACTGCTGGTAGTGACTGCATTATGTCTTCAAAAGCAGACAGGGAAACAACCATGCAATTTGCAGGCAAGATTTTTCAGCAAGACACTTCCTTTTAATGAGGACTTTTTATTTAATGTATTTTTTTCTTCTTTTTTTGCTGCAACATCACATTTAATAACCAAAAGGGAACGCTAAAAAATTGAGAAAAAGCTTTCAATTTCTTATGGATAAAATGTTTACTTTTACATAACACCCAATGTTAAACTTATAAAGACTGAAGAATTATAGTCTAGAGGGTTGCCCAAAGCAATGCCAAAGATTAGGATTAATCCCAAACCTTCCAGCAATCACCTCTTTTGTTTTGCAGACGTCACCCTGAGTGGAACGGGTATGCCCAGACGTGGGACCCGAGCCTGCTGGGCCTAGAGACCCAAGCTACTCCTCCCTGATGATGCCCAATGAATCTGAAACAAGTCTTGGACTGCCTGTGATCTTGTACAGAAGGGATGTGGACTGGCAGTTCGGGATGGACTGCCCCTTTTGGGGGTGGGACCAAAAACAATTTTCATATGGTCTTTCCCCTTCTGTAATGGCTTGGCAGGTGAAGAACGATGGGTTGGAGGTTTGCCTAGAGCAATGCCTGAGAGTAGGATTAATTCCAAACCGTCTTGCCACCACCTCTTTTGTTTTGCACAAACTTATAAAGACAGCATGTTATCTAAATTGTACAAATTATACTCACTTTGCCCATTTAAATACACCAACTATTAAAGTAACATGTTTTACTTCACCACCAAAACTCCAGATTTTTCTGCTGCCACTATGGGCCAGTTGCCATATAGACGTCGGGAGGTCATTATCATTGGGATAATGACCCTTCCCCAATGTATGGCCCTCAGCAAACTTGAGGTTGGTTGTTATATTGTGATAATGACCCCTCCTTCGGTCTATAAGGCTATATATTTTTTTTAACACTGCAACTGAGAAAATAGGAAATGGTGCATCAAAAATGGTATAAAATATGTATTCTTTTTGTTACACGTTAGTGGCATATGGTTGACCCATACCATAAGTATCAAACCTTTGGAACTCCTTCCAATACCTTGGACACACGGGGCTCACTCCCTGATGCAGGGCTGTTGGAAGTGTTGATGCAACCAAAGTACCATTTTAGCAACCCCCCCCCACACACACAAACACAATATCACTTGGACCCCCTGCCCCCCAGCTTGCTGGAGGCACCTAGGGTGCTGCCCAGGCTTGCCTGGCTGTCTCCGCTTACCTACTGGTATCCCCAGCCGCTGCTGCTCTTTCGTGAAGCCGCTGAAAGTGGCCTTCAAGGCCTGGGACATCATCTCCTTGCTGCTTGGCGTGAGAAGGGGCACGTCCCCACATTCCATGTCTGAGAAAGAAAAAACAGAAAGCCACCATCTTAAAATGGAAACACTTGCAACAACCACGAGAGGTCAACAAAGAGAGGCCTAGAAACTGACAGATGCTGAAGAAACACGCGTGTGAACAGAGGTTTCCTCTGAGGCCTCCAGCCGAAGACCAGCCCACTGGCCCTTGAAGGTCCAGCACTACCTGACCTACCCAGGCCTGCAGACCACAGCTATTAACCCTTCAACCGCTGGGCTAGTGTGCATTTCTATGCAAATAGGACAAACATAGTCATCCTCAGCACAGCTGTGAAGGAAAGACATTAAAATCGGAGATAACCGCCAAAAAATGGGAAGGGAGATATTTGCCTGAGGCCAGATGCGTAGACAGGGAAGGGCCTGAGTGGGCAAGGACCACCCAAAATCTGTAAATGCCCACTCAGCAGCGCTGTGTGGGCATTTGCAGATGTTAATGTCAATGAGGTGCGCCCAACTACATTAGCTTCAGGCCCCACTTGTTAGACAATCCTGGCTACGAGCCGCAGCAACAATAATTGAATAAAATAAAATAATCTCACCCGCTGCTTGTCCTAGGTGCCATGGGCTAATCCTCAAACGAGGTGTGGCTGAGTCGTCCTATCAGGAAGCCCTGCCTTACCAACTTGGAGGAAACAAACGGAAAACGGAGTGACCCGCCGAGTTCATGGTCCTCAGATATTCTCAAACTCTCCTGGGAAACCTATGCAGCGATGAGGCACGCAAAGTGACGGAATAACTAGCAGAGTGACAGCTGTGTACCTGGGATAGTTAGGGGAACACTACGGGATGCCGGCCATTTTGGGGCATTTGGCATGACCTATATATTTAAATCGCACAAATGTGAACGATTCAAAGAATAAATACTATATTCAGCTTCTAGTGCACATCTGGTATTTCCTAAGGTCCTTCCGTCATGATAGCTCAACGGCAACGTGCTCGCCTTGGAAGCAAGACGACACAGAGCAACATCATCGCCTTGGAAGCAAGACGACACGGAGTAAGACAGATTCGATCCCCGGGTCCGCGCTTAAAAACCTCTGGGTATTAAGCTCGTTATAAATAACCTGTCATATCATATCATATCTTGGGAGTCGTCCTCTCTGAACTGAAATGCCTTTGGCCCCTCATACTGAGTCATGAAAAGGGTTCAAGCAGGTTACAAGCTGCTTATGTCCAATCTCACCCTTTCACACTTCTCCCTGATCGATGTAGAATTCTGAAAGAGGCTTTACTGCACAAGGACGATGGAGTGAATGAAATCCATACAAGGGGTACGCAGGGGGCCGCCATGACACCTAGCACAGAATCTGATGATTCGAGGGGCCGGACATTTACAACGGTGAAACCCCTCGCTGCCCCTTTTCTAGGTGGGACGCAGGGAGGGTGCTGGGAGCAGAGTGGGTGAAGAGATGCTCACTGAACCCTGGCCCATACCACATCAATAAAATGCAAGTTGTTGCAGAGGGGGCGTGCCAGGATCTAAAAAGTAAACCCTTCCCCAAGCTTGTCACTGGGAGGGAAGGTAGTTCTGTTTTGGCGTATCTGCAAAATATACACTGCTGAAACTCAAGTGAAGATGGAAGTTTAATAGTCGAAGGACATAAGGAGGTGAAAGTGTTCCTTGCCTCGTGTGCATTTGCACCACCTGTGCTTCAGTAAGAACCACTTCTCCCAATATGATAGGTTATTTATAACGCGCTTAATACCCAGAGGTTTCTAAGCGTGGACCAGGGATCGAACCTGTGGTGCTGCTTGTCGTCTTGCTTCCAAGGCGAGCACGTTGCCCCTGAGCTATCCTCCCGAGACACCCACTCCTCACACCAGAAAGCACTTTGAGGCGTCAGGCCTACTTCTAGTTCAAGGCAAAGCCAGGCAACCTCCTCCTGGGGACCCCTTGCCATGGTGGAGCCGGATTGCCTCAACACTTGCACTGCCTACATTCAGGGAAGAAACAGTCCTCAAAACAACGATAGCAAAAGCATGTACAACTGACCCTCCTACTAATTCCCGCCTCAGAGCTCTGTATCGATTCATTGAGTAATCAATTCATTACTGACCCACAATGTCTTTCTTACAGAGACCAGTGGTCATTTGTTCACTGTCCTTTGCCATAATAAATGAACAGATTTGCACCTTAGTTTTGGAAACTCTGCCTTCATTCCTACACACAACCAGGGTTGGAGTGACCTACAAGGAACTAACTTCCTGATGGCCCTCTGCACCCCGGGCCTCTTTTGTGTGGTAACCTATTTTATTTCCCCATTTTCTCATAAGAAAAGGGTTGGTGTTGCTGAAAATGTGTAATATGGGGCCACTTTGAAAACTATTTCCAGGGCCTCTTTTGGTTCCCAGTCCACCCCTGCACACAACTGTACAGCTTTCATAAGCTTAGTGATGTCTTCATTCCTAGAGCAGAGTCGCCTATTTCATCTTTCACGCGCAGACATGGCCCCCACTCGCGGTTAGAGCCCCTGGCCTCCACTCGTGGGCAGGGCCCTTGGCCTCCATTCGCGGGAAGGGCCCTTGGCCTCCACTCGTAGGCAGGGCCCTCCAGTCTCAATCGCAGGCAGGGCCCCTTGCCTCCACTAGCGTGCAGGGCCCTCCAGCCTCTACTCGCGGGCAGGGCCCTTGGCCTCTACTCATGGTCAGGGCCCTCCAGTCTCGATCGCAGGCAGAGCCCCTGGCCTCCACTCGCGGGCAGGGCCCCTGGCCTCCACTCGCAGGCAGGGCCCTTGGCCTCCATTCGTGGGCAGGACCCTCCAGTCTCGATCGCAAGCAGGGCCCCTGGCCTCCACTCGCGGGCAGAGCCCTCCAGCCTCTAATCGCAGGCAGGGCCCACTTTGTGGATCGTGTGCTTTTCCAGAACGTTTTAAAGTCATTTGAATTAAAGTAATTTCAGTGTGTTTCAATGTTTTTATAATCATAGTTTCGAGCTGCGCGCTATAATGCAGAGGTATGCAACCTGTGTCTCTCCAGATGTTTTGGACTACACCTCCCAGGTTCCCTCACCATTGACTAGGCTAGCTAGGGCTTGTGTGAGTTGTTCTCCAAAACATCTGGAAACTCAAATATTGCAGACCTTGGATAAAGTCAACATGTTTGGTAAATACATACATTAGCCTGCATGGCTGACCTAGGTGCAATGCTTCTCCCCAAAGGGAAGATGCTAGGACATTCAGTGTCACGTGTCCCATGGATATGGGGATGGGGGAGGCCTTTCTGCAATGTTTTCTGTGCAAGGCCATCCGGGCACCAACCGCTAGGCCAGGGGTCTGCAATCTTTGGCTCACCTGATATTCTGGACTACATCGCCCATCAGCACTAGCCAGCATAGTCAATTGAAATATATCATGGGAGTCGTAGTCCAAACCATCTGGCAAGACGCAGGATGCACAGCCTCACTCTATGGAGCCGCCCTTGTGGAGGCGAATGGGTCCCTGGGTGAAGACAGACCATCTCTGCCCTCGTGGCATGCAAGGGAAGATGGCAGAAAGCATGCCACGGGACCTCGGTGCGGATGGGGCTGCAACGCGCTAGGCATGCGACATGCCACCTGGTGCCTGGTCTGAAGTAAGCTGTGCAATAAGTAGGGAAGTGCTCACATCTGACCCACACCAGAGAAGGGACACAGCTGCCAAGAGACAAGTGAGTGGGGGAGGAGGGTTGAATGAGCAACCGCGCCAGGACGACAGACTCACGAGTGACTATATACTGCAGGCATGCATGAGCACGTGCTCTGCACATGTCGGACTGCAGTAGCATCTGTGCACCGAGCAGAGACAGAGGCAAGGAGCTGTGCTCCCACCACGTGACTCAGTACCGGAAGGGTGTGTGCGGGTCACTGCACACCGACTGGCTAGAAGCCACAGCCAATGGGACAGCTGTGCTCAGGCAGGTGCTACAGTGGGGAGGTTCTAGGAGTACCACCAGCAGAGGTGCCCCAGGGTGAACCACTGTGGGCCTAAGGCAAGGGGGCTGCCCGACAGGCACATGTCCTGGCTTGGCACCAATAATCCTTGCCTACGCCCTGGCTACCCAAGTCCTTTGATCAAGGATTGAATGAGTGTAAAAAGATGTCTCTTTACCAAGCACATAACTTTCAAAGTGCGATTAAGAAGTGCAGAATTCTCCCCCATCAGGAACAGAAAAGGCCCCTGGACTTCCCAGCCTAGTGGATATGTGATGTGTGCTTATGCTGAAGCAAAGCCCTGGCTTCTCAATCACTCGCGCTGGAGAGAGGGTGGGGGGGGGTGGGGGGACAACAGTGTGAACTGTACTGACTGTAACACGGGGTTATGCAATGTAATGCAAAGTGACCTTGTGTGACGCCCTTCTGCTACGTTTGTGGCCTTGCCGCTTGTGACCTTGCACGAGAGGAGGGAGTGGGCAGGGGGTCTGCGTGGGGTTGGTACTGGAATATTGGGCGGGGCAGATGCAAACACCTGCAAGGTCGATGGATGCAGGTTGGAAGAACCCAGTTCCTGATTACAGTTCTGATACTATGAGTTTGGCTGTGACACTTGAGAATATGTTAATCCGGAGTGCGGGGACACACACCCCAAGATATAACAGCACTCTCGATCTGAGTTAGCCCTGGTGTGGGCCTCGAGGAGTTCATGGGATTAAAGGGGTGAGCTTTGCGTTGCCTACTTTACTGCAGTAGTGCAAACTGAAACGCTCGGTGTTAGAGACACAGAGTTTGTGGTAGTGTTGGAGACACTGGGCCTCATTATGACTCTGGCGGTAGGGGGTTAATGGCGCCGGTACCGGCGCCGTTAACACCGTACCGCCTCATTACGAGGTTTGCTCGCGGGTCCTGCTAAGGAGGCCTGGTAAAACCAGTCGTCCTTAGCGGGTCCCGCGAGCAGGCCAGGATGCTAACAACGGGCCTTCATTAACGGGCCCGTTGTTAGCATGCTCCCCATTCCCATTGAGCCCTATGGGGGCTCAAATGGGAATGGGGATGTACCTGGTCCGGGTTCCATGAATGGGGAAATACCGGGTCCTCCAAGGTCGGAATGGCCTGGTATTTCCCCATTCAGGGAACCCGGACCCGAGTTTGGGGGTAGCCATGCCCTGCTACCTCCAAACTCGTAATGAGGCCCACAGACTCTGAAACACAGAGAGTGCAGGTAGGAATGCACTCAGACTGCAATATTTAGAGTGCTGTAGTGTGCTCTATATTGACTGTGTGATATTTATGTTCCTGTTGTATTAAGTGTCCTGACTGTGATCCCCAGAGTGTAGTGGTCTTAAAGCCTGGGAGATAACGTGAGGTGTGTAGTGTCGCCTGCATGCAATGTGCGATAGGGCAAGTGTGGTAGTGTTGGATCTACTCAGCGAATGTGGTAGTCTGAAAGATATGGGAATGTGGTAGTGCTGTATAGGACTGTGTGGCTTTGAGAGGGCTGTGATATTAACTGCATTGCCTGATCCCCAGAGCACTGTAGCACGGTTCTTCGTGGCTCACTGCTGGCTTTCATGTTCAGCATCATGTGAGCGGTATGAAATAACCCAATTTCCTCCGCGGCACACGTGTATACTTCCAGAGCATGTGCTTTTTAAAGTGCAGGCAGCGTTCCCAACTTGCTGGCGTGTCTTGCACAGCTGTTCTGCAAGCAGATGTTTTCAGAAACCTAAGGGGAACCCCATGTCATATGCAGGAAGTGACCTCACTCCCTCGGCTCAGACTTCCCTCCGCCCCTCTCGGTCAGCAAACTTGGCCTACTTTCCTGCAGCTCCGATAGCTATTCCCAGGGTCTGAGGAGCTGGGAAGAACTGGATGGAAGGAGAAGAGAGAAAGCAGAAGAGGGAGGCAGCATGGGCCACCAGCAGCAAGCAGGCATAACTTTAAACATAACACACCTGCAGAACAGCCACAAGCCGGTGAAATGGGCAGCGTGGACAAGTAGCCTGCAAAGTGCTTGGCAGCAAGAACATCCGAAAGAGAGCACCCGAGCCACCTCAAAAATCAACAGTCAGCAGCAAGGACACGAATAGAAAGCACAACCATCAGGAAGCAAACCCGGCAACAAACGCACAGACAAGCAAATGCACAAACGCAGCCCATGGCATGTGCACAACTAATAGGACAAACACACACAAACATGCCCAAAATAGATCTTCAAAGCAAGCACTCCCAGTAGAACTAGAACAACCAGTAACAAACATACCCAGAACCAATAACAATCTTGAGATGCAGCACAACAAGTACTGGAAAAACACCATCAAAAGCAACACCTGGCCAAACCACCATCCACCAGCAAGTATGACCCACAGTAAGACCAATCAACAGCAAACATCATCAACAGCAAGAACCAAAAGACACAATTATAACCAGTAGCATGACCCTTCAAGAGCAGAAGGAACACAAGCAGCCCGAGAATCAAGAACACAAACAAGTGGTAACACACAACGGGAAGCAAACACATAAGCAACAAGGACATGTGACTAGAAAAAAAGCCATCAGCAACACGTGCTGCTAGCAAAAGCAACCAACAATATTCCAGGCACTGCAAGAAATGTTGAAGCTCGGAGGTGCACATACACCAGGCAGAGTGAGCAGCAGCAACATCAGCAGTCAAAATAAGTAACAGGGACGTCATGCCCACTACCAAAAAACACAATCAGCAATGAAACATGCTAATGAACAGACACACATAGGAAGACACTTAAAAACAACAGCAGCTAGCATAACCTAAAGCAAGACCCGCAACAAGACAACAGCGAGAACCATCTGTAGCAACCTACTCCCCAGAATCAAAGAAGAATGAAACTAACATTGAAACAACTGACTGCAGACAATAGAACCCAAAGTAAGACCAGCAACAAGACAACAGCGAGAACACTCAGTAGCAACCTACTCCCCAGAACCAAAGAATAATGAAACTAACATCTAAACAACTAACTGCAGACAACAGAACCCAAAGCAAGACCAGCAACAAGACAACAGTGAGAACATTCAGTAGCAACCTACTCCTCAGAACCAAAGAAGAATGAAACCAACATCGAAACAACTAACTGCAGACAACAGAACCCAAAGTAAGACCAGCAACAAGACAACAGTGAGAACAATCAGTAGCAACCTACTCTCAGAACCAAAGAAGAATGAAACTAACATCGAAACCACAGCAGCCAGCAGAACCCAAAGCAAGACCAGCAACAAGACAACAGTGAGAACAATCAGTAGCAGCCTACTCTCAGAACCAAAGAAGAATGAAACTAACATTGAAACAACAGCAGCCAGCAGAACCCAAAGCAAGACCAGCAACAAGACAACAGCGAGAATAATCGGTAGCAATCTACTCCCCAGAACCAAAGAAGAATGAAACTAACATCAAAACAACTGCAGCCAGCAGAACCCAAAGCAAGATTAGCAAAAAGACAACAGCGAGAACAATCGGTAGCTACCTACTCCCCAGAATCAAAGAAGAATGAAACTAACATGCAAACAACTAACTGCAGCAAGTACAATGAGAAGCAGGAGCACAACTAGTAGTAGGCACAGATAAAGAAGGAAGCACAACAAGCAGTGATGCAGCAACATGTGGAAAGACCAACCATGCAAAAGACAACGAGAACATTACAGGTACAGTTATGGCAATGTAGTATAAACGGTAAGGAAGAGGGACATATTTTCATGCCAAAGTTACATCATAAGGTCAATATAGAAATCAAAGCAAATGACTGTATGTCAGGGCAACTCCACTCTGCCGCTGCACACAAAGGGATTCTGACCTAGAGTGAAAGACAGAGTCCAGGCAAATTGCCTAAAACTATACCCTTGGGGTTTACATTGCCTCAATGCTCTCAATGACACGCCAAGTCAGCGCCATTGCCTTCACGGGCAAGCGGGCTTCACGACGAAACTAATAAATGCAGTCAAACAGTACTTATCCACCACAAACTGCCTCTCCATTGCCAGAGCCACCATTGGAGCCAAATTAGACTATTGTAATGTCTTATTTGCCGGCACGTCCACCAAAAATCTGAACCGACTCCAAGTGCGTCAAAATAATGTGCCCAGGGCTGCCCTCAGTATCCTCAAAAGAGAGAACATTACCAGAGGCAAACAAAAAGCACCATGGCTGCCAGTCAAGGAAAGAATACTCACCAAGACGCTGTCCTTAACACACAGCCCCCCCTTTCTGACAGAGAGAATCACCAGAGCAACATCAGCCGGACCCATAAGGTCACACAACGCCAACCAGTTAAAAGTCCCAACCTTCAAAAGGGCCAAAGCAGGAGAGGGGGCCTGCTTCACGATCCTTGCGCCTAAATATTGGAACACCCTCCTTACAACGCTTCGAAACGAGACATCATTTCCAGCCTTCTGCAAATCGCTTAAAACGGAACTCTTCAATTAACTCCCCAGAAGATTTGCTCGTCCTCACGCCCCCAGGACTCTCTGCCCTCACAGGATGAGATTCTGCAAATGTTGTTATACGCGTGTCAGTTTAGTCAACAGTAACCCGGCACCTCTCACTGTCCCTTAAAGCGCCGAAAATCGCCAGATTTGCTGCGGATTTCCCCCCAGCTGAGTGCTGGGGGGAAATCCGCCAAGGCCATGATCTGGTGGACCCTTAAATGCGGCGGTAATAGCGCTACCGCCGCATTTAAGGGTTACCGCCAGACTCGTGATGAAGCCCTACATCGGACTCCATCTCTAAAAAGCCTTATTGACCTTGGAGTGAGAGCGGGTGCGGCCCAAACCTAACCATCCTTGAACCGGCAGCACATATGTGAGGATAGGGGGGAGCCCTAGACTGGATCCAGTGGATATTGGAAACCCACCAATGAAAATCAAGAGCTCTTGCCGGCTCAGCACAGCGGAAGCTTGCTGGGCCATTGGTCTTGGTGGGAGACTGGAGTGATGATGGAGTGAAAATCCGTCCTAGACATAAAAGGAAGGAAGCAATGGTCATCAGACTGGGAGAATCACCATCTCCATTACTCTCTGTACCAGCGGCAGGTGCAGAGCTCCACCAGAGGACCTGGTAGAGGCTCTGACAGTCTTTACTATGGGTACAATGTTGAACTTTAACCCCAGGTAATAACCCCACCAGAGACTGGCCATGAGCCGTGCACGCCTTCTCCATGTGTTTGATGGTTCAGGTGGCCTCACTGTGTTGATAGAGGCATAACATTACCCTGGTGTCACCTTGGTGCCTAAGGCTGTTGTGCCCTGTCTATTAAGAGTGGTCTTATATCAAACCTTTGCCTCTCGGGGTCTCCGTTGACCCTGTTTGCCACTGCAATATCATCCCAGCACTTTAAGCAAAATGACACCAAGTGCATTGTTCGATTGTCAGTTTATAAAAACCTTAAACATTTTAAAATGTAAACAAAATTAAAACCAGATGTCACAATCAATTTATAAATGGATCACTCTAAAATAAATTGACAAAATCTATGCCATTGCAAGTTGCTTCGCCTTAATAATTGCTTGTTGTTGATGATTGGTACTCTTAATAAAACCAGCTGACACTGTACATAGGAGCTGTAACACAGGCCAGCTGACACTGTACATAGGAGCTGTAACACAGGCCAGCTGACACTGTACATAGCAGCTGTAACACAGGCCATCTGAAACTGTACATAGCAGCTGTAACACAGGAGAGCTGACACTGTACATAGCAGCTGTAACACAGGCCAGCTGACACTGTACATAGCAGCTGTAACACAGGAGAGCTGACACTGTACATAGGAGCTGTAACACAGGCCTGAGGCTTTACATGCACTGAACTGATGCGCGTGCTTCAACTTCGCCATCAAGGAAATGTGACCTGCTTCTTGATTAGTGAAGATATTACTGGCTTTAAGTTATGGTCAGGCCAGGTTCAACCTAAGGGTCACCCGCTTTTCACTGAACATAGGATAGCACGCGTGGCTTTCCTTCTATCATTGCCCACCCTTAGATATATTAAAAACCGGACTGGCCTCACGTGATAAATAAATAACCCTGTCATTCACCTTCTGTTGGAGCCTCAGTTAAATATCTCAGAGTTTGCAGCCCCTCTAGAGAGTTCACCATTCAAGGAGATGACTTGAAATGTCACCACTTAATTTAACTACTCCAAGAACAGCGCTACCATTTTTGGTTTTTCACAGAAGATTGTATTGAGATATGTTTAGTTGCAAGGTTAGGCGCAGAGTAAGTGATATTGATTGGAACATCTAGTGGTAGACTACTTTCTGAAACCACTGGCCACAACCCACAGGGCTACGACTCACATCCTCTTGAACATGCTTATTTTCCCAGGCCTGGCCACATGGAGCAGTCAAGCCACCTTAAAATTGGCCAAGAACAGTATTACACACATGTACAGTCTTAATGCGTATTGGGCGTCCTTATAAGAGGTGTGTTCGACAGACACATCTTCAAGAAAATTATCAGTGTGTTTCCACATGTTGGCCCCGCATTTTATCAGTGTAGACATTGTACCATGAAAAGATGAAAATACATGCTGAAATGTCTATGACCCTGTGATATTTTTGAACGCCACGACCCTAATCTAGGGTTGGGGGTCTGAGAGAACAGCACAATCAACAATACACTTCAGAATTCAGACTTGTCAGATCCCAATTGAGAATCAAAACGGCGAGTCTGCACAGAGGTCCCTGAGGATGTAATAATGTACAGAAGGGTGTTTCTATTCAATATCCCCATAAAAGTAAGACGACAGCCCCAAGGGGGTATGCTACAATGACAGCCCTAGGGGGGTATGCTACAATGACAGTCCTAAGGGGGTATGCTACAATGACAGCCCTAAGGGGGTATGCTACAGTGACAGTCCTAAGGGGGTATGCTACAATGACAGCCCTAAGGGGGTATGCTACAATGACAGCCCCAAGGGGATATGCTACAATGACAGCCCAAAGGGGGTATGCTACAATGACAGCCCTAAGGGGGTATGCCGCGACGACAGCCCTAAGGCGGTATGGTACGATGACAGTCCTAAGGGGGTATGCTACGACTACAGCCGTAAGGGGGTATGCTACGTTGACAGCCCTAAGGGGGTATGCTACGACGACAGCCATAAGGGGGTATGCTACGATGGCAGCCCCAAGGGGGTATGCTAAAATGATAGCCCTAAGGGGTATGCTACAATGACAGCCCCAAGGGGATATGCTACAATGACAGACTTTTGGGGGTATGCTACAATGACAGTCCTAAGGGGGTATGCTGCGACGACAGCCCTAAGGCGGTATGCTACGATGACAGTCCTAAGGGGGTATGCTACGATGACAGTCCTAAGGGGGTATGCTACAATGACAGCCTTAAGGGGGTATGCTAGGATGACAGTCCGAAGGGAATTATTCTACAATGACAGCCCTAAGGGGGTATGCTACAATGACAGTCCTAAAGGGATTATGCTACGATGACATCCCTAAGGGGGTATGCTACGATGACAGTCCTAAGGGGGTATGCTACAATGACAGCCTTAAGGGGGTATGCTAAAATGACAGTCCTAAGGGGGTATGCTACGATGACAGCCCTAAGGGGGTATGCTACGATGACAGTCCTAAGGGGGTATGCTACGATGACAGCCTTAAGGGGGTATGCTAGGATGACAGTCCGAAGGGGATTATTCTACAATGACAGCCCTAAAGGGGTATGCTACGATGACAGTCCTAAAGGGATTATGCTACGATGACATCCCTAAGGGGGTATGCTACGATGACAGTCCTAAGGGGGTATGCTACAATGACAGCCTTAAGGGGGTATGCTACAATGACAGTCCTAAGGAGGTATGCTACGATGACAGTCCTAAGGGGGTATGCTACGATGACAGCCTTAAGGGGGTATGCTAGGATGACAGTCCGAAGGGGATTATTCTACAATGACAGCCCTAAAGGGGTATGCTACGATGACAGTCCTAAGGGGGTATGCTACAATGACAGCCTTAAGGGGGTATGCTACAATGACAGTCCTAAGGAGGTATGCTACGATGACAGCCCTAAGGGGGTATGCTACAATGAAAGCCCTAAGGTGGTATGTTACGATGACAGTCCTAAGGGGGTATGCTATGATGACAGCCCTAAGGGGGTATGCTACGACGACAGCCCTAAGGGGGTATGCTACGATGACAGCCCTAAGGGGGTATGCTACGACGACAGCCGTAAGGGGGTATGCTATGACGACAGCCCCAAGGGGGTATGCTACGACGACAGCCGTAAGGGGGTATGCTACGACGACAGCCCCAAGGGGGTATGCTACGATGACAGTCCTAAGGGGGAATGCTACGACGACAGCCCGAAGGGGGTATGCTACAATGACAGCCCTAAGGGGGTATGCTACGACGACAGCCCTAAGGGGGTATGCTATGATGACTACCCTAAGGGGGTATGCTACAATGACAGCCCTAAGGGGGTATGCTACGACGACAGCCCTAAGGGGGTATGCTACGATGACCACCCTAAGGGGGTATGCTACGTGTAACACACCGGGTGTGTTTTATGTGAGTAAATGCTCTTGTGGGCTTTTGTACACAAGGCAAACATGTAATGTTCTGGATACATTTTATGGGATAGTGCTCCTCCCAAGAGCATGCATGAGGATTTCAGCCTAGTGGGTATTTCTTTCTAAACTGTTTGTTCTTACATTGTTTTTATGTCATGTATTGTTGATTTTAGGAGTATGGAGATAGGAGTATGATTTCATATTGTCTTCTGTTTTCATTATTTACGTATATAGAATGTGGAGTTTGTTCACCAGAGTTCTCTGGTCATTTAGTTTCTCTTTAGGACATGTTGTAAAGTAGAGTTTCATCAGATCATTTTATTTTGATCTACTTATGTATGTTGTATTTTGACTTGAACAAGCATGCATATTGAATTTATAGTGTTTACCCATGTTGTTTGATATTTTGTTTCCCATAAGGACATCTTGTAAAGTAACAATTCACAATGCCCACTTATTTTAATGCAGTGATGGGAAGTACTCTGATGATAGAGTTTATATGCTCAGAATATTCACTATCTTACTCTCTTTAATACTCTAGACTTGCCCGTGATTATTGCCATGGTTAGGCTTGATGGTCTATGTGATATTTAGGCGTTTTTTCCGTTATTGTTTAGACCTTTTTTTGTTGTTTAATTCTTTTGGTCGTTTTCTTTTATCCCAGAATTGTCCACTTCTTAAACTATTTCTAATAAAATAATTCTCTTTGGGCATGTTTTCTTTCTTCCATATCAGTTTTAATCTGGGCACTCGTGACTTCATCACGTGCATGTTTTTACGCAATGACGTCATACAGCATTCGTCGTGGAAGGACACCACGTGGGTGCTCTTTCTTTGTGCGATGCTGCCTTTTAACGCTGTGGTGAGTGGGCCTACAGTTTCCCTTTTCTCTGTTTTTTTTTACTGATTTCTCCTGAATACGGTGCTACTAAAGGGCCTTTTTTCTGTTTCCATCAGTAGGATTTATACCGCTTGAAGATCAGTTCTAATATTATTAATTTCTGCATATCATTACAGGTACTTCACTTATGGTGGGGATCTTGTTGGAACAAGTGGACTTTTTTTTTCTATTTCCATCAGTAGGATTTATACCGCTATTATTCATTTCTGCTTATCATTACAGGCAGAGATTTTGTCGGAAAAAGGGGACTTTTTTCCTCCTTTTTTTGAAACTTTGGTCTTGCACTTTATTTTTTCACTCATTTTGTGCTTATATTGATCTTCACAGTGTTATCCTCGATCAGGTATTTTATATTTTTTAGGAAGTTGATATTTAATGAATTGGCCCAATGTCTATGTATATATTATACAAAAAATAGGGGCGCCCTCAATGTGTTCAGTGTGGGTAAAGGGCAAATAATGTAAGGTAAACGAAAGAGGAACACCCACACGTCAAGGTAGACATAAAGATTAATGTCCTGGTTTATACTTGTTTTTCCATGGTAATGTCTATTATGCTCATACAGAGTCAAAACGTAGAAAGATACCCAAAGTACACATTTGAAAGTTTAACCATTTTTAATACTTGGAACATAAAATATACAAAATGTATCAAAACATTAAGAGCACTATTGTAATAAATTCATTAAGATTCTTTAAGTAGATTATTCAAAAAGAAAAACAATATAGTAGGTTGAACAAAGTCCGAGAGAAAAATTGTTGCAAGAAGACACATAAAGAGACATTTTGTTTCAAAACACAAATTAATGAGAAAAAAAATAAAATCCAGGGCAAAAATCACTTCCAGCTGTCAGATTTCAGAGACTATTGAGGATTAGAATGTACATAAACCAGGGGGTACAGACAAAACATATAATTACATGAAGGATAATAATCAATCATAAAAAGGTTTTGTTCATCTGAAATAGACTTTGTATTATCTATTCATACAGTTGCTTTATGACTGTCTATTTTCAGAGATTTTGTATGTGTGTCATGATCAATACATGATCATGTTTTGTAGAACTGCCCATGTCTATGTATGGCATCGACTGTGATTGCACTGGTCATCAATTATTGCTTTCCTATGAATGTGCTGTATGGCGTTTGATCTGATCATTGGATATTTATCATAGGCAATCTTTTTGTTAGTTAATAGAGTCTTGCGTTAGGTGTCTCCTTTTATTTATGAAATAGACTAATTCTTACAACAAAGTCTCATTTTGAATGATTGGATTTAACCTTATATTTGAGTAATGAAGTTTGTTCAATGATATGTCATGAATTCTGACTGGTTTTCACCAGTACACAGGTGTGCAGGGGTGACATACTTAGTTGAGCACCATGTCTCTTCAGGATTCCCTAAGAGACCAGACAAGAATAGATTGATATAAAGCCAGAGTGTGAGAACCTCCCACCCCCTAATTCCTTTTTTAGTTGATGTTGGTCCTGTGTGTTCTTCTGCCTGACCCATCCTAATCAAAACCCAGGCTGAAGTAGTAAGTCAGAGATTCAGCTCAATGGCATGGGGCACTATGGGTCTGTTATATAGTACAGAGATGTGGTCTATATAGGCAGCCAGAAGCTGATGAGATGTCAATGAAACATACAGTGGTCGCATTCGAGGTGCTAGCATCTTGCACTGCCTGTATGTTCTGATGACAAACAGGCAGCCTTGGTAGCAGAGCCTTCTTAAACGCTCTCCAGCACCAGGGATAATACTACCCTCCCCCCATGCTTCAAGAACACTCAATAAGCACTTTAAAAGGTCGCCTGCTTCATCTATCAGAAGATTCAGGCGATTATTTGGCAGGCAACTGTGTCACCCTTTTCAAGAACAGGGACAATATAGTTACCCCTCCAAGAATCTGGCAGTTTCTGCTTAGAATGCGCCCTTTGTTGTTGCCAGTGCTGGTCAAACATTGGAGTCCGCTTTTAATACAGCTGCTGCCAGCACAGGAGCTCCAGAAAACTTCAGAGAATTAATTTGCTTTACTGGCTCCAAATCCCCGCCAGGATTATATCTAAAGCTGCCTGCATCAAACCATCAAACCATGCACACAGCAGTCTCGGACTGAACACCAACATATTTGGTGGCTAAGCTCCACACCTCTGGAGCTTGTCTCGCAGCTCACACAGCAGAACCATCAAAAGGCTGGAGTCTAAACTAGTCCGTAAAGAGAGGACTCGCAAGCAGTCTTTCTCCTGCCTCGTGCAGACTGTCTGGAACTCAACCTCGCACAGGCTCAAAATGCGCCAACCATCCTCCAATTCCACAAAACACTAAAAACATGGGTCTTTTAACAATACCATCCAGAAAAATACAAAACCTACCCCCAACCCACCAACAGAACTGGGGTACGGCATACAATTCCACACGCTGCTGCTCTCCCACTGCGTTTAAACCATAAGCAAACAAATACATTTAAAAAATTGTGCTGGCCGGCCATGTTCGGCGATTTGCTGAGGTCACTCAAATGTAGTTTCGGATTTTTGTTCCAAGAACATTTCTAACTTTTCCAGACCTTCATCTGGGAAAGTCCGAGGTCACACCAGGGGTAAACATTAGTGCTCTGGATGGAAGAGCAGGCTACAGCCAACATCACGAAACCCGAATCGACAAACCACGTTTTTACCAGAGCTTTTGGAAGACGCTGCAGGGTGGGGGGCATGTTACTTGTTTTCCATTTCCAGAGCTCTTCTGCTGGAAACAGAAAATTAAGTTTAAAGTGACATGTGGTGCAGAGCGCAGAGTTGAAAGATACATTGGGGGAGTTTCGGGGAAGTTGGTTTGCACCCCAAATTGTGTCCCCGTGAATACTCATGGGAAACAAAGTTTGGCCCCGTGTCGTGCACATTTGCATGGGGTACTTTTGGGGAGGTTGGCCCAGACTTATTAATACTGAAATGCCACTTCAGGCTTTAGAACTCAACCTCATATTCACAGGAAAGCGCTGCTGCACCCCGCTGCTCGCCCCCACCACTTGCCGATATAAGAATTCTAAGTCTTCACTGTATATGGTTGTTAGTTCCCATCCCCCAAAAACAGAGCAGAGGGTTCCCAACCAGCCTCCCAAAAAGTCTATCTGTTCCTTTTCTTGATTTCCGCAAGGATCTTTGAGCAATTACACATGTTTACGTTGTATGTTCCCACTTAATTGTATTTGGATTGTTAAGTGTTCTCTCGTAAATGTACAACACATACCGACGCACAATCTGTTGACTTTGATTGCTATTTGACCTTTTGTTTGGCTTTTCAGCTGTTCTCACTGCTTTGTCAGACCAGGCGCTTAAGCGACTTATTCGTTTCTTAGATGTCAGGTCGGTGGTTTTCAACGCAAGTGATTTTAGAGCAGAAGCTTGAAGCAAAGGCCGTCTTCTTGAGGGATATCTCCAGTAAGACCACACGGCTTGATAACTCACCCTGTAGCCTCTCAGAGGTCCTGCAGGTTGTTATCACTCGTCACCATCCCACACCTCACTCCAAGCTCCACTGTAGGTGGCAGCCAGTGAGCTCTGGGTCTCTGATAGGCCTTCCCAAGATCTTGCCGACTAACAGCACACACTCAATGTCCCAACTGGGTTTCAATGAAGTGGAAAGACACTGAATAAACAAATCGACATAAAGGGATTGTTCCAGTGGTAAAAGTGCACCAAAAAAAGTAGCAGAACTGTGACCCCGGAGGCGGACACTGTAGGCAGAAAGGGATCAACATGCAACTCATTTTCCATTGGTTGCAACTATTCTGGGTGACAGCCAATCGTGTTGACACAGATTTCGGTTTATCTGTAACTGCTACTGAGTGTAAAGTAGATAAGTGTGATTTAACGTCACAAAGAACAGTTCCAGAATGGTGATAATGGTTCCAAAGGTAGTGGAACTGTAATAGTAAAAGTAGTGGAGCGCGCTCGCGCCTGATTTATAACGCGCGGGAACAATGGCCCATAGGCACAGAAGCGCAGACAATGCAATACAAGTGACAGAAAAAGGGTAGTCGTCAAACATTGATCTCCATCATCAAGCAGCAGGAGAAAACAGTTAAAAAATATAGCCAAAACTGACTTTCCATGGTGAGGACATGATGGAGGAATTAAACATACTTAGTCCAATACAATCTTTAAATTAATCACGGAAGATTTACAGAGTCTCAAAAGACAAGGAAAATTATTCTGGCCACAACCAATAATGATACAGGCCCTCATTACAACCTTGGAGGAGGACCATGGTGCTATTAGCACCATGGTCCATGCCGCTAAGGTTACGATTCCGCCATGGTGGATGGCGGAATTACCGCCCCATTCCAAGGTGAGTGGGGCGGTAATTCCCCATTCACCATTTGCCCTTCCCCATTCCCATTTTTGCCCCCATAGGGCATAATGGGAATGGGGAAGGCACTAATTACGGCACCGTAAATTACGGTGCCGTAATTAGCTCCAAAGTCCCTTTGCGGGTTGGATTTTTAACGCCTGCTCAAAGCAGGCGTTAAACACCAACCTGCAAAGGGACACTTGAAAAAAAAGGCGTTAAGGATTAACAGCGCCGACGGCGCCGTTAAACCCTTAACGCCTGAGTTGTAATGAGGGCCACAGACTTTGTTGGCCCAAAGACCCCAGTCCATAACTTGGACCCTCTGCAAAGGCCTCAAATCTTGAGTTCGTACACAACCAGGGCCCTCTCTACTCTGCAACCAGAACACAGCCTCGTTTCTCAGGGCTTTTCTGGTTTGTTATGTCTCTGGTCTGTCCACATGAACAATAACAAGATTCCTATGGTCACTAACCAGTTTTCTATGGACAGGATCACAAATCTCGGGAATTTAAAAATGTTTATGCAAATGTCTTTTTCAAAATGGAAGTCCGCCCTTTTATCTTCAGTGTCCTTAGAATGTGTAAGCATTTTCCGAGTGGAGGGACCCTTGAATGCCAATAGGGAACTCCAAATGTTCCCATAGGAAAAGGGTTAGGCTATCTGAAAATGTGTAATATGGGGCCACTTTTCAAAATTATTTCCAGGGCCCCTTTTGGTTCCCAGTTCACCCATGATTCCAGGGCCCATCATAGTAACAGTCGTAACTGGACCAGCCCTATATATAGGTTGCTGTTCATTATTCTCCAACCCAGCCACAGGTCCCATATCACAGCCGATTCAATAAGTTGGTTTCAGAAAAACAGGCATATTGGGGAGTGTCCATGGAACCACCCACTCCCTTTGACAGGCAATATCAATGGACAACACTTCCGTCTGACAAGCCATATCAGACCTGTCTAATGGACGCTCTGGTATGATATCGTCAAAAGACTACCCATAATTGGAGGTCCATCATGTTATTACATTTGATAAGATCAGAAATTATTCTTTCTTTAATAGCCCACCATATTTTGGGATTCACATGGTCTTGAACAGATCCATTAACATCCACACACAACTGGAAGGACATCCCATTAACCAGATTCTCCATGGTCTTCCTAGGAAACTAGGTCACAAGAGTTGATCGAAATACCAGCAGCCGGGGGAGTCGATCAAAAATACAAACAGGCAAAGAGACATCTTCTAGATGTACATTTTCCAAGCTTTGTCAATGGTCATTGCAGAAGTACTTAAACTAAAGCAAAATCGGTGCACCAAGACACAGTAAAGGAAATTAAAGAAATTGGACATTTTGGGTCCCAACGATGTTATATCAGCAGTCTGCCATAACCTGCCCAAAACAGCCTGGCTATTCACAAGTAAATGTAAGTACCTCCTTCTATATTTCGGTGCACCCAGAGAGTTCCACAGTCTCTCCACGTACGCCACCTAATAACGTTCCAAGTTAACAAAATGCCAATCTACGTGGCAATCTTCCACCGCGCTGCCAGCCTGCATACAGACCATAAGCATGGTGTAGGAAGAAAACTTTTCCTTAAGGCAAGGTACACCACCATCGCTCTCCACCACCTGGCGTTGCCAGGTCGTGACCAAGAGACAGCACCCTGCTGCTCACAGCTGGCGGCTAGGCAACCACAAAACGAACCTACAATGCTTCTGCAGTGCTCCTGGCCCCTGCTCCAGACCACCAGCTCTCCCGGGACCCCGGACTCGAGCGATGCTCCACCACACTAGAGGAAAGGACCGAAGGCCGTAGAATACCCCATCAAGCCGCTTCCGACAGGTGCCCTAGGTTGTACATCAAGTCGCGAAGCCTGAAGTCATGAAACCTGCTACTGTGAGTGTGCCGGGACGAATAAGAAGAAACTTCCCGCCCACTTTGACCACTGGATCAATATAGACCTTCACAAGCAATCGTTTTAGTGCTGCTGTCTGTGGGTAGGGTGCTGCATGCATACACGCTGTCCCCAAGACTGCTGCTTGCATAGGTCCCAGCCTGGCTAGGCTGCTGCCTGCCTAGGTCTATATCTGCCTCACGCTGCTGCTTGCCTGGGCAACTGCCTGCATAGGTTGCTGCTGCCTAGGCCGCTGCTGCTTGAATAGGCCGCTGTTTTAATAGGCCACTGCTGTTTAGGCTGCTGCTGCCAAGGACGCTACTGCTGCTTGATTAAGCCACTGCCTGCATAGGCTGATGCTGCCTATGCCACTGCTGCTGCTTGAATAGGCCGCTGTCTGCATAGGTCTCCATCTGCCTAGGCTACTGCTTGCCTAAGCCACTGACTGCATAGGCTGCTGCTTGAATAGGGCGCTGCTTGCATAGGCTGCTCTGCTGCTGTTACCTAGGCCCCTGCTTGAATAGGCTCCTGCTTGAATAGGCCGCTGCCTGCATAGGTCTCCATCTACATAGGCTGCTGCTTGCCTAGGCTACTGACTGAACAGGCTGCTGCTTGAATAGGCCACTGCCTGCATAGGCTGATGCTGCCTAGGTCACTGAAGCTGCTTGAATAGGCCGCTGCCTACATAGGTCTCCATCTGCCTAGGCTGCTGCCTGCCTAGGCCACTGACTGCATACACTGCTGCTTGAATAGACTGCTGCCTGCCTATGCCTTTTCTCAATTTAGGACCATGTGACTTTGTGAGCCACAAAGTGAAATGCCCACGGCCCAAGTGGAATCTGCAAGGCATGATGGGATGGGTGGATCAGGGTATTTCCCATGAAGCACCTACTATACATGTGAGTGAATGTTCTAGTAATGAGGGTAAGGTCATGAAAGATAGAACCAACAACACAGGGGCAGGCGGGATGAGGTAGAGCAGAGGGGGGAGCCAAGATAGAACCAATAACACGAGAGGGGGGATGAGGTAGAGCAGAACGAGGAGCCAAGATAGAACCAACAACACGAGAGGCGGGATGAGGTAGAGCAGAAGGAGGAGCCAAGATAGAACCAACAACACGAGAGGCAGGATGAGGTAGAGCAGAAGGAGGATCCAAGATAGAACCAACAACACGAGAGGCGGGATGAGGTAGAGCAGAAGGAGGAGCCAAGATAGAACCAATAACACGAGGGGTGGGATGAGGTAGAGCAGAGGGGGGAGCCAAGATAGAACCAATAACACGAGGGGCGGGATGAGGTAGAGCAGAAGGGGGAGCCAAGATAGAACCAACAACACGAGAGGCGGGATGAGGTAGAGCAGAAGGATGAGCCAAGATAGAACCAACAACACGAGAGGCGGGATGAGGTAGAGCAGAAGGATGAGCCAAGATAGAACCAATAACAAGAGGGGCGGGATGAGGTAGAGCAGAGGGGGGAGCCAAGATAGAACCAATAACAAGAGGGGCGGGATGAGGTAGAGCAGAGGGGGGAGCCAAGATAGAACCAATAACACGAGAGGCTGGATGAGGTAGAGCAGAGGGGGGATCCAGGATAGAACTAACAACACAAGAGGCGGGATGAGGTAGAGCAGAAGGAGGAGCCAAGATAGAACCAATAAACGAGGGGCGGGATGAGGTAGAGCAGAGGGGGGAGCCAAGATGGAACCAATAACACGACAGGCGGGATGAGGTAGAGCAGAGGGGGGATCCAGGATAGAACCAACAACACGAGAGGCGGGATGAGGTAGAGCAGAAGGAGGAGCCAAGATAGAACCAATAACACGAGGGGCGGGATGAGGTTGAGCAGAGAGGGGATCCAGGATAGAACCAACAACACGAGAGGCGGGATGAGGTAGAGCAGAAGGATGAGCCAAGATAGAACCAATAACACGAGAGGCGGGATGAGGTAGAGCAGAAGGATGAGCCAAGATAGAACCAATAACAAGAGGGGCGGGATGAGGTAGAGCAGAGGGGGGAGCCAAGATAGAACCAATAACACGAGAGGCGGGATGAGGTAGAGCAGAGGGGGGATCCAGGATAGAACTAACAACACAAGAGGCGGGATGAGGTAGAGCAGAAGGAGGAGTCAAGATAGAACCAATAACACGAGGGGTGGGATGAGGTAGAGCAGAGGGGGGAGCCAAGATGGAACCAATAACACGACAGGCGGGATGAGGTAGAGCAGAGGGGGGATCCAGGATAGAACCAACAAAACGAGAGGCGGGATGAGGTAGAGCAGAAGGAGGAGCCAAGATAGAACCAATAACACGAGGGGCGGGATGAGGTTGAGCAGAGAGGGGATCCAGGATAGAACCAACAACACGAGAGGCAGGATGAGGTAGAGCAGAAGGAGGAGCCAAGATAGAACCAATAACACGAGAGGTGGGATGAGGTAGAACAGAAGGAGGAGTCAAGATAGAACCAATAACACGAGAGGCGGGGTGAGGTAGAGCAGAACGAGGAGCCAAGATAGAACCAATAACACGAGAGGTGTGGTGAGGTAGAGCAGAAGGAGGAGCCAAGATAGAACCAATAAAACGAGAGGCGGGATGAGGTAGAGCAGAAGGAGGAGCCAAGATAGAACCAATAACCCAAGAGGTGGGATGAGGTAGAGCAGAAGGAGGAGCCAAAATAGAACCAATAACACGAGGGGCGGGATGAGGTAGAGCAGAGGCGGGATCCAGGATAGAACCAACAACACGAGAGGCAGGATGAGGTAGAGCAGAGGGGGGAGCCAAGATGGAACCAACAAAAAGAGAGGCGGGAGGAGGTAGAGCAGAGGGGGGAGCCTGGATAGAGCCAACAGCACGAGGGGCGGGATGAGGTAGAGCAGAGGGGGAGACAGGATAGAACCAACAACACGAGAGGCTGGATGAGGTAGAGCAGAGGGAGGAGCCAATATGGAACCAACAACATGATAGGTGGGAGGAGGTAAGGGGGGAGTCAGGATAGAACCAACAACACGAGAGGTGGGATGAGGTAGAGCAGAAGGAGGAGCCAAGATAGAACCAATAACACGAGAGGCGGGATGAGGTAGAGCAGAAGGAGGAGCCAAGATAGAACCAATAACACGAGAGGCTGGATGAGGTAGAGAAGAGGGGGGAGCCAGGATAGAACCAACAACACTAGAGGCAGGATGAGGTAGAGCAGAGGGGGGAGCCAAGATAGAACCAACAAAAAGAGAGGCGGGATGAGGTAGAGCAGAGGGGGGAGCCAGGATAGAACCAAAAGCAGGAGGGGCGGGATGAGATAGAGCATAGGGGGAGGGAGACAGGATAGAACCAACAACACAAGAGGCGGGATGAGGTAGAGCAGAGGGAGGAGCCAAGATAGAACCAATAACACGAGGGGCAGGTGGGATGAGGTAGAGCAGAGGGAGGACCCAAAATAGAACCAACAACACGAGAGGCAGGATGAGGTAGAGCAGAGGGGGGAGCCGGGATAGAACCGACAACACGAGAGGCAGGATGAGGTAGAGCAGGGGGGGGGCAAGATAGAACCAACAACAAGAGAGGCGTGATGAGGTCAAGCAGAGGGGGGAGCCAGGATAGAACCAACAACACAAGAGGCGGGATGAGGTAGAGCAGAGGGGGGAGTCAGGATATAACAACATGAGAGGCAGGATGAGGTCTAGCAGAGGGGGGAGCCAAGATAGAACCAACAACAAGAGAGGCGGGATGAGGTAGGGCAGAGGGGGGAGCCAGTATAGAACTGACAACACGAGAGGCAGAATGAGGTAGAGCAGAGGGGGGAGCCAAGATAGAACCAACAACACGAGAGGTGTGGTGAGGTAGAGCAGAAGGAGGAGCCAAGATAGAACCAATAAAACGAGAGGCGGGATGAGGTAGAGCAGAAGGAGGAGCCAAGATAGAACCAATAACCCAAGAGGTGGGATGAGGTAGAGCAGAAGGAGGAGCCAAAATAGAACCAATAACACGAGGGGCGGGATGAGGTAGAGCAGAGGCGGGATCCAGGATAGAACCAACAACACGAGAGGCAGGATGAGGTAGAGCAGAGGGGGGAGCCAAGATGGAACCAACAAAAAGAGAGGCGGGAGGAGGTAGAGCAGAGGGGGGAGCCTGGATAGAGCCAAAAGCACGAGGGGCGGGATGAGGTAGAGCAGAGGGGGAGACAGGATAGAACCAACAACACGAGAGGCTGGATGAGGTAGAGCAGAGAAAGGAGCCAATATGGAACCAACAACATGATAGGTGGGAGGAGGTAAGGGGGGAGTCAGGATAGAACCAACAACACGAGAGGTGGGATGAGGTAGAGCAGAAGGAGGAGCCAAGATAGAACCAATAACACGAGAGGCGGGATGAGGTAGAGCAGAAGGAGGAGCCAAGATAGAACCAATAACACGAGAGGCTGGATGAGGTAGAGAAGAGGGGGGAGCCAGGATAGAACCAACAACACTAGAGGCAGGATGAGGTAGAGCAGAGGGGGGAGCCAAGAAAGAACCAACAAAAAGAGAGGCGGGATGAGGTAGAGCAGAGGGGGGAGCCAGGATAGAACCAAAAGCAGGAGGGGCAGGATGAGATAGAGCATAGGGGGAGGGAGACAGGATAGAACCAACAACACAAGAGGCGGGATGAGGTAGAGCAGAGGGAGGAGCCAAGATAGAACCAATAACACGAGGGGCAGGTGGGATGAGGTAGAGCAGAGGGAGGACCCAAAATAGAACCAACAACACGAGAGGCAGGATGAGGTAGAGCAGAGGGGGGAGCCGGGATAGAACCGACAACACGAGAGGCAGGATGAGGTAGAGCAGAGGGGGGGGGCAAGATAGAACCAACAACAAGAGAGGCGTGATGAGGTCAAGCAGAGGGGGGAGCCAGGATAGAACCAACAACACAAGAGGCGGGATGAGGTAGAGCAGAGGGGGGAGTCAGGATATAACAACATGAGAGGCAGGATGAGGTCTAGCAGAGGGGGGAGCCAAGATAGAACCAACAACAAGAGAGGCGGGATGAGGTAGGGCAGAGGGGGGAGCCAGTATAGAACTGACAACACGAGAGGCAGAATGAGGTAGAGCAGAGGGGGGAGCCAAGATAGAACCAACAACAAGAGAGGCGTGATGAGGTAGAGCAGAGGGGAGACAGGATAGAACCAACAACACAAGAGGCGGGATGAGGTAGAGCAGAGGGGGGACTCAGGATATAACAACATGAGAGGCAGGATGAGGTGGAGCAGAGGGGGGAGCCAAGATAGAACCAACAACAAGAGAGGCGGGATGAGGTAGGGCAGAGGGGGGAGCCAAGATAGAACCAACAACAAGAGAGGTGGGATGAGGTAGAGCAGAGGGGGTGCCAGGAAAGAACCAACAACACGAGAGGCGCGATGAGGTAGAGCAGAAGGAGTAGCCAAGATAGAACCAATAACACGAGAGGCGGGATGAGGTAGAGCAGAAGGAGGAGCCAAGATAGAACCAATAACCCAAGAGGTGGGATGAGGTAGAGCAGAAGGAGGAGCCAAAATAGAACCAATAACACGAGGGGCGGGATGAGGTAGAGCAGAGGCGGGATCCAGGATAGAACCAACAACACGAGAGGCAGGATGAGGTAGAGCAGAGGGGGGAGCCAAGATGGAACCAACAAAAAGAGAGGCGGGAGGAGGTAGAGCAGAGGGGGGAGCCAGGATAGAACCAAAAGCACGAGGGGCGGGATGAGGTAGAGCAGAGGGGGAGACAGGATAGAACCAACAACACGAGAGGCTGGATGAGGTAGAGCAGAGGGAGGAGCCAAGATGGAACCAACAACATGATAGGTGGGAGGAGGTAAGGGGGGAGTCAGGATAGAACCAACAACACGAGAGGTGGGATGAGGTAGAGCAGAAGGAGGAGCCAAGATAGAACCAATAACACGAGAGGCGGGATGAGGTAGAGCAGAAGGAGGAGCCAAGATAGAACCAATAACACGAGAGGCTGGATGAGGTAGAGAAGAGGGGGTACCAGGATAGAACCAACAACACGAGAGGCAGGATGAGGTAGAGCAGAGGGGGGAGCCAAGATAGAACCAACAAAAAGAGAGGCGGGATGAGGTAGAGCAGAGGGGGGAGCCAGGATAGAACCAAAAGCAGGAGGGGCGGGATGAGATAGAGCATAGGGGGAGGGAGACAGGATAGAACCAACAACACAAGAGGCGGGATGAGGTAGAGCAGAGGGAGGAGCCAAGATAGAACCAATAACACGAGGGGCAGGTGGGATGAGGTAGAGCAGAGGGAGGAGCCAAGATAGAAGCAGTAACACGAGGGGCGGGATGAGGTAGAGAAGTGGGAGGACCCAAAATAGAACCAACAACACGAGAGGCAGGATGAGGTAGAGCAGAGGGGGGGGGGGCAAGATAGAACCAACAACAAGAGAGGCGGGAGGAGGTAGAGCAGAGGGGGGAGCCAGGATAGAACCAACAACACGAGAGGTGGGATGAGGTAGAGCAGAAGGAGGAGCCAAGATAGAACCAATAACACGAGAGGCAGGATGAGGTAGAGCAGAAGGAGGAGCCAAGATAGAACCAATAACACGAGAGGCTGGATGAGGTAGAGAAGAGGGGGTACCAGGATAGAACCAACAACACGAGAGGCAGGATGAGGTAGAGCAGAGGGGGGAGCCAAGATAGAACCAACAAAAAGAGAGGCGGGCTGAGGTAGAGCAGAGGGGGGAGCCAGGATAGAACCAAAAGCAGGAGGGGCGGGATGAGATAGAGCATAGGGGGAGGGAGACAGGATAGAACCAACAACACAAGAGGCGGGATGAGGTAGAGCAGAGGGAGGAGCCAAGATAGAACCAATAACACGAGGGGCAGGTGGGATGAGTTAGAGCAGAGGGAGGAGACAAGATAGAACCAATAACACGAGGGGCAGGTGGGATGAGGTAGAGCAGAGGGGGGAGCCGGGATAGAACCAAAAGCAGGAGGGGCGGGATGAGGTAGAGCATAGGGGGAGGGAGACAGGATAGAACCAACAACACAAGAGGCGGGATGAGGTAGAGCAGAGGGGGGAGCCAGGATAGAACCGACAACACGAGAGGCAGGATGAGGTAGAGCAGAGGGGGTGGGGCAAGATAGAACCAACAACAAGAGAGGCGTGATGAGGTCAAGCAGGGGGGGGAGCCAGGATAGAACCAACAACACAAGAGGCGGGATGAGGTAGAGCAGAGGGGGGAGTCTGGATATAACAACATGAGAGGCAGGATGAGGAAGAGCAGAGGGGGGAGCCAAGATAGAACCAACAACAAGAGAGGCGTGATGAGGTAGGGCAGAGGGGGGAGCCAGGATAGAACCGACAACACGAGAGGCAGGATGAGGTAGAGCAGAGGGGGGAGCCAAGATAGAACCAACAACAAGAGAGGCGTGATGGGGTAGAGCAGAGGGGAGACAGGATAGAACCAACAACACAAGAGGCGGGATCAGGTAGAGCAGAGGGGGGAGGCAGGATATAACAACATGAGAGTCAGGATGAGGTAGAGCAGAGGGGGGAGCCAAGATAGAACCAACAACAAGAGAGGCGGGATGAGGTAGGGCAGAGGGAGGAGCCAAGATAGAACCAACAACAAGAGAGGTGGGATGAGGTAGAGCAGAGGGGGCGCCAGGAAAGAACCAACAACACGAGAGGCGGGATGAGGTAGAGAAGAGGGGGGAACACCAAGAAAGAACCAACAACAAGAGAGGCTGGATGAGGTAGAGCAGAGGCGGGAGCCAGGATAGAACCAAAAGAACGAGGGGCGGGATGAGGTAGAGCAGAGGGTGAGACAGGATACCACCAACAGCACGAGAGGCAGGATGAGGTAGAGCAGAGGGAGGAGCCAAGATGGAACCAACAACACGAGAGGTGGGATGAGGTAAGGGGGGAGCCAGGATAGAACCAACAACATGAGAGGCGGGATGAGGTAGAGCAGAGGGAGGAGCCAAGATAGAACCAATAACACGAGGGGCGGGCAGGATGAGGTAGAGTAGAGGGAGGAGCCAAGATAGAACCAATAACACGAGGGATGTGATGAGGTAGAGCAGTGGGAGGAGCAAAGATAGAACCAACAACACGAGAGGTGGAATGAGGTAGAGCAGAGGGAGGAGCCAAGATAGAACCATCAACAAGTGAGGCGGGATGAGGTAGAGCAGAGGTTCGAGCCAGGATACAACCAACAACACGAGAGGCAGGATGAGGAAGAGCAGAGTGAGAAGCCAGGATAGAGCCAAAAGCACAAGGGGCGGGATGAGGTAGAGCAGAGGGGGAGACAGGATAGAACCAACAACACGAGAGGCGGGATGAGGTTGAACAGAGGGGGGAGCAAAGATAGAACCAACAACAAGAGAGGCGGGATGAGGTAGAGCAGAGGGGGGAGCTAAGATAGAACCAAAAACAAGAGAGGCAGGATGAGGTGGAGCAGAGAGGGGAGCCAGGATACAACCAACAACACGAGAGGCGGGATGAGGTAGAGCAGAGGGGTGTGCCACAATAGAACCAACAACAAGAGAGTCGGGATGAGGTAGAGCAGAGGGGGGGGAGCCAAGATAGAACCAACAACACGAGATGCAGGATGAAGTAGAGCAGAGGGGGGAACCAGGATAGAACCAAAAGAAAGATGGGCGGGATGAGGTAGAGCAGAGATGGAGACAGTATATAACCAACCGCACGAGAGGCAGGATGAGGTAGAGCAGAGGGGGAGGCAGGATAGAACCAACAACAAGAGAGGCGAGATGAGGTAGAGCAGAGGGAGGAGCCAAGATAGAACCAACAATACGAGAGGCGGGATGAGGTAGAGCAGAGGGGGGAGCCAAGATAGAACCAACAACAAGAGAGGCAGGATGAGGTGGAGCAGAGAGGGGAGCCAGGATACAGCCAACAACACGAGAGGCAGGATGAGGTAGAGCAGAGGGGGGAGCCAGGATAGAACCAACAACAAGAGAGTCGGGATGAGGTAGAGCAGAGGGGGGAGCCAAGATAGAACCAACAACAAAAGAGGCGGAATGAGGTAGAGCAGAGGGGGGAGCCAAGATAGAACCAACAATACGAGAGGTGGAGAGGCAGGATGAGGTAGAGCAGAGGCGGGAGCCAAGGCAGAACCAACAACAGGAGAGGCGGGATGAGGTAGAGCAGAGCGGGGAGCCAAGATCGAAATGATGAACGAGATGGCTTGTGGAGAGGTGAGGGGCAGGAAGTGTTGAGAGACACAGGAGGGCGTGGTGTAAGGAACCATATATTAAGGAGAAAGGGGTGTTCCAGGTCCCTCCATGCTAAGCAAAGTGCAATGTATGGAAGAAAACGATGTGCTGTACTGTGTTGAAGGGGCCTTTAAAAGCTACCGATGGGACAAGTCTTGTCAACAGATACCATGGATACGATTTCACAAAAGGCTGCCCAGTGTGCATTCAAGACTTCAAACACTGGGGTCAATGTTTCAGGAAAGGTTGGCCTGTCTTGAACATATCATTCAAAATATTGTTCTTAAGACGGGTCTATTTTTCAGAGCTCTTGAAAGTCCAGCAGTACCCAGATCAAGAATATAGAAGCACGGGGCATGTAACCACGATAACCGACTGGCTCTCGCATGCTCCAGGTTTAAAATCTCAAGAGTGAGGTTGTAAACGCATGTGTCCAACACAACACAACCTCAACCTCAAAAAGCCGAAATGCATCGGGCACGCTTGCCAGCTGCATTGCCAGTATGAAGTTGCTGATGCCCACCAAAGTGGGCACAATCCAAGCGTGACCTGCTCGAATTCTACACAGGTACATGCTACGTGGCAAATGCAACACCTGTGCGAGGACCATCTGTGCAAAGCCGAAGCATGCGTGGGGAAGTTGCATAAAGGAAAAACAGGTACTGGAGAGCGCAAATGCATGCGCTGGCAAACCTCCGACGAGCAGATTGGTGCCGGCCAGTCGGTGCATAGCACCATGTTAGCATTGCTCTCCTCAAATGCCCGCATTGAGTCCTGGTGAGTCGAGTTCTATATGAGGAGGACCGAGGGACAGGCCTGATGTAGCCCATCCATCTGCCTCTAGCCGCGTTTCCCTGCTTCTCTTCGTCGATGGTGAGAGAATGTCGCTTGCATGTAAACCAGGATACATAGAGCGCCCACACAGACCCCATCCTTCACGGACGTTGCGCTGCAAGACCCTGCATCAGTGTGCTGCATATTCGTGAGTGTCTGCAATAAAAATGCTCTCAACCCGTGCCTTCTCTGCTTCCATGCAGCTCAGACACTAGTTCTTAACCGTGTCTCCACCTCACAGACACCAGGTCTGCAGCCCACCTACGCGCTGCAGCTCAGACCACAGGCCTACACACATACACACGCAGACGTGTCTCCACCTCACAGACACCAGGCCTGCAGCCCCCCCCCCTCTGCCTGCCCCCCCACCCCCTCAAACACCAGGCCTCAGCCGTGCCTCCACATCAGACACCAGGCCTGCAGCCCACCCCTTCTCGGCTCTTCCCGCAGCTCACACACAAGGCCCTCGCCCCCTCCGCCTCCCAACGCTTAAATTGTAGGCTTTGCCCCTTTAAACCTTGCCAGCCACTGATTGCACATCCAAGAACTTCGGGATTTGCTCCACCTGCTGCGAATTCCAGAACAGAGGCCAATATCAAATCCACAACCCCCCAGCCTCCCTCCCCCCGGCCACTCCCCGCCCAACCGGCCACTTTTAATCCTCAGAGATTTGACACCAGTAGGAGGGAGGTTTAAGTGGATTACATCAGATTATCACTGTGGGTTGGGATCTCCAAGGAAGCAGTGCATGCTAACTAGGCAGCCAGAAACCAACACAAGGGTATGCTGGGTATCACTTGGACTACCAAGTGTCCCAGGAAGGGCATGCAGGTGCATTCTATCAAGCGTCCCAGCAAGGGCATGCGGGTGCATTCTACCAAGTGTCCCAGCAAGGGTATGCTGGGGCATTCTATCAAGCGTCCCAGCAAGGGCATGCGGGTGCATTCTACCAAGTGTCCCAGCAAGGGCATGCAGGTGCATTCTACCAAGTGTCCCAGCAAGGGCATGCAGGTGCATTCTACCAAGTGTCTCAGCAAGGGTATGCTGGGGCATTCTACCAAGTGTCCCAGCAAGGGCATGCGGGTGCATTCTATCAAGCGTCCCAGCAAGGGTTTGCTGGGGCATTCTACCAAGTGTCCCAGCAAGGGCATGCGGGTGCATTCTACCAAGCGTTCCAGGAAGGGCATGCAGGTGCATTCTACCAATCGTCCCAGGAAGAGCATGCAGGTGCATTCTACCAAGTGTCCCAGGAAGGGCATGCGGGTGCATTCTACCAAGTGTGCCAGCAAGGGTATGCTGGGGCATTCTATCAAGTGTCCCAGCAAGGGTATGCTGGGGCATTCTATCAAGTGTCCCAGCAAGGGCATGCGGGTGCATTCTACCAAGTGTCCCAGGAAGGGCATGCAGGTGCATTCTACCAAGTGTCCCAGGAAGGGCATGCAGGTGCATTCTATCAAGCGTCCCAGCAAGGGCATGCGGGTGCATTCTACCAAGTGTGCCAGCAAGGGTATGCTGGGGCATTCTATCAAGTGTCCCAGCAAGGGCATGCGGGTGCATTCTACCAAGTGTCCCAGCAAGGGCATGCGGGTGCATTCTACCAAGTGTCTCAGCAAGGGCATGCGGGTGCATTCTACCAAGTGTCCCAGCAAGGGCATGCAGGTGCATTCTACCAAGTGTCTCAGCAAGGGCATGCAGGTGCATTCTACCAAGTGTCCCAGCAAGGGCATGCGGGTGCATTCTACCAAGTGTCCCAGGAAGGGCATGCAGGTGCATTCTACCAAGTGTCCCAGGAAGGGTATGTGGGTGCATTGTACTAGGTGTCTCAACAAGGGCATGCAGTGCTTTGTACTAAAGTCACCAACACAAACTATGCGGACGACACCCGAATCCTCCTTCCCATTACAGGCTCCTACGACATGGACTCCAAACTACTTAATGAAATATACCAAACTATTCAGGCGTGGATGTCTATCCACGGCCTCTGTCTTAACAACGATAAAATAGAGCTACTCCTTATCAGATTGCAGCCCTCACTAAAAAAGTTAGACAGCCAATTTAAATCCTTTATCATTGACACTATCGATATTAAAGTCTCCAACGAAGTGAAACCTCTTGGCATATGTCTTGACTCTACCCTCACACTAACAAGACAAGTTAAAGCAACAGCCTCAGCCACGGCCTACACATCTAAACGTATTAATGCTTGTAGAACTTTCCTGTCTCCTGACAGCTGCATCAGCCTGGATAGAGCCTTCATGCTATCTAGACTATTGCAATGCCTTGTATGTAGGTACAAACATATGCAACGCAAATAAACTACAGGTGTTACAAAATAATGCGTTAAGAGCGGCGCTCAACATCCCGAGAGCCAACCACATTTCTTCGGCAAGACGAAACGTCCACGGGCTTCCAGTTCAAGACAGAATAACCTTTCAAAGACTATCACTAACACATAAGTGCCTCTCAAAGTCAGCCCCAAAATGTCTTGTGAACAAATTCACAAGAAATCCATCTAACAGACTGACCCAGTCCACACATGCACACTGTCTAAAGATTCCTAGATTTAAGTTACAAAAAGCGGAGGGCAACAGTTTCCCAGTTCTAGCTGTTAGACTTTGGAACTCTATGCCTTTAGCACTAAAAGCAGGAACGTCCTTCTGGACTTTTAGAAAAAATGTGAAAACCTGGCTCTTTGCACATAAGCGGTAATGGTGCCTCTGACTCACAATTGTATATGTCTGTCTTGAATTGTTTCCTTCTATCTGTACCATTATTGTAATTAATTGTCTTCACTTTCTTGCAACAATTCTGTAATCCATAAGCAATGCGCCCAGGTACACTTGGGTTAGGTGTGCTGTACAAATGAACAAATACAAAAATAAACTGTCTCAGCAAGGGCATGTGGTGCATTGTACTAAACTGTCTCAGCAAGGGCATGTGGTGCATTGTACTAAACTGTCTCAGCAAGGGCATGTGGTGCATTGTACTAAACTGTCTTAGCAAGGGCATGCGGTGCATTGTACTAAACTGTCTCAGCAAGGGCATGTGGTGCATTGTACTAAACTGTCTCAACAAGGGCATGCGGTGCATTGTACTAAACTGTCTCAGCAAGGGAATGCAGTGCATTGTACTAGGTGTCTCAACAAGGGCATGTGGTGCATTGTACTAAACTGTCTTAGCAAGGGCATGCGGTGCATTATACTAAACTGTCTCAGCAAGGGCAAGCGGTGCATTGTACAAAAGTGCCTCAGCAACGGCATGTGGATGCAGTGTACTAAACTGTCTCAGCAAGGGCATGTGGTGCATTGTACTAAACTGTCTCAGCAAGGGCATGTGGTGCATTGTACTAAACTGTCTCAGCAAGGGCATGTGGTGCATTGTACTAAACTGTCTTAGCAAGGGCATGCGGTGCATTGTACTAAACTGTCTCAGCAAGGGCATGTGGTGCATTGTACTAAACTGTCTTAGCAAGGGCATGCGGTGCATTATACTAAACTTTCTCAGCAAGGGCAAGCGGTGCATTGTACAAAAGTGCCTCAGCAACGGCATGTGGATGCAGTGTACTAAACTGTCTCAGCAAGGGCATGTGTTGCATTGTACTAAACTGTCTCAGCAAGGGCATGTGGTGCATTGTGCTAAACTGTCTCAGCAAGGGCATGTGGTGCATTGTACTAAACTGTCTTAACAAGGGCATGCGGTGCATTGTACTAAACTGTCTCAGCAAGGGCATGTGGTGCATTGTACTAAACTGTCTCAACAAGGGCATGCGGTGCATTGTACTAAACTGTCTCAGCAAGGGAATGCAGTGCATTGTACTAGGTGTCTCAACAAGGGCATGCAGTGCATTATACTAAACTGTCTCAGCAAGGGCAAGCGGTGCATTGTACAAAAGTGCCTCAGCAATGGCATGTGGATGCAGTGTACTAAAGTGTCTCAGCAAGGGCATGCGGATGCAATGTACTAAAGTGTCTCAACCAGGGCATGCAGATGCAGTGTACTAAAGTGTCTCAGCAAGGGCATGCGGATGCAGTGTACTAAAGTGTCTCAGCAAGGGCATGCGGATGCAGTGTACTAAAGTGTCTCAGCAAGGGCATGCAGATGCAGTGTACTAAAGTGTCTCAGCAAGGGCATGCGGCTGCAGTGTACTAAAGCGTCTCGGAAAGGGCATGCAGGTGCAGTGTTCTAAATCGTCTCGGCAAGGGCATGCAGATGCAGTGTACTAAGGTGTCTCAGTCAGGGCATGCAGATGCAGTGTACTAAAGTGTCTCAGCAAGGGCATGCAGATGCAGTGTACTAAAGCATCTCAGCCAGGGCATGCAGTGCATTATACTAAAGGTTCTCAGCAATGGCATGAAGCTGCAGTGTACTAAAGTGTCTCAGCAAGGGCATGCAGATGCAGTGTACTAAAGCGTCTCGAAAAGGGCATGCGGGTGCAGTGTTCTAAAGCGTCTCAGTCAGGGCATGCAGATGCAGTATACTAAAGTGTCTCAGCAAGGGCATGCGGATGCAGTGTACTAAGGTGTCTCAGTCAGGGCATGCAGATGCAGTATACTAAAGTGTCTCAGCAAGGGCATGCGGATGCAGTGTACTAAAGCGTCTCAGCAAGGGCATGTGGGTGCAATGTTCTAAAGCGTCTCGGCAAGGGCATGCGGGTGCAGTGTTCTAAAGCTTCTCAGCATTGGCATGCAGATGCAGTGTTCTAAAGCGTCTCAGCAAGGGCATGCAGGTGCAGTGTTCTAAAGCTTCTCGGCAAGGGCATGCGGGTGCAGTGTTCTAAAGCGTCTCAGCAAGGGCATGCGGGTGCAGTGTACTAAAGTGTCTCAGCCAGGGCACGCGGGTGCAGTGTACTAAAGCATCTCAGCCAGGGAATGTGGATGCAGTGTTCTAAAGCGTCTCGGCAAGGGCATGCAGATGCAGTGTACTAAGGTGTCTCAGTCAGGGCATGCAGATGCAGTATACTAAAGTGTCTCAGCAAGGGCATGTGGGTGCAATGTTCTAAAGCGTCTCGGCAAGGGCATGCGGGTGCAGTGTTCTAAAGCTTCTCAACAAGGGCATGCAGGTGCAGTATACAAAAGTGTCTCAGCAAGGGCATGCAGATGCAGTGTACTAAAGCGTCTCGGCAAGGGCATGCGGGTGCAGTGTTCTAAAGCGTCTCAGCAAGGGCATGCGGGTGCAGTGTACTAAAGTGTCTCAGCCAGGGCACGCGGGTGCAGTGTACTAAAGCATCTCAGCCAGGGCACGCGGGTGCAGTGTACTAAAGCATCTCAGTCAGGGCATGCAGATGCAGTGTACTAAGGTGTCTCAGCAAGGGCATGCAGATGCAGTATACTAAAGGTTCTCAGCAAGGGCATGCAGGTGCAGTGTACTAAAGGTTCTCAGCAAGGGCATGCAGGTGCAGTGTACTAAAGGTTCTCAGCAAGGGCATGCAGGTGCATTGTACTAAAGCATCTCAGCCAGGGAATGCAGATACAACGTACTTAAGTGGCTCAGCAAGAGCATGGACTGCTTTTTTTTTTTTTGGTTTCGGCATCTGTGGAGCGATTGTTTTTCCGGGTTCCAAATCCGTCCAGTTCCAGCTCTGTGTGTTCACTTTTATGCAGGATATAGCCTGGGAGGAATAATGCCAGGCTTCCGGTCGCAAATGTATTCTTGTTACTTTGTAACACCTGCTGAAGTGGCAAGGTTACAAGCTGGGAGCATTAGCAGAGTGGTGTATGGAGTTACAGAAGAGGTTGCATGCCGGGAGCGGGGTGCATTAGCAGAGCAGTGTATGGAGTTACAGAGGAGGTTGCATGCTGGGAGCGGGGAGCATTAGCAGAGTGGTGTATGGAGTTACAGAGGAGGTTGCATGCTGGGAGCGGGGTGCATTAGAAGATCAGTGTATAGAGTCACAGAGGAGGTTGCTTGCAGGGAGCAGGGTGCATTAGCAGAGTGGTGTATGGAGTTACAGAGGAGGTTGCATGCTGGCATTAGAAGATCAGTGTATAGAGTCACAGAGGAGGTTGCATGCAGGGAGCAGGGTGCATTAGCAGAGCAGTGTATGGAGTCACAGAGGAGGTTGCATGCCAAGAGCGGGGTGCATTAGAAGATATGTGTATGGAGTCACAGAAGAGGTTGCATCCTGGGAGCATTAGCAGAGTGGTGTATGGAGTTACAGAAGAGGTTGCATGCTGGGAGCGGGGTGCATTAGAAGATCAGTGTATGGAGTTACAGAGGAGGTTGCATGCAGGGAGCAGGGTGCATTAGCAGAGCAGTGTATTGAGTCACAGAGGAGGTTGCATGCAGGGAGCAGGGTGCATTAGCAGAGTGGTGTATGGAGTTACAGAGGAGGTTGCATGCTGGGAGCGGGGTGCATTAGAAGATCAGTGTATAGAGTCACAGAGGAGGTTGCATGCAGGGAGCAGGGTGCATTAGCAGAGCAGTGTATGGAGTCACAGAGGAGGTTGCATGCCAAGAGCGGGGTGCATTAGAAGATATGTGTATGGAGTTACAGAAGAGGTTGCATCCTGGGAGCATTAGCAGAGTGGTGTATGGAGTTACAGAAGAGGTTGCATGCCGGGAGCGGGGTGCATTAGCAGAGCAGTGTATGGAGTTACAGAGGAAGTTGCATGCTGGGAGCGGGGAGCATTAGCAGAGTGGTGTATGGAGTTACAGAGGAGGTTGCATGCTGGGAGCGGGGTGCATTAGAAGATCAATGTATAGAGTCACAGAGGAGGTTGCATGCAGGGAGCAGGGTGCATTAGCAGAGCAGTGTATGGAGTCACAGAGGAGGTAGCATGCCAAGAGCGGGGTGCATTAGAAGATATGTGTATGGAGTCACAGAAGAGGTTGCATCCTGGGAGCATTAGCAGAGTGGTGTATGGAGTCACAGAGGAGGTTGCATGCTGGGAGCAGGGTGCATTAGCAGAGCAGTGTATGTTATCACACAGGAGGTTGCAAGCCGAGAGCGGGGTGCATTAGCAGAGCAGTGTATGGAGTCACAGAGGAGGTTGCATGCAGGGAGCAAGGTGCATTAGCAGAGCAGTGTATGGAGTCACAGAGCAGGTTGCTGCAAGGAGCAGGGTGCATTAGCAGAGCAGTGTATGGAGTCACTGAGGAGGTTGCATGTTGGGTGCGGGGTGGGGAATCACAGAGGATGCTGGGAGCGGGGTGCATTAGCAGAGCGCTGTATGGTATCACAGAGGATGCTGGGAGCGGGGCGCATTAGCAGAGCAGTGTATGGAATCACAGAGGATGCTGGGAGCGGGGTGCATTAGCAGAGCAGTGTATGGAATCACAGAGGATGCTGGGAGCCGGGTGCATTATCAGAGCAGTGTATGGAATCAAAGAGGAGGTTGCATGCTGGGAGGGTGGTGCATTAGCAGAGCAGTGTATGCAATTACAGAGGATGCTGGGAGCGGGGTGCATTAGCAGAGCAGTGTATGGAATCACAGACAGAGGATGCTGGGAGCCGGGTGCATTAGCAGAGCAGTGTATGGCATCTCATAGGATGCTGGGAGTGGTGTGCATTAGCAGAGCACTGTATGGAATCAAAGAGGATGCTGGGAGCGGCGTGCATTAGCAGAGCAGTGTATGGAATCACAGAGGATGCTGGGAGTGTGGCGCATTAGCAGAGCAGTGTATGGAATCACATAGGATGCTGGGAGTGTGGCGCATTAGCAGAGCAGTGTATGGAATCACAGAGGATGCTGGGAGTGGGGCGCATTAGCAGAGCAGTGTATGGAATCACAGAGGATGTTGGGAGCGGGGCGCATTAGCAGAGCAGTGTATGGAATCACAGAGGATGCTGGGAGCGGGGCGCATTAGCAGAGCAGTGTATGGAATCACAGAGGGTGCTGGGAGCGGGACGCATTAGCAGAGCAGTGTATGGATTCACAGAGGATGCTGGAAGCGGGGTGCATTATCAGAGCAGTGTATAGAATCTCAGAGGAGGTTGCATGCTGGGAGGGTGGTGCATTAGCAGAGCAGTGTATGCAATTACAGAGGATGCTGGGAGCGGGGTGCATTCGCAGAGCAGTGTATGGAATCACAGACAGAGGATGCTGGGAGCCGGTGCATTAGCAGAGCAGTGTATGGCAGCTCAGAGGATGCTGGCAGCGGGGTACATTAGCAGAGCACTGTAGGGTATCACAGAGGATGCTGGGAGAGGGGCACATTAGCAGAGCAGTGTATGGAATCACAGAAGATGCTGGGAACGGGGTGCATTAGCAGAGCAGTGTATGGACTCAAAGAGGATACTGGGAGTGTGGTGCATTAGCAGAGTAGTGCATGTAATCACAGAGGATTCTAGGAGTGGGGTGCATTAGCAGAGCAGTGTATGGAATCTCAGAGGATGCTGGGAGCGGGGTGCATTATCAGAGCAGTGTATGGAATCTCAGAGGAGGTTGCATGCTGGGAGGGTGGTGCATTAGCAGAGCAGTGTATGCAATTACAGAGGATGCTGGGAGCGGGGTGCATTAGCAGAGCAGTGTATGGAATCACAGACAGAGGATGCTGGGAGCCAGGTACATTAGCAGAGCACTGTAGGGTATCACAGAGGATGCTGGGAGCGGGGCGCATTAGCAGAGCAGTGTATGGAATCACAGAAGATGCTGGGAACGGGGTGCATTAGCAGAGCAGTGTATGGACTCAAAGAGAATGCTGGGAGTGTGGTGCATTAGCAGAGTAGTGCATGTACAGAGGATTCTAGGGGTGGGGTGCATTAGCTGAGCAGTGTATGGACTCAACGAGGATGCTGGGAGTGTGGTACATTAGCAGAGCAGTGCATGTAATCACAGAGGATTCTAGGAGTGGGGTGCATTAGCAGAGCAGTGTATGGAATCCCAGAGGATGCTGGGAGCGGGGTGCATTAGCAGAACAGTGTATGGAATCCCAGAGGATGCTGGGAGCGGGTGCATTGGCATAGGAGGAATACATTTAGCTGGCCATAGAATTATATGATCAAAGGCATATTTTGGGTGTTGTCCCTGTCTATGCCCCATTTTGTTCACACCCACAAACTGGCTCACCACTCGTTCTCTTCTTTGGGCTATTGTACAGGCACCCCTCCTGTGAATGCCTCTGCCGTCTGTAAATGTGATATTATTAGTCATGTTTTACGGAAATTCCCAGCCCCGTTCTTAAAATAAATACAAAGAAATGTGTGTGGCTGCGTCGAACCTGTAACTAGTTACAGTTGGCATGCAAGCCACATGCAAAGAAAATAAATTGTCCACAGTCACACTGTGTGTCAGCGGCTTATGAAACAGTGCGTAATGGATCCAGTCCCAGCCTTGTAAATACCAGGACCCACACAGAGCCAAAAGCCTACACAAATCCCTTACCCCTCCTCTTGAAATCCCAGACAAGCCCAGGAGTCCTGCACGTGGAATTCACAACTCACCCCGGACTGGTGAGCCAGCAGGGGGCGGGGCCTGCTCCACTGAATGAGCAAATCCAGGAGCATTGAGCGATGACGGCGGGGGAAGAGGGGGGTGTAGCGAGCCCCACATCAATAGGGCGGTGAGACTGAAAGATTGGTGCCCTCTTAGGGGCGGGTGAGGAGCTCTTATGAGACTCATGTTTAAAGAGTCAATGACTCACACCCACATAAAGAGGCGAGCGTCACTGCCACCAGGAGCAGATTAACAGCATGGACGTCAGTCGGCGTGGGGGTGCACGAAGAACACGCGAGGGGAAGAGTGGAGGGCGGGGGCAGATTTAGAAAGCCAGGCATCTGCTTACACAACCAGTGTTCTCAATTGACACGGGATTTACAGGAATGTGTCCTTTACACGCGGAACTGGGAAGACTGCTGTGCTGCATGGAGGGTGTACAGAGCAGCAGTGGTGGTGAGCAACATGGCTCTCCAGATGTTTTGGCCTACAACTCCCATCAGCCCCAGTCAGTATAGTCAATACTGACTGGAGCTGATGGGAGTTGTCAATGGCATTGACTATACTGACTGGGGCTGATGGGAGTTTTAGGCCAAAACATCCAGAGGGCCACAGGATTTTCACCACTGATATGAAGTAAAGCCCATCATGCCCCGCCTTTGCATTCTGGGACATAGTTTTGCTTTATGAATTAAAAATATATTAATGCTTACAACCCAACTCCAGATGTGCGGCACGATTCACAACCAACCTCTAGATGCCAAGATTCACTACCCTCCTCTAGATGTGCGCCAAGATTCACAACCCTCCACCAGATGTGCGCCACGATTCACAACCCACCTCTAGATGTGCGCCAAGATTCACAACCCTCCCCCAGATGTGCGCCATGATTCACAACCCACCTCTAGATGTGCGCCACGATTCACAACCCTCCCCCAGATGTGCGCCACGATTCACAACCCACCTCTAGATGTGCGCCACGATTCACAACCCTCCCCCAGATGTGCACCACGATTCACAACCCTCCCCCAGATGTGCGCCACGATTCACAACCCTCCCCTAGATGTGCGCCACGATTCACAACCAACCTCCAGATGTGCACCACGATTCACTACCCTCCTATAGATGTGCGCCAAGATTCACTAACCTCCTATAGATGTTCACTAACCTCCTATAGATGTGCGCCAAGATTCACAACCCTCCCCCAGATGTGCGCCACGATTCACAACCCACCTCTAGATGTGCGGCAAGATTCACTACCCTCCTATAGATGTGCGCCAAGATTCACAACCAACCTCTAGATGTGCGCCAATATTCACAACCCAACTCCAGATGTGCGCCAAGATTCACAACCAACCTCTAGGCGTGCGCCAAGATTCACAACCCACCTCCAGATGTGCGCCAAGATTCACTACCCTCCTATAGATGTGCGCCAAGATTCACAACCAACCTCTAGAAGTGCGCCAATATATTCACAACCCAACTCCAGATGTGCGCCAAGATTCACAAACAACCTCTAGATGTGTGCCAAGATTCACAACCCTCCCCCAGATGTGCGCCACGATTCACAACCCACCTCTAGATGTGCGCCAAGATTCACTACCCTCCTATAGATGTGCGTCAAGATTCACAACAACCTCTAGATGTGCGCCAAGATTCACAACCCAACTCCAGATGTGCGCCAAGATTCACAACCCACCTCTAGGTGTGTGCCACGATTCACAACCCACCTCTAGATGTGCACCACGATTCACAGCCCACCTCTAGATGTGCGCCACGATTCACACCCCTCCCCCAGATGTGCGCCACGATTCACAACAATCCCCCATATGTGCGCCAATATTCACAACCAACCTCCAGATGTGTGCCAAGATTCACAACCAACCTCCAGATGTGCGCCAAGATTCACAACCAACCTCTAGATGTGCGCCAAGATTTGCAACCCAACTCCAGATGTGCGCCAAGATTCACAACCAACCTCCAGATGTGCGCCAAGATTCACAACCAACCTCTAGATGTACGCCAAGATTCACTACCCTCCTATAGATGTGCGCCAAGATTCACTACCCTCCTATAGATGTGTGCCACGATTCACAGCCCACCTCTAGATGTGCACCAAGATTCGAAACCCAACTCCAAATGTGTGCCAGGATTCACGACCAACCTCTAGATGTGCGCCAAGATTCACAACCCACCTCTAGATGTGCGCCACGGTTAACAGCCCACCTCTAGATGTGCACCAAGATTCACTACCCTCCTATAGATGTGCACCAAGATTCACAACCCACCTCTAGATGTGCGCCACGATACACAGCCCACCTCTAGATGTGCGCCAATATTCACTACCCTCCTATAGATGTGCGCCAAGATTCACAACCCACCTCTAGATGTGCGCCACGATTCACAGCCGACCTCTAGATGTGCGCCAAGATTCACTACTCTCCTATAGATGCGCGCCAAGATTCACAACCCACCTCTAGATGTGCGGCAAGATTCACTACCCTCCTATAGATGTGCGCCAAAATTCACAACCAACCTCTAGATGTGCGCCAATATTCACAACCCAACTCCAGATGTGCGCCAAGATTCACAACCAACCTCTAGGTGTGCGCCAAGATTCACAACCCACCTCCAGATGTGCGCCAAGATTCACTACCCTCCTATAGATGTGCGCCAAGATTCACAACCAACCTCTAGAAGTGCGCCAATATTCACAACCCAACTCCAGATGTGCACCAAGATTCACAACCAACCTCCAGATGTGCGCCAAGATTCACAAACAACCTCTAGATGTGTGCCAAGATTCACAACCCTCCCCCAGATGTGCGCCACGATTCACAACCCACCTCTAGATGTGCGCCAAGATTCACTACCCTCCTATAGATGTGCGCCAAGATTCACAACAACCTTTAGATGTGCGCCAAGATTCACAACCCAACTCCAGATGTGCGCCAAGATTCACAACCCACCTCTAGGTGTGCGCCACGATTCACAACCCACCTCTAGATGTGCACCACGATTCACAGCCCACCTCTAGATGTGCGCCACGATTCACAACCCTCCCCCAGATGTGCGCCACGATTCACAACAATCCCCCATATATGCGCCAAGATTCACAACCAACCTCCAGATGTGTGCCAAGATTCACAACCAACCTCCAGATGTGCGCCAAGATTCACAACCAACCTCTAGATGTGCGCCAAGATTCGCAACCCAACTCCAGATGTGCGCCAAGATTCACAACCAACCTCCAGATGTGCGCCAAGATTCACAACCAACCTCTAGATGTACGCCAAGATTCACTACCCTCCTATAGATGTGCGCCAAGATTCACTACCCTCCTATAGATGTGCGCCACGATTCACAGCCCACCTCTAGATGTGCACCAAGATTCGAAACCCAACTCCAGATGTGTGCCAGGATTCACAACCAACCTCTAGATGTGCGCCAAGGTTCACAACCCACCTCTAGATGTGCGCCACGATTAACAGCCCACCTCTAGATGTGCACCAAGATTCACTACCCTCCTATAGATGTGCACCAAGATTCACAACCCACCTCTAGATGTGCGCCACGATTCACACAGCCCACCTCTAGATGTGCGCTAATATTCACTACCCTCCTATAGATGTGCGCCAAGATTCACAACCCACGTCTAGATGTGCGCCGCTATTCACAGCCGACCTCTAGATGTGCGCCAAGATTCACTAATCTCCTATAGATGTGCGCCAAGATTCACAACCCACCTCTAGATGTGCGCCACGATTCACAACCCACCTCTAGATGTGCGGCAAGATTCACTACCCTTCTATAGATGTGCGCCAAGATTCACAACCAACCTCTAGGTGTGCGCCAAGATTCACAACCCACCTCCAGATGTGCGCCAAGATTCACTACCCTCCTATAGATGTGCGCCAAGATTCACAACCAACCTCTAGAAGTGCGCCAATATTCACAACCCAACTCCAGATGTGCGCCAAGATTCACAACCAACCTCCAGATGTGCGCCAAGATTCACAAACAACCTCTAGATGTGTGCCAAGATTCACAACCAACCTCTAGAAGTGCGCCAATATTCACAACCCAACTCCAGATGTGCGCCAAAAATTCACAAACAACCTCTAGATGTGTGCCAAGATTCACAACCAACCTCCAGATGTGTGCCAAGATTCACAACCCTCCCCCAGATGTGCGCCACGATTCACAACCCACCTCTAGATGTGCGCCAAGATTCACTACCCTCCTATAGATGTGCGCCAAGATTCACAACAACCTTTAGATGTGCGCCAAGATTCACAACCAACCTCCAGATGTGTGCCAAGATTCACAACCAACCTCCAGATGTGCGCCAAGATTCACAACCAACCTCTAGATGTGCGCCAAGATTCGCAACCCAACTCCAGATGTGCGCCAAGATTCACAACCAACCTCCAGATGTGCGCCAAGATTCACAACCAACCTCTAGATGTACGCCAAGATTCACTACCCTCCTATAGATGTGCACCAAGATTCACTACCCTCCTATAGATGTGCGCCACGATTCACAGCCCACCTCTAGATGTGCACCAAGATTCGAAACCCAACTCCAGATGTGTGCCAGGATTCACAACCAACCTCTAGATGTGCGCCAAGGTTCACAACCCACCTCTAGATGTGCGCCACGATTAACAGCCCACCTCTAGATGTGCACCAAGATTCACTACCCTCCTATAGATGTGCACCAAGATTCACAACCCACCTCTAGATGTGCGCCACGATTCACACAGCCCACCTCTAGATGTGCGCCAATATTCACTACCCTCCTATAGATGTGCGCCAAGATTCACAACCCACGTCTAGATGTGCGCCGCTATTCACAGCCGACCTCTAGATGTGCGCCAAGATTCACTAATCTCCTATAGATGTGCGCCAAGATTCACAACCCACCTCTAGATGTGCGCCACGATTCACAACCCACCTCTAGATGTGCGGCGAGATTCACTACCCTTCTATAGATGTGCGCCAAGATTCACAACCAACCTCTAGGTGTGCGCCAAGATTCACAACCCACCTCCAGATGTGCGCCAAGATTCACTACCCTCCTATAGATGTGCGCCAAGATTCACAACCAACCTCTAGAAGTGCGCCAATATTCACAACCCAACTCCAGATGTGCGCCAAGATTCACAACCAACCTCCAGATGTGCGCCAAGATTCACAAACAACCTCTAGATGTGTGCCAAGATTCACAACCCTCCCCCAGATGTGCGCCACGATTCACAACCCACCTCTAGATGTGCGCCAAGATTCACTACCCTCCTATAGATGTGCGCCAAGATTCACAACAACCTTTAGATGTGCGCCAAGATTCACAACCCAACTCCAGATGTGCGCCAAGATTCACAACCCACCTCTAGGTGTGCCGCACGAATCACAACCCACCTCTAGATGTGCACCACGATTCACAGCCCACCTCTAGATGTGCCCCACGATTCACACCCCTCCCCCAGATGTGCGCCACGATTCACAACCAACCTCCAGATGTGCGCCAAGATTCACAACCAACCTCCAGATGTGTGCCAAGATTCACAACCAACCTCCAGATGTGCGCCAAGATTCACAACCAACCTCTAGATGTGCGCCAAGATTCGCAACCCAACTCCAGATGTGCGCCAAGATTCACAACCAACCTCCAGATGTGCGCCAAGATTCACAACCAACCTCTAGATGTACGCCAAGATTCACTACCCTCCTATAGATGTGCGCCAAGATTCACTACCCTCCTATAGATGTGCGCCACGATTCACAGCCCACCTCTAGATGTGCACCAAGATTCGAAACCCAACTCCAGATGTGTGCCAGGATTCACAACCAACCTCTAGATGTGCGCCAAGATTCACAACCCACCTCTAGATGTGCGCCACGATTAACAGCCCACCTCTGGATGTGCACCAAGATTCACTACCCTCCTATAGATGTGCACCAAGATTCACAACCCACCTCTAGATGTGCGCCACGATACACAGCCCACCTCTAGATGTGCGCCAATATTCACTACCCTCCTATAGATGTGCGCCAAGATTCACAAACCACCTCTAGATGTGCGCCACGATTCACAGCCGACCTCTAGATGTGCGCCAAGATTCACTACTCTCCTATAGATGTGCGCCAAGATTCACAACCCACCTCTAGATGTGCGCCACGTTTCACAGCCGACCTCTAGATGTGCGCCAAGATTCACTACCCTCCTATAGATGTGCGCCAAGATTCACTAACCTCCTATAGATGTGCGCCAAGATTCACAACCCTCCCCCAGATGTGCGCCACGATTCACAACCCACCTCTAGATGTGCGCCAAGATTCACTACCCTCCTATAGATGTGCGCCAAGATTCACTAACCTCCTAAAGATGTGCGCCAAGATTCACAATCACCCTCTAGATGTGCGCCAAGATTCACAACCCAACTCCAGATGTGCGCCAAGATTCACAACCAACCTCTAGATGTGCGCCAAGATTCACAACCAACCTCTAGATGTGCGCCAAGATTCACAACCCAACTCCAGATGTGCGCCAAGATTCACAACCAACCTCTAGATGTGCACCAAGATTCACAACCCTCCCCCAGATGTGCGCCACGATTCACAACCCACCTCTAGATGTGCGCCAAGATTCATAACCCACCTCTATATGTGTGCGCCAAGATTCACTACCCTCCTATAGATGTGCGCCAAGATTCACTACCCTCCTATAGATGTGCGCCAAGATTTACAACCAACCTCTAGATGTGCGCCAAGATTCACAACCCAACTCCAGATGTGCGCCAAGATTCACAACCAACCTCCAGATGTGCACCAAGATTCACAACCAACATCTAGATGTGCGCCAAGATTCACAATCCAACTCCAGATGTGCACCAAGATTCACAACCAACCTCTATATGTGTTCCAAGATTCACAACCCAACTCCAGATGTGCGCCAAGATTCACAACCAACCTCTAGATGTACACCAATATTCACAACCCAACTCCAGATGTGCACCACGATTCACAACCCACCTCTAGATGTGCGCCAATATTCACAACCCAACTCCAGATGTGCGCCACGATTCACAACCCACCTCTAGATGTGTGCCAAGATTCACTACCCTCCTATAGATGTGCGCCAAGATTCACAACCCACCTCTAGATGTGTGCCGAGATTCACTACCCTCCTATAGATGTGCGCCACGATTCACAGCCCAACTCTAGATGTGCGCCAAGATTCACAACCAACCTCCAGATGTGCGCCAAGATTCACAACCCAACTCCAGATGTGCGCCAAGATTCACAACCAAGCTCCAGATGTACGCCAAGATTCACAACCAACCTCTAGATGTGCGCCAATATTCACAACCCAACTCCAGATGTGCGCCAAGATTCACAACCAACCTCCAGATGTGCGCCAAGATTCACAACCAACCTCTAGATGTGCGCCAATATTCACAACCCAACTCCAGTTGTGCGCCAAGATTCACAACCAACCTCCAGATGTTTGCCAAGATTCACAACCCAACTCCAGATGTGCGTGCGCCAAGATTCACAACCCTCCTACAAATGTGCTTCAGAGTTAGGCTTTGTGAATTGGGGTTAAGGGGAGGAGCAAGTCTGAGATGCTCACAGCCATCTCCTGGTGTCCCCCACCGTGAGTGTATGGGAATTAGTCCCCATTGTTTGACCACGGAAGGTTGGGCACGCAAGTGGCTCGGTGCACTCAGTCCTGTTCTAGGTTAAGCAAAGACCGGCAACTGAAGCAATGGATTCCAGCCGCCCCACGCCCCCCTAGCCCACGACGAAGCAGCCACACTCACAGAGGAGGATAGTGAGTGTCAGGTTGAGTGTCTTCTCAACCCATGCCCCCAGCTTTTCTACACCGATTCCACACAGTCTCACAGAAGACCACCCGCTCCCTCAGCGCGGAGGGTCGCCCACGTGCCCACAAAAGGGCCGCCTGCCTGAAGCTGCTCCTGCGAATTCACTTGGCAGGAGTTCAGTCACATCCGGAGACCAAACACCCTCCTGCAAGGGCGGGACTGTCCCGCATCGTGCCTGGCACTTATTTGCCCGCCGGGTGTGAGAGACTGGCATTGTTTGGGGGCAAAGGGGGTCTAAGGGGCGGGGGGCTTGCATCCCTTCACCTACTTGAATGATCCTGCGCGTTTTAATAGATGGGCCTGCTGTTAAGCGTGATAATTGTGCAACCGTGAGAAGAGTGTTCCGACCCCACCCTAACCCTCAATAACCGTGTGATCCTGGGCACATCAGAAGAGCGTTCGGTGCCTCAGTGTCCTGATCTGGCAACGTTTAAAAGCACTGAACAGGCGTCTGAGTAGACCAAACAAAGCGGGCCCTAACATTGGTTTAAATGTTCTTCGGGGGGCGACGCGCTATACAGCACTCGGCCTTTTCCCTGATTGGCCCGTCTGTCATTTAAACATACTATTCGTTCTTCTTTATATATAAAAAAAAAAACAAGTAGCACTGAAGGCGTGTATCTCCCCTCCCCCCAACTCCCGAGCTCTCCGCGTCTAAATTCTCGGACGCTGCGTCAAAGTGAATCAGAAAGTGCCGGTCCAGTGTCCCTGTGAAGTGTGTGTGTGGGGGGGCGATGTGTCAGAACGAGAAGACGCTCGCAGCCGCGCCAAGCCTGCGCCCACAACATGACTAACGCTCCTGAAATGATCAGTACGCTCTGGTGATAACGGCAACGCGTGCTCCCTGAATGGGCAGAAGTGGCTGTGATTGCGGTGTGCCCAGTGACAGACCCAGAGGGGGCATGGGGGACACTGAGGCTCCTCCCTAGGGCTGGCACTCACTAAGCGCCAACTATGATATTTTTTGGGGGAAAACATGCTATACATGCGTCTGTATGTATTTCTCTGGTGAAATACAAGCACACCGTCGTGTGGCACAGCACACTGCTTACATGACTGCTTACAATCACACTGCTGCGCAGCACAAGAGCGCCCTGGGTATTCCAGTCCTTCCGGGGTGTGACGGCTCTGCGCGCATGAAGTCGGCCCGTTTGGCACTCCTTGGAGGTAGTGCTGTTTTGGGCCTAGCCATGTTCCTCCCCTTCCCCCACCCCCTTCCCCCCAAGAGAAGACTACCCAAGGGGAATGTGTGAGTGTGTTGTGATTGTGTTATGTGTATGTATGATCGAGTATGTCTTTGAATGTAATGCAGCGTGTGTGTGTCTGTGTAAGAAATCTGAGCGAGTCTGTAGCTGTGTGTGTATGTATGTGAATGTTAGCATACACATGCGTCTGGACATGAGTGTGTGTTCCTGCGTTTGTTTACTTGTTCACTGTAAATCCCTTGCAGAGACTACTAGCATACATAGGTTGTGGCTGCAGCTTCAAGCACATGATTTACAGAGACCCTGACTGGCATTCATACATAGGTTGTGGCTGCAGCTCCATGCACATGATTTACAGGGGCCCCGTCTGGCATAAATAGGTTCTGGCTGCAGCTTCATGCACACTATTTAAAGTGACCCCGACTGGCATACACAGGTTGTGCCTGCAGCTTCATGCCCATGATTTACAGGGACCCAGCCTGGCATACACAGGTTGTGGCTGCAGCTTCATGCACATGATTTACAGCGACCCTGACTGGCTTACATAGGTTGTGGCTAAAGCGTCATGCACATGATTTACAGCGACCCGACTGGCTTACATAGGTTGTGGCTGCTGCTTCATGCACATGATTTACAGGGACCCCGACTGGCATACCCAGGTTGTGGCTGCAGCTTCATGCACATGATTTACAGGGACCCCGACTGGCATACCCAGGTTGTGGCTGCTGCTTCATGCACATGATTTACAGGGACCCCGACTGGCATACCCAGGTTGTGGCTGCAGCTTCATGCACATGATTTACAGGGACCCCGACTGGCATACCCAGGTTGTGGCTGCAGCTTCATGCACATGATTTACAGCGACCTTGAATGGCATACACAGGTTGTGGCGGCAGCTTCATGCCCTTGATTTACAGGGACCCAGCCTGGCATACACAGGTTGTGGCTGCAGCTTCATGCACATGATTTACAGTGACCCCGGCTGCAGTACACAGGTTCTGGCTGCAGCTTCATGCACACGATTTACAGCGACCCCAACTGGCATACACAGGTTGTGCCTGCAGCTTCATGCCCATGATTTACAGGGACCCAGCCTGGCATACACAGGTTGTGGCTACAGCGTCATGCACGTGATTTACAGCGACCCGACTGGTTTACATGGGTTGTGGCTGCTGCTTCATGCACATGATTTACAGGGACCCCGACTGGCATACCCAGGTTGTGGCTGCAACTTCATGCACATGATTTACAGCGACCTTGAATGGCATACACAGGTTGTGGCGGCAGCTTCATGCACATGATTTACAGCGACCCCGACTGGCATACCCAGGTTGTGGCTGCAGCTTCATGCACATGATTTACAGCGACCTTGAATGGCATACACAGGTTGTGGCGGCAGCTTCATGCACATGATTTACAGCGACCCCGACTGGCATACACAGGTTGTGCCTGCAGCTTCATGCACATGATTTACAGCGACCCTGAATGGCATACATGGTGCTTGTGTATAGTTTCCTGCTCGTGACATGGTATTTACTGGATTTTCTCATGTGTTAACCTAGAGAGCCAACTGTAAATTGTCTTGCTTTTCCCCTCAATGTTTGCATATTTTTGCATATTTAAAAAAAAAAGAAAATTCAAACGCCTCACCTCTTTATTTATTTTGGGCTCCCCCATCGCTACACCCGGTTGTTCGTGCTGGTGTGAGGAAATATTAAGGCCCGTCAAACAGTGCGAGGGCTCATTTAGGAATCATTTCAAAGGTGGGCCCCGTCCAGTCCTGTCTCTGCCCCAGCACTAAAAGGTGCCCCGACACTGGGATTGTCCTTTTGGGAAACCACCACAAGCTGCTCAAAGTCATCAGACTGATAAGCGAGTCATCAGCACCACTCCGGGATCATGACATAATTGCACACCTTTTCAGAGGATTGTATCAGCTTAAACGAAGAGGCTTGCCTCTAAGCAGCATTTTCACACTTAGCGCTTCCGTGTGTGCCTGGAGGTGTCCGGTGTGAAACCCCTTGTGCTGCAAAATAGCTCTGGGGCATGTCGGTTTACCTGGTACTGTATACTTATTTAGTGCACACATTACATATATGATTTTGCCATGTCACGAGGAATGCAGACTGTAATTATCCATGTTCTGTGTGCCAGTGTCTCTCTCGGCGAGTACTGGTGAGGTCACTAGTTCTTAGTTTATTCACAAGGAAGCAGCAAGCGACGGTAAAACGCAAAGGGAGGGACAAAACAACACAAACAGCCACAAGCAGCAGCATATAAGATACAACAGTTAAGGAACAGCACATAAGATGCAACAGTCGAGGAGCAGCATATAGGATGCAACAGTCAAAGAGCAGCATATAGGATGCAACAGTCAAGGAGCAGCATTCAAAATGACACTCAGGTACTCATCCCCCTCTCAGGGGACTACCTTGCTGACCTTAACACCCTCAACTCCATCTACTCCACAATCCAAGCCTGGATGGCAGAAAACTGGCTATGCCTCCACAGTGAGAAGACCACATTTCTGCTAATTGGGTCCCCGTCCACACTGGGTAAACTGGATGATCAATATCGCTCCTTTACAGTGGATAACATCCCTATCTGTAGCCAAAACCATAAAAACGCTGGGCGTCTATATTGAACCTGATCTATCCATGAATAGACAGGTCAATGCTGGAGCCTCCACCTCTGCCTACCACTCTAAACTTCTCACCCCAGCTAGACCTTTCCATTCCCTACCTAATTGCCTCACCATTGCCAGGGCGATTATGGGGTCAAGGCTTGACTACTGTAATGCCCTCCTCACTGGCACCTCCCAAAAGAATCTGAACAAACTAAACCTTGTACAGAACAATGCCTTGAGAGCTGCAACAGGCATGTCCTGACGAGATCACATCTCTGAGGTCCGGAGGAAAGTCCATTGGCTCCCCGTGAAGGAAAGAATTACCTTCAAGACACTAGCATTGACGCACAAATGCCTTCACGGCCTTGCCCCACCCTATCTAGCTCAAAAAATCTCCTTCCAGACCTCCTCTAGACCTACCCGAGCTGCCTATACCAACAGAATGACTGTCCCTTTCACCCGCAGAGTGTGGCGGGCGGTTCCAGCTTCCCCAACATGGCATAATAATAAAGTGAGGTGGGCCAGTGGAATGGCACGGGAATTTATTAGCTCAAATTTAAATTTTAATTTTTATAGTTCATCAATACAATTCACATAATTAATACATGTATGATATAAAATCATAAAACCACATCGTTCATTTAATCAATTCAGCATTTGTATCTCAAACATTCATTCTCAACCCCATACTTTCAAATTCAAACCTTCAACAATAAAACCATTTTGGCATGTCATGGCAGTGTAAACTGTTGTTATTAATACAATCTTCCTTAATTTTATCATATACTCATATTTTTCACCAGTTCTCTGTCTGGGGGAAATTAAAAGCCCACACCGAGATCACCCTACAATACTGCACCCCCACTGACCAAACGCGGAGTGCAAAGGTGGGCGAAGTGGGCAACCAGCAGCTCACACTGGATCACTGGGGGCGCAGTGTTGCATGGTGACTCTGGTATGGCTCTACCTAGTGTGTTATGCATGCTCCTCCCGCTCTACCTAGCGTGTTATGCATGCTCCTCCAGCTCTACCTAGAGTGTTATGCATGCTCCTCCAGCTCTACCTAGCGTGTTATGCATGCTCCTCCAGCTCTACCTAGAGTGGTATGCATGCTCCTCCAGCTCTACCTAGAGTGTTATGCATGCTCCTCCAGCTCTACCTAGCGTGTTACGCATGCTCCTCCAGAACAGCCTAGACTGTTATGCATGCTCCTCCAGCTCTACCTAAACGGTTATGCATGATCCTCCAGAACTGCCTGGCGTGTTATGCATGTTCCTCCAGCTCTACCTAGAGTGTCATGCATGCTCCTCCAGCTCTACCTAGCGTGTTACGCATGCTCCTCCAGAACTGCCTAGACTGTTATGCATGCTCCTCCAGCTCTACCTAGAGTGTTATGCATGTTCCTCCAGCTCTACCTAGAGTGTTATGCATGCTCCTCCAGCTCTACCTAGCGTGTTACGCATGCTCCTCCAGAACAGCCTAGACTGTTATGCATGCTCCTCCAGCTCTACCTAAACTGTTATGCATGCTCCTCCAGAACTGCCTAGACTGTTATGCATGCTCCTCCAGCTCTACCTAGACTGTTATGCATGCTCCTCCAGAACTGCCTGGCGTGTTATGCATGCTCCTCTGGCTCTACCTAGCCTGTTATGCATGCTCCTCCAGCTCTACCTAGACTGTTATGCATGCTCCTCCAGAACTGCCTGGTGTGTTATGCATGCTCCTCCGGCTCTAACTAGCCTGTTATGCATGCTCCTCCAGCTCTACCTAGCGTGTTATGCATGCTCCTCCAGCTCTACCTAGCGTGTTACGCATGCTCCTCCAGAACAGCCTAGACTGTTATGCATGCTCCTCCAGCTCTACCTAAACGGTTATGCATGATCCTCCAGAACTGCCTGGCGTGTTATGCATGCTCCTCCAGCTCTACCTAGAGTGTCATGCATGCTCCTCCAGCTCTACCTAGCGTGTTACGCATGCTCCTCCAGAACTGCCTAGACTGTTATGCATGCTCCTCCAGCTCTACCTAGAGTGTTATGCATGTTCCTCCAGCTCTACCTAGAGTGTTATGCATGCTCCTCCAGCTCTACCTAGCGTGTTACGCATGCTCCTCCAGAACAGCCTAGACTGTTATGCATGCTCCTCCAGCTCTACCTAAACTGTTATGCATGCTCCTCCAGAACTGCCTGGCATGTTATGCATGCTCCTCCAGCTCTACCTAGCGTGTTACGCATGCTCCTCCAGAACTGCCTAGTCTGTTATGCATGCTCCTCCAGAACTGCCTAGACTGTTATGCATGCTCCTCCAGCTCTACCTAGACTGTTATGCATGCTCCTCCAGAACTGCCTGGCATGTTATGCATGCTCCTCCGGCTCTACCTAGCCTGTTATGCATGCTCCTCCAGCTCTACCTAGACTGTTATGCATGCTCCTCCAGAACTGCCTGGCGTGTTATGCATGCTCCTCTGGCTCTAACTAGCCTGTTATGCATGCTCCTCCAGCTCTACCTAGCGTGTTATGCATGCTCCTCCAGCTCTAACTAGAGTGTTATGCATGCTCCTCCAGATCTACCTAGCGTGTTACGCATGCTCCTCCAGAACTGCCTAGACTGTTATGCATGCTCCTCCAGCTCTACCTAGACTATTATGCATGCTCCTCCAGAACTGCCAGGCGTGCTATGCATGCTCCTCCGCCTCTACCTAGCCTTTTATGCATGCCCCTCCAGCTCTACCTAGACTGTTATGCATGCTCCTCCAGAACCGCCTGGCGTGTTATGCATGCTCCTCCAGCTCTAACTAGAGTGTTATGCATGCTCCTCCAGCTCTACCTAGCGTGTTACGCATGCTCCTCCAGAACTGCCTAGACTGTTATGCATGCTCCTCCAGCTCTACCTAGACTATTATGCATGCTCCTCCAGAACTGCCTGGCGTGTTATGCATGCTCCTCCGGCTCTACCTAGCCTTTTATGCATGCTCCTCCAGCTCTAGTGTGTTATGCATGCTCCTCCAGCTCTACCTAGACTGTTATGCATGCTCCTCCAGAACCGCCTGGCGTGTTATGTATGCTCCTCCAGCTCTAACTAGAGTGTTATGCATGCTCCTCCAGCTCTACCTAGCATGTTACGCATGCTCCTCCAGAACTGCCTAGACTGTTATGCATGCTCCTCCAGAACCGCCTGGCGTGTTATGTATGCTCCTCCAGCTCTAACTAGAGTGTTATGCATGCTCCTCCAGCTCTACCTAGCATGTTACGCATGCTCCTCCAGAACTGCCTAGACTGTTATGCATGCTACTCCAGCTCTACCTAGACTATTATGCATGCTCCTCCAGAACTGCCTGGTGTGTTATTCAAGCTCCTCTGGCTCTACCTAGCCTGTTATGCATGCTCCTCCAGCTCTACCTAGTGTGTTATGCATGCTCCTCCAGCTCTACCTAGACTGTTATGTATGCTCCTCCAGAACTGCCTTGCGTGTTATGCATGCTCCTCTGGCTCTACCTAGTGTGTTATGCATGCTCCTCCGGCTCTACCTAGTGTGTTATGCATGCTCTGCCAGCTTTACCTAGCATGTTATGCATGCTCCTCCAACACTACCTAGCGTTATGCATTCTCTCCCAGAACTACCTAGCGTGTTATTCATGCTCCTCCAGCGCTACCTAGACTGTTATGCATGCTCCTCCAGCTCCACCTAGCGTGTTATGCATGCTCCTCCAGCTCTACCTAGCATGTTATGCATGCTCCTCCAGCTCTACCTAGACTGTTATGCATGCTCCTCCAGAACTGCCTGGCGTGTTATGCATGCTCCTCCAACACTACCTAGCGTTATGCATGCTCATCCAGCTCTACCTAGTGTTATGCATGCTCCTCCAGCTCTACCTAGACTGTTATGCATGCTCCTCCAGCTCTACCTAGTGTTATGCATGCTCCTCCAACACTACCTAGTGTTGTACATGCTCCTACAGCTCTACCTAGACTGTTATGCATGCTCCTCCAGAACTTCCTGGCGTGTTATGCATGCTCCTCCAACACTACCTAGTGTTATGCATGCTCCTCCAGCTCTACCTAGACTGTTATGCATGCTCCTCCAGAACTTCCTGGCATGTTATACATGCTCCTCCAACACTACCTAGTGTTATGCATGCTCCTCCAACACTACCTAGAGTTATGCATGCTCCTTCAGCTCTACCTAGCGTGTTACGCATGTTCCTCCAGAACTGCCTAGACTGTTATACATGCTCCTCCAGAACTGCCTAGACTGTTATGCATTCTCTTACAGCACTACCTAGTAGAGTGTTATGAATGCTCCTCTAGCTCTACCTAGAATGGTATGCATGCTCCTCCAGAACTGCCTAGACTGTTATGCATATTCCTCCAACACTACATAGAATGTTATGCATTCTCCTCCAGCTCTGCCTAGTGTTATGCATGCTCCTTCAACACTACCTAGAGTGTTATGCATTCTCCTCCAGCACTACATAGTGTTGTGCATGCTTCACCAGCACTACATAGAGTGTTATGCATGCTCCCCCAGCTCTACCTAGAGTGTTATACCTGCTCCTCCTGAACTGTCTACTGCATTATGCATGGTCCTCCAGCTATATGTAAAGTGTTATGCATGCTCCTCCAGCACTACCTTGAGTGCTATGCATGCTCCATCAGCTCTTCCTAGAGTGGTATGCATGCTCCTCCAGTTCTACCTACAGCGTGATGCATGCTCCTTCTGCGCTAGCCAGAATGTTATGCATGCTCCTACAACACTGCCTACAGTTGTATGCATGTTCCTACAGTGTTATGCACGCTCCCCCAGCACTAGAGTTGTATGTATGATCCCCCAGCACCGCCTGGTGTTATGCATGCTTCTCCAACACTACCTGGAGTGTTATGCATGCTCCACCAGCTCTACTGCATGCTCCTCCAGAACTACCCAGAATGTTATGCATGCTTCTCCAGAACTGCCTAGAATGTTATGCATGTTCTTCTAGCACGACCCAGAATGTTATGCATGCTCCTTCAGCATGACCCACAGTATTATGCATGGTCTTTGCCGTCTATGACCATAGGGGAGCAATTTGGGGTAGGGACGTTTTGTTGCTGAACGTATGGGACTTGCTGATGGAAATGGAGTTTACTGTACTCAAATCAATTCATTTTTTGTTGTTGTTGGTTTTGCTTCTTAGGTGGCGCAGTAGCACTCCCCATGAGCCTAAAATGTTAAATTACAGTACATATAGGGGGAGAGGGGATGCAAGGATGGACAAACAGCCCGTGAATGTCGTTTGGTTATTTATCCACCCATTAGTTGCTGATGGTCAGGGTAATTGCTATGCCTATTCCAACCCACTACTTGCCACTCCATGCCATAATCATGCCCACGTGGTATCTCCTTGAGCTAGCTTTATCATGAACCAATGTCAAACGTTGTAGTGTATAGAAGCACTGCTGTGAGCGTTAATGGCTTAATTGCCACTGTAAAGGAGCTCCTACTGAAACAAAAATGGTGTTCAGCTAGTGAGTCTTCAGCCACTTGATGTATAAGTATGTGTGTTCTCACATCGGTTCTTTGCACTGAAGTCCTATTAAAAACAAGCACTGGCAAGGGCAGCAATCTTGGCTTGTATATAGGTGTTCGATTGGAAAACAGCATTTTCCAGGCACTGACGACATATGCCCAGGAGCTCACACCATTGTCCAGGTGTAGCCATCTATGGCCAGGTAGTACCACTATGGCAGGGTTTGACACATGCCTCTCCACGGCCTACACAAAAGCCAAAGCAGTTGACTTTGGCAATGTTTGTTGTCATTCGCACCTGGCACTGTAGAGATGGAGGGTCTTGAGTGGTCACCTGGTCCTGTAGAGGTGAGTCTTGAGTCGCAGTGTTCTGCCAAGGTTTTCGGTCTGCAAATGGAGCACCCACGTCGTTTCTGGGAGTGGGAATGTGTTGCTGCTGCAAAGGACAAATAATGACCTAAACTACCCGGGAACGTATGCAGTAGTCCGCGGACATGTCAGTAAACATTTACTGCCTGAAGGACAACACTGCAGCTGTGAATGTAAGCATGGCCCCGAGCCAGGGCATTGGGCCTTCGAATCCATCATGGAAAGGACCCTCCTGGGACGGCTGTCAGGGTGGGCAAGAGGCAGGGCTCCCAAGAGACGGGAATGTGGGTGGAATTTCATGAGCTCTTATAAATGGAGAAGGCGCCCAGAGCCCCCCGCGGCCGTGACTAGGAGCTCTGAACTATTCCTGGAAAGTCCTTCTAAGTAGGAAACGGCCCGTTTCCCTGGCTGGGGCAGCGGCCGGGAGCAGGGAACAATGCTCTTGAAATCAGGGACAAGGCGGTGGAGAAGAAAGATTAGACCGCCTCTGGAAACGCGACAGTCTGGGGACAAGGTCTGAAGCCTACGGAGGCCAGCGGGACATGGGCTGGGCCTGGCAGAACCACCCGGGCTCTGCTCCAAGAATCCCACAAATAGCCATGGCTTCCCGGAACCAGCCTGAAATGGGGGACAATTAGAGGTGGGGCGCAACACTTGTGAATGACAGAGGAGGCCTGGCACGGGGCCAGCTTTTTAGACCTCAGGGCAGTTTTGTGTTTATTTTTTTTTCCCACGTTACTTAGTTATGATCGTGATGGATGAGATTTAGCGATTCCCGCAGCGCTGCATGCTGGAAAATTCAGTTTCACAGCACGTTAACGGGCGTTAATAATTACGATCATTGTCACCCACATTTGTGGTACTCAATTTACGATCCCAAAATAATTAAGGCACGAATCGGCTGGGAGAAGAATCGAACCCCTATTCGAGTGCAGCATCCCCTTTGGTTTGCTGAATATGACTAGCTTATTTAATGAACGTGGCTGCCATGGGACCCATTGCATCCCTACTGGGACACTGCTGGCCACGCTGTCTCTTGAAATTCTGCTTGTTGGATCAGTGAGTCCAAGAAAGAGCCACCAGTGGCATGGGCAGTCTGTGCAGTGGCCCACGGTCCTGCTATCAGAGGATAGCTCCAGTGTCTGCCTCAACTGCTGTGCAGCTTCCATGTACGAAGCTCCTGTGAGTCCACGGTGTCGCCTCCTAACCTCTTGTGGCTCTCTAGAGCGAGGCACCTGTTTCCAGTAGCCTATCAGATGCTGGGGGCCCCTTAATAACTGCCTATCACTTTCTTTCTTCAAGCAGCGCATCAAAGTGGGGGCGATTTACAAATGATGGCCCATTTAAGATACCGTTGTTTTGGAGGAGATGTTTCTAACGTTTCTTTGTTGAGCAATGCAAACAGGCATTTTCATTCTGAAGGCACACACAAAGCACCTAAAGCACCCCTAAATCTACGCTCCCCTCCAGGTCAATTACATTATATCAAACAAAGTTTTAAATAAGATACATTATTTTTAGATGGTCATATTTAGCGCACCAAACAGAGTTTCGTTTTGGTAGAATGCGATATTTTCATCACTATATGAACCCTGCATTTGTCAAACAAACACAAACAGGTAACCTTTTCACACGTTACATGTTGTTATACTTCTTGAAAATACATTTTCAAAACACAAAAGGTCACGTTTTTGCATTTTGCTGAATTGCATTCTGGTATTTGTAGTCTCCTAGTGAAGAGGGTGGAATAATGCCACAATTGGATGCTTTTTGCTTGACATATTGCTGTAATGATTTATATATTTGAATGAGTACCTTACTATTGTGTGTACTTTGGAAGTCACCTTTATAAAGAAGAGCATTGTTGAAAGCCAGATGTGAGGTCGAGGAGGGGGAATGATGAGAGGGCAAGCGAGTCTTGAATATTTGCCCAGCATGTGGCAAGAGTTCTTGCAATCCTGGAGACTGGAGCAGTTATTTTTCCCCGATTGTGACCATGTGCTGCTTTTCTGGGCACAGCGTTACGTTTTTCAGAGGGTGGACACAACCCCCTCGTATGTTTTTGAGGTCGGCAAGCTTGCTCAAGCATTTGGCTACCAGGATTTCCCCCAGGTTGTCATGGTTCCAGTGCAGACACTTCCCCGCAAGACAGATAACATGATCATGAAAGCACATGCTCATATTGGGATTTTGTTTTCTAGGGAACGTTTCACTACATATTGCTTGGTTAAAAGGGTGAGCACCTTTTATACTTGGTCAGCTAATTTTAATGAAGCATGTCCACTCAGGTTATTTTCCTGTTGTTGGTGACTTTTTTTAAATGCTGTTGCTCTTTCTGCCTGGTGTGCTTTCTTCTAAGGGGACAGGTCAAGTGAACTAAATGTGTATCTTGCACTTTAAGGTATGGTCACTTTACATCACACGTTGCTGCAGGAATAGGAAAGAAGACCTATGATTTACAGGAAAGTGTGAACGTGTAACATCTCAGCAACAGGCCCCCAACCTGCTCAGTTGCCTTTGCAGCTTTCTGCTATAGGATCCCCTGCTAGTCTACACCCGGCAAACAGTTTTGGCCTCCTCACCACCACCAATCAAGGCTCACGGGGTACATCAATGGTGCCACCTTCGAATTTCTTTGTGAGCAGCACTTCATCAACGTATTATTTGCTTTTTTTTGACAGTCTAATTAATCTTTATCTGAAATAAAAGCATACTCCTAATTTGAACAATATGTCAAAATATACACACAATAAAAATAAAAACAATTGTGAAATTACTGCAGAAACCGATGTTAGTTTCGGTTAGCAAAACACAATCACCATATGTTTGCAATGTTATTCCACAGATAGCACAGCGAGTAGAGGGCTTGCTTTGACATCTGTATAGAGCCTGCTGACGCAGGTTCGAATCCCAGCAGGGCTAAACTCAGCCAATCACCCATTCAAGGTTGATAAATGAGCACCACAGACCGTGGGTAATAAGGCAGTGCTCAGATACCTGAGGGTTAATAGCACTATATAAATGAATATTATGATTATTATAGGGTTTTTATACCAATGTTTCAAAAGACCTTTTGCAAACAGTATTTCTATCAATTGCATCTGGGAAGAGATGTGTTCAAGTTCCTGAATTGCAGACTGCTCTCAAATCCTGGCTTCTTTACTTAACCAAAGTGAGGTCACCTGCAACGTTTATCACACTGTGCCTTATCTGCCAAAATTGGAATTCTGTACAAGGTATTCAGCTCCGAGCTACTTCAAAAACGTGCGTCACTCCCGATATTGCCACATAGGTTAATGTTAATAATGACAATTCATATACTGGTGTCAGAGTGTATTTTACTTGGTGTCAGAGTGTATTTTACTACCTTACACATGGCAACATGTTTTTAATTTAACTTCCCAGTATATTTTGCGTACTTAAGACTCATCCAGTGATATCACAGATGTATTTATTTATTTATTTATTTATTTATTTATTTATTGGTAAATAAATGTCACTATTTATGCACATTAGGTGGGCCTACACCTCTTTTGCCGGCTACAGGGGACAGCAAATCCTAGGGGTGACCTTGGTCGAAGGCTGACGTGTCAAAGGCCTTGCCAATGGTTTGTGTGTTGTTCATGAGACGATGGGCCTCATTACGAGATTGGAGGTAGCCATGCTGCCATTACCGGCATGGCTACCTCCAAACCCGGGTCTGGGTCCCGCAAAAAGGGATTTACCGGGCCATTCCGGGCTTGGAGGGCCCGGTAATTCCCTTTCGCGGGACGTCCCCATTCCCATTTGAGCCCCGATAGGGCTCAATGGGAATGGGGAGGTTGCTAACAACAGGCCCGTTGACAACGGCCTGTTGTTAGCATTCTGGTCTGCTAGCAGGTCCCGCTCTGCACGTTTGGTCTGACCAGGCGTACAGGGCGGCCCTGCGAGCAGAACTCGTAATGTTGCGGCTCGGTATGAACGGTGCCAGTCCCTTACCAGCACCGTTCATTCCGTGGCCGCCACAGTCGTAATGAGGCCCATAGTGTGAATAACATGAAACCTTCACGCACCCATGGGACATCACACAACTCCATCATATACCCACGCTCTGGCACCCCGCTGCTCTGCTTCAAAGATTCTGGGTTAGGATTACAGCAATGACTTGTTTTTCGTGCAGAATTCTTACACACAGTCTTGAAAGTTTCTCTGTAAATAGAATGTCGCTTATAATATGTATTAAGCGTCTGAGTGCGTGCTATCAAGATTTGAATCTGTGACCCAGAGGTGGAACACAGGTTTTGGAAGCAGATGCATTCGCCCACCGAGCTATTTTGCAAAATGCAATCAACGGATATTGCGAGATCCCGAACCAGGCGCCGATAGCGCTATGCCTCTCCCTTGATGACCACCGCACACAGGGCGGGCGAACTGAGCTGGCGCGGGCTACCGACAGCTTTCACGGCAGTGGGGAGCTTCTGGAGGGGGGCTCCGCAGAGAGGGGGGTTACCGCGGGACAGACACGCTTGGAAACAGTGCAGAGTTAATCAGGGAGGACAAGACAACCCCGCTTTCAGAGCTATAAATAGCGCGGTCACGCAGCCTCACCCAAGCAATACTGACACAAGAGCCTGTATTTCTGGTCCATACCAGCCCCAGCAGCAGCTTCTGTGCCCCTTCACCTTTGAACTCATGTCACCCAACACGAACATTCAGAACTTGAGCATTTTGTCTCGACTTTCATGAACTTTGGCCTCTTGGAAAAGTAGCTAATTGAGAAAGGCCCTGGGTGGGTGTTGCTCAGTTGCAATATGGCGCCCGCTTGTGCACATAAGGCAGAGAAGGATAGTAGTAACGTCAGAGTGGGAAGACGTACGTTTAATGATTTCATGGAGTACACGTTTGAAGGGCACAGGAAGGTATTGCGAGACCCTAGTATACACTACAACAACAGTCTGACCACTGGAGATGTACTCAGACAGGGGGCACGGAAGCCACACAAACACCTCATCACTAAAGGGGACCCTCCTAAGCCAGCGGTCAGTAGATTGGTCATCTCAACCCCTCACAAAAGTGGGTCATACTAGGAAGCTGCAGAGCCCACAATACAGTGGCTGTCCAACCTTATCTGGAGATGGTCAGAATTCTAAGAGTAGGCCGCAACCAAGCCTCTCTCCTGCAAGACGGAGAGCGCCTATAACCAGAGTGACCCACTTAGGAGGAAGGGACCTGGAACAGAACCAAACCTCTCTCCTGCGAGACGGACTGCGCCCATCACCAGAGATTGACTTACTTACGGGGAAGGGACCAGACACAGAACCAAGCCTTTCTCCCCCAAGACAGACAGTGCCCATCAACAGAGAGTGACTTACTTACGGGGAAGGGACCAGACACAGAACCAAGCCTTTCTCCTCCAAGATGGACAGCGCCCATCACCAGAGAGTGAGGACTTAGGGGGAAGGGGCTTGGCAAAGAACTAAACCTTTCTCCTGCATGACGGAGAGCGCCAATCACCAGAGTGACTCTCTTAAGGGGAAGGGACCAGGCAAAGAACCAAGCCTCTCTCCTCCACGACGGAAGCGCCCATCGTCAAAGAGTGACCCACTTAGGTGGAAGGGACCAGGTACAGAACCAAGCCGTTCTCCTCCGAAAAGTGCAGCGCCCATCACCAGAGAGACCCACTTATGGGGAAGGGACCAGGAACAGAACCAAACCTCTCTCCCGCAAGATGGAGAGCGCCCATCACTAGAGTGACCCACTTAGGGGGAAGGGACCAGGCACAGAACCAAGCCGTTCTCCTCCGAAAAGTGCAGCGCCCATCACCAGAGTGACCCACTTATGGGGAAGGGGCCAGGAACAGAACCAAACCTCTCTCTGCAAGACGGAGAGCGCCCATCACTAGAATGACCGACTTAGGGGCATGGGACCAGGCAGAGTAGTGTTTTATCCCCTGTCTCGAGCATCCATCGCTGGCGGTGAGCTGAATTTGAAGGCAGGCACGCACTGCCGCGTACTTCCAATAGGAGTTGCGTTCTCACCTGAACATGCAAACCCAGATGAAAGGGTGAAAGGTCTTAAATTCGACCCGCAAGTGATGACCCCGCTCACTACTAGACATGGGTAGCCAGCGGAGAAGGAAAGGGGCCACTTTTCCACTTAGCCATGTAACGCCACACAGCACGGTATCATTGGAATTGCCCTTTTATAACGCGCTTAATACCAGAGAGCAGTTTCTAGGCGTGGGGCGGGGGTTGCCCCAGAACTATTCTCCCGGCTATCCTGGTCTTAGGTTTATTGTGTCCTCTCACCTCATGTGCACATCGTAACCCTTCCTGTTCTGTGTCCCTGGCCTTGCCTTCATTGCCTCTTCTTCCTCGGCTAGCAGTGTTAATTAATCGTGTGCTAGCGTCACCCCTTGTATTGGGCTCTTTCAGTCCTCTGTCGACCCATCATGTGTCCCAACCCTTGCATTACCCTCAGAGTCTCTCCCGTAGCTAGACATCTTAACCCTTCCTGTTCTGTGTCCCTGGCCTTGCCTTCATTGCCTCTTCTTCCTCGGCTAGCAGTGTTAATTCATCGTGTGCTAGCGTCACCCCTTGTATTGGGCTCTTTCAGTCCTCTGTCGACCCATCATGTGTCCCAACCCTTGCATTACCCTCAGAGTCTCTCCCGTAGCTAGACATCTTAACCCTTCCTGTTATGTGTCCCTGGAAGTGTCTCCATTGAGTCGCCTTCCTTAGTTGGAAATGTTAACCCTTCACGTCTCGCTTTCCTGGTCTTCTGTGAGACATATCCTTGGCCTGGAAACATGAAGCCATCTTTTTCGGCCTCCCTTGTATTATGTCCACTGAGTCTTCTAGTTCAGTTAGAAATATTAACCCAACATGTGCTGTATCCTTGGTCTTATTATTATTAGTAATAATTATTTGTAAAGCGTCACAGGCCCAGGGTCCTCAGAGCACTTAAGTTGAACAGGCCTTCTACTCTAGTTAGAAAAGTTTTCACTCTCTGTCCTGTCCTCATTGCACAGTCCCCCTTGGTTTGAAAAGTTAACCCATCATGTTCTGAGCATCACTGGTCTTGTGTTCATTAACTTACAGGAATGTTCGCAGGACAGGCAGCATATTCAAACGACACTTAAGTGGTTAATAGTGGTACTTCCTTCCACATATAGTACAATGAATACTCTCTTTTACAGCACTTAGACGCAAGAGAACACACTGTGTGAAGCAAAACAGTAAAACAATGTTTTATTGCGTCGTCTTGTATATAGTATACTGCTGCTGCGTGTACAGTTAATCCCAGCTATCTGGCTTTAAATATGTGTGGTCATTCTCAAATACAGCCTGGCCAAGGGGCATACATTGAATGTATGTTTTATATATCAGGCACATGTACATGCAATGTGATGCTGTGTTATTCTTTTTGAATGTGTACTGCGTGTATAGTATTGCAGAGCCCTACACTGCGGACAGTTGCCCTTGGGGTTCACAGACTGATTTGTGTTAGCCCCTCCCTTACACCTTTAGCATCAAATCCCATAGGATATGGCCGCGTCCCATTAGACATGTGGTCCAGATGTCATATTCACCGACAGAGAAATCCATGCCAGGATTGAGCCCTGCGCAGATTAAAGGTTCACCGGCAGAGAAATCCATGCCAGGATTGAGCCTTGCACAGATTAAACATTCACCGACAGAGAAATCCATGCCAGGATTGAGCCCTGCGCAGATTAAAGGTTCACCGGCAGAGAAATCCATGCCAGGATTGAGCCCTGCGCAGATTAAAGGTTCACCGCCAGAGAAATCCATGCCAGGATTGAGCCCTGCGCAGATTAAAGGTTCACCATAAGAGAAATCCATGCCAGGATTGAGCCTTGCGCAGATTAAAGGTTCACCACCAGAGAAATCCATGCCAGGATTGAGCCCTGCGCAGATTAAAGGTTCACCGCCAGAGAAATCCATGCCAGGATTGAGCCCTGCGCAGATTAAACATTCACCTCCAGAGAAATCCATGCCAGGATTGAGCCCTGCGCAGATTAAAGGTTCACCGCCAGAGAAATCCATGCCAGGATTGAGCCCTGCGCAGATTAAACATTCACCGCCAGAGAAATCCATGCCAGGATTGAGCCCTGCGCAGATTAAACATTCACCGGCAGAGAAATCCATGCCAGGATTGAGCCCTGCGCAGATTAAACATTCACCGACAGAGAAATCCATGCCAGGATTGAGCCCTGCGCAGATTAAAGGTTCACCGCAAGAGAAATCCATGCCAGGATTGAGCCCTGCGTAGATTAAAGGTTCACCGCCAGAGAAATCCATGCCAGGATTGAGCCCTGCGCAGATTAAACATTCACCGCCAGAAAAATCCATGCCAGGATTGAGCCCTGCACAGATTAAAGGTTCACCGCAAGAGAAATCCATGCCAGGATTGAGCCCTGCACAGATTAAAGGTTCACCACAAGAGAAATCCATGCCAGGATTGAGTCCTGCGCAGATTAAAGGTTCACCAACAGAGAAATCCATGCCAGGATTGAGCCCTGCGCAGATTAAAGGTTCACCACAAGAGAAATCCATGCCAGGATTGAGCCCTGCGCAGATTAAAGGTTCACCGCCAGAGAAATCCATGCCAGGATTGAGCCCTGCGCAGATTAAAGGTTCACCACAAGAGAAATCCATGCCAGGATTGAGCCCTACGCAGATTAAAGGTTCACCGGCAGAGAAATCCATGCCAGGATTGAGCCCTGCGCAGATTAAAGGTTCACCGGCAGAGATATCCATGCCACGATTGAGCCCTGCGCAGATTAAAGGTTCACCGACAGAGAAATCAATGCCAGGATTGAGCCCTGCGCAGATTAAAGGTTCACCGGCAGAGAAATCCATGCCAGGATTGAGCCCTGCGCAGATTAAATGTAATCTAATGTGTTTACACTATTCATCTCTGCTAATATTGTGTCATGTTCCATGCATTAAACATTCTATATGTGCATACAATTGAATCCAGAGGGAGTGAGCTATGCAAATACCAAGTAACACAACATAACATAACATAGCATATTCAATAACCCTGAACAGACAGAGGGAGTGAGCTATGCAAATACCACGTAACATAACATAGCATATTCAATATCCCTGACCAGAGGCAGTGAGCTATGCAAATACCAAGTAACATAACATAGCATATTCAATAACCCTGACCAGAGGGAGTGAGCTATGCAAATACCAAGTAACATAACATAGCACATTCAATAACCCTGACCAGAGGGAGTGAGCTATGCAAATACCAAGTAACATAACATAGCATATTCAATAACCCCGACCAGAGGGAGTGATATATGCAAATACCAAGTAACATACCATAGCATATTCAATAACCCTGACCAGAGGGAGTGAGCTATGCAAATACCAAGTAACATAAAATAGCATATTCAATATCCCTGAACAGAGGGAGTGAGCTATGCAAATACCAAGTAACATAACATACCATATTCAATAACCCTGACCAGAGGGAGTGAGCTATGCAAATACCAAGTAACATAACATAGCATATTCAATAACCCTGACCAGAGGGAGTGAGCTATGCAAATACCAAGTAACATAAAATAGCATATTCAATATCCCTGACCAGAGGCAGTGAGCTATGCAAATACCAAGTAACATAACATAGCATATTCAATAACCCTGACCAGAGGGAGTGAGTGTTAGGCAGAAACCTGTGCAGTTCCCTTGGGGAACACTGCAAAAGATTTAAGACTACAGGTAGAGCAGTAAACCCCTTTGGTAGCAGTCTGTACCACCCAGATTTACCTGGTAGCTGTGGCTGAGCAGTCAGACTTCTCTCAAGAAGAGTTAGGCAGTATGTAAAGTATACACAATATGTACCAAAACACAATAGCACAAGCAAACACTGACCAGAGCTTGGTTTCAAAAGTATATAGTTATTTATTTAAAATACACATAAGTTAAAAACACTCTAGCAAAAATATAGTAAAAGCACTTCAACACAGTTATACTGAAAGTAAATTCAATCCTTTCTCCTATCTAGACAACTCTAGGTTAACACCACTTAATTAAAACAGAGGTGAGTGCTTAACGTTAGATGACACTCTAGTAGTTTCCAAGAAAGGGAGAGAAAAAGCAGAAATAGGTTAGACACACCACTCTAAGGTCCAGAACACTTGCAATAGGCTTAAAGAAGAATAAAGTCACAGGTGAGCAAAAGTCACTAGGCAGGGCCCACTCTTAGAGTAGCCGGAGCGAAAATGTGCCCAAGATCACACTGTTAGTTAGAGATTCAAAGTCTTGCAAAGAGTCAAAAAGAGTTTAGAGTGGCTCAGAAAGTTTAGCCAAAGTGTCCCAGGCACTCCCAGGTTCGAAAGCCGGGGACTAAATCTACCCCGTACAGTCGGTAGCAAGGGAAGCCAGGCGGAACACAGTACCTTAAGCGGAAAGGATCCTCCAGCGGGGGCAGTTGTTCCAGGCAGCGACAGCAAGGCTCGACGTCGGTCAGGGGAGAAGAATATCTCGCTGAAGAGCAGAAGAGAAAGGTCGTAGCACTGCCCGGGAAGAAACCAGCCGCGGAGTCCTCCGGTTAAAGGGTTGGTACCGACTTTCGCGGTATGGGGGTAAAGTGTGGTATTCCGGATGCCGGGGTGCTTGGCACAGGCAAGGCGGCCACGAGATACCTCAAAAGGACGGAAAGAAGGCGAAAACTGGTTGTCCCCACCAGTCAAGGGAAGGAGCCACTCCGTTAAGAGTTCTCCTCGGTCGTCGGGAAAAAGTGGTGAGACGGTTCAGCAGGGCTCCACCGGGTGGTGTCGTCGAAGCAGGTCGGCTCAGCTCTTCCCTCGTCGGATTCTTGGTCCTGTGGCGACTTCTGAAGTCCCAGTCCCCAAAGCCCTGCTTTTATGCAGCAAACCCCCATTCACCCAGCCTAGCTGTCACTCAAACATGCTAAGTGGTGAGCCGGGCGGCTCACCACTTGGGCCAATCAGGACGGAGTGCGACTTGAGTTACCAAGGTAACTCAGTCCAGGGTGCCTAAATCCCCCTCCACCCCTCCTAAGTACCCCAGACAGAGTGGCACCACTTTGGAGGGCTTCTGGGGAGAAGCCCGCCAAAAGTGGAACAAAGGGCTCCACTTTGGGTCAGAGTTACAGAGGCGAACACCAACGCCATTTTAGAATCAAGTTTTGGCAAAAAGTCCCAACCGGAGTTATAAAAATAAATATATAAACCGGCGGTATGTTTAAGGCTACCGTAAATAAATAATTAAATGTGTTAGCCTAAAACAATGGGAAATCCCATAGGGAAATATTCGCGGTCGAATATAAAAAGTAGTTTCCACTGCCACCAGCCAAAACTCGATCAGGGGGGACGGAGACGTGCCCCCTCGACTAACAGACCCTGGGGCAATCGAATTGCCCCAGCCAGTACGTCCACAATATGATGGTTTGTACTGGTTCTGTTCAGGATTCAAGACTAGCAAAGTCTTTGGTGACTTTACATGCCCTGGGAGACAGTAGTCAGTCCCAGGGTATGGAGTCTATGTTGGGGAGTCCCTAGGACACCCCTGGGTCACGGCACAGAGGGTGCTGGGTGACCCACATCACAAAAATACATGAGGCCCTATGGAGTAAAAGACCCCATAGCCCATTCAACACAAGGTTTAACCAAGAAAACACACTTCAACATGTCCAAGAGTGAGGGTAAAAGAGTCTCACTCTTGGCAGGAGAAAAAAATTAAACCCCAGAAATCCAGCAAAGCTGCTGGGGGACTCACTAGGTAGGGAAATTCAGCCTAACCAGAGAATTCTCCCTAACACTCGCCCCCCCCAGACTAAGGGACAGGAGGATTTAATCCACTCCTGGATGAACCTCATACCTCTAGTCGATGATATACATCCTAGAGAGTCCATCAGCATTTTGATGGTGACACCTTGACCTATGTTCAATGGAGAACTCAAAGGTTTTCTTTTGCAAGCTAACGGACCTACAGACCCTTTGAGGAACATCAGTCTTTTTGTTATAGGGGATCTGGTTGACCAGTCCCTCAGAAGTTGGTACAACTTCTGAACCTATGTTAGGCTTTTTGAAGGGGTCCTTATAAAGGATTCCCTTAGATCTAGAGGGGCCTCCAAGGTTCCTCACCACCTCTCTTGTGGGAGCAGGTTGGGTCTTAGGCCTCTTGGTTGGAGGGGTTGGGGTTAGGCAATGTACCTGCTTCCCCTTCCTCTTAGATCTACCCTTACCTATTTTAGGAGTTCCCCCCCTAATATTAGGATTTGAGTTGGGGTCTTCAGTAGAAGGTCCAACAGTCTGAAGGTTTTTGGCCTTAGACTTTTCTTTTCTGGTTTTCCACCAGCACTGAGAATTACCAGTTCTCTCGGGTCCAGATAGGGGCCTAGTTGGTCTATCCACCTCTTCCTCAGAAGCAGGGGGAGTCAGAGACTCTGAGACTAGGGGAACATTGATGGAGCTTGGTTGGGGCGCCCATGTTCCTAGCATACTATCCTGAAATGTGCCTGGGTTAGAGGTCAACTTACTAACACCAGGGCTTGTAGTGGGGTTCTCAGTAGAGGGTCCCACAGGCTTAGAAGGGTCCTTCAAGGTAGCCTGTCTAGCCAATTTGGTTAAGTTCTGCTTCTCCATACTGGGAGGCCTGGGGGTATGTGACACTACTCCTAGAGTTCTTAGGTCATTCCCCAACAGGACCTTCCCAGGTACCTCAGTCTGAACACTGACAGGGATCCTCACTGTCATGTTGTTACACTGAATGAGGGCTGGTAGAATAGGAACCATTTGGACAGGGCCTCCAGACATTTTAGTGGGACCTTTGGGTGCTTTGGCCACATCCTCAGGTTGAAAGAAGCTTTCATCCACTACTGTTCTGCTGGCCCCAGTGTCTCTCCTGGCAGGAGTATCCTGGCCATTGACAAGAACACTGTCCACATAATACACCTTAGAGTTAACAGGTAGGGAGTTATACACAACCCTATTCTGGGGACTAACCAGACCCATAGGCTCTAAGTTTACAGTTGCTTGAAGACCCAAGGGTTCTTCAGCAAAGAGTTCAAAGTGGGCACTAGCCATCTGTACTTCATCCTCAGGAGTGAAGGCTAAGGAGACTGTGCTGATCCCTGCAGGTTTACCCTTGCACTTGGGATCTCCTTTGATATGGTCAGTACCCTGACAGACATAGCATTGTCCAAATGCTCTCTGGAAGGGTGGCTTGTTCTGACCTCCTTCTGGCTTGTGGCCAGAAGGTACAGTAGCCTGACTAGGTTTCCCATGGGGCTTACCCTGGTTATTTTGTGGTTTGGGGCCCTCTTTGGGATAGGAATTATTAGAATTCTCTTTGGAGTCTTTTTTAGGCTGTTTCTCCCCATCCTTCTTCTGAGTTACCCCAGAATCCTTGTGAGTGGCCCTGTTGGCAACCCACAAGTCAGCAGCCTTAGCTAGTTTCCGGGAATCTAATTCCCTGGAATCAGCCAAGTGTTGTCTGAGCTCAGGAGAGCAGGCATCATAAATAGTCTCCAACATAAACAAATTCTTCATACCTTCATAAGTGTTCACCTTGTAACCCTTAATCCATCCCTCTAAGTTTTTCAAACATTCACTCACCCAGGTAGCCCAAGGGGTACCATCATGCTTTTTGAGGCTCCTAAACCTCTTAAGATACTGGGAAGGGGTCTTCCCAAACCTAGCTATCAAAGCTAGTTTCACACATTCATAGTCCTTCCTATCCTCCTCCCCCATCTCCATTACCACATCAGTTGCAACAGGGGGAAGCCTAGAGAACAACCAGGTGAGTAAGTCATTTCCTGTGATGTTCTGGAGCCCATGATTATATTCAAACAGAGACAACCAATCCAACACATCCAACTTAGGCTCATACATACCAACCAATTCTTTAGGCATCCGGGGTCTTTTAGGACTGGAACTTCTAGAGGAGCCAGAGAGAGAAACATTCTCAACAGATAATTTCTTCATTTCTAAGTCATACTTGAGCTCCATTTCCCTTAGCCTTAGTTCTTTGTCAGTTTGAGCATTAAGTTTCTTATACTCCAATTCTAGCTTCATTTTCTCCAGTTCAAAGTACTGAGGACTAAATGTGGGACCTGGTAAAGGTCCAGTAGGCACAGCAGGTAGAGCAGGCAGAGGCCTAGGGGGGACAGTTACAACAGCCTCACCCTCCTCTTCTGACTCTTCCTCAGAAACATCAACATTTTGCTCCATGTTAACTTCAATACTGTCATCTACAGTTGCTGGAGTGGTAGGCTCCTCTGAACCATCACCCAGACTTTGGTTAGCTAACAATCTTTCAATCAGCTCCATTTTCTTGCCCTTAGTCAGGAGATCCTTATGTTTACAGAGCATTCTTAAACAATCAGCAGTTTTGGCTGCAAGGGACTCTTGACTATAGCTTTCTATAACTGACATGTTAGAGGTTTTACTTTTTCAGTGCTAAGCTTTGTGTTTAGTTGCACTAAGGTATCTAAAGCACAATAAAATGTATACTCAATACAAATCCCACCGCTGTACACCAGTGTTAGGCAGAAACCTGTGCAGTTCCCTTGGGGAACACTGCAAAAGATTTAAGACTACAGGTAGAGCAGTAAACCCCTTTGGTAGCAGTCTGTACCACCCAGATTTACCTGGTAGCTGTGGCTGAGCAGTCAGACTTCTCTCAAGAAGAGTTAGGCAGTATGTAAAGTATACACAATATGTACCAAAACACAATAGCACAAGCAAACACTGACCAGAGCTTGGTTTCAAAAGTATATAGTTATTTATTTAAAATACACATAAGTTAAAAACACTCTAGCAAAAATATAGTAAAAGCACTTCAACACAGTTATACTGAAAGTAAATTCAATCCTTTCTCCTATCTAGACAACTCTAGGTTAACACCACTTAATTAAAACAGAGGTGAGTGCTTAACGTTAGATGACACTCTAGTAGTTTCCAAGAAAGGGAGAGAAAAAGCAGAAATAGGTTAGACACACCACTCTAAGGTCCAGAACACTTGCAATAGGCTTAAAGAAGAATAAAGTCACAGGTGAGCAAAAGTCACTAGGCAGGGCCCACTCTTAGAGTAGCCGGAGCGAAAATGTGCCCAAGATCACACTGTTAGTTAGAGATTCAAAGTCTTGCAAAGAGTCAAAAAGAGTTTAGAGTGGCTCAGAAAGTTTAGCCAAAGTGTCCCAGGCACTCCCAGGTTCGAAAGCCGGGGACTAAATCTACCCCGTACAGTCGGTAGCAAGGGAAGCCAGGCGGAACACAGTACCTTAAGCGGAAAGGATCCTCCAGCGGGGGCAGTTGTTCCAGGCAGCGACAGCAAGGCTCGACGTCGGTCAGGGGAGAAGAATATCTCGCTGAAGAGCAGAAGAGAAAGGTCGTAGCACTGCCCGGGAAGAAACCAGCCGCGGAGTCCTCCGGTTAAAGGGTTGGTACCGACTTTCGCGGTATGGGGGTAAAGTGTGGTATTCCGGATGCCGGGGTGCTTGGCACAGGCAAGGCGGCCACGAGATACCTCAAAAGGACGGAAAGAAGGCGAAAACTGGTTGTCCCCACCAGTCAAGGGAAGGAGCCACTCCGTTAAGAGTTCTCCTCGGTCGTCGGGAAAAAGTGGTGAGACGGTTCAGCAGGGCTCCACCGGGTGGTGTCGTCGAAGCAGGTCGGCTCAGCTCTTCCCTCGTCGGATTCTTGGTCCTGTGGCGACTTCTGAAGTCCCAGTCCCCAAAGCCCTGCTTTTATGCAGCAAACCCCCATTCACCCAGCCTAGCTGTCACTCAAACATGCTAAGTGGTGAGCCGGGCGGCTCACCACTTGGGCCAATCAGGACGGAGTGCGACTTGAGTTACCAAGGTAACTCAGTCCAGGGTGCCTAAATCCCCCTCCACCCCTCCTAAGTACCCCAGACAGAGTGGCACCACTTTGGAGGGCTTCTGGGGAGAAGCCCGCCAAAAGTGGAACAAAGGGCTCCACTTTGGGTCAGAGTTACAGAGGCGAACACCAACGCCATTTTAGAATCAAGTTTTGGCAAAAAGTCCCAACCGGAGTTATAAAAATAAATATATAAACCGGCGGTATGTTTAAGGCTACCGTAAATAAATAATTAAATGTGTTAGCCTAAAACAATGGGAAATCCCATAGGGAAATATTCGCGGTCGAATATAAAAAGTAGTTTCCACTGCCACCAGCCAAAACTCGATCAGGGGGGACGGAGACGTGCCCCCTCGACTAACAGACCCTGGGGCAATCGAATTGCCCCAGCCAGTACGTCCACAATATGATGGTTTGTACTGGTTCTGTTCAGGATTCAAGACTAGCAAAGTCTTTGGTGACTTTACATGCCCTGGGAGACAGTAGTCAGTCCCAGGGTATGGAGTCTATGTTGGGGAGTCCCTAGGACACCCCTGGGTCACGGCACAGAGGGTGCTGGGTGACCCACATCACAAAAATACATGAGGCCCTATGGAGTAAAAGACCCCATAGCCCATTCAACACAAGGTTTAACCAAGAAAACACACTTCAACATGTCCAAGAGTGAGGGTAAAAGAGTCTCACTCTTGGCAGGAGAAAAAAATTAAACCCCAGAAATCCAGCAAAGCTGCTGGGGGACTCACTAGGTAGGGAAATTCAGCCTAACCAGAGAATTCTCCCTAACAGTGAGCTATGCAAATACCAAGTAACATAACATAGCATATTCAATAACCCTGACCAGAGGGAGTGAGCTATGCAAATACCAAGTAACATAACATATTCAATAACCCTGACCAGAGGGACTGATATATGCAAATACCAAGTAACATAAAATAGCATATTCAATAACCCTGACCAGAGGGAGTGAGCTATGCAAATACCAAGTAACATAACATACCATATTCAATAACCCTGACCAGAGGGAGTGAGCTATGCAAATACCAAGTAATATAACATAGCATATTCAATAACCCTGACCAGAGGGAGTGAGCTATGCAAATACCAAGTAACATAAAATAGCATATTCAATATCCCTGACCAGAGGCAATGAGCTATGCAAATACCAAGTAACATAACATAGCATATTCAATAACCCTGACCAGAGGGAGTGAGCTATGCAAATACCAAGTAACATAACATAGCATATTCAATAACCCTGACCAGAGGCAGTGAGTTATGCAAATACCAAGTAACATAACATAGCATATTCAATAACCCTGACCAGAGGGAGTGAGCTATGCAAATACCAAGTAACATAACATAGCATATTCAATATCCCTGACCAGAGGCAGTGAGCTATGCAAATACCAAGTAACATAGAATAGCATATTCAATAACCTTGACCAGAGGGAGTGAGCTATGCAAATACCAAGTAACATAACATAACATATTCAATAACCCTGACCAGAGGGAGTGAGCTATGCAAATACCAAGTAACATAACATAGCATATTCAATAACCCTGACCAGAGGGAGTGATATATGCAAATACCAAGTAACATAAAATAGCATATTCAATAACCCTGACCAGAGGGAGTGAGCTATGCAAATACCAAGTAACATAACATAGCATATTCAATATCCCTGACCAGAGGCAGTGAGCTGTGCAAATACCAAGTAACATAAAATAGCATATTCAATAACCCTGATCAAAGGGAGTGAGCTGTGCAAATATCAAGTAACATAACATAGCATATTCAATAACACTGACCAAAGTGAGTGAGTTATGCAAATACTAAGTAACATAACATGGCATATTCAATAACACTGACCAAAGTGAGTGAGTTATGCAAATACTAAGTAACATAACATAGCATATTCAATAACACTGACCAAAGTGAGTGAGTTATGCAAATACTAAGTAACATAACATAGCATATTCAATAACACTGACCAAAGGGAGTGAGCTAGGCAAATACCAAGTAACCTAACACAGCATGTTCAATAACACGGACCAAAGGGAGTGACCTATGCAAATAACAAGTTACATAACATAGCATATTCAATAACCCTGACCAGAGGGAGTGAGCTATGCAAATATCAAGTAACATAACACAGCATATTCAATAACACTGAGCAAAGGGAGTGAGTTATGCAAATACCAAGTAACATAACATAGCATATGCAATAACACTGGCCAAAGGGAGTGAGCTATGCAAATACCAAGTAACATAACATAGCATATTCAATAACCCTGACCAGAGGGAGTGAGCTATGCAAATACCAAGTAACATAACATAGCATATTCAATAACCCTGACCAGAGGGAGTGAGCTATGCAAATACCAAGTAACATAACATAGCATATTCAATAACCCTGACCAGAGGGAGTGAGCTATGCAAATACCAAGTAACATAACATAGCATATTCAATAACCCTGACCAGAGGGAGTGATATATGCAAATACCAAGTAACATAACATAGCATATTCAATAACCCTGACCAGAGGGAGTGAGCTATGCAAATACCAAGTAACATGAAATAGCATATCCAATATCCCTGACCAGAGGCAATGAGCTATGCAAATACCAAGTAACATAACATACCATATTCAATAACCCTGACCAGAGGGAGTGAACTATGCAAATACCAAGTAACATAACATAGCATATTCAATAACCCTGACCAGAGGGAGTGAGCTATGCAAATACCAAGTAACATAACATAGCATATTCAATAACCCTGACCAGAGGGAGTGAGCTATGCAAATACCAAGTAACATAAAATAGCATATTCAATATCCCTGACAGAGGCAATGAGCTATGCAAATACCAAGTAACATAACATAGCATATTCAATAACCCTGACCAGAGGCAATGAGTTATGCAAATACCAAGTAACATAACATAGCATATTCAATAACCCTGACCAGAGGGAGTGAGCTATGCAAATACCAAGTAACACAACATAGGATATTCAATAACCCTGACCAGAGGGAGTGATATATGCAAATACCAAGTAACATAAAATAGCATATTCAATATCCCTGACTAGAGGCAATGAGCTATGCAAATACCAAGTAACATAACATAGCATATTCAATAACCCTGACCAGAGGGAGTGAGCTATGCAAATACCAAGTAACATAACATAGCATATTCAATAACCCTGACCAGAGGGAGTGAGCTATGCAAATACCATAACATAGCATATTCAATATCCCTGACCAGAGGGAGTGAGCTATGCAAATACCAAGTAACATAACATAGCATATTCAATAACCCTGACCAGAGGGAGTGAGCTATGCAAATACCAAGTAACATAACATAGCATATTCAATAACCCTGACCAGAGGGAGTGAGCTATGCAAATACCAAGTAACATAACATAGCATATTCAATAACCCTGACCAGAGGGAGTGAGCTATGCAAATACCAAGTAACATAACATAGCATATTCAATAACCCTGACCAGAGGGAGTGAGCTATGCAAATACCAAGTAACATAAAATAGCATATCCAATATCCCTGACCAGAGTGAGTGAGCTATGCAAATACCAAGTAACATAACATACCATATTCAATAACCCTGACCAAAGGGGGTGAGCTATGCAAATACCAAGTAACATAACATAGCATATGCAATAACACTGGCCAAAGGGGGGGAGCTGTGTGGTGCAGCTCTGTTTGTTATGCTGGCAGCCCATTTGATTTCTGTGTATTAAAACCCATAATCACAAACAGGAATGGTCTGAATAGAATAAACCATGTTTTATTTTATTATTTTTTTTATTTAAAAGGGGACTGTAAACATGTAATTAAATAAAGGTCAATGGATCCAAGATTACAAACAGAAACAACACTGGAGACAGGAAAAGGCCAGTGTATTATTTTGATTAGTGCATCACTGTTAATATTGCATCTTCCGTTGTGTTCACTAGTGAAAAGCAGAACGAGTTTCGGTGAAAAATCAAACTATGGCAAAATGTCTCGTCATGAGGTCTAAAGGGACGTTACGCACGCGTTACTGTGACCCGCTCAGCAGGAGCCAATGTCTTCCCAGATCTAGAAAGCCTGGTCAAGGGAGGAGAGTTTCCGCTCTGAAGACAAGGTGGGGAGAGTTTAAGTTCCGCGTTGTTGGGATTTCCCGCAGCCTGCTCCAGAAGGGCGAGCCTACACAGGAGTGGGGGAGGGGGGCCTCCCCCAGAGGCCTCCGAGGACTCCCCGAGCACTGCACCGCCAAGCCGTGCCGCGGCACTTCGCATGGGGTCTACGTCCTCGACACGAATCTTATACACGAACGCTCGATTTATTCTTAAACAGTTCATTCGATGTTTGGTCCTAAAACATGTTTACATTGGGTGAGCAGAGTCAGCACTATGTAATCTGGCGATCCTAGGCATAGAACGTGCACTATGCAATCTGGCGATCCTAGGCATAGAACGTGCACGATGTAATCTGGCGAGCCTAGGCATAGACCGTGCACTATGTAATCTGGCGATCCTATGCATAGAATGTGCACGATGCAATCTGGCGATCCTAGGCATAGAACGGCGATCCTAGGCATAGAACGTGCACTGTGCAATCTGGCGATCCTAGGCATAGAACGTGCACTATGTAATCTGGCGATCCTAGGCATAGAACGTGCACTATGCAATCTGGCGATCCTAGGCATAGAACGTGCACTATGCAATCTGGCGATCCTAGGCATAGAACGTGCACGATGTAATCTGGCGAGCCTAGGCATAGACCGTGCACTATGTAATCTGGCGATCCTATGCATAGAATGTGCACGATGCAATCTGGCGATCCTAGGCATAGAACGGCGATCCTAGGCATAGAACGTGCACTGTGCAATCTGGCGATCCTAGGCATAGAACGTGCACTATGTAATCTGGCGATCCTAGGCATAGAACGTGCACTATGTAATCTGACGATCCTAGGCATAGAATGTGCACGATGTAATCTGGCGATCCTAGGCATAGAACGGCGATCCTAGGCATAGAACGTGCACTATGTAATTTGGCGATCCTAGGCATAGAACGTGCACTATGTAATCTGACGATCCTAGGCATAGAATGTGCACGATGTAATCTGGCGATCCTAGGCATAGAACGGCGATCCTAGGCATAGAACGCGCACTATGTAATTTGGCGATCCTAGGCATAGAATGTGCACGATGTAATCTGGCGATCCTAGGCATAGAACGGCGATCCTAGGCATAGAACGTGCACTATGTAATCTGGCGATCCTAGGCATAGAATGTGCACGATGCAATCTGGCGATCCTATGCATAGAATGTGCACGATGTAATCTGGCGATCCTAGGCATAGAACGGCGATCCTAGGCATAGAATGTGCACGATGTAATCTGGCGATCCTAGGCATAGAACGTGCCCGGAGTTTGGAGCACTCTACAGCCTACTCAGTGGTCATCACAATAACTATTGAGTCCATCTGAGTCCCTCGCTGGAATCTAGCACCTGCCAGGCCGTTGCAGAGGAATAAGGCAGTGAACAAATGCATGTGACTGTAGCAAAAACAACCCAGGGGACACATAGCATCCAAAGCAGCATTTCAGAGAATTCAGACAGACACATGAACAACTCCTGGAACAAAACCAAACAGACCATCCCGAGGCAACATCTCAGGGCCAGTTTCACAGGACAACACCTGAGGGACCACCTCAGAAGACACCGCCCAGGGCACCACCTCTAAGGACAACACCTGAGGGACCACCTCAGAAGATACCGGCCGAGGGACCACCTCTAAGGACAACACCTTAGGAACTACTTTTCCTCGCTAAGGACAACACCTGAGGGACAACCTCAGAAGATACCACCTGAGGTACCACCTCTAAGGAAAACACCTGAGGGACCACCTCAGAAGATGCCACCTGAGGGACCACCTCTAAGGACAACACCCGAGGAACCACCTCTAAGGACCACACTAGAGGGACTACCTCAGAAGTTACAGCCTGAGGGACCACCTCTAAGGACAACACCTGAGGGACCACCACAGAAGACACCACCCAGGGCACCACCTCTAAGGACAACACCTGAGGGACCACCTCAGAAGATACCGCCCGAGGGACCACCTCTAAGGACAACACCTGAGGGACCACCTCAGAAGATGCCGCCCGAGGGACCACCTCTAAGGACAACACCTTAGGAACCACTTTCCCTTGCTAAGGACAACCCCTGAGGGACAACCTCAGAAGATACCACCTGAGGTACCACCTCTAAGGACAACACCTGAGGGACCACTTTCCCTTGCTAAGGACAACACCTGAGGGACAACCTCAGAAGATACCACCTGAGGGACCACCTCTAAGGACAACACCTGAGGAACCACTTTCCCTCGCTAAGGACAACACCTGAGGGACAACCTCAGAAGATACCACCTGAGGGACCACCTCTAAGGACCACACCAGAGGGACTACCTCAGAAGTTACAGCCTGAGGGACCACCTCTAAGGACCACACCAGAGGGACCACCTCAGAAGATACTGCCTGAGGGACCACCTCTAAGGACAACACCCGAGGGTCCCCCTCAGAAGACACCACCCGAGGGACCACTTATAAGTACAACACTTGAGAGACAACCTCACAAGATACCACCGGAGGGACCACCTCTAAGGACAACACATTAGGAACCACCTTCCCTCACTAAGGACAGCACCTGAGGGACAACCTCAGAAGATACCACCTGAGGTACCACCTCTAAGGACAACACCTGAGGGACCACCTCAGAAGATGCCGCCTGAGGGACCACCTCTAAGGACAACACCTGAGGGACCACCTCTAAGGACCACACTAGAGGGACTACCTCAGAAGTTACAGCCTGAGGGACCACCTCTAAGGACAACACCTGAGGGACCACCACAGAAGACACCACCCAGGGCACCACCTCTAAGGACAACACCTAAGGGACCACCTCAGAAGATACCGCCCGATTGACCACCTCTAAGGACAACACCTGAGGGACCACCTCAGAAGATGCCGCCCGAGGGACCACCTCTAAGGACAACACCTTAGGAACCACTTTCCCTTGCTAAGGACAACCCCTGAGGGACAACCTCAGAAGATACCACCTGAGGGACCACCTCTAAGGACAACACCTGAGGGACCACTTTCCCTTGCCAAGGACAACACCTGAGGGACAACCTCAGAAGATACCACCTGAGGGACCACCTCTAAGGACAACACCTGATAACCATTTTCCCTCGCTAAGGACAACACCTGAGGGACAACCTCAGAAGATACCACCTGAGGGACCACCTCTAAGGACCACACCAGAGGGACTACCTCAGAAGTTACAGCCTGAGGGACCACCTCTAAGGACCACACCAGAGGGACCACCTCAGAAGATACCACCTGAGGGACCACCTCTAAGGACAACACCCGAGGGTCCCCCTCAGAAGACACCACCCGAGGGACCACTTATAAGTACAACACTTGAGAGACAACCTCACAAGATACCACCGGAGGGACCACCTCTAAGGACAACACATTAGGAACCACCTTCCCTCACTAAGGACAACACCTGAGGGACAACCTCTAAGGACAACACCTGAGAGTACCCCTCTAAGGACAACCCCCGAGGGACCACCTTTAATGAGAACACCTGAGGGACCACCTCAGAAGATACCATCTGATGATCTACCTCTAAGGACAACACCTGAGGGACAACCTCAGAAGATACTACCTCAGGGACCACCTCTAAAGACAACACCTGAGGGACCACCTCTAGTAACAACACCTGAGAGTACCCCCTTAAGGACAACACCTGAGGGACCACCTTTAAGGACAACACCTGAGAGTACCCCTCTAAGGAGAACACCTGAGGGACCACCTTTAATGAGTACACCTGAGGGACAAACTCAGAAGATACAACCTGAGGGATCACCTCAGAAGATACCATCTGATGATCTACCTCTAAGGACAACACCTGAGGGACAACCTCAGACGATACTACCTCAGGGACCACCTCTAAAGACAACACCTGCAGGACGTCCATTAACATTGGGTCATTTATTTGGGGTCCAACATTATTGCTTAGTTAATACATCCAGTGTTTGTTATCTTATGTTATGTTACTTGGCATTTATATAGCGCTCTATATATCACTGATATGACCTCAAAGCGCTGGTAGGTTGAACACCCTCGGGAACCGTAGTTGTGGTTAGTAGAGAGAGATAGAGTCGTAGGGTGCGTGGGTGCACCAGATAAGTGTGCAGCAAATGTAATTGCTGGATGGTAGCTGCATCCTAGCGTTAGGTGTGGTACTCAAGATATCAGTTGGATTGTGCAGTCTGGCGTGTGCACACCCAGAGTTGGCTCTGGCTGCGTTCGGGGTGCATATGTGAGCGACTAGGCCGGAATGTGCTCGGCTAGCTGCGTTTTATTAGGGTGATGAAGTGTTCATGGGGTCGTATTCGTATGTGAACAGCTAGGCCGAATTAATCAGGGGTATAGCTTTGTTCTAGTTGAATGATGGTGTAGAGTCTCGCGCTTTGAAACACTTGTGTATAGGCGCGTTATAAATGCCACATCATATCATATAGTAGAGAGTGAGCGTAGTGGTGTGATATGATGGTTATCTTCAAAGCGCCCGAGACCAGGCACGTGAACAGGACGGCAGGGAACATTATCAGGAATTGCCCACTAAATATAGTATCTAAGCACAGGCTAAGAAGGCGTTGGGTCATTTTCCACTCGGAGAAAAACGTATAATACCGTATACTTAAAGAATACCATGAGATGAAATCCCAACACCTGGAAATGTTCATTAAGATGCACCCCACAACAGGAAAACAAACTAGTTTCGCACACACACACACACCAGTATACAATCACGCATCCAACAAGCACTGCAGAGAGCATCACACCATGTGTAGATCCCAGAGGAAACAGTGGAAACAACACACAATCCTCAACATTTTAGCTGTGGCTGCCACACAAATGAGTAAGGACTTAGGAGTTCACGCATTTGAAGAATGAAAACTGTGGACCTCTCACACAAGAATCCTCATAGGACAGCACACGTAGAGAGGGCCTCCTCAGCAGACATGGCACGCCTGAGGAACTGCCTCAGAGAAGACATTAAGGAGGAAGCCCGTCCATGAATGCCCTTTTAATACCTGAGGAAGTGTCAAAGGACACTTTACAAGTGAAGTACACCCCGAGGAGATCAGACATGAGAACGCCTTCAGAGAACACCCCAACTTAAGAAGCACGTCAGCAGATACTGCACATGAAAAAAAGGACTCTGTTCACCATCACACATCCGAAAAAGCACACACGGGGAAATAAACCCCCATGAGGGTCCCTCTCAATCCGCAAACGCCCGAATAGCCCCCCTAAACAGACACATAATAACTGCATGTCCGCCCAAGGCAAAAACACTTGCGGGGCACATAGAAACTAACACTTGATGTGTCCCGGAAAATACATCACAGAAAAGTACCTCAGAGTGCAAACAAATGAAGAAGCAACAAAGGACAGAATACACCAGAAGAACCTTCCAGAGGACAATGCACTCGAGAAGATCTCCTCAGAAGAGAAGACACTGCAGACCTGGAGGACCGCACACACTAGAAGACCTCTTCAGAAGACATCACACACCAAAAGCCCCTATAGGACACCACACATCAGACAAACTCCTCAGAAGACAACAGACAGCTGAAGCCACAGAAGGTAATCACATTTCTTTAGAGCTCCTCAGAAGACAGCACACACCTGAAGCCCCAGAAGGTCATCACATATCTAGAGAGTTCCTTAGAAGATAGCGCACACCTGAAGCCACAGAAGATCATCACATATCTGGAGAGCTCTTCAGAAGACAGCACACACCTGAAGACTCAGAAGGTCATCATATATCTAGAGAGCTCCTCAAAAGACAGCACACACCTGAAGACCCAGAAGGTCATCACATATCTAGAGAGCTCCTCAAAAGACAGCACACACCTGAAGACCCAGAAGGTCATCACATATCTAGAGAGCTCCTCAAAAGACAGCACACACCTGAAGACCCAGAAGGTCATCACATATCTAGAGAGCTCCTCAAAAGACAGCACACACCTGAAGCCCCAGAAGGTCATCCCATATCTAGAGAGCTCCTCAGAAGACAGCACACACCTAAAGCCCCAGGAGGTCATCACATATCTAGAGAGCTCCTTAGAAGAAAGCGCACACCTGAAGCACCAGAATGTCATCACATATCTGGAGAGCTCCTTAGAAGACAGCACACACCTCAAGACCCAGAAGGCCATAACGCATCTGGAGAGCTTACCTGAGGACAAGACTAAAGGCAATGCATTTCTCAACCCCCATCACCGAGGACCACACCATCCTCAGCAAAGCCAAGGCGGACACCACGGAGCAGACAACCCCCCTGGAAGACCGCACACACTAAGAGCTCTCCACCTTCGCATATCGGAGGAATCCTTCAGGGGTATTACCCACCTGCCTGAAGCCCTCCTGCCACCGTCGACCGGCCGACCCCCCCACCCCCCAGAGGCACAGAATCCACTGTATAAGTCAAAGGACCTCAAGCACCTAGACCTGCACACCTATGGCGTGCAGATGAAATGTGTCCTTAGTCATCAGTGCCCCCCACCCCCAAATACCTAATGAACGTCTGACACTTTTTTGTGTAATTGTTTGATGTGGGGTTTATTGTTTGGGTTGGGTCCTGTCTTCTGGTGATGCAGGGCCATTTTAAGGGGCAGGCGAAGAGGGTACGAATGGATTCTGGGCGCAAACACGCTGGAAAACATCACTAGCTGGGCGAGAAGGGACGAATCTCTCACGTTTGGAGAAGCAACTAAACCAGGCATGAGAAGGCTGGAGGCCGGCTTCGCCCTCGCGCGACCCCTCTTTACGCAGCTGGGCCGGCCTCTTCTTTTGCAAAGTAAGGGGTACGCCGTCTCTCCTGGCTCTGGACGCGGCCCAGGGCTCCACATCACAGAGCCCAGTGTTTGCAAAATCTGCCGGCCGCACCAGATTTCATTCCCCAAATCACATGAGCCAGCACCGCCTGCAGCTGCGAAAATAGGGGATGAGGCAACAGCAGAAAAATGCATGCAAGAAGGCAAAATGCAAGGACCAGGGGGAAGATGAAAACCCCGCAGAAGACCCCGCCCCTCCCTCGGGCGGCGTCGGAGCAGCAGCGGGAGCTTGTGAAACTTCAAAGGAAAAATGACCAGTGGGTCAGGAATTTACCAGACGCTGCAACTGGCTAGTACATCAATTACAACGGCGACCAGAACATGGAAACTGCACAGTAGGCGCTGTCATTAAGAAAGTGGCCCGAGGGGCCAGAAAAACAGCCCACTAGAGCCAGTCACCATTCAGAGACTGTGGAATTACGCCAGTGCCCAGAGCGCCTAAAAGCACACCACTGGAGCCCGGCCCTATTCAGAGCATGTGCAATTACACCAGTGCCCAGAGCGCCTAAAAGCACACCACTGCAGCCTGGCGCTATTCAGAGCATGTGGAATTACACCACTGCCCAGAGCGACTACAAGCACACCACTGGAGCCCGGCCCTATTCAGAGCATGTGCAATTACACCAGTGCCCAGAGCGCCTAAAAGCACACCACTGCAGCCCGGCGCTATTCAGAGCATGTGCAATTACACCAGTGCCCAGAGCGCCTAAAAGCACACCACTGGAGCCCGGCCCTATTCAGAGCATGTGCAATTACACCAGTGCCCAGAGCGCCTAAAAGCACACCACTGCAGCCCGGCGCTATTCAGAGCATGTGCAATTACACCAGTGCCCAGAGCGCCTAAAAGCACACCACTGGAGCCCGGCCCTATTCAGAGCATGTGCAATTACACCAGTGCCCAGAGCGCCTAAAAGCACACCACTGCAGCCCGGCGCTATTCAGAGCATGTGCAATTACACCAGTGCCCAGAGCGCCTAAAAGCACACCACTGGAGCCCGGCCCTATTCAGAGCATGTGCAATTACACCAGTGCCCAGAGCGCCTAAAAGCACACCACTGGAGCCAGGCGCTATTGGATCGCTGCCCGGAACGCCCGAAAATGCACCACTGGAGCCCGAAACTGCACAGGCAGTTTGGAAACAGAGCACTGGATCCTGGCACTGACCACAACCCAGAATCAGACTGGCCTATAGTGCAACGGGTCAATCCTGACGTGCAGGGCCAGCATGCTAGCGTGGGCCAGTTATGTTGCCAAACTGGGCCAGTTTGACGAGTTACTCCAGTGCGCATCTAGCGGCTTTGAGTTGCTACTGCACATTTTCTTTAAAAAACACAACTTGCTACACATTTTAGTAAACAGTGTCTCTAGGCAGGTACTCAAAACATCTGTCACAAGAGGAATGAGTTGCCATGTGTGACCGTGGCCATATTTCCCTCGATGCCCCAGCCATCTGTATACCACAGTCCGATCCAAGACCCCACCTGCAATGACCACGACATGTGTAGAGACCCATAGTCAGTCACTAGCCACTGGGGCGAATAGTCAGTCACTAACCATGGGGGGGGCGAATAGTCCGTCACTAGCCAGGGGCTCTAAACATGAAGGGCAGAAGCAGAAACAAGCCACACATTTTGGAGTCACCGGCAGAGCTTGGCAAGTCTTCTGCTCTGTAGTTGGCAAAAGGCTTTGCTGAACAACAGCCCCCATCAAAGTCTACTAATGACCGGACATCCTGAAAACTAACCATTGAGACAGCCACTGACACCAGGTGCCAATAAGTAGCCAGGGCCTGAAAAGTGATCTTGAAAGATGACCAGCAGAGCCTGAGACTGACCTCGGATGATGTAAACTAATTATCAGTGCCTGCCACCAAACCGAGAAGCGGAAAAGACCTCACCAGAGACTGCCTCTGAGCCCTGATCCTGCCACTGACCCCAGATCCTGCCACTGACCCAGAGCCTGCCACTGACCCCACAGAGAGCCTGAACTGCCAGCATGAGAGCGTGCACTGAACACGAGGCCTGCAAAACGAGCAGCAGAGTCCGCCTCTGACCCCAGAGCCTGCCACTGACCCCACAAAGAGCCTGAACTGCCAGCATGAGAGCGTGCACTGAACACGGGGCCTGCAAAATGAGAAGCAGAGCCCACCACTGACCACAGACCCTGACACTGACCACAGAGTCTTCATAGTTACCATCCCAACCTGGATGCAATTGACATCATAGCTCACCGCTGGCTATAGAGTCTGAAACAGGACCATTGTCAATGACAGTACAGTATGGAGAATAACCCCACGAACGTTTCACGGTCCCCGGACCCCGAAATGCCCTAATTACAGCTTATCTCCGACTATGGAGCCTCCTCCATGGCCATTACAGCCACTACTGCCCCCAAGAGACACTAAAATGACCACCAATGGCTGCCACTAAACCGAGTGCCTGCACATTACAGTCCCTGTAACCCCTACTCCCACCCCCCTCCCTGAAACTGATCTCGGGGCATGACATGGTATCATTAAATCAGAGAATTTGAAGAGTTAGCATCAGAACCTCCCTGCTTCTGCCCACAGGGCCCGAAAAGTGACAGGCCTGCATCTGTAGTCACAACACAGAGCGAGCAGGGCCAGCAGCGCGTAAACACTAGAAGCAGAGCACTGAGCCCACAGCTCGCCCTCCACCACACAGACACAGCCCACAGAGCGGCCACTAGAGTCTGCCCCGGGCCACAGGACCAGGACCGCTGTCATCCGCTCCTGCTACAGACCTGGGAAGGTGACCACCAGAGGCGGTCAGTTACCCGAGCCTCATACCTGCCAGCGGGGAGCCCGTGGTACCTACCGGGGGAGCATGGGCACGACTCGAGGTCCAGCCGCTCCGTCTTGATGATGGTCAGAGTGGGTTTAATGTCCAGCGCTGCCTTCATGGCGACCCCCTTCGCGATGGGGATGCAGTCCTTCTGCAGAGCCTGTCCGGGGACGGAGGCTCCCCCGCAGAGGTCCCCCTGTGCGCCGAGAGTGGGGTCCTGGGGCGTCTGCTTGGGGCCGAGGGGTAGTCCGCTGGTAGTGCCGGGCGTGCTGTAGGCGCTATACCTCTCCCTGGATGCCAGCTGTCCTGCCGGGACTCGTGTGCTACCTCCTCGGCTCCTCGTCAGGGCGTTTCTCGGCTCCACGGCCGCAGCGTGAGGCTGAGGAGGGCAGCGGCAGGGGCTTGGCCAAGTCTGTGACAGCCCCTGGGGGCGGGCTACCCGGAGACGGCGCACGCCTACTCCAGAAGGGGGAGGGGGGAGGAGAAGAGATGAGCCGTCAGAAGAGCTCTGGGATGCAGCTCCACCTGAGACTGTCTCGTCGAACAAAGACAATCGGCGAGGGGAGGGGGTCTGCTCCACCTAGGAGCTCAGAGAGGGCATGCGCCTGCTCACAGAGGAGCTCGGAGGTGTGGGGGGGACATCCGACTGCCCCAGAGGAGCTCAGAGGGGGCACCTGCCCGCCCCCAGAGGAACTCAGAGAGGGCATGCGCCTGCTCACAGAGGAGCTCATGGGGGGGGGGGGGGCATCAGCTGCCCAGAGAGGAGCTCAGAGGGGGTATCAGCCTGCCTCCAGAGAAGCTTAGAGGGGGCATCACCTGCCCAGAGAGGAGCTCAGGAGAGGCACGCGCCTGATCACAGAGGAGCTCAGAGGGGGCACCTGCCCGCCCCCAGAGGAGCTCAGAGGGGTCATCCGCCTGCCCACAGAGGAGAGGAGCTCAGAGAGGGCATCCAGCAGCCCACAGAGGAGCTCAAGTGGGCGAGGGGGCGGGGGGGTATCTGCCTGCCCCCAGAAGAGCTCAGAGGGGGCATGCGCCTGCCCACAGAGGTGCTCAAGGGGGTGTGGGGGTCACCCGCCTGGCCACAGAGGAGTTCAGAGGTAGCCTCTGCCCGCCCCCAAAGTCGCTCAGAGGGGGCATCCGCCTGCCCACAGAGGAGAGGAGCTCAGAGAGGGCATCCAGCAGCCCACAGAGGAGCTCAAGTGGGCGAGGGGGCGGGGGGGGTATCTGCCTGCCCCCAGAAGAGCTCAGAGGGGGCATGCGCCTGCCCACAGAGGTGCTCAAGGGGGTGTGGGGGTCACCCGCCTGGCCACAGAGGAGTTCAGAGGTAGCCTCTGCCCGCCCCCAAAGTCGCTCAGAGGGGGCATCCGCCTGCCCACAGAGGAGAGGAGCTCAGAGAGGGCATCCACCTGACCACAGAGGAGTACATGGGGGGGGATCAGCTGCCCAGAGAGGAGCTCAGAGGGGGCATCAGCCTGCCCACAGAGGAGCTCAGAGGGGCATCAGAATGCCTCCAGAGAAGCTCAGAGGGGGCATCACCTGGTCAGAGAGGCGCTCAGAGGGGGCACCTACCCACCCCCAGAAGAACTCAGAGAGGGCATCCACCTGCCCACAGGGGAGTTCAAGGGGGTGAGGGGGGCATCTGCCTGCCCCCAGAGGAGCTCAGAGGGGGCAACAGCCTGCCTCCTGGGGAGCTCTGGGGGGCATCTGCCTGCCCACAGAGGAGCTCAGAGGGGGCATCAGAATGCCTCCAGAGGAGCTCAGAGGGGGCATCAGCCTGCCTCCAGAGGAGCTCAGAGGGGGCATCCGCCTGCCCACAGAGGATTTCAGGGGAGGCGTTATGTCGGAGTAAGAGCAATCGAAGAGAAGGAGTCCTGCAGGCAGCCCTTTAGGAAAGGAACAGTGCTTTACCCAGGGGGAGCTCAGCCGCTGTTATCCTGCCTAGAAAAGAGTAGGGGTTCTATGCTACCCATGGGGGGCTCAAGGCCGGGGGGGGGGGGGCATCAGCCCCGGTGGGGCCTCGTTGGAGGGAGCTCTGTCCAGAAACAGAGAAGCTCGTGGGGAGAAGATCTGCACACTTAAGCTCAGATGATGGAGGTGTGTAGAGAAGTCTAGTGAGGCGCGTAAAATGGAGGTCGTCCTACCCCAAAGCAAACATCTAGGCCATCCTGTTCTCATACTTTAGTCCTGCTAAGGACAAAGTATAGGGCGCTGGAAAGAAATTAGAGGCAACTTAGAACTCTGGCGTTAATTACCAAAAGGGCCTTGAAAGCATATGACATGGCCATCTTCATAGCAAGTGAGATGTTCTGCTCAAGAAGAGTGAGTTACTGAATGACCGTCCCAGAGAACTCTCCTCACTCATTGCTAATGGTATCCACCCCAGGAGCGCTAACTTCTCTATCGAACCTTCATCTAACCAAGCGAATGCCTATCCAATGTTTTTCTTTAACACAATTAAAGGTATTTGTGAAAAGATTGCTCAAAACAGGCAGATGATTCTGAACGGAAATGCTAGTTTTGCCTGATCGCGAGCTCCATGGCATGGCCACCAGTATCCTGGGCATCCGTTTGATCTTATATTAGACTCCGAGGACTCTGATGCCACTAATGGTCTGCCATTCGGGCTGCCAGCATGTCCAGCACAGCGACTGGCAGTGGAGATGTCCCCTCTCCTCACTCTGTTAGTTAATGCATCCCTTTCACAAGGCGTAGTAGTGCCCTTTAAGCTGAAAAAGTCCACTATAACGCACTGTTGGAAACCCCCAATCTGGATTCAAATGACCCACAGAGCTTTCGCCCGGTGGCAGGACTCCCGTGCCCAGGCACAATCCTGGAGAAGGGTATCAAAGTTCCGGATCATGTAGAAAAGGTTGCCTGTCTAGATGCCTGCGAATCTGCGTTTCGGCCAGTATTCGGGAAACAGCAGTCTGGGTTGAGCTTCTTCAGGTGTCAGAGGCGGTGAGATATTAGATCTGTCTTTGGCATTTGATACTGTGGACCACAGCATTACCCTAAGACGCCCGAGGAAGGGTGGGAAGGTCTCAGCCCATGCTATTAAACGGTTTGATTCCGTTCTTTCCGAGCGCTGGCAGTAGGTGAAGTTGGGGGGATTGCTGTCTGACCCTCTTCCCCAGGGCTGTGGTGTACCCCAGGAATCGCCTCCTCCACCTCTGCTGTTTAACTTGCATATGAAGCCTTTAATGGAGATCCTGAGGAATCATGAAGTGGGTTTCCAAACCTATGCCGAGGCTACCCAGATTTTTCTGAAGTTGTGTAACTTTAGGGGTTCGTTCCTTAAAGTCAGACGATGCTTAGAAGATGTCGGAAATTGGATGGCACTGAATTGGTTGCAACTCAACCCCAGTAAAACGGAGGTGGCCTTGTTTGGACCCAAACATCTTCTGTTAGATAATGAGAAGAGCACAGCATTTCCTTGACACATGGGGTCCAGTTTGAACTTTGCATCGAAAATGTAATATTTAGGCTGCATCAGGCAGGCCAAAATGCGATGCGAGAAGCAAGTTGGAGTTTAAACTCCAATCAGTCCTTTACTCCCTGCGTTTACTAGGGCTTGCCCTAGCATATGTCCCATCTGAAGATCACAATAACCTGGTGGGGGCTTTGGTCAACTCCCAGCTGGACCACGAGAATGTCCTGGTAGCCGGGAGCCCTTGCAAACACTTGAACCGGCTCCAAAAAGCACAAAGTGTCGGGGTGAGGCGGATTTATAAAGTCTTTAAATCCTCCCACAGCTCTGCCCTGCACCGCCCTCTCCACTGGCTGTCAGTGAAAGATAGAATCATGTTCAAAATCCTGCACCGCTGTAAAAATGGAAAAGATACCAACCACCCAGAACGTTATGTTCTGTTGACAAACGCTGGGTGGTGATCCCGCCATCCGATTGCGTCTCCAGGGGAGACACGCGGTTTGCAATATATGGCCCCAGGCCATGGAATAGCCCCCCCCCCCCCCGCGAGCTCAAAAAGAAGGAGACTCGCAATCAGTTCCGGAAAGCACTGAAAGGTTTTCAACCTCGAGTATATTTAACAACTCTGCCATCTGGCACTGCATGTTTGGTAAACTAAGGAACTAGCTGCAGTGACAAACCAAATATAGCCACAATTCCCCCTTTAGTCCAGATCTAAGAGCACCTGCAACCTACTGGCACTGCACTATTAGAGAAAGAAGACAACCAGATACCTTATCCATGAAATTACCTTTATAAATCGCATTTTACTTCTAAAGGTTACAGACTACAAAAGGAAAAATGGAATTACAAGGAAATATATGAAGTCTCTTTAGGATTTAAAAAAAAATAAGCACCCAGGGTGAGTACATTAGAACAATCAAGTTAAGTATCTAATTGTGCATAAGGGAAACAAAATATTTATGAAATAATCCTTAAAACACCATTTATAACTACTAAAAACAAATGTATTTTCTTTTTTGTTTCCCTTTTCCTTTTTCTTGTCCCTCTATTTTGCTTGCTGATGTCTACAATTGTATATGCAAGCACCCCTCCTGATGAAGCATGGGAATTACCATGGCGAAACACGTGTTGAGAGACGAATAGCAATGGAAAATGAACAGTATCATTGATGAAACCAATACAAAGTACAAAAATTATATGACCACAAAGTGGGCGGAAAAAAGTGTATGACTAACTATGAGAGATGAACAGCGAATTGTATGAAATCAATACAAAATAGCCAAAGAGAAAATTGTGGAGAAAAAATGTGGAGAAAAATTGTATGACTGACAATACAATAAGCACTGAAAAGACAATTCACAAAAAAAAGTATTCAGTCAAATATAAGAAAATGTGTGTGTGATTATTGAAGACTTACTAAACCTGAGCAGTCATCGCACAGTCTCAAGGTACATGAATGAAAACATTACTTTTTAAATAATCGAAACAGCTGATGTTTGATGGTGCTCGGAAATTAGGCTGACATTCTGACTTGGAGCTTATATTTCTTTCTGCTTCACCTGTGACTGGATGCGGATAACTCTGGATAGTCAGCGCCATATAAGTACCTCACATCAAATCATGCATGGGTGGAGCCAGCCTCAAAGTGTTGGTGGGTTACGTGTGGGTTCAAGAGTGATCGCCCAAATACCTAATGCCCCTCCAAATGCCTGCATGGCCACGGTTGGTTGTGCCTTTGCTTTGTGCGCTTTGACCTCAGTATTAACCCTTATTTATAAGTGGCCTCTCTGTTCCCAACTGTCCCGAAAACATCAGGAGTAAAAGTGACACAGGGCCAGTGTTTATAAAATACTTGTGCTGGGAATCGAGCAGGTCCTCTTCTGGAGCTTAGGTGTGGGGACCACATGTCCCAGCATAGCAAGGAGACCTCTATCGCTATCTCCCCAGGAACTGGATGTGTAGCCTGCAGGTCTTACGCAGATGGTGGCGGTAGAGGCATTCACTCATTGCACTGTTGACCCCCCTCACCCGACTCCAGGAGGCTGAGTATCTGTTATTCCTTCTTTTGGCCTTTTAGACCCACCCTTCTCCCCGATTCAGAGGATATTAAGTTTCATAAAGAGAGATTACTCATTTGGAGGTGTCGGCCATCTTAAAGTTGAGCAGATCAGTAGCATGGGCGAGAAGGTCTGCCCACAGGGAAGTCAGATGGTGGGGTCTACCCAAACATCCCTATACGGGAGCTCAGGAGACAAATATCTGTCTGATGGAGAGAAGTAAAGAAGACGAATATCTGCCCTCCTCCAAGGTTGCTCAGAAGAAGTAGGACAATCTGCCCACACTGGGAGAGGCCCCTCTGCCCAACTAGAAGGGAGCTCAGGAGGTGCTATGCCAAAACACAGTGCAACTAAAGTGAGATCTTCTTAGATACAAATGAGCCCAGGATACCCAAATGCAGGGAAGCTCAAGAGAAAGTGGTCTCACTAGCCAAAGAGAAGTACGGCATGAGTTCTGCCCAAATACAGGGGGATGTGATAGAGGGAAATCTGCCTAGCTAAAGAAGAGAGTGTAGGAGGAGTTGTGTCCAAATACTGGGGAGCTCCATAGAGAGAGGTCTGACCAGCTACAAAGGAGCTTGGGATACCCAAATGCAGGGAAGCTCAAGAGAGTGTGGTCTGCCTGGCTAAACAGGTGCTCGGGAGGAGTGGTGTCCAATATGCCAGCGCTCCACAGAGGGAGGAGAAGCTAGCTATTCAGCGAACTAGAAGGGTTTCGACCCAAAAACCAAGGAGCTCAATAGAGAGGGGTTAATCAAGCTGAAGATGGGCTCAGTGTGAAGTTTTTTCAAATACAGGAAATCTAGATAGAGGAAGGCCAGACTATTTCAATAGGAACTCAGAAGGAGTTCTACAAAAACAAAGGGGAGCTAAATAGAGCGAGGCCTGCCCAGCTAAAGAGGTGCTCAGAAAGAGTTCTGGCCATACACAAGGAAGCACTATAAAGGGAGACCTGTATAGCTGAAGAGGAGCTCATAACAAATATTGCCTGAATAAGGGGGAGCTCAGTAGAGGGAGACTAGTCTGGGTAGAATTCCTCCTGGATTCCTCTTTAAATACAGGGGAGCCTAATAGAGGGAGGCCTGCCTATCTAAAGAAGAAGCCAGGAGGAGTTCTGCCCAAATACAGGGGAGCCCAACAGAGAGGGGGGGCATTCTAGCTAAAAAAAGGAGCTCAGGAAGACGTCTGCACACAAACAGGGGAGCCCAATAGAGGGAGGCCTGCCTAGCTAAAGAAGATGTCAAGAGGGGTTCTGGCCACATAGAGGGGAGCCCAATAGAGGGAGGCCTGCCTAGCTAAAGAAGAAGTCAAGAGGGGTTCTGGCCACATAGAGGGGAGCCCAATAGAGCGAGGCCTGCCCAGCTAAAGAGGTGCTCAGAAAGAGTTCTGGCCATACACAAGGAAGCACTATAAAGGGAGACCTGTATAGCTGAAGAGGAGCTCATAACAAATATTGCCTGAATAAGGGGGAGCTCAGTAGAGGGAGACTAGTCTGGGTAGAATTCCTCCTGGATTCCTCTTTAAATACAGGGGAGCCTAATAGAGGGAGGCCTGCCTATCTAAAGAAGAAGCCAGGAGGAGTTCTGCCCAAATACAGGGGAGCCCAACAGAGAGGGGGGGCATTCTAGCTAAAAAAAGGAGCTCAGGAAGACGTCTGCACACAAACAGGGGAGCCCAATAGAGGGAGGCCTGCCTAGCTAAAGAAGATGTCAAGAGGGGTTCTGGCCACATAGAGGGGAGCCCAATAGAGGGAGGCCTGTCTAGCTAAAGAAGATGTCAAGAGGGGTTCTGGCCACATAGAGGGGAGCCCAATAGAGGGAGGCCTGCCTAGCTAAAGAAGAAGTCAAGAGGGGTTCTGGCCACATAGAGGGGAGCCCAATAGAGGGAGGCCTGCCTAGCTAAAGAAGAAGTCAAGAGGGGTTCTGGCCCCATAGAGGGGAGCCTAGCTAAAGAGGAAGCCAGGAGGAGTGTTGCATTGATACCAAAGGCTGAATAAAGCAAGCTGGTCCAGTCTACTAGTTGATCTGATGTTAGCAACACTCCTGACCCCTCTTAATCGCCAGCTTGGCCTTTGCTCCTCTTTGGGTGCAAACCACCTTCAGGGTAACCCGGCTTTAGCCCGAGCTCCTGAAATATTGCCCCATTCGTTTATGGAACTGCTTGGCATCAGAGCGGGCATGAGCAGGAGAAGATGCAGATAATAAGCAGTGCCATGGGATGCAAAGCCAGCAGCCCCCCGAGTTAAGTGTGTAACATGTGTCCTTGGTTATCAGAAGCAACCGTGGCATGCATGAATGTGTGGGCAAGTGGCACCATGATGGGAGATGTACAACCGAAAGACCCCACACTGCTCCAGATGCCCACCTAATCCGCGCCTGCTTCTAGCACAAAGAAAGCACGTGACACGAAAAATCCCCCTCTCAAGGATTACTTCATATCCAAGAACATGTGGTGACATACAAAACATGGGTTGCTTTGATGTGCATAGACACATGTTCTTATCATGCATACAGCAAGCTGGAGGTTTGTGGCATGCTATCTCTATATCCAAGAAACCTTAATACACAATTTATTTTAGTGTTCTTCTTAAAGTGCTGACATTACAGTGGTTTAAAGCCGAAGGTATTTCAGGGTAGCGCTATTTTGCAATCTTGGACGTTCAGTTTCCCATCAGGATGTGGAAAATAAAGGTGCAATGCTTTTCCTTTGGCTAAACAGGTTTCTATGTGTATTTATGTATTGCCTTGCCTAGGATAGTTTGCCCAGCTGTGGGGTTTTTACCATAATGAGACCATACACTCACATGGGGGAGTTCTTATGAAAACCATTAAGTCAGGTACATCTAGATCACAATGAATGATAGTTTGCCAGTTTGCTTTACTACACGATGTGTGCATTTTGCAGATGAAACCTTTAAGAGAGTATTATTGTAGTCCTTCAAAGATTTGTTCCAAACAGAGGTCAGAATGTATATGCCTAAATTGCAGAGTGGGTTAAAATCCTGGCTTCGCTGTTAATACAAATGGTGGGATCCTGGGCAAGTGTTTAAATCTCATTGTAACTAAACTGCAAACACGCGAATCCTTAGAATTCATTAACTGAACGCTCATATAAAAGATTTTTATTTTATTTTTTAAAAACAATTCCCTTTCAATGAAGGCAATTGCAAATGATTCACGGGACAACATGGTGTTTTGTCATTCCCCTCTTTCAGTGACCTCCCCACACCCCAAGGCTGTCTCCTAGAATCGCATCATTGTTGAACTGGCCCCCCCCTCAGTCTCATACCATTTGAGTGACAACAGATTTAGTCGCGGCAGGCAGTCACTGCACCAGAGATTCTAGAATAAAGCAATGACTCCAGTAACAAAGGCATTAATGTCCTTCCCTGTAGGTGCCAGTTACAAAAGTTGCTCAGGTAATCCAGAATACTGTCCACACAGGACAATGAGGCAAGCTCTGTGCTATGCCATGTCATGCTATGTTATTGACTCTTGTATAGCACACCTTCTGCCAGGCTCATGGTTTCTTGAAGTTTCAGGATTTGCAAGAGGTGGGGTATAACGAAGGGGCGGGGGCGGCAGTTTAAGGTTTATTTGCCCTTTTGTTAATGTGTGCAGATCTGAAAAGACAGGGCTGTCTGTGGTGTCTAAAGTTGACATATTGTGTGAATTGTGTGGAGAAGTGGTTAATGTGCACTCCTGGTTGGTGAGGGAAATTGCTTACGTGGTGGTCTGTGTTGTCTATCAGGTGGTGTTCAAGGAGTGTGGGGAGTGGTGTCGGTGCATCTGTGATGGGTTAGTGTGGTGTTTATGGAAATGTAGTTTAGACATATCTCGGGGTGTATTGTATAGTTCTGCTATTGTATAAGTTGTGTTTTGATGCTGGATGTATGCGTCGAGTTGTGTTGTTGGTTAGAATGGGTGGTAGAAGGATTTCGAGGTGGTTATTGTTACCATACCTTGCCCAGTAGTCCACCCAATAACAACTGGGCCCAGCCCCTTTCACTTTGGAACCATCACAGCAGTTGGTAGTACTTTTTTAATCTATATTCATGTTAGACTTTCTTTCTCCGGTGTGACTCCTTATTATGCCACATTAAGGGTTGGCATCATGCCAAGTGTTGCTACATCAGGTGGTGCTGCTATGCGTTGGGTCGATACGAGAGAACACCATGTTCAGTCAGTTACCCGGGACCACCCTACTCAAGGCACACTGACACTTCAAAGACATTCCTAGTGCAGAGCCACTCAGTCTGCTATGGCATAAAGGTGCAATGCGGCTGGACATGCACCATGAACTAGAAAGCGCCAACAATGCCCCACGTCATTGCCACGCTGGCAGGTACCATTGAAATGTAGGGTTTGTCTTTAAATCCTATCATGTTTTTGGGCAATGACACTGGCCCAATGTGCTTTAAACACTGCACCATTGATGTTAATTTGGCACTAGTTCCTACAGACATAGCGCCAGTGAAGGGCGTGTCAAGTTCAAGGCACTGTTCATTCCACCTCAGGACACTGCAGCCCAGTGACCATGCAGACCTGGACAACCTGTGTACCACTTGCGGTGTCCCAGTGATGCTTTGAACCCCCAGAGAGTCATGCCTGCAGCATCACTGGAGACACCTGGGGTAACTGCACGAGTGTGGCGTAAGGGTAAGTGCTGTATTTTAAATATCTAAGCATGAGTTGAGCAAGACACCTTTACTGCAAGGGCTGCAAAGAAAACACGGCACGGAGTAATTATGTGTCACTACCCGACGGAGCACGTCACGTGTACCCCCCTGTGGTAAATGTTGGAGGTGATCACAGCTCATAATTAGGTGGCATTTTAAAATGGGTATTTTAAAAGGACCGCATTTTTACTGCCTCCGGCTCCTGCGTGATCTTCTTGGAGTCATGCAGGGTCCTGCGGCAGAAGTCCTTACAGGCTGCAGGGCTGTGGCCGGTCCACTAATGAGATGCGCTCTCCACCTTGGGGGTACATCCACGTTACACTGTCACATTGGACCCTCAGACTCAGGGATCAAGTCCTAAAAAAGTGGGGGGACTCATGAACATACCCATCGAATGTGGCATCAACAGGAATATGCTGTGGGTGGGACTCCGTTCACCCGCGTGTACCCTCGACTTGAGCCCTGCTCACACTGAGCTCCGCGCGCTACAGTATCTACGTGGGTGACCTGTGGGTCTATGGTTGTTTACTTAAAGTAACCGAAAAAAAGCTTATTTTGGGGCAGGGGGTGGTAAAGGAGCCCCCACAGCCAGGCTGTCCATCCAGTGCCCGCTCACACACAATAGTATTCACATTTGTAGACATTTAAACACAGATATAACACACGTGTAGACAAAGAAATGCATAACGACCTGGCTTGACATTAAAATGGGTGGCAACTAGCCATTATCATTAATGATGGACAGACTCATTATGGGGAGAACCTCCCCTTGCAGGGGTGCACCTGCTTCTATCTGCTATCAAGATGGCGGCCACCAAAAGGGTCCCACAAAGGCAGATCATGATAGCTCATGGGCAACCCGCTCGCCTTCGAAGCAAGACGACACAGAGCAACATAGGTTCGACCCCAGCCTCCGTGCTTTGAAACCTCTGGGTATTAAGCACCTTATAAATAACCTATCATATTATAACTGGCAGACCCTGGCAGGTGGCACAAAAAGACTCACCAGATAATAGCACTGGCTGACCGCTAGCTCACTGTGCCTACCCTCATAGGTGCTCAATAGAGATTACTGGCTCCAGGTGCCTCAACAGGTTCCAGCCCCCCCACCCTCCTCTTCTGGTTAGCACACTAGAACTCACTGCTGAGTACTAGCTCGTCTAATTGTCAGGGGTCAAGTTCTAAAAATTAAAGTGGGGGGACTCATCAACAAACGCAGTGGGATGAGATGTCGCCAGCAATTAGCACATAAAGTTGAAATATGCACAGTTAATTAAATTGGCTTTGCATAACCACCCAAATTGCACGGGACAAATGGCATTTGCCTTTCATAAAATCAACACAGACACAAAACCAAAAGAGGATATTTCCTTCTAATAGTGTTTTTGAAAATGTTAATAGGTGCGCATGTTTTAAACTGCAAGAACCAACACAAATGCTTTCCCTGGGACTTGCAGTACCGAAATGGGACAGTTCCCCTTTAGTTGTTTATTTTTTATCAGGTTATATAGTGCAGTGGGAAGTGTCCGTCCTGCAAACCTGACAACTGTGTTTCGGTCCCCAAGGTCAGCTTTAATTCATAAATTCAAAGAGGACATTCAATGTTTCTCATTTTAGCTGGGGGGGGGGGCTCAGTCCACCCTGTGAAAAAAGTGGGGGGACTCTGTCCCACTGCGTGTACCCTCGACTTGAGCCCTGCTAATGGGGGTGCTTGTGGAAATGAGTTCATCGCCCAATGAAGGTTTGTGGTGCACGGTAACCCTATAAGTAATTGGGTGGGCACGGAGTGATGATGTCACAACGCCTGATCCCAGGTCACTAGTGGCTGCAGAAAATGCTACGAGGTGATTTGATAAAGGTGTGTTCATTTATATAGTGCTTCCGCCTAAGCGCTTTACATAGAACATATTCACATACACCATGCCAACCGAGGTTGCTACTCAGATTAAACCAATCCGTGGTCTACGTGCACTCTCACAGCCCCCGCTCACTCTGCTGACTCTGGAAGATCAACACTGAAGGTCTTTTGCATGGCACACAGTTGCCACTAACATGACTTTGAAGCACTAATCATGGATGCGACAGCTCAGGTATCCGCCAGACCTGCTCTGCTCACCTATCGGGTGTCTTGGATGTAGACTGCATATATGTGGTAACTACCAGGTTTTAAGGCGGGCTGGAGAGGTGATCTAAACTGGCACGGTGAGCTTGTCGGTGCAGCTGGAGTGCACTGCGTGGGCTGCACGGTGAGTAGCGCATGCATCGAACTGTCGCAGTGTGGGCTAAGACCCTGGGACTGGGTAGCTTGCTTCCAGTGCAGTGGTCTGTACCCATTCAACAGACTCCAGCCTGAATGCAGGTAAGAGGGTGCAGGTCACCCAGAATTAGGCGCATCTGTGGTTTGGTGTGGGGGAGGGGGCTGGTGCCTTGAAGATGGCTGCTTGCCACAGCCCCAGTTTAAGGTCCCTTCATCGGGCGCTCCTAGGGTGACCAGATGTCCCTGTTTTGCCAGGAATATCCCAGTTTTTGGTGCTCTGTCCCCCTTTCTCAAGATTATGTTCCCATTGGAAACTGCAGTGGTGCCGTTTTTTTTGTAGTAGGTGTTCATAGCTGGCAGGCAGGAATGCGCAATCTCACACAGAGGAAATGCTGCATTTTACAATTTAAGATAGTGTTAACTTGCAAAAAATGTATTATAATATGTGTTTCTTTGAACAGTAACATTTAAACCCCCTTCTCCTCCAAACGCTACTGAAGTGTATTGCCTTGACAGCCACTTTCAAGAGTTAGTCCTACGTTTATGTTAGTTGCTCTGTCGTGTTTTTTACTTTTTAAATCTGGTCACCCAGCCTAGGCGCTGCTGACTTGGAGACCAGTTTCTATTCTCTGCGACTCAGTTCCCAGCTTCATTCGAGACACGGTTGGGTTTCTGGGAAAGCACAATACAGCCCTGGTTAGCAAGTTGCGTGTGACTGGGGACCCAGTCACTCTGTGTGGCGGTGGAAGTGTTAAAAACAAAGTCGCATGCGAGTGTGCTCAGCGTGGGGACCTTCCTTGCGGTTCTCCACCTACACGAAACCGAGCGCAGAGCGCGGCCTCCTGCGCACGTGGCAATTCTGGGGTTGTGTAACCTGCTTCGCTGATAGGCAGATGTGAGAAGCGATGGGAGGAAACAGTTGTGGTTAGTGCAGGTATCAACCTGCGACCTAAACTTTAAGCCGAAGCTGTGAGTACGCTGCTGGTTCTCGAATGAGGCTATTAGTACTTTGATCGTCTGTGCTAGGTAGTACTGCTCCTTGCACATGGATGGAACCCCGGGTGTAGACATTGTTGTTTGTACAGCTAAGCCTTTTCTCCTCTCGCACAGGCACCTTGGCAATTTAGCAGAAGGCACAGCCTAACTCCACACACCCTGCACTCACATACAACACAAACACTATTGCACAACACCTCTGCCATTAGAATGAAGCTACTTTTAACAACAAAATGTGAACTGTAGCTTCTCTTTCTCCTTAAACACAACCCCCCCACCTTTAGTCGATAGTTACCTGTGCTGCGCCCATGCACACTACATTTAGATATGGGTGACAAACAGGGTCTTGGCTACCTCGCATAATTTTAATGGCTGAAATGCACACATGCATAATAGCACCTCCCAAACCTTTGGACTCCGGGCCCTCCGAGGAACAGGGCGTTGGGACCATAATTATGGTGAAAGGCGCTATACAAATAACAAAACAAATGAATGAGACTTGGCTACGGTAATAGAGGTTGAAAGCCCCTCCCCCACCCTCTAAAGAACCACTCACTCAACGTTTTAACTAGAGAACATTGTGCAAAGTACCCCAAGAAGGAACAAAAGCCAATAGCTTGATCCAAGGGCGGTGACCTACCCAGGGGGAACCCCGTCACATTTTAGCTCTTGGTGGTATTACCAGGAGTGAATATTAATCTTTGTATCAGTCTGATCCCGCCCATATGGGCAGTCATTCGGGTGTACCAGGAAAATCTCCTCTGACCAAGGGCATCAACAGCAACCACAGACACAAGCTCTGGACCCGTTGGCATGGACAGCCGATGACGGTCAACACGCACAAAGCAAGAGGTCTGCGTCAGGATGACCCTACCAACTTAGTGATTCTCACCTAGCCAGCAATGGGAGAAGTCTTTTTTTTCTGAGAATGAACAAAAGCTAATATAGCGTGTTGTGGGCTCTAGGACCTACTTCGGATTGATTTCCTATTGTAGCTTGACTGCTTAAACTTCTGGGCAGCCTTGGGGGTACATCTCTTCTGCACTCCCTAGAGAAGAGGTCTACATCCGTTGTCTCTCCAGATGATTTGGACTACAACTCCCATCAGTCGTAGACTAATTAGGCAATGGTGAGGGGTGATAGGAGTCGTAGTTTAATACATCTGGAGAGCCACAGGTTCTAGACCCATGCCCGAGAGCGGGGTTTAACTTCAGCAGACAAGTAGCCCACTCCTGCTACCCTTAAGCTACCAGTTATGCACATCTGATTAGTGAGAGGTCTGACCGGTCATTATTTCAAACATGCCTGGACATAAGCCACCTCTTGGTGTCCCACCTCACCACATGGGATGATGAGCACAGTCACCTCCTGGCAGCTGAGGCACAACAGAGCCATCCACTCTCCACATGAGTCAGGAAGCCCCCTGGAGCGATCTCTTAATATCTGCCTTCTTTCAAGGCACTCCAATGTGCGAAACGTTCTGTAAAGTGCTTCACAAAACTATTAAAAATAACTAAAAGCATTGCATAATGTTTCCCCGCTGTGTATGAGACCTGGAGATGGACACGAGGACACACCTCCCACCCGGTCTCCCGCTGCAGAGTCTTGTGGACCCCCACCAGGGGGGACGTCCCTTCATTTAGCTGCACTCACTGCGGTCATTTCACTTTTGAGGCTCTGCTCCTTGTAAATGCACGGATTCTGTAAAGGTTTTCTGGAAAAATCTGCAACTGTATACCTTAGAGATTACAATTCTGCTGACCATGCCGAGCCCTGGCCCCTTACGACTACTACGGTGGTGATGGGTGCAGTATGTTATGCAGATTCATGGCGCACACCGCTACCACTTGCATGGTCTCCAGATGCTCACGCAGGAGGATGCAGACGCTGTGAACACATTTTTACCATATCGTTTATTTAAACTAAAATAAGGCCTAGCTTTCCCTGTGGCTACGGGGTGCTCCCTACATATTTTATTAACTCTGGTGCTCATCAGTGAGAGTGAATGTCCAAAACAAGTCCATCCACTGTACAACTCTCACCTCTCTGACCCTACCAGTAGGATAACTAAGGCCAGCAGAATGACCCCTAGTCCTGGCTGCTGCGTTTCTTCAAAGGGGTTTTCTTAATTATATTGTTCACCTCAATAGATAATATGTACATCTTTTCTGCTTATTCTTTGGACTGTATTTTGCAGTTATTTTGTGGGACGCAGCTTCCTTGTCCTCTTTCCGACGGATTTTCTTTGTTCTGCTCAAGTTCCTTCTCTCTCTCGTGTAGGGCTCCAGAGCCCTTCTATATAGTTCTCCTCTCTGGAAATGTGTTTGTTCAACGCCCAATTATAATTCTCCTCTCCCTGTGGTGCTCTTTCATGTATGATATGTATCTTCCAGACCACGCGGCTCTTGACTCCCCAAATGGCTCTCTGTGGTTTCTGTTCTTTCTTCTCTTCTGGATATCGGTTGACTCCTTTCCCAAGGCATTAAGTCTTCAACTCGATTCCTCTACCTTTCTGTGCGTTTCCTGTTCCTCTTTATTCCATTAGCACAGTTCTGAGGTGTTAAGCTTTCAATCCTATTTCTGTCTCACCCTGTGGGGTTTGGGTTTCTCTCTGTCTCATTAACACAGTTCAGGTGAAATAGCATTACAATTCTATTTCTCTCTCCTGTGGTTTTCCTGTTTCTCGTTATCTCATTAATATAGTCTGGATTCATCTGCTTGGTTCCAATTCCTTTCACATTAGTACTGGGCCAAGTTTCGTTCAACTGATAGGAGTCCCTTATAACTTTCCGGTATTCCCGTTCCCCGTTTTGCCGTTGGTCTTCAGGGGCAGCATTGATGGTATCGGTAGGATTTTGAACTATCTGTCCGCTTCTTGGTACCTCAGCGGTTCACTTTCTACAATGTCTATTCATATGTGTGTCGCTCCCACCTTGTGTATAGCAAAGGGGCTTGCTGCGGGAGTCCCTTTCTCCCGCTGGTGGTGTCGGCATTGTTGTGCGGGCCGCTTCCCACCACGATTGCTGTGTGGCCACGCCACCACTGGACTCTCGGTTGCAACCTGTTTGGATCTCCTCTGTTCTCTCATGCTCATCACCTAGTGTTTCCCGTTCTACGTGGGCTATTCTGATACATCTGTTCCTCCTTCCACTCTGACACATACAGGGGGCTTCCCCTGGCTTTTTCGGCTTTCCGCCTACTCTCGCTGGTTCTTTGGATTGTCATCCATTTTAAGCATCCTTGGCACAGTCCATTGTATACTTTGATTTAAAAGGATATCCTCAGTTTCTTGTTGTTGAAAATATAGCTTAATTTCATCATCATCAAACAGATAACGTTCTGGTGTATTAGGTAAGTCTGTATAAGCCGTCACTTGGAGGGCATCGGGGTGTTCCTCACGGCAACGGGATTCCTTGTCTCCAAAGGGGGAGTCTCTCCCGGGGAGGTCCTACTTGCCTCGACCGCCAGGGAGGGTGTTGCGGAGTGGGCTCCCTTCCTAGGCTCACATGGGGGGATCCCCCTTGGGGAGAAGGAACACATTCCCTCAATTCCTCAAAGCTTGTTGTGTCCTGAAGGGTGGTGTCCAGTTTCTGCAGACATTTGGTTTGTAGTGCAGTAAAACCGATTATTAACAAAACTGAAAATAAATGAGGGACCCGATTCGTGAAAGGTGCAGGAAAAAACATGTCAGCATTCTCTTTTTGCTGAATGATGTCTGTGCAAAGTAAGTGACACTTTTTCCTCGAATTGCCCAATAATTTTCTAGTAAAAATGTTAAAAAATTGTTTAGAAGTTCATTGACTTTAGAGTGTTTTTCAGCGAGCTAAACAAAAACTCTACTTCTGTGTTCCACTTACTTTGCTGGGGAAACCTGAAAATTGATATGTTCCCCAATTTTGACAGAGGAATACTATTTTTATTTTTTTATATCAAAATGTATTATTAAGTAAGTTTGGAAAGAGCAAAGGTTAAATGTGTCCCAGTTCTGTCCACGGAATGTAAACGTCACCGTCAAGAGAGTCACATGCTTGTGTCACTCTGCACTACTTAATATGACACACAAGGAACCTAGCATTAAAAGGAAACTAAAAAGTCGAGGAGGCACCAATAAAGGGTAGCTCTGCCCCTCGCCTGGGGGGCTGAGGATAGGCAGCGTGCCCTCTCCATCACAGACCATGAACTGCTGCTGTCGCCCCTGTGTCCTCTCCCTCACAGACCACAGACCACGAACTGCTGCTGTCGCCACTGTGCCCTCTCCCTCACAGACCATGAACTGCTGCTGTTGCCCCTGTGTCCTCTCCCTCACAGACCATGAACTGCTGCTGTCGCCCCTGTGTCCTCTCCCTCACAGACCATGAACTGCTGCTGTCACCCCTGTGTCCTCTCCCTCACAGACCACAGACCATGAACTGCTGCTGTCGTTCCTGTGTCCTCTCCCTCACAGACCACAGACCATGAACTGCTGCTGTTGCCCCTGTGTCCTCTCCCTCACAGACCATGAACTGCTGCTGTCGCCCCTGTGTCCTCTCCCTCACAGACCATGAACTGCTGCTGTCGCCCCTGTGTCCTCTCCCTCACAGACCACAGACCATGAACTGCTGTGTCGCCCCTGTGTCCTCTCCCTCACAGACCACAGACCATGAACTGCTGCTGTTGCCCCTGTGTCCTCTCCCTCACAGACCATGAACTGCTGCTGTCGCCCCTGTGTCTTCTCCCTCACAGACCATGAACTGCTGCTGCCCCCCCTGTGTCCTCTCCCTCACAGACCACAGACCATGAACTACTGCTGTCGTCCCTGTGCCCTCTCCCTCAAAGACCATGAACTGCTGCTGTCGCCCCTGTGTCCTCTCCCTCACAGACCACAGACCATGAACTGCTGCTGTTGCCCATGTGTCCTCTCCCTCACAGACCATGAACTGCTGCTGTCGCCCCTGTGTCCTCTCCCTCACAGACCATGAACTGCTGCTGTCGCCCCTGTGTCCTCTCCCTCACAGACCACAGACCATGAACTGCTGCTGTCGCCCCTGTGTCCTCTCCCTCACAGACCACAGATCATGAACTGCTGCTGTTGCCCCTGTGTCCTCTCCCTCACAGACCATGAACTGCTGCTGTCGCCCCTGTGTCCTCTCCCTCACAGACCATGAACTGCTGCTGCCCCCCCTGTGTCCTCTCCCTCACAGACCACAGACCATGAACTACTGCTGTCGCCCCTGTGCCCTCTCCCTCAAAGACCATGAACTGCTGCTGTCGCCCCTGTGTCCTCTCCCTCACAGACCACGAACTGCTGCTGTCATTCCTGTGTCCTCTCCCTCACAGACCACAGACCATGAACTGCTGCTGTCGCCCATGTGCCCTCTCCTTCACAGACCATGAACTGCTGCTGTCGCCCATGTGCCCTCTCCCTCACAGACCATGAACTGCTGTTTTCGCTCCTGTGTCTTCTCCCTCACAGACCACAGACCATGAACTGCTGCTGTCACCCGTGTCCTCTCCCTCACAGACCATGAACTGCTGCTGTCGCTCCTATGTCCTCTCCCTCACAGACCACAGACCATGAACTGCTGCTGTCGCCCCTGTGTCCTCTCCCTCACAGACCATGAACTGCTGCTGTCGCCCCTGTGCCCTCTCCCTCACAATCCATGAAGTGCTGCTGTCGCCCCTGTGCCCTCTCCCTCACAGACCATGAACTGCTGCTGTCGCCCCTGTGTCCTCTCCCTTACAGACCATGAACTGCTGGTGTCACCCCTGTATCCTCTCCCTCACAGACCATGAACTGCTGCTGTCGCTCCTGTGCCCTCTCCCTCACAGACCATGAACTGCTGCTGTCCCCCCTGTGCCCTCTCCCTCACAGACCATGAACTGCTGCTGTCGCCCCCGTGCCCTCACCCTCACAGACCATGAACTGCTGCTGTCGCCCCCGTGCCCTCTCCCTCACAGACCATGAACTGCTGCTGTCCCCCCTGTGCCCTCTCCCTCACAGACCATGAACTGCTGCTGTCGCCCCCGTGCCCTCACCCATACAGACCATGAACTGCTGCTGTCGCCCCCGTGCCCTCTCCCTCACAGACCATGAACTGCTGCTGTCGCCCCCGTGCCCTCTCCCTCACAGACCATGAACTGCTGTTGTCGCCCCTGTGCCCTCTCCCTCACAGACCATGAACTGCTGCTGTCGCCCCTGTGCCCTCTCCCTCACAGACCATGAACTGCTGCTGTCGCCCCCGTGCCCTCTCCCTCACAGACCATGAACTGCTGCTGTCGCCCCCATGCCCTCTCCCTCACAGACCATGAACTGCTGTTGTCGCCCCTGTGCCCTCTCCCTCACAGACCATGAACTGCTGCTGTCGCCCCAGTGCCCTCTCCTTCACAGACCATGAACTGCTGCTGTCGCCCCTGTGTCCTCTCCCTCAGAGACCACAGACCATGAACTGCTGCTGTTGCCCCTGTGTCCTCTCCTTCACAGACCATGAACTGCTGCTGTCGCCCCAGTGCCCTCTCCCTCACAGACCATGAACTGCTGCTGTCGTTCCTGTGTCCTCTCCCTCACAGACCACAGACCATGAACTGCTGCTGTCGCCCATGTGCCCTCTCCTTCACAGACCATGAACTGCTGCTGTCGCCCCTGTGTCCTCTCCCTCACAGACCACAGACCATGAACTGCTGCTGTTGCCCCTGTGTCCTCTCCCTCACAGACCATGAACTGCTGCTGTCGCCCCTGTGTCCTCTCCCTCACAGACCATGAACTGCTGCTGCCCCCCCTGTGTCCTCTCCCTCACAGACCACAGACCATGAACTACTGCTGTCGCCCCTGTGCCCTCTCCCTCAAAGACCATGAACTGCTGCTGTCGCCCCTGTGTCCTCTCCCTCACAGACCACGAACTGCTGCTGTCGTTCCTGTGTCCTCTCCCTCACAGACCACAGACCATGAACTGCTGCTGTCGCCCATGCGCCCTCTCCTTCACAGACCATGAACTGCTGCTGTCGCCCATGTGCCCTCTCCCTCACAGACCATGAACTGCTGCTGTCACCCCTGTGCCCTCTCCTTCACAGACCATGAACTGCTACTGTTGCTCCTGTATTCTCTTCCTCACAGACCATGAACTGCTCCTGTCACCCCTGTGCCCTCTCCCTCACAGACCATGAACTGCTGCTGTCGCCCCTGTGTCCTCTCCCTCATAGACCTCAGACCATGAACTGCTGCTGTCGCCCCTGTGCCCTCTCCCTCACAGACCATGAACTGCTGCTGTCGCCCCTGTGCCCTCTCCCTCACAGACCATGAACTGCTGCTGTCGCCTCTGTGCCCTCTCCCTCACAGACCATGAACTGCTGCTGTCGCCCCCGTGCCCTCACCCTCACAGACCATGAACTGCTGCTGTCACCCCCGTGCCCTCTCCCTCACAGACCATGAACTGCTGCTGTCGCCCCCGTGCCCTCTCCCTCACAGACCATGAACTGCTGTTGTCGCCCCTGTGCCCTCTCCCTCACAGACCATGAACTGCTGCTGTCGCCCCTGTGCCCTCTCCCTCACAGACCATGAACTGCTGCTGTCGCCCCTGTGCCCTCTCCCTCACAGACCATGAACTGCTCCTGTCGCCCCTGCGCCCTCTCCCCCACAGACCATGAACTGCTCCTGTCGCCCCTGCGCCCTCTCCCTCACAGACCATGAACTGCTGTTGTCGCCCCCGTGCCCTCTCCCTCACAGACCATGAACTGCTGCTGTCGCCCCTGTGCCCTCTCCCTCACAGACCACAGACCATGAACTGCTGCTGTCGCCCCTGTGTCCTCTCCCTCATATACCAAGAACTGCTGCTGTCGCCCCTGTGCCCTCCCACTTATATACCATGAACTGATGCTGTCGCCCCTGTGCCCTCTCCCTCATATACCATGAACTGATGCTGTCGCCCCTGTGCCCTCTCCCTCACAGACCATGAACTGCTGTCGCCCCTGTGACCTCTCCCTCACAGACTATGAACTGCTGCTGTCGCCCCTGTGCCCTCTCCCTCACAGACCACAGACCATGAACTGCTGCTGTTGCCCCTGTGCCCTCTCCCTCACAGACCATGAACTGCTGCTGTCGCCCCTGTGCCCTCTCCCTCATATACCATGAACTGCTGCTGTCGCCCCTGTGCCCTCTCCCTCACAGACCATGAACTGCTGCTGTCGCCACTGTGCCCTCTCACTCACAGACCATGAACTGCTGCTGTCGCCCCTGTGCCCTCTCCCTCACAGACCATGAACTGCTGCTGTCGCCCCTGTGCCCTCTCCCTCACAGACCATGGACTGCTCCTGTCGCCCCTGCGCCCTCTCCCTCACAGACCATGAACTGCTGCTGTTGCCCATGTGTCCTCTCCCTCACAGACCATGAACTCCTGCTGTCCCCCCTGTGCCCTCTCCCTCACAGACCAATGAACTGCTGCTGTTGCCCCTGTGCCCTCACCCTCACAGACCATGAACTGCTGCTTTCGCCCCTGTGCCCTCTCCCTCACAGACCATGAACTGCTGCTGTCGCCCATGTGTCCTCTCCCTCACAGACCATGAACTGCTGCTGTCGCCCCTGTGCCTTCTCCCTCACAGACCATGAACTGCTGCTGTCGCCCCTGTGCCCTCTCCCTCACAGACCACAGACCATGAACTGCTGCTGTCGCCCCTGTGCCATCACAGACCATGAACTGCTGCTGTCGACCCTGTGCCCTCTCCCTCACAGACCATGAACTGCTGCTGTCGCCCATGTGCCCTCTCCCTCACAGACCATGAACTGCTGCTGTCGCCCATTTGCCTTCTCCCTCACAGACCACAGACCATGAACTGCTGCTGTCGCCCATGCGTCCTCTCCCTCACAGACCATGAACTGCTGCTGTCGCTCCTGTGCCCTCTCCCTCACAGACCATGATCTGCTGCTGTCGCCCCTGTGCCCTCACCCTCTCAGACCATGAACTGCTGCTGTCGCCCCTGTGCCCTCTCCCTCACAGACCATGAACTGCTGCTGTCGCCCATGTGTCCTCTCTCTCACAGACCATGAACTGCTGCTGTCGCCCCTGTGCCCTCTCCCTCACAGACCATGAACGGCTGCTGTCGCCCCTGTGCCCTCTCCCTCACAGACCATGAACTGCTGCTGTCGCCCCTGTGCCCTCTCCCTCACAGACCATGAACGGCTGCTGTCGCCCCTGTGCCCTCTCCCTCACAGACCATGAACTGCTGCTGTCACCCCTGTGTCCTCTCCCTCACAGACCACAGACCATGAACTGCTGCTGTCGTTCCTGTGTCCTCTCCCTCACAGACCACAGACCATGAACTGCTGCTGTTGCCCCTGTGTCCTCTCCCTCACAGAGCGTGAACTGCTGCTGTCGCCCCTGTGTCCTCTCCCTCACAGACCATGAACTGCTGCTGTCGCCCCTGTGTCCTCTCCCTCACAGACCACAGACCATGAACTGCTGCTGTTGTTCCTGTGTCCTCTCCCTCACAGACCATGAACTGCTGCTGTCGCCCCTGTGTCCTCTCCCTCACAGACCACAGACCATGAACTGATGCTCTCGCCCCTGTGTCCTCTCCCTCACAGACCACAGACCATGAACTGCTGCTGTTGCCCCTGTGTCCTCTCCCTCACAGACCATGAACTGCTGCTGTCGCCCCTGTGTCCTCTCCCTCACAGACCATGAACTGCTGCTGTCGCCCCTGTGTCCTCTCCCTCACAGACCACAGACCATGAACTACTGCTGTCGCCCCTGTGCCCTCTCCCTCACAGACCATGAACTACTGCTGTCGCCCCTGTGTCCTCTCCCTCACAGACCACGAACTGCTGCTGTCGCCCCTGTGTCCTCTCCCTCACAGACCACGAACTGCTGCTGTCGCCCCTGTGCCCTCTCCCTCACAGACCATGAACTGCTGCTGTCACCCCTGTGTCCTCTCCCTCACAGACCACAGACCACAGACCATGAACTGCTGCTGTCGTTCCTGTGTCCTCTCCCTCACAGACCACAGACCATGAACTGCTGCTGTTGCCCCTGTGTCCTCTCCCTCACAGAGCGTGAACTGCTGCTGTCGCCCCTGTGTCCTCTCCCTCACAGACCATGAACTGCTGCTGTCGCCCCTGTGTCCTCTCCCTCACAGACCACAGACCATGAACTGCTGCTGTTGTTCCTGTGTCCTCTCCCTCACAGACCATGAACTGCTGCTGTCGCCCCTGTGTCCTCTCCCTCACAGACCACAGACCATGAACTGATGCTCTCGCCCCTGTGTCCTCTCCCTCACAGACCACAGACCATGAACTGCTGCTGTTGCCCCTGTGTCCTCTCCCTCACAGACCATGAACTGCTGCTGTCGCCCCTGTGTCCTCTCCCTCACAGACCATGAACTGCTGCTGTCGCCCCTGTGTCCTCTCCCTCACAGACCACAGACCATGAACTACTGCTGTCGCCCCTGTGCCCTCTCCCTCACAGACCATGAACTACTGCTGTCGCCCCTGTGTCCTCTCCCTCACAGACCACGAACTGCTGCTGTCGCCCCTGTGTCCTCTCCCTCACAGACCACGAACTGCTGCTGTCGCCCCTGTGCCCTCTCCCTCACAGACCATGAACTGCTGCTGTCGCCCCTGTGCCCTCACCCTCACTGGCCATTTATGCGGGGCATTTAGAATTCTTTGATTTCGTTCTTCCTTTGATTTTAGGGATTTTATTTTTTTTACTCGCACGAGAGACCCTGCACTTGGAGGAACAGCACACGCGCACTCCTTTTTATCGCAATATCATGATGTGTCGTGACATACGCGGATTGTTCACGATCTTTAAAAAGAGTCTGTTGCTTCAATACAACGCACAGAGCACAATGAGGGGCGAATCAGACCCTTTGGCTGGTCTGTCAGCCTTAGAAGCCAATACACACCTTGGGGTCACACTCCTACTTTGGATGAACTATGGAAGGGGCCAAGGGAAACGTTGTGACTTCGCAGTGACGGCTCTGCATGTGTTCCTAGCCTGGGTCATGGGATAACCTGAGGAATTCTCAGGTAGGAGAGTGGCTGCCAGTGGCCTGCCATGTGTGACATGTGACTGACTCCTCCCCAGTCCCGCTGGAAGAGGCATCTCGGCGGCACTGGCGTCCCCGTGCGCTGACCCGCAGCTTCTTGGGACACCGGACACACTGCGCCTCTTGTCCAATCCTCGAGCGACGCCTTGAATGGGCGCGTTTCATACCCAGGATGGGGCAGCCTTGGGCACTGAGGGCGATCACGGGACTCCTGCTGGCCCCGCGCAATGGCTCCGCTCTCTGCCTTCAATTAAGCCATTAAAGGAGCCGGGCTCTTTATTCACAGCGCCACCACGTGCCTCCGCGGCCGCCTATTGTTGAGATAATTAAATAACACGCCCCCTGTGGCCACTTCGGCAACGTGAGTTATGGAGGCGGCCACGCATGAGGGTCACGATAGAGCTGAACAAGTCCGAAAGTGACAAGCAACATTTGGGAGACGTGACCTTTGACCCTCGACCTCGGATAGCCAGAGGCAATCATTGGTTGCTCGTCAGCCGACCCTGCTTCATTGGAGAGGCTTCCCGCTGCGCACTGTCTGCCAAACCTAATCCTCGGTGCCCCCTTCCCTGGCAGCAAGACACAGCGCTCCCTTTCCTGCCAGAAAGACACAGCGCTCCCTTGCCTGCCAGAAAGACACAGCGCTCCCTTTTCTGCCAGAAAGACACAGCGCTCCCTTCCCTGCTAGAAAGACACAGCGCTCCCTTTCCTGCCAGAAAGACACAGCGCTCCCTTCCCTGGCAGCAAGACACAGCGTTCCCTTCCCTGGCAGCAAGACACAGCGCTCCCTTCCCTGGCAGCAAGACATAGCGCTCCCTTTCCTGCCAGCAAGACACAGCGCTCCCTTCCCTGGCAGCAAGACACAGCGCTCCCTTCCCTGGCAGCAAGACACAGCGCTCCCTTTCCTGCCAGCAAGACACAGCGCTCCCTTTCCTGCCAGCAAGACACAGCGCTCCCTTCCCTGGCAGCAAGACACAGTGCTCCCTTTCCTGCCAGAAAGACACAGCGCTCCCTTTCCTGCCAGAAAGACACAGCGCTCCCTTCCCTGGCAGCAAGACACAGCGCTCCCTTCCCTGGCAGCAAGACACAGCGCTCCCTTTCCTGCCAGCAAGACACAGCTACCACACATGAAAGGGAAAGCGACCCCCACAGGGCAGATTCAAGCACAGTCTCAGGGTTGGAGTACAGCAGAGTTTCGGGGGTGGAGGAGTGTGTCTCTGTATCTTGACCTCTTCCCCACTGCAGCCCCGTTCTCACTAGTTGTGGGGTACGGCGGCAGGGCCAGTGGGAGACACCAGACACAGATATCCTGTGAAAGGCATTAGGCCGCAGTTATCCACACGTGTTACTTCACCAAAATGCGACCAACACCATATACAAGAGGCATCTTATGAACTGTTACATCATCAATCACTTACTTAAGCATGGGGGAGGGGCAATGGCCATGCCCCCCATGCTACTGGAATGGGCCAGAAGGTAATAGGTGACTCCGTAAAACGACCAGACCCCCAGTACATTCCCCCATTCCTCCTATCGGCGAGGACCGCTCAATGAGCGCCTGGCATGACACCTCACTTTTCCACGTGAGGAGCGCTCAATGAGCGCCTGGCATGACACCTCACTGTTCTGCGTGGGGACCGCAGCACCGCTCATTGAGCGCCTGGCCATGACACCTCACTGTTACGGCCAGGACTGCTCAATGAGCGCCTGGCATGACACCTCACTGTTCCACGTGAGGACCGCACAATGAGTGCCTGGCATGACACCTCACTGTTCCGCACGAGGACCGCTCAATGAGCGCCTGGCATGACACCTCACTGTTCCGACGAGGACCACGCAATGAGTGCCTGGCATGACACCTTACTGTTCCGCACGAGGACCGCTCAATGAGCGCCTGGCATGACACCTCACTGTTCTGGCGAGGACCGCTCAATGAGCGCCTGGCATGACACCTCACTGTTCCGGCGATGACCGCTCATTGAGCGCCTGGCATGACACCTCACTGTTCCGCGTGAGGACCGCTCAATGAGCGCCTGGCATGACACCTCACTGTTCCGCGAGGACCGCTCAATGAGTGCCTGGCATGACACCTCACTGTTCCGGCGAGGACTGCTCAATTAGTGCCTGGCATGACACCTCACTGTTGCACGCGATGACCGCTCAATAAGCGCCTGACATGACACCTCACTGTTCCGGCGAGGACCCCTCAAAGAGCACCTGGCATGACACCTCACTGTTCCGGCGAGGACCGCTCAATGAGTGCTTGGCATGACACCTCACTGTTCCGCACGAGGGCCACTCAATGAGCGCCTGACATGACACCTCACTGTTCCGGCGAGGACCGCTCAATGAGCACCTGGCATGACACCTCACTGTTCCGGCGAGGACCCCTCAAAGAGCGCCTGGCATGAAACCTCACTGTTCCGCGTGAGGACCCCTCAAAGAGCGCCTGGCATGACACCTCACTGTTCTGGCGAGGACCGCTCAATGAGACCCTGGCATGACACCTCACTGTTCCGGCGAGGACCACTCAATGAGCCCCTGGCACAACACCTCACTGTTCCAGCGATGACCGCTCGATGAGCGCCTGGCATGACACCTCACTGTTCCGCACGAGGACCACTCAATGAGCGCCTGACATGACACCTCACTGTTCCGGCGAGGACCTCTCAATGAGCGCCTGGCATGACACCTCACTGTTTCAGCAAGGACTGCTCTATGAGCGCCTGACATGACACCTCACTGTTCCGACGAGGACCCCTCAGAGAGCGCCTGGCATGAAACCTCACTGTTCCGCGTGAGGACCCCTCAAAGAGCCCCTGGCATGACACCTCACTGTTCGGGCGAGGACCGCTCAATGAGCGCCTGGCATAACACCTCACTGTTCCGGCGAGGACCGCTCAATGAGCGCCTGGCATGACACCTCACTGTTCCGGCGAGGACCGCTCAATGAGCGCCAGGCATGACACCTCACTGTTCCAGCAAGGACTGCTCAATGAGCGCCTGACATGACACCTCACTGTTCCGGCGAGGACCCCTCAAAGAGCGCCTGGCATGAAACCTCACTGTTCCGCGTGAGGACCCCTCAAAGAGCCCCTGGCATGACACCTCCCTGTTCGGGCGAGGACCGCTCAATGAGCACCTGGCATGACACCTCACTGTTCCGGCGAGGACCGCTCAATGAGCGCCTGGCATGACACCTCACTGTTCCGGCGAGGACCGCTCAATGAGCGCCTGGCATGACACCTCACTGTTCCAGCAAGGACTGCTCAATGAGCGCCTGACATGACACCTCACTGTTCCGGCGAGGACCCCTCAAAGAGCGCCTGGAATGAAACCTCACTGTTCCGCGTGAGGACCCCTCAAAGAGCCCCTGGCATGAAACCTCACTGTTCTGGCGAGGACTGCTCAATGAGCGCCTGGCATGACACCTCACTGTTCCGGCAAGGACCGCTCAATGAGCGCCTGGCATGACACCTCACTGTTCGGGCGAGGACCGCTCAATGAGCGCCTGGCATGACACCTCACTGTTCCGGCGAGGACTGCTCAATGAGCGCCTGACATGACACCTCACTGTTCCGGCGAGGACCACTCAATGAGTCCCTGGCACAACACCTCACTGTTCCAGCGATGACCGCTCGATGAGCGCCTGGCTTGACACCTCACTGTTCCGCACGAGGACCACTCAATGAGCGCCGGGCAAGACACCTCACTGTTCCAGCGAGGACCGCTCAATGAGCGCCTGGCAGACACCTCACTGTTCCGGCGAGGACTGCTCAATGAACGCCTGACATGACACCTCACTGTTCCGGCGAGGACCGCTCAATGAGCGCCTGACATGACACCTCACTGTTCCGGCGAGGACCGCTCAATGAGCGCCTGGCATGACACCTCACTGTTCCAGCAAGGACTGCTCAATGAGCGCCTGACATGACACCTCACTGTTCCGGCGAGGACCCCTCAAAGAGCGCCTGGCATGAAACCTCACTGTTCCGCGTGAGGACCCCTCAAAGAGCCCCTGGCATGAAACCTCAATGTTCCGGCGAGGACTGCTCAATGAGCGCCTGGCATGACACCTCACTGTTCCGGCGAGGACCGCTCAATGAGCGCCTGGCATGACACCTCACTGTTCCGGCGAGGACCGCTCAATGAGCGCCTGGCATGACACCTCACTGTTCCGGCGAGGACTGCTCAATGAGCACCTGACATGACACCTCACTGTTCGGCGAGGACCACTCAATGAGCCCCTGGCACAACACCTCACTGTTCCAGCGATGACCGCTCGATGAGCGCCTGGCATGACACCTCACTGTTCCGCACGAGGACCACTCAATGAGCGCCGGGCATGGCACCTCACTGTTCCGGCGAGGACCGCTCAATGAGCGCCTGGCATGACACCTCACTGTTCCGGCGAGGACCGCTCAATGAGCGCCTTGCATGACACCTCACTGTTCTGCGTGAGGACCGCAGCACTGCTCATTGAGCGCCTGGCCATGACACCTCACTGTTCCGGCCAGGACTGCTCAATGAGCACCTGGCATGACACCTCACTGTTCCACGTGAGGACCGCACAATGAGTGCCTGGCATGACACCTCACTGTTCCGCACGAGGACCACTCAATGAGCGCCTGGCATGACACCTCACTGTTCCGGCGAGGACCGCTCAATGAGCGCCTGGCATGACACCTCACTGTTCCGGCGAGGAAAGCTCAATGAGCGCCTGGCATGACACCTCACTGTTCTGCGTGAGGACCGCAGCACTGCTCATTGAGCGCCTGGCCATGACACCTCACTGTTCCGGCCAGGACTGCTCAATGAGCGCCTGGCATGACACCTCACTGTTCCACGTGAGGACCGCACAATGAGTGCCTGGCATGACAGCTCACTGTTCCGGCGAGGACCGCTCAATGAGCGCCTGGCATGACACCTCACTGTTCCGGCGAGGACCGCTCAATGAGCGCCTGGCATGACACCTCACTGTTCCGGCGAGGACCGCTCAATGAGCGCCTGGCATGACACCTCACTGTTCCGGCGAGGACCGCTCAATGAGCGCCTGGCATGACCCCTCACTGTTCCGGCGAGGACCGCTCAATGAGCGCCTGACATGACACCTCACTGTTCCGGCGAGGACCGCTCAATGAGTGCCTGGCATGACACCTCACTGTTCCGGCGAGGACCGCTCAATGAGCGCCTGACATGACACCTCACTGTTCCGGCGAGGACCGCTCAATGAGCGCCTGGCATGACACCCTTCCGCACGGAACCTTGGACCCGTAGCATACATCAGCAATAAGTCTCCCTTCCAGTGACCCAAATGGCTGTGCCCATAACTCAAGTCAATGCAAAGTGCTCCAATCTACCCCTGCCAACCTGCTGAAAAAACACTGCCATGACCCCCATCTAGAGGGAGGGAGGCTGGGAAAATCGTAATCTGCGCCGCCTCTGAGGCTCTACCTTTCTCGGGCAGGGGCAAAAGAGAGAAAGAGCACCCCACGCGACACCTTGGCCCTTTGCTTCCGGGCCCACGCCTAGCTGATCCACCTTCCGGGTGTCCCCTACTTCTTGACCCACTACAACGCCTCCCAAGCCCCCGCCCGCCCATGCGCTAGGCCTGTTATTGAGGGCCCGGCTACACTTTACATGCAGAACACATATACAATGAATAACATGCAATCACATGAACATGATATGACCATTTATCATATATGTCAAGCATGCCTTCAGTGCATAGCCACTTGTCTGGCTATATTTGAGAATGATGAGAGCAGCACTTGGCAACAGATCTTCCCAGCTATATCTTATATACATATGTGTTAAGGTTTGGGTTTGATGAATTTACATAATCATTCGTTTCATATCAATGCCTTAAAAAGTACACACAAATCACATAGGAAAGTAACCTTAAAATACATACATTGCTGTAGAAACATGTTGAGAAAAAAGAATGTGATTTTCTGATGTCCTCAGATCTCCCCCTTTCCAACCCTCTCACCACTCCTCTCTCCTGGAGTAATAACTTTCTGCTTTCCTCCCATCTCTCCCTCTCGCTCTCTCTACCCCTCAGGCCAAGCCAACTCCATCACTGCCACCTACCTTCTCTGTCTTCCTCCTCCACTCCTAGCCTTCCTGTGGCCGCCTCTCCTCCTCCCTTTTCTTCCTTTCCCTTGTTCACCCCTGACAATGTTTCTAGACAAGTCCGATCTATGAAAGTCTTGTCAAAACAGGTTCTTCCCTGTTCTTCCAGAACCATCAAGGACCACATTGACAACCTTGCTCCAGCCTTGGCCGATTTCTGCAATCACCCTTCTGCCACTGGAACCTTCCCCTCCCCCCAAAGAATTCCCTTGTGCACCCCCCTCCTTAAGAAGCCCGCTGCCGATCCCTCCTCTCTGGCGAACAATCGCCCAATCTCTTATCACTCTTTTCCTGGCAAACTCCTGGAAAAGTGGGCCAGCTCCCAGCTTAACCTTCAAGCTGAATCTGTTGTTTGTCTCCATGACCATCAGTCTGATTTCAGAGCGTCCAGAAGCACGGAAACTGCTCTACTGAACACCCGTGAAGACCTTCTTGCAAACCTTGATTCTAAGCTTCCTTCTGTCCTCATTCTCCTCGATCTATCTTCTGCTTTTGACACAGCCAGCCATGCCATCCTGCTCAATTGCTTCTGTGATAACCTGGGTATCACTGATCAGGCCCTGGCCTGGCTGACCTCCTTTCTCGCTGATCAACCATCTCAGGTCCAACTGGGGTCCTTTCTCTACTCTATCTCTCTCTCTACCTGTTGTGTTCCCCAGTGCTCTTATCTTTCTCCCTGGCTGTTCAACCAATACCTGGCACCTCTTGCCCACCGCATCGCTGCTCTCTGCTTCAACTTTCAGTGTTAAGCAGATGACACCCAGCTCTCTTTCAGGCTCCCCTCGGCCGCCTCTACTCCTTCTCTCATTCCTGACTCCCTGGCCACAATTCAGAAGTGTTGTGCCCACCGCATCGCTGCTCTCTGCTTCAACTTTCAGTGTTAAGCAGATGGCACCCAGCTCTCTTTCAGGCTCCCCTCGGCCGCCTCTACTCCTTCTCTTATTCCTGACTGCCTGCCCACAATTCAGAAGTGTTGTGCCGCTAATGATCTCTGCCTTAATGCCAGTAAGATCGAGATCTTCCTCATCAGAAACACCAGCTCCCTCCTTTACTCTCTCTCTGGATTCCCACTGTTGGCCCTCTTCCTGCTCCTACCTATGAGGCTAAGAAGCATGGGGTCATATTTGACCCCACTGATGTCTCTAAGAAGTCAAATTATCAGCTGCACCTCCTCAGGGGTTTTCTTCCGTTGCTCATTTTTCCCCAGAAGCTCACTGTCTCCAGAGCTCTGGTCTTCTCTAGGCTGGACTACTGTAACAGCCTCTTTCTAAATCTTCTTGCCTCTACTCTCCGTCCTCTACAACTCACCCAGAACAGGGCTGCAAGAATTGTCCTTGGCCTCAAGCCAGGGGCTGTATCTCTCCAGCCCAGAAATCTCTTCATTGGCTCCCAGTGGTGGCAAGGCAAGTTCAAGACCCTTTGCATTGTCCACAAGGCTTTCTCGGGCCTGAGACCACACTACCTCCAACTCTCTCTTCCTAAACATCTCCCTTCTCGAGTTCTCTGCTCATCCACCTCCACCTCTCTAAGGGTCAGTCGCTTTTCCAAGCAGAGAGTTGGGGGCAGATCTCTTTCTTCGGCTGGGGCCTCCCTCTTGAATAGTCTCCCTGTCTCTCTCAAACTTGAGCAGGACCATCTTCGGTTCCGGAAGCAACTCAAGGTCTTCCTCTTTGCTCCTGCTTTCTCTCTTCCTCTCCCGTGCGGAGACCCATCTGCTCCACGCACTGGTCGCCTGGTCACCCTCTGAACCTGGGCCCAGGCACCTTGCACTGCCTATTGGCTCCACCAGCACACGTGGTCTGTATCTGTAACTCTACAGACCCTTCTCTCTGCACTTTCTGATTACCTGCACTGAGCCACCCCTGGCTGCATTTTTGACTACCTGCATCTCTCCACCCCCACCATCCCCCTTGGCACCTCTCCCCTTTGACGCACTTGTGTGATTTGAATGACACAAGGCCTAGTAAGATGGTTGCTTAGTCTTTCCTCTGTTTCCCCCTCCTTGTCTTGTCACGCCTAGAAACACTTGTGTACCGGCGCGTTATAAATGCCATATCAAATCATAATTATTAGGGGTTTACAGTCGCAGAAAGCAAAGTAACGTGGCCTAAGCACATCTCTGTGTGTTTTTAAAACTGTGTTCACAGTGGAAGAAATTCAGTAATCCCACACTGGATGCCTAATGAGTGCCTTTGCCTGAATGGAGGAACAAAAGAGACATCCTTATACAAGGAAAGGACAGACCACTCCCTTCCCCCCCCGCCCCCACCCTCCCCAGACCATTCCCCAAAGCCTCTGGGTTTAATCTTTTACCACGAGCCCAGATTCATTATATATATATATATATATATATATATATATATATATATATATATATATATATATATATATATATATATATATATATATATATATATATATATATATATATATATATATATATATATATATATATATATATCATATCATGTGCTCAGGACAATACTACCGTTCCTAAGCATAGCCACAAGTGCAGAACTATTGGACGCCATAGTCTTTGCTCAGATAGATTATTGCAATTCAATGGCCCATCCAAGAAGGCAAAAGGCAAAACATCAACTACAACCAATCATGGAAAAGGCTGCAAAGAGATATTATGTATCAAATCCCATGACAACATCTCACAAGCACGTACAGCCCTCGGCGGACCACCAGTGGAATCAAGGATTACACCCTACATTTGAATCCTAACCCAGAAGGCAGCATTGAATGAGGGCCCAAAATACCAGAAGGACTCTGCAGCCAACTGCAAGCCAACAAGAGCCTGGATTTCGTCCACTGCAAGGCATCTCCGACACATCCATAACCAGGCGCATCAGGGTTGACTCCAGACTGCTCCACGCCAGTGGTCCACCAGACATTTTTCATAGCGGTTGCCTGATGAGGTCACTGGAAATCGTGGGATGGCACACCAAAACAAACACATGACCCACAGGCAGGCTGGTGGGAGGGCCAGCGTTTTTATAAGGGTGGTCCCCTTGGCCACCCCTAGGTGGCACCTCTGCTCTGCGCCCAAGACACGCACCTATGGGGCTCACTCCCCATGGCTAAAATCCATGGAAACCCTCATCGGTTACAAGAGGAGATCTGAAATGGACACGCTTTGATCAATTCCTCCACTAGGTGGGAATGGTCCAGAACCAGACCCGTGTTCCTTAAAACCTCACCTGATGGCGACTTGTGCAGTTCACTTGCCATTTTGCACTGAAGACCCTCGCCCAGTGCTTGGAGTGCTCAGGAACATAGACACGCATTCACCTATGATTCAGAGCTCTTCCCATGTCTCCCCTTTGCTTCCCCTCCCACCTTCTACTTAACTCCTCCCCTTTCCTTTGAGTGCTGTAAAGTGAGCTATTTAGCATTTTGGTGGTGTAAAAAAACTCAAATAAAGTATAAATAAAAAATACAAACATTTTTGAAAGTTACTGCATCCAAGTTAACTTCCAATGCAATGATTTACAAAAATAAATGTTAATATTATGTTAATGTTAAATAGCATTTGCATCATGTACTATTACCACAGGAGTGGTCTCTTAGTGGTAATTTGTGGGAAGAGGCATGATGAGCTGACCCAGCAATGGGTGCAAGTGTAGAGCAACCTATATTTGATAGGGACCACTGCCAGGAGAGAATGCGCACAACGTCATTGAGCTAATCGTGCTCCAGCCCCCGCCCCCTTTATGGAAGCCATGGTATCAAACCGTAAGACAGACACAAGTGATCACAGTTCAAGGGTGTTTATTGAACTTCAAATGGTTTTGAAAAACACCTATCTAATCCTAAATCTAAAGATGGGAGCAAGCTATGATTATCAAATAATAATGTAGTCATGTCAAAATAAAAGGGCCTATACTAATAAACCTAGGGTCAATCCTTACTTCTAAATACAAATAGTGTGGGAAACAATGTTATGCAAAAGAAAAGTGTTCAAGAAATGATGCGTCAGGATATTCAAGCCATTGGTTCCCCTTCCCCATGTATTCAGCACTGGATAAGGTGGCACACTCAACCTTAGCACACTCTCTGGCCTCTCTAGTACGAGGTTGCAGTTCAGAGTCTCGGTATACAGGCTTTCTGTGCCAAAGTCTCTTTGTTATTCAAAGTCTCTTACTTCAGAGGGCCTGATGCAACAAACAAATATTAAAGTTTCTTTCTTCTTAGGATTTTCACAGTTCATTCAACTTCTCGGGTGATTCATTGTTTCACCCCAGGTCCCCCTAGTCCAGGCTTAAACCCACTTTAACACAACATCTTCAATTGGACTCCTTCTGCCGGGCTTGGACCAGATTCATGAATTTTTCCAAACTGTCTTTATTTCATCAAAATCAAAGACTTTCAACTGTGCACACAATTTTGCTTGACCCGTTGCAGGACCACTTCAATTCACATTTATGCATTCACTTTCAAATGATCTCCCTCCAACGTGCTCGGATCAAATATATCTACTTTCGTCACTCCTCAGCTGAATACCTTACAGAGACCATCAATTGCGCACCCACGCTGTGCCGGACCACTCTCTCAAATGTATTCTAGTTTCCTTTACAGTTCAATCACTCATCAGTGGTTTAACATCACTCGCATCTCTCATAACACGTGTTTTAACAACGTTTGCTCCTGCGCTCGCCATACAATGTTGCTGCTTGCGACCTAGGCTTCAATACAGACTGCTCTTGTATCAGTCTCCTCAACTCACCAGCTGTGTTGCTTTCACTGAAGCAGCTTTGTTCTTGGAGCCAAGGTCGGTACCACAATGGCTGGCGATTCTCCCCTCCTTGATTATTGATGCGGAAGGCCCCCGGGTATCTCTGACACCCGCTGCAGGATTCTTCAGCCTGGTTTCCTGGTCTTACGCTTTCTCTCGAGGTTTCGGGAAAGTAATGGTTCCTGGTTGAAAAGGTCATGGTAAATTCCCTCCTTGTGATTCCCTTCAGTTTTGCTGCTTTTCCTCTTTTGCTCACCTGCCGTCTCAAAACTGCTGTTTATCATGTGCTTTGCCTCACTCAGAATGTGCTCTCGTGCTCCACCGTTTATCTGTGTGGGGAAGTGTAACGGAAGTCAGGTGTGAGTGATTGTCAATAATTCCCTGAATTCGCCTGACCATAGTATTCGGACCTGTCATGTACATGGCTCGGGTGTCAGTCTGTTTTCTCTTATAGGGGGCTGTCATTGAGAAAGTGTTTGTGTTGTAAAAGGGGGCAGGGGTAGAGTTCCTAAATATCCTACTGGGTAGGATGGGGTAAAGGTGTTAGAGGGAAGGGGATACCGCATCTCACCATCCGATGTCCCGCTCCCAGTCCCCAAAAACTCCTCACCCAGGTGATCCTCCCGCACTGGTCCACCCCCAGGAACTGGATCCAAAGTGATGGCCGTGTCCTGGCCAACTTGATGACAGATCCCTGGGGACTAATGGGTGAGATAACTTCTGCTTTCTCACAACCCCCACTGAAACGTTAACAGCAAAGCCATTTAAATTTGGTGTTCTCCTGTCCGGCGACGGCTCTGTAGGTCAGCCATGGGGGACTGGAGCGTGATCTGCTAGTGGTGTTGCACCACTGGTTAGGAGTGCACAAGGTTCTGCTTACTGACACACCAGGCACAGCTGAAGGCAACACTCCCATGAAAACCGAGATTTGTTTTCCCTGTGAGCTGCAGTTATCGGTGTGTGCCATGCTTCCCTTCACTGCAGAAGAGTCCTTCTGAATACAGCACTTTGAACGTGAAAAGACAACTTTCTTGGCACGGGTTGAAGCAGTGACTCGACTTCAACATGCCTCCACACCGACAAACTGTTTTTATTCGAAGGTGTGGTTTTGCAATCTAATGTAAACTTTGTATGGAATCTAAAGGGAATGCAACGCACATCAGGAGTGGCAGTGCTGACAGGTGGGTGCAGGTCAGAAGCACCCGCGTCTTCAATGGGTTTGGGGATATGTTATGAAATGCAGCAAACCTGTCGTCTGGTGCCTTGAAGTGCTTTGTGGAAACCTTGTTTACGTAAAGCATTTCATTGTTAGCACATGCATTCCGATGAGTACATTTTTAGGCAATTGAAATTGTGAGGTGGGTTTGGTACTTGGATGCCAGGGGAGTGATTGGAAGGGTAGGAGGGGTAGGAGACACCTCATTCTTACAGCAGTCCTTAAGTGGGAGCTTTCAGGTTTAAAAGAGAGAGTGAACGGCTTGTCACATTAAAGCTGCACTAGAAAAATCTCATTACAATGGGTAAAGAAGTTAGGTGTGCCGACACAAGTAAGTTTTCCCCTCCCCCACAGTCTCTGAAGTTTGTGCCCTTCCCAGCATTTGAAGGGTTAGCCCTGTCTGCATTTTATCCTAGGTGCACCCCTGGATGTGTGCACTTGCATTTTGCTAGGTAGAGACGTCAGAGAAGCCTTTCCCGGAAATAGGGGTGTTAAAGTTTTACTGTGTTCGTGCAGAAAAACGTACTTGAACAAATGCAGTAAAACTTTAAAGCTGCTCCTTTCAGGAAAGGCTTCCAATGGTCTCTGCATATTAGTGCTTTAAAATTTACTATTTGATAGTTGGTCCTCATACCAGACCCTGGCGGGTGGGGGCTGGGGGGTAGAACAGTGGGGGCGGAGCCTCCAAGTTTACCCCGTCTATTTTCTGAAGTGGCCCCTCCCATCACCAGTTAGTCCTTCCCCGAAATGTAGGTTTCGTGGCTCCCCTGCAGGAGAGTACGCAGGGATGTCAAGCAGCAACGTATAGATTTCGAGCCTTGCTTGTGAGGAGCCACTGGGGAAAGACTGGGCAACTCAGGGGGTGGGGGGTACAATCAAATTGATGAAACGCCTAGAGCAGAAAATGGGGGATCCCAAAGCGCTCTCCAAGGCTTATCTTGGTCTAACAGAAATGTTCCGAAACCAACTATCTATGCCAGTAGCAGACCATTAGCCTTCTATGCATAGATCGGCAACTAGCAAGTAAGCAGGACTCCAGAACACGAATCGGGGAGCAAACCCCAGAAGAACAAGTGCCCAGCAGATGGCAGGCAGCTGAAGAGTGAACGAGAAACTCTACAAAACCCTTGGTCGAGATCCTTCGCTCAGAACCGGACATTAATCACAAACTGGGGCAAAGAGAACGGCCTTCAGAATTGAGGCCATGGAGCGGGGCCTTGAACTGAGTGCACGATCGTGCACCGCTGCACACACTTTCACACAGGATCATGGACAAGCCTGCCAATTACCTGAAAACCTGCCAGGCAGAATGCCAGCTTGGAAAGACACCATAATCCTCCTGTCTGGCTCATGCAGGGGCTGAACGAACACATTAAACAGCTCCCCAATCTTGGAGATAAGGGGGAGAGGATGTGCAGAGAGACACTCAGGGAGGAGATGGGGCCAAGAGACCAAGGCCATTTAGAACCTGGGAAGCCTAGCAAGGGAAAGGCCCACAAAACAGAGTCCGTATGAGCCCAATTACCCAGTCATCCACAGCGCAAAAGAGGATCAAACATGCTTGATTTGAGAGCGGGGACAAATCCAGAGTGAGAGTGGTGAGAGTAGAGAGAGGTGCAGGAGCGGGAGAAGGAAGGTGGGGTGGAGTGCAGGGGATGTGGCAGCCAAAACAAAGGGAAACGTAGAGCAGGGAAAGAGCTGTGCCAGTGGCTGCATCCTGGGGCCCAGAGTCTTAGAGATGCCAGGTTAGGAGTCCAGGAAGGTGGGATGACCAGCTGAAGACCTGGGCCTAGGGAACAGCAAGTGCTAGATCTACAGGTCAAAAGGAGTGGGGGAAGCCGACTCCGGCAGAGAGGTGGAGCAAGTCACGACGCTATAGCCCCTAGAATTGGCAAAGCAAGCGGCCTCTACAGAGGCGTTGCTGGGGGTGAGGGGCACAGCCCCAGGTCTTTTGGGTGTAGACCCCGAAAGAAGCTCAGGGGCTAAAACCAAAAGGCTTGCTAGCCCCAAGTCCCGACATTAGCATAGCCTCAGATCTTTTCCAGACCTGGCAACACACCTGGGGCTCTGTTTCTCCAAGACGGGAACCTCAATAAGGACTGGAAAGGAGGTGTCTGGAGCTCGGAACACGACGGCAGATACTATGCCATCAGTTCAACCAAGAACCTTGTAGCACCTACATATGTTGCCCAAAGGCCGACAACCACTCAGGAGGAAACCTTTTGGCGGGTGGGTGAACTCCACGTCTGGAAGACCTCTGGGACACAAGGGGTAGTACTACTGCCAGAGTTCATCTCATTTTCCCGGGAGGCGATACTCAGCTCAAGGCAGACATCAAGGATAAAGAAGTGTGCTCAGCCCAAGGCAGACATCGAAGGATGAAGAAGTGTGCTCAGCCCAAGGAAGGCAGACAAGGAAGTCCGAAGAAGTGTGCTCAGCCCAAGGCAGACATCGAAGGATGAAGAAGTGTGCTCAGCCCAAGGCAGACAACGAAGGATGAAGGAAGAAGTGTGCTCAGCCCAAGGCAGACAACGAAGCCTGAAGAAGTGTGCTCAGCCCAAGGAAGGCAGGCAAGGAAGCCCGAAGAAGTGTGCCCAGCCCAAGGCAGACATCGAAGGATGAAGATGTGTGCTCAGCCCAAGGCAGACATCGAAGGATGAAGAAGTGTGCTCAGCCCAAGGAAGGCAGACAAGGAAGTCCGAAGAAGTGTGCTCAGCCCAAGGCAGACATCGAAGGATGAAGAAGTGTGCTCAGCCCAAGGCAGGCAACGAAGGATGAAGAAGTGTGCTCAGCCCAAGGAAGGCAGACAAGGAAGCCCGAGGAAGTGTGCTCAGCCCAAGGCAGCCAACGAAGGATGAAGGAAGAAGTGTGCTCAGCCCAAGGAAGGCAGGCAAGGAAGCCCGAAGAAGTGTGCTCAGCCCAAGGCAGACATCGAAGGATAAAGATGTGTGCTCAGCCCAAGGCAGGCAACGAAGGATGAAGAAGTGTGCTCAGCCCAAGGCAGACAACGAAGGATGAAGGAAGAGGTGTTCTCAGCCCAAGGCAGACAACGAAGCCTGAAGAAGTGTGCTCAGCCCAAGGAAGGCAGACAAGGAAGCCCGAGGAAGTGTGCTCAGCCCAAGGCAGCCAACGAAGGATGAAGAAGTGTGCTCAGCCCAAGGCAGACAACGAAGAACGAAGAAGTGTGCTCAGCCCAAGACAAACAACGAAGCCTGAAGAAGTGTGCTCAGCCCAAGGCAGACAACAAAGCCTGAAGAAGTGTGCTCAGCCCAAGGCAGACAACGAAGCCTGAAGAAGTGTGCTCAGCCCAAGGCAGACAACGAAGCCTGAAGAAGTGTGCTCAGCCCAAGGCAGACAACGAAGGATGAAGGAAGAATTGTGCTCAGCCCAAGGCAGACAACGAAGCCTGAAGAAGTGTGCTCAGCCCAAAGCAGACAACGAAGCCTGAAGAAGTGTGCTCAGCCCAAGGCAGCCAACGAAGGATGAAGAACTGTGCTCATCCCAAGGCAGACAACAAAGGACAAAGAAGTGTGCTCAGCCCAAGGCAGACAACGAAGCCTGAAGAAGTGTGCTCAGCCCAAAGCAGACAAGGAAGCCTGAAGAAGTGTGCTCAGCCCAAGACAGACAACGAGGCCTGAGGAAGTGTGCTCAACCCAAGACAGACAACGAAGGATGAAGAAGTGTGCTCAGCCCAAAGCAGACAACGAAGCCCGAAGAAGTGTGCTCAGCCCAAGGCAGCCAATGAAGGGTGAAGAAGTGTGCTCAGCCCAAGGAAGGCAGACAAGGAAGCCCGAAGAAGTGTGCTCAGCCGAAGGCAGACAACGAAGGACAAAGAAGTGTGATCAGCCCAAGGCAGACAACGAAGCCTGAAGAAGTGTGCTCAGCCCAAGGCAGACAACGAGGCCTGAAGAAGTGTGCTCAGCCCAAGGCAGACAACAAAGCCTGAAGAAGTGTGCTCAGCCCAAGGCAGACAACGAAGGGTGAAGAAGTGTGCTCAGCCCAAAGCAGACAACGAAGCCTGAAGAAGTGTGCTCAGCCCAAGGCAGCCAATGAAGGGTGAAGAAGTGTGCTCAGCCCAAGGAAGGCAGACAACGAAGGACAAAGAAGTGTGATCAGCATAAGGCAGACAACGAAGGACAAAGAAGTGTGATCAGCATAAGGCAGACAACGAAGCCTGAAGAAGTGTGCTCAGCCCAAGGCAGACAACGAAGCCTGAAGAAGTGTGCTCAGCCCAAGGCAGACAACGAAACCTGAAGAAATGTGCTCAGCCCAAGGTAGCCAACGAAGGGTGAAGAAGTGTGCTCAGCCCAAGGCAGACATTGAAGAATGAAGAAGTGTGCTCAGCCCAAGGCAGGCAACGAAGCCTGAAGAAGTGTGCTCAGCCCAAGGTAGACAAGGAAGGATGAAGAAGTGTGCTCAGCCCAAGGCAGACAACGAAGCCTGAAGAAGTGTGCTCAGCCCAAGGCAGACAACGAAACCTGAAGAAATGTGCTCAGCGCAAGGCAGCCAACGAAGGGTGAAGAAGTGTGCTCAGCCCAAGGCAGCCTACGAAGCCTGAAGAAGTGTGCTCAGCCCAAGGCAGCCAACGAAGCCTGAAGAAGTGTGCTCAGCCCAAAGGAGACAACGAAGCCTGAAGAAGTGTGCTCAGCCCAGGGCAGACAACGAAGGATGAAGAAGTGTGCTCAGCCCAAGGCAGGCAAGGAAGCCTGAAGAAGTGTGCTCAGCCCAAGGCAGACAACGAAGGACGAAGATGTGTGCTCAGCCCAAGGCAGGCAACGAAGGACGAAGAAGTGTGCTCAGCCCAAGGCAGACAACGAAGGACGAAGAAGTGTGCTCAGCCCAAGGCAGACAACGAAGGACGAAGAAGTGTACTCAGCCCAAAGGAGACAACGAAGGACGAAGAAGTGTGCTCAGCCCAAGTCAGACAACGAAGGACGAAGAAGTGTGCTCAGCCCAAAGGAGACAACGAAGGACGAAGAAGTGTGCTCAGCCCAAGGCAGACAACGAAGGACGAAGAAGTGTGCTCAGCCCAAGTCAGACAACGAAGGACAAAGAAGTGTGCTCAGCCCAAAGGAGACAACGACGGACGAAGAAGTGTGCTCAGCCCAAGGCAGAAATGAAAGGATGAAGAAGTGTCCTGGGCCAATGTGAGTTCCCTGCGACCGAGTGACTTTGCTGGACATAGTCTGTGTGGGATCACTCAGGAACCCTGCATTCTAGAGCGGAGGAAGGACTCTTGCCATTCTACTGCAGGTGGTGGGCGGCATTTGTGTTCATCATCCGGGTTCCGTTCATCATAGTGCGCTCCCTATTTCTGTTATGTCGAGAAGGCCCAATATCCCATGCGAGGTCACATGACCCCGGCTGTCCCAGATGCCACTGAGGGGAAATCACAGACCCTGCCAAGACTCGGAGACCTGAGGCAGCTTTGATCCAGTGGAGGAGATGAGGTCTAATGAAATCAAGGGTGATACAAAGGGCCCGAGGCTATGATCTGGTCCCCACAAACATACTGTGGGGGGATCCCAGCAGGGGGACTGCATACGCTGGCCCCAAAAGGGAGCATGCGCATGGGGCCGTGACAGGTAGACTGCATAACCTGGCCCCAAAAGGGAGAATGTGTATGGGGCCGTGACAGGGAGTCTGCATACGCTGGCCCCAAAAGGTAGTATGCGCATGGGGCCGTGACAGGGAGACCTCATACGCTGTATCCAAAAGGGAGTATGCGTATGGGGCCGTGACAGGGAGTCTGCATACGCTGGCCCCAAAAGGTAGTATGCGCATGGGGCCGTGACAGGGAGTCTGCATACGCTGGCCCCAAAAGGGAGACTGCATACGCTGGCCCCAGAAGGTAGAATGCGTATGGGGTCGTGACAGGGAGACTGCATACCCTGGCCCCAGAAGGTAGAATGCGTATGGGGCCGTGACAGGGAGACTGCATACCCTGGCCCCAGAAGGTAGAATGCGTATGGGGCCGTGACAGGGAGACTGCATACCCTGGCCCCAGAAGGTAGAATGCGTATGGGGCCGTGACAGGGAGACTGCACACGATGGCCCCAGAAGGGAGACTGCTTACGCTGGCCCCAGAAGGGAGAATGAGTATGGGGCCGTGACAGGGAGATGGCGTGGGGGCTGGGGTGGAAACCACCTTTCCGACATCAGAGTGTTCTCTCTCTCTTGGCTCGTGACAGTGTCCTAAGGGCCACTCAGGTGGCCTGCCAATAGCACGCTGAATCTGCGCCATTGGAGGTGCTGCGCCTTCTCACAGGTCCTTTGGTTTGACACAGAGCACATTGTTGCCTTTGCGACATGTTTCACTGTCCCAAAGTGTTTGGAATTAGTGGCAAGGCAGCACGGTAGTGCTTTATTAAGTGAGTGACTTGAGGGGGCAATACCGGTATCAGTACTCTTGGGACAGGCTGCTCAGTCATACCCCGGTGGTCCCCAAGTAGTAATGGCTGCCAGAACACGGAAGTCAGGCAGCCATTTGAGGACGCGTGACCCTGTGCACTAGAGACGCAAGGACGAGAAGGAAGCTGCACGTGGACCTGAAAAGGGCCGACGGCCGAGAGCCAGAGAGGGAGATGGCAGCAGGAGCCGAGGTGCAGGGAGGATGGTGGCTTGGCTGAAAATCTAGGCCCATCAGGAAATGGAACTCAGAGTTTAGCCAATGAGAAACTACCTCGCCACTCGCTAATATTCTTTGGTAAATGAAAGCTTGAGCATTTGTTGCTGTGAGGGGAAGGGATGGCGGCCATCTTGGCATTCGCCGGTGGGATGCACTCCAAAAGGAGACCATCTGAGACTTGCGAGGAGACCACGTGCATTATAGAGGAATGTGGGGAGCGTATCTTTACCACTGGTTACTGTAATCCCACCACCACCAATGTAATGATTTCATAATACGCAACTCTTGAGCACGCTCCTGAAAAAAAACACGTACACCACAGCATACTGATGCACCGTGCACAGGGTGAAATGACTCTGCGGTTCCTAGGTATTTTTCCTAGGTATACCCATGTCTATGGGTAACTGTCCTAGTTCCAGCGGTCCATGATGCCTTCTGTAATGGGCGTCAATACGCAATTAACGCCAGTGGTATTCTCACCACCTGTTTCTTGATGAGACTCGTTTTCCTGCATTACCAACAGCCGAGGCAATACTGCCACATTTTAAATAGCGCCTAAAACTGGCTGTAATATCAGAGCTAGACCTACCACTTGGCAATCTGTAACCCTTCTGTAATGGGGAGCAGAAATGTGCTTCCTGTGTTCCTGACATCCTTTTAATGACGTTACAATATCAGCTTTTCTGCACTTGAACAACTTGTGTGATTCTGGGCACATTGCTGTTTCACTTATAGATCCAAGCCTGGGCGCGCCTAGACATGAGGCCGTTTTCAGCAAGCACTATAGGCAAAAACCAGCACCACAGCTGTTTTATGAAAGAATGAGCCGTTTCCCCCCTCTCTTGGTTCCCAGGATCCCCCAACACTTTGGAGTGTCTCACATCTGGAGTCCTGTAGTGAGCCGCTGGATTCCCACGAACACTGGATGTGAAAGGAACGTTCAATAAACACGGCCTGGAGCTGGGATACGTGGGGGTGTTCTGCCCAAGCCACCCAAATCCCCAGCCCCGGGGTCCAGTGCTCCGACCGGGCCCCTTGAGCAGGGGCCTGGGCCTGCTAGGGTTAACCCTTGGGGGGGTCGGTGGGGGCTCCAGGGAGGGCTCTCTGGTTTCTTTCAGGGAGGGAAGTGTGCGCGAAGTTGATTAAGCGCCGTGGCTTCCTCTTTTCCCATAACCTCCAGACCCCCACGGCCTCAGTGTTTACTCGCTCAAATAAAAAATGTGCTGCTGTTTTTTCCTTATTTTGAGAAAGAGCTATTTCGGGAGGTGTGGGGGTGTTGGGAGAGTGCGTGCCGCTCTGTGAGTGTGGAGGAGGGAGAGGAGTGTGGCCGTGCACGCTAGTCCCGCTCTGTCTCTCTCGCGCGCGCCTCTCTCTCCTCCTTTGCCCCCAATTCCTGTACCTCAGGCTCTCACACACTTCAGACCGCGACCCCCCTCCCTCCCTCCCTCCTCAGTCTCTCCCCATCATAACCTGTCTTCTTGCCTCGTGGCCTCTCTCCGCATCCCATGGCTGTCATGTCCCCTTCTATCTCGCCTTTGCCGCCCAAGTGTGCCACTCTTCTCGCTCATTCGATTTCTCTCACTCACTCTCACTTGCATATCACACACCAGGGGTTTCACTGTGGAGAACAATGGGATGGCAATGTGCGGCCTCTGTCTGCAGGTAGGTGTAAAGCAAGCAAACACACAGCACCACGTCTGCTTTCACAAGCCCACTTTATTTCTATGTCCTGTTCCTTTAAATACTGACAGGCCCACGTGTCCATACCCACGTGGGTCTTTCCTAAAAGGCACAGCGCCTGCACCTTCAAGCCGTGACAGCATCCAGGTAAGAAGAGAGGAAAGCATCACCCCGCAAGCACGCAGTGCTGGGCTGCGGCATGTTTCGCAATGGGTATGAGACAAGGCGAAAGGGGGTGTCCCTCCTACGATAATGTACTCCTTCTCTTAACCTACAGCTGCCACCTATTAGTGGAAAGTAAACGCCGAGACACAGCCAATACCTGGAGGCAATAACTTTTTTCGAAACTCCCCTCCCCCAACCCCCACTCCGGAGCCACCTCCTATGGGTTAATATTCTACACTGTGTAGCAATGCGCCCATCTGTTTGCCACACTGGGTCCCCTCGCTGTGACACTGAGGACGTTCTTTGGGTGCCGCTCTCTTCTGCGCTGTGTGATTCTAGATAACACCTAAACGGAGCCCTCTGAGAACGTTTTAATTTGCTCCTGTTATTTTGAGGGGGAGGGGTCGGTACTGCCTTGCCACTGACTCGCTGGTTTCTCTGAGTCTTTCAGTGTGGAGCCTGCAGGTCAGATATGCACACACATTTCTTTTCTTTTTAAATGTCTTTATGGTTAAAACAAAACCTTGCAATTTATAATCCAATTCACAACAATAATTCATACAGACATATGTAAAAGAAAACATTCAAATATCAATGCTAACCGAATAAAAAGGAAAACATCACATAGAAGCATCACCTGCATATATCTATAATCACAATTTAAAATAAGTTTCATTCAATTACAAACACATGTATCAGCACCCTATGATACAATTGAGTAGAAATGTGCATAACAACGAATACAAAAAGTCATCTCATTGCATCATTTCCAACAGGAGGGCCAATTGGAAACTGATTAGACTTGTCTTTACCTTTTTAAGGTTCACTTTCCTTCACATTTGGCAGATGTAGTGAATTAATAAATCCTGCTACAGCAATTACTGCAGCTGTCGTATTGGGGGGGAAACAAACATTTCCATAGATTCTCATTATCTGCCCATAAGATTGCTAAAAGCCATTTCTTAAAATATGCCATCCTTTGTACAGACAATGCGGGGCATTTTAAAAAGAGATGTTCTGTCATTTCAATAGTCATATTGTCTTTACAAAATCAACTGGCGTCTCCATTACTAAGCATTTTCCTTCTCAATTGTATCCCACGCGTCGGCTGCAGATCCCATCCAAGACTCAAAGGGAGTTGTCCATAAAAGCGATTTGGAAATAGCAGCCGATATGACCCCAACAAGTCCTGTTTCTTGTGTTCGTAGGCGAAGTGAGAAAGAGAGAAGGATAACTATGGAATTTGTCAATGGTAGTTGGATTAACGTTAAGAGGTCTGATATCTAAGATAAGCTCTTTCAACAGCTGAACACAATAAAGCCCTAACTTTTCCATTAGACCCGAGTAATTTCCCTGAACAAGCTGCAATTCCATACACTCCTTTACATTGTAATACAACAGACGTTTGGATGCAGGAGGCTCTATAGGACAGCCAGTAATCTCCACTGAACACGGACTTTCATCGATAACAACCGAAATTTAAAGTGAATCGCTGTGAGCGGGACGGCATTCAGGACTTTCAAAATCCTCCTCCAAATTGAGGCCTCCAATCTATTAAGTAGACCAAACGATTTACTATTGCACAATTCCAGCCCATAGGCCATTATTTGTATAATTGTTCCTTAATACAAATCGATGGCTGGTTTCATGGAGGAATTGCCAAATTTCCTATTTATTTTCAATATTTGTTTGGTCAATTAGGACAACTTCTATTTTAAAACTGTGCAAATATTCTCAAATCCCTGATGAGCAGTTATTTGAAAACCCAAATAAGTTAAACTCAAAGCACAATTAAGAGTGGTGTTTTCCAATGCCCGTTCGGGTGAGTGCCATTTTTTCTCTTTGAGAATTGCAAGTTTCTTGTTTTCCTTGGATTGATCACGAGGTCTCTGATCTTCAAATAATCACTAACAGCTGATAAAAGATGCTGTAGACCTATCATAGTATTATCAAATATTAAAAAGTCGTCAACGTCAGATATCCAGGGAATTCTCAGAGTCCCAAGCTTCGGAGCTATAAAAACGGAGTCTTTTAAAAATCCTCCCACATCGGATACATATAGATTAAAAAGGCAGGGGGCCAAGATGCACCCCTGTCTGAGGCCAGAGCTGGTATTAGTGTTTTGGGATATATCAACTTCTTTATTTAACCAAACTTTAATTCCAGAGCCTTCATGTATCCCAATTATCAGCTTCAACTGGCCACCACACACTCCATCTGGCTAATCTTACCCATAGTCTTCTGCAATCTACTCTGTCAAAAGCTGCAGGGAGGTCTATTGAAGCCTCATAAGTACATCCCACCCCCATTCTTTGTCAAGCGTATTCATTTCACTCAGCCAGGGGCCGGAGGAGACTGTCTAACTGCATAAATAGGATTTTTGCTTAAAGTTATTAAAGCAAAGTCACAGAATTTCGGTGCAATGATTCCATCCAGGGGTCTACAACCATTGGCTCTCTGGATATTTTGGACTTTAAGTCCCATGATCCCCAATGGTGAAGGGTAATGGGAGTTATAGTCCAAAACATCTGGAGATCCACAGGTTGCAGAACCCCGTAAAACCCACTGATAACCCCCCACCCTCCCATTAATATGCAGCTTAAAAGGTAAGTTATCTTCCACTTTCAAAAGGTCAAGAAACATTCTTTAGAACCGACTAAGTGATAACAGATCATTTGGCCAAGGAAATCCTGCAGTGTTCAGTAAGACTGACAATGTGTGATTTCTGACTGGGACTTTCAGTCAAGCATACATGTGATAACAGCTTGACAGGCACGGCGGGCCGGCATAGCTCATTCTGAAAACTCATTGATGGGAGAATACCTCCTGTGCAAGTATCCGGTGCCGATGTGAGGTCTGCCTCCCTCGTCTTCCCTCTTTGCCCTAAACAATATGGCAGTGCATGCTGGGAAGCTGTGGACTCATGATGCAGCTTGGAGCTGTTGATGTCTGCTTCACTAGTAGTGGTAGGCATCTAACGGTCAGTGTTGCTGTGTCCAAATGAAGGCCCGAGGAGAGGCCTCTCGACATGTAGCCATCCGTCCTTGCGGGCACTCGTCTGCTGCCACTCAGAGCCCACTTCAGTCCCCCCTATTCACACGTGCTGCCACACCTGGAAAAGACATTGGGGTTCTTACGCGTGCACGTATCTACTTTGGAGGGCAATTACCTTTTTGGGAGCCTCTTTCGGTGCTATACAATATGGGGACCTTCAATAATGGTGATCCAGAAAAGTTCAACTTCGATGTAGTGAGAAAAGCGTGACAAGGGGGATAGAAAGACCATTGAGGCTGGTCTCTGGCAGGGTGGAGGAAGGGGAGAGAGAGTGGGCCTAGACCTGGGACTGACAGAGGATAGGCCGGGTAAATAAAAAGTGAGAACACGTGCTGAGGAAGTGAGAAAAAAGGCAGGACTGAAATAACAGGGTGAAATCAATTACAGAGAAAGGACAGGGAGTGCTCGTGCTTAGAGATGAAGAGGAAAAGAGAAGGGATTGGCTGTGACGGAAAGAGAGAAGACAACGGACGCAGAGATGAAGAAAGTGAAGAGATATTGGGTCAGGGAAGGATACAGGAAAAGGGGGGTGTGAATGAGGAAGCAGAAAGACGAGACAACCAACTCGCAAGCAGCGGGTTAACAGGGAAGATGGGGTTAATGGCGGGATCAAGGAGGGGGTGGATGGGCTCAAGGATCGAGAAGGACAGAGAGGATAGGCTCTATGAGGACAAAAGAAAGTGGATGGGTAGAGTGAGGGTCAGCGCACGCGGTCTTGGGTGCAGGGATCATGTGTAAGGAATGTCTTGGCTTGCGCCCTCGGGTGCAGTGACCACAGTGTTGCTGCTTTAGCAGGAGTAAGACCACAGCCCGAAGAACTCTGCCCCCGAGAGAACCGGCCACTTCACCAAGGATTCCGGGAAGGTCTCTGCGCAAATTCACGGGGGTGGGGGGCGGGTGGGGGGTGTAGCTCATGTCTGCACACCTCTGTGCAGAGCAATGAAACCGCTCAGGGCCATGGTCATTTAAGAGCATCGCATTTTAATCACAGAGTACTAGAATTTTAGAACGGACCATAGACGCGTTTGCGGAAGTCTATTTCTTTTTTGGGGTCCACAAAGATTTAAAGAAATACACAATTTACAAGAACATGGCAGTTCATTTCAATAGAAAATGCATTGAATCCAAAAAGCGTTCAAACACCTGGACGTCCAGTTTCACGCGCACACTCATTTATGAAAAAAGTAATGAAACCAAACTAAACCTCTGCACCAACGCTCCCTGTGCCATTTACCAGCCAGACCACAGGTAAGCGTTTGCTCTGGTGCCCCCTAGGCCTGGAATCCACCTGCCAGGCCGTTCTCGCGGCCTGCCTCCCTGCTCCTCCACTGCTCCTTTCCTCATCCCCAGGCCCGCCTCCCCACTCTCCCCCAGGCTCTGATTGGCTCCCCAGCCCCGGTGTGTTTCTGAGGCCTAAACCTCTGCACCAATGCTCCCTGCGCCATTTACCAGCCAAGCCACAGGTAAGCGTCTGCTCCGGTGCCCTCTAGGCCTGGAATCCACCTGCCAGGCCGTCCCTCACGGCCTCCCCGCTCCTCCACCGCTCCTTTCCTCATCCCCAGGCTCGCCTCCCCAGCCCTCCCCCAGGATTGGCTCCCCAGCCCCGGTGTGTTTCTGAGGCCTACACCTCTGCACCAACATTCCCTGCGCCATTTACCAGCCAGGCCACAGGTAAGCGTTTGCTCCGGTGCCCCCTAGGCCTGGAATCCACCTGCCAGGCCGTCCCTCGCAGCCTCCCCGCTCCTCCACCGCTCCTTTCCTCATCCCCAGGCCCGCCTCCCCAGCCCTCCCCCAGGCACTGATTGGCTCCCCAGCCCCAGTGTGTTTCTGAGGCCTAAACCTCTGCACCAACGCTCCCTGCTCCCGGCAGTGCAGGTGAGTGAACAAGCGCCTGGATCCCCCCTGCCTTTTTTCTAAAATGTGCCTAGTGTATTGTGTGAGACCCCAGCCCCGGTCTCCTCCACGTTGCTGCTGTGTCCTTTGCTCTCCTCCTCCATCCTCCCCATCCCACCCACCACCCTAATTGGACGCTTCGTGCCTTTACCCACCCACCCCAAGGCATCCCTCTGCCCGTGCGGCCCCCTGCACTGCTGCCATCCATGTAAGGCTGCCCACAGCTCCCAAGCCCCGGCACCCCAATAACCCAAAAAAAAAAATAGAAAACAAAAAATAAATTTCAAAAACTACCCGCGGCCAGGCCTGCTTCCCTCGCCAGCTGGCCACAACCCTTCCAGCTCCCCTTCCTGGACCCCAGCCCTCCCACCTCCCATCCCGCCCCGACCCCTGATTGGAGCCTTTCTCCGTGTGACATCTTAATTTGGTCCAGAAGTATGGTGAGAGTCGTGCCCTCATTCAACAGTCTCACCCCACCCCAGAGGAAGGTAACTGCGGCCGCTTCCAGAGAGCCCCTGGGCCCACAGCTTTTACTTCCTCTGCCCATTCCAGCGCCGTTGCTGACCACTGCCCCTCTCCCCCGCCCCTGGCTTCCTTCACTGGGAAGCCTTCTTCACTGGTCCTCCCAGGTCAGCCCTCTGCCCGGTAGCCCCAAGGCCAAGGGCGGCCCCAACAGAGGCAGCTCCTGGAAGTGACGGCAGGAGTCCACAGGGGAAGACAGGTGCCAGCCGTCAACCATCAACTACAAGGACCAGTAAATTAGGAGTGGCCTGGGTTAGGAGTAGATCAACCACTCTACCCTATAATCTTAGCCACTTAACAAACCGATATAAAACAATTCCAAAATGTATCAGAGTTTCTGTTCCAAATTTGTATTGTACGATACTCTGATTGCAATGATAGGCCTCTCTCCCACTATACAGGTCTCCAAAAGTTATCAGGGATTCTGTTCCCTAGTTACATTGTGTGATATTCAGATCGCATAGATAGGCCTCTCCTCCAATAAACAGGTCTCCCAAATTGTGGAGCGTTTTCGTTCCGAAATCGAACTGTATGAAACTCTGATTGTATTTATAGGCCTCTCTCCCACTATACAGGTCTCCCAGATCTATCAGAGGTCCTGTCCACATGCTGTATTGTGTGATATTCGGACTGCGTTGGTGGGCCTCTCTCCCGGTGCGCAGGTCTCCCAAATTCAGCAGGGTCTCTGTTCCAAAATTGTATGGAATAATATCCAGAGTGCAGTGATAGGTCTCTCCCCCACTATACAGGTCCCCCAAATTGATTAGGGGTTATGTCCCCATACTGCATAGTATGATATTCTGTTTGCATTGATAGGCCTCTCTCCCACTATAAAGGTCTGCCAAATTTGCCAGGGGCCCTTTTTCCAAACTGTATCGTATGACACTCAGATTGCATCGATAGGCCTCTCTCCCAAACCTATCAGGGGTTCTGTCCCCAAGTTGCATTGTATGATATTCTGATTGCTTTAATAGGGCTCCCTATACAGGCCCCCCAAATTGATCAGGGGTTCTGCCCCCAAACTGTATAGGGTGATGTTCTGTTTGCATTGATAGTCCTCTCTCCCACTATACAGGCCCCCCAAATTGATCAGGGGTTCTGTCCCCAAGTTGTATTGTATGATGTTCTGATTGCATTGATAGGCCTCTCTCCCACTATACAAGTCTCCAAAATGTATCAGGGGTTCTACCCCAAATTGTATTTTATGATATTCAGATTGCATTGGTGGGCCACCCACCCACTATACAAGCCTGCTCCCAAACTGCTCCCAAACTGTATTGTATCATATTCAAATTGCGCTGAAAGGCCTCTCTCCCACTATACAGGTCTCCAAAATGTATCAGGGGTTCTACCCCAAATTGTATTTTATGATATTCAGATTGCATTGGTGGGCCACCCACCCACTATACAAGCCTGCTCCCAAACTGTATTGTATCATATTCAGATTGCACTGATAGGCCTCTCCCCCACTACAAAGGTCTCCCAAACTTGGCAGGGAGTTCTGTCCCCAAAATTGCATTGTGTGACATTCAGATTGCATAGTTAGGACTCTCTCCCAGTATACAGCTCCCCCAAGTCCATCAGGGATTCTGTGCCCAAGTTGTATTACATGATGTTCGGTTTGCATTGAGGGACCCCCCTGCCATTGTACAGGTCTCCGAAAAATATTAGGGGTTCTATTCCAAAATTGCATTGTATGACAGTCAGATCGCTTTAACTGAAATATCAGTGGAAACATTCGTCAAACTGGTGAATGAAAGCAACAAGAAGACCCATGCCCACCAGACATATACAAATCAATTCTTAAACAAGGAACGCCCATGGAATATCATAGGAACATCCTCAACCATTCCATCGCAACTGGGAAAGTGTCACAAGCCTTCAAAACTGCATAGATCAGGCCACTACTCAAAGATTCAGCAGGAAACATAGAGGACCTCCCCAACTACAGACCCATCTACAACATCCCGTATACAGCCAAGCTGCTCAAAACGTACATATACAAAACTACCCAAGAGTTTATAGAAGAGCACGGCCTACTAGACCAGGCACAAGTTGGCTTCAGACCACTGAGAGGAACGGAATCAGCTCTACTCTCAATATGGGACAATCTACAAATCAATGCAGACTCGGACAACAGCACTGCCTTGATACTCCTAGACCTATCGGCAGCATTTGACACAGTCGACCACGACACCCTCATAATGTGATTAGAAGCACTTGGAATAACAGACAGCGCCCTACTATGGATCAAATCTTTCCTAACAAACAGAACGGTAACTGTATGGATGAAACCCTTCAAATCCAGCCCGAGAGATTCCATCTGTGGAGTACCACAAGGATCATTCTTCTCGCCGCTACTATTCAACATCTACCTGTATCTACTTATCAGAATCATCAAAAGCCACGGCCTCACCTGCTACAACTACGCTGACGATACACAAATAATCTTCAAAATACAAGACAACCCGGAAAGAAACTCAACGTTAGAAAACTGCCTCCGCGATGTATTCTTCTGGATGAATTCCAACTCCCTCAAAATCAACACAGGCAAAACTGAAATAATGATCATCACAAAAAATGGAGGAGAAAACCAATTCATCCCTTGGCCAAGGGAACTCGGAACTACCCCAGCACCCATTATTGATGGACAATAATCTCACGCTAGAGCCACAAGTAAACGCTCTCCTCAAGAAATGCTTCTTCCTCCTGCGAGCGGCAAAGAGAATCTTACCATTTTTATCGTTCGCCAACAAAACAACCACCATCATCGCCCTCGTCATGTCCAAAATGGACAACGCCAATAGCCTATACCTAGGCATGCCTGAATGACTCCTAAAAAAACTACAACGCATTCAAAACGCAGCAGCCAGACTACTTCTGAAACTACCCCAAAGAGAACACACCGCACCATTGCTGAAAACACTACATTGGCTACCAATTAAACATTGAATAAAATTCAAAACAATGTGCATTACGCACAGAGCAGTACACAACAAAGGCGCTGAGTTCCTAAGAGACTAACTGCGCCTACATCAACCAACAAGAACGCTCAGATCAAGCATGGATATCCGCCTGGAACCAAAGCCCCACAACAAAAGAAATCTTGGAGGATCCTCCTTCTCTCAGCAAGCCCCGAAAACCTGGAATGACCTTCCAAAGTACATACGTAACACAAGAAACCACCTATTATTCAGGAAATTTACTCAAAACCTGGCTCTTCACGTCATAACTAGAAATACTGGCCACAGGGGCACCGCCATAACTAAAAACATCAATGAAAGTAGAGCGACCGTGATACGCACCGATCAATCAATGGGAAATGCTGAGGTAAATATCCCATGGCATAGTAAAGGACCAAACAGGAGACAGGCGCAATACGACCAAAGACAGTAAACATAGCAAACTAAGACAGAAAGACTAGAACGAATCATCAAGAGGACCAGGACCTAACTATGACCTTCCCCTAGAGCCCTTAGAACAAAACATAGAGAGGGAAAGAAAGCACTGCACCACGGGCCAATTGGTAAGAAACAGAATGTTTCATCACTACACACGGTCCACCAATACAAAGCAGGAAGCACAATGCCCCACCACACAAAACTACAACTAAACAACAGTCCCAAGGATGTTCACCCCACGGAAATCAAAGAACCATTTGGGACAGAAGGATACGAACATCTGAATATACACGCTAACCAAGATGGATCCACTAGGACAACACTTCAACACGACCCCGACCGTGAACCACCCAAAGCATTAACCAACCAGGGTCACACTAGATCACCTGAGAATAGATATGTATGTCCCAATCCCACATATTGATAACACAAATAATCAGGATGCGAGATCCTCACAAAAATCCACAGTTTTTGGACATATTTATTTCCATCTCAAAAACCAGTGTCTTAAATTTTATACAAACTTTCGCTAAGCACGAAAGCGATACCGAACAGATTTCAATAAAAACATAGGGAAGTGCAGTTGTGCACCCTCATCGGGATGTAGAAGATGAGTACCCTAGTGACAAGCACATGCGAGTATATGACATAGGTGACACAAGTAACTCAGATCAGTGCTGCCCGTGGTTGTTCTTCAACCCGGGTGTGGTTTTCAAACAAAAACAGTGTACACAACACGAAATTTGAAACATACAACAAAGGGTATTTTCACAGTTGTGCCACAAGTGATCGACACAGTTGTGTTTCGGCCACAATGGCTTGGCGGAAGCTTGTAGTTGTGGTGGCCTTCATCAGGAGAGATTAGTTGAGGAGTCTGTCCGTTGGTAAGATCGTCCGACCGGAGTAAGGCGGTATACTGTCAAAAGGCCTGGGTGAAATCCTAGGTCTGGTGGTGTGAAAAGATACACCAATGGGTGTAGATCGGCCGTGCCGGGGAAAACCGGATTCAAACGGCACTGGGCTAATGATTAGCCATTGATCTGCTTCACATTCTTTTAGTTCTTGCTGGGTTCACGGCGGCGATGGAGGTAGCCATGCCGGTAATGACGGCATGGCTACCTCCAAACTCGTAATGAGACCCATTGTATTGAATTGAATTGAATTATGGGCTCAACCATTTGGGTCACTGGAAGGGAGAGTTGCTGATTTATTCTATGGTCCGAGATTCGGCACGGAACGGTGAGGTGTCATGCCAGGGGCTCATTGAGCGGTCCTCATCGGTCCGTGCAAAGGGCGGGGAAATTGGGACTGTGGGTCTAGTGTGTTTAAGGTATCACGTATTTCCCTCAGGCCCATTCCAAAGCACGGGTGGCGATGGCAACTGCCACTCCCCTACGCTCAAGTAATCAGTAACATTATTGATGACAAAATGAGGTAAATGTTTTTAATGGTGTTATTCATGTATGGTTTCATCACATTTTGCTGTTGTAAGGAATCTAATAAATGCGGCCTAAGCCTTCCAAAAGAATACACGTGTCTGGTGTCACAGACTGGCCCTGCCGCCTGCGTCGCCCACATGTGTTACATGCTCGCCACCTTGCCCCGCCTCTTGCCTCATTTACCCAGACCCCACTGCTCTGGGGGTTGGAAATATCCCAGGCGTTTGCAATGGGGCAGCTTAGAAGGGAAAGTTCCCCTGAACACAAAGAAGAGCATAAAGAGAAATGCAGGCTCCTGCTCCTATAGCAGCTGTAACTCCCGGTGCAACCAATCAGAGAGTGCAGCACACAGGCAAGAGCCGGTGCCCTTTCGGGTTGTTCTTCATTGTAGGAATCCGCAGGGGAGGATCGAAGCAAGGCAAGATTATCAATAGACCAGACTTCTGGTCCTTCATGATAAAACAACCTCTGGACCATTAACAGATGATAGTGCCCTGTTAAGAACCCAACACCAAACTTCCATCCCCTGCCTGCACTTACGGGCCAGAGCAGAATGGCAAGGTCTTAAACAACTAAGCTTTCAACGATAGCTCCGGCACACACATTTTTCATGCAGCCCCGCATGTACAAAGACCCTCCTTACGAGACCGGCAGAAACTGTGCCGGAAAAACTGGCAGAAAGCCGCCGAACCCGTAATGAATTACCGCCGCCTGACTTGCTGGAATAAAAGAGGCATTACAGCCCCTGTGGCCTGGTAAGTCAGGCGGCGGCAGTTGTTAATCCCCATTCCCATTTGAGTCCCATATGTCTCAATGGGAATGGGAACCATGGAATCACCGGTACTGTTAATAGCGGTGCCAGTGCTTCCATGAACGTCTGCGGCCGGGTGCCGTTCCACACACCAGGGCAGACCTTGTACATCAGACTTGTACTTTTACCGGTCCAGAAACAATGGTGGTGGTAAGTTTACCTACACCGTTGTTAACGGACCGGCAAAGTGTAATGAGGGCCACTGTCTGCTGGAGGGTACACGCTCCATCAGCAGGCACATCATTTAGGGGTCGCCAGGTGTCCCAACTGTGAAGCCTGAAGTCTCCCTTGCTACCCCTAAAAAAAAAAAATACTCAAAAAATGTTTCTTTTTTAAACATTTGTATTAATGCTCCTGGGCTGTAGCCAGCAGGCAGCATGCAGCTCTTTATTTCTGGAGTGGCTGGTTTTCTGGTAGCTATAGCCGGTAACATAGCTCAGTGGGTAGAGCGCTCGCTGCTGCGATGTGTCTGTGATCTGCAGGTTGCAGGTAGCACTCCCGGCAACATCAACTCAGCCTTTCGTCCTGCTGAGGTTGATAAGTACCAACACAGGTTGGGTGATATTGTATGTATATTTGTTCCATATGAAGCGCTAAGTGTTATACGCTAACACATCATTATCATTTGGTCATGGACGTCTGCTTGCATTCACAGTCATTTGGTAATATGGGCCTATACACACTGATATTAAGGATAGGTATGGTGATCCCTTCTTGTGAGCAATATATATCACTTTACAATGTTATTGTAACCCTATTTTTCATAGTGCACTTAGAAACAATGCTATGTGATGCCACTTCCTGCTTTGTCAAGCGGTGAAAGGTCGTGTTCCATCGCTTCCCGTGATGTCACTTCGGGGTGGGGTCAGATTGACACCACTTCACGCGATGTCATCAAGGGTTGTGTGATCTCACTTCTGCTACACCTGGAATTTTGGTGGAATGACGTCCGTGTCCATCAGGATATGGGAAGAAAAGTCGGATTGCCTCAAGTAGAACTATGTGTTCCAGATGCCTCGGGAGTAGTGGTCACACTGGGTTCTACGGTAATGTGTACAAATAATCAGGGCATTCCCAAACGCAGAAGGCAACTTCTAGTGACTCTGGGACTTCAATGAAGGTGTCAGTCACATCAAGTTGAAAAAAAATAATGAACCTATTTACGCAGGAAGAGAGCATAAATGATGATCATGTGATCTGAGCCTGTGAGTTGACAAATAAGTTAGTTCCCCAATTGCACGGAATCAGTCGTAGAGTGCACTTTGTTGCCCGCGGATCGATCCGTATTCGATACTGTGAGTATATCATCACCAACAAGGCCTAGCTGCTAAGGGTTTGCTCTCTACGAATAACATAGAAGCTTGCATCAATTGTTCCTCTACCCAGTTCTTCTTCCTTCGTCCCGATGAAGGCCTCCCAACTCTGACCACACTGGATATACAACCAGTGGCCGAAACACACCTGTGTCGACATTCCTTTTCACAGTGTCAAATGTTAACACTGTAATTTCTCAGTTGCGTAGATCAGTCAATGTTGGACACGTGGTACGGTCCTAGAAGGATGCATGGCACGAACCTGTTTGCTTTATTTAGAACAACGTGTATGGTCGATAATGTCTCTATGCATAGGGCCTGATTCACAGAGCACTTTCCTATGGGATTCTGCCATTATAAAACGCTTCTGTGAATCAGGCCCTTTCTGTTTTGTTCCACATGTGTATTTGTCAACTAACAGGCTCAGATCACATGATCATAATTTATGTTCTCTTCCTGCGTAAATAGGTTCAATATTTTTCTGTATTAGTTTACTCACTTTTTGATCACTAATAACATTTGTGAAAAAAACTTGAAGTGACTGGCACCCTTCATTGAAGCCCCAGAGTCAGCAGAAGTTGCCTTCCGCGTTTGGGGACGCCCTGATCATTTGTATACATTACCATGTAACATACCTGGATAGATTATGGAATTGCCAGGAGCCCCACTTGGAAAGCACCCTAGTTTTCTAGCAATCACACAGTCTGTTCCACGCCACAAAACATATATATTCTTCCCACAAGGCCGATGCAGTTTGCCTGTCGATTAGAAAACCCTAAAGTACCCAGTAGAAAAACAAAAAAAATGAACTGTTGGCTTGCCTATTGGTGAACTGAAAATCCTTTGCATGTTAGAAGCCAACATGTGTGCCCAAAGCAACTGTTAATGACACTCTTGCTTCTATAAATGGCAATAATTACCAATCTCGTTCTCTCTTTTTCTCTCCCCCCTCTCTTCTCCCTCTCCCCCAATACACTGCTACCATGAAACTTCTCACTCTTTCCCCTTGATCCAGAATTCTGCAACCCGCAGACCACCTCTGCATGTCCCCTGCCAGCTTCTGTCCTAGGAATGGCCCCTGCATGCCCTTTAAAGTGCTACTAGATGGATCCCTTATAAACTGATGGGCAATGCCCCCTCTTTCCAAAGACATGCCATCCCCGGACCCCTACCCCCTGTCCAGCAGATGTGTGGCCGCTGACCCAAGCGTGCACTCAGCTCATCCCCCGGGTGCGGGGGCGGTGGAGTGGTTGCAGTGCAGAGGGGACCTGAGAAATAAGACCAGTGCTAACAATAGGATCAAAGGTGAGGACAATTGGTAGCCTTTTCAGTTTTTTCGCGAATATCAGTGAAGGGGGTGGGTGAGAGGGCGGGGGAGTGGGTGAGGGGGTGGGGGGCGGTGCGCTCCAGCTGCAGAAACCGCCAGCGCTCGCCTGACAGCCCCTGGAAGTCAGCCAAGAACACAGAGGGAAACGGTCTGTGCACCGAAGGCTTCTCTGGAAGGGGGGATAGGGGTCACTGCCTCATGGTGGGCGTGCAGCCGAGGGCAGAACACGCAATGCTTCCACAGAGAGCTGCCCTCGCTGACGGGAAGCTGCTCGCACAGGGTGTGTGAGGACAGTGTATGTATCTTATCCGGCGTTCCCTCTGCATTCTGGTACTTGTGGTGCTGCATTTTAATGGGTGCGAGTAACATACAATAGTAAACATGGCAGGTAGAAGAAAAAAAAAAGAGAACTGTCAACTACTCCTGAAACATAGAAGGATTTTGGCCACAGTCCAGTGGCTCTCAAAGAGCATTAACGTTAGGCCAAAACTTAATATTCATCTGAAGGACCTGGGGCGTCCATGCTGCTCATGACCAATGAGAGCCCAACGAAGCAGTCCAGATAGCCAATGAAGCAACAGCGCCCAAGGGAAGGGGGCATTACTGGCTATTAGGGGCCCAGAAAGGCTGACGTAATGGCCCAGAGCGAAAGCACGGGCCCAGCTCCAGCCTAGTGACTGGCTGCTAAACCAGGGCTGGAGCGCAGAGAGGACACTGCCTTTGGACCCGCAATGGCCCAGTGAGCCATGGAGGCAGAGGCCAAAAGCTGTAAGCATGGTAGACAGGCAGAGGGGCAACTCCAGGCGCCCTCTGGGCGTCCGCAGCAGGAATGGCCAGAGAGGTTTCTCTGTAAGTACAACTAACCAACGATCCACGACCTTACAGCGATCAGCCTGCCGTTCCGTCCACGTTACCAAAATTGGACAAGGAGGTCTTATAATTCACCTGTAGTCCAATCTGTTTGGATCCCTTATGGTGTATTAGTGGTGTGTAGCTGATAGATGGTTTAGAAACCGACATTCATCCCTGGACCACTGGTGCCCCGAAAGTTGATTCTTCACACACTGCAATGGGGTTTTGGAGGTGAGCAGGTCAGCATTTACCTTCCCTACATGTGCGGATATGTGGTGAGATAGTCCCCTTTCTAGATGCGAGCTCATGGCGGTCTAGCAAGCACAAATGGTATTGGCGGTGGGGTGGGACTCTGGAAAATCCCATGGACCTCTCTATGTTCTTCACAGTGTGTGGGGGTACCCCAAGCCCATAGAGACCCCATCACCACTTCTGCTGCATTGTCTGATGTGACTTTGTAACACCATACAGCAGTGGTGGACAACCTGCGACTCTCCAGATGTTTTCACCTGCAACTCCAAGCCCCCCCCCCTCTATTGGCTATGCTAGCTAGGGCTGATGGAAGAGCCACTGGTTTCCCACCCCTAGTATACACACTAGAGTGTCACATAGTGTGCCTTTGAACACTATGTATTGTACACATACACCCACAGACACTGGGGCAGTGTAAAGATGGCCAAAGCAACTAGAAACTGGGCAATGACAACTACAGAAACTTCACCTGTGCTGGCGCCTGAGAAGCACTAATGGCTATAGCTCCTGGAATGATTATGTAGACGCTGAGGTGAAATGCAATGGTGGCCAATTAGATCGGGGAGCTTTGCAATGGCTTTAGGGACACCCTGCCTGCACTGATGTGTTTCAGGCAGTGGTGCCCTTGAACACGGAATGCTATGGACTGATGCCAATGCACATGGTACTAAGTGCACCGATGCATGATGATACTGGGGTAACATGCATTGAGGTGCAAACATAATAATATGCAGTGCACATATTCTCATGGACGCTACGTCTCCATGTGCTAAGGGCCGTGGGTACTGGGATGCAAAGCTCAGATGTCCATGGGCACAGCGGTGCCAACATCTGATTACCCCAGACACAATGATGCCAAACGCTGATGCTCATAGAAGCAGAGGTGCATAGTAGTACCATGCCCTGATGACCATCTATGCCCGAGTACTATGCACCAATGGCAATGAGTGCCCAAGTTCTACGCACTGATGCCCATGAATGCCCGAGTTTTATGCATTGATGAGCATGAATGTCTGAGTGCCATGCCCAGATAAACATCCATGAGCACTATGCACTGATGACCATCAATGCCAAAGTACTTTGCACTGATTAGCATGAATGCCTGAGTACTATGCACTGATGCCCATGAATGACAGAGTACTATGCACCGATGACCATCAATGCCTGAGTACTATGCACTGATGCCCATGAATACCTGAGTACTATGCAGTGATGCCCATGAATGCCTGAGTACTATACACTGAAGCCTATGAATACCTGAGTACTATGCAGTGATGCCCATGAATGCCTGAGTACTATACACTGAAACCCAGGAATACCTGAGTACTGTGCAGTGATGCCCATGAATGCCTGAGTACTATACACGGAAGCCTATGAATAACTGAGTACTATGCAGTGATGCTCATGAATGCCTGAGTACTATACACTGAAGCCCATGAATACCTGAGTACTATGCAGTGATGCCTATGAATGCATGAGTACTATACACTGAAGCCTATGAATACCTGAGTACTATGCAGTGATGCCCATGAATGCCTGAGTACTATACACTGAAACCCAGGAATACCTGAGTACTATGCAGTGATGCCCATGAATGCCTGAGTACTATACACGGAAGCCTATGAATACCTGAGTACTATGCAGTGATGCCCATGAATGCCTGAGTACTATACACTGAAACCCAGGAATACCTGAGTACTATGCAGTGATGCCCATGAATGCCTGAGTACTATACACTGAATCCCATGAATAACTGAGTACTATGCAGTGATGCTCATGAATGCCTGAGTACTATACACTGAAGCCCATGAATACCTGAGTACTATGCAGTGATGCCTATGAATGCATGAGGACTATACACTGAAACCCATGAATACCTGAGTACTATGCAGTGATGCCCATGAATGCCTGAGTACTATACACTGAAGCCCATGAATACCTGAGTACTATGCAGTGATACCCATGAATGCCTGAGTACTATACACTGAAGCCCATGAATGACAGAGTACTATGCACCAAAGACCATCAATGCCTGAGTACTATACATTGATGCCCATGAATACCTGAGTACTATGCACTGATGACCATCAATGCCCAAGTACTATACACTGATGAGCATGGATGCCTGAGTACAATGCAGTGATGTCCATGCATGCCTGAGTACTATGCACTGAAGCCCATGAATGCCCAAGAACTATGCATTGATGAGCATGAATACCTGAGTACTATGCAGTGATGCCCATGAATGCCTGAGTACTATACACTGAAGCCCATGAATACCTGAGTACTATGTAGTGATGCCCATGAATGCCTGAGTACTGTACACTGAAGCCCATGAATATCTGCGTACTATGCAGTGATGCCCATGAATGCCAGAGTACTATACACTGAAGCCCATGAATGACAGAGTACTATGCACTGATGACCATCAATGCCTGAGTACTATGCACTGATGCCCATGAATACCTGAGTACTATGCAGTGATGACAATCAATGCCCAAGTACTATACACTGATGAGCATGGATGTCTGAGTACAATGCAGTGATGTCCATGCATGCCTGAGTACTATGCACTAAAGCCCATGAATGCCCGAGAACTATGCATTGATGAGCATGAATACCTGAGTACTATGCAGTGATGCCCATGAATGCCTGTCTACTATACACTGAAGCCCATGAATACCTGAGTACTATGCAGTGATGCCCATGAATGCCTGAATACTATACACTGAATCCCATGAATACCTGAGTACTATACAGTGATGCCCAAGAATGCCTGAGTACTATACATTGAAGCCCATCAATGACAGAGTACTATGAACCAATGACCATCAATGCCTGAGTACTATGCACTGATGCCCATGAATACCTGTGTACTATGCACTGATGACCATCAATGCCCAAGTACTATACACTGATGAGCATGGATGCCTGAGTACAATGCAGTGATGTCCATGCATGCCTGAGTACAATGCACTGAAACCCATGAATGCCCGAGAACTATGCATTGATGAGCATGAATACCTGAGTACTATGCAGTGATGCCCATGAATGCCTGAGTACTATACACTGAAGCCCATGAATACCTGAGTACTATGCAGTGATGCCCATGAATGCCTGAGTACTATACACTGAAGCCCATGAATACCTGAGTACTATTCAGTGATACCCATGAATGCCTGAGTACTATACATTGAAGCCCATCAATGACAGAGTACTATGAACCAATGACCATCAATGCCTGAGTACTATGCACTGATGCCCATGAATACCTGTGTACTATGCACTGATGACCATCAATGCCCAAGTACTATACACTGATGAGCATGGATGTCTGAGTACAATGCAGTAATGTCCATGCATGCCTGAGTACAATGCACTGAAACCCATGAATGCCCGAGAACTATGCATTGATGAGCATGAATACCTGAGTACTATGCAGTGATGCCCATGAATGCCTGAGTACTATACACTGAAGCCCATGAATACCTGAGTACTATGCAGTGATGCCCATGAATGCCTGAGTACTATACACTGAAGCCCATGAATACCTGAGTACTATTCAGTGATACCCATGAATGCCTGAGTACTATACACTGAAGGCCATGAATGACAGAGTACTATGCACCGAAGACCATCAATGCCTGAGTACTATACACTGATGCCAATGAATGCCCGAGAACTATGCATTGATGAGCATGAATACCTGAGTACTATGCACCGAAGACCATCAATGCCTGAGTACTATGCACTGATGCCCATGAATACCTGTGTACTATGCACTGATGACCATCAATGCCCAAGTACTATACACTGATGAGCATGGATGCCTGAGTACAATGCAGTGATGTCCATGCATGCCTGAGTACTATGCACTGAAGCCCATGAATTCCTGAGAACTATGCATTGATGAGCATGAATACCTGAGTACTATGCAGTGATGCTCATGAATGCCTGCCTACTATACACTGAAGCCCATGAATACCTAAGTACTATGCAGTGATGCCCATGAATGCCTGAGTACTATACACTGAAGCCCATGATGACCATGAATGCCTGCCTACTATACACTGAAACCCATGAATACCTGAGTACTATGCAGTGATGCCCATGAATGCCTGCCTACTATACACTGAAAGCCATGAATACCTGAGTACTATGCAGTGATGCCCATGAATGCCTGCCTACTATACACTGAAAGCCATGAATACCTGAGTACTATGCAGTGATGCACATGAATCCCTGAGTACCATACACTGAAGCCCATGAATACCTGAGTACTATGCAATGATGCCCATGAATGCCTGAGTACTATACACTGAAGCCCATGAATGAGAGAGTACTATGCACCGATGACCATCAATGCCTGTGTACTATGCACTGATGCCCATGAATACCTGAGTACTATGCACTGATGACCATCAATGCCCAAGTACTATACACTGATGTGCATGGATGCTTGAGTACAATGCAGTGATGTGCATGCATGTCTGAGTACTATGCACTGAAGCCCATGAATGCCTGAGAACTATGCATTGATGAGCATGAATAACTGAGTACTATGCAGTGATGCCCATGAATGCCTGAGTACTATACACTGAAGCCCATGAATACCTGAGTACTATGTAGTGATGCCCATGAATGCTTGAGTACTATGCCCCAAAGACCATCAATGCCTGAATACTATACACTGATGCCCATGAATGCCCGAGAACTATGCACTGATGCCCATGAATACCTGAGTACTATGCACTGATGACCATCAATGACAAAGCACTATGCAATGATGAGCATGAATACCTGAGTACCATATGCATTCCATGCCCGAGTACTATGCACCGATAGCAATGAATGCCCAAGTTCTACGCACTGATGCCCAAGAATTCCTGAATATGGTGCACCCATTACCAGTGCCAGCGACTAGAGTGCCAGGCTGGAATGGCCAGCTCTACTGTTTTCTGTTATGGCTTCTTTCCCGACTGATTCATGTGATGTCAGCAGCTGCGAGTAACTCGGCGAGACACTACCAACTTACAATAGGCCAGACCCGTGCATTTACAACTCCCCTCGCAAAGCAGATTCCCATAGAGCTCTATGGACTTCACTCAGCAATAGCATCAGGGCCTTTAAACCTCTGCAGCAGAAATGGGGTCCCCGAGCAGCTGCATACATGTTGGCAGTTTTATGACACAGCAACATACTTCTGTTTTTCAGGGCATTAAACGCAGGCTTTCAAGCGGGTGTGTTAGAGGATGCCTTTGCTGGCGACGTCAGGCTGTCACTTCCCTCAGGCCTCTTGCATTTCCCAGCAATGTTCTCATCACCGGGTTTCCTTTTTACTCCAGTTTTGTCTACATTTGCCCCTTGCTGACGAGGGGAGAATGGTTTTTCAGTGGACATTTAGCATGGCATCTCCCTTCTGGTTGCCTTTCCCATGATAATCTGCATCTATTAACCTCGTCACTGCATTCCTTTGTCTCCATTATAATGTAAGGTCTCGGAAAAAGCATTAAGATGGTTTGATTCCCTTTTGACCAATCAAAAGCAAAAGGTGAAACTGGGGTCCTTTCTGTCAGAAATGTTGACAACATCCTGTGCAGTGCCACAGGGCTCATCTTTGTCTCTTGGTTTGTGTAACCTTTATATTTGCCCTATGCTAAACATGTTTGCCCAGTTTGACCTTCAGTTTCACTCAAGAGTATTTTGAAATGTGTAGAGCAAATTTGCATATGGATGCTTGATAACAAGCTCCAATTGAATACTAATAAGAAAGACACCATTGTCTTTGGCTCAAAACAAAAACTGCAAACTTTCATTTCCATTACCTCCATGTCGCCCACTCTTTGGAATCACATCTAGGTATTCAGACTTCATATAAATTGCAGGCTGGATCTGGCAATCAAATTTGGGGTATAATCTGTGCATTAACCAGATAATTAAATCAGTGTATTTCCAATTGAAAATGCTGAAACCTCTCCTTCCCCTTATTTCGGAGGGGGATCGATCGACTGTGGTAGGCACTCTTGTTAATGCTGGGCTGGACTACTGCAATGGGTTCCTGATAGGTTGTCCAAAATACCAGTTGCAGCGCCTTGCAGTTGTCCAGAACTCTGCAGTTTGCTTGATGTTTTCGTTACCATGGAAAGGATCAGTTTCTGAGCTCTGTAAGAAGCTCCACTGGTTGCCGGTACATCAGCGTACCCGGTTTAAGCTGCTCTGTCTTGATTTTAGATGTTTGTGTGGCTTGGCACCACCATATCTGATCACAAAGCTTAAGGTCTATAATCCTACAAGACCTTTACGGTCCTCAAATCAAGATCTGTTGGTGGCTCCACCTTCTAAATCTGTTTGTGTCTTTATATAAAAATTGTTAACAGAGACAAATACTTGTTCTAGAGAATGGAATATAGAATGTTTATGTGAACCTTCCTGATAGAATCATTGCCAACTTGACTATCTGGTGGCATAACTTTTGCAGAACTCTGATTTAGTCTGTGGGCATCGATGTTGCCCGGACTCTGTATCCCAAGTGTTCTCTGTGATTTTTGCAACATTGAACTTTTGTGTAGCCATTATTTATATCGGTAGAATTCAATTGCCAGTGAATTATTGTCTGTGAATTCTGTCGTCTTTTGTTAATCGTGTCTAAATTGATACCCGTTTTTTTCTTGATGATTTTTGTCCTGACATGTTGTATGATTATGTTTCTAATATGTCTTTTAAAACATTTTTTTTGGGACTTTATATTTGCCTCATAAGCAACTTTCCCTTAAATGTCACAGATATTTAACACCAAACCATTGCACTTTCATACATTGTTTTGCTAACTGTGAAAACTGGCTCATTTCCTCAATAGAATTCATTGAGCTCACTCCTTAGTCACCTTTGTGTTTCTTTCTGGGCAGCTTTGAATCTTTTGATTCACCCTATCAATAATGTTGTGGGTCTCCAATTAGGCTTTGATTAATACAAGCAATAAGGGGACCACCTTCTGGTAGCAGGACCTTACTTTTTGATTGTCTTCATGATTGCCCCAGTCTGCTACCTGTCACTTCGGGGAAACCAAATCCTCTCTGTTGGGAGAATGAAGGTTCTCAGTGGCCAGCCCTCTGGCTTGGAATGAATTGCCGGATCACTTACGGAAAATTGAATCTCTAGCCATGTTCATTTGATTTGAGTAAGTTGCAATTGGAGTAGCTATCATCATTAAAAGGTGCACCTAGATGTGGCTTGCCGCTTGGTTCCTTTGGGATATGCTCGATATAAATCTCAAAATCATCAAATCAAACACCTCCCCAGAAGTGCTGCAGACTATTTTTCCCCAACTGTATGCAAAAGAACCCCAAAACATCATGTTGAAACAGGCCCCCATGAGCCCCGACACTTCAGTCAGCCCTTACTTTGCTTTAATAACGGGCTAACACTCAGGCCCACGGGCGCAGCTCTGCAGGACATGGGACATGGAAATATGAACAGTGCGAAAGATAATCAGCTTAATACTCTCAGCCTCATCGTGCCCAGATTCACAGCCAAAAGAGCGGGAGGCTCGAGCTTCACGGTTCCTGCCCCTCAACTCTGGAACAACCTACCACCGAATATTAAACTGGCAAAATCCTTCCAATTGTTCAGAAAACTAGTCATTAGTTGGCTCCTAGAGAGGGTAAACCTCAGATAGACTAAGCTCAGTACTTTTTGTATATATTGTACATACTTTGATATGTTTCCTATTTCCTGCCTGTACACACCATATATGGCATTTCTACGCCATAACTGTACAACTGTTTTTTCTACTGTATTCCTTGTAACTTGCCCTTAAGCGCCCATTTACCCCTTGGTCTGGAGCGCTATACTAAATAAAATAAACAAACAAACAAACAGCATTGCTCAGCAAACAATGACTATAGGGTCAAATGGCGTTCAATCACTAAGCAGAGTACATCCTAGAATGTCTATACAACTGAAAGAGTCTTTTCTACGGGGAGATTAGGGACACCAAAAATCCCCATAAGAAGAGGGAATTTTCAAAAGGATTCAGAATATTCCATGACATAGTGATGCCCCCTAAACCAAGTTCACTGCAGCCGAGTTACCTAAAGCAAAAACATCCCTAGGTCCATTGAACAGAGGGTCCCCAAACCAAAAAAGTACAATCAGGCATTGCTGCTACTGCAGGTTAAGGTGAATGCATTATAGCATCACAACTGGGATGAAGACATCCGGCTGGACCAATCAGAAGACCGAGTCTCAACATCAGCCTATGAAGCAGTCAAGTGAAAACAAAAGAATAGTGAAGTTACTTGGGGTGTATTTCACACAAATGTCTTTTGCAACTTTACTTAGTAGGACACGAACCACGTACAGACGTGGTTTTGCTGGCGTGGCTCAACCTGTTGTTGCCAAAATGTCAGAGTTATAATTATAAGTGTTTTTTTATAACACACTTAATACCAGCAAGTGGTTTGTAAGCACAGGACCGGGATTCAAACCTGTGTTGTTCTGTGTTGTCTTGCTTCCAAGACAAATGCTTTGCCTCTGAGCTATCCTTCTTCACCATAAGGTTAACTAAACCCGGGGCCTAAATGGACCAGCAGAAAATGGCTGTGCTTGAGGTCAGGCAAAGAAGCAAGCAAGTCACATCACCTCACAGGTAAGGATAGCCCAATTACTGAGTGGTGTTTACATCCATGGTGCCAACGAGTGGGTAATGGGACCACAGACACTAGGGTAGCCTGGGTGGATTTTGAATTCTGTAGTTGGTTTGGTAGGTAGCCTGGGAAGCTCCCTTTTAAATGTATAGTGGAAACACATACTACCTCTGTAGTGTTTGCAGACAGGGTGAGTGGCACAATGCTTACTACTCACCACAAACCTTGCACTGCCCTAGGCTGTCATGGTGGGAGGCAGAGTAGGAGCTGGTGGCCAATGAACCTGCATGGAGTCCAAGCTACTTGTTGAGATTTTAACCAGCTGCTTCTCCTGGCACAGGGACCAGCATAATTGGGTAAGGTTGTAGGCCTTTACCGGGCAATCACACCTGTACCACAGTGCGTCACAGAATACAGGCAACAGTCAGCATGTTGGCCTGGTTCGAGGTGCTCCTAGGTATCACGATGCCAATCCTTGGGTGCATTCCTACCCTTCTTCACAGTCAAGCACCCTCCCTCCAACACTTCCCCAGCTCTCTTCCCCAACCGTCCTCCTCCCCACTTTCTACATTCCCCCACGTTCCACATTCTAACCACTCACGACAGCACGAACAACTTCATACACATGCCTACCACAACAGAAGGAATGTGTGCCGTCGAAGAAGTGAAGGGCTGTGGCCTAGTATCACTGTCGTACTCCTGGGAGCGAAGGCAGAGGTCTTGGGATGCCAAAACATGTAATAAGATTTAAGACACAAGCACCCCCCAGAAATATGGTTACTTTACTTAAATTACTAGATGTGCAGGGGAATGGGTCCTAAATCCATTGCAAACTGGATTGATTGGTGGGACACTAGGTTCACTCTTGGGGAGGGGAACCGATAAAGGGAAAAGCGGAGAACGACATGATCTATGTTTTGTGCCAAGGAGAGCTAAGTATGATCCCCATACAGTGTGGGACATGGTGGGGGAGCCGATGTAAGATGCCCTGGTGAGATCTGCAAGTCCCGCATCGCAGAGTGGGCGAGCTTGAAATATCCCAGCATCCTCTGCTGCGATTGCAACTCATAAGCAAGAATTGCCTTTTGTTCTTTGACTTTGATCCTGCTGGCTTTCTCGCACCAATCAGGGTCCTCCAGAACAGCGGGGTGTTTCACAACCAGGGGCCCCACCGAAGTGTTGCGGTGCTAAGGCTGGGTTTCTGCAATTTTGATCTCCAGGTGGCGGACGGCAGTTCTCTCTTCAGTGCAAACCAAAAGGACTGGAGTGGATAGGAAGGCTTTTTCGGGTTGGATGGGGGCAAGGTGGTTTTGGAGGCCTACTTACAAAGAAGGTGGGAGGGGCCAGGAGGCTAATCATTTGTAGATCCAAACGCTTCTCTCTAGGCCATATCACGTTCCTGTACTAGGGGTTACTTGAGAAGGACCCAGCCCAAACATCACTTTTAGCATCAGAGATTACAAACCCAGGAGATGAGAAATCTTCAAAAATTGCAGTGAACACGAGTTGCCTCATTGTCCCCAAAGTGCAGTTCTCCTTGCCCACTTTCCTGACACACCACAGTAGTGCCAGTCATGGCACCTGTGGATGATCCAAGTAAGCACTTTTTGAAGTGCACGCCACACTTGTGGCTATGGTTCACTCAGGGGTGTGGTGTGGCCTTCTTTCCCACAAACACTCATGAGACCTCGGGAGTGGGCAAAGCCCACAATGGGCCTCATTCCGAGTACGGCGCTAACCAATGGCGCTATTAACGCCTTGGTTGACGCCGTACCCGGACCGGCAGCGCCTTGGTGGTTGGCGGAATTACCGCCCCATTCCAAGGTTGGCGGGGCGGTAATTCCCCAATCCCCATTTACCCTTCCCCATTCCCATTCCTGCCCCATAGGGCATAATGGGAGTGGGGAAGGCGTCAATTACGCCACCGTAAATTACGGTGGCGTAATTAACATCAAGGTCCCTTAGCGCCATGGTATTTAACGCCTGCTAAAAGCAGGTGTTAAAAGCACCATGGCGCTAAGGGAACTCGGAGTATGGCGGTAAGGGATTACCGCCACCGCTCTCGTTAGCGGTGGCCGCTATCCCTTACCGCCATACTCGGAATGAGGCCCAATGATTTCCAATGGGAATTCACAATGAACATTGTGAGGAATTCAACCAATCTGCACGGGGAGTGTGCACCCGCCTGGGCTGGTTTGATATTTTTTTTTAAAGAAATGCAATGTTGGTAGAGAAACCTCCGGGAAATGTGTGGGGCTAATCTGCACACATATCCCAATGCTCACCGCACAGCAAACACATAGTCAAGTGTACGCTGGGGAACACAGCTTAGCGCCACAGTCCTCCTGTCATGTTCTGCTGGAATGTGACAGCCACGGGTACATCAAAGCATCTCAAGAAGGGGGAAGGCAACACCTTCCTTCGGCCATGGACAACCTAATTAAAATATCAAAGGCTACATGGATCTGCCCTGTCTATTAAGTTCTATGTGGTGGCAGCACATACTGATGAGAGTTAATTGAAGCAGGCCTGCAAAGAGGCCTGTTCATAGAACTAACAAAGGGCAGGAAACCCCACCACCTATTTATATGCAATGTGTCAGCTTGACGACAGCTCCCACCCCTCTGTATGAAGGGCAGTGAATGTCATGTCTGGGACAACTGTTTACAGTAGGCAATCCCTGCAGGTTGACCCCCTTTCAGAGGTAAGAAGTATGGTATTTGAGGGAGACAGAAAGTCTGTTCTTGCCACAAACTTGAACAGAGATCTGCGCTTTGATCAGGAGTCACAGAGAGCTCAATTAACAAGAGAGTCACTTTGATCCACAACAGACAGGAAACTGGGTGGGACTTAGTACTACATGTTGTCACCCCTTACCTTTCCTGTTGAAAAGCACTCTAGTTTTGACCTCACGCATAACAGAAGGTTGTTGGTGAGGTCCCAGGATTGGTTAATTAAGGTAGGGTTAGCCTGCACCAATCACTAGGGCCCATTTGGCTTTAAAAGAGGGCCGAGCCCCTCACTTGGCAGACCATCTGACGATTTTGAAAGGAGTAAGAAGAAGGTCTCATTTGGACCCTGGCTGAAGGTACAGTCTGCCTTACAGCTTCCAACAGTGAAGGAAGGACAAAACTTCCAAGAGGGAAGCAAGACCCCTCCCCTAAACATCTTCCAGGAAACAGAGGGCGATACCGGACTCAGAGAACTCATACAGCAGCTCCAGAACTGGTACCCAGCCAGCTCACAGTTGTTATATGTGATTAAGTTGGAAACACAAAATAACTTATTCAATTACAACTAATACTAAAATAACGAATTTCAAAATAACAAATTCTTTTTTCGTTGTTTTTTTTGGGGGGGTTGTTCTCACCAAACCCCCCCTTTTGTTGTTCATAATACTTTTCCCCCACCACCAAAACCACTATTCCCAATCCCAACCCCATTTTTAGTTTTTTCCCAAATTCGTTATTTTGGAATTAGTTATTTTGGATTTTTTTGTAATTGGATTCGTTATTTCGTGATTCCATATAATCACTGCATACCACTCACAACGTGCCCTCCTAAATTCGGCCAGGAAGCTTCCTAGGTGGGAAGTGCCAGAGTCTATGAACATGCCAGAGTCTCTGAACTAAAGACAATGCCGCGGCCTGCAAACACTTTCCTCAGATTTGGGCCGTCAGCCTTAAAGGACGTCACAAGCCCTACAAAGAAGGTAGGAGGAGTGGCACAACAAGCACCAACCAGCATCCATCTTTTAAGGACATTTTCGAGGCAGTTGAGCTATCGGACTTCAGCCGGCTGCACCGCTGACTGTGGTCACGCTGCAGTCACTAAAGCCATCCGAGAAGTCTCGACCAGTGTTCCCGATCTGCCAACCAGCACAGAGACAGCGATTCTTGATCACGAGCTGCCATGTAGGCCAGCCTGCAGCCGTCCGTCCAGCCATGCTTGCCGAACTGCCTGCCGCCTGATACTTTCAGCTATCTCCCGTCTTGAACTCTGTCGCAGTAGCTGCAAAGCATCCTGGAACCGACTCGATGCGGTTGAGCATCAAGATCATCTCAAGCACCAGGTACATAGTGGTTCTGTCCAAATGGTCCTTCTCCGAAGGTCCCTACTGACTTTTTACGACCCATTGCTCCCTTTGTGCTGAAAGCAAGTATCCTTAAACTACTGTGATTAATTACTTAACTGGATACTCTCCTATCAGTATCCAGAGTGCATCCCTTTCCTTTGTGAAACTGTCTGTTCTCTGAGTTCCTTTACAGGGTGGGTTGTATTTTGGAGTGTGCCAGAACTGTCTGTTGTAATAATAATACAGTAGATATGTGGATGCAACCTTGACTGGACAGTCCCTTTTATTATTGGGTAATAATTGTATGTTCGCTGTGTTGCCACTAACCAGTGCTCTACGATCTTTCGGCGATAAGCCTGCCGCTCCATCCACGTTACCAAAATTGGGCAGGGTGGTTTATAATTGACTGGTGTTCCAATCTGCTTGGATCCCTTCTGGTGTACCAGAGGTGTGGGGCTGATTGATGGTTTAGAAACCGATATTCATCCCTTGACCACTGGTTCGCCCGGATACTCACCCTTTCCCAAACTTCACTGGTAAACAGAACATGACTGAAAAAAGAGTCTGCATGTTGCAATGGTTGCTTTGGATGACCCACCTCAGGACACGACCTACACTTGGAAAAACTGGCCGCATCAGGATTTTGCTGATGCTAAGCCTCGCCCCCTGGAGTGGTTGTGGTTCACTTTCAGTAATTTGGGAGCTGTGCCCTTAGCAGGCCTAATTCAGGACACGAGAAAAGCCAAGTCAGGCCAAATGCAGATTCGGCGTTTTCCCATGAAAGCGTTTGTTTGTGTATCTGTTGTTAAGCGATGCTGCCCTAAGCGAAAAAGTCATTTTGCAATGCACTCTGTGGCTTTGATCAGTGGCGAGTGCCTGGAAATGAGGGCTCTCTTGCCACCGATGCCCAGGGGCTGGCACGCAGCTGAGGGTAGGCTGGATGCTGCTCTTTCACACGGGTGGCTGGGGTACGGGGGAGGAACAAAGACCCCCCTGTGCCTCGTTGCACCATATAGGCCTGTGTGTGCCTGAGATCAACCAGCACGACTTGCAAACCATGTGCATGAATATGTAAATGAGGGGCATTCGGCCTCCTGGCACTTTATGAATCAGCGCGTGATTAATGACTTACAGCACAAACTTTTCAAAAATGAAGCGAGAGAGAAAGCAGACCGAAACCGCCAGGGACATGGATGGAAACTGGCGATGGCCGCAGACCTAAATAGGAGAAATTGGGGTGAGGGACGGACAAAAAAATTGAAGAAATGAAAGAAGGGCAGACTGGCGTTTTTCCTGCGGGCATGCATAGTCAGATACGAATTCTATGCTGTGATGTTCACAGAGGTCGAAGTGATCAGGAACTTAAAGGAACGCGTTTCCACTACTTTCCCCCCTTTTAGAAGGTCCTCTGCTTTCTTGGAGCCATTTGACCAATGTAGCTACTTGGCTACTGGGCCTTTTCACCTTGGAAACGTGCCTCGTCATTGGACTTGAACACTTTTTGAATCTAAACATTTCATGTGTGCTTCTGCAGAGCTGCTAAACAATGTGTAAGACCTTAAGTGCAAGGGAAAACCCTTACACAAAACTCCAGAAGCAATCCCCGGGGATGCTCTTCCGTTGTCCGTCCAATGAACTTGAGCATCTGCACTGCGGTCCTGGAAGCCTCGGACAGGTGTGTGCCATGCCAACAGCCTACCCTCCCAAACCTGCCTGAGTTCCACTAGCTTGTTTGATACACTTTTACCTGTGGATACCAGGACGTACGCGGTAAGTAGTCAGAGAATAATGCAACGCCCACCAGGATCAAAATAACTCTTTGGTTGACGCATATTTTGGTTAAGTCCCCTACCATAACCAAAGGGGGGGTAGGGGGGGTGCAGATAACCTCATCCTTCTCAATCAATGTGATGCTTTTCCAGATTTACTCCCTAAAATACTCTTTTTTTTAAACCCTCCTCTTCACCAGAAAGTAACAGGTAAGACAGATGCGGGTGTGCGGGTGGATCCAACGCCCCTTTTTTGTGTAAGGAGCAGAAGCATGTCCGCTGTCTGGACCTCTTGAATCTCTCCCCAGCACCTGACACAGTGCATCATAGCTTTTTCAAACTGATCACGAGGGGCAGGCTGGTCTTTGGTGGTAGCCTTTCGAAAGTCTTTTCAAAATGTCAGGATCATGTACACGGTGCCTGTGCTACTTGGCCCTTCAGAGATCCATCCCGTTAGTTGTGGGGTAGCATTTTGTATGCAGTTACTGGGGTTGGCATGTGGCCAGCAGCACCCTCTCGTGCATCAGTAAGTGGGCAGCACACAGTGATACCCGAGGGTTGTTAACAAAGGGCATAGTAAAAGCTGGGTGCCTCGCCACAAGTCACAGGTGACACTAAAGAAGATGTGCACCTCACCCAGGTAATTTGTGTGACCCTTGAATATCCTTTTGCCACATGAGGCCCCCAAATATCACCCCAAACATTATGGAATTTAAGAGCCCCGGGCCCCTTCCATTTGACCCATGCTAGGAATAGAAAGGCAGGGTTTAGAAAACAAAAATGACCTCCTTTCATATGGAGAATTGCGTCTCTTGTAGGACGGAACAGTTTTGTACTCCTATAATTGTTTCTGCAAAACAAAATAGTACAACAACATTCTACAGACACGGGGACTATGAATAAAGTTATAGATTGACCCATAAGGCAACGACAATGCACTACAATTCTTTCTGAAGGTAATGGGGAAAAAAAACAAAGTTGGCAATGTAAACACCTGATTGCCCACCGGCCGACTTTGTCAACTTCGCCCAATGCCTGGAGCCCTAGAAAGCTTTGTATGTAGCTCTGTGCCTTTCTAACCTAATACAACCCCAAGGCGTGACTATTCTCCCCCCACCCCGATTTTTCAACGTTCTACACACAACCCAGGGAACCCTCTCATCAACACCTTCAAAGTTCCATTCCAACTCAACAGACATGATTGTTAGGTGACAAAATAGTGGATCTGGTGCAACTTGCAGTGGGCCAACACACCATGGCCGTTCCCCCATTTTTTTTACAGCATTTATATGGTGGGCAAATTTCCCCCAACCCCTCTCTACCCCGTCACCCCTTCCTCAACCCCCACAAACTACCCTTCAAGATTAAACACATATGTATACCCTGACCCCAGACCCCCATAAAAATGCAGCAAAACAGCCATTCACCAAAGGCAGTGAAACAGCCACAGTGAGTTGCTCCCTTGCGGATTGCTTAGGGGATGCCAACCATCAACTCCAAGCCACTTCCATCACCATTGGGAAGCCCCAGGAATATATTCACTCAGCTGCCGCCGCTGCTTGACCAGCAACACCTTGCCATTCTTACCCTGGCCACATTCCCTGGGCCACTCCTGGGGTCACCCCTTCAGCCCTCTATGCATTACCTTTCTGAGTTTTCTTCTAGTCCGGCTTCTCCTTGATGCCACAGGAGAACATGGAGTGCAGGAAAGTCCATTTCCAACCTCACCTGCAAAGGAAAATCCTACATCTCTGTAGCCATTAGTGCAGTGCTGACTTGGTAAAGGCCCTTGCCCTCCCTTACCCCAATTGCTGCTTATGGGGGTTCCTCCACGAGGCAATTCACCCAGTTCCGAGCAGATCAGCTGACATGCAAAGGCAAGCCCACATCACAATGAATGCCCCATAGGCTCCCAGTGAAATCCATGATCTTGATGAATGTGTCTCACACAGAGGGGCAGCTAAAACCCTGCCAGACCTACTGAGCACCCTCTCATCCAGAGGGCAGCCTCCAAGAACATTCAGGAGACTACCGTCTTCTATGCACCCCCAAGAAAAGGGAACAACCTTCTGCAGGCACGTAGACTCTAGAAGACCTGACATGCAGGGGGTCAATCACACAAGACCCATCTGCTCACCCAGGTCGCCCAACACGTCCAGAGCTAACAGCCCATTTCCTGCCAGCCTTTTCACTGGCAACATTGCCTCATCTCTTCGCAGCTGGTAACATGGCCATAATATGCCGCTTATTCCAGGGTATTGATGCCTCGAGTCTCCTCTAGGACAAGCCAGGCAGCACCCCGGTTACTCTCCAGCCATGCCGCTAGGCATCTCTTGGCAGAACGCCTGGCGATTGTGGTTATCAGTGATGTAGTGGGTGTGCTGTGCATCTGCCTATCGCTGTTGGCAAGGGCGTCTTACTGTGCCACGTCGTGATACAATATTAGATATCCAGGAGCGGAGTTATGGTCTAGTTACGATTGGTTACCCCTTCCCCACCTTCAGGCAGGACGAGCTCAACATTTGTCAGCGGCCATTACAATATGTTTGCCCCCCTCCCTCCCCCGTACCCCCATTACAAAACAATCTGAGGCACCCATATGGTGCTTAAATAATAATGGAAACAAATAAATGCAGCGGGCATGTTAATCACCACATATTAAAACTGGGCAGGCAGCCAGCAGGACAGGCAGCCAGCGGGACAGGCAGCCAGCGGGACAGGCAGGCAGGGGAACAGGCACCCTGCGGGACAGGCAGGCGGGGGAACAGGCACCCTGCGGGACAGGCAGGCGGGGGACAGACAGCTAGTGGGACAGGCAGGCAGCCAGCAGGAAAAGCAGGCAGGGGGACATGCAGCCAGCAGGAGAGGCAGGCGGGGGACAGACAGCTAGCGGGACAGGCAGGCCGGGGGATAGGCAGCCAGCCGGACAGGCAGCCAGCGGGACAGGCAGCCAGCAGGACAGGTAGCCAGCGGGAAAGGCAGGCAGGGGGACATGCAGCCAGCGGGACAGGCAGGCGGGGGACAGACAGCTACCGGGACAGGCAGGTAGGGGGACAGGCAGCCAGCGGGACAGGCAGTCAGCGGGATAGGCAGGCAAGGGGACATGCAACCAGCGGGACAGGCAGGCAGGGGACAGGCCACCAGCGGGACAGGCAGGCGGGGGGACAGGCCGCCAGCGGGACAGGCAGGTGGGAGACAGACAGCTAGCGGGACAGGCAGGCAGGGGAACAGGCTGCCAGCGGGACAGGCAGGCAGGGGGGCAGCCATCCTGCAGGATAGGCAGGTGGGGGACAGGCAGCCAGCTGGACAGGTAGCCAGCAGGACAGACAGCCAGCGGGACAGGCAGGCGGGGGGACATGCAGCCAGTGGGACAGGCAGGCAGGGACAGACAGCTAGCAGGACAGGCAGGCAGTGGGACAGGCAGTCAGTGGGACAGGCAGCCAGCGGGACAGGCAGGCAGGGGGACAGCCATCCAGCTGGATAGGCAGGCAGGGGACAGGCAGCCAGCGGGACAGGCAGCCAGCAGGACAGGCAGCCAGCGAGACAGAGGACAAGCAGCCAGTGGGACAGGCATGCAGGGGGACAGGCAGCCAGCCGGACAGGCAGGCAGGGGACAGACAGCTAGCGGGACAGGGAGGCAGGGTGACAGGCAGCTAGCGGGTCAGGCAGGGGGACAGGCAGCCAGTTGGACAGGCACTGTGGCAGGCAGCCAGCAGGTCAGGCAGGCGGGGCACAGACAGCCAGCGGCAGAGGCAGGCAGGGGGACAGGCAGCCAGCGGCACAGGCAGGCAGGGGAACAGGCAGCCAGCGGGACAGGCAGGCAGGGGGAGCTTAAACGGGGAAAGATGTTAGAAGAAGGCAGTGCACGAATTTCAACCGTGCACTCATTTCGGTGGCCTCTGATTTCAACAGAGACAGTGTGCACCAGTTTAAAACGATGCAATGGGTGGGGCGGATGTTTAGCATGCTATAGTGTAGTGTAGCGTGTTGCATGGCATTATTACAACATCTTACACTGAAGGGCTACTAATTGCTGTTTGTAAGGAAGGTGGCAATGTGGACAAAAGGGAGTAAAAGGCAACAGAGTGATAACAACGTTGCCGGGTTTTGGGTGCCAGCAAAAACAGCCTGTAGGGTGAGCATTACAAAAGCACTCATTTAAAGTGTTGATTTCAGGTGACAGCAGCGAGCTATGACAGCTGCTACCATGCACGCGCAAAGCGCACATTAAATATCATGCATCAAAGCAAGTAACGTGTTGCTGTGTAGTAAACAGCCAATGAGGGGCCATTGCACAAAGGTTTCCTGAGCTCAGGAAATGAAAATGGTGAAAGGCCCTGACGCCTCCCCTGCCTTCCTCTGATTTTTTCTTGCGCTTGGAGTGGTTTCGTCTGTCACATCATTTAACCCCCGCCCACCCTTTCAAATAACGGATACATGCATTGCAGTCACAACAAAGCTACACAATTAAGTTGTTTCACTCAAGTACCTTCAAAGTTCATATTAAAACGTAGCTCATGGAAGTGGCATGTGGGACCAAAAGCACATATATCCAAACATAGTGTGCATGAAACGGTACCTGTCCACGCCCTTATACAATGTAATATAAACCTGAAGCTGTTATTAATGTTATATGCATGGCTGTGTTCACTGTTTCACTGCCCTAATCATCAATTCATGGCTCCTTCAGCACCAAGACTTGCTCAGGAAGTGACATATTGCGACATTGCCCAGGGCAACCAGACAGTGGTCTGTGGAGGGACCAGGACGAGTTAAGGGGAGAGGGGGTGAAACCAGGCGCAGGGTAGAACAAGCAGACTAACTAACACTTGGAAAGACACAAGGTAGAGGGTTTGCAACGTTGATGGTAGCAACTGTGATGGTAGCAATGTGTGTGTGTGTTGTGTGTGTGTCAATTGTGTGTCTGTGTGTTTGTGTGTGCCTGTGTGTATGTGTGTGTTGTGTGTCTGTGGTGTGGGTGTGTGTTGTGTGGCTGTGGTGTGGGTGTGTGTTGTGTGTGTGTGGTGTGTGTGTTGTTTGTCTGTGTGTGTGTGTTGTGTGTCTGTGGTGTGGGTGTGTGTTGTGTGCCTGTGTGTGTGTGTGTGTGTGTGTGTGTGTGTGTGTGTGTGTGTGTGTGTGTGTGTGTGGTGTGGGTGTGTTGTGTGTCTGTGGTGTGTGTGTGGGTGTGGGTGCGTGTGTGTTTTGTAGGCATTGGCCGCGGATGAGCTCGAATGCTGATCTGAAAAGGAGGGAGCAGAAGATCTTGTGGGAGGGGGAATACTCAAGTGAGTGCAGTGTCAAGTGCTTGCAGTGCCGCAGGTGAAGCAGCCAGAGCAGGGTTGTTTTATGGACTCGGCCTGTGCTCAAGGGTACCCTTGAAGCCTGGAGGCTGGGTTGTCAGGTAATGTTTTTAAGCGTCCCCTGGGAGATCATGTGGGACTCTAGAGGCAAAGGAGAGGGCCACGAATTACCCAAGTAAAGGTGAACACAGAGATCACAAAGGGAACATGGAAAGAGGAAAGGAGGGGCAAACCAGGCCCTCCCAGATCTCCATGGCCACCAAATGAGGAGTGGGATCATCAGTGAGTGCTGTGGGTAAAGTTACTCGGGTTGGAAAGTGGTTCTATTGTTCCATCGACGTGAGAAGGTCCTGTCTATCTGAATAAAGCAGCCCACAATGAGCCAAAACGCCCTTAGCTTTGAGGGTGTAGGAGAGAATCTTGAGCCTTGAATGTCACACGATGTAGCATGAGCGCCCAGCACCAGGGCTGGGAAGCAGCCAACACACAGCGATGGTTCTTTAACCTTTCAGCGCATGGAGCAAGACAAAGCAGGAGCACAACTAGTCCGTCACCAACCATGTGAACTTGGTCCTTTGGCCGTTAAATGGAAAGGAACTGTGCAAAAGCTCATAACCGTGCACACGTCCAGATCCCTTCACATGACTCCACAGAAACGTGGATAGTCGAGAAAAGTGGTGAATCACAAGGCCTATGGACCCCCGAACCCAAACTAAGCCACAGAAAATCGCAACAGGGGTGTGCACGGGCAAATAAGGTAGCTGATGGCGTTGTCGGTGAACATGAAGTTGAAGAGCTTGGAGGCACACTTTGATCTTAGTGACTACGGTTCCGGAAGCACCTCAAGACCTTCCTCTTTGCTTCTGCCTTCGCCCCCCCTCCCCTGCTGATATGTTCTCGCTTGGCACCGTGCACCTGGACACCCTCTGTCCTCTGGGCCCAGGTACCTGCTCACCCTGCCACCTTCCTGCACTGCCTCTGGGCCTCCCCTTGCACTGGGGTCTGTATCTGTACCCATACAGTCCCCCCTCTTTTTTCTTCCTGCACTTATCAGACCTACCCTGTCTGCTGCCTTAAACCCAGCACTTGCCACTTGCGGGCTGCACTACCACTGTTTGTTGCCTTTATTATGTATTTATTGTTATTTATCTGTTTCTCCTTTGCTCGCACTCTCCACTTCTCCCCCCTTCCATGCACTTTTCCCCTCCCCCTCTCCCATGCACTTGTGTGTTCTCAATATCACTGGGCCTAGGAAGATCGTTGTTTTGTTCTCCCCTGTTCCCCTCCCTTGCCTTGTCGCGCTCTGAAACACTTGTATACGAGCGCAATTGAAATAAAATATCAATATCAATATAAACACATTCGCTCGACCTTTTGTATTCATAGATCATGAATAGGCAGAACTGTACTAAAACCATCCACACAACACAGATCCTACCACTATAAACTGTGGTGTCCCCCAAGGATCTTGTACAACCCCCACCCTCTATAACCTCTTCACAAAACCCCTCTTTGACCTACTTGACTCCATGGGTGTTGCATAAACAAACTATGCAGACGACACTCAAGTACTTTTACCCCTATCTGGACTCTATCACCAAGACGCCACGGCCCTTCACAACATCTATGCCACTATCCAAGCTTGGATGGCAATCAATGGCCTCTGTCTTATTGGGGAGAAGACTGAAATTCTCATCCTGGGCCAGACAAACACATTATCGAAACTAAGCCCCCAATACAACAACTTCAACATAGACAACTCAACCATCTCCATATCCTCTGTCAAGTCTCTAGGTGTTCACATTGATGCAAATCTATCGATGAACAAACAAGTCAGCGCCATAGCCTCTGCACCAGCGTTCAGCACCAAACTCATCAATGCCATTAAACCCTACTTATCCACCCCCAACCGCTTGGCCATAGCTAGAGCAACTATAGGAGCCAAACTCGATTATTGCAATGCCCTTCTAGCTGGCTCCTCCGCCAAAAACATTCACAGACTACAAACCACACAAAACAATGCCCTCAGAGCCGCCATGAGCATCTGTACAAGAGACCATATATCCCACGCCAGACGTGAAGCCCGTTGGCTCCTGGTCAAAGACCGTATTACTCTGAAAATCCTCACCATCACTCACAGATGCATCAGCAAAACCGCTCCAGCATACCTATCTGAAGCAATATCAAGGACCACATCCACTCGTCCCACCAGAGCTCAGTACACCAACCAGCTACACATACCACGCATAAAGAGAGCCACAGCGGGAGATCTAGGCTTCTCCTATATAGCACCGAAACTCTGGAACTCACTCCCTGCCACGCTTAGAGCTGAAACTTCCATCTCTGTCTTCCGCAACAACCTCAAGGCCACTCTCCTCAACTAGCAAGTGGAGGACTGCCTCCTCCACTTCTGCCATGTATATTGGAATATAACACAAATGTCATATAACTATAGTGTAACCTGTATATATACACTGCTAATGACTATGTAACTATATTGCAACTTGCATATATATTGCTAATGACCATGTAACTAAGTAACTAAGCTTTGTACTGTAACATGTGCCACGATGTCCTCGGGCTGTTGTGCGCTATATAAATACGAATAAAACAAAAACAAAACAAAACTGGTCTCGTTAGGTGGAAGTTCCTCCTGTCCATGTGTGTTTTGTGTCTGGCCGGAAAGTGCCTATTCGAGTCGGTGACAATGGGAATGTTCAGTTTAGTGCAAGAGTAACCTGACAGAGCCACGGTCTTGGAAAACCTAAAAGAACACCAAAAACAATACAGACAATTCAGTTTGTCAAATTCTCCCTAGACTTCCATTTCCCTTCTGCAGTTCACATGTGGACACCCTGCCACTTCCAAATGAGGGCTGCAATGGTTGACTCTACTGGTGCGATAAGCTTCGATCAGAGAACCTCACAATTCCCTTGGATATCCCAGTCGTGCCGTGGGTTATCCAAGTCGTGGTCAACATTTAGAAGGCCACTTTGTCGGCTCATGGTGCCAGCACATTGCTTTACACATGGGAGTGAGGTCATTGTATTCCCCTATTTTGATGGTAATTCTGGCAATAGACTGTTACGCCTTCTGTTACTCATACCTTCCCCATTCCGTTAGATACCAACGAAAAGAGCGATTCATCTCATCTATGTGAATTTCTCTTACAACAGGCATACTGTGACAGTTGTGCAAAATTGGATGGATGTGCACAAGCAGATGAGCCCCATAGGATTAAATGAGTACATCAGGAGGGAATTAAATCAAATTGGTGCATGATGCATTCTTGACAATTCCCACAAGTTGTGGACTGCAATGAAGCTGCTGGATGTTACATGTGTGGGGAGCCTGTGATCAGGAACTCACTTTTGATGTGAAGGTAGATGGGAATATAATCTGTATACATCTGTGGGGGCAATACCCCCGAACCACCAAGACACCCCAACTGTAATATATGTTGGTTTCAAACCTAAGAAGGCTATCTGGGTTACTTCTTATGTTGAAAAACAGGAGAAGAAATGGTGGACGGCATAATCCTTTCATTGATGGCAATACAACAAACGCCTATTATTCAGAGTGCCATAAAACAGACTTGGCAGATAATGTGTTATGAATACAAGTTGATGGCAACAAGAAACACGCCTTGGCAATGCCAACAGTTTTTACTTTTGTGTAGCATGGGAAAGGCATTTGCCAGGCCCTGTCGTAGTGGTATTAGCTGGCCATTGATGGTAGCAGTTGCAAAATAGTGCAAGTACCTGGGCATATAATAGCAGTGCCTGGCAAAGGCCTAGTACTTCAAAAGCAGCAAAGCCAACCGTTTCTGCTTTTATATAACAGGACTTCAGTGATGGACACGCATCGCGCTTGTAATGGTTATAAAATCGAGAGGTTGCAGGTGACTGGTTTTATTGCACCAGTAGAGCGCTTACATCTCAAATAACTCTCAGAAGACTGGTTCGAAAAAACACTTGCAGGCACTTTGAGCACAACGTTTGATGGTACGGCTTGACAATGCTAGGTCAGAGAGATCCCAGCAGGTTGTATTTTGGACGGGGAGGGGCAGGAAGCGGTTGAAATAGCTGGAGGGTTTATTTGCATGTCCACGAGGAGTCACTGGATGCATAAATAGCCATACAGCACCCTCAAGCGTCGTGTCCCTCCTCATATGCCATTTCCTCGTAGCTGTACTCGTATGCAATCATTTTGGCTTACAGCTAGGGCTTTAGCGTGACCTAATAGCCAAAAGAAAAAATCATGCCCAATAGATGTTCCTGTCTGGCAGGCTTTCCAGGTAGGGCAACGACCATTGTCCGCAGCAAGCTAGAACAACCCCACCAACTCACGTTTCCTTCCCCTACATCAACCGACCGGGTGCACTTGATCCTCTCCCTCCCTGTGACCCTCTGTGTACTTGCTCAATCCCTATGCATGATGCCTGAAGATCCTCTGTCTGTTCTCCCTTCTCTTCACCCCTTAATTGCACTGTTAAAACTGCAGAATCACCGTCAGGCCTATTTGCTGTCTCCCAAACTGTTAAATGTATTTTTTACGCTCTTACTCTGCCTGTGCAGACTACCATAGTGTCTGAATTTCAAAGACTCTGAGTGACTGTTGTTTTTTCCCCATGTTCCCACAGTCCTTGAGTGCTTTGAAACACTTGCCTGTGCATAGGCGCTATATAAATAAACAATACCATACCAGTCAAAGTGACTCACTGGTAATCAGACAAAGACGAATGGACACGAGTCCTGCAATTTCACCTTATTTGAAGCCATCCCCAAGGTGTATATGTGCTTTGAAGTGGCTTTAAGACAAGACGTAGCACTATACAACACTCCTAAATAAGTAATATTTTGAAGCAACGCCCTTTCTATTAGAAGGGAAGTAATGCCCAAATAAATACTGCAAATTGCAACCGCACAGGGCATGCGCCGTCCATGTGGCATAGTGCACAATTCAGTGAAATGCACCCGTGTACATATATTTGTCAACCACCGAGTCACACAGTCTCCGTTTTTGCCTGGACTTAGTGAGGCCTCACGCTACTTTATCTCTGGGTATGTCCTGTCTCCCACCTCCAACTTTCTAAAACTCTCATCATCCCTGTCGCTTTCTCCGCAGTGCACACTCCACAGTCCACACAGTCATTGGGATATAGTCTGCACTGTGCACTTGTAAGGTTTACCGTATAGCTCCCAATGCAGAGATGGAAGCGAAGCACTAAGTGGGCATTAGGGAAGGAGCGTTCTATGCAGAAAAATCCAACATGAAGCAGGCAATGGTTTAAGAGGGTCACTGCCTTCACAATGCCACTGGACATTAACCCGGCCGCAGCTGGAGGACAAAAGGGCGGTCAGCACACCTGGCACAGGGGACTGGCCGAAGTTCCAACTCACAAATTGAAGCTCCTTCTCGCCAGAGATTGACCTCACTCTCACCCAGTTTTCTTGCCTCTAGAATAGGGTCTTTTCTTATGTTATGTTATTGTGATGTGTACTATGCAGCGCTGCCGTTTACATGGTTTCCAGGCGCACTGGCAGATCTGCAAAGGAAGGAGGGTTGGGGAGGGTTTAGGTTAGTGGGAGCGGGAGGGAGAGAGCAAGAGAGCTTTGATGTGCCATTGCTGGCTTCAGTTTGGAAAAACCGGTCACTTTGTGCTGGACTTGCTTTTTGCTTGTTTCTTCTTTGGTGATGGTTAGGCGTTGTTGTTGTATGGGATGGTTTGTGTGTAATTTTCTTGTTTGTGTGATTGTTTATCTCTTGGTTTTGTGTGAAGCAACGCTTTTCTGGATTCACACCTGATCACGTTTTTCTTTGTGCTGAGAAGCAGTTGCACACATCAGGACAGAGCTATATCCATTACAAGAACAGTAAAAAAAATAAAATGGCCAAACCTATTCTTCCAGCCATTTCTACATGTCTGAAGTAAATGCAACATCTCTGTGAACTGCCTGATCCTTTTAAGAGGAGCAATTAAGGAACGATCAGCAAAACTCGTTTTTGACCCCCTCTTGTACACTCATAAAATGACAATCACCTTAGTTTAACATACCGTTTGGAAATCGCAAAACAGACAGGCCCTTATAGGGGATATGTTAAATCCCACCCATGTTTATAATATCATTTCATTATTATGTGGGCTTGCATGGGCCATTTACCACATTGTAGCAAATGGGCATTGCTGAGTCAGCATGACAGCCAATAATTTGCCCATTCAGCGCTTCCTATACCTGCCATGAGACTCCAGTTCATATTTGGGTGCAACACTTACTTTTCCCATTACCATAAATACTGGGGGGGCCTAAAGTTGCCCAGCATCCAAGGCAGGCCAGTTTTAGTACCACAGTAAGCAAGGGAAGCCTACCTGTGCTGTACTGGTCCAGGCCAGTGGGCACCTCTTGGATAGTAGATTCATCCCAGAATGGGTAGAAGGCCTTGGGCTGGCAGCAGGCAGCTTGGAATCCACAGGCTATGTAGGGCTCATCATAGGAGTGCACGTGGTCCTGCCGCTGAGCAAAGAAACATGGAGAGAATTTAAGGAGGGAAGCCCGCAATGGCCTATTCGAGAACATACATAACACATGGCAGTGCCTGGGGGAAAAATAATAGAAAATACAATGAAAGGATTGATCTCAGAAGTAGTGAAGTGTCACAGGTGAATATCTTTGTAATAATGTGTTCTGTGTAGAGCTGAGACATAGCTCCAAGAAAGAAGTTGCATATCACTTTACTGTGAACATATATAGCAAAAAGGACTTCTAATAAAAAGGTGCTGTATATAGAACCTTATAGTGAGGCTATATACCCTATATACAGGCTCATCACAGGCGTGCTGTGGACGCTGCATCACAGAAGCGAGAGTGTGATTAGTGGGGGTGGGGGGGGGGGCTTCTCATTTTGACAGTACTGGTTACTGCTTTTTTTGCATTACATAAAGCATCGGTACAAGGTGCAGCACAATTTGGGAGAGTGTGTAACAAATAGAACAGTGTAAAACAATCCATCAACAAAGTGAATGAAATAGATCTAGTAACATATATATATTTGCTTGCATTCTGTATCACAATTCTTTAAATGCACACGTAGGTTAATACTGTTAGCACCTCATGCCGTCTAACCATCACTATTTATAAAGTCTAGGGTTCGGAGAAGAATGCCAAAATAGTGGCTTAGAAATGTTAACCGTAAAAAAGTAAAAAAAGAATACAAAAGTAACTGTCCGAACTGAAAATTGTGAAAGAAAAAACAACAACATGTTAAAATTAAAATAAAGTCCCTTCTATGCTGGAACTCCACATAAACATGCCCACCATTCTAAAATGATGTAGGTATTAATTTCACGACCTTTACTTTTCAGCCAGCCATAAAAAATGTATTTTATTCTTACACAGATATTAAACGCAAGGACATTTAGAGGAGTGTAGGCGATTTTGTAAGTAAAAGCAGCATAGCACACATGGACATTGGCCTCATTCATGGAAGGGTTTTATAATGGTGCAATCCCATAGGAAAACGCTCCATGCATCAAACCCATATGCTCTGTAATGGCACTCTAATGATTTCATAATCATTTGGTCTGATAATTGGTAAAAACGTGCCTTTCACTCTACACGGTGGCTGCCACGGGCAAAACGAGGGAACGATAAACACATGTTTATAAGCGCGATACAAATAAAATATCAATATTATATTATGAATACAGTTGGGGTAGGGTGACTTGTGGGAGCATGCAGCCCTGCCAGCCGTGTTGGTTGGATCACCAAATGTATGATGTAGAAAAGATGGCTTTACTCTAATTTCTATGGGATTCATTGAAAATGTTTTATGTCGGCAGTTCACGCCTTTTATCGCCAATGCACCCCTCCCCCATTCACTACAGTGCAGCGGTCGCCAGCCTATAGTCAAGGTGTTTAGGGACTTCAATTAGAAATCAGAAACATGAATTGCTAATAACTTTTGAGGGTGTTCACACCTGCACCCCACCCCTCCCCCGTTCATCATAGTGCAGTGTTCGCCAGCCTATAGTCAAGGTGTGTAGGGACTTCCATTAGAAATCAGAAACATGAATTGCTAATAACTTTTGAGGGTGTTCACACCTGCACCCCACCCTCCCCCATTCATTATAGTTCAGGGGTCGCCAGCCTATAGCTAAGGTGTGTACTGAGTTTCATAGGAAATCAGAAACATGACTTGCTAATAACTTTTGAGGGTGTTCACACCTGCACCCCACCCCTCCCCCATTCATTATAGTTCAGGGGTCGCCAGCCTATAGCTAAGGTGTGTACTGAGTTTCATAGGAAATCAGAAACATGACTTGCTAATAACTTTTGAGGCCGTTGCCACTGGCCATGGGCAAAGGCCATTGGCAGTGATCAGATAAATATACAGTTGGCACGGCCGAAGACTAGGGCCAGTGGTGTTGAAAAAACAACAATGGTATAACAACACCCTTGAAATGATACCAGGAAAACACTTGAGTTGAAATGCAGTTAAGCTGACTAAACTTAACAGAACAAAACCCTTGAAATTCAGCGCATTGGGAATCATCTCCCCCAAAAGGCCATATCCCACATAATGCAATTTTGGATGGCTTTGCGAATTCCTTCTCTGATAATATATATATGTGCTCCTGTGCTTTGCAATGGCAACGCCCCAAGTTAAGCCGGTCCTGAGTTTCCCCAATGCACTGAATTTCAAAGGTTTTGTTGCGTTACGTTTAGTCAGCTTGACTGCACTTCAACTAAAGTGTTTTCCTGTTATCAATGTATGTTTTGCATAAGTTATTGGAAAATTAGACGTGTCGTAGGTTTAGAGATAGAGGTCAACCCGTGTGGGAGATGCTCCTCTTGGTGCAATGCGATGGCCGTTGCAATCATCCAATGATAGCGCGGCCTCATCGCTCTTGCAGCTCAGGAAGGCCCTGAAGACCCGGCTCTCCACTAAGTACCCGAGGACACCTGGGATCTCCAGCTCCGGAGCTCCCCCACAGGAGAAAAGGACCCCTGCAGGTCAGGACCTCCCCGATCACAGCTGAAGGTGGTCTCCTCTCAGGCAAAGCTCCATCTCTGGTGCATTGCCCAACCAACACTGTACGCCGTCCCATTGACCACTAGCTGGGGTCAGACGTTATAAACCCAAACAAACATTTGCCAACAAAATCACAAACAGTGATCATTCATTTTCAACATCAAATGAACAATCTTACTTTATCGTGAACCGGCAGAGTTCCACTTTATAATGTGAACATATTCTGTCTGGGCTGGCCTAGAGGGAACTCTGGAGATTTCCCGGTAGGCCTCTGCACCCGGGGCAGGGATGGACTGGCCTATAGGAGACTCTGGAGATTTCCCGGTAGGCCTCTGCACCCTGGGCAGGGATGGACTGGCCTATAGGAGACTCTGGAGATTTCCCGGTAGGCCTCTGCACCCTGGGCAGGGATGGACTGGCCTATAGGAGACTCTGGAGATTTCCCGGTAGGCCTCTGCACCCTGGGCAGGGATGGACTGGCCTATAGGAGACTCTGGAGATTTCCCGGTAGGCCTCTGCACCCTGGGCAGGGATGGACTGGCCTATAGGAGACTGGAGATTTCCCTCTAGGCCTCTGCACCCGGTAGGCCCCTGCATCCTGGGCAGGGATGGACTGGCCTAGAGGGAACTCTGGAGATTTCCTGGTAGGCCTCTGCACCCGGGGCAGGGATGGACTGGCCTATAGGAGACTCTGGAGATTTCCCGGTAGGCCTCTGCACCCTGGGCAGGGATGGACTGGCCTATAGGAGACTCTGGAGATTTCCCGGTAGGCCTCTGCACCCTGGGCAGGGATGGACTGGCCTATAGGAGACTCTGGAGATTTCCCGGTAGGCCTCTGCACCCTGGGCAGGGATGGACTGGCCTATAGGAGACTCTGGAGATTTCCCTGTAGGCCTCTGCACCCCGGTAGGCCTCTGCATCCTGGGCAGGGATGGACTGGCCTATAGGAGACTCTGGAGATTTCCCGGTAGGCCTCTGCACTCTGGGCAGGGATGGACTGGCCTATAGGAGACTCTGGAGATTTCCCGGTAGGCCTCTGCATCCTGGGCAGGGATGGACTGGCCTATAGGAGACTCTGGAGATTTCCCGGTAGGCCTCTGCACCCTGGGCAGGGATGGACTGGCCTATAGAAGACTCTGGAGATTTCCCAGTAGGCCTCTGCACCCTGGGCAGGGATGGACTGGCCTATAGGAGACTCTGGAGATTTCCCGGTAGGCCTCTGCACCCCGGTAGGCCTCTGCATCCTGGGCAGGGATGGACTGGCCTATAGGAGACTCTGGAGATTTCCCGGTAGGCCTCTGCACCCTGGGCAGGGATGGACTGGCCTATAGGAGACTCTGGAGATTTCCTGGTAGGCCTCTGCACCCTGGGCAGGGATGGACTGGCCTATAGGAGACTCTGGAGATTTCCCGGTAGGCCTCTGCACCCTGGGCAGGGATGGACTGGCCTATAGGAGACTCCGGAGATTTCCTGGTAGGCCTCTGCACTCATGTTGCGTTCCATAAAATGTATTATCTGCTCTTGTTTGCAAAGTCGGACTGGGGCGAAAATATTCCTGGGCGGAAATGTTTTTTCGTTTGGTAACATTTTGTGGAAAAGACTGGATTTTAAAGCACATTGGCCCAGTGCCATTTGTTAAAACAGCTTATTCAAGTCCCAAAAATGGCCAACAGAAATGGTCCACGCAAGTCTGTCAGGAGGGCCGGGTAGGAAGTTTCTAGGACCTAAGGAACCTGCTTGCATCCACCAGGGGGCACTAACCAGAAAGCAAAACTTCTAACCTAAACCCATGTATATTCCTCCAGACCTTTTTTCCCCTTTACAACACTTGCCCCTAATATGCCAACTCACGTCTTAGTCACTTTGCAAACTAGGCGAAAATGAGGGGAGGGTTATTTCTGCAAAAGTGAATATGACCAGTGCATTATGATGAATGCACTAACTCATAACTACTGTAGCAAACATGTCTTTCATCAAATCCATTTAGTACATTTTGTCTCCAGACCTTCACTGGGAAGATATTGATGGCAGTGTCATCCCTTTACATTGTAACCATTAAAAGTGGTTTTGCATCCCGAGGAAAGGGCAAATAGCCACCCTTCATCTCCAAAGTGGCTACTTTTGCAACTACCACATGCACCATTCTTTACAACTGGTCTTCACTGTTCGTGATGTATTGCTGTCCTTGCGTCTGCTGCATTTGCATCTCTGAATATGCAACTTCTCTTTAAAAAAAAAAAAGCAAACACCCTTAGTCCAAGTGTATTACTTGTTTGGGTCCACACGGCCAGTACGCGCTGTTGCACCTATCCACTTGCAGTCCACAGACTATTCGGAAAGTAATTTGTGTAGACATCGTGCCTAGCATATTTGTGTAGATTGGTATCCACTCAGAATTACACGTTGTGTCTTATTTTAATGTGCTTGTTTGCCCAGCAGAGAGAAAAAAACACTCTCACTTTATTTAAATTGTTTCTTGATATGAGTATCACTTTTTTGTAGTCTTTTAACATCTAGGAAAAATTCACTTCCTAGAAGTCCCTGACATTACCTATTGAAACATCAGGTGCTTCAGCGCCGGCGCTTCAGTGACCAGCCGGTCTTCGCCGGTCCTTGCCGACCATCCTGCTAATGGGATTCTTTTCGGGTTCCCGCTCTACTTAAGTAAGTTGAACTCCCTTCAGTGAAACTTTTAAACCTGATTCTTCCTTGCCTTACCATCCTAACACCTTGCCTTCTAGTTTTGCAAGATGGGGGTGCCAGTGGAAATAGACACCCTTCTCACTGGTCTAAAAAAAAGAGACTTGTATCCATACGAAACTACATCCAACAGAATTTGGAACCGCCAAAACCATTTGCAGAGCTTCCACGGTTACCAGATAACCCTCCCCAGCCGCTGCAACCTATGGAGGCTAGGCTCTTGGATACGATGGAAAATGCCAAACTTGGTAAAGTTACACCCCCTAAGTCTCTGACACACAGCCAACTCGGGGGCCCTTTACAGGAGACCACCATAATGAACCACGAGCTTGGTGAACCTCCCAACCAATGTCCCCCCCAAGGAAACGCCCCTCGCACTAGCCACCCCCAAAAAGAACCTCAAGATGTCCCTTCTAAATACAAGGTTAATAAATAACCATGCCCAGAATATGCATGACCTAATTTCTCTAAATGATGTGGACATGATGTGTTTAATGGAAACCTGGGCCACTGAAGTGACCGTCCCTTTTTCAGCATGGCCACTCCTAAGGGCTATTCGCTCTTTAATAAGAATAGAGAGACAGGCAGGGGTGGGGGAGTAGCAATCATTGCTAAAACTGAACTTATACTGTTTCCTTCTCCATGCAACTGATCGGGCTGTGAAATACTTCACCTCAGAATGACACCCTCTGCTCACTCCTGTGGTCATTTTCTCTTGATCTAGTGCCCTCTTCAAACCATGCCAGATTTCAATGAGGATATCACACAACCTTTGAGCACATTCAATGGGCCCAATACTGCCACACTTTTTTTAGGCAACCTAAATCTCTGGCAGAGAAATATTTCAGACAAAAACGCTATTGATCTCGAGGAATCCCTTTCTAACACGGAATACCAAATCATGAATAATGAGCCAACCAACGATAACAATCAACTAGATTGGTTGGTCATTAAAAATATTGCAGCTCACAACGTCCAGACAACCCTGTGCATTTGGTCAGACCATTATCTAATCAACTTTACCATTGACCTCAAGACCCATTTTGAGAAATGCTCTAACCCCTAAAAAAGGAAGCCATGAGCCGGAATTTCAAAAGAATCTCCCCCGAGGACATCGAATCATGTCTGAATACAGTCATGCTGAACCCTTCTGTCAATGACCACATAGACATCCTATTGGATAATTACACCAAAACCCTACAAACCATGGTTGATCACATTGTCCCCCTCAGACCGACTTGTTAGGATAAATCCGAGACACCAGGAATGGTTCACACCCGAAGGATCTGCCCTGAAGGGGTCACAAAGATCACTCGAAGCTAAATGGCTGAAATCACCCTCCAAGGAAAACAAAGAATCATGGAAAGCCATGGATAACATCTATAAAGCTAGGATAGGTGATACTACAAAATAATGTTTTCAATGCCCAAATAGAAGAGCCCCCAAACAAAACGGGTAAACTCTATCAAATTCTCAAGTCACCAGAAAAACCTGTTGTCCCTGCCACTTCCCATGTCCCCTCAGTGGATGATTGTAAGATGGTCCAGGCGGCCTTTGAAGTCAAAATCACTAAAGCAAGGGACCAAGTACTGTTGGCTCTAAACATCTCAATTTCTTCCAGGAACCTTAGGATGTCTCCTTGGGATTTCCCAAGCTCTCCTAAATTCGCCCTAAGTCCAATCAAGGTACCTGAGATGGAGAGAATGCTGTCCACGATGAAACCAACCTCCTGTGTAAAAAATGTTACTGCCACCAAAAATTATCTTAAGAGCCCAGCGTCCTCTTCGCCCCTTTCTTGACACAGTTTGTCAACTCACCTTTTCGGGACAAATGCATCCCCACTACCATCAACATAGTCACAGTTACCCCCTCCCCCCAAAAAAAGGCCCATATCCCTAGAGACCCTGAAAACATCATGCCCATAACAAATTGCCACTTTCTCCTAAAGATCTTGGACAAAGTGGAAACATCACAGTTACAAACCCATGTCGAGACCAATAATATCCTACATGGGGGGCAGTCAGGTATTATGCCAACTCAGAGTACCGAAACGGCCTTAATAGACCTTCAATCATACATGCTTGGGATTATGCAGAAGGGCAAAGCAGGCCTACTGGTCCTTTTGGACCTCTTGATGGCTTTTGACTTGTTGGACCTTCAACATCTTCTACACACTCTAGAATCCATAGGATATTTCTCTAGCGGTGCTACCAAATGGTTCAAATCTTTCTTGACCCACCGTGTCTCTAGAGTACACTGTGGCAACGCCCCTCTCCACCCTCACCCATTCCCTGCAGGGTCCCACAAGGGGGCAGCCTGTCGCCCACACTTTTTAACGTGTACATCCAGCCCCTCTGTGCCCTATTGGAGAGCATGGACACTTACTTTACCAACTACGCAGTCAACACACAGTCACTGAACTCAGTGGCGACTACCCCAAAGACTCAGCCAAACTCCTCTCAATCTTCAATCGGGTTGAGTTGTGGATGTCCAAGAACTGGATGTGCATTAATGGGGGGAAAACAGAGCTTCTCATTATCGGCTCCCACCAAGCCAGGAGGAAACTCAGCAGCAGTTACGATGCTTTCTCCATTAATCAAACCAGGATACCTAGTCAGTTAAAGGTAAAAACCCTGGGAGTTACCCTGGAAGCCTCCCTAAACTCAGAGGAAATCCCATAAATGGTTAGTAATTGCAACTACCATCTTCGTCTTCTTAGGAATATTCAGCCACTCACTCAATATGCTTCACTGAACAAAATGCAGCCACAATAGCCCGTGCCATCATCCTACCAAGATTGGACTACTCCAATGCACTGCTTCTCAGGGCTAGCATTTCCAGGCAAAAAAGATGCCAGCGGATCCAAAATGATGCCGTACGCATCATTAAAAGGGTCCCTTGAAAGGAACACATATCTAAACACCGGAAAGACCTGCACTGGCTGTCCACAGCGGACCGCATCAGTTTCAAGACGTGCAGCATCGTCCACCGCGGCCTTTACGGCAATGCCCCCTCCTACCTGAAAACGGCGATAACTCACTACTCCCCAGGCAGATGTCTACGCTCTATGGACAAGGCCCTGGCCTCCTGCCCCATTTATAAATGAACAAGAGTCATGGGCAGATCATTCCCAGTCTGTGCAGCCCAGTTCAGAAACTCCCTTCCAGGGGGAACCTGAGACGGGAAGAGAATCTCCTACGTTTCAGGAAAATCTTAAAGACAACACTTTTAGATAATTGACTCATATGCCCAGTTCTTGGCCTCTTTTTTTGTCCCGTTTTCTTCTGTTTTCCTTTATGTTCATGTACGCCCTGATGCCTGTGGGCTGTTTGGTGCGTTATAAATAAATGAATTAAAAAAAATGTCTTTTTTTTTTTTTACCGTAACCCGTTTTTTAGCTTCGCTGAAAAATTTGCAAAACCTATGGAAATATAGTAAGGGACAAAACAGTAAATGAAAGTGTCTAAGTGTGTAAAGTGTTGTCGCTAGGCGCTGCACCTGGAGTTCGCCCACTTCGAGCCAGCATGAAAGCAGCCATGGTCTAAAAAGCTTGCAGTGATAAACATACTTTTTTTTTCCTAGGAGTTGATGGGATGGCTTCTCACCTTGAGTATGGCTCATAGACGACAGAATAGTTCTGATGTCCTAGCTCTGTCAAAGCGAGCCAGACAGACTCGTGCAATGGGAGAGCATGGACCAGCAAGACTGCAGAGGCACGTATACGCTCTCGTGCGGTGCGCGTGCACTGCTTCCCGTGTTCCCTAGTATGGGCACAGTTCCGGGAAACATATTGAATGAATGTGTGTTTTATTTTTACAATGACATGCTCTTGCGGACGTGGCCAGCAAGAAAGCTACAGGGTCCTTCGCAGCACTGGGCCTCCGGTTTGCTTGAAATCATTGCCATTCCTCCGTGGAAGCAGGGCCAGGCTGGGAGACTCACACACGCGCAAAGCAGCCTGGGAAGGCCGCCAAAGAGCAGCAGAGAAAGCCGGGAGACTCACGCACGCGCAAAGCAGCCTGGGAAGGGCGCAAAAGAGCAGCAGAGAAAGACAGCCCGGGAGACACACACACGCGCAAAGCAGCCTGGGAAGGCCGCCAAAGAGCAGCAGAGAAAGCCGGGAGACTCACGCACGCGCAAAGCAGCCTGGGAAGGGCGCCAAAGAGCAGCAGAGAAAGACAGCCCGAGTCCTGCCAACTGTTGCAGCTTTGGCAGAAATCCTTTGGTTGAAAACAAAAAAACAACTTTGATCTCTGAGAAAGGAGGGTTGCAAGGGGGAGCAAAGCCTTCAAAGTGCAGAGATGGATTTCAGGGGAGACCTTCAGACGTCACGTTGGCATACATTTCCCCAAATACTGTTTAGGACTACACATGCTTATTTTAGTGTCCGTGCCGGTCTCCAAAAGGTCGGTTTATCATGGAGGGCTGGGTTTTTATGCGCGAGCGAATAGTGGCAACGGGTGCCATGTGAGTATTTCTAAATATAATGTGTATTTTGAATCGGCCAGGGTAGCGCTGCAGACACGGCCAATGTCGTGTTGGAGCGTGCAGTCTGCCCCGAACTTCTCTGTTTTCCATGCACTGTCCAACATGGTCTCCAGCTTTACCCACGTATGGCTAACACTATCGTCATCACATATTCCAGCATCTTTTTTATCTCATGGTTTGCTTTATTTCGACCAATTCTGCGAGGGGGTCTTCAGTGCATTGGCCGTCCTCCCAATAAACACACACACACATGTTTTCCTGTTAATCCTGACATACCAGGACCTCTCCTGCTCATCTCCAGGCTCGGACGGGCCTATAGGTAGGTTGACCAGATTGAAAGAGTTAAATACTGGGACAGGGCAACTAACACAAAAATAGGACTAACTCTTGAAAGTGGCTGTCAAGGCACTACACTTCAGTAGCGGTTGAAGGAGGGGGGTTAAGCGGTACTGTGGGAATAACCACATATTAGAACAGAGCACCCAATTCCAGGACAGTCAGGTCACCCCACCTATAGGGCACCTATAGGGCAACGCCTGAACCAAAAACGCAAAATGCTGGTGTGGGCCAAAGTGGGCCACTGTCATGAGCTACTTGACTCGTTTTGACCAGTATTGCTGAATACATTTTATTAAAATGCACAATTGCATCACATTTTATCATCGGTGCCCGAGACAATGTTATGCCCCAGTCCGACCCTTCCCGTCGCAACATGACTTTGGCTTCTACGGGGGCTGGGGGGGGGGGTCGCTCCTTGTACACCATTTGCCACGTGCACTGTTTTTCGTTTCAGGATTTGAAAGTCCACCATATCCAGGTTACCCGCTTGCCCCTTCCTTTTTTCCACCACACACACATTGTAAGTCTCGTACGTCTTCCCAGAGGACTTTTAAAGCATGTGCTATATAGTTATTTAGCATTTTTCCTTCTGGGTTCGTGTCCTCATAACGTGTCATCATTAAGGTTTTCTTACAATTAAATAGGTTTTACTCGGTTCCGCTAATACAAGTTTAGCCCTGGTTCGGGTTCTGGTGGGAAACCAGCACTTGGTCCCGGTTCTGGTGGGAAACCAACACTTGGTACTGGTTCTGGTGGGAAACCAGCACTTGGACCTGGTTCTGGTGGTAAACCAACACCTGGTCTGGGTTATGGTGGGAAACCAACACCTGGTCCGGGTTCTGGTGGGAAACCAGCGCCTGGTCTGGGTTATGGTGGGAAACCTGCACCTGTTCTGGGTTCCGGTGGGAAAACTGCACCTGGTCTGGGTTCTGGTGAGAAACCAGCACCTGGTCCGGGTTCTGGTGGGAAACTAGCACCTGATCTGGGTGGGGAACCAGCACCTGGTCCGAGTTCTGGTGGGAAACCTGCACCTGTTCCAGGTTCTGGTGGGAAAATGCACCTGGTCTGGGTTCCGGTGGGAAAACTGCACCTGATACGGCTTCTGGTGGTAAACCTGCACCCGGTCCGGATTCTGCTGGGAAACCAGCACCTGGTCTGGGTGGGAAATCAGCACCTGGTCCGGGTGGGAAACCAGCACCTGGTCTGGGTGGGAAACCAGCACCTGGTCTGGGTGGGAAACCAGCGCCTGCTCCTGGTTGTGGTTTCTTATCTTGCCCACCAGTGCATAGTCTATGAAGGAAGAAGTATATGAAATTCAGCAAAACGTGGGGGTGTGGGGAAGCGGGAATAGGACAGGGATGCACAGAGCTAGTAAAGTGGCAAATTACAGTGAGAGTGTGGTAGAGGGAATAGGATTGTGGAAGTAGGGGTATGGGTGTAATGGTAGGTGGTGGATTAGGTGGAAAGCTGATCTAGAAACAAATGTTTACAAGCATGTCCCAGTGACGGCGTGCTGTGGACGGTGGAAGAAGTACTAGTACTACTGGATAAACGGCCCACAGATGTCCTCAGGATGCCCAGGAAGTGTGGAGGACGGAATTACCAGGTAGCGTGTTTAAGTGTTCTCTGCAAATTCCAGCTAAATGATCTGAGAGTGGCGAGACACCTGTGAGAAGTGACAGAGCCCAGGGCTGGCTGTATAAAAAGCTGAATGTGGGTAAACACAATGGGTGAGTGGGACAAGGGAAGTAGCAACTACCCTCACAAGCCACCCGTGCACGGCCTCTCCATGGAGCTGGATTCACTAGTGCGAGCTGTGGGCGATATAGAGCTGATGACATGGTCTATTTGACCTAAAACATTTGACCTAATCAAATTTGATCGAATTCATTTGACCTGTTCGTCAGTCTAAAATGAAGGGGGAGACCCCTGAATCCCCCTAATTCCCTTCAACTTAATCTATACCCTTACCCACCCTATATATATATATATATATATATATATATATATATATATATATATATATATATATATATATATATATATATATATATAATTAGATTTGACTGAAAAAAGGTCAAAAAAATGTGATCAAATGTTTGAGGTCAAATGTTTTTAGATCAATTATGCTAATACCGATGAAATGGCATCATTTAGCCACTGTGTGAAATAAGCTCCTCTATCATAGGTCAAATGCCTGATTCTTAGAAGGAAGAGCTATGAAAGTCTTCTCAAGTATAGCTAATGCAGCTCCCACCACCATTCACTGCGGTGTCCCACAGGGATCTTGTACTGCTCCTACGCTATCAAATCTCTTCACAAAGCCCCTTTTTGATAAACGTGATGCACTTGGGATCGCATACACAAACTATGCTGATGATACCCAGGTGCTCCTTCCTCTAACCGGCTAATATCACCAAGACGCAACAGCCCTAAGGCAAATCTACTCCACCATCCAAGCATGGATGGCCACAAACGGCCTATGCCTTAACGGGGACAAGACTGAGATTGTGATTCTTGGCCAACAGGCCACTCTAGCTAAGCTAGACTGTTTTCCAACTTCAACATAGACAATTGCATCATCCCAGTCCTATCCTCTGTTAAGACTTTAGGGGTTCACATTGATGCTACATTGTCTATGAACAAGCAAGTTAGCGCTATTGTTTTTGCCTCCGCCTTAAGTACTAAATGTATTAACGCCATCAAACCCTTCCTAACTAAGGAAAACTGTCTCTCAATAGCCAGAGCCACCATAGGGGCTAAGCTTGACTATTGCAATGCGCTCCTAGCCGGCACCTCAAAAAAAAAAACTTAAACAGTCTCCAAATCACCCAAAATAGCTCACTAAGAGCAGCCCTAAGCATTCCAAAAAGAGACCACATCTCACAAGCTAGAAAGTCTGCTCACTGGCTCCCAGTCAAAGACTACATCACATTCAAAATGTTCACGACTACACACACATGTATCAACCTCACAGAACTGCCCTATCTTTCAGACATACTATCTAGATCCATCTCAACCAGGCCTACTAGAACGTGCTACACCAACCGACTCACTGTACTGTACCGCGCATTAACAGGGCCAAAGCAGGAGGGATAGGCTTCCCATATTTAGCCCCGAAGCTCTGAAATGCGCTCCCCACTGCCCTCAGAGCAGAAACTTCTCTCCTTGCCTTTAGAAAAAACTTTAAAACTGCTCTCTTTAACTAACTGCTCGCTAGTGTCAACATGCTGTACAATCTGTTCTATGCAAAGTGTACAATATTCATGCCTGTAGTTTCCTTTTATGCAACTAAGTTCTGATCACTCTCTGTAACAAGCGCCACAATGCCCCTGGGCTGCTGCGCGCTTTATATATACGACTAAATAAATAAATAAATAACATGCCACATATGCATGATGCTAAACTAGCAGACCTCCAATGTTAACAATGTGCCATGGAGCCCAGAGTACAAACAAGGCATGAAACACATGAAAAGTATCAAATAAGTTATGCAGCATAAAGACAACAACTGTGGCCACTGCATTGATATATAGGCGCTGGCAGGAAACTCGGGTATCCCCTGAAACCTGGCCCAGTCAATGCCTTTCCCCTAAAAAAAGTAGGCCTCCTTGGGACCATCAAGATTGCACAAGTGAACATTTTAAATGCCTATATATATATATATATATAACCTGTCCCCATGTGTAATTTAGTCTCTGGTGGACCTTTTCAATGTGCTGGTGGCGTGGTGTCAAGAAAAAATGAAATATTAATTTGCATTCCAAAATGCAATTGCAAAATTTGTCTGCAAGAACCTCCTGCAAAATGGTATGTTGCAACTTGAATTGAGTGCACATTGTTTCTGCTGCTTTGAAAATCCTCTAAAAGAGAATGTCTTGGGTTTGGCTACCAGGCAGTGCTAAATAGCACTGTGGATAAGCCAAAGCTATTATCATGGGAAGTGAAGATAGGAGAGTGATGGGATGGGGGGAGGTAGACACAGCCTGTGGATGGGGTCTGGCTTTTCATCATTTAATGTGAATAGTCTTGCTATTCTGTATTGCCGTTCTCACCCACTACCTAGCCCTCCACACTCAAAATACCCTCCCGGCCCCTCAATTTCAATTTCAACAACACATGTGCTTTCTGAGCAGTATTCTGAAAGGTAATGACATTTTCAGATTTAAACCAGCAACACCAGTTAAAAAGTCTTTACCAAGTGTTCCATCAGCCACTTGACGTATAAGCAGTATGTTTGTGCTTGTGTCTGTTTCTTGCACTGAATTCCTGTTAGAAAAACAAGCATTGGCAAATCCAACAGTTTATGTTAAAAACAAGCATTGGCAAATCCAATTGTTTTGGCTTGTGTACAGGCATTAGCTCGTTATGTGCCAGGCACTGTCATTAAACATCCAGACAATATTACTGTGTCAGAATCCATCTTTGAGAGTGGAATAGCGCCAGCCTTTTTATGTTTAGTAATAAAATGATGTCATTGGCTCAGTCTGTTAAAGTGAGTTCTTCTAATCAGCTATTCAGACACCCACTGCACGTAATGCTTCATACCAATGTATATATGACCATATATATATAGGGACAAAGGGAGCAGGGGTTGTGGGGTTTTCCCCCGCTCTCCGTGAGAAAATAAAAGGGTTTGGGGCTGCAGGGGTATCCCCGCATGTTCCATGTAATAATGTCCCCACAAAAAACAGGCATTTTACAGAGATTTATTTGCATGGCAATATTTTTGAGGGAACATTATTACATGGAAACTCCACAGCTGCCTCATGGTCTGGAACCATGGCAGTCAGGAGGTAACATGTTTTCCTGCCAGCAACTGTCGGGCCAAAACCAAAAATGTCTATCAGCCAGATCTGCCTATACCCACGGGTACTCCTGCAGCTAACTAAAATTTTAAAATTGTGATTATCAAGATCTGGTGGCAGATGACTCATCTAAATTTAGGCCACACCTGGTTGTGATATGGTGAACTCTGGGGCTTCACAATTATATTCCCCAAAACCATTTGGTGCCATTTTATCATCCGGCTGGCTTCTAGTAACTCTCCCGGTCAAAGCCTCATGTGTATTTGCTGTCTGGGACTGAGTGTCACCTAAAACAAACCATTTGCGTTTATACCCAGCAACGACCTTCGTTTTGATTAGGAAAGGGTTGTTAACATCCAAGAAGTCCGGCACTTCCTCAGGTGGCAGGGAAGGATTTAGTGCTTCAAAGATCAGGCTCTGCCGTGCAAACGGAAGTCAAGGCTGGGCGGTAATTAACAGAGATACCCTGAGGTTTTCAGACAAAGCGAGGGGTGCAAAGTTAGGGTAGCCAGGAGAGAAGCATCCTGCCAGAGAAAGTTTTGACTATCTTAGAATCTCTCAGCCCTCCTAAACTGAATGTATGCCCTCCCCACTACCTGCAGACAAAGCACTCTGGGCACGACATCACCAGATACTATATTCCAAAATAGCAGCCTGGAATGGACCACTTACAGAAGGCTGGAAATGAACCTATCAATGTGGGAAATTGCCCATATAAGGGGGAAGCCCCCCTTATATCATGTATTGGCGACACTTGAAGGATTCATCTGGAATCTGGTTAGTAGTACAGTCTGCTCCAAAGTCCCCCTGCCACCGACGTGAGGGCCACGGTCACCAAGGAAGAGGCAAGCTCTTCACCCCAACATACCATGGGAACATTGGGGTGAACAGCTGGCTGGACAATGCCTTTTGCAGCAGAGACCACATATCCACAGAAACCTGCCAACTGGAGGTGATAGATCTCAGCAAGTATTATCTACATGTATTCTTTGTTCGTAAGTGCAAAAGAAAGGACTTACCTTGACTATGGAGATCCTGGATGGGGTCCCCCTCAGCACCCAGAAGTCAAGCATCAGGACCCGGTTTGCTAGCTTTGACAATTTTTTTGAGCCACCTCAAACACTTCCAACCACTTTTCAAGCAGCTGTAAGCACCAGAAGCGGTATTTCACAAATCAATGCTTTTCGATCAGCTGTCAAGCCATCAAGCCACTGACTTGATCCATGGCCTGCCTGCATTTAAAGCTTTGAGCCAATCGCCAATTACAAAATGGATCACATTTTGGGACCCTACTGGGACGACTCAACCAATTTAAGAGAACCCGAACAATCATTGCTTGGTTTCATCAACCAAATTCAAGCCGATCACTGCTACAGGACTGCATCACATCGTTGGACCATCTTGAATCCTGCGATCAAGCGGGAATCCCCAACTCAAATCATTACAATGCTGACTCGACACTTGTAAAGTGCCTAGACACCTGGCTCACTGCTGTTGGGCCCAAGAAGAAGTATTTTAGAAGGGTGCTGTTTATAGTTTAGTTAAAGTGTCCTATTTGTATAGACCTTTGGATGGTTTTTCTTTTATTTTGCAACTCCAGGACTGGTGTTTGGTTTGTTTTCTTTGCCAGCTCAGATCCCTGCTGAAGATTATAGTCTGCCCGCGGCGTGCCCCCACCCAAGAGGTGAAGGAGGTACACCATTCGGGCTGTGCCTGTTTCACCTGTAGGGTTGGAATGATTGCTGGTTTACAAGGCAGTGTGGAGCTCAGCAAGAGATTTAATCACCATTCCTCCCTGCACTCGTCCAAATCAGTAGTCATTTCATAACAGTTACCATCCGCCGGTGTTAGCCATCATATGGCGAGTAGGTTCATTATGGCAGTGCCCGCAAAATGAGGATTCCCCCTCTGCCACTTTTTGTTTCCAAAATGAAGTGTGTTGGAAGAAATTAAGTGACAGGTAGTTTCTTTTCCAAGAAAAACCCACAATGTTCATATGTTCAAAAGGTCTGGAGTGGGACAAGTGTTAAATGAGGCGATCTGGCTGCCGCCGTAGAGGATTTCGCACCTTATTCGAGCTACTTCTTGTTCTGCTGGATGGTGATTATGAAGGGTGGTTTCGACACTTGGGTTTGCAAGTGTTCGGTTGACGCTCTGCAGCTGTGACTGGGGCTTCCTGTTCGTGATTGGACGCGCTGGTGAATACTGAAGGAACACGGACGCTTGACTGGAACAGGGAATCCCCCTTGTTTTCTGCCAAAGTAGCTACGCGGTGATTGGATACTTGCCAAGGTAATGTTCACTCTTTGCATTATTACTAAGGATCACTTGTCGAAAAGGTGTAGCCCCTTACTGGAGAGGTAGGGACTGCTCACTCTTCCCCCAATGAAGTGGGGAATGAATGATCCATAGTAGAGTATGGATCTTCCAATGCCATGATTATAAGGGCAGGGGTAATCTTTCCAGGAGCAGATGCCACTGCCCGAATACTGCCCCATATGTGGGCAGGTGTAATCTCTCCAGGAGGAGAAGCCACTGCCTTAATACTGGCCCATATGTGGGCAGGGGTAATCTATCCAGAAGGAGACGCCACTGGCTTAATACTGCCCAACATGTGGGCAGAGGTAATCTCTCCAGAAGGATAAACCACTGGCTTAATACTGCCCCATATATGGGCAGGGGTAATCGTTCCAGAAGGAGAAGCCACTCCCTCAATGTTGTCCCATATGTGGGATGTGGTAATCTCTCCAGGAGGAGAAGCCACTGCCTTAATACTGCCCCATATCTGGGCAGTGGTAATCTCTCCAGAAGGAGAAGCCACTGCCTTAATACTGCCCCATGTCTGGGCAGTGGTAATTCCGCCAGGAGGAGAAGCCACTGCACGAATTCTGCCCCATTGTGGGCAGGGGTAAAGTCTCCAGGATGAGGAGCCACTGCCTGAATACTGCCCCATATCTAGGCAGGTGTAATCTCTCCAGGAGGATAAGCCGCTCACTGAATGCTGCCCAATATGTGGGCAGTGGCAATCTCTCCAGGCAGAGAAGCCTCTGCCTGAATACTGCCCCATATGTGGGCTGTGGTAATCTCTCCCGAAGGAGAGGCCACTCTCAGAATACTGCTCCATATGGGAGCTGGGGTAATCTCTACAGGAGGAATAGCCACTGGCTTAATACTGCCCCATATGTGGGCAGGTGTGATCTCTCCATGAGAAGAAGCCACTGAATGAATACTGCCTTTTATTAGCGCCGGGGTAATGCCTCCAGGTGGAGCAACCACTGCCTGATTACTGCCCCATGTATCGGCTGGAGTAATGTTTATTTTCCAGCCAAATAATCAAAGGCTTTCCTTCCAGCAGTCCTTTGCAGAGAGTGGTAGGGAAGCAGACGTGTGTGTCACTGATGGGTTCTGCCCCCAGGATGAAAGGCAGGAAGACACTGTGCATGACACCAGGTATCATCCCAAATACAGTATCCAGTGCATGAGAGACGTTATGAACTCAGACAACCGTACTGAATGTACCCTCGAACTGAAGTGGTAGCAGGAGAGTTACAGGTACTACTGAATATCGAAGAGCTGTAAACAAGACCGGACAGGTGCAAAGTGATGTCATAAGAAGATACAGTTATGCAGAAGAATATTAAAGAATGAAGATATAACTGAAGAAACAAAATAACATGCATACAAGTACGAAGAAATCATATATACAAAGAAGATAAGTAACCAGCTGAATAACAAATGTATATATGCAGAAACGCAAGGTAGATGGGACATGAAGGAGCTTGCTGCAGTAGAAAACATAACATGGATAAAGCGGCCATATTGGAAACATGGACCCAGCCTCTCAATGATAGTAAAGAGAGAGACCAAAGCTGCAGAGTTGACAGAGGCTGGGAATACAAATTCATGCATGAACAAAGAATAGCTGCTGACCAGAGATCAAGGATGCCACAGTGAGAAGCTACTGACGGGTACAAAGGGAGTTACTGAGGATAAGCAATGAACACAGGACATATTTCTCTTAGATTAAGTAAACAAGTGAACATTTATGAGTGCCAAGTAGTTTCAATTAAAACTGTAGAAAAACCTGTGTGAAATGGAGCAACCAAGTCTCAAGGGCAAGAAGAGGGTAAGGACACCTGAAATAATCAGATCAAATTGCGCTAAATAAAAGGCAAAATGGACAAAACCGTAGTCTCTTCGCAGGTGGTGTAAGAGCAGCAGACAAGGCCTATTCATAAGCCCTGGCCGAAGATAACAATGTGCCTTAACTCCCTTAAAGTTCCAGAGAAGAGAACATCCAGCAAGGTCAAGTAAAAAGGAGAAGCCTCGGCTGAAGGCTTGGCTGATGAGAAGATAGAATTAATTGGACAAGCGGGCAGTGTTCTGATGTTGTTCTTTTCACCCGAGTTCCATTTTGCTTACGTTCTGCTAGTGAGCCAAGTGTCCAAGATTAGGAGAGTATGCCAACCTATCATGAGGTCCTATGCAGCGATGGGCATACAATGTTGCATGGGCCAATCCGCTACTGTTATGCTGCTATAATCTGTATTATTATGTAGTTGGAGGTTTTCCTGCCAGACAAAGGCATCCAATAAAGTCACTAACACTTATAGATTCTATGAGTAGACATGTTCCCCTAACCAATGCCCGAATGCGATTATTATTTGCCATGCATGCATGATGTCATAGCTGATGCATTTTAGGGTATAAAGCCTTTGTGTCCCTAAAATGTAAGTGTGAGTGCTTGAACTACAATTTGTTGTGTGCCAGATTGCCCTATTGATTAGATAATGAAGTATTACTTTGCCATATTCTTTGAGTCTGTCCGGTCATTGGGTCCAAGATTGTTTATTATGGTGATCCCATTCTGCTGATAGATACGCCCAAAAAGTGCTGCTACACATTTGGTAGTGGTGCGGCTGGTTGAAGATCCAGACCCTTAGATTCTGGAAGGGCTTCCACCATTAGCCGGAAGACCGCAGAGTTCCCTGCGGAGAGCAGCACTCTAACACCACAGGGACCTCTTTGACGAAATGTCTTGTCCATCCCCGCAGGCTCCCAGTGGACTGAAGGCGAACTTAGATTGGGGGAACAGCGAATACTGAAGGTCTCGAGCTAAGTAACAGATGTAAGTAGAAACACTGAAAGTGGCAAATAAAAGGCGAGGGGCCGTATTGCGTGTATATAACATGGGAACGTAACAGGATTTGTTAGGGAAAAGAAGTTTACCTCGATACCTGTACACAAGGAGGGGGAAGAGATGGTATCACACTTTGGAACAGAGTGTTATTTTAAGGGATTCCTGCAGCTACAGCCAAGGAAGGGCACACAACACACTCCTAAATGGAGCAAAATCGAGATGAGCTATGTCTATCAGTGAGAGGAGACAAGACGATCATAGTAAAAGTGTGTACACATGTTTTGGGGGATTTTGAAAAATATCAGTGTAAAAAAATATATTATCAGGTTTTGTATCTATAGTGATAAAATCGGTTCAAAGCTGAAAAATTATCGGAACAATAGCAATAAGGTTTGATCAAATTGGTTTATAGTCATAATGTCGAAAAAAAAATGTCGACAGACAAAAATGTCGAAAAAAAAATGTCGAAAATAATAATGTCGACATCCTATACTTATAATGTAAAAAGTCATTTTTTCGGAAAAAAAATGTCGACTTTTTTTTTTAGACATTATGACTATAAACCCTTAAAACTATCAACACCTCACCCAACACCCTCCTGCAACCCCCCCACACCCCTCACCACCACCCTCCCACCCCTCATATGCAACACATTCTATTTATAAATTTATTTATTTATTCAATAAATAAATAACCAAAAAAAGGATCATTTACTATGGAGGGGGTCCCCCCAACCCCCCTCACCCAACACCCCCCTGCCACCCCCCCACACCCCCCCCAACCACCCTTTCACCCCTCATACTCAACACATACCAATTATATATTTATTTATTTATTTATTTAGTCAATAATTAAATAAATAAAAATAGTATAATTTACTATGCGGGGGTCCCCCCCAACCCCCCCTCACCCAACACCCCCCTGCCACCCCCCCACACACCCCCAACCACCCCTCATACTCAACACATCTTATATATATATATATATATATTTATTTATACAATAAAGTGAAAATTTCGAAAAAATATCGAAAAATGTCGACATTATTGTTTGTCGACATTATTTTTTTCGACATTTATTTTTCGAAATTTTGACTGTCGACATTTTGACTGTCGACATTATGACTGCACACCGATCAAATTATTAGGCATTAGCAAGCGATTGGCGCCAATCAAACGTAGGAGGGATAACAATTGAGAAAAATATAGGACAACATAAGATTCTTAAACTATCAAAAATAATAGCAGGATAATATGAATATATAGAAACTATAAACAAAGAGATACAAATGGATGCAGTTGTAAACATTTGGAAAGTGTTCTGGAGGAATTGCTTTGTTGGAGATGGTCAGCGATTCATGGTGTTGGCCAAAGTGATTGTTGAAGTGTGATTAATTAAATAAATAATAAACAAGGGAAATAAAAAACGGGTACGTATTGACAGTTAAACGTGACTTGTCATTATGGGGGACACACCTATTTTACATCTATGCAGGACATTAGCATGATACGCACCTAAAATCAGACAGTACCACGCAGAGAGGGTGAAGGGCATGACTAATAAAACATGTTTGCCGTGGTCTCAGGAAGGTTAATTATCAAAGGCAGTGTTGTGACACACAACATATTTACACGCTACATACACAGGGAAGAAGCTACAGAAAAGGCTTGCTGTTTTAGAACTCTGGAAGACGTACCAGAGTGAGATATAAGACCCTCCAGACAAGGAGCATAACGTGGAGGGCGTAATGCCCTCAGCCCCTTTTGCTTCTCCTAAAAATGTGATAGAAGAAAAACGGGATTTATCTTCTAAAGTTGTTAAAAGCAACAACAGGGTATGTTAATCTAAGTACCCACCTCCCCCTTATAACAGCGAAGACAGCATGGAAGGAATTAACAATAAGGAACGCAAATATATGTCCACATGCAACAAACATAATGAGTGTGATGAGAGAAAGGACAGCCAGATAGAAATAGAAGAGGAAGCCAGAATACAAAAAAAGAGAGAAAGAGCAAGCACGTGGAATGGCAAAAGTACAAAACAAGTGGATGGGAGGACAGATATTGTATAAATTAGACAGAAAGGGCAAAGACAATGTTAAGGAAAGAGAAGAAAGGGAAGACAGACAAAAGAAGGAAAAGGAACGAGAAAGGGCATACAAGGAAGAGAAGGAAAATGGAAGGAAATGAAATGAAGAACAGGGAAAGCATGAAGAACAGAAACAGGAAATAGGGCAGATAACACATTGATGGACAAGCCTAGAATGCTGTCCCTAAGCAGACTAGAACCTGATGATGAGGATAGTGATTACAGCCATACCAGTTGGGGTATAATGATGTCAGACGAAGAAAGGGAGGAGAATGGGAAATCCCGAATGGAAGTTACATGTGGCTTTTTGATAGACCCAAACATGGAGAGAGGGTTAAAATGGTCAGATCTAGAAGACGCAAAAGAAAAAACATCAGAACCGATATCATATTCTAAATGACCACAAGCACAGTCTCACAGTGCAGGGGATAGATCCATGCCTTATGTAAGCAAGTCAAGGTCACGGCCAAGTAGAAGACGAACAGGTGAAACTAGCCCCACCTGGAAGATGCAAAGTGTAGGGGGATATAATTTTGGACTGCGGTTTACACAATTTCTGTTTTTAGAAAAAGGGGGAGGAAGACAAAAATATATTCTGTGGCCACAAATGGACAAGGAAAATTTGAAATGTAAATTGCCTAGTTTGAATGCGGGTGCAAGAAATTGATTCATGAATTAGAGAGAATGACAGCAGGAATGACGTTAGCAGCAGGTGCCATAAATGATTTACTGGCAGCTATCATAGGGGAGACAACTGACGACATCTGGAGATGAGCAGGGAATGCAAGTGTAAATGCACAGAACGCGACACATTATGAAGGCCATTTAATAATTGCATGGCAGACATATGGAGGGTGCTAAGAGTACAGTATCCAGACACATCAGACATGGGTGCGATTATGACTAGGAAAATGGGAGAGGATGATAATCCTGTTGCCTTTATTCAAGAGAGTCAGGAACGTTGGCGTTTTGAGATGAGAGAAACGTGGGATAAAACAGTGGCATTATTTTATCATATTTAATGCCAGGCACTGCCCGAAGCAGTGCAATGGCAGATGAATAAACAGGTAGGGTGGAAGCGAAGCCATGGCTAGAAATACAGTTGACGATTGTTCATAATTGTCGACTATTACTATTACTTATTTTACAATAGAAAAATAAGGAGGTAGCTGAGAATAGAAAGCAGGAACAAGCAAAGCTGGTTCAGTAGAAATTGTCAACATTTGCCACAGAAGAAGCAGTATTGACAAGTGATGAAGGTGTGACCACACAGGAAGTGCATTCAGTACAGCAAAGTAGTGTAATGCATCCAATGGATCAGGCTGGTAATATCTTTTGGCCAAGAGGTAGAGGGAATGCACCCAGAGGATGAGAATAATTACAAAACCCTCACGGGGGAGGAGGATGTAATGGGGGTCAGCCACAACAATGCTAGAATTGTGGGAGAATGGGACATATAGCCCAAACATGTAGAAGTAGAGGAGGAAACATGCAAAAGAACTGTCAAGGTCCGGGGGGTGGGGGGGCGGTGAGTTATTCTCTGGAGTACAATACAGAATCACAGGAATAGTAGGCCCAAGATCACACGCAGTCTCAGGCAAATGCACCATAGATAGAGCAAGCACAGCAGGTCCCACAGCAAATGCAGTTGCCACAAAAGCAACCAAAGCAAGGACCCATGCATACGCAGGCACAGGCACAGCAGCCACAGTATGCAACAGTGCCACAATGGAAGGCGAATACAGGAGCTCCACAGACTTCCACACCCAGGATAGGGAGTGTGACATTTGGGGAGGGAATCCTTTCACAGGTACAGGCATGAATTTATATCCACAATAGGAAGGCCCACATAGCGACTTGATGTGTTCAGTACTAGCTGTGAAACCAGACCCGCAAGAGGAACCTAGGCTCAGGGTGACATTAGGAGGCACGAAGTTTTCATTCCTTGTGGTCATGGGAGCAACATGTTCCTGTGTTCAAGACGGAAGATACCCAATGTCTGGCATTGCTATGAATGCACAGGGATTCTCTGGTGCCACAAGCTTGATACCCTCTACTGACAAATCACCCATTTCTACAGGTGAACATAATAAGTCAATGCCATTCCTATACTCTCGGCAGACACCAGTCAACATATTTGGACGTGACTAAATGACAAAACTTAACATAAGGATATACTTGACTGAAAAAGGGATAGTGTGCTTGACTCCAGGGATACATTTCATGAACGTGAGAGAATTCATATTAGCCTTTACAGGCTAAAAAGCATTACAAGGGGTTCCTTTAGAACCTGAGATATTTTTGTATTGAGTACCTATTATGTTGGCATGGCTTCCTGGACGGACAGGGGAAATATTGAAAATACTTGATGATTTTTTATTAGACAAGACATACCTATGGATGATGATGTAGGACAGGTCATTCCCATAAATCTAGGAGCAGCAGTGGTACATTGGGAAAGATGGGGACAGATGATGAGGGAAGAGCACAGAGAACAGCAATAGCCCTTAATGTAGGACGCATACTGACAGACTTGACAGAAGAAGACCTGTTTAGAGATGAATATTCAAATGATGAATTAGTGTTCTTCATATGTCCTACTTATTGGAGGAAAATTAAGAAAAGAGAGATACCAAAGGAGAATGGAATTGGTAAAAAAGAAACCATATTTTTTTCAAGAAGACTTGGAAAAAGTGCCTTGCTCCTTATGGACCAACAGTCCAGTCCATATGACGTGGACCTATTGAGTGGAGCAGGAGCAGTGAAGATTAGTTTAAACCAGGAGCACTTCTGCCATGTGCAAAACAATATCATATGTCTAGAGAAGCAGTTGAAGGCATATTTTAGACTATTTCCGCTTTAATAAAGCAGAGAATATTAGTGCCATCAGAGTTTGCTTGCAACACGGCTGTGTACCCAGTGAAGAAATCAACGGGGGGAGGGCGGTCATGGAGATGTATTCAGGATCTACACCCCTTAAACAATATTGTTGAAGCAGAATTTCCTTTAGTCCGAATCCTGATACAATATTATATAACATCCCAGCTAAAGCCAAGAATGTTAGAGTCATAGATTTTAAAGTTTTTTTCAATTCTCCTTCATGAAAACTCACAGGACTTGACCTTCTTCCTATATAGAAACCAGAAATTAAAACATACAAGATTACCTCGGGGGTACTGTGAGTCCCACTCAATCTTTATCAGGGTCCATCAGATGGACTTGAGTAACGTACAGCTCGAGAGCATGATAATTCAGTATGTAGAGGAGCAGATGTACAGATGCACAGGAGATCGTACTCCCCTACCTCCCCTGTATTGGAGCCATGAGACCATGCCCTGTCAAATCTCAGCTACTGTACCAATAATACAGCGAGCATATGGAAGACTGTATCCATTAAGACAACCATATCGAATGCATCCTCGAGTGGACGACAGCCTACAGGAAGAACTCCCTGAAGGAATATGAGAAAGAGCTAAGAAAGTGAACTGATGATGTCATAAGAAGGTGTGCACGGCGTCCTGAGTTACTGAATGGAGTTGATGTATGGATCCTAGAGGAAAAACGACAAAGTAAAGAATCAAGTGAACTCTCAAGTGTAAAAGAAGAACATTACATAGTGAAAAGCTCTGCAGAAATGAGAAGCATGAAGAATAGATCAAGTCATTGTATAGGCTAGCTATAAGTAGCAAATAGAATGCAGGTCGAGTCGCCATTGTATAGAAAGTGGACATTGATATCATGAAATAGTAAGCCAAGGAATCATTGAGAAAGAATGAAAAGCTGTGTCGCAGTAGAATAGTAGGTTGTTGGAGCTGCATTGAGAGGTTGTCTGGCCTGAAGTCAAGACCTGAGAAGTCGAGGTCTGCTATCTACACTGAAGAGGAACATGTGTGTAGTGGATGAATCCTCTCACGTTAAGGTGCAAGAAAGAACACAAAGGATGGCAAGCTTTATTTAATTTAAAGCATTTAAATGCTTGCAGAAAAACAGAATCGTGGTCTCTTGTCACGTGAGGATGGAAATAGAGTTTGGACTTGGAGTTCCACATACAATAGCATGGGCAATCACTCCAGTGCATTCTCAGGATGAGAATACTCTGCAAGGTCAAATACAAAAAGAATTTCATGGCAGAAGGCATGGATGATGAGAGATGCTGGGCTAATTGTGCGGGAGGTCAGCCTCATGTCCTATCTACTTGCACCTGGGCCTTGGCTTACGTGCTGCTAATTAAACCGAATGTTCCAGACATGGCACAAGCATGCCAAACCAATTGTAATAGTGAAGAATTGAAAAGGGAGATTTGCACAGCCCCTGTGTTTACGAATACCATACAATAGTGAAGTGTTTTACTTATTTTCACATTCAAATGGAGGGGTGATGACAGCAGTATTCACACAGAAGAAGACATTAGGACATGGACACAAACCACCAGCCTATTATAGTGATGAAAGGACAATATCCTTGCGCACAAGATTTTGCTGCTGCTCCCGCTTTCGCCATTGAAAAGTTTGCCAGTATTACAATGGGCTGCTCAATAACATTGTTTGTTGAGCACTCCTTATTTGCCATTCTGGAGAAACGCAAAAGTAAATTGACTACATAAAAAGTGTCTGGATACAAAGTGATTATTTTAAATCCACGAATCAAAATTGTTAGATGTAGGATATGGAATCCAGAAACATTCAAAGCAGAACCAGTAGGAAAGGAGGACAATGTACATGACTGCACAAGTTCTATGATGACATTCCCCATGTTAGAGAACATGCTTATGGGGGTGTGAGGGGTTCTCTTTATTGACGGCTCTTCAAACATTGATGAAACAAATGGCGAAAGGCATACTGGAATGGCAGTAGAAAAGTTTTTTAAAATGGTGAATTTGAAGTAGTGACTAGTGCAAGATTGCCTTCAAATTGTTCCGCACAGACTGCAGAATTAATGGCGCTCATCGGCGCGCATCATAGATTTGAAGATGATGAAGTGATGGTGTACTCTGACTTCACAACAACCGTACACGCAGGGTTGTTACGTTGGAAGCAGAGGGTTTTCTCTGCACAGACAGCACTCCAGTGCATGATGCATCTCTATTGGGCAAGCTCGTTGAAGTACTAAACTTCCCATTGTCTATTGCCATGGAAAACGCGCCACCCGTACTAAAGGGGTGGACCTAATTTCTCACGGATATGAAGCCGTAGACGTAGAGGCAAAAAAAGAAGTGTATTTTCTAAATATTTCTAATTTTGAACTAGGGGATGTTAGGCAAGGATCAGAGCGATACATGTTGATACAGGAACAATTTAATATATTATCTACTGTACAGTTAATTGAGTTGGAAGGTTGAGCCCCACAGGAAGAGCACAATCTATGGAGAAAAAGGGTCTTTTCTTTATCCCCACTGAGGCTTTATGAAGAGAGCATAGCACTGGATAGCCAGTTATGCCTCTAGCATTTTTGAAGGTGGTGCTGGAGCAGCTTCACTACCCTGCACATATCACCAGAGACTGTACCACAACAAATGTATTTGAGCATGTGGCATGTTTTACTGTATATGGCATTGTATGCAAGAAATTCACAGCAGGGCATACCTTGCGAACACAGATAGGAGCAATCCCTGGGCCCAATGGTCCATTTCAGCATCTACATATAGATTATGTAGATATGTTACAAATATGCAATGGATATAGGTACATGCTGGTAGTAGTATGTCCCTTTTCTATGTGGGTCAAAGCAGGTCTATGCATGCTCCGCAATGTCACATGCACTGCCTAGTTTCTTGTGTGTGAGTGGTGTCCTGGATGGGGTGACTGAAAAGTCCTGCCGTCTGACAATGACCCACATTTTGTAAATAAGTTATTTGAGCAGATAGTTATTTTATTAGGAACAGAGCATATGTTTTATTCAGCCTATCACCCACAGGCCAACAGCGTCTGTGAGAGATTGAACAGGCTGCTAAAAGAAAGGATTGCTAATATTAGGATTACTTTGAAGGACGGATGGATATATTGGCTACCCCTTGCATGATTTACCCTCAGGAATCAGCCTGGCTCAGATCACCACCTAACTCCTCATGAGTTGGGTACTGTATACCACATGAGATTACCCATTGCTCCTCCTACTCGAGGAATAACTGATGCCCACAGTGTAGCAAAAACATTAGGTGATGAAATGTATGATTATTTGACAAATATGAATGCAAGTGTTTCTTTTATTTCTCAACAGATCAACAATCGGAGGGAAGGAGCGAAGATGATTGAGGATGACAACCAACTAATTGATTTAATTGTCACTCTTAAACAGTCCAGTGTGTATCCAGGAGACCAGGTTCTCATCAAGAATTTTGTAAGAACTTGGAATAAGCCCTGTTTTGAGGGGCTGCACCCAGTAGAGGAGGTCACCGCCCCTGCTGTGAAGTTACAAGGGAGAAACTCCTGACTGCCTTTAAAAAACATGAGTAGAAGCTTTGTGTATGCTGGACAGATCAGCCACTAAGGGCAAGAATAAAGAATCAATGGATTATACAAAAGAAAATCTATCTGGAATACAATTGACTCTCCTTAATTTTAATAGTGAGCGAATGGACTTGCTGCTATTCCAGAACTCTCTCAAATGAACTAAAAGTAAAATTGTACCTCAGAGAAAAACTATATGAAAGGTATATGAGCATATTCTATGTTGCCTGACGCACTGCACGCATTTCTGCATGCTGGTTTTCTTCACATATTATGAGCCTATCCATCTTCAGTGCAACTACACGTAGATGTATTATTTTTGGGAAATCCTAAAAACATTCCTATTATTCACAGAGTTATTATAGCCATCATAATTCAGTTCCTGTTATAAAAGGTACACATTTGACAGATAACTAAAAATGAACACGAGTAACCCAAGAACTGGGATTTTCCATTATATAAAATGCACACTAACAAGAAGACCAGCTACCCCAAAAGAGATTATGTGGCACTTGAATACCATGACAACTACATTTAGCCTTATGCATTGTTTGTATTTTCTTATGCTCTTTTCATTTCGTGAAACATTGTTTTACAATTTGAGTGAAATGCCTAATAATGAGACATCCCTTTCAATCCCTGACAAAGGTACACGTGATATTTTTTCTGATATTTCCAAACAAATTGCCCGAACTAAACCATCAAGGTATAAATTCATATCTTGATAATTTGGCCTATTTAAAGAATAACATGTGGTACCAGCACACGAAGAAGGTGGGGAAAAAAAAGAAAGTGGCTATGCGTGTTCCCTCATACGTTATACTTCGGGAACCTCTACAATATTCATATTACAACAGAAGAATCAGTGAAAAAGTTACACTACCTGACGTACCTTGAACTTTACCTAACTAGAGGTCAAGTCCAAGGCAGGACAGCATCCATAGTGTCGGTGAATAAAACAACATCCGAAAGAGAAGATAAATATGTACAAGATACAAAGTTAAGAGAAAAGAAATAAACAATGCATTGAATGGCAAAATATGAAAATCATGGAATGAATGGAGCAGTAATCAAAGTAAAACAAAGTAAGATGTTACAATGTAAGGATAAGAATGGTAAGGAAATACGAGAATGCAGGGAAAGAGTTCAACTACGTATTAAAAGAAACAGTGCTTACTCCTGAAGGATGGGCTGTTGGATTGGTTGTGTGCAACGCAATGGCATTAATAGATTAATTGGAAGTAGTTGTGGTGAATGCAGAAAATCAATGGAAAGACCAATGACCTAAGATCGGAAGGTTTTGAACATGGATCGACAATGAGTGGGGACCATTGCCGATATTACCCCAGAAGAATGCACCCTTAAGCTTTAGAAATAATGGCACAGTAAAAGCTGGATAAAACCTGAAGTGTGGCTGAGTTTTTGATTTGCCAAGCATAAAGGAACAGTCGTCCCGATGGACCACTACCGGGCCTGCCGATCAATAGAATATATGAAGTTGAAACCAGAATGGGGAGGACTTTGTTTGTTAGTTCTGATAAGTATACCAGCAATAGTACAGACTTCCTACTGTGGATGCACACCTGAGGAAGAAACAATCACTTACTCGAAGCTGACAAAGGAGAATTACTTCTCAGCAAAATCAATAAAAGATTATTATGATATACCAGATGAGCATTAGTTCTTCAGCAGAACAGGGGGGATATTCATAGCTATATTCCAGCCAGGAATTCAGACTGCCACAAATGCAAAGTGGTTACAGATCATGAGGTGGGAGTTACTGCAAACGATCAACACTACAATAAAAGGATTTGATGCGATCAGATAAGAACTGAGGGCAATCAGGCTCAAGGCGCTTCAGAACAGTATGCCCTGAACTTAATTACAGCAATGGAAGGAGGTATGTGCTACAAGATCAGACCTTCTTGCTGTACATTCCCACGATGAAGAAAATGGAACCCTGATGGAAGCAATAACTATACTGTCAACTCTGCACATGAAGATGGTGGATGAAGAAGGCAAGACCATGGAGAAAGATTGGTTTTCATCCCTGTTTTCATGGGTTCCAAAGTGGCTGGCACATTCCTTCACATTATTTGAAGCAATACTAGTGTTAGTGTTGCTAGGTTTCTGTCTTATAGGAAAAAACATAGGGCAATGCAAAAAGACAACAAAGAAAGCAATTGGGATGAAGATAATGACCAATGTGAATGATGAGACTGGCGAGCATATACAGACTGAAAATACTACCCCATAGCAACTGAAGGACAGTTCCGTTACCCTAGGGATCTTAAGAACTATGTAGGCCGGTGGGTGTTCTGTCAACCAACTGAATGAACAAATAAAGAATGCAGGTGACCTGAGGGGGCAACCAAGGTATGGATCCTGAAGAAGCCCTTCTGTGGAAGAAAGACAATGAGAATTGAGGAAGAAGAGGTGGTTGAGTACTCAATCAGAGGGGGAATGTAGAGGAACAGACATGTATGTCACTGATGGGTTCTGCCCCACCCCACCTCTGACATACTGGATGAAAGACAGTTAGATATTGTGCATGACACCAGGTATCATCCCAATATCACATTGTGTTTATGAGAGACATTATGCACTCATACAACTGTATCGAATATATCCTCGCACTGAAGTGGTAGCAGAGAGTTACAGGTACCACTGAATATCGAATAGCTGTAAGCAAGACCGGACAGGTGCTAAAGTGACATCAGAAGGAGAAGATACAATGACACACTGAAATGATATAAGAATACTTAAAGAATGAAGATATAACTGAAGAAACAAAATAACATGTGCACAAGTAAGATGAAATTATGTGTACATAGATAAGTGACCAGCTGAATAACAAATGTATATACGCAGAAACGCAAGGTAGATGAAACATATGGCAGCTTGCTGCAGTAGAAAACATAACATGTGGATAAAGCGGCCATGTTGGAAAAATGGACGCCGGCTCTCAATGATAGTAAGTGAAGAGTTTGAAGTAAAGAGACCAGAGCTGCAGAGTTGAAAGAGGCTGGGAATAACAATTCATGCATGAACAAAAAATAGCTGCTGGCCAGAGATCAATGATGCCACCGCGAGAAGCTACTCAAGGGTACAAAGGGAGTTACCAAGGATAAGCAATGAACGTAGGAAATGTTTCTCGTAGATTGAGAAAATGAGCGAACATTTATGAGTGCCAAGTATTATCAATTAAAGCTGCAAAAATGCCTATGTGAGTCAGAGCAACCAAGTCTCTGGGGGCCGAAGAGAGTAATGACACCTGAAATAAACTCAAATAGCACTTAATAAAAGGCAAAATGACAAAACCGTAGTCTCTTCACAGGTGGTGTAAGAGCAGCAAACAAGGCCTATTCATGAGCCCTGGCTGAAGATAACAATGTGCCTTAACTCCCCTTAAAGTTTCAGAGAAGAGAACATCCAGCAAGGTCAAGTAAAAAGGAGAAGCATTGGCTGAAGGCTTGCCTGAAGCGAGACGATAGAATTAATTGGACAGGTAGGCAGTGGTCTGACGTTCTCTGTACCCGAGATTTGTTTTGCCTATGTGCTGCTAGCGAGCGAGTGTCCAAGTTTGGTAGAGTATGCTGACCTATCATGAGGGCCTAGGCAACAATGAGGATACAATGTTGCATGGGCCAATCCGCTGCTGTTATGCTGCTATAATCTGCATTGCATGTAGTTAAAGGGAAGTTGGAGGATTGCCTGCCAGACTAGGGGTAGCCAAAAAAGTTACTAACACTTATAGGTTCTATAAGTAGACATGTTGCCCTAACCAATCCCAAACCCAATAGGTTTTATTATTTGCCACATAGGATGGCATCATAGCTGTTGCATTTTGGGGTAAACAGCCTTTGTGTACCTAAAATGTAACCGTGAGTGCATGAACTACAATTCGTTGTTCACCAGATTGCCCAACTTTATTGTTTTGATACTAAAGTAGTACTTTGCCATATTCTTCCTGTCTGTCCTGTTATTGGGTACAAGATGGCTTATTATGGTAATACCATTCGGCGAATAAGAATGCTCCAGGTGGTACTGCACAGAGTAGTGAGGGTTCATGTGTCCACTTAATTCCTGGTTGTGTGATCCAGTGTCACCATGCACTGAAGTGCCAGCCCTGTTATGTCAAAGGCAGACACATCTCTGGAGGGGCGTGGGGGAGGGGAGTGGTGTATCTGCTTTGATCTAGAGAGTAAAGGGGCAATGATAAGGAGTCCCATCAGGGCCCGGTATCAAAGTAGAATTTAAAACCATACTAAGAACCGCGCACTCCAGAGGCCCCCCATTTTAATGAAAGGCCCGCACAGATGCTTAAAAGGGACCATGTTCTCTGTTCCTGGTGTTATTTGTGACTCTTACTAAGGCAAATGTCTGCATATCACATGGCAAATACTCTCCTTTTGTCTCAACGCTAGCAGTGATCCTGGTATGCATTCTGGCATACTTATGAACATGAGCACGAGCCACTTTCAAGGTGTTCCTGCTGGCTTCTGCACAGCGACCTCCATAGTGTGCAGAGCAGCTTGCAGCCCCTCCCATCAGAATGTAGCCCCTCCCATTCGAATGCAGCCCCCCCTCAGAATGTAGCATATGAAACTGCTAATAATGGGCCATTAGTCAATGAATGGTTTTGTGCCTGCATTCTGATGGGAGGGGAGGTGCAGTGGGGTGTGGGTGGTTGGTGTTCACAAAAGCCTCTATGCAGGAGTGCTTGTGACGTCACACATTACCTTTCATAGGCGCCCCCCCATGTTTATCTCTGGCCCCCCTACTTTTGTCTTTGGGCCCCTCTGTGCCCCTCCTAAATGTGATTCCTGGCGACGCCACTGCAATACACCAATAGTGTATGCCAGTTTTGTATGCAAACTGAGTCAGCTTGAAGCCTGGTGCGCTGGATACAGGGCTGGCGGGCTTTTAAGGAGGCACCGTTTTAAGCAGTTGGTAGAAATGCTCACCCTGGGCCTGTCCAGTCTGTTGCAAGAAGCAGTGGCGCCCCCAGCCATTTTTCATAGGGGTGGCCTGATGAGGCCACATGAAATCTTGGGGGGGCACCAAAACAAACACATAACTGAATTTCAGCAAATCTCTCACGGTGATGTAGTATATAGTCCAGTTGAAAACTATGTGTATATGAGAGAACGAATTGCACATTGATATAGTTCCATGTATTATTTAACAGTTAACTAATTAATGTATCTGATGAGCATAGACTAATACCAGTACCACATTCAAGCATGCGCACAATCCCAAAATACAGCCCATGAGACACCAAAATCTAAATATCCTTATGCTACAAGCAAAACACTCCACACACACACATAGACCAAAAAATAAACTAAATTATAACAACGCTTTCTACCACTAATAGGGAATCCACATAGTTTCTCCTCTTGTATTCATGCACAGCCCATCCAAAGTGCAAAGAAATATGATATGCCATATGTGCAACTAGTCAACGTGAATTCACTAAACATAACGCAAAAACATACAGATGTTACATGTTGCTACCACACCAGGAATAGACCAGCCAAATCTGAGTGGCTACTCAAGTAGATGTACTTAGTCTACAAATTAAGTGTGGAGCCACTAAAGACCCAGCTAGCAGAGAATGTTCCACGTGGAGTAAAGATCGTGGAAGAGAACAGCTGAATTATCCTGTTTTGTGGAAAGGGACAGTTGTAGAAAAGGAACAAAGAATGGCGAATCTGGGAATAACACCTCCAGCCAAGTTGTTGGACAGACCGGGAGAACCCATTACAGAGTGGGAAGACTTGTTCAAGTTTTATTTACTAGCAATGGGTGGCAACACATTTTCGGATGGACCCAAACATACCACATTAATGAACTGTTCGGGCAAAGAGGCAGTAAGTAAGCCTTATTAAGAATACCTTGGATCCACTTCCAGCAGCGCAAGCTATAAAAGCAGTGGTGACCAAGAAGAACAAAGCTCCAAGTGCTCGAGGAAGTCCATTAGTGGGAACAAGCTTCAAATGTGCTTGTTTCCTGTATGAATTCATAGGTCACATGGTGTCGGACCCAGGTTGTTCAGCAATAGAAGGGGTGTGCTGGAAATATAGCAGGAGAGGACAGTTTGCTAAAGTGTCACAATCATATTATTCAGGGAGGAAGCAACCCGGACAGAAAGCTCGAATAAACATGGATGAGGCAAGAGAATATTCTATGGTGGTGGTCAGGGGAGTATCCAGCAATTGCAAGAGTGGGGGTGTGAGCCACTAAAAAAGTCCTGCTACTTTCCCCCCAAATGCAGTGCGCGCAATTCTGTACGGTCTCATTCGCACCCCCAATCCACCCACACCTGCCCCAATCTACTTTTTTGGTAACATTAGTGGCAGATGGCATTTTAACATAACAAATACAAGAAAATTGCAGAATCATTACAGATGCAGGGAACTCATCTATTAGAGCTCTGTCCAGGCTCTCTGGGGCAAAATACATGCAAACCTCCAAATGTGCATAAGGATTGCACCAATAGAAATGACTTGACAGAAATGGAAATTTCAAGGAATATCATCAGTCTTTGATACTTGGAGGCACCATGGAAGTGCCTTTAGAATAAGGTGCCATAAGCAAGCACTTGCAACCACACCAACAGATATCCACATCATGACAGCTCTGCTGAAATGGAAAGAACTGTACTCATGTTTGTATTAAGTAAAATGCATATCGTCGTTACAGAAACACTATTTTCAATTCAACAACAAAATAAAACCTCTACCTTTGGCGATGGTGAACCGAAGACGTAAACCACTGGCCAGACCCTGCACAATTGTTCCTAAAAGCCTTTTGCGCACAACAACCTACATGCAGTCTAGTCGAGGATGGAAACTCGGAAATAAACACAGCCTGGCTGGAAGCATGAGCCAATGCAGAAATGCGCACATCCAGGCTCAGGATGTGTTTATTTCCGGGTGCGTATGCTGCCATTTTACTAAGGCCTGCGGTCTGCTTGTCTGCGTTTCTGCAAGATGAGTGCCCGTTCAAGTGTTCTCACCTTTCGGCTTTGTTTAGTGTCACAGTGGCCTCTCATGTTCTGAGGATCTAGGTATGCACAGTGTGCTTATTCAGATACTTATTGGGAAGCATTGCAGGATAGTGGCTGTCATGGGTAGGCATTGCATGCACAGCCATGTCTGCAGTGAAAGCAAGGCTTGTTTCCTGCAGCCATCTGTGGGTGGAAGGGCAAATTCCCAATTTTGAGATATACTGTACAGATGTTCCAATTTTTAAATGGAATTGAATTGCATTGCTTTATCCCTCTTATACATCTTAACCTGTGTTTGGTCAGTTATTGCTTATAAATAAATCAACAAACATACATGCATTTTTCCTAGTACGTGCAGTGCAGACGCAGCGTGGTAATAAACATGTTCTTATAGTGCTCTCAGCATCACTCTTTGGTTCCAGTTCTGAACTGTTTTCACTTGGGTTCCCTACCCAAACCCAAAAGAATTAAATATCCATTATCCTTCATGATGGACAGGTACTGCATATCTATATTGTTTGGGGGATAGGAAAAACTCTATAGTAAAATGTACTTTTTAGTTTTCATGTAATGCTTGATACAGGGTTTAAGTTATTTTGAATGCTCCCAATTGTGCCAATTTAGGGGATTTAGGACAAGCGATATAAGGTGATTTGCCAAGAATCACAAAAATTGCTTCAGTGGAGCTGGCATTAGAACTCTGGCCTCCCTGTTCATACATCAATTTAGCAGCCCTTTGTTGAGTAAAGGTACAAATAGGAGACATCAATGCTATCATTTACATAGGCCGGGTGGATAGCTCAGGGGCAACTTGACAACATACATAGCAACACAGGTTTGAATCCTGGTCTTGCACTTAGAATACCTCTCTGGTGTAAAGCGCGTTGTAAAAGAATAATTATAAAGATACCCTGGTAACACATGCTCCCCACAGTCACCCAGGGATCTTTTTATTTTCCCAAGGGTATCATGAATTCAGCTATGCTATACATTTTGTAGATAGGTAGGTGTACAGGGGCCTTCACTACATGTTGAGTTGTAGTATTCGTGCTGAAGAATCTTTATGGTCCCGTTTGGCAGGGTAGATTGCAGTTTTCAGTGCTTGTGACTAATGGTGCCTCCCCTGTTCAATGGGCTAAAGGTTTGCACAGCTGAAGCAATGACGACCTGCTCAATGCGTGTGCGTGAGTGTTTGGGGGCAGAGGTGCATGGGGGTCTTCACTTTTAATCTTTCCTGCTATAGTCATTTCATAATCTTTCCTGCTATGTTTTAAAAAGATAGTTTAAAACCTGAGAGGGAAATAGTCCACGTGGCCGTGGTGCTTGCGCCATGCAAGGGCCTGTGTCTGGATGGGATGACAAAATGGCCTTTCGCCCAGAGCAACAACAAAAACGTTCACTGCCACAGCTCCAGTGCTTATTCTCGTGTGAACTCAGTACTAACAATAATGTGTAGCGTGGAGTGAAGGGTTTCATGTTCATACATCTCTATGTAGTGGGCTGAGAGAAAGAGAGTGTTCTGGAAGGACATCATAAATTCAAATCTCAGCAAGTTTTCTGCTTGTTTGTTCAGAATATAGAGGGACCCAACTCGAAAGGAAAATGTAACTAATTTAAGCCGTTACTTGGATGGAGTGGGGACAGTCACTTTCCCTGCTCCTGCTTTCTCTCCCCCCCCGCCCTCTGTAGTCGCTGAATCCCCAGTCCACTTGCTCTTGCTTCCTCCCTCTCATCATCTTTTGTGTCCTCTCTCCCACATGATGCCTTTCTACTTCTCCACCTCAGGCCCTCACTCGGGGTTCACTGACTGAGCATGTGAGATCAGTCAGTAATGGGGGGGCCACCATCATACGTGCCACTCTAACCCTGTGGCAAAAAAGCAAAAAAAAAAGACATTTCTTTTCGCACCGAACTGTGCATGTTATTTGTCCATGCACAGTTCAGTGCGGAAAAAAAGTATTATTTTGTTTGCTTTTTTGCAGGGTGGCCAATGGGGGGGCCAGCATTTTTATAAGGGTGGCCATGGCCCCCCTTGGCCGCCCCCTGGGGGCGCCCCTGGCAAGAAGTCGGGAATCGCTCTTCGTGACGATAGGCCACTGATATGTTTTGGTTCCCAGGTCTGTCTTGTGTCACAATGCAAACCCGAGAAAGGGGTAGTAAACGCACATCATTTATGTGGGAGAGGGGAACACAGGTTGGAGGTGGGAGAGAGGCAGTAAACACACACAGTGGATGTGGGAGAGAGAAACACAGAGTGGATGTGGGAGAGAGGCAGTAAACACACACAGTGGATGTGGGAGAGAGAAACACACAATGAAAGTGGGAGAGAGAGAGGCACCAAACACACACAGTGGCTGTGGGAGAGGGGAACCCAGGGTGGATGTGGGAGAAAGGCAGTAAACACACACAGTAGATGTGGGAGAGGGAAACACAGAGTGAACGTGGGAGAGAGGCAGTAAACACACACAGTGGATGTGGGAGAGGGAAACACACAGTGGATGTGGGAGAAGGGCAGTAAACACACAGTGGGTGTGGGAGAGGGGCAGTAAACACACACAGTGGATGTGGGAGAGGGGACCACACAGTGAATGGGGGAGAGGGGCAGTAAACACACACAGTGGATGTGGGAGAAGGGAACACACAGTGAAAGTGGGAGAGAGGCAGTAAACACACACAGTGGATGTGGGAGAGGGGAACACACAGTGAAAGTGGGAGAGAGGCAGTAAACACACACAGTGAATGTGGGAGAGGGAAGCACACAGTGGATGTGGGAGAAGGGCAGTAAACACACAGTGGATGTGGGAGAGGGGCAGTAAACACACACAGTGGATGTGGGAGAGGGGCAGTAAACACACACAGTGGATGTGGAAGAGGGGCAGTAAACACACAGTGGATGTGGGAGAGGGGCAGTAAACACACACAGTGGATGTGGGAGAGGGGACCACACAGTGAAAGTGGGAGAGAGGCAGTAAACACACATAATGGATGTGGGAGAGGGGCAGTAAACACACATAGTGGATGTGGGGGAGGGGCAGTAAACACACACTGTGGATGTGGGAGATGGGAACACACAGTGGATGTGGGAGAGAGGCAGTAAACACACACCATGGATGTGGGAGAGGGGCAGTAAACACACACAGTGAATGTGGGACAGGGGCAGTAAACACACAGTGGGTGTGGGAGGGGGACAGTAAACACACACCGTATATATGGGAGGGGGCAGTAAACACACATCGTGGATGTGGGAGAGAGGCTGTAAACACACAAAGTGGATGTGGAGGAGGGGCTGTAAACACACAGTGGATGTGGGAGAGGGGCATTAATGACACACAGTGAAAGTGGGAGAAGGGCAGTGAACACACAGTGGATGTGGGAGGCAGTAAACACACACTGTGAACGTGGGAGAGGAGCAGTGAACACACACAGTGGATGTGGGAGAGGGGCAGTAAACACACACCGTGGATGTGGAAGAGGGGCAGTAAACACACACCATGGATGTGGGAGAGTGGAAGTAAATACACGCAGTAAACAGACATTGTGGATGTGGTAGAGGGGCATTAAATGCACACCGTGAATGTGGGAGAGCGGCAGTAAACACACACCATTGATTGAACATGCTGCCAGAGGTAACTCCTCCACTTTTCCTCCAAACTCGGTGGTTGGGCAACAACAGCGGTAATTACGTTACTGTGGGGAAAAAAAGTGGCAGTAATGGAATTACTACCCGTTTGTTACTGCACTGATACACTTGTAATGAGGTCCTTATTAAATAAATATATCTTCCATAGGAACATATGAGTAGAAAAATCCTCCACTGTAACACCACCTCTTGTATTAGAGCACTGCACACAACCCGCCTCTGCTCCAGACTACCTCTACCTCTTACAGCCACCATGGGTCCCATCATAGGAATCACCAGACTAAAAAGATTAGCCTCACGTCTCCGCTATCACAATGTCCGCAGGTCCAAGCAAACACACCACAGTTATGTGCAGCGGCTTTACTCAGCCCCACAACGCCAGAGACAAACCTTGGCCACATCAACACCACAAGATGATACGAACATAGAACATCCCAATCAGCCTAGCACCCCACGCCCCATGGCCCCTGGCCCCAACTCCCCTGCCTGAGCCTACTCCTACTCTTAAAAGTGCCCTCCTCAATGTGTGATCGCTTGAAGCCCATGCTATTGAAACACACAACCTAATCATAGACCAACAACTATACTTTCTAGTGGTCACTGAAACTTGGTTGAACCAAGCCTCAGGCCCACTACTAACACTAGCCATCCACCCTGGATTTTGCATACACACAGGGCTGACCGTCCAAATTCACTGGGAGGAGGTGTTACCATTATTGCAAAATCCAGCCTCAAACTCAGATCTTGCCCGCTAGACGCTATGGAAGGCTATGAAATGCTCCTCCTTAAACTTACAACAGACTCTAAAACTAATATTCTTGTCATTTATAGAGCATGCAACCATGCTAACTAACCAGAATCTGACATTCCTCTTCTCATTACACCCCACCTCAAGCCCAACACCAAATGTATTATTCTAGGCAACATCAACCTAGGATTCAATGACGCTCAAGACCATAAAGCTAGCGCACTCCATGACTCACTCAACGACATGAATTTCACCCAATTAGTGACACCACCGACACATGATGAGGGTAGAACACTTGACTGGGTACTGACATTAAACGTCTGTTTATCTATCAAATCCATCATGGCAATTAACTGGTCTGACCACCACTTAATCTGATTCAAACTAATAACTCAAGATAAACTCACCCTCCCTCCTACCACACTCTGTCCCATTGAAATAAGAAACACCTGTAATCTCACAGCAGACAACGTCACCCTAGTTCTGTTGGAGGCCCTCTCCACCCAGACCCCCTCCAACTCCAACCCTAACTGCCTTGCCGACATTTACCACAACTGTCTTAAAAGCACTATTGATGCTTTAGCCCCACTCACTACCAAAACATTGACGTTGGCCAAACGCTCTAACTTTTGGTTTAACAAGGCACTTGTAGTGCTTCGGCGCAACAAAAGTTCTTTGGAACACATTCACAGAAAATCCCTCTCAGCTGACTCAGCCAAATCTTTCCTGGAAGCAAACAAACTCTATGAATCCGACATCGTAGAACACAAAGCAAATGCCCTAAACATCTGTATAAACAAAGCATCCTCAAACTCCAAAGAACTCTTTACCAAACTCAGAGAGTTGGAAAACCCTGTCCCATCTCCCATCTAACACTCCTATCAATACAAGCAAAGCTTGGTGCACCACTATACAGAATGCACTTGCTTCAAAGATACACTCCAAGACAAAGGGCCTCATTACGAGGTTGGCGGTAAGGGGTTAACGGCAACGGTAAGGGTGCCGTTGCCATTATCCCCTTACCGCCACATTACGAGGTCCCTTAGTAGGAGCCTGGTTTTACCAGTACCCATTCCGAGAACCCAGACCTGGTATGCGGTAAGGGGGTAGCCATGGTGCTAATAGCACCATAGCTACCTACTACCTCGTAATGAGGACGAAAATCTTAGCCAAAAGAAAAGCACTAAGCAGCAAAAGCTCTTCTCTCCCACCACTGAACTCAGACCACGAAAACATAGTTACGCAATTCAAATTTGCACAGGTCAGCCAAGACCAGGTCTTGGACACCATAGCTGGGCTAAAACCAACCAATTGCAAAGGAGATGGCTTCCCCGCTCAGTTAGTCAAACTCTGCACACCTACGCTAACTCCTATCATTACCAAATTCGTCAATGCCTCTTTTTGCACTAATGTTGTCCCTGCCAGTATTAAAGAAGCATGGGTCACCCCACTCCTCAAAAAACCATCACTAGACCCTACAGTACCCACAAATTACCGCCCCATAACCACAGTTCCTTTTCTATTGAAAATAATCAACAACATTTTCTACTCACAAATACAAAACCATCTTGAACAGAACCACCTCCTAGGAGCTAGACAATCTGGCCTCCGGCCTAGCCATTGCACTGAAACCGTTTTACTGGACCTTAAAATCCAGATAGACTCCATAAGAGATGCCGGTAAGATGTGTATCCTATTTATATTAGACCTGTCAGCTGCATTTGATTTGGTGGACCATGACAAACTTTGTAATACTCTCTCAGATAATTTCAATGTCTCGTATGAAGCCACCTTCTAGGTCAAAACGTTTCTCTCAGAACGGACGTCAAGTGTTTCAATAGGAAAGGAAGCTGCTGACCCCATACCAGTTCCCATAGGGGTACCGCAAGGCTCATGCCTCTCGCATACCCTCTATAATGCCTACACAAAGCTGTTATTCGCAGCCCTTGCTGTAATGGGTGCCATCAACACGAATTTCGCTGATGACACACAGATTCTCATCCTCATCACTGGTAACCATTAGCAAGACACAATCACTGTAAATAAGACATATGCCATAATCCAAAACTGGATGGCTACTAACAGTCTATGCCTTAACTTTGAAAATCACAGAGATTCTCATTGTGGGCTCCCCTGCCAAAATTAAATCTCTCCACCCCGATTATTCATCCATCACTATCAATGGAACACACATAGCAGTCCTCAAGCAGATCAAAATGATGGGTGTCCATTTCGAAACTAACCTAACAATGAACAAACAGGTCAACACCCTCTCCGCAGCCACCTCCTATACTACCCAACTCATTGCGGTAAGTCATCAATTTCTAACCCCACAAAACTGTATCACACTTGCATGTGCTCACATATTGTCTAAATTAGACTATTGTTACGTGCTACTGCTAGGTTCCTCAAATAAAAACCTGGCCAAACTCCAACTATTGCAAAACAAAGTGCTGCAAGCAACCCTTGGCATTAAAAAATCTGACCACATCTCCAAGACCTGGAGGGATGCACACTGGATAACCGTTAAAGCAAGAATCATCTTCAAAACTCTCTGTATTCCCCACAAATGCCTCACCAAACCGGCACCCATCTACCATAACAATGCCATTACCCACTCACAAGGGCAGGGGGGAGCAGTTTCCTGGTGATGGTTGTTAGGAAAGATTTCTTAATTGTGGGTAATGTTCCTTCCATGTGGCAACCCCTAAACTTTTTGCTGTTGTTTTTCACCTTGTTCTTGACTTTGCCAGAGAAGTGCAGCCTTCTGCTGCACCCCTCTGGGCTTTCGCTCCATTCTTACGGGGAAACTGACGTGCCCTTAACACAGTCAGTACCGAGAAACGTTGTTTTCCATAGTTTCTTTATCATGTTGCAGCTTTCGGGCAACATGGCACAAGAGGGCACTGTAAGCTAAGTTACTGCTCTCTTGGGTCTCTAGTCTTCTACAGGCCCTAGATACTCTCTTTGGATTGTAAATGAACGATGCAAGTGAATCATGGACGGAATTGGTGGCAGCGATAGTTTCTTTGTGTTTTTGAGCTCCTTTTGGCGTTTAAGCGCGTTTTCTCGCGCTTAGCCCAAAATGGTGGCCTGGCTCCCAAAATGGCCAGACCACGAGGCTCGTTGTCCTGTCCGCTGACCGTCTTGCCCCCTTCACCTTCCCCAGGTCGAGCCGACCCGGGGCCTTCCTTATTTGGGCATGTACTTTCCTGTGAAACACAGATGCTTTTGCGGGCTTCTACAGGCCTTGTGTGTGCCTCCAGGATGTGGGCTGGGATGTCTGGTCCCAATACACATCCTGGGTGCCAGAGAGTCTAGGGTGGTGTGAATGCCTGGGACCTCCGTGGTCCGTGATAGGTCCACGTATGGTGTGAGTGTTTTGTGAGCAGATCTCCCATTGGGTCCCCTCCGTTTTGGCGCGAAAGGAACCGTGGATAAGAGGGGGCTGGAAACACCACTACCATGTCGATCTCCTGAGTTCTCACGAACAAAGGAATACAGGACCCAAGTATCCTGCAACCACGAGGCTGAACCGAGGAATCGCTGGTGACCCGCTGAAGACTGCTCCTCGGCACTGCTGTCGCTTGGTGAAACCCTTTCTACCTCTGATCGAACGAGAAGGCCTGTACTGGTACTTCGACCCTTGGAATAGTGGGAACAACTATTCTCGGCATCTTCACCATTTCCTGCACGTAAGCCTTCGGAAGTGTCTCTGGGCCATCCAGCAGACTGACCAGCCTACCCAGGAGTCTTGCTCTGTAACCGACGTCAGGTTGTGTTGTATTACGAGTCCTTGTCACTCTCACACAATTCGTACACTTGGCATTCCCAGGTCTGAAGTGAGTAGTGTACATTTGGCTGAAATACACATGGCCGCTCCGTTGCCCTGCTGTAGTAACAAACTGTGCAGGTTCACTGCGTTTGGGACGTCCTCAACTCAACTTCTGCTGCTGCGGAATCTACACGACGACGAGACGTCCCCTGCTCCTATCGGAACCTGCCAGCACTGAAACTGACGCGGAGAAACCTGGGTCTGCTTGCATCGGGGACCGGTGAGTAGCATCGCTAGGAACTGGTCGCCCTCCTGCAGGGGCCCATAGCTTTTCCCTGCTGTGTCTAACAGCACGCCTTTCCGTACTCACGCTCTGCTTCTGCCCACAGTGGAGGCTGCGCTTGAGTCGCGGATCTCTGTTCATCTTCATTTGTTCACCGAACTAAACTGCCTGATTCCCTCGAAGAGATTCCCCTTTTTGCCTGTTGGCACCAGCATGTGCAGGTACTTTTGAGCACAAGGCTCCACTCTTCGTAGGGCTTGGACTTCCTTTTAGTTAGGTGCCTCTGAAGGCGGACTGGGTCTAATTATTATTCGCACTGCCTGTTTTCCTCCCCATCTAGGTGGTCTACACATTTCGTGCGTCTCACTCGTTAGACTCGTTTGTATTTGTATATATATTGTATTGGTTTGGTATGTGTTGGTTTACTGGAGTTTTATTGTGATTTCTCGCTACGGTCAATGTTACAAAGGCCTTGTAATAAATGTGTATATATTTTTAATATAACACCTGTTTGGAGTAATTTGTAAGTGTCCTTGCTTTGTGTGCTCATTGCGGGCTTTCAGTCACCCTCACCCCTCTTGAGACCTAGTCTTGACCGCCGCGATCGCTACCTTGATTGGTCTGGCTTGTCCAGAGGTTACCCTGTTCCAAGAAACTAGGCTGGCCTTCTGAACCTCTGCGCCTCCAGGACAGAGTTCAGAAATCCGTCTTAACAATGGCGCCTAAAATTTGGAACTCCCTCCCCTTGACCCAGAAACAAGCCTTCCCACCAGAGATTACAAAAGTCGTTAAAAACCTTGCCTTTTAACAAATACTAATCAGTGGCAGGCGACCCTGCTTGACAAACTATCCAAGAGTGACTATGCATGATTTACTTCCAAGACCCACTTGTGCTGTAACTATACTCGTGGTTCATACATGTACTGGGAGTATATACGTTTCTATTTGTCACTATATAACTGTACCAGAGATTCAAGTGTGTAACCTAATGTGTGCTTTGTTATCCAACCCTAACACATTTGTATGTAAAGTAACTATTTTCACACTGTAACCAGAGATTCAAGCCTTCTGTAACCTACACCGTGATACCCTGGGTTTGGGCGTATAACAAATGCAATAAATAAATAAATAAATAAACACATGTGGCCCGCACAAATTGTCACCTTTTCATGATTGTTCGGTAAGGGGGCTGTTCTATAATTAAAATAGAAGCTGTTGATATCTGCTCTACATTCTTCATCTGTAGCGCCTTGTGAGGTAATAAGAGTGCCTATCCCACTGGGCCGGCAACCTCAGGTTATATGATCGGTATAGATAAGAAAACGACACACCCAGGTTTACTATATGTGAAGAGAACTTGAAGAAACAGCAGAAGCTGGATTCTCCAGGGAGAAAAAAATACTCTTGGAGAAGGCACATGGTGTTGCTAGATTTGTTAATGCAATGCACCCCCAACAGCAGCACCCGACAAACAATAATGGAAACTGGATGTGGAGCTCCTTACATGACCCAATTGATGCAAATGGTTCAAACAAGGTCTGAATTGGACAAAAGGCAATACTTACAGTTTGATTCAAAAACCTAAAGCAATTTTATAAAAATGCTGCTGAAGTAGGTTCCTCAAAATGCACTTAACTACCCGTAGCCTCAGGTATATGTGTTCACCCTGGATTCACCCTTAAACTTGTTACTAAATGAACAAAAAAAGTGGGTGCAGTCTACTACTGGTCATCTTTTAAAAACAAATACACAGAGGTACAAACATATGGAGACATGTTGTGTTTTGAGGCTCAGACTTGAGTAATGAAGACAATGCAGGTGCACATGGAGGCCCAAGATCACACAGCGAGCCCTAAACTGTGCCGGGTTATCTGCCACATTGGACCAGAGATATGAAAAAAGAGCTATTGAGATGTGAGCAGCATCCTTAGGTCACAGCTGAAACCCTGATTCAACAATCTGTGCCTCGGGAAGATGTTCTGGACTTCTTAAGGGTCCACAGATAATGGTATTGCCACCATTGAGCTACGCTGAAATGAAAACATTGGCCATGGTGACGTGATGCTGAAGACAGGACCGGCCTGGCTTTTCTTCAACTTTGAGTTGAGATAGCAGTCTTCCAAATCCCATTCAAATCCCAAACCCACTTCATGAAGAGAAATTACCAAGGCCACCATTGTTTGCAGGTGTGGGTGTGCACACCAGTTAAGCAAAAAATATATATATACATGAAATTGCTTTCTTATATCATGCTTCATGCCAGATTCCGGCTTCTAAGCACAAGACCAGATTTCAAACCCGTGCTGCTAAGCGTGGTCTTCTTCCCAAGACTAGCACGTTCCCCCAGCCATCCTCCGAGCTGTCCCTCGATGGGGTGCATTAAAATGCCCCAAACGTAATTCCCTTTCACATGAGAAGCTGAATTGTTCAACACTGCCACAAAACATCTTTGGCTCTAGTGAAAACTGAAGGGCCATGGTAAAAAGGCATACGTGTCACTACCCAAGGAAAAACAGCATTTTAATTCAGAAAGCAAGAAGAAAAAAGGTACCTTTTACATGAAAAACATGATTTCTAAACACATTAACAAACACGGCTTTGCATGTATTTTTGCCAGTAAAAGCCGTGCAAATGTGAAAAAACATACCCATGATAACATACATGTCAGAGAAAGACATGAGGTGCGTGTTGACACAAAGTAATGCAGATCATGTTTTGAGAGTAAAATACCAGCACACATTTGAAAGGAAAAGCCACTTTGTTTCCTTGAAAAAGTGTCTCTGAGCTCAAGGCAAACCCATTTGGCTTGTGGGTGGGCATCCTTCACAAAGAAACCCCCACTGCAAGTGTGAGTGATGCATCCCCCATTTAATTACAACTGCAATAAAGTGTATCCTGCTGACTCTGAAGGCAGGACAGGTCACCTTGGCTGGAGCATGACTAAAAGGTGTAAAGTCTGGGGCTACAATTTCAAAAAGACTGAGAGTTGGATAACTGGTGAAGGGTAAAATTGGGAATATGGGTAGGAAATTACATGTTCATAACTGTTATGCTTTTTATAGAATGACAGAAAAGTGTCACACGGCCGTGCAAAATGGTGCAGACCTGAGTGTCATTTTATTTAGTTTTTTTTTTAAGTTTTTTGTTAATTTTTACAAACAAACAAACAATAAACCAAACAAATAGTGCATGTTCCAACAGTTTCAATACACTTTTTTATTTAACTTCCTAACCACTACACCCTCTACCCCACCCACCTTGTGAGTCTATTGCATTGAACCTTTAGTTTTCAGACCCTGTGGTTCGGTCACCTCCTCCCCAGGCTCAATCCGGTCGTCCAATGACCCAAACAGTCTGGCTATCAGTGATTTCCAGGCCATCAGGGACTCATTCTCCTCCTCCCCCCCATTGCCACACGCTTCTTGCCATGCCGTGGTTTCAGCTTCTGCCCATTTTTGCAAGTCTTTCCACCACACCTCTATCCTCGGCACATGACATGACTTCCATCCCATGGCAATCCTTCTTTTTGCTAGCACATTAGCCAGGTCCCTTAGTTTGCTTACGTGCTTGAGTTTCTGTGGTCTTGGGAACCCCCCCAGCAGACAGGCCCACACTGTATCCACTACTATCTTGACCCCTCTTCCTTCTAGCTTCTCCTTTACACCCCTCCAGAACCTCTCGATGATCTGGCATGACCAGAACATATGCACTATGCCCGCGTTCTCTTCGTCACATTTGGGGCATGCTTGCCGACCTGCATTCTAGAATCTCGAAATCCTCCAAGGCGTCATGTAAGCCCTGTGTGTTATGTACAACTGTATCTGTTTGAGCCTCGCGTTTCTAAACACCTTCTTATGATACCCCTGTGCCCTTTCTCACATCCCATCTCCCATTTGGGCCCCAACCTCTGTTTCCCAGTCCATTCTCAACTGCGTGACCTCCTTCCCCACTTTAGACATCAACATCTCACACAGTCTGGAAATCTCATGACCCCCCTCAGCTATATCATATATCAGGTCTATAGTGGCATCCAATTCTTCCCCCAGCACAGTTTTAGGCCACGTTCACTTGATCCTCTGTACCATCCTGTGGTACGTAATGTACTGGCCTTCGTGCAACCCAGCTACTTTCCCGTAGCCCCTCAAAAGTAATACTAAAGCCCTCCTGCCAGATGTCCCCCATCGTTGCCACCCCAGCCGGTTCCCAGTGGGTCCGGAGTATCAGTCGCAGCTGAGCATCCGCCCCTGTCAATACTACCAATGGCATCTGCGATGAGCATGGGGACGGGTCCCCCATCATTTGGCATGCCCTGCACCACACCTTCCACCATAGTAGCATCATTTTAGGGCACCCCCCCATTTCCGCTCTGGGTGCCCACATGACTTCTTTCAGATAAAAGGGTGCACAATCCTGCCCAAACAACCTGTGTTCGGAGGTCTCTTCGTCAGATAGCCATTTGGCAACATACTGCAACTGGCTCGCCACATAGTACTCCTCGTAGTTGGGCAGCTTAATTCCCCCTTTGTCATGGAAGTTCTGAAGCTTCCACAACGCCACCCTGTTCCGCGTGCCGTGCCACAGAAAGTCCCTACACATGTTATTCAGTTTGGTGAAAAACCCCCTAGGGATCAAGTATGGTATATTCCTGAAGTAATGTAGGAGTCTCGGCAGGACCACCATCTTTAGCATCGCTCCCTGCCCCATCATCACCAGAGGCAGCTTCGCCCAAAACCGCATGCACTTCTCGATGTTTCTAATGGCCACTTCCGTGTTACACTTGTGCTCCTCTTCCACAGTGTGGTATATATTAATCCCCAAGTACCGAAACGTGCAAACTGCCCATGGCACTTGCAATACAGGTAATCGCTCCGATGTAATCCCCTTGTACCCCCCCAATGGGAACATGCTGGACTTCTGGGGGTTCACTGCTATGCCAGGCAACACCGTATATCTCTCCATCACTTCTAGGATGTACTGGAGATTTTCTTCTGGGAATCGTAGGTACAGCAGTATGTCATCTGCGTATAGGGAAATCAGGTGCCCCTCCCCTTTCACCTCAATGCCTATAGTGTCATATTGTTGCCGCAGATAGATCGCAAGAGGTTCCAGGGCCTTTATGTAGAGCATGGGAGACCAGGGGCATCCCTGTCTAATACCCCTGCTAAACTGCCACCTCTCTGAAATCACAGATCCTGTCTTAACTCTAGCCAGCGGTTCACTGTACAAAATCTTCGCCCACCTCACATAACCAGGCCCTAACCCATAGTGTTTCAGGGCCGCCAGCAGCCACGGCCACCTGACGGAGTCGAAGGCCTTGATCGCATCCAAGGACACGATTGCCATTTCCTCATCCCTTCCACTGCCAAACTCTGCCATTTTATTTAGTTCCGTGTGATTAGCTGAATCATACAATATGTATATTATGGCTGTTATTAGTAAAATTATGATGTTTTGCCACATAACTAGTTTTTGACAAAAAATGGACATAACAACAAATGGTGTTTATAAATTAAGCTGCCATATATCTACTCCGGGCCCTTAAACCAATCCGTAGGGAGGGGCTGGAGTGGTAAGGGGAGAGAAGGGTAACTGTCCAATCCTATTTGTGTGACCTCTTGCAGGGTACTCCCCCAAGAATGTAAAATTGGTGGTGTCATCGCTGCTATATAAGAAGGACTGTTCTAGGAGGAAGGGAAAGAGCTGCTGAACTTTACCATCAAAGGAGTGCTGCTGCAACTTACAATATGACAGCTGTATGGAGACACCAGAGGAGATTGCTGAGAGTGCATCTGGGTGGAGCTGTCTATTGTTAGGAAGGCCTAAATGCTGACTAGGTCCTATGGTGGACAGCAGGAGGCCATCCTTGACAGTGGAGTGACCAGACCCCTGCCCTATCTTTCCAGAGGTTCCTGACATGCAGCTGGCTGTCCTGAACTTTAAACTGAGGCTTTCTATGTTAGTACAACTGAGCCCTGGGAAACCAAAAGATGTGGGAGTCTGCTTGCCTTAAATCCTTTCCCTTTATATGGGGGCTGGGGGGAATTGTGGAGATCTTTAGCCTATGTAACTAAAAAGATTAATTTAATTAATTTGCTATTTGGTGGAACACTACGGGGTGATTTTTGTTAAAATTCAAAATGAACAATGCTCACTTCCCAGTGTGCGCTGAAAAATTATAGCCTCTATTTAATTGGGTAATCCCTTTTGTCCTGTTGACCCCAACTTCTTTAAGGAAGAGGGGTGTCTTTGTTCTTAAATCAGTCCAATCTTTTTGTCCAACTTTCCCCCAACATAAGCTTTTCAGTGGAGGGGGGGTGAAATCCAAAAATCCCCAAATTATTCCAATTTGTCTGTCTGCCTTCCCCAACACAGACCAAAGTAGGTGGGGGCTGAAAACAAACTGCTAAATGATCCTGTGTTTATTTTAAAGCAAAAGTGTGGGTAAAATCATAATTGCCATATGTATTTTTACCAATCTTGAAACCCTACTGCTAGCCTTTTAAGCCTGCAGGAAAATCAAAATTGCACAGCACTACATTTATAATTGTTTTGGCTATAGATCAGTTTAATTATTTGTTGAAGTAAAATTTGTAGAAAGTAAAGAATTGTGAATTGTGTTTTTTTTCAAACTAATTTTTGTAATTGATGTAAGTAACAAGAAGTTAATTGTGAGCCACAAAGAAGGTGGCACGTGTAGTTCAGTATGATTTCTATTATTTTTAATATAAATAAATATACACATATTTCCTGTACACCAGCCTGGTTCTTGGCTCATTGGTCGCTCAGGGGGAGGGATACAAAGGGCACAATAGATGTCTGAAGTAGGGCTGAAGAAAATAATATCTTAAATAGTTTTTTGATGACACCTTGAGGGGGGAGAGAAGGAACTCCCTGTGTTGAGGGTGACCCTCAATAAACCGTTACGCTTCATAGCTGAGAAATAATGACCTGATTTCTGTAGATGGTTTGCACCTTTCCAGGGAGCTCCCGGATGTGTCAGGATGGGGGAGAGAATTGAGATGGGCCCCACTGTGGGCTATTGGACATTGAAAACCAGCCAGCCGATGATTTGCATAGGGAATCAAGATGTATGCCTACTGTGCATGTCAATGTGCATATGTATAAAATGCATCCAATTCACAAAAGTTAAAAAAAAAACTCAAACACTTGAATCTGACTCAAAATGCTCAGCTCCACTAAATCTGAAGACTCGTCTTCTAGCCTCTCCCGCCACCAGGTGCACCCCAATCCCGCTTTCACCGTTCACAAGTCACAGGTGATGTGGTATTAAAAATAAGTGGATGCCACGTAAACAGTCATGCTCTTCCCCGATTAAATGCACGGAACTCACCATGAGACCAGAGCGGGGATGCGGGTATATCCCAGGTGGTGCTGAAGCAGGGTCGACGCAGTAACTCATCATGGCGGTAGGACCTGTGCCATAAGCGATAATCATTTAGGGACATAGTTAACAAGCAGTGTAAACAGAGCAACATAAATTACACAACTACACAAGGCACAGTGGACGAAACAAATGAATAAGAACTCTACAGCCTGAACCAGGGACTGGGGGGTGAATATTAATGGACAAGTTGATTGCAAGCTAAGTCCCCTTCTGTAGCAATGAGAGAGCAAATTATGGTTAGGACATTCATGAAATACCAATAATACAAAGTGCAGTAGTGGAGTTAGTAGCAGTGTTCTTATTTGGATATATTGTACTATCAGTGTAATATTTGTAACAATAATAATGATTAAAACACAATAATATTGACCTATCTACTGTATATCACACAATGCAAAAACACAACGTTCGATTGGCACTCAAATAATAATACATATATTTATTGCCAACTATAAGGGCCTCATTTCATCAAACATGGAACAGATAAAAGGCTGTCGTGGTCCTGGCATGATTTAAACACGTGAACGTTGGTTGGATGCAGTTGTTAATGCGTAACACAGTGTTCTATCTTCCAAAGGCAAACGCGTTCCACACACTGCTGCCACCCTGAAGCAGTGGTTAAGGAGACCATGGTCCCCTAGTCGATTAATTCAATTATATTGAACTTCAACCAAAATAGTGCAGGGCGCTCTGAAGCTCAGCTCTTTCCCAGTGTCACGCGCGGGATTTAGTGCCAATCCATAGTGAGCAGCAAATTGATCCGCTTTCAAACTCTTAACAAACGCACGCATGCCCACGTGCCAGCAACTACCAGCCCCTACCTCTTCTGGCATCGGCCAAGACCAGTTGGTTGGCAAAATGTCCACATCATGCCTTGCTGCTAGTTAGTTTGTTTAAGGCTGAATCGCGCCAAGAGCTGCCACAGCTTGCACAGGTCGTGCTGGACAAGGCCCAGTTACAACAGGAATGAATAGTGCAAAGAGGTGCCATAACCTGCAGAAGGCGTGCTGGACAAGGCCCTGTTACATTAGGGTTCGATAGTGCCAGGAGGTGCCATAACTTGCAGATGTTGTGCAGGACAAGGCCCAGTTACAATAGGAATGAATAGTGCCAAGAGGTGCCATAACCTGCAGAAGGCGTGCTGGACAAGGCCCAGTTACATTAGGGTTTGATAGTGCCAAGAGGTGCCATAACTTGCAGAAGTCGCGCTGGATAAGTCCCAGTTACATGAGGGTTCGATAGTGCCAAGAGGTGCCGTAGCTTGCAGAAGTCGTGCTGGACAAGGTCCAGTTACATTAGGGTTCGATAGCGCCAAGAGGTGCCATAACTTGCAGATGTCGTGCAGGACAAGGCCCAGTTACATAAGGAATGAATAGTGGCAAGAGGTGCCATAACTTGCAGATGTCGTGCAGGACAAGGCCCAGTTACATTAGGGTTCGATAGTGCCAAGAGGTGCCATAACTTGCAGAGGTCGTGCTGGACAAGGCCCAGTTACATTAGGGTTCGACAGTGCCAAGAGGTGCATAACTTGCAGAAGTCGTGCTGGACAAGGTCCAGTTACATAAGAAATAAATAGTGGCAAGAGGTGTCATAACTTGCAGATGTCGTGCAGGACAAGGCCCAGGTACATTAGGGTGGGATAGCGCCAGGAGGTGCCATAGCTTGCAGAAGTCGTGCTGGACAAGGCAAGTTACACAAGGGTTTGATAGCGCCAAAAGGTGCCACAGCTTGCAGAAGTCGTGCTGGTCAAGGCCCAGTTACATCAGGGTGGGATAGCGCCAGGAGGTGCCTTAGCTTGCAGAAGTCGTGCTGGACACGGCCCAGTCACATTACAGACGAAGATCTGAATGGTAGTTGTGTTTGTGGCTCCCTCCCGGAAGGATGGAAGCACACTTTAGCGTTGTTGGCGTGTTTGTGGCTAGGCCTATGCCCGGTGTTTGAGGGTCACATACCTGTACGCGACCTATACTGGGCTGCTAGATTTGTTTCTCCAAGTGGCTGGTGGAGCCTTACACGCCACAGATACATGAATGAATGAATACATGCATATTGGAGGTATAACAGGATAGCACAGCCTGTTCCGCTTCAACAGGATGTGTGAATTGGTGTCTTTGCCCAAGGGTGGTCATGTCTGTTGTTCACTGGAAGGTGTAAAGGTCCCAGCAGCAGTCAATGATTGGTACACACTAGTGGGTATAATAGGGGTCGTTCTGTAAAGCGCTCAGGGCTCATAGACCGGAAGGTCGTTTGTCCAGGGTTCAATGCATTGCCAGTGTACAGCCAAATGCCCCCAAAATTGGACAGGGTTTGAGCGTCGGAATGCCCTTGGTTGGCGGTGCTTGGCTAGGACCATAGGAATGCCACCTGGTGGGTGGTATTCCCGGAAGCCTGAAGATTGAGTCTTTCCTCTGGTCTTGCCCACCAACCTGAGGTCATGAAGTGTGAGTGGGCCACTAGGTGGGGGGGAGGGTACTGCCCGCCCAAATTGCCCTGATGCCCAGGAATTATGTTATTGTGGAGCACCATGTGGTCTGGCTCCATGCTACTCAGAAAGTGGGGGAGAAGATAAGGAGAGATGTCCATCTGTCTATTAATAGAACGCGTTGCATTATATCTGCCCACCCTTACACTGTATATTTACCCACAACCTCTTCGCCTTCATTGATGTTTCCAGGTTTGGATTTACAGCACATGTTTCCATGGGAACTTGCACCAGAGTTTGCTAAGCAGCGTTCTAATGGCCCATGTAAACCCCATCCATTTCTCGGCCTCCTTCACCTTGCAGTATGTGTACTCGCCCTCTCGAAGGGGCATCATTAATAATCACATTATTCAAGGGGCTGGTTCTCACGACCAGGAGCATAAATCATCACTCTGCCTGCAGATTAAAGGGCATATTTCTCTGCTTCACTCGCCATCCAGTCTCTTGACCCAAGAACTGATGGTGACAAAGCTCTTTCATGGTTACATGGAAACCAATCATTTATTCTCTTGTAAATGATGGAGAATTGGATCTGTATGTCCAATTACCTGGTACCTTGCCTGTACCACCTCTTGCAGATGATCGGCAAATTTCTTTCCCCTTCCATCCATCACCCCACCCGTCTCCACTTGCATAATCACCGGTCTCAAAGCACTCACAGAATGAGGAACCTTGTACTGCTTCACGTTCAACTCCTCCAAGACGGAACTCATGCCTCTCCTAGCCTGAAATGCGAAGCCCCCTCTCCCCTAGCCCATTGCCTTCCCTGCTGATCTACTCACTCCATCTCCCAAGGCTCGCAACCTCAGAGTCCGTGTTGACAGCAGCGGTTCATCATGGCCAACATTACAGCCGCCAGGACCAACCGACTTTAGGAACAATGTGCCTTCACCTCATTCACCACTCCGCTCAAACCCTCAAACCCACCCTCATACTCAGCAAATTGGACTACTGCTCACGCCTGCTCCTGGCTCTACCCCTCTACCCTCAGTCTCACCCAAATAAAGTTAACAAAAATTCACAGACCGCGCCCTCTACAGCCTACGAGATCCTCTTCCACTATGGCCCCACACCACCTTGCGGCATGGTGAACCCGACCAACCTGCTCCCTCTCCAAATTCCCTTTCCCCCATTTAGACAGCCATTCATGGTCTTGCCAACGTGTACCCTGCTAACTGCATCTCTCCCTACCCACTTGCTCGAAAACATTATAACACTCTATTCTCCGCAACCTTTATGCCCCTCGACCCTACAGTGCTTTCTCCCGCGTTTGCTCATTATCACTACATGCCCCGCTCTGCTGGAATACCCGCAACACGGATTTCCATGCCAGCCCTTAAGTGGAGATCTTCAAGACGAGACTTGAACTCACCCTGTAACCTGGGAAGGAACCCCACTGCCCTGCCAACATGGACCGGCGACTGCCATCTGCAACCCCCCCCTCTTCAAACATGCTACGACTCTACATTTGGTTGCAATAAGCGTGTCCAGCTCCTGTTCCTTCCTGGATGGCCTATCCTCGTTTTCTGTCCCTGGTCTATATGTCATACTTTCCCAGCCCAACAGCCCACAACTCACTCAATCCCTTTGTTAACACACCCCCCTGGGACTATCTCTGGGATACTCGTTAAACAATATATAGAAAACACAAGTATGTAGGTAATGGGATTTATAAAGTACAGAGCTAGTTGGTCGCAGGGGGTCACTTTACATAGCGGGCACACCCATGTACAAGTATGGTGCAGCGGTTGTAAAGGAGCTGGCATGGGTAGGGGGAACAAGAGAGGGAACATTCTAGAGAGGGAGAAGTAGGGGTTCACGGTAGGGATTAACAATTACCAGTGGCCGACTGGCCTACAGGGAAGTCTGGAGATTTCCCAGGTGGCATCTTTACTGAGAGCACTCAGAATGTTTCATATTGCTGCATGGTACACACACAACTAGCATGCTGTGTTTGCTTGCATGCTGTGATGTGGGACCACTTTGTGGGGGTCCAAAGCCTCTTTTGGTTCCCAGTCGACTCCGATCAATTAGCAAGATATTGTTTGAGAGCAGGGTCTTCGAGTCCCCTCTGAAGGGTCGGATGGAGGGGCCAGTATCATCTTCATTAGGCCTAGCAGCACAAGGCTCCTTTCCTAGTTTTTCCCCCCTTGTTCAATTCTTATATTTCCAATTTGACAATGTTGTGGTTTTGTTGGAGTGTTTTTCTCTGGAGGCAGTTCAATTCTTGAGCAGTTAAAGTGATGTTTTGGTTGTTAATGCTTTGTAGGTCTTTCTGGTTCTGTTTAACATTAGTTGTGCTTGACGAGGTAGCCAGCGACGCTTGTTGAGGATAGTCACATTTTCTCAATCCTGTGAAGAGGTGTTCTGCAGGCCACAATTTCTTAAAAGCTGATTCTAACATGCGTCACACTAGGCCACTGAAGTCGGGGTGGAATCTGAACTGTGAAAGCCCCAATCTGGTCAGAATCCAAAATGGCCAAGCTGGAGAAAATCAAAATAGACGACAGTACAGACCGCCAACCTACGAAAGAGGAAAACTGGAAGAGGGTCATATTGCGTAATAAACAAACGTAAACTTTACAGGAAATATGCATGCAGCTGAATAGATCTTCATACTAAAGAAAAAATATCATACATGTGGTTTTCCTCTTCGGCATTCCAGAAATACAGGATTGGGTAGGGAAGCGCTCCCCTGGATTTCTGAAGGAGTCACCCCTGCCACCTGGGTATCTTCCAGAGGCATTCAGGCACTGTGTGACTGATGAATCCTGCAGAATCCTCACAGATCCTCAGCCTAAATTCGCCTCCCAGGTGCCAGGGGAACGCACCCGCTATCTGACCCTAACCCTGGGATTGGTAGAAGCCGGATGGATCACCTGGGAGGAGAGGGCCCCTAGTGGAGTGGGAGAGCTACCCTAGGAGAGACGCAGTGTTCGTCTTCTTCAGAGGGTGAGGTATCCATAATGCCAGCATACATAATGGGGTGGTGTCACAGTAAGGCTCCCCTTCCAAAAAGGTAGCCAAAATGTTAGTAATAAAAATCCTCATGGTCAGCATAAGAATAGAACATGTAAGGACCAAAACATCATTACCATTACTTCTTATAACTGCGATTGCTCGTTAGGTGTAAGCTGTGAAATTAAGAACCAACCATTGATGTCTTTAAAAGCCTTATCTAGAGGTATGTTTTATAAACAGACTGAGTTAGGTGATATTAAAAAGATGAATAAGAACATTGGGACTTCAATCCCATAATACTATAAGTACTGGGACGAGGACGAGAGGCTCAGAGGCACAGAACTGCAGTGTGCAGTCTAGTGTTCCTGACAATCTACAGTGGGAATTTTGATTATTTAAATCCCCCCTCAGGTGAATGGTTGCAGTAGTAGGAGGAGAAGTTATCAGTGGCTGTGTATGCAGCAGGGGCAGAGAAATGAGGATCCTGGGCCCGCCACTGTGTCTATGAAGGTTGATGGTGCTGAGAGAGTCATAAGAAGGAGATGCACGTACTGCAGAGGTCACAGAGAGGGAAGTGGTGCTGTGGCAGAATACCCCGTCGGAGAGAAGAGCTCTACACACCTAGTGCCTGGCCCTGGTAGCTGGCGACCACTGGGGGACGAGTGAAGCAACGTGGGCTGCGGTTGGCGAAGACACGAGTCATGGGACTGCAACCGAGCCGTCAGAGGCTCTGAATCAAATGGGCAAAGAAGTGTAAACACTAGCGGAATAGGCGGACGTGCAGGGAGAGACTGGTGAGTTGGCCTTTGATGGGTGTGTTTCGTAGTTAACCGCTGGCAGCTTATACATCTTTTGCATAGCAAAATAACGAAAAAAGTGTTTTTGGCCCAATACTCATGTTGAGAGGAAACAAGAAGAGAATGTTTATAACTATCACTGTCCAAGAAAAGAGAGGATGATATTTAAGAAAGGCTGTAACTACCATTACCCAAGAAAAGAGGGGGCAGTATTGAACCCAAAGTGAGTGACACCATTGGCTAAGTAAAGAGGGGGCAATAATACAATAAAACTGTGACCAGCATTGCCTAAGCCAAAGGCCATTGGAAGACAAGGAAAAACAGCTTTTCTTGGAGAGAGAAAGTGGAATAAAAGACATTACCAACAATGACCTGATGTGATAATGGAAACTTGTGGAGAGTGTTAACGGTGGAATAGGAACACAACCTACATTGCATGCGGCCAAATCAGTGAAGTAAACATCATCAATGGGTGTTGTATCCTTATGAAAGAAGTTGTGAATCTTACTTTTGTCGAAAGTGAAAGACTTTACTGATTGTTAGGCAGAAACCTGTGCAGTTCCCTCTGGGACCACTGCAAAAGATTTAAGACTACAGGTGTTTGGCAGTAATCCCACTTGGTAGCAGTCTGTACCGCACAGATTCACTTGGTAGCTGTGGCTGAGCAGTCAGACTTCTCTCAAGATAAGTTAGGCAGTATACAGAGTATTCACAATAGGTCACAAGAACACAGTAGAACAAGCAAACACTGACCAGAGCTTGATGTAAAAGAGGCATAATTATTTATTTAAAAACACATCTAATAAAACACACTGGCACTAATAACAAGCAGTTCAAAAACACGGTCACTAAAAGATATACACTCCCTTCAACGATTAGTTAGACAAGTCTTAAGTAAAGCAACACTTATTTTCAGACAGCGGTGAGCGCTTAACGAAGATGGCACTCTAATCAATCGGTTTAAAAGGGAAAGAAAGGCAGAGCAAAGATAGAAACAGATCCCAACACTTTCATAAGAACACAGTAGGAGAAGAAGGCAGGTTAAAACCGTAAAGTCAAAGTTAACAAGGCCGGACCCACTTTAAGAGGCTCCGGTCGAAATGTGTCCAAGGTCACACGGTTCGAAGTGCCCAAAAGTCTCAAAATAAGTTCAGAAAGAGTTGGACCAAAAAGAAAGGGACCAGTTAGATGGTCAAGGCGGCCAGCCCAGTCCAGAAGGTTAAGGGATTATTATTACCTTGTAGCAATCTTTAGAAAGGGAGGCCTGGTGGACACGGTACCTTAAAATGGTGAGAATACTCCAGCGGGGGCAGTTGTTCCTGGCAGCGGGTGGAAGTCAGTGCTTCGTCCGGGGGAAGAGAGGATCTCGTCGGGGAGGAAAGCAGGAGTCCGTTGCACTGCCAGGGAAGAAACCAGCCACGGAGTTCTCAATTAAAAGGAGCGGTCCTTTTATTTGTGGTCCAGTGGTAAGTGGCTATCCGGTTGCCGGGGTGGTTGGCACGGGCAATTCGACCACAAGACGTCCTGGGATGCGAGAAAAAGAAGGTAAACTGGTTGTGCCACCATTCAGGGGAAGAAGACTCTCCAGCCGGGAGATCTTCTCTGTCGTTGGGAAGTGGTGAGTCGGTTCAGCAGGGCTCCACCGGTGGTGTCGTCGTACCAGGTTGGCTCAGCTTTTCCCTCGTCAGATTTTCAGGTCCTGTGGCGACTTCTGAAGTTCCAGTCCCAAAAGCCCTGCTTTTATGCAGCACACCCCCATTCACTCAGCCTAGCTGTCAATCAAACATGCTAAGTGGTGAGCCGGCCGGCTCACCACTTGGGCCAATCACACCAGAGTGCGACTTGAGTTACCAAGGTAACTCAGTCCAGGGTGCCTAAACCCCCTCCCACACCCCCTGTGGTACCCAGACAGAGTGGCACCACTTTTGGAGGCTTCTGTGGAGAAGCCTGCCAAAAAGTGGAACAAAGGGCTCGACCTTTGGTTTGGAGTTACAGAGGCGAACATAAACGCCATTTTAAAACCGAGTTCTGGCAGAAAATACCAACCGGTGAATTAATATTAAATAAATAAACCGGCGGTATGTTCGAGGCTATAAAAATGAAATAATTAAAGTTGGTAGCCTCGAACAATGGGAAAATCCCATAGAGATATATTTGCGTTTGAATATAAAAAGTAGTATCCACTGCCACCAGCCAAAACTCGATCAGGGGGGACGGAGACATGCCCCCTCGAACAACAGACCCCGGGGCAATCGAATTGCCCTGACCAGTACATCCACAATATGATGGTTTGTACAGGTTTCTGTTCATAATTTGGGACTAGCAAAGCCAATGGTGACTTTACATGCCCTGGGAGACAGTAGTCAGTCCCAGGGTATGGAGTCTATGTTGGGGGGTCACTATGACACCCCTGTGTTACTGCACGGCGGGTGCTGTGTAACACACATAAGAAAAACATGTGAGACCCTATGGAGTAAAAGACCCCATGAAACACATTAACATTCAAAGGGACACCATAAATCATGTCCAAGAGTGAGAGAAAAAGAGTCTCACTCTTGGCAGGAGAAAAAAAACAAACTCCAGAAATCCAGCAAAGCTGCTGGGGGACTCACTGGGTTAGGAAATTCAGCCTAAACAGAGAATTCTCTCTAACACTGATGTTTGAGGTAACCCACACCACAGAGTACTTGTAGTAGTGTGAGGAGATGTATCCTGGCAGTCGAGTACAGCAGGAAAGGGATTGTTAATGGTAGTCCTGGCAGGTTAGTGAACCAGGAAGAAGACATTTTAGTACTGCTTTGTGGTCAAAGTTTGTGCCTGAGAGAAAGTGGCAAGAACACTAATGTGTTTAATGAACTGTGGCAAAACCATCCTGACGGAAACATTGCTGCACATAAAGAAATGTGCGGTAGTTTCTTCCTCAGAGAAGGGAAGTCATGTATTCACTGGAACTCTGAAGACACAGACTTTTGGTTTGACAAACAAAAGCCTGTGGGAACTTTATGTTGAAGAGTGTTGAAATGTGTTTAATTATAAGACAGTCACACCGCCAAGTGAAACCCTCCAGAAGTAAAGGAACGTTGTGTTGAAAGCAGAACTTGGCTACTGGGAGGAACCTTTTTGTTTTACCTTTTGAAGAATAACCTGATTATTGGATGAACTTTATCCATTGGAACTTTTAATTGGAACTTCTATCTTAATCTCAGGGAAGGGGATCCGACCCTAGTTACAAGAGTATTTGGTTCTAATTATAATTTTGTTGAGTTTGAACAGCCATATAAACACCTATATGTGTTTGTTATATGTATGTGTGTGAGGGACAGATACCTGTTCATATTCGAGTGTTTTCTTTTAGTACTTAGTTATATAGCCAGGGAAACCAGCGAAGCATTGATCACACCCTTACAAGTTAATGAAATGGCTTCTTGGGTAGAATCTCTATCAAGTTGTCCGCCTCGCCTTTCTGGCCCCTCACAGTGACCCTCTGCGCATTCAACAGGGCAACAATTATTGACAACTTAAGGACTTTTGAAAGAAGTTCCCCCTTCCCGCTCATAAGTGTTAAACTCTAGGACTTAATCGCCCTCAATAGCACACTGCACATGATTCAAAGAAATGTTTTGAGGTGGAAGGAGGGATCCTTGCGGGGCGAGAAGCACAGAGCCGGAAGTGCAATTCCACACTAGTGCAGAGTGTGAAAGCTCTCTGGAAAGCACATGTAGAAACCAATTACAGCTCATTTTTCACAAACTCTAGCGATTCCGGCTCTAACCAACAAAATGGGGGACTATTATCCCAGAACACCCATTACAACTTTCCAAGTACACAACCTACATTAATGTACATGTACAGTTCGCCCCATTTCACCCTCGGCCTCCCACACAATGATGTGCAGAAAGCCACAATGTGACCGTCCTTCGTGTGACATTCGCTTAACAAGCAATGGTGACAGATCAAAGCAATTGGAGATGTCCAACACTCAAAATCCCCCAAGGACCAGCACAGCTTGAAGACCCATCCGTTGGCCCAAATCGCCCACACAAACCACCAGAGAAGACCTCAAGAGATCCTGTAAATACAGCCCAATCCCACGGACCCCAAACCACAATTTCCCACCACTCTGAAGTCTCTCAAAACGTTCAGCCGCTGCCTCGTCCCGAGCAAAGCAAAAGACTGGACCCTGGCCCTTCGTGCGTCTAGCCACACACTGCAGGCCCCTGCACCGCCCAGGCAGCTCGAAGCCATTCTCCAACCCACCCTCTCTTGCATGAACCCCATCCCATCTGCCGAGGGGGCATATGCTATCCAGATGTTTGGGACTGCAACTCCCAATAGCTATAACCATCAGGGCTAATGGGAGGGATCATGGGAGTCGTAGTCCAAAACATCTGGAGAGCCATGTAACGGAGACCCCAATACACCACACAAAAACAGCAGTCCATTTTTTTTCTCATTAAGGCACACAAAACCTACATTTTCGCAAAGTACCAAGTGATTTTTTATTTTTATTTTAATGTTCGCGTATTACGGCGTGAGCACAATGTGCATCGGCTCTTTCCATGCATAGGACCTCCATGCGTGATGCATCTATTCTTCATGCATGTGTGCGCGTGTGCGCTTTAAAGGACGCCACCGACGTGTCCATGGAACGCCCTACCCGGAAGCGTCTGGCACTGGCAGGGCAGCGGCCCTGCTGGTGACGGGGCATCCTTCCTGGCGTATTTCAATCAACTGCTCACTGAGACGGCTTCGTGACAACTCGGCGTCCTGTGCCCCCAGAGAAGGGGGTGGGGGCATCTGCTCGGATGTCCAGGTCACTGCCGGGTCCCATGTTTTAGCGATATTGTTGGGAAGGTTTGGGAAGTGGGGGTCTTCACTGCCACTGTCCTTTGCATTGTTCTGCTGGAGTCCGGCGTCCTGTGATTTTGCACACGGGTAAGCAAGACGTGCACAGCAGTGCTACCAACAGTGTTTTAAGTACAAGAACTATAAGGACTTAGAGACATATAACTCACTTACCCAAAAGCTCAAATTTCTGAACACTTAACTCAAAAATCCACACAACCACCCTTTCGCACAGCAAACTGCACGCACTTCACCACACCGCAAAAACAAACACATAACTTGCACCAACAGCACACGAGGACTCACATCGATCCGATATTCACACCCAAGCTCAGCACACAGTGAAAACCGAACTGGAGCTGCCAACAGGACACCACCTTCTCACTTTCCTACCCCTTCTTCACCAGATTAACGCCCCCCCACCCCCCACCCCCCACACCCCTGCCTTCTTGTTTGCAGATCAGCATGAGCGCTGGGGACCAATTCAGTTGGTGATGCGCTACAAATACCTTTAACATTAACAAGTGACAAGGGAAATGACCCGTGGCTCATCAAGGGGCGTGGCTACCAACACAGGGCTCATCTAGGGGGCGTGACCTACCGTTAGGCCATGCTCTCTTGACAGGCCCCGGTTTAATGGGCTACAGGCAGCCCTTTGCAGAGATCAGTACCCTCTCCCCCTGGGGGAGTCCAATTAAGGATGTCTGGCAGGGGACAGTGCCACATGTTTTCAGCCTTAATGGTGGCGCTGCCCTTCGCCAGTCATTCCTTTAGTTAAAGGATACCTGGCGAGAGGCAGCATCACCATTAAGGCAGAAAGGGTGAGGATGCGGTAAGCCGAGGCATTTTTTCCTAAAGCCTGAAGCTCCTGCGAATGAGCGGGAGCTTCAAGCTTTAGAAAAAAAGGTCTCTGCTTCCTGTGGCCTCACCCTTTCTTCAATAATGGTGGCACTGTCCCACAGGCATCTCTCAGTTAAAGGGATGTCTCGCAGGTGCTGGTGCCACCATTACGTAGAAAAAGCCTTTTTTTGTAAAGCCTGAAGCTTCAGCCTTTAGAAAAAAAAGGCCACAGTATGGCCCCCGTCTCAGAGCCATATTTCTGAGCCTGCCGGGGCTCTGTCCTGGATACCCCCAGCCCACTTAAAGCCCTGGCTACCGAGCAGTTTCATAATATGCACAACCTTCCAAGAATAAAAATATATACCTTCTTATATATGTATGCAATAACTGGTTAACTTCATTCCAATGGAGCGCTGGCTCAGAATGGTTCTGTATTATGAAGGTGAATTGGGTAAAATGTTGCTGGTCAGCCTGCTAAAGGGCTAGAGGAACTTCTGCTTTCCAGACCGCAGAGTGGTATTTTAGAAGAAAGAGGAGGCATCAATGCTCACTTCCGTTCACTTGTGCTTAACTGTCAATTCTAACTACCCCCACCCCCAATATACATACATTGAATTGAGAAGCTGCCAGTGGATTGAACGGAAAACCAGAGCGCCATACAAAAGGGATAGCATATTCGAGATATTAAGAGCACAGAACTCTCTCCAATCACAGTGCTGTTTCAATTCTCGGAAATGGACTGGATAATAATGCCACGCTCCCCGACCAATCACGGGGCCAAAAGGTTCAGGCACTGTGATTGGCTGGAATGCCTGTTGATCTAACAGTTCCATTCCACATCCAATATTTGTCAAGCCACAGGACAGAGCAAAGTATGCAAAATACTGTGGATCTCATCAAGACTTGGGCGGTATCCCCACTGAGATACCGCCCAACTTTATTTGAGTTACTGTCACCTGCCCAGTGGAATTACCACTGGATCACAGGTTGGGCAGTAAATGTTATTCCCCATTCCCCATTGCGTCCATTGGACCCAATGGGGAATATTCGGCACAATTACCGCTGGCGGTATTACTGCGCAGTCATTGCGCCTACAATCAGCATTTTTCAGGTGTTTTTACCCCCAGCTCTGAGCTTGGGGTAAACACTGTATACTAATGATTGGGGCAGACCCTTAAATGCAGCAGTAACTCAGTCACCACCGCATTTAAGGGCTACCGTTCAACTCGTGAGGAGTCCCAGTGTATTTGTGTCTAGTGGTCATGGAATAATTCACATGGATTCTATGCCATTACGCCAGGGAATCAATGTTCCGCTAACTAGATGAGGAGGGGGAATTGGTGCAAGGGAGAGGGGTGTACGAACTGGTAACGGTCCACCAGCACAAGGGAACAGCCCAACTGAAATAAGCACTATTAGTAATTCCTCCAGGTGTTTATTGACACTAGCCCACTGGCAAAATGTCCGAAGAGCTAATGATTGTGATTTAAGGGTTTTGTTTGGTACACATCTCCGCAGGAGTAGCACAAACCTGCTTACCCAAGAAAAGCTACAAAACAAGATGGCCGCCATGAAAACAGTGAAGAGCTCCTTTTCTCTTTCCATGGTGGACAGTAGTAGTTTAGGTTTTGCTTAAGGACTATGCATGAATGTATTCCCAAAAATACTCGAACGAATAAACAATGCATTACCCACAGGAAAGAAAAGAACTTTCTGACTGTTACAGTTTTAAGTGGAGGTCTCTCCAAGTGACTGCATGAATCACACCTGGGCGCCATGTTTCCCACTGAACGGTTTGTCTTCAGGCAGAATTGCAATGGCCTCGGATCTGTGAAGACAGGACGTGATTTGACCACTTGCTGTTCTTGGCGCAGCTGTGGCTGGCCCTAGAGTTCATTAACCCCTGCCGTGCATTTCACAGTTATGGGAACCCACTGGAGTGGTGCAGCTTATTCTGCAGGGAAGAAGTTTAGCCAGCACACATGAACCCGCAAAGCGCCCGTCCGGAGCTCTTTTCTTTGAAAGGCGCATGTATGTGAGGGGCGTCACGGGAGTGGTCGCCCTGACATCTGCAGAGCTGCAGGCTGCAGACCCCTGGTTTCAATGATATCTGAATAATAAAAGCAGAAGTACTTTGGGGAAGGTAAATTGGGAGTTTTCTGGCTCGGACTTGATGGTTCGTCGCTCCAACGTAGGCACATGTGGGGGGGGGGTGTCACGTTCTTCGCTACAGCCATCAAACAACAAAACTCTGCACCACCACAACCAATTTACATACCCCTGTGCCACCCGAGCCAACACTAAGGGGGAGCAAGGCTACCTTTGGACACAATGGGCCTGATTCACAGAATGTTTTCATATGGGATTGTGCCATTATAAAGTGCTTTTCTGAATCAGGCCCAATGCCTCTATGCGCTCGACAGAGAGCAGCTAGAGACGGCCCAGCACACGGTACCCCTATGCCAGGACAGCAGCCAAACTATCCTCTATCCACTAACCCACCTCTCTTCCTCATCTGCAGGGGGAGGGCGCCCGGAGACCGTGCAAAGTACGTCATGGCGCGGAATACTCCCCCTCGCATCACATGAGAGCTTGCCTGGAGAGCGCTCTCCATTTTGCAGAGTATACTAATGATTGTGGGGTGCGCATGTGTCATTCCAGAACTCACAGGAATGCGATACGCAGGCATCAGAGCAGACCAGCGCTGGTCATTGGGTCGGCTCTCGCCGGATCCGAGATCCGGCACCAGATGTGTAGCCGGATCTCGGGATCCGGCCAGAGTCAGCCCCCAAACCCATGCTCTGCGCTGGGTTAATAAAAAAAAAAAAGAGAGTGCGCCCTCGACGGCGGAGTGCGGAGCAGCTCCTTGCCGAGCCCGCGATCTAATCTGCCCTGTACTCTGTGTGCACTGTGCCCTTCTTGCACAGGGTAGATTAGATCTCTGAGCCCCCACCTTGGTGGGCTCGGAGTCTAATCTGCCCCACGGTGCAAGCGGACTGTGCACAATGCACAGAGCATTTCTGTTATTTTGTACTCTCTGCTCGGGTGCTTTCATTTTCATTGTGCACCCGTTTCCTTTGTCTCTCTGGTGCTTATTCTTAGTTGGTTATACTTAAGAACAAACACCAGAGAGACCCACAGAGCCGGCACACATTCTAATCTGACCTCTATAAAATGCAGCACATCAGATACGTTATATATCATGTGATGTGCTGCATTTTTTAGAGGCCAGATTTTAATGTGTGCTGACTCTGGTGACCCTGTGCATTTTGTCTTGTTTAGGTTCGTGCACGGAGTTAAATTGTGGTTTGTGAGTGATGCTGTGGGCAAATGTTATGCGTCTGCATACTGGCTGCCAGGGTTGGACTGGGGCATAAACTGGTCTCGGCTCCAATGCAAAAGTGGTGCCCACTTGCACATGGCCATCCATTCCCTTTGTGCCAGAATATTTGATATTGTTGTTTTAATCTATTATTTTAGACATTTCCTTTGATCGAGGTCAACTGCCAGCTCTGCCCCCTCTAAGCCCCGCCTCCTCGGACACCGCCCCCCCCCCCTCCCCTCCCCTTGTGGGATCCCCCACCAACTATTTTCCATTTCCACCACTGGAGCAGACAACAAGGACAAGAGTTGGAAATATGTTAGCGAACTCTGTCACGTTGCATGTGACACAATGCATGCATGGGGGGGTGGGGGTATACAGTGGGAGGGGAGCTCGCACTAATAAAAGCCCTTGCCCAGAAGCGGCTTCGCAGCAGAATACTCCCGTACAACCCATTGGCGATTAATCGAACCCCATAATCGATGCACCAGGAGAACGGCAAAGCAGAGGAGAGTTCGCGCTTGAGTTCTCCTGTTGCTTATGTCAAAGGGAAGGGATGGGGACAGGGGAGAGGGGCTCCTGCATTTAGAGGGATCAAAAGGAATGCCAGAGTTGCTGACATATCATTATGGCTTCTTGGCGCTATACATGACAGGCACATGGTCGATGCATTGAGGGATGCGTCCCAATTCAAAAGCCTCGAGAAGAATGGATTTGGGAGTTTCTCTTACAAATAATTCGAGCCTGCGGTCAGCATAAGGAGCACAGCTGCCTGCTTGAGGTGCATTAACCCGCTGAGTATGGTAACACATGATATGAGCACGTAACCATTCAAGAGCGCCAAGACTTCATTACAGTGGCTGATAAAGGGACTTCCGCTTTGGAGTCGCCTCGCCTATGCATTCATCGCACTGATCGGAAGCTGCAATGGTCCCATTGCCAGCGCCTCGAAGGGACTGCAGCGCGATTGTGGCGCCTTGCAACACTTCCAATTAACATCAAAAGTACATCGCGCGCGGCTACCCAGAAACACGAAGGGTCAGAGGCAAGATGTCAAGCAGAATGCAATATATTTTCTAAATAAATAAACACTTTTCCCATTGACCATTGGACGGGCAGTATTAGTGTTTGCCTCGTTATAGAAAGCAATCGAACAGGTGTGTTTTTCATACAACATGGATGTCATTAGAGCATTTTAACAGTGTGATATTTACATAACCCCCACATGACAATTCTAAGTTACTTTGCGCAGTGCTTCGTAGCAGAGCGCCCTCATGTATGCCACGGAGACAGCGGCTCTCAAGGTGCCCCCGCCCCCCACATGTTGCCTGCTTCCTTTGAAGCACTGCCTTGTGTGCCCCATTTCTCTCTAGCTGTTTTTCTGCACTGCTTGCCAAGCCTGCAACTAACCAACCTTGAAAACGTGTGAGATAGCTCCGTGGGTTGTACGCCTGCTACTGAGATCTGTTTGCGGGCCACTTCTAAGCTCCTCAGCCTTTCACCCTTCTAAGGTGGATACAATGAGTACAGTAGCGCCTGTTATGTACAGCGCATTGAAGCTGTACGGCTGCTGCAGTGTGTGCTAGATGCATAACGTTATAATGTATACTTCTAATGACTAGACTTGCTGCTCTTTGTGTGTTTCTGCCCACGGTGTTGTGGTCCGAGGGCTGCATATTATTAACCCATTAAAGAGAAAGGAGTCAGATGTAAAATATCCCCATCCAGGGCCCCATGGGGGTGTTGGGGAACAGGTATAAGTATAACGCATGCCAATGTGAAGAAAGGGGTCGAAGCCACAGGGCAGTGCAGTGTAGCGGGGGCGGGGATTGCGCAACCACGCGGAGGTGTGATAGCCGAGGCAGGGGGCGATGCGCACTCCGCCGCAGTCGGGAAAAGTTAGCGGCTAAAGCCGGCTTCCTGTGACCTACATTCCGCTGCGCTTCTTAGAAAGAGGCGCCGGTATGAATCACCCTGCAGCACGCCTTGAGAACACACCTCACGGGTAGTACAATATTCACAGGGGCAAAAAAATACATTGCAATACTTCCCCCCCCTCACCCCCGATGTCCTATGGTGACAGCAAGAACCGAACGCAGACCTGTGCAAGACCCCGTCAGGGTCCTCCGCCCGTCACCTCCAGTCCCCGCATTCATACATATAAGGATGCTCGTGGCCTTACTGTGATGCCGTCTGTGGTCGAGTGGCTCCCAAACCGTCCACGCTTCCCCCAGGCTTTGCACCGACTACCTGCAGGGATGTGCTCCCCTTCCGAACTATACAGGATGCCGCTACCGCACTGCGTCTAATAGAAGCGCAGCCAGAAAAAAAGGAAGGGGCAGTGGCACTGGGAGCCGCGAACTGCCCGAGTCTGGTGGAGAGCTGATGTGGCCCCCACGTGTCGCTCCTGAAACAGGGGGAGGCGTGGCACGGCACTACACAGACTCTGATCTCGACAATGGGGGAGTCATGGAGAGAGACGTGCGTGTGCAGAGCGCCGCGTGTGATCTCCGGCAACAAGGGCCTGTGGATGCCGACGTCTGGACTCTGAGGACCTTGCTCTGTTTCAGCTCCGATGTCTGAGGTTACAGATGCGCATGTGGACACCATTCCATGGCGTTATATATGTGTACGGGCAGTATATACATTCTGGATATTTGAGCTGTGTTTCTGGGTTTGCAGCATTTCAATACCTGGGAGCATGTGTGTGCGCGTATATGGTGGGCAGGCAGTATTTTGATTCTGATATCTGGCATTATATAATGCAGGAGCTATTTATGCAGACACCATCCATGCAGGGAATTCTTCTCACCCCCAATCAGAAGGGCCACACAAATACTCCTTTCCGGTGCAATCTGGTCCTGCTTGTGCCGCAGGGCCTCACCTCTGCACCACAGATAAGCCAGGAAGCAGCTGGGGGGCAGAAAGAATACACGTGTATTAAAGAATAGGACAATTCATGTTGGTACACAATCACAAGTCAGGCCCCCTCACTCCATGGCCCAAATGCTTTTCCTTCCAAGTAATTATTTTTTCCACAAATTGAAAACACTAGTTGGTTCAGTATTACACAGCTCACAAACTGTTTAGCCCCACAACATGTACAGTCACAAGATTTTGCGTGGGGTTCACTTTTAATAGCAGGTAGCACCTTGAAACATGACAAGATCATAAGCTCAACACCCTATGTGAGGTTAATTTAAATAAACGCTTTTCTATTGATATGATATGATACGATTGTTTATTTATATAGCGCCTATACACAATGTGTTTCACAGCGCTTCAAGGCAAGGGAGGTAGCAAGGGAACATACAATGACATTCTTACAGGCCATGAACAGTAAGGATGTGAAATTAACTATCGTACTTGGCCTGACGACATTTCAGTTAGTGCAAGAGCTAAGACATAGATAAGGAAGGGAGGGGGAGAGTGGGAAGGAAATGGAAACAGACAGGCGACTACCGTACTAGGCCTGACGACATTTCTGGTAGAGCCAGAGAAAAACACAAGGTGAGGGAGAGGGGTGCAGAAAGGGTGGCAAAAACAATTTCACACATGCAGCGCTCTGCCCTTTTAATCTCCATGTGCACTTGGAAAAGTTTGCAGTTTTTTTTTAACTTAATCACATGTAAAAAAAACATATTTTGACTGGTGCTGCGCTCTTAGCAATGCTGGCAGTCTTACCGCACAATAAGATTTTCGGAACAAACACGTTTTATTTATATTTGAAGCCATTTTCTTTCCCCACTATGCAAGGCAAGTTCTCCCTTCTCTCAGGAGCCACCTTCTCACTTCCAGTAGGAGGTGTGCCTTTAAATCCGCGACGCCACTCTGTTTCACTGTGGGAACATACTGTTCTGTCCCAGCACACAAAAGCCCAGGTACTCAACTGATCCTGTGAAACCCTCTGCTTTAAGGTAGGGTTCAGGGGAAAGGAAAGCAGTCGAGAATTTCGTTTTTAATGCACCCCACCCTTTAGGGAATTTTGGGGTTGGCAAACATAAATAAGAGTGCCCAATTACTTTAAACACTACATTTGTATCCACACGGGAAGCAATGCTATTAATTCAGAATTTCAACAAAATCACCCTATTTAATTCAGCTTTAGGGAAATTCATTAAATTATTTGATAAGAAAATGCTGGGGTTCACCTTGGGCTGCAACCCAATCAAAAATGAGAACACTCAAACAGATCCCCACAAGACTTGGTTTCATTGGGCACTGTTTACATATATAACATAGCCCTGTGCTTTTGTGCTCAGGGAAGTCCTCAAGGCTTCTGGATGCTCAGTGGAAACATCAGGACTTGGTTAGAGCCCTCTACGGGTTCAGTCAATAATGGCCCCCTGCACTAATGCTTTTATTTGCTTCTCCTTGTCTAAATCCCAGCTTCTGTCTCTGTGTCTGCTTAACTCCAAGTCCTGTCTCCCAGGCAATGTTATTTTTCCAGCAATTCTGCAGTAGTCCCACTGCAATGAAAATCAGGCGTTCCTCCCCATTCCCGTTGTGTCTCTGTTTGAATGTTTCAACACTCCCACGAAAATGTCTACACGACATTCATTTAGATTGGACAATTATTTTCCATTCCATTATTCAAAGCAGAACCTCTTTTCTTTCAATGCCCCCCCCCTAGTTTACCATGCTAAACCTTGGGAGGGGCAGGTCCTCCCACCTGAAGTTAACTTTTCTACACATTTCAATTTTGCACTTAAAACTACATGACAAAAATGTGTAATTTATAGTTCAGCATATATATATATATATATATATATATATATATATATATATATATATATATATCATTTAAAAAAGTTGTTAAACGGACGTTATGGTTAAGTTGCACTAATAAAAAGCTGTGAATTTCAATGAAAAGACTGTCTTAAAAGTTGTTTTTGGTTACAAGTAAAACCGAAACCCCTCAGAAATTCACAAATTATGGTAAGCTAAGCAGCCAGACCTAGCGCCACCACCGTGCACTGCTAAGACTAGCACCCAGTACATGAAAGATGACATCACAAATGTCATGGAGGATATCACTGATTACATCACATATTACAATAATGTTTATGAACAGTCCCAAAAAGGGGTAATGTTTATAATGTTGGTAACAAGATGTCAGGGGTGATTGAGAGATCTATCATAAACTACTTAGTGGCCGATTCATGGAACAAACGTGCGCCGAAAATCTTGGCGCAAGCAGGCGCAAGCGCAAAAAAACAGGCGCACGCGTGCGATTCATGGAAGTCCCTGCGCGTGTTTACCTCGGGATGTGCGCCAAACCCGTGCATGGCGCACAAGTCACTGCAACATCCCGAAAGGCGTGCGCGACGCGCACAGTGAAAGCGCTCAACCTCGGCGCATACACCAGAAAGTGGGCGGGACACAGGGCGTAACGCGCGGAATGGGGAACAACGCGCGAAAATAAGGGCGTAACTGGGGATGTACTGCAGGGAAGCAAACGGAACGCCCACACGCACTCGAACCACACGTATTCATGGAATCGAATAGGGCAAAGCCACGCATAGCCAAAGACACGCACAAGCCGAAACACGTCCGCCACACGAAGGCAGGCGGTAGAGTCCCTGTGCATTACAAAAGTGGCAACATACAGCAATTGGGCCTGTGCGAGCCGGGCACGTGTATTTCGGGGGTGCGCGGGAAGTTACACACGCGATTGAGCGGGTCACGTGTATTTCGGGGGTGCGCGGGAAGTTACACAAGCGATTGAGCGGGGTACGTGTATTTCGGGGGTGCGCGGGAAGTTACACACGTGATTGAGCGGGGTACGTGTATTTCGGGGGTGCGCGGGAAGTTACACACGCGATTGAGCGGGGTATGTGTATTTCGGGGGTGCGCGGGAAGTTACACACGCGATTGAGCGGGGTACGTGTATTTCGGGGGTGCGCGGGAAGTTACACACGCAATCTCATCAGGGTACGTGTATTTCAGGGTGCGGGGGAAGTATCAAACGCAACATCAGCAGGGTACGTGTATTCCAGGGGTGCGCGGGAAGTTCCACACGCAATTCCATCAGGGTACGTGTATTACAGGGGTGCGCGGGAAGTTCCACACGCAATCTCATCAGGGTACGTGTATTACAGGGGTGCGCGGGGAGAACCACACGTGAATTGCACGTGTGAGTCCTCCCAGGTGTTCCCTCTACACCCTCCACGGCCCCTGCAGGTGGCTCACACCACAGGGGCCTACCCTGCACATGTCCTGCAGGCACCCCATCCACCATGGCCATGCCCCCCAGCCAACCCACAAGTCAACTTGCACTACTGCCCACCAACGCATGTCCCCCTGCACCCCCAGCCACCAGGGGCACCCTCCACCAGGCCCCCACCCATGTCTCCCACCACCTCCCAGCAGTGCAGGGGCACCCTCCACCAGGCCCCCACCCATGTCCAACTCATGTTCCCCACCCCCCTACACCCCAGCACTGTGGGGCACCTGCCAGCAGGCCCCCACCCATGTCTCCCACCACCCACACCCCCCAGCAGTGCAGGGGCACCCACCACCAGGCCCCCACCCATGTCTCCCAGCACCCCCACCCCCCAGCCACCAGGGGCAGCCTCCACCAGGCCCCCACCCATGTCTCCCACCACCCCCACCCCCCAGCAGTGCAGGGGCACCCTCCACCAGGCCCCCACCCATGTCTCCCACCACCCCACCCCCCAGCAGTGCAGGGGCACCCTCCACCAGGCCCCCACCCATGTCTCCCACCACCCCTACCCCCCAGCACTGTGGGGCACCTGCCAGCAGGCCCCCACCCATGTCCAACTCATGTTCCCCACCCCCCAGCACTGTGGGGCACCTGCCAGCAGGCCCCCGCCCATGTCCAACTCATGTCATCACCCCCCCACCCCCCAGCACTGTGGGGCACGTGCCAGCAGGCCCCCACCCATGTCCAACTCATGTTCCCCACCACCCTCACCCCCCAGCACTGTGGGGCACCTGCCAGCAGGCCCCCACCCATGTGCAACTCATGTCTCCCACCACCCCCTGCCCCCAGCAGTGCGGGTCACCCTCCACCAGGCCCCCACCCATGTCTCCCACCACCCCACCCCCCAGCAGTGCAGGGGCACCCTCCACCAGGCCCCCACCCATGTCTCCCACCACCCCCAACCCCCAGCCACCAGGGGCAGCCTCCACCAGGCCCCCACCCATGTCTCCCACCACCCCCACCCCCCAGCCACCAGGGGCAGCCTCCACCAGGCCCCCACCCATGTCTCCCACCACCCCACCCCCCAGCACTGTGGGGCTCCTGCCAGCAGGCCCCCACCCATGTGCAACTCATGTTCCCCACCCCCCCCACCCCCTGCACTGTGGGGCACCTGCCAGCAGGCCCCCACCCATGTCCAACTCATGTCATCACCCCCCAGCACTGTGGAGCACCTGCCAGCAGGCCCCCACCCATGTCCAACTCATGTTCCCCACCACCCCCACCCCCCAGCACGGTGGGGCACCTGCCAGCAGGCCCCCACCCATGTGCAACTCATGTCTCCCACCACCCCCACCCCCCAGCAGTGCAGGAGCACCCACCACCAGGCCCCCACCCATGTCTCCCAACACCCCCACCCCCCAGCCACCAGGGGCGGCCTCCACCAGGCCCCCAACCATGTCTCCCACCACCCCCACCCCCCAGCAGTGCAGGGGCACCCTCCACCAGGCCCCCACCCATGTCTCCCACGACCCCCACCCCCCAGCCACCAGGGGCAGCCTCGACCAGGCCCCCACCCATGTCACCCACCACCCCCACCCCCCAGCAGTGCAGGGGCACCCTCCACCAGGCCCCCACCCATGTCTCCCACCACCCCCACCCCCCAGCAGTGCAGGGGCACCCTCCACCAGGCCCCCACCCATGTCTCCCACCACCCCCACCCCCCAGCAGTGCAGGGGCACCCTCCACCAGGCCCCCACCCATGTCTCCCACGACCCCCACCCCCCAGCCACCAGGGGCAGCCTCGACCGGGCCCCCACCCATGTCTCCCACCACCCCCACCCCCCAGCACTGTGGGGCACCTGCCAGCAGGCCCCCACCCATGTCCAACTCATGTTCCCCACCCCCCACCCCCCAACACTGTGGGGCACCTGCCAGCAGGCCCCCACTAATGTCCAACTCATGTACCCCTGCACCCCCACCCCCCAACACTGTGGGGCACCTGCCAGCAGGCCCCCACCCATGTCTCCCACCGCCCCCACCCCCCAGCAGTGTAGGGGCACACACCACCAGGCCCCCACCCATGTCTCCCACCCACCCACCCCCAGCACTGTGGGGCACCTGCCAGCAGGCCCCCACCCATGTCTCCCACCACCCCCACCCCCCAGCAGTGCAGGGGCACCCACCACCAGGCCCCCACCCATGTCTCCCAGCACCCCCACCCCCCAGCCACCAGGGGCAGCCTCCACCAGGCCCCCACCCATGTCTCCCACCACCCCCACCCCCCAGCAGTGCAGGGGCACCCTCCACCAGGCCCCCACCCATGTCTCCCACCCACCCACCCCCAGCACTGTGGGGCACCTGCCAGCAGGCCCCCACCCATGTCTCCCACCACCCCCACCCCCCAGCAGTGCAGGGGCACCCACCACCAGGCCCCCACCCATGTCTCCCAGCACCCCCACCCCCCAGCCACCAGCGGCAGCCTCCTCCAGGCCCCACCCATGTCTCCCAGCACCCCCACCCCCCAGCAGTGCAGGGGCACCCACCCATGTCTCCCAGCACCCCCACCCCCCAGCCACCAGGGGCAGCCTCCACCAGGCCCCCACCCATGTCTCCCACCACCCCCACCCCCCAGCAGTGCAGGGGCACCCTCCACCAGGCCCCCACCCATGTCTCACACCACCCCCACCCCCCAGCAGTGCAGGGGCACCCTCCACCAGGCCCCCACCCATGTGCAACTCATGTCTCCCACCCCTCCAACCCCCCAGCACTGTGGGGCACCTGCCAGCAGGCCCCCACCCATGTCCAATTCATGTTCCCCACCACCCCCACCTCCCAGCACTGTGGGACACCTGCCAGCAGGCCCCCACCCATGTCCAACTCATGTTCCCCAGCCAACTTGTCATCACAATCTAGATCCCTAGTCCCTATGGTCAGCCTCCAAATGCGAAACACCCACCCGAGTATTGCATCCACCCACTCATAATTGGCAATTACATGACAGAACACCAATTGCAAGTTGCGAAACAAACACATTTCCCTCACATACACCCAATGGGTGTTAGTGAATCTCAAAACCCATATCATGAAATGCATGAAACCAATGAGATGATACACCACATTGAAGTATGATAAAAAAATGTATTAAAGCAAACATAAATAGAATCAAAAATTAAGAAACATAAATGTGAATGTACAAAAATCAGAAGAAGCATGTCTGTGAAAAAAAGCAAAACCAAAAATCATATCCCAAAGTAATGGTGTCCAAAGTCACTGTCCACAAAACAAAATCCAATGGGAAATAAAAAAGAAAGCCATTGCTCCATGGTTAAATTGTGAAAGAAAAATACAATCCAACAGTGAACTATGTACATGGGAACAAGCCAGGGTCCATTATCCCAACAAAAGAAAGGAAACCTATCTAACTACACTAACTAATAAAATAAACTATATACAAAAATGTGGCCAATGTCCGAAAGGTCCAAATAAAATCCAAAAAAAATGAAACCTAACACTACCTACATAACTATGTACAAGGGCAGCGGGCTAGTTTGACGGCTCACTTGTGGATGTCCTGGGCCAGGGCATCATTGAACTCCTGCTCAATGTCCCGGAGGCGGTCCTCCTCCATGGCCCCGAGGGTCCGCAGGGCCGTCGACGTGTCCACCTCCAAACTCCTGCGGATTGCCTCGAGGCACTCGGCCCGCCTCAGGGCCCTCCGCATGGAGTTCTCCGCCCTGACCATTGTGAGCCGTGCCTCTTCCGCCCGCTGCCGCTCCGCATCTATGGCGTGGCCCAACCGCTGCCACACGGAAGACACTCTCTGTCCTGGGTCCTCCTGCCCTCCGGCCGATGCCTGCCCCTCCGATGTTGAAGGCCCCGAGCCTTCATGGCTCCCACCACGTTGCTGCTGCTGCTGTGCCTCTGCCCGTGCACTGCCTCCTGCTGCCTGCACATCCTCCGCCGGCTGGGGTGCAGTCGTTGATGTGGCCACCCCTGCTGGATGTCCGACTCCCGACTGTGGCAGGGATGCCGCCTCCAACAGCCTGGCCGCACCGTCAGAGGCAGCTCCACAGGGCACCCAGGTGACTGATGGGTGGGAAGATGGCACGGAGGACGACTGGCGCGTAGGGGGTCCAGTTGAGGAGGGGGTCGTAGCAAGCCCCATCATACGGAGGAATCCGGCCTGGGTGACCTGTCCCAGCAGGCTGACGTGGTCAACGAGCCATTCGAGATGACGTGCAGTCTCCTCATGAAAAGACTGCAGGTCACCTCGCATGGCCCGTTGACGCAACGCCACACCACTCAGAACAGGCTCAACCCAGACCCGGATAGCCACGTCCTCAGGCAGAGGAAGGCCAGTTGACGTGAGCTCATCCCCTGCCTGAAAACGGGTCTGGACGTAGGCATCCCTGCTGGTGCAAGATGATGCAGGGACAGGATCAGGGACAGGATTGCACACAGGCACCTCTGCGGCGGCCTGTGCTGCCTCCTGTCCCTGGTCCTGCACTGCACCACTAGCACCAGTGGGATCCCCACCTCCAGACCCCGTCTCTGTTGCTTGCACGGCCTCCTCCTCCACCAAACCCCCCACCAACCTGGATGACTCCGTGGCATCTTCCCCTGTTGGGCCGTGTGGGGTCCCAGCTGCCCCTTCTGCTGCCGAGGAGTCCAACTCCAACCTCTGCCTCTTGGACCTCCCCCCGGCAGCTGCGGCCTGGGACACGGCACCGGACTCCTCACTCCCTGATGAGATCACAACATGGGAGGGAAGCCGGGCCTTGCGTCTCCGGCTGGCGGTGGGATCCCCGCCGCTGTGCTCCACAGCACCTTCTCCGCCCTCTTCATCAGTTGACGCTGCAGACAGGGAGAAATAAAACACAGGCATCAGGGCACTGTACAATGGACACATACACACATGACAGTTGTACATGAGTGGCATTGGCAAACCTCAGACATGTCATCACAATCCCCAACACACATGTCATTTCAACTCGCACACATGAGCCATACCACAACTGCCAGCACCATCCATACACATACAACAGCATGAGCAGGCAAAGGTGAGCCAGACATCACATGCAACACAGGAAGTGCACCACACATGTACACACACCACCACACTTGCATGCATGTGTACACCTCTGCCAAGTGTCGCAGTGTTCAGACGGGCATCCATGTCACATCTGCCGATCAGGCTTCCACATGCCGCTGTCACATGCATCCATGTTGAATCACTGTTGCACCCTTGTCAAATACACACACATGCACATGTACACAGTGCTGATACATGCAGATGAAAACAACATACATGCGTGACATCACGGACATGTCTACTTACATACACATTCATCCAAACATGTGTGCCCACACAACTGCATTTGGCATGCAAGCCTACACACACATGCACCATCCATGTCTCACACATTCCAGCCCTCGCATGTGTTAGCCCCACGGCCCTGTACACCCCTACCCATACTCTACCCCATACAAACAGATGTGCAACCTGCACACTACTGAAAAATCACCACACGCACTGCTCACAATCAGGATGCATGTACACTTACCGCTCGACTCCAGACGGGTCTGCCTCTCAAGGACCTGGACGTGGAGCGCTGGGGATATGTGTTCCGGGACCCTCATCTGTTCTTCCGACAAGTGGCCCCGGCGCCCCTTGGCATCCGCTGCATTCAAGAGGCGCCGGGTCTTGTTCAGGGTCCTTGACCTGAAGTTCTCCCAGCGCTTCTTGACATGTTGTAAGTCGCAGACTGCCACCCCCTCTGCATTGATGGCAGTCACGATGTCAGTCCAGATCCGAGTCCGTCCTTCCTTGTCGGCGCGGGAACTTCCGAAGAGGGCATCATACTGCCCCAGGACTTGCTCCACCAGGACACCAACTTCGGTGGCACTGAAGCTGGTGCCCCTCTGCCTCTCTGGCCGGGGGTTGTCCGTGATCTCAGATGGTGTTTGCCCCGACATGACAACCCCAGAGGCAGGAGTGGGTGGGCAACTGGGTCCTGGGGCTGGGCTGTGGAGCGATTGAATCCCAGTCGGGAGTCTTCGGTTCCAGCAGGGGTGGTCACAGCAACAGCACCCCTGGCTGATGTGCAGGCAGCAAATGGCAGGGCACGTGGGCAGCAGGCAGTCAGGCAGCAGCAGATGGCAGGTGGGAGCGTGCTCGGGGCTCTGGGGGGGCAGTAGTTCGGCCTTCTGGGCAGGAGCGTGGTCTTCCGTGTGCTTACGCGTGGCCAGCTTGATACGGAGTGATTTGGCACATGAAAAATCTACACGTCAGCGTGTAATTCGAGGAAAGGCCCTTAGCGCGTATGCACGGCAGCACGCATATGCGATTTCATTGGACCAAAGGCCCTTAGCTCGTGAGCGTGTCTTTGACGTGACGCGCGCGGGTGTTTCCCTCATTGCACGTGATGACAGAACACACGTGGATTTCCACCAATCGCTTGTGAAAGTTCCCGCGCACCCCAGAACACACGTACCCAGGCTAATCGCGTGTGGAACTTCCCGCGCACCCCGAAACACACGTACCCAGGCCAATCGCGTGTACGCTCACTCCCCTCCGATCACACACGATGACACTCAGACGTACAGTCTTACCACGTATCCGAAAGCAGGAAACCCGCGCACGGCAAAAGACGTGCATAGGCGTCAACGCGTCCGCCCACACGAAGGCAGGCGGAAGCGTCCCCGCGCACAGCATAAAAGTGCGCGCAAACAACAAACGCGTATATACAGCTACGATGAATGCCCAATTTGTCGCTGCACTGATCGTGGGACACCGCAGGAGGAGGAGAATAGCCAGGGCGCGCATTTTCGCACCACGGACAAGCCTTTTTGGGATGCCTGACGACCAGGTCTACGGCAGGTATAGGTTTCCACCCCATATCATCCTAGACCTGGTCAGGGAGTGGGAAGATGACCTTACATCCCCCACCCTGTGCTCCCAAGCATTGAGCCACTTGGAGAAGCTGCTCAATGTCCTGCATTTTTTGGCCACTGGGTCATTTCAGCGGACCACTGCCATAGTGGAGGGTCTCACAGGCCACGCAGTCACGCTGCCTACACCAGGTACTGGCAATCATGACAGCGCGCCCCTCAGTCCGCAGGCACATATACATGCCCAGAACACCCGCAGAAAGGCAGGCCGTTTTCCTGGATTTTTTCAGGGTGGCACACTTCCCCAAAGTGCTCGGTGCCATAGATTGCACCCATGTGGCTCTACGTCCACCTAGGGCCACTGAGCACATCTACCGAAACCGCAAGCACTGGCATTCCATCAATGTACAGGTGGTATGCGATGCAAAGGGAATCATCACCTCTGTCTATGCAAACTACCCTGGCTCCACCCATGACAGTTTCATATACAGAATGTCCGCCCTGAGCCGGGCCCTGGAAGCTGGGCAGCATGGCGACACATGGCTCCTAGGTCAGTACAAATGCCCTTGCACATGCATGCAAGTCACACACAGACAAATATCCAAACCCTAATAATCTCAACTATTATCACCTCCCCAGGGGACAGTGCCTACCCTCTGAGCAACCACATGATGATGCCAATCCGGAACCCCACCACACCACCCCAGGTAAGATACAACGCCGCCCATATTGCAACCAGGGGCATAGTGGAGCGCACATTCGGAGAGCTCAAGTCACGTTTCCGCTCCCTTGACCGCTCTGGTGGGCAACTACTCTATGCACCACCAGTAGTGTGCAGGATAATTGTGGCAGCATGTGTCCTGCACAATGTTGCAACACGGCAGGGCTTCCCGGTGGACATGGTGGTGCCCCCACATCCCCAACCACAGGCGCTGCCCAAGGGAGGGGACAGGGCACGTGGCGAGGAAGCCCGGACCCGGCTTGTGGCCACATTTGTCACCTAACCTCCCACCCCTGCGGAGTGCACACAGGCCTGGCACATACCAGGTGACAATCGATGATGACAAAGAGACAGTCAACTGTCACAACCCTACCACCCTGAGATAGTTGCAATGGAAGTGCCACATCGTCTGCATCCCTAGCTACTTAAACACAAGCTATCCTGTGTGACCAAAAGGCACACATATGACATATGACATGATATGGCCCATACACAAGTATTTCAAGGCGCGATGAGGCAGGGAGGGGGGAACAAGGGAAGACAGACAACGGTACTACTAGGCCAGGTGTCATTGAGATCGTGCAAGTGCAGGGGTAGGGGGAAGGGAAAAGTGCAAGGGGAAGGGTGGGGGGGAGTCCAGTACAGGGGAAGTAGCCCAAAAAAATAATACATATGTCGGCTGGTGGCAACTGCAAAGGTAAGTGCAGACAAGTGCTGGGAAGGGTGGGCTGTAGGGATAGAGAGACAGTACTGCAGTGCAGGGGTTGCCAGGGAGGCAGTGCAAGTGGAGAGTGGCTGGGCCAGGGACCGAGGTCGGTGAGAGTGGCCCAGTTGCAGCTCCAGTGCAGTTCCAATGAAGAATTCTGCAAGGGAGAGGCAGAGAGTAAGCAGAAGCAAAGAGGAAGGTCTTGAGGTGCTTCCAGAACTGGAGATGGTTCCCCTCAAGTTCAAGTCAGGCAGGAAGTCTGTTCCAGGGGGAGGGCCCTGCCGCGGAGAGAAATCTACCCCCAGCTAGTTGCTCTGAGAAGCGGATGACCCTGACATGCAAGGTGTGCATCACACACACCTGCAAAACAGGCCATGGCCATCACTGTCATGTCACTCAAACCACAACATGACATGGCAAGCAATACCCATACACCAACACAGTAACAATAAGGTACACATTGCCATGTCCTAAATGTACAGTGGCATCAGACAATGATGCCTGACCCGGAATCAGATGAAATGACAGACCAACAAAATCTCCCACCCAAAATAAGTCATTTCCAAATGCATTACAAGAGTCGTAGACGTAACATAACAATGAATGCCTGTCTACATGCACATTATGCATTGCAAAATCAACACTGCAGCTCATGTGTGCAGTGTCCTACTCCTGCAACACACTGCTCAGTGCACAGCACAGTGAACAGCCATTGTGTGTGATGCACACCCTGAGCATCACATCTAAGTGACAGACCACATCAAACAGCAAATTAGGCATGTACAGGATCCATAATCGGTCACAGAACATGTGCTGCAGGGACACAGTCGGCACCAGAAGGCAAACAGTGTACACGTGGATATGCAAGGGTGGGAGTACATGTAGTGCATCAGAGTGCAAGTGTGTGGTTCTGCAAGGACATGCACTACACATATGCATGTGCACTCAAGTGACCATCAGTGTTCTCTACACATCACATGTGAACATTCACCATGTGTACACCCCAGCATGTCAAACCACAACTATCCCCTCGCACCTGAAAGGAAAACACAACACATGAACAGGCATTGATCAGCAGAACACAACATGTACATAGGATACCACCATTACAATGTCAGAGTTCCCATCACACTGCAGGGCAAGGCAACTATCAACAACAACGCCCCCCTCCCTCACAAATGACCATGACCCACTGAACAACTGCACCTGGGTCATGGAGCCTTCAAACCTCAATTCCACCTGGCCACAGGATCACCTTTACCCTTCGTCACCATCTCCCACCTTGTGTGTAAAAAGGTGCCTGCACCCTCATAATCAATGTCCAAAATCACAAAATCCAAGCCAGAAAAACGAACCAGAACACCCTCCAGTAGATGACTTGACGTAGCAGTACCACACAAAGGCCAAGTACTACCACAATGATGCAACAACCAAGGTAGCACAGCAAAACAATGTCACGACAGGATGTGAGACATGTGTGGTACATGACATAGGATGATGCACCATGAACGGATGTGTACTGTCACAGGTCCCCTGTACAGGCGCGGGAGTGTCACGAAACAACCACCCCCACCATGTCCCGGGTGCCTGCAAGGTCAAACTCACACAGGCCCCTGAGACCTGGTGGGGAAGGAGGTTCAGGGGTATGCAGTCGGGACAGGTGTTGACACACTGTATGACTGGAATGAGTGGCAGGAGAGGGGAGGAGGAATGACACATGAAACTAGGGAATGCACGAAAATGTACAACCTACATGAACACATACACAATCCAAACAAACTTGGACATCATTGTCATGGCCTTCTGTAGTCCAGGCTCAGGAGTGGTATGAACCAACCACCCCCTCTAGGGTTTTGGCGCCTGCAAGTTCGGGGCTTACACAGGAATCCGCAACCCCAGCGGGGAAAGAGGGTCAGGGAACGTTGCTTGGATAGGTACGGGAAGCAGGAACACCGGGTAGAGGGTACAGGTTTCAAAATTGCATAGGATCACGGGTGATTAGGGAGAAAAAACATACCAAATTGAACCACACATACATCCATGCATCAGTACACTCCCCAGCAAGCCTATGCAGAGCAGTTCAAAAGAAAAACAACAAGACACTTAGCTCTGGTTTTGAGTGCTGGCCTCCTGCCTGCGCACTCTCAGGTCCGGTTACAGGAGCACTGCAATGCTGCAAAGAGAGCCACAGTCAACAACCTGTACGTGCCAATTACACAAAAACACAACACCAAACATGCCCCATAGCAACAAACTACTCTACAAACAGACAATCTGGGGTCGATGCTTCGTACCCATATATAACATCACCCCTGTGACGGGCCATACACAGTCAATGCAGTAAGTCAGCCGCTGGTGGGTGCATGGCAAATTGAACACCAATGTGTCACAATTCACACAACATGCAATGTTCCCTGGGTAAGCAGACAGACCCATATAGCAAGCCATGACTACAGAGCAAGTTGCGTACCACCATGACCGAAACAAAGTTGGCAGTGCATTTATCATAAAGTACATGGAAAAGACATGCACTGCACCCGAGTATGTCCCTTGCTGTATGACCCTGTGAGCTGCCCGTTTCTATGTCTCAGAAGGCTACATGGTTGATACAAGTGCCTCAATGGACCTTGGTGTACCGGAGGGTATGTGCCACTGCCCCTGCATGTGTCCCAGACAACCCTACTATCAACAGCCATCAGTCCACAAACACATCTGAGCTGCATTGTGTGCTTCAACACTAATATTCGTCTAAGCTCACCCTCAGTGCTGTGACTAAGCCTGCATGTGCAACTCACCTGGTGCAAGCTTTGCTGTGTCGTGGCCCCCCTGTGATGCTCACCTTGCCTGGAGTACCTTGGAACATGTCAGCAGTTCTAGGATGTGGGTCTGCAATCACCAACAAACGGGTCCAGAATTCCGTCGTCCAATGGGCCATGTCTGCTGGCAAAGGTGCTCTGGAGGCTCATCCCCCTGCAGAAAGGGCATGAAACACATGATTAATGCTTCAAAGTCATCTGTGTGTGTCTCATCAGGCATCTCATTACTTGACCATGTCAGAGAGTCACATCACAAATCGCACCATCAGTCCGTCTTTCACATGCAAAGTGTGGAACACTATCTCCAGCATGAATTGCAACAAGCACGTGTACAGGAAAGATATGATACATACTACACAATGCATAGCAATCAATGTACACATTAATCATGACACACCCCATCTAGCAAAAGCGGAACAGTGGTCAATAACACCTAAATCATCCCAACTAGGGGTGTCAACACAAGTCACACAGCACCAGACATGCCACAGATATGACAGTCCAAAGCCCTTGTGTAATATTCTGTAACACCAAACCATCCTTGCGAGCCCATGGATAAGGGAGGCAGGAGTGGCATATGTGAGTCAAGGACCCCAAGCAGCAAACACATACACAAGACAACCATGAAGGGCCCAGCTGGAACAGACAGTGGATGCCTTCAAAAGTCACAAAGCACCGCACCGTCACATGAAAGCACAATAGACTAGCAATTTTAAACTAAATCAACTATTAACTAATTACACTAACAATGGAAAACCTACATTACCTATTTAAACTAACTATCAAACAGAAACTTAACTAACTAAACTAAAAGAAAAATCAAAAATGGCCACATATGACCCGGGGGGGAGGGGAGGCACCCAGGAGGGGGGAGGTACAGGGTGCTGCTCAACATCCACATGCGATGATGCTGAGCCAAAAAAAAAACCTCCATGGGCTCAACGCCTGCACAGCCCGACCTATGTGGGAGATAGATGGTCGTCCGAGTCTGGCTCATCCTGTAAAGGAGGACATGGCACAGTAGCCTGGCCACGCCTAGCCGCAGCTTGCCCCTCGTCGGCAGCAAGTCTGCCGGACGGGTGAGCCTGGTTCTGTGTGGCGATGTGACATAGGTCTGCATGCAGAACCTCACGTGATACACGTGCTTCCTCTTGCAAGGTAGCACGTGTAACACGGAGTTCCTCCTGCAAGTCCTGGCTGGACAACCGCTGCACCTCCCAGCAAGCCTGTAGCTCAGCCGAGATGGTACGCTCAAGCTGTGCAAACCTCTCCTCTACCTGCTGCCTCTGGGACATCATAAGGACACCCAGAGTGGATCTGAGGGAAGCATACTCCTCCCTCAGGGCATCCATGTGCGCCTCTGCGTGAGCAGCAATTGCTTGATGCAGAGACGACATTTCAGCCTGGCGTGCCCTGTCTGAGGCCGCCATGCCCAGCCTGAGCGAGCGGGCCGTGGACCGTACCGCCTGCTGCTGGAGAAGCACCTGCCTAGCAGGGGGGAGCACAGATCGGGCCACACGCTCCATGCTCTCAGCGATGTTCTCCATTGCTGCCCCCTGCCGTTCGGAATTGGCAGTCATGTCTTGCTCCCACTCAGTATACAGCGGTTGCGCGCGGCGACCGCGTTGCCGGGCTTGACCCCTGTGGGACCCAAGGACCGGGGGTCCTCGCGGTGTTGGCACCGCCTGCAGCTGCACGACTACATGCCCCCGTCGACGTGATGTCCCAGGCACATCAGTGACTGGTGTGGAGGGTGACCCTGCGTCCGATCCACCACGGACGGAGGAACCAAGACTGTCTGATCCCTCAGTGCAGGTGTCGCAGACAGAGGAGTGTCCACATCAGAATCACTCACCCCTGACACATGGACTTGATGCTCATCCAACTCAACATGGACGTCAGAGTCGTCATCAAGGCTGGACTCATAGGCAGCCAGAGACAAGATGGACTGCAGCACTTGGGGGTTTTCGTGGCCTACCACCCCACGACCCCCACTAGTTCCGGGTTGATGTGGTGTTACCAACCCTGTGTCTGGCATGACAACACCATCCTCCGCCTCCATTGCGTCATCACCTGAAAAATAGAGAGAAAAAAGGTCACTACACATGTCAGAAGCACACGACACACACACAAACCGACAGCAAAGGCATCCGGCAGACATGTGACACACAACATATGACCTGGCATGCATGCTGGGTCTACTTTGAATAGCTTCTGTGATCAGACATGTTGAAAGGTGGCAGTTTCCATGGAAGTGGGTCTATGCAGTTCAGAAAATGTGTACGCCACTCACTACCTACATGTACAAGCACTCCATGGTATGTGCCAGGAAATGTGAAGGCAGTGCAATGTCAAATTCACACATCACGTGCGTTGTGCATTCAATGTGTACCATATCTAGAAGCCAAGCACCCCTCCACCCCAGTACCAAAGCAGGGATGCCTAGCATGGTATCAAAAGGCTGACCATACACCTGTGTATTGACAGGCAGTGTTGACTGGCATCAACAGCTTAATGTGATTCAAATTACAACACTGCAAATGATGCTGGGACAGTAGGCAGGACACATGATGAAAACACCGGAGGCCGCCCACGTGTGAAGAAGACACAACAAGAGTTGGACAGAGTCTTGGCCATTGAACAGGCTGAGGCCTGTGAGCCACACAGATTGTCAGAGCCTCAACATGTGTACAACAAGTACTGATTCACAGTTGACATGGGAAGGCTGATGAGATGGCAGGCAATGTATGTAACCAAGGACTCATATTACAGTGATCATCCAGTCAAGGACACATAGGGGCATGCGTGCAATGCACATGGAGCATGAATGGGCACTCATGTCCCTGCGGGACATCTGACCCATGCACAGTACAAGTGAGATACCCTGCATCGAGTACTAAGGCTGTACCACACGGCATATGTCTGCCAGTTTCTACGCTGGAAGTTAGCATCTACACAGGACACATGAACAAGAAACTACACATTGGCAAGATTGAAGCAGACCAGTGCAAAGGTGGAACTGGGGTGCAGAGTGGCGGAGGAGTGGCAAGGGAGCATGCCCACATGGAGTCCCGCATGCAGGCAGAGGAGACATGCATGACGGAAGCATTGCATGACTTACACATCAGAACCATGTACACGTCACATGTAGCAGCAATCATGCACAACACATCCCACAAGTGAAACACACACGTCCTCAACAAACACGCATCAACACTCACTGGACTGGGCATCAAAGTCCAGCATCTCTCCCACTCCTTCGACCAATTCAGGTGGTATGAACTCTGCAACGAGAGCCTCATGCGGAGTGAGTTCTTCCTCCTCTGGTGCAGGCCCACCGCCAGTCACCAGTCAAGTTGTAATTAGAGGCACGCTTAGCCTTAGTGCTGCGCTTGATGTCATTCCAACGCTTTTTGCACTCCTGCGCCGTGCGCACCTCATGGCCGAATGAACTGACATGTTCCGCAACATGCTTCCAGTGGGTGTCACGTTGGGCAGCCGTAGTCTGACTATTGGCACCCACTAGCATGTCACGGCTGTGGGCCCGCACGTAGTCCACGAGGAAGTCCAGTTCCTGCTTACAGAAAGCCTTCTTCCTCGACGTGCAGGAGGTCGTGGCTGTGTGTGGGGTCCCAGCCTGTGCTGCAGGTGCAACCTTCCTCCTCTTGGACTGTGGCGCAAACCCTGGCTGGCTAATGCCGCCCTGACCAGTATGGCCAGTGGGTTCGGTGGATTGAGCCAAGGGAGTGGCAGGTGGAGGGATGACCAAAGGCCTGACTTGTGTCAGTGGCAGCTGGGTGCCCACTAATGGACCCTGCGCAGCAACATCAGCTGTGGCAGGGTCATTGACCGCAACGGTCCTGGTTGGCAGACTCACAACCGGGGTGCTGTTGGGTGCATTTGCCCCTGCACTTGCCAACACCCGGCTGTTCGGGGCAGCAGATGACATGACTGCCCCAGGGACACGTGTCTTGGTCTGAGCAGCCCGGCGTGCCCCTATGGTTTCCCCCCTGGCCTGTTGGAGATCTACCAAGGGCTCTTCAAGTGCCAACGCAGCCTGCGCTGGCAGACCCTGAGCCTGGGTGGCGGTGTCCACAGCTGCACCTGCAGCTACCACTACCCTTGGGTCCGTGGCAGTCGATGGAAAGGACTGCCGGGTCGTACGGGTGCCAGTGCCAGATGCAGGAGCTGCATCCCCCGGAACCACAGGGGGTGGTGGCATGGCTGCACCGACACATGGCACAACATTGTGCTCAAGAGGCGCACCCCTGCCTCTTCCCCCTCTGTGGCTTCCCTGGACACCCTGGAGTCCCCCTACTCCCTGGTCACCACGGCCACGTCCCCGACCACGCCCGCCACGAGGAGGACGCCCAGCTGAGGCGCCCCTCACCTTTGGTGGCCTCCCAACCATGGCACAGATGTAGTAGTGCTGGCACAGATGGAGTGGTGCCAATGGGAGGTGTACACCACAATTGACCTGGGCAATTGGGGTGAAGGGGGTGGGAAGCAAGATGTTAACAGCCCCCCTGCACCTGCAAGGCTGTATGTGACCCCGGTGATGTGGTGACGGGTCACGCAACGCTCAGGCACCCCAAAACTGCAGTAAAACCGTGCATGCAACCCTGCAGCCTACGTGCGTGGATTCAACCTCCCGCAGTACGCGGTGGCACCCAGTAACACGAATAACGCGTACGCGTGGGACACGCAGGCTACTATGACATCGAAAATGGGTGCGATACACAGGGGCACCCGCAGTGGGAAAAAGAGCGTGTGCGACTCACCGTCTGACTAGCGCGATGCAGAAAAACACACGTAGCCAATACCCCCGCCAAAAGAAGAGATACTTCCTTGATAGCTGTGAAGTTGTGATGGCGCGTGAAACAACAGGAAGCAGCAACACACGTTGGTCTCCATGAAAGGCACGTACAGCGAACTGCTGGGCCCGCTCACCTTTAACCTGTGCTGAGGGAAACGCACGCGCGCATCACGTCACTTACGCGCATGGGCCCTTTCCTCGTATTACACGCGGACATGCAGTTTTTCACACGCGCTGAAATGCCCATGCACGCCTGTATGTGTCACGTCACAGGGGTGTATGTGCTTGAGGGGCCTTCTGTCCAATGAAAATGCGTATGCATGCAGACGCGCTTACGCGCTAAGGGCCTTTCCTCGAATTACACGCTGATGTGCAGATTTTTCACGTGCCAAATCACTCAGTATCAAGCTGGCCACGCGTAAGCACACGGAAGACCACGCTCCTGCCCAGAAGGCTGAACTACTGCCCCCCAGAGCCCCGAGCACGCTCCCACCTGCCATCTGCTGCTGCCTGACTGCTTGCTGCCCACGTGCCCTGCCATTTGCTGCCTGCACATCAGCCAGGGGTGCTGTTGCTGTGACCACCCCTGCTGGAACCGAAGACTCCCGACTGGGATTCCATCGCTCCACAGCCCAGGACCCAGTTGCCCACCCACTCCTGCCTCTGGGGTTGTCATGTCGGGGCAAACACCATCTGAGACCACTGACAACCCCCGGCCAGAGAGGCAGAGGGGCACCAGCTTCAGTGCCACCGAAGTTGGTGTCCTGGTGGAGCAAGTCCTGGGGCAGTATGATGCCCTCTTCGGAAGTTCCTGTGCCGACAAGGAAGGACGGACTCGGATCTGGACTGACATTGTGACTGCCATCAACAAGGAGGGGGTGGCAGTCCGCGACTTACAACATGTCAAGAAGCGCTGGGAGGACGTCAGGTCCAGGACCCTGAACAAGACCCGGCGCCTCTTGAAGGCAGCGGTTGCCAAGTGGCGCCGGGGCCACTTGTCGGAAGAACAGATGAGGGCCCTGGAACGCATATCCCCAGCGCTCCACGTCCAGGTCCTTGAGAGGCAGACCCGTCTGGAGTCGAGCGGTAAGTGTACATGCATCCTGATTGTGAGCAGTGCTTGTGGTGATTTTTCAGTAGTGTGCAGGTTGCACATCTGTTTGTATGGGGTCGAGTATGGGTGGGGGTGTACAGGGCCGTGGGGCTAACACATGCGAGGGCTGGAATGTGTGAGACATGGATGGTGCTTGTGTGTGTAGGCTTGCATGCCAAATGCAGTTGTGTGGGCACACATGTTTGGATGAATGTGTATGTAAGTAGACATGTCCGTGATGTCACGCATGTATGTTGTTTTCATCTGCATGTATCAGCACTGTTTACATGTGCATGTGTGTGTATTTGACAAGGGTGCAACAGTGATGCAACATGGATGCATGTGACAGCGGCATGTGGAAGCCTGATCGGCAGATGTGACATGGATGCCCGTCTGAACACTGCGACACTTGGCAGAGGTGTACACATGCATGCAAGTGTGGTGGTGTGTGTACATGTGTGGTGCACTTCCTGTGTTGCATGTGATGTCTGGCTCACCTTTGCCTGCTCATGCTGTTGTATGTGTATGGATGGTGCTGGCAGTTGTGGTATGGCTCATGTGTGCGAGTTGAAATGACATGTGTGTTGGGGATTGTGATGACATGTCTGAGGTTTGCCGATGCTACTCATGTACAACTGTCATGTGTGTATGTGTCCATTGTACAGTGCCCTGATGCCTGTGTTTCATTTCTCCCTGTCTGCAGCGTCAACTGATGAAGAGGGCGGAGAAGGTGCTGTGGAGCACAGCAGCAGGGGTCGCACCACCAGCCGGAGACGCAAGGCCTGGATTCCCTCCCAGGTTCTGATCTCGTCGGGGAGTGAGGAGTCTGGTGCCGTGTCCCAGGCCGCAGCTGCCGGGGGGCGGTCCAAAAGGCGGAGGTTGGAGTTGTACTCCTCGGCAGCAGAAGGGGCAGCTGGGACCCCACAGGGCCCAACAGGGGAAGATGCCACGGAGTCATCCAGGTTGGTGGGGGGTTTGGTGGAGGAGGAGGCCGTGCAAGCAACAGAGATGGGGTCTGGAGGTGGGGATCCCACTGGTGCTAGTGGTGCAGTGCAGGACCAGGGACAGGAGGCAGCACAGGCCGCCGCGGAGGTGCCTGTGTGCAATCCTGTCCCTGATCCTGTCACTGCATCATCTTGCACCAGCAGGGATGCCTACGTCCAGACCCGTTTTCAGGCAGGGGATGAGCTCACGTCAACTGGCCTTCCTCTGCCTGCGGACGTGGCTATCCGGGTCCGGGTTGAGCCTGTTCTGAGTGGTGTGGCGTTGAGTCAACGGGCCATGCGAGGTGACCTGCAGTCTTTTCATGAGGAGACTGTACGTCATCTCGAATGGCTCGTTGACCACGTCAGCCTGCTGGGACAGGTCACCCAGGCCGGATTCCTCCGTATGATGGGGCTTGCTACGACCCCCTCCTCAACTGGACCCCATACGCGCCAGTCGTCCTCCGTGCCATCTTCCCACCCATCAGTCACCTGGGTGCCCTGTGGAGCTGCCTCTGACGGTGCAGCCAGGCTGGTGGAGGAGGCATCCCTGCCACAGTCGGGAGTCGGACGTCCAGCAGGGGTGGCCACATCAACGACTGCACCCCAGCCGGCGGAGGATGTGCAGGCAGCAGGAGGCAGTGCACGGGCAGAGGCACAGCAGCAGCAGCAACGTGGTGGGAGCCATGAAGGCTCTGGGCCTTCAACATCGGAGGGGCAGGCATCGGCCGGAGGGCAGGAGGACCCAGGACAGAGAGTGTCTTCCGTGTGGCAGCGGTTGGGCCACGCCATAGATGCGGAGCGGCAGCGGGCGGAAGAGGCACGGCTCACAATGGTCAGGGCGGAGAACTCCATGCGGAGGGCCCTGAGGCGGGCCGAGTGCCTCGAGGCAATCCCCAGGGGTTTGGAGGTGGACACGTTGACGGCCCTGCGGACCCTCGGGGCCATGGAGGAGGACCGCCTCCGGGACATTGAGCAGGAGTTCGATGATGCCCTGGCCCGGGACATCCACAAGTGAGCCGTCAAACTAGCCCGCTGCCCTTGTACATAGTTATGTAGGTAGTGTTAGGTTTCATTTTTTTTGGATTTTATTTGGACCTTTCGGACATTGGCCACATTTTTGTATATAGTTTATTTTATTAGTTAGTGTAGTTAGATAGGTTTCCTTTCTTTTTTTGGGATAATGGACCCTGGCTTGTTCCCATGTACATAGTTCACTGTTGGTTTGTATTTTTCTTTCACATTTTAACCATGGAGCAATGGCTTTCTTTTTTATTTCCCATTGGATTTTGTTTTGTGGACAGTGACTTTGGACACCATTACTTTGGGATATGATTTTTGGTTTTGCTTTTTTTCACGGACATGCTTCTTTTGATTTTTGTACATTCACATTTATGTTTCTTAATTTTTGATTCTATTTATGTTTGCTTTAATACATTGCTTTTATCATACTTCAATGTGTAGTATCATCTCATTGGTTTCATGCATTTCATGATATGGGTTTTGAGATTCACTGACACCGTTTGGGTGTATGTGAGGGAAATGTGTTTGTTTCGCAACTTGCAATTGGTGTTCTGTCATGTAATTGCCAATTATGAGTGGGTGGATGCAATACTCGGGTGGGTGTTTCGCATTTGGAGGCTGACCATAGGGACCAGGAATCTAGATTGTGATGACATGTTGGCTGGAGAACATGAGTTGGACATGGGTGAGGGCCTGCTGGCAGGTGCCCCACAGTGCTGGGGGATGGGGGTGGTGGGGAACATGAGTTGGACATGGGTGGGGGCCTGCTGGCAGGTGCCCCACAGTGCTGGGTGGTGGGAGACATGAGTTGCACATGGGTGGGGGCCTTGTGGAGGGTGCCCCTGCACTGCTGGGGGGTGGGGGTGGTGTGTGACATGGGTGGGGGCCTGGTGGAGTGTGCCCCTGCACTGCTGGGGGGTGGGGGTGGTGGGAGACATGGGTGGGGGCCTGGTGGAGGCTGCCCCTGGTGGCTGGGGGGTGGGGGTGCTGGGAGACATGGGTGGGGGCCTGGTGGTGGGTGCCCCTGCACTGCTGGGGGGTGGGGGTGCTGGGAGACATGGGTGGGGGCCTGGTGGAGGCTGCCCCTGGTGGCTGGGGGGTGGGGGTGCTGGGAGACATGGGTGGGGGCCTGGTGGTGGGTGCCCCTGCACTGCTGGGGGGTGGGGGTGGGGGTGCTGGGAGACATGGGTGGGGCCTGGTGGCGGGTACCCCTGCACTGCTGGGGGGTGGGGGTGGTGGGAGACATGGGCGGGGGCCTGGTGGAGGGTGCCCCTGCACTGCTGGGAGGTGGGGGTGGTGGGAGACATGGGTGGGGGCCTGGTGAAGGGTGACCCACACTGCTGGGGGGTGGGGGTGGTGGGAGTCATGAGTTGGACATGGGTGGGGGCCTGCTGGCAGGTGCCCCACAGTGCTGGGGGATGGGGGTGGTGGGAGACATGGGTGGGGGCCTGCAGGCAGGTGCCTCACAGTGCTCGGGGGTGAGGGGGGTGGGGAACATGAGTTGGACATGGGTGGGGGCCTGCTGGCAGGTGCCCCACAGTGCTGGGGGGTGGGGGTGCAGGGGTACATGAGTTGGACATGGGTGGGGGCCTGCTGGCAGGTGCCCCTGCACTGCTGGGGGGTGGGGGTGGTGGGAGACATGGGTGGGGGCCTGCTGGCAGGTGCCCCACAGTGCTGGGGGGTGAGGGGGGTGGGGAACATGAGTTGGACATGGGTGGGGGCCTGCTGGCAGGTGCCCCACAGTGCTGGGGGGTGGGGGTCAGGGGTACATGAGTTGGGCATGAGTGGGGGCCTGCTGGCAGGTGCCCCACAGTGCTGGGGGGTAGGGGGGGTTGGGAACATGAGTTGGACATGGGTGGGGGCCTGCTGGCTGGTGCCCCACAGTGCTGGGGGGTGAGGGGGTGGGGAACATGAGTTGGACATGGGTGGGGGCCTGCTGGCAGGTGCCTCACAGTGCTGGGGGGTGGGGGTGCAGGGGTACATGAGTTGGACATGAGTGGGGGTCTGCTGGCAGGTGCCCCACAGTGCTGGGGGTTGGGGGGGTGGGGAACTTGAGTTGGACATGGGTGGGGGCCTGCTGGCAGGTGCCCCACAGTGCTGGGGGGTGGGGGTGGTGGGAGACATGGGTGGGGGCCTGGTGGAGGCTGCCCCTGGTGGCTGGGGGTTGGGGGTGGTGGGAGACATGGGTGGGGGCCAGGTGGAGGGTGCTCCTCTACTGCTGGGGGATGGGGGTGCTGGGAGACATGGGTGGGGGCCTGGTGGAGGCTGCCCCTGGTGGCTGGGGGGTGGGGGTGCTGGGAGACATGGGTGGGGGCCTGGTGGAGGGTGCCCCTGCACTGCCGGGGAGTGGGGGTGGTGGGAGACATGGGTGGGGGCCTGGGGGAGGGTGACCCGCACTGCTGGGGGGTGGTGGTGGTGGGAGACATGAGTTGGACATGGGTGGGGGCCTGCTGGCAGGTGCCCCACAGTGCTGTGGGGTGGGGATGGTGGGGAACATGAGTTGGACATGGGTGGGGGCCTGCTGGCAGGTGCCCCACAGTGCTGGGGGGTGAGGGGGGTGGGGAACATGAGTTGGACATGGGTGGAGGCCTGCTGGCAGGTGCCCCACAGTGCTGGGGGGGGGACATGAGTTGCACATGGGTGGGGGCCTGCTGGCAGGTGCCCCACAGTGCTGGGGGGTGGGGGGGTGATGACATGAGTTGGACATGGGTGGGGGCCTGCTGGCAGGTGCCCCACAGTGCTCGGGGGTGGGGGTGCAGGGGTACATGAGTTGGACATGGGTGGGGGCCTGCTGGCAGGTGCCCCTGCACTGCTGGGGGGTGGGGGTGGTGGGAGACATGGGTGGGGGCCTGCTGGCAGGTGCCCCACAGTGCTGGGGGTGAGGGGGGTGGGGAACATGAGTTGGACATGGGTGGGGGCCTGCTGGCAGGTGCCCCACAGTGCTGGGGGGTGGGGGTGCAGGGGTACATGAGTTGGGCATGAGTGGGGGCCTGCTGGCAGGTGCCCCACAGTGCTGGGGGGTAGGGGGTGTTGGGAACATGAGTTGGACATGGGTGGGGGCCTGCTGGCTGGTGCCCCACAGTGCTGGGGGGTGAGGGGGGTGGGGAACATGAGTTGGACATGGGTGGGGGCCTGCTGGCAGGTGCCTCACAGTGCTGGGGGGTGGGGGTGCAGGGGTACATGAGTTGGACATGAGTGGGGGTCTGCTGGCAGGTGCCCCACAGTGCTGGGGGTTGGGGGGGTGGGGAACTTGAGTTGGACATGGGTGGGGGCCTGCTGGCAGGTGCCCCACAGTGCTGGGGGGTGGGGGTGGTGGGAGACATGGGTGGGGGCCTGGTGGAGGCTGCCCCTGGTGGCTGGGGGGTGGGGGTGGTGGGAGACATGGGTGGGGGCCAGGTGGAGGGTGCTCCTCTACTGCTGGGGGATGGGGGTGCTGGGAGACATGGGTGGGGGCCTGGTGGAGGCTGCCCCTGGTGGCTGGGGGGTGGGAGTGCTGGGAGACATGGGTGGGGGCATGGTGGAGGGTGCCCCTGCACTGCTGGGGAGTGGGGGTGGTGGGAGACATGGGTGGGGGCCTGGGGGAGGGTGACCCGCACTGCTGGGGTGTGGTGGTGGTGGGAGACATGAGTTGGACATGGGTGGGGGCCTGCTGGCAGGTGCCCCACAGTGCTGGGGGGTGGGGAACATGAGTTGTACATGGGTGGGGGCCTGCTGGCAGGTGCCCCACAGTGCTGGGGGGTGAGGGGGGTGGGGAACATGAGTTGGACATGGGTGGGGGCCTGCTGGCAGGTGCCCCACAGTGCTGGGGTGTGGGGGGGGGTGATGACATGAGTTGGACATGGGTGGGAGCCTGCTGGCAGGTGCACCACAGTGCTGGGGGGTGGGGGGGGTGGGGAACATGAGTTGCACATGGGTGGGGGCCTGCTGGCAGGTGCCCCACAGTGCTGGGGGGTGGGGGGGTGATGACATGAGTTGGACATGGGTGGGGGCCTGCTGGCAGGTGCCCCACAGTGCTGGGGGGTGGGGAACATGAGTTGTACATGGGTGGGGGCCTGCTGGCAGGTGCCCCACAGTGCTGGGGGTGGGGGGGGGTGGGAGACATGGGTGGGGGCCTGGTGGAGGGTGCCCCTGCACTGCTGGGGGGTGGGGGTGGTGGGAGACATGGGTGGGGGCCTGGTGGAGGCTGCCCCTGGTGGCTGGGTGGTGGGGGTGGTGGGAGACATGAGTTGGACATGGATGGGGTCCTGCTGGCAGGTGCCCCTTAGTGCTGGGGGGTGGGGGTGGTGGGGAACATGAGTTGCACATAGGTGGGGGCCTGCTGGCAGGTGCCCCACAGTGCTGGGGGGTGGGGGGGTGGGAGACATGGGTGGGGGCCTGGTGGAGGGTGCCCTTGCACTGCCGGGGGGTGGGGGTGGTGGGAGACATGGGTGGGGGCCTGGTGGAGGGTGCGCCTGCACTGCTGGGGGGTGGGGGTGGTGGGAGACATGGGTGGGGGCCTGGTGGAGGCTGCCCCTGGTGGCTGGGTGGTGGGGGTGGTGGGAGACATGAGTTGGACATGGGTGGGGGCCTGCTGGCAGGTGCCCCACAGTGCTGGGGGGTGGGGGTGCAGGGGTACATGAGTTGGACATGAGTGGGGGCCTGCTGGCAGGTGCCCCACAGTGCTGGGCGGTGGGGGTGGTGGGGAACATGAGTTGGACATGGGTGGGGGCCTGCTGGCAGGTGCCCCACAGTGCTGGGGGGTGGGGGTGGTGGGAGACATGGGTGGGGGCCTGGTGGAGGCTGCCCCTGGTGGCTGGGGGGTGGGGGTGGTGGGAGACATGAGTTGGACATGGGTGGGGGCCTGCTGGCAGGTGCCCCACAGTGCTGGGGGGTGGGGGTGGTGGGGAACATGAGTTGGACATGGGTGGGGGCCTGCTGGCAGGTGCCCCACAGTGCTGGGGGGTGGGGGTGCAGGGGTACATGAGTTGGACATGAGTGGGGGCCTGCTGGCAGGTGCCCCACAGTGCTGGGGGGTGAGGGGGGTGGGGAACATGAGTTGGACATGGGTGGGGGCCTGCTGGCAGGTGCCCCACAGTGCTGGGGGGTGGGGGTGGTGGGAGACATGGGTGGGGGCCTGGTGGAGGCTGCCCCTGGTGGCTGGGGGGTGGGGGTGGTGGGAGACATGGGTGGGGCCAGGTGGAGGGTGCCCCTGCACTGCTGGGGGTGGGGGTGCTGGGAGACATGGGTGGGGGCCTGGTGGAGGCTGCCCCTGGTGGCTGGGGGGTGGGGGTGGTGGGAGACATGGGTGGGAGCCTGGTGGAGGGTGCCCCTTCACTGCTGGGGGGTGGGGGTGGTGGGAGACATGGGTGGGGGCCTGGTGGAGGCTGCCCCTGGTGGCTGGGGGGTGGGGGTGGTGGGAGACATGGGTGGGAGCCTGGTGGAGGGTGCCCCTGCACTGCCAGGGAGTGGGGGTGGTGGGAGACATGGGTGGGGGCCTGGGGGAGGGTGACCCGCACTGCTGGGGGGTGGGGGTGGTGGGAGACATGAGTTGGACATGGGTGGGGGCCTGCTGGCAGGTGCCCCACAGTGCTGGGGGGTGGGGGTGGTGGGGAACATGAGTTGGACATGGGTGGGGGCCTGCTGGCAGGTGCCCCACAGTGCTGGGGGGTGAGGGGGGTGGGGAACATGAGTTGGACATGGGTGGGGGCCTGCTGGCAGGTGCCCCACAGTGCTGGGGGGGACATGAGTTGCACATGGGTGGGGGCCTGCTGGCAGGTGCCCCACAGTGCTGGGGGGTGGGGGGGGGGTGATGACATGAGTTGGACATGGGTGGGGGCCTGCTGGCAGGTGCCCCACAGTGCTGGGGGGTGGGGAACATGAGTTGTACATGGGTGGGGGCCTGCTGGCAGGTGCCCCACAGTGCTGGGGGGTGGGGGGTGGGAGACATGGGTGGGGGCCTGGTGGAGGGTGCCCCTGCACTGCTGGGGGGTGGGGGTGGTGGGAGACATGGGTGGGGGCCTGGTGGAGGCTGCCCCTGGTGGCTGGGTGGTGGGGGTGGTGGGAGACATGAGTTGGACATGGATGGGGTCCTGCTGGCAGGTGCCCCTTAGTGCTGGGGGGTGGGGGTGGTGGGGAACATGAGTTGCACATAGGTGGGGGCCTGCTGGCAGGTGCCCCACAGTGCTGGGGGGTGGGGGTGGTGGGAGACATGGGTGGGGGCCTGGTGGAGGGTGCCCCTGCACTGCCGGGGGGTGGGGGTGGTGGGAGACATGGGTGGGAGCCTCGTGGAGGGTGCCCCTGCACTGCTGGGGGGTGGGGGTGGTGGGAGACATGGGTGGGGGCCTGGTGGAGGCTGCCCCTGGTGGCTGGGGGGTGGGGGTGGTGGGAGACATGAGTTGGACATGGGTGGGGGCCTGCTGGCAGGTGCCCCACAGTACTGGGGGGTGGGGGAGCAGGGGTACATGAGTTGGACATGAGTGGGGGCCTGCTGGCAGGTGCCCCACAGTGCTGGGGGGTGGGGGAGCAGGGGTACATGAGTTGGACATGAGTGGGGGCCTGCTGGCAGGTGCCCCACAGTGCTGGGGGGTGGGGTGGTGGGAGACATGGGTCGGGGCCTGGTGGAGGCTGCCCCTGGTGGCTGGGGGGTGGGGGTGGTGGGAGACATGAGTTGGACATGGGTGGGGGCCTGCTGGCAGGTGCCCCACAGTGCTGGGGGTGGGGGTGGTGGGGAACATGAGTTGGACATGGGTGGGGGCCTGCTGGCAGGTGCCCCACAGTACTGGGGGGTGGGGGTGCAGGGGTACCTGAGTTGGACATGAGTGGGGGCCTGCTGGCAGGTGCCCCACAGTGCTGGGGGGTGGGGGTGGTGGGAGACATGGGTGGGGGCCTGGTGGAGGCTGCCCCTGGTGGCTGGGGGGTGGGGGTGGTGGAAGACATGGGTGGGGGCCAGGTGGAGGGTGCCCCTGCACTGCTGGGGGGTGGGGGTGCTGGGAGACATGGGTGGGGGCCTGGTGGAGGCTGCCCCTGGTGGCTGGGGGATGGAGGTGTTGGGAGACATGGGTGGGGGCCTGGTGGAGGGTGCCCCTGCACTGCTGGGGGGTGGTGGGAGACATGGGTGGGGGCCTGTGGAGGGTGCCCCTGGTGGCTGGGGGTGCAGGGGGACATGCGTTGGTGGGCAGTAGTGCAAGTTGACATGGGGGTTGGCTGGGGGGCATGGCCATGGTGGATGGGGTGCCTGCAGGACATGTGCAGGGTAGGCCCCTGTGGTGTGAGCCACCTGCAGGGGCCGTGGAGGGTGTAGAGGGAACACCTGGGAGGACCCACACGTGCAATTCACGTGTGGTGCTCCCCGCGCACCCCTGTAATACACGTACCCTGATGGAATTGCATGTGGAACTTCCCGCGCACCCCTGAAATACGCGTACCCTGCTCGCACGGGGCCAATCGCGTGTGGAATTTCCCGCGCACCCCTGAAATACACGTACCCTGCTGAAATTGTGTGTGGCACTTCCCGCGCACCCCTGAGATACGCGTACCCTGCTCGCACGGGCCCAATCGCGTGTGGAAATTCCTGCGCACCCCTGAAATACACGTACCCTGCTGAAATCGCATGTGAAACTTGCCCCGCACCCCGAAATACACGTACACTGCTGAAATCGCATGTGGTACTTCCCGCGCACCCCTGGGATATGCGTACCCTGCTCGCACAGGCCCAATCGCGTGTGGAAATTCCCGCGCACCCCTGAAATGCACGTACCCTGCTGAAATCGCGTGTGAAACTTCCCCCGCACCCCGAAATACACGTACCCTGCTGAAATCGCATGTGGAACTTCACGCGCACCCCTGAAATACACGTACCCTGCGGAAATCGCATGTGGAACTTCCCGCGCACCCCTGAAATACGCGTACCCTGCTCGCACGGGGCCAATCGTGTGAGCTACTTCCCGCGCACCCCAGTGATACACGTAGCCCGCTTGCCGTGCTGGTACAGGGTTAGCGCAGCCCTTTGCGCTGGATTGGGTATATTGATGGCTTTTCCCTGCGCGAGAGGCGTTCTTGGGGGCGTAACTGGCGCTGCTGCAGGGTCGCTGCGCCACTGTGCGCCACGGCTGGTTTTGGTGGCTGGAATCCATGAATACGCTGTGCGCGGAAATGGATTTTAGCGCACGCGGCTGGCGCAGGGATTCGCACGCGCACACTGTGAGCCAGCCGCGTGCGCCACTTGTGCGCTGAATTCTATGAATTACCCCCTTAATGTATTAAAGAATGTTCTCATCTAAAGAAAACATTATATTCAAGTGCTGTTGTTAATACAGGAACATAATCATACACACATATAGGCGGTGGCTGCAGCATGTACCAAAAAAGTACAATATTTCTAATCTGATAATTTCCAATAGCAAAATAATAAATGCTATTTCATCAAAGTTTTACGTAATGCTAAACATGGAATAAATAGCTAACAATTTCAAACTTACAACACAGTTGTGTTAGTACAAACAAAACATATAAAAACCTAGAACGCATGCACATTAGAGCCACATACAGGGAAAATAAAGTAAAGAAGAAAGAAACAGCACCAACAAAACATGAAAATAACATTAGAGTTGTTTATCATGTGCACAAAAGACTTCTGAGTGTGAAGCCTGCTGAATGCCCCATGTATGTGCAATATGAGGTCAAATCAAATTCTATGGAGAGTACTTTAAGAAGATATAAGAAAGTTAATGTATTTAAATATAGCAACTTTTCAATTTTTAAAATTCTCATTGTCTGTAAAAATAAAAAGTAGCCTAGACATGTCAGTGAACAAAAACAAGTGGCCCAGATATGTGATAAGTGACGTCATCAATGACATTTGTGATGCCATCTTTCATATACTGGGTGTTTGTCTTACCAGAGCACAGTGGTGGTGACGTTATAGCTGCTTAGCTTACCATAACTGTAACCTTTCTGCGGTTTTTCAGTTTTACTTGTAACCATAACGTCCCTTTAACAATGTTTTTTCATTGAATAGCATAGCTTTTTATTAGTGCAACTTTACCATAACGTCCGTTTAGCAACGTTTTTTGAGTGTATTTCATCAGTTTTTACCAGTGCACCCTAATTTGCTACAATTTACTAATATCATACTTACCCCAATATAGCAACATTTCCCTCCAATTTAGAAAGTTTCACCTTAAAACTCTGCCATTCCCCATCTTCTAGCATCATTTTTAACACGTCTATATACTTTTTGCTACTTTTTCCACTGTTTTTGTGTTCGTCAACATTCGCAAACGTCTGACGTAATCACAGACTTTTCGGACAGTGTCACGTGACCACTCTCTCGTGCGTGGCATGAGGACGTGTCTGCCAATAGGTCTGTGCTTAGCGAACCGTTCAGTACTGCATTTTTCAGCTCAACTAGGAACTTTAAAGCTCACAATTTACCCTTGCACAGCTCCTACACCTCTTCTTACTCATTATCCATTAACAATTGTGCACACAGCACATACTTGGAAGAATATTAGGAAAACTGCTATTCATCTTAAAAATGGCCTCAGCTATTGCCAACACTCCTCCGATAGAGCCACCACCACCACCACCAGCTGAAGGACCTACACAACTAAAGAAGCACAATACTTCCAAACACCATTTAGCCTCTGCCTGCCCCACTTAGAAAATCGAATTTAGGCATTGTATTTTGTTGAACTGCTACCTATTATGCCCTGCCTCTGAACTACCTAGCACTAGTCGCACGATCCCCCTGTCATTTCTGTCACATACCAGCGGCACACACCGGCTGCACACACAGCCACTCTCCACGATCATGATGCCCAAGAGTGCACCCCCCAATCATAGCATAGTTTCACTCTCCTGCACCCTCCCTGCCACACTCCCTGCCACACTCCCTGCCACACTCCCTGCCACACTCCCTGCCACACTCCCTGCCACACTCCGCTCAGCCAGCCTAACAGCCATCCTTGTAGCCCTCACTATAATGGCCTCTACGCCTCCGCACATATTCCCAGCACACCTCACCCAGTGCCCGGCACTAAATACACATGCCGCAGCACCAGACTATAACATCACACAGTCTCGGCCACCTAGCCTAGCCACCAGACTCCGCAATCTCAGAAATAGATCACTTCCTAGGTATTTACCCTGCTCACCCACACCCATCACAACTAGAAACACCAGATTAGGCACCGCACTGCACCACTACCCCATACTAAAATGAGCATAGGCACTGCCCCTCTCCCCCCACCACCCCAATATGCTTCTACACTACTTTGCACTAAGCCCCTTACTACCACAGACCACAACAAGCACGCTTCACCCCATACTAGTACAAACAAAAACATCAAAGGCACACAACACCTACCTCTTAAATGTGCACTACTGAATGTACGCTGCCTACCTGCACATGCCCTCGAGATAAATGATCTACTATCCACATTTAATCTGGACTTACTTTGCATCACCGAATCCTGGCTCAATGATGCCTCCTGCCCAGCCATCACACTAGCCCTACCCACAGGCTACACCATCCTTAGGCAAGATAGATGTGATAAGATTGGAGGGGAGTCACCCTTATCCACAAAGACTCACTATCCATTAGATTAGCAGACCATAGTACATGGGTTGGAAATGGCGATATCCTATCAGCCAAGTTTATGCTCTCCCCCAATAATCTAATCAACATCCACATCCTATACAGACCTCCTGGACTCCCAGCTGACTTCCAAGAGCACCTCTCCCATCGACCCAGCAACAACATTAAAAAGTCCTCCAAAATCCTTCTATTAGGAGACTTAAATTTAGGATACAATGATCCTAAGGATAAATCCGCTGCAACCCTAGCTAAAGAACTCACAGACGTGGGTTTCTCCCAAAGAGTCCTCACCCCTACTCACTCCAAAGGCCGCACCCTTGACTGGGTCATGGATCACAACTGTGCATCCAACATTACCTCAAACACCGCCCTTTCTTGGACGGACCACACATGCATCGGATTCCTCATCCCCACCAGCCCTAAACCTAAAACTCTCACTCAGGCACCACCTGCCACAATAAGAAGTTCTAAAAAACTCAACGCAGACAACTTGCGTTCCCACCTTAAAAGCTCCTGCCTAGCACCACCTTTCTCTCAGGACCCAAATATACTATCAGCTATCTTCAATGATACTCTCACCAATGCCATAAACTCTATAGCCCCACGTGAAAGCAAGAAGGAAAAAAAATCATTTTATTGCAACTCTTGGTTCTCGGAAGAACTCCAAACCCTCCGAGCTCAAAAGCGCCAGTCGCTTAAAAACTAGCAAACGGATCTGAGTGATCTAAATAAGAGCCTCTTCAAACAAATAGCCCTTCAATATAAAAAAGCCATTTAGCAGCAAATCCAACTCCTTCAATGATAGGATCTCAAAGGCCAACTCCCAAGCTAAAGAACTATTCTCAATCTTTAATGAATTAGTCACTCATCCGGCTACCGCTGATGAGATAACTAAAGACAAAGCCTGATGTGCCAGCATTCAGTCCGCCATGCTCAACAAAATAAAACTCCTCCAGAACAAAATCCAAAACCACTGCAAAGCCCTCCCAAACCAAAAAACCAACCGCCCTACAGAAGACAAGTGTAGTAATCTCAACCACGCTCAATTCTCCTTCAGAAACGTCACTGAACCTGAGGTCCTTAATCTTATCAAAAACCTCAAACCATTCCTCTGCAAAGCAGACATTTGCCCTCCAAAAATCATCAAGGAATGCGCCAATGACCTAGCACCCCTGATTACTGCCTTCATTAACGCATCTTTCCAAACAGGAACTGTCCCAAACAATCTCAAGGAAGCCTGGGTGCGGCCACTTCTAAAAAAGGCCACACTTGACCCAGCGCAACACAACAACTACAGACTGATAATGACAGTCCCGTTCCTCATAAAAATCCTGGACAAAGCAGCTCACATCCAGATCCAATCATACATAGAAGCTAACTGCTGTCCAGTCATTTGGTCGACAGACAAATGGTCGACAGACAAATGGTCGACGCAATTTGGTCAAAAGCCAAATGGTCGAATTTTTATTTTATTTATATATATATATTTTTCAGGTTTTTGTTTAGGAAAGAAAAGGGTTTTTTAGCAAAGAAAAGGGGGTTGGGGGAGACCCCCCCAAAAAAAAAAAAAATGTGAAAATACAAAAAAAAGAAGTTCGACCATTTGTCTTTCGACCAAATTGCGTCGACCATTTGTCCTGTCGACCATTTATTTTCGACCAAATGACCTGTAACCAAGCTAACTCCATACTAGGCAAAAGACAATCTGGCTTCCGTGTCGGGCATGGAAAGGAATCCGCCTTATTAGACCTAAAAAATCAAATCTCACAGATCATGGACAAAGGCAAACCTGCCTTGCTCCTTCTTCTCGATCTATCAGCTTCTTTTGACCTGGTAGATCACCAAAGACTCACCACCCACCTCACCCATGCAGCCCATTTCTCCCAAATACAATTATACTACAAAATCTGGATCCAAGACAAGTACACCGAATACATCTTCCCCAAGCTTGGATGCTGACTCTGAGGGGGAAGCACTTACCATGGATGAAACAATGGAGAAAGACAGCACGAGTGGGAGATCAACCTCTGGTTTTATGAACCAAGTAAAGAGGTACAAGAAGGGAAACAGGAACATCCAACCTAAACAGGTCTGTTTTCAATTGCCACTGAACACAGGATCTACGAACAATACACCAGGAGGAGAGGAAGGAGGGGGGGGGGGGGTACAAGATCCAACCAATTCAGAAACACAAGGAAATATAAACAGAAGGCTCACCAGAGCGAGCATAAAAGAATCAAACAGAACCAAATGATACAGAACATTGTCAAGAAGACATCGGATTAAGACCAAGCAGAACTTAACTATCAAGGAACAAGAAGCCCTCCGCACGTTAGAGAGTGACTGCTCCATTGTAATAAAAGAGGCAGACAAAGGGGGAAACATTGTTATTATGAACAGAGAGGATTACCTAGAAATGGCCAGAAAACACCTAAACACCCCAGGATGCTATGAAACAGTGCCAACCAATCCGACCAAACAAATTGTATTGAATTTGGAACAAAAAATTAAGACTGGCACCACAAGGGTCTTCTAACGGACGACGAGGAGAGTTTTCTTATTATCGAGGAACCTACAATACCCATCATGTACTTCTTGCCGAAGGTACATAAATAATATGACCATATACCAGAATGCCGACCAATCCTTAGTGGAATAGGGTGTGCAACAGAGAATATTTCTCAATATCTGGATAACATTCTCAGACTTAGAGCAATGGTATTGAAGGCTTACCTGAGGGACACAACCGATGTCATTCTTAAGCTCAAACATATAAGTTGGACAAAAGATTATCAACTAGCGACACAGGATGTAAGGGCCCTTTATACATCTATTCACCATACTTGGGCCCTCAAAGCAATAGACCATACTTTCAAGGGAGATTCGGCAACAATGTATCTTCAAATCCAAATGATAAAGGAAATGTTGGAACTAACATATGAATATAACATCTTTTACTTCAATAATTGCTTTTATAGAAAGACCAAGGGTGTTGCAATGGGCACTAAATATGCCCCGGCCTTGGCAAATATCTTTATGGGCCTGTTTGAAGACACAGTCATATACCAAGACAAAGCTTATCAGAAACAACTTATGCACTGAATGGGATACATCAATGATGTGTTAATAATATGGAAAGGTACAGCCAGTGAATTTACTGAATTCAAAGACAGGATTAATCAGAATGAAATGGATATACACTTTACAGGCATCTGTCATGAGAAGAGCATAGACTTTCTGGACCTCACGATATACATAGACGATAACCAAATCAGAACATGCACATACAGGAAGCCCACGGAGGTAAACTCGACTTTACATGCAGAAGGCTGCCACTGCAGACCCACCATCCTTAATATACCCACAGGGGAATTTCTAAGAGCCAGGAGGAATTGTCAGACAAAGGACCATTTTGAGAAGGAATGCACACTCTTAAGATCTAGATTCCTGGCAAGAGGCTATACGGAACAAACTGTGAAGAGAGGCCTAGACAAAAGCCTAGCAACAACTCAAGAACAAACATTAACTTCCAGGAAAAAAGTGACAGAACAACCCATGATTAGCTTCATCACGAAATATAGCAGTGATCATAGAATGCTATACAAAATCCTAACTAAACATTGGTATCTTCTTAAGCTTGATGACAATATTGCAAAGTATGTGGACGCTAAACCAAGGATTATCTATACAAAGGCACAGACTTGGAAGAACAAACTAAGTCCATCAAACCTACCAGACCCACCCAGGGAGGAACCATCGACCTGGCTAAAAGCAACAACTTTTGGATTTAGGATATGTGGGTCATGTACAATGTGCAAATATGCACATAACAAAACTGATTTGTTTACGAGTACAAACAATATAACTCTAAAAATTCTACAATCTATCAACTTCAGGACAAAACATGTAGTTTATGGGATTATATGTGTATGTAACTTGGTCTACATCGGCAGCACGATCAGAGAACTAAGAATTCGGGTCAGAGAACACATAGCCAAAATCGGCAGTCAAGACCCGTGATTACCACTGGCATGCCATTGGCAAGAGAAACACCAAATAGACAATAAGGCGGACATAAGATTAATTTGGCTCCAGAAATTAACCTTAGGTAAAAGAGGTGGTAACAAGGAAAAGAAACTGAGACAAGCAGAGGCTAGAACAATTTGTAAACTGAATTCTACAGTCCTTGGACTAAACACAGACAATGAGATGGTGTCTTTTCTTTGAAGAGACATCTTTGGATTTGGTTCATATTGTATTGCACACAGTGTAGTGAATCTGACTATCTGAGTGAGTTATCATGATAAAATGCTCTTAATTGCACGGAATAACGCAAGTCTGGTTTGGATACAGGACAGAATATCATGCCGGGTTTCATTTGACTTAATTCATTAAAGATGATAGCAATCAGGACCATCACAATGGCGTGTTGATGGCCCTTCCCTCTAACGATGCAATTTCTTGCTATACAACCATACCCGTAATTTGTTGGGCATGAAATCTGGTATTTGAGACTATGTGAGGTCGGTAAATAACCTTCATGGCGTCTGTATTAGGAGAGAGTGCCGCCTCGCAATGTCGGAATGAATAATGTACCACTTTGCGGTAGGCAGTATAACCTAATTAATGTGACTTAGAATTTGTTTACTATATTGCTGATTGACAGGATAATCAATCCGCAAAATATTATAGTATATAAATATAAAAGATGTGCGATCTGTATTTGCTTACAAGCCTATACCATGCTAAAATCTATCGTTCTAAGATGGCCGCCATATTATAGTGACAAATACTGGCCCTTAACATGGAAAACGGACTCACTATCGGGTCCGTTGCCATGCTGACAACAACAGATTAATACAGAAGGGGGACGCATACGGACGCCCCCCTCCGGACAATTTGGCTGCACACCATCCAACGCGAGAAAACTACTCAAGGGTAAGAGACCGTCGCAGAAGTGCGGCGGTCTGACTTTTATTGCAATACTCGGCCGTAACTCAGTGTGCGAGATAGCGAACGCATACATATTAATTTAATTATGCCTAATTTGGCGGGAATGCGAGCACCATTCTTTTGCATCATAAGGTACATATAAAGCACATGCTAAATACAGTTACAAGTGAATAGTTAGATGCTAACATTGATGACTGCACGTATTTTTGGAATTAGGATTGAGCATGAAGGCAACCCTAATAGCATAACTTAAACTGTAGTTTCTGACGTGATAATCAAACCCGACATTTTTGAATGAGTACTAGACACATAGTAGAAACAATAGACACCCTGAATGTTTCATTGATCAGACTTATATTGGAAGCAGTATAAATACTAAAGTATACTCTTATTTTTCTGAAGGGATCTAACTCGTTACTGGAAGAGAGGATCTTTTCTGCTAAACCTAATAAGGGGCATTAGAGAAATTAAGGTAAAACAGAAACAATTGCAATACATTTTTGAATTAAGAATATGGCCATATAAGAAGTAATGAATAACAAAGGTATCTATATTTGTCTCTTGACCCTCTGTGTCCCTCCCATTCCCCACCCTATTTTTGTCTGGCTTTTTTACTTTGGGGTTATTTATTTTTCGTTTCAATGACTATCATGTATATGGTATTGTATTATTTGCACCTTTTATGTAAACATGTTATCAAACATAATGGTCTAATGTTGATGTTGGAATTTATTGTTTAGTGAGATATCATAATTAGCCCTGATTTGAGGAAGGTCTCAAAAGGGAACGAAACACGTGTCATCTGAAAGGGCATTTCTATACATTAAACCATCTTTTGAAAAATTGGGCGCAGTCTCATCCTGTGGTTCTCTTTTCTCACTCTATGTTTATATGCGGTCTTCTCTTGGCTAAACCACAAATCCAGTGAGAGGTGACCATAGAGGAAAAAAGGAAAAAGGGGGAAAGAAATCTCTTGCAGAAATCCGTTTGAAACTAAGTTGAACAGAAGTTGAACCTATATACATACTTGAATGAACATGTTAGACCAGACCAACATAGCCAAGAATTGATGAAACTCTGCATTTCTCTAATCAAGCAGCATCCTGGATCACTTCCTTCCTTGAAGGAAGAGCCATGAAGGTCTACTCCGACAGAGCTAACACAGATACTACCACTATAAACTGTGGTGTCCCCCAAGGATCTTGTACAGCCCCCACCCTCTATAACCTCTTCAGAAAACCCCTCTTCGACCTACTTGACTCCATGGGTGTTGCATATACAAACTATGCAGATGACACTCAAGTACATTTAGCCCTATCTGGACTCTATCACCAAGACGCCACAGCCCTTGACAACATCCATGCCACTACCCAAGCTTGAATGGCAATCAATGGCCTCTGTCTTATTGGGGAGAAGACTGAAATTCTCATCCTGGGCCAGACAAACACATTATCGAAACTAAGCCCCCAATACAACAACTTCAACATAGACAACTCAACCATCTCCATATCATCCTCTGTCAAGTATCTAGGTGTTCACATTGATGCAAATCTATCGATGAACAAACAAGTCAGCGCCATAGCCTCTGCACCAGCGTTCAGCACCAAACTCATCAATGCCATTAAACCCTACTTATCCACCCCCAACCGCTTGGCCACAGCTAGAGCAACTACAGAAGCCAAACTCGATTATTGCAATGCCCTCCTAGCTGGCACCTCTGCCAAAAACATTCACAGACTACAAACCACACAAAACAATGCCCTCAGAGCTGCCATGAGCATCCCTAGAAGAGACCATATATCCCACGCCAGACGTGAAGCCCGGTGGCTCCTGGTCAAAGACCGTATTACTCTGAAAATCCTCACCATCACACACAGATACATCAAAAAAACCGCTCCAGCATACCTATCTGAAGCAATATCAAGGACCACATCCACTCGCCCCACCAGAGCTGAAACTTCCATCTCTCTCTTCTGCAAACAACCTTAAGGCCACTCTCCTCAACCAGCAAATAGAGGACTGCCTCCTCCACTTCTGCCATATATATTGTAATAAAACACAAATGTAATATAACTATATTATAACCTGTATATATACTGCTAATGACTATGTAACTATATTGCAACCTGGATATATATATATTGCTAGTGACCATGTAACTAAGTAACTAAGCTTTGTACTGTAACAAGTGCCACGATGTCCTCAGGCTGTTGTGCGCTGTATAAATACGAATAAAACAAACAAAACAAAACAATGAGGAAGACAAAGAAGATGAGGTAGAGGAAGTGCCTACCTCTAGCACCCAGAGACAATCATGGTTGTGGCAGTTCTTTACCACTGTTGGGAATGTACCAAAGGCTAAAGCTGCCAAAGTGAAATGCACTGAGTGCAACTTTGTACTCAGTTGCAGATAACCTGGTCAATACTCCTATGGGACCACCTACATGCACGGCCACACCAAATCCAACCACTGCAATGCTCTCAGAAAGGCTGTTCCTTTCTTAGGAAGAAGTAGGCTGTCCTCCTCTACCTCATCTTCCTCAACCAATACAAGGAGGAGGTCCAGTACTCAGTTTCCATTTGACAGCTCTTTACAGTCTAAACCAACTCCCTGCCAGCCGGAAGCCCGTTGGACGCCAGCATCTGGTGCGCAACCACCTAGCCATCAAACCTCGAGGCCCAAGGCTCCTAATTCGCCAGACCCTGTACAAGCATGTAAGCACAAGCCACCAGCAGCAAAATCAGCGAATTCAGCCATCCATTGTCCAAAGCTTGCAGAAAAATTCACAAGGGAGATACGCCTGTTTAAAATAGAACAAGCATCTTCAAAAAAGGACTACATGGTCCTAAACAGAAAATCGGTGCTCAGAATACTAAGAAAAATAGAAAAACTGAAATCACTAAGATCAGAGGACTTTCACTCTAATTGAGCCGTACCATAGGGACCAAAAAGCCAAAGCTTATCTTCATATTAAAGCCACTGCACTTCAAGTCGTTCACTTGAGGTGTTCAGCGACCTCATTCACACTGGTTTTACTCTTTTAGAACTTCCAGGGCCTCACGAGGATCCCTGTAAAACCAAGTCAAGCTACTCTCGGATCAAAAACCAACATTACATGTGAAAAACTGAAGGACTTTACAATTCTAAGCGTCAAGAGTCTTCTCTAAGATCTCGAAAGCATAATTTCCAAAGAACAAATAGACACTACCCAGAAATGTCGACTACTATTAACCACCAAGCTCAGAATGAGAGTGAAAATAAAAGAAGCGATAGACAACCACATGACAAAACCCGAGAATGTAAACGGTTGACTAGTTTTCGAGCACCGCTGCCAAATCGGGATGACGTGGAGTCAACAAAAGGTCTTGCACGTTTTGACAACAAGTGCACTCCACCTAGATACACATCACCTGAATGAAGCGAGAAGAGAATTACGAAGGGCCCATGGAAATGGCTACAAGCAGCCCTAAACCCACACTCTGCAACATAGCAATCACAATCCAAAGAACTGAGGCCAGTGCACCTTTGGCTAATTTCGAAGCGATGGCGAAAAAAAAAGCTTAAACATGGGCTCATGGAACACCAGAGGACACTCCCACTTAACTGACCCAGAAAACCAAGATCTGAGTGCCTTTGACATCTTGTGTCTCCAAGAAACTTGGCTGGTGGAAAAGCCCTCCTTAGATGGCTTCTCTATTGAGATATCACCCACATCTAAGGGCCTCCTTGGCTGCCCCTCGCCGGGCCTATTGCTAGCAGTTCGTATGGGATCAGGGCTTACGATCCTCAAAAACTGGAAGAATCTTACAGAATCCTCGCTGTATTAACATCATGTGCTATCAAGACCCCAAGTCCAAACACTGAATCACGACACATCTAGTTATTATCAATCTATATTGGAATCCTCAGAAAACATCCACAGTTAATTTCTGCAACTCAGTAGCTGATGTCATCGATAATATTTCCATTGATCAAGACATTACGCATACAATTATATGCAGAGACTTAAATGCCAACTGTATAAATCCTAGTGGTCCAACAAACAGCCAATCAAAGTTCTCCTCGACAGAAGAAAGAGGAAAGTCTTGGATGCATATAATGGATTCCTGAATTTTTCATAGTATCGCAAGGCTGAAAGTTTGGCAACCAATGCTCCTGACATGGGAATGGAACAACTCAAAAGCAACTCTTGATTACTTCTTCATTTCCCACGGTTTGCTCTCCATCATAGAGTTGTTCGAAGTTATAAGAACAAAACAAAGGGACCACAATCTACTAATTATGTCTTGGTCCTGCGCCTGTCCACTGAACAAAACGTACAAACCGAACGTGGACCTAAACAGGCAACAAACACGTCTATGTCTCACTGCTTCAAACGTAAAAGATCTTACGGAAAAATACAGAAAAGAAGTACCAAACAATTTTCCATCCACAAAAACAGGAAGACCGAATTACCTGCATTTTCTGCTGAAATACAAGGTGGCGGCAAAAGGAGGAATAAAATTTTCTCCTAAGACAAGCCACACGTATGATTAATGTGTGGTGGAAAAAAGAAGATTGCTAAGGAAACTGCAAAGAATCGCTACGACATACAACACAGACAATGCTTGGACCAACTGGCAGCAGGAGAAAAAGATCTACAAATCATGGTTAATAAAACCATAGATATAATCTTTACCAAAAAGACGCCAAAACCATGCTTATGACTGTGAGCACCAAGAGATCCCACGATTCTCGGTCACTGATTAAAAAACCTGGTTCCTCAATCGATAATCATCTTGCCAATTCTGTCCCAGAAGACAAATGGGTAAAATTCTTCTCAGATCTGTTTGCCGCCCCTCCACCAAAATGACGCCTCTTAAGCTGGACATAGAATCTCCTTGGATCGGCCTAACATGCAAAGATGACATAAGAGAAGCTATAGTGAAACTTAAAACATCAAGAGGACCGGGCCCTAATGGCCTTACGAACACCGACTTAAAACAACAACTGAGGAATGGACCAATTTCATATCCGAAATTTTCAATGACTGTAGGAAAACAAAGCTAATCCCGAGCTCTTGGACACAAGCAGTAGTGGTTCCAATTTACAAGCGGGGCGATAGAGAAGATCCGGCCAATTACCACCCGATTGCCCTCTTAGATATTAACGGGAACATTTCTGACACTCTTCTACTCAAACATTTTCAAAACTGGGTTAGAGCATCGCCAAGCTCAGATCCCTTTCAAATGGGGTTCCAAAAAAACGGAAGTACCGCCATAAACATCCTATTGCTGAACATAATAAAATCAAACATCAAACAAGGTGCACTGAGAGTGTTTTTGACCTTGTTGTTGTCTCAGGCCTTTCACAAAGTGGATACACGTATCATGTGGAGCCAACTGAAAGTGTGGAATTGTCCTTCGGAAATTCTTGAGCCGATGATCGCTCTCCATATGAACATGAACTTACGCACCCGTCTGAATCGGCAAGGTTGCTTGTCAGACAAAATACCTGTGGGATGTGGGGTTAAGCAGGACTGTCCACTAGCACCTGCCCTCTTCATCACCTTTTTGGGTGATTACAAAGACCTGGAAACCACAACAAGGGGCCTCCCCAAAATAGGTAAAAGTACCGGTATCGCGTATTTTGTACGCTGATGACCTGATCATATTAGATCAGACACACATTGGTCTTCAAAGACAGCTAACCAACCTGGCACAATACATGGAAGCAAACAATCTGGAAATCAGTCATTCCAAGACAAAGATTCTAGTGTTGGAAAAACACCCCTCGAAGGCAAAAGACAAGCTAAACTGGTTTCTGGACAGTAGGACAGTACGAAAATTGAAGTGGTGCCCCACTTCAAATACCTTAGGGTGTTTATCAATGGTTCCGCTAAAGAGCAGAAAATGCAACAGGCTTTTTGGGAAAAAATGAGGAATTTAGCAGCCCAAATGAGAGCCATCAATAGGAAATATGGTAGATTTTCTTTCCTCCCTGTCATCCAGTTCTATAAGGGAAAAGTGGTACCGACCTTAAACTACGGGATGGACGCCACTCTAAACATGCCAGCATCACTTTGGCCCACACTAGAAGGCCACCTCTGGAAATCGTTTCTCGGCCTGCCAAACTCTGTGTTAATGACAGCAATCAGGTGCAAACTTGGTCTCCTGTCCCTTTCTGTGACAGTGGAGCAGAGCAAGATGCAAGTATACAGGAAAACCCTCTTTCATGATATCCTACCTACATTCAGAGTGATCGATGAAGAGATCGAAAACCACCATGGTAAAATACTTAACACATCGGTGGAGGACCAAAAAGCCAAATTAACTGACCTGTCCTGTACAGAAGATGACCTGAAAACAAATCCACTAACAGTTAAATTCAAAATGGAATGTCGTGATTGGATTGCAACATCTGAAAAAGCAGAAGCCAATAAATTTCAATACATTGAAAATACCTCTGGCGTACTTCATGAAATTCCCCGATAAATGACTGATGAAAACCTTTATGAGCCTGCTCCCAACTCGTGAAATCTTAGCCATTAGACTACAGACCAACATCAACGAATGCAGACTATGCGAGGCTCCGAAGAAAACAGAAACTATAAGACACCTTTTGATGCAGTGCCCTGGAATGAGACAAGCGCGAGCTGCGTATTTGACTCTACTATGCGCAGACTTGGCCGTCGCAGAAGAGGAAATATGGTGGAAGCGTCCTATCGCCGGCGAAAACACAAAATGGAAAATCGCCACAGCAAAGCTGCTAGAAATTGCCCTAAAAAGATTAAACCCGTTTCGAATTTGTCTGACTAATACTGGGAACCCACGACTTACATAAGCTGTGACACTCACATGCTGGTGTTTGGTCACTATCTTTTGGATTTATATGTTAGGATCCAGTCTTACTTAGACACGTGTTTGGTTGCATTTTGTCACCCCTTTTGATCATTTGACTGCATTTGCTTGTCTTTTCCTGGCGTTTTCCCTGCTTTAGTTACTGTGAATTTTCTTTTCCTTGAGACCTTGTAAAAATTGCATTTTGATTATGTACAAGTAAATAAAAATACAAAAATTCAGAAATAAGTGAAAGTTTCATAATGTTACATCACTGTATATACGTTATTAATAATTCCTCTTTTAACATATGTGAAACAACTATATACCTCCTTTAACAATCATATTTTTTGCAACACATACTTATGTGAGTCGTTATCAGCAGCAAATACACCAATAGGCAAATCAGAGCAGACATTTTGTTTGCCGAAGGCCAGGCCCTCTGCCCACGGTAGAAAAGTTATATCACTATTTAGGGATCATTTTGAAAAGTTGTAAGAAGAAACATTGACTGAGACAGTGAGATTTAGAGACACTTTGTTTACATGGCACTGTTACACATTCAGTAACAACATAAGTGACGTTACCAGAGACGTGGGGAGGCAGGTGACACATCAGTCAGGGTCAGCCTTGAAGCAAGTGGATGAGCCACATTTGTTTGGGTGACATCTGAGAGGAGGAGCGGAGACACTGCGAGTGCAGTCTGTGGCAGAGATACACTCACCTGATTTGGCTAGGAGAGATCAACAGAGAGCTGCCAGTAATGCACCAGTCAGTGTCCATCTCTTCAGCTTGACATTTGCCATCAGGAGGCATCTGGGAAGGGGAGAGGGTGTAGCTGAGAATCCCTGAGGGCAGCGTGTGGGAGGGACAAGCTCCCACGATTTTGCTGGGAGGGATCAGCAGAGATTTGGACACATTTGACAAGGTCAGTAACTTGACTGTGTCATCGGACAATAATGGGACCGTGTCCTGTGGGGATAAGAACTCCTCTCAGCCTGGGGTGAGAGCGAGAGAGAAGAGCACATGCGTGACTGTGACAGACACTACACACTGCTCTCCAGGGCCAGTGCACATAGTAATACAATTGCCTTCCAAACTCACTTCTACAAGGATTTATCATGGAACACTAGTTTACTGAAGAAACTCCAATTACCTTTAAGGGAACCATCTGCCAAGTTCCCCAAAACACATACAGGCACTTTGCAAAGTGAGGCGATTGTTAGCAGACCGCAGCCTCACACAGAGAAAAAAGAAAGCGGGTTAAACCCATCATTTGTAATTTCCTTTCTTTGTAACCCCTCCCATGCATGAAAGACAAGGCCAGATTGGCCTTGGATATTAAGCGATTGAGAGAAGGAGGAGGGTGGAATAAGAGGAGTAACAGGAAACAGTAAGGTGTGCGTTGTTCACATGAGGTCATAGAAGGAGGAGGAGGTGGAAGACCAAGAAACAAGCAGAAGAAAGGGCAGTCCCTGGATTGGAAGTGAAACAAAAAAAACTTGCCTTGCCTGGAGCCCCTTGATCAGGATTCCCAGCAAATGGAGAACCAAGGAAGTGATCCATGGCTCTCCTTGCATCGCCGATTGACCGTGTACCAGTTTGGTTACTTTAAACTGCGTTTAGTAGCTGTACAGAAATCGCCAGAGTCATCCTTGACCTCAACATTCAACGGCCACATCCCCAAGATTGCTTAATGCTGAAGCTCCACCATGTCCACATCTGAGACCCAACATCCCCAAATCGATACCACAATCTAGTTTCCAGCACACTTTAGCTCCCAGCCGATGCTCCTAGATTGCTCCGATACCATGACCAGACAGCACAGCCCACTCGCAGAGAGATCAGGGGCCCACTCGCGGTTGAAGGCAAATCTCAGCTTCTCCGTCATTGAGGTCACCGAATCTTCAAGCACTGACACGACCTGCGATTTCCAGCATCTTTGAACTGCAAGTCGATGCTGCAGTGTAACAAATTGACTTCTGCTCTGCAGAAGTGCAAGGATGAGTAGATTCTGAAATGCACACTCAGTCCTGACACTTCTACAAACCAAGAGCCAACACAATCATAAAGGTAAAACAGGCGCAGTCAAGAGATGCATCTCCTTCACCTTTTCTGGTAACGTGGACCAAGGGAAGGCTCTACTTTTAACAGGGGTGTGAATGTGGTTCAGTGGCAACCCAAATAACGAACTATAACAGTGCAAAATAAAGGATTGTCCTATCAAGTTTCTATACAAATATAGACTTTAGTTAGACACATGTACAATACTACCTGACTTGAAAACACAGTAAAAACCAACCCCTATGAGACAAGGGGAGAAAGGTATTCAAAAGACCACAATGTTCATAAGTATATTTCTTCAAGTTGTAAAAGGGGATAGAAATTACCCAAGTCTCAAAGATGGACCATGGGGACAGATATCAGTAAAATATCTTCTGTAAATATCTTGGGAGTTTGAAAGCATCAAACCAGGTTTCTCTGCATCGACCGCGATGTCGGCTTGGGTCACCGGGGAAGTAGTCACGATGGTCCAGCGGCAAACTGGCACTGAGGTAGGGGGTTGAATAAGAGGGAAGCTGTGGCCTATGTGGATGGGTGTGCCTCTTGGTTTCTTTTCCCAGGCCAGCATCCTGTGGAGTAGCTTTCACAAGAATAAGGATGTTACCTGCTCTTCAAAGGAACAAATAAACCTGTGAGGAATTCGACCATCCACATGTCGGGAGTGCGCTCGCCTGGGATTCTTTAAAAATGTTTAAGTAAATGGAATGATGGTAGGCAAACCTCAAGAAAATGTGCAGGGCTAATCCATGCATATTTCCATATACTCACAGCACGACAAACTCATAGACATGTGCACTCTGGGCAGACGCAGTCTACGGGTACAGTCCTGCCTGTCATATTTAGTTGGGATATGATGCCAGGGCACAAGATTTTAGAGGAGCAGCTGCATGACTCTGCAGGAAACCCTGCCCCACTAACTCCCATATCTTGGAAGCCTGAGATCATGTCGTGTTTGACACCAGCAGTTGTGGCAATACCGCAATGTATATTCGAAAGAAGACACCCATTGAGACAATCCTATCGGATGTATCGCCAAAAGGGCGACAATTTGAGGGAGGAACTCCCTGAAGGAATATAAAAAAAGAGTAAAGAAAGAAGCCTGTGACATCGTGAGAGAGTATACACGATGTCTCAGGATACTGGCTGAAAAGGATATGTGGATCCTACAGAAATTAATGACGAAGTAAAGAATCAAGAGAACTTTTAAATACGAAAAAGAAGATTACACATGTACAAAGTGCTGCAAAGAATAAACCATTCAATAATTGTACATATGCTGAAACACAAGAAGACTAAGGGCCTCATTACACGGATGGCGGAGAACCATGGCGCTATTAGCGCCATGTTTCATGCCGGTAAAATACCGGCACCGCCTTGGCGGAAAGGGGAATTACCGCCCCATTCCAAGGTTGGCGGGGCGGTAATTCCCCCTTCCACCATTGCCCTTCCCCATTCCCATTTTTGGCCCATAGGGCTCAATGGGAATGGGGAAGGCGCTAATTATGGTACCGCAAATTGCGTTACCGTAATTATCTCCCTGGGTCCCTTTGCGGGTTGGTTTTTAACGCCTGAAATCCCCCAACCCGCAAAGGGACCTCGTAGTAAGGCGGTAAGGATTTACCGGTACCGGTATTTTACCGGTACCGGTAAATCCTTACCGCCATCCGTGTAATGAGGCCCTAAGTCATCATAGAAGCTGGCTATATGTAGAGAATAAAATGCAGGTGAAGCCGCCATTGTATAGAAGCTGGACATCGGTATCATGAATTTTACTAATCCAGGACCCAGGGATAGGGAAGAGAAAAACTAGGTTGCAGCAAGAATAAGCTGAATGATCGTGGGGCTGCATGCTGAGGCTGTTTGGCCTGAAGTAAATATTGAGTCAGCCAATGTCAGATATCTATTCTGAAAAGGAGTAAAAGTACAAAGGATGAATCATCCCTTGTTAAGGTGCAAAGAAAGAACGCCAAGAGTGTCAAGTTTAATTTATTTAAGACATTTAAAAGCTGCAGAATGGACCAAATCATGGTCTCCTGCCACATGAGCCACAGATGAAAATAGAGTTCGGACTTGGAGTCCTAGAACACGATAGTGAGGGTCTGCACTGCTGTGTATCCTCAGAGAAAAGGATACTTTGCAAGGCCAATAAGTTCAAAGACAATCTTCATGGCAGAAGGCATGGCGATCAGAGATGCTGGGCTATTTGGGTGGGGAGGTAGAGTCAGGCCCACCTCCTTGCACCTGGGTCTGGGTTTACGTGCTGCTAAGTGACCTGAATGCTCCAGACATGGCACAAGCATGCCAACCAATTGTAGGGGTCCATACAACGAGGGTCCTTATAGTTTGAAAAACTATTAGAAACTGTGTATCTAATGTTTTTGAAGATTACCTGTTTTAGAGGTAGGCATATGTAGTCCACCTGACAGTAGGTAGTCAAATACAATCTTAGTTCCTATAGATTATATACTTCAATGTTTCCCTAAGCATATCCCAATCCCCAGTAGGTTTTTCATTATTTGCCATGTAGTATGATGTCATCTTTGACCTATTTTCTAATATAGAAGATATGATTTGTGAAATGATCGTTGAGAGAAATAGAGTGTACGTCTGTTGATGTTCGTTGTAACTGCCTATTTTAGATATGATATGATAGTTTATTTATATAGTGCCTATACACAATGAGTTTCAATGCGCTTGCAGGCAAGGCAGGGAACAAGGGAAAATATAATGACATTCTTAGAGGCCATGAACAGTAAGGATGTGAAAATAACTATTGTACTCAGCCTGACACCATTCAGATAGTGAAAGAGCTAATACATAGATAAAGAAGGAAGTGTGAGAGTGGAAAGGAAATGGAAACAGACTGGTGACTACCGTACTAGGCCTGACAACATTTCTGGGAGAGCCGGAGAAAAACAAAAGGTGAGGGAGAGGGGTGCAGAAAGGAAGGGGAGGAACAATTGTTAATAAAACAGTACTTTGCCATCTTCCTGAGTTGTTTCAGTTATTTGGACTGAAGAATTATTCTGTGTGAACCCATCCATTGCATGCATGTTCCCTAAGGGTCGTAAGTTCAGATGCATCTCCAGAAAAGGGAGGACCAAATCTTCCCCCTGCCATAGCCAGCCTGATTAACTAACAACGGTTCCATAGATCTGCCTTGCTCTTTTCGTGGGCACTGCAGCTGGTGGCAGTCATTCATTTACCAATTAGAGGGTAGTTCAAACAGGCACACATGGGGCCTGGCTGTAGAGGTTAACAAAAGAGACAGGAAAGCCCAAAAACCTTTCATATGGAAATGTGTCATCCTGAAACCAGCTCCCGATTTCAGTATCGATGGCAGTGAACTGTCATGTTTGGGACTATGTGTTTACATCAGTCCACCCCGCGGGTGGACCCCTTCATAAAGGTATAAGAATGTGGTTTGCAGGAGCCAGAGAGTCTGGTCTTGCCGCAGCTTCAAGGCAGACTTGCCGCTTTAATGATGAACCACAGAGAGATTCATTAATCTTAGAGACCCTTTGATCCACAACAGACAGGAAGATGGGTGGTACTTAGTATCACATGTTTTCACCCCTTTATCTTTTCTGTTGCAAATCACTCTGGTCATGACTCGCAGATAGGAGATTGTTGGTGGAGATCCCAGAATTGGTTTATTAAGGTATGCCTACCCTACACCAATCACTGTGAACCATGTGGCTTTAAAAGAGGGTTTAGCCCCTATTTTGGCAGTTCATTAAAGATTTTGGAAAGAGCATAAAGACAAACTAAGCATAGGACCCTGGCTGAAGCTACAGTCTGCCTTACATCTTCCACCACTGAAGGAAGACCAAGACCTCCAAAGAGGGAAGCAATATCCCTCCCCTAAACATCTCCCAGGGACCAGATAGAGATACCGAATCCAGAGGACCCTCCAGAAGCTCCAGAACTGGTACCCAGCCACCACATAGCATGTCATGCTTGGCTCTGTAGCAAGCTTCCTAGGTAGGAAGCCCCAGAAGGTCTCTGAACCCAAATCCAAGGACAAAGCAGCTGCCTGAAACACACTCCTCAGCTTTGGGCCATCTGCCTTAAAGGACAACACAAATGATTGAAGAAGCTGGGAGAAGTGCCTCAACAAGCATCTATTGGTGTCTGCCTTAATGGACAATTTTGAGCTAGTCGAGTTCTTCGAGCTGCATGCCGCAGTTGCCTTAAGACATCCAAGACATCTCGACCAGTGCTTTAGAACCGCCGACCATCACTGAGACAATGATCCCTGACCCTGAGCTTGAAAAACTGTCTTGCCGCTGTGGGTTAAAAAGACAGCCCCAGAGTGACAGAGATACAGAGGCTATGCTAGGCTGTCGTGAGGGTGTAGCTGGCGGATGTTAAGCCCCATTGGGAAATGCAGGCCATTTCAAAACAGTGATTTATGTCATAAGGCCTAGTGAAATGGAAAGAAATTGGCCTAGTCATCTCCACAAAAATGGACAGGTGCGCAAGTAAAGGGGAATCTATCTGAGAGCTGAAAACTGATGGATATTTCCTATGAAAGTGAAATAGCATGAGGGACTGCAGATACTGACTTTGTGTAAACTCGGAAAAGACACCTTTTTGACTGATTCAAAACTGCAGAAGTACACGTGGAAAGAAAAGATACATTTGAAATATGGCGCGTTTGGAAGATAAAAATGAGGAATGATGCCTGACATTTAAGAAATAAAGTCAAGTGACAGACTGAGTAATCAGGAATAAAGAGACTTGATTTTCATCATATAAAATCACAGCATGTAGAGAGAAAGGCCTATTTGGTTTTTGTCAAAGTGAACACTGGTTTCCTATGTGAACTGTGGCCTATCTGCGTGCATAAGATTAATAGTGAATCTACGCCTGTTCTAATATAGTAGAAAAGAAAGATTGTATTAATGAACAGCAGGCCTAGGTGGAATACAAAATGTTACATGTTAAACAGATTGGGCCTCATTACGAGTATGGCGGTAGCCATGGAGCTATTGGCTCCATGGCTGCTGCCAAACCGGGCTCCTTTACTGGGTTCCCAGAATGGGGAATTACCAGGCCATTCCGAGTACGGAAGGCCCGGTAATTCCTCCCTCTGAGAACCCGGGCCTTCCCCATTCCATTCTGAGCCCCCATAGGGCTCAATGGGAATGGGAGAGGGAGCTAACAACGGGCCGATTACGAGCGGCCCGTTGTTTACTCCCTCTTCCCCTCGCAGGACCCGGTAACAACGCCTGGTTTTGCCACGCGTCCTTACCGGGTCCCGCGAGGGGACCTTCTAATTTCACGTGACGGGTTTAACGGGTCTGCCGCCATTAGCGGAGCCCGTTAACCCGTTCCTCGAACCTCATAATGAGGCCCATTGTGTCAATGTAAAATGCTATTCTTTAAGAATTATGCATGCAGCTTGTGTTTCCCCATGGAACTGGAAGGTCGGCTCCTCTGAAACTTTGACATCAAGACCTTTGGCTGAGGACCTCTAGGAGAAGGAGGTCTGGTTTTCAGTTTACATGCTAAAACATAGAGAGGAGTAGATCGGAACTGAGGAGGTGGCAGATAAGTCAGCAGCAGAAGTAAACTTAAGGTCAGGTCTCTCGATTAACAGTGCATTAGCTTTGAACAAAAAACCTTTGAAGCCCAGGAGGGGAGGGCATGATCACGTGGGTCGGCCAGATGTTCAAATCAGGTCACAAGAGATATATTAAACCTAAGAAATGGTGGGGGAATGAGTGAAACTCAGGGACACTTGGTGGTGTCTTGCCATTGGCTAACACTGCATACATTTTCTTGAATAAAAAACACATTGTGTGTTCCACTGAGCTCATCCCCAGTTCATATTAAAGGGGATCAGAAGCCTGCCGGGACCATGTAAAAACGAATCCTGTCTGATGTAAACAATTTAGTTATGAAGACAATTATGATTCCTGCCTTCCCATAATTCCAAGGGACTAGAAAGCTGGTGTGAGGATAGGTTATAGAAGAAAGGTTTGAATCATGAAGGGTCAAAGTTGTGACTATCTTGGCTCAGGAGTAAATCAATAAAAATAGTAGCTCCTTCCATGAAGGGTGTGCCGAGATATGATTAGTATTTTCCAACTTGCCATAAAATGTAGAACTTAAAAATATATAGGTTTATGTAGTTATCCGAAAGATTAAGGTAGTTGCCATGTCGGCAGATTTTCAGAACCCAAAATTGTAAAACTACCTGTCATTTTGAAATGATGTATTTTTCCTCCTCGCTCAGCTTCCATTAGCCATACCTCCCAATGTCGGGTTCTATTAGCAGCCATTGGGCGTCTTGGTGGGAGGTGAACGGAGGGAGCTACCTGGTCCGTAGCGTGAGAATTATGACAATATGTAGGTGTCATCAGCACTATATCTTGCCAATTTCCAATCTAAGAAGGTACTTGCAAGAAAACATCTAGGGAGAGAGTCCAGGAGAGCAGTCTAATCCATCGGGGCACCACCTTGGCAGGGCAACAAAGCTAAACCAAGGCCTACCAAGAAGAAGGGCGAAAAGGAGACCCAAGGACTTTGCTTGGAAACCTGGGAGCCCTAGCTGAGAGAGGCCTGTGGCTGGAGAGACCTGGTTGGTGGATAGAGACTTGAGGCGTGAGCTGCCTGCCTGAAAGAGGGTCCTAAGATCTGGCAGGTCTCCTGAGCTATGAACATAAATCTCTTGTGTAGGTAGATATATCCCAAAGCTATCAATTGTGTGGGGAGCCACCTGCTTTAATACCTTTCCCTTAGTAGGTGAAGGGGGGGGGACTGGGTAGACCTTGTTCATATTGAACTAAAAAGTTAACTCAATTAATCGCCCATAGAAGAACACCCTATCCAGTTACCTTAAATCATGTTGGAATTGGTCTGTTTAACCCTTACCTTTGCATTGGTGGATGCTCTCCATTAGTGGGGGCGTGGGGGGTGAAAGCGGGTATACCCTTAGCACAATTAACTAAAAATATAATTTAATTAATTCCCATATGATCATTTAACACGGGGTGATGTTTTTGTCAAAATTTGAAATTGACAAAGGATTATCCCATGCACTGTAAATTACTCTATTCTGTAATGTAATTGGGTAACCCTGCTGTTCAATTGAACGTGCTAGTGTCCCCAACACGAAAATCTCAACACCTTGCATTCCGTTTGAAAACAAATAGTGCAAAACAAACGTTCTCTTTTAGTCCAAACCAGAATACCAAAGTCTTGTATGTTCATTGCAGGAGTGGTGCAAAACAAAATTCCCTATTTATTTCCTTGTATCCCAAATCAGAATTCTAAGACATTGCATTTTACCTAAATAAAAAGCCATAACAATATTTCCATTGAGTTCCCACTCCCTGTACCTTGCACTCAAATATGAGGGGTCATATCTAATTGATGCATGGAGGGTGGGGGTTGCTGGGAGAAAGGAGTATTGTGCCAAACTAAGCAATCACTGTGTGTTTTGTATTTTTCCTATTGGTTAATTTGAAAGAAATCTGATGTAAATTGTGACTGCAAATTTCACGATTTTACCTGTGTCTTACAGCAACTGAAAGTCCTTTAAATCTAGATTAGTCAATTGGTGCAAGATATTTGAATTTGGGACATTGCGTAGCGCCACGCGTTGGTGGCTGATGTTTGGGTTGCTATTCTTCTTTATTAAACCTTAAATATATATTCTTACTATACACCGGCCTGGTTCATAGCTCATTGGTGGTACAGAAGGTCATTTTTGGGATGGTGCGGGAAGGGTTGGAGGTTTCACTAAAGTTGAATCTGTATAAGTGCTTTGGGTGTACGCCACCTTGCTTGGTGAGGATTTGGGGGCGGGGGGAACTCCGCGAGTTGAGAATGACTGCCTAATAAACCCTGACACCGCCTGATACCCGCATCTCACTCCCGCATTGAACTCTGTTACAGGAACCTGCAAAGCGCACTGAAGCCGACCCTGTTGAGCACCAAGAACACCTACAGCACAAGGTACATTGTGGTTGTGTCCCCCTGATCTCCTGGCTACCCTCCTGTCAGTATCCAGAGTGCATCCCTTTTCCTTCTTTGAAACTGTCTATACTCTGCCGTTTCGTCCATGTAACCAAAATTGGACAAGGAGGTCTTATTATTCACTTGTATTCCAATTGTTTCGGATGCCTTCTGGTGTACTAGAGGTGTGGGCCGAATGATGGTTTAGAAACTGATATTTATCCCTGAACCACTGGTGCCCCAGAAGTTGATTTGTCACAAGAGGCACCCCAACAGGATGCCTTCCTGCCAGTGGGGTAGGCTCCTACCTGAGGGAATACACATAAACCTTCCACAGTTGAACTGGGCTAACAGGGCTGACACATGTGCAATATGAATTAAATATGTTTGGGATAATTCTGACAGATTCTGGCCAACGTACTCTAACTCAGGTGGGGCTTATATTTAGAGTTTTGCATGCCACAGGACAACATCTTCAGAGTTATGTCGTTTTTGGAACAGGGGTGCATACTTTAAATGGAGGCCCTGCACTGCAGAGACTTGGGTGCGACTGCCGCTGTGAAGAGGGCACCTATGACCTATGAACCTGCTGTGTGCCGCTGGCAGAGCAGGTGCTGCGAATCAGGATACTGGTGCAGCAGAGCACAGGTACACACTATGCTTATGTCAGGGAGCTCATGAAAGGGGAATCTGATCAGCAGATTTCCCTTTCAGTGATGGAATTAGCCAGGTCTTCCGCACCCTTGCCATCTGGCAACTCATCACGCGCAGTCTAACATTTGGGCATCTTCGGGACCTGCAGAACTGATCCATGGCTTTACCTCAGACCAGTGGAAAAAGTACCTGAGATTCCTTTTTCAGTGCCAAAAGCCAGCTCAATTCTGTTGAACCCCAAAGTCAAGAATTAGGGCACTGTGAAGAGGCCCTGCCCCTCCTATTCACTTTGTGGGAGGATAGTGTATTTTAAGCCCCCCCAACCCCATTTCTGCCTCTTTCTTGCAAGACACCTTCTTGAACGCAGACATTTTGTGCCTGAAGGCCAGGAGGATTCATCCGGCCAGAGTGCTTACAGCTGCTTGCACTTTGTGTTTCTTTGCAGAAGTATTGCTTGTGCGTTTAGTTCATATGACTATTGGTTGATTGAATTTTCATTTTTGAACCTCGGCACTATTGCCTTTGCTACAGTGCTTAATTTGTAAAAAAATAAGTGGCAGTGCCCAAAACATATTGGCCCCATAATGCCGGGCGCGGCACCGCCCGCAGTACGGGAGGGTGCCGCCCACAGCGCAGGTGCGGCACCACCCACAGCACGGGCGCGGTGCCGCCCACAGCGCGGGCGCGGCACCACCCACAGCGCAGGCGCGGCGCCGCCCACAGCGCAGGCGCGCCGGCCACACCAGTTCAGTGCTATACCTACCTAGATCGGCCCACCACCAGCCCATCACACTGCTGCTGCTCCATGTCACATGTTTGGCGCTGAAGCAACTGCTGGCACAGGCTAGTAGTGGGATGGATGGGGAAGGGCACACATGGGTTGAGAAAGTATAATGCTTTAAAGTTGGAAAACACTTGTTATGGTAGGTGTAGTGATTCCCGCATTCCGGCAAACCCAGAGGCAAAAGAGTGCATGTGAACACACTTCTAAGTTCTAGACCACACTTGTTAGATGTCTAGATCACACTTGCTGTCCTCGAAGTGTTAATGCATTTGATAAAATTGTTGCAAAGCTGTGGATGTTATCTTTTTTGTACATTTTTTAGAATGACCACCCACCGCCCAGCCCATCCCCACCCACCGCCCTGTTTCCCAAATGGCTCTGAGTGGGGCTGCGTTGCAATCATTGTCCCGGGACTCAGGATAGCTCAGCAGCAATGTGCTCGATTGGAAGCAAGACGACACGAAGCTACACAGGTTCGATCCCCGACTCCTCGCTTAGAAACCTCTCAGTATTAAGCACGCTATAAATACACAACTAAGACATGCTCCTCCTGTACCTGCACCTCGATGCCCCCGGGCTGTGTGAGTGCGATAAAAATGCGAATAAATAAAAAAGCATTCTGTTTCAGTCACTGTTGCACTGTATTTGTCTCTACCCCTTCTGCCCCATCTGACAGTCTGTTAAAGTACACCAAGTATTGTTAATCGGTTACCTCAGGAAGAGCACCCTCCCCTCAGCCCGTTCCTCAGTCACCTCATCCATGTGTTTTGTGTAATCAATTTACACTCAAGCCCTTATCAGTCATCACATCTCATAAATGCATCCCCCTTCACCCTTCCTTCAAGCATGAGCATGGTGTTGTATACTTGGAAAAATTAATTTCTGCAAGACATTGTTGTGAAATCAACGGCCTGTGCTACTTCTGCTTTAGGGCCTCTTTCCAACTTAACACATATTAAAAAACTAAATATGTTTTGTCACCCAATATTCAGGATCCAGAGGAAAATGCATATTCGGAGATCTCCTTCCCACTGACATGTTCTTGACCTACTTCACTAAACTGCGGGGTGTAACAGACAGCCACCTCCCTATCTGAGGATTCCTATCTGAGGATTGCATGTGATCTCATTCGGAGCACATGCTCGGAGTGTATTGTACCCATGTTAAGAGGCCACATCTGGTGTATAAACCACACATCACGATAGAAAACATGCGCTGCAATTATGTAAAAAAATGACAGCAAAAGACGGTTGAGAATTATACACGAATACTCAACTAGTGCTTTTGTTTATGACGACAGATTAGTGGGCACGTGCACCATGTTTAACCCCGTCTAGTTTCCATGTGTGTATCTTTAAGCCTGAAATAGCATTTCAGAAGTTCGTCTTTGCATGGGCTTTTCTCGCGAAGTGCAGCCGGTTCGGTTTCGGCCCAATACGTGCACCGTTCCGGCTCCCCTCGCTGAAGCTTGCTTGTGAACTAATGAGACCGATAACATTAAAAGGAAGAACGGAAACACCCAGGCAAAAATTCACAGTTCATGTTTCGCTTAGATGAATGCTATCCAGGGTCGGACTGGGGCATACAATTGTCTCGAGTCGGGCTCGGCACCAATGAAAAAGTGGCCAAAGTTGCAAACGACATTTCATTACTTTTGTGACAGACTAGTGGGACCACGTTGCCGCTCGTGCCTCACCCAATACTGGGCCTTGCCCTGCCTTGCCTCAATCACGTAGGCTACCTTCCGTGGGGCCGCCACCGCCACGGCCATGCTGAGCCTGATGATGACAAAAATGGGTGCGCGGCACAGCGGCCCATGGAAGGTAAGATTTTAAAATAAAAAACTTATATTTGGGTGGCTGCGGCCCATCACTTTCGAAGTGATGGGCCACCTGCCACTCAAAATAAGTTATTTCTTTTAAAACCTACCTTCCGTGGGGCGGGGCCCCGGCCACCGGCCCCACGGAAGGCCAGGTTATCAAAGAAAAAAGTAAAAAGGTACTTTTGGGCACAATCCACGAGCCTGGCCGCCCACGGCAGAATCATCCAACTCAGTCTGCGACAGCCGGCAGCCCCTGGTCACAGAAATTGGCCTGGGCCTGGCACTGACTGCAGTCAGCAAAACACTGCACACAGGTCACACAGAGAGAAACCCGGGTGCGGATGGGCCCCTGGTGGGGTCCTGACTCCTGGGCAGTCAGGACACCACCAGGGGACCGTGCCGCCACCCGGGCCCCGACCTTGGCCTTCCTTGCCTGATCACTTGACTGTGACAGGCTCAGGCTGCACCGCAAGCAACATCAAGTGACTTACTTGCTTTGCCGGCTGGGACTTGGTCTCCTGTCGGGGCCTCAATGTGGGGGGGGGCTGGGTGCAAACACTGGCACTCGCACAAATGAAAAATCAGGCAGAGGGTGCCCCAGGAAGCAATTAGGCCGCACCACGCAGGGCAGGCTCTCTCTCTCACAAGTCAGGACCGTCGACGCCACGCCTCGACACCTTCACTTCACAGTAACTTGTGAAATGAAGGTGGTGCCGCGCTGCCTCCTGTGGCAACAACAATACGTCACCGTGTAAATTCACTGGCTCAGAAGAACAGCCAATGAAAACGGCACATTCTGTGTTACTATGCAAAATGTATCAAATACTGCATAGTAACAACAGAATGGTAGTTTTCATTGGCTGCTGTTTGTAGCAGTTTGTTGTTCATTGCTATTGCTGGCCCCTGTCAGGCTCAGCCAGCCATGGCCTGCAACCTGCAAGCACTAGAGAGATAGAGATCAGAATGACAAATCCCAATGATTTATAATCGAAGCAAAGCGAAGTGGAAGAACAAATAAAGCAATTGCACGTGCGCTGGCCCCGCATGAGTTCCGGTGCCCAAAAAAGAGTGCCGGTGTTGGCAACCGGCAACCACCCCCACAAATTAAGCACTGCTTTGCTATCATGAACCGCTCACAAACCTCTTAAAGAGTACAGCCTGCCCTCAGCCCACGTTCCCAAAAGCTGAAGGAGGGATACGTATTTGGCTGTGTCTGTGTCATCTGCTGGTGCAAGTGGTCGCGTGAGGCTGTGCCTGTGTCACCTGCTGGTGTAAGTGGTCACGTGGGGCTGTTCTGTCTCACCTGCTGGTGTAAGTGGTCGTGTTGGGCTGTGTCTGTGTCACCTGCTGGTGTAAGTGGTTGCGTGAGGCTGTGTCTGTGTCACCTGCTTGTGTAAGTGGTCGCGTGAGGCTGTGTCTGTGTCACCTGCTGGTGTAAGTGGTCGTGTTGGGCTGTGTCTGTGTCACCTGCTGGTGTAAGTGGTTGCGTGAGGCTGTGTCACCTGCTTGTGTAAGTGGTCGCGTGAGGCTGTGTCTGTCGCCTGCAGGTGTAAGTGGTCGCGTGGGGCTGTGTCTGTCTCACCTGCTGGTGCAAGTGGTCGCGTTGGGCTGTTTCTGTGTCACCTGCTGGTGTAAGTGGTTGCGTGAGGCTGTGTCTGTGTCACCTGCTTGTGTAAGTGGTCGCGTGAGGCTGTGTCTGTGTCACCTGCTGGTGTAAGTGGTCGCGTGGGACTGTGTGTGTCTGTCTCACCTGCTGGTATAAGTGGTCGCGTGAGGCTGTGTCTGTCGCCTGCTGGTGTAAGTGGTCACGTGGGGCTGTGTCTGTCTCACCTGCTGGTGCAAGTGGTCGCGTTGGGCTGTGTCTGTATCACCTGCTGGTGTAAGTGGTTGCGTGGGGCTGTGTGTGTCTGTGTCACCTGCTGGTGTAAGTGGTCGTGTTGGGCTGTGTCTGTCTCCCCTGCTATTGTAAGTGGTCGTGTGAGGCTGTGTCTGTCTCACCTGCTGGTGCAGGTGGTCGCGTTGGGGTGTGTCTGTCTCCCCTGCTGGTGGAAGTGGTTGCTTGGGGATGTGTCTGTCTCACCTGCTGGTGTAAGCAGTCTGTGTTTGGCTATGTCTGTCTCCCCTGCTATTGCAAGTGGTCGCGTGGGGATGTGTCTGTCTCACCTGCTGGTGTAAGTGGTCGCGTTGGGCTGTGTCTGTCTCACTTGCTGGTGCAAGTGGTCCCGTGGGGCTGTCTGTCTCACCTGCTGGTGTAAGTGGTCGTGTTGGGCTGTGTCTGTCTCACCTGCTGGTGTCAGTGGTCCCGTGGGGCTGTGTCTGTCTCACCTGCTGGTGTAAGTGGTCGTGTTGGGCTGTGTCTGTCTCACCTGCTGGTGTAAGTGGTCGCGTGGGGTTGTGTTTGTCTCACCTGCTGGTGTAAGTGGTCACGTGCAGCGGAATATTTGATACAGCCACCACCACACACCACGCTACTCCCGCAGAGCAATAGTCATCTTATCACATGGAGGTTAACCCCCTTCCTCTGATTTTGTCAGATACCCGTGTACCCTTATGTACACCCTGTGCCCTCGCAGAGCAAGCCGCGCGTGCATTTTCAAAGCAACCCTTCACAAATGGATTTTTTTGTTTTGAAACTGAAGTGCAATGTTGCCGCGCGCACTTTGCCGGTGCAGAATAACGGAAGTGCGACGGCAGCATTCCCCTCATTTCCGCCTGAAAACATGTTTTGAGGATCTGTCCCAGGGGTTAAATCAAAGAGAAAAACGCACTTTTCAAGCATCGTTTTAGAAATCGAATGCAAGAAACATTGATGTGTACGCGTAACCCACACGCACCTTTTCTGCCCCCCCTCTGCTCTGCGCCGTTGGCGGGCAATAAGTGTCATCAGCATGCGCCCAGACCGTCGTGTGTCCTCTTGCATGGTAGGATGGTGGGGGCGGGGGTCCCGTCTGTTCTGCAGTTTGCAATCATATTCCTGGCCTGACTATGCCACTCGGCTTCTTCCATGCAAGGAAGTGTGAATGAAAAAGTCCTCTACCGTACTGCGCCTAATAGAGGGGCACTCCGCATGCGCGAGAGGAGCGGACTGACCACTCGTCAGTGGGGGGCTCTCGCAGGCATGCAGTAATGCAACGAAAACATGCAGACAGATGTGCCCCCTCTCCCATAAAAAGTAAATGTGGGCATTGCATAATACGAACTATTGTCAAATCGCCATTGCACGTGGCTTGCCCTCCACTGCTGGCTGCACGCGCACGCAGCAGCTATTATGCAGCACGCAGGGACCCATTGCAGCATTCTTCCTAGAGGGCAGTTGCTGAGCCTGCAGCGCCCAGAAGTAGCGATGCCGGCACTTTTGCGCATAATTCATCCATGTGGCGGAAAACTCCGCGGCCAGATGGTCTGGCGCTCTGTGGCAGAGCTAATGGAGGCCCGTATTACCTGGGGTCCCCCTAAGTGCGCCCCCCGCTGTAGCTCACGTTGCAACTGATAGGTCGGCCTTTCATTTGCATATGTGAGATATTACAGCGGTCAATTAATGGGACACTTCTGTGGGGCCTGGGGGTGGGGGGTGGTTCTCCATTACCCATGAACTCATTATATAAGGCTCTGTGCTATAGAAATTTGTCACGGGTCATGTGGTCATTAGGGGTGGGTGGGCCAGCCATAATTAACTCTGCCGAGACATGTTGGCAAATGCTGGGCAAAATCTACCCTCTTCACCAATTATGCCAGCACAGCAGATTTGTCAGTTTCTGGCGATTTACCTGCCCCAAACATTGTTTCTCAATATGCCAGCCACTTAGGGGGCTGTGAAATGTCCCAGCATCCGACTGGCCCACCTGCTGCGGTCATAGCACCGTGGTGTGGAGTGAGTCAGTGGGGACGGGATCCCTCGAGAACCTCTACGGAGGGTGGATGGGGGCAAATTCTGCACCACTGTGATTTCCCTCATAGGCGCAACACTTCAATGTTGCCCTTAGGTGTCCTACTGTGATTGTGATTAGACCTGTCTCCATGTGGTTGTTTACCACTGTGACTTTGCTTGTAGGTGTCACACAATGACTTTGCTCCTCTGTGATGTCTTCTCAAGTGTAATGTTTCGCCTTAGCAGTTTCACCCCACTGCTGACTAGGGGGGCGATTCATGGAAATATTTGCATGGGCTGCGTGGGACTTTCCCTGGACTTGCGTGGAGTTTGCACAGGCTCGGCACATCTCTGCGACCTGTTGAGTGCCTTGCATGATACACCATGCAGATACACCATGCAGAGCGTGGGCGTTGCTTCCGCAGAGGACTCCAAGGGGATGGGACACAAAAATGGGGAAGATGCGAAAAAGTGGGTGTTCCGAGGGTCAGCTCCGTCGCACGCCCACAATTCCACCAAACAACACATATTTATGGAACCACCCACGCAGCCTCTTGGCATAGTAATGGCCACGCAAATCACTCGATCGCTACGTCACCCGAAGGCAGGAGTAAGTACATTTGCATGTAGGAATTGCAGCACAAAGGTGGGTTTGCATGTCGGCTATAGGGTTGCGTGTACTCAACTGGGGTTGTGATCTAACTTAGGGGTGCATGTATGCTGTGTAATGGGGTGCAGGAACGGTTTACGGGGGTTAGCACATAGATTTTCTGAGTATTTACTGAGCTATGATTTTTATTATGCATGTTGTTGGGGTGCTGGCAACAGTTATGGGGGATCCTGCACAATGTCCCTTAGATGCAGGCCTGCTTCCAGGGACCCCACGCACAGTTTGAAGGATACATGTATTCTCACCCGGGGAGCATGCAAAGGTAGCTGATATGGCTGTTTTTGCTTTGCGTTGGGGCGTGTCAGCGGCGTTCCGGGCGAGACTTGTGAATATGGTTACTTTGCGCAGTGAATTCCATGAATATGCGGGGCACGCATTTTTTATTCTGCATGCAGGCTCATGCAGGGTCCTTCTCGGCGCGCAGCCCTTGCAGGATTTCTGCGCACATTTCCATGAATCGGGTCCTTGGTGTCGAACGCAGCATGCTCTTGCTTATCTTTACTCATTAGTCCCCACTAAGAGCCTGGAACAAGTGTTGCACACTCTGTGTTGCCAGGAATAGCACCCCACTCCAAGCACCCCACAACTACTTCTCCTTACCCGAGGTACACCACTACCAAGATGCCATCATGGCCATAGCGGATGGATAGTCCAAATGCCCTTGGGGTCTCCACTAAACGCGTCCCACACTAATGCACCCAAAGTCTATGTTCCAACACACCACATACATACCGACGAAGCCACTCACAGAAGGCAAGTCAACACTCGTCATGAAGACTTCAATCATCAAAATGGTAACCATCTCAAACCAATGGAAACAGTGAAACAAAATTGCTTCAGACGAGCCTTCTAGGAAAAGAAGTCAAGCAAACAAGGGCGACAAAGAGGCAGAGGAACATAAGGAAGGGTCACAAGGAAGGATGGAAAAGACCCTTCTAAAAAAAGGACAATAAGGAACTATTTCTTCTCCTTTCCTAAAACGTGTAAATCAATTAAACCAATAAAAAAAAAACACAACAGCAAAGCGATCCTGCATTTTTCCATCTTCATAACTAGCCAAACACACCCACACCATCTTCCTGTCCTCCCGGCGGCATCAGATCATGGTAAACCAAACAACCAATAACTAGCATAACCTATCATGCAGCAAGATGCCATTAGAAGGAAAACCAATCACGCAATGTCACCCCACCAGTGCCCCGATATATTTGGTGAAAATAACATAGCACCTCTCTCTCTCTCTCTCGGCTCGATTCGCAGTTATGGTAGCAACATAGTGTTCTTTATTCTGGTTATTAGCATCAGGGACGGCATTTTGTGTGTGACTTTTTCCGAACAGCCTCTATGGAATGCATTATATCACTACGATTTTCATGGACACCGTCGGCTTTGCACACCGCCTGTTATGGGGACCAGAGCAGAGGAACGAGATGCCAGCTTGCAGTTGCAGCACGCACCATTTTCCTTAGCTCTCTTCTCCTCTTCCACTTCCTAAACTGCTTTGACTTCAGTCCGAAGCCTTGCTATACTTCCCCTGTTGTGTCCCTCATCTTATTCTCCTGTGGCACAGTGCCAGCAGGTTTTCATCTCAGAGCCCTTCAGTCCTATCTTTGGCACAGAAATAGAAAGAGGTCCATCCCCCAGCTGCTAGCCAGGTTTCACTTTTGGCAGCCATCTTGCAGTGTTTTTCTTGATTGGTCTTAGGCCAGGAAACACACTTGCTCTCTCAAGGCATTTAATTTGGAGCGCAAGCAGGTTTCTCAGTCTGAGAACAGGCAGCCTGGATGATAACAATATTATTGCTTGCACCCATGACGGCCGGATTACTTACTGGTAATCTTCATTACTCTTACTCCTAGTCTTCCTTGTCCCATTACATACCATAGAGTATATTTATGCTCACTGGAACTATTTTTTATTAGCTGGACACCTCTGGCCCCTCCCACCCCAGGAGGTATAACCTCCCACTTACCCAATCCAAGTTAGTAATTCCAAAGCCAAGAAATGGGCAACTTCTGCTGACGGGCAGGAGGGAAGGGTAGTTCGTACTGGAACAAGGAAGAGTAGGACTAGGAGTAATGAAGATTACCAGTGAGTAATCCAGACATTACATCCCTCTTCCTTCCTTGTCCCAGTATTTACCTTTGAGTCATACCAAAGAATGCCCAAGCACACCACAAAAGACACAGACACCAACCCAAAACCACTTCATCCCAGGCAGAAAAAAAAAAACAGCAGGAAGACAGAGACCCCTGCCATCACCTCAACCAGACACAGCCCCCAAAACCCCCATGCCAAAGGAAGTAGAACTGGGCCCCTACACATGCAAGGAAAATCAAGGACTTAATCCACCGGCTAATAGTAGGAGTGGAAGCCCTGCGGCCGTAGCCCCCCCGTACCAAAGGTGACCAAGTGATGGCCAGTGAGACGAAAGGACTTAGTCCGGGAAAGATAGTGCAGGACCAACCATTTGACATTCATGCTATATCAAGCCTCCTCCTCAGGAGAGTGCGGAACAGGGAAGAAGGCAGGAAGGACCACCTCCTGAGACCGATGTAACCGAGAGGAGACCTTAGGTACAAATGAAGGGTCACACCATAAGATCAAGGCCGCCTCCCGGATCACCAAAAACATAGGGTGACACATGAGAGACCCGATCTCCCCCAGACAGAAAGCCGAAAGGAAAGCCACCAAAAAGGTAATCTTCAGAGTCAACCACTTCAGATCAACATCCTCTAGAGGTTCAAAGGGAGGATTGTGCAACATAGCCAGGACCAATGGAAGGTAACAAAGAAGATACCCAACCGGTGCCAAAGGACGAGAGTCCACCACCCCTTTCAAGAACCTTGAAACCAGAGCTCCCTCCCACCACTGGAGGGGACCAGGAAACCCAAAAGGCCCGAATGGCCCACAGTGAGAACAGAGAGCAGAAACAGCCAACCTTTTTACACCACCCTCATGGAGAAATTGTAACATATCAGGAAGCCCACAGACCAGAGCCAGAACACCCCTCGGGGAACACCAGACGAGAAAAATAGCCCAATGACGGTCATAAGACTGAAGGGTAGAGGACCGACACACCCTCTGGACTGTCCCAGCAACAGCTGCGGGAAGGCCTAACGCCTTCAGACCCCTCCTTTCAGTTTCCAGACCCTGCAACGGATGAAAGAGGAGAAAAGGGGGCCACCCAACCCACTCATGGGAGACAGCCAACTTGGCAAGATCCACAGAGGAGCCAATTGCAACTCCAGACCTTGATCTGGATGATGACCCTCAAAACCAGTGGCATTGGAGGAAAAGCATATAGAAACCCTAGGGGCCATGCCAAGGAAAGAGCGCCCACCCCCCAGCCGTCTGGGGACGGAGTCTGGGAACAAAACTGGCAAAGAGGTCCAACCATGGATGACCGAACCACTGACACATCTCCAGAAAAACCTTGGGGCAAAAGGACAACTCCCCTGAGACCAGAAAGACCCTGCTGAGATGGTCCGCATTCACACTGTCCACCCCCGATATGTACAGTTCGCAAGGAGGCCAGGTGAGCCTCCGCCGAGGTGCCGATGGACAAGGCCAGATCCTCCAGGGAGCGGGACCCCGTGCCCCTGATGGTTGATATAAGCAAGAGCAGCAGTATTGTCTGTCCAAACTAGAACATCCTTCCCTTGGACCGAAGAACTGAAGACCACCAAGGCTCGCTGAACAGCAGCCAACTCCGTCAAATTGGAGGGCCTCCCCATGTCCTGAAGAGACCATTGCACCTTATGAGTCAATTCCAGTATAGTTGTTTCCCAAGCCCAGGCCACTGGTGTTTGGTGGCAAGAATGATCGGCAAGGCCAGGGTCCATGGTACACCCCTCCGGAGATGGGACGTGACCAATCACCAAGGAAGAGAGGCCCTGAGGGCAGAGGAGATCGGGATAAAGGTGTTGTAATGAAGGGAGGCCGGCAGCCGAAGCGACAGCAGGTGATGCACCAAAGGTATCAAAAGCAGCTGTTCCCAGGGGACCACGAACACAGAGGAAGCCACGTGACCCTGGATATAGAACCCTTCCTCGCCAAAGCACAGGGCCTGTGGAAGATATGCCTGAGGAAAGTCGGGAGCTGGGAGGCTCGGTCCATCGGGATCCAAACCAATCCCTCCCAGTGCAGAACTGGGTTCTGATGAATTGAAGAGTCCGAGAGGGAGCCAAGTGGGACTTTGGAAGATTGAGCAAAAACGCCACTGAACCAGGGCACGAAAGACCCGACGAAGATGGGCGACCACCCAGAGCCAGGACCTAACCCAGATCAACCAATCATCCAAGTAGGGGGACACCTGAATCCTATTTAGGTGCAAAGACACCACCAGAGGAGCCAACATCTTTGGGAATACCTGCAGTGCAGATATGAGACCGAAGGGCAGAACTCGGAATTGGAAGTGATTCTGCTCCACAGCAAACTTCAGGAAATACGTATGACTCCAGAAGATCAGGACATGGTAATACACGTCCTGTAAGTCTAGGGAAACCAACCAATCTCCTCGAGACACCGCCGGGCTGACGGACTGCAGGGTTTCCATCTTGAAGAGTTGAGTTCGCACCAAGGCATTCAGATTACAAACATTGATGAGGTGAAAGGAGAGCCCCCCTGGCATGGGGACTAGAAATATCCAGGAATGGAAGCCTGACCCCGCGGGCTCGATGACACCGGGACAAGGGCCCGTTTCGGAAGAAGGGCCTGGGGAGCAGAGTGCAAGGCCAACTGGCGACGAATGTGCCTGGGCAGAGAAGTCATATGGAAACTGGAGTCCGGAGGAGGAGAAACAAAGTCCAGCCGATACCCCAGGCGAACCATGAAACATGCCCAGGAATCGGAGACCAAGCGGTCCCAGATTTGAGAAAAGTGAGACAAAGCCCCCCCCCCCCACCCACCGACCAAGGCTGGGCATCAGGACTTCTGAGGTTTGGGGGGTACCTGGGACGACAGAAAGGACCCCGCAAACCCTGCTTCTTACGAGCCATCTGGAAACGAGGGACATAAGACTTGCAAGGAGGTTGGAAAGCACCAGATGAGGCAGGGGCCATCTTCTTCCTCTATTTGCCTGCAAGTTTATCTGCCTTAAAGACACAGTGAACTTTCGACTCCAGAGCATCGTCAAACAACATCGCACCCTCAAACGGAAGCTTCAAGGATGCAGGCTACTGGGACCCCTATGCCTACCAATCCCAAAGACACAAATGCTGCCTGCCAGAGATGGTACTGCTATGGTCTTGGGCTCTACCCCGAACACCACCCTAGAACAGGTCAGACGTGAGATTGGACTGCCTCTGTAAGTCCGAAAGAAGCTGGTAACCGTCAGTGCCATCATCCAGAGACTGACGCAGGCTCCGAAACCCAGTTAACATGTATAGAAGCCATAGATGTTGGCCTGCAAAGCCAGGTTGGACCCCACGTAGGACTTTTTGGGATCCACCTTCCGGTCCACTGGGTCCATGACAGCCGCTTCTTCTACCGACATGAAGGAACGGCCCACCAGGCTGGCCAGAATTGATTCACCTCAACACTGGCAGGCTGTTGGGCCTCCTCACCACGGAGAAGGTACCATTTCGCCATAAAAATGGGTCATGGATATCTGCTCCAGGCAGGCCCACTCCCACAGGACCTTTCCCCTAATGTTCTAAAGTAAGGGAAGCCCCAGATTAGGAGAATGTACTGACGGACAGAAGACTCCACAGCCCGTTCCACCACAGACGGAAACCATGGAGATGTAGATCCGGTCCATCACCAGCTGGACCTTGTCCCGGACCAAGTACTTCCCGATGACCACTTTGTCCTCAGAGGAAGAGGGGGCGGGGGGACCCAGAGGAAGAAGATCTGGAAGATGATGAATAAGGTGCAGGCTTAGATGCCCAGACCTCTGGACACAAACTCCTTAAAGAGAGTTATGAAGTCACCCTGGAACCATCATGGGCAGCCACCCTCCTCCCCCTAACAGACCTGGAGGAAGAAGATGAAGCCTCCTAAGCACGGTTCCACTTAGAAGTGTGTTTCCCCATGGTAGAATGCAGGCCTGGAAGAAGGAAGCACACCCCAAGTCCAGGGACATAATCTAGGGATAGCCAGAGGTCCACTTGCCACCCCTGAGGTCTCCCTTGCTACCCTTAGCAAAAAAAAAAAAAAAATTTTTTATATAATTTTTTTTTTTACAAATTGAAGCTCCTGGGCTGTGGCCAGTTTATTTGTCTGTCTGGGCTAATAGTCTTTCTGGAATTCCATACAATAATTGCTAGAATCATTAAAGGTTTAATTCAGGCACACTTCAGGGGGTGAGTCACTTCCTCCAAAAAGCATTTAGAATAGAATAAGCATCCATTTCAGACTATGGGGATCATTACAAGGTGGGCGGTAAGGGATACCGGGCACCGGTAAGGAGACTGGTGCCGGTAATCCCTTACTGCCCTATTCCAAGGTCCCTTGGCGGGGACCGTAAGGAACGTGTGGTCTGACCACACGTCCCTTACAGGTCCAGCTAAGGGACCAGGGCGCTAATAACGGGCTAGCAAGTCGCGAGCCCGTTATTAGCGCCCTCCCCATTCCCATTGAGCCCTTTGGGGGCTCAAATGGGAATGAGGAATGGTCTGTTCAATGGGGACTTATCGGTCCTGCCAGGGTCGGACTACACTGGTAAGTCCCCATTGAATGAGACCGGACACGGGCACGGTATGGGAGGCAGCCATGGAGCTAATAGCTTTGGTATTGGGTACAACAACGACTGGGCCGCTGCACCGATTCCGAGCGGGCGGCCCAGCCTGAAGTCACAAAAAGTCCCATACAAGAAACAAGGGAGGGGCCGGAAGCCCTGCAAATGACCACCCCCCACCCTGCTCACACTCACCGTATACCTGCGGCAGGGTCCAGAAACCCCTGGTCCGAGGCCCAAAAATGACAACACACTTGGAGGCCAACTGCCACACACCGGGAGGCCAACCGCCACACTCTGGCAGGCAGAGGCCACCAGAGACCTCCGCAGGACCCCAAAGCCCCGCAATTGGTCCAACGGGTATCCGTGTGCCCAGTAAAACTCAAGCTCCGCAGAGGAGCAACTGAACGAGGGTCACCAGCCGTTGCCACCACGAGCCCCACAAGGGGAGGACACACCAGTTCTGGCAGGAACAAAAGAAATGCCTTGGATTGGGTAAGTGGGAGGTTATACCTCCTGGGGTGGGAATGGCCAGAAGAGGACAGCTTTTTAAAAAAAAATAGTTCCAGTGAGCATGAATATATGCAAAGGTAAGTACTGGGACGAGGAAGAAGGACATGGATGTAATTGATCTCCAACAACCATCTTTTGAAAGTGACATGGTCATTTCTTATTTGTCATGTTATTGTAACATTCTTTGCTTTACATCATGGTCTAGATGCTATTTTGAATTTTTTTGGCTAATTGACGAACTCGCAAGACTTCAGCAAAAAACACTAAAAATAAATATGGACTAAAGCATAAAAAAGTGTAATTTGTACAGAATAAAAAAATTAGCAATTATTTTAGGCTGACTCCCCAATGTAGCATAAAAATCCACATCATCTGAGCATTTGTCCTTCTATTTGTTGCATTAAATATATTGCTGTGACCTTAAGCGGTAATGTTAGAAGCAGTGGTCCAACCCCTAAATCAGACCCACACAGCGGAATCCGAAAAGGGTCCTTCCCCCTGAAGTTTGCTCCCACAGTGCAGTTCAGAAATAGGGGTGATACATGTGTTATTCCCCCGAGCAACTCTTATCTGCAACCGGGATAGGAAGGCTAATTTTGACCAATCACTGATCATTGCACATTCCGGCCAACCAAATCACCAAAACATTGCTAGTGCTGTGATTAGGCTCAAGACTCACTCTGCCTTACTACCAGTGCTTAGATCTAGTTTTTATATAGCGCCGCAAACCCGCAGGTATCGAAGTACTGAATTAACAGTTGACTTGGAGAGAGTTCTTCGACCATTGTGAATGGCTGGACCTCAGTGTGTTCTGCCATCTGCAAGCAACCCTTCCCCGTGCCATCGGGTGGGAATATCAGGTGGGCTGCTCTGCATTTCCCTCCAAAAACCAAAGTGATACCACGCGATGCCACGCATAGTAAAAACATTCTGCTCCCCCCTAGTTCCCAGCGAATGCATGGGAAGGATGGAGAAAGAGACCTGCCAGCTCTGCTCTGCACCTCATTCTACCAACGCGCTTGCTAGCTGTGCGATCTTACATAAATTCCCCTCCAATGAGTGCCCTTCCAGCAAGTGTGTCCTGGGTGCCAATGGGGCAGACTACCCACATACAGCCACTCAGCCTGCTATGCTCATGGACCAACATCCTAAGCGCTTCAGCGGCGATGGTTGGTCCGGGTCCTTCAAGTCTCGTGTGTTGAGGTTGTTGTGTAAGAACCTTCTATTGGCACATCACTTAGTACCCAACTTCCCAACACACTTAGGGCCTCATCACGAGTCTGGCTGTAACCCTTTAATGCGGCGGTGTCGCTATTACCGCTGCATTTAAGGATCTGCCAGAACATGGCTTTGGCGGATTTCCCTCCAGCTCTGAGCTGGGGGGAAATCCGCGGCAAAATTGCTGATTTTCGGCACGATCTTTCCTCATTGGGCCCAATGGGGAATGAGGAATTCCCGAATGGGCAAAATGGGGAATGGGCAATAACCCTTCCGCCAAACCCGTGATCCGGCGCTAATAGCGCCGGGGGGTTTGGCGGTAGGGCTATTAGTGCCGGCGTTACCGCCCAACTCGTGATGAGGACCTTTGAGTCACTTCTAGATGGGATTGTGAATGTTAGCATGTGCCACACTTAGATGGAGCTACGAAGATTAGCAAGTGCCATGCTTAGATGGAGCTACGAAGATTAGCAAGTGCCATGCTTAAACAGAATGGTGAACAATATCCCTCACCTTTATGGGATTGTGAAGCTTGTCAAGTGCCACAAGCAGATAAAATTATGAAGATTACCAAGTGCCAAACTTAGACAGAGCTGTGAAAGTTAACTTGTTCAATGTCATATAACCCACTAACCAAAAGAGCTCAAACTTTCAGTATACCTAGATCCCTCAAAAACGCACACAACCACTTCTCGCACAACAAACCACACGCACTTCACCACACCGCAACAACACATAAACCGCACCAACAGCACACGAGGACTGACACCGATCCGATACTCGCACCTAAGCTCAGCACCCGGTGTACACCGAGTTAAAGCTGCCAACAGAACACCACTCCTCTCACTATCCTGCTCCCTCTTCACCTTACTAACCCATCCCACCTTCTCGTTTACAGATCCACCAGAGCGCCTGGGGACCAACTCCTTTGGTGACGGTGCGGTATATAAGTACCTTTAACATAACTTGACATAACTTGTTGTCTAAAGTCGCTTCTTCTCAGATATGGAGAGCAGTTTCTCCCAATGGGGTTCTGACCCCAGCTGGTCTACAGCCAACTCCAATGCACCATCCACTCCTGCCATTTCCGGCCCTTAAGCCCGCCTTCAGGTGGAAGTGCGAGTCTAGCCCTCTGCGAGAATGACAGGAACCTTAGCCGCCTTCACACTAGCTCAGTCCAATACTGGCATTCGGGAAGTTCTCAGATGGTGACCTAGGAGGTCAGGTGTCCTGAGGGGGCCTTAATGGACAGGAAAGGCATGGCGGCAGCAGATAGTGACAGGGTGAACAATCAGAGGCTCCGCAGGCCTGCCTTTCAGGAAGCGCGGAAAGGGCACGAATGCAGGGGAAGCAAACGACCATCTCAAAACACACTTTTGTTTTATGAAGTCGCAGGCTGGACCCCCCTTTCAGAATCAAGGGGAAAATACGTGTCTTAATGCTTCAGTTATAAGCAGGCCGGTCTGGCCCATAGGGCAATGACCACATCAAAAATGCTAAATGCAAGTGTGGGCCAGTTTTTCGGCTCAAAGTGGGCCACTTTTTTTGGGCCATGTGGGCCAGTTTGATAAGTTATTTCAGCATGCGGCTATTCGTTTTGACCACTGTTACTGAATAACTATTCTTTGCAATGCACAATTTGATTGAGGTTTTATCAAAAACCTCCCCCTTGGGTACAAGCAGTCTGTCACACAAGGAACGAATTGCAATTTGCAACTGTGGGCCACTTTTCTGCGCGAGTCCGACCCTGTTTATAAGTTCTCAATGTGTTCTTCTCGGGAGAATGGTGTCCTGTGTTTTCTTTGTTTGAGCACGCGACTGCAGCTGGAATAAAGGCTTTTTATTCAAGCCTTTTCCTGGTTTTCGTTTACAATGGAACAGGGTCTATACATGCTGCAGGGTCGAGGGGTGAATTATTGAAGGATCTAACGCAGTCCATGGTTGACATCCCAGCTTGGCCTCCTGCTGCCCCAACTCTGCCTTCCATGTTTGATAAAGTAAGTACCATTCAGCTGGCCTAATTACAAACACATGCGGTAGGAAAACAGATGAAGCCTGCACCTTCTTACATCACCAGGGCAACACACATGTGCACTACTCTTGCTTCTTTTTGTCAACATTGTGAAAGATTAAACTACGGCTGACCCAAGAACAGTTAGGATATTGTTTGCATGGTATAAGCATCCAACACTGAAATGCATTTGAATCAATTTTGTCACACTGTAATCATGATTTTGTGATATAGAGATCTGAGATCTACTCTGGAGTACAATGGTCCTATACGTAATACGGCCTTCCTCCGTGCGACAAATCAACTTCCAGGCACCACTGGTCCAGGAATGAATATCGGTTTCTAAACCATCAATCAGCCCCACACTTCTAATACACCAGAAGGGATCCGAACAGATTGGAACACAACCAAATTATAAACCTCCTTGTCCAATTTTGGTAACGTGGACAGAACGGCAGGCTTATTTCCGCAAGGTCCTTGATCGTTGGTTAGTTGCAACACATTGAAAATACAATTATTACCCAATGATGAAAGGGACTGTCCATCAAGGTTGTATACAAAGATCAACTTTATCATTCAACAGACTAGCACACTACAGAATACAACCCACCCTGCAAAGGAATGCAGAGGACAGACAGTTTCAAGAAGAAAAGCTGATGCACTCTGGATACTGACATGAGGATAGTCGTTAAAGTAATCAATCTCAATAGTTCAAGGATACTTGGTTTCAGCACAAAGGGGGCAATGGGTCTTAAAATGTCACTATGGCACTTTGGAGAAGGACCGGAGGGGGGGGGGGGGACAGAACAACAATGTTCCATGTGCTTGTAGAAGTTCTTGGTGCTTGACAGGGTTGAGTCGGTTTCAGAGTGCTTTGGAGTTCCTGCAACAGAATTCAAGACGGGAGACAGCTGCGTGTATCAGGCGGCAGGCAGTTCGGCGAGAGAGTGTGGGCGGACGGATGCAGGCTGGCCTACACAGTGGCTCAGGTTCTTGAAGCCTTGTCTGCAGTGCTGCTTGGCTAATATGAAGCACTGGTCAAGGCATCTCCGATGACGTTAGCAACTGCGGTCTGACAACAGTCAACAGTGCAGTCGGTTGCAGCTCGAGGGGCTCGACTGGCTCAAAAATGTCCTTTAAGGCGTACGCTGGTTGATGTTTGTCGATTCGCCCCTCCAAGCTTCTTCACTAGGCTTGTGTAATCCTTTAAGGCGGACGGCCCAAAGCTGAGGAGTGTGTTTCAGGCCTGTGATTGGGATTTAACCCTGTGATTGTTTTTGGACACTTGTTCAGTTAATATATATTGGCCAGGAATTGGAGTGCGCGCCTCGCCCTCTGCTTTTTTGAACACTGTAAATACATAGTCGCAGGCATGACAGGTCACTGCCCTTGATACTGAGATGGGAGACCTGGTGTCAGGTGGATGCAGTGTATATTAAAGGTTGTTGGGGTTTCCTGTCTCCTTTGTTTTAGCCTCTGCAGGAAGGCCCCATATGGGCCTGTATGAAGTATACTCTATTAGTCTGTTAATTATGTTAATTGCTCCCACCATCTACAGTGGGTAAACAAACAGACAGGGTGGATCCATGGAGCATTTGATAGTTAATTAGGCTGGCCATAGCAGGAGGAATATTTTGGCTCTCCCCCTTCTGAGATGCATCGCGTACGCCACCTGTGAGATCCCAACTAAATATGACAGGGAGGACTGCGCTTGCAGGCTGCGTCCACCCAGATTACACGGGTCTATGTGTATGTCATGCGTTCAGCATAGGAAAAAGTGTGCGCAATTAGTCACACACATTTTGTGGAGGTTGATCTACCATCATTCAATTTCATATACATTTCAAAAAAGCCCAGGCGAGCGCGCCCCCACCGTGCGGATGGTCAAATTCCTCATCATCAGACTATACTATTGGGAGTTTGCTTCCAATCTCCAAGGAACACTGCTTTCACTGCTGCTTTCCAGCGGGTTCCTGCAGAACCGATCCTTGAACATGCAATATAAAACCTACAGTTCCCACCATAGTGTGAACCCCCACTGTCAATGGAACAGACTTAAACCAGCAAGTCCTGCTTGGCAAGCCCTACTATTTATGGGATCAGCAGCAAGGCCCCCATGACCTTTTCACTCTCACACAGTCCTCTGCAGCCAGGTGAGCTGTGTAAGGCCCAGGCTCACAGACTGATCCTGGCCTGTGTTTATGGCATGTGAAAGAAACACTGTGTCACGGGGAGCCTGGCAGAACGCTCCTGGACGTGTAAACACAGACACAGGGAGAGCCCGTGTCCACCATGTGTCTCCCGTCACTTGTTAATAGATCCCTTCACTCGTCATAACATTCTGGCACAATGGCGGTCTGGGAAGAGCCCGCACTTTCCTTTCCAGGCCAGCGCCCGGTCATCTGCAGGCCAACTAACTCCGGTTTCTACCTCAATTCTGGGGGACATCTCCAGATAAAGGGGGGTGGGGGCGTGTGGTGTAAGGGGTGTCTTGGGAACAAAGCATTTCTTCTGCAGTTTTATGTTTGGTTTTTGCTGTTAGTATCAGTGTGTTGTGTAGCTCACAGGCGCCGGTCTTTGTAGCGCTGTCTGCATTTCTGTGGGTGCATTTGATGTACGCCTCATGTACCAGAATGGGCGAGAGTCTAGTGTCCGAATGAATGGTGTATTGATCAAGATTGCTTGAATGTTGTGGCTTGCCGGTGTAAAATGAGTTTAGAGATTATAGTCCACAGTAGAATTGCAAGTTTCTCGCTAAATCGAGTTTGTGTTGAGGTAGGCTGTGAGCAGAGTATTGCCTGTGTGGTACAGCCCGACGGTCTTTGATTAGGTCTTTGCATCATCCTTTGGACCAGGTGATGCCCATTTTTAGTTTGGGCTATTGGGTGTCGCTTGCGCCACCTATAAGCCGAAACTATTGCATTAGAGTGCAGATAGGGAGGAATGGCATCTGAGGTGGGACACACAGCTTGCAGGTGTTGTTTGGTTATGTGCCCAACAACCAATGAACAGATTTACTCACCAATGGGCTTTTGGGGCTTCTCCATCACATCTCAACTTCCAGTTTTACTCTTTAGACTCTGGCCAAGCCCCCCCTCCCCCAGTCCACCAAACTCTTGCCTCACTCGCTCTGCTCCACCTGTAAGGGCGCTCCTTCACTGGCTGCCTGGGCAGTTTCTCGGTTCCAGTTACACTCCCTTCTCTGGCTCCACACATACACCTGGGTGGTCTTTGAATACCTTGATCAGCTCTCACAGACTTACTCTGGGTTCCCTCTTCTGCATCTATCGGGCATCAGCGTACGTCTCGCCTTTTCAGTTTCCGCAGAGGTAGGTCACACTCCACGGAAACTGCTCTTATCTACTCCCACGCATTTCTGACCACCACTCGCCACACCCCACTCTCCTCTCAGCCTTCAACACTCTACACACAGACCCTCTCATCTCTTGGTTGAAGGCCAGCATACCCGGCTGGGTAGCCATCTGCATCTGTGATTGTGCCTTCTCCATTTCATTGAACTCCAACACTTCCTGCCCCATACTTCTGCCATTGGATGCCCATGAAAGAGCGCTCCTTAAAACTCTACGTCCACATTAGGTATTCACATGCTGTGGCTTTCAATACCACCTCTTTTCTCATGTCACTCATCTGTTTCCTCACTTTCCTCCACGCCTTGCATCTTGGGATGCATGACCAGCTGCCTCACAGCCGTCCGATATTGCAGGACTCGTCGTCATCCGATACTACACTTTGATATGGAAGTCACATTTCTCTGCACCTGTAATAGTTATGTAGAGGAGGAACCAAATGCCCCTACCAGAAGCTCCGCCCCCATGTTGCCCATGTGTTGGGAGCTGGAAATTGCAAAATGCGCAGTACCAGTGAGAATGCCAATACTGCAAAGCATCCTCGAGACAAGGTATCCACTCACGAAGAAGTAATGGTCTTCTGGAAAAAGTCCGGGAAGAAGTATGAAAATGAATGAGAAAATAGACTGGTGATGTCACACGAAACAGAATTGATGCCCCCAGAAAAAACACAAATGAAGAGAGAATATAGACATTCTATAAGATCTGAGGATGAGGTGTCGAAGTAAAGCAACATTTTGAGATCGAAATGAAGATGCTCGTGCGAAGAAACACTGAAGAAAATGCAAAGTTATTTTACAATTGTACAGATACTGTAACGTAAGTAGACAAAGTAATCCTGAGGCTGGCTACGTAGTGAATAGATTATGGCGGTGCACCAATGTATATACAAAGGAAAATAAAGAATCTGGATGTTCCAGAAAGCACTTTAGTAAACTTGAACCCTGTGAATGGAAAGGGCTTGAAGTGTGGAGCAGTTGAAAATAGCTGAGGGCGAAGGAGAATTCAAGGAAGGCTGGTGCCCAGCACCAAGAGTCGAGGCCACCGTGAGCCTGGTTGTCTGTCAAGAAGCTACATGAACGTGAGAAAGAAACAAACTTCTGTTTGAGGTGAAACTGAAGGTGCCAAGAGCTCATCATTTAATAGTATTACATGCAACAAAAAGCTCGGAAACGTGGTCTCCAGTCACATGGTCAGATCGAAATAGACTGTGGGTCGAGCTACACCCAAACCAAAAGATAAGACCATGCCACACTCCCTTTTATTCTCAGGCACAGTGAGACTCTACAAGGCCAAGTTCAAGGCCTAATTCAATGACAGACCGCAGGAGTGATGATAGATGTTGGGCTAATTGGCTGGGAGGCATGGCCAGACCGACCCTCCTAGCACCTGGGTACCAGCTTGCGTACGGCTAGCAAGTGGAATATTCCAGAAGGGTACGAGCGTGCCAACCAATTATAGAGGGCCACGTATCAAAGAGCCCTATAGTTTGTGTAACCAATAGAGTGTCGAGTGTAATTATGACACGGAAGATGACTTGCACTTGGGATGGGCTTAGTTGTCCACCTTATCTTAGAGACTCAATCACAACCCCGATCAGTACGGAACGCATACCTAGATGTTGCCTTTAAGCCCATTACATCCCCTAGTATGTTTTTCTTATTTGCCAAGTAGGATGACGTCAGTAGTGATGAATATTCAGTATAACAATGTTGTTTTTTCATGAAATGCTTTGAGTGCGAGAAATCGAGCGAACATCCATTGAAGTCCATTGTAACTCCCTGTTGTTGATAATTGTTAATAAAACAGTACTAAGTTTTGCCAACCTCCTGAGTCTGTTTGATTATGTATGTATGAGTAAGTTCTGCATCCCCATCCATCTCTAAGTATTGCTACCTAGTCTTAAAGGGCCCCAGGTCCGGGGGTTCAGTTATCACACTCTCCCATCCCCTTCCCTCCTCGCCCAACAGGCCATTGATGGCAACCTCGGGGTTCTCTTTGACAGTGAACAGAGGATAGCACAAAGACAATGTGCTGGTATTGGAAAGCAAGACCGTGCCGAGCAAAAGAGGTTTGAATCTCGTTAGAAAACAAACTCAGGTATTAAGCGCGTTATAAAAAAAAAATTAAATAAATAAAATTGCAGCACTTTATCATGACCATTGGCAGTTCTGCCAGGCTCTGACTTGTCAATATTAGCAGGTCCCGTTCCCACCTCACCCCAGCAATGTCATTTGGGGGTTCCCAGGGGTCACAGCTGGGAAGCCTGAGGTTTCCCTGGCTATGCCTGTGGTCTTCCTTGCTACCCCTAAAAATAAAATTAAAATAAACGTTTTTTGATAATTTCTATTTTAAATGAAGCTCCTGGGCTGTAGACAATGCCATGTACCTCTTTGTTTCTCGATTGGGTGGACATCCATCCTTCCAAGGAAAGCAGCAATTTTAATTTCACCCATTGTTCAAAAGATCAAATCCCCTAAGTCATTTGTGCTATGAAACCCAAATCGTGTCTCGGTGACAGCTGTCCCGCTGACATCATTAAAGGATCTCTTGAGTTACTGGTTCCTTGGATGACCAAGCTCACACATCTCTCCTTCGATGAAGGCCAGGTTCCACTATCCCTCAAGGAAGCTTGGATCACTCCTCTTCATAAAAAGAGTAATCTTGATCCCCTAATGCCCAAAAACTACAAGCCTATTATGAACGTTTTCTTCATCCTTAAAATCATGGACAAAGTAGCCTACACCCAATTAAAGGCTCACATCGAAAAACAAAACATCCTTGGGTCACGTCAGTCACGTTTTAGACTTGGCGGCACAGTGGATTTCATCTTTCCGCAGGCCCCGGTCAGCCCGAGTTGCAGTGGGTGAGGGCGCTCTACCCCGGTTTTTCAAACATGTGATGTCCCCCTGGGCTCATGTATTTCACCAACGTTGTTTTACATTTATATCAGGCCCTTGCCAAGCTTCTTGGATGACATGGGTGTGCAGTATACTAATTATGTTGATGACACTTAGATAATTCTTGAGCTGAGTGGGAATTACTCAGTGGGCCTTGCTGCCATACATAAGCACTACAGTGCAGTTCACACCTGGATGGCGGACAACTCCTTTTCCCTCAATAGTGAAAAAAAGAAGCTCCTGATTGTTGCATCAGTCCCACGCCTCAGGAAACATGACCCAGCCTTTGGTGACTTCTGCATTGCCGGTATCAAAATCTGCGTCTCCAGGAAGTTTAAAACACCGGGAGACTTCTTGGATGCGGACCTCACCATGACGCCCAATGTCTCTTACATTCGATTTTCTTGAGGCCTTATTACCAAACTGCTTGGCCACATTCACCCATTTATTTCTGCCAACAACCTTGCTTTGCTAGCCACAGCGCTAGTTAACTTCAGATTGGATTACTGCAATAGTCTGCTTGCTGGCACCGCAGCCGTCAACGTGCAATCACTCCAGGTGGCACAAAACGGTCCTGTTTGTGCCATCCATGGCCTTTAAAAATGGCCCCACGTCTCTGCCATTTGCAGGAAACTTCCCTGGCTCCCTGTTAGACATCGTATTACCCATGATCCTTACCCTTGCTTATAAATGTCAAATCAATGCCAGTCCTCAGACCTCAAAGATCGACTGACGTCCTACACCCCAGGGAGACAGCTTCGCTCCTCTGCCCAGTCTTCCTTATAACAGTCGAGATACAAGCTGGCTCGGTTTGAAGGAGGGGACAATCTTCAACATCCAGGTGCCTCTGGCATGGCATGGAAGGGAATGCCTTACCAGGGATCATAAGAGTGTTTGAGAAACCGGAATAAGCATGCACCTCAACCTGTCTTTCTACCGGTTTTCATTGTGCTCGTTCTCCTCTGACTTTGACAACGAGGCCGCACTTTGCTTTTTTTTTGGATCCGACATCCGCCGGCAGGCGGAAACGCCGGCCACAACGAAGGCCAAACAAAGGCCTGTATTGGGTCCAAGACCCCCATTCCATCATCCAGCGGCAAGGGAATAGGGCAGGAGCCCCCCCCACAGAAGCCAGATTCCTGCTGCAGCCTCTGTAGCGCGGGCACACGGAGCAAGGCCTGCCTGACCTTGTCTCCACGGAGTGCTTGACCCGCGAATGTCGGGCGCATCGCGGCGCCACAACGAGGCCGCACTTTGCTTTTTTTTTGGATCCGACATCCGCCGGCAGGCGGAAACGCCGGCCACACAAAGGCCTGTTCTTCGCCTGTTCCGAGCAGTCTGAGCCTGGGCCAGAGACACTGCCCCTCACCAGCTCCATCTTGAAAACCTTCTCAACAATATTACCACAAACGTATATCTGCCCAGGGCATCCGTTGCATCCTGCATCTACCTGAGGCGCCATTGATGTTCCAACACAATCATGCACCTGTATATCCATTTGGCCATGTGAGTAATCTGCCACTCTGCCATACCTGCCCCTCGTTGCTATGTCATTGCTGAAGGCCTTCCACACGCCTGATATTTTGATGTACGTCTTGTATTCTTGGCGCCACCTGCATACATGACCCTACTTGTCCAAAACTTAGGTGCCACCGAATGTAGCCGATGCACTATTCAGGACTTAGTTGCTACCACACTGCATCATGTGCTGCACTTGATCTGTGTTGTGTCCTATGATCGCTATTAGACCTCACCTGATTTGTACTGTGCCCTGGTCGCCAATAGACCTCATTTGACTTGTGTTGTGCCTTAGGGTCGCCAATAGACCTCATTTGACCTGTATTGTGCCCTATGGACGCTAATAGACCACATTTGACCTGTGGTGTGCCCTATGGTCGCTAATAGACCTCATTTGACCTGTGTTGTGCCCTATGGTCGCTAATAGACCTCATTTGACCTGTGTTGTGCCTTATGGTTGCCAATAGACCTCATTTGACCTGTGTTGTGCCTTATGGTCGCCAATAGACCTCATTTGACCTGTGTTGTGCCTTATGGTCGCCAATAGACCTCATTTGACCTGTGTTGTGCCCTATGGTCGTTAATAGACCTCATTTGACCTGTGTTGTGCCTTATGGTCGCTAATAGACCTCATTTGATTTGTGTTGCTCCTTACCTGTAGTTACTACTGCACTCTTGCTAATAACTTATCAACTTCACTGCCCCCATCAGCTGAGCCAAGCCACCTACTATGGCCACATTTAGAGGCGCCACTCTAACTATGGCTACCCTCCTCCCGCTGCTCCACGCCCACACAACCACACCACTTTACCCAGACCTACTATCTCCAACAGAATGGATAAACAGATTTGCCCGCCCACCTTCACCATGCATACCCTGTCCCACACCCTTTAGAAATACAAGACTAGGTTCTCGCCTTGTTGTACCCACCACCACATGCCTGAACGTAGCCCCACTGACCATGACTAGAAACGATAGACTCAGCTATCGCACCAATCTTGCCACCAAGCTCAATAGAATGCTCACCAATCAGACTACGCACCCTAAGCAGCCTACCTCACTTTCTGAACTCCCACCTAGTCACAACCCTTCTATACCGCACTCGCCACCACACACGAAAACTAACCCTCCACGGACCTCTATCAAGGGAGCCCTTATCAACGCTCGCTCACTGGTTGCCCACGCTACTGATGTTGCCGACATTATTTCCACCAACCACCTAGACTTTATTGCCATCACGGAGACATGGCTCCACCCAGCAGCCGGTCCCACAATAGCTCTAGCCACTCCAGTCAACTACAACATCATCCGAGCTGACAGGAAAAATGGAATAGGAGGAGGAATAGCAATTATTGCAAAATCCACCCTAAACATCAGAGAAGTAATCAGCACTACCCTACCTTCAGCCGAACTTCTATCCGTCAAACTCCCATTATCTGACACACAAACTATCCTGCTCCATATTATATACAGACCCCCAGGACCCCCCTCCACCTTTGAAGAGGATATCTCTCTCCTACTCACTACCAATTTGAAACCAAAATCCCAAATCATCATCCTGGGAGATTTCAACTTGGGGCTTAACGACCCCAATGACAACCAAGCCACTTCCCTTAATGACACAATTACTCATCTAGGCTTCACCCAACACATTAATCAACCTACACATACAAAAGGAAGATCCTTGGATTGGCTTGCAGATGCCAATTGCAACCTCTCACTGACTGACATCACTCCCTGTGCGTGGACTGACCATCATCTTATCACCTTCTCCTTACCCAGATCCCTACCATCTACCACACAACCTACATAGTCACCTCAAATAATCTCCAGAAACAACCGCAACATCACTATAGAGAACCTCAAACCTCTCCTTGCACCTATCAGTAAAGCTAATCTACCCACGCAAAAAAACAACCCAGCAGCCATAGTAGACCTATATAACAATACTCTAGAACTAGCCCTCAACCAGATAGCTCCTCTCAAACTACGGAAAGCCAAACCAATTGCCCACTCCAACAAATGGTTCTCAGCAGAATTAAAAGCTCTCTGTAATATTAAAAGAACTGCTGAAACTAGCTGGAGAAAAGCCCCTTCCCTCTCCACTAAAGACAAATTTGCTTCAGGTGCCTCTGCCTACAAATCCGCCATCTTAAATGCTAAGAAAGAGACCTACAACTTGAGAATACAAAATGCCAAATCTGGCACCAAAGAACTCTTCTCTATACTAAGAGAACTTGAATCACCACTGCCCCCTACAGAGGACTGCATCAAAGACAAGGCCTGGTGTAACAATATCCAGCTCGCCCTCGCTAACAAAATTGCCCTCCTACAAACCAAGATAGAAGCAAAAAAAGCTAGCCTTGCCTCCAAGCTGAATTCCAGCAGCAAAATTAACCACACTACCCCTATCTGCCCATCTTTCCACTTCTCACCAGTCACAGAAGAGGAAGTAATCAAGATAATCGCCAGCCTCAAACCATCCAACTCCAAAGGTGACATCTGCCCTGCATCCGTCATCAAAGATGGTGCTAATGAGTTAGCCCCTCTCATCACCTCTCTGATCAACTCCTCCTTCAAAAACTCAGTGGTCCCCAACAATCTTAAAGAAGCGTGGGTCCTACCCCTGCTCAAAAAACCTAACCTAGATCCCAACATCCCCACAAATTACAGGCCCATCACCACAGTCCCATTTCTTCTCAAAATCTTGGACAGGGTAGCCTATCTCCAAATACAACATTTGGAAGATAACAACCTCCTAGGCCTGAGACAATCCGGCTTCAGACCAAGGCACGGGACTGAAACTGCCCTCTTGGATCTAAAAATCCAAATGGATGATGCCAAAAACAAGGGCAAACTGGCCATCTTGCTCTTGTTGGATCTCTCCGCTGTCTTTGACCTGGTTGACCACCAGATCCTCACTCAACACCTCTCCTCGGCTGCTGCATTCTCTCAGAATGCCACTAAGTGGATCCAGTCATTTCTGTCTGACAGGACGACTAGAGTCTTCGCCCCTACCGCGGCTGCGGACCCTATCCCAATCACATGTGGAGTGCCGCAAGGCTCCTGCATTTCTCCCACACTTTACAACATCTTCACGAAGCTCCTATTTGACCGTCTTGACGATCTGGGTGTCAGCTACACTAATTATGCAGACGACACCCAGGTCCTCATCACGCTCACTGGAAGCTATGAAGAAGATGTTGCAAAGCTTAATGATATCTACTTAGAAATCCAAGCCTGGATGGCCACACACAGTCTTTGCCTTAACGACGATAAGACAGAATTGCTTATCGTAGGCTCCCAGGCTCGCCTGAACAAACTGGACCAAAGGTACCAATCCTTTACCATTGATAGTAACATAATAAAAGTCTCCAAAGAGGTTAAAACACTAGGTGTATACCTCGACTCTACCCTATCTCTAAAGAAACAAATAATCTCGACCATCTCAGCTGCCTCATACACCAATAAATTGATCAATGCCTGCAGGCCTTTTCTCTCCTCCTCTAGTTGCCTCACACTATCTAGAGCGCTGATATTGTCTAAATTAGACTATTGCAACACACTCTACTTAGGCACTACCACTAAAAACTTGAACAGACTCCAGATTCTGAAAAATAATGCACTAAGATGTGCCCTCAACCTCCCACGCAAGGCGCACATATCCACAGTTAGAAAAGAAGTCCACTGGCTCCCGATCCGTGACAGAATTAAGCTAAGAACACTGGTCATCACCCACAAGTGCCTATCACTTACTGCCCCACGTTACCTTTCTGACAAATTCTCTAGACACTGCCCCATTTGACCCACCAGAACACCTTATCTACACCAACTAAAGATCCCCAATTATAACCTAAAAACAGCAGGGGGCTCCAGTTTTCCAGTGCTCGCAGCACAATGCTGGAACACCCTCCCCACTTCAATTAGATCGGAAGCCGCTTTCTGGCCATTCAGAGCCATGGTAAAATCATGGCTACTAGCCTAAACATCCAGACTTTCACTGACATGACCTGCTAGCCGCCGCTCTCCACCGGTAGCTATGTTTACTCTACCGACAGCCTATTTAGGACCAACCTGTAAGCCGGTCCGCATTAGCCACTGTAACTTCTTTCCTGCATATTCTCTGTTCATACTTCTCTCGGTATATTCTACTCTTGTATGTAAACATTCAGAGCCTGGACTAATGTACGCTCTGTCCGTTGTACCTTGATGCTCGTGTAACGATATGTAACTCTGCTGTACACATGATTATGCGCCCAGTTACCTGAGGGTTCGGATGCGCTTTATAAATAAACAAACTAAACTAAACTAAACTACCGGTTCCTTAGTCTTTGTCTTGTTTCACGTACGTCCGGGGGCACATGGGCATGCAGCGTGTTACAAAAATTAAAACAAATAAATAAATATACCCACTGATATTAACAATACATATAGTGGTCGATTCTTGTATGAAATGTACATCGCATTACAGTGATATCGTAACCATATTTTTCGTAGTGTACGTAGGAACAATGCTATGCAATGCCACTTCCTGTTTCATCAAGGGGTGAAAGGTCATGGTCCATCGCTTCCCCTGATGTCACTTTGGGGTGGGGGTCAAACGACATACATTCCTGTGATTTCAGAAAGCAAGGGTCGTGTGATGTCACTTCCGCTATCCCTGGCATTTTGGTGAAATGACATCCCTGCCTCACCCACCATTCAGCAAACATTCCGACCCCCTTCCCTCATGCTCAACAAACTGCACAACTGCTTGAGTCTACTCCTTTGGCGCCCACTCTATTCATTGGACCCTCACCCCTACTGTTTTTGTCCCCCAAGCTAATTTCTCAACTTTGCCACATTGACCCTTTACAAGTGACCCCAGATCCTCTCATACCTGTACTTAATGACAGCTCACCTAATGGCTAATCATGCAAAGTTGCTCTCGCCCCCTCTCCAGGCGCCCATTGCTGATCTGCAAAACGATTAATGGTCTCACAAAGTAACCCCTTCATGACTGCATATCGCTTTACTCTCCCTCTTCATCTCAGCAATCTCCACCATGCCCCTGGGCCTTCTCTTGCCCCCACCCCTCTTCTCTATTCCCCCCCCCACCACCGAAATGATCTCCACCACAAGCCATCAATACCAGACCAACAGTGCCACGGCTCAAACCTGACTGGCCAGACTCCGAAGGGTTCCCACCTACCCCCTCAGTACCCTTCCCAAGCGATCCCAGCGCCTACCTCTCCTGGAAATGTAACACTAGTGTGCTATATAGATCAAGGCACTAGGACATGTATGTCTGTCTGCTCCTAATCACTGTCCCTAGCCTATGCCTGATGTAACCCCTTAACTGCCAGGCTGGTATGCAAGTCTATGCAAAAAAGGACGAGCCTACTCATCCTTGGCACTACACTCCCCCGCACTCCTAATCACATGGTATATTCTCATACCCATTGCATATTGTAAAGTCACCCAACCCAGGCACTGAATCAGTCCTGTGTAGATGTGTCCTATGAACGTCTTTTCTGTTCAAAAGGACAACATCATTGTTCAACAGGTGCAAGAGAATATATGGTTTGTTCTCCTGCAGGCTGATTCGGTGTTTGAAATCCCGAGCATTGGCTGGAATTGCCCGTGAATCCTGAATGGATCAAGCAGCAGGACTCCATGCTCTGTGCTCTCCTTGTGGTCGCTGATGGAGCAAGCAGCAGGATTCCATGCTCTGGGCTGCCTTATTGTCGCCGATGGAGCAAGCAGCAGGACTCCATGCTCTGGGCTCTCCTTGTGGTCGCTGATGGAGCAAGCAGCAGGACTCCATGCTCTGGGCTGCCTTATTGTCGCCGATGGAGCAAGCAGCAGGACTCCATGCTCTGGGCTCTCCTTGTGGTCGCTGATGGAGCAAGCAGCAGGACTCCATGCTCTGGGCGCTCCTTGTGGTCGCCGATGGAGCAAGCAGCAGGACTCCATGCTCTGGGCTCTCCTTATGGTCGCCGATGGAGCAAGCAGCAGGACTCCATGCTCTGGGCTTTCCTTGTGGTCGCGGATGGAGCAAGCAACAGGACTCCATGCTCTGGGCGCTCCTTGTGGGCTTTCCTTGTGGTCGCGGATGGAGCAAGCAACAGGACTCCATGCTCTGGGCGCTCTTGTGGGCTTTCCTTGTGGTCGCGGATGGAGCAAGGAGCAGGACTCCATGCTCTGGGCGCTCCTTGTGGGCTTTCCTTGTGGTCGCGGATAGAGCAAGCAACAGGACTTCATGCTCTGGGCGCTCCTTATGGTCGCTGATGGAGCAAGCAGCAGGACTCCATGCTCTGAGCTCTCCTTGTGGTCGCAGATGGAGCAAGCAGCAGGACTCCATGCTCTGGGCGCTCCTTATGGTCGCTGATGGAGCAAGCAGCAGGACTCCATGCTCTAAGCTCTCCTTGTGGTCGCTGATGGAGCAAGCAGCAGGACTCCATGCTCTGAGCTCTCCTTGTGGTCGCCGATGGAGCAAGCAGCAGGACTCCAAGCTCTGGGCTCTCCTTATGGTCGCCGATGGAGCAAGCAGCAGGACTCCATGCTCTGGGCTTTCCTTGTGGTCGCGGATGGAGCAAGCAACAGGAATCCATGCTCTGGGCTCTCCTTGTGGGCTTTCCTTGTGGTCGCGGATGGAGCAAGCAGCAGGCACTCCATGCTCTGGGCGCTCCTTGTGGTCGCTGATTGTTTGAGCAAGCAGCAGGACTCCATGCTCTGGGCTCTCCTTGTGGTCGCCGATCGAGTAAGCAGCAGGACTTCATGCTCAGGGCTTTCCTTGTGGTCGCGGATGGAGCAAGCAGCAGGATCCCATGCTCTGGGCGCTCCTTGTGGTCGCTGATTGTTTGAGCATGCAGCAGGACTCCATTCTCTGGGCCGCCTTATTGTCGCCGATGGAGAAAACAGCAGGACTCCATTCTCTGGGCCACCTTATGGTTGCCGATCGAGCAAGCAGCAGGGCCCCATGCTCTGGGCTCTCCTTGTGGTCGCTGATGGAGCAATCAGCAGGACTCCATGCTCTGGGCTCTCCTTGTGGTCGCTGATGGAGCAAGCAGCAGCAGGACTCCATGCTCTGGGCTTTCCTTGTGGTCGCGGATGGAGCAAGCAGCAGGACTCCATTCTCTGGGCTGCCTTATTATCGCTGATGGAGCAAGCAGCAGGACTCCATGCTCTGGGGTCTCCTTGTGGTCGCTGATGGAGCAAGCAGCAGGACTCCATGCTCTGGGTGCTCCGTGTGGTCGCTGATTGTTTGAGCAAGCAGCAGGACTCCATTCTCTGGGCCGCCTTATTGTCACAGAAGGAGCAAGCAGCAAGACTCCATGCTCTGGTCCGCCTTATGGTCGCCGATGGAGCAAGCAGCAGGCCCCCATGCTCTGGGCTCTCCTTGTGGTCGCTGATGGAGCAAGCAGCAGGACTCCATGCTCTGGGGGCGCTCCTTGCGGTCGCTGATTGTTTGAGCAAGCAGCAGGACTCCATGCTCAGGGCTTTCCTTGTAGTCGCGGATGGAGCAAGCAGCAGGACTCCATGCTCTGGGCATTCCTTGTGGTCACTGATTGTTTGAGCAAGCAGCAGGACTCCAGGCTCAGGGCTTTCCTTGTGGTCGCTGATGGAGCAAGCAGCAGGACTCCATGCTCTGGGCTTTCCTTGTGGTCGCAGATGGAGCAAGCAGCAGGACTCCATGCTCTGGGCGCTCCTTGTGGTCGCTGATTGTTTGAGCAAGCAGCAGGACTTCATTCTCTGGGCCGCCTTATTGTCGCCGATGGAGCAAGCAGCAGGACTCCATTCTCTGGGCCGCCTTCTGGTCACCGATGGAGCAAGCAGCAGGGCCCCATGCTCTGGGCTCTGCTTGTGGTCGCTGATGGAGCAAGCAGCAGCAGGACTCCATTCTCTGAGCCGCCTTATTGTCGCCAATGGAGCAAGCAGCAGGACTCCATGCTCTGGGCTCTCCTTTTGGTCGCTGATGGAGCAAGCAGCAGGACTCCATGCTCTGGGCTCTCCTTGTGGTCGCTGATGGAGCAAGCAGCAGGACTCCATGCTCTGGGCTGCCTTATTGTCGCCGATGGAGCAAGCAGCAGGACTCCATGCTCTGGGCTCTCCTTGTGGTCGCTGATGGAGCAAGCAGCAGGACTCCATGCTCTAGGATCTCCTTGTGGTCGCTGATGGAGCAAGCAGCAGCAGGACTCCATTCTCCGGGCGTGGCAGATGGAGCAAGCAGCAGCAGGACTCCATTCTCCGGGCCGCCTTATGGTCGCTGATGGAGCAAGCAGCAGGGCCCCATGCTCTGGGCTCTCCTTGTGGTCACTGATGGAGCAAGCAGCAGGACTCCATGCTCTGGGCCGCCTCATTGTCGCTGATGGAGCAAACAGCAGGACTCCATTTTCTGGGCTCTCCGTCGGTCGCTGATGCAGACTTTCATCATCACAGGGTGAGGGACCGCCCCTGTCTGAGTACTTGAATCTGCTGCAGTGCGGTGGGTTGCTCCCACTAACTCTGACCAGGAAAGAAGACTTTGTTTATTTAGCCGACTTATAACAGCGTGTCAGCCATTTTATGACGTCATGAACAGCAAACTGGTTGCAGAAAAGATACTGAGTATGCTATGAGTATACCTGCTGAAAGCCTCTGATCAGGAAGAAAAAGGCAACTGACACGTTCTTGCACATATCAGGGTTCTCTCTTTTAGTGCGAGTTTGATTGCAGTTGGATTTCTTTGTAAAGCGAAATACGCATTTTTAAAGCCAATGGCTAGAGTTTTTGCTTCGGCACGGGATAGCCCTTTAGTGCAAGGGCATGATGTAATGATATCAGTGCCTGCTAATGGCTAATACCTATACACAAGGCCAAACTGCTGGCTTTGCTTATGCTTGTTTTTAACCAGACTTCAATGCAAGTAACAGATACCAGGACACATATGAAATCAAGAGGCTGAAGGGACACTCAATTGAGTCAATTTTATTAATCCTGAGGTTTATTTACAGCTACATTTAAGACATTAACTTGCAGGAGTCTGCCTTGAAATAACACTGGCAGACCCTACACAACACAAGTGTGATTTTACTGTTAGATGGAGCTGGATGAAAGATATCCCCAGAGGGTGTTATTTGAACAGGGGGGAGCAGGTAGCGGGTGAGAAAGGCCATTGGAATGTGCAGGCCCATGCGCCGTCAGTGGTTGGGGTAAACGACCAAAGAGCACCCACAAGCGCTTTGTCCCTCCCCCGATGCAATCGTCATCCTAGCTGTTCTCCAATGCAATAGTTGTGCCTTATATTCATTTTTTTAATTATTTTTTGTTGTTCAGCACTGGCCGTATCCAGGGGGTTTCGGAGCACCTTGCATGGTTCAAAGGTTGAACGGTGCGAGGTGAAACAGAATTAGGAAAGGTTTTGCAGATGAGGAGAGCGGATCACGTGTGAGTAGGATGACACTAAAGAGACACCTACCCGCCAAAACTAAAACGTGCAAGACACCTACTCTCTGTGGAATTCTGTTTGCAACCTTGCACAAAACTGTTTTATTTATTCATATAGAGGGATGAACAATGCTCTTTTGATCACAAAAAAAGTACATTAGATAAGATATCAGATGTGAAGGGAAGCAGTGAGCTTCTCACAATGGGGTGAGTTTGAGGATTATTCTGACCAGGTTGTGAGGGGAGTACCTGGAACAGTCACCGGAGACAATACATAAGTGGACATACAGAGCTGAAGAACTTATTTTCCTGAGGGAGTCTAGCGCTCCGATTTCTGGTCACGTGTTGATTCTTGCAGTTAGCGCATTTATTGCTTTCTTTCACCTGGACTGTATGAGGATTTTCGAATTTAATATTTAATGTGACGTGCATTCTTTTCCCGTGGTCCCCATTGCCCTTTATGGAATGTTAAATGCGTCTTTACTTTATCGACTACATTCCTAAATGCAGTGCCACCAGTTTTAAAATTCCCATAATATATTTTGGGTTGCTTTTACAGCGCTCATCAGACATTCAGGCTCTAACCCCTTAAGTGCCAAGCACGAGTATGCGTTCCCTTTTGCATAGACTTGCACAATAGTCTGGCAGTTATTAAGTAAATACAGACTGGTAAGTGCCTGCTTGCCTGTGTGGAGTACCAAACGTCGCCTCTCCACAGGGCACGCACACATCACACATGTCATCAGTAAGGAGAATTTTTCTCATTGTCCTCCTGGAGCACTCTTGGAGAAATCAGTCCTTGGCCGAGAGTTGAACGCATTTTCCTTAATCAACAAAGCCTCTGAATTGGAGGAAACAGATACGGCTAAATATAGTGCGGCCGGGCCCTCTGGCGCATCTGCTCGCCCGTTTCCTGCACGAGCTCTTGGCTCGTGAAGAAAGAGAACTTGGAACAATGCTCCAAACCCTTCAGACTGCGCCTGGGACAACACGAGGGGGGCAGGAATAAGTGCATGGGTAACTAGGGCTGGAGTCCAGACTGGGAGGAGGTGGGTGGCGGGGTCTAAAAACATCCCTCTCCGGAGCTTGGAAGTGAAGAACTCTGCCCAGGATGGCTGATAAGAATAACCCAGGATATCTTTAAATGCACAGGAACTGCAAGGTTGCCAGTCAATGGCAATTGATGGTCTTTCTTTATAGGTGTACATAAGGAGCCAAGAGGCCCCCGGAGGTCCCCACTCGCTGCCATCAATGAACCCCACATCTGTGCAATGTCAGGGGGACGATGGTCCATCATGCCAGGCCAAGCCTCATCCTGATCACTTGGCTCTAGGGCTCAGAGGGGTCCCAATTCTCCTACAAGCCTCCCTACCCCCGTCCCAGTACATCTTTGCTCCCAATGGAGATCAGATCACGTAGATTTGGTCACGCAGATGGGGATCTCATCAACTCCCCCGTGGCCCAATCCCAGTCAACCAGGCAGGATTGTGTCTTTAGAATCCTCTGGGGAAAGGGTTTTATGTCGTGCAGCCCAAGGGCCGCACCAGCCTTTATGCCCAGACTCTTAGAGAGGATTTTCAGTTTCTATGCTAATTCCCTTTAACCTTAGAGACGCCCAGCCCTTTGCTGGAATCTGGGACCGTTTTGATTTTAACCTGTGGGAGTGGGATCAAGTGTACAGTTGACTGTCTGCAGCTGTGGGGGCCAGTGTTTGCTCCTACCAGAATACTTTAGGCCTTTCCATCAGCACCTCGCTGTGCGAGAGCCAGGCCACTCCACTTGTGCAGGAGCACAGTGGTCTACACCAGTGTGCCTCGCCCGTATCTCCTGGCGGATCACCTGCTTAGTGCCGGTTTTTTCCAGGCATCCATCATCAACGGAAGCCAGACCACGCCCATCTGCCTCGCTCCCACCCCGCTCTCTGCCTTGAAAAACCTGCCTTCAGACAGCTGACTGCAGCTGTCTGCGGCATACCGTGGCCCATGGCCTTGTACCCATGTTGCTTCCATCTCTCCTGCTTACCTCAGTGCTGTTGGACAAATCACTGCCCGGTTCCAGGTCTAACATCAAGGTTCTGTTTTACTTCCTCATGACTAGTTCAATATCCAATCATCTATCGTTTGACAGCCTACAATCGAACAATAAGAACAGCAATACATGAGTGAATCCTAACCTCTTTAATCCACTACTTACTGACACCTCTGCTGCCATTAATCTGGGCCTTTGGAATGCAAGATCCTTACTCTGCAATAAGTCATCTGCAGTTTTGGTCATTTTCTGAAGATTACGTTTTCATTTTCTTTGCATTTCCGAAACTTGGATTCTACCTCATACTTCCACTGTTACCGCTTCTGTCACTACATCTTTGTCTTCTTTTTCACATGTCCCTCATACCACTGGTCGCCACTCCGATATCTCAGTTTCTTCTCCTGTTGACACGCCCATGTATGCTTCTTTTGAATTTATTTACACAATTTTTACTGCTCCTCATGCTGTTTCCTTTCTTCTCCTCTATCGCTCACCCGACCCTCTTGGTTCATTCTGTGTTGATATTGACCACCTTCTCTGTAATATTCTTCCTAGCCCAACCCTGCTTATTTTATTATTTGACTTTAATCTTCATCTTTCATCAACTCACTCTTCTTCTCTCCTTCTTTCTATTTGTGATTCTCATTTACTCTTTCCACTTTCTACTTCTTCCACTCATGGCTCTGGTTCCTCACTTGATTGAATGTTTCTCTCATCTTTTACTGCCTCTTCTGTGTCAACCTTACCTGTTTACTTATCAGACCACTCGTGTCTCTCGGTATCAATTCTTCCTCCTATTTCTCTTATTTTTCCTATTCCTCTCCTGCCTACCACATTCTATCACCGCAACTTGCGCAACTTCAATTCTTCACTTTATCTTGACACCTGTAGTAATAGTCTTCCTGCGCTTCCACACTTTAGCTCTCTTCCTGCCAATGAGGCTTCTTCCACTCTCTCATCTAATTTTCTGTCAGGTCTTGATCATTTATATCCTCTTTCTGCTTTTCAGCCTACCCGTAAACCTGCCCAACCTTGGCTTTCCCCCCATCTTTGATCCAAGCAGCAGCTCTTACGTCGTCTGGAAAGGGGTTGGCTTAAGTCTCGTTGTCCTTCTAATCATTCTGCTTATTTCTCTTATCATGCTCTTCATGACAACTGCTTAAAATGTGCTAAACATACGTAATTCTCTGATCATCTTCATTCTCAATCTGCTCATCCTCAGCGTTTTTTCCAAACTTTAACCCGTCTTCTCTCTCCTCCTTCTCCTGATCCTGCTATTAACTCCACTAACTGTCCTGTTGGACTTTGCTTCCATGTCCAACTCTGACGTAACACTCCTTTTGTCCAAAGTCCACCCAACGGCAGCCCCTATGGACCCTATCCCATCTACTCTCATTCCTAAATCTATCCCTCCTTTGTACTTTTTCTTGTTTCATTCTTTAATATTCGTCTCTGCACAACCACTTTTCCTACCATGTTTAAATATGCTACTATCATTCCTATTCTAAAAAACACCTCAGCCAATCCCCTTGTTATCTCTAATTTCTGCCCTATTTCTCTTCTTCCCTACTTATCTAAGCTTCTGGAGCATCTTGTCTATTCTCAGATCTCTTCTTTTGTTGACAAAATGATCTCTTCTCCCTTATTTTCAGTCCGGATTTCATCCCTGTTACTCCACCAAGACTGCGTTAATGTATGTGCTTAACTCTCTTCTGTCTGTTCGCCGCTCTAAACAGTCTTCCTTTCTTATTCTTCTTGATTCATCGGCTGCTTTCGACACTGTTGATCAGTCTTTACTTCTTGATTCTCACTCCTCTTTTGGTTTCAGGGATTCTATTCTTTCTGGGTTCTCCTATTATCTCTCTAACAGAACTTTTTCCGTTTCATGCAGTGGAAAAGCGTCTTCACCTCTTCCCCTCGAGCACAGTGTTCCCCAAAGTTCTGTCTTGGGTCCATTTCTATTTTCACTTTATACTTAATTACTTGCTCCTGTGATTACTTCCTTTGGAATCTCTCATCACTTCTATGCTGATGACACAAGTCATTTCCTATTTTTCTCATCCTTTACATCTGAAATTCACCACACTCTCTCTTCTTGTCTCTCCACCATTAAATCTTGGATGTCACTGCACTGTCTTACCTTGAACGTTGGAAAAACTGAGTTTCTATTTTTCCCTGCCAATTCTTCTTTTTCTCCTCCACCATCTGTTTCTTTTCCAACCTCTACCCTCTCTATCTCGCCTACTGCACGAAATCTTGGATTTTATTTGGATTCTAATCTTTCTTTTATCCATCATATTTCTCTCTAATCCAAGTCTTGCTGTTTGTTTTCATCTGTATAACATCCACAAAGTTTGCTCCTTTCTTACCTTGCATGCAACTAAAATGTGTATCTCTTCTCTCATTTAATCTTGACTTTTCTATTGTTCTGTTAGTCTCTTTGGTCTCCCTTCATCTTGTCTGGCTCCTCTGAAATCTATATACCACTCCTCTGTTTGCTTACTCTGTCTTCTCTCCTTTACGTGATTCTATTACTGCATCATTTGTTTCTCTTGGATGGTTACCTTTTCACTCTCAACTTAAATTCAATTTCCTCTACCTAGTCTTTAAATCTCTCTATGGGTTGGATCCAGACTATCTTGGGGCTCTTTTGTCCTATTATACTTCTTCTCAATCTTTTTGTTCTTTGTGTCTTTTTAAGTTGACTGTTCCTCGTCCACCCTGCGCTCAGTCTCGCTTTTGTTCTTTCCAGCTTCTTGCTCCTCTTCATGGAACACTCTTCCTCTATCTCTTTGATCTATCACGGGGTATTCTCTTTTTCGTGTCTCCTTGAAAAATCATCTTCTTCACTGTCCGTGATTGTTTGCTTTCAAAATTGATATTTGAACCTTCCTAATCTTTTCATATTTGTGTACTGTTGTTTTTAAACAATGTTATGCAGCGGTTTGGATAAAAGTGCTATATAAGCTTTAATAAAATATAAATATAACCTCCTGAGTGAGTGGCCCTTTTTGCCACCCACTCATGCCTTTTTGTGTTCCTTATGTGTTAACGGAGACTGGTAAATACTATAGGCATCTGATTTTTATATATAGTGACACAGAGCCACCCCCCCACCCTTGTGTAGTGCCACTGAGGAGTCCCTTAGACTCCGCTAAATGTGTATATACATTTTCTTGTATGAAGTACAGTTCCCAAGAACAGTAGGCCAACTTTGTCTTACTTAACTTTTTCCTTTGTGGGTCAGCACACACCACCTTAGGTCGAGTGACGGGGGTATACATAGTAAGCCCTTATCACACCTCTCATGTAACTTTTAGTTACACTAACTAACTTGAATGCCTGGTGGAAGCGGTTTCTTTTTACTACCTTGTGTTCAATGTATCGGCAGGCTGATTTCTCAGCTGCAGTACAGCACCCAAAAGTAACCATTTCACCAAAATGGCCTGTCTTCTTTTTTGCCATTTCTTGTTTGTAAGTTCCTTCTGGGCCTTTACTCTGTTTAGATCAGGTTTGAGTCAATTGTGTGTTTTGCCTTTGGCGGGCTTCAGCCCTGAAGTCCGCTGAGGCTCCAGTGTGTCTGGGAAGGCAGGATGTAAGCGAGGAGCCCGAAACCTCACCTTTGTTAGTAGGCATGCCTGTCCAAAACCATTTTCAACTGGGCAGAAGACAGTCCTAGAGGACGCCCCCCGGTATGATTGATAGCTTAGTGCTGTGAATGAATGGGATTTTCACATATAAGGTGAGGGTTTTGGGACTACACGCAGAGTCGACCACTGGAACATCAAATCTGAAGAAGAAGATGCAGAGAGAAGCCAGCCGTACCTCCGAGGACTGCGAAGGCACAGGTGAAGCTTTGCAGCTGGGCTGAGACTGTTTCTCCCATCGACAGGGAAGCTCCGCCAAGGACGACTTCCTCCATTAGGCTGATGGGTCAAACAGCCTCCAGACTTGCTTTGTTTTGGGCCAACTACGGTGCTGCTGCAACCTTCCTGAGCTGCAATTTCCCAATAACCAGGGTACCTGGACCATCGACAATTGCAACATCTTGCGAAGGACTAATCTGGCTGAAACTTTGCAGGCACCCGTATGATTCTGCAAAAGCAAAGAATCTTCATCCAGAGTCCCCTCACCAGAGTTAAGGACCTAGGGACCGAGGAAATTCCAAACTGAAATATTAATTCCTGTTTGGGGCTAAGAAAAAGGTACCAAAACCATGAAGGGACACTGAAATGAGTGGAATCCATTGCGGGGGAGTCCCTCTCAAGAGTTCTGTCACAGAAGCCCTCCAGACATCCTTCCTTTCGTCATCACGACCGATGTCCAAGAACAAGGGTTTGCATTGCTGCATCAAGAAAGAAGACAGCTGGAACATCTACTTCAATTCTATAGTACTGTGGAGCTTTGGGTTGAATCACCTTTAGCAAAATATAGTGCTTCTTAGCTTGGGGAGTGCTCCTTTCTATCCTTTTGAATTACTTCTATTCACTTGTGCAGGCCTAACAGCCTGTGCACCTCAGGCAGGCTCTCTTGAGCTCCTGAATTTTTCTTCAAAGAACTACTGACTGTTCAACTAAGGTTTTGTAAGAAGATTGCATCAGAACTAGAACTGTCGTATTTACGTTGGCTGTCCTGGCTCCCTAAAGGCATCTCTTCTGAACCCTATTGGCTTTGGCAGTGCATGTTCCTTACAAAGGTTTTAATTGTTTACACTCTTATTGCTGGGGAAAATATTTCCTACACGACTCAGGAGGAACAGACTATTGTTACAGTGCTACAGTGTTCTACCCTACTCCAACACCTTTCCCCTCCAAACTCAATATCGTATTATGAACCATAAGTGCTACTACTGACCTTGATTGATGTCACTCCATGTGCTGGAAATGTTTTAGTACAAAGAGAATTTATTCACCTGCATTATTGTTGCTTGAATACCTTGATTCTGAAAATCTACTTGATGTTACTATTAGTTGCTGCATATTTAGTATGATTCCTTTGCTTTGTTTATATATACATACACAATTTAATATAACTTTCAAAGGGCGTAAGGGTGCAAGTGTTTACTTGTATTTACTGATTTCATTGTAGTGCTCTAGAGCTCACATTACCCCTTTTAAGATAAGCCTGGCTGCTCATATCAGCGAATCGAGGAGGACTAAGATGGTAGCGGCGCTTTATTATGAGTAGATTGCAATTGATTGATATTTCTTTTCTTGTTGTTCTCTCTTCACTGTTTGTCGTCGTCATGTGACCTGGGTGTACTTTACCTCATTTTGCCATGTGATTTTTATGAAATGATATTTCTGTTTTTGCTCTAATATTGACTTGATGGTTTTCGATGTGGAACTTGACAGCATGCTTGAACATGAACTGTTGATTTAATTGTAACCATGGTTTGGTGTTGATCAAAGGAAACAGAAACGCCCTGATGAAGGACTGAACAGTGCGAAATGCATTGGCAGTTTTTCTTGCATCTGCAAATAAATCGCAACTCTTTTTGAAATCATAGCAAACAAGCTATTTTGAATTCATTAATTAAGAATTAACTAATGAACACAATAGATCATAAGTGAATGATTAACTTACATATCAAATTCTGAAGATACCACTTGAGTGGTATTTAGGGTGTGCAGCCCACTCCGAAGGCTATTGCGCCTAGGCCTTTATTTTGCAATCAGTTCTACACACGCTCAGCACGGAGGTGTGACACAATCGGGTTGCACCCCACCCTTCAGCTCACATAAACCAAAGAGATTTCTACTTGACTAGCAAGAACTTTATTTAACTTAAAGTTGTGTCCGCTTATCCTCTCTTTTACAATGCCTGGCTGTTCAGCCACTCTACCCACTTGTGTAGTGCAGGCCTATGTTAAAAGTTGGGTCACTTATACCAAGCAGATAAGTCTTGTAAAGTCCCACACAAGTTGGACTCTACAAAATCTTACCTAATGCCGACTCTCTCAGTTACCCAAAAAACAGCACCTGCAGTTTTAGATGCTCATGGACAGCCCCAGAATGGTCCACTCTGGGCAATTACATGGAGAGCTGGGGCAAAGTCATGTGAGTGGCCTCGGCCATGCTTGCCTTACTGGCACCCCTATAGATATTGCAAGTCCCGGCGGAGCAGCAGATAAGAAGTCCATAGGCACCAAGAACTGTGCCCCAGATAATCAGTGCTGCAATTTATTTTAATGCACTAGCAAATCGATTGCTCCCCATCTTCTGGGGGTACCGAGATCAGATGGTCCAGGTGTGAATGCGCCAGAGACGAAAGTGGTCCTTCACTTTCATGTCTTCTCTCAACTACTCCGAACATCTGGTTCCTAAAACCTTTGTGCTGCAAACTAGAGTATCTCCTTGGACATTTCTTTACCATCCATTTTGCACTGCCAGGATCCTGGAATCAACAATTGGTCGCTTTGGCCTTAATCTATTCACTCCCAGACGCAGCATACTCTTGCTGCACAAACGATACAGGGTGGGTGTTTAAAACTATACTGGCCTTGATTCCTCTAACGACCTGAACCCGTCCCATTTCATGGAGAGCCACCATGTCACACAAAAGAGAAGAGGTGACTCACCAAATTATATCAATGCGTTTGTTTACTTATGAGCAAATCCATCTTCATTATCCACGAGTAACCTGGAAGTAACAGCTGTGTGTTTAATGTCTAATAGGATGCAATACATTGGAAAACATCTGCACGAATGCAAAATCAACAAACAGAGACATAGTGTATGCTGTGTGAACACCCAGTGCAAATCACTACATCCTGGCTAAGGGAAGGGGACATCAGAGAGAACAAGGGAACCCCAGATCAGTGACCCCAGTCCATGAGAGAGGAATCATTGGTTACCTTCGAGTGATGGGTATCTGGGTGGTGGGGCTCAAAGCTTTCCCAAGGCACAGTAGTCCTTGGAGCACTTGAACGCACAGGAACACCAAGCACTGCATTACTGAGATCACGCAATGGACAGAGAACAAATATAATTATTTGATCTGAGGGGCATCTGGCGCCTAAGACAAAGAAAAAAAAAAGGAAATAAGACAATTGCCACGGTTGAAGTAGAAGAAAAACCAAAATAGACATGCAGATAGAATAAATAACGAAATTAAGGAAATTAAACAGTCAATAAAACATAAAAGAACATACAAGTGGTCATAGTCTACATGCCAATGCAAGCAGCCATAGCCTAGATGTTCACACAAACCACCATTGCCTAGAAGCCGATGCAAGTCACAATATCATGCATTTTCTAATAAACCACTATAGCCTAGATTTTCACGCAAACCACCATTGCCTAAAATATAGGCAAGACGCAATATCATAGACGTTCTCATTAGCCACTATAGCCTAGATGTTCACAGAAACAACCATCGCCTAAAATATAGGCAAGACGCAATATCATAGACGTTCTCATTAGCCACTATAGCCTAGATGTTCACAGAAACAACCATTGCCTAGAATTCTAGGCAAGACACAATATCATAGATGTTCTCGTTAGCCATTGTAGCCTAGATGTTCACAGAAACCACCATTGCCTATAAGTCTACGCAAGATGCAATATCATAGATGTTCTTGTAAGCCACCACAGCCTAGATTTTCACAGGCACCACCACTGCCTAGAAGTCTAGGCAAGACGCAATATCATAGATGTTCTTGTAAGCCATCATAGCCTAGATGTTTATGGAAACCACCATTGCCTAGATGTCTAGGCAAGACGCAATAAAATAGATGTTCTCGTAAGACATCATATCCTAGATGTTCACAGAAACCACGATTGCCTAGAAGTCTAGGCAAGACGCAATATCATAGATGTTCTAGTAAGCCACCATAGCCTAGATGTTCACACAAACCACCATTGCCCAGAAGTCTAGGCAAGACGCAATATCATAGATGTTCTCGTAAGCCACCAAAGCCCAGATGTTCACGCAAACCGCCATTGCCTAGAAGTCTAGGCAAGACACAATATAATAGCTGTCCTAGTAAGCCACCATAGCCTAGATGTTCACGCAGACTACCATTGCCTAGAAGTCCAGGCAAGACATGTTCTCATAAGCCATCATAGCCTAATGGTTCATTGAAGTCACTTGTTGCAGCATAAATATGAATAGAAGCTGTCATAACCTCAGTGGTCTTCAAACTGTGGGGCTCGCCCTTGCAGGGGGTGGTGGGGTCAAAGGAAGTACATGCGGCGTGATTGCTTTTAATAGAAAATATAATAATATATACACAGTTATACCTCCTGTGGGGAGCCGAGCAACACTATTTTTACTAAAGGGTGGCGGGCGGTCAGTATAAAAAACGTTGAATACAGCTGAAGTACGGTAATAAAAGTAGAAACCCGTACTACCTGTTGGTGACATCATGCAGTTTCTTGGTGTTAGCATATACCAAGACAAATTAAAAATAAATGTAAAACGAGAAAAGAAGGGTCATGAATGGATTATCTGAGCCCTGGACCCTCTGCATGCTGGGTCCCACAGTAGGATTCTGGGAGACCTGGGCTCACATCACGCTTGGCACCAGGGGTGGACCATCCAAGTCCAGGACTCACATCATGCTTGGTGCCACGGGTGGATTAGCAAGTCCCGGACCCACAACATGCTTTTGCTAAAGGTGGATTTGGTTCATCCTGGACTCACACCATGCTTAAATTTAAAAGCAAGAAAGGAAGGGTCTTCAATGGATTATCTGAGCCCTGGATCCACATCATGCTTCATGCCACAGGTGGATTCTCTGAGTTCTGGATCCACATCATGCTTCATGCCACAGGTGGATTCTCTGAGTCCTGGATCAACATCATGCTTGGTGCCACAGGTGGATTCATCTGAGTCCTGGATTGATATCATGCTTGGTGCCACAGGTGGATTCTCTGAGTCCTGGATTGATATCATGCTTGGTGCCACAGGTGGATTCTCTGAGTCCTGGATCCACATCATGCTAGATGCCACAGGTGGATTCTCTGAGTCCTGGATCAACATCATGCTTGGTGCCACAGGTGGATTCATCTGAGTCCTGGATTGATATCATGCTTGGTGCCACAGGTGGATTCTCTGAGTCCTGGATCCACATCATGCTAGATGCCACAGGTGGATTCTCTGAGTCCTGGATCAACATCATGCTTGATGCCACAGATGGGTTATCTGAGTCCTGGCCTCACATCATGCTTGTGGCAGAGGTGGATTCTCTGAGTCCTGGACTCACCTAACAGTTCCATGCACAGCATTCATGTGGTGGTCATGCATACAAAATACTTCCCAATATAATGTAATATAATCACTGCTAGCATGCGTCCTTCCGTTAAGACTGCAACTTAAACCAGGCCTGTTTGCATTCATTCTGTTGAAATATATCTGTGTGTGAATATTATGGAAACAATGAGTGCACTTTGCTCTTGAGGACTAGACCCAAACACCCCTCGTTTAGAGGATAACAAGACATGTGTTCTCCTTCCTACCTCTTTAGGTCTACTTTCCAGCTCATAGCCACTGTTCCGTTCCTTCCCATCCTTCCAGGATCTGCCATTCCTTAGTGTAAAAAAGTACAGAAGGTCCAGTGTACATTGAAAGATACAATCCAACATGATCTGCAGTTTGATCCCATGGAACCAGGGACGGAACATACATTGAAAATGGAAATGATTGTTGAAAAAATCGTAGGTATGTATTAATTATCTGGACAGCACCTTATACACAGTGAAAGTGGTCTCTTGGCACTAGGATAATACATGGATGGAATTATCAGACTAACAGCGCAAAGAGTCAAGTCTTCAACGACTTGACGAAGGCCAAGCCGACAAATATTCCGGGTAAATTGCAGGACCTAATTTTAGAAGCAGAAACCCTGGATGGAGAAGGTACAGCCAATGGCCTTTAATGTGATTAGGAACTTGATGAAGAAGGGCAGAGGGGTCCATGATGGAGAGAGAGGGGGGGGGAGAGAGGGCGGGAGAGGGAAAGGGGGAGAGAGGAGGAGAGATGGATAGGGGGAAAGAGAGAGAGAGAGGAAGAGGGGGGAAGAGGGAGAGGGAGAAACGGGGATAGGGTGAAAGGGGGTGAGAGAGGGAGAGAGGTAGAACTGCTGATGAGTAAGGTGGTTCCTCAGAGCTACGTGTACTTCAGTAGGATTGTCCTGGCCACCTAGAGGTACTGGCAGAGGCAAATGCTCGATTACTGTGAGTAACTCTGGGCATTTTAGCTGGAGGTGGGCTATATAATTGTACACTCCTTCCATTCTGGAGATGGCTGATTGTGTGAGGTGGTCACTGGGTTCCTGCCTGGAAGATATGGGGGCAGTTCAGACACAGACTTATTTAATTTAAGAGGAGAAGAGGTCATTTCTGATTGAGGATCGGAGGCCAGTCTCCAATATATACCCATTTCCATTTGGCAGATGATGCTGCTCCAGTCCGGGTTTTAAGTTTGCATCCAGGACTTGTTGCTTAAGTTTATAATGGGGGCTAGAGGAAACTCTAGGACTACATTTACCAGAATGCAAACTTAAAACCATGGCTGGACCAGCATTTCCCTAATGGAATGGGGTATGCTGTATGTGTGGTCTTCCATTACTGCTGTTTTTGAGGCCGCTAGCTTGCATCCACAAGGGAAGGCCACCAATTCAACAGTAGATTAAAAAGCAGCTGGCAAAGGTTGCCCATCAGGCGAGTCAGGGTTTACTGGAGACGCACGAATACAATGTAAACCCAAGAGACCACATGCCCCTGTCTCAACTACTATTAAGACACCCCAAAGCCCTAATCTTGGCCCGGTTTAGGGTTGCTAATGTAGTCATACAAAAAACGTGTTGTAAGGTCAAGTAGCGAGGTTGTAAGGTAGGGAAAATGTCATGAGGCGATATATTTTACATTTGAGTGCTAAACAGCAAAACAAATGTTCAGCTAGCCCCCCCCTAAACCCTATATTTTGCCAAAGAAATCCACCATGTCTGCATCCACTGAGCTGTGCTTTGATATAGCAGATTCCTGGGGTTTCTCAGTGCCACCTGGGCTCTTTGACTGCACCAGCGTGTCTCGGGAGGATAGCTCAGCGGCAACGTGCTCGCCTTGGAAGCAAGACGACACGGAGCAACACGGCTTCGATCCCTGGGTCTGCGCTTCGAAACCTCTGGGTATTAAGCGCGTTATAAATAACCTATCATATTATATAATCAGGGATGTGGGCACCATGTCAGGTGCATTTTGCCCTTTTGTGGTTGATGAATTAATTACTTTTCCTCCTTTGCTGTGTTTGAGCTCTGGGGAAAAGCGGACAGCACTTTCTTCAGAACCAGCCTATGCCTTGGTTGGCGCCATTTTACTTCATTATCATCATGTTAATGCTAATTGCATTCCATAAAACAGTACACAGTACAGAATACATTTCAAACATGTTACAATGAGGATAGAATCTATAAAATCTCTGAAAAAACCACACAAATGTGCGTCCTACCATGTCAATAGTCATACAGAATCTCCTTTAAGGTCACACTTCTAAGCATGCGTTTCCTCAGGTGAAGTGCTGATCTTAAGTATGTAAGCAGGGACCAGCCCACCCAAGGCGTGTCAGCCCTTAATAAGTATATTAGAGCAGGCCGATATTGCACAAAGCCCATTTCACGCAATAAGGGCTGTAAAACAGAACCTCTCACTTTTGCATATTTGTGAGACAGAAAAATACCAAATGTGCAAGGTCCTCGGGTGGCGCATAACACAGAGGGCAGGGCCGATTGGCCTCACCCCCACCCCAGAACAAGCCGGCACCACCGCCCGTAATGGGCCAAAATCAAACCGTGCCTCAGTTATAAGTATAAGGTGTGTGGATATTTCTGAACGCCAGGGGGCATGATGGTCATTACGCCTCTGTTCTTGGGTTTCAGCAGCTCCACGCTTTCTCTGTTAGTGCTCACATGATCATAAAAGCGGGCCGTCCACAATTCTATCTCACCCTGGGAAAGCACATTGCTGGGTGGGAAGAAATGTGTAATGTTAATTGCCCTCAATAGTTTCATAACATGGCACAACCATGGGACGTTACCACTAAAATCTTTAGCAATCATAGAGGTGATCAGTTCATGAGTAAGAACAGCTCTTTCATTGCCCCAGAGCCTAAGCCAATGCATGGTAGGCTGAAAAGAGACCACATCCCCGAACGGCCTACATCCCAGTTACATATATACACCCCAACATTTGGGGCCGATGATGGCAGCCCAACAGTTTCTTAAATACATTATTCTCCACTATTTGAACAGTGTTAATATTTGGTAACACCAGAAGTCCACTCCAAATCTGGCCACAAGGCGACCTTGCCTTTATACAGTTTGAGCAGTAGGTTAATTGGTCAGGCTCTAAACATGGTCATAGCCCTAGTGACCCACCCAGAGCCTGCTTGAACCACACAGCCTGCTTTGATATGTGGGCGGTGGCACAGAAGCTGGCGGTAAATTTGAAACCCAGGTAGTCGAAACGATCGACCCAGTGGATCACTCTGCTCATGCAGTGCATGGCCCTGAATTTAACCATGCACCTTCCCTTCCAACAGGCCATCACCAGCGACTTTGCTGCCTTCACCACTAGATCTAACCCATTCATAAAAAATGCACAGTCAGAGATAAGGGACTGCAGAGCTCTTGGGGTACGCAACGTCAAGACAGAGTCATCCGCGCATGCAAGAACAGGCAATGAACGACCACCTATCCTGGGTACCTCAGGAGTAGAGTTTAGGAAGTGTTTATAGAGCCCATTAATATACAAGCAGAAAAAGAGAGGCGCCAGGACGCGGCCCTGGCGAACTCAAGTTAAAATGAGAAAAAACCTGTACAGTGTCCATTGGCGCCACTCTTAACACTCGCCTGCTATTTTAGTTCATTCATCTGTTTTCTTTGTAAGGACGAGCATGTATAGGTTTGTATGATGTGTAAGCATTGAAAGGCTATCTGGCCGGTGCATGATGATACAGCACAAGACAAAGACAGACACATGACAGACTTGCCAGATGACTTCATTTCACCTTTTCACCAATATCCCAGCCCTGGGATTTCCTTTTTCAAACAAATGCTTTCTGGGATCTGTAGTCTCAAGCACCATTTGACAATATTGAACTTAAGCACCGGATGTAAACCATGCTTTCAATTAGACCCATGGCAGCTGGGTGTAGATCATCCACTGGTGCTTTTATCTTTGGCATTCTGGGACTCGTAGTGTAGCCTCTCTCATTATTCTGAGACTACATTTGTAAAAGGAAATTACAGGACTGCAAAAGGGGTCTTCTAAGGTCACAGTCAGCTGGGTATAAGCATTTCAGCCTGCTCCATACAATTTGGAAGATGCTCAACCAGTCATGTTTACATTTTAGTTTTGCTTTTCCCCACTGTGAATACATAACTACAAGTGCCAGAATAGAAAGAGTATCACAAAAGCAGAACATCTTCCAGCATGCCTCTGCTCTTAAAAGCAGAGCTAATAATATGCTTCTGCAGTCGTCAGGAACACGAGGAATGTAAAAAACACAGACTTCAAGGAACGTGCAGTGAGCCTTCCTCGCACCATGAGCCAGGGTTGTTTCTTTGGATTCCGGGACTTGTAGTCCTGAATTTAAAACTAGAAAGTCAAAAGATATAAGCCCCAGAAAAAAAGTAAGACTGCATAAGCTGTTGACACGTGATATGGGGATATTGGTGTGTTCTGTGAGTGCATCAAATGTCTTGCGAACACGAAAGGTACCCAGCATACAACTCCCATTGCAACGGAACTCTCCTGCAATGGGAGTTGTGAAAAGGGTTTATTTTCACAACCTGACCCCCTCTACCTCTCCGAGGGACACCCCTGGAACGTCCATCCAGTTACACTTACAAACCCACTGCCCGTCTTTCCTTCTGCCCCACATCTCCCCACGCCCAGGTGCCTCGCCCTCTCCTCCCGCTGGCCCAGCTGCCCTGTCCCCTTTCACTCACCATGAATACGTTCCCCCTCTCTCTCGCTTGCATCCTCTATGGTACTCTGTGTCTCACCTATCTTTTCTAAGTGCTTTTCTATGGACTATCCTGTCCTTCTCACTAAGTCTGGGAGGAAGAAGTTCAAAAGGGATAACCTGGTCTCCAACCCAGGCCTCCCCATCACTGATACCTACACCAGCACTTCCTCCAGACAGACCCTTAACAACATCCTCTTTGTCATTTCCTCTACAGGCCTATGGACTCCCCATATGGTCTCTGTGCTCTATCCTGCTTCCTCTTCACCCATTCATGGTGGCACCCGGTGGGAGGCCCTCCTGGCCCCCTTCCACTCCTCCAAGACCATCATAAATGTTTATCTAAATGGCACAATCTTTGTCCAGGGCTCTCAGGACAACTTCCTCCTTTTTGATAGTGCTTTCTGTGCCTTATCAACTTCCTTTCTTCTCCTGCTGTCCCTTCTCTCTCTTCTCTGGCTCCTCTGCCTCCTCAATCCTCCACCTCCTCTTCGGCACCCTCTACTGCTTCTCTGGCTGCCGTGTTGCCTCTCTCTTCCGCCACCTCTCTGGCATCTGCCTCCTCCTCCTTGGCTACCTTGCCCTCTCCTCCTTCCTCCTCTGCCCATCCTCTGGCTCTTTCTCCACTTCCTCAGGGCATACCCCACGGAAGGCAACCTGGTTCACATTGTCACTCTCAACGCTCGCTCAGCTGTCAAACACTCCTCTGACATTTGCCATCTCCTTGAAGAACTCGACCCGGATGTTCTCGGTCTGGCCGAAACATGTGTAGAGGAGCAGTTACATGCCTCTGCAGGAAATTCCACCCCCTCTACCTCTTGTATGTTGGAAGCCTGAGATTGTGCCATGTTTGACACCAACAGTTGTGACCATAGCACAGTGACTATTCGAAAGAAGGTACCCTCTGAGAAAACCCTATCAAATGTATTCCCAAAGAGATGACATCTGTGGGAGGAACTCCCCGAAAGGATATGAAAATAAGCAAGAAGAGGAGCTGGTGACATCATGAAAGGGGAGCGTGACACCCTGGGAATACTGGCTGAAGAGAAAGCATGGACCATATAGAAACTGATGACGAAGTTAAGAATTGAGTAAACCTTCATATGCGAAAAGAAGCTGGCTATAAGTAGTGAAAAGACTGCAAGGGAAGCCGCCATTGTATCGAAGCTGGCCATCAGTGTCATGAATTTAGTAAGCCCAGATCCATTGAGAGAAAGGCCGAGAACTGTGTTGCCGCAAGAATAAGATGAGACCGTGGAGGCGAATGGCAAGGCTGTTTGGCCTGGTGTCAAAGCTGGAGCAGCCAAGACTGGTTATCCTTTCTTGAAAGTGGTGAACGTGAGAAGCTGAATCTTCCCTTGTTAAGGTGCAAGAAAGAACACCAGGCATGCCAAGTTTTATTCATTTAAGACATGTAAATGCTGCAAAATGGGTCAAATTGCGGTCTCCTGTCACATGAGCCAAGGATGAAAATAGAGTAGAGCGTGGAGTTCTAAAACTACGATAGTGTGTGCTCGCACTCCCTCATATCCCAGAGACAAGAATACTCTGCAAGGCGAAGTTCAAAGACAATCTTCATGGCAGAAGGCATGGGTGATGAGGGACGTTGGGTTAATTGGGTGGGGAGGTGAAGTCAAGTCCACCACCTGGAACCAGGGTTTGGGCTTACTTGCGGCTAAATGAACCGAATGTTCCAGACATGGTACACGTGTGCCAACCAATTGTAGAGGGAAGTATAATGAAGGGCCTTATAGTTTGAGAGCCAATGATATACTGTGTACTTAATAATGTTGAAGATGACATGTTTTAGAGGTAGGCATAAGTTGCCCACCTGCGAGTAGACATCCAATGCAATTACACATTCTTAATGTCACTGGACCTAGTAAGATCAATGTTTTTGATTTCTCCTTTGATCCCCTCCCTTGCTTGGTCACGCTCTGAAACACTTGAGTATGAGCGCGATATAAAAAAAATATCATATCATATTATTAAAAGTATCCTTAGATGTTCCCCTTGAACCAATCATGACCCCTCTGTGCAGTAGGACCCCAGACGACCCATAGAGCTGGGGGTTTCCCAACAGCACTTTAAGATGAGTAGCAGCACCCTCGAGATGCATGGGGAGGCAGATTAATACTCTTGCATGAAATCAATAATGACAACTCAATAGTTTGGCAAAGGGAGTCCGTTTAATGACAAGTACAAAAAACAGGGAGTTCATGAATATCAGCAATTGCTCGATCTTCCCTCTCGCTTCAACTCCAATTATTTTCAGAAAAAAACACATCATTTATACCAGAAATGCATCATTACTGACGTGTAACTCTTAACATCTGACATGGAATTCTATTGGTTCTAGGAAGGTAACTTTAATGTAGGTACTATATCTGTATATGGTAACAAAGTGAGGGGATTTGAGAAACAGTGTCAGATGGGGCATTTAAGCCCTTTCTTCAAAATGGCTACTGTAAACATCACTAAAAATACGACATCTCATTGGTTCTGCTAACTACAGGCCCCTAGATTACTGGTCCGCTATGATTGGGTTGGCATCAACCCCACTCATACATTTCCACTTACTTAGCCGCATGCAGAATAGCCGGACAGGTGCAGGGAGTTCGTCTGCACCCCCAGCTTCCATCCAATTATTCCTAAAATAAATCATCACCTCAGTGGTCATGTGTCAATTATTTCTTTGTGGTTGGCCTTGAGACTGCTTCTTGGTCTGGAAAAGTCAAGACATCTGTGCATGGCACAGGTCCATGCGTAGGTGTGAAAGTTTCATCCCTTCTCGCTCGTCTGGTCACATGATTCTGACTCCATGAAATGGTCTTATTCTCCATGCAATTTGTGTGTTTGATTTAATTCTGCCAGCCATCTGCCATCTGTGGCTTATCCTGACCTTTCTGCACAGGATACTCTGTTCTTCTTCTCATTAATTGTATCCACTGTTGGTCTATTTCAGCTGATACAACCATGGCTCCTTGGCACGAATTGCCTTCGCCTGAGTTTCTCTCTGTCTTTAATTCTCAATTTTTTTGCTGAAAAGCTCTCCTCCTGAGACCTTTAGTAACCTTTAGTCGATTCTGCTCTTGTGCATAGTGGAAGTATTCTTATATAAAGTGCTCCTTTTGAGGTAGATATGTATAGGCAGTGCTTGCCGCAAACTATCTTACTACTAAGCATAAGCAAGCCTCACAAATTCTTGCTTCTTGCGGTTCCTTGCATATGTATACGTTTAAACTAACTGAATATCTTCATCGTGCTCATGGCATATGTTTCTGACATTTGACATCAATTATTTCACTTTAGACTCAGGATGTCACTTATCCATGGTGTTTCGCCTCTTTTCATCATTCACAGGTTGTCATATCTTCTATATGTGAGTCAGTCTGGGTTCTCGTGACGTCACCATTCGTCTTCCTTCAGTATCTTTTTAGCTTCTTCAGGGATTGCATTCTGACAATCGTCATTCTGTCTCATTTGTCGAAATGGTTTCTCAGTGGGTACCTTACTGTCCCGGTTTTCTTAGGTGTTGATACTTCAACAGGTGCTGTTCTTCTGATAGGTACTGGAAAGAGCCCAACTGCGGCTCTCTTCTGGTTTATTTGCTCATCACACATCACATATTTCGGCGTGAACGTTCCTGGTACTTCAAAATGGACAGTTGGAATGTGAATCGAGCTTGGAACCTCATATACACTCCCACCTCTGGGCGATTCATCGACCACTTGCACTTCTTCCTTGGTATCCACCTTTACTGCATCCTTTGGATCCACGTTTACTTCATCCTCTGGATCCACACATAGAGGTTTGAAGAACTATGTCTTCGGGGTCCATATCTTTAGGACTCCCTTCAAGCTTCCTGCTGTTCTCACTTGTTCATCTTTGTTCCAAGTCATTAGTTGACATTGTCCACTTGGACTACAATAGATCAATTTTCCCACATAATTTCTATGTTTCCTTGGGTATCAAAACTTTGTTCCTTCTGGTGCATAAATGCTGGCATTCACAAAGTCTCTTATTTCTTCATCAGTCAGGTCCTTGGGCTTCCATCCTGGTTTGATATCAATCATGATCTTCATCCCTATGGCCTTTTTTGCAGTTTTCTGGCACTGAGATATTATTATCTTGATAACACGAATCCGAGCAATATCATCACTAGCAGGGCTCCTAGGAACGTTCAGTTTTTGATTTGCTTCTCTTCTGATCTCTGCTCCTTTAACTCAAGGCTTCTCATATCTGATCACAATGTGCTTTGATTTTCCATTGTTTCTTGTCTTTATGTCCTGGACATAATCGTCTTCATTTGGATCTGTTGCTTCATTTGCTATTTCAATGAAGCATCACTTCCCATGAACTGGCCTCTGGTCTTCAACATTGCTACGTGGGATAGACAGTGCGCCATCTGCACATCTATTTCAACAGCTACAAAGATCTTTGACTTCCCCATGCTGTAAGGTAGAAGTGCACAAACAAAACATTCATCCTCGGAATTTCGTCTCCAAACTTCTTTCATATGTTGGTACCAGATGTTATTTCCCAAGTGTGCTGTGCTGTCCAGGTAGTTGTGTAGTTCATTATTATCTTCTTGTGTGGTTCTCTTGATTCTCAAGGTTTTGATGTAGTTTGCTATCATCACATCCTTAATAGCATCCATGTAGCTTCTTCTCACTGGAGGATTCTCAGGCATTTCCATCCATGGTTCAGGCATCTTCATATGTACCATTTGAGTAGGAGAAAGTATGGCAATTCTTTCCTTGTCCTCTTGTCATTTCCCTGCTCTGGTTATGAACGGCCATATTGATTCGGCTATCATCTCTGCACGTGAGAGCTTTGCTGGGCTTGGACTTGCCCCTTTTAGAGCTGGATCAGGGGTGCTTATCAATGCTGTCTCTGTTTGTTTATTCTCCAACTTCTTTTGTCTCTTTAAAAGTTCAGCTTTCTCCATTTGTCTTTTCACTTCACTTGTGGTGGAACTTCTCATCGTTGGTTGTCCAACCTTCTCCCATTCTTTGGATTGTGGTTCTGCAGTTATTGACACTCGACCTGGTGTATGTGCACTCATCGTTTGCATGTGCGTGTCTTCCATTAAACCTTTTCTCATGTTTACTCTGCCGACCCTGTTTCTGGCTTTTCAATTTGCCTGTTACCACATGTGCGTGTGTGTCATTGCTAATCACATCCATTTCAAGTTCACTCACTCCTCTGTCAGACTTTCTAAGGACTGGGATGGCTATAAAAGGTCTGGGAGCTTTTGTGGGTTTCATGTGTACATCATTAGGAGGGTGCACTGGAATCGGAACACTTTGTGCACCAATAAAAAATGCAGTTCGAATCATCAGTGACAGTAAAACAATGATGAATACAATGCATAGGTACATGATTGCTCTATATGTTAACCTACAACACTTAGTTCCGAAACAATGTGAGTGTCCCTCCTCCTGAGGGATGACAACATTACTACTTTGGTTGCCCATCTCGATCATTTAAGGAAAGAAAACAAACTCTTAATACATTCTAGGCAATATTATCTTTGGATTCTGTCATCTCTGCTCATAGGTTGCAGATACTGGAACGATTATACTTCTTTGCCTCAATAATAGATTGCCTCTTGTCTCTGGAAGCAGTTCTCTTTGCAGTATGAGAAAATGTCAAAATACGGTAATAAGTTCAGCAAGTCTCTAGTGTGCGTGTTCAAAATAAACAAGCTCCCAGTCAATGCCTCTTATCTGTTTTACTCCAGAAGACATGTTGTATCTTTGTCAGCACAAACAAGAGTGAAGCTTTCTGGCAACACTTTCTCATTCTGTCCCTTGGCGGTAAGACTTACAGTCTTTTCCAGAAATTCTGATGATGATTAGACATTTTAACCTGCATTACAGTACCATGCAGGAGCATGCTCATTTGTGTAGAGTTTGCTGGGTCTCTGATGAAAGTGAGGACGTCAACACCGGCAGGATTCCCCACAGGCTCTGGACAGTCTTCAATTAGCTGGAAAAACACATTTTTGCTAGTCTGCCATCTTCTGGTGACAGGGACATTAGGCTTGTCTTCCCTGTAAAAGGAACTGCTCGGCAGTCACGATGAGCAGCTTCTGTGATTTCAATTAGCTTGAAAAGCAACTTGAATTATGATTCTGTTCAGGATTATACTCAAACGTTCGGTGTTTGCTGGATCTCGAAGAAATGTCAAGACGTCTGTGTGTCTCCCAACAAGATCTGGACAGTCTTCAATTAAGCGAAAGAATAGCACGCTGACAAGCCTATTCACTGCTTCTTCTGCTGGGAACATTTGTCTTGTCCTCGCTGTATTCTTGAAGCAAAAGAAACTGCTCGGCAAACACAATGAGCAGCCTCCTTATTGTCTTTTTGTTTTCATGATCTTGAAGAAATTTGTTAGTGATGTTAGTGAGCCTTCCCACTAACGATGGGTACAATCTCAATACTAACTCGAAGTATATTAAAATGCCTTTAGTGATGTCACTGCCGTGGGACACCATAAGTGAGTCCAAATAATGCTCCTATTTGTAAAGAGTCTGTATACTGTATTTTCTTCCAATGTGTGTGTCCTCAATCACAATTTGGCATATCCTTTTCTGATCAAGGCTTCAGTGTGCCTCAGTCCAAAGTTCAAAGTCAACAGACTATGTTGTGGCTTCTATGTGCAATTTTCTTCTTCACCCTGCAACTAGGATGCCCAGAGTGTCCGTTTTTATGTCCTTATCCCCTTTTCTGCTCAGAGGAAATGTCCAAATTGAGCCACAATTTTGCATAAAAGTTCTTTGCTGGTCATGTGTCCTTCTTCCTCGTTTATGGATCTCGTCTGCACGTGCTGTGGTTCTACCCCATTGTCTGTAGTCTCTACATGTTGGGGTGCGGGAAGGGGGCCTTCTCTTTTGTATGGATTGATGTCATCCAGGAATAACCAAGCTCTTCTTCCTTCTAGCTTGACTGCAGAGGGAGTGATGTCCTCCACTCTAAAGGGTCAGTTGAACCTTGGCTCGTCCCACTTTTTCCTCGTGTGGTTTCTCACCAGGACTGTGTCTCTAGGGAACAGTTGTGGTAGACGTAAACCTTGAATTGGGTCTGTTGTAGTATCTCCTTCTGTGTTCTGTGCTGCCCTGCACCCTTTTCGTCATCGCTGCAGCTGTCCTGAAATTACAGTAATACAAGATGTCATGCAATTCAAGTAATTTTGCATTTCTGACTCTAAAACTTCCCCTGTCGGCTGAGCATCACATCTAGCTCTAGCTCGGGCTGTCAATGGAGTGTGCATCCTTCTGCCTGTTGCTATTTCATGCTCCGTAAGGTGATGGTCAGAACCAGGTTGGTTTCTGAGCGCATACAGTGCCAGTGGAAGGCAGTGCAGCCATACCTTCTTATAGAATAAGCTTCAATTTGGCTATACTTTCCTTTAACAAGCTGTTGAGCTTCTCGCATATCCCATTACCTTGAGGATGATACGCCAAAGAAAACTTTTGCTTTATACCAAGCAGCAAGATAATCTGTTTAAATACTGCGTTAACAAAGTGAGGCCCATTATCTGACCTCATAACCTCACATGCTCCCCATCTGGGAAACACCTCTCACACCAGAAATTTGGCCACACAGATAGAGTCTGGGTGTGTACATGGACCTGCTTCTATCCATCTAGAGAATGGACACACCACAACAATTAGATACCTGTACCTGTTACATACTTGAATCATATCAACATAATCGACATGCAAGTGCTGAAAAGGTCTATTGGGCCTTGGGATGATTGCTCGAATTACTCTTAGTGTATGCCCAGCCGTGAACTGTTGGCAGATTATACAGTTCACCATAAAAAAATGCAACATGCTCTGCTAAGTTTGGTATAAACCAGTCTTCAGCAATCGTCGCTGCTAGATTGTCTTTTGTCATGTGCGCTGGATAATGCAACTCTTCCAGCGCTACTTTCAATAGGGCTATAGGCATTACCGGTTTACCAGTGCTGTCCTGTTGCCACATGCTCTCGGAGGGGTTTAAATAACACCCTTGCTGCTTCCAAAGATTTTTCTCCTGCTGTGGTGCCTCCCCTTTGAGTTCCATTAAGTGGGTTTGCCCCATGTTACTATAACCTTCAGGTTCACTTTGTGCAAAAATCATTCTCTCATGCACATCAGTTATTTCCACATTCATTATTATTTCGTCCTTGGCGCCACACGCTTGACTTCTATGTCTGTTGCTTGAATTCCATGTGAGATAAAATCTGTCCCTTTCATGTGGGCGGCACATTTCACGACCGCTATGCCCACTGGGAGCTGTAGGGCCTTAATCAACCTGTCCAATAGGGCTGCGTGCTGCACTGTCCTGCTATCCGCTTGGAGGTAGCCCCTCCTTTTCCAGCATGCTAGGCCTGCGAGCACTGTTGATGTCACATAGGTGGAGTCACTGTATACAGTCACTTCCTGGTCTGCGTGATTCTCGATAGCGAGGATCAACACCAATAATTCTGCAGCTTGCACTGAATAATGAGATGTAATCGTGCACTACTGAGTACTCGAAATTCTCCATTTACCGTGTGCTTCATTACAGCAGTGCTTGTATGTCTCTGCCCATCATTTTGATTGATTCTCAAAGAACCGTCAACAAAGACAATTTCTCCTTCTGCCAATGCAATTTCTTTCACTCTGGGAATCTCATCATAGAAATCTTCATAGTTTGCACAGTCATGGATCGGCTCTCCTTCAGTGACTGGCTCTGCTATAAACATAGCTGGGTTCACCATCTTATATCGAATTATCTTAATTGATGGACTTGATATGATCACTTTGTTTGCAGAAGCTCTCTGAGATGTCAACGTGCCTTTTGGTTTCTCTAGAATAGCTGGCCGAACAACGTGATTGAGCAACCCATCATCACAATGGTTGTAGCCTTCTCTACGGCGAACACTGCGGCAGCTAAATTTTGTTCACATGGGAAATGACTTCTCATCACTGGTTCCAAATTCCCACTGTAGTATCCCAGGGACTTGTACCCCAACATGGTCTTCTGTGTGAGTACTGCCGTCATAACACTGCCATTTGTGTGTGAAAACAGGTAGAAATCCTCTGCATAATTGGGAATCCCTAAAACTGGTGCTGTGCAAATGGCTCTTTTGAGTTCAACAAACCCTTCTTCCATAGTTTCGGTCCATTCAAATTTTGTCTTCATCACCTGTGCTTTCTTTAGTGCTTGTAACAAGGGCTTGCTATAAGAGCTGTAGTCAAAGACCCATGCCCTGACATAATTGCATAATCCTAGAAAACTCTGCATCTGTTTTATCCTTTGTGGCTTGGCTGTGTTCAATATGGCTTCAGACCTTTCAGGGGTAACCCTTTCCCCTCATATGAGATTAGCTGGCCTATGTAAAGCACTTCTTGCTGACAATATTGTAACTTTTCTTTGTCAACTTTATATCACTTCTTAGCCAATATAGTCAATAGCTGAATAGAATCGTGTCTGCATGTTTCCTCTGTCATGCTGCAAATTAAGATGTCATGGTCTGTGGTTGCAAACTTTGCTGTGCTCCCGGTGCTTGCTGCTGCACCATGTGATTTTGTGAAATTCCATTTGCACCCTGCTATAAAAATACAGGTGGATTCACCATCCCTACTCTTGTTTCTTGATCGTTTTGCACCATGGCTTTAATTTCTGCATTTGCGTGCTAGATGCCCTGTGATCCCACGCGTTCAACGTATTGGCGGTGGTCTGATTATTTGCCCATTTGACATGTCCTGATTGCCGTTTTGCATGTTTTGGAAGCCTCCCTGATTACTCCACCATCCTCTTCCTCTAAAGCCTCACCCCTTGGGTAGAACCCGTTATTTTCTTGATCACCCTGCCCTTGATTATTGGCCCGCTGCATGTTTGATCCATCTGTGCTAGTTATCATTGCCCCTTCAATGGCATTTTTTAAATGTTTTCTGCACTAATTTTGCCTCATCAGCTTTTCGTGCAGCCTCTTTTTTGTGATGTTTCTCTTGCAGTAGCCTGCAATAGTGCGCTATGATCAACTGTATTTCAGACCACGGTTTGGCCTCAATACCTACCAATTTCTTGAGCTCCTTCTGTACCTGATCTGGCAGCCCTTGGCATAATACATGGTAAAACACGGGTATAGATTTCCCCCAAGATTCCTGTGTTTCCAACACCCATGCGTCTTCGAAATTCTGAATGTAAAGCAAAGGATCCTCTGACTCCTTAATTTTACGTGTCATTGTAGCTCCCATGTCAGTAGTGTCCAGGTATAGCAATCGTAATACTTTCCATGCAGCGGCTCTGCAATTATTAAATGGCCCTCCATCACGTGCAGTAATAACTGTAGTCACGCCATGATAACCTGCTTGTGTCCACAAATCGTCAGCTCGATCACCAAGTATGGCGATTAAAAGACCCTTAATATCCCCAATAGCTAACATGTTCCCTCCCTCATTTTTTCCAACTCATGTATCCATTTTCTGACTCCCGATGTTAACATTGAAAGATTATTTTTCAGATTTTCTCGATCCATGTGTTGCCAGGGTATATACTGTGGCTTCATTCCTCTTTTTTCAAGCAACGGGAATTGTAACACATGGCACTCTTTTTCTTCCCTCATAATTTTCCTATCCACTGCAGGGGTAATATTCCCGGATCTCTGTCTACCTGGCAATGTCCTTAGTCTGCTCACTTAGGGTGGTGGAGACACCCCCATCTGACCGTAAGATACTCCTTCATGTCGGTCTGATTGTGTGGCTGACTCTGATGCCTTAGGTGCAGATCCACTATAATCTGACCATCTTATTCCTTTTCCTACAGGAAAATATTTTTTGCGTCTTCTCTCACATTCCTTTTCCTCATAGTCCTCTCTTTCTGCGTCTGATATTATCTGTGCCCAACTCGTGCAACTCCTCTCATTTTCCTCATTGCTATCGCGGTGTCAACCTATCTAGGGACAGCTCTCTACGTCTGCTACTTCAGGAGGCGTCCTCAGTGTCATACAACTGAGTGCTCTCAAGACATTTGTCCTCTCCTGTCCCTTGAGGTACCTGTTCTAGCCCCATTTCATCATATAGTCCATCAATCGTTTCTCCGATGCTTCTGGTGTCGAAGTCATCTTCCATATTTGCTCTAGACGTGCCTGGTACTAAATCATACTCAGGAAAGAATTCTTCTATGTCTTCCCAGTCTACTACTCGATCAGGTTTTTTAACCTCTCTCTCCAGATATTCAAGATCCCATGCTCTCTGTCTTCATATGCATTCTATGTCGTCATCGAACTCTCTGCGCTTCCTCGCTTCGTCTCTGAACCTATCTTGTTCCTGTCTCTTTGCATCGCTATGTTTATTTGCCCTTCGGATTTCCTCAGACCTTCGCCTCTTTATTCTCTTCTCCTGTATCTTTTGTTGTTCTTCTATTCTCTTTTGTTCCTGTCTGTCCTGATTATTAGCTTTTCTCTGCTTATGATCGTGTTTCCTTTCTTGCCTTTCGCGATACAGCTGCTCTCGTCTCTGTCTATCTTTTTTCCTGATTCTTACGTCTCTCAATCCTTTTTCCTTTTCCTTCTCTTTCCTTTTGGAATCGTCTGACTCTCCCTTTTGTCTCACGTCCTCAATGCCTTTACCATCGAGGTTCAATAGAATCTGATCTACCATCGATGTGTTCCGTGTGAATGTCATCTCATCAGTTCTGTCCTCATCTCCTATCTGTATCTATAGGTGCACTTGCTTGTGCCTGGTCTCCTTTTTCGTTCTCATGTCTCTCCTTGTACCTCGGGACATTGGAGGTGATATCTCTGTCTCTGTCCTTCTCTGGGTTTTCATCACTACTTTGTGCAGGGGACTCATATGATGGGTTGCTATATCCCGTGGCTGCTTTGAGTTCCCTCAACGGGTATAATCCTTCGTCTTTACTGGCTTCGCTTTTTATTTCAGACAGGGCAGGTGGCGCTGAAGGCGTTTCACCCCCCTCTGTGCATATGTTAAGTATCCAATCTAACAGTGGCTCCTCCTCCTTTTCCTCTTGGTATATCTTCCAAAGTTCTAAACTAGCTAGGTGTTTATCTAACTTTTTGCCAGTGCACGTGGCGTGCAAATATGTCATCATGTGTTGCAAGATCATTTTAGATAGTGATCCGCCCTGGGGCCATGGCATAACCAATTTGTGGGCGGTTCCTTTAACCTATTCTGCACTGTACTTTTTAAGCTTAGGTGCATGTTTTGGCAACTGTTTGCACAAGTGTACTAACGGTGTAACGTCTTCCATGCTTGAATCTGTTTACCTTCTCCTCACATAATACTTTATTATGCTTTATGTTTCTCAAACAAAACCAACAATATGAGCGAGCAACAATCGTCAGTAGATCCAATCCCATTTTTTCACAAAAAATGTCTTTTTACTTTTTCAAACAACAACCATCAATTCATGTCATACAACATCCTGGCTATACAATCGCAGAATTTTTATGTTAATTCCCCCAACAATGTTCTTACTTCGTGACATCAGAAAAAAGGAAAACACAAGAGAGATGTGACAGACTAGACAGACTCCGGCCAGCTACATGAATCTCATGCCCCTATCACTATTCCGACATGGAATGTGAGCCCATCCATTTCAAAACTACTTTTAAAAAATGTTTTGGTTTCCTATAGCATCCTACTTTTTCAGGACTTTGAATACAGGCTTCTTCTAGCATTATATTAAAGCGTAGGTATCTGGGCGTATGCTCTAGCTCGGGTATCCTTCCCGGTATCCTCTCTCTGGCTCAGGTATCCTTCACGGTATCCTCTCTCTATTGCTCGGGTACCCTCAAGTCAATATTTCTTTCCCCTTATATATACATTATGCTCTTACTCTGACGTTATTTTTGTCCCACCTCCCTCTGTTACCTTCCCTTGTTCTAAGGCATGCAACTTTTTGGGAAATTATTTAGTCTTTTTTCACTCACCGTTCGCATTTTTTTCCTCTCTGGATGCTCGGGTTCACCGCCTTCGTTACCGCCACTCCTTGCTGTTCGTCCGCTCAGATGCTCGTAGAAGTGGGGGGTTTGTAGGAGAAAGCACAGGTTCCTTCAGACCTCAACCTGCAGGTTGTATATTTTAGACTATCCACTATCTGCAGGGAGCTTCTCGGTCTACTTTGCCGGATGGCAAAGGACTCATGATATTGCCGAGGACCTAGAATTACTTATGTCAACGGTCAATGGGTGTTTTATTTAATCGATTCTAATCAAACCATCTATCTCTGCTACCAAGTGTGCAGTAGGACCCCAGCCAGCCCATAGAGCTGGGGGTTTACCAACAGCACTTTAAGATGAGTAGAAACACCCTCGAGATGGATGGGGATGCAGATGAATACTCTTGCATCAAATCAATAATGACAACTCGATAATTTGGCAAAGGGAGTCTGTTTAATGACAAGTACAAAAAACGGGGAGTTCATGAATATCATCAATCGCTCGATCTTCTATCTCGCTTCAATTCCAATTATTTTCAGAAAAAAACACATCATTTATACCAGAAATGCATCATTACTGACGTTTAACTCTTAACATCTGACATGGAATTCTATTGGTTCTAGGAAGGTAACTTTAATATAGGTACTATATCTGTATATGGTAACAAAGTGAGGGGATTTGAGAAACAGTGTCAGGTGGGGCATTTAAGCCCTTTCTTCAAAATGGCTACTGTAAACATCACTAAAAATACGACATCTCGTTGGTTCTGCTAACTACAGGCCCCTAGATTACTTGGTCCGCTATGATTGGGTTGGCATCAACCCACTCATACATTTCCACTTACTTAGCTGCATGCAGAATAGGTGCACCCCCAGCTTCCCTCCAATTATTCCTAAAATAAATCATCACCTCAGTGGTCATGTGTCAATTATTTCTTTGTGGTTGGCCTCGAGACTGCTTCTTGGTCTGGAAAAGTCAAGACATCTGTGCATGGCAAAAGTCCATGCGTAGGTGTGAAAGTTTCATCCCTTCTCGCTCGTCTGGTCACATGATTCCAACACCATGAAATTGTCTTATTCTTCATGCAATTTGTGTGTTTGATTTAATTCTGCCAGCCGTCTGCCGTCTGTGGCTTATCCTGACCTTTCTGAATAGAATACTCTGTTCTTCTTCTCATTAATTGTATCCACTGTGGGTCTATTTCTGCCGATACAACCTTGGCTCCTTGGCACAATTTGCCTTTGTCTGAGTTTCTCTCTGTCTTTAATTCTCGATTTGTTTGCTGCAAAGCTCTCCTCCTGAGACCTTTAGAACCTTTAGTTGATTCTGCTCTTGTGCATAGTGGAAGTACACTTATACAAAGTGCTCTTTTGAGGTCGATATGTATAGGTGGTGCTTGCCGCAAACTATCCTACTACTAAGCACAAGCAAGCCTCTCAAATTCTTGCTTCTTGCGGTTCCTTGCATATGTACATGTTTAAACTAACTGAATATCTTCATCGTGCTCATGGCACAGGTTTCTGACATTTGACATCAATTATTTCACTTTAGACTCAGGATGTCCCTTATCCACAGTGTTTCGTCTCGTTTCATCATTCACAGGTCATCATATCTTCTATATGTCAGTCGGTCCGGGTTCTCGTGACGTCACCAATCGTCTTTCTTCAGTATCTTTTTAGCTTCTTCAGGGATTGCATTCTGACAATCGTCATTCTGTCTTATTTGTCAAAATAGTTTTCTCAATGGGTACCTTACTGTCCAGGTTTTCTTAGGTGTTGGTACTTCAATAGGTGCTGTTCTTCTGATAGGTACTGGACAGAGCCAAACTGCGGCTCTCTGCTGGTTTATTTGCTCATCATACATCACATATTTATGCGTGAACGTTCCTGGTACTTCAAAATGGATGGTTGGAGTGTGAATCGAGCTTGGCACTTCCTCTAGACCTCATAAGTTTTTCCCATTTGCCACGTAGTAAGACATCACGTCTGATGTGTTTTTTGTATAAAAGACTGTTTTTATGTGAAATGAATTGAGAGCTCAGCGAAAGTCTGTTGATGTCCATGTAACTGCCTGTTTTATATAATTGTTAATAAAACAGCAACCTTTGCCATCTTCCTGAGTTGGTTTGATTATTTGGTGTCAGAGTTATTCTGCATCCCCATCCATAGCATTTATTTTATCCAAAGGGCACTACGCTCACATGGTTAACGGCCAAATCTGTCACGAGTTTCTACACTCTCCTTCCTGATGGCTACAGGATCCTCTCTTCACCCAGAGCCAAACGTCCCAGTGGGGGTCTAGCCTTGATCTTCCCGGAGTGGATCCTTGCCTCTATCATTCCTATGTAGGACTACTTCGCCCTTGATTGAGTGCCTGCTCTAAAGACTCTCTCTCTCTCTCTCTCTCTCTCTCTCACTCTCTTGATCTTTCACTGTGTCCACTATTTACCGGCCACCTGGTTAGGAAACCTCCTTCCACTCTGAGTCGGCAAACCTCTCCTCTTCCCTCCTTGCCTCTACCTCTCAACTTCTCCTTCTCAGAGACCTCAACATCCACCTGGATGTTTCCTGTCCTTCTTCGGGACTCTTTCACAACCTCTGCGACTAACTCGCAACCTCTGCGACTCGCTCTATCTTTCTATTCACCCCTCAGGCCCAACTCACTCTGCAGGGCACATCTTGGATGTTCTGATCTCCTCAGACCTCCCCCTCTCTAACACTCTCACCACTGCTCTCTCCTAGAGTGATCACTTTCTCCTTTTTCCTCATCTCTCTACCCCTCAGGCCAAGCCTACTCCAGCTCTGCCACCGGCTTCTCTGTCAGCCAATCCATGAAGCATGTGTCAGTTGAGGATTTCAACGCCACTTTCTCTTCTCCTTCTGCACCTTTGGCTGGCTCACACCCTGACACAGCCCGTTCTAACCTTCACTGCTCTATCTCTGACACTCTTGATGTACTTGCCTCTATCATGAAGATCTGCTTGAAGCCCAAATCCAGGTGCAACTGTGGGTACGACTCAGACCTCGTCACACACAAACGCAAGTGTAGGGTGGCTGAGAGGAAGTGGAGTGCAACGGGTACACCCTCTGACACACTGGCCTGTCGACTTCTCCAAAGGCTATGCAGACTCTTTGTCCTTGCTAAGAAGAGAGTGCACATCCAAGCCTGCGTCTCTGCAGCATCTAACAACTCAGCCGAACTCTTCAAAATCTGCAAGGAGCTGATCAATCCTGCTTCAGTATTTACCTCCCAGTTCCCTCCCAGGCCCTCTGCACGGCCTTGGCTTCTCATTTCATTACTATAACTCAGGACATCCTGTCCACCCTCTCCTCCTCTGCATCCTCCTCCTTCTCTTTTCATGGACTTCCTGTGGCCGCCTCTCCTCCTCCCTTCTCCTCCTTTCCTTTGTTCACCCCTGAAGACATTTCTAAACAAGTCCGATCTATGAAAGTCACGTCAAAACAAGTGCTTCCAGGTTCTTCCAAAAACATCAAAGACCACATTGACACCCTTGCTCCAGCATTGACTGATTTCTGCAATCACTCTTTCCCCACTGGAATCTTCCCCTCCCCTCTGAAGCATTCCATTGTGCACCCCCTTCTTAAGAAACCTTATGCTGATCCCTCCTGTCCGGCCAACTATCGCCCGCTCTCCATTACTCTGATCCTGGGCAAACTCTTACAAAAGCTGGCCATCTCCCAGCTTAACCTTCACACTGAATCTTTTGGTTGTATCCATGACCATCAGTCTGGCTTCAGAGCGGCCAGAAGCACTGAAACCGCTCTCCTGAACATCCGTGAAGACCTGCTCTCAAACCTCTATTCTAACCTTCCTTCTGTTCTCATTCTCCTCAATCTTTCCTCTGCTTTCGATACGTTAAACCATGGCATCCTGCTCAACCAGCTCAGTGATAACCTGGCTACCACTGATCAGGCCCTGGGCTGGCTGACCTTCTTTCTCACTGATCGACCCTCCCGGGTCCAACTCGGGTCCTTCCTCCCCTCTATCTCCCTCTCTACCTCTGGTGTTCCCCAGTGGTCTAATCTTCCTCCCTGGCTTTTCAACCAATACACAGCACCTGTTTTCCCCACTGCATAGCCACCTTCTGTTATAACCTCCAGTGCTGTGTGGATGACACCCATCTCTCCTTCAGACTCCCCTCAGCCGCCTCTACTCCTTCTCTTATTCCTGACTGTATTTCTGCAATTCAGGAGTGGTGTGCCACCAATGATCTCTGTCTTAATGCCAGTAAGACTGAGATCCTCCTCGTTGGAACACCAACTCCCTTTTTTCCTCTCACTCTCTGGGTGCCCACCCTGGGCCTTCTCCCTGCTCCGAGCGGTGAGGCTACGAACCTTGGGGTCATCTTCGACTCCACACTCTCCTTCTCTCCTCACATCTCCAACATCCCTAAGAAGTCAAACTACCAGCTGCTCCTCCTCAGAGGTATTCGTCCTTTCCTCTCCTTCCCCCAGAAGCTCGTTGTCTCCAGAGCTCCTGTTCTCTCTAGGCTGGACTACTGCAACAGCCTCTTTCTAAATCCTGCCTCTACTCTCCATCCTCTACAACTCATCCAGAACAGGACTGCAAGACTTGTCCTTGGCCTCAAGCCCAGGGATCGTATATCTCCAGCTCTGAAATCCCTTCACTGGCTCCCTGTCACGGCAAGGACTAAGTTCAAGACCCTCTGCATCATCCACAAGGCTTTTTGGGGCCTGGGACTGTTAATGACTCCAATCAAGCATTCCCACTAAGTCAGTGCCTTGTCTGGGATTGCTCAAGGGAAGCCCTTATTTATATATTTTTATGACAAGTTATAATCTGGATGATGAACCCTTGTATAATGCCCCTCTCTTAGAATCCCCCCTGACCCCACTGAGCCAAGAAGTAGGTTTGTTTTGCAAATTAAAAGATTTATTGGGAAAAATTAAACAATAGATATATATCACACTTTTATAATAAATTAATATTTGATATCACACTTAGACATATGACAGTGAGTGATCAACAATGGATGATGTTATACTAGCACACTGGTTTAATTACTTAGGAGTAGTATAGAGGATAAGGGAGCTGAGAATGCTTTATATGGTATAAGGAAATGCAAGGTGGAAAGGAAGCAACACAGGAATAAACTTGATATGATTTCAGCAGAAAGGTAATAGAATCACTTTTCCCCTTTTGGCAATTCACCCCCCCCCCCTCTATGCAATGTAAGGAGGTGGAAGTAACACACACAGTCTTCAGGAATACAATCACAGTACAATACGAATTCAGTTCCCATCTAGCAAGCTTAGATCACAAGGATGATTTTAAACACAGGCAAAGTACTTTAAATGTGGTAAGCAAGGAGGGGGAAAATATGCTAAAAATTATTTTAATTCCCTCTAGAGGTTCAGGGTGAGTGAGAGATACTTTAAATCAGTTCAGGCCAGCCCTATCAATGATTCAGGGATGGTTACCAGGTTGATAACGGAATTCCGTAATGGAAGCAAGACAAATATTTTTACACGTGGCTGAAATGAAGCAAAATGTCAAATTGCTGCAATTTAGTCGCGTGCGTCGAGCGCAATTACGGAGGAAGTGTATGGAGTAGTAGTTTAGAGCTTGTTGGAAAGCTTAGCACCTCAGCTTTAAAACAAAAGTTAAATCTCGCTTCTATCACTAACGGTTGAAGAGATACGGACGATTTTGTGAAGGTAGTTTTTCAGAAATTAAATTTTAAAGTTTCAGAATGACAGATGACAGTTTTGCAGCTTTAAAGTCACAGAAGGACACACAATACTATGGTGTAGTTCTAAATAGGTTAAAATAGTTTGAATTAGATTATTTTAAACTAAGAGATTGGTTTTGCACAGTTCTGGCTGAGTACTCACACTATATTTTGGACAGGAATGCGACTTCGTCACGGATCGGGTCAGGATTGGCTGCGGTTCTCTCGCCACTGGGTACTGGTTCTGCGCACAGCGATTTGGGTCAGCTCTCAGCGATCTGGTCTGGGTCTGGTCTCTCTGGATCTCTGGTCTCTCTGGATAATTCTGCCTTCTGGGTCAGCTACCGGTTCTGGCAAAAGTTCTTGCCAAAAATTCAAACAGCTCGCCCCGCTGTTGAATAGTTTGCAAATGATTTGGCGGCCTGCTGAAAAAAGGATTCAGCTTGTGGATTCAGGCCTCTCTGCTACAAGTTCTGGAGTTAAGTTCTGGTCTCTGGAGATTGATGGATTTAAAGTCTGGAGTCTCCCGGCAAAGCGTCCCGCAAGAAAGTAGAAAGTGAATGTCCCTGTCTGGCTTCCAGTGGCTCTTTTTATGTATTTAGAAAGTGGGTGTGTGCGTAGCATAACTGAGCCTGCCCCTCTCAACTTATCATTGGCCCAGTTCTCCTCTCTCCCTTGATTGGGGGAACTGAGTTGTGAGTCAGAGTGATGAGGTAGGTTTATGGTCAGAAGATCCTCCCCTTGTCAAATTGCACACAAATCTATTTCTGATCCAAATCCATATTTCCCAGATACACAAGTGGTTGACATTACATGTACATATTACAGATTATGTATGGTACATTCTGTTCCAACTCTGATGTTTCTAAGAGCTTGCATTCAAAAATGACAACTTATTTTCGTTTTTAGTTAGTTTACCAATATTGGACGTTTACCAAAAATGCCACACATGTACACCGCCTTTCTACACATATTCCAGTAACTTTTCATTTTTCTAGCGTGAACCCCGTGTCTGCAATCTCCATAATTCATGGGGTTTTGCCTCAGAACATGGTACAGAGTTCTAACACCTCTTAAAATGTGCACAGAAATATCACAAGAATGATGATGTTATTTATATAATTTTTACAAGTCTGCACTATGAATTATCCATCTTTTTAAAATTATGCTCTGGCCCCGAGGGGTGTGGTTTTCCAAAGCACATGGTGGAATTTCTGGTTTATCCACTTCCCCCAAGCTCAGCTTGCTCACAGATGCAGTGCCCCTCCCCGTTTCCTTCCAAGAGGAAGCCATTTACGACCCCCCTAATTTAACATTTGCCTGGGGCAAGGACAGTGCTTTGTTTAGTTTCCCACAGTCCCCAGGTGCCACTCCCCTAATTCAATCAGAGAGGTGCCATCTCCTTTTGGCAGGGGCAGCAGAATGCAGCCAGGCCTGGGAACACAGCTGCTGATCAAGTTTCAACTCCTGTCGCGGGTAGTTGTCAGGCAAATTCAATCTCTTTCAGCCGGGCTTCAGGTAAATGTCACTTTGGTTCCCAGTTTTCTACAGTCAAACCAAACTTGCAATTTTTACACATGCAGCTACAACACTGATTCTAAGTTCAAAACTATGACATTTAACATTTGCAAACTATGTGACACTCCACAGTAGGTCACTCATTTATTTTAAACATTTATATTCTAGCATCTTTCAGTCCAATTTAACTTAGGCTGCTGACATCCACAGCTCAGCCAGTTCCATTATGAACATTATTTTAGGCTCTTTCTCTTTCCAGATGTTGTATGCACACAAGTCTACCTTCTGCCAAATGTCTGCTGGTGTTCAGTGAGATTTTTGAATATCTTGCAATGTTTAAAATAGGCATTTTTAGCTTGCATTTCAGAGAAACAAAGGTGATTTCAAAGCGCTTTCTGAGCTAACCGACACTGCTGTTTTTCCTTTGGCACACATTTCACCCATGGCACTCCTGGCCCATCACGCTCGCACTGGTGGGTGGCAGGTCAGGGGACCATTTTGTTGTGCGCAAAGACTGCGCGGTTCTCCCGGATTCTGGCGCAAATGTGGGCTTTTCCGCCCTCTTGGATTTCCTAAGCCCACAGCACCAAATGTTGCAGCATAATAGTCCAAACGTGGGTCAATACCCCTGACAGGACCACACTTCTTCCAACTCTCTCTTGCTAAATATCTGTCTTCTCGAGCTCTCTGCTCTTCTACTTCCAAATCCCTCAGGGTTGGTCGCTTCTCCAAGCAACGAGTTGGTGGTATATCTCTTTCTTTGGCTGGGGCCTCCCTCTGGAACAGCCTCCCTGCCTCTCTGAAACGTGAGCAGAACCATCTCTGGTTCCAGAAGCAGCTCAAGACCTTTCTCTTTGCTTCCGCCTTCTCTTTTCCTCTCCTCTGCTGATGGCCCGTCTACTCCATGCACTGGTCACCTGGCCACCCTCTGAACTTGGGCCCAGGTCCCTGCCTGTCCAGTTGCACCTCACACTGTCACTTGGCACCCCTCCACTTCTGGCCTGTATCTGTAACCCTACAGTCACCTCTCTTGCACTTATTTCCCACCCGTTGGTTGCACTTATGACTACCCACACTTGCCACCAGTTCACTGCACTGTTGTTTTTTCTCCTTTTCCCCAGACTTCTCCATCCGCCCCCATTCCTTGCACAATCTGAATGACAAGGCCAAGTAAGATCGTTGTTTCGTCCTCCCTCTGTTTCCCCCTCCTTGTCTTGTCGCGCCGTGAAACACTTGTGTACAGGAAGTTTATAAATGCCATATCATATCACTGCTTTAAGTGCAAAACATCCTTTGCGTAATGTATGTTGCATAAGCAGAGCACTCAAGTTTTGTAGTTTTGCAGTTGCATGAGAGAGAATGCCACCCGTTACTGTTTTTTTTTCTTGTTGTTCTGGGATCTGCAGACCTGGATTAAAATGGAAAAGACAATGTTATAATTACCAGAATAAAAAAGGGGGGGGGTTGGTCTCAGGGAATTGGGAAACTTAAGAGCTCTGTATAGGGTTCCAGCTTCAAACCACTGATTTGGAAGGAGGGTTCAGGTGAGGCAGGGATGAAGCTACACGCTTAAGTGGCCGTCTGTGCGGCATTTAGGTTGGTAAATTTAACTTGACAAAAGCAGTGAATACAACCTGAAACAAACACCAGGTGCCAGTAGGGCTGACATAGAGGCCAAGTTGCCAACATGCCTACTTTCAATCGGGAAATGCTTGCGCAGTCCAGATTTTAACATTGCATTCTGGGACTTGTAGTCATGGGTTTCTTTTGGGGGGCGGGGGGATCCTGGACTAGAAGTCCCGATGTGCAAAGTTCAGGACTGGACGAGAGTACGGCGTGGGGGGCCAGTCGTTTGGGAGGAGAGAGGCACGCAGTCCGTGGCGCTTCGAGGCCTTGGGTTTCGGAGGCGGCAGACGGAGTGCGAGCCCCCGGGGGATTGGGGACTGAACGTTGAAGTGCGGTCGGCATGTTTCGGGTCGGTGGTTGGGCTGTTGAGAGGTGTTGCGCGGATGGCGGATGCGATTGGTAGTGGCGGGAGTAGCGGACTGGGGGCGGGGTGTGAGTTGGTGGGGGGCGTTTGTTTGTGGTAGGGTAGCTGTAGGTGTGGATTGGTTGGGTGTGGTTTGTGGTAGGGTGGCTGGTGGTGTTGGATTGGGGGTGGTGGTTGTTTGTGGTTTGGTGGCTGCAGGTGCGTGTGGTAGTGTGGGTGTCGTTCGGGTTGGTCGCGGTGGGTGGGCGGCAGCGCGCGGTGCCTCGCCTGAAGCGCATGTGTAGGCGTACGGGCTGGGGTCTCGCGGGTCTGCGCGCCGGTCTCTGGGCTCGCTGGGTGGTGAGTGTTTGGGGTGTTGTGTCTGTTGGTGTGGGTTGGCGGGGTGTGGTTATTTGCGGTGGGGTTGCGGGTGGCTGGTGTTGGATTGGTGGGGTGTGGCTGTTTGCGGTGGGGTTGCAGGTGGCTGGTGTTGATTTGGGGGTAGTGGTTGTTTGTGGTTTGGTGGCTAGAGGTTCGTGTGGGAGTGTGGGTGTCGCTCGGGTTGGTCGCGGTGGGTAGGCAGCAGCGCGCGGTGCCTCGCCTGAAGCGCTTGTGTAGGCGTACGGGCTGGGGTCTCGCGGGTCTGCGCGCCGGTCTCCGGGCTCGCTGGGTGGTGTGTGTTTGGGGTGTTGTGTCTGTTGGTGTGGATTGGTGGGGTGTGGTTGTTTGCGGTGGGGTTGCGGATGGCTGGTGTTGAATTGGTGGGGTATGGTTGTTTTGCAGTGGGGTTGCGGGTGGCTGGTGTTGAATTGGGGGTAGTGGTTGTTTGTGGTTTGGTGGTTGGGGGTTCGTGTGGTAGTGTGGGTGTTGCTCGGGTTGGTCGCGGTGGGTGAGCGGCAGCGCGCGGTGCCTCGCCTGAAGCGCATGTGTAGGCGTACGGGCTGGGGTCTCGCGGGTCTGCGCGCCGGTCTCCGGGCTCGCTGGGTGGTGTGAGTTTGGGGTGTTGTGTCTGTTGGTGTGGATTGGTGGGGTGTGGTTGTTTGCGGTGGGATTGCGGGTGGCTGGTGTTGGATTGGTGGGGTGTGGTGGTTTGCGGTGGGGTTGCGGGTGGTTTGTGTGGAAGTGTGGCCTGTGTGTTGATTGGTGGGGATGGTGCACAGCATCCTTTAGGATGGGGAAGCGCCTGCGTGGGTCCGCCCACGCGTTCGATAATTAAGAAGAAGAAGAAGGACTGGACGAGCATCTCTTGCACGGAATGGAGCGGGTTGTCATGCATTTGCTTACAGGAAAGGGTACAGCTGGAAACCAAGCACAGTCTGAGCGTCGAGAGAAGGCAACGTAAGACGGCTCTTGCGCCAAAGAAAGTCCACGTTTCTGAATCAGATAAAAATAGCACCACTTCTTGGCTGGGATCAGAGCAGGCAGAGCTCCCCGGGCATGAGAGGGGCGCGTGCAGACAGAAGTGTCAGCTCAGGCCGAACCCTATCAAAGGCGAGTAATTAAAACAAGCTCCGAGCACGTGCTGGAGATAAGGGGAGCCAGGGGGAGCGGCTGCCCCCTCTGACTCCGAGCGCCCATTTATCACAGGGCGGAGCAGGTAACTCACAGGGAGGGGGCAGGGCGGCGGGGGAGGCTGCAAACCCCCAGCTGGGCGCAATCAACGCAGGCCCCTGTATCTGTCCGCATCCGACGTTAAGTTTGACTTAAAGCAGATTTCTCGACCCCATCCATCTCTCTTGGGCCCTGAATCTTTTAAGAGGCGGCCTTTCTTCGCCCTCGCGGGCTCTCCATTCATCTGGGTTCCAGGGGTGACAGCTGATCTGTTTAAAGCGCCGTACACGTGGCCGGTGCTTCGTAGGCCGCTGTAAAGGCGAGTCCCCGGATAATAAAGCAGTGCAAGGACAAGCAGCCAGCGGCCCCAAATGCACCGTAATGGCGAAGACTTGAGCACGGGAGGGGCAGGGGATGCTGCGATGACATTAACACATGCGAACGTTTACCATCTGGGCCCATTCCCTCAGCATCACCTTTACCAGAGCTCTCCGGTTACCCGTGGCCGTGCACGAGAAGGTCAACCTCCCCGTTGGATTCTGGGACTTGTAGTGTTTCCTTTTGCATTTGCAATTTAGGAAAACTACAAATCCCAGAATTCTGTTAAAAACGGAAATGGATGTCCTTCTCAGGCATGGTCAGGAGAAACTTGAGAGCTCCGCAATGGATGGACCTCCCACCAAGGTGTCCAGCGAAAATTCACGAGGCACAGGGCGAAAAGTATTAGTTCTGCTCGGTTTTCACTGAACCCACAATGGTTTGAAAAGCAGACACCTACTACAGGTATTAAGAACAGCCCTGTGGCTTCCTTCTGTTTCCCTCGGTATCCCCAAATGTTCCCACCTCCCCTCCATAGTCCCCCCATGTCCCCAGCACCCGAAGACTATTACTGTTTCTATTTCCCGCGCATGAGTTCTGGAAAAAGAAAACACGTGTTACGTGCCCCACTGGTCTGAAAGTGCCCGTCAGACCCCATGGGGACAGACGGGCGTAGCGGCCCCTTTGGTGGGGGACAGCACCTTCCTGCTCTTGCAAGGGCCCTTATTTCTGTCCCTGGATGACCCCAAATTTCCCTGGGTGAAATTCTAGAAAAGTTTGCACGAACAAAAACACCCAGAATTCACAAGATTAAGCGAATAAACATCAAGGCATGTACCCCCAACACCACCAATGACACGTGCCCATTTGGTAACTCTTCTGGACTGAGTATAACCAGGTGAAGCCGATTCCATTGGGGAAAGCGGGAGCGAATTTAGTGCCGAGAAGTGACAGAGAGGCCTAATGTATTTATACACAGGAGGAACAATGCTCTTTTGATCACAAAAGAACGTACAGCAGATCAGAAATCAGATATGACGGGAAGCCTTGAGCTTCTGACAATGGCATGAGTTTGAGGGACATTCTGACCAGGGTGGGGAGGGGAGTAAATCGAACGGTCACTGGGGACAATGCATAAGTGGACATACATAGATCAAGGAGAACCAGCATTGAAAATGTTTAGGTGCAGGTAGGCGGTAGGGCCAGCTGTGCTCGGGATGTGACCATCAGTAGAGGCAGGGAAACATAAGCTAGACGGCAGATGAGAGGTAGGTTAAGAGGGTATCTTGGAGGTCAGGAGGTAGGCTGTTAGTTTGATTTTGAACAAATCCGTGCTGACTGTTTCTCATATGTCTGGGGGAAGAGAATTCCATGCAAGTGGAGCAAGAATAGAGAAAGTGCAGAAGCGAGAGGAGGCACAGGGAGGGTGAGGAGCCGCAAGGGTAGTGGAGAGCAGAGATTACGAGAAGTCTTGTAGAGTTGGATAGAGGAGGATTGAAACAGTGGTGCCCTACCGTGGTGAGATTTGTGAACCAGGAGAAGACATTCCAATCTGGCCATATTTTGCGTCATCAGCCATTCCAGCCTGGAGACGGTATGAGGAAGTAAGTGTGAAGTGAGGTAGTTCAAAGAGAATCCTGGTATCAAGGTTAATGATCTTGTTGCGAAGACAGAAAGCATAGTTGGGGAGACCAAAGAGGATTCTGTCAGTCTGCCAGTTTAGAAAAGACAGGAGTGGTTAAGAGAAGCTTGGCTGTGTTGAAAGGAAAAAGGTGGCTGATTTTCCTAATATTTAGGAGATTGAGCTGAGTTGTTCAAGTGTTAGAGATGAAAGTAGAAAGGGTGTGAGAAGGGTCATAGATGACGCAGAGGTTTCTAGCTGAAGAAGCGTAGGGCAGAGTGTCAGCTGGGAACTGGATATGCAGGGGAAGAGATGAGAGAGACCTTTTGGCAGGGATGAAGAGTACCTCTGTTTTTGGTAGAGTTAAACCTCAGAGAGTGCAAAGCCATCTAATATCTATTGGCAGAGAGACAGTTGGACATTTTGATAGAGAGATCAGAGGGAAGTTCAGGAAAATAGAAGATGCGGCTGCTGTCCACAAAGAATTGGTACGAAAACCCTGGGGAGGAGATTAGGGCCCCTGGAGCACACGTGTAGAGTGTAAAGAAGGAGAGGACCCAAGACGTAGCCTTGTGGAACACCAACCGAGAAGTTGAGAGGTGTTGTTGCTCCAGGAGACAGAGAATTGGTGAGGTGCAAGGTAGGATTCACTCCAGGCAAGGGTTTGTTCGTGAATCCCAAGAAGAAAGAGCGTATTATTGAGATCAGAGTGACTGACAGTGTCAAAGGCAGCACAAAGTTTGAGTGCTTATCAGAGGCGACGAAGTTGGATACATTCATGATAGCAGTTTCTGTGTCATGACAGGAGTGGAAACCTGCTTGTAGGGGGGTCGCAAAGGTTGTTGATGTGTAAGAAATTGGTAAGACCGTTGAGCACAACCCTTTTGAGCTCTTTAGAGTAGTGCAGAAGGAGAGACACATGGCAAAAGTTAGCCGGTAGATTTGGGTCAGCCCCTTGCTTTTTTTTGGACAGGGATGACCGCGGTTGTTTTGAAAACAAAGGGAAAGCAGGTAGAGTTGAAGGACAGGTTGAAGAGTTCAGTGAGATGAGAGGCCACTATAGGGGCAGTAGGCTTGACTACCAGTTCGACAATATTAGTGTGACTAAAGTGGGAGATGGAGGCAGAGGGTGATGGTAAAGTAGGCAGAGTATAAAATGTAGGAGGGATTGTGAGGAAGGTCAGGAGAGAGTCTATAATTTTGGAAATGCTTGCAGTGAAGTAGTCAGCTAGGTCATTAGCTGTGAAAGTGGAGTTGATAGTTTTAGACTTAGGAGGAGTGAGATTAGGGTGCCCTGTACCCCGTGAGGATGGTTGGAGTGAGAGCCAAAGAGGGTTAGGTAGAATTCCCTTTTAGCTCTATCAAGAGTGGACTTGAGAGAGTTCAAGGCCGAGAGACAGAGTTGCAGGTCCTCGTGAAAGTGTGTGTGTCTCCATTTGTGTAGCGGCCCATGCATGTCTGTCCGGAGAGAGCGTATGGATGGGATGACGGATGTTTGCAGATGCTGAGACTTAGGGGGGAAAATAAGCAGTGGGAAGTGAGAGAAGAATGGGTCATATAGTAGCGATTGGAAGCTGGCGAAGGCAGTGTTGGTGGAAAAGGTATCGAAAGAGGAGAGTGAGAACTGTAGATCGAAGAGAAAGGGACTGGTCCTCAACACCAGAAGAGTTTGAAACATTTGTCAAAGTGAAAAGAGGACCTCTCAAGTTTCCCGTGGCCATGGATGATAAAGTCATCACGTCCTGTTTTTTCCCCTTTGGATTCTGGGACGTCTTGTTTTTCTTTCACATTTGAAATTTAGAAAAATTACAAGTCTCGGATTCCAAGCAAAAAACAGACTTGTTGGCCTTCTCACTCATGGCCACGGGAAACTTGGGAACTCTGGAAAGGTTAGCGATTGTTAAGAATCTTTGAAAGAGGAGTGGCTGAGTCATATTTAATGAGACTGCCTGTAGATCATGAAAAGTGGGGTTTCCTCCTTGAGAATGTGCGCACTTAACACCCCCTCTGTATCTGTTGGAAAAATAATCCAAGTCCAAGGATGACCAGTTATTGCCAGCCTAAAACAGGCCTTGCCCCCACCTCCACCCTATATTTAATTTACACCAGAATCAAGCTATGCACTTCACCCAACAATTACATAAATATATGAGAGATTTTCCAATGCACCAATCTTTCCACTTCCAAAGTCTTCATTTTCCATTCCAATAAAAAACAATATGACACAATAAAAAAACACGTAAACCTGTGAAAGTATGAAAATAGCCTATTGGCTTATCACAAAATGGCCGTATTTGCATTACTTTAACAAACTGGTAATCTCAACAGCAGCTATTATTTGCATGTGCAGTTACTCGTACACAGCCATGATATGATATGATATTATATTTATATCACGCTCATACACAGGTGTTCAAGAGCGCGACGAGGCAAACAGGGGAGAAAGCAAAAACAACGATCTTACTAGGCCCAGTGACATTGAGAACACGCAAGTGCATGGGGAAGGGAAAAGGAAAAGGGGGAAAGTGCATGAGAGGGGAGAAATTGTAAAGTGCAGAGCATAGGAGAGAACAAGATAAATAATAAGTAAATAAATAAATAAATAAATAAGGTGATCAAGGTGAGTGGCAAAGTTAAGGTGTATCAGATAGAGTGAATCTGATGAAGGCAAAAGAAGAGTGGGGAGGACTGTATAGGTACAGACACAGGCCCTAGTGCAGGGCTGGCCAGGAGGCAGTTCAGGAGGGTGGCAGGGTGAGTAGGTACCTGGGCCCGAAGGACAGAGGGTGGCCAGGTGCAACAGTGCAGAGAGAGAAAGCAGATCAGCAGGGGAGAGGAGGGGCAAAGGCAGAGGCGAATAGGAAGGTCTTGAGGAGCTTCCGGAACCGTAGATGGTTCTCCTCAAGTTTCAAGGTGGCAAGGAGGCAGTTCCAAAGGGAGGCCCCACCCGAGGACAGAGTTCTACCCCCAGCTTGTTTCTTTGAAAAACAACTGACCGTGAGGGAGTTAGAGGTAGAGGACTGAAGGGCTCGAGAGGGGAGGTATTTACGGAGGGATAGTTGACGGTATTTTGGACCCAGGCCCCAGAAAGCCTTGTGGACAATGCAAAGGGTTTTAAATGTAATCCTTGCATCCACTGGGAGCCAATGGAGGGATTTCTGCCCATGCCCTTACATTGTAGTATAACAGGCATGCAAGGGTCCCATCTGAACAAAAATGCCTGCTCTACACAGAACACCTAGAAATAGACCTTTACGCAGAGCTCAGCATACCTTTGGTCTGCAACCATCAACACGCCAGAAAAAAATGGGCCTCATTATGACTTTGCCAGTGCAGAATTAAAATGCCAATATTACAGTAAACTGGCGCATTTCTGCACCACAAAGTACAAGTTTGCCAGTTTGGTGGAGGAATAAACTCCAGCTGGAGGCAATTCCGCCATCCTAGCAGCAAAAAGTGACAGAATTACTGGTGAATCCCCCCCATCGAGTATAATATGACTCCATCGAATGGGGATTTACCACCCTTGCCGGCTCTTGCAACCTGGCGGGAATACGCTGGACCAAGTGACGGTTACAGTATTTCCATTTGCCGGTATCCTGGTGGAATTACCATCAGGATATTAGCAAATCAGTAATGAGGCATAATGTCTTTCCCGCTCCCTACCCTCTACCTAAACCCAACTGTAGCACGAGGACTGACTAGAAGTGGCTACATGCTGGTCCCCTAAGGGAACACCTAGAAATAAAAGAGCAGGCACCAGGGTGATACAAATATTTTATTAAATGCTGTGAGGAATACGACTGTCCGCACGCTGGGTGTGGGCTCACCTGCGCCTTTTTGACATTTTTAAATAAATGGATGATATTAGACCTACCTCAAGAAATGTATGAGGCTAATCCACACCCATTTTCCTATGCTCACACCACGACAAACATATAGACCCATGTACTCTGGGTGGACACCGCTTACAGGCACAGTCTGCTCTGTCATATTTAGTTGGTATGTGACAGCCAGGAGTGCACAATGCCATCCCAAGGAGGAAGAGGAGGACAGCCTTCCCCTGCCACGGTCAGCCCAATTAACTGACAAAGACTCCATGGAACTGCCCTGCTCTTTTCTTAGGCCCTGCAACTGGTGGCAGTGATTAACATAGCAAAAGAGGGTACTTCAAACAGGCCCACATGGGGCCTGGCTGCAGAGCATAACAAAGGAGACATGCAACCCAACAACCTTTCATATGTAACTGTGTCAACCTGAAGCCAGCACCTGCCCTCAGTATCAATGACAGTGAATTGCCATGTCTGGGCCTATTGTGGCAGTAGGCCATTCCTCCTGTTAGAGGGACCCTATTCATAGGTATGAGAATGTGGTTCGCAGAAGCTAAAGAATCTGGTCTATAGCCTCTTCAAGAGCGATCTGACGCTTTAATCAGGAACAACACAGGGAGGACGATTAACCAGAGAGACTCCTTGATCACAGCAGACAAGAATATGGGCCAGACTTAGCACAAGCGAGTTAACTCAGAGCTATTTCTGTTGAGAGAAGGGTTCCGCCATATTAGTTGTGGGACACCCCTTGTTCCCGTTTCATCCCTTTACCTTTTCCTGATACTAAGCACTCTGGTTATGACCTCACACATACAGAAGATTGTTGGTGGGGACCCAGGATTGGTTCACTAAGGTAGGCTTAACCTACACCAAATCACTGTGGCCCACTTGGCTTTAAAAGAGGCCTCGGGCCCCTCTTTAAGCAGATCATCTGAGGAATTCACAAGACATAGCAAAAATAACTCATTTGGACCCTGGCTGGAGTCTGCCTCATAGCTTCTGTCAGCAAGGAAAGGCCAGGAATATCCAAAGAGGGAAGCAGGATCACTCCCCTTAACTTCTCCCAGGGAACAGAGGGAGTAAAGAACTCAGAGGACCCTCCAGCTGCTTCAGAACCGGTACCCAGCCAGCACGCAGCATGCCCTGCTAGGCTCTGCAGCAAGTTCCCTGGACAGCGAGGTCTCTAAACCTGAAACCAAGGACAAGCCAGCTGCCTGCAACACACTCCTTAGCTTTGGGCCGTCGGCCTTAAAGGACGACGCAAGCACATTGAAGAAGTTGGGAAAAGTGCAACAACACGCATCTACCACTGTCCACCTTAAAGAATATTCTTGAGCCAGTCGAAATCCTCAATCTGCAACCACCTGCAATGCTGACTGCTGACAAGTATCGAGCTACTGCTGTCAAGCCGCAGTAGCTGAAGAAACCCACGACATCTCGACCAGTGCTTAAGAACCACCGATCAACATTGAGACAACAGTTCCTGACCCAGAGTCACCATGAAGGCCAGCCTGCAGCCGTTTGTCAAGCTTTGCTCACCAAAACGTCTTGCTGCCTGACACTCGCCGCTGACTACCATCTCAAACTCTGTCAAAGAAGTCTGAAAGGTGCCCTGAAGCCGACTCGACCCTGTCAAGCACCAAGAACAACTACAGCAAAAGGTACATTGTGGTTCTGCCCTCCTGGCCTTTCCCAGAAGCCCCCTAAAGACACCTTTTGTGCTAACGCCAAAAAGCCTAAACAAACGATTGTGGTTATTAACCATACCATCTACCCTCCTGTCAGTATTCAGAGTGCACACCATTTCCTTCTTAGAAACTGTCTGCCCTCTGCATTCCCTTACAGGGTGGGTTGTATTTAGTAGTGAGACTAGACTGTCTATTGTAATAATAATAAAGTAGAATAAAGTAGATATGTGTAACCCCCCGTTAAGGGATTAAAGGAAGGATTCCTGGCGCTTGAAGCTGCGCCAGGGATCCTGACATAAAAATAAGAAAATAAACTCAGATCCCCGGCGCGAGAGCCACGCTGGGGTCTTAGGGAAAAAAGATTGAATAACGGACCCATGTGAGTGCGAATGCAAGGGTCCCATTGCTCTTTAATAAAAAAAAAAAAACATTGCTGGGCGCCAGCTGAGCTCCTGGGATAATAGAACAACTCTTTAACAGAGTTAGAGGTGCTCCGCTCAGCGCTGGTGACAGCCGCACAGCTGGAGTCTTTAGGCTGCCAATCCCCTGGATACTGTTTTACTGCCCCTCCAGGTGACCATTGATGGTCCGCTGGTCTAATGGTAATGGAATCGTCTGAAAACATATTTTTAATCCGAGAAAGCTCCCCTCTGTTCAGAATATATCTCTTAGGATTTTTAAACTGAATTTGTGATACATCTTTCATGACCATCTTTTCAAAAATGTCTATAGCCGGTACATGCACAGGTGCACAGAAGGTGCTCTTGGGTTTGAACTCTACGTATTCACTTGTTGTCTCTGGAACTAGTGCGTCGGATGTTTCAGCAAAGTAGGTCTTAAGCTTTAGTTTCCGTATTAATTTATATATTTCCACTTTAGTCTGGAACTTATTCGTGCTGTGGGTAGGTACGAATTTTAAGCCTTTCTCCAATGTGCGGATTTCTTGGCTGGATAAAGTTCTTCGAGACAGGTTTACTACTAGTTCCGACTGGACTGTTGTCTGGTCTGGACCCCTTGGTACCTTCTTCCTCTTTCCTCTCCTCGTCCTCTTCCTCTTTGGTCTAAAAAACCTTCAGTGATTTGGTTGGGTTGTTGTAATGGTCTTCTGACTGTTCCTGAACCACTCGCTGTTTGATTATCAGTATTCTGCTGTGGTCTTGGTTCTGCGTCTGATTCTGAACTGCTGTTGTCACTAGTTGGTCTATTTGTCCTCGTGTTGGCTTGTGTATATTTGTCCGCCCATGTGTATACTTCATTATTCAAATAATCATATGTATCTCTGCGGAATTTTCTAACTTTTCTCGCTTCGAGATCTTGTTCGTACCCTTCAAGTTTGGCATTGATGTCTGCCAAAATTTCTGCAAAAGATTCAGCCTTAGTTATCGTTGTGATTTCTTTAGATAATGTTTCAATCTCGTTTTCAAGTTCTTTGATATTTCCCGATAATTCTTTGATCGTGAGGAGTATCAAATCTAGAGAGCACTTATTAAGGATCTGCTCCCATTTCTCGACGAAATCTTTACTCTCTTTACACAAAGTTGGACGTAAGGGTATCCTCAACCCTCTCAGGATTCTTTGTACTTTGTAGTATCTGCTCAATGTCACAGCATGTAATTTCCCACCCTGAGGCCAGACCAGCCAGACTGTCAGGCCCAGCATTGTCAAGGACCAGGGCAGTGTGGAGGGGTATGGCCAGGCTGAAAAAAAAACAAACAAGCCCGACCTTGTGAGGTGGGTAGCCCAGAACAGGCTGCCCGGCAATGCCTGCTGTTGGCCTGCCTCATGGCCAGCGAGACAGGCTCTTCATAAAAGACCTACTGGGCCGCATATGGCTGATGTGGCCCAGGAGGTGAAAAGTGGGGATGTCCACAACCCCCAAGAAGGTGGAGTGGAGAACTAATGTCCCGGGTTCTCTCGCCGGCCTGCCTGGATGAAGAGGAGGAAGGAGGTGAGTTCTGAGATGCTCGCTTAGCCAGCTGGTATGAAGGAAAGCCCACACGGAGCAGCCCAGGTGAAGACCAAGAAACACCAACAAGCCCCGGCACACAGGGGTGAATGTGGCAACATCCCTGCAGTTAAAATGTACACGGGATCTGCTGTGAAATCGATGGCATTCCCATGGAACAGGAGATGCCGCCTGAAGTGAAAATGGCCCTGCAGACTCTGGCATTAAATAGAGGTGGGTCCCCCAGCCATCAGGGCTCACCCAGAACATTAGAAAAAGCCACAGGTGCACAGTGACAGCTAGGTGGTGCCCAGGACAATTTAGAGAGAGCAGTTTGCACGGTGAGTGAGTGTGGCCCGTTGTGGTGGATGAGGCCACCATGAAGAAAGAAGAGGGGACAGGCCCCATCATTCATCATCAGAGTACAGACCCCCCAACCAGCACTGCCACCAGCCGCCAGCCAGACCCATTCCCATCAGGTGTGTGAAGACCTCATTATGTAGTAGACAGAGACAGCTGAATACAGTTTGGGCTATACACTTCTATTAAAGAAAAAGAGGATTAGAAAAAAGGCCTTTCCAGCCCTATGCTAAGGTGTGATTTCCCTAACTACCTGAAACTAATGATAGTCTGTGTCAGGAAGTCCAAAGCAAATGTCTGTCGGTGTCCAAAATCTATGCTGCCCTCACATCTAATTGTATTAATTGGGTAGGGATGTCAGCCTCAAAATGAGAAGTGTTCACATAAAACTTCAGAGCTTCTTCCAGCTCTTGGTTGAAAAAGGGGTTTCCCTTTTCCTGGATTCAAGAGAGTTCACATTACAAAAAGGAGGGATTCCCTTCCCCAAGCCTTCAAGTATTTCAATGTTCCTAAAACAACACAATTAACAAAAAGCGTGGTTCCCTTCCCCAAGCTTTCAAGTCTCTTAATGTTTCAAAACAACACAATTCCTGGGATACTTCCTAGCTCTTCTGGCTTGGTTGTTTTTCACTAATTTCACCAATGTCATAGAGCTTAGCCCTTAATTTCAGTTCATTCAGGTTTCCCTTTAAATTCAATCACAAGCTTATAGACAAGTTAAGTGGCTTTTCCTTTAAGTGGGTTTACTCAGTATAGGCGCAGTTGTCGGAGCACACGGTCCACCCATTACAGGTCACCCGACTGACACACCTTATTTGCTTTTTCTTTACAGGCCATGTGCGTCTGTTTCAGCTTCACTACTTGTTTTGCCACCATTCACTTAGTGCATTTTCAAACTCTTCTTAGGTCTTTTGCCACTGCTTATTCTTTTAAGTTGCACAGTTCCTTATATCTTCATGGTGCTTGCTAATGCTTATTTTCTCAGGTTATGCAGTTCTTTTTTTTATCAGAGGTGAAGACATCAGGAAGTAGACACAGACAACAGAGTAAAGTCTGGGCTATATACTTTTATTAAAATCACAATGAGGTGGGGTTAAGGCTTACCTTGCTAAGGTGGGATGTCCCCACCTAAATACAACTAAAGATGGTATGTGTCAGGAAGTCCAAAGTAAATGTCTGTCTGTGTCCTAAACCTATACTTGCCCTCACATCTATTTGTTTAAACTGTGCAGGGACGTCAGCTTCAAATGAAAAAGTGTTCAAACAAAAGTCAGAACTTCTTCCAGCTCTTGGTCAGCAAGGAGCTCTCCCTTCCCCAGCATTCCCAATAGTTCAATATCAATCAATAGGCGTTCCCTTCCCCAAGCTTTCAGGGTTCTCACAGTTTTTTGCAACAACACAATTCCTTGGGATTCTTCCCAGCTTTCAGGCTCTAGGCTTTCCATCAAAATCAAGAATTTCAACTATTTCAGTTCACAATGCACAGTCTTTTCTGTATTTTATATAAAAGTATATATGTTTTAAGTGGCTTCTCCTGGGTCAGGTGTATCCGATCTACGTGCAGTTGTCGGACCACATGGCCCACCCATTACAGGTCACGCAACCAAAACACCTAATTGGCCTCGTTTCCACAGTTGCACCACCACTGCTTCAGCTCAACAGTGGTACAAGACTTATGTCCTGGCAGTCTTTTCCAACACTTGTCTTGCCACTATTCACTTGTTGAAGTATCTCAAACTTTTCACAGTTTGTCAGAACTTGTACAATTCCTCTTGTCCTTATGGCTTTAGCCAATGCTTGCTTCTTGTTTACTTAAACTCTTCACAGTACATCATATTCATTACAAATGCTTGCTTTCTTCAGTTTATATGATTCACAGTTCCTTTGTATCAGAGACCGTTTTGAACCCACGGGGGGGCCTTAAATCAGTAACACGTCATACAAGGATGGGGATGAAGAATAACTCTTGCACCAAATAAAAGACCCACTCAGGATGTTGCCAAAATATCTCATCCAACTGTTTTATTTTCAATTGTCTAAAATAGGGAGTTACAGCGGATATCAACGGACGTCGCACAGCATATCTCTAAACGCATTTCATAAACAATTACACTTATATATTAAAAGTTTGTCATACGTGACGTCATACTACGTGGTAAACTAAGAAAACCTACGGGGTGTTGTGGGTGGTTGGCTTAAGGGGAACATCTAGTATACCTTCTATAAGGGTTGGGATTTTGATTGGATCTCTACAGCCAGGTGGACAACTTAAGCCCACCCCTACTGCAAGTCATCTTCAACAGTATTAGGTACACAGTACATGATTGGCTCTCAAACTATAAGGTCCTTCGTTATATGGTTTTCTACAATTGGTCGGCACGCTCGTGCCATTCTGGAACATTCGGCTCACTAGCATCACGTAAACTGGTACCCAGGTGTCAGTGGGTGGACTTGACCGTGTCTCCCCACCCAATTAGCCCAAAATCCATCATCACTCATGCCTTCTGCCATTCAGATTGTATTTGAACTTGTCTTTGCAAAGTATAATTGTTTTTGAGAATAAAAGGGAGTATAGGCACGCTCTTATCACAGTTCAGACCTGCACACCCAACTCCTATGTCCATTCTTGACTCACGGGACAGGAGACCATATTTTGGCCTGTTTGCAGCATTTAATTGTCTTGGATTAATAAACTTGGAACTCATGGTGTTCTTTCCTCGCACCTTAACAAGGGCTGATTCAGCTTCTCACATTCACTTTACTTCAAGGATAGATAACCAGGTCTTGGCCACTCCATCCTTTGACACCAGGCCAGACAGCTATTCCATGCCTTTCTTCGAGCTGTTTTCTTGGTGCAACATAGCTTTTCCAATCATTCTTTCTCTGCGGGCCTGAGCTTACTAAATATGTGACATCGAATGTCCAGCTTCTATATAATGGCGGCATTGCCTGCAGTCTATTCACTACGTATATTTAGCTCCTAAAATTACTTAGTCTACTTGTGTTGCGGCATCTGTACAGTTATAAAACGGTTTGCATTTTCTGCTTTTTTTCGAAACTCATTCAAACCTCATACTGCATATGAAAGTTCACTCGATTCTTTATTTCGTCATCAGATTCTATAAGGTCTATGCATTCTCTTTTAAACCACTCTTCTCAGTGCATCCCGCTTGCTTCTTGTGACGTCACCAGCTTCTCTTTCTCTCATCTTCATATTCCTTCGGGGATCTCCTCCAAGAGATCGTCATCTCTACGGGGATACTTCCACCTTCCATTTCTATCCATAGCTCACATGACAGGAGACTGTATTTCAGCCTGTTTTGCAGATTTAATTGTCTTTAATTACATACTTGGCACTCATGGTGTTCTTCCTTTGTACCTTAACACGAGACGATTCAGCGTCTCAACGTGTCTGTTCTTTATAGATAGATGACCAGTTCTTGGCTACTTCATCCTTTTACACCAGGCCAGACAGCATTTCCAGGACTTTCCATGCTTTTAGCTTCATTTTGCTGTGACACAGCTGTCCGATCCTTCCTTCTCCGTGGGTCTGAGCTTACTAAATATGTGACACCGATGTCCAGAATTCTATATAATGCAGTCTACTCACTACGTATAGCTAGCCTTTAAGATCACTTAGTCTACTTGCGTTGCTGCATCTGTACAGTTATAAAAACGGCTTGCATTTTCTGCAGTGCTCTTCACACCTGCAATCTTCATTCCGCACATGAAAGTCTACTTGATTCTTTATTTCATCATCAGATTCCATAAAGTCTATACATCGTTCTCTTCAGCCACTCTTCTCAGTGCGGCACGCACGCTTCCTGTGACATCACCACTTCTCTTTCTCTCATCTTCATAGTCCTTCGGGGATCTCCTCCAGGAGATTGTCATCTCTACGAGCATACGTCATATAGCGTTTTCTCAGTGGATGCCTTTACTCGAAAGCTCTCCGTGGAATAGGCACCATCACTGGTGTTGTGCGTGTCGCGGTCTCTGGCTTCCAGCATACAGGAAGGATGGGGGCGGGACTTCCTGCAGAGGCATTCACCTGCTCCTCTACACTCCACCCTCTGGTTGATTCATCGACCACACCTCCACCAGTCTCCTCATCTTGATTTCTTTTCTTGATGAAATGTTTCTTCTGGGTCCATATCTTTATCACTCCTTTCAGGGGTCCTGCTGATTTTACATGTTCATCAACACTCCAGTTCATGTGACTGCGCTGTCCACTTGGAAAAAAGTAGATCCATCGTCCCACGTACTTCCTGTGATTTCTTGGATGCAGGGACCTTGTTCCCTCAGGAGCGAAGATGCTGACCTCTACATATTTTCTGATTCCTTCATCCATCAACTCCTTGGGTCCAAACCCTGATTCACCATTGATCATGATTTTCATTTCTACTGTCTTTTTTGCTGTCTTCTTACACTGTGTGATTATTCTTACACTGTGTGATTCTGATCACACAGAATCCAAACATCACCATTACTAATATCGCTCCCAGGAACTTGAATTATTCGCCATCCATTGTGGAACCCATGAGAAGATTGATGCAAACCAACTGTCATCTGCAATGTCAACTACTTCATCTTCCATTTTGTTGTGCAGGTTTGTCAGCAATGTTAGGCCTCTGTCAGGGTCCCATTCTAGTCATCATGAGAAATTATGAACATGCAACATGATTCTCCGATTTTGTCGTAAACTCCTCCATCCATTGCTGTGATCATATCAAGGACATATGTTTTGGAGGGTCATAAATCTTATGGCCCTCAACTCTTCTTTAAAAGCATTGAATCTCTTTTATGGTAGTGTTGATCATCTGCAGGAGCTCCGAGCGAGTGATTTGTAACCACATTGCATTTGCCATCATCTGGATCCTTGGCATAAAGATAGTCGTGAATATTGCCAAAGTCTGGCTGCACAACATGTGCTCATATGGAATAGAATCAAAGGCTTCTATCGATTTAGCTGAGAAGTAATTCTCCCTCTTGGTCCGATTGAGAAATTTTAGCGATCTTCTCCTCCTCATATGGGGATCTGCTTTTGTAAATTCTCCAAGGTCACTCTTAGGAATCGCTAATGCTGAAACATGAATAATCACTATAGAGGATATCCCTCCCCAGTCCTTGGGCAGCTTCATGTAGGTTCTAAAACCACAAGCCCAATAGGGGTCTTTTAAGACAAGTGTTTCATCCTTCATGCCTGGTACGTCAAAAATTCAGCCACACTGCTGATTTTCCAACGTTTCTTGCAACATTTTTCTTAAACACAAAGATGCATTTGCTAAAGGTATTCTCCGCAACGGTGCTCCTTTATCGATGACCCATGTCAGCAACTTTGTGATCTTCGACCAGTGATCTACTCATTGTCCTTCTGCATGCACCACAATTGCTTCAGGTTGTCCGGTTAGTGCTGGTGCTTTGCACACAATCAGGCCATCAGCCCATCCTTTTGGAGGCAGCAATGGTCCTTTGATTTGCAGTTGGCCTCTTTCCCAACATCTTGTTTTCCTTCCTTCTGATTCCTGCTCTGCCCATTTCAGACTGTTCATATCTTATTACTAAATTTCTTGTTTCTAGCTTCTCTCTTGTCTTCAACACCTGGACATAATTTAATTATCTTCTTTTTGAGATGTCTCTTTAGTCACCCATACTAAGGATGCTTTTCAACCCTGGAACTGTCCTCTTGTCATGCAGAGTGTGAGATGCGTCAGGCAATGAGCTTTTTGCACTGGTACTTCTGTAGCTATGAACAATTTGGAAGTACCCATGGCATAAGGTATGAGAGTACAAACGTAGCAACTCTCCTTAGACTTTCTCTCTCCCACCTTTTTCATGTGCTGATACCACATGTTATGACCCAAGTGTGCTGCACTGTCTAGATAAGTCTTTATCCCATCATTGTCCTGCTCTGCACCCCACCTGTGTCTTCCTAACAAAATGTTTGCAGACCATGGAAACAATCTTAAAGTAGCTTTGCTCTGGGGAGACAACACAAAGGGTTTTGCCTCATCAGTGGTAGGCAAACCTACAAGAGTTACTGGTGTGGGGAGGATAAAAGGGACTTCTGCCTCCTTTGCATCAAAAGCGTAAAAAAGGTGAATCATGAGAAACAGAAAGACACAAAGCATAACTGTGCATATGATTATCGCAAACCAACATATTAATCCTCACCAATTATGCCATTCTGGAGTCTCTTGAGCTTGCTCATTCTCTGAAATGTACCATTTTCAACATTCCTCATTTTTACTAATTTGAAGGAAGGAAAAACACTTTACTCTGACAACTCTAGTGAATTGGGCAACTGTAGTAACTCCTCTACTATTGTTATAAGCAGTCTTCTGATTACAGAAACATTCTTAGGATCCTGTAAAAAAGTGTGTATGCCCACATCTCTTCTAACAAGGCCAGGATAAGCTTGAAGAATAAACACAAAAACAGCAAGCACAAGGCGATGGACATCACTTTCTGGGAGGACCATAGATTTAGCTAAACAAATGCTCTGTGAAAAACAAATCGGGGCACTGTTCACATTTCCAATTCTTAATCAAATGATGTCTTTCAGGCATAATCATGATACATTAATATTTCTCTAAAGTTCATTTTCAAAGATCCCTGTGGCTCAAGCAAAGAGTTCCACACCTGCTATAATATCTATAAGGAGTGTCCATGGAAATCCACAGTCCAAAAGCAAACTTGCATTTATCAGTCAATAACTTTATCATCCTTATTCTCTGTCCTCGATCGAGTTTGCACATGCTGAAATTCTTCTTCTTGTGTTCCTTTTGAATCAACGATTGGGGGTGTGGCGGTCTCGCCGGTGCATACCTTGACATCATTGAGATTTATCCAAGCCCGTCTGCCTTGAACCTTTACTGCTGAGGGAGTAATATTCTCTACAATTGGGCCGTCAAACCTTGGCTTGTGCCACTTCCTAGTGAAGGTTTTTATTAGCACAGTGTCGCCTGCAAAGAATCTAGGTACTGATAAAATTTCTGAAGATCTGGTTGCTGAATGTTTTTTTTCTGTGTTCTGACTGACCACACTGATGCTTGAGTTGATCTGAAATGAGAGAGATACTAGCCGTCATACATGCATCACTTCTACTCCTTGATGGACGAGTCAAAGGTGTTCTCATTCGCCTTCCTCTCACTAGCTTGTCGGGTGTGAGGTGGTGGTCCAAATCGGGATGATTCCTTAGGGCCTATAAAGTTAAGGGCATGCAATATAGCCATCACTTTTTCAGTGTTAACTTAAGTTTGGCAATCCTTTGTTTAAGGAGGTTGTTGAGTCTCTCACAAAATTCTGTTCGCTAGCGGGTGATAATCAGAAGAAAACCTGTGCTCAATGCTCAACAATAATCCTATCTGTTCAAATACTTAATTAATAAAATTTGGCCCATTACTGGATCTCATCACCGCACACACTCCCCATCTTGGAAAGACTTCACATACTAAACACTTTGCTGTGCAAGTGGCATCAGGGTGTGTACACAACCTGCTTCTAGCCACCTGGAGAAGGGACACATCACCCCTATCAAATAACTGTATCCATTACATACTTTTAGCATGTCAACATAGTCAATATGTAAATGCTGAAAAGGACAATTTGGTCGAGGAATTACTCCTCTAATCGTTCACAGTGTATGTCCAGCGGTAAACGTTTGACATACGCAATGCAGTTTACTACATAAAATGCAATGTGTTCAAACAAATTTTGAATAAACCAGTCTTCCGCAATTGTTGCAGCAAGACTTTCCCTAGTTATATGCACAGGGTACCTTTACAATGCTACTGGCATCATTGGCTTTCCAGTGCTGTCCTGTTGCCATAATGCTTCTGTGGGGGATAAAGAACACCCCCTTTGTTTCCATAATTCCTGCTCTTCCAGCAGAGTGTTTCCTTGAATCTCCATGAATTGGGTTTTTGGCAACTGATTAAACCCTTCTCGCCTTAGCATAGTCATAGTCACTCATTTTCTTATACTAGGAGTTTCAAAACCTGATACATCTGAAGAACTTGCACCCCTTTTGGCTTCTTCATCTGCGGCTTAATTCCTGCAACAGATAAAGTCTGTTTCCTCAGTGTGCGCTGCACACTTAACTATTGCCATGACTGCTGGGAGCTGTAGTGCCTTAATAAGCCTGTCCAATAAGGATGTATGCTACACTGGAGTGCCGTCCACTCAGAGGTAGCCCCTCTGTTTCCAACGTGCTAGCCCTGCGTGCACAGTTGACGTCACATAGGCGGAGTCACTGTACACCATCACTTCCTGGCCTTGGGGTTTCTCGAGCATGACAATCAGCACCACTAATTCTGCTGCTTGTACTGAAAAATGAGATTGTAGCCTTATGCTCACTACAACATCAAGCTCCCCGTTTTCTCTATGCTTGACCACAGCTACGCCAGAATGCCTTTCTCCACTCATTTGATCAATTTTCAAAGAACCATCAATAAAGAGAATGTCCTCTCCTAACAGAGCATTTTCTTTTACGCACAATATATCATCATACATTTCTTCATAGTTTGCACAATCATGCATATGCTTGCCCTCTGCCTCTGGCTCTGCTACGGATGTAGCGGCTCAGTTGAATTTCCAGAATACCCAAAGAGGATCCATGTGTTCCAGGACTAGTTCATCAAACTATTCAAGCAACAGTTCAGATGATGATGGATGAGCTGGAAAATTTGGGCCACCTCGTCAGTGCACTTTAATGGACCACCACAAATAGGTGCCTCCCTGGGCTCAACCCCTCCTTCTTTTGGACAACTAGGGAATGGTAGAGGGAGATCACAGTGGCAGAACCAATTACCACAGGTGACACGTAGCAGAGGACTGGGATTACTCCAACCGATCCCTCTTTAATAGTGAATTTGTTAATACATACTCTCACGACTGCAGAGAAGGAGATCTTGCAGAAAGGCCTTTCATTTGCTCCCATGGCCCGATACGATCCATTCCAGACCAGGATTGAGCTGACACAGTTAGTGCAGAAAATCAGGCTTAAACAATTCTTTAGTGACAGCAACTAGAACAATAAGATACAAATGGCCTGCGACCAGCATCCCAGTTCTTTCCACGTTCATGCACCAACTCTTCAGAGTCCATCACCTTTGAGCAAGCGCTTTTGAAGAAAATTACTGAGATCGAAGAACAGATTCCGTTTGTACATAATAATTGCATCAAAGAACAACTAACGGTCCTTTCAGATTTGGCTAATAATAACACCATTACAATAAAAGCAGCAGACAAGGGTGGTGCCACCGCACTGATGAACACTGATGATTACAACAAGATGGCACATTTGTTGCTACAGGACCAAACAAGCTATTGTAGACTACAAACGGACCTGACTAGCCATCTGAAGACATTGATAGGGCCCCTAATTGAAGATGCAGAAGCGGAGGGTTATGTAAGTTCCAGAGAAGCATCCTTCCTTACTCCACCGCATCCTCACCTTCTGTCCTTTTATGCCTGCCCCAAGATACATAAAGAACTTAATCCACCACTGGGGCGCCCTATTGTTTCAGGTGTAACTTCTACACTGGAAACACTGTCACAGTTCGTAGACTTCTTCATAAAGGATGAAATTCCCAAAATGAAATCATACATTAAGGATTCAACTGTGATGCTTAACCTGCTGAACACACTGGAGTAGGACAAGGACAGACAATGGCTATTGACAATGGATATTGAGCCCTTGTCCACCAAGATCCCACAACAAGAAACCCTCTACACAATACAGAATGTGTTAGAATCAGGCATAGAATTGTTCAATGTGCCTGCACAGTTCATAACGCAGTTGGCTAAGATTGCCTTGACCAAAACCTTTTTTTCTGTAAATGTTAATGTTAATGTTAAAGGATATTTGTACCAAGCACTATCGGAAAGGTAGGGGGGTTGAGTTAGTGGGAATAAGCTGGAAAAGTGCAAGAGAGCAGTGATGTGCTGTTGGGGGCCACAACCCGGTTAACTCTGTTGGCTGGGCTTGCAGTGTTTTTCGGTCGGTAGTCTTCGTGTGCTGTTGTGCGAGTCTATGGCCCTCATTCCGAGTTTGGTGGTAGTCATGGCGCTATTTGCGCCATGACTGACACCAATAATGGTACCGTGTCTGGATTGGTGCAATGGGGACTTACCGGTCTAGTCCGACCTTGGTGGGACCGGTAAGTCCCCATTCACCAAACCATTCTCCATGTGCGCTCAATGGGACTGGGGAGGGTGCAAATAACAGGCATGCGAATGTCAAGCCTGTTATTTGCGCCAAGGTCCCTTAACGGGTCCCGTCCATAACGGCAGGTCAGACCAAGCGTTAAAGGAGGGACCCGCTAAGGGACCTTGTAGAAGGGCGGTAAGGGATTACCGGCACCTGTCTCCTTACCGGTGCCCGGTATCCCTTACCACCAACCTCGGAATGAGGGCCTATGTGTGGTTTGTTTTGTTGTTGCAGTGTACTGAAGTTTGTGCAGATGGTTGTGTTACAGGCTTGTGGTTGTGTTTGGTTAAAGTTTGAGAGGTGTATGCAGAGTGGTGAAATTGTTAGTGGATTGGTTAATTGGCATTGCTGTCTGGAAGCAAGGTGCTAAACTTTCATATTCTCTCCAGGTTGGGCACGCAAGCATCTCTACATCTCAATCCAGATCTGGGACCGGCCGACACTCACAGTCCCTTCTACACATTGCACCTACTCACATTCATATCCTGTCCAATTTCAGCCCCGGCCACCTCGGTCCAACATGTCTGTATGTGGGGCAGGCAGGCATTTGTGAGTCCCTCCAAATTGGCCTGGATAGCATGCCCAATCCAGTCGGTACGCGGCATTGGTTAGCCGACGCTACATCATCCATGTGTGGCATAGGCCGGCATTCATCGTCTTATACAGCTGCTTCTTAAGGCTACCACTCACAGCCCTTTCGAAGCATGGCACATGCCAATGCTTGCATTTATGTCCAGGCGCGGCGCATGTCATCATTCACAACCACATCTGGCTCGGCCCATGCCGATGTGCAGAGCTTAGTTCAAGTGTGGCAACTGCTAACATTCACACAACTCTATTCAAATATGATACCTGGTAGCGATTATGGAACAGGTGAGGTTGTTGGCTGGAGTTGGCTAGGGCTGCTGATTCGGTCCTCACAGGGTATCGTTTGTGTCCTATTCGGCCTAGCATCATCTTTCTAGTTATAGTAGGAGTTTCCCTTAGTCGGTTCTGGATGTTTGTCAGTGTCATCCAAGATTCTGTTGTCCTGTTATTTGTGTTTCCTGTTTGAGTGTTTAGTTTTTTCAATTTGAATCTGTGATGTTGAAGAGCCGGGTGTATTTTTCTGAATTGTTGGTGGTCTTTGGTGTTTCTTATGTGTTTCGGTATGTTGTTCCAGGTTTTTGCAGCTAGGTGGGAGAAGGAGGAGCCCCCTAGTTTTTTCTTAAGGTGTGGTTTTTGTTCTAGGCAGATTTTGTTGCTTGATCTGAGGAGTCTCGTTGGCTTGTAGACTGCTATTTTCTTTTGTAGGAAATCAGCTCCCTGTATGCTGATTGCCCTGTGTGTTATGCACATTGTTTTGAAGGTGATGTAATGTTTGACTGAGAGCCAATGCACTGTTTGTAGTGCTGGAGTGATGTGGTCTCTTCTGGATAGTTTGAGGAGGAATATGGATGCTGTATTTTGGATGCATTGTAATTTCTTCAGATGGTATTCTGGCATCCCGAGATAGAGGCTGTTTGCGTAGTCGATTCTTGACATGATGAGGGCAACGATTGTGAGTGTTTTGTGGGTGAAAGAGAGGAAAGGTAAGATTCTTCTTGTTGTGTGAAGGAAGAAGAAGCATTTCTTGATTATTGCATTTATTTGTGGTTCTAAGGTTAGGGTGTTGTCCATCAGGACTCCCAGATTTTTTACTACCTTAGATGGTGTTGGTCATGCAATGTAGCTGTTGTTTTCTTGGTTTTTCGATATAATCATGATTTTTGTCTTTCCTGGGTTGATGTTCAAGTTGTTGACTTTATCCAGTTGAAGACTTCTTTTAGACACTTGATTAGGGTTGAGTGATCGGATTGAGTGTCTTAGATTTTGTAGAGGAAACCTAATGAAACCTTCTACCAGCAGATCTCAGGAACAGCCATGGGGGCTACATTTGCTCCCAGCCTAGCATACCTATATGTAGATCAATTTGAAAAAAGCCACAGATACCCCGCCATTAACCCTTTTAAAGATCATATAATGGTTTGGCGCAGGTATATAGATAATATCTTTATGATCTTTGAAGGCTCCACGGAAAAACTACATGAATTCCATATTTGGCTTAATGCCCGTAATCCACATCTGAGATTCAGTCTCGATCAATAAAAGGAGGAGATATACTTCTTTGACCTACACATCACTGTGAATGAGGGACGCATGTTATCCAGAGTGTATAAGAAAAGCACAGATCACAATTCTTTATCTACTCTAGCTACCATCCACAACTGCTACAAGACAACCTTCCATTTGGGCAATTCTTGTGGTATTAGTGTACCTGCATGCAGATCACTGACTATGTCACACAGGCCGGGATACTAAAAAATCAATTGGTTAGCTGAGGCTACCTGAAAAAGAATTGTGAACACCACATGAGTAAGAAATATCCCTAGAGAAATCACACTACAAAAACATCCAAAAACCCCTATGAGGGAAAACATAACGGCTGTCTTCATACACTCACCCTTATTGAATAAATTGAAGAAGCAGATGAAATAATTATGGCCTATCTTAAACACTGGCAAACCTCGCGAAAGTGAGAAGTCTTTGCAGGCTCATCATGATTAATCCCCGCCGCTGCCGTGCGAGGGCCACTGCTTTACTTTCACTTTAGGTTGTTGACATGCTGCCATGGTGACAGCCCTGCCTTCCGTGTTTCCATGGAGGTGGGACCCAAGGCATACGTGTCACAGCACAGCGCCTTTAGATCACCATGGCAACATATAAAACCTCTCGCTGACATTCGCGCTCGCGCGAATACGCCAGCGTTTACACACGGCGTTCTCTGTATAGCAAGGTAAGAACTCTCCTTGTAGTCCCCCTGATACTGGTATAACTTTTGATAGCCACTGATTAGTTTTCTTTGTGGCATTAACAGGAGCACGTACTCCAGCTAAATCGCTCTCTACGCGAGTTGAGGAATTATTAGAATCATAAGGTACTTTCAATCTTTACGATCTTTTTTACACAAATGGAGTTAAAGTTGCTGACATCTTGTTTCTTTTTCTCAAACATGTTGGGACATTTTGGTGCACTTTGAACCGGTGTGTGCATTTTTTTATATTGCATTTTTCTAAATCATATTGTGGTTATTTACTTGATGTTAAAATAGCAGAATTGTTGGGCTTATTAGAACAACATATTATGTACCGCCCTGATGAAGGTTCTTTAACCGAAATGCATTGGCAATTATACATGAAACCCTAGCCACTTTTGGCCTGACCTCATTGAATATGAAACATGAATATTCGATAAAAGAAATATAACTAGATGTGAATAAACATTTCCTTGAAGAAAACCATAATTTTGTCCCGAAGATACATTGGAATAATTTTGTTGTATGTCAAAAAATGTGAGTACCCGATAGTGCAGCCCTGCTCAGGGCCAACTGAGAGCACCAGTTTTAATAGAGTGGATCAACTCAATTCCTCTTCCTGATGTACAACTCTATTGGCTTGATAAATGTATGCTATAGTAATAAATTATGGACAACATCTCACGGTTATAAGTACCTCGGGATCAGGGTGCTGTAAACGCCACAAGAGGGAGATCCCTTCACAAAAAACAAGCACCCCCTTTCTTTCCTTCACCTTGCCTGCTATATATAGATGACATACTTAGTGTCTGTTGGATATTACACAGTCATTGTTTGGATAAAATGACCACAGTTGCACCTTTGAAAATGTGTTCCAGTACATATATACCGTGGTAGGGGTTGGTATATTGCTTTCCCCTTGCTCCCTATAGGGGATAGAGGTATTTGTCGAATCCGGAGTTGCGGATTCCCTATGGAAATATGCTGATATGTGAACAACTAGGTCCTGAAGAAGACGACAGCAATATCATCAAAACCGGTCAACCCATTCAAATTCTGGTGATATCCTTGACGTTGTGTTAGGATACACTTGTCATAGCTTGCTTACACCTGTTTCAGTAAACACGTTCTTGTGAGCATAATTTTTGTTTTGGTTCCCACCAAAGGGATACCTTGTTTTTTAACATCCAGGAGTGAACTATAGATGCTCCTCGAGCTTGCTACCTAGATGGTTAATAAAGATGCAAATTCCCCTAGGAAGCACGCATCCTGAGAACTCACATCAGATAGGTTTAATCAAGTATACCTGTCTGAGATCACCCCTTTTGGATTTTTAATTTCTGTAGAAACGCATTTAGTGTGTCATTGAAGATTAGGGACAGTCTTCTCCCGCTATCCCTTTCAGATAGGCTGCGCACCACATTTTACCTAGGCGTGCTTCCTCTTTACGGGACGGCTTCAGTGGTCTTGATGTATTGGTTTGCAAGATAATAATTACGCTTGCTTAAGATAACGCTCTACGGTCTGTTTTTTGATGTTTTCAAAAGTTACGGGATATAACGGCAGGAATGCATTTGTTTTCCCATTGAGACTCTTAATTGTCTACCCTGTGTTTTGTGCATCAGCTACAAATGTGGCAGGGTTCACTATTTTACATCTGACAATTTGAATCGCTGGGTTTGAGATTATCACTTCAGAAACAGAAGCTCTCTGGGATGTCAATCTACCCTTGGGTTTCTCTAAAATGTCAAACAACGCGTGTTCCACAAAAAGCATCATTGAACAACCCATTACAATACTTGCAGACTTCTCAATTGCGAATGTGGTGGGTGCCAATGACTGTTCGCAAGGAAAATGCCCTTTGATAACCGGATCTAAAATCCCACTGTAATAAGCCAGAGGTTTGTACCCTAATGTAGTCCTCTGTTTGAGCACTGCTGTCATGACTGTCCCATTCATGTGTGAAAATAAGAAACACTCCTCAGCATAATTGGGGATTCATAAAATAGGAGCTCTGCAAATTGCTTTCTTCAGCTCTTCAAATTCTTCCTCCATCTCCTCAGTCCATTCTAATTTTTCCTTGTTCAGCTGTGCTTTCTTTAAAGCCTGTAAAAGGGGTTTTGTGCACAAACTATAATCAAACACCCAGGCTCTTACATAATTACATAGCCCCAAAAAACTGTTGCATTTGTTTTACTGTGTGTGGCTTTACTGTTTTCATAATTACCCCAGCACTCTCAGCCGTTACTTTCTTCCCTCATGCGAAATCAACTGGCCTCTTCTTGACAGTACTGTAAATTCTCTTTGTCCACCCTATATCCTTTGTCTTCTAGGATAGTCATCAACTGAATCGAGTCTTGCCTGCACTAATCTTCTGTAGTACTACAAATTAAAAGGTCATCTACGTACTGTATCACAGTGCTCTTCAATATCAATATTGCCTAGATCCATCTGTAGGACCCTATTAAAGATTGATGGATACACATAGTACCCTTGAGGCAGCCTAGTATGTTTCAGGTGGGTTTGGCGAAACGTCAATTAAGTCAAGTCTTGTGAGTCTTTAGGCAACGGGATTGAAATGCATTTTCAAATTGATCACCATGAAATATCAAGCTTTTACTGGGATACTGCATAGTATTGTCCCTGGATTAGGAACTAAAGGAAACTAAGCATCTACAATCTGGTTAATCGGTCTCATGTCCTGTATGAATCTCTATGACCCTCCCTTTGATTTTTTCACAGGATACACCACGGTATTACACAATGATTCTAATTGTACAAAATACCTTGTTTCCATCAGCCCTGAAATAGTCTTGAAAATACCCTCACCAGCCTCTCGAGACATTGGGTGCTGTTTTGCTTGATGTACAATTGCTCCTGGTTTCAACTTTATTTTCACTTCCCCTATCCCCTTCAATATGCCTATGTCATAAGGGCCAGTAGTCCATAAAGCACTTGGCACTTTCTCCAAGTCTTCATCAAAAATGCTGTGGACACTGCTCCATTATCGCCATTCGCTGGGGGATCTACCTTTTCTCTATTCTGATCCAATATGTAATGCCCATAGAGAACACCACTTCATCGTCTGATGGATCATCCTTAAACACGTCATCATCAGTGACGTCAGTCAGTCTGCACCCTTCTCCAATAGCTATCACTCTCCTCTATGGCCTACCCTCGTCATCTGTTCCTTAAAGCATCGCCATCTTAAAGCATTGCCATTTCCCCTCGTACTATGGCTGCATCTAAGTCTAGAGGGATAGTCTGTCCCCCTTCTTCGTCCATGGGTTTCTGTGGTCTAAACAAAAATTCATCAGATATCCTCAAAGTGCTTCCCACTAAGTCATTTAGCCATGTCAACAGAATGCTCAGCTCATAAAGAAAGACCTCTGGTTCCATTGGAACGCTTTGCAGAGCCACTTGCCCAGTGAAAGCCAATATAAATGTGCCCATATTCATAAAATGTATTCCAGGAGTGTAACACACTATCCCTTTATCAGTAAAAGAAATCGCCATGTCGAGTTTTGTCATCAAATCTCTTCCCAAAATGTTAACAGGTGTCTGCCGTGAAAGCAATAATGGAACAGACATGTCACACTCTCCTCCTATAGGGACTGGTAATTCATCAGTAAAAGGAACTTGACTCGTAGCTCCGGAGAACCCTTGAGCATTCATGGCAGTTCCTGACATTGGATATTTTCCCTCTTGTATACATGAAAGAGTAGCCCCAGTGTCTACTAGGAAAGAAAAAGATTTGCCTCCTATCATCACATCAATCCTTGGTTCCTCTTGGGGGTCTGGTGTCAATGATTGTACTGAACACATCAAGTCGCTCTGTGAGCTGTCCTATTGTGGATAGATATATACCCCTGTACCTGTAAAGGCATTCCTTCCCACACCAGTGACACCCCCTATACTAGGTGTCAATAATTGTCCTGTGTTTGCATTCTGCTGTATCTGCATAGGTACGTGCTGTGACTGCCCTTGCAGTGGATTAATTTGTGCTTGCTGTAGTTGGTGTGCCTGTTGCATTTGCAGTGTCTTTGTCTGTGTCTGATACACTGTCTGATCTTGGGCAAACCCTTCCCTGGCTTGTAAGCTATATGCTGGAGGATAAGATGCCCCCCTCTTGGGAATTGGCTATTCTGTACATACCCATGGCTCACGAATACGTGTGCAATGTTCTCTGTCATCCCACAAGTCCAACATACAGGAGAAGCCCCTCTAATTAGTTCCCCTTGGTTGAACGGTCCTTGCGCATTCTGATTGTCATTCTGTGCGTTCTGGAACCCACCTTGATTACTTTTGAATCCACCCCTACCTTTGTATCCCATACCTCTGCCTTGTGGTACAAACTCATTCCCTCCTTGGTCCATTGGGTGCTGAATATTCACCTGTGATGTACCCACTGCTTGCTGTATTCCTAACCCTTCTCCGCTTGTCAATACCGCCCCTTTTATGGCATACTTTGACAATTTCTTTTGAACTTATTTAGCTTCCTCAAGTTTCCTAGCCTCATCTCTCTTCTTATTTTTCTCCTGTAACAACTGACATTGATGCACTATTGCCAACTGTGTTTCTGCCCATGGCTTTGCTTCCATTCCCACTTGCCTTTTCATTTGCATCTGTACTTTCTCAGGAAACCCTTGACATAAAATGTGGTAAAATAATGCCACAGTTTTTTCCCACAGCTCGTGAGTTTCAAAGATCCACCGTTCTTGAATGTCCTCAATGTAAGCAAGAAGATCCTCATCTTCTTTCATCTTATGTGTCATGATTGCACCCATGTCTGATGTGTAAGGATACTGTTCCCTAAGAGCCCTCCAGACATCTGCTCTGCAATTATTAAATGGCCCTCCATTGTGTGCTGAGTTGTGTGCTGTCATGCTCGCATAGCCTGCTCTCTTCCATATGTCATCAGCTCTTTCCCCAAGAATGGCTGCTAGGAGACCTTTAATGTCCCTTATTGCCGAGGTATTTCCTCCTGTCATTCTTTCCAATTCATAGATCCATTTTCCTGCATCCGCTGTTAAACTCAGAAGTTTGCATCTTAAGTTATCCTTATTCATGTGTAGCCATGGAATATACTGTGGTCTTGCTCCCCCTTTTTCCAATAAGGGAAACTGTGTAAACCCCAACCCGCAATGGGCTCCCATCGTCTGCCTATCCATAGTACGGACAATGGTTCCTGATCGCCTCCTTCCTGGCAATGATCTTAACCTGCTCACATATGGCTGCGACTCTCCCTTCTCGCTATATGATCGTCCTCCGGGATGCTCTGGATATGCTATCGGATCTGGCATCCTATCCTTAGGTTGCTCGAGATCAGACCATCTCACTTCCTTGTCTGCCTGCAGGTTCCCTTGCCGGCTCATGCACCTCCTCCCTCTTATAAATGGAAGAATTATCTTTCCTCATCTGAGATATCCAGTCCCCAACTAGTGTGACTCTCGTCCCCTTCACCCTTATCTAAGGTCAGTCTACTTAAGGATAAGGCTTTATGCTTGAGACTGAATGGATTTTCCTCTTTGCTTCATGATCGGAAGACTAGGGTTTGATTTCCTTTCCCTCGACTTCCCAATTTGCCACCTTCCTTTAATTCTTGATAGGCCTTATTGATTCTATCTCTGATGCTTCCTATATCAAAATTCTCTTTGTCTAATTCTACTCCAGATAAGTTTATCGTTGCTCCCTTTACCGGCAGGAACTCTTCTATTCTGCCCCACTCTATTGTTGCACTGGGTTCCATTGGCTCTTTCTGAATGCGATCTTTCATGCTAATTCTTCATCTAATTCTCTTCGGTTATTCACTTCCTATCTAACTCTCTCCTCTTCCTGTGTTATCTCTTCTCTTCTTACTCCTGCTCTCCTTTCTTCCTCTTCCTTTCATCTTTGCATTATTTTATCCCTTAATTTCGGTGCTTCCTCCTCTTCTCTTTTCCTTTCTTGCATATCCCGTTCTACTATTGCTCTCTGTCTGTTGTCATACTTTTTTTGCTCCTCTTCCCTTTCTTCTTTATTTTGTTGTTCCTTCTGATACATCTGTTCTCCCCACATTCTGCTCTTTCTTTTGTGCTCATCTTCCTTCAGTCTCTTCTCTCGTTCCCTGTCTTTTCTATCTTGTTCATCCTGATCGTCTTTTTGCCTTACTTCCTCGATGCTTTTCCCATCTAGCTTGAGCAATTTCTGTCCTCCCATCCATTTGTTCTGTACGAGCGTTACCTCGTCAGCTTTAGCCTTCTCTCCCTTCCATCTCTTAATCTCTCGTTCTATCTATGTCAATATATTTGATCGCTTGCTTTTCTCTTCCCTGTTTTGCAAGATCTTAAAGATCTCCTCTTTTCTCTTAGTCTCCTCTGGACTATCATCACTGCTATAAGCAGGCGGTTCATAAATCGGATTACTATACCCCATCGCCACTTTCAATTCCTTAATGCATACAATCCTATGTCTTTCATACTATCGCCATTTACTTCCGGTGAGGTAAGGGGAGCAGAAGGCTCGACACTTTCCTCCCTACACTGGTTAAGCATCCACTCTTTAGGTGGCAGATCTTCCCTCTCTTTCTGGTGCATCTTCCAAAGCTCTAAAATAGCTGACCTCTTCCCCAGTTTCTTTCCCGTGTACGCAGCGTGCAAGTGTGTGGTCATGTGTTGCAATACCGTTTTACACAATGATCCACCTTATGGCCATGGCATGAACATCTTGTCTGCCGTGCCTTTCACCCATTCTGCTCTGTACTGTTTGAGCTTGGGCATGTGCTTTGGCATTGTCTTACATAAATGCATCAGGGAAGTGATGTCTCCCATAGTGACAAGTCTTGATTGACTTTCAATACTTAATGCTGTTTACAAAAATACTGTTGTGGTTGAAAAGGAGCAGAAGCCCTTTAAGATGGATGAGCCAAAGTACAAAGGGGAAGGCGGGAGGACGGAGGAAAAAGAGGGGGATATGGAAGGGACACTTATGAAAGGGAAATAAATGAGTGAAGACCTGAGCCCCACAGTGTCCCGTATCATCTGTATGTACCTGTGTGTGGCCAGGCCCCACCAACTGGCAATGAGGTGACGCAACCCATACGAAGAGGGAAACCAAACGGACCAGAAGGGAGACGGCTACTTGACAGTGTGTGCAACTCAGGAGGAAAGCAGAGGCCGGAGGAGGCGGCCGGACCACAGAGGAGACGGCAGCAGGAGGCCTTGCACCAGCCAGTGTGCATTGAGGGATGCACCGGCCCCCACAAGAAGGACCAACGTTGGACGAAAGGAGGTCATACCAAGGAGGGCACAGCAAAGGAGACTGGTATATTGCCCGGTGCACGACGAAGGACGCATCGAAGATGGGAGCCCAGCGCTGCAGCACGACCGCAGGACCAGGCAGCCAATGCCACTGTGGTAAGGAGCCCAGCCCAGGGGTTGCCAGGAGGTGGTGCAGGTAGGCCAGAAACACCAGACACGTGCCCACTTAAAACAAGGCAATGCATTATAAATAACATGCGGCCTTGCTCCCATCCACGACACCCACTAGAAAATGAGGACGGAAAGGAACGCAGGGGCAAAAGGGAATGCCCAATAATACGCTGCATCATGGAGGCCGCGTAGCAACAGTCACATGTGGCCTCCATAAAAAAAGGAGGGTGAGGAGGAAAACAGAGTAAAGGTGGCAGGAAACCTGCCCAACGTGGCGAAAGCTAATGGACACTGCATAATCCCACTCATAGTGAAAGCCAAGAGAAAGAGCCCACGAGTAAAGATAACTGAAAGGGAAGGAAGACATCAGGAGGCCATGCGGAGGGCAGACACCTCAGCTACACCCACCCTCATATGACAAGGAAAACACACCCTCCCAGCACAATGTCGGAAGGAGCACCAGCCTCACATCCAGAGCCACATTTCTATAGCGCCCCAACCTATCCACGCTGCAACCACACCAGGACCAAAGTCAGAGGTGGGAGGAATGGATGGTCGGAGTTTGAGGACTTTATGAGAGCCATTGGTGACTAGGAAGCACCCAACAAAATAGAGATTTTTACAAGTATTGCAGGGAAAGAGATCAAGGGGATCATAAAAATCATCCCACCCCAAGACAAAACAACATACCAAAGCCTCACCACTGCAGTTAACAGAAAGTTGGTTCTCCTCCTGTAGAGGAGGAGCCAAGTACCTCTACCGGAAGTTCTGCCCCTATTTTGCCTATATGTTGGCAGTCAGAGATTGCGACATGTGCAAAACCAGTAAGAATGCCAACACCGCGAAAAGTCCTTGAAACAAGGTATCCATTGAGAAAACCCTATATGTATCCATGAAGAAAAGAAGTTCCGGAAGAAGTGTAAAAATGAATGAATGAAAGAACTGGTGATGTCACATGAAGTAGAGGTGACGTACACAGAAGAGATATAAAATTAAGTAAAGATATAGGGCCTCATTACGAGTCCGGCTGTAGCCGTGCTGGAAAAACCGGCAGGCTGACGCCTGACCCGTAATACCATTCCACCTCCGTGATTGCCGGAATCACCAGGGCATTACAACCCCGGTGACCCGTTAATTCTGGAGGCTGAATTCTGTAAATCTCCATTCCCATGGAGTCCCATGGGTATGGGGACCATGGAAATACTGGTTCCTTCTATGGCAGAGCGAGTGTTTCCATGTTCGCCTGCAGGCGGGTGGTGTTAATCCAGCCAGGTCAGACTGGAAGTGATACCTCCCGCCTACAGGACTCTGAATCAGCCAGTCTGGAAACAACAGTGGTGGTGGTTTTACCGCCACCGTTCTTTCAGGACCGGCAGGGTCATAATGAGGCCCATAGACCCTATAGAACCTGATGGTGAAGTAATGAAGTATGTAACATTTCGCCTTTGAAATGAAGATTGCATGTGTGGAGAGGCCTTGGTAGACCTATCGTATCTGGGACCAACTCTTTGTTGGAACCATTGGCGAAGTTCGCCGACTAATTTCTCAAGGTATATGTGAGAGAAATGACCTTGTATATACAAGACTCGATGAGTGTCATCAATCTTATTGAACATTTTCCATTTGATGGCAGAGAGGATATACTGGTCACTTTAGATATCGTATCTCTGTATACGAAGATCCCCCAGACGGCCACACTGGACATGATTGAGGAATTACTCTTTGCCAAAGGAACACCAGGCATGACGCCACATTTTTTCATACTGTGGTATACAATGTTGCCTTTAACAGAAATTTATTTCAAATTCATGAGTTTTACCAGCAAATCCATGCGACGGCCATGGGGTCAGCATTGGCCTCTACTTTGGCCAAACTTTATGTTGATTGTGTTGAGCAAACAAGCATTTTTAGTGACACCAATGTATTCCAAATCCATCCAACACTGTGGATGAGATACATCGATGACGTGCTAATGATTTGGCAAGGAGATGAAGTACAATTGATCGCATTCTTTGACTGGCTGAACGGGATGAATCCTTTTTTGAAGTGTACCATTAATCATAGTAGGCAAAAGATTGACTTCTTAGATTTGACTATTGTGGTGAATTCCAACACCCACGTTTTGGAAATTAAACCCTTCCATAAACCAATGGACCGTAACTCACTGTTGAGATATGACAGCTTCCATCCTAAAACGCTTCGAGATAACTTGCTGTTCATGCTGTTTCTCAGGCTTAAGCATAATAGCACTAATAGAACTGTATTCCAAGAAGAAGCTGACATACTGGGTAAGAGTCTGATCCTAAGAGGATATCCTAAGAAAAGTGTGAAGCGATCTTTAAAAAGAGCCAGTAACAATCACTGTGATGCTTTGTTGGAGTACAAGAAAACACCCCTTCCACAAAATCCTGATGGATTGGTATTCTTGAGCACGTTCAATCCGCTTTCTAACAAGATTGTTAGGATTATCAAGAAGAATTGGCACATTTTTCTCAAAGGGAAAACTCCCATTCCAATCCTGAGATGCACGTTCAGACGGGGGTGCAACTTAACAGAAATGGTAACTATGAACAAATTTAGTGTAGTGCCCAGACCACAACAAAACATCACTGAACAATGGGGTCTGGGGAAGCCAGGTGGTCATGTCCCTTGTGGCATGTGCAAGTGCTGTGCGCTTACAAAAAGAAGCACAAGTGTAGACATTGGCCTAGGCAGACCGTGGCAATAGAAGGAGTTTATTAATTGCAATACGAGTGGCGTTGTGTATGCCATTTGGTGTCCATGCCCTAAATTGTATATTGGGAAAACAGAACGAAAAATTAAAGTTTGAATTAGTGAACACAAGAGCTATATCAGGAATACGATTTTACCAGCTCCTCTGGTGGGACACTTTATAGCCAGTAACCATGGATGTGATGAACTACAGTGGTCAATTTTATTGAAAGTGCACACTTCTTGTAACACTAACACAGACAAAAAAGCTCTATTGAAAGAAGAGATGAGGTTAATATTCCTTACCAACAGCCACCAGACTGGCTTAAATGAATAGTTAGAATAGGTTACGTAAATACAGTGTATTAGATTCATTGCAATCCATTCAATGAACTGAGCTTTTCCTTTCCTTTTTCTCATTCTTTTTTGCTGTCCATGTTTCTGATTCATTTTTTTCGACGCTTTGAAAGTCTGGAACTTAGATATGTTGTCACTTAATATAGAGATCAAGTGTGCCATTTGTTCGAACCCACTTCTGCTTGGTGACGTTGATAGGCTCATAGTTGGTTGTTTTCTCCCTCCAGTTATATAATAGACAAGACATTCAAATATGGCTGCCTTTGAACTAACATGATTCAGTTTGCCTACTTAATTGAGTCGGTGGACTATATATAAGGTTTGCCTGCTGTCCGTTTTCTTATCACCCTGACCGAAGAGGAATTCCTAGAACGGTCAGCACTTTTTAATATTTCCGGTAAGCCGTCAACCACTGGCGAGTGAAGAACAGGTTCTTTGTATGTTATGAGCGGGGTATTGTAGGTGACTCTGTATCCTTACTGTTCTAGAGGCGAGTTGGTAGAGCCGATATTTAACACACAACCATTGCAATTGTATGGAGGGTGGCCGCATTGTTATGGGAAACGGTTGACATCTGTCCATTTTAGTTGAAACGAGTTGTGACTCACGTTTCCACAGCACACGCTGTCTTCTGAGACCTGTTCGGAATAGTAGTTTCTTGTAGTTCTGCCTATTGAGTAGATAGTTTATGCACATTTCATAAGGTTTTTAATGTGCTTTTATCCATATTAGCGAAGGGATTACACCATTTTAAAGCATGCGTACGAGGAAGATAGCAAGTCACCACAATGACGTGGACTAGTGATATTCTATAAGATGGGTAGAGCTGTGAACTTGGTTATCAGTAAGTGTTCGAGATATTTTTCAGAATACGGCCATTGTTTACCATTACCGTTATAATAATGGTGCTGATACACAATGATTTCTCGCACTACTACAGTTCGCATGAGACACTCACCTACTTCCGTAGTTGACCACATAATGCTGACCGGCGCCTTCGAGTGACGTTCTCGATATCAACTCCAGCTGGTAACTGGGAGATGGGTGGTTGCAGTCTCAACCATTGAAGTCTAAGTACTTGCCTTCGACACACCCTTTGTGTGGTCCTTACACATATTGACTTCAGTATGGTGGCGATATCTGAACACCCTGACGGATTCGGCCTGAGTGATCACTGCAAGATGAATTCCATTTCATTAAAACATTTTCTAAAATCTATTTTTTTGAATTCTTCTGTCTTTGGAGCAGAGCACTAAATATTTGTGAGAGGCTTTGTCCTGTGTTCTCTTGTCTTTTGCCAGTTTCACTCATCTTTTATCTGTTTTCCCTTTTTAGTTTCTCACTAAGTTTTTTGCTCTTTTACCAACTTGTCCGGACACTTTTGATCATTTTGGTTGTTTGTGCTGTTCTATATCTCAGTTTCCTTATTTTGAGATAGTCCACTTCACATTATGTAGTTTTGTGATTACACTTCCTCCCTATCCCTTCTGATGCTTTTTTTGTACTCATTGACATAGCGCCTTGAGCAGGAATCAAATGAAATAATTTCTTCCTCACTGAGTAGGGCTAGTTATTTGTCTTTAGGGCTAGCGTGATTTTGTTGTTTAACTACTTTGACCTCTTGCTCGTGACCCATCAGTAGTGTCATGTTTTGCAGACTGAACTTGTTATAGTAAATTTATTTGAGTCCAGTAAATCAGTAAAAGTATGCTTCTGTTATGTACACAGGTGAGGCACACCAAACTAGTGTACAAGCAACGATCAGGTATTGCTTTCCTCTTGAAGACTCCATGGCATCCAACCCCTGATGAATTTCCGCAAAATCAATTGCCTATAGATTTGGAAAGAAACATGTTGGGTCGTCTTGTCTTAACCAGAAGTATTGATGAAACGTTGGTAGTAGGTAGTGACTAGATGGTCTAGTTACACAAACTAGTGTTTACAATTTAACTGTGTTTATGTTCTTCTGGATTGTTATGTTTATTTTCTCTTAATATATGAAGCGATTATTTGTTCTATCTCAGTGTTGATATTTATTTTTTTTCCTCACTGAGATTATTACTGTTTGTATTAATTCAATGTAGTAGAGCGGGCAGTGTGGAGATGATGTATGAGTGAAGTGTGGATGGAGTTCTTTTGAGGTGATTGCAGTTCGTTTTTGGTTTGATGTACACTTTCAATTGTGATTTCATTTAATTAAATTTATTTTCTATGTTGATGTGTTTTTTTGTTTTTTGTATTCTGCCATAAGACATTCCTTAGATCACATTTTACAATCCATTATGGGATGGTTAAGCCCGACCGTGAGAAGGGCGAGCGTCTTTCCACAGTGACTGTTTGGCTGTTTGCAGAAATTAGACTGCTATTGGAGTGCCCGGATAAGCCCCGCCCATTGAGGAAGTGCGGAGCTAAAAGCTGCCCCAAGGAGCCCTTGCAGCGTTAAGCCCGAGCGTCAGAAGGGCAAGCGTCTTTCCACAGTGACTGTTTGGCTGCTTGGAGAAACTGGACTGCTATTGGAGTGCCCGGATAAGCCCTGCCCATTGAGGAAGTGCAGAGCTAAAAGCTGCCCCCAGGAGCCCTTGCAGCGTTAAGCCTGAGCGTGAGAAGGGCGAGCGTCTTTCCACAGTGACTGTTTGGCTGTTTGCAGAAATTGGACTGCTATTGGAGTGCCCGGATAAGCCCCGCCCATTGAGGAAGTGCGGAGCTAAAAACTGCCCCCAGGAGCCCTTGCTGCATTAAGCCCAAGCATGAGAAGGGCGAGCGTCTTTCCACAGTGACTGTTTGGCTGTTTGCTGCTTTGTTGCCTGGTTGTCTGGCTGAATTGCTCCCAAAAGCAACTTAGTGGCAACCCCGCGAATACCTGAGAGTAAAACTGAGTAGCAAGATCACCCAGTCACGGTCGACGCTCCCATGACTCAGTCTGCCGAAGGTCCCCAGACCCGACGGAAGACGCTCTACCATCGAAGGATGGTAAACCCGTGGACTGCCATGAAAGCCACCCCGAACGGGGGCGGAAAGGTAAGCAAGGGTGCTCCTTGGCCCTTATCGCTACCCCCTGCCTTATCCCTTCCTTTATCATCCGCCACACTAGCGACAAACACACATTCGCCAAAGATTCCTCTGAGTGCCTGTGATGATTGTGTGGATGTTCTCACTAATCCACAAAAGCCATTGCAACACCTCGCAAACTCTGACATACCCGACTGCACGGATATTCAGACCCGCAGGCAATCCATTGACACTGCCAAACAGCACTACAGCATAGGCATTCATGCTTCCTCTGCAAGCCAGCAATTGTCCAGCGAAGCTAGTGAAACACACAGCAAAGAATATTGGAACCGTGACTATGCAGGCCCCATCACGGAACTCTACTATCACGCTTGCAATACAGCCGGCAGTTTCAAATTTGCCCCAATCACACGTAAAGACGACTATGATCAGTGATCTTGGCGATGTGACCGATAGCCTTTACCCGCCACTGTCCGCCATCGATGCTGAGCTAATCAGTGTATTAAGTGTCCCATATGTTGATCAGCACACTGTCATCAATTACACTCAGGACCCAGCGGAAGGTGCCTTCCAAAAAAGTACACTTAATGAAAATGAGAAACAGCCAGCACAAACTTCCAATAATGACACCGCTGTTTTACCAACACTACCGTGTCTGCCCATTCGTCAAGCAGCGCCTACCGAGAAACAACCCACAAACTTAAAGCCACATACCACGGCAGGGAAAAACCGTGATATCAACAACAAAATGAACAAAGACCTGGCTGCACAATACGTACGAGCTGATGATATGTGCACAGATGCCCAAATACAAAATAACTGGAGCAAATTACCTGCACCTCTAAACAACTTTGCAGCAAGCTCAATTTGCGACAACAAGGAGAAGCAAAAAATCAATCAGGCTAAGGAAAGTGCAAACCACAGTGCACACGCATGCCAAGCACCCGACGACTTAGGAAAAAACACACTGCCTACACCTGACATGGATTTAGGAAAAGCCGATGCCTTGCCCAGAGGCCAAGGATCACCTCACTCAACAGCCAGAATGGCTAGCATGGATTTAAGTTCCATGGCAAGAGCACGACGTCTTCAGAGAATTATCGAACTAAAATTAAAACTAAACCACTCTGCATTTAATGAGCCTGCACTTCTGTCAACAAACGTGAGCACTCCGTGTTAAAAAAACCACAGTACCTCCAGTCAAGATCGTGCAAAAAAAGCACAAAACTATCCGCTCCCAGATGATCACTTTCACATAGAACACTTGCAAGTATCATTAAATGGAAATGACTCATCTGTGCAAATCGACCAACAACTGAGTCTATCTGCTGATACCCTAACTCAGCTTCACAACAACGTTGTAGTTCTTCAGTTGTCCTACTACCATTCACCAAATTATACAAATCTTTGAATGGAGCAATCAGTGACCAAGGGGCAATGCTTTCAAATCTCTCAAACAAAATGGAAAAACTTGAACTTTTCACAGGGTTCTTACAGAAACAAATAGAACATCAGGCAGATCTATCTGTTCGATGGCAGGAATGTCTAAGTGACTTAGCTGCACGGCACCATTGTCAAAATGACAATCTAATTGAAAGTTTGTTAGAGGCAGTGAGATGGAAGCGCCTCCAGTCCAGAGACGTGGAAAAGAAAACTCAGAGACGCGACTCCTCTCTGACGTAAACTTCTTGCCGAAAACGACCTCTCCACAAAATAAAAACAAGATCTCAAAGGATCAGGGGAATTGCCCGGCAACCAAGCCAGTAATCGATCAAAACATAAGGCCCCCTGTCATCCTAATCCATGACACCCAATCCTTGACAACGACTGCGATCTGCGCAGCGTCTCCGAAAACATCTCTACCTCTTGTATCCGACAATATCGATGTCGAGAGCATAGAAGTAAACACCCAACAAACTCTTGAGGACAACACAAACGCAACTAACACTTTGCAATGAGAAGTTGCTGGTCCATTGCCTCCATCTAAGGCACAAATGCCCCCAGCTGAATAAAAACCTGGAGAATTCGGCATCATTAGCACCGCTTAACAACTCAGAATGTTCATTTGATATATTCAATGGCTCTGCCAAAACCATCATGACGACCAAAAAGCCCCTCAGACTGGCTAGAAAAGAAAATAAAGGTGCAATTCAAGGAAACACAAAGAAGCAACCAAAGCCTACACACTCTAATGTGAAAAAATGTATAAGGAATCTCACCACGCCAACAAAATCTGGCTTGTTTGATCGGACAACAGGAACAAGCAAGCGGGCAGTTCAGGCCGTGCTTGACCGAGACCTTGGCAAAGAAAATGACCACCAAACTAATAAACAGTCAGCAAAACGCTGCCGCCTTGAATCTGATGAAATGAGCAATGGCAGTACTGTCGCCTCTTCAGCAATAGTTTTATGTGACCTTTCAACATATTCGGCAGAAGCCGGTGATCAAGACGAGCCAACAAACAATGGGCGTTCGATTGAGAGTTCAGGCGGCCTGTGGACATCATCTGCTGAAAATCAGAAACAACCGAAGTCACTTCCCGAAAATAAATCAACCGGGAGTACCATGCAAAAAGAAAAGGCAAAATCAACTTTGAGAGCACCGTCAATACTTGCCTCCAAATTAAATCCAAAATTGAATCCAAAATTGACGTCTAATCAGAGGCATACTACAACCCAATATACATCTATGGTACATTCTACAAAAAATCAAGCAACCAATATTCGTCTCTGGAAACTACATCTTCAAAATATTCAAACAGACGACAACGAGGTCAACTTAAACACAGCCAATGTAATGAAATTATTTGCATGTATTCCAGTTCTGCGGACAATATGCTCGGATGACATAAAGAATATCCAACAGAGATAACTTCTGATCAAGTATTATTACATATTGGCTCCTCGGCGGTGAAAAACTATGTTATTGCAAGCGACAGAAGATCTACTCGTATTTGGTTTTGATCTAACTTTGGAACCTGAGCACGAGATTCAACAAGAATCCTCAGGGCGAGATGCCCGTACAAACGCGGAAGGAATTGATCGTCGACGAGCTACACTGCGAAAATCATTGGCCTACTCTCCTGCAAAGAATAACGAGAGCCGGAACCAGTGACCATTTCCCAGAACACGGATAGGAATCTTTCCACCAAACGACAAACATCATTAACAATGATTGAAGGAGAGCAACTCAGCCCAACTTGTGTTATCTTGGAACACACGAGGATTCGTCCACCTGTTCAACAACTTTGAGGTGCCAATGGACAACATCTTTGCTGTATGCCTCCAGGAAACATGGCTACATGAGCCACCAACCCGAGATGGATTTATCACTTTTTTAAATCCTGCTGGGAAAAACTCTACTGGTCGTCCATTCATCTATCACTCTATTGAAGATCCACAATTGGATGACGCCGCTAGAATTGTTAAATCCGAATCCTTTTGTTCAAGGTACTTTGGTCCAAATAACATCTACAATAAAGTTGGAGAAACAACATCTACTCTTAATAAATGGATATTGGAACCCCACCATGATTTCCACAAACAGCTTCATCAGTGCTGTAACAACACTAATTGATGATACAATATTGAAATACAAAAATCTATTCATAATGGTGTGTGGAGATCTAAATTGCAGTTGGTACAACTATAACAATGTAAAAAAAATGAACACGCCAAAGCCAGCAGATGCAGTAGTCAATAGAGGACATCTTTGGTTCGACGCACTAGCAATAAGAAACTGCACAATGGTCAACGGAAAAACTAAAGGTGACCAGCCTTGTAATCCAACATGGCGAGGTCCACACAGCCAAAATACATTGGACTATATCTGGGTTTCCCGACATGTTCTCGAAAGAGTGGCCTCCCTAAACGTAATCTCAATGACCAACAGCTATCACGATCTGCTCCGCCTAGTCTGGGAGACTGATTGGGGCGAACCTACCGGCAAATACGATGTTCAAGTCACATCAAATGCGGCAGGAAATCGTTTGAGGATTAATAGGTCGCAGATTGAAAAACTCTGCATTGATCTAAACAGCGGTAATCAGGTGAACTATGCACCCCTGTTGATAGAACTCACGGTAGCTTCAAGAATAATCGGCCACTCAAACAAACACCTGTTTAGTAATGTCATCACACAAGCGAAAAGGGAACTAAGGAGAGACTTGCACCAGATAAAGAAAATGAAGATACCAACGGACAGTATGGTCACTAGAGTAAAAGCAGGACGTCAAGCCTATCCACATTGGCTAAAGACACACAATGTGGTGATAGAACAACATTGCGCCAAATTGATGCTGCAACTGCTGATCACAAAAAACACGCGTGATATCTGGGCAATCCTAAACAAGGGCAACACAAAAACTGGACCGACAATCTTCAACCCAATTGATGGCACGAAATGGGTAAAGCATTTTGAGAGAATCTACAAAAAGCCAACGGAGGAGATCCAATCCCAAGCATGCTAGTCCGTATCAGTGTGGGACATAAAGCCATCAAGTGACGAAATAGAATCAGCAATACAAAATCTAAAAAATTCAAGAGCAGCAGGACCTGACCAAATTTCAAACATCATGCTTAGGAAAAACAAGGAGCATTGGGCAAAGTTCATTGAATGCCTGTTTGGAAGAGTGTCGGAAAGTAAGAGCATTCCTGAGTCATGGTTAAAAGCCATCGTGGTTCCAATCTACAAGAAGGGCGATAGAGACGACCCGGCGAACTATCGTCCTATCGCCCTCCTCGATACAATCGGGAAAATCTTTGGCTCTTTCCTCTGAAAGAGACTTGTCACTTCGGCTTCCATGTCGGGGAAACACGACATTTGACAAACTGGCTTCACCGAGGGTGTGGGAGTCGACGTGAATTTACTACTACTGAACGTCTTAAAACTGGAGGCTCTTCGAGCAAAGATGAAAATCTTCCTTGCATTCGTAGACTTGAGGCAAGCTTTTGACACAATAAATCAGGAGAAATTATGGTCAAAGCTAAAAAAGTGGGGATGTCCATTATCGATCTTGGAACCACTAAAAGCACTTCAATCTGATACTACGGTGCAGATAAGGCTTAATCAACAAGGCGACCTGAGCTTGCCTGTAACAACATACAAAGGCGTCAAGCAAGGCTGCCTGTTGGCAGCAGAATTATTCAAACTTTTTATAGCTGACCTGCCCGAATGGCTAGACACAGTACCATGCTTTTCGCCCAAGATCAACGACACCCCAATCAAATGCCTTGTCTATGCAAATGACGTAGTGCTAACCGACTACAGCCAGATCGGCTTACAGCGCCTCTTGAAACAACTGAATGAGTACATGGAATTAAACGAGCTCTTGATAAATACCGATAAAACAAAGATCATGAGTATTGGTCATACGCTCAGCAGGTCAGATAAAAAATGTAAATGGCAAATTGCAAACGACAAACTTAGCATTGTAAAATCCATAAGATACTTGGGCGTGATGTTCAACGACTCCATCTGCGAAGCGGCATGGACTAAAGATCTGATTAACAGAACAATCAAACTCGGCCTACAAGGAGCTAAGATTAATCATGCCTATGGAAAATGTACCATCGCGCCAATAATGACATTCTATCTCCAGAAGTTCATCTCGACTATTGTTTTTGGCACCGAAGCTGGTTGGAATGTTGACCATCGTCTCTGGCAAAGATTGGAAGGCACCTTCTGGAGATGCGCACTGAGGCTTCCTCACTACATTTCTGTATCTGCGTTGAGATATGAATTGGCAATCAACTCACTCCATATGACAGTCATATGGAAATCTCTCGCGACCTTGAGAAAAATGTACCTTGGCCAAAAGATACCAGCATACAAGATATTCAAGATCGAAAATGACGAGATGCAATCGAAATTAATTCAAATTTGGAAGCAAAAACTCGACGTCATTATGGAAGCCGCTAACAGAAGCAGACCCGAGCTATCAATCGCCCCCAACATGCCAAAAAAACCCTAGAAACTGGGACTGGATTCAGAACATCGAAAAACGTATAAAACACAAACTGTTCTTCCACTAGGCTTAGGACAAATCAAACTTCATAAGCCACTGAAATACTTAGTAGAATGCCCTTCACGCCATCACAGAAATAGGTTCCTAAGATTTAGACTAAATGCCCTGGATAAAACGGAACAAAGACATTACGGATAACAAATGCAGATTTTGTGGCACAGGAGAAACGGAGTCCCTAAAACACTTGATAACTGCCTGTACAGGCGCAACCAGCCAGCGGACTCTGCACCTGAACAGTTTCAAACCTCAGAACAATGACATGGATGAATGGTGGGCATACGTAAGTGCCGGTTGAAATATTAAGCTATCATGTAGGCTAATCGACTACCTAGACATGATTCTTTGTGATAAAAGCCCATGCCCGACGAATGACACCCGAGTAAAACCAATAGATTAGTTAACAAGAATACTCAAGAAACACAAAACATCTCATAAAACAGCGACTATGGATATGGATTTAGGTGCAGAACATGACTTTGATAACAAAACAAAAAAAATTACTCATGTAAATGTTGAAGATGTATAAATGTAACAAAAGTTTGATATTGATTTATTGAACTGAAGCTTTTACAATAAAAAAAATAAAATAATGATGGGATTTTTTAAAACTTAATACATTTCTTGTAGTAATTGTATATTGGACGTCAATTGAATTTTTTCACCTCCTAGTGAGGTGGTATTTGGCCTCTTATAGAATTGTGACTATGTACTAGACAGTTGTGTTACCTTGTTTGTTCACCATACAGAAGCATACACAACTTCGGCCCCATTGTCTCCTGATATGTACCAGTGTTTTCCAGGTACGACCGGAGTTTAGATATACCTGGTGTCCCTGTCTTTGTGTTTTCCCTGGTATGTGTGGAGAGGCACCAAATAAAATGCAAAACCAGTTTACATTTGTAGACGTAGTAACGAAAGTAGATGAAGTAATCATAAGGCTGTCTTTGTAGTAAAAAGATTGTGGTGATGCGCCAATGTATATACATAGGAAACATATAGAATCTGGATGTTCCATAACGCACTTTAGAAAACTTGGACCCCGTGATTGGAAGAAATGAAAGTCTGGCACAGCAGAATAATAGCCGGCGCTGGGGGAAGATGTAGTGAATTAAGTTGGCTTTTAAGTGACAGGGCGTTTATGTTGTGACATGTTGTGACATTATTCTGAGCCTTAGCTTTCAATTGTAAAAGTCACAAAGCGTTCATTGAGTAATGAACCTGTGCATTCCCACAGCTTCACCAAGCTCTTCATGTCCAAGGTGCAATTCCTTCATAGCGGTTGCTTTGTGCATTTGCCCTGTGCATGTCATGGTGCCGAATGCATGTGTTGATTAGCAAATTGCAATCCCCCTCTATCGTCTATGTTTTCATTGAGTCCATTTGGTGCGATCAATACACTCTTCTCGTGTAATCACCTCTCTGTTTGCTCCTTTGTAAAACATCAAAACGCTGGGAAACAGTGTGCTATATGTTTGATTTTCTGGAAGGCCTCGCCACAGCCACCTTGAATGTATCTTTTCCTACCACCCAGAACAAACATATTTCTCTACTTGCAAGAGCGTGTTTATGGAGAATGGCAGAGTGTTATGGCTGCATGCGCTCCCTTTTCCCTCTGAATGAAGAATTTCTGCCCGCGATACTGGCATCCCTGCAATATATCAATGGTGTTTTGACAACAGAGCGCCTTCTTCAGGGTGCTTAGCCATCAGTGCAATAGCCATTCTATTCATCCTACCATGTCTTCATTCTCTTTGTTCTTAGGTGTGTTTTTAGTTAATGTCTCACATGTTTATTCTTTTGTTTACCCGCGTTTTGTATTAATCATGACCCCTTGTCGCTTTCTTATCTCTTTCTTCACTTATTTGTTTTCACTATTCTGCAGACTTTTTTTCACTTCTGATTTTTTAGTCCCTTTATAGTTTTTATTCACTTAATCATATTATCATTTGTATCTTTCCACGATCCTGTTTTTGTTTCAGCTCCACGGATTCTCTCTTCTTACCAACCTTTTCTGCTTCACACACCTTTCCTTATCTTTTGCAAAGCCTCTTCTTGTGTGCTTGTTCCTGTTATGCAGTTATCCCAATAATGTTCAGACCTAGTACAAACTAATGCTACTATGATGGAGAGTTGTTCAAGATCCATCAACGTCACTGCATGGCATATCTTCAAGAACAGAGTAAAGCAGGGCCGGATGGGCTCTCTCTTCTGCCTTTCCTGTCCCTACTTGCCTTGTAAATGTAACGTTTGTGTAATTTTAGTTCTTTTCGCACAGCGGAATTGCCAGGATCATTGCTTCCTGGCAGGAAACAGTCACACAGGGCCCTCTCTCGACTTCTATAAAAAGCTGAGTTTGGGGTTCTTATCAGAAAGGATTCTGATGGACGCCTGGTTCCTGGGGTCTGATTTCTTTCTATTTTAACCCATTGTAACCTGTATTTGGGAAGTCGTGTTCTTCCCGCAGATCACTGATAAGACATGTGGGGCCAGGGGCCATATTATGTCAACTCTGCATTGGTGCAAATGCAATTAGCACCAGGGCAAAAAACGTGTTATTTCAATGCATTTTTGCACCTGGACGAATCCGACATTGCCGTGGTGGAAAAATGCAGTGAAATAATGTTTACTTATTTATTTATTCAGAAGGGGAATTCTTTTCCTAATGGTAATTACATTTGCATCAACACAAAATTTCTCTGAACCCCCGTTGACTCTTTGGGACTTCTGTTCTAAGGCGTTAGTGCACATTAAGGTAAGAATAGGTGCATGTGTATTTTGAATTATAAACAACGTTTTTGTACCCCCAATGATGCAATTTATTTGGAAGAAAGTATCCCCTAGTTTAGAGGACTCCAAGGTCATGAAAACGGCACCCACCCTCACTCCACAGCTAAGCCACACAACCTCACCACATAACCTCATGCGAGTGAAACTATATATCACTCCCCTCACCCGACTTAATCAACCTCACTCCATCGCCTCATCTCACCCCACCCAACTATACCTCAATGCCCAGTCATCCCACATTGATCCAGCACCTCATCGCTGTCACTCGACCCAACCACTCCCCCCATGGTCGCAAAAAAATTCACCCCATCCATCGACCTTCTCTCCTGGAACCACACCTTTTAAACATAACCTTGCCCACGCAACTTTCGCCACCGAACCCAGCCTCGCACCAGCACCCCACACACACCTAACCCCCACCCACTTACTCAACCTCACCCTGTTGCCAGACCACATCCCCTCACACAACCACATTCCCAATGCTGTCAACCTCACCACAGAGCTTCACTTCACACCACTCACCCAATCTAACAAAGCACTACAAGCTGCCCAACCTCACCCGAGTACCTCAATCCATGAGCCCTTGCTCCATAAATCCCCACCCACCCATCTTCACCTCCGCACCCTGCCACGTCACCTCACCAAGCCCAATATCAAACGTCACCCTCTCAAAATCAATCCAGTATGTCACCTCACCCCAACAAAACTCATCCTCACCGCAGCACATCAACCCACATACTGCTTCTGCCAAACTAAAGTGGGACTACTACTTCACTGGTTCATCCACCTAACAATCATCTCAGTGCCTAAACCCCCCAATCCTTACACCACCCACCCACTCATCCTTGCCTCCCCCAACTTCAATACCTACGTCTTCTAGATGCCAAGAGGTGATGTGGTGGAGTCAGTCTTTAGGTTTATGGGATGCTTACTATTAGTGTAGGCAAACAGTGTTAGGATGGATGAACACCTTTCATAATCTAGGAGTTAAAGCTTGAAAAGAGGAGCAGCTCACAAAAGGGGCAAGGGTCAGGATAATGTAACAGTGGCCAGGCTTGTGGTATTGCGACAAGCAAAACCATTGAAGTGGAAGATGTGAGTGTGGTCCGCGTGACTCCCACCTGACCTGCAGACTGAAGGCAGAGAAATGAGAGCTGCACATCACTCTTGGGCCCTTCATCACCATTGGTGATGTATCGCAGATGTGAGAAACGCTATTCGCTCAGACAGCCATTCAAATCGTACCTGACTGACGATATGGAAGAGTTACAGTTGTCATTGATCAAACAAGTTGACTGACTATAATCTCGAGAAGCTGCTGACATCACTACTGACATCATGACGTAGACCCGTTAGACATGAAGCATATAGGCATCCATGCATGAAGCTATGAAGACATTTTAGTTTACTGCAGATAGACACAAAACAAATGCGTATGACTCCCGTAGATAGAGGACTGACACATACACTTGCACATTTATATCCTTTGCTAAGCAGAAACAGCAAGATGCTAACACTACATACAATCAGCTTGCTCATGCTTAATTGCGACTAACATGGATGGCCATAAGATCAAAGATGGAAGCCATAAGTGTATTGCACTGAATGGGGAATGCAAGATCAACTTCGAATGCATGGAGAGGCTGACAGCCTGCTTCAGCTAAATGCAGACAGACAGGGCTTACAGCACAGACACAGTGCACATCCTTACCAAGGACAAGCAGAGACTGAATGTTTCCAGTTTACCAAGGCGATAAGGCACCTGTAAGGAATATAGACTGAAATCCTCAAAATTACAAGCAGAAGAGCTCCATTTCGTGGCCCACACACGTGTGACCTGGGAGAACAGGACAATGCCTATTCACTCGAGGCAGTTGGGGGGTAGCTGTTCCCATCGAACCAGAGGTGGAAAGATACAACTACTCTGCATGTTCAAAGCTGGATGTAGACTCTCAGGGCCCAGGCAATCAGAGATGGCAATTTATTGAGAACACACAGCACCTTCATGATCATTCTCAGTCCCTTGAATAGTTTCACTCGGCCTGGTAGCTGTCCAAGGTCCCAAGGCTGAGAAGTCCTGTCCTGCCCAATCTGTAGCTACCTTTCACTTAAAAGCACACTATGTTGCAGGGGCCAACACTTTCCCTGTTAACCTGCAACTTTGTAATTGTAACATTTAGAGATGGTCCTAAGAGAAGCCTCCAGATGTGGCGATCCAATAACCAGACTAACCCCTATAGACTACATATATATTTTTCCTCGATTAACCAATCCCCATCCCTGATAGGTTCTTGGGAATGTAACTTGTTTTATGACGTTACTAGCCTTTAAAATGGTCTAACCCACACTTGGAGGATGAGAGCTCTAGAAACAACATGCTGTTCTAGTGTGATCCCTGTCATTTTTATTTGTAATAAACACAGAAAAAATGTCCGTATGGTTCAGTCTTCTGCTCTTGCGGCAGGCATTTTGTTGGGGCTCAAGTACCATCTTGCTGGTAATCGGGGTGACTGCTAAGAGCGCCCCTGCCGCTCTTTAACAAGTGGTAGCAGAGGATGGTAGCTAAGACCTTTCAACATTAAACCCGCCTCATCCCACCGCATGTCAAAAGGGCTGCACAGCGACCAGCAAGGACCAAGAAGAACATCCTGCCCGCTCCCTGTGGGACGACAAGCAGACCAAATGGCTGAGTGGCAGATTCTGGGAGAGTCCGTGTCCGAGGGGCTTAAGTGGATCACAAAGTGTAAGTATGGACTTACCTATATGGCAAATATAGGAGAAGGAGAATTCTTGCTTACTCTTGTGTTTATGTGGTTTAGTGTTTTCTTTGAAAGTTCACAATTTGTTAGAAGGTCAGTTTAGTCTACGAATGAAAAATATAAAAAATAGTATCAAAAGGTTACAGCCCCCACCCCTTTTTTGTTGTTCTTGCACTTATCAGACCTACCTAGCCTGCTGCCTTAAACCCAGCACTTACCACTTGCTGCCTGCACTCCCTCTGTCTGTTGCCTTTTTATTTATTAATTAATTATTATTTATGTTTTTTTTCCTCCTTGCTCCGCACTCTCCGCACCCTCCTTTTGTTCCCCTTCCATGCACTTCTCCCTCTCTCCCTCTACCGTGCACTTGTGCGTTCTCAATGTCGCTGGGCCTAGTAAGATCGCTGTTTTTGTTTATCCTCTGTTCCCCATCCCTTGCCTTGTTGCGCTCTGAAACACTTGTGTATGAGCTCGATAGAAATAAAATATCAATATCCATATCAATACCTGTGTTCTGGACTTTAGCTTGGTTTATGGATGACAAATATAAAAAAATACAAAAAAGGATACCTGTGAGTTAGGCAGTTTAGCTTGGTTCACAGATGATTATACTTGGGTACCCATGTATAGGCATTAGCAGACGATGCTAGCTTATGTCACGGAAGATGGTTTCTTCATTTATCTCTGAGATGTTTTCCTAAATGTGTCGGTGTAGAAGAAGGATCACATGATTTTTTGGCATACCCTATGTCTAGGGGAGGCAGGAAGATGGCTGTGTGTTATGTCATGTATTTTATTGTGTCTATATTCTTAAAAGTGAGAACATATATTGCAGGTTTAGGGGTTTTTCTTGGGAAGGGCGGTGACGTCACATGTGAGGTTGTTCAATAGGACTTGAAGTGCTTGGAAGGTGGTGGATTCCATCCTGTTGAACTGTCATTTGAACTGGTGAAAAGTATTTTGCCATTGGGCAGAGCTCGAGGAGCACATGAATGAAGTCGCAGTTTGGGCATGAGGGCAGAAAACGCAGTGTCCAGTGTGGGCGGAGAACACTCTTGTTGATGGTGGTGAGCTATAGAGGCTGTTGAAACAATTCTTTGGATTGCTATGGTTCTTGTGAATTTGAATCGAAAAGTGATGTTAATTATGTAAACTGTGAATTGACAAAGGTAATTGAATGTGTCGAAATCCCGATTTGAGGTCAAGTATCGTAAAGTAAAGCAACGTGTCACCATGAGGGATACATCCATCCAACATTTATGCAAGTCCCTCCCATGATATAAAGACAAAATACGCAAGAATAGCACGGAATGTACTCACGATTAAAAGGGCAACATGGCAAAGCCATTGGCCAAAGATGGGAGCTTTTCCAAATGTGTGCAGCAACATATGACCATGTACTTACATACAGGAAAAGAAATTAAGTAATCAATGAGCTACATTAGAGCTGTGGAAAATGTTTCAGGTTGAGAAAGGGGACCCATTTACTACTTAAATTGGACGGGAGTAATACAAATGAGCTAGGGCATATGGGAGAGGAAGATCCAAATCATGAAGACGCAGAGAAAGAAGCTTAAGCATGGACAGAGATAATGGAGGATGTGCAGAGAAGAGAAAGAGAAGAGAAAGGGAAATATGAGAGTTTGAGAAGAAAACAAGCAGAAGAGAGGGAAAGAAAAGAGAGGGAAAAGAAAAGGCAGAGGGAGCTAGAGGAGGCAGCAATGAGAAAGGTCGAAGTAGAGAAGGAGAAACAGTTTCAAATAAAGTGGGAAACGAGAAGGCTGGAATTTGAGCGACTCGTTAAAGAGGTGCTGAGACAGAGAAGAAGAGGAGGATAGGAGATGTGAGCGGGAGAGAGACGAAAGCAAAGAGAGATATTCTTAAGAAGTAGTGGACACTGAGACAGACTTAATGTTTTTAAATGATGAGGAGGGAGAGGGGATACGAAGAAGAATAGGGGAACATTATAGAAGTAGAAGAGACAGTTTAGCTGCCCCACAGGTGAGGAGGAGAACACTAGAGTCCTGGTTGAGGGGGGACACGATCTTTAAGATAAAGTGAAGGGGAAACAACAGGAGAAACTGCTTTTAATGAGGCTCAGCTTTGAGGATGAAAGAGAAGGGGACAGCCCCCACAGGCTTCAGTTAAGTGCCACAGGGAGTGTGTGTGTATTTGGGTGCATACAGTCGTTGTCTGAGCGCAATTTGCACAGGATGTAACTCACTGATTCTTATTTCTCTGCACCTTAATTGAGAGCAGTAACACATTAATGGAGTGGCGCATGTGTATGTTTTCTTACTGAAGGGAGCCTCATGAAAACATGCTGGGCAAACCATGGAAGGCGGATTCCTAGCAAACTAAACAGGAGAACGTTGATGGGGGACATTTTCACATGAGTACCAGAGAGACGCTTATGTGTTATTTGTGACTGCTTTCTCTTGTTCATGTTTGTGGCAAGTTGCTTACGTTCTATGCATTTTCATATTAGCTTATTACATTTTTTATATGCATTTTCATATTGGCTTATTACAGTACAGGAAGAGCTGGAGCTATTCGAATGGGAAAATGACGTTGCTGCAAGATACATGTTATTTGCCTTGTGCTTTTGTCCATTTCATGGTGTATGCTGCTGCAGTTATCGATGCCATTAGTGACTCATACATGTGCTTCCATTTGTTGCTGGCAGGGAGGAGTACATGAATTATGAAGCTATGCTCTAATCAAGAAGAGTGTTAGCTTATGTCAGGAGGTGTACCACATGTTTCAGACAAGTGTGTGTAACAGGTTGTTTCTTTCCCTATGTTCCCCAATACCTATCTATTTGCAAGTACCCTATCCCTGTTTCCGGTAATCCTAAAACCCCCTACCTATCCACAACCTCTCCCTAGCCCTCTTCCCCCTCTTTGGCTGCCTCGAGGTACCTGTATATGCTAAAACCAGGAGACTGTGCCAACCAACGTGGGAGTGGTCAACTGCATTTGGCTTCTGTGGCTAGGAAGGAGTTGTGTGATACTCCAGGGGTGTGACATAATCACCAAGCCCCAAATCAGGATAAGTAAGCCACCCAAACCACATGGAGTCCCCTCCACCCTGGACAGATGTGCTAAAGGCACTACAGGATATTCAGACAGAGTTAATTCAGTCTTGGCAGGAGACTACTATGTTGAAGATGCAGGCTAGTGGGTTAATAGCTCAAGGAAAGCCGCTCCAGGGTGAGGTGGCAGTGACCTCCTCGCCAGGACCATCTAGCCGATCCAATACAGTTGTGGTGCAACAACAGCTAGGTGTTCTTTTGGCAGCCTCTGAGAGATTTGCTAGGGACCCCAAGAAGTTTTCTACCTTTTTTATGCAATGTAAGCTACATTTCCTATGCAAACCAACAGCATTTGAGTCCGCTCAGGCATGGACAGCTTTTGTGATTTCTTATTTAACTGGAGATGCAGCTTGGGTGATTCCCTTTGTACAGAAGGATGAACCTATTTTATATGATTGGGCCAGGTTTTCTGTGGAATTTGCACAACTGTTTGATGTATCATTGGCCCAGAACAAGGAGCTATTTGCACTGAGGCAGGGTACTAAGGATTTGGGGACTTATGTGATGGAATTTAATCATTTGGTGGTAGAGACAGCGTGTCTGGAACCCAAGAAAGTGATTTTATTTTATCAAGGATTTAAAGAGGAGTTAAAGGATGTGATAGCACATGTGGAACCACAGCCAGAGTCATGTAGTGCATTAATTGACTTGGCCCTGCGGTTGGACCATAGATTGGGTGAGCGCAGGGGTGAGAAGATGAGGACAGTGGGGGTACCATTTGTGTGTCTCGACAGAAGTAGGGAGGTAGGAGGACATGCTGGTGGGGAGCAAGAGGAGCCCATGCAGATTGGTAGCATCCAGGGACCTTTGTCAGCAGAAGAAAAGGAGAAGAGGAAGTCTCATAATTTGTATTTGAACTGTGGGAAACCAGTGCACTACATCCGGAACTGTACCAATACACTTGTTTGACTTGGGGAGAAGAGAAAGGTAGAGACAGGAAAAGAAGGGGCTCCGTAAGTGGGGGAACAACTCTACTGAGCCAGCAGGAGGCAGAGTTCCCTTCAACAATGGCCAATACTATGCAGGTTAAGGATCCCCACATCAATGTATTGGTGACTTTGATTTTTGCAAATAGTAAGGAGATGGTATCGGCAACGTTGGATTCTAGGGCCACAGGAAATTTCATAGGCATTGCGTTGGCAACCAAATTAGGAATCCCTACAAGAACCAAAGAAGAGAGTGAGATGGTGCAGGCAGTGGATGGTTCATGTTTAACATCAGGTCCTATTGCCACTCAGACCCAGGAGGTGAGGATGTGGTGTGGCGAGGGTCATGAGGAGGTGATCATGTTTGATTTGATTGCTGCTCCCCAATCTGGGGTGATTTTGGTAAATGCCCTGGTTAGTGGCATACAATCCAAGCATAGACTGGCAAGGAAGGCCATTGACTTTTGGAAGGGGGCAGTGTGGATCCCATTTAACTGGCATTGGGGGTCCCACAGCCTTTTTGATGGAAGGAGTGATTCAGCAGGCTCAAAGTGGGGCAGTGGTTACCACCCTCCTGGTAGAATATCAAGAGTTTGTTGGGGTTTTTGACAGGGGCGGTGCATCCCAGTTGCTGCCTCATGGGCCATTTGACTGCGTGATTGAGTTGGAGCCGCAGGGTCAGTTACCTTGCAGTCGGTGTATGCTTTACCAAAAAAGGAGACACACTTGAGGGATTATCTACATGAGATGTTGGCTTGTGGATTTATAAGACCTTCCAAATCCCCAGTGTTATCTCCCTTGGTTTTCATGCCCAAGAAAGAAGGCACCTTAAGGACTTGCATTGATTACAGAGCATTGAATAGGGTGACCATCAAGAACCGGTACCCTTTGCCCTCAATTTCAGTATTGCTAGACCAAGTAAAGATGGTCAAGAGTTATAATAAATTGGATTTAAGGGGAGCATATCATCTCATTAGGGTGAAGGAGGGTGATGAATGGAAGATTTCTTTACGAAAAAAGTTTGGTTTATTTGCGTATTTGGTGATGCCTTTTGGTTTACGTAACGCTGCTGCTGTGTTTCAACATTTTATGCAGGAAGTCTTGCGAGAATATTTGGATTTGTTTGTGATTGCATACAATGATGACATTTTTATTTTTTCTGAGTCTGTAGAGCAGCATATGCAGCATGTCAAGGCAGTTCTAGCCAGATTACAGGAGTATCATGTATTTGCCAAGTTAGAAGAATGTCAATTTCATTCCACCAGAGTAGTATTTCTGGGTTTCATTTTGACACCAGTAGCAGTAGTTATGGATGACAAGAAAGTACAGGCAGTCAATTTATTCAATCATTTCTAGGATTTGCCAATTTCTATTGAAGATTTATCAATCATTTCTCTGCCATCATTACTCCCATTACCCAATTGTTAAAAAAGGCTACCAAGTTCCATTGGGATCACGAGGCTGAGGAAGCTTTTAAGAGGTTAAAGGCAGCATTTATGGAGGCCCTGATTCTATGTCACCCTAATCTTGAGAAACAGTTTCAGGTGGAGACTGGTTCCTCCAAACTGGCCATGGGGCAATCCTGTGAAAGGCAGATGGCATCTTACATCCAGTAGCCTATTTCTCTTGCAAATTGGCTGGGTGTGAACAGAATTATGCCATCATGGAAAAGGAACTTTTGGCAATCAGGGAAGCTTTCCTGGAATGGCGTAATTACCTAATGGGAGCCTGACATTCAGTTTTGGTTATCACTGATCACAAGAATTTACAGTATTTAAGATCGGCCAGGACTTTGAGTACTCGGCAATTAAGATGGGCTCAATTCTTTTGGTTACATACAGGCTGGGTAGGAGCACCAGAAAGCAGATGCATTATACAGGCAGGAAAATCTGGGAGGTCAGTGTCAAGTGGAACGAAGTAGCATCCCTGTGGAGAAGATTGTGGGAGCAGTGTCTCAGGTGGTGCTTGGGGAGATAAGTCAAGATTTTCCAAAAGAAAGGTGGACAGAGTGGGTGAAGAAGGGCAAGGCCAGAGTCATACGCAGAGGTCTGCCTTATCAAGAGAGGAGGCTGTTTCTCCCCATTGAGTCATTGAGGAAAAAGGCTTTGTTTTGGTGTCATAATTCCCCTATGGCAGGGCATGTGGGCGTTAGGAAGACACAAGACATGGTACAACTGTATTTTTGGTGGGAGGGTAGGGCCTCCCAGGTACAGGAATATGTGGCAGGTTGTGAGACTTGTGTTCGATAAAAGGCAGATCATTGTAAGAATGCTGGGTTGTTGCAGCCATTGGCTACCCCCACAGTACCTTGGGCATGTGTATCTATGGACTTCGTAACTGAGCTGCCCCGAAATGGAGATTGTGACACAATCTTGGTGGTAGTGGACTATCTGACAAAACAGGCTAATTTCATACCATGTGAAGGAATTCCGAGTGCTGGTGCTCTGGCAGAATTCTTTTTGCAGCAGATCGTGAGATTGCATGGATTGCCAAGAACAATAGTATCCAACCGGGGGTCGCAATTCACCTCTCAGTTTTGGCGTGCTTTCTGTAAGTTACTCGGAATCTCCTGTGCATTATCCACTAGCTACTATCCCCAGACATATGGTTAAACTGAAAGAGTAAATCAAACTATGGAGCAATATCTGAGGTGTTTTTTGATCGAGGGCAATTCCTCGTGGGTTCAATCTCTGTGGTTGGCAGAGTTCTGTTATAATAACGCCAAACACGAAGATTGTCAAATGTTACAAGAGGAGGTTCCAAGGTTTAATTAGATCCCGGCAGTGACTGAATGCATGTGGGAGTTTCTTGAGATAAGAGAGAAGGCACGTCAAAATCTGGAAAAAAGGCCAAGGTGGCATATAAGAGGCAAGCAGATCGAAAAAAACAATCCAGTCCTAAATATATGGTGGGAGATCATGTGTGGTTGTCCACTCAGCACAGTAAGTTGTTTGCGTCCAAGAGGTTTTTGCCCTGCTTCATCGGACCTTATACTATCGCATGGTGTGTGTCTGATACTGCTTCATCGGACCTTATACTATTGCATGGTGTGTGTCTGATACAGCAGTATGATTGCAATTGCCTTCTCATTTGAGGATTCATCCAGTGTTTCACGTTTATTTGGTTAAACCCGCAGCTCCTGGTGTGGTGACAAGAAAGGCTTTGGGGGTGATGAAGCATGGTCAAGAGGAATTTGAAGTGTGGCACATTCTGGACACCAAGTGGCATGGTACAATAATTTCGTAACTGATCTCCTGGGTGGGTTGTGGTCCTGAGGATAATTCTTGGGAACCCACGGAAGCAGTGCATGCAGACCATCTGGTAAGACTATTTCATCTGTCCCATCCAGGTAAGCCGGGTCCTGGGAAGAGCCCTAGAGGAGGGTGTAATGTAAGGAAATGGGTGTTGAAAGATGGTTCAGAACAGTTTTCCTGTGCAAAACGGGCAAAAAAACTCCATTTCCCATGAGTCTTTGTGTTGACAGTTGGGCCTGCACATGTGCTGGCTCATTATTGCTACTTAAGTGGCTCCTAAGCCTGTGCTGCCTGTTAGTGATTGTTGGCGTGGCAGCCACGGGCCAGAGGAGAGCAGATATGCAGGCACTTGTGGAAACAATGGAAAAGACCAGGGTCAGGCAGTGAAGTGGTGTGCTTTCCAGAAAGACTCTGTCCCTCATTGGGGTACGGAGCAGAGTCACGACTGTTAGTCTATCCAACGATGGATAACACTTTGCCTGGGGAGGTGCTGGCGAACCCCCCCTCCCCACAGGCTTCAGTTAAGTGCAACGAGGAGTGTGTGTGTATTTGGGTGCATACAGTTGTTGTCTGAGTGCAATTCGCATATGGTATAACTCGCTGATTCTTATTTCTATGCACCTTGATTGTGAGCAGTAACACATTCATACAGTGCCGCACGTGCATGTTCTCTTACTGAAGGGAGCCTCATGAACAAATTCTGGGCAAACCGTGGAAGGCGGAATCCTAGCTAACTAATCCGGAGAACGTTGACGGGGCATTTTTGCATAAGTAGCAGAGAGATGCTTATGTGTCATTTGGGGCTGCTTGCTCTTGTTCTTTTCATGTTTGTGGCAGGTTGCTTACGTTCTATGCATTTCCAGGAGTAACTTTTGCCTTATTACAGCACAGGAAGGGCTGGAGTTATTCTAATGGGCAAATCACATTGCTGCAAGATACATGTTATTTGCCTTGTGCTTTTGTCCATTTCATGTTGTATGCTGCTGCAGTTATCTATGGCCATTAGTAACTTATGTATGTGCCTCTGTTTGTTGCTGGCAGGGAGGAGAACATGAATTATGAAGCTATGCTCTAAGCAAGACTGGTTTTCGCTTATGTTAGGAGGTGTAGCACAGGTTCCAGACAAGTGTGTGTTAACAGGTTGTTTCTTTCCCTATGTTCCCCAATACCTAACCATTTGCAAGTACCCTAACCATATTTCCTGTAATCTTAACACCCCCTACCTATCCACAACCTCTCCCTAACCCTCTTCTCCCATTTGACTGCCTCAAGGTATCTGTATATGCTAATACCAGGCACCTGTGGCAACCAAGGAAGCAGGGGTCAACTGCATTTGGCTTCCGTGGCTAGGAAGGAGTTGTGTGATACTCGAGGGGTGTAACATTCCTATGTAGAAACTGGAAGTGGAAACAAACAAGCTTACCACAGGGATACTGTGATTGCCTTATATCTTCAATAGGCTCCTTCATATGGACCTACGGAACATACAGTTGGAGAGTACCGTGACTCAGCATGCAGAAAACATTTTGATTTACAGCAGGTCCGAAGAGCAGTGTCAAAATGATTGTGTACTTGCTAACAGTACTAGCAAAAAAGGGTTACAGGGTAGACAAGGCGAAACTACAATATTGCCAGGAGGAGGTAGTGTACATTGGACAGTTGTTATCACAGGGGGCCAAAAGCTAACTCCAGAAAGGGTGGAGGTGATAATCAGAACAACGCAGTCACAGACACTGAGGGAGATGCAGCAATTCTTGGACCTCTCTATTTACTGCCGAGCCTGGGTATTTGACTACAGCACATGCACAAGACCCCTATTAAGCAGCCTTCCTGAAGAACAGAGAGGGGATAGCAAGGTATCATGGACACACAAAATGACTGAAGCATTTCAGGAGCTGAAGAAGGCAATATGCACACCTCCAGTGTAAGCGATCCCCAATTACGAGGACAATTATATTGGTGCTCACACTCCAACAGAGTAGTGATGACCGCAGCATTCACACAGAAAACGACCTTAAGACACAAACCAATGGCCTGCTATAGTGGACGTTTAGAACCAGTAATGAGAGGACATTAAACTTGCAAACAAGTTTTGGCTGCTGCTGCAGTCTCAGTCGGGAAGTTGGCGAGTATCACAATGGGGTGCAGCACCATACTTTACGTGGAGAATGCCCTCTTTGCTATCCTCGAAAAGACCAAAAGCATGTTGACTACTCCAAGAGCATCCAAATACGGGGTAATTATCTTGAATCCAGCAATAAAGGTAGTGAGATGCAGAATTGTAATCCCAGCAACAGTCATAGCTGAACCAGTAGAGGAAGGAGACTATGTGCACAAATGTACTATGGACATGGAACAGCATGTTGACATCCCTAAAGTGGGGGATAATGCCCATCAACTATAGACCAGACAATGGGAGAAAGGCATACTGGGACAGCAGTAGTGAAAAAGAAATTAGACGGGACAGTCAAAGTTGTAGCAAGCCCGAGATTGCCTTCACAATTTTCAGCGCAAGCAGCAGAATTAGTATCTTTCATAATGACATTAGAAGCGTGCAAAGACAAGGAGTTACAGTTTATTCCGATTCGGCTTATGTGATGTCTACAGTACACGCTGGACTGTCACCATTGCAGAGGAGGGGCTTCGGACGTGCTGATGGCACACCAGTGCAGTACATGCCCCTATTGGCCACACTCATAGACGCTGTCAAGTCTACAAAGGGATGAAAGAGTATCGACCCCCTCTCCTGAACCACAGAAGCCAAATAGTTTGAGCCTCCCACCGTGGTTGGCACGGGCGTCTGAATGTAAATACACAGATAACCACATGGCAGCCAATAGGGGGAAGACAGAGTTAGGGAAAGAGGGTGGAATGACAAAGGGAAGGTAGGGAAGAAAAAACATGCATATCTAACACATAAACCTAATACTGAAACTTCATAATCCTGCTCTCCACAGTTGCATGCATATATAAGAAACTAGTGATCTTGATCATATTTTACCATACCAAGTGACTGTATCCATGTATTGGAGAACACATAGCAAATATGAAGCAACACAAACTGTATGGCACAAACAAGGGAATCTTCCCTACACATGGCCCATTGGGCTGACATTTAAAGTAAACAAAACATAAATCATGGCTTTTCCTGTGGATATGTGCATGGAAGCCTCTGACCCTTCCACATCTAGTACTCTGCCCCCTAGTAAAGATTCCACTCTTCACTGTGAGTATTGCCTCATACTCTGGGTATTAGACCATGTTACCAACAACTTTGCCATGTGGACATTAACAGTACTTCATTAAATACACAGAACTTCAGACACCATGCTCGATGCTTTAACGTAACTGGTTAGATGTACTTATTTTAGGGTCCCGGTGACTCGAGAGCTCACCCAGACATCAGGACATGCTGCTTTGGAACGCCGGGGCCACTTGGGACCCACTGCCGCATATAGCCGATAGGAGCTGCTCACTGCCGCAGCTCAGTGGAAGGAAACACCCCAACGAGTCAGCGCGAACACAAGGAGTCACCGCTTCAGCCCGGGGAGAGCTGCAGTACCAAGCACGTTGTCTCGCTGATACACCACCGCCACAGTCCGGGAAGAGCTGCTGAGTCAAACACGTTGGCTCTCAAAGTCAATGCTGCAGCCCGGGAAATGCTGCTCATAACCTCCTCTCTCAAACCGCCGTGGCTGCATTCTGAACCAGACCGCCTCCAGTTCTTCCGGAGCCCATTCACACCGTCGTGGCCACCCGTGCTGCACAATCATCAATTATCAGCACCTGTGCACGGGCGGTCAACGGCTAAACACCAACCTGATGGCCTCCAGCTGTCTCCCAACGCGAATCACATGGACTACAGTCCGCCTCTAAGCATGCTGGGAATTGTTGTGTTTTGCTCTCATTTTCATATATACTGTCTCCTGGGCTTGCTCCAGACCCTATTCCTGACAGACGCACTACAACTCATGTCATCCATAGCTGTCAATGAAGTGCCAAGCACACACAAAAGGCTTATTCTCCCAGTGTAATAAAGCCGCAGATGCAGAAGCAAAGCACGCAGCATATTTCACAGAAATAAATGAGTTTGAAACTCCATCTAACACACGCATACGCGTGCGCAATCTGATATTGAAGGAAGGGTATAGTTCACTACCTGCCACACAGATAATGAAGTTTCAGGGAAAAAAACAGTCGAGAAAAGGGGGCTATGGGCACGGAGGGGTTGTTCAATATCCCCTACAAATGCATTATAGCGGCAGGAGAGCATAGGCAAGTTAGTGATTCCAGTAGCATTGTTGCAGCTTGCACTCACTCAACTGCATCATCCCACCCACTTAAGTAAGGATGTACTTGCCGCACACATTGGGGAAAAGTGGTTCTGTCCTAATATGGCAGAGCATATAGCTGAATTTAAGGAACTTTGTACTGTTTGCAAAATATATCATTTGGGCCATAGTTTGCGAGTAGTGCAAGAGGAAATACCTTGCCCAATTGGGTCTTTCCAACATCTTCATGTAGATTATGTCGACATGATCCAAGGCTAATGCTACATGATTGTAGTGCTGTTACCCTTTTCTATGTGGATCGAAGCTAGTCCCTGTTCACATCCTGATGCCTTCAAGGTGGCCAAATTCCTTGTTAAAGAAGTGTTCCCATGATGGGGAGTGTACGAGGTCCTGTGGTCTGACAATAGACCTAATTTTGTAAATGAGACTGTTGAACACATTACTACCCTACTGGGGATCAAGCACACATTTTCCTGTGCTTATCACCCGTAAGTGAATGGAATATGCCAGCACCTCAATGGCCTATTAAAAGAGAAAATAGCCAAAATTAAAGCCACATTGAAAAAGGCATGGCTTGATTGCCTGCCCCTAAATTTGTTCACATTGCACAATAAACCTGGATCCGACCACCATTTAACCCTACATGAGGTGGTGACAGTGTGCCACATGCAACTTCCACTTGCTCCTCCCACTAGAGCACTGACAGATGCCCATAGTTCTGTTGTCTTAGGCGATGAAATGTATGATTATCTCACTTCAATGATGTTTAGTTCCTCTTTTATTTCTCGACAGCTAAAATCCCGGCGGGAGAGGTCAAAGAAGGTTGAAGAAGACAACACACTGAAACAAATGCTGAGCTACTCAAGCAGCCACCGCTTTATCCAGGGGACTCTGTATTTCAATGAATGTTTTCTATGCCTTGGTTCAAGCCTAGGTTTGAGGGACCTGAGCTCGGAGGTCCTTTAAAATGAGGTAACAGTATTTGAGATGGATGGGAATGCATAACTTACTCATACACCAATAATCAGATCGACTGAGGAAGTTTGCCAAAAACACAACTGTTTTAATTACACTTTGTTAAAACAGGGATTACAACAGACATCAACGGACACCACACAGCATTCTCTCTCATGAGTTCTCAAACATTTAATAAAAAACACAACTTTATACTAATAATTCATCATGAGTGACATCATACTACGTGGCAAAATAAGAAAACCTACATGGGTTTGTGATAGGCTTAAGGAGAATATCTAAGTATACTTTCTATAAGTGTGGGGATCGTGATTGGATCTCCAAGGTCAGGTGGACAATTAAGCCCACCCGAAGTGCAAGTCATCTTCTGTGTCAGACTAATACACAATGCTCTATTGGCTTCTCAAACTATAGGGCTCCTTGCGACGTAGCCCTTTATAATTGGTTGGCACACTCTTACCCTTCTGAAATATTCCACTCGCTGGCAGCATGCAAACCAGTACCCAAGGTCATGGGGGGGGTTGGCTTGGTCATGCCTCCCAACCCAATTAGCCCAACATCCATCATCAGTCATGCAGTCTGCCATTCAACAAGTGTCTTTGAACTCGGCCTTGCAAGGGTCACTGTGCCTGAGGTCAACCAGGCCATCCTGCTCAACCGTCTCTGTGATAACCTGGATATCACTGATCAGGCCCTGGCTTGTCTGACATCCTTCCTCTCCGATCGACCCTCCCAGGTCCAACTTGGGTCCTTCCTCTCCTCTATTTCTGTCTCTACCTCTGGTGTTCCCCAAGGGTCTAACCGCTCTCTCTGGCTGTTCAACCAATACCTGGCACTTCTTGCCCACCGCATTGCTGCTCTCTGTCCTAATTTTCAAGAAGACAATATTCAACCAGTTTTCAGGCTCCATTCTGCCACCTCTTCTCCTTCTCTCATCTCTGACTGTCTGTCCGCCATCCAGGAGTGGTGTGCCGCCAATGATCTCTGCCTTAATGCCAGTAAGACTGACTTTCTCCTCATTGGCACACCTGCTCCCTCCTTTTCTGTCGCTCTCTGGCCGGCCTCTCTTGGCCCCCTCCCTGCTCCCACCTGTGAGGCTAAAAACCTCGGGGTCATCTTCGACTCCATGCTTTCCTTCTCTTCTCATATCTCTGACATCTCTAAGAAGTTAAACTACCAGCTGCACTTCCTCAGAGGTATTCGTCCTTTCCTCTCCTTTTACCCGAAGCTCATAGTCTCCAGAGCTCTGGTTCTTTCTAGGCTGGACTATTGCATGAGCCTCTTTCTAAATCTTCCTGCCTTAACTATTTGCCCTCTGCAACTCATCCAAAACAGGACTGCGAGACTTGTCCTTGGCCTCAAGCCCAGGGATCGCATCTCTCCAGGACTGAAATCTCTGCACTGGCTCCAAGTGGCAGAGAGGATGAAGTTCAAAACCCTCTGCATTGTCTAGAAGGCCTTCTGGGACCTGGGGCCCTAATACCTTCAACTCTCTCTTCCTAAATATCTTCCTTCTCGAGCTCTTTGCTCATCTGCCTCTAACTCCCTCAGGGTTAGTCCCTTCTCCAAGCAGCGAGTTGGTGGTAGATCTCATTCTTCTGCTGGGGCCACCCTCTGGAACAGCCTCCCTGCCTCACTGAAAATTGAGGAGAACCATCTCTGGTTTCGGAAGCACCTCAAGATCTTCCTCTTTGCTTCTGCTTTCTCCCCTCCTCTCCCCAGCTGATCTCCTGGCTGAATCCGAAACTGCACTGGCTACCTGGCTACCCTCTGATCTCGAGCCCATGTCCCTTCCCTGCCAGTTGCACACCTGCACTGCCCCCCTGGCTACCGTTGCACTCAACACCTGATGTCTGCAATTCCTCCTGCAATTCCTCATGCACTTTCCATCAGCTGCCACACTTGTATTATTATTTATTGACTTATTTATGTTACTGCTATCGTATGTACTGCACTGCCCCCTCCCCTTTCCCGCACACTTTTCCCCTCCCCCATCCCCTGCTCTTGCGCAATCTCAATGTCACCTGGCCTAATAGGATCGCTGTCTCTGTCTTCCCTCTGTTTCCCCTCCCTTGCCTCATCGCTCCTTGAAACACGTGTGTATAGGCGCGTCATAAATGCCATATCATATCATATATCAAGGGAGTGAAGGCATGGCCTTATCTTCTGGTCTCGGTGTAGCTCGCCCCAAAGTCTATTTTCATCTGACCATGTGACTAGAGACTACGTTTTGAGCGCCTTTGTTGTATTTAAAACTATTAAATGAGGAAAGCCTGGCACTTCTAGTGTTCTTTCATTACACCTCAAACAGGAGCTCAGCTCACTTCTCACATTCATTGTATCTTCTCGAGTAGATAACTAGGCTCTTGGCGGTCCTGACTCCTGACTTTGCCGTCAGCTGTTCTATTCTGCAGCGCCACATTTTCAGCCCTTTCATTCACGGGGCCCAAGTTTGCTAACATGCTTCGTGGAACATCCAGATTCAATACACACATACATATATATATTGGCGTCAATGCCTGCAATCTATTCACTGCGTATAGCCAGCCTTATGATTACTTAGTCTACTTGCGTTACTGTATCTGCACAATTATAAAACGTTTTTTATTTTCTTCTGTGCTCTTTACATGTGCAATCTTCATTCCGAACGTAAAGGATCACTTGATTCTTTACTATATCAGATATCAGATTCTATAAGGTCTGTTCACCTTCTTCATTCGCATCTCTTCTTGGGGCGTAATTTCTTCTTTATGTGACATCACCAGTTTTCCCTTTCACATACCTTCACACTCCTTCCAGAAATCCCTTCAGAAGACTGTCATTTCTTTGCATATACATCAAATAGGGTTTTTTGAAAGGATACCTTGTTTCAAGGACTTTTTGTGGTATTGGCACCATTATTGACCTTGAGCATGTTGCAATTTCCGGTTGCCAACATATAGGCAAAATGGGGGCGGGACTTTCAGTAGAGGCACTTGGCTCCTCCTCTACACTCCCCCCTCTGGTTGATTTATCGACCAGTCTCCCATCAGACTTCACACCTAAACATCCTCATCTGAAGAAGTGTTTCTTTGGAGTCTATATCTTTATTACTCCTTTCAGACATCCTGCCAATTTCACATGTTCATGAACACTGCAGGTCATAAGACTACATTGTCCATTTGGGCTGCACTAGATCCATCGTCCCACATACTTCTTGTGATTTCTCGGCTACAGGAATTATGTTCCCTCAGGTGCATGAATACTGGCCTTTACATAGTCTCTGATTTCTTCATCTGTCAGCTCTTTGGGTCCAAACCCTGACTCAACATCTGTCATGATCCCAGTAAAGGTACAAGACATGTGCATCAGGACCCGGGGTACTTCCTCCCATGGCAGGGTAGAGAGACATTGGACATGTAGTGTGGTGCAGGCTTTTGACAGGAGCTGCTTTCACCCACACCAACATGGCTGCCAAGACTGAACCCATCTTGGAACTTAAGATGGCCCCCGGCAGACCCAAAGATCTGGCTTCCCTGGTGGTCTAATGTTATTAGGGTGCAGCCCGAGGCTATAAAACCATGCCCCGGGCCACACCCTGTGCTTAGCGTTTCGTCTGCTATCTACCAGAGCAGTGTAATGCTTACCGCTCCTGTTCTTGCACGTGAGGGGCACTCCCAGACTGACCTGCAGCCATACCTACCTGAAGACTTCATTGTAGGAGTTCTGTTTCAAGCTTCAGTTCTGATACTTACCAGGAATCGTAGCCCAGATTTGCCTGCAGCCGTATGTACCCGAGAGCTTCATCGCAAGAGTTCCGCTTCAAGTTTCTGCCCAGATACTCACTTGGAATCTTAGCCAATCAAGACCCACAGCAAGTGCAGCTCCTGAAACGAGATAAGCAATAGTAAGAGACTGAATTTAACTGCTACTCCCACCCGAACTTTCAATTTAGCGCAATTTACCTGAAACAGCGATGAACCACCTTGCTCATTTTTTCCGCACGGGCCAATCAAGCGAAAAGACATTCTGCGAGAACCGCACCTGGGGAGAGGAAGAGAAAGAGAATTGTTAGAGCGCATCGCGCCACTGACATGAGCGAACAGCATGAAATAAGCTGCACTCTGTTAAACAAGTGGCTAATGCCCCCAGAAAGACAAGCAGCTTTACACAAAGACTTACCTTCATACCTTCAGCATCCAGTGTGTCGCAGCCGGCCTGGACGACTACTCTCAGTGAAGCAACTGGAGTCGGATGCTTACCTGATATCCCCAGTCCGCCTTCTTCATCCAAATACGGTGAGCACCAGCCTCAGCGCGCCAGTCAGCCTATCTAGAAGGATAAAACGGGAGGTGGGGGGAAGAGCAGGGGGACACGTATTGAATATCTCCACTTACTCATTCCTAGGTCTTCATCCAGACCCCCTTGCACATCTTACCAGAACCTCCAAGTTATGGGGTCCCTTACAACCTCACTGTTCTCTGGGCTTTGTTTCACCAGTGGACCAGTGCAGAAAGGAGTGGCTTGGGTATTCACCATAGCAGAATTATCCTGTGGGGGCAACAGTTTGGAACAGTCCAGACCAGACACTTCTGCAGGGCACCAGAGGTAAGCGTTACAACATCAATCATGATCTTCATCCCTGTTGCTTTCTTTGCTGTCTTCTTGCACTGTGTGATTATTATTCTGATCACACAGAATCCAAACATGAGCATCACCAAAAATGCTCCAAGAATCTTGAAGATATTCGACATCCACTGTGGAACCTATGAGATGAGAAGATTGATGCAAACCAGCTGCCATCAGCAATGTCTTCTACTTCATCTTCCATCTTGACATGCAGGTTTGTCAGCATTTTTATGGCCTCTGTCAAGGTCCTATTTTCTTCATTGTGAGAAGGTATGAATGTGTAACATGATTCTCTGATTTTGGCACAAACACCTCCATCCATAGCTATATAGCTGTAATTGTATCCAGGACATATCTGTTCTGAAGGTTTGGGTATGTCTGACCGAATTTAAACTGGTCATGGCAAACTGACTGTAAATCCATTCTGTTGGTGCCCAATTTAAATGCATATGCAGTTTTTTTTGGTTTTATTGTTGTTCCCTGCCTCCAATTTTAACGAAAACGGGGACACCCCCAATATTGCTAAATATCAACCCTGGATAGCGGGGGACACCCCGCAACCCCCACTCTCCAGGGTTGGTATGCAGCAATATATGCAACCAAATTGGCCTGAAGGCCAAATAACCCATATCATATTCAACCAAATTGGTCATTCAGTCAGTTTGCCACCGTCAGATACAGGCTAATACCGTTCTGAAGAGTCACCAGTCTTATGGCTCTCAGCTCTTCCTTGATAGCCTTTAATCCCTTCATGGTAGTGTTGATCGTCAGCAGGAGCTCCCATCTAGTTATCTGTAACCATCTGGCATTTGCCATCATTTGGATCCCTGGCATGAAGTTTGGCGTGAATATTGCTGAGGTCTGGCTGAACAGCCTATGTTCATATGGAATGTCATTGAAAGCTTCTATTGATTTAGCTGAGAAATAGTTCTCCCTTTGTTTGATTGAGGAATCCAACTGACCTCCTCTTTCTGAGGTGAGGATCTGCTTTTGAAAATTCTCCAATATTCAGGTCAATCTTCGGATTCACCAATGCTGGAACATGAACAATCACTATAGATCATAGTCCTCCTGAATCCCTGGGCAGCATCCTGTATGCTCTGGGTCCACAGGCCCAGTAGTGATCTATTATCACTACTGTTCCATCCTTCATTCCTGTCACATTGGAGATTCAACCGCACTGCTGATTCTCTCAAACTTTTCTTGTGCCATTCTTTCTGAAGCATAGCTTTGCCCTAGCTAAAGGCACTATCTGCATTGGGCCTCCTTTGTCCTCGACCCATGTCAGCAACTTTGCAAGCTTCAGCCATAAAGGTTTGCATCCTTTTTCCACACAATCTATAACTGGTTTGTGATGTCTTGTTGCTGCCACAGCTCTGCATACAACTATGCCTTCTACCAAGCCACCTGGAGAAAGTACTGTTCCCCAGATCTGCATCTGTCCTCTCTCCTTGCATCTTCATATTTCTTCATCAGTTTTTCCTTGCCAATAGAGCTTCTTATGTATTTCCCATATGATTCCCGCTCCCTTCATTCCAGGCTGTTTGTATCTTATCACATGATCTCTGGTGTGTGCTCTTGCTCTTGTCTTTAAGGCTTGAACTTAATCATCTTCTTCTGGAGCTGACCATTGGGTCACCCATACCAAGCATGCTGTTCGAGCCTGGAATTGACCTCTTGCATGGCAGAGTGCAATGTGAGTCAAGCAATGAGTTGTCTGGACGTCTATTTCTATAGCTATGAATATCTTGGACTTCCCCATAGCATAAGGTAGGAGAGCACAAATACAGCAATCCTCCTCAGAGGTCCTCTTTCCCACCTCTTTCATTTGTTGATAACACATGTTGTTCCTCAAATGTGCTGTACTGTTTATATCCTTATTTAACTCATAATCATCTTCCCTTGCACTTCTCTTAGGTCTCTTTCTTGCAAATAGAATGCATGCATAATGCTCATGAAGTATATCAGTCATCATCCTTCCTACGGGGGGAATCATAGGAACGATTGTCAGATAAATGGGTGACCTTGCATGTGTCACTGGAATAAGGATAATCAGATATGGCCTTGGTCTCTTTGCAGCAGCTAATTCTGCATAAGTCAATGGAGTGGGAAGAATCAAGGGGACTCCTACTTTTCTGGGACCATCAAAGTAAACAGTGTGGATTAGCAAAAACAGAAAAACAATAATAGATGTTGAGCACGCATATACGTTGTCAAGTCTGCTCACTTTCTGGAACTGCATTATTCTCAACGGTCCACATTGTGCCTGTGTACTATTTCTAAGGAAGGAAAAAAACGTTTTAATCAGGCAGCCATGTTAGATGCTCAGGTAGCTGCCGAATTTGCTCAAGTATCGCTACAAGCAATCTTCTAATCGCAGGACAATTCTTAGGATCCTGCACAAACGTATGTATGTCAGTGCTACGCCCAACAAGAGCAGGGTAAGCTATGAGTATAAAAATGAAGACCGCGAGAAGGAGCCCAATGGATATCGACAATAGATCAAACCATGAATCTAACCAACGAGAAACTCAGTAAGGAATGAAGCAGGGAACTGCTCCCTTTTCCCATGGTCGTATATAAAATCAAGCTCTGGCATTTTTAGCAAATCGGCACTTTCTAAAGTCCAAATGAAAGATTCCTGCGGCTCCAGGATGTTTATCTTTGCACTCCTGCTAAAATATCTATAAAGAGTGTCAAAGGTGAGTCACAGTCCAAATGCACACTTGCATTTATTCAATCAGCAATCTTAGCATCCTTCTTCCTTGTCATCGATCTAATCTGCAGGTGCTGAACTGGTTCTTCTTGTCTTGCTTCCGAATCAACGGGTGTGGGTGTATCGGTCTCACCAGCATACAGCTTCACGTCGCCCAGGCGAATCCAGGCGCGCATTTCTTGCACTTTTACTGCTGAGGGAGTGATATTTTCAATAACTGGTACACTAAATCGGGGCTCGTGCCATTTCCTTGTGAAATGTCGTACTAAAATGGGGTCTCCAATAAACAAATTTGTTGCAGATAGTAATTTTTTGCATCCAGTTGCTGAATGGTCTTCATCTGTGTCCTGAGACCGACACCCTTACGCTTGAGTTGATCTGAAATGACAATGATTATAGCGGCCATACATGTCAAATATGTTTGGAACTCATTTCCTAACAATTCTGCAGTCATCTGGGCATCACTTCTACTCCTTTATAGAGGAGACAGGAGCGTTCTCATTTGCCTTCCTGTTACTAACACATGGGGTGTGAGATAGTGGTCCGACCCAGGCTGATTCCAAAATGGACATAACGCAAGGGGCAGGCAATACAGACATCCCTTCTTTAATGTCAATTTGAGTTTAGCAATTCTTTCCTTGAGAAGACTATTGATTCTCTCACAAAGTCTGTTCACTTGCGGGTGATGAGCAGAAGAAAACATGTGTTTTATACTAAGCAATCGACTGAACTGTTCAAATACTTCATTAACAAAATGTTGCCCATTGTCGGATCTCAGCACCTCACATAATCCCCATCTAGCAAAGACTTCTTGGACTAAAAACATTGCAGCGTAAGTGGAATCAGGGTGTGCATATGGACCAGACTCTGGTTGAGACGCTAACCCGGGATATAGGGCGGTAGTAGAGAAGCTCCCTGACCCCCCCTTGTTTTTGCATATTAAGTAGCTTTGAGTTTTCAACCTAAGTTACAAGGGTAATCCAGACGTGGAACCCTTGCTCACTGTTCTTAGAGAGACACAGCTCCACCTCAATGTCAAGGCCCAAACAGGCCGAAACACGTGCCTGGGGTTGATGTTGGTAGTCTTGTTCAGAAGAGAATTGCCAGGCATTTTGGTGCTGGACTGCCCTTGTGCAGGACAAAGACTGATATATAGTGGACATTTATCTTCTGTGAAAGGATGGTGAGCTAAGCACTCTGGTTGAGTCTCTAACCCGGGATATAGGCCAGAAGTAGAGAAACTCCCAGAACCCCCCATGTTTTTCCACACCCGTAACCTGGAAGAATAAGACAATGCCTATTCATGCGAGACAGATGATGGAAAGCCGTTCCCATCGAACCAGAGGTGGAAAGATACAATTACTATACAGTTTCAAAGCTAGACATATGCTCTCAGGACTTAGGCGATCAGAGATTGCAAATTGTTGGGAACACACAGCACCTTTGTGATTGTTCCCATTGCCTTGAATGGTTTCACTCAGCCTGGAAGCTGTCCAAGGTCCCAAGGCTGAGAAGATCTGCCTTTCCCAATCTGTAGCTACCTTTCACGTTAAGGCACACTATGTTGCAGGGACCAATAATTTCCCTGTTAACCTGCAACTTTGTAATTGTAACATTTAGAGGTGCTCCTAGGAGGACCTACCAGATATGGCGATCCAATAACCAGATTAACCCCTATAGACTACATAAATATTTTTCCTCAACTAACCAATCCCCACCGCTGATAGGTTTTTTGGGACTTAAGTTGTTTTATGAAACCACAAGCCTTTAAAAAGGTGTAACCCAAGTTTGGAGGACGAGAGATCTGGAAACTAAATGCTGTTCTAGTGTGATCCCTGTCATTTTGATTTGTAATAAAGACAGTAAACTTTGCCCTATGGTTGAGTCTTCTCTTCTTGCGACAGGGATTTTGTTGGGGCCCAAGTACCCTCTTGGTGGTAATCAGGGTGACTACTAAGAGTGCCCCCGCCGCTCCTTTACACCCTATTCTTACCAATTATCTACCCCTCACAGGACACCCTATTCTAATCCAACCAAATGTTTTCACCTAAATATACAAAGTATTTTAGTGCCATGGCAAACACTATCATAAATCAACGCAAAGTATTCAATCCTCGGCTAACAAAAAAGTTCAAACCTATACCCTGGAGTCCAAATCCAAAATGTAGTTCTTCAAACATCCAGGTAAACTGTCTAACAAGATCACATGCCTTTTAACAGATTTTCTCATGAGGTATTCGCCTCCAACACGTTTGGGAATTTAAATTTAGAGTAGTGTGCTGCCTGAATAGAAGGTCTGGGAGCAGGTGAGAATTCTCCCCCTCCTTGCCTCTGGGTTCATACCAGCACCTGACCTTAACCACCCAATATCACCTCACCCACATCGTCTCACCCAATCTAATCAACTCGCCCCACCGCGCCGTCTCTATGTTGACCGCATCCATCATCTCACCAAAATCCACATGCAATCACCCCACTCAACCCACTCACAGAAGCTCAGTTCAGCAACTCCTATGGAAGCCCAAGCTCATTCACCTCAGCCCAGCACCCCTGATCCAGCTGCCCCAGCTCAGTCTGGAACCTCTACATACATCACAGCTCACTCTACTAAACTTGCTCTCCCACTCACTGATGCTCACCCAGTGCCTCACAACCACCTAAACTTAACTCAGCACCAGGCAGCCACCCATGCCCACCCAAGCACCAATGTTCATCCCAGTAACACCCACTCATTCTCCCCCCAGGACACCCACACATCTCACCCCATTGCTCTCACCTAACCAACCTCACCCAGCACACAATTTGCCCACCCAACACGCATTCATCCTAACTCACTCAATGCAGCTCATTCCTGCACCCCTCAAATTCAAACCTAACACCACTCAACCTGCAACCACCCATCCCAGCTCACCTCAGAAACCCCACCACCCTAGCTCAATCCAGCACCCAACCTAAGCTCACCCAAGCTCCTTCACACACACGATTTGCGTACCCAGGCCACCATAAGATGCCAATCACTGGCAAACCCGTACAGAGCCTCAGGATATGATAGCAGTGATCGCCAAATGTTTGGAAAATTACCATCAAATGCCCACTCAAGTGATAAAACATTTGCCTTTGGCAATGCTTGTTTTATTATTTGCATCTCCATGTGCCAAATTCCTTCTGCGCCAACCTGCAAAAACACACTAGCTTGGCATCAGTCTCAAACAATGCAGAGCTCTACCAATACATGCGTGCCATCTGCAGCATTGTGCCTGCTTCGGGGATTTATGCCAGGCTGTGCTATGCTGCCTCCGCAGGGCAGCCAGTCACTCTGGTCATCAAAGGTCCACTGTAGGCGGAGTGCGACACGTGTTGTGTAAATGCACTGATTATTTTATTGAGGTTCTAAAACACTCTGGAGCTCATTTTTTGGGATTGTGGCTTAACGTGAATGGAAGGCGGCATAAAATCCCATTGAGAAAGGCTTCAACGCTTTCCATTCACGCCACCCACAGGAGAGGAGGGGCAGAAAGCAACTAGGGTTTCCCCTGACTTGCTTTCTTGCTTCCTCTGCAACATTCAAATGCCCCAGCAAGGGTTTTCATGCCAGCACAAATGCTGGAGATCCCTATGGAGTGTGCAACCTTTATGCTGCCTGCCATGCTCGCATGGCAGGAGGAGTTTACAATTGCAAATAAACGCTGCCCGAAATGCTCGCATTTCAACCAGCATTTATTTGCAATTTATTTTTAATTGTGAACACTCCTTACCAGGTGTTCACAATGAAAATTAAACACTGCCCAACATGCTTGCTGCTTGCCATACGTGCTTGGCAAGCAGCACTCACAATTAAAAGTAAACGCTTCCTAATTTTACATGGAGGAGTGGAAAAGCACAGTGCACAAGGTACGTACACATTTCGCCATGAACATTTGGTAGTGGGGAGATGCCTACGTGTATGTCAACACGCAATCACTCATTTAATGAACATTAAATCCTCTGTACCGTTTGCAAACCGTGCGCAACGTAGGACCCGGACAGGGGACAAGAAGAGGATTGTGATGACAAACAGAACAGAAAGTGACTAACAGTATGACTACTGGACCTGATATGTCTCCATGACGCCTTTGCGCACATTTAATAGTTAAGCCAACGGCCTATGGTAAATTCTCAGTATTTTCAGACAGGGGCTAAAAAAAAAGGCCCCTCTGAGCTGGCTGACGTATGTGCCATTCATTGTGTAAGAGCAAAACATGAGACAGGAGTGTTTCCGAAAGTCGACGAGGTCGCAGTGTCAGAGACAAAACACGCTCGTGCTGGAAGTGGGGTTTCCTGCCCAATGCCCTGTTTCAGAAAAACACATCTAAGCGGAAATGACGACGAATGACCTTCGCTTCAATCACTGAGAGCAGCTCACAGCTGAGATCACCTGAGCAATCACCGAGTCAAGTCACCAGAGGCCCATTCATACTTCCAGGCCCACCTCTCCTGTGTGTCATTTGCAACCTTTGCACACCTGGCCAGAGAACACGGTGGTGCTGCTGCACAGGGGTGTAGGGGGAATGCGGTCACAGGTTTCTCAGCTTGAACCTTCAGGGGTAGGCTGGGCGTGCCCCCCTGCATCACAGTACATAGCAACGACCCAGTCTGGCAATGGCTGAAATTGCCCCCGCCAGGAGGAAGGCCGCACAGCTCCCTGAGGCGAGTCGTGAGTGTCATTTCATCCATCCGTCATCACTGAGCAAACCTACAGTGACACCCACGATGGTGACTCGTTTCAGTTGTGAGCAACCACGGTGGATTGGTCTGCATTTAGGAAGCTTTACATTCAGGTGGTTTCTGCAGTTGAATTCCCTGCCAGCATTCAGGGGAAGAGCTTAGACACAGACGCCTGCTCCTGGGTCTACAAAGACACACACTCAGAAACTACGCAGTACAATTCTAGAATGGTAACACACCACTCCTAGTATGATAGCACGCCACTGCTAGAATGGTAACACACCACTCCTACAATGGTAAAACACCACTCCTAGAATGGTAACACAACACTAATACAATGGTAAAACACCACTCCTAGAATGGCAACACACCACTCCTAGAATGGTAGCTCACCACTCCTAGAATGGTAACACACCACTCCTAGAATGATAGCACACAACTCCTAGAATGTAAACACACCACTTCTACAATGGTAGGACACCAATCATAGAGTGGTAACACACCACTCCTACAATGGTAACTCACCACTCCTAGGGGCCTGGGGCCTCAATACCTCCAACTCTATCTTCCTAAATATCTTCTATCTCGAGCTCTCCGCTCATCCATCTCCAATTCCCTCAGGGTCAGTCGCTTCTCCAAGCAACGAGTTGGTGGTAGATCTCTTTCTTCAGCTAGGGCCTCCCTCTGGAACAGCCTCCCTGAAACTTAAGGAGTCCATCTACGGTACCGGAAGCACCTCAAGAAATTCCTGTTTGCTTCTGCTTTCTCTCCTCCTCTCCTCTGCTGAACTCCTGACTGAAACTGCACTTACCCTCTCTCCCCCCTCCCCTGCACTTGCCAATCTCAATATCACCTGGCCTAGTAAGATCGTTGTCTTTGTCTTCCCTCTGTTCCCCCTCCCTTGCCTCGTCGCACTTTGTAACACTTGTGTATAGGCATGTTATGAATGCCATGTTGTGGGGTAAATTTAAGGCCTAAGGCAGACCCCCCCTACAACAAAAACATCTTTTCAGCAGTCACCCAAAAACAGCAGTGCTTTTGTCTGCTAAGCTCATATGGGGTGAGATTTGAACATAGCCACCCCAAGAATGGCTGCATTTAGTTTTCTTCACTTGAATCCAGAGAGAATAACTTCAATTCAGAATGGTTGTGCATTGCTGTTCTGTCATTTCAAAAACTCAAGACTGCACAAGAAAATGTCTTGCATTTCAGACTGCATCGCACTAGTGCCTCCTTTCATTTCAAATATCACACATTTTTGTTCTATTTAAACACAGCCCTGCTGTGTATTGCATGTGAATACCATCAAATAAGGCCATTCCTCACTGAACGGCATTGTTTTCATCAAGTAAAGTCAGTGAAAAGCAAAAGAATTCTGCATTAAGTCCGCACTGCTTGGATATACTTTTTAAAATAAATCAACGCACGCAAAGTACTTCAAAGGAAAGATGCTCCATCTTGCCTCATGTCAGTTACCAAGAAACTATTTCAGCATATCTGTGTCCCGAAACTGACCAGATCTGGGAAGAGCCTTTCAGAAAGTTTATGCAAAAGAAACCACATGTTGTGACAGTAACAGGAGAGAAAAAGGACACATGTAAACGTGCTTTTGCAAAGCAGGAACATGACATTTTGTAAAATTAAATGTGAAATAATACCGTGGCTCACACAGAAACACAATTTTACATGTGGGGAGAGGGGCTGAAAAAATATGTATATTGTGCTGTTTTCCCCCAAAAGACAAATCATCCTTGGCCCAGGAATTTCTGTCAAAAGAGTTTGGCAGAGAGACCAATGTCGCGCCTACCCACGAACTGATACTGCAAAGGACATGTAATCTGTTCTCTGCGACCTGATAGTGTGATAATTACAGGTTCCCCAAGACTGCCTGGCAGAACTGCTCCGAAGGACAAAGGGAGAGCCAAGCCCTGTGTTTGGCCTAAAGGTGTGATTTCTTACAAACACCATCTCCAAGGAGGTCCTTTGTACAAGCCAAGCCTGGCAGGGACATTAGGCTGTGGGGGGTTGAGGACCACCCAAATCTGTGAAAAAGTCACCCCATTGATTTGAAAGAACTACTGTACATTATGACATTTGTTTCAGCACCCTAAATAATCAACAATTCAATATTATGACAGTATTTTATGTGATTTTTGGACAAGCAAAATAAGATGAGGTGCATTCTCTGGCACATGGTGAACTGAAATGGTAGGAAAAATGCATTTCTGGGTGAAGCATTAATGGCATAGATATGAGTCTTGGGGAGACTATGACAAATACTATCATGCTTATGTGTAGACATTTGTAGAATTTGAGATAACATTTTTCTCCGGAAAATGGCAAAATTGTGCCCACAGATGAGGCAACATCGCACAGAATTGGCGTTCAACCGACATATTCCTTGTAAAATATGGGATCTGCCTGTCTGATTTTTATGATGGTGACTATTGTAAATATGAGATTTTTGTGCCATAACTTATTTTGGTATAAAGTAACTGTGGTGAGACAAACAAGTCATAAAACACACACACATATGGTGAGGTCACTTCCCTGGAAGCAATCAGCCCGCATGGAGGAGGCAACACCAATAGCCTGGTCTATCCCCTTCAGGGGGTAGGTGGAGGGTACATCCGCCCATATTGTAAATTCTATGATGTCACTCTGGCTATTTAAAGAGTGAACAGGGAGACACAGGGATATTCAACCTTCAAAATTCACTCTGCAAGATTCCAAGACTCCAGAACCAGGTCCAGAGGTAGCTGACCCATATCCATCCAGAACCACATTTAAACCAATAATTCAGGGAGAAAGTAGGAAAGGCTGCTGATCCCTCTAGGAGAATCCAGTCACCAGACCTTTTTGCCCAGCTGACCCATCCCGCTGTCCAGAGTGACCAGCCTTTGCCCAGCTCTTCCCACCAGGAGAACCCAGCGGACCAAGTACCCAGTTCTCTTGACCCCGCTGCCCAGGACCAGATCCGTGGCCCCGCCGTCTAGAGACTCTGCTGGCTGTCCAAATGACCAAACCAAAGCTTGCCTTGTTAGTATCCCATCACACAATACCCAAAAACTGCATATCCTGCTGTTTTACCTTGCATTTTGTTCAAATCCTAAAAAAAGCATTAAAAAAAACATAAAAACCCTAGTCATTTCCCAAACTGTCATTATCCTCTGTCTACCCTTCCCTAGAGGAATCTGTGTTAGACCATATCAGTCAGCATATTTCTATTCTCTGTCTTTCAGTTATTTGTGTAAATCTTTAGTATTATTTGAAATCAATTAATGAATTCCCCTATAAGGAGGTACGCTGTGCGAGCTGGTTAAAATTGCAAATCAACCCCATTGCGTGCAGTGTCTTTCTTTAATAATATAGCCATTAAAATATAGTCTTAGTAAAACTAGTCAGTTTGCATCAAAAACCGAATTTGCCCATGTTTTGAGCTTTTCTCTAAAAAACGATTTGCCTGTTCCCCTTAAAAATCCCATAACATCATCCCTTAAGAGTCATCCCTTCCCCTCAGTATTCTATCTGTATGTGTCTTTGTTTCCCATCCCAAAAAACGATTTCCGATTTTGCCTGCTAAAACCATTTTCTTAGCAGTTTCCCAATTGAAAGCCTGTGTGAAATATGAAATTGCAATTTTGCCACTTGTGATTTTGCTGCTTTGTTTTCCTTCCCAAAGTCGATTCTCTCACCTGTGTTCTCGTTGCTTTAGTGCCCTGCTCAGTAGCCAGTAAGCTTCCTTGCCTTCTTAGTACAACCACACAAATTTCTGTCCAATCTATCCTACCTCGAGTGTAACTGCTCCATAAGTAACCAGCAGGGGTCAAGTCCTATAAATTAAAGTGGGGGACTCATGAACAAATGTAGCATTGCTAGACATTAGCATATCAAGGTGAAATATGCACATATCCTTAAATTGGCTTTGCATAACCACCCAAATTGCACAGGGCGAATAGCAAATCAACCGACACAAAAAACCAAGAGAGGATATTTTCTTATAATAGTGTTTTTGAAAACGTTAAAAGGTGTGCATGTAGAACCAAAACAAATGTTTTCCCTGGAACTTGCAGTACCGAAATGAGACAGTTCACCGTCGGTTGTTTCTTATTTTTGATCAGGTTATATATGGTGCAGTGGTGATGTGTCCGGCCTGCAAACCTCACTGCGACATTCAATGGGCCTCATTACGACCCTGGCGGTAAGGGGTTTACGCCAGCGTTAGCTGCGCCGACCCCTTACCGCCAATTACGAGGTCCCTTAGCGCCATGGCGCTTTTAACACCTGCTTTTAGCAGGTGTTAAAAACCATGGCGCTAAGTGACCATGGAGTTAATTACGCCACCGTAATTTACGGTGGCGTAATTAACGCCTTCCCCACTCCCATTATGCCCTATGGGGCAAAAATGGGAATGGGGAAGGGTAAATGGGGATTGGGGACTTACCGCCCCCGCCAACCTCGGAATGGGGCGGCAAGTCCGCCAACCACCATGGCGTAAACGTAGTTTACGCCATGGTGGTAAAGTCACGGCCCAGGCGGTAACTTACCGCCTGGGTCGTAATGAGGCCCAATGTTTCTCATTTTAGTTGGGGGGGGGGACTGAGGCCACCCTCTGAAAAAAGTGGGTGGACTTCGTCCAGCCATGTGTACCCTCGACCTGAGCACTGGTAACCAGTAAAATCCGAATATGCCATTTTGCTCCTTTTGAAGTTTTTTTTTTCCTCTTTGACCTCCTATTTTGGGGTGGTGGGTCGAATTTTCAATCTGATTTTTCCTCTTCTTGCTGACTCTTTGCAAATGCTTTCCATTCACACAGAATTTTGTTTGCAGGTGTTTGGGGGAGTGTTGCAGAGGGGGCGCATGACATAAGTGCCATCTATGATTGTGACAATAGTGATTTTGCTTCTTTTTCTATTTAAAGTTTATGTAGATGATGTCAGAAAGTTGAATTAATTGCATTATAGCATTTTGCATTATAGTTTTACCAGCTGGTGATTGCTGCCCCAAATTTAGTTTTGCTCTGATTTTCATTTGAATTCTAAAAATAAAAATAACATTTCTTTGTTACACACCAGCCTGGTTCATGGTCCATTGCGACACGCAGTATTTGTCAAGGCGGTTGTGAGACGGGTTCCCTTCTCAAGAAAGAACCCAGGGTTCAAATAAAAATAAAAAAGGCATGTTTTATTGTGCACCACCTTCAGTGTCAGTGGAAGAAGTTCCTGGCTGGGGTGTGCCATGTGATAATCCGCTTTAATATAATTTAATATCATATCGTATCATTTAATTAGAGCACACCACTCCTAGAATGGTAGCACACCACTCATAGAATGGTAACACATCACTCCTAGAATAATAGTATGGTAACACACCATCCATAGAGTGGCAACACACAACTCCTACAATGGTAACACACCAGTCCTAGAGTGGCATCACACCACTCCTAGAATGGTAACACACCACTCCAACAACTGCAGGCTCTCTCTCTCCCCTAGCCATTCTTTTACTGTAGCTACTATCTATCGGCCAGCTGGTCGAATCTCCTCCTTCCTCTCTGAGTGGGCGGACCTCTCCTCCTCACTCCTGGCCTCAACCACTCAAATTCTCCTTCTTGGAGACTTCAACATCCACCTGGATGCTTCCTGTCCTCCCTCTGGACTCTTTTGCGACCTCTGTGACTCTCTCTCACTCACTATTCTCCCCTGTGCCCCAACTCACTCTACAGGGCACATGCTGGATGTTCTGATTTCCTCAGACCTTCCCCTCTCTGCCCCTCTCTCCACTCCTCTATCCTGGAGTGATCACTTTCTCCTCTCCACCCACCACACCCTCCCTACCCCTCAGGCCAAGCCACCTCCATTACTGCCACCCACCTTCTCGGTCATCTGACCCATGAAGCGAGTGTCAGTTGAGGATTTCGCCGCCACTTTCTTTCCCCCTCCCCCCACTTTGGCTGACTCTCATCCTGACAGCCCTCTCCATGCTCCACTCTGCTATATCTGATACTCTTGATATCCTTGCCCCTGTCATGAGAATCCGCCTGAAGCCCAAAGCCAAGTGCAACTCCTGGTACGACTCAGACCTTGTCACCCTAAAAGTGCAGGGTGGCCGAGAGGAAATGGCTTGCTTCATGTACACCCTCTGACAAACTGGCCTGCCCCCTGCTCCAAAGGCAATACCGGCTCTGTGTCCTAACCAAGAAGAGAGTTCATATCCAAGCCGACATCTCTGCGGCATCTAACAGCTCGGCTGAACTCTTAACAATCTGCAAGGAACTGGCCAATCCTGCCACAGTCTCTACCTCTCCTGTCCCTTCCCAGGCCCTCTGCACAGCACTGGCTTCTCAATTCATCTCTAAAACTCAGGACATCCTGTCCTCACTCTCCTGCTATCCCCCCCTCCCTCTACTCCCTGATCATCCTCTGGCCCTTCTGCATCCACCTCTCCTCCCTCCTTCTCTGCCTTTCCCCTGTTCTCCGCAGACAAGGTTTCTAGACAAGTCCGATCTATGACAGTCTTGTCAAAACAGGTTCACCCCTGTTCCTCTAAAACTATCAATGACCACATCGACTCCATGGCTCCTACCCTGGCTGATTTCTGCAATCACTCCTTCACCACTGGAGTCTTCCCATCCCCCCTGAAGCACTCCCTTGTGCACCCTCTTCTTAAGAAACCCTCTGCCGATACCTTGTGCCCAGCTAACTATCGCCCAATCTTCATCACTTGCTTCCTGGGCAAGCTCCTGGAGAAAGTGGCCATCTCCCAGTTTAATCTCCACTCTGAATCTATTGGTTGTCTTCATGACCATCAGTCTGGCTTCAGAGAAGCTAGAAGCACGGAAACTGCTCTCCTGAACACCCGTGAAGACCTGCTCTCGAACCTTGATGCTAACACCCTCTGCGTCCTCATCCTGCTTGATCTCTCTTCTGCCTTTGACATTGTCAACAATGCCATCCTGCTCAACCGTCTACGTGATAACCTGGGTATCACTGGTCAGGCTCTGGCATGGCTGCCTTCTTTCCTCTCTGACCAACCCTCCCAGGTCCAACTTGGGTCCTTCCTCTCTGCTATCTTTTTCTCTACTTGTGGTGTCCCCCAGGGATCTAACCTCTCTCCCTGGCTGTTCAACCAATACCTGGCACTCCTTGCCCACCGCATAGCCACTCTCTGCCCCAACTTTCAGTGCTATGCGGATGACACCCAGCTCATTTTCAGGCTTCCCTCGGCCTCGTCCTCTCCTTCCCTCATCTCTGACTGTCTGCTATCCAGGAGTGGTGTGCCGCCAATGACCTCTGCCTTAATGCCAGTAAGACTGAGATTCTCCTCATTGGCACACCTGGTCCCTCCTTTTCTGTCGCTCTAAAGCTGGCCTCTCTTGGCCCCCTTCCTGCTCCCACCTGTGAGGCTAAAATCCTCGGGGTCATCTTCGACTCCAAGCTTTCCTTCTCTCCTCATATCTCTGATGTCTCTAAGAAGTCACACAACCAGCTGCACCTCCTCAGAGGTAGTCTTCCTTTCCTCTCCTTCCCCCAGAAGCTCACTGTCTGCAGAGCTCCTGTTTTCTCTAGGCTGGACTATTGCAACAGCCTCTTTCTAAATCTGCTGCTTCTGCTCTCCGCCCTCTGCAACTTATCCAGAACAGACTTGTCCTTGGCCTCAAGCCCAGGGATTGTATCTCTCCAGGACAGAAATCTCTGCACTGGCTCCCAGTGGCTGCAAGGAATACGTTCAAAACCCTCTACATCATCGACAAGGCCTCTGGGGCCTCAATACCTTCAACTCCCTCTCCCTAAATATCTTCCTTCTCGAGCTCTCCTCTCATCCTCCTCCAACTCCCTCAGAGTCAGTCGCTTCTGTAAGCAACGAGTTGGTGGTAGATCTCTTTCTTCGGCTGGGGCCTCCCTCTGGAATAGCCTCCCTGTCTCCCTTAAACTTGAGGAGAACCATCTCCGTTTCCGGACGCACCTCAAAACCTTTCTCTTTACTTCTGCTCCTCCTCTCCTCTGCTGACCTCCTTGGTGTTACCGGAATTGAACCGGCAACCTGGACACTCTCTGATCTCGGACCCAGGTCCCTCCCCCGCCAGCGCCACACACCTGCACTGCCCACCTGGCAACCCCTGCACTTGGGGACTGTTTCTGTATCCCTACAGTCCTGCTACCAGCTCTTGACACCTGATGTCTGCACTTACCCCTGCACTTGCCACATGATGGCTGTTACTTTATGTATTGCTTTATCTATTCCCATGTACTTCACTGTCCCTACCCCATTTCCACGCACTTGTGTGATCTGAATGACACCTGGCCTAGTAGGATCGTTTCCTCCCATTGTTCCCCGCCCTTGCCTCGTTGCGCCTTGAAACACTTGTGTATAGGCACGTTACAAATGCCGTATCATATCATATATCATATCAAGATAGATTGGTAACACACCACTCCTAGAAAATAGCACACCACTCATAGAATGGTAACACACCACTCCTAGAATGGTAGCATATCACTCCTACAATGGTAACACACCACTTCTGGAATGATAGCACACCACTCCTAGAATGGTAACAAACCACTCCTAGAATGATAGCACACCAGTCCTAGCATTTTAGCACACCACTCCTAGAATGGTAACCCACTACTCCTACAATGGTAGCAAACCACTCCTAGAGTGGTAACACATCATTCTTACAACAGTAACTCACCACTCCTAGAATGATAGCACACCACTCCTAGAATGGTAGCACACCACTCATTGAATGATAGCACACCACTCCTAGATTGGTATCATACCACTCCTAGAATGGTAGCACACCACTTCTAGAATGGTAGCACACCAGTCTTAGAAAGGTAACATAGCACTCCTACAATGCTACTTGCGCCCATATTGTAATATTCTATGATGCCACTCTGGCTATTTAAAGAGTAGACAGGGAGACACAGGGATATTCAACATTCAAAATTCACCCTGCAGGATTCCAAGACTCCAGAACCAGGTCCAGTTGTAGCTAACCCAGATCCATCCAGAACCACAAATCCAGAACCATATTTATCCCAATAATTCAGGTAGAAAGGAGGAAAGGCTTCTGGTCCCTCTTATAGAATCCAGTGACCAGACCTTTTTGCCCAGCTGACCCATCTCGCTGTCCACAGTGATCAGACTTTTCCCAGCTGTTCCCACCAGGAGGGCCCCGTGGACCCAGTACCCAGATCTCTTAACCGCACTGCCCGAGACCAGATCCATGGCCCTGCCATCTAGAGACCCTGCTAGCTGTCCAAATGACCAAACTCAAGCTTGCCTTGTAAGTATCCCATCACCCAGTACCCAAAAACTGCATATCCTGCTATTTTCCCTTGCATTTTGTTCAAATCCTATAATTAAAAAAAACATTAAAACCCTAGTCATTTCCCAAACTGTCAGTATCCTCTGTCTACCCTTCCCTAGAGGAATCTGTGTTAGACCATATCTGTTAGCATATTAATTTTCTCTGCCCTTCAGTTATTTGTGTAAATCCTTAATATTATTTGAAATGAATGAATGAATTCCCCTATAAGGAGGTACGCTGTGTGAGCTGGTTAAAATTGCAAATTAACCCCATCGCGTGCAGTGTCTTTCTTTAATAATATAGCCATTAAAATATAGTTTTAGTAAAATTAGTCAGTTTGCATCAAAAACCGAATTTGCCCATGTTTTGTGCTTTTCTCTAAAAACCGATTCGCCCTTTTCCAATAAAAAATCCCATAACATCATCCCATAAGAGTCATCCCTTCCCCTCAGTATTCTATCTGTATGGGTCTTTGGTTCCCATCCCCAAAACTGATATTTTGCCAGCTAAACTCATTTTCTTAACTGTTTCCCAATTTAAAGCCTGTTGAAATAAGAAATTGCAATTCTGCCGCATGTGATTTTGCTGCATTGTTTTCCTTCCCAAAGTCAATGTTCTCACCTGTGTTCACGTTGCTTTAGTGCCCTGCTCAGTAGCCTGTAAGCTTCCTTGCCTTCTTAGTACAGCCACAGGAATTTCTGTATAAGCTATCCTACCGCGAGTGTAACTGATCCATAAGTAACCAGTGAAATCCGAGTATGCTGTTTTGCTCCTTTTGAAGGTTTTCCTTTTCTTCTTTGACCTCCTATTTTGGGGTGGTGGGTCGAATTTTCAATCCAATTTTCCCTCTTCTTGCTGACTCCTTGCCACTGCTTTCCATCCACAAAGAATTTAGTTTGCAGGTGTTTGGGGGAGTTTTGCAGGGCGAGTGCATAACATAAGTGCCATCTATGATTGTGACAAAAGTGATTTTGCTTCTATTTCTATTTAATGTTTATCTAGATGATGTCAGAAAGTTGAATTAATTGCATTATAGCATTTTGCATTATATTGTCACCAAACTGGTGATGTGATTGCTGCCCCAAATTTAGTTTTGCTCTGATTTTCATTTGAATTCTAACAATAAATAAATATTTCTTTGTTACACACCGGCCTGGTTCAAGGTCCATTGTGACACGGGGTATTTGTCAAGGTGGGTGTGAGATGGGTTGCCTTCCCAAGAAAGAACCCAGGGTTCAAATATAAATAAAAAGGTGTGTTTTATTTTGCGCCACCTTCAGTGTCAGTGGAAGAAGTGCCTGGCTGGGATGTCCCGTGTGATAATGATTATAATATCATATAATTTCTTGATAGCACACCACTCCTAGAATGTTAGCACACCACACTTAGAATGGTAACACAGCATCCATAAAGTGGCAACACACCACTCCTACAATGGTAACACACCACTCCTAGAGTGGCAACACACCACTCCAAGATAGAATGGTAACACACCACTCCTAGACTGATAGCACACCACTCCTAGAATGGTACCACACCACTCCTAGAATGATAGCACACCACTCCTAGAAAATAGCCCACCACTCCTAGAATGGTAACTCACCACTCCTAGAATGGTAACACACCACTCCTAGAATGATTGTACACCACACTAGCATTTTAGCACACCACTCCTAGAATGGTAACACACCACTCTTACAATGGTAACACACCACTCCTAGAATGATAGCACACCACTCCTAGAATGGTAACACGCTACTCCTGCAATGGTACCAAACAACTGCTAGAGTGGTAACACACCACCCTTACAATGGTAACACACCACTCCTAGAATGATAGCACACCACTCCTAGAATAGTACCACACCACTCATTGAATGATAGCACATCACTCCTAGAATGGGAACATACCAATCCTACAATGGTAACACACCACTCCTAGAATGATAGCACACTACTCCTAGAATGGTAGCACACCACTCCTAGAGTGGCAACACACCACTACTAGAATAGTAACACTCCACTCCTAGAATGGTAACACACCACTCCTAGAATGATAGAACACCACTCCCAGAATGGTACCACACCACTCATTGAATTATAGCACATCACTCCTAGAGTGGCAACACACCACTCCTAGAATGGTAGCATACCACTCCTAGAATGGTAACACACCACTCCTAGAATGATAGCACACCGCTCCTAGAATGGTAACATACCACTCCTAGAATGATAGCACACCGCTCCTAGAATGGTAACATACCACTCCTAGAATGGTAACACACCATTCCTAGAATGATAGCACACCGCTCCTAGAATGGTAACATACCAATCCTACAATGGAAACAAACCACTGCAGGAATTATATCACACCACTCCTAGAATGGTAACACACCACTCCTACAATGGTAGGACACCAATCATAGAGTGGTAACACACCACTCCTAGAATAGTAACACACCACTCCTAGAATGATAGCACACCACTCCTAGAATGGTAACAGACCACTCCTAGAGTGGCAACACATCACTCCTAGAATAGTAACACACCACTCCTAGAGTGGCAACACACCACTCCTAGAATAGTAACAAAGCACTCCTAGAATGATAGCACACCACTCCTAGAATGGTAACACACCACTCCTAGAGTGGCAACACACCACTCCTAGAATAGTAACACACCACTCCTAGAATGGTAACACACCACTCCTAGAATGGTAACATACCAATCCTACAATGGAAACACACCACTGCAGGAATTATATCACACCACTCCTAGAATGGTAACACACCACTCCTACAATGGTAGGACACCAATCATAGAGTAGTAACACACCACTCCTACAATGGTAAAACACCACTCCTAGAATGATAGCACACCACTCCTAGAATGGTACCACACCACTCATTGAATGATAGCACATCACTCCTAGAATGGTAGCATACCACTCCTAGAATGATAGCACACCGCTCCTAGAATGGTAACATACCAATCCTACAATGGAAACACACCACTGCAGGAATGATATCACACCACTCCTAGAATGGTAACACAGCACTCCTACAATGGTAGGACACCAATCATAGAGTGGTAACACACCACTCCTACAATGGTAACACACCACTCCTAGAATGATAGCACACCACTCCTAGAATGGTATCACACCACCCATTGAATGATGGCACATCACTCCTAGAATAGTAGCATACCACTCCTAGAATGGTAACACACCACTCCTAGAATGATAGAACACCAGTCCTAGAATGGTAACATACCAATCCTACAATGGTAACACACCAGTGCAGGAATGATAGCACACCACTCCTACAATGGCAACACACCACTCCTAGAATAGTAACACACCACTCCTACAGTGGCAACATACCACTCCTGGGATGGTAAAACACCACTCCTAGTATGGTAACACACTACTCCTAGAGTGGCAACACACCACTCCCAAAATGGTAACACACCACTCTTACAGTGGCAACAAACCACTCCTAGGATGGTAACACACCAGTCCTAGAATGATAGCACACCACTCCTAGAATGGTAGTACACCACTCCTAGAATGGTTGCACATCACTCCTAGAATGAGATGCACACCACTCCTACAATGGTAACACACCACTCCCAGAGTGTCAACACACCACTCCTAGAGTACGACACACCACTCCTAGAATGGTAACACACCACTCCTAGAATGATAGTACACCACTCCTAGAATGGTTGCACATCACTCCTAGAATGGTAACACACCTCTCCTAGAATGGTTGCACAACACTCCTAGAATGGCAACATGTCAGGAAAGGAAGAAGGCGATGGATATGGCAGGGGAAATGTGCACAAAATACACAGTAAACAACCTTGAATATAACAACGTGCATTCAATACCCAAGACTCGTGTATACCACTATATGAAAAGGAATGTAGGGTAAGCACTTAGAACCTCCTTATGACTGAAAGGAAAGTCGGCAAACTCCTTACCCACTATGCTATTACAGATACTGACAGCGCTAAGCCCACGTAGAGGGCAAGCAGGGACAGAATCTGTAAGCTGACACTCTAGACGGTACTGAATAAAGAATTTGGAAACAGTACTCACAAGGACCGGAATGACCACATGAATGCCAGTACTCACGAAGACCGGAAAGACCACTTGGATGTCCGTATTCACGAGGACCGGAAAGACCACTCAAAAGTCAGTACTAACCCACAACCCTGTAAATCAAACAAGAACCCAGAAAGTAGTAAAGGCAAAGAGTGAGGATGACTAAATACCTAAGCCCAAGTCAAGAGGCAAGAAGGAATAGTACAGTGTGGAAAACAAAAGATAATCACGCAGGAGCTAGTTACAACAGCTTCCCACACCTAATAATAAAATAGGAAATAAATGTAAAAGTGTAAAGGAAAACATGGCATGGATCCCAATAGAAGGCAAGGATCAGGAGCAGTGAAAACTATATCAAAAGGGAAACTTTCCCACCCATCTAAGGTGAAAAGGCAGGAAACTAAACCTGTAAAGGAAAGATTAATGCAACAAGTCTTTCAGTAGCAAAGGACAATTTCTAGGAAACAGTGAACACAGGCAATTGGGCTACAGCAAAAGGAAAGCTCAGAGAAAGGCTGCCTGCAGACAGAGAAAGGGAGAAAGGGATTTCCAAAAGGCAGAAATCAATTAGGCATACAAATACAAATCAATTAGGACAAGGAACAAGAAACACTAACTAGAAACTGGGCACAAAAACTAGGAACCAGGAACAAGGGACCAGTCAAGACAGGAACGCTGCAACAATGACCAGCGCTGGACTGAAGCAGACTGAGGCTTTTAAAGCTGCTTAACGAGCACACCCCTCAGGCGTGTCGCCTGCTGCACCTGCAGCCACAGGTGTTGCCTATCCTCCACCCAGCCTTGTCCTGCAAGGGAGGAGGTGAGGCAGTGAGCCAGGCATTCTGGGAAGCATAGTCATTTGATTAAAGCAGCAGTAGCATGCTGGCTGCCAAAAACCTGGAATGGATCCGGAAGGGAAGTAATTTGGGTAATAAGGTTTTAGCGCTCCCAATTCATCAGGACACTGTAGCATAAGGTTCGGAGGAAATGTCCAGTAGGGAAGAAACCCCAAAACATGCCCCCAAGTGTCGGGATCGGGAGCGAAGGGAGCGAGCCGTGACACTATACCCCCTTCCACGGCCGACTCCAGGCGGCCGTTACTCGCACAAAACATCTTCTTTCCATGACAGGAGCGCTTTGTCTTCAGAAGTGGCACTGACGGAAACGATGACCCACGGGCAGAAGCAGAAGGACTGGAATGAATAGAATCAGGCCGCAGTCTATAAGAGCCATAGGTGGGTTTTCGGTGAGGAAGAGACTCATGGGTCGAAAAAAGGCATGAAGGACTTGCAGGACCCGAAGCAGAGTTGGAAGGTCCAGGAAGCTTAGTCACTGGAAGAGGATATGCATACATCCTTGAGGAGAGAGGCAGGCTGGTGCTACATGCCTTAGACAACGGTAGAAGTTCTGTTAGCCTCACTGCCGAGAGTGGACACACAGGAGGTGAGGAAACAGCAGGTTTCAGGAAATGTTTATGTTCGGAAGAGGAAGGTGGCGGCTGAGGTAGAGGTTCGGATACTCTGTCATCCATCTGGGTAAAGGTTTGTGGTTGAAAGTGACAAAGATTTGCCTGCATACGTTCCTTGCCTTGGAGGTCTGGAGATCCAATGGGTTGTACGAGGCTGGCACGCCCATTGACAGTCATGTAGCCAGTCAAGTAGCCACCTTGTTGCACGTGGGATACAACCGCAGGAACGTTTGGCATACTGATAGGAGTGTTAGACACAGTACTCGGAACATCAGGCATACTAGCAGCGGGAGCAAAAACAGGCACATCTTGAACTGCAGCAGACATTCCCCTCCTTTGGCTACTAGCACCCAACTGGCGCTGCAGCTGGAGGGCCGTGCCCGTCCCTTTCCTCAGGCTCATGTGGGATCCGGCAACAAAAGGGTTGTCAAGCGGTTGATCCAAACCGGACTCCAAACGCGGACCGTCCAGCCCGCTATCCTGGTCGGCTACTCGTTCGGTGACTGGGCCATGGTGGATGGCATCCGTTTCTCTCTCGTAATACTCCAGGCAAGTCCAGCGGCCTCGCATGTAAGGCCCTCCCGAGTCGTGAGCCGGCTTGATTTTTCTGAAGAGAGAGCTGGCAGAAGTCTCAGGCTCAGATGTTGCATATTCGGGAGGCGCTGATGCTACAGTCAAGTAGTTAGGAGAATTGTTTTGTGTACAAGGCAGACATTCTGGTGATCCCCCTGAAGCATAAGAAGGACAAGATGGACGTTCATCAGTAAATGGTTGGGATTCAGGAGGAATCTCCGGAGCAGAGGAATATGCAGCAGGATCTGACAGTGTAAACATGTACACCTCCGATATTGGCAGCGAGGCTGAGCAGGATACAGGTCTCTCATGAACTGAAGCCAAACTAGCAGTAGGCTCTGGGACCGAAGACATGCACTTAGAATGTACTACCGGAGGCTCCATGGCTGAAGGATAATCTGCTGGATGAGTCACTGTAGCCGAAGACAAACATGCCAGAGGAAATTCTGAGGCTGAGGGCATGCAAGCTGGAGCCGTCTTGTTAGCTGAAGACAAACTTGTCAAGGTCTTTGGCTCTGACTGCGTACATGGTGAAGGCTCTTGGGTGACTGGCAGACATAGCACTCTTTTATTGATCAAAGATACGTGTGCCAACGATGACTGCAGAGCTGTGGACAGGATTATTGAAGAGTCAATGGTAGTAGGAGGACAGTCTGAAGTCCCAGAAGTCGACAGACACACTTGTGGTTCAGAAATGGAAAGCCCCTTTAAGGCAGTTGACCCCTTGGCACCAGTAACCAAAGTCTGAGCTGTACCCCTGCCGTCCCTCTCCTTAGTGGATGACACAGAGTCTCTTCCTTTGTAGAAGTCAAAATCAACCAGAGGAATCACCATAGTAAAGTCTCTGTTAATCAGGATTTCGTCAATTGACCATTCCTCTGTCTTAGCTTCTGAAAGTGGCAGATTAACAATCAACAGTTCAGGGATCGCCTGCCGGGTTTTTGGTTCAGTAATCTGTGGAATGAGTCCATCAAAACATGAATTCTGCACTGTCTTTGACTGCTCGTAGTGACCGATATTGGCAGAAGGAAGAGCGAACACAGAGGTAGCATCGTTTCCCACATCAGCTTGAATGTCTACTTCAGTCTCAGCAGCTAGATCAAGGGCAGAACCTAAGCCTACAGTTGTGACTGATTCTGTGTATGCCACCATTGTGGATTGTGTTTGGAAATCAGAAGCATGTATGTGTTCAAGCTCAGAGTTATGACAAACTGCTACACAGGAAGCTTCAGGTAAAGGAGTGGCTTGTGAATCTTCAGCTAACAGCAATTCCTGACAAACGGTAGGACAGTTGTCAGAACCTGTGTCCTGAATAAGCGCTGTGCTTGAAAAAAGACTTTCACTCCCAATAGATCTTACATATTGACAAGTATCATGATTTACAAAAGTCTCCGCACTCAGGGACTGAACAGTATTCACTTCATCAACGGATAAAGTTGGAGGTGTATTCAGAAAAGACTGTAACATCTTATTCTCCTCTTTTAAGGAAATGTATTCTTGTTTTAACTCCTCAAATTCTGCTTTTAGCATGTCCCGCATTAACTGTACATCCCTATCAGTAGGCACAGGGGAAGGCATGGTGGCATCAGTGCTGGATCCTGCCCTAGCCATCTGGAAGTGCACTGATTGTATATTGTCATCTACTGCTTGCAGGTCTTGTGATCTATACTCTCTTTTACCGACGTGGTCTGTGTTTCTTTTAAGCAGACTATTGGCATCAGACCCTTTGACATTAGAGACCACAGTAAGAACCTGTGCAGAGGAGTAAGCTGTAGACTGAGGGCAGAAAACAGAAGATATGCAAGGAACCCCTCCATTCTTCATGCTTGAATCATGAAACTGTTCAATCTGAGGTAAAGCACAACCGGAGTCATGGGGTTCAATAACAGAGGTACTTGTGTGTATCAATTCTAGCAGTGTGTTGTTTTCCACTGCTAAGGCTTGTGCGGACATAGACTCTGGATCAGAATTAAAGACAGAGCTAGGATCAGGCAATGTAGGATGGGCCACCCAGTGGGTAAAATACTTTGCACGTAAATACCCATTCGTGTCAAGGAGTTCATTTACGTCAGGAGCAGAGATTCGATTTTCACAGGTAATTGTAAGGGAAGCTTTCTGTATAAACTTGTTAGAGGCCTTGCTGCCTTTCCTTCGTAATCTGGCCATGTTCAAACGGGAACAACGGCTGGTCATTCTGTCAGGAAAGGAAGAAGGCGATGGATATGGCAGGGGAAATGTGCACAAAATACACAGTAAACAACCTTGAATATAACAACGTGCATTCAATACCCAAGACTCGTGTATACCACTATATGAAAAGGAATGTAGGGTAAGCACTTAGAACCTCCTTATGACTGAAAGGAAAGTCGGCAAACTCCTTACCCACTATGCTATTACAGATACTGACAGCGCTAAGCCCACGTAGAGGGCAAGCAGGGACAGAATCTGTAAGCTGACACTCTAGACGGTACTGAATAAAGAATTTGGAAACAGTACTCACAAGGACCGGAATGACCACATGAATGCCAGTACTCACGAAGACCGGAAAGACCACTCAAAAGTCAGTACTAACCCACAACCCTGTAAATCAAACAAGAACCCAGAAAGCAGTAAAGGCAAAGAGTGAGGATGACTAAATACCTAAGCCCAAGTCAAGAGGCAAGAAGGAATAGTACAGTGTGGAAAACAAAAGATAATCACACAGGAGCTAGTTACAACAGCTTCCCACACCTAATAATAAAATAGGAAATAAATGTAAAAGTGTAAAGGAAAACATGGCATGGATCCCAATAGAAGGCAAGGATCAGGAGCAGTGAAAACGATATCAAAAGGGAAACTTTCCCACCCATCCAAGGTGAAAAGGCAGGAAACTAAACCTGTAAAGGAAAGATTAATGCAACAAGTCTTTCAGTAGCAAAGGACAATTTCTAGGAAACAGTGAACACAGGCAATTGGGCTACAGCAAAAGGAAAGCTCAGAGAAAGGCTGCCTGCAGACAGAGAAAGTGAAAAAGGGATTTCCAAAAGGCAGAAATCAATTAGGCATACAAATACGAATTCCAGGACAAGGAACAAGAAACACTAACTAGAAACTGGGCACAAAAACTAGGAACCAGGAACAAGGGACCAGTCAAGACAGGAACGCTGCAACAATGACCAGCGCTGGACTGAAGCAGACTGAGGCTTTTAAAGCTGCTTAACGAGCACACCCCTCAGGCGTGTCGCCCGCTGCACCTGCAGCCACAGGTGTTGCCTATCCTCCACCCAGCCTTGTCCTGCAAGGGAGGAGGTGAGGCAGTGAGCCAGGCATTCTGGGAAGCATAGTCATTTGATTAAAGTAGCAGTAGCATGCTGGCTGCCAAAAACCTGGAATGGATCCGGAAGGGAAGTAATTTTGGAAATAAGGTTTTAGCGCTCCCAATTCATCAGGACACTGTAGCATAAGGTTCGGAGGAAATGTCCAGTAGGGAAGAAACCCCAAAACATGCCCCCAAGTGGCGGGAACGGGAGCGAAGGGAGCGAGCCGTGACACAACACACCACTCCTAGAATGATAGCACACCACTCCTAGAATGGTAAGGCACCCCTCCTAGAATGATAGCACACCACTTCTAGAATAATAGCACACCCCTCCTAGAATTATGGCACATCACTCCTAGAATGGTAACACGCCACTCCTAGAATGGTAAGGCACCACTCCTAGAATGATAGCACACCACTCCTACAATGTTAACACTTCTCTTAGAATGGTAAAACACCACTACTACAATGGTAAGAAATCCCTCCTTGTGTGGCTGCACATCACCCCAAGAATGTAACACAGCACTCGTACAAGGGTAAGAAATCACTCATAGAAAGGTTAAAAATCACTCCCAGAATGGCAATTCTTAACTTGTAGAATGGTACTAAATCAGTAATAGCTTGGTAATGTACAACTCCCAGAAAGTAACACACCACTCCTCGAATGGCAACAAACACTCCTAGAATGGAAACAAATAACTTCTAGAATAGTAGCACATCACTCCCAGAATGTAACACACCACTCCTAGAATGATAGCATGCCACTCGTACAATGGTAGCACATCACTCTTAGACTTACAGCACACCACTCCTCGAATGGTGACACTCCACCCCTAAGATACCAATAAATAGCTCCTCGAGTGGAAATAAATCACTCCTAGAATGGCAGCCTTTTACTTCCCGAAGGTTATCAAATCACTTCTTGAATGGCAACACACCACTCCAGAATGGTAAAACGTCACATCTAGAATGGTGGAAAATCAGCCCTGGAAAGGTATGACCTCACTCATAGAGTGTAACAAATCACTTCAATAATAGTAACAGATGACTCCCAGAATGGTGACACGCAACTCCCAGAATAACACAAAATCACTCCCAGAATGGTAACAAACCACTCATAGATTGTTAACACATTACTCCAAAAATGATAACACAATACCCCTAGGATGATAATAAATCACTCCTAGAATGGTAACACATCACTCCTTAAATGGTGATAAATCACTGCTTGAATGGTAACACATCACCCATATAATGGTAACAGGCCACCCATATAATTGTAACACATAACTACTAGAGTGGTGACACAACACTCCTAGACTGGTAAGACATCACTACTGGAATGGCAATACATCACTCTTTAATTGGTAACAAATTACTCCTAGAATGGTAGCACAACACTCCATATATGGTAATAAATCACTGCTAGAATGGTAACACATCACCACTATAATGGTAACAGGGCACCCATATAATTGTAACACATAACTGCTAGAATGGTGACACAACACTCCTAGATTGGTAAGACATCACTACTGGAATGGCAATACATCACTCTTTAATTGGTAACAAATTACTCCTAGAATGGTAGCACAACACTCCATATATGGTAATAAATCACTGCTAGAATGGTAACACATCACCACTATAATGGTAACAGGGCACCCATATAATTGTAACACATAACTGCTAGAATGGTGACACAACACTCCTAGATTGGTAAGACATCACTACTGGAATGGCAATACATCACTCCTAGAATGGTAGCACATCACTCCTTAAATGATAACAAATAACTCCTAGAATGGTTCACAAGACTCCTTATATGGTAATAAATCATTTCTAGAATGGTAACACATCACCCCTATAATGGTAACAGGGCACCCATAGAAAGAATTGTAACACATCACTCCAGAATGGTGACACAACCCTTCTAGATCGGTAACACATCGCTACCATAATGGTAACCAGTGCAACTATTATGGTAATGGAATCAAAGCTTAGCTTATCCTTTTGTGAATTTCAAACAATTTGATACCATGCTGAAAGAATGATGGTTTTTATTAAGGCCGCTGACAAGGGATGGGGTATTGTTGACATGGACTCGGAAAAATGTGCTTTGAAAGTAGCAACATTACTTTCCATTTCAGGTCATTACTTAAAATGATCTTCTAGCCCCATACGTGACGTTAGAAATGCAATTAAAGATCGATCAGATAGAGCTATCATAATGGGCAAATGACAAAACAAGAAGAGGCATTCATGAACCCCACATTCTTTAGGATGCCAGTATTTTATATTTTGCCAAAGATCCAGAAAAATGAAAGTATTCCACCCGGTCAACCTGTTGTCTCAACCTGTGGATCCATTTTGGAAACACTAGCAAAATATGTTGACTTTTTCGTTAAACCATTACCTCTGGCAGCACCGACTTACCTTAAAGACATGCTTGAAATAATTCATTTAGTGGAAGGCTTTGCTTCTGGTCCTAGGAAACATCTTCTGGTGGCACCAGGTGTTGAGTCACTGTACACTAACATCCCGCAGGATCAAACCCTGATCTTCTTGTGGCTCCATGTGTTAAGTCACTGTACGCTAACATCCCACAGGATCAAAGCCTGATCTTCTGGCACCAGGTGTTGAGTCACTGTACACTAACATCTTGCAGGATCAAACCCTGATCTTCTTGTGGCACCAGGTGTTGAGTCACTGTACACTAACATCCCACAGGATCAAACCCTGATCTTCTGGCACCAGGTGTTGAGTCACTGTACACTAACATCCCACAGATCAAACCCTGATCTTCTTGTGGCACCAGGTGTTGAGTCACTGTACACTAACATCCCGCAGGATCAAACCCTGATCTTCTTGTGGCACCAGGTGTTGAGTCACTGTACACTAACATCCCGCAGGATCAAACCCTGATCTTCTTGTGGCACCAGGTGTTAAGTCACTGTACACTAACATCCCGCAGGATCAAACCCTGATCTTCTTGTGGCTCCATGTGTTAGGTCACTGTACACTAACATCCACAGGATCAAACCCTCATCTTCTTGTGGCACCATGCGTTGATTCACTGTACACTAACATCCCACAGATCAAACCCTGATCTTCTTGTGGCACCAGGTGTTGAGTCACTGTACACTAACATCCCGCAGGATCAAACCCTGATCTTTTTGTGGCACCAGGTGTTGAGTCACTGTACACGAACACCCCGCAGGATCAAACCCTGATCTTCTTGTGGCACCAGGTGTTAAGTCACTGTACCCTAACATCCCGCAGGATCAAACCCTGATCTTCTTGTGGCACCAGGTGTTGAGTCACTGTACACTAACATCCACAGGATCAAACCCTGATCTTCTTGTGGAACCAGGTGTTGAGTCACTGTACACTAACATCCCGCAGGATCAAACCCTGATCTTCTTGTGGCACCAGGTGTTGAGTCACTGTACACTAACATCCCGCAGGATCAAACCCTGATCTTCTTGTGGCACCATGTGTTAAGTCACTGTGCACTAACATCCACAGGATCAAACCCTGATCTATTTGTGGCACCATGTGTTAAGTCACTGTGCACTAACATCCACAGGATCAAACCCTGATCTATTTGTGGCACCATGCGTTGATTCACTGTAACTGGTCCCACAAAGTAGAAAGGCAGCCCGACTTTTGGATCGTGATATTCTCTTGACTCCACAGGAGTAGGATAACACAATGACAATCTGTTGAAATGTGTAACTACATTCTCAGTTTGGTAATGCTATGAGCGGGACACTTTTAAAATAAGTGGCACTCACTACATTTGGTAGACTGTAGTTTGAGTAAGACACTTTTTGCTCTCAAAAAAGGTACACATCTAAAACCGAAATGAGTGGGAGCAGTAACGAAGCACCGCACAGGTCATGTTCCGTGCATAGAATACACGGCTTGCCAATCCTCAACAATGTTGACAAATGTTACTACTGGATGCCGGACATGGGAGTTACACACCCACGCCATCTGCAAGAGGAAACATGTGATTTATTCCATTAGGTGTCCACGTGATCGATTGTGTGTGGGGGCAAAACATCTCAACACGGCTTTATCCGAATTGATGAACAAAGTTCCAAAATTCAGACGGGTGATTTGAGTGCATCGTTAGTTTCATACTTTTTAGAACAAAGACATGAAGTGGATGAATTATTTTGGCACTAGAAAAGGTGACAGCTACTACTAAGGACGGGCATACCAAATAAGTATGCCTGCAAGAAGCACATGAGGATGTCTAATTTAAAATCATTTGATAAAGCTTTAAATTTATTAGAGCAATGTGATTCTTTTCATTAATGTCATTGTTCATTGTACTCCACTTCGTAATAATTACTTGACTATAGACATCATTTCCACAACAGAATTAGACCGGACATGATTCATATAATTGTTTGCAATATATGGTACTATAATAATATTCCATGTGGCGTAATGTGTGAAATGCACTTTCCTCATATCGCGTGGTATTTTTGTTTTGCATCAGTTTATGATTCAAGCAACATAACCCGACACGGGGAGGGGGGGGGGGCATTACTGGACAGGTAGTGCCCTGGGATATCAGTAACCAGTCTGAGCAAAGTAGGAACTTTAACATAAGCCCTGGGGCATGACCTGATCGGTAATTCCCCCCTGCAAGGGTGATATTGATATTAGTACTCTGGCACATCGTACCTGGGTACTAATAGTATTTTTATCACATGCGGAGAAACAGTGTGTTTGTTGTTTTTCAGCTCACGATAAAACTAGAAAAAAAATGGCCGCCAAGATCGTGTATTTTTTCAGTGCAAAGTGACTTTGCACTGCAAAAATGCACGTTGCACAGTTTTGTGAATCATGGTTTGTGTCCGCAGTGTAAAGTCACTTTTCAGCAGTGCAAAATCACTATGAACCGTGCCAAATGTTCCAGGAATCGGGCCCTAAGGGAGGACTGTCCCACCCGACATTCTTTTAACCAAGTAAACATCGTTACCTTCCAATGTCTTTCCCTGTAAAATGCAAGCTAGCACAATATGAGTGTAAGCCAGTATGTGAAGGATTAGGGCAATAACTGGGCATGGAGCAGGAGATTGAATGATGGGCACTGCCGTTAGTGGAAGCTCTGCTGCAGGCAAAGCCCTGGCCCTGGCATAACCCTCATTGCAAAGCCCAGTGAGAAGGCATGGCACACCAGCTGGCCCTATGTACATTTTACAGATGATGATATGTACCCCAGTAGCATATCTACACCTCGCTGTCAGGTACCCCATGATCACAGGTCCCCCTTTGCCAGGTCTGAACATACCTGTTCTGAACTTCAGAAGTGGTGATAGCCTTGCTGGCAGGAATCCACTGTAATCTCCTGATCACGTGCTCCAGATGGACCGTGTTGTCATGATCTTCAAGTTTGTGCAGTAATATTATTAGATATAAAAGTCCAACCCCTATCTGCAACCTGCGCTCCAGGCCCGGGTGCCACAATGCTTGCACGATGAGTGGCACAGACCCAGGAACATATATCACTTACCTTCACAGTGGTACTCATTATGAGAAGCGCCAGGCATGGCCTGCACCTTCAGTGAGCCAGTGCGGTCTTTCTCTGTTATTCTTTCATGCGGTCCAGGATGGAGAGTGGCACAGGTCAGGTCCCTTGAGAAGTGCCTCTCCTACCATAGTAGATATGAGCTTCCAGCAAATATTAAGCATAGTGTCCTCAATACATCATTCAAGTGAATATTAGAATATGCACCCCTTACCGGTGGTTATAAGTGAGGGATGGCACACTGTATGGCCCATTAAAACATCACATGCCTCTATCCAATTCTTCAATTGGCCCTCTTGCCCTGAATACTACCAGAGGGTGTGCCTCTGGCCATTTGAGGGCAGACTCTGAACACAGTTTATCTAATCTATTCTTCAGGACCCCATTTTACCTCTCTACTGTTCCGACAAATTGGGGGTTTTGCAGACAATGGGCCCCATTACACTTTAGGTGGTAGGGGGTTAACGGGGCCGGTAGAGCTGCCAGCCCTGTTAACCCCCTACCGCCTCATTACAAGGTCTCCTCGTGGGACCCGCTAAGGATGCCTAGTAAAACCAGGTGTCCTTAACGGGTCCCATGAGCAGACCAGGATGCAAACAACGGGCCCGTCATTAATGGTCCCGATGTTTGCATGCTCCCCATTCCCATTGAGCCCTATGCAGGCTCAAATGGGAATGAGGATGTACCGGGTCCGGATTCCCTGAATGGGGAAATACCAGGCCCTCCAAGGTCGGAATAGCCCAGTATTTCCCCATTCAGGGAACCCGGACCCGGTTCCCAGAATGGGGGTAGCCATGCCGCAAAAAGCTGCATGGTTACCTCCATTCTCGTAATGAGGCCCAATGTAAATTGTACAGTATCTGCAGTGCCGGGCATAGTTCCTTCACCAAATGCCTGGTGAAAAGAGTACACTTATCACTGTTTATACTCACAGAAAGCCCAAATCATGGCATGAAATCCTTAAGTAAGACTTTAGCCCCTGAAAGGGGCCCACTCAGCAGCACGGACAGGCTTTGATCCAGACTGGAAAAAGTATCTACAACCATAAGGACTTACCCATCATTGTTGCATTTCTGAAACTGGATGAAATCAATCTGCAAGTTTATGAGGGGACTGTGCAGTTATGGGTGTGCTACTAGCATCGCTTGTGCTGCTTTCCAAACATATAGCTGTTGACAGATGATGGACTCTTTACAATGGGGACCAGTATGGTGCATTGTGGGATTTGAAGTGTTTATATTTTGGGCACGTGAAATAACTTCTTGGGAGCAATAGGTTTGACTTTCCAGTTCTAGAATATCAAACTATTCAACCTCTGCTGGCCATTGAACAAATATGTCTACTTACCCCAGAATCCACTTTGTCACCGCCAATAGGCATGTACCGTCTGATTTGTCCCACGATTCACCTGACAGAAAATGGGTGGTGAACCACGGATGAAAGAGTGACATTTGCAGCCCTCAGTTCTCCCTGTGGGTCCACCCTTACAGACTTTAACTGGTTGAGGATTGTTCAGGAATTCAATCGGGCGACACACACCAGACCAGGACCCTTGCCCCTATCCTTGGATGTAGCGTGCAGTTGGAATGCTTTCTCTTTATTTTCTACAAATTAAATTTGAGATGGCACAACACCCGGCGCACACCCCCTTTTACAAATACCCCGAATCACAATGGACCATGAACCAGGCCGGTTGGTGGGAATGCAATATTTATTTATTTTAAAAATTCAGAGAAATCACATAAATTCTAATATTGGGGAGCAATCACCAATGGGGTGATATTTACAATGGAAACTGGAACTATAAGAACATATCCAAAGCACAGATTAATAGAAGCACTGTTGAATGAGGATAGATAGAACCCAAGTTAAGGTTTCCCGTAGCAATGTTCCCTCAACCCACAATTCATTGAATTCTGAGTGGATAGGAAGAAGCAACAGGTAGTCAGGGATATGAGGCAGCAAATAGAATCAAAATCTGACCTCACAAAATAAGAGGCAAAAATGGATTTAAAACCCTTTGCAATGGCCTAAAGTGACACTTGGATTTGAACAAATAATCAATTATATGTGTGGTTAAATAATGATTTACATATGTTTTATCACAGTCTCAGGAATGTATAAACACTTCCAACCACAAGGCAAGGTATCAACAAAAGGCATACAGTTCAAAAGCAAGTGTAAAGTACGATCACAATGCAGCCGAATCACAATTTGGAAAGTTGCATTTTTCTCAATTGCTGTTTTAAATGTCAAAACGTTTTTTTAAGAAAAACAGGTGAAATACTCCAAATCGGAATGTGGTTTTTGGGCTGGGGAATAGATGCACATCACAGGGTCAATACAGAAGAGAAAGGATGGTCATAGCTGAAGAATTGGATGAGATTTGCAAGATAAAAGGAGTTTCGGTTTTGGAAAAATAAAGCTGTCAAAGAGAGAAAATCGGGTTGGAAAGAAAAAGACAAAGTTTAATTATACTAGATTATCAAGAAGATAGCGCTGCCCATGAACCAGGTTAAACGGCTGGATTAACCCGCTCCATGTCGCGTTTCTCTTTATGTGGAAATTACTTAAATTATTCAAAATATTACTAAGGAGTTACAAGATGGGGTGAATGAAAGAATGGTGCTAGCACTAGGCATCAAGGCCAGGATGCACAAAGAATTCTGACAGTTAAAAAAATTACCAAGGCATGGATAGGGTGCTAGAGAGTGGAACAAAGACAAGAGATCAAGATGGGGTAGGCTATGTTACCACGGGATGGGGAATACTCACAATGCACTCTTGAATTTGGGATTAGGAACAGTCAACCAGGTTCTGGGATCCAAGGCTCGGGTCACCAGGTAGCGGCGGACTCTCGTAGCAGAACAACAGCTGGGCCTGTCTGGTCACTGGATAGCAAGTACAGCTGGATGGCAGGGGTACAGAGGGAATGCAGTTAGTGGGCAAAAAGCCGGTCTGGTCACAGGATGCTCCCCAAAAGTGTACAACAGCTTTTCCTCTTTGTTCTTGTGAGTTTTTAGTGGGATTTCTGGATCTAGGCCTTGCTGAGATAGGCTCAGCTATGCTTTGGCCTGGCAGTAGGATCGAGAATCTGGCAAGATGAATGTAGAAGATCAGCATACGCAGGGCAGGAAATTCTGGAGAGTGTGTATCAAGAGTTCTGTCAGCCTCCCTTATTTATAAGGCATGGTGACATCATGGGATTATATGGTGGGGCAGGTTTAGCTGGGCACGCCTCTAAACAACTGGATTGGTCAGGGGTGATTGTTACCGCCTTGCTGTCAGCTGGTTGAGTTTTTAGGGGTATGACATCAGCCTTATGATGTGGCTTTATAATGCATAGGATCATCCCACAGTTACTTTAGCTAAAATCATTTTTCACATAAATCACATATTTATGAAATTGTGGCATTTTTACAAATTATCTAGGCAGATTTCATATTTCACGCAGAGCATGACAGTCCAACTCTACAGTTTTTAAGACTTTGCTTCATCCGCCTAATAATTTTTCATCATTTTCAGTGAAAAATATTTGACCTAAAATCCTATAACTTTATACATGTGTAGAGATTAGCATAAGGCATGTAATTGTTGAATTTCACAGTGGCATCATGTACACTTTTCTCAAAATATCCAATTCTCTGCCATTTCTGTTCCCAATATGGCAGTGAAGGCTACCACGTCTTGTTTAAAAACCACAACAAATATATTTAAACTGTTACCTTTTTTAGATTACTGCAAAATCCTGTTGCAGAGATAAAAGTCTTAAAAGTGTATTAATAAAATAGTATTTTGAGACAAATGGTCAGCATGGTCTCCCAAATAAGTGCATAGCTTACAAGGCTGCTCTTGAGTTGGCTTTGAAGATCCCAGTAAAAGTTGCGAGGATGTGTGATTTCCTATTTCACACGCATGTGTCCCAGAATCTCTATTGTAAGAGGCCTCTGCCCAGACAAAAGTAAGATGGGCATGGGATGTTTAGTGCTTTTGGTCCATTCAAAAATTTCAAAGGTAGCAATTAGAACGCATGTGTCCCAGATCCATTGTATCTCCTCCTGTTGATAGCAACCCCCCAAGCAGAACCTGTTTGGTTAGTTTCAGAAGGCAACCCATGTCTTTATTTCTTTATTTTATTTTACTTTTGCCCTGAATCAGAAGCAAGCCTGTTGAATAAAACATCCCATATATGTTTCCCAGCAACCCCCCCCCCTTTACATTTCTAGGCAAGGACATGTTTCTATTCAACATTGTACTTTTAAGACAGGCATTATTTTGGTTTGCAAAAGCCCATTTTGACACATGGTGAATGCTGCTGGGATGTCCCTCACAAATTCGGTTTTTCTCTTCCATCTGAATTCCCACATTGTTCTGCAGCGCCAGCCAGTTTCTTTTATACAGCAATTTGTTCAAGACATAGTTCCACTGAAATTGACAAATGCCCATAACTACGGTTTCTTTGAAGCATTGATTTTTGACATTTTGTAACCCAAAAGACAAGTGTTTTCCTGTGAGGCTGAAAGTAAAGCTTCTGTTATTTTCCCAGTTCTTGCCTGACACAGCCTGTCATGCAGGGATGATGCTCTCTTCTGCTAGAGCACAGTCTGGATATGGATGGGCATGGCAGGGCCTCATTGATGAAAGCAGTGTGATGTTGAACAGGTGAACATAGAGTCAGGGCAGCATCCTTTTCAATGTAAAAATATTCCCTTTTCAATGGGAACTTTGTGCAAGCAGCAGAGCAGCACTGCTTTTCAATTCACTTCTTTTGGTGCACACAAGAACACATACTGGCGGCCTTTCTCAGTGTGCTCTCTGTTCCAAATTGCCCAATAGTTGTTTGGCAAGATGGTGCAGCCATCATTTTGTAGCTGCAAAACACAGTTTTGATGCAGGGCAATGTTGTTCCAAGGAGCCAGCACAGCCATTTTGCTGTTAACTACTGAAGTGCCACTTGAGCATATTTATAAATATATAGATTCCAGTCGGCAATTCTGTAGGATATATCTTTGGAGACATTATAATGGCACGTAATGTATTTCTGCTGCATCAGCACCTCGCTCTTGGCAGCTATCTTAGCCCCATTTAACGTTTCCATGCCCTTTGCTCTTGTGCCACTTTTTTGGAAAGGTGAGACGTGCCACTTTCACCTCTTGCCATTTAAGACATAGGTCCAAATATGGCCCTCATCACCCCCACACGACTCTCAGGCCAAAGACTGAGACAAGGCAGATGCACCTCACTCGTAGGCTCTTCACTGCCATTGTTGATGTTTCGCCAATGTGAGAAACGTTACTCTCTCACATAGCCATTCAAGCCATACCCAATCAATGATATGGAGGGGATGGAAATTCCAGCAATCGGACAAGTCGACTGACCACAAATCAAGAAATAAATGACCGTCTTCACTGATGTCACGATGTAGCCGCAGTTAGACATGAAGTACATAGTCATCCATTCACTAAAGTTACACAAACATGCATTGGTTTATTGCATACAGACACGAAACGCATGCTTATGACTCACACAGGTAGATAACAGACACACATAGATATCTCTATATATAGTCAAATTCTTTGCCAAAGCTGAACCACAAGACGCCAAAATACAATCATACCAAACTTGCATATGCTTCATTGCCACTAGCTTGGAAAAGTCAGACGGACAATATGGAAACTATAGGCCCACTGAAATGAATGAGGAAGGGAAGACAGGATTGCTGCAGCCAGAGGAAAGCAGAAATGATGCACCCCCCGTGGACGAGTGGAGACGTAAAGTTCCTGGTTACCAAGACGATAAGATAGCTGCGAGAAATTCAGACTAAAATCATCATAATTACAGGCAAGAGAGCTCCATTTTGTGGTCCCAACACACGTGATGGAGCAGACCAAGAGAATGACCATTTAATCGAGGTGGACAGAGAGAAGCTGTTCCCACCAAATCAAAGGTGGAAAAATACAAGTGTTGTTTACCAACTGACAACTGAATGCACTATACCAGGCTTAGGTGATCAGAGGTGGCAAAATTAGGGAACACACAGCCCCTCCATGTTCATTCTCTTTACCTTGATAAGGTACACTCAGTCTGGTAACTGTCCAGGGTCCCAGTGCTGGGAGGATCCATTCTGCCCAATCCAGAGTCACCTATCACGTGGAGATATATGTTGCAGGAGTCAATGGTCTCTCTGAGACCCTGCAACATTGTACATTGAAACATGTAGAGGTGGTCCCAGGAGGAGCCACCAGATATGGCTATCCAATAGTAGAATTAACCCCTATAGGAAATATACATGGTTCATCTAAACTGACCAATGTGAAGGCTGATAGGTTCCAGGGACGGAGTTCGGTTTTGTATCTTCACAACTGGATACAACTGTGTGATACATGCTCAGAAGGTGAGAACCCTGGAGAACTCATTGTTTTTCTAGTGTGATCCGTTTCATTTTGTTAGATATTAAAGACAGTAAACTTTGCCCAATGGCTGTGCCTTCCATTCTTGCGGAAGTGAGATTTTGATGGGCTTGAGGGTGTCTCTGCTGGTAATTTGGGGTGACTGCTATAGAGCCTGGTAATTGTGACTGTGGTAATAAGAGAGCCGGCCAGCGGGGAGTTTTCATGGGCCTGAGGGTGTCTCTGCTGGTAGTTGTGGCGACTGCTATAGAGCCAGCCAGCGGGGAGTTTTGATGGGCCAGAGGGTGTCTCTGCTGGGAATTGGGGTGACTGCTATAGAGCCAGCCGGGGGAGGGGGGTTTGATGGGCTTGAGGGTGTCTCTGCTGGTAGTTGGTGTGACTGCTATAGAGCCAGCCAGCGGGGAGTTTTGATGGGCCTGAGGGTGTCTCTGCTGGGAATTGGGGTGACTGCTATAGAGCCTGGTAATTGTGACTGTGGTAATAAGAGAGCCGGCCAGCGGGGAGTTTTGATGGGCCAGAGGGTGTCTCTGCTGGGAATTGGGGTGACTGCTATAGAGCCAGCCGGGGGGAGGGGGGTTTGATGGGCTTGAGGGTGTCTCTGCTGGTAGTTGGTGTGACTGCTATAGAGCCAGCCAGCCAGGGCTCAAGTCGAGGGTGCACGCGGTGGGATGGAGTCCATCCACTTTATTCAGAGGGTGGACTCAGTCCCCCCAGAGCTAAAAGAGAAACATTGGAAGTCCTCTTTGAATTTATGAATTGAAGTCGACCTCTTGGGTAAAACCGCAGTCGTCAGGTTTGTAGGCCGGACATTTCACCACTGCACTAATGAAAAATAACAAACAACTAAAGGTGAAATATCCCATTTCGGGTACTGCAAGTCCCAGGGAAAACATTTTTATTGGCTCTTAGAGTTTAAAACACGCACACCTTTTAATGTTTTCAAAAGCACTATTAGAAGAAAATATCCTGTCATGGTGCTGTATGTTTGTTGATTTTATGAAAGGCAAATGCCATTCGTCCTGTTCAATTTGAGTTGTTATGCAAAGCCAATTTAATGAAATGTGCATATTTTACCCTGGTGTGCTAATTGCTGGCGACATCACATCCCATTGCGTTTGTTGATGAGTCCCCCCACTTTAATTTTTTAGGACTTGACCCCTGCAGCCAGCGGGGAGTTTTTGATGGGCCTGAGGGTTTCTCTGCTGGTAATTGGGGTGGCTGCTATAGTGCCAGCCACTACAACACCATGTCTCTGGATCCATTTGCGCAGATAGTTCTCCTGGGCTTCAGAGTGGGTTAGAGTGGGATGGCCCTGCCCACTCCCCTGCCTTGCTTGAGGACATGCATTTTTTTTTTTTATCGAAGCCTCGCAGCTCAGGCAGGAATGCATTTGGGGGTTGTACTTACTGATGTCACGCGGATCCCCGCCTTTTCCTATGAGTGTCCTTTTGATGTGCAGGCTGGGATGCGTGATTGCTTGGAAAGCAAATATTTCCTTTCATGTAAGAGTGTGTTTTTTAGGCAGCCATGATTGGCCTTGTCGCATCAAGCTTTTTTTCACGATTGCACAATTACTGACTTTGGGGGAAGTGAGCCGAGGAGGACGCTTCCGCTACCAGCAGAACATTGCAGGACGCGAGGAATATTTGTGGCATTCCTGGACAGGGTGGTTCCACGTAACTGGTCACGTGGGGGGTGGTGGCGGGAGCTGTCAGTCACATACCGGGTCAAAGTATCAAAGGAAAGAGTAAAATCGTGTATCATGTCTGAGGAGCAAGGGCAGAGTCATTAACACATCAGGTCGGAGCGTCAGGGGTAGAGTCAGTCATATATCAAGTTTGAGGGACTGGGACAGAGTCAGTCCCTTATCAGTTCTGAGAAGCTGCAGCAGAAACAGTCACCTGTCAAACTCGTCTGACAGGCGACTGACTCACCCCCAGCCCCACAGGCATTTTGAAGAAATCATAGTTTGCAGAGATAAGCAACAGCCAGAGAGCTAGAGCATCACTCCTTTCCCTGTCAGCACAGTTGTGAAGATCATTGGCAGGCAGGGAGAGGTCCCCACGCTGCTGTAGACTACTTGAACCCCAAATAGCTCATGTATCCACAAACACACTGTAAGTCATCCCTTGAGGAATCCTGCCCTTGCTCACGCAAATGGCTACACTTCACTGGCTGTAATAGAATGACCCCAAAACAAGGAACTTCCTGTCACCCTTCAAGGGAGCTCATCTCTTCGAAAGCAGCAAAGACCTCCTAGCTCCATTCTACGTCCAACAAGAGTCACTTTCCAAAGGCTGACACCCAAAGAATTAGGGAAACTAATAATGAACCTCCAAGCCCAATCACCTGTCAGGGTAACCTATCCTGTTCTCCAGGCCAGAGGACAGCCCAGCCCTCGCACCGTGCGGGCCGTTATCCCCTCTATAAGCCCTTTCAGATGTACGCTGAACTACCGTCGATAATGGCAACCAAAGACGGGATAAGGCAACTCAAGAAATGCACCTGGGCACACAACCCCTAGATGCTGAATGATGGCCGCTGCCAGTGCTACCGATTAGGAAATAGGGTCACCAGCCTTACCTATTCCCATCCTCCTTGCGCACGACTCTGATGACGCATTTAGCCGCACCTAACACCACAATATACGGAGTAAAGCAGTTGTTAATCACCTTGAGATACCGCACACAAGGCACACTCAACAGCAACATCTTTGAAATGGAATCATCTTGGTACAAGCCAACATGATAAGTCTGAATGTCGTCAATGTCCGGTGCCACAGCCACAGCCACTGCAAATCATTCCTACCTTACTGGAAAACACTGCCACAACCCATCCCCCCAACCAATCATGCACCAGATCCAACAAAATCTCCATTCCCCTCCGTCCAGGGTGACAGCAGAGCCCATCCTCATGCTCTGACTACTGAAACAGACATGGGATTATCAAAGAACTGGAAGCCAGGATGTAAGGCTCAAGGGTGTTCATTAAAAAGCAGAAGCCAACAAAGGGGTTATGGACAACTGATGTTAGGAAACAAGACTTCAGCAAAAATATAAGGCTTTCAATAGGACCTTGACCCTAAGTTCACCCCACACTCCCTTAGACTCTGCCTTGTAGGCAACATGCAAAAAGACACTCATAGTCTATGGGATGTTACATGTTAAGCACTTTTTTCTTGTCAGTTTCTGATACCTGCTTATCTTTCATACATGTTGTCAGGATGTCATCACTTCGCCTTCCGCAAATACCAAAATCGCCAACCCTTGTGTCCAGGAGCTTGGGTCTTGACAAGCCCTCTCTCAGCTTTCTTTCCTCCCTCTTCCCCGACTCTCCGTCTCCCCCTCCTCCTCTCCCTCTGCCCCCCTTGCACCCCACTGTCTCTTTCTCTCGCTCTCTCTCTTTTTCTTTCTAGTCACCTCCTCCTGGTTTTCTCATTCATCCTCTTCAACATTTGCAACCTCCTCTTGTGTCTGTTTATCCAATAGTATCTGCTTTCTCTCATGGGTGCACAAGACACTGTTCCGCTACTCCTCCTCTCTTTCACCTTCTCTTGTCTTTTGTATTTTATTTTGTGTTTATTGAGCTGTGAGGAATTCGACCATCCGCACGGGGAGTGGGCGCTCACCTGCGATTTTTTGAAATTTAAATAAAATTGAATGATGTTAGATCAACCTCTGAAAAATGTGTGAGGCTAATCCGCACAGATTTTCCTATGCTCACCGCACGACATACACATAGACCTGTGTACTCTGGGTGGGCACAGCCTATAGGCTCAGTCCTCCCTGTCATATTTAGTTGGGATCTGACAGGTGGAGTACATGATGCATCTCAGAAGGGGGAGGGCCAAAACCTTCCTCCTGCCATGGCCAGCCTAATTAACTATCAAAGGCTCCATGGATCCACCCAGTCCATTTGTTTACCCTCTGCAGATGGTGGCAGAAATAATGAGTATACTAATAGAGTATGCTTAAACAGGCCCACATAGGGCCAAGCTGCAGGGGTGCACAAAGAAGACAGGAAACCCCAACAACCTTTGATATGCACTGTGTCAACCTGAAGCCAGCACCCGCCCTTAGCACCAATGGACAATTAAATGTCATCTATGGGAATGAGTGGATTACAGTAGTCCAGCCTGCAGGGAAACCCCATTCAGAAGGTTGGATTATGTGATTTGACGGAGACAGAATGTTTCGTCCTGCCGCAGCTTCAATGGAGACCTGCCTCTTTAATCAGGAACCACAGAGAGCTTCATTAACTAGAGAGACCCTTTGGTCCACAACAGGCAGGAATAAAGGTGGGACTTAGTAATACATGTTTTCACCCCTTTACCTTTTCTGTTGCAAAAGCACTCTCTTTATGGCCTCACGCATACAGGGCAGGAGAATGTTGGTGGGGACCCAGAATTGGTTCATTACGGTAGGCTTAGCCTACACCAATCACTGTGGCACAATTGGCTTTAAAAGGGGCTGAGCCACTCTTTTGGGATGATCATCAGAAGACTTTGCAAGGAGTAGCAAGAAGAACTCAGCATTAGACCCTGGCTGAAGGTACAGTCTGCCTTAAATATTCTGCCAGTGAAGGAAGGCCAGGACCTCCCAGAGGGAAGCAAGATCCCTCCCCTAAACATCTGCCAGGGAACAGAGGGAGATACTGAATGCAGAGGACCCTTCAGCAGCTCCAGAACTGGTACAGAGCAAGCGCACAACGTGCCCTGCTAGGCTCTTCAAGCAAGTGTCTCAGGTGGGAAGTGCCAGGGAGTCTCTGAACCAAACCCAGGACAAGGCTGATGCCTGCAACACTCTCCTCAGCTTTGGGCCATCTGCCTTAAAGAACAACAAATGCCCAGTGAAGAATTTAGGAGAAGTGCATCGACAAGCATCAACCAGTGTCCACCTTAAAGGACATTTTGGAGCCAGTTGAGCCCCTCAAGCTTCAACCGACTGCACTGCTGACTGTTGTTAGGCTGCAGTTGCTAATGCCGTCCGAGATGCCTCAACCAGTGACCAGACCTGCCAACCAGCACTGAGACAGGCCAGCCTGCAGCCGCCCATCCAGCCTCACTCGCCAAACTGCCTGCCGCCTGATACCCGTATCTGATTCCAATCTTGAACTCTGTTGCAGAAGCTGCAAAGCACCCTGAAACCAACTCTGCACTGTCCAGAACCAATAACCTCTACATGCTCAAGGTATGTTGTGATTCTGTCCCCCTGGCCCATCTCCGAAGTCCCTTAGTGACATTTTATGACACATTGTTTCCTTTGTTCTGAAACCTGGTATCCTTGAACTATGTTGATGAATTACCTTATCGACTACCCTCCTGTCAGTATCCAGAGTGCATCCCTTTTCCTTCTTGAAACTGTCTTTCCTCTGCATTACTTTACAGGGTGGGTTGTATTTTGTAGTGTAGCTAGAACTGTCTGTTGATTAATAATGAAGTCAATCATTTTATACAACCTTGACTGGAAAGTCAATGTTATTATTGGGTAATAATTGTATTTTCACTGTGTTGCAACTAACCAATGATCCACAACCTTGCGGAGATAAGCCTGCCGTTCCGTCCACGTTACCAAACTTAGACAAGGAAGTTTATCATTTGCTTGTGTTTACAATCTGTTTGGATCCCTTCTGGTGTACTAGAGGGGTGGGGTTGATTGATGGTTTAGAAACCGATATTCATCCCTGGACCACTGGTGCTCCGGAAGTTGATTCGTCACATTGGTGGCAGGCAGTCGGATCTAGTTGGAGCCTTGCGCACAGCTTATTCACCCAACGATAAAAGTACTGTTGCAGGCAACGTTTGAGTGAAATAGAACTCAAAATTGACCAACTAAAGTCAACGGAAGTCCTTGACAACTTCAAGAAAAAGCTAGATGAGCTGAACTCCATGATCAAAGAATTCAAAGATCTGAATTTGAACAAAAAGATCAACAAACTGAAAAAGGATATAGCAACATTTACGCATGAAAAGACATACCCATACACCGTGGACAGCTATTATGATGAACAGCACAACAACCGAACAATACCAATAGGCGGGGGTGGCAACCTAGACGCAATAACCAGAAGAAATGGAATACTCCCGCTCAATGGAGCTTCTCGAGTGGAAGCTCGGATGAGAACAACAGACCAGGAACTTCGGGAGAACAAGAACGGAATGACCAAAGGCCCCAGGATCAATCACGAGACAGGCGTGTCCAATTTGTCAACACCAATCAGAGAGGACAAAATGCCAACCGTATGGCCTCTTTTTTATACAGCGGCCAAAGAGGAGGGTGATGCAGCAGAGGCCAAATGCAAGGATTAGCAGTGGTAACCAGGAGCAGGGGCAGGGGCATACAATAACAACAACCCAACTACTAGTGATGAATCTGTCAGATCACTTTACTGACGCAGAAACAAGGGTCCTACAAAAGGGACTGAGTTCTGTTCCGATGACGCGTCATGATGCCTTTCAGACTAGAATTGAAGTGGCCAGACTAATGAGAAACATTCAGTTACGGCAGCACTTTGGAGAACGTGAACAAGTCCCCGAGACTCTAAGAGAACAAGACACTACAGGTCTACATCCCAAATCGACCTACGACCCTCCAACTCCCTCTGCAGAGTCAATAGTTTTTGAGAAAGCCATCTTAAAAAAACTAGATGAACTAGAAAAAGTAGATAAACATAGCTTTCAAAACCTCTCCAGGCCAGAAAGACAGCCACTCCAAGATCTGAAAAATAATTCGGCACTGACCATCAAACAAGCCGACAAAGGGGGCGCCACAGTCATCATGAACTCAGGCAATTACGACGCAATGGTAGCCAAACTATTGGACAATCCAAATCATTACAAGATCCTGAGAGGTGATCCTACTCAGTCTCTGCGGTGTACCATCGCAAGTCTAGTGGAGGAAGCAGCATGCGAGGAATACATCAGCACTAAAGAGGCTGCCTTTCTTACACCGAGGTTTCCCAAATTACCAGTATTTTATGCACTACCAAAGGTGCACAAGAGCATATCACCCCACCTGGTAGGCCCATTGTAGCTGGAATTGAATCCATACTGGAGCCTTTGTCGCAGTTCATGGATTTCTTTTTAAAACCTGAAATCCCGAAAATGCGTTCGTATTTGAAAGATACCATGAGTGTTTTAAATATGCTCCATGAAGTCACTTTTATATCAGACTACACAATGTCTGGTGACATTAGACATCGAGGCACTCTACACGAACATACCACAGACAGCAACACTGGAAATAGTGGAGAAAGTGCTACGGGAATTGGAGATCTCGCCGGCAGTGCCAATAGAGTTCATTATGCAATTGGCTGAATTGGCCTTAACCCAGAATTGCTTTTTACACAATGAAACCTTCTATCAACAATGCTCGGGGACTGCGATGGGTGTGACCTTTGCTCCATCTTTAGCCAATCTGTACGTGGCAGAATTCGAAGAGCAACACATCTATACAACAGCGAATCCCTTTCGATTGCAGATATCCCTTTGGACAAGATACATAGATGACATCTTGGCTATATATACAGGGACAGAAACTTCATTTGTGCAATTTCTGGACTGGCTCAACTCTCAGAATCCTTTTCTGAAATTCACCCACAACATCTCCAAAGAAGTGATCCACTTCTTAGATGTAGAAATTAAAACTGACGGAGGACAACTATCGACCACCGTTTTCAGAAAGCCTACAGACCGAAACGCACTGTTGGACTACAGAAGCTTCCACCCGCAGCTTACGGGAAAATCTACCCTTTTGCCAGTTTTTGCGCTACAGGCGAAACTGTTCAACTGTACAAGAATATGATTCTCAAGCCAAGATTCTAGCAGAAAAACTGGTGGAGAGGGGTTACCCCAAAAAAACAATCAAAATGGCCCGTAAAAGAGCGAGAAATATCCCGCGGGCTATCACTCTTCAGCAAAAAACACACCCAGTAGGTGAAAACATCATCACTGCAGTGTTTAATTATTCCAACAAAGTTAATCAAATCAAAAGAGAAATTATCAAACTTTGGCCATTACTGAACATGGGGACGGTCACACTACCAACACCACGATTTGCCATCAAAAAAAGAAAAAACATACAAGATACCCTGATTCACTCATACATGCCACCCCGGGATCCGACAAGACAGACCACACTGTGGGATATTTCATCTCCGTGCGGACATACACCATGTGGCCAATGCAACGTCTGTGCCCTAACTAAAAAATCCCAAACACTGCAGTTGAGCTTACCCGCCCCGTGGAGACAACAATCATTAACCAACTGCAACACTTCTAACGTGATCTACCTGATCACATGCCCATGTAACAAAAACTACATAGGGATGACTACGAGACTCATTAAAAAGCGCATCCAAGAGCACATGTCTTGTATACGAACCGCAAGGGAAAATGCTTCCTTAGTTGAGCATTTTAAAACATATAGACATAAAGCCAATGATTTGACATGGACCATTATAGAGAAGGTGAACTGCCCAAGACGAGGCGGAGATATGGCCAACCTTCTCCTTAAAAGAGAGCAGAAATGGATATTTCGTCTGCAATTAGACAAGGTGGGACTGAACGAGAGCATTGTGTGGCAAACACTCGCAATGATCAGTTGACCACAAGGTCCAGGTTACTTGAATGCAGCGACTAGAGACCTACAAGATGCACTTCAATCAGCGAGACTCTGTAGCCCTGCACCATAGACTTGGCTCGCTGCCACAGTGTTTTCGCTACCTGAGCATTCCACAACTCTACGGTCACATACGAGCTCAAAACTCGTATGAGACGACCCGATCAGTGAGGCCCACATTGAGACAGTGCTACACAATAGCCCAGAAAGGATGGTTAATGACATTAATTTTACCGCCTACACAGAATGTTGTTCTCTTTTGGCCACGTCGCCATAGTGATAGCAAACAAACGAGGCTGCGATAGCCCGCCCCCACAAAACAAGTCTGGAGGTATGCCTGAATCCCAGGCGGACGTGATTGGACATGCAGAAATGATGCATGACACGTACAACGCTAGATGGTCGTCACGTGATCCCTAATGGGCTTAAGATCCGCCCTCCCGCAACATCGACTCATGGACGCGGTGAGGGGAGAAGAGTCACGGAGCAGCGGATGCATTATAGTACGGTAAGCCGTAGGGAATACTGGGCGCATGCAAAACAGAGTGCAGCTCTGTTATGGAGCATCCTCCAGTACAGAGCCTTTGTGCCTGTTCGCAGTGCGTTTTCGAGCGCACAAATCAGGTTGTGCTCCCCAGCAAATATACAGACTCAAATAGAGTTTCTTTAATTTATCCTGACCCAGGAATTCGACATTAGACTCGAACCATGGTGACAGGAACGCCTGATACCTGAGGAGACAACCTGCGAAACTACAACATCCACCTTGCAGGTTAGTGGCTATGCATGTGATTTAGACACCAAGAGAAATTGCATTGGAGTAATCGCAAGTGAGATATAGGGGAGGGCCATTGTGACAATTGTTAAATAGACAACCACGTCCGGTTGGGTCCCGGGGTTCCGGCTAAAATACCAGCATATGCCCAACCCTTGAATAACCAAGATGATAAGAGGTAAACTACACCACACCCAGCGTAGTGTTTCTAAGAATAGGATCAGCATTAGAAAAGTGCTGATCTTAAAACCATTTATTGGCAGTGAACAACCAATGGTGCTGTGTGTACTTAAGTTATCCTTTTGTTTTGCCACAGATCACCTGTCTGCTGCAGCCCTGCCGCACCGAGGAGGTGGTAAAGTATTAATTACCCACTTCCCCGACCAGAAATCACACATGGGGGGATTGAACTGAGCTCTCTTACTCCCGTGGTGTAAACATTGAGAAAAAGACTGTCCTGAAGAAAGCGACCCCAACAAACATGAGTCGCTGAAACCGGTAGACAGTAATTACTACGAATGATAGATACCAAACTCACTTTCTATACATGAGCAATTTTTTACAACTCTCCACCCGCCATAGTAAAGAAGATCAAGGTTTCCTTACCTGACTTGGAGTCTTTCCTGTTTTAACAACAGTGGATGGGGGTGGACGTACAATCCCTGGCAAAAAAAGCTGGGAGATAATCCAGTGGATGGAGCTCTCCCCATCACGCAAGCACTGTTTTTAGATCTGGTATTTGTCTCTTCCCATTCATACACATAGGGGAAGAGAGTGGTTATTGGGCACTTTGAGGCAAGGCTGAACGGTGTTTAACATCTAGAAGAAGTGAGTGTCTCTTCTTATTCTTTCCCCTGTATTTGTAGGCGGTCCAGCAGCGCTACACAGGGATAGATTATGCTACAAGGAAGGGAAATTTAGAATCTAAATCTATCCTTTCCTGTCTTCCTACACAGCCTTGCCAACTGTGGGCGGTAAAACCCATAGTAGTTTCCTGCTCTGTTAGAAATAACTGTGCCCTTAACCACGGGGGTTTTATTCCAGAGTATAGACTGTCTGCCTTGCTTTGGAATAAGACTAGTGTTTGGTTAGTTTCACGTAAACTTGAATACAGTTGGCATTTGTCCAAACCTTTGTGTTACGCTACTGTTTAAGTAAGGACATTCCCTGTTAATTGAACTATTGGCCCCCTCATATTTTGTTAATGCAGGCAACGTTTAGACACTGCTATGTATTTTTAACAATCAATAATCTTGACATAAAGACTGTGAAAAGCATGATCAAGGATGTCCTGGGCGTCCTATGTCAAGAGAGGGGACTTCCCCACAGCACTAAGGTTAATAAACCTGAGTTGCTGACCAGCCACCAAGCTTGGGTAGAAGCAAGGGCAGTTAGGGAGAAGACCCCAGGGGACGGGCTAAGCCCTGTGTACCCGAACAGAAAAGACCTTCAAGAGGGGGACGTGGAAGATGACAAGGAAGTCAGCATGAGCAGTGTTTCTCGTCAACCATCCCACCGGGGGCAAGCATGGATTTTCAACACTTTAGAGTTTCAGTGACATCAGGGACTAGTGCAGCATCTGAAGTTCCCAGGCCTCAGCACAGTCTCTAATTTGCCCATTAATTGATCTGAGCTGTTAATGAGGTAGCAGCCAGAAAAATCCCGCTGGAGGAGTCGAGACTAGTGCTAGAGAAACAGAAACAGCGGGGCAAGGTCAACATAGAGCGGGACAGGTCTGCAATAGAGCTGCGCAAGCTGGTGCTTGAAGAGACGAAGTAGGCCAACAGATCGACTGCTAGCGAAAACAGCAGTAGTGGATCAAACCAGAATGTCCGGGATAAGCCCCAGCAGCACATTCCCAAAGACTTAGTGCAGGCTTGTGAAGCCGGGAAGGATATTTTTGACTGGTTTGAAGCACTCAAGCTGCCTTTTCAGCTACAGGAGTTGGACGAGGTACTGTGGGGTGCAGCCCTGATGAGTCGCTTACTGACACCAGGGACTGATGCAATTATTCAGTTAACTCCTGAGGAAAGGCCGTTTATGAAGGCATGAAGTTATGTAAAACCCCAGAGCAGTATCTCAAGAGCTTCAGAGAGCTTGGAAAGAAAAGTGGGCAGACATTTGAAGCATTCATAGACTTGTCGTTGAAATATCTAAGCGGGTGGGTGGCTGGTTACAAAGTTGACACATTTAAAGGAATGTACAATTTGATTGCGTGCAAGCATGGATTGAAGAATTATGAGTTTGATCTACACCAGTATCTTGTGGACAAGACTATCACAGACTTTATGGAGCTTACAAAGAAAGCTGACAGGTTTGAGAGCACTCAAGTCCAGAATAAAGCTCAGGCAAGCACACCCACTCCAGAAGAGAAATCTTCAGACAAAAAAGTAAACAAGGACGTGAAGAACAAAGGTCCAACCCAATCCTCTTCGAAGTCAGGTCCCCAAAAGAATGAAGGGGAATCCCAAAACATTTGTTCAGCTGTAAACAGTGTAAAGAAGAGTGCAGGCACCCCTAACACTGGGACACCTGCGTTCTCACCACCCAAAGGTTGTTTTGTGTGTAAGGAGCTGGGCCATTGGAAAGGGGATCCTGTGTGCACAGGCTTACCCAAGCAAGCCATAGTGAATGTTCGACTCATGACAGAGGCCATAATTATTGTGGGCCTCCTAGAGGAGGACTTCCTACTAGGCCAAGGAGTGGCCAAATGCCGATTGGTTACATTGAGTGGGAACTGTCCTGGGTTTCCATAAGAGATCCAAGTTCCCAATAATACTCAACTCTATTTAGAACATGCACATGTCAATGGGCACAAAACTCCTGCAGTCCGAGGCACTGCGGCTACTGTCACTGCTAACACCCAGCTTTGGGGACAGCCAAACCAATATATTTATGGGCCTGATTGTAGCATCAGTGGGTCTGACGGAAAGAGTAAGTGTCCCTTGGCGATAGCAGAGTGAAGCTGGCGAGGTGAAAAAACCCAGTGCCGTGCAGCGATGAGAGACTCCATCCCTGTCCCATGTCTGTTGGGTAATGATCTTCCTGATCCCGAGATAGTCACAGCAGCTACCTGATCAAGGGCCAAAGAGATCGCCAGATTGAACATTCTCAGAGCCTCCGGCCTGGAGTGCCTCCAGATGGCTTGTTGGAAGGAACTGTTTGGCTGGTAGCCCCTAGTCCAGTTCCACAGATTGCTGAGTAGCGTAATGCTGAGGGAGAGGGGCTAGTAGCCAATGAGGACACTACTTTGGTAGCAGGGGACTCAGTGACTTCAGAGTTGCCTGACACAGCGCAGGAACCTGATTTGGAGGACGAGGTGGACGCAGATCTGAAAGACCGGGCCAAACTGAATGAGTTTTCATCAGCTAGGGCCCAGATTAGACTGACCTCTTCACAGCCCGGAAAGAGTGTACCACCCTGGCGGGTCTACGGAAGAAGGCAGAGGAGCAGGCTAAGGTCGAGGGCGCTGGACTGTTCAAAGTGGAGGATGGACTCCTGTACAGTGAGCTAAAATACTGTGAGGGTGAGGGCACCAGAAGTTTGGTGATTCCCCTGTACCACAAAAAGTTCCTTTTTTATTTGGCTCTTCATAATCCTTTCGCAGGACACTTGGGAGTGATTAAGACATCAGGCTGGTTGTCTGCGCAAATTTACTGCCCACAGATCAGCATAAAGGTTAAGGAATCTGTCTGGTCCTGCCCGACTTGTCAAGCTTCTGGCAAGTCAGGTGGTGCCACAAAGGCGCCCTTAATTCCACTACCCATTGTTGGGAGACCTTTCGAGAGAATAGGCATGGATATTGTGGGTCCTTTGGATCCTCAGACCAGCTCAGGGAACCGATACATCGTGGTGGTGGTGGACCACCCCACAAGATACCCTGATGCTGTCCCTCTGAGGAGCATCAAAGCCCCTGTGGTTGTGAAGCCTCTGATTTGGATATTCCCCCATGCTGGTTTCCCCAAGGAAGTTGTTTCTGACAGGGGATCAAACTTCATATCAGCATATATGAAGGCTATGTGGGAAGAGTGTGGAGTCACCTACCGGTTATCTACATCCTTCAATTCACAAACCAATGGGCTTGTTGAGAGGTTCAATGAGACCCTGAAAGGCATGATAGGTGGCTTGGAAGAGCACTTGAGGAGAAAATGGGATATTCTCCTGCCATGCCTTCTGTTCACCTACAGCAGTGGTCTTCAAACTTTTTTGGCCTGGGCCCCCCCTGAGCCAAATTTGGGCAGGCCGCCCCCCCCAAAAATGCCAAATGGACAGTATGTATTGCGCGTTGACACCACACCCTACTCCCAGTATAATCCCTGGGCTCCCCCACCTGCTCCCATCAGTCGATGGGCTCCCTCATACCACTCCTACCCAGTCCCTGGGCTCTCCCCACCACATCACGCACCCTAGGCTCTCCCCACCCTGCTCCCACCGCTATCAAATGGTTCCCGTCCATCCTGCTCCCACCACAGTCCCTGGGCTCCCCCCATCCCGTTCCCAACACAGTCCGAGGGCCAGTGGTGGCTGGTGAATTTTTTAAGTGGAAGGGTTTTACTATTTTCCCCAAAAATGCCATAGTGACCTAGCACAGTGATTGAGCCCGAACCAGTCAAGGAGGGTTTGGGGGTTGGTCGGTTTTCCCCCTCGTGAATTTTTAAAAAAAGAATGGGTTAACTTGTTGCATTGTAGAGCATACTTTTTACAAAAATGGGTAAATAGCCAAACAGTTTACAATAGGTGCTGGGGGGCCCAAGGGGCAGGCATGCCATTTTTTACTGGACATCTATGATAGATGTCCAGTAAAAAGATACCCTCCCTGTCGCTGGGCCCCACTGGGCCTAACACAATCAACAGGATTATGTGTGTATTTATGTATTTATTTATTTATTATATTTGTTATACGCCCAGACCCTGAGGTATCATGGCCTAGTTACAGACAACATCAAGTACAATATTGGTGTTGATCAATGCAATACGACAATACAGATTTGGTTACATTTCTACATTATATACACTTGTTTACATTTATATACAGTGAAGATGCAGAGTTGGTCTGGGGTACAAGTATCTGGCATCAACTTAGAACTGGTTGAATAACCACGTTTTGAGCAATTTTTTGAATTGTGGGAAGGACGTTTCATTCTTAATGTTGTTGGGTAGGACGTTCCAGTGCTTAGGAGCGAGTACTTTGAAGCTATTGCCCCCTACTTTTTCTGTTTTGTTTCGTGGGATTTCAAGGTTTTCACTGTTATTAGATCTGAGGAGTCTGGTGTGGGATTTCCTGGTGACTGTGTTGAGGAGGTATTTGGGGGCTTTATTGGCGATGCATTTATGGGTGATGCTAAAGAGTATTCTGGCTGAGATGGGTAGCTAGTGATTTTGTCTCCTGGTATTGTAGATATGCTCTGATTTATTTGTTATGCCTAGTGCAGCTCAGAGAGCTTTATTCTGCATGAGGTGGATTTTGGATAGGTTGGTGTTGGAGGTGCCTAGGAAAAGGATGTTACAATAGTCAAGCTTTGATAGTATGAGCGCTCTTGCTAGTGTAATGCAGTTTTCTGGTGTCAGGAATTTGCGACTAAGAGAGATACGTTTGGCTGTTTAGGAGGTAGAGGAGGCAAGAATGTTTACTTTCTATGACATGGTGATTGTTGTATTAAGGTAGACCCAGAGTGTCTTAACTTGTTTAAGTCCTGGGATTATGGTGCCGTCAGTGATGAACGATGAGTAAACAGGCTGAAGGGAGGCAATTTTGGATGATGATCCTAGTATGAGTAGCTCTGTTTTGTCATCGTTGAGACATAGTCTATTGTTGGACATCCAGTTTATGGATTAGTGAGTACAGTTTATTGATAAGCAAGGAGTCTTGCTCATGGTTGCCTGTTAGTGGGATGAGGATCTGAGTGTCATCTGCAAAATTGGTGTACATGACACCCATGGCATCCAGTGCTGCAAAGAGCAACTTGGTGTAAGCGTTGTACAGGGTGTGGGATAGGCAAGAACCTTGAGGGACGCCTATTGGGACTGGTATAGGATCTGCTGATTCTTTCCCAATGGCTACTCTTGAGGTCCTATCTGCGAGGAATGATTTAATCCAATCTGTGTCATTGTTGGATAGGTTGAAATTGTTGTTTAAGGTGGTACAGAGTTTGTCATGGTTGACCAGGTCGAAAGCTGCGGAGAGGTCAAGGAGCAATAACAGGCAGAGTTTCCCTCATTCTCTCGTGGCATCCATTTGGATCTTCAGGTTGAGAAGGGCTGTGTCTGTACTATGGTTGGGGTGGAACCCTGACTGTCTGTCCCCTAGTAATTGATTGTGTTCTAAGTGGTTTTGAATTTGGGAGTAGGATATTTTGTCAATGATTTTTGGTAGAAATGGGATGGTAGATATGGGTCAATAGTTGGTGGGGATTGAGGGGTCCAGGGACGGTTTTTTAAGAAGGGGTGTTACCCAAGCATTTTTAATGCTAGCGGGACCTGTTCTTGAGTTGAAGGATGCGTTGACAAATTCAGTGAGGATTGGTGCGAAGGTATGGGCGCACAGTTTGACTAGGTGGAAAGGGAATTGGTTTTCTTTGCAGTTGGAGGCTTTGAGTTTCATTATAGTGTCTAATGCTTCTTTATTGGTGACTGTGGTGAATTGAAATGGGGTGCAGGTGGAAGTAGTGGGAGGGTTGGAGGCTATGTTAGGAGGCGTTTTTTCAGCAAGGATAGTTTTTTTGCTGTCGATTTTCTTTTGTAGTAGCATAATTTTAGAGGCTAATGCGTCTTGCATTGTGGTGCACCAGGTTTTGCTAGAATTATAGAGTGCTGTCCCTTGGCATGGGTTCTCAAGATCTCTAAGGATGGAGAACAGTTCTTTACTGTCAGTGTTGGCATTGGTTATGAGCGTACTGAGGGTGTTGGCTTTATGAGAGATTATGGCCGATTTGTACTTTTTATTGGCTGTTTGGAAGGCCTTTGCTGAATCACTGGTTTTACTTTTCCTATGTAGGTGCTCGAGTGCTCTTTTAGTACGTCTGAGGGAGACTAGTTCTTCGTCAAACCAGAAGCAGGAGCGTTTGTCAGGTTTCCGAGTTTTGGTAGTGACAGGGGCGAGTGAGTCAATGGTGCGGGTGAGACTTTGTATGCAAGGGTCTGGGGTGCCAAGGGGAAATCATGCTATTTTGTATTGGACTTCTATGATAGATGTCCAGTAAAAAAAATGCCATCCCTGTCCCCTGGGCTCCACATCGCCTCAGAGGGAGAGCTGATTTTGGCAGGTGGGTAGGGGAATTGTGCAACAAAGGCATTTAGGCATTTTTAAAATGCCTTTGTTGTACAAATCTCCTTCCCCCCTCTGTCCACCACTTTCCAAAATCAGCTAAAAAGACCAAAACAAACTAACACACACACACACACATTCATACAGCACTCACTCTATCGTTCAAACGAGCATCCATCACCATACACTCACTCATAACACAAGCATAAACGCATCCATAGACATATTTAAATAAAGAAATTATGAACATTAACGTACCACCCGGGTGGGTGCTGAAATGCTCTGCTCCACGTAGCTCTGTCCGTAGATGCGAGGATGGGCAGGAGCTCCCCCTTGCACATACAGACATGCAGTGCCCCAGCCAGCATTTCCAATGAGCTATGCAATGCTGGCGAAGCAAAACGCCCCAGCCTTGCATGGCTCAGTGCTATTGTCACCCCGAGTGGGTCGGGTATGCCCAGACGTGGGTCCGTGCCTGCTGGGCCTAGAGACTCGAGCTACTCCTCACTGATGACGCCCCAACAAGGCTGAAACATGTTTGGGGATGCTCATGGCCTCGTGCAGAAGGGATGTGGCCTAGCAGTTCGGGCTGGACTACCCCCTTGGCGGTGGGACCAATCCTGATTTGAATATGGCCTTTCCCCTTTGATAATGGCTTGGCAGGTGAATAACGATGGTGTGGAGGGTTGCCCAGAGCAATGCCAAAGGTTAAGATTTATTCTAAACTTTGTAGCCATCACCTCTTTTGTTTTGCTATTGCATGGCTCAGTGAGCATGTGCGGCTGGGGAACTGAACTGAACTGTCAAAGGGAAATAGTGTTTCCCTTTGACCATTCAGCCAGCCCAGGAGCACTCCCACTGCTGGAAAAAGCAGCTGAGGGAGTGCTCATTGTTTCACTGTGCTGGGTCCTTAGCTCCTCCATAATGGGTAAAGGGGCCACTGGGTGGGCGCCCCTCACCATTATGGATGAGCCGCCAGGCTCGGACTGGCCTATAGGGCAATAGAGCAATGCCTGTACCAAAAATGCCAAATGCTAATATGGGCCAGTCAAAATGGGCCACCTTGTTGGCCAATGTGGTCCAGTTTGATGAGTTACTTCACTATGCAGTTAGTAATTTTGACCATTGTTGCTGAATAAATATTCCTTAAACATCACAAGTTACTTACATTTGAACACAAATCACCCCCTTGTGTAATATTCAAACAGTATGTGACTAAAGGAATGAATATCCATTTACAACTGCGGGCCACTTTTTAATTGGTGCCTGAGACAGTTTCATGCTTCCGCCCACCCATGTGAGCCGCCCCTGCCCATGTCTTCCAATCTAAAAAAAAAACAAAGAATGTTTTTTGGTTTTTTTTTACATTTCATGCTGGGCTCTTACAGCCCCCCAGGGAATCGCCTGTGGCCCTTCTGTGGGGTCGCGCCCCACATTTGAAAACCGCTGGCCTACAGGGAGCTGAAACTGAACAGAGTAGGTTTTAGCCCCTTTGAGCTTACGTTTGGACACCCTGTACGAGGTCCCCTCAGTCTAGTGAAAAAGGTATGGGAGAGCAATCCCTCATCCCCTTGACAAGATGTGGTGGACTTTGTACTTGGCCTTCGGTCTAGAAAGGCAAAGTACATGGAACAGTCGACAAAGAACCTAAAGGCCAGTCAGGAGCTGTTGAAGCACTGGCATGACCAAAAGGCCACAGTGAGAGTCTCTTCTTCAGGCCAGTGAGTGTGGATTGGGGAGCCCGGCAAACCCAGTGCCCTTCGGGACAATTGGACTTGGCCTTACTGTGTGCTGGAAAAGGTCAGTGAGGTGAATTATCTCATTGACATGAAAGGACCTAAACAGATGTGTAAGGTCTTTCACGTTAACCGGCTAAGACCCCATTATAACCGGGATGACTAGGTCATGGCATTAGTGTGTGCAGGAGGGACCCCAGCCGGCCCATAGGACTGGGGTTTTCCCAAACAGCTCTTTAAGATGGAATAGCAGCACCCGTGAGATGGATGGGGATGCAGATTAGTACTCAAGCATCAAATCAATAATGACAACTCAATGGTTTGGCAAAGGGAGTCCGTTTAATGACAAGTACAAAAAACAGGGAGTTATGAATATCAGCAGTTGCTCGATCTTCCTTGTCGCTTCAACTCCGATGAACTTCACAATAATCACATCCTTTACACTAAAAACTTGTTATCGCTGATGTGAAACGCAAAGAATGTTGCATGCAATTCTATTGGTTATAGGAAGGTAACTTTACTATAGGTACTATATCTGTATATGATAGTGGATTAAAAGTATTGGATAACGAGTGTCATGTGGGGCATCTAAGCCCTTCCTTCAGAATGACTACTGTGGACGTCACTAAAAGTATGACGTCTCATTGGTTCTACGGACTATAAGATCTTAGATTACTTGCTACATTGTGATTGGGTTGATACCACATCACCTTGTACTTTTCCACTTTGCTTAGCAGCATGCAGAATAGTTGGCCATGTGCAGGGTGCCCGTCAGCTCCCTAGCCTCCCACAAACCAGTACCACCATCCATCATTGACCCACTGGCCATGTGTCAATTAATTTCTAATGTGTAGGCCTCGATGCTGCCTCTCTGTCTGCAAGACGCACAATTTCCTCAGCTTTCTTGCGTTTCTAAGCAGATGCACACGTGTAAACTGGTTGCATATCTTCATCGCTCTTATGGCATAAGCTTCTTATACTTGAGATCGTCCTTTTACCTCAACTCAGGATGTCGCTTATCCTTGATGTTTTGTCTCTTTTCGTCATTTACAGATTGTCATTTTCTTTATCTGCAAGTCAGTCCAAGTTCTTGTGATGTCACCATTTGTCCTCTTTTAGTACTTTCGTGGCTTCTTAAGGCATTACGTTTTGACAATCAGCATTCTGTCTCAATTGTCAATACGGTTTTCTCAATGGGTACCTTACTGTCCAAGGTTTCTTAATTGTAGGTACTTCAATAGGTACTGTCCGTCTGATAGGTACCGGGCAGAGTCCCATTGCGGCTCTCTGCTGGTTTATTTGCTCATCATACGTCACATATCTCGGCGTGAACGTTCCTGGAACTTCAGAATGGTCGGTTGGAGGGCAGGCCATATTTGAGGCCTCCTCTACACTCCCCCCTTTGGGTGATTCATCAACCACTTTCACTTTTCCCTTGGTATCCACCTTTTCTGCATCCTCTGTCTTCATCTCCCCTTCATCTTCTGAGTTCACACATGAAGTTCCATAGAGTATCCTCTTTGGGGTCCATATTTGCATTACTCCCTTCAAGCTTCCTGCGGTTTTCACATGTTCATCTTTGTTCCATGTCATAAGTTGACAATGTCCATTTGGGCTGCAATAAATCCATTTGCCTACATAATTTCTCTGTCTCCTTGGATACCGAAACTTTGTTCCTTCTGATGTGTGAATGCTAGCTTTCGCAAAGTCTCTTATTTCTTCATCAATCAGGTCTTTGGGTTTTCATTCTGACTCGACATCAATCATGATCTTCATCCCTATGGCTTTTTTCGCAGTTTTCTGGCATTGAGAGATTATTATATTGATAACATAAAAATCCGAGGGGGCGTGGCTTGGACGGCCATGTAAAGGGACGTGCTTTTGTGGAGCTTCGCTGATCCTACAATGATCCTGGAGGAGAAGTGCGTGCATGGGAACCGGCCGGCACCGAAAAATAACGTCCATGCTTGTGAAGATGACGGCTACACTTGCTGAAATTTTGATGCGTGTGGAGGGTGCGGACACTGAGTTATACTTGTCAGCTCGCCGCGGGCCCCGAATCGGCGAGTGGAACAAAATGGCGGCAGAGACAAAGAGGACAACAGGGGTCACGAGAGCGCTGCTGCATTTACGAATGTAGGACCTGTAAGGCCCCTGCATCGAACTCCAAGACCAGCGATTAGAGGCAGACCGCGGCATTTGCCAGGAAGATACATTGTGGCAGCACACCTTCAGCAATAAGGTGGCTGCGGACCCTGGGCCAGCGCGAACAAGCGGGCGGCAGTGGCTGCAGTTCTCACAGCGCTGCGGATTAACTCTGTACACGCAGGGAGATGGGAGAAATCCCATAGGGACAGACAAAACATTGGAGCAGGCCAGTTGAGGAGGCCGATGCAAGACATTTGCTGATCCCTTGACACTTAAAGCGGCCCCCCTGGGCCTGGGCATTGTGTGCCGGATGGCCTCGTGATCGCGGAAGAGGGGGAACAAAGGGAGTGCGGCGGATAGGTGAGCACACTCGAGCACTGGCCACGGAAGGAACACGACAGAGACTGGGGCCACGACACCGAGAGTGCACAAGCACGTGGGAGGACACGGCCCACTCAGGGAGCGAGGGAAGAGACAAGTACATACTTGGACTGCTGAGGGTGGTTCGTGACCATGCTCTCACCCAGTTAACATAGCAGGATGTCCTCTAAAGTGGTTAGACCCAGGATCAGACAGCCCACAATGGAGGCCTATGCCAGGTCGCCCCCAGATGCGGAGGGGGGCAAGAGCAAGGAGACCCCCACGGCAACGGCGGAGACACCCGGCACGATCCAGGAGGTGCTGGCAGCGATCGCATACTTAAAGGTGGCCTGGGAGACTAAGTTGGGCCAGGCTATGAAAGAGCTGCAGGAGGGCCTGGACCTCAAGATCGGAGCGGTCCAGGAGTAGGTGAACCTGCTGAGACAGGACTTGCGAACGATTGCGGAGCGCACTGGGGCCTTGGAGAAGGAGATGGCCCTGAACACGGAGGCGTGCGCTGCACATGGAAAGGAGCTCCATGCCCTCGTGCAACGGGTGGGCAATCTGGAGGACAGAGCTGAGCAAGCAGAGGGGCGCGCCAGACGCAATAACATCCGTATAGTGGCTTGCCAGAAGGCATGGAAGGGTCAAACCCCACAGAATATGTGGAAACCATGCTCTTACAGGAGATAACAGGCAGGGTGCTGACCCAGGGGTTCGCGGTGGAAAGGGCGCACAGGGCCTTGACAAGGAGACCACCCCTTGGAGCCCCCCGCGGCCGCTGATCGCAAAGATCCTGAACTATCGGGATTGGGAGAAGATACTCGAATTTTTCCAGAGGGGAGGAACGATTGAAAAGGGTTCAGCAAAAATCACGGCTTACCCGGACTATACGCTGCTTGTACAGCGTAGTAGGATGAACTTTGGGTCGGTAAAAAGGAGGCTGAAGGAAGCAGGCCATCGCTACATGTTGCTCTACCCAGCCAAGTTGAAAGTGTTTTATAAGAACAGATGCCTTTTTTTCGAGACACCGACTGAGGCAATGGATTGGCTGGATAAGCAAGGCCGACCTCAAGAACCGGATGTCCAGATGGGAGATGCGGAAGATAAGTAGCACGTAGCTGTGGCACCTAGGGTGACATGGCCAAGACATTGGGACTTGAATATAGAGTTGTATTAAACTTGTGGGGAGTGTGTTGTAGTATCAACTGGCTGGACCCTCTGGACGCACCAATCCTAAAATAGACGACTGGGAGCTCCTAGGAGGCATCCCTTGAACCCAATAGTAATATACTTAGTTAGGTCACTGTTAGATTGGTGATGCCCCACTGGGTCCTATTCCTCGGCGACAGGTGGGCCTGAGATCCAGGGATGGAGCTGGGCATTTGTTGGGGTAGGGTACGGTGGGGGGAGGGGCTGGGTTGTGTGCAGTGGAAGGGAGTTGGGGAACAGGGAGGGGGGGAATCGTTGAAGGGGGAGAGTCGGAAAACGAACCATCAAGGAAAGCATTAAAGGGAGAGGTGGTTTGGGAACAGACCGAGTAGATGGCATCAAGAATTGTGACCTGGAACGTATGGGGCCTTAATAGCTATCTGAAACGTAACAAAGTGATGCTGTATTTAAAAAGGATGCACATTGACATAGCCCTGCTGCAGGAGACTCATCTCACAAGGGAGAAGTTGGAGGTTGTCAGGAGAAAATGGAGGGGACACGTTGTGGGGGCTACGTATTCGGCGTACGCTAGAGGGGTTATCACTTGGGTGGCGCCGCATGTGCCGCTTCAGGTGCTTAGCTCAACGGTAGACCCAAAGGGCAGAATGGTGGCGGTGACAGGACTCCTGGAGAACAGGGAAGTGCATATTATAAATCTGTACGCCCCCAACCACGATACAGCGGCTTATTTTAGGTTCCTTTACAGCAAAATTAGCCCCCTGGTTGGGGGTGCGGTTGTGTGGGGAGGGGACTTTAATTGCACCCTGAATCCCAAAATGGATAGGTCAGTTGACAAAGCGGGGAAGCCGGCACCGGCCGCCAAAGCGCTGGGGACAATGTTAAAAGATCTAGGCCTAGAGGATGTGTGGAGAAGGTTGCATCCAATGGATAGGCAATACTCGCACTATGCAGCGCCACATGACCTGCACACAAGGCTAGATTATGTGTTCTTAGCAGCTGAGATAGCGGGAGAAATGGTGGGAGCGGAATACAAAGCCCGGGTACTATCCGACCACTCGCCTTTGGTTGTAGAGTGGCGACACCAACCCCCCAGAGCGCGGATCCCGACATGGAGACTTAGGACTGAGGCATTACAAGATGAGGGGTTCCCAGAGGATTTGAGGGAGGCCATCGAGGAATATTTTGATATAAACACGGGCAGTGTACGCTCTGTGGGAACATTATGGGAGGCGTTTAAGGTGGTGGTGCGTGGAGTAGCCATTTCGAAATCTAAAGGGCTCCAGGGGGGCATCGAAAGGTAACTTCAGGAAACAGAAAGGGAGCTGGAGGGTCTCACACGACATGAGGATACCACCCGGGAGAATAGCGCCAAGATAAAAGACTTACAGTTAACCTGCAGTGGACTCTGGGATAGGCTATATAGACTAAATTACAAGAAATACACGGCGAGGCTACACGCAGGGGGCGACAAGCCGGGCAGATTGCTGGCCTGGCTGTATAAGAGTGAGACCCCCCGCACAGTGATCAGTGAGATCAGGGATGAGGAAGGTCGCATCTGTAATACCCAGGAGGGGGTGAACAAGAAGTTCCGCAAGTTTTACAGACACTTATATGAGGACACAGGGGAGGATAAGTGTCAAGGCATACTGGACACGTTAGAGGACATAGAGCTGCCCACCAAGGACGACCTAGAACGCGTGGAATTGGACGCCCCTGTCACCTCGGATGAGCTGGAGGTGGTGTTCCAACATTTGCCAACGTGCAAGGCACCCGGGACGGATGGGTTGCCTAGTGAGTTTTACAAGACATACAAACAGGAGCTGCTCCAGCCACTGCTTGCCATGTTCAACGAGGCCTATAAGCATGGGGAACTGCCATTGTCCCTTCGTGAGGCGATGATCATCCCACTCCTGAAACCAGGCAAGCCGGCCGTGGAGTGTGGGTCCTACAGACCCTTGTCCATGCTGAATCAGGACAGCAAAATACTTACGGCAGTGCTGGCCAATAGGCTGAAGAGGGTGATCGGTAAACTGATACAGATCAGACGGGCTATGTCCCCGGCAGGAACATTACAGATAACCATGGGAGGCTACACCATGTCATTGACTACACTGAGGAAGATACGGGTGAGCTGGCTATCGTGTCGCTAGACGCGGTCAAAGCCTTTGATTCGGTGCGATGGCCTTGGTTGAAAGCGGCCCTGAGGGGATACGGAATGGGACCTGGATATATCAGGTGGGTCCAGTTGTTATACAGCACCCCGATGGCGAGAGTTAAAACAGGATCCATAATCTCAGATACTTGGCAACTCAGCAGGGGGACCAAACAGGCATGCCCCTGGTCACCCATGTTATACATTCTGGCATTAGATCCGTTGGAAATATGCCTGCGGCAACAATACGGGGAGGTGGGGATTAGTACAGTAAGTGGTAGACACCTGGTATCGCTGTATGCAGATGACATGCTATTTTATCTGCGCTATCCGGAGGAGAACCTACAGTATGTGCTGGAGGTGATAAACTGTTATGCCACCCTCTCGGGCATATCAGTGAACCCTAGGAAGTCTAGCTTGTTCCCCTTGGGTAGATATAAGAATGTCCCGTTACAGAGGCTGCCTATCCTGCCAATACCATGGCAGACTGAGACATTTAGGTATTTGGGAGTAAATATTTACCACAAGATCGAGGTGCAGCACGAATATAACACAGAGAAAGCATTAGAGGAAGTTAAGAACAGCATGGTGTTTTGGTCTAGATTGCCCCTGACTATGATGGGGAGAGCGGCCTTGCTCAAGATGGTGGTCCTGCCTAGACTCTTGCATTTCTTTGTGAATGTCCCGTTTTTGATTCCCAGGAACCTATTTGTGAGACTTCTTAGCGTGTGCAGGGGCTTCATATGGGGTAACTCTAGGAACAGAGTGGCCCTGTAGAAACTCCAGAACCCATGTGACAAGGGGGGCATAGGCCTGCCAAATTTTGAGCTCTATTATCTGGCGGGGCAGCTGCTGTTTGTGGCCAGGTGGCTGTCGACTGAAGACTTGGCGGAAGCCAGGCTTTTGCGGGGAGACTCGGCCCCATACTTTCTGAGGGAAGTGGTGTGGTTCCAAAAGAACAAACTGGTGGGAAGAGGGCGGCTATTGAGGCTGGGCTGGGAGGTCTGGCGCAGAACGTGGAGAATGATGGGTGACCCAGAGCTGTTCTCTCAGCAGGCCCTGCTGGTGGCACTATGCGGGAACGACTCTCTACTGTTTGAAGCGGCCCGTAGATATTGGGAACCGGTAGGCCTGGCCACTCTTGAGGACATATGGCAGGAAGGGGAGGCATTGGAATTCCAGAGGTTGCAAGAAGAGACAGGGGTGCATAAAGACCAGTATATAACCTACGCTAGGCTTATGAAACGGGTTAGGGAGAGATGGCCTGAGACAGTGCTAGCGGATGACCCTGATGCCTCCCTGGAAACGATGTATGATGTTTCGGAGGGCGGGCAGGAAATATCAAGGATATACGAGCTTCTGAGAGCAAAGGCAGGGAAGGAGCTGCTTCAACTGAGGCAGGACTGGGAGGAGGAAGTAGGAGACCCATGACAGATGGGCAATGGGAGAGAGCCCAAAGGTACCATAAAAAGGTATCCCGGAATGCGAGACTCTAACAACTCCAATTGTATGTCACTCACAGGGCTTATCTGACTCCTGGGAAAATTGCAAGGTTTGGAGGCTCGGCTACGCAGAAATGTCCCAGGTGTGGGGAGGTGGAAGCGGGGCTGCTACACATGAGTGGAGGAGCTGGACGTAGTATCAGCTTGGCCATGCATGCTCAGGATTTTTCCCAGGCCATGGGACTTAAAGCACATAAGCAAAATGAAGGACTTAGCCTACATCCTGGCCAAGCGCAGGATCGCAATGGGCTGGAAGGCGGCCCACAGACCCAAGGTGGAGCTATGGTGAGCAGACCTCCTCAGATGGGCGGAGGCGGAATCCGTAGTTTGGTTTGAAGCGGTTACTAGGGGGGAGAGGAGGAGTAGGGCCCTTGCTGGCCTGGCGGCAATTGGTGACCTCTATTGCAAACCCTCACCAGGACAATAACGAACCAGAGGACTCGGATGAGTGCATAAGCACTGCGATACCTGATAATGCTCCTGTAGATGACATGAGTGAGCCGGCTCTAGTTTGTGGGATGGGAGGGGGGAGGACGGAGAATTACACTGTATAATGTGGTGGTTTGATGCTGATTATGTACGTCCTAAACAGTTGTAATGTGTGTTGTTCTGTTTGGTTTTTTGAAAATAAAAATAAATTTAAAAAAAACATAAAAATCCGAGCAATAAAATCCGAGCAATATCATCACTAGCAGGGCTCCTAGGAATTTGAATGCACCTGCCATCCATTGTGGAACGCATGAAAACAGTGATCCAAACCAACTGTCACCATCTACTTCGTCGGTTTCGTCAATCATTTGATTCTGTAGTTCTGTAGTTCTGTTAGAGTTCCATTTTTTCATCATGAGAAGGTGTAAATGTGCAACATGATTCTTTGATTTTTGCACAAACTCCTCCATCCATGGCTGTGATCATATCAAGGACGTATCAGTTCTGGAGAGTCATTAGTCGAATCGCCCTTAATTCTTCCTTGATCGCGTTGAATCCATTTATGGTTGTATTGATTGTCTGCAGTTACCTGTAACCATTTAGTATTTGCTCCAACTTGGATTCTCGGCATGAAGATTGTCGTGAACACTGATGAGGTCTGACTGAACAGCCTATGTTCATACGGAATCGCATCAAAAGCTTCTATTGATTTTGCAGATAAATCATTTTCTCTTTTCACATCTGCTTTCGGAAAACTGTCAATATTCTAATTACTTGTTGGAATCACCAGCGCTGGAACATGGATATTTACTAATATGCATATACCTCCCCAGCTTTTCGACAGTCTGATATGTGCTTTGAATCCACATGCCCAATAATGATCCATGGTTACTGCAGTACCGTGTACCATTCCTGGAGCGTCAAAGATTCGTCCACAGTTCTGATTTTCTCCCATTTTTCTTGTACCAATGTTTCTGAAGCACAGTTTCAGATTCTCCAAATGGCACTATTTGTAGGGGTCCTCCTCTGTCTTTGACCCACGTCAATAGTTTTGCAAGTTTTGGCCATAGTGGCTTGCATATCTTCTGTGCATTTTCAATTGCTTCTTTGCAGGCTCCAGTGACCATCCACGCTCTGCAGATCACTACTCCTGTCTCCTATCCGTCTGGTGAAAGTACTGTTCCCCATATTTGCATTTGGCCTCTGTTCTTCCATTTTGTGGCCTCTTCTGGAGTTCTTCCTTGGACGTTCATCTTTTGATTTGCTTCTCTTCTGATCTCTGCCCCTTTAACTCCAGGCTTCTCGTACCTGATCACGATGTGTTTCGTCTTTCCATTTTTTCTTGTCTTTATGTGCTGGGCATAATTCTCTTCATTTGGATCAGTTGCTTCATTTTCCCATTTCAGTGAGGTATCATTTCCCATGAACTGGCCTCTTGTCTTCCACATTGCTACGTATGATAGACAGTGTGCTGTCTGGATGTCAATTTCTATGGTTACAAAGATCTTTGATTCCCCATGCTGTAGGGTAGGAGTGTGCAAACAAAGCATAACCCCTCTGAGCTCTGTCTTCCAACTTCTTTCATGTTTTGGTACCATATGTTGTTTCCCAAATGTGCTGTGCTGTCCAGGTAATAGTTTAGTTCACTGTCATCTCCTTGTATGCTTCTCGATTCTCAAGGTTTTCATGTAGTTTGCTATCACCACATCCTTAATAATATCCATATAGCTTCTTCTCACTGGGGGATTCGCAGGCACTTCCATCCATGGTTCAGGCCTCTTCCTCTGTACCAATGGGGTAGGCAAAAGTCTTGAAATTCTTTCCCTCATCTCCTGTCTTCCCCTGGCTCTGGTTATGAATGGCCAAATTGATTCTGCCACTATCTCTGCACGTGATAGTTTTGCGGGACTTGTGCTTGTTCTCTTCATTGGATCAGCTGTGCTTGTCAGTGCTGTCTCTGTTGGTTCATTCTTCATCACTCTTTGTCTTTTTAAAAGTACAGCTTTTCTCCTTTGTCTTTTCTCTTCACTTGTGGGGTAGCTTCTCACAGTTGGTTGCCCTATCTTCTCCCCTTCTTTGGCCTGTGGTTCTGTAGCTATTGAAATTAGATCTGGTGTATGTGTTCTCATCGTTTGCATGCATGTGGTTGTCAGTAACCTCTTTTCATTCACATTTTGCCGACCCTATCTCAGGCTTGTTGATGTGCTTGCTACTGCAAATGTGTGTGTGTTATTAGTACTTACATCCATCTCAAGTCCACTCTCTCCATTGTCAGACATTCTAGGGACTGGAATGACTACATAGAGTCTGGGTGCCTTCGTGGCTTCATGTGTGTATCGTTAAGTGGGTGCACTGGACTCTGAACACTTTGTCTACCAATAAAAAATGCAGTTCTAATCATCAGTGACAATACAACAATGATGAATATAATGCATAAGTGCATGATACCCTTATAGGTTAGACTGCAACTTTTACTTCTGGAAAAACAAGGGCGTCTCTCCTCCTGGGGGCGAACATGGTTGCTATTTTGATTTCTCATATCGGACATTTTAAGGAAAAAGGCTAACGCTTTAATACAATCTTAGACAATATTATTTCCGGATTCTGCTGGTTTCTTTTGCGGGTTGCATGTACGGAAACAATTGTCCCTCTTGCCTGAACACTGGATTGTCTGTTATCTTTGGATACAATTCTCTTTTCCTACGTATGAGGAAATGTCAAAATCGGGTAATGCGGTCAGCACGTCTCTTGTACTGTGCTTGTTCAAAGTACACGAGTTCCCAGTTGATGCCTTTTACTTGCTTCATTCCAGACGACATGTCACGTCTTTGTCAGTGTAACAAGAGTGAAGTCTCTGGTAATGCTTTCTCAATCTGTCCCTCGGCGGGAAGCTTCAAGGTTTCTTCCCGAAACTCTGGTGGAGATTGGAGAGTTTCATTTGTACTACAATACCATGCAGGAGCATGCTTAGCTGGGTACATTTTGCTGGGTCTCTGATGAACGTGAGGACGTCAACACCGGCAGGTCTCTCTACAAGTTCTGGAAATTCCTCAATTAGGCAAAAGAAGACATTATTTGCCAATCTGCTCTCTTCTGGTGACAGGGACATTCGCCTAGCCTTTGGTGAATTCTGGAAACATTCAGTACTCACTGTGAGTAGCTTCTATGATCTAGGTTGATGTGGAGAGGGACATGGATGATTATGCCATTCAAAATTATGCTGAAGAGTTCTGTGTTTGCCGGATCTCAAAGAAATGTTAATGCATCAGTGTTTCTTCCGACAAAGTTTGGGTAGTCTTCAATTAGACGAAAAAATATCACGTTGATGAGTGTATTCGCTTCTTCCTCCACTTGGGATATTTGTTTTTTCCTCTCTGTATTCGGGAAGTAGGAAGAAATGCTCGGCGATCACGTTGAGCAGCCTTCTTATTGTCTTGTTGTTTTCAGGATCTTGCAAAAATTTGGGGATGCTAGTGAGCCTTCCCACTAGTGATGGGTGTAACCTCAAGACTAGGTCAAAGTAGTTCAAAATGTCTTTAGTGGTGTCGCGACTGTGGGACGCCATTTGTGAGTCCAAACTATGTTCCTATCTTGAATGAGTCTGGATACTGTATTTTCCTCCAACTTGTGTGTCTGCGATTGAAATTTGACATATTCTTTTCTTATCAAGGCTTCAGTGTGCCTCAGTCTAAAGTTCAAAGTCAATAACCTAAGTTGTGGCTTACATATGAACTTCTCTCCTTCACCCTGCAGCTAGGATGCACAGAGTGTCCGTATTTTTTATGTCCTTATCCTCTTCTCTATTTGCTAAGAGGAATGTCCATTTTTCAGCCACAAATTTGCACAAAGGTTCCTTGTGTTTGCTTTCTGCTGGTCATGCGTCCTTCTTCCTCATCATGGATCTCGTCTGCACGTGCTGTTGTTCTTCACCGTTGTCTGTAGTCTCTTCGCAGTGGGGTGCAGGCAGGGGGATTTTTCCGATGTATGGCTTGATATCTCCCAGGAAGATCCAAGCTCTTCTTCCTTGTAGCTTGTCTGCAGATGGAGTAACGTCTTCAACTGTGAATGGTCCCTTGATCCTTGGCTCGTCCCACTTTTTCCTTATGTGATTCCTCACCAGGACGGTGTCTCCAGGGAAGGTTGAAGGAACACATGGACTCTGAGATGTGTCTGCAATAGCATTTCCTTCTGTGCTCTGTGCTGCCCTGCACCCTTTTTGTCATCGCCGCAGCTGTCCTGCAATTACAGTAAGACAAGATGTCATGCAGTTCCAGTATTTTTGCATTTCAGACCCTAAGATTTCACTTGTTGGCTGGGCATCACACCTAGCTCTGCCTCGGAGTGTCAGGGGAGTGTGCATCCTTCTTCCTGTTGCTATTTTGTGCAGCGTAAGGTGATGGTCAGAACCAGGTTGGTTTCTGAGTGCATACAGTACCAGTGGAAGGCAGTGCAGCCATCCTTTCTTTAGAGTAAGCTTCAACTTGGCTATCCTTTCCTTTAAAAAGCCGTTGTGCTTCTTACAGATTCCATTACCTTGCGGGTGATACGCCGACGAGAACTTGTGCTTTATACCAAGCAACAAGCTAATTTATTCAAAAACCTTGTTGACAAAGTGAGCCCCTTTACCTGATCTCATGACTTCACATAATCCCCATCTGGGAAATACCTCTCTCACCAGAAATTTGGACGCACAGGTAGAGTCTGGGTGTGTACATGGACCTGCTTCTATCCATCTAGAGAATGGACACACCACAACAATTAGATACCTGTACCCATTATATACTTGAATCATATCGACGTAATCAACATGCAAGTGCTGAAAAGGTCCATTGGGCCTTGGGATGACTCCTCTAATTACTTTTAGTGTGTGCCCAACTGTGAACTGCTGGCAGATCATACAGTTCATCATAAAAAATGCAACGTGCTCTGCTAAGTTCGGTATAAACCAGTCTTCAGCAAGCGTTGCCGCAAGATTCTCTTTTGTCATGTGTGCTGGATAGTGTAACTGTTCCAGTGCTAATTTTAACAGGGATATATGCATTACTGGTTTACCAGTGCTGTCTTGTCACCACAAGCTTTTGGAGGGGTTAAAAGAACACCCTCGCTGCTTCCAGAGATGTGTCTCTTCCTGTGGTGCCTCCCCATGAAGTTTCATTAACTGTGTTTGCCTCATGTTATTATAGCTCTCAGGTTCATTTTGTGCAAAAATTATTTTCTCGTTTACATCAGTTATTTCTACGTACATTATGGGTTCACCCTTGGACGTCATACGCTTGGCCTCTGTGCCTGCTGCTTGATTTCCTCATGAGATAAAATCTGTCCCCTTCGTATGGGTGTCGCATTTCATGACCACTATGCCCACTGGGCGCTGTCATGCCTTGATGAGCCTGTCCAATAAGGCTACGTGCCGTCCACTCGGAGGTAGCCCCTCATCTTCCAGTGCGCTAGGCCTGCGTACACTGTTGATGTCCTTCACGTATGCATGAGCATGTCGCACCCGTGTCAACTAATAAGGAATATTCTTTACCCCCTATAACGAAATCCACCCTTGGTTCCTGGTGAGGGTCTGGTTTCACTGATAGGATAGAACACATGAGGTTTCCCAGTGAGCTGTCCTAGTCCATATACAATGTTGTCCCATTTTGCATGAATAGTCTTTCCTCATCACCAGTGTTAACTCTTATCTCATCGTTCACAGCCTGACGTATACTTGTTGTTTGCTACATTTGCATCAGTGACTGTTGGGACTGTCCCTTTGGACAATTTATCAAATTCTGAGGTTGCGAGCTTTGCTCGGCTCCTGGCATTTGCGGTTGCACCGTGTGATTTTGCGCAAGTCCATTTCCTTCCTGTTGTAATAACACAGGTGGATTCACCATACCTGCTCTGGTTCCTTTGTTTTGCACAATGCCTTGACTTCTGCATGTGCGTGCTAGGTGCCCTGTCATCCCACACACCCAACATATTGGCGGTGGTCTAATCATTTGCTCATTTGACATATCCTGACTTCCATGTTGCATGTTTTGGAAACCTCCTTGATTACTCTGCCATCCTCTTCCTCGAAAGCCTCTCCCTCTGGGGTAAAACCCATTATGCCCTGATTACCCTGCTGTTGATATTGGCCTGCTGCATGTTTGATCCGTCTGTGTTAGTTATCATTGCCCCTTCAATGAAATATTTTGACAATTTCTTCTGCACTAATTTCACCTCCTCACCTTTTCGTATAGCCTCTATTTTGCGATTCTTCTCTTGCAGCATCCTGCAATAGTGAACTATGGTCAACTGTATTTTAGACCACAGTTTGGCCTCGATTCCTACTAATTTCGGGAGCTGCTTCTGTACCTGATCTGGCAGCCCTTGGCATAATTTATGGTAGAACACGGGTATAGATTTCCCCCAAGATTCCTGCGTTTCAAGTACCCAAACAAATTGGAAATTCTGAATGTAAAGCAAAGGGTCTTCTGACTCCTTCATTTTCCATGAAATTATAGCTCCCATGCCAGAAGTATCCAGGTAGAGCGATCATAATGCTGTCCATACTGCGGCTCTGCAATTGTTAAACAGGGCACCGTCATGCGCGGTATTAACTGTAGTCACACCAGAGTAACCTGCGTGTGTCCACACATCATCAGCTCTATTACCAAGTATGTCGATTAAAAGACCCTTGATATCCCCTATTGCTAGCGTGTTACCTCCTGTCATTTTTTCTAACTCATGTATCCATTTTCTGGCCCCCGAAGTCAGGATTGGAAGCTTGTTTTTTCAGGTTTTCCCGATGTTATGCTCACCTGGTCTCTGCGGGGACATTGGGGCACAGTTGGAGCCCTCCCTGGATTCAGCTCCCCGGGATCGGTACTCACCCCCAGATGCTACCAAGTATACTGTTCTGGATGCTGGTACTGCCCCTGCGGGAACACGAGAGGCAATGAGAAGGGTATGGAGGTATTGTGACTCCCCTCGCACCTTTCGTGCGAAAATGAGGTAAGTAAGCGTTTACCCATGTAGGCTCACCTGATATATAGTTAGGGCGAGCTCTCCGTCCTGCTTGTCTTCAGCAGGGGCGCTTCAAGATGACCCAGTTGCTTCACTGGCCCATAGATTTGCCGGCCCAGGCCGGCTGTGACTGAACCACTTTGAAGGTAGTAGTCTTTGTGATGATTATTGTTCATATAAGTATTAATGTCTTGTCACATGATTTAAGTTTGTACTCTTTCTCCCTTATAGTGATGGCAGACCAGTGGAGCCGTTGCACCGGTGGACTTCAAAGTGTTCCCAAGAAGTTGACTAGTTGGAATCCAAAGGTAAGCACTAGATGTGATGGCGCACAGCTTTAGCAAATGTCTCAATTAGGTTTCTAACCTTATTTGTTCTTTCCTCCTGCAGGTATAGTCTGGCGGCGCTTGGAGAAGAGTTGCGGTGCACGGACCTGGCAGCGGGTGAAGGATGCCTACCACCGTGACGAAGCTGGCCGTGTAAAACTTCTGAGTTGGTGTCCGAGCTGAAGGTCAGGTAAGGTGTGCAGTCGGTGGTTGTATTCCACGAGCCAGGTAAGTGCACTCTTGTCGATCATGGATGGAGTCACTGCAAGCAGGTAAGAGATGATTCAGCGGTGATTCAGTTGGTTCTGATGGAGAAAACGGGTAAGTTGCGCCTCCGCGATCGTTTGGCTGGCTATGCAGGTAAGATGCTTCTCCGCGATGGTTTCACTGGACAACAGGTAAGAAGCTTCTCCGAGATGGTTACGCTGGACGACAGGTAAGAGGCTTCTCCGAGATGGTTTGCTGGGAGGTAGGTAAGAGGCTTCTCCAAGATGGTTGCACTGGAAAACAGGTAAGATGCTTCTCAGGTGGCTGTGAGCGTTATGCTGCTTTGGCAGAATAACGCGATGCCTAGGCCTTCCGGCGGGACAGGCTTAGAAAGCCTGGTCCCAGCCACGCCCCCTTGCACTGCTAGATGGCTCCTCCCTGCCACTCCCAAATGATGCTGCACGTGCAGCTTCATTGATTCCTAAGGCCACGCCCGACCCAGATACACGTGGTTGACTGATATGAGATGGAATGGCACGTACCCAAGGGAAAAAGTGTGCAGAGCACACTTTCTTGTGAGCCTGGCTAGGGGATGTGAACTGGGGTTCCTGTCCAGTGGCCATGACAGCACCCCCCCTCAAGGCTCCTCTCACGATTGCCCCCCCTCCTGGCCTTGGTTTGATGGGATTATTATGATGAAATCGTCTAAATAGCCGTGCGGCATGGACAAATTCACTGGGCTCCCAAGTTCGATCTTGCGGTCCGTAGCCTTTCCAATCAATCACCTTAGAATCCAAAATGTCTTTGACTTCGTATTCCGGTTCGGTTTTTCTGTTGTTCTTTTAGAGTTTGTGAGATAGTTTTGTGTAAGGTTTTGACAGCTGGAATTTCCAAATCGTCAGGAGAGTCAAAGACGGATGTTCGAGGGTGGCGACCTTGGACTGTATAAAATGGGGTCTGTCTGGTGCTAGTGTGGACTGAGTTGTTGTAGGAAAATTCTGTTAACCAGAGAAGGTTTTTCCAAGGTTCCTCAGTTTGTTGCAGCATGCACCGGAGGTATTGCTCTAAGGTCTGGTTGGTCCATTCAGTCTGGTCATCAGTTTGGGGATGGTGACTCATGGATAGCCGCAGGTCAATCTTGGCTATTTTGCAGCATCTCCTCCAGAGAGCAGAAACAAATTGTGTTCTGCGATCTGAAATTAGTACCGACGGGAAACCATGTAGTTTTACAACTTGCTCTAAAAACACAGTGGCAAGTGTGGAAGCAGTTGGAAGCCCCTTCAAAGGAATAAAATGGGCCATCTTTGAGAACAAGTCTACAGTAACCAGGATTGTATTGAACCCGTTGCAAGAAGGTAGGTCGGTGATAAAATCCATCAACAGTATATTCCATGGTGCTGGTGGTACCACTAAAGGACCTAATAGCCATGCAGGGCTTTGTTTCTGAGATTTATTTTGTGCGCACACCCCACAGGTGGCGATGTATTGAGAAATGTCTTATCTCCAGGTTGCCACCAGTAGACCTTTTTGATGTTGGCCCCGAGTCTTGGTGATTCCAGGATGCCCTTCCACTAGCGATTCATGGAAATTTGTTAATATCTGCCTTTGCAAGGTTTTGTCTTGAATATATAACCTTTCTCGGAAATAAGGCATATCGTCATTAATGGAGTATTGGTTTTCTCGAGCTAGCCATTCCTGGTGTGCAGTTGGATTCATTCGAGATCGAAGATCAGTTTTCACTTCTACCAAACAGGAGGTTGCAGCAATTTCATTCTGAATCCGTACTTCGAGTATAATGGTCACAGGCTCGGAGGTTGCAAAGGCTTCCTTGTCTTCTCCCATACAGGATAGGGCGTCGGCTTTCCCATTGCGCACCCCTTGGCCTGTATGTAATTACGAAATCATATTCTGCAAATAAAAGAGCCCAGTGGAGCTGGCGTGAGGATTGGGCCTTGGCTGTCTTTAGATATTGTACATTTTGGTGATCTGTAATAACTGTGACCGTGTGCCTGGCTCCCAAAAGACAGTGGGCCTCATTACGAGTCCGGCGTTAACCGAGGCGGTAAAACCGCCTGGTTAACGCCGGACTCGTATTACCATTCCGCCTCCGTGACTCCCGGAATTACCGGGGCATCACAACCCCGGTTTTCCGGGAATCACGGAGGCGGAATGGTGTAAATCCCCATTCCCATTGAGTCCTATGGGACTCAATGGGAATCGGGATCATGGAAACACCGGCAGCATCTTGTAATGCTGCCGGTGTTTCCTCGTCCGCCTGCAGGCGGGCGGTGTTAAACCCGCCAGGTCAGACCTGGCGGGAACATCACCTCCCGCCTGCAGGGGTCGGGATCAGGCGGTCCGGAAACAACGGTGGCGGCGGGTTTACCGCCACCGTTATTTCCGGACCGCCACGATCGTAATGAGGCCCAGTGTCTCCATGTCTTTAAGGCCCCTTTGATTGCCAATAGTTCCTTGTCGGTAATTGCATAGTTCAACTCAGGTGAAGAAAACCTACGGGACCAGAAGGCTATGGGATGCAGTTGTCCAGTATCCTGATTTTTCTGTGGTAAGATGACTCCCATGGCAATGCTAGAAGCGTCTGTTTCAACTACATATGGCAGGTCAGGACGGGGATGCCGCAGAACTGGTGCTGAAGTGAAGGCCTTTTTCAGTTCCGGGAAGGCCTTTTCTGCCTCAGGAGACCAAAGGAATATTTTATTCTTCTTCAGTAAGGAAGTGATTGGATGGGCTATTTGCGAAAATCCAGGAATGAATCGTCGGTAAAAGTTAGCAAACCGAGTATGCTTTGCACCCCTTTGATGGATGTTGGTGATGGCCATTGTAGAATCGCGTCCACCTTGCGGGTATCCATGTGAACACCTCATGGGGTAAGCATGAAGCCCGAAAATTCAACTTCAGTGAGGCGGAAAGAGCACTTTTCCAATTTGGCAAATAGCCGGTGTTGACGTAGCTTTTCTAAAACTGCTCTTACATGGGTGACGTGTTCTTCTTTGGATGATGAGTAAATGAGAATGTCATTAATGTACACGAGTGCACAAATACCTAACAATTCGTGAAGTACATCATTCATGAAGAACTGAAATGCAGCAGGTGCATTGTATAATCCAAAGGGCATGACCTGATACTCGAAAAGCCTGTACTTGGTTCAGAATACCATTTTCCATTTGTCCCCTTTTTTTACCCGCATGAGATGGTAGGCCCCTCGTACGTCCAATTTAGTATAGATTTGGGTGTTCTTGACCTGATCGAGCAATTCCGGGATAAGTGGTAAGGGATACCTGGTCTTTACAGTGCTTTGGTTCAGTGCTCTATAGTTTATACAAGTTCTCAAATCACCTTCCTTCTTAGGTATGAATAATAGAGCGGAAGAGGCAGGGGACTTAGACGGGCGGATAAAACCGTCAGCTAGGTACTGGTCCAAGTAAGATTTCAAATGCTGATTTAATTGCTCGGTTAGAGTATAAATTCGACTGCATGGAATATGTGCCCCCGGCACCAGATTGATTTGGCAGTCATAAATTCTGTGAGGCGGGAGAGTATTTGCTTGTTCCTTTTGGAACACATCCTGATAATCCCGATATTCCAGGGGTAAAGAACCAGAAAGTCCCAAAATGGATTTGGTTTTGAGTTTTTTGATCTTCTCTTCTTGGTGGAAGCAAACGTTAATGTGTTCTGGAGGAAAAGTCAGCACTCTTGTTCGCCAGTCAATCCTTTGGTTATGTGTTTCTAGTCACAGCATTCCTAAAATCATCTGGAACTGTGGTGCTCCTACAAGGTTGAAGGTAATGTCTTCTCGATGGCTGCCCTGACATATCAGCATGACTTTGTCGGTATGTCACGTCACAGGGCCAGATGACAGTTGAGACCCGTCCATCGCTATGACGTTTTCTGACTTGAGCTTTTTCTGAAAAGGAAGGCCTATTCGTTAGGCCAGATTTTGATCAATTTAATTTCCTACAGCGCCACTGTCAATATATGCCTCCAAGGCATGCACCTTTGTGGTTTGCTGATGGTTGACCAAAAGTACCGGGATAACCTGGTGTGAGGTCTGTACAGATTCCTTCTTTTTGCTTGACAAGTGGAGCCCTACACTTGCCGGGTGCTGGAGTTTTCCTGATCTTGTTCCTTTTCTTCCTTCCCATTGTCAGTTGCTCCTTCACTTCTTTTGGGGGGGTTTGATGGGGCATTCTCGAAGGAAATGTCCTGCTTTTTGGCAGTATAAACATAGTTGTTGCTGCCTCCTCTTCTCTCGCTCCACCTTGGTGATAGGAGCGCATGTTCCTCCAATCTGCATTGGTTCGACTGGTTCATGGGTTTATGGGTTTTGGCTGAATTGTCCCGGGGTCGCATATAGACGGACCTCCCTTCATTCCTTGCACGGTCCAGTCTTCGATTCTGCAGCCGGTGATCTAGTTGTACCATCAGATTTATATACTCTGCACACCCTTCAGGAGGATTAACCACTTGGGTTAGCACATCTTTTAATTCCCCACGCAAACCCTGATAAAAGAGCATGGTTCTCTTTTCTTCTGGCCAATTTGTCTGCAACAAATTGAAGGTGGCAATATAGGTAAGCAGGTCTTGGCTCCCCTATCTGAGGGACAAAAGTTCAATGTCCAGGGCTTGGCCTTGGGTATGTCTAGCAAACAACTTTCCATTTCTAGTTGGAAATCCCCAAAGTTTCCGAGCAGAGGATCATCCTGGTTCACTAATGGTATTGACCAGTCTGCTGGGATTCCTCCTAAATAGGAAAGGACGAAAGCCACTTGTGCACTATCGTTTGGAAAGGCCCGAGGTCAGCACAGAAAGTGAAGACGACATTGATTCATAAATATTGCATATTTGTTTGGATCGCCGGTGAAACATTCAGGTGGGGCTAGTCGCACTGCCCCCGGAAGCACCACCTGCACTGGTGGTGATGGCTGCAATGTGGGAGGTTGTGACATCCCAAGTAGCAGAACCTGTCTTGCGTGTGTTTGAAGCATTTGCCTTGCCAAATCATCGGTTTGTTCCTGAGTTACAATTAAGTCCCTTCACAAGGCACTGGTCTCTTGTCTGGAAGCATGGACTTCAGCCCGCAATTCCCCTAGTAATTGGGCCAGCTGGTCAATTTCAGAGGTTTCCATAATGCCCAGGTAGAGATTCAGAGAGGCTTTGCGTTCTGTTACTTTCACCTGGTCTCTGCGGGGACGTAGCAGCACGGTTGGAGCTCTCCCTGGATTTGGCTCCCCGGGATCGGTTCTGACCCCCAGCTGCTGCCAAGTATGCTGTTCTGGATGCTGGTACTGCCCTGTGGGAACACGAGAGGCAATGAGAAAGGTGTAGTGGTATTGTGACTCCCCTCTGACCTTTCGTGCCAAAATGAGGTAAGTAAGCGTTTACCCATATAGGCTCACCTGATATATAGTTAGGGCGAGCTCTCCGTCCTGCTTCTCTTCAGCAGGTGCGCTTCAAGATGACCCAGTTGCTTCACTGGCCCATAGATGTGGTGGCCCAGGCCGGCTGTGACCGAACCACTTTGAAGGTAGTAGTCTTTGTGATGATTATTGTTCATATAAGTATTAATGTCTTGTCACATGATTTAAGTTCATACTAATGTCTCTTTCTCCCTTATAGGTGATGGTTGCCTAGCGGAGCCGTTGCACCAGTGGAGGACTTTGAAGTGTTCCCAAGAAGATGACTAGTTGGAATCCAAAGGTAAGCGCTAGATGCGATGGCGCGCAACTTTAGCAAATGTCTCAATTAGGTTTCTAACCTTATTTGTTCTTTCCTCCTGCAGGTATAGTCTGGCGGGCGCTTGGAGAAAAGTTGCGGTGCACGGACCTGGTGGAGGGTGAGGGAGGCCTGCGACCGCGACAAAGCTGGCCGTGTAGAACTTCTGAGTTGGTGTCCCATCTGAAGGTCAGGTAAGGCGTGCAGTCGGTGGTTGTATTCCACGAGCCAGGTAAGTGTGCTCTGGTCGATCGCGGATGGAGTCACTGCGAGCAGGTAAGAGATGCTTCAGCGACGATTCAGCTGGTTCTGATGGAGAAAACGGGTAAGTTGTGCCTCCGCAATGGTTTGGCTGGATATGCAGGTAAGATGCTTCCCCGCAATGGTTTCACTGGACAACAGGTAAGAAGCTTCTCTGAGATGGTTACGCTGGACGACAGGTAAGATGCTTCTCTGTGATGGTTTGCTGGGAGGCAGGTAAGAGGCTGCTCCGATATGGTTGCACTGGAAAACAGGTAAGATGCTTCTCAGGCAGCGGTGAGCATTACGCTGCTTAGGCAGAATAACGCGAAGCCTAGGCTTGCGGGCGGGGCAGGCTTAAATAGCCTGGTCCCGGCCACGCCCCCTTGCTCTACTAGAAGGTTACACCCTGCCACTCCGAAATGATGCTGCACGTGCAGCTTCATTGATTCCTATGGCCACGCCCGGCCCAGATACACGTGGTTGACTGAAATGAGATGGAATGGCATGTGCCCAAGGGAAAAAGTGTGCAGAGCACACTTTCTTATGAGCCTGGTGCCAAAGGCGCCAGGACTTGGTTCAACTGGATGTTTTAGGGGATGTGAACTGTGGTTCCTGTCCAGTGGCCATGATATCCGATCCATGTGTGGCCATGGAATATACTGTTGTCTCGCTCCTCCTTTCTCAAGCAACTGAAATTGGGTTGCAGAGTCCTCTCTCTTCTCTCATTGTTTTTCTATCTACTGCAGGAGTGATGTTCTCGCATCGCCGCCTACCTGGTAATGTCCTCAGTTGGCTCACATAGGGTGGTGGAGACACCCCCTTCTGACCATACAATATTTCTTCGCATCGGCCTGACTATGTGGCTGATTCCAATTCCCTCGGTGCAGACACACTAGAATCCGACCATCTTATTCCCTTTCCCCTTGAGAAGCATCTTTTGCGTCTTCTCTCGTCTTCCTTTTCCTCATATTCCTCTCTTTCTGCGTCTAACATTGTCTGTGCCCAACTTGTGCAACTTCCCCAATCCTCCTTGTTCTTACTGATTTTCCAAGCTATCTAGGGATAGCTCTCTATTCTTACTATTTAGGGAGACGTCCTCAGCATCATAAAGCTGAGTGCTCTCCAAGCGCTCGTCCTCCCCTTCCCCTCAGGGTACTTGTCTAGCCCCATCTCGTTGTATATTCTATCGATCGTCTCTACGATGCTTCTGGTGTCAAAGTCAAATTTGCCCCATACATGCCTGGTGCTGAATCGTACTTAGGAAATAATTCTTCTATGTCTTCCCATTCTACTACTGGATCACGTTTTTTAACCTCTCTTTCCAGATATTGAAGATTGTGTGCCCTCTGTCTCCGCTTCCTTTCTGACCCTATCTTCTTTCTCTTTCTTTGCATTTCTACGTTCATTTGCCCTTTGTATTTCCTCATCCCTTGTCTCTTTATTCTTATATCCTGTATCTTTTGCTCATCTTCTATTCGCCTTTGTTCCTGTCTGTCTTGATCATTAGATACCCTCTATGTATGATCTTGTTGTCTTTCTTGTTCTTCACGATATAACTGCTCTCATCTCTGCCTATCTTTTTTCCCAATTGTTTCGCCTCTCAATCCGATTCGTGTCATCAATGCTTTCACCATTGAGTTTTAATAGAATCTGACCTCCCATCCATTTGTTCTGTGTGAATGCTATCTCATTAGTTCTATCCTCATTTCCTTTCCTTCTCTTGCCTTCTCTCTCTGTATCGGGAGATGTACTTGCTTGTGCATGGTCTTTGCTCTCGTTTTCGCATCTCTCCTTGTCCCTTGGGACCTTAGAGGCGATAACTCGACCTCTGTCTTTGTCTGGGCTTTCATCACTACTTTGCGTAGGTGACTCATATGCTGGGTTGCTCTACCCCGTGGCTGCTTTAAGCTCTCTTAGCGGGTATAATCCTTTGTCCTTACTGACTTTGATTTTGTTTCAGGTGGCACGGAAGGCGTCTCACCTCCCTTTGTACATACGTTAAGTATCCAATCTAACGGTGGCTCCTCCTCCTTATCCTCTTAGTACATCTTCCAAAGCTCTAAACTAGCTAGGCGTTTATCTACGTTTTTACCTTTGTATGTGGTGTGCAAATATGTCGTCATGTACTGTAGGACCGCAAGCTCGAATCCCGTATTTTTCCACAAAAACTATATTTCCTTTTTCAACCAACAAATATCAATTCATATTCTACAATATCTCAGTTACTTACTTGCGTAATTTTTTATGCTTGTTGCTTAAAGGAAAAATGTCATCCTATGACGTCACAACACAAAACACATAATACAAACGTTAACAGACAAGACAAACTCCAACTGGCTACAAAGATCTTTTGCCCCAAGATTTTACCCCGACATGGGGTGTTAGCCCATCCCTTTCACAGGCGTATTTAACCGTTGTGGTCTCCTATTCATTCCCGTTTTATTCAGGACTATGGATGCAGGCTTCTTCCAGCCGCTATATTATACATATGAATTTGGACGTATCCTTTCTCTTCTCGGGTGTCCTCCCCGGTATTCCCCTCTTTTCTCAGGTATCCTCCTGGTATTCCCCTCTTCTCAGGTGTCCTCCCCGCTATCTTATCCACTACTAGGTCACCCCTTTTGTCTCTATTTCCTTCCTCATATATATTATATATATACATTCTACTCTACTTCTAACCATAATTTTGTTTTCTTTTCTTCCTCCTCCCTCCGTTACCTTCCCTTACTTGTTCTAAGGCATGCACTTTTTCCAAAGTATTCAGTCTTTTTCACTCACTGTTCGCATATTTCTTCTCTGGGTGCTCGGGATCACCGTCTTCATCACTGCCTCTCCTGCCGTTCACCTGCTCAGCTGCTCGTAGAAGTGGGAAGGGGTTTGTAGGGGTAAGTACAGGTCCCTTCATACCTTCACCTGCAGGTTTTGCTCTTTATTCTAACCACTATCTACAGGTAGCTTCACGGTCTACTTAGCCGGATGGCAAAGGACTTGTGATATTGCCGAAGACCTATAGTTACTTTATGTCAACGGTCAATGGGTGTCTAATCTAATCGATAATCGATAACCATCAATTTCTGCTACCAAGTGTGCAGGAGGGAACCCAGCCGGCCCATAGGACCTGGGTTTCCCAAACGGCACTTTAAGATGGAATAGCAGCACCCGTGAGATGGATGGGGATGCAGATTAGTACTCAAGCATCAAATCAATAATGACAAATCAATGGTTTGGCAAAGGGAGTCAGTTTAATGACAAGTACAAAAAATGGGGAGTTATGAATGTCAACAGTTGCTTGATCTTCCTTCCCGCCTTCAACTCCGATGAACTTCAAAAGAATCACATCCTTTATACTAAAAACTCATCATCGCTGACGTGAAACGCAAAACATGTTGCATGCTATTCTATTGGTTATAGGAAGGTAACTTTACTATAGGTACTATATCTGTATATGATAGTGGATCAAAGGGATTGGATAACTAGTGTGAGGTGGGGCATCTAAGCCCTTCCTTCAGAATGACTACTGTGGACGTCACTAAAAGTACAATGTCTCATTGGTTCTACGGACTATAGGATCCTAGATTACTTGGTACATTGTGATTGGGTTGATCCCACATCACCTTGTACTTTTCCACTTTGCTTATGGAGCAGGGTGCCCGTCAACTCACCTCGCCTCCCACCAACCAGTACCACCATCCATCACTAACCCACTGGCCACGTGTCAATTAGTTTCTAATGTGTAGGCCTTGATGCTGCCTCTCTGTCTGGGAGAACTCAGATATCTGTGCGTGGCTCAAGGCTGCACGTAGGTGTGAAGGCCCCAACTCTTCTTGGTTGGCAGGTCAGGTGTTTTAGGCACCGTGAAATCGTCTCTGTCTCCATGTAATTCATGTATTTTATTTTAGCTTTTTGTCCACCAAATGCCTTCTTCTGCTTATCTCGACTCCTTTGAACGGGATACTCTGCTCTTCGCGTTATAAATTGTATTAGCCTGTGTCAGTTAAGAGGACCTTGGTTCCTTTGCATGGGTCTCATGCATCTGAGTTTTTGTTTCTGTCTTTTTTTCTTTCGATTCCTGTGTTTGAGGGCCTTCTCTCCTGGGGCCTCTGGTAACTTGCAGGTGGTTCTGCCCTTTTGCAAAGTGGACATATACGTCATATAAAGTGCTCCTTTTAAGGTAGATATGTATATGTGACGCTTGCGGCATCTAATTTCCTACTAAGCATAGCAAGCTGCACGATTTCCTCAGCTTTCTTGCGTTTCCAAGCATATGTACACGTGTAAACTGGTTGCATATCTTCATCGCTCTTATAGCATAAGCTTCTTATACTTGACATCGTCCTTTTACTTCAACTCAGGATGTTGCTTATCCTTGGTGTTTCGTCTCTTTCCGTCATTCACAGGTTGTTGTTTTCTTTATCTGCAAGTCAGTGAAAGTTCTTGTGACGTCACCATTCGTCCTCTTTTAGGATTTTCATGGCTACTTCAGGCATTACGTTTTGACAATCGCCATTCTGTCTCACTTTTGGATACGGTTTTCTCAGTGGGTACCTTAGTGTCCAAGGTTTCTTAAGTGTAGGTTCTTCAATAGGTACTGTCCGTCTGATAGGTACCAGGCAGAGTCCCACTGCGGCTCCCTGCTGGTTTATTTGCTCATCATACGTCACATAGCTCGGCGTGACCGTTCCTGGAACTTCAAAATGGACGGTTGAAGGGCAGGCCATATTTGAGGCCTCCTCTACAAGTGACTGATGGAGAGACTGAGGAGGAGACCAATCCCCTCCCAGCCCTCCTGCGCACTGAAGCCACAGAAGGGTCAGTTGAAAGTGTCAACCTTGCAACAGACCTGTCAGAACAGAAACTGACAGACTGTCACCGTTTACTGGACAGTTTGCAGTTCTGTTTTCGCTGACTCCAGGTCACGCAGTTTGGTGCACCCAGGATGCGGACACTGGAGAAGAGTAGGATTCATCGGATGTCTGATCAGGTCAGGGGCACCATCAAGGAGGACGTTTCCAAGATGCTTTACCTAGGATTGATACAGCAATCACACAGCCCCTGGTCCAGCCAAGTGGTATTGGTCCCTTTAAAGACTAGTTGTGGGAAGACTGAAGTTCACTTTTGCGTGCAGACTACAGGGAGCTCAATTCTCTCACGAAGACAGATACTCATCCCATTCCTCTGGCAGATGAGCTCATTGACAATCTTGGAGCTGCCAAGTACATGAGTACCTTTGAACTAAAGGAAGAGTATTGGCAGATCAGCTTGACAGATGGAGGGAGAGAGAGGTCAGCATTTTCAAACTCAGAAGTACATTAACAGTTCACTGTGATGCCCTTTGGATTAAAGAATGCCCCTGCCTTTTTCCAGCGGATGATTAACCAGGTTTTGTCTGGTCTGGAAAACTTCAGTGTCGCTTATTTAGATGACTTTGCTTTGTTCAGCCATACCTAGGAGGATCACTTATCCCACATGAAACAAGTGTTTCATGTGCTACAGAATGCAGGTCTTACTATCAAGGCCACAAAGTACAAGATAGCGCAGGCACAGTGACTTACCTAGGCCACCTGGTCGGTGGAGGTAAGAAACTACCTCTCAAAGCAAAGATACAGGCTGTGAAGGATTGGGTATGCTCATAACAGAGATGCAGGTGAGAGACTTTTTAGGTCTCACCGGGTACTACCGGTCATTCCTCCAGGGGTTGGGACCGTTGTCATGCCCCTGAATGATGTAACTTCCAAAAAAATGCCAAAGAAGGTGACTTGGGCCCTCATTACAACCCCGGCGCTAAACCATGGCGCTATTAGCACCATGGTTGGTGCCGGTGTTGTAACAAGTCCGCCATGGTGGAATGGGGAAATACCGCCCCATTCCAGGGTTGGCGGGCGGTATTTCCCCATTTCACCATGGCCCTTCCCCATTCCCATTTTCGCCCCATAGGGCTCAATGGGACTTGGGAAGGCGCTAAGTACGGTACCGCAAATTGCGGTACCGTAATTAGCACCGAGGTCCCTTTGCGGCACCCTACTTTACCAGCCGTTAAGGTCGATCCCGCAAAGGGACCTCGTAATTAGGTGTTAAGGGTTTAACAGCGCCGACACCTTTTATGGCGCCGTTAAACCCTTAACGCCAGGGTCGTAATGACCCCCTTGGACTCCCGCCTGTCAAACCTCCTTTCAGGATTTAAAGATGGATTGTGCAGGGCCCCAGTTCTGAAAGTGCCAGACTATGGTCACGAGTTCATTATCCAGACAAGTGCCTGAGATTTTGGGATTGGAGCAACGTTAGCGCAGCTGGACTCTTAAGAGGTAGAACAACCTGTCATCTACATTAGCAGGCAATTGACAAAAAGGGAAATGAACTGGGCTTTCATTGAAAAAGAAGCTTATGCGGTTATGTAGGCCATAAAGAAGCTGAAACCCTACATCTTTGGGTCACACTTTATGATCCAGACAGACCACCAGCGTCTTCGATGGTTTATGACAATGCAAGGGGAGAACCCTAAGCTTTTTCATTGGGCCATATCCCTATAGGGATTAGAAATGGACATCCAGCACAAGCCAGGCTCCCAGCATGGAAATGCAGATGGCATCAGCTGGTACTTTCGCCTTGATGATGAACCAGGCCCTCAGTAGGGTGATGGTACACATGTTGAGGCTGGGGAGAATGTGAGGAATTCGACCATCTGCATGGTGGGTTTGCGCTCTCCTGGGCTTTTTAAAAATTTTTAATGAAATTGAATGATGGTAGATCCACCTCTGAAAAATGTGTGGGTCTATTCCGCACACATTTTACAATGCTCACCACATGTCATATGCATAGACCTGTGTACTCTGGGTGGACACAGCCTACAGTTGCAGCCTTCACTGTCATATTTAGTTAGGATCTGACAAGTGGAGTACATGATGCATCTCAGAAGGGGGAGGGCCAAAACCTTCTTCCTGCCAGGGCCAGCCTAATTAATTATCAAAGGCTGCATGGATCCCCCTATCTGTCTGTTTACCCTATGCAGATGGTGTCACGGAATTCCCCCTTTCTCACCTGGGAGCGATCCTTGCAGGATTTCTTGGGTGGTGTCTTCTTAGGCACGGACCTGGTCTTGTATAAGTGTGCGCGAGCCTCTTCTGACTCCGGCATGCGTTCAGAGTTCCGGGATTCAGATACTCCGGGATCCAGGAACGAAGAAGGTGCACACACAGCGCACAAGTCCAGGAAACAAGGAAGAAGGAAGAGGGGTATGGGAATGGAATTAGGAGATCCAGGAACAAGATAACAGAGTAGCGAACTACAGAGCACACGTCTAGTCGCTGCTTGCAATAGCATTGGGACGCGCGGGGCCACAGAGACGCGGCCTATTTGTAAAATACGCTACGTCTGACGTAAAGACAGAGGGCCTCATTACACGGAAGGCAGTAAGGATTAACGGTCACCGGTAATGGTACCGGTGACCGTTAACCCTTACCGCCTTACTACGAGGTCCCTTTGCGGGACCCGACATTAACGGCTGGGGCAAAAATGGGAATGGGGAAGGGCAATGGAGGAAGGGGGAATTACTGCCCCGCCAAACTTGGAATAGGGCGGTAATTCCTCTTTCCTCCAAGGCGGTGCCGGTAATTTACCGGCATGGACCAAGATGCTAATAGCACCTTGGTCCACCGCCTACCGTGTAATGAGTCCGAGAGGAAGGCGTTCCACGTTAGACGGCCATGTTGGAAGTATCAAGGAGTGCAAGCCCCTTTGTGATAAGGACCATGAAGCCCAAAAGGGGTGCATTCTGTGGGTCATGACAGCATGCCTCCTCCAGAGACCCGTTCCACCGGGTTTCCCCGGGTGTATGAGATGGTATCTTCTGAGCAATTGAGGGGTGTTCAGATTAGAAGTTGGTTCCCAGGTTTTTTCACTTGGAGGATATCCTTTCCATTCAACCAAATATTGAGGCTGGCCCCGTTTATACCTGGAATCGCATATTCGGGACACTTCATATTCCACTTGGTTGTCCACCACCACAGGAGGGGGTCTGCAAGATTTCCGGGAGGATCGGATGTAGGGTTTTAATAAAGAAGTGTGAAAAACTGGGTGAATTTTCTTCCAGGAGTCAGGTAGCTTGAGCCGGTATGAGACTGGATTCATTATTTCCTTGATAGAAAATGGACCATAGTACCGGGGGGCCAATTTGTTTGGTCATAAATGTCGGGCTAGTGGCTTCGAGGACAACCAGGCTTGATCACCAACTGCATAAGAAGGCCCTGGTCTTCTTTTAGAATCTGCATATCACTTAGTATCTATTCTGGCCTTCTCTAAGTGTTCTTTGGCTTCCTTGTGTACATTGATGAGTGTTTCCATCCAGGAGTCGGCGGTAGGAACTGGTGTGGGATGTGGAAGAACAGAGGGTAACACTGATGGATGGAATCCTTGACTGCAATAAAAGGGGCTGGTCTTAATTGCTGAGTGATCAGAATTGTTGTATGCGAACTCAGCCACAGGTATTAGGAGCGACCAGTCATCCTGAACCTTGGTGGCGAAACAACGAAGGTATTGTTCCAGGGTCTGGTTTACACGTTTAGTAGCTCCGTTGCTTTGTGGATGATAACCTGATGAGAGAGTACGTTGGATTCCTAGAATGCTACAGAGATGTTTCCAGAATTGTGAGAAGTATTGAGGTCCTCGGTCTGATATGATCTTGGAAGGGAGTCCATGAAGGTGGAAAATGTGTACCAGGAAGATTCCAGTGAGTTCTGATGAGGATGGTAATGTATACAGGGGTGTAAAATGAGCCATATGAGTGAACAAGTCAATGGTAACCATGATAGTCGTGTATCCCCTGGAAGGTGGCAATTCCACAATGAAGTCTGTAGCGATGAATTCCCGTGGTCTTGTTGGTAGTGTAGGTTGCAGTAGGAGACCTGCCGGTCTCTTGTTATCGTGTTTGTTCTGACTACAAATAGAACAGGCTCGGATGTACAGTTGTACGTCAGTCTTCATTCTAGGCCAACAAAATTGTCTTTGTATAAGACGGAGGGTGTTGGTGATGCCCCGATGTCCGGAGTGAAGGGTATCGTGGCAGAGGTTTATTATCCTTTGTTGTAATTTCTGTGTGGGGATGACTAGAGCATTATCCTTGAACAAATATCCATCCCTGGTTCTCAGATTCTATTGATTCTTCCTTGAAATATCCTTCCAGAGCTCAGAGGATTGGGTTTGCATCCAAATTTCTTCCAGGAGACTGACTGCTTGAGCTACAAAAATCGTATGTGGAAACATCTTAGGATAGGTCCGATCTTCAACTTGACTGATGTGGAACTGGTACCGGGCAAAGAAGAAGGCCCAACGTGCCTGACGACTGTTCCTACACTCCAAGGATTGTAGAACTTGAAGATCCCGATGGTCCGTGCGGACCTGGACTGGATGTCTCGCTCCCAGGAGTAGGTGTCGCCATTCGGTGAAGACTTGGCGGATGGCTAACAGTTCCTTTTCCAGGACAGAATAATGTGTCTCACTGGGAGTCAGGGTTCGTGAAAGGTAAGCAATGCGGTGTTCCATCTTGTCCTCGAATTCTTGATTCAAAACTGCTCCTATGGCATAGTTAGGGGCATCCTTCTCCACTAGGAACTGCCGATTAATGTCGGGTTGGGGTAGGTTGGGGGCTTAAGTAAACTCTGTCTTTAAACGTTGGAATGCCTTGTCTTGAGGTGTAGTCCAGAGAAAGGGAGTGTCTTTCTTCAAGAGTGCAATGATCGGCTGAACAATCTCAGAAAAGGTGGGTATGAACTTCCGGTAGAAATTGGCAAGCCCCAGGAAGGATTTCACTTGTTTCACGGAAGTGGGAGCCGGCCAAGATAGTATGGCCTTTACCTTCGAATGATCCATACCAATTCCTTCTGGACTAAGGACAAATCCTAGGTAATGAACAGAGGTGACGTGAAACAGGCATTTCTCGGGTTTGGCTAGGAGTCTATGTTCACGTAGTCATTGTAATACTGCTTTGACATGCTCTTCATGCTTTAGAAGGTCCTTGGAGTAAATCAGGATATCGTCCAGGTAGACGATGACGAAGAGGAACAGCATATCAGAGAACATCCTATCCATGAAACGTTGAAAAACGCCAGGGGCATTAGCAAGTCCAAAGGGCATGACCAGATATTCAAAGTGTCCAAAGGGTGTTCTAAAAGCTGTTTTCCATTTGTCTCCTTCCCTGATACGAATCAGATGATAGGCACCCCTGAGATCCAGTTTCGTGAAGATTACAGCTCCTCTCACCGCTTCCAGGATATCCGAGATCAAGGGTAAGGGGTAGCAGTCCTTGAGGGTGCATTGATTTAATCCCCGATAATCGAGGCAAGGTCTAAGTTCCTTGGTGTCCTTTTTGGGAACAAAAAACAACGAGGCTGCAGCTGGGGATTTCGATGGTCTTATGGTGCCATTTTCAAGGTTGGTATCCAAGTATTCTCGTAGGGCTCTTTTTTCAGGTTCGGATAGGATGAACATCCTCCCGAAGGGAATCACTGCTGAAGGTTCTGTGTCTATGGCGCAGTCTTCAGGTCTGTGAGGGGGTAGAGCCTGGACTATGGCAGTTGAAAACACATCAGCATGACTCTGATAGGGCTTTGGAACCTGTACGATATTGGAAACCATGAGTGGTACTTGCTGATCTATTGATGGTTCTTTGGAAGGTGTCACGGATGATTCCAGGAATAGACAGTGAGACATACAAAACTCAGATCCGAGAAATAAGGATCCTGCTGCCCAGTTGATATAAGGATTATGTTTCTGTAACCAGGGCATACCCAGGACCATGGGTTAATGAGCAGACTTAATGATGTGAAATCTGATTAGCTCTTGGTGATGGTTTATTGAAAGCTGGCTCTCTTTAGTCTGCAAGCTTATGGGTCCTGAAGTGAGGGGTCTTCCATCGATCGCTTCCACCGGTACTTCGAGTCTCGTATGGAATGTGGTGACTAAAAACCCAATCTTGATCAATGAATACTCCCATAGCTCCGCAGTCAACCAAGGCCAAAATGGAGTAGGTCTTATTCTTGGATGGCGATATGAGGGCCTGTAATATCACTAGGCTTTTTTGTCCAGGAGAGTTCAAGGATGGAATAGACGTGGAGCAAACATCTATCTCCCGAAGCCTTGCTCCATTTAGGATCGGGAGCATTTCCCGAACGCCGAGGAGGGGCTAGAGGACATTCTCTAACCAGGTGTTTATCCGAGGCACAGTACATGCATAATCCTGTATGAATCCTTCTCATCCTCTCTTTTTGGGATATGGGTCCACGGAAGGCTCCTATCTGCATAGGTTCTGGTTCAGTAGCTGACCCTGGATTATTGTCAGTTTTGGAGGTAGTCTCGAAGGATACCTTCGGGGGGGTTACTTTGGATTTCTTCTTCTCTGCCTTTCTTTCCTGGATACGAAAATCTATTTGCATGGCAAGGTCCATAAGAGCCTGGAATGAGCTTGGGCGAGCCACTCTGGCCAACTTATCTTTGATCTCCTCATTCAGTCCCCTTCTGAACAGAGTAAAACCTGCTTCAGGAGACCAGTCAGCTTCCTTGGCCAATTGCTTGAATCGGGTTACATACGTAAGCATATCCTGGGATCCCTGTTGAAACTCTAGCAGGAGCTCCTGGGCACTATAGACCTGCTCTGGGCGGTCAAACATGGTTTTAAGGGCTTGTGTGAAACCGACGTAGTCATCCAGGAGGGCATCACCGGAATTGACTAAGGGCATATCCGAGGTTAGAGCATTTCCGGAAAGGTGTGAAATTATGAAGCCCACCTTAGCCCTGGGAAATGAAAAGTAGTAGGGCCTAAAAGTAAAGTTAACCAAACAAGAATCAAGGAATCCACAAAGGGTTTTTGCCGACCCATCATATTTGTCAACAATACCGCCCAGCAATACACTTTCCTTTGTGGCAGAATCACGGGATAGAACTAATTGTTTAAGAGCGGCGTTTTCCGCTTTCAAATGTTGTACCTCGGTTGTTAGTTCTTGCATGCCACGCATGTGATCCTGAACAGCCGTTTCCATGTCGACTTCGAGTTCGGTCGTTTGGCGTCTCAAACTGTCATGGAATTCCCCCTTTCTCACCTGGGAGGGATCCTTGCAGGATTTCTTGGGTGGTGTCCTCTTACGCACGGACCTGGTCTTGTATAAGTCCGCGCAAGCCTCTTCTGACTCCAGCATGCGTTCAGAGTTCTGGGATTCAGATACTCCGGGATCCAGGAATGAAGAAGGTGCGCACACGGCGCACAAGTCCAGGAAACAAGGAAGAAGGTATGGGAATGGAATTAGGAGATCCAGGAACAAGGTTAACAGAGTAGCGAACTACGGAACACACGTCTAGTCGCTGCTTGCAATAGCATTGAGACGTGCGGGGACGCGGCCGATTTGTAAAATACGCTACGTCTGACGTAAAGACAGAGGAAGGCGTTCCACGTTAGACAGCCATGTTGGAAGTATAAAGGAGTGCAAGCCACGTTGTGATAAGAACCATGAAGTCCAAAAGGGGTGCATTCTGTGGGTCATGACAGATGGTGGCAGAAATTAACATAATTAGCATACTAATAGAGTATATTTCATACAGACCCACATACGGAGGCGAACTAGGCCTCTAGCCGACACCAAAGTGAACCTGCCTTTTTTTATGCATTTCACGGCGATATATTTATTTATATCTGCGCCGTTCCTCGAATTTGCCCAGCTGCCCCTCCTGCATCAGGATCACCCCAGATTTGCACTGGAGTGCACCAGCCACCATTGCAAGCCACAAGGCTTACCACCCTCTAAGATGGCCACCCGCCATCACCACAGCCTCACATCCGGCCCCTCAGCACTGCGCGTGCTGTGATTGGCTCCTTACCCCCATTTACATCCAATCACAAGCCGGCAGGCTGGGAGCCGGCCCACGCTCGAAGGCACTCGATGTAAGGCACAGTGCCTGTCTCTCGCCTGTCTATGCCGGCGAGCCCAGGGCTGCAACCCCTAACCCTCCGGTCCGGCCCTCACGCCACAGGGTAAGCACTCCGCTTTTCCTCGACAGCCCTCTCCAAGAAAGTACTCTCATTGGACTGGCATGCACCCCTACTACCACGGACCTATTTTCAAGCAGCAACTAACTTCATCACCCTTGAGGTCCCCGCTGTAACACTGTTTAGTATCTAGCATGAATATATTCCGCCTCAAATTGCACACACGTAACCTTGCACTACCCAGACCTACCACTGTTACCATTACCCACTGACCTAGGATCTCGCTCCGCATTAGTAAAAGCATCCAGCTCTCCCTCATCCCACTTCAACAACCTCGAACTCTGCATAAATGTAACTGCCTCACTGCAGATCAAATGAAACTGTTGTTGCATAACTGTAATCACCTGGCTCACATGCTGCTCATCTGGCAGGGCTACCTTGCTGCTGCCTCATTAGCTACTCTCGATTTTTAGCCTGTGCCTACCTGCTGCTGTATTATTGAAACTGCCCTTTTTGCACCTTAGCAGTAATTTCGAATTTAGCCTGTGCCTACCTGCTGTTGTAGCATTACAACTGCCCTTTTTGCACCTTAACAGTAATTTCGAATTTAGCCTGTGCCTACCTGCTGTTGTATCATTAGAACTGCCCTTTTTGTACCTTAGCAGTAATTTCGATTTTAGCCTGTGCCTACCTGCTGCGGTATTATTGAAACCTTAGCAGTAATTTCGAATTTAGCCTGTGCCTACCTGCTGTTGTATCATCAGAACTGCCCTTTTTGCACCTTAGCAGTAATTTCGAATTTAGTATGTGCCTACCTGCTGCGGTATTATTGAAACTGCCCTTCTTGCACTATAACAGCAATTTCAATCTGTAACCACGGCTGTACTCTAAATGAAGTTGCCCTTCTCCGCACCACACTAGCTAGCTTGAACCTAGCCCCTGCCCACCTTGCTGTGCTAACAACCAAATTGCCCACTCTCTGCTCAAGTCCAACTATGTTCCTTTGGCTCATGCTCACCATGTTCCCTTTCTGCATCATAAACAACACTCCATGTAGCAACAACAGCTACATACCATACAACAATGGTCTAGCTAAACTAGGCTGCCCTAGACACCACCTCATCCCCTGCCCCACACCCTTCCTCCCCTCCCTTTCACCTTTCAAACACACCACTCACCATCAACTCACTGCTAAAAGTAAGGCCACACTAGCCAATATCCTACCTAACAGCACCAACTTAACTAAAGTTGACCACATTGCTTCCAACCGTCACCTTCCAAATCCATTAGTTCACTGCCCCACAATCAACCCCACCCTCCAGGACCGCAATAACACTCGGCGCTAGACTCCCTACCACATCTAGTAAGTTGCCTACCACACCTGGGACCAAGTCCACAACCACTAAGGACAGCGCTAAGGCCACCAACGCGACTTCTCTAAAAGGTGCACTACTCAATGTTAAATCTCTAGTAGCCCACCCCACTGAAATTGCCGACATTATCCTCTCAGGAGACCTCGACTTCCTTGCTACTACAGAAACTTGGTTACATGAAGCAGCAGGACCTTACCTCACTCTTGCCATCCCGACAATTACTCTATCCTCAGAGCAGATAGACCTAATGCTCGCGGAGGAGATGTAGCTATCATTTTCAAATCCTCACTCGACCTCAGACTAAGCACCTCCCCCCGCTAAAGTCCTGCGAGCACCTCACCATCAAAGTTCAAACCACCCCTAAGAGTACCATTACTTTGCAACTAATATATAGGCCCCCAGGCCCCACAGGCTCCTTCGAGGAAGACATCACCACTCTTATAGCAGAGAATTCCAAGCCCCACTCCCAAAATATTATTCTAGGAGACTTTAACCTAGGAGTTAATGACCCTAATGACTCTCCAGCTGCCTCCCTGGCTAACGCCCTATCCGAGCACGACTTCACTCAAGTCGTTACACTACCTACCCACCAGAAAGGTAGAACCATTGACTGGGTCGCAGCCCACAACTGCAATATCACCTGCAAAGCCCGACAACCTCTTGTATGGACTGACCACTCCCTCATATTATTCAACATCAACCAAAATAATCCTAAACCCAAGCAGCGCCCCTATGCACCAGCCTGCCTGACTAGAAACAAGCGCAACATCACTGCGGAGACCCTCACACCTCTGATCCTCCCCCTTCTAAACACACTCCCAGCCACCGCCGACCTTAACCTTCTAGTCAACACCTACAACGATGCCCTAACTAACGCCATTGATGCCGTTGCACCCCTAAAGGAACGCAAAGGCAAACCCATAGCTCACTTGAACCCTTGGTACACACCGGAACTCAAAATGCTAAGAAAAAAGAGAGCTAAGATGGAAACCCTATGGAAAACAACCCCTCTGCAGAAAATAAATCCAATCTCAAAACCATTTCCTCCTTCTGTAAGAAAGAGATAATCTGTACTAAAAAAGAAGCCTACTGTTAGGAAAGATTTCGTTATTGTAGGGAATTTTCCTTCCATGTGGCAACCCCTAAACTTTTTGCTATTGTTTTTAACCTTGTTCTTGACTTTGCCAGAGAAGTGCAGCCTTCTGCCGCACTCCTCTGGGCTTTCGCTCCTTTCTTACGGGGAAACTGACATGCCCTTAAGACAGTCAGTACCGGGGAACGTGGTTTCCCGTAGTTTCTTTTATCGTGTCGCAGCTTTAGTGCAACACGACACAAGAGGGCACTGTAAGCTAAGTTACAGCTCTCTTGGGTCTCTAGCCTTCTACAGGCCCTAGATACTCTTTTAGGATGGTATTTGATCGGTGCAAGTCATTCAGGGACTCGAATGGTGGCAGCGATCGTTTTGTTTATTTTGAGCTCCTTTTGGCATTCTGAGCACGTTTTTGCACTGAACCCAAAATGGTGGCCTGGCTCCCAAAATGGCCAGGCCGCGAGGCTCCTTTGTCTTGTCCACTGACCGTCTTGCTCCCTTCACCTTCCCCAGGTCCGGCGACCCGGGGCCTTCCTTATTTGGGCATGTACTTTCCCGCGAAACGTGGTTGCTTTCGCGGGCTTCTACATGTCGTTTGTGTGCCTCCAGGGTGTGGGCTGGGATGTCTGGTCCCAATACACATCCTGGGTGCCAGAGAGTCTAGGGTAGTGTGAATGCCTGGGACCACCGTGGTCCGTGATTGGTCCACGTATGGTATGTGTTTTGATGAGCGGATCTCCCATTGGCTCCCCTCCGTTTTGGCGCGAAGGGAACCGTGGATAAGAGGGGGCTGGAAACACCACTACCATGTCGATCTCCTGAGTTCTCACGAACGAAGGAATACAGGAGCCAAGTATCCTGCAACTACGAGGCTGGACCGAGGAATCGCTGGTGACCCGCTGAAGGAATCCTCCTTTGCACTGCTGTCGTCCGGAGAGCCCCTGTCCTCCTTTGATCGAACCAGAAGGCCTGTACTGGTGCTTCGACCTTTGGAATAGCAGGAACAGCTATTCCCGGCATCTTCAACCATCTCCTGCCAAGTAAGCCTTCGGAAGCGTCTCTGGGCCATCCAGTTGACTGACCAGCTTACAAAGGGGTTTGGCACTGCAACCGCCGCCAGGTTGTGTTGTATTGCGAGTCCTTGTCCCTCTCCCACGCTTCGTACGCTTGGCGTCCCCAGGTCTGAAGGGAGGAGGGTTCATTTGGCTCGAATACACACGGCCGCTCCGTTGTCCTGTGCGGCAACAAAACTGTGCCGGTTTTTCGTCGATTGGGACGTCTTTTTGCTCTACACGACTGCAAAGCGTTTCCTGCTCTTCTGAACCTGCCAGCTGCTGAAACTATCGTGGAGAAGCCTGGGTCTGCTTGCTTCGGGGACCGGTGAGTAGTATATCTAGGATCTGGTCGCCCTCCTGCAGTATCCCATTGCTTTTCCCTGCTGTGTAAAAACAGCACCCTTTTGCCGCGCTCTGCTTCTGCCCGCTGTGGAGGCTGCGCTTGAGTTGCGGAACCTGTTCTTCTTCTGCTGTGCACTAACGTGAACCGCCTGACTTCCTCCGAAGAGCTTCCCCTTGTGCCCGTCGGCACCGGCGTGGCAGGTACTTTGAGCACAAGGCTCCACTCTTCGCAGGGCTCGGACTTCCATCTAGTTAGGTGCCTATGAAGGCGAACTGAGTCGAAAGCATTATCGCACTGCCTGTTTTCCTTTCCTTTCAGGTGGACTACATATTTCGTGCTTTAAACGCTTGCGACTGGGTATTTGTATATATATTGTGTTGATATGGTATGTGTTGGTTTAATATTGTGATATTGTGATTTTCTCGCTACGGTCATTATTTTAAAGGCCTTAAAATAAATGTGTATCTATTTTTGATATAACAACTGTTTGGAGTAGTTTGTTAGCGCTCTTGCTTTGTGTGCTCATTGCGGGCTTTCAGTCACCCTCACCCCTCTTGAGACCTAGTCTTGACCGCCGCGATCGCTACCTTGATTGGTCTGGCTTGTCCAGAGGTTACCCTGTTCCAAGTAATTAGGTTGGCCTTCTGAACTTCTGCGCCACCAGGACAGAGTTCAGAAATCCGTCTTAACAAAGTGGTGTACAGCGGTGGGATACGACTGAAGGTATCCAGTGTTGCGCTCGAACTAAGGCATTTCAGGTTATTCCAAACAGTACACGTAGTGAATTATTATAGTATAACTTTAAAAAGGCCATAGTCCTATCAAACAGTATGGAAACAAGTACGTTGTTAACTTTAAATGCTTCCAAATCAGAAACGCTGAAAAAGATGTGTGCGGAGAGAGGTGTTTCCTCTCAAGGCACGAAATTGGAAATGATCCAAAGAATCGTGGCGTGGCAAGAAGCGCAGCTTGACGCTATTACTTCTGAGGACAGTGCGGAAGGTGGTGGGGCTGCTCTCACTGGTAGAACCGACGGATCTGCCGCCGCACTGTTCCACCGCGACCACGAGGACGGGGAGGATGTAATGTCTAATGTTTCCTCTGCCAGTGTTGATGGGGAGGCTATGCTTGAATTCAAGAAGCAAGAGCTGCGGTTTAGGCAGCAGGAGCTTGAATTCAGCATAGCCAAACTAAAAATCGAACAGGCAGAAAAACAGAAAGACAGGGATCACCAGTTGGAACTGGCCAAGCTTCAGGTTGCAAATGGATCCAAGGGTCCTGGACATGGGTCTGGGGCCTCCTCTCATCCACGGTTTCCAAAAGATCTGCTCAGTGTGTATGAAGAGAGGAATGACATTATGGACTGGCTGAATGCATTTGAGTATGCATGCGAGGTCCAGGAAGTTGACAATGCTGATAAGATTGCGTGGTTGCTCAGTAGACTGCCCCATTCTGGCTGTAGTGCCATTATGGAAATGTCGAAGGCTGAGCGGGCTGATTTCGCAATGTTAAAGCAGACTCTCATTTTAAAGTTTGGGAAGGCTCCGGCCCAATATTTAAAGCGTTTGCGAGAGTATAAGAAAAAGGAAGGTGGTACTTGGGTATCTTATGTCGCTGAATCTTTGAAAAACTTAACTGGCTGGGTCGAAGGCTATAAGGTTTCTACCTTCGACGGCATGATAAATCTTGTCATGCTGGAACACATTTTTGCTTCTTCTTCCCCGGAGCTTAAGCAGCATTTGGCCGATTCGAAGGAGATAGATCCTAAGAAGCTGGCCATTGCAGCAGACTTATGGGTGTCACATCGAGTGTCCCATAAGGACAAAACTCATCCTGGTAAGCAGGAGGAGGGGAAAAAGTCCAAAGATATGGAGGGTGGGGAATCTGCTAAATCTTCTTCCCAAAAGGGCCACAAAAAGAAAAACGAGGGTACAACACAAGAGAACTCACAGGGTAGTGGAGGTGCGCCTCCGAAACAGAACTCTGGTTACAATAAGCCTCCCTACGTAAACAGACCCACTGGGGCTTGTTTTTCTTGTGGAGCAACTGACCATGTGAAGGGGGATCCCCGTTGTAAGGTTAGACCTTTGGGGGTCCACTCCGCTAATCTGGCCTTCTCCTCCTACGAGGAAGAAGAGATTACAGGAGCATCCTTCTCCTCGGACTCATTTCCCAGCGGAATAGAGGCAGAGGTAGTTTTAGTGTCCCTGGGTTCCTGGGAGCCTAAAGTCGCAGAGGCTTATGCTAGGATTCCGGATAATACCAAGCACTACTTTAAAGACAGTGTGCTGATCAATGGAGTGGATACTCCAGCTCTTAGGGATAGTGGGTGCAGTCGAACTGTAGTGGATTCTACCTTGGTAGACTCAGAGGAAGTTGCCAGAGCTACTCTGATGCCCACTAAGTTGGCTGACGGCCCCCTCCGTATGTTTCCCGTGATCCCTGTTAATCTAACTTTAAATGGTACAGCAGTCAGGATTCCAGTGAGCATTCAGAGAAACGTCCCGGGAAAGGTCTTACTAGGTAATGATCTCAGAGCTCTAGGGCTCGTAGGAGACACTGCCGAACGACCCTACACACGGTCTCAAGCACGGGCAGCATTGGCCAAGTCCAATACGCCGCCCCAGCCGAAGGGGCAACCCAAGGCGAAAGGAGTCTACAAGTCAAGACGGGGGAAAGAGAATATTCCCCCGAGCTCGCCTACCACTGCGGTGGAGGAAGTTGGTCAATCGCCCGAGCCTGACGAGGAGGTGGCGATGCCTGAAGTATTCGACCCCAACGATCATCCTGAACTAAAAGACTTGTTAGTTGAAGGAGGTCCTGATAGGGACGAATTCAGTAAAGGCCAACGTGAGTGCCCATCTCTGGAAGGCCTAAGGAGACAGGCCTGCTCCCAGCTTGAGGGTGAACCTCCTGGGATGCATAGGATTTACCAGGAAGGTGGACTCCTGTATAGTGAGCCCACAGAGTCTACAGAAGGAGACCATAGGAGGTTGGTGGTTCCCCTTGCTGTTAGGCCCTTCCTCCTGCAGTTGGCGCATGTCGTTCCCCTTGCTGGTCACCTTGGTATGAGGAGGACCAAGCAAAGGTTATCCATGCACTTCTACTGGCCCAAGATGGGGAAGCAAGTAGAAAGTCACTGCAGGAGTTGTGCCGCCTGCCAGTTGTCTGGTAAGGTTGGCGCGACAATCCAAGCTCCGTTGGTACCGCTACCAGTTGTGGGGGTACCATTTGAAAGGGTAGGGATCGACATGGTTGGTCCCCTTGACCCGCAAACATCCTCAGGCAATAGGTTTATCCTGGTGCTGGTCGACCATGCAACCAGGTATCCTGAGGCCGTCCCATTGACAACTGTAACTGCCAAACCAGTTGCAGAAGCTTTACTCGGCATGTTTACTAGGGTTGGCTTCCCTAAAGAAGTTGTGTCGGATCATGGCAGCAACTTTATGTCGAAGTATAGGCAGGCTATGTGGAAAGAATGTGGGGTCACCTACAGGTTCTCTTCTGCATACCGCCCCCAGACCGATGGTCTGGGGGGGCGTTTCAACAGGACGTTAACGAGCATGATTGGGGCTCTGGAGGAGCCTCAGAGAAGAGAATGGGATCTTCTTGTTTCATGCTTACTGTTTGCCTACCGAGAGGTACCACAGGAGGGTGTTGGCTTCAGCCCCTTCGAACTTCTGTTCGGTCATCCCGTACGGGGACCCTTAGCCATCGTCAAAGAGGGATGGGAGATGCCCACTCCCCCTGTTACTACCAATGTAGTTGATTATGTGCTAGGGCTCAGAAAACGGATGGTACTTCTGATGGGCTTGACTAGTGATAAATTGAAGGCAGGGCAAGCGCTGGTGTAACATTGGTACGACCAGAAAGCTTCCCTCATCAACTTTACACTTGGTCAGCAAGTCCTGATCATGAATCTCATAAGGCCTCGAGCTTTACAGGACAAATGGTCAGGCCCTTGCCCAGTGGTGGAGCCCCTGGGTGAGGTTAACTATTCAGTGGACCTTGGAAGGCCTGGACAGGCTCCAAAAGTGTTTCACGTGAATAGGCTGAAGGCTTTCGTCCCAAGCGGCGAAATCGCAGCACTGCTATTGGCTTCAGACGTTGCGGGAGAGGAGTCTGAACCTCTCCCCGACCTGTTCCCAAGCAGTCCTTCAGATAGCTCTTTTGAGGGTGTCCGAGTGGCCCCTCACCAAAATGGACAAGGCTCAGTGGTTTACCTTGGACATGAAGTAGGTGGAGGGAGGAGACAGCCTCTACTCAGTCAGGTACAAGCAGTACAAGACTGGCCTACCCCCACTACGCCAACCCACGTGAGAGCCTTTTTAGGACTCACGGGGTATTACCGCAATTTTGTGGCAGACTATGGTACCATAGCTGCTCCTCTGACTGCCCTCACAACTCCGAAGAAACCCAAGAAGGTAACTTGGACCGACGAGTGTGAGAAGGCCTTCAATGGCTTAAAAGACTCCTTGTGCCAGGCCCCTGTCCTAAGGGCCCCTGATTATCAAAGACCTTTTATCGTGCAGACGGATGCCTCTGACACTGGGATAGGAGCTGTACTATCACAAGTAGATGAGAAGGGTAAGGAACACCCTATCGGTTTTATTAGTCGCCAGCTTAAGGACAGAGAGCTCAGGTGGTCCACGGTAGAGAAAGAATGTTTCTCTGTTGTGTGGGCCCTAAGGAAGCTGAGGCCCTACCTCTATGGGACCCACTTCACTGTGCAGACTGACCATAAGCCGTTAAAGTGGCTAATGAACATGAAGGGGGAGAATCCAAAGTTGCTTAGGTGGTCCATAAGTCTTCAAGGCTTCGACTTCACTATTGAGCATAGACCAGGTGTCCAACATAGCAATGCTGATGGGTTGTCCAGAATGTTTAACCGACCTGAACAAGAGACTCATCCAGGGGTGGATTAGTTCCCCCTGTCCATAGTCTGGGAGGGGCGAGTGTTAGGAAAGATTTTGTTATTGTAGGGAATTTTCCTTCCATGTGGCAACCCCTAAACTTTTTGCTATTGTTTTTAACATTGTTCTTGACTTTGCTAGAGAAGTGCAGCCTTCTGCCGCACTCCTCGCGGCTTTCGCTCCTTTCTTACGGGGAAACTGACATGCCCTTAAGACAGTCAGTACCGGGGAACGTGGTTTCCCGTAGTTTCTTTTATCGTGTCGCAGCTTTAGTGCAACACGACACAAGAGGGCACTGTAAGCTAAGTTACAGCTCTCTTGGGTCTCTAGCCTTCTACAGGCCCTAGATACTCTTTTAGGATGGTATTTGATCGGTGCAAGTCATTCAGGGACTCGAATGGTGGCAGCGATCGTTTTGTTTATTTTGAGCTCCTTTTGGCATTCTGAGCACGTTTTTGCACTGAACCCAAAATGGTGGCCTGGCTCCCAAAATGGCCAGGCCGCGAGGCTCCTTTGTCTTGTCCACTGACCGTCTTGCTCCCTTCACCTTCCCCAGGTCCGGCGACCCGGGGCCTTCCTTATTTGGGCATGTACTTTCCCGCGAAACGTGGTTGCTTTCGCGGGCTTCTACATGTCGTTTGTGTGCCTTCAGGGTGTGGGCTGGGATGTCTGGTCCCAATACACATCCTGGGTGCCAGAGAGTCTAGGGTAGTGTGAATGCCTGGGACCACCGTGGTCCGTGATTGGTCCACGTATGGTATGTGTTTTGATGAGCGGATCTCCCATTGGCTCCCCTCCGTTTTGGCGCGAAGGGAACCGTGGATAAGAGGGGGCTGGAAACACCACTACCATGTCGATCTCCTGAGTTCTCACGAACGAAGGAATACAGGAGCCAAGTATCCTGCAACTACGAGGCTGGACCGAGGAATCGCTGGTGACCCGCTGAAGGAATCCTCCTTTGCACTGCTGTCGTCCGGAGAGCCCCTGTCCTCCTTTGATCGAACCAGAAGGCCTGTACTGGTGCTTCGACCTTTGGAATAGCAGGAACAGCTATTCCCGGCATCTTCAACCATCTCCTGCCAAGTAAGCCTTCGGAAGCGTCTCTGGGCCATCCAGTTGACTGACCAGCTTACAAAGGGGTTTGGCTCTGCAACCGCCGCCAGGTTGTGTTGTATTGCGAGTCCTTGTCCCTCTCCCACGCTTCGTACGCTTGGCGTCCCCAGGTCTGAAGGGAGGAGGGTTCATTTGGCTCGAATACACACGGCCGCTCCGTTGTCCTGTGCGGCAACAAAACTGTGCCGGTTTCGTCGATTGGGACGTCTTTTTGCTCTACACGACTACAAAGCGTTTCCTGCTCTTCTGAACCTGCCAGCTGCTGAAACTATCGTGGAGAAGCCTGGGTCTGCTTGCTTCGGGGACCGGTGAGTAGTATATCTAGGATCTGGTCGCCCTCCTGCAGTATCCCATTGCTTTTCCCTGCTGTGTAAAAACAGCACCCTTTTGCCGCGCTCGCGCTCTGCTTCTGCCCGCTGTGGAGGCTGCGCTTGAGTTGCGGAACCTGTTCTTCTTCTGCTGTGCACTAACGTGAACCGCCTGACTTCCTCCGAAGAGCTTCCCCTTGTGCCCGTCGGCACCGGCGTGGCAGGTACTTTGAGCACAAGGCTCCACTCTTCGCAGGGCTCGGACTTCCATCTAGTTAGGTGCCTATGAAGGCGAACTGAGTCGAAAGCATTATCGCACTGCCTGTTTTCCTTTCCTTTCAGGTGGACTACATATTTCGTGCTTTAAACGCTTGCGACTGGGTATTTGTATATATATTGTGTTGATATGGTATGTGTTGGTTTAATATTGTGATATTGTGATTTTCTCGCTACGGTCATTATTTTAAAGGCCTTAAAATAAATGTGTATCTATTTTTGATATAACAACTGTTTGGAGTAGTTTGTTAGCGCTCTTGCTTTGTGTGCTCATTGCGGGCTTTCAGTCACCCTCACCCCTCTTGAGACCTAGTCTTGACCGCCGCGATCGCTACCTTGATTGGTCTGGCTTGTCCAGAGGTTACCCTGTTCCAAGTAATTAGGTTGGCCTTCTGAACTTCTGCGCCACCAGGACAGAGTTCAGAAATCCGTCTTAACACCTACAATACTAGAATAAATAACGCCCAATCTTCTGCTAAAGAACTCTTCACCATCCTGAAGGAATTAGAAAACCCGAACCCTCCTACTGATACCTGCGTGAAGGACAAGCCATTGTGCACTAGCATCCAAAAGGCCCTGGCCACCAATATTACTGGTCTCCAAAACAAAATTGACGCCAAAAGATTACAACTCTCAAATAGCAACGCCCTCATACCTAGCACACCCACCCCGACCAGCAACACCTCCGGCTTCACATTCAAACCGGTCACTATACCCGAAATCCAAAAAATCATAGCATCCCTTAAACCTTCTAATTGTAAAGGGTACAGCTGCCCCGCCCAGATCATCAAAGATGCTGCACGAGACCTAGCCCCCTTCATCTCCAAACTAGTAAACCTATCTTTCTCGACCAATTCTGTACCCAATAACCTGAAACAGTCCTGGGTTCTCCCCCTCCTAAAAAAACAATCTCTCGACCCGGCCATTCCCACCAACTACAGGCCTATCACCACGGTCCCCTTCCTGCTAAAAATCCTCGACAGAGTTGCCTATCTGCAAATCCAAGATTACTTGGAGACTAATCATCTGTTAGGCCTGCGTCAATCTGGCTTTCGTCCTCAACACGGAACAGAAACTGCCCTTGTTGACCTCAAAAGTCAGATTGATGACATCAAGGACAAAAATAAAGCAGCTATCCTACTCCTCCTAGACCTCTCAGCAGCCTTTGACCTGGTTGACCACAAAATACTCTGCAACCACCTCTCCTCTGCTGCCCACTTCTCACCCTCTGCTGTCACGTGGATACAATCCTTCCTAGCCAACAGAACCATGAGGGTTTTCTCATCTGTGGCTGCAGCAGACCCCATCCCCATCACATGCGGTGTCCCACAAGGGTCCTGCGTCTCCCCTACCCTCTATAACATCTTCACAAAGCCTCTCTTTGACAAACTGGACCATCTGGGTGTCACCTACACCAACTACGCAGAGAACACCCAGATGCTCCTCACCATCACTGGCAACTACAACACTGATGCCACTAGGATCAACCAAATCTTCGCCATCATTCAGGCATGGATGGCCACACACGGCCTCTGCCTGAATGATGAGAAGTCCGAGCTCCTCCTGGTCGGGTCCCCCAATAACCTACAAAAACTCAGCCCCGATTACTCCAACTTCATCATAGATGGCAACATCATTCCAGTTGTGAACAATGTGAAAACCCTAGGCTTCTACCTTGACGCCAATACCAACATTTCCAAACAAGTTAATATGACCGCCTCAGCTACCGCCTATACGGAAAAACTAGTCAGGGCTTGTAGACCCTTTCTATCCACAAACAGCTGCCTCATTCTGGCGAGGGCCCTCATATAGTCAAAGCTTGTCTATTGCAACAGCCTCTACCTTGGTGCCAACCAAGCTATAATCAAGAAACTTCAGATCCTCCAGAATAATGCGCTGAGAGCAGCATTAAATATTCCTAGGAGAGAGCACATCTCCCATATAAGAATATCTTGCAAATGGTTATCTATCCAACAAGAAATCGACCTGAAAGCCCTCTGTCTCACCCATAAAGCCTTAAACCACCTAGCCCCCCAGTACCTCACCAACAAACTCTCCCTTAAGCCAAACACAAGAATCACCAGATCATCCAACACTCTCTGCCTCACCGTGCCTAGATTCTCAGCCAAAAGAGCGGGGGGCTCGAGCTTTACTGTCCTCGCCCCTCAACTCTGGAACACCCTGCCACTGAGTATTAAACTGACCAAATCCTTCCAATCGTTCAGAAAACTAGTCATTAGTTGGCTTCTGGAGAAAGCAATCCTCAGATAGACTAAGATCAGTACCAACTGTATATATTGTACATACTCTGAAATGTTTCCTAATACCTGCCTGTACATACTATATATGGCATATTAACGCCACAATTGTATAACTGCTTATATAATGTAACTATGTAACCTGTCCGTATGCGCCCATTTACCCCTGGGTCTGGAGTGCTATACTAAATAAAACAAGCAAACAAACAAAACAAACAAAGGATTCATGAAACCCTACAACCTTTGATATGCATTGTGTCAACCTGAAGCCAGTTCCCGCCCTTAGCATCAATGGACAGTTAAATATCATGTCCGGGAATGTGTGTATTACAGTAGTCATCTCTGCGGGGAAACACCATACAGAAGGTATGAGTATGTGATTTGATGGAGACAGAAAGTCTGGTCCTGTCGGAGCTTCTAGGGAGACCTGCCGCTTTAATCAGAAACCACAGAAGCTAAAGTTGGAGAAGATGGCCCTTAAGAGCAGAATGAAAGTGTCGGTAGGAAGACAGAGAGTGTAGAGAAAGAGGAAGGGCTTTCCAGTGTGAAGGAGCGAGTAAAGAAACAGAAAGAAATCGAGACTATGCACAATGGGGGACAAGGGACAGTTAAAAGAAAAAGATATTGAGAAGGAAGAGGTCGCAAGGGGACATAAACGAAACTAAGGATGAAAGATAAGGAGATGCAAAACCATAAATAGATTTGAAAACCATATGAAGAAAATTAAATTTAAGACGAGAATGATAAGACAGCCATCCATATGACAAAAAGATAGAATTCCGAGGTGAGAGTAAGCATAAAAGATGAACAGAAGGAGGAAGACCAAAAAGGGTACAGGACCAATAGACCAGCGAGAAAAGATAAGAGATGAAATTAGAGCTTAGTTGCCATAAAAGTGAATAATGGCCTAGCCTTGCCAATGTTAAAAAGATGAAACTGACATGAGCATGAGAGTAAAGAGATATTATGTGAGAAAGAAATGTCAGTGTCGAGATAAAGACCCACATTACGGGCTGATATTATTACCCCGTTGCTCCTTTCACCTCTCCCGGTTGTTGTTCTGCATTCCTTTTTGCTTCCCATGCTTTTACTTCATATTGTTCTTGCCCCTCCCATCCTCACTTCGTCTCTTTCTTTCAGTTGTTTCTTCCTTCTTATGCACCTTTCTACCTCTTCTCCACCGCTGTCCTTCAGTGTTCTGATCTCATCCTGCCGACTTCTCCTGTTCTCCATGGTCACCTCAGCTCCACTGCTGCTCTCTGGTATTTCTCCTTCCTCTCCCTTCTCTCCCTGATTGCTCCACGTTGTCCCTGGCACCACCTTTCCTCTTCTTCTTTCTGAACTCTCCATACTGTTTCCTCCTTTCCTCTTTCACCTCCCCTCCTCTTACTAGCTCCAAGCATTTCACCTCCTTCTTCATTCTGATCCTCTCACCAACATTCAATCTTGCTTCTCCTTGCCTCCGCCTGACTTCCTGACAAACACACAGTTTTCTACCTCAATCCTTCAACTCCTGACTCCTACATCACTCTCGGCTTCATAACTCTTTTCATACTTTAGAGGGCTTGCCCACATCGTTGTTATTTGTCTGAACTATTTCAGCTGGAAAGAAGCAGGCAGTGAGTATGGTGGATGGTTCACTGTCCAAAAGACAACACAAGCTCCCCAGCTGTACTGAATTGGTGGGTGGGCTTGCAGTTACCACTCCAATCTTTGCTGTTTCCATGTGAGCCACTCTCTTTAATTCCCATTCAGTAATTTCCATAGTTCCTCAATCAATTTGATCACCTTTTGAAGAATCTCTTTCCTGATGCCGATGCTAATGAATGCAGGCTTTTCAGAGAGAGTGTATTCTAAAGGTTGATGTAGAGCACCTCTTCTGAAACCAGCCTTTCATTCTCGCATTTTGTGCTTCATAGAGAAGTGTGAGCGCAGGTGTCACAAACTACTATCAGTTCACATATAGTATTATTGTTCAAGACACATTATTTGTTTCCTCCACCTACACATGTTTCGAGATTTGCTCTTCTTCAGGGTCATTTAAATGAGTGATGCTAGTAATGGTGTGTAACAACAGTATATTTGTAAAGAATACATCCATGATGCCATTGTCTTTTCCACCTGCTTCTATTGTTGTCAATAGAATAGTATCTGTACTTGCTACGTGTATATTAGAAGTTGTAATAATTCCTCCGCGTTCACTCCCTACACGTAGAATAGTGAAATGTGAAAATCATTTATTACTTGGAAGTTTGATCTGTAAAATGCAACTTATGTGGGATCCAATTATAATACAAGTACATGATGGTAACACCAATAAATTACAAAATATAGTTTAAGGATAGATGCAAGAAGAATATGAACCCTTAGGCCTTTTTACGCAAGGTAACATATCGTACTATGGATGGGACCGAGAATAACTTCTCAAACTACACAAAAAGACAGACTCATGAATTTGGCAAATGGCACTGTTTTATTAACAACAATCTAAAACAGGGAGTAAACGGACATCAACGGACGTCGCAAAGCATGATCTCAACAACGTTTACAAAAAATCAAATCTTTATAGCAAAAACGCATCATTCATGACATCATACTACGTGGCAAATTAAGAAAACCTACATGGGATCGTGGTTGGCTCAAGGGGAACATCTAAGTATACTTTTATAGGGGCTGGGACTTTGATTGGGTCTCTATAGTCAGGTGGGCCACTCATGCCCTCCCTTTGTACAAGTAATTTTCAACAATATTTAGAAACACAACACCTCATTGTCTCTTAAACTATAAGGTTCTTCGTTATACATCCCTCTATAATTGGTTGGCACGCTTGTACCCTTCTGGAACATTTGAGACTCTAGCAGCACGTAAACTGGTACCCCCAGGTGCTGGTGGGTGGACTCAATCTTATCTTCTCCCCAATTAGCCTGCCATATCTCATCACTCATGCCATCTGCCATATCTCATCACTCATGCCATCTGCCATTCTCATTGTCTTTGAACTTGGCCTTGCAGTTGCTCCTTGTCTCTGGGAATATGAGAGAGTGTGAGCACTTGCTATATTAAGTCTGGTGCACCCTGCTCTTCATCTATTTTCATCCTCAACTCACGTGATCAGACATCGTAAGTACTGCTCGTATTATAGCATTTATCCGTCTTTAATGAAGAAACTTGGCATCCATGGTGTTCCTTCCTTGCAATTTTAATAAGATATGCCTTGGCTTCTCATGTGTACTGTTCTTTGCACGGTGATAACCAATTATTGGCTGCTTCCAGTCTTTGACATCAGGCCAGACAGGCTTTCTGATTTTGCTTTGAATTTAAGCCTATTTTTTGCTGTGACACACGTAGCTTCAAATCCATATTCCTTCATGGAGACATGCTTACTAAAATATATCATCGAATGTCCCGAACACTATATACATATATGTTGGCGGCACCGCCTGCCGTCTATATACTACGTATGGTCAGCCTTTTGAATACTTCGATTACTTGCGTTACAGCGTCTGTACAGTTATTGAATGGCTTGCATTTTCTTCAGTGTTCTTCATACTAGTGTAATCTTCGTTCCGCACATGAAAGTCTTCTCAATTCTTTACTGCGCCATCAGGTTCTATATCACCTATGCAATGCCTTCTCAGTGTCTCATTCTCAATGACATCACCAACTTCTCCTTTTCACATCTTCACACTTCTTCAGGGGCTTCTCTCATGAGATCATCAGCCTTTCGGGGTACTTCTAATAGGGTCTTCTCAACGGATACCTTGTCTCAAAGATTGTTTGCGGTATAAGTGTCATTACTGGCATTGCACGTGTCGCATTTTCCAGTTTCCAACATATAAGCAGAATAGGGCAGGACTTCCTGTAGAGGCATTTGACTGCTCCTCTACACATATATGAGAGGATTTACTACAACTTCTATTGTACCAGTAGCAAATACAGATATTATTCTGTGCCATATCAGATTGTACTATAGCAGACCTGTTGTTAAGGGTCCAATACAGGCTACTGTAACAAACTTCCTTTGCCTTATGTCATACCCAGAGTGCTTTGTCATCAGGAAGTGGGGAGGGTAGCAGGAAGTTCGGGAGCCCTAGAAGAATCTAAGATGTGGGAAACCTATGTGAACTGAAGCTCTCCTCTGGGGTACTCTGACTCCTTCATCTGTCATCATACATCAAAGGGACTTCAGTTATCAGCACCATAGTGAGAGGTGGACTTATTAATGACAGGCCTATCTTTCAAGTATGAGTACCGAGCTGAACCCCAGTGAGTGTTCTTGTTCCCTGGAGGACATGACAATCTTTCTCAGAAGTAAAATCAGGAGGGCTTTCTGGATGGAACCCACATGGTTGTTGTTTGTTAAACAAGCCAAGGCAGCTTATTACACACCAGGCCCCATCAGGAATGGGTCACTGTTCACCAATTTGACAGAAAATGCCATCAAATGTTTGCAGTTTTATCATTTTGTAATCTCAATACCCACAATGTCCAAACCAGCCATAGCGTATAGTTAGCTTGCTTGTTTCAACTAGCACCAGACTGTTGGGGTACACAATTATGATATTGTAAAGTAGAGCTGCTTTTATTTTAATAAAGCAACCTCAATGTTTTGGAAATTTGGGTTGTAGCAGCCCTTTTTTAGGAATGGGATAAGGTTGTCTCACACAAACAAAATGTGCCACCAGCTAGATATTTCAATTGTTTTAATGATTCTGTGAAAAAAGCCCATTCAATGACACGTGTTTCGGCACATCCCGTGCCTTTTTCAAATCAGGGCATTACAAACTGTACAATACTAAAAAGCATAACATGTACATACCTATGTACATTCCATTCATGACAGAGATGAGCGAGTGGTTAAGGGGAGGATTAATTGGATCAAATAAAATAAATGACAAACAAGACAAACAAAAGCAAGAGAACATAAGAACAATAGTAAGTCATGTGTGTTGACAGACATTATAAATCACGGAAAACATAGTAACTCATTTGTGTATTAGTTTCAAAAACATTAGTCAAACTTCCTTTTCCGTACATCAAGAATCCCACGTTACGGGTTGTTGTTCCATTTGAGTCTACTCATAACTCGCAACAAATAGTCTGTGATATGGGCCACTATCCAATCAAGTTACATCATTTCCCATTCTTCACAAATGAGGACACAACTTTACTCCTTGGTATGACCCACATGTTAGGTTTGTAAACATCACTAACTTAATAGAAAGCTCCTTTAAGGCTAGTACAATCACCTTGAGGAGCGACACCAGGCCAGAAAGTGTTATAGGCAGTTTTGACAATGTACGCGGTTTTACCAAAAGTTGCTGCAGGTAAGACCCAAAGTTTCGGTCATACAGCGAGGCTCTATGTCTCGTAATTATGACCTGGAGATACTTAATCGCAGTGAGGGACCAAGCAAACCCCATGAGGTCACGTGGGACAGCAGTGGCATCTGTTAAAGGAAACAGTTCGGACTTGGCACAGTTGACCGGAGTCCAGATAGGAGCCCGAAACGGAGGGCATCTCGCATGATGGGGGCGAGATTCTCCTCCGGATTTCTAACGTACATCAATGCATTATCAGCATTTAGCGATATGATCTCGGGAGAGCCCAAGAGCCTGACCCATCTATGTGCATGTTTTTGGCGCATCAGGTCGGCTCCATGACTACCACAAAGATGAGTGGGATAAACGGGCACCCCAGTGTGGACCCACTGCAGATGTCAAATGGGGGCGAGAGCAGGCCATTAGTGCAAACCCTGGCCACAGGCAGTGCGTAAAGCAGCCATATCCACGAGGCAAATTGGTGGCCAACATTGCACTTTCCGAGTACAGCGCAGAGGAAACACCAGGATACAGAGTCAAAGGCCTACTGAACATCCAGAGCCGCTGCCATGAGCCCCACCTCTGGATCCACTTGGGCTAGGATATTAAATAGGTGCCTCAGGTTGAGGGCTGCAGAGCGGCCAGGCCTGAATCCAGACCAGTCCGTGTGTATAAGATATGGCATATAGGGGGCGAGTCGGAGGGCCAGCTACTTTGCAAATATTTAAACATCATTGTTCATGAGTGAAAGGTGGTGGTATAAGTGACAGTGTGTAGCCGGTTTATTGGGTTTGAGGAGCACGGGTCTCACTACTTCTCTAAGTGTGTAGCGGTAGCACCCCTCTCGCACAGGAATTGTCCCATAAGGCAGACAACAGCGGCGTGAGGTGGGATCTATAGCATTTTAAAACGTCCATGGTGAGACCGTCCAGACCGGGAGCCTTACCAGAGGGCAGAGCGTCAAAGGCTTGTGAGATCTCAACACTCATCAGGCAGTCAAGAGCCTCCCTAGTCTCGCCAGAGAGTACCGAGAGCTGAAGACCATCCAGGAATGCATCTGTGTTATTGGCATAAAGTGCCACATAGAAGGATCAGAACACTGTGTTTAAGTCCGGCACAGTGCGTCCAGCTCCCTAGAAGCGTCCTCGATGTGCGGGATGTGGTGGTCACCCTCCTCTTGCCGCACGACCCTGACCAACAGTCTGCCCGGGCACTCCCCTTCACCATACTGCCTAGCTGCTTCTGGGCTATCTAGGAACTTCCATTCCCTGCCGGCGTGGCCTCTGAAACTATCCCGTGTATCTTTTATTTCACCTAGAGTGGTGGAAGCGCTTCAAGTGTCTTGAGGGAGGCTTTGCTGTCTCGGATGTTTCGGTGGATGGCCATAACAATCCCAGATTCTTTAGCCAGGGCCATACCGCAGATATAGGCCTTAAAGGCATCTCAAAGAGTAGCAAGGGAATCCACGGTACCCCGCATTTATTACAGTGGATCTAGTAGTGCCATAGACTTACGCCTCCAGAGACATCCCGTGAGATGCTCCACACCCCAAGCCAGAGTCACGGTGACCAGGGAATGGTCTGAATATGTCCTAGGCAGTATATCTACTCCCACCATCTGGCTTATTAATGTCCCAGACACCAGCCATTGGTCGATTCTGGAGTGTGAATAATGCACAGTTGAATAAAAGGAGAACCCGTGGGATTGTGGGTGCAACAATCTCCAGCCGTCCTCCACTCCATCCTGATTTGTCCCTCAAGTATGGCCCTGGAGGCCCTAGACAGCTGCCAGGCTATGCTCCCGGACCTATCTGGATTAAGATCAATGATGGTGTTCAAGTCCCCACCCCACAGGACGGGCACAAGAGGACACATTGCTAGTAGGTCTATCACCTGAAAAGTAGAAGTCGGGGTCATCAACGTTGAGCCCATATATGTTCAACATTACTACCTCGAGACCCAGTAGTGTACCATGCACCAGAACGTATCAGCCAAGGGGATCAACGTGCGTTGGCTTATGTACAAATTACAGTGATTTGTGAATAAGGATCATGACACTGTGGCGTTGAGTGGAGTAATGTGTGTAATAACTCTGTGTAGCCGCGCTTTTAGCAAACCTATCACAGCCTGCAGCTAGTGCATGTGTTTCCTGTAAGAAGAGAACGCGGGCCTTGTGCCGTTCAGCATAAAGCTGTAGCTTCTGCATCTTGACGTGATTACCCGGACCCCTGTCATTCCAGCTCATGCAAATCAAAGTGTCAGCTGCCATCACGCCATTTCAAACAGTAGATCACGGGCCCAATGCGGGCCAGCGTAAAGCACCTTGCAAGATATACCTCAAAGGGTGGTCGCCAACCTAACACCATATTGCAAATGTCAAGCATCCACCTCAGTCATTTCTGAATTGGATTGTCACTTTAATCTGGCTATAAAATTCCTCTTGCTAGGTTGTGTCGTATCTCATTCTTTTGTATGTCATTACTTGCCTATTTATCGCCCGTCTGGGTCCTATACTGGTTTTCTCGAGCTCCTACTGGACACTGTGGCTGGCCTACATGCACAATTTTACCATTGTGTTGTATTAGCAGATCTTAATTTAAAATTTAATAAACCACAAACATCTGCACGTAGTTCCTTTTTTCACAGTTTGGTTGATCTGGGTCTTGTGCAACTAATCTTAGAACCCACCCACAAGTTGGGCAGTATTCTTGATTTGGTTTTGGCCAATGAAGGCCTACTGTCTATTGTCTGAGTTGAGCCAGTGCTCTGGTCTGACCACTACTTGGTGTCCTGCCTCCTTAAGGTGGTCTGTATTCACCATAAGATAGTCCCTATGAAAAAACTGCAATGGGGCTGGCGCTCGGTGGACCTACCCAATCTGATATCTATAGTTCAAAGGAGAGGTTGTGAGGCGTCTGCATCTACACTATTAGGGCTCACCAATGTGTTGCGTGCAGCAGCAGATTTAGTAGCCCCTCTACGGCTCATTCAGCCTCAGACACTCCCTTCGCAGCCTTGGTTCACAGAGAATCTTAAATTACTCCATCTTGCCATGTGACAAGCGGAACGCAAATGGCAGAGGTCGTATGATTCCAATCTAAAAGTGCGCTATAAAACATATGCCACCGCTTATTTTGGAGCTATTTTGATGGCTAAAAAAGCTTTTTTTGCTCAGAAAATCGAGTCCTCCATCTGCCAACCAAAATCACTTTTCGCTGTGGAGAGATCTCTTTCATCAGCAGCTAGATCTACCCCGCCAGTTAAGCCCACCCAGGATTTCTTTTGCTTCAATCTTTTATCACAAAACTCGATACAATATGCACTTATATAGCTAAGACTACAATGATAAACACAATTGCGGTTTCTAACCCTATTGAGGACTTAAATACTGCGTCTGGAATAACTGTTCCTATGAACCAGACAGCCTCTGAGGGCTGGTCTTTATTTCGATTGTTCACTCAGTCAGATGTTCTTACTGCTATTTTGCCTTATTAAGTCTGGGTCTCCCTCTGATGCCATTCCCCTGGCATTTATGAAAGACATATCTTCTGAACTACTCACTGAGATTACTGGTGCAGTTCATAATTTATGTCAAACTGGCTATATCCCCTCTGAATTTAAGGCGGCCACGTGATTCCTTTACTTAAGAAACCATTACTCGATCCTTTGGTGACATCAAACTATCGCCCTATTTCAATACTTCCTTTTCTTATGAAACTTCTTGAATCTCTTGTCTCTCCCATGTTACCATCTTATAAGGAGTCCACAGGGCTTTTCGATCCTGTTCAATCTGGTTTTAGGCCCGGTCGGGGGACAGAGTGTCCTGGTCTCGGTTCTTGATGACATGGCCAGGTTGGTCAATGCAGGAGAGGTGGGTGCCCTGATTTTACTAGATCTGTCAGCGGCATTTGACACCGTTGATCACCCCATCCTACTCGACCGCCTGGGCCAGGTCTGAATATCCGACCAGGTCCATACCTGGTTCGCCTCCTTCCTGGCAGAGAGAACTCAGACTCTTTCACTTCCTCTGTTTCTTGCCTCTATTTTTTCACTCATCTGTGGTGTTACCCAAGGCTCCGCCCTGTCCCCTATTCCCTTCAATATCTACGTCTGACCTCTTGTGTGCTAATACTATTCGCTCAGCCAACCATGCAGACCCTATCCTGATGATGTCATAGAGGAGATAAACTTGCAGACGATGGAGCAATTGGACTGAGTGTGACCGTGCAGGGAGCCAATGACGTCATGGCTAGGACCAAGACATAGATGCATTAGACACAAAGCAAATACTTTTCCTTCACGAAGGTACACTGACAATTGGCCACATTGCACAGATCGACAATGATCATGCTTTGAACCACTAGGTTAAAGGACATATACTCTTTTGCTATGCTGGAATACAAGACATATGGGAATAAACACGAGGCTTGCACAATGCAGACCACAGTAAACATAAGTAGCCATACAAATCAAAATGGAAACTGCAGCAACATTAAAGTGGATGGAAAGCACTGGGAAGGCTTGAGGATGCATGCAGAGGCCTGACTCACTGATTTATCAGGAAAACATAGACTAGACTGCTCATGCAGCCGCTGTACATATTTTTGCGCAGGCTCTCATGGGAGGGAGAAAATCACATCTGCACCCGAAGGTACAGACGAGGGCAGACGTAAGAAACAGTCTTCTTAGATTAATAAAGAAAAAACAATTGCTGGAAGGACAGAGACACATCACATCAGACTCAACGTGACCGAAAGGTAGCTCAAACAAGTCTCCAGAGGACAGGGAAGGTATGACACCCACATTTATAAAGTCTAAAAATCCTCATACATGTTGAGCAGGAAACTCAAGCCTGTGGTCTCTACACACATGATCTGAGACTGAGGGACAACTCCTATCCATTTGAGCAAGGCAGAGACCGTTGTTCCCATGCATCTTAGAACAGACGATCCAAAGTAATACTAGGTTGAAAGCTAATTGTCCTGCCTCCAGGCCTAGATTATTATTATTATTATTATTCTTTATTGATTTATTAAGCGCCCTATGCCATGGCGCTGTACATGGAACAACAGGATACATAAAACATGCACTATAAAACCGATGAAGCAGTTACAATATGAATCAATCAAACAATAAAACAGTGAGAAGAACAATTAACTGAAGGGGAAAGGGAGGAAAGGGAGGTGGGACAGGTTAGAGGGGTTGGAGGAGGAGGGCAGCAAGAGGAAGGGAGGGTAGAAGAGGGGAGGTAGGAGATGGGAGGGGAGAAAGAGGGGGAAAAGAGTGGGGAAAGGGGAAGTAGAAAGGGTAGGGGATTCAAGGAGGAGAATGGAGAAGGAGAGATTTAAGGGAAGTGCGGAACGAAGTGAAGGTAGGGGAAGAACGGATAGCAAGAGGAAGGGAGTTCCAGTGTAGAGGTGCTAAGAGTTGGAAGGAGCGAAAACGGGAAGAGGCACAGGGGGATGGGGGTGAAATGAGAAGGAAATGGTCAGCGGATCGAAGGGAACGGGAGGGGGAGTAGAAGGAGAGGAGGGAGGAGAGATAAGGGGGGCAAGACCATGGAGAGATTTGAAGTCAAGGCAGAGAAAGCGAAATTTAAGTTGGGAGTGAAAAGGAAGCCAACCAAGGAAGGAAAGAGAGGAAGAGATGGAATCACGGGATGTAAGGAGACGGAGGGTGCGGACAGCAGAGTGGTAGATGGATTTAAGAGGGGCAAGGTGAGAAGAAGGAAGTCCAAAGAGTAAAGAGGAGCAGTATAAGAGACGGGAGAAGATGAGGGAGGAGATTGAGTTTAGTGGCGTGGAAAGTGAGAGAGCGACAGATTTTGCGGATGTTGAAGAGGTGGAAGCGACAGGAACGAGAAGTGAGGGAGATGTGCTGGGAGAAGGAGAGAGAGGGGTCAAAGAGAACACCTAAGTTATGAGCCTGAAGAGAGATAGGGAGGTTGGAGGGAGGGAAGTGAATGAAAGGGGGAGGGGACGGAGGTGGAAGAGAGTTACAGGGAAAGAATAGGACTTCTGTCTTCTTGGTGTTGAGAGAGAGAAATCGGGAAGACATCCAGTCCTTGATGGCAGTAAAGCAGGAAGAGAGTTTTAGGTGGAGGTCCATAGAGAAGGAGGAGAAGGAGGAGAAGGAGAGGAAGAGTTGAGTGTCGTCGGCATAGAAGTGGTGGGAGATGCCAAACGAGGAGATAACAGGAGCAATGAGGGAGGTGTAAAGAGAGAAAAGGAAAGGGCCTAGGACAGAGCCTTGGGGTATGCCATATTCAAGAGGATAGTTAGGGGAGGACCGGCCACCCCAGGAGACTGTAAAGGAGCGGGAAGAGAGGTAAGAGGATAACCAGTTGAGTATGGAGCTTTTGAAGCCAAAGGAAGAGAGAGTATGAAGGATGAGGTGGTGATCGACAGTGTCAAAGGCTGCAGAGAGATCAAGGAGAATAAGGATAGAGGATTGTTTAGCATGTCGAGCAGTAAGAAGGGAGCTCAGAATAGAGGTGAGAGCAGTTTCAGTGGAGTGTTTAGGACGAAAGCCTGATTGGAAGGGTGGTAGGAGAGAGGAATTAGTGACAAAGCATGAAAGTTGAGAGTAGGCAAGGCGTTCAAGAAGCTTGGAGAGGAAAGGGAGAAGAGAGATAGGCCTGTAATTCGAGGTGAGACATGGGTCAGCAGAAGGTTTCTTTAGAATGGGGATGATCGTGGTGTGCTTAAAGGCAGAGGGGAAGGAAGCTGAGGAGAGATAGATGTTGAAGAAGGAGGTGAGGTAGGGGACAAGAAGAGGGTAAATCTTAGGAATGAGAAGGGAAGGGAGAGGGTTAGTAGGGGCAGAAGTGGGGTGAGCGTTGGATAGGAGGGTGGAGACTTCAGAAGGGGAGACGGGAGAGAAGATGGACATGCAGGAGGGAGGAGGGCGGGAGTAGGAGAAGAGAAATCAGAGGGGGGGTGAGTATTTTTTGCCGCAAGGAAACAATCTTAGAAGAGAAGAAGTTAGCAAAGTCAGAAGGAGAGAATGAGGAATTGGAGGAGGGATCAGGAGTGGGAGGAGAGAGGAGTCGAGAGAGAGTTTGGAAGATACAGCGGGGGTGAGTCACTTGAGATTGGAGCAGGTTAGAGAAGTAAGAGGATTTAGCTGAGGTCAGACAAGAGTCGTAGATGGTGTGATAGGAGAAGTAAGAGGTTTGGTTAGATAATGAGGGAGTTTTGAGCCATAGTCTTTCAAGACGTCTGAGAAGGCTCCTCATAGAGAGGAGGTGAAGAGTGAGCGAAGGTTGAGAGGGTTTCCGAGTTGGGCGGAAGAAAGAAATGGGGTAAAGTTGATCAAGGGAGGATGAAATAGCAGAAGAAAGGGAGGAAAGAGCATCATTCGCCGATAATAATGAGTAGTCATGGAGAGATGGGAGAAGAAAAGAGCAAGTGGCAGTAAAGACGGAGGGGTCAAAGTTGCGGAAGTCACGCCGTGAGTAAATTGGAGGGGAGGGGTTGGGAGAGGAGGAGTGAGGGAGAGGAGAAAGGGAAAAAGAGAGCAATGGGACAGAAATAGAGGACTGGGGAGCAGTATCAGGGGCAGTGTAGAGGCCCCAGAGGAAGGATGGGGGTGATGAAGGGGAATGGGCAGGTGGGGGGTATTGGACAGTTGCTCTTACTGCTGAGAGGGGAGGATCATAAGTGGCGGAGGCAGGAGTGGAGTGTAAGCACCAATAGTACGTCAGTTGGTGAGGTGGGTGAGAGAGGGCTGCAAGCTTAATGAAATGCACCCACACGTGAGGAGGGAGGTAGTGGAAGGAGGTAGTAGTAGGGGATGCAGAGGGGTAGTTCCATGATGTTCCGTGGAAGGACCAGTTCCAGAGTGGGGAAGGGAGTAGGCTGTGGCCAGGGGGGCATCAGGCAGCGGAGGCGATAGGGCTGGGCAGGGACTGAGAGCAATCAGCCAGTGGGGTCCAGGCATGTGAAGGAGGACCCATGCTCTCGCGTTCAAACCCAGGTGGGGTGGAGCGGAGACAGCGGGTCAAGGGCTGCAATGAGGTACTCCGAGCAGCAATGGCCCTACCAGAGCCCAGAGGGACAGTGAGGAGAGAGGAAGGACTGGTGCCGGAGAGGAGGGAGTCCAGGTAGTCCAATCCCATGTGCTGAAGTAGGCGGATGTCGGCAAAATCCTGGAAGCAGGACCCTCCAATGGATGCAGCACTGTAGGAATGCAGGTACCAGGGTAGGACAGTGCGTCAGGAATAAGTCGCAGTGGGTTTGTAGAACGCCGGATGAGACAAGCTGATGTAGGAGGGTGATGTCAGCTGAAGGTGGTCGAGGTAGCAGGACCCTCCAATGGTGGATGCAGTACTGTAGGAATGCAGGTACGGGGGTAGGACAGTGCGTCAGGAATAACTCGCAGTGGGTCCGTGGAACGCCGGAGGAGTCAGGGTGATGTTGGAGGATGGAGACGGCTCGAGGATTCAAGGAGGGAATCAGGCAGCCGTGAACCAGACGGGGCCCAGGATGAGACAGTCAGTCTCCGGCGGGCGCAAGCAGGAGGGTCCACAGCCAGATGAAGAGGGCCGCCGGAGACGGGGGAAATCAAGATGGCGGCGGACAGATGGGACTCCGAGTTCCAGGAGGGAGACGGGCCGTCGAAGACAACGAGGGACCCAGGTGGTCGCAAACTAGTTGAAACACAGTATGGTCAATGCCGCAGCAAGGCTTCAGGACCGCTGCAGGCGCCGGTGGCTCCTGGAGGCAAGCAGTGTACAGCGCCGTCCAGCCGATCGTAGCGCGGGAAGGATCACCGCGAGAGGCGGGTAGATGGTAGAGGAGGGGGAGGCCTCTCCCGAAGCCAATGTAGCAGCAGCTGAAAGCAGGATGGTCAAAGCCGCAGTAAGGCTCCAGGACCGCTGCAGGCGCTGATGACACCCGGAGGCAAACTGTGCACAGTGCCGTCCCAGCCAAACGTAGAGCGGGAAGGATCACTGCGAGAGCCGGGTAGATGGTAGAGCAAGGGGAGGCCTCTCGGGAGACTGATGTAGCAGCGGCTGAAAACGGGTCTGTTTTTTGGCAGAGGTTGGAGCCGGAGGGACCTCAGGAGCAGAGCAGCAGGAACGGATAAAGTTAAGTGGCAGAATTGCTGTTAAGATTGATTTATTTTCAGAAAGATTCAGCCTGAGTAGAGGAGACGCCGGCACAGGCAGCCAAGCTTCTGCGCCCCCTGGTGATCTGGTGACCTAGATGATCGGAGATGGTAACCTTGTTGGTACAGAAGCCCCTTTGGGGCTGTTCTCATCATCTTTTTGCTCAGGGCTGGTAACCTTCCGAGGCATCAAGGCTGAGAAGACCATCACTGACCCATCCCTACTGGCCTCCAGCACCAGTTAACACTTTGTTGCATCGACCATTCATAAAGCACTAACCTTGCATGCCTTTATTTGCAAAATGTAGGAAGTGGTTGCAGGTGGAGTCACCAGATAATTGTCGTGATCACGAGTTGGGCCCTAAGTGGGCACAATTTCTGCCAAGCAGAAATAGCGTTACTGTCGGGACCCGTGGCGCAAATAGCGCTGTATCACTACTACGCAAGCATGCGCCTCTGGGCCTGGTGGTAATGTTAATAGCAGCACCAGAAAAGAGCATCATAAGACTGCTACTGAGGAAAAATGCAGCGCAATTAGCGCTACCGTCCTCTGGCGGCACAATAAGTGCTGGAGCTATTAGCACCGGGGCTATTAGTACCAGCTGGACACGCATCACCAGCAGAACAGGAAGCACTGCAGCAGCATTTTGAAAATCACAATCCATCAAATATCAGAGTCCCCAGCCGCCATCCAAACAGCTACAATGTCCCAGCAGAGGGTCAGCGGCAAGGCAGTACAAAGTCATCTCAGAAAGCCGAAATGTACAGAGGGCGAGCTGGTGGTGCTGGTGGATGAGGTTGTGACCCACAATGAGGAATGCTGTGTGGCAGTGTAAAACCTCTGACCAGCGCTGCACAAACATCTGGCAGAGGATGAGCCAGAAGGTCACTGCAGTTGCCTGCGTCCTCTGGGGTTGGGGAACACTGCAGGAAGAGGTGGAACGACCTGCGGGTCAGGGACTGCTGGCCCAGCACAGGCAGGATATCATGGCCACTGGTGGAGGGACAGTGTCACCACTTGCACTGATGCTGTGGGAGAAGTGCAGCTCAGTGCTTGATAAGGAGGGCATTGAGTGTGTCGGAGATGTAGAGGCGGGATACAGGAGGAAGATAGTTAGTCAGCTGCCCCCCCTCCCCAATCATGTGCATGCAACAATGTCAGCCTAGCAATTTATGCCCCAGTGGACAGACCCATGAGCCAGGCATTGAGACAGGAGGCAGTGAGTAGATGACACATCAGCCACCCACCACACAATCCATGTTCCAGTGCACTATATACCCATGGCAGGAGCACAGCAGTGCCACATAGGGACATGACTGTGCTATGTACTCTGCTCCCTCCACAACCAAACCATGCGCTTTGGCAATGTTGGTGCATGAGGTGTGGAGGCAGGATGCCAGGTATGGGTTTTGTGTTGTGGAGGTAGGACGCCAGGTATAGGTTTTGTGTTGTGGAAGGTGTGGAGGCAGGATGCCAGATATAGGTTTTGTGTTGTGGTGGTGTGCAGGCACGATGCTAGGTAAGGGTGTGGGTGGGGGGTGGAGGCAGGAGGCCAGGTATAGGTTTTGTGTTGTGGAGGCAGTGTGCTAGGTAAGGGTGTTGTGGGAGGTGTGGAGGCAGAATGCCAGGTATAGGTTTTGTGCTCTGCAGGCATGGAGGCAGGATGCTAGGTAAGGGTGTTGGTGGGGGGAGTGAGGGTGGAGGCAGGATGCCAGGTATAGATTTTGTGTTGTGGAGGCAGGATGACAGGTATTGGTTTTGTGTTGTGGAAGGTGTGGAGGCAGGATGCCAGATATAGGTTTTGTTTTGTGGTAGGTGTGGAGGCAGGATGCCAGGTCTAGGTTTTTTGCTGTGGTGGTGTGGAGGCTGGATGCCAGTTATAGGTTTTGTGTTGTGGTAGGTGTGTTGTGGTAGGTGTGGAGGCAGGATGCCAGGTATATGTTATTTGATGTGGTGGGTGTGGAGGCAATATGCCAGGTATGGGTTTTGTGTTGTGCAAGGTGAGGAGGCAGGATGCCAGGTAAGGCTGTTGTGTGGGGGGGGGGGCTGGAGGCAGGATGCCCTATATAGGTTGTGTGCCGTGGAGGCATGGAGGCCGGATGCCAGGTAAGGGTGTTGTGGGAGGTGTGGAGTGGAGGCAGGATGCCAAGTATAGGTTTTGTGTTGTGGGAGGTCTGGAGGTAGGATGCCAAGTATTGGTTTTGTGTTGTGCAAGGTGAGGAGGCAGGATGCCCGGTAAGGGTGTTGTGGTGGGTGTGGAGGCAGGATGCCTTGTATAGTTTTTGTGCTGTGGAGGCGTGGAGGCGGTATGCCAGGTAAGGGTGTTGTGGGAGGTGTGGAGGCAGAATGCCAGGTATAGGTTTTTTGCTGTGGAGGCATGGAGGCAGGATGCTAGGTAAGGGTTTTGGGGAGTGAGGGTGGAGGCAGGATGCCAGGTATAGAGTTTGTGTTGTGGAGGCAGGATGCCAGGTATAGGTTTTGTGCTGTGGAGGCGTGGAGGCAGGATGCTAGGTAAGGGTGTTGTGGGAGGTGTGGAGGCAGGATGGCAGGTATAGCTTTTGTGCTGTGGAGGCATGGAGGCAGGATGCTAGGTAAGGGTGTGGGTGGAGGGGTGAGGGTGGAGTCAGGATGCCAGGTATAGGTTTTGTGCTGTGGAGGCGTGGAGGCAGGATGCTAGGTAAGGGTGTGGGTGGAGGGGTGAGGGTAGAGTCAGGATGCCAGGTATAGATTTTGTGCTGTGGAGGCGTGGAGGCAGGATGCTAGGTAAGGGTGTGGGTGGAGGGGTGAGGGTAGAGTCAGGATGCCAGGCATAGGTTTTGTGTTGTGCAAGTTGAGGAGGCAGGATGTCAGGTGGACGCTCTTGTTTGGCTCCTAGAGCCAGGTGAGAGCCCCCAGGCTCGGCTCTGGGTTGGCTCTACCCATGACTGTTCTGGCCCCCCACCTCTACTTCACAAGCACCTAATGGATTCCTAGGTTTGTATTTTTGTATTTTGTTTATTTGTATAGCGCACAAGGCCCGAGGGCAACCGGGCGCATTATTTAGTTACAAGCAAGTTACATACAGACACAATATTTACCTTAAGATATGAAAGATATGCAAGATATTCATAGTTACAGACACAATATTTACAAAGAACTATACAGAAAATACATGATACATAAATAGGGTGACCAGACGTCTGGGTTTTCCCGGGACAGTCCGGGGAAATCACCCGACGTCCGGGGGTCCCGGGAGTTTTTTACTTTTATAAACCCCGTCTGGGGTTTTGGATATGGTCCCTTTTTTTGCCGGGACCCGATTTCGAAATCCCGAAATCGGGTCCCGACGCAAATCTTTTTTGCGCGAATGGGGGCGTGAAAGGCTTTTCACGCCCAAATTTCCTCCCCTTCCCCTCTCCGGTGCTCTCCTCCAATGAGAGGAGTGTGCATGTTAGCACACCCCCTCCGCTCCCCCCCCCCCCGGCAACAGGCCAGCGACATAGAAGTAGGACTAAAGTTGTATGTGTATTTACCTTAGTCCTACTTCTATTTTGATGGCCCGTCCGGGTTTCTTTTTTAAAAAATCTGGTCACCCTATACATAAATGAAGGTGTGCAGTGTACACAGGCTTCAGCAATAAGTAAAGTCAGGATAAGAAGCAAAAACGGGCTAAGATGCTGGGATGAATGTTCCAATTAGGTCATGCCTAGTCAAGGGTGGACAGCCAAGCTTTGGCCTTATGCTTGAAGGCAGGGAACGAGGGTTCAGCTCTAAGTGGGTTGGGTAGAGTGTTCCGCAGCTTTGCTGTAAGGACTGGGAAACTACGACCTCCAGATTTTTGGAGGTTGAAGTGAGGGGTGACAAGGCAATTGGCGTGTGCGCTTCTGAGAGGTCTCACAGCTGAATGAGTTGTGAACCTGTTAGAGAGGTAACTGGGAGCTTGGTTTGCCATACTTTTGTGTGTAAGTGTCAGAGCTTTAAGGGAGATTCTTTGGGTAACTGAAAGCCAGCGGAGGTTTCTCTGTATTCTGAAATGTGTGACATCCTAGGAATGTTAAGGGCCGCTCTACTAGCATTAATTTGGTTCCGTGGAGTAACAGGCCACCAATGCAAAAAAGGTAGCAGGCGCCCCTCTCTGGAAAGAGCATGGCATGAACCTCTCTGACACTGTTATCTCAGCCTGCTCCTTATCTCGTCGTCCCTCTTCCTCTTCCTGATCCCCCGCCCCCCTTTGCTTGGGCTGCTAGGGGGGAGCGCCGCCTTCTATCTGAGCGCGGGGGATTTGCACAGCTACGGTAGCAGAACACTGGGGGTTGCATCTCTGCAGAGCCTCGCATCTCCCTGGGCCAAGACACGTACGGTGTCAAGAGTGTCGACGTAAACAAACGGCAGCCTTTCTTCTTGTTAAAAGTTCCTTCCGATGTTTCTATCTCGCAGCTCGTGAAGCTCAAGTCTGCCTCCTAGTGGCGTCTGCCTTCATCAGCTAATACCAAGTAGAGAAACGTGGTGTCCCATAGATGCTGCTGAGAATGACATTGTCATTTCTAAACGAGGGAACAAAAGCAGCACACATTGCCCCTTTCAGTCTGCCCCTGCAACCTCCCACGGCGTGTACCCCAAGCATCCAGCCCTGCTTGCCAACCTCGCCATGACCCTGCTCTTGACACTTATTAACCATTAGGGTCTTATATGCTCTGCACGGGCTATATCCAAATCATCGACAGGCGCACAAACAACTCTAGCCCAAACACACTGAAACAGAAGACATGTCGCGACCACGCGCATGCGCGGATGATGAAAAGCAGACACACATGTAACCCAAACAAAGCAGCGCGCATGCTCTACAGCGCCAGATTCCCAGATTGCCTGACCTTAAGAAATGGGATCTTGCCCTCTGCCTGCAACTACAGAAAGACACCTCATCCTTGTGATGGGCAGTGAACTCACACCCATGCTATAGGCTAAATCCATCCACCCTCCCTGACCGTTGGGCCGTGATCACCCTAATGCTCTCAAAACTAGATTATGCCACAAACGGGTACTTCTAGGTCAAGAGGCTACAAAGGGGGTCATTACGACCCAGACGTTAACCATGGCGCTAGTAGCGCCATGGTTGACGCCGGTACCTTACCGATTCCGTCATGGTGAATGGCGGAATTACCGCCCCATTCCAAGGTTGGCGGGGTGGTAATTCCCCATTCACCATTGCCCTTCCCCATTTCCATTTTTGGCTCAATGGAAATGGGGAAGGTGGTAATTACGGTACCGCAATTTGCAGTACCGTAATTACCTCCAAGGTCCCTTTGCGGGTACAGTCCTTAAAGGCTGGTAAAACCATCCGCAAAGGGACCACGGAATTGGGCGATAAGGGATTACCGGCACCAGTTCCCTTACCGGTACCGGTAATCCCTTACCGCCCGGGTCGTAATGAGGCCCAAAGAGTTCAAAATGCTTCAGCTATGCCTCTGAGACTTAAAAGATATAAACACATCACCCCCCAGGCCCCAAACAAACTTCAGAGTTATTTCAAAACTCTCTCCATTGACCATTGTGCCTCCAATGGCATGGGCTCAATATTCATTAATAGTGAAATCATTCAATGCCAGGCATCAAGGGAGCTATGACGCAGCAAGAGTGCCCTACTAGAGGTATCAACCGAGAATTGCCACACATCTATGCACTGTCTTTGCACTGCACAAATACACGTTGCACAGTTGCATGAATCAGGGTTTGTGTCGGCAGTGCAAAGTCATTTTTCAGCCGTGCAAAGTCACTTTGAACCGAGCAAATCATTCCATGTATCGGGCCCTCAGTGGCGGATCACTGTGTAGAGTAAAGGCAGTGTGGTGTTACCTCACTGCAGTACCCAGTTCTGGTTCCATCAAAGCAGCCAGAAAAATGCTGTCCAAGGGAACAAAAAAGTAATACAAAATGAACTGGTTGTATGTTTGTTAAAAGGAGGAGCCGATCGCCCGGTTCATGCAGTGCAGAACAACAGCAGAGCAGGAAATGGCTCGGGATATAGGTTTGTTCAAGTGATGGCAAGTTCTGGGCCACTGACTCACGGTGGATTCATCCAGAGGTAGGCTAGCTTATACAGAACTTTGAGGGGTTCCCAGTAGGCCTCTGCACCCCAATGATGGGCCCCACGCGGTATTGCAGAGTCACTTCTGAAGAATAGAGCTTGCGCCAAAGCATTTTGAGTCCCCCGTTAGAGACGATTTTAATTGCAACTTTGAAACCAAATACTGAGTAAAAACCATGCAGGCACTTATTTTACATGATTTTTTACTCACGTGCTATTTTGATGTGTTTGTGAGGTGAAGTCGGAGCATGGATCGAAATTGACAATCCCGCCACCTGCATCGGCTCGGCTGGCAACTATCTGCGCGCATGCACACGCGGAAGCTGTGGGCTCCCATGTAACTCGAACACAACGTAGCACGTAAATAGCGTAGAGGGGACGTCTACGATTGCACTAAAGTCCTAGCGGCCCAATCCAGCCTATTTTGATTCATTTTATCACATGATGCAGTTATAGCATATACCCAGGTGAACCTGGGCTTGCATGTCCTATTTACACGTCCTGAATGTCTCCTGCTTTAGCTGTATAGTATTGTATTGTTTATTTGATAATGCGCACAAAACCCAGGGGTAGCCGGGCGCAGCAGGTACAAGGTTACTTAAGCTTGGGTTACATACAGAGTATAGGCGATAAACAACATAACAGTACAGTAAGAACATATCAATGCACGCCGTGTGGAAGGAAAAAAAACTAGCATATTGTAGTTTTGAGGGAGTGTACAGGTGTAGGTATGAGAACAGAATCGTTTTGGACAACGGTATCATGGTCATTGGGTGCCACGAGAGTTAGTTGTCATTTGTCCAGAGCCAGTTTTTTACCTTGCATCTGAAATTGGAGTAGGGTAAATTGGCTCTCAGTGCAATGGGCAGTGCGTTCCAGGCCTGGGCAGCTTTGACAGGGAAGCTTGCTCCGCCCGCTTTGGAACGTCTGAATCTAGGGGTTTCGAGCAGGTAGTGGTTAGTAGCCCTAGTGTGGTGCCTGGATGAATTTCTAGTCAGTCTGGCTGAGATGTAGGGGGGAGCAGTGTTGTTGAGCCCTTTATGGGTAAGCGATAGTGTCTTGAGCAGGACTCTGTCGCTGATTTTGAGCCAGTGGTGGTCTTTCCTAACGTTTGAGATATGTGCTTTGCGGGGTATGTCAAGGGCTGCTCTAAGAGCGTTGTTTTGAAGGATTTGCATTTTATTTATGATGGATTTGTTGGCACCTGCATAGAGGGCATTGCAATAGTCCAGTTTGGACATGACTAATGCATTGGCAAGCATGATGCAGTTGGTTTTAGAGAGGTAAGGTCTACAGGTCCTGATTAATTTGCAGGTGTACGCTGTAGAGGATGCCAGGGTGTTAACTTGTTTTTTGAGGGATAGAGTGGAATCGAGGTAAAAGCCCAGGGTTTTACCTCGGTGGCCACCTTGATTGTGTTGCCATCTATGTTGAAATTACGATAGTTGGGGCTCAGTTTTTTTAGGTTAGAGTCGGAACCCAGTATTAATATCTCAGTTTTGTCGTCGTTTAGGCAGAGGCCGTGGGAGGCCATCCATGCCTGAATGAGGAGGTAGATTTTGTTTACTAGAGCCGTATCTTCGACAAAGTTGCCTGATAGAGGTATGAGAATCTGCGTATCGTCCGCATAATTTGTGTAGGTTACCCCTAATTTGTCAAGTTTGTCGAAGAGAGGCTTAGTAAAGATATTGTACATAGTCGGGGAGACGCATGAGCCTTGTGGGACACCACAAGTGATCTGGATTGGGTCCGCTGCCGCTACAGGGGATAACACTCTCATCGAACGGTTGGCTAGGAAGGATTGTACCCATGCTATAGCTTCACTTGAGAAGTGAGCGGCAGTCGCTAGATGGTTGCATAATACTGCGTGATCCACAAGGTCAAAGGCCGCTGACAGGTCAAGGAGGAGGAGCATAGCTGTGTTACCTTTATCCTTCAGCTCGTCGATTTGTGTCTTGAGGTCAATGAGGGCTGTTTCGGTACCGTGTAGTGGTCTGAAGCCAGATTGCCGTGTACCTAACAGTTGGTGCGTCTCCAAATTGTTTTGGATTTGGAGGTAGGCTACTCTATCAATGATTTTAAGGAGAAATGGGACCGTAGTAATAGGCCTGTAGTTAGTGGGGATAGCTGGGTCAAGTGTCTGTTTTTTGAGAAGGGGGAGAACCCAGGATCCTTTAAGGTTGGTAGGTACAGTGCTCGTGTTGAAGGAGGCATTGATAAGTTTCGAGATGAAGGGTGCTAGATCTCTAGCTGCATCCTTAATGATTTGCGCAGGGCAGCTGTTGCCTTGGCAATTTGACGGTTTAAGGGACAGAATGACCTTTTCAGTTTCCAATATAGAGATATTGGTGAACCTGAAGGGTTTACCGTTGTTTTGGGGGGTTATGCTGGGTAACTCCTTCAGTGGGGTGGTGTGAGTACCATGAGGGCGCAAGGAGGCTTTTTTCTCAGCAATTTTAGATTGAAGGGTTGTGATTTTATTTGCTAGAGCATTTTGGATGCTAGTGCACCAGGATTTGTCCTTGGGGACATTGTCTGTGGGGGCAATAGGGTTTTCCAATTCACGAAGAATAGTGAAGAGCTCTTTGGAATTAGAATTGGCTTTACTGATTCTATGATTGAATGAGTCTTTTTTCGTTTGAATAATTTCCTTTTTGTATTTTTTGGCAAAGTTGGCAAGTGTGGTTTTATTGTCGGCAGAGGGAGTATGCCTCCAAATAGCTTGGAGTTTGCGTTTTTGGATACGCATTTCTTTGAGATGGGGGGTGAACCAAGAGTTGAGGTGAGTTTCACGTTTACTTTTATGAAGTTTGGTAGGGGCAATCAAGTCTAGAGCTTTGGTCATGGCGTTGTTAAATGATTCAACTAACTCACTAGGGTTGGAGTCATTAGGACTAGCTATGAGAGTTGGTAGGAGAAGTGGAAGTAGTTTTTCAGCTGTGATTTCTTTTTTACTTCTTGTTGGCATGGGGGGTGCTATTTTATTCTTATTGGGTTTGGGAGGTTCGATGTTGGCTGTGAAGCATATAAAATGGTGGTCAGTCCATATTTGAGGTAGGATACTGGAGATGGTGATGTTGCAGTTGTGGTTGGCTATCCAGTCTAGCGTGCGGCCTTTTGTATGTGTAGGAGCTAGGACATTTTGGGTGATGTCGTGATTGGCTAGAATAGATTGGATTGCTTGTGCTTGTTTGTCTTCAGCGTCATTAAAGCCTAGGTTAAAGTCGCCTAGTAGGAGGAGCTGAGTGGAGTCTTTAATGCTGTCAGTGAGGAGGCTAGATAGGTCTTCCTCAAAGTTGCCTAGTGGGCCTGGTGGTCTGTACACAAGAAGTATTGTTAGTGTGCTGTTGTTTGAGATAGGTAATTTAGCTGAGAGAAGTTCGCACGATGTGAGAGCTAGGTGTGGGGTGAGTCTGGCAGCTAGATGTGTTTTGGTTATGATGGCCAGGCCACCTCCTCTAGTGTTGGGTCGGTCGACTCTAAGGATATTGAAGTTATCTGGTATGGCAGTCGAGAGGGCAGGGCCAGCTGCATCATGGAGCCAGGTTTCAGTGACAGCAAGGATATCTAGATTGTCCAAAGACAGTATATCTGCTATTTCGGTATTGTGTGCTATAAGGGACCTAGCATTAATAAGGGCTCCTGATAGTGTTGGATTTATCGTGTTATCTTTGGCAGTTCTGGGAATGGGGTGGTTGGGTCTCCTCTGTTTGTAGTATGGGTAATCAAGTGGTTGAGGACGATTTATCGTCGCAGAGTCTAGGAGGTTAGGATTAATGGTAGTGGAGGTGTGCGTGGGTACTGGTGGGTTGGTTCTCTTATTTTTGATGTCGTAAAGTCGTGGGAGCCTAGCTCTAAGTCGCAGGTTTCTCTCTTGCAGGTTGCAGGGTGTAGAGTTGGTGAGGGCCATTATTATGGTGGTGGTTAGGACAGTCCAGGCTATGGTCCCACGTGAGTGTGAGAAGCAGGTAGTAGTGTACATATTGTGGGAGTGGCAAGATAATGCTTGTATTTGGTGAGTTCGGAGGGGATTGGGGTGCGAATGTACTATCAGTCTAGGTTGGAAGATCCTGTTAGAATCTGTAAGGCGGGTATGCTACAGCAAGGGTTCAGGCTTGGGAAGTCCTAATCGTAGTTAGTAATGCCAATATAGTGGGGCATGGCACTTAGATATTGACAAAGGCATAAGGCACAACACAATTTAAGGGTGGTCTGAAAGCGACCATAAGGCACCACACAATTTAAGGGTGGTCTGAAAGCAACCATAAGGCACAACACAGTTTAAAGTGGGCTGAAAGCGACCATAAGGCACAACACAGTTTAAAGTGGGCTGAAAGCGACCATAGGGCACAACACAATATAAGGTGGTCTAAAAGCGACCATAAGGCACAACACAGTTTAAAGTGGGCTGAAAGCGACCATAGGGCACAACACTGTATAAGGTGGTCTAAAAGCGACCACAAGGCACAACACAGTTTAAAGTGGGCTGAAAGCGACCATAAGGCACAACACAGTTTAAAGTGGGCTAAAAGCGACCATAGGGCACAACACAGTAAAAAGTGGTCTAAAAGCGACCATAAGGCACAACACAGTTTAAAGTGGGCTGAAAGGGCACAACACGGTATAAGGTGGTCTAAAAGCGACCATAAGGCACAACACAGTTTAAAGTGGGCTGAATGGCGAGGAGCATTTACATGGATTACTATGGCATCTGCCTGCTTTTGCAAGTGCAAACATGATCGTGCATATTCCACAGCTATCAACAGCGTCTCCTCCTGAATTAAAATTGCATGCAGGCTGAGATGATGGATAAGTTCAGAGGTGGTGAGCTCACTAATTCCGATTCACGCCCCCACTCCACCGCACATCAAAATTGTACTGCGATAACAAAATATTTCAAACGTCTTACGCACCATTTGTACTCATCGCGTGGTTTCAACGTTCCATGAAAATGACTCCATCTAACTGTTAGAGTCAGTCTACAGAACACTAAAACGCGCTCTCACTATCAGTGCAGATAATACTGAAGTGCTCTTCCTGGTTGGCACTCTGTATTTCTCACACTGTAGCACTCTCACTGCTACAGGGAGTTTGTCAAATATGGTGCCTTCACTGTCACTGTCATCACTGTAGACTGTTGCTCTGCCATTAATATCTTTGTGTGGCTGTGTGCAGTTTTGCAGGGGACGTTGTATCCTGCAAGGAATGTTTTTTTAGGGTAATTTCTGGGGTCGGCAGAGCCGTACCTGGTGTGTGCGGACCTCCAGCTCACGGAAAGCCCCAACTCCTTCCAATGTCCTAAAGAAGTCGAGGTCCACACAAGGAGCAAAGCTTTACTGCTGTTTTATTATGACAAACAAGCAGGGATCACACGCATGGAGCAAAATCCAGTCCAAGCACATCTCTCCAATTTTTGTTCTCAGGCCACTTTTGTAAAAGTGTGACATCACAATCAGCGTCACCTGTCAAAAACCCATCCGTGAACCTAACGACACTCCGGGTTGGCTCCCAGAGTGGTAGGTCCAGTATATGAACATATAGTGTGCATTGGTAGTGGTGGATACAGTGTCAGGTGGTGTACTTGGATTGTCCCTAAAAATTGTTACCTCAATATTGTTACATTAGAACCCTCAATGATTGGCTGGGGATTCCCGCTGCCAGCCCCTATCCCCCAGTGTCCTCATTAGTCAGGCCGTGGGCCCCCGAGCCTGAGACTACCGTTGTTCCCAGCCCGCAAGATACCTATTTACACACAGTGTGCATCACCAAGGTGTGACTATGTGACAGTGTGTAACAATGGGGGCTTTTACTAACGCCATGGGAGCGATCCAGTCCCAGCGCATGTTGTAGATGGATTGTTGCAATTTGTTGCAAGCTTGGTCGCAGACGTGAGACGGCTGCGTTTTCCCAGCTTCTACGTCTTGGCATCATGTCAGGTCGGTCAGATCACGTGTTAGGAGACTGCTGGTGATGCCGAATTACTTCGATTTGGTTTGTATTGTAGCTTGGGATATTCTCCCCTGTAGCTGGGCCCACCGTGGTGCGGTGAGTGTAGAATGTCACTTGCAACATCGTGGCCTTGGCGGTGGCAGTCCCTGCCAGGGCTATTCTGCTTATACAGCATCTTGCTGCTTCAGGATTTCTGTGAGAGGATTCTAGTGTGCTGGATTTGTTTGAGGCCTACTTCGGCTCCGGTTATTCATTCAACATAATTGTCCATAGGTTAAAGGCATGTCATTGTTAGTCAGGTCCCTTGAGTGCTCATGTCCAACCATATGGTTAATAGTGTGTAGCATCTGCAAACATATACACAAGCTCTTCTGGCGTATTATGTTTCTGAGGTGCTGCAGCGAGCCTATGTGGCAAAATAACAAACATGTAGACAGGATCTGTATGTCACTGTCATCTAGCTCATAGAACTGTACGCGTATGTTCGTCGTGTGGATTGGTGTATGAGTTTCCTGACTGTGCAGGTTGCACGTGTGCTTCCTGTCTAACGCAGCTATGTTGTCATGGTGTCTCTAACGACCTGCAGCATGACTTGCGCGTACGTCAGTCGATTCGGTCCATATAACCATTTCCAGCTCGTCTTGGTTGTCGGCGCTTGGATTGGATAGAGTTTGTACCACTGCATGGTTGTATGGTCACGTGGCTGGATACCGTTCATGATGCGTGCTTATGCTTGGAGTGGTGGGATTGGTGCAACCTCGTACGGTCAAGGGTTATTCTTTCGGGGGTTCTTCTTTTGGTTGGCGGCCACATCGGGAGGGAAGGGACACTAAGATTTTCCCTCTTCAGTCCTCCCTCTGGTCGACTTGTCGACCAGAAAATTATTGCTCCTTTTGTCATCTCTTAGGTGCCACACCTTCGTGATCCCAGTCAGATGTCCGTAGTGGTTTACATGATCTTCAAATGACCAATACATGTACACGCATCCTCATCCAGGCTTGCAATAAAGACATTTTCCGACATAAAATTGGGTTCTCTAATTTTATTGATGGTGGATACATGACTGATTCCATTAGCTGTTGCCGTAGTCATTGTACTCATTGCATACATATGTTGTCTGTCTGTTGGTCATCCTCTGCAGGCAGAAGTAGCATAATTCTGATCATTACTTCTGCAGTCGTCTTAGACTTTACCATGCATGCTTTTACCCCAAGTAGTGAGGCCAACCCCAGGATAAGGCCGCCTGCCAGTATTTTTAAGCCATCCGATAGCCAGGATGGCATCCAGGATCAGAGGTATGAGAACCAGCTTTGGTCTCACTTTGTGCCTTTGGATCTTCTTCCATTTTAGCGTGCATTTTTGCCAATTGTGATACTGCTTCTGATAATGTCATGTTATCTTCATTGTTTGCTGGTGTGAACGTGTAACAGGAACTTCCTATTTTTGCACATACTCCTCCTTCCATAGCTGTGAGCAGATCCAGGACATACCTGTTCTGTAAGGCCACCAATCGTATAGCTCGGAGCTCTTCCTTTATTGCGTTGAATCTATTCACTGTTGAGTTTATTGTCATCATTAGCTCCCATCTTCTTATTTGGAGCCATTTTGCATTTGTGTACGTTTGAAACCCAGATGTATTATCGCAGAGAAGAACATGGCAGTCCTGCTGAACAGCCGATGTGATGGTGGTACTTCGTCAAGAGCAGTTTATGATTTGCCCCATAAGTAATTTCCTTGTCGTTTTACTCCCTGTAATATTGCACCTTTGGTGGTGTTGTTGCCTGGTGGTTGTTCAGCTGGGGGTAACAATCTATTCCTTCATCTGTTGCCTTCATCCATTTTTGGGAAGTCGTCTATTTTGACATGTTTCTTGGGCACTACCAGCAAGGGTACGTTGATATGTGCCAGGGAGCAAATCCCTCCCCAGTTCGATGGTAGTTTGTCGTAGGCTTTTGACCCAGAGGCCCAATAGTGATCCATTAGTACTGCTGTGCCTGATCCCATTTCTCCTATCTTCTCTATCCGTCTGCATCCCATAATTGTCTCCACTTCAATATCCCCGTCAGGTTGGTAGCATCATTTTGGTGTTGTTAGAGGGATAATTGTTAAGGGTCCATCTTCCTTATCCAGCCATGTCAGTAAGCTTGCGCTCCTGGCCAATTCCTTGAGACATTTGTCATTTTCTTCCTGGGCCTGGTTTACTGCAGTATTTGTCAGCGTTAATGGCTTACTTCCCACCACTCCATCTACCCATCCTTCTTTAGTACATACTTTTCCAAACACCAACATCTGAGGATGCTGCAGTAGCCGGGTTCTCCGCCTGTTTCCCTGGCGTTCCATTTGCAAGGCAGGTAGTCCAGTGTCACTTCCTTTGTTTCTCCTTTTTCTGGTCCATCAGTTATGTACCGTAGTGCTTGGGTGTGCTGCCAGTAATAATCACAAAGGCAACGTTTTAATTAAGCTATCCTCGTACAGGTATTTTGCCTTTGATCTCCACTGGAGTGTTGCTGTTTTTCCTTGGAATCTCCCTCGTGTCTGGAACAGTGCTGTCGTTGCTGGTACTTCTGTAGCTACGAAAGTCCTGGAAGCGCTCATGGCATATGGGATCAATGAGCAGACATAGCAGCTGTCCTGTGTTGTTTCTTTACCAAATTTCAACATGTGTTTGTACCACATGTTGTTCGCGATGTGTGCCGTACCAGTGAGATATGTGTCAACCCCATTAACATCAGTACCAATACTACGCTTACCTCTCCTTACCTTTCCATCCGTACTGGTCGTACCACCTCACACAGTGCTCCTTGCAGCTTGGGTAGGGGGAGAGTTAGTATTAGGGGTTGCAGAGACAAGCAGAGCCGAATACAGCTGCCAAATGGCAACGGCTAGCAATCCGGTGGATAACATGAGCCACACGGTAGTCAGAACAAGTTTTATTAGCACAGTCATGAGTATGTATATACACTTCTTACCACCCTGTCCAGTCGTTGATGAGATGATAAAGTTGCCCACCTAAAAATCACAGATAAAAACGTTATTATTTTAGTATTTGTTAGTACTTCAAGCCCGGTTCACTAAATAATCATTCAATGCCCATTCAAATACCTCTTCCCATATCTTGTGTATGGATCTGTTTCTAAGTATGGTTAGGGCGTTGTGGAGTTGTGGGTACATTTGGGCTATGTACTCTATAGATGCAATATAATACACACGCAGTGGCCTTGGTCTGGAGTGTGTGGGCGTTCGTAGCGCATGAATATATTCATGAGGCAATGCTTCAGGGTGTTCAATGGGGGGTAACATTTAAATCAACTTTTCAACCTACTTCTAACATTCATTCATACACATTTATTAGACGCAGAACCCTGAATGTGTGGATAAAAAGAGAACATGCTAAAAAAATGTTAACACAACATATTCCTAGTGAGATTGTGCATGTTGTATGGTCATATCTACATCAGGACATCCTTCATCTTTCCCATAGGTACCTCTGCTAAAATTCTGTATCGTTTAATAGTTGTGTTCAGTTTATTAATTCAGTTAAAGCGATCAAATGCTTGTGAGCTTCTGGTTGTAGGGTGATTGACATGCTCTTGCTCGCTTGTGTTCATGGAAGTATCTACATTTGAAGTTATTGCTAGTGGGGTACTGCTGCTATCTGGTGTGTCTGTCATTGCTGTAGCGTTGGCCTGTCGATGGTGCGCTGGGGCGAGGTCGTTGCTTTTTAGGGCTTGATGTAGTGGAGGTGTGTCCAAACAGTTTCGTTTTCTAATTTAGCTGCCCTATCTACGAGCACCAGGTCTCCTTTTTTAATTGGCTGTTCTGTTGTGGGCTCTTGAGTGCTGTCTGTTTCTTGTATATCATTCTCTGACCTCCCGTGTCCGTCGGATCTGTTGAGAGATAAAAGAAGCACTAGAAACAAGTGAATTGACATATTCATGCATTTCATTACCGAAAACTTTGGCTGTCCCTTTACAATCCTGGGTGGCCCTTGTGGGTGTGAGGTGGTGATCTGACCCGGGTTTGTTCCGCAGCTCAAACAGAGCCAGGGGCAGGCAGTAAAGCCAATGATTTTTGGTACTTTTCTGTGTTTTGGCTTTGCACTCTTTAAGTAGCCTGTTGATAGTTTTGCAGACACCATTAGCCTGCGGTTGATATGCACACAAAAACGTATGCTTGATCCCTAACAATGTGGTAATATGTTGTAATAATTTGCTTACAAGATGGGGACCGTTGTCACACCGAATGACCTTGCAGATGCCCCACTATGGAAATACCTCTCTAACCAGAAATTTGGTCACCCTTAGGGTGTCCGCATGCAAACACAGCCCCACCTCTATCCACCTTGAAAAGGGGCAAGCCACCACAAACATGTAGCGGTAGCCTTGACATACACTGATCATATCGATGTGGAGGTGTAGGAAGGGACTTTTGAGCCAGGGTATTATACCTTTGATCACCTCAAGTGTGTGGCCGGCAGTAAACTGTTGGCAGGTGAGGCAATTACTGATAACATTTGAGACATGGGCATTTAATTCTGGCCAGAACCATGATTCCCCAATGCATGCCGTGATCACCTCTTTCACTGTGTGTGCAGGATGGTGTAGTTGTGTTAATGCTATTTCTAATAATGCATGGGGCATAACTACTTTCCCCGTATTGTTTTGCATCCATAGAGCATTTGTAGGGGACATTGAGGATCCTCTTTTCACCCAAAGTTCTTTTTCCGTCATTGGGGCTGCTGTCTGCAGCTCCATTACCTGTGTCTGTGGTAGGTGGCTATAACCTTCTTTCATTAGCATCTGTCTTGCCCCTCCCCTCTCCTTTTGTTTTTCTTGGAGGTCCCATACTTCCCCAAAATATGAGGCGTGTTTTGCATAGAAGTCTGCTGCTTCGTTCCCTTTTGATATTAGGTCTTCCCCATTAGTATGTGCTTGGCCCTTCACTAATGTGAGCTCTGTTGGGTATGTTACAACCTCTATGAGTTCCCCTAGGAGGAGAGCATGCTGTACTGGTGTGCCATCTGCCCTTCTGAACCCTCTATTCAACCATCTTGCTAAGCCAGAATGTACTGTTGAGGTCTCGTAGGCACTGTCTTAATACATAGTGACTCGTTTCCCTTCACTCTTCCTGAGGGCTAATATCAGGGCCACTAGTTCTGCTGCTTGGGTCGAATATTGGGGAGGAAATTTAACACATTTTACTGCCTCAATTATCCAATCCTCTCTTAATCTTACCACTGCTGCCCCTCTTCTCACCCCATCACCGTGATCAATTTTTGAAGACTCGTCAAAATAGAGCACCTCTCCACCCTCAAGCACATCTGCCTCTAGTTTGCGCATCTCTGAGTAGAACTCAATATCTTTTGTGCAATCATGGACATATTTCCCATAGAGGATAATTTCGGATCCTGTTGCTCTCTGTGTTGTCAGTGTGCTTTTTGGCTTGTGCAGAATTGCGAAGAGGGCGTGCTCCACATAAAGTGTTATGGAACATCCCATGGTTATTGACAATGCTTTTTGTATGGCGAAAGCTGCGGCAGCCAAGTGTTGTTCGCAAGGGAAATGCCCTGTCATTACTGGGTCTAGTTGTCTGCTGTAGTATGCAATTGATCTCTGGCCCATACTGGTCCTTTGTGTGAGCACTGCTTTCATTACCACCCCATCAGAGTGTGAGAATATAAACAATTATTTTTTATAATCAGGGGTATCCAGGACTGGTGCTGTTGATTTTGCTTCTTTTAATTAATTTAATGCGTCTGTCATTGCCTGTGTCTACCCCAGCTTCTTCTCTCCCCTTTGGGCTTCCTTGAGGGTTGTAAGCAAAGGACCTGTGTATGTGCTGTAGTCAAACACCCATGCTCTACAATAATTGCATAACCCGAGGAACTGTTGTAATTGTCGTACTGCCTTTGGTTGTGGTGTGTTTAGTATTGTCTGTGCCCTCTGTGGTGCTATGTGCCTGCCCTTTTGAGATATTAGTTGACCTATGTACAGGACCTCCTCCTGGCAGTATTGCAGTTTTGCCTTGTTTACTTTGTATCCTTTTTCTGCTAATACTGTGATCATTTTAACCAAGTCCTTCCTGCACTCAGCTTCTGTGGTGCGGCAGATGAGGATATCATCCACATATTGCAAAATGGTATTCTCTGTCTCAATGTTGCCTAGATCCATCTGGATTACCCTGTTAAAAATAGATGGTGACCCGCAGCACCTTTGGGGCAATATGGTGTGTTTCCACTTTTTATTGCGATACATGAAGCTTGTTAGATCTTGTGAATCTGGGTGCAGTGGTATCGAGAAAAAGGCGTTCTTGAGGTCAATCACGCTGAACCATGTAGCCTCTGCTGGGATGCCGCAGAGTATCGTGGCCGTGTTAGCCGCTACTGGGTATTCTGCTTCCACAATATGATTGAGGGGTCTCAAATCTTGTATGAAACGCCATGACCCCCCATTTGACTTGTTGACAGGGTACACAGCAGTGTTGCAGGAGGATTCTGATGGGACCAGGATGCCTCTTTCAATGAGGGCGCTTATCGTCTCATAAATGCTCTCATCTGCTTCCTTCGACAGTGTGTATTGTCTAACTCTGGGCAGAATTGCTCCTTTCTTCAGCTTTATTTTCACTCCCCCTATGCTTTTAATGCACTCTACATCATAGGGACTTGTTGTACATAGTGAAGTGGGTACTTTTGCTAAGTCTTCCTGTCATGACCCTTACCCCTGGCCCTCAAAATACACCAGATACAAACTATACTACTTAGTTGATTGGAAGGGTTAGGGCCCTCAAGACAGATCATGGGAACCTAGTGAATACATCCATGCACCTCGCTTAATTAAAAGGTTCCATCAGAATTACCCAGCCAAACCAGGAACAGGCAGAAGTGCCACCGTGAGAGGGGCCTTGAGGGGGGGGTGCTGTCATGACCCTTACGCTTGGCCCTTACTGGCAAGTCAGCCTTCCAGTTAGGGCCAGGAAAAAGGCCTTACAACCTCATCAAAGACTCTCTTGGAGGCAGTCCTGGTGCCTTTGCCGCCAGGCTCATAACCATCATGAAGACCAACATTAGAATGGGACTATTTACTTGGGACTATTTAACTTGGAGGGGTTCAGCCAACATGGAGGCACACACATAGCTCAGGTACAAGGAACTGAGCTATGCGGTCTAGTCTTTTGGGTGTGCAGACCTGGGACTACTTTACCTGTACTACTTTGGGTGTGGCATGCCTGGGACTATTTTACCTGGACTACTTTACCTGAGACTATTTAAACCGCACCCAAACAGCAGAACATGCTTTGCGTTCTTCTGCTGTGGTCAGCCTAACACGCACCGTGTCCAGTTCTTTGATGCCAGCTTACCTGAAACCAAGGACCTGCAGAGAGAGAAAGAACACTACAAAACTTACCTGGAACAGTATCCTGTCTTCAATCCATCGCCGACTTCAGTTGCACTCACCTGAATGTACGAACTCCATCATACGGCACCACATGCATCCCGGAATACCATGACCTGGAAAGAGGAGAAAGAAAGACAGCATTAGTAAGCGTTTACTCACGTTTCCTCCCAATCGAAGAAAGCCACACAATTCTTACCTGGGTAGTCATCTCCTGGTCAGTATCATCGCTGGAACATTATGGCACTCGGCAAGGAACATTGCGACCTGCAAGGAGAGAAAAGACACAGGTTAGCAATATAAAAGGCGAAACAGCGCTGCGCATCGTGCATTACTCACCGGACAGCATCGCGCACACCGCGCTTTCGCCTACTGACCCATGCTCATCTTCAAACTGCATGACAACACCAAAATACCTTTCCATACCTAAAAGGAAAGAAGCAAGAGATTATTATTCGAACTAAGAGGAACATAAGAACTGCATATAAGACTGTAAAGCAGCAAACCTACGGAGTCGCAGCAGGCTGGATTCCCACAGGGAGGCTTGCACCAGTGAAGTAACTTGGTCGCTGCTCGCCCCCCACATCTAAGCGCCCCTGCCACGAGGAGCAGGATGGAGAATCCACCTTTTACAATATCAAGATGAAGAGAAGGCCCAAGGGGGAAGAAGGAGTTGAGGCCAAGGGAGGTGGGAAAACATAAAGACAAACTGGTATTGAATCCAGCTCTCCTATAATGCAGACCCATCTTTAACCAGAGGCCTTACCAAGGGACCTGGAGAGGATTTGAGTGTGAAAATCATCCAACCAGGTCTGGGTGGTGTCCCCGTGGATACCAGGTGAGTGTAACACTTCCTCACAGAAGGGGGGGGTGCTAGGAGGAGTGCTTCCAATGCCATTGCCATTTTCTGGGCCACTTCTCTGTATGTTAATCGTAGCCAAAAGTACACACTCATCCCCAACATCATCTCACTTGTTCCCTTTTCTTGTGATACTTGAGTCAATCAACACCCTTCTGATAGGGCTTTTACTGCCCTCCATGCCTTTCCTTCATCGTCTAGAGCGTGTACTGCAATCCAATCCTCCCTTGCCACTATTCCTTCTATGTCTATTGACACAAACGTTACTTCTTTATCATCTGTTGGCATCTCTGGCCTAAAGAGGTACTCACCTGGTCTTTTCCACACTTTCCCTGCAATCCCTGGTAGCCATGCCAACGCCATGTCTGTCCCGTATTGAAATACCTTCGGTTCTACCGGCTCCCCCCTCTGTACGCTTTTTCCACAGTATGCCTGAAGTATTTGCCTTGCTGTGAGCATGTGTATGCCTGATGTGCAGCACACTATACCTTTGCCTGTGAAGGAGATGGTCTTGTTCAGTCTACTCATTATGTCACGTCCCAAAATTTTACAGGCGCATGTTTAGAGTACAGTAGGGGTAGTGAAAAATTGCGATCTGCTATAGATAGGGAGAGGTTATCAGTAAATGGAACCACTTCTTGAGCCCCAGAAAATCCTTGAGTGACATATTGTGGCCTTGTACCCCCTCGCTCTAATAATGGCATCTGCGAATATTCAGCCCTTTCTTCAGGTGACCGTCTATACTGTCGTATCTGGATAGGCCCTCTCTCATCTTCCATGTCTGCTCCGAAGTCTGTAATGTCTATGTTGTGTGACCCGCTGGGGGCATCCCATGTTCCTGTGTGCCCGCCCTCCTGACATATTTGTCTCCTATTGTGTGTTACAGCTGCCCCATCTCTTCTGTGCCCGGGCAGGTCTTGGACCCTATTCGGGTTGGGTGTGTGCGGTGCTTCTGCTGCTGTTGTGTTCTCAGTCGTTTTGTCAGTGTGCTGTCCTCCACTCCTTTGATCTTACATCTAACATTCCCATGACATTTCTGTGCCTGTTCATGTAATGCAAAGTTTGCTTAGCCCTTGCTTTTCTACATCATTGCTATATTCCTCTTCCTCACTGCAGAATCCGTCTGAGAATATCAATTTGCGTGGGAGTGGGTAGCGCACTGTTATGCTTTCGAGATCAATGTTTGTAAAATTAATTGCGTTCTCTTCTCCCCCTTCCTCTGCGCTCTGTGCTATGGCCTCCGTCGGGTGCACCCCAGCCGTTCCCATGTTACTCCCTGTGTATTCCTTCTGTACCCGTCGGCTCTGTTGCTCTTCCGTTCTATCTCTTGCGCCCTTGCCTGATCTAGTTCTTCCATTATTTCTTTGCTTATCTTTTGTAGCACTCTTTCGTCTTCATCTCTCTGATTTCATGCTCCCCTGCCCTTGATAACCTCAACTCCTTCAACCTGCCTTCCTCGTACTTATGTGTGTTCTCTAGCAACATCTTCCACCTCCAAAATGCCATTTCTTGTTCAGCTTCAACTCTTTCTTTTTCTTGTATTCTACGTCCCTTCACTTCCGTACTCACCTTGCTATTCCCTCCCGTCGTTGTCCTCTCCATTATCTCTCTCCACTACTTCTCCATTAATTCTTCACGTTCCCTACTTTCTCGCTCCACCTTCTCCTGTCTTTCTAATTTCAACTGTTCTTTCCTTTTCTGTTCCTTCTGTTCTAGTTGTTTCACTAACGCATTCCTCTCTTCCTTCAGTTCCGCTATTCTTGCCTCTAACCTTGCCTCCTCCTCTTCTCAGACCTGCTCCTCCCTTATATCAGGCATTGGCTTATCTCTGCATCCTTGTCCCCGCTCTAGTTCCTCTATGGTTTTTGTTCCCCCCCTCTGGTTCCCCTTTAGTGGAACCTTGTAACTTCATATAGTACTTTTGCTGCTATCCAGTCATCTGGGCCTACCCCTGTAAATTCGTTCTTCGCCTGCCTCAGCCCTCCCTCATCGGTAACTGGACTGCCTGCCTCTGCCCTTGTCCCATGTTGCGGGGCCCTGAGGGCGTGTATGTTTGGGGCATACGGGGGTTCCTTGTACGTGGGGTTTGAATAGCCCTCTGCCGTAGTTAATTCTCGTGGCTCCGTAGCTTCCTTTAGCTCTCTAATCGGGTATAATCCCTGCTCCTCCTCCTCTGCGTTTTCTGAGACAACACTGGGAGGTACAGGTGGCGGAGCAAAGGATTCCCCTCCCTCTTCTTTTCCCACCTGTACGGTCATCATCCCAGGATAATGCCCCTGAAACATTTGCCATATCTCCATGCGATTCGCTAGCTTCTTCCCTTTGTACGCAGTGTGTAGGTAAGTGAGCAGTGACTGTAATATGTCCTTTGAGAAACTGCCGTTAGACGTCCATGGTACCGTTATTTTCCCCTTTGTACCCTTTGTCCATTCTACGCTATACTTCACTCTTCTGTCCTTGTAGATGGGCATTGTCTTACAAATGTGCTGGATTGGGGTCATCGCAGTCCCATGGGCCCCGTATGGTACTCCTCCCCCGTCCATGTAGTACATCATTGCTTTAACTTGTGATTTTACCTGACCTCAAATTGAGGATTTCGACTTTCCGCTATCAAAACAAGAGTAGAAAATGTATGGGTTATGCAATTCAAAGTTCAATTAGCAATAATTGCGGCCCTTGACAACCACACACCTTGCGAGGCGTACTCTCGTACCACCCCACCTTTACTGAGCTGCCTCTGTCTGGCACACTCCCTCAATGTCTACAGCCTTCTGCTGCCTTACACCTTGCGCAGTGTATCCCGCCTCCACTGGGGCTGCCGCCACCCGGTGTGCTTGGCCCCCTCCAGCCGTACACTTTGTGCGGTGTACTCAGGTACCAACCCACCTTTCCTGCAGTGGCCACCTCACCTGCGGCTCCCTGCGGCTGTACACCTTGCATGGCATACTCTTGTGCCGCCCTGCCTTCACTAGGGCTGCCGATGACCGGCACGCCCATTCGATCACATGCCAGAGATGTCCGCTCACGGCTGGCTGTTCACCTGTCCTGTAGTTTCAGTGCTGAGTTGGGAGCCCCGCACTTGCTGATCACACAGTGTCCTATGCAATGACCTATGGGTGACATCACCAAACAAATCCTTTTTTAAAATGTTTTTTATTTATTTATTGGCAGAGGTTTACAGCAAACACATATGGCAGAGCAAAACATACAGTCAGTACACTTTTAGGACACAGTACACAAGGAGAAAAGGCAGTACGGCAGTACATCAGCAGAAGGAAGACAGATTCAATTGCAATACACTATGACATTCAAGAACACCCCTGGGAGAGCCTAAGTGAGTCACTTCCAAATACACTCTCAGTTAGGTTGATAAGATAATTATTGAACGCGGACCATACATTTCGGGGGCGAGAGCGCACTGGGAGCATAGTAAGATATTCTTCCTCACAGGTCTGGGACCAGGTGAGTGCGTTGAGCCACTTCTGAAAGGTAAGGGGAGAGGGGCTCTTCCAACCCTGAAGCACACATCTCTTGGCTACCATGCAGCTTATATTTAGAAATTTAGCCACCCGTCTAGTATCATCAGTACTCCACACTCCAAACAAGATTCCCAGCGGACAAGGGTCGATCACAGTACCGGTGATATCAGTGAGGGCTTTCAGGAACCCATCCCAGAAATTTCCGAGAATGTGACATGTCCGGAACATGTGTAGGTGGTCTGCACACTCCATACCACAGTGAGCACATGTATGTATACCAGTACGGGTGAACTTAGAGATTTTTCGGGGAGTGTAGTATAATTTGTTCAGTAATTTAAACTGCATGAGACGGTAAAAGTTAAGGGATACTCTGTTCGTGTGCGAACACATCTTTTTCCATAGGTGGTCAGAAATCTCAAGGCCCAGTTCGTCCGCCCATTCAGTGCGTGCTTTGGAAGGCTGAGTCGGGGTTTCTGCCAGCAGCAATTTATATAGAGAGGAGGTGACACCACGAGCACCACTCGAGTTGGCCTTGTAGGCGACACCTGGGGTATCAGGAGGTTCATCAAGAAAGGTTGGCCACCTGGCTCGGAAGGCAGCACGGAGCCTATAGTATTGTAACATCTCAAGTGCAGATCCAGAACGGCCCTGTTTCCATGACTGTGGATCGATGAATTTCCCATCGGGAAAAAGGTCAGTCAATGCCTGGTAACCCAGAGCGCTCCAGTGTCGGGCCAAGGCTGTATCATGTGTGGGTTCCAGCCCAGGGAATCCCCAGACAGGGAGCCATTTACAATAGGGGTAGGATTCGGCTGTTATGTTCAGGAGTCGGCCCCAGGCAAGTAGGGTAGTCTCTAAAGGATCAAGTTGGGAATCCCGCACATAATCCTGATAAAATATCAGGGTCATAATATTAACCTTATCTACAGCCAGGGTTTCCAACTTGACGTGCGGGCGAATCAGAGGGCTCGGGTACCAGTACGTGGCATATTGAGCATGTGCGGCCATTCAATATAGTGTGAAGTCCGGAGCTGTGAATCCCCCCTCTCATATGGGAGCACCATGTCCAACCATTTCTTACGAACCGCCTCTGAATGCCATAAGAACTGCGCAATTGCTTTGTGCAGCCTCGTGAAGTATTGTTTACCAGGCCAGATGGGTACATTGCTAAAGATGTAAGCAACTTCAATTCAACAATACAGCTAAGTCAATGCCTAGTCTGGGATGCTGATGGAAGCCCTTATTGATGAATTTATATGTCCAGTTCGTTTACTCTGGATGACAACCCTTATATAACACCCCTCTTTCAGAATCCCCCTGACCCCGCTGAGCCAAGAAGTAGGTTTGTTTTGCAAATTTAAAAGGTTTATTTGAAAATTAAACAATATATATCTATCACACTTTTATAGTAAATTAATATTTGATAGCACACTTGTGAGGATGATAGTGATCTACAATGGATAATGTTACATTGGTACACTCTTTTTGATGGCTTAGAAATGATATAGAGAGGATAAAGTAGCTGAGAATGCTTTTATGGCTTCAAGAACAATGCAATGATGAATGAAAATGCAGTACAGAAAATTAACTTGATATGACTTCAACAAAAGACAAGGTAATCACTTTTCTTTGACAATTCACCCCCCCCCCCTTTATGCAAGGTAAAGAGATGGAAGGGAAGCACACAGTTCTCAGGAATGCAATCAAATATAATTCAGTTCCCCCCTAGCAAGCTTAGAGGAAAATAGGTAGGAGTTTTAAAGACAGGCAATATACTTTGATGTGTTATGCAAAGAAGTGAAAAATATGCTAAAATGATTTTAATTCCCTCTAGAGGTTCAGGGTGGGTGACAGCTACTTTGTATTAGTTCAGGATCACTTTAGCAATGCTCTATGAATGATTGTCAGGTTGCAAACGAATTTCAGCAAAGGAAAGCAAGGAAAAATATTTTTACACGTGGCTGAAATTAAGCAAAATGTCAAATCGCGGCAATTTAGTCACATGCGTCGAGCGCAATTACGGAGGGAGTATGAGGAGTAGCAAGTCGGTTTAGAGCCTGTTGGAAATCTTAGAATCTCGCTTCTATCACAAACGGTTCCGGAGATACGGCCGATTTAGTAAAGGTAGTTTTTCGGATTTGAAATTTTAAAGCTTAGAATGATGACAGTTTTCAGGTTTAAAGATGACAGAATGACTTCTAAATAGGTTGAAATAGTTAGGATTAGATTATTTTAAATTAAGAGATTGGGTTTTGCACAGTTCTGGCGGTACTCGCACTATATTTTGGACAGGAATGCGACTTCGCCACGGATCGGGTCAGGATTGGACTGCGGTTCCCTCGACACAGACGGTCTCTGCCTGGTTCTGCTCACTGGATAATTCTACTTTCTGGGTCAGCTCTGCTAGCGGCACTGCACAGTGGTCTAGATCTCTGGTTCTGACAAAAGTTCTCGGCACTGCACGGCGGTCTGGTCTCTGGTTCTGACAAAAGTTCTTGGCAAAAATTCCAACAGCTCGCCCGGCTGTTGAATAGTTTGCAAATGATTTGGAGGCCTGCTGAAAAAGGATTCAGCTTGTGGATTCAGGCCTCTCTGCTACAAATTCTGGAGTTAATTTCTGGTCTCTGGAGATTGATGGATTTGAAGTCTGGATCTCTGGATGTGAAGTCTGAAGTCAAAATGCTCCGCAGAAAGTGAAAAAGAAAGTCCTATCTGGCTTCCAGTGGCTCTTTTTATGTGTTTAGAAAGTGTGAGGGTCGGCTCATCTTCTATGCCCAACCCTCTCAACTTATCATTGGCCAGTTCCTCCTCTCTCCCTTGATTGGGGGAACTGGGTTGTGAGTCAGAGTGATGAGGTAGGTTTATGGTCAGAGGACCCTCCCCTTGTCAAATTGCACACAAATCTATTTCTGATCCAAATACATATTTATCTATGTACCATTTTTCTAATATTATACGTCCAGTTAACATATTTTCTGTAGCACCAAACCATCCGATCCCTGTCTTTGTAAGATGTCGTGTCCACTTATGACAGAATTCTCCCCTTTTCATACAGATAACAACCTCTAAACCTTTCCAGATTTTACACAAATGTGCACCAGGGATATGGGTTTCAGATGATAAAGTGTCAGATTTTTAACATGCATATATTTGGAGTAACAACTTTTTTTCCGCTACTATCCCCAAGAACATACCACAGGGTCCTAACACCTCTTAAAATGTGCACAGAAATATCACAAGAATGATGATGTTGTTTATATAATTTTTACAAGTCTGCACTATGAATTATCCATCTTTTTAAAATCATGCTTGGCACCTAAGGGGTGTGGTTTTCCAAAGCACATGGTGGAATTTCTGGTTTATCCACTTCCCCCAAGCTCAGCTTGCTCACAGATGCAGTGCCCCTCCCAGTTTCTCCCAAGAGGAAGCCATTTTACGACCCCACCAATATAACATTTGCCTGAGTCCAGGACAGGGCTTTGTTCAATTTCCTGCAGTCTGCAGGTACAACTCCCCTAATTCAATCAGAGAGGTGTCATCTCCTTTTGGCAGGGGCAGCAGGATGTAGCCAGGCCTGGGAACACAGCTGCTGAATTCACTCTCCTGTCGGGGGTAGTTGTCAGGCAGAATCCAGTTTCATTAAGCCAGGCTTCATCTAAATGTCACTTTTGTTCCCAGTTTTTCTTCATTCAAATCAAACTCACAATTTTTACATATGCAGCTAGAATGCTGATTCTAAGTTCAAAACTATGACATTTAACAGTTGCAAACTATGCGACACTCAGAAGTAGGTCACTCATTTAATTTAAACATTTCGATTTTAGTGGTTTTAAATCCAATTTCAGTTAAGCTGCTGACATTCGCAGCTCAGCCAGTTTTGTTATAAACATTATTTTGGGCTCTTCATCTTTCCAGATTTTGTATGCACACAAAACTTCATTCTGCCAGATGTCTGCTGGTGTTCATAGAGATTTTTGAATATCTTGTGATGTTTAAAATAGGCATTTTGAGCTTGCATTCAGGGAAACAAGGGTGATTTTAAAGCGCTTTTTTTAGCCAACCGGTACTGCTGTTTTTCCTTTGGCACACATTTCACTCATGGCACTCCTGGCCCATCATGCTTGCACTGGTGGGTGGCAGGTCAGGGGACCACTTTGCTGTGCGCAAAACTGCACGGTTCTCTAGGATTCTGGCGCAAATGTGGGCTTTTCCGCCCTCTTGGATTTCCTAAGCCCACAGCACCAAATGTTGCAGCATAATAGTCCAAACGTGGGTCAGGACACCCAACAATCTAGAGCAGTTTGGGAACCAGAATCATATTGATAAGGGAGAGTTTCCCGGCGAGTGATAATGGGAGTGAGCGCCACCTTACCATTTTTGACTCAACAAGCTGTGCTGCGGCTGTGTAATTATCCGCCAGCAGGGTGGACTTGGACAGGGAGACCCAGACTCCTAAGTACCTGATACCGCCAGGTGACCAACATAGTGGATACTCTGAAATCGGTTAGCACTGGTGAGTGGGAAAATCTCTGACTTGAAGTAGTTAATCGTGAAGCCTGAGACAGTGCTTACGCGCGTGATATCCTGCAAGATCGGGTTCAGATGGGTAGCGGGGTCTCTGTTGTATAATAGCACGTCATCGGCGTAAAGAGATATAAGTTCAGGGGTGTCTTTTAATAGTACCCCTCTATGGGCATGTCGTACTCGAACATAGTCCGCCATTGGCTCTATTACTAGTGCAAAAAGGATCAGGGAGAATGGTCAACACTGTCAGGTGCCCCTGAAGAGTGTAAATAATGTGGACATTAGGGAATTGAGCCAAACCCTCGCCACTGGAGCAGTGTATAGCAATTTAATATATCCAATCATATTGGGACTGTGACAAAGAGGCAGGCAGGCTGATTCTTAATAAAGAAAAGTTGTCTTTATTTGACTTAATTATGTCAGGAAAAATAAATCATATCCGCCAAGCAAAGTTCTTCAAAATAAATGGTCTCTTTTCCAATTGTCTTCTGTTTTTAGTGTTCTTCTCTTTTCTTTCTGTGCAGGGAAGCAATATGGACCTCTGGATCTTCTTCTACTCTTAATCCTCGTAGGCCCACAGGCCTCCCGTAGCTCCCATCTCCATGTCCAGCTGGTTCTGCAAAGAGAACAAGAATGAACACCCCAGCCTTTCCTCCCAGGTGCTTTATATACGTTCTGGTTAACTAGCCAATTAGAGCCTGGTTTACTTGCCAAGGTACAAAAACCCTTGTAAGCCCCGCCTCCTTTTTCTGAAGGTACCGAGGAGAATGGTGTCCCATTTGCTGTGAGACCCGATAGCCGTTCTGGGACAGAATGCAGGTGAGCGAGCGTTTCAAGCTGTCCATGTAACCCCCTCTGCTTGAAGTCAATGTGTGTGCGTTTTCCCTCTGCGGCACTCCCGTTATTGTGTAAATAAACATTAATCAGTTGTGGCATGATACTTAGCCGCTGCCCAGCGCTTCTGACCCCTCGCGGTGTTCCACGAGGGGAGAGAACGCCTACATGCAGCTGCTCGAGGAGCGGTCTGTTATACTGCCGTGGCTTGGTGTTATCGACCCCTCCCGGTGCTCCACGAGGGGAGAGAATGCCAATTGGCAGCCGCTCCATGGCTAGGTCTTCCCGCGGCACCCCGCTCCTGTTCTCCCCAACCATGACCGCCGCCGTTGCGCACAGCCTGTCGCTGGTACGGCTGGATGCAATGTTCACGCCTGTAACTCTGGACATTCCGCCGTTGCGCCCCCACCATGCTCCAAGGTCGTTGCACTCCGCCTGTCGTGGGGCATTGTCCCCTGGCATACCGACTTGTTTTCTAGTGTTCTCATCTTGGCCCTTACAGCGACCAATCCCCATCGTCTCCAGGACCAACCACATGTATTTCCATGAGACCATGTCGACTGCCTTTTGGGCATCAAGCACGACCACAATGGCATTTAAATCCTGGTCGATCCTAGCCATTACACTGAAAAGCCGCCTAATGTTGTGGGAAGTAGACCTCCTGGCGACAAAGCCCCCCTGGTCTTCGTGCACCAGGTATGTCATGATCGGAAGGAAGCGGTTAGCTATGACCTTTGCAAAGATCTTGGTGTCAATGTTCATGAGCGACAGAGGTCTGTACGAGCCGCACTCGTCGCTGGGCTTGTCAGGCTTTAGCAACTCCGTAATAACAGCTTCGCATAGAGAGGGAGGGAGGATGGATGCACGGAGTGATTCATCCCAAATCTCCAACAATTTGGGAGCCAGAATCGCTACATGTTCCCAGTAAAATTCAGGAGTGAGTCCGTCACGCTGTGGTGCCCTACTCTTCGGGAGGTCCGAGATGGCGTTAACAATCTCTTCCAACAAGATTGGGAATCAAGTTGGTCCCTAGTCGAGGGGGAAATACATGTCATGGGGATGTGAACAAGCAGATCTCTCATGTGCTGCTCGCTGTGTTCCAGGGCAATGCGTAGAGGTTAGTATAAAACTGGGTAAAGATTCCCAATATTTGCTGGTCCGACCACTGTGGCACACCTTGCATGTCTTTGACAGACACGATCTGGGCCTGGCCCCATTCCCCTCTCATTAGCCTTGCAAGCGACTTTTCCTGTCTCTCACCCTCCCCATATCTTCGTGCAGCCTGTGGATGACTAAAGTAGCGGACCTCCCTCATGGCATGTGTCTTGAAGACTTTGAGTTCCTTGCTGATTTGTGCAAGTTTGGTGGGGTCGGCTGCTGTCGTGCAGTCCAGTTCTAATTCCCGTAGCGTAGATTCAGAGTGACTGAGGTTGCTTCTTTATAGTTTTCAGTACACCCGATTCCCTCGAGGTGGACATCCCCCTGATGTATGCTTTAAAAGCTTCCCAGCGGATCCCGGTAGTAGTAGCCTGCAGGGAGTTGCATTCAAAGAAGGTCACAATATCCGCCAGTATGTCAGCCTTGAATGCTATATCCAGGAGGGCCGCAGATTTGAAACGCCACATGCTACAAATAGGTAAGGGCTGTCCAAACCCCACCGACAGGGTAATCGGGGCATGGTCGGACAATGTACGAGTAAGTATCTGGGCCTTGTCTATTCTCCCTATCAAGTCACTGGACACCAAGAAAAGATCAATTCTGGATGAACTATCATGTACGGATGAATAATAAGTATATTCGTGCAGCTGGGGGTGGAGAGCCCTCCAAACGTCTCGGATGTCAAGTGTAGTCCTGTGCATGTGCAATCTGCGTGCCGCACTCAACAAGGTTCTGGGTGAAGCCCCGGTTTTATCTAAACTGGTGTCAAGTATTAGATTCATAACACCCCCCCAGATGATCTGGACCCCAACATAGCCCAAAAAGAACGAGGTGATGGATCAAACAAATCAGGGATATCCACATTGAAGTCATAGGTGTTCACCAGTAGCTAATCCCTGTTCATTATCGTGCAGTGTAGGACAATATACCTGCCTTCGGGGTCTATGTAGCTCTTTAAGAGTGTGAATTTAATAGATTTATGGATCAATGTCAGAACGCCTCTGGCCTGCTTGGAATAAGTTGTATAAAATCTGTTGGGCCCCCAAGACGGTGCAATACTCGTCATTAGGCTGCCTAGAGCGTGTGTTTCTTGCAGCATGAGTATTTTAACACTTTGTCTTTGGGCGTAAGCCATTATTTTGCGGGCCTTCGTGTGGTTACTCAGTCCCCAGACATTCCAGGACATTATAATTATGGTCATTTCATAGTCCTAGTGTACATCCCAGCTAGTATGACCCAGTGTGTATCTACAAGTAATGCTGCTTCCATTATGACAATCTTCTATGATGTGAAATGCTGTTCCACCTCTACCATTTTTAGAATATTCTCCGCATTCAAGTCCTCCCCCCTCCCTCACTACACCATAACAGCTGGTAGTGTCCCTAACCACCCTCCTCCCTTGAATACCAACAAGCTTCCCCAAACAAGTGTCAGTGGACCCATCCCAACATGGTCCAATCGCACTGCAGGCCCAACCGGGACCAGTACCCAACAAACCCTCTAGAGTAGCCATTGTAACCGCAGTGGGGCACGCTGTTGCCGTGCAAACACCTAAACATGAGCAATGAAGTACCAGAACGGGTACATGAGACCGGCGGTATACATCACTAGGGCACAGTTTCATTTCACCAGCACATGCAGTAACCAAGAGCAATGCTAAGGCATCGGTAGACGTGGACCATCAGTTCCAAAGAACATAAGCAAAATGTAGTGTGGCCTTAAGTGGAAGTATCCACTAATGTCGCATAATACCAAGCATAACATCTATTCAGGAGGTTTCCGGTTGTGATCCAGATGTTACAGCATACCCCAACTCAACAAATTAACCACACATGTGGCAAGGAGCCAGTATATTTGATACTACTATCAACACAAGAACTAAAGGATACCAATTACCAAAACCTTGGAAAATTGGAAGCGGTCAAGCTATAGTTTAGTCATTGTCCATGAGATCCTCAGCTGGATTATTGAGCGGTATCTGTGCCTGTATAAAATTTACCGCTTCATCAGGGGCTGTAAAAAAGTGGTTTCTCCATAAACTTGAGCCGCACTGGAAACAATATTGCGTAGGAGATATTGCGTTCCCTCAACAATGTTTTCACACCAAGGAATTGCTGCCCCTCCTGCTGCACTCCCACAGAGAAGTTGGGGAAGATCCAGATTATTTGGGAGCCGAGGCGCAGTTCCCCCTTCTCACGTGACAGATGGAGGATAAGATCCCTGTCCCGATAGCTCCGAATCTTGGCGATGACAGGCCTAGGGTAGTCACCGGGCTTAGGGTGTGGAGATAGAGCGCGATGGGAACTCTCAATAGTGAAGAAGAGGGAGAGGTTGGGGTTATCCAGCAGTTCTTTAAGCAGGTTTTCAACAGCTAACTCCATGCGACCCTTGAGTGCATTTTCCGGAACACCTATGATCTGTATGTTGTTCCTACGCGAACTGGACTCCAAATCATCACATTTAGCTTTTACGAACTTCATGTCGCATGTAAGGGAGGCAACTGTATCCTGAAGGTTGTGCAGTCCATCTTCATTAGCTCCAATTCTAGACTCCACTTCTGTGCTCCTGGTGCCAGCTTGATCAATTTGAGACTTGAGTGATGCTACATTAGCGTTTATATCATCCAACGTCTCGTGGAAGGAGGTGAAGTTTTTAGCCATGTATTCCATCATTGCTGCGAGGTCAGGGGCTGGTGTGTCAGGGAGTGAGACAGGTTCCTCCTGGTTGGATGATGTGTGACCCAGCTCCGCTCTAGGTGCCACCTTAGCGAACTTATCCATAGCCCCCATTTATTGGCACCCCGGGATCTGTTCGACATCTCTATTCAGCCAAAGGCGTGTTGGGCCCAGACAGATGATGTCCAGTAGTAGTATTCATTCAGCAGTCCAGGTAGGGGCCAGTTAGCACACAGTGGTTGCACAGTGGGTGATGAAGGACCAGACTGGAGGCACAGCAAGACAGGTGTGACTAGCGGGGGGTCAGCCCATTGATTATGCTCCTTCTGGGGCTGGCCAATCAGTACAAAGACAAGAACATACATGTGTAACATGGCTGGGTTGGTGGCCAGTGATCCGAGTATGTGGAGATATGAATAAGGCAGGTCACAATGGCATAAGTGATATATGCGTCAGTGCGATAAGCAATAAGTGTGTGCACACTGTTCTCTGCACTGATCCTGTGAATGGCTGTAGCGTGGCAAGAAGACGGCCAAGCAAATGTTTGTAGGTGCGTGGGGCAGATTCTCCAATAAGTTTGCAGGGGCACAAGTGGTCAATTCCAATAGGCACACCAAGACAGTGCTGTGCACAAAGTTCAAGGGCCCCTAGGGCACAGGGGGGCCCAGCGCGCGGATCTCAGCAGGGGTGCAGGTATTTATGGTGATGGGGCGGCAGGGGGACTGCCCACACAGGGCACTGCATCAGCTGGCCGCGGCTGCGCAACATCCCAAGCGCCGACAACGGGCTCCACCTAGTGTGGTGGTGGGGGCGCCGGCGCCGGCTACAGGACCCTGCAAAAGAGTGGGATGGAGACTGGCAAAGGTACAATGCAGCTCAAGGGTCCCGGAGAGTCAGGATTAGCTGCTCTCTGTGCCCCTAACTGGGCCGGCAACAAGTACACCCTCGGCCAAAGCCCAGGGGACGTCAACAGCTCGCCAGCGGTCCGCCAAGGTCAGTTGGATCTCTGCAGCAGTTCTGCCGCGGTCAACGGGCGGCCTCCACAGCGTCCCCTGGCTGGTGTCAGATGCAGGCAACAGTGGTTTGCAAGGGTCCTGTGGCCTGTGTCTCGGACCAGGCCACATGCCACACCTCCAGGGGCCCACCGCAAGTGCAAGTGCAAAATTCAGCAGCACTGGGGGTACACACCAGCAGAGCACACAGCCTCGGTCAGTCCACTTGTTCCGGGGTGGTAGCCGGTGCAAGGCACCACAGGCCCGCTCAGTCCCTCCTCTTCGAACCTGCAGTGCCCAAGGCCTCAATCACCTGGTACCCCCTGCCGAGGGGAAACAGCCGGCGGAGTCCCAGGCAGCTGCAGCGTTAAATAGTTGAGGGATATTGCAGGTGTCCGCGATCCCAGTGAGCATGGGGGCGTCACGGGCACCAATCCTAGTCCAGTCACAGCTCTAGGGCAGCCGCCCAGTGAGTCCAAGCCGCCAAGGCCACACACACAACAGAAGTTCAGTTAGCTGTATTCGGGCCCCAGAGCATGGATTTTTCACACGATTGAAGGCAGATGTGCCTCAAGGTATCTGCTACAGACAGTGGCAAGTAAAGCAGGAGGATGATAGAAAATTCCGCCATTGGTGTCGGATAAGTGTTGATGCTGCCCGGAGCACACCAGCTAGACAGCCATTTCCTAGGCTGCTCATCAGCGCACCCTGTCACCAAGCTAATCCTTCACAACCAAACAAATTTTGCACTTATTATACACAAATCCCCCACCGTTTTAATTCCGCATATAAAAATCCACAATCCTCACAGCTGTCTTCCCACCTCCCCCGGAGTGGAGTATACATCATCAATCAAATCTTTTCGTAATTGAACTGCACCCATCGCGTCACCTGACGTGTGACATGTTTCCTACCCGAGAAACTTAACCAGTCAATTACCTTCTGCAACCGACGATAGCTACAGCTAATTCGTACGGGAATCCGATATCTATTCACCGAGCTAAAATGCTCAATTAATAGGAAGACCACATTTATTCACCGAGCTATAGCGTCGATTCATAGGAAAACCACGCCCCTACACATGTGCTTACTGTCCAGACCTATCGGGGAAGCAATCCTTCCGTCACATGGGGACCTGCTGCCCCACCCCCGAAACACTCACCAACACAAGAAGTGACTACCACCGCTCTATTCCCTACAATCATACACGTGCCAACCACTGCCTCGGTACCAAACGTTATGACAATGTTACACCACCCTCCACCCTAATTACACATCCTCTCCCCACCCTCAGAATAGGTTGTTGCTAATTGTGTGGACCACACTTACTTTTAGGCACATGTCTTCCGCCGCTGCTCGGCTGCTGGCTCCACTTCCCTTGGCTCGTCTCGCCTCTTCTGGACTGCGTCTGGACACTCGACAACCGCGGGCGGGATGATTTCTGAAGTCGGCTCCTGAGGGCCAATCTCTGGTTGAGCTGTCCAGTTGTGACGTAATTCGCGAGGGAGCTGCAGTCCTCAGGGGTCCGACGGAGGAGGGGGCCGCACTGTGCCAAGCTGACGTCACAAATGATCTTGCTGGGGCCTCCAACTTGTTAGGGTAATTTCTGGGGTTGGCAGAGCCGGACCTAGGGTCCACGGATCTCCAATTCTCGTAAGGTCTTAACTCCTTCCAATGTCCCAAAGAAGTCGAGGTCCACACAAGGAGCAAAGAGTTACTGGTGTTTTATTATGACAAACAAGCAGGGATCACACGCATAGAGCAAAATCCAGTCCACGCACATCTCGCCGATTTTGGGTTTGCAGGCCACGTTTGTGCATGTGTGACAACACAATCAGCGTCACTTGTGAAAAACCCATCCCTGAACCTAACGTCACTCCAGCTTGGCTCCCAGAGTGGTAGGTCCAGTATATGAACATATAGTGTGCGTTGTTAGTTGTGGATACCGTGTCAGGTGGTGTACACGGACCTTCCCTAAAAATTGTTACCTGAATATTGTTACATTAGAACTCTCAATGATTGGCTGGGGATTCCAGCCGCCAGCCCCTAACACTCAGTGTCCTCTTGGTCAGGCCGCGGGTCCCCAAGCCTGGGACTACCTTTGTTCCCAGCCCGCAAGATACCTGCTTACGTACAGTGTGTATCAACAAGGAGTGACAGTGTGTAACAATGGAGGCTTTTACTAATGCCATGAGAGCAGTCCAGTCCCAGTGCATGTTGTAGATGGATTATTTTGATTTTTTGCAAGCTCGGTTGCAGACGTGAAATGGCTGGGTCTTTCCAGCTTCTAGGTCTTGGCATCATGTCAGGTCGGCCAGTCCACGTGTGAGGAGATCGCTGGTGAGGCCGAATTACTTACATTTTATTTGTATTGTAGCTTGGGATATTCTCCCCTGTAGATGGGCCCACCGTGGTGCGGTGAGTGAGGAATGTCACTTACAACATCATGGCCTTGGCGGTGGCAGTCCCTGCCAGGGCTATTCTGCTTACACAGCAACTTGCGGCGTCGGGATTTCTGTGAGAGGATTCTAGTGTGCTGGATTTGTCTGAGGCCCACTTCGGCTCTGGTTATTCATTCAACATAATTGTCCATAGGTTAAAGGCATGTCATGGTTGGTCAGGTCCCTTGAGTGCTGCTGGTCATCCATATGGTTAGTAGCGTATAGCATCTGCAAGCATATATACAGGCTCTTCTGGCGTCCTGCGTTTCTGTGGTGCTGTAGCGAGCCTATGTGGTAAAATAACAAACATGCAGACAGGATGTGTACGTCACTGTCATCTAGCTCATAGATCTGTACGCGTATGTTCTTCGTCTGGATTAGTGAGTGAGTTTCCTGACTGTGCAAGTTGCACATGTGCTTCCTGTCTAACACAGTTATGTCGTCATGGTGTCTCTAACGACCTGCAGCATGGCTTGCGGGAACGTCAGTCGATTCGGTCCATATAACCATTTCCAGCTCAGTCTTGGTTGTCAGTGCTTCGATTGGATAGAGTTCATACCACCACTGGGTTGTATGGTCAGGTGGCTGGATAATGTTTGTGGTGCGTGCTTGTACTGGGAGTGGTGGGGATTGGTGCAACCTCATACGGTCGAGGGTTATTCTGTTGAGGGTGCTTCTTCCGATTGGCGGTCCCATCGGGAGGGAAGGGACACTCAGATTTTCCCTCTTCAGTTTCTTCAATTGCCATTGCTCAAGTGGGAGCCTGGACTTCCTGATTCTCCAAAACCTAACACACTCACGGAGCATGCACTGTGTGTGGTTGTATGCACTTTTGTAAGGGACAGTCTATCCTGCAAAGAGTGTTTCTTCTATTGCCATTGCTGTAGTGGGAGCCTGGACTTCACAATTCTTTAAAATCTCACACACCGCGTGGAGTGTGGCTTTGCGTAGTTTCGCAGTGGACGTTGTATCCTGCAAGCAGTGTTCCTTCCTTTGCCATTGCCGCAGTGGGAGCCTGGACTTCCTGATTCTTTAAAACCTCACACAATGCGCGGAGTGTGTGTGCAGTGTGCAGCAGTGTACAGCTGTGTGCAGTTTTGCAGTTTGGTGGTTTGATGATTGTTAAAGAACCAACACCCTAAGTAAGTGCCCTGCCGCTTTCATTGCAGTTGTTTTATTAACTGTTTTCCTGTTCCTGCACAATTAGGCATGCAGCTTGTAAAAAATATCTGTTGCACAGTATAGTCCGTGGAGCTTGCAATTGTGCTTTATCTACGACTAACACATTTAAGAAAGGCAGAAAAAGCAACTTGCAGTCTAAATCTGTGGCTGTGGGCATTATAAATAACGCTTGTGAAAAAGATGTATTAAGTTAAATAACCAGGGAAACATTAACACCTTTCTCAAACCGCAGACAACTACAGTTACTGAACAACTACAGTTACTGACAACATGACTCCAGTGGCAATGGAGGCAACAGGTGTTCCTGTGGTGCAGGTTCAAGCAGATGTTTTTGCATTAGATCCTTCACAATAATGTGCTGCTAAATCATTTTCTTAACCTGCAAAAAGAAGCATTCAGGGAGCTAAAGGTTAATACTGAACTGATCGAATTACAGATGTAGATATTTGAGATATTGCTGGTTCGGCACCAATAACTTCTCAAAATCTTTCCAAGTCTCCTGACTTGGTTCTGTAAAGGAGCGACCGGGGCTCTCTAGCAATCACCCCGATTACCAGCAGAGAAATCATCAGGCCCATCAAAAACTCCCCGCCGCAAGAACGGTAGACACAGCCATAGGGCAACGTTTACTGTCTTTATTATCTAACAAATGACAGGGATCACACTAGAAAACATAAATTCTCCAGACCTCTTGTTGTCTGAGCGTGTGTCACCCTGTTTTATCCAGGAGTGATGTCACAAAACCAAGTTCCATCCCTGAAACCTATCGGGTGTGCAGATTGGTCAGTTTAGGCAAACCATATATGTATTCTATAAAGGTTAGTTTTACAATTGGGTAGCTATAACTGGTGATTCCTCCTGGGACTACCGCTACATATGACATATGCACTGCCGCAGGGTCGTGGGGAAACGATTGGCTCCTGCATCATATTATGTCCTCACATGAAAGGTGACTCTGGATTGGACAGAATGTTGCCTGCCAGCCCTTGGACCCTGGACGCTTACCAGGCTGAGTGCACCTTTTCAAGGTGATGGAGATTAACATGGAGAGGCTGTGTGTTCCCTAATGTTGCCATCTCTGATCACCTCATCCTGGGAGAGTGCATTCAGTTATTAATTCTTGAGCAACACTTGTATCCTTCCACATCTGGTTCGATGAGAACAGCTCCTCTCCGTCTACATCGAGTGAATAGGCATTGTCCTGATATTCTAGGTCTTGTGAATCGAGACTACAAAATGGTGGTTACCTGCTTGCAATTATGAGGATTTTAGCCTAAATTTCTTGCAGGTGGTTTATTGTCTTGGTAACTGAAACTTTCCGTCTCCACTCCTCCTTGGCAGGGGGTGCATCTTGTGTGCGCTGGAGACTATTGTCTGCCTGCCTCTGGCTGCAGCAATCTTGTCAGCCCTTTAATGTATTCAAAGTCTGTCTTCCCTTTCTCATTCACTCCAGCATGGCTATAGCTTCCATATTTGTCGTTATGGCTTCCCATGTTAGTGTCAATGAAGCATGTGCAAGCTAGGTATATGTATACTTGACATCTTGTGGTTTGGCTTTAGCAAGGGTTATAGAGATATGGTACTGTATCCTTTGTCTACCTGCATGAGTCATAAGCATGTGTTTTGTATCTACATGCAATAAACTAATGTGTGTTTGTGTAACTTTGTGAGTGGATGTGTATGTACTTCATGTCTATGGGCACCTACGTCGTGATGTCAGTGATGACATCATTGACTTCTTGATTTGCAGTCAGTCCACTTGTTCGATTGATGACATCTCCATCTCCTCCATATCATTGATTGGGTATTTCTTGAATTTCGGTCTGAGAGAGTAACGTTTCTCATAGCTGCGATACATTGATGATGGCGATGAAGGGCCTACGAGTGAGGTGCATCCGTTATTTCTCTGTCTTCAGTCTGAGAGTCGTGTTGGGGACAGGAGGGCCATACTTGGACCTCCATCTTCAATCCCCCCTCTAGTCGACGAGTCAACCATAATACCTACATGACTCTCTCTGTTCATGCGCAACTTCGGGAGCCAAACCTTTGTTTTCCCTCTGGGATGTCCATGGTACTTTGCATGGCCGTCCAATCTCCCTGTCATGTAACTGCAGTCGCCACCAGAGTTGCACCAGACCCATTTCCCCCAATAGTCACAGGTGTTTAAAGGGAACTCGATCACCATTCCTGCTGAGAACAGTGGACACTGCGTCAGTTGTAATTTCAGTGCATTTCGTGTCTTTGTCTCTTCGTCATTCTTCAGTCTCTATGTCTACCGGAACTTTCATTCCTGTGGTCTTTTCAGTGGTCTTTCTGCATTGCTCAGTGGCTACTCTGATGACACAAAAGGCGAACAGCACTAGTTTCAATGCTCCTAGCAATACTTTCAGTCCATTGGCCATCGATTTTCGTATTGAGAAGGTGTACGACAACCAGTCATCGTCCATTCCTACAGTGTTCGTCTATGCTTCCATTTTGGCATGTAGCTCTGTTAATTTGTTAATGTCCTCTGTCAGGGTCCCATTCTCTTCATCATGGACAGGAATGAATATACAGCAAGAAGGCTGATCCTGGTGCAAACGTCCCCTCCATGATTGTGAGGAGGTCTAGAGAATATCTGTTTTGGAGGTCCATCAACCAGACTGCTCTTAGCTCTACCTTGATAGCATTGAACCCTTTGATGGTTGAATTTATCAACAGCATCAGCTCTCAATGCGTTATCTGAAGCCATTTGGTGTTTGTGTTTGCTTGGACTGCTGGAACAAGGGATGCGAAGATCATTTCAGTTCTGCTGAACAGCCTGTGTTGTGGTGCTATCACATTCAATGCCTCTTCCATTTTTGATGATGCATAGTTTTCTCTCTTCACTCTTGTTAGCTCTGTAGATATCTTCTTCCTTTGATGAGCAATCCAATTTGGGGGGAACCTGTCTACTTGTCTACTGTCTACTTGAATGTCCATCCAGGGCACTACTAATGCTGGTGTTTCCAGCTGTACGAGTGAGTATATTCCTCTCCATTGGGTCGCAGCTGCATGTATGCCTTCAACCTGCAGGCCCAGTAGTGGTCCATAAACACTGCGATTCATGCCTGGTATCTTCAATATCTGCTTAACCCTTTATTCTCTCCAACCTTAACTGGACCATCATTCTGGAAACATAAGAAAGCACCCTGAAATGATATAATGGGCATGGGCCCTGACTCGTTTTCCACCCATGTGACCAGTTGTGGACTTCCTTTCCATTCCTTGAGTCAATTTTAATTTTCCTTTGCAGCATTTCCAACCACTCCTTCTTTCCACCTGTCTACTGTGTAGACTTGTCCATACACTAGAATCTGCTATCTTTGCCAGCATCCTGGCATTCCCCATAGCTCTCTCTTCTCTGTTTTATGACACTGTAATCCCTGTTGTGTAAATACCTTTTCTACTCATCTGTGCAGACCTTCAGTGATATATTCTATGGTTTTGTCTGTGCTTCAGTAGTCATCCGTCATTTCTTGAATCTTGATGTAACTATCTTCATACAGGAACATTTTTCTGGACATCCACCTAAGTGTAGCTCGTCTCCCTTGAAATTGTCCTCTCGTGGTGCAGAGTGATAGATGCATGAGGCATTGCACTTTGGCCATTGGAATATCAGATGCAATGAATGTCCTGGATGCACTCATGGCACAGGGGATGAGAGAACATACGTAACAGTTCTCCCCCATGGTTTCCTTCCCTACCATGGCCATGTGTTTTACCACATGTTGTTGCCAATGTGGCCAAATCAGTTGGATCATATTGACATAGTCTCTTTGGAGGTGTTGGAAAGACCCAATTGTATTTTATGTTGTGTTATGTTATGTTATGTTATTTTGCATTCATATAGTGTCTTATGTATCAATGGTATGATCTCAAAGCGCTGGTAGGTTGAACACCCTTGGGAACCATAGTTCAAGTCAGGAGAGAGAGAGAGAGAGAGAGAGAGAGAGTCATAAGGTGCGTGGCTGCACCAGATATGTGTGCAGCTGGTGTGGCACTTGCATGATAGCTGCTTTTTAGAGGTAGGTGTGGTGGATGGGGGGTCAGGAGTAAGTGTTCATTCTGGTTGGTTGATACCCAGACTGATTTCTGGCTGTGTTAGGCCTGAGGAGACGCTTAGGCTAGCGGTGTTTGCTGAGCTAGCTGTGTTTACTTAGGATGATGAGGAGTATGAGGCGGGTGTTAGTATGAGAACAGCTATACCGAATGCGTCATAGCATCGCTGTGTTCTAGTTGAGTGGTGGTGTATAGGAGAGAGTAAGCGTGGTGGTGTGATATGGTGGTTTTCAGTAAGGTGTTTTAGATTGAGTGCTGATCTGTACCATCTGTTCTATCTGTTTTGTTCACTCTGTCCGTTCATTCAGCTTTGTCTGTTCATACATTTCATCTGGTTCATCATTTAGATTACTGGTCTTTCCATTAATTCCATTGTTCGATTCTTCATCCACATAAACTACACCAACCAGTCTCTAGAGGTGTTTCATCGTTCCCATCTGTTTAGTGTGTTCTGTCTGTTCCATCCTTTTTATTCATTCGATTTGTTCCATGTGTTTTACTCACTTCATCAGTTCCACCAGCCTCATCCGTTCCTTCCACTCCATCTGTTCCATCCACATGGGGTATGGCTCCTCTCACTACCCATAAAGCATGACCAGCTGTCATTATTTTCTTACAAGTAACAGAGTTCTTTGTGAATGTGGCTATTTGTTCCACCATATTCGGACAAAACTACTCTTCCCCAATGTGTGCAGCAATTATGTCCATACCCAAATAAGTGGGGTAGCTCAATTGCATGAGTGCAATCTACAATAGTGTTACTGGAATTACTAGCTTGCCTGTGCTCTCCTGTCAAGAGCCTGTATGGGATATTGAACAGCCCCTTCTCATCCATAGTTCTTTTTCCTACACCAGAGCCCTTCCCTGGAAATCCATTATTTGTGTTACTGGTAAGGTATTATAGCCTTCCTTTAGAATCATATTGTGCACATGGATACATGTGTTCAATTGGGTATGGAAGTCTGTTACTTCAGTGAAATGTGCTGCGTGCTATGTTTCCGCGTCTGTGGCTTTGTTGCCCCGGGAGACTAGGCCCCCCCTCCATGTGTGGGCCTGGAATTTCAGGACCTCTATGGCTAATGGGAGTCGGAGCGGGTCTATGAGCCTGGCCAAAAGGGGCCCGTGCTGCAATGCTGTGCCGTCAGCATATCGAAAGTCCCTCCTCTGCCATTGTGACAGCCCAGAGTTTACTGCGGACATCATGAAGGCCTAATCCAAATAGACTGTAACTTCCTGGTCCCTGCATGCTTCTAATGCCATTATGAGAGCCACTAATTCTTCTGCTTGCGCTGAAAAATTAACAGACAATGTCGTGCTTGCTACTAATTCATTCGTCCCGTCTGACTTCATCCTCACCACTGCCATCCCAGTATGTCTTTCCCTGCGGGCCCGGTCTATCGTCGAGGACCCGTCAATATAAACAACTTCTCCCCCTCAAGTACCTTCTCCCCCAACTTGGCAATGTCATCCTACTGTTCCATGTATGTTGTATAGACATGTACATAGTCTCCCTCTATCCACTGGTTCAGCTAGAAACGTTGCTGGGTTTACAGTTCTGCATCTTACTACATTTATCGCCGATTCAAGATGACTACCTTGTAGCCAGAAGCCCTCTGAGTAGTCAGCGTGCTTTTGGGGCTTTCAAGGATTACAATGAGGGCATGCTCCATGTAAAGCGTGGTGCTGCACCCCATTGTAATTCTCTCTTGTATTTCTACTGTGAATGCGGCAGCAACCAGAACTTGTTCGCACAGGTAATGTCCTCTCATTACTGGGTCTATACGCCCACTTTAGCATCCCAATGGCTTGTGCCCTAAGGTAGTCTTCTGTGTGAGTACCACAGTCATTAGAATAGAATGTGCCATGGTAGTCTGGGATCCCTAACACTGGAGCTGTGCATATTGCTTTCTTCAGCTCTTCAAATGCCTCAGTCATCATGTGTGTCCATAGTAACTTGCCGTCCCCTCTCTGGGTTTCTCTGAGAGTACTTAACAAAGGTCTCATGTATGTGCTGTAATCAAAGATCCAGGCCCTGCAATAATAGCAGAGGCTCAAGAACTGCTGAACTCTCCCCATGTCCTCTCCACCTCCCCAAACTGTGTCTCTGTCAGGGTTTGCTTCCCTGGAGTGACTATAAGGCCTCCCCGCTTCGTCATTGTCACTTCACCATCGATCCTCGTCTGACCCCATCGTCCCAATACTACTGTCACTGTCTCCTTCTCTCTCATCGTCGAAGCTAAACCTCCTTAACATTGGATCTTCCTGCTGCTTTCCCTTTGCTCAATATGTAATCCCACGTCCCCCCATCAACGAGGGCCCACAGGCACTCCTATATAACTGTGGGGCAGCCGCGCTGTCTCTTCTCCTGTAAAGTTCCCCTACCCTTCATATTACTTTCCCATCCTCATCATCTAAACATGCTCAGTCTGTCTTAATCTCCACCGCCTTCAAAGAACGTCTTTCTCTGCTTTCATCCCTTTTCCGCTTGCGTTTCCACTCCTCTTCTTCCATGCGTCCGCACTCTTTAATGAGTCGCTCAACTTTTAACCTCCTTTTCTCCTTCTTTATTTGCAACTGCCTTTCCTGTTCTTCTTGTGCTTTCCTTCTTGCAATCACTTCTAGTGCTCTCTGTCTTCTCTTCTCTTTTTCTTCTCTCTCTCTTTCTTCTCATTATCAGTCCTTTCACCACTTCTCATATTCCCCCTTCCCTTCCCTTTCCCTTCTGTGGACTTCCTCCATTATTTGTGCCTATTCCTTAGCTTCCTCCTCCATGTCTTTACGACTTGCAGCTTCTTATCCCATATGCCCCATCTCGCTTGCGGCCTTCCCATCCAGTTTGTGCAACATCTGCCTGCCTACTCATTCCTACGGATGATCTATTGATTCCTGGCCCCCGCTAATCCCTGTCCTCACCAGGTCATTCTCTTTTATGTTGGCTTGCAGCTCGCTGTGCTCATTGCATTCACTGCTGGTATCCCGTGCTCTTTTACTTGCTTGCTTTGCGCTACTAATGTGTGTCTTTGCTACTATATGCCGGAGGTGCGAAAGTGGAATGTGTATGCCGCCACTTCTTTCAACTCCTTTACGGGGTAAAATCCTTTACTTTCTGTGAACAGACTACATCTACGGTTTGAGGATGAGGATATGGAGCTGAAGGTGGTTCGCCTTCTGTATCGGGTTGACTCAGCATCAATTGCTTTTGAATCACATCCCCTTACTCATCCTGAAACATATTCCATAACTCTAATATGGTCAGCCGATTACTTCCTTTGTTCTCCTTATAGGCTTCATGTAAATAGGTGGTCATATGTTGTTGCACCCATTTGGAAAAGCTTCCTTCTTTGGGCCATGCCCATGCCAACCCTCCCTCAGTATCACAAGTCCATACCCCGCTATACTTTTGTATCTTCTCTTGATACCGCGGGAGGGACTTGAATAAGTCTTAAAGGGGTGTATCCCTCCTTTTGTCACTTTGTTTACCGTTGTCAATACTTACTTGACATTAAATCGGGATTCAACACATCCAATTTATCTTACACTTTTGCAATTCACATATTTGGCACCATCTTGTAATGCCATCATGACAGTGCAACACATCATGACAAACATGATGTAACACACACACACACACACACACACACACACACACACACAGCCGTCTTCCTTCCTTACTAACAGGGTAAACCATTAAATCAAGTGCTCCCTCTTCTATAGCATCGCTATATAGGAATACATCTTCAAGAGATAAACTAGGAAACCACCTTCCATGATATAAGCTAGATGCTTCTGCTAACACCCATACACAGGTAACCATATATAGTCATCCATGAACCACGCTGAATGGCCTAACTCACAGGGAAACCTTTTTTATTATTAGTAAAAGATTTTTCATCCACCAGCTAAGATGACCGCTTAAGCTAACCACCCAAACTGACCACCTAAAGAACAGGTAATCCTTCCTCAGAAAACAAAAAACCACACAAATACAACATCAAGCAAAACATTTAGTTTCCCCCAAATGAATGCACATGATTGCAGCCCGGCAAGGGAGTGCGATTTACATTTTAAGATGGCTGCCGCCGTAATAGCACATTTGTCTGGACACCCAAAGCCCTCATTCATCCTCGCCAATTGGCCAAATCAACATACAGCACTACCAATGAGGGAGCACCTGCAGGCGAAGTCGGCCTCCTCTGAAGGCCCACGAATAGGGCTCCTTTCTGTCTGGCCCTGTCGGCTACTTCCCCATCTGGCGCTGCTCGCTGCAGTAGATGCTCCATTGCAATGACCACTGTTCGGTCAGGATTACATCTGGAGGTAAGCCGTAAGGAGCTTCCCCATCTGCCTGCCTTGACAACCACACAATTGCCTTGTGGGACCACACCGCAGGTGATTGCAGCCCGGCCTGGGAGTGTGATTTACATTTTAAGGTGGCCACCGTCGTAATAGCACATTTGCCTCAACAGTCCAAGCCCTCATTCGTCCTCGCCTATTGGCAGCATCAACATGCAACACTGCCGATGAGGGAGCGCCGGCAGGTAAAGCCAGCCCCCTTTAAAGGACTACGAATAAGGCTCCTTCCTGTCTGGCCCTATCAGGCCAGGGAGGGACGCAGAACCGAGCCAACGCATGACGATCTTCAAGGTTTGCCTGGTAAGCAGTTAGTAATCCGGAAGCTATGGATTTCAGGTGCTCTACCGGCCCAAAAACCCCCCAGAGCCTACTATCTTTCTCCTAGCTGCGCTGCAAACTTATGCACTTCTGAGTAAAGCCCAACCAAATTTGGTTGTGGCTGCAGAGGTGCCACTTAACCTACGGTCCCTTAAGGAACGCAACGCACACCTAACTACATGGACTGCATCTATAAAAGTCCCTATACCTACCCCCACCTCTACAGAGAGTCCACAGCAAGGCCATCGGGCTGCCATACGCCTACGTGTGCACGCCTCGCTGAGCAAAGTAAATTACAAAGAGCCGCCTCACCTGACTCACCCCTGGCATACTGCTCACCTTCACCACCATTCCCTACCAGAAACCTTCCAGCAACTTCAGCGAGAAACACCATACTCGCTCCTAATGCCCTAATGCATAGCTCTACACATGAGCATTTCCCCACTGCCAGCCCTGACTACGGTCATGCGACCTACCATCAAGAGCTCTTTGATATTACAGTGTTTGAACCTTGCTCTAAAAATATTACAACTGTGTTTGAAAATGCCACAACGTGCCAACCATGTGTCAAGAATCCCAATGTACATACGATATATGACCATGGCCTAGTGAACCCCACTGTTGATATAATGTGTGACCCTGGCTGAGTCATCCGCACTGTTGATATAATGTGTGACCCTTGTCTAGTGAATCCCACTGTTGATACAATGTGTGACCCTAGCCTAGTGAATTCCACTGCTGATACAATATGCGACCCTGGCCTAATGAATCCCACTGTTTATATAAGTTGTGACCCTGGCCAAATGAATCTTACCGTTGATAAAATGTGTGACCCTTGCCTAATCAATTCCGCTGCTATTACAATGTGTGACCCTGGCCAAATGAATCCCACTGCTGCTACAATGTGTGACCCTTGCCTAGCGAACCACAATGCTGTGACATTGAGTGACCCTTCCATAGCGAGTCCTGCCATAGATCCCGTATGTGAGCCATTCACAACTAACCCCACTGCCAATATCACAAAGAATTTCTTGATCCTCCTAGAACCAGAACACATTTCTGAACCCAACCAGGCACCCACAACCCACAATAAAACCCGCAAGACCCACACATGTACCACTGCAAACAATGCAAACAATAAGTGTTCCACATCAAGAAACATCTATGCAGGCCTAATCAATGCAAGATCGCTCCTAGCCCACACACTTGATATCTCAAATCTCATCAGCTCTAACCAACTCGACCTACTAGTTGTCACGGAAATATGACTGCATGCAGCTGCTGGCCCAGTCCTCTCACTAGCTATCCCAGAGGGCTACACCATCTTTTAGAAAAGAGAGACCTCTCGCCAAAGCCGGAGGTGTAGCACTTATAGCCAAAAAGGACTTGACATTAAGAGAACTGGCCAATTCTTCTCTCAACTCAGGAGAACCGCTATCCATAAAAATCTCCTTTGCTAATACCGCATCACTCACCATCCACATCCTACAGAGGCCACCCGGCCCAATACTATCACTAGATGAGGACATCACCCTATTACTGGGCAACAATGCCAAACCTTCCTCCAGAATTAATATTATGGCAGACTTTAACTTAGGCCTCAATGACCCCACAGATACTAATGCTAAAACCACAACCAACACAATCGAATCATTAGGATTCACACAACACATCACCTTACCCACACACAACAAAGGCAGAACTTTAAACTGGCTGGAAGACATGAACTGTAACATAAGTATCATCTCTAACCACCAATGCCCATGGCCTGACCACAACATCATCACCTTCACTATTCCAAAATCCATTATAGCCAAAGCCTCTCCGCAACCGGCTCCTGCCTCACAATCCAGAAACACACGCAACATCACTCCAGAGAATATGCTCCCCATGCTCTACCCCATCACTAACTATCAACACTCAGACCACGACCTCAACCGGATGGTGAAGTTATACAATCAAACTCTCCTCCTAGGATTGACAAAGTTGCCCCACTAAGCACCCGCAATCCTAAACCCAGAGCTCACCTAAAATCTTGGTATACACCAGACCTGAAAATCCTGCGAGCCACCAAACGTAGTACAGAGGCCACATGGAAGACCATCAAAACATAATGAAAATGAGTTCCTTGGCATAGCCAAAACTTACAAATAGGCCATAATCCAGGGGAAGAGCCTCACCTACGACAAGCACATAGCCAAAACTGAAACAAGCTCAAAATAGCTTTTCTCCATCCTACGTGAACTCGAATCCCCTGCGCCCCCACCAGAAAGCTGCCATAAGGATTCCTCTTGGTGCACTAACATCCAGAAGCAACTACTCGATAAGGCAGTCCCACTACAAAGTAAAATTGCTGACAAGAAAGCCAAATGATCCCTACCAAACACACCAACCCACACCCATCCCCCTTCCATCCCTGTCAAACTATTTGAATTCAGACCTGTCACTATACAAGAAGTCACAAAAATGATTAAAGGCCTCAAACCATCAGGATGCCAAGGTGACATCTGTCCTGCCCCCTTCATCGAAGAATGTGCTGCAGAACTAGCACCATTCATCACTACACTCATCAACAACTCCTTCACACAAGGGATAATTCCAAACAATCTGAAAGATGCATGGGTTCTCCCCCCCTAAAAAGACAGCCTTAGACCCTAACATCACCACCAACAACCGCCCCATCACCACTGACCCCTTCCTCCTTAACATTCTAGACAGAGCGGCCTACTTACAAATACAGGAACATCTGCAGTCCAACAATATCCTTGGTCTACACAAATCTGGCTTCCGCCCAGGACACGGCACTGAGACAGCACTCCTTGATCTCAAAAACCAAATGGATGAGATCATAAACAATGGGAACCTTGCCATCCTGCTGCTACCTGACCTATCTGTGGCGTTTGACCTAGTAAGTCAGCGAATCCTTGGCCAACACCTCTCCTACGCAGCCCAGTTATCTGCCCAAGCTACAGCTTAGATTGATTACTTCCTCTCCGACCGCACAATGAGGGTCTTTTCCAACATGACAGCAACACCACCAGCCCCAGTCCTCTGCAGAATGCCCCCCCGCCAAGGCTTGTGTGTCTCGCCAACACTGTATAACATCTTCACTAAACCCCTATTAGACCTCCTGGATGAACAAGGTGTCTCCTACACCAACTACGCTGATGACACACAGATCCTCCAGCCTATCAGCGGCAATCACTCTGAGGATAACAACACATTAATAAACTCTATCACATCATCCAAGCCTGGGTGGCGCAACATGAACTCTGTCTTAATGACGATAAAACAGAGCATCAAGTCGTAGGGACCCAATCCCGAATAAACAAACTGCACTGCGATTACAAATCCTTTACCATAGACGGGAACCCCATCACTGCAATGAAGGAAGTGAAAACTCTCTGGGTCTATCTCGACTCTTCGCTCTCCCTAACTAGACAAGTCAGTGCAACGGCCTCGGCAGCTGCCTACACAGCCAAGTTCAATAACGCGTGCCAACCTTTCCTAACACCCACCAACTGCATCACATTAGCTAGAGCCCTCATCCTGTCCAAACTAGACTACTGCAATGTTCTATTCACAGGATCCTCTACAAACAACACCAAAAAACTCAAAATCATTCAGAACAACGCCCTAAGAGCAGCACTGAATATCCCCCCAAAAACATATCTCCGCCGCCAGATGCACCGCCCACTGGCTACCACATCAAGTTCAAGACCCTCTCCATTACACACAAGTGTATCACTAGCACACACCCTAAATACCTTACCCACAAAATACCAAACCCCGCTCTGAGAGACCCACCCGGGTCATCACCTCCCACCTCCTCGCTATGCCTACATTCAAACGAGCTAAAGCAGGCGGCCGCAGCGTCCCAGTAGTGGCGGCTAAACAATGGAATGCCCTACCTCTCTCACTCAGATTGGACCCGTTGCTATGCTGCTTCTGCAAAAACCTGAAAGCCTGACTCTTCACACAAGGCCTCTAGCCCCACTCCATCAACCTGCCTCATATCTGTCATTGTTATATCTGACTATGCCTACTCATCCTTACCATACACTGTGTACTGTAACCAGCGCCCAGATACCTCCCAGTCTGGTGCGCTCTTCAAATAAATAATTGAATTGGCTTTACAGAACCTTATTATTTGGGGGTGTGCAAAATCTCAATGACATGGATGAATGCAATGGAAGCAATTAATTGATTTTTAATATGACAAGGAATATGCAAAAGAAATATAGTTATAAAACAAAATCTAGTTATAAAGTTTGCAATGTCATGGTCGTGTCCAGGAAAAGGCAGCTTAAGGCTGATCTAAACAATGTCAAGAAAATTCAACTTACTTTATAAGATAAACAAATATGCATTGCCAATTTAAGGATTACATATACAATGTGGGTTAGATCATCTAAAGGCTCTATTGCTACAGCCAAACGGCATATAATATTCAATGCTCTTCGTAGTACTGACTCTCAGACGTTTGCGGCAATATTCAAAAGGCATACTGCGGATGTGCAACCACAGCACTCCAGCGAAGTCTCACTGCTCTTCCGAGGTTTTCTGTTAAAACGAATTTTGATCGTTAATCAAAAGAAGACACAAGTTATGACCGTTGAGGATAATAAGAAGAAGACCGTTAATTTGAATTGGAAAACTGACAAAGATTCTATGGAGGTTGTATATAAATATATATCTGATGATCAAGCGCTCGGTGTAGCGCGAAACGCGTTGTTTGCAGGTTGCATACCATGGCGTCCTGCCTCTGTTTGTCTGTGTTTTGTTGCATTTTTGTACCACATGTTTGTGTGTACAAGTATATTTTTTCTTGTTGAACATTAAAGGTATCCGTATTATACACACAGAGTGCTTTTTTTGTTTACATCCAGAATTTTTGGAGTTTTGCAACCTATGCCTGGCTCGCGGGAGTGCGGTCCATCTTTCCTCCTTTTTGTTCAATATATATATATATATATATATATATGGGAATACCTATTTTTGACAATATGAATACAACTTTAGTTGCAAAAGAGATTACATGGAAAGTTCTGAGAAAATGCAATGCTGTTAAGAGCTTTGTTGCACCCACAGGAGGATATTCGATGGAACGTTTGATCCAGATATATGGATATAGTATAGCGCCATGTGTTTTATACGCTCTTGTCATTTTCACAGATAATCCAGTTGGTTAGACATCTTAGAAAGTAAACTATGGTGCACAGATGTGGGCCTATCAAACTCCGCTCCTAGAGAAGTTATTCATATTTAACTGGGGATACTTTCACTATCCAGTAAGAAAAATATTGCTAGCAGACTTTTCTTACTAAAAATGCTTGAGTATGGTGAAAACAGTGCGTCCATGTATTCTAACTTTTCTAACATTATGAATGGAAGTTACCAGACAGGGGCTGGTGAGGCCTGGCTTAGTGAGATTAGAACATTTTATGGGGCTATTGGATATACTGCTATTTTCCCGATTAATCTAGGGTGTGCATATGAGGAAATTAAGGAGAAAAGTGACAAATCTGCTTCCAGAGTACAAGCAGTCCAGGGGTGAATATCAGTTTCTAAACCAGCAATCAACCCCACACCTCTAGTGCCCCAGAAGGGATCTGAAAAGATTGGAAAATCAGGCACATTATTAACATCCTTGTCCAATTTTGGTAACATGGATGGAATGGCAGGCTTATCTCCTAAAGTTTGTGAATAGTTGGCTAGTTGCAACACAGCGAACATACAATTATTATCCAATGATAAAAGGAGTGTCCAATCAAGGTTGTATAAAAAAGATGTACTTTATTTATATCACAAAAGACAGTCTAACAACACCACAAAATACAACTCACCTTATAAAGGAATGCAGAGGACAGACAGTTTCAAAGAAAGAAAAGGGATGCACACTGGATACTCTGTGCTTGCCAGTGCCTCCCTATATTTGTAATTTGCTTCTTTTGTGTCCTACTGATTGGTATTGTGTGCTGTTTATCACTGGGGAAGGCTAAGAACCCAGGCCTTATAGTGAAGAATTGTAAGAAGATTCCCCCGTTATCAGCACAACTAATCCACATCATGCAGTTTTTATATTGTGTACATCTATGTGCATATTCTGTTTCAATATGTCACAAATTGCAGTGGGTTAGTACGTTTGTGACTTTAACATCCTGACATGTTGGTTTGCTTTGCCACTACCTGATCCTGACCCTGGAGGCAACTATATGAGGGAGGTTCACATGGGAGGAGACAACCACCGGGTAGATGTCATGACCTCATTGGATGAAACACAGTGTCTGCCATTCCCATGAGGAAGACCCTCTGACACCCCAGACCCTAATGGTCTAGTAACGGCTCCCCCTTGTGAAAGAAGTCAAGAAACTCTTCTCTACACTATTCTGATCAGGCCCCCACCTTTGACCCAAACACCCATAACCCACCCGTAACTCACACATAACACCCTTTGTTTCTGATGTGCCTTTATATGAAATCCCTGAGAAAAAACATGCAAGGGTTAAAGGTCTAATGACACCCGTGGACTCCAACTCCATAACCACCCAGGTACTGAGATGAGGGGGAGGATGAGGGAGAACATATGGACTCTCCAAAGTGGAAAGCAGGTGAAGGAACCACACTGCAGAGGCGCGAGCAGAGTCAGAGACACTGGAAGGAACCAGTGAGTCTGCCAAAGTAGCTGGGCACGCTGGGGCATTCCGACCAGCGTACCAATAAGGGTTTGAATGGTACGAAATTGCTGATGCAAAAAATACCCAAAGTTAGTTTGAATCTAGTTAAGGTAAAGTACAAATTCAACACCCAATAAGAAGAATGTTTTAATGCAGAAAGGCAAAGTACAAAGGCAAAGCCAAATCAAGTATAGATTCATGAGATGCCAGTGTTGGGGAGAGATTTGAGAAAATGTTACAATAGGCAGATATACCAAGCACTGCACAGTATATGCTATTGTGGTATAACAAGAGAACTGTGAAACACATACGACGTCCTGGCAGGTGAGTACACCAGGCAGCTGGAAATTGTATAAAGATTCTGACTGGGGAGTATACCAGATAATCTGCAAAATTGCAAGGAATACTAGAGAAAGACTGTTGCCGAACGTATTACGTAAAGAAGAACTTTGTGAGTCTGGTGAAGACACAAAGGAACTGTTAGCTAAAGAGACATGTTTGCCCTTCTATTTAAGAATTCAAGGGAAGGGGACCACCTTCTGGATCCAAGGGTCTTTACCTTGGAGAACATTTTGGTTGAAGTCATTCATATACTATTGGTTTTGAACACTTTTCCCAACATCAAGTTAAAGACATTTTCCTTGAACCACTTTTGTTGTTTTGTTTGTAGTGTGAGGGTCAGGATAGAGCGTTTTGGACACAAAGATGGCTTTTCAGTTGATGACATCCTGACACAGACAGATCCTTCATTTTGGTGTCTAGGTAGGGAAATTCCTCTTTAGAATAGGGCTAGAGGCTTCCTAGCGATTCCATTGACAGCCAGACCATCGACAACCATACCATTGACAAAAAAGCATTGAGAAAAAAAAACATCAAATGATTTTTTTTTATTTTTTGGGGGGTTTAGCCCATCCCCCTTTTTAAAAAACATTAACACACATTTTTACTAAACTACACCCTTTACCATTTAAAAAAATGCATTCTATGGGTTTTTTTAAATGCATTTTTTTCAATGGTATGGTCTGTCGATGCTTTGGATTAGATGGAATGACCGGATACCAGCTACAGAGGTATTTCTGCAACTCATTTATGTTTGATAAATGTCTTTAACCAAAAACATGACAACTTTGTGTCTGAATTTTATTTCTGATCCCTCACTCTGGGTACCAGTTCTAGAGCGGCTGGATGGTCCTCGGAGTTCTTTATCTCGCTCTGTTCCCTGGGAGATGTTTAGGTGAGGGATCTTCGGATAACCTGGCCTTCCTTCACTAGCGGAAGATGTAAGGCAGACTGTAGCTTCAGCCAGGGTCCAAGTTTGAGTTCTTCATTCTTACTTCTTGTGAAGCCTTCAGATGATCTGCCAAAAGAGGGGCTCAATCCTCTTTTAAAGCCAAGTGGCCCACAATGATTGGTGCAGGCTAAGCCTACCCTAATGAACAAATCCTGGGGTCCCTGCCAACAATCCTCTGTATTCTGCAGGCCATATGCAGTTGGCTTTGCAACAGGAACTGCAAAGGGGTGTAAACAGGGACAAGGTGTGCCACAGAACTAAAGTGGCTGAACCCTTACTCCCTTTTGCTACTAAGTCACACCCATCTACCTGTCTGTTGTGTTCAAAGTGTCCCCTGCTTAATGGTCATCTCTGTGTGTTTTTTGTTAAAGCAGCATGACTCCTTTCAAGCTGCTGAGAGACCAGACTCTCTGGCTCCTGCAAACCACATTCTCATAACTTATTAATAGGGTCCCCTACTGGGGTGGCCTATGGTGATAACAAACCCAGACATGACAGCTCACTGCCATTGATACTGATAGGTCGGAGCTGGCTTCAGGTTGACACTGTTGCATATGCAAGGTTGTTGGGTTACCTGTCTCCTTTGTTATCCTCTGCAGCCAGGCCCTGATTGTGCCTGTTTAAAGTACCCCCTTTGTTGGTATGATAATCTTTGCCACCAGCTGCAGGGCCTAACAAAAGAGCAGGGTGGTTCCATGGAGCCTTTGTCAGTTAATCAGGCAGGCCATGGCAGGGGGAAGTTTGCCCTCCTCCTTGGGATGACATTGTACTCTCCATTGCTGTCACATTCCAACTAAATATGACAGGACAGACTGCGCCTGTTGGTTGTGTCCACGCTAGAGTACACAAGTCTTTGCGTTTGTCGTGGTGAGAGCATAGGAAAATGTGGGTGGAGCAACCTCATACATTTTCCGGGTGTCAGTCTACCATCATCCATTTAGGAGAGTACACGCCCACCGTGCGGAAGGTCGAATTCCTCACAAAGCAGCTGTGTGGGCTGAAGATAGAAACATGTGCAGGCTTACCACGAAACCAACTTGCTGCCTTTATTGGCGGCCAGGGTTTCCTATAAATGCTCTTTTCAATAATGTCATAAAAACTTGCAAGGCCAAGGTAAGACGATTTATTAAGCAACTCCGGTTGGAACAATTACCTACATGTGAGTGGTTATCTCTTGAGTGGCTGCCCTAAGTTAGAGGGGTTGTTTAGGAAGGGTTACGGCAAACTTTCATGATGTCGCGAATATTCAAATGAGTCAATCCTGGGCACTTGCATATTCAGGCGAAAACCAGGTTTTGAATTTGACCACGTACTATATTTGGTAAGAATTGGCCACATGCATGTAATGTGTCGTGGTTGATGAGTTGTATGTGTTATGAGGGACAAGTTTAATGAATTTCAGGCTCTCACAGGAAACTGTTTTTTCTTAGATCGTTTAGATTATAATAATTGAGTTGAATTATTGTTTTACGTTAGTGTATATGCACTGTATGGCATTATTTTATGTATTGCGTTATGCGTAGTAATTATAAAGTTATGTGTAATATGTATTATGTAGTCAGTGTTAAAAGGTTATGTTTTAACCGAAAAACATTAAAGTACGAAAAATGAATATCTTTGCACACCAAAAAAAATACGTTTCTATAAATCGCCCGGTGCAGCCCGACCAGCTGATTAAAACCAGACCTGGGATTATTTCGCTCTTTTGTCATGCGAGCGCCCTCTAGCGTCCATTTTGGAGAATTGTAGCCTGTTTTTCCGTCACATGGTTGCATGAAACCCGAGCAAGGCCCATTTACACCCACTGAATTGCTAAGAACATCGTTGTGTGTAGGCGCATCGCTTTCACTGTTGGGCGCACCTCATTAGGGAGCCCATAGATGCTGCGAGTTCATCTCGGGTTTGAGGCGGATCTGTGGTCTACCGATTCAAGTGCTTTGACTGTGAAACCAGGAAACGAATTTTAATTGCGAATTATCGACACATCCTAATGCTGTGATCCGAGACTAATCGACGTATCACCCTTGAGCTTTTTAATCACTTATCCTCCAGAGTTGATGTTAGAAGCGAGCATTTCTCTTTACAAATGGAAATGCACATGTCCAGTGACTAGAAAGGAATACCTTTGATTCAACTTTTATCATTTTTGCAGGACCAATCCGCCACCAGAGCTACAAGGCTTGTATTCCGCCCCCCCTCAGCCTCCACTCCCAGTGACTGGATGGGCTTTGAATTCTTCTAAGTTCATCGCTGACATATGGCCATCTGAAAAGCCCTGATAGATGTATTCCTGCTGAAGACTCTTTAATGCTTTCATGGACTTTGCTTTGTTCGGTTTCTGCAGCACAGACTCCACTCTGTGAGGCTGCCATGGGTAGGTGTTGTGGCCTCCCAATGATCACACAGACACTTTCTAATATGACATTGCGTTTATTGCTGGTAAACTAATACCACGTGTACGCAGTTGCCTCACTGTGGTAGTTCTAGTCCATGGCTTATTTTGTGAGTGGTTGAGAGGGGTAGGCTGGCAGGAGATGGGCCTGACCTGCTGGTCAGAGAACTAGGGCTGCAGTGATGTCCCTCACTAGCCACCGCCGCGAATGCCTTGCGCGCCCCCACACTTTTCTTTTCACTCCGTCCTCTTGCGAGATGTCAGGTGAACTCTCACGAGATTATGCTCTACGTACCTCCTTTTGTTAGATGAGAAAAGCAGGTGGTGCATCTTCATGACAAAGTCAGTGAATCGTGTAGGTCCCCTTTTCTCCCTTTGCGGTCGACCTTCTCTGCTTTCTTTTCTTTCTTGCATGTTTCCTCCTCCCGGTTCGTTCCCACCTTCTGGGGTATCTGGCTGTACTCTTCCTGCTCCTCCGCCATCTCCTTGCTCGGAGTGTGCAGGCTTTTGTCGATCCTTCTTTCCTCTCCCTTCTCCTTGCTTTCGTGAACTGGGTCCTGAGCGGTGGGGCCTGGTGTTTCCTTGGGTCTTCTCTCAAACAGTGCTACTTGTTCCAGGTTCCATTCTCTCCCGTCCTGAGTGGGCATGTGATTAGTCCCCCTTTTGCACACCCGGATGGGTCTGCTGAATTTGGACCCTGTGACAGGTATCTGTGTGTCAGCTTTATCTTTACCCAGTCTCCTTCTTGAATTCCGCTGCCTTGATGCACCCTTCTTCTTCATTCCCCATACCAATTCTTCCATGTTAACTTCATCGTCTTCCCTTACTTGTGACACCACAGAGAGACCAATGTGGATGCTGCCATGCGTCCTCTTAGCACCTGAAATGGGGACACGTTGGTGATCCGATTGGGGGTCATTTGGTGGGCTGCCACTGCTTCCTTGACTGTGGAAAGGGGATACATCCCTGATGCTGTGGCTAGCTGCATCGCTCCCTTCATGAACCTATTGGCCCTCTCAACCAAGCCACTTGCTTGAGGGTGATACAGCACAGCTTTTACTTGGTGGATGTTGATTTCCCTTAGGAATGAGTCCATCTCGCGAGAAACTAGTTGGACACCATTGTCGGTGGCCAATTCTTTGGGTAGGCCTTCTCTCTGGAAGATGGTCTTCAACACTTTGATTACTGTGGATGATGTAATGTCTGGGACAAACTCCACTTCCACCCACTCTGATAAGTAGTCTATTAGCACAATGCTGTATTTGTGCTCAGGTCTCATTGGTTCCAGTGGGCCTACAAAGTCAAGTTCTAGCTTCTGCCAAACTCCTTCTGGGATTTCTGTTGGATGAAGAGGCGCTTGCCTCACTTTCAACCTCTTGTCGCTATTGAGACACTCGTGGCATCTTTTAGTCATCCTTCATATGTCGGAGTCCAATTCCTGGCCACCAGTATGACTCTCTCACTCTTCTCATCATGTTGCTTCCCGGTGCCCTGCCTGGGCCATGCACATGATAGTTCTTCTCAATGCAACAGGTGCAATGGCTTCGTTGACTCTCATCAGCATGCCTTGGTCCTCAAATATCTCCTCTGATACTTTACAGTACGGAGCAGGATTTCCAGGATCATTCTTTGATTCAGCCAGCCGTTTCAAACCCATTGTATGAGTTTTGCAGTGGTGGCGTTGTTGGCTGCTTTCTCTCTCCTGTGTTTCAAATTAATCTCCAGGTATTTTTTGCTTCAGAGATCTCCCAATGAAGCAACAATGCATTGACCTTCAGGAAGTTCTCGTTTAAGTTGTTCCACTCTGGCAGTCTGGAAATGCAGTCTGCCTGTGCATTTCGCCATGCTGGGATATGTGCCACTTTGTATGTATATTCTTGCAGTTTTGCTGCTATGCGGGCAAGGCAAGGGGTGGGCGTTTTCATCCCTCCAGGTCTGAGCATGTGGACCAATGACTTATGGTCCATCACCAGTTGGAATTTGGTGCCCCAGATGTATGTACGGAAATAATCAGCTGCTCATGCGCAAGCCAGCATTTCTTTTTCAATTGTCGAGTAGTTCCTCTCTGCTCATGACAGTGCCTTTGAGGCAAATGCCACTACCTGCTTCACCTCGCCCTTCCTTTGGGTCAATTGCCGCTCCTAGGCGTCCCATCCTAACCCCCGACCCGCTTCCTGAATCTCCCGTCCGCCTCCCATCCCCCCAGCACCCGCGATTGGTTCCAGTGCTTTATGCACATCAAAGACACCGAGAGCCATGCCCTCGCAGTGTGTCCCTCGAGCCATTTGCCATCTCCAGCTCTGAGGTAAGGCTTGCCTGCAAAGCAGCATCTCGTGCTGCCTTTGCACCGATTTTGGATTTGCCTTTTTTGTTAATAAAGGTGCAAAGTTGAATCCACAGGTGCGCTCGGCACTGTCGCATCCTAACCCCCCACCTTTTTCCTTAATTTCCTGCCCGCCTCCCATCCCCCCAGCACCCGTGATTGGTTACAGTGCTTTATGCACATCAAAGACACCGAGAGCCATGCTCTTGCAGCTCTCGCGCCGTTGTCCCTTCCCCTCCTCTGATTGGGCAACTTTCACATTTCACAGTCCCTCCCAGGGTAGCCTGCTGCCCGGCAGCCCCTTCGGCTAAGGGCCACAAGGCAAAGGGCGGCTCCTACAGAGGCGGCTCCAAATAGTGTCTGCAGGTGTCAGCAGGGGAAGCCAATGAAGCCAGCATTCAACAGACACCAACAAAAACTGTAAGTCTGGCATGGGTGGGGTGTAGAGCAATTACTCTACTCCAGAAAGCCCCTTCCACTCTACCTTACCTTTGCATAACGTAAACTGCCATAGATTTACACCATGCATACTTACAGAGATTTATGACCACCAACCTAAATCTATTCATGGCTGGACTGCAAATGTCTTGCACTACTTACTAACATACTTGCCAATGCTAACTAGTGCCACACCTAGAGAGAACGGTGAGCATTAGCCAGCCTCACATTTAGACAGGTGTAATAATTTTAGCATGTGCCACACTTAGATGGAATTCTTAACCTTAGCCTGCTTCACATCTAGATAGGATTATGAATGCTTGCATGTGCGCACTTATATGGTATTCTTAACCTTAGCCTGCTTCACATCTAGATAGGATTATGAATGCTTGCATGTGCGCACTTATATGGTATTCTTAACCTTAGCCTGCTTCACATCTAGATAGGATTATGAATGCTAGCATGTGCGCACTTATATGGTATTCTTAACCTTAGCCTGCTTCACATCTAGATAGGATTATGAATGCTTGCATGTGCGCACTTATATGGTATTCTTAACCTTAGCCTGCTTCACATCTAGATAGGATTATGAATGCTTGCATGTGCGCACTTATATGGTATTCTTAACCTTAGCCTGCTTCACATCTAGATAGGATTATGAATGCTTGCATGTGCGCACTTATATGGTATTCTTAACCTTAGCCTGCTTCACATCTAGATAGGATTATGAATGCTTGCATGTGCGCACTTATATGGTATTCTTAACCTTAGCCTGCTTCACATCTAGATAGGATTATGAATGCTAGCATGTGCGCACTTATATGGTATTCTTAACCTTAGCCTGCTTCACATCTAGATAGGATTATGAATGCTTGCATGTGCGCACTTATATGGTATTCTTAACCTTAGCCTGCTTCACATCTAGATAGGATTATGAATGCTAGCATGTGCGCACTTATATGGTATTCTTAACTTTAGCCTGCTTCACATCTAGATAGGATTATGAATGCTTGCATGTGCGCACTTATATGGTATTCTTAACCTTAGCCTGCTTCACATCTAGATAGGATTATGAATGCTAGCATGTGCGCACTTATATGGTATTCTTAACTTTAGCCTGCTTCACATCTAGAAAGGATTATGCCACACTTAAATGTAACTGTGAATGTTACAAGTGCCACACTAGGATGTAATAGTGATCACTGGCCTGCCTCGCAGCTAGATGGAACATTGAGGATTAGCAGGAGCCACACTCAGATGAAATAGAGGATGTTAGCAGGCATCACACCTAGACATAATTGCAAGGACAGCAATGCCAATTAACCAATCCACTAACAATTTCACCCCTCTACATACACCTCTGAAACTCTAACCAAACACAACACAAGCCTAAAACACAGCAATCCGCACAAATTTCACTACACTCCAATAACAAAACAAACCACGCATAGACTCGCACAACAACATACAATGACTACCGACCGTAAAACCCCCCAAGCCCAGCCAACGGAACCACCGGGCTGAGGCTGCCAACAGCACATCACTGCTCTCTTGCACTTTTCAAGCTTATTCCCACAAACTCACCCCCTTCCCCTTTTTCAGAGCCACCACAGCGCCAGGGGATCACCCGGTGGTGATAGTGCACGGTACAAATGTCCTTTAACATTAACATTAATATTTGTATAATGGTCTTCCATTGTGGGTTGAAAAGCTGTAGGCAGGGGGCATGTGTGATGCATTCCTTCACTTTTTTAAACAAGTCCTGCTGCTCTGCTCCCCACTTGTACTCAGACCCCTTTTTCAGTAATTCACGCATGGGAGCTGTGGTTTCCGGAAAGTTCTTTACAAACCTAGCGTAGTATTCGGCCATTCCCAGAAAGGATCTCAGTTTATCCCTGTTGGACGGATCAGGTGCTTTGACAATAGCCTGGAGCAGGTCCTTCTTCAGGCTGATGCTGCCCTTAAGATGTACTTGTTGAATCATAGATGGACTCCCGCTTCTTGTAGACGTGTCAACACTTCACAAAGCACCCTATTGTGCATTTGGACGTCAGACGCATATACCATATGTCGCCCTGGAATTCGCCCTGGAATTACAGTATATTGCCAATTGTCCTCGCTAGCGAGTCTATCACGTGTTGGAAAGCTGAGGTGGCCGACGACAGACCAAACAGAATGCGGGTGAAATGGTATGTGCTGAATGGGGTTATAAATGCAGTCAGGGACCTCGACTCTTTCTGTAGGCCAATTTGGTGGTATGCGTTCCTCATGTCAAATTTTGAGAAAGCATTGGCCTCTTTCATTAGGAGGAGTAATTCATTAATACTAGGGGGGGAGTGGGTAGCTATCCGTTACCACCTTGAGGTTCAGGCTGCAGAGACCTATGCATATGCGCAGGTCGTTCGAGTGTTGTTTCTTGATCAGGACCACTGGGCTGAACAACTCAGATGACTCTACAATTTCTATCATCCCGTCTTTGAGCATCCTGGATAGCTGTTCCTGTAGTGCTTCTCTTGCCATGTTTGACTGGGACGGCTCCATTCTTTTTCTTTATTTTATGTACATATTTCCTTATTTTTCCTGGTTCATCAGAGAACAGCTCGCGAAAATCTTTTCTGGATACTGGTGGATCCTCTAAGGTGAGTGATAGCACTTGTCCTTCCACGCTGGTATCTAGTCGCATCTGCAATTTTGCTTGATTGCCCCAACCCAGCACGGCTGGTCCTCTTTCCAAAAGGTATACTTTGCTCTGTGTTACCCTTCCTTTAAATTCAACGGTGTTTCGTATGTAGCCCAGCAAGTTTACTGTGGCTCCGCCAAAGACAGTTTGTCTGTGCTTAATCCTGCATACTTCCACTCGTTCTTTCCCTACCATGTATCCGTACACAGCGAAGGGTAGTCTGGTTAGATGAGATCCCCAGCCGGCCATAACCCTTGTTTCATTACCGTTGAATTTGATGGCGCAGTGCGGCTGTTCCCTGTGAGCAGTGATGCTGTTGACCATGTTTAAGGTGGGACATCCCTCGTCTTCCAATGACTCTTCTGTCCTAGCTGTGTCGCTGAGTATTTCTGCAGCCATTTTCCTACCTCTCCACGTGCAGGCGGCAGTCACGTGTCTGAATCTGTAGCACTTTGAACACTCTTTGTTCCTGGCTGGACACTCCTTGTCATTGGCAAGGTGACTGGTGCTGGCACACCTGTAGTATTTGGCCAGTTCTCTTCTCCATGATCTGCTGTCCTTGGTGTCCGGCTGCCATCTCTCCCTTCTCCCTTTGAATTGTAGTGCTTGTACTTTTGGCTCGGGGCAGCTCCTCCTGAATTCTTTCCGTCTCCTGGGGGTCTCATCCACCGCTCTGGCTATTTGTATCGCCTTATCCAGCTGCAGCATTTTTTCCAGGATGAACTTATCCTGTATCTTGCGGCTGTTGGTGTGCAGGGTAAATATGTTGCAAATTCTTTACACTGACGTAACTCCAAAGGCACACAATGCAGCCAGTTCTCTCAGTTTTGTAACATAATCATCCACTGGCTCAGCCGGCTCTTGTTTCTTACTGTAGAAATTCTGTGCAGTGCAACATTCTGACTACACGAAAACCTCTTCACGATCCGCCTCACCGTCTCTTTACAGACGTTGTCGTGATCACCTTCTGGCGTCATGGGTTCCAATCCTGTGAAGATTCTCTGGCCTTCCACCCCTAGTTCATTCAGCAGCATGGCCCTCCTCCTTGCTGCTGTGAAGTTTGAGCCACCCAATGCTTCCACGTATGTCACAAACATGGGTTCCCACTGCGGCCATGGTATGGTTGGCCTACCTGGGGACTGGAGAAATGCTGGTGATGGTATGGCACCTTGCATGATGTCTGCTGTGGGTGGTCACTTCTGTCCTCATTGCCATTATGCTGTGGCCTCCCAATGATCACATTGACACTTTCTAGTGTGACACTGCCTTTATTGCCAACAAAGTAATACTGCTTGCACACAGTTGCTTCATTATTATAATTCTAGTCCATGGCTTATTTGGTGGGTGGTTAAGAGGGGTTATATTAGGGGTGGCAGGCTGGCAGGAGATGGGCCTGACCTGCTGGTCAGAGCACTGCGGCTGCGGTGCTGTCCCTCACTAGCCTACACCACAAATACCTTTCCCACGCACACACTTTTTTTTTCATTCCATCCTCTTGAGAGAGGTTGGGTGAACTCTCATGAGTTTACGCTCTATAGTATGTCATTTATATGCTGAAGCTCATCCTCCAGCGTCAAGAGAGTGACATTCAGGGGATGTGTACTTCTCGTTTCTGGGTCTGCTCCCTTCGAGGTCCCAAAAACAGCCCTTATCCCACCATTGCAAATTCTTCCTCCCAGTCAAAGCTGTACTTTGGGGGAAAAAATGTCATTAGTCTGATTTGTTCTTGAGAGACAGTGAGCGAGAAAGTGAGTGAAAGAGCATGATAGAGGGAGTGAGGGTGAGAGTGAGACTGTGAGAGACAGTGGTATAAAACGTTCAGTGCCGCTCTTGTGCTTCTCTTCTGATCGCCATCATCCCCCCCCCCATGCTGCTGCCAATTTGTGGGTGTCCTCCTTGAACTGCTGGACACTCCTCGTGTGTCATGTCTCAATACTGTTCTGATGGTGCTTCTTGGTGTGAAACAGGTGTGACAGTCAACATGTTCCCACGCACCATCTCTCTGTACCGCACAGAACCAACGTAATATTACTGATATGAGCTGGGGGTCTTGTGATCCTGCACACGAGTTGAGAAAGGGCCTGTCAAGCTAGCCTGCATGGAGTGGCGGCCACTATCCTCCCCAGATGTAGGCAACTTGCCTAAGTACATTGGACACGTGTGTGTCTGCCATGCCAGTGGGGGTTACTGTGTGGGCCAAGCAATGCTATTGTTTCAGTTGGTGCTGTGTTAGCACCACAGATAAAAAGGCATGCCTTCAACCAAGGACAAATTCTACACACATTTGAAGATGTTTTGGGACCCTTTCCTTCACTACACCTCACAGCTGAAATATTCACCATTGCATCGCATTCCATCGCACAAGCTCCACATTAGACGAACCACAAGGTCTGGTGTACCAAATACAGACTCCAACTCTGTCCTAATTCTACTAATACTCCCACCACTGTCAAATACATGCGTTTTCAAGATAATCCAGGTGGTAAGAGAACGTTTGAGAGTGGGGGGTACCGTGGGTGGTTACAGGTCATTTGGTCGAAAAAAAAAGGTTGACAGGACAAATGGTCGACGCAATTTGGTCGAAAGACAAATGGTCGAATGTTTTTTTTTGTATTTTCACTTTTTTCTTTTGGGGAAACCCCCTTTTTTTGCTTAAAAACCCTTTTTTTTCCTAAACGAAAACCTGAAAAATATATATAAAAATAAAAAATAAAAATTCAACCATTTGTCTTTCGACCAAATTGCGTCGACCATTTGTCTGTCGACCAATTGTCTGTCGACCAAATGACCGGACAGCACCCTGGGTTACACCCTCAGCCAATTTTTAAAAGTAAGGGGGATTGGGAAATAATTACACTTGCTGTCACAGTGCCCAGAAGAGGGAGGAATATGCCATGAAGCACAAAATACGAACGCACATGTCAATCAACAAAATAACACAAAGAGAAAACAGGGAACATATTTTTGTATTCTAAATTTAGTTTAAAAAATGAAGTGAAATCATGAAACAAAGCTTGGGTAATCTTTGCAAAGTGTATGAGGTGGCACATTTTTATTCTAAAGGAATACGTATATTGACATAAAACCTCTTATGGAGGACGGAGTTTGCTTTCTGGTGATATGTTCAGCGGGGTAATCTGCAGGCAGCAGAACTATGCCTTACCTAGCTGAGCTACCTTTCAGCTGTTGCCTGTTCTCCTGAGTGGAATGAAATACAAAGGCCCCAGAGTATATGTGATGTAACGCAACTCTCCTGTTTTGCTAGTTGGGGAATGTTATGTACTAGGGGCACTGGATCGGAAAGGCTCAGATTATGCAATATCCCTTACGAATGCTCCCATTGTCAGGCAGCATTTATTACATTGCAATACAAAATATTGAAAACAGAGTGCACCCAATACACAAAGGGCCTGAATCTCAATGATTTGCATTGGAGTAAATGAGAGATTCCGTAGACATTGTCGATTTGCACCTGCTACCTTACGCCTGGTCACCAAAGGCTAAAACTGGATCTAATCTGGAGATGGCTGGAGCATCTGTGAGGTGGTCCTATGCAAACGTGACTCACAAAGATTTGCTCAAGGACATCTAAGGCCTGCTACAGCTAACTCCAGCAACAACACACATGTAATACAACAAAACACAATAAATACAGACAACCGGCAAGAACAACACATACACAACCAGCACGTGCAATACGGACAGAATGTGTATGCATGGAAGGGTGGGGTACAATTGACCACAATAGGCACAGGAAACATGCACAAACAATACATACAGTCAACATGCACAGGGATGCACAAACTGTGTGAAATGCAAATGTGCTGAATAACGGGGTATACGCAGACACACACATGCCACTAATACAATGCACACAGCACATTAACATACCTGCCATACACATTCACACCTCACACAAACACCACACAACTGCCTTTACACAATTCCCACTAATACAACACACAAGCATGCACACACCCTACACAAACTCACCTAACATCCCGTCCGCAGGCACATACGGTATACACCACAACACACATACACACACCAGACACCCACATATCCCTCTATGTGGCCCACTTGCCATATGTTCTGAATGCATGTAAGCAAATGACAGCTGATATACACATACCATAAGAATCCAGAGTCACCCAGCTGTACGCACATGTATTACATTTCAAATACAAGGAGTCACATATCATGCAGGCAGAACATGCATGTGTGCATACATGCGTAGGTAAAACACAGATAAACACAGACTACTTGCTCGGACTAGCCAATGTGCCGGATTCATGGGCTTTTGCTGCACGGTTCAAAGCGACTTTGCACTGCTGAAAAGTGACTCTGCACTGCGGACACAAACCCTGATTCTTGGAACTGGGCAAAGTGTATTTTTGCAGTGCAAAGTCATTTTCAACTGCAAAAATTACTTTTCACTGACTGCACTGCAAAAATACACTTTGCACGGTTCATGAATCAGGGTTTGTGTCGGCAGTGCAAGGTCACTTTTCAGCAGTGCAAAGTCATTTTGAACCGTGCAAAAAATTCCATGAATCGGACCCAATGTGCATATAAAATGCATGTGCCTAGACAATATGCAATGTACACAGAAGATACGCTGCAGAATACACGTAAGCACTGATCACACTGTCCCCAGATGCATGTATACACATGGTAGACGTTTAAACACTATACATGTAACGTGCATAGAGACAACATGCAATACACATATTACAATGGAAATTAACCTAACCATTTAGCACGTGCTGGGAATATGACATGCATACATGGCAAGCAGATGCAGACAAAATACATGCATGCACAATACATACATAGACAATACACACTGATATACACAATACACACAGATCAGAATACAGTTCAGATCTATGGACAACACACAATGCACATATACTTCGCGTTTAGAAAGAGTATACACAGCATATGCATACAGACAGTAAGTACAATATTACTCTATGGAACACACACATGCACACGCCACACAGAGAAAAACACACACACATAATAACACAAGAAAATCTGTGGACAATTCGTTTTTTCTTAAAAATAGGTGCGGTTACTACCTATAAAAGATGAGGTTAAAGTGTAAGCATTCCGTCAATAGCTAAGACAATGCGTGAGAAAAAATGGCTGGACATGTTGCTACGGTGCAGACACTGGGGCCAAGTGAAATGCGTCCGCACTTGAGACTTAAACGCCCCTAATAGAAAGCCCAGTGGCTTCAACCTTGAGTCACAGTAGACACTGCAAGACTTGTTTTCAACATTAGCAGCCGACCTACATGCTGTGCTTACATTGGCTCTGGGGGAATAGTTCAGTAGCGTGAGTTCAGGTGCGATCCTTACACTGATGCGGATTGCCCTGCGACAGAGCGTTGGGACCGTGCCATGCGAATTGCTAAAGTGTATTGACTACACCCTTTTCAAGGCAACCACCTTCCCTCTGTGTAATGTGTTTTCTCACTCTGATTAGAAATATAGAAACGCATCGCCTCTGTGTTTCACGGCTGGCCGCGTAAATGCCAGGAAGCACTTATTGTCCTCTAGGTGGCGCAACAAGCTAAAGCATCACACGAGCTGGGCCAAGCACCAGCAAAAAATACTGCCTGGAGTAACTCATTGCTGACGAAGAAAAGGCCGGAGGGGAGAGTGGCGATGAAGGGCGAACTCAAGAATGAGAGCAATGCAGATACCCTGCCCAAAAACACCCCTTCCGTGTTAGTTTATATGCGTTTATTTGTTTCTATCACTGTTTTACCTTCTCTCAGTTTTCTCCCTCCCTGTCTCTCTTCACGTCTCTCTGTGTCTCGTGTGTCTCTCTCTCACACTCTTTCTGTCTCTCTCTTTTTACATCTTCCACGCCTCTCTCTCTCTCTTTCACTCCCTGTCTCTCTCTCTTTTACACTTTCTTAGACCCCTTCCTCTTTACACCACCATGTCTCTCGCTCTCTGCTTCTCTCTCTCTCTTACACACTTTCTTTGTCCCCTCTCTCTTTAAATCCCTCCACGTCTGTCCTCTCTCTTTATTACTCTCTGTCTCTCTCTCTCTTTTACACTTTCTTAGACCCCTTTCTCTTTACACAGCCCACTCTCTTGCTCTCTGTCTCTGTCTCTCTCTCTCTCTTTTACACTTTCTTAGACCCCTTTCTCTTTACACAGCCCACTCTCTTCCCCTCTGTCTCCCTCTTTCGCATCACTTTCCTACCCTTAACCACAGTGCCTTGCTTCCCCACTCACCTCTTCACAATTTCTTCCGCATCACCTTCTAATCCTTGACATTTCTCTTTGTTTTCACTTCTCCCACCTGTTCTTTTTGGGTGTGCATTGTTCAGACACCACTTGTCTCATCTCTAATCATACTTTTCACCACTTCTCTCTTAGGGCCACCATTTCCCACCCTCATGTCGCTCCTCTGTTCCCGCTTTCTTGAATCTATGTTGCCCTTTTAACCCCAGCAAAAAAAAAATGCTTAGTTGCAAGTTTTTTTAAAATTAATTATAACTATGGCTCTAGGCAACCCTCCAGACCATCATTTTTCATCCTACCGAGCCATTCCAGAAGGTGAAAAACTTGATGCAATTCAGGTTTGGTCCCACCCAAAAGGGGGCAGTCCAGTCCCACTGCCGGGTCACATCCCTTCTGCAGGAGACCGCAAGCATCCCCAGATATGTTTCAGCCTTGTTGGGCGACATCAGTGAGGAGTAGCTTGGGTCTCTAGGCCCTTTGAACCCCCACATCCCCATACCGTTGAGCTTTCGGGGGAGTACACCCCTCAGCTCGCCCACTCACTTCTTTCAGAGAAGCTCCGCCTTATCGATTGTATATGGTGGGCGGATGGTCACGCTGGAGTAATCCTGTCTGTGGTGCCCCGAACCCAGTGTCAGTCTTGGGGCAACGTTCTTTATTATCGTTGAGCTTGGATTGACTTCTTTCTGGTCTGGAACCCAGGAGATTTGAAACCACGCGGCTCGCGCAGGGTAAACGCAGCCTCTTTTCCCTGATTTCCTGGTTTGCAGTTTCCAATCACATTGGATGAGTTCCCTGCACAGGCAGGTCCATTTCTAAACCAGCGCTGCAAGGTCTCCAGCTTTACCCGTGGATAGTCTGTTATCCAGTTCCTGTGCTCAGCCAGGCTCGCTTTAAACTCGTTGAATCAGTGATCGAAGTGAGCGGGAACGGTCAGGAGCGGTGTTCCGCTACTTTTATTTGTATGTGTTTGCCATTCCTTGACTTTTTACAGCCATATTCCCCATTCTATATAGAGGATGTGTCCTTTCATGTCCCCGTGCAAGTGTAAAGTTGTAATAGGAGCCTTAGTTACTAGTCACACTACTGCAATGCCCCGGCTGCAACACCGTGTCACATGCTGCACTATGCTTCCCCCTCCCCCCTGCCGAGAGCACAGTCTACTACTTTTCTCTGTACACTTTGACCACTGCGCCCATCCTGTCGGCTGGGGGTTGGACCTAGTAGTCCTGCTTAAAATAATTTGTAAAAACTCAGAATCCCCCGAATTTCGGATGGTTCTATGCTTGGAAAATCCGCAAACATTCGAGTCGACTCTTTAGAAAAGTTCTGATCAAGGGGGGGGGCCCTGTGGTAAAGTGAGGGTGGCACCCCTAGCAAGGGCTTCAAAACTGGTGCTGCCCAGACCTGCTGCAAGGGATGGGGGGAGCGGGGTTACGCAATCTTGAAAAAATAGAGTCGGTGGTCTTCTTTCTAGAAAAATGGAAAATGATGTATAGGCCAATGCTGGCCTGTGCTGGATGCAGCAAGCAAACGTTTCTTGTGTCGAAGGGCCTGGAGATGTAAGGCACGTGCTCTGTGGGAATGGAAAGACATATTTGGACGGGTGGGTCTTTCACTAAAGCAGTTTTTCGCAGGAGGGTTTCCCGTACTGGTAATAGAACCAGCATATGTTTTCTAGCACGGCTCTGGCACGGCTGTGGTTCGCGCAAGAAATCAAACATGTGCTGTTTCTTGCACAAGGCCAGCTTGTTAAGTTATGTTGACTTTTACCATGCACCGCTACCACCCAGGGGCAGTCTCCAGGCGCTCACTTATGTTATGCTGACTTTTACCATGCACCGCTAGCACCCAGGGGCAGTCTCCAGGCGCTCACTTATGTTATGCTGACTTTTACCATGCACCGCTAGCACACAGGGGCAGTCTCCAGGCGCTCACTTATGTTATGCTGACTTTTACCACACACCGCTACCACCCAGGGGCAGTCTCCAGGTGCTCACTTATGTTATGCTGACTTTTACCACACACCGCTACCACCCAGGGGCAGTCTCCAGGTGCTCACTTAGGTTATGCTGACTTTTACCATGCACCGCTACCACCAAGGGGCAGTCTCCAGGCGCTCACTTATGTTATGCTGACTTTTACCATGCACCGCAAGCACCCAGGGGCAGTCTCCAGGCGCTCACTTATTTTATGCTGACTTTTACCATACACCGCTACCACCCAGGGGCAGTCTCCAGGCGCTCACTTATTTTATGCTGACTTTTACCATACACCGCTACCACCCAGGGGCAGTCTCCAGGCGCTCACTTATTTTATGCTGACTTTTACTGCGCACCGTTACCACCCGTGGGCAGTCTCCAGGCGCTCACTTATGTTATGCTGACTTTTACCATACACCGCTACCACCCAGGGGCAGTCTCCAGGCGCTCACTTATTTTATGCTGACTTTTACCATACACCGCTACCACCCAGGGGCAGTCTCCAGGCGCTCACTTATTTTATGCTGACTTTTACCACACACCGCTACCACCCAGGGGCAGTCTCCAGGCGCTCACGTATGTTACGTTATGTTGATTTATAACGTGCACCGCTACCACCAAGGGGCAGTCTCCAGGCGCTCACTTATGTTATGCTGACTTTTACCATGCACTGCTAGCACCCAGGGGCAGTCTCCAGGCGCTAACTTATTTTATGCTGACGTTTACCACACACCGCTACCCCCAGGGGCAGTCTCCAGGCGCTCACTTATGTTACATTATGTTGATTTATAACGCGCTCCGCTACCACCAAGGGGCAGTCTCCAGGCGCTCACTTATGCTCACTTATGTTATGCTGGCTTTTACCATGCACCGCTAGCACCCAGGGGCAGTCTCCAGGCGCTCACTTATGTTACGTTATGTTGATTCATAACGCGCACCGCTAGCACCCAGGGGCAGTCTCCAGGCGCTCACTTATGTTACGTTATGTTGATTCATATCGCGCACCGCTACCACCCAGGGGCAGTCTCCAGGCGCTCACTTATGTTATGCTGACTTTTACCATGCACCGCAAGCACCCAGGGGCAGTCTCCAGGCGCTCACTTATTTTATGCTGACTTTTACCATACACCGCTACCACCCAGGGGCAGTCTCCAGGCGCTCACTTATTTTATGCTGACTTTTACTGCGCACCGTTACCACCCGTGGGCAGTCTCCAGGCGCTCACTTATGTTATGCTGAATTTTACCATACACCGCTACCACCCAGGGGCAGTCTCCAGGCGCTCACTTATTTTATGCTGACTTTTACCATACACCGCTACCACCCAGGGGCAGTCTCCAGGCGCTCACTTATTTTATGCTGACTTTTACCACACACCGCTACCACCCAGGGGCAGTCTCCAGGCGCTCACGTATGTTACGTTATGTTGATTTATAACGTGCACCGCTACCACCAAGGGGCAGTCTCCAGGCGCTCACTTATGTTATGCTGACTTTTACCATGCACTGCTAGCACCCAGGGGCAGTCTCCAGGCGCTAACTTATTTTATGCTGACGTTTACCACACACCGCTACCCCCAGGGGCAGTCTCCAGGCGCTCACTTATGTTACATTATGTTGATTTATAACGCGCTCCGCTACCACCAAGGGGCAGTCTCCAGGCGCTCACTTATGCTCACTTATGTTATGCTGACTTTTACCATGCACCGCTAGCACCCAGGGGCAGTCTCCATGCACTCACTTATGTTATGCTGACTTTTACCACACACCGCTACCACCCAGGGGCAGTCTCCAGGCGCTCACTTGTGTTATGCTGACTTTTACCATGCACTGCTAGCACCCAGGGGCAGTCTCCAGGCGCTCATTTATTTTATGCTGACTTTTACCACACACCGCTACCACCCAGGGGCAGTCTCCAGGCGCTCACGTATGTTACGTTATGTTGATTTATAACGTGCACCGCTACCACCAAGGGGCAGTCTCCAGGCGCTCACTTATGTTATGCTGACTTTTACCATGCACCGCTAGCACCCAGGGGCAGTCTCCAGGCGCTAACTTATTTTATGCTGACGTTTACAACACACCGCTACCCCCAGGGGCAGTCTCCAGGCGCTCACTTATGTTACGTTATGTTAATTTATAACGCGCACCGCTACCACCAAGGGGCAGTCTCCAGGCGCTCACTTATGTTATGCTGACTTTTACCATGCACCGCTAGCACCCAGGGGCAGTCTCCAGGCGCTCACTTATGTTATGCTGACTTTTACCATGCACCGCTAGCACCCAGGGGCAGTCTCCATGCACTCACTTATGTTATGGTGACTTTTACTGCGCACCGCTACCACCCAGGGGCAGTCTCCAGGTGCTCACTTATGTTATGCTGACTTTTACTGCGCACCGCTACCACCCAGGGGCAGTCTCCAGGCGCTCACGTATGTTACGTTATGTTGATTTATAACGTGCACCGCTACCACCCAGGGGCAGTCTCCAGACGCTCACTTATGTTATGCTGACTTTTACTGCGCGCCGCTACCACCCGCAGGCAGTCTCCAGACGTTCACTTATGTTACGTTATGTTGATTTATAACGCGCACCGCTACCACCCAGGGGCAGTCTCCAGGCGCTCACTTATGTTATGCTGACTTTTACCATGCACCGCAAGCACCCAGGGGCAGTCTCCAGGCGCTCACTTATTTTATGCTGACTTTTACCATACACCGCTACCACCCAGGGGCAGTCTCCAGGCGCTCACTTATTTTATGCTGACTTTTACCATACACCGCTACCACCCAGGGGCAGTCTCCAGGCGCTCACTTATTTTATGCTGACTTTTACCACACACCGCTACCACCCAGGGGCAGTCTCCAGGCGCTCACGTATGTTACGTTATGTTGATTTATAACGTGCACCGCTACCACCAAGGGGCAGTCTCCAGGCGCTCACTTATGTTATGCTGACTTTTACCATGCACTGCTAGCACCCAGGGGCAGTCTCCAGGCGCTAACTTATTTTATGCTGACGTTTACCACACACCGCTACCCCCAGGGGCAGTCTCCAGGCGCTCACTTATGTTACATTATGTTGATTTATAACGCGCTCCGCTACCACCAAGGGGCAGTCTCAAGGCGCTCACTTATGTTATGCTGACTTTTACCATGCACCGCTAGCACCCAGGGGCAGTCTCCATGCACTCACTTATGTTATGCTGACTTTTACCACACACCGCTACCACCCAGGGGCAGTCTCCAGGCGCTCACTTATGTTATGCTGACTTTTACCATGCACCGCTAGCACCCAGGGGCAGTCTCCAGGCACTCATTTATTTTATGCTGACTTTTACCACACACCGCTACCAACCAGGGGCAGTCTCCAGGCGCTCACTTATGTTATGCTGACTTTTACCATGCACCGCTAGCACCCAGGGGCAGTCTCCAGGCGCTAACTTATTTTATGCTGACGTTTACAACACACCGCTACCCCCAGGGGCAGTCTCCAGGCGCTCACTTATGTTACGTTATGTTAATTTATAACGCGCACCGCTACCACCAAGGGGCAGTCTCCAGGCGCTCACTTATGTTATGCTGACTTTTACCATGCACCGCTAGCAGCCAGGGGCAGTCTCCATGCACTCACTTATGTTATGCTGACTTTTACCACACACCGCTACCACCCAGGGGCAGTCTCCAGGTGCTCACTTATGTTATGCTGACTTTTACCATGCACCGCTAGCACCCAGGGGCAGTCTCCAGGCGCTCACTTATGTTACGTTATGTTGATTCATAACGCGCACCGCTAGCACCCAGGGGCAGTCTCCAGGCGCTCACTTATGTTACGTTATGTTGATTCATATCGCGCACCGCTACCACCCAGGGGCAGTCTCCAGGCGCTCACTTATGTTATGCTGACTTTTACCATGCACCGCAAGCACCCAGGGGCAGTCTCCAGGCGCTCACTTATTTTATGCTGACTTTTACCATACACCGCTACCACCCAGGGGCAGTCTCCAGGCGCTCACTTATTTTATGCTGACTTTTACTGCGCACCGTTACCACCCGTGGGCAGTCTCCAGGCGCTCACTTATGTTATGCTGACTTTTACCATACACCGCTACCACCCAGGGGCAGTCTCCAGGCGCTCACTTATTTTATGCTGACTTTTACCATACACCGCTACCACCCAGGGGCAGTCTCCAGGCGCTCACTTATTTTATGCTGACTTTTACCACACACCGCTACCACCCAGGGGAAGTCTCCAGGCACTCAAGTATGTTACGTTATGTTGATTTATAACGTGCACCGCTACCACCAAGGGGCAGTCTCCAGGCGCTCACTTATGTTATGCTGACTTTTACCATGCACTGCTAGCACCCAGGGGTAGTCTCCAGGCGCTAACTTATTTTATGCTGACGTTTACCACACACCGCTACCCCCAGGGGCAGTCTCCAGGCGCTCACTTATGTTACATTATGTTGATTTATAACGCGCTCCGCTACCACCAAGGGGCAGTCTCCAGGCGCTCACTTATGCTCACTTATGTTATGCTGACTTTTACCATGCACCGCTAGCACCCAGGGGCAGTCTCCATGCACTCACTTATGTTATGCTGACTTTTACCACACACCGCTACCACCCATGGGCAGTCTCCAGGCGCTCACTTGTGTTATGCTGACTTTTACCATGCACTGCTAGCACCCAGGGGCAGTCTCCAGGCGCTCATTTATTTTATGCTGACTTTTACCGCACACCGCTACCACCCAGGGGCAGTCTCCAGGCGCTCACGTATGTTACGTTATGTTGATTTATAACGTGCACCGCTACCACCAAGGGGCAGTCTCCAGGCGCTCACTTATGTTATGCTGACTTTTACCATGCACCGCTAGCACCCAGGGGCAGTCTCCAGGCGCTAACTTATTTTATGCTGACGTTTACAACACACCGCTACCCCCAGGGGCAGTCTCCAGGCGCTCACTTATGTTACGTTATGTTAATTTATAACGCGCACCGCTACCACCAAGGGGCAGTCTCCAGGCGCTCACTTATGTTATGCTGACTATTACCATGCACCGCTAGCACCCAGGGGCAGTCTCCAAGCACTTACTTAGGTTATGCTGACTTTTACCACACACCGCTACCACCCAGGGGCAGTCTCCAGGCGCTCACTTATGTTATGCTGACTTTTACCATGCACCGCTAGCACCCAGGGGCAGTCTCCATGCACTCACTTATGTTATGGTGACTTTTACTGCGCACCGCTACCACCCAGGGGCAGTCTCCAGGCGCTCACTTATGTTATGCTGACTTTTACTGCGCACCGCTACCACCCAGGGGCAGTCTCCAGGCGCTCACGTATGTTACGTTATGTTGATTTATAACGTGCACCGCTACCACCCAGGGGCAGTCTCCAGACGCTCACTTATGTTATGCTGACTTTTACTGCGCGCCGCTACCACCCGCAGGCAGTCTCCAGACGTTCACTTATGTTACGTTATGTTGATTTATAACGCGCACCGCTACCACCCAGGGGCAGTCTCCAGGCGCTCACTTATGTTATGCTGACTTTTACCATGCACCGCAAGCACCCAGGGGCAGTCTCCAGGCGCTCACTTATTTTATGCTGACTTTTACCATACACCGCTACCACCCAGGGGCAGTCTCCAGGCGCTCACTTATTTTATGCTGACTTTTACCATACACCGCTACCACCCAGGGGCAGTCTCCAGGCGCTCACTTATTTTATGCTGACTTTTACCACACACCGCTACCACCCAGGGGCAGTCTCCAGGCGCTCACGTATGTTACGTTATGTTGATTTATAACGTGCACCGCTACCACCAAGGGGCAGTCTCCAGGCGCTCACTTATGTTATGCTGACTTTTACCATGCACTGCTAGCACCCAGGGGCAGTCTCCAGGCGCTAACTTATTTTATGCTGACGTTTACCACACACCGCTACCCCCAGGGGCAGTCTCCAGGCGCTCACTTATGTTACATTATGTTGATTTATAACGCGCTCCGCTACCACCAAGGGGCAATCTCCAGGCGCTCACTTATGTTATGCTGACTTTTACCATGCACCGCTAGCACCCAGGGGCAGTCTCCATGCACTCACTTATGTTATGCTGACTTTTACCACACACCGCTACCACCCAGGGGCAGTCTCCAGGCGCTCACTTATGTTATGCTGACTTTTACCATGCACCGCTAGCACCCAGGGGCAGTCTCCAGGCACTCATTTATTTTATGCTGACTTTTACCACACACCGCTACCACCCAGGGGCAGTCTCCAGGCGCTCACTTATGTTATGCTGACTTTTACCATGCACCGCTAGCACCCAGGGGCAGTCTCCAGGCACTAACTTATTTTATGCTGACGTTTACAACACACCGCTACCCCCAGGGGCAGTCTCCAGGCGCTCACTTATGTTACGTTATGTTAATTTATAACGCGCACCGCTACCACCAAGGGGCAGTCTCCAGGCGCTCACTTATGTTATGCTGACTTTTACCATGCACCGCTAGCAGCCAGGGGCAGTCTCCATGCACTCACTTATGTTATGCTGACTTTTACCACACACCGCTACCACCCAGGGGCAGTCTCCAGGTGCTCACTTATGTTATGCTGACTTTTACCATGCACCGCTAGCACCCAGGGGCAGTCTCCATGCACTCACTTATGTTATGGTGACTTTTACTGCGCACCGCTACCACCCAGGGGCAGTCTCTAGGCGCTCACTTATGTTATGCTGACTTTTACTGCGCACTGCTACCACCCAGGGGCAGTCTCCAGGCGCTCACTTATGTTATGCTGACTTTTACTGCGCACTGCTACCACCCAGGGGCAGTCTCCAGGCGCTCACGTATGTTACGTTATGTTGATTTATAACGTGCACCGCTACCACCCAGGGGCAGTCTCCAGACGCTCACTTATGTTATGCTGACTTTTACTGCGCGCCGCTACCACCCGCAGGCAGTCTCCAGACGCTCACTTATGTTATGCTGACTTTTACTGCGCACCGCTACCACCCAGGGGCAGTCTCCAGACGCTCACTTATGTTATGCTGACTTTTACTGCGCACCGCTACCACCCAGGGGCAGTCTCCAGGCGCTCACATATGTTATGCTGACTTTTACCACACACCGCTACCACCCAGGGCAGTCTCCAGGCGCTCACTTATGTTATGCTGACTTTTACCACACACCGCTACCACCCAGGGCAGTCTCCAGATGCTCACTTATGTTATGCTGACTTTTACTGCCCACCACTACCACCCAGGGCAGTCTCCAGACGCTCACGTATGTTACGTTATGTTGATTTATAACGTGCACCGCTACCACCCAGGGGCAGTCTCCAGACGATCACTTATGTTATGCTGACTTTTACTGCGCACCACTACCACCCAGGGCAGTCTCCAGACGCTCACTTATGTTATGCTGACTTTTACTGCGCACCACTACCACCCAGGGCAGTCTCCAGACGCTCACGTATGTTACGTTATGTTGATTTATAACGTGCACCGCTACCACCCAGACGCTCACTTATGTTATGCTGACTTTTACTGCGCACCGCTACCACCCGCGGGCAGTCTCCAGACGCTCACGTATGTTATGTTGATTTATAACGTGCACCGCTACCACCCAGGGGCAGTCTCCAGGCGCTCACGTATGTTACGTTATGTTGATTTATAACGTGCACTGCTACCACCTAGGGGCAGTCTCCAGGCGCTCACGTATGTTACGTTATGTTGATTTATAACGTGCACCGCTACCACCCGCGGGCAGTCTCCAGACGCTCTTGCTTGTGCTGAAAGAGAACAAATAATATTTCATTATAAACGCAGAAGGTGGACCTTCCCTGAGGAACAGCAAACATAATATTCATTAGATATGTTCTATTAATTTCAACAGCAGAAAAGGCTGACACTACAAACAGTACTTTTTCTAGTTCTATCACGAGGCTCGCCCATGCCAGCAGTATTTATTTTTCTATTTCCAACATGGAAAGATTTGCACTAAAAATAGGGCCAGTGCTGTTCCTAGCACTGGCTTTGCAGCACCTCAAATAGAATATTGCTGATGAATCAAGTGGCTAAAGGCATACTTGGTTAAGACATTTTTATTACACCAGCAGCTTATTTACAGCTGCAGGTAAGCCGTTACCATTTAGAAGATTGCTTAGAAATAACCCTAGTATCTCCTTAACATCATAATGCTATAGGGACCAGTAAGGCACCCGCAGGCTCTGTCCCTGTCCTCACCTCCTCACCTCCCATCTCTCCGGTTCCTTAGCTTTCCATGTCAATAGTTTCAGTTTATAGGCAGCGCTTACAGCGCCACCTAACAGCCAAACTAAAAGAAGCTGATGTTGTTGCTTATTTTGAACAGGGAGTGGCCACAGCAGAAACCATGCCAGGTGGGTAGAGCCACAGACCACATCCCACTTATACAGTACCTCAAAGAAGTGGAGTTGCTTGTGCTTTTGTTTTCAGTTCAGGCTTTTCCAGCCGTCCAGCGCTACCTCCAATTCTACATAGCTACTGAACTGTCTTTTTGAAAGAAGAAAACAAAACGCACACATTTCCTTTTTAAACATCCAATTCCTGTGAATACAAACATATTTACAAATATCCACACATTTTCAAAACCTACTCTAAACCAATGGAATGCAGACAAACACACCATGGTCAGGTACCATGGAAAGGTTACCGCATAAACCAGGCGCATGTCCTTGGACATGAATAGCTGAATCGCTGAAAATCAGCTGAAGTAAGGCATGTGTGATGAATCCTAGGTATCCCTCATTAAAACCTTTCCTAAAGTCTCTGCCCAGGTGGCCAGGGAAAGAGAGACGCTTCCTAGAGGAGCAGATGGACTCATCATCTCTACCTCCTGCTCCCTCACGTCCATCATATTGGAACAGCAGGAGAAGAGCCCTTTGTGGGACACTAAGTATTGTCCCAATACAGCATCGAGTGTATGAGAGACGATATGCACTTAGACAATCGTATCGAATGTGCCCTCGCACTGAAAGGGTGGAAGGATGTCTGCACACACCATTGGAGATCGAAGAGCTATAAGTGAAATGAGACGAGGGCAGAGTGACATCATGAAGGAAAGACACAAAGGCGCACTGAAACGATATGCAAATACTTAAAGAATGAAGATGTAACTGAAGTAACAAGAGAATCATGTAATCAAATACGAAGAAATCATGCGCAGCAAAGACATAAGTGAGAAGAGGTGAAGTGAATGTACATACGTAGAAATGCAAGGTGGCTGAGACATGTAGAGGCTTGATGCAGAAGAAAACATAACACGACTAAATTGGCCATGAGAAAAAGATGAACACCAGACTCATGTTAAAACCAATCAAGCTACCTCAGAGACAGATCAGGGCTGTAGAGTCAGGAGACGATGGGAAATCAGCTTCAAGTGAGGAATAAAGAGGAGTCTATTGGCCTGGGAACAAGGATGCCACATCAAGGAGTAACTGCAAGGCACAAAGGGAGTCAAGAGGTTAAGCCATGTACGTAAGACATATTTGTCTTACATTAAGCAAAGAAGTACTGGGCAGTTAAGGATGCAAAGGGCTTCTGTGCAGTAGAGCAATCAAGTCTCCAGAGGCCAAGAGGAGTAATGACACCCAGCTTAACTGAATTAAATAGTATTAAATAAAAGGTTGAAATGGACAAAATCATGGTCTCCTCACACGTGACCCAGTAGTCGAAAACAAGGGTTATTCATTAAGCTGTAGACGAAGATAATGGTGTACCTACACTCCCTCGAAATTCCCAGGACAGAGAAAAGGCTGCAAGGTCAACTACAAAGGAAGAAGCCTTGGCTTGGGGCCTTTCCGATGAGAGATGATGGACTAATTGGGCAAGTGGGTAGTAGTCTGACGTTGATCTCTGCACCTGAGTTTCATTTAGCTCACGTGCTGCTAACAAGCTGAAAGTCCAAGGTTGGGAGAAAATGCTAACCCATCATAGGGTCTATTTAGCAACATGCTATACAATGTTGCACAGGCCAACCTTTTGCTGTTATTCTGCTTTAATCTGTATTAGACGTATTAAGAGGTAGTTCAAGGCGTGCCTACCAGATAAGGGGCATCCAGTAATATTACTGATACCTATATGGTATATAGGTACATATGTTCCCTTAACCAATCCTTTCAATAGGTTTTAAGTTTGCCACGTAGGATGATGTCATAGCTGATGTGCATTGAGGTATAAAGCCTTTGTATAATCAAAATCGAAGTGTGAGTGTGCGTGGACTACATTTTGTTGTTCGTCAGATTGCCCTATTATATTTCAGTTGATAATAAAATAGTACTTTGCCATATTTTTGAGTCTGTCTGGTTATTTGGGTCTGAGATCATTATTGGTAAATCCATCGAGCACATGAGACGCTTCAAGGTGCTCGTGACCAATCAACTTCTGTGGTACCAGTGGTCCAGGGATGAATATCGGTTTCTAAACCATCAATCAGCCCCACACCTCTAGTACACCAGAAGTGATCTGAACAGATTGAAAACACAAGAAAATGATAAACCTCCTTGTCCTATGTTGGTAACATGGACGGAATGGCAGGCTTATCTCTGAAAGGTTGTGGATCATTGGCTAGTTGCAACACAGCTCAAATACAATTATTACCCTATGATAAAAGAGACTGACCAGTGAAGGTTGTATACACATGTCTACTTTATTATTATCACAACAGACAGTTCTAGCAGACTGCAAAATACAACCTACTCTATAAAAGAATGCAAAGCACAGGCAGTTTCAAGAAGGAAAGGGGATGCTCTCTGGATACTGACAGGAGGGTAGTGGGTATAGTAATTAATGTGCAATAGTTGAAGGAATCTTGGTTTCAGCACATAGGGAGCAATGGGTCTTAACATGTCACGAGGGGCCTTCGGAGAAGGACCAGGGGGATAGAACCACAATGTACCTTCAGCTTGTAGAAGTTCTTGGTGTTCAAAAGGGTCGAGTCAGTTTCAGGGTGCTTTGCAGCTTCTGCAACAGAGTTCAAGATGGGAGACAGCTGCAGGTATTAGTAGGCAGGAAGTTCAGAGAGTGAGGCTGGTCAGACTGCTGCAGGCTGGCCTACACAGCGTCTGGGCCAGGAATCATGGTCTCAGTGCTGGTTGGTGGGTCTGAAGCACTGGCCGAGGGGTCTTGGGTGGTGAGTGACTGCAGAATAACAACAGTCAGCAGGGCAGTTGGTTGCAGCTTGAGGGGCTTGACTTGCTTGAAAATGTCTTTTAAGGCAGACACTGGTTGATGCTTGTCGATTCACCCATTATAGCTTCTTCACTGGGCGTGTGTTGTCCTGTAAGGCGAACATTCCAATGCTAAGCAGAGTGTTCCTGGAAATGGTCCTGTCCTTGGTTTGGTTCAGAGGCTCTCTGGCACTTCCCACCTAGGAAGCTTGCTTGCAGAGTCTAGCATGGCACGCTGTGTGTGGCTGGGTTCCAGTTCTGGAGCTGCTGGACGGTCTTCTGGATTCAGTATCTCTCTCTGTTCCCCCAGAGAGGTTTAGGGGAAGGATCGTGCTTCCCTCTTTGAAAATCCTGGGTTTCCATCACTGGTGGAAGCTGTAAGGCAGACTGTACCTTCAGCCAGGGTCCAAATGAGTTACTCCTTGTGAAGTCTTCAGATGATTTGCCAAAACAAAGGCCTCAGCCCTCTTTAAAAGCTAAATGGACCACAGTGATTGGTGTAGGCTAAGCCTACCTTAATGATAAAATCATGGGTCCCCCAAACGATCTCCTGTATGCCCGAGGTCATAACCAGAGTTATTTGCAACAGAAAAGGTAAAGGGGTGAAAACATGTAATATTATGTCTCACCCATCTTCCTGTCTGTTGTGGATCAAAGGGTCTCTCTGGTTAATTGAGCTCTCTTTGGTTCCTGATTAAAGTGACAGGTCTCCTTTGAAGCTGCAGCGAGAACAGACTTTCTGTCTCCTGCAAACCACATTCTCGTACCTTCCTGAATGGGGTCCCTCTGCGGGGGTTGCCTACTGTAAACACCTAGTCCAGACATGACAGCTCACTGTCATTCATACTTTAGGGTGTGAGCAGGTGGCCTCAGGTTTACACAGTTCATATGAAAGGGATGTTGGGGTTTGCTTTCTCCTTTGCTTAGCCTCTGCAGCCGGGCCCCATGTGGGCCTATTTGAATTAAACTTTGATTAGTATGCAAAGCGGCCATCAGCAGCAGAGTTTAACAAAGGGAAAGGGTGGCTCCCTGATGTACTGTTGGCTGTTATTTCCCAATTAAATATGACAGGCTGGATGGCGCCTGTAGGCTGTGTCCACCCAGAGTACACAGGTATATGTGTATGTCCTGCAGTGAGCATAGGAAAATGTGTGTGGATTAGCCCCACACATTTTCAGGAGGTTATTGTACGATAATTCAATTTCATTTAAAATTTCCAAAAAGCCTAGGTGAGCGCATACCCACCGTGCAGATGGTCGAATTCCTCACAAATACGAATCGTTGTTCGCCAGATTGCCCTACTTTATTGAGCACATTTTGGTAGCAGTGCGGATGGTTCTGGTCCAGTTAACCTGGGCTCAGACCTAGACTCTCGGACTATTGATTATTTTCACCATTAGCCGGAAGATCATGGAGCTTCCTGTGGAGAGTGGCATGCAATCGATACATGTGAAAATGATCGGTCGGCAGGTGTCACTTTCAAGAAATTCCTGTGCGGTCTCTGCACGTGTCCTGTGGACTGAAAGTGAACTGGTCGATTGGGGAAGAGTCGATGCAGAGGGACTTGAGCTGAGCCACGGATGTAACTATAGTGTGAAAGAGGCAAACATGAGGGGAGGGACTGTATTATAAATATATTTATGTAAGTATCAGGATTTTGGGGGATTAAAAGGAAAACAAATAGATAGGTCAGTTCCTGGTTCCAAGAGTGGCGGAAGGGTACTCACTAAAACTCCAAGTGGGGGTATTAGTTAAGGATTCCTTAACTAAGGAAGGACAAAAAGTAGAGTGTGTATTGTAAGTGACTCCGATCAAGCAATCCCACTAAGTCAGTGCCTTGTCTGGGATGCCCAAGGGAAGCCCTTATTTATGTATTTTTATGGCAAGTTATAATCTGGCTGATGAACCCTTGTATATCACCCCTCTCTTAGAATCCCCCTTGACCCCACTGAGCCAAGAAGTAGGCTTGTTTTGCAAATTTAAAAGGTTTATTTGAAAAATTAAACAATATATATATATATATATATATCTATATATATATCTATATATATATCTATATATATATATATATATATATATATCACACTTCTATAAATAAATTGATAATGGATAGCACACTTGTGAATATGAGCAGTAATCAGCAATAGGTAATCCTACAGTAGCACAGTTCGTGGTTACTTATGAATAGGAACAGAAGAATAAGGTGGGAAAAAATGCTTTATATGGTTCAAGGAAACGCAATGATGAATGAAATGCAGTACAGAAAATAACTTGATATGGCTTCAACAAAAGACAATGTAATCACTTTTCCTTGACAATTCACCCCCCCCCTTTATGCAATATAAGGAGATGGAAAGAAGAGCACACAGTTCTCAGGAATGCAATCAAATACAATACAAAATTCAGTTCCCCCCCAGCAAGCTTAGAAGAAAACAGGTAGAAGTTTGAAACACAGGTCCAAAATGCTTTGAATGTGATGACAATGAAGTGAGAAATGTGCAAACAATGCTTTTAATTTCCTCTAGAGGTTCGGGGTGGGTGATATCTAGTTTGTATTAGTTCAGGCTCACTTTAGCAATGCTCTATGAGTAACTAGCAGGTTAAAACGAATTTTAGCAAAGGAAAGCAAGGAGCTGCTGATTTTTACACGTGGCTGAAATTGTGCAAAATGTCAAATCGCGGCAAATTTAATCGCGTGCGTCGAGCATAATTACGGAGGCCCTATAAATTTCGCTCCTAGCACAAACAGTTCCGGAGATACGGACGATTTTGTGAAGGTTGTTTTTGGATTTGAAATTTAAAAGTTCAAAATGACAGGTGACAGTTTTCAGCTTTAAAAAGGACAGAATGACACACACGATTCCTATGAGGTAGTTCTAAATAGGTTAAAATAGTTTTAATTAGATTATTTTAAACTAAGAGATTAGTCTGGCACAGTGCTAGCTGGGTACTCACACTAGATTTTGGACAGGAATGGACCTCGTCACGGATCTGGTCAACAGGTTGAACGGGACTTCTAGCGGTTTTGCTCACAGCGTCTGGTCTCTGGTTCTCTCTGGTTCCGGATACGGCACTGCTTTCTGGATACTGCTACAGGTTCTTGCAAAAGTTCTTGGCAAAGAATTCAAACAGCGCGCCCCGCTGTTGAATAGTTTGGTTGGTTTTGAGGCCTGCTGAAGACGATTCAGCTTGTGGATTCAGGCCTTTCTGCTACAAATTCTGGAGTTAATTTCTGGTCTCTGGAGATTGATGGATTTGAAGTCTGGATCTCTGGATGTGAAGTCTGAAGTCTCCCGGCAAAGCGTCCCGCAAGAAAGTGGAAAGTGACTCTCTCTACCGGGGTTTCAATGTTCTTTTTAAGTGTTTTGAAAATGGGTGTGTGCCTGGGCCTAGCTAAGCTTGCCCCTCTCAGTTATCATTGGCCAAGCTTTCCTCTCTCCCTTGATTGGGGGGAAGAAATGGAGTGTCAGAGTGATGCTGTAGGTTTTATGGTCAGAGGAACCTCCCCTTGTCAAATTGCACACAAATCTAGTTCTGACCCAAATACATATTTCCTAGATGGACAATTTGTTGAAATTACATGTACAAATTACAGATGAATTGAGGCAGGTCTCTGTTCAAGCTCCATGTACCTGCGAGCTAGAATTCAGAAATGACAACATTTTGCGCTTTTTGGTCGGTTTACCAATATCGGGCATTTACCAAAAATTACACAAATGTGCGCAAGGAGTATGGACATTAATTGATGAAGTGTCCGTTTTTTAACATGCAGACATTTGGAGTAAGACCCTATTTTCCGCTAGCAACCCCCCAGAATACACCACAGGGTCCTAACACCTCTTAAAACGTGCACAGACAAATCACAAGAATAATGATATTACTTATATAATTCTGACAAGTCCGTACTATGAATTATCCATCTTTTTTAAAATTATGCTCTGGCCGAAAGGGGTGTGGTTCCCCCAAGCACATGGTGGAGTTTCTGGTTTGTCCACTTCCCCCAAGCTCAGCTTGCTAGCAGAGGCACTTCCCCTCCCACTTCCTTCCAAGAGGAAGCCATTTTACGACCCCCCTAATTTAACAATTGCCTGATCCAAAGAAGGCCCATTGTTCAGTTCCCTGCAGTCCCCAGGTGCCACTCCCCTTTCAATCAACAGGGCCATGTGATCTCCTTTTGGCAGGGGCAGCTGGAGGCAGCCAGGCCTGGGAATGCAGTTGTGCAAGTCTCAACTCCTGTCGGGGGTAGCTGGTGGTCAGAGTTTAATCTCTTTAAGCCAGGCTTCAGCTAAATGCCACTTTAGTTCCCAGTTTTCTACATTCAAATCAAACTGACAAATTTTGCACATGCAGCTAGAATGCTGATTCTAAGTTCAAAACTATGACATTTAACAGTTGCAACCCATGTTACACTCAAAAGTAGGTCACTCATTCATTTTAAACATTTCGATTTTAGTGGCTTTCTGTCCATTTAACTTAAGCTGCTGACATCCACAGCTCAGCCAGTTTTTTTATAAACATTGTTTTGGGCTCTTCATCTTTCCAGATTTAGTATGCACGCAAGAATACATTCTGCCAAATGTCTGCTGGTGTTCATTGAGATTTTTGAACAGAACCACCTTTCTTTGCACTGGTGGGTGGCAGATTAGGTGACCATTTTGGTGTGCGCAAACTGCGCAGTTCTCCTGGATTCTGGCATGAATGTGGGCGGCGACAGCTCATCCCCACATCCACCCAGTCTATTGATTTAATTTGTTCTGGGATAGAATAATGGGCGGTGAAAGCTCATCCCCACATCTACTCAGTCTAAGGATTCAACATGGGTCAAAACCCTTGACAGTATCAAATTCCAAAATGGGGTAAAATGTGAGAAGAGATACATTAACTAGAGATAGTAAAGGAAGGCATAAGCAAACAAATAAAAGTGCACATGTGTATGGGGTTATTAATATGTTAGTGTAAAACATTTATTGTGTCTAGATTAGGAGATATAAAACGATAGTAAAACAATAAGGTGATCATCAGACTTTTAAATCAGGAGATTGAAGTCAATCAGGAGCATAAAAACCAAACAAGAATAATAAATACATTAAGAAGAGATACTTAAAGTGTCAATAATGAAACAACAGAGATAATAAAAATTGATAGAAACTGTAAACAAAGGAAAAAAAGAATATCATTGCATAGAATTTTTTTAAATAGGTTAAAAACAAGATTTTCTGGTAATGAGCGGCAATTGATGGTGCTTGCTCAAATCAATCTGTGTGGTATATTTGATAAAGTAAATAAAAGGATAAAAGGTCTTGTAAGTATTGACAGTTGAAATCAACGTGTAATCATGGGGCACACTCCCCTTTTACACCTATGCCGGACACTGCTAAGAGATACATCCAAAATAAGACAGTATCACGTGGAGTGGTTGAAGGGCATGACGAATGAAACACTTATGTCATGGCCTCCAGAAGGATTGTTGTCAAAACAGTATTGTGACATATGACAACATGCTTGTATGCTACATATAAGGGGAAGAAGTTACAGAAAAGGTTGGCCGTTTAAGAATTATGGAAGATGTACCAGAGTGAGAAAGAAGCTCCGCCTGAGAAGGAGTGGATTCTTAATCAGCATAAAGGGGGGTATGTAGCACCTTTGGCTCCACTTTCCCATACTGAAAACAAGAGCGCAGATATTGAGAAGCAGGGATGTTATCCTTGAAAGGAAATTAAAGCAGCAGCGGGTGTGTTAATCTGACATACAAGCTCCCTGCTTATAACAGTGAGGACAATGTGGAAGAGAACAAAAGTAGAGAATGCACATTAATGTCAACATGCAATGAAAGTAAACAGCTTGGTAAAAGAAAGGACAGCCAGAAAGAGAGAGAGGAAGAAGTTAAGAGATAACGAGAAGTGAAGGGCCAGGTTAAGGAAATGACGATAGTACAGAATGAATGGATCTGAGGACAGATATTATACTCAAACTAGATGACAAGGGCATTGAAATGGTTAGAGAAACAGAAGAAAGAGAAGAGCGGGAAAGAAAGAAAGAGAACAAGAGAAAGCATATAAGGAAGAGAGGGAAAAAGGGAGGAAGTGAAAGGAAGAACAAAGAAAGTATAAGGCAAGGAAAGGGAGAGATTAGAAGAGAAGAAACGTGAGGAGATAGAAACAGAGAGATTGAAAGTGCATATGTTGCAAAGAAGACAAGTGGAAGAAGAGATGAGAGAAATTAGTAGGTAAGAAGAAATGAACAGAAGTAGGGGACAATGGGATGATGCAAAATATCATCTTTTTAATAGAGACATGTGCCGATCGAAGCATGAGAACGATGGGAAGAAGAGAGAGGGTCACAACAGTTGCAAGGGATACTGAGAATACAAACATGGGCTGACGAGTATGAAACATAAAATATAGGGGAGCGGATTGTGATGTATATAGGCACATAAGGGATAACAATGGGTATAAAACCAAAGAGAATGTTGAAGGATCTTTATCAAGGGAAACAGGAGGAAGGTCAGATGACGTAATAACAGATGAACATAGAACGCTGTCTTTAAGTAGATTAGATCTTGATGATGTCTAAAGGGATGAAAGTCATACAAGCTTGCCCCTAATGATGTCAGATGATGAAAGGGAAGAAAATGAGAAAGCGCGAAAAGAGGGCACATGTGATTTTTCAAAAAAGACTCAAGTGTAGACAAAGGGGTAAAATGGTCAGACTTATCGGACCCTAAAGAAAAAAACACCAGAACCAACATCATACACTGAGCGGCCACAAGTACAATTGTGCAGTACAGGGGATATATCCCTACCTTATTTAAGCAGATTAATGTCACTGCCAGGACGTAGACAAACAGTCAAAACTAGCCCCACCTGGAAAATAAGAAGTGTAGGTGGGTATGATTACTGACCAAGATTTACACAATTCCCATTATTAGAGAAAGGGGGAGGACAACCACAGTATATACTGTGGCCCTAAATGGACAAGGACAATTTGAAATGTAAATTATCTAGTTTGATTCCAGGTGCGGGAAAATGGATGTTTGAGCTAGAGAGTGCTAGGCTGTCCATAGGACCAGGGGTTTGCATCAGAAATCACTGCTTAGGAGAGTACCCAGAGCCCAACAAACCCTCCCCTGGAAAGGACAGAGAACTCAGCCATGAGGCAAGTTAGAACTTTCTTTATTTTCCAAACAGACAGGGCTCATAAAGGAAACACAACAATCTCCGGCAATCACAGCTCCTGAGCCTGTGTCACAAGCTTTTGTCCCGTAATGATGTCACAATTCCCAACCCTTCCCCAAAAACCTAAGAACAGAAATCATTGGTTAGCTCGGGTAGTAACACCTATAGTTGTCCCCTTTAAAGTTTGTTGGATTGCTCTTCTCAGGTCAGGTGGGTTTGCCTAAGACTTCCCCAGAAACGATTACATTGTTGCATGGATGCAGGATGACCATTGGCCCTTACCCCATTACACACCACGCCAGGGTTTGTGTTCCCTTATTGGCTGGAGTATGTCTCCCCAGGCCTGGGACCCTGTTCTGTTCACAGCACTCAGTGTACCTTTTCAATTTCAAGGTAATGAGAAAGACTGTGTGTCCCCATTGTTGCCACTGGTATAGCCACCTAGCCTGGGAGAGTGCCTGCAGGTTGCAATGTGTGTTGGGCAACACAATTGTATCTGTCTTTGCTGTGAACTGCTTCTCTTCCCACCGCAGGTAAATGGACATTGTTCGGCTTTGCGGAATCAGGTAGGTGAGGACCACAACACTGAGCTTTTCTGTCTGGAATTAGTGAGGATTTATTCTGTTATTTTGCAGTTGGCTCCCTGCCACATGACCCGGAATGTTCCTCCCGCCCTTGTCCTTGGCTGTAGGCACTGGCCCTGTGCTTCACACTGTAGTGTCTGTATATGTTCTCTCCTTATTCTGAGGGCTGTGTCTTCATGTGAATTCACGACAGTCATTCTATGGTTTTCCTTTATATTGTATTATTTTCTTTAGAGGCTAGTACTACTTGTGCCCTTCCAGGTTCTTTATACATCCCTGTAGCTCCATATGGTTAGTTGCAATAAAGTGGTTGCAAATTTTCTCTGTGTGAACTCTGCTTTTCTTGCATTACTGCATTTGGCTAGTGAAAAGGAAAGGCCTGTGACAGCATGTATAAATATTGGTCCTTTATCTACAGAACTGTGTATGCATGTTCTTCATGTGTGCACATGTGTCTGCGTAACTTGGCTGCATGGATCAAATTCAAGACTCTCTGCATCGTCCACAAGGCTTTCTGGGGCCCGGGACCACTCTACCTCCAACTTTCTCTTCCAAAACACTTTCCTTCTCAAGCTCTATGCTCATCCACCTCCACATTTCTGAGAGCCAGACGCTTCTCCAAGCAGAGAGTTGGCCGCAGATCTATCTCCTCAGCTGGGGCCTCCCTCTGGAACAACCTCCCTGCCTCTCTCAAAGTTGAGCAGAACTATCTCCGGTTCTGGAAGCAACTCAAGACATTCCTTTTTCGCTTCTGCTTTCTGTCTTCCTCTCCCCTGCAGATGCACCTGACTGCACTGTGCACTGGTCACCTGGTCACCCTCTGAACTCGGGCCCAGGCATGTCCAGTTGCCCTTGCACTTCCTCTGGGCCCTCCAGCACTTAATGGTCTGTATCTGTAACCCTACAGTCCCTTCTCTCTGCACTTATTAGCCACCTGCTGGCTGCACTTGTGAGTTTACTGCACCTCCCCCTACCCCTCCCTCTGGCACTTCTCCCCTTCCCCCTTCCTTAAACTTGCGTGATCTTAATGACACAAGACCTAGTAAGATCGTTATGTTGTCCTCCCTTGTTTCCCCCTCCTTATCGTTTTGGGCCTAGAAACACGTGTGTACAGGCACGTTATCAATGCCACATCATATCATAACTTTGTGCAGGGATGCAAGTTTACTTTGTGACTAACGTTACTATGTTGTGTTGTCACTAATTATGTCAGCACGGCTGGATATTTGTCATTAGTCAACCTGGTCCACTGAAGGGGTACCCCTATCCACAAAGACATCAGCTGGATAGGGTTTGAATGGTTGTCTAAGAGAGTATATGCTCAAATACGTGGAATGCATTGGTCCACCTGGGGGTTGGCCAAACAGCGACTGCCATCTTTTGTTTCTCATCCTTCGGGCTTACTTGCACATGGGGGGCATGAGGGACATTCCAGGGACCCTCTCTTCAAGTGAATGACATTAGTAATGATGTCAGCAATATGCAACTTAAAAGGCCTGCTAGCAGCCATTCTAGGGGAGAGGACTGACAATTTTTGCAGATAAGCAGGGTATGCAGTCTGACTGCACAGAACATGACACATGATGGAGGGCCATTGAATCATTGCAGAGCAGATGTATTGCGGGTGCTCAGGGTACAATATCCCAATAAATCAAACATAGGTGCGATTATGACTAGGAAAATCGGTGAGGATGAAGATCCTGTTGCCTTTATTCAAGATATTTAAGAGCGATGGCATCTCAAGACAAGAGAAGCATGGGATAAAAACAGTGTTATTATGTTACCATATTTCATGCCTTGGTAGTGCAAAGGCAGATGAAGAAACAGGTAGGGATGGAAGCAAAGCCATGGGCAGGAATACATTTGTTTATCATGCATCATTGCCAATAGTTTCAGGGGAAAAATATGAAGAAAGCTGACAGTGGACAGTACTTGCTCACTGTTCTTAGAGAGGCAACAGTTTCACCTCACTGATGATGCCCAACAAGGCTGAAACACGTGTATGGGGTTACTGATGGTACTCTTGTTCAGAGGAGAATTGCCTAGCATTTCGGCGCTGGACTGCCCCTGGGAAGGACAAAGGCTGATATGCGGGGACATTTCTTCTCTGTGAAAGGGACAGTGAGCTAAAGACTTGGTAGTGTCTCTCCCAGGGGTTATTCACCCAGGAACAGGTCATTGGGCTGTGTTCGTGCTGGTAGAGAGATTCCCAGACCCCCCTTTGTTCTGATAGTAGACAGCAGGCAGAAGCATAGTTAGTTCAGAAACAATTGTCAAAAATAGCCATTGATGAGTTGTCAAGGTGTGATGACACAAGAGATACGACAAGGGCAGCAAGGCAATGTAGTGTACCCTATGGATCAGAGTGGGTACAATTATTGGCCACGAGGGAGAGGGAACGGACATAAGGGGGGTACGAGGTGGATTTCAAAACCCTCAAGGAGGAGGATTCAATGGCAGACAGTCGCTACAATGTTGGAATTGTGGAAGGATGGGACATTTAGTCAGAACATGCAGAAGCAGAGGGGGCTTGCAGCAAAATCTGCAAACTCCAAGAGCGGGGATGGGCTATGTTCTACAATACAATACAGACCCACAGGAGTATTATGCCCAAAATCACCCGCAGAATCAGACACATGTGCCACAAACAAGCAAACACAGCAAGCTCCATCACAAATGTAACTGCCATACGGAAAATCACAGCAACTACCTATGCAAACGCAACAGGCACAAACTCAGCAAGCGCAGACACAACATGCCATGGTACCACAATGGAATATGAATGCAGGAGCCTACAAGCACCCACACCTAGAATAGGGAGTGTGACCATGGTAGGAGGAATTTCTTTCACGGCTACAGTGATGAATTTATAACCACAATAGGAAAGCCCACGGATTTATCAGATGTGTTGAATATTGTCAGTGACACCGGACCCCTAAAAGGAACCGAGGGTGAAGGTAATGATAGGAGACAAGACATTATGTTCTTGTAGACACTGCAGCGACTTTCCCCTGTGTCCCTGAGGGAAAAGATCCAATGGCAGGTATTGCCATGAAAGTACAGGGATTCTCAAGGACAGTAAGATTAGTTCCTTTTACAGACAAATTATAGTTATTTTTTTATTTATTTTAATTAATATACATGTAGCAATTAAGCTTTGTATATACAACATACATTCTTAAAATACACAGATCAAACCGATAAAATAAATAATTACACATAATTAGTTACAGTATGTACATAATACACATAAAATAAACATGTGACACACATGAAATATACTGTCGGCCATTACAGGCCTCTGTTGTGTTCACTAATAGAGCCTGACCATCATACAATGCTTAAGAAGTTGTTTAAAATTAATGCTAAAATAACTTTTGGAAAATTCATAAAATCTGTACAATTTCTGTGTATTTCCAATAAAATTCGACTAAGAAATAATAAGATTAGGATCATTGACTTTCATAAAACGCGACCATAGGGGAAAGAAATCAATGCAATTGGTTTGGCGTTATAAATCTTCATGTGCTTGTGCCTTAATGGACTCAAGCCTTCACATGGCAACATGATGTGTTTCAGTGTTTCGGTTACATTCTCGCCACAAAGTCTACATTTAGGATTTACTCAGAGAATACCCAGTTGACTACCCTTGACCTCCAATACCTCACTCATGTTTTATTTTAATAGGACGTATTTACGCAGAACACCGCTACTACGATATGCCGTGATATAAGATGGTCTATGGGTACGATCCATTATATACGTTATAAAAGGGCCACTATTGGAATTGGATGCCAATTGCACTATGCAAGTATCATACATGGAGCTACTTAACCTCTGTTTCAGATTAGATTTACTAGCAATAACTGATAAGCGGGTGGGTTGAATGTCCGTGTCAGTCCGCCATCTATCATATACCGTTATCCTGCCAATTGTGCCCAAATTTGTAGAGTTCTCCAATCTGAGAAACAACCTTATATAATTTACCATTATCGTTTCATTCTTGAGTCTTGTCAAGTTTATCCAACACATAAATTATCTTTGGATAAATATTGAAGTAATTTCAGCTAGGTTAAATTCTAAATATAAGTCAATGGATAAAACTGGTTGCATACATAGTAATTTCCGTAGGACTTTAGCTTCAAAATGGATGAGCTCTGGGCCATATGCGTGACCCCATATTTCAATTTCGTAGGCCAGTACTGGTACAATATTGGCGGTATATAACAGGAGTATGGTCTTAACAGAGAAACCCCCAAACCTTCCTTCCAATAAAGGAGCTGATGATGTTTGCCATGACCATACATTTTAATTTGATTTCTTGCCGGTTAATGTTCCACTTAAGAGAGCAGTCAATAAATAAGCCTAGATATTTGTAGCTTGAGACAGTCTCAGGGCGCATACCTTTCAGTGAACAAGCCAGACTAATTTGCAACCTCTTTTTTGGTGGAAAAACCATTACTTTGCTTGTTGAAATATTCACAGTTACACCATTCAGAGCAGCATAAACCCCAAGTGCTTTGATCATTGCCTGAAGGCCCTTAAGGGTATGGCCAAGAAGTATCAGATCATCTGCAAATGCTAGCCAGTCAATTAATTTGGTAGCAACCTTAACTGGACAGTGAGAGACATCTGTAAAAGCTGTGTACAAATCAGATAGATATAGGTTGACAAGTGTTGCAGCAGGATACAATCCTGTGTCACGCCTCTATTAGAATGCATAGCATATGAGAGTTTGTCTCTTCCATCCAATTGAGCCTTCACTTTAGTATCTTCGTGGGGAAGCATTACCATCTTGAGCAGGCCAGCAGGGATATCCCATGCAGCTAGTTTCGCCCATAGCCTGTTTCTTAAAACAGTGTTGAAAGCAGCACTAACATCGATAAAAGCACAATAGACACCTGTGTCTCTTCTCAATTTTGAATATTCTAGTGCTGACACCAGTGTAAGGATGTTATGAGAAGTGGGAGGTTTTGCGCGAAATCCGGTTTGACATGGGCTCAGGACATTATTAGTATCTATCCACTCGGTTAATCCTGCCAATTGTACACGTGCAAATACCTTGGCTGGAATGGCAAGCATGGCAAGCACGCAGTAGTTTGATGGGCAGTTCTGAGAACCTTTTTTATGGATTGGTAGAATGTGGCTTTCACACCAAGTAATCGGTAGAATGTCTAAAAATGGTGAATGTAGACCAGTTTTCCATAGCTCTGGTGCAATTTCAATAGGCCCTTACATAGACCATCGGGACGGCAGCATGTGACCGATTCATGTGTTCGATCAGATAAATAATATCGAAAATAGAGGCTTTACAAGCCCATTCCACTTGAGGTATAGCTACATGAGCTTCCTCTTCCGGCACAGCACCAAGAGTAAGTTCAATGTTCTCTGCCCAGGCCGATTCAGAAACACCATTGGCGGGTAAAGCCTGTTTAGAGCCTTCTCTCATCACTTTCCATATGTTAATGTTATCATTGGATTTTGCCAGGTGAGCTAATATCAACCATCATTCTTTTTCCACTGTGGCTTTATGATCTTTCACCGATAAAAAGTACACTATTTCCAGACGTTTAATTTCTTGGGTTGCAGTGTCAGATCTATGAGTGCCGATTGCTGAATACATAATGGTCTTGATAGTTGTTCTAAGAGTTTTTTTGCAGCGGAAATAGCTGAGACAAAATCATTAAATTTTGTTATTGATTTACTACAGCGTTCGAAGGGGACTTTATATTGCCAGAGTTTCTGTATATGTTCACACATAGAAGGCACCACTGATGAAAAAGTTACAGCAATGGACAATAGAGAGGAGGGCATGGCTGAATAGTTTTCTATAACTTGGGGTAGTAGGTTTATTGATGCATCTTTGCCTTTATTTAAATTGTGAGATGTCCACTGGATTATATTTCCACCTTGGTTACTGTTAATGTCTCCATTTAGATTGCAATGACTAGAAGATGGATTGGGCTGCATGGGACGGAATAACACACACAGCTGTAGATAATTGCTTTCCTGTCTTGGCACAATGGCCATATCATCCACCACAGATAGCCCATGATCATAGACAAAGACATAGTTGATTGTGGAAGTGCCTATCCCACCGATACATGTATAGACTCACATGGAGTCACCCGCACGTAGGCAGTTCAAACTCATAGCTCCACATGATTTCAACAAGGTACTCCAAACGTGAGCTTGGGGTTAAGCTGGCCGCTGGCTCACAGGTGAAGATGACGTCTGTATCTCCATTGATGTCGATATCAGTGTTAGAATTGCCCACCACAAAGAACGTCTTCTGTTTCCTATTCTTATCTAGCATATCCTTCACCGTATTTGCATTCTGCTGAGTTTCTTTACAGTTTGGTGGATCGTAAACATTAATTAAAATAAAGGACAGCACAGCATAAGAAACTAGGGCCCCCAAGATAAAATCTGTTGAGCCAGATAGTTTGGTTATCTGCCAAGGATGATGGGCTGATATAAGCAGGCCACCTTTAGGGTGGCCGAGAGGGCCTTTAGTAGCAGATTTCTGGATCGTAGTTCTACCAACTAGTGCAATAGACTCTGTAAACAATGTTTCTTGTAGAGTCAGAATGGCAAATATATCTACAACAGACCACAATCTCTCCTCTTCAAATAGGTGAGCAAAACATTACAGACAAATAACCAATCTCTATAGGAGTACACAACGTGTCTATGCCATTATTATATTCTCAGCAGACACCAGTTAACATTTTACGGTGTGTCTTCATCACAAACCTTAACATGACAACATATTTTACTGACAAAGGAAAAGTTTGTTTCACTTCAGGGGTACATTGCATGCATTTGAAAGAGTTTCTATTAGCCTTTACAGGTCAGTGACTATTTTATTAACATGGTTACCAAGGTTGGTAGGTAAAATGGTGAGAATGCCCGAAGAATGTTTGTTTAAAATAGAACTACCTATGGACGATGAAGAAGGACAGGTTATCCCTTTAGAGTTAGAAGCACCAGTGGTCCGAGAAGAAAGGGTTGTTTTCCATGGGACAGATGATGAGGGGAGAGGATGGAGAGCAGTGATAGCCCTCAGTGAAGGATATAGGCTGACAGACTTGATAGATGAGGAGCTTTTCAGGGATGATTATTCTGATGATGAATTAGTATTCTTCATAAATCTCACTTATTGCATTAACGTGGAGAATAGAAAAATACCCCAGAGAATGGCGATAGTAAAAAAGAAAATGTCATTATTCCAGGAAGATTTAGAAAAAGTGCTAAATATTTAATGGGCTAACAGTCCATATGACGTTGGTCTATTGAAAGGAGTAGGAGCTATTAAAATCAAACTAAAACCAAGAACAATTTTGCCACAAGCAAAGCAATATCCCATATCCAGAGAAGCAGATGAAGGTCTATTTGAGACCATTTCCACTTTAATGAAGCTGGGAATATTGGTGCCATCTGAGTCCCCATGTAACATGGCTGTGTACCCAGTGAAGAAATCAACTGGGGGGTCATGGAGATGTATTCAGGATCTCCATCCTCTAAACAATATTGTTGAAGCAGAGATTCCTTTAGCTCCAAATCCCGCTACAATATTATTCAACATCCCATCTAACTCCGAATATTCAACAGTAATAGATTTAAAAAACGCCTGTTTCTCAATTTCCCTTCATGTAGGCCATTTGACAGAAAACAAGATTTGGCATCATTTCGTTATAGAAATACGCACCTAAAACATACTTGTTTGCCTCCATAAACCCTTAAGTACTGGGACAAGGAAGAGGGATGAAGAGCAAGGTTGCAGCAGTAGAAAGGCGATTAAGCCTGATAGCCCACACCTGAGGGAAGCTAAGAGGCTTAAAAAAACCCTGCAAGTGCAGCCCATTAGAAGCAGATAGAACTGTAGCTGGAGTGTGTGCAGCAGCAGTAGAAGCAGGAAGAAGAAAGCACGGTATTGGCAATCCAGGCAGAAGTGGGAGAACCGAAGAGACACTGGGACATTGATGTAATGGATTTCAACTGTTTGTCCTGTAAGGGTCTTGTTCCCCCACGCTCTGAGGTACAGAGGCTGTTTCCCCATGTGAACCTAGTTGCAGAGAATGCACAGAAGAAAGCGTTTCCAACACCGTGGCCAGATGGTGTTGTGAAGCCGTGGGTCTCAGGAGTGAGAACAGCTCCTTAATTGTGTGGCTGGACCGAAGACACCCTCAATGAGGATGGCTGTGGGTCCAAATAGAAGCCAGAAGTCATAGAAGTACTGCAACATGCAAAGGAAGAAATACAGAAGCCGGTGAGTCTAACTGAGCATTCTGATTCCTTGCATGAGCACTGCTGGCAACAGTATCCAGAGATACAATCACTTGCGTAAGAGCAAAAGCGATGCTAATCTGACCAGTGATTGTTTAACAATGGAACATTTGAAATGTAGCATTCAAGTAAAATGAATAACCTGTCTTTCACTGGCGTAGAAAGGAAACGCAGTGAAACTTTATTGCTGAACTTTACCTTTGTGAAAGCACATAAAGGAGTAGTTGTGTGTGCTTAATAAAGATTCTGAGAGGAAGAGTGACCTCTGAATCTATACCAAAGCAGTGAAATAAACATCACAGTAGAAGCTAAGTAAATGAAAAATTGCAGTACAAGTTGTAAAGAGAAAACATTGCCCACTCCAAGAGTGAACCAAGTTTTTTCTCCAATTGGAGTAAAACAGCTGTTCCCAGTACCAAAGAATGGTGTAAGCATTTCCATGAGCCAAATAGGATACCAGCATTGCCCAAGCTAAGAACTTGCAATCATTATCTGAAGACAAGAAAGACTAACAACAAAGCTTCTTGGTATATTATCCTGGCTGGCAGAGGTAAAGGCAAGGTTGGGGAAAGGGAAGCTTGCTACTTGTTATTGTTCTTTAATGCGGACACAACCGTCATTGTCAAAGCCAATAGGAAGAAGAGAGAAGTGTATCCTAAAGGCAATTTTGGGTTGTTGTTATTGTAGATAAAGAAGAGTGGCAAAGAGGCTGCCCCTCTGGAAAGGGAATATTCAGAGGAAGAGTGCCCTGCTTACTTGAAGGTGTTGCAGAATCCTAAAGTGAATCTTGCCATATCTGAAAACTGTTTAAAGTCACAAAGTACTGAAGCTGTGGTGGTGCACTTGGTTGTCAGTAGATTTTGATATTCAGTGGCACAATTACAGGTGGAATTCTATGAGGTCGAGTAGTAGACCCTCATGGTGAATTCTTGCAGAAGTTACTCTAAGTTGAGAGTTGCTAAAATGGAAGTAGAAGTGCTGACATGTCAACCTGATTTCTAATATCCTAAAGAAAGACTCACTAAGTGTTGACAAACGCTTTTTTTTTTAATTAACATTACCAGAGGTTGAATCCATTCGAAACTAGCAAAGAATTGTTGTGTTTCTTCTTGGACAAATAGAAGTTGTGGCAAAACATCTGGGCTGGAAATAAGATTGATGCTATTTGATGAAGTGGAAAGTCTTTCATTCCAGCAAGAAGCAAAGCTTTTCTGTTTTTTGAGCTTTTAGTGAACAAAACTTACTTTTGCCCTATTGAATGAGCCAAGAATTGATTTGAGACTTTATTTCAAAAGCGGATTTCCTTGTTTCTTTTTGTTGAACATTGGAACTGAAAATTACCTTAAAACCTGGGGAAGGGAAATTCACCAAGGTTACCAAGACAGACTATGAATATTACTGTTAATGTTCTTATGAATTGCCATCTATTTTCTTAATGTATTTGATGTTTAAGTGTGAGGGCCAGACATCCTGTGGTATAGTGTTTCCCTTCGTTTTGATAGGCCGGGAATTCCTTGTCAGAGTAGGAATAGTTATGTGTTTGATTAAACATATTCTTTAATAAAATGGCAATGTTTGAGAAATCATCTAAAAGTTGTCTGCCTCACATTTCTGACACCTGACCCATGTGAGTTAGAAATCTTGAATGTGGCATCTTCTCGCTCCTTAATGGGAATCAAACATTTCTCCAATTGTGTAAGGATATTTATTCTGTGTCGTTCCACATTTGTAACCAGGAACCTGAGTGGTAAACGATAATTACAGATGCCCATGTGCCAAAATGTGTTTCGACTATAAAGCAGTCTTTATCAAGGCTGGGATTTGTCCCACCTTCTCGTTCTTAGGGCGGACCGCGCAAACAGAATGTGCTACTTCCAAAGAAACATGCCTTAAAAAAAAGCAGTGACGTGTCCAGAAGCGGGTCAGACAACATTTTTGTCTTGTCACATAAACGACAAAAAGCTTCCAATCCTTGCCCTGATGGTTTAAGGAAACGGAAATAAAGTCTGTTGTTACGAGAAGGGCCGTGCCTCGTTTGCATCTCACGTGCAATTGCTGCAGGCAATATACCAAGCTCAGGTTTATATAGATTGATGGAGAGGAGGAAGAGTAATGCAAATCAGTGGTACGCTGCACCACTGGCTAGTTTTGAAGTTAAAATACACACCTTTAGTTCAAAGGTTCACACAAAGTGTTCTGGACACATTTTCTTTCTAGGCTGGGACGATCAAGGAGTGCCCCCTAGCTGTGAAGCCAGCACCTTAAAAAACTTGCAAGCACATTTCTTTTGTTATCAGCAAAGCCTTTTATACATGCGATAGAGTCATTTTCAATTGAAAGACCCCAAGCAGCTCAAGTTACTTAGCAAATCTATGTTCTCTTCAAAATCAGATGAAGTGAGTAACAGAATAAAGACCGCTTTTAAAAATGTGTTTTTATCTACAACGTCTATTGGCTTGCAATGCAACACCAACAAAATAGCTTTATGTTGAAAGTCAAATGTTCTTGACATCATACATAATAAGGAGCTGGAAGTGCGTGACTAAGAATCTCCGCACCTAACTGAGTTCATTACACAACTCCAGTGGTGTTAAGTAAGAGCATTATTGTGCACCCCGGGACTCATAGGTTTCTTTCAGAATTATTTTCTTTTGGATTATATTGTTTCTAAAATGATTTACATGTTGTCAGGTTATTTTACAAATTGTCCATTTTGTTATGTTATGTAATTGTGATTAATACTGCACACCACGGCCCTTTTCATGGTCTCCGGGCGTGCTGGATGATCTGGAAAGGAAGTAGGGCTTAGTTAGTGGGATTGAGAGGGAAAGGTTCAAGAGCTATGATTTGCTGTTGGTAGCTCCAGTTTGGAAAAACAGGCCCCTGTTTGTGTTTTTCGTTGGTAGATGTTATGTGCTGTTTGGTGTATGACTGTGCATGCAGTGATTTATGTGTAATTGGTTTAGTTTCTGTTGGGTGTTGTGGAGTGTTTGCAGTTTGTGGTGGTTTTAGGTTTTTGCTGCGCTTGACGTATGAGTGTGTTTTGTTTGTTGTTTGAGCGTGAGCATTCAGGACACAGTGGAGAATCGTCTTTGTCCTTTGTGTCGTGGTTATGTTGATATGTTGAGTTCATATTATTATGTAATGATTTGCGGTGCAATGCTTTATTTCATTGGGTGGCCATGTTTCAGGTCATCAGAATTTGGTTGTTTGTTGTGTTTCTATTATGATGTGTTGTCAGTTTCCTTTTGATGGTGTTTCCTGTTTAGCTCGGTGACTTAAAGAGCCATGTTTTTAGCAATTTTCTGAACTTATGCTGATTGTCTGTTGTTCGTATTTCCTTTGGGATCGAGTTCCAAGGCTTTGCTATGAGCCAGGAGAACGCTGTTACACCACATGTCCGCTTTGAGCATTGTTTATGTTTGAGGCGCATGTTGTTGTCGGACCTTACTGTTAGGTTTGGTTTGTAGATGGATATTTTTCCTTGTATAAATTCCACTCCTTGGCTGTGGATTGCTCTGTGTGTAATGTGTTTTGAAGAAAATGTGATTTTTGACTGATTGCCAATATAGGGTTCTCAGGGCTGGTGTGATGTGTTCGCTCTTAGTGAGTCTGAAGAGTAGTCTTACTGATGAATTCTGTATTCATTGCAGTTTATTGGCAAGGTAGTCTGGCATTCCAAAATAGATGCTGGTGTGGGATCCTATTCATGACATCAGGAGAGAAATGACGGTGAGTGTTCGATGTGGGAAGGTGAAAAAGGGTACTATCTGCTTGATTGTGTCTAGGTGCAAGAGCACTTCTTTACTACTGCATTGACTTGTGGTTTGAGTATTAAGTCATTGTCCATTAATATTCTTTGATATTTAACCACTTTCGGTCAATGTTCCCATTTCAGTAGAACATGGAATGTGGTGTTGGTGCAACAGGTTGTTGGACATGAGCACGATTTCTGATTTGTCTGGGTTGAGTTTAAGGCTGTTGATACTCAACCAGAAGTTTATTTATGTGAGGCAGTTGCTAAGAATTGGGTCTTGTTCTCCGCTAGTGTTGATTTTGTAGATGATTTGTGTGTTGTCTGTGTAATAGTAGTAAGTGAGCATGTGAGGTTGATGAGAGCTGTGATGTAGAAGTTGAATTGAAGTTGTGAGAGGGAAAAGCCTTGTGGAACTCTGCAAGTTTTTTTGTGGGGTGTTGAGTTGAAAGGAGTTAGCCATGTTGTTTCTGTTCTTTCTGCCATGAAGGATTTTAGCCAAAGCAGGGCTATTTTGCAGACTCCTTTAGCACTGGGTCTTTCAATGAGTGTTTTGTGGTGGACTGTGTCGACGGATGCTGATAGATCAAGTAGTATCATTGCTGATTTGACGTTGGTTTTTCAGATCATCAAATATTAGTAATAATGCTGTTTCCGTTCCTTTCATGCGTCTGATGCCGACTTGTGCCTGGTCTAGTATCGAAATATTTTATACATCTTCCAGGATTTGTTCGTAAATGTAGCTTTCTATGAGTTTTATTTAATGTATTTATTTTGACACTTATATAGCGCACAAATCACAGAGGTATCTAGGCACTTTTAACTTAAGAATACAGTTACAGTGTTTCAGGTTACAGCAAAGGAAGCGTAAAAGGTGAGTTACTTCATAGAATGTGAAAAAGATAATACATCATACGCCAAGTGCAAAAGAGAAGTACAAGGAGATCACTTCCATTGGGCCTGATCCCATTTTGCTGGGCGGTAGCAGCACATAGATGCAAATTCAAAACTGGGGGAAAATACATGGTGCATATCCAATGTTGCAGGGCAGCAGCAACACACAAATTCAAAGTCAAATCAGGGGGCAAAAGCATGGTGCCTACCCCATGTTGCAGGGCGGAAATAACACAGAGATGCGAAAGTCCAGCAAAGGGCAGATACATGGTGCCTACCCCATGTTGCAGGGCGGAAATAACACACAGATGCGAAAGTCCAGCAAAGGGCAGATACATGGTGCCTACCCCATGTTGCAGGTCGGCAGCAGCACACCGGTGCAAAGGTCAAATCAGTGGGCAAATATGTGGTGACTACCCCATGTTACAGGGCGGCAGCAGCACGCAGATGCAAAGTCCAAACAGTGGGAAAATACAGGGTGCCTACCCCATGATGCAGGGTAGCAGCAACACACAAATTGAAAGTCAAGTCAGGGGCAAGTACATGGTGCCTACCCCATTTTGCAGGGTGGCAACAGCACACAGATGTGAAAGTCCAGCAATGGGCAAACATATGGTGCCTAACCCATGTTGCAGGACCGCAGCAGCACACAGATGCAAAGGTCAAAACAGTGGGCAAATACATGGTGCCTACCCCATGTTGCAGGGTGGCAGCAACACACAAATTCAAAGTCAAGTCAGGGGCAAGTACATGGTGCCTACCCCATTTTGCAGGGTGGCAACAGCACACAGATGTGAAAGTCCAGCAATGGGCAAACATATGGTGCCTAACCCATGTTGCAGGACCGCAGCAGCACACAGATGCAAAGGTCAAAACAGTGGGCAAATACATGGTGCCTACCCCATGTTGATGGGTGACAGCAGCACACAGATGCAAAGGTCAAATCAGTGGGCAAATACATGGTGCCTACCCCATGTTACAGGGCAGCAGCAGCACACAGTTGCAAAGTCAAAACAGTGTGCAAATACATGGTGCCTAACCCATGTTACAGTGTGGCAGCAGCACACAGATGCAAAGTCCAAACAGTGGGAAAATACATGGTGCCTACCCCATGTTGCAGGGCGGCAGCAGCACACAGATGCAAAGGTCAAATCAGTGGGCAAATAAATGGTGCCTACTCCATCTTGCAGGGCGGCAACAGCACACAAATGTGAAAGTCCAGCAATGGGCAAATAAATGGTGCCTACCCCATGTTGCAAGACAGAGCAACACACAGATACAATGGTCAAATCAGTAGGCAAATACATGGTTCCTACCAAATGTTGCAGGGTGTCAGCAGCACACAGGTGCAATGGTCAAATCAGTGGGCAAATACACAATGCCTACCCCATGTTGCAGGGTGGCAGCAGCACACAGATTCAAAGGTCAAATCAGTGGGCAAATACATAGTGCCTAACGTGTATGGGGCTAGGGGCACACAACATCACAGGCAACCAGGGGGGAATGGGGCACACAACATCACAGGCAACCGAGGGTAGGGGGCACACAACATCACGGGTCACATGGGGGGAGTGTACTTGTAGCGGACAGAGAGCAGACATGGGCCTCCGTTGTGGGCCTTGTTTGCAAGTGCCGGCTGCCACCTCCCGGTTGCTGCAATTGGCTGATCAAGCCAAGGCCAACCAATGGGTGGGGAAGCTCAGCGAGGCTGAGGAAGGAGGCTAGAAAGAACCAGGAGAGGCCATGTTTGAAGGGCCGAGGCACATAGGGAAGTGCAATTCAGGTGAGTAGGACAGTAAGAAGAAAGAAATGACATCCGTTGGAGGGCAGATGTGCAGGTCCCAAATTCACTCAGATTGCTGAGAGTGAAATCACAAGGGGGAAAAAAAGAGATTCCGATTTTAAAAGCACACGGCGCCGGGAATGGGATGTTTGAAATTGGTCAGAAGTTGGATAGGTCTTCAGAGTTTTTCAATGGGTTTTTAAGGAGTGGCTTGATGTGTGCCGATTTGAAGGCTTGTGGCACGTTTCCTGTTGCTAGAGAATGGTCGAAGAGGTTGAGGAAACATTCTGCAGGGGGGTTTTGGGTAAAGTTAGTCTTGCTTATGTCTGGGGGACAGGGGTCTGCTGGAGAGCTTTTGTTCACTAGGCTGTTGAATGTTTCTGTTGAAATTGGTGCGTAATTCTTAAGTCTTGTAGATGGTTCTGGCATTGGCTGGTTAGGGGTGTTGTTGGTGTTTTTGGGAATGCTCTTAATGACTTGCCGGCTGTTAATGATTTTGTTGAAGGGGTCTGAAAGGTCATTGCCTAGTTTTTGTGAGGGTGTGGGTGTGTTGTTGCATGATGTGGTTTTCTTTAGCTTGTTTATGATGCTGAACATCTCTTTCTATGTGTTGCTTGAGTTTCTGATCTGTTCCTTGGAGTATGTCTTATTTGCTTTGAGTATTTTGGCATTGCATGTGATTTTTTTTCTGTTGATCGTTGTTTTTCCTCCATTCTTGTTGCAGTTTCCTGTTAGTTTTCTTCATTGCTCTGATGTGGGGTTTGAACCATCTGGCCATTGTTTTCTTTAGTAGGGTGGGAGGGTGAATGGTTTTACTGGTGGAATGTCATCTAGTGTGTTTGTGACCCTTTTTTTGGATTTTGGATTGTCCCCGCTCTTTCTTTGAAGTTGGATGAGTCCAAGACAGTGGTTGATGATTTTGTAACTAAACTCTAGAAGGTAGTATTTATATAGGCCTTTAAATCCAAAATGGAAATCTTTGTGCCAAGCATTGCTTGGAAGGTGTGTGGTCATGTGTTTAAATTGGGGATTTGGTTAAAATCTCTGCTACTTTGTTTAGCAGAAGTGTGTGATCCATGGCAGATTATTTCATCTCACTCTGACCTAACTGCAAATGCTGGATTCCCTATAAGTGATTAAGTTCACACTATTTGGAAATAAAACACTCTTAAAATGGGGCAGAGTTAATCATTTTTGGGATAAAATGGAGTGCCCTCCCATTCCTCTGTTGATGGCCCCAATGTTGTTGCCTAGAATGGTAGTATTGTTGCACTGACCCACCCTCAGCCCTATATCACTTGATTCGACAGATATAGTCTCACCAGACTGTCAGTGCACCATACATTTGAGTATCACAGTAAGGAGACATTCATTTACACTGCTGTCAGTCACTGAGGTTCCTTTAAGCTTCTAGGGGTTTTCTCCATAGGAGAATGAGTGAAACTCATTTCTATGTCATTCTGCTGCTTTGTTATTGATTCTTGTATAGCAGTCCCTCTGCCATTTCCACAGTTTCTATGAGCTTTGGGATCTGCGAGAGGTAGGATAGAGGGCTAATTTAGTACTGGGGCGAGCAGGGCAAGGTCTTTTATGTCACAATGTTAATGTGTGTAGATCTGAAAAGTTGGGCCTCTCCGTGGGGTGTAATTTTTAGACATGTTGTGAGCTGTCTGGAAGGTTCTACCCATACTCAGCAAAGATGGACTTGTTGAATCCATCTTCACTTAATATGGGTAGCCATGTCCCCAGGGCATTGACTGGCCTGCACAACGGAGACTGGATGACTGAATGTATAGTCCACTTTCTTTATCCAGTGTTTACTGCTTGGAAGCAGGAGGTGTCATCGGATGCAATGTCAAAGAGAAGGTAAGGATATTTGGTGGAGGGTAGGACGTGGCTTGGGGTTAGAGGACCAGCAAGTGGGGTGACCGAGTGCACAGGGGACATCATGCAGACTGGTATCCAGGGGGGCAGTCATGGGGCAGAACCCTCATTAAGATACAGGAGGGAATGAATGGGCGGGGGAGGGAGGAATGGGGGTTGAACCACCACATAAATGAGGAAAGCAGCATCTAGCAGTTAGGGCTAGGGGATTTGTGTAACATTTGTCGGCAGGATAGGGCTCAGGAAAGGGGTTTTGTGGGTGGGATTCAGTGAGGGGGGGTTTTGGAATCTGGGATTCGGACAGTTGTACTTCTATTGAACCCCCTAGATCCTGTCCACTCCATTGTGTTACATGTGCCCTTTTGGTGTGGAGTTGCTTGCTGAGATGTGTTGTCGGTTAGGGTGGGAGGTCGAATATTTTTGACCTGGTTATGTCACCAAGGGCCTGATTCGTGGAATTTTTTGCACGCTTCAAAGTAACTTAGCACTTCTGAAAAGTTACTTTGCACTGCCGACACAAACCCTGATTCATGGAACTGTGCAAAATGTATTTTTGCAGTGCAAAGTCTGTACAAAGTCAGTGCATAGTCATTTTTTAGTGCAAAAGGACTTTGCACAGACTTTGCACTGCAAATATATAATTTGCACAGTTCCATGTACCAGGGTTTGTGTCAGAAGTGCAAAGTCCCTTTTCAGAAGTGCAAAGTCACTTCGGAACGTGCAAAAAAATCAATGAATCAGGCCCCATGTCTTCCTCCAGTCTGTGCTGTGCCAAATTTGATTGTGAGGACAGAACATGCAAGCATGGGAATGTGGGCCTTTCAATTGATGTCAATCTTTTGATTTAAAAATCTAATCAGTTTAATTTTTTACTGTCGTTTCATATCTATTAATCACAAAAAAACATGTTTTATACTGGCATATTATAACCCATAGACATGTGCACTATAATAACTTTTTCCTGCATACGTCTGCCTTTACTAGCTTTAATAAATGTATTGCATCTCATTTTTTGATACGCAATCTTCTTTGGCCTTACCTCTGGAATCCTCAACACCCCTATTCGGAGTCTTTTTAGTGTGTACTTGTCCACCACCTTGGAACCAGGAATCGAGTTATCTATTTCTCTTCTTTATAATCTTTAAAAATCCTGTTACTTTTTACACATTTTATTTACTACACAATCCCTCCCCCTTTCTTTGCCACCTTCAATGTTGTACTTACATCCGTGGCTCAGCTCGAGTCCCTCGGCATAGACTCTTCCTCCACCAACCAGTTCGCCTTTTGTCCGGGGTAACCTGCGGGGACCAGACAGGAATTTCGTCAAAGAGGGACCTGTCAACCGTATCTTCTTACACGTGTTTTGTTACGCGCCATTGTCTGCTGAAGCTCCACAGTCTTCTGGCTAATGGCAAAAGCAGACAAAAGTCAGAAGGTCTGGATCTGGGCCTAGGTCGATTAGAACTGAACCATCCTCTGCTAACAAAATGTGCTCTAGCACCTTGAAGCGTGTCTTGTACCAGGTGGAATTACTAATAAAGGTCTCAGACCAAATAACCGGACAGACTCAGAAAATTTGGCAAAACACTATTTTTGTCTCAGTTTAACAAAGTAGGGCAAACTGGCGAACAACAGACTGATGATTGAGCACTCACATACAAAGTTGATTATACAGATGTTATATGCCCTAATTGGCATCATTTGTGACATCATCCTATGTTGCGAAACCTAGTGAAGGGAAGGGTTGGTTAAGGGAACATATGTACCATTGGTATACATAGGGGTTAATACTGCATTGTCTGCCCTTTATCTGCAGGGCACGCCTCAAACTACCTCTAAATACGTAAAATAGTGATTATAGCAGAGAAAATGGCCGCAGATTGGCATGTGCAACATTGTATAGCACGTCGCACCATAGACCCTCTGGTTTGTTGGCATTCTCACCCAACCTTAAATGTTCGACTTTTTAGCAGCACGTAAGCGAAACCAAACCCGGTGCTCGAGTCAGGTCAGATTACTCCCTGCTTTCCCAATTAATCCATCATCTCTCATCAGTCCGGCCATAAGAACACGTTTCCCGTCTGTAGATGACCTTGTGGTCTGCTCTCTGTTCTGGGACATTTCAGGGAGTGTAAGCACATCACTTTCTTCATCTAAAGCTTAATGAATAGCCTTTGTTTTCAACTTCTGAATCACGTGTGAAGAGACTGCATATTTGTTCTTGCTCCTCTTGGCCTCTAGACACTTGCTCACTCTATCTTGTATAAACCTTATTCACTGTTATTTGTCTAGTACTGGGCTCTTGCAAATGTGTTCTTCTTCTTTAATCTAAAGGAAATATGTCTTACGTACATGACTTATCCGTCTGCCTCCCCTTTGGCCTTGCAATTATCCTTAGAAGTAGCACCCTTGATCCCAGGCCAACATAGACTCCTCTTTATTTTGCACACAAAGCTGTTTCTCCAACGTTTCTTGACTTGTGCATCCCTGGTCTGTTTCTGAGGTAGCTGGATTGAGTCTTAAGACGATCCAATGTGCATCTTCCTATTATGGCCGTCATAGTCACGTTATATTTTCACCTATAGCAAGCTTCTATATGCCTCATCTACCTTGTGTTACTGCGTATTTACACTTAATAGTCAGCACGTTACTTTATCTTCTTTGTGTATATATTACTTTATAATTTCGTACATGTTTCTGTTGTCATTGTAGTTACATTGTTACTCTTAAGTATGCTCATATTGTTTTAGTATGTCCTCATATATCTTCTTCATGACATCACTCTTTGCTCATCAGATTTCACTCAGCGCTCCAGGATGTCCAATGGTCCGTGCTGACATCCTTTCAGTACGAGGGTACATTTGGTATGGTTGCCTGAGTGCATATCGTCTCTCATACACTAGATGTGGTATAGGGACAACACATTACGTCCCACAGAGAGCTCTTCTCCTGCTGTTCCAATATGACGGCTGTGATGGGGTGGGAGCTTGGGAAAACACAACCACCTGCTCCTCTATATAAGTATGTTGTTTGAATGAATAGGACGTCGCAAGCGCGTCCCGTTTATTCAAACTAAATAGATTGCCATTGGAACTACAGGCTTTTGGAATACAACCCCATGGTGCGAATAACAACAGGACGTAATCTGGCGGGGTAACAGCACAGGGGCCCATTGAGAAGCCCGAGCACTCTTGAGCCACGGCTGGATCGGGTTTGTGACCAGGGGTGTTGCTAGGTCTGGAAAAGAACCAGGGCTACGTTAATATCAGAACTGTCGGGACTGGAGGCTAGCTAGCCTTTTGGTTGTAGCTCTTGAGATTCTATCCGGGGCTACAACCAAAAGACCAGGGGCTATAGCCCCCTTAGCCCCCCCCCCCCCTAGCAACGCCTCTGTTTGTGGCTATATTAGAGCCAGTTGCCAAACACTCTGGAAGGCAGATCCCAGTGCCTCCGTTGCATTCAGTACGCAGGTGAACATGTGTGTGCTCCTTCGTGCTTGGTGCCAGGCACATGGCATGATCGTGTGTGCAGGCGGCACTCTCTCTCACACACAGGCTATGTATTTAGTGACACACACAGCTGCAGTTTTGTTTTGGGGTGTACTGACTGCGCAAGGCAGGCATCCTTCAGCCTGCAACAGCAGTGCGCTTTCTGGGCCTCAGGCCTTCCTCTCTGGCTATAATTAAGCCGCCCACGCGCAGGCTCCTCTAATTGAAATTGCTATTAATTAGCGCTCGTGTATATCAAAGTGCGCCCGACAATGGTGTGCAGTAGAGTGGGGGGGGGGGCGGGCAGGACTCTGGGTTTCCACCTGCTTCAAAGATGTATTTTGTGGCGCGTGAGCATCAGCCTTAAGTAGCGCGGGCACTTCAAACCGTGGCAGCACCTGTGTTTAATATGTGGTGTGCGGCTCCCAGTCCGGGGGGAGGTGGGGGTCTATAATGCTGTCGAAACATTGGCGAGGGACTCAGGAAGCACAGTATCGGAAACGCGGCAAGCTCCGCCCATTACGTCTGAGTAGAAGACCATTGGTACTAAAGGTTCATTGAACTCTGACTGCAAATGCAATTGACCAAATTCGGGTTTCTGTGATTGGCTCCTCAGTAGTCATTCTGCAGAACTTAAGGGACCACATTGAGATTTGCTAGAAAATATCATGTTCCCTCTGAAAGAACAAAGAAAACTTCTGCACCATGTTTCTCCAGCTTAAACATTATATTAGTATTGTCGTATTGTATGGATTCATTGAATGAATAATGATCACCCCTTGGCCAAGCCAAACATGCCCGGTTACTGCTCTGAGGGTCCCTCCCTCGCTTCACTCAGGCCTGCCTTGTCTTGGGTTGGTGGGCTGCTATCGGCCCTGTATGCCCCCAAATGCCTGGTAAGCATGTGCGTGTCGTGTGGTGTGTAGTAGTCTTTGTTGGTTGCTAGTTTATGGTACATGTCCCATAATCACTGTAGGCCTGGACTGTATTATAGTTGGCAGCTTTCTGTGAGGTATCAGTTGGCAATAAGAAGGGAAGCCCATAGCAATTAGATACCCATTGTGGGCCCACAACCTGAGCCATGGCCTCGTGTTACTCGCCTAGCATTACATTATCTCCCATCGAAAGGCACAAACTCTGCAGCAATAACGTTTTGCATGGATATAAACAAATAAATGTGACCACTGAGATTATAGGTTCTCTGTAAAGTGCTTAGACGTAAGCGCTATATGAATGACATCATCATTATAAAGGACGTATTCCAATGGACGCACATACTGACGCACAGACCTCACAGTGCTGCGCTACTGTTCAAAGATGGCAGCCCAGATGCTGGCTCCCCGCGCCCTGCACAGCGCTCCGCTGCTCCCGAGCTAGGGCCGCGCTTTACACAATCAAAATCAATCAAATAAAATCCATTATCATTCCATTGAAGCAAAGCTGTTCTGCAGTTGTTATTGGACGGCCTCGCTGGGAAAATCATCCTACATCCCACCATGACACACAACTCCAGCACCGAAACAAAACAGGCTTACACAATGGAATGTGCACTTCGTTTAGACCCTGCACTAAACTGCCCTAAATACCACACTAACGCAGACCCACTAACACACCTTTGCACCCAATCCTTAAAAGCAACTCTGCCAGATACGAGAGACGACCACACAATGTGCATTATTAACTTGGAGCACTCATTAACCAGTGTCCTGGACAATTTACATAAAAGATATAAACCGTGCAAACCACAGGTAGCCATGTGCACACCACAGGTAGCCATGTACACACCACAGGTGGCCATGTACACACCACAGGTAGCCATGTACACACCAGAGGTAGCCATGTGCACACCACAGGTAGCCATGTACACACCACAGGTAGCCATACACACCACAGGTAGCCATACACACCACAGGTAGCCATGTACACACCACAGGTAGTCATGTACACACCACAGGTAGCCATGTACACACCAGAGGTAGCCATGTGCACACCACAGGTAGCCATGTACACACCACAGGTAGCCATACACACCACAGGTAGCCATGTGCACACCACAGGTATCCATGTGCACACCACAGGTAGCCATGTGCACACCACAGGTATCCATGTGCACACCACAGGTAGCCATGTACACACCACAGGTATCCATGTGCACACCACAGGTAGCCATGTACACACCACAGGTAGCCTGTGCACACCACAGGTAGCCATGTGCACACCACAGGTAGCCATGTGCACACCACAGGTAGCCATGTACACACCACAGGTAGCCATGTGCACACCACAGGTAGCCATGTACACACCACAGGTAGCCATGTCTTTGCGGACCTGTAGATATCAACATTGCGACTAAGCAACCTTGTTCTGTTCCCTCCGCTCCACCATTTGCTCTGTCCCACAGCTCTTGCTAGATCCGGAACTGCCACGGACATCCAACATCCAATAACATAACACAACAGGGCGTAACACAAAGTGTCCCTACTTCTCTTGCAGGACAGGGCTCTGGCTGACCCAAGCAACTCTGGGGACCGGCAGCAACAGCGGCAATGGCTGCGGCTTCCGCCGGAGTAAGACTCCGATATTAGAATATCTGCTGCACTAACTTGCTCCTGCAAATTAAGTGATAGCGATTGGAGGGAGGGCACGTGCAACAATATTACAATTCATGGCAATGGTCTTGGGGCCATGAACAGAGGAGCACAAGCTGACACCTTTTTGTCTCTTAAATCATTCAATCCACCCCATTTTAAGGAGGGGTCTTCTTGAATTGCGAGCATTTAATCACTTTGAAGGACTCACATTATTTCAGTTAAGACATGGTCAGATTACATTATTTTCCCAGGATCACACAGTTTGTTAATCACGAAGGTGAGATGTTTACCCATTCTGCTGTTTTTGAACTTGACTGCATACCTTATGAGCTCTAGTCAGTAAATATATTTTAGTTGTTTGTGTCTTTCAAGGACTACAATGACACTGTGTTAATGAATTGACTTGAACAGTTCACAAATCACATATTAAAGCAACCTGGCAACACAAAAATCCCTATATAAAACATTGTGAAGATAAAGAGTATCACTGTAGTCCCCATCCTAAATGGAAGACTACAATCACAGAATGCAAAATAGTATGAGCCTGAAAACTCTCCTCTGCATAACACCAATATATTTCTAGAACTTAAAGACACACACTAAAATACATTGGGGGTAATTCATGGATTATTTGCGCCGAAAAAAATGGGATTTGTGCGCCATTCTGCCCGCAAATCCCCATTTGTTAAACAGGGATTTGTAGGCAGAATGGCGCATAAATCCCGTTTTTTTCGGCACAAAGAATCCATAAATAAGGGCAATTGTGTGATAAGGTCACCTGCCAGTAGTGATTGCTTGTCATAAACTTCCAGTTCGTTGTTATCCATGACGTTAACAACAGCCACAGAAAATGAACCACGTTATTTTACTTGTGAAACTGGAAACATCATTAATCTTCTAAACTGAGGTTTAGAAAAGGAGTTCGTTTATGACACACTTTAATTGGGTTCCATGTTTTTATTTATTTATTTATTTTATTTAATATTTATATTGCGCCGGTAGCTCGCGAGCCTCGGGGCGCAGAAACAAGGACACGAGAACGGACGGAACAGATAGTGATTAGACAGAGCAGACGGGACAGTCACATAGAATTAAGCTAACTGAGGCATATGCCGTGATGGCCGTTTATTTGAAGATATGGGTTTTTACCTGTTTGCGAAAACGCGAGTAGTTGGTTTCCAGTCTAAGGTGGTCTGGTAGGTTGTTCCAAAGGTTGGCTGCAAGGGTTGGAAAGGCTCTACCTAAGCCACTTTTGAGTTTGTGAGGTGACGTAGCAATTTTAACAAGTTGGGATGATCTCAGTGTTCTATTAGGAACGTATGGTTTGATCCTAGTTTTTAAGTAGATTGGTGCCTTTCCGTAGATGCATCTGTGAACGATGGTTAAGGTTTTGAAATGCACCCTATCTTCAATTTTCAGCCAATGAAGCTCTCTTCTGGAGTTGCTGATATGTTCTGTTTTAGTTTTGAGCTTGACAATTCTTACCGCGTTGTTCTGTACAATTTGGTAGCTTTGTAGGCATTGCTTGGAGGCACCCAGGACTAGAGCGTTGCCATAGTCAAGGCGCGATAAGATGGTGGCTCTTGCTATGGTCGCACAATTTTCCTCGGATATGAAAGGTCTGATGGCTTTTATTAGACGGAGGTGGTAGGCACAGTTTTTTTTGATGAACTGTACTTGGGCGTCCGCACCCAACGATGCTTCTAGCAGCATACCTAGGGTTTTAACCTTGCTTAGGACCGGAATGGGGGTATCTTTAATGTGGAAGGATGTGTAGGATGAGGGTAGCTTAGCACGAGCAGAGGATGAGCCGAAAATCATGAGTTCCGTTTTTTTTCCGTTTAGGCACATCCAATTGGAGTCCATCCATTGCTCCACGTGGTTGTATATCGTGGTAAGTTGCTCGCTATCTTTCTGATAATTGCCACTTAGTTCGAATACAAGCTGTGTGTCGTCAGCATAGTTAGTGAAATAGGTGTTTATGTGGTCTAGAACAAGGCATAGGTATTTTAAGTAAAGATTGAACAGTAGGGGTGAGATACTGGCCCGTTGGGGAACTCCACAGAGGATTTCTTTTTCAAGGGAGAACTTGTCCCCCCAGTGCACTCTGGATATTCTGTTTTTTAGAAAGGACATTATCCATCTGATGGCTTCATCAGAGCAGTTGGTGGTCTTTTTTAGCGCATTCTGGAGTAGGTTATGGTCGAGGAGATCAAATGCGGCGCTGAGGTCGAGTAGAACGAGGAGGCCTGTCTTACCCTTGTCAATAATACCGAGCATTTTGGTCTGCAGATCTAACATGGCCGTCTCGGTAAAATCATGTGATTTTACTGAATTAAAAAATAGAGAATAACATTTTAACGAAACGTAAATAGTGACAAAATAGCTATTTTTTGGGGGACCTCCTGCTCCCAAGCCCCCTGTTTTCCCATGTTTAAACCCCCAAACCCCTCCCCCCAGATATTACCCCTTACCCCACCCCCACAGATCTATATTTTTTTTAATCCTGTATTTTTTGTTTATTTTGTATTCGTTTACATGTCTTTCTCTATGTTATATTCGGTATACTCACTGGATACCCTTTAATTGGCTTGGAAGGCAGTTGGTAAGGGGATATCAGTGGGGGGCTTTAGTTTGGAAACGTCCAATCACTGTTTCAATTGCCTAAACATTCACCCATAAGGCATGGCTGATTATCCTGCTGAACCAAAGATGTGTTACAGAAGTAATTGTCAAGCCATTGTTAAGGTGCTGGTCGTCCATCCCCCAGAAACACTTCATTGGCTGTGCCCTGCCCTGCCCCGCGCCTGGCGGCTCGGTAGGTGAGCAGGCACTTGGCAGCAATGGCCCAGCATTTCAGGTGGAGGAGTTAAACCCCCAAATAGTCTCAAGGTGATGTCTATCAGCTAATGTTACTATCGGCCCAGCCATGAAGGTCCGGAGTGGTGCGGTGGCTCAGGAGTACACTATGGTACGAAAAAGGTGTCAATCTGCAGACCGTTGTGTGGTTAAGGCCTAAACACACTGGAAGGAAAGAAAGAGAGAACAACATCTTTCTGTCCATTGTAGAAGGGTGGAGAGACTGGAGGCATGTGGACAGACAGTTCTAGGTCAGGTACCACGAACACAATAAACTCAAGCCATTCACGTAAAAAGTCCTCTGACCCTCCCTCACTCGCACTCAGAAACTACTGTCCTTCTTCGCAGTGTTCTCTCTTATGGACCATCGAGGTGCACTGACGGACAAGTGCTTAACTTGTGGCGGTGTTTGCCGGGGCTCAGCCCTGGCACTTATTGTCTCAGACTCACTCTTTTAATTATGAAGTGGTGATAGTCTGTTTTATATGTTTTATTTATTTATTTGTTTGTTGCGCGCCGCAGCTTGGAGACATCAGGGCGCACAGTAAAGACTAACAACATACACACATACAAGTCATCTAACACATCAGTGGGGTAGATCAGAGTCAGTTAAATATAAGTGCTTTGAGTCGCTTACAGAAGGTGAGGGGGCATTTCTCCCTTCTCAAATGACCGGTAATTCATTCCAAGCACGCGAATCCTGGAAGGGGAGTGAACGTCCTTTCCCTCTCGTTCTCTTCACCTCAGGGCAAGTGACCCGGAAGGTGCCAGTGGGTCTTGCTGTTTTTCGCTGTTGTTGGAGGGTGAGGCATTCCTTGAGATATCCAGGAGCTGATCCATATGTACATTTATGTTTCATGGTCACGTGACACGACCGGAAGCCTGTGAAGGTCCCTCCTCCCAGAAGTAACGTGTTCCCTTTGAGAGATATTTTTCACAAAACGTTCAGCATCATTTTGCAGTATTTGCAATTTAGTGATGCTGTTTTTATTAGTACCACTCAGAAGGGCATTGCAGCAGTCTAACCTGGGCATTATAATGATTATAATGGCCCGTAAAAAGGTTTCAAAGTTTTTGCTTGTGACATCCGGTTTCACAAGACCCAACAATGTAAGAGATACTGGGACTTTTTCACTATACTTTCTACCTGGGCATCGGCTCCAAGTGAGCAGTCCAATACCACACCTAAAGTTTGAACTTTGTCTTGTGTGCTTTGATACAATGACCATCGATTAGGACATTTGCAAAACGTGGTCCAACTTCTTTTTAGGCTGTGGGGAACCGAATATCAATATTTCAGTATTAGCGCTATTCAAGCAAAGACAATTAGCTGTCATCCAATCTTTCACCGACATAAAGGTGTCTTGAATTTTCCAAGAATCCTTCGCATAGTCGCCACTTAACTCAATCAACAAATGTGTGTGGTCGGCATAGTTTGTGAAAGGTATCCCTTTCCTACCCAGGAGATTGTGTAAAGGACTCATTTTGTCAAACTAGAAATTATATTGTGCCTCCTATTGCTATGAATATATGTATATTGGCCTACGCCAAGCTGCTAACAAGCTGCTTATAAACTACTTGTGAATAAACTCGCATTGCAAGGTCCTGACCTTAAAAACCATGTAAACTGTCATTTTGGGTCAAGCCGCCATTTTAGGTTTTCTTGCTCTATAAAGTCACCATGTGAGCTAAAATGGTAGCCTATGTTATTCAGAACAGACCTCGATTGTCATGACCTCTGTACAGCCAATGTATAACTTGCCTGCAGGCCACTTGTTAGGGTCATGAGCTGAGACCTTGTCCTTCTGCTGACCTGTGTGCAATGGATTACCTGTATCACCGAAACTGATCTGTAATTGAATGAGAACGCCTGCTTAACTATATTGTATAAATTAAGTCCCGCATTGTAATGTTAGGCCTAGAGCATACATTATTACTATTTCTTCTTGTTAATGTATAAACCTAAGAGGAACTAGATTTGACCTGGCAAGGGAGTCTAGAGCAGTAACTTATTTATGGAATGGTTAACCCAAAGGAGGGCTGAACAGAAGGCTTGAAATGTATAAAAGCCTGACTGTTTCAATGAATATTTGCACTCACTGAGCACACCGAACCACGCCGGAGTTCGCGGTGTTGTACCGAGGGTTGATAGCTATCTGAATTTTGTTATGTTCTTTTGTAACTGGATTCAGTATAAAATAAAGTGCTTTGTATGTTCCTTTGTAACCTGTGTTTGGTGTGTTTCCTTTTTTGGTTACCCTGCCTCATATTATTTCCTTGTTTTCACAGTTGGCGCCCGAACAGGGACCCTCAAGATTGATGCTGGATTATTGAAGGTTGACGCACGCTATTGGACCGGGATCGGACGGTGTGACATAACGGGCCCGACTGAACGAGACGCGACACCTCAACAGCACTGCACGATCCGTTCCCTGGACGATAGCCGTGTGGTCTGAGACGGCATCTTGACGAGGGTCAATTTTTTGAGGCGGGCAGATTTGCCGAAATCACCATACACAAGGTAAAATTTGTTAGGTAAGTCCTTTGTAAACCGATCGGTCCTCCTTAGGTTTGGTCAGGTGAGTCATTACCCGACTCTTAATTCAACCCTGACAATTTGAATTTGGCGCTTTGTATCTGCAGACACAATTATTGACCAGGTAACACCGAGTATTTGAGAAATGCCTGGGAAATTGTCTAGCTGCTTTAGGGCATTATTCTGCAGCGATAGACAATCTTTGGAATTTAGCCGTCCAGCACCACAGGAGCGGTCGCCGGCATGTACTATGTACTGTAAGCATGGCATTGGAAGTGTAGTATTTAATAAAATTTGGCACAGACAAACCAGACATGCCTCCGAACTTCAGTGGCCAGTCAATGGTAGTTTTGAGATCCCTCGTATTGAATATTTAGAGTCAGTCTTGTTAAAAAAGAAGGCCAGACCTGCAGCATTTGATGTTTTGCAAAATTGGAAAAGAGAAGCATTGCAGCAGCTTAAAAGTAGGGAAAAACATGTGCGCCGTCATAAAACAAATGCTGAAAAGGCGTTGTTATATGATCAGGACAAACAGTCTGAGTCGGTTAGGAATATGGACAGGGCTTTCTCACTCGGTATTCAGAAAATCTATCCTTCTAAAGATCTTCATGTTTCTGATGAGTTTATCGACAAATTGTTAAATGAACGAAGGCCTGGTGCCTCTGAACCACCTCCGTATGTTCCTCTTCCTCCTGCTGTACCTCTTGCTGCTGTTATTCTTGCTCTTCCTGCTCAACCTGTTGTTCCTATTCCTCCGGTTGTTGTTCCTCCACCTGCTCCTCTGCCTCTTCCCATTGCACCAGTAATAGTACCTCCATTGAATTTGCCTGCACCCTCACTCCCAAGTAGTTCTGTACCGCTTGTAGTTGATCAGGGTGCAGGGTCGAGGATTGTTACTCGTAATACTGTTCCTACAGAAAAGAAACAGAATTTGTTTGCATGGGCTAAGCATTGTATGGAGAGAGATGATCGAGCTAATGTTCTTGCCACACTTTCTAATATGGATAATTTTCCTGAGAAAAATGTTTTCATTGAAGGTTTAGGGATTCATTTATGTGTAATGTGGGATAAATTGAATAATGCAGACCTCCCACAAGGGTTGAGGGACCTGAATACTTTAGCGTTTTCAAGAGACACTGTGGAGAAGATACATGAGCATGTTGAGAGGATATTTGAGTATAGAAAGGAGTTGGAAAGGTTACGGAATGAGGATGACAAAGAAGAAAGTATGTATGTACAGAAACGATTTATTCCGCGTCGTAAATCGACATCTGAGGAGGCGCAAATTCGTACAAAAGATGCGATTAGATGGATTTCAGACATATCGATCATTCCAGTTGAGGTATATGACACATACAGTCAATATACGCTAGGAATGCAGAGTAAAGTGATACAGGTAATGGTAGAGTACCTGCAGGATGAATGTTTAAAGAGAAAGGTTAGTTGTCCCACAGAGTTATTGAGCATTTATAAGAGAGCTTTTTCACTTGACACTTCTTCAACTGCCTTAGCGCTCGACTTAGCTCTGTTGCTTAGTAAGTGTTCGGAGTTGCCTTCATCTCAGTTGCCTATGAGAGAGGTTCCTCTGACATTTGTCCCAAAGGTTGAGATTCCTGCTAATGCTGCAGCAGGTACACCTGCTGTGGACATTCCTGCACATTATGTATCGCAGTTTGTTCACGTCCCGTTTTCACGACAGGAAGTGAATACTATTAGACAAACTATTCCTGACATTAGGAAAAATCCGACAGGGTTCTATAAAGAGATAGAGTCCGTTTTGCAGTCCTTACCCTAGGCGACATTGATTTGCTATTCCCTGTACACCTGCCTGTAGATTTGTGGAAACAAGTTAGAACTATAGACGATGTACCAGGGTTGGGAGATACATGGGCTAACATAGTTAGGCTTGATGGGGAAAGGCCAGCTGGTGAGAGACCACGTCAGGTGATACTAACTTTGCCTGACAGAATCATTGCAAAACTGAAAACTATAATCCCCGAAAAGAGAATTATTTGGGACAAGCTTACGGCCTGTGTCCAAGGAAAATCTGAGGGTGCTACCGAGTTCTTTAATAGGTTCGAACAGGTATTCTCGGATTTCAGTGGACAAGACTTAGGCACGGAGTCTGGGAAAAGATTATTTGTGGACAAATTTGTATGTGAATTGCTGCCTGACATCCAGTCACAAATTATGTCTTCTGAGAGCGCTTGGCAGGCGAAATCCCAATCAGAAGTACTGCACATGGCTCAGTACTACGAGAACCGTGTCAATAATGAAAAAGATAGAGTCGAGAAGAGAAAAGGTGATTTGAAGACTAAAGTATTGTTACAGCAAATTGTTAGAGGCCCCAGAGGGGGTAGTTCGCAGATTAGTGGTCAGTATGTTCCACAAGGGAATGTGCCCTTGGGTCCTGTGAATATTAACCAGTGTGCCTATTGTCGCCAGGAGGGTCATTGGCGTGCACAATGCCCCGTCCTTCGACAGAGGTCGAATAACACATTTGGAAATATGGGTAGACGATCCAGAGGTCGCCAGGGTGTAGGGGGCCCTGGTAGAGGCCAGTTTTCGCAGGATCCCCAACAACCTTTTTCACAGGATAATCAGACTTCGAGTGTGGATACTAGAAACATATTTGATCATCCTTCTGCTGCATGTCTATCTGAAGAGCTTCCCTTTGATGATATTTTGTTTCGTTAGGATTGCCCAAAGCAGGGTTTGGAACCTACACCTATTCCCGTTAATCAGAAAGGTCGCTACGTTGAAATGGTAGTGGGAAATAGGAAAAATCAATTTTTGATAGACACTGGAGCACAGAAGTGCTCCATTGATCATTCTCGGGTTCCAAACATTCCACTGTCAGGGCAAACCAATGTTTCTGTAGGGTTTTCTGGCACAGCAGTTGTTTGTCCGGTTTCTTCACCGGTACCTATTTCTTTGGGTCCCTTTACGGACCACTGTCCATTTCTCTTGACTTCGAATTGTGGAGAGAATTTGCTGGGGTTGAATCTGTTGAAGGAATTAAATGCGGTAATTCATTGTTCTTCTGATGGAGTGCGTTTGACGATTTCACCACAGCAATGTTCTGTTTCGCAATTCTTGACTAGACCTTTGCCGCCAGAATTCAGTAATGTACCAGAGTGTTTGTGGGCAGTTGATGACAATGATGTCGGTGTTTTGCAGATTGAGCCTGTTAAAATAGTTTTGAAACATGGAATTAAGCTGCCCCGTATTCCACAGTATAAGATCTCAGTTGAAGGCGAGCGAGCTTTGAAGAGCATTGTTTCCGATTTTGCGCATCATGGGGTGATTGAGGAGATTGCAGGAAGTTTGTGCAATTGTCCGATTTTACCCGTGTACAAAAAAGGTGATAATGCAATTCCATTTCGTTTTATAATTGATTTACGTGCCATTAATAAAGTCGTCGCTCCTCAATTTCCAATTGTGCCTGATGTGACAACAATATTAACCATGATTCCAGCTACGGCTACTCACTTCAGTGTTGTGGACCTAAAGAATGCTTTCTTCAGTATTCCTATACATGAGGATAGTAGATACTTGTTCGCGTTCACCTTAGGGGGACGCTCATTCACATTTACTCGTGCCCCTCAAGGTTATACTGAGAGTCCTAGTATTTATAGTAGGGCTTTGAAAGAGCAGCTTGATACCCTTGGATTGCCCCCTACTTGTATGTTGCTTCAATATGTTGATGATTTGCTTTTAGCCGCTGACTCTGAGAGCTCTTGTAAAGAGGGCACTGTGTTGTTGCTCATCCATCTAGCTAAGCATGGTCACAAAGGTTTGCTTAAAAAGTTTCAATATTGTTGCCAGGAGGTCGCCTATTTAGGCTATCTACTGTCAAAGGAGGGAAGAAGATTGACACCTGATAGAATAAAACACATTTCTGGCATGTTTGTCCCAAATACACAAAAGGAAGTTAGAGCCTTGATAGGTATGGCTTCTTACTGTAGGTTATGGATCCCAAACTTCTCACTAGTGATAAAACCGATGTTGGCCTTGACGAAGAAGGGTATTTCTTTGCCATTGCCATGGAATACGGAGCATCTACATTCATTCGAGTTGCTCAAGACTGCATTATGTTCGGCGCCAGTTTTGGGCACACCGAACTATGAGAAGGCCTTTGTGTTGTTTGTGCATGAATGTGATGGATGTGCTTTGGCTGTATTAACGCAGGAACATGGAGGGAACAATAGGCCATGCGGTTACTACTCTTCCGCCCTTGATCCTGTTGCATGCGCTTTGCCAAGATGTTTGCGCGCTGTCGCTGCTGCTGCTGCGTCTGTAAAACAGAGTGAGGGAATGGTCCTAGGCCATGATTTAACCCTGATGGTGCCTCACTCTGTAGATATTCTATTGAACAAAACCCAAACGCAACACCTCACTTCCGCACGACTGACAAGATATTAATTAATCGTGTTTGCTCCCCACATTCAAATTAGGAGGTGCTGCGTTCTTAATCCGGCTGAACTCCTACCTTTCCCGCAAAATACTGTTTGCGGTGACGAAGAGTCACATGACTGCCTGTATACTACTGAACAAGATACAAAAGGCAGAGTTGATTTGAGGGACACTCCTTTGGATAACCCACAAGGGGAGCTGTTTTGTGATGGCTCCTGCTTCAAACTACTGGATGGTACATCCACAGCTGCTTATGCAGTCACTACATTGAGTACGGTTGTGGAGACCAAGAGAATTACGCATAACTCTGCGCAGGCCGCAGAGATTATAGCATTGACTCGAGCTTGTGAGCTTTCCGAAGGGCTAACAGTAAACATATATACTGATAGCCAGTATGCCTTTGGGGTGGCTCACAACTTTGGGAGACTTTGGTCAGAGAGAGGGTTTTTAACTTCGCATGGCACCAAGATCCAACATGGCTCCCTGATAGTACAATTGCTTTCAGCGCATGCGCTCCCTAGTCAGTTAGCAATCATTAAGTGCGCAGCACATCGCAAGATTATAGATGATGTAGGGAAAGGGAATGCTTTCGCTGATCAAATAGCTAGACAAACTGCCTCTGATCTCTTCACGGGGATGTATGTTTCAAGGGAGACTGTAGATGCCTATGCAATGGATGAGGGTGTCGGGTCTGTACGGGTTATCCAAGCCGATGCCACATTAGAAGAATCCAAGAGGTGGGCTGAGGGCTTGGGGAAACTCGATGATGATGGGTGTTGGGTGGACATGGTTGAAGGGAAATGGTTGCTTCCTAATGCCTATATAGTAATGATGGTTACCATGGCACACGGTCCCACACATGTGTGCGCTCAACAGATCACGAGAATGTTAGAGAAAGACTGGGTAAATGATAAGATTTCAAAAATTGCCCAGCATTATGTCCAAAATTGCATGATTTGCCTACAACACAATGTGGGAAAGGGGACAGCAACTCCAAGAGGTAGCTTTGGGCCTCCTTCTGTCCCGTTTGAAGTGATTCACTTTGACTTTATTGAAATGGAGCGATGTAACAATCTAAAATATGTCCTTGTGGTCATTTGCGCCTTTAGTAAGTGGGTCGAGGCTTTCCCTGTTAAAGACGCTACAGCCATGACCACTGCAAAGACCATGTTAAAGGAATTCTTCCCACGGTTCGGTTTGCCGAGAGTTATCTGGTCGGATAATGGTCCGCATTTTATCGCTGCTGTAATTCTACAGATATGTACGGCAATGCAAATTGACAAACGATTCCATTCGGCCAGACATGCTCAGAGCACCGGATTAGTGGAAAGACACAATGGTATCATAAAAAACAAGCTCGCTAAAACGTGTGCCGGCACCAAACTAAAATGGCCGGACGCCTTACCGATCGTGTTATTAGCCATGCGTACAACCCCTCAAACTAAGACTGGGCTCTCTCCATTTGAGGTGGTAATGGGGAGACCTGCCAATATCTGGGGTCTTCCGAAGACTAGGGCATTGAGGAATGTAGAAAATGTATTGCTTTCAGACTATTGTAGCCAGTTGACTAAAAACCTGTATTTCATTTATCACCAGGTACGAGACGCTTTACCTGCGCGATACGAGGGCCCAGGCCACAGTATACAACCTGGAAGTTGGGTTTTGGTCAAAACCTTTGACCGATCTTCCTGCCTTGCACCTCGGTGGCGGGGCCCGTTCCAGGTCCTGCTGGTCACCCAAACAGCGGTGCGTGGCGCAGGCCGGAAGCATTGGATCCACGCGACGCATGTCAAGAAACTTCCTCACCCAGTGCCACACGTTACAGAAGAAACAGAACCCCTCGCTAACGCTGCAACCAATGATCCCAAAGCAGTGAGTAGCACTGAGAGTGCGTCTGAGAATCTTTCTGAGCCCGTGAGGCTTGGGGAAGCTGCCATTTTGTCTCCGCACTCTCCGAAAATTTTGCTCCCAGAAATTGCTGTTCCAACTTTACTTGCCTCTGATACGTTGCTTCCAACGGGAAGTGACGACATCTTGTTCTCGTATCAAACAATACCAGGCACAACAAGATACAACTTCCGGCCACGAAGATAGACGTACGGCACGGTTTTGCTGTGCATCTGATAGACATACGGCATGGTTCGGCTGTGCATTCAAGGAAGGAAAGGATCATCAAGGGCTTGCTTTTGCCCAAAAAGTTGCGGAAGGGGATTCTGTTGGCTAGGGGTTGTGGAAGGAATAAGAAGCCGTGCGACCGTAGTGTCGCCAGCAACGAACATTGGGGTCGTCAATTGAAAATCTACAATGCCTGCTACCGCCACCGCTGCTGCTCGTATTGGACTTATAAATAAGGGGGTGACCAACTCGGACAATGAACAATGTGCCTGGGCCCCGAAAACGTATTGCTGTGTTTTTATGGTGATATTTGGTTTTATAATAGTCACTGTTTTAGGCCTTTGGTATTTCGAAGAAACTCATCCTTTAGAGTCTTTGCTGCCGACTGAAATTGTACCCACTGTTCCTACAGCTTTTGTACATTTGCATACTCTGTCACCTAGGGACTCACAGCATAGACAGAAGTATCACAATAATACCTTGTTGCTTATAATGAATGCAACACATGCCATTTTTAATAAGACTAATTGTTGGGTCTGCTCACATTTACCGCAACATGGTGATAAGGGGCTAGGTTGGTATATTCACCCTTTACCTTTGACAACTGCTTGTTATGCTTCACTTAGAGCACTGTTCTTTGGCCGATGGAACGATAGCATCTCGGGGAACTTTGATGGAACTAATTTGAATAGTTTCGAGAAACGTGTTCTGACTCCCCTGGGATGCTCGCTTTTCGCAAATAGGAGTAAGCTCAATATTGCTTCTATTAGGCCTTCTGATAGACTGTCTCATCCTTTCCAATCTTTGATTTCATTTAAAATGGCTCTGATAGGCAATAAGGATGCCGTGCCTCCTTCTTACACTGTTAACCATAGCCCGATTCAGTTTCTTTCTGCATCCAGAGGAATGGCACCCGGTCAATGGGAGATTTTAAAGGTTGTGTCAACGTTGCAAATTTGACTGGGGAAGACAGACCTTTGTATGTAGGCGAATCTATCTATTTTGTTTGCGGTAATGTAGCATTTCCCTGGTTGCCCAGGGATTGGCAGGGAACTTGTTATCTAGGAATACTGTTACCTGGGGTGTTTATAGCAAGTACTGTAGAGGTTTCAAAGGCTCGTCCACGGCGGGACGAGAATGGCGACACTCCAGCACAGGTTTTAGGAGATGTAGCGAAATCATTCCTTCCATTCTTTGGGCAGATAGCGAATTCCGAGGATATCAGGAAACTAGCGAGAGTACTGGAGAGAACCATCAACCGGACCACAGATATACTCTATAATATGACTTTAGAGCAGAAAGCGGTCAGATTGGTAGCGCTTCAGAACCGGATGGCATTAGATGTCATTCTGGCTGAACGTGGTGGAGTATGTAAACTAGTGGGGTCTGCTTGCTGTGTTTTCGTACCGGATTCCTCCCCAACTATTTTTAAGGCAATACAGAATCTGCACATTCTTAGTTCAGAAGTGCATGTTCCCGAGGGAAATTGGGATCTTAGCGCTTGGTTCTGGGACTTCTTGTGGTCTTGGGGTTGGAAAGTGCTTTCAGTCTTGCTGATTATTTTGGGAATTCTGCTATTTCTTTGTTGTTGTATCCAATGTCTACCAAGTATATGTTCAATGCTAGGGGGATGTTGCGCTCAGGCAATAGGTACAATAGGACATCAAGTGTATGCCCTGGATAAAACCTCTAAGGAGTATGTACTGAAAGAGATCTTAGTAAAAGATCTAATGGCGATAGATATTTCTGACAGCTATTCAGGGTGTATGGATGATGACACATGGGGTTATTTGCAGGGAGATCAGAAGTAGTTTAGCTTTTGGCATAGGCCAAAAGGAGGGTTTGTCAAACTAGAAATTATATCGTGCCTCCTATTGCTATGAATATATGTATATTGGCCTACGCCAAGCTGCTAACAAGCTGCTTATAAACTACATGTGAATAAACTCGCATTGCAAGGTCCTGACCTTAGAAACCATGTAAACTGTCATTTTGGGTCAAGCCGCCATTTTAGGTTTTCTTGCTCTATAAAGTCACCATGTGAGCTAAAATGGTAGCCTATGTTATTTAGAACAGAACTCGATTGTCATGACCTCTGTACAGCCAATGTATAACTTGCCTGCAGGCCACTTGTTAGGGTCATGAGCTGAGACCTTGTCCTTCTGCTGACCTGTGTGCAATGGATTACCTGTATCTCCGAAACTGATCTATAATTGAATGAGAACACCTGCTTAACTATATTGTATAAATTAAGTCCCGCATTTTAATGTTAGGCCTAGAGCATACATTATTACCATTTGTTCTTGTTAATGTATAAACCTAAGATGAACTAGATTTGACCTGGCAAGGGACCCTAGAGCAGTAACTTATTTATGGAATGGTTAACCCAAAGGAGGGCTGAACAGCAGGCTTGAAATGTATAAAAGCCTGACTGTTTCAATGAATATTTGCACTCACTGAGCACACCGAACCACGCCGGAGTTCGCTGTGTTGTACTGAGGGTCGATAGCTATCTGAATTTTGTTCTGTTCTTTTGTAACTGGATTCAGTATAAAATAAAGTGCTTTGTATGTTCCTTTGTAACCTGTGTTTGGTGTGTTTCCTTTTTTGGTTACCCTGCCTCATATTATTTTCTTGTTTTCACAATTTAGATATTAAATAGCGCTGGAGACAGGCATGCGCCCTATGGGGCGCCACATGTGGATTTTTCATAATCAGAGGAGGCCTGTGCCCAGCACCTTCTGGACATCTGGTTGGAGAGGAGTATCTCATCTAATCGATACCCGCGGGTGAACTTTGTCCTAACGAGCATAATGTAGCTGGAAGCTTTTTATGATCAAGCAGATCAAAAGATGCCGAAAGCTCTGCCACAATCAGCAGGAGCGAGCTGCAGTGTAACCCCACATATGTCAACACTGTGCGGAGCAGCTATGTGTGGTGGCAGCAATGGGCAATGCACGACTGACCACTTGGAGATACACTTTGTGAGTCAGCAGGGGGACCCCCACTAACCACAAGCAGGTGCGTGCAGTGATAATGTGGTTGTCTCTCACTGACCATACTCAGGTACACGCTACAAACAAGTGGGGATTGTGCCCATTAATATAATCCATCTCATGACATACCCACTACCGGAACATCTGGTTAGAACAGGTGTGAATAGTCATGACAGCTGTGCTTTAAGTGGCCTGCACACTCGAGCCAGAGATCTTAGGGGCCGTGGACTGGCAGGGGGTCAGTACCCAGAGACGTAATTTCACCAAACTTCCAGGGGTAGCGAGCGTGACATCGCATGACCCTTGACCTCTGATGACATCACAGGAAGCGATGTCATTTTGACCCCACACAAAGTTACATCATGGGAAGCAATGGAACACAACCTTTCACCCCTTGACAAAACAGGAAGTGGCATCATGTAGCATTGTTCCTAAGTACTTTATGAAACACATGGTTACGATATCACTATAATGTGACATACATTTCATACGAAAATGGATCACCATATGTATCGTTAATGTCAGTGTGTATAGGCCAATATTACAAAAATACTGTGAATGCAAGCAGACGACCAAGACCAAATGATAATGATGTGTTATTATAAAGCACTTACATTTAAGCGCTGTGTATAGAACAAATATACATACAATATCACCCAACCTGTGTTGGTACTCGTTTATCCACCTCAGAAGGATTAAAGGCTGAGTTGAGGCGTTTAAGAACAGACTAAATCATTGACTCACCCCCTGAAGTGTACGTGAAATAAACCTTTAATGAGTCTAGCAATTATTGTATAGAATTCCAGAAAGACAAATGCTTTCCTATTCCTATTCTTTCTTATTTAGGGTCACTGCTCAAGGTGTTACACTTGGGGAAACCCCTGTTTTTTAAGAGGCCTGAACTAGAAACCAGCCACTCCAAAGACAAAGAGCCACGTGACCCTGGCCACACACAGGAGCTTCAATAAAAAAAGGGGTAGGGAGTTATTTTTTATTTTCTAGGGGTAGCAAGGGAGACCTCAGTGGTAGCAAAGTAAGACCTAAGGGGTTGCAGCTGTGACGTCGGGTGACTCCCAAATGAAGTCCCTGTCAGTACCCCAACTTGGAGGCAACACTTAACTCACCTGAATGTTGCCTGTTAGGCCACTGACCCCCTGCCAGGCAACCCTTTCACTGGAGATGTGTGGAACATCACCTTCTAAACGAGGGTGATGATCCCTGCACCTCTAATGAAAGGGGTGCATGGCAGGGCTCGGAGACAGGGGGCCAGAGACGCATTGCAAAGCTAGGCTTTTTTTGTAAAGCCTTAAATTCTTGCTTGCATCAACAGCTTCAGGCTTTACAAAAAAGCCTTGCCTTTTGATTGTGTCACGACTCCCCCAGCCCCCCCCCCCCCCAGCCCCCAGACACCCCTTTCATCAGAGAAGCAGAGAGATTGGCAACACAATGACAAGTCAAGGCTTTTTTTTCTAAACCCTGAAGCGCTCGCTTACATGCAAGAGTTTCAGGCTTTACAAAAAAAAAGCTGTGCATTCTACCTGCCTGATGGTTAGCAGGGCACTTCACACATTTTTAAGAGATTGCCGGGTCACCACCCCGGCTAGTCCCAGCACACTTAAAGCCCTGCCTGTCAGGATTAGCTCTGCAGAAAATATTAAAGTACAGCTTCATAAAGATGCGCACTTTTTCTAATTTGCTTGCACCATTACAGAAAACGCTGTTTATTTATTGGGGGGGGGCTGAGAACAATGCTATGTGTTCCCCCCTGCCCCTGGCTTAGGACCGCCAGGGGCAGGGGGGAACACATAGCATTGTGGCAGGGGGTCAGTGGATACCTACGATCCCCCGCCACGCCCTCCCCTGCCTGTGGCTCGGGGATCCTGGGCGATGTACCCATAGTAACATGGCTGCCTTGTAACGCGTTCCCTTTCTACCCAGACAGTGCACGCAAGATGCAAACGATATGTTCAGATTTAAGCTAATGCTGGACACGTGTGCCCTACTTCCACATGTTACATGCACATGACTGGCGTAGTGGCTTTTCCATGTTTAAAATGTAAACACAGCACACGCACGTGCATCTGGTGTTTACTAGGGAAGAACGCGGCCGTTGCTGTTTCTAGTCCAAGCGCTCTTTCGAACATTGTCGTGTTGTTGTGACTTTATGTTAAGGAGATGTCTTGTGACGTCAGTCAGGAAATCCTGTGCATTCAGTGACGGAAGTGTTCAACTCTATGGCCGTGGGCCTGCCTCCAAGGGTGGCACCGTGCCCCCCCTCAAACTCCCTCACCCCCGCATCCTCTGCTACAGGCAGGTTGCACAATTCACTGACTGCCACCGCCGAACAGCTTCATTTCCCGCCCTTATCTCTCTCCCCAGACCCTGCCTGCACCCTCACTCTACCTCCTCCACACTACCCATCCTGGGCCCTGCCCGCTTCCACTGCAAGCTCCAAACATGCGGCCAAGACGTCTTAGCCCGTATCGGCAAAGGAGGGCGACTGCAAGGATGACAGGGGGCGCAGAGATCCCCGCACCCAGCCCCCCGATCACCAATAGCGTGTAATAGGAATAGACTCTAAGGAAGACACTCTACGACATGGCGAACGACTAACCGAGAGATAGCCATGATAGGAAACTAAAGACCGAATACATAGCAAGAACAAAACGGAAGTACTAGGACGATTCATCAATAGCGCCCTCATAGAATACGGATCCCCCATCCCCTAGCTCAGAAACCAGAGGGGGAGGAATAGTCGTACCCAATCACATTACACAAAGCTCATTAGGATATAGCTAGGAACGCGCTGCGCCATCGCACACGCAACAACCGAATAATAGTTTTTAAGGAAGATACCCACGACATACCGTACGACTAACAAAGAGATAGCCGTGATAGGAGGACACTAAAGACAGAATCCATAGGCTGACCAAGACGGGAGTACCAGAAGGAGTCATCAATAGCACCCTGGCCCTGAACCACACCTAGCGCCATCAGGCCAATGTCTCAACAGATAACAAGGGAATACGGAACCCCCGTCCTCAGCAACCACTATAGAAGGATATGAATTAGACATACCTAATCACACTATACAATGCTCATTGAATACAACTGGGACCGCGCCGCACCATCACACGCTAAAGTTAGACAGCCAATAAGAATACCCCACCCACAGGAATACAACTCAAATTAGAACCAGGATACAGAACCCACTAACTCTACTTTCAACTCTCTGCATTCCCACCCCCACCCAAAACTCACACAACCATCTCTCACCCAGCAATCTGCACACACTTTACAATACTGCATCAACAACATACAAACACATAAAGAGCACCAACAGCACACAAGGTCTCACCCGGTCTGATACTCGCACCAAAACTCAGTGCACGGTGCATACCAAACCACTTCTCCCACTCTCCTACTCCCTTTGCGCCGACTAACCCTACCCACGCTCCTTCTTGGTTACAGATCCGCCAGTGCACCTGGGGACCTATTCCGTTGGTGACAGAGCACTATATAAATACCTTCAACAGAACATAACATAATAGGTCAGAATTAGGGCACAGGGACAAGGGAAACCCAGGAAAAACGCAGTGGGACCCCCAACTGTGGGAAGATGAGAAGCGTCAAGACAGAGATGGATGCTGGGGGAGTCCCAGCCACCCCTCTCCAGGAACGTTCACGCGTTCTGTGTTTCTTAGATTCATACATGGCAAGCCAAGTGGGCCTGTGTCGTGTGAATGAGGCGATATGACACAAAGCGGAGTGGGTAATGGTCCATCACCAAAGTTAAGAGCCTGAGCGAAGCCCCCCCCAAATGCCCTTCCTGTCCTCCAATGACTTCCTTGCATTAAAGGTGTCACTAGAAATCCCTTCTAAATGTCCCCACCATCTCACTACATCAATAAGTTACACCTGAAAGTCAATGGTAGGCAGGTCATCTCACGCCTCAGGAATTGCCTCAACTCCATCCCAGCCTGGATGAGGAACACCCTCCTAACCTCGATCCTCAGTCACCGCCTTCAGCAGGACTCTGCCATTCAAGAGTGGCTAACTGACAGGCACCTGGCCCGACGCCCCAAACTGCCCGGTGCGGAGACTCCTTCTCCGAAAGGGAAAATGCTTCCTTCCAACTGAGAACTTCTGAACCACTGTCCAGGCTCTAGTAATTGCCCACATCAATGGGGGAAATGCTCTCCTCACTGGCATTCCAGCGATGCACCGGGCACAATTTAGAGCCGCCCAACAAGACGTGGCACAACTCATATTGGGAGCCAACTAACTCCACGCCATTGCTTCCATCCCACGGGAGTGGCACTGGGGTCACATCTCAGCCGCAACACTCTTCATGATTGCTTGCACCACCTATCAGGCAACCACCTCCCTCACACTCTAGCTCTGTAGCGCAGGTGGTCCAGACTCCTCCCGGAGCAAGGCCATCACTAGGCTCCAGGCGAAACTGTCATCTTGGAAAAAACAAGAGACAGGCCTTCTCTTGCTAGGCTCCTATCTACTGGAACACCGTTCCCGGCAGCAAACTTGACCATGCCATTGCTCGAGTAGTTCAGGAGACAACCCAAGACCTCACTCCTTATTCCATGCCTAGGTGCCACCTAGGCGCCTTGTGTTCCTGCATCACATCGTACCACCGTGGCCGTAACATCCAGTGACACATATTCTAACCCCCCCCTTCTTACCTCAGGTGTTACCCTCAACGTCATGTATAGTGCCTGCTTGCTTGCTAGCGAGGTTGGCACTATATATTACCGAAATACAATCCAATCCAATGTCCTGTCTTCCCTCTGAATGTGTCCATCATGTAGTAAGGGTTGTGTGGATCACTGATCT